>NW_026262626.1:14370101-19495101 GCF_021869535.1 Mytilus californianus
TTTTATTCATAAAATCAATCTGCTATTCCTGGGACAAAATGTCTGCCCTTTAGAATACGTACAATCTTCTAATCAACTTTATTGTCGACACATCGCATGTGTAGACCATTTCTACAACAGAGTTAATATATTCAATCATTACTTGTCACAATACATTAAACGTTTATCTATTATTGTCCGACGAACGTTTTATATGGGTTGCACAGATATATATATATATATGAACTCTGATATTTTGAGGGATCATTTGATTCAATAACAAACATCTGTTTGATATGATGTTGTTGATGCTAGTCGAGTACAAAAGGTGAAGAAGGTGGAAAAGTCATAACTGTTGACAGAAATTAAAAGATCATATTAAGCACGTAATGTATCTAATTGCACTATTTTCGTGTTTGTTATTAAGAAAAATAATAATTGGTTGTTTAATAGTTATCAATAAAAGGTTAAAAGGACTAGCTGATTAGTTGTAGAACATTAAGTCGAAGCCAAACAATAAATGACGGGATTTGTGTGTCTTATGTAGCCAACACATAGAAGCGATCTTCAAATGTTCAGAGCAGGCTCGAAGCTGAAATGTGGTAATGATACAATTGTAAACTATTTGACTTTCCGTTGGGCCTTAGGCTTTTAATATAGAAGAATTTATAATTTCATTCTGTGAAACTTCCACGTGTAGTTGTATTGAGTACACGAGGTTCAATTTCGAATTTCTACTGTATTCACGAAGTCATGTATTGAAGAAAGAATCTAGTAATATTTTATAAAATTTCTCCCATTTACATCACAATTTACCAAGAAAAAACATATTTTATTTTATGTTGAGGCCTAGTCTGTTCTTTTGCTGTAGGCATTTGATTGCACAACAGTAAAATGAAACTTCGCTCAATTCCGCATACAATTATAACAATCCCTTTTCTTTTAAATCAAACACTACAGCTTGTCTGGAGTTACTAAAGTAAAATGAGAATATACATTTTTTATTAAAAAAACTATCTTTATTTAACAAAATTCGAAAATAAAGTAAAGCCTACTTTTCGCATTAATTGTAAAGGAATATTTGCAATTCGTATCCTAATCGTGTGTCCAGAAATGTGTGGTTTGGAAAGTATAAGACAAAAATAATATTCTATTTATGAGATTTTCTTTTTCAGATGTTTTTTTTTTTTTTCTGTTCATTTTATCGGAGTCTTAAGTCTTATCTTGAACCTGCTTACATTTTTTGTTGTTTTTTGTAAATTCAACATGTCTTTGATTTCGACCAGAGATCTCGTAAAGCTGATAAAACAGTCAAAAACACCTCCGCGTGCGGGATTTTTTCGCTGTGTTGAAGAACAATTGGTGGCCTTTGGCTGTTTTCTGCTCTTTGGTCGGGTTGTTGTCTTTTTGACACATTCCCCATTTTAATTCTCAATTTTATTTCTTTATTACATGTTTATATCAAGATGAGGTCTATTTGAAATTGCCTTGTGGCTTGAATTAAAAAGAGTTAATCGTTACTGAATATGAATCGATAATGTTGATATTTTTTTATCTAGAACCTATCTTGACGAGCAGCATATTTAGTTTAATTGGCGTCTACAAGAAACAGATACAGCTACTTAACAAAAAAAATATTAATGTTGGTACGTGAGGAATTTGTTGTCATTGTAAATCTTCAAATCGATTGTGCACAAGACTTATCTAGCCTGCTGTTCTCATTCTTTGCTATATCAAGAAGAAAATGATAACATCATGGGGTAATTCAGATTTTTTTGTTTTCCAAACATTTGAAACTTCTATTTATTAGGGGTAAGGAGAAGGGGATTAATTTGTAGCCTTAAATTGTTCAACATATAACTTTTCCCTTTTATTGTCGAGTGCAAAAATGTTGATCACTTACCCTAAGGATGCTTTAGGCATGATTGAAAATGGTAATCTCGGGTTGCAATACTCTTGCAAAGGGTCGTTTTACATATAGGATGAGATGTTATTTCCTGACAACCTGAATAAAAAAAAACCATTGTGCATATTTTGGACACAAGCTAGTCAACTGTTAATCTAGTCGACATAAACTGCAATATGGGCCAATATGTATGCAATAATAAGTATAACACGCTTTTCTGGACAACGTCATGGCAAGAAAAGAAAAAGACAAATAGATGAACAAAAGTACTCAAAACAGAACATAAAATACTATGCGTAAAACGTGTTATGCGGTAGGTCACATTCGGGGAAGAGGAGGATTGCATTGTTGTTACGGCGATATGAAGATATAAGTCGTCATCTGTTAACAGAAATACAATAACTATGAAGGAAATCATGATAGGAAACACAAGCCCTGGAATATCGTATCAAAGAGTAAAATAACAAAAATGCCAAACTCAAAGGAAAATTCAAAACGGAAAGTCCCTTATCAAACGCCAAAATCAAAAGCTCAAACACATCAAACGAATTGAAACAACAGTCATATTCCTGACTTGTTACAGGTATTTGCCTACGTAGAAAATGGTGAATTAAACCTGGTTTAATAGCTAGCTAAACCTCATACTTGTATTACAGTCGCATAGAATTCTATTATAGTGACAACAATGTGTGAGCAAAACATACAGAATCAGTAGGACAAATTGTCAAAAATTGGCAAAAAAACAAAATGGCATATAGAAACTCTATAGACAAAGCAAAACTGGGAGATATATACTTTATATGCAGGCGCTACTTAAATGTTGTTACAAAGAAATTGGGAAGCTAAAATAATCGCTTTTGTCGTAAAGTTTTGTTCTCAACCGACCCTTATTGTTAATTTCTAGATGTAAGTCAAAATATGAGGCAGACTTGACTATACCTGTTGTATCCTTTATTTCAGGTTCGCCGGATTTTTATTCTTTCTAAGAAGCTCCTGTATGAAGTAAGCAGGATATGAATAAAGGAACAAGTCTGTGGAGAGAGGAGCACATTACATTTGTTTCCTATGAGAATGGCGATTGTTTGCTGATAACACGTCCTCCAAACGTAACAAATATGTTGTCAATCAAGACATCAAGCGTCTTGATAATGTCAGTTTCAGAGTTTTTTTAGTTTGAGTCAGAGTGATTTTGTATAAACCTTCCAACTCTAACATCTGCAAGCCAGGGATGTATGTCAGCTAAGGTCAATGCAAGTTTGACTTATTGAATTGGAACATTATGTTAATACTTATTCATTTGAACATCAAAAAGGTAGCGATGAAGAATTGGTCGAAACTATTGACAAATTCAGCTGAGTTCAACATCTTAAAGTCAAGGATGTATGAATACGTAGAAACTATTTGCCAAATTCAGCAAAGGTCCTCCGTTGCATCAAAACATGAAAAGAGCACTGAGAAAACTAACTGTCAATTGATGAGTACTGTAAATTCAGAAATTATTGCGTGCATTTATTATTGCGATTTTGTCATTTTAGGTTAAAATACGATTTTAATTTTTGCGATTTTGGGAAAAATCCTGTTTAATTCATATACAAAATTTCAAAATGCGAGTTTAAACTATTGCGTTTATAACCCTGTCGCATTTTTCGCAATAATAAAAACATCGCAATAATTTCTGAATTTACAGTAATATACATTTAAACCAGTACAGTGTCAATTTGTAATCACCAAAACACTCGCCAATTTGATATACCAACACATTAATCTCCTTATATACACCAGCAAACTAATGCTAGTCTAAAACGGTAATTTTGATCTGGACAACTCTTTTTATACAATACGGTGACCTATAGTTGTAAACTTCTTTGTCGTTTGGTCTCTGTTGGATAGTTGTCTCATTGGTAATCATACAACATCTTCTTATTTTTTGATGGACAATACATTATTAAGTCATTATCAGTTATTTCTGTCAATATTTAGACTTATCCACATAATTAAGATCTGATCAGTCTATGTTCATACTGTTCAGTGGTTGTTATTGGATAGAGAGTTGTTTCAGTGGCACTCATACCACATCTTCTTATCTAAAATGAATAAAGCTAATTAAAATAATAAATATTGTCCATTTTATGTATAGCTGTATCAGTACTATAAGAACAAGTTTAAACTTAAATATACGACAAGAGAGAAGATTTTTACTTTTCCATCCTACGAATCCTCTTTTTAGTCGTAAAATGTGTACTAGGTGTTACAGATTCTATATCAATAGTAGTTTTTTTTTTGTCAATGGCCTGTCGATTTAAAATACATACTGGCTTTTGCAATCGAATATTTCATGAAAGTGTTGTGTCTGATTAAAAAAAAAATCCTGAGCGGAAGCATTCAATTCATTTAAGATATCTTTCTGTAGTGCGAGCATATTTTGACAAAGCTGTTATGTGCCTTTTTATTCCTTTCTTGCTGCATTGTGCGGGTTTTTGTTCGTGTGTGTTATAGTTCTACGACATATCGTTTAGAAAGCAAAGGAGAATGATTGTGTACACGTAAAACTGGTTTAACCAAACCACATGTTGAGCCTTTACAAAGACAGATTTTCTGAACCATGTGTTGTTTGTTATTGTTTGCCTTTGTTTGAACGTTTCTTTTTTTTTTCTTAAAAGTCAGTGTCGGTGGTTAATGAGGTCTGTTCTATTGTTCTTTTATTTTTTAGTGATTCCTGTTATTATGTGGTCATTTATGTCTATTGTTATTCCATTGAAAGGTTAAAAGAAGTGTTGAAATACTTTATAGAATGTGGTTTTTAGTGACAGATCTTTGGTAGCCTCTGTGAAACGTGTAATTTAAACAAATGTTGTTTCCATCGAAATGTTTTTCAGAACATACCGTATTTGATAATATTTCTTTTTATATGGTTAATATGTTATCAACGAACATTCCAATCAATCAAAGGTCGAACTTTCCACAAACTCTTGACTTTTTCATGTTCTTCACTCAAAGATTCTAGTGATTATGACTGCGACAATGCAACTCTTGCCTAAATATGAAATGTTTTAATGATATGACCTTTTATTCGCATTCAAAAAACATATGGACGACCTTTGTACTTTATAGTAACTTAATATATTGGAAATTAATTTTTTACTGAATATTGTCAAAGCTCAACCAAAAATTAGCTATGTCATAGTCAAGCGGTGTCA
This sequence comes from Mytilus californianus, assembly GCF_021869535.1. Taxonomy (NCBI): domain Eukaryota; kingdom Metazoa; phylum Mollusca; class Bivalvia; order Mytilida; family Mytilidae; genus Mytilus; species Mytilus californianus. The sequence goes on from NW_026262626.1 coordinate 14,375,184, forward strand.
TTAAGGATAGATACCTTTTCTTGTCTTTCGTTCTAAACTTTGTGTTTGAATCTTAATTGTATTGATGGTTTTAGTTTTAGTGTAATGTTTGATGTCTGTATGTCTCTTGGTGCTAACCCATATGCATTCTAGAAGAGAGTAACTTAATGCTGGGGAAATAAAAGTCTTGTTTTTCAATTATCCTCCTCCCTCCTAAAAACCTTCAACATTAATTTATCCTTCATTTTATATATGTGTATTCATATGTTTTATTTACGCGTTAATCATGTATATGGTTCGGTCAAGCAAAACAAAAAAATGTTGAAAAAAAGCGAGATATGTTGTCAAATAGTTTTATTTGTTAAACTTTAATATCAGGATCCTGCAAGATCATTTACTGGAAAACAAAATATAAAAAGATTAGTTTAAATATATATAAAATTGAGAATGGAAATTGGGAATGTGTCAAAGAGACAACTGCCCGACCATAGAGAAGAAAACAACCGAAGGCCACAAATGGGTCTTCAACACAGCGAGAAAATCTTGCACCCAGAGGCGGGATTCAGCTGGCCCCTAAACTAAAATGTGTACTATTCTTCAAATTATTTTTGCAAAGAATTTTCCTAAATATCATGTGCGTATTATTAGAAATACACTTGAAAGTTATACATGTTGTAAGCAGATTCGTGTATGTATCATACTAGTGCATGGCCAGAAAAGAATTAGTTGAAGTTTTTTGACGGAGTTGTTTCACTTACATGTACATGATATTAGCATTTTAAATATCACTTGTATCGCTCTCGTAGTATATCTGCTCTTTTCATCTAATATTAACGTTCAAGACAAAACAACGTTTAAACTTTCTCTCTGATTCGCTTGTTATGGAATTTACGTATGGAATTATACAAAACGGCTTTGTGTGTTATTCAGTTGTTATTCGGTGATGAAAGATTCACACAACCGTTTATTAACATTAACCATTATTCCCCTTAACAATTTGATGTGTACTACTTACGATGTATTTTATATACTATTTATCGTATTGAAATATCCTGACACAAGTAAAACACATATTTATACCTATGTTAAATGAGCTTGCTGATATCTAGGGGATTGGACAGGGATTAAGATGATAACAGCAAAATACACGTTTGGTATATACAATCGTATTTACAAGCATAATTCTAATTCTTTACAACTAAACACGCTGTTTTGGAAGTGTTCTTGAGATGCAATTCCAAAGCATATAGCATGTATTTTTACAGGTTTCTTATCTTCATGAATCTTGAGTTCAGTGCTTACAAAAATTTTTTTTTATAGTTGATCTGTCTAATTCTGTGGTTAAAGACCAAATTGATCCCTTTGATTTAATGTTTCTCGGGAATGTACTGTGCTACTTCCCTATGGAGATGTGGACCAACTAGCGTACCATCAATCACAAAAACCAAAAGATATGTTGAAATAAAAATAAGGGTTTCCACCAATAAACAACTATCTATATAGCATATAAAGTTCTAAATCCCTCTCGTGTAAAAAAAAAACATTAAAATTAGAACATTAAAGAAAAAGAGGCAAACAGTACAGTGGGGACATTCAAAACATTTGAGTTGAAGGGACACTGAAGACGCCATAGGAAAATACAAAAGACGACGAAAAGACAAAAGCAAGTACACAAAACACTATATAGAAAACTATGTTGCTATATTGTGAATTTCTAGATGTACGTCAAGATATGAGGCAGACGTAAGTGTATATGTTATATCAAAGATCTGCCACTGGCAGCATAACTTTCCAGGTTACAGACTTATGACAAACAAAATAATATGGGAAGGGTTACGTTAGGTTGCTTTAACATCGTAACACTCCAAATTTTAATCTTGCTCAGAAGTATACGCTAATGAGACGACAACCCCAAAAAAAAAACTATAAATCGAACGACATGTACAGGTTAACTTACATTCTTCAACACTACACAAATGTTTGTATACTATGTCAAGATTTCATTCGTCCCGAGTCTAGACAAATGTTTTTAAATTAATTTAGACAAAGACTATGAAAGACCCGAGATCAACATGAAATTTGTGAATAATTCAGATAATCCAAAGACACATAAACATGTTTAAGCTTTTATAAGATTGGTTGAACAGCCCTTAGAGTTCCTATCCCGACTTATGGAATATAACAAGTAACATAGAAGTTCGTGCAAAATAGATAGATCTAAAACATAACTGAAAGTAGCAACAGATGGTTCCGCCATTTTGGATAGAATTATCGCAAAAGAGAGGAACAATTTTTGATTGAAATATAATTGAAATTAATGAAATCTGACATCGGCAGCTGTACTCCTGAATAGATTGTTTATACAAATGAACATCTTCAATGTTGCACGATATCTTATCATTACAAGAAAAGAAATAAATGACATGCTAAGGCAATACATAATGTGACACAAAACTGATAGCAGAGAACAATACAATAATACTATAACTAGACAATAATATCAGATCTAGTTTGTGCATGCATTATTCAAATAGTTACAGGGATTAATTGCTAGATGCTTGAAGTAGCTTTCAACAAACAAACGATTTCGGCGAAGAACAATAATAACGTGGCAAAAATTATTTCTGATTGTTCTGTATGCTGAACATACCAATAACAATGAAATGCGTTCTCAAATTATTGCATGTTACAACCAATCTTATTAAAACTAAATCACCGCACTTGCTAATGTATGCCTGGTCGCTGCGTAGGGGCTCCCCAGCATCGAACAAGCATAGACAAATGAGCGAGTGCAGAAAAATATTCAAGCTGCAATCGCATAAAAGTTGTTCATCGCACCATTTCGATGCAGATATGTTTAATGAATTCATACGTACATACATATAACTGATGGAACATTGTTTTAGCTGGTTATTAATAAAAAGAACATGCCTTAAATTCACTCAATTATTCAAATATTAAAGAAATGGTCGATACTTAATTCAATTTTTTTTTATTTTGTAAGGAACGAAAGGCACATGATAATAGTTATCAAAGGTACCAGGATTATAATTTAATACGCCAGACGCGCGTTTCGTCTACATAAGACTCATCAGTGACGCTCAGATCAAAATAGTTATAAAGCCAAACAAGTACAAAGTTGAAGATCATTGAAGACCTAAAATTCCAAAAAGTTGTGCCAAATATGTGAAAAATTCAAAGTTTTGTAACAGGAAATTTATAAAAATGACCATATAATTGATATTCACATTTAAATATTAAAATCTTTATCAATTTCGAAAGATTATTCTTGTCCAGACATGATGCTGGTGTAATTATTTGTTGTAACCCACTTAGATTTAATACATTCATTTTGATATGTATTATAAAAGAATCACATAAATGTCATGTCGACTAATTATTTATACTGACATTACAAATCCTGGAACTCCCCATGGCAAACAAGGGCAAATCGGGCAACCTTCTCCAAATAATCTACAAAATTGTGTACAGGTTTTTTTCCTTATTCTGTTTAGGGGTTCTGGTTCTTGTCCATGCATTTCAAGTACTGAAAAGGGTTTTTCAAAGATGCATTAGTTGCTTTCATAAAAACAAAGCCTCCAGACAAACGTTTCAAACAGTTAAACCATAACTATAATTTGGTTCATTGTTCTTTTAATTAAAATCGGTGGAATCTAAATTTGGTCAATCTATTTATTAAGTGTTAAATGTTGGAGGTAAATATTTAATTTTGTTTTGTATAATCAATTACATGTACTGTTAATCCGTGCAGGGATTTTTAAATGAATCCCGATTTTGTCTTCATATGGTGTGATTGTTAAGATATACACATAAAAACATATTTGCAAAAATCAATACATATAATAAAGTAATTGGAATGAATTAAACACATAATGTGTATGATAATTTAGTCTATTTAAGCAATATGTCTCACTTTTTTCTTTACACTTTGTTTTTCAATAGAGGCAAAGAGAAATGACAATATTTGATATTTCAAATATAAATAAGAAGACGTGGCATGAGTGTAAATGAGAGAACTCTACATCCAAGTCAGAAGGTATACACAGTTAACAATTATAGGTCAACGTACGTCCTTCAACACGAAGCATTGGCTCATTCCTAACAGCAAGCTATAAAGGGCCCCCAAATGACTAGTGTAAAACAACTCACGCAGGAAAACCAACGGTCTAATCTATATGAAAAGCGAAAAACGAGAAACACCTATGAACCACACCAACAAACGACAACCACTGAACAACAGGCTCCTGACTAAGGACAGGTGCACACAAATGCAACGGGTTTAAACGTTTTAACAGGCGCCAACCTTAACCCTAACCTGAGACAGTAGTGTAACATTACAACATAAAAAGACACACTATAAAATATCAATTGAAATGGCTTAACTCGATCAAAAAGACATTGAATCAAAAACATGTAAACATACACTGAACGAATAAGTTAGACCTATGACACAATATAACAACAATACTAAAACGTAGGTGCCTATATAACATAGACGTTACAGCTAGTGATAAAAAAGATGTAGCAAGAGTGTCAAAAAGACAACTCGAACCTTGGACAAAATGGCGTTATTTAAAACAACGTACACAGGTAAATTTAAATATAATAATTTTGTTGTTAGGAGTACGGAAGAAAACAATTTTTACAACATTAATAAATTTGTTGTTTAAAGTACGAGTACAGAAGTTAAAATTTATCGTCATACTAAATACTTATCAAATGTGTTACATATTAAAAATAGTGAGACGAGGTATAACACAAAATAAGTAAACATTGAATTACAGAAATGCATTACAAATTGCGTCAACATGTTAAATTAACACGAAAGTACGATGTGAGCTTACTTGCAATTACCGAAAGCTAGTTGAAAGACAAAAACACTTAACAATAAAAAGTTCATGCATCAGAGACTACAATCAATTAAAACACATCCAAGGGATTTAGTGTCTTAACGCCATGGACAGTCAAAGAAGACATGACTTGTGCAATGCGAAAATAAAAGTATCGACAGGCAGTTTGATCGGTAGGATTTAACCTTATAATAAGTATTTACCACGTTATATATAGATACAGCAATCTCTAAATAGAAAATTGACATGGATGTGTATTTATACATCCCAAAAACCATTCGAAAGGAAAACAAATTTAGTAATGTTTTAATTTGTTGACGACACAATCGATGTTAGTGCCTATGTAAACAATGTTCAAAAATCTTATTACGACATTAATAAGATAACCTTTACTAATAAGTTTGTTTAAAGGTTCGGTGAGTTTACTCGGATCACACAGTGTTTTCGCGCTTTTAGTACAATATTACCGTAAAATTTAGGATGTGAAATACCGTTTTTAATAAGTTTTCTACAGATACAGCCTAATTTACTAATCAAATCTTTGTATCTATGAAAGAATTCAGGAAATGTTTTAAGTAATTTATAGTAACGAAATCCCTGACTTAATAATTTACCAGCGATGCATTGATTAAGTTCGTTAAAACCTATGACATCACTACACACACGGGTATAACGAACGAGTTGGGATATATAAACACTGTATGATGGAGCCAAAGGAACATCGATGTCTAAAAAAAATTAACAGTAGGGAATGAATAATCGTCTCTTTTGTCGTTAATTTTAGTATGAAGTTTCCCTTTAGAAATTGAAATGTCTAAATCTAGAAAAGGACAACTACTGCTGTTTATGTTAGATTTATCTTAGGTAAGTTCCTTTGGGTAAATTTCGGTAGTATATTTAGAGAACTCTGGATTATTTAACGAAACAATATCATTAAGATAACGGTAGGTGTTGTTGAATGTGTCAACAAAATGTTACATTGAAGTGTCTGAGTTCGGTCATAAACTGTGATTCATTGCAATACAGGAGTAAATCTGCTACAAAAGGGGCGCAATTAGTGCCCATAGGAATACATACTACCTGTCGATACACTTTATCGCCGAAACGTACATATATGTTGCCCAGGAGAAAATTTAAAGTTTCAATCATATCTTCAGATTTCCAGTAACTGTATCTTACATTCTTTCCTTTTTCGTTACAGAAAAAGGCTTTAAACGAGTTACAGCAAATAAATTTGTAATGAGATTTTTCAACATGTTCAAAAGACCATTTAATTAAATATCAAAAAATTTTCTTGATAAGATTGTGTAGAAGTGTAGTACTGTCAACATAATTAAAAGGACCATCAAAAGCAGGTATTTTATCTTAAACCTCTAAAGAATTTTTAACACTTAACCTTAGTCACTTGCTAAAAATTAAAACATGTCCAATAGAATATGGTAGAAGTTGTTTTAGCCTAAGCGTTTAAACATAACTTTTCATGCAAAGACCTAAAGTGAAGATTGACAGACAAACTCATGCTAAAATAAAAATCGAAGATAGCATATATAATAACCTAGCCTCCAAAGGCTTTAAAATAAACTAAGGGAAGAATAATAAAAGTAACATGTGATATCGGTATGAAATGTTAAACAATTAAAGAAAAACAATATGCTCGAACAAAAATATCAGCCATTTGCAATAATTTTAAACACAGGTAAATGAAAATAATTTTGTTGTTAGGTAAACGTGTACAGTTCCAATAGGGAAAGGAAATATTTTTACAAAATAAATAATTTTGATGTTCATAGTACGAAGTGAAAATTTATAGTAATACCAAACACTTATCAAAGCTGGTATATAGACCAGATATAACCCTGAATAACATTAAATAACAAAAAAGCAATACAATTAGTATCAACAGGTCAAATAAACAAGAAAGTACGATTTGAGATTACTCGCAGTTACTGACAGCTAGTTAAGAGCCAAAACAATTAATAATAAAAAATCATGCATCAGAGACTAAAATCAACTAAAACACATCCAAGGGATCTAGTATTTTAACGTCATGGACAGTCAAAGGAGACATGACTAGTGCATTGCCAAAAATAAATGTATCAACAGACATTAGGATAGTAAGGAGTTTAGATCAAAACGAACGTGGGTGTGTCTTTATACATCCCGTTTGAAAAGAATACAAATTTAGTTATGTTTTAATTTGCTGATGACAACTCGATATTAGTGCCAATGTAAACTATATTCAAAGATCTAATTACAACATTGGTAAGATAACCTTTATTAATAAGTTTGTTTAAAGGTTCGATGAGTTTAGACCGGATCACATAGTGATTTCCGCGCTTTAAGTACAATAATACCGTAAAATTTAGGATGTGAAATACCGTTTTTAATCAGTTTTCTACAAGTACAGCTAAATCTTACTAATCAAATCTTTGTATCTATGAAAGAACTTAGCAAAAGTTTTACGTAATTTATGGTAACAAAATCCAAAGGAACATCGCCGTCTAAAAAAGGAAAATTAACAATAGGGAATGAAAAATCGTCTCTTTTATCGTAAATTTTCGTATGGAGTTTTCCTTTAGAGATTGAAATGTCCAAATCCAGAAAAGGACAACTACTGCTGTTTATGTTAGATTTGGTTAAAGTAAGTTCTATTGGGTAAATTTCGGTAATATATTTAGAGAACTCTGGATTATTTAACGAAAAAATATCATCTAGATAACGGAAGGTATTGTTGAATGTATCAACCAAATGTAACAATGACGTGTCTTTACTGAGTTTGGTCATAACCTGAGATTCATAGCAATACAGGAATAAATCTGCTATTAAAGGGGCGCAGTTAGTGCCCATAGGAATACCTACTGCTTGTCGATACACTTTATCGCCGAAACGTACATATATGTTGTCCAGGAGAAAATTTAAAGCTTCAATCATATCTTCACATTTCCAGTAAGTGTATCTAGCATACTTTCCTTTTTCGTTACAGAAAAAGGCTTTAAACGAGTTACAGCAAATAAATTTGCAATGAGATTTTTCAAAAGACCATTTAAATAAATATGAACTTTTTCTTGAAGATTGGTTTAATTTGTCTCAGTAGTTTCAGAGGAAAAGAATTTTTTAAAAGATTCAAAAATAAAAACAAAAATTGTTAGAAATTGACTTTAAAGATTGTGTGGACGTTTAGTGTAGAGAGTACAAAAATCATAACTGTCACAAGAATTAAAAGGACCATCAAAAGCACGTATTTTATCTAAAACCTCTAAAGAATTTTTAACAATCCAAAAATAATTAATACCATTATTTTCATAAACTTTATTACAAAAGTTAATAATAAGATCTTTGTTAGTAGTAAGGGTAGTTAGAATCACTGACACATTAGTAGTAGAACACTTACTAGATGCGGAGATGAAAGGAAATTTAAATGGTTGTTTGTGTAATTTAAGTAACTAGAACATAGTCGGAACATTCAAATGTTCGGAAGAGGCTTTAAGCTGGGTAGTGGCAGTGATATGCTTGTATACAATTCGACTCTCTGTGGAGCGCACGGACCTGATTGTAGAAGAATTGATAATTTCGTTTTGGAGAACTTCCGTGTAGTATATGCGTCACACCACCACTACATTATATGCTGCTGTGTCTGCCGGTACGAACACAAAACGCTTTGCGACTACTTTGAGTTTATTCTTTTATTCTAGAAATGGGTATATCATGAACCCTATTCTTTATTTCAGAATTGTTTTCAAAGTGAGATATACGAATATCAACAGTATTCATAATTTTATTCAAACAACTGTCTAGAGATTTTTTATCAGATTTTTCACGTTTACACCCATTTTTACAGTAGGCAAACAGAGCATCTTTAATGACCTGACGACACTGTTTCCAATCTATAATAGATGGAGGACGATATTTAGGTCCGTTCTTAAGAAAAGTTTTGACCTTACGGTCTTCAACGATGTTGAGGTATTCTGTAATGACATGACCATAGGGAACATATCTAAAACTAGATGGTTCACAGTCTCAAGTGGAAAGAGCATTGTTTTCTATATTGACGTCTGATGTTACTGACGTATAATTAAAAATCAAACTTCCGCTGGTTTTTTTGTACGAATACGAAATAATAGGTGGTTCTGTATTATCAAAATATGGAGGTATTTGGCTATGGATGGTAGAGTAATTGAATATACTAGATACGTTAATAAAATTAATACCTCTATTTATATATTTTAATTTAAGAAAATGCCGTTTATGATTTTCAGGTTTATCGATACTAGTAAACAGCCTGTGGTGACAAAAGGCTGTAATAATACGGGTGTATTCAAAGCATGAATATAGTTTTATACGAAAAGTATATGACATCGATAACACAAATTGAAATACACTGACTAATGAATAAAAGGATCTAAGGTGCGTCTATAACCTATCAATATAGTTTAACTAAATGAAACATCTATGCCCTTTAACAAAATATTACACTAGCTTGAATAGTAAAAGATGTCTTTGATATTTCTCTTATCGAAAAATATTGAACCTCAGTTTCAAATTGTCGAAATAATGGCATTTAAAATATTTATTATGTGCGTAATGAATGTTTAAATTGATGGATAACATATTGACAGTACACTGTTTTTTAACACCACTCTTTAACGAATGTGTCATCACTATTTCTATTACGAAACTGTGATACATATTTCCAATCGAAATGATGAAATATTTAAGCCTCTTTCGATTCGACCAGAGATTGAATATACGTGCAATGTCCCATTCAAATCTCTATATCTCTCTCGATCGACCGATCTCTGTCTGTCTCTCTCTCTCTCTCTCTCTCTCTCTCTCTCTCTCTCTCTCTCTCTCTCTCTCTCTTCTCTCTCTCGATCAATATAGATATATGATTCATTTGTTGGGTGAAAAAACATTTGTATCGATGTTTTATAACTTTGGGAATGCCTTGTGTTTGCCAAGAATAAAAAGTCCATTTCGCTTCTTCCTGACGAAATACCAAGTGTTACGCGGAAGGGTTCACTAGTGCAGCAGGTACTACCAACATTTCCTGAGCACCTGAGTTAGCCTCTTCTTTTTGGTGAGAATGCTTTTGCTAAGAAAAATCGAAATGTATGTAGACTAGTGGTGTCCTTCTATGTTTTTGGTTGCTATAAACAGTTTCGTATAAAAACTTAGGGGTTATTCCCCGACTAAAAATAACCATGGAGGGAAATCACTTTTTATTCATATAATTGGTGAAAAAGTATCATGTTTTTTGTATTTGATTGTATAAATTAGTTAATTAGCTTTCAATTTAAACAGGTTGAATGATTAAAATAATTTTAAAAATTAGATTAAATATACATGTTTTGAGGGGAGACAACACTGTAAACATCCTGTTTTTTTTTGGTAGTGAAAATTGAAAACTTATTTGCAGCCACTGTAGCTCTTTTCGAAGCAGGAAACCGTACCCTGAAACATGATTTTTTATTAAAGGCCAGGTAAAAACCTATGCTTTTCATACAGTTTTGATTATGGGAAATGTGCCTGTATCATGTTTACATGGGTATGCACATGAGCTGATTTCAGGTTTTTTATGTTCAGATTAGGCAACTTTTTCACCATTTTCTCTGGATAGAACTTTTTTACTATACTAAAGGTACACTATATTTTTATTTTAATATAAACTAGAGAAAATTCTGATTCCAGTGATATCTAGTTTTATACAAGTATCTTTATTAACCATTCCACCACTAAGGGTCACTTAGGCATGGTCCCTTAAAATATGACGTCATAGAAAAAAACTGTTGTTTGCACCCTTAAAGGGTCAAACATATAATATAGTGAGGTTTTAGCATAGAAATGTGTTAGTGAATGGAGTAAAACAATTCTGAAAAATATCAAATGGCATGCATACATTAATTTAAAAGCATCAGTTTGGTATATTTAATGCAAATATTACAGATTTGTACATAGCAACCAGATATAAGAAAACCAGACTGTGCAAATTTTGAAGTTTTTAACATCTTTTTGCGACGTCATAATATTTTTATTCATTCTCTCATATATTTGGAACCAAAAGTTGCACATGAAAAGTGTAGATTTTTTCTACTTTGACCTTTACTACTGATCAGTGTAACATACATTTTTATTCATTATATTATATATTTGGTACTTTTTATAGTCAAATAGCTACAAGTGCCGTGCCTAAGAAATACTCTATTTCAATTTTTTTCTCAACTCAGCTACACCTTAGTTCATATAATACTAGGCACAAAATCTTTATAAAGTAACTTTATTTATGTTTATTACATAGTTTTTATTCTATTTATTCAAAAGAAACCCAATTTTATGATTTTTTTTCTATGTATAATTGATGAAAATGTGATACAGGAAATGTTTGGAATATGCCAGTTTAACTATTTGCCACTGGCCAATATGCAAATACTACGCGACATAAAAAATGAGCTGTAGTTTCACTATCGATGGTCGCAATTCTTAAAGTAAGACATCATTTTAATCGATATTATGTACAGATTCAGAAAAGTAGAGAATTTTTTATATACCGCATACAAAGTTTTGCTTAAGGGTGCTATAAACAGTTTCGTATAAAAAACTAGGGGTTATTCCCCGACTAAAAATAACCATGGAGGGAAATCCCTTTTTATTCATATAATTGGTGAAAAAGAATCATGTTTTCTATTCAAGGCCAGGTAAAAACCTATGAATTTCATACAGTTTTGATTATGGGAAATGTGCCTGTATCATGTTTACATGGGTATGCACATGAGCTGATTTCAGGTTTTTTATGTTCCGATTAGGCAACTTTTTCACCATTTTCTCTGGATAGAACGTTTTTACTATACTAAAAGTACACTATATTTTTATTTCAATATGAACTAGAGAAAATTCTGATTCCAGTGATATCTAGTTTTATACATGTATCTTTATTAACCATTCCACCACTAAGGGTCACTTAGGCATGGTCTCTTAAAATATGACGTCATAGAAAAAACCTTTGCACCCTTTGTATATTGTCACTCAACTTCATAGATAAACAGCATTACTCATTTACTCTTATTGTTGCGCTATATCAGTTTACTGTTGTATGACTCGACCTCGTCATATACTATTTTGATCTATATAATACCATTAATTGTGCATGTTCCACTTGATATGTCGTAAAAATTGGGATGTGGTATAATTGAAAATGAGACAGCTATCCACCACAGTTCAAATGACGTGGATGTAAGCAATTATAGGCAAGCGTACGGCCTTCAACAATGAATTTAATTGAGAAAAGTAACGGCCTAATTTATAACAAAACCATTTACGAAAAACAAATAAAAACCAACGACACCCGCTGAATTGCAGGTGCCTAACTTGGAACAGGCACATATAGAATAAGGCGGGGTTAAACATGTTTGAAGGCGCCAACCCTTCAACACAAAAACAAACAACAAAACAATAAACAAAAAACAAATATGATAAACAGCAATAAACAACAACCACTCAATTACGGACTCCTTTTTTAGGACAGGCATATATAGAATGTGACGGTGTTAAACATGTTTGAAGGAGCCAATCCTCCCCTTAACCTGGGACAGTGGTGTTACGTTGCAATATGAGAACAAACTATAAAACTCAATTAAAAAGGGCTTATTCGTCAGATCGATAAAACAAAAACAAAGATCTAACAAAAACACAGATCAGACGTGGCAACACAGCCCATTACTCCGACATCCCACTATTTTGACAGCCCATTATTCCGACATCCCATTATTCCGACAGCTCATTATTCCGACAATGCATCTGTCATAAGTGTATGGGTAAATTTTCTCTAAAAGACCAACTCCGTTCTCGATAATATTTGTGGTTGTCCGCTTAGATTCCGAGTATTCTTCTCATGCGAGATATTTTTCTCAGTGCCTTAGAGTTTGTAACTGATGCGTCATTATCCTCGTCCCCCATTTCGTTTTACAGGTCTGTGTATTTTATTTGTCTTTATATTTAGGCGTTTGTGTGTCCATTGTCATTGTGCGGTGTGCTAGTCCCCGGTTTTGTTTTTGTTTCATGATTTACCTTCTTGTTACTAGATTAAATAAATATATCATAGTTGGATAACCCTACCCAACTTCTTTGGTCATAACACTTTCAACCCCTTGTACCACTCAACTAAGTTTTATCTAATTTTGTTGCGGAAAATGGCGACAAATAAAGCGTCAATCAAAAATGAGGAAAATCACGAGACAAATACAAACCTAGGGCCAAGAAAAAAAGGACGGTAAAAACGTTTAATATTTACTCCGTTCTCAATGATTCTAGTTCCATTTCAAACACAAATGTAGAAGCTGGCCATGGGGAGTTGTCGAGGAACAACACGATACAGGCAAACAATTGCATGTACAACACGTTACAGGGATAGCAAATAGTCCCTTGTGCGAGAGGGTCCTGATGACGTGAGTGTTAAAAACAAGATATTTTAGCCAAACATGTGGATGGAAAATAACAAACACAAGCACAAGTAAAACATAAAAGAGCTTGATGTGTTCTGTAGTTTTCTATAGGCCCTTTACCATCTTTGTAAATGTTTCATACAATATTCATGACTCGCATGTCACGAGTTTCTGCTTCCTCTGGAAATTTCAGGGCTGTAGATCTATTATAAAGTTACAGAGCCGCTCTATTTTTCCTAGAATAGATTGTATGCAGTGATCCCCTGATTATGCAAATTTTATGGCTATGTGCAATAGATGGAAATCTTAGAAATGTTTTTTGGTGGACTACATGTGATTTCTGAAAAAACACAGAAAATTGTAAGTTGTACAACATCTCTACCAATCAGCTTAAATCATAATAATCGTCCGAAATTCGTCTTTCTCGTGGCATTTCCTTCCAGTTATCCCGATTGTGAAGGATGGCACATGTAACTCGCGAGGCCGAGGTGGACACATTCTTATCTACAATGGTTTTACGTAACAGAAAAACAAAACCAGATTTGAGAGCCTCCTTATGGGGTTTTTGATTATATGATTACTTGGCCGTTTTTATAGTGATTATTTGATTACCAGACTAAATATTTCATGATTATTTGATTATTTGATAATCTAGGACTTTATTTTTGATTATTTGATTATCTTGTTTAAAAAAATAATAAATGATTATGCGATTATATTGGCAAAACATTTGTGATTATGTGATTACTTGGACACCCCCATGAAGGGCCTAACTTGATAAACTGCAATGGAGATGCTGACGTCCTGCATGTAGAAACCCTTTTAGAACAAATGTTTTCAATTTCGATGAGGAGGAACCAAATATAAATGTAGTATATGTGAGTGTTATCGAATTAAACTTCACATCAACCAATATGTCTATGTTTTCCAAATTTTTTGCTATAAATACTTTCTTTTGTTAGTATATGTTCGCATTTTGTAATTGATTGATTGTTGGTTGCTTAACATCTTAGTCCGATTATTTAAGATTTCGATTGACGAAACTGATATAAAGCGCCCAGAAATACTACAATCCACCAGAGTTAGCCTACTCTCTATTTACATCTGGCAATTATTGACCTCGACTTTTTTTACCGTCGATAAAACACGTGCGGGCCAGTTACGGGATTGTTCCCGCCTGAAACATTGTTCGTGCCTGACATGAGCGTGTTTTATCGACGGTAAAAATAAAACAGTTCATTGCTAGACGATTCGAAAGCGCATGGTTATTTTGGGGTGATTGTATCTGACAGTCAGGGGAATTACTGAAATAAGTGATTTATAAATCACTTATTTAAGTAGCAAATTAGAAATTCTGTGATTTTTTAGTTTTACCAAAATTTTAAAGATACAGGTTTCGATTTTATCTTTAGTTATTATTAGTAAAATTGAAAAAAATGAACCTTTTGCTTCTTTTAAGTAGCAAGGTTTATGCCTATGATGCAAATATTCAGCTGTAAATTCTACATTTGTTGAAAAAAATGCTGTAATGAAGGCTTTACATAATGAACTAATACTTTCTCAACAGACTTTTCCCAGCAGTGGGAGCATTTATCAAGTAAAATTAAAGGTTTCATCTTACAGATTATGTAATAAAATTTTACTGTTCGGTATCAAAATTTCACTGTTCGGGGTGTTGAAATTAGTGGGGGTAATTACAATAATAATACTTAAAGAAGTGATTTTTTGGAAGAAAATAGAGGTATGATACTTAAGCAAGTGATTTTCAGATTCAGTAAAAGGTCATCACCAGACATGACCGGTCATCCTATAAATACAGATGTTGGTTCTGATAATTTTAGCAACATAATTAGTCCCTGGATCATTATTATTGTATATTTAAAGCAACAATAAAATTAAATCACTAGTTGAGTGAAATATTTGTACTACTTAAATAGGTGATTATTTAAGAAAGACAACTCTTACTTCCAACATTTCAACCCAAACACGTCACTTTTGGCTTAAGTACCAGCAACGGAAACATGTAAACGTAATATCTAATTTTTTTTTGGCATTTCATATAGAAACAAATAATTTTGGAAATATGAAAAAGAAATGACATGGAGATTTGGCTTGAGGAGTTCTATAAATCAATCGATAAGAAATACCAAAAAAAAAACAACACTCAGAGCTCACTACACGATCTTCAATGAAGCAGAAACTACACGCCAACAGACAGTCAGATGGCCACAAGCACAATTAGAGCAATCAAATTCAAGGGGACAGCAACATGTCAAAATATCTAATTTAGAACTTATAAGTAAAACGAGACAAGGACACATCAATGTCAAAAAAAATTTATTTGAAGTCTTCTTTAGAAATACTCTAGTTAAAATATATAAAACGAAAAAAAAATACATAAATATATTTCATAATCGTATAACCAGATCATTAACCAACATTCAATCAACATTGAAGTCTATCATAGACACAGATATATTTTTGTAAATTAATTCAGAATTGTAAGACAAATGTTCTCACCGATTCATTAATGTTGTTCAAGTCAGTAAGATTAAGACGTGTGAAGCGATGTCCAGGGGCGGATCCAGGATTTTAGGTTAGGGGGCGAAAACTTCAATTTTCTCCGAGCAGAGCGAGGCGAAAATTTTTTTGAGGTAAAATTATCGAACTATTCTTTATTAAGCTGAGAACAACCCATGCTTTGTAAATCTTAGGGAGGGGGGCACGCCCGCCACGCCCCTGCCTGAATCCGCCCCTGATGTCCTATATTAGTTGAGGTTATTCCGAACATGCATTCAATGCGGTCCGAAAAGTAAAATCATCCAACCCATTAGTCCAATTATCGGGCTTTTAAATTTATAATAAATGTATTAAAAGATAAGGATTTTCATATTTTAAATGGAAATTATGCATATTAATAACATATACGTTACAATACAGACAGACATAATTTTTTTACCCTGGTATCGCGCAATAAGTATTTCTAAGTGTCGGACTAAAGGGTTGTCGGATTATTGGGCTGTCGGAAAAATGGGTTGTCGGATTATTGGACTGTCGGATTATTGGGTTGTCGGACTAATGGGCCGTCGTACTATTGAGCTGTCGGACTAATGGGCTGTCGGAATTATGGCGTGTAACTACCGATATTCAGTCGGAAATATCGGGATTCTACTCCATTCTAACATTTATAAATACGAAGGAGCTACCGAATTAAATATACAGTCTTCAATATATATATTGCGTAACAATATTAAAAGAAACTATATTTTTCATTTGGTTATAGAAGAATATTATAACAGGTATCATTTTTGTAAATTTATAAAAACGAAACACATGTTAAAACAAAACATGTATACAATACAGTTGCCAATTATGTCTCTTAGACTTATGAAACAAGTATATGTGTTTATTTAATTATTCATCAATTATTTTTTTTATTTCGATTTCCTTTTATTGACTCTTTGCTTGCCAGAAGGAAGCAATCCGTATATTATTTTGATGCACTGAACACTACTGGACAACAATTCTATCGATGAACTGACATGATCTAAAACGTACTTACTTCTACTAATTCGAACGCAAAGCGTTTTTTCTTAATTACCTGAACCAGTACTGATCGATACTTAATCGCTCGAGGTAATCAGTGTACTGAACATGTACTTGACAACTGAAAAAGGTCTTGACACATTTCCTTGCGGTAAATTGAGGCATTTAAGTGTTGTTCAGTTTAAAATGACCGTTTCAGTAGAAAAACAGTTACTAGTGCAAATACCATAGCTCGGGTGTCTTCTACCATCTCGGATTGTAAAATAGAAGAAAACAAATGGTCTATCATTTCTATAACTTCAAGGAATAGTGATATAAGGGGAGATAACTCAGATAGTATAACTTTTATACTGGAATGTGGTATGCATAAATCTATTTTGTTTTGAAGCAAGTAACGAATCCCTTGACCCTTTTTCTTTTTCTTTTTCAAAAGACCATCATAACTGATATCTTCTCATGTTTTATCTTAAAAGTCTGTCGTATAGTTTTTGTATCACACAACATTGTATTTTACATGAACAACCTATACAAAATCTGATAGTTGTGCACAACCTGTAGCTTTAACAAACCCCATGACACATACTTTGTATTATATATTTGAAAACAGCCAAGAAATATACTACATTTTGGCAAATTATTAAACATTTGTATCGATTTTAATTTAGACCTCCTATCTACCTTGAACAGACACATCTAGCATGTCTTGGTAATTAAGATTATCTTTATGTTACCTAATATTTGTTCGATCGGAATTAAGACCTACTTGACCGACCATTAAAAAATGAAAACACATTAGTGGTTGAAACTGACGGGTATTGCACAGCATAAGTACAAAATATTGAGTATCCTAGACATGATACCAAATATCGATATGTTTGGCGTTTTTATAGTTTTGAGTTTTTTTTTTACTTAGTAAAGAAATGTGTACTTAACAGTTAAAAAGTAACGGACTTTCTTCAGATTCTTGTAATTAAATGAGGTAAGTCATTCATAATGAACAATAATCTAATTATCAGTTATGTGAATGAACAGTTTGATTCAAGAAACGTATTCCGAGTATCTAAGACTGATATTTAATACAAGTAAAACATCTTTTGAAGTATAAACCAGAGTAACAGTACAACCTGTGACATACTCTGACAAATGGTCACCATCTGCTATGTTCAACATCAAATGGTAACCATTTATTGGGGGTTATACAAACTTGGATGTTAGCCATGTATTGGGGTCATTTACCATGGGCTGGTGGTCAATCTAATTAGGTTACATGGAGAGATGCACTGATTTTATCTATTGATTAAAAAAAGTGTGTAAATGACATCCTGCATCAAAACTTGTTCAATAAGTTTTGTTTAAAGATTGAAATAAATTTTGTTATTTTTTTTAAATGTTAAACAACTTGTATACTAACATTATTCTAAAAATATGATGATCATTGAATAACATACATTTAAATTATCTGTCAATATACATGTAGCTCATTTAAAGTTTTTATCTGACTGGCTTCATGGAGTTATATATAGAAATAGAGCTAAACAGACAGAAAACCACAAAGCAGAAAAGACATGAAGTCAAAGATAAGTTATTGACTTGCATTTGAAAACAAAACAGAGAATTCTTAAAATAATATATATTTTTTTTTAATTACTGTACAACATGAACATTGTAGTCACTTGTTCATTTGCATTATAAAATGAATCATTATCAACTTCTAATCATACAAATAATATGTTTATAGGAATCATGAAGCCAACAATTTAACAAGCCTGTTTTCTTAACAATAAAATGATCATTATCAATCAGTGTACAATAAATTAAATAGATTTTCATTAGAAAGTTGTACAACGTATTATTATTCAGGAAAACTACAAATATGATTTTGGAAAAATAATTTTGTTTATCATTTTTTTTTTTCAAATCTCAAAACAAATGTTGAGCCTGAAGCATCACTGAAGAGAGTGCAATTTTTCACATGCCCATCTAGTGTGGATAAGTTAGTATCATACTTTTTGTTCAGTAAAGTTCTGTTCAACATTCAGAATATACTAGTATATCATGAAAATTTGATAAATCTTCGTGAAAAATTTCCTGATCTCTGAATAAAGTCAATCTTATGAAAAGAAATAATTTAAAAAAAATTGTCTTGCTTATTGAAACACATGTAAACTAATCAAATACGTCATTTTCAGTTTGGCTAATTTCTGTAAGTTAACAGCCAAAATTTTCTCAAGGAAAAACAAAGTACATTTCTATAAGATGTGACATTTTTATGGACTATTGAATTAAATATTGTTTGTTCTGTGTATTTAATTATCCTCATTTGCTATCAATGGTGTTCTGATTATAAACTAAATATCAGCTGTTCTCCTCTTTGCCCAATTTTTTTCTGATTTTCGTCCTTTTAATAATTTATAATAATAAGGATTATTAAATTATTGCTTAATAAAATTATTTGATTATCATGAATTGTATATCAAGCAATTTTTATTCAAAAAATTTATTATTATATAAATGGTTATATTATCTGATAAAACATACATGTGCAAGGTATAAAATACAAAAATCTTAAGACTGAATTCCGAATTCTGAAAATATAAATCCTTTACTCAAAGAAGCATTTTCATTGTCAAAACTGCTGAACTCGCATGGTACATATTCTTGGTATACATATACCAAGAATATTTCACCCAACCCAGGCCTTTTAGATAAAGTTATTAGTTCTATGTAAATGCCTTATCCAAAGCATACGTCTTCTTGTTGTAAGTGTACGTTAGATCTACTCTTAGTTCATATTTTCCGTTAGTCGTAATAATGTTTAAATATTTGTTATCTGTAATGAAATATGACATTGGTGTGCTTTTAGTTTACATTTGCCAATCAATTAATGCATAATGTATATTTTAAATAACGCATTACACACGTCCACTTCCCCCAAATGCGACCTAACCAATTAGACACATCATCGGGTTTGTACTTACATGAGCAACACGACAAGTGCCACACGTAGAGCAGGATCTGCTTACCATTCCAGAGCACCTGAGATCACCCCCAGTTTTGGTAGAGTTCGTGTTGCTCGGTCTTTGGTTTTCTATATTGTTTTGTGTACTATTCTTATGCGACAAAACTTTAAAGGATCAAAAGTATCGGTTCATCGAAACGCATTGTATTTTAGATTTTTATCTACTGCTTTTCCGCATAACTGATTTTGAAGCTATTTAGTCGGCCCGTAACCAAACACAATGAGAGTTGATATATTGGTTCAATTTTTAACGGTACCATATTCGATGGAACTTTGAATAATGTAAGGTACCATATAGGTTCAAGAAAACGTATTGCATAATTCAAGTGATGAGATAATGTTTTCGCTTAATACATACGTTGTATTCGGAACAAAAATGATCCAAATATTAAGAATGTATAGAGAAGCATATATAGACTAGAAAAACGGCTGCGCGTCTCCTATACTAAAACATCGACCAACGTTTTATCAAGCTAGGTAGCGCGTGTTTTTGTATTTTAGTGAAAGAGAGGCAAACGATACCAAAAGGGACATTCAAACTCATAGGTGTAAATTAAACTGACAACGCCATGGCTAAAAAGAAAAAGACCAACAGATAACATGAAAAAAATATCGCAAACAAATTTCAATTTACAAAAAATACAGCTTTTTGATTGTAAAATTAATATCCTCCAGCTAAACATTTCTTAAGCTACCTTTTTCGTTGTAGACTACACGTCATTCAAGAAAGAGTCAAATAAACGAGTGATTTTGTTGTTGCAAGAAATAAATGAGATAGTGTAAATTCTGATTATTAGCCTACCGATACAAATGAGATATATTAATGAAGTTTATTTTTTGGCATATCTATTTATTTAAAGGTTTTGTTGGTTTTTAACGGTTCCTCTTTCTTTCCAGATTGTAAACGTCTCGTTGTCAGTGCATTTAAGTGTCGATAAAAATGAAAAAAAAAAAAAACGCAACTTGTGATTCAAATATAGGTTATTAAATTAGTAGTTCGTTTAGTGCATTTGTTGGGAAAACCTACGAACAAAAATATATGTTAAAAGAAACTAACCGATCACTCTTAAAACAATGTGAAAGGAAAAGATATGAAACGAAAATCACAGGTATCCATATTGTCATGACAAAATTATCTAAAATGATACTTACCAAGCCAGTATTCTTTTTGTGGATCACCAAAACCTTTCCTGAATTCAATCCAGTTTCTGTCGAAGTCTGTTGTTCCGTCTATTCCTCTTTGAATTACCTAAAACAATGTGAATGAAATAAAATATAATGTGTATTTCAATTAAACGGAAGTTTTATCAAAGCTTTATTATACAAGGAACATTTAATTACTGAAAGATTCTGTTTCAATCAAATGACCACTACATTAATGAATTACATGTGATTGAAAATGAATATTTTCAAATTTCTTATTGCAAATAATAAACATTCAATGTTATCATTGCATGCATTGTGTGTACAGTTCACACTATGGTCAAGAACAACATGACATTACATTAAAGTTCCTACAAAATGAAGAGTTACGTCAGTATGATTGCTATTAAGAAATTATATTTGAGTATGATGTCTTCCTGCGTAGGATTTATATCATGTATGATAGATCTCTGTTAAACTAGTTTGTTTCTGATTCGTTTATCTAACGATAACCACAAAACAATTTTGCGTGAATCTAGGGACAAATTGAGTAAAGTACCGAACCATTTCTGATAAATTACACATATTCAAACAGACGGAATTATTGCGTTCAGTTCAACGATACAGCTATACTAATTAGTATACTTATTATCAATATATATTCGAATTAGTTAATGGCTGTCGAACTTAAAATATTAAAAGAGTGTAATGTAGAGTAGAGAAAAACAGTGATAATCATATTATTATCTTAATTTTACTTTTAACAAAATCTTTAGGGTTGTTAGTTGTCGGGAACATTTTTCAAATTTTTAGCATGATATATATAGATTTTTGTTAACTGAATGATAAGAAGCAGGATAAATGTTTAATGTAAATATTTGAAATGCACTAAGTGCATTTAACATAATGATTTATATTGTGATGTTATGGATTTTTTGGTTTCACTGGTGGTGGCTGCTGTCGTGTGCTTTTCGAGACATTGACTAGATGATATATTGACATCGACATTTTTTCCTTCAATTTTCATTACTTTTGAAGTTTCGATACGCATAGTTTGGTTCTGATTTTACTTGCCCATTTGCTTCATTTCAATCACTTCAGGCTGAGTTGTACCTATTCTTTGTAAATAATTGTCATGCAATCAATTCAAATGATTCATTATTTTGTATTGTATATATTTTAATAACAGATACTTAGAACCCTCCAAATTATCAAAAATGTCAGATTTATAAAAAAGCACATCAGACTTGCGTTTCGTCTAAATATTGCTCATCAGTGGCGGTCGAATGATAAAAAAAGCTTTAAAACGAAATCAATTACGAAACTGACGAGTATTGCAAACTAAAAATGTTATGGTTTAATCAACATTAAATTGACCGTACTCATGATATGTTATGTTCAATCAGGAGTACCTACTATTTGGCTGGTGACTAAACTGCTACCAGCAGTGACATGGAAAAGGTGAGTTTTAAAATTAAATTCGTGAAGCGCGTGCATCGTTTACAATAATAAATAGTATATTGAAATTTACTGCACTTGTAATTTCTTCCATCTTGAAGTTAAACCATTAAAATCATAATATATTTACATTGACTGCACATGGGATATCTTACAACTTGACGTTATAATAAGAAAACATACGGTCCATCCTCCTCCGTCAGAAGACATATCGCAGTCAACCTGGATTCCTTTGAAATCCTCAGGATATATAGTATATACTCCACTTTGTTTGTTTCTTCTCCTCATATAGCTGCAGTCTTTGTACCGTAGGGGAGCATATGTATCTACAAATGAATATTGGTTTTTTAACATACATCTTAATACGTTTCTAAAATTAGGAATGCAGTTATTGCAGTTATTAAAGAGAAAATAATACATCAAACTGTATTCCAAAGATGTTAAATGTTTACACATCATCAGGGATTGTATATAAATATTCTTGCATCATAGTTATCAGTAAATCATATTAGTTCTTTTAGGGTCAAATAGCTGTATGAATAATAAAGGTCACAAAAATATAGCTAACAAATTATAGACTACATTGTGAAAGTACTTCAACGATTTTACATTTATGTTTGCAAAATAAGGATATGGTGTATGTGTAAGAAATATTATCTGCTAAAGATTTGCGTCACTACAACCCAAATATCAGTGTAGGTGCCTAATCGAATTTGATACACCATATGTCCATTTCGATTTTTTTTAACCCCAATGATTGAAAATTTGACAATATCAACAATAACAAGAAAAGTCACAAAGTATCACCAACATTAAGGCGTCTGAGCCAACTCAAAAACAATTGCAATTCGTTTATATAAACCTATGACATTTGACAGTTTCGTTTAACCTTTGGTATCATTATCATATTGTAAATAAGTAATTTACCAGAACTAATTTTATGGTATGGTTTAATATATGTTTTCTAGTCTACTGGTAGAGATTAGATGAAACTAAAGAAATGCAAAATAATTAAAAAACGCAAATTATTCATTTACCTGTCCTATATTAAGAAAATCGACTGTGTTTTTTTTTCTGCGACATATCTAGATATGACCTATAGCTGCCACTGGACATTAAGCAATCAACAATCCAGAGTTAATTTATGTGTTGCAAATTAATTCGCAATCATGCTAAATATTAACAACTCGCGTTGAACAAACTAATGCTAATAAATCACCACGTAATCAATAGTTGAAGCACTGGGAAAACGTTTTTGATTTTTTTCAGTGTGACTTACCTTAATTTGAAATTTAAAACAGTAATAATCATATTGATAAAAAAATAGAATAAAACCACTACAAGTAAAAATAAATGTTTGTTTTGCCATTCTTTTTCTTATTTGGTGTATGTTTATATGACAACAGAAGTTAGTGATTTCATCTTTCACTGTTGATAGTGTACCATGTCTTAGACATTTGTCATTACGTATCATTACGCCTTTTCTCCTGATGTTCTCCGATCTTTGTTTTAGAACCCTGCAACCAAAACCCGACGTTTTCAATTGTGCAACATCATTGAATCGTCGTACACGTTGTTGACGTCACTGAGGACATATTATCGCTAAACATTTTGAGACGTTCTGGCATTTTAACCCTTTCAGTGCCAGGAAATATTCCGCAATTTTCCGTTTACTGCCAAGCTTTTTTTCCTAAAGTACACAAGAATATTTGTCGTCAGTGACGTTGATAATAACGTCGCGTCATAAGATTTTGCGTAAAAGGATACGACGTCCCTTGGTTATCGAACGGCAATTTTGAGAAGTCTTCCAATAATTGCTTAAATTTTTTAAAACATTATACCGTATTTCTGGTAATGGTTTTCATTGTACTATACGTCATATGTTTTGTTTCCAAATATGAGTTTATTATGAAAGTTTAAGGATTTTGCTTTATAGATTCTTGTTCTTTCAGGTACTTTTAGTATTTCCACGGATCGATATTAAAAGTGGTTGATTGAGATCTGTCATGAAATAAAGTCTGTTATTATAAAGAACGTCAGGAGAAAGAAACCTTGCCATTGGTTGTTGTATTTGAAATTGTATCTTATAGGTAGTGCATTTTTGGAATTTGGTACAAAACTTCTCAAATGTCTGAATTTATTTACAAATTTTGTTTTTTTTTTGTAGACCGTATGCTGATTTCAAGATATATGTTTGTGTTGTTTTGCGGCTTTCTAATTGAAAAGTACTTCGCTCCTCCTGGTTTTAAATCATTTTAAAATTCTGAATAGTTAAAGTATTTACAATGTTAAAGTAGTAAAAAAACGTATTTAAATGGTACTTTTTATTACCGTAATACGAAATAAGAATACAATTAATTCGTCGATAATATGAACATCGGATATTTAAAAATAAAGTAAACATAGAAGAGTTTTTAAAAGTTTATAGTGAAGCTTTTACTGAGAATTTCCATTTCATTTACGTGTATGCTTTTCAAGAAACATATCACAAGGCCTCGTCTTTAGCAGTCCGGTGCGTCTGGTGAAGTGTCGGGAGGGTAAACTTCATTCGGTTTAATAAATTGAAATGCCAAATATGTGACGTACCAAACACTACGCTAAATTTGAACTCGTACGTTTTCTTTTAAGTTGAAAAAAAATGTATATCAAAATGGTCCAAGTCATATTGCGCTCAAAGAAACAATGAAGACACATTTTTCTTAAGGATGCGATAGTTGAAATTAACATTACGACAGATGTAACGTCGCTGATCCTACAGAGCTGCTTCCTAATGTTTTACCGCAGATATAGCATGTATAATATTTTATTCCAAAGTATAATAATGTTATTAAAGCTTATTTGAAATTAAAACCTTTGAATACTATGATAAAGCATTGTTTATAAAACTCAAATTATTTAGATAAACAAATGGCGAAGACATATTTAGCGTCGTTACGTTAACCTCGGAATGTCAGACGGATATTACCAAGATCTGCGTCTGACTTTATAAGATTATTCCCTTAAATGATCAAAATTTTCTTTCTGAGAAAATTGTGTCCGGGACAATTTTTTTGTTTTGTTTTTTGAACATCATATGACCATGTTATGATGCAGAACAGGATGTTCAATCTTGTGACAGTGTGTCCTTCTATATAAACAGAAACAAGGTCACACAAATATGAAGGTATATTATGACAAGAGTATACAATGTAATAACAACTTCAATTTACAATTTTCAATTGTTTGCCTTTCAAGTGGATGAAAACAAACAACAATTTGAACTAAGTCTAGGAACTATGATTTTGTTTCAGAGAAAATTCTGCTGAGTTAGTTTTGTTTAAGTAAAGAACATTTCAGAAAGGTAATGAACGTCCTGTTTCATCATAGGATCAGAAAGGGTACCTATGGTGTATACCTGTAATACTAGTATCTCTGTCAATTAAAGGTTATCCAAATTCCCATTGGCATGGGCTGGTAATCGATTGCAGAATCAGCGACGTAGTGATAGTACTTTGCTTGCTCCTATGTTTTGTTTTCTCTCTCTCTCTCTCTCTCTCTCTCTCTCTTACTCTCTCTCTCTCTCTCTCTCTCTCTGTGTGTGTGTTCGTTGATTGCCTACGCCTGGTTTCGACAGCACTTATCTTTAAACATTTATTCTCTTTCGATGTTGTTTATGTCGTTTATATTTAACACAATTCTTAATATTTGACTTCCCATTATAAAAGTTAGTTTTGTATCCTCTACTCATTGTTTCTGCAAAGGGAAACAATATCATTCTAGGTACCTTACTCCCTTCTGGTATTGTTTCAAAATTGAAGGTTTGTGTATGTTCTCTTTAAAAAATCTAACGCAGCAGAATTTAGACATAGTTCATTTAATTGTTTAATTTCATTCCTGGAAAAGTAAAAAAAAACAACATTGAATATGTTTTTTTTATACTTTTGCGTCATATTTTGCATCATACTTCTGCGTTTTTAAATATTTGTAAACAGTTACATACATATAGAAGGAGACATTTTGACACCATTTATCATAATGCATTGTATTATATTACCATCAAATATTAGAAAAAATAAAGATTTATCCTGTACATGTATTTATCAGACGGAAAATCCGGAATAATCAAGGACATAATTTACAATAAATAATAATGAAAAGCTTTGTACTTTCTAACTTAACTTTGACTTCAGTAGGTAGAAATATCGAAGGTAAGTTTGACTATATTATTTTCTATTTAACAATGTATTCTATCTATTATTAAATAAAAGTTTCACATTTAAGGTGGCTTTTATAACAAATGAAACAACAGTTTAACGGGAATAATTTTGACGGCAAAACCTTATGAATCTATCATTTAATAGTGTACGATGTAAATCTAAGAAACTACGTCATTAAATTATGCTTTTTCGATGCATGTACAATTGTTGTAATATTTTCAGGTCGTCTATTTAACATGAAACACTTATCAATTGTTGGCGCATCTTTTCTGTTACTTCTGATCTCTTCATCTGGTGAGTAAACGCAATTTTATAAAACAAAATATTTACTAAAAAAATCTATATTCAGTATTATGAACATTAATTAGGTAGAAAGTCAGATAAGATCATACCACAAAATCATGATTTAACTGGGCATTCAAAATATTAGTTTTGGTCTACGAAACAAATAAGACAAACTGAAAATGTAGACGGGAAATCAAAGTCAAAGTCGAAGTCGAAGAACAGACACCACATTACAAAAAGGCAAAAAAATAAATAAATAAATAAACAACAGTTCACACTGATTCAAATTCGAGTTGCATGAAAGAAAGAAAGAAAACCTCTGGTGCTTAAGAAAAGTTAACAATACCTGCTGTATTTGTGAAACCTGGGGTTTTTACTTAAATAAGAAGATGTGGTATGAGTGCCAATGAGACAACTCTCCACAATGTATACAAAATTAACAATTATAGGTCAAAGTACGGCCTATAACACGAAGCCTTGGCTCACACCGAACAGCAAGCTATAAAGGGCCCCAAAATGACTAGTGCAAAACAATTCAAACAGGAAAGCCAACGGTCTAATCTATATTAAAGACGAGAAACGAGAAACACCTATGAACCACACCAACAAACGACAACAACTGAACAACATGCTCCAGACTTATAACAGGTGCATAAAAATGCAGCGGGTTTAAACTTTTTAACAGGCGCCGACCTTCACCCTTACCAGTTTACAACCGTTGTTAGGTCAAAAGCATTGCCAAGAAATTGGTAAATATCTCTTGCTTTAATCTAATGGTTTCTCTGAAATAAACGATTGCTAATTCATAGGTTTTTTTTTCAATATATGACAGAGAAAGAGAGAGTCTTGTCTATTCTTTCACGTTGTTAAACATTAAATGTAAACACGTTTGATATGAATATAACAGTTGTTATCCATTCGTTTGATGTGTGAGCTTGATTTTGCCATTTGATTAGGGAGTTTCCTTTTTGAATTTTCCTCGGAGTTCAGTATTTTTGTGATTTTACTTTTTAACCCCCATGAATGACATTTAGTTCTACTTTATATCTAAAAAAAGTTCAGCATGTTAACACTAAAAAAGAACGAGTTCTTAACATATTCCAACATTTATCAAAGTATCTGACTTCTGAATGACCTTACAATTTACTGGAACATACTACAATCTGTAATCGTCCACAACAAATACGTGGAGTGAACAGATTAAGGTTTTACCGCTACCAAAAAAAAAAAGGAAAAACAATATTTTAAAAAATTTGACTTTTTCCTGAAGCAAATGACCGAATGATGATTGTTAAAAATATACTTTTCAGTTCTGGAAGAACATGGAGTGGAAGGACAACCACCCGTCAGTGTAAAGGTACGCAGTTGTAAAAAACACTGCCGACGACCACCGTCAAATAATCGATGTAGCAATTGTTGTAGTAGGAACAGTAATGGATACGATGTCGGACAGTGCTATTTTAACTCGTGTTATTGTTGGACTTTGGTATAATAATTAATCCCAAATGTCAGTATAAATAAAAAAGTAAGACGTGACATGAAAACATAACATTTAGTTTTACAGATTGAATGCATTTAAATGAGTAATATTATAGAAAAAGACCTGTACCAGGTCTGATCTTGCTGATTGATACAATTAGATGAGTAATCACAGTGTAAATGCATGCAAAAACAACAATTATAACAACAATGACAAAAACAACAGCAACAACAGCAAAAGTTAGGTTCAGTGGTTTCTGGAAACATAAAAGTTTTATGACAAACACGGTTATTACAAAATTCTCAAATGACAAACGTCATGGTTAATAAAAAATTTATGAAAAGACATACACTTTGTTCAGAAGATACACATATACATATTTGTTCTACGATATTCCATAGCGGTCCACCAGGTCATGATGGCTATCATATTAGTTTCTTATTACAGTTAAGTTGAATTATCAGTTGAATTCGATCCGAAAGCCATACAGTATAACCTTTTTAAAAACCTATGTAGGGCATGAGATTACCAGATTATTACACCTGAACGAATATAACCATTTATAAATTCCGAGTATTGAAAGTACTTTTTTTATTGACCTTTATCAGGAAAGCTCAAAGCAAACCTTTAAAAAGCCAAGTAGCCTTAGTTTTTTTAAAACTTCGCAAGAAACAAACGGAGACGTATGTATAGTATGTAATGGATTATGTCAGTATTGAAGCACTTAATAATGAGCTGATGGTTACCTGGGTGTATTACAGTCCACCAACAGTCTTATTGACCCAATGATAGTAAACGATAATAACAATTGCGTTCGTCCAACGCGAATTTCTTGTTTTACCTTAATTAGACCCCCAGAAACCCAAATATGTGAAAGCTAAGAAAGTATAAATATCCAAATATATGATGAGCTATATGACCAAAAGAGAGGCGAAATATACCAAAGGGACTTATAAGGTATATATAATTCATCTAAGGTCACTTTGCATTACAGAGTTTGAACCTTGGTATCTTAATTATTTATTAATTCATTGGTCACGTCTATTTGAATCAACTTAACTCACAAGGAAAGAAAAGGATGTATTTCATTATAATATAACAAGTGGAACCAAATACACAAAAGCGTATCAAACAACAACAAAAACTCATCTTATTTGGATTTATTATGTTTGTGTAGAATAATTCTCTTATGTTGAGGTAGAATAAATGTGTGAGTATGATGTAAATAAAATCTTCTTCAAATTTGTTAAACATTTAGTAGGTAAAACTTCTTTGGAGTTAATAAAATATAGCTAAAGGCCAAAATTACATAAAAAACTTATATAGTCATTAACATGATTTCACAAAATGTTTTTATAAAAGTTAATTTTACAATAATGACTGTTTAACTGACCACTTCATAGTACTGTACTGATTATGTTAAGCTGTATCTTTTGTCCAAAGCAACCAGTAGAAAGTTGGCCACCTCACAAATTGTGTCTGGTGTTATTAGCAATTTCAACAGTTCATCATCGTCAAATTCATGTGTTTGTATATTCAGCTTGCTTTCAACTGTAGAAACAATGTGTGTCTCTCGGCGGAACAGACAGGACACTGAATCAGAAAATGCATGTCGTCCTCAACAGCTCGATTAGTGCATGCTGTGCAGAGTTTTCGGCGGTAGCGACCTATTTATATTTCTATAAGAAATGTTCCACTTCTGAGCTTTAAAATGACAGATCGTTGCTTTGATGACATAGTTTTGTTAATGATTTGTTTCTGACAGTGACTTTCTTTAATTTTGATATATGTCTTTGGCATCCTGTTCACATTATTTTCCATTTCTCCGACCCTATATATGTTAGTTTTTTCTTAACAATGTCTAGAAAAGCTTTCACACCTAGCACAAGTGTACTACTTTCTTGATAGTATTGTAATAGATTACATTTGTTCAAAATTGACTTCTTTCAAATGACCAGCTATTCCTGTGACTATTTTGTTTGTCCCATAAAAACATCTTTTTCGGCAATCGGCTTTCTGGGATTCTTATAATTCTAAACCATAATCGTATCATGGTAATTTGACGTATTAGTTGCACGTCCAACCAACATGTTTCTCCTGTAAGATAGGGTAAGGGTGCCATTTTTTCGACTCCCAAGAATGTTCTTATTGCTCTATATTGTAGTTTGTCAGTAAGATCCATATTTCTATATCCCCACACTTCTGATGCATAGTTTGTAACTGGAACTACAGTATTGAAATAAAGTTTCTCAAATACTGGAAAGCTGAGGCATTTCACACCCAGTGCTCTTCTTCTTGGAGTACTTTAATGCCCTCTTTATAGTTTCCGGATTCACTCACATCAAAGCCTAGATATCGGTATGAGCTACAAAAGACTGAGGTTTTGCTTCCCAAGTTTAAAGATTCTGTCAGTTGCATTTACTGTTTGTTTTCGACAGTGCTGTATTTTGGTTTTGTCATGATTCACATCCAGACGCCACAGATTAGTCCAGTTGTTCAAAGTGTTCAACACTTTTTTTTAGGTCATCTTCAGTTTCTGCAAGAAGGATAATATCATCAGCATACAATAATAAGCTTAACTGTTCATCATTATTAATTTGAATCTCAAGATTTAAACTGTTGATATCATGTGCAAGGTCCTTGGTCAAAACAGCAAATAGCAGAGGCGCTAGGCTATCGCCTTGTCTCACACCACGTTCGACAGAGATCCAGTCTGTAGCTTGTTCATTCATTTTTTCACACAGCTTTTAAGACTTTTGTACATCGATTTTACAACTTTGTAGATTTTTCCTGTAACACCAATACTCAGAAGTTTTGAAAAAATTAGGTCATGGTTAACAGAATCAAAAGCCTTAGCAAAGTCAACAAAGCATAAAAATGTAGGCAAGTTTTTGGCTTTTCTTTTTCGTAAGACTTTATATAGTGTATAAATGTGATCTACACACGAGCGTAGCTTTTTAAACTCATTCTGCTCTTCACAGATAAGTTCGTTATCGTCTAAGTACTCTGTTATTCTTATACATAGAATGCTGTTAAATACCTTTGCCACTGTAGACATGAGACTTATAGATCGATAGCTTAATGGAACTCGGTAGTCTTTCCCTTTCTTGAGTATTGGATGTATAATGCT
Organism: Mytilus californianus; assembly: GCF_021869535.1. NCBI lineage: Eukaryota > Metazoa > Mollusca > Bivalvia > Mytilida > Mytilidae > Mytilus > Mytilus californianus. Next base: position 14,406,726 of record NW_026262626.1, read on the forward strand.
TAGATCCTACATACTTGGGAGAGTGCCATTGCCAAAACATTTTTGAAAAGTTTCAAAAGCAATTCCTTTATCCTCTCGCATTTCAAGATTTCATTTGGAATGTTATCTATCCCTGTTACTTTGTTTAATTTTGCAGATTTTAGAGCATTGTTAAGTTCCTCCATATTTATTTTTGTGTTCAATGTAAAATAAGATGGTTCGTCATCAGTATTATGTAGCAAGTCATTATCAGTATGAGTATTCATATTGTCTAGTTGATCTTCCCAGTCTTTTAAGAGCTTACGAGTATTTTCAAGGAAAGTGTCACCGTCTTGATTTGGTTGTATTTTGTCTTTAAATAAATCAGAAAAATCCTCTTTCCATTTTCTTAATATCTCTTCAGTGTCATGTGATATGACTCCATTGTCTAATTTTACACAGTCTATGTCTTGTTTTTCTGCAGTTGGGCCAAGTTTGTTTATTTCGCTCCAAAATTTCTTGGGATTGTTTGTTTTGAGTTGTGTAATATAGTCTCTTTGACTTGCCTTGTATTTTTGTTCTGCTTGTGTTACCCATTTATCAAACTCTTTCCTCCTGTCTTGAAATCGCTGTCTGCAAAAGTTCTTTTCTCTAGCATTGTCTTTACACTGTAAATATAAAAGTTCATTTTTCCTTACATTTTGTCATAGTTTTGAAAGTTTATTATTCCACCAGTGATTCCTATTACGTCTGCCATTTTTTCTGCTTGATTTTGTTGTTCTTACTCTATAAGTTAGTTTGTCATTCATTTCATCAGTAACCAAGTCTATAAAATGTTTATATATATTGTCAACCTCCTCTTAGCAGTTTTGAACATGACCAAGTCTTCCAATAACTCTAACAATTGCTCTAGCTGATCGTTCACTTGCAAACATGTCTACAGGAATGGTATTTTTTTTATGTATTTACGATTTGGCAGTGTGTTATTACCAGGTTTACGAATTGATTTTGTCCTTTGTTCGCGCAAGAAGTCATTTCTATATCTTGAAATACTAAGTTTACATTTCAATACTGAGTGGTCTGGTTGTGTTGCAGTACCCACATGTAATTTGTACTTTTCAATACAATCAGATACTAACATTGTTTCAAAGTCATACATTTGTTCATATTGAGAATGCGTCACAATAATGTAGTCAATAACTGATCTGCCACGTGGTGAGACACATGTATAGTTGTCTTTGCTTTGATCATATCGCCCGTTCAAAACATGTTTTTGAATCTGATAAAAATTCTAGCAAGTAGTCACCATACCTGTTGACATTATTATCAATGACACATCTTTTTGGAATGTCTCCTTCATCTATCAGTGGGTTATAGTCCTGTTTATCTCCTATCCTTCCGTTCAGATCACCCATAATTACCATTAGATTCTCATCATAGAATAAATATACCTGTGAAAGAAGCATATCATAAGTGAGATATGCAATCAAAATGTTTATATAATAACTCCTGTCACTGTTTGCAGTAAGTCTTAGCCACAAAATGCTTTCGAAGGAACAATCCGAAGTTGAAGCATCATAGTTAGTTAAAAGTTCATTTTTTAGCAAGATTCCTACCCAATCCCCCCCCCCCCCCCCTGACCCTCGCACAGCTCGGCTTGGTAATTTTTGTCTATTTTGACCCAAACCATGTGTATCCTAGTGAACTGATATCACTATTATCCTTCAAGAGTGTTTCACACAGACCAAAAATATCAAAGTACATTTTTTCAATTATCTCTTTCCTTAAAAGTTTACTGTCAGATTTATTTTCATACCATCCATTTAAATCCCACATATTAATGTTTATTGTCGAGCGGTTGCTGTCAGGGTGGCGTGGTAATTGCTATGATGAGCCAGTGTTTTGATTATCAGTTTTGTCGGTGTTTTGGATTTGGTCAGGGACATTCACAACTCGACCGACTCTCATCTTGAGTGATGGAACAGTTTTTACTAACTTGCGTAGGTTTGACTCAGTTCGTCTTTCATGCTTTGTTTTATCTATTTCTACATATATGTAGGCGAAACTTTCAATATGTCTCAACTTCTTTTTATTTACCAACACGTTTCGTCTGTCCTCAATATTACGGAAGTAAACAGCAATAATTAGTCTTGGTTGTTTACGGTCCGAACCTGTTTCGTTTCCGGCTTGGCCTTCTCCTTTGTTTACATTCAAAACTTTTATCTTTTCTATATCTGGATCTAGTTCAATTTCTTGGAGAATTTTCTCTACATATGTTCTGATATATATTGGGTCTTCTGTGTTCTCAAAATTGGATAATGAAAGTGGTTTTGTCTCATTCACACATTTGGAAAAACACTGCGTGTCGGATCAAATAAATGTAACACATTTGTTTTGAAAAGATGCGATGATAAAATTGTGTGTCCTGTTTCTGGGCTTGAGTCATAATACACGTTCATGAAAAATCACGGAATTTCACTGAAGTATGGCTGTTTATTTAGAATAGTTACAGATTCGGGTAGAGTTGTCGAAAACAAGTGTCGTATTCTTCTATGAGTCTTTTAGGGGTTATATCATCTCATTTCGTATTCTTGAAGGTGAAACTCCACACAGCATGAGGGCTGGATGTGCTATCATGATTGCACTTTCTGATAACAATGCTAATACACAGGGTGTAATGAACCATTAAGGCTGGAAATCAGAGATAAAGGCTCATTATTATACTAGGGCGAGCACTGTTAAAGATGCAAGTCATGTTGCATGTTATTTAGCTAAGTCCGTTAACTACCAGAATAATAGTGCAACTCAGTTATTTTTGGACTCCCAATATGACAATTTAAGTCCCGCGTTTAATAAATTGTCTATGTCATTGTGACAAAAGGGAGGCACTCGCCAATTATTTATAAGATTTTGTTTGTCAATGATACATATATATTGCAGTACTAGACTTAAGACAGATTTAATACATCTAGAGTTAACAATTGTATGACTTTTAGATTAATTTTCTTGACATGCATGTAACTTGTGGACATATAATTTTGTAAAAAGATGTATCATTTTTCTTGTGATGTTTTTTTTTTATCTCTATAACTATATCTGGTGTATAACTCTTTGAGATAACACACGTTGTTCCGTACTAATTTCATTCTTATTTTATCTAGTAAGTATTGGGAATACGTATTTTCAGTTAACGACCGATAATGTACATTTTAGTACTTTTATGTGTTCTATTTAATAGCACTTGTTATCTATTTATGCTTATTTCATCCAAAAACTTGATCCGGATTGTTGCGTTCATTTCATTACTTTCACTTGGGGAATGTTGACATCCTCAGTGTAGCGTAACTGTGCACGATTACAAGCCTCACTTTCAATTTTACTACAGGATAAAGACCATTGGATATTAATCCAAAGAAAGTATTGTGGTATTAGTGTAGTATATTACCTTAATATCTATGATATGTTTTCCCTCCCCTACCCATACGAACTTCTCTTTTAGAGTATTGGAATGCCCTTTACAATCCATTTATGCTTATTTCGTACCAATACTTGATCAGGATTGTTAAGTGCATTCATTACCTCCACTTGGGGTATGTTGAAATTCTGGTTGCTTATATAATGAAATTACAGTTGATCGGAAATATGACATTTAATAGTGAAAAATGTAAATCTAAAAACATTACGTCCGTAAGTCATGCTTGTATAAAGCATGTACAATCCTTTAAATATTTTGAGGTCGTCTATTTAAAATGAAACATTCGTTTGGGCAAATTTTGTGTTACTTCTGATCTTTTCATGTGGTAAGTAAACGCAACTGTTATAAAACAAAATATTTACCCGCAAAATCTATTCTTAGTATTACCGGTATGCATATATTTATAAAAGAGATGATTTTTCATTTCCTATCGTTAATTATTCATTTTTAGATGGTGACGTTCCCTTGTCACCATCTTATGGTGTTTATATATCTCAACTTGTACGATTCGCTCGTGTATGTAACAACGTATTAGATTTTAGCGAGAGAAATTTATGTATTACTGAAAAAATTATTACACCAGGGTTTTCGATATCATAAACTAGTCAAAACATTTACTAAATTTTATCATCGGTATAAGGACATCATTCGTAAATATAACTCAACATGCAGACATCTTATACGTTCGGGTATTTCACATCCAATCTTTTATGGTAATATTCTTTACAAAGCACAAAAATGTCAGTATTCACCTCAAAAGCTAACAAAACCTTTAAACAGACTTATAAAGAAGGGACATAGTTACGATACTGTTGTCAGGTCATTAAAGATTGCATATTTTGGCTTTAATATTGATTCACTTATAGGGTCTTTGCATCGGAATTAAACATATTTATTCTAAAACCAGTTGTTGGCATGCCACGGGTTATGTTCTTCTCATATATTTTATGACGGTATAATACTAAAGCCCTAACAGGAGGGATTGTGCCTGATATTCATATGATGAAGACATAATCTTTCAATCGGTTTAATTGAGGTCTGGAGCTGGCATGTCAGTAACTGCTAGTAGTCTGTTGTTATTTATGTATTATTGTCATTTTGTTTATTTTCTTTTGTTTCCTATTCTGACATCGGACTCGGACTTCTCTTAAACTGAGTTTTACTGTGCATACTGATGTGGGTTTGTTTTTTCTACATTGGCTAGAGGTATTGGGGGAGGGTTGAGATCTCAAAAAACATGTTTAACCCCGCCGCATTTTTGCGCCTGTCCCTAGTCAGGAGCCTCTGGCCTTTTTTAGTCTTGTATCATTTTTAATTTTAGTTTCTTGTGTATAATTTGGAGCTTAGTATGATGTCCATTATCACTGAACTAGTATACATATTTGTTAAAGGGCCAGCTGAAGGACGCCTCCGGATGCGGGAGTTTCTCGCTGCATTGAAGACCCATTGGTGGACTTCGGCTGTTGTCTGCTCTATGGTCGGGTTGTTGTCTCTTTGACACATTCCCCATTTCCATTCTCAATTTTATATCAATAAAGTATATCGATATATACGATCATGCAAGGAAAACTGAAAATTCTAAATACTAGTTTAAGTCTACGAAACAATTAAGACAAACTGACAAATGGAGATGGGAATTCAAAATGAAAGTCAAAGGACAGACACCCCATTGCAAAAAGGCAACATAAAAACAAAGATACAAAAAACAAAAACCTTTGGTTTATTTCAGTTCAATTCGAGTGTCAGGCGTTGTCAGTTTGTTTTCGATCTATGAGTTTGACTGTCCCTCTGGTAGAGAGAGAGAGAGAGAGAGAGAGAGAGAGAGAGAGAGAGAGAGAGAGAGAGAGAGAGAGAGAGAGTTGAATGTTATTCCAGAAGGGAGCTATTAAACAAAAAGTTCCAAGTGGTTAAATTGTATTCATCCTTTCGAAAATTTTACGGACGCTATCACGATTTGGTTGACCGTTATGAAATATTTGTTTCACAGATGACGACGGATATGAAACAATTGTCGTAACTACAATCCCGTTGTCTTTTCGCCAACTTTGACCTACCGAATTAGATTTATCACCGGGTTTGTAGGAGTAATACCACCATTGATTTTCCCCTATTAGTCTTTGTTAAAGTTTTTCACACTTTTCAAAAAAATTATCTTAAAGTTTTGTTCCAAATAAAAAAATACTTGGCATGAGTAAAGTTTTATCCTGTCCAGTACTATAGACAAAATTGCACATAACATTTCGTTGCATATAAGATAATAACTATCACTGCAATCAAATTGTCACCCCTTTTTTTCCTGTTTACAAGCTTTAGTAACCATGTAACCTCAAGATTCCAAAACATTTTATAAAAGCACCAAATAAAGAAAGAATGGTGCTTTGAAACACCCAAGATATATGTTGATGACTAAGAATTTTTTTTCTGCAATGAAATGCAGGGTTTACTTCCTACAACTGTCAACTTCGAATGATTATTTTTGTCCGACCGTTTTTCGTATAAAAACGGATGTGACGTACTATGATTTGTAATTAAAGAAGAACACGACGGTGGCCTTATGTGGAACAGGATCTGCATACCCTTATCGATCCGGACCACCTAAGATCACCAGGGTTTTTTGTGGGGTTCGTGTAGCTCATTCTTTAGTTTTCTATTTTGTGTTTTGTATAATGTTGTTCGTCTTACATTTTTCAAAAGTAAGTGCTCTAGATGAGAAATACCTACTAATTCAGTTGAAATGACTCCTTCGTGCAATGGCCTAACGGTTTTATTACAGTGAATATTGTCCATTTTTAGTCATTAATATATTGGTATTAAATGGAAAAATTTAAACTAAACTAAACAAATGGAAGACAATTTTAACTTTTTTCTATTTAAAAACTTCCTCTTTTGGACGTGAATGTCTTACATCTTTCAACATCAAGTGCTCCAGACAAGAAATACCTACCACCTCAGGTTAAATGGCTCTTTTGTGCAATGGCCTGACGGTTTTTTATATTTACTGGCCTGTAACAAATACTGCCGATTTCGATTGTAGTTATTTATTACGATGTTTCTGATTTTTATTGGGGGGGGGGGGGGGGGGGGGGGGGGGGTTTCTCGAGATCGGCACTATCCTACTGACAGCAATAGCTACCCTAGCTTCCTGTAGAAGCGAGCACTTTTTACCCAGCTTTCAAAGGTTAGGTGTCGTTTTTTCCATGTTACTGTTAGAAGTCATCCTGTTTGTAGCTGCACTGTGCAGGTTTTATAATTTTTCGACATTTGGTATAGATAGGCAAAGGGAGAGTCTTGTGAGCACATACGACTATCTTGACTATGTGTTGCATGTTGGTGTATGAACTTCTTTTATTTTCGAAAGAGTCGGGTGTTTGTGGTTGATGTGGTGTGTTGTACTGTACTCTAATGGTTTTGATGATTTCTATCATTCCTCTTTGCATTCTCTTAAAACTTTTTGGTATATCATTTAATGAATACAACATTTGTTGAAATATAGAATAGACAATGGAAACTGGGAATGTGCCAACGAGACAACAACCTGATCAAAGAGCAGAAAACAACCCAAGGCTACCAAATAGGTCTTTAATGCAGCGAGATAATCCGCAGATGGAAGCGGGTGTCAGCTGACACCTAAACAATAATGTATACTAGTTCAGCGAAATGGACGCCACACTTAACTCCGAAACATACAAATGGACCAGAATTTAAAAAAACGAACAAGACGAACAAAGGCTAGATGTTCCTGATTTGGGACAGGTGCAATAATGCGGCGGGGGTTAACATGTTTTGATATCTTGCCATCATAAATTTTAAAAGAAGAACGTAACCCTAATCATATACTTTATATAATCTAGTGTTTGGGGCAGATCTGGAGCCTCTGAAAAAGGTGCAATATAGAGCTTTCCCACAAAAAGTATTTCAAAATTTGTCAAATCATAAGAAATAGATATTCAGTAAATGTTTTCGATAGAACATTATATAGATTGATAATATTTTTCCAATGGTTATTGTGTCATCAAAGGACATCATAATCAATAAAAGGTCGAATTTGTCACAAACTCTTGACATCTTCATGTTCTTCAGCCATACATTCTGCTTATTATATTGTGACAACCTTCGCCCACATATGAAGTGTTTATTTATGAGTTTATCTATTTGCATAATGAAAATCATTTGGACTACATTTGCACTGTATGTAAACTTAGCTAAATATTCTAGACATTAATTGATTTGTTGAAATCTATCAAATCTCAACTAGAAATTAGTGATGTTGTGGTCTAGTGGTGTCATTAAGAGTAGAAATCTTTACTTGTATTGCCAGGAAACCTTTGTGTAGGATTTTGATTATACTGTTGTTTAGTTTATATTTTGCGTTGTTTGGTGCGTTACTGTCTCATTGGGGGTAACATACTGGGAAGGAAATACACCTTTTGTGGTGCAATTAACTCTCCCCTACACAATTTAACATTAACTTATCCTTCTTTTATATATTGATATTGTATCATTATTGTTTTATTCACATGTTTATCATGTGACTGTATGGTTCTTCAACGCAAATCAATTGTTAAAAAAGACATGATTTGTTTTCGAATATTTTTATGTTTTTCAATTTTTACAACTGACATGTATAAGGAATCTGCAAGATCATTTTTCTGGAATATAAAGATTAAAATAAATAAATAAGTATTAAAAAAAAAAATAACATGGCAGACAATTTCCTTCTAATATTCTAAATACAATGAAAGTAATATAGGTTATATGCAGATTCTTGTATGTATCATACAACATTGCTAAAAGTTAAAAATATTATTTGAAGTTAATGTGATTTACAAATGATAGAGCTGCTCCATTTAAACATAATATCATCATTTGAAGCATAATATATATCGTAATAGTCGTATTCCTGCTTTTTTCATGGAACGCCGACATAAAAACATGGCTTTGTGTGCTATTCGGTTGTTATTCATTGCCGTCTGGTTCACCCTACCGATGATTCACATTCACTATTATTCCCTTTAAAATGTGATGTTTAGTATTTATAATGTGTACACATGCAGTATATAATCTATCATAATAACATATCCAAACACAAACGAGCAAAACAAACCACATATTTTCAATCAGCTTGCTTATATCTAGACTGCACGGGCGGGGCTCAGGTCGAGAACAGCTAAATACACATTTGGGATAATCTTCACTTTTAGTTCAGTTCCTCCAAAATTAATAAATGAATATATAATAAACGAATGATCAGACAATCGTACTAACAAGCATATTTTTTTTTTTTTTACAACTACACAATTGATGTAAGAAGTTTACTTAACGTATATTTCATTAGCATACATTTTAGATTACTTATCTTTAACTAGAGGAATCTTGAGATCATTTATTACAAAGAATTTATCTTGTGGGAATCTACTCGATCATTATCATTTTGGTGCAAAAAGACCAATTGCATAAGGTTTTTTTGTGTATTTTGTCTCGAGAAGGTACTGTGCTAATCCCCTCAAGAACTTGTTTTTTTTTTAAACATACATAATTCATGTAGAATATCTCTATAAACAAAGTAGCATAAAAAAAGGAGATGGGGTCAACATACTTACCAAAAACCACAAAACCAAAAGACATCTAGAGATACATACGGTTTTCATCAATTGAGAAATGCCTATATAGCATCTCAAGTTCTAAATCATCGGTTGTTAAAAAGTTGAGAACATACATGCATTTAAAAGAAAATCTTAAAGACGAAAGAGGCTGACCCTAGAAAGGGGGACATTACTAAAAGTCGAAGTGACGCTGACAACGCCATGACGAAAGAAAACAAAAGACGACGAAAAGACAAAACAATCCCTCAAAAAACTACTATAAATTCAGAAATTATTGCGTGGATTTTTTTTTTGCGATTTTTGAAAAATGGACAAAATGCGAGATTATTTTTGCAATTTTAAGAAAATCTGCAGACAGATATATTTAAAAGATATAAGAATGCAAGTTCTTATTATTGCAATAGTCACCAAGTCACTGTATTCGTATTAATAAAAATCTCGCAATAATTTCTGATTTTACAGTGCATAGAATAATAAGGCTTGTGTAAACACCCCCCCCCCCCCCCCCCTCCCCCCCCCCCTCCCCCCAAACAAAACACAAAAAAAACCAACTGGCTTGATCTTAGGATGTCCGGAGGGATTAGGAAATTCTGATCCATTAGTGGCAACCATCATGTTGCGTACAAAAATAGAGGAAAAGAGGATATGATTTCGGTTACGACAACAGGAATACATCCGTGGTCTTTTGTGACATAGATATTTTATACAGTGTAACGATAAAATGATTCTCTAAAACTTTCGGGATGACTTCAACTTAACCACTTTGAACCATATGTTTCTAGTTTCCTTGTTAGCAGAAACCTTTTATCAAGTAAATTATGATACGAAACGCAGGCTCTAGAATATCGTATCAATTTGGATAATTGATGATAATTTTTTATGCTAAACACCACGCTAGTGCTATTGTCGTCGCGTCCTGTTTCTATTGATTGATAAATCAGGAATGCCCGACAAGAACCACCGACTTCCAACAGGAAAACTGTCATTTCTAATCAATTAAGATTTGAGTCGAACGGACCGGCAACGTGTGGGGTTCTAATATACAACTTCAGTAGTGGCACAGCAGATAAACTACTTAGACCACTATATCAACTTGGAGAAGTATATCCAATACAATGATCGAATGATTGTTCATACATGGAAATTGAATCTTCATAACTATAAAGCCTAACGTATCCGTTCTGTCGTAACCGAATATTATTGTCAATATCTAGATGTCAGTCAAGAAATGATGCAAACGTAATTGTATTTGTTATATTACAGATGTATCTGCAATTACTATCATAACTGAGGGGTTAGATTAATGTGCTTTTAAATCTTAATACTCCAAATTTTAATCCCTGGAACAAACATATAGGTACAAGGAAACAGTATCACATAATTATCACAATCACTGAATATTAGAATCTCCTTAGAAGTATGACAATAATAGCATATAAATAATAGGCGACGAGGGGACAATCCAAAGAAACTATAAACCAAAGGACATGTACATTTTAAACCACGGTCTTCAGCAATTAACAATTGTCTATACAATATTTCAAGATCTCAATATTCTCGAGTTTAGACAAGTTTAACTGTCATTTCTAATCAACTTAGATTTGAATCGAATGGACCGTGGAATCGACGTGTGGGGTTCTAACATACAACTTCAGTAGTGGCACAGCAGATAAACTACTTAGACCACTAGAGTAATTTGCTACATGTACATCGAAATTGAGACTTCATAACTATGTATCCGTTTTGTCGTAAAGTTTGTTCTCAACCGAATATTATTGTCAATATATAGATGTTAGTCAAGAAATGAAGCAAACGTAACTGTATCTGTAATATTACAGATGTATCTGCCTTTACTAGCATAACTGACCATTGTTTATACTTAAGACATACTCACGAACGTGGGGAGGGATTAGATTAATTTACTTTTACATCTTAATACTCCTAATTTTAATCTTGGGAACAATATATAGATACAAGAAACCACAGTATCACATAAATCTCACAGTCACTGAATATTAGAATCTCCTTAGATGTATGACAATAGTAGCATAAAAATAAAAGGCGATGAGGCGACAGCCCAAAGAAACAATAAACCAAAAGACGTGAACATGTTAAACATGTTAAAACACGGTCTTCAGCAGTGGACAAATGTCTTTACAATATTTCAAGATCTCAAACTTTTCGAGTTTAGACAAGTTTATAAAAAAAAATAAAATTAGACATAGACTTTGACAAATCCTGGGTTTATAGCAAATTCACGAATGATTCGGGTAAATTCAAAGACACATACACATGTGACCCAGCTTTGAAAGTTCCTATCCCGACCAATGGGGTAAGACATGCAACATGGAAGTACCTGCAGTAAAGATAGATCAAATAAAATACTTAAGTAGCATATACAACTCATCATATATACCAGGATTAAAATATTCCCCCATTTTTATATAGAAAATGGTCGCAATAAAGAAGAACAATGATTGATTTAGATATAACTAAAAAAATAAAAAAGATTTTAACATCGTGGCCTTAATTGGGATCAGATTTGTTTCTAAATACAACAACATCTTGCACGACATATTATCATCACAGGAAAAGAGATATATGAATTACTATTTATTTGCAAGAGCATGCATGACATGCTGTGGAAATACATACTATACACACCATGTTACAAAAGACTGATAGCAGAGAACAATGATAATATAACTAACCAATAATATCGAACCTAGCTTTCCATGCATTCTTCTCATAGTTACAGAGATTAATTGTATGCGATCTAGATGAAGCTTTTAACAAACAAGATAATTTAGAAGTATTCGGCCAAAAACAATAATAACGTGGCACAAGCATATTTCTGATTATTTTGTATGCTGGACATACATGTACATGTAGCAATACACAATTGAATTCGTTCTCAACACATCGCATGTAACAACATACACATCAACGCAGTTTGCGTGTCCTATCATAGAAACGACCAACTTCAACACTTAGTTTTAATGTACCACTTCGTAGTAATGTTATTTTATCATTGGTATATTTAGGTATTTAAGCTGTAATTGCATAAGGGCTACTTATCCAACGATACAACAAAAAAATGTTCTTAATAAAATTGGAGCTGATTAAAGGTTAATGAACAAAGTCAACCTTATTATACGGATGAATTTATGTTGTTAATTCAGCAGATATATAATCGCCAGCAAAGGTTGCTTGACCTAATTTAATTTTTGTTATTTGTTTATTTTACAGTTTACTGTTTGTCTTTACATTCTTAGCAATTTGATTAAGGAGATTTATTGACCGTGGTTTTTAAACAATATGTGCGTTTCATGGGGCCACTATACGTAACTGTTCTTCTTGTTGTCTTTATAGTTGGGTATGTATGTTTTGTTTTTGCTTTAAACTCGTCCTTTTCTAAGCAGAATATTTGTAATGAATTCATACGTTCATATTTTATCAATGGTGAAAAATAGTTTTAGCTGGTAACAGATTCCGTAATAAAATAGTATAATGCACTCGAATAATCGAATATCATTTAAATAATTAATAGTTAATTGAAGACCTATTTGATTGTATTTTATAAAGAAAGGCACATGATAATATTTAAATATTAACATCTCAATCAATGACAAAAGATGATTCAAATCCAGACATGATTCTGGTGTAATTATATATTTTAACCAACTTAAATTTCATACATTCATTTTGATATGTATCATAATAAGTCACTTTAATGTCATGTCGGTTAATTGTTTATACTGACCTTATGATCCTACTGTCTTTTGCCACCATTCAATTCGACAAGGACCATTTTTGTCTGACTTTCCGTCTGTTATTTTATCTGCATAATCTCTGTTTTTGGGTCCTTGTCCTCGCAGTTCTAGAACTGATAAGAGTTTTTGTGAAAAATTCATCAGTTGCTTGAATACAAAAGTCTTCAGACAAATGTTTGTTACAGTTAAAGTATGACATAAATTTGATTCATTGTTCTATTAAATTAAGTCGGTAGACTCTAAATTTGTTCAACCAATCTATTAAGTGTTAACCGTTGGCGGTAAAAATTAAATTTTGTTTTGTATAATCAATTTATTGTTATTCCGTGTAGGGATTTGTAAATGAAACCAAAACTTGTCTGCGTATATTTGTGATTGTTTAAATACAGATGGGTGCAGTCCTAACCTGTACACAAGTTAATTTATAACAGTCTTTATGACTGCTCTCTATGCTAACTTTAGAAAATTTCAGCAAACCTGCAAGTTAACTTTATCCTTATCAGACCAGATCTAGGTCTTCTTTTCTTAGGACTGCTGCATTAATATTTACATATGATAAAGTAATTTTAAATGAATTGAACACGAAATACATGTAATATTTTATGATCATTTTGACAATCCTTATTATTTTTTTGTAAAACATTATGTTTTTTCAAAAGATTCAAACAGACATGACAATATTTGATATTTCAAAGAATGAATACAGTTTTATCCTTACAAAAAGTATGTCACATCGAAAACACTTATTGAAATAAACTGCCTTATAAATAAAAGGAGTTAAGGTGTGTCAATGAGGTTATATCCTATCAAAAGAGTAAAAACAAATGAAACATATTTGCTCTTTAGCAAAAGCATCACATAAGCTTGAATAGCAAAAGCTGAATTTGATATTCCTCTATTTCTAATATAGTTGACACTCGTTTTCAATTTGTTGATATCCAAACAGTTATTTATTATGTACGTAATGAATGTTTAAATTGATATTGAACATAATGACAGTGCACTGATTTTAAACAGCACTCTTTCACGTATGTGTCATCACTATTTGTATTTAGGAATCGTGATACATATTTCCAATCGGGATAATGAAATATTCGAGACTCTTTATCGATTTGACCTGAGTATGCATATACGTGCACTGTAACATTCAACTCTCTCTCGATCAATCGATATATGTTTTGTTTATTAGATGAACAAATATTTGTATCGATGTTTTATAGATTTGGGAATGCCTTGTGTCTGCCAAGATCAAACGTATAATTCGCTTCTTCCTGACGCATTATCAAGAGTAAGAGGACATGGTTTACCATTGTAGCAGGTATTACTAACTTTTCCTGTGCACCTGAGTTCGCCCCTTCTTTTTGGTGAGATTTCGTCCGCTAAAAAAAATCTAAAAGTTTGTATACTAGTTTATTTGTATAGTTGTATTTGTTCTGAAGTCCATACTATTGTCAATCTTTCGATCTAAATGTGTGTTGTCCTTCAATGTTTTGTATATAGTTACTTAACTTTATAGATAAACAACAGTATTCTTATAGTTAAGCTATTTCAGTAATGTGTTGTATGACTCGACCTCGTCATAAACTATTTTGATCTATATAACAGTGCATGTTCCAGTTAACATGTAGTAACGCATTAGTTTACTTACCGCACGAAAATAGTAGAAGTAGCATACATGTTGCCCCGACAATTCTTAATATGTTCATTTTGAAATGATAAACTGAAAAATATATACAAGATCTTTCATACAGTTGTCTTTAAATCATGTGTCACAATATGTCAATGTGGTATGATGGTCCAAATTATACATGTTATAATGACATTAAATTATTACTTAATTCATGATGGCAAATAAATATTCCGAGTACGATAGCTTTATGTCAAATAGAAATTTCATTTACAAAATAAATTATTACAATGTTCAAAATGGTTTTACTCTTTTTTTTTCAATTAATGGGTGTGTGGGTTTTTTCAATCACCAAATAATATTCCGTCTGTTTATATAATCAGCATTTAGTAAGTTGACCGGCGTCGATATTGTCGGTATGTATTTTTTATCTGTGAACACTGTGTTGTCTCTCCGGTCAAGCGTAACCGGAGTTTAAGTTTTATTACAGTTATTGTTCAGACATTAAACCTTTTTTTGATTGGAATGAGTACAATTGTGAAAAATTATTTCAGTAGAGGGCATATATTTATAGCATTTGCTAAATTTTTACAGCAAGTCCGGCTAAGGAATGTATAGTACGGGACCTTTAAAACAGAAAAAAATATAAAAATAAAAAACTATCAAATGATCAGAAAAAACATTCCTTTCAAACGTAGGCTGATTTAAGTTATTATTTTTTGCAGGGGGAGGATATCTTGTAATGGATTCAAATAGGGGGGGGGGGAGGTTGCGTGGTTAAATAGCATTCTTTTAATGTTGAGTTTTACTTCCTTTTGTTTTTATTTAAAACACATTTGATTGCTTCTGAATATCGAAAACAACAGATATATGAACAGCATTAATTCCTAAAAATAAAGAAAGTACGTAAATAGCGGGAGAAAATATACATTTTGTACTTTTAATAAAGATTTCTTGAAATTCCGTCCACATACATTACTGATGACAACTTTGTTAAACAACTATCTCATATTTCCGTTTTAAAATAAGCTGTCTCATTAAGTTTGTGTGAACAATAATGATTTAAAGCGTGACGCCGTCACGACCTCATTCTTATTTCGTCCGTTTGAGGCCTAAAGTATTCCGGTATTCAGGGAAATTGATTTTAACTCAGAAATAAAAACGAGCCCGACGGTCTCTTTATATTTTCTCATCATTAATACACAGATAATTTATGAAATTACATGTAAAAAATAAGCACAATCTTCGATTATCGAGAATCAACATTTAAAGTAAAAAATGTTCTTTTTTTTTCGTCGTTTTATTTCCATTGTATTAGTTTGATTACATACATTTATATTATTTTTCACTAAATATTGTGTTGTATCTCAAGAAAGATAAATGTTTCAAATTTCTTTTCTTTTAATATTCAGGCGCAGTTCAACGAGTTTTTGTTTAAGATTTTTGCAGAAACAAATTTACATTTACTGAAACAGTTTAAGTTGTCAGAAATTAAAGTCTTATTAATAAAACTTTTACAATTCAAATTGAATTGCAAAAAATTGCCTAGGTTTCCAAATAGAAAAATAAAGGATGTGGGGTATCCATCCATGTCACAAAATCAGTACATGCACAGCAAAAAACACGCAAAAAGGAAAGGAACAGCTTGTTATTGCTGTTTTTCATATCTCGAAGTCACAGTGAGGCCTTCAACACGGCGTCAAAACATTTTTGTTTACCTAACTGCAAGTTTAAGACGGCCCTTATCACCGGTTTGAGCGGAATTCTTAGCAAAATTATTCGGATAGACTTTGTAGGATGCATCACCACCAAATTGGGCCCGGTAAAAAAATAACATACTGGAAAGTAGTACATATCTAAAACAAAATAGGGCTGGTGATCCTTGTAGAACGCATATTGACCGACACTTTTGAATAAAACAAAACATGTATGAATGTATTCTAAAATTGAGAGCATATTTTGCCTGTTTCTCAGATATAAAGTACCTTGTTTGGTGTATCCAAAGTTTTGGTAACCAGAACGGTCTGATGTATAAATAACGGATAGTTAATGCCCCCTAAAAATGTATGGAAGTGAACAATGTAACGTGGATAGGAATGAGGACCAAGAATAGGTGGTGTGCGCTTGATTAAAATTTTAGTACACAAACTACCCTAAATTGAGAGCTTGATGTGTCACACATAAGAGAAGCTATCTCAAGATACATAATGCATAAATTGATAAATACAGAAGATAATAATAACCAAGCACGAGAAACTTTCTACGGCCTCCAAACAGGACGAGACACAATCTCCGTTAATATAATAGAAAAAAAGGATATTGGGTATCCATCCATGACACAAGATCAGTACATGCACAGCATAAAACACACAAAAAGCAAGGTAAAAGAGCTTTTATTGCTGTTCTTCATCTCAAAGTCACAGTAAGTTTTTTATTATTTTTATCAGTTTAAAGTGTGCGACCTTAATAATTTTTAGCTGCGAAATGATTTTTGTGGACAGAATGTTATATATTTAAAAATTTGATCTTCTCTTTTGCCTTAAGGTAATCGCACATGTGTAATGGAAGACGATAAACCCTTTACTTTTGTATATTCCATCTGCTGTTTCTTTTTACCTAGACACAGATTTACAAAGTAATCGGACTACATGTACATAAAAATGTGAATGTAAAATTGTCGATAAGGCAATTTCAGTTTAATATTTACTGTATCTCTTCCTTCATTGGCATTTTTTTAAAAGATATTTTGATCTGACAACAAGGATACATTTTTTTCATTTAAGAATAATTCGTGTTTTTAATGATTATTCCAAAATCCCATACGGAGTTTTATTTTTGTCAAATTGAACCTATCAAGAATTATTAATTCTTGCCTTGATTTTTATTTTTCTTTGAGTCTTATGTTGCGAATTATTAAAATTGAACATATTTTCTGAAACAGTATTTCGTTCTGTGTTTTATTTCATAGCAACAGAGCCATGTACACTATATGTATATATAAAACATTTTGATAGTACATATAGGTTGTAGATAAGGTTTTCCTTAATCTTTTAGTTCCTAAAAATGTTCAAAATCATCGTATTTTCAAAACATCTCCAGAATATGCTGACTTTGGAGCCTGTATAAGAAATTGGTTTACCTAGCATTAAGACTTTTGAAAAAATACCAATTTAAGAACTAAATTGTGGTCTTTTATATTTTATAAAGTTAAAAACTTTAGGCCACATTTTGCCAAAAGTGAACCTTTAACTTGAAAAACAAATTTGTTCCAAGTGTGACTAGGAAGAAAAGGTTTCGTTTTCTCCTAAACAAATTGAAGTAACGGCTATCTTAAGGCCACGTCGCGTTTCTATCCTTTTTAAATAAAAAAAAAATACTATAGGAGCACGTACACAAACAAATAAAAACTTTAAACTGGCAGGTATGCGAAATCAGACAGAAACTCAGCAAAAAAAATTAAAATTAATTAATCAATATTTTATATATGTCAGAAATTAAAAAAAAATCATTTTATACCATATGAAGTAATTGAACGCCTTTAGTCGAAATTAGTTGTTGATAAAGTAAAAATGACTGCCAAATATCTGTTTTCAATACAAATTTCTTAAAGGAGAAACAGACAGTATTCAGGAAGAGATACCTTACTGCATTAAACCGCTTTTCAAGAGAAAATAGAAAATGAAGCCTGAAAGTATTTCTAAGATAATCTTTTCTCTGTTTTCGCAGCTTTCTTTCGTGCATGTATATCAAACATAATTTTTAAATGGTGTCAGTGGACATGACCATTGAACAATCATTTATTTGTCTAGGAAGAGAAGTAAAAAGAAAGTTTGTTTCAGCTGTTGAAAGTAAGTTTATTCGCTATTCATCAACAAATTTGTTCCTAGAAAAAAAAACAACATGCTCCTCAAACAAAAGATGATTAGTTGGTGCTTACTAGTTTTTTTCTACATGTACCGTATATGACGTTGCGTAATAAATCTACCCTGAAGCACAGCTATCGGTAGTATGAATAAAGGGAGTTTGGGGTATAAAACAATTCAATAACAACCCAACATGAACGAAAGCTACTTGACATTTTAAATTAAAACTATTGGTCTCCTCACTTGTATTATCTTGCTCAGTTTTTAATTAAATTCCATATATGTGTAACACTCAGAAATGTTTCCATCCCCCAAAACATGTCCGATTACTCCAAACGTGTCCGATCCCCACAAACGTGTCCAAATGCACTACAAAATTGACTGTACTGGTTTTTACTCGACCATTTTGAATTGGTCTGATTTTTACTTGATATAACTGGACTGTAGTCTTAACCATACTAAAAAGTCTGAACATGTACTCGATCTGTACTTAACCAGTTCTTAACAACTTTAAAGAGTCAGAATCAACATCGACTCCAGTCTTACCCATACTCGACCAAGCCTGAACCGTACTCGGCAAAGTCTTAGCAATCCCCGACTTATTCTTAATCTGTATTTCTTCTATTTAGAGTCTATTATTTAACAAAATTTGTTTTCCTTGGCTAGAAATTGGACCAAGTGGTACAATATAATGGTGATTTTACTGATAAAAAACACACAGATTCATGTTCTATTAGTAACTCAATGTAAAAACAGGTGGTTTTAGCGTTGAATAAATTATAGTTATATATTCAAGATTGATAAGGCAGGGGTTTATTGGTCGAATAAGGTTTAGACTTTGATCGAGTATGGTTCAGACTTTGGTCGAGGAATAGTTATTAACTAAGATTAAAACGATAATTTCAAACACGCCGGAATACAAAAGGTGTACACGACTTGCTTCTTCTTTTTTTTTAACATACTTATATAATTAAATTTCAAGATACTTTTGTCAAAGGTAAAAACTCAGATCACTGATGCATCTTTCTGATAGTACTTTGTCACCTTTCCGTTGAATTTTATCAAATGAAATTTATGAGGACGCATCTTCAGTTAATTTTTTTATAACTTGTCTTTAATTATAATAATGCATGGATTCTAGGAAGAACCTGTTCATTCTGTTCAAACGTATGCGTAATTTAACGTTATTGCTCTTGAATTGTTTTTCTAATTTTTTAAAATGTTTGTTGTTTAACTTCTACAAATAATTATGAAAAACAGACATTTGTAAAATAGGACGATAATTTAATTTTATGACCAACTTTTGATAGTAAGGGGATAGTATATTTACTGTGTTGTGCATCCTTCCGTCCTTCAGTTCCGTTCAATATATAAAACGTTAAACATTATATACCAAATTAGAGTTTGACCGGGATTGAGTGGTGCACTGTCTCTTTGGTCGCGCGCTCGCCTCGACAGAAAATAGAAATATGGCCACTATTGGTCTTGTTCCGATTAACAGTTAAACCATTGACAAAATAGAGGGTCCGTTTGGTTGTGTGGGGTGGACAAGTACGCAGTCCCATCCGGTCAGAATGGGGACGTTAAATCCGATGCATCTTGTAAAGAGAATGCCACGCTCTCTACACATTAGTCATTGTTAATTATGCATGAAATATTTGCCACAGGACGTAAAACAACCAACTGATACTCAATTGACAGTAGCGTAACTTGAATTTTATTTCTGGTGACAAAAATAATTTCAATCTTGGCAGCCAAAGCCTCAACTTGGTTAAAAGACGTCAATGCCAATAGGAAGTGGACTGTTACTTGAAAATATGAATCGCAAAATAGGTGTTGGTGATCATACTCTTAATAGGTCACACACTGGCAAAAAATCCTGTCTATAAAAAATCCAGATTTATTGAAATAATATTTCTTGTGCGCAATAAATCAATATATTTCAGGGAAACTGCTGGTT
The DNA here is from genome assembly GCF_021869535.1 of Mytilus californianus. Classification (NCBI taxonomy): domain Eukaryota; kingdom Metazoa; phylum Mollusca; class Bivalvia; order Mytilida; family Mytilidae; genus Mytilus; species Mytilus californianus. The sequence goes on from NW_026262626.1 coordinate 14,426,985, forward strand.
AAAGGTTTAATTCTCAGTATTCAGTAACAGGAAGGTCCTGAGCAAAAATTTTTATGTTCGCTCTTAATATGCATGACATATAGTTGCCATTGGACATTAAAAAATCAATAATCAAGAGTCAATGTTTGTGTTGCAAATGCATTTGCAATCAAGATTAATATTAACAACTGGCGTTGAACAAAGTAATTCTAATAAATCACTACTTAATCAATAGTTGTCAAGGCGCTGTCAGTTTATTTTCAGTTTGTGAGTTTGAATGTCCCTTTGGTATCCTTCGCCTCTTTTTTGAAGCACTGGGAAAACGTTTTTGGTTTCTTTAAGTGTGACTTACCTCCATTTGAAATTTAAAACAATAATAATCATTTTGATAAGAAAAAGTAAAACCATTGCAAGTAAAAATAGATTTGTATTGTATCATTCTTTTTTTTTATCTGGTGTATGTTTTTTTGAAAACAGAAGTTAGTGATTTCATCTTTCACTGTGGATAGTGTACCATGTCTAGGACATGACATGACATTTGTTGTTGTATTTCTAATTATATCTTATAGTTTGTGTAATTTTTGGAATTTGGTACAAAACTTCGCAAATATCTGAATTTATTCACAAGTTTTGTTCACTTTTGTAGATCGTTTGCTGACTTCAAGATATTTGTTTTTGTTGTTTAGCCGCTTTATAATTGATAAATACCTCGATACTCTTGCTATCATATCATTTCAAAATAATAAATTGTTAGACCCATTCACGATTTTAAAGTATTGAGAAAACGTGTTTAAATGGTATTTTTTTATTACCGTTGTGATCTTTTGATACGAAATAAGAATACAATTAATTCGTCGATGATACGAGCATCGAATATTTCAAAACAAAGTTGGCGTAGAAGAGTTATATATATCTGATTTAAAAAAAAATATTATTGTGCTGCTTTAACTGCAAATTTCCATTTTACTATGATTATGGTGTCTGCTTTTCAAGAAACAAACCACGAGGCCTCGTCTTTAGACGGTCCGTTTTGTCTGGTATAATGCCGGGAGTGTAAACTGTATTCGGTTTTATAAATTAAAATGCAAAATACATTATGTCCTAAACAAAACGTTAAATTTGAACTCGTTTAATCAGACACTTTTAAGATGTATTTTATTTTAAGCACAACTATGTTGATTTGAACCTGTATATTAAAATGGTCCTAGCCATATTGCGCCCAAAGAAACAATGAAGACACATTTTTCTTAAGGGTGCAATAGTTGAAATTAACATTACGACAGATGTAATGTCGCTGAAGTTCTGATCCTACAGAGCTGCTACCTAATGTTTGCCGCAGATATAGCATGTTTAGTATTTTATTCCAAAGAAGTGTAATAATGTTAATAAAGCTTTCTTGTAATTGAAACCTTTGAATATAATAAAGCATTGTATATAAAACGCAAATTATTTAAATAAACACATTTGCGTAGAAATTCTTACCTTCCTTACGTCTACCTCGACAAGTGAGACAGATACTAACAAGATCTGCGTCTGAATTTATAAGATTATTCCTTTAAATGATCAGAATTTTCTTTCTGAGAAAATTATGTCCGGGAAAATTATTTTTTTTCTTTTTTGAACATTATATGATCATGTTATGATACAGAACATGATGTTCAATCAAGTGACAGTGTTTCCTTTTATATGTACGTATTTGTTCAAACACAAACAAGGCCACACTTATACGAAAGTATGTTATGACAAGAATATACAACATAGTAACAACTTTAATTTTTAATTTTCAATTTATTACCTTTCAAGTGGATGAAAGCAAACAACAATTTGAATTAAGTCTAGGATCTATAATGTTGTTTCTGAGAAAATTGTACCGAGTTTGCTTAAGTAAACAACATTTCAGAAAGGTAATGAACATCCAGTTTCAGTAAAGGAACAGCGTTGATTGCCTACGACTGGTTTCAACAGCACTTATCTTTAAACATTTTTTCTCTTTCGGTGTTGTTTATGACTTGTATATTTAACAAAATTCTCAATATTTAATTTCCCATTAAAAAAGTAAGATCGGTGTAGTTAAGTATCCTCTACTCATTGTTTCTGAAAGGGAAACAACATAATTCTAGGTACCTTACTCCCTTCTGATATTGTTTTGAAATTGAAGGTTTGTGTATGTTCTCTTTAAAAAAATCTAGCGCAGCAGAATTAAGACTGAACTAGTTCATTTAGTTGTTTAATTTTAATTCCTGGAAAATTGAACAACAATATTGAGTAATTTGTTTTCGTCATACTTTTGCGTAATACTTTGACATCATACTTCTATGTCTTCTTCATATTTAACATATTTATAAACAGCTACATAGATATAAAAGGATGCATTTTGACACCATTAATCATAATGCATTACATAATAATAAGACTTGCTATATTTTTGGAATTATTTCCATTATGACGAGAATGGATCAGACAATATGACATTGTAATATTCTCAATCATGAGATATCCACACTATCTGCAGTACGGGCACATATATCATCAAATGTAAAATAACAATATTGATACCATTCACCAACTTGTTCCAAGAGATAATCTACATATTGAATCAAAGATACAAAGCTGTAGTTATAATGGTTCCATTTCAAAAATTGTATTTGGAACTGCCACAGTTAAAGATGTCAATCGCCTTACATGTCATATGAACACTTTTATCAAGAACCAGTTACAAATTAGCCAAATCCATGGCTGATCATGATGAAATGCTGTCATTCTGTATGTCTACGGCAGATCAACGGTTTGGAAACATTGCTTCAGAAATAGAATGATAATATCGGGTGGGATATATGTTATAGGGTAACTTTTGAGCATCACTTCTCCTTAACTAACTTATACAATTTACAAAACAAAATTATCGTCAAAGGATAAATTAAATATTTTAATGACAAAATGATTAAAGAAATGAATATCTCTATTTTATTAACATGCACAGATTTGTGTAAGTAAAACTTTTTATGTTGTAAATAACTATTAAGTGTTCATGTTTATTCACAAAGACGGATTTGTTTTTTTAAATAATGCCTTTGACAATTAAAGAACGTCACAGCTGAACATATTTCTTAAAATTTTCTTACGTAATAATGATTAACCAGTCATTTCAATAAGCGCTTATACAAGTAAAAATCACGCGACAGATTTTTGTGATCTCAAATAGCTTGAGGACTGTTAAGGGGTTTCCATTATTTCGATCTTTGTGAAATCAAGTAATAAACCTGTATTGTACCTCATCTGGAAACAATGTCTCATTTCTTTGGTATGTTTCGCGCGTTTGTAGTCATTTGCAAAGTAAACTTCATTTGATAAACCTCATTATTGTTATCGCCTGTCTATTTCTTGGTGAGTACACATATTCTAATATTTCATTAAAGGGAAATTAGATACAAATAAAACAAACAGCTTGGCATATGATTTTTTTTCTTCATACATTTATAATGCGGATTATAGAAATACTATTCTGCTATATGCAGTAAATTTGGTGCAATTTTGTCAAAATAATCTTGAAAAACATCGATGATATATTATTGGCTTGCAAGTCAATAATTCAACTCATTTAAATCTGTATTCATGGAACCTTTTAATTTTACCTTTATTGTAGATGGTCCGAATGTGTCCATAATGTGGTTTATGCATTCAAATGAAAAACATGTCAACATTGAAAAGTGGAATATGGGAGCCACCATGAATATCAATTGACTGATCCGGCCTACAAAAATCATTCTTATTCATGTAAAACGATAATTTACTTCTATTTTTAACCTACAACAATAAATCAGGTAAACCTAGAAAAATCTGATTAAACTGCTCGCTATTTATTTTCATTTTATATTCATATTGATGAACTTTTATATCGGGTGATATGACCGTTGCTAGTTTTCAGAGCTCATCTCGATTGATAATAAGGTAGCGTCTGGTTTAAAATACGTCAGAAATGTTGATTCATTATAGAGAGCCCATGAATTGTTAATTGTTTCTTTTTGACTTTTTGTAATTTAGATATACGTTTTAGTATTTTATAAATACAATATAAGAGTTTTGGTCATATCGGTGGACAGGAATTTTACAGCTGATGCCTGTTTCAGAAACTTTGGTAAATATTTTCATCTTTGAATTTTAGTCAATTAATTGTTATGTCCTCTTATATGATACTATAAGTAGCGCGGCATTGTCACATACTCAAAGCGACATTAATGATATGAATAAACAAAAGATTCTGCAAGTAATAAAATATATTTCCGTTTTATGCTTTCAGCTTGCTTTTTAAATGCTTAATTCAATACGTTTAAAAATAATAAGACGAGATATACAACATAATAAGTAAACATAGAATTACACAAATGCATTATAAATTGTGTCAACAGGTCACGTACTTTTGTGTTAATTTGACATGTTGACACAATTTGTAATGCATTTCTGTAATTCTATGTTTACTTATTATGCGTTATATCTCGTCTCACTATTTTCAATAGGTACCACCTTTGCTAAGTAATTAGTGTGACGATACATTTTCACCTCTGTACTCGTACTCTGAACAATGTTTACTTCCGTACTCCTAACAACAGAATTATCATATTTAAGTTTACCAGTGTACGTTGTTTTATTTAACGTCATTTTGTCCCAGGTAAGAGTTGTCTTTCTGGCACTCTTGCTACATCTTTTTAATAACTACCTGTAACGTTTATGTTACTTAGGCACATTCGTGTTCATATTGTATTTATATTGTGTCATAGGTCAAACTTATTCGTTCAGTGTATGTTTACTCGTTTTTGTTTAAATGTCTTATTGATCGAGTTAAGCTATTTCAATTGATATTTTATAGTGTGTCTTTTTTTATGTTGTAATGTTACACTACTGTCTCATGTAAGCGTGAAGTTTGGCTTTTGTTAAAACGTTTAAACCCCCTGCATTTTTATGCACCTGTCCTAAGTTAGGAGCCTGTTGTTCAGTGGTTGTCGTTTGTTGGTGTGGTTCATATGTGTTTCTCGTTTCTTGTTTTTTTATATAGATTAGACCGTTGGTTTTCCTGTTTGAATTGTTTTACACTAGTCATTTTGGGCCTTTATAGCTTGCTGTTCGGTGTAAGCCAAGGCTCCGTGTTGAAGGCCGTACTTTGACCTATAATTGGTAACTTTTTATACATTGTGACTTGGATGAAGAGTTGTCTCATTGGCACTCATGCCACATCTTCTTATTTATATGAAATGGATATAAAATCGCTGGCTATAAATGATTGGTTGTTATATCATTTATATATCTAACTGCTGGAAAGCTTTCGGAGTAATGTTTCGTCTTAGTACACATTTCTATTTTGACCAAAATTCAGTTATATTTTCTGCGGAATCGCTAGGCGTGGTGAACACAAACCAAAATTCACCAAGAAAAGCCACAGGACCTATATAATGTAAACAAACGTGCACTGGTAGGTACTTTAAAATTACTGATTCTTAATTTTAAGAAAAAAATGTAATACAACAAATCATTTAACAACTATTAAGGATTATTTTAATTAACAAATGAGAACGCATGGAAAATATAAATATCATGGCTCTATTCTATCAATTCACGTATTTGTCACGTGAACACTTGCTCTGTTTTGATTGTTTAACAATGTCACTACCCGGTAAACATCGGAAACAAACTCGAAAGTTAATTTGCTTGCGTTTATCAATCAACATATGGAATTTTATTTGTCAACAATACGTTACGTAATAAATACAAAAAACAACGTGCATACAGGACTTGGCTTAGTATATATGAATTCATTGATTCAATAATTTCATTAACATTACAATTACAGGAAACTCGTGTTATTTCACTTTAACTGCTAACAAACCACCAATACCATATATGTCAGAATTCAAATATTAGTTGTATTTTAGCTGGAAAACATCAACTCTTTGTATTTCAGAATTCAAATATCAGTTGTATTTTTGGGTAGAAACAAATATCATATAAGATTAGGAGAAAATCGAAAATATAATTAAAATATAATGAACAAATTCTCATAATATTTGTTTTCAGTCCATATAAAATATTTCCAAAATGTAGATATTCATAGATTAACGATAGTTTTTTTAAACAAGAGGGTGTTTCTGAGCTACAATTTCATCGAAAGTCGATAGCCCTGAGATGAGATGTCATCGAAAGTCGATAGCCCTGAAATGAGATGTACCCGAAAAACATCGTCTTATGATTTATATCGCTGTTTTCCTAGGCGACTTCTTTAATGTAGGCTCACGACGTCATACATACTCATATAACTCGAGTAGCTTAAGAAGAAAAATTATCACAATTCTTCTTTTAAATAACGATTACTCTTGTTATTAATTTAAAACATGGGGATTGTTTGTTTTCTTTATCATTTCTAAGATTTAATACGTTTTCTCATAAGTTATTAGTGACACACGATACGTACGACATAACAGCTTATGTAAGACTACATGGATTTGTATTGACGGTGAGATCAGAATCGTTGAAGCGTCACATATTGATGGAAACTTTTGAATGTCAATTGTAAGATATACATATATTGTTCGAGACGAATTATATATATATTATAGTGTAAGCCCCGGTTAGCCATGTGTTATCCAATGGAAAATGCCATAAAGTTGTCACATATTTAGACGTGTATATAAATATTATATTATACAACATTATCCAAATGACCAAAAAAGTGAAAAGGTATATTTAAACAAAACGCATTTGACTAACAGGTCGAACAACGGATGTTCTTAAACCCTGCTGACTGCCATTGGCAATTGCAAAATAAACGGATCACAGGATGTAACAAAATGGATCTTTTTTATTAATTTAATACCAAACAGAAAACAATAAACTTGCGGAAAAGATGGTATACTGCAAACATGAGGTGCAAAAATTTGTACAACATATCCGGATTTCGACAATTAATGTCTCTTCAGTGATGTTAGGAATCGAAACGGTATTTGGAAGGCCATAAAATTTACCTCAATTTAGGATAGACTCTTGAATTTTGAAGAGTCCAAAAAGGATGAATGGATCATATAAACCTGAAGGCAAATATAATACATGCCCTATATATATATATATGTGGTAAATAGATAATTAAATGAACGTTGTCTCCTTTCATATTGGCAAACTACACAAAAGATAACTAGATAACTAATGATTTACAAAAATTAAGCATCCAATTAAATGAATCCTGGGATACAGAGTTCCGTAAATGTTTATGTGGTTGGTCCTGGGATACAGATACCCACATTATCAAATGTTTTGGGTGCTAAATGAAATATGATGCAAAATTACACACATTTGAAGGAAACGCAGAGAAATGCGCCAAATCATGCAAATTGACCAAGGCAGTCACAAATGACTGTCGGGGCGGGTGATTGGCACATTTTGCTGCGTTTTCTTTAAATATGTGTCATTTATCGTCATATTTTATTTAGCATCCACAACATTTGATATTGTTGGTCTCTGTATCTAACATATGATTATCTATTTGTTAATTTCCGTATTTGAAAAAAACAAAGAACCATAACTATTGGTCTCAAATTGAAGATATAATCAGCATTCAGTTAATTGACCGGCGTCGATATTGTCGGTATGTTTTTTTTCTCTTTTTTTATCTGTGAACACTATGTTGTCTGTCTGGATATGGAGTATTATTACAATTACTGTGCCGACATTACACTAAGGTTTTTGATTGGAATGAACAAAAATTGTAGAGAATTCATTTCAGTAGAGGGCATATATTTATAGTATTTGCTGAATGTTTACAGTACGAATTTATAGTTTGTGTGTGCGGTGTGGGGATCGGGGAGGGGGGATGGAGGGAAGGGGAGGGTATTGTGCAATGCGACAAAAATTAGGGTGCGTGTGTAAATATCAATCGTTTAATTTTGAGTGTTGCTAACTTTTGTTTTTATCTCGAACACTTTTGATGGCTTCTGAATATAGAAAACAACATATATATGAATAGCATTAATTTATACATGTAAAAAAGTACGTAAAAAGCGGTGAAAAATATGCATTCTGTACTTTTAATAGCTTTGTTAATTGAATATCTATTATTTCTGTTTTAAAATAAGCTGATATTTTGAAGCCTAATATATTGAGGCAAATTAATTTCTACTGAAAAAAAAATTTTCAACGACCTTTTTGTATTTTCTAATCATTAACACACAGATAATTAAAGCAATACCATATCAAAATCATGTTACATCCTGTGGAGCGATTATCGAGAATCGAAATTGAAAGTGAAACATGCACATTTTTCGTCTATTTATTTCCATTATATTAATTTTATTATATACATTTATAGTCTTTTTCACCAAAAAGTAAAATTTGTTGTTTCTCTGGAAGAATACATTCTTTATATTTCGTTTCTTTTAATATTCAAACGCATTATATTGCATGAAATTTCTTAAGTTTGTTAGTATTTTTATTAGTTCAAAGTATACAACCTTAATAATTTTTATCTGTAAAATGATTTTCTTGACAGAATGTAAAATATTGTAAAATTCGTTTTTGTCTTGTGCCATCAAGCTAGATGTAATCGTCATATGTATAATGGAAGACGATAAACACTTAATTATTGTATATTCCATCTGCTGTTACTTTTCACCTAGACACAGATTTATAAAGTAGTCGTAGTATATGTACGTAATAAATACGAATATAAAATTATCGATAATGTTACTTCAGTATAATACTTACTATATATGTGAACCGCCATGACATTTATAGGCTTATGGCGGTAAACGTCATAATGAGAAAACGTTGATTTAAAAATCGGGGCCCCTGTTATTGAATGTCGAATTATACTATGCGGAAAAAAAAAATTTCATTTTTTCTTGACTTGAGGAAGTTTGATCCATATCAACATTTGATATCCAATCGGAATCGGGAAAATAAAACTTGCCATTAAAACAATCTAAAAATAACGACCACAGCCTTATGTCTTCCTTCATTGACGCAGTGAGCCTTATATGGTGCCAGGGATTTGATATTCCTGACATTGCATCATCAAAACGTCTGTGGAATGCCCTACCCTGAGGGATCACTCTCGAACAAAAAATCCAAAATGCCTGTAAAAGACTGGAGAACATGTAATATTGTTCTTTTTTTGCCTAAAAAGTTTGAAATTATTGTTTTCAATTTCAGCAATTTCTCTTTTCAATTGTATTAATTTCAAGCCCCAAAAAAGTAAGAACATGAGTTAGACTGACGGTCTTGTCATGTGCCAAAGGAACTCCTAAGTGATCACATAAACAATCAAATTCACTCATCAGGTTAAGGCAGATTGAATCAGCCCCCGGGCCCGTTTTGTCCTTAAAGATACATTCTAGAAATGTTGAGAATTTCTCAAATGTTGCACAAGAGAGACGACACCCTTGAGGCAAACAGCGGTCCACGAAGTAAAAGTCCAAAAATTTGAAACCCAATAACTCGAAATCATCCGGGTTTACTGGTAAAAACCTAAATGCCGAGCTGATATTTTTTTTTCCAATTAGGGCGAACTTTCATTGGTCACCCACCATATCTAGTGTGTGGTCAAACGGCGTATAAGTCACAGAACACAAGCCTTTATCAATATAATCATTTACGCTTAAACCGTGTGGAAACGATAAATGCTGTATAAGCCTCCAAGAACCTTCCTTTTTAAGACAAAAGCCAATCTGAGACAATCTTAGAATAAATAGAAGTATATTGTTAAAGGGGCCAGCTATTCTACCCAAATTAATGTCTTTCAATAATTGTTTGCAACTTCAACTTCATTGCCAAACACAGAAACTAGATTTCTACAATCAGTAGTCATCCTAGGTTCAGTATAAATTAGACGAAAACCTTTCAAAAATCCAAAATATAATTCTGAAGCGACTATTTTATTACTATAATTTTCAAAAAAACTTGCAAAGAACATCAAATTTAATTGGTGTATTAGCGATTGAATGAACCGTGAAAAGCTGGTCGCTGGAATCTGATCTGACAGCTGCCCTTGTATTAGCACTCGAGCCTCGTTGCGAACTGTTATTTTGTTGTTCAGCAGCGAATCTAGAACCACGCCTAAAATTAAAATTTGTCTGAGCACCAAAAAATCGTGTACAGTTTACCGATGGGTGAATACCTGTACAACGTAAACAACTATGTGAATAATGACAGTTAGGCCTAGTACAGGAGCCATTGTTATAATCATAATATTTATACACATTAGTTACATGGTTTTGGTTATTTTGTGTGTTATCATCATACATGACATGAAGAGTAACCAAAGCTCTAAATCAACTGTTCTCCAGTTACAAGACGGCATTCTTATTTCTTTTAAACGGAATTGCTCGTCTTACCTCTTCCAGCCTAAACTGGGAACCCTACTAGCTCCAAGTCGTATGTTACTCATGTATTTGAGAAGTCCTCTTACCTCTCCCAAATAACTTGACAAATAAATATCAATGAAAATCAGAAATGCATCAGTTCACTGACTTATACTATTAATCTTTACTGTTGGTTTTGGTTTTGGTTTAGATTGTAGAACACCATCTTTTATTATAAATTATTAGAATTATCATCAATAGGTACTGGGTTTGACAATAAACAACCCAGATCAATATATTCACAATTTAAGATTTTTTGTCTGATATTGCTCGAAACATTATTACCCAAATCATTGCTGATGCTGGAAATTTCATGTACAGAATTGACATTAGATTCAAAATTTTGAAATGCACCTTGTTCATTGATGTTTTGTGAATACACAGGCATTACGGACTCTCATTATTCGGCAAATCCACTGAACTGGTAGTCATGGTAGATGGTCCTGATGCTTTAGATGTTGGAATTTGCATCCGGGGCAGCATTACATCATGTTCTGTTTGGGACGGTGCAGCTGTCCTGTCATTTTCAGTAACACGGGTTGGTCTCCTTATTTTAAATCATTTTCCCCTCGCGACAGTTTTTCCCCTAGGCATCACTAACCTTCCAATAAATGAACACAGTATAAATGAAAATAATAATAGTTGTAAATTTTAAAATATATGTATAACTAAACATTGCTGAATATAAAAGTAAACATGAAATAAACAACGCAATCTCTTTGACGGAAAAGAATTGATAATAAATCAATTAATCAAATGTCAATTTAAAGCATTTACAAAATATTTCTTAACAGAAGCCTAATTAAATATAATTTACTGAAATAATTCACAACATCAAATAACAATTAGGTGTACCATGGGTAATGTTATTGTCTAGCGACATTAGATGACTTCCAGCGCGCATCGAAAATTTAGTATAAATTACATACCTGATAATAGGAAACTACAAGAATAATCTTCATAACAAAATGTAATTAGCATAGATAGCATCAACATTAGATGTCTCAATAAAAGACAAAGCAATAATGTGAATGAAACTAAAAATTGAATTAAATTAAACATCATAATTCGTTATATAGGCATATAATAAGTATAAACAAATAAAATTAAATATCAAGTAATCATGCATATAATAAATTAACTAAATAATCTGACCTTAAATCAATATAAATCCTTGAAGATTGCGTTTGCAAAAATTTGTGATGAGAAGTGCAAGAGCAGTTTATTTATATGTAGTGTAATAAATTAAGACATGCGCGTCTGCTTTGACCCGCTAATGAACTATTGCTGGTCTTCCTCTGATAACGCAAATTTATGGTCAAGCCCTTTAAATCGAATTATATTTAGATATACAGGACAAGTAGTTTTTTTTACGTCAAATTAATAATTTAGGTAAAAATCCCGATTAGAATCGCGTTCTTGATTCACACAATTTATCTTTTAGATTTCATTGCATTGCTCTGAACTAAAATTAATTCTGAAAGGGGCATGAACATAAACCTAAGATAATTTTAGGCATTTCAAAGTGCAGTGGTTATATTTTTCTCTAACTTATTACCTATACATTTTGCAGCATGAACACCAAGTTTTTGGAGTAAATCTCATTGTTCACATTGTGAGGGAAAATATCTTGCTATTCATCTTTTTTTAGCATTAATGTAGTTCTCCTTAAGAGAAAGAAAAATGTTCCGGTACATTGTTTGTTATGGCAACCGAATGATTGATATAGACGAAAGATAATTCTCTAGTTGTTTTGTCAAAAAAAAAAAACACAAAAAAAAACACAAAAAAAACCCCCGAAAAACAAAAAAAACAATATGACAAGTTTCAGAGATAGCTATAATAGAAGAACATACACATGATACATGTGAAAAATTGAAAAAAAAGGAAAATTTTTAATAAAATCTAAAGTAACAAAAATGACCATAATTCTGTTATTTTGCAGAACCTAGCAAAATAACTTGTCAGAGTGTTTTGAATCTATGTATACTTCATAAAAATGTAAATAAATTATTTTGACCCTGGTGCCTCCATAAGCATGAAAATCACATGGCTGGTCACATATATGAACTGGCTTGTTTTGAAAAGATTTCCTTATCTGTCAACAAGTATACATTTGTTCATTTAAGATGTGTTTGTGTTGTTGATAGTCATTCTTCAATCCAATCCTGAATTGTAATTTCATTTTAAATCAAATTGTGCCAATAAATTCTTTTTAATTGATTTTTGATTTTCTTTGAACTTATGTTGCAAGTTATTCAAATTTAAAAGAGAAAAGAAAACCTGTAGGATCACGTCTCTTTTTGCATACATAAACAAAAAGAAAAACGTTTCTCCAAAGGTTAAACTATTTATCTAAAGAATCTCTGAACATATTCTGTGAAACAGTATTTCTCTATGAGTTTTATTTCGTAGCAACAAAGACATGTACACTATATATGTATATAAACATTTTTTGATAGTACATGTAGGTTGCGTCCAAGGTTTTCCTAATTCTTTAAGTTCCGAAAATTTGTCAAACAATTTTCAAAATGTACCGACTTTAAAGCCTTTATAGATAGATTGTTTAGCATTAAGACTTTTGAAAAATACCCATTTAAGAACCAATTTCGGGTATTGTATATTTCATAAAGTTGCAATTTAAGGCCATAATTTGCCAAAATTGAACCTTTTACTTGAAACACACATTTGCTCAAAGTGTAAATAACAAGAAGAGGTTTCGCCTTTCCAATAAGTTTCGAAGTATATTTGAAGAAGCGGCCATTTTAAAGCCATGTCGCGTTTCTGTCTTTTTAAAATAAAGAAATACAACTGGAGGAGCACGTAAACAAAAAATGAAAAAAAATGAAATGGTCGATATGCTAAATCAGACAAAAACCAAACAACTCTGTAGAAACAAAAGAGAACAAATTACATTAATCAATATTTCACATTCGTCAGCAATAAAAGTACTGTTATTACACCAAGTAAAGTCAATGAACGCCTTTAGTTGAAATAAGATGTGAATAAATACAAATCAAATTGATATCATTACAGGAACCTTAATTTTGTGTTGTTGTTGTAAAAAACGGACAGTAACTCTTTTAAAGCCCAGACAACACTTCTGTCAGAAGTAGGCCGTGCGATGCTATGCTCTCATATACTATTTAGATAATTAGGCATTACCGGGATATATTAGTACAAAAAATTAACTTACTAAACGATGAATTTAACTGTACAAAACGAATTGATTGCAACTCTTATTTTCGCTTTACATATCCGTGACATGTATTTGCCGCTGGACTTTAAACAATAAACAACTAAGAGTTAATGTATGTGTTACATCATGCTAAATATTAACAACTGGTGCGTTGAACAAACTACAGTTGAAGTGTGACTTACCTCTTTTTAAAATTCAAAACTATAATCTGAAAACCCAACATCTTGAATTGTGTCCCCCATGTGAATTGTCGTAAACGTTATTGACGCCACTGAGGACATATAAACGCTAGAAGTTTGAGACTTTCTGGCGTTTTAAAGTGGACAACGGCGAAAAACAATTATCGGACATGTTTGAGGGATATACAATAGGACTTGTTTGGCCAATTTACGATTTAAAGGACACGTTAAGGCGAAATAGACACGTTTGGGGGTATTGAACACGTTTGGGGTATCGAACACGTTTTGGGGTATCGAACACGTTTGGGGGAAGGCAACGTTTGGGGCAGTGACATATGTACCATATATGTTTTTGTTTGTTTTCAATAGTTGCAAACATGTTTTTAAAACATTATATCGTATTTCTGGTAAGGGATTTCATTGTACTGTAAGTCTTATGTTTTGTTTCTAAATATGCCTCTATTCTGAAAGATTTATGTTTATAGATTCTTGTTCTTACAGGTACTTTTATTATTTCCACTGATCGATATTAAAACTGTTTCATTGAGATTTGTAAAATCAAGTCTGTTATTAAAAAGAATGTCTTTCTAATTGTATCTAATAGTTTGGTTTTTTTTTAACTTTGCAAATGTCTGTATTTATTCACAAATTTTGTTTATTTTGGTAGACCGTATGCTGAATTCAAGATATTTGTTAGTGTTGTTGTTCTCTATTTCTAATTGAAAAATACCTCTCTTCTACTGGTTTTATATCATTTTAAAATTATAAATTTTTATACCTAACGATATTAAAGTAGTTGAAAATTGTATTTAAATTGTAGTTTTTATTACCGTGGTGATCTTTTGATACGAAATAAAACTACAATTAATTTGTCGATGATACGAGTATCGAATATTTCAAAAAAAAGTTGGCATAGAAGAGTGTTCATCAATAGTATAGTGCTGCTTTTACTGCGAATTTCCATTTCACTATCGTGTCTGCTTTTCAAGAAACAAATCACGATGCCTCGTCTTTAGGCGGTCTGTTTCGTCTGGTGAAGTGCTGGGAGTGTGAACTATATTCGGTTTTATAAATTGAAATGCAAAATACGCAACTTCCTAAAAAAAAAGCTAAATTTAACCTCGTTCGTTTTTCTTTTAATTCTAACAAATGTATTTTATTTCTATCTTAAGGCTGTTGATTTGAACCTGTATATCGAAATTATTCAAAACATATTGCGCTCAAAGAAACAATAAAGACACGTTTTTCTTAAGGGTGCGATAGTTGAAACAAAACTTACGACAGATGTAATGTCGCTGAAATTCTGATCCTACAGAGCTGCTACCTAAGGTTTTACCGCAGTTATAGCATGTATTACATTTTTTCCCAAAGAAGTGTAATAGTGTTTTTAGCTGTCATGAAATTGAAATTGAAACCTTTGAATACTATAACAAACATTGTATGTAAAACGCAAATAATTCAATTAAACAAATAGTTTAGATATATTAACCTTTGTTACGCTTACCTTGACAAGTCAGATGGATTTTACAAAGACCTGCGCCTGAATTCATAAGAGTATTCCCTTAAATGACCAGGATTTTCTTTCTGAAAAATTTGTATCCGGGACTTTTTTTTTCTTTTGTAAACACCATATGGTAATTTATAAATCAGAACAGGATGTTTAATCTTGTGACAATGTTTCCTTGCATATGCACGTATCTGTTTATACACAAACAAGGCCACACTAATACGAAAGTATATTATTATAAAAATGTAATAACAACTT
Organism: Mytilus californianus; assembly: GCF_021869535.1. Lineage (NCBI taxonomy): Eukaryota > Metazoa > Mollusca > Bivalvia > Mytilida > Mytilidae > Mytilus > Mytilus californianus. The sequence continues at coordinate 14,442,504 of NW_026262626.1, forward strand.
CAATTTTCCATTTTCAAACTTTTTTCAAGTAAACGAGAGCAAACAACAGTTTGAACAAAGTCTTGGATCTATAATTTTGTTTCAGAAAAAAATATCTGCTAAGTTAGTTTTGTTTAAGTAAAAAAACATTTTAGAAAGGTAATGAACGTCCAATTTCATGATTGGACCGGAAAAGGTAACTTCGTTGTATACCTGTAATACTAGTATCTCTGCAAATTAAAGGTTACCCAAAGACTCTTTGTCATGGGATTGTAATCGATTGCAGAATTAGAGAAGGTGATTATGGTAGTTTGCTTGCATTTATGTTTTTTCTCTCTCTGTGTGTGGATGTGTGTGTGTGTGTGTTGACTGTTTGCCTGGTTTCGACAGCACTTATCTTTTACCATTGATTCTCTTTCGTTTTTTTTTTATGTCTATGTATATGAATATTTGACAATATTCTTAATATTTGACTTCCCTTTTTCAAAGTTAGTTCGGTTTAGTTTAGTATCCTCTACTCATTGTTATTGAAAGAGAAACAATATCAGTTAAGACACTTCAGACACTGTTTTGAAATTGGAGGTGTGTGTATGTTCTCTCTGAAAAAATTAACGCAGCAGAATTTAAACTGAGCTAGTTCATTTAGTTGTTTAATATTAATTCCTTGAAAAGTGAAAAACAACATTGAATATTTTTGATTTCGTCATACCTTTGCGAAATTCTTTTTGCATCATACTTCTGCGTCCTTAACATGTTGATAAACTGCTACATACATATAAAGGATGCATTTTGAAACAATTAATCATAATACATTGCATAATATCACCATAGGATGTTAGACAACATAAAGATTTTAGTATGGGATATGTATTTATCAATCGGAACATCCTTTAATTTTAAGGACATCATTTACATTAAATTATAGTGAAACGCTTTGTACTTTGTACATAAACGCTGACTTTAGTAGGTAGAAATATCTAAGGTTAGTACGACTTAATCATTTTATATTTAACCTTGAATTTGATTTATTTTTATACAAAAGTTCAAATTTCAGGTGGCTTTTATAACAAATGATACAACAGTTTAACGGGAATTATTTTGACGACAATACCTAATGGATCTAACATTTAATAGTGTACGATGTAAATCTAAGAACACTTTGTCCGTAAGTTATGCTTTTTTAAGGCATGTAAAATTATTTTAATATTTTCAGGTCGTCTATTTAAAATGAAACACTTATCAATTGTTGGAGCATCTTTTGTCTTACTTCTGATCTTTTCCTGTTGTGAGTAAACGCATTTTTATATAACAAAATATATATTCGAAAAATCTATATTCAGAATTATGAAGATTAATTAGGTACATGTATATCATGTATATAGTCAGATAAGATCATACCATGAAATCATGATTTAACTTAACATGTTAACTATTAGTGTTTGTCTACGAAATAAATAAGACAAACTGAAAATGTAGATGGAAAATCAAAGTCAAAGTCAACGTCGAAGGACAGATGCCCAATTACAAAAAAGGCAACAAAGATAAAAAATAAAAAAAATTAAATTTTAAATGAACCTCAAAAAGTATACTTAAAAGAAAACCTCAAGTGATACAGGAAAGTCCACAACACCTACTGTATTTGTGAAGTCAGGGGTTTTATTTCAGTTCACCTCCTTTTTAAGGTCATAAGCATTGACAGGGAATTGGTAAATATCTCTTGATTTAATCTAATGCCTTTTTAGAAATAAACTATTGCTAATGCACAGTTTTTTTTCAATATATACGAGAGAGAGAGAGAGAGAGAGAGAGAGAGAGAGAGAGAGAGAGAGAGAGAGAGAGAGAGAGTCTTGCCTATTCTTGCACGTTGTTAAACATTAAATTTAATTACGTTTACTCTCATGAATAACATTTAGTTTTACATTATATCTAAAAAAAGGTCAGCATGTTAAAAATAAAAAAAAAGAACGAGTCTTTATCATATTTCAACATTGATCAAGTCTTTGATTTCTGAATGATTTTGAAAATAATAAAGCCAATAAAAATCTGAAATCTTCAATATTAAATACGTAAAGTGAACAAATTAAGTTTTTACCGCTATAAAATTGAAGAAAAAATACTGTTAAAAAACACTGACCCATTCCTGAAGCGAATGATGATTGTTAAAAATATACTTTTCAGTTCTGAAAGAACATGGAGTTGAAGGACAACCATCAATCAGTGTAAAGGTGCGCAGTTGTAAAAGATACTGCCGACGACCACCGTCAAAATATGGATGTGAAAATTGCTGTAGAGCGCAAAGTAGCAGATACGACAAAGGACAATGCTATTATAACTCGTGTTATTGTTGGCATTTGGTATAATTATTAACCCTTAATGTCAGTATAAATAATAATAAGAAAAAAAAAGAAAAAAAAAGCCGTGACAATAATAAAAACATTTAGTTTTACATATTGAATGCATTTGAATTGGTTATGTCATATAACAAGACCTGTACCTGGTCTGATCTTGCTGATTGATACAATTAGATGATATATCACTGTGTTAATGAATGCAAAAGCAACAATTATAACTGCAAACGCAACAATACATGTATCAGAGACAACAACAACAGCAAACGTTAGGTACAGTGGTTTCTGGAAACATTAAATGTTTATGACAAACAAGGTTATTACAAAATCTTCAAATTGCAAATGTCATGGTTACTAAATATTTATGACAAGACACTTTGTTCAGAATATATTTCGAAATGGTCCAATAGGTCATGATGGCTATTGTCAGGTAAAAATCATATTTTTTTTATTACAGTTTAGTTGAATTATCAGTTGAATTTCGATCCGAGAGCCATACAGTAATACTTTTTAAAAACCTATATAGGTTATGAGATTACCAGGTGAATGTTACTGAACGAAAAAAAAAAGGCAACAGTAGTATACCGCTGTTCAAAAGTCATAAATCGATTAAGAGAAAAACAAATCCGGGTGACAAACTAAAACAGAGGGAAACACATCAACTATAAGAGAACAAACAAAGAAACAACAGAAACACTGAGGTGCAACAAAAACAAACGCCAACATACATAGAAACGAATTATTTGATAACAACTGCTATATTCGGGACTTGGTGCAGGCCATTTTAAGAACAAATGGTGAGTCGAACCTGGTTTTATGGCTAGCCAAACCTCCCGCCTTTATGGCAATGTTAAAAAATATCGCTAAAATGACAACACTACGTGACAGAAATACAGCACAAACACACGCAAGAACACTCATCACAGAGAAACGCACAAATGAATATAATAGTCGATACAACATGTAAACCGCAGAATAACAACGAACATCTTCCATTAACGACAGATAGCACAGGACATCACAAACAGTGACGTATTTTTGTAACGAATATTTAATCTTGAAATTCATACAATTTTCACAATACTAGTACAAACAATCATCATGACAATGACGGTATTGAAAGGCTATCTTATAATTATTTGGACTACAAACGATAATACATAACATATTATCGAACAGTAAACACAACAGAAACATCATAGATAAAAAAAAAAAAAAACTTTATATAAATTCGTGCATTGTAAGTGTTTTTGTTTTTAACCTTAATCAGGTACGCTTAAAACAAATCTTTTGAAAACCATGTAGCCTTAGTTTTTTTTTCAAACTGCTCAATACACAAACGGATAATTTATGTATAGTATGTATAGTATGTTATGGATCATGTTAGTATTGAAGCACTTACTAATGAGCTGATAACACCCAATGATAGTAAACGATCGTAACAATGGCGTTCGTCCAACGAAAATTTACTGTTTCACCTTAATTAGACCTCTCAAAGCCGAATATGTGAACGCTTAGAAAATGTAAATACCTAAATATATAATGACCTGTATGACCAAAAGAGAGGCGATAGAAACCAAAGGGACTTTTTCGATTGAATTTGAAAAAGAAAAGAAAAATGATTTTGAGAAATAAATCAGAGCTTCACCTATAATGTTTTATTCGATTTCTAGAGTAAGTACCCCAAAAACGATTGTCTTACAAGAAATATTAAACTTTTAAATGATAAGAAATACTAAAACATTAAATATGAAAGCTAACGAGACTGAATAAAGACACGATAGATAAGGACAACACAACACCATGCACAATTAAAACTAATTGCGAACAAATAAACAGCTGTGTATAATCTACAAAACGTCTTCATTAGAACCTGTAATCTGTAGTTTCTGCTTTCTTTTTTCTACTGAGAATAATAATATAAGAAAAACATTTATTTATGAATAGTTAGCATTTTGTTTGAGTGACAATCATACGTGTATTGATGCATTTTATAGTTGATTTGATTTTAATTTTGATATTTGTGCACACTACGAACACTTCTTTACGACATAAACATTCACTATCTAACAAAAGTTCAAAGCAAATGAGTTTTATAGCCTATCAGACATTTGCGGAAACTGTCATACACCTACGATTAGGATAACATGATAGATGAATAGTGAACATTTTGTTTCAGTGACAATCAATTTAGTCGGTCCGGAGTTATTTGCCCGAAACCTTAAAACCTTGTTATCATTCAAACACCGTAACCGTAATAGGTAGAAAAAAACCGATGTCAGTTGGCCACTAAAACTCAGAAACCGAAAGTCGTAGTCACCTAGGGTCTTCATTATTGATCATCAATTCATGTTACTTAAACATGCCTCAAGGTCAAATATTTATGTTGATCTTGACCTTTGACCTTACACCTTGTTATGGGATAATATCAGAAACCATTATACTTACAGAAGTCTTGAACAGTAGAAAATATCTGGATCATTAAGGCGCAACTTTGTTACATTTGACAAAAGAGAATTGATCTTGCTGCAAGGGGCATAACCTTCGTTAACGGTTTCTGTAAAAACAAAATTAGCTTTAACTATTACACCAAAAGTCCTACATCCATGAGTTCTTCAGCAATGACATTACGGACCAATGACCTTGACAAAGGACATACGGTCAAAGGTCAAGGTCATGTCCCAGATACCAAATTATGTGTTTTTGACCTTATTTAAATGGTTTTTAAGTGTGTTTAAAAGCTTTTGTTTACGTTAACATTGACATTTGACCTCACTACTTGGTTTGGAATAGCTCAGAAACCCTTATACGTACAGAAATTGTCAATAGTTAAAAAATGTTTGAATCATCAAGGCGCAACTTTGGTATGTTTTGACCGAAGAGATTTAATCTATCGGTAAGGGGCATAACCCCCGTTAACGGTTTCTGAAAAGACAAAATTAGCTTTAACTCCTAAACTAAAGTTCCTAGATCCATAGTGTCTTCAGCAAGGACACCAAGAACCAATGACCTTGAGAAATGTCATAAGGTCAAAATCAAGGTCATGACCTAGATCAGGAATTTTATGTTTTTGATAATTTTTTCATGGTTTTATATGTGTTTATTGCTTTTCAATGCATATTACATTTATTTAAACATATATTTTACATTTCGAAAAGGAAAGACCTGTGAATTGTTCACGAACAATTGACATTTTAATATTGTTATTACAATTCTTATCGGAAAACATGGACCAAATTCTTGTGTGCGCTTCTTCACGTAAACTACATGTCCAATTGACTCCAAACTTTGTAGCCAACAGGGTATACATGTTTTCCATCATAGTATAACAACGTTGTGCAGCTCCCTCCCAAGAATTTTTGAAGAGAAACCAAATTTCAATGCCGTAGAAATCGCTTTCGAGCTCCGTAAATATCAGTGAAATCCTACAATAAAATGTCTGCTCATAGATTAAAATTCAAATTTGTGTTACAAACTGCTGCTGAAATATATACATTGTATGAAAATAATCGATAAACGTGTTTTAAAAGTACACTGGATAAAATAAATCAAAGGCATGCACTGCTCGTGAACTCCGATCAAAACATCAATTACCTACAGTGACAAAAGAAATACGTTATGCATTATTTCGTCGATATACATGTTGTCTGTCCAACATCTCCAACTGAAAAGAAAGAAATATAAGTTTTTGCTAATATGAACAAACCTCGTGACGTCATAATTTGGCACGAGAGACGGCGCGGGACCTGAAATAGAATAAAAACATTCCAATCTAAATATAAAAACTTAACCAAATCAAGGATGTGGACCGTTGTATGAAAATGTGAACTTGGGTCCCGCCCCTCTTTTTATTTAGGGGGGATCATTAAACCTGTTTCTTTCTTTTACTCGTGTTTTTTTTTCTCTCCTTCTAATATGAAAAATTGACTGGTAGACGTTAAGGCATTCAATGAACAAATAAAACAAACAAACAAACAAACAAACAAAGCAAGCGAACAAGCAAGCAAAATCAATCAAACAAACAAACAAACATAGCAATCAATCATGTTTCAAAAGGTGAAAGACGGTTTACAATTGCTTTTTTAAAGCAATTGATTTATATTTGTATATTGTTGTTCGTCTAACATTTTACAAAAGCAAGTACTTTAAGTGAGAAATACGTATTACTTCAGTTGAAATGGGGGCCTCGGTGGCCGAGTGGTCTAAGTAGTTACTACTGTAATCACTAGCCAGTCAACACTGAGGTTGTGAGTTCGAGCCCCGCTCGTGCGGGTGCACTCGACTCCAATCTTAAATGACTAGGATTGTCTGTTTTTCTATCGAAGGTCGGTGGTTTTCTCCGGGCACTCCGGCTTCCTCCACTAATAAAAACTGGCCGCCACGAAATAGCCCAAAAGCGGTGCTTAAAAGTGGCGTTAAAACACCAAAAACCAAAATCAAATCAGTTGAAATGACTCCTTTATGCAATTGCTTAACGGTTTTAATACAGTACACATTGTCTATTTTTAGTCATACATGTATTGGTATAATAAATGGAAAAATTAAAACTAGAATATACGAAATATAAACAATTTTAACTTTAATTATTTAAAAATGTTCTCATTGGACGGGAATGTCAAACAACGTTCAACAGCAAGTGCTCCAGACGAGAAATACCTACCACTTCAGTTAAAATGGCAGTTTTTAATACTTACTGGCCTTTAACTAATACTGCCGATTTGATTGTAGTTTTATGATGTTTCTGGTGTTTTGAGGGGGGTTTTTGTGAACGGCACTATCCTACTGAAAGCAATAGTTACCGAAGCTACCTTCCTGTAGTAGTGAGTACATTTTACCCAGTTTTCAAAAGTTAGGTGCCTTTTTTTCCATGTTACTGTTAGTCATCCTGTCTGTAGCTGCACTGTGCAGGTTTTATTATTTTTCAACATATGGTATAGACAGGCAAATGGAACGGCTTGTGAAAAGTAAAATAACAAAAATACCGAGCCCCAAGGAAAATTCAAAACGGAAAGTCACTTACCAAATGGCAAAATAAAAAGCTCAAACACATTAAATGAATGGAAAGCAATTGTCATATTTCTGATTTGGTACAGGCGTTACCTTATGCAGAAAAGGGTGGATTAAAGCTGGTTTTATAGCTAGCTAAACCTCTCACATGTATGACCGTCGCAAACAAATTTTCCATTATATTGACAACAATGTGTGATCAAAACAAACAGACATAATAGGTAAAAATTTAATAGGTTAGCACGTCCGACTATCTTCACCATGTGTTGCATGTCGCTGTATGAATATCTATTTTTTCGAAAGAGTCGGGTGTTTGTTGTTGATGTGGTGTATTGTACTGTACTGTAACTTATTGGTGATTTCTATAATTCCTTTTTGTGTTCTCATAAACTTTTTGTTAAAACATTTAAAGAATACAAAACTTGTTGAAATATAGAATAAAGAATGGAAAACGGGAATGTGCAAAAGAGACAACAACCAGACCAAAACAACCCAAAGCTATTAATAGGTTGTCAACGCAGCGAGAAAATCCGCATCCGGAGGTTGGTATCAGCTGGACCCTTAACAATAATGTACACTATAAAATTGAGAATTGAGAATGTGTCAAAGAGACAAAAACCCGACCAAGGAGCAGAAAACAGCCCACGGCCACCAATGGGTCTTCAACACAGCGAGAAAATCCCGCACCCGAGGCGGGTTTCAGCTGGCCTCTAAACAAAAATGTGAACTAGTTCATCGAAATAAACGCCACACTTAACTCCAAAACATACAAATGAACCAAAATTGAAAAACACACACAAGACTAACAAAGGCTAGATGTTCCTGACTTGGGACAGGTGCAAAAATGCGGCGGGGGTTAACATGTTTTGTGAGATCTTAATCCCCTTATTACTTCTTGTCATTGTGGAATAAACAAACACACAGCAATACGCACAGTAAAACTTAGTTAAAAAGAAGTTCGAGTCCGATGTTAGAATTGATAACAGAAGAAACTGAGCAAAAGGACAATGATCAACATAAATTAACAAACGAATACTAGCAGTAATTGACATGCCAGCTCCATCCCTCAATTAAATTGATGAAAAAATTGTGTCTTCATCATACGATAATCAAAGGTTATCCTAATCAATAAAAGGTCGAATTTGTTTCAAACTCTTGACATCTTCATGTTCTTCATCCATTCATTCTGCTTATTATATTGTGTCAACTTTCGCCCACATTTGAAGTGTCCATTAATGAGTTTATCTATTTGCATTATAAAAATCATTTGGACAACCTTTGCAATGTATGCTAACTTAGCTAAATATTCTAGAAATTAATTGTTTTACTGAAATTTATCAAATCTCAACCAAAGATTAGTGATTTTGTAGTCTAGTGGTGTCGTTAAGCGTAGAAACCTGTATTTTTATCTCGAAGAAAAACTTTGTGTCGAATCTTAATTGTATTGTTGTTAGGTTATTTTTGCGTTGTTTGGTGTGTTGTTGTCTCATTAGGGGTTTCCCTATATGCATGTTCGAAATAGTAACTTAATGCGTAAGAAATATACCTCTTGTTGTATCATTTACTCTTCCCTGCACAATTTAACATTAACTTATCCTTCTTTTATATATAGATATTTATATGTTTTATTCACATATGTATAATTTGACTGTATGGTTCGGCAATGCAAATCAATTGTTAATAAAGTCAAGATTTGTTCTCAAATATTTTTATATTTTATTAACTTTAACATCAGATGTGTATCAGGATTCGGCAAGATCATTTTTCTAGAATATAAAGTTTAAATTAGATATAGATAAGTATTCTAAAAACAATAATGTGTGCAGACAATTGTCTTTAATATTCAGTGCTTAGTATCCCAAATACCATGAAACTAACACATTTTATATGAAAATACTTATGAATCATACAACATGTCCAAAAACTAATTATTTGGAGTTAATGAGATGGATCTGCTCTATTTACACATAACATTATCATTTTACGCACAACATATATCGTAATTGTAGTATTCCTGCTTTTTTCGTGGAGCGCCAACGAACAATACAATCGTTAAACTAATTCAGATGTTCTTGAAACCTACCATTATATTATAAAAACATGGCGTTGTGTGTTATTCGGTTGTTATTCATTGACGTCTGATTTCAACTACCGATTATTCACATTCACTATTTTTCCCGAAAAAAATAGGATGTTTAGTATTTATGATGCGTATACATGTAAATTATAATTTATCATAATAACATATCCAAACACAAACACAAAAATAAGAATATCTGTTGAATAATATTTGCTTATATCTTGATGGCATGGGCAAGACTCAGGTCGATAACAACACAATACAAATTTGGGATATTTGTAACTTGCATGGCCTTAGTTTAGTTCATCCACAATTAATTAACCAATACAGAATGTACTATTGACGAGACAATCGGTTTGACAAGGATACTTTTTTATTTGTTTTTATAACATAATATGCTGTTTAAGACTTTTGCTTGCCGTGTAATTTTATCGCATCCATTTTTTGAATCTTTAGATCAGTAATTACACAGAATTTATCTTTTCATGGGGATGAACTTGATCATTCTAAATATGTTGCAAAAGACCAATTGCAATTAGTTTTTTGGTGTATGTTTTTCTCGGGCAGGTAAAGTACTAACTCCATCAAGGACTTGTTTTATATACACATACATGATTCATGTAGGGTATCCATATAAACATGAACACAGTACCATATCAATGAAAAGAGATGGGGGTCAACATACTTACCAAAAACCACAAAACCAAAAGGCATCTACAGATACGTACGGGTTTTATCAATGGACAAATGTACCATATCAAGTTCTAACTTTTCCATTTTTTTAAAAGTTGTGAATACATTAAAAAGAAGATATTAAAGACAAAAGAGGCGGAAGATACAAAGGTGACAAAAGTCGAATGGACACTGACGACGTCATGGCAAAAGAAAACAAAGACGACGAAAAAAAAAACAATTCCACAAAACACTATATAGAAAAACTAAGGCTTCTTTAACACAACCCCCACAAAACAACTCGGATGATCTCAGGATGTCTGGAGGGGTCAATAAATTCTGCTCCATTAGTGGCACCCGTCATGTTGCTCATTGTAAGTACACCTGATGTCACAATTGAGGAAAAGAGGATTGGATTTCAGTTACGAAACTGGAATATATCCGTGTTCATTTGTGACATAGATATTCTATAATGATCAGATAACTCGTGATTGCGTCCGTAAAACTTCTGAATGACTTCAACTTTACCACTTTGAACCATTTTTTTATTAGCTTCCATGTAAGCAGAAACCCTTTTTCTAGAAATTGACAATGAGGGTCGGTTGAAAACAAAACTTTACGACAAAAGAGATGATTTCAGCTTCCCAATTGTGACCTTTCCATTTTTAGTTCCAAATGGTGAAGTTGAAATCATCACTTCGTAAATTTTACGGACGCCATCACGAGTTTGTTGACCGTTATGGAATATCCGTTTCACAGATGATATCGGATATGTTCCTTATGTCGTAACTACAATCCCGTTCCCTTTTCACAAATGTGACCTACCGAATTAGACTATTTACCGGCTTTGTAATAACATGAGCAAGGCGCCGGGTGCCAGATGTGGAGCAGGATCTGCTCACCCTTCCGGAGCACCTGAGATCACTCCCAGTTTTTGGTGGGGTTCGTGTTTCTGTTGTACCCTTATTTGTGACATTTTTACCTTTTGTGTTTGTTTTGTTCACACATCGTTGTCAATTCAATGGAATTTGATGCGACTGTCATACAAGTGAGAGGTTTAGCTAGCTTCAAAACCAGGTTTAATCCACCATTTTCTACATACGAAAATGCCTGTACCAAGTCAGGAATATGACAGTTGTTATCCATTCGTTTGATGTGTTTGAGCTTTTGATTTTGCCATTTGATTAGGGACGTTCCTTTTTTAATTTTCCTCGGAGTTCAGTATTTTTGTGATTTTACTTTTTATCAAGTAAATAATGATACGAAACACAGGCTCTAGAATATCGTCTCAATTATGATAATTGATGACTGTTTTTTAATGTTTAACACCACGCCAGTGCTATTGTCGTCGAGGCCAGTTTTTATTAATTGATGAATCAGAAATACTCGACGAGAACCACCGACTTCTAACAGGAAAACTGGCATTTCTAATCAATTAGGATTTGAGTCGAACGGACCAGCAACGTGTGGGGTTCTAACATACAACCTCAGTAGTGATACAGCAGATAAAATACTTAGACTTCTAAATCAATTTGGAGAAGTTTATCCAATACACAGATCGAATGAATGTTGGTACATAGAAATTGAAACTTCATAACTATGAAGCTCAAAGTATCCGTTTTTTCGTTGATTTTGTTTTCAACCGAATATTATTTTCAATATCTAAATGTTACTAAAATAATGAAGCAAACGTAACTGTATCTGTTATATTACAGATGTATCGGTCATTACTAGCAATACTGGCCGGGTGTTATACTTAAGACATGCACATCGTCGTGGGGAGGGGTTAGATTACTTTACTTTTATATCTTTATACTCCAAATTTTAATCTTGGGAACAAACATATAGGTACAAGAAAACACTATATCACATAATTCTCACAGTCACTGAATATTAGAATCTCCTTAGATGTATGGGAATAGTAGCATATAGATAAAAGGCGACGAGGCGACTATCCAAAGAAACTTTAAACCAAAGGACATGTACAAATGTACATCTGAAACCACAGTCTTCAGCAATTGACAATTGTCTAGTATACAATATTTGAAGATCTCAATCTTCGCGAGTTTAGACAAGGTTAAAAAAACAAAATTAGACAAAGAAATTAACAAATCCGGGGTCAACAGCAAATTCTCGAATGATTCGGATAATTCAAAGACACATAAACATGTGATGAGATTGACCCAGTTCTGAAAGTTCCTAACGCGACCAATATAATAACTCATGTAACATGAAAGTACGTGCACTGAAGATAGATAAGAAAAAAATAATTGAAGTAGCATATAAAACTCATCATATATACTAGGATTAAAATACGATAAGAATGGTCTGCCATTTTGAAAAGAAAATGATTCGTAACAAAGAAGAACAATTATTGATTTAAATATAACTCCAAAACATTGATTCTAACATCGGTGTCTGTAATTTGGAGTAGATTTTTTTTATATTCAACAACATCTTCAATGTTGCACGATATTTTATCATAACAAGAACAGAGGTGCATGAATGACGATTTATTTGCAAGAGAATGCATGACATGCTGTGGAAATACATACTATATACACCATGTGACAAAAGACTGATAGCAGAGAGCAATACAATTGAAGTATAACTAACCAATAATATCAAATCTAGCTTGCAATGCATTATTTACCTATTTACAGAGCTTAATTGTAAACGATTCAGATGTAGCTTTCAAAAAACAAGATAATTTAGAAGTATTCGGTCAAAAACAATAATAACGTGTTAAAATATATTTCTGAATGTTCTGTATGCTGGATATACAAGTACATGTACCAATACAGAATTCGTTCTCAGCACATCGCATGTAACAGCAAACACATCAACGCAGTGTTCTCGTGTCCTTTCAGATAAACGATCAACTTCAACATTTAATTTTAATGTACCATTTCGTAGTTTTGTTACTGTATCATTGGTATGTTAAATAAAATTGAGAATGGAAATGGGGAATGTGTCAAAGAGACAACAACCCGACCACAGAACAGACAACAGCAGAAGGCCACCAACAGGTCTTCAATGCAGCGAGAAATTCCCGCACCCGGAGGCGTCCTTCAGCTGGCCCCTAAACAAATATATATACTAGTTCAGTGATAATGAACGCCATACTAAACTCCAAATTGTACACAAGAAACTAAAATTAAAAATAATACAAGACTAACAAAGGCTAGAGGCTCCTCACTTGGGACAGGCGCAAAAATGCGGCGGGGTTAAACATGTTTATGAGATCTCAACCCTCCCCCTATACCTCTAGCCAATGTAGAAAAGTATACGCATAACAATATGCACATTAAAATTCAGTTCAAGAGAAGTCCGAGTCTGATGTCGGAAGATGTAACCAAAGAAAATAAACAAAATGACAATAATACATAGATAACAACAGACTACTAGCAGTTAACTGACATGCCAGCTCCAGACTTCAATTAAACTGATTGAAAGATTATGTCTTCATCATATGAATATCAGGCACAATCCTTCCGGTTAGGGGTTTAGTATCATACCATCATAACATATATGAGAAGAACATAACCCGTGTCATGCCAACAACTGGTTTTTAAATAAATGTGTTTAGTGTAAAGTATGCAAGCTGCAGCTGTTTAAAGGTTAATGCACAAAGTAAACATTATTATAAGGATAAGTTTATGTTCTTACTTCTGACTTATAATTGCCAGCAAAGGTTGTTTGACCGTTACGAAATATCTTTCCACATATGTCAAAGTTCTGTTTATTTCGGTTATTTTTTTTCCCGTCATGACACCACAGAATTCAAGCCACATGATTATGTGATCTTATTTCATTTTCGTTTATAAGTAGGATTGGTTTTTCTAGATCTTTATTTGTATATTTTATCATTGTTCACGGTTAACTGTTTGTCTATACTTTCTTAGTAATTTGATTATGGAGATCTATTTACCGTGGTTGTTATACAATACATGTGTTTTATGGGACCACTTTACTCAAGCGTGTTTTGTTGTTGTTGTCTTTGCTGCTGTTGTGTATGTATTTTTTTTCTTGATTTAATCTCATCCCTTTCTACACAGAATATTTTCAATGAATTCATATGTTAATAGTTATTACTGGCAAAACTTAGTTCTCGGACTGTTAATGACGTCTTTACACTAAATACAATTGATGTTGGATTTGTACTGATTGATATCGTAGTCTTAGATACATGATTGTTTTATTTGTTGTTATTGGCATTCAACTCTAGCTGTCAGTAATTGCGAATACTCTCTCATATATGTACTGAGTATCTGTTTTGTTGTAAGGATGTATAAATACCCTGCCACGAATGATTTATGTTTTGTTACTTGTTTTTCTCCGTTGTATCAACCGATTATATATTGTTCATATGTTGTACTGTTTCACTACTGTCCCAGGTTAGGTGATGGTTGGACGCCCGCTAACATGTTTAACTCCGCTATATTCTGTATATGTCTGTCCCAAGTCAGGAGCCTGTAATTCAGTGGTTGTCGTTTGTTACTGTATTTCATATTTTTATTTCTTTTGTTGTTTCTTACATAAATCAGACAGCTAGTTTTCTTGTTGAATTGTTAAACATTTGTCATTTCGGGTCCTGTTATGGCTGACTATGCGGTATGGGTTTTGCTTATTGTGGAAAGCCGTGTGGTGACCTATAGTTATTAACGTCTATGTCATTTGATCTCTGGTGAAGCGTTCTCTCATTGGAATTTATACTACATATTTTTTATATTAGCTGGTAAAAGATTCCGTAATAAAACGAACATGCATATACAGCACTCAATTTATAATTATATAATTAATCGAATGTTATAAAAATGATTAATACTTAATTGAAGACCCATTTGATTACATTTTATAAGGAAAGGAACATGATAACATTTAAATATAAACATCTCAATCAAGTTCGAAAGATTATTCTAATCAAGACATGCTACTGGTGTAATTATATGTTGTAATCCACTTAGATATTATACATTCATTTTGACTTTTATCATAAAAAAATACAAAACCGGTTATTTATTTAAACATACCTTACGATTCATCATGGCGCTCCTGCTCTCGATGTACAATAACATTTACTGCACGTTCCGTCACCTGGGGCACCTCCACAACAAAAGCCACAATTTAGTACATCACGTACTGAAAAAGGTCTTTCGAAAGATTCAACAGTTGCTTTAATAAGAAAAAAATGACTTTGGATAAATGTTTGTAACAGTTTAAGTATTACTGTAACAATAGATTGATTCATGATTTTCATTGTTCTATTAATTTTAATCGGTAGAATCTAAATTGTTCAACCTATTAAGTGTTAACCGTTGGAGGTAACAATCTAATTTTGTTTTGTATAATTTTGTATAATGAATTAACTGTTTATCCGTGTAAATTTGAAAATTAATCCACATATTGTCTATGTGTATCTGTAATTGTTAAAAAAAAAGTAAAATAACAAAAAAACCGAACTTCAAGGAAAATTCAAATCGGAAAGTCCCTTATCAAATGGCAAAATCAAAAGCTCAACCACTTTAAGATATATACATATAAACCCTATTCGCAATAAATCAATACAGATTAAATTATTTTGAATGAATTAAACACATAATATGTATATGAACATTTTGACCATTTGTATTACTTTTTTTAAATACACTATGTTTTTCAAGAGAGTCAAACATAAATGACAATATTTGATATTTCAAAGAATGAATATAGTTGCATCCGTACGAAACGAATGTTATACATGTATCAAAAATACATATTGAAATACACTGCCTTATAAATA
Organism: Mytilus californianus; assembly: GCF_021869535.1. Taxonomy (NCBI): domain Eukaryota; kingdom Metazoa; phylum Mollusca; class Bivalvia; order Mytilida; family Mytilidae; genus Mytilus; species Mytilus californianus. Next base: position 14,458,372 of record NW_026262626.1, read on the forward strand.
AAAGGAGATAAGGTGTGTTAATGAGACTATATCCTATCAATGAAACTTTTTTGCTCTTTAACAAAAGCATTACATCAGCTTGAATAGCAAAAAAAAGCTGTATTTGATATTCCTCTATTCCCAATATATTTGACACTCGTTTTCAATTTGTTGATATCCCAACAGTTATTTAGTATGAAGTAATGGATGTTTAAATTGATATTTAACATAATGACAGCAAACTGTTTTTTAACACCACTCTTTTACGTATGTGTCATCACTATTTGTATTTAGGAATCGTGATAAATATTTCCAATCGAAATAATGAAATATTCAAGACTCTTTATCGATTTGACCTAAATGTGTGCTGTCCATGTTTTTGTATATAGTTACTTAACTTTATAGATAAACAACAGTATTCTTATAGTTAAGCTATTTCAGTATGTGTTGTATGACTCGACCTCGTCATAAACTATTTTGATGTATATAATAACAATGCATGTTCCAGTTAACATGTAGTAACGCATTAGTTTACTTACCGCACGAAAAGAGTAGAAGTAGCATAAATGTTGCTCCGACAATTCTTAATAGGTTCATTTTGAAATGATAAACTGAAAAATATTCATAAGATCTTTCATACGATTGGCTTTAAATAATGTGTCACAATATGTCAATGTGGTATGATGGTTTAAATTATACATGTTATAATGACATTACATTATAACTATATACATGTTATACATGTTATAATGACATTAAATTATAACTATATATAGATATAGAAAGATGTGGTATGAGTGCCAATGAGACAACTCTCCATCCAAGTTACAATTTATAAAAGTAAACCATTATAGGTCAAGGTACGGCCTTCAACACGGAGCATTGGCTCACACCGAACAGCAAGCTATAAAGGGCCAAAAAAAATTACTAGTGTAAAACCATTCAAACGGAAAAACCAACGGTCTAATCTATATAAAAACGAGAAACGAGAAACACGTGAGAACTATATAAACAGACGACAACTACTGTCATCAGATTCCTGACTGAGGACAGGTGCAAACATTTGCAGCGGGATAAACGTTTTAATGGTACCAAACCTTCTCCCTTTTCTGAAACAATAGTATAAGATCACAACATAGAAAAACACACTATAAAATATCAATTGAAAGGCTTAACTCAATCAAAAAACGTAAATTAACACACAATGAACGAATAAATTTGACCTGTGACACCTGAATGCAAATACACAGTTAATAAAAAATTACAAGGGATAAATAATTAAAGTCAAAAGTAAACAAACAAGTTTAAACAAAGTTAAAGTGTGATATCACTGTGAAATTTCAAACAATTTATAGAAAATCATCACTTTTGAAGAAACCTGCGTCATATCATACACAGGTAAATGAAAATAATTTTGTTGTTAAGTATACTTCTTCTTCTGTGTGTATAAAATCTTCCGTTTAGGAATACCAAGAAATTTCTTTAATATCAATAAAACTAATCTAACACTTGGTACATATGGGGTGAATATCAACAATAAAAATATACAATTAGTGCTAGATAAAACTTCCTGTACAGGTCCAAGAACAGCATCTTAGGAAAAATGAAATAATTTTGATGTTCATAGTACGAAGAAGTGAAAATTTGTAGTAATTAAATACCAAATTATCAAAGCTGGTATATAGACAAGATCCATGTTAACATCAAATAACTAAAAAGCATTACAAATAGTATCAACAGGTCAAATTAAAAAGAAAGTGCGATTTGAGAGTACTCGCAGTTACTGACAGCTAGTTAAAAGCCATACATGTTATAATGACATTAAATGATAACTATATACATGTTATAATGACATTAAATTATAACTATATACATGTTATAATGACAGTAAATTATAACTATATACATGTGATAATGACAGTAAATCATAACTATATACATGATGGCAAATAAACCTACCGAGTATGAGAGCTTTATGTCAAATGGAGAGTTCATTTGCAAAATAAATTATGACAATGCTCAAAAATGTTTTACTCTTTTTTCAATTAATAGGTGTGTTGATTTTTTCAATCACCAAATACTATTCCGTCTGTAGATATGATCAGCATTAAGTAAGTTGACCGGCGTCGATATTGGCGGTATGTCTTTTTTTTATCTGTGAACACTGTGTTCTCTCTCCAGTCAAGCTTAACCGGAGTTTACGTTTTATTACAGTTACTGTTCAGACATTAAACATTGGTTTTTGATTGGAATGAACAATATTTGTGATGAATTATTTCAGTAGAGGGCATATATTTATAGCATTTGTAAAATTTTTACAGGAAATCCGGCTAACGAGACCTTTAAAACAGAAACAGGGGGGGGGGGGGGGAAGGAGGATGTAACGTGTTTAAATATCATTCTTTTAATGTTGAGTGCTAGCTTACTTTTGTTTTTATTTAGAACATATTTGATTGCTTCTGAATATCGAAAACAACAGATATATGAACAGCATTAATCTATACAAATAAAGAAAGTACGTAAAAGGCGGGAGACAATATGCATTTTGTACTTTTAATAAAGATTTCCTAAAATTCCATCCACATAAATTAGGGTTGACAACTTTGTTAAACAACTATCTCGTATTTCCGTTTTTAAATAAGCTGTCTCATTAAGTTTGTCTGATGTATTAAAACCATCAACACTAAAGATTTTAAGCGTGACGCCGTCACGACCTCATTTTTATTGCGTCCGTTTGAGGCCTAACGTATTCAAAGAAAATGATTTTAACCGAGAAATAAAATCGAACCCAACAGCCTCTTTATAATTTATCATCATTAATACACAGATAATTTAAACAATTACATGTAAGCAAAATCTTCGATTATCGAGAAACGTCATTTAAAGTAAAAAATGCACATTTTTAGTCGTTTAATTTCCATTATATTAGATTAATTACATACATTTACATTCTTTCTCATTAAATATTTTGTTGTATCTCAAGAGGGATAAATGCTTCAAATTTCTTTTTTTTAATATTCCGGCGCAGTTCAACGAGTTTTTATTAAGATTTTTGCAGAAACAAATTTACATTTACTGAAACAGTTTAAATTGTCAGAAATTAAAGTCTTATTTATCAAACTTTTACAAATAAAATTGAAATGCAAGAAATTACTTAAATTTCCTAATAGAAAAACAAAGTATATGGGGTATCCATCCATGACACAAAATCAGTACATGCACAGCAAAAGAAAACAAAAAACAAAAAAGCAAAAAGGAAAGGAACAGCGCTTTTATTGCTTTATTTCGAAGCCACAGTGAGGCCTTTAACACGGCACCAAAAGAAAAAAAATGAAATAAAAATGTATGAATGTATTCTAAAACTGAGGGCATATATTGCCTGTTTCTCAGATATAAAGTACCTGCGACTCTTTTTACAAAAGATCTTACGATTAAAATTGATCGTAAGTTGTACTGAAATGTGTATGACTTTCGAGTATTTTTATTCTTAAGATTTTTGTAAAAAGAGCCGCTGGTTTGGTGTATCCAGAACGGTCTGGTGTCTAAATAACGGATAATTGATCACCCTTAAAATGTATGGAAGTGAACAATGTAACGTGGATAGGAATGAGGACCAAGAAAAGGTGGTGTGCGTCTTATTAAAATTTTAGTACACAAACTGCCCTAAATAATTAAGAGCTTGATGTATCACACACAAGGGAAGCTATCTCAAGAATCAATACTCCATAACTTGACAAATACAAAAGATAATAATAATCAAGCACGAGAAATTTCTACGGCCTCCAAACAGCACGAGAGACAATCTCCGTTGATATAAAAGAAAAGCAAAGGATATGGGGTATCCATCCATGACAAAAAGTCAGTACATGCACATCAAAAAACACACAAAAAGCAAGGTAACAGCGGTTTTATTGCTGTTCTTCATCTCAAAGTCACAGCAAGTTTGTTATTATTTCTATCAGTTAAAAGTGTGCGACCTTAATACCTTTTAGCTGTGAAATGATTTTTGTGGACAGAATGTTATATATTTAAAAATTCGTTCTTCTCTATTGCCTAGAGGTAATCGCAAATGTATACTGGAGGACGAAAAACACTTTATTATTGTATATTCCATCTGCTGTTACTTTTTACCTAGAAACAGATTTACAAAGTACTCGGAGTACTAAATGTAATAAATGCGAATGTAAAATTATTGATAAGTTAATTTCAGTTTAACGTTTACTGTATCTCTTCATTGCTTTTTTTTAAAGATATAGTTGGGTGCAGACAAAGCATTACATGTAGACAGGCGGAAAAAGTTAACGCGGCGTTTACTCGCATGCACTTCATGTAAACGCCGCGTTAACTGTGCGTTAACCCCGAAATTTCAGTAGACATAAAAAGTAAATGGGCGTTTACTTTCGCGTTTACCTCCGCGTTAACGCAAAAAACGGCGCATCTTCTGATTTTGTAAAGAGTAAACGGGCGTTTACTTTCGCGTTTACTTCCACGTTAACGTGAACAAAAGGCGCGTCTTCTATTTTCGTCAAACGTAAACGCACGTTTACTGTTTGTAGTAAACGCGCGTTAACGCAGATTGTCATCGTATCCTGGATACACTGACCTTAAATATCAAATGATAAGGTAAATAAAAAATTAAATGACCAACTGGTCATTTTCAATTGACAAATTGACGATTACAGTTAATTAATTATGTTATTACACCTCTTTAAAAAATTGAAAATTAATTATAGTAAATTTCTTTTTCTTCACAAAAAACAGTTCAAGCATGTCCTTCTTTTATTTAAATAATTAAATCATCACCAAAATCCAACAGTTTTTTTTTTTATCTCAGACTGGCTGGCTCAGGATGACTCGTAAAACAAAATTATTTGGTCTCATTAACCAAAACTGACAATACTTGCATTTTATCAAGAAAATCTATATAGCCGCATAGTAAATCAGTTATATTTTAATGTCAGGACGGACTGTTTAGTACAAATGACAGCAATATTGGAACACAATGACTTCTTAATTTTGTTCACATCAATTTAGAGTGCCATCATGTCCTCTTTTTATTCAAAATATTTAACCGTAAACAAATATGAGTAGTTTTCATACCTCAGACCAACTCGTATAACAAAATTATTTGTCCACATCAACCAAAACTGACCATATTTGCACTTTATTATGTAAATCTTATCGTCGCATAGTAAATCAGAAATATTTTTATGTCAGGACAGATTGTATAATAAAGATGACAGCAATATTAAAACACAATGAATACACAATTTTGTTCGCATCTATTTAGAGTGCCAGCATGTCCTCTTTTTATTCAAAATATTGAAATATTGAATCGTAAACAAATGTCAGTAGTTTTAATATCTCAGACTGACTCGTATAACAAAATTATTTGACCGTATCAACCAAAACTGACCATATTTGCACTTTATCATGCAAATCTATATAGGCGCATAGTAAATCAGTTATATTTTGATGTCAGGATGTACGGTATAATACAAGTGACAGCAATGTTGGAACACAATGACTACAAAATTTTGTTTGCATCAATTTAGAGCGCCAGCATGTCCTCTTTTTATTCAAAATATTGAATCGTAAACAAATTTCAGTAGTTTTCATGCCTTAGACTGACTCGTATAACAAAATTATTCGTCCGCATCAACCAAAACTGACCATCATGACCATGATGACTATATTTGTACTTTATGAATGTTTATTATGTAAATCTATATAGCAGCATAGGAAATCAGTTATATTGTTATGTCAGGATGGATTGTATAATACAAGTGACAGCAATATTGGAACACAATGACGTTAACGTGCGTTAACTTAGTGTAATGCTTGGTCTGCACCCAACTGTATTGTGATCTGACAACAAGAATACATTTTTTCATTTAATAATTATTCCTAAATCCCATGCTAAGTTTTATTTTCATCAAATTGAACATATCAAGAATTATAAATTCTTTTTCCTTGATTTTATTTTTCTTTGAGTCTTATGTTGCGAGGTATTAAAATAATAAAAAAAAATCAATGGAACAGTATTTCGCTCTGTGTTTTATTTCAAAGCGACAGAGCCATGTACACTATATGTGTATATAAAACATTTTGATAGTAGATGTAGGTTACGGCAAAGGTGTTCCTTAATCTTTTAGTTCCAAAAAAATGTTCAAAATCATCGTAATTTCAAAACATCTTCAGAATATGCTGACATTGGAGCCTATATTATAAGATTGTTTTACCTTGCATTAAGACTTTCGAAAAAAAAAATTACCAATTTAAGAACTAAATTGTGGTCTTTTATATTTTATAAAGTTAAAATTTTAGGCCACATTTTACCAAAAGTGTACCTTTTACTTGAAAAACACATTTGTTCCAAGTGTGAATAGAAAGGAGAGGTTTCGTCTTTCCTACAAAGTTTGAAGTAACGGCTATTTTAAGGCCACGTTTCTATCCTTTTAAATAAAAAAAATACTACTGGAGGAGCACGTACACAAATAAATAAAAAACTTGAAATGGCAGGTATGCGAAATCAGACAGAAACTCAGCAAACAAAAAAAAACAATTAAAATTAATTAATCAATGTGTCAGCAATAAAAAAAGAGTTATTACACCATATCAATGTACATGAACGCCTTTAGTCGAAATTAGTTGTTGATAAAGTAAAAATGACTGCCAAATATCTGTTTTCAATGCAAAATTTCCTAAAGGGGACACAGACAGTATTCAGGAAGAGGTACCTTACTGCATTAAACCGCTTTTCCAGAGAAAATTCAAAAATGAAGCCTGGAAGAATTTCTAAAATTATCTTTTCTCTGTTTTTGCAGCTTTCTTCCGTGCATGCATATCAAACAGAAGTTTTAAATGGTGTCAGCGGACCCAACCATTGACAAATCATTTCTCTGTTTAAGAAGAGAAGTAAAAAGAAAGTTTGTTTCAGTTGTTTAAAGTTAGTTTGAATAAAGAAAATAAACAAAACTGATATCTTAGTAAATTTATTGTTCTAGATTTTTTTTTTTAATAAAAGTTTGTTTATTGGCTATTCATCAACAATATTTTTCCTAGAAAAAAAGAATACGCTCCAAAAACACAAAATGAATGGTTGGTGCTTACTAATGTTTTCTTCCTGTACCGTATATGACGTTGCATAATAAATCTACCCTGAAGCACAGCCGTTGGTAGTATGAATAAAGAGTTTTTGGGGTATAAAACAATCCAATAGCAACCTAACATGAACAAAAGCTACCTGACATCTTAAATTAAAACTATCGGTCTTCTTGCTTGCATTAACTTGCTCAGTTTTTTGTTAAATTCTATATATGTGTACCACACAGAAGTTAGTCGATCCACCCAAACGTGTCCGATTCCCCCAAACGTGTCCGATCCCCCCAAACGGATCTATATGCACTACAAACCAGTGAAAGTCTGAAATGGGAAGTTTTTGGACTGGACTGTACTGCTTTTTACTCGACCATTTTGAATTGGTCTGAATTTTACTTGATATAACTGGACTATAGTCTTAACCATACTAAAAGGTCTGAATATGTTCTCATTCTGTGCTTAACCAGTTCTTAACCACTTTAAAGAGTCAGAATCAACATCGCCTCAAGTCTTAACCATACTCGAGCAAGTCTGAACCGTACTAGACCAAGTCTGAACCATACTCGACTAAGTCTTAGCAATCCGCGACTTATTCTTAATCTGTATTTCTTCTTTTTAGAGTCTATTATTTAACAAGATTTGTTTACCTTGGATAGAAATTGGACCAAGAAGTATAATATAAGAACGTGCTTTGCCTGATCAAAAAATCACACAGATTCATGTAATATTAGTAACTCAATGTAAAAACAGGTAGTTTTAGCGTTCAATAAATTATAGTTATATATTCAAGATTGATAAAGTATGGGTTTATTGGTCAAATAAGGTTTAGACTTTGATCGAGTATGAATCTGATTTTAGTTGGGTATCGTTCAGACCTTAAAGACTTTTGATCGAGTATTGTTAAGATATTGAAAACAGGTCAATAATAGGTTAAGTACAGGTCGATAATGGGTTAAGACTGTTTCAGCCTGGTCGAGTACGAATTCAGACTTATCGGTATGGTCAGGATAAGGGTCGAGTACAAATCAGGACAGTTAAGTATGGTTATGATCGTTGTCAATAAGATTTAAGTAAATTTCATACCCATTCAGAATGGTAGAGTTAAAATCAATACATTCAGTACAAAATCTGCCCATTTCAGACTTTAACTGATTTGTAGTGATACATCACAGAACTGCAAAACATGTCTAGTTGCTAAATAGCGCCAAGGCGTGTTGTTTTTATGAACGCCCAATCGTATCCACTCTTCTCATTCAGACGTTTGCATATTAGGCAAAAGGGTCTTCCTTTCCGGAACGCTCAATCTTGTCCATATTCTAAAAACACCCAAACGTGTCAGCGGTTATTAAATAGTGATTCATAATAAAAAAAAAAGTTGAAATCCAAATCTAATCAATATTATATATTACAGGAGCCTTAGTTTTGTTTTGTTCTTGTAAAAATGGGACAATAACTCTTTCAAAGCCCAGACACCACTTTTGTAGGAAGCAAGCCGTGCGATGTCTTCATATATTATTTAAATGGTAAGGCTTCACCGAAGTATGTTAGTACAAACATTTACATAGTAAATGATGAATTTAACTGTACAAAACTAATTAATTGCAATTTGTATGTTCGCTCTAAATATAGATGACATATAGTTGCCACTGAAAATTAAACAATCAACAATCAAGAGTTATTTTTTGTGTTGCAAATGCATTTGCAAACAAGCTAAATTTTGACAACTGGCGTTGAACAAACTAATTCTAATAAATCACCACTTAGGGGAGGAAACGTTTGAGATTGTTTCATTGTACTATAAGTCAGTTGTTTTGTTTCCGAATATGCCTATACTCTGAAAGTTAGGGGATTGTGCTTTATAGATTCTTTTTCTTTTAGGTACTTTTAGTATTTCCACCGATCGATATTAAAACTGGTTGATTGAGATTTGTAACATCAAGTCTGTTATTATAAAGTATGTTAAGAGAAAGAAATCTTGACATTGGTTGTTGTATTTCGAATTGTATCTTATAGTTTGTGTAATTTTTGGAATTTAGTACAAAACTTCGCAAATGTCTGAATTTATTCACAAATGTTTTTCACTCTTGTAGACCGTATGTTTACTTCAAGATATTCGTTTTGTTGTTTAGCCGCTTTATAATTGAAATATATCTCGATTCTCTTGCTATCATATCATTTCAAAATTATAAATAGTAAGACCCATTCACGATTTTAAAGTATTGAGAAAACGTGTTTAAATGGTATTTTTTTTATTACCGTTGTGATCTTTTGATACGAAATAAGAATACAATTAATTCGTTGATGATACGAGCATCGAATATTTCAAAACAAAGTTGGTGTAAAAGAGTTATCTGATTTTTTAAAAAATATTATTGTGCTGCTTTAATTGCAAATTTCCATTTAACTATGATAATGGTGTCTGCTTTTCAAAAAACAAATCACAAGGCTTCGTCTAAAGACGGTCCGTTTTGTCCGGTGTAATGTCGCAGTGTAAACTATATTCGGTTTTATAAATTGAAATGCAAAATACGTTATGTCCTAAACAAAATGTTAAATTTGAACTCGTTTAACAAGACACTTTTCAGTAGAATAGAAGTATTTCATTTTTAGTATAAGTATGTTGATTTGATAAAATTGAGAATGGAAATGGGGAATGTGTCAAAGAGACAACAACCCGACCATAGAACAGACAACAGCAGAAGGTCGAACCTGTATATCAAAATGGTTCAAGACATATTGCGCCCAAAGAAAGAATGAAGACATACTTTTCTTAAGGTTGCAATAGTTGAAATTAACATTACGACAGATGTAATGTCGCTAAAGTTCTGATCCTACAGAACTTCTACATAAGGTTTGCCGCAGATATAGCATGTTTGATATTTTATTCCAAAGAAGTGTAATAATGTTATTAAAGCTTTCTTGTAATTGAAATCTTTGAATATAATAAAGCATTGTTAATAAAACGCAAATTTTTTAAATAAACAAATTTGCGTAGACATTCTTACCTTCGTTATCACTACATCGACAAGTGACACGGATATTACCAAGATCTCCGTCTGAATTTATAAGAGTATTCCTTTAAATGATCAGCATTTTCTTTTTGAGAACATTGTGTCCGGGACATTTCTTTTTTTTCTTTTTTGAACATCAAATGATCATGTTATAATGCAGAACAGGATGTTCAATCTTGTGACCTTGTTTCCTTTTATATGTACGTATTTGTTTTAACACAAACAAGGCCACACTAATACAAAAGTATATTATGTCAGGAATATACAATATAATAACAACTGGAATTTTCAATTATCAATTTATTTCCTTTCAAATGGATGAAAGAAAACAACAATTTGAATTAAGTCTAGGATCTATAACGTTGTTTCAGAGAAATTTCTACTGAGTTAGTTTTGTTTAAGTAAACAACATTTCAGAAAGGTAATGAACGTCCAGTTTCAGTATAGGACCAGCAAGGGTACATACGTTGTATACCTGTAATACTAGTATCTCTGCGAATTAAAGGTTACCCAAATACCCTTTGTCATGTTTGTCATGGCCTAGTAATCGATTGCAGGATCATCGACGGTAATTATAGTTGTTTGTTTTCATCTATGTTTTGTCTCTGTGTGTGTGTGTGTGTGTGTGTGTGTGTGTGTGTGTGTTCGTTGATTGCCTACGACTGGTTTCGACAGCACTTATCTTTAAACATTTATTCTCTTTCGGTGTTATATGTCTTTTACAATTCTTAATATTTGATTTCCCATTATAAAAGTTAGATCGGTTTAGTTGATTATCCTCTACTCATTGTTTCTGAAAGGGACACAACATCATTGTAGGTACCTTACTCCCTTCTGATATTGTTTCTAAATTGAAGGTTTGTATATGTTCTCTTTAAAAAATCTAACGCAGCAGAATTAAGACTGAAATAGTTCATTTAGTTGTTTAATTTCAATTCCTGGAAAAAATTAAACAACAACATTGAATAATTTGTTTTTGTCATACTTTTGCGTAATATTTCACATCATACTTCTACGTCCTTTACATGTTTTACATATTTATAAACAGTACATGCATATAAAAGGATGCATTTTGACACCATTAATCATTATACATTACATAATATCACCATAGGATGTTAGACAACATACAAATTATTTCTGGACGTGAATTTGTCAGATGGAAAATCCTGAATATTCAAGGACATAATCTACTATAAATCATAACGAAAAGCTTTGTAATTCCTACCTCAACTCTGACTTTAGTAGGTAGAAATATCGAAGGTAAGTTCGACTAAATTATTTTGTATTTGACAATGTATCTTATCTATTATTATATGAACGTTTAAATTACAGGTGGCTTTTATAACAAATGAAACAACAGCTTAACGAGAATAATTTTGACGGCAAAACCTTATGAATCTATCATTTATTAGTGTACGATATAAATCTAACAAAGAAACGTCCGTAAGTTATGCTTATGTTAATGAATGTACAATTCTTTTCATATTTTCAGGTCATCTATTTAAAATGAAACACTTATCAATTTTTGGAGCATCTTTTGTGTTACTTCTGATCTTTTCTTGTGGTAAGTAGACGCATTTTGATAAAACATTTGCTCGAAAAATCTGTATTGAGTATTATGTACATTAATAAGGTATGTAGTAAGATAAGATCATACCACGAAATCATGATTTAACTGAACATTTTGAATATTAGTTTTGGTCTGCGAAACAAATATGATAATCTGAAAATGGAGATGGGAAATCAAAGTCAATTCGAAGTCGATGGACAAATACCTCAATTACAAAAAGGAAACAAAGATTAAAAATAATAAAATAAACAAATAAAAGTTCAAACTGATTTAAATTCCAGTTGCACGAACCTCAAAAATATAATTAGAAGAAACCCCCAGGTGCTTCAGGAAAGTCCACAATAACTGCTGTATTTGTGAAACCTGGAGTTTTACTTCAGTTCACATCCGTCTTTAGGTCAAAAGCATTGCAAGGAAATTCGTAAATATCTCTTGTTTTAATATAATGCCCTATCAGAAATAAACTATTGCTAATGCAGAGAGAGAGAGAGAGAGAGAGAGAGAGAGAGAGAGAGAGAGAGAGAGAGGTTAGCATGTTAAAACTGGTAAAGAATAAACCTCTTTAAAAATGAAGATAAAATACTATTAAAGACATTGAATCGTGTTTCGTAAAGCCAATGATGAATGTTAAAAATATACTTTTCAGTTCTGGAAGAACATGCAGTGGAAGCACAACCACCGATCAGTGTAAAGATACCCAGTTGTCAAAAACACTGCCGACGATCTACGTCAAAAAATGGATGTAACAATTGTTGTAGAGCGCACAATAGAAGATACGACACCGGACAGTGCTATTCTAACTCTTGTCATTGTTGGCATTGGGTATAATGATTAAATCTAAATTTCACTATAAATGAAATACGTGACATCATTAAAAACATTTAGTTTTTCATATTGAATGCCTTTGAATGAGAAATGTCACTAAACAAGACCTGTACTTGGTCTGATCTTGCTGTAAGATCAATTAAATACAATTAGCTGATACATTATAGTATTAATGCATTAAAAAAAACAACAATTAAAACAGTAACAACAACAATAACAACAACAGCAAACGTTAGGTACAGTCACTGAGGTTTCTGGAAACTTAATTTTTTTTTTATGACAAACAAGGTCATTACTAAATCCTTAAATGAAAAAGTTCATGGTTTGATTAAAATGTTTTGACAAGACACACATTTTTTTTTAGAATATACACATATACAAATTTTTTCAAACATATTCCATAACGGTCCACCATGCCATGATGACTATCCTAAGATAAAATCATACTAATTTCCTATTACAGTGTAGTTGAATTATCAATTTTGAATTTCGATCCGAAATCCATACATTATTGTCATTTTGAAGAAAACAAAATGTAGGGCATGAGATTATCAGGTTATCTTACTTGAACAAAATAACCCTTTATAAATTTAGTGCATCTTAAGCGCTTTTTTATTTACCTTTATCAGGAACGTTCTAAATAAACCATTTGAAAGCCAAGAAGCCTTAGTTTTTTTTAACATTCTCAATATATAAACGTATAATTTTTTATTAATATTTTATGAATCATGTTGTAGGTACTGAAGCACCGACTAATGAGCTGATGGTAACCTCGGTGTCTTACAGTCCACTAACAGTCTTATTGACCCAATAATAGTTAACGATAATAATAATTGCGTGCGTCCAACGCGAATTTCTTGTTTCAGATTTATTCGACCTCTCAAAACCAAACATTTGAAATCTAAGAAAGTATAAATACCTCAATGCGTGATTAGTTATATAACCAAAAGGGACCTTTGAAGTATAGTTAATTCATATAAGACCAATTTTGCACGCCAAATCTGGAACCTTGGTATCCTAATCATTTTTTAATTCATTTGTCAACTTTGTATGACAGGGTTTGAACCTTGGTATCCTAATCATTATTTAAATCATTTATCAACTTTGCTTGACGGAGTTGGATCCTTGGTATCCTAATTGTTTTTTAATTCATTTATCAACGTTGCATGACGGAGTTGGAACCTTGGTATCCTAATCATTTTTAAATTCATTTATTAACTTTGCATGACGGAGTTGGAATCTTGGTATCCTAATCATTTCTTAATTCATTAATCAACTTTGCATGACGGAGTTGGAACCTTGGTATCCTAATCATTTTTTAATTTATTTATTAACTTTGCATGACGGAGTTGGAACCTTGGTATCCTAATCAATTCTTATTTCATTTATCAACTTTGCATGAGGGATTGGAACCTTGGTATCCTAATCATTTTTTAATTCATTTATCAACTTTGCATGACAGGATTGGAACCTTGGTATCCTAATTATTTTTTAATTCATTTATTAACTTTGCATGACGGAGTTGGAACCTTGGTATCCTAATTATTTTTTAATTCATTTATTAATTTTGCATGACAGGATTGGAACCTTGGTATCCTAATCATTTTTTAATTCATTTGTTAACTTTGCATGACGGAGTTGGAACCTTGGTATCCTAATTATCTTTTAATTCATTCATCAACTTTGCATGACGTAGTTGGAACCTTGGTATCCTAATCATTTTTTAATTCATTTATTAACTTTGCATGACGGATTTGGAACCTTGGTATCCTAATCATTTCTTAATTCATTTATCAACTTTGCATGACAGCGTTGGAACATTGGTATCCTAATCATTTTTTAATTCATTTATCAACTTTGCATGACAGGGTTGGAACCTTGGTATCTGGTATCCTAATCATATTTTCATTCATTTATTAACTTTGCATGACGGAGTTTGAACATTGGTATCCTAATTATTTCTTAATTCATTTATTACGTCTACATGAATCAACTTAATTCATGAGGAAATACAAGTATGTATTTCGTTATAATAATTAAGAAGTGTTTGTAGTGGACACACACTAAGAACATTTTCTTTCTCATATTTGTTTTTTTTTATTTCTAGTAATTTTTTCGGAGTCTTAAGTCTTATCTTGAATAAAGGCAACAGTAGTATACTGCTATTCGAAATTCATAAATCGATTGAGAAAAAACAAATCCGTGTTACAAACTAAAACTTAGGGAAACACATCAAATATAAGAGGAGAACAACGACACAACAGAAACACAACACTAAAAGGCAACACACACATAAACGAACTAAAATATTACAATGGCCATTTTCCTGACTTGGTGCAGGACATTTTAAGAAAAAATGGTGGGTTGAACCCGGTTTTGTGGCTAGCCAAACCTCGCACTTTTATGGCAATGTTAAATATAACACTAAAATGACATCATTACATGGCATAAATACAGTACAACATTACGGACAGAGAATTACGCAAATAAACAATACAATATAGTACAACTTGAACTTTTTTACATGTGTTGTTGTTTTGCTTTAAATTCAGCATTTCATTGATTTCGACCAGAAATGTCGTCAAGCCGAGTGCAAAAATGTTGATCAATGATCCCGAGGATGCTTTAGGCACGATTGAAAATGGTAATCTCGGGTTGAAATACTCTTGCAAAGGGTCGTTTTACATATAGGATAAGTTGCTGTTTCCTGACAACCTGAATACGAAAACATTGTGCATATTTTGGCGAGCTAGTCAACAATTAATCTAGTCGACATAAACTGCAATATGGGCCAATATGTATGCAATGATTAGAATAACGCGTTATTATTTTCGTGCGTCCATACGCTTTTCTGGACAACGTCATGGCAAAAAAAGAAAAAGACCAAAAGACCAACAACAGTATACAAAACAGAACATAAAATACTAAAAGCTGAGCATCATGAATCCAACCAAAAACCGGGTGATGATATAAGGTTGTCCGAAAGGGTAAGCAGATCCTGCTCCACATGGGGCACCCCTCTGGTTGCTAATGTACGTACAAAACCAATGATTAGTCTAATGCGGTAGGTAACATTCGCGGAAGAGGAGGATTGCATTGTGGTTACGACGATTGGAAGATATAAGTCGTCATCTGTTACAGTCCTTGGGTGGTGTAAACTTCCCACTAACACCATACACCATTACACAATTCACCCTGTGCCATTACACCATACACCTTACACCTTTGCACCATACACCTTACACATTATACCATAATAATGCAATTTAATTTCAAAGAAAGCGTGCGTCTACAAAATTATTAATTTATTTTTAAAAACGAATTTTGATCACAATATTTTAAATAAATGTAAAAAATAAAAAATCAGTTCTTATCAATATTTTGCATAGTTTTAAATGTCGTACACCATTCATTCACACCATTACCGATCGCACGTT
Organism: Mytilus californianus; assembly: GCF_021869535.1. Classification (NCBI taxonomy): domain Eukaryota; kingdom Metazoa; phylum Mollusca; class Bivalvia; order Mytilida; family Mytilidae; genus Mytilus; species Mytilus californianus. The sequence goes on from NW_026262626.1 coordinate 14,474,298, forward strand.
ACACCATTACACCATCCCCCTTACACCATACACCATAGCACCATACACCTTCTACCATTGCACCATATGAAATACACCATTACACCATACACGTTTTTTTTTTGGGAAGTTTACACCATCCAAGGGCTGTAACAGATATACCATAACTATAGAGGAAATCATGATGGGAAACACAAGCCCTGGAATATCGTACCAAAGAGTAAAATAACAAAAATGCCAAACTCCAAGGAAAATTCAAAACGGAAAGTCCCTTAACAAATGGCAAAATTAAAAGCTCAAACACATCAAACGAATGGAAACAACAGTCATATTCCTGAATTGTTACAGGCATTTGCCTATGCCGAAAATGGTGAATTAAACCTGGTTTTAAAGCTAGCTAAACCTCTTACTTGTATGACAGTCGCATAGAATTCCATTATAGTGACAACAAAACAATATGTGAGTAAAACAAACAGACACAATAGGAAATAATGTAAAAAACTGGGGAAAAGTAGTCGACATTGTGTTATAATCTTAATCACTATAAAAAAAACCCAACTATGTCAACAAAGACAAAGAAAATGGCATAAAGAAACTCTATAGACAAAGCACAACTGGGAAATCTATACTTTATATGCAGACGCTGCTTGAATGTTGCATAGAAATTGGGAAGCTGAAATAATCTTTTTTTTCGTAAAGTATTGTTCTCAACCGACCCTAATTGTTAATCTTTAGATGTAAGTAAGTCAAAATATGAGGCGGACTTGACTATACCTGTTGTATCCTTTATTTCAGGTTCGTTGGATTTTCATTCTTCCTAAGAAACTCCTGTATGAAGTAAGCTTGATATGAATATAGTAACACGTCTGTGCAAAGAGGAGCACATTACGTTTGTTTCCTTTGAGAATGGCGATTGTTTGCTGATAACACGTCCTCCAAACGTAACAAATATGTTGTCAATCAAAAAAATCAAGCGGTTTGATAATGTCAGTTTCAGAGAATTTTTTGTTTGAGTCAGAGTGATTTTGTATAAAATTTCCAACTCTAACATCTACAAGCCAGGGATGTTTGACTTATTGAATTGGAACATTAGGTTATTACTTATTCATTCGTACATCAAAATGATAGGGATGTAGAATAGGTCGAAACTATTGACAAAATTCAGCTGAGTTCAACATCTTAAAGTCAAGGATGTATGAATTCGTAGAAACTATTTGCCAAATTCAGCAAAGGTCCTCCTTTGCATCAAAACATGAAAAGAGCACCGAGAAAACTAACTGTCAATTGATGAGTAATATACATTTAAACCAGTACAGTGGCAATTTGTAATCACCAAACACTCACCAATTTGATATACCAACATATTAATCTCCTTATATACATCAGCAAACAAATGCTAGTCTCAAACTGTAATTTTTATCTGGACAACTCTTTAAATACAATACGGTGACCTATAGTTGTAAACGTCTTTGTCATTTGGTTTCTGTTGGATAGTTGTCTCATTGGCAATCATACCAAATCTTCTTATTTTTTAATGAACAATAAATTATTAAATCATTATCAGTTTTTCAGTCAATTTTCAGACTTCCACTGGGGTGAATACAATACTGTTCACACCATTCGCTTGCAGTCAATTAAGATCTGATCAGTCTATGTTAAAACTGTTCAGTGGTTGTTATTAACAACATACTAAATAACATAAACGGTACCAATTTTTCTGCACCAGATGCGCATTTCCACAATAAATGTCTCTTCAGTGATGCTTGAGCCCACAGTATTTGAAAATCTTTATTAAAAAAGATGAGAGCTACATGTTTAATTTGAAAAAGACAAAAAAAAGTATAGTAAAAGCCGGGCAATTGTCTAAAAAGTTACTGAACAAACCTGAAATGATTTTAAGCGATTTGTCTTACAGTATTGAATTCACTGCAGGCTATCTGAATATTGAATATAATCTGGCAAAACAGCCAGAAAACAAAACTAGGATAACATTGTTATCTTTTGTTAGTCTAAAATATATATTAATTTTGATGTCACTTTTAATAATTCAATTATAAAAACAAACACAAACACCAAAAATCAAAAATTACCTACAAAGGAGTTTTCATATCGATGACGTTACATTTGATTCAATTGCAATTTGGTACATTTTTTTTTTATAGCGTTCCACAAGAATTTTGGCACTGTTTTTATATGATAACGTTTCTACTCTGAGGTACAGCTGCCGACCGATGTAATAGTAGTGAAAGAAGACATGATTTTTGTTTCACGTGTTGTTTACTTTTAGCTTGCTTTCAGTACTATGTAGCTGAAGACAATTTGTTTGAAATGGTAAAATTTGATATTTCTTTACTCTTAACTGTGTTTATTTTGTTTGTAACAAACTATAAAATCAAGTTAAACGTGTTTTTTTGCTGAACTGATTTTATTGTGTATTCCTCAATCAAAAGACTGGCCTCAAAGTTTTGTGATGTCTTTGAAAAACTTATTTTTATTAATCATGTAGTTAACTTATGATTGTTCCACCTCATTAACTACCATTCCACATAATTGGATTAAAATTAACTTGGTAACCTTATTAAATTGTTTTTTTGTTTAATAAAAACAGGTCTTTTGTCAGTCATAACAGATATACAAATCATTGACACGGGCCACGAGCAAACATGACTAATACATCAAATCATCAACTTATCGAATTTCACGTTGGAACTAACTAAGCACCTCTAATTGCAGACCTCTTTCTTAACTATTGTAAATCTTATTTTGTGACCAAAAACAAAAAAATCAAAAACGAAAAATTACAACTTTTGACATATTAATTGGTATCTTTCACAATAATACCTAATACCGTGATGATTTACTTACTGTTGATAGTCACGAGATCATTACTATGCTGAATGTACTTAGTCAGGAGCCTGCTGGTCAGTGGTTGTCGTTTGTTGGTGTGGTTCATAAGTGGTTATCGTTTCTCGTTTCTTATATAGATTAGACCGTTGGTTTTCTTGTTTGAATTGTTTTACACTTGTCTAGTCATTTTGGGGCTCTTTATACATTTGTAGCTTGTTGTTCGGTGTGAGTCAAGGCTCCGTGTTGCAGGTCGTACTTTGAACTATAATTGTTTACATTTTATATATTGTGACTTGGATACCACATCTTCCTATTCAAAATTAATGAAGCTAATTTAAATAGTAAATATTGTCCATTTTAATAAATAGATGTATGAGTACTAAAAGAACAACTTTAAACTAAAAAATACGACAAAAGAGACGATTTTAACTTTTCCATCCTACGAATTCTCTATTTGGTCGTGAAATGTGTACTAGGTGTAACAGATATTATATCCATAGTAGTTTAGTTTTGTCGATGGCCTGGCGACTTAATTTACATACTGGCTTTTCACAAATACTGCCTTTTGCAATCGAATATTTAATGAAAGTGTTGTGTCTGATTGTTCTAAAAAATATCTTGAGCGGAAGTATTCAACTAACAGCAATAGCTATCCTCCTGTAGTGCGAGCATATTTTGACAAATCTATTCAAGTTATGTGTCTTTTTTTTCCTTTCTTGCTGCATTGTGCGTTTTTGTGTGTGTGTGTGTGTTATAGTTCTACGTTATATTGTTTAGAAAGGCAAAGTTGGATTGTGTGCACGTTAAACTGGTTTAACCACACCACATGTTGAGCCTTTACAAAGACAGATTTTTTTTTCTGAACCATGTGCTGTTTGTTTGAACGTTTCGTTTTTTTGTTTCCAGAGGAGTCGAGTGTCGGTGGTTGATGAGGTCTGTTCTATTGTTCTGTGTTTTTATTGATTCCTGTTATTATATGGTCCTTTATGTTTTTTGTTGTTCCATTGAAAAGTTAAAAGAAGTGTTAAAGTACTTAATTAGGTTTTTAGTGGCAGATCTGTGGTAGCCTCTGTGAAACTTGCAATTTAAACAAATGTTTTTCTTCTTGAATAAAATGTACTTCAGAACATACCATATTTGATAATATTTCTTTTTCTATGGTTAATATGTTATCAAAGAACATTCCAATCAAAGGTCGAACTTTCCACAAACTCTTGACCTCTTCATGTTCTTCACTCAAGGATTCTGGTTATGACTGCGACAATGCAACTCTTGCTCAAATATGAAATGTTTTAATGAGATGACCTTTTATTCGCATTATGTCGGTGTCATTAAGAATAGATACCTTTTCTTGTCTTTCGTTCCAAACTTATGTTTGAATCTTTATTGTATTGATGATTTTTAGTTTTTGTGTGATGTTTGATGTCTGTCTGTCTCTTGGTACTAACCCATATGCATTCTAGAAGAGAGTAACTTAATGCTGAGGAAATAAAAGTCTTGTTTTTCAATTATCCCCCTCCCTCCCAAAAACCTTCAACATTAATTTATCCTTCCTTTTATATATTTGTATGTATATGTTTTTTTTTTTACGCGTTAATCATGTATATGGTTCGGTAAAGCAAATAAATTGTTGAAAAAAGCGAGATTTGTTGTCAAATAGTTTAATTTGTTAAACTTTAATATCAGGATCCTGCAAGATCATTTTCTGGAAAAAAAATATAAAAAGATTAGTTAGAATATATATAACTATTCTACAAATTATATTTGGAAACAATTTCCCTTAATATCAAGTGCTTATTATTCGGAATACACTTAAAAGTTATACATGTTGTAAGCAGATTCGTGTATGTATCATACTAGTGCATGACCAGAAAAGAATAAGTTGAAGTTTTTTGACGGAGTTGTTTCACTTACATGTACATGATATTAGCATTTTAGATATTACCCTCACGACACTTACCAAAGAGGAAATCCTGGATAATCATAGGTCTGTTCTATGTTCCTTTGGAATTTCAACCTAAGATGAAGAACTAGATCTTCCATCACTGTATTGGATACCTAAACTACATAAGTGTCCTTACAAACAACGGTATATTGCTGGGTCTTCCAAGTGCTCCACGAAACCTCTTTCTAAATTATTAACATCTATTTTATCAGCAATCAAAGCCGGGCTCCAAAGTTATTGTGAAACTGCCTATTCTAGAGGTGGCGTGAATCAGATGTGGATACTAAAAAATTCCAAAGATCTTTTAGAGTACATACAATCTAAGACTCTCTCATCTTGCAATAGTATTAAAACATTTGACTTTTCTACACTTTACACAAGTATTCCCCATTCCAAACTAAAAGACAAATTGAAAGAATTGGTATTAGTTAGTAGATATAAGAAGATGTGGTATGAGTGCCAATGAGACAACTCTCCATCCAAGTCAAAATTTATAAAAGTAAACCATTATAGGTCACAATACGGTCTTTTTTTTCTTTGTTTCATTAAAAAGAGTGGCGAACGTAGATACAAGTATCTTGTCTTGGGGAGGGATATATCCTACGTTGTAAAGAATCACTCTGATTCAAACAAAACATTCTCTGAAACTGACATTATCAAGATGCTTGATTTCTTGATTGACAACATATTTGTTACGTTTGAAGGACGCGTTTTTCAACAGACTGTCGGAATTCCAATGGGAACCAATTGTGCCCCTCTTCTTGCCGACTTGTTTCTTTATTATTATGAGGCTGACTTCATACAGGAACTTCTTAGGAAGAAAGATAAAAAGTTAGCAATATCCTTTAACTTTACGTTCCGCTTTATAGATGATGTTCTCTCACTAAATAATACAAAATTTGGTGACTATGTCTATCCCATCGAACTAGAAATAAAGGATACTACAGATACAGTTAAGTCTGCCTTATATCTTGACTTACATCTAGAAATTGCCAATGAGGGTCGGTTGAAAACAAAACTTTACGACAAAAAAGATGATTTCAGCTTCCCAATTGTGAACTTGCCATTTCTATGTAGCAACATTCCAGCAGCGTCTGCATACGGAGCATATATCTCCCAATTGATACGATATTCCCAGGCTTGTATTTCCTATCATGATTTCCTTCATAGAGGATTACTGCTCACAAGGAAGCTATTAAACCAAGAGTTCCAAATGGTGAAGTTGAAATCATCCCATCGTAAATTTTACGGACGCCATCACGAGTTGGTTGACCGTTATGAAAAAACCGTTTCACAGATGATATCGGATATGTTCCTTATGTCGTAACTACAATACCCTTCCCTTTTCACGAATGTGACCTACCGAATTAGACTCTTTACCGGATTTGTAATTGCATAATCAACACGACGGGTGCCACATATGGAGCAGGATCTGCTTACCCTTCCGGAGCACCTGAGATCACCCCCAGTTTTTGGTGAGGTTCGTGTTGCTTAGTCTTTAGTTTTCTATGTTGTGTCATCTGTACTATTATTTGTCTGTTTGTCTTTTTATTTTTGGCCATGGCGTTGTCAGTTTGTTTTCGATCTATGAGTTTGACTGTCCCTCTGGTATCTTTCGTCCCTCTTGTATGGTTCTCGTAGTATGCCTGCTCTTTTCATCTAATATTAACGTTCAAAACAATACAACGTTTAAACTTTCTCTCTGATTTGCTTGTTATGAATTTACGTATGGAATTATACAATACGGCTTTGTGTGTCATTCAGTTGTTATTCGGTGATGTTAGATTCACACAACTGTTTATTAACATTAACCATTATTCCCCTTAACAATTTAATGTGTACTTCTTACGATGTATTTAACATACTATTTATCGTATTGCAATATCCTGACACAAATATACTTATGTTAAATGAACTCGCTGATATCTAGGGGATCGGACAGGAATTAGATCGATAAAGCAAAATACACGTTTGGTATATACAATCGTATTTACAAGCATATTTTAATTCTTTTGCAACTTAATATGCTGTTTTGGAAGTGTTCTTGAGATGCAATTCAAATCAATGTATTACAGGTTTTTCATCTTCATGAATCTTGAGTACAGTGCTTACAACATTATTTTGTTTATAGTTGATCTGTCTCATTCAGTGGTTAAAGACCAAATTGAGCTTTTTGATGTAATGGTTCTCGTAAAGTACTGTGCTACTCCCCTATGGAGATGTGGACCAAATAACCTACCATAAACCACCATATATTACAGATCTGCCACTGGCAGCATAACTTTCTAGGTTTCATACTTAAGACATTCACATGAATATGGAAAGGGTTAGGTAAGGTTGTTTTAACATCTTAACACTCTAGATTTTAATCTTGATCAGAAGTATACGGCAATGAGACGACAACCGACAAGAACTATAAATCGAAAGACATGTACAGATTATCTTACGGTCTTAAACAATACACAGATGTCTATATAATATGTCAAGATTTCATTCGTCCTGAGTCTAGACAAATGTTTTAAATTTATTCAGACAAAGACTATGAAAGACCCGAGGTCAACATTAAATTTGCGAATGATTCAGATAATCCAAAGACACATAAACATGTGACTAGCTTTTATAAGATTGGTTGAACAGCTCTTCGAGTTCCTATCCCGACTTATGGAATAACACAAGTAACATAGAAGTTCGTGCAGAATAGATAGATCTAAAACATAACTGAAAGTAGCAAGAGAGGGTTCCGTCATTTTGGATAGAACGACCGCAAAAAAGAGGAACAATTTTTGATTGAAATATAATTCAAATCAATGAAATCTGACATCGGCAGCTGTACTCCTGAATAGATTGTTTATATACAAGAACATCTTCAATGTTGCACGATATCTTATCAATACAAGAAAAGAAATAATTGAAATGCTATGGCAATACATAATGTGACACAAGACTGATAGCAGAGAACAATGCAATAATACTATAACTAGACAATAATATCAGATCTAGCTTTTCCATGCATTATTCAAATATTTACAGGGCTGAATTGTAAGCGCTCTAGAAGTAGATTTCAACAAACAAATGATTTCGACGAAGAATAATAATAACGAGGCAAAAATTATTTCTAATTGTTCTGTATGCTGAACATACCAATAACAATGAAAAGCGTTCTCAAATTATTACATGTTACAACCAATCTTATTAAAACTAAATTTCCGCACGTGCTCATGCTTGTATGCCTGGTCGCTGCATATGAGCTCCCCCGCATCGAACCAGCATAGAAAAATGAGCGAGTGCAGAGATTAATTTTAATTAGATTGTGTTACAATAAACTCATAAACGCAGTCTCTTTGCATATCAGACAAACTACCAACTCAAACATTCAGTGTCAATGTACCACTTCGCAGTTTTGAAAGAATGTGAACATTATTAATAGTAGTGTGCCCAGTCAACGGATTTAATCGATTTGGGTTAACGGAATAACACACGGCTGTATTTGATATCATTGGAAAGAGGAGAACAAGCCTCATCGAAATATCGATGTCGTCGTTGTCTACAGTGGTCACAATTTTCTGAAATTTGGGTCAAAGGTCAAAACTAAAACTTCAAGGAAAACGCAGAGTCAGGTTTAGACAGCTGGCTGCCCCTACATATATGCGTTTATAGGAAAATAAATTCAAAGAATTCAAAGAATTATAACTATAGTTTCTATATTTAGGAATAATTTATTATTTATGTTGCAAAATATGGTTCGAGATTGACATTTTTACTTATAGGGTGCACATTTACAATTTTCATTCAGCTGTTAAATAACAGTGACATTGACCTATTAAAATTACCAAATTCGGAATTTTTACATGAGATTTCGATACAAGTGATCTCTAGAGATGTTTTTTAGATATTAACATTTTAAAGTTGCCCTACCAAAATGTTATTTTTTCGTCTTTTGATAGGTGTTCGTAATGATTTTCTCGGTAAATAGCCAATTTTATATTGGTGAGTGTGGAAGCACATACAATTGTACTTAGTACCAAAACTGGTGTAATATTTACGCAGAATGAATTGAATTATCAGGTCTGAGTATATCTTTGCTTTATAGAAATAAGAAAGACTGCAAACGGTGAAAAAGGGGAAGGGTTTTGTTAAAGTTTATATGAAAACAAAATGACAATTAGAAACAGGTTAATAACTACATCGTACACACATATATGCCCTATTGAGCTTAAATTGGCCTACAATTGACATGAAGTCAAAGATTATCTACAAAAACAGGGTTGTAAACAACATCAATCTAATTAAAATATAGATCTCTGATTTCGATATCCTCATATGAGCTTATATATATGAGCACGCAAGTTAACATAGATCATAATTTTAATGAGACTGAAACCCCATAGAAAAATTGCCGAAGCTAGCAATAGTTATTACGTTTCATTATCTACTGTTTAGTAGAAAGCACACCGACCAGGTTTAGGTTAGAGAGCTAATTTCAGTTGTACCTGTTTAAATCGCATTCGAGCCATTTTGCAGAATGCAAGGCATACAGCAAACAGTCTGATGATGGAGGCAGCAGTACCGTAAACTATTTGTATATCTTTTTATTTCGGAGGTTAGATGAATCGGATGATTCATACTTTGTATATAGATACATTGTGTTGCAAAGTTTCTGTCTGTCATAAAATCATTGTTCTTGACCTTATTTTTATGGTTTAGTGACTGATAAAAAACTGGATAGCTTTTTTTCGTCATTTGAATGTCTCACTTGTGAGTCTGAATGTCCCTTTGGTTTCCTGCGCATCTCTTTTATCATGAGTTCTAGGATAACTATATTTGGTTACTAATATATGGTATCCTTTCAAGGTCTACATGTCGGTCATTCATGGTTTACCTAACCTCGACCTCTTTTCATGGATCAGTGAACAAGGTTAAGTTTCAGTGGTCAAGTCCTTATCTCAGATACTATCAGTAGTGGGTCAAATGTTTTTGGTGTACGGAATGGTAGCAAAGTGTACATGTCTTTGTGGCAGAGTTCATCTGACATTTCCTCATTTACTTGGAAAATTGATAAATAAAGGTTAATTTTATGTAATACTTGAATAATATAAAAATAAGGAGATGTGGAAATAAGCAGTTATAGGCAACCGTACGGCCTTCAACAATGAGAAAAACACATACCGTATAGTCGGCTATAAAAACAATTCATTTGAGAAAACCAACGGCCTAATTTATAACGAAACAATTTACAAAAAAAAACACCAGACATGAACCAACGACAACCACTCAAATACCGACTCGATCGTGACTTAGGACAGGCATAAAAAGAATGTATAATCCTTTTCTCTAAGAATTTCGACATAATTCGGTCAGTTAGTAAAAATGCTGTACCAGTAGAATCCTAGTTTTTACGGTAATTTAGTTTATGATCATACTTTTCTCAGACTATTTATTGATGACGTCCTTTCATTAGCTTTCAGTAAGAGAACGACCATTTGATTTCGAAAAGAGGGAAGGGAGGAGGATTTTGAAAATCAATAATTTGGCCTGGTATGAACTGAAAACAAATGACCGGGTGGCAATGAAAATGAAAACTCTGCAATATGAAATACAGAAAAGTTGAGGATATAAATGTGTACGAAAGTGAAAATAAATTTTCGTGCAGCAAAACCGCGGGAAAAAATTAGCATGCGTAGCAACAAATGAAAAAAAATAATGGTCCATCGGGAAAAAAAATTTCCTGCTGTCACCTTCGCACATATAGGTCATTGGCTTCAGCATGTTCAGTGGTTTGCTCAGACAAACCTATTGCCAATTCAGCTTTGAAACTATTGCAGTTGTGTCTGCTGGAGTATAATTTAAAGTACGAACGGTGATACATTTTTGTTGTCGTTCACACATAACATAACATAGGCTTGATGTGCCATATTCCGGGTGTGAAACGAAACCGGTCGATTTGATCCTTATACTACAATTATAACAAAAAAATCTATTCAATAAAAAGTTTAAAGTATTGAAAACCAGACACAAAACATATTCCTGAGAAGAAAATAACAATTTACAAAGTTAGCTGGCTATTCAAAACAAATAAATCAAACACACAACAAGTAAAAATGAGAAATGTATTGAGTGACCACTGTCCTTGTTAATGACCTAACAGTGTAAGCAACAAATTGATGAATGTCACGGGATAATCCGTGTTTAATCAATGTCAAAATGTTGACTTAATTTGTGTTTATTATTGCTAATTTCTTCCAAACGACTTTCATTTCACACATGAAATTTGGCACACACATGCACCGTGTCTTATTGCTTGAATCAGAGTAAAAAATATCGTTATGATACACGTTATAATTTGATTTCGATGAAAATGTGGTAAATTTCGGGTAAGATTTTAGTCTTACTAAAATGCTGAAATATTTATACTAAAATCACTTAAATACTTTCCGCATTTGTTATAAGATATATTTAATGTATAAACTATATCATAAGTACTATTTAAACCACCAACAAAGAGCGTAATAATTTTTATTTCTTGTTAAAGATTCCACGTACAATACGGTATCTGGGGGTACCCTGTAAAAACACGAGATTTAGAAAATGGTGACCATGGGAACTTACGACGACAATAATGATTGTAAAATATAATGATTTTCCTATAATTTGCCAAAAAAAAAAAGTGTGTTATCCGTTAACTTAAACTCGTTTACTAGAGGACTTTTTGGACATTGGGCACAATACTATTAAATGTTATCTTTGCAACGATATATTAAAGTATTCAAGCTGCAATTGCATAAAAGTTGTTCATCGCACAATTCAACAAGAAATGTTTTTAATAAAGGTGGTGCTGCTAAAAGGTTAATGAACAACGTGAAACTTCTTATGACGATGAATTAATATTGTTACTTCAAAAGAGTTATGATCGCCAGCAAATGTTGCTTGATCTTTACGAAATATCTTTCCTCATATGTCAAATTTCTGTTTATGTCGGTGATGTTACAACCTCGTATTTTTTTCTCGTCGTGACTCCGCCGAATTCGAATCACATGACAATGTTAAACACTATCGATGTTTCATTCGTGATAGAAACTGCATACTTTCATGACTTTCTCGGGGAGGGTTGCGAGGGGGGAGGGGGTCTAATCCAAAAGTTATCAAATAAGATTAAATGTTCTATGTGTTTATATGTAAATTTAAGGGTTTACTCTTTGTCTATACATTCTTTGCCTTTAATCATGTCGTTTGTCCTTTGATTAAGGGGTTTTTATTGACCATGGAAGTTATACAAAACGATTTTTTCATTTTTTTGATTCCGATAATATCAACCCTTTCGATGCAGATATGTTTAATGAATTCAAACGTTCATACATATAACTGGTAGAAAATTATCTTAGCTGGTTAATAATAATTAAGAACATGCCTTAAATGCACTCAATTATTCAAATATTAAAGAAATGGTTGATTCAAGACCGATTTATTAATGAAAGGCACATGATAACATTTAGATATTAAAATCTTAATCAAATTCGAAAGATTATTCTCGTCCGGACATGATGCTGGTGTAATTAGAAGTTGTAACCCACTTAGATTTAATACATTCATTTTGATATTATCATAAAAGAGTCACATAAATGTCATGTCGACTAATTATTTATACTGACCTTACAAATCCTGGTATTCCCCATGGCAAACAAGGGCAAATCGGGCAACGTTCTCCAAATAATCTACAACATTGTGTACAGCTTTGTCTTCTTATTCTGTTTAGGGGTTTTGGTTCTTGTCCATGCATTTCAAGTACTGAAAAAAGTTTTTTGAAAGATGCATCAGTTGCTTTCATAAAAAAAAGTCTCCAGACAAACGTTTGTTACAGTTAAACCATAACTATAATTTGGTTCATTGTTCTTTCAATTCAAATTGGTGGAATCTAAATTTGCAATCTATTCATTAGGTGTTAAATGTTGGAGGTAAATATTTATGTTGTTTTGTATAATCAATTACATGTACTGTTAATCCGTCAGGGATTTGTAAATGAATCCCAATTTTGTCTTTATATGTGTGTGATTGTTAAGATATACACATACAAAACATATTCGCTAAAATCAATACATATAATAAAGTAATTACAGGCGCCTTACTTGGGACAGGCACATATAGAATAACGCGGGGTTAAACATGTTTGAAGGCGCCAAACCTTCAACACAAAAACAAACAACAAAACAACAAACAAAAAACAAATATGATAAACAGCAATTAACAACAACCACTCAATTACGGACTCCTTTTTTAGGACAGGCACATATCGAATGTGACGGTGTTAAACATGTTTGAAGGAGCCAACCCTCTCCTTAACCTGGGACAGTGGTGTTACGTTGCAATATAAGAACAAGCTATAAAACTCAATTAAAAAGGGCTAATTCGTCAGGTCGATAAAACAAAACAAAATATCCAAAAAACACAGACCAGATGTGGCAGGGTATTTATAGGTGTAATACCACCAAATCATAGTACGTCACATCCGGTTGCATACGAAAATAGGTCTAAAAAAAATATTCCCTTGAATTTGACAGTTGTAGGTAATTGATCCTACATTTCATTGCAGTAAAACATTTCTGAGTCATAAACATATATCTTGGGTATTTCAAAGCACCATTATTTCTTTATTTGGGGTTTCTATAGAATATTTTGGAAACTTGAGGTTACATGGTTACTAAAGCTTGTACACAGGTTAAAAAAGGGGGAAAATTTGATTGGTTAACTTCCAGTGATGGTTGTTTTCTTATATGCAATGAAATGTTATGTGAATTTTTTTCTATAGTACTGGACAGGATAAAACTTTACTCATGCCAAGTATTTCTTTATTTGAAACAAAGATAAATTCTGCACAATATTTTGAAAAGTGCAAATTTAACAAAGAATAATGGGGGAAAATCAATGGTGGTATTACACCTAATATGGGAAGCTGTACATGCACCTTTGACTTTGTGAGTACTCTCATGTGTTAAAATTTCTTGCTATTTAAGTGAAATATTACAAATAGTGAAATATTCTGAGTGGATTGAGTCTCCAAAATACATTTTATGAGAAAATTTCCTTGAAATAGGACTTTATCATGAATATTAGTTGACAGAACAAGCCATACTTAGAGTCTTGGGGAGCTTTTTCTCCTTATTTCTTATATTCTGCTATACTAGAAAATTTCTCCTAAGAAATACTTTAATAAATATATAATTTTAAGTAAATGAAATTATTTTTAAAGCAGTAACAACAAATTATTCACCAAAAGAGAAGTTTTTTATGTCCCTCTCTGGAACGCGGCGTAAATTTAAGTTTTATGTAAGGACTTATTGAAACCTCCTTGGAGACAGTAAACTTTTATACGGATAGTTCATTCAGCTTGAATACTTCAATTAATCATTTATAATAACCTTTCTACCATAAATGAGTGAAAGTTACCCCAATATTTTTTATTAATGGCCTAAAAAGTAGAAATTTTGAGGAAATGAGAGGTATAAATGGACCAAAAGAGACCTTATAAGGAAGACAAAGAGGTCCATTAGTAGTATTTATCATCCTAAAGTCATCATTTGTATCATATTCAACTGTTTGTAGGCAGATGAGATAAATATTTGATCATTTATTGGTCCACACTATATTCTATCATGATGCGGCTTGGTTTGAATTTTTCGAAGAAATTTTGCTCGAATCGCTGTAGATGTCGTCTTACATTATACTAGATTTTTCTCAAACTATTGATCTGATTATGACAAAACTTGACAGGAATGCTTGAAATAACCAGTATTACAAAGGAAAAAAGTCACATTCAGTTTAGTCAACAAAAAAGTCTTCTTTAGGTGTAATACCACCAAATCATAGTACGTCACATCCGGTTGCATACGAAAATAGGTCTAAAAAAATATTCCCTTGAATTTGACAGTTGTAGGTAATTGATCCTACATTTCATTGCAGTAAAACATTTCTGAGTCATAAACATATATCTTGGGTATTTCAAAGCACCATTATTTCTTTATTTAGGGTTTCTATAGAATATTTTGGAAACTTGAGGTTACATGGTTACTAAAGCTTGTACACAGGTTAAAAAAGGGGGGAAATTTGATTGGTTAACTTCCAGTGATGGTTATTTTCTTATATGCAATAAAATGTTATGTGAATTTTTTTCTATAGTACTGGACAGGATAAAACTTTACTCATGCCAAGTATTTCTTTATTTGAAACAAAGATAAATTCTGCACAATTTTTTGAAAAGTGCAAATTTAACAAAGAATAATAGGGGAAAATCAATGGTGGTATTACACCTAATACCTTCCTAAAAACAAAAAGACACAGATCTGAGAGTACTCGCAGTTAATGACAGCTAGTTCAAGGCCAATAACAACTAATCAAAAATCATGTATCTAAGATTTAAATGTAAGTAATGTGTTCACTTACCGCATGAAAAGAGTAGAAGAAGCATTCATGTTGCTCCAACAATTGTTGATTGATTCATTTTGAAATGATAAACTAAAAAAATGTTTAAAAGATCTATCATGCAATTTGCATTAAATCATGTGTCATAATGTGTCATTGTAGTAAGATAGTCAAAATTATAATGACGGTAAAGTTTAGCTATACATGATGGCTAATTAAACCTACAAAGTATGAGAGCTTTCTGTCAAATGGTCCCAGATGAGTTGCGTTCACAAGATAAACTATTACAATACTAGTACTCCAATACGTTTTTTAAAATTGTTGGAATAAATTGTTGATATGATATGGTCAACTAAACATTGTGTCAATCAGAGTACGTTCAATTGTGTGAGTGTTTCTTTCTGTATGCATTAAGGTCTACATAAATAATTACGGACACAATAATACGACGGTTTATTATGATTTAAACAAAATGACAAATTCAATTTAGTTTATCACTGTTCCAGTGGATGAAAACATTCAACAACTCAAACTAATATCTTTAATAAAGTAGTGCGGGAAAACTACTCCGTCAGTTTTTTTTTTTTGTAGAAAGGCATTTCAAAAACAGAATCATGATACATGTACAACCAGTAAAAGTAATCACTCGTAATGACATAGTTTATATTTCATCAATGACTGTTATACGATTCCAAACCGAACTTAATGTGTAAATGGGGAATCAAAACTTAAAATTCAAAGGGTAAACATACGAACCAAAAAATGAAATAATGTTTAAGACACAAATGCGGACAAAACATGTATACACTGTACATATAGCGAACACATATTCCACATAACCTTATGCTTTAATTCCACCAAAACAGACAATCTACGGCGGTATTAAATTACATTTTTGATAAATAAGATAAGGATTTAAAACAGAAATAGAATGCGAAACACTGCGGAAAAACGTTGAAACGATCAATTATACAAATTTCAAATGAAAAATCGGCTCAATTTGGACTTGTTTATAATAATTTATAGTTTTTTTGTTGTTGTAATTTTGGGTTATATTTATTCGTTTGAACATTTGGGACAGTGATTGGATAATCATCATGATCATATAGCGTCCATATGTCGTAGTACAATGTTATACTGTATGGGGTAACTATAGGCGATATGTACGTGGTTTATATTCAGAACAGGAACACATAGTTAAGATACTAAATTGGAATTGAAGCTGAAGGACATTCAACTATCTGTTCATATGATACTAGCTTAAATATACATTAAATTATTTCAAAGAATTTAAAGAAGATTACCTTCTCAATAATCAGTCTGCAGATAAGAGGCACAGCTAGTTTTCTCCCTATCTTGTCTGCTTTTCATTAAAACAAAATGACGAGGCCTCGTCTTAATACGATCCAATTCGTCTATTGAAGTGACAGTAGGGGAAAATATATTCGGTTTCATAAATTGAAAGGCAAAATACGCGACGTCCTATAAACAAAATACGCTAAACTTGAACTCGTACATTTTCTTTAAAATTTAATAGATGTATTTTATTTTCGCACAAGACTGTTGCTTTGAACCTGTATAGACATATTGCGCTCAAAGAAAAAAATAAACGTATATTGTTCATGAGGGTACAAAAGTAGAAATTAAAATTACGACAGGTGTAACATCGCTGAAGGTTTTGCAGCAAATACAACATGAATTATATTTTATTCAACATACATGTTATAATGTCATTAAAGCTTTCTTGAATTTGAAATAAAACCTTTGAAAACTATAATAATACATTGTATATCAATCGCAAATTATCTAAATAAACAATTAATCAGCAATGCTCACCTTCTTTGGTTTATATCTACACAAAATAGAGTAACTATACATAAATCTGCGTCTGAATTTATAGTAGAATATGTCTGTAACTTATCACGATTTTCCTTCTTTGAAATTGATGTCTAGGATGAATCATGAGATTATATGATACAAAACAGGATGTTCAATTTTTTCACATTGTTTTCTTCAATAATAAATAAGAAGATGTTGAATGAGTGCCAATGAGACAACTATCCAAAGTCACAATGTATAAAAAGTAAACAATCATAGGACAAAGTACGGCCTGTATCTGTTTATACATGAGCGAAAAGGCCACACTACATGTAATACGAAAGTAAATTATTATTAAAAAGAAATGACAACTTCAAATGTTTTGTTCGCCTTTCAAGTGGATAAAAGCAAACAACTATTTAAAAATAAGTCTTTCTATCTATAATTTTGTTTCAGAAGAGTTCTACTGAGTTAGTTTTGTTAACATAAAAACATTTCAGAAAGGTAATGAACGTCCAAATTCATTATAGGACCAGAAAGGGTACCTCAGTTGTATACCTGTAGTAGTAGTGTCAATGCGAAGTAAAGGCTACCACCATACCCTCTGACATGGGTTGGTTATATATTGCAGAATCAGCGTCGGTAATGAGGGTAGTTTGCCTGCCTCTATGTTTGTTTTTTCTCTGTGTGTGTGTTTTTGTGTGTGTGTTCGTTGATTGTCTACACCTTGTGCGACAGCACCAATCTTTAAACATTTATTCTCTATGTTTTGTATACGTCTTTTTTTATTTAACAACATTCTTTATATTTGACATCCCATTATCAAAGTAAGTTCGGTTAACATATTAAGTTTAGTGTCCTTTACTTATTGTTCCCGAAAGGAAAAACACCATTTTTGAAACTTTACCCCCTTTTGACACTGTTTTGAAAATTGAAGATTTATTTATTTTCTATTTAAAAAAAGCTAACCCATCAGAATTTAAACTGAAAAAGTTCATTTAATTGTTTAAATTCAATTACTGGAAAAGCGAAAGACAACATTGAATATTTTTTGTCATACTTTTGATTTATACTTTTGCATTAGACTTCTGCTTCTTTTGCATATTTTTAAACAGCTACATACATAAAGAAGGATATATTTTGACACAATTAATCATAATGAATTGTTTCATATTATAAGATAGTGTCAGGAAAAATTAAGATTTATTCTGGACATGTATTTATCAGAAAGAAAATCCTGGTTATATCAGGACATGATATACTATAAATTATTAAGAAATGCTATGTATATTAATGCAGACTTAATGAGAGAACTATAATGCAGGTAAGTACGACTTAATCATTTTGTATTTCAAAAAAAGGCATTTTATCTATTTTTAGAAAAGTGTTTAATTCTGGTAGCTTATATGATATGAGCTGCGTAGGATAGAAATCAATCTTATGCAAGTGCACGTATACATGTACATGTATAAGACTTGGATTGATTTTGGAACATTAAAACGAGATAAAAGATGAATTTTGGTCTGTTTTGTAGGGTTCTTATAACAACTCAATTTTGAAAAGGTTTTAGATTTAGACTTTGCATAGATTTATTTCAACCCGAAATAAGTTAACAGATGAATTGATGTTCATTTGCACATGGTCGATTTCTATCAGACGCAGATCATATAATGAAAGTACAGTTTATCGGAAATACTATTGATGGCAAAACCTTAGGAGTCTAACATTAAATAGTGAAAAAAGTAAATAAAAAATAAATACGTCCGTAAGTCATGCTTGTATAATGCATGTACAATCCTTTTGATATTTTCAGGTTGTTTATTTAAAATAAAACACTTATCAATTGTTAGAGCATCTTTTGTGTTATTTCTGATCTTTTCATGTGGTGTATAAACGCAATAGTTATAAAACTAAATATTTACCCACACAATCTATTCTTAGTATTGTATACATCAATTAAAAATATCGTTATATGGGATCATGCAAGGAAATTAGATTAATTGAAAATTCTAAATACTAAAATGGAAATGGGAAATCCAAATAAAATTCGAAGGACAGACACCCTTTTGCAAAAAGGCAAACAAGATACAAAAAAAAAAAACACAAATTACACTGATTAAAAAAAAAGATGAACACATTAGGTGATCCAGGAAAGTCCACATTACCTGCTGCATTTGTGAAACCTGCGGTTTTACGACAGTTCAATTATGTTGACAGATCATAAGCATTGGCAGGAAATTGATAAATATCTCTTGTTTTAAACTAATGCCTTCTCAGATATAAAATATTGCTATTTCGACTTACCGCATTAGACTTATCACCAGGTTTGTACTTATATGAAAAACATAACGGGTGCCATATGTGGAGCAGAATCTGCATACTCTTTTCGATCCTAAGATCACCCCAGTTTTTGGTAGGGCTCGTGTACCTCATTCTTTAGTTTTCTATGTAGTGTATTGTATATTGTTGTTCGTCTTACGTTTTTCAAAAGCAGGTGTTACTTCTGATATTTTCATGTAGTGAATAAACGCAATTGTTTTAAAACAAAATATTTACCTGCAAAATCTATTCTTAGTATTATGTATATCTATTTGGTATATCGTTATATAGGATCATGCAAGGTAATCATATTTTAACTGAAAATTCTAAATAATATTTTTTTCTATGAAACAAATAACACAAGGTTTTAGATGAGAAAGACGTACGTATTCAGTTTAAATGGCTCCTTTATGCATTGGCTAAACGGTTTTAATACAGTACATAGTGTCTATTTTTAGTCATACATGTATTGGTATTACATGGTAAAATTAAAACTATTTTTTTTATATAAAAATGTTCTCATTTGACAGGAATGTCAAACAACGTTCAACAGAAAGTGCTCCAGACGAGAAATACCTACCACTTCATTTTAAATGGCTCTTTGTGCAACAGCCTGACAGTTTTTAATACTTACTGGCCTCTAACAAATACTGCCGATTTCGATTGTAGTTTTATGATGTTTCTGATGTTTTGAGGGGGATTTTCCTGAACGGCACTATTTTACTGATAGCAATAGCTACCGTAGCTACATTCCTGTAGTAAAGAGCACATTTTATCCAGTTTCCAAAAAAATGGTGCCGTTTTTTTCGATGTTCCTGTTAGAAGTCATTCTTTTTGTAGCTGCACTGTGCAGGTTTTTATTGTTTTTCGACATATTGTATAGATAGGTAAAGGGAGAGGCTTGTGAGCACTTCCGACTATCTTTACCATGTGTTGCATGTCGTTGTATGAACTGCTTTTTTTTCGAAAGAGTTGGGTGTTTGTGGTTGATGTACTGTTCTGTAATGTTTTTGGTGATTTCTATCATTCCTTTTTGTATTCTCTTAACAGTTTTTGCTATTACATTTAAGGAATACAAAACTTATTGAAATACAAAATAAATAACGGAAACAGGGTTTGTGCCAAAGAAACAACAACCCGACCAAAAAAGCAGAAAACAGCCCAAGGCTACCAACAGGTCTTCAACGCAGCGAGAAAATCCGCATCCGGAGGCTGATATCAGCTGGACCTTAAACAATAATGTAAACTTGTTCAGCAAAATTGTTGCCACACTAAACTTAGAAACATACAAATTAAAAAAAAACACAAGACTAACAAAGCCTAGATTTTCCTGACTAGGGACAGGTACAAAAATGCAGCGGGGGTTAACGTGTTTTGTGAGATAACAACCCTAATCCATCTATCCAATATGGAATAAACAAACAAACAACAATACGCAGAGTAAAACTCAGTTTAAAAGAAGTTTGAATCCGATGTAAGAATAGATAGCAGACGAAACTTAGCAATATGACAATGATCAACATAAATTAACAAACGACTACTAGTAGTAATTGACACGCCAGCTCCAGACCTCGATTGCACTGATCGAAAGATTATGTCTTCATCATATGAAAATGAACCACAATCCCTCCCATTTAGAAAATCATAACCATTATCATATACATTTGTATTTTATATAATCTGGTGTTTGGGGCATATCTGTCTGGAGCCTCTGAAAAAGGTGCAACCTAAAGCTTTCCCACAAAATGTATTTCCAAATTTGTCAAATCTTAAGTAATAAATGTTCAGTAAATATTTTTCGATAGAACGTAATATGGTTTGCTAATATTTTTTTCATTGGTTATTATGTCATCAAAGGACATTCTTATTAATAAAAGGTCGAATTTGTCACACACTCTTGACATCTTCATGTTCTTCAGCCATACATTCTGCTTATTATATTGTGACAGCCTTCGAAAAACATATGAATCTTTCATTAACGAGTTTATCTATTTGCATTATAAAAATCACGCGAACAACCTTTCCACTGTATGTTAACTTAGCTAAATATTCTAGAAATTAATTGTTGTACTGAAATCTATCAAATCTCTACCAAAGATTAGTGATGTTGTAGTCTAGTGGTGTCACTAGGCGTAGAAACCTGTACTTGTATCGCAAGGAAAACTTTGTGTAGAATCTTAATTAAATTGTTGTTTAGTTTATATTATGCGTTGTTTGGTGCGTTACTGTCTCATTGGGGGTAACTTAATGTGTAGGAATTATAACTCTTGTTGTGCCATTTACTCTACCCTACACAATTTAACATTTACTTATCCTTCTTTTGTATACTGATATTTTTTTTTTTATTGTTTTATTCACAAATTCATTATGTGACTGTATGGTTCGGCAATGCAAATCAATTGTTAAAAAAGTCAAGATATGTTTTCAAATATTTTTATGATCTTCAACTTTAACATCTGACATGTATATGGATTCTGCAAGATATTTTTCTGGAATATAAAGTTTAAATTAGATATAGATAAGTATTCTAAAAAAATAATGTGTGCAGAAAATTTTCTTTAATATCCAGTGCTTACTATTCCTAATACCATGAAACTAACACATTTTATATGAAAATACTTATGAATCATACAACATGGCCAAAAACTAATTATTTGGAGTTAATGAGATGGATCTGCTCTATTTACACGTAGTATTATCATTTTAAGCAAAACATATATCGTAATTGTAGTATTTCTGCTTTTTTCGTGGAACGCCAACGAACAGTACAATACAATCGTTAAACTAATTCGCTTGTTCTTAAAACCTACCATTATATTATAAAAACATGGCTTTGTGTGTTATTCCGTTGTTATTCATGGACGTCTGATTTCCACTACCGATGATTCACATTCACTATTATTCCCCCAAAAATGTGATGTTTAGTATTTATGATGCGTATACATGTAGTATATAATTTATTATAACAACATATCCAAACACAAACACAAAAATAAGAATATCTGTTGAATAATATTTGCTTATATCTTGATGGCATGGGCAAGACTCAGATTGATAACAAAATAACACACAATTTGGGATATTTGTAACTTTCATGGCCTTAGTTTAGGACATCCAAAATTAATAAACCAATACAGAATGTACTATTGACGAGACAATTGGTTTGACAAGGATAATTTTTATTTGTTTTTACAACATGATATGCTGTTTAAGACGTTTACTTGACGTGTATTTTTATCGCAACCATTTTACATTACTTATCTTCAGGAATCTAGGGATCACATGGATTACAAAGAATTAATCTGTTCATGGGAATCTACTTGATCATTTTAAATATGTTGCAAAAGACCAATTGCATTTAGTTTTTTTGTGTATATTTTCTCGAGGAAGTAATGTGCTTACCCCCTCAAGGACTTGCTTTTATACACATACATGATTCATGTAGGGTATTCCTATAAACACGAACAAAGTAGCATATAAATGAAAAGAGATGGGTTCAACATACTAACCAAAAACTCTCAAACCAAAAGACATCTAGAGATGCATACGGTTTTCTTCAATGGACAAATGTCTATATACCATATCAAGTTCTAAATCCTCAATTTTAAATCAAAATTGTGAATACTTTTAAAAGGAAATATAAAAGAAAACAGAGGAAAAAGATGTACACATGACAAAGGGGACATTAAAAAAAAGTCCAATGGACACTGACAACGTCATCTCAAAAGAAAACAAAAGACGACGAAAAGACAAACAAGTCCACAAAACACTACAAAGAAAACTAAGGCTTGAACACAGCCCCCACAAAACATCATATAGAAAACTTAGGCTTGTACAACACAACCCCCACAAAACAACAAGGGTGATCTTATGAGGTCCGGAAGGGTTAATAAATTCTACTCCATTAGTGGCACCCGTCATGTTGCCCATGGCAAGTACAAGTGATGTCATTTTTGAGGAAAAGAGGATTGGATTTCAGTTACGAAACTGGAATTTATCTATGGTCATTTGTGACATAGATATTTTATAACGATCAGATAACTCGTGATTGCGTCCGTAAAACTTTCAGGATGACTTCAACTTTACCACTTTGAACCATTTGTTTCCTTGTAAATTTTAATACGAAACGCAAGTTCAAGAATATCGTATCAATTTGGATAATTGATGATTGTTTTTTTTTTTTTATGGTTAACACCAAGCCAGTGCTATTGTCTATTTCGTGGCGGCCTGTTTTTATTGATTGGGGAACCAGAAATGCCCGGCGAGAACCACAAACTTTTAACAGGACAACTGGCAATTCTAGTCAATAAAGATTTGAGTCGAACGGACCGCCAACGTGTGGGGTTCTAACTTACAACCTCAGTAGTGATACAGCATATAAACTACTAAGACCACTATATCAACTTGGAGAAGTATACCCAATACTCAGATCAAATGTTGCTACATAAAAATTGAAACTTCATAACTATGAAGTTCAAAGTATCCGTTTTGTCGTAAAGTTTGTTTTCAACCGAATATTGTCAATATCTAGATGTTTATCAAGAAATGAAACAAACGTAACTGTATCTGTTATATTACAGATGGATCTGCAATTACCAATATAACTGACCAGGTTTTATACTTAAGACATGCACATTAACGTGGGGAGGGGTTAGAGAGGTTTAGCTAGCTATGCAATCATGTTTAAACCACAATTTTCTACATAAGAAAATAAAATTGAGAATGGAAATGGGGAATGTGTCAAAGAGACAACAACCCGACCACAGAACAGACAACAGCAGAAGGCCACCAACAGGTCTTCAATGCAGCGAGAAATTTCCGCACCCGGAGGCGTCCTTCAGCTGCCCCCTAAACAAATATATATACTAGTTCAGTGATAATGAACGCCATACTAAACTCCAAATTGTACACAAGAAACTAAAATTAAAAATAATACAAGACTAACAAAGGCTAGAGGCTCCTGACTTGGGACAGGCGCAAAAATGCGGCGGGGTTAAACATGTTTATGAGATCTCAACCCTCCCCCTATACCTCTAGCCAATGTAGAAAAGTAAACGCATAACAATACGCACATTAAAATTCAGTTCAAGAAAAGTCCGAGTCTGATGTCAGAAGATGTAACCAAAGAAAATAAACAAAATGACAATAATACATAAATAACAACAGACTACTAGCAGTTAACTGACATGCCAGCTCCAGACTTCAATTAAACTGATTGAAAGATTATGTCTTCATCATATGAATATCAGGCACAATCCTTCTCGTTAGGGGTTTAGTATCATACCATCATAACATATATGAAAAGAACATAACCCGTGTCATGCCAACAACTGGTTTTTAAATAAATGTGTTTAGTGCCGATGCAAAGACCCTATAAGTGAATCAATATTAACGCCAAAATATGCAATCTTTAATGACCTGACAACAGTATCGTAACTATATCCCTTCTTAATAAGTCTATTTAAAGGTTTTGTTAGTTTCAGAGGTGAATACTGACATTTTTGTGCTTTATAAAAAATATTTCCATAAAAAATTGGATGTGAAATACCTGAACGTATAAGAAGTCTGCATGTTGAGCTATATTTACGAATGATGTCCTTATACCGATGATAAAATTTAGTAAATGTTTTGACAAGTTTGTGATATCGAAAACCCTGGTGTAATAATTTTTCAGTAATACATAAATTTCTCTCGTTAAAATCTAAAACATTGTTACATACACGAGCGAATCGTACAAGTTGAGATATATAAACACCGTAAGATGGAGACAAGGGAACGTCACCATCTAAAAATAGATAATTAACGATAGGAAATGAAAAATCCTCTCTTTTATCATATATTTTAGTATTAAGCTTTCCGTTAATGATATAGATATCAAGATCGAGGAAAGGGCAGTGGTCATTGTTAGTATTAGCTTTATTTAAAGTAAGTTCAACAGGATAAATTTCTTTAGTATACATACTGAAGTCGTCATTATTGAGAGCCAAAATATCATCCAAATATCTAAAAGTATTATTAAATTTGTGTATCAGATGTTGTTTCGATGGGTCTTTACTGATTTTTGTCATAAATTGTAACTCATAGCAATACAAAAAAAGATCCGCAATAAGTGGTGCACAGTTAGTCCCCATTGGAATTTCCGATAACCTGACGATAAACGGAATCTCCAAAGCGAACAAAAATGTTATCTAGTAAAAATTTAAGGGCATATATAGTATCAAAGCATGTCCAATTGACATAGTTTTTTTGTTTATTACTACTAAAAAATGACCTAAAAGAGTTTGAACATATATATTCACATTCTGACTTTTTAAATGCCCATTTAATTAGGTGTGTGAATTTTTTCTTAATGGGAATGTGAGGCAATGTGGTATATAGGGTAGAAAAATCAAAACTTTGAACAGATTCAAAATCACCAATATATGCATGCAATTTATCAAGTACTTCCAACGAGTTCTTGACACTCCAAAAGTAATTAATTCCACTATTTTCGAAGGCCTTATTTGAACAACTTATTATAAGGTTTTTGATTGTACCAAGTGTACTGGTAAGAAGAATAGACAATTTAGTAGTGGAACAATGGCTTGAAGACGAAATGAATCTATATTTGTAAGGTGTTTTGTGTAGCTTCGGAAGCCAATACATAGTTGGGATTTTCATTGTATTTGGTTCTGCTTGTAAAGCGGTAGCTAAAAGTTTATGTTTGTTACAGATGTCGTTTTCTGAAAATGGAGTCAGTTGGAATGTTGGTGAATTGGTGATTTCTTTTTTCAGAACCTCAATGTAAAATTTACGTCAAACAATAATAATATTATTAGCAGCTTTATCGGCCGGGACAAAAACAAATTCCTTGGCTAGTTCTTTTAGTTTATGTTTGATACGAGAAATAGGTTTATTGTGGTTATTGTTAAGAGTAAAATGTTCTTTAAAATGTTGAACACGTATATCAACTATGTTCATTACTGATTCAAAAAAAGAGTCCAAAGATTTTTTGTCAGCTTTTTCCCGTTTTATCCATTTCAAACAGTAAGTATGGAGTGAGTCGTGGATGATATTACGACACTCATTCCAATTAATAATTGACGGGGGACGATATTTAGGTCCTTTACTGAGGAATGATTTTAACTCTCGGTCTTGAACGATGTTAAGATCTCCTGTTATAACATGGAAAATGGGTCCATAAATGTATTCGGAATTACTGCAATTACATGAAGTAGGTGTATTTTCACTGATATTAACATCTTTACACAATTGGCTATAATTAAACACAAATTTCCGGGTAGATTTCTTGTAAATATAACAAATAAGAGGGAGCTCAGTACTATCAAAATATCCCGGAATTTGTTCTTTAACAGAATGGTCGTTAAAAATACCGGCATTATTTACAAAATCAAAACCTTTATTGACATACTTTATTTTAATAAACTGTTTTTTATGATCTTCAGGGCGATCAATTTTGGGAAACAGTTTAGAATAATAATATGCCATTATAATTTGAACGATTTCATACTTAGGACTGCTATATGAAATTGTGTTGCAATCCTCTAAAATTTTATTTAACTTATTAACCGGTAATGAACAGAGCTTTGTTAACAGATAATGTCTGCCGTTGTTTTTTGAAATAGAAATTAGGTCCGAAATATTGGTATGATTGGTCCGAAGTTTTCTTTGATTGCGATTTTTTCTACGACCATGAGAACGGTTTTTACGAACAGTTTTAGAAACTATATCCAAAATGTTAACAGAATCGGTTCTTGATATATTACCAATTCCCATGATATTATCACTAAGACCGAGAGGGTAGACTGTCTGTAATTTTTTAATCCAATTTAATTCAATTATTTTCCGCGATCGTACAAACTTTGAATGAGATTCACCAGGCTGCTTATTTACTACTTCTAAAGGTTGAACTGCTAAATATTTAATAAGATAATTGTGCTTCTTAAGGTGTTGATAAATGATACTTTTGAATTTATTGGGTCTTTTAAAACGATACAGATGTTCTTGAGTGCGTTTAGATAAATATCGTCCAGTTTCACCTACGTACTGAATACCGCATCCCGGTTTGTTTCATGTGAGTAAATAAATTATACTGTTTGTTTTTCAAGTTATATCAGTTTCAAAATTAAAAGAAAATGTACGACCATTAAACGTGGACCTTACCGTATTGTTGGTGGAAAGACGGGGACATGTAAGTTATTTTTTGGCATGACACTTATCGATAGAAGGGTAACCACGATTTTTATTGTTAAAAATGTTAGCGATGGTAGTATTTTTAGATAAGCGATTTTGAAGATTGAGACGTGTAGATACCCTTTGAACGAGTTTAGTATTTAATATTTTTCCATTTCTAAGCTTCATATTTGTTTTTTGTTTGTGAATTATATTAGAAAGGAGCAAAGACTGGCGTCCAGAATATGAACCAGCATACAATGAATTAAATTATGTAAAAATGATAAATCTGTTCGGCTAAAGATGTCAAACGCTATCCGTATTAATTACCCGAAAAAGAAAGGGTATATTAGGGTAGCGACTGACGTCTGACTAAATAGTAGAATGGGGCTGAATATTGAAATACTACTTTTTGATAAATATTCCTAAAGTAATGAACTAGAGAAGTTCTCGCTCGGACACACACTCCATAATCTAGTATATTATAAGAGCATAAAATGCCTGTACCAAGTCAGAAATATGACAGTTTTTTTCCATTCGTAAAACAAAGTATCACATAATTCTCACAGCCACTGAATATTATAATCTCCTCAGATGTATGACAATAATAGCATAAAAATAAAAGGCGACGAGGCGACAACCCAAAGAAACAATAAACCAAAGGACATGTTCATGTTAAAACACGGTCTTCCGCAATAGACAAATGTCTATACAATATGTCAAGATCTCAATCTTCTCGAGTTTAGACAAGTTTAAAAAAAAAAAAAAAGACAAAGACTTTGACAAATCCGGCAAAAACAGCATATTCGCCAATGATTCGGATAATTCAATGACACACGAATTTGTGACGAGATTGACCCAGCTTTGAAATTTCCTATCCCGACCAATGAGGTAACACATGCAACATGGAAGTACGTGCAGTAAAGATAGATCAAAACAATAACTTAAGTAGCATATAAAACTCATCATATATACCAGGATTAAAATATTCCGCCATGTTGGATAGAAAATGATCGCAATAAAGAAGAACAATGATTGATTTAAATATAACTCAAAAAAAAAAAAAAACGATTTTAACATCGGTGGCCTTTATTGGGAATAGTTTTTTTTCATATACAACAACATCGTTAATGTTGCACGACATATTATCATCACAAGAAAAGAGATACATGAATTACTATTGATTTACAAGAGCATGCATGACATGCTTCGGAAATACAAACTATATACACAATGTGACAAAAGACTGATAGCAGAGAACAATAATAATATAACTAACCAATAATATCAAACCTAGCTTTCCATGCATTCTTTTCAAAGTTACAGAGCTTAATTGTAAGTGATCTAAAGGTAGCTTTCAACAAACAAGATTATTTAGAAGTATTCGGCCAAAAACAATAATAACGTGGCACAAGCATATTTCTAAATTTGTTTTGTATGCTGGACATTCATGTACATGTAGCAATACACAATTGAATTCGTTCTCAACACATCGCTTGTAACAACATACACATCAACGAAGTTTGCAAGTCCTATCTGATGCCACTTCGTAATTATGTTACTTTATCATTGGTATCCAACAAATATTCTTTATACAATTGGAGCTGCTTAAAGGTTAATGAACAAACTGATCCTTATTATAAGGATGAATTTATGTTTATAATTCAGCAGATATATAATCGCCAACAAAGGTTGTTTGACCTTTACGACATATCTTTCCACATATGTCAAAGTTTTGTTTATTTCGGTTATTTCTTTTCCAGTCATGACACCACCGAATTCGAACCACATGATAAGGTGAACTAATTTAATTTTCGTTATTTGTATATTTTAGGGTTTACTGTTTGTCTATACATTCTTTACAATTTGATTTCGGAGATTTATTGACCGTGGTTGTTATACAATATATGTGTTTTATGGGACCTCTATATTTAACCGTTTTTGTTGTTGTCTTTGTTGTTGAGTATGTATTTTTTTTCGTGCTTTAATCTCATCCCTTTCTAAGCAGAATATTTACAATGAATTCATATGTTCATAGTAATTACTGGTCAAAAATAGTTCTATGACTGTTAATAACGTCTTTACACTATATCAAATTGATGTTGGACATATACTGATTAATACTTTAGTCTTAGATACATGATTGTTTTATAAGTTATTATTGGCTTTCAACTAGCTGCCAGTAATTGCGAGTACTATCTCATATCTGTACTTAGTGTCTTTTTTGTTGAAGGGATGTATAAATACCCTGTCACGTACGATTTGTGTTTCTGTTACTTGTTTTTCTCCGTTGTATCGATCTGATGAGTTAAGCCCTTTTCGGCCGATTTTTATAGTTTGTTCATATGTTGTACTGTTACAACACTGTCCCAGGTTAGGGGGAGGATTTGGCGCCCGCTAACATGTTTTACCCCGCCACATTCTGTATGTGCCTGTCCCAAGTCAGGAGCCGGTAATTCAGTGGTTGTCGTTGGTAGCTTTATATTATATTTGTATTTCCTTCGTTGTTTCTTACATAAATCAGACCGCTAGTTTTCTCGTTGAATTGTTTTACATATGTCATTACGAGGCCTTTTATAGCTGACTATGCGGTATGGTTTTGCTTATTGTAAAAAGCCGTACGGTGACCTATAGTTGTTAACGTCTATGTCATTTGGTCTCTAGTGGAGAGTTCTCTCATTGGAAATTATACCACATCTTTTTTTTTATATTTGCTGGTGAAAGATTCCGTAACAAAAAGAACATGCGTATAATGCACTCAATTAATCGAATATTATAAAAATGAGTAATGCAAATTGAAGGCCTATTTGATTGCATTTTATAAGAAAAGGCACATGATAACATTTAGATATTAACATCTCAATCAAGTTCAAATTCAGACATAATACTGGTGTAATGATATGTTGTAACCCACTTAGACTTAGTACATTCATTTTGATATGTATCATAAAAAATCACAAAATCGGTATATTATTTATACTGACCTTACGATTCATCATGGCTGTCCCACTGGTTTACAATAACACATACCGCACCCTCCGCCAATTCCACCTAATTTACAACAACCGCTACAATCTGTATGATCTGGTACATCACGTATTGTTAAAGGGATTTCGATAGATTTAACAATTGCTTTAATAAAAAAAAAAACTTCGGGTAAATGTTTGTAACAGTTTAAGTATTACATTAATTTGATTCATCATGCTCATTGTTCTATTAATTTTAATCAGTAGAATCTAAATTTGTTCAACCAATCTATTAAGTGTTAACCGTTGGAGGTAACAATCTAATTTTGTATTTTATAATTTTGTATAATCAACTTACTGTTTATCCGTGTCAATTTGTAAATTAGTCCAAATATTGTCTGTGTATATTTGTAATTGTTAAAAAAAAAAAGAAAAGTAAAATAACAAAAATACCGAACTCCAAGGAAAATTCAAAGCGGAGAGTTCCTTATCAAATGGCAAAATCTAATGCTCAACCACTTTAAGATATACACATAAAAACCCTATTCGCAAAAATCAATGCAGATATTAAAGTTATTTTGAATGAATTAAAGACATTATATGTATATGAACATTTTGACCATCTGTATTACTTTTTTGGAATACACTATGTTTTTCAAAAGAGTCAAACAGAAATGACAATATTTGATATTTCAAAGAATGAATATAGTTTTATTCTTACAAAAAAAATGTTATATCAAAAACACATATTGAAATACACTGCCTTATAAATAAAAGGAGATAAGGTGTGTCAATGAGACTATATCCTATCAATATAGTAAAAACAAATGAGACATTTTTTCTCTTAAACAAAAGCATTACATTAGCTTGAATAGCAAAAGCTGTCTTTGATATTCCTCTATTCCCAATATATTTGACACTCGTTTTCAATTTGGTGATATCCCAACAGTTATTTATTATGTACGTAATGGATGTTTAAATTGATGTTTAACATAATGACAGTAAACTGTTTTTGAACATCACTCTTTTACGTATGTTTCATCACTATTTGTATTTAGGAATCGTGATACATATTTCCAATCGAAATAATGAAATAGTCAAGACACTATATCGATTTGACGTGAATATGCATATACGTGCAATGTAACATTTAACTCTCTCTCTCTCGGGATATTGATATATGTTTCGTTTATTAGGTGAACAAATATTTGTATCGATGTTTTATAGATTTGTGAATGCCTTGTGTCTGCCAAGAAAAATAGTCTAATTCGCTTCTTCCTGATGCCTTATCAAGAGTAACGCGACAGGGTTTACCAATGCAGCAGGTATTACGGACTTTTCCTGAGCACCGTTCGCCCCTTCTTTTTGGTGAGATTTCTTCCGCTAAGAAAAATTGAAAAGTGTGTATACTAGTTTATTTGTCTTTTCGTCTTTGTTCTGCAGTCCATACTGTTGTCAGTCTTTCGATGTAAATGTGTGTTGTCCTTCCATGTTTTTGTATATAGTTACTTAACTTTATAGATAGACAACAGTATTCTAATAGTTAAGCTATTTCAGTTATGTGTTGTATGACTCGACCTCGTCATATTCTATGTTGGTCTATATAATAGCATTAACAGTGCATGTTCCAGTTGATGTGTAGTAACTCATGTGTTACTTACCGCACGAAAAGAGTAGAAGTAGCATAAATGTTGCGCCAACAATTCTTAATTGGTTCATTTTGAAATGATTAACTGAAAAATATTTACAAGATCTTTCATGCAATTTGTTTTAAATCATGTGTCACAGTGTGTGATGGGCCAAATTATAATTGCAGTGAATTATAACTATACATGATAGCAAATAAACATACCGAGTATGAGAGATTTCTGTCAAATGGTCCCAGAAGAGTTCATTTACAAGATAAATTATTACAATAATTCAAAAGTATTTTACTTTTTTTTTAAATTGAATGGACATAGTCACCTTTCATATTGGCAAACTAGAAAAAGATAACTAGACAACTAAGTAGACAATTTACAATAAATGAAGCATCCAATTAAATAAATCCTGGGATACAGGGATCCGTAAATTTGTGCATGGTTGGTTCTGGGATACAGATACCCACATAATCAAATGTTTTGGATGCTAAATGAAATATGACGCAAAATGACACATATTTAAAGGAAACGCAGAGAAATGTGCCAAATTGATCAAGGCAGTCATGATTGACTGTCGAGATTGGTGATGGGCACATTTCGCTGCGTTTTCTTTACATATGTGTCATTTTGCGTCATATTTCATTTATCACCCAAACCATTTGATATTTTGGTCCCTGTATATGATTTCACATTTAAATACTGTTATTTTCCGTATTTGATATAACAAAGAACAATAACTATCGATGCTGGGACAAACTTTATAATTAAATTGGTCCCAAATTGAAGATAGAATCAGCATTCAGTAAGCTAACCGGCGTCGATATTGTCGGTATGTCTTTTTTTATCTGTGAACACTGTGTTGTCTGTCCGGTCAAGCGTAAAAAGTAAAATAACAAAAATACCGAACTCCAAGGCAAATGCAAATCGGAAAGTCCCTTATCAAATGGCAAAATCAAAAGCTCAAACATATTAAACGAATGGAAAACAACTGTCATATTCCAGACTTGGTACAGGCATTTCCTTATCTAGAAAAATGGTGAATTTAACCTGATTTTATACATGTAGCTAGCTAAACCTCTCACTTGTATGACAGTCGCATACAATTCTATTATATTGACAACAAAGTGTGAACAAAACAAACAGACATAATAGGTAAAAATGTCAAAAATAGGGGTACAGCAGTCAACATTGTGTTATATTCTTAATCACTATAAAAACAAACAAATTTGCCAACAAAGAAAACAAAATGGCGAATAGACAAAGCACATAAGAACAAATGATCGATAAGAATACAAAAAATTACCACAGCACAACAACATATTGGCGGGATTCATAAGTACCGAGTCACGCCAAAAGGATATTACCAAAAACAAAAACAAAAAAACAGTAAAGGTTAATAATTTACAAAAACAAATAAAAGAACCGGAGTTTGAGTATTATTACAGTTATTGTTCAGACATTAAACATTGGTTTTTGAATGGAATGAGCAAAATGGTGAGAAAATAATTTCAGTAGAGGGCATATATTTATAGCATTTGCTTAATTTTTACAGCAAGTCCGGCTAACGAATGTATAGTACGGAACCTTTAAAACCGAAAAATTATAAAAATAAAAACTATCAAATGATCAGAAAAAATATGCATTTCAAACGTCGGCTGATTTAAGTTAATTTTTGTTTTGGGGGGAGGGGAGGATATCGTGCAATGCAAACAAACGGGGAGGGGAGATTGCATGTGTTAATATCATTCTTTTAATGTTGAGTGTTGGCTAACATTTGTTTTTATTAAGAACATATTTGATTGCTTCTGAATATCGAAAACAACAGATATATTAACAGCATTAATTTATAAATATAAAGAAAGTACGTAAAAAACGGGAGAAAATATGCATTTTGTTCTTTGAATAAAGATTTCTTGAAATTCCGTCCACATAAATCAGTGATGACAACTTTGTCAAACAACTCTCTAATATTTCCGTTTTGAAATAAGCTTTCTCATTAAGTTTGTGTGATGTATTAAAAAACATCAACAATAATGATTTTAAGCGTGACGCTGTCACGATCTCATTCTTATTTCGTCCGTTTGAGGCCTAACGTATTCAGGGAAATTGATTTATACTGAGAGAGAAAAACAAACCCGAAGGCCTCTATATATTTTTCAATCATTAATACACAGATAATTCAAGAAATTACATGTAAAAATTAAGCAAAATCCTCAATTATCGAGAATCGAAATTTAAAGTAAAAAATGCACATTTTTCGTCTTTTTATTTCCATGATATTAGGTTGATTATATACATTTATATTCTTTTTCACTAAATATTTTATTGTTTCTCAGGAGGCATACATGCTTCATCTTTCTTTTCTTTTAATATTCAGGCGCAGTTTAACCATTTCTCTCTCTCTCTCTCTCTCTCTCTCTCTCTCTCTCTCTCCCTCTCTCTCTCTCTCTCTTTATATACATACCAATTTCACCAAAAATTTGAAATACTGCCTAATTAAGTATACTTTGCCTTACATCAATACGTTTTGATGCTATAAAGATGTTTTTATTGAAGATTTTTGCAGAAACAAATTTACATTTACTGAAACAGTTTAAGTTGTCAGAAATTATAGTCTTATTTATAACACTTTTACAATTAAAATTAAATTGCAAGAAATTGCCTAAGTTTCCTAATAGAAAAATAACGGATATTGGGTATCCATCCATGACACAAAATCAGTACATGCACAGCAAAAAACACACAAAAAGGAAAAGGAACAGCGCTTTTATTGCTGTTCTTTATCGCAAAGTCACAGTTAGGCCTTTAACACGGGAAAACAAAATATTCTCACCTCACTACAAGTTTAAGACGGCCCCTAGCACCGGTTTGAGCGGAATTCTTTGCAAAATTATTCAGATAGACTTTGTGAGATATATCACCACCAAATCGGACCCGGTCAAAAAAGAACATACTGGAAAGTAGTACATATCTAAAACAAAATAGTTCCTACACATAGGTGAAAGCATAACACTTTGTAGAATATATTTTAGTTATTAAAGTATCAAATGAAAGGTGAAGGACTGGTGATCCTTGTAGAACGCATATTGACTGATAATTTCGAATAAAACAAAAATGTATAAATGTATTCTTAAATTGAGAGCATAAATTGCCTGTTTCTCGGACATAAAGTACCTGGTTTGGTGTTTTGAAAGTTCTGGTAACCAGAACGGTCTGATGTATAAATAACGGATAATTGATTCCCCCCCCCCCTAAAATGTATGGAAGTGAACAATGTAACATGGATAGGAATTAGAACCAAGAATAGGTGGTGTGCGTCTTATTAAAATTTTAGTACACAAACTGCCCTAAAATCGAGAGCTTAATGTGGCACACGTAAGAGAAGCTATCTAAAGAATAAATACACCAAAACTTGAAAAATACAGAAGATAATACATATCAAGCACGAGAAACTATCTACGTCCTCCACACAGCACGAGAGACAAACTCCGTTAATATAATAGAACAACAAAGGATATGGACTATCCATCCATGACAGAAAATCAGTACATGCACAGCAAAATACACACAAAAAGCAAGAGAACAGCACTTTTATTGCTGTTCTTCATCTCAAAGTCACAGTAAGTTTATTATTATTTCTATCATTTTAAAGTGTGCGACCTTTATAATTTTTAACTGTGAAATGATTTTGTGGACAGAATGTTATATATTTTAAAATTCGTTCTTCTCTTTTGCCGCAAGCTAGAGGTAATCGCATATGTATAATGGGAGACGATAAACTTTATTATTGTATATTCCATCTGCTGTTACTTTTTACCTAGACACATATTTACAAAGTAGTCGTAGTGCATGTACGTAATAAATGTGAATGTAAACTCATCGATAAGGTAACTTCAGTTTAATATTTACTGTTTCTCTTCATTGGCGTTTTTTTTTTTAAAGTTATTTTGATCTGAAAACAAGAATACATTTGTTCATTTAAGATTGATTCGTGTTGTTAATAATTATTCCTAAATCCCATACTGAATTTTATTTTCATCAAATTGAACCAATAAAGAATTATAAATTCTCTTTCCTTGATTTTTGTTTTTCTTTGAGTCTAAGTGCGAGGTATTAAAGCCTGAACAAAAATAAAAACGTTTCTTCAAATGTTAAACTATTTACTAAACAATGTTCTGAACATATTTTCTGAAACAGTATTTCGCTCTGTCTTTTATTTCGTAGCGACAGAGCCATGTACACTATAAATATATATTAAACATTTTGATAGTACATGAAGGTTGCGACCAAGGTTTTTCTTAATCTCTTAGTTCCGAAAAACGTACAAAATCATCGTATTTTCAAAACATCTTCAAAATATGCTGACTTTGGAGCCTTTATTATGGGATTGTTTTACCTAGCACTAAGACTTTTGAAAAAAAAAGCCAAATTGGGGTCTTTACATTTTATCAACTTGAAACATTAGGCCATATTTTGCCAAATGTGAACTACCTTTTACTTGAAACACACATTTGTTCCAAGTGTGAATAGCAAGAAGAGGTTTCGTCTTTCCAGAAACATTTCGAAGTACAAGTGCATTTGAAGTAACGGCTATTCCAAGGCCACGTCGCGTTTCTATCCTTTTTAATAAAAAAATTACAACAGGAGGAGCACGTAAACAAATAAATATGAACCTTAAATTGGCAGGTATGCGAAATCAGACAGAAACCCAACAACTCAGGAAAACAAAATTAAAATTAATTAATCAATATTTACACCATGCCAAGTAAACGGACGCCTTTAGTCGAAATTAGCTCGTAATAAAGTAAAAATGACTGTCAAATATCTGTTTTCAATGCAAATTTCCTAAAGGGGACACAGACAGTATTCAGGAAGAGATTACCTTACTGCATTCAACCGCTTTTCAAGAGAAAATTCATAAATGAAGCCTGGAAGTATTTCTAAGATAATCTTTTCTCTGTTTTCGCAGCTTTCTTTCGTGCATGCATATCAAACAGAATTTTTAAATGGTGTCAGCGGACCAGACCATTGAAAAATCATGTCTTTGTCTAAGAAAAGAAGTAAAAGGAAAGTTTGTTTCAGCTCTTGAAAGTAAGTTTTAATAAAGAATATAAACAAAACTGATGTCTTAGTATATTCATTGTTCTAGATTTTTTAAGGAAATAAAAGTTTGTTCATCATGTTCATTCGCTATTCATCAACAAATTTGTTCCTAGAAAAAAAAAACATGCTCTACAAACACAAGATGAATAGTTGATGCTTACTAGTTTTTTCTTCCTGTACTGTATATGACGTTGCGTAATAAATCTACCCTGAAGCACAGCTATTGGTAGTATGAATAAAGGGTGTTTGAGGTATAAAACAATTCAATAGCAACCCAACATGAACAAAATCTACCTGACATCTTAAATTAAGACTATCGGTCTTCTTGCTTGCATTAACTTGCTCGGTTTTTAGTTAAATTCCATATATGCGTAACACTCAGAATTGTGTCCACCACCCCAAATGTGTCCGATTCCCCCAAACGTGTCCATATGCCCTACAAACCAGTAAAAGTCTAAAATGGGCAGTTTGTGTACTCGACTGTACTGGTTTGTACTCGACCATTTTGAATTGGTCTGAATTTTACTTGATATAACTGGACTATAGTTTTAACCATACCAAAAAGTCTGAACATGTACTCGACCTCTGTTTAACTAGTTCTTAACCACTTTAAAGAGTCAGAATCAACATCGACTCAAGTCTTAACTATACTCGACCAAGTCTGAACCGTACTTGACCAAGTCTGAACCATACTCGACCAAGTCTTAGCAATCTGCGACTTATTCTTAATTTGTATTTCTTCTATTTAGAGTCTATTATTTAACAAGATTTGTTTTCCTTGGCTAGATTTTGGACCAATAGGTCCAATATAAGAACTTGATTTGCCTGATAAAAAATCACACAGATTCATGTAATATTAGTAACTCAATGTAAAAAAAGGTGGTTTTAGCGTTGAATAAATTATAGTTATATATTCAAGATTGATAAGGTAGGGGTTTATTGGTCGAATAAGGTTTAAACTTTGATTGAGTTTGGTTTCGACTTTGGTTGAGTATGGTTCAGACCTTAAAGTCCTTTGATCGAGTATTGTTCAGATATTGAAAACGGGCCAGGAATAGGTTAAGTACAGGTCGATAATGGGTTAAGACTGTTTCAGCCTGTTCGAGTACGAGTTCAGACTTTTCGGTATGGTCAAGATAAGGGTCGACAGTTAAGTATGGTTAAGATCGTTGTCGAGTAATAATAAGTAAATTTCAGACCCATTCAGAATGGTCGAGTTAAAATCAGTACATTCGAGTACAAATACTGCCCATTTCAGACTTTTACTGGTTTGTAGTGATACGTCACAGAACTGCAAAAGATGTCTAGTTGCTAAATAGCGCAAAAGCGTGTTTTTTTTATGAACGGCCAATCGTATCCACTCTTCTCCTTCAGACGTTTTCATATGAGGCTAAAGCGTCTCCCTTTCCGGAACGCTCAATCGTGTCCATATTCTAAAAACACCCAAACGTGTCCACCGTTATTAAATAGTGATTCAAATCAAATATAATGTTTAAATCCAAATCCAATCAATATTATATATTACAGGAGCCTTAGTTTTGTTTTGTTGTTGTCAAAATGGGACAGTAACTCTTTCAAATCCCAGACAACGCTTCTGTAGGAAGCAAGCCGTGCGATGTCCTCATATATTATTTAGATGGTAAGGCTTCACCGAAAAGGCTTCAGTACAAAAATTCACATACTTAACGATGAATTTAACTGTACAAAACTGCACAAAACTAATTAATTGCAATTTTAATGTTCGCTCTAAATATACATGACATATAGCGGCCCTGGACATTAAACAATCAACAATTAAGATTTATTTTTTGTGTTGCAAATGCATTTGCAAACAAGCTAAATTTTAACAACTGGCGTTGAACAAACTAATTCTAAAAAATCACCACCTAATAAATCCTGCAACTAAAACTCGACGTCTTCAATTGTGTCCCCCATCCGTGAATTGCCGTAAACGTTATTGACGTCACTGAGGACATATTATCGGTAAAAGTTTTGAGACGTTCTGGCGTTTTAAAGTGGACTATGGCGAATAAAAATTATCAGACATGTTTGGGCGATTTGAGATTTAAAGGACATCTTAAGGCGAACTAGACACATTTAGTGGTATCAAACACGTTTGGCGGGGGCGGGGGGGAGGAAACGTTTTGGATTGTTTCATTGTACTATAAGTCATTTGTTTTGTTTCGAAAGATACCTATACTCTGAAAGTTAGAGGATTGTGCTTTATAGATTCTTGTTCTTTTACATAGTTGTGCTAAAAATAAAATACATCTATTCAACTAGAAAGTGTCTAAAGACGAGGCCTCGTGATTTGTTTCTTGAAAAGCAGACATGATAGTAAAATGGAAATTCGCAGTTAAAGCAGCACAATAATATTTTTAAAAAAATCAGATAACTCTTCTACGCCAACTTTGTTTGAAATATTCGATGCTCGTATCATCCATGAATTAATTGTATTTTTATTTCGTATCAAAAGATCACAACGGTAATAAAAGAGTCCTAAATATATTTCACAACGGTAAAAATAGAGTCCTAAATATATTTCAACATTCATCGAAGTATTTGACATTGTTAAATATAAAATAATTTAGTCGAACTTACCTTTGAAATCTCTACTTACTGACGTCAGCGTTAAGGTAGAAAGTACAAAGCTTTACATTATAATTTATAGTAGGTTATGTCCTTGATAATTCAGGATTTTCCGTCTGCCAAATACATGTCCCGAAACAATCTTTGTTGTTTAACATCATATGGTAATATTATACAATGCATTATGATTAATTGTTTCAAACTGTATCCTTCTATATGTATGTAGCTGTTTATAAATATGTAAAAGAGGCAGAAATATGATGATGAAGTATTACGCAAAAGTATGACGGAAACAAAATATTTAATGTTCTTTTTCACTTTTCCAGGAATTGAAATTAAGCAACTACATGAAGCATTTTAGTCTAAATTCTGCTGCGTTAGATTTTTTAAAGAGAACATACACAAGAATTTCGAAACAATATCAGAAGGGAGTAAGGTACCTAGAATGATGTTGTTTCCCTTTCAGAAACAATGAGTAGAGGATACTAAACTAAACCGAACTAACTTTTATAATGGGAAGTCAAATATTAAGAATTTTGTTAAATATAAAAGACATCTACAACACCAAAAGAGAATAAATGTTCAAAGATAAGTGCTGTCAAAACAAGTCGTAGGCAATAAACGAACACACACACACAGAAAAAACATAGATACAAGAAAACAACCATAATATTACCGTCGCTGATTCTGCAATCGATTACCAGCCATGACAAAGGATATTTTGATAACCTTTAATTCGCAGAGATACTAGTATTACAGGTATACAACGTAGTTACCCTTGCTAGTCCTATATTGAAACTGGACGTTCATTACCTTTCTGAAATGTTCCTTACTTAAACAAAACTAACTCAGTAGAATTTTTTTCTGAAACAGCATTAAAGATCCTAGACTTGGTTCAAATTGTTGTTTGCTTTCATCCTCTTGAAAGGTAATAAATTGAAAATTGAAAATTAAAGTTGTTATTATATTGTATACTCTTGTCATAATATACTTTCGTATTATTGTGGCCTTGTTTCTGTATAAACAAATACGTACATATAGACGGAAACACTGTCACAAGATTGAACATCCTGTTCTGCATCATAACATGATCATATGATGTTCAAAAAATAAAAAAAAATAATTGTCCCGGACACAATTTTCTCAAAAGGAAAATTCTGACCATTTAAGGAAATAATTTTCTAAATTCTTACGATTAAAACGGTAAAAAAAAGAGTCCTAAATATATTTCAACATTTATCGAAGTATTTGACCTCTGAATGACTTATTGAAGCAATATTAATCTTCCACATTAAATACGTAGAGTGAACAGATTAAGGTTTTACCGCTATAAAAAATGAAGAAAAAATACTATTACAATATTTGAAATATACTTTTCAGTCCTGGAAGAACATGGAGTGGAAGCACAACCCCCCCCCCCCCCCCCCCCACACACACACATTTTTAGTGTAAGCAGTTGTCAGAGACACTGCCGACAACCACCGTCAAAATCTCAGTGTAACAGCTGTTGTAGAGTACACAGTTACGACAACGGAGAGTGCCAGTTGAACTCTTGTCATTGTTGGTGTTGGTTAACATAATTCACCCTTAATATCAGTATAAATAATAATCAAGAAATGACATCAATAAACAAATATTCATCATGCTCATATAGAATGCATTTGTCAATGAATGCGCAACAACCTATAACAATACCGTAATTAGGTCTGATCTTGCAATTTAATACAATTAGGGTATGCATTACATTTTAAATGCATGCTGAAACAACAAATATAACCACAAAATAAAAGTTATGTACAGTGGTAACTGAAACATATTTTTTTTTATGACAAACTAGGTCATTACAAAATCTTCAAATGACAAATGTTATGGTTAATAAACAATTTATGAAATAATATACATCTGTTCAGAATGTACACATATACAAATTTGTTCAAACATATCCCGTAATGGTTCACTAAGTCATGATGACTATCTTAAGGTAAAATCATATAAATCTGTGTAGGTCATGAGAAAACCAGGTTATCGTACCTGAATAGAAATAACCCTATATAAATTTCAAACATTCGGAACCTTTTTTATTTACCTTCAACAGTAACGCTCAGACCAAAACATTTGAAAGCCAATTAGCCTTTTTTTTTAATAATTTCCCAATATATCAACGGATAATTTATGAAAAATGTGTTATAAATGATGTCAGCACCGAAGCCTTGACTAATGAGCTGATTGTACCCTCGGTGTCTTACAGTCTACCAGCATTCTTGTCGACTCAATGCTAGTAAACGATAAAAACACTTTATCACTTGTGTGCGTTTAACACAAATTGCTTGTTTTACTTTAATCAGACCTCTCAAACCCAAACATTTGAAAGCTAAAAAATATAAATAAAAACATGTACTTAAATACGTGATGAGCTATATACAATGTAACCAAAAGGGACCTTTGAAGTATAGATAATTCATATAAAGTCAACTTTGCATGACATAGTTGGAACCTTGGCATCCTAGTTCTTTCTCAATTCATGTAACCTGTTTAATTTGTCTAAATACATAAACACATGAAGAAAGAAGTATATATATATATCATTATAATAATAGTTAAATTACAGAGTTAGATAATTCATATAAGGTCAACTTTGTATGACTGAGTTGGAACCTTGGTATCTTATTTCCTAATTCATTTAACGCGTCTACATGTAGATAAACAAAATTCTCTTATTCTTCGTCAATTTATCCCTTTCTGCACCCATTGTATAAAAAAAATTTAATCAACGTGTGGTTCGTTTGATCTCAGTTATTCATTGGTTAAAATCCGATTATGAAGTCGAAGTTTCTTGCTTTCCTCTGAATTTCATATTGTGACAGCTTGAAAAAAGGCGATCATGCCTGATGACGTCACATAGAAAGAACACATCTTTTTGCAGATCATTCGAAAAGAAGGAATAAATTTGCTTGCATATTGTTTGAAAATCATTAGAGAAACAGATTCCACCACCAAATCTCGTGTCATACGATATTTATCCACTCTCGACAGTTAAATTTTAAATATTTAAAACGCTCGACGAGCCTCGCGTTCTAAATTTGAAAATTTAACTGTTTCGAGTGGATAAATATAGTATCACACTCGATGCAGTGGTAGAATCTATTTTTAACTCATAAAGAAAGAAGAATATATGGCTTTATAATAATAGTAAAACTAGGGAATATTAAACAAATTAAAAGATATTTGTCTCCAATGCAGAACATTGTACATTTTCCTATCCTATTACGAAAAAACATAACATTTCAAAAATATTGCAAGCTTCATCATAAGAGAAAAACCAGTCCTCCTCCTCCTCCTCCTCCTCCTCCTCCTCCTCATCATCATCATCATCATCATCATCATCATTCTCCTCATCCTCCTCCTCATCCTCCTCATCCTCCTCATCCTCATCATCATCATCATCATTCTCCTCATCATCCTCCTCATCCTCCTCATCCTCATCATCATCCTCATCCTCCTCCTCATCGTCATCATCATCATCATCATCATCATCATCATCATCATCATCATCATCAGCAGCAGCAGCAGCAGCAGCAGCAGCAGCAGCAGCAGCAGCAGCAGCAGCAGCAGCAGCATCATCATCATCATCATCATCATCATCATCATCATCATCATCATCATCATCATCATCATCATCATCATTATCATCAATCATCATCATCATCATCATCATCATCATCATCATCATCATCATCATCATCATCATCATCATCATCATCATCATCATCAGCAGCAGCAGCAGCAGCAGCAGCAGCAGCAGCAGCAGCAGCAGCAGCATCAGCAACAGCTGCATCATCATCAGTATCATCATCACCATCATCATAATCATCATCATCAGCAGCAGCAGCAGCAGCTACAGCAGCAGCAGCAGCAACAGCAGCAGCAACAGCTGCATTATCATCAGTATCAGCAGCAGCAGCAGCATGAGCATCATTATCATGATCAGCAGCAGCAAAAGCAGCAACAGCAGCAACAACAGCAACAGCTACAGCAGCAGCAGAATTGAGAAAAAGATAAAAGTTATATGAGAAATATATTAGAGCGTCAAA
This sequence comes from Mytilus californianus, assembly GCF_021869535.1. NCBI lineage: Eukaryota > Metazoa > Mollusca > Bivalvia > Mytilida > Mytilidae > Mytilus > Mytilus californianus. The sequence goes on from NW_026262626.1 coordinate 14,518,177, forward strand.
CCCTAATGTGTCTTTCAATATATAACGTTAGTACCCCGAAAGCAATTGTCTTACAAGAAATTTTAAACTTAAAATTTTAAGAGAGAGAGAGAGAGAGAGAGAGAGAGAGAGAGAGAGAGAGAGAGAGAGAGAGAGAGAGAGAGAGAGAAATACAATAAAAGAGGATAAAACAATACCATGAATATCACGGACAATGTAAACTACTTGCGAAAGAAAATACACCTGTAGACTCTGACAAAAATGATCATTACGACCTTCATATTTCTTGAGTGACAATCAGACGCATATTATGTGTTTGATTTCAGTTGTGATATCTGTTTCAACTACGAACACTTCTATGGGACTGATACATTCAATATCACATACAGTTGAAGGTCGAGGAGATTTACAGCCTAATAGAAATAACTAGATTTAAAGGGCTCATCTGTTAGATGTTGCGAGGACAACTCTAATTCTCATAGGTGAAATAATATAAGTATGCACTTGATTTAATTGGTCGATGTATCATATTTTTATGACCTGCTCTTGTACTTCTCAAACTTTTCTGCAAACATGACCTGCATTGAATACTATAGCTAATGTTATATCATTGATGTATCAATGCATTTAATTTTTGTAACACAGCCAAATTATCTCCAAATTTTGTTTCTGATACTGTTATCTATATTGTATTTTACATATTTGTGCATGTGAACACCACTTCGATATTTTACTTTTTCAGAATCTGTTACTAAAGGTCGTCATGCGCTGCGGACTTCAAAGGTTGCAACAGGACCGAGGAACATAATTGATCCCTCTAGTATTATCCAATTTACAACATTAATTCATTGACTGTTCTTTTCAACCTACACTTTCCCATTTAAGTTGGAGGTCTGCTGTCAAAGCTCAATTTCACAATTCCCTTTCAATTTAATTTCAAATAGAATTTCAAATATTTATCTCATTCAATTCTCAATTAAGAGTTAGAATACTTAGCTTTTATTTATTTTTTTTAAATTTGAAAGTAATATATACGACAAAACAGACGATATTACTTTCCCATTTTCCTCTTTTTGGACGGGATTTTTTTTGTACCTATGCAGGCAGGATATACCTATATATACTAGTTCAGTTAGAATGGCTCTTTTGTTGGTGGCCTTGCAATTTTCTACACTTACTTGCTATTTAAAATACTGCCGATTTCAAAAGAATGTTTTTTTGAGAGTTCCTTTTGGATTGGTTTCTATTTTCTTGAGCGGCATTGTCCAAATATTCCATTTATTTATATATTTATATTTACATGTTTTATTAACATGTTTTGCATGTGTATGGTTCGGTAAATCAAATATATTGCTGAAAGACGAGATTCATTTATTATGGTATATATCGTATTGAAATATCCAGACACAAACACAAAACAATACACATGTTATATAAGCTTGCCTATATCTAAAGGGGATGGGTAGGGATCATATCGATAACAGCATTATACACCTTTGGGATATTGTCAATTTTTACGACTTCAATTTAGTTCCTACAAAATTAATAAACGAACATAAAATGTATTTTGGACCGGACAATCGTATTTACAAGCATAATTTTTTTTTTTTTTTTACATCATAACATGCTGTTTTGGAAGTTTTCTTGAGATGCAATTCTAATGAATATATAACAGGTTTCTTATATTCAGGAATCTTGAGTACAGTGATTATAAAGAATTATTTTGTTTGTAGTTAATCTGTCTCATTCAGTGATGAACAACCAAATTTGGCTTGTTGGTGAAATGTTTCTCGGGTAGGTACTGTGCTACTGTCCCATGAAGACGTGGATCAAATAATGTCCCACAAACAACATAAACCAAAAGACATATTGAGGTAAAAAAAAATAAGGTTTTTCATCAATGAGCAAATGTCTATACATCATCTAAAGTTCTAAATTGCCCTAGTGTAAAAAGTTGTGAATGCATCTAAAGGAGACATAAAAGAATGATGCGAATGATACAAAGGGAACATGTAAAACCCACAAGTAGAAGGGACACTGACAACGACATAGCACAAACACAAGACGACGAAAAAGCAAGAGTAAGTAAGGTCGAGCACAGATTTTACTTGACAAGATCCGACATAATCTCGACAGTACTTAAATGTACTTAACTGTACTCGACTTTGGTCTCGACATTACTTAATCAGCCTGATTGAGTACTTGATAATCATGGCATAGTCTGAATATGGTCTCGACAAATGCTCGACCAGTCTCGATTCCGTCTTGACCAGTCTTGATTAATTCCTGACCAGTCTCGACCTGTCTCGACCAGTCTCGACAATTCACGACTAGTCTCGACTCAGTCTTGACCCTTAAATTTAGTCTCGACTGGTCTTAATTAGCCCATCAAACTCAAGTACATAAAATGATCTTACAAAATCCCAGGTTATTTGGTAGTTGGTGCATTGCTGTCAAATTAAAGGTAAAAAAAGCTAGAAATTTCAGTTTTGAGTAAATTCAGATAGTCACCTTTAAATTTTTTTATAACTTTTCCAAATCAACTTGGATTTTTATCAAAATCTACAGCTATCTCAATTATATATTGATCTTACAAAATACCAGGTTGTTTGGTAGTTTGGTTTATTGCTGTCAAATTTAAAGATTTAAAAAATCTAGAATTTTCAGTTTGGCTTATTGCTGTCAAATTTAAGGATTTAATTATTAGGTAAAAAAAGCTACAATTTTCAGTTCACACTAAATTCAGATAGATATATAAGTTAAATCTTTAAATTTGACAGCAATAAAGCAAACTACCAAATAACCTGGTACTTTGTAAGATCAATATATAATTGAGATAGCTGTATAGTTTTATGAAAATCCAAGGTGATTTGAAAAAATTATTAAAAAATTAAAGGTGACTCTCTGAATTTAGTTCAAACTGAAAATTCTACCTTTTTTCCTTATTAATTAAATCCTTAAATTTGACAGCAATACACCAAACTACCAAAAAAGCTCGCATTCTGTAAGTTAGATTAATATATAATTGAGATAATTGCAAAGTTTTATGAAAATCCAAGTTGAATTGAAAAAGTTATAGAAATAACTAAAGGTGATAATCTGAATTTCTAGCTTTTTTTTAACTATTTATTAAATCCTTTAATTTGACAGCAATGAACCAAACTACCAAATAACCTGGAATTTTGTAAGATCAGTATATGTATATATAATTGAGTTAGATCAGTTGATTCAGATCAGTCTAGACTAAATTTAAAGGTCAAGATTGAATCGAGACAGGCCGAGACATGTCGAGACAGGTCGAGACTGTTCAAGACTGAGTCGAGACAGGTCTAGCATTTTTCCAGACCATATTCAGAATATACCAAGATTATCAAGTACTCAATCAGACTTATTAAGTAACGTCAAAGTCGAGTACAGTTAAGTACGGTCGAGATTATGTCTTGTCAAGTAAAATCTGTGCCCGACCAGTAACAAAATATGGTCTTTTCAGTCTCTGAGCAGTTTGTAGTGATAAGGGAAGATAACACAGAAAAAGAAACTTTTATAATTATAGAATGTGTTGTGAATTTACCTATTCTATTATGTAGCAAGAAAACGATTCAGGTGACGCCATTTGTTTCTTTTTCTTATCTGAAAACATATTATTAGAATTATCTTCTCATATTTTATTTTAAAATTGTATGGTGTAGTTTTCTTGTTATCACACAAAATTTGGTTTTCCATGCATATAAATCTATACAAAATCTTACAATTTTGTACGAGCTGTAGCTTGAAAAAAAGCCCGGTGACCAATACTTTTTACTATATTTAAAAAAAAAAGCATGATATAAACCAAATTATTAAAAAATTCTATGGATTTCAATTTTGCCCCCCCCCCCCCCCCCCATCTACCTTAAGAATGTATTCTTCTGACATGTCAGTCTCGTTGAAATCTCGTTCTGAAATTATTTCCAAGACATGTGATACAAGTGGAAAATATCAATGAATTTAAAATAAAAATTTAATCAAACTTGACTCTGTGAAAAAAATTGTGTATTTACAATAAGTAGTTTTTGAGTAATAAAATTTTCAAATTCTATGACCAATCAAGTCATGATCAGTCTCATTAGCCAAAGTGTTGAGAAAATGGGTGAGGGGTACAATAAATAATTTTACCAGATACATGTACCTCCCATATAATTTTTTTTCTTTTCAAATTTCTTAGATATGAATTTTTCAATCATTGATAACAAAGAAGTTAAAATAATATGCTTTTTGTTCTAAAAAAAAAAGTGAAAAATCCCAAATTTACAAAATTGACAACATGGTAAATTTGACACGAAAAAGCAACAAAATTTTATAAAACGTTCTTATATTAACACCTACCTACTTTTGTTCATGATAATAGCCCAAAAATGGGTAAACATTGATGAAAAATGGAAAAATCATCAAAATTGGGTACTTCAAATGGCTATAGCAAAAAAAGAAGTGCACCAACATATGAGTTTTTTCTTCATCAATTATTTTTTTATAGTCATATAAACCCAAAAATCAGGTTAAAAAAAAATTTAATTCTAGACATTTTTGGTTCCTCAGAGGTGTACATCCTTACGACATGCATAATAAGATGCAAAGGGTAAGATTAGTTTGCTTTTACATCTTAGCACTTCAAATTTTAATCTTGATCAACAACCCAAAAAGAACTATAAATCGAAAGACATTTACAGGTTAACATACGGTCTTCAAGAATAGACAATTGTCTTTTTGATATGTCAAGATCATGAAGATCTCAATCTTTCCCAGTCTGGACAAGTTTTGTAAAAATTAATTTACACAAAAGCTTTGAAAGATCCAAAGTCAACAGCAACATAGCAATTAAATCGCGAATGATTCAGATAATCTAAATAAACATAACCATGTATCCAGAGTGACCAAGCTCTTAAAGTTATTATTCCGACTAATGGAATGACACAGGTAACAAAGCAGTTCGTGCAGTAAAGATAGATCCGACAAATGACTAAAAGTAGTAAAAGAGTGTTTCGCCATTTTGGATAGAAATGACCAGAATAATGAAGGAAAATTATTGTTTTTTAGTACAACTTCAAAACAATGAAATCTAACATCGGCAGCTGTACTTCTGAGTAGATTTTTTTTATATACAAGAAGATCTTCAATGGTGCACGATATTTTATCATTACAAGAGATAACTGACATGCTATGGCAATACATAATATATACACAATGTGACAGAAGACCGCTAGCAGAGAACAATAAACAATGATATAACTAACCAATAATACAAAATCTAGCTTTCCATGCATTCTTCGAATAGTTACAGACCTTAAGTGTAATGATAAATTAAAGTTGATACTTCAAAAGATTTATGATCGATAGCAAATGTTGCTTGACCGTTAGGTCAAAAGATCTTTCCTCATATGTCAAAGTTCTGTTCATTTCAATGATGTCACTTCCTTGTATTTCTTTTCTAGTCACGCCGAATTCGAACCACATGACAATGTAAAACTCTAATCGATGTTGTATTTGCAGCGGAAACTGCATACTTTCTCGAGGGAACCTATCTCGTTTTAGTTATTTTGTAGGATTAGTTTTTTGAGGTCTTCATGTGTATATTGTAGGGTTCACTGTTCATCTATACATTCTTTGCCATTCATCATGAAGTTTATCTGTCTTTTTTTTCCTTTAGTCTCCATCCTTTCGATATTATAATATTTTTAATTACTTCAAACGTTCATAGTTAGTACTGGTGAAAAAGATTCCGTAATAAAAAGAACATACCTTAAATGCACTCGATTAATCGAATATTAAAGAAATGGTTCATCCTGTTTATCCCTTAGGGAAACAACCACATTGGCACGGACCTTGGTCTTCGTGTAACTCACAACATCTTAAACAACTGTTTGGCCTTCTTCTGTTTAGAGGTTCTGGTTCTTGTCCTCGCACTTCGAGTACTAAAAAATGTTTTTGAAAGATTCATCAGTTGAGCATGCTTTAATAAAAAAAAGTCTTCATGCAAATGTTACCTTTCAAGTATTACAATAATTTGATTTATTGTTCTGTTAATTTAAATCGGTAGAATCTTAATTTGTTCAATCAATCTATTAAGTGTAAGCCGTTGGAGGTCAAAAAATATTTTTGTTTTTTATACGCAATTTACTGTTAAACGAAGGGGTTTGTAAATGAATCCAAATATTGTCTGCGTATGTTTGTGATTGTTTATGAGATATACACATAAAAACCTTATTCGCAATAATCAATACAGATGATTAAATAATCTAAAATTAATTAAATACATAATACGTTCATGATAATTTTGACTATCTTTATTATTTTGTTGTTATACACTATTTTTTTTTCAAAAGAGTCAAACAGAAATGACAATATTTGATATTTCAAAGAATGAATAAAGTTTTATTCTTACGAAAAGAATGTTATATCTAAAAACATATTAAAATATACTGCGTTATTAATAAAATGATATACGATGCGTCAATGAGACTATAACCTATCAATATAGTAAAAACAAATGAAACATGTTTGCTCTTTAACAAAATCATTACATAAGCTTGAATAACAAAAGCTATCTTTGATATTCCTCTATTCCCAATATATTTGACACTCGTTTTCAATTTGGTGATATCCCAAACATTATTTATTACGAACGTAATGAATGTTCAAATGGATGTTTAACATAATGACAGTGAACTGTTTTTGAACACCACTCTTTTACGTATGTGTCAGTACTATTTGTATTTAGGAATCGTGATACATATTTCCAATCGGAATAATGAAATATGTAAGCCTCTGTATCGATTCGACCAGAATATGCATATACGTGCAATGTAACACTCAACTCTCGATCGATCGATCATTGATATCTGTTTCGTTTATTAGATGAACAAATATTTGTATCGATGTTTTATAGATTTGTGAATGCCTTGTGTCTGCCAAAATAAATAGTCGTATTCGCTTCTTCCTGACGCCTTATCAAGAGTAACGCCACATGGTTCACCAGTGTAGCAGTTATTTCTGATTTTTTCCTGGGCATCTGAGTTCGCTACCTTTTTTTTGGTGAGGTTGCTGTCGCTAAAAAAATATAAATGTGTGTTTACTAGTTTATTTGTCTTTTCGTCTTTGTTCTTAAGTCCATACTATTGTCAGCCTTTCGATATATTTGTGTAGTCCTTCCATGCTTTCGTATATAGTTACTTAACTTTATAGATAAACAACAGTATTCTTATAGTTAAGCTAATTCAGTAATGTGTTGTATGGCTCGACCTCGTTATATTCTATGTTGATCTATATAATAGCATTAACAGTGCATGTTCCAGTTGATATGTAATAACTCATGTGTTTACTTACCGCACGAAAACAGTAGAAGTAGCATACATGTTGCTCCAACAATTCTCATTTTGAAATGGTATACTGAAAAAATTTACAAGATCTTTCATACAATTTGCATTTAATCATTTGTCACAATGTGTCAATGTGGTATGATGGTCCAAGTTATAAAGACAGTTAATTATAACTATACATGGTGGCAAATAGACCTACAAAGTACGAGAGTTGCGGTCACAAGAAAACTATTACAATACTCAAAAAACTTTTACTCCCTTTAAAATGATAGGTGTGTGAGTTATTTCAATCACCAAATGATATTATCGTCTGTTTTTTTTTCAAATGCCAGAATGCAAAGATCGCGTGCGCAGTCATATCGCGCAATATTAATTAAATGAATGATAGCCTCTATTTAGCAAGAAGAGGAACGGCAAATATTACTAGTTTGCTTACACTGATAACACAACAATATGCTGAATCATAAATTCTTTTATTATTGATGCGCAATGATCAGAAATACGGTATTGTCAGTATTTGACCACAGCAACACATAACATACAAATCTATTTGAGTGTGGATTAATCAGTACAAGGATAAATACAATTACACAAATGAAATTATAAATTGCCTAACAATGTAATTTTAACATACTCTTTAATATGTAAATATTAAAATGTTAAAAATATTAACAATGCGATAAAAAATCAACACAATATTTCGCTAGACAAACTAGCTTCATCGAGCGTATATCTATCCAGGTGAAATCGGATGCAGATAAGAATTTTTGCAGCTCAATGCACAGTAAATTTTTGCTGCTATTAATAAATTCAAAATTTGAATGATGTTCAACATTATTTATTGATGATGTACAGGTAAGTTTGCAACGCCCATTTGCCAATATTACGGAGATGTTAAAGACGATGTTACATAATAGATTATTCTTTATCTTTCCTGTATCTTTTCTTGTCTTTTTCATTTAGATCATCAGGTTCTAACGTATGGAGCTGGTGGATCCAACAGTTTTCTCTTCGCCTTCTTGCCGTGGCGTCCCACTCAATGTTCACTTCTATGAATTGAAAAGTATCATTATAACAAATAAAAGACATTATAATTTATCAAAATCAGAAAGCATCGCTTTGAAAACATCAAAAGAACAAGACGATAATGTAATTAAACCCGCCGACAAAAGGGGCGCTGTGGTTGTTATGAATAAAACAGATTACATAGAAGAAGGGAATCGTCAAACTCCAATGTTTACAAGCATATTAACCACTGATCCAGCACAAAATACTATTCGAAAGACCAACACCACCCTTCAAGAGATGTACGACCAAACGCATATCGATAATGACACCAATGATTATCTTCGACCGCTTGAGAACGAAGCCAAGTCTGGAAGATTTTATGTGTTGCCTAAAATACACAAATTGGCAATCCAGGTCAACCAATTGTGTCAGCAAATAATCACCCAACGGAAAAGATATCTGAATTTATAGACCATCACTTACACTAGTAACGGGTTTTACTACTGGAACGGTAATTTTAAACTAAACAACTCTTAAATGCCTGAATTTACCGCAAGGGAAATGTCAAGATCTTTTTCAGTTGTTCAGTACATGTTCAGTACACTAACTATCGCGATCGATTAAGTACCAGTCAGTACTGACTCGGGTAATTAAGAAAAAACGCGTAGCGTTAAATCTAGTACTGTTAAGTACATTTTAGTACACGTCAGTTCATCGATAGAATCGTTGTCCAGTACTTTTCAGTGTATCGAAATAATATGAGGATAGCTTCCCTTTGATTAGCAGAGGAGTCGTAATAAAAAAGCGAAAAAAAAAATGAATAACAATAATAAACAAAATAAATATAAGGAGACATAATCGACAACGGGACTGTAGATACACGTCTTTGTTAACATGCGTTTCATTTTCATAAATTGGTAAAAATAACATGCATAATAACTGTTGAAATATTTGTATGGAACCATATGAAATTCTGATAATTATTCTTTAATGGTACGCAATTATAAGATATTGTTGACTGTAAACTGACAGTTCAGCCGTAAAGATTGGAACGATGAAAAATCCCGATAGCTTTCGAAAATATCCACGCTATGATTTCGCGCCATTTGTCTTTAATTTGACAGTTACGTGCTGTGTCCGACTGAAGTAACGTAAGTATATATTTTGAAAACATTTTGACAGTTTCGATTGATATACATATACATTCCTTACTTTACAAGAGTGTTTGTTTGATTTGTGAACTAGTTGAATGATCATTAACTGTTTGTATCCGACGACTTTCACAAGAAGGGGGTTTGGTTACACAACTGTTTATTGAAATTCCTGTTCTTCGACATTAAAAACAAAATAATCTAAAATGAGAAGCTGATCAATTTCAAGCATTAAAATTTAGCCTTAGCATCAAAATAAACATGGACAGCAGGGGCGGATCCCCAACCCATGATAAAGGGGGGTTCCAACCTTATATCCCCATTCAAAAGCATTGATCGTCTCAAACAGGGGGTTCCAACCCTGGAACACCCCCCCCCCTTTTGAATCTCCCACTGGGCAGCTAAGCTGTGTAACATCAGTGACAAGCATAACAAGGGAACTGCCTGTCTAAATGGTTATCAACATTTTATTTATACAACCAGAAGTCAAAGTTTTATCTTTATACACCAATCTAAAGTTTTTTTAAGAAGGAGTTACCAAACAGCTGCCCCACGCAATCGGTTCCTACTGTGACATATTAACATACGCATTGTGACATATGAAATTTACTGGAAAGTGCACACACTCGAAAGTTGTCCAGTTTGATGAGCAAAAAAAAAACACTGTTATGTTAAAGTGGACCATGTGTCCCTTTCGGTTTGAAAATTTCCCATTAAAAGATATGTTTTTCCTATACAATGTAACTGAATGCAAAGATGACTTCTGGTAGGAAAAACATTATCATTGGTAAGACATTATTTTGTCATATCCCATGATATTTCTTAACAATTTCTGCTTCTGTCAGGTACATATCTAAAACTGCAAAAACGGGTGTATTACATTTGCATAGATTTGGGGATTAACATATGTTACATTTGCACTCAAAAAAAATTATATCACATTTGTGCACTTTAACCATTGTTAACCTATAGATCTACCTGTATATTTAGCATGCTATTAAATACTCCAATCTTAATTGTCTAGGATTGTCAGTTTTACTATCAAAGGTTTGGTGGTTCTCTCATGGCACTCCAATTTCCTACACCAATATACATAGACCTCCAGGAAATAGCACAATAGTCAAAACAGTGCTGAAAGTGGCGTTAAACACCAATCAATCAGAATATATATAATGCTTTTCATGAATTTGTTTACCTATACTGACTTATTTTGCTTGTTAATCTAAATATATAGGAAATTATGTGTTTTCAATACTCGTTGATTTTTAAATTGGTATGGGGAAAACAACAAACAATGATACACAGAAGAAGAAAAGGCTATATAGTTTATTGACGAATTTAGCATCACACCTAATTCTTTATAGTTTTTGAAATATATGAATTTCCAGTGAAGTTGAACTTTACATCAATCTGTTGACTAGCTATTACATGATCAGTCTGGAAGATAATCTTATTGGAGATCATACCACATCTCTTTATCTTTTAAATAGTGCACCTGAGATAAATTATGATTAATTATAAAATAATCTCAAAGGCCTTTAGTTTTTTCATTTAACATGTTAACACTGTTTCAAATTTTTCATGTTGGACATTTTATAGCTGACTATATAATACATTATGGGGGTTTTCATTGTTGAAGGTTGTACAGTGACTTATAATTGCTTATAAAATATCTTTGTCATTTGAACTCTGGTGTATGGTTGTCTCAATGGCAATCATGCCACATCTCCATGGCATTAGTTTTCTCTTATGAAAATTTCAGAATTTGTCATGCTGTGCCTTTTATTCTCACCACACAATACAATATGAGTTCTGGTCATTGTTGATTATTATACAGTGTCTTATAGTTATTTAACAACCTCGTCCTTTAGTCTCGGGTGGATAGTTTCTCATTTACAATCATACAACATCTCCTTATCTACATGTACTATATCCATGTTTATTGAGTTGGAGAATGCAGGACAGAAAGCCCTAGACAAAAGGGTACAGGAAAAGTGATCATTAAGTTTTGAGATAAATTTGTCTTTGATTTACCATATTTATATGTTTTAAGTATATTTCGTATTTTCTTAAACAATTATATGTAAAACAACATTGATATCTACTTATTTGTCCTAAAATTCATAATTACATTGTATCTTAAAAATAAATAAATTAATACAATGTCGGTTTCAATATTAATTTTAAAATTAATTTGTTCCTCAAAAATATTTTTATATATAAAAGTATAGAATAGAATAGAATAGAATATTTTTATTTCCAAAATTACATGATGTATTATATATTTACTGAAAATGAATTCATAAACATACAAAACTGAAATTAGAATACTATTAGGTAATAATCAGGATGTTCACCTTGTATTTGTAATTATCAGAAATCAGAATATACATGTACATTCTATACATGCTACAGGTAATAAACAGATGTCAACAAAACAGTAAATTGTCTTGAGGGGTGAATTTCAAAGGGTCATACATGTAGGTATCGCACACGACTACGATTTCCACAAATGTTAAATTGCACCACTTATCATGTACCTGCTTACGTAATTTTACGGGATATTCAAACCAATTTGAAAAAGAAGTATGAAGCAACATGCTATATTGTATTCTGTTAAGAAATGCATTTTTAAAGGTTATATTGGGTATTTATTTATCAACTTAAAACATTAATTATTACAAAATGTAATGATGAAAGAAATTAAAACACAAATGTTATATGAAACCCAGGGTTTACTGTTAAATTTTAGAAGGACATTATAGCTATTTTAGTTGGCCGACTTGAGGTAAAGTTTTCCTCTAACATGTACTTGTACTAGGACAAAGATCATAAAAATTAACCAGAGACAATTTTATTTTTCATGACCAACAGTGAATTTATTGCTGGCCTTTTCTTTAATCTTCTGAAGTAGTTTATTTACTGTAACAACAGACAAAAGGCCAATTTTAGATAGTATTTGATACAGTATCTTATATATGCCTGTTGAGAATAAAATTGCATGCAAGTTTTTCACCGAAAAGTGAAAAGTCTTTGTATCAGACCATACTGTTTGCAAAAAAAGTTGAATGCAAGAGTCCTTTTGTACTCAGACTTCTTGTATCATGTCACCTGAGTATAGAAATGAGCAAAAAGAAACAAATTTGTATTTCCTATAGCTTCAGTATGTATTTTTAAATGTGAATATGTGCTATGGCCTAAATTGACCCTAAATTATTTTCAGTCTTACTTAGCCTAAGACCATTTTGTACTCATATGATATGCTATTTGTAATTTTTCTTTCCATGTAAAGTACATTAAATACATATGGAAGGATTAATTATAACAAAAAAACTTCACAAATTTCAAATTGCTGGAAAATATTACATCTTCATGTAAGGCCCCCCTTCATTCAAAAATCTCTATTTTCATTCACAGGCTCATATAAATTTGACTTTGAATAATTGTAATAAATCTGATACATCAAATGAGTGTTCTTTTGCTTTTAGTACATGATATATTAAATATTAGGGCATTTAAAAAGTAATTTTTTGCAATTTTTGAATTTTTAAAGCCCCAAATGTTGATAGTTGAAATTCTTCAATTTTAATGTCAAAAGCTACACAGTTATGTCCTTTGATTTTCGTTGTCTACAAATATAGTCCCTAGTGTGGACACTGTGTTACTTGCTATTTTTTTATACCCCTTCAAAATTTATTTCTTCATGTTTTATGTCTCAAATAGCAAGTAGGCGGATGAAATTACACTGTAACAAAATTGGGTCATGAATTTTAAAGTAAAGTTGTGATTTGGTCCATCTAAATAAGGTTAACAATTAGTATTTTGGAAGCTGTCAAAAGAATTCTAGACCCCCTTAACATAAAATTGTAAACTATCAACCAGAGACCAAATGAGGTAGATGTTATATGTAGCAACTTAATGTCGTCACTGTACAGTCTTCAAGGATGAGTAAAACTGATACTGCATATATATAGCAAGCTATTAAAGGACAGACATGAAAAAAAACATAAAACAGTTCAAAACTGAAACCCAACAGCCTAGTTTATGTACAATATGTATGAAAAACAAATATGATGTTGCAACGAACAACAACCACTGAAAGTTTGCCTACCAAATTTAAGTAAGGGTGATTGTAAGTTAGATTCTTATTCAAGACTTAAAATTAGTATTTGCTACTCCTCAGTATACATGACAAAGCACATAGCATTCAGGAAAAGAGTTGAATGTCTTTCAGCAAACTCTTTCTGTTTGCGGTAGCATGCTTAAAATCTAGTTAAACCTAGATCGGTCTACTGCAAATTAAAGCAGGTTTCTTACATAGATATAAGAAGATGTGGTATGAGTGCCAATGAGACAACTCTCCATCCAAGTAAAAATTTATAAAAGTAAACCATTATAGGTCACAGTACGGGGGTATCATCATACATGTATAAAAATGGTGTCCTTAATATGCACAGTGTTGTCCATTGATGTAAAGCTACCTTCATTCATTGGAACAGAAGAAAAAAACATGTGAATACCTGTGTTAATAGAGGTCACCAGCTGGGGTCGAAGTCACATTTTTAAAAAAAGTTCAGTAAAGGCTATGATTCAATACCGGTAATTCATAGATGGTAATAGTATGTCCCATTATTTGACCGGATTGAAGAAGTCCAAAACTTTCTTGTAGTCTGGATCGGAGCTCCTTGAACATGTTAATTTCTGTATTCTTTAAATTTGTCGACCATTTTTCATCATCTTTGAAAAAAAAGTTAATTCAGTTGAATTCTTTTAAAAATCATTTTACTATTAAATTTTATTATATCCCTGCTTTAAAAAAGTGGGGGTATACTGTTTTACCTCTGTCTGTCCGTCCGTCCGTCCCATGAATATTTTTCGTCGCATCTTTCTCAGGAACAACACTACAAGGATTTCTGAAATTTGGTTTCAGGTTTTATATAAGTCAGCTATACCGTGTGATGCGTTTTTTAGATTCATCACTCAACAACTTCCTGTTTACCGTCAAGTATTTGGGCGGGGGTATCATCAGTGAGCAGTAGCTCACAGTTTCACTTGATATGCCCCTGCTGTAGCGGATGGGGCATTTAGTTTTACCCTTGTCCGTCTGTACTTGCGTCACAAAATTAGTTTCCGTTCTCTAACTTTAGTTTGCCTCAACCAAATGTTATGAAACTTATACACAATGCTTATTACCACAACACACAGATCAAGTGTGAATTTTGGTGGCGTCACTTTTACTGTTGTTGAGTTATGCCCTTTGCAAATGGAAAAATTGCTGAATTTTTCATTTCCGTTCTTTAACTTTAGTTTGCCTCAACCAAATGTTATGAAACTTATACACAATGCTTATTACGACAAAACACAGATCAAGTTTGAATTTTGGTGGCGTCACTTTTACTGTTCTTGAGTTATGATCCTTGGAAAATTGCTGAATTTTTCTTTTCCGTTTTCTCACTTTAGCTTGCCTCAACCAAATGTTATGAAACTTATGCACAATGCTTATGACCACAAAATTCAGATCAAGTACAAATTTGGGTAGCGTCGCTTTCACGGTTCTTGAGTTATATCCCTTTATAATGTTATATGAAAACGGGGGCATCATCTGTGTCCCATGGACACACTCCCCATGTATCTAATTAGTTATACAAGTATATGATTTCTTTATTCTGTACATCATTCATTTCTGTAATCAGTATTGTAATTTTTATTTACAGCCGTTATTCTTTATACTTTGGCACCCCATTATTCTCTATTACTTATATTTTTTTTTGCCATTATTCTAGATTGATTTAACCCCATCCAGACTTACATTACTGCGGATTCTTATATTTTAGCAAATTCACTTCAGGAAAAATTGTATTCTTGTGGATATTTAATTTAGTGGGTTTGCCAAAGTCTAACTTACAATACAATTCTTTAGAAAATGTGTACTTCGTTGAACTTTTAATTTTGTGCTTCATCTATTACCTCGAAATCCAATATTTGGTATCCCAAACACCAATGAATCCAAAGTAGCAGACATCCACCCATCAACCAAGAATTTAAAAATGTCTTAGGGTCATAATATACTTATAAAAACGTTTTTTTTTTAAATTTTAACTAGAGAATAAATAAAAATAAGATGTGGTATAGTAGTTGCCAATGAGACAAAGACCCACCAGAGACTAGATGACCTAGAAGTTAAACAACAGGTCACCGTACGGCCTACAGCAACGAGTAAAACCAAGAATGTATATATAAATCCTTGGCAAAACCCAAACAACATTTTTTCTCCAAAGAAAATTTTGTCACAAAGATTGAACCTCCCATACTGTCATTTTGTAAAATAACCTATTTCATCTCGATTATGCATGCACTGAGTTTCTTATTTTAGTCTCATAGACATTCACACGTTCACACGATACATAAACCTTTCAATTTGCATTTGTAGTGAATAAAATTTCCGTTTTAAACTGACTTTACCGGTCCATGTAACCACGTTCCTCCTTGCTCTTTACCGACGACGAACACCTAAAAAAAATTGCATGTACCACCAAACGTTTTTGGTTTTCTTTATAATAAATGAATAAAATAATTTGTGAAAGGGAACCCCCACGGGCTACGATTACCGGCAAAGAGTAACAATAAGAAATAATTATTGTAACTTCCGAGACTAGTTGCCGAAATGTTTTTAAGGACAGGGACCTGATTTCACACGGAAATTGCAGGAAACAATAATATCGTTTAAATACAAATATATGATTTTGATTTTGACACCATTCATAAAATATCACATTTTTTTCTGGTTCAATAATCACAATTTACAAAAATACCGTTACAGATCCGGACACGTGCCAAATTGTCCCTTTTAAATTTGATTTTACAACTTTACAAGAGAAGAAAGGCGAAGGATACCAAAGAGACAGTCAAACTCATAAGTCGAAAATAAACTGACAACGCCATGATTAAAAAGGAAAAAGACAAACAACAGCACACAAAATTAACCTAGAAAACCAAAGACTGAGCAACACGAATTCAAACCCCACCAAAAACTTGGAGTGATATCAGGTGCTCCAGAGGGTAAGCAAATCCTGCTCCACATGTGGCACCCGTCGTGCTGCTCATGCAAGTTCAAACCCGCTGATGTGTCTAATAATGTAGGTCATATATATGTTAAACAGATATTCCATAACGGTCAACCAACTCGTGATGGCGTCCGTAAAATTTATAAGATACGCAATTATTTCTTGATTATATTGAATTTTGAACATTTACTCAATAGCTACATTCAATTCACAAGGGTACGATGCATTTAAAGTTGTTTTAGTTAATAGTGCATTTTAGATGCACCTTAATATCACCCTTCCAGTCTGAGTAGGTCGTAGAAGTTCCAAGTAGCCTGGCATCCTGGTCAACCTCCTTTTTGCGTCGGTACGAATCAAATCGACATGTAACCGAATTTATGTGACAATTTAAAAGATTCCAAACAAGGTAAAATGGTCCGTTCTCTGTTTACATGTAACAGATCGGTATAATATAGCTCGGCATTTCTATGGGTTACACGTCAGTATGACAGCAACCGAACGACAGAAAACTACCAAAAGACATCTTGTGAGCAGCATGGAGTATTCAACAAAAGACCGGAGTATTAGACATGATCATGATGATAGAATATAGCAAGCTCTAAATTGTCCAAAGTTTATAAAAAAAAAAAATGAAAACAACATGTTAATAATTTCATGTGTATTAATGTCATTATCAAATTGTGAATAGGTAAAAAAAAAAAAACAATCAAAAATCTGCATGAGACGATGGTCAGTTTCTTTCTTTGTAACAGGTTTACGTCTATCAAAATCGCTCACAAGAGTTTTTGTGTCCGACATATATTTGTATCCATTCAAGCACGGTATTTTAAAAATAAGGAGATGTGGTATGATTGTCAATGCTATACCTATCCACCTCAGTTCATAGGAAGTGGATGTAAACCACAATGATCGAATTCGTTCCAGTGAATTTTTAATATGAATATTGTGGATGGTTAAAAGTTAATTCTATGATTGAAGAAAAATAGTAGACAAAAAGCTATATGTTAACAAAGAATACAAAACATTTACCATTACAAACCGAACCACAGATTGTGAAAAAAAGTGATGCGTCATAAAATCGACATAACAACTTGCAGGGGCGTAGCTGCCGTTAGGCACTTTAAGCACGTGCTTAAACATAATTTTTTCACAAATATTTTTTTTGTATTAAAAAAGCTAATGACAACGTTATCTGTAGATACACGTGAAGTCGTCAAATTTCTTTGATTATCAAATGTAATTTGTACACTAGTCTATCATCCTTATTGAATGGAGTATTGGGTAGAATTGTATGTACATTATATTCCACCTTGAATAGAAACTTAAACTAGAACTTTGGTTCATATCATTTCACTTCTACCAACAAATACTCGAATGAGCCTCCACATGCTCAAAACCATGACATTTTATTCTTAGATCCATGATTTTTTTATTAGTTGTTGTTGGCTTTCAACTAGCTTTTTTCCACTTGGTCTTCATCCGATCTTACAATAAAATCCTTGTCAAAGTGGGGCTTCCGCTTGGCTGTGCGGGATGTATAAATACGCTGTCTCGTCTGGTCAGAAAGGGGACGTTAACTCCGATGCCTAGTGTATAGAGAATGCCACGCTTTTTGCACGGTAAGAACACTTGCAACAACTCTTTGGGGGGTCCGTAGGTGGTCTGCTGAAAGACCAAATTTCTCTCCCTATCCAATAAACCATCATTTACCTATCTCCGCTATGCGTCGCTAGGTAAACTGAATTTGCGACAGTAAAATCTACGTTTTACGTAGGCCAAGCATAAAATACAATACAGTTATCTCCTAATTTTCTAATGTCATTTTCAAATTTTCAAACCTTCATCCTGGATGACCCCTATTACAGGACCTAGTGGCTACCTGTTGTATGTATTGTAAATTTGTTTTTGTCCTGAACATGCATAACTATTTGCCACTGGACGTAAAGTTGGCAATCATTCAATCAACTGGCTTTCAGTAACTTCGAGTACTCTCAGATCTACGTATAATGACCATAATTATTCCTAAGTCTAAAGCAGGTAGGGATTTTACAGTAGAGGATAGCAGAAAATATGAATTTCTTGAATTTTGTCACGATAGTATAAACAGAACCGAACTTCTGCATTGGGAATCGACTGTGTGTGAGTGTATGTGTTTGTGTGGCCGGGGTGAAAGTTTAAGAATCAAACGATGGATGGTCGATGTCTAGCCCAAATGATAGTATTATTATATATAGTAGTCTCAGTGTTAACGTGCCTATTCTTTTAATGAAGGATCGTCTATATGTACTATCAATTAACGTATATAGCAACTATCGTCAACCAGAAAGGAATAGATATGAAAATACTATATAGGATGTACTACTTAATGAAAGGGCTACGCTGATCTACGCTGGGCAATGCATATTTTAAAATAAACATATTTTTTTTTTTTAGATTTTCGATCGTACTGCGCTAATTCACCAGATGTTATTGTTAAATTATTTATAATTCTTCGAATTTTCTTCATGTATATTATCATGATAAAATAACCAGTAAATTGAATACTTTTTGTACACAAAATTTTGCAACTATAATGCTTAAAACCGTTTCCTGTCGTGGGGCCTCGCCCCCCAGAACCCCCTACCAGGGCAGAGAATAAAAATAATAACCCCTTTTAATGGTCGGTCCCTATGAACAAATTACATGAGAAGCTATATGAGCAAATGGGACCTTTTTCATATTTGAATGATTAAATTTGTTAAAGATATTATAAATACATGTACATGTATACCTTAAGATTAATAAAGTTGAATAACGACAACTAGAAACCTATAGTACAAATGTATATTAACCAGTAAAATGCAATATACTGTATAATAAAAAGATATAATTCAATTGTTTCTTACCGATTAAAAATGCCGTTAAAAAACACTTTAATTTTAGGGGTACGTCTAAACACTGCTCAGGACCTCCTGAGTGCACTCAGGACTTAAACGTGCACCCAAAACTCTTTATAGTTATCGTATGTGCACACATGACGGATATATGTATTCAATGCAATCTGTTTATTTTAGTGGTAAATTTTGGTAGATTTTGAAACAAATTTCGAGAGATATTTATTATTTTTATAAGATAATGGCGCGTGTCATTGATTACACAACTACTCAGCCTTGATTTTCCAATCAACAAAATTGATTGGATTATCCTAATTGCTTATGAATATCATGTTATTAGAACAGTGTTTTGAATAAAATTGAATTAAACATTTAACTTGTTTCGGAATTGTTTCATGTTACATGTATTAAATTTACTTTATGCGTAGTGCATTTTTACGATTATGAAGAAAACAATAAAAACTCCCTTTCAATGCATTTTAATACAGTTTCTCTTATGACCGTGACCTGTTATATATTTCTTGCATGACGACATATTTCTCGTATCACACTGCTCGGAGTGTGATACAAAAAACTCCAATCAATTTTGATTATTAGAAAAATACCTAAATATGATAAATGACAGAAACTGAGAGGAAAACGGAAATTTATTTAAATTCATCCAAGGCTTGCAATACTGGACAAGTACAATTGTAATAAGAAATAAAATCTTACTATATGATTGATTGATTGTTAGTTGCTTAACGTCCAGTGGCAAATATTGCATGCATATTCAGGACGAGAACAAATTAATAATAAATACAATAGGTAGGTTCTGTAATAGGTGCGTCCGGGATTAAGGGTTCTTAACGTGCAAAGGGCGTGGCACTCTCTTTACACGAGGCATCGGATTTAACGTCCCCATTCTGACCGGACGTGGTTGCAAATTTGTACATCCCGCACAGCCACTTTAGCAAGGGTTTTACTGCCGGTCGGAGGAAGACCAATGGTGACCATACTTCTATTCCCCAGTCACCCTTGGGGGCTCTTACTATATGAGATTTGATCATATGAAAATCGTATTTTGATAAGTACAGCAAGTTCAAGAAATGTATTACTGGACAAGAATGAGTTTTCTTTTTTTTGCATATGTTAGCTGTCTATTATTATGTTCAACACTATCAGGGGTTACAAGAAATTTAGGGGGGGGGGGGGGGCGATTAAAGACTATGCAAAAACAATCTTACTAAGATTTAGATCTTTGAACACAAAAAGTTCTATTGAAATTGGTAGATGGCAAAATAATCAGAGAGAACATTTTATTTGTACTTTATGTAATTCCTGTGGTATTGGCGACAAGTTTCATTATGTTTTAGAATGTTCGGCAATAGACAAAAGTAGACAAACGCTGTTAAAACGGGGTTTTGATCCCCAAGGACGCCACATTTGGCAACAAATTTTATCGATATTTTTTTGACGTTTTCAAATGAAATAAATTGAATGGAAAAATTCCCGACTTTGTGAAGATTTCTTAATTGGCTTCAATAATTACAAACAAAACGAAAAGTTTATTTAACATTTTTGCAATTCAGTATGTTTATCATTTTTCAAAAGAAAACTGTTTTGTTTGCCAAGTTTACTTGTATGTGTTGATTACCATCACTAATCACAGTGACACTCCTAATTATTAAAGATCAAACGACCTAATCAACAGGTTTATTCCCGATTGTCCCACTTTTTAAAATTTTAGAGTTCTGATTGTCCCACATGAAAAGTTCTGATTGTCCCACATTATTTTTATATTTTTAATGTTCTTGAATAAACAATGTTATTGTTGTTTGTTTTGCAATATCAAATTAAAATTAATTAACTAATGCATGAGCAAACTCGTAGTTGATATCAATTTTATGAATGTAACTATGAATTGTTAAATAAATCATCAGTTAAAATGCACTTTTGATAAAGCAATATAACATATATGTAATAAACGATATATATTATGTTAGGTTAATTTATAAATCAAATATCAATTTTTTTTTATTTTAAAGTTGAAGTTAAAGACTGAAAGGTCTAGCGACTGATTTAAAAAAAAAACATTTACAATATCCATATTACATAAGCAATTTTTATATGTAATAAAATAGATTGCAAGGTCTCAACCTATATTCTCACTTAGGGAAAAGAGATAGATGTGGACCAAAAATGTCATCAGTGTCCTCTGAACACATGCACTGTTTTAAAAAAGTCCAGTGGCAAGTTAAATGCTTTAAGCAGGACGAGAACATGTTGGTGTTAGATGAATATGAAACCTTCTTTGAAAAGAACTAGACCGACACAGCCATCAAGCCGGAATTTTAACTTGCTAGTTCACAAGATAACAGTCCGCAGGAAGACACATGTGTCACCATACAGACAAATTATTCTGAGTAAGGACTGACCAGTCTTTCCTCTTAGTCCAAAATGTAGCGTCCTTTGAGGAGAAGCAACACATTCCAAATTTCTGTTCATTGGTTGGACCTGGCTGGGGTCAATTTATTCAAATAAAACTTTTCCCATTTTTTTGCTTGAATTGAATGCTTACTTGAACAATTTTATGATCAGACTTATTATATAGAATATGTTTCATTTCTTTGTTTTATGAATATATCTAATATCAGCTTAAAACCTGTCAATTTTAGAACAAATCCCTGAAACTCTGTTACATGTAAAATTATTCTTATCTCTTATCTCTTTGTATTTCTCTTAAACACATCTTTTAATTTAATTTAATTTTATCCTTGATACTTCTAAATTTTTCAATTATGTACTATATGTTCAATTTACAATTTATATTAAAAGAGTCTATTTAATATTTTGTTAAGTTAAAATATATCTATTTTGTTATATAATTGTTCTATATTTGGACAGTAGTTTAACAAAATATCACAAAACAAAATAAAATATGTAAATACCATCTTTTCTCAATGTTTATTTCAAATTTTATGAGTTGCATAATAACTTGTAATTACCTGCTACACACTTTAAAAACAATTTAATCACTATCAAAACAATTCCCAATTGTCCCACATTTAAACTTCCCAATTGTCCCACAAACATCTTCCCGATTGTCCCACAAAATTTCATTACATTTTTACCTGTAATTTCAAAAAGTGGGACAATCGGGAAGACACCAATCAACATGATAATTGGTATTGAATATGACCATTGGTCATGCATATCCCAAAATACGGCGTGTGCCGATACAAACTTCTCCAATATTGAATTGTTTTTATGAAAACAAAAATTATAAGATCAAAAATTAAATTATCTATCGAATGCATACCCTTAACGCACACTAAAACATCTATTACATGTTTTGAGTGCACTTTTTATGTTCTGAGTGCACTCAGGAGGTCCTGAGCGGTTTTTAGACGTACCGTAATTTTAGTGACCAAATAAGTCTAATTCCATGACCAGGTGTTTAGTGTTCGGTGACTCGTATCGGCTCACACTATACATGTATCAGACAAATTAACAAAAAAGCTAATTGCCAACCCAATCAAGGATTGATTGATTGTTGGTTGCTTAACGTCCAGTGGCAAATAGTTCATGCATATTCAGGACGACCCCAATCAAGGATGTCCACCTCGGCTTTAAATCACATGTTACAGTCGGTTGAAAGTTACCTGTGTATATTTAGTTCTAACTTTTAATCTAAAAAATAGTGCATGCACAAGCTGTACATGTTTGCACATTTTATTTCTACAAATTACCAAACTATTTCAACTCTCTTCTCGAATGTACTTTTAAGGATTATGATTAAATATAAAAAAGGGGGTTAAAATTGTCAGTTTTAAAACATGTTATCGTGTTACCATTAAAAATACAAACTACAAGAACTGCACATAAGTTTCAGACATAGGCTTTCCATGAAGATTATATAAAATTAGATCATAATAAGTTGTATGTATACCTATGGAAGATTTGCATGTACTTTCACGGCTCTGTTTCACGGCAATGGCTGCATGACTACATTATCTATAGACGACACGTTGATGATCATAGTTTTTTGCCAAATTGAAATTATCTCACATCAAATTTACTCTTTTTAAACACTTATTTCCTAAATGAATTCATATTATACACAGACCTTGCTGAGTGAACATTTTTAACTTGAGTTAGAGATTCTAAATAATTCTAATATTTTTAAAACATCTTGATTCAGTTCACTAAAAAAAATCACAGTATATCAGCTTCACGTGTTACGGTGTATATATAAATATATACTTACTTTGAGCTTCAAAACATAATGTCATTTCATGAAAATGATCGATTGACAATTGCTTAACGTCAAGTGGCAAATATTATATACATGTTCAGAATTGTTTTTATAAAAATAAAATGGGCGTTGATGGCAGATATTTCATTAATTCTCAACTGTTATACACTATATAGGTAAACCTGTCTACTGTCTATTGACTGTATGTTGGTCTTGTGATGTCTTCTGCATATTGTTTTCGTGGGTTTGCTGTCTTTTCACTTATACCCAATATATTCTTACAAATGTACATTGAATTTCATACTTGTCGGGTTGTTAAATAATTGAATGTCGTGGTAACGAGCAGTATTTTAGATTTTAAAGTATAATCGTGGAATAAAAACTTTACATACTTGGACATTGCTCATTTTCTTGATTAATATAACTGACAAATAAAACCCTTAAAAATCGATTCATTTTTACTGTTAATTTTCAATGAAAAGAACAATCTAAACACAACACGTGAAAAAATAAACGGAAGCTTCAAACAAAAGTGTACATTATATATATAATAAAATATTTCAGACTGTCTGGTGGAAGAGTAAATGTTGATATTTGGTTTAACGTAAACAGAAACATTAGTTCATCAATATTATCATTTATTATACATAACCGCTGGCAGTGACATTTTATTCAAAATATAAATAAGGAGATGTTGTATGATGCCAATAAGACAAATTGCAATCAGCAGTCTCCTGGACAATGGAAATTTGTTGGATGATATTATACACATAAGCAAGAATATACAGTTGTGATGATTATATAATATACATACATGTATACATAATAATTGAATTTGGTATTTGTATTTTTTTATTTCAATTATCTTGAATATCTAAAATACCCAATATATGGTATTTGTTGCTAAGGTTTACGTATTTACATATTTACTCACGGATTTGAC
The DNA here is from genome assembly GCF_021869535.1 of Mytilus californianus. Taxonomy (NCBI): domain Eukaryota; kingdom Metazoa; phylum Mollusca; class Bivalvia; order Mytilida; family Mytilidae; genus Mytilus; species Mytilus californianus. The sequence continues at coordinate 14,542,784 of NW_026262626.1, forward strand.
AACTATTTTTTGACATTTTATTTGAAAATCGTCGTTTTTTAGCGACTCATTATGCAGCAACGAATGGAGACTTAAGGAGTCTTTTATGTTTTATGCTGTATAAACAATATTCTTTAACTGTTATAAATTTCGATTTTTTTTTACTTGCTAACTAACGAAGTATTAATAAAAGCTTCTAGTGTCTAGTATTTTTACAGACCTCGAATAAAAATTCCTGTCATTACGGAACATAATCTTTATAGATACAATTTACCAAAAAAGAAGTAAAAAATACATTACAGTTTTTATGTAAAAGTTATTTTCGATCATCAATATTTCTTTCCATTTGAAAACTTGCTATATTTTTATGATTGCAATAGAGTATATTTGATATTAAAACATGAACAAATATACATTGCAAATTGAATGATATTCAATGAATTTTAATCTCATAAAACTACATGTCATAGTGAAATTTATTGATTTTTACAATAACAAAGTCTAATTGTCAAGTTCGATTTAATCAATTGAGTATACTTTTTTTAATGGTTAAAAGTTGTAGAATTTTACCGAAAGCCGTTCAAGCTAGGTAAATTTGTACGCAATTCCGAAAACATATTTCATTTTGGTTGTAATTTATGCTCATTTAACCATCACATATATGTTATTTTGGACAATTGAACAAAGCAAACAAATTTTCACGGAAGGACATGAATATAAGTGAGAAATCAGGGTATTACAAACAAGCTTGAATAAAGGGAGACAAACCTTATGAATCTGCACAAACAATTTTATGTCAAAATTGATAGATTTACCTGGTACTGGATGCTACTGAAAATTCCCAATCAACTATTTTATCGATGAACTGACGTGTACTAAAATGTACTTAACAGTACTGGATTTAACGCTACGGATTTTTCTTAATTATCTAAACCAGTACTGACTGGTACTTAATCGATCGCGATATTTAGTGTACTGAACATGTACTGAACAACTGAAAAATATCTTGACATTTTTCCTTGCGGTAAATTCAGGCATTTAAGAGTTGTTCAGTTTAAAATGACCGTTTCAGTAGCAAAACCCGTTACTAGTGTTAAGACCTCGTGTTGAAGAATTCCCCTCTTATATTCAAGATACGACTGATTATTTAAAGAAAATGGACATCCTTAATCCTTTACCAAACAATACTATACTCGCATCCATTGACGTGTTTTAGATATAAGAAGATGTGGTATGAGTGCCATTGAGACAACTCTCCTTCCAAGTCAAAATTTATAAAAGTAAACCATTATAGGTCACAGTACGGTCTTCAACACGGAGCCTTGGCTCACACCGAATAGTAAGCTATAAAGGGCCCCAAAAAATTACTAGTGTAAAACCATTCAAACGGGAAAACCAACGGTCTAATCTATATAAAAAACGAGAAACGAGAAACACTTATGAACCACATCAACAAACGACAACTACTGAACATCCGATTCCTGACTTGGGACAGGTGCAAACAAATGCAGTGGGTTTAAACGTTTTAATGGTACCAAACCTTTACCCTTTTTCTGAAACAATAGTGTAACATCACAACAAACTCTTTATATACAAACAGTCCACAAGACGAAGGAATAGCAGCGTGTGAAAAGGTATGGAACAATCGCAGTGACAAAATTCCTCCAACTGCCTTTTTACACTTCTAAAACTAGTGCCGGAGAACAAGAACTTCTCTTTCAATGCCAAGAACTATCTACAGGTAGTCGGCACTAGTATGGGCACACAAATGGCCCCTCATATGCCAACATATTTATGGGCCAACTTGGAAAACGCCTCTTGGCTAGTTTTCCATACCAGCCATTATCATTGTTAATTTCTATTATATATTATTGTATGGACGTTTTCACACCTACATCATTATTTATAGTCGTGAAAAAGTTTTCCTGTTGATAAATATAATACTCGAGGCTGATGTGGACAAGTGGACTACATCTAGACATAGGCTATCCAGGTATATCCTACAATCAACAAATAGTTGTACAATTGAGACATACATGCATAATACTTGTGTTTAGGGTTTTGCCGTCTACCTTTTCTTTCACGACTCATAAGACAGTGGTGTAGCTACCCTTTTTACTACAACGCACCTGCATTCATAAACAAAAAAACCTGCAAAAGATGAAAAGAGAGAGAGAGAGGGGTATTGATAATTTTATTCTGACTTTTCTTTATTTCACTTTCAGTAAAACATGCTGAATAATTATTACACCAGGGTTTTCGATATCATAAACTAGTCAAAACATTTACTAAATTGTATCATCGGTATAAGGACATCATTCGTAAATATAGCTCAACATGCAGACTTCTTATACGTTCAGGTATTTCACATCCAATTTTTTATGGAAATATTCTTTATAAAGCACAAAAATGTCAGTATTCACCTCTGAAGCTAACAAAACCTTTAAATAGACTTATTAAGAAGAGATATAGTTACGATACTGTTGTCAGGTCATTAAAGATTGCATATTTTGGCGTTAATATTGATTCACTTATAGGGTCTTTGCATCGGCACTAAACACATTTATTTAAAAACCAGTTGTTGGCATGACACGGGTTATGTTCTTCTCATATATGTTATGATGGTATGATACTAAACCCCTAACGGGAAGGATTGTGCCTGATATTCATATGATGAAGACATAATCTTTCAATCAGTTTAATTGAAGTCTGGAGCTGGCATGTCAGTTAACTGCTAGTAGTCTGTTGTTATTTATGTATTATTGTCATTTTGTTTATTTTCTTTGGTTACATCTTCTGACATCAGACTCGGACTTCTCTTGAACTGAATTTTAATGTGCGTATTGTTATGCGTTTACTTTTCTACATTGGCTAGAGGTATAGGGGGAGGGTTGAGATCTCATAAACATGTTTAACCCCGCCGCATTTTTTGCGCCTGTCCCAAGTCAGGAGCCTCTAGCCTTTGTCAGTCTTGTATTATTTTTAATTTTAGTTTCTTGTGTACAATTTGGAGTTTAGTATGGCGTTCATTATCACTGAACTAGTATATATATTTATTTAGGGGCCAGCTGAAGGACGCCTCCGGGTGCGGGAATTTCTCGCTGCATTGAAGACCTGTTGGTGACCTTCTGCTGTTGTCTGTTCTATGGTCGGGTTGTTGTCTCTTTGACACATTCCCCATTTCCATTTTCAATTTTATGTTGTGTCAATATATCTATTCTTCTTTCGGAAACAGACATTCCAACGAAATGAATGCTTCAGAAGCAGAAGCTAATTTGTTTAACTCTCCTATTATGGAGTTAAAGTCTCATGACAGTACTAAAGAAACTCAACTATGCCTAATAGTTCATCAGATTCTACAAAAAGTGCAAGTTTTGTGAAATGCATTCCAAACTATCCTACTATTGGAGAAGTTACAAGAGAAGACATGATGACAGACAACAATTTGTGTACTTATTGTCAAGTAAGTGCAATTCTCCCGATTTATTCAAGGTACAGTGGAGATCACTTCTAACCTCTCATTAAATCTGTCAGAATCTGTCAGGAGAACTGTTCTAGGACAGTATGTAGAACTGTCAGCCTGACACCTTTTAGACAGTTCTAGCTAGAACAGTTCTAACCTAGAACTGATTTGGTCAGTTCTACCTAGAACTGATTTGGACAGTTCTACCTAGAACTGATCCTGACAGTTCTACCCTAGAACAGTTTTAGACAGTTCTACCTAGAACTGACAAAATCTTTGGTCAGTTCTACTTCTAGAACAGTTCTACGACTAGAACAGTTCTACGGTTAGAATTGATCAAATTATAAATTCTACGACTAGAATTGATTTATAAATTCTACGGCTAGAATTGATTTATAAATTCTACGGCCATAATTGATTTATAAGTTTTAAGAACTCTTTGTCTTAAATATAAGGCTTCGGCAAAATAGCGATTTATATAGAGTTTTGCTATTTTGCCGGTCTTATTCAGATTTTTAATCAAGACAACATGTTTAACCCCGCCATATTCTGCATGAAAGTGCCTGTTCCAAGTCAGGAGCCTGTAATTCAGTTATTTTTTTTGTTGATGTGTTACATAAATTATTTGTTTTTCATTCATTTTTTGTTCATAGATTAGGCCGTTAGTTTTATCATTTGAATTGTTTTACATTTGTCATTTCGGGAGTCAAGATGACTCGTATAACAAAATTATTTGACCTCATTAACCAAATGTAATAACTTGTTTCCCAATTCACTATTATAAATAAATATGTTTTTAAATTAAACTTAAACTGACCATATTTGCTCTTCATCATGTAAATCTATATACATGTAGCCGCACACTGCAGAAATACAGTTATATTTTTAGGCAAGGATGGATTGTACAAATGACAGCAATTATATTGGAAAACAATGACTTCAAGTTTTGTTTGCATCAATTTATAGTACCAGCATGTCCTCTTTTTATTCAAAATATTGAATCGTAAACAAATATGATATCTGTTTACGAGTAGTTTTCATACCTTGGACGGACCCGTTTAACAAAAATCTTTTGACCGCATCAACCTAAACTGACATTATTTGCTCTTTTTGTCTGCAAATCTATATAGCTGCACAGTAATTCAGTTATAATTTTAGGTAAAGAGGGACTGTAATATACAAGTTACAGCAATATTGGAAAACAATGACCACAAAATTTTGTTTGCATAAATTTATAGTGCCAGCATGTCCTCTTTTTATTCAAAATATTGAATCGTAAACAAATATCAGCAGTTTTCATACCTCAGACTGACTCGTGTAATACAATCTTTTGACCGCATCAACCAAAACTGACCATATTTGCTTTTTTTATGTAAATCTATGTAGCTGCACAGTAATTCAGTTATAATTTTATGTCAAGAGGGACTGTAGTATACAAATAACAACAATATTGGAAATCAATGACCACAATTTTTTTTTCGCATCAATTGAGAGTGCCAGCATTTCCTCTTTTTATTCAAAATATTGCATAGAAACAAATATCAGTAGTTTTCATACCTCAGACTGACTCGTGTAACAAAATTATTTGTCCGCATCAACCAAAACTGACCATATTTTTTTTTTTTTTATGTAAATCTATATAGCTGCACAGTAATTCAGTTAGAATTTTAGGTCAAGAGGGACTGTAGTATACAAATAACCGCAATATTGGAAATCAATGACCACAAATTTTTTTTCGCATCAATTGAGAGTGCCAGCATTTCCTCTTTTTATTCAAAATATTGCATCGGAAACAAATACCAGTAGTTTTCATACCTCAGACTGACTCGTGTAACAAAATAATTTGTCCGCATCAACCAAAACTGACCATATTTGACAGCATCAACCAAAACTGACCATATTTAACCGCATCAACCAAAACTGACCATATTTGCTCTTTTTTATGTGATATTTTTATGAAAGGTTGGATTGTATAATACAAATGATAGCACTATTGGAACACAATGACTACCAAATTTTGTTTGCATAAATTTAGAGTGCCAGCATGTCCTCTTTTTATTCAAAATATTGCATCATAAACAAATATCAGTAGTTTTCATACCTCAGACTGACTGGTATAACAAAATTATTTGTCCGCATCAACCAAAACTGACCATATTTGTACTTTATTATGTAAATCTTAATAGCCGCAAAGTAAATCACCTATATTTTTATATCAGGATGGATTGTATAATACAAATGACAGCAATATTGGAAAACACTGACTATAAAATTATGTTCGCATCAGTTTATAGTGCCAGCATGTCCTCTTTTTATTCAAAATTTTGAATTGAAACTAATTTCAGTAATTTTGATATCTCAGACTGACTCATATAACAAAATTATTTGTCCGCATCAACCAAAACTGACCATATTTGACAGCATCAACCAAAACTGACCATATGTGACAGCATCAACCAAAACTGACCATATTTGCACTTTATTATGTAAATCTTAATATATACAAGTCTAAATTGAAAACAACGTTCAAACCTATGATTGCGTTGGATAAAAACCGCAATTTTTATACGTGTACATGCAAAACAAATTTCTTGTTAAAGGGGTCTAAATACAGCACAAACAACATTTTCCAAAAGACCAAAAAAGTGAAAATGTATATTTTAACAAAACGCATTTGACTAACAGGTCGAACAACAAATGTTCTTAAACCCTGCTAATGTCATATTAATATATATATATAGCCGCATAGTAAATCACTTATAGTTACATATCACGATGGATTGTATAATTCAAATGACTACAAAAAAAATTCCACATCAATTTAGAGTACCAGCATGTCCTCTTTTTATTCAAAATATTGAATCGTAAACAAATTTTAGTACTTTCGATATATCAGACTGAGTCGTTTTAACAAAAGTATTTGACCGCATCAACCAAAACTGAACATGTTTACACTTTATCATGTAAATATATATGGCCTCATTGTAAACCATTAATATTTCTATGTCAGGACGGATCGTATGATGAAGATGACACCAACTTTTTAACACAATGACAACCATGACTACAAAAGTTTGTCCACATCAGTTTAGAGTGCTATTATTTCCTCTCTGTACATGCTGTATCCATAATAATGAACCATCACTAAAGTCAGTGGTTCGTGATTGTTTTTTGTTTTAAACAAAACTATTTAACAGCATCATCCAACACTCACATGACTCTGGGAACAGTATATACATGTATGTTCCTGCATGACTGATTCATATACTTTAAAATGAAAAGTACATGTATGAGAAGTTTTCTTCTTGGAATAGTATACTGTTAATATATTTTGAAGAAGGCAAAGAAGAATGATTGATTTTGTGTGTAGCCTATTTTCGTCCAGGGGCAAATGTTTCATTCATGTTCAGATCTAGTATATTTTTCTGACGTCCCAGACTCCAAGATATCATTTATAATCGTTATGGATAAGTCTGTCTAAATTGACAAGATGGTGCATACTTATACAACACGTTTTCCCATAATTCCACTGTACAATTTTCGTTTGAACATTTGTCAAAAAAGAATCTTAAATCATGAATGTAAATCCAAGGCAAACAAGGTAAACTACGATTAAAGGTCCATGAATTAAATGCAGAGTTATATTTAGGAAGAGACTGTTAAAAACGGGGAACGCAGTAAGGTAAACCATGATGTTTATATGCAATCATATAAAAATATTTCTCCGATGAGTTGGATAACCTTTCTATCCGCTTCGATATTTGTAAGGTTACATGTAACGTTTGATCAGTCAAAATATAGAAAATCTTCTATTATACAGTAAAGTAATTGGAACTGATTTTTTTTCTAAATTCTAAGATACCCTTACTGCAGTGACGTCATTTAGAACTGTTATACAGTCCTGACTGATTTGGTCAGTTCTGCTGACAGTTCTACGATTAGAACTGATTTGAACAGTTCTAACTAGAACAGTTTTAGACAGTTCTACCCTAGAACTGATCCTGACAGTTCTACCTAGAACTGATTTAGTCAGTTCTACCTAGAACTGATTCTGACAGTTCTACTTAGAACAGTTCTAGGGTAGAACTGTTCTAGGTAGAACTGTTCTAGGACAGTTTATAACACTTCTATGACAGATTATTCTGATAGTTCTAATGAGAGGTTAGAAGTGATCTCCACTGAATAACAAATGGAGCAAAATAGAAAAGAATCCATGCCTACCTACATGTATTTCCAATTAACGCATGCACATAAAATACAGAAGAGACATAGGTCATCTGAGCAGAAAGTAACACTTTCGTTTTTCTATAGCCTCTGGATGTATTTTAAATGTAACTATGTCCTACAGTCTAAATTTACCAAATATAATTCTCTGACGTACAAGGTATGGTATTTGTAGATTTTCCTTCCATTCAAAGTACATTAAGTATATAAATGAAAGAATAATTTATAATAAACCAACTAAATTTATTTTAAATTAGTGGAAAAAATAACAAGTTCATACATGTTCTCCCCCCCCCCCCCCCCCACCCCCTTTTGATTTGAAAAATTTCAGGCACACAAGTTCATATAAAAGTCAAAATTTTATATAGTAATAAACAATGGTAATTTTAATTTATCAAATGAGTGTTCATTTGCTTTAAATGCATTCTAAATGTACATGATATAGTAAGGAATTTAAAAAGCAAATTTCTGCAATATTTTATTTTTCAGTCCCAAATTGTGTTTTTTGAAATAGTTGGATTAAACATATTACATCGTTAAAAAATTATACATGGCCCTATTGTCTTAAAATAAGTCGTATTGCCATGAAACTTAGTCAAAAGTCTTACAATTCCCTGAGCTTAGGTCATGCCAAGTTTTTAAAATTGGTCAAGTCTTTCTATTCTATAAGTTCCTGGTACACAGATCCTCTATTCATATATACATTGTACATGTTTTGGAGTTTTATAGTACTACATATATATAACAAATATCATCGGTCACTTAAAAGCAGCGCACACAAATTTCGGTATTCCCTTTATTTCCATTTGTTCTAATAAATCCTAAAATTAACTCATCATAGAAACTTATATGCAATGTCCAAAACAGGATTTCCATGGCCACTCGTCCAAATAATAAAAAGATGACCATGTGATATTTTGGGAGGCCAGGAGGATTTTTTTGTATATTGACAATTCATTTTGATTTGTTGCTTCGCATGCTAATTTCTAAATCATTTTCCCCACATCCGAAAATCTAATGGTCATCTCATTTTGACTTTTTGAAAGGTTATTTTTTTTTAATCGCTTGACTCCTTCCTACAACGTCATAAAGCCGAAGCCATTTTTTCGGCTGGACTTCGAGAACTAATTTTCCTTTCCAGCCAGACAGGTTATTCCACTGAGACCCACTTTCACTGAAGGCTAGATATGTTTGCACACATAGAACTTCCTAACATTTCTTTGCATATCACTTAATATCCAAAATGAATGATAAAATGTCAGGCTGAGATAGGACGACCCAATTTTAACTTATTATTCCGATTTTCCATGTTCGGCGAATATTTAGCTTAATACTCATTTTTGAAGAAAAAAAAACATGCCGTTAAGCATGTTATGTGTGAATCGATGCTTTAATTTTGTTTAGAATGAGAAGACTTTGCTTTTTAACAAATACTATCATAAACATTTTCTGAAAAACAATTTATTTAGAATTAGAATATGAACAATTGGTGAAGTGAATATGCAATTATTTTTCTTTTATACTGTATATACTATCAACTACAAAAACATTAGGTTTTTTGTTGGCGTCAATGTCAGATTTGTTTGTATGTTTGTCTGAATTTTAAAATCATTTATGTTTGTATGTCTGTGATGTATATTCAAAAGGTTTTGGCTGCTAGATCCCAATTATTGTCCCGTTTATTAAATATGCTTTAAACAACTGTCATAAAAGTAGGGGGAAAGGCTAGCTATAACCCCAGGTTTAACCCAACACTTTCTTCGGAAGATGCATATTCAACGTCAGTAATATGACAGTTGTTTTCCATTTCTCCCTTTGGCTGATGTAGTCGAGCGTTTTGATTATGTCAGGTTTAATGGACTTTCTAATGTCATGAATATACTTTTGAGTTCGGTATTTTTGTTAATAATTTTTACTTTATTGTTGTTCTTTCTTATACACCAACTCCGACAGTGCGACCTTGAATTTGTTCCGGTCATAGATACTAAAGATGAGATGCGGAAATATAAATAGAATATAAATACCTATCTGTTAACCTGTCACCTTTCGAGGGTTGATAAAATTGAATGACATTTAATACCATGTGAAATGGAAAATATCAACATCCAATGCTCCGCTAATGAACAATAAATCTGAGGAAAACTTGAGAGAATGCATTTGGACAGGGTTATAGTTGACTGCTTGCTCACATTATTTAAACAGAATAATAAGCAAACATCAATTTTTTGCGGTATTGAACAATAAGCATGATCATGTCGAGGACAGCAGACAGATGATATGTCACAGAAGATATAAATTGCAGACCATCTGTAAACGAGACATAGCTTATTTAGCTATGCCATATGCCATATCAAGTTTATAAATAAAATTTGATGATATTCATACAGAATTAAGGAGAAATTATTTTTTCATTTGTACCAATATAAATATTAATTTTCATCATGATTTGGGAATAAGCAAAATTAAACCTAGAAAACATTGTTCATTAAACTGTTCAGATTTATGTAATCAAACAAAATTCCTGAAAAATGACAAAAAATACATATCTGTTACTGCAGTTTAGGAATAATGTCTCACAGATTTATAGCTATTCCTTGTTCAAATGCCAAATGTGACCCGTTAATGCTTATTTATTAGGAGGTAAGCTTATTTGATACTTGATAGATGCATCTGGTCTCGCTCGAGGTTTCAAATGAATTTATGAGATTTGAACACTCGTCAACTATTTTCGAATCTGATAAAAAGGCTAAACCTTTCATATTTTTTGAATTGCATGTACCAAAATAATAAATGAATATAAGAAAAGAGACGAAGTGTACAGATAATAATTAAGTGGTCAACTTGAGATACATACTATGTTAAATTTACTTACTCTGTCATATTTCAAAATAGGTATGAAAGATAATTAGACAAATAAAGGCAACAGTAGTATACCGATGTTCAATAGTCAGAATTTGATTAAGCAAAATCGAATCCGGGTAACAAACTAAAACTGAGGGAAACACATCAATGTTAAGAGGAAAACAAGGGAATAACAGAAACACTGAACTACAAAAAAAAAGCAAACGCCAACATACATAGAAACGGACTGTCTGATAACAAAACATTCATAAGAATATAGTATCCTATACGACGATGTCCTACATATTTTTTTATATAATACTTTAGTCTTAACCATTACAAACCGTATCTTATTCTAACTAAGTTTTCATGAGAAAATAACCACGTGCAGATGATTGTAAGAAGGTATATTCATATAAAACATTTTCGACATGAGCTACAAATTCTCTTATCATTTCAAATGCTGTTTGGGTAAAATATATCTGTGTGGCTACGTACACATGCGTGTGACTTCATTTTGAGAAGAAGCAATATGCAATCCATTAAATTATCGACATTGAAAATAATGTACTATTAAAATGTATCGTATTTGTCATTATTATTTGTTATTACTTCATTGCAATGCAAATAACGTCCTTGTATTTGTTTCACTACAATAAGATGGTAACAAAAATGAAAATAACACATATGATAAATTTCGTTCGTCCGAAAAGCTTTTCTAGATTTACTATCAAAAGTAATTTAAAATTTTAAAGGAACAGTAGAAATATAAGCTTATTCAACAAAAAAGAAACATTGTTTCCTGACAAGTGTTGTTTACAACTATAAACTTTATCAATCAAATTTGATTGTTACAAGTAATTTTAACAAGTATGACTTATGATGTATTATTAGTTTAATGTGGGATGCATCACGTGGTGGTACCTGTTGATCATTTAATAACTATGAAGAAAAACTTAAAATTAGGTCGATAAAAGTTTGAGATTCAAATGGCTCAAGATTTGCTGCATTTGTGGAATTATTTCCATTATGATGAGATTGGATCAGACAATATGGCATTGTAATATTCTCAATCATGAGATATCCACACTATCTGCAGTACGGGCACATATATCTTCAAACGTAAATAACAGTATTGATACCATTCACCAACTTGTTCCAAGAGATAATCTACATATTGAATCAAAGATAAAAAGCTAAAGTTGTAATTGGTTCCATTTCAAAAATTGTATTTGGAACTGCCACAGTTAAAGATGTCAATCGCCTTGCACGCCATATGAACACTTTTATCACGAAACAGGTATACATTAGCCAAATCCATGGCTGATCATGATGAGATGCTGTAATCCTATATGTTTACGGCAGATCAACGGTTTGGAAACATTGCTTCAGAAATAGAATGATAATCTCGGGAAGGATATATGTTATATGGTAACTTTTTGCATCACTTCGTCTTAACTAACTTATACAATTTACAAATAAATTGATGGACAAAGGATAAATTTAATAATTTAATGACGAATTGATTAAAGAAATAAACATCTCGATTTTATTAACATGCACAGATGTGTGTATGTAAAGCCTTTTGTGTTGTAAATAACTATTAAGTGTCAATGGATTTTCACAAAGACGGATTTGTTTTTTTTTTAAATAATGCCTTTGACAAATTAAAGAACGTCACAGCTGAACATAGTTCTTAAGCTTTTCTTACGTAACAATGATTATTTCGATCTATGTGAAATCAAGTAATAAACCTGTATTGTACCTCACCTGGAAACAAAGTCACATGACTTTGGTATGTTTTGTCGCTTTTGTAGTCACTTGCAAAGTAACCTTCAATTAATAAACTTCATTTTTGTTATTGCCTGTCTATTTCTTGGTGAGTACACATATTTTAATATTTCATTAAAGAGAAATTAGATACGAATAAAACAAAAAAGCTTAACATATGATTTTTATTTCTTCAAACATTTATCAAGCGGATTATAGAAAAAATATTCTGCTATATGCAGTCAATTTGGTTCAATTTTGTCAAAATTATCTTAAAAAACATCGATTATATATTATTGGCTTGCAGGTCAATAATTCAACACATTTAAATCCGTATTCATGGAACCTTTTAATTTGACCTTTAGAACGTGCGCATGCGTCCATTATGTGGTTTATTCATTAAAAAGAAAAACATGTCAACATTGAAAAGTAGAATAAGGGAGCCACCATGAATAACCATTGACTGATCCGGTCTACACAAATCATTCTTATACACGTAAAACTATAATTTACATCTATTTTTAACCTACAACAATAAATTAAGCAGACCTAGAAAAATCCGATTACACTGCTCGCTATTTATTCTCGTTTTATATTCATATTCAGGAAAACTTTATATCGGGTGATATGACCGTTGGCAGTTTTCGGAGGGCATCTCGATTGATAATAAGGTGGCGTCTGGTTTAAAATACACCAGAAATGTTGATTCCTTAGTGAAAGCCCATGAATTTTTAATTGTTTCTTTTGGACTTTTTGTAAATACTATATTAGAGTTTTTTGTCATATTGGTGGACAGGAATTTTACCTCTGATTCCCGTTTCAGAAACTTTGGTAAATATTTTCATCTCTGAATTTTATAGATATAGAAGATGTGGTATGAGTGCCAATGAGACAACTCTCCATCCAAGTTACAATTTATAAAAGTAAACCATTATAGTTGTTATGTCCTCTATCATTATACTATAAGTAGCGCGGCATTGTCACATACTCTAAGTGACATTAATGGTTTAAATAATCAAAAGATTCTGCAAGTAACAAAGTATATTTCCCTTTTTATGCTTTTATCTTGCTTTTTAAATGTTCAATAAATACGTTTGAGTGAATAATTTCAGTTAACATAAAACGAAGTGTTCATTGAGGGAATGTTAATATTCAATGTGTGTTTATGCGTGTAAAATGGCAAATTTATTAGTCTAAGTCTAGCAAGGATATTTTTTCATTTTATCCGTGTTCCTTTATAAATACAATTATCGGTGAAATACATTATAATGGTTATTAGTCTAGTCAAATATAAAATTACATCCCATATTAAAACAGCAATCTCAAAGTAATGATGTAACAAACCAAGTTACATGGGCGCAGCCATTTGTGAAGGAAACATTGACTGTCCATGGCGTTCAAACACTAAATCCCTGGAATGTGTTTTAATTGATTTAAGTCTCTGATGCATGATTTTGTATTGTTAATTGTTTTTGGCCTTTAACTAGCTTTCAGTAACTGCGGGTACTCTCGAATCGTACTTTCGTGTTAATTTGACCTGTTGACACAATTTGTAATGCATTTCAGTAATTCTATGTTTACTTGTTATGTGTTATATCTCGTTTCACTATTTTACTATGTACCACCTTTGCTAAGTATTTAGTATGACGATACATTTTCACTTCTGTACTCGTACTCTGAACAACAAATTTATTAATTTAAAAAAAAAATGTTTACTTCCGTACTCCTAACAAAAGTATTATCACATTTAAATTTACCTGTGTACGTTGTTTTATTTAACGCCATTTTGTCGCAGGTTAGAGTTGTCTTTTTGACACTCTTGCTACATCTTTTTTATAACTACCTGTAACGTTTATGTTATATAGGCACATTCGTTTTCATACTGTATTTATATTGTGTCATAGGTCAAACTTATTCGTTCAGTGTATGTTTACTTGTTTTTTGTTTAAATGTCTTTTTGATCGAGTTAAACTATTTCAATTGATATTCTATAGTGTGTCTATTTTTATGTTGTAATGTTACACTACTCAGGTAAGGGTGAATGTTGGCTTCTGTTGAAACGTTTAAACCCGCTGCATTTTTATGCACCTGTCCTAAGTCAGGAGCCTGTTGTTCAGTGTTTGTCTTTTGTTGGTGTGGTTCATAGGTGTTTCTCGTTTCTCGTTTTTTATATAGATTATACCGTTGGTTTTCCTGTTTGAATTGTTTTACACTAGTCATTTTGGGCCTGTATAGCTTGCTGTTCAGTGTAAGCCAAGGCTCCGTGTTGAAGGCCGTACTTTGACCTATAATTGGTAACTTTTTATACATTGTGACTTGGATGAAGAGTTGTCTCATTGGCACTCATGCCACATCTTCTTATTTATATGAAATGGAGATAAAATCGCTGGCTATATATGATTGGTTGTTATATCATTTATATATCTAACTGCTGCAAAGCATTCGGAGTAATGTTTCGTCTTAGTACACATTTTTATTTTGACCATAATTCAGTTATATTTTCTGCGGAATCGCTAGGCATGGTAAATACTAACCAAAATTCACCAAGAAAAGCCAAGGGACCTATATAATGTAAACAAACGTGCAAGGGTAGGTAAATTAAAGTTACTGATTCTTAATTTTAAGAAAACATTTAATACAACAAATTATTTAACAACTATTAAGGATAATTTTAATTAACAAATGGGAACGCATGGAAAATATAAATATCATGGCTCTATCAATTCACTTATTTGTCACGTGAGCACTTGCTCTGTTTTGATTGGATATCAATGTCAAGATCCGGTAAACATCGGAAACAAATTCGAAAGTTAACTACCTTACGATTAATAATCAACATATGGAATTTTATTTGTCAACAGTACGTTACGTAATAAATACAAAAAACAACGTGCATACGGGACTTGGTTTAGTATATACAGTCGACTCTCGTTATCTCGAAGTCAGCCGGACCAGAGAAATATTTCGGGATACCCGTAGTTCGACTCAAACGAAAACCGGAAGTTTGACAGACCAAGGGACACAACCCTTGCTTACCTTGGTAAAGCTAAAATAAATCCGGATGAATATGGGAAGGGGATCTATATTCTGGTCTCATATCGATGGATTTGTATGTTATGGTCTTTCATTATTATAATAACATTGTTTTCACTTATTTAATTATTTCTTTGAACAGTTACTTTTTTTTCCTGTTGTTTTTATTCGAGAGAGTAATTTCCAATCGATCTTAGCGTTCTTTATTAAAGTCATTTAAATTTGACAAAATTGTTTATTCTCGGATACAAGAGATTTTAGAAATTTAGATTTATTTTTATTTTCTTTTATCTCAATCTTTCTTTTAAAGAAAAAATACAAAAAGATAAAAGACGCCGATTGAGAAGTTTTTATGTGATCACCAACGGAAGTCTTAATCCCCACTTTATACACATCCAAGCTCATCAGTGTAAATCACGATTAATCTAATTTTTTTTTTTGTAAACATTTTAAATAATTTTTCATAAACTTCAACAATGTATCACTAATTATTTATCGTGGTGATAAAAGATAATCTTAGGTAAACACTCGTGGAAATAGAATGTCATAAATCAATACCTTGGTCAGTGACCGGAAATTTAATTACACGTGTATTGTCAGATTAACTCTTCAATCCATTTAAATCCCGGAGGTCATGTTTTGACATATGTGTATTTGTTTGAGATAAATAATGAATTTTGAATGCTTTTGTTAACCTTGGGACCGTAAATTTAGTTCGACTCAACCGAAATTTCGACTCATCCAATTTGGACTCATCAGGAGTCGAAATACATATATATATATATGGAACAAAGTTCGGGACCACGAAAAAACTTCGACTCATCCGAAATTTCGAGTCAACCGAGTTCGAGACAACGAGAGTTAACTGTATAAATGCATTGTTTTCAGTCCATAGAAAATATTTCCAAAATGTGGATATTCATAGATAAAAGATAGTTTTTTAAACGAGAGGGTGTTTCTGAGCTACAATTTCATCGAAAGTCGATAGCCTTGAGATGAGATGTCATCGAAAGTCGATACCCTTAAAATGATATGTACCCGAAAAACATCGTCTTATGATTTTTATCGCTGTTTTCCTAGGCGACTTCTTTAATGTAGGCTCACGACGTCATACATTCTCTCTATACATGACTGAGAAAAACCCATATAACTCGAGTCGCTTGAGAAGTAAAATTATCACAATTCTTCTTTGAAATAGCGATTACTATTGTTATTAATTTAAAAACATGGGGATTGTTTGTTTTTTTTTTTTATCATTTTTAAGATTTAATACGTTTTCTCATAAGTTATTGGTGACACACGATACGTACGACATAACAGCTTATTTAAGACTAAATGAATTTATATTGACGGTGAGATCAGCAATCGTTGAAGCGTCACATATTGATGGAAACTTTTTAATCTCAATTGTAAGATATACATATTTTGTTTAAGACGAATTATATATATATTATGGTGTAAGACCCGTTCAACCACGTGTTATCCGATTGAGAATGCCATAAAGTTGTCACATGTTTAGACGTGTATATATATAAGTTGTTTTCAATTAGACTTGTTTATATTTTTTCGTTTGGGCTTGTATTATATTTGCCTTCGGGTTTATATGATCCGTTCATCCTATTTTGACTCTTTCAAAATTCAAGAGTCTATCCTAAATTGAGGTAAATTATATGGCCTTCCAAATACCGTTTCGATTCCTAACATCACTGAAGAGACATTAATTGTCGAAATCCGGATATGGTGTATAAATTTTTGCACCTCATGTTTGCGGTATACCATCTTTTCCATAAGTTTATTGTTTTCTGTTTGGTAATAAATTGATAATAAGATCTATTTTGTTACATCTTGTGATCCGTTTATTCGGAAATCGCCAATGGAAGTCAGCAGGGTTTAAGAACATCAGTTGTTCGACCTGCTAGTTAAATGCGTTTTGTTAAAATATACTTTTTCACTCAATTTGGTCTTTTGGAAAATGTTGTTTGTGCTGTATTTAGACCCCTCTACCAAGAAATTTGTTTTGCATGCACACGTATAAAAATTGCGGTTTTTATCCAACGCAATCATAGGTTTGAACGTTGTTTTCAATTTAGACTTGTTTATATTTTTTCGTTTGGGCTTGTATTATATCTGCCTTCGGGTTTATATGATCCGTTCATCCTATTTTGACTCTTTCAAATTTCATGAGTCTATCCTAAATTGAGGTAAATTATATGGCCTTCCAAATACCGTTTCGATTCTAACTCACTGAAGAGACATTAATTGTCGAAATCCGGATATGGTGTACAAATGTTTGCACCTCATGTTTGCGGTATACCATCTTTTCCGTTAGTTTATTGTTTTCTGTTTGGTAATAAATTGATAATAAGATCTATTTTGTTACATCTTGTGATCCGTTTATTTGGCAATCGCCAATGGCAGTCAGCTGGGTTTTAGAACATCAGTTGTTCGACCTGCTAGTCAAATGCGTTTTGTTAAATTATACTTTTTTACTCAATTTGGTCTTTTGGAAAATGTTGTTTGTGCTGTATTTAGACCCCTCTACCAAGAAATTTGTTTTGCATGCACACGTATAAAAATTGCGGTTTTAATCCAACGCAATCATAGGTTTGAACGTTGTTTTCAATTTAGACTTGTTTATATTTTTTCGTTTGGGCTTGTATTATATTTGCCTTCGGGTTTATATGATCCGTTCATCCTATTTTGACTCTTTCAAAATTCAAAAGTCTATCCTAAATTGAGGTAAATTATATGGCCTTCCAAATACCGTTTAGATTCCTAACATCACTGAAGAGACATTAATTGTTGAAATCCGGATATGGTGTACAAATTTTTGCACCTCATGTTTGAGGTATACCATTTTTCCGTAAGTTTATTGTTTTTTGTTTGGTAATAAATTGATAATAAGATCTATTTTGTTACATCTTGTGATCTGTTTATTTGGCAATCGCCAATGGCAGTCAGCAGGGTTTAAGAACATCAGTTGTTCGACCTGCTAGTCAAATGCGTTTTGTTAAAATATACTTTTTCACTCAATTTGGTCTTTTGGAAAATGTTGTTTGTGCTGTATTTAGACCCATCTACCAAGAAATTTGTTTTGCATGCACACGTATAAACATTGCGGTTTTCATCCAACGCAATCATAGGTTTGAACGTTGTTTTCAATTTAGATTTTTTATATTTTTTCGTTTGGGCTTGTATTATATTTGCCTTCGGGTTTATATGATCCGTTCATCCTATTTTGACTCTTTCAAAATTCAAGAGTCTATCCTAAATTGAGGTAAATTATATGGCTTTCCAAATACCGTTTCGATTCCTAACATCACTTAAGAGACATTAATTGTCGAAATCCGGATATGGTGTACAAATTTTTGCACCTCATGTTTGCGGTATACCATCTTTTCCGTAAGTTTATTGTTTTCTGTTTGTAATAAATTGATAATAAGATCTCTTCTGTTATATCTTATGATCCGTTTATTTGGCAATCGCCAATGGCAGTCAGCAGGGTTTAAGAACATCAGTTGTTCGACCTGCTAGTCAAATGCGTTTTGTTAAAATATACTTTTTCACTCAATTTGGTCTTTTGGAAAATGTTGTTTGTGCTGTATTTAGACCCCTCTACCAAGAAATTTGTTTTGCATGCACACGTATAAAAATTGCGGTTTTTATCTAACGCAATCATAGGTTTGAACGTTATTTTCAATTTAGACTTGTGTATATATATATATAGATCATATAAACCCGAAGGCAAATATAATACAAGCCCAAACGAAAAAATATAAACTAGTGATGTTAGGAATCGAAACGGTATTTGGAAGGTCAAATAATTTACCTCAATTTAGGATAGACTCTTGAATTTTGAAAGAGTCAAAATAGGATGAACGGATCATATAAACGCAAAGCAAATATGATACAAGCCCAAACGAAAAAATATAAACAAGTCTAAATTGAAAACAATGTTCAAACCTGCTGATGTAAGATATTAGTTATCCGAAATATTTAACATTTGTTCATAATTTTACATTTGTTTTGGTGATGTTGTACCCTTTTAGACTTGCTTATTATATATATATATCTATCATAGGTTTGAACGTTGTTTTCAATTTAGACTTGTCTATATATATATATATATATATTGATATATATATTGTTAAAATATACTTTTTTATTTTTTTGGTCTTTTGGAAAATGTTGTTTGTGCTGTATTTGGACTCCTCTACCAAGAAATTTGTTTTGCATGCACACGTATAAAAATTGCGGTTTTTATCCAACGCAATCATAGGTTTGAACGTTATTTTCAATTTAGACTTGTTTGTATTTTTTCGTTTGGGCTTGTATTATATTTGCCTTCAGGTTTATATAATCTATATATATATATATACAAGTCTAAATTGAAAACAACGTTCAAACCTATGATTGCGTTGGATGAAAAAACCGCAATTTTTATACGTGTGCATGCAAAACAAATTTCTTGGTAGAGGGGTCTAAATACAGCACAAACAACATTTTTCAAAAGACCAAATTGAGTGAAAAGGTATGTTATAACAAAACGCATTTGACTAGCAGGTCGAACAACTGATGTTCTTAAACCCTGCTGACTGCCATTGGCGATTGCCAAATAAACGGATCACAAGATGTAACAAAATAGATCTTATTATCAATTTATTACCAAACAGAAAACAATAAACTTACGGAAAAGATGGTATACCGCAAACATGACAAGTCTAAATTGAAAACAACATTCAAACCTATGATAGATATATAATATATAATAAGCAAGTCTAAAAGGGTACAACATCACCAAAACAAATGTAAAATTATGAACAAATGTTAAATATTTCGGATAACTAATATCTTACATCAGCAAAATGTCAAATAATTCTTATCTTGACATGTGGTAGTCAAACTGAAATAATAATCTTGATCGTAATACAAATTACCACGAATCAATATGCTAGTAAATTTTTTCAATATTGATGTTTGGGAGGAGGAATAAATTCCTTAAAACTGTAAGAGTCTTGTACTGAAGCCTGAGTTACAGGAAACAAGTGATGGTAGGGACTTATTCTATGTTTTATATATAAGTACGTCTGAACCAGTGACAACTCTACGACAGAATCCCGGCCAGGGAAGTACAAAAATTTTGCTTCCGCAAATTTACAGATCTAACATTGTTGGGCTGTTATTTAGACGAATTATATATATATATAGATATACATATACATATATATAGTAAATAGATAATTAAATGGACGTTGTCTCCTTTCATATTGGCAAACTACAAAAAAGAAAACTAGATAACTAATTATTTACAAAAATTAAAGCATCCAATTAAATGAATCCTGTGATACAGAGATCGAAAATTTGTCTGTGGTTGGTCCTGGGATACAGAGATCCGTAAATTTGTCTGTGGTTGGTCCTGGGATACAGATACCCACATTATCAAATGTTTTGGATGCTAAATGAAATATGACGCAAAATTACACATATTTGAAGGAAACGCAGAGAAATGAGCCAAATCATGCAATTGACCAAGGCAGTCACAAATGACTGTCGCGGCGGGTGATTGGCACATTTTGCTGCGTTTTCTTTAAATATGTGTCATTTTGCGTCATATTTCATTTAGCATCCAAAACATTTGATATTGTTGGTCTCTGTATCTAACATATGATTTTCTATTTGAATAATGTTAATTTCCGTATTTGATAAAACAAAGAACAATAACTATTGGTCTCAAATTGAAGATGTAATCAGCATTCAGTTAGTTGACCGGCGTCGATATTGTCGGTATGTTTTTTTTTTCTCTTTTTTTATCTGTGAATACTATGTTGTCTGTCTGGATATGGAGTATTATTACAATGACTGTGCCGACATTACACAAAGGTTTTTGATTGGAATTAACAAACAATTTAGAGAATTAATTTCAGAAGTGGGCATATATTTATAGCATTTGCTGAATGTTTACAATACGAATTTATACTTTGTTTTTGCGGAGTGGGGGGTTGGGGGGGAGGGGAAGGAGGGTATCGTGCAACGCGACCAAAAAGAAGGGTGCGTGTGTAAACATCAATCGTTTAATTTTTAGTGTTGATAACTTTTGTCTTTATCTCGAACACATTAGATTGCTTCTGAATATAGAAAACAACATATATATGAGTAGCATTAATTTATACATGTAAAGAAAGTACGTAAAAAGCGGCGAAAAATATGCATTTTGTAATTTTAATAGCTTGGTTAATTAACTATCTATTATTTCCGTTTTAAAATAAACCGTTCTTTTGAAGCCTAACATAATGAGGCAAATTGATTTCTACTGAAAAAAAAAAAAAAAACAAAAAAAAAAAAAAAACAAATCCAACGGCCTTTTTATATTTTCTAATCATTAACACACAGATAACTAACGCAATACCATGTCAATATTAGGCTACATCCTGTGGAGCGATTATCGAGAATCGAAATTTAAAGTAAAACATGCACATTTTTCGTCTATTTATTTCCATTATGTTAATTTTATTATATACATTTATAGTCTTTTTCACAAAAAAATAAAATAAATTCTTTATATTTCGTTTCTTTCAATATCCATACGCATTATATTGCATGACGTTTCTTAAGTTTTTTAGTATTTTTATTAGTTCAAGTATGCAACCTTAATAATTTTTATCTGTAAAATGATTTTGTTGACAGAATGTAAAATATTAAAAAATTCGTTCTTGTCCTATGCCACCAAGCTAGATGTAATCGTCATATGTATAATGGAAGACGATAAACACTTTATTATTGTATATTCCATCTGCTGTTACTTTTCACCTAGACACAGATTTACAAAGTAGTCGTAGTACATTTATGTAATAAATACGAATATAAAATTATCGATATTGTTACTTCAGTATAATATTTACTATATATGTGAACCGCCATGACATTTCCAGGCTTATGGCGGTAAACTTTATAATGGGGAAACGTCGATTTAAAAATCGGACACCTGTTATTGAATGTCAAACTAATCATGCGAAAAAATAAAATTTCATTTTTTCTTGACTTGAGGAAATTTGAATCTTATATTTAGATATACAGGACAAGTAGTTTTTTACGTCAAATTAATAATTTAGGTAAAAATCCCGTTTAGAATCGCGTTCTTAATTCACAATATTTATCTTTTAGATTTCATTGCATTGCTCTGAATTAAAATTAATTCTCAAAGGGGCCTGAAAAAAAACTTTAGATCATTATAGGCATTTCAAAGTGCAATGTTTATATTTTTCTCTGATTTATTACCAATACAGTTTGCAGCATGAACACCAAGTTTTCGGAGTAAATCTCATTGTTCACATTGTAAGGGAAAATATTTTGGTATTCATTTGTTTAGCATTAATGTAGTTCTCCTTAAGAGAAAGAAAAATGCTCGAGTCATTATTATTTACATTGCAGATTCCGGTACATTGTTGTTATTGCAACCAAATGATTGATAAAGACGATAGATATGAAATATTCTTTAGTTGTTTTGTCCAAAATAAAAAGCAAAAAACAACGAAAAAACAATATGGCAAGTTTCAGAGATAACTATTATAATAGATGAACATACATGTGAACAATTGAAAAAAAAAATGTTTTAATAAAATCTAAAGTAACAAAAATGACCATAATTCTGTTATTTTGCAGAATCTAGCAAAATAACTTTTCAGAGTGTTTTGAAATATATGTATACTTCATAAAAATGCAAATTAATCATTTTGACCCTGGTACCTCCATATGACTGAAATATCATGGCTGGTCACATATATGCACTGGCTTGTTTTGAAAAGATATTTTTATCTGTCAACAAGTATACATTTGTTCATTTAAGATTTATTTTTCATTTCTAATCAAATTGTACCAATAAATTCTTTTTAATTGATTTTTGTTTTTCTTTGAAACTTATGTTGCAAGTTATTCAAATTTAAAAGAAAAAAGAAAATCTGTACTGATCACGTCTCTTTTTGCATACATAAAAAAAAAAGAAAAATGTTTCTCCAAATGTTAAACTATTTATCTAAAGAATCTCTGAACATATTTTCTGAAACAGTATTCCGATCTGAGTTTCATTTCGTAGCAACAGAGACATGTACACCATATATGTATATAAAATATTTTTGATAGTACATGTAGGTTGCTGCCAAGGTTTTCCTCAATCTTAAAGTTTCGAAAAATGTACAAAATCATCGTATTTTAAACAATCTTCAAAATGTACTGACTTTAAAGCCTTTATAAGGAGATTGTTTTACCTAGCATTAAGACTTTTGAAAAAATACCAATTTAAGAACCTAACTGGAGAAGAGTATATTTTATAAAGTTGCGATTCAAGGCCGTTTTATGCCAAAATTGAACCTTTTACTTGAAACACACATTTGCTCAAAGTGTGAATAGCAAGAAGAGGTTTCGTCTTTCCTATAATTTTCGAAGTACAATTAAATTTGAAGTAGCGGCTATTTAAGGCCACGTCGCTTTTCTATCCTTTTTAAATAAAGAAATACAATTGGAGGAGCACGTAAACAAAAAACGAAAACCATGAAATGGTCGATATGCGAAATCAGACAAAAACCAAACAACTCAGTAAAAACAAAAGAGAACAAAATAAATTAATCAATATTTTACATTCGTCAGCAATAAAAATGATGTCATTACACCAAGCATGCCATGTAAAGAAAATGAACGCCTTTAGTTGAAATAAGTTGTGAATAAAGTAAATATCTGTTTTCAATACAAAATTCCTAAAGCGGAAACATACAGTATCCAGGTAGAGGTACCTTACTGCATTAAACCGTTTTTCGTAAGAAACTTCAAAAATGAAGCTTGGAAGTATTTCTAAGATATTTTTTTTCTCTGTTTTCGTGGGTTTCTTTCGTTCATGCATATTAAACAGAATTTTTAAATGGTGTTAGCGGACCCGACCATTGTAAAACCATTTTTTTGTGTCAAGAAAAGACGTAAAAAAAGTGTTTCTTTCAGCTGTTGAAAGTAAATTTTGATAAAGTATATAAAAACAAAACTAATGTCTTAGAATATTCCTAGTTCTAGTTTTTTTTAGGAAATAATAACTTGTTAATTCATTATTCTTCAACAAATTTGTTCCTAGAAAAAAAAAAAACATGCTCCACAAACACAAAAAGAATAGTTGGTGCTTTATAGTTATTTTTTCCTGTGCTATGTATATGATGTTGAGTAATCAATCTACTCTGGAGTATAGCTGTCGGTAATATGAATAAAGGGCTTTGGGGTATAAAACAATTCAATAGCACACCCAACACAAAAAAAAAAGCTACCTGACATCTAGAATTAAGACTACTTATCTTCTCCCCTAAACGTTTTCAGATAAGGCTAAACCGTCTCCATTTTAGGAACACCCAATCGTGTCCACCGTTAATAAATAGTGATTCGTAATGACATATGATGCTTAAATACAAATCAAATTGATATCATAACAGGAACCTTAATTTTGTTTTGTTGCTGTAAAAATGGGACAGTAACTCTTTAAAAGCCCAAACACCACTTCCTTCAGAAGCAGACCGTGCGATGCTCTCATATATTATTTAGATAATTAGGCATTACCGGGATATATAAGTACAACAGAATTAACTTACTAAACGATGAATTAACTGTACAAAACTATTTAATTGCAACTCTTATGTTCGCTCTAAATATGCATGACATATATTTGCCATTGGACATTAAGCAATAAACAATCAAGAGTTAATTTATGTCTTACAAATTAATTTGTAATCATGCTAAATATTAACAACTGGCGCGTTGAACAAACTACAGTTTAAAATTTAAAACAATAATAATTATATTAATAAAAAAAAATACACTGCAAGTAAAAACAAATTGTATTGTGCCATTATTTTTGTTATCTGGTGTATGTTTATTTGAAAGCAGAAGTTATTAATTTCATCTTTCACTTTTTTTAGTGTACCATATCTTTGACATTTGTCTATACGCATCAATGCACCCTTTTCTCGAGATGTTTTTCGATTTTTTGTTTGTTTAGAATCCTGCAACGAAAACCCGACATCTTCAATTGTGTCACCTATCATTGAATTGCCGTAAACGTTATGGACGTCACTGAGGACATATAATCGCTAGAAGTTTTAGACGTTCTGGCGTTTTAAAGTGGACAATGGCGAATAACAATTATGTTTGACGGATGTACAATCGGGCACGTTAAGGCGAAATAGACACGTTTGGGGGTATCGAACACGTCTGGGGAAAGGCCACGTTTGGGAGTGTTACATATGTACCATTTATGTTTTTGTTTATTTTCAATAGGTTTTTTTTTAAATATTATATCGTATTTCTGGTAATGATTTTCATTGTACTGTATGTCATATGTTTTGATTCCAAATATGCCTCTATTCTGAAAGATTTTGTTTTATAGATTAATGTTCTTTCAGGTACTTTTAGTATTTCCACCGATCGATATTAAAACTGGTTCATTGAGATTTGTAAAATCAAGTCTTTGTAAAAATGTCAAGAGAAAGGAATCTTGACATTGGTTGTTGTATTTCTAATTGTATCTTATAATTTGTGTAAATTTTAGAATTTGGTACAAAACTTTACAAATGTCTGAATTTATTCACAAATTTTGTTTATTTTTGTGACCGTATGCTGAATTCAATATATTTATTAGTGTTGTTTCGCTGCTTTCTAATTGAAAAATACCTCACTTCTCCTGGTTTATATCATTTTAAGATAATAAATAGTTATACCCTTTACGATTTTAAAGTAGTGGAAAATTGTATTTAAATGGTATTTTTTATTACTAGTTTTAGTAGTGTTCATTTATTGCCTACGTCTGGTTTCGATAGCACTTATTTTTAAACATTAATTCTTTTTTTGGTTTTGAATATGTTTATTTTTTAATTTAACCAAATTTTTAATATTTGACTTCCCATTATAAAATTTAGTTCGGTTATGTTTAGTATCCTCGACTAATTGTTTCTGAAAGGGAAACAATATCATTCTAGGTACCTTACTCCCTTCTGATATTGTTTCGAAATTGAAGGTTTGTGTATGTTCTCTTAAAAAAATGTAACGCATAGTTCATATAATTGTTTAATTTCAATTCCTAGAAAATTAAAAAAAAAAAAAGTTGAATATGATTTTTTCATACTTTTGCATAATACTTTTGCATCATACTTCTGCGTACATTTTTATAACCAGCTACATACATACAGAAGAATAAAAAATTGACACCATTTATCATAATACTTTGTATCATACGTGTATTACCATAAAATGTCAAGAAAAACAAAGATTAATCCTGGACATGTATTTATCAGACGGAAAATCCTGAATATTCAAGGACATAATCTACTATAGATCATAATGTAAAGCTTTGCACTTTCCACCTTAACGCTGACTTTTCGAAGGTAAGTTCGGTTAAATTATTTTGTATTTAACAAAGTATTTCATCTATTATCATATAAAAGTTTTAAATACCAGGTGACTTTTATAACAAATGAAACAACATTTTAACGGGAATAATGTTGACAGCAAAACATTATGGATCTAGCATTTAATTGTGTATGATGTAAATCGAAGTAAACTACGTCATTAAGTTATATTTTTTTAATGCATGTACAATATTTTCAGGACGTATGTTTAAAATGAAACACTTATCAATTGTTGGAGCATCTTTTGTGTTACTTCTTATCTTTTCATGTGGTGAGTAAAGGCATTTTTATAAAACAAAATATTTACTCGAAAAGTCTATATTCAGTATTCTGAACATTAATTATGTGTATATTCAGATAAGATCATACCACGAAATCATGATTTAATTGAACAATTAAGATATAAGTTTTGGTCTACAACAAAATTAGACAAAGGAAAAATTAAGACGGGAAATCAAAGTCAAAGTCAAAATTGAAGGACTGACACCCCATTACAAAAAAAAAAAGAAAAAAAAAAAAAAAAAAAAAAAAAAACAGTTCACACTGATTTAAATTCTAGTTGTAATAACTGGTTAATTAGAAGAAAACCTCAGGAAAGTCCACAAAACCTGCTTTATTTGTAAAACCTGGAGTTTTACTTCAGTTCTAATGCCTTTTCAGAAATAAACTAATGCTAATGCATAGGTTTTTTCAATATATACGAGAGAGAGAGAGAGAGAGAGAGAGAGAGAGAGAGAGAGAGAGAGATAATTGCCTATTCTTTCACATGATTAAACATTAAATTAAAACAGGTTTACTCCCACGAATAACGTTTAGTTCTACCTTATATCTATAAAAAAAAATGGTCAGCATGTTCAAACTAAAAAAGAACGAGTCCTTGACATATTTCAACATTAATCGAAGTATTTGACTTTTGAATGACCTTAAACATTACTGAAACATATTATTCATGTTAATATCTGTAATCTTCCACATTTAATACAACGTTCAGTGAACAGGTTATGACTGTATCACTATAACGAAGAACAAACACGATTAAAAACATTTGACTTTTTTTCGTAAAGCCAATGATGATTGTTAAAAATATACTTTTCAGTTCTGGAAGAACATGGAGTGGAAGCACAACCCCGGCACAGTGTAAAGGTACGCGAATGTCAACGATACTGTCGACCACCATCGTCAACTTCTTTGTGCAACTATTGTTGTAGAAATACATTTCCAAGGGACGACATTGGAGAGTGCCATTTTAACGCTTGTCATTGTTGGGTTTGGTTAATCTAGATATCAGCATATATAATAACCAAGACGTGACATCAATAAAACAAAATTGTTTTTCATTTAGAATGCATTTATCAGTGAATGAGTATCATCATATAACAAGACCAGTACCAGGTCTGATCTTGCAATATAAAACAATCAGATCCTACATAACATTATAATTGCATGCAAAATCAACAATTATAAAGACAACAGCAGCAACAACAGCAGCAAACGTTAAAAACAGTGATTCTTTGAAACATCAAATTTTATAACAAACAAGGGCATTATACACTCCTCAAATGGCAAACGTCATATCCACAGAAATTAAAGAAAAGACAAAGAATAGTCCAGAATAAACAGCTACAAAAATTTTTTCACACATTTTCTGTAATGGATCACAAAGTCATGATGACACATTCAAGATAAATAATATTTGTGTCTAATTTTAGTTGAATTTTCAATTGAATTTTGATCCGAAGGTCATACAGTATGTACTTTTCAAAAACCGATGTGTAGCATAACATAACTAGGTTATCGTACTAATTTAATGTATGCAATAAATCAAATAGTGTGCCTTTATTTTTTGGTAAAGTATGTTTTAGTGTTTAGTTTATAAGGTCGTACTTCAACTGTTAACATGCTCAAAACCCCAAAATGGTCAAACATTATTTCTAAATGTTGTCGATTGAACATTTGTCTAGCCATGACATCGCGGCAACTTTTTGAGGAAATGACACGTTTTAGAGTTTTATATGTATATATTACAAAATAGTGCAAATAACGATGAAACATCGACGGACAGACTGATGGACGGGGTGCCAAACTATAGTCCCCTCAACTTTCGTCCGTAAGGTACTATTTACTAATTACTATTACTTTTTAAAAGAAGCTGAATTTGTTTTCTTTCATTATGTTCCGTAAAAATGTCTTACGGTAAAATTATAACATGACATAACATTGCCATTAGCAGGAGCTCGGATGACAGAGAGGTTTATATGGCAAGCCGTTTTACTATTTATTCGAACTTCAAGATATCTCATATAATATATAAGATATCTTGTTATTTCAATTGTCTCATTTTGTGAAATCTCTATATCGCCATGTTTGGGACCTTTGATTTTTTGGACTATTCTTTCGGCTTGTTGCTTCGGTACTCGTTTGCCGATGGTTTTTTGGTACCAATGGTTGGCTGGGTGCTCTTTTTAAATCTCACGGTCTCTTCAGCACTTAGGTCATAAGATTTAGACCGGATAAACTTCTAGTATTTGGCACAAAGGGCCAACCCGTGGTAAAATCAGTAAATGTTAAAGCTCCCATGAGAGTAATTTAGATAAAAAATTTCAAACAAGATACCAAAAATTGCATATGCTTTCATTGAAAAGGGTACAAACGTCTCGAAAAAAAACGAGGGGAGGAGGGTAATAAAGAGTTATTAGTCAAATAAAACCATACAACACCATGACCAAAAGGAGGCGACAAAAAGACAAACAGTAATAACAAAATATATAAACAGGTAACTACATATTGAGAACGAACTTCGTATCTGAGCAACCACAAAAACCTGGAAAAATAAAAAAAATATAAAGATATCTCATTTATACTTTATTCATATTAAGCAGCCCTTTGTGTTGGTCGGTTGTAGCATAATCTCACCCAATTCTAGAAGACACAACCAAAAAAGGGACCAAATAAACAACTGCTCCATGTATACAGTTTTAGTATTATGAACCCTATCCCGTGTGAATATTCATTTGCAGTTACCAAAGATGATCTACCAAAGTGTATGATAGTTTTGTTTTATCTTTATTACAGTTTCATTTGCAAAAACAAAAGTTCTTTGTATTGGTTATAAATGTTACGGACAACATACACCATGTCCTCTCAGCCGACGTCGTATTTTTTATTTTAATAAAAAAAAAACATATTGAAAAGCTTCTATAAATTAAACCACTGTGTAATATATTAAAAGTATCACGTGGTTTCTTCTTTTGTACTACGAATTACAATGTATGTAACTGTTCACAGTTCTGTAATTTATTTCCCCCATCCGAAGTAATGATTTAAAATGTTAACTTGACATGCCATACTTGATAGAAATGCCGACGTGAAAGAAAGCACTCTAAACTAAAGTATCAACGCCAACAGAGATTACATTCCACGGAGGTTACATTTCGACAATTATTCATTTATAGACGCAAATACGTGTATCTGAAGGGAAATGTGTATTAAATTTTAATGTCGTCACCGATATCGATCTGCTGGGTGTAGAATTTTACTGATAAAAGCTACACCTCTAAAAGAGGGACGAAAGATACCAGAGGGACAGCCAAACTCATAGATCGAAAACAAACTGACAACGCCATGGCCAAAAATAAAAAGACAAACAGACAAATAATAGTACAGATGACACAACATAGAAAACTAAAGACTAAGCAACACGAACCCCACCAAAAACTGGGGGTGATCTCAGGTGCTCCGGAAGGGTAAGCAGATCCTTCTCCACATGTGGCACCCGTCGTGTTGATTATGTTATTACAAAATCCGGTAAATAGTCTAATTCGGTAGGTCACATTCGTGAAAAGGGAAGGGTATTGTAGTTACTACATAAGGAACATATCCGATATCATCTGTGAAACGGTTATTCCATAACGGTCAACCAACTCGTGATGGCGTCCGTAAAATTTACGAAGGGGTGATTTCAACTGCACCATTTGGAACTCTTGGTTTAATAGCTTCCTTGTAAGCAGCAATCCTCTATCAAGGAAATCATGATAGGAAATACAAGCCCGGGAATATCGTATCAATTGGGAAATATATACTGTAAATTCAGCAATTATTGCGTGCATTTATTATTGCGATTTTATAATTTTAGACTAAAATGCAATTTTAATTTTTGCGATATTGAGAAAAATCCTGTTTAATTCATATAAAATATTTCAAAATGCGAGTTTAAGTTATTGCGATTATTACCCTGTCGCATTTTTCGCAATAATAAAAACATCGCAATAATTTCTGAATTTACAGTTCTCCGTATGCAGGCGCTGCTGGAATGTTGCTACATAGAAATGAAAAGTTCACAATTGGGAAGCTGAAATCATCTCTTTTGTCGTAAAGTTTTGTTTTCAACCGACCCTCATTGTCAATTTCTAGATGTAAGTTAAGATATGAGGCAGACTTAACTGTATCTGTAGTATCCTTTATCTTTAGTTCGGTGGGATAGATTCGTTCAACATAGTAACCAAATTTGGTATTATTTAGTGAGAGAACATCATCTATATAGCGGAACGTAAAGTTAAAGGATATTGCTAACTTTTTATCTTTCTTCATAAGACGTTCCTGTATGAAGTCAGCCTCATAATAATAAAGAAACAAGTCGGAAAGAAGAGGGGCACAATTGGTTTCCATTGGAATTCCGACAGTCTGTTGAAAAACGCGTCCTCCACTGCACTTTTTTGTTTGTATAGCAAAGACCGGGCTAATTAACAAAATAACCATTTTATGTGGTATATTTAAACGTTGAAATAAACTCTGAATTAATTTAGTATTCCCAAACGTGAATTTTTCGATGTAACCACAAGCCTCGACCACGGTATAAAATATTGTCAAAGTGTCAAACAAATAAAACAAGAGTAAAATTACTTTGGTCAAAGCCTGTGGCCAATGCAAAATTTAACCAGAAAAGTTGGATTCCGGGTATTACGTCACATTTAATCATCGATGGGGAGTAGCCTCTCTCGGTATTTTTTCGGCTGATTTTGAGGTACAATCAAGCCAAGCATTTGCATGGCATATCCATGTTAAATGTACAATTAAGAATTTAATAGCGCTCCTTCGTTCAATTAAACTTAATAGTGAGTTAATAGACTATTAACGTTAATCAACGCTAGTAATATACAATTACATTTAAGTGTACTTTTAATAGACAATTAACTTTAATAGACGTTTGTGCAACCCAGTCTGGTTGTATAAATGATACAAAATATGTTTCTTGTTAAAACTTATTACGTCAACATGGTTAAAGTGGAAATATTTTGGATGAGATTTCCAACCAATAAAACATGTTTTCGGAATTTTTTGACAGCTAAAACTGTGCGACTTTCACTATAAAGTTTCGTAATAAAATATATCCTAGAATGGAAAGTTTATATGCACTACAAGTGTATTTAAGTGTCAAAACATAGGGTTGTGCGGCGTATTTTTAACATTTATATGCCTCGAACTTGTAAAAATGTAAACGTATACCAAAATTCTATATTACCCCTCCCTCCACTTTGGGACTTCCTCAGAATTCATTTGACCGCTATTCATGTGTTTTTATATTGGTAACATTCTCAAGTTGTGTCTCTACGGGATGAAGCATGAAGAGAATATCTTGGAACCAGTTGGTAAACAAAACAAAATATTTATGAATTTAAAATTTCACCCCAAAAGAGGCGTGGTTTGTGAAACAGCTGTATTTACAAAGTGCAACCTGAAATAAGCATGAAGAAAATACTATGTCATACACAAATTACCAAATTATCAGACAATTCAGTTTGTTATTGGTATGTACAGGTAAATAACAACTTTTAGACAGTCTGAAAAAATACTGAACATATTTTGATTAAGTGCAAGCGAATTGTCTTATAAGTACTGAATTTACGCAGTGGATAATTTGTTGTTCGGACTTTTCGTGACCGTAAGATCAAAATGACTATTTGAGACAAAAATGCATTGATTATTATTCATTGTTGTTTACCATCTTCAGGCAAATCAAAATAGAATAACGGCAAAATTGCTAAATAGGCACATACACAGTTGGCGAGGACAACGTGTTGTGTAATTAGTCAACCGATCTGGTGTATCGTTTCAAAAGAAAGTTATCTCTTACATTATTTAAATCAACAGGTGTTGATACGTTTAATTATTGTTATTCCTTCTAGCATATTTTTAAGTTGTTACTTTAAATTATATATTTTAAATTGTTAGTTTTGAAAACGAGCACAAGCGTATTCTTATTTTTATTAATTTGATCTAAAATTCATGATCATACAATTTTTTAAAAGGAAGAAAAAAGAAAAAATTGTGAATATGCGAGGCTACTATATATATTGGTAAATGAAGTTTATAGTCAAATAAAGTGTTGTAAAGATGTTGCTTTCCATATAATAAATAAACACCTTACATTGAGTGGGGTATGCAAAACCAAAACAATGAAACACAATACAAATTACCACAAAGGTATTACCATATTTTGTACCAAAGTGTTTACATTATAGTGTTTTCTCATTCTTCTAAATAAAAAGTAACCATAATATACATTTCTGCTTAAGGTTATGATGGAAAGTGGAAGAGGAGATGTAGACACAAACCTTTTCGAGTTCAACTTGGAAAATGCAAAAAGTGGATCTGTTTTCCAGAACATTCATCCTTTGTACCACCATGACATTTAGCATTATTTACACAGAGACTGGCTACTCATTACTAGCTCCTCGTACATTTTAGTTTCCATTTTATAACATTTGTAAACTACGGTCGCCTGTATTTAATTTATTTTGCATTTAGATATGACACAACTTGGTTTGATGGTTTATGTATATTTTGTCTTACTATGGCATGAATTTTTTGATACTATTTATATCATATTTATAGCTGATACATGTATGTTTCGGTTGTAATTTTCTATATGTGATCAAAATATTTACAGCTGCATCATTTAAAGTATGATTTCACAATAAGAGTAATAATTGAATAAAAGGACTTCGCAGCGGTGACTCTTTCGTTAAGATTCGCTAAACCTTTCAAATGGACATCTTACTCTAACAAGCGATGTTCAATTAAGGAGAACAGACTTAATTGGTCGCCTCCATTTTTGACTGGGACAAAAGGCATTAGGAATATTTTTTACCGGTAAAACAGAGTATTTTGATGTCAGGATTTTTCTAAAGACATGTTTATGTTTGTGATTAGTAATCTGTTTCCATGTGCTACACTAATTGCCTTTAGTTATACCACAAGTCTTTGGCCAATATGAGCTCCTGGTTAATGTAGTTTACATTGCAAGGTATGACGGAAGACCAGCATCACGAAGGACAAAATTGTACTTTTCAATGATTTTTCACCTAAAAAATGTTATAATTTCAGAAGAGTGTGAGTTCGTATAACACCATACACCGCTAATATTTTCACAATTAAAATTTCCTTGAACCGCAAAATTTTCGTCTGAAATCTATTATAAATTATATTGTTAAAAATAAACATAAAATAAAAATGCGCACACATTTAAGGTGGATGTTTCTAGAATGTCATGGTTACATTTTACTTCCAGTATTCAAACTTGGACCATATATATTTCCTTCTCCCATAAAACACGAAGTCTTAGTTAATACCCAACAGAGGCTTATTATTTTTTTAAGGCTAAAAATAGTTGCTCCGCGAGAGAAACCTGTTTTTTTCCTATTTGGAAGCATATGAAACGAGAATTTAAACTGTTAGCATTACAAGTGTAGTTGATACCTTTAAAACAGACATTATAAATTGTATGGTAAATATTTGTTATACAGAAGCACAATTGGAGGTTTTTCTTGTCGTATAAAGTAAAATCACAAAAATACTGAACTCCGAGGAAAATTCAAAACGGAAAGTCCCTAATCAAATGGCAAAATCAAATGATAAAACACATTAAACGAATGGACAACAACTGTCATATTCCTGACTTGGTACAGGCATTTTCAAATGTAGAAAATGGTGGATTGAACCTAGTTTTCTAGATCTAAACCTCTCACTTGTATGACAGTCGCATCAAATTTCATTATATTTACAACGATGCGTGAACAAAACAGACATAATAGGTAACATTGTCAAAATATGGGTACAGCAGTCATCACTGTGTCACAATCTCAAAACAAACAAACATTTAACAAAGAAGCATAAATAGCATCTATCAAATTTAACAACCACATTCATTGCTTACTTATATATGTATTATAAATCAACCCATAAAGGATTGAAATATTTAAAGTCCTGTGACTGCATTCACATCTACTCTTAGTGTAGAGTCGCATGTTTGACGCCAGAAAATGTAAACGTCACACAGGAAGAAATATAACATAAGTCGTTCAAAGTATTTTCAAAATTATTATTTCACATGGGGATAGGTGGTATACAGGGTTGAAAAATCAAAAGTTTTTGTTAGAACTAATTTCAGAAAAAGACCGAGATTTAAAATTATCCAGAAGTTCTTTAGAATTTTTAAGAATCAACATATGGTTAATACCACTACGCGAGTAAAATAATTTTGTCGTTCAAAGTATTTTCAAAATTATAATAGAACAATAACAAAATGATGGGATCTTCAAAAGTACAGAGCCACGTAATATGTACCAAAGAAACACATAAAGTCACATAACACACATAATTATATATTTGTGAATGGTAATAACTCCAGCCTTATGAACAGTTGAAAAGATAGTTTCTGCCTAAACTTTAAAATAATGTTCAAGATAGGAAACTGTACAAATAAACTCCAATTGGCAACAACACACGAATTAAATGTTTAAGTTCTTTGTAGTTTGCATTTTTATTAAGTTAAATAATGACCCATAGTAGGTAAATATTTTATGCCTTGGAGTACATTTCATTGAGACTTGGTACCGTCCAGGTTGTTTCTTCAAAAGTAGTACCTGTCGTTCTGAAAGAAAATCACTTCATATAGGTATATATATACCCGTAATGAATAAAGAATTATTCTATGATTAGTCAACATATATGATTGGGTATGACATAAGTCTATTTTTTGTTCTTGCCTGGCCACAATTTTGAAGGACTAAATGCTTGATTTGGCAAACCAAATTAAAACATGCAAGTCTTATTAGAGATCCTTACTAGATGTTAGTGATTAATCAAGGAAGACACAACAACAAATGCTTAGAACACTACTTTTTCTTAATTTCAGTAGTCTCTGCAAATAGCCAAAAGGGAGATAAGTTTTGCTCAAATTGTATGCATTCAAATCTATCTATTGATACACAGTACATAGATGTTATATCATTTAAAATAACCACTGTTTTGTGAAATATTTTCCTTGTAAATTCAGAAAAAAAAAATCATCAGAGGTCCAAGAATACCATTGAATATTTAAGTGTACAAAACACGCATTTCATCTATACATTACTCGTCAGTGGCCCCAAAAGAGAAATAGTTTAATGATTTTATTTGTTCATGTTGTTATATTTGAGCAAAGTTAGAAGATTCCTATAATTCAAAGTATCAATGTTTATATAAAAAATGAGAATTCCATGTATAGATGCAACAGTACTATTTGCTTTGTATGAAAATTCAATGTTAGCTTACATATTGTAAAAATATAGGATGCAGTTTTATAGATACACAGGTTACATATTTATACATAACATGTGTATTTATGTTTACTTGTATGTCGATATGCTAAGCTCACATCGTCCATCAAACTTCATATTAAATTTAAACTATAAGATTTAAACTGTCTCCAAAAAATGCACAAACATATCAATTGTATGTTATTTGGGGTCTTCACAGTGGATCTGACAGACAGGGAATATGTATAGATTACTATATCATGTACATGGCATATTCCGTATCAGACCCTTTATCGGCCCTGGATCATGTTATCAGCTCAATAGCCAAAAGTCTCGAGAAATAATATCATAAACGAGGGCCGATGAAGGGTATGATTTGAAAAATGACATGTTATGATCTTTTTATCATATACTTCAGCAGAAGAAATACAGATGAGAACTATTTTTTTAAAGAATTGAAAAATGCATTGATTGTTTCATTTGTTTTTTTCATTTTTCATAATATAATTCTCTGTTTCCTAATATTTGTTTTGCATCCTACTTTTTTATGTTTTTCACTGAAAACGTACCAGTGAGGTGTTTTTTTCCGAAATTTGCCGAGTTACTTCGAAATGCCTTGCGATAACGTTACAGAGGCAATTAATAAGATCAGATTATTACATGGCATTTTTCATATCTGATGTATTATCAGCCCAAGGTTCAATATCATCACAAGAGCCGAAGACTCGAGGGCTGATATTGACAAAGGGCTGATAATACATCTAATATAAAAAATGACATGTTATGATCTTTTTATCGTATGCTTCAACAATGAATACAAATAACAGTTTAATATATTGATCGTTATAAGTGGCTCTCAAGTAGAAGTTCAAAAAGTGAAAAGTTTACAGACGACGGACGCAAAATGTAATACATCCGATATGAAATCTTTCTATCAATTACCTCAACAGAAAGGAAAACAACAGTATATTATATTTTTATATTGAAGATAAAAAACAATCAACAAAATATAATGAAAAATGACATGTAATAATCTTTTTATCATATACTTCAACAGAAAAAAACCGACAAGTACTATTTTTAAAACTTTGAAAAAAGCATTTATTGTATATTTGTTTTGCATTGAACATAATATTTTCCTGTTTCCTTACACTTGTTTTATAACCTACTTTGTTATGTTTTTCACTGAAAACGTACCATTGAGGTGTATGTTCCGGAATTTGGCGAGTAACGCCAGAATGCCATGCGATAACGTTACGGAAAGGCATGCGATAATAGCCAGAAGCAGTTGATAAAACTTTTATATCAGCCCGTTAAGCACCATTTCGGAAAATTAGAAATTCACATAAATTTAATGCTATCATCATACTGAAAAAAATATAAGTGTTTTACTCTAATTATATGATAAATTGTTATATCAGCCCGTTAAGCACCATTTCGGAAAATTAGAAATTCACGTAAATTTAATGCTATCATCATACTGAAAAAAATATAAGAGTGTTACTCTAATTATATGATAAATTGATATATCAGTCCGCTAAGCACCATTTTGGAATATATGGAATTCACATGAATTTAATGTTACATGTATTATCATACTGAAAAATAATAAGTTACTAGTATTTACTCTTAAGTATATCATAAGAACCTGTATCCCCTGTATATTCCGAATAACAAATATATTCCATAATATTGTTTTTATTTTACACGTGAAGAGTTGAATGTATAAAAATATGTATTTTGCTAGAAACATGTGGTGACTTAACACTGTTACAATGTCATTTACCTTAATAAATTATTCTCTCAATCGATTTATGACTTTTGAACAGCGGTATACTACTGTTGCCTTTAGTTCTCTTATTTCAAATTAGAGGCAAATGATACCAAAGGGATATTCAAACACATGAGTCTGAAAAAAATGACAACGACATGGCAAATAAAAAAATGAAAAAGACCAAAACACAAACAACAATGAACAACAGTACACAAAACACAACATAGAAAACTAAAGACTGAACAACACCAACCCAACCAAAAAACCGGGGGTGATCTCACGTGCTCCAAGAGCATATGCATATCCTGCTCTACATGTGACACCCGTCGTGCTGCAATAGTTTTCTTGATAAAACCGATACAGTAAAACCTTTTATACTGTAATTATAAAATATTCAACTTTTATTACTTTGACATCTGTATCATCATTATCTTATTTGAGCTATTTTAAAAAAATAATTTCACTTCTAATACATTTTGTTAACTGTTACAAATGTAATACTTTACTCTACGGTCTTTCATGCAATGCACTATTCTTTTTTTGTTGAAAGTAACATTTAAATTGTAAATGGTGCAATCATGAAAGACTTGCTTAACTCTTCTCAAAATCCAACTCATCTTTTTGGTAGTTGATATTACATTATGCCCTGATAAGTCTATTTTTTCATCATAAAGCATGTAATGTCTAATTGAAGCGACATAGCAACGTCATATAAAACCAAAACCCATATCAATGTCCATACCACGGGGATATTTGTGCATATACCTTGTCAAAGGTTACCAACGAAATTGGAGAATTATCCGAGATTTTTTCACTCCTTCAAAATAATTTGAAAGAAACTAATTTAACGACTTGCAGATGTTACTTTTTTCACTTACACAATTGTATTCTGAATTTGAATTCATCTTATTCTATATAATCTGTAAACAAAATGTATTTTGCAAATGACCTACTAATATTCGAATGGGATCTAGTACTATGAATTCGTAAATCGAATGTCAAAGTATATGGACACAATAACAAAAAGTAAAAAATTCACAACGTTTGCTTGATTATACTGTCTTAGTTACATACATACTATAGTCTTTCCCAACCAACTGTACAATGGGCCTCAAATTTAAACAAATTTATATTCTCCTTACAGTACACGAAAGGATTGTATTCCACTGCATATAAATAGTGATAGCAAATCAACATTTGATTGAGTGAGATTATCTCACGTGACGTATAACAAAACTTACTATTCCCCACTGAATATCATATTCCCCTCTGACAGATGGGACTTCCCTGTGCGACGTTATGTGCGGTTGATGAATATACCGTTTTGAACGTGTTTTTTTTTTAAAATAAATATAGTATATTTAACATGTTAAAAGTTTTGTGTTTAAAAAAAATATTTCAGATCTCAAAAAAGAAAGAATAAATAATTAGCTTTTGATCGTTACTGATTATCATTGTTTATGTCGTGTTTTGTTATAAAAACAAACATAAGAGCAAAATTATGTAAATTAATATTTAATGTTCAGGAAGTAAAACAGGTATGGGCAGTGGAATAAAATATTCATTTCTCTTGGCCTTGGGAGATATGGCCAAGAATTCTCTAGCGTTTTTGAAAAATATAGATAATCCATAATGTTATTCAGACTCTGATGTGTTAGTTAATATGATTTTGCTTGTTTACTACACTTCACAATTCTCAATATAAGCTTTGGTGACTGCATCTGGCACTATTTATTCGATTTCTGATACCTGAAAAAAAATTAATACCGTTGCAAGAAATTTAGTTGCATTATAACGCCAAAACTGGTGTCTTTTCAAACAGTATAATAGCCTTCATCTGACTAAGCTTGCAAGGGTTATTTTTAAAGTGTCCGAGGGCTATGATTCCAATTATTCATGCATTTTTGGTATTATATTATTCAAAATTCGCTGAATATCATTCATGTGGTTCATATACTACATATATGCTACTCTGTTGTTTAATCTTGAAATTCCTTAAAGCATGATTAGTAAAACTGTTTACTATTGGGTTCTATTCATGTTAAACAAAATGCATTCAAATGTTCTATCTTGTATCGAAAGACATCATATGGCATAGTCTTTGGAGTTATCACAGTAGTTTTATAAAATCCGGATAATAATATTATCCCTTTTTGTGTAACCTGAACAATTGCGGTAAATGGAAGTTTTATTATTTTTCTTTTCTTTAATACCAACAATAACAACAGTTGAACTTTATCGATGAAGATTATTATCCTGAATATTCAATTGAAATAAAATATAAAACATTTGCCAAATGAAGTTATGAAAAGCAACAACCTATCAATCAGTCGTTTAGATTTAATGAAATGCATTATGAAAGTCTTGGAGATGCAAAACCTTTTAAACATCTCACTACCTCAAGTGTGTTGACAATTTGTATACAATGGTACTTTTCTTAATTTTCAAAATATTGTTATAAATCTTTGCTTGTGCCATCAATATATATAAACAGAATCACAGGTGTGAACTATTCTGCAGTTATGTCAGTTATATAGAAAATGTAACCGCTTGATGATGTGTAAGTGTTATAAAATGTTACCCAATCTGAAGATGTATTAAAATCGGACGTTGCAACTGGTTCTGGGACAAAATCAGAAGACTTTTCTACTTCAGATGAATCTTTCATATCTAAAAACAAAAGACATGTTTTCAATTCATTGAGTGAGGAAACCCTTATTAAATATGATGATTTAAATATAAGTATACACATATGCATTTGACTTTTCATCACTTATACAAGGGTAAACATGAAAAATAAAACAGAATTTATATTACACTCAGTTTACTGAACTTTGTAAAAAAGAATTAGTGGTTTTTCAAAAGGAGTTCAAAGGATGGGATTGTGACGACGATATTAAGAGTGAAAATAAACATGGTAAATGTTGACACATATATTCGATACCGGAAAACCTTATAATTGTGTCCGTGAAGTGTTCTTACCATTTGAAAGCCGTGGCTCAATGAAATAATGGCAAATATCTACTTAGAAAATCATAATTAAAAGTAAGTTCAGGTATAACGCATCGTGTATTCTTAACTTATAAGAAAAGGTAGGTTCAATCATATATGATTTATTGATTTTAAGCTGTACATAGCCTCTGGGTGACGTCCAACGTCGACATTGTGACAACTGCCAACCATATAAAAAAAACAAAAAAGGGACAATATTGGATGATGATCAATTTGCACTGAAACCAAAGCTCACAATACTGTAAAAAGACACCGAGGCACATTTTAAAATATAAATGGATAATGAATTGCATTTATTCGTTTATTTGTGAATCATTTGTTCTGATTTCAGTTGTTTTAGATTCATGCACATATTTCTTCGGAAAGTGTATGACAACATGCAAAACCTGCCTAATATTGTATTGACCAACATGAGACTGTCAACAGTGGCTGTGAAATAAATCCACG
Source organism: Mytilus californianus (assembly GCF_021869535.1). NCBI lineage: Eukaryota > Metazoa > Mollusca > Bivalvia > Mytilida > Mytilidae > Mytilus > Mytilus californianus. The sequence goes on from NW_026262626.1 coordinate 14,584,331, forward strand.
TCAAACAGTAACAAGTCAACATATATATGAAATACATTTAACCACAATTAATGTAATATATGTATGCAAATAATAAGGATCCAAAAATAAGATATGTGTGTGATAAACAGGTCGGGATCTCTAGATTTCCTGACGTCAGAATATATTTGCATAGTAATTTCCCAAATAGAAGGTAAACATGACCATGAAAAACTGACCAATCAACTCAATGAACTACAATGCATTGTGGGCTACCACGATGTTTACTACCACTTAAAAACACGCGGAGTTAATGGGAAAACTGTCAGCTAATATAGTGTCTGGGACTCTCATAATAAATGTGTTTGTACATTGCTGCTTCGAAAAAAAAACACCAAAGAACATGGCACTGACACACTGCTTAATTTCAAGCATGTTTCCGTTTATGGCGCTACAGGCTGCCCGGCAAAATGGATGTAACGACAGACACAGATTTATCTACACTAGATGTGTCAACTTTTTATCAGGACCTGATCTCAAAGTAAGTACATCATTTTCAGTATTCTCAAAAAATTGTGATGTAAAAAGCGAGGACGGTAAAAAGCTTAACATAGTATGTATACTTTTGTCCTTTGATGAAGTATGTCTGTTGCTAATTTAATCCCAAAATATACATAAGAGGTATTCTTATCGGTTGGCTGCTGTCCTATTGACTTATGTGGAATAGCTTCTATCATTTAAATCCTCCGGATCATATTGGGTGCCATGTTGCTCATTTAGGTTTGATAAAACGTGCATTGTATATAGAAATAATAACATGATGTGTGAGTGCCAACGAGGCATCTCTCCATCAAAGACACATTGTAGTAAATTAAGCAATCATAGGTTACATGAAGACCTTCAACGCTGAAAAGTAAGTTATAAGGGACCAAAAATGACTAGTGTTAAATTATTCAAACGAGAAAAAAAACAACGGCTTAGTATATAATCGAAACGAGAAGAGAAAGTATCCAATAAATGAGAGACGTATAACAGGTTTAGATCCAACGCTACAATTTTCACAAATCATATCAAAGTTCACGTCCTTGTCGCACATAAATATGGATGTCAACATGAATGATTTAATTAAGATTAGCAAATATCCGAGTCCGTTAAAAGTATCAACAATTCTAATATCTGCATTAGAAGAAAACGAACTTTGCATAGACGAAGACAAAACGACACTACAGCTGATTGCAATGATCGAGGAAAATATTGCTTCACTACCTTCAGAACAAAGGGAACAGATTGAAATAGAAAAAAGTCAAAAAAAAAAAAAAAAAAAAAAGCTTAAATATGCCAAACAATCATTACTAGATTTTGTTAACATTGTGAGGCAAGTGTTAAGACATGTCTTGATCAGTTTTGATGAAATATGATAGATGGTATAGGTTTTTGTACATGTTCTGTACCTGTCAAATTCTAAATATAAAAATATTACACATTATTCTATAGTAAATATCTCTTTTCAAGATAATGGAAAACAAATCTTTCTGAAAGGTATTTGTATAGAAAAATAAGGAGATGTGGTGTGATTGCCAATAAGACAACTATCCACCAAAGTTCAAATGAAATGGATGTAAGCAATTATAGGCAACCGTATGGTCTTCAACAATGAGAAAACCTAATACTGTATAGTCGGCGTTAAAAGGCCCCGATTGATGATTACACGTGTTTGTTTCTTAAAGATAAATTATTAAATACATGCCCTTCCTTGATCATGTCGATTTAAATGACTTTTTAATCATAAAAGAAGGTACAATATCATAACATCAATTTCATGAAAAACTGGGTAATTTTAGTGACCGCAACAGATATTTGACACTCTCTAACATGTCTAAGTCTTCCCCTTTTTTTACGAACCCAAAATTCAAGTATCCCTAATTTTTTAAACTATCGAAATGAAAGTTTGTCTTATGTGTAATTGTGTTTATCACTGTTGTTCCGTTGCTGTCTTGAGGACGACTATCTAAAATCATCGTGGAATCATCAATCAAATTAATGGCTATATTTCGGGTAATTCAAACACTCGTTTCCTCGCATTATTCTGAGCATGGAACAAATACTTTATATCACGGACTATAAATGTATAACTATACAAAAATTGAAAAACTAAGCGAAATTGTTAATTCCGCAATGCATGGAAAAATGTCATGTATTTCAGTAAATTACACGTGTTCCTGATTGATCGTAAACACGTAGCAAAATTGAGAATGGAAATCGGGAATATGTCAAAGAGACAACAACCCGGCCAAAGAGCAGATAACAGCCGAAGGCAACCAATGGGTCTTCAACGCAGCGAGGAAATCCCGCACCCGGAGGTGGTCCCTAGCTGGCCCCTAAATAAAATGTGTACAAGTTCAGTGAAAATGAACGTTATACTAAATTCCAAAACATATAAATGAACTAAAATAGTCCACCATGCATTGTTACTCATCTAATGGATTGGTCAAAACCCAGGTAAAAAAAATTGCTTCATGCGTAAATAAATGATTACATGTGCGAGGACATAAGTATGCTAATTTATACATATCCATATAAGGTAGTGTGCCAAACCTGATAAAACACGTTTAAAAATGAACTTTTTGATACTTTGTATGATTAATTAGTATCAGTGATAGACTATGATCAATTACACTCAGACAAAACCAAGAACATAATTTTGAACCGAATACGTGTGTGTGCAATTGTTACACAGTGGTCAAACATATGTTCAAGAAATATATGTCGCATGCTGTTATTAAAACTGAAATTACGATTTCCATAATTAGAACAACCAGAATCACTCAACTTTTTTTTCAAAAGACTGCAGATAAACATAGTGACGCAGATGACAAGAACGACATCGCTAGAAAACAGATTTACTCCAAATATGTGTTGCAGTAGACAAATATAAGACTAAACGGTGGACTTTTATCTGAAATTATAATACTTCTAACACAAATGGCTACAGTTGGGTACAGAACAAGCATAACATTTGAAAATTTCAGATGTAATTAAGCTAACATATTTTTTTCGGCTTTAGATTTTACTCCACTAAAAAATAAAATCTACTTACTGCGTACCTCATTGTTACTTGCAGGAATGTATTCTTCTTGACAACCCTTTTCAAATGAAAAACGATATGCCTAGTATGATCGAAGCCTATAAGTCGAGTGATTTTTTTTCAAGTTTGGTTTTCTTTCCAGTTCCTTGTGTTTATTTTTTTCAAGTTAGTGCTTCATGGTATGGAATTAAAGTTATACTTAGGAAACACTGTCTTAACTGATTGCTATAATTATAATTTGTTTTTCAGTCACATTATTTTTCATATCTATAAACGAATATGGATTGAAATGAAAATCGTGCTGGTACATATACAGGCTTAAAAAGAGATGGTGCTTTGGTGACTTGCTTCTTTAATTTGTCCCAATATTAATCTTTATCTAACAATGAGTTCTTTTAAATGACCAATTCCAATATTGACACAAGGTGTGCAGTTGCAATAGTCCTTAACCCAACCCACTTCTACCCGTTTCTGCAATTTAGCTGATTTCGTTTTATTTTTCATTAATGAAATGGTGTTCAATAAAGTTCAATAAAGTATTCCCCTTTTTGTAGCTGTGTAGAAAAATCCACTTGAAAAGTGGTTTGAAACTGAGACAACCATTGTTTTTCTCTGAAAAACACTAAACAATAAATTATTAAGTCATGTTCAGTCTTTAAGTCAATTTTCAAACGTTTCAACTGAAGGAAACTCAGTACTGTTTAAAAACAATGTTTATATTTAATTATGATATGTCCAGTATATAACCAGACTGTTCTGTAGATCTGATTTATCTACAACACACACATTCAAAAACTTCCTAATTTTCTGTAAAGCTACTAACCATTTCTTTGTTTATTGCAAGCAAAATGTACAAACAGTACTAAATTAGCAATAAGGATATTTGATCAAAATAACTTAAAATATTCTATAAAGGGTTATAAGGTTCTTATGCAAAGTAGACCTTAGATAAATTGGGCTTTTTTTATGTTAAACTGTCCACTAACTCTTCAGGTTTTAACGTTCCTGATGTAGGTTAATCCAGAAAAGCGCTTCGAATGCACGATATTTTTGCAGCGATAATTTTGTTAAACTGTTAACGAGACTTCACGGTTAAGCATGTTTAGGTTGAGACTTTTTTCAGAAAATGTTAAGATCAGTATGTCCATTTCAGACTAAATTTTATTTGACTGTGCAGCAGGACAAGTTGCCACATTGCAACATTCCTGCATATCTCTAAAAGATAGTTTTCCTTTCTTTTGTCGTTGTACCTCTTCGTACGCTAACCACTTATAAACTCTTTGAATTGACAACAAAACTAAAACAAATGAAGTAGAATATGACGTGAAATTACCACTAAAAACATCTATTAAAGTTAGCTAGACGTATTAAGATCTTTACATTGTTACAAAACACGTTAAACTCATAATTTTAAGTTATTGCAAATCATTCAGGAACTTCGTAATCCGCTGCAAATTTTACAGTTTTAAGACACTAAAGCATTATCATTGCGAGTGAAACCTTAAATTTTGATATACTTAAAGTAGTACTCTAAGTATCAATCATCTATTTCTAGTCGTCTTTGTAAACACTATTTGTCAGAAAAATTTCCATTTAATGTTGTAATATTGGAATGCGTTTTAAGTCTGAATATTTTTTCCTATCGATACAATAACCATGTGGAACTGATCATGTTTTATATCAATAAATACTAAGACTGTTATTATTTAACCATTGATCACGAAAAACAAAAATTATGTTAACTTCCGTATATGTTTTGGCGACACTATAGTCACTGCAATATGTCACAACTATCTTAACGAAAAAATCACGGATATGAAAAAAAAAGCCAAACAAATGCGGTCTATAGGGTTTGATGGTTGATATATCTCATTCAGCTCCGTTCAAGTAACACTTATAAATGCTAGCCGATTAGAAAATATTGTCATCGATATTTTAATTAAAGAAACTAAGTAAACAATGAATAAGCTACTATAAACTAAATACATCTGTACAATTAAACTGCTAGATATTTTTAGATCTTAACATTTTTAAACGGACGGTTCTAGTAATCAATTGCTAATTATTCAATTACATGCGTAAACAGCTGCAAAATGTACAGAATTAAGACTTGAGGCATTGTTATGGGATTCGAAGCGGAAATTTCTTTATAAAATGACATAATCAAAAGCTCAAACACATCAAACGAATGGAAAACAACTGTCATATTCTTGACTGGGTACAGACATTTTCTTACGTAGGACCACAAACAAAGTACAGTAATATAAGTTCACTTCTATGAACATGTAGGAACATGCCTGTGCCAAGTCAGGAAAATTGAAGTTGTTTTTCACTTGTTCCTTTGATTGATAGCGGTTGATTTTGTCAGTTTTTTTTATAGATTTCCCCTTTTCGAATTTGCCTTGGAGTTCTGTTTTTTTTTATTATACTTTTTTGAATCACTATTGTTACATTTTGTTAACATTGTCTATAGATTGTTACAAAACAATAGCATGTTATTTACTTTATGTTAACAACGGAAGCTATATCAGCAATGCGGCAATGTTTGCCTTCTGATCATTATCAAAGGAGGCTTGTTTGTAGAAAAATCTTTCAATATCACATATCTATAAAACTTCAGCACATAATACTTTAGAGAGTTTCCCAACCTAAATAAAGTATTGTCTCCTGTGGCCATTACTGTCAGTTGATTGGAACAAAATGAGATTCATTTGTTGAATAATGTTTGATTATCCATTAAATTACTGCAAAGTTTGGTAAATTTGAATAACTGTGTTTAAGAGACGAAAATGATCACTTTAATGTAAGAGACGACATAAACTATATGATCGGATCAAAACAAATATCATTCATTCATTTATTTGCTTGGTAAACACAGATTTATTTATTTTTATCCTTGGCACAACTGACATGATAGTTTTTTGAATCTCAGAATTTTTAATTTGAGATTGTTTATGTTGATTACAGCTAATTTAAAGCAATTTTTATCAATAGTTGACGTTTTCAATTTAGAAGTCTTAGGTTTAAATGAAAATGAACTGCCCTTTGCACGTATTTTATAAACACTTTCAGGCAATGTTGTATTCAGTTTGATTAATAAGAATTGTTATTCGGAATAAAATGTCTCAACATGTTCATAGGCTGTTCATGATAAAGTAAAGACGGTACTTTCTTAAGTGCAGGTTGACATAAACGGCAATCAAATATTAAGACGATGATAAAACAATAAGTTGATTCTTTCAAGATTAAGTAGTTTAGGTCGATGCCTACTTGTGTTGAAAACTGAAAAGGGAAGATATTGTTTTCTTACAGAGCTTTGCAAATTATACCACAATAAGGTATAACATTATGGATTTTTGTGGATGTCAACAAAATCTTCGTGATTTTAACCACAATTAGATATAGGAAGCATATAGAGCAGTGTTCGACAAAATAAATATAAGTATGAGAGTTTAATACATAACAAACATAACTCAATGAGTGTGTCATTTTATAAAGCATTTTTTTTTGTCGACGCATGCACATTTTGTTTGGTCCATAAAACATATTCAAATTCGATAATTTTGACGATATCAACAGAAAGCTGATACGTAAATTTTGAAACAAAAATATCTTTTTTCTTTCTAGTCATTGTTTAAGATATGAGACAATGTAAAAACGATCGTTAAATCTAATTTGAAAAGTAAGCTAGTGAAAGAGGCCTTATCAATTGATTGATTGATTGTTGGTTGCTTAATGTCCAGTGGCAAATATTTCATGCATATTCAGGACGAAAACAAATTAACAATAAATTCAATAGGTAGGTTCTATAATAGAGGCGTCTGGGATTGAGGTCGCAGAAATTTAGACTGCCACGGGAAATGAGGGTATATAGGATAGGGACAGAAATTTAGCCTTGCAACAAGTCACCTACGGACCCCTCAAAGAGTTGTTGCAAGGGTTCTTAACGTGCAAAGAGCGTGGCACTCTCTTTACACGAGGCACCGGATTTAACGTCCCCATTCTGACCGGACGTGGCTGTAAATTTGTACATCCCGCACAGCCAAACGGACCCCCCCCCCCCCCCCCCCCACTTTGACGAGGGTTTTACCGCCGGTCGGAGGAAGACCAATGGTGACCATATTTCTATTCCCAGTCACCCTTGGGGGGAGGCTTTATCGAACATACTCTTTTGTTTTACAATAATATGAATAGATCGATTTGTACTTTTTTCAGATAATGTATATATCATCGTTAACGGTTACTTCATATACACTTTGATTCTAAATGTACTACCTTTTGGTCTTTCTCTTCCTGAACGTCCTCGCCGTTCTCAACTACCATAGAATAACGTGGTGGTCTCTCAGTGTTCAATTCTTTAATTAAGAAAACAATGTAAAGGTCAATAAAGAAATGTTTGTGTTCGAGTTTTTCATGTTTTTTTTTCGTATATATTTTAACGCTCTTCTGACCAGGATAAGGTAACAAATGTACACTCTTAAGTGCAGGTTTGGATAAACGCCTAGCCAATAATAAGACTGGCGACAAACTAGCGATAAAGTAGCACAATCTGTATTCATGTTATTTCTCTTCATAAAGATAATGAAATGTAAAAAATTTTGAAAATTAATTAAAACCATTAGTAAGAAATCATTTGGTTGTTTAATTAGAGTCATATCAAACGAGTTTCTTGTAGTAATAAAGTAATGGAAAATATTGAACCATGCATACGTATAAACTGAGATCTGCGCACTTTTTTTACAGACTAATAATGCATAACCGGGGTCATTCAAGCTATATACAAAACCACATTTCATTATTTTTATATTTACTAAGAGTAATTTAATATCAGACAAAATGACAACAAACACAAAACAATTATCCAACAATTACTGGCAAATTTCTGTCTTATTAAAGACGTCTTCAATGAAAGGCCGCCGTTAAATTCTGTTTTCTATATTTTTGAAAAACATTTCATTAAGGACGAAAAAAATCATCAAGCATTTCAAAGCATCATTTACACATGAATCAAGGTGACTCCTTGACAACAATTGAAAGCAGGTCAAAGTAAATAAAGATTTTGAAAATATTTAAATAAACTTGTCGTCATGCATGAAATAAACAAAGACATCTACAGACCTTTTACACAAAAAAGGCAATATCATTATTCTTCCCCTCCCCCTCTATTGTATACATCGATGGGGGTGTGTCAATGACTATCACTGATTATTCTTTAATTCATTGTAAAAGACGGCGAAAGATACTGAGTATTAAGGTACATTCAAACTCATAATTCGAAAATAAACTGACAACGCCATGTCTGTGGTTCTGATAAACGAAATGTTATGAATTGTTGCGTCCATCATTTGTAAGCCTTTTACTTCATGTACTTTGTGGTATTCAATGCTTCCACAAAGTAGCACAGAAAATTATATACAGTTTTATTACGCATTAATCTTTTTCTCGTATAACCTTTTATAATTAGTCCTTAAATTGGATCAAAAGTTCGAGAAACTTTTACGTAACACATGCGATATATCGACTGCAAAGAGTTTGTGACGAAATAGTCTATCTATCTTTTGCAACTTCAGGACCCAAATAATGGCTCTTACCGTGGTTCCTCTTTTTGCACAACAGCATATTATAAGTTACACAGTGTGTTAGTGACCTAATACGATATATATGTACTGCCCCCATAGTAACGAAATTATTAGACGACTATATGATCAAACACATCTAGTAATTACTTTTTGCCAAACTAAGCCGATGCAATACAAACTGAGTATAATTCGGACTTGTCTGTAAAGTTTAAAAATGCATCTCTGTCCAGTTTACGAAGGACTTTTATACAGTTTGTGAATATATCGACAATGCGGACCTCTAAATATGCGCACACATGGATGTCACACAAGGAATAATCCTTTTAAGTTCGGCAGGCTTAGTAGGGAAAAAAGTAGTATTACATTTTCTCAGCTTTAGTTTGGCATATCGTGTACCTACATGTAGGGCAGGTCAAGGGAGTCAACTCAGGAGCGCTGTGATTGGATGTAAGGGTATAATATATTTAACAAATAAATTTTGATACATATTGAAATTATTTTCGAGAGAATTATCTGAAAAGACTTCAAATTTTACATAAATTTGATGTAAAATGACAGTGGTTATAGATAACATAAAAAAGCTCCGTTCGGTGATGGTCATTATACCATTTGACTTCATATTCCAAAACAAAAAAACAAAGTACTGATATCACACATAACTGTTTTGTCCAGGTTTTTATCATAAAAAGTGGTAAATTTAGAAAATGTAATTATTGTCGCCTATGGAAGAATAAATACTACCGTTTTCTCTAGTAATCTATGTATTGTGCTGACAACGAGGGTAAATATCTCTAACATGTATTTAAATATAAAAAAGAAATTTAGAGAAGATATATACAACAAGTAAGATGGCGATTATGAGTCTGTGTCACTTCCAAAGATAAAAAGTAAACCCTGTATCAATAGATAGAACATGAAACTTATTCCTTCCTTTTTTTGAAGTTTTTACAATTAAGGTCAAAAACATATAACTTTATCACGTTTTTCTACATTCCTTTGTTAAATGTGACAATTCATGTTTGTTTTGTGTCAACATTAAACATCTGTTTAAATGACACTTTATCATTTGACTTATTGATCTTGTTTTAAATCACTATCATCTAAATAGAAAATATTCATCTTCTGCAAAGGATATCATGATAATATAGTGTTATTTTGCTTTGAAGAGTGCCTCTATATATATCGTGTTGCGAAATTTAATGTCAAGGTCGATCCATAAAAGGAATATATTAAGAAGTCCATAAGATCATAAGGAATTAAAAAAAAAAAAACAAGTTGCACCATAATTATCAAAATCGTCATAATAATTTCAGAAGGTATATACAAAAATAATTGTTTCTAAAACCATATAGACTAGTATATTTTTTGAAAAGTATATTTTAGATAAATAAACATAATTCAATCATTTAAGGTGTGACATCTCTCATTGACATAGAGAAATATATATATATATATATATATATATATATATATATATATATATATATATATAAGTCTTGGTTGATAAGAGATTAAAATAAAAGAAAAATGTTTCCGAGGACACGAATGCCCCCTTTCAATTAGCAATGTTAAACAGTCAAAACAGTGAATTTGTAAATTACGGGATTAATCATACATCATACATCATAGTATTTGAGATATAATCAAAGCAAGTGAAACAAGAAAATATGGTCAAGGTAGCCTACATTTGCCTGGTTGGTTATCTTTCAATTGAAAAGCAGTTCCAATACGAAGCTTTTCTTTACATACTATTTATCTGTTTGCTCTACTATTTTTGTGGAAAGAAATCACTTTCTATATATAGCACCTGTTTTTTGTTTTGTTTGTTTGTTGTTTTTTTTTTTTATCTATCCACATTGAAGAACTTCATACCTTATTAAATAATATTAAACAACATTGACTTTTCATTTGATTTTGATTTAAAGAGTAGAGAAGATATACAATTTTGTTATCCCTTTATGATAGCATGGATGTACATCCTAGTATTTGAGATATAATCAGAGCTAGTGAAGCATGACAAAAATGGTCAAGTGGCCTACTTTTGCCTGGTTGTTTATCAACAATTGAAAAGTAGGTCCAATACGAAGCAATTTTTGCATACTATTCATCTGTTTGCTTTACTATTTTTTGTGGAAAGAAATTACTTTCTTTATGTAGCATATTAATAGAACAACATTTATTTGATTTTCAGATTTTCGTTGACTGATTATGAAAAATATATACAAAGGAAATATTTGACTCGTTTCCACATTTTTAATAAAATAACGTGCCCGTGTAGGCTGACATGCTTTCCTGTGGAATTTTCCATGTTAACAAGCATTTTAATATTCCAGCTCAGCGTGTCGGTCTAACACAAACATGGTTTATATTCACATAACATAACTATATTCTCGTCCCGATAAGCCCTTAATACTTGCCACTGGAATGTAATCATTTAATATTCTGACCTTATATTTTATTTCAAAATGAAACTGTCATATCGTGCAAACTTCAGTATGAAAGTCACAAAGTACAATGAATAAAACCAAACTATTACTATCCACGCTGATCTGTGTCCAACCTTGTGTATTCAAAAAATATATTTAAGAATATCTATCTTGTGATTACTTACCTTTCACTCTATCGGAATTATCACATACTTCCGAACTGACGCTTTGTGACTACAAGTGAATTATGAATCATAAAATTATTACGATACTTTCTATAATAATATTCAAATTTTTACAAGAATAATTCTAGAATTCAAGTCCACCTTGGTACCTTTTAAGGTCCCCTGAATCGTTGCAAATGTGTGTTCAAGTACACTTTCCGATTTTTTACTACCGCCCTACATGTAAAGGCAATATTATACAGTTGCTGGATGAGCCACAGTAATTAAAATCTTAATATGTAGGTACTAGTTTGTAAATACATAATATTATTTTCTTGTGTTTTTAGTAAACCCTTGCTGCTTTTTCATTCGTACTTAGGTACATGAATGCAGTCTTTAGTTCTAATTAAAGTTAAAGTCATATGAAACTTCAAATGAAATGAATCAAATATTATTTGTCGATGATACGTTATAGATTCGTTATAAATACATGTATACAACTTGCATACAGTACTAAGCTTAGTTCATACCCATGCATTGATTCAATAATTTCGATCTCATTAAATTACAAAAAAACTCGTTTCATATGACTTTAATAATATTAAATATATTTTCACATTTGTTTAAAACTTACAGTATTTGAACTTATAACCAATTTTTTAACATTTCTGAGACTCAAGTAGAATAGTTTTCTCAAAAATGATTGAATCGATATTCATATCAGTTACTTTCAATTTTAATAAAATATATCAAATATACCCTTTTTCAATAAGATAATTCTACAATAAATCTTTTCTGGCGATTTTGTAGTTTATAGACGTAATCATATGATCAAGTATTTACCTAGCATTTTCTGTTTTTTTACATTTGCAGAACAATATCTATTGGCTGTTTACATAACATATATATCTACCGATTTCTGCTGATAATCTGTTTCTTTATTTGACCTTTTGTTTACACTATTGTCAGGTAACTTAGCAGACTTTGGTGGCAGTCTTTCCAAATCTGTTTCTGAAATAGATATATTAAAACAATTGTAGTTGCATTTAGTTAAACAAACACCGAATAATGTTTGGTAATTCATAAAGCTGATTTTATTCTCTTGGGGAAACTTTCTACAGAGAAAATAAGAAATATTGTTTGAACCAGATTTTAGACAATAAAATATTGAACATATAATTTCGCGTACATCTTCATTATTTGTAGAATACTAATGTTTTAAGCATTGACTATGTGAAATAGTAGCCAATTGCACTGTTGTACATGTACCAGTATTCCTCTTATAAAGCTCGTTTAGGACCCATAATACTACTACTCGCTTAAATATACATATAAATACATAAATACATTTTCTACATGAGTGTATATAATGAATTTATAAAAGGTTATTGTTGGTTGTTTTGACCTCGAGGCAGCAACCAAACAAAACAAACAACCAAAAGCAATCGTGTGTTCAACAATCAATCTTCGACATTAGATAAAGGTCTATACAGTGTGTTGATCTCTAAATTACCCCGAGACTTAATGACGTCGATCACAGTTTTATTACAACATTATGTTTTGTTTGATCAATGCCTAATGAGAATTTGTACAGTTTAAAATTTCTTGAAATTTTTTTCCAAAATTTTACTTGATCGTAATAGATACATGATACAGCCCTTGGATGGTGTAAACTTCCCAAAAAAACGTGTATGGTGTAATGGTGTATGCCATATGGTACAATGGTAGAAGGTGTATGGTGCTATGGTGTATGCTGTAAGGGGAATGGTGTAATGGTGTTGTAACGTGCGATCGGGAATGGTGTGTATGAATGGTGTACGACATTTAAAACTATGCAAAATATTGATAATAACTGATTTTTAATTTTATACATTAATTTACAATATTGTGATCAAAATTCGTTTTTTAAAATAAATAAATAATTTTGTAGTCGCACGCTTTCTTTGAAATTAAATTGCATTATGGTGTAATGTTTAAGGTGTAAAGTGCAAAGGTGAAACGTGTATGGTGTAATGGCACAGGGTGTATGGTGTAATGGTGTATGGTGAATGGTGTAATGGTGTATGGTGTTAGTGGGAAGTTTACACCATCCAAGAACTGTATATGTATACAAACAAAAAGTATTGTTTGATTGACAATGTGACAACTCTCCACCAGAGTACACCTGACGTTGAAATTAGCCACTTAAGGTTACCGTACGTCCTTCAACAATAATCAAAACCCATATTGCATACTGCAGCAAGCTATAAAAGGCCCCGGTAAAGTAAATTCTCGTTTAAAATAATAATAAAAAAAAACACCAATCGCATGTTCATGTCACACGTCTATCCAAATTCAGGAACGTCGTCAGTGATTTTGTAGTATTCATGTCATATTTTGGTTTGTTTATCTTTTATTTTTTTTTATTGTTTTTCAGAGATCTGGCTAAATGGGTTAAATGATTCTGGACTCTTGGCAATTTTTAGATTGACATATTTTACAAACTTCTGTATATTGTTGAATACTATATTTACCCTCTATAGATGTCTCTTGTTTTATGTTTTATGGTTTATTTTACTTTGTTTACGTCTTTTTTGTCGTTGGGTTGCTGTCTTTTTGACGTATACATCACAAGTAATCGCATAATAATAGGTTCATATTATACATTTACCTTCCCATGGCAATCCTTCTTCTATATTAACATTTCTATGATCTATAACCACCGATCTGTGCTGTAAAATGAAAACAAATAAACAACCATTAAATAGCTTAAGTCAAAGTGAAGATCTAGTCGAAAAATGCCTCTCGTAAACATTTCTATTGTTGATTAATTGTTATTGTTGAAGGTTCAGTGGAACTACTTAATGCACATTCAGTTAGATTCTAAATTTGACGCACCATTCATAAAGTATATGCGAATTACACATCTCCACTACTTGCATGTACGTAGGGTGAATTGATTGATTGACTAATTCGTGTTAAACGCCACTTTCAGCACTATTTTGATAGATCGTGGCGGTCAATTTTTATTAGTGGAGGAAGCCAAGGTGCCCGGACAGAACCTCAGACTTGCGGTAGGAAAATTAACATTCCTAATCAATTAAAATTGGAGTCGAACGCACTTGCCACGTGCGGGATTCAAACTCACAACCTCCGTGTTGACAGGCTAGTGATACAGTAGTTGAATTATTTAGACCACTTGACCACCGACGCCGTTCTTACTTGATAAGAAATGCTTCTGCTGTTTTCTAAAAAAAATAATTAAGAAATCTACCCTGAATTTTTTAGAAAACTAAAATGTTTTCCTTTTCTTCAACATCTAACATCTTATGATTTCACTCATTGATTTTTGTTCGTGTAAATACTTGATTTTTTTGCTTTGAGGGAACTGACCTCGTATTGTAATGATGATGTGCTTACAAATTGTGTAAATACAAATAAGTACCGTATATCGCGTTTAACCTCAGTACTTCATTTGTATGCGGTATCATATTACAATAAATCACTATTCACTTGCATCTTTCGTATATTTCAAATTTGAATTATCTACTTGTATGAAGTGCAGTAAGAAAGTATAATGGTATAATGCATGTGACCCTCAATTAGGAAATATGGGCCCTTTGGTCTTGTTCTGATCGTTCGACAGTAAAACCCTTGTCAGAGTATAGTGTTCGTTTGGAATTGTATGTGACTGTCATACAAGTGAGAGTGAGAATAGAAAAGGAAATAACATTTCATCTCAGTACATTAGTTTATAATAAGATTATTTAAACAAAGATAATAGAATCAGACAAAAGTGTTGCCAACTTAAAAAGACTAATATATGCAGAATGATAATAACAATATTATAATAATAAATAATCGAGTACATAAAAAAAAATTAAAGCTAACTTATGTGATGACATTTTTTAAAGAAAAAAAGTTGAAACAACGACCTTTGATTTCTTGTGAGTTGTTTTCTATTCTTATTATATATAAATGAATCGTGTGATTCTTGAAAAAATAAATTGTTTCACAAGGGAAGAGAAAATAGTTTGTATTTATGAAAATTGGTGAATAAAAACAACAAAAATTTGGTTTTTAAATGATACTTAAAAAATATTTACTGTTGGGTCAAATTTGATTAAAAAAAAGTACTGTCTGGAATCAATAGTTAAAGGCTTGTCCCCAAATACACTAATGGACGGTGCATCATACGTAATACCGTCCTATCCATACTAGTATGGCTCATCGACTGTTATCCTATATTTCAATTTATTGATAAGAAACGTAAATTTCATGCATACTTGTACAATCAATATTCAGAGAATAGCCCTTCAAAGTTAAAGTAAACAATCATTGTTCTGTATCACCACAACAAGTGTTACTTAAGAAAGAGACCAGCAAAGTATTACAAATGTCACCGTACACCGACAAAATACCTTATATAAAATTAAGAGATGTGGTATTATTTTCATGAGACAACTAGCCACAGAGACTAAATGACGCAGATGTTAGTAACTATGGGTCATCGTACGGTCTTTAGAAATGAAAAGAAAATCATACAACACAGCAAGCTGAAAAGGCTACTGACTCGGGACAGGCACATAGACAATGCGGTTGGGTTAAACTTGTTAGCCGACGCCTTACCCTCCCCTAACCATTCACAATGGTGTAACAGCATAACATATGAAATCACTATAAAATTCAGTGGGATTGACTTATCAGATCATTATTATAAACGGCATCAAAACGACTATCAAGTCCACTTAAGACAATAACTACAGATCTAAGAATACTTGCAGTAAATGAAAGCTAGTTCCAAGTCAATTACAACTATATGATACAAAAAACCTGAACCAAAACAAAATATCAATCAAAGTAAACATACAACGGATTTAGTGTAAAGATGTCTTAAACAGTCTAAAACTTTGTGACTATCTAACTGGTATTGTAATATATGTTTATAATATGAATTAAAAGAAACGAAGGGTTGAAAGGTCCATAAAAAGCAACGGAACGAAACAAATTAACAAAGAAGTTTAGAGGTTAACATATTGATGATTAAATACAGATGATAAGCTTGATCACCTCGAGCTGCAGAACGTTGTCTACATCACATTTAAGAAGGAATTTATCAGATCATCATCAACATTAAGTTTGTCAACTAATAAATATACAATTCATATGTTTGTTTTAAATATACGTATTCTTACCTCTTGTATTTCACCAGTTTCGAACGCTTGGTTATTTTCACTTGAACCATATTTATTGCTTCTTTCCTCGTCGGAACAACAGTTTTTCATTAACACAATTACATTCAGTGTCACATCGGTACATAACACAGCCGTAGCCGCGATAGTAAATGCGGTTAATTCCCAATCTGATAAAATGAAACTATAAAGCAACACCGCAATGTCGAAAATAACATCCAGACATTTATATACCATCATAAACTTTTGATATTTTGAGACTTTATATTCAGCTTTAGGATCGTCCACATTACTTGAAAACCTTGAAATTCTGTATACTAGAGAAAAAGTTATAAACGCATAAAAGCATACTGCAAAAATTACGATTGCACAAAATAACAGGAACCCGCCGTCTCCTTCGTCCTTAGTTTTCCTATTGACAAAACAAACAATTAGAAATAATGCTATGTTGATCAAATATCCAATTCCTAGCCGAAGTAGTAAGATCCTTATTTTCTTAATTATTATTTTTGTTTCGTTTTGATGTTTTGTTCCTACATAATTTGCAAAACTGTCATAATGACCGAGCATGAACGAACATAACAAATCTATATAAAATACACAAATACACCTGCAACACATATTTACTATCAAATAGAACAGATCTCAAATCAAATACCATACATGTATAACACAACACGTTTTTAAATATCGTCGAAAGTTAAAAGCATACAGTAATCCTGATAACAATTGATAAAGTTAAACACTGTTTTTTTAAGGAAATTCCAAATCTGACTCCGCGAATACTTTTATATAATATCAATTGACGTACATGGTAACTTCGGACCACATCAGGAATTGCAGTAAATAAACATCGCCATTGTTGTATTTTAATTGACTCCACGGTCGTGTCAGTCCTTTAATATGCAATGAAGTACAAAATATAAATTGAAAACGTACAGTTAACGTAAGAAATTATTCCATTTAAATGATCACAACCACGAAACGATTCACTATAAATTTCACCTGTTGAGATATTTTGTAAATATTAATAGTGTGTCCCAGTTAAATGCACAAGTGATATTAACAAATACCGTTTTTTCTTGGTAATATGAGGACTTTGGTTCATCCTTTTAAAGATAACAACGTATTTACTATTTAAATGTTTATACACTCGGAATCCTCGCTGTTATAGATACACATAATATTATTTGACATTAAAAGCTGTCGGACATTGTTTAGAAAATGTGTTTTTCAGAAGATTTTTTGGATATTTCGTGTGCTATTCTTCTTGCGTTATATGAAATCCTAAAGTCTCCAAAGGATAAAATAGAAGAGAAAAAGTTGAAAGTTCTAATGGTCCGCACTGCAATGGGATTATT
Organism: Mytilus californianus; assembly: GCF_021869535.1. Classification (NCBI taxonomy): domain Eukaryota; kingdom Metazoa; phylum Mollusca; class Bivalvia; order Mytilida; family Mytilidae; genus Mytilus; species Mytilus californianus. The sequence goes on from NW_026262626.1 coordinate 14,602,075, forward strand.
GATCAACGTTTGTGGATTTCTTGTAGTATGTGGAATAAACCGAACTGGCTATAGAGAAAGTGGATTATCAGTTACGATGTTCAGTATAATTTTAGTGTATAATGTCTTTTTCTACGGTGTAATGACATTTGCTTTAATGAAAGGATTTTCCTCCATAAACACAAGAGAAGATTGGTCTGGATATTTTAAACGCTTTGTTACTGTTTACCGGATAATGGACATAATTTTCGACATACTGCTGTTTATATACAACCTGTTTGCAGACCGTTGGAGATTTCAACTAACAACAAATTTGATGATACCCGTTATTGTCATTGATATGGTCTTAAATTGTATTTCTTTCGGAATTTTTATGAGGAAAACTAGCAACCCAAATCATAATGAGTGACACTGTTTTTAAGACATACTCACAATCATTTTTTTAACAAAACATCACTGTACATGTACAGATGCGGAACAAGGATTTCGAAACATTGCAGGAAAACTAGGCAAAGTTATAAGTAGAATACGTAAAAAGTCTGTGCATTAACCATATATGTAGCTCCATAAGTGGCAGCCTGAGCCCACTGTTCCCTCGCCTTGAAATCCACATATGATGTATACTTTTTGATGGAATAATTATCGAACAAACAAAAATGACTATTATTATTATCATTATTTTTATTGTAAAGATGAATTGTATTAAAGATATGCTATCAACTATTTTCTCAAAACGTTATTACTCAATTTTTTTTATGTAAATATTTATAAAAATAACAACATTATTTTTATAATTATCATGGTGATGATTATCTTTATTACTACTAGTGAGTATTAACGACCTTGAATTTCAATGAAGGTATTATAATTATTATTATTATTATTATTATTAAATTTAAGTTATTGTTATTATTATGATTGCTAATAGGATTTTTTATGTTAGTATATTATCATTATCATTTTAGGGGGAGGTGATTGTCAGATTTTTTTTTTAATTTACAAACTTCCAATTTCTTTGATGTTAAGAATATGTAAAAATATCTGATAAATTCATGAGAAATATATTGTTTTTTATTTTATGTACATACAAGTGAATAATCATTGATTACTTGTTTCCTTAATTGATCTGTTAAAATATAGTATTCACTTATATTGTGTAATTAAAAGCAGTAAATACAATTTGTATTGTTCAAATCCTGTTGTTTAAATATATAAATTGTTTCAAGTTTGCAGTAGTGAATTGACAGTATATAAACTGAACATGTCACCCGTCACATTCTATATTATGTACCTGTCCCAAGCCAGGAATCTATAATTCAACGGTTGTTTTTAGTTGCTGTATATCACATGTGTTTTTCGATTATTGTTTTGTACATAAATAAGGCTTTTAGTTTTTTTTTTGTTTGAACTGTTTTATTTTTGTCATTTCGGAGAATTATATAGCTTGCTTTCCGGTATGGGTGTTGCTCATTGTTGACGGCCGTATGGTGACCTGTAGTTGTTTACCTTATATGTCATTTTGTCTCTTGTGTAAGTTGTCTCATTAGCAATCAGATCACATCTTTTTATTTGTACTATACTAGTATATAAAATATTGTATGTGTTAAACAAAATGGGTCGGAAAATATCCTGTTTTTTCATAAGAGTAAGACCATGTTCACACTAGCTTTTTGTAATCGATCTAGATAAAACCAGTTAGCGTTCACATTATTTTCAATCCTAACGATCTCTAATCTGAACCACTGCGTTCACACTACAAGTAAAATGCAATTGATCTGATTTAATAACCCGGGAAATTGTAAACACTGTGTATAGATAGAAATAGTCAATCAAATTAATGTGTAAGTGTACACGCTTGACAAAAAAAAAACGAATGCAGTAATTGTTTCACTTGAATAACAAGTTCTACTGTGATACAGCTGTTCGTATAGTTTTCTTTAATTTTCAGTCCTTTTATGTTGGTTATCCAGTTTGTAATAAATTGAAGGTGTATTTTTTTCCGCCATACATGCCCACAAATTTAATGTTTTAGTTTAGACCGATACAAGATCGATTCAAAGCTTTCACATTGAGCTTAATTAGATCTAAAGTGAATCGATCAAGTTTAATCGATCTAAATGTCCTAGTGTGAACGGAGTCTAATATAGGCAAATAATATGAACACACAGAACCCAGATCCAATCCATTTTTTGCTTAAATATTTCATTTTTCACTGTTTTATATCTTCTAAAAACATTCCATTTTCTATATTTTTATGTTTCCTCCCCGAGGGTATCACCAGCCTAGTAGTCAGCACGTCTGTGTTTAAATGAATTATCACTGTTGTGGTCATAATTATGAATTAACTGTTTTTTAATTTTTCGAAAGACTAAGAGTTTTCCACCCAAGGAATAGAATATGATAGCTGTATTTTGCAAAACCATTAGGAGCTGTTGGTACTCAATGCCCTCCAAATTCGTACCTTTTTTTAACTTTTAAATTTTTTTTATTCCAATGTCATTGGTGGGTCTTTTGTAAACGAAACGTGCGTCTGGCGTTCAGAGTTTCAATCCTGGTATATGGAAAATATTGACACTTTTTTTATGAGACAACAAATTTGCAATTTTAAACTTAAATTTCTTCACTTTTATATGTAACAATCCATACTGAGGTATAATTATTATGATTTGTGGCATTTGATGATAATGCAAAAGATAAAAATTAACAAATAACATATTTTTCTCTTTTGTTCATGTTGTTGGAACACAAAGAGTGGAGATCCTTAAAAATTAAAAAAAGGAGTATGCAAATAAAATTGGGTTCAAAATATTGAATATAGATAGTGATTACTATAGCAAATTTTGGGAGGGCCTGGCGGCCCTTCTGCTTTTTCTTGGCTCCCTGCTGTTTTTGCCCCTTTTTATCGTATTTTATAACGTCCTGGTGTAATGCATGATCGGTTCTTCGATTCGTCTTTTAAAAAGTCAATTTCAAGTGATGTCCCTGTCGACAGAATAACAATTTTAATGGCCGACATTTTATCGAGTTATGTTTAAACATTTTTAACGCGACAAAGTACAACTACGATTGATGATTGTATCTAATAGACAACAGTAACTGTGTACCTCTACGAATTTAAAAATGTAGAGAATAAAAAGGGGAACCAGGAAATAGCTCGAATTATAATGTTACGGTGCATGGAATGAACCTTACGTAATCATTCATCTGTTTGTTAATATTTTCAGTATGACCACTTTAATTATTCGTTTGGTCGAAACAAGACTTCGGATTAGGTTTGAATTTTACATCTAGCATTCTTTATATTATTATATAAATTAGAATAAAGTTGGCAGAATAGTTGACATAAAAAAGTATAACAAAAATACTGAATTCCATGCAAATTCAAAAAGGTGAAGTCCATAAAAAGTGACAAAATCAAACGCTATCGATCAACGGAACAAGTAAAAACAACTGCCATATTTCTGACTTGGTACAGGCATTTTCCGAACGAAATGGTGGATTAAATCTAGTTTGATAGCTAGCTAAACCTCCTACTTGTATGACGGCTGTTTATAGTTCCATTGTATTGACAAAAGTTGATAAGCAACCCAAACAGATACAATGGGTTAATGTAACGATAATTGGGATTCAGCAGTCATAATGTCTGAACAAACATCACAGTCATGTAACACAACTCACTATAAAGTTCTATCAAACAAGCATCAAAATTAATCTAACAATGACGCCAACAAAAAAGATGTAGTCAATAGTAATAACTCATCATAGATACCAAGACACTAAACAGCAATGCATATGTTCTTTGCCTAGCAAGTATTGACACTATCACAACAGATCCTTAGACACTTAGAGATCCAGTAACAGAGTTATTGTTTGAAATATCAATACGACGATTCTATGAGCTAAGTCTTAAAGTAATGCTTCTATTACAAACAGGAATTAAATTTAATTAAATTCATGTCATATAAAGACGCTGAAATATAGCAGATGAGGGCTAGTCATGTGTCTATCAAGTCATTGCTTTAACTTTGATCGAATGTGATAAAATTATTTAAATACTTATTTAGATTCAAATTTAGAAATATGGCTATTTTAAGGCTTGATTTGTTGTTTTAAATTGTGCTAACACATATTTGTTTTATTCTGCATATGATTCATCTTAATAGATTTACAGCAGCATGTATATTGCATAGAGATTCTAGCAACTTTATAAATTTAAAACTGTTACCTCATGGAACTCAATAGTCCTGACTACATGTACCACAGAAGAGCAAACGCACGTTTTGATTTTTCAAATTTGAATTTCATGTTTATGGGAAGGATAATTCAAAAATATTGCAACTACAAATTAGATGCATCAAGACATTAAAAAAGCTGAAGTAAAGTAATGCAAAGTACTAAAATATTCCAAATACAAAATATCATTTTTTTATGAATGCAAGGTGGACAGAGACAACTGTCCATCCCTCTCTTAAAAATGACCAGTTAAATATGAATAAAGGCCCTATATTGATATATATAGAATTGTGTTATTGTTTCACGTTTAAACCTGTTTTTGTTTGTGTAAATATCACAGCTAATAGAAGATAGTTTGACAAATCTCATTCTTTTTACAGTTTTGAAATACGTCCATTTCCATGTACCTGTATCAAAATTGAAACACTTTCCATTTACATCATATTTTTGCCTAATGTGAGACATAATGATATCCTACAAACATAGTTTAGTTAAAAATTTTAACACTACCCTTTGATACTACTTGGATTTTCTCTGAATCAGATTTGAGGTTTTAGATTGTAATAAAAAGAATAATAATTCAGAATGCATGCAAATCGTTCAATCATAATTTTCACAATGCACTATATGCTTGAAAAATATTGTCAACCATTTGTTTTTTTTTTTTTTTTGGAAAACCGTAGAAACGATAATGCCTCTTTAAAAAAATTAACTAGAATAACAAATTAATGAGATCTAGTTATTTCCTGCTTTGTACATGTTGTATGAAGATAGTACGATGAACTAATCATAACTATCTGTTTTATCATATGTACGCACTAGCATTCATCTTAAATCAAATTTTTACTAAATTAAACGACTTATTTCATTCTATTTAAATAATTGAAACGTAAACAATACACATCAACCTACATGTCTTTAATTTGTTTTTACTATAAAAATTTTGCTGCCTTGAGTTCAATGTAAATTTTGTGGCATGGTGTTGATATTGATATATATAGAATTGTGTTATTGTTTCACGTTTAAACCTGTTTTTGTTTGTGTAAATATCACAGCTAATAGAAGATAGTTTGACAAATCTCATTCTTTTTACAGTTTTGAAATACGTCCATTTCCATGTACCTGTATCAAAATTGAAACACTTTCCATTTACATCATATTTTTGCCTAATGTGAGACATAATGATATCCTACAAACATAGTTTAGTTAATAATTTAAAAGTATTTATATATTCTCAATAAAGTCAAGAAGGCAAAACATAGGCATGGTGAAATCAGCGGTGTAGACTTCAACATTGAACTATTTGTTAAAGTTTGTGATAAGGTCAGTTGAAGGGAACCACGCATGAGAAGTCAATAACACGAGTATGCAGTTGAATAAGCATTAGCACATCTAATTTATATGGATATTCTGAAGAACTAATCTTTTAGAAATAACTATTTTATTGACTTTGAAACTTTGCTTAGTTTTTATACTGACATTTGTGATTATGACAGTTAATGGACAATCATTTGTAGTAAGGCATTGGTGTTTTTGGTAATCAGTTGTATTAATATTGAAACATCTCAATTTTTTTACGCATTTAATAAGGCCTGTCAGCTTACTCGTGGTTCTTATAGGTTTGTCTAGTTTACATGTTAAAAGTATTGCCATTTTAAATTAAACATATAATTCATCTTACATCTATATGAATAACATAACGCATGACACACCTGTGTGCCAACAATTATAGAATAAGAAATGATACAAATTATTCTTTTTGCAAAGAATGCCTTTGACTTAATTGCTTCAACCCTACAAAATTTTTCTAAATATTACCAGAAAAAATGAACTGAAGGCACGAAATTTATACAGCCAAATAGAAACTCAAATTGATATTCTTCAGAATTAACTGTTGTTGCATGAAATGTATATATCTTTAAAACTAGAAAAAAACTATTCAAAATAATTTTTATTCTTTTCGCGGTTTATAAATTTGTCAAACTAGCCTTGGGGGCATAGTCAGTAATACTTTTTCTAAATATGCTATTACAGCTTTATTTGCAGCAATTTTACCAACAAATTCGTTAACTCTATAGCATCACAGCAAGTTATTTTTTTTTTTTTGTAATGTTCATGTGTGAGACGCCTACTAAGGAGTCCCATTCATTATATTACAATTATTCACTTTGCTATTTATATCAATTAATTCAAGATTTTTATTTCAATGTCCACCTTTATAAATAGGAGCATTATATATTTTACAATCGTCTGTCTCTGTAGGGTGTATATGAAGGCTTTGCCTGATGTCTGATTCCCTCTGTTTAATATTATCAATGAAAAAGTAGAAATAGTCTGTCTGTTTCATCACCAAAGTACCTTTTGTTTGACTAAACTTGAACTTATTTTGTCAAATAGACATTTGAAGTCTAGACATTTATTCGTCTGTGTCCACCTTTCCCTATTGACAATATGAATATGTGTCCTCACTTGTTGAATTATATAGACATACATGTATTCAAGGTTAAAGACTTTAAAGTTTTCTTCAAATTAGTTTAAAAAAGGTAATCACAATACACACTTTTTACATTTTATTTACACATTTAGTGCACTAATATATTTATCTTATTTTGATGAAAATAAAAAAATCGTTTATCTTGAATGACACTATTGTCAAGGTAGTAGCTGTTAAGAATCAGAAAATATCAATTCTTCAAACCAACGATTCGCGGAATTCACATTTGTATCATTGTTATCAATCGTTATCATTTATTTTAGACACAGTGAATGATGTTTACAACGCGACAAACATTCGAATTAGTCAGTTTAACATGTTAAAGTTTCAATTCAGTGATAAATATAAACGGAAGATAAAACGGATTACTTTAGATTGCAAAATAACCGAAATTGATTTATGAGGAAATGTACATAGAAAAAAAAAACTATAAGATGACTCTGCGTTTTGTTAAACTCTTCACATCGACATCATTATTTCGAAATATGTATCATATACATTTACTTTGCTTGCCAAGTTGTGTAATGTTATGTGTCTGTTGTTGTTTTTCTAACCATGGCGTTGTTAGTTTAATTTCGACCTATGAGTTTGGATGTCCTTTGTGGATCTTTCGGCTCTCGTTTACGGACATGAATAATAATTATTTCTTTATTATTTATCTCATGTATAATGATGTATAAGTTATTCCAATTTATTTGTTTTATATAACATGGTTTAAAACATTACGGCTATGTATGTTTTCTTTCTAACTAAATGTTTGTTTTTACCAAATACAAATTAAAAGTAAGAGTATTGCTTGTATGCTTATCCAGGAAGATATTCTATTTATTTCACTTTTAATTTAACAAGACATTGGCAAAAAACAAAATGAATAAAAGCGTACTGATTGCTGTATTGCGTTTCTAAAATAAATACTGATATTATCAGTGCCACACTTATTAATACGAAAAGAAACTGACAACGCCGTGGCAAATCCGAAAAAAAAACATAGAAAAAAAAACAAAATCAGTTCGTAAAATCAAGACATAAAAAACTAAAAAAATGGGCAACACGATTCCCAACAAAAAATCGGGGGTGATCACAGGTGCTTCGGGACGGAAAGCAAATCTTGCTCCACATGTGGCACATGTCATGTTTTCAAAAGTGATACATTATTAAAATTAACATTTATATTTCTTTTCATTATCCTTGTATAAATTCAATGGAACATGTAGAATTTTGAAATGGTTAAATTTGACTTTTACTTGTTTGCATTGCATATTTTCATAGTATTGATATTGTTACCAATTACAAGGCTTCAAGCCAATAGTTTTGCCAGACCTAAAATCAATAAAATCAGAAGGATAAAGCAATTTAAAATCAATCTATTGCTGATTTACAATCTGGTTCTCACGTGTTGTCAAGAAAATTATGGAAACGGATGCATTTATGAAATTGTAACTTCTTATAATACATCCATACACTGCAATTTAAATGAATTAATACATAGAAACGCCACCTTTTTCATTGCCGAAGTAATTGTAAGTATTCGATTGTTAGTATGCACTTTTAGTTTATTTTTTTTTGTGATCACACAACAATCATCAGACAATAACTACAATATGAGGACGCGATATCTGTATTACTATACAGTTAGTTTTCGAAAAACAAATGCGCAACTAATAAATAACCTGCGATTTCATTTTCATTAACCAAATCACAAATAACCACAAAAAAACATTCAGTTCCTAGGGCAAACGTACGAAAAGCACATTTTAATCAATGCGAATAGCTATAGAAAAAAGTAAAATGAATAAAATACCGAACTCCAATAAAAATTTAAAACGGAAAGTCCTTTCACTGCGGACAGAATTTTTGTCAATCAAATGGACAATTCCTTTGTAGAACATGCAGAGGAACCGATGTTTGTACGGAATTTTATGAAGCTTAGGTATCCAATACTAACAAGGTAAGTCCTAAGATTTTCTGTTCAATGTAATGTTCATTGAAACCATGAATGACTTATGATTTGCCAACCTCTGCTAGAAGAATGGAATGTAGTTAAGCTATTTTTATTGTTTAGTCATTGAGGTAAAATTTCGTCACGATGACGGAGACTACAAATTGTTCTTAAACATTGCGTTTTTAAACTACCTATTAGAATAAGAAGATGTGATACTATTGCAAATAAAAAAACTCTCCAACATATACCAAAATGACATAGACATACATGAATACATTTCATTGAATTCTTCAATATGAGATTGATGGCAGGTTCTTAGAGCAAAACAGTTAACGCACTCTACGAATCCCAATTAAAAGCAAAGGAATACCAGTGTTCATTGTCAAAAGCGTGTAGTGATTTATAAACGGAATGAATACCTGTTGCTATAAGTTAAACCCATTGAACTGACAAGTAAATTAATACCTAAAATAAGTATTTGCTGCTACAAACCGCAAAATATTCATAATCATGGAATAATAAAGGTTAGTCCGTGTGTATTTAATTTGGTATAATCGTTAACACAAATATTGCTTTGACGAGTAAAGAAATAATCTGAATATTTTTCAACATTATCTTATACGAAATGTTAACAGATCTCGCTTTAATCTCAACTGGTACATTTACAACTAGCTAAGGAAGTTGATATGGCCCTGCTTACCCGATTTACAGAACATATTAATTTCAACGTACTTCAAATAACATCTGTTCATTATCAGTCTCGGCAATGATATATCAAAGGACGTGAAAACTCACATTATTTTATTGGTGTCGTTTTGTGCCTTTTGTGGCCATAATAAGAAGTTGTTAGTTGAATATGTATTACATTGTTTTGAATAATATTGCACATGGCAGAAGAACTGTCACCATATCTTTAAAAAAGTTTCTCTTATTTTTATCTGGTTCTAACTTTCCCAAACAGTGGGTAATTTTGTGTTAGGACTAATGTGTTGATCGCATTTATAGAAGATCTACATGATCCAGACTCGTATTGAGGTAAAACACTTGTATCATGTTTAGGAAATGTGTTTACAGTTTATTTATTAATAGATCGGGCAAATTTGCACAGGAAGTTTATTTATCTGCAAAATGCCAAGCGGGTTTAATTAAAGATAATTTAATATTAAAGATTTTTTTAATTTATACTGTTTGATTCAACTTCATTTACTCTCGGGGAAATGTCTGTTATGTACATAAGTAGATTTTAAGAGGCAAGATTATTAATCAAACCTCTACTTAAACATTAAATCGTGTGTAAGACATTACTTGTTTTATACAAATATCTCAATGTGAGGTGGATGTTTTTTACATCAGGTTTACGGAGCAGTTAAAGCCAAATTTCGAAGTTTGAAAACTGAAAAAGCCAAATCTGGATAAACAGGTTTCCCTTCTGTGTTTGGCTCTCATAGTACAGGGGTCTGAAACTTTCAAAACAGTGTAAACGCGCTGGAATACAAATACTGACCGTGTTGCAAATCGCGATATTCGAGGTTTTTGGTTGAAATGGCATTATTTAGGCTGCTATGCCCAGACTTGTTTCTATCAGACCTAAGCACAATTGTGGTTCATTTTTTTACTGGACAGGTGTAAACAATTCAAACGTAAAACGATATTGTCTTTTGGTTCAAATTAAAATTGTCTAATAATTCTATTATTATTGTGAGTGATGTCTTCAAACTTTATTAGATTTCGAAGTACTATTATCCAATTTGTCCATTTGGCTATGCATCTTAGGATATTGCCAAATATAATTTCCTTTAAAGGCTGTCATGAAAACGGAGGACCATATTTCTATATTGTAGAAGTAAATTCATGTGTCAAGTGTACTATTATGAATATAGTTTTTAATTCTATTATTATAAATAGATTATTTTTACAGTTATAAAAAAAGATGAGTTTGTGTTTTAAAAGTTTGGTTTTTTTTGCAAAAAGGGCAGTAACCTTGAACCAAAGAATGGTGAAATCGGTGAATTCTAGATTCGGTGTAACATGTGTAAATAATGTTATGTATGGACTTTCATGGATTTCAAAAATTCTAATTTTTATACCTAGATTTCTTAAATTACCCCAAATCGACTTCAAGTCAATACTTATAGTAAACTCAGTTTCGAATTTTACTTTTGCCTAAGTATGGTATTTTTTACTAACTGGATTAAGCGTGTATTGAATATTTTTCAATTTTAATTTTTATGGTGTTACTTTTATTACGTAAATCGATCTAAATTGTCTAATTTAATTAACAAAAATTGACCTGCTGACTCGGTTAAATGTTTATATTCCTTTGTGTGTCTTTTGACATTTTAGGTATAGTATATATAATTGTGGAATATTTGGATATACACTTTCTTTTATCAATAAGTCGCTTATATATAGAATTACAGTTTTGGAAAGTGTTCGTTTCAAGATTTAATATGTTACCAATAGTTGTTATTTTACTCTTGATAAACGATTTTATTGAAGTCTTACTTTGTTTGTGTTTGTCTTTTTCTTTTCTTCACAATACGTTCTTGATTGTATCTCCAACAGACACAATCGTTGTCATTACACGTGTTACAATAAAGAGCTATTACTGCCATATAAATTATGAAATATTTCCGTAATGATATACAGAAATTTTTTTCAGTATAGTTGTTTGACGTATATAGACACTTTCTTAGCATGCTGCTATATTTGGTTAACACACAGAAATAGTAAGTTAAACATAGGTATGCATTTTAAAATTCATTGTTATTAATATTAGTATTGTTTCTGTTTTTTTTTCCTGGTAATTAGTTTTTGAAACATGTAAAGTGGAAAATATGTTTGTTGTATATTAATTCAAGAAAATAAATAAAAACCTATTAATTCATTATGTAGATTCTACAAAGTATGAAAGGACTGGCAGCATTTTCGGGGTAGTCGTATAACATTTGACCTCAAATTATTCATTTACTGGCACTTCGAAGAGTTTCTGCTAGGGTTGTTTTACACAAGAGTGTGGTCGTCCTTTACACAGGACATCATATTTAACGTCTTCAATCTGATCAAACATCATAGTTAATTAATCGTGTTTCTTATATTGTTACTGCCTCATGTTTCGCTCATAACTGTGTCCGTTTGACATTACCGAATGGAGCGTTTTAAATGACAATGTATAATTCAAGAAGATACAGGTATTTGTCTGTGAGACAACCACCAAACGGCATCCAAACGACACAAATAACCAAAGGCATCAAGAAGTCAACATACTGTTTTAAATATAAACATTTTCTTTTATAGAGTTTTTAATTTACATCAATTTTAGCACAATTGATACGGAATTACACTGTATTTGTGAAAATGTCTATAACGGGTACTCGATTTGTTCTGCTTGCTCCCTGTAGGTTAAAAAACTAAATGGTGTTTAGTATTTAGACTTTGAACATAAAAAATGTGTGCAGGATTTTTATATATTTTTTTTAATTCATGAAAATGACAAGACTTATCTATCTTTATATCCCGACAGTATTTAAGTTTTCAAAAAATGTGGTAAAAATGTAAAGACTGTAGAATATGGCACTTTCAAAGTTCATGTTTTGCTTCAACGTTTGCTAACAGCACAAAACTTGACTGATGGCGGGAAATGTATGCATAGTAGACGTAGACACACTTTCTGTCGAAAAAGTAAATAAAAAATACTGAACTCCAAGGTAAATTCAAAAAGGGGGTATTCCATAAAAAGCGACAAAATCAAACGTTAGACTTTTCAAACCAACGGAACGATGGAAAGACTCCATTTCGATATCCCAGCGGATTTCATGCGATTCCTTCAGTTTGAAAATAGATATTTCCAATAACAAAATATAATCTACGTTTGCGATTTATTCAGCAAGATAAATAAAGTCATAAAATATGAAGTCATAAAATCACCCGAGTTTTACTGAAAGCGGGGAGTCCCAGTTTAAAGATTTCCGTTTTTTCAATAGCCGCTTCCGTCGTTAAAGCTAGGTAAAAATGTGCACAGAATTCCGCCAACAGATTTCATTTTCATTGTAATTTATAATCATTTAACTTTCAAACATATTTCATTTTGGACAACTGAACAAAGCAGAAGTATTTTTCACGGAAAGAAATCAATATCATTGAGAAATCGAACAATGTACTGAAAATTATAGTCCAACTCGAATAAAGGGAGACAAGCCTTATAAATCTGAACAAACTATTTTATGTCAAAATCGATAGATTTACCTGGCACTGAACACTACTGACAATTCCTAAACAACTATGTTATCGATGCACTGATTTGTACGAAAACGTTCTTGACGCTACTGAATCAAATGCAAGTCGTTTTTTCTTAGTTACATGAACCAGCACTGAACTGTACTGAATCTACTGCGTGGGTCAGGATACTGAACACATACTGAATAACTGAAAAAGATCTTGACATTTTTCCTTGCGGTAAATTCAGGCATTTAAGAGTTCTTCAGTTTAAAACGACCGTTTCAGTAGTCATGGTAGTGAAAACAGTAACTAGTGCTTGTAATGTGTAGTGCGGTGGCCATGGTGTGTCGTTGACTTCCACACTCGTTACAACTGATGCTCGCGTTGCAATCATGATTTCTGTGTGCAGTTGACTCACACCACTTGTCTTAACAGTTCCTTGCGTTCCTCGATTGATTTGGCTCGGAACGCTCGGCATTCGTTTAGGGGATGCTTTGTATTGTGCAAAATACAGACTTTGTAGTATATTGTTGTCTCCAGGTTGCTGTTCAACTGCCGTTTTATGGACGTAGACTTTAGAATACGTCTGATGTGTGAACCTTGGCGCATTACCTTTGTATTTGGTGTGACTTTTGACACAAATATGAACCAAGGATCGTTCTTAATTTTGCTAATTTCCATGATGAAGGCAGATACTTTAGTGAAAGGGAGAAAGGCAACTTCGTATTTAGACTTGTACCGTAAAGCCCTTGTTGTCCACTTATTCTGGAGTCGGTATGACAATTTTTCCACAACTGGATTTATCCCAAACGAAAAGTTGAAACAAAGAAGCAAACATCCCAGCTTGGGATTTTCTTTGTGATATTCTATTTCTGAGATAATATCCGACAAATCGTTAAGGTATGAGTTGTCCTTGTTTGTCAATGTTGGGAAGTTGACAATAAAAATAAAATTAAGAATTGAAATGGGGAATATGTCAAAGAGACAACAACCCGACCAAAGAGCAGACAACAGCTGAAGGCCATCAATGGGTCTTCAACGCAGCGAGAAAATCCCGCACCTGGAGGTGGTCCTCAGCTGGCCCCTAAATAAATTTGTGTGTACTAGTTTAGTGAAAATTTGTTAACGAGAGACACCTCCAACATTTCTGGAGCACCATATCAGTCGTCCAGTCTCTCCCATAGTCTCTGTAGGCCTCTTGTTGGGTTGTTGGCATTTGGTGACCTCATACTCATGGCATGTTTGGCAGATTCTGGTCCTAGCCACTTTTTCAGTAGGTCTATCTGTTCCGAGTCTGAAACTTGTAATTCGTTTATGACGTTCATGACGCTAGATTTCCAAGTGGGAATTCAGCCAGGTCGTTAAAGTTTGTGAACAGTAGGACCTCATGTAGTAGAAGTCTAGTTAACTCCGATGTTGGGTTCATATTTTGGTTTTTATCCGTTGGTATGGAAGGTTGGACCACAGATTTTGTTTGGTGTGCAACAAGAATCTCCTCTGAGACGCTATGTTCTTATGTGTTCGATACTGTTCCCAGAATTGGAAATATAGTACCTTCCGGTGACTTAGCATTTACAGGCACGATAGCCGATGTTTTTGATGGCAAGTTCAATGCTACGGACTGCACAAACTCTGGTGCTTCGTGGCTTAGTTTAATTACACCAGGAAATTGTGTTTTATCTTGTAAGCCGGTTTTTTCTTGTACGGCAGTTGCGTCAAGATGTTAATCAACGAAATCTTGCAAATGTTGAAGCGGATCTTTAGTAACACCAGGAAGATCGCTTAACGCTTGGATGTTGTCGTACTCTGTGATACAGGCTACAGCTTCTGCGGCTGCGCATTGTTTTTAATTTTTCCAAGAACGCCTAATAAAATTCTAATGTTAAACAATGTCTAGACCATGAGATTTACTTAGCATGATAGACATGGTAGATAAATAACTATGGTTGACATTGAGAGTCGAGAGTCTATAGTTGGGACATTTAAAATAGGAACCATCTCAAAAGAGTAGAATTATTGATTTTCCTTGGTACTATAATAAGTTTTTAACATTGCTACACGGGCGCAGATCCGGCCATTTTGAAAAAAGGGGGCCAACACCTTGAACACCCTGAAACGTTCACATAGTTGAAAGTCAATCGGAAAATAAAGGGGCGTTCCACCCCCGGAAATCCCCAATACACCCCACCCTCCTTTACGATCCACCAATGCTTCATTTTTCGAAGATAATGTTTTGCAGACGAGATCATCAGAGAACAGAATCTAACTACATGTCTTGAGTAAGAACGTCTGTATTATATTTATAGATTTGTTTTATAGCGATATATTAACAGAAATAAATTAACCATATATTAGGATATACTGTTTATCTTTATTAGATTCTGAATTCGATTCTGAGTCAACACCAAAAGCCTTTAAAATGTTTGGCACTTGCTTCATTATGGCCCGGTCATATGCAACTGGTCTCCAAGAATTCGCCTTTTGATTGCATTTGTGACTAAGAACATAATTTTATTCGTGTTATTTCACTATATCACATTCAATTGATGGTATAGTACCGTTGTTGTGGGAGATATTTTCTCTATTTGATTGGCCGTCACATAACGTGTGGTTGCCCTAGCCAGGCTGATTGTCAGGACTGACAAACGAGTGGCGGCAGTAGATGGTAAATTGCATGCAATTGATCGCCCGCAAAATGAGCTACATGAACACTTGTATTCCATACACAGACATATGCACTGTATTCACACCCCGTTTTTGATTGACAACCAAAACCACATAAGACTTGTACGCACCGGATCCTGTGCAACAAACATGATGCACAGCAATTCAACTTCATACCAGGTATAGGACACGGACCTCAACTTGATTTCATAAATAACCTTTTATATTAGTGGTTAAAATATATGCTAACCATAATCCAATAATGACGAGCTAATGTCGAACATGCTTTTCGAAGACTAAAATGTTATAAAGTACTTGGTAGAATGTGGCGGCATCCGCGCTGGAAAAGAAATCAGATTGTTAAACTTTACGCTTGTTTTGTAGAAAGAGGGTACGATTTAAATGACTGAAAATAATAAAATTTTTACTTTATCATGTTTCATTTGACTTTACATAATGCATTATGTCAACGATAGAAACAGTCAATGACGATCCCTTTAAAATATGTATCCTCTCTCGACTCTCGATTGTTGTTTGTCAAAAGTAATCATTTATCTAACACGTCAAATAGCATTAGTACATTCATCTATAGTAACCTCCCCGTCACAATTTTTATAGTCTTCTACGTTTATCTCCCTTTCCTGTACATCCTTATAATATTTTCAGATCGTCTATTTAAAACGAAATACTTATCAATTGTTGGAGTAACTTGTGTGTTACTTTTGATCTTTTCGTGTGGTAAGTAAACGCAATTTGTTATAAAACAAAAAATGTACTATAAAATGTTATTTTCGGTATTATTTAAATAAAGAAAGTCAGACTTGATCATACAATGAAATCATGATTAAACTGAAATTTTGAACACTAGCATTGGTCTACAAATAAATAAGAACCAACCGAAAGTGGGGATTGGAAATCCGTCAAAGTCAAAGAACAGGCACATCGATGAAAAAAAGTCAACAAAGATAACGAAAAAGAAAAAAAAAAAAAAAAAACCCACCCAGTCCCCACTCATAAACAAAAAAATGACCAAAACCTCTCCAGAAAAAAGAAAACAGAGAACGATATCCGTGGTTCCAACATCTGCTGAATAAATCAAAACTGCTGTTTTATTCAAGTTCAAATCGTAGATACTCTTTCTTGTTTCGGTACGTTTAATTCAAACGTTTTTTGTTTCGATACAAAAATTAAAAACAAGTGTTACAAATACATGAATTTGATAAAAAAAAAAAAAAAAAAAAAAAAAAAAACATCTTGTCTTCAAATAATTGCCAGTATATTGATCAATTTTTTTTTTTTTTTTTTTATTATTAAACATTTTCTTGTCAGATTGCTTAATTTCAACCCAAGATCAGTATGATCAAACTGAAAGTTGAACGAGTCTTAAAGATATTCAAAAATTTAAATAGTTTATAAAAATATCTGACTTTTGAATTATTTTATAATTTCATGCAGCATTTCAAAATCTTTAATCTTCCTGATTTCATACTCAAAGAGAACATATTAGAATTTGACTGTTATAAATATGAAGAAAAAATATCACAAAAAATCTTTATTTTGGTGAGGCAAATTTTGTTTGTTCAACATTCACTTTTCAGATCTAAAAGATCGAGGAGTGGACGCACAACATAGACACAGTGACAATGTATACAGATGTCAAGGATACTGCCAACGACAAACGTCAGATCCTAGTTCTTTGTGTGACAATTGTTGTAGAAGGAAGAGTAAAAGATACGACGTCGGACGATGCTATTTAAACGCTTGTCATTGTTAGCATTGTTTAACTTGATTCACACTAAATATCAGTATCATTTATAATGACACATGACATCAATAAAAAAATCATATTTAATGTATGTGTCAATGAATCGTTAGCAACCTATAACAATACCAGTACCAGTTTTGATCTTGCAATTTTATACAATATGGGAATACATAACATTTTAAATGCACGGATAACAATAATCATTACAACAGCAGCGAAAGAAATGTACAGCAGTTTCTAGAAACATGAAATGTGATGACAAACTAGGGCTGTACAAAATACTCAAATGAAAAACGTCATGGTAAATAAGAAACGTATGAAAACACAAACGCTTGTCTAAAATATACACATACCCAAATTTTTTGAAATATTTTCCGTCCACCAAGTCATAATGGCTACATGTACCTTACAGTATAATTGTACAGTGTTTTCTCCAATTAAATGCATATATATAGCTACTTTAATACACGCATGTCTTCTTAAAATTTGCTTATTTCAATGAGAATGTTAACAAATCATCTGCGGTCATTTGCGATTCAAAAAGGCGTATACTTCTTGTATGTCCTATGTTACTTATGGATTGATAACTTGACGTTAAAAGTTCTAAAATTTAACAGTAACTCATGGTAATACATGTCCAAAATCAAACATTTTGAATGAGTAATAACCATTAGAGTTTGTTTTGTCCTTTTTGGAATAAAATAACAATTTAAATCTTACATATTCATTCATAGCTGAAAGTGAAATGCTAACCTTCAAATTTGTTGTGTCTTATTTTAAGTCTGTACCTCCTTGTCATTACATCCGCACTTTCTATTATCAGGTATTTCCACTTTTTGTCGAAAGACCTTTTGCTTTTATTCTGCTTTTTTTTTCTTCTTCTGCCGTCTTAAAAGTTTATTATTTGTTTCAAGACATATTGAAAGGATTTTTGGCCCCTTATATCGTTCAGTGATTAGGGTTTCCCTCTTTCGACCATGCGTAGCCAATCTCTTATTATTATAGAAGTTATCTCTCTGCGTTCCCTTTTTATTGTTATCCTTATTTATCTGAAACCGTAAACGATATCGACAACTGTTTTTTTTCCCAAATTGTTCATCTTAAGGATGCTTTTGTTTAGTTTGACCGAACTGATACCATGTAATCTGATGAGAGTTATTTCCCTTTGCTAATTTAACATTGGTAATATGTGCCCTGGAATACTGTATAATCAATGCTGTAAAGTATCCAGATGATATATTATCTAAAATATCTAAATATGAATATAACTCCACTCTGTTACTACGTGAAACAGCAAGCCGTAAATTTAAAAAATCAAGTAAAACCGTAAATTAAATTGTTCAACACAGTTGTCGAAGGTGGACGTTTGAGAAACAAGTTTACAATTCAAAGCTGTTAGCGTTACGGGATTCTGCAATCTGTATGCAATGACACACTCATCATTTGTTGGAGACTCTTTAGTTTTACAATTTCACCAACCCCCAAGGGTGACTGGAGAATGGAAGTATGGTCACCATTGGTCTTCCTCTGACCGGCAGTTAAACCCTTGCCAAAGTGGAGCGTCCGTTTGGCTGTGCGGGATGAATACATATGCAGTCAAGTCCGGTCAGAATAGGGACGTTAAATCCGATGCCTTGTGTAAAGCGAGTGCCACGCTCTTCGCACGTTAGCAGCAACTCTTTAAGGGGTCTGCATGTGACCTATTGCTAGGCTAAATTACTTTCCCTATATCCAATTTAAGTTGCAACTAATTCATTTGTTTGTCAATGCCATAGGGAAGAAGTTTTAATTTCCCTTACAATTTTCAATTTATCAGGTAAAAAATCGGTAACTAGATCTGTTTGTTGATTTACAAAAAAGGGCAAAACTTAAAGTATGTCGCCTTCTGCATCTCTCTTATAAAAAAACGTAATTCTTGATTGACTCGTTTTTGAACATTCAATATATCAAATCATATCCTTACAGTGTACATATGGTCCCATTCCTTAGAAAGAACTAACGAATTTTCAAAAGGTTTCTGTCAAAAACCGGGGGTTAACTCCTATGTGTATTCTTTATTACTGCCTTATAATTTATGCACGATTTCCGTAATAATATACATAAAACATAATGCTTAAATTTCGTAGTATAGCTGTTGACGTATATCAACACTATCTAAGCATGCTGCTATATTTTTTCACACACATTGCTAGGTTATAGGTACTAGTTTCAAAAAAAGAAAGATAACATCATTATAAATGTACAGGGGTAAGCATATTTTAAAGTTTATTGTGATTGAGTAAATTTTTTTGGCTTTATTTTATGTGGAGTTAATAGGTAAACAGTTTTAGAAAAATGTACAGTGGAAAATATGTTTTTGTAAATTCAAGACAATAAATAAAAAAAAAAAACAATTAATTCATTACGTATATACGTATACGTAGATTCTTTAAAGTACGGTAGGACGGGAAACATTTAAGGGGATAACCGCACAGCGTTTGACCTCATATTGGTCATTTACTGGCATTTCAAAGGGGTTATTTACATGAGTGCGACAGTACCTTTTCAAAAGACAAAAACAACGTCTTTGTTCTGATCAAACCGCAAAGTAAATAAATCGTGTCCCTTAGATTGATAATGCATCATGTTTATCTTATAAATTTATCCGGTTAACCATTACATTACCAAACGATTTAAAGGTCAATGTATAATTAAGGTAGATATGGGTTATGTGTCGGTGAGACAGGCAACAACAGAAAACCAAAAACCAAAAATTTCCTACTAGGACCGCCTTAAGAGCACATATTGAAGGTTACTAAAATTGTTCAATAAGCCAGTGTTAGGCAAAAGGAAAATTTTATATCGTACACTTTTCTTAATTTTGAATTCTATATCAATATTTCGTATACATATGAAATATTACGATTGTCGGTAATTCCCCCCTGCTTATGAATAACACAGGGCACAAAGTGTTTAACCATAACTCTTTCTATAATTGAACAACAAAAATAAACATAATTTTAAATAGGATAAAATTTATATCATTTTTATTTCCAAAAAAAGTTGAAATTGATAGTTTTAATGTACAGGTGACAGCATACATAATATCTTAGTGGTTGACATTTTCCATTATGATATTAATGTCGACAATTAATACCTTGTTGTCATATCGTGGGGGAAATCGGGTTGAATAATCAATATGTTAGCTATAAATGGGAAATTTGGCGGTAAACTTTATCATTCAAATTTAATTATCTGTTTTTGTATGCACTTTTATAAAGATATCAATTTCAATTCGGTGATGATCTACAAAAGCTCGCCTTTCATTAATACAATATATGTCAAGATTCATAGATATACATGTTTTTTTCATCTCGGACATTCTGTACATAAATCAGGCCGTTGGTTTTCGCGATTGACATGTTGTACAGTTGTTACTTCTGGCTTTTTATAGCTTACAATGCTTTATGGATTTCGCTCATTGTTGAATGACGTATGATGACCTATAGTTGTTAACTACTACGTCATTTTAACCTTGGTGGGAAGTTTTCTTATTGACAATTATACCACATCTTCTTGTTTTATATATACCAAATGCCATTCAGTTTAAGATTATATATGATGGCTTTTAAATAACATGAATAAAGTAGGGAAATAGTTCATCAGAAAAAACTCATGGTGTAGAAAATTAGAGTTTCCTTGTACAGAAGAATATTAGATGGTCAACTAACAATATATTAAAAGATTGTACATAATTTTAGCCTTGCGTGAAGTATATACATTTGTACTACGATATAGTAACGTCGTTCGAATAGAAATGGGAAAATTACTTTTGAATCTATAAATATAGAAAAAGAAGTGTATGGCAATTTGTTTGTTCTAATAAATTTAAATCGTATTGTTTTTGCTTTTACAAAAACGAAAATAAATGAATGTTTTCTGTTTTCTGTGTAATATTGTAAGTTATACAGTTTGTTAGTGACCCATTATATATCGTATTATATTGTAGGTCACTAGCAAACTGGGCAACGAATTTACCTAAGCGACTTTCTAACATGCGACATTTTGTATGTGTGTTTTTTACTATTGAACAGCGGTTTTCTACTGTTGCTTTTATTTAGACTAGTGATTTATCAAAATGATCAAGTGCTTAAAAACAGGAACCTACTCCATTGGTATATACACAAAGAAATGCCAATAATAACTACTTGTTAGCTTTTCATGTGCTTTATGAATTTATTTCAATCGTTCATCATCTATTTCTTCATCTGTTGTCCGGTTGAAACGTTTCCAATTTTTCATTAACACTGTGTTGTTTTTTATAAAAATGCAACATCACTACTAACCATGTATTAAAATAAATCACACCTACTTGTCCCAATTGAAATAAACGGGGTCTCCACGCGGTAATTTTTAACCAATCATATTCCTAGAAATGTATCGGAGGACAGACAAATGTTATTTATTTATTTTGACCCTGTTTTATTCACAAGAATATTATACATCGAAACTGCTTGAAGAATTTTATTAACAAAAATATGGTATCATTTGATTCTAAATCGTGTCAATATAACATTTACAACTCAAAAGCGACATGTTGTCTTAAAATCTATGAAAATATGTGGCATGTGAGTCAGGACACTGACACATCGTATCGATTGATGGTGATAGTAAAACTAATCCGGTATCGATTTCAGTCGTTCTTCCTCATAACTCTATAAAGTAGAAACTATCTTCTTGATCTTTCAGAGTTCCTTCAAAATATAAACGAAAGTATTCGACATTCTACAATAAGCGAATACAATGATTACTCTGGATTCATTTATTTTCTTGGGTATCAATTTTCGTGGATTGAGATAATCTTAAACTTAAGTTTATATTTAATTTCGTGGTTTTCCTAAAGTCTACATACAAGCCTTTGAAAAATGTGTAATTCGTAAAACATTGAAATTCGTGGTTTCCCTGTACCAACGAAATCCACGAATATTGGTATCCAACGAAAAATATAAATCCACAGTATGTGAATACCTATATTTTATTTTCAGACATGCTGATAAAACTATGAACCCTCTCACTATATTATTAGTTTTTGAGGTGTTGTTACTTGTACAGTCTAATAATATTACATGTGAGCAGTTTGGAATATGTTCAATTTCAATGAATGAAACAGAATTCAGTTGCGGAGAAGATTATGAAAATATAACCAGAGCAGACAACCTCCTTGGTCTCGAAGGATTTTGGTGAGTAATCTTAACTGTTTCACAATAGAAAAACAATTGTTTTGAACTAAACTATGAAATAATTATAACTTAAATAAAGAAAAAAATAAATGGATTGATTTACATTTTTATAAATTGAATTTTAAGTCAGTTGTGCTATATTTTATGATGTATGTTTACTCAATTGTAGATGCTGGATCCCAATTATTGTCTAGTTGTCTTTTTGCGGTACAAATTTGTTATTTTTTTCATGTGATACTCATTATTTAATAAATGTTCGACAATTTAAAACAACCTATTAATAACCACCTTTTGGCTGAGGTATCAAATATGTGTTAACAATTAGCATGACCCTTAATTCACATTCAATTGATTTAACTATATCCTATTTTTTTTGTCCTTACCCCCTCCTGCCAATGTAGTAAATAAAGCAAAATTGTTACTCTTGAAGTTTTCTTCATTCTTCAACAGTGCACATATCGGGTTACGTGTACGATTAAAACAATCATATAGTTTTAAATCTGTACGCATTTTGATGACTTATTATTCGCTGGATACACATGCGTGTCATGTCCCTATTTTCGCCTATTGATATTCAAACTCTGGAGAAAGAAGGGTACATATATGTTTTTATACCGTATGCCAAAAACAATCTTTACTACATTGCATTATCAGTTGTGTTGTTATTGTAATTATGACATGTGGGCTGAGCGTGGCTTTGTGATGCAGATGGTCAAGGCATAGAAGCTTTGCTTTGTCCACGCACCAAGTCGCGATCCTTTCGGTGTTCATGCAATTTTAATAGTTTTGTTTATCGTCTTGATCTGAAAATCAATAATTTACTGTTGTCACAATCTATTATATAACCCTACAATTTCTGCACAAAAAGATGTACAAATATCTCTAGTTCACCTTAGGGTTTGGCCCTTGGTCATAATAAATTAACCAAAAGGAATTGTGCACCAATATTGGACATGACGTTTACAACACCAGCAGATAAATGAGGGAATATGCATGTAAGCTTATTACAGGACATGGGTCACGGTTTATTTTTAATATAAAAAGAAGTATGAATTTAAAATAGGAGGCCATATTTGCCAAGTTGCCAAGATCAGAAGTACATGTATTCGTACTACTCAACTTATGGGAACCACTGCGATCTAGTAAGCAAAAATCAAGAAAAGATAAAGACTTTCAATGAATTTATTTGAACTTAAGGCAATACAGCTATACATACTTGGAGTTGCAGAATTTAAAATATCAAGCAACGGGGCTATTAACAAGTGGTGTTATTTCTATTACTGAAAATCGTGTGCAATTCTAGCTTGAAAAATTAAACCATTCACAATGATAATTAATCACATTCGTTGTATGTAATCATAATACATCAATTTGTATGAAAAATTATGTTGGTGTCAAATTACAGACTTCAAACTTCTTTTTTTTTTGTTATTTAGTAAGCATACAATAAACATGATTTGATTTGTCCTGAATTTTCAAGGTTTGCATTATTAAGTTTACATATCTTGCAATTGGGTATCTTATCATACATTAACAGCCCAACAGATATCGCTACATGTAGCCTGTATTTGTATACTATACATTTATCGCTTCAAAGCTGCGCCCACTGCAGGACTACTTTTGTGTATTGCTGTGTACGAGTGTTGTATAAACTTTTTTGACCTCAGTATGTGTACTTGTAACACACAAAATCAACCATGCAACAATGTCAATAATCATCGAATTTCACGGTCAGTCCAAAATTCTGAAACGTATGATAATTGGACACTTTTGTCTTAGAGCGGACAATGTTTCTTTTTTATTTCTTTTTACTGTTGAAATTAGTTGTTATGTTATTATAAAGAATTATGAACTTTGGGCGATGTATTATTGTTGATCATGCAAGATTCTTATTGGCGTACGGTCATTAGCTGATTGTGTGACTTTTGTTTTATATTACTACAAAGGTAAAATAAATAAAAACTTATATATTTTGAATCGAAAATAAATGCAATAAATGGAGTGTTTCTGTCTTACAGAGCAAAAACAATGTGAAAAATTAAATAATAGTTTTGGTCAAATAATCTGGTGATTTTTCATGTTGTATTGGGTTTTTTCTTGTATCATTTAATGACTTAGAAAATTAGTTTTTACTTATATATTAATTCCATATCTCACTTGAAATGTTAATTTCAACCAGTTAAGTTAGTTGTCTAGCTAGGACGTACAAACATTGTTCTTGTTGGTCCATGCTATTATATATAGGTAATAATTTTTTTTTTAATAAATCACACCTTTTCCAATTTGCAAAAAAAGGGGACAAAATTCCCAATTATATTCTATGTTTAGACTTCCATGTTTAAATTCAATGAACAATCTTTGTTAAAAATATATATTAATAAGACACGTAGTAAAGAACGTTGTGATGAAACGAGCGTCTTGCACAAAAATGGCGAGCCTGTTATAAATGATTAATTTATTCATATATGTGTTCATAAAAATTAGAATGTAGTAAGCTCCAGGATCCTTCAAGTGTAAATTTGAATTTAAATAAGGGTTACAAGAAATTAGAATTCTGATTTATACTATTTAATGTCCACTACAGGTAATTTGAAACACACCAAAGTGCTGTTAAAATCTAACGTTCAATGCTAGTATATTTTATTTATGAATTTGGTAAATAGTGAATGACGTTAATTAGCAAACTCCACTGCTATGAAATAAATTCCGGGGAAATTGGCACGGACTCTTTTTGTTTTAACCTAAAACAGTTTTGATAATACTTGTGTTTTATTATCAAAAAATCTTTATTATGTATTCTCTCTTGACTTTCCCATTGCTACAAAAATATGTACGAATTTTTACTTGTACGGAATACTAATGAGACAAAAACTTCGAAATCTTATTTATGCTGGTAGATTTGCGAATTTTAATCTCGTATAAACATGGAGGTACCTACTGAATTCCAATTTGTACTATAACATAAACGTATTTCTTATTGACAGGAGATACTTCTGTGGATGGGGAAATATATGGACAAGTTTGCCTGAGTCCGAAAGAAATGTGTTGATATTCTTACTGTAAGTATTTAATAACATCAATTTGAAATATGACCAGTACTACTATTCAAAAAATGCATATGAGTATGAAAAGCACCATAAAACAATTTGCCATTAGACGACTTTGAATAGGAGAAATTGCCCTTATATGGCAAATTTGAACACATTTTGTTTTTATTTTTACCTAATATCTTAAAAATCATAAAAGATAGAGATAATTTTTAAATAGCAATTGATCAGCAAGACAAGATCTACAAATAATTCAAATGTTCAAAGTCGACTGACTCCTTATACATGGTTTATGAGTTATTTAAAAAGAAATGTTTGTTTTACCTATTATCAAGAGTGTCTTGAATATATAACAGACAGATGGACACTTTTATAGCAAAAAAATGTTTAAGAAACCCAGATCTACCAATGTGTTATTTTTTTCCACAATTACAATCTATATGTGTGAATACACTTAAAAGACAATTCTGTTTACCCTTTTTGTGTTTTGAGCGAAAATGAAAAAGATAAATAGAAACTGTAATAAAAAAAAATAATTGATCAGTTATGCCCGAAGATAATATTTTTTCACGTTTTACTTTCAAAATATATTGACAACTTAAGATAAGGTAATACAAGTAGGACACACATTGCTCTTCAAATAAAATTCAAATATATTTCCGTTAAAGCATTTTTGTATGCCTAATTCTGGAAAAAACTTTATTCCTTAACAAAATTTTAAAGGAGATTTAATAAAATAGATTATGATTCACATAAAATACAAACCAATTGTCGTTTCAGTCTGTATTTTGTTTACTCTGGACCAAAAAGGAATTGCTTTCAAAATATTATTTACAAGAGTGAAAGAATATTCCCGACAATTTAGAATAAATAGTGCCTTTTACTTGTTTACCGACGTATACCATTCTTTAACATGCCGGGGGATGAATAAATACATGAAATAGTAACATTGGGTTATGACTTGGGTTTCACTTTGGGCTGCAAACATCGTAAGCAGCGCATTTCTTACTTTTTTCCATTTTCTAATATAGCTGCTTATTTTATCGTCATTAGGGAAAATAGCTTATGTATACATTTGGTCATCATAGGTCTTTGAATGCCTTATACAAGAAATAAGAAAGTAGTACACAAACAAATGATTAGTTGCCTATTTCCACGCTTATAATCGAAGTTTTTCATTAACACTTTTACCTAGAATTACAAAGCGGGATTTTTGACAATTCAAAACAAATTCCATGAATTCTAAGTTTTGGTTTTGTTATTGTTTAAACAGACATCGACAAATTTAAGTATATGGAACTTCCTTTTTTGTACTTTTGAAACAGCGATCCGCGAATTTACGTATACCACAAAATACCTTTTTTTTTGTTTATCCATGAAAATTTACACCAACGGAAATAAAGGAATCCACAGTATTCTGAAACTGTGAACAATAACAAAACTAAAATTTACATTTGGATTGTAATTATTTTTACTATGTAACTCTTTTTATCTAAAATTTGAATTAAAAAGAAAATTCAGATTATTGCTCCGGTTCTAAATCATGATCAGCGATCTGCTCCTACTTACGTCATTTAAACCTATTCTACCCCTGAATAGATTTTAACAGTTCTACCCAAGGACAAATTCTGATAGTTTTACCTCTAACAGTTTTGGACAGTTTTTTTTTTTTTTTTTTCGTTAGAAAAGTACATTGCAACAGTGTTGGACAGTTCTGTTTTGCTGTTTGTTTGAACAGAACAATGTAACAGTTTCGGACATTTCTTTGTCTTTGTTCGTTAGATTGAATATTGTAAAATTTTCGGCCAGTTCTACATTTTTATTATATTAAGAAACGTTTTGGGAATTTTAACCTTTCAATGAACTCTATGTTTTGCTTTACTATTGTTCAAACAGACATCGACCAATTTAAGTATTTAGGACTTTAATTTTTTTTTTTAAGTTTAATTTTTGAAACAGCGATCAATGAATTTACGTATACCACGAAATACCACGGGAATAAATGAATCCGCAGTATTCTGAAACAGTAAATAATAACAAAACTAAAATATACAGTTGGTTTGTAATTTGTTTTTACTATGTAACTTGTTTTATCTAAAATATGAAAATGAAAGAAAATCTTGAATTTCCGCCGGTTCTAAATCATGATCAGAGATCTGCTTCTTTTAACGTCTTTTAGAACTGCTCTACCCTAGAATCGGTTTTAACGGTTCTACTCAAGGACAGAACCTGATAGTTTTACCTCTAACAGTTTTGGACAGTTCTGGGTTTTTTTATCCTTAAAACAGAACATTGTTACAGTTTTGATAAGTTCTATGTCTTTGTTTGTTAGAACAAACCATTGTAATAGTTTCGGCCAGTTCTACATTTTTGTATAATTTAGAAACGCTTTGAGAAATTCTACCCTTAAACAGTGTTGGAAAGTTCTACTTTAAATCTCATTTGATAGTTCTACCCTAGAATTTATCATGGGAAAAATTGTTCTAGATTTTTTTCTGGTCAGTTCTATTTCAGATCTCTCTATTTTTGGACTGCTTAGAACAAACGAATATACCAAGTTTTTAATTCAATAATTCATCCATGTGCGTTTCGTCTACTTAAATCTCATCAGTCATGCTTGAATCAAAAGCCTAATCAAAAACAAAGTTGAAGCTTATTTGTAACCGAAAATTCCGAAGAGATTTACCAAATACGGCTACAGCAATATATATCTGCGGCAGACACACCTTTGTGTTTTTCATATTTCAACATTTAAAAAGAAAAACAAATTGCAGAAAATAAAAATATCAATATTAGTCAGGGCCTGTGATATCATTTGGGACAAAATGCCTACCAGCATCGAAATCGACCCAGTGGTTGCAAAAACTCTTTAAGCAAATCAGGTTTATAATTTACCGTTTCAGAATGACTTGGGATAATTTATTATTCATACCTCAATAAAAAATCATCGCCACCTTATTTGTTTCATTGCAATTGTTTAAAATGTTGTTACAAAATCACAACGATTGTGTGCACACTTTTGAAACTACAGTATTATACTATAGATGTGTATGTACATATCTATCGATGTTGACTTAAATACAATATCTCTATTCTTATTTGGTTTATATAATTAAGCATTTTGAATTTCAGGTGTAAAATTGGTAGAATAGTGAAAAAAGTATTTATTTGTTACCAATCGACTGATAGACTTGAATTTCTATATCGAACGTAAGAATGAGTTATCAATTTAGATGTACTTAAATATAATTATATATTCAAGAGTAACCAAATAACTAAAGATTAATGTTTTGTTCATTGCACATTTTTCTAAGAGGAATATGATTTAATCAGCTGCGAAGTGACACAATTGAGAATACAAAACAAATTCAACGATGTAGATAAAAAAAAAACAATTCAACAATAGAAATTGAAATAGATTTATAAAGTGTAAATAGTACACAACAATAATAATAAATAATTATAATAATTTACTCTGGTATTTGGAAATTCTTCGATTGTGGACACATTCTTCGATCAAAGGATTCCTTAATCAAAATAACAAATACCAGACCATACAAATGTAATATTGCATTGTGGAGAATGATCTGCTTACCTTAGCGGAACACCTTTGATCAATTCCGGTATTCGCTGTGGTTCGTGTTGCTTAGTTTTTAGTTTTTTTTTATGTGTTTATATACTGTTGGTTTTTGCCTTAGCATTGTCAGTTAGTTCGAATATCCCTGTTGCATCTATTTGCTCTTTTTTTGGGGTTATATGATCTTAAATGAAACTGAAATAATGTTATCATGTTAATTTTTTTGCTGAACGTAGATTAGTTTCACGGCATACATGTAATTATACTATCTTGAAATATCTAAACGTATGTTTAAAGTTCTTTTACACTTAAAAATTGCCTTAATTATGGATTATATTATCAAGCATAATAGTATTTTATTTATGATTGAAGTCATAACTATAAAAAAATGTTTTAGAACACCGCAAACCCCGATTACCTTGTTAGCGAATTGCCTACATGCAGCCAGCCATGTTTTGTCGAAGTTCTCTTACATGTAAGTTTTGATTACTGTTACCACGGTACCCACATTTAAGTGAGTAGATCCGGATTAAGAGAACTAATCAGCTACGCGTTAATATTATTTTTATCGGGACTTTCTTTGCATTGGTGTGATACAGTATTTGAAAAATTTCTGAAAAAAAAACAATTCTGAATATGGCTATGTAGTTATTACTTTAACAGATGTACAACCGATTTTACGAATCAAGTTCCTTAATATAAACTAGTTTTTTTTCCTTAATGTAATCTGGTATTCATCCTACTTTTTAAACTTTTATAATGACGCAATGAAGCATGACTGGAAAAAACAAAATAACTACTTTGCACTTGAATATTACATGCTATTTGTATACAGTCTATCAAACAAGTTCCTATGAACACATCAGACTGGAATATGTTTAAAGATTAATAAATGCTAGTGTTATATTGGTTTGGATGTATTCCCATAGGAAATTGGAAATATACAAAATTTGGAAACATACTTCATGCTTAAATATATATATGGGTTCAACAATAGTTTACTGATATGAAGAATTCCTTCATTATGTTTTTATATTTTATATGTATACAATCAGGATCAGTCCTTAACACTATTCAAACTGTTAAAAGATACTGTAAAAAAATAACTAGAATCAGTTCTATGGTAGAAATGTCAGAATCAATTCTAGGGTAGAACTGTACAAATCTGTTAACAGGTGGGATAATTACGTCAGTTCGGGATGTTCGATGATCGTGATTTCTAACAGGGCATAGTTTTCCTTTTAAGTCATATCTTGATGAAAAAAAAAACTCGTAAAAATTTTCCTAAATTTATGTTTTAAATTTGTAATTTCTCCATGTATGTAGTTTTATTTTCTTCAGCAAAAGTTTTATACATTTTAAGTGTCTGTGGATTTTATTTCTTCCATTATTACAAAGTTAGATATGGTGCCTGACCAACCTTTCCAGAAAAAACCGATTTTGACCGTTTATTCTTTATATTTTGTGAAGCAGATTCATTACGGTCATTCAAATTAATTGCAGGATAGTCTGTGCAGTATTCATTGTGTCCGTGCGTTTGCTATTGCATCTGTAAAACTGTGCCGTTATTACATGTTTCCCCCCTAATCTTTAACATGTTTAAGTTATTTTCATCCTTGTCATTTGTTCATTTGCTGGATAGCTGTCTGTTTGGCAATCATACCACGTTTCCTTTATTTTAAAGTCATAATTCACCACGGCTAGAAAGTGAGCTTTCTTTAAACTTCATTAGCGGTCTTTAAAAACTTGACATAAATATGTATCACTACTAGAAGGTGTGTTGTGTATTACACGGATAAAGCAGAAAACTATTCTCTACCAAGCAGTCCTTGCAAAGACTATGTAAAGTTACGCTGACACGGCCGGTCTGATTTTTGGTAGAAGTTTCTGCTTCGTATCGATCTGATGACTTAAGCCCTTTTCAACAGATTTATAGAGTGTGTTCTTATGTTGTACCGTTACACCACTATCCCAGATAAGGAGGAGGGTTTAATGCCTGCAAACTAGTTTAACACAGCCACATTCTATGTGTGCCTTTCCAAAGTCAGTAGCTTGTAGTTCAGTGTTTGTCGTTGGTTCATGTCTGTCAAATTTGTTATACGTACGTTGTTTTGTATTAGATTATCCCGTATTTTTTTTTATTGAATTTTTTCATATTTTTCATGTCGGGACCTTTTACAGCCATCTATACGGTATTGGTTTTTGTCATTATTGACGGCCGTACTGTTGCCTATGATTGCATACATCCACTTCGTTTGAACGTTTATGGATAGTGGTTTATTGGCAATCATATCACATCTATCGTTGTCAGCTGCATTGCAATTTATGATACATATGATATATGAATGAAGGATGTTCGCTCCACTGGTTTTAAGTAACAAACTGTTTGAAAGACTTTTATAAACTGATAGTATGCAAAAAATAGAAATAAAAAAGCAGAAAAAAATGTCCTTCTTTTTGAGAAATAAGCCATTGAAAATTTGGCGGGAAATGATTCCTATTAGACATTTTTTTTATACATTTCACATTGGAACTATTTTTCTCTCAAATACTATGAAAGAATAAAAATAATATTAAACTATTTTGAAATATTGCTTTTAAAACTTTATGTGATAAAACTATGAAAAGAAAAGGAGGGGTTAGCGGGCAAAATTTATTTGGGCACTACATGGATCAAACTAAAGAATTCCGAATATCTAATAAAAGTCAAAAGCAAGAGTAGCGAACATCCTTAAAGAAGGTAATGATTATTCTAGACGTTCACATGGCAACTTGATAACATCTACAGTGTCAATCGCTGGAGTAAAAATGATGGATGATATAGTATATGAAATGTATGTATATCTAACATGGAACTGCTATGTAATAATATATTTTTAAGTATTTGTTGTAAAGACTTGTTTGATATTTCATTCAAGTTAAAATATCAATTACATAAACAATAACAAAATGTATGCACCAAATGCACATTTCGACACGCAATGTCTCTTTAGTGAGGCTTGAGTCCAATAAATACTAAACATTTGACTTGGTTTTCAATAGGTAGAGAAGCTAACCAAGTTTTTTTTCACATGCAGAGAAATTCAAATATTTAATTCAAGTTTTTCTTTAATTTTTAAAGTCCGTAAAGTTTTCTGTTACAGGTTGGCAGTTCTATAGAATTTGTACTAAGATTGCATTAATAACTGATTTATTAAAGTATACATATGCAAAAAAGAAGGTTTCCATTTGCTTATACAAAGATAATCTCAAATTATGAAATGATATTCTACCTTGACGGTGTGACACACGAAGATAGGCATTTGCAAATATAATTAGATTGTTTAAGGTAACACCAAAACTAGATAGACCACAAAAACTGACAAGTTTTTTTTCAAATAACACCAAGTCACTTTAAAAACAGATGCATGGAAAACTAATTGATGTCGCTTAATTTTCGATTGAAGCCAGTTCATCCATTTCTACTAAATCATCGTTTTAATTTACATGTCAAGAACATGTCAAGGACTTATTACGGAGTGAAAATTATTTGACAATTAACTTACTACGGTTGAAAATATAAATTAGGAGTTGCTTTATGACTAAGTTTAAGTACCGCAATGGCTTGCATCTGGGTTTTTTTGTGTGGTTTCCTATTGTACCATATGACAAATTAAAACATGCGCTCTCTGCATTTAGGTTTATGACCCCTTCTGTATCGATGTGTTTTACGAAATTTGCAAAGAGCAATAGTATCAAAACAGAAAGATAATGAATAATACAGATGTACCATTTTGAACATATACCAAAGGAAAACATCGTTCAAAGCAATAATATTTCTTGTTTTATTGCATTTAATAGAAAACGAGGATTGTAAGGCAAATAAAGCCAGGATTTTTGCAGTAAAGCCACAGACTTTAGTACAGAGATTTTTGTTATAAAATTTTAAACATAGATTACTCACTTGTTTTCCCATGATGTGCTAGTGTTTATTGTTTACCAAAAGTCTTAAACAACCTTTACATTCTAATAAACCCTAGACGGTGTACTTGAATTGGTTAATATTTATATTTGTTTTAACCAACATCTTAATTTATAAACTTCTTTTAAGGAAATCATTGCTAGCACTGCATGCAATAATACTCTATCTATCAAGAAACGAATTGTCACATATAAGAGTACAATTGGAAAAACAGTTGATTTTCTATAAAATTTACATATGTTTAGCATTGAAACAACAGAAGGGTACATTATCCTTAAAAATATTCTTAGAAGAGTATATTAAATTGTTTTTGCTTATTACTCACTTATTATATACTTGTTAAGATCTTACATTTATGCATTAATTCTTTTTTTTTTTTTGCATTACTATAAATTGATATCGGTTATGAAGTTTCTTTTTCAATTTTAATTTGAACACAACATAATCCACATAGTGTTTGCACGTAGGTTAAGATATATGTGGATTTACGTTGAAGGTAAATAGTTACAGCCATTGGTATGTATATCTCTGAGTCTGCGCAAAGAATAGATATATCGAGAATTTTATCACGGTTATGTTTAAAAAGAAAAATAAGCACGTAATATTATAACATATGAGAAAATTGAAATGTTCCATTCACGTGGTAACACCAATATATTGTTAAAAGATAAGAAAGCATTACTTTAACTTTATATTATATAATCATGGTTACCAATACGACATTTAATATCATGGTAAAACTAGTGTTTTTATCTTCGTCATTTGAAATCTGGTGGATAGTTGTATCATACCATATCTTCATAACTTTATATTGCAGAGCTTTTGACAACAACCAGATAACTATTTTAAAAAAGAATTACTTTAGTAATTACACAGTTTTGCGTGTTTTGTGAGTATTTATATATTTTTGTAAGTGTTCTGTTACTATTAGCAAACAGTTTATCTAACAATGTTGGATTTCATATTCCTTTCGAAAACTATCAAAATAACACAGAGACAACAAAATGGACATAATGTATTAGCAAACCAAGTCAATTAAATAGAGCTTTGCATAAGGGAGATATATTCCTTAATTTAAAACGACCAAAATCTTAAAACAGCAAATATAGATAAAACATTATGTCTTCTTCCTTGCCAGTTCCAACTTTCTAGTACCAGCTAAAAGAATTCAAAGATCTTATATGTCCACTGTTAATTATCCTTATGATATCATCAGTAATTCTTATGTTTCCAATAATGACTAGTCTCATGATACTGACTACGACCTTAGGAAAATGTTCATGTTGTTAATGCATCAGATTTTGTGCCACTAATTACAAATTCAGCATCATAACTATATTAATCAATTCGTAAGATTCAGTAATTTCATTCTTTCTTAACAAAGATCGCTCAGCAAGAACCAAATAACAACAATAGAAATGGATGCTTTGCCTTCTACTGGAAGTCTTGAAATTTTGTAAGTCAAAATATTTAAAGATAAGTAATGTTTAATGTTCAATTGAAATTGTGAATTCACGTTTTGTACATTGTTTACTGTGACGAGGAATGAATATGTAATGGCTAAGCTTGTATTGGATCAATTGAATGATTGCATTTTAGGTGTTAAACGCCACTTGTGTTATTTTTTGCTATTTTGTGGTAGTCCTATACTTTAATTGAAGGAAGCCGGATTGTCCGGAGAGAATCATCGATCTTCGTCACGTCAGGAAAACTGATTTTCCTAGTCAATAACGTTTAGAATCGAACGCACCTACCACGTGCGGGATGCAAACCCAAAACTTCAGGTTGACAGGAGAGTATTACAGTATATGAAAAACTTAGACATTTCGGCTACCGAGGTCTCTCGATCAATAGAACAAAAAAATATCGACAGATCCTTATTTGTTTTTAAACTGTTTTATTTTTAACTTTTAAGTACTGGTAATTTTTCATTTCTTGTTAATATCCTCAGCATTCGGCTATTAAAGTATGATACTATTGCAATACCATTTGTATATTTTTTTATGCATTTCTGTAAAGAATATTGCCGATTTTTTTGCTTACTCAAGGTTTCCCAGAGCAAGCGAGCGATTGTGATATTTGTTATAAAGAATTAACCATATGATATAAACCCTAATTTTGCAGAGATATTGGGAACAATTATCTTGATTGCAATACTAGTTGCTATCTCAAGGATTGGAACAAAGTGTGGGAAAATGTGTCCATTGTGGCTGACAATTACCTTCAGTGTTTATGTAATGCATATAGAATTATTTATATATATTAGTATATCAATACTACGTTATATCACATGACGGTTACATAAATTGTACCTTTACCGATAATTTATTATCTAATTCTATACAGTTCGACTGATACAAGATTCCGATTGCGGGTGATATATGCACTACAGGAGACGTGTTCCCTGTCAACGCACACTATCGCTGAATTTGGAATTCAAGCGATTTTCCTCAATATATCGTAAAAGGATGTGTATAAAAACAATGGTTCTGGCCGTTCGCAAAAAAAAAAATATACATGTGGCAAAGAATGCGAGTAAAATAGGATCTATGTTCTCATAACATTACATGTAATGTTTGTAAATATCATGCATGCCGCATGCTACTAGAATTTTATTATTTATCTGTCATGATTTTATAAGAATTTATCATGCATTTATAAAGGTAATAACATATTAAGTTTCTATTCCATTTTCATGGAAGCGTAAATCCAGATATAACTTCGGTCATATTTCCCTCTACATCAACAGTAACTAATTTAGTTCGTATTGTTGGTCAAGACTGATCAATTAATTAGACATAACACGCTATATATGTATTGTCTCCGAGACGCGCTTTCCATTTACAAGAAACGCGCAAACCTATTAGTCGCCAAAAATACTCCTCTTAGGTACTTATAACATTTATGGCTATAAAAAAATACATGACATTTCATCAAGACGTTCCTCATCCACTACATGTATTACTTTTCTACATGTACAAGAGTATCGTAGAAAGATACAAACAAATATCAGCAATCATATTTTCACCTACATGTACATTATGTACCTTTCTGTACTGCTGCTACTAGACTGTCAGTACATCCAGTTTGCGTATGATTATAAGGAAGTATATGTCTGAAACATGTCACGTTGAAAATTACTTATGCAATGTTCAGTTCCTTATATAAATATTGGATTGTCTTTTAGGCACAGTGGTCAATGACGAAATTCCCACAACAATGCCAACAGCTACAATTACAGGTAATCTACATATGTGTATTACCCAATACAATTTCATTGCAGTATTAAGTTTCTTACTCGATTGTCTCCGAGATGTTCTTTGTGATTTACAAGAAACGCTCAAACCTATGATGTTTTTTTAAAGCGCAAGAGTCGCTAAAATAATCCAAACGATTAAAAAAACTAACGTTTTGGGTATCTATAACATTGATGATTATTAACATATACAGGTTATTTCATAATGTAGTTCCTCGTCTGATACGTATATGCTACTTTTCTACATGTACAAGGGTAGCGTAGAAACATTCAAACAAATATCAACAATCATATTTTCACCAACATGTACATTATGTACCTTTCTGTACTGCTGCTATTAGACTGTCAGTACGTCAAATTTGTGTATGATAATAAGGAAGTATTTGTCTGAAACATGTCACGTTGAGAATAACTTATGCAATGCTCAGTTCCTTATATAAATATTGGATTGTCTTTTAGGCACAGTGGTCAATGACGAAATTCCCACAACAATGCCAACAGCTAAAATTACAGGTAATCTACATATGTGTATTACTCAATACAATGTCATTGCAGTATTTAGTTTCTTACTCGATTGTCTTCGAGACGTTCTTTGTGATTTACAAGAAACGCTCAAACCTATGATATTTTTTTAAAGCGCAAGATTCGCTAAAATAATCCAAACGATTAAAAAAACTAACGTGTTGGGTATCTACAACATTTATGACTATTAACATATATATGTTATTTCATAATGTAGTTCCTCGTCTGATACGTATATGCAACTTGTCTACATGCACAAGGGTAGCGTAGAAACATACAAACAAATATCAGCAATCATATTTTCACCTACATGTACATTATGTACCTTTCTGTACTGCTGCTATTAGACTGTCAGAACTTTAAATTTGTGTATGATTATAAGGAAGTATTTGTCTGAAACATGTCACGTTGAGAATAACTTATGCAATGCATAGTTCCTTATATAAATATTGGATTGTCTTTTAGGCACAGTGGTCAATGACGAAATTCCCACAACAATGCCAACAGCTACAATTACAGGTAATCTACATATGTGTATTACTCAATACAATGTCATTGCAGTATTAAGTTTCTTACTTGATTGTCTCCGAGACGTTCTTTGTGATTTACAAGAAACGCTCAAACCTATGATGTTTTTTTTTAAGCATAAGAGTCGCTAAAATACTCCAAACGATTAAAAAAACTAACGTTTTGGGTATCTATATCATTTATGATTATTAACATATACATGTTATTTCATAATTTAGTTCCTCTTCTAATACGTGTATGCTACTTTTCTACATGTACAAGGGTAGCGTAGAAACATACAAACAAATATCAGCAATCATATTGTCACCTACATGTACATTATGTACCTTTCTGTACTGCTGCTATTAGACTGTCAGTACGTCCAATTTACGTATGATTATAAGGAAGTATCTGTCTGAAACATGTCACGTTGAGAATAACTTATGCAATGCTCAGTTCCTTATATAAATATTGGATTGTTTTTTAGGCACAGTGGTCAATGACGAAATTCCCACAACAATGCCAACAGCTACAATTACAGGTAATCTACATATGTGTATTACTCAATACTATTTCATTGCAGTATTAAATTTCTTACTCGATTGTCTCCGAGATGTTCTTTGTGATTTACAAGAAACGCTCAAACCTATGATGTTTTTTTTAAGCACTTAAGTCGCTAAAATACTCCAAACGATTAAAAAAACTAACGTGTTGGGTATCTATAACATTTATGACTATTAACATATACATGTTATTTCATAATGTAGTTCCTCGTCTAATACGTGTTTGCTACTTTTCTACATGTGCAAGGGTGGCGTAGAAACATACAAACAAATATCAGCAATCATATTTTCACCTACATGTACATTATGTACCTTTCTGTACTGCTGCTATTAGACTGTCAGTACGTCTAATTTGCGTATGAATATAAGGAAGTATTTGTCTGAAACATGTCACGTTGAGATTAACTTATGCATTGCTCAGTTCCTTATATAAATATTGGATTGTCTTTTAGGCACAGTGGTCAATGACGAAATTCCCACAACAATGCCAAGAGCTACAATTACAGGTAATCTACATATGTGTATTACTCAATACTATTTCATTGCAGTATTAAGTTTCTTACTCGATTGTCTCCGAGATGTTCTTTGTGATTTACAAGAAACGCTCAAACCTATGATGTTTTTTTTAAGCACTATAGTCGCTAAAATACTCCAAACGATTAAAAAAACTAACGTTTTGGGTATCTATAACATTTATGACTATAAACATATACATGTTATTTAATAATTTAGTTCCTAGTCTAATACGTGTATGCTACTTTTCTACATGTACAAGGGTTGCGTAGAAACATACAAACAAATATCAGCAATCATATTTTCACCTACATGTACATTATGTACCTTTCTGTACTGCTGCTATTAGACTGTCAGTACGTCCAATTTGCGTATAATTATAAAGAAGTATCTGTCTGAAACATGTCACGTTGAGAATAGCTTATGCAATGCTCAGTTCCTTATATAAATATTGGATTGTCTTTTAGGCACAGTGGTCAATAACGACATTCCCACAACAATGCCAACAGCTACGATTACAGGTAATCTACATATGTGTATAACTCAATACAATTTCATTGCAGTATTAAGTTTCTGACTCGATTGTCTCCGAGACGTTCTTTGTGATTTACAAGAAACGCTCAAACCTATGATGTTTTTTTTAAGCACTAAAGTCGCTAAAATACTCCAAACGATTACAAAAACTAACTTTTTGGGTATCTATAACATTTATGACTATAAACATATACATGTTATTTCATAATTTATTTCCTCGTCTAATACGTGTATGCTACTTTTCTACATGTACAAGGGTAGCGTAGAAACATACAAACAAATATCAGCAATCATATTTTGACTGAAAAAATTTCACTTTGTGATCCGTTCCTTATGGTGACACAAAACACCTTGACTTAAATTAGTTTGGCTCGTTTAATGTTCAGAAAGTTTTGACAAAATATCCACCTTGACCCTTTGACAGAAATATAAAAATTTCAAAAAACTTAAACCACACACTTTTTGGGAAAACAATCATTGGATATATACATGATATAGCAGTTTGACAAACATTAATTTTGATCACTGAGAAGTTTAATATTTCCTTACCAATAGAAAGTGATTAAAAAGTTCGGTTGATTTTTGCAGAGTTATCTCCATGGAGTGTTATGGTCCACCTTATATAAACATTGGATTGTATTTCAGGCACATTGTTCAATAACAAAATTCCCGAAATAATGCCAAGAGCTACAATTACAGGTAATCTATATATGTATGTAACTCCATAACATTTTCTTGCAGTATTAATTTTCTTATTTGCTATGTTCCTATTCCACAGGGATACATAATAAAATATAGAAGCAATAAGGAATAGTGGAAACTTTTGAACATTAATTTTGATCTTCATGAACCAGTCCATACCCCTTTTTGTGGACTATCTGTTCTTGGCAATACCATCTGCTATGATTCCAAAATGGCGATTTTTAGTTGAGTTTTTATAGCATATTTATCTGATCATTTTTAAGGTACAACACAATGTAAGGTGAAGAAACTACAACTTCAACCTTATCTTGCATTAATTTACAATATATTAATTCTTTAGTTTTACGGTATGATTTATCCTACTTTTGCAGTATAAAGTTTTTACAAATGTCCATTTTAATTGAAAGACATTTTGAAGCTTGCATGAGTTCATTATATTCCCTCGGTTTTTTGTGTATTTCGTTTATTTTGATATTCCTAGTCGATTTACGTTAACTGCTGTCGCTTACATTGTTAAAATAACCACTGTCAAATGATTTGTCCTCCAGGAGAATAAATTTCGTAAAAAAATCTAACCTTATTCTTTTCTTATGCATAATATTTCATGATGTCTTAAAAGATAGCAGTTCATTCAAAGAAGCATTCTAATTTTCGTTTGTCAAATTGTCTTTGATTCATACATGTAATTACATACGTTTTGATAACGTAAGACACTGCTTCTTTTTTCTTTCAGGCATTCAAATAACAATGGTTATAATTTGCTGCTTATCTGGATTATTTGCTATTAATGCAACTATATGTTGCATTAAGAAAAAAATTGGCAATGGAAGGGTGACAGCTCAGGGAAATGAAAACACTGAGGTAAAAATCTGTCATAAAAATGATACAAAATATGTTCCATTTAAAAACTAATTACGTCAACATGGTTAAAGTGGAAACATTTTGGATGATATTGCCACCCAACAAAACATGTTTACTGAAGGTTACATTCCTGTAAATATAGACAATACACTTTCCAATAGGAACTCCTTTGACAGCTTAAACTGTGCCACTTTTTCAATAAAGTATCGTAATAAAATATATCCTGGAATGGAAAGTTTATATGCACTACATGTTTTTTCAAGGGTCAAAACGTAGGGTTGTGCGGCATATTTTTAACATGTATATGCCTCAAACTTCTAAGAGTTTAAACGTATACTAACATTTTATAGTACCCCGCCCTTCACTTTGTGTCTTCCTCAGAATTAAATTTGACCGCAATCCATGTGTAATTATAGTGGTAACATTCTCAAGTTGTGTATCTCCGAGATGAAGCATGAAGAGCATATCGTGCAACCAGTTGGTAAAGAAAACAAAATATTTATGAATATTAAAGTTGAAATATGCATGACGAAAATACTATATCATACCAAAATTACCAAATTATCAGACAATTCAGTTTGTTATTGATATGTACAGGTAAATTAAAACTTTTAGACAGTCTGAAAATTACTGAACCGATTATTACTAAGTGCAAGCGAATTGTCGTATAAGTACTGAAACTACGCAGTGGATAATTTGTAGTTCGGACTATTCGTGACTGTTAGATCAAAATGACTATTTGAAACAAAATTGCATTTATTATTATTCATTTTTGTTTACCATCTTCAGCAAATTCGAAATAGAATAACTGCAAAATTATCAAATAGGCACATAAACAGTTGGCGAGGACAACGTGTTGTGTAATTAGTCAATCGATCTGGTGTATCGTTTCAAAAGAAAGTTACTACTTAAATTATTTAAGTCAACATGTGTTGATACGTTTATTCAATGCTATTCCTTCTAGTTTTAAGCTGCTAAGAATTATATATTTTTAATTGTAAGTTTTGAAAACGAGCACGAGCGTATTCGTATTTTTGTTAATTTGATCAAACGGTCATGATCATGAACATTTTTAAAAGGAAGACAAACGACAATATTTTGAATATGCTCGGCTACTGTGTATATTGGAAAATGCATTTCATAGCCAAATACAGTCTCTTATAGATGTTTTTTTTTTATATAAGAAATTCACACCTTACATTGAGTGGGATATGCAAATCCTAAACAATGAAACACAATACAAATTCCCACAAAGGTATTATCATATTTGCACAAAACGGTTTATATTATTGTGTATTCTATTTATTAAAAAAAAAAGCAACCATTTTATACATTTCTGCTTAAGGTTGAGATGGAAAATGGAAGAACACATGTAGATAAAAACATTTTCGAGTTGGAAAATGCAGATAGTGGATTTGTTTTCATGAACATTCCTCCTTTGAACCACCAAGTATTTACACAGAGACTGGCTACTCATTTCTAGCTCCTCATACATTTTAGTTTACATTTTGTAACATTTGTAAACTACGATCGCCTGTATTTAATTTATTTCGTATTTAGATATATCTCAAAACTTTGTTTGATGCTTTATGTGTATTTTGTCTTACTTGAACATGATTTTGTTGACACTATTTATAGTATATTGATATCTGTAACATATATGC
The DNA here is from genome assembly GCF_021869535.1 of Mytilus californianus. Taxonomy (NCBI): domain Eukaryota; kingdom Metazoa; phylum Mollusca; class Bivalvia; order Mytilida; family Mytilidae; genus Mytilus; species Mytilus californianus. Next base: position 14,644,296 of record NW_026262626.1, read on the forward strand.
TTCGGTTGTTCTTTTCTATATGTGATTAAAATATTTACAGCTGCTTCATTTAAAGTATGAATTCACAAAAAGAGTATTAAATGAATAGAATGACTTTGCAGCGGCGACTCTGTCGTTAAGATTCGTTAAACTTTTCAAGTAGACATCTTACTCTTACAAGCGATGTTCAATTAAAGTTCATCATTCTGTAATATTAGTCACTCTATGGAGAAAAAAAATAATCGTTTGCCTCCTTTTTTTACTTGGACAAAAGGCATTAGGAATATTTTTACCGGTAAAACAGAGTATTTTGATGTCAGGATTTTCTAAAGACATGTTTATGTAGTAATTGGTAGTCTTTTTCCATGTGCTATACTAGTTGCCTTTAGTTATACCACAAGTCTTTTGCCAAAAGAGCTCCTCGTTAATGTAGTTTACACTGCAAGGTATGACGGAAGATCAGCATCACGAAGGACAAAATCGAAATTCCCACAACAATGCCAAGAGCTACAATTACAGGTAATCTACATATGTGTATTACTCAATACTATTTCATTGCAGTATTAAGTTTCTTACTCGATTGTCTCCGAGATGTTCTTTGTGATTTACAAGAAACGCTCAAACCTATGATGTTTTTTTTAAGCACTATAGTCGCTAAAATACTCCAAACGATTAAAAAAACTAACGTTTTGGGTATCTATAACATTTATGACTATAAACATATACATGTTATTTAATAATTTAGTTCCTAGTCTAATACGTGTATGCTACTTTTCTACATGTACAAGGGTTGCGTAGAAACATACAAACAAATATCAGCAATCATATTTTCACCTACATGTACATTATGTACCTTTCTGTACTGCTGCTATTAGACTGTCAGTACGTCCAATTTGCGTATAATTATAAAGAAGTATCTGTCTGAAACATGTCACGTTGAGAATAGCTTATGCAATGCTCAGTTCCTTATATAAATATTGGATTGTCTTTTAGGCACAGTGGTCAATAACGACATTCCCACAACAATGCCAACAGCTACGATTACAGGTAATCTACATATGTGTATAACTCAATACAATTTCATTGCAGTATTAAGTTTCTGACTCGATTGTCTCCGAGACGTTCTTTGTGATTTACAAGAAACGCTCAAACCTATGATGTTTTTTTTAAGCACTAAAGTCGCTAAAATACTCCAAACGATTACAAAAACTAACTTTTTGGGTATCTATAACATTTATGACTATAAACATATACATGTTATTTCATAATTTATTTCCTCGTCTAATACGTGTATGCTACTTTTCTACATGTACAAGGGTAGCGTAGAAACATACAAACAAATATCAGCAATCATATTTTGACTGAAAAAATTTCACTTTGTGATCCGTTCCTTATGGTGACACAAAACACCTTGACTTAAATTAGTTTGGCTCGTTTAATGTTCAGAAAGTTTTGACAAAATATCCACCTTGACCCTTTGACAGAAATATAAAAATTTCAAAAAACTTAAACCACACACTTTTTGGGAAAACAATCATTGGATATATACATGATATAGCAGTTTGACAAACATTAATTTTGATCACTGAGAAGTTTAATATTTCCTTACCAATAGAAAGTGATTAAAAAGTTCGGTTGATTTTTGCAGAGTTATCTCCATGGAGTGTTATGGTCCACCTTATATAAACATTGGATTGTATTTCAGGCACATTGTTCAATAACAAAATTCCCGAAATAATGCCAAGAGCTACAATTACAGGTAATCTATATATGTATGTAACTCCATAACATTTTCTTGCAGTATTAATTTTCTTATTTGCTATGTTCCTATTCCACAGGGATACATAATAAAATATAGAAGCAATAAGGAATAGTGGAAACTTTTGAACATTAATTTTGATCTTCATGAACCAGTCCATACCCCTTTTTGTGGACTATCTGTTCTTGGCAATACCATCTGCTATGATTCCAAAATGGCGATTTTTAGTTGAGTTTTTATAGCATATTTATCTGATCATTTTTAAGGTACAACACAATGTAAGGTGAAGAAACTACAACTTCAACCTTATCTTGCATTAATTTACAATATATTAATTCTTTAGTTTTACGGTATGATTTATCCTACTTTTGCAGTATAAAGTTTTTACAAATGTCCATTTTAATTGAAAGACATTTTGAAGCTTGCATGAGTTCATTATATTCCCTCGGTTTTTTGTGTATTTCGTTTATTTTGATATTCCTAGTCGATTTACGTTAACTGCTGTCGCTTACATTGTTAAAATAACCACTGTCAAATGATTTGTCCTCCAGGGGAATAAATTTCGTAAAAAAATCTAACCTTATTCTTTTCTTATGCATAATATTTCATGATGTCTTAAAAGATAGCAGTTCATTCAAAGAAGCATTCTAATTTTCGTTTGTCAAATTGTCTTTGATTCATACATGTAATTACATACGTTTTGATAACGTAAGACACTGCTTCTTTTTTCTTTCAGGCATTCAAATAACAATGGTTATAATTTGCTGCTTATCTGGATTATTTGCTATTAATGCAACTATATGTTGCATTAAGAAAAAAATTGGCAATGGAAGGGTGACAGCTCAGGGAAATGAAAACACTGAGGTAAAAATCTGTCATAAAAATGATACAAAATATGTTCCATTTAAAAACTAATTACGTCAACATGGTTAAAGTGGAAACATTTTGGATGATATTGCCACCCAACAAAACATGTTTACTGAAGGTTACATTCCTGTAAATATAGACAATACACTTTCCAATAGGAACTCCTTTGACAGCTTAAACTGTGCCACTTTTTCAATAAAGTATCGTAATAAAATATATCCTGGAATGGAAAGTTTATATGCACTACATGTTTTTTCAAGGGTCAAAACGTAGGGTTGTGCGGCATATTTTTAACATGTATATGCCTCAAACTTCTAAGAGTTTAAACGTATACTAACATTTTATAGTACCCCGCCCTTCACTTTGTGTCTTCCTCAGAATTAAATTTGACCGCAATCCATGTGTAATTATAGTGGTAACATTCTCAAGTTGTGTATCTCCGAGATGAAGCATGAAGAGCATATCGTGCAACCAGTTGGTAAAGAAAACAAAATATTTATGAATATTAAAGTTGAAATATGCATGACGAAAATACTATATCATACCAAAATTACCAAATTATCAGACAATTCAGTTTGTTATTGATATGTACAGGTAAATTAAAACTTTTAGACAGTCTGAAAATTACTGAACCGATTATTACTAAGTGCAAGCGAATTGTCGTATAAGTACTGAAACTACGCAGTGGATAATTTGTAGTTCGGACTATTCGTGACTGTTAGATCAAAATGACTATTTGAAACAAAATTGCATTTATTATTATTCATTTTTGTTTACCATCTTCAGCAAATTCGAAATAGAATAACTGCAAAATTATCAAATAGGCACATAAACAGTTGGCGAGGACAACGTGTTGTGTAATTAGTCAATCGATCTGGTGTATCGTTTCAAAAGAAAGTTACTACTTAAATTATTTAAGTCAACATGTGTTGATACGTTTATTCAATGCTATTCCTTCTAGTTTTAAGCTGCTAAGAATTATATATTTTTAATTGTAAGTTTTGAAAACGAGCACGAGCGTATTCGTATTTTTGTTAATTTGATCAAACGGTCATGATCATGAACATTTTTAAAAGGAAGACAAACGACAATATTTTGAATATGCTCGGCTACTGTGTATATTGGAAAATGCATTTCATAGCCAAATACAGTCTCTTATAGATGTTTTTTTTTTATATAAGAAATTCACACCTTACATTGAGTGGGATATGCAAATCCTAAACAATGAAACACAATACAAATTCCCACAAAGGTATTATCATATTTGCACAAAACGGTTTATATTATTGTGTATTCTATTTATTAAAAAAAAAAGCAACCATTTTATACATTTCTGCTTAAGGTTGAGATGGAAAATGGAAGAACACATGTAGATAAAAACATTTTCGAGTTGGAAAATGCAGATAGTGGATTTGTTTTCATGAACATTCCTCCTTTGAACCACCAAGTATTTACACAGAGACTGGCTACTCATTTCTAGCTCCTCATACATTTTAGTTTACATTTTGTAACATTTGTAAACTACGATCGCCTGTATTTAATTTATTTCGTATTTAGATATATCTCAAAACTTTGTTTGATGCTTTATGTGTATTTTGTCTTACTTGAACATGATTTTGTTGACACTATTTATAGTATATTGATATCTGTAACATATATGCTTCGGTTGTTCTTTTCTATATGTGATTAAAATATTTACAGCTGCTTCATTTAAAGTATGAATTCACAAAAAGAGTATTAAATGAATAGAATGACTTTGCAGCGGCGACTCTGTCGTTAAGATTCGTTAAACTTTTCAAGTAGACATCTTACTCTTACAAGCGATGTTCAATTAAAGTTCATCATTCTGTAATATTAGTCACTCTATGGAGAAAAAAAATAATCGTTTGCCTCCTTTTTTTACTTGGACAAAAGGCATTAGGAATATTTTTACCGGTAAAACAGAGTATTTTGATGTCAGGATTTTCTAAAGACATGTTTATGTAGTAATTGGTAGTCTTTTTCCATGTGCTATACTAGTTGCCTTTAGTTATACCACAAGTCTTTTGCCAAAAGAGCTCCTCGTTAATGTAGTTTACACTGCAAGGTATGACGGAAGATCAGCATCACGAAGGACAAAATCGAGCTTTTCAAATTTTGTCCGCCTTAAAAATGCTATAATTTAAGAAAATTATGAGTTCGTTTTACACCAAACACCGCTTACATTATAACAATAACGAGTTCTGTAAACCTATACTGATTTATTATGCGGCTATATAAATTTACATATTAAAATGCAAAAATGCTCAGTTTTGGTTCAAACGGTCAACTATTTTTGTTATACGAGCAAGCCTGAGGTATCGACACTACTGAACTTTTGTGACATGCAATATTTTGAATAAAAATAGAATGCTTGCAATATAAATTGAAGAAGACAAAATCTAGTAGTCATTGTGTTCCAATATTGCTGTCATTTGTTCTATACAATCCATCCTGACATAAAACAAAACCTTCTGATTTATTATGCGGCCATATAACTTTACATAATAAAGTGCAAAAATGGTAAGTTTTGGTTGATGCGGTCAAATGATTTAGTATACGAGTTCGCCTGAGGTTTCAAAACTACTGAACTTATGTGACATGCAATATTTTGAATAAAAAGGGGACATGCTGGTAATCTCAATTGATGCGAACAAAATTTAGTAGTCATTGTGTATCAATATTGCTATCATTTGTATTATACATTCTATTCTGACATAAAAAATATTTATGATTTACTATGCAGCTATACAGATATACATAATAAAGTGCAAATATGGTCTGTGTTGGTTGATGTTATCGAATAATTGTGTTATACGAGTCAGCCTAAGGAATCAAAACTACTAAAATTGTGTTACAATTCAATATGTTGAATAAATAGACGACATACTGGCACTCTAAATTGATGCGGACTAAACTTTGTAGTCATTGTATTCCAATATTGGTGTCATTTGTTTTATACAATCCATCCTGACATAAAAATATTACTGATTTATTATGCGGCTACATATATTCTTAACATAAAGTGCATATATGGTCATTTTTGGTTCGTGCGGTCAAATAATTTGTTATATTTGAGTCAGTCTGAGATGTGTAAACTGCTGATTTTTGGTGATCGATGATTCAATTATTTAAATAAAAAAACAGACATGCTGGCACTGTTAGTTGGTGCAGAAAAAGACATATTAGTAAGCCGACCATAAACATGATACATATTAGTCACTGTATACCAATATTGCTTTCGTTTATCATGATTATATTATACAATCTAAGTACTATTCGTTATTGGCATTGTTTATTGATTTTATTTGATAACCAAGTTTATAAAATTAATGCTACATTTTAAAACCGATCAGAACTGATAACATTTTATATAAAATACATGTATGTACGACTTAAAGAATTTGATATTTATTGGATCATATACTCAATGCCCGTTAGCATTGTAACCAATATCGTTTTCAATTTATAAAAAGACAGATCACGGAGAAATTTGTATTACAAGCAAAGTTTTGTGCGTGTACTTTATTTACAAATATATGTATTTAATCTGTTTTTTTTTTTTATATATATATAAAAAAACAAAAGCATTTAAAACTATTTAAAAAAAAATCGATGTAGAGCGGTCCTGGTTACAAGTTAACTTAGTGATGAGCAGACCAGCGAAAAGTTAACTTGACATCAGGTCTGGTTCGATCGAAGTTGTCAAAATCAAAATTAACTTATCATGTTATGGCAGGACTGGTTTTGAAGTTAAGTTATAATAGTACCGGACCTGTATCCAAGATAACCTTTTCGGCAGTCATAAAAACAGTCCTAGGACCAAGTCCGCTTTTCAAGTTAACTTGATTGTGGTCCTAGGACTGGTCAAAGCAGTCCTAAATCCTGTCAAAATGACTGGTTAGCAAGTTAACTTGCTGTAAGGGTTAGGATTGCACACATCTGTATCATACGAATCAATTATTGAATTGAAATGTTTTGTATTTTAATCAGGAAAATAATGACCTTACAAATGTCATTAGTTTATGCCTTGAAGCAGTTGTCATTGAAACTTGGTATCGTCCGGGTTGATTCCTCAAAAGAAAAACCTATCGTTCTGAAAGAACAAAAACCCATGCATGTATATAAATTATGATATGTCCAGTATATAACAAGACTTGTTCTGATTTACCTATAACATATATATTAAAAACATTCTTAATTCTCTACAAAGCTATTAATCATTTCTAGGTGTGTTGCAAGCAAAATGTCCGAACAGTACTAATTTAACAATTTATTTTTATTCCTCAAGGTGGGGACATGAAAAAAAATCAGAGAAATTCCACTATTTCCTAACCTCCCCTCGACCCCCACTCACCAATGAAAAAAAATGACCATTCCCTCAGGGAACATTAAAGACATTTAGTGTGCATGTTATATTTAATTGCCATCAACTGCTAAATGTAATTCTTTATCATGTTTCATGTATAATTTTGACTTTTTCTCTTCGAATTTAGAAATATTTGGATTTCCAATTAATTTGTTGACCGTATTGATTTTTTTCATTGAGCTTAAGGGACATTCTTTTGAATTTGAATTTAATTTTTGCTTTACTTCTACTTGGTACAGTCCTTGGATGGTGTAAACTTCCCACTAACACCATACACCATACCACCATTCATCATACGCCATTACACCATACACCCCGTGACATTACACGATACAAGTTACACCTTTCCACCATACACCTTACACATTACACCATAATGCAATTTAATTTCAAAGAAAGCGTGCGACTACAAAATTATTTATTTATTTTAATAAACGAATTTTGATCACAATATTGTAAATTAATGTATAAAATTAAAAATCAGTTCTAATCAATATTTTGCATAGTTTTAAATGTCGTACACCATTTATTCACACCATTCCCAATTGCACGTTACACCATACACCATAGCACCATACACCTTCTATCATTGCACCATATTCCATACACCTTTACACCATACACGTTTTTTTTTGGAAGTTTACATCATCCAAGGGCTGTATACGCCGCTAATGTCCGAAGCCATTCCCCAATGGTATCGTTAGCCAAATTGTGTTTGTGTTGGAATTTTCATCTGGTCTTATAAGACGAAAAAGATAAGATGCAAAACGGTTATTTTCGTAATTTCCTTGTTTTGTCCTCTCTCGATATATATGTCTTCACTCCTTATCTATCTTATAATCGACTGTCATATAAGTGAGAGGTTTAGCTAGATATTAGGTTGTATCCATCATTTTCTACAATGTAGTTGTTTCATTACATGATGCGGTTTTGTTATTTCGTAATGATAGTTGCCAATTCTTTAAATGGCTTTAACATTACGTAATGATGTTTCAAAATATGACGATTTTACTCTACATGATGTGTTTGTTTAAGTATTTGATGTGGTCCTGTCATTTTTTGATGTGGTTATCACATTACTTGATGAGGTTAAACCACGTGACATATTCGGAAAAACTAGTTCTAATTTTAATTTCCGTGATTCATGTGCCTTGGATGAGTGTGGCCATTCATCGAGTTAGAGTTCAAATTAAAATTCGGGTTACTGTATGAGTTAAACTTTGAAATAGTCTTCGATTTCGAGTTAGAATTCAAGCCATTATTAAAATTAAAGTTCTAATTAGCATTGAGTTTCGAGTTGAACTTCGAGTTTGAGTCACATTTAAAGGTCGAGTTCGAGTTACAATTCGACTTCAACTTTGAATTTGAGTCACCATTTGAGTTAGAGTTCGAGTCTCATTTATATTAAGATTTCGAGTTATCTAATATGAGTTCGTATTTAAATTTTGTATCGCGGATCAAGAGCTTTTGCGCGGGCTTCCGAAAAGAGGGTTCAGGGGTATGCGTACAAAAGATAAAAGTTGTTACAGTATACAAAACACAACATAGAAATTGAAATAAAGTTAGATGTGTTGTGATTGCCAATGAGACAACTATCCACCAGAGTTTAAATGCAGTGGATGTAGGCAATCATAGGCAACCATACAGCCTTCAACACATCGTATAGTCGGCTACATACAAAAGGCCACCACATGAAAATGTGAAACAATTCAAACGAGAAAACTAACGGTCTAATTTATAACTAAACAATCTACGAAAAACAAATACGACACACATGAAACAACGACAACCATTAAACTACAGGCTCCTGACTTGATGCAGGCTCATAAAGAAAGTGTGCGTGGCGGAGTTTAACATGAATGTGAGCGCTAAACCCTAACCTAACCTCGGACTGTAGTGTAACAGCACAACATAAGAAAAAAATGTAAAAAAAACAGTTTCAATTGGCTTAACTCAATAGATCGGTATGACTGGGTAATATAAATCCATCGGGATGATCTCAGGTGCACCGGAAGGGTAAGCAGATTCTGCTCAACTCGTGGCACCCGTCGTGTTATTTGTTAAAGTACAAACCCAGTGATTTGGTTTTCATTCCCATTCGAGGAAAAGATGACGGGATTGTGGTTACCAATTGGAACATATCCGTCATCACCTGTGAAACAGATATTCCAAAAAGTTTGTTTTTTCAATTAGTGCGAGGTATATCAGAGAATGCAATTTATGAAAATAAAAGATTGATATTCGTATATGTTCAAATGATCATACATGCTAAAAAAAAAATCGGAGAATTCTTATTTTATAGAGTTGATGCTTTGTCGCTTAGTCCGATCCCCCCATTTCCCTGTAACTTTAGTGTGAGTTGATATAAACTGCTGTCTCATTTGTTGACAATAAAGTACAAGTCCTTTGATTTGTGTCGAGCCTGCGACATTAATGTAGCGGCAGTGAGACACAACAAACCTATATTCCGTCGTCGGTAGTGGCGTCGGCGTCTTCATCATTTAGATCGTTAGGTTTGAATTGTTTTGACATTTTTCATCTCGGGACCTTTTTTAGCTTACTATGTGATATGGGTTTTGCTCATTGTTGAAGACCATACAGTCACATATAGTTGTTAACTTCTACGTCATTTGGTATGTGGTTGAGAGTTGTCTCATTGGCAATCATACCACATTTTCTTATTTTTATATAAGGTTTTTTTTTTGCATTAAATATTACCGTATTAAACTGGTTTGACATGATAAATTTGTAAACCTCCATGAATTGTTATAAAACTTGTATAGTAGTTATTCTTCAAGATCAAGATATACCATCTGCAGAAAAACATTTTTTTTTTTACCGATAAATGTACAGTCAACATTACGCTTTTACAGTAACAGCAGCAATATTAGGCGAGACACAGGGTTCCATGGAATCTTTTACGAATTTATTATAATAATAGTACTGATTCCATTTGAGAAGTAAGGAAAAAACGGCAGGACCAAGTGGTTTAGGGGATATCCCCCTTATGTCCGAAATACTGTTAATATTTTAGTACTTTTTTCTTATTTTTGTCTGCCGTTCCCCTTTTTCATACCAAATAACTCTGAACAACATTAATTTGAACTTTATCTCAATGGAAAGCGATACTCATCCAAAGCACATTAAACAAACGACATATGGAAATCGGTTTAAAAATAGAACATATTTTTTTCCGAAATGGTCACGTGGTTTTATCTCATCAAGTCATGTGATAACCACATCAAAGAATGACAGGACCACATCAAATACTGAAACAAACACATCATGTAGTGTAAAATCGTCATATTTTGAAACATCATTACGTAATGTTAAAGCCATATAAAGAATTGGCAAATCATCATTACGAAATAAGAAAACCACATCATGTAATGAAATAACAACATTACGTTTAGTCACATACACATCAAGTGATGTTAAAACGACATTGCCTAATGACACAACCACATTAAATAATGATAAAACCACATCGAGTAATAACAAAACCATATTAAGTAATGACAAAACTATATCAAGTCAATACGAAACCATATCGTGTAATATCGAAATATCATTAAGTAATGACTATTCCATATTGAGTTATATCAAAACATCATTACGTAATGTCAAAACCATATTTTTTAAAGACAAAATATCATCAAGTAATAATAAAACAACATAACGTAATATCAGAGTTCCACATAAGACAGCTGTGGCGTTCCATAGTTTTCCATTCGTTAGATGTGTTTGCGCTTATGAATTTGCCCATTTATAAAAGACTTTCCGTTTTGAATTCGCATTTGAGTTCTTTTTTTTTACGTTTTTCTTATATAAATGATCGTTAACATACATGTAATAATTATTTAAACAGTACTCTTCGCATGTTTGTATTCGACATTTCACGTTGAATTGTATAACTTTCAAGTTAATGATTCATGTGAATACTGCATTCGAGGCATCAAAATCCGTTTTATTTCTACAATTATAGGATAATAAACAATTTATTAGATGTGCGAGTCTTCAATAGAAGACTGTACCAGCTGCCAATGACGATTATCTTTTTTTATTTGTATGTCTTTTCATGTCTCTACATTTAATTTACCTTCGCAACAAAGTTGCAATGGCGATATTATATCAACACTGTGCGTTGGTCCGTTCGTAATATACATCTGTACACTTTCGAGCTAATGTACTGGACCAATCTTCACCATGCTGTATCCCACCATTATTGGTATCTGGTTCTCTTTTGTAAACAATTCAAACGTTAAACGATATTGTCTTTTCGTTCAAAATAAAATTATAATAATTCTATTATTATTGTAAGTAGTGTCTTCACACTTTATTAGATTTCAAAGTACTAGTATCCAATTCATCAATTTAGCTATGCATCTTAGGATATTGCCATATATAATTTCCTTTAAAGGCTTGTCATAAAAACGGAGGACCATATTTCTCTCTTGTAGCATTTAATTCATGTGTGAAGTGTAGTTTTTAATTCTATTATTGTTTATAGATCTTGTTTACAGTAGTAAAAAAGATTATTTTGTGTTTTAAGGTTATTTTTGCAAAAATTCCAGGTACCTTGAGCCAACGAATGCCCAAATCGTTGTAGTCTAAGTTCGGTGTAAATAATGTTATGTATGGACTTCAATGGAATTCAAAAATAATTCTTTTATACCTAGATTTCTTAAATTACCCCAAATCGATTTCCAGTCAATATTTATGCAAAATCAGTTTCAAATTTTACTTGTGTCTCAGGTATGGTATTTTTGTTTGAGTACGTGTTGAATATATTTCAGTTTTCATTTTTGTTGTGTTACTTTAATACCTAAAATTGTGTATAGATCTGAATTGTCTTATTTGATTAACAAATTGACCTGCTGACTCGTTAAAATGTTTATATCCCTTTTATCCCTTTGTATATCTATGTACATGTATCTTATATTGTTGAATATTCGGCTATCAAATTCCCTTTATCAATTAGTCGCTTATATAGAAGTACAGTTTTGGAAAGTATACTTTTCAGGATTCAATATGTTATCAATAGTTGGTATTTTACTCTTGATAAAGTCTTTCTTTGTTTGTGTACCTTTTTCTTTTCTTTACAATACGTTCTCGTTTTCAGCTCCAACAGATGCAATCGTTGCAATTACAATAAAAAATCAATATAAATTATGAAATATTTCCGTAATGATATACAGAAAATTCATGCTTACGTTTTCCAGTATAGTTGTTGACGTATAAAGAAACTGTCTTAGCACGCTGCTATATTTGGTTAACACACAGAAACACTAAGTCAAACATAGGTATGCATTTTAAAATTCATTGTTATTGATTTAAGTAAGTTCCTTCTGTTTATTTGCTGCGTAGTTATCAATTGATAATTAGTTTTTGAAAAATGTAGAGTGGAAAATATGTTTTAATGTATATTGATTCAAGAAAATAAATAAATAACCATTGATTCATTACGTAGATTCTGCAAAGTCTGAAAGGACGGGAAGAATTTACGGGGTAGTCGTATAACATTTGACCTCATTTTGTTTCATTTATTGCCACTTCAAAGAGTTTCTACAAAAGTTGTTTTACACAAAAGTGTGGTAAATCTTTACATAGGACATCATACTTAACGTCTTAAATTTGATCAAACATCATAGTAAATTAATCGTGTTTCTTGTATGGTTACTGCCTCATGTTGAATCGTCTTGAAATTCAATATATAATTAAAATATTTTATGTCCCGACAGGAAGAGTTCATTTGTTAAGTTTTTGAAAAATATAGTGACTGTAGAATATGGAATTTACCAAGTTCATTTTGTGTATAACAATATAACAACGTTTTTACGTTTGTTTACTTTACAAAACTTGAGTGATGGCGAGTAATGCATGCATAGTAGACGACGCACTCCTTGTCGAAGAAAAGGTATATCAAAAATACTTAACTCAAAAGTTTTTCAAAAAAAGGAGTATTCCATAAAAAGCGACAAAATCAAACGTAAGACTTTTCAATCCAACGGAACGAATACAAGACTCCATTCCGATATCGCTCCTTGTGGAGTTCGTGCGATTCCCTAAGCTTTTGTTTGTTGCCTAGACTTATCTAATTGATTTACGAGATTAAACATCGGTTATTTCAACATTATTACCTTGTTTTTCAAAGCGGAATAAATCAAAACTATCGCGGGGAAATCAAATATATCATTTACACACCATAATTTCCAGTTTTTTATTCAATCGTCAATGTAACTAACTCAATTGGTTGCTAAAACTATTGTATCCTATCTGAGGTGTATCATTTGCACATTGTGGCTTTCAGATTACCAATGTGTAATTTTAATAGTAATACAATTTTAAGAGTTTACCTTTTGTTCTCTGTTCTAAACCTTTTTGTGAGCCACCTATCTGTAATATATATATATATGTTGATCAATGACGCCATTTCAAAGTTATTTAAAAGAAATATGTTAATAACCGAGAATGCAATATTGTATAATTAAGGAAACGATGGGAATAAGCTACCAAATCTGGTCAGTCAGATTTATCAATACTTCTGTAAACCGTCGTATTTACAACCTAAGATATTCCCTGTTCCAATACGATAAACCTGGAATCACACTGTGGTTATCCTATATAAATTCGACATTCGGAATATGATTAAGAATAGGTAATGACTGCAATGTAAATGAAAAAAAATGGAATAATTTAAAATATTATGATACATCAGGGTACCTTTATGCTAGAATCAGAGATTTTTTTATAAAGTATGATTTATATTTTCCTAAAACTAGGGGTTTGTTTTTCTTAACCTTGAATTCTATATTAATGCTTCAAAAACATGTGAAGTATTACGATTGTCGTTAATATTCATATTAGCATAGTTATTTTTATTTTGGAGTACGGTATTTGTGTTATTTTACTTTCCACCATAACTCCATTCAAAATCCAACAACAGATATAAAAATGAAAATATAATTTAATAGTATTATTTTTATCCTAGAAAGTTCAGACAGTTAATGTACAGGTGACAATATCTGTGATATCTCCGTGTTTGGCATAATCCATTATAATATCAATTTCTACAATTTAAACCTTGTTCTGTGTGTACCGGACGAAAACGGGTTGTAAAATCAATATATTGACTCTGAAATGTAAACCTTATCATTTTAATGTTCTTCAATTGTTTTGTTCGCACATTTATATGTTACCATTGGTTTCAACTCTAGAATGATCTATACACACTCGTCATTCGATAATACACTATTATTAAAAACTAATAGCTATACATGTTTTTGTTCATCGGACATGTTGTACAGAAATCCGGCCAATTGTTTTTTTGTATGAAATCTTTTCAATGTGTTACTTTAGGGTCCGTTATTACTTACAATGCGGTATGATCTTTGTTCATTTATGAAGGCCATACGGTGACCTTAGAGGTTAACCTCTGCGTCATTTGGTTTTTGGTTGGGAGTAGTCTCATTGACAATCTTATCACATCTTCATTTTTTTTTATAATTACCAGATCTCGATAGAGTTAAGATTTATTAAATTGTTTTATTTTAATACAGTAGGAAAATAGTGCATAAAAAAGCTCATGGTGAAGAAATTAGTTGATCTTTACAAATATAAATGATAGATAGCCAACTGCCAATATAGGAAAAGATTAAAAATATTGAGTTTTATATAATAGGAATAAAACTAAAATGGAGAAGTGTAAAACAATTATTGTTCGTTTTGATTAATCTTCGTTATTCGCTTTTGATGTAATACGTGATATATATATCTTTTGAAACTGCTATATTTACAAGATTGAGATACAGCTAAAACAGAATTACGAAATTTATTATCAACGAAATGATCTTATCGGACTCAAAATCATGTCAAAACACCAAGTGCAACTTGCAAACGACATTTTATCTTACGATCCTTGAAAACATGTCCCTTGAGAGTCAAAATACCGTAAAATCGTTGTGGTCAATAAATTTGCGACGGTGACAGTAAAACTAATGCGGTATCGATATCGGCCATTCTTCTTCATACCAATATAAAGAAAAAACTATGTGCATGATCATTCAGATCTATTTAAATATAAACGAAGGTACTCGATATTGTTTTCTAAATGCACTTCGTTCAAACGAACATAAATTATTTATATACTAGACTATATAATTTACCGTCTGCCCATTCTGCTTCTTATCTCATTCAAATATATAAATAACCAAAACACTAGTTTTAGATCTTGTTAGGCACGATGACCATTCTTTTTCTATAATCAAACATTGCAAAAACTAAAATCACAAAAATAACTCCGAGGATTCAAAACGGAAAATCCCTAATCAAATGGCAAAATCAAAAGCTCAAAAACATCAAACTAATGGACAACAACTGTCATATTCCTGACTTGGTAGAGGCATTTTCTTTTGTAGAAAATGGTGGACTAAACCTGGTTTTATAGGTAGCTATATATAAAATATGCAAAATATCATACGACAACATTATTTATAATTGTAAATCAAAGTCCACACATAAACAGAATAAGTTCTCTGTTGAAATACATGAAAAATGTTGCACTCAACAATCTACAAAAGACAAATAAATTATGTTACAAAAAGAATTTAATACTGTTTTCGAATATATATGTGCATAAGTATATCTAATAGAAATACGTGTGTACTGGCAAAAGGTCAACGCCCTTGTCGATAAATTCAAATCGAGTCCACCGTATTTATATACTGACGTTCATTAAACCGGTTTCAATTCTATTGATATAATTATAGAATTATCATACGATAAAATTCATCCGCCACGTACAAAAATATATTTCTAAAATACCCACATACAATGATTATGCTAATATCCATATGCTTTTTTTTCTCAGACTTTATGATATAACCATGAGCCATATCAATATACTATTTTTGTTTGAGATGCTTGCACAATCGACTTCATTTGAATGTGAGCAGATGGGAATGTGTTCAATATCAACAAATGAAACGGAATTTAGTTGCGGAGAACAATATAACAATATAACCAAATTAGACTTTCCTCGAGAACACCGTAAGTTTTGGTGAGTAATCTTAACTGTTTTATAATAAAAACAAAAATATGTTGGACTAATCTGTGAACGCATAATAACTTAAAAAAGAAAAGAAATATAATGATCTACATTTTCATAAATTAAATGTTGATTCTGTTTTGACTGGGGTCCTCAATTCTCTCCAACTTTGTACTTTATTTGGCCATTTTACCTTTCTTTCGAACGTCTCCGAGGAGTTTTTTGCAGATGAAACGCGTGTCTAAAGTAAAACATGTTGTGCCTGTTATTTATGATGATTTTCTTCAGTTAAATATACAAATATTATGATCCCAAAAATCCTAAAATGACTTCGTGAAAATCTGGAAGCTTGGGGTGAAAAAATAATTATCTCTCTTTCCAAGAATCGAAAATAAAGAGATAATGTGCACAATGTTGGACTACAACCCATGAATATATAGGTAGGGCGAATCCTTTATAAGGCTGTAACACATTATATCATTTACCGGTTTGAAGATTATAGATACTATAAATACGAAGATGTGGTATGAATGCCAATGAGACAACTCTCCAGACAACACACAATGTATTTAAAGTTCACAATTATAGATCGTATTACGTAAAACAATTCAAACAGGAAAACCAACGATCTAATCTTTATAAAAACGAGGAACGTGAAACACCTATGAACTGCATACGAAAAAACCACAACAACTGAACAACTGGCTCCCGAATTACGAGTTCCGTTTCTCTTCGTGCATGTAATTTTCATTATTTGTAACCATTGAAAACGTTTTCCATGAGATAACTGAGCTAAAATCTTTACGCGTTTTTTTTTTTTGCTGTATATTACAAAAAACCGAAACTTGGGTCTTCAAGTCTCTCCAACTTTGTACTTAATTTGGGTTCATATTTGATATAATACATGTTAGAACGTATTAGGCTCCAATCCCTCTAGCGCAAATTTTAATTCAAATATGTGTTATACGGAATTAGAAATTTGATTTATACTAATCAAAATCGGCCACAGATATTTTAAAATGCACCAAAGTTCTGTTAAAACCTAACGTACAAGACGAGTATATGTTATTTGTGCATTTAAGTAAATAGTAAATGACGTCAACAAGTTAACTCCACTGCTGTCAAATAAATTCAGGGGAAATTGGCGCAGTCTCTTCTTGTTTCTATTTTAATCATTACTGTGTTTAATTATTAAGATACTAATACTGTGTATACTTCCTTGACATTCAAATTGCTACAAGGGAATACAAGAATTAAAAATTGTATTGTGGCTCGGCATTTATACACCCCGACCTTGTGTTATTTTGCTACGATCATATTTATATTCTTGTCTTTTATTTTTGAACCGTACTTTGTCTATAGAGTGTCTATATGCCATTTTATTTTTTCTTTGTTGAAATAGTTATTTCTTTTTATGTCGATTAAGATTGTAACATAATGTAGACTGCTGCACTCCAATTTTCGACATTGGTACATATAATGTCTTTTTTTTCTTATCACACATTGTTGTCAGTATAATGGAATTAAATTAAACTGTCATACAATGAATTTGGTAGGAGATGCATATGTGATTGGGCAACAGATCATGACGGTGATCACGTGACTGACGCAAACGACGCAGATGTTTTGATATTCTTAATGTGAGTACACAATAATATCATTTAGATATATGAACAATACTAGCGTTTCAAACAAATATATAAATATGAAAATCACCATAAAATAAAATTACCATTCTCATAATAATGTAAAACAAGATGTGGTATAAAATGATAATCATGATTAATAAATTAGTGTATTTGATTATTTAGTGACCGGCATGACTTATAAATGTCAAAAATATCCCGCTCGACGTGTGGCACAAGTTATGTTGCCCATGTTAGAACACCCCCGGCGATAAGTGCATTTTTTTAAATTTTGATCATATCCGCCGTCATCTGTGAAACAGATATTCAAACTGCTCCAACAGAGTTGTGAGAAGGAAAGATTAAAAATGACACTCCGTAAATTTTATTGACTCCATCACGATTTGGTTGATATTTACGATGTGTCTGTGTCTAAACTAACTAACGACAGTTTTACCGCGTCTTAAAGTGTGGTTTACCATCTATGTCGCCTGGCTTTCTAAGTGCCGAACGTGACCTATTCCCGAATATGACTGTTTTGCTGAGTGTTAATTTGCATTGATATTAGACGTGTCTCGGTATTTGTACATACATGTATTGTACATCAAACATTCATGTATTTAGTTATGGTATTTCATTTGTTATTCTGGTCGGATATTGTTTTATGTCTTATCGTTTGTGGTTTTAATTTCTGTTGTTCAGGGTTTTTTTTTTTTGCCTTATAGTTGATATGTTTCCGTCAGATTTGGTTTATGACCCGGATTTGTTTCAGTAAGATCCATTTGAACAGCTGTATACTACTATTGCCTTTTCTGCAACGATCAACCAATTCGTGAAGGCGTTCGTAAAATTTTTCGAAGAGATGATTTCAACCTCAACACTTGAAAATCTTGGTTAAATAGCTTCATTGAAAGCAGCAACCCTTCATCAAGAAAATCATTATACGAAATGCCAGCAAAGGACTATGGAAAATGTCTGTGCTTTTCCCCAGCAATGAAAGATTCGTCAAGCCGTTTCTTTTATTGCAATTGATTAAGACGTTGTATCCCGGTTACAACTATTCTGTGTTCGCTTTTGAAAATTATACGCAGAATCCTTTAGACTCTGAAACTACGTATTGGGATATGATTATTATTATAATCTAAAGAGCAGTATGTGTTAAACGAAAAAAATGTCACTAAAAAAACCAGTGTTTGATATTTTCACGTATGAATTCCTCCATGTGTATGTAAAATTATTAAATTGTTTGTTACTGATGTTTGTGAAAAACAATCATTTGAAAACTATCTAATAAATCTAAAATTAAGAACACTACCGAACTTTATGAAAATTTCAAAACGGAACGCCCCTTATCAAATGACAGAATGAAAAAGCTCTAACACATCAAACCAATAGAAAACAACTGTCATATTCTTGACTTTTATCGGCATTGTCTTATGTTGAAATTGTGGCTGAACCTGGTTTTAAAGCTAGCTGAACCTTTCAGTGATATGACAGTCTAAAATTCCTTTATGTTTTAAAAAATGTATTTGTTTTAAGTGATTAAGATTATAATACATTGCTGACTGCTTTACCCCAATTTTTGACATGTTAACCTATTATGCCTGTTTGTTTAGCTCACACATTGTTGTGAATATAATAAAATTCAATTCAACTGCCAAACAAAGAAAAACGTTTAGATAGCTAAAACAGATTTAATCTGCCTACATAAGGAAATGCCTGTACCAAGTCAGAAATATGACAGTTTCAATTTTGAATTTTACTTAGAGTTCGGTATTTTTGTTATTTAACTTTTTTCAAGTTGACATTAATTTAGGTTCTGAATATAAAATTTAGTCCTGTTCTAGTATTTCTAGATATAGTTTGATTGAAATGCACTAGAAAATAAGGGGCATCGGTGGCCGAGTGGTCTAAGTAGTTACTACTGTAATCATTAGCCAGTCAACACTGAGGTTGTGAGTTCGAACCCGGCTCGTGCGGGTGCACTCGACTCCAATCTTAATTGACTAAGATTGTCAGTTTTCCTATCGAAGGTCGGTGGTTTTCTCCGGGCGCTCCGGCTTCCTCCACCAATAAAAACTGGCCGCCACGAAATAGCCCAAAAGCGGTGCGTAAAAGTGGCGTTAAAACACCAAAAATCAAATCAAATCAAATCACTAGAAAATAAAATTTACGGGAGCAAACTCCATAATTTATTATCATTCTAATCACAAGTTATCAAGTTAAAGACTTCAAGTTGCATTTCTGTAAATATTGACAATGCAATTTCCCAAAGAACTCCTTTTACGGCTAAAACTGTACCACTTTTACTATGAAGTTTTGAAAAAAATCATATCCTAGAATGGAAAGTTCATATGCAATACAATTTTTTTCAAAGGTCAAAATATAGGGCTGTGCGGCATATTTCCAACGTTTATATGCCCCGAACTTCTAAGAGTTTAAACTAACACTAAGTTTCTTAACTATCCCTACCTTGACTGTAGGATTACCACAGATTTCTATATAGACAATATGCATATGTATATTTACTGGTAACATTCCCAAGTTATGTCTCTATGAGATGAAACCTAGAGATAATAACCGGGAACCAGTATGTAAACAAAATTAATTATCTATGCATATTCTATATCTCCCCAAAAGAGGCGTGGTTTGAGAAACAGCTGTATTTACAAAGTGCAACCTGTACAAACATTTATTCCAATAGAAAACTCTCTAAAAGCACTTTTTCTCACATTAATACTTATTTATCAGAATTATAGCCTTAAAGAAATCACTGCATAAAATCTAAGTTTTCTTTAACTGTTCATTTGATACCCCCTCCCCTGTTTCAATTTTTTAAAGAATTTGAAAACAAGACTTTAATTATTGTCAGCTTACCCTATTTGCATGTTTTCTGACATGAAATGCCTAGAACCTGTTTAAAACTGTTCTGATAACATATTGAAAGCATTTCAGAATACTGTAAATGTTATGTTAAGCAGTCAATCATTCCAACATTCAAGATTATATAAAGTATCAAATCCTGCCTGTGTCTCCAGTCCATATTCTACTTTATTCCTATTTGTCAATGAAAGTTCACAATTTCTGCCTCAAATGGTCAGTTTAGAATTCTTGTCACAACAGTATCATCTCTAACCATATATCTGACATAATTCAGCTAATATATGAGCTAGAAGTGTTAAAACACAGCCATATTTGCAATAGTTGTTTGTATGCAGATACCAGTCTGATGTATAAATTCACTTAAAATTTTATAGAAATGACTGATAACATCTAATTTTTGCACAACTTCCAAGCACAGTTATTGTTTTCTATATAAAGACCTTTAAAATCATAAAATCATAGCATTTACAAGTTAAATTATTTGTTTTATGGCCCAAGGGGTAGGCAATTTTCTCTGTTTTTTGCCCCTGGGGCCTCGAATTTCCTAAATTATTCTGCTGTTTCTAGCAATGTGGAATATTTAGTACATATTCAGGATAGAACACACTATTGTAAGTTTTGTTGAGATATTTTTGTATTTGTAGCTTGTATTCTTCATGCCGCGGTGACAAAAAAGCAGATGTAGGCGTTACGGCTTATTTTTGGGTTATTTACAGGACAAAAACACCCCACCCATTATATTCAGGAAGAATCTATGAACTTCAATGACTGGGAAGAGTAAATATAAGCACTTCTAAACAATTTAACTTACAAATATGCATATATTATGAATTTATTTTGCATTCAGGGCTTTAAGTAAACTGTGCATACTGTAAACTGTGAATTTATGCTGAGTCATCATAATTAAAGCCCAGGATTTTCTCAATCTTCATGAAATATTTATAAAACTTCATTTTTGAGTGAATTTATTTAAAATCTATGAGATAAACTAAATTTGGTTAAATTCTGTATGTTCTCTTTTTTCACCCAATAAAGTTTGGAAATCCTTGTCTTTTCTAACTCAGTATGAGGATTACTTCAAAAAAAGATGGTTAGATTGGTGTTTTTTTTTTTCAACCGTGTGTTGATAATCTTCTGAATTGCTGCATTCTTACAAAGACTCGCACTTAAATACTGCTTTGAGTATTATATTTCAAACAATACCCTTGTAAATGGTCTAATCGTGATAAATATTGTGTTCATGTATACTCATATGGCAATAATAACAACAGTTAAATCAAGACATTAACCATAATGTATTTTGACGAAACCCATACTAAATCAAAAAGGAAACACGACAATTACTAGATTTGTATAAATCTATTGATGTTGACTGATATACACAACCGCTTTTTATTTTATTTGATTTATAAGATGATAGGAATAGATTAATATTCAATTTCAGGTGTAAAGTTGGTAAAAAAGTGAGGAAAGTATTTGTATGTTATCAATTCAATGACAATCTTCAAGTGATATATCGAACGTAAGAATAAATATTCAATTTAGATGTTCTACAAAATAATGATATTTATTAATGATTGACAAATATGATTGATTTCTTGTTTATACAAAATGTTTCTAATCGGATCTTAAATGACAAAATTGTGAATACAAGACATATTCAACGATGCAGATGAATACAACAATGTCCAATAATAGAAATTGAAATAGATTAATAAATTGAATAAAGACCCAACTGTTGCAATAATGGTAAAAATAATGATTCATTTTGGCATTAGCAAATTCTTACACTGTGCACCCATTCTTAAAGCAAAGGGTACATAAATCAAAACAACAAATACCAGATCATGCAAATGTGATATTGTATTTGGAGAAAGATCTTCGTACCTTTCCGGAACATCTGGGATCACCTCAGCTTTCCCTGTGGTTCCTGTTGTTAAGTTGTTGGTTTCTATGATATATTTTGGTATACTGTTATTTGTCTTTTGACCGTTTTTCTTTTTTCTCCCTGGCAGTGTTTATTAGTTTTCGACTTAAGAATTCAAATATCCCTTTTGTTTATATCGATTTTTTTAGGGTAATAGGGTCAAAATGAAACTGAATAATATTTCCACGTCAATTTTGTTCCTGAAGTTAAATTTTTATATTCAAATTATAGTAATAAATACGATCGTGGAATTTCTAAACATATGTTTAAATTAAGTTGTTTTACACGAACACATTGCCTATAGTGCGGATCATATCAGTAAGCATAATATCATTTAACTTATGATTTACGTTATAATTTTGAGAAATATTTTAGATCCGGACAAACCCCGATGACCAGGTTGACGACGTGTCTCTTAGGAGAACCCAGTGTTTTGTCGAAGTTCCGTTATGTGTAAGTTTTGGTTAATATTACCATAGTTAGTTACCATGTTTAGGTAGGTAAATCTGGATTAAGGAAAATAATACGTTATTCGTTTGTATAGTTTTTTCTGGACTTTTTTTAGCATCTATGTGATACAGTTTTTCTCTGAGAAAAAACAATCTGTAAAGGTATTGTTTTCAAAACGAAAGTACCACTGATTTTTTTAGTTCCTTCCCTTAGTAAAAACTATTTCTGTTGGTAATGTTATCTGCCATTTATTGTATTTTTCAAGACTTTAGATGAAGCAATGAAGCATGACTTTGGGATACAATATCATTACCTCATGTACCTTGCACTAGGAAGTGACTGGAATGATATACGCTAAATATCTTTAGTAAACAGCCTATCAAACAAATTAATATCAGCACTTCAGACTGACATATTCAACAATATTATCAAAGGCTAGTGTTCTATTAGACTGTATTTTATCACATAGGGAATTGGATGTATAAGAATAAAGAAATATATATTTTATGCACATTAATGGGTTCAAAAATAGTTTCATAATATAAAGAATTACCAGTATCGTCTCTTTTAAAGGAAAAGACAATATTATATTTATTAATGATAAGTTCCCTAGTTCAATACTATCAGACAATTACTTGCCATTTTATTTACGAAAGCGATATAAATTGTTATTATATATAGATATAAGAAGATGTGGTATGAGTGCCAATGAGACAACTCTCCATCTAAGTCACAATTTGTAAAAGTAAACCATTATAGATCAAAGTAGGGTCTTCAACATGGAGCCTTGGCTCACACCGACCAGTAAGCCATAAAGGGCCCCAAACATGACTAGTGTAAAACTATTCAAACTGGAAAATCAACGTTCTTATCTATATAAAAATCGAGAAAAGAGGAACACTTATGAACCACATCAACAAACGACAACCACTGAACATCAGTTTCATGTATTCATGTGAAATTGAGATAATGAAATAAGTATAAAAGGTTCTTTTTCATATTGAAATTCATATGTTTGTAAGTATTATTTCCCACCTATATCATGTATATATAGTCTTCGAAACATTTTTTAACATTCCCAAAACATTATTGCGTTATGCTAAACGTCCAGCGGCAAATTTATATGCATATTTCGGACATGAACATGTTAATGTTATATGAATATTTATCATGATGTATACTTGACCGACACGATTAGCCGGATTTTAGTGCGCTAGTTTACAGTCCGCAGGAAGACATGTCACCTTATCCTGACACATTATTCTGAATCCAAGCCGATCAGTTTTTGATCTTACTCCCTAATGTCGCGTTCTTAAGGGAGAAGTAGCAAGTACTAAATTTAATCCTTTGGGTTGACACGGCCGGTATCCGAACCTACGAATTCCTGCACTCGAGGCTAACACGCTACGACGAGGCCAGCGAGGCGGTATATGTTTTTGGATGACGATCCGTACGCCAAACGTGTGCAATATGTATGAATACGGCATACGCATATACCCTACTGCGAGTATCAGGTATTTTATTACAGTGAATGTTACGTTCAAAAATACATGAATGTTGTCATTGTAATAGCTGTTGTCCATCATCCCAAACGATCTATATTTGGCACCAGGTTTTCGTTTTGGTTCAAGCCTTTGATAGTAAAGTAACTCATGAATATTTGTGAAACTGATCACCTGCATGTACCTGTTACTGAAACTAGAAAAAAAATTATTTCCCGTACAGACGAGTTGTCAACAATAACCCTTTAATCGACAGAATAATGATTTATTTTAAATTTAACAAATAAAAGCACACACACTAAAGGGTTGTATTTCTATGTATACAGTTTGGATCATTCCTAAACTCTCTTCGAATTGTCAGAAGATATTGCCATAGCATGTTAAAATAGTAAGAATCAGTTCTATAATATGTTGTCAAAGTTAATTCATGTTATAGGGTAGAACTGTACAAATTTGTTCAGACGTTGTTTAAGGACAAAACTCAATTTTTTATGACGTCAGTTAGAGATATTCTCTGATCGTGATTCAGAAGCAGAAAACTATAGTCCTCCAAGTAATTTATGTACATTATGTCTTCATTCATGATATTGATATGCCCTCACCTGCTTAAAATAATCTTTCATGCGCAGCTGAATTTCTATATTTTTTTGATAAATATTAGACATTAAAAAAAGGTTTTGGTTATTTTAGACGTTCACATGGCAACCTGATATCATCTAAAATGTCCTTCGCTGGAACGAGTACTTTGGAGAATACACTATATGAAATGTATGTATATCTGAAACGGAACTTTTAGGTTATAATATAGGTTTAATTTTTCGTTCAAGTTACAAATGTTGAAATATTAAATTTGACATGGTTTATATTTTTAAAACAAATAAGCCTTTTTTATACATGCAGGGCCATTCAAATGTTTAATTGATTTTTGTATGTTTTACGTTACAGTTTTTGGCAGTTTTATAGAACATTGTACTAGTGTTGCATTAATTACTGATTGTTTACAGTATACAAAACAAAAAGTGTCTACTCGCTAATAAAAAGATAAACTCAAATTATAAAATTATGTTCTACCTTCACGGTGTGACAATTGAAAATAGAGCATTTGCAAATAAACATACATTTTTAAAGATTTTTCATTAAAACTAGAAAATCGAAAATCTGACAAACAGTTTAAAAGATAACACCAAGTCACATTATAAGAAATACAAAGTAAACTAACTGGTGTTGTTTTTAACGTTTGTTTAGGGCCAGCATATCCATTTTTACTAAATCATCACTTTAGTTTACATGTTAAGGACTCATTTTGAAGCGAAAATTATCTAAAAATTATCATTCTATATTTGAAAATATATGATGATGTGTAGTTTGTTTGATGATAACAACACGTTTTAAGTTCTATGTGAATGAAGAGCTGTTTTGGATATACCTTCATCAGGAACGCACAAAGCCGAATGTTAAAAACCAAAAGATGTATAAGAACTAAACACGTTGAAGAGCTACATTACCGAAAAGGACCCTAAAAAAATCGCCAAATCCATCACGGGTGAACTTTGCATGAGGAAGTTCAAACCTTAGTTTCTAATTATTTCAGAATATTGTTGATTTTTTTAGTAATCTAATATATTTGTTTTTTTTATTGTTTTTTTGTTTTTTTGGTTTTTTGTTTTTTTGTTTTTTGTTGTTGTTTTTTTTAGATATAAGAAGATGTGGTATGAGTGTCAATGAGACAACTCTCCATACAAGTCACAATGTGTAAAAGTAACCATTATAGGTCAAAGTACGGTCTTCAACACGGAGCCTTGGTTCACACCGAACAGAAAGCTATAAATGGCCCAAGAATGACTAGTGTTAAACCATTCAAACAGGAAAACCAACGGTCTAATCTATATAAAAAACGAGAAACGAGAAACACTTATGAACCACATCAACAAACGACGACCACTGAACATCAGGTTCCTGACTTAGGATAGGTGCAAACAAATGCAGCGGGTTTAAACGTTTTAATAGGTACCAACCTTCACCCTTACTTGAATCAATAGTGTAACATCACATCATAGAAAGACACACTATTAAATATCAATTGAAATGGCTTAACTCAATCAAAAGACATATTAACACAAACAAGTGAACATACATTGATCTATGACACAACGTAAATACAAAATCAATAACATAAGGGGTGAGATGTTAAACAATTTCAGAAAGACAACCATAACCTTGAACAAAATGCATACAAATAGTATAATGTACACATGTAATTGAAAATAATTTTGTTGTAAGGTATACAGTAATTGAGAACGGAAATATTTTTTACAAAATAAATGATTTTGTTGTTCATAGTCATACCAAACACTTGAGAAAGTTTAGGTTCCTATTGGTCCATATTTCAAATTAAAACATGCAAACTCTGGACTTTAAATCTTCTTAGGCAAATTAAAATTAATTGTTTTTGCTTTCAACTCCATTATTAGGTCTTTCCACTTTTCCGTTGAAAAACCTATTGTTTTTCTTCTGATTATTATTTTTTTTTCTTCCGCCTAATTTTTTTCCTTCGCTGTTTTTTTGTTTTTTTTGTTTCGCAAGATGTCGCTTAGATATTCGGAATATGATATCGAACAGTTTATACGCTTTTAAAACTGACACCCCTTAACCAAAAGAGTTATCTCCCCGAACACTATTTTTCTTGTTATCTCTAAGGCTTTGCAACCGTATAAGAAACCGACAAATTTATTTTTCCAAATTGCTCGTTATAGCTTCAGGATGTTTCGTTTAATTTTTATCGAAGCCGTATAGAGATTCCATATGAGAGTTATTTCCCCTTTTGTATTTGATATAGGTGAAATGTTCCAAATATCTAAGCGACATCTTGCGAAATAAAAAAACAGCGAAGGAAAAGTGGAAAGACCTTAGAATGGAGTTGAAAGCAAAAACAATTAATTTTAATTTGCCTAAGAAGATTTTAAGTCCAGAGTTTGCATGTTTTATTTTGAAATATGGACCAAAGGAACCTAAACTTTCTCAAGTGTTTGGTATGACTATGAACAACGAAATTATTTATTTTGTAAAAAATATTTCCGTTCTCAATTACTGTATACCTTACAACACAATTATTTTCAAGTGATAGTGGCCTAGGGTCTTTTGATTTGAAGTCCTTGGTCCATAAAAATGAAAATGAGGTCAAGGTCAAAGGTCAAGGTCATGTTCAAAATTTTGATTTTTGCTTGTTATCACTAACTTTCAGAAATCTTATAAGATATCGACAAAATGTTTTTACGGATTTGTTAGTTGCGACATGTCGTAACACGTAAATTTGAGTTGAAAGGGTACGGAGACATTTAATGGGAGTTTTACACGTATGGTGATATAACTCATTTTTTCATATATAATTAAGAACTAGGTTCTTTTGATTTTAGACCCTTATTTCATGACCTTGAAATTGGGATCAAGGTCAAAGGTTGAATCGACGTTCTATATTTTGACCTTTGCTTTTAACTCATGTGTATACATGATAAAGTCATGGGACTTTTTGCATTAGGTTGCAAGCCATTTGAACTTGAAAAAACCAACCGGAAGTGACCTTTGCTAAACCGAAAGTAGCTATTTTTTGTACTAAATTAATGTAAAAGTATATAGAACCATATATTTTTGGAATCAGTGTCAAGTAAACTATTAAACAATACCGGAAGTAACAATTTCAAACCGGAAGTAAAAAATTATCTCCCTTAATTATATTTTTTTGTATAGAAACCATATATTTTTGGAATCAGCGTACAATAAGCTGTTATTTGACGCTGGAATTGACATTCAAAACCAAATCTGAATATTTTCATATGAAAATAGAGTCTTACAGGTGGAAAGACCTTCGGTTTTTAATTTAAATTTGGTGATCTTTTAAAATTACTCATGTGAAGAAGCTGAATGGTATGGACATTTGATATCAAGGTTGATGAATGTTGTTTCATTAATAAATGCATTAAAAATAATTGAGGTAGCTTTCCAGAACTACATAAATCCTACGATACGTGGTCAAATAAAAAAAAAATTGTAGGTTTCAATAAACACTGGTGTATATGAAGCTACTGCTATAGAGTTTAATGGTTTTTGTGGCTGATACTTTTATTATAACTAGAAGATTCCCCCAAAATCGCTGTATAATTGAGCAAGTGTTGAAACAAAGAGTGTGGACACAGTAATAAGGTGGACACAGTAAGGATTCGGACACGGTTAATGCATTTAATTCTATTTCTTTAAAGAGATGAAAATGAAGAACAAAATGCAAAAGACCACATTCAATTCGGTTGGAAAATAAAAAAAATATTAAACACCCTAAGAAAATTGTGATTTTCAGTAGTGTTTTACCCTTTTAACTCAATAATCGTATGAGCTACGTAAAATCCGTTGACATTACCGAAAGGGATCAAAATGAGTAACACAATGGAAAAAATTGACTCAGCATGCGAAAAAGCGTGTAACATACGGATCGATAACGGTTGTCGAATTTGGATAATATTTTCTGAAAAATTGGCGTTTTCTGTGGAAAAAGATTGTTTCAAAGACAAATTTAGGAAGTACAAAACACTACATTTATACGTCATATCACAAATATATCCGACTTTGTATGGTTTCAGAGGAGTTGTAGCTCCATGAAATCGATCACTTCGTTTAGCAGTATAGATATCGTCCATGCGTTCCATTAAATATCTATTCATCATAGTAATTAATATTCAGAATTTTTGATAGGAATAGAAATATTTTTACAGTCGTCGAAATAGTAGTTATGTACAAAAAGATATCTATTTTACAATCTTCATCAACTTGCATTTGCATCATACCTGAATCGTGTAAAATATCAACTAGCTATGTTTCAATATATGAGAAAAAATAAACGTTATAACCACGTGAAAACACCAATATTTTGCTGAAAAATAAAAGATCATTACTTTTGATTAGTTGTATATTATCATGTTCACCAGTACGCCATTAGATATTTAAAACTAATGTTTTTATCTTAGTCATTTGAAATCTGGTTGATAATTGTCTCATTCCACATCGTCTTGTTTTTATATTGCAGAGCTTTCGACAACAATCAGATTACTACATTGAAAAGGAATGACTTTAGTAATTACACAGTTTTGCGCGTTTTGTAAGTATTCACATATGTTTGTAACTTTACTGTTATATGCAAGCAAATTCTTTTTCTAACAATCTTAGATTCCATATTCCTTGCGAACACTGTTTTCCTTAACATTTCATTATCAGAATCATCCAAAGACAATGAATAGTTCATTTATATGTTTTGGAGTTTAGTGTGACGTCAATTTTCTCTGTACATCTTTGTTTAGGGGCCAGCTGAAGCCCGCTTTCGGATGCGGAATTTTCTCGCTGTGTTGAAGAGCCTTTGGTCGCCTTGTGCTGTTGTTTGCTCTTTGGTTGGGTTGTTGTCTCTTTGAAACATTATCCGTTTCCATTCTAAAATTTACCTAAAGTATAGTTAACTCAAGACAATGAAATATATCTTTGCATGATGGACATATTCCTTCAATTGAAGTTATTTCTGAAATCCAAAAAAATAAAATATATGTGTTTTCCTGTCTGCCCAACTTACTAGTACCAGTTATTTTTTTTTTTTTAAAGATCTGATATACCCATTGTTAGTTTTCCTCCTGAAGTCATCAGAAATGTGTTGTTGCCAATAACAGAGAGGCGAAAGATAACAGAGGGTTATTCAAACTCTTAAGTCGAAAACAAATTGACAACGCAGTAGTTAAAAAAAGAAAAAAAGACAAACAGACAAACAATAGTACAATAAACACAACATAGAAAACTAAAGACTGAGCAACATAAACCCCAACAAAAACTGGATGTGATCGCAGGTGCTCCAGAAGGGTAAGCAGATCTTGCTCCACATGTGACACGATAAACACTCGTACTTATTTCTACGATCATGAATAATTTGAATCCAAATTGTTGCATAGTTGTGAATGTTTATGTTGTTAATGCACCAGCCCTCAATATATTTGGACTCAATGCAACTGCAGTTGGTACCCTCAGCTGTCTATTATATCAAACTGAATAGTATATTACCTATTGATTGCACTTTATATTTTTAATATCACCAACGCATAATTATTAGAGAAGGTAAACAACAGAAAGTGAAAACAATCTGTCAATTGTAATATTAAGATATTTAATTATGTTACCACCCTTGATTAAGAATAAAATGCATGAATTGTTACACTACTGAAAGTCAAAGTTTAACTCTAAAATCAAAAAACGATTAAAATCAAACATTGGAAATTATCCAGATTCGTTCAGTTTGATTTTACTCAGACTGATAACTTGAAGTAATATACAACTACATCACACTTAGCGTTCCATATTAAATTTCATAAGAACTATCTTTCATGTGCTGTGCAATTAGTATAGTTAATGTTATTATGACGACCGCTATTAGTGAACTGTAATTCTCTCTGGGTATCACCAATTCAGGAGCAAGAACGTCGGTACAGGCATAAACATAAATATATTGTTCTAATTAAATGTGCTGACATACAGCTTATTGATAATTGAAAAATGTATTTCTCTCATGCCTAGCTCCGATTCCTTTTCTGGATTTGGTTTTACTTTTACCTTTACTGCTTTTTGTCAGCTCTTCAAAGTTTCGGGTTTTAAACTTTCAAATATTTGGCCTCAAGCTTCACTAAAGAGATAGTATTGGTCGAGACTGTCGAAGCAAGAAAAATAAACATTTTCACACGAGATAGAGCTAATATGACATGAATGAGTCAGCAAGGTTTTATGTTGAAGCTGTAATGTTGGTATGTCAACGTTTATCTGTTCTACCTATGCAAACTTTGCCATAAATAATGCCATCATATATGTTCCTGTTGGGACATATATTCCTTAACATTTATTCCGTTCGAAACAAATAATGTTCCAGTGGAAATGATATTCCATAATATTTCTTCAATTTTGGTAATTATATTATGAGGAACTACAATCATGAGGAACTTATATTTTGAGGAAATTAAATTATGAGGAACTTTTATTATGCGGCACTTATAGATATTACATGACAGATAGAGGTCAAGATAAGTTCAGATGCGTTTAAGAATAAGAAACTTAGAAATCAAAACTTCGATAAAGTCCTGTCACTATTCAGAATGCTATGTTTATCAGTAAAAAGTCAATTAACAAAAAAATAACTAACTTAGAGGAAAATTCTAAACGGAAAGTCCCTTATCAAATGGCAAAATCAGAAGGTCAAACACATCAAACGAATGATTACCCACTATCATATTCCTGGCTTGATAGTGGCATTTTCTTATGTAGAAAATGGTGGATTAAAACTGGTTTTATAGCTAACTAAACCTCTCACTTGTATGACAGTCGCATAAAATTCCATTATAATGACAACAATGTGTGAACAAAACAAACAGATACTGGCAATATTGTGTCATTTGTTACAAATCCAACATCATAACTATATTTGAAAAAAATATTTTATTCAGTAAATTCTGTTTTTATAATTAAGATCACTCAGCAAGAACCAAATAACAACTATAGAAATGGGTGCTTTGCCTTCTACTGGAAGTCTTGAAGTTTTGTAAGTAAAAATATCCGCAATTACGCAATGTTAAATAATCAATTGAAATATAATTGTGCTCCTAAATCTTGCGCATTGTTTTCTGTAAAGAAGAATACATGTTTTAAAGAATAGGCTTGAATTTGATAATTTCAGTGATTGATCTGTTTTAGTGTTTGCTGTTTCGTAGCATCCCGAAATTATAATTGAACGTGTTGAAAAGAAAACAAATTGCCATGAAAATAACCACTGATCTGCGGCAGGAAAACTGACTCTCCTAATTAAGAACGATTGTCGAGTCTAGCGCACCTGCAACATGCAGGATTCGAACTCATAACATATGATCGGAGATTGATACAGAGTTTGAAAAACCTAGATATTTCGACTATCAAGATCCTTCGATCATTTGAAAAACTTAGATATTTCGACTATCAAGACCCTTCGATCATTTGAAAAAAAGTAACGAAGAGTTCATATTTTTTTTATTTTTTTTACTTATTACTTTTTCGACCTGGTAATTTTTCTGTACTTGTCAATATATTCTTCACTCGATTTGAAAGTAGGCTTGTATGCCTGATAAAATTACATTTCAATCATTTCATGTATTATGTGTTGTGTATTTTTTAAAGAAATTGCCGATTATTTAGCTTGCTAAAGTTTTACCAGAGCGGTGATTTCATTTGTTATAATATATAAACCAGATGATGTTAAACAATATTTTGCAGGGATATTGGGAACAATTTACTTGATTCCGATAGTCTTTGCTATCTCAAGGATTTGACTATAGTGTGGGAAAATGTGTCCATCGTGGCTGAGAGTATGGCTGACGGAAACGTTGTTCCGATTGACAATTACCAACAGTGTTCAGACGGTATATGTAATGCATAACCAATAATGTTATATCCCATGTTTTGTATTGTAATGTCTGGAGAAGCTAGGATAGTCGCCTAATTGTAACTTTACTTATTGTGTTTTTATTCCATTTTGTGACAGTTTGAGTGAGACTTAATTCCAATGGCGGGTGATACATACATAGCAGCGTTTCCTGTCAACGCACCCTGTATCGCTGTTTGTAGTTGAAGCTTTTCTTATCATATTTTGTTTATGTTAGTTGGATGTGTATCGAACGTAGTTCTGGCTCTGTTGAGTTACAACTTTTCTCTTTTCACAGACAACAATGTATTCAAGTGAAATGATGGTTTATGTTCTGATAAAGTAAGATGTAGTTTCTGAAAATAGTATGCATGTAGCATGTCTTCTAGAATTTCATTCATTTTTATATAAGAACTTATCATGTAATTATGAAAATAATAAAATACTGTAAATCAGAAATTATTGCTTATAGATATAAGAAGATGTGGTATGAGTGCCAATGAGACAACTCTCCATCCAAGTCACAATTTGTAAAAGTAAACCATTATAGGTCAAAGTACGGTCTTCAACACGGCTCACATCTGCATTTATCATTACGAATTTTGAAGAATAGACAAAAATGCAAGATTAATTATTGCGATTTTAAGAAAATCTGCCCACAGCCATATGTGTCAAATAACAAAATGTAAGTTCTTATTATTGCGATACTCAACCAGTCGCATTAATTAAATCCTCGCAATACATTCTGAATTTACAGTATTGAATTGCTATTGCATTCTTTGGGAAGTATCAATCAGAAACAAGTTCTGTCGTGTTTCTCTCCACAACACCAGTAGTGCAATTTAATTGGTATCGTTGCCTTAGACAAATCAATTGATTTAACATTTCATGTCCTATATCAATTGTCTCCGAAGCGCTTTTTTATTTACTAATTGTAATTTTTTTATTTACTAATTGTAATTTTTAATTCTTAAGCTAGGGGTGTATAAATACGTAGAAACATTAGAAGCTACAAGATCAAAATGAACCTACAAAAATATTAAACATATTCTTAGGGCAACTTTGCTCGAAAAAGTTGAAACCTAAGTTCCTTATTATATTCCTGTGTTACAAACTTAAATAAAAAATATGTTATCAACCATGTCAGTACCGAAGTTTTAACTAACTAACTAACTATTAATAAATGATGTTTATTTTTTCATGTTATTGTTAGATATATTTGTCTAAAAAATGTCACTTTGTGAATACATTTTACAATGCACTGTGTCTAATGTAACCATGTGATTGTCTTTTAGGCACAGCAGTCAATGACAAAATTCCCACAACAATGCCAAGAGCTGCAATTACAGGTAATCTATAGCAAACCCAAAATTATTCCCTTGCATTATTAAATAACTCATGGAATATGTTACTATTCCCCATGGTTATATAGTAAAAATATAGAAGCAATAATGAAATGTGAAACACATGTTGAACATTCATTTTTGATCAACATGAAATAGTCCATTCTCATTTTTAACGGACAACTAGTATATGTTCCGGACGGTATTATCCCCGTGCATTATTAACTCGTGGAATATGTTACTATTCTCCATGGTTATAAAGTAAAATATAAAAGCAATAATGAAATGTGAAAAAAATGTTGAACATTCTTTTTTGATCAGCATGAATAAGTCCATACTCCTTTTATATGGACTACTAGTATATGTTCTGGACAGTATCATCTGCTATGTTTCCACGGGGTCAGTTTTTGTTTGATATTTTTATCTGTTTTTTTAAGGGCTATTGTTTACAAATACCACAAATTCAACCTTGCAGGTGCATTTGACAACAACTGTACTGATCTTTAGATTTACAGTATGATTTTGGACTACTGTTTTAGAATAAACATTCTACTAATGCACTTTATTTTATTGAAAGATGTTTTGAAGCATGCATGAGTTCATGCGATTCTCTCGGTTTTTGATTGTTACGTTTATTATCTCTTCCTAGTCGAATAACGAGATGTGAACATTGGTAAACTATATGTTCTGTCACCTTAATTGTAAACATGACCGTTGTCAAATGTTTTGCACTCAAAAGGAACAACTTTCGTAAGAATGAGTATTTTTCTTATCTGTATTTTTTTTTTATTTCTAAAAAAGAGCAGTTTATTCAAAAAAGCCATATCATTTTCTTTAAGCAAAAATGTTTCTGATTACTACGTGAAATTATATCAAGACAAGTTGCTTAGTTCTGGCCAATGTTTTGCCCAATACTCTTGTTAACGGATTGTGCTTCTGATGAATAGGATATATACAAAAATGAACTCGATTGATACCGAATGAACAACATAAGACGCTGATATAAATAGGAAGATGTGGTATGAGTACCAATGAGACAACTGTCCATCCGAGTCACAATTTATAAAAAATTATAGGTCAAAGTATGGCATTCAATACGGAGCCTTGGTTTACACCCAACTGTAAGCTTTAAAGGGTCAAAAAAAGGACAAGTGTAAAAATTCAAAGAGGAAAACCAACGGTTTTATCTATATAAAAAACAAGAAATTCTTATAATTTCAGGCGTTCAAATAATAATGTGTATAATTGGCTGCATATCTGGAATAGTTTCTGCTATTACTACCATAGCTTACATAACGAAAATGTTTGGTAATGGAAGAGTAGAAGCCCAGGAAATTGAAATAACGGAGGTAAACATCTGTCATTTAAATGGTACAAAATATGTTTACTGCAAACAATTATTACATCAAGGTGGAAAGATTCCAAATGAGATGTCTACCCAAAAAACCATGTTTAAAAAATTTGCATCTAGAAAACACTATATGACATACAATAATTACCAAATTATCAGACAATTCAGTTTGTTATTGAACTGAACATATCTTCATTGACTGCAAGCGAATTGTCTGATCAATACTGAATTTACTCAGTGGATAAGTCTGAAAATTGACCAATAGTCTAAACATGACTTTATAATTTGTATTACGGACTTTTTCAAGATTGTTAGATTCAAATAACTATTAGAGACCAACAATCATTCATTATTATTTATTTTTTACCGACTTATTCTTCAAATCCTAAATAGAACAACGGCGACCATTGCTGAATAGGCACAGAAACAGTTGGCGGGGACAATGTTCTAAGTAATTAGTCAAACGATCTTGTGAATCGTTGCAAAAGAAAATATGTTGTTATGAATTTTATTTAGTTAATTATTATGATTATTGAAATAAACGTCTGTTGACACTTTTAATTATTGATATTCCTTCTAGCATGTTCCTTAATTGTTACTTTGAATTATATATCAATACATTTTAGAAATTAATACCCTTTTTTTGAAATGTTAATTAAGAAAACGAGCACAAGCGTGTC
Organism: Mytilus californianus; assembly: GCF_021869535.1. Taxonomy (NCBI): domain Eukaryota; kingdom Metazoa; phylum Mollusca; class Bivalvia; order Mytilida; family Mytilidae; genus Mytilus; species Mytilus californianus. The sequence continues at coordinate 14,680,553 of NW_026262626.1, forward strand.
TTTATTTTGTTAATTTGATCTAATGTACATGGTTTCTAAAATTATTAAAATGAAGCAAAATAAGACATTGTTTTGAATACGCGAGGCTAATATTATATAAATATATTGGAGCGGTAGTGGCAGTTAATAGTCAAATACATTTTTGTATATGTGGCATTTCATATAATTGTAAAACACCTTACATTGAGTGCGACAACTAAACACGATACAAAATACCACAATGTAAAATCACAAAATCATTACCATATTTTGCAACAAATTGTTTATATTAATGTGTATTATCCTTATTAAAAAAAAAGTAACCATTCTATACATTTTTGTCAAAGGTTGCAATGGAAATTGGACGAGGATTTAAAGACAAAACCGTTTTCATGTTCGACTTTGGAGATGTAAACAGGGGATCTGTTTTCAAAAACATACCTCCTTTGGACCACCACGACCTTTAGCATTATTTACAAAGAGACTTACTACTCATTTCTATCTTCTCGTACATTTTCGTTTACATTTTGAATATCTGTAAACTATGGTCGGCTATATTTATTGTATTATGTATATATAGATATTCATATGATGAAGACATAATCTTTCAATCAGTTTAATTGAAGTCTGGAGCTGGCATGTCAGTTAACTGCTAGTACTCTGTTGTTATTTATGTATTATTGTCATTTTGTTTATTTTCTTTGGTTACATCTTCTGACATCAGACTCGGACTTCTCTTGAACTGAATTTTAATGTGCGTATTGTTATGCGTTTACTTTTCTACATTGGCTAGAGGTATAGGGGGAGGGTAGAGATCTCATAAACATGTTTAACCCCGCCGCATTTTTGCGCCTGTCCCAAGTCAGGAGCCTCTAGCCTTTGTTAGTCTTGTATTATTTTTAATTTTAGTTTCTTGTGTACAATTTGGAGTTTAGTATGGCGTTCATTATCACTGAACTAGTATATATATTTGTTTAGGGGCCAGCTGAAGGACGCCTCCGGGTGCGGGAATTTCTCGCTGCATTGAAGACCTGTTGGTGACCTTCTGCTGTTGTCTGTTCTATGGTCGGGTTGTTGTCTCTTTGACACATTCCCCATTTCCATTCTCAATTTTATAGATGAAAGACTACGTGGTGGATTGTTTTATGTATATTTTTTTTTCTTACTTGAACATGACTTTGCTAATACTATTCTGATCATAAAAATAGCTGTAACATAATATATACTTTGTCCGTCATTTTTTATGTGATTAAAATATTTACAACTACATCTTGATCATTTAAAATATGATATCTCAAAAAGAGCATTGATTAAATAAAATTGACTTTACAGCGGTAATTGTTTTGTTAAAATAGTTAAACCTTTCAAAGTGATATTTTACACACACGCGGTGTCCAACTAAAGTGTATCAATAATTCCTATAAGTAACTCCAAGGAGAAAAAACAACAGAATTTGAGACATGCAATTGTAATTTAGACTGAAATTATTTGTTAAAATGATCTGAATGATGTTTTTTCTAGCGGTGTTTTGTTCTAATGCATTTCCTGACTTAATATGTTGCCTTCTTTATCGGACTCGGACACTAGGCATTATGAATGGTTTTACCTTGGAAGCAGAGTATTGTTATAAATCAGGATTTTTGAAAAACATGTATATTCTTGCAATTAATTGTTCTTTTCAAGTGCTATACTAGTTGTAACACAAGTCTTTGCCAATACAAGCTCCTGGTTAATGTATATAAAATAAGGAGATGAGGAATAATTGTCAATAAAACAACTATCCACCAAAGTTAAAATAAAGTCGATGTAAGCAATTATTGGCAACCGTACGGCCTACAACAATGAGAAAAACTCATACCGAATAGTCGGCTATAACCTAGTAGACCTAGTAGACAAATGTGACCTACAGAATTAGACTATTTATCCGCTATGTAATAACATGAACACGACGGGTGTCACATGTAGAGCAGGTACTGCTTACCCTTCCGGAGCACCTGAAATCAACCCCAGTTTTTGGTGGGGTTCGTGGGGTTGTTCACGCATCGTTGTCAATATAATAGAATTTGATCCTTCTGTCGTACAAGTGAGAGGTTTAGCGCTATAAAACCAGGTTCAATCCACCATTTTCTACATTTGAAAATGCCTGTACCAAGTCAGGAATATGACAGTTGTTGTCCATTCGTGTGATGTGTTTTATCATTTGATTTTGCCATTTGATTAGGGACTTTCCGTTTTGAATTTTCCTCGGAGTTCAGTATTTTTGTGATTTTACTTTTTTCTAGTAGTTTACATTGCAAGGTATGACGTTAGTTCAGAGTAACGAAGAGTAGAAATGTGATGTTCAATGATTCGTTGCCTTAAAAGTTTTAAGATTAAACAAGACAACGACGAGGGGAGTTTTTAACGACCCTAACTACCCATGAGGAGCTTGCTCGCTCTGCCTTGGCTTACGCCTTTCTTTTTGAAACAAGAGCAAATGTTCATATAACACCATACACCACTAACGCTATCACATTTCCAAGTTCAGTAAAGCGCGATCTTTTACACCCAAACCTTCATGTGTTATATTGTTAAACGATTAACATTAAATCAAAACGCATACACATTTAAGGCTGATAGTTTTATGGTTACATGTTACTACCTTTATCCAAATGTATACCTCATATATTTCTATCTTCCATGGAACTAAAAATTATGGTTATTGCCCCAAGTTGGCCAAAAATAGTTGCTCCGCAACATGAACATGTTTCTTTCTATTTCTTTAGAAGCATATACAACGAACATTTAAATTGTTAGCATTACAAATATATGTAATACCTTAAAGGTAGATTTACTGTATACCTCCATCTGGGATTGTACAACAGCAGTCCACAGTCGGTCTAGTTCTTTGTCTAAATCTGCACATTTTGAGACAGTTTTCAATTTATGTGTAAGACTTTTTACTTGTATAAAGAAAAAATAAGTGGTTTATCGCCTTATCCAAAATGTTTTAACAAATACCAAATATTTGTGTTTTTTAGAATATTTTTTTTTAACTTAGCAATTTAAGGAGAGATAACTCTTATGATAAAATTTTTAATACTGGAATGATAGTGATATGTTCATAATTTACTTGTAGCAAAAAAAAAACAAATTTCGGTGACACCATTTTTTATTTTTATCGTCTTAAAGCATTTATAAATCCTATCTTCTCATATTTTATTTCAAATTCCATCCCATAGATTTCTTTTTGTTCACCAAAATGTGCTTTTAATGAACAATCTATGCAAATTTGGGCAATTTTGCAGGACTTTTAGCTTAAAAAATAGCACGTTGACCCATACTTTTTATTGAATTATTGAAAAGAGCATAGTTAAACATTCATTTTGGAAAAGTATAAGAAAATTTTATCTGACGAAATATATACTGATGATCCATCTTAATTCAGACTTGATGAATTGTATGATAAATATATATACTCATACTTCATAATAAATTATTATACAAGAAGTCAACATATATTCATATGACGTAATTTTAGATTGTGTCAAGGGCCCTTCACAACTCGACTACCCTTAGGCTATATATATATTTATATAAACAAGTTTAAATTGAAAACAACGTTCAAACCTATGATTGCGTTGGATAAAAACCGCAATTTTTATACGTGTGCATGCAAAACAAATTTCTCGGTAGAGGGGTCTAATTACAGCACAAACAACATTTTCGAAAAGACCAAAAAAAAGTGAAAGGTATATTTTAACAAAACGCATTTGACTAGCAGGTCGAACAACGGATGTTCTCAAACCCTGCTGACTGCCATTGCGATTTCCAAGTAAACGGATCACCAGATATAACAAAATGGATCTTATTATTAATTTAATACCAAACAGAAAACAATAAACTTCCGGAAAAGATGGTATACCGCAAACATTAGGTGCAAAAATTTGAACACCATATCCGGATTTCGACAATTAATGTCTCTTCAGTGATGTTAGGAATCGAAACGGTATTTGGAAGGCCATATAATTTACCTCAATTTAGGATAGACTCTTGAATTTTGAAAGAGTCGAAATAGGATGAACGGATCATATAAACCCGAAGGCAAATATAATACAACCCCAAACGAAAAAATATAGACAAGTCTAAATTGAAAACAACGTTCAAACCTATGATTACGTTGGATAAAAACCGCAATTTTTATACGTGTGCATGCAAAACAAATTTCTGGGTAGAGGGGTCTAAATACAGCACAAACAACATTTTCCAAAAGACCAAAAAAAGTGAAAAAGTATATCTTAACAAAACGCATTTGACTAGCAGGTCGAACATCTGATGTTCTTAAACCCTGCTGACTGCCATTGGCGATTGCCAAATCAACGGATCGCCAGATGTAACAAAATGGATCTTATTATTAATTTAATACAAAACAGAAAACAAAACACTTTCGGAAAAGATGGTATACCGCAAACATTAGGTGCAAAAATTTGAACACCATATCCGGATTTCGACAATTAATGGTTCTTCAGTGATGTTAGGAATTGAAAGGGTATTTGGAAGGCCATAAAATTTACCTCAATTTAGAATAGACTCTTGAATTTTGAAAGAGTCGAAATAGGATGAACGAATCATATAAACCCGAAGGCAAATATAATACAAGCTCAAACTAAAAAATATAAACAAGTCTAAATTGAAAACAACGTTCAAACCTATGATTGCGTTGGATAAAAACCGCAATTTATATACGTGTGCATGCAAAAAATATTTCTAGGTAAATACAGCACAAACAACATTTTCCAAAAGACAAAAAAAAAATGAAAAAGTATATTTTAACAAAATGCATTTGACTAGCAGGTCGAACAACTGATGTTCTTAAACCCTGCTGACTGCCATTGGCGATTGCCAAATCAACGGATCACTAGATGTAACAAAATGGATCTTATTACTAATTTATTTATTTATATATATATTTCTCTAATTCTTCGTCAATTTATCCCTTTCTGCACCCATTGTATAAAAAAATTTAATCAACGTGTGGTTCGTTTGATCTCAGTTCTTCATTGGTTAAAATCCGATTATGACGTCGAATTTCTTTGTTTTCCTCTGAATTTTCTATGGTGACGGCATGACAAAAGGCGACCATGCCTGATGACGTCACATAGAAAGAACACATCTTTTTGCAGATCATTCGAAAAGAAGTAATAAGTTTGCCTGCATATAGTTAGAAAATCATTAGAGAAACAGATTCCACCACCAAATCTCGTGTAATACGATATGTATCCACTCTCGACAATTAAATTTTAAATATATTTAAAACGCTCGGCGAGTCTCGCGTTTTAGATTTGAAAATGTAACTTACTCGGTTGGATAAATATCGTATCACACTCGATGCAGTGGTAGAATGTTTACTTATACCATGTATATGTTGATATAAAAAGTGTGCATCGTCCATGCAATTGTTGACTTTTAATGAAACTTCAAATGTCTCAAAATATTGCCAAACATATCAATTGTTCTTACACGCTATGCACAATTCATTACTTGTAGAAAATAACATTTAAATTGTTTTAAATTGTAAATGGTGCAACTATGAAAGACTGGCTTAATTCTCCTCGAATTGGTAAATGTATAACAATATGCGCTGATACGACTATTTTTTATCATCATTAAAAATGTAATGTCTTATTGAAGCGATATAGCAACGTCGTCTAAAACCAAACCCCATATCCATCTCCTTATCATTGGGATATGGATGCTTATATCCTGTCAAATGTATTGGAGAATTGTCCGAGATTGATTTCACTCCAGTAGAATATAATTTAAAAGACACTAATTTGATAACTTGCAGATTTCACTTTTTTCACCTAGACAGGTGTATTCTGAAATGGAATTTATCTTATTTTATATAAACTGTTAATTGATTGCATTTGGAAATTGACCAACGTGATCATATTGTAATTTCGAAAATCGAAAGTCAATGCATATAAACAAAATTAAAAATGTTTAAATATACAACTTCTGCTTGAACTATTGAATATGTTGTCTAAACTAAATGAATACCAGTACTCATTATTGTATATGAACGGATGACAGCTTTCATATTTTCATATATTTGAATAGTGATGATATTTTGATAAATATTGGCGTACACAATTGCTATTTTCTTAAATTATGCTTTTGTTTCTCTGTATAATAATCTTCTATTTAAAACTACACGACTGAGATTGAATCTTTCTTCAGTCAAGTATTGTGAAAAAGAGATGACCCCATTAGCTAGCATTATTGAGGTGGCCTATGAAAACAACGATTTATTAGTTTGAAAATATTATACATGTTATACAGACATTTATTATTTTCCTGAACAGTTCATCTTTCACACTTGGTCACGTTTATTATCCGCTATATCTTATCTAAAGTGTATTGCCGTTTAATGACACTGTCGAAAACCTCCCTCGCGTTTTTTCCAAACCATAGATAATCCATAGTTATATTCAGACTCTAGCTGACGTGTTATTTAATAAGATTTTACTTCTGTACTACACTTCACAATCCTCAATTAAGTCTTTGTCGACTGCATCAGAAAATTTTTCTTCGAATTCGACCTGGAAGAAAATTGACAATTATAGAATATTAAGATGCATTAGTACACCAATACTGATAATTTTCCCCCAGTATAGTAGCCTTCATCTGACTAAGCTTGCGATAGCTATTTTTAACGTGTTTGAGGGCTTCAAATCCAAATTTTAATGTTTTTGTGTTATATGATTCAAAACTTGTTGTCAATATGTCAAAATAAAAGCAGTTAAAAGGAATATGATAAATCCGAGAACATGAAAATAATTGTGATTTTATTTTTCGGCTGGATTTCATTCATGTGGTTCATATGCTGCATATACCCTTCTCTATTGTTTAGTCTTGACATTTCCTTTTAAAAGAGGCGAGATATACCAAAGAGGCATTCAAACTTATCAATGAAAACATACTGCCTACGCATGTTAATGCATGTTTTGCTAACGTTTTTTTTTTCTATTTGGTTCTAAGTTTTAAAGGACATCATTTGGCATGGCTTTTGAGTAATCACTCATAAATATATAAAATCAGGATTATAATTTTATCCCTTTTTTTGTTACCTCAACAACTGCTAAAATTTGCAAGTATATCATTTTTCCTCTCTTAAATACTAAACTATAAATAACAGTTCAACTTTTTCAATGAAGATTGTTATCCTGAATATACATAAAACATTTTTCAAATGACGTTATGAAAAATAATAACCAATCAATTAATCGATGACGAATGATGATTAACGTTTACATTTCATGAATTGCAAAATAAAAGTTCTGGAAATTAAAAGCATCTAAACATCTCATAATAACATCAAATTTGTTTACAATTGATACACAGTAGGATTTTTATAAAACGTTTCTTGTGCCATCATTTACAATGATTTATATTAACAGAGAATCACAAGTGTGTACTTTTTTTTAAGTTCGTCATTTCTAAAGAAATGAGGTGTAATCGTTTGATGATGTGTAATTGTTATAAAATGTTACCCAATCTGATGATGTATTAAAATCGGACGTTGCAACTTGTGCTTTGACAACATCAGGAGACTTTTCTACTTCCGGTTCTTCACAATATTCAGATGAATCTTCAATATCTAATAACACATTACATATTTCATATTCATTGTGTAAGGAAACCATTTAAGAATCATACTATAGTAGTATACAAATTTGACTTAAAAAGTGCACTAATAATAAGGTAAATATGACAAATACAGGATTTATTCAGACTCAATATACCCAGTAGTAAAAAGATGTAATTTGTGATTTTACTTCGCAGGATCAAGGACTGGGATTTGGCAACGAGACGTACAATGTAGGATAAACAGAACTTGGTCAACTGTGACCCATATATTCGATAACGATCTACTTAGGACGTCGGTGACACTTTCGATGAAATTCAAGGTTATTACATAGAAGCCGAGAGTTAAAAAAACAACGTAAAGTATCAACCTCTACTGAGGAATTCCTTATCTAAAACGCAAACTCTGCCATACCGTGTCACTTGACAATATATGGATACTGCATTATGCATGTGCTGCTTAAATATTGATACAAACAATGGGAAGTTGACAATTAACATATTGAATTCATCTCTTTCGATTTCCATGAAAATCTTAATGTCAATGTCTAAATATCGAGATGCGAGACAGTACACGACCCAGAATCAATTATATCAGTGGGAATCTTTTATTTCAGGTTTAATGAGATAAATACATGCGATTAACGTTGTCAATCTTTTATTATTTTGAAAAAGGTCATGATCAATATAGCGGAACGTGAAGTTAATGGAGATTAATAGTTTCTCTCTATGATTTGAGCTTCTTTTTTATGTTTCATACGGAAAAAATACATGGACATCAAAACATCCGGAAATATAAACTTCAGCTATATATTTGTTTAAACATGATATAAAAAAGAAGGAAAAGGAGAAAGAACAGTATATCTTTAGAAAAATGCCATCTGTACTTAGTGTCTTTTTGTTGTTGGGATGTACAAGTACCCGTCCACGTCCACTCTGTGTTTTTATTAGATGTATTTCGATTTGTATCCATCTGATGAGATAAGCCTTTTTCAACTTATTTTTATAGTTTGTTTTTATGCTGTACTGTTACACCACTGTCCCAGGTTAGGGGGAGGGTTGGGCGCCCGCTAACATGTTTAACCCCGCTACATTCTGTATGTGTCTGTCCCAAGTCAAGAGCCTGTAATTCAGTTGTTGTCGTTTTTTGCTGTGTTACATATTTGTTTTTCGTTTATTACTTTGCATATAAATTAGGCCGTTGGTTTTCTCGTTTGCATTGTTTTACATTTGTCATTTCGGGGCCTTTTATAGCTGACTATACGGTATGGGCTTTGCTCATTATTGAAAGCCGTACGGTGACCTATAGTTGTGATTTCTGTGTCAATTTTGGTTTCTTGTGGAGAGTTGTCTCATTGGCAATCATACCACATTTTCTTTATACAAAACATCAATAGTGTCAACAAAAATGCTTCCTTATCAAACTAATTTACAAGTGTTTCTGAAACTTATACTGAAAGCTTAGACAATTCTATATTATTAATTGATTACTAGCTGCTTAGCAACTGGTCGAAGTCAGATTTCTACATTGTGACAAATGTCATCCATATCAATCAAAAACGGGATTAGATCTAAATTGGTTTAAATATCATTCTTTCATCATGCTAATGTATCAGGTTTTGTTAGATGCGAGGACACATTTCTTCGACATATCAAACCTGTTTAATTTGATCTTGACCTCCTTAGAACGGTCAACTCGTGTATTTGCTGACAATTGTCCCTCTTTAAACGGTTAATATTCACTTATAATATCATTAACCAGAATTATCGGTAAATATATGAAAATGGTAAAAATACAATAGCAATGTATACAATAAAATAAAGATGTGTCACACACAGTGATAAAAAGTAAAATGACAAAAATACCGACCTTGTTGATAAATATTTGATATCAACTTCACAAATAAAAGATTATGGTCTTGAAGTATAGATTCCTGATACTAACGCTATTTATTATCTTAATTACGTGTTATAGTGTTCTTTTTATTTGTCTTTGTATGTGTTTAACGTTTACTGTTTAGTCCAATTTTGGTAATATCCTTTTGGCGTGGCTTGGTATTTATACATTCCATCATTGTGTTATTGTGCTATATAGATATAAGAAGATGTGGTATGAGTGCCAATGAGACAACTCTCCATCCAAGTCAAAATTTATAAAAGTAAACCATTATAGGTCACAGTACGGTCTTCAACACAGAGCCTTGGCTCACACCGAACAGTAAGCTATAAAGGACCCCAAAAGATTACTAGTGTAAAACCATTCAAACGTGAAAACCAACGGTCTAATCTATATAAAAAACGAGAAACGAGAAACCTGCTTTATTTTATCTGTGCCTCATGGGAACTGTCAACTCTTATATACTTCGTGTGACTGAATTTTTAATATTAATAGACTATGAAAATGTATACGAAGAAATAAACAAAGATCGATATAATTACATATCATTTCGTAACTGAAACCGAGCCAAAAGTAGATGACAATAGTCATGCAGGTATATGTTAGCTTGACTAGAGATGAACTGAAATATCGCGCTCCAAAGCAAATTCTTCAAATGGGAAAGTCCATGAGCCCCGACAAAATCAAACGTTAGAGCATATCAACAAAAACAAACGAATGTAACAAAAATGAACAATGATGAAGTCATGTTCAAAAGGTAAAAAAAACGTGTTAGTGTCACAAGAAAAATTGTGTCGCATGCTGTCACTAACAAATAAAAAGCAGAAATGACAATTTCGTGCTTTTTTGTGAGGAAAGGACCTAGAATCACATAAACTTCCTTCTAAAAGGCTGCAAATACGCACAGTGTTGCAGATGACATGGACTACAACGCTAGACAACAGACATAATCCATATACGGGTCTTCGCAGATATATTCTGCTGGGCGTCAAAAAAGTACAAGACGAAACAATGTACGTTTACCTAACTTATAAAACTTTTAACACAAATGTCTTAATTTCAGTTAGAATCAAGCAAACGTAAATCTTTTTTTTTTCATTATGTCGATTATACATTTGCCTTCACTGAAATACTAAATATACTTACTGTTTATCTCATTGGTATTTGCAGGAATGTATCCTTCAGGAAAATCCTATTAAATTTAAGAACAAAAAGCATTTGATTGAAGTCTAAATCTATGATTTATTGTTAAATTAGATTTTTGATAACTTGCATATTAAGATTGTGCCAATATTATTATGTTCTAACAGTGAGTGCATAAAATCCAACTCATCCTATCATGCTTCATTCTTTTAAGCTTTTTTCTTTTTTTCATTAATGAAACGGTGTACACTAACGTATGACTTCTACTTTTGATTTACCAAAATACCTAATACAGGTAATATTCCCCGTTCCTGCAGCCTATGAATATTCCAAAACCATAATCTTAGAAATGAACTCTTAATATATGTACCTCTTCTTGAACATCAACACTACGTTGTGTATGTCTAGGTTCTATGGGATAACAATTGCTACTTTCTAGGTTCGATTCTAGAAATAAAAATTATTCAGCGTTGAAAAAACACATTAAAATAAGATCATTCATTTCTGGTATATGAAATAGTTCTCAACAAAGCACTAAAGCAAAAGGTCACAATACTGTCAAAAAAAACAATGGAGAAAACTTTAAACTATAAATGTCAAAAGATTGTGCTTATTTCAAAAACTTTTTTATCTGGCTTTTATTTACCAAACACACCTATTATAATCATCGCTTAAAATATCTTAATTGATTTAAATTCCATTATATCATTATTTTAATGTATCAGGTTTTGTAAAATGCGAGAACACATTTCTTTAAATAATGTGTGAAATGTCAAACCTGCTTAGTTTTATCTTGACCTCCTGGGAACGGTCAACTCGTACTTCGTGTGATTGATTTTTATTATTGATAGACTATGAAAAGGTATACGAAGCCAAAAGTAGATGACAATAGTCATGATAGTCATACAGATATATGTAAGCCTGACTAGGGATTAACTAAAATATAGAGTTCCATTAAAAATTAAGGGAAAGTCCATTAGTCCCGACAAAATCAAACGTTAGAGCATATCAACCAACGTAACGAATGTATAACATATAAAATGATGAAGTCACGTTCAAAGGGTAAAAAAAACGTGTTATTGTTCCAAATAAAAAAATGTGTCGAATGCTGTTACTAATAAATTATAAAGCAGAAACTGCAATGTCATTGTTTTGTTAAGGAAAGCACCTAAAACCATTTAAACTTTCTGCAAAAAGGCCGCGGATACCCATAGTGACGCAGATGACATGGACGACAACGCTAGACAACATGTATGGGTAGTCGCAGATATATTCTGTCGGGCGTCAGAAAAGTACAAGACGAAACAATGTACGTTTATCTACATTTTCTAAGTGTATAAAACTTCTAACACAAATGTGTCCATTTCAGTTGGAATTAGCAAACGTAAATCTCTTTATTCACTTTGTCGATTATGCATTTGCCTTCACTGAAAATACTAAATCTACCTACTGTGTATCTCATTGGTACTTGCAGGAATGTATTCTTCCGGAAAATCCTATTGAATTCAAAAACAAAAAGCATTTGATCGAAGTCTATAAATCTAGGATTTATTGTTAAGTACGATTTCCTTTACAGTGCATAATGTTTGTACAGGCGGTACGAAATGTGATGGAGGCAATCTCGAAGTACCTTTGATCCTTGGTCGTGCTTTCTTAACTTGCATATTCAGCTTGTTCCAATATAATGTTGTTCTGAACAATGAGTGCACATTGTGATCACTATTAATAGGCAGTTGATACATGGTATCTAATTGCATTAGCTATCTGCAAAAAGCCAATCCATCCTACCTTGCTCCAGTCAATTAAGCTTATTTCTTTTTTCATTAATGACACGGTGTACACTTAAGTGTGACCCTACTTTTGATTTATCAAAATACCTAATATATGTAATATTCTAAGTCTTGCAGCCTATGAATATTCAAAACCTTCAATCTTAGAAATGAACTCTTAATATATGTACCTCGTCTTGAACATCAACACTACTTTGTGTTCGTCCAGGTTCTTTAAAATAACGATTGCTACTTTCTAGGTTCGATTCTAGAAATAAAAATTATTCAGCGTTAAAAGAATGCTTTAAAATACGATCCTTCATTTCTGGTACATGACATATTTCTGAACAACACTATGCACCATTCTAATGATAGCTAGATTGAGACCTGTGTTATCACTAATTGTCCAAAGGTTTTTTACAGTCTCAACTTTGTTCTAAAAAGTTGCAACAATATTTGTTTTTATATCATAAATGTTCGCCACAGCCAAGACATTGATTAACCAGGGGATAGTCAGTGCAATTACCGGACATTGTGTTTTAATTATTACAAGGGGTGATTTTTATATTTGAGTTTCGACAAAAACTGCTATGTGATATTCTTTATGGTGTTATTTTACATTCTACATCTTGTTTTTCGTTTATATATCTTTTCTTTCACTTTTTCCTGAATAATAAATAATAGTGTGCATCAATCTTAATTTCGCAACATTTTAATTTTGCATTACTTCTACTAAATCTACGCCATTTCTGATAGCTTGCAAGTTACCAAGCGTATCACTAACCAGGTTGTCATTGATTTTGTATTTCAATGTTTTCATTTCGATATTTTTGTTTGATGGTTTGTTGTCTTCTCTCATCTGTTCATTCATTTACGATCCTTATAAGCTATTTTGTCATATATGCAACTTAGTTACATTTGTATTATCTTTTTAGTTTAAAATACGTATGGTTTGTACGCTCGTGTATGGTCACCTAATACGAACATCCTTAGCAAGAGAGTGCTCCTCACACAAAAACTGCTACAACAGATATATTAGGAAGAATGAATGAAATCGACATTACATAACTTTTACAGTCATTATCATTAATTGGTTGTCCGATACGATATGGTTATGAAGACTTTTAGGTCTTTAGATACCAGTAAAGTCGTTGAATTTGTAATTTTGCCGATTGATTCCTATTATTTTGACTAAGTGTGAATTCGCAATGCCGGGTAATGCATGCATACACTTGCTTTTATCCACGTTAATATTCCTTTGTTGGATAGTTGTCTCGTGAACAATCTTTCCACATCTTCTTTTCTATATAAGGCCGACTGTGTTGATGAATGATGAATTTTAATAGTGTAATACATCTTTTAAACATTACTTACTCCTTGTTTCAATACACGTTTTATGCTCATGTTCTTCTTGATTTTCCTAAATCAATCCGATTAAACATAATTATTAGTAAATTGATTAGCACAATAAAAAACTTAATTCGTAGGCTTGATGCTATATGAAAACACATATGACAGAAAACAATAAATAATCTGAAAATCCTGCCAAAACAAATTGTTCACCATAGCTTATTAAAAGTTAAATTATGATACAATTATATATATATATATATAATTATGTTGAAATGTTAGGATAAATTGTCCATTGATACAATAACATTGTGTTTAGGGTCTTTGGCGTGTTTTATATAAATAAATACCAAGGCTGTTATCATTTTACCATTGATCAGTGAAAACAATGTTTGCTTCCGTATATGTTTATATCGAAAATATTTTTACTGCAATAAGTCACAACCACTTCAGGAAAATGTCCCAGAAATAAAACAAAAAGCCCCATAAATGCATGTTATTAGGAACTAATAGTTTGTTGCTCTCCGTTAGCTTCGTTTAAGTAGCTCCTTTAACGCTTACCGATAAGAACATTGTGTCGTCATCATTTTAATTAGATGAATCTAGTAAACTTTGATTAAGCTTATATAAACTAAATATATCTGCGCAATTTAGTTAAACATAATCGGATCTTATCCTTGTAAAACTAAAGATTTAAGTTACCAGTTGCAAATTCTTTAAAAACATATGTAACCAGCTGAAAATGTACTGATTCAAAACAATGAAATGTTACGGGACGGGTCCTTAAATGTTCATTTAATCTTAATTTGGGAGGGGTTGTTACCAAGGGAACGTGCACTACGTAACAATGGTCTATTAATAGTCGTCATTATTAACACTACATGTCAGAAAAATAACATTGAATCAAGATAAATATTCCCGTTACTAAACCATGACTTCGGGTCGAAACCTTGAATTTTCCTGGAACTGTAATGTGTGATTGCTAATGTTATTGCTTTTAATGCGTAAATAGTAAATACTTATTGTTTTCTTTTCTAAACCGGTGTATAATTCGAACTTTCAATCAACAGAGCATTACCATATTTATTTATGAATTTAAAGAAATACAAATGTTCCTTTTATTTTAGACTTAGTAATCAATCCATATCTCCTTATTTTCTTATGAAAAATCAAAACGTACAATCTTTATAATGAACTCGATTTATATATTTTATCTTATAATGTACCTCATCTGGGTCGTCTGCAAGTCTGTTGGTGGGTCTAGATTCTAAAGAATAGAGATTGTCCCTTTCCAGGTTCGATTCTGGAAATAAAATTTAATATTCAAGACAGCATCGTGTATCATTTTTGGTATATTCAATAGTTCTCACAAACACTCAGCAATAAAAGAATGATACAGGAGGAAATATTTTACCGATTTAAGCCCAAATAGAATAGCAAAGTAATTGAAACCTTCAATAGTTACAACTTAAGTTTTTAACCAGTGTAAAACATAGCTTATTGGAGAACAATAAATACATTCCCCCCGACTATGTGTTTTAATCATTACAAAGTGTGCTTGTTATATTTCATTGTCATCAACTGCTTAATTCTATCCTTTAATATGTTTATTGTGTTACTTTGACCTTCTTCATTTTCTCTTTTGACATATAACTCACTTAAATTTGAATTTAGAATGTGTATGTGTGCTCTACTTTTATCTACTAGGTGTATGGCTTTGTGATTGACTACAATTCCTTAAGGTTAGCATTAGTCGTATACCCAGTTATTGTGCACTTGCATGCTAATACATGTATACTTTGGTGTAGATATTTGATTGTTTCTCATCAATTTTATACCCTATCACTACACTTTTTTTTATCATGTATCCAACTAATCTAACACATGAATTTTGTTGCTGAAGTGGTTTTCAAGAATGACGTTGTGGGGATGTGAGCTAACTAAATTTATCACCTGTCTATGTCAGTAGTATTGCAGCTCGTCATGACTTTGTTTATTGTTAAAACGTGCATATGTTGCACATAAATTATCTAATAAAGGCCGACGTCGCAATGCCACGTTTAACTGGACATTTAATTAGGAAGACCTATTCTAGTTTTTCAGATTTTATCCGCATCTTCGTAGTACCCATAGCGGAAAAAATTAGTAACGCTTTGACACTGAGTGAGAAAAAGTAAGATATTGCCGCAATTGTGCTGTGAACAACTTTTGATGAGTATCATTTTATGTTTTAATGCACCAAAGACTTTTTAAACTTTTTTCTTAACTCACAGAAACTAATTCTATTTGTATGCCCCACCTAGGGGCATTATGTTTTTCGGTCTGTGCGTTTGTTCGTTCATCCGTTCGTCCGTCTGTCCCGCTTCAGGTTGAAATTTTTGGTCAAGGTAGTTGATGAAGTTGAAGTCCAATCAACTTGAAACTAAGTACACGTGTTGCCTATGATATGATCTATTTAAATGTAATGCCAAATTAGAATTTTGACCCCAATTTCACGGTCCACTGAACATAGAAAATGATAGTGAGAGTTGGGCATCCGTGTACTATGGACACATTCTTGTTGATTTATACTTTATTGTTAACATAAAGATATCCGCTTTCTCGATAAGTAAATATTAATTGCTCATCCGATAAGTGGAGTGTTCTGAAGTAAACGGATGTACATACCTGTACAGAACAGAACAGCAGTCTATATTCAGAATGCATATTAAATTATGTCAACACTAAATACAATTAAACTGAAAAGAGACTAAACGATTCAGGATTGATTTGAAGTCAAATGTGTAAACATAAAAGATATATACTTTTTTATGTTCAGACATTTTTTATGACTTTGAAATCGAAATATCCTTTTCATAATAAAATTGAATTACGTTTTATTTTGTCCAAAACGTCACTTGTAATCAATGACATAATTTGTCTATGGTATACAGTCGATTGTATTGACTGTAGTAGGTGAATGGTAATGTAACCTTATGGTTTCCATTACCCCTTTAGTTAGTATTTTCTCTATCTTTTGTTTTGTTTATATTGTGTTAGATATGTACATATATTTAACATTAACTTACTTTTCGTTTCAATATTCCTTACATGCTCGTGTTCGTCGTGCAATTCCTTCAAAAATCCGTTAAACATAATTATTAGTAAATTGTTTTACGCATCAAATGCAATTTATGGTTTAAGGTTACTTGTAAACAAATATGACAAACAACTAATAACCAACAAAACCTGCAAACAACCAATTGCTATAACGCTTTAAAGAAATTAATCATTTTTTAAACCCTTCAGATACTATAGTTGAAAATTTGCCACCTTTAGAAAGAAACATGGCGGTTTCCATAACATATCAAGAAAATGTTGCGAACTTTTCGATGACAAAATGATATAAATGTTAAATAAATGTATATATGTAGGACTCGGAGAAGCGATGGGGACGCTGAAGTGCGATGGTCACGCTGAAGTGCGATGGTCTTCGCCGAAGTGCGATGGTCCTTTCGCTGATGTGCGATGGTCTCTAAGACGCGCGATGGATATATTTAAAATCTACAGATGTTTAATTAAAAAAATTTATTTCATATCGGTTAGTTTAAACAGTATTTATTAATGAAAAATTACAAGAATAAAATATTACAATACAATGTTAGATAAAGTTCAAATATTGGATTCGGAAACAAGTTTGGAAAAACTTATATAAAGCCGTCTTCCAAAAAAAAAAAACACCTATTTAACAAACAATATTACGTGCCAACAGTATATTCAGTTTAAGGTAGCATATGATAAATTGAATAAATACACACACAAAAAAAAAATAAATAAAAAAAAATACAACTTACAAATAAAATAAATTAAAAGAAAGAAAATGTGAAACAAAACAAAAAATGAAACAGTCAACTCTACTTTACTTTCTTGATAGACAGTCACTGGAACCAACACACATGTCCGATTATAGTCATTTACGACGGACAATCCACTCGATTTTACATCGTTTTTATTTATATATATATATACAAGATCAACTTTCAAAACGTTTTGTTTTATTTATGTATGCAGAAACTTTATGAAATATTTGCATATTGTCCTCGTCAGACTTTAAACTGTCCCCATATAAGATAATCTTAAGATTAAAACAAGAGACCGTCCCGATAGTATCCCTTCGAATTTCATTATATTTTGGACATTTGAGGACGTAATGAGTGGTAGTTTCTACACGACCACAGGAACAGAGTTCGTTTTCGATAAGATTTTTTTTTAATAGATGGTCCCTTAGAACACTGCTCTGGAGTCTGAGTCTTGCTAAACATATCTGTTCTCTTCTACAGCCTAAGTGAAAATATAAAGGTATTTTATTAATATTTTGAGAGAGATACGTCTTAAAACCCGATTTTGATTGATTTAAACGAATGTCGTCTGGAATATCATTCCAAAGGTTTATAACGGCTGGTAGAAATGACTTTTGGTAATAGCCTGTTCTGCAAAATATAGTTTGTAAAATATCGGTTAAGAATTAGCTTCTCTTATTGGAAAACAAGGGGCCAAATGACATTCGTTATTCTTCAGTGAAAAATCCCATCGGTCTTTAACAGAAAAAAAAACGGACCAGAAAACCAGTCGTTAACGGACTTTTACATGTTAATGACGTAGTTTTTCTGTTTAGAGTGATGTCCCTTTAATAAAACGCAATCGCGATTCGTCAATTATAAAATTATAGAAAACTTTATTTTGTTTTCATATACTGAAAAATTGCACTTAAATGAATGGCAGTGACTTATAGTTATCACTATGACTGGTCTTCATTCTTTCCTATAGAAATCGTACAATAACTCGAGTTTTCTTTAAACAATTTGAATTTATGAGAATTTTAAAAACATGGTTCCTCAATGACATAAACATAATAGTTATTGAAGAACTGGTCACTATCGTGATACATGGACTGCCCGTAGGACATTGGTATTGACTGCAACAGCGATAATGACCTCCCCTAAGGCTCAGTCATTATCGCTTTCTTAGTCAATACCACTGTCCTGTAGGCAGTCCATATATCACGATAATGACCAGTTTTTCAATAACTGTTATGTAATTTATGTAACGTATATAGCGGTCAATATCTAAAGGATTGTATGAACTATAATAAATAATTGCTTTTTTGTCTGAATATATTTACAAAGTACACTACAACGTTACAGTTAGGATTGAAAAGGCAATGACTATTTATCATAACTGTTTTGGTTAAACAGGTTATACTCCCGATATTTTACATTAAAAAACTGAAAAGCTACTTCCAACAAACAATTGACTTTAACATTTACATGTGAACATTGGTTTATGTAATCCATCGCACTTCAGCGTTACCACCATCGGACTTCGTTGTAGCTTTCAAGAAGATAGCGTCACAATCCCAACATCGCACTTCAGTGTGATCAAAAACGCACTTCAGCGGCAAACCATCGCACTTCAGCGTGACCATCGCGGTTCGGAGTACCATCGCGGTTCAGAGTCCTACATATATATATAAATATATGATAAACGCAAGAATTGATAACACCGGTTTCAATGAAACATGACTGCCTCTGATAATGAAAAAATAGTTATCCACATGAAAATCTAAAATTCCTGCAGCTGCTTGATTGGTATCAAACTTTTATGAAATGATAAGTGCAATCTTCACACAAATTATTGAGAATAACCCAAACTGATAAATGAGATTATCAAAATGTTTACTATATATAAATGTTTGAGTAAGTTCATTCCTTTTCATAACTTATAAATAAAGCCGATTGGACAGTGGTCACTACCAAGAGGTTTAACACATAAGGAAATGAAAGAATATGATATTTCTCAATCAAAAATGTTTCGATTTAGCATAATAAAGAATAGACAATTCTCTGGCAGCCTACATGTATTAATTATCAAAATATCCAATCATTTGTATGAACACTAAATATGTTCATTTTTTTTAATGTACCTCTTCTTGAATGTCGACACGTCTACTAGTACGTCTAGATTCTATCGCATTACGATCGTTTCTCTCAACATGCTCAATGTTAGAATCTGGAATTAAAATTCAATATACATGTTATACTTAAGGAACCCCACCAGGTCAAAGTATATTACGTTCGTGGAGAACTCTGTTACTCAGTGGCTCTAAGGTGCCTGTGCTGCTCACTTCGGTATATGTGCATCTTCAACAACGGAAACTCTCATACATCATGTACATTGTGGACTAGAATATAATGCATGACACAAATCTTTTTTGTGTTTATCTTGTATTGCTGATTATTTTTTCTATCTACAGTTTCTCTCTATCTTCTTTATTTTTGCCAAAAACATAACAAAAGGAACAACAAATCGTCATCAAAGGGCGATCATTTCTATAAAGTGTCAAAACATTAACTGGTTTGTAGATTTTGTCTCGCTGATCATGCTTGCATTGAAAGTATCTATCTATATTTTATAGTTGTCTAGATAAGAGGCAACAAAACCAGTTTTTTTTTTTCAAAAAGGTATAGCTAGTTCCAAACATTGATCAACTAACATCTGTTTAAGTCTTTTTCAAAATTATCAGTAACAGCTACGAACTTTTCAAATTATTCAAATAGTATCAAACTAACTTAGTCTGGGAAAATCTATTTATAAGTTGCCATTGTGCTTTGAAGTAGCTGTCAGTAACTTTTAGTACTCTTAAATTTTGTATTTTGTCATATTTATCTGATGATCATTTAAATACAAACAAATTATAATGGTATGATGTTACATCATAATTGTCCTGGAAAAGGAAGAGTGTTATGTTCTCAATAATAACATTATTGTACCTCTACGAAACGAACAACTTGTAGTCCTGTGATTGTCGTTATTTGCCGTCTGTCATTTAAAATCAAGCCCTTAATTTTCTTCTTGAAATTGTTTTACATTTTGTTATCTTGTGTCCTTTGACAGCTTATTTCACTGTGAGGGTTTTTTCATTGTTGAGGTTTACTTTCTTGACCTTTGGTAAATATTTGTCTCATTTGCAATCAAACCACTTTGTTTACATTAACTGATTCAGAAGTCTCTGTCTAGTCCCGGATTGAAAACAAGTAAAATGTAAAACAGTATCGCATTCATCGATAGCACTGGCTTAAATTTTTTCTTTGTTCAGACAACTTAGCTGATGTTGATGATGATGACGATGGATGTCTGCTTATAGTCCAGCAGTAGTTGATGTTGATATCGAAATGGACATTAAAGAAAAAAATATAATTTTTGAATTTTTTTTCTCCAAAAGTTTCATGTAATCAATGAAGTAATTCTTCTTGTATCAAAATGTCGAGATTATGTTGGGTGTTGTTAACGAATGTGCATAGTGATAGAAAGCTATGTAATAATTACGTACTTTTCATATCTTTATTCCTTTTTGACTCGAATTTTTCTTTATATTTCTATGAAAATTACAGATAGATTAAAATATAACACATCAAAATATTTTCATGTCATATTAAGATTATTTGCATTAATGAAATCAAAGAGCAATCAAAAAGTACAAATCGAAGAAATAAATTATAAATGAATCACTTGCTCCTATCATGGAAGCTCAAAAAAAGATAACCCTTCTTAACTCAGCGCCTGGTGGCCTGGTTTGTATCAATTTTCTACCGTTTCAAAAAATTTCTTCTTGTAATTTCAACTAAGATTTTTTTTATAGCCAGTCAGAAAGTAACATCTGGCGATCGAAATTAGATGAGAATCATATGTGGAATACTTTTAATACAGCATTCATGACAATCCAAAACTGACTAAGCTATTTTAGAGATTTTTTTATGTTTAGAATAGCTAATTTAAAGCAATTCATCAATATATAACCTTGTTTGCAGCCTATACATCTTATGTTTAGATGAATATCGTCTAAACGTGTTTGATAAGCACTTTAAGGTAATGATATATTCAGTTTTATAGATAATTGAAATTCAGTTTGTTATGTCTTACTATTCTAAAGAAGGAGGTTCAGTAAGGATCTTTTTATCAAAGATAATGCATTTTCTGTTAATTATGACGTCATAAACAGAAATCTAATACGTAAATTTTCAAATAAGAAATACATATTTTGTATCTAGTTATTATTTGAGGAATGATACAATGTGATATTGGCCATATAAGTGTAATTTAAGAATTAAGCTAGAACAAGCTGTAATGATTGGGTCTACCGATTATATTCCTATATTATAAAGTAAAAGGAAAAGATCGATTTGTCCCGATAATATATATCATCATGACCGGTTACTTTACACAAACTTTGATTCTACATGTACTACCTCTTGATCTTTCTCTTCTGAAACGTCGTGGTCTCTGTTGTTTTTATCCTTAATTACCGTAGAATAAGGAGGCGGTCTCTCACTGTTCGATTCTTGAGTTGGAAAAAAGATGTTACAAATAAAATAACACGTTACAAGTAAAGGAAAATAATTTTCGTGTTTGATAATTTTTTCATAGATATTCCCGGTTCTCCTGATTAGGACAAGGTAACGTAGGTACACTCTAAAGTCCAGGTTGAAATAAAATCCCAGCAATTAATAAGATGCACGATTAACCTGCAATGAAACCATCTTTATTTCTCCTCTTAAATACATTCTAATATATTGAAATAAAAAAAAAAACATGAGTTAGAAGTTATTTCTTTTGTATAATTAAGACATCTTATAAATTATTTGAAGTCAGTATTCGAAATCCAGAAATATAAAAAAAAAACTTACGTTTGTAAAATTCAGTGTTGTCTGTTTTTCTTTGTTCAAACTCATCATCATGATCATACGAATCCTAACACAAAACGTTAATGAAAAAAAAAAATATACATATACAATGTATGTATTACTTCAAAATGGCCAGTGTATGAACGCCGGTGCTACAAAAGATGCTGCCTTAACTTTTACAAATCTGGCAATTTATAGATTTAATCAATGATCCCGTTAACTTATAAGTGATCTCAAACATTATGGATAGATGAGACTCAAGTCTTAATCCTTTTCCGATTACATACTGTATTTGTATTACGTTTAAAATCTATGTATCTTTGTAAAACTGTGGTATATTCACACAAAAATGTATTTAGAAGTCAAGTAAACTTCTACCTTTAACTTGCTAGTAATCATATTCAATGATCTTTCTTGAGGCACCAACAGTGAAAAAAGCTAGTGTCCAATACTAGCAAACTTAAGGAAGCGAAAAGCTTATTGTGGTAATTATGTGTTTTGCATGATATGCTGAATGATGTTGTCCATGGATGTCTGTATAAGTATATGGCGGACAATTCTTACTTGAGATTTCTTATAGGTCGTAAATATATAAATACTATTTCACAGCAATTACCTTCATGTTTCCTCTCTTTAACAACAAACGCGTCGGTACAACATACATGGCTTCATCAAATGAAGGACACATATTTAGGAATTTTTAAAGTTTAAATATCTTGTGAAATATTATGGAACTTCTATGTACTAATTTGCAGTGCATAGTATATCTTAATCTGGCTTGTGAAATCAGTTTCTTAGTAAAAACAGAACAGAGAAGACATATGTAAATTGATTTTTTCGTATCATATTTTTAGTATTCGCAAAGGGGAGAATAGCGGTCACGCTATAATGTTCAACAATATGAATGGATCTGCTGCAGTTTAGCTAATATAAAATCAGGTTTAATCCACCATTTTCTACATAGGGAAATGCCTGTACCAAGTCAGGAATATGACAGTTGCTTTCCATTCGTTTGATGTGTTTGCATTTTTTATTTTGCCTTTTGATAAAGGACTTTCCGTTTTGAATTTTCCTGGCAGTTCGGTATTTTTGTAAGTTTATTTTTTTTATTATAATTAGTATTTTTGATTCTACCAGATTCAACGTACCGAAAACTTTTGCGGAATGCCATCGTGTGGACCTGCAACAGAAGTGTTTATCAAAAGACAATGTAGACATGTTTTCAAAAAGATTTTTACAGGAATGAAAAACAAAACATTAGACACTAATATATAATTTTCAAAGCAGATAATCAGACAAATAGTAACTGTGATATAAAAATCTTTTTTTTTTCTCACGCAGTGCACCAATTGTCACCGCTTTAAAACTTTACACTTTATATAACAAGCTCTTAGATAAGCCTTTTGTTTGTCTATTTAGGCTTTTAAAGTTGTACAGTTCTTTGTCGTACAATAAATGAAATAATTGAATAGATATTTCACTAAACTTACAAGTAATTTATTGATTGCTCATAAGGTAATCAGTAGTAAAATTAACCTAAATTCAACATAAAAGACTTATTTTTATGCTGAAAAGTATGATAGTTATGGTTCATCGTTGAAGTAGCTTCAGCAACAATACAGAATGATGAAATCTGCTAGACGTATTAGTATAATCTAGACATAGTATAACAAAACTTGTTTTTGACATGCGTCTCTGTGTACAATTGATTGAATTTTCAAACAGTCGGCAAACAGGAAGAAGCTGCATGGCAGGTCTGAATTACGTGCTATAACTCCACATTATCAAGCTTCAGACTAAATATGAAATCCTTTCTTGTCATGGAAGCCACGAAAAGTTTGAAGATTTTTCCCAAGATCTTTCAGACAGACAGAATGACGATCGGAGTCATGCGGTTACTTGACCTGGTTTCGCCGTTGGCGTCGCAGGTAAAAATGGAGATGTGGCATGATTGTAAATGAGTCAACTATTGATAAAAAAAACAGGGATTGACAAAATTAAGGTCACAGTACGACAATAAGCAATGATCAAATTCCATACCGTATAGAACGATATTAAAACCAGTAGATGACACAATATAATAAGATTCAAACGAGAAAACATAAAGCCGGATGTATCATGAGAACAAAAACTTTGCTATTTAATATGATATATAAATGCCAAAGAACACAACTTTCATAGAACAAAATTCGAACGAACAAGTTACAGTTTAATTATCATAGTAGTGGCAGTATTCCACATTACCATGTGTGAGTTAAAAAGCAAACAGTTACATATATAATATATGTGTCCTTTGTCTTTATTCTAAATTAAAACTGATTAGACTTAAAATATTGACTTTGCTTTATACACTTTTTATTTTTGCGTCGAACCTGAAATCAGCCTCCATATAGTGAAAAGAACTAGACAGTAAATATTGTGTAGATATTTTCTTACCTCTTCCTCTATCAAATAGATCTTGACTGTCTGTATGCATTCCTTGGTACGATGACTACACGGGTTAAACAAAAAACGAAATAGCGTGTATAGTTTTAAGAAAAGAATACATATCTTGTAAAAAAAAGTATTAAAAACTAAAAATTGTTCAATAAATTACTGTCAGTTATTTACATAATTTGGTCTATTGGGGAACTGTATTATTTGCGTTCATGTACATGTTTGAATTATAACGCCCAAACACTGAAATTTATTTGTGTGCACACTATTATATATTAAGGTTTTTGTTTTTTGTATTTTCAAAAACACTGATTTATACATTAAATCACTAATACAAAAAGTTTTGCTACCATACTTTTCACATGCTTTAACAGACTGTTGCATTTTAACTAATAACCTAAATTTCTCGCTCTCTCTCTCTTTCTCTATATTCTAAAATAAAATTATTCTAAGATCTAATTAAATATAGTTTTTAAGATTCCTTGAAGTTTGTTTTCTTCCAATATAAATCTAGATGGCCAATTCTATATATGTAATAGCAAACTCCTAATTATGTGCAGTATTGATATAATTTCGTTGAGTGTGTACTTTGGTTTTATTAATGTATAGAAGTGAATATATACGTGTTGTCTACATAAAACTTGTACCGTTTGCTGTAGACGGTTGTCTTTCATTGATCTTCTATCCACATTTTCACATCCCTGTAAGGTATGAGGTGGGTGCATTTCAAACTTTTGCTCTGAAATGATTAACTAAATTAAAGATGTATTCCAACAGATTTTGGACTTAAACTAAACTCAAATCTATTCTGTCCAACAAATTTTCTGACAAGTAATCATGGTATATATCAAACGAGTTTTAAAAAAATCTTTCGGGATGCATAATTACACATGTACTCGCTAAGGTACATAATAATGTAATAACTATGCATTTGACTTGAAGTTGGCCTTCTACTGTACACATTTGTTTGCCTATAGTCATCGTGGTAACTAATGTTGTATTGTGAGCGTACACACGTCTGGAAATTATATTCATCTCGTCTAAATGTTTAGCATAAGACAAATATGCAGGTTTTTAAGACACTTTATTAAAATACTTTAAAAAGCATGATTGTCATGCGATGTTAATCAATACTATGGCCAAGCTTATGTGAACCTTTCAGGTGGTGTATATGATTGATTTGAAATGTTGCTGTGGGAATAGTTCCACCCGTACCAATCTCAATTCATTTTATACTGGCTGTATACGTCACTTTCACAAGGCAATCTTTTTAATTTTTTTTTCAAATTTCAAATGTTACTTATTACATGTAGTATAGAAATTAACTCATTTTGCACTCATCAATACAGCATTTCAGAAGGACTTTGTCTTTTTCACTATGTAGATGATTTTGAACTTTAGGTGGTGAAGGCTACTTTTACTTAATTGTTATGGCAAACAATGTTATTATTAAAATCATACTTTCTTTGCCAACTAACTGTTAAGTTATGAATGTTTATACTCTTCCAGGGCAGTTATTAAAAAATGTATTAATAAACAATCCATGTGTATCTGTCCACATGTATGTCAACAAATATTCTGCCGTCCATAATTCAACAATGTTCCTTTAATTTTGTAAACTTGATATGTAATGCTACCTTCTTTAGTCATTTCTAATAATAATAAAAGATGAAAATGACACGTTACAAATAATATACCTTATTTCTCTATTTTTTTCATTTACTGAGGATATTATTCAAGATACTGGGAAAAAAACAACAAAGACAAAACAATTAATAAAAAAATGACTGTCGTATTCCTGTTCTAATACAGACGTTTTCTACGAAAGAATAGTAAATTAAATTCCAGTTATACTATTTGTGGCAAAATATTTCATCAACCACCAAAATAAAAACAAGTCAATAAGCATATCAAAGCATAATCACACAACAATTAAAAGAGGTCAAAGTCAATAAAGATTTTTTTTTAAATCTTAAAATAAACTTGTCGTCATGCATATGATAATACCAATTTGATACGGAATGACAATGTTTTATTACTACATGCCCTTGCTACGCTGAAATCAATGTAGTTAAATACAAATAAGACACACAAAAAAAAACACATTTAAAATTAATAAATCTTGTATCAATAACAAGAACATGAAACGAATCCGCTCCTTTGTCGTAGTTTTTGCAGTCATTACATTTGAGGTCAGAACATATGTCTCTATTATGTTGTTTTTTTCTACATGTCTTTGTTAGATGTAACAAATCACGTTTGTTTCGTGTTAACATTAATACAGTACTTGCTTAAATGACAACAAGGATATTTAGTTACAACGAAGTGATTTTATCATTTAACTTATTGACCTTTAAAAGTCTTAAATTGCAATTATCTTAATAGAAAATATTAGCCTACTGCATGGGGTATCATGGTAAGATAGCAGGGGCGGATTATGCCCCCCCCCCTCTCTTTCACCTTATGGAGCTACATAAATGGTAACTTCATAGACTTTTTACACGTCCCAATAATTACGTTGTCTTTGTGAGACCCTCTTTTTCAGGCCATGCTGTCATAAAATTTTCGAGCATGATTTTCATACTCAGACTCAGAAAACAACAAATTAAAATATTGAATTTGGTGTTTCGAGCAGACAATTGTTAAGCCAAGTACATACATTTTTATGACCGAGAGCCCTGGATTCGAGACTGAATAGTTTCATTTGGTTAGAACAGTGACTCCGAGAAAAGTGTTGCGAAATTCAATTTCACCGTCAATTTATAACAGGAATATATTACGAAGTCCATAAGATCATTCAGGATCACCATAAATATTACAATCGTCATTGATAATCATTTCAGAAGGTATCAATATGTAATCGGTTACATACATGACTAAATGTTTCTAAAATCATAGATAATTGTTTGTAAAGTAAAATCTTAATAAATGAAATATATTTCAAACATTTAAGGTGTCTCTCATTCAAACGAGAATATTTTCCTTGTCAACAAGAGATTAAACATTATTTTACACATTATTCTACAAAATACCGACACGGCAATTATGTGCGGCACGAAAATTACAATATGCTAATAATGAACATCTGCCCCAGAATAATGCAACACCATGTCGGGCGGTGTTTAGTATTGCCGGATATCTTCAAATGTACAATTCTAACAAGAGTTTGACAAATTATAACCTAAAAGTTTCGTTTTTTTTTTATATGTTAGGAAGCTCTTTTAAGATGCACAGTTACCTTTCCCCGTTAATATACATTTAACAATAATTATCATAATAATAATGTATTTTGTGAGTTCTTACCTTTCACTTTCTCGTGTACTTCGTGAATTACTCTGTGTGACTATAAGTGAATTATGAAACATAAAATCATTTATGATTTTTTTCTAATCAATTTTTACAACAACAAATCAGGAATTCAATTCCACCTTGGCCCCTCTTTAAACCACATACATCGTAAAATATGAGTGAGTAAGAACAATTTCCAATTTCTTACTACCGCCCTATATGCAAAGGCAATATTTTGCAGTTTCTGGATGAGCAAAAGTAATTAAAATTTATCTTAATATTAAAAAAATGTAAATATATATTTACTTGTTTTGGGGTATAAACCTTTTTTGCTCTTTCATTTTCGCTTCGGTATATGAATGAAATATGTAATTCTTATGAAAAGTAATAAATTAAAATATAAATTCACATTTTGCTTACAACTTACAGTACTTGAACTTATAACCTAATTGTTTACTTTTCTGAGAATCACGCAATATAGTTTTCTTAGAAATAATTAAATCGATATCCACATTTTTTGTTTTCTATTTAAATTTGAATAACAAATACACCCTTTTTCATCAAAATTATTCTACAATAAATAAATCTTTTCTCAAGAATTTTGTAGTTTATAGACGTAAGCATATGCTAAAGTATTTACCTACCATTTTCTGTTTTTAAACATTTGCAGATCAATATCTATTTGCTGTTTACATAATTTATATCTACCGATTTCTGCTGATAATCTGTTTCTCTATTTGACCTTCTGTTAACACTAGTGTCAGATAACGAAACAGTCTTAGGTGGCAGTCTTTCCAAATCTGGTCCTGAAATAAATATTCTAAATAATTTTAATTGCATTTAATTTAACAAACACCGAATAACGTTTGATGAAGCTTATTTAATTCTCTCTTAGAAACTTTCTGTAGAGAAAAATGCGGTGTGTTGTGTAAACTTGCTTTTAGACAATAATATATCTGAACGTATATTTTAACATACTTCTTCATCATTTGTAGATGCTGATGGGCTTAGCATTCTATTTGGCTATGTGAAAATAATAGCCAAGGTTTAAGTTATAATTATCGAAGACCCAAAGAGGAGTTCATTTTATCTTCAATCGAGACTACGAATTTGCTGTAAAATGCAAAGCCCCATGAAACTCTTAATTTTATCGTACTGATTCATAAACCAGTATGAATTAAATGTAATTTCAAATATCTCTTATTTATATCAGTGCATGAACCGTATTAAAATTTTTCATTCCGTAATTACTTCGTACGTTAGTTTTTGTTATAACTTTACGATGACAATTTTATCATCCGATTGTCATGCCAGTTCATGTATTCCTTTCACTTTTGCGCTCATGATCAGTGCAGCTTACTCTCATGAAAATAACATTAAATGACTGGTCGAACGAATTATATTTTCAGCAACTTACTATATTGCCGCCTACTAGCAAGAACATATTACTTTTGATTGACCGGCCAAACGCATACTATGCAGCAACAGTAATGACTACCCCCGAAAAGGTTCACTTAAATATTATGACAAAAATGAAGAATTTAAATTATTAGATAACATTCTAACAGATATGTATGAAAGAAATACGACGTTAAAATCAAGAATGTCAGACAGCAAAAGTCAAATGTTGCGAACATCTCGGGGAAAAAGTCTCTCATAATCTTTTCATAGCGATCAAGTATGCTATTGAAAACCAAATCAATATGTTATGTTTTGCATGTACGTCAATTTTCATTGAAATCTTGTCAACGAAGAAAATACTTTTTTCGAAACTAATATCATTTGATTTATATTGTATTTTTGTCCATTCTGTAGATGCCCAACATATAGGGATAATAGTACCAGTTAAGAGTTAAAACGTATGGTTCATGTATCGGAAAGCAATCCTATATTTTCCTTTGAAATAGCTTGTTCCCACTACGAGTTTTTATTTCATGTGTAATTGGGCTTCAATTAAAAGACAATGAACCATGTGTTTATACGACCCTGAAAGATCGTATTTCTCCTGAATACCCCTAAGATCAAAACAACTAAATGGCTAAGTAACTTTAAAATTATGTAATTGATCTGTTACTACAGCAATAAAAATTGACTTCTTATTTTATATTTATTTTTTTTTTATTTCGCCATGTGAAAAAGAGTAACGATCACTTATATATGAAAATGTTTTCAATGATATAAATTACATATGAATAAAGTATAAACAAAAGGTTTAAGTCAATGAGATAGCAACCAAACCACGTAAAAAATATTGCCCACGACGCTACAACCCAACGACACAAAAAAAGACATCTATCGATCAACAATAGACAAATACGACAGCTGTAAATCACATCGAGTTTTAAAGAAGTAGATCAGAGTCTCAGGCCGAAAAAATTTGTTCTGATTGATTAATGCCCAATGAGAGTTTATACAATTAAAAGTTCTTTAATTGTGTTAATATTAAATAGTTTCCTTTTTTTCAATATCATTGTATCCATTATCTAGATAACTTATCCCCTGGTTTCGTGATAGCGTGCATTAAACCGAAAACAGCCATCACATGTTCATGTCACGTGTCTTTCCATATTAAGAAACCATGTCATTGGTTGTGTGGTTGTCTTATATTTTATGGTTTTACTTTGTATATAAATCATGTATATAAATATATATATTGATTTTTTTTATTGACTTTTCTATCTTTCATTAATTTTTTTTTGTAATTCGGAGATCGGGTTTGAATTATTCTCGACTATTGGAGATTTTAAACTCTATTTTTTGTACAAACGTCTATCTGTTGTTAAATAATATTGTATCCTGTAAATGTCTTCTAGTTTGTTTGTTTTTGTCGTTCAGTTGCTGTCTCATTAACATGTCCTTTTTATCACAAGTAAAAGCATTATACTTGGTATATTACACATTTTACCTTCCCATGACACGCTTTCTTCTCTATAATCATCAATACGATGCATAGCATTCGATCCATCCTGTTAAATGCACAAAAATAAAACAACTGATAAATAGTTTAAGTCAATATTAAGGTCAAGACGAAAAACGCCTCTCGTTAAAATTTCTATCGATCGTTAATAATTGATATTTTCGGAAGGTTCGGTGACAAATACTTGAAGCACATTCAGGAGGATTCTATATTAGGCGCATTTTTGAAACATGTGGAAATAGCACATTTCCAGTAATTTCATGTCGAAAGGACAAATCGAGAGTTGGATGTTCGAAACACTATCGCAATTCAACATGACAAACAATAAATTAATTCGCACGGAAATCAAGGTTGCCATGTTTTAACAAAATAAAACCGAGATTCCTTTTCAACTTTGATTGATAATGAAACATAGAGGTAATCACTTATTTTTATATTTTAACTTTAACTTCGTGCTTCATTTGGCCTGTTGAACTCTTTTGATTTGAGCTCTTTCAAAAATTTAATTCAAAAAGTTTACTTTGCAAATTTGAAAAAAAAAAAAACTGTTTTCCTCTTTTCCAACACCTCTTCTTATTTCATTCATTAATATTTGATCGTAGAAATAATTGGTGGTTGTTATGCTATTTCGGAACTGGGCTGATATGCATGAAAAGAAGATAACAAAAATACCGAACTCCAAGGAAAATTCAAATCGGGAGGTCCATTATCAAATGGAAAAATCAAAAGCTCAAACACATCAAACGAATGGAAAACAATGTCATATTCCTGACTTGGTACAAGCATTTCATTATGTAAAAAATTGTGGATTAAACCTGGTTTTATAGCTAGCTTAATTTCTCACAAGTTAAAGGTCAGGACTGATATGCATAAAACCACTTAAGTTAAGTTATCCAATCGTAGTACAAATTTATCGCAGGACAAAAAGAAAAATCCGTCCGTTCGGAACAAATTTTAACTTAAGTAGTTTTATGCATATCAGCCCTGACCTCTATCTTCAATAATGATGTGCTAATAGATGCCTTTATCTTAATCATTTTCGGTCAACATGTATTAATTGATTACTAGTTCTTTATTATCATTAAATTGTGTAAATATATATTAGTACCGTACATGTATACCATGTTTAACCTCATACTTCATATTATGCGATACCATATTTCTAAAAATCATTATTCACTTGCATCGTTCCTATATTTCAGCAACAAAAAGAGGGTTGAAAAGATGGCGGCACTCACAGGCACTCGTCTCTGAAATTGTTTTACCTATATACTTTTATATCAATAAGGTAATTTGGTTCAGAGACAAGTGCCTGTGTCGGCACTGTGCATTATTGGAACTAAAAGATAAGACCGCGACTGTCAACTTTGCATAAACTACTTATATAAAGTTTAATAAGAAGGTATAAAGGTACAACGCAATTGACCCCTAAGGGTGACTGGGAATAGAAATATGATTACTTTTGTCTTTTTCCGACAGGCAGTAAAACTATTTTCAGATTAAGGTGTACGGGATGTAAAAGTACGTAGCAACGTTCGCGATCAGAATGTGGACGTTAAATCCATGCCACTTGTAGAGAGAATATTTCGCTCCCTGCACATTAAGGACCCTTGCAACAACTCGTTGAGGGGTCTGTAGGTGGCCTTTTGAAAGGTTAAATTCTATCCCTATATAATATTCTCTCATTTTCTACAAAAGTGGCAGTCCTTCTTCCCGAACTGCCTCTATTACAGGACCTAACTATTGTAAATATTGTTAATGTGTTCTCGTCCTGAACATACATGAAATATTTGTCACTGGACGTTAAGCAACCAACAATCAATCAATATAATGCATGCGTGTGAGAATAGAAATGGAATAACATTTCATCTCATTCCATTAGTTTATGATAAGATTATTTGATCAAAGATAATAGAATCAGACAAAAGTGTTGCAAACTGAAAAAGACGACTGTTATACACAATGATAATAACAGTATTATTATAAATAATCGTGTATATATACTAGTCAACAAAAGTAACGATACACAAGTTTGAACTCCAATTTATCATAACACATAATAAATAGGAAAAATTATTATACCTCAGTATGTTTTTTCTATGTAAAAAAGAATTAAATAGTTGTGCTATTTCATTCCACAGACTATTTTCCAGTCAATAGTTTCAAAGACTATTACCCCGGTTAATAGTTTAATAAACATATTTCCCGTACTTTTTCATACTAATTTTTCATTGGACAACATTGACGTCATAGACTATTTTTCTTGGATTTGTGTGCTTGTCAACGTTAAACAACTCTGAAATATCGTAAACGGTATAATCTGTATGTGTCTGTCGTCGTTATTTCAAATTTTCAAATTAATATATTACTTACCAGAAGCAATTAAAAAGAAAAAAAAATCTACATGACATATTTTAAGAACTAAAACATAACAAATATATGGTATGGGTCTGTCGTCGTCTTCATAATCTGAGATTGCTTTGGTGTATTTTAGCTAACGTGTATTATATGCACGGGAATTTTTACACAAGGATTCCTGATCTTGATTAAAGTAAATAAAATATTGACAAATACCACACGGGCAAAAAAAAACCCGATAGTTCATCTTGTGCATGTTTATGTGACTATTTGGGGTTTTTTTTCAAGTGGTGTATGTAGTCTTTTGAAAGTTGTTTTGTTCGGTATAATAAAACACTTAATGACTGGTTATGAGGGTAATAGCAAGTCTGTTGTCCCTTTGATACCAACTATTGCCATCGGCTTCGCCTCGAGCAATAGTTGGTATCTCAGGGACAACAAACTTGCTATTACCCTCATAACCAGTCAATAGGTGTATACTGTTAAATTATCCAATGAAAAACATCCATTTGCAAAGCAAATGCATATGATTAAAAGAATCTGACCAAACTGGAAAGTGAGAAAATACCGTGATATTGAACACAGGGGTCAAATTTATTTTGCAGAAAATGATGACAAAAGTCGTCACTTAATTTCGAAGATGAGAATTAAGTATTCAAATATCTGCAAAGGAAAATTTTAAGCAGACCATGTCTAAGTTTAAAGTTTTAAGTTCTTATATCGATTTTTGAATTTTTTGGTGAAAATACGATTTTTGAAATAACAAAAATTGCAAAAATATTTGCGTATTTGCCTTAAATCAATGGTTTTGATAAGAAAATAACACTCTGTAAATATTAGACCAATTGGGCAATTATTTACCTTGGTACAGCGTATCCAATTTCATTATATATGGAAAATACATTGCCTTGTATCGTTTCTTTTGTTGACAAGTATAGAAGAACTTAAAGCAAACTTATGTGTTGACATTTTTAAAAAAAAGGAAGTTGTAACTAAGGTAACAACCATTGATTTGTGTTGTTATCTTTAATCCTATTACATATCGTTATCAATAAATTGTTTGATTATTAAACAAATAAGTTTCAGAAGGAAAAAGAAAATAGTTTGTATGTATAAAAATTATTAAATAAAATCAACTTTGTTATAGATAAATCTTGATCCTAAATATTATTCAAAAAAATATTATCTTTTTTATTAAATTTGAAGAAGAAAAAATGTTTTGTCCGGATTCAAAAGTTAAACGCTTGTCCCCCAACACATTAATGGACGATGCCTTACATGTAATACCTTACTGTCGAATGTATTTTGTATATCTTATTGGACATAATTTATATATTTATATACCTTTATGACTCATTGACTTTTATCCTGTATTTCTATAGACGTATTTACACTTGTATGCAAATTTGTCCGCCATTACGTAAAATCACACAGGTTCCCGTAAACTTTGACATCATAATTTAAAACATTTGACGTCACAATTAAAAAGTGATTGTTGCCTGACGTCAAAAGGTGATTCGGATTAGATCTAAGGTCATTCGGAGGCAAAATATAGCTAAATACCGAAAGTGTAAATACGTTTATGTATTGATAACGTTATTCTTGTGCATAATCATGCAATCAATATTCAAAGAATAATCCTTCAATGCCGGTTAAAATAAACATGCCTTGTTTTGTATATGACCACAACACGATCTACCTCACAAAGTAACAAGCAAATGATAAGATATGTTACTGTACCCGGAATCATCACTTGGTTACGACAAAAACCCTAATATGAAATAATGAGATGTGGTATGATTGTCAATAAGACAACTAGCCACAAAGGCATGACGCAGATGTTAGCGAGTATAGATCATTGTACGGCCTTCAAAATGACATAGCAAGTTGAAAAGGCTCCTGACTTGGGACATGCGCAAACAGAATGCGGTGGGGTTAGACATGTTTGCGGACGCCCAACCCACCCCTAACGATGGACAATGGTTTAATAGCAGAACATATGGAAAAAATAGGAAAATCAGTGAGCTTGACTTCTCAGATCGATACAAAGCATAAAAACAACTAACAAAAATTCTAAGGACACAAAGTACCGATCTGAGAGTACTCGCAGTTACTGAAAGCTAGTTCTAAGCCAATAACAACTAAAACAAAAATCATGATCCAAGACAAGATATCAGTTAGTACACATCCAAACGATTTAGTGTAAAGATGTCATAAACAGTCGAAGACTTGGAGATCATCTAAATGTTATTGTAATTTTTGTTTATCATACGAATGAATAAAAGCAGGAGGATGACACAAAAATCACAAAGTGCCAGGTATTAATTTAATACCAGTAGAATTGTGTAGAAATATCTTATTATTACATGTTTTAAATACAATATTGAATTAGTGTTTTGAAATAGGCAAACTTCCCTCTGTATGGAGTAAGGGGTTAATAAAGTCTATACCTAAGTGATCTACATCGAACCCAAGATATCCATTGTCTTACAAGGGCATAATAACATATACTTCAAAAAAAAGTAAAATCACAAAAATACTGAACTCCGAGGAAAATTCAATCGGAAAGTCCCTAATCACATGGCACATTCAAATGATAAGCGTGATCACTTATGGCATGGTATTGGTTGCAAAAATTTGATATTTTTCATTTAAATGCAATATTTTTCATTTAATTGGTATATTTTTTCATTTATATGCAATATTTTTTCATTTATATGCAATATTTTTTCATTTGTATGGTATATTTTTTCATTTAAATGGTATATTTTTTCATTTATATGCAATATTTTTTATTTTAATGGTATAATTTTTCATTTATATGGTATATTTTTTCATTTAAATGCAATATTTTTTATTCAAATGGTATAATTTTTCATTCAAATGGTATAATTTTTCATTCAAATGGTATAATTTTTCATTCAAATGGTATAATTTTCATTCAAATGCAATAGTTTTTATTCAATTGGTATAAAATGTCATTTGAATGCAATATTTTTTATTCAATTGGTATAGTAGTTTTTTATTTATATGCAATAATTGCATTATGGGAAATTCTTTGACGTCATAAGGTCAAATTTGCAACAACGTTTGTGATTGGTCGGACATTGTTTGGATGTCTCCCCTTTCTTTCAAAACATGGGTGACCAAGAATTAAAAAACGCGTCAGAATATCGCCCCTCTAACTAAATCTAACGTTCGTGCGAGTCCTGCACTGGCTGTTAATGCAAATAATGGCCAGGACGAGCAAAAAATGCGAGTGACAAGTAATAATAATTAATTTGACACACAACTTGTTCATGGATAGCGCTGAAACAGATGCCTGCGTGCATGGCAAAAACACCTCCAATGAAAACCTTTTCTGAAGAAACTCTCCTACAGTCTACACATTGAAATAAAAAAAAATACATAGCTAGCTCCCCTCCCCCTTCTAAGTCCAGATACATGTAACCATGACGTTCTTTAGTGCTATATCATTTTTGACTTTTCTTGATCCTCAGAGACGTTGCAGGAAGGCACATGAAAAAAGAATAAAAAGCATCCAGGACGTTACAATTATTTGGACTAAGCCCCCTCTTTTTTACTACATGTAGAAAAAAAATCACCTTATTACGACAGCAGAACTAGAAACCCACAAGTAGAGACATAAGCTGTTATACTCCGGAACTAATTCTTTAATAAAGACAATTCAGGATAAATTGGAACCAGTTACTAACCCATGTTACAACAATAGTCCTATGACATAGGACTTCACTATATGAGGCGTGAACTTCATATTTAATACTATCTATGATATGTGCTCTCATGTCTTATGCTGCAAATCATTTTACATTTAGGATTCGTTGCTGAGCTTTTTTTTACTGTTCTCGCCTCTGAATCCCTTAAATAGATTTTTTTTCAAGCCCCACAGTAGTTCAATAATTACTATATGTCTTTGCATAAATAAGTATGCAGGGCATATTTCAAAACATATTTTATCTTCAGGACTTTTAAATGATTTACTTTTCAATACTGCATTGGGAAGGGGGGTATACAAGTTTATTTTGTGACACATTATATAATATAATTAGGTATCAACAAATTATATGATTGTACGTTTAGCTATTATCTAGACCCGTACACAATGTATAAAATTAGACACATTTAACAGGGGCGGATCCAAAACCTCGGTGTCTAGAAAGGGGGGGGGGGGGGGGGGGGGGGGGGGGGGGGGGGGGGGGAGTAGGTTCAAATTTAGATATTTGTATAGAGATGTATAATATGCGAATATTGGCAGTAATGGTTATGGTGTGTGTGTGAGGGTAGGGGGTTTCAGATCAAAGATCGTTTCTATAATTCTATATCTTTTAGTTTTTACCATTTGACTCTATTCTTTATCCTTTGATCTATATCATATTTGTTCTAAACATGCGTGACATATTTGCCACTGGACATAAGGCAACCAAAAGTCAATCAACGTATTCTGTATATTTCATCATTTCTTTATTATGTTTTCTATAGGTTTGGTCCCCGCCCCTTATCTATTTTTTTTGCACATTAGGGACGACATCAAAAGTTAAATGTAGGATAAAAAAAAAAATAATTCATATAGTTTTTTTCACTGACCCCCTACCCCCAACCCCCTCTTAATTTAGTTTCTTAATTTGGGAAAAAATTGATTGACCAATAAGGATATATATAAAATCGATGTTAATTAAACAAAACTTGCAGCAATTTTGACCCCCCCCCCCCCCCCCCAACTATTTGAAGTAAGTTTTTTATCCTTCATTGATTTTCTGATGTGTCCCTTATCCTCTCTATGTAAACCCAATTCATGTCCTGATAAATGGTGACCTCATGCATAGCATCATATGTGGTTATTAAAACAAGAAACATATTCATATTATAATAATTAATGTATGCTAGGACTTATAGATAGATGTCATTAGTCCCAGGTCATGTAATAAAGTAGGTCTTATAAAAATACAATAGCATTTTAATTTTGATGATTATATATATGTTATATATTTAATAATGCCATTTTTTTTGGAAAAAAAGGTAGGGGCAAGGCGTTTTTAAAACATATCAATGGGACGCGTTTTTTTTTTTGTTCTTCGGAAGTGAGCCAGAAGAAGTCCATTTCTGTTTTTTTTTTTGGCATTGGGAAGATCTTCTGGCTCTCTTCCACCTCTTCTTTTTTGATAGGTTGACGGCAGAGGCACATAACAAACATGGCGTCGTTTAGTCTAAATGAAATTAATAAATTTATGAATGCAGATATATTAGAATGTGAGCTGTTTTATAAACGTTTTATGGTATGACAGCCTTAGTAGGACATCCCTGTAGGACGATAAGCTGGATAAATATAAGAACTACACGGACAATAACAGTTAAGGGACGATTATTTGATATTCTAGGGAAGGGATTTTGATTGATTGGTGTTTTACACTACTTTCAACACTATTGGGCTATTCCGTGGTGGTCAGTTTAAATTTATAGATGAAGGATGGGGAAGGGGAGAGGGGGCATTATTATTTATTTCAATCTGTCGCTAATCATGCCTATTTTTCAGCTCTTACCAGGCAACCATATTCATATATGAAATCCTTCTGTCCCCCGACCCAACAAATAAATAAATATCAAATGGGTTTCCTCTAATTTAACACAAGTTTAAATTGATTGCTTGTTTGTTGCTAATTTTAACGCCTAGTGAAAATTATGTCATGCTTGTTCAGGAAAACACGAGTTTAGAAGTCACGTATATAATATAAAAATGAAGATATGGAATATGATTGCTAATAAGGCAACTATCCACCGGAGTTCAAATATGAAGTGGATGTAAGCAATTATAGATAAGATAAGATAAGAAAAATTTATTTTAATTCGGGTTACATGAAATACTACAAACATGAGCTCTGTAGAGCTTTTTGCCGTCATGTAGACAAATGATTTTTGTAGATAATCGTAAGGCCTTCAACAATGACAAAAACCTGATACTGTAAAGTCGTCTATAAAAGGCCCTACATTAAAAGTGTGACTGACAATTCAAACGAAAAAACTAACAGCCTAATTATACATAACAAAACAATTTACAAAATATCAAATATGAGTCGAGACAGGAACCAACGACAACCATTAAACTACAGGCTCCATCCCTGGGACAGGCAAATAAAGAATATGGCAGGGTGGATATAAAAACGAAGATGTGGTATGATTGCAGATGATACAACTCTCCACAAGAGATCAAATGACACAGAAATCAACAGCTATAAGTCACCGTACGGCCTTCGACAATAAGCAAAGCCTACACCGCATAGTCAGCTATAATAGGACCCGAAATCAAAAATGTAAAACAATGCAATCGAGAAAACTAACGGCCGAATTAATGTACAAAAAAATGAACGAAACACAAATATGTATAACAAAGCAACAAACGGCAACCACTGAGTTACAGGCTCCTGACTTGGGACAAGCACATACATACAGAATGTGGCGGGGTTAAACATGTTAGCGGGATCCCAATCCTCCCCCTAATCTGGGACAGCGGTGTAACAGTACAACAACATGTTTGTGAGCAACCCATCCCGAAGCTGGGACAGTGGTGTAACGGTACAATAAAATAACAACCTGCACAAATCAGCAAATTACTCAAAAGATCGGTAGGAGACACACACAAAAACTAACATTAAGACAATAGACACAAAGCACCGACATAAGAGTATTTGCAATTACTGGAAGTTTGCTCAAACCTAATTACAACTGGTACTGAAATAAATCTTGTTCTCCCAGACCGAGTTATCAATCAGTACACAACGCGCGGCAAAGGATTTATTAAAAAAAGAAAACAGTCTGAGAAACGTCTGGTTTACGTTGAATATACATATAAGAAGATGTGGTATGAGTGCCGATGAGACAACTCTCCATCAAAGTCATAATTTGTAAATGTAAACCATTAAAGGTCAACGTACGGTCTTCAACACGGAGCCTTGGCTCAAACCGAACAGCAAGCTATAAAGGGCCCCCAAAAATTAGTAGTGTAAAACCATTCAAACGGGAAAACCAACGGTGTCTAATCTATTTAAAAACCCGATATACTTGCATATAAATCCATATACAATGAAACGGTTTTTGAAAAGTGGACCGAACGTTTTGACCATCGAAATTTTGCAATAGAAATACTAGTTATGACCACAAGATTTTAACAGCCAGTGCAGGACTCGCACGAACGTTAGATTTAGTTAGAGGGGCGATATTCTGACGCGTTTTTTAATTCTTGGTCACCCATGTTTAGAAAGAAAGGGGAGAAATCCAAACAATTTCCGACCAATCACAAACGTTGTTGCAAATTTGACCTTATGACGTCAAAGAATTTCCCATAATGCAATTATTGCATATAAATAAAAAACTACTATACCAATTGAATAAAAAATATTGCATTCAAATGACATTTTATACCAATTGAATAAAAACTATTGCATTTGAATGAAAATTATACCATTTGAATGAAAAATTATACCATTTGAATGAAAAATTATACCATTTGAATAAAAAATATTGCATTTAAATGAAAAAATATACCATATAAATGAAAAATTATACCATTAAAATAAAAAATATTGCATATAAATGAAAAAATATACCATTTAAATGAAAAAATATACAATACACATGAAAAAATATTGCATATAAATGAAAAATATTGCATATAAATGAAAAAATATACCAATTAAAATGAAAAATATTGCATTTAAATGAAAATATCAAATTTTTGCAACCAATACCATGCCATAATCACTCTGGTCGTAGACGTTGTCTATTATACATTTAAAAAGGACTTTTAAAGATCATCATCAACATTAAGTTTTCATACTAATGATTATACTATTCATATGTTTGTTTTAAAATCACGTATCCTTACCTCTGGTATTTCAAACGCTGGATTATTTTCACTTGAACGATACTTATCGCTTCTTTCCTCGTCGGAACAGCAGTTTTTAATTAACACAATTACATTCAGTGCCACATCGGTACATAACACCGCCGTAGCCGCGATAGTAAATGCTGTTAATTTCCAATCTGATAAAATGAAACTATAAAGCAACACCGCAATGTCGAAAATAACATCCAGACATTTATACACCATCATGAACTTTTGATATTTTGAGACTTTATATTCAGCTTTAGAGTTGTCCACAATACTTGAAAATCTTGAAATTCTGTATACTAGTGAAAAAGTTATAAAGGCATAAAAACACACTGCAAAAATTACGATTGAACAAAATAACAGGAATCCGCCTTCCCCTTCGTCTTTAGTTTTTCTGTTGACAAAACAAACAATAAGAAAGCATGCTATGTTGATCAAATATCCAATCCCTAGCCGAAGTAGTAAGATCCTTACTTTTTTTATTAATATGTCCGTTTCTTTTTTATGTTTTGTTCCTACATAATTTGCAAAACTGTCGTAGTTATTGAGCATGAACGAACATAACAAATCTATATAAAATACACACGTAAACCTGCAGCACATCTTCACTTTCAAATAGAACAGATCTCAAACTAAATAGTATACATGTACACGTATAACACAACACTTTGAACACGTTTTTAAAAATCGTCAAAAATTAAAAGAATACAGTAATTCTAATAGCAATAGATAAATTTAAAACATGAATTTTTTAAGGAAATTCCAGATCTGACTCCAAAAAAATAAATATTTCTATTCTAATCTGATTTGATCTGAAGCGTTAGTTCCACGTCAGGAATTTGTAAATAAACACCACCACTGTTGCAGTTTAGTGGACATCAATATTGTTTCAGTCCATTTAAATTCAATGAAGTAAGTTTAGAACGTATGAAATTAGCCAATTTAAATTATATAACACGCAAGAATTCGTTATGAATTACACCTACTGAGATATTTTGAAAATAGTACAAGTAGTAGTATTGTGCTCAGTTAAATGCATGAGTGATCATAACAAAAACCAGTTTTCTTGGTAGCATATGGACTGTGGTTTTTCCTGTTATTAGAAACAAAGATTACAAAACGTTAATTTTAATTGTATTACACTCGAAATCATATGTTGTAGAAAAACATTGAATTCTAACTCAAAATCTGTCAAGACTTTATTTTAAAATGTGTTTTTCTGAAGATTTTTTGGATATTTCGTGTGCCATTCTTCTTGCGTTATATGAAATCCTAAAGTCTCCAAAGGATAAAATAGAAGAGAAGAAGTTAAAAGTTCTAATGATCCGCACTGCAATGTGATTATTGATCAATGTATGTGGATTTCTATTAATATGTGGAATAAACCGAACTGGCTATAGAGAGAGTGGATTATCCGTTACGATGTTCAGTATAATTTTATTGTATAATGTCTTTTTCTACGATGTAATGACATTTGCTTTATTGAAAGGATTTTCCTCCATAAGTACAAGAGAAGATTGGCCTGGATATTTCAAACGCTTTATTACTGTTTACCGCATAATGGACATAATTTTCGACACACTGCTGTTTGTATACAACCTGTTTACTGACCGTTGGAGATTCGAATTAACAACAATTTTGATGATCCCCGTTATTGTTTTTGATATTGTCTTAAATGTTACTTCTTTCGTAATTTTTTTGAGAAAAACTAAAAATCCAAGGCATAATGAATGACGTTGTTTGTTAGACATACTCTCATTAATTTCTTTTATATTTTGATGTCTTTTTTATATTTTTATATTTATATTTTTTAAAGGAATGCTTAACGAACTAATAGACATGAATATCATTATTTTTATAAATTATTAAAGATATACTCACAACAATTTTTTAAAACATAACTTCTCAATATTTTGTTTAGGAAATATTTATTAAAATAACAATAATATTATTATAATTATTATTTACATGACAATTATTATTATTATTATTAATATTATTATTATTATTATTATTAATATTGACGTAGCAAAATATGTAATTATGACACCAATTTTCGTGCGCACGTGGTAGCGTTCTGAGTTCAATATCTGCCCGGGTCAAACCGAGGACTTGAAAATTGGTATGTTATGCTACTTCGCTACATCACGCGGTATTTAGCAGTATCATGATCATCTAACGTAACGGCTGTTAGTTCAGAATAATATGAACAGATAGAGTGACATATTATTGATTGTGAAGTGTTGCCTTGTGAACATTGTCGACTTATATGGATCTTACATGTGAATTATAAAACAGATCACATGAATAATTTGCTGATTTAACCCTACAGTTATTCCATTCACATTCTGTATGTGCTTGTACAAAGTCAGAAGCCTGTAGTTCTGTGGTTTTTCGTTAGTTTCTGTATATATATTTTTTTTTGGGGATCATTGTTTTGCACATAAATTAGGCGATTAGTTTTCTCGTTTAAACTGTTTAACATTTGTCATGTCGGGTCTTTTATAGCTTACTATGCGGTATGGGTTTTGCTCAACGTTTCAGGCCGTACGGTTATCTATAGTTGCTAACTACGATATGTACGTCATTTGGTCTCTGGCGTAGAGTTTTCTCATTGGAAATCATACCACATCTTTTTATTTTTATACAGATGTAGTGTTCGACATTTAGCAAAAGATTCCGTTCAGAACATCTATACCGCTTCCACAGACCTAAGAAATTTAAAAGTTTAATTTACCAACATTTAGAAAAACACAAACACAATATTAAATTTATAGAATTCCGTCCACTTCCTAGGTCTAACGACAATATCATGGGCCAAGGGAACATATCTTAAACTTCCTCTGATATTATGACTATTGTTGATTAAAAAAAATACACAACGCAATCATAGGTCTCATTGCAATCGCATTAACCGCAATCAACGAAATAAACTTCGTGCTAATTTTACACTTGATGATTTTGAAATATTAGATGGTGAAATTACCAGTAGCGAAGTGTATAATGTAGTGAAAATATCAAAATGTGGCAAATCTCCTGGCGTTTTTTCT
Source organism: Mytilus californianus (assembly GCF_021869535.1). NCBI lineage: Eukaryota > Metazoa > Mollusca > Bivalvia > Mytilida > Mytilidae > Mytilus > Mytilus californianus. Next base: position 14,724,989 of record NW_026262626.1, read on the forward strand.
CAAAAAGGACCCAAATATCGTCCACCGTCGAAAATGAATTGGGAAGAGTATCGTCAGGCTATTAAAGATGTTCTTTCATCCTAATGTAAAAAATGGTGTAAACGGGAGAAATCTGACAAAAAATCACTTGATTTCTATTTAAATAAATGTCTGAATATTGTTGATTTTCGCATATCACATTTCGAAAACAATTTAGAAATAAATAAAAGAGTAAGTTATACGCCGATTTCTAGGATTAAAAACACAATTCAAGCGCTCGCAAAGCGTTTTGTGTTCGTACCGATTGACAAAGCAGCCAACAATGTGGTGGTGGCATGGCGTAAATACTGCAGGGCATTCGATCAGAATAATAATTATACATTAAACTACATAAAAGGCCATACGCTTCACAGAGAGTCATATTTTAAATGATCATGTCCCTATCACAGCTCAGCTTAAGGCCTTCTCTGAACATTTGAATGTCCCCAATATGTATTGGTAACATAAACTAAAAAAAAAAACAACGTAAAATATTGTTTAATCTCGGCCTCTTGTAAGTGTTCTACTACTAATCTTTCAGAGCTTTTAACGAGTTCCTTAACTATTACCAAAGCGCTTATCACTAATGTTTGTAATATTACATATAAAAATAGTGGAATTAACCGTTTTTAAAATGTAAATAATGCTTTGGATGTTTTAGATAAATTACTTGTTTTTGGTGGTCCTTTTGACTCGTTTGAGCTTTGACCTTTCCACTCTTTATATTACACTTTTACACAATCTTATCAAACAAAAAATTTGATATTTGATTAAATGGTCGTTTGATAAATCTGATTGCAAAATAATTTTATGGAACTCATTTAAAGCCTTGTTCTCAAATGAGAAAGGTAAATATGCTAATTATGCTTATTAGAGTTGTGATGAGATGATTAAAAATGTAACTGTTCTCCTTGACAACATCTATGTACGTTTCGGCAATGAAGTTTATCGATAGGTCGTAGGTATTCCTATGGACATTAAGTGTGCCCTTTAATAGCAGACTGGTCACTGTACTGTTAGGAATCACATTTTAAGGCAAAACAAAGAAAAAAAACCCCGTATAAATTCCATTTAATTGAAAAATTAAACAACACTTACCGTTATCTTAATGATATGTTTTCGTTAAATAATCAAGAACTCTGTAAGTATATTGCAAAACTTTAGCCACATGAACTAACTTTAAATAAATAGAATATTTACAGCAATAACTGTCCTTTCCTAGATTTAGATATTTCAGTTTTACACCTGAAACTCAACACAAATCATTACGACAAAAAGGGGGATTTTTCTTTTGCAATTGTTCATTTTTCTTTTTGGGCTGTGAGATTCCTTTGGCACCGTCTCACTGTGTTTATATATCAAAACTTGTTCACTATGCCCGTGTCTGTAGTTACGTTTAGATTTCAATGAGCGTAATATATGTATTACTAGTATATTATCAAGTCAGAGATTTCGTTACCACAAATTACTTTAGACCTTTACTAACTTCTTCCATAGATACAAAGATTTGGCTTTTAAGTTTGACTGTACCTGTAGAAAACTTAATTCAAACGGAATAGCACATCCTAAATTTACTGTGATGTTGTTTACCGAGCCCGGAAATTTAGATACGATCCGGGCAAACTTATCAGTCCTTGAAATAAACTTATTCTAAAAGGTATACACATATGCACTTTCACGGTAATGCAATCTGTCGATACCTATATTTTGGCATTGCACAAGGTCGTGTTTTTCTCTTACTAGTAATGACGTCTTTACACTAAATCCATTGGATCTGAAAATGTATTAATTGATATTTTAGTCTTAGATACATTTTTTATTAGTTGTATTTGGCTTTGAACTAGCTGTCAGAAACTTTGAGTACTCTCAGATCTGTATCTTTTTTGTTGTTAGGGATATATAAATACCCTGCCACGTCCGGTTTGTGTTTTTGTAAGATGTGTTTCTGCCTGGTATCGATCAGATTAGTTAAGCCTTGTTTAACTGATTTTTATAGTTTGTTATTATGGTGTGCTGTAACACCACTGTCCCATGGTAGGGGGAGATTTTAGCGTCTACTAACATGTTTAACCCCGCCACATTCTTTATGTGTCTGTCCTAAGTTCAGAAACCTGTATTCCAGTAGTTGTCGTTGGTTCATGTCTGTCATAATTTGTATTTTTTAAATTGTTTTATTATTATAGATTAGGCCGTTAGTTTCTCAATTGAATTGTTTCATATTTTTCACATCGGGCCTTTTATAGCCAACTTTGCGGTATGGGTTTTTCTCATTGTTGAAGGTCGTACGGTTGCCTATAATTGCTTACACTTACTTCATTTGAACTTGGTAGATAGTTGTCTCGTTGATAATCATACCACATCTTCATAGTTTTATAACTCATACCATTATGTCAATTTATGATATAAGGTATTACGTTTATCATAATGTTGTTTTTAAACTCATTGCGACTTATTCTGCATGAGAATTAACGAGGATAACATCATTGACCTAAAATGATTTGAACATATAGAGTACGTATACGTCACCATATGTGTACACATAATTATTTTGAATAAAACAATCGGTATAATATAGAATTTTTCGAAATTGCAAGTCACCTGCTGTACATCATAAACTATTAATTAAGCCGTATTTTCGGGCATCAAATATGACATTATCCTCGATCAATCAAAGAAACGATTGTTAACAACACCCATGCTGTTTCCATAAGTGAGCATCTTTGAGGTCAAAGATTTAAAAACAAACATTTTATAGAAAAACAATGCACCAGAAAAGCTGAACTTAACTTCGTCCTCGGTTAAGGGAGAGTTGAGCGCACAGAAACATGTTGAACTCCGCCACATTCTGTATGTGCATGTCCCAAATCAGGAGCCTGTAGTTCTGTGGTTTTTGGTGATTCATGTCTATCATATTTGTTTGTCGTAAATTAGTTTGCTATAATATAGATCATTAGTTTGTTCGTTTGAATTGTTTCACATTTTCATGTTGGGGCCTTTAGTCATGCTAATAGTTGACTATATGGTATTGGTTTTTTTTCTCATTGTTGAAAGTCATACGGTGATACGGAAGCCTATAAGGGTCATTCGAAAAAAATAATTGATGTCGTAATACATGTAACAACAACGCTATGTCGTAATAACGACATCGCTATGTTGTAATTACGAAATAGTTTTATCGTTACCGCGTACGATTTGACGTTGTCACGTGCATATTGACTTCCGGAAATGGCAGACAGTACAAAGAAGAAAGGTATGTTTAGAAATGCTCATTGTAAATAGCAAAAGATAGCCACGTTAATGGTCAGTAGACACAAATTTGTTCTTTTTTTCAAATTCTAGAAAAGAGAATGGACACGAGTAGGGGGGGGGGGGGGGGGGGGGGGGGGGGGGGGGTTACAAAGAGCAACCCTACCAAAGTAAATGATTACAAGACTAAGTTTGGCAAGAGGTTTTGGCGTGGACAGGCGCCCGGGGTATACTGTTGCGACGGGTTTAAGATCACTCACATTATCGAGTTAATTTAATAATTTTTTCGAGAAATGTCAGGATAACCTTTATTACGGTATAATTTCCCATATTTTTTGTTCATCTCCGTATTTTGAAACTCTAGACTTCAATGGAAGAGCAGTTTAAATTTGGTTGTTAGGCATTCGTTGCTACAGTCTTAATTTATACGGCATTCGGTACTTTAAGGGTAGATATTATACCCCATAATAATATAATTTTGGTAACGTTTAATTTGATTGTTTACTCGATCACCATATAATATAACCCGAATATATACTATATATATTAAGCCTCGATTACTCCTTTAAATGTGGAATGAACACGTTTAAGTAATATTCTTTCAAAGAATCAGACAAACTTTAAGGGTGGAATATCGACTATTTGATTTTGAAATGTTTTCTGCTGAATTATATATACGTTACAACTAGAAAATATCTTAATAAGAAGCATGAATACGCATGACACTTAAGATATGAATGCGCACGCGAAACCAAAGACTGGGTGTTTCCTATCTGTTTGTCCTGTTGATATGTTGTATATATATACTAGTTATATAGTATATCAGTGAATAGAAATTATATATTTATATGTGTTAATTTATTTTAATTGACTTTAAATTGGACACAAAAGGACATATAAATTACGTATCAAATACGGGGCCTCAAAAAGTGAAAATGAAATTAATAATGATTACTAATCTCCGTCTAATTTTCAATTTCAGAAATGGATATGGATAGAACATGTATCTGTAAATTCTATTTTCGTTTGGGATTTGAGTACAAATACATCTTAAGGTTCCTTCCTGAACAAAATGGGATTGTCATTAGTATGAGAACCTTTAAGAGGACCCTAAAAGGGGCCGGATTAATGCCACGAAGTCAAAGACAGATATATTGGAAGCAGCGCTCTTCGTAAAACAAGATTTCGAGTGGTGCTGATTACGGATACCGCTGGATGCACCTTCAGTGCACCCAGAGCGGACTAAACGTTCCTCGTGATACAGTTGAATTGACGATGAAACTACTTGACCCTGTTGGCGTTGAGATGCGCTCACAGAAAAGATTAAGACGAAGGCAATATTTTGCAAGGGGCCTGATTTCGTGTGGCATCTGGATTCGTATGATAAATTAAAACGGTATGGACTCTGCATAAATGGCTGCCTTGATGGATTCTCGAAACAGATTATTTGGCTAAATACATAGTACAACCAGTAGTAATCCAAGAATCATTACAGGCTATAATATGGAGGCTATTAGCAAGATAAAAGGTTGTCCTCCTCGAGTACGAGGAGACCATGGAACAGAAAACGGTCATTAAGCAGCTTTCTGTTCTAATTACATTTCATCATTTTTTTCAACAAAATTGAACCTCTGTTTGTAGGGTTATTGAGAACACCAAACCTTAAAACAATTGTCATTAGACATTTGAGTTTTTTCTCTCAAGATATTGTTTGTGCGTAACGATTGTATTTTATTATTCAGCTGGATAATGGTAGGTCACCAGACAAATTTTCGAGATATTTTGACTCAAAGTATGCATACATTATAATGTATTATATAAGGAAATCACGATTAAATCCATAAAATTTGCAATTAAGAAAAAAAAAAAATAAGTACAATTCCTATCTTATTTTATAAAAATGTAGGAGATTGGAAGTGTCTTTTGGCATAATAATTAGACAATATACGTAAATTGTCAAAAATATATAATTTATTTACGCGAGCTTTAGAAACAGGAAGATTTTCGAGCCTTGTCGAGCATTTTTCAACTGTTTCGAAGCGAGCGTAAAGTAATACAATATTTTTGACAGCATATGTATATTGTCTTTATACTGAAACCTATATCACGTAAACCGCCAAAAAGTCCCGTTCATTTAAGGAATGACTGTACTATTTTTTTCTGTCAAATAGATTCGAATTAACATTAAAAAATGTAGCAGGTTATCACATGTTAGATGTTATTTCGATAGACAGAAAAATATTACTGTCAGTCCTTATAAATTAATACTGAATTCAATTTTTAAGAAGTAAATCATGAAAAAACGTTGATGACACATTTCAAAATTATGTCTATGACCTGATAGACAAAAACCTTTCAGTCAATCAGAAAACGTGTTGCATCCAAAATTAAATTATTTCCCCGTGCTCATCATTCCATTTGTACCAGGCAAGCTTTATATGTCTATGTACGTACAAAGCTAATCTTTAAACGAATATCTTTTATCAGACAGAAAATGGGCTGATTGTAGCATAAAGAAAATTACGGGTCACCAGCTTTACGAGCACTGTAGCATGTGTATATTATTTCTGGCGAGGCCGAATCAGCAGGCTGTCCAGTTTCATATACCGGTGATATATGTTGGGGAGGAATATTGTTGCAACGTCGTTGTCAGGGGCGGAGTTTATAGTCATGAAAGGTCCGAAATAACTCATATTAAATGTTATTATTCAACACCGCGCTGAAGTACGTCCATTAATCATCTTTCATTATTCAAAATTCAATAATGAATAATGAAATAGTTTATTATTCACTATGCAACGTTAAGTGATATGAATAATGAATAATGAAATAGTTTATATTTCAGTATTCAAGTTGAAAAGTGAATAATGAAATAGAAAATTTATTTTTTGACTGTGACACTATATCCCGTATTTCTGAATTCTACATTTTGGTGATATTTAACAAATATTCAATTAATATAAGAACAAATAAATCAAAACACTCCGTAGTTGAAATTTTATCTTTATTAATTTATTTAGTTTCGGAGGATAAACTAGTGGGTTTCCCCAACTATTTTTAACAGAAATTCCTTATTTTAATGTATAGACGACGTGAATACCAAAACATATATTAAAATTAAAATACTATTTGTATTTTTTTTTATTTCCACTGGATCTTTCTATTCTTCATCCCCTGATTATAGATATAACTTGTCGATTGTGCCGCAATGCCCATTAGAGGGGTTACGGAGGACCTAAATGCCAAAATACGCGTGAAAATTAAGAAATAGCCAATTTTGAATAATGGAATGGATGTTTTGAATAATGGAATGGACTGCTGCGACCCTTTAACCCCTGATTTCAGATATACCGTATACGTCATTCGAAAGCTTATTAATAGAGGAACAAAAAGTATCAAGTCAATATGTTCCGCAACGCCTATTAGAGGAGTTACGGAGGACTTAAATGTCGAAATACGCGTGAACATCAAGAAATAGCTTATTTTGAATAATGGAATGGACTGCTGCGACCCTTTAGCCCCTAATTACAGATAAACCTTATACACCATTCGAAAGCTTATCAATAGAGGAACAAAATGGTTATAATCAATATGTGCCGCAATGCCCATTAGAGGAGTTACGGAGGACCTAAATGCCAAAATACGCGTGAAAATTAAGAAATAGCTAATTTTGAATAATGGAATGGATATTTTGAATAATGGAATGGACTGCTGCAACCCTTTAACCCCTAATTTCAAAATACCTTATACGTCATTCGAAAGCTTATTAATAGAGGAACAAAAGGTATATAGTCAATATGTTCTGCTATTAGAGGAGTTGCAGAGGACCTAAATGTCTAAATACGCGTGAACATTAAGAAAAAGCTTATTTTGAATAATGGAATGGACTGCTGCGACACTTTATCCCCTAATTACAGATAAACCTTTTACACCATTCGAAAGCTTATCAATAGAGGAACAAAATGATTATAATCAATATGTGCCGTAATGCCCATTAGAGGGATTACGGAGGACCTAAATGCCAAAATACGCGTGAAAATTATAAAATAGCTAATTTTGAATAATGGAATGGATATTTTGAATAATGGAATGGACTGCTGCGACCCTTTAACCCCTAATTACAGATATACCTTATACCTCATTCGAAAGCTTATTAATAGAGGAACAAAAGGTATATAGTCAATATGTTCCGCAACGCCTATTGGAGGAGTTACAGACGACCTAAATGTCGAAATACGCGTGAACATTAAGAAATAGCTTATTTTGAATAATGGAATGGACTGTTGCGAGCCTTTAGTCTCTTAATACAGATAAACCTTATACACCATTCGAAAGCTTATCAATGGAGAAACAAAATGGTTATAATCAATCTGTGCCTCAATGCCCATTAGAGGGGTTACGGAGGACCTAAATGCCAAAATACGCGTGAAAATTAAGAAATAGCCAATTTTGAATAATGGAATGGATATTTTGAATAATGGAATGGACTGCTGCGACCCTTTAACCCCTAATTAGAGATATACCTTATACGTCATTCGAAAGCTTATTACTAGAGGAACAAAAGGTATATAGTCAATATATTCCGCAACGCCTATTAGAGGAGTTACGGATGACCTAAATGTCGAAATACGCGTGAACATTAAGAAATAGTTTATTTTGAATAATGGAATGGACTGCTGCGACCCTTTAGCCCCTAATTACAGATAAACCTTATACACCATTCGGAAGCTTATTAATAGAGGAACAAAATGGTTATAATCAAAATGTGCCGCATTGCCCATTAGAGGGGTTACGGAGGACCTAAATGCCAAAATACGCGTGATAATTAAGAAATAGCCAATTTTGAATAATGGAATGGATATTTTGAATAATGGAATGAACTGCTGCGACCCTTTAACCCCTAATTACAGATATACCTTATACGTCATTCGAAAGCTTATCAATAGAGGAACAAAAGGTATATAGTCAATATGTTCTGTAACGCCTATTAGAGAAGTTACGGAGGACCTAAATGTCGAAATACGCGTGAACATTAAGAAATAGCCCATATTAATGATATAACCAATGAAAACAATCTTTAAACATTTTACTACTGTGGTAAATTTATAACCTTAAAAGATAAGTTTGTTGATATGATCAATTAGTTTACATTAATCGTATCTATTTTTACGGGCTTTATAAACAACATCGCCATTATAATTAGGGTGTGATATTCCACTTTTGATAAGAACTCTACAGAATACAGCCAGACTTTTAAACTAAATATTTGTATCTATGAAAGAATTTAGAAAAGGTTTTAATTAATTTTTGGTAACGAAATCCTTGGCTTAATAATATATTAGTTATACATGAATTACGTTCATTGAAATCTAAAACATGACTACATACATTTACAAAGTGAACATATTGTGAAATATACACACCGTTAGAAGGGGCGAAAGGAAAACCACCATCCTGAAGGCGAAATTAACAATTGGGAAAGAAGAAAAATCGTCTCTTTTGTCGTAAATTTTTGTATAGAGTTTCCCGTGTTGAAACTGAAATATCCGAATCTAGATAAAGAAAAATATTGTTGTATGTATTAAATTTATTAAAACTAATTACCTTTCGGTGAATTCGATCAGTAAAATTGGAAAATTATGGATTATATAAAGCAAAAATATCAGCAATCAGAGGCAGAATTAGGGGGGGGGGGGGGGGGGGGGGCAGGGGCCCGTCCCCCTTTTTGTTGGAAAAATTTGGTTGATTATATAGGGAATCACTGAAGCATGACTGGAGCGGGCTCCCTCTTAGGCAGTCAGTGGGCCCCCACTTATGAAAATTTCTGGATCCGCTACTGCCAATCACTGTAAATGTTTAAAATTTATCAATTAAATGCAATTCAAACGGATCTTTACTGAGTTTGGTCATAAACTGTGATTCATTACAGTACAACAACAAGTCTTAAAGGGGCGCAATTGTGCCCATCGGAATACCTACATAATTTCGGTAACCTTTATTGCCGAAACGTACATATGTGTTGTCAAGAAGACAGTTTAAAGCTTTAATCATCTCATCACATCATTTCAGTAAGCATATATAATAGAAAAGCAAAGAATATGGGGTATCCATCCATGACACAATGTCAGTACATGCATAGCAAAAAAAAAAAAAAAAACAAACACACAAAAAACAAAGGAACAGTGCTTTCATTGATGTTCTTAATCCCTAAATCATAGTGAAGCCTTCTACACGGAGTAGCATATTTCCCGTTTTCATTACAGAAGAACCTTTGTATGATTTGAAGCAATTTAATCTGCGACCATATGGTTATATAGTGTATAGAGTCGAAAATATCATAACTTTCAACCGAATTAAACGGACCATCAAAAGCACGGAATTTATCCAAAACATTCAAATAGTTTATGACACTCCAAAAAAAAATTAATTGCATTATTTTCATATGCTTTATTACAAAAATTAATAACAAGTTTTGTAACATAAATAAGGGGACAAATTAACAGCCAACAAAGATCAGAAATAGAACATTTACTAGAATCCGAGAGGAAACAAAATATGAACTCTCTTTTTTGTGTGTAGCTTAGGATGTCAATACATAGTAGGGACTTTCAAATATCAGAGGAGTCCTCTAGCTGTGCGGTGGTAGTGACATGGTTATTTACTATTTGACTGTGTATGGAGTGTACGGTCTTGAATATATTTGAATGAGTAATTTCATTTTTAAGGACTTCCGTGACGTATTTACGTCATACCACCACCACATCGTTGGCTGCTTTGTCGGCAAGTACGAAAACAAAATGCTTTGCGATTATTTAAATTTTGTTTTTAGTCCTAGAATTGGAAGTATTACTTACTTTTGTTTATTTCTTAATTAATTTCAAAATGTGATATGTGGATATCTACAATATTTAGACATTTTAATATTGAAATATGAATCAAGTCACTTTTTGTCAGATTTATCTTGTTTACACCAATTTTTACAATAGGATGAAAAAGAATCTTTAATGACCTGACGACACACTTTCAAATTCATTTTCGACGGAAAACAAAATTTTATCTCTTTTTTTTCCGAATGTTTATAACTTATAGGAGCATTAATTTCTATACTGACGTCTTATGTAACTGACGCATAATTAAAAATTAAACTTGTACTGGATTTTTGTATACGTATAGGAAATTATAGGTGGTTCTTAATTATCAAAATATGGAGGTATAATGTTATGAACGGTAGAGTCATTAAAAATACTAGAAAAAATAATGTAAATGTATTTTATTCTAAGAAAATACCTTGTATGATCTTTGTTTATTCGAGGGAATAGTCTATGGTGACAAACAGCTGTAATGATACATGAAAACATGTATATTAGACTAAAACACGATTTTTTTTCAAACTCGTTATAAATATTATGTAATTAACTAATTGGCATTTGAACCAGTTTGCACAATAATTGATGTCTACCATTGTTCTTAAATATATTATATAATATAAATAAGTCAAAATTGAAAACAACGTTCAAACCTATGATTGCGTTGGATAAAAACCGCATTTTTTATAAGTGTGCATGGTACATTCTTGGTAGAGGGGTCTAAATACAGCACAAACAACATTTTCCAAAAGACCAAAAATGTGAAAAGGTATATTTAAAAAAATTGCATTTCACTAACAGGTCAAACAACGGATGTTCTTAAACCCTGCTGACTGCCATTGGCGTTTACCAAATAAACGGATCACAAGATGTTACAAAATGGATCTTTATTATTAACTTAATACCAAACGGAAAACAATAAACTTGCGGAAAAGATGGTATACCTCAAACATGACGTGCAAAAATTTGTACACCATATCCGGATTTCGACAATTAATGTCTCTTCAGTGATGTTAGGATAGGAATCGAAACGGTATTTGGAAGGCCATATAGTTTACCTCAATTTAGGATAGACTCTTGAATTTTGAAGAGTCGAAATAGGATGAACGGATCATATAAACACGAAGGAAAATATAATACAAGCCCAAACAAAAAAATATATACAAGTCTAAATTGAAAACAACGTTCAAACCTATGTTTGCGTTGGATAAAAACCGCAATTTTTATACGTGTGCATGTAAAACAAATTTCTAGGTAGAGGGGTCTAAATACAGCACAAACAACATTTTCCAAAAGACCAAAAAAGTAAAAAAATATTTTTAACAAAACGCATTTGACTAACAGGTAGAACAACATATGTCCTTATACCCTGCTGACTGCCATTGGCGATTGCCAAATAAATTGATCACCAGATGTAACAAAATGGATCTTAATATTAATTTTATACCAAACAGAAAACAATAAACTTGCGGAAGAGATGGTATACCACAAACATGAGGTGCAAAAATTTGTACACCACGTCCGGATTTTGACAATTAAATGTCTCTTTAGTGATGTTAGAGATCGAAACGGTACTTGGAAGGCCATATAATTTACCTCAATTTAGGATAGACTCTTGAATTTTGAGGAGTCGAAATAGGATGAACGGATCAAATAAACCCGAAGGAAAATATAATACAAGCCCAAACAAAAATATAAACAAGTCTTAATTGAAAACAACGTTCAAACCTATGTTTGCGTTGGATAAAAACCGCAATTTTTATACGTGTGCATGTAAAACAAATTTCTAGGTACAGGGGCCTAAAAACAGCACAAACAACATTTTCCAAAAGACCAAAAAAAGTGAAAAAATATTTTTAACAAAACGCATTTGACCAACCGGTAGAACAACATATGTTCTTAAACCCTGCTGACTGCCATTGGCGATTGTCAAATAAATTGATCACCAGATGTAAGAAAATGGATCTTAATATTTATTTAATACCAAACAGAAAACAATAAACTTGCGGAAAGATGGTATACCACAAACATGAGGTGCAAAAATTTGTACACCATATCCGGATTTCGACAATTGATGTCTCTTCAGTGATGTTAGGGATCGAAACGGTACTTCAAAGGCCATATAATTTACCTCAATTCAGGATAGACTATTGAATTTTGAGGAGTCGAAATAGGATGAACGGATCATATAAACTCGAAGGAAAATATAATACAAGCCCAAACAAAAAATATAAACAAGTCTGAATTGAAAACAACGTTCAAACCTATGTTTGCGTTGGATAAAAACTGCAATTTTTATACGTGTGCATGTAAGACAAATTTCTAGGTAGAGGGGTCTAAATACAGCACAAACAACATTTTCCAAAAGACCAAAAAAGTGAAAAAATATATTTTAACAAAACGCATTTGACTAACAGGTAGAACAACAGATGTTCTTAAACCCTGCTGACTGCCATTGGAGATTGCCAAATAAATTGATCACCAGATGTAACAAAATGGATCTTAATATTAATTTAATACCAAACAGAAAACAATAAACTTGCGGAAAAGATGCTATACCACAAACATGAGGTGCAACCATTTGTACACCATATCCGGATTTCGACAATTAATGTCTCTTTAGTGATGTTAGGGATCGAAACGGTACTTGGGAGGCCATAGAATTTACCTCAATTTAGAATAGACTCTTGAATTTTGAGGAGTCGAAATAGGATGAACGGATCATATAAACCCGAAGGAAAATATAATACAAGCCCAAACAAAAAAAATATAAACAAGTCTTAATTGAAAACAACGTTCAAATCTATGTTTGTGTTGGATAAAAACCGCAATTTTTATACGTGTGCATGTAAAACAAATTTCTAGGTAGAGGGATCTAAATACAGCACAAACAACATTTTCCAAAAGACCAAAAAAGTGAAAAAATATATTTTAACAAAACGCATTTGACTAACAGGTAGAACAACAGATGTTCTTAAAACCTGTTGACTGCCTTTGGAGATTTTCCTTCGGGTTTATATGATCCGTTCATCCTATTTCGACTCCTCAAAATTCAAGAGTCTATCCTAAATTAAGGTAAATTATATAGCCTTCCAAGTACCGTTTCGATTCCTAACATCACTAAAGAGACATTAATTGTCGAAATCCGGATATGGTGTACAAATTTTTGCACCTCATGTTTGTGGTATACCATTTTTTCCGCAAGGTTATTGTTTTCTGTTTGGTATACAATTAATATTAAGATCCATTTTTTTTACATCTGGCGATCAATTTATTTGGTAATCGCCAATGGCAGTCAGCAGGGTTTAAGAACATCTGTTGTTCTACCTGTTAGTCAAATGCGTTTTGTTAAAATATATATTTTTTCACTTTTTTGGTCTTTTGGAAAATGTTGTTTGTGCTGTATTTAGACCCCTCTACCTAGAAATTTGTTTTACATGCACACGTATAAAAACTGCAGTTTTTATCCAACGCAAACATAGGTTTGAACGTTGTTTTCAATTTAGACTTGTTTATATTTTTTGTTTGGGCTTGTATTATATTTTCCTTCGGGTTTATATGATCCGTTCATCCAAATTCGACTCCTCAAAATTCAATAGTCTATCCTAAATTGAGGTAAATTATATGGCCTTTGAAGTACCGTTTCGATCCCTAACATCACTGAAGAGACATTAATTGTCGAAATCCGGATATGGTGTACAAATTTTTGCACCTCATGTTTATGGTATACCATCTTTTCCGCAAGTTTATTTTTTTCTGTTTGGTATCAAATTGACATTAAGATCCATTTTGTTACATCTGGTGATCAATTTATTTGGCAATCGCCAATGGCAGTCAGCCGGATTTAAGAACATCTGTTGTTCTACCTGCTAGTCAAATGCGTTTTGTTAAAATATACTTTTTCACTCATTTGGTCTGTTGGAAAATGTTGTTTGTGCTATATTTAGACCCCTCTACCAAGAAATTTGTTTTGCATGCACACTTATAAAAATTGCGGTTTTTATCCAACGCAATCATAGGTTTAAACGTTGTTTTCAATTAAGACTTGTTTATATATATATAATATATTTAAAAACAATGGTAGACATCAATTATTGTGCAAACTGGTTCAAATGCCAATTAGTTAATTACATAATATTTATAACGAGTTTGAAAAAAAATCGTGTTTTAGTCCAATATACATGTTTTCATGTATCATTACAGCTGTTTGTCACCATAGACTATTCCCTTCGAATAAACAAAGATCATAAAAGGTATTTTCTTAGAATAAAATACATTTACATTATTTTTTCTAGTATTTTTAATGACTCTACCGTTCATAACATTATACCTCCATATTTTGATAATTAAGAACCACCTATAATTTCCTATACGTATACAAAAATCCAGTACAAGTTTAATTTTTAATTATGAGTCAGTTACATAAGACGTCAGTATAGAAATTAATGCTCCTATAAGTTATAAACTTTCGGGAAAAAAAAGAGATAAAATTTTGTTTTCCGTCGAAAATGAATTGGAAAGTGTGTCGTCAGGTCATTAAAGATTCTTTTTCATCCTATTGTAAAAATTGGTGTAAACAAGATTAATCTGACAAAAAGTCACTTGATTCATATTTCAATATTAAAATGTCTAAATATTGTAGATATCCGCATATCACATTTTGAAAATAATTAAGAAATAAACAAAAGTAAGTAATACTTCCAATTCTAGGACTAAAAACAAAATTGAAGTAATCGCAAAGCATTTTGTATTCGTACCTGCCGACAAAGCAGCCAGCGATGTGGTGGTGGTATGACGTAAATACGTCACGGAAGTCCTTAAGAATGAAATTACTCATTCAAATATATTCAAGACCGTACACTCCATACACAGTCAAATAGTAAATAACCATGTCACTACCACCGCACAGCTAGATGACTCCTCTGAAATTTGAAAGTCCCTACTATGTATTGACATCCTAAACTACACACAAAAAAGAAAGTTCATATTTTGTTTCCTCTCGGGTTCTAGTAAATGTTCAACTTCTGATCTTTGTTGGCTGTTAATTTGTCCACTTACTTATATTACAAAACTTGTTATTAATTTTTGTAATAAAGCATATGAAAGTAATGCAATTAACTATATTTTTGACTCTATACACTATATGACCATATGGTCGCAGATTTAATTGCTTCAAATCATACAACGGTTCTTCTGTAATGAAAACGGGAAATATGCTACTCCGTGTAGAAGGCCTCACTATGATTTAAGGATGAAGATCATCAATGAAAGCACTGTTCCTTTGTTTTTTGTATGTTTGGTTTTTCTCTGCTATGCATGTACTGATTTTATGTCATGGATGGATACCCCATATTCTTTGCTTTTCTATTATATATGCTTACTGGAATGATGTGATGAGATGATTAAAGCTTTAAACTGTCTTCTTGACAACACATATGTACGTTTCGGCAATAAAGGTTACCGACATTATGTAGGTATTCCGATGGGCACAATTGCGCCCTTTTAAGACTTGTTGTTGTACTGTTATGAATCATAGTTTATGGCCAAACTCAGTAAAGATCCGTTTGAATTACATTCAATTGATAAATTTAAAACATTTACAGTGATTGGCAGTGGCGGATCCAGAAATTTTCATAAGTGGGGACCCACTGACTGCCTAAGAGGGAGCCCGCTCCAGTCATGCTTCGGTGATTCCCTATATAATCAACCAAATTTTTCCAACAAAAAGGTTGGCGGGCCTTTTCCCCCTCCTCCCCCTAATTCCGCCTCTGATTGGTGATATTTTTGTTTTATATAATCCATAATTTTCGAATTTTACTGATCGAATTCACCGAAAGGTAATTAGTTTTAATAAATTTAATACATACAACAATATTTTTCTTTATTTAGATTCGGATATTTCAGTTCAACACGGGAAACTCTATACAAAAATTTACGACAAAAGAGACGATTTTTCTTCTTTCCAAATTGTTAGTTTCGCCTTAAGGATGGTGGTTTTCCTTTCACCCCTTCTTACTTTGTACATGTATGTAGTCATGTTTTAGATTTCAATGAACGTAATTCATGTATAACTAATATATTATTAAGTCAAGGATTTCGTTACCAAAAATTAATTAAAACCTTTTCTAAATTCTTTCATAGATACAAATATTTAGTTTAAAAGTCTGGCTGTATTCTGTAGAGTTCTTATTAAAAGTGGAATATCACACCCTAATTGTTATGGCAATGTTGTTTATAAAGCCCGTAAAATTAGATACGATTAATGTAAACTAATTGATCATATCAACAAACTTATCTTTTAAGGTTATAAATTTACCACAGTAGTAAAATCTTTTTATTGGTTATAACATTAATATAGGCTCTTAATGTTCACGCGTATTTCGACATTTAGGTCCTCCGTAACTCATCTAAATGGCGTTCCGGAACATATTGACTATATATAGTATATACCTTTTGTTCCTCTATTAATAAGCTTTCGAATGACGTATAAGGTATATCTGTTATTAGGGGTTAAAGGGTCGCAGCAGTCCATTCCATTATTCAAAATATCCAATCCATTATTCAAAATTAGCTATTTCTTAATTTTCACGCGTATTTCGACATTTAGGTCCTCCGTAACTCCTCTAATAGGCGTTGCGGATCATATTGACTATATACCTTTTGTTCCTCTATTAATAAGCTTTCAAATGACGTATAAGGTATATCTGTAATTATTTGTTAAAGGGTCGCAGCAGTCCATTCCATTCTTCAAAATTGGCTATTTCTTAATTTTCACGCGTATTTTGGCATTTAGGTCCTCCGTAACCCCTCTAATGGGCATTGCGGCACATATTGATTATAACCATTTTGTTACTCTATTGATAAAATTTCGAATGGTGTATAAGGTTTATCTGTAATGAGGGGCTAGAGGGTCGCAGCATTCCTTTCCATTATTCAAACTAAGCTATTTCTTAATGTTTACGCGTATTTCGATTTAGGTCCTCCGTAACTCCTCTAATAGCGTTGCGGAACATATTGACTATATACCTTTTGTTCCTCTATTTATAAGCTTTCGAATGACGTAAAATGTATATCTGTAATTAGGGGTTAAAGGGTCGCAGCAGTCCATTCCATTATTCAAAATTGGCTATTTCTTAATAATCACGCGTAATTTGGCATTTAGGTCCTCCGTAACCCCTCAAATGGGCATTGCGGCACATATTGATTAAAACCATTTTGTTCCTCTATTGATAAACTTTCGAATGCTGTATAAGGTTAATCTGTAATTAGGGGCTAGAGGGTCGCAGCATTCCATTCCATTATTCAAAAAAAGCTATTTCTTAATGTTCACGCGTATTTTGGCATTTAGGTCCTCCGTTACCCCTCAAATGGGCATTGCGGCACATATTGATTATAACCATTTTGTTCCTCTATTGATAAAATTTCGAATGGTGTATAAGGTTTATCTGTAATGAGGGACTAGAGGGTCGCAGCATTCCATTCCATTATTCAAAATAAGCTATTTCTTAATGTTCACGCGTATTGACATTTAGGTCCTCTGTAACTCCTCTAATAGTCATTGCGGAACATATTGACTATATACCTTTTGTTCCTCTATTAATAAGCTTTCGAATGACGTATAAGGTATATCTGTAATTAGGGGTAAACGGGTCGCAGCAGTCCATTTCATTCTTCAAAATTGGCTATTTCTTAATTTTCACGCGTATTTTGGCATTTAGGTCCTCCGTAACCCCTCTAATGGGCATTGCGGCACATATTGATTATAACCATTTTGTTCCTCTATTGATAAAATTTCGAATGGTGTATAAGGTTTATCTGTAATGAGGGGCTAGAGGGTCGCAGCTTTCCATTCCATTATTCAAAATAAGCTATTTCTTAATGTTCACGCGTATTTCGACATTTAGGTCCTCCGTAACACCTCTAATAGGCGTTGCGGAACATATTGACTATATACCTTTTGTTCCTCTAATAATAAGCTTTCAAATGACGTATAAGGTATATCTGTAATTAGGGGTTAAAGGGTCGCAGCAGTCCATTCCATTCTTCAAAATTGGCTATTTCTTAATTTTCACGCGTATTTTGGCATTTAGGTCCTCCGTAACCCCTCTAATGGGCATTGCGGCAAATATTGATTATAACCATTTTGTTCCTCTATTGATAAAATTTCGAATGGTGTATAAGGTTTATCTGTAATAAGGGGCTAGAGGGTCGCAGCAATCCATTCCATTATTCAAAATAAGCTATTTCTTAATGTTCACGCGTATTTCGACATTTAGGTCCTCCGTAACTCCTCTAATAGGCGTTGCGGAACATATTGACCCTATACCTTTTGTTCCTCTATTAATAAGCTTTCGAATGACGTATAAGGTATATCTGTAATTAGGGGTTAAAGGGTCGCAGCAGTCCATTCCATTCTTCAAAATTGGCTATTTCTTAATTTTCACGCGTATTTTGGCATTTAGGTCCTCCGTAACCCCTCTAATGGGCATTGCGGCACATATTGATTATCACCATTTTGTTCCTCTATTGATAAAATTTCGAATGGTGTATAAGGTTTATCTGTAATGAGGGGCTAGAGGGTCGCAGCATTCCATTCCATTATTCAAAATAAGCTATTTCTTAATGTTCACGCGTATTTCGACATTTAGGTCCTCCGTAACTCCTCTAATAGGCGTTGCAGAACATATTGACTATATACCTTTTGTTTCTCTATTAATAAGCTTTCGAATGACGTATAAGGTATATCTGTTATTAGGGGTTAAAGGGTCGCAGCAGTCCATTCCATTATTCAAAATATCCAATCCATTATTCAAAATTAGCTATTTCTTAATTTTCACGCGTATTTCGACATTTAGGTCCTCCGTAACTCCTCTAATAGGCGTTGCGGATCATATTGACTATATACCTTTTGTTCCTCTATTAATAAGCTTTCAAATGACGTATAAGGTATATCTGTAATTAGGGGTAAACGGGTCGCAGCAGTCCATTTCATTCTTCAAAATTGGCTATTTCTTAATTTTCACGCGTATTTTGGCATTTAGGTCCTCCGTAACCCCTCTAATGGGCATTGCGGCACATATTGATTATAACCATTTTGTTCCTCTATTGATAAAATTTCGAATGGTGTATAAGGTTTATCTGTAATGAGGGGCTAGAGGGTCGCAGCATTCCATTCCATTATTCAAACTAACCTATTTCTTAATGTTGACGCGTATTTCGATTTAGGTCCTCCGTAACTCCTCTAATTGGCGTTGCGGAACATTTTGACTATATACCTTTTGTTCTTCTATTAATAAGCTTTCGAATGACGTATAAAGTATATCTGTAATTAGGGGTTAAAGGGTCGCAGCAGTCCATTCCATTCTTCAAAATTGGCTATTTCTTAATTTTCACGCGTATTTTGGCATTTAGGTCCTCCGTAACCCCTCTAATGGGCATTGCGGCACATATTGACTATAACCATTTTGTTCCTCTATTGATAAAATTTCGAATGGTGTATAAGGTTTATCTGTAATGAGGGGCTAGAGGGTCGCAGCTTTCCATTCCATTATTCAAAATAAGCTATTTCTTAATGTTCACGCGTATTTCGACATTTAGGTCCTCCGTAACACCTCTAATAGGCGTTGCGGAACATATTGACTATATACCTTTTGTTCCTCTATTAATAAGCTTTCGAATGACGTATAAGGTATATCTGTAATTAGGGGTAAAAGGGTCGCAGCAGTCCATTCCATTCTTCAAAATTGGCTATTTCTTAATTTTCACGCGTATTTTGGCATTTAGGTCCTCCGTAACCCCTCTAATGGGCATTGCGGCACATATTGATTATAACCATTTTGTTCCTCTATTGATAAAATTTCGAATGGTGTAAAAGGTTTATCTGTAATAAGGGGCTAGAGGGTCGCAGCAATCCATTCCATTATTCAAAATAAGCTATTTCTTAATGTTCACGCGTATTTCGACATTTAGGTCCTCCGTAACTCCTCTAATAGGCGTTGCGGAACATATTGACCCTATACCTTTTGTTCCTCTATTAATAAGCTTTCGAATGACGTATAAGGTATATCTGTAATTAGGGGTTAAAGGGTCGCAGCAGTCCATTCCATTCTTCAAAATTGGCTATTTCTTAATTTTCACGCGTATTTTGGCATTTAGGTCCTCCGTAACCCCTCTAATGGGCATTGCGGCACATATTGATTATCACCATTTTGTTCCTCTATTGATAAAATTTCGAATGGTGTATAAGGTTTATCTGTAATGAGGGGCTAGAGGGTCGCAGCATTCCATTCCATTATTCAAAATAAGCTATTTCTTAATGTTCACGCGTATTTCGACATTTAGGTCCTCCGTAACTCCTCTTATAGGCGTTGCGGAACATATTGACTATATACCTTTTGTTCCTCTATTAATAAGCTTTCGAATGACGTATAAGGTATATCTGTAATTAGGGGTTAAAGGGTCGCAGCAGTCCATTCTATTCTTCAAAATTGGCTATTTCTTAATTTTCACGCGTATTTTGGCATTTAGGTCCTCCGTAACCCCTCTAATGGGCATTGCGGCACATATTGATTATAACCATTTTGTTCCTCTATTGATAAAATTTCGAATAGTGTATAAGATTTATCTGTAATGAGGGGCTAGAGGGTCGCAGCATTCCATTCCATTATTCAAAATAAGCTATTTCTTAATGTTCACGAGTATTTCGACATTTAGGTCCTCCTTAACTCCTCTAATAGCGTTGCGGAACATATTGACTATATACCTTTTGTTCCTCTATTAATAAGCTTTCGAATGACGTATAAGGTATATCTGTTATTAGGGGTTAAAGGGTCGCAGCAGTCCATTCCATTATTCAAAATATCCAATCCATTATTCAAAATTAGCTATTTCTTAATTTTCACGCGTATTTCGACATTTAGGTCCTCCGTAACTCCTCTAATAGGCGTTGCGGAACATATTGACTATATACCTTTTGTTCCTCTATTAATAAGCTTTCAAATGACGTATAAGGTATATCTGTAATTATTTGTTAAAGGGTCGCAGCAGTCCATTCCATTCTTCAAAATTGGCTATTTCTTAATTTTCACGCGTATTTTGGCATTTAGGTCCTCCGTAACCCCTCTAATGGGCATTGCGGCACATATTGATTATCACCATTTTGTTCCTCTATTGATAAAATTTCGAATGGTGTATAAGGTTTATCTGTAATGAGGGGCTAGAGGGTCGCAGCATTCCATTCCATTATTCAAAATAAGCTATTTCTTAATGTTCACGCGTATTTCGACATTTAGGTCCTCCGTAACTCCTCTAATAGGCGTTGCGGAACATATTGACTATATACCTTTTGTTCCTCTATTAATAAGCTTTCGAATGACGTATAAGGTATATCTGTAATTAGGGGTTAAAGGGTCGCAGCAGTCCATTCTATTCTTCAAAATTGGCTATTTCTTAATTTTCACGCGTATTTTGGCATTTAGGTCCTCCGTAACCCCTCTAATGGGCATTGCGGCACATATTGATTATAACCATTTTGTTCCTCTATTGATAAAATTTCGAATAGTGTAAGATTTATCTGTAATGAGGGGCTAGAGGGTCGCAGCATTCCATTCCATTATTCAAAATAAGCTATTTCTTAATGATCACGAGTATTTCGACATTTAGGTCCTCCTTAACTCTTCTAATAGCGTTGCGGAACATATTGACTATATACCTTTTGTTCCTCTATTAATAAGCTTTCGAATGACGTATAAGGTATATCTGTAATTAGGGGTTAAAGGGTCGCAGCAGTCCATTCTAATCTTCAAAATTGGCTATTTTTTAATTTTCACGCGTATTTTGGCATTTAGGTCCTCCGTAACCCCTCTAATGGGCATTGCGGCACATATTGATTATAACCATTTTGTTACTCTATTGATAAAATTTCGAATGGTGTATAAGGTTTATCTGTAATGAGGGGCTAGAGGGTCGCAGCATTCCATTCCATTTTTCAAACTAAGCTATTTCTTAATGTTTACGCGTATTTCGATTTAGGTCCTCCGTAACTCCTCTAATAGGCGTTGCGGAACATATTGACTATATACCTTTTGTTCCTCTATTTATAAGCTTTCGAATGACGTATAATGTATATCTGTAATTAGGGGTTAAAGGGTCGCGGCAGTCCATTCCATTATTCAAAATTGGCTATTTCTTAATAATCACGCGTAATTTGGCATTTAGGTCCTCCGTAACCCCTCAAATGGGCATTGCGGCACATATTGATTATAACCATTTTGTTCCTCTATTGATAAACTTTCGAATGCTGTATAAGGTTAATCTGTAATTAGGGGCTAGAGGGTCGCAGCATTCCATTCCATTATTCAAAAAAAGCTATTTCTTAATGTTCACGCGTATTTTGGCATTTGGGTCCTCCGTAACCCCTCTAATGGGCATTGCGGCACATATTGATTATAACCATTCTGTTCCTCTATTGATAAAATTTCGAATGGTGTATAAGGTTTATCTGTAATGAGGGACTAGAGGGTCGCAGCATTCCATTCCATTATTCAAAATAAGCTATTTCTTAATGTTCACGCGTATTGACATTTAGGTCCTCTGTAACTCCTCTAATAGTCATTGCGGAACATATTGACTATATACCTTTTGTTCCTCTATTAATAAGCTTTCGAATGACGTATAAGGTATATCTGTAATTAGGGGTAAACGGGTCGCAGCAGTCCATTCCATTCTTCAAAATTGGCTATTTCTTAATTTTCACGCTTATTTTGGCATTTAGGTCCTCCGTAACCCCTCTAATGGGCATTGCGGCACATATTGATTATAACCATTTTGTTCCTCTATTGATAAAATTTCGAATGGTGTATAAGGTTTATCTGTAATGAGGGGCTAGAGGGTCGCAGCATTCCATTCCATTATTCAAACTAACCTATTTCTTAATGTTGACCCGTATTTCGATTTAGGTCCTCCGTAACTCCTCTAATAGGCGTTGCGGAACATATTGACTATATACCTTTTGTTCTTCTATTAATAAGCTTTCGAATGACGTATAAAGTATATCTGTAATTAGGGGTTAAAGGGTCGCAGCAGTCCATTCCATTCTTCAAAATTGGCTATTTCTTAATTTTCACTCGTATTTTGGCATTTAGGTCCTCCGTAACCCCTCTAATGGGCATTGCGGCACATATTGACTATAACCATTTTGTTCCTCTATTGATAAAATTTCGAATGGTGTATAAGGTTTATCTGTAATGAGGGGCTAGAGGGTCGCAGCTTTCCATTCCATTATTCAAAATAAGCTATTTCTTAATGTTCACGCGTATTTCGACATTTAGGTCCTCCGTAACACCTCTAATAGGCGTTGCGGAACATATTGACTATATACCTTTTGTTCCTCTATTAATAAGCTTTCAAATGACGTATAAGGTATATCTGTAATTAGGGGTTAAAGGGTCGCAGCAGTCCATTCCATTCTTCAAAATTGGCTATTTCTTAATTTTCACGCGTATTTTGGCATTTAGGTCCTCCGTAACCCCTCTAATGGGCATTGCGGCACATATTGATTATAACCATTTTGTTCCTCTATTGATAAAATTTCGAATGGTGTATAAGGTTTATCTGTAATAAGGGGCTAGAGGGTCGCAGCAATCCATTCCATTATTCAAAATAAGCTATTTCTTAATGTTCACGCGTATTTCGACATTTAGGTCCTCCGTAACTCCTCTAATAGGCGTTGCGGAACATATTGACCCTATACCTTTTGTTCCTCTATTAATAAGCTTTCGAATGACGTATAAGGTATATCTGTAATTAGGGGTTAAAGGGTCGCAGCAGTCCATTCCATTCTTCAAAATTGGCTATTTCTTAATTTTCACGCGTATTTTGGCATTTAGGTCCTCCGTAACCCCTCTAATGGGCATTGCGGCACATATTGATTATCACCATTTTGTTCCTCTATTGATAAAATTTCGAATGGTGTATAAGGTTTATCTGTAATGAGGGGCTAGAGGGTCGCAGCATTCCATTCCATTATTCAAAATAAGCTATTTCTTAATGTTCACGCGTATTTCGACATTTAGGTCCTCCGTAACTCCTCTAATAGGCGTTGCGGAACATATTGACTATATACCATTTGTTCCTCTATTAATAAGCTTTCGAATGACGTATAAGGTATATCTGTAATTAGGGGTTAAAGGGTCGCAGCAGTCCATTCCATTCTTCAAAATTGGCTATTTCTTAATTTTCACGCGTATTTTGGCATTTAGGTCCTCCGTAACCCCTCTAATGGGCATTGCGGCACATATTGATTATAACCATTTTGTTCCTCTATTGATAAAATTTCGAATGGTGTATTAGGTTTATCTGTAATAAGGGGCTAGAGGGTCGCAGCAATCCATTCCATTATTCAAAATAAGCTATTTCTTAATGTTCACGCGTATTTCGACATTTAGGTCCTCCGTAACTCCTCTAATAGGCGTTGCGGAACATATTGATCCTATACCTTTTGTTCCTCTATTAATAAGCTTCCGAATGACGTATAAGGTATATCTGTAATTAGGGGTTAAAGGGTCGCAGCAGTCCATTCCATTCTTCAAAATTGGCTATTTCTTAATTTTCACGCGTATTTTGGCATTTAGGTCCTCCGTAACCCCTCTAATGGGCATTGCGGCACATATTGATTATAACCATTTTGTTCCTCTATTGATAAAATTTCGAATGGTGTATAAGGTTTATCTGTAATGAGGGGCTAGAGGGTCGCAGCATTCCATTCCATTATTCAAAATAAGCTATTTCTTAATGTTCACGCGTATTTCGACATTTAGGTCCTCCGTAACTCCTCTAATAGGCGTTGCGGAACATATTGACTATATACCTTTTGTTCCTCTATTAATAAGCTTTCGAATGACGTATAAGGTATATCTGTAATTAGGGGTTAAAGGGTCGCAGCAGTCCATTCCATTCTTCAAAATTGGCTATTTCTTAATTTTCACGCGTATTTTGGCATTTAGGTCCTCCGTAACCCCTCTAATGGGCATTGCGGCACATATTGATTATAACCATTTTGTTCCTCTATTGATAAAATTTCGAATGGTGTATTAGGTTTATCTGTAATAAGGGGCTAGAGGGTCGCAGCAATCCATTCCATTATTCAAAATAAGCTATTTCTTAATGTTCACGCGTATTTCGACATTTAGGTCCTCCGTAACTCCTCTAATAGGCGTTGCGGAACATATTGATCCTATACCTTTTGTTCCTCTATTAATAAGCTTCCGAATGACGTATAAGGTATATCTGTAATTAGGGGTTAAAGGGTCGCAGCAGTCCATTCCATTCTTCAAAATTGGCTATTTCTTAATTTTCACGCGTATTTTGGCATTTAGGTCCTCCGTAACCCCTCTAATGGGCATTGCGGCACATATTGATTATAACCATTTTGTTCCTCTATTGATAAAATTTCGAATGGTGTATAAGGTTTATCTGTAATGAGGGGCTAGAGGGTCGCAGCATTCCATTCCATTATTCAAAATAAGCTATTTCTTAATGTTCACGCGTATTTCGACATTTAGGTCCTCCGTAACTCCTCTAATAGGCGTTGCGGAACATATTGACTATATACCTTTTGTTCCTCTATTAATAAGCTTTCGAATGACGTATAAGGTATATCTGTAATTAGGGGTTAAAGGGTCGCAGCAGTCCATTCCATTCTTCAAAATTGGCTATTTCTTAATTTTCACGCGTATTTTGGCATTTAGGTCCTCCGTAACCCCTCTAATGGGCATTGCGGCACATATTGATTATAACCATTTTGTTCCTCTATTGATAAAATTTCGAATGGTGTATTAGGTTTATCTGTAATAAGGGGCTAGAGGGTCGCAGCAATCCATTCCATTATTCAAAATAAGCTATTTCTTAATGTTCACGCGTATTTCGACATTTAGGTCCTCCGTAACTCCTCTAATAGGCGTTGCGGAACATATTGATCCTATACCTTTTGTTCCTCTATTAATAAGCTTCCGAATGACGTATAAGGTATATCTGTAATTAGGGGTTAAAGGGTCGCAGCAGTCCATTCCATTCTTCAAAATTGGCTATTTCTTAATTTTCACGCGTATTTTGGCATTTAGGTCCTCCGTAACCCCTCTAATGGGCATTGCGGCACATATTGATTATAACCATTTTGTTCCTCTATTGATAAAATTTCGAATGGTGTATAAGGTTTATCTGTAATGAGGGGCTAGAGGGTCGCAGCATTCCATTCCATTATTCAAAATAAGCTATTTCTTAATGTTCACGCGTATTTCGACATTTAGGTCCTCCGTAACTCCTCTAATAGGCGTTGCGGAACATATTGACTATATACCTTTTGTTCCTCTATTAATAAGCTTTCGAATGACGTATAAGGTATATCTGTAATTAGGGGTTAAAGGGTCGCAGCAGTCCATTCTATTCTTCAAAATTGGCTATTTCTTAATTTTCACGCGTATTTTGGCATTTAGGTCCTCCGTAACCCCTCTAATGGGAATTGCGGCACATATTGATTATAACCATTTTGTTCCTCTATTGATAAAATTTCGAATAGTGTATAAGATTTATCTGTAATGAGGGGCTAGAGGGTCGCAGCATTCCATTCCATTATTCAAAATAAGCTATTTCTTAATGTTCACGAGTATTTCGACATTTAGGTCCTCCTTTACTCCTCTAATAGCGTTGCGGAACATATTGACTATATACCTTTTGTTCCTCTATTAATAAGCTTTCGAATGACGTATAAGGTATATCTGTAATTAGGGGTTAAAGGGTCGCAGCAGTCCATTCCATTATTCAAAATATCCATTCCATTATTCAAAATTGGCTATTTCTTAATTTTCACGCGTATTTTGGCATTTAGGTCCTTCGTAACCCTTCTAAAGGGCATTGCGGCACAATCGACAATTTATATCTATAATCAGGGGATGAAGAATAGAAAGATCCAATGGAAATAAAAAAAATACAAATAGTATTTTAATTTTAGTATATGTTTTGGTATTCACGTCGTCCATACATTAAATAAGGAATTTCTGTTAAAAATAGTTGGGGAAACCCACTAGTTTATCCTCCGAAACTAAATAAATTAATAAAGACAAAAATTTCAACGAGTGTTTTGATTTATTTTTTCTGATATTAATTGAATATTTGTTAAATATCACCAAAATGAAGAATTCAGAAATACGGGATATAGTGTCACAGTCAAAAAATAAATTTTCTATTTCATTATTCATTTTTCAACTTGAATACTGAAATATAAACCATTTCATCATTCATTGTCCATCACTTAACGTTGAATAGTGAATAATGAAGTATTTCATTATTCATTATTGAATTTTGAATAATGAAAGATGAATAATGGACGTACTTTAGCGCGGTTCATTCAACAGACAGTCCAGATATGTGTTTGACTTGTTAGTAAGCCGGAATGGACTTTCGTACTGCTTTTTATCATTTATTTAAAATAGCGGGATTCAAACTCGTGTAATGTACTGTTTCATTGTCTATTTTTTTTCCTAAAATTTAGCATCAATTTTTGTTTTAAGGAAAAAACCATGCCTCCTCCCCCTTTTAGGTTAAATGATCCGTCCCTAAAGTAAACAAGAGTCGTATTCAGACCATATAAAAATGGCTGAATAAAAGCAAACGTTTGCATTTTTTAAGTGAATACATGATTTGTACCAGTTCGAACGACAGCTGCTTTAGCTACTTACTTGCAACATATGCATGTCAATGTAATATTATTCTTTGAATGGGTGTCTTGTTAGAAATTGAAATTCTGATCAGTTTCACATTTTGACCTAAGCAGAGATTTAAATTTAATCTTTTTTGTTGAGTTTCTTTCATTCATATTTCAGAACGAATTGAATAACGTGATGACAACCTTGAATATACACCAGATTCGCCCTACGAAAAACCAGAATTGTCCACATGGCCGACCTATGGTAATGTATATGATACCGACTTCATACATGTCATATGAAACTCGAAGTTACAGAATCGAAATGGATCAAGATAAAGTTGATGTCTGTAAAACAGAATGTATCTTTCGCAAGATTAAATTTGTGATGAAGACATATGGGATCTATGCGGAATTTACATGAAGGAAAACGCTCTGTCCTCCCTAACCAGCCTTGATGCAGCAATCGCTCTATAAAAAAATCTTAAGGATTTATTTCATCAAGATATCTAGCTGATACATTGTGATATGTGAACACCGTGATTGACTAAATAACATCATGATATTGGAGTCCGTTGTTTTTCACTATGTGAAATTGTCAAATTAGCCTTGAAAATCAGACTTAATATACTCAGGAAAATCAATATTTTGTACTTGTAAAACTAAAGAATTATACAATACCAAAACACTTTTCTTTTTACAGTCTCTAGATAGTTAATGTTTCGTTCTGTGTTGTGAATAAAGTTAAACGGGACAAACGCAAATGCTTCTAATATTTTTGAATGATGATGACTTTCCCATGCATTGTATTTCGTCTGTTTGCTCCTTTTTTCTTCAAATTTTGCGTGATATTACATCCCCTCGGATCTATTGAAGATATCATAACAACAGTTTCGCCATTGATAGATATCAATATTAAGTTCCGAAATCTGCTGAAATACACATTCACCAATATGTTGTCAATAAAAATTTCCAGCATTTCAAAAACATCTTATTCGATGTATTTTGAATATTATTTAAACGTTTTTCTAATTAACAAAACAAGAATAATTTCTGCCAAGTACTATATAACTATTTACTTCAAGGTGTTCTGTATTTCTTGCAAAAACAGATGTTGTATGAGTGCCAACGAGACAACTCTCCATCCAAGTCACAATGAAGTTAAAGTAAACAATTATAGGTCACAGTACGGCATTCAACACGGAGCCTTGGCTCACACCGTACAGCAAGTTATACTTTTACTTTATTTGGCCTTTCAATTATTTCGATTCGAACAGGAAAACCAAAACTTTTGAAAAATTATAAATGATAGTTTAGGCGTGATTTACCATTATCATTTCTTTTATTTTAAAGGACAGGTCGGATAATCAGATTGTTTTTGGTCTATGTTTAGTATTAATTTATTTGCTGTCAAAATATCTAGCTTAATATATTGTCTTCACTGTTTATTGTCTCATTTACTTAGATAATTAGATAGCGTGTATACATTTGGTATCCATCGACTCCGTTTAAGATATTTTAACTGTTTTATGTGTTATTATGTGAATCTTATTGTATTATCATCATCATCATCATCATCATCATCATCATCATCATTAACATCGTAGAAAGATGCATTTCTTCTTCTTCTTCTTCTTCTTCTTCTTATTATTATTATTATTATTATTATTATTATTATTATTATTAAGATGCATTTCTTGCATTGCAGTGGCCTTTATTAACAGCCCAAATATTTTGGGAGAATTAGTTATGTCACTTAAAAGCCTCCATAAATATTGATTTTGTTGAGATAACAAGGAAGTAAGGTTTATGATCAGATCGTTATACGACAGATTAGGTAAGTGATGCATTTTACTAAAACTGTTATTTTCTTGTTGTTTTTTTCTATATTAACCAGTATTTCCAATTTATATAATCTTTGAAAATTGCATGCAAATTAGTGTAGAGCGTATCATAAGTTCTGAAGGTACTGAAATTTATCCTTTAGCATTGTTTGAAAAGGGGGAGGCAATACCATGTAGGCAATCAATAACCATACGTCGATAAAAAACGGACAAACTTGTAGTGAAGTGAAAGTTGTTTAAGCCTCACTTTGTGTTTGAGATGAAGAACAGCAATTCACGAACTGATCCTTTGCGTTTGTGTCTGTGTTTTGCCGTGCATGTACTGATTTTGTGTCATGGACGGATACCCCATATCCTGTGTTGTATCATAACACCAAGGCCAAAAGTGAACGAGGAAGAAAGAAACAACGGCCAACAAAATTCTACACAATAAGATTTGAAAATATGATTATGGGACATATTTTTATAAACAGATACAGTGTGGTCGCAACAGGTTGATTTGCTTAAACACTTTGAGATAAGAAATAATCGATTCAAGGGAAGTAATATATAATCATACGTAAATATGTTGAAATATGTCAATTGACACAATTGAATTACAGTTGAATGCTTTAGGTTTCAATGAAAATAAACAGAATTTAACCAAGAATGCATGTTTGCATTTTATTGCACTTCGTGATTTTTACCCCTCAGTGAATATACTAGTTTACTGTTTGTTATACGTATGTCTTTACAATCTTAAATTGCAATCCTGTAACTTAGCATGATCCTGAAAATATAAGGTGACTGCAAAAAAATTACGGAAACATATTGACATATCTTCATCGGTGTGTCCGTTCTTTTGTCTTCAGTTATTTTATTGGCGGTATTTTGAGTTTCCTGTGCTTTATTGGAAAGGAACTTATAAAGTTGGATGAAATAGGAAGGGGAAAACCCTATGGTTTACTTACATTGTACAGCAGTTCTAATTGACACCAATCAGCTCTCTAATCGTAATTTAGAACAGGGACTGTAAGCTGGATTTTTCCTGTTAATTTCAGTATATTTTATTGCAATAATCAAGCAATATGTGTGGACACAAATTACGTGTATGACTACCTTTATTTAGTCCTCTCCTTGCACACAATGCATATGTAGAATGACAGCAAACATATACATTGTAAATAATAAAGCTTTAGTAATAGAAAAGTCACACATTGGTACAACAGAAGAAAACAAACATTACAAAAAAAAAAAAAAAAAAAAAAAAAAATGAAAAAAATTATGACTTGGAATGTTATAATCTTCATGAATGTTTAATGAAATAACAAACTTTATCAAACATTTGAGAGTTAGTTTTTTATTTTTATGCATCTTTTACAAAAATAGCGTTTTCTGTAAGTCATATTCTAAATAAAAAGAATCAAATGGTATAGATGATTACTGGGTGAGGGTTAGGGCTTGGGTGTATGATTCTGACAGTTCTACTCACAAACAGATTATGATAGTTTTATCTCTAGAACATTGTTCATCAGCTAAGTCTAATAGTTATTTATCTTTGGATTTGCCACAGCAAATTGCCGGGGACACATTGTATTATTATCCTGTCCATTCGTCTGTTCAATAAAAGAGGGACGAAAGATACCAGAGGGACAGTCAAACTCATAGATCGAAAACAAACTGAAAACGCCATGGCCAAAAATAAAAAGACAAACAGACAAATAATGGTATATGGTTTCACCGGCTTACGCCTAAAGGATGCAAGCTAGACATTTTGTATCATATACGGTGTTAATAGATATAGTTATGGTGTTTATATAATCAGTATTATGATTTTATTCAAATTTTTCGCAAATGACAGGTTGTTTAACTTTATATTTTTTTAGTAATAATAGGCTTGCATGATACATGGATACGGTTAATTTCGTTAACTTTACAATTTTCAAATATATAACTTTTATATTATGCCTACTTTGTTTGTATATGAAAGGTGTTCATAATCATATGTATGATCACGAGATTGTACATTAAATTTTCCATAAATGACAGAATGTTTTGGTGAAATTACGCATACGGAGTTGATTATTGTTTTTTAAATCAAATGTTTGTGGCATTATTTTGATGCATACAGCGGGACATCATATTTAGTTTAGTGTAGTTTAGTTTAGTTTAGTTTAGTTTAGTTTAGTTTAGTTTAGTTTTAGTTTTAGTTTTAGTTTAGTTTTAGTTAAGTTTAGTTTAGTTTTAGTTAAGTTTAGTTTAGTTTAGTTTAGTTTAGTTTAGTTTAGTTTAGTTTATGTGATTCCATCAGTTTTTTGGCAACTAGATCTGTCTCTTCTTAAAGGATTTACGACATTTTATCATCGTAAACCACTGTCGCTTTAAAGTAACATGATACGCAATGATTAGATACTTATTTAAACAAAAATATTTTTTTATGATTAGTCAATCGAAATGACATAGATTTACTTTTATTCTATAGCGAGGAATAGATGTTAAGTTCAATTATTCTGGAACAATAATACTGACATCAAAGGGAACAATGGCCATCGTTTTCCCTAGATTTTTTGTTAAAAATGAACTGCAAGATTTGAACTCATTGTATGCTTCTTGTTGAAGGTATTTTTGTTAAGCTCATCCAAACCTGAATAACAAGTCATTTTTTCAGGACCGTAAATTGCTCTCAACCCTTTGTTTTTAATTATTTTTAAAAGTATTGCATTTTTTATAATAATAAGATAACCTGGGACATAATATATCATTGACAGAGCTAACACGCATAATAATTCTTTCTTGATAATATTCTAGAGATGGCACAGGTGTTGGCAGTACCAGGAGACGTTAGACATGGGTTTTCTTATAGTCGTTCATTCAATCATGACTTCGGCAGAATTACTGGAATAGCAGCTTCTTCAAAGGGCAACATTGTATTATGTGACCATAACAACAAGAATCTAATTTTAGTTGACAATATTGGAAATTATCTAACCAAGCTGAATGTAGACAGTGAGCCATACGATGTTGCTATTACAAGTCAAAATAAAGGATATATCACTCAACCTAATACCAGATCTGTATTACAAATAGATCCAGATAGGATGGTTGTTGTTGGACTCTCTTTAACTACCTAGAAGATCTGGACTATGCAGATGATCTGGCCTTACTGTCACATCTAGAAACACACATGCAAGACAAAACCACTAAGTTACAAAAGAATGCAAGTATGATTGGATTGCATATCAACATCAAGAAATCAGAAGTCATGCCTCTTAACATCTCAGAGCCTCCTGTAATAGATTTAAACGGGACACACCTGGATTGCACTTCATCTTTCACCTACTTGGGCAGCATAGTAACATCTGAAGGAGGAGCAGACAAAGACATCAGAGCCAGAATAGGAAAAGCAAGAACTGCATTTTTAAAACTAAGTCACATCTGGAAGTCAAGCAACATCAGTAAGAACACCAAAATTAGACTATATAACAGTTGTGTACTAGCAGTGCTGCTATATGGGGCTGAATGCTGGAGAATGACAGAAAAAGACATCAACAAGCTCTCCAGTTTTCACAACAGTTGCCTTAGAAAGATCTTAAGGATATTCAGGCCTCGTAAGATCACCAACAAAGACCTCCCTGAAACAACAGGATCCAACAGCATGGAGACCTTATTGACGCAAAAAAGATGGAGATGGATTGGCCATGTTCTTAGAAGACCAGCAGAGGACTTGACCAGAGTTGCCCTAAGATGGACACCTGAGGGGAAAAGAAAGAAAGGACGCCCCAAAACAACTTGGAGAAGAACAGTTGAAGCTGAAATGAAAACATGGAATCAGCTGGGGCGAAATAGAAAAGAAAGCACAGAACAGAGATGAGTGGAAAGATCTAGTCCTTGCCCTATGTGCCTCCGGGCATAATAAGGACTAGGTCAGGTCAGGATGGTTGTTCTATCGAAAAACACATGCAACAAGTTAAACACTACCGTGATATGTGCATCTGCGTTTGGGGATGTATGCCATCTTGTCGTAAATATTAATGGTCATTCTTACATTCAAAATTTTACAAGCTTGAGGTAAGTCGATATGTACATTAACAAGACTCGTCATGAACATGCATGAAATATTTGCCACTTGACGTTAAGCAACAAACAATCAATCTCATGAAGATTATTTTTCCTTGACTAAATAATACTTCAGGTGTGTATAGAATTTCTTTATGTTCAATTCAGTTACAGGGACATATTTGTTAAGGTACTGCAAAACGACAGAGGACGTGTCAAAATTAGAAAAAAACTACTGGCTACAATGTTGGGTAACCAGAGTTTATAATCAGTTAGCAGTTTGATTTTACATTTAAGTCACATGATATTTATATATTTGAACGGTGAAGTTTTGCTATTAATACGTATACATAGATTTTCTTTTAATAGGTAATCTTTTATTTCAACCAAATCTTCAACAATATTCTGCTATCAAATTATTGTCTTTCCATACTCTAATTTGTCGACAGCTTTTACGTACCCAAGTAACGTTAATCATTACATCATTCGTCAACCGCACAGCACACCTCTTGAAAATCAAATATAATAAACGTTTGAAGACCTAAAACACTTCTATTCTATTAGATATCTTCACTATAAACATGATAAACCGAAACCGAAACCAAAACCAAAACCGAAACCAAAGATAGTTGAGTGAGTTGATATGACTGTTAGTGATATTGAAAAGTAATGAAATAAGTTTGTATATTCATTTTATTCTGAAGATGACAATATTCAATATATTAAAAGTATGAAGAATATTATTTTAAACTTAACTAAATACACTTATCATATAATGAAAATTTAAAAGTGTCAATATTATATTTATGTATGATGCACATTAAGAACGAGAAATGTTTCGTCGAAGGGACAGTGTTGCACAAAGTTATACAATTGGTGCAATATTGCTTATGATTTCATAAATTTTGGGATTTCTACATTAACTCTTTTATATGCAGCACGTCGGAAGAAACATGCCTAGAGATAGATTTATATACAATTTGAAGTCATGACGACATCTTAAATTGGATACTTACTAAGTAATTGTTTTTACTGGTAAGATCTAAAACTAACATTGTCCATTAACTTCTGGACTGTATAACTAATTAGTTTTATTTTCTCTGATAAGATTACTTATTATATATGTTATAAAGTAGTAATAGTTTTTATTAAAGTCATTATACATATATAAAGTTATAGGATCATATCAATACTTTTTTATCCTGACATATTCTTGTATACAGCATCGGAAATCTAGAGGCAAAAAAATACTTCAACAACAAAAACTGAGATAATACACGTTTTCAATGTTTTTTTTCATAGACTTCCTAAGTAACCTAATGAATATTCTTTCACAGAAAAAAACTGATCTGATTAATAACTTTAACGGATTAACTTTTTGTGTAGGTATTTTCCTTTAATTTTGTGTTAGCTTCCATAGACTCGCCTTTTATAAATCGTAATATTCACAGTAAGACTATAACTTAATCGGAAGCAAAGGTGAAAATTAGATGTGGAAAATAGATATAGGTTGATTGTTAAGAGCTTTGTCAAAAAATTTGAATCTTTGTGTATCATGAGTACCGAAAGATCTTTTGTTTTTGAATGAAAGTTTTTTTGTTCTATTTCTATACCTCAGGTTGTAGCAAACAAGTATTTATTTCAGTAAAAAAAAAAGCTTCAAGTGCCATTATCTCATGTATAAAAATACGAAATAACCTTTAATCAGTATCCTTACCTATGAAAACAAACTGCTGAACTTGTAACCTTTATTTTATGACATTTAGTGTTCTTGTTCCCTGTTTCACCATTCGTGTGCTGTATATAGTGGCTTTTTCTGTATGGTTTTATTTAAAATATTTCAGTAGCATAGGAGAGACAGCATACACAGCAGGTCAACAAATTAATATTGGTTCTGGTGTTGTGAAGACTCATACAATTGATGGTCAAACTTACTTTTCTTGTATTGGTGGCCAAAATGATATAATGGTCAGAAAACAGGGAACGTCATATTGGGATTCTGTTTTTGAAAATATTTCTAGCATCGCAACCATTGACACACCCACTGACATATGCTCTGATGATAATGGACACCTCTATGTCAGTGGACAAGGTTCAAACAACATACACAGACTGACACAGGATGGGAAAGTGTTAGATATACCACTTCATTCTCAGCATGGAATCAAGGAACCAGTTGCCGTATGCTTCAACAAAAACTATACTAAATTATATATTGTCAATGAATGGTGGAAGTCAGTTTTGGTTTTTGATGTTTATTGATGATTGATTATAACTACAAATCTTCCATGAGAAATATACCATGACATGTATATTTTTTAAGTTTACAATTGCACATTAAATTAATATCATTCTTCACAAAAACGAAGTACATGTCTTATATATGATAACCGTACAACGCATGAATGTGAAAACTAATGATTTATAGTTATAAGAAGATGTGGTATGAGTGCTAATGAGACAACTCTCCATCCAAGTCAAAATTTATAAAAGTAAACCTTTATAGGTCAAAGTACGGTCTTCAACACGGAGCCTTGGCTCATTACAAACAGCAAGCTATAAAGGGCCCCCAAAATAACTAGTGTAAAACCATTCAAACGGGAAAACCAACGGTCTAATCTATATAAAAAACGAGAAACGAGAAACACTTATGAACAACATCAACAAACGACAACTACTGAACAACAGATTCCTATGTTCTACTCAATGTTAGCCTTGTGAAACAAAATCTCTTGTGAATCATTGCTTCGCATTTAATTAAGACTGGATAGTTTATTTGTTTGTAATTAAATCGATTGATTGATAAACGTTTGTTTTACACTGACTCTGCCTAAAAACGGTTATGAGGTTATGATCCGATAACCTGTTTAACTTGCATTGAGCTGAGGCTGTTCATTTTGGCAAAAAATAAAATTTTGTCTAAAAACATAGTGACTTGTGATCAATGTTTCTTTAACTGTGCCAGAATTGACTCGCTGTCTTTATTTTTGGGCTGCTAATTGTCAAACATGGTGGTGGTGTTGTTGATTTTTTCAGTATGATCAATTATTTCTATATTTTTTTTTTGCCAAGAGAAGCCCTATTGTCTGTCTATATCTTCTTTACCGCTAAAAATATTCACAAGGTTGGCATATGAGTAAGCTACTGACTGATTTTTTAGAGTTATATATTGGTATGGATGGCTTGCGGTGAATAAACGTACTGCTTTAAAACATCATTCTGTCTACAGTGGCAATCGTTGAATAATCTTTTGTAGAAGACATGCGATTATCCTTGCCGCTGGATGCATCATCGGTCTTCCATGTTTCTACAGTTATAGATACCGACACGAAGCAAATCGCTTTTTTATTTGCTTGCCGAGAGAAGAACTATATTGAAAGATAATTTAGTTTCTAACTTTTATAATTCTAACATATGAGGATAACCAACTCATTATTATAAAAACTCTTTAAGGTTCCACTAAAGTCAAAATATAGGACACTTCATAAACATCTAAACTTTGCCTGTATTTTTCAACCTATAATGAGTAAAGTCCTAAACTATGAGAACATATGTTCATTTAACTATAATTAACATATACACACTGTGTAAATTGTAAATAAACTTGAAATTGTTATGCTGTGGCCAAACCGGTTCTTGGGGTGAACACTAAATTTTCAAAAAATCTGGAGGCCTGCGAGACGACTTAATTTGCTTAAAATTGGTATGGACGAATACTGTTACATGTAATGCAGGGCAAGCTCATGTTGATTTGTCACATACATATGTTTTAATGGCATATTTGTCCAATTTCTGTATTTTAACTTCGATATTTGTTCACCTAGATACATGAAATTAACTGAAACTCGAAAATCAATACGTTTTCTGAAAAATCAACATGAGGTTTTCCCACTATTACAATTTTGGGACATAGGGTTATAAATCGTATTGTTCATATGTTAGTCATTTAAGTTTAAAACGGGTATTTGACCCTCTAAGAAGCCTTGTAGTGATATCTTTGTTTATTTAAAAGAGAATGTGGGAGAGTGGGAAATCCACATCACCAATCCAGTATTCAGCTCACTGTGTTGACATGAATTGTCAATGATATTGCCCTTTTTATAAAGTAACTCTATACAAAACTTTTGTTTGTACGACATCATGCGGGTTTTCTACCCCAAGAAACGTATATCTGATCTATATTTAGCAAACACCTTTCGCAATTGTTGGCCCTCAATGCTCTTCAACTTCTTTCTTTATTGAGTCTTCCATCTCGAGCATCACTGATGAGTCTTTTGTGAACGAAACGCGCATCTTGGGTACAAAATTGACAACCTGTTATCTTTGATGATATACAAATAATAGTATGTGATGTGTTTGCCAATGAGACAACTCTCCTCCAGGGACCATATGACACAGACAGTTTTATCTATAGGTCATCGTACGGCCTTCAACAATGAACAAAGATCAATCAGCTAGAATAGAAGGGAACCGGCACAGATAAATAAAACATTTTCATATATTATATGACTTTTTTTATTCTGATACTGACTTTTTCACGTTAAAAATCAGGGGATCCCAAATTTATGAAAAAAAATGAAAATCACTATACTAATAGAGAAAATAACAAACGAACTATTTCACCGCGTCGAATCACAGCGAACCACACATGACATCATAAGTTACACTACATCATTTGAAATTTTGTCAGAGTGCAGCAAACCTGGCGTTCTCTTGCACAAAGAATTGAAAAATAATTACTGCATGCGTTTCATTTATTTTACTTTGAGCATGCCTTTAACAATGCAAAGTTCAATGGTAATATACCGGTAAGGCAAATTTCTTATTTTTCTCTTAGCATTGTTTGAAACGATATGACTCGGCACATTTGTTATTGTTAATTGCTCATTTTCGGGTGGATAATTTGCTTAAAACTACATTGGTCTTGTCGTGATATGATCAGTGTCATCCTGAATACGATCTCATTCATTTAAGGAAAGTCCTGTGCAAGCAGACACGTAGATTTGGTTCAGGGGTGGGCCGCGAGTCTGTAGGCTGACTGTAAGTTATATGAAAGGTCATTTGTCGACCTAATAATTATTTCAAACATTAAAAAATTTAATTGATGTAACTCAACTTTGAGTTTTCTACTTACGCTTTTCGTGGTTTTTTCAAAGTCATGAAATATATTTTTCAACCCGGACCAGAAATAAGTACTGCGGTAACATGTATTTTAAGAGGCGGATTCAGAGTGGAAGGGGTCGTGCGACCCTGGCCACTCCTTATAAGGCTACAATTATGGTTAATGAGGACTTTTACCTGTTCCACACCAAACGTTTCCTAGTTTCAGGGCGCTCGGGAGTCCTCATTTAAAAATCCTGGATCTGCATCCTCATTTGTTTCTTTATTTGTTCTTTGGTCGATTGATAGCTATCTATACATTGACAATGAAACTACACTGACATCTACTTCATTTTATATAATGGTCTCACATCAAATGTCAAAAATGTGTATATTTTTTTACCTTTTATCATACGTAAGCGATACCTTTTTGGTCACTATTCATGTGTTGCGTCTAAATATAAGTTGTAGCACTTAGTACTGACTGTACAAGTTAAACAAGTCCTTCTAAACAAAAAACAGAAAAAGAAGACACCTTGGAACAGCACCAGACTATCTATTAACATTAGAGCTAATAAATGAGAACTCAATAATACTGCAGATAACTATCGTTCAAAAAAGGTGTTTTATTCACAAAAAACTCGATTGTTTTGCAATGTTATGAATGAAAGTGAAGATAGATCCTAATGAGGTGCATTCGCGCATGCATATATCAATTGCGAACTGACACAATAGTTCTTTTTATCACGACCAGTCCACTGATATTATTAGCGAATACATGT
Organism: Mytilus californianus; assembly: GCF_021869535.1. Lineage (NCBI taxonomy): Eukaryota > Metazoa > Mollusca > Bivalvia > Mytilida > Mytilidae > Mytilus > Mytilus californianus. The sequence goes on from NW_026262626.1 coordinate 14,764,578, forward strand.
CAACAATGACTGATAAAAAGATTAATACGGCAGCCGGAGACATTTCTCAATGAGTTGTACATGGTATGGTAAAAATAAATTTGCCTCTTTTTTATACAGTTCACCATAAAGAAGGTAAAACATATTGGATACAATGTTCTTGAAAAATCTGATTTATCTCCCTTTGAAACTAATTTTTCTGAAAGAAATATCATTTGCATAGATCGGCGGCCGTCCTATTAAATTGATTTAAAGCGAGATTCATTTCTATTTTTCGGTAAATTTAATATTGACGTCCTTAAGGAAATGGAGAACCTCAATGAACATGTAGTCCTTCATTAAAACAAAACATTTTTCCTAATCGTTTTATCTAAAATAAAATTTTCATTACATGCATGCTTCATTGTAATCTGTCGTTTTGATTGACTGACAATAATTACGGGGTACTCCAATATTATTTTCGATTTCCGTATAGAACATGTAAAATACCAGACCATAACCTTGACAATGTTAAATAATGAATTGAAAAAGAAATGAAACGCTTATAAGTCTACATTTCATTTTTGTTGCATACAAATATAATTATAAAAATTGAATGCGTCTATAAACAGTTCTGTAGGGTTCTTAAAGCGTTGATCGTGCGCCCAGTTTTAAGATGAATCGTTTGTGAGCTTAAAAAAAATCTGCTTCGGTCAATGCTTTTATACCGCAATAGAATTATAAAAAGACGTACACAAAATGTGTTCAATTCTTATATAAATTTTACATCATAATTCCGACACTAATTACGTTTCGCGGACGTTGACACAATGGCTATTATTTATGATGCGAATGTAGAATCGTGTTTGCTAATGACAATATAAGTAATATAGTTTAAAAACAAAACAAGTGTGTACTTTTACTACCAGTCTCCATATTCGATCACCTAACCAGGTTTTTAGATAAACAGTCGTTCGAAATTGCGATTAATTTTTTTTTTCAATTCAATAGCTACGTACATTGTGAAAAGATGGATAGCCTCTTTGAAGTCATTTCTGTCAATAATAGTCTATTTCAAAATAGTTGGTATCAAAGTCGTACACACTGTCGCACTATAAATCATCACCGCTTTTGCATGTTCTTATTTATTTCTATATTTGTGTAATAAGGAATATACATGTGCAAGTACTAACAGCCAGTGTGTTTCTGAATTCGGAATAAGTAACACAATTGTCTCTGTAGACATCTTTAAACTTATATGTTCACAAATGAAGGCTTACTATTTTGTCATCTAGCGCTTGTTACAATGTATAAATAATTTAAAACATTATAGAAAGACAAATAATTTGCACGACCGTGGCCATTATTATCAACACACACATTATGGTAGAAATAGTTATGTTACATAAAGACCTCCATAAATATTGAATTTCTTCAATTGTCAAGGATATCCGATCGATCGCTATTACACGACACATCACAGAAAATTAAACGCATCATATGTAAGTGATATATTCAATATGATATTATATTGCTTATGCTTAATATCATCTTAAATGTCATGCCAATTAATGTTTTGAGGAGCATAATAACTGTAAGTACTGAAGATTAACATTTGACATAGTTACACAAAGGTGAGGCTACACCAGGTAGACAATCAATACCCATCATTTGCCTTCATGTCGATGAAAACAACAACACCACGGTCAAAAGAAAACGACGAAGAGACAAACAACGGTCTATAAAATATCACACAGTAAATTAAAGATTGAACAATATAAATGTAGGTATTAGAAATAAAAGACAATAGAAATAAACAATTGAAATAAGTAATAACTTGTCCAAGAGAAGTAACAGATACTAATATTAAATCATAGGGACTCGGTTAGCAGATTTAAAAAATATTTTTCTTTTTTTTTTTCTTTCTTTTTTTTCCTGTCCATTTGTATTGCATTATAAACGTACTCAACGTTGCCATTAATAGTTCTTTGACTTCAAGAAAAGTGCAGTTTACTGTCCAGGTCTCTATGGCATTTTATAGTATACGGATCTGGATAGTAATCTGCACATTGCTAGAAAACAAAGACATTATACTGTCAACGTTTAATTTATATACCTCGATAATAATGCAATACAAAAAGACTGGAAATACGAAATAAAACAAAAAAAATATTGGTAAACCTATATATATCCGTCTGTGTCACATTGTGTATATAGTTATCGGGCTAACTTCTACACTCTGCATCCTGGAACTTTATATTTTCGTAGGATAGGACTGTATCTTTTTTTTTTTGTAATACCAGGTATATATGCTGCGTACATAACTACGACAAATTCCTCCTAGTATTTTAAAGCTAGAACTTTAATCTTATGCTGACTTTGTTCATATTCATAAGAGATATGGATAACTATTCATATTCATGGGATTTTGAATTTCGTAGAATTTTCTTACAAGAAAAAATGTTGAACATTACCATTAGCTTTTGATTTTGCCATTTGATTAGGGACTCTCCGCTTTGAACTTTCCTCGGAGTTCGGTATTTTTGTTATTTTACTTTTTACCAATTTATTGTAAATTATGCATACATGGTTCATAGTTTGTCCGGCTTATAGTAGAGTGCCAAGTCAACGAATTTGGTCGATTTGGGTTAACGGAATAACATACGGCTGTATTTAATATCATTGGAAAGAGGAGAACAAGCCTCATCGAAATATTGTTGTCGTCGTTGTCTACAGTGGTCACAATGTTCCTAAATTTAGGTCAAAGGTCAAAGTAAAAATTTCAAGGAAAAAGCAGTGTCACGTTTAGACAGCTGACCGCCCCTACATATATCCGTTTATAGCAAAAAAAATTCAAATAATCCAAAGTATTATAACTATAGTTTCTATGTTTAGAAATAATTTGATTTTTTTGTTGCCAAATATGGTTCGAGATTGACCTTTGAACTAATAGAGTGCACATGTACAATTTTCATTCAGCTGCTAAATAAGAGTGACCTTGACCTATTAAAATTTCCAAATTCGGAATTTTTTCATACGATTCTATACAAGTGATCTCTAGAGATGGTTTAAGATATTAACAATTATAAGATGCCCTCCAAAAATGTTATTTTTCCGTCCTTTGATAGGAGTTGTTCGTAATGATTTTCTAGGTAAATATCCAATTTTCTTTTCGTGAGTGTTGAAGCACATCAAAATTCCAAAACTGGTGTAATATTAACTCAGAATGATTGAATTAGCAGGTCTGAGTATATCTTTGCTTTATAGAAATAAGAAAAAAATGCAAACGGTGAAAAAGAGGGAGGGTTTCTGTTAAAGTTATGAAAACAAAATAACAATTACAAACGGGTTAATTATCCTACACATTTACATCAAGTGTACTGTATATGATTTATTGCGCATAAATTGTCCTACAATTGACATGAAGTTAAAAATTATCTACAAAAAGAGGGTGATGTACAGCATCGATGTATTTTACCAACACTTGTACACAACATCAATATGATTGAAATATAGATCTCTGATTTCGTTATCCTTATAATATGTGCTTATATATAGGAGCACGCGAGTTACTATAGGTCAGAATGTTAATCAGATTGAAACAACATAGAATAATTGCCGACGCTAGTAGTAGCTATTACGTTTCATTGTCTACTATAAAGTTGGAAGCCCACCGGCGACCAGGTTAAGGTCCGATAGCGTCTTATTTCAGTTGTTTTTTTTTAAATCGTATTCAATGCGGGGTATACAGAATACAATCTGATGGTGGCGACGGCAACACCGTAAAATATTTGTATAGCTTCATATTTCAGAGGGCAGAGGAATTGGATGAATCATACTTTGTATATAGACGTTTCCGTCTGTCATATAATCAATGTCCTTGACCTCATTTTCATTGTTTAGTGACTGCTAAAAACTGTATATCTGTGTTCATCATATGAATGTCTCACTTATCATGAATTCTATGATAACTATATTTGGTTACTAATATATGGTATCCTTGCAAGGTTTATATGTCCTTCAGGCATGGTTCACCTGACCTCGACCTCGACCTCATTTCGTGGATCAGTGAACAAGGTTTAGTGTCTGTGGCCAAATACTTTAAGTTTTGGGTCAAATATATTTGGTGTATGGAATGGTAGCATTGGGTACATCTCTTTGTGGCAGAGTTTATCTGACCTTATCTCATTTTTATGGAACATTTATAATGTTAATTTGAAGTAAAACTCGTTGTATATATTAAAAGTAAGAAGATAGGGAAGTAAGCAAGAGTATAGTTCAACAATTAAAAACACCCATATCGTATAGTCGGCTACAAAAGACCCCGATGTGAAAAATTTGAAACAAATCATTTGAGAAAACTAACGGCCTAATTTATAACAAACCAATTTAACAAAAATAAATATGACAGACCTGAACTACTGACAACCACTCAAATACCGACTTGATCCTGACTTGGGACAGGCATATAAAGAATGTAAATAATCCTTTTCTCTAAGACTTTCGACATAATTCAGTCAGTAAGCAAAATATGATGTACCAGTACATATGCAGTAGAATCCTAGTTTTTACAGTAATGATGTTTATAATCATACTTTCTCAGACAGATGAAAAAAAAAGTCAATTAGGAAAAACATGTCCTGACGCCATCCCCTCTTTTCCCTGAATATAAAATGGTCGAACCATAATGGCGAGTGCTAATAGATAGGTACTTAGAATCTTGTGTCTCTTATTTTTTTTTTTTTTTTGTCATTTATGAAACCGTATGTTTTTTCGTTTGGATTGTTCCACAATTTGTCTTGTCGGGGCCTTTTATAGCTGATCCAATGTTTAATTTAAACAACCGATCTGTTTTTAATTGTAATATTATCATAGAAAAAAGAAAACAAATACCAAAATTTGAAGCATGGTAGATAGAATGAACATATATGCTTGGCAAATGTTAGTCATTGGTTTCAGTGGTTTGCTCGGACAAACCAATTGCCAATTCCTCTTTGAAATTACTGCAGTTGTGTCTGCTGGTGTATAATTTAAAGCACGAACAGTGGTACATTTTTGTTTTTGTTCACACCGAGGAGGGTTTAGGTCGAAAACATCATGCAAGACCATAACATACAATTGATGTGCCATATTCCGGGTGTGAAACGAAACTGGCCGATTTTATTCTTATACTACAATTATAACAAAATATCTAGTCAATAAAAAGTTGAAAAACAGACACAAAACATATTTCTCCGAAGAAAATAACAATCTACAAAGTTAGCTAGCTATTCAAAACAAATAAACCAACCACAAAACAAGCAAAGATGAGAAATGTATTGAGTGACCACCGTCCTTATTAATGACCTGATAGTGTAAGCTACAAAATGATTAATGTCACGAGATAATCCGTGTTTAACCAATGCCAAAATATTGACCTAATTTGTGTTTTTAATTGCTATTTTCTTCAAAACGACTTTTATTTCAAACATGAAATTTGGCACACACATGCCCTGTGTCTTATTGCTTTAATCAGAGTTAAAAATATCGTGAGTATACACGTAATAATTTTGCTTTCGATGAAAATAGGGTAAATTTCGGGTAAAATTAAAGTCTTATTAAAATGCTGATTGAAATACTTATACTAAAATCACTTCAATACTTTCCGCTTTCGTTATATGATATATTTGATATATAGACTATATTATAACCACTATTTTAATCACCAGCAAAGAGCTCGATAATTTTATTTTCCATGTTAACGATTTCACGTACAATACGGTATCTAGGGGTACCCTGATAAACACGAAATTTAAAAAATCGTCACCACGGGAACTTACAACGACAATCATGATTGTAAAATATAATGATTTCCCTATAATTTGCAACTAAAATTAGCCGTGTGTTATCCGTTAACTTAAACTCGTTAACTAGAGGACTTTTTGGGCACTTGGCACCGTACTATTAATCCTCCTGCAGTTTATAAAGTAAACATATTATTATTATATGTAGAGTATCTTAACGTATATAAATAATATGCGTAATGTTAGACTTGTCTTTTTCTTTAAATTTTCCAGTTATGACAAAATGTTCAATCTTTATATGCGTGCCCAAAATCTACCAATTAGACAAAACTATTTCAAATTTTAAATCAACACAACTGTTTTCTTAATCCAATGTTAGCTAAGCTACAGCCATGCATGCAGCGAGGGCATCATCTTTTGCTATGTAATTGTGTATTTAATTAGTTTATCAGTTTATCACTTATTTATTTATTTATTTATTTATTTATTAATTTTTTTTTAATTTATTTATTTATTTAATTATTTATTTATTTATTTATTTATTTATTTATTTATTTATTTATTTATTTATTTATTTATTTATTCAATAATTCATTCATTCATTAATGTTTTCAAGTCATTGAGGTTTTTTTTTTGTGCTTGTATTTGTCTTAAGCTCATACGAATCTACATTATCAGTTATTTGACCGAACTTTTTATTGTTTTAAACCATTTGGATTGAATTATTTTTAACATTATTGCTATTTTTCATTAATTATAATAAGCTTATCTAGGACAACACGTATTATTTCAAGAGCAAAAACATAATAATTCTTTCTGAATATTTTAGAGATGGCACAGGTATTGGCAGTACCAGGAGACGTTAGACATGGATTTTCTTACAATCGTTCATTTAACCATGATTTCGGCAGAATAACAGGTATTGCAGCTACCCGAAAGGGGAACATTTTATTATGTGACTATGAGAAAAAGAATTTGATTTTAGTTGATTCTCTTGGGAAATATTTGAAAAAGCTTACAGTAGACAGCGAACCTTATGATTTGGCTATAACAATTCAAAATATTGGATATGTTACTCAACCCAATACCAGAACTGTATTGAAAATAGATCCAGACAGAACTGTTATATTAACGAAAGCAACTTGCAATGAATTACATACAAACGTGTTATGTGTGTCAGCAGTTCCATATACTTCAAATTCAACGGTTTATCAGAATAGTGTTACCTGTTTTCTTTCTGTTGATACAAATGGGTTGAAGTCAATTTTTGGTATCTGTTCCAATAATTTGTAAGTTGCTATCTATTATAAGTTGAATGTGCACTGTTGTTTGTGTTTCGATTGGTCTGTTTTTTTTTTTTTTTGTTTTTTTTTTCATTTTATACTTTAAAGACTTTTGTATGAGCATGCATGGACAATTCATCTTTAGTTGGTGAAATTTTTTTTTTAAATGAATTGAGTGGTTCTGATGAATTTTCTGAGACCCTTTTAGTCAGGAACAGAACAAAAATGTTAACTTTTGATTCAGAAGAAAAGTAAAATCAAATTATAACTCTGAATGGTATTGAAAAAACTGATTTTTCTTAGAAGAGCTTTAAAACAAAATATTTGGAGAGAAAAACAATGAACAGCCCACAAAAGATGAGTTGTGGCTTACTCCAATGCAAATAATGTCTTGCAAGTTTTATGTGTGTTTTTATGGAAAAGAGGGAGTTTTACCTTTTCATAAACCTAGAATTTATTAGTTTTAGTTGTTTTTGTTTTTGTTTGTTTGTTTTTTTTGTTTGTTTGTTTGTTTTTTTTAATTTTATTTCGAATACTTCCATTTCATGCATTTCATTGTCAGCTACTTATATGTTGCACTTTGTAATACAGCTGTTTCACACCCGAAGTCTCTTTTGGGGAGATATATACTATTTATAGATATTTTGTTTTGTTTACGTACTGGTTCCCAGATATGATCTCTATGTTTCATCTCGTCGAGACATAACTTGGGAATGTTACCAGTATATATATACATGGTTGCTGCGAATTGTAAATTCGAAGGGAGACCAAATGTGAAGGAAGGATTAGTACAGAATTTTAGTATAAGTTTAAACTCTTAGAAGTTCGGGGCATATAAATGTTGATAATATGCCGCACAGCCCTATGTTTTGACCATTGAATAAAATAGTAGTGCATATCAACTTTCCGTTCTAGGTTATAATTTTTTACGAAACTTCATAGTAAAGGTGTCACAGTTTTAGCCGTAAAGGGAGTTCCTACGGAAAATTGCATTGTCTATATTTACAAAAGTGCAAACTATTTTCATATTTACTATGAATATGATAAAAAGTTAGACTGTCTACCGGAAGTTCATTGTTTTCTGTTTCGTATTAAATAATAGTTTAGATCCATTTTGTTACATCTGGTGATCCGTTTATTTGGCAATCGCCAATGGCAGTCAGCAGGGTTTAAGAACATCCATTGTTCGACCTGCTAGTCAAATGCGTTTTGTTTAAATATACTTTTTCACTTTTTTGGTCTTTTAGAAAAGGTTGTTTGTGCTGTATTTAGACCCCTCTACCAAGAAATTTGTTTTGCATGCACGCGTATAAAAATTGCGGTTTCTATCCAATGCAATCATAGGTTTGAACGCTGTTTTCAATTTAGACTTGTTAACATCATATGTAAATACATTGTTTCAACAGAATGTATTAATACATTGATTTGCAGAGCATTGACTTAGTAGTTTGATTTGTCAAAACATTCATTAGCTCGTTCAACTGCACTAAATACAGCAGCTTGATGAAGATTAGTAAACATCTGATTTATATCATCGGAAACCAAATTAAAATTAAAAATGGGAATGGGGAATGTGTCTAAGTGACAACAACCCGACCAAAGAGCAGAAAACAGCCGAAAGCCACCAATGGTCTTCGACACAGCGAGAAAATACCACACCACTAAACAAAAATGTGTATTAGTTCAGTCCTCAAGCGTGTCTAATTTGAATTTTTATCAGCCTTTTCAATTATAATTAATTAATCATTTTTTAAATAATGTAATATTACTATTTCGCTCCCAGCTAGACAGTTTTGAACTTTTTTTTATTGGTAGAAAATACGATTCAAGCTTTGTTAAATTGAAATAATTTTCGAATGTATGGCACGTAGAAGCAGATCTATATACTGTATTGCTACGAAATAGAAAAAGGTCAGGATTTTTTTTTTGACTGAACATATATCGACATCGTAGTTATTCTTAGAAATTTATTATAATCTTTGAGTAAATAAAATTTAACTTGGTGGCTTCTGTAATGTTTGTAAGCCTTTTTCCAGCAGAATATATTTCTGATCTTATAATTGGCGTTTTGCAAATGTTTTGATAGATAACTAAATGTTCAGCTTTGTACCATTTCTACTAAAACATGTAAAACGTCGTGCCATTTTGGAGTTCAAATCATTAGGCTAACACATGATATAAACCTTGGAAAGTGTTCCGCAACATGGGTTTATAGGCGGGAATAATATAGTAGTTAGAAATTGTGCGTATGATGGTTTTTAGTCACATTATTTGGTGGACTTTTTCAAAGTATAACAGGCCGTACAGTAATTCGAACTCAATGCAAGCCACTATGTCCACCGGAACAACACATTCGCAATGTCTGAGGAAAAAGTTAATGAACCAGGGTTATGTCAAAGAACATCTCATCCTCCTACTAAAACAAGGTTCATCGGAAGATACCAAGACCTTGTTGATACATATTCCGTATCAACTTCAAAATAAATAAACTCATCTAGATACCAGGATTGCAATTTTGTATATGCGCCAGACGCGCGTTTCGTCTACAAAAGACTCATCATTGACGCTCGAATCAAGAAAAGTTAAAAAGGCCAAATAAAGTACGAAGTTGAAGAACATTGAGGACCAAAAGTTCCTTAAAGTTTTGCCAAATTCTGCTAAGGTAATCTATTCAACGTTTTGTAAACAGTTAATTTATAATTATGACCATATCAATGATAATACATGCTAGTCATGAATTAGAGGTTCTAGGTAATGACGTTGTTTATAATCTTAATTACACTCTAGTGTTTTTTCTATTTGTTTTTGTATGTTGCCAAAATTTATTGTTTAGTTCATTTTTGGTGATATCCTTTTGACATGGCTCGGTAGTTATACATTCCGCCTTTGTGTCGTTATACTATGGTCATTTTTTCGTATTGTTGTCTTATAATTTTGCTGATGTGCTTTGTCATTATAGTGTCTATATGCCATTTTGTTTTTCTTTCTTGATATAGTTGTTTGTTTTTATGGTGATTAAGATTGTAACACAATGTTGACTGCTGTACTCCATTTCTTATACATTTTAACCAACCATGTCTGTTTGTTTGCCTCATATATTGTTGTCAATATAACGGAATTCTAAGCGACTGCCATGCAATATATAGAGGTTTAGCTAACTATAAAACCAGGTTTAATCCACCATTTTCTACACAAGGAAATGCCTGTACTAAAAAAATGCAATATACCACTGTTCAATAGTTACAAATCGATTTAACATAAAACAAATCCGGGTCACAAACCAAAACCGAGGGAAACACATCAATTTTAAAAGGAAACAAAAAGGAACAACAGAAACACTGAACTGCTACACAAATAAACGCCAGCATACGGAAACGGACTATGTGATAACAGCTGCCATATTCCTGACTTGGTATAGGACATTTTAAGAAAGAAATGGTTGGTTGAACCTGATTTTATGGCTAGCCAAACCTCCCGCTTATATGGCAATGTTTCAAATATCGCTAAAATGACAACATTACGTGACAGGAATACAGTACAAATAAATGCAAGAACATTTAGGACTCAGAAATACATAAATAGATAATATAAGAGTACATTTCAACATGTAAACAACAGAATAACAACGACAATCTAAAATCAGTTTACGACAGAATACAAATACAGCACAATAGAATAATGAACTGTGCGTCAAACGAATGTATCAACACCGTAACAATTGACGTCACAGGTAAATTTCTAAAATTACAATATAAATTTGGGATTAGGTTTGTAATGGTGTTCTTTGATGCATTTTCTAACCATTACAAGAATATTAATATAGAATTGTGTTAGAAATGCTCTAGTTATTTGAAATTTATAACCATGTCGGTTTTTCTTCTTAATCAAACTGTGTAAAAAGAAATAAATTCTGTGAATATGATTCCTTTAAACTGAAAATCACATATTAATTGAACTAGGCAAATATTATATAGAAGATGTGGTATGAGTGTCAATGAGACAACTCTTCATCCAAGTCACAATTTGTAAAAGTAAACCATTATAGGTCAAACTACGGTCTTCAATACGGAACCTTGGCTCACAGCGAACAGCAAGCTATAAAGGGCCCTATAATGACTAGTGTAAAACCATTCAAACAGGAAATCAACGGTCTAATATATATTAAAAAAAAACGAGAAAGGAGAAACACTTATGAACCACATCAACAAACAACAACAACTGAACAGATAAACATTCAAACAAATGCAGCGGGTTTAAAAGTTTTAATAGGTACCAACCTTCACCCTTACCTGAAACAATGGTGTAACATCACAACATAGAAAGACACACTATAAAATATCAATTGAAATGACTTAACTCAGTCAAAAGACATATTAACACCAGTGAACATACACTGAACGAATAAATTAGATCTATGACACAATGTAAATACAAAATCAATAAAATAAGGGGTGAGATGTTAAACAATATCAGAAAGATAACCATAATCTTGGACAAAATGCCACCAAATAAAATAACGTACACAGGTAAATAAAAATAATTTTGTTGTAAGGTATACAGTCATACACGACGGGTGCCACATGTGGAGCAGGATCTGCTTACCCTTCCGGAGCACCTGAGATCACCCCCAGTTTTTGGTGGGGTTCATGTTGATTAGTCTTTAGTTTTCTATGTTGTGTCTTGTGTACTATTGTTTTTCTGTTTGTCTTTTTCTTTTTTAGCCATGGCATTGTCGGTTTATTTTTGATCTATGAGTTTGAATGTCCCTCTGGTATTTTTCGCCCCTCTTTCGTGGAGTACGGAAATATTTTTTTATTATCTTTACTTTTATATACATAAAAACCACAAACGATAAGACATAACACAACCTTCAACCAGAATTACAGATAAAACGTCATAACTAAATACATGAATGTTGGATGTACAAATACCGAGACACGTCTTATAGCAATGCAATTTTACACTCAGCAAAACTGTCATATTCGGGAATAGGTCACGTTCGGTACTTGGAAGACCAGAAGACGTAGATGGTAAACTACAATCTAAGACGTTGTAAAAATGTCGTTAGTTACTTTAGATACAGACATATCGTATAGATCTACCAATTTGTGATGGTGTCCATAAAATTTGCGGAGTGTTATTTTTAATCGTTCCTCCTCATAACTCTGTTAGAGCAGTTTCTGCGTAAGGAGCACACTCCTGTATATAAACACCGTATAAGGCGCGAGCATAACGTATCAACTGAGATATATAAACACCATACGATGAGGCAGAGGGTATGTTACTGTTGAAAAATGAAAAATTGATAATTGGGAAGTTGAAATCGTCCCGTTTGTCATAGATTGTAGTGTGAAGTCGTCCATCTGTGTCAATATTGAGGAAAAGATCATATATGAAGCAGTTCATATAGTATCAGTAGTATCCTCAATTTCAAGTTCACTGGGATATATGAGATGTAAGTACTGGCTGAAATATGGGTTATTCAGTGATAGGACATCATCAATATATCTGAAAGTAAAATCAAAGTATTTTGCAAGGTGCGTTTTCTTTTTGTTTTTTAGAAGGTTGTGAATGAATTCTGCTTCATACGAGTACAAAATCAAATCGTCAAGTAGAGGTGAACAATTATTATCTATTTCAATACCGACTGTCTGTTGAAATATCAATCCTCCAAACTCAACAAATAGATTGTCGATCAAAAGGTCCAGCATTTTAATTACATCGTCTTCAGTATATTTTCTGGTAGAACCAGTGTGGTTCTTCACAAAATACTAAGTCAGTTGTTTTCCATGCATTAAATGTACTTAAGTTTTTGGTCTCGCCATTTGAAAAGGAACTTTCCGTTTTAAAGTTTCGTCTGAGATCGGTATTTTTGTTATTTTTTTTTATAGCACTGCGATTCCATCAAACAGAAAATGAGGGGTGTTCTAAATGCAGCATACGATTATTAGTAAGGTGCATAAGTACAGCCGTCCTTGCATACATTTTGCTATTATTAAACACCCATGCAATTACGCATCCAGTATTGTATGATATGACCCTACACTATTAACGATGTAAAAAAGAAGAATGCTACAACATATGTTATTATATATAATTAAACATATGCAGTATTCTAAATAATCAATAGCACCTTATTATATTTTGTATAGTACTTGTATGACTTACATAATACTTTCAAGTCTTCATTGATATTTTCGATCCAATCTTTTGTTAACGCATGTCTAATTTTCAATGTTCATTTTATAATTCTTCGCTGCATTTTCTTTAAATAATTTCAGTTGCCTCATAGACATATCTAGATATCCCTTTGAAAGCCAACCAGTCTATGATACTGTGAAGTTCCACGCAGTTAATGACAAGATGTTATGTTATTGTTTAGCCGGTCAAAATGATATATTGGTCGGTAACCCTCCAAAAACCTGTAGCATTGCCACCATTGATACACCCACTGATATATGCTCTGATGATAATGGACATCTCTACGTCAGTGGACAGGATTCGAACAACATACACAGACTTACACAGGATGGGAAGGTGTTAGATATACCACTTCATTCTCAGCATGGAATCAAAGAACCAGTTGCCGTGTACTTCAATAAAAACTATACTAAATTGTATATTGTCAATGAATGGGGGAAATCAGTTTTAGTCTTTGATGTTTATTGATGATTGAATATTAATGTAAATACAAATTGCTTATTTTATTTTTAACTGTAAAAAATGGTAACATGTTACATGTTCATCATCAATTAATGTTTCAAGGTGTTTTTTCGTAAACAAACACTATAGTATACACTTATGACATTGTGTACACTACTAGTAATTAATTCGTTAGGGGTGTGAATGGAGACATCATTTTTGGGACCCTTTATAGCTTGCTGTTCGGTGTGAGCCAAGCCTCCGTGTTGAAGGCCGTACTTTGACATATAATGGTTTACTTTTAAACAATGTGACTTGGATGGAGAGTTGTCTCATTGACACTCATACCACATCTTCTTATACCTATCTATAACTCACTTTTGCTGCAATATATTGACGCAACACTCAATCATTGATTGTTCTATTTGGATTGATCTCATTAAAGATTGGGTGATATCTGTTGTGTACCACAAAAATATTGGTTTCTGTGACGATCGATCTAATACGAATAATCCTTGGATGAAGTCTGAATTTGAACTTGCATTGCTAGTTATTTTTTATATTCTTGTGCTTACAGGCATTCAAAATTGTGTATCGTATTTTTACTATTTCATTCTGTAATGTTTTAAATTATAAATTGTTAGTTCAATGTGAAATTAAAATGTATAGGAAAATTTGCCTTAACGTTAATATATTTCGTAAAAAGTAGACAGTAAAGACACAACTTACATTACATAGTAAAGTTGATATTTCACTACACATATGTCAAATAATAAATCTTGCCTTTTATCGTTATACATTCTATTTCAAATATTTTAGCCTTGAGTACCATTGCAAAGATATTTTAGTGATGATTTGAGGATACATGTCATGAATATATGTGTAAAAGAGAGGCGAAAGATACCAAAGGGACATTCAAACTCATAAGTCGAAAAAAACTGACAACGCCATGGAAAAAAAAGACAAACAAAGGCATACCAAAAAAATATAAAAAAAAAAAAGACTAAACAACACGAACTCCATTAAGAACCTGGTGTGATCTCAGGTACTCATGAAGGGTAAGCAGATCTTGTTCCATATGTGGCAACGGTCGTGTTGTTCATTGAAGTACAAACCCGGTGATATGTGTAATTCAGTAGATCACATTCGGGGAAAAGGAGAACGGGATTGTTGTTACAACGATTCGAACATATCTATCGTCCTCTGTGAAACAGATATTCCATAACGGTTAACAACAACTCGTTATGGCGTTCGTAAAATTTTCGAAGGATCACTTCAACTTCAACCATTGAAACTGTTGGTTTAATAGCTTCATTGTGAGAAGCAACCCTCAGTCAAGGAAATCATGATAGAAAACGAAAGCCCTGGAATATCGTTTCAACTGGGAAATATATATTTAAATTGCTAATTCTATATTTCAACCAACGCAATGTATTAGTGTATTCCAGAACCTAGTACAATGTTATCGATATTATTTATATTCCATTTTGCATCGAAAAAAAAGGTTTCTCAGAAGAAGTTGCATGGGTTACTCGGTGACTGGAATATTTTACCCATTTAACGCAAAATTCATATTTGGTACTTCAGTAGTCGAGAAATGCATAATTTCAGTTGTATCTGCATTAAATAACATGAGCAATCTTTTTTACTAAAATGTCTTTGCGAAATGTCAGCACTTGAAAAGCTGCGAGAAGAGTAAAGAGTTTAGTAAGTGATACTGGATTCTCGGCAATATCGTTTATATATATAATAATAAGAAGAGCCCATAAGACCATCCATTGGGGAAAACCTGCAGATCGTAGAAGAAGAACAGAACTGTTTGATAACTATCCCTTGTTTTCTTTATTTCAAATAGATATGGCACCATTTGTGTAGCTTCGTGAATTTCATGAGATTTAGTTTGTGTAATAGTCTCGTATGCCGTTTGAAAGTAACATACAAGTAAACAATTCATCTACTCGATTTCAGTGAATTTTTATTAATCTATGAGTCTATGAAGTTTTTGGTAATACTCCCGATTTGTATACATGAATAAGTTTTTATCTTTGTCAATGGATGTACACATGTATATATACCACTCGTTTCTTAACCTCTCCAACACAAAGAGTTAAGGATATTGGGCACTATACAAGAGAGCTATCATCATTTGGGAATATAGTGATAACACTGAATATTTTTCATTTTAATGAATAATTTGACTGCCTAACAGATTTATTAAACATTGTAAAGGTACATTTGCAGGACAAATTTTCAAACTCTTTTACTAATTAACATGCCTTGTTTGGATTGATAGTTTTGTCAATGCATGTACACATGTATATATACCACTCGTTTTTTAACCTCTCCAACACAAAGAGTTAAGGATATTGGGCACTAATAAAAGGGAAGAGAGCTATCATCATTTGGGAATATAGTGATAACACTGAATATTTTTCATTTTAATGAATAATTTGACTGCCTAACAGATTTATTAAACATTGTAAAGGTACATTTGCAGGACAAATTTTCAAACTCTTTTACTAATTAACATGCCTTGTTTGGATTGATAGTTTTGTTAACAGCAAAAATATATTTATTATTATAGAATATCATTTAACATCATTTATTATCAAAGAACATTTGCTTCTTTTTCAAGTGCTCGCATTTTCCATTGCCTCATGATGCCCATTAAATATACTTGGGAATAGAAATAGAGAGATTGCACAACTATTTGAGATATTTAGATCTGTAGTTGGCCTGTTGCAAGGCTCAATTTCTGTCCCCATCCAATAAACCCTAATTATTCAGTTGCATTCCAAACTCCCTGTCCATGATCCCGGCCGACTTTTTTGCCGGACCTACACATTGTATCTATTGTAAATGTGTCTTCGTCCTGCAAAAAAATGAAATATTTGCCGCTGGACGTTAAGCTAACAATAAACAACAGTCAATCATAATATCCATTGATACTGTCATCTAGACTTTCATCTTTAATTATATATTTGATTGGAGCAATATTATATGAACCTTAATATGATTTTACAAGCATTTTTAAAAATGTCCGGTGGTTTTTTTCAATGTTTTGTAAAATGATGTTATCAAAACTTTATAAAAATGTTCCTTCGAAGTATTTGTTTTTAAATATTGACTTTGATGTATGCTCTTTGTTCTTTTGTGCATCCAAACCTCTCCCTTAAACGCGAACAATTTATGGATTAAAGGCACTGCATCATGGTCACATATTTCGAAAGTTATTTTAAAAACGGTTGAACTAGCTGAGCTAGAATTTCGTTATATCAATAATGATGATGAGATTTAACAATGATATACTGTGATGCGTTATCCTTGTTGGTCATAATTTAGGTATGTCAATGGGTCAATAGGTCAGTATTTGATTTAACACGTTATTACAATGTATTCATTCAACGGCATCGGTATATCGATTGCATGATTAAGGCGTGGCCATTCATCGGTCTTTCACCAATGAGAGTTTTCTTTCATTTTGACAAAAGGTACAAACGAACATAAAAGGAGCATGTATTACATCCCCACAATTACACTGAGAATCTTTGTTTTTACTGGTAAACATGCATTCTTATCTTAATCAAATATATCTTCATTCATTTAAGCATGTCGCAAATAATTGCGATTTTGATATCGGAAAATAGTTTTAGGTAAACTTATATCCGATACGTTGCGTATGTTAAAAAGTATAACAAAAATACCAAGATAAACTCAAAAAGGGGAAGTCCATAAAACCTGACAAAATCAAACTTTATCAATCAACGGGACGAGTGACAAACAACATTCATATTCATTACTTGGCTCATGCATTTTCCACAGGGAGTGGTAGCTTAACCTCCCACGGTTATACACGGGTATTGTGCAAGCAAGCATTTTTTTTTAAAGTTTACACCATTAACAATTTATTGATATTCTTGAAGTGTGATACTATAAATTTAGCGACAAAATTTATATTCTTTTTTTTTTTATTAGTTGCACATGCCATCATCAAATAGTCAAAGCTGGTCTTCAATGATTGCCTGACACAGATGTATGGAACAAAAAAAAATATATAGCTGCATAACCTATCAATATTTTTATCTTATTTTGTTTTTTAACTAATTCTCTTCTGACTTAAAGTATCAATTTTAAATTCTAGATTTCTTTATTTCACCTAAGCAGATCCTTAAACGTCGAAAATTGGTTTAAAATCATTTATTAATTGTAGACCATTCAATGATGTGTTAAGCATTTACAGGAGATGCTAACACGAGTGAAAATGTAAAATCCACTGTCAATTTTGAGGGATCAATAAACACGCACACACAATCACAATCACAAACAGCTTTAATTTAGATACTTGTATATAAATATAGAATAAATGTCAACGAGACAATAGCCAACCAACGAAAACAATGATCAAAACCAATGCAAATAGAGTTCAAAAGGAATGTTATATAGTCGACACTGTATCGCAAGCTTAAATATTACCAAATAAAGCAGAAAACAAGCAACAAGTTATGTTGTATAAATGGAAATCTTAGGTGCTGCGGAAGGTTATACCGTCTCTGTTTTTAGTTTTATACCGTCTCTGTTTTTAGTTTTAATGTGCTTATAATAGAAAGGAGGAGATCCAGAATAGGAGGCTAAGACTATATGTGCCAAGTAGAGACAGATTGGGTAGGCTGTTATAGTAATAATATCTTTTTTCAAGTGATTCTGGGTTATTTCTAATATTGCCAGTATTGATACAAAAAGTAAAATATCAAAAATACCGAACTCCAAGGAATTTTCAAATCGAAAAGTCCCTTATCAAATGGCAACATCAAAAGTTCAAACACATCAAACGAATGGAAAACAACTTTCATATTCTTGCCTTGGTACAGACATTTCCTTAAAATTGTGGATTAAACCTGGTTTTATAGCTTGCTAAACCGTTCACTTGTATGACACACGCATACCATTCCATTATATTGACAACAATGTGTGAACAAAACAAGCAGACATATTAGGTAAAAATGTCTATTATAGGGGTACAGCAATCAACATTGTGTTATAACCGTAATCACTTTAAGAGCAAAAACAAATTATGTCAACAAAGAAAAACAAAATGGCATATAGACAAAGCACATACTTAGGTAAAAATGAAAGACAAGAATACAAAAAATGACTACAGCACAACAACACATTATCGGGATGCATAAGTACCGAGCCGCACCAAAAAGGTTTAGTACAAAAATGGACTAACAGTAAGGGTTAATAATTTAAAAAGACAAATGAAGGAACACTATAACACTTAATTAAGATGATAAACAATGTCATACTAGAATATATACTTCAATCTTTTTAAGACCGTCATGTATTATTTGTGAAGTTGATACGGAATATTTATCAACAAGGTCTTAGTATAATCCGATGAACTTTTTTTAGAAAAAGGACGAATTGTCAAATTTTTGTATCGGAGGACATCGCTTACAAAATGAATTAATTTGTATTCAAATCCCAACACAGAGAATTACTTCAAAAATATTTTCGGTTTTTCTTAACGATGTCTTTCTTCAATATTTTTTGGATAAATAATAAAAAGTTGCCATAATCTCTCAAAAATACGTTCTTTGGGATTTCTATGATTTTTATAACATGTATAGTTTTATGTGACTTTTTTTTAGGATTAAGCAAACATATTATTAGAAACTTAAAATACGCATATCTGGTTGTCATATTTTGATTTTTTACGACCTTAGTGTGAAATAAATTTAAGGTTAATAGGTCGTATGTCTTTGCCTGCAAGATTTATCGCAGTATGTAACGCAATCATCAATTATGTAAAATGGCCTAAATTCAACATGAACTCAAATTCGTACGTATATAAACGAAAATTCTTGTCTTGTGCATCATATTTTATCAAACAGCTCATATTTTTAAATATCAACATTAGAATGATAATCTAAAAATCAAATAAACAGTTAGAATTTGTGTTATTTGTTTATGATTGATATCTTTTCTGTGATTTACAAGGAAACCGGAACAGCTTGATAAGCTCAGGTAAAATATACCAATGTTTAGTCAAATATAATTACATCGGTGATACATTTTGTAAGTCTGGGTTATTAAGGACCGGTCAATGATGTAACAAATCCTTACTTGCGATTTTATGAAAACCTTTAAAAGCAGAATGATACAGACTGGATGTACTTTGAAAAGCGAAATTTCATTTCGTTACCGTAAACGCACAGTCTATATTTTTTTAATAGAATAAGAGAAGCTCAAGATTAACGGGAAATTATTGTTATAAATAATTAAACTTAGGACACACCTTTGATGAAGTTAACGGCACAAATACAAATAAGCACGTTGTGGCATATGATATTGTAAGCCATCCGAGAGTAATCTGTCCTAAACAGGACAGTTTACTTTCGAACGCTCATGGAGTGCCTTATCTGCTCCCCAGAGCAACTCTTCATAAGTAAATAACTTCGTCAGTTTTTGTGTTTGGTATGGGTCTGCTGATAGATTTATATTTGTGTACTAAACGGCTTTCTGCATGTATTTGTGTGTTATTGTGCTCTTCATGCTAATAACAGCTTTCCATAGTTTCTAATTTTGAACGAACGTCCTCCAGCAGCTCATTAGTTTTACCAGTTTAAATGAATGTTCCTTTTTATATATGTATCTACGATTGACAAAAATAGAGTGATATTTCAATCATAACACATTTATTTTTTTTAACTGTCAAAATAATACGATTATAAAAAGAATGCTTGACAATTCTATTCCTAGCTTTCAATATATAGAGCATTTTAACTAAGTATACAGCCTAAATTCATAGTTGGGTATCCGACGTGGTGGAAGATGGCTTACTGTACAAAAAGACGGCTACTAATATTCAATTATTTATCCTAATGCTCAACTAAAGCTTTTTACTTCTTTGTTTACAATCTTTAGAAGGTTTGCGTTGTGTTCCTTTATTTTAACTTCCCATTAAAAGAACGTTGGGCTATCTGCCATTACTGTGTGCTCACGAGTTTAGAATTCCTTGTTTTCTCCTTGTATATTTTTAACTTTTACTGTTCAGTCCATTTTTGGTTATATACATATGACGTGGCTCGGTACTTATACATCCCGACATTGTGTTATTGTGCTATGGTCAATTTAAAAGTATTGTCATTCATGTTTGCTTATGTACTTTGTCTATATGCCATTTTGTGTTCGTTTGTTGAAACAGTTATTTGTTTTGTAGTGATTAAGATTATATTATAATGTTGACTGCCGTACCCCCATTTTTGACGTTTTTACCTATTTTGTCTGTTTGTTTTGCTCACACATTGTTGTCAATATAATGGAATTCAATGCGACAGTCATACAAGTGAGAGTTTTTGCTAGCTATAAAACCAGGTTTAATCCACCATTTTCTACATAAGGAAATGCCTGTACCAAGTCAGGAATATGACAGTTGTTTTTCAATCGGTATATGTGTTTGGGCTTTTGATTTTGTCATTTTAAGAAGGACTTTCCGTTTTGAATTTCCCTTGCAGTTCGGTATTTTTGTTATTTTACTTTTTATATACAAAACTGTAAGTGTCACGTGACATACTAATACCATGGTTACTTCTTTTTTTTCGGGAAGCCGGAACTATACAATATTACGATATTGAAAAACATGGAATTGAAATCATCTCAAATTGGCTTGTGGTTGTCATTTAACAGAAAATATTAACACTAAGCAAAAGAGCACATACTAACAATAAAATAACTTAAAATACGCAATCGGACACCACTGCGTGCGCATTGATTTAGCACACGATATGTGCATGTAAAACATAAGTAAATTACTTACAACATAGTTTCAAGAAATCGTTCTCAATACGAGAATTGGTAGTTAATTAATACAGAAAAGGTAACAATGAGAAATTACACCATGTACACGCATCCACTGCCATGACATCTAAACAAGAAATGTAAACAAATCAAATAATTATTTCATATCCAGTATTTCTCACATTAAAAATTTGATTAATTGGATAATTATCGTCATCATTTTAAAGCTTTGTACAAACATGACATCGGAATTTATATTTTAACTGATGAAATGCCTCCTCTTTATACTTATTAAACAGTTGAATATTGACTAAAAATAAAGTAACTATATATATGCTTATTCAAAGCCACTCGACACAATCGTATCCGTATTTTTTTTTTCTAATAGTATTCCCAAGTACCTTACAATATGTTGAATTTATTTGCAGAAATGCACTATTTAAATGATGATGTTAACCCTTTTCACATTTATAAATTTCAGTTTTATGTTTGTGAAATACAGGCTTCCATAAACACCGACTTGTTATCACAAGGTCAATAAGGAAGTAGTTCAAACAATTACACACCCCTCAAAACGAACAAAATAGGTAAGTTACACATCGATTTGTACACCTACACGAAGCGGCGTATCTAACATACTGCCATTTTAATAATGTCTAGTTATGAGCAAGTATACATTGAACAATGTTGAATCAGCGAATATACAGAGACATTTTATTGAAAATATCGATACCAATGATAAATAGTATATATGATTTGTTTTCGCCACACATCCTCGAGACCAATATTGTTTCTGAATTTACGTTTCGCTGTAATAAACTTGTATCTGTATCAACAAAGCAAATATTTAGAAACTAATGTTCCAACTCCACCAACGTTGCATTAACCTGAGATGAATTTGGCTATTCTTTTCAGGTCCCTTTTTGATCTATGGATTATGCATCTATGGCTTTGAAATGTTTAGGTTTGAACGCCCGTGATGAAGGTAAATCAAGAAAAACGCTTCAGGCGCACGAAATTTAGAAATTGGAGAAACTCATACAGTTCTCATATCCGAAATATTTATGGGCTAATTTTCTTATATATTTTTATGATTTTTTAGATTTTTTTTTTGGTACTCAACATGAACAGTTTGATATAATAATTATTAATTCCTGAATATTCTTTTAAGCGCTAACGTTGTAATTCCATCATTCGTAAATTATCTCTATCATAAAGATAAACTTAACTAGTTTTATTTGGCGACCCCACTGGAGTAAACTGTTTTAAGTACCGATCCACGTCATCAGATTATAATCAAAAATGGATAAACAGTAAAGGTTAAAAATATACAAGGACAAAAATCCATTAATATGCAATATTGATCATAAGTAATTAAACTGAAACTTACAGAAAAGAAACATTATTAGTTAAGAAATACCTGGTCACGGTCAAGCAATGGCCAAATAGTTTGTTTTTACAAACGAAAACTAAACATAGTAAGTCATGCATTCTATTTTTGTATTTGAAGAGGGTAAACTTTTGTTTAAATTCCACGTGAAAACATTTAATCATTTAGATAAGACGTAGATAAGAGGATGAAAAGTTTAACAAAGGTTTTGCAATTTGCCTTAGTTTAAAGATTTTTATTTAATGTCGTCACTTGTTCATTTTGTTGCAATTACAGTCAGAATAATTAATAGTATTTAAAGATTTTGCGTTTCGAGCTATAAGGTTCCAAAGTGTCTGAAACTCAAGACTTTGAAATACTTCATATGAAAATTAATTTAGATGATATATTTTTTCAGTCTGATTATAATTAAAGTCAAGTAAACCTTCAAATAAAAAAAAAAAGTTGAATATGTTTTCCATACTTAAATGGCTAAGTTTTACTATAAAACAAGTTATGTGAACTTTCTTGTCAAATAAAATCCTCTATATTATCAAAATTTTCATAAATGTACTGCTGTTGCATTATCGTCTTCCCGCCACTAATTCGCCTATATTTTTCCCGTATGCAGTGACATTGAGTACGAGATATCTCGTTAGAACTTCGGCCACGACACAGCGCAAATGCTAGGGAAGAACCGTCATGAAAGAATGTAGCAAACGTGCACTGGAAGGCAAATAGTAATAGATGATTCTTAAAGAACAAATTGAATATACCAAAACATTCAACAATTGTTAAAGAAAATTGTAATTTACAAATTGAATCGTACGGACAAACATATATAAAAATATCATAGCTCTATTAATTCACTTATTTTTATATGCTCCACATGCTCTGTGTTAATTTTTTTTATCAATGTCACGATACGGTAAACGTCGGCAACAAACTTGAAAGTTAATTAGCTCGCGATGAATTGAAGGAAATATAATTTGTTAAAAATACGTTATAGAATCGTAATAAATTTAGGAGAACGTGCATACAGGACATAGTTTAGTATATATGCATGCATTGGTTCAATAATTTCGATATAAGAGAGGAAAAATATACCAAAGGGACATTCCAGTTCATAAGTCGAAAATAAACGTACAACGCCATGACACAAAAAGACGAAAGAGTCTTAGATTATATGTACTCTAACAAATCTTTGGAATTTTGAAGTAACCATATCTGATTCACACCGCATCTAGAATGTAATTTCAAAATAACTTTGAAAGCCGGCTTTGCATGCTGATAAAATTGATGTTAATAATGAAGAAAGAGGTATCGTAAAGCATTTGGAAGACAAAGCAATATTACGTTATTTTAAAGGATACTTATGTAATTTGGGTATCCAATACAGTGAAGGAAGAGCCACTTCTTCATCTTTGGCTGAAATTCCAAAGGAACATTGAACAAACCTATCATTATCCAGGGTTTCCTCCTTGGTAAGTGTCGTGGGGTATATGTTAAGTTTCAATTGTCGATACTTGATTCATTTCTCAAGTTGTCTAGTAATGTGACTTACACACACAAACGATTTTGTATAGGGCTTTATCTGCTGAGAAAACAACATATTTAGCGTGGAGGTAGGACCAGTGTGTAACAAAATTCGGGTCTTTAAAGTTAGTTGTAGCATGTGTAGTCATAGACCGATTAAGTTTTTTATTCTGATTTCTATCAAAGACCTCACAGCCTTAACCCAAAAGTGTATCTACGTCTACTCTCTCATGTTTAACCCATTGCAAGGCATAATCCTAAACTGAATGTATCAGTATTTTGAAGCTGTTTTTCTAATTGATGGATTTAGGCTCACGATTTTTCGGCTCTTTGGATAACACATTTCGCAGAGAAGTGTTATTGACAATGTTAAGATCAACAGTAATAATGGCCAGTCGGATTATAAATTAATTGGAAACTAGCACAGATGCAATCAGGAGCATAAAGTCTTCAATATTCAAATCCTGCAACACGTGTTTGTTATTGACAATTTCATCTGCAAATGGTTTGGTATAGGTTTACGAAATGATAGATACATACCGATTTTTAAAAAAAAGGGAAGTATTTTCGTGGAACTAATTTATCATAAAGGATAGTATACAGGTTAACGGCATCGAGACCTTTGTTTGAAAAGAAAAGTTAAGAAAGGATCTTTTCTCCTTTTTATCTTTTCCAATGCGAACTGGTTTTAAAAAGTCTAAGTGGTAGTATCCGATATGATATCTGTAAGCTTGTCTTGGTTTGAATGGGGGTTTGTAACAGTGGTATCCAAAAGATAACGTTTTGAAAGTGGTAGTGAATAAAGTTTCTTGCAAATGTGATGAAGACACAACGGCTGTTGTTTAAATGATACAAGATCATTAATAGAGACATCGTAGAGAGTAGGTAATGTATAATAACGATGACCTTGACTGCGTCTACGTCCAGGAGTAAAGTTGAAAATGTTCATCACATTCACCGAGCTGCAAGAAGGACGAGATATAATATCTTTATCACCAATTTTGTGATTGCAACCACATGGTGTCGCAGTTTCCAATTCAAGTATCAAGTAGTCTCCCTTTGTTTCTGGAGAGGTGTTGTAAGATGTTGATTGTTAACTAGTTCTGTGGTATATTTTTTCGATGATGCGAACTTGCATAGAAAGGACTGAAAGATCAGGCTGATTAAACTGCTGGCATTTAATGTCATTTTTATTGTTGTTTATGTCTGATCAATGGCCTCACATACGTTTTTTAAGCATTCCTTTCGTTTCACTAGCATATACCAATCCGCAAAGGTTACACTCTTATCCGTAGACATATTTCATTGATTTACTATTCAGATAATCGTAGCTTCTGGTAAAGTAAGAATGTTTTGTTAAATTGCTTCTAAATTGAGCATCTCTTTATTAAAATTTGACAGGTTTTGCAGTTTTTGATTTCACATTTAGATATTAGACAGTATTGTTACGAGTCATTAAAGTCCAAAATGTCCTGTAGAAGAACTGAACACGACAACGTACGAAGATAATTGCAATTGTTACTAGTATGATGATCTGAATGTGTCTTATTCGAGGTATTTTTTATGTTTCGTGGTAAAGAAACACCTGCCATTTTAGATAAAATTGTGTCATCGAGACGTTTTTTTCGGTGCTTTTCATACTGGGTGACGTCCCAGCTAGTACTCTGTAAGATCATCGAAATTTCATGCAAAGTATGCTACTTGGCGGATGCTGTCCTCGGAGAAAAAATATCCATCAGTTGAGACATCGAACCAATAGTTATAAAACAGAGGGGAAAGATACCAAAAGGACATTCAAACTCATAAGTCGAAAATAAACTAACAACGTCATAGCAAAAAAGAGAAGAACCAATTGACAAATAATAGAACACAAAAACAACATAGAAAACTTACGATTGAGCAACACGAAACCCACCATTAACATTAATTATAATTACATGAAACTCATGTCATATAATTTTAACATTGTTGTTGTTATCATTACATTTATTATTTTTAGATATGGCACAAGTGTTGGCAGTACCAGGAGACGTTAGACATGGGTTTTCTTACTATCATTCATTCAACTATGACTTTGGACGCATTACTGGAATAGCAGCTACTAGAAAGGGGAATATTCTATTATGTGACTATGATAATAAGAATCTAATTTTAGTCGATTCTTCTGGAAATTTGTTAAAAAAGCTTAATGTAGAGAGTGAGCCATATGATTTGACTATTACAAGTCAGAATATCGGATTCATTACCCTCCCCAATATCAGATCTGTATTACAAATAGATCCTGACAGAATGGTGGTACTCTTTAAAGCTACATGTACCGATCTAAACACTAATGTGTTGTGTGTATCAGCCATCCCGAACTCAGGAGAAGATGAAATTTTGAAATATGCATGTTTTCTTGGCGTAAAAAGACGTGGTTTATTTTACGTCATCCCCTTCTTTTATGGAAATAACGAGGAAATGTAAGTATTTCTTACAATACGTATGCTATATGCAGACCCTATTTTCAGTAGCAATTCTATGAAAAACAAGTTGTTTCTATAATATAGTTAAAAAAAAAAGCAATAATATTATTATGCATAACAGACAGTTGTTGCAACTCTTTGTATCACAAAAACGATATCTGTAAAAACATAAAATTCCATTTTATTACACGTAGCGTAGTTATTTGTAAGGTAAAAAAAGCTAATACAAATAGAGTTGATTATATAATATATCGATGGCATAACAATGTTGGTTTTTTTTTCTCGATTCAAGTTGGATATACCAATATACTTTTTATTACATTTATTTTGGTTTGGATGATTAAAAAACAAATAAAATGAAAAAGGTTTCTGCTTTAAGTTATATCCTATAGCACATTTAAAAAAAAAGTATGAGATAAATTATAATGCCGTTGTACCATGTTAATTGTATTCCTGTTTGAATGTACAGTAATCTTGCAACACATATGATTACCCTTGAAAACATTTATACATGTAAATCTTTGACTGGTTGGGCGTGTTACCATGGTTACTCCTGTAAAAATGCATTAACCAGATATAAACGGTGATAAGCCTTAATATAACAGCGGATACAACATGAATAATTTGTTTCGATCACCAGTAAATCTTCTTCTGTCGTTACAAGGAGCGAAGTGTCAACATTTTATTTTTGTACGTCATTCAATGAACTAAAACAATTACTTAATAACCAATCTAACTTATTAATTAACTGGATGTGATATATATAAGAGCATGTCTTATGTTTATATTCATTTATATCCGATAACAAATGACCTATTAAGGTATTTTGTTCAACGACATGCCACAAGAAGCTAACTGCAGTTTCCTTAAAATAAACATTGGTACCAAATCATTTTTTTTTTTCAGGTTTCTTTATACTGATTCAAAAAAATATTTGATCACTTAAGATCTCATATGATAGTTTTTCTCACACTGATTCCAAAAATATATGGTTTCTATATACATTTGCTTGAAATAAAGGAGATATAATTGGCTACTTCCGGTTTAGAAAAATGTCACTTTCGATCTAATATGATAGGTTACTTTTAAATGAATCAATGCAGTAAATGGTCACTTGTGGTTTACAAATGTCACTTCTGGCTGACCTTTTCTAGCTCATATATCTACCAACCTAATACAAAAGACCCCATAGATTTATCTTCTACAAATATGAATTTATAACAAAGGTCAAAATTTAAAACGTTAAATCTATCTTTAACATTGACTTAAATTTCCAGGTCATCAAGCAAGAACTTCAAATCTAAAGACCCCTGATCTCTCCAATATATAGTTAATTAGTTATATCATTGTACAGCTAATTTTAAATAATAGGATGGGAGACAATTCATATTAAATGTCAACGTTCCCTTTAAACCTAAGTATATATATTGCGAAATGTCGTAACTGACAATTTTGTAAAACTATTCTGGCAAAATCTTATACGGTTTCTGATGAGAAGCTATTATAAGCCAAAATCAAAATTCAAAACATGACCTTGACCTTTGATCTTGACATCATTATCTTTTTGGTGGACCCTTGACCACAAACCAAAAGACCCTGGTCTCTATCACTTATGGTTTATCAGTTACAAATACATATCAATTATTTGAGTACGTAAGGGGGGAAAATTCCCATATGGAGTCTCCAGATCGCTTCGTCAATTTTTTTTTCTCGACAACCTGAGGATATAACGAGCAATTTGGGAAAATATATTTGTCGGTTTCTTTGACGGATGCAAAGGAGTCCCGATCACAAAATAAAGGTGTTTTGGGAGATAACTCATACAAAGAAAAGTGTTCGGTTAAACAGTGTCAGTTTGAAAAGCGTATTAACTGTTCGATATCATATACCAACTATCTAAGCGACATCTTCGCAAGAAACAAGAATAGCGAAAAAAAAAATAATAATCAAAAGAAAATTAATAGATCTTTCCACGGAAAAGTGGAAAGACCTTATTACAAATAGTACAATAACTTAGTTTTTTTTCAAGTATTGGCATCACATTTTATCCTATGCTACTAGTATGTGAAATTAAAAGAAAATATATTATGTTACAGATAGCGGTTTTACGACACAAAGGGTTTAAAGCATTTTAAAAAGACCAGGTTTCATAAGAGTTAAAAGGCAAGCCTCATGTCTCGCCAACGACTAACTGGGACATTAGGTTTTAGTAGTATTTCTGCTATATTTCTTTTGGTTCTTCAATCCATTTTTCGGATAATTTTGTCCGGGGAATAATTGTTATCCATTAATTTAGGCTTTTGATACTTGAAACATGTTACCGTAGCGATACATTGTAAATGCAAATACACGTAGGCATGACCCGCCCAACCTATATCTAATCGTTTTATATCTCGAAATTCATCAGATTCTCATCCGTCGACCATATGTAGATTTTATAGCCTTGATTAGACCTATTTAGTACATCGTTAGTTTTGTGTTTTGGGGACATGACCGTCCGCCACTTCATATGATTAATTGCTGAATTTATTGAGAACTGTTCATATCACATTCCCACAAACCTTATCTTTTCTTTATATTTATATTGATATATGAATCTTATATCGTAAACTTTTAAATCAATCAAGGATACAAGATGTGTAAAAATCTTTGTTTTGACTATTTATATGTGGAAGAAGGATTATGACCCATATTTCGCCAAATTGCAAAAGACCATTCGTGATCTTGAAATTTGTCAGCGTGACTTGAATAAAAGGGATTCATAAAATAAATAAAGATTCACTTTTTATGAATGACCATTGCAACAATTATTGACAAAATTAGCAGATATTGTCGAATGTCCTCTTTTTTCTTTTTTTTTTTTTTGTATAAGTTTTGATTTAAAACCATATTTGTGATCCTAAACAACAACTTTATATTTGGAAGAATCAATATACTATATGTGTAAAAAAAATTCCTTTTTGTTTTTTTATCATAACTTATTCATGTTATATTACAAGAATATATGGATTATATACTTTATAAAATTGCATCTTCTGTTTAATTTTGCGAGAGATGTGCCTATATATATATTTATAATGACGTCAATTTGAAAATGATGATAAGATACCATAACTTTGAAAAAAAACTTGTGTTATGTAATTGTATTTCTCGATGTCATGCAATTTCAAATAATATGAAGACGTAAAAACGACAAACGCGAAAGTGTTCTCGTAAATTTATGAGGCTCACATTTCTATTACAATTGAAATGCTTTCCTTTAATAACATTAACCAAAAATGTTCAATTCCCAAATAATTGGAGCGAAGGATGTATAAATACCTAAATCAATCCACAACTAAAAAATTTCAACGTTTATTTCGTCCAAACGTCTAGAATCAAAAGGACCTGTCAACGACTGCGGAATCCCCAAAATACGATTGTATCTTATGTCATTCAGTGGTAATTTTCTTAATATATGTAACACTTACAAACGTGTCCATTCCCCCATACGTGTCTCTTTCCCCCAAACGTGGCCTTAAAGTCATAAATCGCCCAAACATGTCCGATTTCTTATTCCTCAAATGTTTCCGATAATTGTTATTCACCAAAACATGTCCTCTTTAAAACGCCTCAACGTGTAAAAACTTTAAGCGTTATTATATCCTCAGTGACGTCAACAACGTTTACGGCAATTCCATCATATGGGAGACGATTGAAGACGTCGGGTTTCGGTTGGTTCATTAATAAGATTATACACGCATTCAAAGAACATTAATTCTGAAGAAATTTGTGCACAATTACTGGAAATTAAAATATGAAACAGAGTTGACAGGAGAAAATCCAAAATGTATTAACATCTGTTTCTTCAACGCCAATATTTTATATTTAACATAATTGCTTTGCTTTGATTTGATTTGATTTGCAACATAGAAATTAACTCTAGACTGTTGATTGCTAATTGACCAATGACAAATAGTTCATGCATATTTAGCGCGAACATAAACATTATTATTTAATTAGTTTTGTACTGTTAAATTTATCGTTTATTAAGTGAATTCGGTTGTACTAATATATTCTTGTGATGTCTAACATGCGTATTACTACTGTATGGTTTATCAGCTCTTCAAAGTATGTACTGGTATTAAGGTTTTAAGTTTTAAATTATTTTTTTAATTCACACATAACTAAAGAGACAAAAACAAGAGAAATAAGTTTGCATATATCATTAGTATCCCTGATACCAACCTTATACATACATGTAATTTATTCTCGTTAATTTACTTAACGTTTTGTGGCAATTATTTCATGCATATTTAGACAATAAATGGATTGATTGTATATATATATATATATATATATATATATATATATATATATATATATTATGCATATACAAGACGAGAACATATTTACAAAACATGCAATAGGTAGGTCTATCTCTCCCTTCGCGAGGCTTCGGATTTATCATTCCAATTCTGACCGGATGTGACTGCGTACTTCACATCCCGCACAGCCAAACGAACGCCCCACTTTGGCAAGGGTTCCTGTCTCTGTCGGAAGAAGACCTAAGTGACCATATTTATATTCTCTAGTCTTACATGGGGTAAGAACAATAAATCAAAGAGTAAAAGAAGTATACGTTAATGAAAGGCCAATAAGCACATGTAATATTTGTGGACCTTTTTATTGTTATTTGAAGGCAAAAAAAGTAACTTATAATAACTAAATGGGCATTTAAAAGTAAGGACAAGATTGAGCGTTCATATAAAGGAGACGTTTAGGCTTGATATGGACACGTTTGGGCGTTTTTACAAAAATGAACACGATTTGGCGCCCTTTAGCACATATACTTGTTTTGCTGTTCAGTGACGTCATACGGACACGTTTGGGGGAATCAGACATGTTTGGGGGGATCGTACAAGTTTGGGGGATGGACACGTTTCTGAGTGTTACATACATTAGATAAAGAAGATGTTGTGTGATTTCCAATGAGGGAACTGTCCACAAGAGACCAAATGACACAGAAATTTACAACTACAGATCACCGTACGGTCTTCAACAATGAGTAAAACAAGACAAAAATGCTCCAAGTATACATACAAAAATCCTTTTATATTTCCAAGTCAATCTTAGATCGCAACATGTCGCTATGAGTTGAGACACCTATACATCGTTTCTGTTTACCAAGTCTTGAATGTGACCGTAATACTATCACCTTTATGTTTTCTTTTTCAAATTTCTTGTGGGTGAAAAAGACGTAAGCACTCATTGAAATGTGAGTTATTGAGTGACATAACATCATCTTATATCTATAAAAATTAAATCAAAGAACGTTGCAAACGATACCAAAGGGATATTCAAACTCATAAGTCGACAATAAACTGACTACGACATGTCTAAAAAAGAGTAATACCAACAACAGTTTACAAAACACAACATAGAATAATAAAAAACTGAGTATTACGACCCAATCAAAAATTAAGGGTGATCACAGGTGCTTCGGAAGGGTTAGCAGATTCTGATCCACATGTTGCACCCTTCGTGTTGCTCTTGAAAGTACCAACCCGGTGATAACTCTTATTCGGTAGGTAACATTTGGGGGAAAAGGGACGGGATTTTAGTTATGACAATTGGAACATATCCGTCGTCATCTGTGAAACAGATATTTAATAACAATCAACCCTCTCGGGATGGTGTCCGTAGAATTTACGAAGAGATGACTTCAATTATACCACTTGGAAACCTTGGTTTAATAGCTTCCATGTGAGCAGCAACCTTCTATCAAGGAAATCATGCTAGGAAATACAAGACCTGGAATATCATTTAAACTGGGAGATATATACTCTGTATGCAGGAGCTGCTAATAGAAAAGAAAAATTCTCAAATGGAAAGCTGAACTGATCTCGTTTGTCCTAACGTTTTGTTTTCAAACAATCTTATTTCCAATTTCTAGATGAATGTCAAGATATGAGGCAGACTGTTTGTTGTATACTTTACCTCAAGTTCGATGGGAAAGATGCGTTCATCATAGAACCCAAATTATAACTATTTTGTGCCAGAACATATACATCATCTATATATGCAGAAAGTGAAGAGGCGAAAGATAAATGTACCAGAGGACCATTCAAACTCATAAGTCGAAAATTAACTGACAACGCCATGGCTAAAAACGAAAAAGACCAAGAGACAAACCAAAGTACACAAAACACAACATAGAAGACTGAGCAACACGAACCCTACCAAAGAAGTTCCTGCATGAAATCAGTCTCGTATGAATAAAGTCAGCAAGAGGAGAAGATCAGTTGGTTCCCATTTGAATGCTGATTTTTTGTTCAAAAACAAATTCTCCAAACGTAGCAAATAAGTTATCAATCAAAACATCAAGCATCTTGATAATGTCAGTTTCAGACAATTTTATGTTTGAATCAGACTGTTTTTTTACAAAGAACGATTTACCTATTCCTATGACAAGATACTGGTAACTACGTTAGCCATTCTTTTTAATGAAACAAAGCAGGACCAACTCTTTCAAATTATTTTGACGTTTGGAATGGGAAATACTTGTGTAAAGTGTAGCAAAGGCAAATGTTTAAATACTATTGCATGATAGATGAAATAGTCTTAGACTGCATGTTCTCTAAAACGATTTTGGGAATTTTTAAGAATCCTAATCTGATTCAAGCCACCTCTAGAATAGGTATCACAATAACTTTGAAGCCCGGCTTTGATTGCTGATAAAATTATTGTAAATAATTTAGAAAGAGGTTCCGTGGGGCACTTGAAAGACCCAGCAATTTAAGGGTATAACGTTGTTTCTAATGACACTTATGTAGTTTACATGTAGGTATCCAATACAGTAAAGGAAGATCCATCTTTGGTTAAAATTCCAAAGGCACATAGAACAGACCTATGGTTATCCATGATTTTCTACTTTGTAAGTGTCATGTGAGTAAATGTTGAGTTTCAAAGTGAATTATGAATACCTAATTTCTATATCAAGCAGTTCATGTAATGTGATTTACAAACAAAAAAGATGTTGTCTGGGGCTTTTTATGCTCGGACAACAATATATTTGTCATGAAGGTAGGACACGTGTTTTGCAACATTTGGGTCGTTAAAGATTGGATGAGCATGAGTATTCATAGAACCATTCAATTTGTTAATTCTGATTTGTATCAATGATCTCACAGTATCAGTTCATTCGGAAAGAGTATCTACGTCTTCTTTCTCGCGTTCAACCCATTGTCTGGCATGATCCTCGACTGAATCTATCAGTATTTTGAAGTTAGGTTTCAAATTGATGGATTTAGGCTTACGATATTTAGGGCCTTTGGATCAAACAATTTGCAGAGAAGTACTAGGTAAGTGTTATTGAAAATGTTAAGGTCAACAGTAATAACGTGGCCAGTTAGATTATATACAAATGGGGAACTTGCACAGTTGCAATCAGGATGTTAAGACTTGAAGTCGTAAATATTAGGATCCTTCAGCACGTGTTTGTAATGAAATTTAGTTGCAATTGGTTTGGTATAGTTATAAGAAATGAAAGGTACAGATTTATCTTTAAAAAAGGGAGGTATTTTTGAGTGAACTGATTTATGATGAATTATATTTCCCAAGTTGATGGCACCGAGATTTTGTTTGGCAAAGGAAAGTTTTGGAAAGGATCTTTTCTCCTATCGTCTTTTACAATGCAAATTGGTCAGTGTGACTTGCAATATCCGAGATGATAGATGTAAGGTTGTATTGGTTTGAAAAGGGGGGGGGGGGTTACGAAGTTTTGAAAGGGGTAAAGAATGAAACTTCGTGCGAATATTATGAATACCTAACGGCATTTGTATCAATAGCAGCAGGTCATTAATAGAGAAATCATGGAGAGTATGTGATGTATAATGACGATGACAATGGATGCGGTTACTTCGAGGAGTAGAGTTAAAAATGTTCAATACATTCACCAAGCTACAGGAAGGATTAGATAGAAAATCTATACTATTTATTTTGTCATTACAATCATATGGTGTCACAGTTCCCAAATGTCAATATTGTAAGATAAGGATGGTTAGTCATGTGGTATATGTTCGATGATGCGAACTTGCATAGCAAAGATTGAATGGTCAGGCTGATTGAAATGCTGGTAAACAATATCGCTTGTATTTTTGTGTAAAGTCTGGTGCAAGGTCGCACATACGTTTATAAAATCTACTTTCTTGCAATAGTATTATCATTTCGTTTCACCGACATATACTAATTCGCAAAGGTTACACTCTAATCTGTAGCTGAGATTTTTGATTTACAATTCAAATCATCGTAGCTTCTGGTAAAGTAAGATGTTTTAGTTAAATTGCTAGTGAATTGAGCATTTGTTATTAAAGTTTTTTACAGGTTTTGCAGTATATGGTTTTACATTTCGAAATGAGACAGTGTTGTTCATGAGTCATGACTAATGAGACGATGTAGTGCTTATTTTTTATTTCAGCTTCATTATGTCACATTTTTAAATAAAGCATGTGAGAATCAGTTTATCCATCAATATTTAAACTGGCTGGTGTTATACCATTTTGTAGTTCAGAAAATAATTTATTACATCACAGATAATTGCAATTTTCACATTAGTATCCAAAATCCCTGAAAGACATGTTAAGATTCATTTGAAATTTGTTTTATTCGCGTTTAATCTCTTGTATGTCATGCAATCGGTTTTTTTGTCAACGAATATGGTATTTCTGTATCTGTTTAAAGCTTACAATCTTCTAAATCGTTAACAGCTCCTCCCCAAATTACACAGCAAACAGATTTGCTCATCCTTTAGTTCAATTTTTTACTTTATATTTGGTTGATAGAAATCGGATAGTTTTCATGTAAAGTACTTTTTAAAATATATTAAAACTAAAAACAGGTGTTCCTAACGGTTCAGTGTTTGTTCTTTATTGTTCTTCTGATATTTAATAATGATCTTCATTTATATAATCTAAACCACTATACTTATTTCTTTCCTGATGATAGCACTACTTTTGCGATTTGAGAAAAAACAAATAAGTAAGTCAGATACTTAAAGCTTTGTAAGCATACATTTTCCATTGCTGCGATAACAAACTGTGAGGAAATGTGTTAAAAGGACAATGTGTATAGGTTCCATAAACACAAATAGTCTGCCATGTGCAACGAAACCATTTTACATATCCATTAATGGCCAACATATAAATGAAATTGACAGTGAAAAATTCCCTTTTTTTAATTTTTGATAATGCAATTTTGTCTGGGTCTTTTAAACAAACTATTTTATCAAAAAGTCAATTTTCCATGATCGTTGATGAAGAGAATCAAGACGTTAAACAGATTCATTAAACAATTTTATTTTACATTGCTCATATTGTTCAGGCATTGGATTACTGTTGTTCAATATGGAGAAGCTAGAACCAAAATAAAAAAACTGTAAAACAATCATTTATAAACATGTGATAAATTTCATTTGTACCAAGCGATTGTCTGGATTTATCTGCACCAGGAACGCTCAAAGCTGAATATTAGATAGCCTTAGGATGTATAAGAAACGAAACCGTTTAAGATATAAATTACAAAATTTGCAATTTTTAAATTATCATTTGACACACTCCATAAGTCCTGCAGAACGCATATGTTGTCCTTAAAACAATGTAATTGAAATCCTCAAAGGGCAAACTCCTCAATGATAAATTTTAGAAACTTGAAAATCAAACAAAAGCATTCGATATGACCGTAATTCATGATAAGTAAAACACTTGCAATATATGAAGTTTGTCCTCCCAACAACTAGCTGTAGGCATATGGAAAACATTTCGCATTTTCATCCTCGGGTTATTGCTCTAATTAATATCAAGGGCAAAGCCAGAGTTTCCTATATACCATTATAAGTTCTAAATGTCAAAATGTTTAACAGCACTTATGATAGTAGGAATAACCGTACCTCTAAACAACATACATTTTTCATGTAGAGTTTACATATTATAAGCTATAGCTATCAAACACTTACTTTTGGTTCTCTAGAACTAGTATACCTTTTATTCA
The DNA here is from genome assembly GCF_021869535.1 of Mytilus californianus. Taxonomy (NCBI): domain Eukaryota; kingdom Metazoa; phylum Mollusca; class Bivalvia; order Mytilida; family Mytilidae; genus Mytilus; species Mytilus californianus. The sequence goes on from NW_026262626.1 coordinate 14,801,440, forward strand.
TTATAAAGCAACATACACTAACACTAGTAACTCCATTGTGGTCTGAACCGGTCATTTTGTTTTTTTGTAGAGCTCTAGAAATACTGAACAACAAATTGTTGCGTAATGTTTTGTTCATCATTCAATTTTCAGATTTCTCCACTCCGGTTAATACAGTACCAAGTACTGTTTAGACAATTCGCTGGCAGTCAATCAAGATCTCTTCAGTCTATATGCATGATGTTCATGATGTTTAGACTGTTCAGTATTTGTTATTCATCAGTACACATCGATATTATACTGAATTGTCTGTAAAGCTACTGAACAGAACTGAATTGACGGCAAGCGAATAGTCTGGACAATACTAAAAAGTCCAGTATAATACTAAAATTGGTTTTCTAGTGTTATATGCGCTTATACAAAATTATGGAAAAATAATCTTTATCGTAGTTATATTAAGAATTACTAAAGGCTTTACTTTTCATTCCATTAACATGATTAACTTTCGAAGGATCTCTTTTACCGAAAGTCTTGTCTTATTTATGTATAGTTATAAGATGTATCTTTTTAAACTAATTTCAGTAACCTCGTAGAAGTCCTAGGCCAGCGAGGCTTTCCTGAATCCACTTTTCCTATTCAATCCCGTGTTGTAAAATTCCATGCACTTGATGAAACTTCATTCTTCACGTGCAAAGGCGGTCAAAACTATATTACATACAGTCATCAGATGGGAACTCAAAGAAATATTACTATTTCCACTATGGATACACCTTCTGACATATGCACTGATGATTATGAACATATCTACGTCAGTGGACAAGGATCTAACAGCATACACCGACTGAAAAAGGATGGATGCGTAGTTTATGACAGATCCAGGAGACCAACAAATGCACAGGATTGGAAAGTAATAGACACACCATTAAATTCCCAGCATGGAATCAAGGAACCAGTTGCCGTGTGCTTCAACCAAAACTATACTAAATTGTATATTGTAAATGAATGGGGGAAATCAGTTTTAGTCTTTCATGTTAATTGACGATTGGAAGCAAAAACACTTCATCTACTTAATATTTTACTATAAACTGCTGATTTATTTTTATTTTTATTCCATTGTTTATTCTATTAAAAATATCTTTCGTAATTAATGAGAAATGTGAACATAAATTATAACTCCTAAATAAGAGCAAATTTAGATATTACAGACTTTGTTTCATCCAAAAACATCATTATTTGCTTCTCTATTCGCGCTTAATTAGGAATCGTTATAGTTGATTTGAATCGATAAAATATTAATTGTGTCAAATGTCAAATGTCAATGTTTAGGAACGACCAACTAAGTGTTCAATAAGCATTTGGACTACTAGATATTGTTTATTTTTTTATTTAGCTTCATAAGAATCCTGTAATGTGTTTTTTTTTCTTCCAATACTGTCTTTATGTAATATTTATACATAATTATTTATGTAATATATGAAATAATGTGTTCGATATAAAATTGAAAGATTGTTTGCTTTGTCGTTAAAAATCTTCGAAAAATAAGGTAAATAAATGGAATTGATTTAGTAATGTAGATATTTTATATTCAAACATAGAAAACAAAAACCATTAAATTTAGGCGACAGTGCTTTATCGATGTTCAAATCTCGTAAATCGATTAAAAAAAGACAGATCAAGGTAATACACATAATCTAAGGAAATCACATGAACTCCAGAAAGAGTGAAATCATGTGCGTCAACAGGGTAAGCGTCTTCTGCTATACTTGCACCGCCTCCCCCTTTTGTGATTTCCACTCGAGTATTGCATATAAATCTTGAAAAATACAAATAATTGAAACCAATTGTATAAAATTAGAATTCATAACATACGTATAATATAAATCATGTAATATTATCCATCCTCAAATTGAACTGTCTGCCACCTTTCGCTGAATAGTGCACGCGACTTGACAAGTAATATCCTCAGTGACACAGAGGTATATTTTTACTAGATAATGAATTACTATTTTTTTCTAAAATACATTTGCTACATGTATACCAAAAAGAAGCAAAGGATACCAAATGGATATTCAAATTCATAAGTCGAAAACTAGCGGACTATGCCATGGCAAAAAACGAAAAACGACAGATAGACAAACAACTTTACGCAAAACATAACATAGAAAACTTAAGACTGAGCAACCGAACCCCACAAAAAAAACCGTGGATGATCCAAGGTGCTCTGGAAGGTAGGCAGATCCTGTTAATATGTCAAATCTTGTAAAGTGCTTTGTGATAGGCATTAGCTAAAATATAATGTTACTGAAATATACCTGTAAAATAAACAAAAACATCATTATTAAAACTTAATTTATATGATAATTTAAAAAATCGCTAAATGTTATAATCCTAACATTGTGGTAGATGACAAACGAGACGATTTTAATTTTTAAATTTTCAATTTCCCCCACCTAAGTAGCAATATACCATCTTCATCTGCAAATGGGATATACATTTGGCAACTCATTCGGTATTCAAGAGCTGCTATCTAGACTTTATAAAACGTCACCAGTGTCTGGGCAGAAAGTTGATGAACCAAGGTTATGTCAAAGAATGTCTCGTCATTTTTCTAAAAAAAATGTTCATCGGAAGATACCAAGACCTTGTTGATAAATATTCCGTATCAACTTCACAAATAATACATGATGGACTTGAATTATAGATACGAGGTACTGGCGTTGTTTATCATCTTTATTACGTGTTATAGTGTTCTTTTATTTGTCTTTGTAAATTACTGACCTTATCTGTTTAGTCCTTTTTTGGTAATATCCTTTTGGCGTGGCTCGGTATTTATGCATCCCGCCAATGTGTTGTTGTGCTGTGGTCATTTTTGTATTTTTGTCTTTCAGTTATTCTGTGGTCATTTTTGTATTTTTGTCTTTCAGTTATGCTGTTGTGCTATGTCTATATGCCTGTTTGTTTTTCTTTGTCAACATATTTAGTTTTTATAGTGATTAAGATTATAACACAATTTTGACTGCTGTACCCTTTTTTTTTGACATTTTACCTATTATGTCTATTTGTATTGTTCACACAGTGTTGTCAATATAATGGAGTTCTATGCGACTGTCATATAAGTGAGATTTAGCTAGCTATAAATTCAGGTTTAATTCACCATTTTCTACATAAGGAAATGCCTATACCAAGTCAGGAGTATGACAGTTGTTTTCCATTCGTTTGATGTGTTTGTGCTTTGATTTTGCCATTTGATAAGGGACTTTCCGTTTTGAATTTTCCTTGGAGTTCGGTATTTTTGTTATTTTACTTTTTCAGTGAAACGCTGAGTTAACGTATTTCCAGCCATAGATTAGACGTAAGTAAAAATGCAAATGACATGGTTTATCAACCTTTTAATCGGTTTAATTATTCATTCCTTCCTATGCGAGTTCGCATCATCGATATAAAAATACCATAAAACTGATAATTCTCCTCTTGCAACCCTCCCCATAGAATATAGGAACACTAATGGTTTACATAATTGGGAACTGCGATACCACATGGTTGCAACGACAGAATGTTTGGTAAAAATATTGAATCTAGTCATTCCTGTAGCTCGAGTACGGTTTTTGTTACTTTAAACTCTGCTGCGGTCCTCGATGTAGCAGCAGCCAATGTCACCGTCATTAAACGTCATTTCTCTCCATGCACGATGTCTTAATTAATGACTTTCTGCCATTTATTCAGAAGCCATTGGTCATTCAACGTATCTGCACGTTGTATTATTCACTACTCCAGTCAAAACTTCATTTTCTGTACAACTTATGTTCATAAACCAATGTTAAAAAAATGTCCATTTAAACCAATACAACCTTACAAGCAGGATGTTTACCTAGCTATTAAACCAGGATTAACCTGTCATTTTCATCTGAAACTGCCTGTACCAAGTCAGAAATATGGCAGTTGTTTTTCGCTTGTTCCGTTAGTTGATATCGTTAGATTTTTGTCAGTTTTTATGGACTTCCCCTTCCTGAATTTGCCTTGGAGTTCGGTATTTTTGTTATACTTTTTTACAGTTATTTTCCTGAATATTGCCGGTCAAAGACTGTTTATACAGGTTCGCATTTGAAATGATAAAACGGCGAAAAGGTTTTTTCTTTCATCAACTAAGGCAATATTATTCATCATACATCAGTTTATTCGAAAATATGTCTTTGTCTTAAATATAAGTCTTACCCCTACGTCTCTTTTATCTCTACCAAACATACTGTTAATGAGATTTCCAATTACAAACACGTGTTGCAAAATCTCAATGTTGACGACTAAAAAGTATAAACCTCCTGACTGCTAGTCCCCAATTCATAAATAACTTGACTGACCACGTTATTAATAGTGACCTGAACGTTGTCCTAAGCTAGACGATTTACCGTAGTTAATTTTGAATATCACCATATACAATAAGGAAAGGCTCTGCGAAGGAGATAAACACGTCCAAGATACAGCTTATGAGTTATTAAAAAACCAATTTAATGTATAAACCTGTAGTTAATTGATATTACTTTGACATGTTGTATGTTGGTAGATACATCAGAATGACTGAAAGGGATAGACAATTATTATATAGGCGTATAACAAAGACTTTAAAACATTGAATATGTTTACCAGAAGCACGTCATTCGATTCTTATCGTAAAGGAGAGTAATGCGTAATGTGGAGTAAGAGTCGACGAAGCAGCAACAAAAGACAATATACATGTTAGGAAAAAAATCAATACAACAGTACAAACAGTGAATATTTATACCTAGGACGATATCTTAACCTGTCGATAAGGTGTAATTTAAAGCATTACACATGTATTAATCTTTTCGACAAAAAATACATTCTATGCCGCGTTTAACGCCTATGATTTTTTAAATGGCACTCAAAACTTCGTGATATACATTTATTTTTATCCTCCACAGACATATGCCAAAGATTCCTTTAAACTGTAGAACAGATATGTTCATTGCATATAAGAAAGGTAATTGCAAAATATAGTTTGGCACATGCTTGTTGATGGTATAAATTGTACGGGTCTTTTAACTTTCGTTTTCCCCCTTATACACGATAAAGGCTCGAAGAATATACTAGTAGTCTTTTAAGATATACAGCATTCTTTAGGCGTATTCGATTAGAATAGGTGCAATACTTTTAGAAGATAAATAAAATACCTCTTCTTTTAAACGACCTATCAGGTTTAAATGAATTAATAACACTCTAAAGCACATGATATTGTTATAATAATTATATAAATAATTTCAGCTTACCGCGTCTTCGTGAGTGATTAGATATTTCGTTTCTGAACAATTACAAATTAACAGACGAAGGATTAATGCTTATAATTCTTTTCTATCAAAATATAGCTTCCTAACAATGAGCACCTGAAGTTCTCATACGTAACAGTAATCTTTTTCTAGCGATACATATTTTCCCTCGAATAACTATTCTGTTGTCTTGATATATTGTTCTAATAATTTTTTTTTTTTATTTATCTATTTTTGAGAATTGTCATGTAGACATGGTAAACATAAAATAAATGTGAGGCAACTATAGTTTACCTATATTCATCTTATTCCGTACAGCATAGACAAATCAAGGCAAACAACTAAACTGGTGGAACTGCGCGCTCAAAACGGAGCGAAGCTTGTGCGTCGACAAGATAAACTTCTCCTACTATGCATTTATCTACCAGCATGCAAATCAAAACTCAGACAACATATCACAATTGAATAGGATATAACCTCTGAATATACATATTGAATGCATATTCTTGTATCTAATGATCTAAGACGGTTTGTACGATGAGACACTGATACATTGTTATACATTGCAGTCAACAGATTGCCAAGGACTGTTCAAAACAAATCATGTAAATCGGGAAACTTAACAAGACATTCTGGGTCAAATTGCTAATTGTTTTATTTTTCTTTCTTTTATATATTTAATGCTAATGCACCATGCACTCAAGGTATAATAAAGTTTAAATTCCTAAAACCAGTATGTTATTCCAATTAAGTTTATATTTGTGAATTGAATTAGCTTATTACAAAAATAAAAAATTCTGTAGCTACCTTCCAATCAAAACTGCTCCCTTAAAATAGAAATTTTACAATAAATATTGCATTTCATTATGATTCCGTATTTGTACGTCTTAAAACCATATCATTACGTTAACATTCTGCCTGTTTGACAATCAGAGACAAAATCTTAAATGAAGGACGGAAAAACGAAATATTTATCACTGCATTCGGGTAAACCTAGTCTCTATTTTATTGTAATGTTACAGGATATTATATTACAGGTGTTAAAAGCATCTCCCACTCTCTGCAATACAATTGTAATTTCCAGTTGCAATGGAACGTATTCCCGATTGTTAATTTGTAATTGTTCAGAAACGAAATATCTAATCACATAATCCATAAATCTTGACAAGGGAGTTAACAATTCATTAGTGAAGATCTGGCGTTGACCTATAATTGCTAACTTCTACGTCATATGGTTTTTTGTGGAGAGTTGTCTCATTGTCAATCATACTATATCTTCTCATTTTTATAAGGAAGTTATAAACAGTTGCATAGGTTAATTCTAACAATCCATTACAGGAATACAGGAAGAGAAAGGTAATATATTTACTGTTTTCTGATTCTTGTTTTGTTAAATCTACATTAAACCACAACTGTTACAATACTTGTAAATAAAACTTCACCTGTATTTATGAAAACAAATCAAGTAAAGGTCAGACTTTTACTTACAGTTTTATGTCAATAATTATAAAAAGTATAAAATACATAACCTGACGTTATCAGAATTTAAAAACTTGCTCTAAATTAAACTTATCCGATCGGAAAGTGAAAGCATATATTAACCGTAAGGATAAGAGTTACGTATCTACAACCCGTTCTTAAACATGAGAATAAGACTTTATGATAATGTGCATTAAAAATCTTTACAAAGCTTTACATCGGGAACGCTCTAACCAAAACATTTGAAAGTAAAGTATATAAAGGTACCTGAAAGCGTTAACAGATATGTGGCTAAATGGGATAAAAAAAAATGTTTTTTTTATAATTTGTGGATTGATCAAAGAGGATTTTGAAAGGCACGTTCATAACGATCTAAATCTTATCAGTACCAAGTCACTGACCACTGTGCTAATGATGCCGTTGTGAACTAACAATTCAATAGTAGCAATAAATATAAAACACTAGAAAATAAAAAATAACACTTTAAATATGTGGTGTGTCCGAAACCATTTTACTGGCTTTTTAGTTAAATTAATATGTTACATTTGATTTTGTTGTTTGTCCTTCGTCGTTTTAAGTTTTAACCATGGTATATGAATAAAGGAAACAGTAGTATACCGCTGTTCAAAATTCATAAATCGATTAAGAGAAAACAAATCCGGGTTACAAACTAAAACCGAGGGAAACACATCAACTATAAGAGGAAAACAACGGAACAACAGAGACATTGAACTGCAACAAAAACAAAGGCCAACACACATAGGAACGAACTATTTAATAACAACTGCCATATTCCTGACTTGGTACAGGACATTTTAAGAAAAAATGGCGGTTTGAACCTAGTTTCATGGCTAACCAAACCTCCCGCTTATATGGCAATGTATGTCTGTTTGTATTTGACTTTTTGATTTTTGAATGCCTCCTTGGTATCTTCTCTCATTTCGTATATGTACATGCATTTCTCTAACTATATGGCAATCTAGCCCCTTCTGGACACATTGTATTAACATATCTAATCAACGTGTGGTTGCAGATGATCACAGTAGATGATTAGCTAAGTTAAAATATCACAACCTTTATAAGCTATAACCTCTTTGGATGAATCGAAATGTGCGAACAAATGTTAGCGAAAATAACAGCTTTATGAAAACTTTTACTACGCGGGAATGATTTGACCTTCAGAAACTGTTGCCAAGTTGTTTACTATAACATGTGAATACATATTTCATGAAATGCAATGTTTCTATTAAAAGTGGTCTTTTATTAGTGTTTACTCCATTTGATCAAGGGAGGCATACATGCAGTCTGTGTGCATCAATTTCGTAAGTGTGTGACGTAGAAATCAGGAATGAAGAAGGCACTCGAAGAGGATTTCCGTTTATCAAAAATGAAAATTTATTTGATAATCATAAGAGAAACAGATTCAAGGCTCGAACTTTAAAATTCAATACATTTACTAAATCGATTGGATAAGTTCGATTATACACGGGTAGTAATGTAAGAATCTATATATGTGTGTCCTACAACATTTGTGTGTCGAAAATACTTTGATGGCAATAATATTTGAATCGATTTGAAAATTTATAAAAAAAGAAACACAATACAATGATCAAAGTATAAGTTTAAATATAATCATGTAAGTAAAATATCCATATAAAATATAAAATAGATAATAGGCCATAAACATAACAGATTTATGGATTCCTTGGTGCTGAAGTGTTTTAAACGACAATAAAACATGTATAGGCACCTACATTTTAATATTATATTTATATTGTGTAAGAGATCAAACTTATGTGTTCAGTGTATGTTTACTTGTTTTTGTTTAAATGTCTTTTTGATCGAGTTAAGCCATTTCAATTGATATTTAATAGTGTGTCTTTTTATGTTGTTATGTTACACTACTGTCTCAGGTTAGGGTGAATGTTGGTTAAAACGTTTAAACTCGCTGCATTTTTATGCACCTGTCTTATGTCAGGAGCCTGTTGTTCAGTGGTTGTCGTTTGTTGGTGTGGTTCATAGGTGTTTCTCGTTTCTCGTTTTTTATATAGATTAGACCGTTGGTTTTCCTTTTTGAATTGTTTTACACTAGTCATTTTGGGGCCCTTTATAGCTTGCTGTTCGGTTAAAGCCAAGGCTCCGTGTTGAAGGCCGTACTTTGACCGATGGAGAGTTGTCTCATTGGCACTCAAACCACATCTTCTTATTTATATTGTATCCCTTTATGTATTATATTGAAATGCAAATTGGTATAATTCATATCGATTGTCAGTTAAATAATTTCTCAACGTTTTGCATGAACGTTCTTGTTTACCGCTAAATTTAGAACATCGTAAATTCCAAACATCATACAAAGATGAAAAATGTTCCTAGCTTAAGAAAACTATTTAATATGTGAAAACAGAAATTCCGACACTTATGATAGTTTTCGGAATGAGAAGACCACTAATTTGATTTTTGTGGCGGCATTACTTCGTCAATTTTTTAAAAATTGACCAAAAATCATTCATATCGGTCGACATAATTGTTCAAATTCCTAAGAGAAAAGTGTTCTTTGATATTCTTGTTCACCTGCAAATGTATGCAAAGTGCCCAATTATATATTATATAATTATCCATATTGGATGTATTAAATGGTAACAAATAAAGGAATAGCTATTTGTAATTTTTCTTATTTCGCACGGAACTTGATCACATGTCGATTTTCCTTGTATTACATAAATAATATAGATGTTTAGAAAAAGTTAAGTATAGCTATATTACATAGTTTTGTAAAAAATAAATCAAGTCTATCAGATTTTAAACATGTTCCCGTCCTGAATTTGCTGCAAGACGTGTATCCAAAATAATGAAACAAAAAATTTAATTAATAATACGACCTGGATGATAAATTTTTCTGTAGTCAAAAAAAATATATTGATATGTTCTCGATGTTTAAAATGTCTTATATTTGTATTTGAAATTTGTACCCTTTAAAGGTATTTCATGCTTCCAAAACATTCAAAAAAAAATGTAAAACCAATATTTCTGGGTATTTCAAACGAGATTCAATATAATTGTGGCATATAACAGCACAATTTGAAAGCAAAAATACTTTATTTTCATTGGGGTTTTTAAATGATGTATGGTGAACTCCCCTTTTTCTTTTTCTATCAAAGTATGCAAATCATTTTAAATAAGAAAGTGAAATCTGAAAAACTAATTAAATAGTATATAAAACATTGTAAAACACTCCGACTTAATGCCTCAAAATATCTTTTGAACAAAAATGTTCAGCCCATCAGGTTGCTTTAACGACAATGTTAACAAAGTTAAAAAAAAAAAAGCATTGTTGAACAAAATTTACCATTGATGGATACATACTATGTCTTTGAAATGATATTAAAAAAATGGTAAAATAGGGGCTGTTTGTATTATATTCACGCATACCGTCATTTAAAAGGTTTTGCGCTAAGCACCTAAACTGTCGTTTCTCCTCTGGGTAAAGCCTGTGTTCATATCTAAATATTAAAATCATGTGATTTCGAAATGCGACTATTTTGGCAATTTTTGAAATTTCGCGCTACTAAATTCTAAAGCCTTAATGCAGACACATAAGACAAAACTCGAAACTATGCTCAGTCTTTATTTTTCTATGTTGTGTTTTGTGTACTGTTATTTGTCTGTTGGTCTTTTTCTTTTTTAGCCATGGCGTTGTCAGATTATTTTCTACTAATGAGTTTGAATGCCCCTTTGGTATCTTTACCTCTCTTTGGAGGCTAGGTTATTCTATATGCTATCTTCGATTTCTATTTTAGCATGAGTTTTTCTGTCAATCTTCACTTTATGGTCTTTGCATGAAAAATGATGTTTAAACGCTTAGGCTAAAACAACATCTATCATATTCTCAAAGTGAGGAACACAAAATTAGTGCGATAACAAAAAATCTCTGAGCAGTGATATTGGACATGTTTTAATTTTTAGCAAGTGACTAAGCTTAACCATTTGTGTTGATCTGGAGAGCAAAGGACCATAGAATAAAGATGTAAAAAAAAATGGAGTTATTAAATGTATGCAAAGAACTTAATTTTCAAAGAACCTATCGTGTGAAAAAAAAGGATTTTTTACCTCGAAAAGCTGCATCACAAAAGGCTTTTCGGGGTGTGTTGATTTACCATGTTTACTGAAAAATGAATCTAACTTCGTACGCCGACAATTTAACCACATATGACAAAAATGTCTCAGCTTCGAAACGAGCCATAATACATATTCAAGTTAACGATATAGGCAGAGGATTGAGGAAAAGGCTACCATTACCGCCTACTTGTAATGAATTGCGCATATTTACCCAGATATCAACCAACCACAACCGCGGAATGAAAGACTTGTGATAGGAACATACAGAATATAGTTGTGTTAAACATATTGGTGAGCGCTCAACCCTCACCTAGTTCATTCATTGTATCTATGAAAATCTTTGCGTTCGGTAAACCAGAAACTTCATGTTAAATTAAATGAGTGAATATCAAAAATGTGTTTAAAGGTGCATTTTTAATAATTCCTTCAATTTCTATTACGACATAGATCATGCAGCATTTGGTGCTTTAAAGGTTACTTTTGAGAATCTTATGTACTTCTGAGAAGTGCAATGACATTCCTTTGTTAGTGTTAGCTCGCGATAACATTTATTAATGAATGAGAGGATGCATGTGCACGATTAAAGTACCAGTTTTTGATAAAATTAACTCAATGTATGATGAACTTAACGACGAAAGTATTGAAACATGTCTGTTAGTGATAAAATGTGTAGTTAACATTGTGGTAGTTAACATTGTGATTGTAACCTTGTAAACAGTTATATATTAGAGTATCACCAATGTGAAATACATATTTGTTTATCAACAAGGTAGTATTCATATAATTACACGCCCCCTTTCACGACAAAATAGGTAAGTTATAAATCGAACAGTGCTCTTAAGGGGAGCGACTTAAAATGTTAGAGTGCGTTGGTATTATGAAACATACAATGAATAAAGGAAAAAAAAGAGCTGAAATAAAGGCATTTTCTGTACATGTACTTTTATTCATGGGGTACCCATTTTCGTGGTTTTCGCGGATGGCTTTATCTATGAATTTAAGTGCCCAGCGAAATATAATAACTGTTGTCCAATTCAAGACATGAAAAGATCCCAATGTAGGTTTGACTATATGGATACAGAAATATAATCTAGATAATACAACAAATGTCATGAAACTATACATACAACTTCAGAAAGGATTTTGTGCATTTAATCTTAAAAAAAAACTAAACTGTACGACTTTTAACCTTTTAATACGTATAATAAATCGATGAAAGTCAGACTTCTGGTGATGATGAAGTGTGCATTTATCTCCTCATAATCCTAAAACAAAAAAAAATAATAATAACCGTCCGTGTACATTCACGCCAACCATTTTTCATTTTAAGATGAAAAATAGATTTTGCAAATTGCTCTGCAACTTTTAAAGGTAGTTGGTTTGAAAAATGTAACAAAAATCTATTGAAGTCACTTTCGAAAAACCATTTTCTCTATGAGATTTGAAAATTGTTATTTTCATGAAATTATATTTTTGATTTCACGAAGATATTGAAACAAATATCAATAAGTTTGTGTAAAAAATGATTTTATTTTGTCAAAAGTTTAAATATATTAAAACATTTGTACTTGCTTGTTTTAGAAAACAAAACATATTTCAATCTCATTCTTAAAAGCAAATATTGAAAATGCTGACCTTTAGCATTTTTCAATTTCACTTACAATATTGAAAAATGAAAAATGCTCTAACGTGGAGCATTTTTTCAATTCAACTTACAATATTGAAAAATGAAAAATGCTCTAGTGTGGAGCATTTTTCAATTTGACTTCAAATATTGAAAAATGAAAAATGCTCCGACGTGGAGCATTTTTCAATTTGACCTTTGATATTGAAAAATGAAAAATGCTCCAATTTTTCATTTTTCATTTTGCTGTGCAATATTCAAATTTGAAAAGTTTTCATTATTTAAATGTCTAATAATGAGAACGAAAAGTAATTTGTTTCAATATAGGCGTTTTAAATGTTTAAATTGTTGACACTTTTTATTAAATGTTTTACTATTTCCGTTTTCTTTTTTCTTGTTTTAAGCGCAATATCTTGAAGATCTTTTTAAGGTGTGTGTGTGTGTGAACTATGTGTGGTATCAACAAATTCCGAACAAGAATGGTACACTGACAAGTACGATAATGACCACAAAAAATCCTTCTTTCTTTTTATCTATATATCTAGCTGTCTTTGTAGCTACATGTTTATATCTATCTTTCGAGCTATCAATCTGTCATTCATTGTTTCTATCTATCTGTTTATCTATCTGACTTTTGTTTATCTTTGTCTTTTCTTTCTTTGAATTGTCGGGGTTGAAATCTTTAATTTAGTTCTCTCGAAGTGAAGAAGTCACTTGTTTACATACATGTACATGTTGTAAGAATGGAAGAACTTTTAGACCATCGATGTTTGATTCAACAAATGATACTTGACGGAAGAACACACCAAGACATTTCTCAACACTTGACTTCTTTAGGAATCAAGCATGTATCAGCGCGAACAATAAGCCATTTTTGTTCTGAAAATGGAATTACTAGGCGATGAGGAGTAGACGAATGAGCATTAAACCATATCGTGGCTGAATGTGTAAAACATGTTAGAAAAGAAGGGAAAATATTAGAATATAAGATATTGTCCATGTAAGTTTCTGTACATGTTCAAGGAGGAGGGTTCGCAGGTGGAGTGGGGTGGGGAGGGATGGGTGTAGATATAAAGCTATAATATTCTGATCACTGCGCTAGTATTTGTTTTCAAATTTGTATTTTTCTGCATTGTACAGCATTTCCTAATTTTGAATCTGTTTAATGCAAACTTGTTTTTCCCAAGCTTATTATATTCACAATTCTCTGTCGCAGAATATCAAATAAGCATCATCTTATAAAAGAAAATATGAAAGTAACTTGCATGCATGTATGTGTGGTAAATGTATATTTCGAAGGATGAATGACTTTTTATTTTTGTTTTTACCGACAAAAAAAATGTAGCAAAGAATATATCATAATTATGTGAATAGTATTTCAACAAACATAAAACAGTTCCCATGAAGCACTGACTGACCTAAGGGAGGCCGCTTCAGTCATGCTTCAGTGATTCTCTATATAATCAACCAAATTTTCCCCACAAATGGGGGGGGGACACTCCCCCCTGGATCCGTATATGAGCAGGTATAGGAAATAATTCATTTCACAATTATATGCTGGGTTTGACTTATGTTTTTGATGATTCAAACCACTTGTTCCTTCTTCTCTGATGGTTAAGTGATGAAACCCCGGCGTTCATAAAACTCTCCAAATCACACAATATTTTTAAGATGTAACATGTAAACCAATACAATACAATACAATACAATACAAAGTTTTTTTATTGCTAATTATGACGCCCAATAATTTGAGCAGTACAATTAAGTTCAATTTCATACAAGTGATTACATATTGATTACATTGATTATTTAAAAATTAAACAAAATCAAGTCTTTTTCACCAGAATAATTTCTACAGGAATAATATACATGATATATATTGTTTTACAATATAATATACTAGTAGATGGACAAACTACCGGTGACTAAACTGTATCTAGAATTAAATTTCTCTCTTTGAATAAAGTACACAATAATAAACTTACTTTTTTAATTAGAACATTATCCCCAGATGACATTAACCATATTAATAATGATTTATTTGGGGACTTTAAAAGTTATTTATATATTCAGTTCTTTTATTTTCTAAAACTGGACACTGAAGAAGAAAATGAATTTCATCTTCAACTTCAGTGCTGCATAATTTACATAATCTATCCTCTTCTCGAAGCCCCTGATTTCAGATTTATTGATTTGTTTTATTTTACTTCCTCATTTATTCCTTTTAAATTGAAATATGAATGCTACCTTTTATAGTTTTATTAAGACATTCATCTACATGTAGGTCACCAACGGAAATACATAGTGTTTCAACTTCTGCAATGATGACTGCGTATCATGCACATCGCCGACGCTTTCACAAAGCCAAGAAGTAAGGGACGACATCAAAAGTTCAATGTAGGACAAAAAACTTAATTCACATAGTTTTTTCACTGACACCCTCCCCCCTTTTCTTAACTTAATTTGGGAAAAAATGATTGTAAAATATGGATATATGTAAAATCGATTTTGGATAAACAAAACTCGCAGCAATTCTACACCCCCTTCCCCTCTCCCACCCCAAACTATTTGATTGAAGTTTTTCATCCTACATTCCTTCTGCTTTCGTGAATGTTACCATGATCTGTCATGGATTTTGCGTTTTATTCGGGACATAAAACATCTCTTTTGAATAGCCTTATTTTTGTTTGCTAGTCAAAAGAAAGGTAAATAAAAAGTTGATATTTTAAAATAGATAAATCTTTTGTCATTGTACAAGTTTCGTGTGTGTGTGTGTGTGTGTGTGTGTGTGTAAAAATCGTCTTCTAGTGAGTCATGTCGCTTTCTTCTTATATATCATTATCTTGGTATCGTTCTTTACTACACCCAAATTGCATGACAGGGACTTGAACCCTACAAACATTCTAAAACAGTAACTTTCTTTTTCTGTACCTGTCTACTAGTATCCCAAGCTATTAATTTGTACGAATGTATTACAGTTGTGGTTCTTATTCAATTTGCTGTCAGTCATAACTTATTTTTTCATCGTTTTATTAAAATCTTGACCGTGTTTTTTCCCGTTTCTTTTATTGTTTCGGTTTTTGGTCTCTTGTGGAGAGTTGTCTTATTGGCAATCATACCACATCTGCTTTTTTATATCAGAGATAAACGTCGTAATGTAACTAAACATCAGTAAGTAAAATATATTGGGATGCTAAAATATAAAGAATAGAGAAAGAATAATGAGAAAAATAAATAAAATGTAGAGAAAAGTGACATAACAATTTAAAGAATACAGAAATAAACAACACCCCCAATCCGAACCCTCATGGTATACACGAGAATCTGGATGGAGACGCAGAATATAGAATAATAGATAAGGACAGTAGAGAGTGATGCATTGCTAAAAAAGAGAGAAAAATAACAATTGTTTAAGAATACAGACATGAAACACCCCTTTTTACTATTTAGAACCTCCAAGATGATTGTTAAAACAATTTTGGCATTTATTCCACATCTCCTTATTTTTAAATTAATAGTATAGACAACGATATCAATATAGATGCTTTGCAATTGTTTTTACTGTACATCACTTTATGTTATTTGAGACTGGAGTCCGATAAACATTTGCCTCCTGTCAACCGCTGAATCTGATAGCTCAGTAAATATTGTAAAGTGCAAACAAAACAAAATTTCAGGGGGAGGGGGTGGTTGAAACAGTAACGGATTGCGATGTACTCAAATTGGTGACAAATGCTAGAATTTTACAAGCGCACAACTGCAGTTCTCCTCTGCACTTATTTATGTAGAAAGGAACTAAACGGAATAAAATGAATTAAAACTTAAGATAATCAAATGTAGCTGCATTCGCTTCTTTCCATTTACTTCTTTAGAATGTTTTGTAAACAACATATGATTAAGTAATAGAACAAAAGAACCAATTGGATGATGCTGACGAATAAGGGTTTAACGTCCAGGGGCAAATATCATGTCCATATGAGAACGACAACACGTTATATGTACCCGGTGTTGTATAAGACAGACACTTTCAGTCGGATTTTTGAACGTTCTTCTTTGAACAGACACAAAAATTAAGGCTGATTGAAAACGTTAATAATAAATTCATGCATATTCCAGCGGCCAATCCATATCACGCTATATTGCAGTGACACACCTTTCAATAAAATGCAAAGAAAGTCAAAATAAAAATGCCCTTACTACAAGGATACTGTTGCACCGTATTGTCATTTTTTTTACTCAAGTACATCTCATTCTTAACTTTTTTAATGGGAAATTATAAAGGTAGCAAAACTATTGTCGTGGCTAAATAACTCTTAACTGACACAATTTTAATTGTCCAACCCATTAACAGACTTTATTCCCCTAATAGTCACTAAAACGTGGTATTACTCACGTTATATTACAATTATGAAATATTTACTAATGTCAATTTATTTTTTAGAACCAAAGTACTATTTTGTGTCCTTTAAATTATATCTAAAATTGTTTGTTTCGTCTTTTATTAAAACAATTGCTATGCGTATAAGCATAAATACCACATACTTGCGCGACGCCTTTTAGTTTTACTGAAGTTTGCGCAGACTATGAAATGTTTTTACAGGTGGAAAATGTTCTATGATAGATATCATTTTGTCAGACACTTTTCTTTTTTTTATTTGGTTCTTATAATATGCCAAAAATCTGTATATTTAACAGAGTTGAACATTTAAATTGTGCGTTTTACTCTTAACAGACGTATAACCGACCCGATTAACAGACCAACCGCCCATATAGCCGCATACTCAATATAGATTAACCGACCAATCTCTCGGTTCGCCGAGTGTCGGCCGTAATATAATGGCCCTTTTTTTAATTATTATTTCTCTGCAGGGAACGATATTTTGGAATATTGTTTCATATCATTTTGTAATACGCTTACGGAAATATAATTGTGCAAGGTTTAACTTAATGTAAATGGCAGAAAGTTCATATACTTGGTAGGATAGCAGTCATTACTCTCCTTTTTATGTGACAATATTTAAGAGTTATGGAACTTTAACCACTGTAGGGTAAAATCAACTGTTTCATACTAATTACTTTCCCCTGAATTATAATAAAAATCAAACTTTCCTTTCTGTTGTCAGAATAGGAACGAGAATTGGACAAAGAGACAACAACCCGACCAAAAAGCAAAAACAGCCCAAGGCCACTAGTGAGTCTCAATACAGCGAGAAAATCCGGAAGTCGTGCTCCAGTTGGACCCTTTACACAAATGTGTACTAGTTCATCGAAAATGGACGTCACATTAAATTCCGAAACATATTAATAAACGTAAATAAAAAAAACAAATACAAAACGAACTAAGGCTAACAGCTTCTTTTTTTTTTTATTCTATTATAGTACTTAACTTATTTATAAGTAGTTTGTGCAAGCGAATGTACTTCCAGTGTGACTTTCAAAAATAACTTGATAGTTGCTTAAGGTATATCATACTTTTCAAACGATTCGGAAGTTGACATAATATATGTATAGAGACACCTGTCTTCTGTTGAAAACAATATAAGTGCTTCGCAAGAGACTTTTGGTTATGTGTTTAGTTGGGTTGTTATTTCGCTGCCGTGTAAGCGACATCTTTTTCTGTTCATATCAGTATATATCAAATCGTCGTGTTGCGATGTAATAGACAAAAGGTATGAAGAGAATTATAAAGCAATAGTTTTAATAGAGATTCTGCTGAGAATACTAACTTACAGAAAAAAATTGATAAAAAAATTAACTGCCGATATATTTGATACATAATTGATTTATAATCGTAACAGGTGTCGATAATAAAATTACAGTATTTTTTTTTGTCAAAATCCATTGCAATTGTACTGACTGATTTTGTAGGCACAGACACATGATGGTTTATAGGTTGTTATTCGCTTTGAACTAACTATCACAAACTTCGATCACGCTTGTATCTGTACTATGTGTTTAGCCTTTTTATAACTTGTTTCTTGGTTTTTATACGCCCGTCTAAGACGGGAAATATTATGGTATACCGTTGTCCGTCCGTCCGTCCGTCGTCCACACTTCGGACAATTAATAAAAAACGCTTCCACCAACTTTTATGAAACTTTGTTGAATTGTTTATATCTATTGACGTAAGCTCCCTTTCGGTTTTTATAAATTTCAGATTTTACGTTTCCGTGTCATGAATTTTTATGCTTAAAAAAGGGGGGATTTTCCAGTTTTCGGACAATCACTCATAAACACTTTCACAAAATTTTATGAAACTTTGGTGAATTGTTTATATCTGTTGACTTAAGCTACCTTTCAATTTTTATAAATTTCAGATTTTACGTTTTTCAGTTATGAATTTTTATATTGAAAAAAGGGGAATTTTTCCAGTTTTTGGACAATTATAACTCAAAAACACTTTTACCAACTTTTATGAAACATTTACATTTTTGGAGTTATGCAATCTTATTCATAAAAAAATGAGGCTTTTTACAGTTTTTCGGATAATAAATCAAAAATGCTTTCAGCAGTGTTTATGATGAAACTATGGTGACTAGTTTATATCTATTAAACTAAGTACCCTTTTGTTTTTTTATATAATTTCTGATTTGATGTTGTACAGTTGTGGAATTTTTTCTTCTTACGCTAATCACGTTTTCATAACGACAATACATGCACGATTTATCCGATTGCAACACGATCTTAACACGCTTCTTCTGCGATTATAGAACGCTCTTACATCGATCAGTAGATACGACCTTTCCACTTTCATACCGTGATCTAACTACGCTCTCGTCAATAACGTCAACATCATGTTCCATATAAATACTGTTCCATTTAATTCCTTCTAATTGTCATTATTACGTAGAATTCTCGAAAACAACACAGGCATACCACCAAAATATACCAGAACTAGTGGGTATGATGGTAGGAATAGAGGTAGAATCAGAGGAGCCTCTGATACGAATACTGATCCAGTAGACATGTCAGATCAACCAATCTAAACTGAGTCACAACGCATTGGCTGGTCCATCGAGATCAAATGACGATATTTTATTGAACAATAGAGGAAATGGTATAGATGTGTCAAGCATGGTTGTGCTCATCAGACTTTGACCAAATTTCAAAGTTAAGTTTTTGATATTTGGTCTTTTTTTCTAACACTATATGCAATATGTCATCTTTATTTGGTGTATGGAAATATTTAATGATGTGCATGTCAGTCTGGCAGGTTTTATATGGCCATGGCCTCATTTTCACTGTTCATTGCTGAGTGTTCAGTTTTTTAGTTTTGGTCTGATTTTCTTAAACTATAAGCAATAGGTTAACTATATTTGCTGTATGGAAGAATTGTTAGCTGTACATTTCTGCCTGCCATGGTTCAGATCCTTGACCTTAATTTTATGGTTCATTAGTCAGTGTTTAGTTTTCTCGGTTAAGTCTGTTTCTTAGAAACTATTAGCAATAGGTCAACTATACTTAGTGATTTATTGTAAGGTGTACATGTATTTCTTGACCTTGACCTCATTTTCTTGGACCATGTTAAGTTTATGTGATAGTTGTAGTAAAGCTTTATATTTAGGACTATCAACATAGAGGTTGGGCAGGACCTTTTTCGGGACGTCGGGATCGGGTGTTTTTAAGCTCGGGATTTCGGGATTGACCCTTTCGGGATCCGGGATTTCTTTTTTCAAATTCCGGGATGTCGGGATTTAATTTTTATACGCCCGTCAAAATTTTGACGGGACGTATTATGGTATACAAATGTCCGGCGTCCGTCTGTCCGTTCGTCTGTCCGTCCGTCCGTCTGTCCGTCTGTCCGGCGTAAACATGTCGCACCGTAACTTGAGAACGACTCTTCCAAATTTCATGAAACTTAACACAGTTGTTCCTTATGGTAGTCCAACGATCTGTATACTTTTTGGTGAAAATAAGATTAAAAACTTTTGAGTTACAGGACTTTGTAACTAAAAGAGGGGTGTGTTTTTTTTCACATGTCGCGCCGTATCTCAAAAACGATTTATGACACTTGCTTAAAACTTCACACACTTCTTAGTTATATTATTCTTAAGATCTGTTTAATTTTTGGTGATGATTCAAAATTTTATTTTTGAGTTATTGAGTATTTTGTAAAAAAGGGGGATGGGGTTTTTAACATGTCTCGCCATATCTCAAAATCGATTTATGATTATTGCTTAAAACTTTACACACTTATTAGTTATATTAATCTTAATATCTGTATACTTTTTGGTTTTGATTCAAAATTTTGTTTTAGAAATATTGAGTTTTTTGTAAAAAAAAAGGGGGGGGGCTTCCACATGTCACGCTGTATCTCCAAAACAATTTATGATTATTGCTTAAGACTTTACTCACTTCTAAGTTATATATATCTTAAGATCTGTATACTTTTTGGTGATGATTCAAAATTTTGGTTTAGAGTTATTATTGAGTTTTTTGTTAAAAAAAGGTGGGTTTTCATATGTCACGCTGTATCTCAGAAACTATTTATGATTATTGCACACAAGACGAAGGGCGTATCATGCGCTCATGGCGCAGCTGTTTATTTTTTAATTCGGGACCTCGAGATTTCATGTTTTTAAGCCCGGGATTTCGGGATCAGGACCCATCCGACCCCCTCAACATAATATCAATGATAAGTAAAGAAGGCGAGACATTTCAGCGTGCGCACTCTTGTCGTAATTTGAGAAATTTTAAATAATTTGATTAAAATATTTATCGATATTGCCTCTTTGTTGATACTATTATATTTTTTGTAGCTCGTCCGCTCCCATTTTATATTCGTTATGTAAACAGAAAGTCACAACTGTTTTGTTTTTTTAACAGGGATCACGAAACTTTAATCCTGTTCCATATCAGGCTGATAATTTTAGGCATAAAATTCATCTTGATCAAAATGAATCTTGCAAGTAGCCCTCGAAGTGGGATATAGAGAGGGTGTGATGTTGAGGTTACAAAAAGGGGATGTTGGATATAGGATTATAAAAATTGGGGTAATGAAATCAAGGGGACAACAAAGGTGGGATCTGGAGAAAAATAAGAGAAATTTAGGAAAAGGCGCACACCGAGTCACTCCGACCTCATTCACGTTAATGAAATAAAATTCCATCCGTAATGTCGGAATAAGATTTTAGTGTTGTTCAGACATAATAATTGTGTACCTTCTATTTTTTTAAACAGACAATACCCTTTTCTAAAATTGACAATGGAAATGGGGAATGTGTCAAAGAGACAACAACCCAACCATAGAACAGACAACAGCAGAAGGTCACCAATAGGTCTTCAATGCAGAGAGAAACTCCCGCACCCGGAGGCGTCCTTCAGCTTGCCCCTAAACAAATATATATATACTAGTTCAGTGATAATAGACGTCATACTAAACAAATTAAACACAAAAAAACTAAAATTAAAAATAATACAAGACTAATAAAGGCCAGAGGCTCCTGACTTGGGACAGGCGCAAACATGCGGTGGGGTTAAACATGTTTTTTGAGATCTGAACCCTCCCCCAATACCTCTAGCCAATGTAGAAAAGTAAACGCATAACAATACGCACAGTAAAATTCAGTTCAAGAGAAGTCCGAGTCCGATGTCAGAAGAGGTAACAAAAGAAAATAAACAAAATGGCAATGATACATAAATAACAACAGACTACTAGCAGTTACTGACATGCCAGCTCCAGACCTCAATTAAACTGATTGAAAGATTATGTCTTCATCATAGGAATATCAGGCAACTCCCGGTAAGGGTTCAGTATTATACAATCATAAAATATTTAAGAGAAGAACATGACCCGTGTCATGCCAACAACTGGTTTTTAAATAAATGTGTTTAATTCCGATGTAAATACCCTTTAAGTGAATCAATATTAAAGCCAAAATATGCAACCTTAATGACCTGACAACAGTATCGTAACTAAATCCCTTCTTAATAAGTCTGTTTAAAGGTTTTGTTATCTTCTAATGTTCTTTGTTGTCGTTTGTTGATGTGGTTCATAAGTGTTTCTCGTTCTGTATATAAATTAGACCGTTGTTTTTCCCGTTTGAATAGTTTTACACTAGTCATTTTGGGGACACTTTATAGCTTACTGTTCGATGTGAACCAAGACTCTGTGTTGGACCGTACTTTGACCTATAATGGTTTTTATTTTAAAAATTGTGACTTAGAAGGCGAGCTGTCTCATTGGCACTCATACCACATTTTCTTATATCTAGAGAAACGTAAACTAGCTTCACATTTGAAGTTCATTTTTAACTGAAATGCCACCTCACATTCATTCCAAATAATAGAAAATCTGTCTCAAAATGAACAAAGTAATCAGCAATATCAGTGTTGACAACATCAAACCTATTATGACTATACATTTACCAAATAAACCATACTATAAAAATAAAAGACCACAGGAACAATTATACACCTAAATCTTCAAAACTTGTCTCCTAAAGACAGTCGTATCTAATTCCACCAAGCACTGACTCAAATGTCTGCTTCATTCCTGATTAGTTTTCCCAAAATAATGTATTTCAGTTAAAAACAGAAAAATTACTGTAAAATTCAACATCCAACTCGCGGGACCAAAATGTACATGTAGCATGAGTAATTTTGATTGAGATTCGGAGATGTGGACCACAGCTTGTTCTAGTTGTAAACAGAGACGATGGATGCCAAATGTTAAAGCACTATTGGTATCTAAATAGCTAAGTAAATAAAAACCAAAAACAGTGAAAATTATATCATTTTATCTAGTTAAGAAATGGAGCATTCAATGACTTCCAAAATAAGCCGTATTCAGATGGAATATGGCATATTCATCAACCTTATACAGGGAGACTGGGAAAAGAACAGCTTTCCTATGTGTTGTTTTTATCTTTACACCTTTTCTAGGTTGTCACCGAGGGTATCACCAAACCCGTAGCCAGTGCATGAAAGTACGAAATTTTATGTTAATAAAATTTCCTGTTTCAATATTTTTTTATTTACTTTACATTCAGGTCAACTCTCTCTGCTTCGGGTAAACTATTTTGTCGTTGAGGGCTAAGAGCACATTGTTATTGCTTTCAACTATGCATAATCCTTTAAATAGCCACAACAAATACGTGTTTTTAAGAGCAGACATAGTTATGCTTTGATCTACACACAGGCAAATTGCTCAGATCTTATATTCAATGTACATTAACTTTTAAAAGAAGTTTACAAATGTTTTGCAACGATGCAAATACTAAACTTGAGAGTAGAAATAAATATGTTTATCAATGAATTCAACATACCAATATCTTTTTGATTTAACAGATATATAGAGAATATTTAGTTAACCTGAATATAAATAACAAAATAGGGAAATATAAAATTCATGGTTTTAAACAAGGGAAATAACAATTGCATAATAATCCTGCGCCACATCAAATAATTTTGCTGGTGCGTTGTTGTTCTATCTTTTCGGGGTAAGGTAATAAATGTGTATATACGGGTTCACACATACACACATGTGTATTATATTTAAAGCATAAAAACAAAACTTCTAAAGTGTTAACAATGAATGAAAAAATAATTTGATTCTTTTTTTTTCAATATCTTTGATACATTTGAAAAATGAAAAATGCTCCTCTTTGGAGCATTTTTCATTTTTTCAAACGATTACAAAAATTGAAAAATGCTCCACACAGAAACATTTTCATTTTTGAGAAAATTTTCTAAAGTCGAAAATTCAACCAATACGGGACAATTTTCATTTTTCAATATTTAAAGGCAAATTGAAAAATGCTCCACGTTGGAGCATTTTTCATTTTTCAATTTTTAATGGCAAATTGAAAAATGCTCCACGTTGGAGCATTTTTCATTTTTCAATTTTTTAAGGCAAATTGAAAAATGCTTAAGGTTAGCAATTTCAATATTTTGTTCTTTAGAAGGAGATTGAAATTTCATTTTTTTTTCTAAAACAATCAAATTCGAATGTTTTAATTTATTCAAACTGTTGATAAGATGAAATCTTTTTAAGACAAACTTATTATTACTTTTTATATTATCCTCGTGAAATCAAATAATGTAATCTCATGAAAATTACAAATTTCAAATCTCATAACAAAAATGATTTTTCAGAAGTGACTTCAACAGATTTTTGTTACATTTATCAAACCAATTAACTTTAAAATTTGTAGCGTATTTTGCAAAATCTATTTTTTCAGCTTAAAATGAAAAATGTTTGGCGTAAATATACACGGTCTAATAACATATTGTGATTGCTTTGTTTTATTTTTATAAACATTAATTCTACAATTACATTTGAAGCTTTTTTTTTTATGTAACTGTTTTCTTAAATTGACATGCTTATGGCCCGATTAACGCCTTTGATGATCGTTATTCTGTTGATCATTTGATCTCAGGTTAGTTAGTGTCATCACTTCTGATAACATGTGTTCAACAATTAGAATATTTACTTTGCAATTAATTCAATCCAGACATTTTGTATGCTTAGATGAATCGACTTATTTCAAAATCATTATAAAACAACATATGATTATTTTCAAGAATCTTCGTTTCTGATGGCTTCACATACTTCCCTCGATTTTTATTTCCTCAGAAAACGAAATTCCACGAATTTAAGAAACCACTAACATGTAAAATTGATACCCACGAATAAACGAACTTTCACAGCAATTGAATATATATATACCGCTGGTAATTTTAAAATCAGGTCACGTCAAATATATGATGTTTCAAGGTAGTGTTCAAACATTAATACAGCTTTGCTTAGTTATTCGGGAGAATATTTATAAATAATATATATATAGGGGAATATGGAATAAAACATCTGCATTCTAGTTACAGCAAAAATAAGTGCAATTTTTTTTTTTTTCACTGCAGAGATTTTACAGTTTTTTTTGACATTTTATGTTTCAGGCGTGAATCAAAGATTTATAAGGACTAGGAGGACGTGATCCCAAGAATTTTGATATATTTTTATACGTTTCTGATGCCCAAAAAAAATATTTCAGAAAAGCGAGAGCTGGTATCGCCCCCTCCTATGGTAAAGAAGTTGAAAGATCTTGTCTTTAAGTCTAGTTTTCTTTATTCTAGTTATAAGACGACAATGAAAGTATGGTGACATCTTACTAGTCAATACACATGACAAATCGAAACATCTGGACAGTCTTTGATTCATTACATTTCGTTAAAATCTATAACATTGTCTGAAATTCATACTTTTTTTTAATATATCACCTTTTATGTAAGTGAAAATAATACATAAATTTTCAAAATTAATTCACCATTTATATCAAACCCAGCAATTCAGGTAGGGATCCTTAAGTAAGAAAAGCTACATAAACAGTGTTTCTAGGAGAGAGACAGTTTATTGTTTTTGTTTTTGTTTTTTTTATTTTTGTTTTTTGTGTGTTTTTGCATTTCTTAGTGTAAGAAATCGGAAGATTTGATGCAATTACATAAGACAAAATTCGAAACCAAGGTAGGTATAGTGTCCGGCTGAAATCGTGTTTTTTCGATTTGATCGGGTTTTTTTAGTGTGACCACGTTTTATCTAGTGAATATGATCAAAAATACATTTATAAACAAACAGACTTCTTTTGTGGTAAGACGTAAAACAGATTATAGAACCCTATATCTAATATCATAGAAGGTTAACTAGTATTTGGATAAAAATTCATTAACAACCCAACATTATTTTGTTTTAAAAGCGTTTAGTTTAGTCTTACAGCGCTTTATTACATAATATAGATTAAAGCCATTTTTATACACATACCAATGCAAATGTCAACAGAAATTCTTACATAGAATCTATATATATATACTTAGATATACAGACACTATACACAAATTCTTGTTTTTGCATTGAAAAGTACATTTTAGAGAGCAAATTCATTTTATATGTCCGGGTTTTTTCGGGAGCAGTCCGTGTTTTTTTTAGTGCGTCCTTGTTTTATCGTGTGAGAAAACAACATTCATATGGCTTAAAATGTAATATGTCAGTACATTTACGTTTCAAAAACAATGAAAATGTTCAAATGAAGTACTTTTTAAGGCACGAAACAATGCAATAAACCAGTTTGATAATGCTGTATTAACATGTACATTTCATAAATAGGCATCATTCAATTTTATTCAGATAATATTATCTTCGTGTAAGTGTACCGATATGGATTTCATACAGTAATTATTTCGTGATGTAAACAATCTTTATGTAAACTCAGACATGTTGGATTGAGACGTATGTACACATCGTGTGTAAAGCGAGTAAATGTGTGATGTTTTTTTTAACATAAAATACATCCTAAATGTTTCATTTTCTGTTTGTCTTGATTGTAATACATTTTATTGTTCTAGAAATGGAAATCACGAACAATATTCTAATGCTCCTACTATGAAGAGGAGTCTTTTCAAGCATATGCTTTACTTGGTAATATAGAAATAAAGCACCATCATAGCTTTATTCCACCAAAAATTAAAAGAATTATACTTATGGGGTTTACGCATGTTATATGCACATTTCGTTTTTTTTTTATTATTATTTCAAAAAGGATCGTATTAAAACTTAAAGATTATTCATTTCGTTGTTTATTGGATATATTGGATAAGTCTCCGAGTTTATCATCAGGTCAGTAGTCAGTACTTTGGTAATGATATGATTTATAACAAACCTTTCTAAAACTGTTTATTTCCAAGGGGGCTTGGGAATAGAAATATGGTCACTTAGGTTATTCATTTCGTTGTTTATTGGATATATTGGATAAGTCTCCGAGTTTATCATCAGGTCAGTAGTCAGTACTTTGGTAATGATATGATTTATAACAAACCTTTCTAAAACTGTTTATTTCCAAGGGGGCTTGGGAATAGAAATATGGTCACTTAGGTTCGCTTCCGAGGCGTGTAGAGAGTGCCACGTTCATTGCGCGTCAAGAACCTTTACAACAGCTCTTTGGGGGTGAGGGCGGTGGGGGGGGGGGGGGGGGGGGGGGGGGGGGGGGGGGGGGCTGAGTAGGTGGTCTCTTACAAGACGATATTTCAGTCCATATCCAATATACCCTAATTTTCAGTGGCAGCCTAAATTTCCCGGCTTTCATCACGAACGTCCTCAGTTACGGGACTAAAATATTGAATTTACAGTTAATTGGTTCTCGTCTTGAACATGCATGAAATATTTGACACAGGACCTTAAACAGCCAACAATCAATCATTTAAAATTAACCGTTTATAATTTCTAAAAAATTATTAACAAACTAAGGTTTCAGCTCCATCAGGCAAAGTTGACCTTTAATGGATTTTGCTATTTTTTAGATCCTTGTTCATAAAACTTTTCAAATGTTTCAGTTCTTATATATTCTTAGCTTTCAAAGATTCAATTTTAGCGTTCTGGACGAAAATAAATCCAGAAAAGCGTTTCGGACGCATGCAATTTATAAAGTTTGGGGGAGGGCTCTTTTAGTAGATATTTGCGTTCATATTGAATTTTCTGATTTTTTTTTATTGCAAACCTGATTTACAAAATATAAAAATAGTTCTGTATCATTTGTTTGAACATGTGAGTGAATTATGGCATCTGGAATTGCACAACATCTTTTGCTTTTTAAATTTACGTTTTTACTTTTTCAGAACAGACTGAAAAGGGTTAAATTTGATCAACATAGTAATATGTTTTTGTGACTTATTAAGAATAAGTAATAGTGTCCTTTGCTAAACAACAGTTACAAACTAGAAAAAGTCAGTGTTTAAGCCCAATATTGTCTTCCTTCTTATTCTTATTTTTCTTTAAAAAAAAAAAACCGGACCATTTGTTGTAAAACCGGGACGTTTTAGATGTTGCTCTCGAAAAAAGCACGGACTATATAAAACACTGAATTGTGAGTGGACTACACGGACATTGTACGTCGTTTGTGCTCAACATATGTATATTATTCAGAATAAGATGAACAGTCGCGAATACAACTATTGTATTCTCGAAATATTAGTAAATCGATCTGATTGCATGTAAATTCACTCGAAAAAAACACAATCTCAGCCGGATACTGTACCTGCCGTGTAAACTATGAATACTTAAATCTGTAAGACTAATGACTTATGTAGATTTGAAGCATACTATTTTTGATACATGTATAATATTTCTAATATTTTGAACTTAAAAGAACAAAAACCAGGTCTGATTATACTATCTCACTCCCCTAATAGTGAATAGACAAAACAACAAACACCACGGTTATCACCAAATAACGGAATGACATAGGATGCCCTTAAAGAGTACGTTAGTCTATCTCCTTAATAAATGAATATTGATTGTCTTCACTATCTAATTTGCCATTGTTTCGATTGTCCTTTGTCACCTTATGGTCTTCGCAGAAAAGGCAAGTTAAATACCTTAACCCGAAGGTATCACCAGCCCAGTAGCCAGTACTTCGGTACTGGCATGAACATACGGATATTATGTTATTAACATTTAAAAAAATGTTTGAAGCTTTTGTAAATTAAGAAATAGATCTCCTCATGCAAAGCTCTAATTCCTTGCCCGGCTTTGGCTATACTTTTTGTCCTTTTTGGTTAATCAACTCTACATTTTTTTTTTAAATATGTTTGGATTCCAGCATCACTGAAGAGACATGTATTGAAACAAAGAAAAATAAAAACCGATCAAACTTTCTTTTTCTTTTTTTTTTTCAAATTCGCGCAATCTTTTTTGTATTGAAGCTCATTCATCAAGTATGTGAACATAGTTCGTTTCATGATAAAAAATATGCAATGTAAAGAGGCTCTAAAGAGAACCTCTTACGTTTAGTTATGACATGTCAACTAAGGTTTGAAAGGCAGATCGAGTCAATAAAATGCATTATGATTATGATTATAATTTTGTTTTCTGTTTCAGTATACTTTGCGTCAAGATGAACGTTGTTGTTGGGATTCTGTCCTGTTAAAGTATTAACCCAACGTGTTTTTCATATTAATACACAGTACACCCTAATTTGTAACGTTGATAGCATGTCTCTTTTCTTTTGCCGATGATGCAAGTATATTCTGCAAAGCTACTTTTGCAAATCGGCAAATCGAAAGATCTTGTATGGAAAACGTCAATGAGAGGGCAACCCAAGAAGACAATTTAACACTATAAAATATTGAGGTCCCCTAACGGTCTGCTTTGATGAATCATTACTAGCACATCAACTGACCAGGTCTTAATCGGGATCTGTTTAGTATGAAAAACACATTCTGAATGCTTTGATTAGTTCTCACTATTCAATATTTCATATAAAGGGTATGTTTCCTCCACCCACCTCCAAATTCATTTATACTCGAGTGAAAAAAATAAGATCTCTGGAGAAAGGTTATCGGAAATATTCCCGAATACTGTAAATTCAGAAATTATTGCGATGTTTTTATAATTGCGAAAAATGCGACAGGGTTATAATCGCAATAATTTAAACTCGCATTTTGAAGTTTTTTTATATGAATTAAACAGGATTTTTCTCAATATCGCAAAAATTAAAATCGCATTTTAGTCTACAATGACAAAATCGCAATTATAAATGTACGCAATAACTTCTGAATTTACAGTAATCTTTTTTGGAGCATAAAGATTTTTCTTCAAGACTTGTCGATTAAATCTTAAATTAAACATCCTGTGTTAAAGACGAAAAAAAAATGAAAGTCACCAAGTCTCTTTTGCTGTTGTGGATGGTTCTTTGTTTTTAGTCCGATGAAAACTCATGATCCGTTTGATTATTTGAAGTCAATAAAAAGAGTAGAGGCATCAAACGTTTTAATGTTCTTTTAAGGTTAGAAAGATTCGGGCGCATTGCAATCTTTCATTTGCGTCAAAAATTAAAAACTAAATTTGCGCCATTTTAAAGTTTACATATAACGGAAAAGTTTAAATATTCATTGATATATCGTGAATAAGTTTTTTTTATACTATTCCCCTTTGGTAATTAAGTGAGTTCATACTCATTTCTAATATGACATTATTATGAAAAAGTAAAATAACAAAAGTACCGAGCTCCAAGGAAAATTCAACATGGAAAGTCCCTTATCAAATAGCAAATTTGAAAGCTCAAACACATCAAACTAATGGAAAAACAACTGTCATATTCCTGACTTGTTACTGGCATAAAAAGCCTCTTTTTAAGAACTTATTAGTGTTTGGTGCTTTCAATTACGATTATAATAACTGATTTCGGATGAATATTTTTATTATGCAAACAAACACTGTGTTTCAAAGTTGATATTATTAAAATTCTCTATTGTCTTATATTACAATGTATTATATATTAACCTGTATTATTGGCGCAAATGGAATATGGTTTGTGGCGGAAATGAAAGATTTGTTTGGCGCAAATGGAGTGCCAGTAGACTCAAAAGCAAAACACAGAAATATTCAGTCAGATTTATCATATGTTTATAATGATAATAGTCGGGAAATATTTATATGCTAAAACTGGAAATTCAGAAATGTTAAACCTGAAAATTAATTTAAATCATAAATGGAGAAGAAGTTTATAAAGTGTAGGCGTCCGAAGCGATTTCCTTGATTTAACTTCAATAGGAACGCTCAAAGCCGAATGTATTCATGTATGATTATCATTTTTATAATATTATTATTATTATTTATATAATTGTTATAAAATTGTTTTCCATTATCATAATCATTATTTGTTCATGTTGTTCTTAAAAAATTTCATTGTTATGATCATTATTATTAATATTATTATAATTACTTTTAATTGAAAAGCATAATCATTTTTACGAAATATTCTAGAGACGGCACAAGTTTTAGCAGTACAAGGAGATATGAGACATACATTTTCTTACAACTGTTCATTCAACCATGACTTTGGCAGAATTACTGGAATTGCAGCTTCAACAGAGGGAAACATTTTATTGTGTGACTATGATAATAAAAATCTAATTCTAGTAGATTCTCTTTGACTTTTTTTAAGGAAGCTTATCGTAGACAGTGAACCTTATGATTTGGCTATTACAAGTAAAAATATAGGATATGTTACTCAACCTAACACCAGATCTGTATTACAAATAGATCCAGACAGAATGGTTTTGCTCTGCAAATCAACATGCAACGACCTAAGTACTTCCGTGTTTTGTGTGTCAGCACTCCCGAAAACTACAATGGGTTTGTTTTCTGAGCAGGAGGAGGCAATGCCATGTATTCTTGGCGTTACACTACATAGTTCAATGTACGCAGTCCCTGTTGTTAACAACAATGGCGAAGAAAACATGTAAGTCTTTATCCACAATAAATATTCTATATATAGAACTATTTTTCTGAAAGAAAATAACATATAAAAACGTCATTTATAACCTTCCAATCGAATAATGAAGCAACAATATGTATGCTTGTGCTAATACGAACATCTAAGAGCAATGCTTTTAAAAGACCAGCATGCAATGCTAATTATGTATGACTTTAAAAAAAAAAATACGATCATACACTTAATCTTCAAAAGGCACTAAACAAATAAAAATGTGTACAAAACATATTTTTCCAAATTATTTAAGGGTATTCATTTCAAGATTTGTGGAAGAATTCGTGTGAACAAGGCAAGAATTAGCATGATTAGTGATACTGAAAAAAAAAAACGATTGAATAGGATTTCAATAATAAGAAAACTCACATAATAGCAAAGGTTCTAGTAGCAGCTTTTCGTGGAAGAAAGTAACACAAAAAATTAATATCGCAGAAAAACTCGTTGAATATTAATTTTCGTTGATTTCGTGGTACAAGCGAAACATATATTAAATGATATTATTTAGGTTTTTTATCTGAAAACCAGAATTTGTTTTTTTTTCCAGAAATAACGTTGACCCCACATCTATAGATAACATCATAATTTTATTTTCTGTTAATGAAATCATATAGAACGAGTTTCTTGAAATTTTTATGTTAAGGAAATTATGGAACCAAAGCATGCGTATATACTAAAAGAGAGACGAAAGATACCATAGGGACAGTCAAACTCATAGATCGAAAACAAACTGACAACGCCATGGCCAAAAATAAAAAGACAAACAGACAAATAATAGTACAGATGACACAACATAGAAAACTAAAGACTAAGCAACACGAACCCCACCAAAAACTGGGGGTGAACTCAGGTGCTCTGAAAAGGTAAGCAGAACCTGCTCCACATGTGGCACCCGTCGTGTTGCTTATGTTATTACAAATCCGGTAAATAGTCTAATTCGGTAGGTAACATTCGTGAAAAGGGAAGGTTATTGCAGTTACGACATAAGGAACATATCCGATATCATCTGTGAAACGGTTATTCGTGATGGGGTCCGTAAAATTTAAACTAAGTCCTCTATGCACGTTTGTTACATTTATTACGAAACTGTAATCAACAAATAATATTTCATTTAGTTATTGTTGATCCCAAGCTCATTAACTTTCGAGTTTGTTGCCATCGTGACATTGATATACAATCAACACAGACTCATGGAGCACATGAAAAGTGAATTGATAGAGCTACATGTATGTAAAGCGTTTTATTGTTTTCATCAACACTTTTTCCTATCACTTGTTAAATGATTTGGTGCATTAAATTTTTTCTTTAAAATCCATTATTACTATTTACCTTCGAGGATTAGTTTGTTTGCATTCTTTAATCACGGTTTTGCCCTTGCAATTGCTCAGTAAAATCTTAATAAACTGCTGACACAGAAATATGTTTCGCATGTTGAAGGATTTAATTTTACAAGAAAGTCCAATTAGCCATATAAGTATATAAAACATATTCATTTGAAGTATCATATGACTTTAATTTAATTGTTCATTACACCATATATTCATGATATGATATTTAACCTCGATATCAAATTACTTCAAAATCCGTGCACTTTTAATATTTGCGTATAATTGCTATAAGCTTGACAAATGACCGCTGTCGAATGATTTTTACACTAACAATTTATTCTTGACAACATGTTCTACGTAATATTCATATGTCTTAATACACTGTTGACACTGAGATTTGGTTCGCCTTTACATAATTTTAATAGTATAATGCAAATGTTGAAAATAATATGGCAAAAAAAAAACTTTCAAAGTCAATGACCCATGCCTGCAGGTGCAGTGCCAAATAACCTTCGTGAAATTCGGAAAGGTCGTTCCTTTTCCACTGCATACCAAATTGACTTATCATAATTGGTAATTGAGTTCCCTTCCAATCGATCTAATCTCAAACTTCAACATAAAAACTATGCAAATGTTTAAAAGTCAATGAACTATGATGAGAGGGCTTGACGTCAATGAGCCATGGTTAGAGGACTGCGCCATATTATCTCGATGAATAGAAAACGTGCAAATGCTAATACAACTGCGTATCCAATATCATTGATTAACCATCAGTGGTTCGTCTTCAACTGGCATATTCTCAAACTATGCAAAAGTTACAAAAATCAGTGAGCCATGACTGAGGAGACGTAGTCAAATAGCTTTCTATGGCAATACATTTGCCAATTTAATGCGACTGTATACCAAACATCATCGACCTACCACTTAAGGCTCCCCTTTAACATACCCAATCACAAACTTTAAAATAAACTAAACAAATGTTTCAAAGTCAATAAATAAAATTGAGAATGGAAATGGGGAATGTGTCAAAGAGACAACAACCCGACCATAGAACAGACAACAGCAGAAGGTCACCAACAGGTCTTCAATGCAGCGAGAAATTCCCGCACCCGGAGGCGTCCCTCAGCTGGCCCCTCAACAAATATATATACTAGTTCAGTGATAATGAACGCCATACTAAACTCCAAATTGTACACTAAAGAAACTAAAATTAAAAATAATACAAGACTAACAAAGGCTTGAGGCTGCTGACTTGGGACAGGCGCAAAAATGCGGCGGGGTTAAACATGTTTATGAGATCTCAACCCTCCCCCTATACCTCTAGCCAATGTAGAAAAGTAAACGCATAACAATACGCACATTAAAATTCAGTTCAAGAGAAGTCCGAGTCTGATGTCAGAAGATGTAACCAAAGAAAATAAACAAAATGACAATAATACATAAATAACAACAGACTACTAGCAGTTAACTGACATGCCAGCTCCAGACTTCAATTAAACTGATTGAAAGATTATGTCTTCATCATATGAATATCAGGCACAATCCTTCCCGTTAGGGGTTTCGTATCATACCATCATAACATATATGAGAAGAACATAACCCGTGTCATGCCAACAACTGGTTTTTAAATAAATGTGTTTAGTGCCGATGCAAAGACCCTATAAGTGAATCAATATTAACGCCAAAATATGCAATCTTTAATGACCTGACAACAGTATCGTAACTATATCCCTTCTTAATAAGTCTATTTAAAGGTTTTGTTAGCTTCAGAGGTGAATACTGACATTTTTGTGCTTTATAAAGAATATTTCCATAAAAATTTGGATGTGAAATACCTGAACGTATAAGAAGTCTGCATGTTGAGCTATATTTACGAATGATGTCCTTATACCGATGATAAAATTTAGTGAATGTTTTGACTAGTTTGTGATATCGAAAACCCTGGTGTAATAATTTTTCAGTAATACATAAATTTCTCTCGTTAAAATCTAAAACATTGTTACATACACGAGCGAATTGTACAAGTTGAGATATATAAACACCGTAAGATGGTGACAAGGGAACGTCACCATCTAAAAATGGATAATTAACGATAGGAAATGAAAAATCATCTCTTTTATCATATATTTTAGTATTAAGCTTTCCATTAATGATATAGATATCAAGATCGAGGAAAGGGCAGTGGTCATTGTTAGTATTAGCTTTATTTAAAGTAAGTTCAACAGGATAAATTTCTTTAGTATACATACTGAAGTCGTCATTATTGAGAGCCAAAATATCATCCAAATATCTAAAAGTATTATTAAATTTGTGTTTGTTACAGATGTCGTTTTCTGAAAATGGAGTCAGTTGGAATGTTGGTGAATTGGTGATTTCTTTTTTCAGAACCTCAATGTAAAATTTACGTCAAACAATAATAATATTATTAGCAGCTTTATCGGCCGGGACAAAAACAAATTCCTTGGCTAGTTCTTTTAGTTTATGTTTGATACGAGAAATAGGTTTATTGTGGTTATTGTTAAGAGTAAAATGTTCTTTAAAATGTTGAATACGTATATCAACTATGTTCATTACTGAATTAAAAAAAGAGTCCAAAGATTTTTTGTCAGCTTTTTCCCGTTTTATCCATTTCAAACAGTAAGTATGGAGTGAGTCGTGGATGATATTACGACACTCATTCCAATTAATAATTGACGGGGGACGATATTTAGGTCCTTTACTGAGGAATGATTTTAACTCTCGGTCTTGAACGATGTTAAGATCTCCTGTTATAACATGGGAAATGGGTCCATAAATGTATTCGGAATTACTGCAATTGCATGAAGTAGGTGTATTTTCACTGATATTAACATCTTTACACAATTGGCTATAATTAAACACAAATTTCCGGGTAGATTTCTTGTAAATATAACAAATAAGAGGAAGCTCAGTATTATCAAAATATCCCGGAATTTGTTTTTTAACAGAATGGTCGTTAAAAATACCGGCAATATTTACAAAACCAAAACCTTTATTGACATACTTTATTTTAATAAACTGTTTTTGATGATCTTCAGGGCGATCAATTTTGGGAAACAGTTTAGAATAACAATATGCCATTATAATTTGAACGATTTCATACTTAGGACTGCTATATGAAATTGTGTTGCAATCCTCTAAAATTTTATTTAACTTATCAACCGGTAATGAACAGAGCTTTGTTAACAGATAATGTCTGCCGTTGTTTTTTTGAAATAGAAATAAGGTCCGAAATATTGGTATGATTGGTCCGAAATTTTCTTTGATTGCGATTTTTTCTACGACCATGAGAACGGTTTTTACGAACAGTTTTAGAAACTATATCCAAAATGTTAACAGAATCGGTTCTTGATATATTACCAATTCCCATGATATTATCATTAAGACCGAGAGGGTAGACTGTCTGTAATTTTTTAATCCAATTTAATTCAATTATTTTCCGTGATCGTACAAACTTTGAATGAGATTCACCAGGCTGCTTATGTACTACTTCTAAAGGTTGAACTGCTAAATATTTAATAGGATGATTGTGCTTCTTAAAGTGTTGATAAATGATACTTTTGAATTTATTGGGTCTTTTAAAACGATACAGATGTTCTTGAGTGCGTTTAGATAAATATCGTCCATTTTCACCTACGTATTGAATACCGCATCCCGGTTTGTTTCATGTGAGTAAATAAATAATACTGTTTGTTTTTCAAGTTAAATCAGTTTCAAAATTTAAAGAAAATGTGCGACCATTAAACGAGGACCTTACCGTATTGTTGGTGGAAAGACGGGGACATGTAAGTCATTTTTTGGCATGACACTTATCGATAGAAGGGTAACCACGATTTTTATTGTTAAAAATGTTAGCGATGGTAGTATTTTTAGATAAGCGATTTTGAAGATTGAGACGTGTAGATACCCTTTGAACGAGTTTAGTATTTAATATTTTTCCATTTCTAAGCTTCATATTTGTTTTTTGTTTGTGAATTATGTTAGAAAGGAGCAAAGACTGGCGTCCAGAATATGAACCAGCATACAATGAATTGAATTATGTTAAAATGATAAATCTGTTCGGCTAAAGATGTCAAACGCTATCCGTATTAATTACCCGAAAAAGAAAGGGTATATCAGGGTAGCGACTGACGTCTGACTAAATAGTAGAATGGGGCTGAATATTGAAATACTACTTTTTGATAAATATTCCTAAAGTAATGAACTAGAGAAGTTCTCGCTCGGACACACACTCCATAATCTAGTATATTATAAGAGCATAAACCTGAAGCACGGGGGGGCACTCTACTGTCTCCACACGGCATGTTTGAGGGAGTAAGTCAAATAATCTTCATGCACAACAGATGTTTCACTACTTATACAAATGCACACCAAATATCATTGACCTACCACTAGTGGTTCCCCTGCAACTGATCTAATCACAAACGTATGCATTGTTGACACCAAAGACACCACCATCGGAAAGAGCACGCCATAGTCTCGCTTTTTTTACTTCGTCGTGGCGAGACAAAAATCCGAGCACTATAACAATATAATGAATATATCACTTTTGGTATCCATTTGAAAAAAAAGGCGGCAGACGGATGATTTTTTGAAAAGTGGACCCAATTTGGAATAGAGTATCATACACATTTATCACTCATCGTTGAATTCCGGGCATAGATATGTGTTGTTTTATTTTCAATTTGTGAT
The DNA here is from genome assembly GCF_021869535.1 of Mytilus californianus. Taxonomy (NCBI): domain Eukaryota; kingdom Metazoa; phylum Mollusca; class Bivalvia; order Mytilida; family Mytilidae; genus Mytilus; species Mytilus californianus. The sequence goes on from NW_026262626.1 coordinate 14,839,211, forward strand.
TTCTTTTATTAAAAATAAACTAGATTATACCTCAATATTTCTATTCCAATTTGGACAAAAAAAGTTATAAACATCTACATATCAAACTCTTCAACTGTACAACATTGGGCGACACTTCATTTTATACCTTTAGCGATTTTGCATTCACAAAACGTATTTCCTAATACTTTGTAATTTGTTTGATAAACTCAGTTTCTTCAGAATTAAATTTTCCAATTTTCACATACTATGAACAACAATCGTACAAAACTATATGTCTGTCCTACCCCTTACTTTTGAAGTCTTTGCTTTCATATAAGCTGTTGTTGCACAGATGGACAAAACGAAATCTTTAGGGTATCCAGACACTCGAAGCAGGCTTCTCATTATAAACAATATATGTCAAATCTCATGAATTGATTTATAAAATTATGTTTTTTTAATATAAAAGATTGATCAATTTATTTGCAGTAACTGTTATCAAATATTACATTAAACCCTGAAAAAATGTTCTTATGTTGCATCATTTATGATTTAAAATTCTTGATCATAGTAAAAATGAAAGGTGTCTAGTTAGCAGAAGACATCGATGACTTCCATAACCTTAACAATTACCAATAACTTCCATATGTTGTTTGGAAACTTATAATTAATGATATTTAGTTGTCTGCTTCTTTTAAAAAGGTTTCGCTAGCTATAAAACCAGATTTTACCCACCATTTGCTCCGGGAATACCTGTAACAAGTCAGGCATAATGTAGTTTTAGTTAATTGATAGCGTCTGATTTTGTCAGTTTTTATGGACTTCAACTTCCTTGGAATTCGGTTGGATTTTGGTTTTTTTGGGGTTTTCTTTATTTATGTTAAATGGTGCAAGATACACAATAATATCTTTTTGTTTTACTTTTTGCAAAATTTTTCTCACACCCTGAATCGATTTGTCAACAACAAATACAATACTGAGTATTAATCTGCATGACCATGATTTCATTGTGTGGCCGAATTCAGGACACATTTCACAAGTATTGCTCTTTCCCAAAGATGTCCCATGAAAGTGGCACGCATATATTTTAAAAGTCATATTTCGATTGATACAGGTACACATGTAGTACTCATTTGGGTTTTTTTCTGCCTATAAAAACAAAGATTTAAAGAGATAATATTGCCTTCATAATGAAGATATTCATCATGTGAAGGATACTTATTTTACACCATCGAAAGAAATACTTCAATTTTTACTACTTCGTGTTTTCTAACATCTTTTTTGTATATTATTGTTTGACTTTTGGTCGTTTTTCGTTTTTTTGCCATGACATTGTCAGATCTTAACAAACTTATTATGAAGATACGTTTGGTATTTTCCATCTCTCTTTGAAATGCACGTATGGCGTCTATGGTGAGTATATTTACTCAATATTATGAAGAAATAATTTCTATTACGGTTAAGTAGAACTATTAAAAGACTGTTCGATCAAATAATGCTAAACATTACAGGAAACCTTTCAATATTCAATTTCATGATATTTAATTTTAAATAATTTCAGTAATCTTACAGACATATCACCTAGACAAAGATTTCTAATTGGTTCCCACGCTATTAAGTTCTATGCAGTTAATGACTATACGTCAATTTCTTGTAAAGGAGGTCAGAACTGCATCACGTACAGTCAACAATCTCAAACTCCGAGAAACTGTAGTATTGCCACCATGGATAAACCAACTGACATATGCAAGGACGAATATGGATACTTCTACGTTAGCGGACAGGGTTCGAACAATATACACCGACTGAAACAGGATTTAAAGGTTTTAGATATACCACTGCAGTCTCAGCATGGAATCAACAAACCGGTCGCATTGTGCTTCAGCCAAAATTATACTAAATTATATATTGTCAATGAATGGGGAAAATCAGTTTTGGTCTTTGATGTTTATTGATGATTGAATACAAATACTAATCTTCAATTCAAAATGTACTAGTTGATGATGAATATATTGTACAGTTCCACATTGCTTTAGTTTTAATCATCACAAATAAATCTAAGCACAGTCATCTATAATATACTAGAGATGGACATTTTAGCGAATCGGTTAGACATTTTGAATATCCCATTTTAGCGCCATAGTGTTAACCAAATTAGCGAAACATCAAATTATCAAAGCCCACATAACAAAGAAAACTGTCCCGTTTGATTACAAAATAGAAGAGGCTAAATCAGCACAATATCAAAATATCATTACAATATAGCATAAGAAATCTGAATTAACTATACAATGAAACTTATTTTTTATCTTAATAATAATAAAACTATTCTCCCCATGTCTACCTTGGTATTTATATTTCAGTGATCCGACATATGGGGCTATATATATTTCCGCTCAAATATTGATCATAAAATTGCAGTACGAACTGTTCTTCCTCTTTATCTTACTGGATTTCTTAAGCTTTAAATACTGTGTCAATCTATTAAAGAAATCTGTCACATATTGCACCTACATTTTTTTCATTGGTTTTAATTTAGTTCCATGTGAACCCAAACACACATAAGTATTGTTAAGGTGAAGTATATGTAATTGCACGACTCTAGCGTAATGTAGGTTATAAACGTGTGTCGTTAGTTACGCAAGTTATCTCCCTTACTCTGAGAAAGAAAAAAATCGCTACACCAGCGAAAAACGACTTCGTGTGGTTCATCATCAGTTCAAACACGTATGTCTTTGATATCTCAAAACTTCAAAGAAATTATCAGAAATCTAAGTATCCTGTATTGTTAATTTTATCCTCTCTTTCTCCGTTTCAGACACACCACAGACGGTACAATGTAAAAATTGTGTTTATATCATCAGAAAATGCAACCAAATAAACAAACAAACCTGTGACAATTCTTCCTTTATTGGTTCCAAATTTGTAAAAGTCCAACCAGTAATGATCCTCCAATATTTATTTGAAAAACCGTAGTTTTATATGAAATACATACAGTGGCTGAAAATTGTAAGGAACGAATCACAATATAATATGTGAAATTTGTGTGTGTTGATCTAGAACTTGAACGATGGCATGTTACTTTTCATATTGACACACAGCTGAGTATTAAGGTATATGAATGCAATTGAAAGTTTTATTACATATTTCATATATATTTCATTCAACCGCAGTGTTTTACTTTATTCAAAAGTGCAAAAATTTAACAGTCGTCTCTTATTCCGGACGCAATTTTTTGGGAAAGTAAAATTCAAATTTAGAATCATTGGTGAAACTGAAACTACACAGTAACACGTGTATGATAAAAATAGAACTTGACATTTCTTCTTTATCATTATCTTCAAATTCAAATTTCGAAAGGTAGCGAGAAGTGTTTTGCTTTTTTGTATCATTCAGAAATATTTTGAATGAAAGATTGTTTTTTTTAAAGATTATGAGTTTCACGAAAAAAATCTGATACTTGTATTTTCATATTTTTTTATTTTTGGTGGAATGAGAGGTAAAATGAGTTCAGATTTTAATTTTTTTTTTCGGGTTCTGCATTTGACCTTATTCCAGCTATACACAAATTTAGAATACTATGCAGATTTTCAGCAGTTCATGTGGACCAAATAATGGTTCAAAAAATATTATTTTGATAATACTCCGATCATCCAGCAAACATTATATCGTGCTTTGCTATTTAGCTAAAGGAAATAGCAAGCAATCGAGAAAGGAAATTCGGTGAAATAAAATTGAATCTCGAATTTATAACACCGAAAATAGTGAAAATTTAAAAGATGCAGAAAAATGAGTCTTAATTTTGTAAATTGATAAAATGTTATTACTGGTTAAAATACATGTATGTAGGTTTGTTATTCTCTCAACCGGACAAAATCAAACTCGATCAGTAACTTTTTTTATTTCATTCGTAAAAATCGGTACAAAACTAGCATTACAGAAAAGGTATGTGCAACTGTTTAATTTAGTAAAGATAAAGGTATAATGATGATTGAAATTGACTATTGGTAGCCGATAGTAAGTTTCTTTCACCACTTGCAGGACTTGCACCCTTGCTTCTGTGACATCGTGACAACTTGACCTGCACTGTGTCCATATATATATATATCATGTATATATATTTATGAATAAGTCTAAATTGAAAACAACGTTATATATATTTATATATATATATATATCACTCCCTACATAGCACGAATTGAGAAATTAATGATTCATGTTCTGTTTAATTTTCGCCATGTGAAAATGATCACTTGTTAATTTCCCGATTCGCACTAAATTATGACTCGATCAAATTTGTTATAACCATAATAGATTATTAAACCTGCATTTGAATCACAGTTTTTGTTTTTTTGCTTCTTATAAGTTCATTTAAGTGTGTGATATTTTACACAAAAAGTGTCAACAGTCTTTATGATAATAAATTTAATAAAAAAGTAAAATGAAACGAAAAAAATGGTTTTACAGTTAATTCATTCCGTAAACAAATTGTGACACAATACACGTCGTACAAGGGAGATTTTTTCAAAACTGAATATAAATAAAGGCAACAGTAGTATACCGCTGTTCGAAATTCATCAATCGATCGAGAAAAAACAAATCCGGGTTACAAACTAAAACTGAGGGAAACACATCAAATATAAGAGGAGAACAAAGACACAACAGAAACACTAATATGCAACACACACAGAAACAAACACTAAGATAACAATAGCCATTTTCCTGACTTGGTACAGGACATTTTAAGAAACAAATGGTGGTTGAACCTGGTTTTGTGGCTAGCCAAACCTCCCGCTTTAATGGCAATGTTAAATTTAACACTAAAAGGACAACATTACACGACAGGACTACAATACAAATAAATGGAAGAACATACGGGACAATATAATAATGTTTAAATTATCGATACAAATTCAATAGATTGAAAGGCAAGTTGATTCAAACGTCTGTCCATAAAATATAATACATATGTAAGATAACGCTTTATACATTGAGTGAGTTCTAAGCACTTGTCTGTCCTTACCTTCTTTAGGAATTATTAAACCAAAAACTTTGAAAACCAAGGATGTATAAGCACTTGATTACATGAGGAACTTTAAGGCCAAATGATCTACAAAGAATAGCCAAAATCTATCTAAGGTCAATTTATAAGTTTATAAACGGCCAATTCAAGATAACATGGAAAAATATGTAATGCATACAAATAATTTCAGTACCGAAGCCCTACTAAGCTGATGATTCGTGGTATGTTTTCGCTAAAATGGAAATCGGAAATACATGTGAACGCAATAACCCGGGTTAAACATGGGCTATAATGTCGGCGCTAAATGTTCACTATGCGTTCTTATATTTTTTTGTATATATATATATATATCAGTCTAAACACGTGACAACTTTATAACAGACATTCTTCATTGGAAAACCAGTAATTTTTGCAGGGCTAACACCATAATATATAATTTTATATAACATTTCAAAGCCATAGATGTATAATCCATAGACCAAAAAGGGACATGAAAATAATAGACAAGTTCATCTCAGGTCAACGCAACGTTTGAACATTAGTTTATCTATATTTTTTTTAGTTTATAATTAAACAAGTGAACTCTAGACAGTTACGAGTGAAGATACACTACAGTGTATTACAGTGAAAAGTAATTTCGAAACAGACGTGCGGCGAATACATTTCATATATACTATTTATCATTGGAATCGATGTTTTCAATAATCTGTCTTTGTTATACATGTTATATTCGCTGATTCGACAGTATTCAATGTATAAGATTGTGTAGGGTGGCTTTGAATAAGTATACTTATATATACTTTATTCTTAGCAAGCATGAAAAATGTTTTACACTGATATCCACATGTGTGGCAGTTTTCCACTATTTTTAGTAATATCACTAGTCAAGATTCAACTGTTTACCAAGTATAAGGGGAGGCATTTCATCTGCTAAAATATAAATTTCCATGTCATGTTTGTACATAATTTTGAAATGATGACGATAATTATCCAGTTAATCAAATGTTTAATGTGTGAAATACCGGATGTAAGTACGTGTTTTATCTGTTTACATTTTTTACAGGTGTCACAGAAGTGGATGGGTGTAATTTCTCTTAGTTACCTTTTCTGTATAAATTTACTACCAATTATCGTATTGAGAACGATTTCTTGAAACTATATTGTATATAGTTCACTTGTGTTCGTACCTGCATATATCGTCTGCTTAATCGATGCGCACGCAGTGGTGTCCGATTGCGTACTTTAAGTTATTTTATAGTTATTATGAGCTCATTAGCTAAGTGTTAATATTTTCTGTTAAATGACAATCACAGGACAATTTGAGATGATATCAATTCCATGTTTTTCAATATCCTAATATTATATAGTGCTGCTTCCTTTGAAAAGATCAGTAACCATTGTAGCAGTAGGTCACGTGGCACTTACAAAAAAAACAATTCTTATACAGGTAAAAGCAATGATTAATATATATTTTAACCTATAATATGAAATCAAACAGACCTAGAAAAATCCAATTGCACGAGTTCGCTTTCTATTTATATGGATTTTATGTTTATACTGGGTTATATGACCGTCGGCAGTCTTCGGATGTGAAATCGATGTTTCAATAGATTACGTCAAGACTAAAATACACACGAAATGCTGATTCATATTATCAAACCCAGGCATCGTAAACTGTTTATTTTAGATTTTATAATTTGGATATACGTTTGTGTATGTTATAAATCAAATATGAGAATTTGAGTCAAATCGTTGAACATTCATTTACATTGGTAAACCTATCGACGCTCGTTTAAAATTAGAAACTATGCAAAGCCGTTAGTAGCACGAATAGCACACAAATGCAGGAAGCCGTTTAGTACACAAATAGGTTTCTATGAGCAGACCTATAGCAAACTGTTTTATATACATATAGAGATGCTTCGGGAGCAGAAGCGGCATTTTATGAGCGTTCATAAGTTAACTGTCCTGTTAAGGACATGATAATCCGGGTGGCTAACAATATCATACATGCCTATTTGTATTTTTGCCGCTAACTTCATCAAAGGTGTGTCCTAAGTTATCATAATTATAAAAAAAAGATCCCGTTAATCGTGAACTACTCTAATTCTATTAGAAAAAATAGGCTGCCTTCGAGAGTACATTAACGAAATGCAACTGCGCTGTACTATGTACCTCCAGTCTGTATCACTATGCTAGGTTTTCATAAAAATCGCCAATAAGGATTTGTGACATCATTGACCCGGCCTTAATTACACAAACCCAGACTTATCACCGATGTTATTATATTTGACTAAACATTTGTATATTTTACCTGAGCTTTTTCCGGTTTCCTTGTTAATAACAGAAAAGATATCAATCACAAACAAAACACACACATTCAATTTGTTAATTTGAGTATACGATTGTCATTACAATATTGATATTTAGAAATATCAGCTTTTCGATAAAATATGATGCACAAGACTTTTTAACTCCTTCATTGTGCTCACTCGACAAATATTTTCACATTATGGTTTAATAATTTGCAACTAATATTTGACATAAATGTTGCAACAGATATATTGATACCTGTATTTACTCATTTCATTATACAAGTATATAATGTCAGGTTTGTCAATTGAACTTCATTTGTAAAGCTACTATTAAACTGTTAAATACTTGTAGCATTAACATAATTGCTAAACCAAAAAAGAAAAAAAAAAAGAATAATTGAAATGAAATCATAATTATTCTAGATATATCTTTTTTTTTTTTTTTTGCCAGTAATCTAATAATTTTATTTATTTTCATTTTTCTGCCTTCAAAGTTACTTAAATAAAAATACAAACTTTACGTTTTTTTCATTTACATTCCTCCAAACTTAAGTTGAAAGACTCAAAACGAAATTCAATGCAGCAAACAAGTAGCCTATCAAGTACAACAAGACGATATTGTTTATAGAAAAGACTTGCAATAAAAAGAAAGCCAGAAAACACATCAAATGTTTGAATATAAAAAGGAAAGCAAGAATCACAAAAACATTACGTGACTGTACAAAAGGCCTGGCAAACCACCAAATTGAATGTAAGATAAGTATGCCTTATTTTTTAAAAACTACCATGATCATAGTTTGAATTTTGTGCTAACCTGAGATTTTGTAAACACACGCGTGTAGTTAAATTAAAAAGCTTAATCGAAATGCATTAGCTGCTAATGGGCAAACACCGCTTTGCTAATTTAAGTAAGAATTCATTATCATATTGAATTTTTACCATTTCATATAATTAATAGTTGAATTTGTTGCATTACATTCATTAGTAAATATTTCAGATATAGGAATAGGACAAATTTTTCCTGATATTATATCAATATAAAAATAAGGAGAAGTAGTATGATTGCCAATGAGTCAACTCTCCACTAAAGTTCAAACGAAAAGGACGTAAGCAACTATAGGCAACCGTCAGGCCTTTAACAATGAGAAAAAACCAAACCGTATAGTCGGCTATAAAGGCCCCGGCAGGAAAAATATTAAACAATTCAATTAAAAAAATAACGGCCTAATTTATAACAAAACAATTTAAGAAAAACAAATATGACAGACATGAAGCAACGACAACAACTGATCTACAGGCTCCTGACTTGGGACAGACTTATACAGAATTGCAGGGGTTAAACATGTTTGTGAGCGCTCAACCCTCTCCTAACCTAAGACAGTGTTGTTACATCACACCATAAAAACAAACTATAAAAATCAATTAAACTTAACTCGTCAGATCGATACAAAAAAAAAAAACATCAAACAAAAACAGACAGGACGTGGCAAGGTATACATGTATATCCATCCCTCATCCCTAACAACTAAAAAACGGACGCTAAGTACATATCTGAGAGTACTCGCAATTATTGACAGCTAGTTCAAAGCCAAAAACAACTAATAAAAACATGTATCTAAAATAGGAATATCAATCAGTACACATCTAAGATCCAATGGTTAAAGTGTAAAGACGTCATTAACAGTCAGAGAAAAACATGACATTATGCAATGCCAAAATAAAGGTATTAACTGATTATAGTTTAATTAATTTTAAGCCTTTACTCAAATTCAAAGTATAAACACCTAATCTATGTACTTAAGAGTTTTATATATATTTTCAGTTGTGTTTGTTTGTAAAAGCGAGTTATCAACCTTTAAACCAAAACTTCAATTCGAAAAACTTTGACAAAATTTTACCATAGTTTGCTCGTCCGTTTTTCAGTCTACACTTAGAACAATCAATCCAATTTGATTCGACCAATTATCATGTAATCTAAACAAACAATACATTTTGTACTTGAATCGACAGAAGAAAGTTTCTTCTCCATTTTGAAAAGTGTTGGCTTTGTCGTTAAATTTAAGGCAATGTTTCACATATCTCACTAACTCCAGTGGTTTACTCAGAAATTGACATTATTGTTAGAATTATTAAAAAGAAGCTCCTTTCCGATATATAGAATTTTCTAGCTTTACAGGGTTTGATTGTCAGTTGTAAGTCCTCTTTTTCTCACATTGTGTACCACCAGTTGTTTGTTTAGATTGGTTACTGAAAATTTTACATAAATGTATAATGACACATAGTTCAATTAAATAAAATTGAGAATGGATATAGGGAATGTCAAACAAAATTCTGGTATGTTACTCCGCAGTTATGGGACTTTGACAGTCACATAAACAAAAACAAATCATCTTTTTTAAATGTTTTGCAAAAGCTCTAGGATGCTTCTTTCAAATTACAACAATTTGAACACTAGTTTCAGGATGGGGAATGAAGTCTCGCTTATCATTTTGAAAATTGGTAAACGTTTTTTTATTTTTGTTTTGTTTTGCAAGATGTCGCTTTGATGTTTGGTATATGATATCGCACAGTTTATGCACCCTTAAAATAAACCCTGCTTAACCGAATAATTTTCTATGTAGGATTTATCTCCCCGAACACTGTTTTGCTTGTTATTGCATCTCCTCCGTAACCGTAAAAAAGCGACAAATGTATTTTACCAAATTACTCATAAGTGATAGAGACCTAGGGTCTTTTGATTTGAGGTCTTTGGTCCAAAAAAAAAAAGAAAGAAAATTAGGTCAAAGTCAAAGGTCAAGGTAATGTTCTGATTTTTTTACGTTGAATTCATATCGCTTCTTCCCAGAAAGAGTTACAGATATCGACAAAACAATGTAACCAAAGTGTTTGTCGCGACATGTCCTTTCTGGATTTTTTTAGTGAAAATGGTACGCGTCATTCTATTGCAGGGTCAATGCTCCTGAAATGGTCAAATCAACAAATTACTTATCAAAACTTCAAACTTTGAAGCTATCATGTTGTAAATGTTTCTTATCTCAATTATCAACCACAGTCTACCACTACACTTCCCCCCCTTTTTTCCAACTGATTTTGTTATAGTTATCTCATTTCTATGAAAAGAAAATCGCTTTAAGTCCCGTATATTTTACTGTAAAATGTTAATCCTTCTTATGTACAAACTTCTTTCTGAAATAAAAATCCATCCCTGCAAAAATCTGCTCCAATTCATGTATTTTCTGAAATTAATCGATAAACGTTTTGTTAAAATACTATAACAACAGCATTATTTGTGTGTGCATGCAATGAATGAAGACTCGTGATCAGTCAGCGATTAGACAATAGTTCATCGGTAAAATGAATCAAGAAAATATATTCCCGTTAGCACTATAAATACACATGCGGTGCGCTTGATTGAGAAATTAAAAACAATGACGTAGAAATCGCTCCCAAGTTCGTAAATATTACTGAAATCCTACAATCAAATTTCTAAACATGCATTAAAATACAAATATGTGCCCCCGTAAACATGTGTACGTAAAATGCATGCATGATCCGACATCAATGACCTGTAAAAATAAAATCAATAGTTATCGTGTTACTCTTATCAATACACATGTGCTCTGTTCAACGGTCTCCCTTGAAAAGATTTTAATACTCCAGACATATATATTTGAGCGTCACGTGACTTCACGAACACAACCACGCGCGCGGACCTAAATTTAGAATAACATTCCATATCCAAATATAGAAAGTGAAACTTCCAAGTCAAAGTGTTACTCAGTTTTCCTACAAGTTCAAACAAAATGCACACACAACAAATAAAAAAAAATATGAAGTCCGAGTTCTCATAGAAAAAAGAGAAAATTTATAAAAAGAAGATGTAAGGATTGTTATTCATTAGGAAATCCAGGCCGTCCGTTTGGCTGTCCGGGTTGTATAAGTACGCAGCCACGTTCGGTCAGAATATGGACGTTAAGCCCGATACTTTTCATAGAGAAAGTGCCATGCAAACTTTCAATCAATCAATCAATCAACAACCAACCAATCAACCAACCAATCAGTCAATCAATCAATCAATAAATATGTTTAATACGGGGTCCAAGATCTCATTTGTTTTTTTTTGCTTGTTCCAAGAGACCCTATCGCATGTGTTTCATTGGTATATCAGTCAACCAACCGACCGACCGACCGACCGACCGACCAATCAATCAATCAATCAATCAATCAATCAATCAATAATCCAAACAATCAATATTTCCGAGGGGAAAGACCGTTAACAATTGTTTTTAAAACAATTGATTTATATTTGCACTTTGAAATTCTTTTTTTAGTTTTTCGACGCTATCAATTATTATTATTTTTTCAAAATTTAACACTATTAGGTACATGTATGGGTAAAATCTGGATTCAGAATATTTTTTTTTTGTCATCTGCTTGACCACAATATTTTTTTTCTTCAAATTGGGGATCAAAATATAATTTTTAGGAAAAACAGTAATCCCTAAACCCCACCACCACCACCTTGAAGATAAATTGTCGTTCTATAATATGAACGTTCCATAGTTCACAAGCAACAAGTAATAAATGGTAAAAAAAGAAGAAAAACAAACAAGTTAATTATAGAGCAACCTATTATGGTACTGTCCATTTACATACACATTTTTATACCTCAATGTATATCAAGAAAATAAATCTACAATCATGCACTATATATATTCTGGATTTAATAAAGACGATTATTAAACAGTAAACATGCTTGGAATATTGATGAATATTGGTCGCTCAACGTACACACAATTATACACAGTAAGAACGGTTTCATAGATGAGCCTGTCTCCTTCCCCTTGGTTGTATTATATTTTTACGACCATACGTCCGGAAATTCCTATATTGCACGAAAAATCAAATTTAACACGTGTCGTTAGAGTGTACTGGTCCTAAATAGGCAATCATTAAGACGAAACGCCATCAAAATTCCGTGCCGCTTCGATTAAGATTACATATATACATAAAAAAAAGGATCCTTAAAACGAGTCTTGCGTATGATTGGTCAAGCGTACGTACTTTTGGTCAAATTATAAGAAAGCTCTAGTAAGAACTATTGACGTAAACTCTTCACCTGGTTTGTACTTTCATGATCAACCGGACGGGTACCACATGTGAAAGCCCTGGAAAATTGTATTTGCTAACCCTTTCAGAGCACCTGAGATTACCCCAGTTTTTTGTGTTGCTTAGTCTTTAGTTTTCTATGTTGTGTTTTGTGTACTGTTGTTTGTCCCTCCTTTATTAGCCAATGGGTTGTCAGTATATTTCTACTTATGAGTTTAAATGTCACTTTGGTAACTTTCACCTTTCTTTCATTGTATTCAAAAGTTCACTATCTAAAAATTTAAATCATATCTATTAACGTAAAGTAAGATTCTCAACTGATCATCATTGTCAATTAAGAACTTGGAGCACACTATTTGTTGTATCCTTTATTTCACATTCTACAAGAAAGAGCTAATTTATCATACTTAGCATTTATATGATAGTATTTGCATATGTGTAACGAGCGGAAGTGATATAATCATAAACTCACAACCAGAATAATAACTCATATCAGGGGCCTCTCATGCTATTAACTCTTCGACACATTTCCCGTTTCCATTCTCAATACCATCAATGCTTCTTTAAACCATGTTATTTTATGCAAGTATAGTTTTATTGAAAACAGTAGCTGGTCGACGTACATTTTTATCATTTAGCGAACATAACATATAACTAGAAGCTCTCAAGAGCCTGTGTCGCTCACCTGATTCTACTTTGGTTTTGGAAATCATGTTAAAATAGATTAAAATCATAACAGATACCCTAATAATGAGTGAGGCCAAATTTGGTTTAATATTGGCCCTGTAAGTTAATAAAAAATCCTGGTGGCCATCTTGAACAGTAAATCAGCAACAAAGTAGCAACACTTCATCAGCACCTCATAAGAAACATTTATGCCATGTTTGGTTTCATTGTATGTATTTCTAATATGGTCTTATGTTAAAGGAAGTCCCCCCCCGCTGGCGGCCATCATGGATGAAGGATCAGCTTCAAAGTAACAACACTTAGTCAGCACCTCATGAGGAACATTCATGCCATGATTGGTTTCAATCCATTCAGTGGCTCTCCAAAAGAAGACATTTGTATGTATTGTCGGTAGGGTCTTTTGTTAAACACTGTCCCCAGCTGGTGGCCATCTTGGATGATGAATCGGCTTCAAAGTAACAACACTTGGTCAGCACCTCAAAAGAAACATTCATGCCATGTTTGGTTTCATTCAATTCAGTGGTTCTCTAAAAGAAGACATTTGTAAATATTTCGCATAGGGTCCTATGTTAAACTATGCCCCCCGTAGGCGGCCATCTTGGATTATGGATCCGCTTCAAAGTAACAACACTTGGTCAGCACCTCATACGGAATATTCATGCCATGTTTGGTTTCATTCCATTCAATGGTTTTCTAAAAGAAGACATTTGTATGCATTATCCATAGGGTCCTATGTTAAAATTAGTCCCTAACTGGCGGCCATCTTGGATGATGGTTCAGCTTCAAAGTAACAACGCTTGGTCAGCACCTCATAAGGAACATTCATGCCATGTTTGGTTTCATTCCATTAAGTGGTTCTCTAAGAGAAGACATGTGAATGTATTTCCCATAGGGTCCTATGTTAAACTAAGTCTCCCGCTGGCGGCCATCTTGGATGATGGATCGGCTTCAAAGTAACAACACTTGGTCAGCACCTCATAAGGAACATTCAGGCCATGTTTGGTTTCATTCCATAAGTGGATCTCTAAAAGAAGACATTTGTATGTATTTCCCATAGGGTCCTATGTTAAACTAAGTCCCCAGCTGGCGGCCATCTTGGATGATGGATCGGCTTCAAAGTAACAACACTTGGTCAGCACCTCATAAGGAACATTCATGCCATGTTTGGTTTCATTCCATTCAGTGGTTCTCTAGAAGAAGTTCAAAATGTAAAAAGTTAACGACGACGACGACGGACGACGACGGATGACGGACGCCAAGTGATGAGAAAAGCTCACTTTCGGGCCAAGTGAGCTAAAAAGTAGTTGTAGATGAATAACATGATAGTTTACACTTTCTTTGAGTTATTTACACGTCTTTGATTTATTATATGTGTATGCCACAGATTCTGAATTCTGCCCCATCCTACATTTAGAATCTGGAGAAATGATAATAGCCAACCAATGTGCAGGGTTAGAAATTACTCAATTTGATGCATTGAATTTCTGACAACATTTTTGTTTCCGTTAGCTATTGTTTCATGAGGGAAAAGGTTAGACTGATTTTTCAATCTGTATGTGAGTTTACAATTGAAAATGTTTATGTAGTAGTATAACCGCTACAAAGGAGTAGGTTGACAAAGGATTTAGCCTTAAGATTTAATGTATTTTGTTTAATCAAGCCAAACTACTTTACATTGCACATCAGAATAGATGTGATATAAGTATTAATATAGAATAAGTTCTTTTTGTACCTTACATTATAAATTACAAATTAGTAAACCCCTGAATTATGCATTATTTGTACTGTTACATTTACACTCTGGCCGCCATTCCTGATCTGTAACAGGATTTCAATATTAAAATTGGAACCTTTTGGTTACAGACCATTTTAGATCTTAGTTTGCAAGATTTTTCTAAAGCTTTTCTGTCCGAAAAATGCACTAAATCATCTTGTTTTGTTTTGACAATATTTCCAAAATGAGCTGATTTCGGAGTCTATAATTCATTACTATGAAAATATTTGTTTTACCTAGCATTAAGGCCTTTAAAATAGATCTGTTTAAGAACCAAATTATGGCCATTTTGATGTTTTAAGATTTAGTTGAAATTCAAGGCTTTTTTTTGCAAAAATGAACCATGTGCATTTCGAAAATCAATACTTGCAGTGATGCGCGAGGCTAGTATTTAAAAATTCAAATACAAATACAAACGTTGAAGAGCTGATAAAACCAAACAGAACCTTAAGTATTATAGTCAAATCCGGACAAGGCATTAGAGCTTTAATTTGCATGAAGGAGATATTTTCTTTACTGAATTTAAAATAGTTTATAACTACAAGTTTTATTCAATCAAAATGTTGGATTTCCGAGTGAATTGTCAGTACCTAATCCCTTTATGAAACATTCTATATGATTTACTATAGTGATCAAGTTCATAAAAACAATGAATAATACCTATCGTAAGAGGCATAGCAAATATGCTATATAAAATTATATGTACAATAATATGTCGACAAAATATCTCTATCATAAAACATTGTAAAAATGTTGTTCAGCCCTACGTTTTGATTTGGAAGACATTTTTCACAAATAAAATAGTTTTGATGGATTTTTTATTTTGTTTTTAAATTCCCTGCCTTCTCATGTTTAATATAAAACATTTGCGAAAGCAATCAACAACCTTTTAAGACATCTTTGGGCATATTTTGAGACATATAACAAATGCTTCTGAACCTTAATGATATCAAATGAATATCTAAACAATGAGTTTTAGTTAGATTAAAAGAAATTGAAAACAAGGCTGCGCTTGAGATACAATCCAATGAAAATTGGATATACATCAATGTCAAAAGAATATCTTTTTCCTTTTCCCCAATAATAAACATGGTTTAAGATAAAATCGGTAAATATATATAGTAAACACGAAAACCTATGGGAGTTGCATGCATGTCTTGTAGTGACTTGGTATATGATATTTTGTCAGTTTTTCTAGTCTAAACTGATTCAAATTACTATACTTTTTAATGTATGTGAAAATGTTTCCACTATGCTATTTTTTCCCTCCACATTAAAAATAGTCGTTCCATTTTGTTCTTAAAACTAGGAAAGTTGGCACTTCTTATGTCATTGACGTAAATGACCGGTTGAATGGTGCACATATCAAGTGAAAGATCCTCGCCGTCTACAATAAAGGGAATTATTCGGTCCTTCTTCTGTGGGTCCTCTAATGTTTGAAATATATTAGCTTGTTTCCCAAACAGCATTAAACCATCCATTGACAGAAATCGAGAATGAAAGATAATAACAAGTCTACAATTTGAGATGAGACTTCCTAATCCATCCAGGGTTGATGTGCCTGGTGTAATTATATCATCCGGTAAACCAATTTGAAGGTTTGGAACATTGATTTGTTCCAGTAAAATTTTCTGGCAAAGTCTTGCAGCCGTTTCATCCTCTAAGGCATGTAGAATTACTGCATCAAACCACTGTCCTCCTTTTAAAGACAAATAATCCTAATTTTCAGTTGAGCAAATGTATCTGCATCAGGGAATTTTTAAACCTAATGTGTGATTTACCTGCATAATCAACAGTCTTGCCTATACATCAAGTTCACTTTATTTACTTTTATAAGATTATGTTACAATATGTATCTTCATATAGACACCTAATTGGAATAAAAATTTAATAAACACAAGGTAAGTTCATATGGACCTTTGATATTGTTATTTAGATAAATTACTACTTGTTATTTAAAATTTTAATCTCATTAGACTCATTTTAACAAAAGCATTTCTCTCGGTGAAAAGAAGTGTAAAAAATAATGGACAAGGGAAGTGAACTTTAACTATCATCACTTTTTAAACATACCAGCAGGATCCATGTCTTCTTCCAAATCATTACAATCTGAAAACAATGCGAACATCTTTTGAACTAGAACTTTTAGTTTGATACTAAGTTTGCTTACATTTGTAATGAGATCTAAATAACCTACTTTATCATGTTTATGTTACTGCCATTGGGTTGTTACCATTGCATGAGAGCTCTCAGTGTTCTATGGTACCACTCTAAGTAGGTTAGGTTATTGCAAAACTTAAATCATAATAATAATAATTCAAAAGGCGAATACAGCTTATAGGATATTCCTACATATAATAATAAACAATTTTAAACGTTTATGATGGTGTATTTTCTATTTATTTTGTACCAATAAAATGAGATTTTACGATGCTGATGACAATTGTTTAATGGATTGTTTTATTTAGTGTTTTTTTGGTTTTTTTTTATTTCAGAAAAAGTGTGTCTAAGGGTAATTCCAGAAACACGTGCTGGTCTGAGTGTATAAATTGTTCTTAAAGGGCAATAATCCCTATAAAAAGTCGACGAACAATTTATGCCATGTCGAATTCTTTGTAGATTTGATTTTTGTGATAATGTTTACAGTTTCACTTTATATATTGTAGTATTTGAAAGTATGGTTAAAGAAAAAAACGACTAAATGGATAAAAATTATTATTCAAAGACAAAAGATGACAAACGATTCCTTATGTGCTTCATTTGAAAATGTTGTCGTGTTGGTAATTCTTTGTTATCAACGCGTCTCCCTTCTTTCTAAGTTTTCGAGGAAATAAGCCAAAACTGTGGAATTTGCAGAAAAAAAATCTATCAAGGGTAATAACTCAAAACTTGGTTGCATTAACATCTTGGTAAAAAAAAATTCATCTGCTGATCTTTTCATCTGATGTCAGTATTTGTTGATCTAACTATCTTATTTCTTAAGGAGAGACGCAATGAACGGCTGTGATCAGTTTAGTAGTTTCAAGAAGATTTTTTTGACAAAGTTCATGCCGAAGACAGACGACAGACGTCAGGTTTTGACAATACCGCACATGAACCATTTGGTTCTGGTAATCAGCTTGAATGGTGTGTAGATCAATCCACCTGGTGAAGAGGTAAGATTCTTTCTAAACTTAGGAAAGCTTTTTGAACATGCTGGATTTGGAATATTTTAGAGTCTTATCCAAAAGGAGTAGATCCAGTAATACCCAAGTAAGGCCCCAAAATATAGCATTGGTACAAATTGTTAAAAACGTTAGCTTTTAGATAAAGTAAAGTAAAATACTTCTGTTACATAAATAAAGGCTGGGATTTTTTACAATACAATGCACATTCATCAGGAACTAGCATCATTAATTCATGCAAAATTTTTTTGGCTAATATTTAGACAGGTTTTGTCTAAAATGGAAGTGGCCGCACTTGTGTTCAGTCTTAATATTAAATATATGTTGTATTTGATGATAAGACATAACATATATTCAGATTGAGACTAAATACGAATGCGGCCACGTACATTGTAGACAAAGACCATCCGAAAAGTGACGTGTTATGGCATATAAGATAGATTTTCATTTTAAAGCTTGAATTTCAGCGTCTTTAATTAATAACCAAATCAGTTCAACTATTTTTCATAAACTAATTGAATCGACTGAAGGTAGGGTGAAGGTTGGCGCCTATTAAAACGTTTAAACCCGCTGCACTTTTTTGCACCTGTCCTAAGTCAGGAACCTAATGTTCAGTGGTTGACGTTTGTTGATGTGGATCATAAGTTATTCTCGTTTCTCGTTTTTTATATAGATTAGACCGTTGGTTTTCCTGTTTGAATGGTTTTACACTAGTCGGTTTTTCGGGCCCTTTATAGCTTGCTGTTCAGTGTGAGCCAATGCTCCGTGTTGAAGGTCGTACTTTGTGACCTATAATGGTTTACTTTTACAAATTGTGACTTGGATGGAGAGTTGTCTCATTGGTACTCATACCACATCTTCTTATATCTACTTTTAATTAGTGTTTAAAAAATGTTAAAAATCTAAAATCAGGTGTACTTCATATTTTAAGACAAATTTGACCCCTTCAGGACCTTCTCCTATGCATTGATATCCCACAACCGTGCCAGCCAATTTGCCGTTGAAGTCATTTTGGCAAGACGAGTTTTCCCGTAAAGCCTCACTTTACTAAGGGTACTCGTATGAACTTGCAAAAGACTGTATTCGGTAGCTTGAGCTATGCAATCATGAGATTGTGTTCAGACGTTTGCTAAAACTCATTTAAAGACGAATATCTTATCTCTCAAAATGTGCTCTATATATAAATTTAAAAAAACAATGAGTAAAATAATGTCTCATAAATCTAAGAGAACTTTAACTATTATCATTTTTTTATACATACCAACAGGATCCCGGTCTTCTTCCAAATCATTACAATCTGAAAAAAGTGCGAACATATTTAAAACTAGAATGTTTGGTTTGATTACATGTGTAATGACATCTGAATAACCTCCTTTATTTTACTGCCATTGGGTTGATACCATTGCATGTTGGCTGTCAGTACCCTGGGGTACCACAAGCTGAGTAGGTTTGGTTATTTAAAAATTTAAATCATAGTAATAATAATACTTATTTCCAAACGCAAATACAGCCTGGGGGATTCATACATCTCATTATAATAATCTTAAAACGCTTAAGACTATATATTTTCTACTTATAATTGTACTAAAACGAATTTTACGAAGCTCCTGGCAATTGTTTCTTGTAATGTGTTTCTTTTTATTTCAGCAAAAGTGATTCAAGTCTGAATACGTAAATGTCATTAAAGGGCAATAACCCATATAAAGAGTCAAGGAACAATTATTATAGTTTAAATACATGAAATACTTCAACAGGATCTGGCAAGATATATATTGCATATAAACAGATCTAAGTCCTACTACATGCACAAGAGAAATCACAATGCCATTCTAATTCAGATATTCTTTGGAAAATTACTAAAAATTAAAAACATGAATGATAGCAAAATTCTATATTTCCTATTTCAAATTATAGAAATTTACGTTCATTAAAACTGAAGACAAACATTTCAACACACGCATAACAACTACTCATAAATTAACTTTCTCAAACTGGGTATTTTCTGTTCTTCACTTTTGTTGCTAGTAACAGAGTCTGCAAATGAGATGACATATCTTCGTTTAAAATATAACATGTATAAATATTTCTGCGTTGTTTCATATATTTTCGGGAAATATATACTTTATAAAAATACAAAGATGTTGTATAATTGCCAATAAGATAACTATCCACCATAGTTCAAATGCAGTGGATGTAAGCAATTGTAGGCAACAGTACGACCTTCTACTATGAGAAAAATCCATACTGAATAGTGAATGGTGGGCTATAAAATCCCAAGACATAAAAAATATGAGACAATTCAATTGAGGAAACTGACGGCCTAATTTATAACAAAACCATTTACGAAAAAAAAATATGACATGAACCAACAACAACCACTAAACTACAGGCTCCTGACTTGGGACAGGTATATATAGAATGTGGCGAGGTTGCACATGTTTGAAGGCGCCAACCTTTCCCTAACCCGGAACAGTGGTGTAACAGTACAACATAAGAACAAACTATAAAAATTTGTTGAAAAGGGCTTTACTCGTCAGATCAATACAAAGCAGAAATACATACTAGTATAACAAAAACGCAGACCGGACGTGGCAGGGTATTTATGCATCCATAAAAACAAAACAATACAACGTACAGATCTGAGAGTACTCGCAGTTACTGACAGCTAGTTCATAGCCAATAACAACTAATAAAAAAATCATGTATCTAAGACTAAAATATAAATCAGTACACATCCAACATCAAATGGATTTAGTGTAAAGACGTCATTAACAATCAGTGAAATTATGACCTTGTGCAATGTCAAAATATAGGTGTCGACAGATTGTAGTAGCGTGAATGTCCATACGTGTATAACAATAATGTTTCGTATGGTTTTAATTAACTGATAACAAAATCAATATTTATACAAATAAAAACACTATTCCAAGATCTAATTGCAGTGCTGAATTGGTAACCTTTTAGAGTAAATATAAAAATAAGAAGATGTGGTATGATTGCCAATGAGACAACTCTGCACAAGAGACCAAAATGACAAAAAAATTAACAACTATAGCATGTATAGGTCACTGTACGTTTATTTAAAGGAATGATTTCCAGGACCGGTTCACAACATCACCGTACAAATATGGATGTTCTATTCCGTTTAAAATTATTTATTTTTACTGGTACAACCCAACTTTCAAACCAACCTTTGTATCTATGGAAGAATTTAATAAATAATGTGTGTAAGTGTTTTGGGAAAAAGAATATGAATAAAAGAAACGGGAAGGTATATGTGAATAAGACAGCTACTAAACAAACCGAAACAACAAAGGACACATAAAGAGAAACATATGATCCTCAACCATGTACATATATATATATATACTGGAAATGTGAAGATATGATTGAATCTTTAAATTTTCTCCTGGACAACATATACATGATATATGTACGTTTCGGCGATAAAGTGTATCGACAGGTAGTAGGTATTCCTAATTTCCTATGGGCACTAATTGCGCCCCTTTAATAGCAGATTTATTCCTGTATTGCTATGAATCTGAGTTTATGACCAAACTCCGTAAAGACACGTCATTGTTACATTTGGTTGACACATTTAACAAAACCTACCGTTATCTTGATGATATTTTTTCGTTAAATAATCCAAGGTTCGTTAAATATACTACCGAAATTTACCCAAAGGAACTTACTTTAAATAAATCTACCAGAGAGACGATTTTTCATTCCCTATTGTTAATTTTCCTTTTTTTGGACGGCGATGTTCCTTTGGCTCCATCATCATGATCATACAGTGTTTATATATCCCAACTCGTTCGTTATGCCTGTGTTTGTAGTAATGTCATAGATTTTAACGAACGTAATCAATGCATCACTGGTAAATTATTAAGTCAGGGATTTCGTTACCATAAATTACTTAAAAATTTTACTAAATTCTTTCATAGATACAAAAAATTGATTAGTAAATTTGGCTGTAAAAACGGTATTTCACATCCTAAATTTTACGGTAATATTGTACTAAAAGCGCGGAAATCACTATGTGATCCGTGTAAACTCAACGAACCTTTAAACAAACTTATTAGTAAAGGTTATCTTATTAATGTTGTAATAAGATCTTTGAATATTGTTTACATTGGCACAAATATCGATTTTGTCATCAACAAATTAAAACGTAACTAAATTTGTATTCTTTTCGATATTTTTTTTTTATGTATAAATACACATCCACATTTTCTATATAGAGATTGCTTTATCTATATATAACATTATACATATTTATTATAAGATTAAATCCAAACTATCATACTGTCTCTCGATACTTTTATTTTGGCATTGCACAAGTCACGTCTTCTTTGACTGTCCGTGGCATTAAAAAATTAAATCCCTGGGATGTGTTTTTAGTCTCTACTCTCTGGTGCATGCTTTTTTTTATTATTATTTGTTTTTGGCTTTTAACTAGCTTTCAGTAACTGCGAGTACTCTCAAATCGTATGTTCGTGTTAATTTGACCTGTTACACAATTTGTAGTGCATTTTTGATATTCAATGTTTACTTATTTTGTGTTATATCTCGTCTCACTATTTTTAATATGTACCACCTTTGATAAATATTTTGTATGACGATAAATGTTCACTGCGGTTTCGTACTATGAACAACAAATTTATCTATTTGGTAAAAAATATCTCCGTACTCCTAACAACAAAATTATTATATTTAGATTTATCTGGGTACGTTATTTTATTTAACGCCATTTTGTCCAAGGTTATAGTTGTCTTATTGACATTGTGCCATAGATCAAATGTGTATTCGTTTAGTGTGTGTTTACTTGTTTTTGTTAATATGTCTTTTTGATTGAGTTAAGTCATTTCAATTGATATTTTATAGTGTGTCTTTCTATATATATATATATATATGTATTTGTTTGCACCTGTCCTAAGTCAGGAACCTGTTTCAGTAGTTGTCGTTTGTTGATACATGTATGGTTCTTAAGGGTTTCTCGTTTCTCGTTTTTTATATATATTTGATTTGTATGCACCTGTCCTAAGTCAGGAGCCTGTTGTTCAGTTGTTGTCCTTTGTTGGTGTGTTGTTTTCTATATAGATTAGACCGTTGGTTTTCCTGTTTGAATTATTTTACACTTGTCATTGTGGGGCCCTTTATAGCTTGCTGTTCGGTTTGAGCCAAGGGTCCGTGTTGAAGGCCGTACTTTGACTAATAATTTATTACTTTTTACACATTGTGACTTGGATGGAGAGTTGTCTCATGGGCCCTCATACCACATCTTCTTTTTTCTATCTACATACCTTATACAAAGTTCCGCGTTGTCATGATAAGCCTGATATACATATAATTACGTTTTACACTAAAGTGAATACACATGTTAAATTGCCGTACGATGATGGGAAGCATAAAAATACCCTTCACCTGTGCATTCCAAGATTACTTTCAATCCGAATTCGGCCAGACAACAATAGTTATTGAATGATACATAGGAAAATACTTTTACATAAATTCTTAATAGTTAGACAAACACATTTAGTTTTTCATTGTGACGTCCGGTGGTGTTTTTTTTCTTTTAAAACATGAAAAATAGATATTAGTTGACTTTTAAATCCTTGAAAGCTTCCAAATACTTTTATTATAATTAATAAGCTCCACATATTTCCTGTATATCCGTCATATTTAGAGGACGCATATCAAAGCTGTATTTGATTTTAAATATAGAGTGTTGCAATTTTCATTGCCTTACAATCATGCCTAGACAAATTAGATATCCCTTGAATTGTACACGTGCGGAAATTGCAAAGCATAAGTTAGTTATACCGACGTTTTACTAATTTGGTTTACAGTATTACAATGCATTCTTTTGTCGTTTTACTGCTACACAATCCTATACAGGTACATATACGAGGGTCTGCAGAGGGGTCTTTCATTTCTATATTCTCTAATTTTTTGCAGCATTTTTCTTTACCTTTAAAATAATGCTTATTCTTTTTTTAAAGACCCAGGAAAATCATTTTACTTTAAGTATCTTATTGTATAATCCTTTAGTTTTTCACAGATATTCTTTGTTCTCATTTTTCTCTATTCATTATTTTTTACCATTATTCACTTTTATGTAAACACCGTCCAGACCCTCATTTACATGTATCAAATATAAACAGACTTCCTTTTTTTAATAGGGCTATGTTTTCTGGACGAGAAATTTTTACTTGTTTTCATCTGCTACATATATCAAATGTAAACTATGGCCAAAATTGGCGTTTATATAAAACGAACTGCAACTTACTCAAACGTGCGTCTTCCTCTGCATTCTCAGGTATGTGTTGTGCACTGTTACGACTTGATGAATTTGATTGTGATAATGTAGCAGGAGTAGCGGTCAACCCTAAAAAAAAGTTGTACTTGAAAAGATACGATATATATTAAAGTACATTATATTACATGTATAAACACATGCCATTGTAGTCATCAAATTGAACTCATTCATACGTGTAGACAAAATATAACGAAACATACGACTGATATTTTTTTGTTCATGTATGAAAATCGCCCAAAAAGGGTCAAACTGGGTTGGTTGGTTGGATTGATTGATTTATTGATTGATTGATTGATTGATTGGTATTTAATGCCACTTTCAAAACTATTGTGCTATTTCGTAGCGGTCAGTTTTTATTGGTGGAGGAAGCCGTAGTGCCAGGATGGAACTGAGCTTCAGTAGAAAAACTGACAAGCCTAGTCCTTTAAGATTGGAGTTGAGCGCACCTGCAACGTGCAGGATTTGAACTCCCAACCTCAGCGTTGACAGGCTAATGATACATTAGTTCGACTACGTAGACCACTTTGCCACCGAGTCCCCGAAACCGGGTAGGATGCATAAAATGTAGAACTATTCCAACCAATCAATAACATTCACGTTACCAATTTTTCAGCATGTTCAGATCAGCACCAGATGCGCATTTAAACAATAAATGTCACTTCAGTGATGCTCAAAGCCAAAATATTCGAAAATCCAAAAGGTATTTATAAAATTGAAGAGCTTATAAACCAGATGGTATAGCCAAAGCTAAAATATTATATGTTTGTGTTGCTTAGATGTGTGAAAGAACCCCCATCTTCACCCCACCACTCATCCCGAAAAACATAACAAAACAATTATAAGGCAAACTAAATTTTTCAAAAAAATACTTATATAAAGGTAGATAAAACATGCACCATACTGTATATATAACAGAGTGCGAGTTGCTCAGATTTTGGTTTTCAATGTTGTGTTTTGTGAACTGTTTTGTCTTTTCGTAGTTTGTCGTTTTATGCCATGGCCTTGTTAGTTTGTTTATGACTTATTAGTTTGAATGTCCCTTTAGTATCTTTCGCCTCTCCTTTTAAACTAACAAATATTCATGTAGATCAAACATGCACCATACTGCATATATAACAATGAAGTACTAATTTACTGTAGGCATTTCATAAGAATTCTGTATCAGAAGGTTAAAAATAAAAATATATCATTCTGTGATTAGGGTTTTCCTTCCTTTGTCGAATGCTTTAAAGTTTCTACCCTTAAGTTTTATTAGCACTCTTTGTAGTGGAGCATGACAAATTGCCACATATACTGAAGTTAAAAAGATAAAACACAGTTCTACTTACCCTACCTTTTTTTCTGAAGGAGGGAACCCATAACGGATATACATTTTGTTTGGCCTAACTTAAAGAATTGTAATTGGATTTTTAGCATTATAATGCTTTAGTCTCTTTTTCTTGTCCGTTAAACTGGATACTTTATAGAGTTCAGGGAATTTTTAAAAAATATTATAATTGTAAGTTTCTAGTGGGTATTTTTTTTTGTTATGCCACTATTCCAATTAAATTAATTAAAGGGGGAAGAAATGTTTTCTTCTAAAAATAAACTCTATATCACGACTTCGACTAAATTATATATCTCCCCAACGGATGTCTTTAGTTATATCGTATGGTGTTTGGTGTTTATCTGAGTATATGTATACTAAGGCCAAATCTTTATCAATATCGGTGTTTATTGACATTTTGACAGATTATATTATTTATATTTTTGCCTATTATTGAATATCGTATGTTCATATTTAAATATCTAATTGTGATTGTGTATGTCGTTAGATAGCTGTTTCGTTGACACAATTCGCTACATTTTATATCTACATCTTGTAATTATATATATAAAAAAATACCTGTTTGTCGTTTAGTCCAGAGGTATCCAAATATCCCACAAACTGCAACTGTTCCGGCAACAAGGCATGCATCCCGTCCACTCATTGTTAGCCTGCAATAAGTCAAAAAAAATTTGTTGTTAAATCTAAAACAGTCCTTTATCAAAATAAAAAAGATGTTATATTATTGCAAAGGGGACAACTATCCATGGAAACCAGCAGACAAAGATGAGAACAATTACAGGTAGCCGTAAGGTCTTCAACAATGAAAAAAAAACTGTACCGTATAGTAAGATATAAAAGACCCGGGATACCGAAATAGAAAATGAACAGTCTGATTCAGTCCTCCATGCTCTTCAACTTCGTACTTTATTTGACCTTTTAAACTTTTTGGATTCGAGCATTATTGATGAGTCTTTTGTAAACGAAACGCGAGTCTGGCGTAAACAATTATAATATAAAAAATAAAAATAGTATGTTATGATTGCCAATGAGACAACTCTTCACCAGAGACAAAATGACATAGAATCAAGCACATATAGGTCACCGTATGGTATTCGACAATGAGCAAACCCAAACCGCATAATCAGGTATAAAAGTCCCCGAATGACAAATGTAAAACAATTCTAACGAGAACACTAACGGCCTGATTTATGTACAAAACAATGAGTGAAAAACAAATATGATATACAGCAAAAAACGACAACCACTGAATTACAGGCTTCTGACTTGAGACAGGCACATACAGAATGTGGAAGGGTTAATCGTATTTGAAAGTGAAAACCCTTCACTAACCTGGGACAGAGGTGCAACGACACAAAACAAAAACCGACTATACAAACCATAAACAAAAATAAAATATATCATGTATACGAGACAGGCAAAAAAACGGGAACAACTCAATTACAGGCTCCTGACTTGGGACAGTCACATATAGAATGTGACGAGGTTAAACATGTTTGCTAGCGCAAAACCCTCTTCCTAACCTGGGACAATGGTGTAACAGTACAACATAGGAACAAACTATGAATATCAAGTGAAAAGAGCTAAATTCATCAGATCGTTACAAACAGAAAAACAACTAACAAGAACACAGACCGGACGTGGCAAGGAATTCATAAATATACATCCCCACAACAAAAAAGACGATACATACAAGTCTGGGAGTACTATTTCGCAGTTACTGACAGCTAATTTAAAGCCCATAACAACTAATAAAAAAATCATGTATCTAAGATCATTACACACCCAACATCCAATGGATTAAGTATAAAGACGTCTATAATACTCAAGGAAAAACATGACCTTGTGCAAAGTCAAAATGCAGGTATCGACAGATTGTAGAACCGTGTATGTGCATAATGTATATAACAATAATATTTAGTTTAGTTTTAATTTACTGACAACAAAATCAATATTTATTCCAATAAAGACAATATTCAAAAATCTAATCACAGTGTTGAGGGTAACATTTTAGTATAAGTTCATTTAAAAGATCGATAAGTTTACCCGGATCGTATCTAAATTTCCGGGCTCGGTAAACAACATCTCCGTAAATATTAGGATGTGCTATCCCGTTTGAAATAAGTTTGCTACGGGTACAGCCAAACTTCCAGACCAAATCTTTGTATTTATGGAAAAATTAGAAACAAAATTCAGTAATTTGAGGTAATGTGACAATTCTAATACATATATCAAGTTCATCGAAATCCGAAACGTCACTAAAGATACAGGCATAGCGAACGATATATAAAAAAGAAAAATTAACAATTGGGACGAAAAATTGCCCCTTTAATCGTTAATTTTTCTGTAGAGATTCCCGTGTTTAACTGAGATATCTAAATCTAGGAAAGGACAGTTATTACCGTTTGTATTTGATTTATTGAAAGTAAAATTTGTTTAGTCAATTTCGGCAGTATATTTTGAAAATTCTAGATTGTTTTACGTAAAAATATTATCAAGATAACGGTTACGGTGTTGTTGAATTTATCAATTAAATGCAATTTAGCCTGGTTTTAATGGTGAGTTTAATTGTACTACAAAATAAATCAAAAACAATTATTACAGACAATAACCAACTGCTATCACCGTATTGTAGGCCTCTTGTTTTGGGCATGCACATAAAGAATATGGCGGGCTAAAAAAAATAAGCAGATGTGGTATAATTGCCAATGAGACAACTATCCATCAGAGTTAAAATGACGTGGATGTAAGCAATTATAGGTCACCGCATAGCCTTCAACAACGAGAAAAAAACATACCGTATAGTCATTAATAAAAGGCCCCGACATTTCAAATGAGAAAGCTAACAGCTTAATTTATAACATATTAATTTACAAATTTGACAGACATAAATCAACGACAACCACTTAATTAGAGGCTCGTGACTTTGGACATGTACATAAAGAACGTCACAGAGTTTAACATGATTTTTTAAAGCTAAAAAAAATAGAGGCGAAAGAGACCAGACGGATAATCAAACACACAAGTCGAAAACGAACTGACAATGCCATGCCTAAAAACGAAAAACGACCAATCAGTATACAAAACATAACATAGAAAACCAAAGACTGAGCGACACGAACTTATCCTCGATTACAGCACAACATTAGAACAAACTGTAAAAATCAGTTGCAAATGGCTTAACTCAAGAGATCGGTACGAAGCACAAAAAACAACTAACATAAAAACAATAGACACAAAGCACCGATATAAGAGTACTAGTAGTTACTGAAAGCTAGTTCAAAGCCAATTACTATCTATTAGATCGTTTCTGTACATTTTAGCTAATAAAATATGTTTGAACTAATGTCATATTACTGCGTTTAAATGCAATCAAAATAATATATTTCTTTTTTTTTCAAGAATGTTTACCAAATGAAATATAACTTGACTTTCCAAAAATTACTTCAAGTAAATGTCTGATTTTAAAAACAAATCGCATCGACAAGTGTTTATATTTAAACCAGTTTATAAATAACTTAACCTTTATAATTTTATAAATAACTATAAAAATCCAATATTTACTTTTAAAATGAAACCAAAATATATCTCATTTTTGTCTTAGTCAGTTAATTTGACATTAAATAATAACTTTAATAATTCAAAAGACAGTTTGTTTTTTTAGGAAATACTTAAAGTAACAACTTTTCAGAAGTGAAAGTGACTATAGCTATTTCAAAATCCTTTGTTTGAATACATCATTTAAAATCATTTAAAAAATAACACTGCGAATATTGTTGTGTTATAAAAAGTTTTAATAGAATCTATAAAGTTGACATAATAGAAGTCAACAAATTACAATTAAACATACATAATCAATTCTAATAACACATACCTCTATTATTACATTCTAAATGAGAGCCCTAATGTTCAATTTGTGTTCAATTGGGTTACGTCAGAAAGTTAAGATATATCTACATACCACAAAGTACCACTATACAACTATCATACTCGTGTTATGAATAATTTTATTTTAAAACAGTATGGTTTGTTTTCATCCGACATTTTCGAGTAGGGATCTTTCTTTACATTGACCTAAAAACAAACATGGAAACAAAAGTATTGAAGAAGATGTCATTTCGATTCTGTTTTCAACTTTTTATTTATAAAGCTGAGACACCAGGTACTCTTTATAAAATTTAAGTTATCTTGTAAAAGAGGGGCGAAAGATTCCCAAATGGACATTTAAACTCATATTCGAAAACAAACGGACAACGCCATGGCAAAACACGAAAAATGAATAAAACACAAACAGCAGTATAAAAACACAATATAGAAAACTAAACCCTGATCAACATGCACAATAACACCATCAAAAAACCGGGATTGATCGCAGGTGCTCTGGAAGGGTAAAAGATGTACTTCTCATAAAATTGACAATTATCGAATTGTATAAAGCATTTTGCAAAGGTTTTAAAATGAATAACTTAAATTTGGTACGCGACAGTTTAAACGTTCTGGAAGCATACTATTTAAAACGTTTAGGAAATTCAAAATTAAAAACGGTTGACTTAAAAGAAAAACAAGAACAACTCAACTAAGAGTGTTACAAATATCGCTTAGATATCATAACTAAATTTTCAACTCAATCTTTATAATTAAGATGTATCCTTTAAAAATCTCTAAAGAACTTCTGGATAATTTTAAATCTCGATCTTTCTCTGAAATTATTTCTATCAAAACCTTTGATTTTTCAGCCTTTTATAACACCATCCCCCATGTGAAATTGAAAAATCTTCTAACAGATAATCCACAATGCTTTCAATATAAAAATGGTAGCATACGCTATAAATTTATTGCTTTGGAATACCATGCGGCATATTTTGTTAATAGTGAACAAAATGTAAAACATGCTACACCGAGGAACAAGTGATCAGTGTGCTGGAGATTCTTATTGACAAAATAATTTTTTTGAGTTTTGAGGTAGACTTTTTCAACAAATTGTCGGCATTCCTATGGGAACGAACTATGCGCCCCTCCTTGCTGACTTCTTATTTTCATATGAGTCGGAGTTCCTTTAGACACTTGTCTAAAACAAGAAGATCAAGGAAGACAGTTCATTTAATTTTACATTCAGATATATTCATGATGTTCTTTCCATTAACAATTCAAACTTTTTTGATTGGGTTCCATTAATATTTCCTCCAGAACTAGAAAATAAAGAAACAACAGACACGGCTTCCTCCGCCCCATGTTTAGTCTTATACCTCGAATTTGACAAAAGCGGCCATCTCAGTACCAGAATCTATGACAAACAAAAGAATTTTAATTTTGAAATTATAAATTCCCCCCACCTTAGCAGCAATATACCAACTTCACCTGCATATGAGAAAAAACATTTTCCAACTCATTCGGTATTCAATAGATTGCAGCTGCTACTCAGACTTTATAAAACGTCACCAGTGTCTGAGCAGAAAGTTGATGAACCAGGGTTATGTCAAAGAACGTCTCGTCTTTTTTCTAAAAAAAGTTCATCGAAAGATACCAAGAAAAATATTCCGTATCAACTTCACTAATAATACATGATGTTCTTGAAGTATAGATTTTATGTACTGACGTTGTTTATCATCATAATTACTTGTTATAGTGGTTTTGTTATTGGCTTTGTATATAATTAACCTTTACTGTTTAGTCCATTTTTGGTAATATACTTTTGGCGTGGCTCGGTATTTATACATCCCGCCATTGTGTTATTGGGCTACATGTATGGTTATATTTTGTATTCTTGTCTTTCATTTTTGCTTATGTGCTTTGTCTATAGAGTGTCTATATGCCATTTCGTTTTTCTTTGTTGACATAGTTTTTATAGTGGTTACGATTATAACACAGTGTTGACTGCTGTTCCCCAATATTTTGGCATTTTAACCAATTATGTCAGTTTGTTTTGATCACACATTGTTGTCAGTATAATGGAATGCTATGCTATGGTCATACAAGTGACAGGTTTAGCTAGCTATAAAACCAGGTTTAATCCACCATTGTCTACATAAGGAAATGCCTGTACCAAGTCAGGATTTTGACAGTTGTTTTCCATTCGTAAGTTGTGTTTGAGCGTTTGATTTTGCCATTTTGATAAGGGACTGACTATCCGTTTTGAATTTTCCTTCGAGTTCGGTATTTTTGTTATTTTACTTTTTACATTGATCATGCCACTTTATGGACTACCATATTGTACTTGTTACTGAAAAGATGGTACATGTGACTGACACTCCACCATTAGTACCATTAGGCAACACGATTGTAGTAATATACAAGTACATTGTTGAATATCAATTTTTGAGCGCACGACATATATTTTAGGTATAACTATCATCATGAATCAGCAATGATGTTTTTCAGTAGATAGCAACGCCTGACATTCTGACTACTTTAGGAAATATGTTAATTCAAATAGTGCATATCTTTTATTGATGATAATAAGACAATAGAGAGGCGAAAGGTACCGAAGGGATAATCAAACTAATAAGTCGAAAACTATGACCCACCATACACCGGAGATAATCTCAGGCGCTATGGGAGGGTATGCAGATCATGCTCCACATTTTGCACCCGTCGTGTTGTTCAAAAGCAAACCTGGTGATAAGTCTAAATCTACATTCTAGGAAAAGAGGACCGGATTGTGGTTACGAATTTTGGAACATAACTGTCGTCATCTGTGAAACTGATATTCCATAACGGTCAACCATTACAATAGGTGTGTACGAAACGCATTTTAAAATTTACCTTCATCCATACTATTCAACGGGAACGATCAAACCGGGAAAAAAATGAAAGCAAAGGATGCATAACAATTTGAATACTTGAGTAGATTTAAGACCAACAGGGACATACAAAGAATAGCCAAAACTGTCTACGGTTAATAAACTCATCATCGATACAAGGATTAAGATTTTGTACGTCAGACGCGCGTTTTGTCTTCAAAAGACTCATCAGTGACGCTCGAATCAAAAAAAGTTAAAAAGGCCAAATAACGTACAAAGTTGAAGAGCATTGAGGACCCAAAATTACAAAAGGCTTTGCCAAATACAACTTATGTTATCTAGTCCTTGGTTACAAATTGCTTAGTATTTTAAAAAATCAGTTTGTAAAATTTGCCTTAGGGAGTTTGAAACTGTTTTTTTTTTTTGTAATTTCTAGATTGATCAACAATTTAATTTAATAAAGTTATGTTATAAATCATATCAGTACCCCGAAGCACTGACTGCTAAACTGATGATACCATCGAGGACTAGCAGTCCACCATGCAGAGGTATCGACTACTTGCAAAAAATGAAAATAACGTGATCAACAATTTTTCATTTCCATTTTAAATCCTAGTTAAATAAGAATGCGTATTGATTTTAATTGTTTATATCTATAATAAGTTCTCAATCACAGAATTTTACTCTTGTCCCTATAATTTTTCACTATCAAAAATCACTACTAGACGAGAGGTTCCAAACTCCCAGATTAATAGATATCATATTTGCTGAACAAAAGATCTATAGATTAACAATAAGTAAAGTATTGATGTCCCTATAAAAACGGTTAAGAATCGAAGGACGCGTATCAATTAAAATCTAAAAGTTTTTTTTATAAAATGTCTTATTTATAAGTATCATGTACCTGATATTTTATAGCATAAGATTACCCAGGAAATCTTACATAAGGCATGATTGCGAAAATGTGAAAAAAAAACAATACTAAAAGATAAAAATGCGTAAGAAAGCTACAAGACAAAACAGATGCAGATTTTGATAATATAAAGGATGTAATTCAAAGGTGTGAAACTCCATGAACAGTATCAGAAAAGACAAAATTATTGTAATCAAAGGACGTCAAAACATTTTTTCTATTGAAAACTTTAGAAAAAAAACACGACCAATTACAAGATATAGTGGTCTTCACTCTTTTTGATTCAATTCGAATATACTTGAAGATACAGAAACATTAACTATTTTATTACATATCTCTTTACATACATCTCTGTCTTTTTTTTATTTCTATTTTATTTGAGCGTTCATGGTGAAGGTAAATAAAGAAAAGCGTCCGGAGGCAGCTAGTTTATAAAGTTTTTTCTTTCTTTTTTTTTTTTTTTTTTCATTTTTGCAGCACTTTAATTATTCGATACTGCTGCTGGTGGATTTTAGCCACGTGATTATCGTCCACCCAGTATTCAATACATCTGCACTGACATCCGTTACAATATACCTTTCTAGAAATATTTTAATCAAAAAAGAAATTATTAGAAACTTATTAAATTATCAAGCATAATTGATCGTAGTTGGTCTTTTGATGTCCCTTTTAGTTATATAGCTCATCAAGTATTCATACAGGTCCGTGTATATTTGCGTCCATTCGTTTTTCGTTTTGAGATATCAAAAACGAAAAAGGAAAGTGTTTTCGTTTTTCGTTTTTGATTTCTCATAAACCAAAACGGAAAACGAAAGTGTTTTCATTTTTCGTTTTTGATTTCTCAAAAACCAAAATGAAAAACAATAGTGTTTTCGTTTTTCGTTTTTGATATCACTAAACAAAAAAGAAAATCGACATTTGGATTCAATTTCTGTAATTTGTTCTAAATATTTCTCGCTTTATATTGTACAAGGTTTTCCTTTCTTGTTTCAAAGCCATCGATTTTATAATAAGCTAGTTCGTTTTCATCCCCGTAATTACCCCGGACGTTGCGCACGATGTTGGTACTACTTAGCGTTACACGACGTTCCTCATAATGAAGCGATTTCGACGATTTCAAAGAACGTTTCAAGCGTTCAAGCTTATATATTGATGACGTCAATTTACTGTTGTGAATTTGGTAACCGATTTCGGTTCGTCTCAAAATGCATAAACACTGGACACTTTTAATTTGCAAAACACTCATTTGCAAATCCGCCGCCGCCTCTCCTTAGAGCTGCAGTGTCGTGTGTATAACCAAAATGTGCGGAATTACATGGGATTCAATAAATTCATTGCTTTTCTGCTGTTACTATTATATCTATTTTGAAATTTGATTTTGAAAAACATGGGATTTTCAATATCCCATGGGATAGGGCAAATCCCATGGGATTGACCATTATCCCATGGGATTTTGGTTAAATCCCATAGGATTTTTTTGGGTCCCATGGGATAATTGTAGTCCCATGGGATATTTGTTGTCCCATGGGACAAAAAAATCCCATGGGACTATAATTATCCCATGGGATTTTTAATATCCCATGGGACAAAATAAAATCCTATGATTCAAATTATAAATATACAGTAAATAAATGTGTATGTTACAATGAATTCTGTTTGGTAGTAAATTGTTTTAAGATGAATCTTTTTAGTTGAATATCTTTTTTTTCCTTGGAAATGTTAATGCAATTATATTGTTCTATAACTGTTCAAAACTAAACTTTTAAACAACAAAGCAGATTATGTAAGTATCAATATATGTTTATTTATGAATTCTAGAATACTTTTTTGAAACACAATTTTTTCCCATTTGAAATCAATGAAAACTCTATTAATAGGCTTAACATACTAGTAGCTTTTTACATAAATCTAATTTTTTTTCAGGATATCCCTCCACCCAAAAAATTAATAGTTTCTTATCATCCAGCATTGTGTGATTGTAATGTATAGTCCACTTTTTTGCCATTCAGCACAGAACATTGTCATTATTGTGGTTTTAATATCTTTAGATATTTAATAGAACTTCAATTCATTGGCTGAGTGATGAAAAAATTAACTGATCTGACTTTTGTCTTTGAATTTATTTTGGTCTTGTTTCTGTGTTTTCTCCTTTTATTCTCAGTGATGAATTTTAATCCTTCTGAAAAAGAACCAATAAAATCCGAAGTTATGGATAATAAAAAATTGTTTGCATACATGTAGCAAGAACATATGATTTTCAATAAAAATAGCTATGCGGCCTGGATTTTACTGATTGCTGAAGGTTGTCCAGTGTCATCAGTTGCTAACCTCCTACATCCTTTGGTCTCTGATGGAGAGTTGTCAAATTAGCAATATACCACATCTTCCTATTCTAATATTATATAACAATCAATTTATGTATTCTTCTTTATAACATTTGGGTATTTTCCCCAGTTATATATATATAGATCAATGTTAAAACTTCAGGCAATTACAATAAAATTCCATTTTTCACAAGAATTTGCAATATATTATACAGAAAGCCAACAATAGAAACAGCACTTCTTTAAGCTTCTGAAGTTCTGAAAGAGTTCCACTTGTGTTTTATTTCAATTAGAAAATACATTGAACTCTTTGGACATGTTGGAAATTATAACATTGATACAAAAAATTATATTGTTTTTTTTCTTATTTTTGTGTTGTTCGGTTGCTGTCTCATTTTTATATATG
This sequence comes from Mytilus californianus, assembly GCF_021869535.1. NCBI lineage: Eukaryota > Metazoa > Mollusca > Bivalvia > Mytilida > Mytilidae > Mytilus > Mytilus californianus. Next base: position 14,875,273 of record NW_026262626.1, read on the forward strand.
GTTATACATATATCCTAAATCTTCTTTTTTATATACTTAATCATTAATATACAATGTAGTAAAAATGGGATATTTTTTATTTTGATAATCTCAAAACATTATTATTCTATCAAATAACTTATTTCCAAGTTCACAAAACACCAATGTGTCAGATATTAATTTTAAGACATGTATAAACATGATCAACAAGCAGTTGACAGGATGTCATCCAAAAATCTCACTAATATTAAACTTTCACAAAAACTCCATACTCAGCGAGTACTATTAAAGTTCTTAGTACAGGACAAATTCCTAGTACAGGACACAATGCCTGGCAAACACTAGCATGTATCAATGTCTAGTCAATCATGTAATCAGGCTCAAAATCTTAGTTTGGCACTGAATTTAAAAATTCACCACATAATGAACATGTGTATGAAATTCAACTTCATGGTAAGCTATGTACCTTAACCTAAAACTTTAACCTAAGAATATACTATAATTTCACATTATGACATTTCTATGTTCAGTGATCCATAAAATCAGGGTAAAAACAGTAAATGTGGTGTTTAATGTATACACAAGAGTGCACACGCTGAAATGTTGCGCCTTCTTTCCTGTACGAAATGGGACGCCCGTAAATGACACGGAAACCAGGCGTAGAAATCATACTTTATCAGGGCGTCATTGTAGTGTTTACGGAATGCATGTCCAGGCGTAAACCAGGCGGAAACCAAGCGTAACTGAGGCGGAAACCAGGCGTAAAATTAGGCGTAATATTTAAATGAGTACGCCTGGTCCACAGAAAACCAAGCGTTATATGCAAATGAGTACGCCTGGAGTATCCTTACATATTACTACACTTATTTTAAATCAGTGTATTACCCTAGCTGTGTACTTTTGTGTATTTGATACAAACTTCTGTACTATATTGCTTAAATTTCTCATTGTTTGACATGAAACTTGAAATATTAACTATTAATTGAAGAAGCTATATAAATAAATACATACATGTATTGGACAGACACTGGCTCAAATAAGTTTAAGTTTAAATTAGAATTATGGCAATTAATTCTTCCTGAAATAAAACCAGCATTTTAACTAAGTTTTTTTTTGAAAATTAATGTCATTTGAACCAAAATATCAATGATAATACTGCAATTTAACTTAATGTGAAAGATTTTAATGTTATCATCCAAGGATGAAGGTTTTCAGAATTCAAAATTACTGTTAAAAAATAAAACTTAGTTACTCACATAATTATCTTTTACCATGTATATTACTTTCCTTTTATTTCACAATTTTCATTAATCAATTTGATTCCATAATTCCAATTTCAAATTCTTCCAAATTATCCCTGAATATATAAAGCTGCCATAAGTCCAACTCTTGCAAAATAATACCAAAGAGCCAAATTTTGAAAAAAAATCCCATGATCCTTTATCAACAAAGCATTATGGGTATTATGATTTACGCCATTACAACAGTTTTATGCCCGTAGGAAAATTTACGCCTTGCTTATTTCAATTTACGCCAGGTTTACCATATTTTCTACGCCCGTAAGGACTACAAATTTACGTTTCCTGTTCCCTTACGCCTGGATCTGGACACGTAACTACCACTTACGCCTGGTTTACGCCATATTTCCAGGCGTAATACGCCTTATAATTTCGTACGGGTTACTAATCATTGATATCATGTTGATAGTCCTAATTATAAAGCTTTACTACAACTATCACATAAACTCAACATGATCCAAGAAAATGAATTCAAGGTCATATAAACCTGACAAGAAATATATGTACACCTTACAATCATTCAAATTACTAAATACAGTTGACCTACCGGTATTGCTTATAGTTTCTAAGAAGCAGACTTAACCAAGAAAACTAAACATTGACCAATGAACCATTGAAATGAGGTGAAGATCAGATGAACCATGCCAGGCAGACATGTACAGCTTACAATCCTTCCATACAACACATATAGTTGACCTATTGCTTATAGATTAAGAAAAACAGGCCAAAACACAAAAACTTAACACTGAGCAATGAACCGTGAAAATAAGGTCAAGGTCAAATTAAACCTGCGGGACTGACATGTACATCATAAAATGTTTCCATACACCAAATATAGTTGCCCTATTGCATTTAGTATTAGAAAAAAAGACCAAAACTCAAAAATTTAACTTTGACTACTGAACTATGAAAATGAGGTCATGGTCAGATGACACCTGCCAGCTATAAGACATGTACACCTTACAATCATTCCATACACCAAATATAGTAGACCTATTGCATACAGTATAAGAAAAACAGACCAAAACACAAAAACTTAACTATAACCACTGAACCATGAAAATGAGGTCAAGGTCAGATGACACCTGCCAGTTGGTCATGTACTCCTAACAGTCCTTCCATACACCGAATATACTAGACCTATTGCTTATAGTATCTGAGATATGGACTTGACCACCAAAACTTAACCTTAAATATAAAAAAGAAGATGTGGTATGATTGCGAATGAGACAACAACTCTCCACAAGAGACCAAATGACACAGAAATTAACAACTATAGGTCACCGTACGGCCTTCAACAATGAGCAAAGCCCATACCGCACAGTCAGCTATTAAAGGCCCTGAAATGACAATGTAAAACAATTCAAACGAAAAACTAACAGCCTAATTTATGTACAAAAAATGAATGATAAACAAATATGTAACACATAAACAAACGACAACCACTGAATAACAGGCTCCTGACTTGGGACAGGCACATACATACAGAATGTGGCTGGGTTAAACATGTTAGCGGGATCCAAACCCTCCCCCTAACCTGGGACAGTGGTGTAACAGTACAACATAAGAACGAACAATAAAAAGCTCCACTGGGGCGCAGCTTGATACGACCGCAGAGGTCGAACCCTGAACAGTTGGGGCAAGTATGGACACAACATTCAAGCTTGATACAGCTCTGAATTTGGATTGTGATTAAATATTTGACACAGCATAGGTTTCTGACACAGAATGAATGTGGTCTAAGAACTTAAAAAATTTTAATTTACCTATTCAAACCATATCATTATTATTTGCTTTTATATATAAATCAGAAATAACCAATTTAAAATGGATAATTTTAAAGAAAAAAAAAGGAAAAAAAAATCCCCCCCCCCCAAATTTTTTGAACCCCCTTATGATTCATCACCCCAAAACTCAATAACAGCCTTCCCTTTGTGGTATGGTACCTTGCAGTACAATTTCAGAGAGACTCATACACTTGAACACAAGTTATTGTCTGGAAACTAGAAAAATGCTTGTTTTTTGGTCCCTTTTTGGCCCCAAATTCCTAAACGTTTAGGGCAATTACCCCCAAACTCAAACCCAGCTTTTCCTTTGTGATATGGAACCTTGTAGTACAATTTCATAAAGATCCATACACTTACACACAAGTTATTGTCCTGAAACTAGAAAAATGCTTGTTTTGTGCCCCTTTTTTGCCCCTAATTCCTAAACGTTTTGGGCAATTACCCCAAAACTCAATTCCAGCTTTCCCTTTGTGATATGGAACCTTGTAGTACAATTTCAGAAAGATCCATAAACTTACACACAAGTTATTGTCATGAAACTAGAAAAATGCTTGTTTTTTGCCCCTTTTTTGGCCCCTAATTCCTAAAATTTTGAGGCAATTACCCCCCAAAATCAATCCCAGCATTCCCTTTGTGATATGGAACCTTGTGGTACAATGTCAGAGAGATCCATACACTAACACACAAGTTATGTCTGGAAGTTACAAAAATGCTTATTTTTGGCCCCTAATTCCTTAACTGTTGGTACCATAACCCTCAAAATCAATCCCAACCTTTCTTTTGTGGTATTGAACCTTATGGTAAAATTTCATAGAGATCCATTCACTTAAACTAAAGTTAGAGTGCGAAAACCAATGTGTCTTTGGACGACGATGACGCCAACGTCATACCAATATACGACCGCAAATTTTTTTTGCGGTCGTATAAAAATCAGTTGAAAGAGGCTTAACTCATCAGATGGATAAAAATACAAATACTACAAATACAAGTGGACGTGGCCGGGTACTTGTACATCCAAACAACAAAAAGACACTAAGTACAGATCTGAGAGTACTCGCAGTTACTGACAGCTAGTACAAAGCCACTAACAACTAATAAAAAAAATCATGCATCTAAGACTAAGTTCTTGTTCACTGATCCATGAAATGAGGTCTAGGTCAAGTATAAACTCTCTGACGAGCATGAGGACCTTGCAAGGTACGCACATACCAAATATAGTTATCCTATTACTCATAATATGAGAGAAATTAACATTACAAAAAATCTTAACTTTTTTTTCAAGTAGTCACTGAACCATGAAAATGAGGTCAAGGACAATGGACATGTTTCAGACAGAATTCGTATCATGAGGCATCTATATACAAAGTATGAAGCATCCAGGTCTTCCACCTTCTAAAATATAAAGCTTTTAGGAAGTTAGCTTACGCCCACGGGGGGTCTCAACATGGGATTTTGGGTACAGTTGTGCAGCTGTAATTTAAAAAAACACCCCCCATTCATATATTGAATAATTGTGAAATCCCTACCTATACATATATTTCACAGCGAAATCATAACCCATTAAGTGAAGATCGTTGCACAACAAACTGAAAAATTATGACCCATTGATATATTTCCTCGGTAAAATTGCACCCCATTGATGTATTTGATGCATCAAAAAAGGGACCCCATTCCAGCGGCACATATGTATATACCTTAATATAGGAAGAGACCCCCCCCCCCCCCCGTGCTAACGCCACCGCCGTAGCCGCCACCGGATCACTATCCCTATGTCGAGCTTTCTGCAACAAAAGTTGCAGGCTCGACAAAAATACATGAACATTTTAAAGTACTAAATTTTGAGTATATACATGTAAAACCACAAGTTACTAACTGAAGTTCATGGTGAATTGTAACCAAAAAATTTAAGTGAATACAATTTAGAGAAAGACAGATGGATGCACAAACACTATCATAACAGAGCATTAAACTTACCAAACAAGATGTTTTACATTTATCCTTCAGAAGCAGGAAAACTGAAGTGTTTCTTTTCTTTCTCTGCCCTCCATGATATAAACTTCAAATTCATTCATGCAAAATATGAAAATCTGCAAAAGTAGGACCTTGTACTGCAGCTTATCCACATTTTGACTTTTGAACTGCATTGTTCTTTTCATCTTGCTGGCAACCTAAACATAAAAAAAAATGATAAACACATAATTCTGGATTAACTTTGTGTATTTATTTTTGTTGGTACAAACAATTTTTTCCAACTTTAAACTAAATCTGCCTCTGCTTTAAAAAACAACTGAAAACCATGTATTTATCTTAATTGAAAACAATTTCTTGAGTTTTTCTCATTTGTATCACCCTGTTATTATATATAAATTTTATTTTTGTCCCTTTTTAAAAAAAGGAATGGTTTAAATTCCTCAATAATCATGATAATTCTAGTCAGTCAATTAAAAATGTATGAATAAATTATTTAACCTGTATACTATTAATATCAATATATTTCATTTTTGATAAAAACTAGGCTCTGTGTTGAAGACCATACCTTGACCTATCATGGTTTACTTTTATAAATTGTGTGACTTTGATGGAGAGTTGTCTCATTGGCACTCATACCACATCCTCCTAATATATCTACAAACAGATTCTATGGGCGAGCAGACATTATACCCTGGAGGTGGTTTTAAAAAAAGAATACGACTTAGATGTACCATAAGCATGGAAAATCAATTCAGCAGTAAGTTTCACAAAAAAACTTACAAATAATATTGATAGTAATTAAGTCATGTACAATACAGTATACTTACGATAAATTGTAAGTTTTTTTTTTGTAAAACCGACTCAAGTATACTTATAATCAATCTTAGTCGTAAGTATTAAGTATTATTCATCTTTTGGATAATTTGTTGGTTTATTTTATGAATATACAGTGGCAGATCCAGAACTTTTCATAAGGGAGGGCCGGCTCCAGTCATGCTTCAGTGATCCCTATATAATCAACCAAATTTTTCCCAAGAAAGCCCCCCCCCCCCGGATCAGCCTATGATATATGTTTATATATCTCTCTGATGTGCCATTTCAAATCAAATGTGTATTAAATAAAACTTTACACTAGAAAAGTAATGGATAGCTACTCATTTGGGAAACTTACAAGTTCACAGCATGCCGGTGCCTGTGACTGTGTTCAAAGTGGTGGGTTTTCACCCTCGTTGTATTGCGGAATAACGATTTAGGCAAATTGAGAAAAACATCATGTCTGTGGTTGATAATAGTGTGTGTGCATTAATTTAATTTTCTATACCTTCTTATTTAATATTTTTCCAATTTTGAGTACTGACGGCAAGTGTTGTAACCAATGTCTTGAGACCAATGTGCTATTTACAAGTGCGATCGAGAAATGCAGGGGAAAGAAACTTATCAATTATGTTTATTCTTAAGACAAAACTGAGCCGCCGTAAAAATGAACCGTGTCGAGGAGGTTACTGACACGTAATAGGGCAGAGACATATTTACACATATGTGTATATATGTCTCTGTAATAGGGTCATCCCTCGAGAACATTAACTAGTACATTGATAATTTACCAGTGGCGGATCCAGAACTTTTCATAAGAGGGGGGGGGGGGGGGGGCCGCTCCAGTCATGCTTCAGTGATTCCCTATATAATCAACCAAAATTTTCCCACGAAAGAAGGGCCCCCCTCTGGATCCGCCTATGTTTACTATGCAGTCAGTATCCCGAAAAAAAACCGTATGGATGCAAAACGCTTAGTGGTTTCGGCTGACTACTAATACGTGCACTTTGTCTAAAAAATATCCCGGCAGCGTTAAAGTTGAAGTCAGGATCTTGGGGGGGGGGGTCTTCTTTTTCTGTGTTCTTTCTAATTTTTTTTTTTTGTGCTATATTTTTACAAACTTACACTTTTTGCTCATTACTCTCTTTCCTCATATTTTAGCATTTCATTATTCTTTAATCTTTATTGTTTGCCCGTTATTCTCTATTCTGTTAACCCCCATCCATACCCTGTTATGTGGACTTAAGCTTTCGGTAGTTTATTTTATCCTATTTCTGTCTAAATACATTATTTATCACAAAACAAAAACTTACTAAATATTTTTTTATGAAGTCCTCACCAGTTGCGGATCCAAAAAATGTCATAAGGAGGCACTAACTGTCATGCATAAAGAGGTGGCCCGCTTCAGTGATTCTCTAAATAATCAACCAATTTTTTTCCAAAAAAGGGCGGGCCCCCATGCCCGCACCTTAATCCACCTCTAAACCCTTCCCACTTCGTATCCTTGAATTCAGATTCAAGATCTCTCTGACTAAAGTAAGTAAGTAAGTTCACATTTGCTTATATCAGGTTTTTGAATTGAACTGGCGGATAGTTGTTTCATTACCAATCGTACCACATCTCCTTATTTATATATATACGAAAGCTTTATTCATATTTTTTGGTGTATTGATGAATGTGTAAAGATGCAGCAATTGTAATACATTTTAAAATACAGCACAAGAGATGCAGATTATATAAAACCAATCTCACTATACAAATCATTGATAAAACTTATAAGTCGAAGACATACTGACATACGCCATGGCAAAAACTTAAAAACGACCAAATGACGTACAACAGTCTATAAAACTTGACTATAGCATTTAAAACACATAAGAAGCACCCAGACAGTCAAACAGAAATTAAAAGAATAAATAATTTGTAAAGATTTTCAACAAGGCCTTCAGCTATATTTTCTTATCGTGTAACAGTAGGCTAAACATAGGTTCTGGTATTATGTGATAAGTCATTTTTTCATGCAGACCCAGTTTTATTGATACCTTGAACTTAAAGTGGTTTTATGCATATCAGCCCAGATTATGTGTGTAATTTTATTGAACAATTCAACAATACACATTCTAAACAGGTTAAATTCAATTTAAAAATTTACAAATTCAGATCTACTGGCATTCAACACCCAATTACTTACTTGCTGTATATTGCTAACTTTGATTGTATATTGTCAATCCCTCCACATCGTGAATACGCCATGCCAGGTGTTGGATAAGTTTGATACAGGGTGGCGGCTTCGAAGCGTAGAAAAAAATCCAGGTTAATGAAAGTGTAAAATTTTGTTGTTGAAAATTTTAAGTACTAAATTCCTAAATTTGTACTTAACTCCGTTCTACGGGTAACATGGTTGTTTGATATGAAAATAGGATAAAAAGCATCAGGAAAAATTAATTGTCACGTTATAAGTATTCGCAGAGACATATTATATGTCTCTGGTATTCGTAAATGGATATGAAAAAACTTAACAAGGAATGTTTATTGGTAAACGGACAGAAAGTCGCAGGACAAAGGTTTAAATTAATTATTTTACAATTGTTTAAAAATATGAGAGAAAGTTCTTGACGAATTGACTTTATTTATAGATAAATATATTTAGTTGAGGAAATGATTAATTCGCCTTCAAATAGTTTTTTTTATCAATAACTTATAAAAAGGAGACATTTTTGACAGCATGACTTCAATTAATTACCAAACCACTTTGGCAGATTGTTTTCTTAACAATCATTGTTCATATTAATATTCAAAAATAAATTTTGTTTACAAGTCCGTTTCCTTTTAAAAATGTTTCAGAAAAATACTGAAACGTTTTTAAAATTAAGTTTATTCAAAGAAAAAAATATCCCAAAACTGAGTCGTGACTTTTTACTTGTTACTTTTTGTTGTACGTTCTAAGTGTCAATCCTAGCAAACACAAATTTGGAAATAAAATCGATTACAATGTAATTTTATAGAAGGAAAAAGGGGGGTTAATGAACAAATTATTACTATACACTCACATACTTCTAAAAAGATTTGCATATGTAAGCTGTCTAAAGATAATGTTGAATTATTTCAGGAGTTTCAATTAATTTAGGAGAAAAAAGATTATATACAGTTTTGTTTTCAACGCCTACTACTACAAAAAATAGTGATTCTTTTTGTAGATTTGGTACTTCAGTTTCGACTCAAAATTTCCTATTGTAATTGTTGGATGCCAAATATTAAGGAGAAGATTGTATTTGTACTTTATGTAATTGTGGTGATATTGGCGACGCGATTCATTATATTATAGCAAGGATTTGTAAAAATCCTTGATTATAGAATGTTCGGCAATAGACGAAAGTAGACAAACCCTATTTAAACGGGGTTTTGATCTCCAAGGACGCCACATTTTACATCGAATAAGATCTATATTTGTTAACGTTTTCAAATGAAATAACTTGAATTGAAAATTTCTTGACTATGTGAAGATTTCTTATATTTCTAAATGGCTTCAATTATTACATACAAAACGAAAAATTTATTTAACTTTTTTTGTAAAAACAATATTCATGTATTTTTATAATTTTTCCAAGGAAACGTTTTTTTTTGTTTGTTTGCAAAGTTTACTTGTATGTGTTTATAACCATCACCAATCAGTCCTAATTATAAAAGATCACACGTCGTAATCAAAATGATGATTGGTATTGAATATGATCATCGGTCATGCATGACGTATCCCAAATAACTTCTTTAATGTTGGTTTGATTTTATCAAAACCAAAATTATAAGATCAAATATTAAATTATCTATCGAATGTTTACCCTCATCGCTCACTAAAACATATATACATGTCCTGAGTGACTTTTTATGTCCTGTCTGCACCCAGGAGGTCCTGAGCGGTTTTTAGACGTACCGTTAATTTATAGGCATATATTTGAAGCTGTTCTTAATTATGTACATTATCTATAGGTATACATGTATCAGACAAAAAGACTTTCCAATGAACTTAGTTCTAGTTATCTTAGTTCCTAGTCACAGGCACTTGTCTCAGAAAAAAAATTTCCTATATACTTTTAATGTTATATTAAGCAGGGACTTTCTATACGATTCAGAAAGGTAAACGGACAGAAAGTCACAGGACAAAAAGTCACAGGACATAAAGTCACAAATTTGATAGGACAAAAAGTCACAAATAATTTGTTGACAATTGTTTGAATATATAAGAGAAAGATCTTGAAATATTTTCTTTTTATTACATATATTCATTTTTAAGTTTAGGAAATTGTTCATAAGCCTTGATAAATGGAAATTTATTAAATTTTAATCATGAAAAGGATATATTTCTTGGCACAATGAAGCCATTTAAGTACCAAGCCACTTTGACATTTTGTTTTCATAACAATTATTTGATCATTTTGATATTTATTGAATAAATTTTAATTACAAAGGTGCTTCATATATAATAGTTCAAGAAAAAACAAAAATTAAATTTTTTAAATTAGTGTTTTCTTGTTTAAAGAAAAATAATCTCAGAACTGAATTGTGACTTTTTGTCCTGTGACTTTTTGTCCGTGACTTTTTGTCTGTGACTTTTTGTCCTGTGACTTTCTGTCCTACATTCTATACTAAGATAGTATAGAAAGTCCCTGTATTAAGGTATATAGGAAACAAAATTCTAACACAAGTGCCTGTGGTCCTAGTGTGAAATAAATCCACTGGGAATTGGCCTTTTTAAACACATCTATATATACGTTTTCTCAAGGGTTTGTACATGTAAAGTGAAATTATGTTTACTCAATGCGTAGTTACTTAAGTTTATTTGCTGCTTTTTTCTTCTTTATTTTATATAAATGATTTTTTTTTTAATAAATTTTAACATTTTTTTCTTCGAAAGAATTGTAGTGTTGCAATAGGGAATGGACACAGATACTTAACTACATTTAACGAAAAAAATTTTGTGTAATGTCATCAATCTGTATTACACATAGACAGGATGTTCTCTAGAAAACTATGATATTTCTAATACGTTATACACACCCCAGGGTACACGCACTGTCGTAATGGAAAATTACTGCATGCTTTAATTACCTGTAATCAGCCATGCAACAAATCAGTTGACTGACCATGTCATTACAGTTTAAAAAGTTTTTCCTCAGATCAAAACGGAATATTCATTTTAACTTTAAAATTTAAAACTTTAAAAAGTATACTTTGATATAATTATGACGTAAAAGAATTTAACAATTTAATAATCGGATTTTTCCAAAGATTAAGATACAATTATATTTATTATTCTGGGACTGACAGATATATCACAGGCACTTGTCTCAGAATTTTGTTCCTATATACTTTTATTAAAGTATATAGAATTTTTTTTTCTGAGACAAGTGCCTGTGAGATATATACATGCATAAGTCCCAGACATATATAATTGTAAATCAAAATGATTAACATAATTACTGGAAAATAATATAATGTTTCAGTCATGTTGATGTCACAAATACACATGAATTATTTGATGATGCATGCTGGAATTTCTTATCTAAGTGCATGACGGTGACCACAGACATATATATATATATCCATTTACTGATTCTATAATTTCTTGAGAAAAAAAATCAGGAGGGAAGTCAGAGGGAAGTGAAACAAACATTTTAAGCTTTTATTAAAAATTGTTGGGAAAACAATAAAATACGACACTGAGTTTTGAAAAAAAAGTTTATGATTGGTCTTAATTTTTTTTTTTAATAAAGATAGAAACAATTTTTTGTCCCAAGAAAAAAAAAAACAATGCCCCCTTTTTAGCCAAACCGACACACGCCGATGAATGAAGAATTCCAAGTATAGGATCACAAGGTCACATTTTAAAACTTTTTCAGTCGCCCAGTCTCAAAAAGCAATTTTGACTGGCATTGTTTTTAGTCGAATTATGTTTTTGCAGGTCAGGTTGCAAAGTGGCAGGTCGGATTTGACAATGTCAAGAGGGGCACTTCAATACTTAATTGATAGGGGGTGTCGCTGGGGTTCTGTTACCCCACCCTATTCATATAATTTAGATCTTAAAAATGTATACCTTTTCATATATTGCGTGGGTAAAATTGTAATTTATTAGTTGGTTAATTGGTTTTCGTGGGGTGTGCTGGAAAAGTGGAATATTTAAGGCTAAGATTCTGTATGTAATGTTTACTTACGGCGAGACTTTCGGCTGTGAAAAAATGAAAGGGCTTTCCATATACAAGTAATTGGAACTTTATCGACCTTATCATATATTTCTGATAGTTTTCCCCACCTATTCCCATATTTTCAAGCTGGAAAAAGTGACCTATTTCAGCGGCACGTCCTATCACCTTGTATATAGGTTTTCGTGGGGTGTGCTGGAAAAGTGGAATATTTAAGGCTAAGATTCTGTATGTAATGTTTACTTACGGCGAGACTTTCGGCTGTGAAAAAATGAAAGGGCTTTCCATATACAAGTAATTGGAACTTTATCGACCTTATCATATATTTCTGATAGTTTTCCCCACCTATTCCCATATTTTCAAGCTGGAAAAAGTGACCTATTCCAGCGGCACGTCCTATCACCTTGTATATAGGAAGTGCCCCGCCCCCCCCTCCCCCCCCCCCCCCCCCGAGTAAAATACACAAATGTATAATACCTTAATTCAGGAGCACAGTCTGTCTTTACCGTAAATAACTTCGAGATTAATATGTAAGTTTACTTTGCTAATCGATGTTCCTGTAATTCAGATTTAAATTTATTTGTGAGACCCCCGTCACTATTTATATTCACTCAAAGAAAGGGGTTCTCCGTTACTGGGAAAACCCAAGGACGTATTGTGTTAGTTACTAGTATACGTCCTTGGAAAATCTTATCTGATTCAGGATCAATTTATCGGTTACACTCCCCTATCACCAGTGATTCTTTGTGAACTGACATTCTGAAAAAGGTATAATGTTGACTATCAATTTGCATGATTAGTTACAGATGTCGACTCGGACTACTGCAAAAGACAATAATTCAGTTCACTGATTTAGATTGAATAGTGGTTAGGTGAATCCCCTCTTCCCCAAACAAGTAAGAATAAGTTACATATTTTGGTAGTCCAAATAATTATGACGTCTAGCAAGGCTATTTTATTTTTTTTATGCCCCCGCCGTAGCGGTGGGGGCATTAAGTTTTACCCTTGTCCGTCTGTACGTACATACGTCCGTACGTCCCAAAATTGGTTTCTGTTCTCTAACTTGAGTTTGCCTTAACCAAATGTTAAAGTAAAAACTTATACACAATGCTTATTACCACAAAACACAGATCAAGTTTGAATTTTGGTGGCGTCACTTTAACCGTTCTAGAGTTATGCCCCTTTAAAAATGGAAAAATTGCATAATTTTTAGTTTCCGTTCTCTAACTTAAGTTTGCCTCAACCAAATGTTATAAAACTTATACACAATGCTTATTACCACAAAACACAGATCAAGTTTGAATTTTGGTGGTGTCACTTTAACCGTTCTAGAGTTATGCCCCTTTATAAATGGAAAAATTGCAAAATTTTTAGTTTCCGTTCTCTAACTTAAGTTTGCCTCAACCAAATGTTATAAAACTTATACAAAATGCTTATTTCCACAAAACACAGATCAAGTTTGAATATTGGTGGCGTTACTTTAACCTTTCTAGAGTTATGCCCCTTTATAAATGGAAAAATTGCAAAATTTTTATTTTCTTCTAAATATCAAGTAATTTTTAAAATTGGAATTATCTTCCTTTGTCCATTATTATAGTTGAATCAACTACAATCAATGCTTTATACAATGCAATGTTTAATTTTGACTTCCACTGATAAAACACAGATCAAGTTGAATTTGGGTAGTGTCACTTTAACCATTATTGAGTTATGCCCCTTTATAAATTGAAAGATTGCAAATTTTTAGTTTCCTTTCTGTAACTTAAGTTTGCCCCAACCAAACATTATGAAACCTATACCCAATATTCATTACCACAAAACTTAGATCAAGTACAAATTTTTTGTTTCCGTTTTCTAACTTTAGTTTGCCTCAACCAAATGTTATGAAACTTATACACAATGCTTATTACTACATAATACAGATTAAGTACGAAATTTGGTGGCGACACTTTTACCATTCTTAAGTAATGTCCCTTTATAAACATAAAAATTGCTGAATTTTTCGTTTCCGTTCTCTAACTTTAGTTTGTCTCAAGACTCTCAACCAAATGTTATAAAACTTATACACAACCTTTCTAGAGTTATGCGTGTTTACAAATAGAAAAATTGCTGAATCTGTTCTCTACTTAGGTTAGCCTCAACCAAATGTTATGAGACTTACACACAATGCTTATTACCACAAAACTCAGATCAAGTTCAAATTTGGGTAGCGTCACTTTTACCGTTCTTCAGTTATGTCCCTTTATAATTTTTCTATCTATCTATCTTCATATTTCCGCACTCAGTCACAACTTTGACTATTACTTGCCCAGAAAAAAGTTAAAATAGCCTTGCAAGACAATTATTTGGACTAATCTTCAACTTTGGCAAATATGGTCGTACCACAGGGGTTTGTTACAATTTGCCAGGTTTTCTATCCTTACGAACCCTGAAAAACTTACCAGTCCAGGTGATAAAAAATCTGTCTCCCCTTTTTATCCCACCAGAAAATCAAAAGGTTGTCTCCTTACACCTACATGACAAAAACATATACAAATATGGTATTATTGCCAATGTGACGGCTCTTCAACAGACACTAAAAACGTAGAAGTTAACAACATTATAGGTCACCGTACAGATTTCAACAATGGGCTAAAAAGCTAAACTGCGTAATAAGCTACAAAAGGCTAAAATAGATAGACAATATCTGACAAGGGTAGAAATGTTCAGAATGTTGAAAAAAAAATCTACTGTCCATTTGCATCAAAACTGGCAGCTGACTCATAGGAGTTGTTGCCTTAAATACAGATTTTAACCATTTTTTCTTTTCTTCATGTTTCTTGAATTTGCCTTTTTATCTCGAAAACTGTAATAATTAAAGAGAAACTTAAATCTTATTAAAAAGTTATTGCTTTTCAATGATGATTTTGATCCAGTTTTTGCAAAAACTTGGAAACTTTAAATCTTGGGTAAACTCCTTATATTATACTGCCTGGTCTCATGGTAGCGTGTTCACCTCACGTGCAGAATGTTGTTTATTTTGAACCCAACCGGGTAAAACCAAAGACTTTAAAGTTGGTATTTGCTGCTTCTCCCCTAAGCACGCAGTATTATTAAGAAGTAAGAGCAAATACTGGTTTGTTCAGAGTCAGAATAATGTGTCAAGGTAAGGTGACATGTCTCTCTGAGAACTAGTGTAAGAGATAAATTGTCTGGTCAGACAAATATAACTAGTATAAAAAGTCCATGGATACAGAATTTACTAGTATACTTAGTCCGATGTCAGTAATTTATGTCCCCAGACTAATTTTCCTAGTCCATGACATCACTATTCCTAGGTAAAAATGTCCAGTTTTTCTAATACTGTATGCAACATGTCAAGTATATTTGGTGTATGAAAATTTTTAAGGATGTACATGTTAGTCTGGCATGTTTTATTCGACCTTGACCTCATTTTTATGGTTCATTGCTCAATGTTATTTTTTTGTTTTTTGGTCAGTTTTTCTATTTTCTTATTTTCAAATTAGCAATAGGTCAACTATATTTGGTGTATGGAATGATTGTAAGGTGCATATGTCTGACTGAGAAGTTTCATCTTACCTTGACTTTATTTTCATAGTACATTGGACAATGTTTAGTTTTTGTGGTTTTTTTCGGATACTGTAAGCAATAACATGAATAAGGCCCCTATATTTGGTAAATGGAATGATTGTGAGATGCACATGTCTGTCTGGCATGTTTTATATGACCTTGACCTCATTTTCATGGTTCATTGGTCAATGAAAAGTTTGCATTGTTTTGTCAGTTTATCATATGCTTTAAGCAACAGGTAAATTATATTTGGCGGATGTAACGATTGTAAGGTGTGCATGTCTGTCTGGCAGATTCATATAACCATGATCGCATTTTATGGTTCTTTGGTCAATGCTAAGTTTTCTTGGTTTTTTATTCGACCGTCATATATTGGTATGACGTTGGTGTTGTCGTCGTCCTTAGACACATTGGTTTTCGCACTCTAACTTTAGTTTAAGTGAATGGATCTCTATGAAATTTTACCATAAGGATTGATTTTGGGGGTTATGGTACCAACAGTTAAGGAATTAGGGGCCAAAAATAAGCATCTCCATGAAATTTTACCATAAGGTTCAATACCACGAAAGGAAGGTTGGGATTGAGTTTGGGGGTAATTGCCCAACTGTTTAGGAATAAGGGGCCAAAAAGGGGCCAAAAATAAGCATTTTTCTAGTTTCCAGACAATAACTTGTGTTCAAGTGTAAGGATCTCTCTTAAATTGTACTGCAAGGTACCATACCACAAAGGGAAGGCTGGGATTGATTTTGGGGGCAATTGCTTTAAAATTTTAGGAATAAGGGGCCAAAAAAGGGGCAAAAAAACAAGAATTTTTCTAGTTTCAGGACAATAACTTGTGTGTAAGTGTATGGATCTTTCTGAAATTGTACTACAAGGTTCCATATCACAAAGGGAAAGCTGGGTTTGAGTTTGGGGGTAATTGCCCTAAACGTTTAGGAATTTGGGGCCAAAAATAAACATTTTTCTAGTTTCCAGACAATAACTTGTGTTCAAGTGTATGGATCTCTCTGAAATTGTACTGCAAGGTACCATACCACAAAGGGAAGGCTGGGATTGATTTTGGGGGTAATTGCCTCAAAATTTTAGGAATAAGGGGCCAAAAAGGGGCAAAAAACAAGCATTTTTCTAGTTTCAGGACAATAACTTGTGTGTAAGTGTATGGATCTTTATGAAATTGTACTACAAGGTTCCATATCACAAAGGGAAAGCTGGGTTTGAGTTTGGGGGTAATTGCCCTAAACGTTTAGGAATTTGGGGCCAAAAAGGGACCAAACAAAACAAGCATTTTTCTAGTTTCCAGACAATAACTTGTGTATAAGTGTATGGATCTCTCTGAAATTGTATTGCAAGGTACCATACCACAAAGGGAAGGGTGTTATTGAGTTTTGGGGTGATGAATCATAAGGGGGTTCAAAAAATTTGGGGGGGATTTTTTTTTCCCATTTTTCCTTTTTTTTTATTTAAAATTTTCCATTTTAAATTCATATATAAAGCAAATAATAACGATATGGTTTGAATGGGTAAATTAAAATTTTTTAAGTTCTTAGACCACATTCATTCTGTGTCAGAAACCTATGCTGTGTCAAATATTTAATCACAATCCAAATTCAGTGCTGTATCAAGCTTGAATGTTGTGTCTATACTTGCCCCAACTGTTCAGGGTTCGACCTCTGCGGTCGTATCAAGCTGCGCCCAGCGGAGCATTTTATTCATTTTATCAGATATTATAAGCATATGTCTACCTGTTGGTGTATGGAATGACTGCAAGGTGTCATATAAAAATAAGAAGATGTCTGTCTGCCAAGTTTAATATTACTGTGACCTCATTTTCATAGAATATTGATAATATCAAGCAAAAATGATGAGCAAGACAAGATACAAATGATCCAAAATTGTCAGTTGCCTACTCATTATGTAATAGTAGTTATTGTCATTAAATGATAATGTTTACCCTTTTATGTGTAGGGCAAGAACATTAAAGATAAAGGGAAACTATAAACAAAAGAAATTATCAACAAAAATAGATTTACAGACGTCAACAAAGCCTAAATGGTAAGTCCACTTCTATATAAAAGTTATTGCCCTTGAATAATGATTATTATGAAAACAAGATGTGGTATGATAAATGAGAAAACTATCCACCAGAGTTCAATTAAGTCAATGTAAGTGGACGTAAGCAATGCAATTACTTATTAGCGGCCAATGATGACCTGTAAATAATGACAGGCAAAATATGGCAGGGTTGATATAAAAATAAGAAGCGGTACGATTGCCAATGAGACTTTTCTCCAATAGAGATCAAATGACATTAAATTTAACAAAATTAGTTCACTGTACAGCCTTCAACAATGAGCAAACCCTATACTGCATAGTAATCCATAAAAGGCCATGAAATAACAAATGTAAAACAATTCAATAAGGGCATGGCGTCATTTAAAAAGGGCATGGTGTCTATCCATGCTAAACATGCTTGGGGGAAACACCACAAAGGTGAAAGCTAAGTGCCTGATTTTTGCACAAAACAATAAACAAAAAACAAATATGATATATGGCAACAATTGACAACCACTGAATAATAGACCCCTGACTTGGGACAGACACTTACAAAATGTGGCATGGTTTAACATGTTTGCTGGCACCAAATCCTCCTCTAATTAAGGACAGTGGTGTAAGTGTCAGTTCAATATAAAAACTATAAAATCAGTTGAAAAGGGTTTTTTTCTGCTCTTGGGTCAGGTTATTTTGATACATTCCCGTTTTCATTCTCAATTTTATTAACTCATTAGAATGCAACAAAGCAGAAAAACAGCTACCAAAAACACAGACCGGATGTGGCTGGAAATTTATTCTTTCCCTTTAACAAAAAAGACTCAACATACAGATCTATTAGTACTCACAGTTACTGACAGCTAATTCAAAGCAAATATCAACTAATAAAATAAACATTTAGTGAGCACCCAATCCACCCCTAACCTGGGACAGTGGTTTTAATAACAGCACAACTGTAAACATTTGTTGCAATTGGCTTAACTCAAAAGACTGCAACAAGGCACACAAAACAACTAATATGAAAACCATAGACACAAAGCACTGAAATAAGAGTTCTTACAATTTTAAATATTCAAATGAAATTTTTATCAAAATGTACATAAACATGATAAAATAGCCATTTTATTGCTGTATTTCTCTTCATTTATAATTTTTGAGTTTTGTGTATTTGTAGGTCAGACATCTTGGTTTTCATGATCATCATTCAACAGGTCAATACTGAACAGCAAACTTAAAGTTGATATTTTTCTACATAGTGTGACTTTTTTATTAATTTGAAATGGAATGTGTTTTTTTTTCCTACATAAGAAAGAGGAAATTTCAACATAATGACTATAAACAAAAAGGAGTCATATCATCATGATCATAGATGCTCAAGAACTTAATCATGAAAATGCAACAACGTAATTATCAATTGAAAGAAGGGAGGAATGAAAAAATATATTAGTATTTTGTTGTCCAAATGAACTTGCTTTGTCCACTCATTTAAATCGCTCCATCCAATAAAGATGTACGGAGGAAGATTTTTGAAGAACAGATTGCAAAAGTGTTTTGTCTAAGAATTGTAGGAATATTCTAGTGGATGAAATAATTTATTTACTTGACTCTTATATAGTGGACTGAATAATTGTTCATAGCAAGCTGAAACAAGAAAACTAAAACTTAACAGGAAAAGTGTTTATTTTATAAATTTACAAATATAAATGTAATATTATGAACACCACAAAGGAATAAGATTCAAATCGTTTGCATATTTATGTATTGCAATGGAACTACAACAAAGAAAACTTTACCTCATGAAAAGAGTAAACTATTAACTGTGCTTTGTCAATTTATTCAGTCAGAATATGAAATATTTTTTTCAGTTCTATTTTTCATAATGAAACAAAGAAGACAAAGAGTTCAAATCAATATTTTTTTTCTTTTATTAAGACGTCATCATTTTATTTCAGTTAAAGGATTTTATTTTTTGACTTTAAATATTATTATATTCCCAAAATAATAATAATCTTTATTGACATATAAACAAATTAAATACATGTTTGTGACAAAATGAAAAAAACCAAAATACACTCATATATATATTATAAACTTTTTACTACCAAACAGAATTCATTGTAACATACACATTACTGTATGTTTATAATTTGAATTCCATAGGATTTTATTTTGTCCCATGGGATATTAAAAATCCCATGGGATAATTATAGTCCCATGGGATTTTTTTTGTCCCATGGGACAACAAATATCCCATGGGACTACAATTATCCCATGGGACCCAAAAAAATCCTATGGGATTTAACCAAAATCCCATGGGATAATGGTCAATCCCATGGGATTTGCCCTATCCCATGGGATATTGAAAATCCCATGTTTTTCTAAATCAAATTACAAAATATATATAATAATAACAGCAGAAAAACAATGAAATTATTGAATCCCATGTAATTCCGCACATTTTGGTTATTTACACGACACTGTAGGTCTAAGGAGAGGCGGCGGCGGATTTGCAAATGAGTGTTTTGCAAATTAAAAGTGTCCAGTGTTCATAGTTTAACAAATAAAACTCAAAGTGGTCGTACACATATTTTTTTCAATGAATATTCATTTATAGGAGTTGTCAGTCTTTCCAGGCCATAATTGATAATTTTACTTTTGGCAGCAGTTCTCATTAATGAATCATACATTAATTTCCAAATTTATACAGATTTCTTTTTAATATAAATTAAGATTTTGAATTTATTTTCCCTTTTTATTGCATGTTTATACATACTCCTTTTGTTGCATTTCTTTCCGTTTCCGTTTTCTTTCTATATTTTATCATTTTCCGATGCTTTCTTTATCGCAAAATTTCTAGGTAGTTAAACATTTTGGATTCATGTTTTTCTCATTTCCGTATTTTTGTGGCATTTTGCATATCCTTTGTTTTGTTATAATTGCCAATAATGGTTTTTCTCTATTAAATTTTATTAACAAAAAAAATATGCATTTTGCTTTTGATGATTTAAAATTTGCAGATAGACAACGTTCCTTGAATAAAACAAATGTCATGAATGTGCTGAAAAAAAAACTAAGATCCCGATATTTTTTATATCAATCTCATTTGGTCAACATTTGAATTTAAACTTAAACTTTTCCTTTATCATACATTGAGAGCTCGTTGGAAGTACTTGATAAATTGCATGCATATATTGGTGATTTTGAATCTGTTCAAAGTTTTGATTTTTCTACCCTATATACCACATTGCCTCACATTCTCATTAAGAAAAAATTCACACACCTAATTAAATGGGCATTTAAAAAGTCAGAATGTGAATATATATGTTCAAACTCTTTTAGGTCATTTTTTAGTAGCAATAAACAAAAAAACTATGTCAATTGGACATGCTTTGATACTATATATGCCCTTGAATTTTTACTAGATAACATTTTTGTTCGCTTTGGAGATTCCGTATATCGTCAGGTTATCGGAATTCCAATGGGGACTAACTGTGCACCACTTATTGCGGACCTTTTTTTGTATTGCTATGAGTTACAATTTATGACAAAAATCAGCAAAGACCCATCGAAACAACATCTGATACACAAATTTAATAATACTTTTAGATATTTGGATGATATTTTGGCTCTCAATAATGACGACTTCAGTATGTATACTAAAGATATTTATCCTGTTGAACTTACTTTAAATAAAGCTAATACTAACAATGACCACTGCCCTTTCCTCGATCTTGATATCTATATCATTAACGGAAAGCTTAATACTAAAATATATGATATAAGAGATGATTTTTCATTTCCTATCGTTAATTATCCATTTTTAGATGGTGACGTTCCCTTGTCACCATCTTACGGTGTTTATATATCTCAACTTGTACGATTCGCTCGTGTATGTAACAATGTTTTAGATTTTAACGAGAGAAATTTATGTATTACTGAAAAATTATTACACCAGGGTTTTCGATATCACAAACTAGTCAAAACATTTACTAAATTTTATCATCGGTATAAGGACATCATTCGTAAATATAGCTCAACATGCAGACTTCTTATACGTTCAGGTATTTCATATCCAATTTTTTATGGAAATATTCTTTATAAAGCACAAAAATGTCAGTATTCACCTCTGAAGCTAACAAAACCTTTAAATAGACTTATTAAGAAGGGATATAGTTACGATACTGTTGTCAGGTCATTAAAGATTGCATATTTTGGCGTTAATATTGATTCACTTATAGGGTCTTTGCATCGGCACTAAACACATTTATTTAAAAACCAGTTGTTGGCATGACACGGGTTATGTTCTTCTCATATATGTTATGATGGTATGATACTAAACCCCTAACGGGAAGGATTGTTCCTGATATTCATATGATGAAGACATAATCTTTCAATCAGTTTAATTGAAGTCTGGAGCTGGCATGTCAGTTAACTGCTAGTAGTCTGTTGTTATTTATGTATTATTGTCATTTTGTTTATTTTCTTTGGTTACATCTTCTGACATCAGACTCGGACTTCTCTTGAACTGAATTTTAATGTGCGTATTGTTATGCGTTTACTTTTCTACATTGGCTAGAGGTATAGGGGGAGGGTTGAGATCTCATAAACATGTTTAACCCCGCCGCATTTTTGCGCCTGTTCCAAGTCAGGAGCCTCTAGCCTTTGTCAGTCTTGTATTATTTTTAATTTTAGTTTCTTGTGTACAATTTGGAGTTTAGTATGGCGTTCATTATCACTGAACTAGTATATTTATTTGTTTAGGGGCCAGCTGAAGAACGCCTCCGGGTGCGGGAATTTCTCGCTGCGTTGAAGACCTGTTGGTGACCTTCTGCTGTTGTCTGTTCTGTGGTCGGGTTGTTGTCTCTTTGACACATTCCCCATTTCCATTCTCAATTTTATTGGTTATATTATAACTTATATTTTTATTTTCATTCGAATTGAACTGGAAACAAATAATTATGATATAAAATTAAAAACCCGAGCATGACATCAATAGACTATTTTCATATTACCGGTTTTTGACTCCGGATTATATAATTTGTCGACTGGTTACCTTGGACATCATGGTACCAAGTCAGGTAAGAGCAAGCTAAAGAAGTAAAACCAAGCGTTCAATCGGTACAATTTTGGGGGAAAATTACCTGCTTAATATTTTTCTTTCACTACAAAATCATCGGACAACAATAAAAGTGAAAAAACTTTCAAAATATCATAAATATTTTTCCTCACAGCTTTTCCAATTTCACGGTATAAATGCGCAAACCCGATATATGCTTACCTTGCATATGCTTGGACATTTTTCAGACCGTTTTCAAAAATAATATTTTCCGGTTTACGGTTTCAGTGATATTGATTTTGCTTTAACACGCGAATAACAATAACAATAGCAATACTCTTGTGAAGTTTTACGATGATCAGAAAAAAAAATACCGTTGGAAAGAAACGGAAGTCTGATCTTTTGCACACAGAATGTAACGTTGGACATTACGTTTTTGCGTAAAAATGGGATAATTAAGTGTTATAATTCTTGATATTTTAAATTTCGGTTCCTTTTTTTCTTTATTTTCAAGTCTAATGTAATAAATTCAACCAGAAATCACTATATTTTTATCGAACTGACCAGTCTACGTATTTATTTTCATGCTATAATCTATAGCAAAATGGAATTCGTACCAACATCGTGCGCAACGTCCCCGGTGTTCTTACAACTTAATGTAGACAAAATAGACCGCCTGACATATGAATTGAAATAAGGTGATTAATGAACCAAAGACTTTCAAATTTCCTTGTTTTTATCTATAATAAAAAATAAATTATTATATTTAAATATTAAATGAATCACAAATTAAAATTATACAATGAAATATTATATAAAGATGGTAAAAATATATAGATTGATTACAACATCACATTAACAAGGGAGGTTACTACTTAGCTGATAAGAAAACTAGCCCGGTCGTTAAGGTATACACTGACAGCGGTTATCAGATCAATAGTATTTAAATCGGAGATAATGTCGACGAATGGAAAACCCCTTATCAATCTCAATAATAAGGGTGCATGATCTTTACTTTTAAGTTTTGAAAGGTTGGTAATCTAAGATGATTAGAATTGATGACCAAGGTCCATCTGCAAATATTACACGAACATTCAGGACGATAGTCTGTTTTGCTTATTAATATTATTTGATTGGAAAAAAAAACTTCCGCAAGTTCACAATTCAAATCGGGGATAAGCATTCAATCATTTTGCCTTTCGGGGCCTATTCGGGATGAGTTTTACTCATTTGTGAAGGCTATATGGTGACCTATAATTATAGATACTAGAGGGTGTTGATGGGGTTTTACGGTCATCAATTATAATGGGCAAGAAATATAAAGAATAGAGGAAATGGACCAAAAAATAAAGAATAGAGATAATGGGGTGTTAAAATATAAAGAATACAGAATAATTGGCAAAAAGTATAAATAATAGAGAATAATGGGCAAAAAGTATAAAAAAAAGAGAAAAATGGCCTAAACATTAAAGAATACAGAAATGAAGGACCCCCTATCCAGACCCTCATACTAGTTGCCTATACCAACGTTATTTTATCTCTGGTAGATTGTTATTAGCAATCATACGTTTTCTCTTTATTTTTATGCCTATCAATTAAGACGTAAGCTTCAATAATTTGCCAGCGTATGGTTACTTAACTCCTTTTGCTTCCTGGTGAAAAAATGGAAAAACTTTATTAATTTATTGCGGCCGAAGAACTTTTCTGGTTTTATCTTTATCAGGAGGGTCAAGCGGGGGTGGGGGGGGGGGAACAACTGTACATTTCACCTGTTGGTACTCTAGCGTCACTATTCTTTCATTTTCTTGTGCGTAGTTTTTACAGCAGGTTAGACCAGCCCCCAACCCCCCCCCCCCCCCCCCCCCCCCCCCCCGTTCAAAATTTTATTAATAGTCGCCCCTTTACGATAAACAATAATTGAAAAAAAACATATATGACATACAGCTACCGACGACAACAACAGAATTAAAGGCTCCCGACTTCAAACTGGCCAATATATTCGAGTGATACTCCCCCACTCACACCTAGGTAGTGTAAAATCAGTTCATAAGAACAAAAAAATTGATAAAATTGTTTTCCTCGGTATAAAAGATCGAGAAATTAAGAAGGTAAAAAAAAAAAAACAAATATTAAAATTCAGACAGTATTCATGCAATAACTACAACGTGGATACAGTAAAATTCTGATAGAACAGTCATTGATTGATTGATTGATTGATTGAATTATTGATTGATTGATTGATTGATTGAAAAGGGATTTGCTAATGTAACTCCGAACGAAAGTCATGACCATTTGAGGATCCTTTGTTTGTTGTTATTATTATAATACTTATTTGTATTGCCGTCTTAATTTCACCAATAAAACTTTACATTAAATTTGGCCTTTGTATTAAATTAATTTGTAAACTTCTTGGAACTCTACAATGGTCATCTGATTACAATTGGACCCGCAAGAATGTGAAAAATGAAAATTTATTTGGCCCTCAATGCCTCAACTCTTTTAATGTTGGTGTCCACTTTGTTCAGTTAGAGTTTGATTTTGACATTTATTTTGTAAACAACCATAAATTTCCGATAATTGTTCTGCATAAAATCCTATAGGAAAGCACATTGACATGATTTTCTAAACGTTTATTGGAACCCAATAACATTTTATAGTGTTGTAACCTGTAATGTGAAGATGTGCATGAAATTGCAGAGGTTGTGGGTTGGAACTTAGGTCGGGTCAAACCAAAGATTTTAAAATTGGTTTTTGCTGCTTCTCTGCAAGCATGCGCCGATGCTGCATTAATAAATAAAAGCAGAGACTGGTCGGCCCGGATTCAAAATCATGAATCCGCGTAGGATGACATGTTTTATTGCGAACTGTTAAATCGTGAACTAGCATGTCCGGCTCAGTGTGTCGGTCAAATACAAAGCAGGGTTAATAGTTCATATTACAATAACATGTTCTCGTCCTGAATATGCATTTAATTTGCCGCTGGACATTAAAAATCCATCCATCATTACCATCTCAGGCACAACCTTGCATAAAAGAATGCTTTTGCTGTCGTATAATGGTTTGACTTTGTCGTCGTCGTCCAAAGACTTTTGGTTTCCAGACAATAACTTGAGTATATATGTAAGTTTATGGATCTTTATGAAACTGTACCAAAAGGTTCCATACCACAAAAGGAAGATTGGGATTGATTTTGAGGGTTATTGTCCTAACTGTGTAGGAATTAAGGGCCAAAAAATAAGAATTTTTCTTGTTTCAGTACAATAACTCGTGTATAAGTGTATGGATCTCTATGAAATTGTACCACAAGGTTCCATTCCTCAAAAGGAATGTTGTGATTGATTTCGGGGGTTATGGCCCGAAACGTTCAAGAATTACGGACCAAAAAGCGGTAAAAAACTAGGATTTTCTGGTTTCTGGACAATAACTCAAGTATATTAAGTCTATAATGAATCGTTTTAGGAAAAAGGGCCCAAACACAATATTTTTCTAATACTTTGCATTAGTTACTTATTTCTTGATTACGTTCAATGGGGTTAAATTCAAAGTCATGAATTCTTGGGGTTCTTGGATATGCAGAATCTAACCGTGTATTTAGATTCATATGTTGGGGCCCCGTTTTCAAATTGGTCCACATTAAGGTCCAAAAGGTCCATAATTAAACTTACTTTGATTTTAACAAAAATTGAATTCAAGGGTTTTTTTGAATTGCTTAATCTACGCATGTATTTATATGCTGGATATTGGATCATAATAGGGGAATATTCAATTTCATTTTTTAAAGTTCTTAGATCACATTCATTCTGTGTCAGAAACCTATGATATGTCAAATATTTAATCACAATACAAATTCAGAGCTTTATTGCACAATTAATAGAAATTGTAATTAGATTCATAGTTAAAAATAGATACAGCATAACATTCTAATTTTATAGAAGAAATTATGATTGTTCAAATATAGTTTGAAATTTACTGTCCAATATTAGATATTTTGAAAAATAATTAAATGTACACTGTAAAAATTGTGCTTAGAATTTAAACGTGTTGCAAGACTTATGTGCTTAGGAAAGTGTTTAATTTCTAAACATAAAAAAATAAACATGTTTTGGCTCTCAGCACTTCGCAATAAACATGTTTTGGCTCTCAGCACTTTTCAATAAACATGTTGCTGTGCTAAACATGTTTAGCTACTTTGTCAAGTATATAAAGCTAAACGTGTTTAAATCCTAAGCACTTTCAATATTTAGACACTTTCCTAAACACGTTTAGAATTACAACACATTTAGGCCGAATACGGCATTCATATCACGTGCTTATTTTTGAGCGGGAAGAAGAAACAAAGAACCCGAAGTCAAAGGCCACGCTGTTTACTTCTGACCATAACTGACCGTAACTTGACTGTTTCAGAAAGGTAAGGAGTTATGATTATACTGTCTTTTATTTTGTACTGCCAATTTTAAATGATTATTGACAGTTATAAGCATTATTTACAAGTACACTACCGTATAGTCAATGCAGGAGAGAAAAGGGGGTACCATCCCACGAAACAAGTGCTTGTAAGAGCTTTAAGTGTTCAAACTATCTTGTGTATAGATGATAAGAGTTGTTCAATGTTCTATCATGCAAGTTTGCATTTATTTTTTTATTTATATATGTTCTTGGAAAGGAGTTTGTGAGGATAATTTTCGTTCGGTACCCCTCGGCAGATTATAATGGAACATGAAGGGTAGCGGAATCTGCCGAGTCTTATCAGGATGAGGTGCATCATTCGCAAATCCAGTGTCATATCGAGTTCATTGTTTTCGTAAGTACTTCCGATATGCACAATCAACATTTCCTCAAAATAAATAGAAAGATGCTTGTTTATTTCAATAGTTATAAGCGGTTGTGATTTTTTTTTATAATTTTATTGATATGTATTGTTTTATTCTAGATGAGAGAAGTGCAGAGGAAATCATCATCTGTCTTGGCATGCTAAAAGAGGAGATAAAGAACAGTAGCAAATATGCTGCTAGGTAAGAATCAAAAGTGTATTTGATTTTAAAAATGCCAATATATATTTGATCAAATGAATAATATTAGGCATGAAAAGAAGTTTTATATTAAAAAATATCAATTGATTCATCAGTAAATTTATGTTTTTATACCACGGTCCTAATGTTGTTATCTGGATCTTAAATCATGCTTTTACTTTTTGGTGTTGTAGTTCGTATTCTTATATTTTTAGATTAATTCTACTTAGTTGCTTATCAATATTTTTCTATATTTCAGGCCATTGACCAGCAGCTGGGTACTAAGAAAGGAGAAGCTCTTATTGACCTGTAAAATGAAAACAGGACATTTTCAAATTGTTTTGTTGTAGGGATGGGGTACAAGTAGAAGATTGGTCAATATTATGTACATGTACCTTGATATGAATTTATTTCTGATTGTGTTCAATGATAAACTGGAAATAAATGATAACATAAATTCCTTTGTTTTATATGTTGTAATTTTGTTTTTAAAGCTAGAATTAGTATAATGATAATTTCATTTCAAAAGTTCTAGACTGTTTTACGAATATTTGAAATGAAGAAAAAATGCAATAGTCGAATTGAATTAAAGAAAAAAACTCATTGAGATTGAAAAGGTATTGGTCACATTCAATTTGATATGGAAATTCCAGTTTCTTAGTTTGATGCATTGGCTCCTTTTTGTGATGGTATGAAAACCTGTTTTATTGAGAGCTATCATACGTTTTACAGTCAAGCCTTCCAGAATATTAGTTTAATTGGGGCCAAATGAAGTAACGGCTTCTCACAATAAAATGATAAACATCTTTCTTCACGACCCTTTATGGTCTAAACATGTTTACATTCAAAACACTTCACAGCTAAACGTGTTTCCAGACAAAACACTTCTCAGCTAAACATGTTTCCAGATACAACAATTCACAGCTAAACATGTTTACAGTCTAAGCACTTTATAGCTTGACACGTTTAGGCTGTCAGCACATTAAATATTAAACATGTTTAGATTTAAAACATGTCAAAAATCGGTTTCATAAATGTGTTTAGGAAAGTGTTTAGGCTCTAAACACATTTTTTAGAGTGTAAGTCCTATAGATATTTTGAAGACATTGTATTAATGAAGAATGATATTATGTAAATTGTTTTTTTTTTTCTTCATTTCTTTTGTAAATATTTTTAAGAACTTGGTGGTTTGTTTTTTATTCTGTATAAATTAATTTTCAGAATGCTATATATATATATATATTTTTTATAAAGCTAACCCCTTGACAAACTTAGCTGATATTGTCCATTGATAAATAGATTAAATTATCGGTACTGAATCTAACCTTGTACAAATTTATTTAGTTTTGGATATTGGACCACATTCTTTATGTGCCTGTCCCAAATCAGGAGCCTGTAGTTCAGTGGTTGTCGTTGGTTCATGTCTGTCATATTTGTTTTTCGATAATTTTTTTGTTATAAATTAGGCCATTAGTTTTCCCAATTGATTGTTTCATAATTTTCATGTCGGTGCCTTTTATAGCCGACTATACAGTATGGGTTTTTCTCATTGTTGAAGGCCTTACAGTTGCCTATAATTGCTTACATCCACTTTATTTGAACTTTGGTGGATAGTTGTCTCGATCATTGGCAATCATACCTCATCTCCTTATTTTTATAAAAGTCCAATTTCAAATATTTCAGGTCTTTGACCACATTCATTCTGTGTCAGAAACCTATGCTGTGTCAAATATTTAATCACAATTCAGATTCGGAGCTGTATCAAGCTTGAATTTATTGTCCATGCTTGTCCCAACTGCTGGGGGTTCGACATCTGCGGTCGTATCAAGCTGCGCCCCGCTGAGCATTTCGATTGTATTGATAATTCATTGGATATGTAACTTAACTGCAAAAGCAACCAAGTGACGGTGGTGCATGGCAAAGTGAGAGTTAGGCGCACATGGTAAACACACTAGTATTAATAATTTGATTAAAATACCTCATACCTGATGAAGAGGGGTTAATATACATTGTAATTTTACTCCAGGAGGCACCAAGGGAACATGTGATGCACAATTTACTAATGAAAAGAACACTGAAGAAAAAAGTGCTTTAGAAGAAGATAAAACGTGCAGAATGTCACGCCGTCATGTAGCTGAATAGGATTAATTTTACGTTAAATCAAAAGACTTTAAACTGTACTTCATCTTTAATGCTAATTGCACATTTAAACTCTAAATCTAGTACAGAAATGAACTCCAATAAAGCATATGCATCATGTAACGCTACGTTCATTGTTTACGACGCTTTTCTCACAAGGACTGTATACCTCCATAATAGAAAAGAAAGGATATAGGGTATCCATCCATGAACACAGTTCTAATTCTTAACTTTAGCTCTCAGCTTTAGCTAAACTAGTTAAAAAAAACAGTTTTACTATTTTTATTGTCGATCTTTTCCTCTATTTTAAATTAACTTATTTAATTTGCATTTAATCTCATCAACTCAATCTTACAACATCAGTAGTTATACATAGTTGATCTGCACCGATTTTAAACTTGTCCGATTTACATTTACATAAAAAATAACATCATGTAAAATAACAGGCCCTAAATTTATAAGACAGTACGCTACTTAAAACAACATCGTTTAAATGCGCTATGATTTGATATATGGCCATATAAATAATAAACGTCTTCTTGCACTAAAAGGCACCCAAACAGACCTTATTTTAGTTGCCATTAGCGTTATTTTAATAAAATAAAAAGCAACTCAGACGAGGTCCATACACGCTTCCGTATATACTTGCTGTCGCTATGTTCTTAAAACACGTATCTACTGTACAAAAAGAACGCATTGAATCATTGTAAATAACTTTAAAAATGGAGACTAAGGGCCAATTTCCCCCTGAATTTATTTAACATCATGGCCATTTTTAAAAAGTATAGCAATCTTTAACTAAATTCTTAGTACATGTATCGCAACCCAATGTATGTTCTCTGAGGTTTTAACAATATAATGGGTAATTCCTAATCATATTACAAAATTATAAACGCATAAAGAGTCTGCAGATAGTCCAAACCGGAAAAATTTTGAAACGTTTGAGTATTTATCGTCAAAATGAATAAAAATAAAAAAAAAATAAAATAATTAACAAAACCAAATTTCTGTAAAAAAATATAAATATAGTGAAGCTAGTATATGTATTGTCTTTCGGATACAAATTAATTCATTTTGGTTAGCGTCGCCCGCCGATGTAAAAGACAAAAACATTTAAAAAGGGTAGATCTGAATACTCCTTGATTTATTTCAACCCAGGGCCATTTACAAAAAGTCTATCTATCTTAAAGTTTACTTAGATTCATAGTACCACATCCCAAAGTGTACACTCTAAGGCTCTTACAATATAATCGCTTAATTTTAAACGTATCACCAACTTATAAACACCTAAAGATAGCTCAAAACCGCGATTTTTGCAAAGTTTGGCTTTTTAGTATTTATTCCTAAAATGTATAAGAAGGTCATCGTTTACCAAACAAAAATTGTGTTAGAAGTAAAGCAATGTGTCTTTCGGACACTAATTCTTTTTTGCTATCGACGTCCTTCGATGCAAAATTTGACAAAAACATGTAAAATTTGCAAATTTGTATCAATATGTCTTCAACAGCATGCAAGATGTAACGCTGAATAGCATTTTGAGTTTATGGAAATTTATGTGTAAAATTGTTAAAAAAATATTTTTAATTATATGATATACACTTTTTAATATTAAATTTCAAGTATGATACATATATGAAAAAAAAATTTTGGATCCTGTGAGTGAAAAAAGTATTTGAAAATTTGGCTCTAACCCTTTGCAATTTTGTATTACAATGCCTTCAACAAAAACATATAGCACTGAATAGTATTTTGATTTCAGGGAAATATGTAAAACTGTGACACAATATATAACGTCAATAATTTTCAATGTCCAGACCAATTTTAGATTTAGACCCTACGAGTGAAATAAGTCCAGGGAAAATTGGCCTCGCCGCTTTCAAAGACCCTCTCGGTTATGAATGATTATCTTTATTGCCATCACGCAAAGTCGAAACCTACAAAATAAACCACCAATTATTGAGGCGAAATAATAAGAAACGGATCAAACTCAATTAGTCTCATAACCTTATGTTTTGTGATTTGCGACTTAATAAAAAAAAAGTCGTAGCAATCATATCACATATTTTTTAGTTTGATATACATTAAGTATGGCGGGAAGTACAATAATGTGCCGAGCATCGTGATACACATCTTCTTTTGGACTGCTTCCTGGTGACTCATAAGATGGTCTGATAAACCTCGACTTGGAGTGTGAACTTTTTTTATTGAATTAATCTAAATAACGTATACATATTATCGTCTTGAATGTTCGTGTAATATTGGATGATTGGTCTTAATCATCATGCAATTCTAATCATCTTAGAAGATTACCAACCTTTCAAAGCTTAAAAGTAAAGATCATGCACCCTTATTGTTGAGATTGATAAAGTCTTTTTCATTCGTCGAAATTATCTCCGATTTAAATACAGTATTGGTCCGATAACCGCTGTGTATACTTTAACGACCGGGATAGTTTTCTTGTCAGTTAAGTAGTAACCTCCCTTGTTAATGTGATGATGTAATCAATCTATATATTTTTGCCATCTTTATATAATATTTCATTGTATAATTTAAATTTTGTGATTCATTTAATACTACAATATAATAATTTTATTTTTCATTATGGATAAATACAAGGAAAGTTGAAAATCTGTTATTCATTAATCACCTTATTTCAATTCATAAGTCAGGCGGTCTATTTTGTCTACATGAAGCTATAAAATTTTAAGGTTGTCTCATATCAACTGGGAACGTTAAAATCATCACATTTTTTTTTCATAATGTTTTCTGTAGGAACTTCTGCTACGATAGTAACATTAGATAAGATCACTTTATACGATATATGAGATATAATCACTCATTGAAACGTGGGACAGAACATAATCAATATGTCTGAAAGTGAAATTAAAGAACTTGCTTTTTCTTTTGTCTTTGAGAAGGTTTTGACTTCTGCTTGAAATGAGTGTACAAACAAGTCAGCTATAGTAGTGGTGCACAAGTAGTACCCAAATCCTTTAATATCAATCTACCAACCTCAACAAATATGTTGTCGATCAAAAAATCTAGCAATTTGGTAATTTCATTTTCATTACTGTGGCTCTACACAAAGTGAGATTTTCATGACCTAAAACAAGGAATTTGTATGTACGTTTCCTATTTTATTATTGTGGAATAGCTCTGTTGATGATGTAAATTAAAACATAAATTTTATCAATACGAATTCTCTATAAAAACATATTTCACATCTGTGAATACAATGGCATATATTTATATTTGTTTAAATTACATCGTTTATTTTGAATACATGCGAATGCGCACAGAATGTCCTCAGAAACTCGTGCATTTTCAACAAATGATATACATCCTACATGTGACCTTTCTTAAAGTTGCAATTTATTTTCAAAAATTGTTCAGTGCAGTAGCGTAGGAAAAGGCTGAAAGTGGAGGGGCAAACTTCAGAATATGAGTGCAAAAAGCTTTTACAATCTAGTATTTAGACCGTTTACTCTGTAATAATTATATGTGTATTTACAGTAAACAAATATTTTGCCAAAAAGGGGGACAATTGCCCTTGTTCCCCCCGGCTCCTTCACAAGTGCAGTATGGTCATTGTGATATACATGTATGCCTCAAACACATCTTTAACCAACTCTTGATTTTTATCATCAAGTATCGGTAAAAGTATCAAGTATGTCGGCAGCAAACTGAACAAAATAGGCCAAAAGACAAACAGCAGTATACAAAACACGTCAACATAAAAAGCTAAAGACTTGAAAAAAAACAGGAATTGATCTCAGATGCTCCCAAAAGAGTAGGCAGAACCTTCTACATTGACATGTAAAGTTTTGTTCTCAAACATTCCTCATTGTGAATTTTAAGATGAAAATCAAAA
Organism: Mytilus californianus; assembly: GCF_021869535.1. NCBI lineage: Eukaryota > Metazoa > Mollusca > Bivalvia > Mytilida > Mytilidae > Mytilus > Mytilus californianus. Next base: position 14,909,009 of record NW_026262626.1, read on the forward strand.
TTTGAGGCAAACTAACCGGTATCTGTGTAATCCTTTATTTCAAATTTGATGGTATAGATGCCTTTAACATATCAACCAAATTGGAATTATTTAGTCAGTGGACATCATCTATATAGCGTAACGTGCTGAAGCTTTTTAGTATAGTCTGTTTCATATGACTGAAAGAACAAGTCGGCAAAAAAGAGTCCAGATGGTTTGTTGAAAAACCTGTTGTCGAAATGTAACAAATATGTTGTCGAAACGTAACAAATATGTTGTAAATAAAAAAAAGCATCTTGATAATGTCAGTTTTAAATTTTGGATTTATTTAAATCAGAGTGTTTTTGTTTTCAAAGTATGATGTCCCTAAAACAACATATTTGTATAAATGTTTATTTAATAAAGTAAGATCAATTCTTCAAATTTGTCTTTAATTTTTGAATGACATATCTATGTAAAGAGTAGAAAAGTTAAACGTATGTATACTATTGTTTAGATTGTTCTTTGGCATTTAAGTTTCCAAATCTGATTGTTATTTTTCTTTATCATCAGTCTTTCAGTCAAACGATTGTTTTCAGTGAAGGACGTTCTTACTAGGTTGAAAAGTTAATTTAAGTAACCGTTCTGCTATTTAATACCGTTTTCAACATTTATTTCAAATTGCAAAACTGCTCATTTGACGTGATATTTTTTATTTGGAAAAAAACATACCCCCCTCCCCTTTGAAGTTAAATGGTCGTACTCTTATTCAATAGTTTTGAACTGGAACCATTTATTTACGTTCAGGCTATACATATTACCATGACATTTCAGATTTACTTTAAAATTTGTTTCTACTATTCATTTTAACAGTCATGGGTATTTTTCATGAAAACATGTGCAAACACACAATAATAAATACCTACTAGAGTTTTCGGATGTTTTTAGGGTACCCTAAAACTGGTCATATTCAATTAACATAAACGTAAAATGAAACGGTAAATTTCAAAAAGACAGCTTTGGCAGCTGATGCATTGACTCCTACCCTTTGAATGTTGTAAATATAAGAAAAGTTAAACGAGAGGAACATTTTGGGGTTACCACGGCCTTCCCCCTAAAGAATCTTAAAATAATTATTTAACTTTGATTTTTAATAAACATCATTACCTCGATTTGGCAGACAAAAATCTTCAGGAAGGGAGACATACTTAAAAAAAATGGCTAAATATACGTTTTATTCTTTCTGTGTACTTTGTGTTTGCTAGATATTACGCAATTGCGTAATCACATATTAAGTATTTAAACACGAAACAGTAATCTCATCAAAAATAAAAAAAAAAAAACACATTATAACTGATGAAAGAAAGGTTGACATATCAATTCCCGTGCCTGCATAATTGTAAGTCGTTTAATGGAAAAGAAAGGATATGGGATTTACTTTGAAAACATACAATCATTCAATTACGCTGTTATGGACTGCCAACAAGATAGTGTTGTTTAATGTTTGTTTTTATGTATCCAGATTGTTCTCGTTGTAAAGAAGAAGGTATAATAAGGCCAAGTTTTGGTCCCTTGAATTTGATAAACAAAAAGTATTATAAATCTACCAAATAACATATTTGAGATGTTCAGAATACATTAGTCTTTAGAACACATGTGTTTTTATTTTTTAAGTTTGTCTCACATATTAGTATTTCTGCTTCAAACTCATTACATGTAGTTCAAAACACCACAAACTGCAACAATAGCATGATTATGAGAGTGTTTCATTAATATTTAGATATGAGCAAAGCTTAACCCAACAAGATATTTCATACAAAATGTATTTTAAAAGAGACGCGAAACATACAACAGAAATATTAAGACACACAATTCGACGAGAAACTGACAACTTCATGGCACAAAAAAAAAAAAAAAGAAAAAAAAACATAGAAAAATAAAGACTGAGCAACACGAATCCGTCCAAACACTAGGTGTGATCTCTGGTGCTCCGGAAAAGTAAGCAGATACTGCTCCATATGTGTCTTCCGTTGTTTGCCAATTTAAGCACAAACTCGGTGATGTCATATTCGAGGAAAAGAGGACGGGAAGATGTGTACAATTGGGCCATATCAGTTGTTTAAACAGCTATTTCATAACGATCAACTAAAGATTTTATAATATTTTCTGTGTAAAGCTAGTGCTTATTTATGTTTTAACCCAAAATTCTACGTGAAATTGCAATTTTAGATCAGACGTAAGTTACGACATGTTTATGAAATCAAAGTGACATCACGATTAATTTTTGGCACAAAAGTGTCCATACTACATATGTATATAAAGCAGTTAATTTACCACTTACATTTACATACATTTGAAAGACTTGATTAAGTTTACTATTTTTTCGCAACTTCAGTGGCCAACTAATGGTTCTCGCCTCTTCCTTTTTCTGATACATCTACCACTGTGTTTAATACAACCAACTGAGTAAGTTTCCAGCATTCAACATGAAATAAGATTTTATATTAATTAATCATATTAACAAAATTATCTTTGTCAATGAGCAAACAAGTATACTAGATTAAAATGTGTAAGTTTATTACGACACGCGTATATATACTAAATCTGAGGTAATGTCAATATTAAAACTGTTAAATTTTAAGACCATAATATTTTTTCAAATGTTCGTTTACAGACTTTTTGACTCGCTCGATCTTCTCGCAAATACTCGGTTTTAATCATTAAAGTTGTGAGCTATGTCATGTTTTTCTTTGCTTAATTATTTAATGGCATTATTGGTACATTATGTTACGTACGTACGTTATGCCCCTTTCTTGCTTAGTATACAAGAAAAAAGTAGATAATTAATATATATATTATATATATATCATCAGTTAATTGCATTTTGACTGCAAGACAAAAATAGAAAGAAAACTTTCAAATTATAAAGTGATAGATTTAAGAATGTTAGGTGTTGTAATCATTTATTATTTCAATGCAATTAACAATACCTTTAAACTGATAGCCTCCATGCTCAATAGTTATTTTGTTTCTGTGCCGACAAGACTTAAACAAATATCTTTCTTAAAAATACAGTTGACATATTTCAAAATTTTTTTAACGGTGACTATTACTTAATAAATCCATTTTTATCATATACATGTAATGTACCTCATAACGTATTTAGGCTTTCATATTTTTGAATTTAAGTATAAATATAGAACAGTGTTTTGTTCTATTTTCCTTTTTAAATGCTTTAAATATACCATATAGATTATGTAGCTATAAAAATTCGTAAGGGTTCCGCGGAACCCAGTGTCTCGCCTACTTTTGCTGCTGTCTATGTTTTCAGTGTGATAGGGGAATGCACATAATAGATTTACAGTTAATGAAATAAAACGTTTGAAATGTAGGAAAAATACGCTTGTAAAAAATTATTAAAAATGTTCCTCTAGATACTCTCTTTTGATTGTAAGAAGCTTCTGTCCAAATTTGGTAAAAATCAAGGATGGTTTATGAATCTAATAAATGTTTTAAAAACTTTAACTGCAGACTGTATGCAATGTAAACTGGAAGAAAAACTAAGTTCATTTATAAGTAATATACGGAAAAACAGGAAATAATTTTTTACAAAATTTCCTACTAGATACCAGCTTTTGATCATCAACAAGCTGCTGTCCAAGTTTGGTACAAATCCAGGATAGTTAAAGAATGTTATTGAAATTTTAAAAACTTTAACCACAGAGTGAATGTAATGTTAACTGGCAGAAAAACTAAGTCTATTTATAAGTAAAATACGGATAAACAGGATTTTTTTTTATAAAAATTACCACTGGATACTATCTTATGATAATACCGGGTCCTGTCCTAAACGCATGTGAGTATAATGTTTTGAAGGTAGTTTACAAACGTTTATTTTTGCCTTCTTTGTGATTCGGGAGAATATCAAGATTTGATATATTTAAAAGAGTATGGAGTAACAACTCTGCATATTTATTAAATACAAGAAAAATTTTATACTGGCCATTAGTTCACTGCAAAATGTTTGGAAAAATATAAACATGACACATGTTGCAGGTATTTACAATTTTAGAATGGTATAGGACGCGATTCTTATTATATAGAAATTGTTCTTATCATTTTTTAAGTTCACAAATATTATTTTTTTGCGAATTAGAAGAATTAAGGAGGGGCTAACAGCGGATGCGGCCCTTCCTCCTGAATTCGCCCTTGCAGTAGAATTGAGAGATGATCTGGTCTTTAAGTTATTGATTTGTCCCGTTATAAGTAGATAATGACATATAAATCCGTCTACAACATAAGTCAAATATATTCATAGCTTACTTAGTTTTTTATTCACAATTAGTTTTGTAGAAGGGAGTAGGGCCATTTTCCCTAGACAAATTTCATACTAGGGTGATTTTCAAAAAAGTCTATCAATTTTTACTTAAATCCAAAGTATCATTTACATTGTATATTCAAGTGTGTTATGAAATTTCTAACTGTGTTACAGTATAAAATAAAAACGTTTGAGAGGGACCATCGTTAACCTTAAACAAAAAAATATGCTCAAACGTTGTCAAAGTAAAGCTTAGTAGTGTCTAGAATAAAAAGATATTCATTCATTTCGAACATGCGATGTCTTTTGATGCACAAGGGGGACTTGGGAATAGGAACGTTGTAAATTAGGTCTTCTTCCGACCGGCAGTAAAACCCTTGATATCGAAAATTGTTTTTCTTAGGTACTAACATTAATTTTGTTATCAATGAATTAAGATATTACTTAATTGCTGAAATGTTATTAACACTTTATTGTTCTACTTTCTGACGAAGTTTCTATTTTTGGATTACACAGATCAATACAGTTTATGGCGTCTTTGCACTAGATCAATTGTATGTGCACTGATTGATAATTTGTTTTTAATACATGATTTTTGTTAATAATTGTTGTTGGCTTCGAACTTGTTTCTAGTAACTGCGAGTACTCTCAGTACTTTTGTGTCTAGAGATTTGCGTGTTGTGTCGATTTGATGGGTAGAGCCCATTTCGAATGATTTTTTACAGTTTGTTATTTTGTAATGCTGTTACATCGCTGTCGCGGGTCGGGTGAGGGATGGGCGCCCGCAAACATGTTGGCCCCGCCGCGTTCTGTGTGTACAAGTCCCAGGTCGTGAAACTATGATTCAGTGGTTGTCATTTGTTGCTGTTTTATCATATTGTTTTTCGTTTATTATCTTGTACCTAAATCAGGCCGTTGGTATTCTTGTTTGAATTGTTTTTCATCGGGACCTTTTTATGGATTGATATGCGGTATGGGTTTTGCTCATTGTTGAGGGCCATGCGTGAATTATGGTTGCTGAATTCTACGTCATGTGATTAGTGGTTGAAACCTTTTTTCATTGGAAATTGAATCTTCTTATATTTATACTGTAATTAAGTGGCTGTCGTTGGTTGCTTAATTTATGCTATATTTGGGGTTCATTCATCATGTTCATTGTTTTGTCATAAATCAGACCGTTGATTTTTTCATTTGGCTGTTTTAGATTTAGTCATGTTTAAACTAACTATGGGTATTTTTTTTTCACTGTTGAAGGCCGTACAATGACCTGTAATTGTTTGTTTCGGCTTTTTTTGGACACTGTTGGGTATGTTTTTTCCACTGTCAATCATACCGCATTAGTCTCCGTATTTTATATCAATCATATTTGACAACCTATACGTTATAAACTAAACTTGACTGAATCTTGCCTTTACTTGACCAAGTCTTGAACGAGATCAACATACTGGGCAATGTACATATTAAGTGAATCTTTACAACTCTTAATCATCTCTAATAATTAATTGAACAAATCTGAACTTTTGACATATGAGACTCTGGAATGGATTTATAAAATAGATATCATACATGTGAACTAACAATAATGAAAAGGGGAAAATGGCTTAAAAAATTTAAATTAACAGAATTAATGACCTAATACAGATCTTTAGATACATTCCTATTTGATCCAGCTTGAATCATACACAACAAATTCCTATAATCAGACTTGTTCAACAACAGTTCATACAGTATTTTGGTTGATTCATGTGTTTTGTGAGTATAGATTGAGAGAAATTTGGATTTTGCATATCAATTTGTTTCAAAATGTGTTACATTCGGAAATGTTACACCTCCTAGAGTTTTCGAAGTTTGCATTGCATTGTTATTGAACGAAGAGGAAACTAATATGATCTGTGACATAAACTGTAAAATTACTTACAAATCTTTCGTAAAAAAGATTGATGTAAAAGACTGAGGATGATTGTATACAATTTGAATATGGCATAACATTATATTCATATCTATTTCTACAGGACAAAAAAGGAAACCTGAAGAACCTTTTCTATTTATGTTTTACTTGAATCAGTTTATCTATTTATACTTCCTCGTTAGTTTTATACATTAAATGAATAGTGCATATAGTTGAAGGGTTAAAAAGTTCCGAGAAAATATCTGAGTTGTTTTAATTATTCTACTGATTTTTTTATTTTTTTTTTTATTAAACATATATAATTCTGAGCGATATTTCTTACTGTTCACAACATTAGCGTCATACAATCAACATGTTGAGTTTAATGAAATATGGAAATACTTTAGCTGGATTTGTATTGCTGGAATTTACAATTCGTTACAGGTCTTAACTTTGTTACACAAACATGTTCAAAACATTCTGTATATCCTTTCACGATCACCTGTATGGAAGCGTATACTAGTCACGAGTTGTTTAGTTATTTTGTCTATTTGTATCGAAATTATCCATATATCTTTTATTTTAGCTATGATTTGCTGATGTTTTATGTCAGCGATACGCATTTTCTTTACCAAAAAGCAAATATTATATAAAGTAAAATTAAAAATGCAAAAAGTAGTAGAAAATAATTGTCTACTTGAAAATCCAAATGTATTTGTATTGAAAATGTGTTCTTGATGCGGCATGAAAATATGTTAAATCTAATGATTATTTTATCCTGTGTATTGAATAATTTGAACAGATGCTAATATTTTGCAAGAATATCTTTCTATTAACATGATTCACGAAAAAATAATAGTCACAAATTCTTTTGAATTTATTATTAGTAGTATTTGTCGTAGCTATAGAAGTGGTATTTAATAGAAATTTAGCGCACATAATATTATTTCCAAATACCCCAGAGATGTTGGCTAGAGCAGGAGACGTCAGACATGGGTTTTCGTACAATTGTTCATTCAAGCTTGACTTCGGACGAATAACCGGCACAACGGCTTCAACAAAGGGGATGATTTCATTATGTGACAATGATAATAATAATCTTATTCTAGTCGATAGTTTTGGAAATCATATAAAGAAGTTTAAAGTAGAAAATGAGCCATATGATTTAGCTATAACAAGTAAAAACAGAGGATATATTACTCAACCTAACACCAGGTCTGTATTACAAATAGATCAATAAAGAATGGTTGTTCTACTGACGGTCACTTGCAGCGGGTTAAAGACCACCGTGCTGTGTGTGACTGCAATTAGGGATACATACTTTATGGGCGTAAATGTTGAAGGATGTCCCCACATGTATATGTATGCACATAATAGGTGAGTTGTTCTATACATTATTTTGTTGGGGTTTGTGTCTTTTGGTCTTTAGTTTTCTAGGTCGTTTTTTTTTGTTGCAATCTCTTTTTAAGTTCGTTTGTGAATAAGAAGTTTGGCTTTCCCTTTGGTATCTTCCGCCTCTATCCTAACTGCATTTATGGTCAAGTACCCTATACCGTCAGAATATCACAGTTTTTCGGAAATAATTTTTAAGAGGAACTCTTTGAGGGAATACTTTTTTGACATACAATTGGTAACTTAAAGTGAGGTATAGCATCATAGACTCGGTTCGATTTTTATTTACGTCGTAAAAACTGGTTACTAGTATACCATTTTTGCGAGAAATTATATACTTAAGGTGGCCAGTTATCGCCACTTTTGAATATAGCCTTTATAGGATAAAAATTACATTCAATCGGTACATAAATTTATATTTTGCATTTCGTAGCAAGTAGAGAGAAGTCATTTGTGAATTGAACCAAATACGTCGCCATCTAACCATTTTAAAATTGACTTACATACTTTGAATGTGAACTGTATGTCACTTGAAATATATCACCTACACTGTATTGAGAGACGTTTATACTTCTTATTTTAATAATTGAGTTCCAACGGATCTCTGGCTGTTATACTTAGATTCTTCATAGTTAACCACCACTTTCAACACGGTCAGCAACATAGTTTTTGACGTCACGTCTCATTTAAAACCAGAATGTTTTCAGACGCTATTCCTATGTTTGTACACTCACTAGTTTCCTCCTAAAGGACTACTATGCACTTTTCTTTTTTTATATACTATGCAGGTTGTACTGTTTTTGTTTTATTAATTTTTATTTGGAACAATCATTTTCAATTTATGGTCTTCGTTCTTGTTATTTTCACATCTGATGTACAAAACATCATTTTGTAATACTAATTGATCAAATTTATCAAACAAATATATTTTACAACAGCACTCTTTCCTTCAACATAACGGAATTCTGGTCGTCTATTTCCAATGTCCCATATCCAAGGTGCCCGGATATACTGGTCTTCTTTCTGTAGAACTCGCTTAAAAACATAATCTGATGACTGGGTTTCTTAACGTTTATGACGAATCAGTGATGGATGTTAGGGATTCAACCTGTTGTTCCAGAACCATATGTTGTTTCATTCTTAGCAGCTTATTATTTTATGCCTAATCATCGGATGATTCTGTAAATAACGACATGACTTTTTAACAGCACAGGTAGTGATTATTTATACCGCATTCCATATCATCCTCCAATATATGTGTGATTCAACGAGCAGTCTGTCCTGCCGTTTCCTTCATAGAGATAAGCAATTGAAGTGCATAATGATCTGCCTTACCTGATTTTGATTGCCATACATACCGTGCCGGAATAGTTTGATGAACACACTTATGCTCTTTTCACGAAGAACTAAACGCATGTCCTAATATGAACCAGCAGAAATAGTTTACATAGGTCTCTGAAATGTGGTTGGTGCCCACAACGCACGAACTGCATCACAATAAACTAGTAAAGCCGTCAATTGGTAGTAAAGGCATTCTTCTCTTTTCATTTTGCATCTAATTTTATCTGCCAGTATCCACTAACTAAATCAAAAAAAGATAATGATTTGGCACTTGCTTTTGATCCAATGTTTGGTCTCTTCATGGTTATGCATAAGCATTCTTTATAATCATTGTATCTATACGGCGATAATCCATGCAAAGTCTGGTACTACCATCCTCACGATAAACTGAAATCAATGTCGCCGCCATAGGACTACATGATAGCTGAATAATCTCTCCTGTAGTATTTTGCCGATGTGGTCTTTGAATAATCAATAATATCAATAAGTTCAATTTTTGTTATGTAAAGACGTAGACGATGATATAATAATAAATCTTCAAAAAATATATCGAGTTTATAATTTATTTCGCCATTCGCGCGTTAATTCACCATACGTCTCTTCGGTGACGCACAAATACAACAATTCGGAGACCTTATTAAACATGAAGTTTTAGAGTATTGCAAATAAAAAAATCAAGTTTAACTTACTTTAGGGAGAAACATTTCTTATCACAATCACTTTTAAGGTATAGTGTGTCTTTCTATGTTGTGATGTTACACTATTGTTTCAGATGGTTTGGTACCATTAAAACATTTAAACCCGCTGCAATTGTTTGCACCTGTCCTAAGTCAGAAATCTGATGTTCAGTAGTTGTCGTTTGTTGATGTGGTTCATAAGTGTTTCTCGTTTCTCGTTTTTTATATAGATTAGACCGTTGGTTTTCCTGTTTGAATGGTTTTACACTTATAATTTTTGGGGCCCTTTATAGCTTACTGTGCGTTTTAAAGCCATGGGAATTTTTGCATTAGGTTGCAAGCCAAATGACCTTGAAAAAGCCTACCGAAAGTGACCTTGTGTAAACCGGAAGTAGATATTTTTTGTACTTTTTTAATGTAAAAGTATATAGAACCATACGTTTTTGGAATAAGGGTCAAGTAAATTATCAAATAACACCGGAAGCGACATTTTCAAACCGAAAGTAACAATATCTCCCTTGTTTCAAACAAAACTGTATGCACACCATTTTATCTTTTAAATCAGCGTACAATAAGCTATCATTTGACACTGGAATTAACATTTTAAAACGGATTCTAATATTTTCATATCGAAATATATTGTTGAGTGTGGAAAGACCTTCAATTGTTCTCTGAACAATTGGTTTTTAATTCTATATATATTTGGTTTGAAATGTTGCTATATAGATAATTTGCTCACGTACCAATCAAAATTTATTTTAACGGTCTGTATACGTTACTGGAAAATCCTAATTATCCGTATATATAAACAGTTAATCCTGAAATATTCAGGACGAAATGGATTTATATGTAATTTTATATAGGATACGAGTCACACAGACTTTTTCCCGATGAAAATAACGGTAAAAATACTACTAGAAAATAACGGTATAAATACTACTAGTAAATAACGGTATAAATACTACTAGTAAATAACGGTATAAATACTACTAGTAAATAACGGTATAAATACTACAAGTAAATAACGGTATAAATTTCCCTAAGTTTGGGCAACTAGATTTGTCTCTTCTAGCTTAAAGGATTTACAGTATCTAAAAATCAATAAGCTACTGTCGCTTTAAGGTAACTTGATTCACAATGATAAGATACTTATTTTTTTTAAATATTTTTAAGATTAGTCAAGTGAAAAGACTCTAACGATAATAGACGTGGAGTTCTTGGACAAAAATACTGACATCAAAGGGAACATTGGCCATCTTTTCTTCTGGATTTTTTGTTAAATATGAACTGCAAAATTTAAACTCATTGTATTCTTCTGGTTGAAGGTATTTTTCCAAAGCTCATTCAAACCTGAATAATAAGTCATATGGCAGAACTGTAAATTGCTCTTGATCGCTCTTAACCCTTTGGTTTGAATTATTTCTAATATTATTGCTTTTTTTATAATAATAAGCTTACCTGGGATATACTGTATTATTCACACAGCTAACCACAATAACGGTTTTTGTCGTCTTAATTATATTTAACTATCAACTACAACATTGCACCATACGGTTTTTGTTGGCGTCTTTGTCAGATATAGGTGTATGTTTGTTTGAATCTTAAATTCGACTACAAAGAAAAGTGATAATTGGTATTGATAAAGTAACATTGCAATTGTTCACTGTATACAAGATTCAAACACCAGACGCGAATAGATTTTTTTTTAATTCATACAAGTCGATAAGGAGAGGTGCACAGTTGGTTCCAATGAGAATGCCGACAACATGTTGGAAAATTCGACCTTCAAATTCAACAAATATGTTTTGAATGTAGAACTGCAGATACTGATAATTTGTTCTTCGGTGTGACATATGTTATTTTCGTACTCATCTAAAAAATACGTATGCCGAATTATATCCAAAAACAAAACTTGTGTATCGTATGTTTTAAATATTTATGTGATATAGTTGTAAGGTTCTGCTAAAATTTATTTCAGTGCATGACCGACATTCCAAATTTTACTACAAGTTCTTTTTAGTTCTTAATAAAGTCAAAATATCAGAAACATTTGTGTTCAATTTCCGAAAATAACTGACAAATTGGTGCATAACCATACAAAATGATGGTTTTACGGTTCAAACTACATGTACATTTTATGTTATTGTCTGTCGTCTGAGCTCAGTGTAAAAGATAGCCAATAATGTTTTAAAATATTCATCTCTCTGCTAAATCTGTCAATGTTTCTTAATAGCTTTCTTAAGATTAATAAGCACTATGTTATATTTATTTACCAGAGTGAGTGGAATTTCCTTTTTTCTAAAATTATCTGACATAGTACTTCATCTTTCAACCTTCACATAGTTTATCATGTTTATGTCTTAATTATTAGGCTACTAGTTTGGAGCCTTGAGTTTTGTTTTGTATCTCTCAAATTAAATTTGGAGGATATGTAAATGAAAAAAGAAAAGTTTTTATTTCTCTCTATGTCGTTTTGTGGGCAAAAAATTAATACAATTCAAAAGATAAGATTACTGTTAAAAGAATAATGAAGGGTCTAGATCAGTTATTATGATTTCATTCCAATTATATTTTTTTGTAAAGCAATTATGTAAATGCTACATGTATTTACAAGTGCAATAGTAGATTTACATTTGTAGTTCAATTGACAAATCTGACACTATATACATGTATAATGAAATGAGTAAATACATGTATCAATATATTTGTCACATGGTTTGTGGAAATTCCTTAAATTTCTGTTACAGTTAATTCAGAGCTGTATGATTTAAACAGTAATTGACAAAATCAAATGTATGTTGGAGTAGTACCTTTCAGGTTTCTTGAATATTGAATCATTTATACGAACCATAATAAAAAGTTATTTGTCGATTGATCTCAATGAAGGAGTTGATAAGTTTTGTGCATCATATTTCATCAAAGAGCTGATTCTTCTAAATATTAATATTATAATAACAATCTAATAAGCAAATAAACAAATTGAATGTGTGTGTTTTGTTTGTGATTCAATTTTTGTCTTTTATCTATAGGGAAACCGGAACAGCTTGATATGCTCAGATAATATCTACCAATGTTTAGTCAAATAGAATATATCGGTGATAATTCTTGGCTAGTGTAATCGAACCTTGGTCAATGATGTCACAAATTCTTGAACGATTTTATTAAAACCAAGCATAGTGATACAGACTGGAGTAACAACGTACAGTGTAATTGCATTTCGTTACCATTTACTCGGTGGTAGCCTATATCTTTTATTGAAATAAGAGTAGTTCCCGATTAACGGGAATATTTTTTTTCACTATGAACATAACTAAGAACACACATTCATTTAAGTAAACGGTAAAAATAAAAATTTGCACGTTTTTACAAATGATATTGTAGTCCAGTCGAGATTATCCTATCCTTATCAGAGCATTTTACATACAAAAGCTTATGGAAGTCCGCATCTATTCCCGGAGCACCTCTATATGTATAAAAAAGTCGACAGTTATTGTGTTTGCTGTGGATCTGTTGATAGATTAATATCTGTGTACTGAACGGCTTCCGTAATGATAGTGATATTCGTGCTAATAACGGCTTTCCGTCGTTTCAAATTTTAAACAACCGTCCTCCAGCTGAAAATTAGGTTTACCATTGTAAATGAATGTTCCTTTTTCTATATGCATTTAAGATTGACGAGAATAGAGTCGTATTTCAATCATAACAGATTTTTGTTGGAACTGTTAAAATAATTAAAAAAATGTATGACAATTATATAATTTACTAGTATACAATATATAGTGCATCCTAATAAAATATACATCCTCAGCTCATATGTGTGGTGTCCGACGTGATGGCAGATAGCTATTTGTACAAGAAGACGGCCACTTATTTCCATAACACATCTTAATGATCACCTAAAGTTTTGAAATGCTTTGATATTGCATTTTTTATAAGGTTTTCGTTGTGTTCCTTTTTCGGACTTACAATTAACATACGTTGAGCTGTTATTACTATGTGTTCACGTTACAATACAAAACTGTAAGTGTCACGTACCATACTGCTACAATGGTTAATTATACAACATTTAAGATGTTAAAAACATGGAATTAAAATCATCTCGAATTGTCCCGTGATTGTCATTTAACATAAAAAATAACAGTAAGCAAAAGAGCTCGTATTAACAATAAAATAACTTGAAATACGCAACCGGACACAACTGCGTGCACATTGATTAGTTATCAAAGGTACAAGGCTTATAACTTGATACGCCAGACGCGCGTTTCTTGTACAAGTGACTCACCAGTGACGCTCAGATCAAAATAGTTAGAAAGCCAAACACGATATGTGCAAGTACAAACACAAGTGAATCATATACAATATAGTTTCAAGAACTCGTTCTTAATAAGATAATTGGAATTGAATTTATACAGAAAATGTAACTATGAGAAATAACACGCACCCACTATCGTGATACCTGTACACAAACTGTTAACAAATAAAAAAAATATTTACTTCCAGCTTTTCGTGCATTAAACATTTGATTAGACTGGTTGATAAATATCGTTTTTATTTCAAACCTATGTACTAACAATACATGGAATTTATATTTAGGCTTTGAAATGCCTCCCCCTTTTACTTGTGTAAACATTTGAATCTTGACTGGTGATATCACTAAAAATAGTGGAAAGCTGCCACATATGAGGATATATTTATTCAAAGCCACCCTACACAATCTTATCCGTATTTGTTTTTATTAGTATTTCCAAGTACCTTACAATATTTTGAACTTAATTGCAGAAATGCACTATTTTAATGATAATGTTAACCCTTTTCAAATTCATAAATTTCAGTTTTATGTTTGTTAGATACAGGCTTCCATAAACATCGATCTGTTATCACATGGTCAAAAAGGAATTTGTTTACACACTAACAATTACACACCCCTCAAAACGAAAAATAGGTAAGTTACACATCGATGTGTATACCTGTAAGAAGCGGCGTTTCTCGCATACAGCAGCAATTTGAATAATTTCTAAGTATAAACAAAGTTAAGATTAGGTCGGGTCGAGTTACCAAAAATGAAGCTTAAATTTTAGGCCAATAAAAGTAGCAATTTCTTTATCTAAAAATTAAATAACAATTACGGTTTTGACTTTAGATATAAATAAAACGGGGTATTTTTTGTTCAAAATGTTAAAAATAAAAATAAAAACATTTTTGGTGGAAGAAGACTTTGAAGTCTTCTTTCTTCCTATACTACCGGCTGTAAAATCATTGAATCGTTACCAAGAGGCTTGCCGTATCCTTTTCTGTGCTTTACTATTTCATAACTTCCGTGCAATATTTTGACACCGATGTTTACACATGATCGGTTTCGTGCTTGTCAAATAGCATCTGCATCATACTTTCTCATGTTTAATGTTTTAATATCTACCTGTTTATTATGTCAATTATTAGATTCATCTCATCTTGCATGTACGTTATTTATTTACTTGTAACTGGATGTTTTTAAATTAAATGTGGTAGTACGCACGCGTGAATTTTATTATAAATTAAATTAAGTTGAATGATTCAGCTCTAGCCACTGCCGTTTCTCTTTGAAACAACTGGATTATTCGGGTTAATCCAAACCATTTTGGTAACGTATCTGCGCATGTGCGTAAATGAGAAATTTGATTGTGCATCCGAAAGTTTCAAAATAATGATAAACAGAATTTTCATTAATTCAAACAATGCATCTTATGTTAATTTTAACGGATAGTACGACTTTAACTCAAAGATGCTTGACAAAAATACACGGATAATGTTGTTCCGTCCGGTTTTTGAAAACATGCGTTTTTTTAACGCAAGTAAGAATATCTCAGTATGTTATTCCGATCTGGGAACAGTATATATTTCCTTTTCCGATGATAAAGAGTCAAAAGCACATGTAAATCTGCTGGTGCTTTAAGCTTCAAACGATGCACCTTCAGAAGACAGAATTATCAATGTACGAACTTATGTCATTTGACGGAATCCATATCGAAAGTACGTAGTTTTGATGTCAATTATTATCGGAATGTCCCCAATGATTAACTTTATTGCCTTTCGTTTCAAAGTTCTAAAACAGGATTTAACATATAAATAGTCCAGCTTTTTACACTTATTCGTCATGAAGGTATCCCCATTATTACGCTCGAGTACGGAACCAATAATTCGTTGCCGTCAATCTTTCATGGAACATTTCAGAAAATTATCGTTTTACGCCTAACGAAAAGGGCATTCCTACCCTCGTTATTTTGTGTAAAAGCATTAGATGAAAAATAAATATTATTAACAACAGCAAATTATTGATTCAAGAGTTAGGTAAAGCACATACAGAAAATGAACGGGTTTAAAATGATAACAAGTGCTCAAAACCCAATCCCTGGCCTGAGACAAATCTGCATTGAATATATTGAGTATTTTCAATATTATTATGTTTAGAATTAGAAAAACAAGTAACTGTGAACAACTATAACAATACAATTAATGATTCACTGACTGATGTTGGTGTTAAACCCTATTTTAAGCACACTTGACTAAAATCATTTTTTTTTATTACTAAGTTAGTTTGAATTTCAATACTGAACTACTTGTATTTACCTTTGACAGAAAAAAAATCTAGTGAAACCTTATCAATTACTGGTATAATTGCTTGTATAAAGTTGACATGCTGAGACGAACGTATGGAATTATAGAAAATTTAATTTGAATCAAAAGTATTTGTAGATTTTTATGTTTAGTACTGTCAGTTGTGGCTGAGACTATAGTATTATTAAAGAATAGTATTTGAGGTAGAAAACAAAATATGGTAGAAACAATAATGGGACAGAACAGACTGGGTTGGTGTGGGCTGCTTTCATGGGAATGCAAGTTACCTTTTATGCGTCTTCTTCCACCTCAGAGCTATCAGCTCTTTGATTATCGTTTTAACGTTAGCAGCAATCCGTGAAAGTCTGTAATCGTCAGTTTCAAGATTTGGGTCTTATCTTATGTATTTACATCTTCATATATTTTAGTCAAGGTAAGGTCTACTTCTTTATCACACACATATAACAGTTACTATCATCTTATTCTTTCTGTATCATATTTTGTTGGACACGTTATTTAGCGCTTCATTACTGTCGATGAATCTTGTCTAAATGATATTCGAGGCTTTTAATGAGTTCGTGATATTTAGAAAGACGGAAAGGGATTATTAAGCCCAAACTAAGAGAATACTTTTACTGAATCTTTTCAAATTATTCATTATGCAAAACAAAAAATATCTTCAAAATATGTTTAACAGTGAAAGTTGCAATATGTTAAAACAGATATTTATATTTTTGGATAGTATTTCAGTGTATCGTAAATTATACCATAGTGTTTTGTTGAAACCCCCATGCAACCTCATTCGACCTTGAATCGTGGGGTTAAGACGGGGTTTCACAAAAAAAATATGGTTTAATTTAGGATACACTGAAAAACTAGCCAAAAACTATGGAATATCTATAACAAAGATTTTTACTTTTCGAGCTTTAAGGTTTGAATGGGACTGAAACTTGAGACTTTGAAATACTTTATACGAAACTTAATTAAGATGAATTTTTTTCCTTTAAATAAAAAAAAAATAATTTGTTTTATATACTTGAATGATTAAGTTTCACTACAAAACAAGTGTTCCGAACTTTCGTGTCAAAGAAAATCATATAAATTATACTATTCACTTTGTCTTTCCGTACAAAAAATCGCCTTTATTTTCCCGTATACAATAACATTCCGGAACTACCAGAACTCTCATTAGAACTTTGGTCACCGCACTGCACTAGTTTTAATGGAATTCGTGATGAAAGAATGTAAACAAACATGCATTGGAAGGTTAATTATAATAGCTGATGTTTTAAAGCACAAATTAAATACATCAAAACATTGCAAGAAAATTTGAATTTGGAAATTCAAGGGAAAATATACATATAAAAAAATCAGAGTTCTAGTATGAAGTTCACTTATTTTCAACATGCTCTACGTGCTCGATGTTCATTCTTTATCAATGGTTTGTTCTGGTAAACATCGGCAACAAACTCGAAAATTAATTGGCTGGCGATCAACTGTCATTGAAGGAAATATCAATTTCAAGAATACGTTATCGAATCGTAATAAATATAACACAACATGCATACTGGACCTAGATAGTGTATATGCATGCATAGGTTCAATAATGTCGATTTAAAAGAGGCTAAGGATACCAAAGGGATATTCAAATTTATAAGTCGAAAAAAAGTTACAACGCCATGACAAAAAGAAAAGGACCAACTGACAAATATTAGTAAGCAAAACACAACATAGAAAACTAAAGACTGAGCAACACCAACCCCACCATTAACATAACTTTTAATTACGTGATATTTATGCCATTAGCATGTATAACTTTAATATTATTATTGTTATCATTATAATTAATATTTTTAGAGATGGCACAAGTGTTAGCAGTACCAGGAGTCGTTAGACATGGATTTTCTTACTACCATTCATTCAACCATGACTTTGGACGAATAACTGGCATAGCAGCTACTAAAAAGGGGAATATTCTATTATGTGACTATGATAATAAGAATCTAATTTTAGTCGATTCTTCTGGAAATTTGTTAAAGAAGATTAATGTAGACAGTGAGCCATATGATTTGACTATTACAAGTCAAAATATCGGATTCATTACTCTCCCCAATACCAGATCTCTGTTACAAATAGATCCAGACAGAATGATGATACTCTTTAAAGCAACATATGACGATCTAAACACCAATGTGTTGTGTGTATCAGCCATCCCGAACACAGGAGAAGATGCAATTTCAAATTTTGCATGTTTTCTCGGCGTAAAAAGACGTGGTTTATTTTACGTTATCCCCTTCTTTCATGAATGTAACGAGGAAATGTAAGTATTTTTTACACGTGTGCCATATGCAGACCCCATTTTCAGTACCTTTTTTGTTATAATAAAATGAAAAAAATAAAGCAAAAACTTAAATATTATTATGCATAAAAAATATTTGTTGAAACTCTTCGTGTCACGAAAACGATATCTGTTAGAATTTAATTACATCGATGGCAGAACAATGTTAGGTTTTTTCCTCGATTTAAGTTGGATAGACCAATATACTGTTCATAGCATTTGTTTAAGTTTGGATAATAAAAAGACAAATAAGACGAAAAGGGTTTTTGCTCTTTCTAATACAATTTATTTTATAGCACATTTAAAAAGAAGGTATGAGATAAGGTTTTATGTCGTTGTACCATGTTAATTGTAGTACTTTTTGAAAGCACAGTAATATTGCAATACATCTGATTACCCTTGAAAACATTTATAAATGTAAATCTTTGACTAGTTGGGCGTGTTACCATGGTAATTCCTGTGAAAATGCGTTAACTAGATATACACGGTAATAAGCCTTAATATAACAGCGGACACAAAATGGAGAATTTGTTTCGATCACCAGTAAATATTTTTCTGTCGTTAGAAGGAGCCCAGTGTCAATATTTTATTTTTGTAAGTCATTCGTTGAACTTAAACAATTACTTAATAACCGATCTAACTTATTAATTAACTGGATGTTATATATATAAGAGTATATATCATGTTTATATTCGTTCATACTTGTCAACGACATTCCACCTTAGCATATATGAACGTTATTGCTTCTGCCATGATCGATGTTATACTATTATTTTTTTTTAATTCTTGTCCACTCAGACAAATTACTTTTGCTTCTATATACTGTTTATATACTATCTTTGTATTGGCTCCTCCAAAACTGAACCATCTTCGTGATTCTTAGCAACGATGGAATAAATGTAAAAATATAATTGAAGGTGTTTCCACATTAAATTTATGAATAGTTAAATAGAAGCTAACTGCAGTTTACTTAAAATAAATATTAGTACAAAACCATACGTTTCTTTAGCTTGAAATAAGGGAGAGAATTGGCTACTTCCGGTTTATAAATGTCACTTTCGATCTCATATGATAGGTTACGTCATCCTGAGATATGGTTCTAGGTACTTCGAATGAAGTCAATGCAGTAAATTGCTACTTCTGATTTACAAAAGGTCAATTTCGGCTCTCCTTTAAAAGCTCATATATCTACCAACCTAATACAAAAGGCCCTATAGATTTATCAACCACGAATATGAATTTATAACAAAGGTAAAAATTTAGAACACTAAATCTAACTTTGACCTTGACTTAAATATTGATGTCAATAAGCAAGAACTTCAAATCTAAAGACCCATGATCTCTCTATTATATATGGTTAATGAGTTATATCACTATACAGCTAATACTTAATAATAGTATGGGAGAAAGCTCATATTAAATATCAACGTTCCCTTTCAACCTAAGTATATGTGTTGCGAAATGTCGTAACTAATAATTTTGTAAAAAATATTTTGTCAAAATCTTTTACGGTTTCTGATGAAAAGCTCTTATAAGCCAAAATCAAAATTCAAAACATGACCTTGACCTTTGGTCTTGGCATCATTTTTTTTTTTTTTTTTTGGTGGACCCTGAAGCATAAATCAAAAGACCCTAGGTGGTCACTTGTGGTTTCCCAGTTACACATACATATCAATTATTTGATTAAAAAAAGAGAAATAACTCCCGTATGCAGTCTCCGGATCGCTTCGTCAATTTTTTTTTCGACAGCCTGAGGATATAACGAGCAATTTTGAAAAAAAAATAAATTTGTCGGTATCTTTAACAGATGCAAAGAAGTAGCGATCACAAGAAAACGGTGTTTTGGGAGATAACTCAAACAAAGAAAAGTGTTCGGTTAAACATTGTCAGTTTGAAAAGCGTATTACCTGTTTGATATCATACACCAACTATCTAAGCGACAACTTTTCGCAAGAAACAAAAGTGGCGGAGGAAAAAAAATAATAATCAGAAAAAAATGAATTGCTTTCCTTATTACAAATAGTACAATAACTTAGTTTTTTCAAGTAATGGTATCACATTTTATCCTATGCTACTAGTATGTGAAATTAAAAGAAAATATATTATGTTACAGATAGCGGTTTTACAACACAAAGGTTTTAATTGCACAAAGCGTTAAAAGTATTTCAAAAAGACCAGGACCCGAATGCATAAAGCTACTTAAGTTAATATTTGTTCCGAACGGACGGATTTTGCAACATTTTCCACGATAAATTAGTACTACGATTGGATATCGTAGCTTAAGTCGTTTTATGCATATTAGTTCAGGGTTCATAAGAATTAAAAGGCAAGTCTTATGTCTCGCCAAAGACTAACGTTGACAGAAGGTTTTAGTAGTAGTATTTCTGCTACATTCCTTATGGCTCTTTAATCCATTTTGCGGTCAATTTTGTCCCAGTAATAATTGTTATCCTTTAACCTAAGCTTTTGATACTTGAAACATGATACCGTAGCGATACATTGTAAAAGCAAAAACAGGTGTGCCCCTGGAAGTCATGACCCGCCCAACCTATATCTTATATCAGATTTTCATCCATCGACCATATGTAGATTTCATAGCCTTCATTAGACCTATTTAGTTCATCGTAAGTTTTGTGTTTTTGGGACATGACCGGGGGCAACTTCATACCGTTTATTGCTAAACTTTTTGAGAACTGTTCATATCACTATCCCCTAAACCTTATCTACTTTTTATATTTTTACAATCTTTGTTTTGACTACTTATAGGAGGAAAAAGGATAATGACCCTTATTTCGCCTAATTGCAAAAGAAGCATATGTGACCTTAAAATTTTCGAAGCGTTACTTGAATAAAAAGGTTTTGATTTAAAACATATTTGTGATCCTAAACAACAACTTTATATTTGTAAGAATCAATAAACTATGTAAGTAAGAATGTTTTCATTTTGGTTTTTTATCATTCTTTTTTCAACTTATGCATGTTATATTTCAAGAATATATGGATTATATACTTTTTCAAATTGCATCTTCAGCTTAATTTTGCAAAATATGTGCTTATACGTTTATTTATAATGACGTTATTTTTATAATGATGACTTTGAAAAAAAACATTTGTTTTGTAATTGTATTTCTCGATGTCATGCAATTTCAAATAATATAAATACAAAAAACGTCAAACGGGAAAGTGTTCTTGTAAATTTATGCGGCTCACATTTCAATTAATATTGAAATGCTCATTGAAATGCTTTACTTTAATTGCATTAACCAACAATGTTCAATTCCCAACTAATTTGGAGCGAAGGATGTATAAATACCTAATCAATCAACAACTAATAAACATCAACGTTTATTTCGTCCAAACGTCTAAAATCAAAAGAACCTGTCAACGACTGCAGAATCCAAAAAAAAAAAACGATTGTATTTTATGTCATTCAGGGGTAATTTTTCTTAATATATGTATATAACACTCACAAACATGTCCCTTCCCCCATACGTTTCTCGTTCGCCAAAACGTGGCCTTAGAAACATAAATCGTCCAAACATGTCCGATTTCATATTCCCCAAATGTTTCCGATAATTGCTATTTGCCAAAACGTGTCCACTTTAAAACGCCTGAACATGTAAAAACTTTAAGCGTTATTATATCCTCAGTGACGTCAATAACGTTTACGCCAATTCCATAATGTGGGACACGACTCACGTCCCGCACAGCAAAATGGATGCCCCACTTTGGCAAGGGTATTACTGTCTTTGGGAAGAAGACCTAAGTGACCATAATTTTGTTATCTAGTCTTACAATAGATGAAAAAGTTAAAGAAGTATACGTTAATGAAAGACTAATAAACACATGTAATATTGGCGTTTTTACAAAAATGGACACAATTTGTCGCCCTTTAGCACATAAACATGTTTTTCTGTTTTGTGACGTCATATGGACACGTTTGGGGGAATGGACACGTTTCTGAGTGTTACATATATAAAATAAAGAAGATGTGGTATGAATGCCAATGAGTAAACTGTCTACAAGAGACCACATGATACAGAAATTTACAACTACAGGTCACCGTACGGTCTTCAACAATGAGAAAAACCCATACTGCATAATCAACTTTAAAAGGCCTTGAAATGACAAATGTAAAATAATTCAAGCAAGAAAATCTAACGGCCTGATAATGAACGAAAAATAAATATGATATACAGCAACTAACGACAACAACTGAATAACAAGCTCATAATTAGGGACAGGCATGGATATAATGTATCGTGTAAACCAGTTTGAAGGTACAAACCCTCCTCCTAGCCTTGGATAGTGGTGTAAGAGTACAAAATAAGAACAAACTATAAAAATCAGACGAAAATGGCTTAACTCAACTAATAAATACAAACAGAAATACTTTTTACAAAAACACACAGAGTAGACGTGGCAGGGTACTTATGCATCCCCACAATAAAAAAGACACTAAGATCACAGGGTACAATGCTATTAGTATACCTACAAAAGTACTTTTATTTTTTCACGTCAATCCCTTAACATTTGTTGGCTTAATATAAACTATATTCTAATGAAATTTCCCGAAAAAGATTACCTGAGGATGTGCGCAATTTTTTTTTTTGACCTTTTGTCATGTGTTTGGAATCCTCTAGTTTTATCCATGTAAGGCCAATAAAAATTTTGCCAACTGAACCCTTCTTTTCTATTTATAATGTTATTGAATATAGTTTTAAAAGTCATTTTTGAAAATTTTATAAAATCTTTGTTAATTTTTCATAAATTTTGAAAGGAAAAAGGTGTCAACGTTAAATGTAGGGAAAATCTAGAGAGAACCATTTCCCGCCAAATTTTCAATTCATTATATCTCAAAAACTAAAACACGAGCCTATCATATTTTCAATTTTTTAGGTTTCCTTATTCATATTCTATCAATCTACAACAGTCATTAAAAAACCTTGTTATTTTGAAACAGAGAAGCGAACATCCTTAATTGCAGAACTTGAATCAAATTAAGGCGACAATACTTTATCAATGTGCATATCTCAAAACTTGAAATCTCAAAAATATGTGCTAATTGGAATTTTTCCTCTTCAACGGAAGGCAGGATGCTCAAAGTATTTTTGCATAAATCCACGTCAACCCCTTAACATTTGTAAGCTTACTATACACTATATTTTAAGATAATTTCTTGCAATTGATTACTTAATTTCAGAATCTGAATCAAATTAGGGTAATAGTAGTTTATCGATGTTCATTTCTTCAAATTGATAAGAAAGATATAAATAAAGGCAACAAACAAAACACTACGTGCATCGCAAGATGTCTAAAAAGTGCAAGGCTTGAAATGTCGACAGGGTTAGCGTTTCATGATATGCGTCTATCAAACAATCGTTAAAATTACACATTAAACAGCTTAACTAGTATCTTTTAAAAGATCTCAGACCGCAACATTTCGCTATTGAGTTGAGACTCGAACACATTATACATGTCACACCGGTTAACCGATACTTGATTGTAACCGTAATACTTTATATATACTGTCGATTTTAGGTTTTCTTTCCCTAATTTTTGTGGGTGAAAAAAACGTCAGCACTCATTAAAATATGAGTTATTGAGTGACAAATTATCATCTAATATCTATAAAAGTTAAATTAAAGAACGTTGCAAAAGATATCAAAAGGACATTCAAACTCATAAATCGACAATAAACTGTGACATGGCTGAAAAACAGTAAGAACAACAGCAGTTTAGAAAACACAACATAGAAATCTAAAGACTGAGTATTACGACCCAATCAAAAACTGGGGGTGATCTCAAGTGCTCCGGAAGGGTTGGCAGATTATGTACCACATGTTGCCCTTGAAAGTGCTTACACGGTGATAACTCTTTTTCGGTATGTCAACAGCAACCTTCTATCTAGGAAATCATACTACGAAATAAAAGGCCTGAAATATCGTATAAATGGGGTGATACATGTTTATGCTCCTTATGCATTAGCTGCTAAAATGTTGCTACATAGAAAAGAAAAAAAAAAATGGGAAGCTGATCTCATCTCGTTTGTCGTAAAGTTATGTATTCAAACAATCGTAATTCTTATTTCTAAATGTACAGTATCATGAGTATGTCAAGATATGAGGCCGACTTTACTGTTTGTTGTATACTTTATCTCAAAATCGTTCAGAGATTAATGATGATAAAGTGTAACGGGTCATAACCACCATGTTCATATGTTGTGAGTCTTTTTGCTTTATTAAATTGTTTAAGTCTGAAGCTTTTATTTAATAACATATAAAATAAAAATCCTTTCTCAAAAAGTGCTACAGTTATATTAAACCTTTATTCATTTACATCATTCAAATGGAATATTTCAATTTCCATTGTATTCAGATGTACTAGTAATCATGAGTACTTGCAAATGTAATCATTAATTAAATCAGTTACTTTGGGAAATAATGTAACCATTAATTCTAATTTAATCGTACAATTGACAAAGTAATTGTAATTCAATCAATTACATCGATTTGTACAATCTCTGCAGAACATATATATCATCTATGTATGCGGAAAGATAAGTTAAATGATACTGCTAAAGGAGAGGCGAAAGATACCAGAGGGACATTCGAATTCATTAATCGAAAATAAACTAACAACGCCATGGCTAGAAAAATTCAAAGACCAACAGACAAACCATAGAACACAAAACATAATATAGAAAACTAAAGACTTTGCAACACAAACCCCACTTACTTTTTTTCTTTCTTCCAAAGAAGTTCCTGCATGAAATCAGTCTCATATAAATAAAGTCACAACAAAGAGGAGCACAGTTGATTCCCATTGGAATGTTGATTGTTTGTTGAAAAACAAATCCTCTAAACGTAACAAATAAGTTGTCAATCAAACAATCAAGCATCTTGATGATGTGAGTTTCAGAGAACCTTTTTTTAGAATAAGACTGATTTTATATAAAGAACGATTTAACTATTTCTAAGTTAAGATACTTGTAACTACGTTCACCATTATTTTATTGAAACAAAGCAGGACCAACTCTTTCAAAATATTTTGTAGTTTGGAATGGGGAAAACTTGTGTAAAGTGTAGAGAAGTCAAATGTTTAAATACTTTTGCAAGATATATGAACGAGTCTTAGACTGCATGTTCTCTAAAAAGATTTTTCGATTTTTCCAGAATCCTCATCTGATTTAAGCCATCTCTAGAATAGGTTTCAAAATAAATTTGTTTTTCATCTGTGCATAGCTTGTCAATGTATATAGCTCGTTTTATAAGATATTTTTCTTGGATATAACGTACCTATTTATGGTTGAATATTCATTTCCTTGACACTATTATCTAATTATTTCCTTTTGTATACATTCTCCGCATATTTTGTTCAGCAATATCGATATTATAATGAATTGTCTGAAAAGCTGAACGGAATTGAATTGACGACAAGCGAATTGTCTGAACAGTACTAAATTGTCCTGTATAAGACTAACATTGGTTTTCTAAATGTAATATTTGCTTACTCAAATTTATCGAAATATAATCTTTATCGTAGCTATAGTAAGGACTATTAAAGGCTTTACTTTTCACACCATTACCTTTCGAATGATCTCTTCTATCGAAGGTCTTGTCTGATTTATGTACACTTATAAGATGTATCTTTTTAAATTATTTTTAGTAACCTCACAGAAGTCACAGCCCAGCAAGGCAATCCACTTTTTCTAACACCCACGTAGTAAAATTCCATGCACTTGATGAAACATCAAACTTTTCCTGCAGAGGCGGTCAAAATTATATAACGTATAGTCATCAGCAGGGAACTCAAAGAAACATAACTATTGCTACTATGGATACTCCTTCTGACATATGCCACGACGATTATAAACACATCTACGTCAGTGGACAGGGATCAAACAACATACACCGACTAAAAAAAGATGGATGCGTAGTATATGACAGTTACAGGAGACCAACAAATGCACAGGATTGGAAAGTAATTGACACACCTTTGAATTCCCAGCATAGAATCAAGGAACCAGTTGCTGTGTGCTTCAACCAAAACTATAGTAAATTTTACGTTGTAAATGAATGGGAGAAATCAGTTTTAGTGTTTGATGTTATTTGACGATTGAAAGCAAATACACTTCGACTGCTCTATATTTTACTATGACATGTTGATTTATTATTTTTCCACGTTAATTTGATAAAAAAATCGTTCGTAAATATCAGCACTGATTGATGAGAAATGTGTACAGAAACTCCTAGATGAGAGCAAATTCAGAAATATGGGCTTTTATTTTCTAAAAAAAAATCAATATTTGCTCCTCATTTCGCACTTAATTAGAAATGGTTAGATTTGACTTGAATCGATAAAATATAGATTGTGTCAGATGTCGAATGTCAATGCTTAGGATACATCAAATAAGTGTACAATAGACATTTGGACTGCTAGATACTTTTTTATTCTTTGTTTTAGCTTCGTTAGAAACGTGTAATTTATTTCTTTTTCTTTCAACTTTGTCTTTGTGTAATATTTTTACATATCTATGCAGTGTATGAAATAATGTGTTCGATATGCAATTAAACATGTTAAATGCGTGTTTGCTTTGTCGTAAATATTCTTTGTAAAATAAGGTAAATAAACGGAATTCATTTACATAATTTAGTAATGTAGATATTTCATTTTCAAACATAAAACCCAGTATATTAAGGAGACAGTGTTTTATCGATGTTCATATCCTACAAATCGATTTAAAAAGTCCAATTAAGGTAACACACAAAAACTGTGGAAATCTTAAGAATTCCAGAAATGGTAAAACTTGTATTCTTGCCTTTCGTTTTTGCTAATGTGCTTTGTCTATATGCCTTTTTGTTTTTCTTTGTTGACATATTTGTTTGTTTTAAATTGATTAAGATCATAGCACAATGTTAAGTGATAACTCCTATTTTTGAAATATTTTACCTAGTATGTCTGTTTGTTATATAGATATAAGAAGGTTATGTTAACTCATTGTTGTCAATCAATGGAATTGTATGCGACTGACATAGAAGTGAGAGGTCTAGCTAGCTATAACACCAGGTTTAATCCACCATTGTTTAACATAAGAAAATGCCTGTACCAATTCAGGAATATGACATTTGTTATCCATTTGTTTGATGTGCTTGAGCTTCTAATTTTGCCATTTAACTTTTCGTTTTGAATTTTCCTCGGAGTTCGTTTTTTTTTTTTTACTTTAAATGATTCATATAATATCACTCATGTAATATTACCACCACACCCACAAATTGAACTGTCTATCTGGCATATTTCACTAAGTAGTGCACACGAATAAAAATGTAATATTCTCAGTGAAACAGAGGTGAATCTGTATCAGATAATGATCTATAGTTTTTGAAGATACACGTGTGCTACATATATGCACGAAAGAAGGCGAAAGATGCCAAATAGATATTTAAATTCGTAAGTCAACTATTGGACAATGACTTGGCAAAAATCAAAAACGACAAAAACGCAAAACACAACATAAAAAACTTATGCCTGAGAAACGCGAACACTACAAAAAAATCACTTTTAACATCTTAATTTCGTCATGAGGATATATCTGAACTTTAGTGCACAGGCTATATACCATTATATTTATTTATCAAAACATTAACATTATTTTGAATGGATATGAGAATTTTAAGAATCTCTACAGGTTAGTATATAACCCTTTCGATGTGATATTTGTTAGTGAAATGAAAACAAAACGCTGACTTAACGTATTTCCAGTCATATATTAGACGTAAACAACAATGCAAGTGACTTTGATTATCAACATTATATTTATCATTTATTGCGATTTTGCATATACCATAAGACTGATAATCCTCATCTTGCAACCTTCTCCATAAAATACTAGATCAACAATGGTTTCGATAATTGGGAACTGAAGTTTTGGTAAAAACATTCCATCTAGTCATTCCAGTAGCTCGAGTAAGGTTTTTGGTACTTTCTGCTCCGATCCTCAATGTAGACGCAACCAATATCATGGACATCACATACTCTCAATGATGTCATAATTAATAACTTTCTACAATTTATAGAAGCCATTTGGGTACTCATCTCATCCGCATTTTGCTTGATTCACTACTCTAGTCAAAACTTCATTTTATGTACAACTGATGTTCATAAACCACTGTAAATATTGCCGATGTTAATCAATACAACAAGTAGGAGGTTTAGTTTGCTTTTTAACTAGGTTTAACCTGCCAATTTTACCGGAAAATGTCTGTGCCAAATCAGAGATATAGCAGTTGTTTTTCATTTTTTCCGTTGGTTAATAGATTTTGATTTTTTTTTCAGTATTCATGAACTTTTCCTTTTTGAATTTGCCTTGGAGATCGATATTTATGTCAATCATTTGTTCAGCTAATTTCCTGATTGTACAATCTTTGCAGTGTGTGAAATAATGGGCTTGATATGAAATTAAAAGCTTGTTTAAAAATACTGAAACAAAAACAAAATGTTTGATTCCAATCTACTACAAAAAAAAAAACTATCTGGCACCTTTCACAAAATAGTGCATTCGAGTTGAAAAATATTATCCTCAGCAAAATTTCAGATAATCAGTTATAAATTAAAAAAAAAAACAACCATTTGATGTATACCAATATGTGAAATGGGAAAAGAGTTTTTTGAAAGACATCTGCCAGTAGATTATTTAACAGAAATATATCCGTAAAACAAAAATGAAACATCAATTCTTAAATCTTTATTTCGTCATGCGAACATATTTGAACTGAATTGTAGAGGCTATATAACCATATCAATTTATCATTTTAAAATTTACAAATAAATTATACATGTAACTACCTTTGTTTTGGGTCTTTGGTTAGATCAAAATCACATTCTCAGAAAAAGAAATTTCAAACATTCGTTTTCGAACCATGTCGAAACATTTACAGTACAAAGCCAATGGTATCTGCTGTATCAATGGTATCTTATGACAAAAAAGTATGCAAAATTATAGCGATTTTAAATCATTTTCTGGAAAAATCTATATCAATGATAGTTCCAACCTTAATTTAAACGCAATGACATAAGTTAGAAAAAAGATCTACAAACAAAAATATATCATTCCAATCGTGTCAGAACCAAGGCAATGACAATAATCATATATTTGATATGATACCTTTCGTTGAAGTACAAATGTATGATTGAAATTTCCACACACAGTTTATAAATAAACTCACCAAAGCACTTGCTGCTGACTCATGTGACTTGATGGTATTTTCGGGGTCTTATTGAACCCCCGAAATGTTCCGAAGATACGTATTTCAATCTGTTATCTAATTCACATATAGTCCATGCTTTGGATGATAAAATGTGTGTCTTATTGTATAGGCATTTGCCTATTATCATGATTATCGATCTTGCTAAATGTCTTTTTGATTTCCGTATCGTTTAGTTACTATTTTGTTTGCACATACCGGTTTAATAATTTTAGGTGTCAGAAGGGTTTTCATCATGCTGAGGAACTTTTTATTTTTTTTAGAAAAAATATCTTACCATAAAAAATGCTTATAAATATTTTAAACAAGCCTGGTGTACGGTTTGATTCCAAAAAAAACATTTGAACCTGTTTATTTTCAAATTCAAACGATGATCGAGTCTTCCATAGAAGGCCGTCAATGTCATGTTTGTCTATGCCTGTTCATATCTCTACATTTTATTGTCCATTGCATCAAAATTTCAAAGTTGAACAGGTGATATCATAATACAACTGTCCGTTGTTCTATATGTAACACAATTGAGGACACTTAAAAGCTTATTTTTCTGAACCGGTCTTCACCACACGTGCTGTAAACATTCAATAAAGGGAGGCATTATTATTAATGGTCAAAGTACAAGATAACACTGCTATTTTCATTTGTGAGTTAATGTTCCGCTTTTTTGGCATCCTTATAAATGTAAATGTTCACTCTTAATTGATTTGAAACAATGTGGAATGAATTTCCCGTTCCTAATTAGAAATATCCCAGCATCAGCGTATGGAATGTATATATATATATATATATATATCACCTAATACATTATATGGAGCCGTTTGTCATTACAAAGTTGTTTTAGCTGATATTGTTGTCCCCCGATTAAGGTTACATGTTTATCTTTGTATTTTTAAATACAGGTTTGATGATTGTCATCACGCAATGATTGATTGTTTGTTGGTGAGAACAATACAAATAAAATTACCATTGTTCGAGCACGTTGAAAGAGATGTTCAACTATATTTCTCAGACGACTTTATTCTCCTGGAAGATAACATCAACTAAATCGCTACTATTTAATAACACCGTTTACGACATCTCAGAGCAATTGTAAACAAGAGGTTTGAAGCGACATTGTAAAAAAAAATCACTATATTTTCATTTTTTACTCACTTAACATGAAATAATGAATCCAAAATGAATACTTTATGAAGACATTCGATTCTTAAAATAAAAAACAATGTATAGGTATGTGTTCTCATTTGTCCTATTTCATAGATGAAGCTAAAAGAGGGACGAAAGATACCAGAGTGACATCCAAACCATATTTCGAAAATAAACAGACAATGGCATGGCTAAAAAGAAAAGATCAATAGACAAACAATCGTACACAAAACACAACATAGAAAAACTAAAGACTGAGCAACACGAACCCCATCAAAAACTGGGGGTGATCTGAGGTGCTCCGAAAGGGAAAGCAGATCCTGTTCCCAATGTGACACCTGTCGTGTTGCTCATGTTATTACAAACCTAGTATAATAAGTCTTATTCGGTAGTAAACCATTAGGAAAAGGGATACGGGTTTGTAGTTACGACATTAGGAACATAGTCGTTATCATCTGTGAAACGGATATTCCATAACGGTCAACCAATTCGTGATGGCGTCCGTAAAGGATCGTGATCTTTTAAAAATATGAAATAAATGATGAGGTCTTACCTTTTCTTCATACTCAATAAAATAATAAAAGTGAATGATAATAAACAAATATTTTATAACCAAAACTAGCGAAAAATATCATTGATGTAAGTTTAACACATATGCAGCCACATATATTTCCATGTCTGGAAACCATAAGTACCATTCATATACGATCATTATTATTTCTAAATCGACACGTACAATAAACTAAACTATTTGTTTTTTATTTTTATTTGAATTAAATATTAAACGAACCATTTTAGTTTTTACTACTTTTTTATTTTATTTTTAGTTTCGTCGAAAAACATCCAGGTTATTATTGTCAGTGTCATTTTACCCCATTTATGTATCTGTGTGGCATAACCCGTGACTATGTGTTTGCCATAAATAAAACAAGGCATTGATTGTCTTTTATTTAATTTTTAAATATGTTAGCGGCAATAAGTGAAATTAGGCATTAAGCTTAAATCCTAGGCAATAAGCTAACGCCTAGGCATTAAGTTATTGCCTGAAATTTCTAGGCATTAAGCTTATTTCCTGAAATCTGATGATGATTATTCAGCCTATTGCCAAACACCATTTAAGGCAATAAGTGAACTTTGAGATTTTAGCTTATCTTTCAAATACATGTACATTCGTTGAAATATTCTTGATAAATAATATTTTAAAATTATATTTCAAACATTGACATGAGACAAGCATCCACCAAAGATGAAATAAAGTGGATGTACGCAATAATAGGCAACCGTATGGCCTTCAACAATGAGAAAATCCCAAACCGTATGATTGGCTATAAAAGGACCCGACATGAAAAATATGAAACAAGCAATAGAGAAAAATAACGTCATAATTTATAAGGAAATATGTCAAAGCGGTATATTATCATTATAGACCGTAGAATTAAACAACCTCATACTGTGGATTCACTATTATTCATTGGATACCAATTTTCGTAGATTTCGTGGGTACAGGTGAACCACGAAATTAACTGTGCAACGAATAACAAATTTTCTATAGGCTTGTATGCAGACTTCGGCAAAACAACGAAATCAAATATCCACGAACATGTAAGTTTTCCTTAATCCACGAACATTGGTACCCACAAAAAAAAAAATGAATCCACAGTAATGGCTTTGTTAACATTTTTCATGATTCCATTGTACTTTTTCTTCCATTTTGTGGAATTTGTAACATGGGAAGGGAATAGAAGTAAAACCCGTTTTATCCAAACAGTTTTACAAAAGAAGACGGGTTAATTTAATCATTTTCAATCAAAGTAAAATTTGAAACTATATGTTGTTATGGTGTACCAAGATCACCTTAAAATAATTTTTATTACTAGAGCTCTTACGTCAAAAAGTGCTCCAAAGGTGGCTTCAAATTTAGTTTATGTTTGCACAATATTTTGTGTGCCGCATAAACAGCAAAGTGACAACGTGAATTTACAGCTAAGGTTATTTGAATTAATTATAATATGGTCAGAAGTATAGTTGTTGGTCACTGGAATACAATACTTCGCCAATCACAGGGTGATACTGAGTGGTCAAACAGAAATATTCATGACATGCTAACTACATGGATGAGGAACAACGAATTAACAGTGGTCAATTTGTCTACACAAAAGTATTAGACGATCACAAGGAAAGAATGTTAGAAAAAAAAAACAAAAAAACTGTATATTAGTGCGTGTCATAGCTTCACCAATTGGTAACACATACATTTCAATACAATAGATTTTATCAATATTAAAATAAGGAGATGAAGTACGATTGCAAATGAGACAACTATCCATTAAGTTTACAGATATTTTAAGCGCTTTATTCAATGATTTTTAACATCAATATTTTACTTAAGATTTTATTTCATGTAATGTATATTCAAACTTCAGTTCTCATTATTTGATTATGTACAAAATGTATTTTAACTTCGAATAAATTTCTTTTTATTTACTCTCATTTTCAGTTTAGGCATTAAGCTTAATGCCTGGACATAATTTTCAGGATTTAAGTCTAAATCCTAGGATTTAAGTCTAAATCCTAGGATTTAAGACTAATGCCTAACATTATTTAGGCAATAGGCTTACTGCCTAGGCGTTAGCTTATTGCCTAGGATTTAAGCTTGATGCCTAATTTCACTTATTGCCGCTAACATATATATCCCCCAAAAATATATTCCTGAATAAAAATTGGGGATTATCATATGAAATGGTTTTTTTTTCCAATTCGATGATTAATTATTAAATGTTAATAGGCCACTTCACGGAAATAGTATGAAAGTATCGGAAATCATATGCATGTTTCCAAGCAACTGCTCTGTTTTAATGATGTTTTCCTGTATTTTTCACACAATTTGTACCTCCATAATGAAAATCTGCCCCCTATCCAATATGGCCGAACTAATCGTCAAGCGGCCTATAATGTATGATTACTGTTAATTGGTATTCATATACACAGCTAAATTTGGTATAATTGTTGTGTGTTTGAAAATTATGATTGTTGCTTTATCTTGCTTTGATGTTAATATTGCAGGTATGAGTTAAACATTGAAGATTTTAAATGAAAAACACAAAAGATAGTTGCTTTTAACAGCTCGGCCCCTTTGATCTCACTTTATTTTGGAACAATGAATTTTTTTTATATTAATACACTAACCAAAACATGATTCAGATTTATTCAACACAAAAAAACGTTGTCAGAATCTCACTTTGTTTTGAAACAATGAAAAAAAAACTCGATTACCAAATTATTAATCACAAAACCAATAAAAAGGTCGCGAACGTGTTTTTGGACCCGGATTCAAAATATAATGGTATATGGAATCGAATTTTACACCATTCCGTTGTTCTTACCAGTTGGATGCTCTAGAATGAGATTAAATATATATGCATTAAACATTGAAGATTTTAAATGAAAAACACGAAAGATAGTTACTTTTAACAGCTTGGTCCCTTTGATCTCACTTTATTTTGGAACAATGAATTTTTTTTCATATTAATACACTAACCAAAGTATGATTAAGATTTATTCAACACAAAAAAAACGTTGTCAGAATCTCACTTTATTTTGAAACAATGAAAAAAAAATATTGATAGCAATACACTTACCAAAACTCGATTACCAAATTATTAATCACAAAACCAATAATAAGGGTGCGAACGTGTAGGGTGCGAACGGACTTAGGGCTGCGAACATGTAGGGTGCGAAAGTGAAAGGGGGCGAACGTGAATGGGCGAGAACGTGTTTTTGGACCCGGATTCAAAATATAATGGTATATGGAAACGAATTTACACCCATTCCGTTGCTCTTGCCAGTTGAATGCTCTAGAATGAGATTAAATATGTGTGCATTAATGTCTATTCAACAGTTGTAGTGTAAATCAGTTGTATTTGTTGGTTGAAATTTGATGGGATATGCTGTACATCTACTTCAGTTCTGACTAAACTATCCTAGAGACTTAATGTGCACAAACCTGACGTCAAATCATGTACTATAGAAGAAGAAACAACTAAATTTCACGTGAAATCTTATCACATTACATCCAAAAACAATTTAAATCGCATCACAATAATCCAAATTTAACTATTGCGATGTCAATGGAAAAAGTTCCCGCGGAAATGTCATGTGTTAAACGGGATAGACCAAAACGAATTTTAGGTTTATGTTGTCATTCACATTCTAATCAATTTAAGGTGGCTCGGCCATTTAACAGTGCGCATATTTTAACGCATGTTTCTAACGACGAGAGCCTTGGAAACGGTCGCTTTTAGGGGTCTTCTCAAAAATAGTTTTGACGACATTCGAACGCGGGCGTGTCTGAGAGCACCATTTAAGATGTCAACAAGCGATGCAAAACGTTCTACAAAACAGGAAATACGTACGGTCAGAAATACAGAGTGCTTTGTTCATTTTTCACATAAAAGATTAAAAGGACAGAAATATACATGATTTAAGCATAACATTTAAAAAAAGGAAAATATAAATATTGACATGTACGACGTCGACGGTATCTGGTGCGTTCTCTAACACATTCTAACCCTACACATTCGCCCCATTGGTCCGTTCGCACCCTATTTTCATTTAAATACCGGTTGAATTAAAAGATGTCTTTTAGACGTATATATGAGAATAGTTTGCCAATGACGCATTATTTAACCGTAAACAAAGGATAGCGATGTAAACAACTGCATGTCACCGTACGGCTTTCAAAAACAAGACTGGTAATCTGGGTAAATACATGTATTAAGAATTAGCAGCAAAACCATGTAATTAAGTCAATGCAATACTTTGAACAATTACATTTTGATCGGTTCAAACTTTCTTCGAAATTGTCAGAATGATCTGTCATAGAAATATTCTAAATTGTTCTGTGAAGCTGTACCACAGAACTATTCGTAGGTTGCTAAAACTGTCATTATTTTCTTGTATATAACAATTCTAAATGACGTACGATGAACAGTTTATACCAGTTATAGTAGTCTGGGTAGTCGGAGGGAGTGTACTGAATGCTCTCTATCATACTAATTTTAGAGTAACAGATTAGAATTAAATAAACATAGTATTTATCTGTTTTGTTTTGAAAGTATTTTTCTTGGACATTACATTGTTAGGCATGGTTCCAAATGTTGCTATACGAATAAATATAAAAAATAGTTTTTATTGGCTGTATACTATATGCTAGGTCTTTAGAATATGCAATATTTTCGTGCATCTGTATGCAGCTTGACTAGAAAAGTTCAGCAAAAAATATCATCAAAAATCAATAGATATTGAGCAAAAATGTTAAATAATTTCGTAAACCTTTAAAAGTCACTAGGCAAACGGATCTTGCTCCGAGAATTAGATTAATTCGAATAGACCGAGCAAAAAAACGAACATTTAAGTACAAAATTTGACAAAACTATCCTAAAAATGGATAATAAATAGTAAAATCTTACAACAACATACATGAATATCATCGTTTTCGTAAAAATATTTTCCCTTAATTTTAACCTTAAGAGACATAGTTTTTCTTCCATTATACTCACACACAGAAGTTTTTTTCGAATTGAAGTTTCCGGTACGATAAGCAGGCTGATGTGCCAAACTTTAAATTCAATCT
The DNA here is from genome assembly GCF_021869535.1 of Mytilus californianus. Lineage (NCBI taxonomy): Eukaryota > Metazoa > Mollusca > Bivalvia > Mytilida > Mytilidae > Mytilus > Mytilus californianus. Next base: position 14,945,551 of record NW_026262626.1, read on the forward strand.
CTTAATTATATCGAGAAAAGAGTATATATATAAAAAAAGAAGATGTGATAAGATTGCCAATGAGACAACTCTCCACAATAGACCAAATGACACAGAAATTAACAACTATATGTCACCGTACGGCCTTCAATAATGAGCTATGCCCATACCGCATAGTCAGCTATAGTATACTATACACTGTATGAGTATAGGATGTTATGTCATTTTTAAACATTATGATCCCTAAGTATTTAGTAGGGAAGGGCATCTACCCAATTACAGAGCAGATATGAAGAAATGTTCGTTCAACACCTGACGACATGTTATCACCTTTAACAACTGCTACGTGCCCCAAAACAGAACAAAATTTACGACATGTTAGTGAAGTTCCTTTCAAGTAAACAACATGTTATTATTTTGGGGCATATGCCCCAAAATATTTAGTTGGAGATATAAACATTTGAATAGAAATATACTTGCATCGGATTTCACATTTTACTTCATTAGATTCAGTTGCTTTACACGAATATCTTGTGTATATAATTTTGAGGCTTGAGCGCCAAAACTATACAAGCTTGTCCTTATCAAATATGCAAACATTGTTCTTTAATATTATCATAATTCATTCAAGGAAAATAGAAAAAAGAGAATAAAATAGAATTTCTCTTTTTCAAATAGAAATCGTTAAGTATAAAAACCCATATAGTATATGCTATAAAGGCATCAGGTATTTATCTACACGCTATCCGTTTTGCTTATCATAACATTTTGTTACTGTCATAAATCTCTTTTTTACTTGAAATATATTCATTTCCAAATATTGGTAGGATTTTATTCCGGAGTATGTGACATATTTTAACTCTGCAAAATTTTGATAATAGTTAAGTATCTTTTATTTTCCAAAAAATTTTGAACATGGCAATTTTCAAACAGACTACTTTTATAAATTTTGACTTGGATGGAGAGTCGTCTCATTGGCACTCATACCACATCTTCTTATATCTAAGACTAAATACTTGACAGTCACACATAACATTTTTATTTAAAGATTTATATGCTTTATCAAATAATGGGCACGAAAATATCTAACAAATTTTCTCGTATCATAATTCTATGATTTCCACAACTGTTATCCTATAACATGAGACCTCGGGGCCAATGTTTTCTATTTATGATATTTTCCTTTTACTTATCTTGCTATTTGTTATTTTGTTAATTTTCTATTTTCTGTTGTATCTATCGATATGCCAACCGAGTTCGCATTAAAAAAAAGAAGAGGAATGTCAGCGTAAAAACTAAAATAATTGAATAAGAATGTGTTATTATAATAGACTACCGGAACTCGAGCAACACATTTCACCAAATTGATTATTTGTTTTAAGCAGAAAAAAAAACGGACACTTCAATAATTTGCTGTTTTCCACCTTTGATTCATGCAGATGAAAATTGGTCAATAGTAACCGGGACCTAGTATGCCGACCTTATATATCGGTCTGCTATTATCCTTCAATTCCGCATTCTTTGCGAAGCAGTGCAAAATATTTGGTTTGACCAAGTCGGGATTTTGCCTAGGACACACACCCGCAGTCTACCGGGCAGTTCCAAACACTACCAGCTAAAGACTTTATATATAAACAAAATCTATACTACTTACTAGGTTCAGGAAAATTTGGGATTGTAATTTTAAAACTCCGCCCAGTACACAGGGACGCTATATGGGTCGGTGATATTGGCAAACTTTAACTTCTGTTTTACGTTTTGATGTGCGTTTTTTTTTAAAAGGGAAGCTAATAAAGAAAGTTCGTGATGCAAAAAAATTAAAGTGGAGTGTGTCATTAAATGCGGCAAAAAATATGAATGACAATTTTCTTAATGATGTGTGAACACTGGTATGACCCGCTTGCTGCAAAGAAACTTAATTATCGGTCTATGATGATAATAAGGAGATGATTTTTTTTTTTTATTGACTTTTAAATTTGAACTTTGGTAGATAGTTGTCTCATTGGCAATCATACCACATCTCCTTATTTTCATATCGTAGGGTTAACATGGGTATAGAAATATGACTTCCCTAATCTGACAGATAATCCCTTGCTTAGACTGGGTGTTCATACAGCTGGATGTATAAATACACAGCCTCGTAGGGTAAAAATCGGGAATTTTGCCCATACCAAGCATACATTGTCCATTCATTTTCAAGTGGCATGCAGTCCATATATCTAACCCCTCCTACTTTGCAGAACTTTCATACAGGTACTTATCATCTATATGTTCTCATCCGTATTATGCTTGAAATATTTGCCAGTGAACGTTCAGCAAGCACAAATTAAATTGTTATTATGTGCAATATATATAAAAGAACGTCATTTCTGGGCCTTTTATCATAGCCGACTACGCAGTATGGGTTTTGGTCATTGTTGAAGGCCTTACGGGGACCTATAGTTGTTATCTTCTATGTAATTTGGTATCTGGTGGAGAGTTGCCTCATTGGCAATTATTATACCACATGCATCTTCCAATTTTTGTTTATATTTTACACATCTCTCCAACCTTTGTAAATGAAAATTTATTTTGATAAAGTTTGCCAAAGACAAAATAATAATTTTTATGGTGAAAAGTTTTATTTGAGTGTCACATTAGACCTTGAATATCGCAGTTGTAATATATCTGTAAGACCAACTTGATGTACCAAATTTGAAAATGGTGAGTAGACATATTTGTTGGGATGCATACAACGATATTGATTTCAACCACGATAGCTGTGAATACAAAATGTGGAAAAACGTTTCTTCAAAAAAATATAATGCCAATACAAGCAAACGGTGTGAACTATTACATTTTGTAGGACTTGTTCCAATACAAACAAGAAGTATAAGAATAGATCACATATTTTTAAAGTTGTTACGACATATTCCTAGATACATCTGCAGATTGATTTTATGTTGATATTCCTTAAGATAAAGTTTATCACAAGTATCAGAAAAAAATTGATATGATCATGAAAATGATGCCAAGCTATGTCATATAAACCAATCCAAGCCAGCCTTATAAAGTGGCGGAACCAGAAATTTTCATAAAGGGGGAGGGTGGCACTGACTGCCTAAGAGAGGCCCGCTCCAGTCATGCTTCAGTGATTCTCTATATAGTCAACCATTGGGCCCTCTCCCTAAATCCGTCTCTGTTACAATCATCCCATCAACCAAATATTTTGAAACATATATATATATAGTATGCAAAAAACAGACAAAACCATGAAAATGAGGTTCAGTTCAGATAGACCTTGCAAAACAGGAATATTTGTTTTTTATTTATTATTTTGCACATAAATCATGCCGTAACTTTTCTCATTTGAATTGTTTTAAATTGTACATTTGTCATTTCGAGGCCTTTTATATCCAACTATGCAGTATAGGTTTTACTCATTGTCGAAGGCCGTATGGTGACCTATAGTTGTTTATTTCTGTGTTATTTGGTCTCGTGTGGAGTGTCTCATTTACAATCATATCACATCTTCTTATTTAATATTTCAATATATACATTTAATAATCATTCCATACACCAAATATAGTTGACCTATTGATTTCACTATGTAGCATATTAAACACATGTTAAAAAAGGACTTACCATTGACCAATGAACTCATGCAAATGTGGTCAATGACAACTGCCAGACAGACATATACTCCTTACATTTGTGAACCATTGCATACATATAGTTTATCTACTACATGTTCTTTTAGTATTAGAAAAAACAGACAAAAACACAAAACATGACATTGACAAATGACATATTGCTAACAGTATCTGATAAACAAACAATCCTAATCAGGTAACTTTAACCTTGATCACTGATCCATGAAATGAGGGTGAGATCTTTGTTGCAATCTGTATCAATTTGAGTGCATATCTAATTTTACAAAACAATGTTTATCTGATTTCATGATCAGTAATTTGGATCATTGTGATACTGTAAATTCAGAAATTATTGTGAGGTTTTATTAATACAAATAATGCGACAGGGTGAATATCGCAATAATAAGAACTCGCATTCTGGTAACTGAATTATAGATCTTTATGCAGATTTTTTTGTAATCGCAATAATTATAAAACTTGCAATTTAGTCCATTCGTGAAAAATCGCAATAATAAATGCACGCAATAATTTCTGAATTTACAGTAGGTAAAAAGGTTGTCAGTTAGTGAAACACAAGTTTTTCCAGACAATATATAATTCTTTTGATTGTTTTGTTTGGTTGCTGTCTCATTGAACAAAACCATATTTTATTTCTCCTTTTATCCAGAAAATATAACTTTTGAAATAGAAACTGAATAGCATATGAACATGATGAATGGATAACAAATGCCAAATGATGTAAAATAATTCAAGTGGCCATTTAGGTCAGGGGTTGGTGAGGTAAAAGATGAGGCAAAGGCATGTGCATTTACCACAACTGCCACTTGGTATTATGGTTTCCAAAATTTACAAATCTCATTAGCTACCTTCTGTATTAAGGACAACTGCATATATTGCCATTTGCATATCATGAATCATGTTTGCAGCAAAAAAAAATAAAAAAATAAAACAGCTCTATTAAAATGCATTTTTTTTAAACATTTTTGATTTTTATTCCTCAAATGTCTATGAGATCAAATTTATAAAACATTTATTAACATTGTTAATTTCAATATGCTAGTAATTGTTGACATGTATACATCATGTACATGTACAATCATTAGCTGATCAGCTCTATATTTTCATTATTTTTATATCAATATTCTTCTTCAGTGTTTTTTCATAAGACTCAATATAATCTGTATTCATCATATGGACAGGTAGGTAAAGTAGGTCCTTTTGATCTTGGAATTTTTTTATGGATTTTGACAGCACTAAAGCATATAGTTCCAAATCATAGTTGATCTTGGCTTCTTAAGTGGATTCTGACAACACATATACATGTAGACACCAAGTGTAGATGATCTTGGGTTCTCATATGGATTCTGACAGTACTACGATTATACATGTAGTTCCAGGTATTGTTGATCATGGCTTCTAATGTTGTTCTTAAGTTTCAGCACTTTACATATAGTTCCAAATTGCAAGACAAGATGATACTGGCTTCTCGTGTAAATTCTGTCAGTACTTTGCCAATAGTTTCCAAGTAAAGTTGAACATTCAAGGATCTTTCACAAAAAATCACTCCTTCCTCTTACATGTACTTGAAGCCTGAAATTAAATGTAAGAGTAATTCTGTCAGAAAATCAACCATGATTGACATTTAAAAGCAAAATGTAGTTCATATTTTCAATAAATGGGGAATGTGTCCATGGGACACAGATGAAGCCCCTGCTTGCATTTCGTACTTGATCTGAGTTTTGTTGTAATAAGCATTGTGTATAAGTTTCATAACATTTGGATGAAGCAAACTAAAGTTAGAGAAGGGAAACGAAAAATTCAGCATTTTTTCCATTTGTAAAGGGGCATAACTCTTAAACAGTAAAAGTGACGCCACAAAAATTCAAACTTGATCTGTGTTTGTTGGTAATAAGCGTTGTGTATAAGTTTCATAACATTTTGTTCAGACAAACTTAAGTTAGAGAACGGAAACCAATTTTGGGACGTACGTACGTACAGATGGACAAGGGTAAAACTTAATGCCCCCTCTGCTACAGCGTAAAATAAATGAAGAATTTGTGTCGATCAATAATTATATAATGAGCAAACAAAATAAAATTACATGCACAGCAAGTGTAAATAGTGATTTTGTTTTTATATGTTGATTAACAATGAATAGACTTACCGGGGCATGCTGTTTGGCTGCCAGGGACAAGTTATTTCTCTGCCTTAAAATTCTGAAATGCAGCTGAACTACATTTGCACTCCTCGTCAACCAAATTATGCTATTAAAGGTGTCTTGTACCCTGTTTGGAATACACAAATTTTGTATTCAAAAATACTAAGCACAAACATGACAAAACAATAATGATTTTTTCAACTCAAACGTATTATTTGGTAAACATATATGTTTAAACCTGATACTTGACCTTATGAAATTTTTTATACCAAAGAAAGACAGGGGAGGAATGGGGGGGGGTTTGTTATTGTAAACAAATTGTGATCAAGACGAATCCATCAATAAAATGTATTGCCTCGTACTGTAGGGGTTTTAATTTACAAATTAGGCCATTTATATTCTCATATATGTTATAAAACAAACAAAACAATTGAACCAATTGAGAGGGTGGACAGGGGTAAGGGAACATGGGAATGAGGGATCAGGAAGCGGGAAAAGGGGATATCAGGTCTGTTAGTTAGCCTGGTCTAAAGTGAAAATAAAAGTAACTAGTTTGGTAGAAGTAAACCTTATGAAGATTATAAATAGAAAAGACCAGATAATTGTTTTTAACAGCCTGTGCCCTTTGATCTCGTGTGAGTCACTTTATTTTTAAACAATAAAATAAACTCAATATATCTTTATTTTATCATGTTATAGAACTATACTAACTAAAGCACGGTTTAAAAAAAAAGGAAGGGTACAAACAGAACCAGGGTGGGAATTGGGAATCTGTGGGGAGCAAATGTAAAAGGTGTGAACGTGAATTGGAGCGAACATGATTTAGGGTGAAAGGACAATAATTCAAAAAGAAGGGAGGGGGGGGGGGGGGTGAATTTGTCGGGGAGCAAGGGGTGGAAGTAGAAGTAAGGGGAAAACATTTTAGAGTAAAAGGGAAGGGAAATGGGAGTTGGGGATAGGGAGTGGGAATCATGGAACCTAGTCCAAATAATTATGACGTCTTGCAAGGCTATTTTATTTTTTTTTCTGTGACCCTTCCTAGGAAGACGTCACAGAAAAAAATTAAAGCGTCACAGACAAAAAATAAAAATAGCCTTGCAAGACGGCATAATTATTTGGACTACATGGACCCCAGTCCGAGGGAAGTTATGGGGTACCCCCAAATTACTCATTAGACGTTAACGATAAATATTTTACTCCATTTGACCCTAACTTGGCAACGAAAATTAGATTTTATTTGACGCTAACGGTAGCGAAAGAAGGAATTTGTGATGCTTCATAGTAAATGTCCATCCCCCACACTGGCCACAGGCACTTGTTTCTGTCAATGGGGGGTTTACTATCCACACTCGTACGATAAATCTCTTTCAATACAGGCTATATATGTTTACAAGTATACTAGTCTAATAGTTTATGGTATAAAATAATCTTTAGTAAGGGATAATCTACAAAACGGAACATTGATAGCATTGCCATTTCTCAAGGAATATACAATTTTGCTCTGTACACAGGGTGAAACCAGCTTGCATAGATAATCTGGAGCTTGTTAATATTTAATGTTATAAAACATCTGTAATTTTCTTCTTTTCCTCTTGTCAGCTAAAGTTTCCCATCCAACTTCCACATAAATAATTCAGTTTTTGTAAATATAGGCAAACCAGTAACTATTCTAGCAGCTTTTAGCTGCAAACTTTCAAGTTTTAAGCATATCCTACCCCAGAATTATCCCAAGCCTCAGTTACATATTCAAAAATTAGTCTTATGAATACTAAATAGAGGTTTTCTAAATTTTTCTTACAAAGTTGGTACTTGATCTGAGTTTTCTCAGTATATCTAAATATTTCGTAACACTAGTAATCAGATTATCTATATGGCTATTCCATTGCACAACAAAGCAAAATATTACCCTAAGGTGTTTGTGACATTTTGTGATAATGATTTCTTTATCATTTAGGCAGACTTTTAAATCTGGTGCGTTATTATTTTAAAATTCATAATATCTATTTTGTCTGGATTAAAGACATAAGCCACTTTCTTGATCATTCGTTCAGCTCCTCGAGGTTACAATCAATAGCAGTTTTTATATGTCATTCGTTGTGCGCCGAGTTATTGAACGAAGTTTCATTAGCATAGAGTCTGGCCAGAGATGACAGTTTCTCTGCAATGTCATTTATATATATTATAGATAGTAAGGAACCAAGAACTGAGCCTTGAGGGACTCCACCCTGAAAGACAGCAAAATGATAATGATGATTTATTAATCAAAACTTTTGTGTTTCCTATCACAAAGATAACTTTCAAACCAGTTTAGTAAATTACCATGTATTCCGTAAGATTTTAGTTCAGGTTAGAGCCCTCTACTCCAAATCTTGTCAAAAGCTCTTGAAAAATCGCAAAAGACAAAACAATTTATTTCCTTCTATTCTAGTGAGTTTAGAACACAATTATACATTTCTAGTAGCTGATGTACATTTGAATATTTTGGCAAAAATTCAGACTTACAATCATCCAGTTACAAGGATACTTGCATAGTTGAAGAGAATAAAATCTCATTTTTAAAGGAACCGCCACTTTCTTAGGGCAAATATGTAGCATTTTGTTACTTATCAAACCTGGTCCCGATGCCTTATTCAGATCAAACATTTTGATAATATCAATTATTTCATTTTGATTTATGTACAAATCTTGAAAATTTGTATTAGTTTTACTTTAAACTCTGGAATAGGTACACTTTCTTCCTCGAGTTTTGATATGAAACCAAAATATGTGTTGAACAGGTCGCACTTCTCGTTATCCCTATAGGCAGACTATGGTACTGAAATTCTCATCGTTTATTATATTTTTTTAGAGGAAGAATATTATTTGAAATCTTATTCGACTTTATTAACATTTCATTATTTTCCAATATTTTTTTTTTTATTTGTATTTTGTAAGTTATGAAAACAGTTGTTGAAGTTCAAATGTGTTTCCTATTGTGGGTTGTTTTGGTTACTGTCTCAATGAAATATACTCAAACGTCATCAAATGAAGTGTAGAGAGTAGAAAATCATAACTGTTAACTGAATTAAAATGACAATTAAAAGTCCGTTTTTTTTATCTAAAAACTCTTAAGAAGTTTTAACACTCCAAAAATACTATTATTTTCATAAGCTTTATTACAAAAGTTGATAACTGTTTTTTATAGTGGTAAGGGAGGTAGGTTGTAGCACTGACAGATTAGTAGCAGAACACTTACTAGATGCGGAGATAAAACGAAATTTAAATGATTGTTTGTGTAATGTAGGTAACCAGTACATAGTCGGGACTTTCAAATGTTCGGAAGAGGCTTTAAGCTGTGTATTAGCAGTGATATGCTTGTTCACATTTTCACTCTCTGTGGAGCGTACGGACCTGAATGTAGAGGAATTGGTAATTCCGTTTTGGAGAACTTCCGTGTAGTATATGCTCAACCACCACTACAGTATTGTCTGGTTTGTCTTCCGGTTCGAACACAATCCGCTTTGTGAGTACTAGGAGTTTATTTTTTTGATTTTAGAAATAGTTATATCATAAAATTGAGAATGGAAATGGAGAATGTGTCAAAGAGACAACAACCCGACCATAGAGCAGACAACAGCCGAAGGCCACCAATGGGTCTTCAATGCAGCGAGAAACTCCCGCACCCGGACGCGTCCTTCAGCTGGCCCCTAAACAAATATGTATACTAGTTCAGTGATAATGGACGTCATACTAAACTCCAAATTATACACAATTATGAATCCTTTTATTAGTTTCAGAATTGTTTTCAAAATGAGATATACGATTATCAAAAGTAGTCATGATTTCGCATGAGTATGCATATATACACGTCTGCTTAAAATAAGTGTATGATTTTTTTCATCGGTTTTTATTTTCTTTATGCTTTTAAAAGGTCATTGGTGAATTACCAAAAAGAAATTTGTTCTTACGGGTTATTTGGTTAGCAATATATAAATATAAAGAAAGATGCTTTCGAGGAGAGATACTGTTTAAAATGTTTTTGAACGTTTAAAGTTTCTGTCGTATAACCTAATGATATCAGATCGGATGGTTATACAACGAACGAGATGTACCAATAGATTTGTTTGGGTGAAATTTAACTCAACTATTGACTTAATATGTTGACTTTCATCAAGGATGAAACCACAGATTCACGAACAATTATGAACATGTACTAGATCAGTGAAAATGGACGTCATACTAAACTCCAAAACATATATATGAACTAAAATTAAAAATCATATAAGGCTATGAAAGGCCTGAGGCTCCTGACTTGGGACCTGCGGACGGAAAAATGCGGCGAGGTTAAACATGTTTTGTGAGATCTCAAACATACATACACATATGCAAATAAAAGCTGAAATAAAGTCATTTTATTTAAAAAGTATCTAACGATGATAGCGTTTTTTTTATGTATTTTGTATTACATGTAATAGTCTACATATTAAGCAGATGTTTATCTATAAGATAGTTTATTAACTTTGAAATTATATCTTCATCACATATTTATTGAAGAGAAATCTAAAGAGCATTATACATAGAAAATTGTCTATAAAATATGGAAACCTCTATATAATCAAGAATCTATAAAAGTAAAATATTCAACAGAGTGAGCAGAATCATGAAAAATAAGCCGTCAACACAAAAAATTGATAAATAGGAGTTCGTCATTTAATGTATCTGTAATATTTGTCAATAATTAATCACTTAACTGAACTCTACCACATAAGTATAAGAAATGAAAAAAAAGGAATTTTCATTCCTGAACTTTTGGTGGTAAATCTTTGTCGGACAATCCATACATAGGTGTAAATTCTATTACACACAAAAATCAAAGATTGGCATATCTATAAAGTATGGTATCTATGACTAATGTCTCAAACATATAATGTAACCTTTCTCTGACCATACGCATTAAAAATTGATGAAGTGAGATGTCACTGAAACAAAGACCACATACCCAAAAACAAAAGTGTGTAACAATTGAGAAAAGACAACGGCCTGATCAACAACAACAATTACTGAATAACAATTTCCGGGCATTATGAGTTACGCATCTTTCAGATCGAATCTTTTAAAAGCAGTTTGTCATAACTTTCCATTTTGCTACTAAGCACAAAGACAAATGACAATTAGAAAAAAGAAACATTATACCGATCAACCTACATTCTTTGTGACGGAAACCTAGTTCAAAGCCAAATATCAACTAAGTATACAAAATGCCCTCAAAGACTTAGATGGATGAAGTAAAGTCATCATAAGCAATCAAAAGCTTAGAAAAGTCTGAACTTTTGTTATATCAAATAATAAGTATCAACTGGATAAAAGATGACAAAAGCTAACACCTCGATCGCAGAACATATATACGTGTGTTTTGTTTGGCCTGGCGTTGGCTGTTGCCGAGGCGTTGAGGGCGTAACCAATGTTAAAGTTTGAAATCAAATCATTTTCGTGGGAACTAATGGAAGGTGAAAGATATTTTGTAAACAGTGCCGTTAACATTAGCACATTTCGTTTCCATTGAGAGTTTATTTGACCCCGACCTTTGTTAAGTTTTACATTGTACTTGTTAATAGATGAAATTAGGTACGTTTTAAAGGTACTACTTATGGTAAGTCATTGAAATATGGTATATAGTTTGATTATCATTTACACATCTCATTTTCATAAAGAATAGTTTACTCCGCCCCCTTAGAATGACTTTGAAACTTTTGCAGTCTTCGTGTTAAGTATGTAATTTTATCTTTTATCTTCATTGTCTACCTTTTCAAGGTTTTGTCTGTCTTTTTCACCTAATAGTCTCCGTAGAAAAAGATGTTTAATAGCTTAAATGCTATAGGTTAAACAGTATGTATCATATTCTGTGGAAAAAAAGTAAAATCACAAAAAAATACTGAACTCTGAGGAAAATTCAAAACGGCAAGTCCCTGAAACCTCTTTTAGGTAAGATTTATGTTACACATTCTTTTAGTGTTTTAACGTACTTGAATAGAAACAATTTACAAAATCATGTGTTACATATGTCTTTATCCTTTCCAAATGGTATAATATAATCAATCATTTCCATTACGTGCTGGGTATACAGCTCTATATTGGGTTGTCCATAGGGTTAAATTGCAAATATTTTCTGGTACTGTATAATGCTGAATATCATTAAAAACCGTATTTTATGTTGATTTGAAGTGTATCAAACTCGGAATAAAGAAGGGAATTTGTGTAATTGTTTTCTAAACCGAAAGGGAAAAGTAAAATATAAAGAAATATACTTTTTCATTAAAATAATGTTGAAAAGTCTTTCAGAATTTTATGAATCTATGCAATTATAGTTTAAATTATTTAAAAACAATAAGTTTGATGCCATATTCACTTTAGATATAACAAGATGTGGTTTTATTGTCAATGTTACAAACATCTACTAAACCCAAATTTTCTTGAATATAAGTAATTATAGGTTACCGTACAATCTTTAACAATGAGCAAACCCCATACCGTATAGACAGCTATAAAACCGAATAGCTCTATGTGTTCCCGACATAACAAAATGTTTTGGTGTTCAATCGAGAAAACCGACTGCCTGATTTATGACAAAACAATGTACAAAGAAGATGATAGCAACAAAACATAGCTAGGGAATGCGTGACTTGGGCCAGACAATGCAACTACTAGACAAATGTTTTACATTTGGTAAACCAGAAAATTTATTAAATATTAAAGAAGTGAATAAAAAATTGTGGTTAAAGGTGCTTTTGTAAAAATTCCTTCAATTTCTGTAAAAATACAGATCATGCAGCATTTAGTGCTTTCGACATTACTTGGGTGAATCTAGTGAATTTCAGAGAAGTGTAATTGTATAAATTCGTTACTGTAATCTCGGGGTAACATTTAATACCTGAATGACTGTCTGCATGATATTATGCATTTTCAATCAAAGTAACAGTTTTGATTAACAATAACTCAATGAATGATGAATTTAACAACGAAATAATTGAAACAGGCCTGTTAGCGATCTAATGTGTAGTTTACGTCGTCATTGTGACCTTGTGAACAGTTATAGATAAGAATATAATCAATGTGAGATACAGTCCTCTGAAAACATAGATTTGTTTATCAATAAGGAAGTTATTAATACAATTAAACGCCCCCTTACACGAAGAATAGGTCAGTTAGAAATCGAACAGTACTTTAAAGGTGAGCGACTTCCAATGTTATATTGAATTTGTATTAAGAAAGATACATTAAATAAAGGCAGAAAAGCTGCACTAAAGACATCTACCAGTAATTGAATATATGTATATACCACTAATAATATCAAAATCAAGTCATGTCGAATATGAGATGTTTAAATGTAGTGTTCAAACATTCATTAAGCCTTGCTTAATGATTTGGAAGGGTATTAAGAAATAATATATTTAGAGGAATATTGAATAAAAGAGGGGCGAAAGATACCAGAGGGACATTCAAACTCAAAGATCAACAAATAAACTGACAACGCCATGGTTACAAAAGAAAAAGACAAACAATAAAAGTTTTATTTTACTGAATAGATTTGAAAAATAACAACATCACATATGCTACAGGTGCAGATCCAAGATTAATAACTAAGAGAACACGATCCTAAAAAGTCAAACGTTTCTCTTTCCCAAAATATATAATATTAGAAATGCTCTGATTTCAGGACCCCATTCTGACCAGATATTTTGTATTTTGCTAATGTTATAGCCTGTCTCATTTTTTGTCGATTTTTTTCTTCCAAGCTTCTTTTTTAAATCCTTAAATCGTTATTAAAAGATATTGTAGGAAAACGACAATGAGAATGCAACCCAACAAGAAAAGTTAACAAAATAAAAATGTTGAGGTCAATTTATGGTTTGCGATAATCAATTATTGCTAGCATATTAATCGACCACCTCGTAATCGTATTCGGGATCCTCTATTTAGAAAAACAATTGCTAAAGTTGGTTTTCATTACTTGATATTTTATGTTGAAAATGTGCTTCGTCCACCCACTCAAATTTCCTTTATTTTAGAATGAAAACGATCATAGGAGAAAATATTACAGGAAATATTCATGTTTGGACCATAAAGTAGACTTCAAAATTTGTCAATTAAGTCTTTGATTAAACATCTTGTTTAAAAAAAAGGAACCAAGTCTCTTTTGCTGTTTTGCTTTTTATAAGATCCCGATGGAAATACGTTAGAAATAAAATATATCGAACAAAATCGTTTTGAATTAATTCATTTCGTTTATAAAGTTACATCACACAATTCACGAAGTAGATGGGAGATTTTTCAGAACATCATGACAAAAAATAGTGTTTTCCTATATTTTAGTGACTTTTTGCTGATTGATTGAAATTTCAGACTAGTGTTGTAAGACATTCTACCACAGCTGTGATAGGTACAGAAAAAGTTTTAAAGGACTGGTTGAATGGTTATTTATTAATTTGTAACATTTGCTAGCATAATTTACTTTGGTCGCCATTTCGGATCTAGAAAATGTTTGTTTCTATTAACCTTGGCACCTTTTGGTTTCAGACTAACTAATTAGTAGGTTGCAGCAAAGGTTTTTCTAAAGCTTTTAGGTCCGAAAAATGCTCAAAATAATCGTGGTTTGACAATATCTTCAGAATAAGTTGACTTTGGAATCTATAATTTATTTTTATGAATAGATTTGTTTTACCTAGCATTTAGGTCTTTGAAATATATTCATTTAGAAAATGTTGCATTTTTTATATTTTAAGATAAAGCTACAAATTCAAGGCCATATCATCCTAAAAGTGAAACTTGCACATTTCAAATATGAATCCTTCCAGTGATGGCCGAGGATTATATTTAAAAACTGACGAAAGAAAAAAAAACAAACGTTGATGAGCTGATCTAAATCCAAAGAACATGAAGTAGTACAGCGAAATCTGGACAAGAAGTCAGAGCTTTCATTTGTTTGGGGGATATATATTCCTCAACTTATTTTCAAAAATAAAATCTACTACATGTTTTATTCAATCATTAGTCGTATGTTCATATCAATACCGAAGAACTGCATCTACTGGCTACTAATCACCCTCGGGGTCTAATAGTTCACTAATTGTATAAGTGTAAGGAAGATATCGATTATAAAATATAGTAAAAATAAGACTAAGATTATATAATCATTCACTGTTAACCGGATTAGATTGCTGATAAAAATTGTAAAAAATTCGAAAGAAGTTCTGGCGAAACATTTGCAGACGAAGCAACAAAGCGTTTTTAAGGAACAGTCGTATAGGTAATGATTAAGTAGTGTAAAGAAAGAGCCACCTATTTATTTGGTGTTTGTTCCAGAGACACATATTTATTTGATTTTTGTTCCATATAAACATGAGACAGATTATTATTATTCAAAGTTGTTCAATATGTGTTAGTGTCGTGCGAGTATAAGTTGGATTTCCGAGTGAATTGTAAGTACCTTATTACCCAAATGAAGCATTCTATATGATTTACTAATCTAGTTCATAACAAACAATGAATAATACCTTAGATCGTATATGGCATTGAAAATATGCAATATACAATTGTATCTACAATAACATATCTACCTAAATATGTCTATCATTTAGCATTGTAAAATTAGTCTTCAGTTCCACGTTTTGATCATGTTGATTTTGAAGAAATTTTTCACAAATAAAATGGTTTGTTTTGATATATTCTTTATTTTTGTTTTTAACTTCCCTTCCTTTTCATGTTTGATATTAAACATTTGAATAAAACTATCAACAACAGTTTTAGACACTTTCGGGCATGTTTTGAGACATATAACAAATGCTTCTGAATCTTATTGATATCAATGAATATCTAATACAGTGATTTTTTGTTAGATTAAAAGACATTGAAATCATAGCTGCAATTGAGATACAACCCAATGAAAATTTGATAAACTCCAATTTCAAAAGAACATCTGTTTTCTTTCCACAATAATAAACATGGCTTAAGATAAAATCGCTAAATATATATATATATAGTAATCACGAAAAAAGGGAGTTGCATGTTTTATCTTAAAGTGACTTAGCATATAATAATTTGTTAGTTGTTCTATAAAACTAAACTGATTCAAATTTGTATTATTCAAGTTTTTTAAAAAGTTTCCTCTATGCTATTTTTTCCCTCCACATTAAAAATAGTCGTTCCATTTTGTTCTTAAAACTGGGAAAGTTTGCACTTCTTATGTCATCGATGTAATTCACCGGCTGAATGGTGCACATATCAACTGAAAGATCCTCGCCGTCAACAACAAATGGAATTATTCTGTCCCTTTTCTGTGGGTCCTCTAAAGATTGAATTATATTAGCTTGTTTCCCAAACAGCATGAAACCATCCATTGACAGAAATCGAGAATGATAGATAATAACAAGTCTACAATTTGAGATGAGACTTCCTAATCCATCAAGGGTTGAAGTGCCGGGTGTAATTATATCATCCGGTAAACCAATTTGCAGGTTTGGAACATTGATTTGTTCCAGTAAAATTTGCTGGCAAAGTCTTGCAGCCGTTTCATCTTCTAAGGCATGTAGAATTACTGCATCAAACCACTGTCCTCCTTTTAACGACAAATAATCATTAATTTTTTCAATTGAGCAAATTTATCTGCATCAAGGAATAATTGAACTTCATGTGTGATTTACCTGCATAAATTAACAGTCTCGCCTAAATATCAAGTTCACTTTATTTACTTTTATAAGATTATGTTACATTATGTATCTTTATATATACATCATATTGGAATAAAAATATAATAAACACAAAGGTAAGTTCATATGGACCTTTGATATTGTTATTTAGATAACCTACTACTTATTTAAAATTTTTATTTTTATTTTAACAAAAGCATTTCTCTCGGTGAAAAGAAGTGTAAAATATAATGGACAACTTCAAAGGAAGAGAACTTTAACTTAATCACTTTTAATACATACCAACTGGATCCCTGTCTTCTTCCAAATCGTTACAATCTGAAAACAATGGGAACATCTTTAGAACCAAAACTTTTAGTTTGAAGCTTAGTTTCCTTACATGTGTAATGAGATCTGAATAACCTACTTTATGTTACTGCCATTGGGTTGTTACCATTGCATGAGAGCTGTCAGTTCTCTATTGTACCATTTTAAGTAGGTTTGGTTATTGCAAAATTTAAATCACCATTATTACAATTCCAATAGCAAATACAGCCTATAGGATATCCCTACATATAATAATAAAACTTTTAAAACGCTTAAGATGGTATATTTTCTATTTATTTTTTTTAGTAAAAAACGATGCTGCTGAAAATAACTTCCTGTAATGTTGGTTTTTTTTAAATTTTAATTTCAGCAAAAGTGAGTTTGAGGATTATTCCACATGTCGGTCTGAATACGTAAATTGTCCTTAAATGGCAATTACCCACATAAAGAGTCGACGAACAATTCATATCATGTTGAATCATTTGCAGACTTTATTTTTGTGATAATGGTTGCTGTTTTACACTTTCTCTTTATATATCGAAGTAGTTGAAAGTATGGTCAATGAAAAAACGATAAAATGAGTAAAAATTATTATTCAAGAACAATAACTCCAATTAAAAGCTGACAAACGGTTCCTCGTATGTTTCATTTGAAGATGATGTCGTGTTCGTAATTCTGTGATAACAACGCGTCTCCTTACTTTTATAGTTTTCAAGGAAATAAGCAAAAACTGTAGAATTTGCAGACAAAAATATTTCAGGGGTAATAACTCCAAAATTTGTTGCATGAACATCTAATGAACCTATTAGAATTGAAATATTTAAGAGTCTAAATAAAATAAGAGGATTATCCAAAATTTGTATTGATATCCCAAAACCGTGCTCTTCATTTTGCTGTTGAAGTCATTTTGACAAGGCGAGTTTTCCCGTAAAAGCAGTAAAGGGTCTCGTTTCAACTTATAAAAGACTGTATTCGGTAGTTTGAATTACGCAGTCATGGTATTGTGTTTAGACATTTGCTAAAAACACAAATATCTTATCTCTAAAAATGTGCTCTATATATAAATTGTCTTAATAAAATCAAAGAATAAAACAATTAAATCAATTGTCATTGTATTAACTAACTCTAGGTAGAACATTTTTAAATACCTCAACCACAGCCAGCAAGGAATATATTACATACAAACTGATCGAAGTCCTACCAGAAAAATCACAATTTCATTGTTATAAAGATATTTTTCGAAAAATTACTTTTAAAGTAAAATAACAAAAATGCCGAACTCCGAGGAAAATTCAAAACGGAGAGTCCCTAACCAAATGGCAAAATCAAAGGCTCAAACACATCAAACGAATGGATAACAACTGTCATATTCCTGACTTGGTACAGGACTGAAATTTGAAAAATGAATGATATCAAAATTCTATATTTGCTTTTTCAAATCATAGAAATTAACGTTCATTATAACCAAAGGCAAACATTTTATCACACGTATAACAAATATTCCTAAATAAATAAACTTACTCAAACTGGATATTTGCTGTTCTTCACTTTTGCTGGTAGTAATAGAGTCTGCAAATAAGATGACATATCTCTTGAACACGTATATCATGTACATTTTTGTTTAACGTATAACATGTATAAATAATCTGCGGTGTTGAATATATTGTCTGGAAATATATCTATAATACTAAAATAACGAGGTCCAATTTGTTAGCCGGCATGACGTAAAAACGACGAATCAAAGAGTTAAACTTTATAAATAACTAATATATAGGACAATGGTGTTGATTATAAATTACACCATTCAGGCCTTTTTTCCAGCACATAATTGATATTACCATTAATTATCAAGTTCCGGGTCTATTCCGATGCCGATACCAATAGTATATGCCACATGTAGTTTCCGGTTGTATGTATGTACATGTATGTTCTGTATCCTCCTACTTTATTAGGAGCACCACCATGGGTTATGGTGTATGGAGGACATTTAACATACTGTATCGGTACAGATTTGATGTGAGCATTTGCCTAAACAGTTTCCCAGCCTGGCCGTGACGGGTCTTACTACCAGAAAGTTAACCTTCCCCAAAACAATAAGAACAATGCAATAAAACACACGAACAAACACTTACCTGATTCGCTCATTCTCAAAATATGAAAAATGCAAAATATAAAAACAATTAAATAAAAAAAATAAGGAATAAGGTAACCCCGGATGCCGCACAAATGTCATGGCAACAAACGGGAAACCAGTTGTTTTAAGGTCATACTGTAGTAAGAAAGCTAGGACGGGTTCCAACAGAAAGATTTTGAAAGCCGAGAAAACTGCACACCTTATAATCAGCATGACAATGAAAATACGAATACTAAAAATCCAGGCTAAAAATAAGGCGTATGTACTTTAATTCAGTCACATATCCGCGATGACGCCAGTGTGTTCTAGTTCTTTATAAAAATAAGGAGATGTGGTATGATTGCCAATGAGAACATTATCCACCACAGTTGAAATGAAGTGGATGTAAGATATTATAGGCAACCGTACTGCCAAAGAGAAAACCCCATACCGTATAGTCGGCTATGAAAGACCTTGACATAAAAAATATGAATCAATTCAATTGAAAACACTAACGGACTAATTTATAACATAACAATAAGCGAAAAACAAATATGACAGACATGAACCAACGAAAACCACTTAGCTATAGGCTCCTGAATTTGGACACGGACATATACAATGTGGCGGGGTTAAACATGTTTGAAGGCTCCAACCTTCCCCCAACATGGGACAGTGGTGTAACAGTACAAAATAAAAACAAGCTATAAAAAGCGGTTGAAAAAGGGCTTAACTCATCAGATGAATACAAAGCAAAAAAAAAACATCTAAAAAAAACACAGACCGGACGTTGCAGGTTATTTATACATCCCTAAAAACAAAAGAGACAAAAAATACAGATCTGAGAGTACTAAACAACATCATCGTAAAAGATGTTTGAAGTAAGTTTTCTACAGGTACAATCAAACTTGCAAACCAAATCTTTGTATCTAGGAAAAAATTTAGCAAAGGGTATGTGTTTTTGGAAAAGGAATATGAACAAAAGAAACAGAAAAGGATATGTAAATGAGACAGAAACCGAACAACCCAAAAGACCAAAAGAAACCTAAAGAACAACATATGATCCTCATCAATGTATATTGCATTCCAACATGTCTTTCAATAAACCTTAATCGTTGCGTTTGTTTTTCTGTATTGAAAATTCTGTATAGATTTCTTCTGGCAAAATTTTAAATCTGGGAATTTCACTGAAAGGATTCGATTTGAAAAGTGGTAAATGTTTTCGAGAAGATTTATGTATTCATCTGAACATTGAAAATGATGCAAGTACCAGTAATCAACTAATAAATCGGTAGAATAACTTAGTGCAAGGCATATTAACATTATTATGATGAAATAAAAATAAACAACAACTATTATTTTTGATAGATTCTTCTTGTTCTAATTGTAAAAACCTCGATAGCTTCTGGGGGCTGCGCCCCCTAGACCCCCCCCCCCCCTTGCCTCGGTAATAACAATAAGGCAAGCTACGCCACTGTCAATCATATTTAGGGTAAACAAATTAAAGCTGTATTTAGGTTCAAATATAGAATGTTACAATTTTTCTTTGCCTTAAAATCATGCCTGGGCAAATTAAATATTCCTACAACTGTACACGTGCAGAAATTGCGAACATAAGTTCGATATACCGACGTTTTACTAATTTGGTTAACAGTATTACAATGCATTCTTTTGCCGTTATACTGGTACATAATCCTTTACAGGTATATACATGTAAATAAATGGGGAATGTGTCCATGGGACACAGATGATGTCCCCGTTTGCACATAACGTTCTAAAGGAACATAACTCAAGAACGGTAAAAGTGACGCTACCCAAATTCGTGCTTGATCTGAGTGCTGTGGTAATAAGCATTGTGTATAAGTTTCATAACATTTGGTTGGGGCAAACTTAAGTTAGAGAACGGAAACGAAAAATTCAGCAATTTCTCCATTTGTAAAAGGGCATAACTCTAGAATGGTAAAAGTGACGCCTCAAACATTCAATCGTGATCTGTGTTTTTGTGGTAATGAGAAAAAATTCAATCGTGATCTGTATTTTGTGGTAATAAGCATTGTGTCTAATTTTCTTAACATTTGGTTGAGGGCAAAATTAATTTAGAGAACGAAAATAAAAAAAAACCCAGCAATTTTTCAATTTTGTAAAGGGGCATAATTCTAGAAAGTTAAAATTAACGCCACCAAAATTCAAATTTGATCTGTGTTTTGTGATTAGAAACATTGTGTATACGTTTCATAACATATGGTTGAGGCAAACTAAAGTTAGAGAACGGAAACCAATTTCGGGACGTACGGACGTACGAAAGGACGTACGTACAGATGAACAAGGGAAAAAATCAATGCCCCTTCCGCTACGGCTGGGGCATAAACAATCTAAAGAGACTTCTTTTTTTTTTCCTTTTTTTTTTATATAGGATTGTGTTGTTTTTTTTTTGACGTGTAAACTGTAGCAAAAACGGCATATATATAAAACGAACTGTAACTTACTAAGACGTGCGTATTCTTCTGCATTCCCGAGTAAGTGTTGTGCACTGGTACAACTCGATGAATCTGATTGTGGCAATGAAGCAGGGGTAGCTGTCAAACAATAATGAAATATATTTTACTTGAAAAGATACGATATATATTCTGGGACTATTATACTAACGGGACTGGAAACTGATCGGTCTGTTGAGATTTCATTGTCCCGATAGCGGATTAGTATAATAGTCCCAGCTATATTACATTAAATTACATGTACATGTACATGTATGACGTATAAACGCATGTCATGGTAGTCATCAAATTGAACTCATTGATGCGAACAGAAAAAATATAACAAAAAATACGACGAATGTTCATGCAAAAAAATAACCTAGTAAAGGGTCAAACCGGGTTGGATTGATTGATTGATTTATTGGTATTCAACACTACTTTCAACACTATTGTTCTATATCGTGGCGGTCAGTTTTTATTGGTGGAGAAAGCCGGAGTGCTTAGAAAGAACAACCGATCTTCGGTAGGAAAACTGACAATCCTAGTCAATTAAGATAATTGGAGTTGAGCGCAATTGCCACGTGCGAGATTCGAACTCACAACCTCAGTGTTGACAGGCTATTGATACAGTAGTTCTACTTGGACCACTTGCACCGAGTCTCCTAAACCGGGTAGGATGTATAAAATGTGGATTTATTCCAACCAATCAATAACATTAACGGTACCAATGTGTCTTCACCAGGTCCGCATTTCGACAACAAATGTCTCTTCAGTGATGCTCAAAGACAATATATTTGAAAATCCAAAACGTATTTATAAAAATAAAAAGCTTTTTATCAAAAAGTATAGCCAAAGCCAAAATAATATATATCTGTGTTGCTAAGATGTGCGAAAGAACCCCGATCTACACCCCACAACTTACTCCGAAAAAAAAACATAACAAAATAAATCTAAGGTATTCGTTGTATATATATAGCTTGTAATCATATACATAAATAAATACCTGCTTGTCGTTTAGTCCAGAAATACCAAAATATTCCACAAACTGCAGCTGTTCCGGTAACAAGGCATACATCTTTTCCACTCATTTTAAGCCTGCAATCCGTCAAAAAACCTTGTTAAATTTAAATAAGTAAAACATTCCTTTATAAGATATGGAGATGTTGTATTATTGCCAATGAGACAACTACCCATTAAAACCAACAGTCAAAGATGTGAACAATTATAAGTAAAAAGTAAAATAACAAAAATACCGAACTCCGACGAAAATTCAAATCGGAAAGTACCTATCAAATGGGAAAATCAAAAGCTCAAACACATCGAACGAATGGATAATAACTGTCATATTCCTATTCACTATTCAAAATATTTTATTGTTCAAATATCAAATCATGACAAATGTACATTTTAACAAAGGGATTGGACAAAAGGCAGTGCCTATACAAATCCTTTCCAATTCATGATGGATTAAATAAAATGATAGTATATAATTTTCTGATAAATTCATAGATCATACGTTGTTGCAGTGAGTCAGGGGAGGCAATCCCCCCACTTCTCGAAATATTTTATTGGGTATACATATATAAATAATAACTATGTGAACAAAGTCATTGCAAGATCTACTGAAAGTGGTATCGAATTTTATACCACATTAATAAGTGTCATATTCCTGACCACCGTGACTTAGTACAGGCATTTTCTGATGTAGAAAATGGTGTATTAAACCTGGTTTTATAGCTAGCTAAACCTCTCACTGATATGACAGTCGCATTAAATTCCATTACATGTATATTGACAACAATGTGTGAACAAAACAAACATACATAATAGGTAAAAATTTCAAAAATAAGGGTACAGCAGTCATTATTGTGTTATAATCTAAATCACTATAAAAACAAACAAATATGTCAACAAAGAAAAACAAAAAGGCTTATAGACTAATTGTTAGGCCGTTAACAATGAGAAAATAGATTATACCGTATAGTAAGGTATACAAGGCCCGGAATATCAAATGAAAACATCAGCAGCCTGAGTTAAACTACAAAAAAACGAAAAACAATTATGATGAACAGCAACCAACTGCAACTACCGAAATACGGGTTTCTGGCTTTGGTCATGCACATGCAGAAAATAGCGGGGTTAAAAAGAAATAAGGAGATGTGGTATGATTGCCTATGAGACAACTATTCTTTAGAGTTCAAATGACATGGGTGTAGGTAATTATAGGCAACCGTTCGTCCTTCAACAATGAGCAAAACCCATAGTGATACCGTATAGTCGGTGGTATAACAGCACAACAAATTTTAAAAAACAAACTGTAAAAATCAGTTGCAAATGACTTTACTCAATAGAACGATGAGAAGCACAAAAACAAGTAACATAACAGCAGCAGACACAAGGCACTGATGTAAGAGTGCTCGCAGTTACTAAAAGCTAGTTCAAAGCCAATTACTTTCTCATGTTTTTATCAGATCGCTTCTGTACATTTTAGAAAATAAATTATGTTTGAACTAATGTCATATATATATATATGTATAATGCATATGATGCATTATACATATATATATATATAGTGATGTTAGGAATCGAAACGGTATTTGGAAGGCCATATAATTTACCTCAATTTAGGATAGACTCTTGAATTTTGAAAGAGTCAAAATAGGATGAACGGATCATATAAACCTGAAGGAAAATATAATTCAAGCCCAAACGAAAAAAATTCAAGTCTAAATTGAAAACAACGTTCAAACCCATGATTGCATTGGATAAAAACCGCAATTTTTATACGTGTGCATGCAATATATATATATATGTATATATATATAATTCGTCTAAATAACAGCCCAACAATGTTAGATCTGTAAATTTTGCGGAAGAAAATTTTTTGTTCTTCCCTGGCCGGGATTCGAACTCATGCTACTGAGATATCGTAGCACAAAATCGCCTAGCACTATGCCCGACGCACTAGACCACTCGACCACCTAGGCTCGACAAATTTAAGCTTTCGGTGGCCGGGTGTTACCTTTCCTCGTCAGTTTTTATCTAGCGTCGTGACACAGTACATGATATATAAGGCATGAAGATGGAATATTACAGATCAGCTGAATTATACTAGAACACCCCCGCGGGTCCGTGACGGAATTAAAGTACATACGCCTTATTTTAGC
Source organism: Mytilus californianus (assembly GCF_021869535.1). Taxonomy (NCBI): domain Eukaryota; kingdom Metazoa; phylum Mollusca; class Bivalvia; order Mytilida; family Mytilidae; genus Mytilus; species Mytilus californianus. The sequence goes on from NW_026262626.1 coordinate 14,970,062, forward strand.
CAGGATTTTTAATATTCGTATTGTCATATGATGACATCATGCTGATAATAAGGTGCACAGTTTTTTCTGCTTTCAAAATCTTTCTGTTTGAACCCGTCCTGGTTTTCTTACTACAGCCGGAAACTACATTTGACTATGATTGAATTTAGTAGTGTCAATGCCTGTATAATGACGAAGTTTATGTGTGATAATGACCCGTGTATATGGCAAATCTCAAATACAACGTTTGGTGGTGCGCCTGACGGAGGCGGAACGTACAGATTAGGTACTTGTAACAGGTTACAGGTGACATATACTTTTGGTATCGGTATTGGATTCGACCCGGAACTTGATAATTATTGGCAATATTTATTATGTGGAAAACAAAAGGGCCTGGAATGGTATAATTTTTAATCAACACCATTGTCCTATATTAGTTATATAGTTGAATTCTTTGATTCGTCGTTTTTACGTCATGCCGGCTAACAAATTGGACCTCGTTATTTTAGTAGCTAGTATAGATATATAGAACTGCGTTATAAGGCCTGTTTTTTATACTCAAACTAGTTACTGGTTAAAAACAACATGAAACATGTTTAAGCTTAAACCACAAACATGTTAAAAGGGAGGGAAAAAAACGCAACGGTTGAGGAAAAATGTTTAAGCTATAAACCATTTTGAAAATATCTAAAACATGCTTTTGTTCTTTAACCATTTAATCGCATGGTTAAGACCGACCTGTCAAAAAACTGTTAACCATAGATTTAAAATGTTTAAAACCAGGTTAATGGTTCAGAATAAAAAAAACTGCCTTAAAGTGCAATCAAAATAATAGATTTTCTTTTTACAAGGATTTTCACCAAATAGAATATAACTTGACTTTCCGAACATTACTTAAAGTAAATGTTTGATTTAAAAAACAAATCGTATTGACATGTGTTTATATTTAAACCTTTATAAATAGCTTAAACATTATGATTTATAAATAACTATAGAAAAACCTATATTCATTTTTAAAACGAAACCAAATTATGCATATTGTTTTTACTTAGACATTAAAATTGACATTAAATATCAACTTAAAGAATTCATGCAAAAGACAGAATGTTGTTTAGGCAATACTATAGTAATAACTGTACGGAATTGAATTTAAAAGTGACATATTTCAAAAACCTTTGTTTGAAATCATTTAAAAAAATAACACTGCATACATTCATACATTGTTTTGTTATAAAAAGTTTTAATAGAATCCATAAAGTTAACATAATAGAAGACTCCAAGTCAACAGATTACAAATAAACATACATAATCAAGTCTAATAACACATACCTTATTATTACATTCTAAATGAATACCTAATGTTCAAACTTTTTCCATTGAATTACGTCAGCTATTTAAGATATATATATTAACCACAAAGTACCACTATACAACTATTATACTCGTGTTAATAATAATTTTATTTTAAAATCCTATGATTTGTTTTCACCCGGCATTTTTTATATAGGAATTTTTGTTTGCATTGATCTAAATAGAAACAATAGTATTGAAGAAGAAGTACTTTTATCTTCTTTTTATATGTATCCTCAACATCGACCATGCCATTTTACCTACTACAATTCTCGCTACCATTGTACATGTAATGGTTATAACTGAACGGAGGGTACATGCATTAATGTACAAATACATTGTAAATACCAATTTCTGAGCGCACGACATATATTTAAGGTAGAACTATCTTCATGAATCAGCAGTGGTGTTTATCAGTAGAAAGAAAGCTCTGATTAGTTCTAAATACTTATAAAGCAATACGTTTATTCAAATAGTGCATATCTTGTAATAATGATAATTACACAAAAGAGAGGCGGAGGTTACCAAAGGAATCATCAAACTCAAAAGTCGAAAACAAACTGACAATGACATGGTAAAAAACGAAAAACGATCAAAAGACAAATAACAGTAAACACAACACAACATAGAAAACAAACGCCTGAGCAGCATGAACCCCATCAAACACCGAGAATGATCTCAGGGTAAGCAAATCCTGCTCCACATGTGGCACCCGTCGTGTTGCTCAATAAGAAATACGGTGATAAGTCAAAATTTACATTCGAGGAAAAGAGGACCAGATTGGGGTTACGACTATTTGAACATATCCATCGACATCTGTAAAACAGATATTCCATTACGGTCAACCGTTACAATTGGTATGCACGAATCGCCTTTTAAGATTAACCTTTATCCATACCCTTCATCAGGAACGATTAAACCGGAAAAAAGGGCCTCTTGACGGATGCATAAAAACTTGAATACGTGAGTAAATGTAAGACCAATAGGGACATACAAAGAATAGACAAAACCTTCTAAGCTAAATAAACTCATCATTGATACCAGAATTAAATTTGTTTACGCCAGACGCTCGTTTCGTCTTCAAAAGACTCATTAGAGAAGCTCAAATCAAAAAAAAATTAAAAGGTAAAAAAAACGTACAAATTTGAAGAGCATTGAGGACCCAAAATTACAAAAGGTTTTGCCAAATATAACTTACGTAATCTAGTCCTGGGGTAGAAAATCCTTAGCATTTTGAAAAATTACCAAAGTTTTGTAAAATTTACCATAAGGAGTTTGAAACTATATTTTTTGATAATTTCTAGATTGTTCAACAATTTAATTTAATACAGTTATGTTATGAATCATGTCAGTACCCTGAAGCACTGCTTACTGAGCTGGTGATACCCTCCAGGACTAGCAGTTCACCAGCAGCGGTATCAACTCAGCGCCAAAAAAATGAAATAACATGGACAAAATCATTTATAGTTTGGACATTCATTAAATAAGAATGTTCATTGATTTTATTGGTTCATATCTATCATTGATTGTCAATAACGGAAATTCACCCTTGACCCTAAAACTTTAATCCACCAACAATCACTGATAGACGCTACGAAGTGTTAAATGAGGGAGAAGTTCGAAACTCCCATATTTAAAGATATTTAATTCGTTGAACAAAAAAATAATGATTGAAAATAAGTACAAAATTGATGTCTCAATAAAAAAGAGTGTTGATAATCGAAGGACGCGTATCAATAAAACTCTAAAATTTTTGTTTATAAAATGTCTTATTTATAAGTATCATGTACCTGATACTCTACAGCAAAAGATTATCTATGAAATGTTATATAAGACATGATCACGGAATAGAAAATGAAGAACAAAAATATGAAAACACAATTATACTAAAAGATAAAAATGCTTAAGAAAACTACAAGACAAAACAGATGCAGATGTTAGTAAATATAAAGGATATAATACAAAGGTGTGAAACTCTATGAACATTATCAGAAAAGACAAAATTATAGTAATCAACGGAAATCAAAGCATTTTTTCGAATCAAAACATTTGTAAGGTTAAATTTGGCAAAGAACTTTAGAAAAAAAAACACGACCAATTAGAGGCTATAGTGGTCTTCACTCTTTTCAATTCAAATCTAATATACTTGAAGATACAGAAACATTAACTAGTTTATTGCTTATCTCTTTACATACATCCCTAGCTTTTTTGTTTTTATTTTATTTGTGCATTCATGGTGAAGGTAAATCAGGAAAAGCGTCCGGAGGCAACAAATGTATAAAGTGTTTTTTTTTTTTTTGCAGCACTTATTCGATACTGCTGCTGGTGATTTTAGCCACGTGAATATCGTCCGCCCAGTAGACAATGCATCTGCACTGACATCATTTACAATATACTTTTCTAGAAATATCTTTATAAAAAAAGAAATTATTAAAAACTTTTTTAAATTATCAGGCATAATTGATCGTAGTTGGTCTTTTGGTGTCCCTTTTCATTATAAAGCTCGTCAAGTATTTATTAATGCCTGGCTTTCAAATGTTTGTATATGAGTGTTCCTGATGAAGTTAAATCTAGAAATGCGCTTCTGACACAGTAAATATTTTTTATTTTCTATTACTATATCGATACTGCTGCTGATGGCCACTTAGTTACCGAAAGGATTACCAGCTTAGTAGTCGGAACTGACATGATTTACATGTATAACATAGATTTCCAAAATATATCGTTAATGAATAGATCTATTTGTGGTAGGACATCCTGGCACTCGGTCAAGTAAGAGCAACCAAAACAAGTAAAATCAAATATATAATCGGTGTAATTTGGGTGGAAAGTCTACTGTTGTCCGATGATTTTGTCGTGTATAGAAAACATAAAACAATTGATTTTCCCCAAAAATTGTACCGAATGAAAGCTTTATTTTACTTTTTTGCGTTGCTCTTGCTTGACCGAGTACCAGGATGTCCTACCACAGAGTAGGTAACCTATCGGAAAATTATAAATTCCGGATTCAAAATTCGGTAATATGAAAATAGTCTATTAATATTTGTTTATAGGGTTCAAGTTCCCACAAAGTTGACCTTAGATGGGTTTTGACTATTCGTTTTGTCATATGGCTCAATGAGCATTCATACAGCAATTTTTTTTCAAATTTTTGAATTTGAGCGTTCCTTATCAAGAAAATCTAGAAAATCCAAATATAAAGTGTTATTGTCATGTTCTAGCTCGGAGTCATCGCTACCGCTGATGGTGGACGGTAAGTCTCCTGGGTATCGCCAGCCAGATAATCAGTGTTTCGGCGCTGACATGATTTAAAACATGCATTTAAAAATTCGTGAAGAAATAAAGAAATAATAAGATCCTTAGATTCCGATTCCCTCTGAAAATTTTGACCTTTATTAAATTTGGCTACTCTTTTTGTGTCCCCTTGTGATCATATAGCTCATAGCGTTCGTGATAAAGATGATTTTATATTTGTCACATTTTATACCACAAATATCCTTTTATCAAACTCATTAACCGTTTAAGAGTTCCCTTTACACATAATATATATTCTCCCTATACGACATTTCGTTTGACGCGACTTACCGAAAATAGGATTAAGGTCAGGTATCTGAGCAGGTGTATTTTCTCTCGTCATTTTCACATAGCGGCAGGATTGGACTTCATGAAGTCTATTATTAACAGGGCTATATATATAACGGTACATGGGTGTTTTAACGGTATTATTGATAAATACTGTATCTTCAATACGTGAATTTATGTCGTGCACTTTTTTAAATTGAGGTTTTTAGTTAACTTTTACATTTTGTTACAATTCTTCGTTTGAACTTAAAACAAAGATTGAGTATAGTGAAAGTATTGTTCTGTTTCGAATTAATCTATGCCAAAAGATAAAAAGTCAGTCATGTCTGGTCAGAATGTGGAGGGTTAATTCGACGCTTCGTATTTTTCGAGTGTCATTATTTTGGCAAATAAGAGAAACATTTGCGTAAATAATAACTTGTAAAAGAGCCCGTATTTAACCTATATTGTTTAACTCACTAGGTATTGTTTTTTTTTGTCATTGTTGAAGGCCAGATGGTGGCCTAAAATTGCTTACATCCACCTCTTGCGAACTCTGGTGGATAGTTGTCTCATTGGCAATCATACCACATCTCCTTATTTTTATCATAATCAAATGTTCGGCACATATCTAGCATTCCAATTTGTTCCAATGGTCTTTATACCTGACGATCTACATTGCAACCAAAAAACTCATCCAAGATACCAGGCTAATAATGTTGTACGCCAGACGCGCTCGAATCTAAAAAGTTAAAAGACCAAATAAAGTACGATGTTAAAGAGCAAGGAGGATAAAAAGTTTCGACAAATTAATCTTATTGTTAAATTCGTTATCGTCCTATATATATGCATGAACTATTTGTCACAGAATTTTCTGAAAAGCAAAAATAAATATCACTCTCAGTGTTGTTACATGTTTATTTGTTTGTTGTTTATGTTCAACCTTGTCAATTTCGTGATGGCGAAATGTTTTCCCATCAAGAGGATTCATATTCTTGGTAGGCTAGTAGTTTAAAATGAAACTATTTAACTATCTTTTTCACTGTTTCTCCGGCTTTCTCCAAGAATAAACATTAACCGCCACTTAACAGTACAATAGTGCTGAAAGTGGCGATAAACACCAATAAATCAATGTTGATTTTCCAAATACATTTGTATCTATGTATTAATTTGTTATATGCTTATCAAATTATTGGTGTCATTGAATGCCAAAAAAAAACTGTTATGCATACAACAGTAGTGAATAAAACACCGAGGCAAAAATTAAGCGAAAAACTTACATTTTTTATATACATTTTCAAAGTGTTTCAAACACTCGTTTAATATGATTTCCAATTGTATTCATTGTTTTTGAATCAATTGCATACAAAATAAGGAGTTGTGGAATGATTCCTATGAGACAACTATCCACCAGAGACCATATGACGTAAATACGAGCATCTATGGGTCAACGTACGACATTCAACATAAAATATCCATCCTGAATAGCATGATTTAAAATGTCCCAACATCACAGAATGTAATACAAAAAAAAACCCATAGGCCTGATGAATGTACAAAACAATTGTAATGTACAGCAACACAACATAACCACCGAGTTACACTCTCCTTATTTGGGACAGACACATACATAATGTGGCACGGTTAAACATGTTTGCGATTGCCCAAGCCTCCTCCTGACAGGAGTAAGTGGTGGTAACGACACAACATAAAAACAAACTTTAAAAATCAACGAAAAAGGGCTTGCCTCATCAGATAGATATAAAGCACAAATACAACAAACTATGATACTTCAGACACACATTACCGATCTGAGAGTACTCTCAGTTACTAAGGGTAGTTCAGTCTCATTAACAACTAATAAATGAATGAAGTTGAACAAAAAGAATTAAGGTAGCTCAAACCTTAATAAATGGTAATTCTGAACTTGGTTATGCCTTTCTGTTATATTCATTTTTAACGATTGTGTTTTCTGTCCTGCATTGTCCGATTATCTAAATGACGAAAAAGAACAAATTTTAAGATTGTTTCATTCAATTTCCATTTTCGTTTGTTTTTTTTTTTTATTTATTTTTTTTTCATTACTTGAGATCTTATGGCAATGTCTTCCTCCAAGAATTTACTAGTTTTTCAAACTTCCGTGTGAAAATGGGAAACTGACGATCAGTGGTGTCATTAATATATTTTAAAGGTATAATTGGAGATAAGTCGACTGATATTTTTTCTTCATTCAATTGTAATGGAATTATTCTGTTTGCTTTCTGTGGATCTTCCAGCGACTGAATGAGATTTATATGTTTCCCATAACCTGCAACTGTATCCGATTCGAGACTTTTAGTTAGATAGATGAAAACTAATCTACATGAGTCTAGACAGACAGGAGTTGACTTCCGGGTGCTAACAAATCTTCTGGTAGTGCAACTTGTAGATTTGATATGTCGGGAAAATTATTCATTAAGAATGTTTTACACTCATTTGCTTCATTCTGGTCTTTTTTTCCGTGTAGTATTAAAATGTCATGGCGAAAGATATCTGAAACGATAAAATAAATGTGTTCTATCATGGATAGATTATTCGTACGACAGGTCATCAAAAATCTCAGTAGTATTCTAAGATCGGTCATCAGATCGTAAGCCTCTCTAATTTCAAATTAAATAGGTAGTTATATTTCACACGTGCTTGTGATATAGTTTTTAGATTATGTAATATAATAAATATAAAACGAATGAAGATCAAATAACACGATGCCCTGGTTCAAATATTAGAAATTTGGAGGTGGATAAAAAAGGCATATGATAAAGCAATTGTTGACTTTTGGTATAAGTTGATTCAATGATTTATCAACCCAAGATATATGACAATCAACTTCGGTCGTAAGCCCCGGTCAATAGCATATATCTGGAGTTGTTAAATATATTTGTATCAACCTCATCAAAAGTCAATAATTGTATATAATCATCTTTATTTTCTGTCTAGTGGGAATGTATAACAAACTACATATTTACAAAATTAAGCTGTAGTATGATTGTCAATGAGACAACTATCCATCAAATAATAAAAAGACAATCTTAAACATTTATAGGTCTGAAACATGAGCAAAACCCGTAACGTAAAGTAAGCAGTAACATGCCCCTGGATGGAAATTATTCAACAATTCAAATTAGCAGAAACTCAAAGTTCCATACCGAAGTGTAGTATACACAGTGTTACACAAAGCTACTACTAGTTCAAAACCAAATTATAACTAATTAATATACCATGCTATCACTGACTATAATATAAATCAGTACACCTCTAACGAATTTAGTGTACAGAGGACTTAGGTGGACTACGACCTGGTGTACTGAAAAATATAAGTATCGACAAGATAAACAACATTATTGTAAAAATAAAATCTGTTGTTAATAAGGTGTCTCCATACACAAACAAACTACCAAACACCAAATCAATCCCTGATTGAATAACTGACCAGTTTTTCTTTGCAAATTATTTAGTTATTAAAATCTGGATTGAAACTACAGACATCGGTATAGAGAACGAGTTGGGATATTTTCAATGTAGTATATTTAATGTGAGCCATTTATACCTAATGATCTGTCCACCTCCACATCATGTTGACAATACTGTGAATATTACGTGTTCAAATGATATAAATCAAGTATGTCTAACTTTTGTTTTAGGCAGTATAATCCAAAGATAAACAACTTAAGGTGCAGATTTCTGTCTATGTCCGACATGACAAAACATGCATGACAGAAGATACTTACTTTGTCGACTCTGCATTCAAGCATATTCTATTACGACTGTGTTCCCTTCATGCTTGTCTGTTTGTACATGCTTAATTATAAATTATTTAAAATACTAGTAGCATTGTTATTACAAAAAACCTAATAATATCTTGATAAGGCCCAACAGAAGTATTTTAAGATAAATTATACCAAAATATAATTCCAGGAAAATCTCTTTGGCTAACCTTGTTCATCAGGACGTTCCAATGCATGTATGTCAATACACTCAGTGACATTTGAACCTAGATATGCCATGTCACTGACAACAAAGTAAATTCCTTTCATACAGAAATAATCCCGGTTTTACACAAGGCGTGGATATATAGAACGAATTTGTGAAATATATACACGTCGTAAGAATGGACAAAAGAAACATAACTGCGATAAAAGGAACAGCATCAACTGAATTGGTGAAAAACATAAAACATAAAACAGTTTACAGAATGAATTTACATTAAGCAATATTTGCAGCCAAATTCCATTAAAAAATGGAAGCGGAGGATAGCAAAGGAATGTTAAAAATAATAAGTTGAAGACAAACTGACATCGATAAGGGAAATACAAACCGAAAAATGACGAAAGTCTACAAAAACACAACACAGAAAACTTAAAACTGAGAAAATCGAACCCACACTAAAAAAAACTTGAGTGATTTCTATTTTACCATTCTTGGAACCATCCTCCCTTTAACATAAATTATGTCATTTGATTTCATTGGCCACTTTCATATGCAGTTTTTCTTGCAATAGTATCTCATTAATATGAAAAGCTTATTAACGACAGCATGACATTACAAGCTTGTATTCTTCATAAAATATAATTAACGTTAAATCCATGTTTGTTGGTTGATTTGTACAACACCGCTTTGATTTGATCCAGTGAGGACCCTTTGTTTTCATTAACTGTTATATGTACCTGGCTATTTATTATACTTATCATTATTATTATTGTTATTATTCGCGAGGATAGATCGTTTTAAATTGTCATAGGAACTACATTACGAAAGTCGTATATTAAATCTGAGCCTTGTATACCTATAGGTCTGTCTTCTTCTAGATCATGTTGACCTATAAAACAGAAACAAATATGAATATTACGTGTTTGAATAATTAAAAATAGTATGTGGGAGTATCAGTTTTGATACAGTATTCCAAAATTAAACATTTCAAGTTTTAGTTCTCTGTCTTCGTTTGACATAACATAACATGTATGGCTGAATGAGACTTACTCGAACATTCCTTTGAGTTAGTGTTTTTTTTTTCTACTGTTTTCTAGCCATGTTTGTTTGTTTGTGTCTGCTTTATTATGATATATTTAGAATAGCAAATAACACTGTTATCATAAAATAATAATGAACTAGACAAGTAATACCTCGATAAGTTCCAAATAAGGTATTATATTATATCGTTATGAAATATCTGTTTCACAAATGACGACTGATATGTCCTAATTGGCGTAACCACAATCCCATCTTCTTTTTCGCGAACGTGACATCACCGAATTATACTTATCATTGGGTTTGCACTCATATGATCAACACGACGGGTGCCACATGTGGAACATGATCTGCTTAGTCAATCGGAGCATCTTATATCACCCCTTATTGTGTTTAACAGGGGTTCGTGTTCGTCTTGCTTTAGTTTTTTGTGTTTTCTTCTTGCTTTTTATTTTTTCTATGTCTGTGTTGTTTATACCGGTAGCAGTCTTGCCTATACTTTGCTATACAATTTCGTTATCTAATATTTCACATTCGGTCAAGTTTAAGGGTTAGAAAATTTACATGGCCGATGGTTTACGAAATTGTTCATGTTTTAGAGTAAGATCAGAGTCAATTACCAATCCGGTATTCCATGATGCATAATCACTTGATTTAGCTTATCGACGTTATATAGAGGAGTTACAAGACGGATTTCACATGTGGATCAGGATCTTCTTACTTTTATGGAGCACCTGAGAATACCCTTAACGTTGTATGTGTGACGTAGAAGTACCAAATACTACTTTTGAAGTCTTCGATTTAACCAAGCCGAATATATCCTAGCTGCATTTGACAATTGAAAAAATATTTATTTTTAGTGTTTAAAATATGATATATAATTTATTGGTGTCCGTTAAGTACGACATGGGTGGATGACATGGCAGAAGAAAACAGTAGGCGAAAACGCAACTCAAAATACGGAGTATGGAGTATAGTTGGCCGTCTAACAGGGGAGTTGCTTGATATGGACTTGACGTCAATAAACTAATCGTAGATACCAATATTAAAACACATTGAATAATTTCCTCATATTTTGAAGGAAAAGGAAAAGAAAGTACAACCACCACACACGTGTACTAGAAACCGATAAGGCACCTCCAAAACCATGGAACCAGGTGTTCAGGTCATTTCAAACTGACAAAAGCATTTTAAAAAACACGACGGTTAAAATCTTGTTTAATTAATTTCCGCTTACAAGTACAGCGAAGAATACTGGAGATCTTATTGACAAAAAATTCAATACAAATTACATCTAGGTCTCTGAAGACTAGTACCAAATGCGTTTTTTTTTCCTTTTACTTGAATATACATGCCTTTGTAGAAACAAAAACCAAAGTGAATGAATCACGCTCGTAATATTGATTACAATTCTACATGCATGTAGAAAAATAATATCTACTGAAACAACAGGGGCATTTATTAGGTGTATTCCTTATATTGATATAGTAACAACAAACATGACAAGTGTTTGTATAAGCATATGGTGGATTCAGAATAATTTTGTACTCCCTTTTGTAATTTGAGGTCTAAATAGTATCATCACTTTATTGATAATAAATGAGTAAATACATATAAAAGGAAAGTTCCTTTCACTTTTTTGTGAAATTCCTATAAATTTGTGAGAAAAATTGCAAATGTGCATATTGAGTAAATATCAACACATGTCCGTAACTTAAATCACTGCTGAATTCACTTTAAATACTAGACTAAGTACAATTTACGCAAGAAATTCATTTTCATCTGTTATTATATTTCAATTAATTATAGGTCAACTCTTGATTTATTTTATGTTACATGTACATAGTCTTGTTTATGCTGTTTTCAAAACAAATATATATCGGGAATTGGGAGAATTATTGCAGATTATAAAAGATAAACTTGTTTTTTTCTTTTTATGTATTTTATAGATAAGCTGACTTGGGATTATAATTGTTCTTTAAACATTTGATAGTTTTTTGGTTTTTTTTTTAAACATATTCATGTATCTATAATTGTACATTCCAGAGTTTAATTTCACATTTACTGTTCATAACTAGCACTTTTCTAGCAAGGTACAAATTATAATATAAGCATTTCTGCTTTTTTTTTTTACATTTACCAAATGAGTTTTACAAATTTTAAACATAACTCAATCAGAATCCAAGCATTTTGCATAGTATTGACCTTTATTGTTTACCCCAATCGCAACCTTTCTGTTCCCTTTTTTGTTGTTTTAAGAATAAGAAGATGTGGTATGATTGCCAATGAGACAACTCTCCAAAATAGACCAATTGACATAGAAATTTACTATAGGTCACAGTACGGCCTCCAACAATGAGCAAAGCCCATACTGCATAGTCAGCGATAAAGGGCCTCAAAATGACTAATGTTAAAACAATCAAAACGAGAAAACTAACGGCCTAATTCATGTACACAATAATGAACGAAAAACGAGTATGTTGCACAGCAACAAACGACAACCACTGAGTTACAGGCTACTTACTTGGGACAGGCACATACAGAATGTGTTCTCTGTATATGAAGATTTAAACACAATTGTGTATTATCATACTGTGTTATGAACTTTGTAAAAGCCATGCTAAATTATTTCAGATTTATATGACTGATTGAATTTAAAGAGATGATATTTTCGTGCATTGGTAATAATAGTGAGAAAACTGAAATTGTTTTTAAAAAAAAAAATGTTTGCCTCGTAAACCTTCGGAAATCGATTCTTCCTTAACTTTAAGTAAATCAAAAAGGATTTGATTTTCAGACTAGGTATGTTTCCCTATTGTTCTACGAAGAATTTATATCCTTAAATCTCATATGCCTTCCATTAAACGCTGCGGATCCATACATGTGGTAAAATAAGAATATATTGCATGTCAGTTCATAGACAATCTCATAATTTGTGCTGGTTGGTCTGTTTTTTTTTTTTGCATGTTGTCGGCATTATAAAACAACATGTAAAATTGGATAGAATTTCCTTTATAACATTAGTTCCATATGGTAGAAACATTCTGGAATATTATTATTTTCCAAAAAAATTAAAATATAACAGTATTTTTTCCTTACGATTTCGAACATTTGTTCCAACAGAAACAGGTATTATAGTATTGTTTATAACAAAGTTTCAAGAGGAACTTCAGTTAAAGGAACACATATACATTGACAGACCAACCCGTAGTAAATAAATATAAATTCAAACCCTCATAAATTTTGTCTTTAAGAATTATACCTCAAAGTTAGCTAAGCCCTTATATTTCCGTTTCTTCAAATTTGTATTCTGTTGTTTTAGACTTTCAATATTTGAGTTCAATATAAAGATACATGATGAGAAATGCTTTTTTCACAACCCTTATTCAAACAGTGCTCAAATAAGATAACGAGACCAGTTTTCATCGGTCAGCGGCTTACCTAATTCATGCGGATTATGAACATGAACCACCTTATACAATAAGCTGCAATTTCTAACGTTTGTTCTGAGTCTTGTTGATACATATGTAGAGACGGAAAATCAAATACGTTGTATCACAACAATGATGATCTAACGACTTAAAGGTGCATGTGTGTAATTGAAATATATATTTGCATTAAAGCCAAATGTTACAGACGACTGTACTTTCCAATTTTTTAGGCAAGTAATAAAAACTACATCACTCATTTCTATGCATTTATGTATTTATGCAATTCATTCTTACTGTAGGCATATCAGTCTTACATTTTTTAGGATGTTTAGCGTTATCATGCTAGGAAGTAAATATGTACCTTCAACTGGATTTTCTTCATGAGAACTTGATTCCATCTTTTGGTTTATTTGTTCAATTTCTTTTGTTAGTCTGTCAATCTAAAACAAATGAACAATTACAGGAATATTAAACTCGAACTTAATCTGCCTTTAGTGGTCACAAACGTTCATTTAAAAGTTAAATCAATATCAATTAGCGGTTCCCCTTTTTCATCTGGAAACCAAATGTGTGACAGATGGACAAACGAAAGGACAGACAGACGGACATGAGGATTCTTATTACATACTGGCGACTCTGTGAAACGTTTGCATTATAATGAACATGCAAAATACTAAGCTAATTCGTTCGCTATTTTAAAGGGGTTGCAATTCATTTGGGATCATTTTTGCAATGTCGAGTTTATTATAAACAAAGTCTAATTTTCAAAATTGATAAAGTGCAGCTTTGATTATTTCTACTAAATTCAATTTCAACTCGTATGTAGACTCGGAAATATAGGGTCGTATATATATTTTGTAAACACCTGTCTAATGTTGGAGACTGTACGTTCCATTGAGATATCTTTTGTGTTTTTGTGTTCTTGTGGTTTTTTTTTGTTAGACTATTTGCACTTTTATTTCCTTTTTACTTCATCATTATAATTCATCCATTCATATTTCGTGTAGAGGCCATTTTAAACACGTACAACGAAGGTTTTGTTTCATCAGATGTATGTTCCATTTTATAGAAACATTCGAGTCCAACTGGCAAATATCAATCATGTGACAGATAAACGTGGTTTTTCAGAACGAAATATACATGTAATTTCAAGGATGTCTGATACTCACTAGTAAAAAAAACATTTGATCTGAACAGCTCTTTAAAGACTCAACGAAAAGTTACTAAGTAGTTTTAAGTCATTCCGTCAATTTGCAGTCTTATAAACTGCGGTAAATTCTGTACTGTCAAGATAATTCGCCTGCAGTCAATTAAGATCTGTTGAGTCTTTTTTAGACTGTTAAGTAGTTTTTATTAGCCTTTACACACCAACAACATTGTAAATTGTTTGAAAAGCATGTAATTGACTGCAAGCGAATTATCTGTACTCTAATCGAATTAACCCCAAAGGATAGGTCTAAAATTTGACAAAGACTGGATAAATTGTTCAGACTTTTCAGATGATTTTAATATCAAAATGACTATTTAAGATTGAAATTCGTTTACTAGTGGTACATATAAAACCTTTAAATTAAGGAATATATCTCATTCATACAAAGCTTTGATTCCTTGCCTTGCTTTGGGAATTCGTTTTTGTTTATTTTGTTTATCAGCTCCTGGTTTATTGTCAAAATGTGCATCTGGTGCATCAACATTGGTATCGTTAATGTTTTTAATTGAAAGTTAGTTTTAGGATAAGGTGCGTCAATGTGTTTTGGAAAATATTATTAATGAGAAACCCAAAAGAAATTTAATTATTAGTCCTTCAAACTATGTGATGTACCTTTACTGAAATCGTATAAACTTCGTCTTTCATTTGTTCTAGACTGTTGCATTTCTCTTCTAGTAGCTTCAGCTGGGTTTCAACAGGTTTTAAACTGGTATTTATTTGGTGGTTCAATTCTCTAGATCTTTCAACTAACTTTGCTTCTTCTCTTTTCAAGGTAGTCTGGATTTCTTCGAATTTTCTTTCTAATGCTTTTTTGTCATCTGTCTCTGCTTTGCCAAGTTCTGTTTGATGTGTTTGTATTTCTTCTAATTTATTTTGTAACTATTTTTCTATTGAAGTCTCTATTATTTTAGTTCGATCTGCGTGTTGATATTGTTTATTTTCCAGCTGTTTAACATTAGCCTGAAGTTTTTGTAATTGTTTCAATTGGACTATAATATAGACAAAATAATATAAACATTCTAACATAGTTACTTGAAATCATTTATTAGCCAACGAACTAATCTATTCATTGTTTAGACTCCAAGTTTTAACTAAAATCGAAACAATGCCAAGTTCAGCTAGCTGAGCATTGTTACAGATTAGTATGCCATTATGGATAACCTTGTCATTATGAAAAGAAACAAACTAAAGATGGCTGACTTCTTTAAGAGTAGTACTCCTTGAGTAAATAATCATAGATGAAAGGAATTTAACATCACAAATATCTTTAATGTTAATATTGTCTGAATTGTAGTTCTTTTGGTATGAAAGGTGTTTTGATATTAAATTGTTTTAAACCAATTTCATAAGGAATGGTTTATAAATAATGACCTCGTTATATTGCTCTGTTTGGTGTAAAGGCATTGTTTCAAAGGACTTAGTTGGTTGATAACACATTTCCTCTAGATCTGTTTATATGAAAATTATGAGATTTAGTAAGATTGTCAATGAGATAACTATTCACCAAAGTCTAAATCAATCTGTTTAAAATAATTCTGGATCTGATAACAGCCTGTTCTTTTTAATGTTCTGGTAATTATAACTTCAGCCACTTAACTTTCAGCTTCCAGAGTTGGGAAGTTGTGTATCATTTAGACAATACCCAAAAGGTGTTTAAAATACATAGAATAACGAAGCGTTGTCAGATCCTTGTAATCTAAGCGTGGACACAGGATTTGTATTTCAACCAGACTGAGTCCATATGACGAGGAGAAGTAACTAAAGATTACCGTATGGCCTTCTACAATAAGCAAAACTAATACCGTAAAGTAAGCTATAGAAGACCTGACATGAAAAATATGAAACAATTCAAAAAAAATACCAACATCATAATTTATAACATACGGATCAATGAAAACTAAATACAAAATGTAAGACAGACTTGAAACAACCACAACTACTGAACCTCAGGCTCCCTACCTGAGACATGCACATAAAATACATGTATATTGCGGGGTTAAATATTTGTGTGTGTGCTCATCCTTCCCCCTACCTTGAGCAGTGGTAAAACAACAGAATTCAAGAACAAACTGCCAAAACAGATGAAAACGGCTGAAATCAATAGACCAGTATACGAAGCACAAAAACAACTAACATAAAGGAAAAGACACAAAATACAGATCCAAGAGCACTCGCATCCTTGTTGCTTAATGCATATTATCTCTGTTTAGTCAGTTAAAATATATATTAAATAATGGGGGTTTTAATAATAGTCCTGCTATACGTCCAATAGTCAAACAAATATAAGATTTGTAATTAACTGTTAAGATTTAACATACATGTATATGAATATATTTTAAACGTAAATGATTCTTTGAACTTTTTCGATAAGTGCATAAATCAGACAGTTATATTGGTCCGGGAACACAGTTATCGATATATGATTTTCGTTCTCTACACATATAGTCCCTTCTGTGGACATTGTTTTAGTTGCATTTTTTTTCGTTCCCCTTCCAAATTTATTTCTTTATGTTTTATGCCTCTAAGAGCAAGTAGGGAGATGAAATAAAAATGTAAAAAAATTTGGGTCATGAATTTTAAAGTGAAGTAGTGATTTGGTCGAGGTGTAAAAGGTTAAAATTAGTATGTTTGAGGCTGTCAAAAGAATTCAAGACCCCTTTAAACAAAATTGTCGATATATTGAGATAGAGCTGATGAAGTTTTCTGTAATTTTGATATAATTTGTCCCAAAAGTAGTACACCATAATGTAAAAATATTATTGGGAAAGCGCAGATGGGATTTTTTTTAATTTTCATTTATTTTGTCAAAAAGAAATGCACTACGATATACATGTGTTCTCTGGCCTATTGACAGCATATTCATATATTTATTCCATATTAGCATACATGATGGTACGAGTTGCCTTTTCTGTCAATCCCTGCCCCTTCAAATTCGCAGCTATGAGCATAAAATGTTACTTGACTTCGCTTGATAAAAAGACGGCGCGAAGTAAACCGTAGAACATAAACCCTTTAAATGCGAGAAAAACAACCAAACGTTTAGCTATAAGCATTTCATTAGTATTATATTATATTATATGCTGCAAGTATCATTGACACACCAAAAATTAAAAAATAAGTAGATGCCAATGAGACAACTATCAACCTAATTTAAATGAAGAGGATGTAAGCCAGTAAGCAACCGTATGGCCTTCAACAATTAGAAAAACACATACCTTATAGTCGGCTGATAAAGGACCTGACATGAAAAATATGAAACAATTCAATTGAGAAAACGAATGGCCTAATGTGTAACAAAACAATTAACGACAAACAAATATGACAGACATGAACCAACGACAACCACTGAACTACAGGTTCTTGACTTAGGACAGGCAAATAAAGATGTGACGGGTTTAAAGGCAACAGTAGTATACCGCTGTTCAAAAGTCATAAATCGATTGAGAGAAAACAAACCCGGGTTACAAACCTAAACCGAGGAAAACACATCAACTATAAGAGAAAACAACGGAACAACAGAAACACTGAAGTGCAACAAAAACAAACGCCAAAATACATACAAACGGACTATTTGATAACAACTGCCATATTCCTGACTTGGTACAGGACATTTTAAGAAAAAATGGTGGGTTGAACCTGATTTTATGGCAATGTTAAAAATATCGCTAAAATGACAACACTACGTGACAGGAATACAGTACAAACAAAGGCACGAACATTCAGCACAGAGAAACGCATAAATAAATAAATATAACAGTACATTAGTAACATGTAAACCGCAGAATAACAACGAACATCTGCCATTAACGTCATCACAGGACACCACAAACTGTGACGTATTTTTGTGACGTATATGTAATCTTGAAATTCATACAATTAAATCGAACGAGATCGAAAAATTAACAATAACTTTCACAGTACTAGTCCAAATAATTATCATGATAATGACGATATTGAAAAGCTATTTGAAATTAATGCTGTGACGACGTCATAATTATTTGGACTCACAAAATACTTTATCCATGTAAAATGGAAATCAACTCGACTATACTGACAAATTAAGTGCGAAGTCGTCATTCTGTGTCAATATTGAGGAAAAGATCAAGGTATGAAGCAGCCCTTCTACAATCTTAGTATACTAAATTTCAAGTTCACTGGGATATATGAGATGCAAGTACTGACTGAAATATGGGTTATTCAGTGATAGGACATCATTAATATGTCTGAAAGTAAAATTAAAGAATTTCGGAAGGTGCTTTTGTTTTGTCTATTAGAAGGTTATGAATGAATTCTGCTTCATACGAGTACAAAAACGAATCGGTCAGAAGGGGTGCACAATTAGTACCCATTGGAAAACCGACTGTCTGTTGAAATATCAATCATCCAAACTCAACAAATATATTGTCGTGTAAAGATGTTTGTGACCGATAAACGCTCCCACTAACCTGGGACAGTTTTGTAAATTCACACAGAAGAAAAACATATAAAAATCAGTTGAAAAAGGCTTAACTCATCAGATCGATACAAAGAATAACAAACACAAATACAGACAGAACATGTTAGGCCATATATCCATCCCTCATCCCTAACAACAAAAAAGACATTAAGTACAGATGTGAGAGTACTTGTAGTTACTGACAGCTAGTTCAAAGCCAATAACAACTAATAAATAAATCATGTATCTAAGACTAAAATATCAATCAGTACACAACCAATTGATTTAGTGTAAAGACGTCATTAATAGTCAGAGAAAAACATGACCTTGTGTAATATAAAAATATAGTTATCGACAGATTGTAGTACATGTACGTATCGTGAAAGTACATATGTGTTATATTTAATATTGTTTTAATGTACTGATCACAAAATCAATATTTATACCAATAAAAAGAATATTAAAAGATATAATTAGAGTGTTGAATAGGTAACTTTTTAGAATAAGTTAATTTAAAGGATTGATAAGTTTACACGGATCGTATCTAAATTTCCGAGCTCGATTAACAACGTCACCTTAAAATTTAGGATGTGCTATTCCCTTTGAAATACGTTTTTCTACAGGCAGAGCCATAGTTAATATCACTGTTTTCATAAGCTGCATTACAAAATTTGACAAATGATATCCATAACGGTAGTTGAGAACATGAAATAGTCAAAAACTCTTTTTTCTTGAATGTTGTTTTAACATTCGGTCAGTTCTAAATCTTCCTTTGATATATGAAGAGTTCCAAAACTTTCCAGCAGAAATGCCTTCCTATATCCACTCCTGCAAACGGGTTAAATTGACAGAATGCATAAGAACTGAATTGAAGATGAAAACACAAAATACAAAATAAATGTTATGTCTTGACGGCGACTGTCATGCTAAATGATTTTGTTTTGATTTTTGTTACGAGTTCTACAATTGGAACAATTTCATACAAATATGAGTTACACTGCAATAACGTATACTTACTTACTATATTCATGAAATGCTTTAATGATTTCGTTCCGTTGGTTTATAAATTTAAGCATTTGTTTTTGTCAGGTTTTATGGACTTCCGACTTAAGTTTACCTTGGAGTTCGGTATTTTGGTTAATTTGTTTTTAAGGTTCATGATTTAGACTTTGTCAAGTATATCGCATATTGACCATCTTCTTCAAATAACTTCCATTAAGGTGTAATATGCTTACCTGATTGTAGTCTGAGCATTCTATAAGAAATTCCAAATCCAAGTAAAACACCGCCTAACACACAAACGGAATCCCTGATACTCATTGTGGGGCAATGTTGCAAAAACTATACGTTTTGTTGATAATATCCAACATCAATTTCAAACCAATAATTGAACATCTTAATCATTGGAACACTTCATTTCTGCAAAAAAAAAACCAACAGTTTATGCATAAAAGAAAGAAATCGATTTAATGGGTGCAACAAAATGTGTTTTTGTTACCTCTTACGTCATCAGATTTGCGATGTATGCATATATAATGAGTTCAAAATGGGCATAAAATATGAAGCGCAGAACCAAATTTTCCCTTTAAATATCCTGTATCGTTGATATAGCGATTCTTGTATTATCTGTTTTTACACAACGATTAATATGAATAAATATTAAAAACGTCTGAATAAGAACTATAAACTTTACTGTATATGTTCCTGACTATATGAGTATTTGGACTATACGTGTATGGTCATAACCGTATGCGTTTACTCATATGGTCCGACATATACTCTTGCGGTTGTTAACAGGCAGGACCATATGAGTATTTATACCATATAGGTATTTTTTGCATAAATTATAACTTCCTTCGTAGGAACTCACAGCTTGTCACAAGTTACTAACTAAAATCCTTTATCTTCGACATATTGTCTGAATCTTATATTGAATGTTTTTGTTACCTTGTTCTACATGTAACTAGCGTCATGTAAAACGTCTTTATCATGTCAACCTGTTCGTCCATAATTGAAACCAAAGGCGTTATGTGCGTAGATTTTGTTTTCCCAGTGTTTACCTTAGTTTTTTTTCTTTTAATTTCAACTTTTTTCACTTTTAAAATTGTTCAAAATATCATTAAGAAATACGTGATGGCCCTCTTATCTTATTGTCCACATTATAATACAGGGACAACGCGTATCATCTATACTGTTGTTGTCAGATAGTTTGAATAGCAGCAGAAATACATTTAATACTAAAAACAATTTGAAACTTTAAGAAATTTTAATTTACTGGAAAAAAAAACATATTTTAACACCAAAACAAAAAACAAAACTAAAGAGGAAGATTCTGTGCTCCAAGGGCCTATGAGTTAAATAGCTTACATCTTGTTTAACGGTTTATTTAGATATTTTTTTAAAGTTGTAGTTCAAAGTCGACATATGGTGTCTCGTAAGATAAAATCGATAATGATTTAATTTATAATTTAAACTTGTGAGTAAACTTCACTTTATTTCATTAATCATGTAAAAATATATTAACCTATGATTAAATGAGACAAAGTTTAATTTAAAAACTCTTAATTTGTGACACCTTGAAGGATCATACAGTAAAAGTCATCCTATTAATTACATGGACCATACGCGTATGCTTGGAACAGCGTATTGTCCAGATACTCATATGGTCCGGAACATATTTATATATATATATATATATATATATATATATATATATATATATATAACTTTTAGTATATAATAATTTTTCGGTACCATATTTCTGGACATAATAAGTAATTCTATTCAAACTAAAGTATCACAAATCATTTGTCCCGAATTTTGTATAAATCAGTCAAGCGGTATTCAGGGAAGATAAAGTATGATTTGCGATAGGGTTCACCCATTGAGAATTAAAGTTGACTCATTGCTATCCACTGTACTGGTGGTTATGAATATTTCCAATCCGATTAAAATTTTGTGATACTCCCTTACTCGTCGACGCTATAAACATAATAAAAGTTATTTCAAGAAGACTGAAACATGTGTAAAAGACTATATTTTAAAATGCAGTTTTTGTTTAAGAAGATGAGAATTTGTTGCAATCGCATGGTCAAACTAGCATGGTTTATATAAAACATATTCACTAATGATTTCAATTTTGTTATTAAGTAGTATTTTTTTCTTATATTTTCACATCATTATTATATAATTACACTACATACAATTCCGTAAGGTTGATTGGCAGATGCATTCCAAAAGTTGCATAAATGGAACATATATGAATGCACGTGCAACCTGTGAAAACGAAAAAAAAAAGCCGCAGAAAAACAAACGAAAGGCGTGATAAAATTCATAATTTCATGTTTGTGGCATTAAAATATAGTTATAAGACGTTAATGTTTTTTTTTTGGTAATATTATAGGGATATAAATGCATTGAACGTGCCCACATTTTTTGTAAGCTTCGTACAAATGTGCCCCGGTCAACGCTTTCACACCCCAAAAAAAATAACAAAAAGAGCCTTTCAATTCTTAAAAGGGTATTAAATATGAGTTAGACAGATCTTCTAAATAGTTTTTTGTTTCAAACATTTATAAAAGCGGAAAAGAGCAATCATATTTCGCTATTAGCAATCAGTTTGGTTCAATTTCGTCAAAATAAGCTAAACACATAGCTGATGTATAATTCAACCTCATTTGAACCCGTATTCATGTTACCTTTAATCTGACCTTTAGTGGAGATGGGTTGCGTATGGGTTCAAAATATGGTTCATTCATTAAAAGAAAAGAATGTTAACATTGAAAGGTGAAACAAGAGAGACACCTCGAACATAACCATTTTTTTGACTAATCCGGCCTACAAAATATAATACTTATACAAGTAACACGACAATTTACATATACTTTTAATCTGTAACATGAAATCAGATAGACCTAGACAAATCGTCGATATACGATTGTACCTACTTGTTTGTCTGTTTATATTTATATTTAGGTATAAATCGGGTTTTATGACCGTCGGTAGACGTCGGAGGTCATATCAATGGGTAAATAGATGGCGTCTGGTCCAAAATACGTTCGAAATACGGATACATTATAACGAGTCCATCTATTGTTAATTGAATCTCATGGAATTTTGAGAATTTGATTATACGTTTTAGTATGTTATAAATCAAACGAAAATTTGGGTCAAATTGATGAAAATGAATTTGACAGCTTATAGATATAAGAAGATGTGGTATGAGTGCCAATGAGACAACTCTCCATCCAAGTCACAATTTGTAAAAAGTAAACCATTATAGGTCACAGCTTATTCACTTTTTAAATGACAAAGGAATATTCTGACATTTCACCAAATCAATAACGCAGACCATAGGGCATTATAAATATTAAGATCTGTTAATGCACACTATAAATAGTATAAATTTCGTAGAAAAGGGGTGTGAAGGTACATGCACCTATCAAATGAAATCACATGAGACAAAATACTCGACAGTCAAGAATTGTAAAATATAATTAACGATTAAGACTTGTATCGTCAGATTTTTGTAAAAGAACCGACAATGACTTTGCGGCCAACACGGTGGAAAAGAAAAAAAAATACAAAGTTAACCTAATTAAAGAACATGATCAATACCTTGTTTAAAGAAGCAAGACACAGTGCTGTTTACAGATCAGTCTTAAGCGCCATGACTACAGGTATCTAAATTTTGTCAATTATCATATGTGCAATCAATTGCGTTGCAGGAATGTGGCAGTGTGTTGGAGTTACAGACGACGGAAACTTATTGCCTTTGTATAACTAAATGACAAACATTACCAAGGTCGACATAAGGGAAACCTAATGAAAAAACAATTCAAAACTTATTCAAAAGAAAAGCACATCTGACATAGGTGTGTAATCACTGTGGAAAGCTGAGAATTTTTCAATACAAACTGTAGAAGTTATAAATGAAACAAACGAGATATACACTTCGTTTTTTTTAATAAACGGACAAAAGTGCCCATCATGTGAATATTTTGAAGGTGTATATTTACTTGGATTATACAGTTCAACAAACTTGATTTGAATCCCTACTGGATCATAAAAAAGGGGTTTAAACCAAACTCCAACCGATTACCGATTTTGTAAAAAAGATTGGAACCTAAATTGCACCCATGCTTAACTACACATCCGTAAAATTGGTATTTATTAGTATTTTATAAGAAATGGACGCCTGTGACACATATGTTGAAAAACGTTCATAATAACAAATAATAAAGATACGATATGTTAAGTATCTTAGAAAACCGGTTTAAGTCACATTTTTAAAAAATTGGCGAAAATTGGGTATTGGGTATACTGGAACGTACCATTCAATGACTAATAATTACATCACATGTAAGTTTCATAAAAATCCGTAATTTTGATTGGCTGAAAGCAGTCGCGAGGCATTCCAATATCAAATTGTATTTCCCCAAAAAATTCAACTCTAATTCAGCACGTGTTTCTCGTGACAACTTCACAACAAAGGATCGGAAAACAATTGATTGTAAAAGCATTGATCGAACGCACATTTTAAGTATGAAGCGCTTACGCTAGACTAACAAATTAAACTTAGATGCCAGGATCAAAATTATGTACGCCAGACGCGCGTATCGTTTTCAATAGACTCATCAGTGACGCTCGAATAAAACAAAAATAAAACATTTTGTAAAAGGCCAAATAAATTTCGAAGTTGAAGAGCACTGATGACCCAAAATTCCGAAAGATTTTGCCAAATACTGCTTTTCCTTGGGTAGAAAATTCTTAGTATTTTGAAAAATTCTAAGTTTTGCAAGCAGCTAATTTATAATTATGACCATATCAATGATAATTTATGAAAACACATAATTTGCAATTCATAAGTTACATAGAACTGACTAAAAGATATTTTTAGATCTAATGTACCATTGTAAGTGACAAAAATGAAGTTATCCAACGTTGTATCAATTAAAAATAAAAAAAAGAAAACTAAATGCAGGGTATTTTAACAAAGTGGGAAGCGGAAACGCTGAATTAACCCAGGCATTACCTTCTTTGTAAGTAATACCTGAAACTAATTTGGACCAATAGTTTAACTTTAAAATGATGTTTGTTCAAAACCTTAATACTAAAGCGAAAGCATATCCATAATCAAATGCATACCTTAAATCATATGCTATTTTAAGCATAACATGTGTTTAATTTCCTAAAGTACACCATACGGTTTCCATGTTTTAATGTGTATTTACCTGTACATCTTCTAAATTTGGTAGCTTAAATTAAACTAAAAATAATTGTGTTTAAATTGCTGTTTGCTATATAAAACGGGTGAAAAATAAACAATTTAAAAATGACTACCTTGCTTGATACAAAAAAGGGCTAATGCTACAGAAACAGCCTCAACGAAGCGGTAAACTTTTTTCCTGTCATACTTGAACAAGCTTTTGGAATGAAGAAAGGGGATAAACCGTACTGACTATTCTATTTTAAAAATGTTCTGTAAATATATAAAAGAATTTAAAGAAATGTGAATGTGATTATCATTATTGTGTGTGTTTTCGGTTTGTTTGTTTTCGGTGTGGTTGTTTTTTTTTTTTTTTCCTTCTTATAAAATGAAAATATAGTCCGAGTTTCATTAACACGAAAAAGGTGACGTGGGTATACATCAATGAGACAGCAACACAATGAGAAGAATAACCAATGACATACAGGTTGCACTTCTGTAAATATAAACAATTTCCCATAGGAACTCCTTTAACGGCTAGAACTGTGCCACTTTTACTATGACGTTTCGTAAAAATATATATTCTAAAATGAAAAGTTCATAATTATGCACTAAGAAGAGGGGAAAGATATCACTACTATTTTTTTCAACGGTCTAAATATTGGGCTGTGCGGCATATTTTCAACATGTATATGCCTCGAACTTTTAAGAGTTTAAACTTTTACTAAAATTCTGTACTACGCCTTCTTTTACTTTGAGTCTTGATCAAAATTCAATTTGGCCGCTATCCATGTGTATTTATACTGGTAACTTTCACAAGTTATGTCTCTATGAGATGAAACATAGAGATCATATGGGGAACCAGTACGTAAACAAAACAAGTGCAACCTATAGAGAATACTATACAGTCTTCGACAACAGACAGGTAACTTTACAATATGAAAATTTCTACGCATTTAAGTTATGAGTTTGAATGTCCCTTTGGTATCTTTCGCCTCTCTTTAACAGTTGTCACAAAAAAAATTACAGAATTAATTGCAATTCTTGTTTTAACAAAATATTGTAACACTAATTGATTTCTCTTATATTCTTGTATTGAGATACATTAAATCTGGTTCGTCTACTTGAGCTCTTGGGATTGTAGAGGTGTCTCAGGTTGATACGAATGTGATATTGAAAAAGCCGTATAGGATTCTCTATATATATCATTGCTTAGTCTGAGGGAAGCAATCATATTATTCTTATTAGACGGGATCGTGCAATCTATATGCTTACAGAATCTATACTGAATTTTAAACGCCAGTTTATACTTTGCATAAAAGTGTTTCTGATAATTGCGTCTGACTGTTTTCTAATACACCATTCTATAAAAAATACCAGGTAACATGTATGTAAGATACACACTCGTAGTTTAAATTGTGTTACGGTTACGTAAGTCTTCTGTTACATTAAACAATGATCGACTGGGTGTTTTAACTTGCAACAACGCCATTTGTATGTTCATTTGACCTACATTCACTGGGAATTAAAATAAATGTCATATGATTTGATTTTAAGAAGTCCACACTTTCTAAATATGATCCTTCTAAAATGACTAACCTTTTATTAGTTTAAATCCCAATCCAAAATAAATATAAACAATCCAACGGGTTGATTCAAATGAATTGGACACTCTTATTTGTATAGTGTAACACAGTAAAGTTTTTGTTCTCATTCTATTAATAAATACATGTATCTGACTGTGCTATCGATGCTCATCTACTTGAGACAGAAAGCATGTATGAAAAATTCTACTTACTGTAAACGTCTTTTATCAAAACAAGATTAATTCACATTCTTTAACGTGTCACTATCAACGAAATAAGTTCACAAATCATATGTTGGCCTTCAATTGTAAAATTAGAATAGGGATATACCGGAAAGAAATAAATAGCTATAATCATGATAAAGGACGGGATATATTTTATTAGTTTTGTTACTCTTTTCTTTAAACGGATTATTTATGCATTGTACATAAATCCATTTCATTTGGAAATTATAAAACATGTTACTTCAATATTTTGTCCATACGCTGCTATTTTTGAGTCCAAAGAAAATTAAAATAGAAATAGATTTACTATAAAATTCAATCACATCAAAATCCGTCTATTTTTTTTAATTAAAAGGCCCTTTAAGGCATATCTATTAGAAACAAGAGAAAACAAACAAAGATTAACATATAAGATATTCATTATAGACAATACATGCGTTAAACATTATCAAATCAACAGTTGGATCCTTAAAGTGTTGTTTCATCTTTTTAAAGATATATAAATATGTAGATATAAGAAGATGTGGTATGAGTGCCAATGAGACAACCCTCCATCCAAGTCAAACTTTATAAAAGTAAACCATTATAGGTCAAAGTACGGTCTTCAACACGGGGCCTTGGCTCACACCGAACAGCAAGCTATAAAGGGCCCCAAAAATTATTAGTGTAAAACCATTCAAACAGGGAAACAAACGGTTTAATCTATATAAAAAACGGAAAACGAGAAATAATTATGAACCACATCAACAAACGACAACTACTGAACATCAGATTCCTGACTTAGGACAGGTGCAAACAATTGCAGCAGGTTTAAAAGTTTTAATGGTACCAAACCTTCACCCTTATCTGAAACAATAGTGTAACATCACAACATAGAAAAACACACTATAAAATATCAATTGAAATGGCTTAACTCAATCAAAAGACATATTAACACCGGTGAACATACACTGAACAAATAAATTTGATCTATGATACAATGCAAATACAAAATAAATGTATATATAAATATAGTTTTTGGATACGTCTTTGGTAACATTTATTGCGCCACAATACTATGCGTAAGATGACAATTTTTGTGTAATGTGTGTCTATTTCAAAATGTTAACATAAAAGATGTCATAGTGACATCAGAAAAGACCTTTCTGCACTGAAGTTTCAAGATTAAATCAACCTGTTCATTTAATAAAAAAAGTAAATGTTATTGTTTTTCAACATTTCATCAACAAAAGCATAAATGAAAAACTAAATGCAGGGTATTCTAACAAAGTGAGTAGCAAAAACGTTGAATTAACCCAGTTATTTTCCGTTTTGCAAGTAAGAACGGAAAATAATTTGCACTAATATTTTACGATAAAATGATGTATGTTCAAAACCTTGAAAGCGAAATACATACCTTGAAGTACATACTATATTCAGCATAACATGTTTTATTTTTTGAAGTAAAAAAATACGATTTCCATGTTGAAATGTGTATTTACCTGTAGATGTTCTAATTTATTTAGCTTAAATTTAATAAGAAAATAATTGTGTTTAAATTTTTGGATGAGATATAATCTGTACTGTATAAAACGGGTGGACAATCATCAAATTAGAAATGGAAAATGTTGCGTGATAGAACGAAAGGTCTTATATTACACAGACACAGTATAAAAGAAGCGTTAAAACTTTTTTTCCCGTCATGTTTTTAAAACAACCTTTTGAAATGAAGAAAATTGATAACCTGTATTATTCTATAATTAATAATCTTTTCTGTAAATATAAAAGTATTGAAAGATATGTAATTGTGATTATCGACATTGTGTGTGCTTTTTCGTGTGTTTTTTTTTTTTTTTGGGGGGGGGGGGGGGTATATAAATCTTTCTTTGTTATTTAATGGCAATATAGTTCTAGGATCGTCGTTCGAAAAACAGAGATGCAGCAACACAACGACACAAATTACCAAACGACATCTACAGGGTAACATACATGTATAGTTTTTCAAAAAGCTTCAATAAACACCAAATTCTACAATAACGAAAATTATCAAGATATTACATACATTTACTGACAAAGGTTAGGATATGTTGGATATGAGACAGACACATGCAGATGCGGCAGGTTAAATTCGCTTTTTTAGACTCAACCCTACTTTTTTTATCTCCATCAGTAGATTAACAAAACGTTCATAAAGAACAAACATAAAACCAAAAACAGGAAAACAATCTAGGTTTAAGCAGAAAACATTATCTCAAAAACCGCGGAATGAAGTCGGTTTATTATCTGAGTCGATTTTGAACTAAGATGAAAATGGGTTCTGGTTATTCAGAAGGTCATCACAATATGAAAACTGAACCGACGAATTTAGATTGTGTGTCGTCATCAAAGATCTAAAAATAGTTTTGTTATTGCTTTGTTGAAGCTGAGTTAGCAAAGATGAAATGGGAAAACTGCTTTGTAGGGGAATTTTAATATCGATGACGATGATGTTACATACAGAATAAAACGGACAAAGAAATCTAAATATATAAAAATGGGACACGTGGTATGCTTTTCAACGAGAGAACTATCAACCAGATTTTAAATGTCGTGGACGTAAGCAGTTATAGTCACCGTACGGTCTTTTAAATGAGCAAAACCCATAACGTGTAGACAACTACAAAAGGCACCGATGTAGCAAAATGTAAAACAATTCAAATGAGAAAACTAATGGACTGATTTATGACGAAACAATTTAAATAAAAAAACAAATATGACAGACATGACATAGTTCAAGATTCCTTTCAGTAAGACCAAATTAAAAATATAACTGTGATAAGGATTCTCCTGTCTTTGTCACTAAGGGTGCTTCAAGCTTTCTACCCTCAAGTTTAATTTCCACTCTTTGTAATGGATCATGACAACATTGCCAGATAAACTGAAGGTAAAAATGACGATCAAAAATAAAACAGAATCCTACTTACCTACCCCTTTTTTTCTTAAAAAGGGAACCATTAACAGACATACTCTTTGTTTGGCCTTACTTAAAGAATTGTAATAGAATAATTTCGCATTGTATTGCTTGAATTTGTTTTCCTTGTCCTTTAAACTGGATACCATAGAGTTTAGTGATTTTTAATACTTTTTGTTACTCCATTATACTTAATTAAAAGGAGGAAGAGTTGTTTTCTTCTAAAAAAAAATACTATATATACTATGACTAAGTCATAAACCTCCCAAGCGGATGCCTTAGCTATAACTTATTGCGTTAGCTTTTCTCTTAAAATATGTTTACATATTCCAATTTTTTATTAATCTCGTTTTTTTATCCGTATTTTGACATTTTGTATATATATTTGCCTATACATGTATGTTGATCTTCCAATGTTTAACTTTGATTGTTTATGTCGATAAATAGCCGTATCGTTGACATGTTTCGCTACATTCATTAGATATGTACAGCTTGTAAATATATATAAACAATTACCTGTTTGTCGTTTAGTCCAGAGGTATCCAAATATCCCTCGAACTGCAGCTGTTGCGGAATTAAGACATAAATCCCGTCAACTCATTGTTATCCTACAATACGTCATAAACATTTGTTACGTTACAACTAGTAAAACAGATAATGAGAAAAAGACTATACCCTATAGTAAGCTATAAATTGCCCGGAATGAAAAAATAGAAAACCAACAGCCTTATTTAGTCTTCAACGCTCTTCAACGTTGTACTTTATTTGGCCTTTTTCACTTTTTAAATTCGAGCGTCACTGATGAGTCTTTTGTAGACGAAACGCACATCTTCCGTACAAATTTTTATATAAAATAAGAAGATGTGGTATGATTACCAATGGGACAACCCACCACCGGATACTAAATGGCATAGAAGTTAACAACTATAGGTCACCTTATGGCCGTCTACAATGAGCAAAACCCATACTGCATAGTCAGCTATGAAAGGCCCCGAAATGACAAATGTATAAAAATTCAATCGATAAACTAACGGCCTGATTTATGTTCAAAACAATGAACCTGAACAATTATGATATACAGCAACAAACGACAACCTCTGAAATGCATGCTCCTGACTTGGGACAGGCACATGCAGAATGTGGCTGGGTTTAAACATGTTTGAAGGCGCTAACAGTCCCCTTACCTGGGACAATGTTGTAACGGCACAACACAACAATAAAACATACAAAAAAATAAACGAAAAACACTCAATTACAGGCTCCTGACTTGGGACAGGCACATGTACAATGTACCGGGGTTAAACATGTCTGTTGTCGCTAAACCCTCCCCTTAACCTGGGACAGTGTTGTAACAGTACAACATATAGGAACAGACTATAAAAATCAGTTGAAAAAGGCTTAACTCACAAGATCAATACAAAGCAGAAAAACAAATATATAAAACACAAACCGGACTTGGTAAGGAATTTATACATCCCACGTCAAAAAAAGACACTATTTACAAATCTTAGAGTACTTAAAGTTACTGCAAGCTAGTTCAAAGCTAATAACAACTAATAAAACAAATCAATTTTCTAAGATCAGTACATGTTCAACATCCAATGGATTTAGAGTAAAGACGTGATTAATAGTTACAGAAAAAACAAGACCGTGTGCAAGACTTAAATACAGGTATCGAGAGATTGTGGAACCGTGAAGGTGTATAATGTATATAACGATACTATTTAGTTTAGTTTTAATTCCTTGATAACAAAATAAATACTGATTCCAATAAAAACATTATTCATACAGCGTTGAATTTGTAACTTTTGACAATAAGTTTTTTTTTTTAAATGAGCGATAAGTATACCCGGATCGTATCTAAATTTCAAGGCTCGATAAACAACATCACGGTAAAAATAAGAATGTGCTATCCCGTTTGAAATAGGTTTTCTACAGGTACCGCAAAACTTCTATGGAATAATTTAATAAATGTTTTAAGTAGTTACTGGTAACAAAATAATTCTGATACATTGATTACGTTCATTGAAATTCAAAAACGTCACTACAGACACGGACATAGCGAACAAGTTGTGATATATAAACACAAGAAGTTGGTGCTAAACGAAAATCACCGTCCCAAAAAAGGAAAATCAACAATAGGGAAGGAAAAATCGTCTCTTGTCGTAAATTTCTATGTAGAGTTTCCCGTGTAAAACTGCAATTTCCTAATCTACGAAAGGACAGTTATTACCGTTTGTATGTATTTTATTGATTAAAAGTAAGATCCTTTGTTTCAATTTTGGCAGTATATTTATAAAATTCTTGAGTTTTTTTAAGAAATCAAGTTAACGGTAAGTGTTGTGAATTTATCAATTAAATGAAATTAAGCCTGGTATTTATGGTGGGTTAAATAATACTGCAAAATAAATGAGCAACAATTATTACAGACAGCAACCAATTGCTCCCACCGTATTGTTGGCTTCTGGTTTTTGGGAATGCACATAAAGAATATGGTTAAAAAAGGAAATGAAATATAATTGAAATGAGACAACTATCCATCAGGGTTCAAATGACATGAATGTGGGCAAGATATAGGTCACTGTACGGCATTAAATAATGAGAAAAAATACATACCGTATAGTATGTTTCAATAGACCGCGACATGGAAAATGTGAAACAATTCAAACGAGACACCTAAAAGCCTGATTTATAACAAATTAATATACGAAAAACAATTTGACAAACAAAAACAAAGGACAACTACTCAATTACAGACTCCTGACTTGGGACAGGCACATGTACAATGTACCGGGGTTAAACATGTCTGTTGTCGCTAAACCCTCCCCCTAACCTGGGACAGTGTTGTAACAGTACAACATATAGGAACAAACTATAAAAATCAGTTGAAAAAGGCTTAACTCACAAGATCAATACAAAGCTTAAAAAACAAATATCTAAAACACAAACCGGACTTGGTAAGGAATTTATACATCCCACGTCAAAATAAGACACTAAGTACAAATCTTAGAGTACTTAAAGTTACTACAAGCTAGTTCAAAGCCAATAACAACTAATAAAACAAATCAATTTTCTAAGATCAGTACATGTTCAACATCCAATGGATTTAGAGTAAAGACGTGATTAACAGTTACAGAAAAAACAAGACCGTGTGCAAGACTTAAATACAGGTATCGAGAGATTGTGGAACCGTGAAGGTGTATAATGTATATAACGATACTATTTAGTTTAGTTTTAATTTCCTGATAACAAAATCAATACTGATTCCAATAAAAACATTATTCATACAGCGTTGAATTTGTAACTTTTGACAATAAGTTTTTTTTTTAAATGAGCAATAAGTATACCCGGATCGTATCTAAATTTCGGGGCTCGGTAAACAACATCACGGTAAAATAAGAATGTGCTATCCCGTTTGAAATAGGTTTTTTACAGGTACAGCAAAACTTCTATGGAATAATTTAGTAAATGTTTTAAGTAGTTACTCGTAACACAATAATTCTGATACATTGATTACGTTCATTGAAATTCAAAAACGTCACTGCAGACACGGACATAGCGAACAAGTTGTGATATATAAACACAAGAAGTTGGTGCTAAACGAAAATCACCGTCCCAAAAAAGGAAAATCAACAATAGGGAAGGAAAAATCGTCTCTTGTCGTAAATTTCTATGTAGAGTTTCCCGTGTAAAACTGCAATTTCTTAATCTACGAAAGGACAGTTATTACCGTTTGTATGTATTTTATTGGTTAAAAGTAAGATCCTTTGTTTCAATTTTGGCAGTATATGTATAAAATTCTTGAGTTTTTTTAAGAAATCAAGTTAACGGTAAGTGTTGTTGAATTTATCAATTAAATGAAATTAAGCCTGATATTTATGGTGGGTTAAATAATACTGCAAAATAAATGAGCAACAATTATTACAGACAGCAACCAATTGCTCCCACCGTATTGTTGGCTTCTGGCTTTTGGGAATGCACATAAAGAATATGGTTAAAAAAGGAAATGAAATATAATTGAAATGAGACAACTATCCATCAGGGTTCAAATGACATGAATGTGGGCAAGATATAGGTCACTGTACGGCATTAGATAATGAGAAAAAATACATACCGTATAGTATGTTTCAATAGACCGCGACATGGAAAATCTGAGACAATTTAAACGAGACACCTAAGAGCCTGATTTATAACAAATTAATATACGAAAAACAATTTGAAAAACAAAAACAAAGGACAACTACTGAATTAGAGGCTCCTGACTTGGGACATGCACATAAAGAATTTGACGGGGTTAAACATAGATGCGAAAGAGACCAATCCGATAATCAAACTCACAAGTCGAAAACAAAACGACATGCCATGGCAAAAAACGAAAAAAACAACCAAACACTATACAAAACACAACATAGAAAACCAAAGATTGAGCATAATGAATTCACCCTCGCTTACACGGGACAGTGGTGTAACAGCACAACATAAAAAAACCTGTAAAAATCACCTGCAAATAGCAAACTCAATAGATCGGTACGAAGCATAAAAACAACTAACATGAAAGCAATAGACACAAAGCACTGACGTAAGAGTATTCGCAGTTACTGAGAGCTAGTTCTTCAAAGCCGATTACTGTCTATCAGATCGCTTCTGTACATTTAAACAAATACAATGTGTTTGAACTAATGTCATATAACTACATTTTAACTGCAAACAAAATAATAGATTTCCTTTTGTCAATGATTTTCAACAAATAGAATATAACTTGACTTTCCAAAATTTACTAAAAATAAATGTTTGATTACAAAAAACTACTCATATTGCTAAGTGTTTATATTTAAACCCTTATAAATAACTTAACTTTTATAGTTTTATAAATAATTATAAAATACAAATATTTACTTTTGAAACGAAACCAAAATATCCCAATTTTTCATTTAGACAGTTAACTTGACATTAAATATCTTCAAAAAGAATTCAAAAAAAAGTTTGTGTTCTTAAGAAATACTATAGGTTCCACTTTGTAAATACAGCTTTTTCACAAGCCACGCCTCTTTTGAGGAGATATATAATATTCATAGATATGTTAATTTGTAAACGAACTGGTTCCCAGATATGATCTCTGTGTTTCATCTCATAGAGACATAACTTCGGAATGTTACCAGTATGGAAAAAACATGGAAGCGCCTAAAATTTAATTCTTAGGAGGTCCAAAAATGGAGGTAGGGATTGTATAGAATTTTAGTATAAGTTTAAACTCTTAGAAGTTCAGGGCATATAAATGTTGAAAATATGCCGCACATCCCTATATTTTGACCTTTGAATGATTTAGTAGTGCATATCAACTTTCCGTTCTGGGATATAATTTTTCACGAAACTTCACAGTAAAAGTGGCACAGTTTAAGCCGCAGAGAGAGTTTCCATTGGAAATTGCATTGTCTATATTTACAGAATTTCAACCTATATAGGGTGAAAAAAAAGAGAACATATAGAATTTCACCAAATCTGGTTTATCTCAGAGATTTAAATGAAATTAACTCAAACACAAAGTTTTATGAATATTCATGAATATTGAGAAAACACTGGGCCTTAACTATGATGACTCAGCATAAATTCACAGTTTACAGTATGCATAGTCTACTTAAAGACTCGATTTCAAAATAAATTCTTAATGTATGCATATTTGTAATTTGAATTGTAAAGACGTGCTTATATTTACTCTTCGCAGTCATTGAAACTCATAGATCCTTCCTGAATATTGTTTTTGTGGTGTTTTTGTTTTGTCGATAAACCAAAAGTAAGCCGTAACACCTGAACGTGTTTTTTTTTTGTGACCGCGGCATAAAAAAATACAAGCTAGAAATACAAAAATACCTCAATAAAACTAACAATAGTGTGTTCTATCCTAAAAATGTACTTCATATTCCATATTCACAGAAAAAGCATAATAATTTAGCAAATGTGAGGCCCCAGTGGCCAAAAAACCCAGAAAAATGCCTACCCCCTGGGTCACAAAACAGATAATTTAATCTGTATATGCTATGATTTTATTATTTTAAAGTCTTTTGTATGGAAAACAATAACTGTGCTTTGAAATTATGCAAAAACAGATGTTAGCAGTCAGTTTTATAAAACTTTTAGTGAAGTCATACATTAGACTGGTAACTTCATACATATAACTTTTGAAAATATGGCTTTGTTTAAACACTTCTAGTTCATATATTAGCTTAACTATGTTAGATATATGGTTACAAATGATATTGTTGAGACAACATTTCTACACTGACCATTTGAGGTAGAAATTGTTAACTTTAATTGACAAATAGGCATACAGTAAGATGTGGACTGGAGACTAAGGCAGGATTGATACGTTATATAATCTTGAATGTTGGAATGATTAACAACTAAACTTTACATTTATAGTATTCTGAAATGCTTTTAATTTGTTTTAAGAATAGTTTCAAACAGTTTCTAGACATGTCATGTCAGAAAACATGCACATAGGGTAAGTTGACAATAATTAAAGTCTTGTTTTTAAATTCTTTAAAAAATTGAAACAGGGGTGGGGGTATTAAATGTAGAAAATAGTTAGAGTATATGCAGTGATTTCTTCAAGGCAATAATTCTGATAAATAAGTATTGTTGTGAGAAAAAATTTTTTTCAAGAGTTTTCTATTTGAATAAATGTTTGCATAGATTGCACTTTATAAAAACAGCTGTTTCACAAGCCACGCCTCTTTTGGGGAGATATATAATATTCATAGATATGTTAATTTGTTAACGTACTGGTTCCAAGATATGACCTCTATGTTTCATCTCATAGAGGCATAACTTGGGAATGTTACCAGTATGGTAGCGAATTTTAGTATAAGTTTTAAACTCTTAGAAGTTCAGGGCATATAAATGTTGAAAATATACCGCACAGCCCTATATTTTGACCTTTGAATAGAATAGTAGTGCATATCAACGTTCCGTTCTGGGATATAATTTTTCACGAAACTTCACAGTAAAAGTGGCACAGTTTTAGCCGCAAAGGGAGTTCCTATGGGAAATTGCATTGTCTATATTTACAGAATTGCAACCTTAAAGTAACAACTGTAAGTTAGTTAAAGTTACCTTTTTAAAAATCCTTTGTTTGAATGCATCATTAAAAACTAATACTGCACACACTGTTAAAAGTTTTGATATAATCCACAAAGATAACATAATAGAAGTCAACAAGTATTCAATATAATAACAAATAACTGTATTATAACATTCAAACTAAAAGCCTTAATGTTCACATTTTTTTTCAATTGGATTACGTCAGACAGTTACGGTATATCCACAAAGTAATACTATACAAAATTATACTAGTGCTAATAATAATGTTAAAAAATATGATTGTTTTTCACCTGAAACTGGTGAATGGGAATTTGTTTTTACATTGGTATAAACAAACTGGAAACAAAAGCATTGAATAAACGGTCATTTCATTTTTTTTTTCTTTTATTTGTAAGGAGTTTTAGAGAGGCGAAAATTACCAAAGGGACGTTAAAACTCATAAGTCGAAAAAAAAAATGACAACGCAATGGTAAAATACGAAAAATGGCAAAAAGACAAACACTCAGTATACAAAACACAACACAGAAAACCTAAAGACTTAGCAACACGATATTGATCACAGGTGCTACGGAAGGGTAAAATATGTACATATAATTAAATTGACAATTTTAAAATTATATAAGACATTGTGCAAAGGTTTAAAACTGAATAATTTAAATTTGGTACGCTACAGTGTTAACGTTCTGAAAGCATGTTATTCCAAGCGTTTAGGAATTCCAAACTAAAAATGGTTGACTTCGAAAAAATAAAAGAATAACTCAACCAAGGATGTTACAAATATCGTTTGAGTATACTTAATTAATTTTCAATTCAAGCTTGATAAACAATATGTATCTTTTACATGGACCTTGCCATTTCATGTTCTATCATTGTCGGATTATTGAACAGATGGTACGTGTACCCGAGCTGACTGACACTTCATAACCAGCGACATCATGCATCTCGATTGTATTAATATACAAGTACATTAATTTGTAAGATTCTGATTTTTGAGAATACGACATATGTTTTAAGTATACTTATCATGATCATGAATGAACAGTGATGTTTATCAATAGATAGCAACGTCTGATTAGTTTGCAATTCTTAATGTATTTATGCTAATTTAAATAGTGCATATCTTGTAATGATGATAATTACACACAAGAGGGGCAAAAAATATCATAGTAATCATCAAACGCAAAAGTCGAAAACAAACTGACAACGCCATGGTAAAAAACCGAAAAACCAACAATAGACAAACAACAGTACACAAAACATATAAAATAACGACTGAACAACATTAACCCTAATAAACACCGGGGGCGATCTCAGGTGCTCCCTCGGAAGGAAAATAAGTTCCGGCTCCACATGTTGCTTCTGTCGTGTTGCTCAATTACAAACTCAGTGATAAGTCTAAATTTACATTCAAGGAAAAAAAGGATCCGATTGTGGTTACGACTATTGAAACACATCCGTCGTCATCTG
The DNA here is from genome assembly GCF_021869535.1 of Mytilus californianus. Classification (NCBI taxonomy): domain Eukaryota; kingdom Metazoa; phylum Mollusca; class Bivalvia; order Mytilida; family Mytilidae; genus Mytilus; species Mytilus californianus. Next base: position 15,008,544 of record NW_026262626.1, read on the forward strand.
TGAAACAGATATTCCATAACGTTCAACCGTTACAATTGGTGCACACGAAATGCCCTTTTCAGATTTATCTTCATTCATAACCCTCATCAGGAACGATCAAACAAAAAAAAAAACATGAAAGCCAAAGATGTATAAAAATTTGAATTCGTTAGGAAATTTAAGACCAACAAGGACTTCAAAATAATAGCCAAATCCATCTAAGGTCAAATTTGCCTAAAGGAGTTGCAAAAATATGTTTTTGATAATTTCGAGATATATCAATAGTTAATTTAACACAAGTGTGTCATTAATCATGTCATTACCGAAGCAAGGACTACTGAGCTGATGATACCCTCAAGGACTAGGAGTTCACCAGCAGAGGTACAAAAAAAAAATAGCATCAACAATTTCATTTCCATTTTGAACTCTAGTTAAATAAGAATTGTATTGATTTTATTGATTTTTATCTATAATTAATAAGCGGAAGGTTCCAAACTCCTAGATTGACATATATCAAATTCGTTGAACAAAAGATCTATAGATTGACAATAAGTAAAGTATTGATCATGTTGATGTCGCAATAAAAACGGTTGTTAAGAATCAAATGACGCGTATCAATTAAAATCTAAAAGTTTTGTTAATAAAAATGCGTTGTTTATTAGTATCATGTACCTGACATTTTACAGCATAAGATTTCCCAAGAAAATGTGTTATAAGGCATCATCACGGAATAGAAAATGCAGAACAAATGTGTGAAAAGGGCAATACTAAAAGGTAAAAATCATTAAGAAAACCACAAGACAAAACAGATGCAGATGTTGGTAAATAGAAAGGATATAATAGAAAGGTATGAATCTCAAAAGACATTATCAGAAAAGACAAAAGAATAGAAACTACAGGACATAAAAATATTTCTTCTATTCAAAAATATGTGTAAGGTTTACTTTTGCATCGATCGTTTGAAAAAACCACGATCAATTACAGGCTATAGTGGTCTTTACTCTTTTTGATTCAATACTAATATACTTGAAGAAACAGAAACATAAATTAGTTTATTGCATATCTCCTTACATACATCTCATTCCTTTGATTTTTATTTTCATGGTGAAGGTAAATCAAGAAAAACGTCTGGATGCAGCAAAACTATGAATTGTTTTATTTTTCATTCCAGAGCACTTGGTCGATACCGTTGCCGGTGGATTTTGACCTACGGGGGTATTGTAAGCCCAGTATTATTACATCGGCACTGACTTGATCAATATTATACCTTAAAGTTTCTCAAAAATATCTTAATAAAAAAAAGAAATTATTCGAAACGTAAATTCCAACTCCCTCACGCATAGTTGACAGTAGCTGGTTTTGGGTATTTTTATGTCCCGTTTAATTATATAGCTCATCAAGAATGTATAAATCCGTGGCTTTCTAATGTTTGTATTCGAGTGCTCTTTAAGAAGGTAGAAATGCGCTTCTTATTTAGTAAATATTTTCATTTTCTAACTCTAGGTTGATACCGCTAATGGTGCGTGTAAGTTACCGGGGATATCATCAGCCTAATAGTCAGCGCGTTGGCACTGACATGATTTACATGTTTATCATCAATTACCAAAAGTTCCTGTCAATGAATTTATAATGTTCGATTAAGTAAATTACAAATTCTCTCAGGCGAAGTTGCCTTATATGGGTTTTAGCTATTATTTTAGTTATACAGCTCAACAAGTATTCAGACAGCCATACCTTTCATATTTTTTTATTTATTTGATCGTTCCTGATCTAGAAAATCTATAGAAGCGAATTATAGAGTGTTATTTTCAGGTTCTATCTCGGAGTCGATACAACTGCTTGTGAACTGTTAGTCTCCAGAGTATCGTCCGCCAAGCAGTAAGTGTTTCGGAACTGATATGATTTATAACATAGATTTTTCTAAATAAAAATCCGTTAAGAAATACCATTAGACACTCAAATTCTGATTCCCTCACACAAAGCTGACCTTTTTTTAATTTCGACCCCTTTTGAAGGTAGAAGGTTATTCAATATGGTATTTTGCAAAAGGTAACACCAATCTCACGATTGAAGCTACTAGCGGTGTGAGTTCTAATTACCTTTTCAAAGCATCTAATTGTATCCACCGTTTTCTTTAAGCGATTTGAAACAAACGAAGGGGATGTTGTATATTTTCCATTTAGGCAACTATTTATCTGAGATCAAATTACGTAGATCGATGTTAGCAACTACAGGTTAACGTACGCCCTTCAACAAAGAGCCAAACCCATACCGCATAGCAAGCTGTAAGAAGTCCCGACATGACCAAACTGTATGAATAGAAAGTACCAATAACAACTAACAAACAAAATTCTGACACGTACAACGTACTGATCTGAGCGTACTCGCAGTTACTAGAAGCCATTTCAAAGCCAACAACAACATATACAAAAATCAGGTTGAAACACAAATGTTGCTCAAATTTTAACAAATTATAATTTATAACTTTTGTTTGTCTTTTAAATACATTTTGGGGGTGTTTTGTGTCCAATCATGTTAAGGCTTCCGTTGTATTTTCCAATTGTCTAATAGAAATAAGAACGCAATTTATAGATTGTTTTATTTTATTTCCATTTTTGCTCGTTATTTTTTTTTTTTTTTTTATTTATACATTTTCAGCTCCCTAGATCTCATGGCAATTTAGTCTTCCAAAATTTAACTAAATTTTCAAACTGCAATTTGAAATCGGGAAACTGACGATCAGTTGTGTCTTTAACATATTCTAAAGGTTGAACTGTACATAAATCTACTGATATGTTTTCTTCATTCAATTGTAATGGGATTATTCTGTCTTCTTTCAGTGGATCTTTCAACGACTGAATGAAATTTACTTGTTTCCCATAACCTGCAACTGGATCTGATTCGAGATTTTCAGTTACATAGATGAAAACTAGTCTACATGAGTCTAAGAGAGTGCTTAGTCCAGGCAGAAGTTGAGTTCCAGGTGCTAACAAATCTTCTGGTAGTGCAACTTGAAGATTACAGATATCAGGAAAATTATGCATTAGGAATCTTTTACACTCATTGGCTTCTCTCTGATCTTTATTTGCGTGAAGTATCAAAATGTCAAAGCGAAAGATATCTGCAACGTTAAAAACCAAAAACAAAATAATATTCTATCATGAATAAATTATAAATACGACAGGTCATCAAAGTATTTATGAAAAGCAATTATCTTAATGAACTGTAATTAATTTTATCGTTTAATGTTTCCTCAATAAGGAAAAATTAAATTAAAAGCTTTGTTTAAAACAGGTACATTTTTACATTAAGTCAGGGATTGTTTATTAAAAACCAGGTGGTCAATACAGACATGTGTATATTGAACGAATTGGGGAACTATACAAAAGCCAAAAGAAGGTACAAAAGAAACGTAATCGTCCAAAAGAAAGAAACCAGTCTTTTTGTATATAATTTGTAATGTATATAGTCACATTTAATAATTCCCGCATTATTCCATTTGAACCATTCTTGCTTTAACATTGATGTTGTCAGTTAATTTCATTGTCCACTTTCATGGACAGTTTTACTTGTAATGGTATCTTATAGTTAATTACAGTTCAAAATATGTTTGTTGGTTGATTTGTATAAATTCATTTTAATTTCATCCCGTGTGTGCTAGGTTATTTTTTCTCATTTATCCCTTAACTGTTGCATGAACCTTTTTATTATTATTTTTGCTACTATTATTATTATCATAAAATTGTTATAATGATTATTATTAAATACAATCATGTAGGTCTACACGTATATATTAAATCAAAGGGTTATCGAAAATAGATTTCCAAAATTGTATACTTAAATTTGAACCATGTGTACCTTTATGTCTGTCCTCTTCTAGATCTAGTTGACCTGTAAAATAGGAGAAAAAATATATTAGGAGTATTGCGAATGTTAATAATTTACAGATAATTTTTCTGACTGCGCTTAGCTTTCAGGCAGTAATCCAAATTAAACAACTTAAGGTACAATTCTTTGTCTCAAACTGAAATGACAAAACATGCATGGAAGAAGAGGTTTAAATTTTCGACTGTTTGTTTCAGTTTTAGCTACATGTATTTCGACTGTTTTCCCGTCATTTTTATATGTTTGTACATGCTTCATTATGTTGTAAATAAAAACACATTGTTGTTTGAAAACAAACGATTAATAATACCTTTATAAGGTTCATCCCAGGACAAAAGAAAAATGGTTTCCCATTTATGTAAGAGCCTTTTATAGCCGACTAAACAGAATAGGGGTTTTTTCAATGCTGAAGGCCGTGTGGTGACTTATTACTGCTTATTTCCACTTATCTTAACTCTGATGGATACTTGTCTCATTGGCAATTATACCCCACATCTCTTCATTTTATATAATTGTAAAAAGAATCACTTTCATCGTATGATCTAATACATAGTTTTACTCGAAAAATGAAAATGTATAATTCAAAAAGTATAATTATTGCTCTGTATTTAAGATACATGTATATCAAAATACAATCTTCTAAGTTGAGTTTCTGTCGTATATCTATTGTTGCTTAATTAATGCAAAACAATCATAAGGGAAACGGACGCATTACTTGCCTTTTCATTTAACTTTGTTTCATAGTTCTATAAATATCAAATCTTGATATAGGGGCGCAATTAGTGCCTTCAAAAATACCTACAACCTGCCGATAACAGCAATTGCCAAAACTCCAAGTAAAAAATGTCAGCCTTTATAGTGGAAACATAAAACACTTTACACGATAAAAATTATATCAAGTAATACAATTTCCAACTCATTCCATCAGAAAGTGTCATAAAAACAATTCCTTCTAATGTTCATTGAACCTACATTTCACATCTTTAGGTCTGTCTTCCTCCAGATCTTGTTGACCTATCAAAAAAATAATATTATGAATCCTTATGATTTTCTACCCCTGGAATATATTACCTTAGTTGTATCTGTAAAAATCTTGTGGAATTATGAGCCCTCATTGCTCTTCAACTTCATACTTGATTTGGCCTTTAATTTTTTTATGCGTTTAAGTAATATAATAAGATACAATGTCGGACTATTGTAAATTGATCTACATTAGACTTTAATTTTAAAAAATCAATAACTTCAGCTTTTCTTCTTTTTCAGTCTAAAATTACAAAACATGCGGCAAGTACATGTAGTTTTGTTGATTTGTGAATAATTAATTACCTAAAATCCATTGCGGTCCACATTTCAATCCAGACAATCAAACTCGACCTAAATTGCAAAACCTAACTTGATAAATTGTTTAAAATCATCCTGGTTATGCATGATATATTCGTCACTCGACGTACACTAGAAACAATCAATCAATGATTAATGATGATATCAATGTCAATCCTCAAAAATCAATGTATGTAAATTACAAGATTACTAGTTTCAACAGACCAGCTCTTGATGCTTTTCATATTGATTTTACCGTGAACGTAAAACGACAAACCACATTTCTACTAAATAAAGGATAAGCATTTCTTATCATTTGTCTTTCAATCTGAAGAAATAATTATCTTATTTAGCAGAAGTTTTAAGTGATCTATTAAAGGGAAATCCTTTATATATATGTATATGTATATATATATCAAAAATACCGCTATTGTTTTGATATTTGATTGATTAATTTTTTGTTAACTCATTGCATCCATATCAGGACCATTATATGATATTTGAATACAACGTTCCTTTGATAGATGATGTCCTCTCACTAAATTTTACAAATTGCTATGACTCTGGTGAACGTATCTATCTCTTTAAAATTGAAATAAATGATAAAAACAGGCAGAGTTAAGTCTGTCTCATCTTGACTTTTATCTGGACAATGAGGGTCAGGTAAGAAAAAATCGTTACAAACAAAGGAGATGATTTCAGCGTCCAAATGGTGAACTTTTCATATCTATATAGCAACATTCCAGCAGCAGAGGTATATGAAGTATCTATATCCAAGTTGATACGATATTCCAGAGCAAGTATTTCCTAATATATTTGCCTTGTTATAGGTGTCAGACCACCAATTCACTCCCTCCAATTTAGTAAAAGTAGCCCTAGTCTGACACAAAATAGTGCTTTTGGCGTCATTCTTCACTTAAACTAACCATCAAATTTGCAGAAGTGAAACTTTTGGTGAAAGATAAATATTTTTAGACTATTTTGAGTCAAAATTTACCTGTTTATGAGTTTGCATTCAAAATTGAGGATTAATGCGCTCCATAGTATACTAATTGAAGATTTCCAAAAAATCGGGGGTTATTCTTAGTATTCCTTGTCTGCTGAAAGCCATTTATTTCTTACAAGACTTTAAACATGGATTGAAAACTGGCATGTAGAAAGGTGATACATGTACAATTCAGGTTATACCTGGTTTCTATGAAGTTAAACTTAAGGTAAAATGTTAAGAAAGCTATGAAAATTGCAAAATTTGTTTAAATAGATGGGGATATTGAATTGGTGGTCTGATACCTATAGGGTTTATGTTTACAAGGAAACTTTCAACTAAGAGTTACATGTGGTGATATTTGGGTCATCCATACGAAAATTTTACAAACGATTTCACAAGTTGGTTGACCGTTTTGGAATACCTGTTTCACAGATTGCGACGGATATGTTCCAATTGTTGTTTCCACAACTCAGTTCTTATTTTATCGAGTATGACAAACCGAATAAAATTTGTACATACATGAGCAACACAGCGGGTGCCACATATGAGGTAGGATCTATTTACCTTTCTATAGCACCTGATATAACGCATAGTTTTGTTTAAAAAGGTTTCATGTTGACCATGCTTTAGTTTTCAGTGCTGTTCTTTGCTTATTATTTTTTCAATGTATGTGTTGTTTAAACCGTTAACAGTCCTGTTGTTCTTTTGTCATGAAAAACAGTTCAATTTCAAAATTTCACATCCGCTAATGCGTGATGTATTATCGCTTGATATAACTTATCAGCATAACTTATTGGAGTACCACTTGGAGTTTCACATGTCGTGCAGGATCTATTAACCCATCTGGAGTACCTGAAATCATACCCGCAGTTTGGTGGGGTTGTGTTTCTTTGTCTTTTGTTTTCATTTTTGTGTTTTGTATAATTGTTTCATGGCGTTGTCAGCATATTTAAGACTAATATGTTTGAATGTATCTTCGGTATATGTACAATCCCCGTGTAACTATTTAAAGATAATGATATATGAATAAGTCATTGATTGTATATCAATTTGAACTGATTTGCGTTTGCGTCTATAACTCAGTTCTTTTTGACAATTGAAAAAAATATTTATATTTCATTGGATCAAATGTTGGGAACAATGTACCAATGTCAATACAGTACGACATGGAATGGCAGAAGAGGAGCAGTGGGTGTAAATGCAGCTCAAAATCTAAAGTTAAGAAAATTGTGGGTCATCTAACAGAAAAGTTGCCTGATCTGGATTTGCGGTCAACAGACTTCAGAATTTGCTCCTATTGGAAAGAAAAAAAATAAGACCAACCACTGCACACTTGTACTAGAAATCGGTATGGCTATCAACAATTATGTTTTTTGAAAGAACTGGGGCATTTATTAGTTGACTTCTTATATTGATACGGTAACAACAAACACAGCAGGTGTTGCTAGAAAGTGTTTTATAAACATATTGAGGATTTTTTTCTCCCTTTTAAAATTTGAGGTCTCACTAGTATCATCATTTTCTTATTTTCATTGGTAATTAATCATGTAAATATGGTAATACTTATGTAAATTTGTCCATATTAAGAACATTATAAAAAAAATGTCTGTAACTCAAATAACTACTGATTTCACTTCAAATACCCTTCACATAAGACATTTATGTTCTTCTGTGATTAAATTGCGATAAATATGAGTCCCCCATGTTTTTTTTTTTTTGAGAGGGGGGTGCTGTTTTGTTTTTTGTGGAAAAAGGGGGGGGGTGGGGTCTTTTGTTATTTCGTTGTCTTGAAATAATGAATGAACAAATTGTTCATTAAGAGGCTGTTTTACAGCCACTGTTCATAACCATCACTTTCAAAGACAGATACAATTTAGAAGGTAGATATTTCTGTTTTCTTTTTTTTTTCACTTACCAAATAAGTTAATCAAATTTCAAGCTTGACTAATAAAAATTATAGATACCAGCCCTTATTCAGAATCATAACTTTTTTTTTCTAATGTGTTGACCTTACTTGTTTACTCCGGGTGCAACCTTAATGCTCCTTTTATTGGTTGTTTCCGGATATGAAGATTTAAACACTACTGTGTATTATAATCATGATAATCTTGTGTTATGATTTGTGTACAAGAAATATGAAAAAAGGAATATTCTAATTCATAAGTCGGAAACGAACTGACAATTTTATGACACAAAACGAAATATAAATATGACAAATAGACAAACAACAGTGCACAAAACACAACAAAGACAAATAAAGATTGATAAATATGAACCCACCCATAAACCGGGGATGATATCAGGTTCTATGGAAGGGTAAGCAGGTCCTGCTTTACATGGGACATCCGTCCGGTTGCTCATGAAAACTCAAACGCAGTGATAAGTCTAATTCGGTAAGTCACATTCGAGGAAAAAAAGACGGGATTGCTTTTTTTTCGACAATTGAAACATATGCGTCGTCTGCGAGGGTGTGTTTGACGCGTGATGGCTATATTAAAATATACACTCTACAGTACTGTAGCCAATTATTAGTGTTTGATTATTTTCAATTAGTTAGTTTATGAATGAAACATACATTCACTATTTTCACCATTTGCAGCAAAAACCATCTACAGTGATCTATCTTATTCGTTGCTTAGATCCACAGCAGCCGAATATTTTGTTGCTTATTTTGTTTCGATGAAACTGATCAGGTAATATTTGCATTTCAAACAACTATACCATGATTATGAGTAATAAATTTAGTAAAAATAAATAGTGCCAATTTCGGAACGATTGTAAGATCGTTGGTTTATTTTTGTCAAAACCTATTTATAGAGTAGACTATAACTACTAGAGTTATGACTGGAAAGGCAAAGAATATTAACCGTATTTAATTAACATTAAACGGTTAATACTTTCGATGATTTACAAAAGAGAAAACGTGCAAAACATACGTTGACTTTCTACATTGACCTGTCAACATGAAAACCATTCAAATTGGAATGTTGTCAAACGACCCTCATCGTCAATATCAAGCTATATTCTGTCAGATTTAATTGATTTAAATTTAGAAAGGTGATATTAGTGAAGAAAACTATGAAATTGTTTTGAAAAAAATGTTTGCCAAAAATAGTTTAAATTAAAAACCAATTGTTCTGAGAACAATTGAAGGTCTTTCCACCCCAAACAGTATATTTGATATGAAGATATTCAAATCCAGTTAAGAATGTCATTTCCAGTGTCAAATGATAGCTTATTGTATACTGATTCCAAGAATATATGGTTTCTATACACTTTTGTTTTGTAAAGAAGATAATTTGTTTCTTCCGGTTTGAAAAACTAATTTCCGGTATTATTAAATAGTTAACTAGACAGTGATTCCAAAAATATATGGTTCTATATACTTTTACATCCAATAAGTGCAAAAATAGCTACTTCCGGTTTACACAAGGCCATTTCCGGTTGGAAAGAATATTAACCGTATTTAATAACATTAAACGGTTAATACTTTCGATGATTTACAAAAGAGAAAACGTGCAAAACATACGTTGACTTTCTACATTGACCTGTCAACATGAAAACCATTCAAATTGGAATGTTGTCAAACGACCCTCATCGTCAATATCAAGCTATATTCTGTCAGATTTAATTGACTAAAATATAGAGTTGGTATTAGTGTAGAAAACTATGAAATTGTTTTGAAAAAAATGTTTACTAAAAAAAGTTTAAATTAAAAACCAATTGTTCTGAGAACAATTGAATGTCTTTCCACCCCAAACAGTATTTTTGATATGAAGATATTCAAATCCAGTTTAGAATGTCATTTCCAGTGTCAAATGATAGCTTATTGTATACTAATGCCAAAAATATATGGTTTCTAAACACTTTGTTTTTGTAAAGGAGATAATTTGTTACTTCCGGTTTGAAAAACTAATTTCCGGTATTATTAAATAGTTAACTAGACAGTGATTCCAAAAATATATGGTTCTATATACTTTTACATCCAATAAGTACAAAAAAAAGCTACTTTCGGTTTACACAAGGCCATTTCCTGTCGGACTTTTCAAGGTAATTTTGCTTGCAACCTAATGCAAAAACTCCCATGGCTTTATTATATAGATATAAGAAGATTATATTTACATATGAAGTCAAAGTAAAGGTCAAAATCTAGAACGTCAAATTTACCTATGACCTTGACCTCAATTTCAAGGTCTTAAACCAATGTCCTCAAATCAAAAGACACTAAGTCTTTATTATATATGGTTAATGAGTTATATCCCCGTACGCATACTTTGAAATATAATAGGGGAGAAAACTCCCATTTAATGTCAGAGTACCCTTTCAACCAAAATGTATGTGTTACGACATGTCGCAACTAACAATTTCATGAAAATATGTTGTCGATATCTTATACGGTTTTGAAAAGAAGTGAAAATAAGCCAAAATCAAAACTTAGCAAGGACCTCGAATCCAAAGACCCTTCGTCTCTATCACTTATGGTTTACCAGTTACAAATGCATATCACATTTGTATCACTTAAATCAAATGCATAGGGGAAACTAACTCTCATATGGAGTTTCTGGAACGCTTGAATCAAAACCAAACTCAACATCCTGAAGATATAGCGAGCAATTTGGTAAAATAAATTTGTCGGTTTCTTTTACGGTTGCGAAGGAATAGTGGCCACAAAGAAAACAGTGTTTGGGAAGATAACTCCTACAAGAAAAAGTGTTTGGTTAAACAGGGTCAGTTTCAAAAGCGTATAAAAAATATATACCAAACATCAAAGCGACAACTTGTCAAACTATAATACTGCGCAAGAAAAAAAATTAGGCGGAAGAAAATAAAATAATAAGAACAAAAGCAATAGGTCTTTTTCACGGAGAAAGTGGAAAGACCTAATTAATCAATAATCAAAACAATCAGACGGAAATATAACAGTGTAGCTACTCGAAATACTACATCGGTTGTCGGTTTTGTAGTTGCCACGGGAAGCTTTTGAAAACGATTCTTCTTTTACTGTAAATTGAATAGGGTTCAATTTTCACATTCAGTTCTCAAGATAAACACACTTCTTTTTCTTCTTTTTTTCTGCGACAATTTTGTGTGCTTGGTTGTAATATGACTTTCTTGAAACGCATTTGGTTGATACCCGTATTATTTACGAATATATTGAATGCCAGCTGATAGACAATGACATATTTTTTTCTAGTTGATCTTATTAAATCCTATGTCGTAAGCATTTTAGAATAAACACGATAACATATACACAGACCATGTCATGAGAATTTGTTAAATGCTCCGTCTCTTAATAAAAATCTGATTTAACTAATTCGTTCAGTAATTATAAGTAACTAAGAAATCAAATTTAAGCCTGTTGTTCTCTCCTGCAAATTACGTTATTATTTGTAGTTCCGAAATGGAAACAGTAAATACTTGCCTTGATCTATAGCGGTTTATTCGAAAAAGAAATACCGTTTTGTCTTTGAGCTTGAGTTCATATTAGCATTACCCCGCGCTTCCATTCGTGGTAAAGTGCATGTCATTGAATAGAAGTTCACATATGATATTAATTTCATATATAAGAAATATTTTTGAATATCATTTCTTAGAAAGAAGTATAACAATATTTGTTCAATACAGAATAAAAAGTTAAAGATATGAACTCCCATAGGAAACAATATTATAGTTTTGTTTTAGCAAAATTTCCAGGATAACTTCTGTTAGAAGGAAAAATCTACGTTGACATGACAACCCGTACTAAATCATTTTAAATTCAAGCCCCTTATGAATTATTTCTTAAACAATTAGAAATCAAAATTAGTTAGGCCCTTATAAATCTGATCCTTCAGATTTACATTCACTTGTTTTCGAGTTTCAATAATTGTGTTCCAGATAAAATACATGAACAGTAACGTTTTTTTTTCACAACCTTTATATGAACAATGCTCAAATAAGTTAATTATAAACAATTTTTTTTCGGTCAGCGGCTAACCGACGACACTAGTTAATCGATTCTCCTAATTCATGCGGCTTGTTCGTTAACGGTGACACTAGCTTTAAAGAACTCATCCGATCATTATCAGCCTTATACATGTTATAAAGTGAAGCATTAATTTTCAATATTTAATCTGAGCCATGTGCACAGATGAAGAGATGTGAATTCAATCACGGTGTATATCTAGCAGGATTATTTTACGACTCTGTAGAAACATGTATCTGTATTAAAGACAATACGATGTTACAGACGACTGCTTTAACCAATTTTTTAGACAACTAATACAAAATTAATGAATAATTTCTTAGCATTTATACAATTAATTTAAACATAATTTTAGGTATTACACTGATGCGTATCTCTGTGGGAAGTAAATGTGTACCTTCATCACGACTTTCTTCATTAGTACTCGATTTCAACCTTATTTGTTTCATTGTTTCTGTACGTCTGTCAATCTAAAACAAAATGAAAGTCTTTTATGAATACCGTTCGTAAACTAATGCTTACTCTATAATCGTACTGCGAATTGTACAGCTCTTTTATTTGCAAAACATTTTCCTAGGAAATAAACTTTATCTACCAAAATTAAACTAGAGAGGTCATCTAGATACCACAGATCTCAGCAAAAAACCAGGATTTAAATGTTGTACAATTGAGGTATCATGATTTGTTGGGTTGTTAAAAATATTCTTATAAAATTGAAATGATTTAAAAAAAAGTTTTCCCATTTATTTTCCGGAAACCACAAAATTTTGAATCTTTAAAAAATCAAGGATCATAACTCTTGAATGGTAAAAGTAATGAAGCAAATCACACTTTATATGTTCTAAGTGTTCTAAAACATTCCATTATTTTTTCAATCAATTTCATAAACGAGTCCAGAAAAGAAAAAAAACATTTACATAAGTAATATTTCTCTGGAACGGAAAAGTGAAAACTACGATCATACTGAAACAAAAGTGTTTGCAATAATCAAGTACCCTATCTCTAGAATAATAAAGCTGAAAATGAAGAAATCGAAATCAATTTTAGTGGTCCACAACAATTCATTATAAGTTCATTCAATTTGAAAAAGGGGACGGGCTCTCCATACATTTTCCAGAACCATAATTGTAAGAATTTTTCCATCAGTCAATAATCATTACTGTTTATCGACTAAAATGAAAACGAGGTGAAAAGTACTTAAGCTTTGTTGTCCAAAACAGTCCAGTAAATGTCATTCAATTTGAAAACAAAAGGTTTTCCATATCGAATTCAATCTGTCTTAAGCAGGTCAAAAACATTCCATTAAAATTTCAATTAATATCAAACAGTGATTCTCTCTATATCATCTAGAAATCTAAAGTGTGACGGACGGACAGACGGACGGACGGACAAACTGACGTACGGACTGACATGGGGATTCCTAAATACATCATACACTGTCTAGCATGTGTATAATTAGTCCGAGATTACTCTGACGTCCAACGGCTGTTTTGCCAGACAAGCTGGGGCCGTGGGACATCAGAGCTCGTCCCATATCAAAAAGTGGATATTTGCCCGTCCAAAATAGATGCGCTGCTTCGTCGCTTCTGGTGCCAACGGACGGCCTTGGAATTATATAAATCGGGTATCAATTTGTTCATTTTTCATTTATCTCTTCATTTATGTTAGTTTAACCTTCGTTTTAAGTTAAAGTGTTTCCATGCTTTATGGCAAATATAACAATTCAAAATAGCAAATGTACCTTCACTAATGTCGTATTAATTTCGTCGTTCATGTGTTCTAGACGGTCACATTTCACTACTAGAAACTTCAGCTGGTTTTCAAAAGGTTTTAAACTGGTATTGAATTCAACTTTATTTGCTTCTTCCCTCTTTAAGAAAGTCTGGATTTCTTCTAATTTTCTTTCTAATGCTTTTTTATCATCTGTCTCTGCCTTGTCAAGCTCAGATAGATGTGATTGTATTTCTTCTAATTTATTTTGTAACTGTTTTGTATCTGTCTTCTCGTGTTCTATGTGGTCTTCTAGTTTTTCTTCCAACTGTTTTATAGTAGCCTGTATTTCTGGCAATTGTTTCAAATGGGCTATAATAAGGAAAAAACAATGTGAACATCCTCGAAATAGTTTATTTAATTAATTACTAACCAATATAGTGAATTATCTCTACAACGCCCAGTTTGAACCATGATCGAAACCGTTTCTATCACAGCCATTAAAGCTTTGTTATTGGACCATTATAAAACGAAACAAACCTTTATATGACTTACCTTTTGCAAAGGTCAGTCTTCTTGAATAAGTTGTCATAGATCAAAGAAAATTAAAATCACAAATACCTTTAATGTTAATAATGTCTGAATTCCACTTCTAATGACATGAAAAGTGCTTTGATACCAGCAGCGCCTGCATACGGAGTATATATCTCCCAGTTGATAAGATATTCTAGGGCTAGTATTTTCTATCATCAATATCTTGATGGAGGGTTGCTGCTCGCAAGGAAGCTATTAAACCAAGAGTTCCAAGTAGTGAAGTTGAAATCATCGATTTCTTCGTAAATTTTACGTAGGCCATCACGAGTTTCACAGATGACGACGGACAATTAGTTTTCTATGTTGTGTTTTGTGTAATGGTGTTTGTCTGTTGGTCTTTTTCTTTTTTAGCCATGGCGTTGTTAGTTTATTTTCGAGTTATAAGTTTGAATGTCCCTTTAGTATCTTTCGTCTCTCTTTAATGTCTAAAAAAGTAATTTCGTAAGGACTTGTTTTATCAATAAAGACCCTGTTAATATGCCCGGTTGACTGTAGAGGACAGTTTCGATTTTCTTAGCTGGTTAAAAGAAAACTTATCCCCTGTTCTTGTTTCTCTTTTGGTAATTACATCAGCCAATGAACTTTAGTCACCAAATTTAGAAGGTTGTGCATCACTAAGACATAATCGGAGGAAAATTAAAACGTAAGCTGTATTTTAAACAACGCCAGAGATTGAAATGGACAATTCTGTTAGCGTTACTTGCAAGAAAATTAAATGAAATCATTCAAAAAGTAAAATAACGTACATCTGTTCATATCCTAATTGTGAACATGTAATTGTCTATAAGATTTTTGCTTCATCTAATAAATCGAGCTGCCTGTCGATCGTGTCTTATATGCCCGCTTCGAAATACAATTTTTTTTTTAATTTTCCAATTAGAACCGAAATAATCCTATCCAGCCATGATCAATGCTCGTTTTAACACGGGTAAGCATTCGTATGAAGATACAGACATATGTCATGTCTACCAATGTTAAAATGAGCATAGAGCTTGGGATGCAAGAATTATTTCTTGAATAACGCATACTTACTAAATCCAAGTAAAAAAAAATCATGCTTTTTATGATTGATTTGTTGTTTATGTCCTTCAAGATAAGTTGTCAATTATCACATGATGACCACCCTTTTTACATCCTAATTGTTATGTGACTTGCATTAAGGTATGAATTCCTACCTGACTGCAGTCTGAGCATTTTCTCATAGGAAATTCCAAATCCAAGCAAAACTCCGGTCAAAGCGCCACCTAATACACAAACGGAATCCCTGATACTCATGGTGGTGCAATCTTTGAAAAACTGTCAGTTTGGCAAATAGTATCCAGCATTTATTTTAAATCATTCATCTAACATCTTCATCATTGGAACTCTTAATTTCTGCAACAAAATACATTTTTGTTATGAAAATAAAAAAATTATGTCAATGCATTTTTGTTTTTTGTTGTTTTTTTTTTTACGTCATCAGATTAAAGATATATGTTTATATTTCAAATTCAAAATATAAAAATATCGAGCAAAGAAAAATAAAATGTATGGCTATAAATAGCCTGTCTGGCTGATTTTATCATTGCATTGTGGTCTAATGGTACAACTGATAATAATAACGCATAATAAATAGGTGTACCATCAAAACATGGTACATCACATCCGGCTTCATACGTATACGAAACTGGATAAAAAAAAAATTTCCTTGAATTTGACAGTTGTAGGAAATTAACCCTGCATTTCATTTTGCATTTCAAATCAAAACGCCAGAGTCATAAACATACATCTTAGGTGTGTCAAAGCAAATTCTTTTTATATTTGGTGTTTCTATATAATACTTTGGAAACTTGATGTGACATGATTACTAAAGCTTGTAAAAAGGAAAAAAAAGGGAGAAAAAATTATTGGTTTACTTCTGGTGATGGTTATTATCTCATATGCAATGAAATGATAGGTGAAAATTTCACAGCAGTACTGGACAGGATTAAACTTTACTCATGCCAAGTATTTCTTTACTTAAAACATAGATAAATTTTGCACATTTTTTTGTAAATTGCTAATTTAAAAAAGACCGATAAGGGAAAACAATGGTGGTAGTACTCCTATAATTAGGGAAGCTAAATGTGCATTTTTAACCTTGTATGACTGTACTCTCATTTTTAAAAAAATGCACGATATTTCACTGAAATATTGCAAAAATGAAATATTCTTAGTAGACTGAGTCTCAAAAACAAATTTCAGGGATGATTGCCTTTAAAAAGATCTTTACCATGAATATTATGAGGCAGAGCAAGTCATGCTCAGATTTTTGGGGGTAGCATTTTTTTTACTTTTTTTCTTTATTTTCTATATTGGGCTATAATAGAAAACTTTTTCCTAAGTAATTCTTTAAGAAATATACAGTAATAGGTAATGAAATTCTTTTGTAAGTAGTAACAACAAATTATTCACCGAAAGAGAACTATTATATGTTTCTAGCTGGAACTCGTATTAAACTTAAGTTTTACGTAAGGACTTATTGAAACCACTGAATTACGGGCTTCCCTGTCTTGGGACAAGAATATAAGGAATATGGCAGGTTAATATAAATAAGTAGATGTGGAATGAGTGCCAATAAGACAACTCTCCACCCAAGTCACAATTTGTAAAAAGTAAACAATTATAGGTCGAAGTACGACCTGCAACACGGAGCCTTGCCTCACACCGAACAACAAGCTATGAAGGGCCCAAAAATGACTAGTGTAAAAGAATTCAAACAGGAAAACCCACGGTCTGATCTATATAAAAAGGAGAAACGAGAAACACTCATGTACCACACTAACAAACGACAACCATTGAACAACAGGCTCCTGACTTAGGATAGGTGCATACAAATGCAACGGATTTAAAAGTTTTAACAGGTGCCAACCTTCAGCTTAACTTGAAACAGTAGTGTAACATTACAACATAAATAGACACACTATAAAATATCAATTGAAATGGCTTTACTAGATCAAAAAAACATAGAAACAAAAACAAGTAAACATACATTCAACGAATAAGTTTGATCTATGACTCAATTTAAATATAATATTAATAAAAAACATAGAACAATGTCAAAAAGACAACTTTAACCTGGGACAAAATGGCGTTGAATAAAGTAACGTACAAAGGTAAATTTAAATATAATAATTTTGTTGTTAAGAGTACGGAAACATTTTTTTTACAAAATAGATAAATTTGTTGTTCACAGTACGAGGACAGAAGTGACAATTTATCGTCATACTAAATACTTATCAAAGGTGGTACATATTAAAAATGGTAAGACGAGATATAACACAAAAAAGGTAAACATTGAATAACAAAAAAGCATTACAAATTGTTTCAACAGGTCAAATTAACACGAAAGTACGATTTGAAAGTACTCTCAGTTACTGAAAGCTAGTTAAAAGCCAAAAACAATTAATAATAAAAAATCATGCATCAGAGACTCAAATCAATCAAAACACATCCCAGGGATTTAGTGTTTTAAAGCCATGGACAGTCAAAGAAGCAAGACTTGTGCAACGCCAAAATAAAAGTATCGATAGGCAGTAGGATAGTTAGGATTTAACCTTATAATAAATATGTTTCATGTTATATATAGATAAAGCAATCTCTAAATAGAAAATAAACGTGGATGTGTATTTATACATCCCAAAAAAACATTCCAAAAGAATACAAATTTAGTTATGTTTTAATTTGTTGATGAAAAAATTGATGTTAGTGCCAATGGAAACAATATTCAAAGATCTTATTACAACATAAATAAGATAACCTTTACTAATAAGTTTGTTTAAAGGTTCGATGAGTTAACACGGATCACATAGTGATTTCTGCGCTTTTAGTACAATATTACCGTAAAATTCAAGATGTGAAATACCGTTTTTAATAAGTTTTCTACAGATACAGCCAAGTTTACTATTATAGTAATCAAATCTTTGTATCTTTCAAAGAATTTAGTAAATATTTTAAGTAATTTATGGTAACGAAATTCCTAACTTAATAATTTACCAGATATATAAACACAGTATCATGGAGCCAAAGGAACATCGCCGTCTAAAAAAGGAAAATTAACAATAGGGAATGAAAAAATCGTATCTTTGTCATAAATTTTAGTATGGAGTTTCCCTTTAGAAATTAAAATGTCTAAATCTAGAAAAGGAAAACTACTGCAGTTTATGTTAGGTTTATTTAAAGTAAGTTCCTTTGCGTAAATTTTGGTAAAATATTTAGGGAACTCTGGATTATTTTACGAAAAAATATCATCAAGATAACGGTAGGTATTGTTGAATGTGTCAACCAAATGTAACAATGACGTGTCTTTACTGAGGTTGACCATAAACTGTGATTCATAGCAATACATGAATAAATCTGCTATTTAAGGAGCCCGATTAGTGCCCATAGGAATACCTACTACCTGTCGATACACTTTATCGCCGAAACGTAAATATATGTTGTCCAGGAGAAAATTTAAAGCTTCAATCATATCTTCACATGTCCAGTAAGTGTATCTAGCATACTTTCCTTTTTCGTTACAAAAAAGAGCTTTAAACGAGTTACAGCAAATAAATTTGCAATGAAATTTTTCAAAAGACCATTTAATTAAATATGAAAACTTTTTCTTGATAAGATTGTGTGGAAGTGTAGTGTAGAGAGTAGAAAAACTGTCAACAGAATTAAAAGGACTTCAAAAGCACGCATTTTTCCTAAAACCTCTAAAGAATTTTTAACACTCCAAAAATGATTAATACCATTATTTTCATAAACTTTATTACAAAAGTTAATAACAAGTTCTTTTGATAGTAGTAAGGGAGGAAGTTAGATGCACTGCCAGATTAGTAGTAGAACACTTGCGGAGATGAAACGAAATCTAAATGGTTGTTTGTGTAATTAAGGTAACCAGTACATAGTCGGGACTTTCAAATGTTCGAAAGAGGCTTTAAGCTGGGTAGTGGCAGTGATATGCTTGTTTACAATTTGACTCTCTGTGGAGCGTACGGACCTGAATGTAGAATAATTGATAATTTCGTTTTGGAGAACTTCCGTGTAGTATATGCGTCTCACCACCACTACATTATTGACTGCTTTGTCTGCCAGTACGAACACAAACCGCTTTGCGAGTACTTGGAGTTTATTTTTTATTCATATTATGAACCCTCCCTTTTATTAATTTCAGAATTGTTTTCAAAATGAGATTTACGAATATCAACAGTGTTCATAATTTTATTCAAATAACTGTCTAGAGATTTGTTATCAGATTTTTCACGTTTACAACCAATTTTTACAGTAGGCGGACAAAGCAGAGCGTCTTTAATGACCTGACGAAACTGTTTCCAATCTATAATAGATAGAGGACGATGCTTAGGTCCTTTCTTAAGAAAAGTTTTGACCTCACGATCTTCAACGATGTTGAGGTCTCCTGTAATGACATGACCATAGGGAACATATCTAAAACTAGATGTTTAACAGTCCCAAGTGGAAGGAGCATTATTTTCTATATTGACGTCTGATGTTACTGACGTGTAATTTTTTTGTAAGAATACGAAATAATAGGTGGTTCTGTATTATAAAAATATGGAGGTATTTGTCTATGGATGGTAGAGTTATTCAATATACTAGATAAGTTAAAAAAATCAATACCTTTATTTATATATTTTAATTTAAGAAAAAGCCGTTTATGATTTTCAGGTTTATCGATACTAGGAAACAGCCTGTGATGGCAAAAGGCTGTAACAATATGGGTGTATTCATACAACGGGCTGAAAAATGAAATTTTATCACACTCCAAAAAAATATCACATAGTTTACTTATAATTGGTATATGACCAAGTTTGCATAATAATTGATGTTTACCATTATTTTTTATTATAGATAACAGATCAGCAAGTGTATAATTTATACGATGTTTAATACGTAGAATACGGTTTTTACGTTTACCATTTATTTCTTAGCCGTTTATCTACAATATTCATGACATCGATAGAAGTTTTAGATATGTTCTCCTGTCCCAATATTTTGTCATTTTTAGACCGAGAGGATAAGCTGTTTGAAGTCTTGTCATCCAAAATAGTTCGCGAACTTCACGGGATTTTTCAAATTGTGTGAGTGATTGTCCTGGTTGTTTCTGAACGGTTTAAAGTGGTTGGAATTTTATTAATTTTAGATTGTGATTATGCTTATCTAAATGTTAGTATATCAAACTTTTGAATTTTTTAAGTCTTCGAAAGCGGTAAAGGTGCTCTTGATTTCTTCTGTAATATTCTCGTCCCGTCTGTCCCACATATTGAATACCACACTTAGGCTGGGTTAAAGTTACCAGATAAATAAGGTTTTGCGTTTTTCAGGTAATGTCTCTCCCGTTCACTGTTGACCTAACAGTATTGTGTGAAGTTAATCTGAAACAGGTCATTTTCTGGCATTGCACGGGAAAAATTGTGGATATCCACGTAAATTTTTGTTTAACAACCTGGCTGCAGAGGCATTGCCTCCTTTGAAACAATTGTACACAGTGCTAAATGTAGTAGGATAATTTTAAGCATGTGGATATCCTAGAAGTAGGATTGTTTTTAAACATGTTTGTGAGCGCTCAACCCTTATCCTAACATTTGACAGCAGTGTAACAGCACAAGTAAGAACAAACTGTAAATATCAGTTGCAGATGTAAAGCATATTATAGTTAAAATAATTTTAGTAATAAAATGCTCCGTTAATTGCTAGTTAGAAAGATTCAATTGAACTTGATCATCTACTTCTAGAAAAAAAAATTCTTATCGGTAAAGGAATGTCATATTTTGTTTTATTTCCGTGACCAAAAAATCAACGCATAGAAAAGGTCAAAGATTATTTACTAGTTCAATTAAGGAAGAGTGCAGTCAGAGGAATATTTAATTGTAAGACATTTATATAAAGAAAAAGATTCTGCCGCTGATTTGTGGATTATTGAGAGATAATATATCTTTATATATGTATAGATTTTGTTATTGTAATTTTCAGTACAACAAATGTTAATAAATCCAAGTGGTTTTATCAATTTTAAATCGGAATGTGTGATTTATTATGACACCTGGGTTTTAAATCTGAATGTGTGATTTATAATGAAAGTTAGGTTTTAAATTTTGATCATAAAAGAACAACCAAATTGTGTGGCTTCCAATTTAAATGTTAAATATTTTATAAATCATTTAAAACCCATTTACACGAGTAACATTTAAATTACTATTTGAAAATCAACTTAAGCATTTGAATGTGTGTGTCTATGTCAATACACCAATATAGTAAAGAAGATTTTTTATCGTAATATAAAACGTTTAATCATGTTATTTAAGGAATGACTGTAATATTTTGTTTCTGTCTATGAAAAAATAACTTCAAAAATGTGGTGTACACTGAATAACCCGCGTAGTATGTTATTTAAAAATGCGCACCATATTTTTAGGTTATTTCATAGACAGAAAAAAAAATAGTACAGTAATTCCTTATAATTTAATTCTATATTCCATCTTTTATAAGGAGTAAATCATTAAAAAGCGTTGATGATGTCACGGTCATATAACAAAGTTATGAGCTGACAGACAAAAAACTTTCAGCCAATCGGAAGACGTGTTACATCCAAAATTAGATTATTACAATAAAATCGGAATTATACATCTGTGACTTTGATATTTGTCTTAGTTCAAAGGGAGGCGAATGATATCAAAGGGATATTCTAACTCATAAGTCATTAACAGACTGACGATGCTCTGACAAGAAAAGAAAATCGATAAAAATACAAATAACAGTATACAAAACACAGTATAGAAAACTAAAGACTGAGCAACGCGAACCCCGCCTACTTTTGCAAAATATGTTGAACCTGAAATAAAGGATGCCACGGATACAAAAAGGTCTACTTTATATCTTGAATGCCACACATAAATGTACATCCATAATGGGTTGAAATTACATTTACCACCAAAAAAAAACGCTACAATCTCCCGTAGTGATATCAATTCCAGCAGTATCTGCATATTCAGTGGCTATCTTCAAATGACTTCGATTTGTTGCTAACCATTTTGGGGCATCTGATATCACCCCGGTTTTTAGTAAGTTTCGTGTTCCTCAGTATTACCTTTTCTATGTAGTGTTTTGTAGACTGTTGTTTGTCTTTTCGTCCTTTTTCATGTGTTGACGTTTGTTGTCTCTGTCTCTCGTTGACTTATGATTGTCACTTCGGTATCTCCCGTCTCGTTTTTATCTCAATAATGTTATAAAAAGCCTTATAAACGAATGACTTTATATTTACTTTAATTGGATGTTTTGGAAATTGAATTGTGTCACTTTTCGGCTTTGGGTTTCGTAACATTTGCTCATTCTTATTTTTCTCAACTGCGTTGACGATCAGAACAGGTCGAGATCTCACAAAACATGCTTAAACCCGCCGCATTTTTGCGCCTGTCCCAAGTCAGCCCCTGGCCTTTGTTAGTCTTGTATGATTTTTAATTTTAGTTCAATTATAGGTTTTGGAGTTTAGTATGACGTCCATTTTCACTGAACTAGTATACATTTTTGTTTAGGGGCCAGCTGAAGCCCGCCTCCGGGTGGGGGATTTTCTCGCTGTGTTGAAGACCCATTGGTGGCCTTCGACTGTTTTCTGCTCTTTGGTCGGGTTGTTGTCCCTTTGACACATTCCCCATTTCCTTTCTCAGTTTTATTACAAAGTTGCTTGGAAACTATTAAGACTTGATGAATATCAAAATTAAAACAGGAGACACTTTCTGATATGGACCCGTTTATTAAGTCCGTTTAGACCTCCTCTAAATATGATCGGAATTTGAAAGCACAAATTAAAATAAAACGGTATCAAGCATGAAAATCCAAACCTTATTAAAAAAAGAAGAGCTGATAAGCCAATAAGGACAAAACGCACAGCAACTCGCGGACAAGGATCGCCCATATTTTGCGTACTCTCCTCTTGCCTAATCGGGATGAGCTAAGTACCTATTTTTAATTTATCGTTTTGTCCTTTGGCGAGGTTGAAACCAAAATTAAAGCAGACACGAGTAAAAGCAACAGCAAAACTGAGCTCTCGAAGGTTATTGGTACATAACATCCTTCAGATATTCACAAGACACTTTTCTAGAAGCTATCAGTATTTACAGTTTTGAATTTTGTCTTAAATATTTGCATGATGGCTTCAGATTTTAAAAATTAATTGCAAAACAGTAAAACTGCAGATGTAGCCACATTTGGATCTTGTCACAAATTTTGGGCTTTTATTTTAGAAAATCGAGAAAAGCTCGTCAGATAAGGGGCCCGCCCGATGACCTAACGTCCGCCTTGGAACCCGACCACTTTTTTTCAATCCTGGATCTGCAACTGTACTAGAACTTACTAATAAGTAACCATTGATAGACCATGTTAAGTGACAAAACTGTAGTTTTTAACCTAAATGAAGGGTAATGTGATATTTCAATAAACTGGGTAGCGGAAATGCTGAATTAACCCACTTATATTCCATTTTACGTGAACTACGAAAAGTGATCTGTGGATTAAAAAGTAACGTTAAAACTAACGTGTGTTGAAAATCTTAAAAGCTAAAGCATGTTTATAAACAAATACATACCGTTAAATATATGTTTTAATCACACATATATCACATGTTTTATTTTCTAAAGAAGAAAAATTGATCTTCAAATTTAAACGTTTATTTACCTGTACATGTTGCTATGGTACTAGTGTGAAGCTAGCCGCCGTTAATATTCTGGAGGTTTTCCTTCAATTATATTCATGTGATGAGACCGCGTTCGATGAAGTGGTGTGGGTAATTAATAGATTATGACAGTAAAATAACTATTTGACGTAAATATCAATGCAATATGGTTCTGCTATAATTTATAGCAATATAAAATCTAAAATCAATAAGTGCTTTGCGCAAGGTCTAGGTCTTTAAATATCATTTAAAATGAAAGTAAATAAAAAGTTAAATGCCTCCATACATATAGAACAAAGAAACGATTCATCAACATTATGTTATAAGTGAAATAATATAAATAAATAACAAGATGATTAAAAAATAGATATTTAACGATTATTGTGAAGAAAGAAATGGAACAAAAGCGATGAAATATTTGATGTTTCGATGCACAATACAACTTGCTATTGTCCTCAAGAAACTGGTATATTTTTCTAGACAATGTATGGTTATTCTTCTTATATTGCCAATTTTACGACTGTTCTAAATGAAATATTTTGGATTAACCATCATTTTTGAATTTGAAGCAGACGACGTAAAATTCTGCGTCAAGGTTTTTTTTCGGACAATCTCGTAAACATAGTAAATTTATTCGTCTGTAATTTTATAAATAGAAAATACATACTGAAGTATAATATTTAATGTTAAATATCGCACCTTGATGGAAAAGTAATGCGACGGTAATTTACCGATGTTAACATCTCGTAACTCGATGAAAAAGATATCAGTCAAGGCAGTAAACAATTCGTATCCTCAATAAAGATGTCTACTGTTGCTTGATGCAAGACAAGTCTTCTATTACGTATTATAAAAGAGTAAAACTTTTTTTCCAGTCGTACTTAAAAAAGCTTTTGAAATGTGAATATTTTTATAAAGCGGAATTTGGGATATGAGCACTCCGTGATACCCCCTCTCCTTTCTTTGTTGTAGAAAGTTGATTACATTCGAAAGCTAGTTACCATAACATGGGAATGTAAGCTTGTCATAGATTATAAAAGAGTCAATAATTTTGCCTTTAAACTTAATGATATATAATAATAGTTTGATTGATGTTTAACGCCACTTTTAACATTATTGTGCTATTTCGTGATGGTCAGTTTTATTAAAGAAGGAAGTCGGGTCGCCCGGAGAAAACCAACGACCTTCAGTAAGAAAAATGATAATCCTAGTAAATTCAGATTGGAGTCGATCGGATCTACAATGTACGGGAATCAAACTCATAACCTCGGTGCTGACTGGCTAGTTATATGTCTACTTAGACCACTTGGCACCGACGCCACGTGAACGTAATGCCAAATAGAAAAAAAAACATATAATAAAGTTACATATAAATAAATGATAAACATGATTAAATTTTGTTCAGTCTTTATAAGAGGAAGACTATTTGTTTTGGTGTTTGGTTTTATTTTCGGAAGGAGAGGTTGGGGATTTAAGCGGGGGAAGGGGACAGGAGTATTATACTTGACAAACGACTACTTACTCTGTAAACATTGAAAACTTCATCGTTTCAATGTTTGTCCCGTTCTTAGCAAGGACGCTATCAATTATGAATTCACGAGAAGACGTTTTGGTCAGTAGCAAAAATAAAAATAAGCTAAAATATAGACTAAATTTAAGTTTAATGTTATCATTTCCCTCCTTAACGACGAGTACAGCCAGCTATAAAGAACCTTGATGTAAATTGGTTTAAAATTATGATATATGAATAATTCCTGGAGTACCATCTTCTACCATTAGTTTTCTACTGGTAGTAAACCTCTCTGGAACACGCCAATTATCCGTATATATATGTAGCTAGATCAGAGAAGTGCCAGGAAAAAACTTTTAAAAATATATCTTTAATGACTAGAACCGCCTTTTCGTTTAAAATTTAGAAAGTTTCGGTTGATCAATCACAAACTAGGTGACACAAGATAAGAAATTTTATCTATGCAGGATAGTTTAACATCGCACTAAACGTACGTAACTTTAAGTAATTCAGACCTCAAATGACTTTTGTATTATGGGAACGTTATAACAAATTTCTGACCCTTGACTGGAATACATATGTTCGTACATGGAAGGTTAAGCATTGGTCCAAAGTTTCGCTATCATGGATAACGAACACTACACAATTCTTAAAACACAGATCCTAATAATATTTCGAATACGAGTGAATGTTAAGCTTCGGAGATTTGACTTGTTGTGCAATGGAATATAGAGTCGTGGTCAAATGTTTTTGTACAACATGTAACGAGCTTTTATCCAGCATCATTGGACATTTCAAAACATTTCGTTATTGCAACATACACTTTGAACATATCAGTTAGGGGACATACAACAACTGTAACATCGTGATGCCTCTAGGACAAATGTCAAATGAACCGTGCCCAGAAAGGAATATTTTATCCTGCTGCTTACAACTCTTAAATATCCCATAACAAAAGGCAAGAAAAAAGCCATCTTTGGTCGACAGTATACACTTGCCATGATCACATGATTGTAGTCTGTGGAACGTTTCCGATTGTCGTAATTGTTCTGCCATACGGTAAATTCTTTATACATTGATTTGAAATGTATATGAAAATCAAAATTGCAGTTTTAATGATTTATAGTAGTAACGACACAATTTATTCATCATCGCTTTATTGTTTCATGAAACACAAAATGTTCTCGTTTATAGTAATGTATACATTCATAATTTGACTTCAAAAGGCTTTAAGGATTAACTTTTTCACTAATGAATAAAGCTTTATGTTTGAATAAAATCAAATGTGCTAGCTAAACGCTAAAATAAAAAAAAAACTGCAACATACGACTTTTTGACGACCTATCTTAAACTCAAGTAAAATTATTTTTCTAGGACTGTGCAAATTTTAAGCCGTGTGTTATGAAGTGAAATTAAACTATTTTAATATTCGACTTTTTCCTATTCCGTCACTGCACTATTACAGAGACAACTATTTTGATTGTTCTGATTAAACATTTTGTATCCTCTTTACCGACTGTACTCTTTACAGCAAAGATGAATTGTTAACTTTCGTGTGATAAAATCGAGGCTTTAGTCCAGAATGTTATATGAAATAGGCTCGACCTTACAAGTTACAAATCTCATCAACAAGAGGTTGGTTAATCTCTTAATATATTCTTTTTTATATTTAAATGAGATGACATAGCTGATTAACACATCTCGCTGCTGTTTCTAATTTAGTATAAGAAGATGTTACTTTGCTCCCTACGATAACCTTGTTTGGGCCTATTGGGGCCTAACGGAAGAATTGTTACCGTTAGCGTTATTCAATGGCATGATTTGTGACGTCATTCGTCGTGAATGCACCTCCGTTACAACCCTCTTTCAAACATTTCTGTGTTTCCTTAAGAAGTGGTCCGATTCATTTTTCAATTAAACTGGTCCGAGTTGTCTTTATAAGTGGTTTGAGTTGTCTTCAAGAATAGTCCGAGTTAAACTGATCCGTGTTGTTTTGATACGAGTTTTTATGTATTCCGGAAAGGTAGTGTAGTGGTAAAGCGCTCGCATTTGCATCAAGCGGTTTACGTTTGAATCTCGCACAGTGCAGTTATTTTTTTTAACATATATTTTTTCGGGCATTGTTTTAACACATTTCAACGAGAAAGAATTCAGAAATATTTTCGCGATAATAATAGCCAGCAATTAAGTCGAATGCTTATACGCACATACTGTTTAGGGTTTTCAATAGGATGTTAAAGGATTTTCTTCAAGGGTCGAGTCTCATTCACATTTCATTACCGTTTATTTTCGACTTTTCAGTTTATTTTAACAAAGGCAAAAGAGAAGTAGCCATTTGAAGAAATAACATTTAAGTAAGTTCCTTTCGATATAGATTGTTTATATACAGTTTCAGACGCACGCGAATTTTTGAAAGTTTTAACTGAGTCAATGGATAACAAAAAAATGTCCTTTCAAACTGATTTCCGGTCCTTTTTTTTTTTGTAGAATTGTGGCCGTATAATGGTATAGCGATGTCGTCGTCAGCGTCGTTAGCGTCCTTCGAAGACATTTGGTTTCCAGACAATAACTTGAGTATAAGTGCATAAATCTCTATGAAGTTGTACCACAATAAATGAAAACAACACGTTATAAATTTTAATGCGTGCGGAACGCTTTTCTCGATTTACCTTCATCAGGAACGCCCAAAGCCGAATATTTGAAAGCCAAGGATGTATAAAACCGAAACTGTTGAAGAACTATATAATCCAAGAATACCTAAAATTATAGCCAAATCCTGCTAAGGCCAACTTTGCCTGAAAGAGTTGAAACCTAAGTTTCTTTATAATTTCAAAATTTATAAAAGGGCAAATTTAGGTTTGTTATTAATCATGCACAAGGTTCGATGCCACAAAAGGAAGGTTGGGATTGATTTTTGGGGATATTGTCCTAACTGTTCAAGAATTCGGGGCAAAACAAACATTTATATATCCCTTCCCACAGTTAAACAATTGCTATCTTTAACCTTTTTAAGAATAAGAATATGTTTGCACACGTTTGTGAGCACATGGCAGAGAGTCGATCCATGAAAGTAACAATCGTAGCTTAGGTTCCATCATTGTGCATTGTACATATTAAATTTTGATCTGTTTGCTCTCACTAAACAAACTCTACATAAAACGGTTCAGAATTATATATCATGAATCACTATTATTGCGAAAAAATCGTTGATGAAGATCATCAGGAAATATTGTCAAAGTTTGTCAAAATTTGTAACTGATTGACTTGTGATGGTTTGCTTCTCTAATAAACAAAACATTGGTCACTGTGAAGTTATAACAATGTGTGTGGTATTACTATATGGCTGATATATTATTCAATAGGTTTATCCAATTAACTTATATTTTAAATATGAACTACTTGCTAGTTTCGATTCAGACTCTGAGCATTTTTCTTTCTCAGATTTTCACCAATGGTGTGTATGCGGTTGTTAATATCAGACCATATCTTATGATTGTATTTACCCGTTTTAGGGGTAATCTATACATAACATAGTATGCTATTGATGCTATATTGAGAGAAGTTGAACTCCTTGATTCACATTGCTTCCATGAAAATCCTACAGAACATAGTTTAATTTTATATTATATTTGTCAAAGAAACTGTCTGTTATGTCATAATGTTCATGGTTCATCTAATTGGTGTTTGATGATTGAATGAAACAATAGTTCAAGTTATGAAGTCTGGTTATTTTTAGCACAACTGCTATGGGAAGGGGTTTTGATTGCTAGAGCACATACGCAGAAATACTGCAGGATAATATATTGTGGCTAATATTATGATATCAGGCAGAAGAGGTCAATAGGTCCGGTCCGCATTAAGATTACTTTGATTTCGTTTTTATTTTAGTAGAAACTTTTTCGTCAGTCTGTTTATTGGGGGGAGGGGGGGGGGGGGGTCCCTTTAAGTAAACACCAAGTGACTTCATTCTATAATTGGATAGAGATACATGAACAAAAAAACAATAGCAAAGATGACAAAATACCATCGGAAAAGTACAATATCAGCATTCTACATGAGTTATACAATTGCCGTTTAAATACCTAACAACAGAAACATAGCTTCTTTTAACATATTATTGATTACATCAACCTGGAGCAGATACCAAAGATTGTGCTTGATTAGTATGAGTTATTGTTGCTAAGGGTCATTCTGGTGGTTAAGGTGTTGATATATACTCGTTTAAATAATATAAATAAATCAAACGTAACTGTTTGAGATTTCCATATACCTATTATACAAAGATACATTTAGATTCATACGGAAAAGACGTTTTTTTATAAATAAGGTTTATAATAGTATAGTAATGGCAGGCTTCAAATATACTGCTAGGCAACCAAAAAATGATAATAATAAAACATAAAAATATAATTTTGAAAACTTTTGAAATCATTAAACTCAATTAATTTGAAGAGGAGACCAAAAATGACCCTTATTGTACCTTGTCCTTTGAGGTAGCAAAATTTTTTTTTTCTCATATCGGGATTCAAACTCTTTTTCTGTGGCATCATGAAAACATCGCCTGCACAATGACCAGTACACTAACCCACTCAGTCAACCTGGCTACATGAAACTGTACCTTTCGTTAGAAGAGTAATTCCTTTCCTCCTCGGCCTATGTCGAGTTATAACACAGTGCATGGTGTATTGGTGCACGTACATATAAGTGGCATGCCTTGCAGATCAGTATTTTTTTGTCAGTCGTAAAGGATGATACTGCTTATCATGAAGTCATACCAATAGCACTGTATTTTAAACGTCTAAATATGTAACATCTTTATGACAGATGTTCTCCATAGAGTAATCGTGGGTTATACAGGGCTAACATTGCAATTTATACATACTTCGTCTCAAATTGAGCCTAACAAGTTTGAATCTGCAATTTTTCAGACCAAGCTTTCGGAACATGATAACGAATTTTACTTTAACTGAAGCTTCACAAATTCTTCATGTTAAGTCTGCTAAAGAGGAGTTAACGCGGTGAAGCAGTTCAGAGAACATTATAATTTCCGATATGGTTCAACCAGTGAAAATCTAGGTGGCATCATTGCAATCAAGTGAAAAATAAAAATATTTAAATCCAAATAAAATTCATTATTATCTTAACTCGCCTACTTGTCTAAGCTATTAACCTAGCGAAATCAATAATGATATTTCAAAGCGATTGAACATGCTTAGAGGACACTATGTTATAGTAAGTCTATATTTTAAAATGCGGCTTTTGTTTGGAAAAGTGACAATATCCCCTGTATTTATTTCAATAGCAAGGTAAAAATCGGATGTTTGCTTGGACTTTTTGCAAATTGAATAATGCAGAGTTTACATAATTTACTTTTAACTAAACATAATTTACTCTTAAGATGTTAGCAAAAAAGATTCTGACTTTGGACAGGCGTATAAGGAATGTGGCGGGGTTAACCATGTTTGTGAGTGCTCAGCCCTCCCCTGTGATAGTGGTGTAACGACACAAGAAGAAACTGTAAATATCGTACTGAATATGCATGAAATATAAATTTTGCCACTTGACGTTAATCAACAAACAATCAAACTGTAATTACCAGTTGCAGATGTAAAGCATATTATAGTTGTAAAATTTTTAGTAATGAAATACTCCGTGAAAATCAACGCATAGAAAAGGTCAAAGATCATTAATAGTTGAATTAAGGAATAGTGCAGTCAGACGAATATTTAATTGTAAGAGATTTATATACAGAAAAAGATTCTTTCACGGATTTGTGGATTATTGAGAGATAATATATCTTCATATATCTACAGGTTTTGTTATTGACAGTGTATTTTTCAGTACAGGACACGTTCATTAATGAAACGGTTTATCAAATTTAAATCTGAATGTGTGGTTTATATAATGACACTTCTATAATACTTAAATAACAAGGTCCAAATGTTAGCCGGCATAACGTAAAAACGACGAATCAAAGAATTCAACTTTATATATAATTAATATAGGACAATGGTGTTGATTAAAAATTTCACCATTCCAGACCATTTTGTTTTCCACATTATTAACATTTCCAATAATTAACAAGTTCCGGGTGGAATCAGATACCGACACCAATAGAATATGTCACATGTGGTGTCCACTTGTAGTTTTTCTTTATTCGTCCCTCCACAATATGGAGTACCATTGCTGTATTTTAGTGAGAAAACATGGACGGCTACAAACAGAAAGATTTTGAAAGCAGAGAAAACTGTACAACAGCATGACTTTTTCAAATGACAATACGAATACTGCAAATCTAGGCTAAAAAAAGCCAGTTAATCCAGTAATTCTCCCTGTTACAAGGACTACCGCAAAATGAGCTGGACTTATATGAGGGTCTGGTTAGGGTTTACAGAATAGAGAATTATGGTAAAAAAAGATAATGAATATAGAAAAAAGAGCAAAACTCTATAGAATAGAAAAGAACGAGGTGCAAAAGTATAAAGAATAACTGTGGAATTCAAAAAGAATAAGGCAATATAAGACTGATCACAGAAGTGAAGTATGTACAGAATAAAGAAGTCATCTTATTACAAGAATTTTAATTGTAAAATCATTTTTTTGAGGATTTTACAGAATAAGCGTTATTTTTAAAGATAAAGAAAAATACCCTAAATATTAAAAGAATAAAGAAATGAATGATCTCCCATCCAGACCCTCTTATATGTTACGTTAAAACTAATGTTTGTTCTAAACCTTGGAAGCTTGAGAGTTATTTTCAAAGATAAAGAAAAATACCCTAAATATTAAAAGAATAAAGATATGAATGATCTCCCATCCCGACCCTCTAATATATTACGTTAAAACTAATGTATGTTCTAAACCTTAAAATCTATAGCATTTTTATAATCAAATACTTACCATAAAGCATATGCAATAATCACACTGATATTGAACATAACATTTCCTTAAGTAGAAAAAACATGATCTTCGTGTTTAAACGTGTATTTACCTGTAGATGTTCAAAATTTGGTAGCTATGGTCTAAATATAAACAAAATATCGTACTTTACCATGTTTAACTTGTTGGATAAAATTTCACACTTATTTACTAGCTATGAGAACAAAACAAGTTTATTGTTCCTCCGAGACACTAACTATACCCGGTTCATTCCACCTATGCCCACATTTTGAAATTAAAATATAAAATTGTATGAAAAATGTTGGCATAGGTTGAATAATTTACAAACGGATTAAGTGTTGTCTAATTCTAGCATTTTAAAGGTGTTCTCTAAACTACAAGCAAGTTGTAGATACATGTCGTAAATGTGATTTTTTTTTTTGGTTTGATTCTATTGAAATAGGTATAGATACATAACAAAAGAAAGAAAGACATAATATTTTATAATTTATTCAAGGTATCATAATCATCAATTTATATAATTAAATACTAATGTCATTCACATGCATGTTATACAATACTGATGAAGGTTAATAGAATTACCTCAAATCATGAAAATAATACTTATAGCACTATCATATTAACCAGTTACACACATCTAAACATAACAGATAGTTCATTAATACTGAAGAAGTTCCCTATGATATGATCTTTCTAATTTTTAGCCAAATTAGAGTTTTGACCCAATTTTCACGGTTCACTGAACATAGAAAATGAAAGTGCCCGCTTCAGGTTAAAGTTTTTGGTCAAGGTAGTTTTTGATGAAAGTTGAAGTTCAATCAACTTGAAACTTAGTACACATGTTCCCTGTGCTATGATCTTTCTAATTTTAATTCCAAATTAGAGTTTTGACCCTTATTTCATGGTCCACTGAACATAGAAAATGATATTGAGAGTGGGGCATCCGGTTACTATGGACACATTCTTGTTTATTTCTATTTTGATAGTTCTTCTGAATTAATGTTTTTTAATTATTTAAAGTGTTTTATTTTTATTATTTCATATTGACTACAACAAAATTATTTTAATCAAACTTGAATATGAAGAATAGAATTAATAGGATGTTTTGTATGCTTGTTTTCTTTTAAATTTAGTGTTTATCGATACACAGTGTTCTTTTTTTCTTATCTTAACTATAGGTAAAAATTGTTATGTCAAAAAAACACTGACTGTATTTTACATGTAATCAATAGTTAATTGTTAAAACAACACCTATCATGCCATTTGTATTTTGCATGTGGGCATAGGTTGAATATGCTTTTATCAAATGTGGGAATAGGTTGAAGACACCCTATACCCCGACGCGAAGTGAAGGGAAATAGTTGATGTCAAGGGACACAACAAACTTGCTGTTGTCCGAAAGAAGCTGATATATATCTCGAGACAATGTATGGTTATTCTCTTTATACTGCAACTTTTATAACTTTTCCAAACTAAATATTTTGTGTCTTATATAAAACCATCAGTTTTGAATTAGAAGCGGACGACGTAAAATTCCGCGTAAATAGTTTTTTTCGGACAATTTTGTAAAAATAGTAAATTTTTTTGTCTATAATAGAAATAGAAAATACATACTGAGGTATAATATATAATGTTAAATATCTTAACTAGATGGAAAAGTAATGCGACAGTAATTTACTGATATTTAAATATCGTAAATTCATTAAAAAGATATAAATCTAGGTAGTAAACAACTCGTATACTCACAAACAGAATAGCCACCGTTGCGTTGCAAGAAAAGTCTTCTATTACGTAGTATAAAAAAGTAAAACTTGTGTCCAGTCATACCTAAATAAGCTTTTGAAATGTGAGGAAGAAAAAAAAAAGGGATTTGGAAAAAAAGCATCCAGTGACACCCCCACCCCTCCTTTCCTTCATTATTTTAGGAAGTTGATTATACCTTCAAAAGCGAGTTAATAATTTTGCCGTTAAACGAAATGATGTATTTATTGATTGATTGGTGTTTAACGCCACTTTAATCACTAGTGTGCTATTTTGTGGCTGTCAGTTTTAATAGGTGGAGGAAGCCGGAGTGCCCAGAGAGAACCAAAATCTTCTTAAGAAAACTGACAAGCCTTGTCAATTAAAATTTGAGTCGATTACACCTGCCACGTACGGGAATCAAACTCACAACCTCAGTGTTGACTGGCTAGTAATACAGTAGTACAACTACTTAGACCCTTTAAGTGTAATGCCAAATAGAAAAAAAATACATGTAATAAAGTTACGGGAAATGATAAACGTGATTAAATTTTGTTCAGTCTTTATAAGGGGAAAAATATGTTTTTGGTTTGTTTTTTTTTTTTCGGAAGGAAAAAGGGGTGTAATACCTCCAGGAGCGTAAATTGTCGAAAAGTAAATGTTTTTGTATATATAATGCGTGATGCATCCACAAATGAGTGAAGCGATTTACCAACTTCATCCCCGTATGGAGAATACATTTCTCAACTCATACGATTTTCAGGAGCTTGCAGCTGATACTCAGTGTTTGGATAACGTTATTAGTGCCTGAGCAAACAATTAATGAGCCAGGGTTTTAGGTGCCGACTCTGTGTAGCATTTTATCTACTTTACAGTTTTACCTTTATTTGTCTTTGTACTTTTATGTTCAATTTGATCGTATGCCTCTTGACGTAGTTCGGTATATGTGCATCCAGCTTTCAGTTTTTTTTTACTTTTAGCGTTCTTTATGTGTGTGGGTCTAGAGATGCGATAAGGACACATGAGGTTTTTATAGCATTGTTTCATTTTGTATTACCCTTTTATTTATATTTTAATTTTTTTTTTGTATTTTATCGGGAAAATGTATACGTCATTATGTAAGGAGTCCTTACGGAGCCTCTTAAGGGCCAAATAAATAGAAATATTTTCGTTAATTGGAGATTTAATCTCGTGGGCACGACATTTGAAAACTAGTGCGCATAACTTTCAAAAACTGGTGCGCACGCCTTTCAAACTGGGGCGCAAGAGTTTGAAAGTCCTGCGCACCATTTTGAAAGTCGTGCGCGTCAGTTTGAAAGTTATGCACACCAGTTTGAAAGTCATGCACACAAGTTTATATATATTTATATTTACAGGACACTTAAGGGGTTCCTTAATTTTGCTTTACTATACTGACTGTATTATCAACTACAAAAACATTTTTGTTGACGTCTTTGTTTGATTTAATTGTAAGTGTGTTTGAACGTTTAATTCAGTTGTGTTGTATGTCTGTGATGTATGTTTTACACAGTTTTGGCTGCTGGATCCCAGATATGGCCACGTTAACCAATTATGTCTGTTTGTGTTGCTCCCCCAATTTGTTAATGTTACGGAACATTAAACAACTGCCATACAAGTGGGCGTATTAGCTAGCTAGAAATTTTGGGTCATGAATGCTCTTCATCTTTAGGCCTGGAACCTTTGATAACTATTAGCTTGTCTTAAATGATCTATTGTATTGTTTACTTGTGTGTTTCTCTGTCCTGTATGTTTTTCCATTTATTTGTATTGTGGTCTTGTCATGTAATGTTGTCATTTTAGTGTTATATTTAACATTGCCATTAAAGCGGGAGGTTTGGCTAGCCACAAAACCAGGTTCAACCCACCATTTTTTCTTAAAATGTCCTGTACCAAGTCAGGAAAATGGCTATTGTTATCTTATAGTTCGTTTCTGTGTGTCTTGCATTTTAGTGTTTCTGTTGTGTCTTTGTTCTCCTCTTATATTTGATGTGTTTCCCTCAGTTTTAGTTTGTAACCCGGATTTGTTTTTTTCTCAATCGATTATACTACTGTTGCCTTTATTTATCCTACAATTTGCTTAGGAAAATTACTGTGGCAAGTCCGGAATATGACAGTTTTTTTTCATGCAGGTTTTTTTAAACAATGTTTTTTTCCAAATTTTACAAAAATCAACAAGGATCTTCGTTTTAAAGATATGACTATGCATAAAAATTAATGGAAATCAGATGAGACGATATTAACTTTTCAAACGACATAAAACTTATGCAGGACGGACAGACGGACTTATATTGTTATAAGAAAACTAGTCGGTATGGTATTATCAAATTATAAGATCCAATGGCATTGATTTATTCGCAATACCAAGGATTTTCTTATCCCAGGAATAGATTCCCTTAGCCGTATTTAACACAACCTTTTAGAATTTTGGGTCCTCAATGCTCTTCAACTTTGTACTTGTTTTAGATTTCTAACTATTTTGATCTGAGTGTCACTGATGAGTCTTATGTAGACGAAACGCGCGTCTGGCGTATCAAATTATAAGCCTGGTACCTTTGATAACTAATTGAACTATCATAGCCCTCTTCACAAACAAAAGTGAAGCAGAATAAGTCATGCAAATCTAATATTTTGGTATACCAATTACAAATATACATTATCACTTGTTAAAAGAAAGATTTGGTCGTTTTCGTGGATTTTTTGCAATAACGAATAAGCGGCAACAGATCTTTCACGATTCTTTAAAAACTATTCTAAACAGTATTATTGAACGATATTTCTAAGAGAAAAGTAGTTATTGCATTAAAAATTTGAAAACAAATCATCTTTGTTTACATTTTTAATTCTCTGAATTTTCAAAGAGAAATCTGCCTTTTGTAGTTTTGTAAAAACGGTGTACTTTTAAGTCTTGATTTTATTCGGATACTGATCATAATGTTAAACCATTTTGACAGACAGTCTTATTACTCCAATATTTGTCATTATAATTGATTAAATTAGAGTATTTACTGACGTTGAATGTATCTTCTCAATTATATTTCATTCACGATCCTATACCAGATCTTTCACGATCCAATCGCAATACTTGACCACCTTTACTTATTCTTTCACGATAATTGTTCTCGATATACCGAATGGCAGCCGTGTGTTAACACTGAACACTTGATCTTTTCAATGTTTGTCCCGTTTAAGCAAGGACGCTATCAATTATGAATTCACGAAAAACCGTTTTGGTAAATAGTAAAAATAAAAATAAGTTAAAATAAAAACAAAATTTATATCTTATGTTAGTATTTCCCTCCTTAAATAATAAACGACGGGTATAGGCTTGATGTAAAATTGGTTTAAAATGTTGCTTTTTGAATACCAACTTCAATCAATTTTTCTAATGGCAGTAAACCTCTCTGGAACATGCCAATTATCCGATTATATATGCAGCTAGATCAGAGAAGTGCAGGGGAAAATTCCGAAGGAATCGATTGATACGCAGCAACAATAAACACTTTTGAAATTGAGTTACTAAACAAATTCAATGGACCTTATCCCGATGTAAACAGTGAATGTGAATAGATCAAGAATACCGCAAATACATGTAAAAATCGAGGCGACCTTTTCTTAAAATTGTATAAAAAATAGTAAAAAATATTTATCTTTAATTTTTTAACCTGCACAGACAGACTTTTAAATTGTTATATTCACGGACAGACAATATTTCTATATTGAATGTTCACGTGCCATTAGCAAACCGATGTACTCGAAAACTTAGATGTGAAAAATAAGCATATTCTGGGGAATTGTAACATGCTTAGGACTTTGTGGAACACTTCGAAAATTGGTGAACTGAAAGATCTTTAGATCTTGTATGTACATGATTTTTTTGATTTTTTTTTATCAATATGCAGCTAAAATTAACATTTAAGTTTCAGTTTTACAAGCTTGCAATGCAATTATCTCGATAAATACTGAACATGAAACATCGTGTATTCACTGTGTCTAAACTACCCCGGCAAAACATTTTTGGACTCAATAGTATCTAATATCCGATACTTTGACGGTCCATTAACAGACAGAGAAAACATACGATTTCTGTTTATTTATCTGTAATTCATATGATATAGAAGAATATAAATACACAGATAACTATTTTCATTTGTGAGATGTAATGTTTTCTACAACCGTTCTAGATCAAAGTATAAATATGTAAAAAGATAATAAAACCATATTATTCTCTTCCCGTAATTCCGAATAAAGAAACTGCATTAAAAGTTTATCTGTGTTTGTCATTTTTTGTGTAAAAAATGAAACCTGTTTTGTTTGGACTCTTTGTAGACGAAACGCGCGTCTGGCGTATTAAATTATAATCCTGGTACCTTTGATAACTATTTACACCACTGGGTCGATGCCACTGCTTGTGGACGTTTCGTCCCCGAGGGTATCACCAGCCCAGTAGTCAGCACTTCGGTGTTGACATGAGTATCAATTACTTGGTCATTTTTATAAATTTCCTGTTACAAAACTTTGAATTTTTCGAAAAACTACGGATTTTCTTATCCCAGGAATAGATTACCTTAGCCGTATGTGGCACAATGTTTTGGAATTTTGGATCCTAAATGCTCTTCAACTTTGTACTTGTTTGGCTTTATACCTATTTTGATCTGCGCGTCACTGATGAGTCTTATGTAGACAAAACGCGCGTCTGGCGTATAAAATTATAATCCTGGTACCTTTGATAACTATTTACACCACTGGGTCGATGCCACTGCTGGTGGACGTTTCTTCCCTGAGGGTATCAGCAGCCCAGTAGTCCACACTTCGGTGTTGACATGAGTATCAATTATTTGGTCATTTTTATAAATTTCCTGTTACAAAACTTTGAATTTTGCGAAAAACTAAGGATTGTCTTATCCCAGGAATAGATTACCTTAGCCGTATTTGGCACAATGTTTTGGAATTTTGGGTCCTCAATGCTCTTTAACTTTGTACTTGTTTGGCTTTGTAACTATTTTGATCTGCGCGTCACTGATGAGTCTCATGTAGACGAAACGCGCGTCTGGCGTATTAAATTATAATCCTGGTACCTTTGATAACTATTGGCATATCATGTTTATATTTAACCAAAGTGCATATTGCTTCATATTACTAAATGCGCGGCATTGTTTTTAATTGTTTGTTTAAGTTTTGCCTCAGAAGGCACACATTTTTTTGAGTCAGCATCTAAAAGAAATGAAAGACTTAAAATAAAACACTGAAATCTTCAATAATAAATCAGATCTGTCGTAAATCGCTTACTCGTCTTATGAACATAGCTGAGTCAGTGATCTATACATTTTGATTATGTTGAAACACTGTGTAATCAATATATATTTTTAACAGTTTTTCAAACATAGAAAAATATTTTCATTAATATTCATTGATTGCTCCCTGTATTTACGCGCTAAAACTTATATGTAACTACATTGTATTTGCTCCTTTAAAAATTTGAATTTTTTCACGTACCTATTTAGAAAATTAATTTTTCGACAATGATTCCAAAATATCAAAACAAATACCGTGAATATTGATGTATAATTGTTTGCGTAACGTCTAGTGACATCTATTTCATGCACTTTCAGGACGAATAAACACAAAGTAGGTAAACAGATGTTACAACTAGCTTAGAGACACCTTAGCGAGGGAACATAACACAAAATTAAAAGATATTGAATATAGTTTGGAGTATCATACGCATATTTAGAACTCATTTCTCATTAGTGGTGCTCTAAACCGAATAATAGATTAAAACTCAATTTTTGAGATCGTTGATATTCCGTCAAAAAAATTGGTTTAAGTGAACGTCAGTCTTGCTTTTAAGGGCATCGTTAATTCTGTCCAATGTTGAGCGTGTGGTTGAAACAAATGATGCTATAACTATTGCACGAAATATTCGGCAAATTAGATCCTAGTAATTGATAATCAGGACTGCAGTCGTAAATAAATTGTGATTACGTATATTTATGAATATTTCTAGATTATCCCGCATGAAGACTTCCCTTAGACGCTTAGCGAACTTTATTAGTGCAGGGATACAGACATGCCCATTCGTCTTGTAAAGGACATCAAAAAAGCACGCATAATTTATGAGCTTTTCCCGCGAAGGACATAACTAAAAAAATCACTTATTGTTTATTGTTCGCTTAACGTCCAGTGGCAAATACATCACGCACATTCGATACGAGCAAAATGAAAATAGGAGTACTTAAACTAGTATATACAAAGCAAAAGAATGTAATTATAAATAGACGCTACTGTAATCTAATGATAAAAAAAAAAACACACAAGCAAGATTTTAACTCCTTCCGGAACATGAGGTCCTCTAGGTTTTTGTAGAATTCAAGTAGCTCAATCTTAAGTTCCTTGTATAGTGCTTTATGGACTGTTATAAAAATAAGAAGATGTGGTATGATTGCCAATGAAACAACTATCCACCAAAGTTGAAATAAGGTGGATATAAGCAACTAAAGGCAACCGTACGGCCTTCGAAAATGAATAAACACCCATATCGTATAGTCGGCTTTAAAAGGCCCGACATGAAAAATATGAAACAATTCAATTGAGAAAACTAACAGCCTAATTGATAACAAAACAATTTACGAAAAACTAATATGACAGATATGAACCAACGAAAACTAATGAACTACAGGCTCCTTATTTGGGACAGGCACATAAAGAATTTGGCGTGGTAAAACATGTTTAAAGGCGCCAACCCTCCCCTTAACCTCAAGACCATGCGGCTAAACATAAACGTGTCGACAAAGGTTGCAAATATACATTTTCAAGTTTTCTGTCCGTCCAGTTTTGGCTCCCTCTTTTGGATTTATCAACTATCGAGACTTTTTTTTCACTTCCTGCGAAATTATAGCCAAAAAATACGTGGTCATCTTTCAGTCGACAACGTTTGAAACTATCATCCCTAAAGACGAATTCCCTTTGAAACAGTTTGTTTCTGTTTACTGTGAAATTTAGATCGGTTTATCAATCGTGAAGTCCGTGATATTTTCGTTCAATATCCCCACCGATTGAAGAATTGAGAGACACGTTCTCCTGACGTACCAGTCGACCACTAAGTCCGAACAGAGGTAGATGCGTCTCGTTGACGTTTCTAATTGCGGTACTAACGATAAAAATCATTAGCACATTCCAATGTTTCATCTAGTATATAGCGTTTCGGAAGTTGAAGTCTAAGTTCGCCACCGACATTATTTTCAAACACTGAAGGCGAGTCTTTGCTATTCACGAATAAGTAAAAGTCGTCCATCGTGTGCACGCAAGCTTTGCTTTCAGTTTCCTCTTATAGTTTCGTCGATATATGTATTTCACCTCAGTACTGTATGAAATAAACGTAAATATTGTAATATATAAATATATAAGTACAAGTTCTTTTGTACGCCAATTTATTACACGTCTATAAAACTTTGTGTGGCCGCTGTATATATACAATGTTTTGTTGGTAAACATTCCTTTTTATTTTTCTGTTCCGTCAGCATTTTGTTAAGTAAGACATTTTCATAGAAAAAAATTATTGCGCGTATGTTTACAACGAGCAACTAGATAGAGCAATTTATCTAGCAAATTAGACGAGTGGCGTTATTCGTTTATCAAAAGGTAGAAATTTCAAGAACGTTATATATATAGCATATGTTGAGGAATGACGAAAGAATGTGATTTGATTGGATAGTACTGAAAATGAACAGGGGGAAAGTTGACGACCATTGCATGTCAGTCATTCATGCAGACAATTTAGGGTTTGCTGCAATACGGTCCAGTTGACTCATAAGGGTGTCTGGTCACCTTATAAGGATGGATTATGTCTAAACACAGGTTTTATATATCAATTTTCTTTAGTGCTCCATTGTTGCCATTGCTTATATGTTCATGTATCCTATATATAAGGTAACCTTTTGATGTCCTTCCGGATATAGCGTTTTCAGAAGCTAGGTAACCGGAATACTCAATAGTAAAACCGGCACGACAAACGTAACTTCCTAGGTATATAAACGTTGTCTCTGCAGACTTAGTCTGACAAAGAACACATGTCAATTCGAGCCAGTACCACCAAAGTTCGCACCACCCATAACGCCTGTAATGTAAATCAACATAAAATGAATATTAAACAATGCTCAACAATGGACGTTGTTAGATAAAAGTATTACTATAATTTATATATAATTCATCTATTTTGGGGCATAGCTATTTTCTTGGAACAAAAAATTAGTGACTTTAATATATATGAAAAGGAATTTACAATAACATACTGGAACACGAATTTTATTTGAATTTCAAGTGTTTCCTTAATTTTCAACGAAAACATTTTTTTTTTAATTCACTTCTTAAACAAAAGATTTTTTATCATTAAATTTAGAATCAAACAATTTATCACCCCAACCAAACACGAAGATGAATGTTCTGGACCTAAAAAAAGAAGCTACACAATATAAATTTCAAACGAACAAGTGCGATGTAAATATACCAGAAAATGGTTCACGATTCCGATTCCATCTTAAATAAAGCTACTGACCATTTATGCTGCCTATTGTTGCGATACTACTTTGATTTATGTTTTATGTATATTGATTAGACTTTTTTGACATAGTGCATGTCCATAAAACGTTTATTATTAGATGCAAGTATGATACGCATGGTTATATTTGGTTAGTATTAAAGATATATCTTATTATATAGTAAAATATATACTAAGTTATAGCAATATTACGAACAGTTGTGCTGGCGCATAATATATTGGTTAAAGTACCAGCGATTATAAGTGAAATGCATATATTTCAAAGCAAAAGGTTATGACGAATTTGCCAAGTTAGACTAAGAAAAGGCTGAAATATGGAATTGTAACATGCGTAACGATTCTTTAGCCGTACTTGAACTCTTGTTATTGTCAATACCAGTCACGGCTGCCGTTGTAAAACCTACATGTTTCGCGTCAGGAACCACATATTCTGGTCAATGTTGAATGTTTCATAACTCGAATCTTCTAGTACAGTAGATAAATGTATAATTGAACCATTCATAAACGACAGACGTAAACTGTACATTTTGTCATTTAGTACCTCCTTTCCTGGTCCCAGCATCCAGTAATAGGCCTCTTTACAATATGAGATGGTTTTAGTTCAGTTGAATTTAATGTTAAAGAAGAATAGAGAAATAAAACAGAAGTAACTTTGAAATGGATAGCGTCGTATTTGCCTCAATGGAATAACTGGACTGCGTCTGCATATTTGGCCAAACGATTATCAACTAATGTTTTTAATGACTATTGAAAAGACTTTTGCCTACATCATGTCTTTTTTAACTACCTGCATGTGCAGCTTTTTCAGGTATCAATGTCATACAAACAGACTGTTGCGATTGCTTGTTGAATTGCAACTAAACAGAAGAAACAAGCACATGCCTTGTTAATGACCTGGCAAGCCTGAAATTACTGCAATGTTTAGATCATTCCTATGTCCTCTTCCAGTTGATCACAGAGATAACTGTTCAAGTCTAAAAGTATACATTTGAGTTAAGTCTAGCTTAAATATTGGAATAACGCCTGTGACTATACGTGATCCCTCGTTGAAGACGACTGTTCTGCAAGAATGGTACCATAGTTACGATTTACTATACTTTCTTCACAAATCTTTTGATGTTTGGCTTTAGTATATAAATGTGGCAAACACTTGGTATTCTAGTGCACTAGGATTTACTGAAGATACGTCAAAACAAAACACAATTTGTAACCTTTTATAAGTGAATATTGAAAATTTCAAGTTAGGTCCATAGCCTATATTTTTCGAAGCACCCAGCAATACAAACATGGCAAATTTGAACTAAAATAATGGAAATTTGTTGATTTTGATATTTTTTTGTGGCGGCTCTCTTGGAAAAA
The DNA here is from genome assembly GCF_021869535.1 of Mytilus californianus. Classification (NCBI taxonomy): domain Eukaryota; kingdom Metazoa; phylum Mollusca; class Bivalvia; order Mytilida; family Mytilidae; genus Mytilus; species Mytilus californianus. Next base: position 15,052,760 of record NW_026262626.1, read on the forward strand.
GCCGTCATATTGAATTTTCAAGCAGGGTTCATAGCTAATATTTTTCTTAAAACCCAGTACTCCTACCATCCCAAATTTGCCCTTAAATTTTACCTTATATAAATGAAATATGATGATTTTGATATTTTATGGCGGCCATCTTGAAAAAAGGCCGCCATTTTGACATTTCAAGGTGGATCTATAGATAATATTCTTTGAAACACCAATAACTACTACATGCCGATTTTTGTGCTTTTATCATCAAACCCACAATTTTGTCAACGATCCGCTGGACGAATATTCGATTATAAATCCTAATTTGTTCTTTAATTCTTTAATAGATATAATTATTACCTGTATTACTTATTCCAATCATAATTTATTCGTTTTTGTAGATATGATAATTTTCTGTTTATCAGTATTCCAATTCTAATTTATTCGTTTAAGTAGATATAATGATTTTCTGTATATATTTATTCCAATCCTGATGTATTCATAAGAAGAAATAATGATACCCTGTTTACCCCTATAACAATCTTGTTTTCTTTTTTAGTAGAAATATTATTACTCCAAACATTCATATAATTCACGATTAATTTTTATGTGGAATTTTGAATAACTGAATATCCTTATACTGATTTATTCTTAACTGTAATTATTATTACCTGTGTATGCATATTCCAATTCTGATTTATTCTTAAGAAGAAATAATGATATTTGAATTTATTCTGAAGAAGAAATATTAATTACCTGTATATCCTGTTTCCAATCTTAATTTATTCTTAAGCAGAAATAAATATAACCTGTATATCCGTTTTGGTCGATATCAACTGGGGTAGAAATAAACCACCCAAACGATAACAGATTTCGTCCAACCTCCTCAGATCGTATCTCCTGTGTGATGGTAAGACTCGTAGGTTCACCATGATATATGTAAACTGAACCTCTAAGACCACGCTGATATGGGGCTCCGACTGCAATATCTAAATCAAAGAGAATATGACTATATTACATATATATACATGTTTGCATCATTAGCACGGACCGTAAAAAGTGTGATTTTTACAAAACGAAATAATTATAGCAAACCTCTTGTTCATATGATTTGATAAGTTACAAAAATCATATCAGGAAATTACCATTCAAACAGTTGCTTTAGGGAATCTTTTGGTCATAAGTGATATCTAGAAAATATGAATACACTAAGGGATTATTTATTGTCATAGGTTGTTGAGTAAAGCAGGACCATTACTACTACATGTACACACAAAAGAGGACACACACTATTCAGTATCGCATCATGAAGTAGTCTAATGCTTATCTTCTTGTAAATATTAGTACATCACAGGTGTAAATCTTGTCGATGCTTTATATCTAACAAGGATGTATGTTCATCAATGACAATTTATTTGCCAGGGAAGATGTAACTGTAACAGTCGCTTTGAATCTAACAAGAATATGTTTTCGTCAATGACAATGTAAACGTAAGGAAAGATGTTACTGTTAATGATGATTTAAATCTATCAAGGATATGTATTCGTCAATGACAATGCATACGTCAGGGCAGATACTACTGTAAACGACGATTTAGATCTAAAACGCATATGTTTTCGTCAATGACTATGTATACGCCAGAAAAAAATGTTACTGTTAACGACGCTTAAAATCTAACAAGGATATGTTTTCCTCAATGACGATGTATACGCCAGAGAAGATGTTACTGTTAACGACGCGTCGTTTAATCAAATCTAACCGGCAAATCTATGCGTTATAGAAGATATTAAGTGTAAAGACGTATTACTTCTACACAGGATACATATAAAACAGAGAATATACTAATTGTATCAACATATTACATATAAACAGGAGACGTATACGACATACAAGTTATTATTTGTATCGACATATTACATCTACACAGGAGACGTATACAACATACAAGATACTAATTGTATCGACATATTACATCTACACAGGAGACGTATACGACATACAAGATACGAATTGTATCGACATATTACATCTACACAGGAGATCTATACACCAAAGCCGTAATTAATTTATCGACGTTTTGAATCTAACCAAAAGATTTATACGACAGAGAAGATATTATTTGTATGGATGTTAAATATAATCAGGAGACGTATACGTCAGCAAAGATATAACTTGAATAGACTTATCAAATCTAATTATGAGTTTTATGTAAACACGTTAGCAAATATATTAATTGTATCTTCGTTTTACAGCTATACAGGAGATGTAAACATCATTGCAGATGTTCATCGTGTCGACGAATGAAATCGAAAAAGGATATGAATACCTAGGGAAAGATGTTAATCTTGTCTTTCTATTAAATATGACCAGGAGATATATAGGGAAGATGCTAAGCTATTACACGTATTAAATATAATCAGGAGATATATACCCGAGGAAAGATGTTAATCTTGGAGTTCGGTATTTTCGTTATTTTACTTTTTATCGACCTTTTAAATCTTACGAGGATATGTATACGACAGCAACGAAGTTAACGTCGGGGCATTGTCAATCTTTACGACGTTTTAAATCTAACAAGGAGAGGTATACGTTATGGAAAATTTTAATCTTATCGACAACGTATTCAATCTAACAAGGAGATGTGAACATCAGGGAACGTGCTTATTTATCAGACGTATCAAATATAACATTGATGTGTGTGAGTTAGGGAAGATGTTAATCTATAACAAGTATTTAATATAACCAGCATACACTTATCAAAGATAAAAGCACTCTTATTAAATGTTTTACGCCAAAATATCCGTTTATTTTACAAAAAAAATCTTCAGTAACGCTCAATTAAAAGAAGTACAAAGATCAAATTAAGTATGAAGTTGAAGAGCATTGAGAGTCAAAAATGCAGCTAAAGTAATTCATTCCTTGGGTAGACAATGTTTAGTATTTCTTAGCATTTGTATAGAAAATAGTTTAAAAAAAAAAGAAAACAACCCGTTATGGAGTAACAAGAGATGTTCAGGCTATTGACGTATATCATATAATATTTAGATACGTTAACATGACAGGAGATGGTCAACATTAATGTAGTGAGTTGCATAATAACTGTAAGTACTGAAAATTAACATTTGACATTGTTTAAAACAGATGAGGCTATACCACGTAGGCAATCAGTACTCATATGTCGATGAAAAACAAAACACCATGGCCAAAAGAAAACGACGAAGAGACAAACAACGGTCCATAAAACATCATACAGTAAACTAAAGATTGAACATATATATAAATATTGGAAATAAATGATAATAAAGAGACAATTCAAATAAGTAATAACTTATTCCCGGGAAGTAATAGAATCATATTAAACCATAGGGAGTCCCGGACTTGGTTAGCAGATTTGAAAAAAAAAATAACTTTTTATTCTTATTTGTTTTTTTTTTCCCTGTCTATTTGTATTACATTATCAACTTATTCAACGTTAAGACACCAATACATGAATAAATGTACAGTTGACTGTCTATATCTGTATTGCATTTTATAGTATACGGATATACGGCTACTAATAGTAAACTGCGCGTTGCTAAAGACATATGCATGCCAACGTTTAACTTAAACATGTTAAATACGTCTTTAATAATCTGATACAAATAGAAAGGAAATACGAAATAAAAATTTAGTGGTATATTCATGGATATCCGTCCGATCCACATATGTTATATGGTTTATCCGGCTAACTTCTCATAGAGTCTGCAAGCTGAAACTTTTATTTTGTAGGATGTAACAACATATACTTAAGGTGTGCATATCAAGAGTATTTTTGTTTTTTAAAGATATTCCGCAAATGACAGGACTTTATCTCTTTTTCTTGTAATACCAGGTATGCTGTGCACATAGCTACGGCTACTTCCTCCTAGAATTTTAAGCCAGAACTTTGATATTATGCTGACTTGGTTCATATTCATAAAAGGTGTGCATAATTATTCATATTCACGAGATTTAGAATTTTCTTAGAATTTTCCAAAAAGACAGCCAATGTTTTTGCAAAATTATGCATACATGGTGCATGGTTTGTCTGGCTTACTCTTCCTACAGTTTATAAAGTAAAACTGTATTATTATGCAGGGTATCTTAATGTATATACATAGTGTCCGTTATGTTAGGAGTGTGTTTTTCTTTAAGTATTCCATTTATAACAAATGTTCAAATATGCCCCAAATATACCAATCAAACAGAACCATTTCAAATTTTATTTCAACATCACTGTTTTCTCAATCCAATGTTTGCTACACTATATTCATACATACAGCGGGGACATCATCATTTTATATTTAGTTGTTTATGCAATTAATTTAAATTAAAAACTAAACACTTAATTAACCATTTATTTATTTATTTACTTATTTATTTATTTATTCATTTTTTTATTTATTTATTTATTTTGATTTATTTATTTATTTATTTATTTATTTATTTATTTATTTATTTATCTATCTATCTATCTATCTATCTATCTATCTATCTATCTATCTATCTATCTATCTATCTATCTATCTATCTATCTATCTATCTATCTATCTATCTATCTATCTATCTATCTATCTATCTATCTATCTATCTATCTATCTATCTATCTATCTATCTATCTATCTATCTATCTATCTATCTATCTATCTATCTATCTATCTATCTATCTATCTATCTATCTATCTATCTATCTATCTATCTATCTATCTATCTATCTATCTATCTATCTATCTATCTATCTATCTATCTATCTATCTATCTATCTATCTATCTATCTATCTATCTATCTATCTATCTATCTATCTATCTATCTATCTATCTATCTATCTATCTATCTATCTATCTATCTATCTATCTATCTATCTATCTATCTATCTATCTATCTATCTATCTATCTATCTATCTATCTATCTATCTATCTATCTATCTATCTATCTATCTATCTATCTATCTATCTATCTATCTATCTATCTATCTATCTATCTATCTATCTATCTATCTATCTATCTATCTATCTATCTATCTATCTATCTATCTATCTATCTATCTATCTATCTATCTATCTATCTATCTATCTATCTATCTATCTATCTATCTATCTATCTATCTATCTATCTATCTATCTATCTATCTATCTATCTATCTATCTATCTATCTATCTATCTATCTATCTATCTATCTATCTATCTATCTATCTATTTATTTATTTATTTATTTATTTATTTATTTATTTATTTATTTATCTAGTTATGGTGGGTAATGCATGCATAGCAGGAGACGCTTACCCTGTGGACGCACTGGGATCGCTCCTTTTGGAGATCATGTAATTCTCCAGTTTTTGGGCACCTTTAGAATCGTTTTCATAACAGCGTAGACAACCGTAAAAATTTACCCTTAACTTGTTTGTCATCGGCTATCGATAACAATGATTTTACGCTCACTCAGTCTGTCAGAGGCCTTCCAGTGGGGGTTCAAATAATGATCACTTGTTACACATTTCGCCCAGATACATAAAATGAAACTTTCTTTTCACAAAACTTTAAAAGATTTGTTTTAAATATTTTTTATACCATCACATACAACAGTTTCATTTTAAAGAATGATAATGTTCAGAGCTGATAGCATTAAATAATCCAAAAATAAGTTTATTCATTGAAAAAAACGTTAAGTTGATGGGGTTAATTCACAAAATATCTTATTGATTACCAGATTAAGTACTTCTACGTTGTAATCATTTTAAAAGAGTGGCCTACTATTTATTCAATGCATACATGTAGGTTTTGTTTGTGAAGAGTTCCGGATAATAAAAAATCATTTAATTTTTTTGTTTATAATACCTTGATTTTTTTTACATAAATCGATTCATTCATTCAGATATTTATCAGTTTGCCTTGGCTATTCAAGTCCTACACAACGTCTCACGAATTTGGTCTTTTTCTTACAAAACTTATATTCGTGTGATGTATTCTTTTGTTGAAGAATGAATGTTGCCCCTTTTTTTATTTTTTTGTCGTTTTTTTTGTGTCTCATTGACGTATAAGACAACCGGACTACCCCTTTCTTCATATTAAAAACATACGAATGACATCAATACCAATTCATGACACAAAATAACTAAGTTAAACTTACAACAGAAGAAAGATAATGAACATTGCTTTTATGGTCTACTTAATATCGAAGTCAGAATGTGGTCTTTGTGAAGATGTTGTAAATTAATCAAAAACAACAAAAAACAAAATAATTTGAATGTTTATATTGGAAAAAGTAACGTTGTGTAAATCATTACAATTATTTTATTTCAAATGAATATCAAGCTGTTGCATTTTTCCGCTGCGACCAAATTTTGACTTTGACCGCATTTTTAAAATTAATTTTCTTGTTGTAATGCTGTTGGAAGCTGCGCGGTGTAGTTAATTTTTCTTGTGTTGTTTAATGCCAAATATAGTCAAGACAAGCAAAATAAAGTTGGAAGATTAAATGTTAAAATAGAGAATGGAAATGGGGAACGTTATAAAGAGACAACAACCCGACTGAAGAGTAAACAAAACAGCCGAAGGCCACCAATGGGTCTGCAACACAGCGAGAAAATCCCGCACCCGAAGGAGCACTTCAGCTGGCCCCTTAACAAAAATGTGTACTAGTTCAGTTAAAATGGACGTCATACTAAACTCCTAAACAAATAAATGAACTAAAATTAAAAAACATACAAAATGAAGACTAACAAAGGCCAGAGGCTCCTGACTTGGGACAGGAGTAAAATATGCGGCGGGGTTAAACATGTTTATTGAGATCTCAACCCTCCCTTATACATCTAGCCAATGTAGATTAAACAAACACACAGCAATACAACGCTACATATTGTGCCAAAGTCGGGCTGGGGAGGGTGCATGTTATACTGATTTAATCCACTGGATTGTTTGCCTGCACTAAGTCTGGCCAGGGAGGGATTGCATGTTAAGCTGGATTAGCCCCACTAAATTTTGAGCCAAACGTCCGGCTATCCGGGTTTTGTGTTGTTCATTGTTGATTGAACGTCTATTTTTACTATTTATGGACAGGACTTGATGGTCTTTGTTGTTGTGGTCTCTTTTAATTTTCCTACCTTTTATATTTTTATGTATTATTGTAGTAAAACAGATCTAAAGCCGTTTAATTACGAAAATATCTGCAATATATTTAATAGTCCTAAACATGCATGACAAATTTGACACTAGACGTTACGCAAACAAAAATCAATACACCAATGTATCTAAAGTCACTTTATATAAAAATAAGGAGATGTGGTATGATTGCTAATAAGACAACTATCCACCAAAGGTCAATTGAAGTGGATGTAAGCAATTATAGGCAACCGTACGGCCTTCAACAACGAGAAAAACCCATACCGTATAGTCGGCTACAACAGTCCCCGACATGAAAAATATGAAACAATTCAATTGAGAAAACCAACGGACTAATCTACAACAAAACAATTAACGAAAAAACAAATGTTCTGCTCTTTGGTCGGGTTGTTGTCTCTTTGACACATTCCCCGTTTCAATTCTCAATTTTATTATAGATATAGCTGCATATAAAAATAAGAATATGTGGTGTGATAGACAACCAGACAAATCCCTTCCAGTGGTCAACAGACGTTAGCAATATAAATCACCGTACGACCTTCAACAATAAGCAAAACACACACTATATAGCATGAAAGCTTCAAATGGCCTTGTCATGAAAAACACGAAAGTTGAGTGGATGCAGAACAGAGCGAGAGAAAAAACACGGATACCGCATGGAAACTGGCAAATGGTCCGCAATGTTACTTTGGTCAACTCACTAACTTGAAATTAAAGACCTGGCGAATTTAAGTCCTTATCTATGGCTGAGATGTATGTTTAAAAAAAAAAGGAAAATCAAGGTTTTTTTTGGACATTTTTATAATGCAAGTCTTGGTTTTAAATTATTTGCGAGTAAGCTTAAGGAGTCAATAACAAATAATCACTCCCAGAAAGACGGTCAAATCCATTAACAAAAGAAAAAAGGAATATACGAACTACAGTGCACAGTATATTATATACATATTTTATTTGCGATCATAAAATGTACGAAGTCGTCCATTACTATGTAAATTGGGTCGATTTAAAAACAAAAGCTGAATATGTTTCTGTTGCCAAGGGTTTTTCACTAGTATAGTAGTTAGCAGAAAAGTTCACCAAACTATACATTTTACCTATTCAATAACGTAAATGCAAATTTCACAAGGCTTGATCCAAATAGTTTTTTTACTGTCTAATAACTTGCAAGTACGAAAAAGACAGGACAGAAGTATATTTTGTCTATATGTTTTGTGTTTGCACATTTTTTAAAGTCGATCATTCATTCGTTCTAAAATAAAAATTTTGACCAGATAAAAGTTAAAAGATGACATAATTGGACAACCGCAATTGTTAAATCGCTTTGACGTCCGATAAAAAGATAATAATCAACACAAGCATTGTAACTTTTAAAGCCAGTCAAATCCTTTTTTTTTTTTTGCTGAAAGAACGTGCGATATCATAAAAATTGATTATCAAGACATAACAAAAACGCAAGTAAAGAACGTTTAAGTATTCAATATAAATCAAAACACAAAGGTTATTCCTGATTAGTTTTTCGAATTATTTTATTTAGGCGTTGAGACCCTTTGGTGACCCCACAGTTTAAATGTCTATAATAAGTACGTCGTGAACAGTGGGCGTTACAGACGAACGTTCACCTAATCTGACCCAGACAATGGGATATTTTAGCGCGCCAATCAATGGTCTCGTCTACACTGTTATGCACATGATTCTATTTGTCTCTTCTTGTATTTAAGAGATTTAAATATCGGCAAACTACTGTTACCTTAATGTGATCATGGGCAAACGTTGTTTTCTTTTTATTATCCGTTAATTTGAAAATTGTACAGTATATAGTATCAAAAGTTGATACTTGTTTCATAGTTAACATTATCAAGATTATAATATTCCAGCAGATTATGTTCCAGTCTGTAAATGCCCCGTAGTCATGTTACGTGTATTTGAAATAAATACTATTAGTATAACGCTAGCCCTAAGATATGCAGTGTTGCGGCTTATTCTCACAGAAACAATGACATAACGATTACGTACTTATATGAAAGAATCGTTTTACTATTAGACCATCAAACATCTATGGAATTACTTTTTTTCTCTATACCGATAAACAGATATAGAGTTCAATTATTTTGGGACAAAATACTAACACCAAGGTAAACAATGACCAACTTTTCCTCTACAGCTACAAAATTAGTTTGATTTTTTTTTTAAAAACATGAACTGCACGTTTTGAACTCATAGTTTTTTTGGTGGTAGTATTTTTCTTAAGCTCATCCAAACCTATATAATCAGTCATTTGACGGGACTTTTAACTGTTCTTAAATGTTTCAACCATTTGGATAAAATTATTTTTAATATTATTGCTATTATTCATTAATAATAAGCTTATCTGGGACAAAACATATTGTTCCAAGTGCACAAACATAATAATTCTTTCTGAATATTCTAGAGATGGCACAGGTGTTGGCAGTACCAGGAGACATTAGACATGGGTTTTCGTACAATCGTTCATTCAACCATGACTTCGGTCGCATTACTGGGATAGCAGCTACCCGGAAGTGCAGAATTGTATTATGTGACCATAACAGCAAGAATCTAATTTTAGTTGATCATATTGGAAATTATTTAACCAAGCTGAACGTAGACAGTGAGCCATACGATGTGGCTATTATAAGTCAAAATATAGGATATAGTACTCAACCTAATCCAGATCTGTTTTACAGATATATCCAGAGAGGATGGTTGTTCTATCGAAAGCCACAAGCAACGAGATAAACACTACTGTGATATGTGCGTCTGCATTTAGGGAAATATGCTCTCTTGGTGTAAGTATTCAAGGTTTTTTTCTACATGCATGATTATGCATACATTAGGTAAGTCGATGTATACATTATCTAGATTATCTCGACTATCTAGACTAACACTTCAGGTTTGTAGTATTTGTTCATTTTCAGTTCAGTTACGGGGAAATAAATTTTTTAATGGGCTATAACATGTATAAAACAATGAAAGATATGTCAAAATTTATGGAAAAAACACTACAGGCCACAATGTTGGAGCCAGAGTTGATAATGTAATAAGTAAGCAGCATGCGTTTATAATTAAGTCATATGATACTTAAAATTCAACAAAAAAATTGAATATGTTTTTTATACTTGAATGATAGTTGAGTCATTGGCACTCATACCACATCTTCTTATTTATAGTGAATGGCTAAGTTTAACTATAAACACGTATACATAGACTTTCTTTCAAGAAAAAATCCTTTAGCTCATCCAAATCTTCAATAATGTACTACTATTGAATTATTGTCTTTCTGTACTCTAATTTACCGACAATTTCTACATACGCAATGACATTTACCATGATATCATTCGTCAACCGCACAGCGCAAGTACGAAGAGAAAAAAGCCGCGTGATGAAAGATGATGATGCTGACGATGGATGGCCGTCAACGTCCAGTGGCAAATTGAATGCATATTAAGGACGAAAACATGTAAATGTATATGAATATTAACACTGCTTTATACAAGACCGTCATGCTAAGCCGGATTTTTTTTTTGCGTGCTTGTTTACAAGGTAACAGTCCGCAGGAAGACATGTCACCTTATCCAGACACGTTATTCTGACTCTGATCAAACTAGTCTTTGTTCTAAACCTTAAATGCCGCGTGCATATCGGAGAAGCATTAAATACAAATTTCAAAGTCTCTGGTCGGAGTTTGAACCCACGGCCTCCCGTCAAGCGAGGTGAACACGCTACCACGAGACCAACGAGGGGGTTCGTGATGAAAGAAAAGCTCAACAATATTAGAAGGAGGATAGTATAAGTCGAGTCTAAAAGAACACTTTTATTACGTCAAATTATTTTAACAACTGTAAATTAACTAATTAAAACGAATTAAAATATAAAAAACCCAAATAAACATCTGTCTTTAATCTCACATAGTTTCCATACTCTCCATGATTCTTTGTTGAGTGTTTATCTAGTTCATGGTATGATGATTAATCAGGAGGATCGCGCATGCATGCAGAAAAGTCGAGACGAAAAATTCTATAGATTCTGTAAAAAATTGTCGTTTGGAGTGAAAGTTAGTTTTAGTGCGCAAATGATTTTTTCAATCATTTTTATCAATATGCAGTAAAGATTAACACTGTTTTAAATGCCAGCCTGAGTATAACAAGCTTCTAATTTACAGACAGTTTTTACATATGCAGTGACATTTACCGTATTTTCATTCTACAATTGCACTGCGCAAGTACGAAGGAAAAAAAAGCCGCGTGATGAAAGATGATGATAATGATGATGGATGGCCGTTAACGTCCAGTGGCAAATTCAATGCATATTACGGACGAGAACATGTTAATGTAATATAAATATTAACCCTACTTTGAACATTACCGTCACGGTGAGGCGGATTTTTTGCGTGCTTGTTCACAAGGTAATAGTCCGTAGGAAGACATGTCACCTTACCCAGACACATCATTCTGACACCGATCAGACTAGTCTTTGCTCTTACTCCTAAATGTCGCGTGCATAGCGGAGAACCAGCAAATAAAAAAAATTGTTGGGTAGTTGTCTCATTGGCAATCATACCACACCTCCTTATTTTTATATTCTATCTCAATAAATAATAAAATAAAAACAATATGCATTTGCATATATATTTCAAATTACTTATTTGAACAGACAGTATTTTCAAAATAAACAATAATGTGGTTTCGAAATTACTTTTAAAAGGTTTCGTTACCGACATAAACAAACTATTTATTGTGGTGTCTTTATACGGGCTAACATCAAGTGGAAATTAAACAACAAAATTGGACATCTTTATTAGAGAAGTTATTAAAAAATGACAAGTTGATATATTTTAATTGTATATATATGCCCTTTAAAACCTTAATTTAGGTGTATTATTTAGTTGGGGTTTTTTTTGGCATTTAATATACGTGTTTAAACTCAAATTATAGTATTAAGCTTCGAGATGTTTGTAATTTAAAAAAAAAAACAGCAGATTATGGTAAGTTCAAATACATTTTGATCTTTTTTATGCATAAGCGTAAATTCAATCGACAAAATTGCATAGAAAGACAAAAGATTGATCATTGTAAATCTTTAATTTTGATCTTTGACCCCGACAACAGTTGTTTTTTTAGGAAACATCATATAAATGGGCAATAATGTTATCGAATAAATGAATTTGGGTATATCTTTTTACGTTTAGGCTTGTTTGTCTTGAAAACGTAAAAATGAACAATATTTGATAGATCATCTCGCTTCAGATTATACTATATTTATATATTTATGCTACATGTTTTTTATAATACCATAAAAATTGACCGTACCAAAATATTACATCTATTAGTGAAGTGAAATACCTTTTTAATAAATCATAACAATGGAGTAAGTGTGTTTGAATAACAGATTTTTACTTAAACATGTTAAAGCACTTCACGACATACATAAAATTGAGAATGGAAATGGGGAATGTGTCAAAGAGACAACAACCCGACCATAGAGCAGACAACAGCCGAAGGCCACCAATGGGTCTTCAATGCAGCGAGAAACTTCCGCACCAGGAGGCGTCCTTCAGCTGGCCCCTAAACAAATATGTATACTAGTTCAGTGATAATGGACGTCATACTAAACTCCAAATTATACACAAGAAACTAAAATTAAAAAAGATACAAGACTAACAAAGGCCAGAGGCTCCTGACTTGGAACAGGCGCAAAAATGCGGCGGGGTTAAACATGTTTTTTGAGATCTCAACCCTCCCCCTATACCTCTAGCCAATGTAGACAAAACAAACGTACAACAGTACGCACAGTAAAACTCAGTTTAAGAGAAGTCCGAGTCCGATGTCAGAATAGGATACAAAAGAAAATAAACAAAATGACAATAATAAATAACAACAGACTACTAGCAGTTACTGACATGCCAGCTCCAGACCTCAATTACACTGATTGAAAGATGATGTCTTCATCATATGAATATCAGGCACAATCCCTCCTGTTAGGGGTTTAGTATTATACAATCATAAAATATATGAGAAGATGCCAACAACTGGTTTTAGAATAAATATGTTTAATTCCGATGCAAAGACCCTATAAGTGAATCAATATTAAAGCCAAAATATGCAATCTTTAATGACCTGACAACAGTATCGTAACTATATCCCTTATTAATAAGTCTGTTTAAAGGTTTTGTTAGCTTTTGAGGTGAATACTGACATTGTTGTGTTTTGTAAAGAATATTACCATAAAAGATTGGATGTGAAATACCCGAACGTATAAGATGTATGCATGTTGAGCTATATTTACGAATGATGTCCTGATACTGATGACAAAATGTATTTAACTTGTTAATTTTTGTGTGTGTGTTACCTATGGTACTCCCTGAACATTGTCAGTCTCCCCTTTCAGGCAATATGTAAATAGAAAATTTTTAGCGTTTTTATAACTTTGAACATTTTCCCTGACAACCGATCAGACAATAGTTTTAAGTTGACAAAAGGCGTAAAACTACATTAAATCATGCCTTATAGCTGGAAAATTTATTTGTCTCTTATCATACAAATGTCATATACATTTTACCAATCGTAATGGTACCTTGGGAATAAATTTGTATATTTTCATGAAATAAATTTACTGTACGTCATCCTTCAATGGCTTCCATTTTCACGAAAAAAATGGGGAGGGCAATTGTGAGACAATTTTGACGACATAAAATCTATCTTGAATAATAAAAGGAGTATCGCGTTACATTTCTATTATTCCCGCTTCATCAGTTCATACCTTTGTTCAGGTTTAGGTCTAAATAAACTTAATACAGGTGTTGGCCATCACATGTGACATAACCTTTCATAAAGATCAAATATAATGCATGTTTTAAGGTCTTAATTTTTCTATTTTAATATCACTAAAGGAAGTAACAGTTTTTTGTTATTGCAGACATTGTAGATGCCATATTCTTTTATACATCATTGGAAATCTACATACAAGAAAAATACTTCCACATCAAACACTGAGAAATTGCTTGTCTTCAATGTTTTGTCGTGTTCTCTTAGAGGACACTACTGAATATTATAACACTGGAAAATGTTCTGTTTAATGCTAATATTGCAAATATGGCGCTCAGGGAAAAATAAGCGGTAAGGACGGCAGGCAATGGATTAGGAACAATTGGTTTGAAAAATTCCTCACGCTCCATTCAACATTGTTTTTTACTGCCTGTATATCTCGCTAGAATACCGTATATATAAGAAGTTAGTCAAGAGAAATATATTAAGGATAAATATATCAACAAAATTGATCAATATGCAGCAAATATTACCACTGTTGAATATAGGTTACATTAAAATAGACATTTTCTGGAGGTAAATAATGGTGTAATCACTTCGAGAATACCACAGAATATGTTCCAAAATCAATACGACCATGCTATTCTTTAAATTGTTTTTTAAAAAAATATTAAAACATATTAACAAATAAATTTTGTGGGTCCGTTTTCCTTGATTTTCTAGTCTGAATAGAATTTACATTTTCGCTTTGTAGTGTTCACACTAAGACTGTGAAATACATCGAAACTTGCCCTCGACAATGCGAAAATTAGATGTGGAAAATAGTTATATGTTGATTTAGGAAAATTGTAGCATGCTAAGGATATTGTCGAATTATTTGAAACATTGTGTACCGAAAGAACTTTTGTTTTAGAATATTTTGTCCTATTCCATACCTCAGTTTTTACAACAAAAATATGCATTTATTTAAAATATCACTTTAACAAGCTTCAAGTGCAGTTATTTCGATCATTGATGAAATAAAACAATATACATATGCATATTTATTTCAGATAACACATTTTAACAGATAATATTTCTAAAAAAAATACGATTTTGTTTTCGAAATAACTGTTAATCATTATACTTACCAAAAAAAAATCAACTGGTTACCTTTACCTGAATAAGTTTGTTGTTATTTGTCCCTGTTTTACTAGTTTCGCACGCTCTTATTGTCATTTTATATGCTGCTTTTTCGTTGTGATTTTATCTAAATGATTTCAGTAACATCGCAGACTCATCAGCACACCCATATGCACACAGAATTCATATTGGTGCTGATGTTGCGAAAACTATACAGTTGATGGAAATACTTATTTTTCCTGTGTAGGCGGCCAAAATGATATCATCATTAGAAAGTGGGCAGCGGAAATTAGGAATTTTCGTTTGGAAAATATTCCTAGCATCGCTACCATTGACACACCAACTGATATATGCTCTGATGATAATGGACACCCTTATGTCAGTGGACAAGGTTCAAACAACATACACAGAATGACACAGGAGGGGAAGGTGTTAGATATACCACTTCATTCTCAGCAAGGAATCAAACAACCAGTTGCCGTGTGCTTCAACCAAAACTATACTAATTATATATTGTCAATGAATGGGGTAAATCAGTTTTGGTCTTTGATGTTTATTGATGATTGAATTATATATTATACTTTATACAAAGCATGAATGGGGAAATTAATGATTTATTTTCTTTTCATTATTTGCCTTTGAAACACAATTACTTGTTAACTTTTTGATTGACTGTTAATTATAACTTGGCAAAATTGTTGTGAATTGATTGATTGATTGATTCATTAATGTTTGTTTTCCCCGCCTCTGCACAAAGAAGCTTTATTGGCATGTACCGAGGCGATCTTGTAAATAAATAAACGATTTAGCCTTGAACTCATATAACTGTATGTTTGGTTTTGATATGTGTATTTTATTATGGTATATTTTACACATAAGTAGACAGAAATATATAAAATTATAGGTTCCATAAAAAAAATATATCGAAAGCTTTCCCCTTGACATTAACGTATTTAAAATCAAATGTATGTTACACAATACAATTATAGCAGTGCAGATATTAAAAAACCCATAATGAAGCGTAAGATGCATCGATATAAATCATATTGGTTTACAAAAGTATTTACCTAAAAAGTGCATAAGATATCATAAACATAGAACTAAGAAATAGTGGTTTGCTTTCCAATAAGACAACTTTCCATTTAAACCAATGGACAAAGATGTGAACAATTTTATATATCTTACCACATGGTAGAGTTTTAGCACTTCAATAGTATCATGCAATTGAATTGGCAAAATATATCACCACAGAACATAAAGGGAAATTTCATGCTAATATGAATATGGTTTATTTATGTTAGAGAAAGTTGTATCGTATGTTTCTCAATAATCCAAAAACCTTATTTTGTGTGGCTTTTATTGCACGTGCCTTACACTTGTAACCAACTCTTGAACCAAAAAAAAGACACACAAATATACATTATTTTATACATGTACAAATGATATTGCACACTATTCATACATTAATTTTCAAAATTACTGAATGCTGTTTGATAACTTTGGAATGTGATCAAATGCATTCATTAAATTCATATAACTCCTCATGTAGATAGAGAGAATCTTTTGAAGGCATGTTTTAACACGCATTAATAAACACTAAACAACATAATAATCATTGATGCAAGATCTACACACAAAAATCCAGGATGACGATTAAGGCTATTAAGACACTCTTGCTTTTCATTTGAGTGTGAATTACATATGAAAAGATAATGGTAGAAGTTCAAAATATGTGTTTTACTTGCTATAACATATATATATATACATCAAGTCATTTAAACGTCTATAGTTCTATATATATTGCATGTATTAGAATCTCAGACTGGTTTGGACATCATAAATATTGATGATGTGAATGTCAGAGTACTTGTTGTTTTCGTAAGCAATTTTTTTTTTTTTCGAAAAAACTGAACTTATTCGTTCAGATTTTGAATAAGAAGTGTTTATGTAAAGGGTTAAAATGGCACTAGAAAAAGGAACATTTCAAATAATAAAATTATTTCGAAAAGAATTTTAAAGAGTTTTTTTTTTATTTTCATGATTTTATGCAATTATCGTTTACATCTGTTTAATACACAAAAGGAGATGTGGTTTGATTGTCAATTTGATAATTTTCACCAGTGTCCAAATGACTTAGAAATAAACAATTCTCATGATTATAGGTTACCGCACGGCCTTCAACAATGAGTAACGCCCATAACGTATAGTCAGCTATATAAATGTCCGACATGACACAATCTAAAACAACCCAAACAAGAAAACCCACGATTTGATTTAGGACAAAACAATAAAAGAAACACAAATATGTTACTGATTTTACGACTAATGACAGAAATGTGGATAAAATAAAAATAAATCAATGATTACCATATCTGTGATAAAGCTGAGGTCGAAAGAATTCATCCCGGTCCGCTGTGGCAAAATATTTGTTGCTCGATTTGATAAAATGCGTTATTTACTCGGTCATTGTGACACTGTAATCAACAGTTCTTGACTGAATTTTATATATGTTAGATACTGGCATCCATAAGCATATATGTTTTATCTAAAAGGAAGTAATTTTATGTATGTCAAATACAGGCCTCCATAAATATCGATTTGTTATCAACAAGGACATAGTTTATTTAAGAAAGCACCTCAAACACGACAAAATAGGTAAGTCATATATCAAACAGTACAGTTAATGACGAAAAAACAACAATATGTTCTACTGACACACAAGTCACATTATTTTTAGATTGAATAATTGTTGATTGCTTAACTTCCAATGGCAACTATATGTCATGCATTTTCGAAACGAGAACGTTTTTTTTTTTAATAAATACAATAGGTAGGGCCTGCTAGCTATTGGTCAACCAAAATGACCAATGGAATATAATTGAAATTGAATTGGGACTTGACATAGTCTTGCAACATACCACCTATGTATCTTCCTAATTGTTGCAAGGGATCTTTATCATGCAAAGGACGTGGTACTGTCTCTTCACTTGGCGTCGAATTTTACATCACGATTCTTATTCCACTTTAGCAAGGGTTTTACTGATGGAATGGGAAAAAGTCAACACCTTGGGATTCAATATATTTTTATTACTAGTTTGTTATATGACATAAAGTAATTAGACAATTTAATATTTATCAATATTTACCATATATTATATTCATTTTCCAAACAACAGGTCATTATGGAGCAAAGTAATGTAGAAATCCACCGTTAAGTCTTGGTTCCCTATAGTTATCATTCTATATGCCTGTCTATCTGTCTGTTTGTATGTATGTCCGTCCATCTGTCTGTTTTTTTTTTCTTCTTCTTCTATGACGTACAATAAGTCAAAATTGCCTAAACCGATTTTGGAAATTGTATATACAGTGTTAATACTCTCTTTCTTATAAATTTTACAATATACTAAAATTGACAAAAAACGCCACAAATTGGTAAATATCGTCATTAAAGAGCAATAACTTCAATAACCAGTCGACTGAAGAATAAGACTTAGTTACAGATCTTGTCTTGCTGATCGCGTTTGATGTTTAAAGTTTTTATCTATCCATTGTAGTTTTTAAGATTTGAGGCAAAATGGCAAAAATGTCGTTAAAGGGCAATAACTCTAATAAAGAGTCGACTGAAGATTTCCGCTGTTTGACTTATTTAAAGATCTTGTCTTGCCAATCATTTTTGCTTGTTAAAGTTTCGCTTTATCTATTAAAGTTTTCCAGATAATAGGCAAAAATGTAAAAACGTAGTTAAATTTTAATTGCATTATAGGACAATAACTCCTATACGAAGTCGTCTGAGCTAAAAAGCAAGTTCGCTTTCGTTTATGTGAAAATTGAACAACAGTTATGGTAAAACAATTAGTTTTTATTAACTAATTGATAAACATGTTTTTCTGATTTTTGTGATAATTTGGGGCTAAAAATTACTTTGATTTTTTAATGCACAAATTTTGCAAAACATCTGTGTGAACTTAGATTGCAATGAAAGCTTATATATTTAATAATAAAATATTCCAAAATAGATTCTATCTGTCATATAATTTTTTTAAAATGTGGTAAAACTTATTTTCTATTAAAAAATCACTAATTTTAAGAATTAACTTGTTATGCTAGGATTTCAACAAAAAATAATATGTAGGTATGATATGCTATTGAAACTTGTTTCCCCTATGACAAAAAATGATTTTTTTGTAATAAAAAATGGTGTATAGATGTGCTGAAAAAAAAATCACAAATTTTGAGAAATGTTTTCTCATAATAGAATTTTAACAAAATAAATATATATGCTTAGGTTTCATTAGTGATTCAAAAGTGATTGGAAAGTAAAAAAAAAAAATTAATAATATAAACATGTTTTTATAATAGTACTTCAACCAAAAATGACATAAAGGTAAGATATGCTGTTCCAAATTGTTGCCGATGTCAAATATTTGGTGTGAAGTTAGTTTTTGTAAGAGAGAAAAAAAAATCACAAATATTGAAAATCTATTTTTTTATGAAAGGATTTCAGCAAAAAATCTATATCTTTTGAGAAACATTTTTGCTAGGATTTAAATAAAATTCGATATGTATACGTAAAACCTGCTGTTCCAAAATTATTCGCTGTGTCGAAAATTGTGTATTGCCCACCTACATATATAGTACTTGGATTTTAACAACACTTATTTTTATGAGAAGACATCCTGCATTAATTGCTGGTATAAAAATTTATGAAAATTGACGACCCATGTACTGCTTTGTGTACATCAGACTCTGTGACTCGCACAAAAAAATACTAACAGGTCCCGTCCTGAATAGGAAGTTTTACAGTTTCTCCTTTCTCCATAATAACTATATAAAATTAAATGTTATTTTTGCGGAACCCCACGTGGCGAATATTGTTTCTGAAATGACATGCCCTGTTTTAAATTGTACTGCATTTTTTAATAAAAAAGTCTTGTGTTTACCTGTTTACCTATATTTTTATATTGAGTTTACAGAACAATCTAAATTATATTTGACAGCAAATACGTCATTTGTACGTTATAAACCGAACTTGACTGAATCGAAGCTCTATGTGTTTGTTAAGTCTTAAACGTACTGAACAAATCGTGCAAATATCTTAACTATTCTCAACCAGTTCTGATACATATATATAAACATATATATATCGAATATTATTAAAAGAAAACTAAAGAAAATACCTTGTTATGAAGGACATAATTGTATTATAGCCTGGAAATAGATTTGATAGCATAATTGTTGGAGTCATGTTTCAGGAATAATAGTTCATAACTACAACCGAAATTGGCAACTGTCGTTATTTTACCTGACGAAAGCAAATGGAGGAAAATGAGAAGTTAATGAATTGACATGTACATGTTCGCCATATTTAAAAGGTTATTACTACGTGTTTACCCCATATCAGTTAGTTTGCATTTAAGCAAACTGGAAAAACCCATATTCGTGTTGATCGAAAGAAAAACATGTTGTTTTTATACTTAATCAATGGTTTCTTTATAGTACAATATAATACTTCTTTAGGATTTCAAAATTTATCTGAATGATACATCTCTCCGTCTAATTGTTATTATTTTTATTATTATTATTATTTTCATTGTTATCTTTATTATTATTATTAATATTATTATTATTATTATTATTATTATTATTATTATTATTAATTTTATTATTATTAATATTATCCTCATTGTTAACTTTAATATTATTATTATTATTATTATTATTATTGTTAGTATTATTATTGTTATTATTAATATTATTATTATTATTATTATTATTATTATTATTATTATTATTATTATTATCATCATTGTTAACTTTATTATTATTATTATTATTATTATTATTATAATTATTATTATTATAGACTAACATAATTTATTATTGAACAAACACACTATTTCTTCCGAATATTCTAGAGATGGCTCAGGTGTTGGCAGTACCAGGAGACGTTAGACATGGGTTTTCTTACAATTGCTCATTCAACCATGACTTCGGTCGAATTACTGGGATAGCAGCTACAACAAAGGGAAACATATTATTATGTGACTTTGATAAAAAGAATCTGATTTTAGTTGATTCTCTTGGAAATTATTTGAACAAGCTTAACGTTGACAGTGAGCCATATGATGTTGCTATTACAGGTCAAAATGTAGGTTATATAACCCAACCTAACATCAGATCTGTATTACAGATTGACCCGGATAGAATGGTTGTAGCCTTGAAAGCATCATTCAACGAGCTAAGCACCACCGTGTTGTGTGCATCAGCAACCAAGATTTCAAGAGGCGGTAATCCAAATACGGGTACATGTTTTCTCAGCGTTAACGTTAATGGAAAATCGTATATATACCCTGTTTATTCCAATGCCATGTAAGTCGTTTAATTTATTGTTTGACATTCTATTTCTAATGTTCTGAAACTGTAAAAAACTTATTCACAAGGTTTGTTATATTTGTTAATCTATTATTTTCTTAAAGTGCAAAAAAATAAAGCCTGTAAAGATTTAAGTTGAAGTTTACTTTTCATCAAACTGTACACATGACATTATAGGAACACGTGGCCTTGATTTTGTATACATTAAGTTGGGGAATGTATCAGAAAAATAGAGCTAGAAGATACTATAGGGAAATTATATGAATCGTTGCAACAAAGATTTCAAAATTCACTTATTATTATAAGCTATAGACCGTGGTGTCAGTCTTAAAAGTTGACAGATCTGATTTTCACCCAATATTTGGGATTATTACAGTTGATATTTAAGACTTCATTCAGAATTTCGTCCTAGATTAATGTTTGAAAAGGGGAGTCTATAAATCGTGTCCTATATATGCCTATTTATACGTTTTCATTATACAGTTTTGTCATTAAACATTTTCAGAAACTTTAAGGACATATCCGGAATATCATCCGCTCCCATTGGTACTCATGTTATAAAGTTCCATGCAATTGACACGACGATGTGTTTTTCCTGTCAAGTCGGTCAAAACTATATCACAATCGGCAAAAGGGACCCTAGATATATCAATTATTCAAATCAGAATACTAGTATTACCACCATGGATACACCAACTGACATATGCTCCGACGACTATGGACACATCTACGTCAGTGGACAGGGATCGAACAACATACACAGACTGACACAGGATGGAAAAGTAATAGATATACCATTACATTCTCAGCATGGAATAAAACAACCGGTCGCCGTGTGCTTTAACCAAACCTATAACAAATTGTATATTGTTAACGAATGGGGAAAATCAGTGTTGGTCTTTGACGTTATTTGACATGTTTGATGATCGTATATAACTACGAATCGCCCATTTAATATTAAACTATGTTATGCTGATTTTTGTACTATACCATGGAATATTAAATAAATGTTTGTTCGTTCTAAACAGCACCGCACACCTACATGTTTAGTTTTTACATTTTTGTTCATTCTCTTTCAAACAATTTATGATTCTTATTCCATCCAATTGTCGCACAATAATTGAAATAAAAAGTTTGAAATTCCCGAATCGCTCTTTATTAGGACAGGGTGAAATTTGGTGAGAACCGAATCACATAATGTTTTGTTATTGTTTCATATCATTTTCAGTTATGTAGTACATGTGTATAACATATCTAAAGACAGTTTCATATGTATAAAGGATATTTTAAATTAGATAAATATAACATTTAAATCTTAAGGCCCTATTCGCCTTGCAGTTACTCTATATCGCAACGACAGCATTGTTGACGAAATGTAACAGTAAAGTGACGACCTTTTCATACACATAAAACACAAAATAAAACATGCACTGTATTGATACTAATTCTTCAAAATTATATAAAAATAAGTATCGAGCTGTGGTATGATTGCCGATGAGACAACTATCCACCAAAGTTCAAATTATAGGCAGCCACAAGGCCTTTTACAATGAGCAAACCCCATCCCGTATGATCGGCAATGAAAAGTCCCGACATGAAAAATATGAATCAATTCAATTAAAAAAACTAACGGCCGAATTTATAACAGAATGTACGAACAACAAATATGACAGATATGAACCAACGACAACCACTGAACTACAGGCTCCTGACTTTGGACAGACACAAAAAGAATGTGGCAGGGTTAAGCATGTTTGTAAGCGTCAAAGCCTCCCCTAACCAGGGACAAGGGTGTAACAGCACAACAGAAGAACAAACTATAAACATTAGTTGAAAAAACCTTAACTCATCAGATCGATACAAAGCAGAAAAACATCAAACAAAAAAATTGACCGGACGTGGCAGCATATTTATCCATTCCTCATCACAAACAACAAAAAAGACACTAAGTATAGATCTGAGAACGTTCGTCCATGACATTTATATTTATGTTATCACACAGTGCATTGTTGTACCCTAAATAGGTATCATTCATGCGGAACCCGTTGTAAATCTTCATCAATAATACTCATACTATAATTTGTAAGGCAGTATTAGCTTTTCTGTTGTCGTATATCCCAAATTGAAATTTAAAAAAAAAAATATCATTTAGTGTGGTCTTTGAAAATCATATAAGTAACCACATACTAGTCATTATAATCAAATAGTGAGTTACGAATTATTATGAAACTGGAATAAGGCAAACAGTACACATAAGAGACTTCTTCATGTGCATGTAATATCCTTCATCATAGATCCGTGAAATCTAAAATACCTCCCTACTTCAAAAAGAAGTCTGTATCAATCATCTCTTATACCTGTTCCATATCTATCGCAACCAACATTTGTAACTACAAACATGTGTTGCAGAATCTCAACATAAGCAATATGAAGTCTAAAACACCTGATTTCACATGTGCACATCAATCATTTTTATCATCTATAATCATCACCTAATCATTGTCAACTATCTTTCTCCATTAAATGTGTTAGGCAACTCATCGGAATACCATTAGCCAAAGTCTATAATTAAACTGAAAACAAAACTTTAAAATACTTAAAGATCCAGTCGAGGCTCATGTCAGACAATGGGAAATGTTTGTTACATTTTGAAAATACATTTTTCAACAGAAAATCGGTATTCCTATAGGAACCAATTGTACCCATCTGCATTTCATTTTTTCCTGTATGCGTGTGAGGAAGATTCATGAAAATGAACAAAAAAACTTCACTGAATAATTTAAAACTTGGTTACGATGTTGACTGTATCTGTCCCAATGATATTGAAATATAAAATACCGCAGAGACATTTGGGTGTACCACATATCTTGACTTCCATCGATAATTTGACAATGGGGATAAATTAAGAAATAAACTTTACGAGAAAAGAGACGATTTATATTTTCTAATTGTGAAGTCTTCATCTCTGTGTAGCATCATTCATCCAGCGCGTGTATACGGAATATGTATCTCCCAGTTGTTACGATATTCTAGGGTTTTCCACAATTCAATCCTCTTTTTCTGATTTTATACATCGTCGAAACCGACTTATTATGGAATTTTAACTTCTTGATCATCACGAAGGGTTCCACATGTTGTACAGGCACTCCTTAACCTTGCGGTACACCTGATTTCGTTCCCGGTTTTTCTGAGTTCATGTTGATCTGTCTTTAGTTAAATTACTATGTTACATATGTTATTGTTGTTCGTCCTTCGTCACTTTAAGTTTCTGATTTTTTAATGCCTCCTTGGTATCTTCTCTCATTTCAGATATGTATTTCACGGTAGACGATTAGCTAAGTTAAAATGTCACAACCTTTATAAGATATAAGCTCCCTGAATAAATCGAAACAGATGTTAACGAAACTGACAGTTTTATAAAAACTTTTACTACGCGGAAATGATTTGACCTTCAGAAATTATTGTCAATTTGTTTACTATCACATGTTAATATATATTTCATTAAATGCAATGTTTTGATTAAAAGTGTTATTTTATTAGTGTTGTTTGCTTCTATAAGATCCAGTGATGCATAAATACAGTTCGTTAGCATGAATTTCGTAAGTGTGTGACGTAGAAATCAGGAATGAGGAAGGCACTTGAAGGGGATTTTCGTTAATCAAAGGTGAAAATTTATTTGATAACCATTAAAAAACAGATTCGAGGCTCGAACTTTAAAATTTGATAATTTTACTATATCGATTGGATAAGTTCGATAGTCAACTGGTACTAATGTTAGAACCTATACATTATTTGCCGCAAAAAACGTTGATGGCAATAATATTTGAATCGATTTGAAAATTAAAAAAAAAATTACACAAGACAATAATCAAAGTATAAGTTTAAATAATCCCTGAAGTAAAAGATCAATAGAAAACAGGAAATATATAAAAGGCCATAAACATAAGAGATGTATGAATTGCTTGGTGCTGAAAATTAGAAAAAAGACAATTCAACGTGTTTATATCCTTTTATGTATTATATTAAAATGAAAATTGGTTTAATTCATCAACCAGGGGAAATTAATCGATTGACAGTTAAATAACTTCTCAACGTCTTGCATGTACGTTCTTGTAAAACCCTTTAATTTAGAACATCGTAAATTCCAAAAAATCATACAAAGATGAAAAATGGTACTTTTTTTTTTGGAATTGAGAAGACCATTCAATTAGATATCTGAAGCAGCATTACTTCCAGGCTTAATTATTTAAAAGGTGGCCTAAAAATCATTCACATCGGTTGATATATAGTTCAAATTCTTAGGACAAAAGTGTGTTCTTTGATATTCTTGTTCGCCTGCA
Source organism: Mytilus californianus (assembly GCF_021869535.1). NCBI lineage: Eukaryota > Metazoa > Mollusca > Bivalvia > Mytilida > Mytilidae > Mytilus > Mytilus californianus. The sequence continues at coordinate 15,078,485 of NW_026262626.1, forward strand.
AATGTATGCAAAGTGCCTAATTATATTATATCCTAGGGATTTAATTCCATATTGAATGTATTAAATGGTATCAGCTTAGGAAACAGCCATTTGTATTTTTTCTTATTTTGCTTGAAACTTGATTTTTACGTAAATGAGATAGATGTAAGAAAAAATTAAGTATAGATTCATAATATAGTTTTTGTAGAACATAAATCAAAATCATCAAATTTTAAACATGTTCTCGTCCTGACTTTGCTGCAAGAAGTATATCAAAAATTGTAAAAAAAAATAACTTTAATTGATAATGCGACCCGGATAATACATTTGTCTTTGTCAAAAAAATAAATTGATATGTTCTCGTTGTTTGAAATGTTTTATATTTGTATATATATTTCGCAATTTATACCTTTTATTGGTTTTCCATGCTTCATAAAAACAAACACAAAAAAAAACAATTTGCGGCAAAGATACTTAATTTTCATTGTGGTTTTCAAAATGATGTATGGTGAAATCCACCTTTTTCTGTTTCTATCATAGTTTGAAAATAATTTGGAATACGAAAGAAGAATCTGAATAACTAATTAAATAGTCTATAAAACACCGTAAAATACTCCGACTTAATGCTTCAAATATCGTTAAAACAAAAATGTTCAGCCCAACAGGTTGCTTTTTACGACAACTTTAACAAATATTAAAAATAAAAATAAGCATTGTTGAACAAAATTTACCATTGATGGATACATACTGTGTCTTTGAAATGATATAAAATATTTTTGGTAAAATAGGGACTGTTTGTATTATTTTCTCGCAGCCGTCATTTGAACAGTTTTGCGCATAGCACCTACGATGTCGTTCTTATTCTGGGTAAAGTTTTTACTCATTTCTAAATATTAATAACTTATTTCAAAATGTGACGATTTTGGCAGTTTCTTATAAATTTTGCATTACTTAATTCTGAAGCCTTGATGCAAATAAAAAAGACAAAATTCGAAACCATGAACATTGAAATCTGTCAGACTAATGTCTTGAATGGTACGTCATTTCATCTTTCATCTTCGCTGTCGATCTTTTCATGGTTTTGTCCGTCTTTTTTCACGTATGCTCTCCGCGGAAAAAAATGTTTAATGTTTGTAGGCTAAGACAGCATGTATCATATTCACTGGAAACCTCTTTTAGGTAAGATTCATGTTACATTCTTTTAGTGTTTAGACGTACTTAAATAGAAACATTGATACACTATCAGTGGTTTCATATTTCCTTATCCTTTCCGAAAAGTATATTGAAATCATTCATTTCCATTATGTAATGGGTATACAGCTGTACAGGTTGTCCATGGGATTAAATCGCAAATATTTGCTGGTATCGTATAATGCTTTATTTTAACAAAAACGTATTCTATGATGCTCGGAACTTATACATCAGTTACTTATATTTATGTCGATAACAGTAAAAAGTGGCAATATTTCTTCTTCTTTTTTTTATATTAATATTCTTGTACTGCCCTGATTATTGAGTACTTTTTATACCTCAGAATGAATTGTTAGACATGAAAGTGAAGAAATTTAAGTTTAAAATTGAAAAATTCGTTGTCGCTTCAAAAAAAAGTGCCAATATTTTCTATTTTGTTACAATATTTTATTATACATGTTATACCTTATGCAAATTTCTTATATTATCCATTCATTTCATTTGATAAGCGACATTTGTTAATTTTAACTAATCTTTCATAAGCCCTGGCCACTAATAGCAACATGTGATAATATAAACAACGGGTGTTTATGCCTAAAATTAACACCCGCCTGAGCCCGAAGTTTGCCGATTCGTTTTGTAAGAATTCCTTCAATTTCTATTACGATACAGATCATGCAGCACGATCAGAGTAACAGTTTTTTGTTAAAAATAACTCAATGTATGATGAATGTGAAAACACTAAATCCCTGGGATGTGTTTTGATTGATTTTAGTCTATTATGCATTATTTTAGGCTTTTAACTAGCTTTCAGTAACTACGAGCACTCTCAAATCGTATGATTTTCAATGAGAAGAACAATCTAAACACAACGCGTGAGAAAATAAACGGAAGCTTCAAACAAAAGTGTACATTATATAATAATAAAATATTTCAGACTGTCTGGTGGAAGAGTAAATGTTGATATTTGGTTTAACGTAAACAGAAACATTAGTTCATCAATATTATCATTTATTATGACCTGTTGACACAACTTGTAATGCATTTTTGTTATTCAATGTTTACTTATTTTGTGTTATATGTCGTATCACTATATTTAATAAATTTATGAATCTGCACAAACAATTTTATGTCAAAATTGATAGATTTACCTGGTACTGGATGCTACTGAAAATTCCCAATCAACTATTTTATCGATGACTTGACGTGTACTAAAATGTACTTAACAGTACTGGATTTGACGCTACGGGTTTTTTCTTAATTACCTAAACCAGTACTGACTGGTACTTAATCGATCGCGATAGTTAGTGTACTGAACATGTACTGAACAACTGAAAAAAATCTTGACATTTTTCCTTGCGGTAAATTCAGGCATTTAAGAGTTGTTCAGTTTAAAGTGACCGTTTCAGTAGTAAAACCCGTTACTAGTGGTACTTTCGTGTTAATTTAACCTGTTGACACAACTTGTAATGCATTTTTGTTATTCAATGTTTACTTATTTTGTGTTATATGTCGTATCACTATAATTAATATTTACCACCTTTGATAAGTATTTAGCATGTTTAGTATGCCGATAAATTTTCACTTCTGTACTCGTAGTGTGAACAACAAATTTATTCATTTGTAAAAAATATTTCCTTACTCTTAACAACAAAATTATTAAATTCAAATTTACCTGTGTACGTTATTTTATTTAACGCCATTTTGTTCCAGGTTAGAGTTGTCTTTGTGACACTTTTTAACATCTTTTTTAATTAAAAATGTATGTATATTGTGTCTTAGATCAAATTTATTATTCGTTCAGTGTATGTTTACTTTTTTTTGTTTTTATGTCTTTTTGATCGAGTTTAGCCTTTTCAAATGATATTTTATAGTGTGTCTTTTTATGTTGTAATGTCACACTACTGTTTCATGTTAGGGTGAAGGTTGGCGCATGTTTAAACGTTTAAACCCGCTGCATTTATACGCACCTGTCCTAAGTCAGAGGAGCCTGTTGATCAGTGGGTTTCGTTTTGTTGATGTGGTTCATAAGTGCTTCTCAGTTCTCCGTTTTTTTATAGATTAGACCGTAGGTTTTTCTGTTTGAATTGTTTTACATTAGTCATTTTGGGACCCTTTATAGTTTGCTGTGATGTGTGAGCCATCGCTCCGTGTTGAAAGCCGTACTTCGACCTATAATTGTTTACTTTTTACACATTGTGACTTGGATGGATAGTTGCCTCATTGGCACTCAAACCACGTCTTCTTATTTCTATTAACGACAAAAGAATTGAAACAGGTCTGTTAGCGATACAATGTATAGTTTACATCGTGATTGCGACCTTGTGAACAGTTGTAGATTGGAATATTATCAATGTGTGATACACTCCTCAGTAATCACAGATTTGTTTATCAACAAGGAAGTAATTTAAACAATTACACGCCCCCTTACACCATGTACACGAAGAATAGGTAAGTTAGAATTCAAACAGTTCCTAGTCGAGCGACTAGTTTGTTGTTTTGATTTTTAATGTTCATTGTTGTTCAGGGTGAAAATAAACTAGTTATAAATCCATAGGTAGGCCCTGAAATGTTGAGTTCAACCAGATAGCATGGCAGTAAATTAAGATTGTCAATGGATTGTGAGGATATATGCCACAGGCCACCTACGTATCCCTAATATAGTTGTTGCAGGTGTTCTTAACGTTCTGATACACTCTCTACTCTCGGCATCTAATTTCACTATCCAATTTTGACCGGATATTTTGTAATTTGTACGGTTATAGCCTGTCTAATTTCTTTTATCGATTTCTGTTCTGCCAAGATACTTTTTTAAATCCTGAAATCGTTATCAAAAGATATTGTAGGGAAGATGACAATGAGAGTACAACTCAACAAAAAAAGTTAACAAAATTAAAATATCGAGGTCAACTTATGGTTTGCGATGATCAATTATTGCTAGCATATTAATTGACCAGCTCGTAATCGTAATCGGGATCTGTCTATTTTGAAAAACAAATGCTTAAATTTTGATTGGTTATCATTATTATTTGATATTTTATATTGAGGATGTAATCTCTCCACCAACCCCAATTTCATTTATTTTAGGAAGAAAGCAATCCCCGATGAAAATATTACAGGAAATATTCCTGTTTGGAGCATAAAGTTTACTTCAAAATTTGTCAACTAAATCTTAAATTAAACATCTTGTTTTGAAAATTAAAAAAAATAAAAATTTAAATTTAAAGTCTCTTTTGCTCTTGCGGAGGGTATTTTTAAGGTCCCGATGGAAACGCATGATATGTTGGATTATTAATTAGATAGAAAAATTAAATGCATTAATCTCTGTTGGTTTAAACACAAGTTTAAGTCAGTGTTATTATGTTTATTGTGGTTTAAGAGTGTGGGGTTATATGTATATACTAAAACTGGAGATTTAATGATGAAAAAACGAAAACAACACTTTGTAAATTTCATGCTTCCGAAGTGCTTTTCAGGATTTACCTTCATTAGCTAGGAAAGCTCAAAGCCGATTGTATTCTCGTTTGTTTATTATTGGTATAATAGTACTATCGTGATTTTCATATTTTTTTATAAAATTATTATCATTATTATTATCATTATTATTAACCTTATTGTTATTAGTTATTATTATTATTACAATTCAAAAACATGTTAAATATTGCGAATTGTTCTACAGATTGCACAAATGTTGGCAGTAGCAGGAGACAAGCGACATAGCTTTGCTTTCAATTGTTCAATCAACCATGACTTTGGCAGAATTACTGGAATGGCAGCTACGACAGAGGGATACATTTTATTGTGTGACTATGATAATAAGAATCTAATTTTTGTATATTCTCTTGGAATTTTTGTTAAGGAGACTTCGCGTAGACAGTGAACCTTATGATTTGACTATTACAAATGAAAATATAGGCTATATTACTCAACCTAACACCAGATAGGTCTGTATTACAAATAGATCCAGACAGAATGGTTTTACTCTGCAAATCAAAATGCAACGATCTAAGCACTACCGTTGTTTGTGTGTCAGCACTCCCGAAGGGTTTGTTTGCTGAGGAGGATGATAGTTTGTTTGCTGAGAAGAACATGAAGAAGGGGACAATGCCATGTGTTCTTGACGTAAACATACATAGTTCAATGTATGCTTTCCATGTCGTTAACAAATATGGTGGCGAAAACATGCTGAAACAAAATAACTTAAAAAAAACGTCATTTATGACTTTTTATTCAAATGATAAAGCAACAATATATATGTTTGTGCATAAACGAGCCCCAGAGAACCTCTTTTAAAAGACCAGCATGCAATGTTGATTAGATATGACTTTAAAAAAAAAACAAGATGAGCATACACTTCATCTTCAAAACGCAATAGTAATTTTTGGGGCCCTTTATAGCTTGTTGTTCGGTGTGAGCCAAGGCTCCGTGTTAAAGACCGTACTTCGACCTATAATGGTTTAACTTTTATAAATTTTGACTTGGATGGAGAGTTGTCTAATTGGCACTCATACCACATCTTCTTATATCTATTGACTTATTTTTTCCAAACTATTATTAAAAGGTTCTGCTAGCACCTTTAAGTCTGATATTATTAGTTACAAACTATAAAAACATTTTCAAGTAAAATCTGAAAACCAGGATTTGTTTATTTTTTAAGGAATAAGTTGACCCCACTTTTATAGATATCATTACAATTTAATTTATTGTTAAAGTCATATGAATTGGATCGTGAGATTGATAAACAATCAACACAAAATCATGGAGCACGTCAAAACATTGAATTGAAAGACCTATGTAAACTTTTTAATAACAGTTGTTAAATGATTTGGCGTAATAAATCTGTTCTTTAAGAAACAATTATTACTATTTACCTTTTAGTATACGTCTGTTTGCATTCGTTCATCATGGTTTTCCCCTTGCAATTGCGCAATATAATTCAATTGTCTTTATAAACTTTTGACACAGAGATATGTTTCGCCTTTTGATATGATAAACGATTGAATTTGAAAAGAACGTCCACGTACATTTGTTTTATAGTGAAACTTAGCCATACAAGAATATAAAACATATTCAACTTTTTTTTTAATTTGAAGTATCATATAACTTTAAGTTAATTGTTTTTTTTCTAAAAAAAATTTAACCGGTTATTCATGACTTAATTTAACCTAGATATCAAATTATGCCGAAATCCGTGTACTTTTAATATTTACGCATAATTGCGGTATTGTTGACAAATGGCTGCTGTAAATTAATTTGTGCACTAACAATCAGTTCCGGAACTCATGGTTTACGTAAAATTAAAATGTCTGAATAAACTGTTGACACGGAGATACGTTTCGCCTTTATGTAATTTTGATAGTATAATGCAAATGTTGAAATGAATTTGTCAATACTTTAACATGTAAACAATGCAAAATAATCAAATCAATTACCTATGACTAAATGTGCAGGGCCAAATAACCTCAGTGAAAACGAGAAATGTCGTTCCCTTTCCACTGCATGCAAAATACAATTGACTTATCATAATGAGTTTCCTTTCAATTATAACACTTTGGAAACGTTTCAAGGTCAATGAATCATGATGAGAGGTCTTGGCGTCAATAAACCATAGTGAGAGGTTGGGGCCATATTATCTCGACGTAAAAAAACCGTGCAAATGTTAATAAAACTGCGTGTAGATGTTTATAATAGTTTATATTAGGGTGGAAACCCCCTTTTTGTAGTTGGAACCTAAAAAAAACATTTTAATTTTTTTTTAAATTGGCACCTGCTAAATGAGTTATTTCTTAGAGAATGAAACCCCAATTGTATAATATCATTGACTTGCCATCAGTGGCTCATCTTAAACTGGCCTAATCTCAAACTCTAACATGCAAAAGTTACAAATTTCAATGAACAACGACTGAGGGGGTGTAGCCAAATAACTTTCTATGACAATAAAAAGTAAAATAACAAAAATACCAAACTCCATTGGAAATTCAAATCGAAAAGTCCCTTATTAAATGGCAAAATCAACAGCTCAAACACATCAAACGAATGGAAAACAACTGTCATATTCCTGACTTGGTACAGGCATTTTCTTATGTAGGAAATGGTGGATTAAACCTGGTTTTATAGCTAGCTTAACCTCTCACTTGAATGACAGTCGCATAAAATTCCATGATATTGGCACAAATGTGTGAACAAACAAACACACATAATACCACATAATAAAATGTCAATTATAGGGGTACAGCGGTCAACATTGTGTAATAATCTTAATCACTATAAAAACAACTAAATATATCAAAAAAGAAAAACAAAATGGCGTATAGACAAAGCACAGAAGTAAAAATGAAAGGCACGAATACAAAAAATGACCACAGCACAACAAAACATTGGCTGGAATGTGCCAATGGTAATGCAAATGTATACCAAACATTATCGACCTTCCACTAATGGGTTCCCCTAAAATATACCTAATCACAAACTTCAACAAATAAACTAAACACATGTTTCAACGTTTATATACCATAATATAGGGAGTTGATCAAATAATCTTTATAGAAAAGAGATGCGTCGATACTAATACAGCTGCATACCAAATATCATTGACCTACCACTAGTGGTTCCTTTAAAACTGACTTAATCACAAACTAATGCATTGTTGACGCCGCCGACATCACCAACGGAAAGAGCACGCCATAGTCTATCTCGATTAATTTCGTCAATCCGAGCACTATTACTTTTTTGTGTTTTGTTGACCATTTTAAAAATAGGCAGCGTACGGATAATTTTTTGACACCATGGCTCTAATTCGGAATAAAGTATCATACACATCTATCACCAATCGTTGAATTCCGGGCACAAATATGTGTTGTTTTAATTTTTAGTTTGTGATTTTGTAACAAAAACTAGGTGTATACCTCATTTTTTCTATTCCAATATGGATAGAAAAAAATTATAAACATCTACATATAAAGCACTACAACTGTACAACATTGCGTGACGGACCTTCGTATACTTTTAGCCAATTTGCATTCACAAATCGTATGTCTTAATACTTTGTAATTTTTTTTTAATAAAAATCAGTTTCTTCTGAATTAAATTTTCCAATTTTCACAGAATAACATATGCAAATAGACATATTATGAACAACAATCGTACAAAACTAGATGTTTGTCCATCCCTTTACTTTAAGTTTTTGCTTTCAAATAAGGTGTTTTCTCAGAGATGGACAAAAAGAAAACTTTTGGGTATCGCACACTCAAAGCAGGCAACTCATTGTAAACAAGATATGTCAAATCGCACGAATTGGTTTATATTGATAAAACGGAAGTCTTTTTTTTTAATACAAAAAAATGTACAATTTATTTTAAGGAACTGTTATTAAATATTTTATTAAATCCTGAAAAAATGTTCTTATGTTGCATCATTTATGATTTAAGATGCTTGATCATAGTAAAAATGAAAGGTGTCTAGCGAGTAGAAGACACGATGACTTTCATAACCTTAACAATAACCAATAACTTCCATTTTATACTTATAATAAGTAATATTCAACTGTCTGCGTCTTTTAAGGAGGTTTAGCTAGCTATAAAACCAGGTTTAACCCACCATTTTCTTCGGGAAGTGCCTGTACCAGGTCAGGAATATTGTAGTTTCCTTTAGTTAATTTTCCTTAGCGTTTGATTTTGTCAGTTTTTATGGACTTCCACTTTTTAAATTTGCATCGGAGTTCGGTATTTTCGATATAATTGTTTATGTTAAATGGTGCAAGGTACACAATATTTTCTATACTTTTGACTTTAAAGACACATTTCACAAGTATTGCTCTTTCCCAAGGATGTCCCATGAACTTGGCACGCATATATTTTAAGTCATATTTCGATCGGTACAGGTAGTACTCATTTGAGTTTTTTCTGACTGTTTATATCCAATTAAACCAATGATCTAAAGGGATTATATTGCCTTCTATGGCATGGTATTGGTTGCAAAAATTTGACATTTTTCATTTAAATGCAATATTTTTTATTCAATTGGTATATTTCTTCATTTGAATGCAATATTTTTTTATTTGAATGGTATACTTTTTCATTTAAATGCAATATTTTTTATTCAAATGGTAAAATATGTCATTCAAATGCAATGTTTTTTATTCAATTGGTATATTTCTTCATTTAAATGCAATATTTTTTTATTTAAATGGTATAATTTGTCATTCAAATGCAATATTTTTTATTCAATTGGTATAGTAGTTTTTTTTATTTATATGCAATAATTGCAGTATGGGAAATTCTTTGGCGTCTTAAGGTCAAATTTGCAACAACGTTTCTGATTGGTCGGTAATTGTTTGGATTTCCCCCTTTCTTTCTAAACATGAGTGACCAAGAATTAAAACACGCGTCAGAATATCGCCCCTCTAACTAAATCTGGCGTTCGTGCGAGTCCTGCACTGGCTGTTAAAATCTTCTGGTCCTAACTATTATTTCTATTGCAAAATTTCGATGGTCAAAACGTTCGGACCACCACTTTTCAAAAACTTTCATTGTATATGGATCTATATGCAAGTATATCGTTTTTTTTAACTAGATTAGACACCGTTGATTTTCCCGTTTGAATGGTTTACACTAGTAATTTTTTGGGAGCCCTTTATAGCTTGCTGTTCGGTGTGAGCCAAGGCTCCGTGTTGAAGACCGTACTTTGACCTATAATGGTTTACATTTACAAATTATGACTTGGAAGGAGAGTTGTCTCATTGGCACTCATACCACATCTTCTTATATCTATATACAACATAAACCAGACGTTTCTCATACTGTTTTCTTTTTTAATAAATCCTTTGCTGCGCGCTGTGTACTGATTGATACTTCAATCTGGGAGAACAAGATTTATTCCAGTACTAGTTGTAGTTAGCTTTGAGCAAACTTCCAGTAATTGTAAATAATCTTATGTTGGTGCGTTGTGTCTATTGTCTTAATGTTAGTTTTTTTTTTGTGTGTCTCATACCGATCTTTTGAGCTAATCTAATTGCAACTGATTAGTGCAGGTTGTTCTTTTATTGTACTGTTACACCACTGTCCCAGCTTCGGGATGGGTTGAGTGCCGCTCACAAACATGTTGTTGTACTGTTACACCACTGTCCCAGGTTAGGGGAGGATTGAGATCCCGCTTACATGTTTGACCCCGCCACATTCTGTATGTATGCATGTGCTTGTCCCAAGTCAGGAGCCTGTAATTCGGTGGTTGCCTTTTGTTGCTGTGTTATACATATTTGTGTTTCGTTCATTTTTTTCTACATTAATTCGGCCGTTAGTTTTCTCGTTTGAATTGTTTTACATTTGTGATTTCGGGGACTTTTATATAGCTGACTATGTGGTAGGCTTTGCTTATTGTCGAAGGCCGTACGGAGACTTATAGCTGTTGATTTCTGTTTAATATGGTCTCTTGTGGAGAGTTGTCTCATTTGCAATCATACGGTACCACATCTTCGTTTTTATATCAACCCTGCACTATTCTTTATTTGCCTGTTCCAGGCCAGGAGCCTGTAGATTAGTGGTTGTCGTTGGTTCATGTCTCGACCCGTAATTGATATTTTGCAAATTGTTTTGTTATGTATAATTAGGCCGTTAGTTTTTTTCGTTTGAATTGTTCACACTTTTTATGTCGGACCTTTTATAGACGACTTTACAGTATCAGGTTTTTGTCATTGTTGAAGGCCTTACGATTGTGTATAATTGCTTACATCCACTTCATATTTGAACTCCGGTGGATAGTTGTCTTATTAGCAATCATATCCCATCTCTTCGTTTTTATATTATATACCTGACTTCTAAAGTCGTGTTTTCCTGAACAAGCATGAAATATTTGTCACTGGGCGTTAAAATGAATAATAATGCCCTCTCTTCCCTTCCCCATCCTTTGTATTTAAATGAAAACTGACCACTACGGAATAGCCCAATAGTGTTGAAAGTAGCGTTTAACACCAATCAATCAAAATCCCTTACCTAGAATATCAAATAATCGTCCCTTAACTGTTATTGTCCGTGGAGTTCTTATATTTATCCAGCTTATCGTCCTACAGGGATGTCTTACTTAGGCTTTCATACCATAAAACGTTTATAACATAGCTCACATTCTAATATATCTGAATTCATAAATTTATTAATGTTATTTAGACTAAACGACGCCATTTTTGTTATGTGCCTCTGTCGTCTAAACAACCTATCAAAAAAGAAGAGGTGGAAGAGAGCCAGAAGATCTTCCCAATGCAAAAAAAAAATAGAAATGGACTTCTGGCTCACTACCGAAGAACAAAAAAAACGCACCCCATTGATATGTTTTAAAAACGCCTTGCCCCTACCCTTTTTTCCCAAAAATTGGCATTGTTAAATATATATACATATATATAATCATCATTAAAATGCTATTGTATTTTTATAAGACCTACTTTATTACATGATCTTGGACTAATGACATCTATCTATAAGTCCAAGCATACAGTAAATTATTATAATATGAATATGTTTCTTGTTTTAATAACCACATTTGATGCTATGCATGAGTCACCATTTATCAGGACAGAAATTGGGTTTACATAGAGAGAATAATGTGCAAAAAATGGATATGGGGCGGGACCAAACCTATAGATAACATAATAAAGAAATGATGAAATATAAAGAATGCGTCGATTGTTTTTTGGTTGCCAAATGTCCAGTAACAAATATTTCACGCATGTTTAGCACAAGTATAATAGAGATCAAAGGATAAAGAATAGAGTGAAATGGTAAAAACTAAAAGATATAGAAATATAGAAACTATCTTTAATTTGAATCCCCTCCCCTCACACACACACACATTAACCACTACTACAAATATCGCATATATACATCTCTATACAAATATCTTAATCTGACCCCCCCACTCCCCTAGACACCGAGGTTTTGGATCCGCCCCTGTTAAATGTATCTTATAATATTATACATTTTGTACGGGTCTAGATAATTGCTAAACGTACAATCCTATAATTTGTTGGATACAAATCATTAGAGATTTGTATCTAATTATATTATATACTGTGTCACAAAATAAACTTGTATACCCCCCTCCCCCTCCCAATGCAGTATTGAAAAGTAAATCGTTTAGAAGTCCTGAAGAAAAAATATATTTTGAAATATTCCCTGCTTACTTATTTATGCAAAGACATAGGTATATTAATTATTGAACTACTGTGGGGCTTTAAAAACAAATTCTATTTAAGGGATTCGGAGATGTGAACAGTAAAAAAAAGCTCAGCAACGAATCCTAAATGTAAAATGATTTGCGGCATAAGACATGAGAGCACATATTATAGATAGTCCAAAATGTGAAGTTCACGCCTTATACAGTGTACGTCCTATCTCATAGGACTATTGTTGTAACATGGGTAAGTAACTGGTTCCAATTTATCCCGAATTGTCTTTATTAAAGAATTAGTTCCGGAGTATCACAGCTTAGGTCTCTTCTTGTGGGTCTCTGGTTCTGCTGTCGTAATTAGGTGATATTTTTTCTACATGAAGCAAAAAAGATGGGGCTGAGTCCAAATAATTATAACGTTCTGGAAGGCTTTTTACTCTATTTTATGTTTGCCTTCCTGCAACGTCTCTGAGGATCAAGAAAAGAAAAAATGATATAGCATCAGAGAACATCATGATTACATGTATCTGGACTTAGAAGGGGGACTAGCTATGCATTTTTTTTATTTCAATGTGTAGACTGTCGGGGAGTTTCTTCAGAAAGGGTTTTCATTGGAGGCGTTTTTGCCATGCACGCAGGCATCTGTTTCTATCCATGAACAGGTTGTGTGTCAAAATAATTATTATTACTTGTCACTCGCATTTTTTGCTCGACCTGGCCATTATTGGCACTAACAGCCAGTGCACGAACTCGCACGAACGCCAAATTTAGTTAGAGGGGCGATATTCCGACGCGTTGTTTTAATTCTTGGTCACTCATGTTTAGAAAGAAAGGGGGAAATCCAAACAATTACCGACCAATCAGAAACGTTGTTGCAAATTTGACCTTAAGACGTCAAAGAATTTCCCATAATGCAATTATTGCATATAAATAAAAAAAACTACTATACCAATTGAATAAAAAATATTGCATTTGAATGACAAATTATACCATTTAAATAGAAAATATTGCATTTAAATGAAAAAATATACCATTCAAATAAAAAAATATTGCATTTAAATGAAGAAATATACTAATTGAATAAAAAATACTGCATTTGAATGACAAATTATACCATTTGAATAAAAAATATTGCATTTAAATGAAAAATTATACCATTTAAATAAAAAAATATTGCATTTAAATGAAAAAATATACCATTCAAATGAAAAAATATTGCATTTAAATGAAGAAATATACCAATTGAATAAAAAATATTGCATTTAAATGAAGAAATATACCAAATGAATAAAAAATATTGCAATTGAATGACAAATTATACCAATTGAATAAAAAATATTGCATTTGAATGACAAATTATACCATTTGAATAAAAAATATTGCATTTAAATGAACAAATATACCATTCAAATAAAAAAATATTGCATTTAAATGAAGAAATATACCAATTGAATAAAAAATATTGCATTTGAATGACAAATTATACCATTTGAATAAAAAATATTGCATTTAAATGAAAAATTATACCATTTAAATAAAAAAAAATTGCATTTAAATGAAAAAATATACCATTCAAATAAAAAAATATTGCATTTATATGAAGAAATATACCAATTGAATAAAAAATATTGCATTTAAATGAAGAAATATACCAATTGAATAAAAAATATTGCAATTGAATGACAAATTATACCAATTGACTAAAAAAAAATTGCAATTGAATGACAAATTATACCAATTGAATAAAAAATATTGCATTTGAATGACAAATTATACCATTTGAATGACAAATTATACCATTTGAATAAAAAATATTGCATTTAAATGAAGAAATATACCAATTAAATAAAAAATATTGCATTTGAATGAAGAAATATACCAATTATATAAAAAATATTGCATTTAAATGAAAAATATCAAATTTTTGCAACCAATACCATGCCATAGCCTTCATAATGCAGATATTTATCATGCGGAGAATACATATTTTAAATTATCAAAAGAGCTACTTCAATTTTTACTGCTTCTGGTTTTCTAACGTCTCCTTTCATTCATATATAGAAAGTAAAATAACAATAATACCGAACTCTAAGGAAATTTCAAAACGGAAAGTCCCTTATCAAATGGAAAAATCAAAAGCTCAAACAAATCAAACAAATGGAAAACAACTTTAATATTCCTATCTTGGCACAGGCTTTTCCTCATATAAAAAAATGGTTGATTAAATCTGGTATTATAGCTAGCTAAACCTCTCACTTGTATGACAGTCACATCAAATTCCATTATATTGACAACAATGTGTGAACAAAACAAAGAGACATAAAGCGATAGATCTAAGGAAAGCTCACTACATAGAGGAAAATGGATATGCCTACCCATTCGGGGCGCATGAGACATCCCGTTTTCAAGGTGGGGTTCTTGTTGCTCAGTCTTTAGTTTTCTAAGTGTTTATTGTATACTGTTTGTCTTTTGGTCGTTTTTCGTTTTTTTTTTTGCCACTGCATTGTCAGTTCGTTTCAAACTTATCATGAATTTCCGTTTGATATTTTCCGCCTCTCTTTGAAACGCGCGTCTGGTGTCTATGATGAGTTAAATTACTCAATATTATGAAAAAATAATCTTAAGTATGGTTAAGTTAGACTATTAAAAGACTGTTCAATCAAATGATGCTTACATTGTAACATTATCTTTTTTACAGGAAACCTTTGAATGTTCAATTTTATGATTTTTTTTTTTAAACAATTTCAGTAATATTACAGACATATCACCTAGACATAGACTTCTTATTGGTTCCCACATTATTAAGTTCCATGCAGTAAGTGACTTTATAGCAATTTATTGTAAAGGAGGTCAGAACTGCATCACGCACAGTCAACAATTTCAAACTCAAAGAAACTATAGCATTGCCACCATGGATAAACCCACTGACATATGCAAGGACGACTATGGACACATCTACGTCACCGGGTTCTAACAACATACACCGACTGACCCAGGATTTAAAGGTTTTAGATATACTTGTACCATTGCAATCTCAGCATGGAATCAACAAACCGGTCGCATTGTGCTTAAACCAAAATTATAATAAATTCTATATTGTCAATGAATGGGGAAAATCAGTTTTGGTCTTTGATGTTTATTGATGATTGAATTCAAATAATATTCTTCCATTCAAATTGTACTATTAGATGATGATTTTTATATGTATAATTGCACATTGCTTTAGTTTTAATCTTCACAAATAAGTCAAAGCACATGTATAATGTATTGGTGGAGGATATTTTAGCGAATTGATCGGACATTTCGAATACCGCATTTTACGCCTTAATTCTAACCAATTTAGCAAAACATCGAATTATTTAACCCACATAGCAAAGAAAACTGTTCGATTAAATTACAAAATAGTAAAATGACAAATCAGCACAATATCAAAATATCATATGCATTACAATATAGCACAAGAAGTCTGAATTAACTATAAAAAAAAACTTATGATTTTTTTTGTCTTAATAATAACAAAACTATTCTACCCTGTGGAATTATATATTTCAGGGATCGGATATAATAATATAGAAGAACTTTAAAAAGCTGATCAAACCAAAAAGGACCTAAAGTATAGCCAATCCAGACAAGGAATCAGAGCTTTGCATGAGGGAACTATATTCCTTAGAGCGGCATTAGCTACGATTTAGACAAAAAAATAAAATACATTATTTTTTGTTTTAAGTAATAATTAAATTGGAATTTTGAAATAATATTTCGTTGTCAATAGTAATTTTGGCCCAAATTTGTAAAAAAATAAGCTAAAAAATATCGCTGATGTAAAATTGACTTGCAAGTCAATAATTTAACCTCAACTGAATCCATATTCATGGGACATTCAGTGTTACCCCTTAGTTGGAGACTGATTACGCATTTACTTGGCGTTCTCAGCGCTATTAAAAGGAAAAGAATGTCAACATTGAAAGTGAAACAAGAGTAAACCATTTTGTTGACCGTTTTGATCCACAAAAAATCATTCTTATATAGGTAAAAACAATGATTAACATATTTTTCAACCGATAGCATGAAATCTAACAGATCTAGAAAATTCCAATTGCACGTGCTCGCTATCGATCTATATTTATATTTATGTTTATACCGGGTTACACTACAGTTATAGGTACAGAACCTGCATGACGCAAGACATTTTCCCTCATTTTGTAAGTGATTAAACATCCATCAAGATCTCAACTTTTATATTTTGAATATACAAAGAGGAAAACAACTCCAACTTTTTAGAACGCTCTAACTTCTCAAACCGTTGCTAAGGGCTGTTTTAAACTTGCAGTGATGTGAGAGTTTAATTGCTCCGTGTCGAGGGCCTTACTGTCACTGTCAGATGAAGAACAGCAATACAAGCGCTGTCCTTTGCCTTCTGTGTGTTTTTGCTGTGCATGTACTGATTTTGTGTCATGGATGGATACCCCATATCCTTAAAGTTTTTTTTTCTATAATATGACCGACGGAAGTCATCTCGATGGTTAATTAGATTGTGTCTAGACTAAAATATACACGAAATGCTGATACGTATTATGGAGTCCATGCATTGTTATTGTTTATTTTAAACGTTTTTTAATTAGGATACACGTTTTATTATGTCATAAATCAAATATGAGAATTCGAGTCAAATTTTACAGCTAATGCCACTTTAACTTAAAATAATTTTCAAAATTGTATAATGGCAAATTTTATTCAAACTATCCGTATGTTCATGCCAGCACCGAAGTAATTTCTACTGTTGATTACCTCATGGACTAACAGTCCACCAGTAGTTAAAAAGTAAAGAGGACATTTTTCATATAATATAACACGAGAAATTACTCAGATTATATAATCTTCAGAATTTACTAGTATCAACATTTGATTCTATAGAGTAGGTAGTTTCACAGTTACCCGGATTCGATTGCTGATAAAATCTCGAAATAAGTTCAGGCGAGAAATTGGAAGACCAAGAAACATAACGTTGTTTTAAGGAAATTTGATAATTAATGTATCCAGTAGTGGGGAGGAAGAGCCATACATGTATTTGGTTTGTGTTCCAATGGAACATGAAACAGACCTAAAATTGTTCAGGATTTTTACTTTGGTAAGTGTCATGTGAGTATACGTATGTTTGGCTTCCTAGTGGATTGTCATTATCTAATCCTCTTAACAACAGAAAATGTCAATATTCTTGTAAAATGTTTCTTTTATAGCAACACAGAATTTGATCAGTTAACAAATAGGTAAACATCACGCGAAAGTTAGCCATATAAATGTAAAGCATACGTTTTTATAGATATAACTTAGAAACAGTTTCCAATTATTCAAATTGAGAATTAAGGTCTTAAATTATATGTCTACAAAATATCACTATCATAAAATATTTTTAAAATGTTGGTCAGCCCTGCATATTGATTTTAAAGACCGGTTTCACAAACAAAATAGTATTGCATTGCTGTCAACTGACCCGTATTATGCGGGTAAAACCCGAGAATTTCTCCTTTCACACGAGATTTTTAAATACCCGCCGGGTATTCAAATAAACCTGGATTTCAGAAAATGACATGTTTTCACCCGTACACACCTTATCGCTATTTGTCCGCCATTACTGAACATCATAAAGGTTCCCGTAAAATTTTGACGTCATAAAGATATTATCTGACGCCACAATGGAAAAGTGATTGTTGTATGATGTCAATAGTTCAGGGGGCGGAGATTCTCGGGTCAACCGGCGCATATTTCCAAATAGCGATAAGGTGTATTTCTGACCGATATTAAACAATTGAAATTAGAATTTGCTTATTTACCGTGCCAATGACAGCTTTCAAAATATTACATTTGATTGAAAAGTAACAATTCGAGGATTGTTTGTTTATTGTACCCCGGAAAGTTGAAACCAGTCAAGCTTGACATACAATTCTATGTCCTGATTAAAAGATTTGCCGTTTGCAAATATTCTCAATCCTGTAAAAATCATTTTAAAACAATTTGAACCTTTTAATACATTTCTGCTGGAGAGAATAATTTTGTTATCACTTAAATGTAAAAGCTTTAAATCAAATCCATATGCTCTAGATATATCACTGAAAGGAAACACACTAACTTCTTTCTATTTATCTTCCTCCTGTGTTTAGTAGCACATTAGCTATAATTGATTTCTAATAACATGTATAGCTGTGGTTTATGACATTCATTAATGATAAGAAGTAAACTAGTGTGAATAAAACAATAAAAGGGCATTGCTTTTGAAAGATATTTAATTAATGATAAATATTTATATACTTAACAAATACAAAAGTGATTATTTTTAAGAAACTCAGTGGTACATGTATATGTTATAGTATATATAAAAAACTCTCAACACTAAAACTGGACCGCAAAAGTTCGTACGCGTTATGACCTGACATTTTCTTCTTCGATGTAGGTCATGACCTGCATTTTCAGTTTCAGAGGTTGACAGGTATGATAGTATTGATGCATTTTGTATTTGGTTTTGAAATTTCTTTTCTTTTCATGTTTTATATAAAACTTAACATTTGCAAAATCTATCAAAAATCTGTTTATGACATCTTTAGGCATGTTTTGAACCGTAAGAATATCAAACGAATATTTAATACTATGAGTTAGTCAAATTGAAAACATAGTCGTGCTTGAGATACAACCCATAGAATCTTGTATATAAATTAATGTCATGAATGTTAGAGAACATGTTTCTTTTTCTGAGGTTTAAGATCAAATCGCTAAATATATAAGGTAAACACGAAAACTTATGGAAGTTTCTTGTTTGTTCTTGTGGTGTCTTAGCAAATGATATTTTTTTTATTTTTCATAGTCTTAACTGATTCCTCTATGCTATTTTTTCCCTCCACATTAAAATTAGTTTTTCCATTTTGTCTTTAAAAATTGTAAAATTGTCACTTCCTATGTCGCTGACGTAATTCATGGGTTGAATGGTGGACATATCAACGGGAATATCTTCGTCGTCAACAACTAAGGGAACGATTCGGTTCCTTTTGTGTGGGTCCTCTAGCGATTGTACAATACTAGCCTGCTTTCCAAAGAGCATGATACCGTCCGTTGACAACATTCGTGTATGAAATATGATAACAAGTCTACATTTGGTTAGGAGACTTCCTAATCCATCCAAGGTTGGTGAACCTGGTGTAATTATATCATCCGGTAAAGAAATTTGAAGATTTGGAACCTTTATTTCTTTCATTAAAATTTTCTGACAACTTCTTGCAGCCGGTTCATCATCGGAAGCATGTAGAATTACTGCATCTATCCACTCTCCTATATATAATATATATAATGATTAATTTTCATTCAAGCAAATTTATCTGCATCAAGGATTTTTAAACTTTATATGCAATCATATCAGCATATTTTAACAGTCGTTCTTAAATCACAATATGAAAATAAGGACATGTGGTATGAGTAATGCCAATGAGATAAATATTGAATGTTCAATTGACGTGGATTTAATCAGTTATTATATCATCCTACTGCCTTCAACAATGAGAAAAAAAATATTCACTTTTCTTAGATTATATGCTACTGATATATGACACACATCATATAAGTATTAGAATAAAAATTTTGTAAATATAATGTAAGTTTATATATACCTTTGATATTAGATAAACTACTACTTGTAAAATTTTAAATCTCATTTTAACAGGAGCATTTCTCTCGGTGAAAAGAATTGTATACAAAGTAATTGATAAGAAAAGAGGAATTTAACTATTATTAACTTTTATACATACCAAACGGAATCCGGTCTTCTTCCAAATCATTACAATCTGAATAGTGAGAAAATCTTAAAGCTAAAACTTATTGTTTGATGGTAAGGGTGTTCATATGCGTAAGCTTAATACCCTACTTTCATTTTACTATCATTTTGCTGGTACTATTGTAAGTGAGCTGTCAGTGCCTAGACCTTTTAAAGTAGCCAGAGGTTTGGTTATTGCAACATTTAAATAATAATAATAATACTTAATTCCAAAAGCAAATACAGCTTATAGGTTATTCTTACATGTACTAATAATACTTTTAAAACGCTTATGACGGTATATTTTCTATTAATAATTGTTCTAAAACGAGTTTTTACGATGTTGCTAACAATCGTTTCTTGTTATTCTTTTTTATTCCAGCAAAAGTGAGACTGAAGCTTATTTCAGAAAAACGTGTCTGTCGAAATCATATGAAAACTAGATAAAACATTTTTACAGTTCTGGTGTATTTAAAGTTCAATGTTTTATCTTAATATGTGAACTTCTTTATATTTTCTCTTTATCTTTCACCAATACACATTTTCGCTATTTAGTCCAATCCGGTTAACAGTTTCTTAGACAACTTCCTGTTGAGGTCAAGTGAAGCAAAAAACAAAGGTCATCCGCAATGAGCTTAAAGGTGGTTGGGGGGGGGGGGGGGGGGGGGGGGGGGATTTTGGAAAGTGGACATCTTAATATTTTGATAGTTTAAGAAGAAATTTTTAAAAGACAAATTAAAGTAATTGAAAATGCTTTGTTGTGGGTTGAGATCTCACAAAACATGTTTATCCCCGCTGCATGTTTGCGCCTGTCTAAAGTCAGGAGCCTCTGGCCTTTGTTAGTCTTAGAAATAAGATGATGTGGTATGAGTGTCAATGAGACAACTCTCCATCCAAGTTACAATGTGTAAAAAGTAAACAATTATAGGTCAAAGTATGGCCTTCAACACGGAGCCTTGGCTCACACCGAACAGCAAGCTATAAAAGGCCCCAAATGACTAGTGTAAAACAATTCAAACAGGAAAACCAACGGTCTAATCTAGATAAAACACGAGAAACGAGAAACAATTAAAAACCACATCAACAAACGACAACCACTGAACAACAGGTTCCTGACTTAGGACAGGTGCAAACAAATGCAGCGGGTTTAAACGTTTTAACAGGCGCCAACCTTTACCCTAACCTGAAATAGTAGTGTAACATTACAATATAGAAAGACAGTCAAACACTATAAAATATTAATTAAATTGGCTTAACTCAATCAAAAAGACATATAAACAAAAACAAGTAAACATACACTGAACGAACAAATTTGATCTATGACACAATATAAATACAATATTAAATAAAAAGGGGGGATGTAAAACAATGTCAAAAAGACAACTATAACCTTGGACAAAATGGCGTTAAATAGAATAACATAAAACAGGTAAATTTAAATATAATAATTTTGTTGTTAGGAGTACGGAAATATTTTTTACAAAATAAATAAACGAAAGTACGATTTGAGAGTACTCGCAGTTACTGAAAGCTAGTTTAAATCCAAAAACAATTAATAATAAAAAAAAATCATGCATCAGAGACTAAAATCAACTAAAACACATCACAGGGATTTAGTGTTTTGACGCCATGGACAGTCAAAGAAGACATGACTTGTGCAATGCCAAAATAAAATTATCGACAGGCAGTAGGATAGTTTTGATTTAACCTTATAATAAATATGTATAATGTTATATATAGATAAAGCAATTTCTATATAGAAAATGAACGTGGATGAGTATGTATACGTCCCAAAAAAAACATTCGAAAAGAATACAAATTTAATTATGTTTTAATTGTATGGTTTTTTTTTTTAAATTTAGTTCATTTATATGTTTCGAAGTTTTGTGTGACGTCCATTTTCACTGAACTAGTACACATTTTTGTTTAGGGGCCAGCTGAAGCCCGCCTCCGGGTGCGGGATATTCTCGCTGTGTTGAAGACCCATTGGTGGCCTTGGGCTGTTTTCTGCTCTTTGGTCGGGTTGTAGTCTCTTTGACACATTCCCCATTTCCATTCTCAATTTTATTTGATGTGTTTTCGATGGTTTAAACATTTCTCTATGAAAAGTTTTATGCACAATACATTGTTTGAACGCTTCAACTGGTTTGTAAAAAGGTGTAATTTTAATTCAACTTATCCGAATAGGAGTAAATAGCGATAAGATGTACATGTATTCATTTATTAAGTTATGTTCAAATATTTGTATATTTTATCTTACTGGTCCTTCTAGCTATTTATTTTTTTTCTCTCTCTATATTTATAGTTCTCAATACCTTATATAGCAAAAATACATGTATGTGTTAATTGTCCTTCAAGGGCAATAACTCGGTCTATAAAGAGTCGATTGATTATCAATTACGGTAATGTTAACTTACTTGTAGAACTTTTTTTCTGATGATTTTTTCTTTACAGTGCTTGTCTTACTGTTATAGTTTTCAGCATAAAAGCCAAAACAGCAAAAGGAGGTAACATTTTAGGACAAAAACTCCTATGAAAAATGTTTAAAAATCAACTCACTCAAACTTGATATTTGCTGTTCCTCATTTTTGCAACTAAGATGGCATATCTAGTTGACACGGTATATCACGTAAATTTTTAGATACTATATAATTTCTTCTGAGATGTTTACAATATTGTCGGGACATATATACTTTCTATGTGTTTTTGGAAAAATAATATGAATAAAAGGAAACGGGAAAGTATTTGTAAATGAGACAGCAACCCAACGACCAATGTCTGAATTTTATCAACTTTTGTGTAAAACAAATAATTTCAAATAGGCTAATCAGGGAAACTCAGTATAAGGTATAGACGTTTTTCATGATATGTTGCTCTCTATGTGTCTTTGATGTTTTTGGTCGTTGGGTTGCTGTCAGTGGGAAGCATAAAAATCCCAATCATCTGTGCATCCAAACATTTCTTTCAATCCGTATTTCGGTCAGACAACAATAGTTTTTGAATGATATATAGGATAATACTTTTACTTAAATTCGTAATAGTAAGAAAAACACATTTAGTTTTTCATTGTGACGTCCGGTGGTGTTTTTTTTTTTCTTTCTTTTAAAACATGAAAAATAGATATAAGTTGACATTTAAATCCTTGAAAGCTTCCAAATACTTAAATAAAAAGCTCCAACAATAAACCATATTTCCTGTATAACCGCCATATTTAGAGGACACATATTAAAGCTGTATTTGATTTTAAATATAGAATGTTGCAATTTTCTTTGCCTTAAAATCATGCCTGGACAAATTAGATATCCCTTGAATTGTACACGTGCGGAAATTGCAGAACATAAGTTATTTAAACCGACGTTTTACTAATTTGGTTTACAGTATGACAATGCATTCTTTTGTCGTTTTACTGCTACACAATCCTTTACAGGTACATATACGAGGGTCTGGAGAGGGGTCTTTCATTTCTGTATACTCTAATTTTTTGCAGCATTTTTCTTTATCTTTAGAAATAATGCTTATTCTTTTTTAAAGATTCAGCAAAAAATTTTTACTTTAAGATGCATTTCTGTATTCAGTATCTTATTGTATAATTCTTTAGTTTTTCAGATATTCTTTGTTCTCATTTTTCTCTATTCATTATTTTTTACCATTATTCTCTTTTATGTAAACACCGTCCAGACCCTCCTTTACATGTATTAAATATAAACAGACTTCCTTTTTTTAATAGGGTTATGTTTTCTGGACGTGAAATTTTTTATTTGTTTTTATCTGCTACATATATCAAATGTAAACTATGGCCAAAACTGGCGTATATATATAAAACGAACTGTAACTTACCCAAACGTGCGTATTCCTCTGCATTGTCATGTATGTGTTGTGCACTGTTACGACTCGATGAATTTGATTGTGATAATGTAGCAGGAGTAGCGGTCAACCCTAAAAAAAAAGTTGTACTTGAAAAGATACGATATATATGAAAGTACATTATATTACATGTATAAACACATGCCATTGTAGTCATCAAATTGAACTCATTGATACGTGTAGACAAAATATAACAAAACATACGACTGATGTTCATGTATGAAAATCGCCCAAAAAGGGTTAAACTGGGTTGGTTGGTTGGATTGATTGATTTATTGATTGATTGATTGATTGATTGGTATTTAATGCCACTTTCAAAACTATTGTGCTATTTCGTGGCGGTCAGTTTTTATTGGTGGAGGAAGCCGTAGTGCCAGGAAGGAACTGACCTTCAGTAGAAAAACTGACAAGCCTAGTCCTTTAAGATTGGAGTTGAGCGCACCTGCAACGTGAAGGATTTGAACTCGCAACCTCAGCGTTGACAGGCTAATGATACAATAGTTCGACTACTTAGACCACTTTGCCACCGAGTCCCCGAAACCGAAAATATCTCTTCAGTGATGCTCGAAGCCAAAATATTCGAAAAACCAAAAGGTATGTAAAAAAATGAAGAGCTTATAAACCAAAAGGTAAAGCCAAAGCTAAAATATTATATGTTTGTGTTGCTTAGATGTGTGAAAGAACCCCCATCTTCACCCCACCACTCATCCCGAAAAACATAACAAAGCAAATCTAAGGCAAACAAAATTTTTCAAAGAAAACTTATATAAACGTAGATAAAACATGCACCATACTGTATATATAACAGAGTGCGAATTGCTAAGATTTTGGTTTTCTATGTTGAGTTTTGTGAACTGTTTTGTCTTTTCGTAGTTTGTCGTTTTATGCCATGACCTTATTAGTTTCTTTCTGACTTATTAGTTTGAATGTTCCTTTAGTATCTTTCGCCTCTCTTTTTTAAACTAACATTTATTCATGTAGATCAAACATGCACCATCGTGAATATATAACAATGATGTACTCATTTACTGTAGGCATTTCATAAGAATTCTGTATCAGAAGGTTAAAAATCAAAATGTATCTGTGATTAGGGTTTTCCTTCCTTTGTCTAATGCTTCAAAGTTTGTACCTTAAGTTTTATTAACACTCTTTGAAGTGGAGCATGACAAATTGCCACATATACTGAAGGAATGAACCCATTATAGACATATTTTTTGTTTGGCCTTACTTTAAGAATTGTAATTGGATGATTTAGCATTATAATGCTTTAGTCTCTTTTTCTTGTCCGTTAAACTGGATACTTTATAGAGTTCAGGGAATTTTTAAAACATATTATAATTGTAAGTTTCCAGTGGGTATTTTTTTTTTTTGTTTTTTTTGTTATGCCACTATTCCAATTAAATTAATTACATGGGGAAGAACTGTTTTCTCCTAAAAATAAATTCTATATCACGACTTCGACTAAATTATATATCTCCCCAGCGGATGTCTTTACTTATAGCGTATGGTGTTTTGGTGTTTATCTTAGTATATGTATACTTAGGTAAAATCTTTATAAATGTCGGTGTTTATTGACATTTTGGCAGATTGTATTATTTATATATTTGCCTATTATTGAATATCGTATGTTCATGTTTAAATATCTAATTGTGATTGTGTATATCGTTAGATAACTGTTTCGTTGACACAATTCGCTACATTTTATATCTACAGCTTGTGATCATATATATAAAAACATACCTGTTTGTCGTTTAGTCCAGAGGTATCCAAATATCCCACAAACTGCAACTGTTCCGGCAACAAGGCATGCATCCCGTCCACTCATTGTTAGCCTGCAATAAGTCAAAAATATTTGTTGTTAAAACTAAAACAGTCCTTTATAAAAAAAAAAAAAGATGTTGTATTATTGCAAAGGGGACAATTATCCATTGAAACAAGCAGACAAAGATGTGAACAATTACAGGTAGCCGTAAGGTCTTCAATAATGAGAAAAAAAACTGTACCGTATAGTAAAATATAAAAGACCCGGGATACCGAAATAGAAAATCAACAGTCTTATTCAGTCCTCCATGCTCTTCAACTTCGTACTTTATTTGGCCTTTTAAACTTTTTGGAGTCGAGCATTATTGATGAGTCTTTTGTAGACGAAACACGCGTCTGGTAGGGACTCTGTGGGAACGTCACGTCAATAAACTCATATCTGCCGTAATGCATAATTGGTGTTATCGACGTTGGTAAAAATTACAAAAAAAAACTTTTTCATTCGATGTCAGTTAAAAAGAAAATATCACAGGAAACATGAATTTTAGCTTTTCAAACTAGGCTAAAGTTATAGACTTTACCTTTTTGTATCTATATTTCATAACAAAGTGAAAATCGGTAATATTATCCACAACGTTTATTTTTCGCTACCATATGCAACAATTTAATATCCTATCGGGACCTAGGGCTATTTATAGAAACGTAAACAGACATCAAAATTTTGCATGCATCATCCTGAAGTTGAGAACAGTAAAATTTTGTAGGTATCCTAATCCAATGTCTAATTTTGAAGAAAATCAACACAATTTTGCAATATTTACTTGCTCAAATACGACAAAGATTCGCTCAAAAACTAACTTCATGAAATATTGTCATTATAGATACCTGATAAGGGTTTATTCCCTTTGTTTATACAAAATAGTTTGAGGTACTGTGCAGGATATTCTGTACACTTGGATTCACATAACTTAATAAAAATTGTAATGCAATAGTAAGAGTTAAGTATAAATTTATTTACTCAACCAATTAATACTTTCCTTTAAAGAATAATATATTATTATAATGGAATTCAAACAAAATATGCAATACATGCGACGTAAAATTTTTCTATTTTAAAAATTAGAATGGTCCAGGTTTTGTAAAAAATGTTGAAAGAAATAAACTACCCCCCCCCCCCCCCCTTTTTCCAAAAAAAAAAACAAAAAACAAAAACAAAACAAAATTAAAACAAGACGAAAAAGAAAAGTCAAAATGATTTAACGAAAAATGAAAATAAAAATAAGCAAATCAAGCAAAAAAGAATTAACAACATCATGTCTTATCTTAAAATAATATGGATACAAACAAAATAAAAATAAGGAGATTTGGTATGATTGCCAAAGAGACAACTATCCATCAAAGCCCAAATGAAGTTGGGGGCCTCGGTGGCCGAGTGGTCTAAGTAGTTACTACAGTAATCACTAGCCAGTCAACACTGAGGTTGTGAGTTCGAACCCCGCTCGTGCACTCCAATCTTAATTGACTAGGATTGTCAGTTTTCCTATCGAAGGTCGGTGGTTTTCTCCGGGCACTCCGGCTTCCTCCACCAATAAAAACTGGCCAATAAAAACTGGCTGCCACGAAATAGCCCAAAAGCGGTGCTTAAAAGTGGCGTTAAAACACCAAACATCAAATCAAACCAAGTAAAGTTGATGTAAGCAATTAAAAGCAACCGTACGGTACAAAATACCCTATGGTCGGCTATAAAAGCTTATTATTGATTGTCCTCAGTTATTACCATTCAGTATTGATTAAATTTGAAGGAAACAAGTATATTTATAATAAATATTTGATTCAACATTTTACCTTTTTGTATCTATATTTCATAACAAAGTGAAAATCGGTAATATTATCCACAACGTTTATTTTTCGCTACCATATGCAACAATTTAATATCCTATCGGGACCTAGCGCTATTTATAGAAACGTAAACAGACATCAAAATTTTGCATGCATCATCCTGAAGTTGAGAACAGTAAAATTTTGTAGGTATTCTAATCCAATGTCTAATTTTGAAGAAAATCAACACAATTTTGCAATATTTACTTGCTCAAATACGACAAAGATTCGCTCAAAAACTAACTTCATGAAATATTGTCATTATAGATACCTGATAAGGGTTTATTCCCTTTGTTTATACAAAATAGTTTGAGGTACTGTGCAGGATATTCTGTACACTTGGATTCACATAACTTAATAAAAATTGTAATGCAATAGTAAGAGTTAAGTATAAATAATTTATTTACTCAACCAATTAATACTTTCCTTTAAAGAATAATATATTGTTATAATGGAATTCAAACAAAATATGCAATACATGCGACGTAAAATTTTTCTATTTTAAAAATTAGAATGGTCCAGGTTTTGTAAAAAATGTTGAAAGAAATAAACTACCCCCCCCCCCCCCCCCCCCCCCCCTTTTCAAAAAAAAAAACAAAAAACAAAAACAAAACAAAATTAAAACAAGACGAAAAAGAAAAGTCAAAATGATTTAACGAAAAATGAAAATAAAAATAAGCAAAACAAGCAAAAAAGAATTAACAACATCATGTCTTATCTTTAAATAATATGGATACAAACAAAATAAAAATAAGGAGATTTGGTATGATTGCCAAAGAGACAACTATCCATCAAAGCCCAAATGAAGTTGGGGGCCTCGGTGGCCGAGTGGTCTAAGTAGTTACTACTGTAATCACTAGCCAGTCAACACTGAGGTTGTGAGTTCGAACCCCGCTCGTGCGGGTGCACTCGACTCCAATCTTAATTGACTAGGATTGTCAGTTTTCCTATCGAAGGTCGGTGGTTTTCTCCGGGCATTCCGGCTTCCTCCACCAATAAAAACTGGCCAATAAAAACTGGCTGCCACGAAATAGCCCAAAAGCGGTGCTTAAAAGTGGCGTTAAAACACCAAACATCAAATCAAACCAAGTAAAGTGGATGTAAGCAATTAAAAGCAACCGTACGGTACAAAATACCCTATGGTCGGCTATAAAAGCTTATTATTGATTGTCCTCAGTTATTACCATTCAGTATTGATTAAATTTGAAGGAAACAAGTATAATATTTATAATAAGTATTTGATTCAACATTGAATTTGTGTAACGGAACACATACTACATGAAACACGTCTTCTTTAAAATATTAGACCCCGTTTACACTTGTACGAAGTTGAACTGATCTTTATTTGAATCGATCTTAAATAGACCAGTTCGCGTTAACATTTGCACAAGCAAGATCGATCGAGATCGATCTTATTTAATCTAGTGCGTTTACACTGCAACATAAACAGAAGCGGTCTGACCTGATTACTTTACATTTCGTAAACAAATAATCGAAAAAATAGAATTGAATACCGGGCTCGGTAAACAACATCTCCGTAAAGATTGGAATGTGCTATCCCGTTTAAAATAAGTTTGCTACGGGTACAGCCAAACTTCCAGACCAAATCTTTGTATTTATGGAAGAACTTTGCAAGAAGTAATTTGTGGTAACGAGACAATTCTAATACATATATTACGTTCATTGAAATCCGAAACGTCACTACAGACACAGGCATAGCGAACGGTATATAAAAAAAAAGAAAATTAACAATTGGAACGAAGAATTGCCCCTTTTATCGTTAATTTTTCTGTAGAGTTTCCCATGTAAAACTGAAATATATAAATCTAGGAAAGGACAGTTATTACCGTTTGCATTTGATTTAGTGAAAGTAAGATTCTTTGTTTCAATTTCGGCAGTATATTTTGAAAATTCTTGATTATTTTACGTAAATATATTATCAAGATAACGGTAAGTGTTGTTGAATTTAACAATTAAATGTAATTTAGCCTGGTATCTATGATGAGTTCACTTATACTACAAAATAAATCAATAACAATTATTACAGACAGTATCCAACTGCTACCACCGTATTGTAGGCTTCTGGTTTTGGGCATGCACATAAAAAATATGGCGGGGTTAAAAGAATAAGGAGATGTGGTATAACTGACAATGAGACAACTATCCATCAGAGTTAAAATGACGAGGATGTAGGCAATTATAGGTCACCGTACGGTCTTCAACAATGAGAAAAAACATACCGTATAGTCAGTTATAAAAGGCCCCGACATGGCAAATGTGAAACATTTCAAACGAGAAAGCTAACAGCTTAATTTATAACAAATTAATTTACAAATTTGACAGACATAAACCAACGACAACCACTTAATTAGAGACTCATGACTTTGGACATATACGTAAAGAACGTGACAGAGTTTAACATGTTTTTTGAAAGCTAAAAAAAATAGAGGCGAAAGAGACCAGACGGATAATCAAACACACAAGTCGAAAACGAACTGACAATGCCATGTCAAAAAAAACGAAAAACGACCAATCAGTACATAGAAAACAAAAGACTGAGCGACACGAACTTTTCCTCGCTTACATGGGACAGTGGTGTAACAGCACAACATAGCCTGTATGAAATATTCCACACAGAATGTACACGGAATATAGTAGGATTATATTGCATTGAATTGACCATTCCTACCAGAAAAGAGTAATATTCTAGTCAGACAGTAGTAGGAATCCACACGGAAAATAGCCGAAATATTTAAATTAGCAGGAATTTCTTAGAAGGAATATCGTATATTCCTACCAGGAATATTTAAATTAGCAGGAATAATTTGGCGGGAAAATAAAGTTCCTACTAGAAACCTGGCAGGAATTTTTCAAAATTCCAAATAGAAAAAAATATTTTCTAGTAGGAATCTAAAAATATACAAAATATAAGTGTATATTCACAAATACACAACTGGATCAATCATTGAAGTTTGAATCTCAACAACAAAAAACAAAGGAAATGCATGGAATATATTCATTTAAAAAAAGATGACTTTTGAAATGTATGAGGAAGCTGTGATATATCCAAACATATATGTAGATGGGCACAAATGTTGATTCTAAGATGAAATTAAAGAGTTATGAAAAATTAATAAGTAAAATTATGCACTATTGTTGAATTAACTGATTACTAAATATATGGCAAACAGATCAAAAATTTCATCTTAAAAGTATAAAATTTACCTTCAATCTACATGAGCCATATTTTCTCATATTTCAATATTGTAGTTGTTTAACCCTTGCAGCATATTGTGTTTCAACACAACTTTTCATTCTTCTACCATTCAACTTTTGAATTTGTGAACTGGAACTTGTTTGCATTTAACAAAATTTGTGTCATTAGCAAACAGGAATCCAGTTTAAGATAATTAAAAAGATTCCATGCAGAAAGATTTTCTAGTAGGAATAAGTTAGTTCTGGAAGGAATCTTGTAATAGGAAAATGAATAATCTTATCATATTTTCTGTCCAAATTCCCACTTAAGATTTTCAAAACAGAAAAAAATCCATACAGACTTTTAAAATTCCAGCTAGATGGTAGGATTTTGCAAGTGAATAAAATAAAAAATCCAGTCAGAATTTTGTTCATTTTCCATGTCCGCCTACTTTCTATATAGAATCTTTGATTCTAGGTGGATTCCTACTACATTCTTACTAGTGTCTAGGTGGAATCCTACTACTTATTTCGTACGGGAAGAACAAACTGTTAAATTTCAGTTGCAAATGGCTTAGCTCAATAGATCGGTACGAAGCACAAAAACAACTAACATGAAGACAATATACACAAAGCACTGATGTAAGAGTGTTTTCTGTTACTGAAAGCTAGTTCAAAGCCAATTACTATCTATTAGATCGCTTCTGTACATTTTAGCGAATAAAATATGTTTGAACTAATGTCATATAACTGCGTTTAAATGTAATCAAAATAATATATTTCTTTTTTTAAGAATTTTTACCAAATGAAAAATAACTTGACTTTACAAAAATTGCTTAAAGTAAATGTCTGATTTTAAAAACAAATCGCATCGAAAAGTGTTTATATTTAACATGTTTAAACCAGTTTATAAATAACTTAACCTTAACAATTTTATAAATAACTATAAAAATCCAATATTTACTTTTAAAATGAAACCAAAATATATTTCATTTTGTCTTTGTCAGTTAATTTGACATTAAATAATAACTTAAATAATTCAAAAGACAGTTTGTTTTTTTAGGAAATACTTAAAGTAACAACTGTACGGAAGTGAAAGTGACTAGCTATTTCAAAATTCTTTGTTTGAATACATCATTAAAAATCATTTAAAAAATAACACTGCGAATAGTGTTGTGTTATCAAAAGTTTTAATAGAATCTATAAAGTTGACATAAAAGAAGTCAACAAATTATAATTAAACATACATAATCAAGTCTAATAACACAAACCTCTATTATTACATTCGAAATGAGAGCCCTAATGTTCAATTTTTTTTTTCAATTGAGTTACGTCAGAAAGTTAAGATATATCTACATACCACAAAGTACCACTATACAACTATCATACTCGTGTTATAAATAATCTTATTTTAAAACACTATGATTTGTTTTCATCCGACATTTTCGAGTAGGGATTTTTTGTTTACATTGACCTAAAAACGAACATGGAAACAAAAGTATTGAAGAAGAGGTCATTTCGATTCTGTTTTCTTCATTTTATTTATAAAGCTGAGACACCAGGTATTCTTTATAAAATTTAAGTTATCTTGACGTAAAAGATGGGCGAAAGAAACCCAAAGGGACATTCAAACTCATATTCGAAGACAAACGGACAACGCCATGGCAAAAAACGTAAAATGATCAAAACACAAACAGCAGTATAAAAAACACAATAAAGAAAACTAAATCCTGATCAACAATAACACCACAAAAAAACGGGATTGATTGCAGGTGCTCTGGAAGGGTAAAAGATGTACTACTAATAAAATTGACAATTATCGAATTGTATAAAGCATTTTGCAAAGGTTTTAAAATGAATAACTTAAATTTGGTACGCGACAGTTTAAACATTCTGGAAGCATACTATTTAAAACGTTTAGGAGATTAAAAATTAAAAATGGTCGACTTAAAAAAAAACAAGAACAACTCAACCAAGAGTGTTACAAATATCGCTTACATATCATAACTAAATTTTCAACTCAAGCTTTATAATTAAGATGTATCCTTCAAAAAACTCTAAAGAACTTCTGGATAGTTTTAAATCTCGATCTTTCTCTGAAATTATTTCTATCAAAACCTTTGATTTTTCATCCTTTTATACCACCATCACCCATGTGAAATTGAAAAATCTTGTAAAAGTAATAATCCACAATGATTTTCAATATAAAAATGGTTGCATAAGCTATAAATGTATTGCTTTGGGATACCATACGGCATATTTTGTAAATAGTGACCAAAAGGTAAAACATGCTACACCGAGGAACAAGTGATTAGTATGCTGGAGATTCTTATTGACAACATAATTTTTTGAATTTGGAGGTAGACTTTTTCAGCAAATTATCGGCATTCCTATGGGAACGAACTGTGTGCCTCTCCTTGCCGACTTCTTCTTATTTTCATATGAGTCAGAGTTCCTTCAGACACTTGTCCAAAACAAGAAGATGAAAGAAGCCAGATCATTTAATTTCACATTCAGATATATTCATGATGTTCTTTCCATTAACAATTCAAACTTTTTTGATTGGGTTCCATTAATACTTCCTCCAGAGCTAGAAATTAAAGAAACAACAGATACGGCTTCCTCCGCCTCATATTTTGTCTTATACCTCGAATTTGACAAAAGCGGCCATCTCAGTACCAGAATCTATGACAAAAGAAACGATTTTAATTTTGAAATTATCAATTCCCACCACCTTAGCAGCAATATACCAACTTCACCTGCATTTGAGAAAAAACATTTTCCAACTCATTCGGTATTCAAGAGATTGCAGCTACTACTCAGACTTTATGAAACGTCATCAGTGTCTGAGCAGAAAGTTGATGAACCAGGGTTATGTCAAAGAACATCTTGTCCTTTTTCTAAAAAAGTTCATCGGAAGATACCAAGAAAAATATTCCTTATCAACTTCACTAAATATACATGATGTTCTTGAAGTATAGATTCTAGGTACTGACGTTGTTTATCATCTTAATTACGTGTTATAGTATTTTTTTATTGGCTTTGTATATAATTAACCTTTACTGTTTAGTCCATTTTTGATAATATACTTTTGGCGTGGCTCGGTATTTATACATCCCGCCATTGTGTTATTGTGCTACATGTATGGTTATATTTTGTATTCTTGTCTTTCATTTTTGCTTATGTGCTTTGTCTATAGAGTGTTTATATGCATTTTTTTTTTTTTTTTTTTTTGTTGTTGTTGACAAAGTTTTTATAGTGGTTGCGATTTTTAACACAGTGTTGACTGCTGTATCCCAATTTTTTGGCATTTTAACCAATTATGTCTGTTTGTTTTGCTCACACATTGTTGTCAGTATAATGGAATGCTATGCGACTGTCATACAAGTGAGTAGATTTAAGACCAACAGGGACATACAAAGAAAAGCCAAAACCATCTACGGTCAATAAACTCATCATAGATACAAGGATTAAAATTTTGTACGCCAGACGCGCGTTTTGTATTCAAAAGACTCATCAGTGACGCTCGAATAGAAAAAAGGTTAAAATAGCCAAATAACGTACAAAGTTGAAGAGCATTGAGGACCCAAATACAACAAAAGGTTTTTCCAAATACAACTTATGTTATCTAGTCCTTGGGTACAAAATGCTTAGTATTTTGAAAAATTCAGTTTGTAAAATTTGCCTTAGGGAGTTTGAAACTTTTTGTTTATAATTTGTTTGTTTGATCAACAATTTAATTTAATAAAGTTATGTTATAAATCATATCAGTACCCCGAAGCACTGACTGCTAAACTGATGATACCACCGAGGACTAACAGTCCACCATGCAGAGGTATCGACTCCTTGCAAAGAATGAAACTAACGTGATCAACATTTGTTCATTTCCATTTTGAATCCTAGTTAAAAAAGAATGCGTTTTGGTTTTTTTGGTTTATATCTATAATGAGTTGTGAATCACAGAATTTTACCTTTGATCCTATTATCTTTCACTACCAACAATCACTACCAGACGCTTCGAAATGTTGAATTAACGAGAGGTTCCAAACTCCCTGATTGACAAGTATTAAATTCTCTGAACAAAAGATCTATTGATTGACAATAAGTAAAATATTGATGTCGCAATAAAAACGGTTGTAAAGAATCGAAAGACGCGTATCAATTAAAATCTAAAAGTTTTGTTCATAAAAATGCCTTGTTTATAAGTATCATGTACCTAACATTTTACAGCATAAGATTTCACAAGAAAATGTTTTATAAGGCATCATCACGGAATAGAAAATGCAGAACGAAAGTATGAAAAGGGTAATACTAAAATATAAAAATCCTTAAGAAAACCACAAGACAAAACAGATGCAGATGTTGGTAAATAGAAAGGATGTAATAGAAAGGTGTGAAACTCAATAGACAATATGCGAAAAGACAATTTTGTACCTGTGGATTCATTATTATTCGTTGGATACCAATGTGCATTGTTTTCGTGGGTACAGTTGAACCACGAATTTAATTGTTCAACGAATAACAAATTTTCTATCAGGTTGTACGCAGACTTTGGCAAAACCACGAAATCACATATCCACGAAAAGGCAAGTTTTCCGCAATCTATGAAAATAAATAAATCCATAGTAATCAAAGGACAGCAAACCCTTTATTCTATACAAATTAATTTGTAAGGTTAAATTTTGCATCGAACTTTTGAAAAAAAAACTATGTTCAATTACTGGCTATAGTGGTCTTCACTCTCTTCGATTCAGTACTAATATACTTGAAGACACAGAAACATAAACTAGTTTATTGCTTATCTCCTTGCATACGTCCTTGTCTTCTTTTAATTTTTTTTTATAATTTGAGCGTTCATGTTGAAGGTAAATAAAGAAAAACGTCCGGATGCAACAAAATCATAAAGTATTTTATTTTTCATTTAAGGTAGCAACACACAGTTAGGAGTGTAGTTTCGCATTTTGGCTATGGTGGATTTTTCAAATATGAAAGTTTTTGTGCAATAAAATTCATTTTTAGACAGCTGATGACTAATTTTGCCTTCAAAGTGGGTTTATAAGAACATCAAGATTATTTTTGACATGTTTTATGGGCTGTTTTCTGTTTGACTGTCCGTATTTTCATAGCCAGACCGCCCATAGGTCCAGAAATTATTTTAATGTTTACAAAACACTTTTTTTTCCCACGAACTTTTTGATGCAATTTTACAAAAAATGAGACGAAAGACATATGACTTTTATTTGATCTCTTGATAGATATATTTAAACAGTTTCAGAAAATGTATCACTCCAAGGGATTGAAATTCTACTTTTGGCTAATTTTTGGGGAAATATGTGATATCTTAACCCCCCTTTTTGCAATATCTTATAGCAATTAAAACAGGTTGTTGCCATGGATACCCCAAATACATTTTATTTAACCATTTTAACTACTAGAAATCAAACCTTTGGAAGGTTCTGATTACATACATATGTACATATATGACACAAACAGTAGGCTTAATTTGTAAGAAAGCAAGGAAAAGGGGATGGTAAAATTTATCAGGGTAAACTTTTTTTTTTCCTAACTGTATATTGCTACCTTATGGCATACTTGGAAAGCTCAGAATCGCATAAGTTAAGACTATTCATACCACAAATCTATTAAAATTAAGATTCTTAATCAACTTCTGAGGAAATAAGTATTTTAGAATGACAATACATGTCAATTTTATTGTTTATTTTCCTTAGCAACCAAAAATAGACATTTTGACTTAAAGCTTATTTTTGTACTCTATTCGCTTAAGCCTTGCTACCAAAGGATTGCGCTGTATTTAATAGCCAAAGTATTGAACGCTTTGTATTTTTTTATGCGAATATATCAAATTATCATTTTTAGCAAGGTTTCATGTTACATTTTGGCTAAAATTAAATATATAGTTTGTTTTTAATGTTAGAAATTGATTCCCTATTAGCAAGTTTCATAATCAAGGCTTTGGTATGCAATACATATAAAAATTAACATTGTGTGCTTAAAATTGGTTAATTTTGTACAATTTGGCATCTTCAGAGATCTTATTATGACTTGAAACATTAAAAAACAAATACAAGAGGTATAGTTTTTAAAATTTTACCAAACATTGGGGCAGAAATGAGATTTACACTTTGACTTAGCACTTTTCTTTAAATTTTTGTTTGTCGCGTTTCAGTGTCAACTGCTAATCTTCATAAGATATTTATTACTCAATCAATTTTCAAAAATAAAAGGCCAATTTACTTGTTTAAGCTAGCAGAACACAGAAAACTAATTAAAAGGGGGAATTTAAAAAAATATTTACTATTAAGGTAGCAACACACAGTTCGAAATGTAGTTTCGCATTTTGGCCCTGGTGGATTTTTCAAATAAAAAAGTTATTGTGCAATAAAATTCATTTTTAGACAGCTGATGACTAATTTAGCCTTCAAGGTGGGTTTATAAGAACATCAAGATTATTTTTGACATGTTTTATGGGCTGTTTTCTGTTTGACTGTCCGTATTTTCATAGCCAGACCGGCCATAGGTCTAGAAATTATTGTAATGTTTACAAACGCTTTTTTTCCCCCACGAACTTTTTGATGCAATTTTACAAAAAAATGAGACGAAAGACATGACTTTTATTTGATCTCTTGATAGATATATGTAAACAGTTTCCAATAAGGTATCACTCTAAGGGATTGAAATTCTACTTTTTGCCAATTTTTGGGGAAAGATGTGACATCTTTACCCCCCTTTTTGCAATATTTTATAACAATTAATGTAGCAGAGTGATTTTTATGATCATTTTATATAATGTAAAAATCATCTATTTATTAAATTACTATATTTATGATAAAAGCTTAATTACATATTTTGAATATTGTATTTTTAGTGTAAATTATTACTTGAAAACCTTACTTATATGTATAGTAATATTCACGTTATTTTCTATGAATATTCAGTAGGGATTTACTTGAATCATTGTATTTGATTGGCTGTTAGTATTTCGCGGTCAAGTTTAATTTCCTTTGTTTTGTACCTGTATATTTCCACGGGACGATAGCCATGACAGTCGATTGTATTTATGTCCCGATTATATTGACCACATAGTTACCTGTAAACCTTATATTTTGGACAACATATTATTGAATACTGTAAGTTTACTTCTTTATTAACATTATTTATATTTTTCACGTAAATGGTATTATAGCAAAGTTTCTATTTGTCTTGTAACGTTCTCCTCATATCGCATGCATGTAACATAAGTACACAAGATGTACATGAGAGTATTTTATTAAGCTATAAGTATATGATTTTATAATCTACGGTTTATTTGCCACGGTAGAATTATATTGTTAATTTGCGTACATTATTATTTGATTATTGTCACGAATAGTCTATATTTTATAAATGGCGGCTTGTTAAACAAAAGACGTAAAAAAGTGTTTCCATTTATATAAAGTAATAGTTTTGTATCGAATAGTTTTTATAAAGTACAAATATGAATGAGTAAAGAATATTTGTCACATTGTATATTTCTATAATTAGAGTCCGAGTATTTATGTTCGTATTTTGGTTTCAGGACTCCATGTAATGTGTAATTATATAGACACATGATTGTGTGATGTTTATTTGATGTGCCGTTAACCTTACTAGTTCAACTCACTCCATAAGTGGTAAGAGTATATTTATTTATAGTTTGGCATTGTTTATATTGTATTGTAAACATGAGTTACCTCCCCTTTATTTGGAGCTTTTAACGAATCAATAATATTGACATCATAAGTCTTTATGATTATTATATTTGCAACTTTATGATTGTTGTATGATATTATGTAGTTAATTATTATACGTATTATATATTTTAATGAAGTTATTATTAATAAATGTAGATATAACATTTATTATATACCGTTTGTAAGGTAAACCAGTAGTGATTACATATACACAGATACACGTATTTATCGTACATCACATTGCACTATACAGTGTAAATAAAAGTGAATCTTGTTGTTAAAGTACACGTGACACCGACGTCAATTTCACTGACTGTAAACATTGAACATCTTCTACTTGTAAAACATTTTACTTGCTACTTATTTAATAACAGATAAATGTATTATTTATTATTATATTTCTGTATTACATAAACTGTGATATTTCGTAAAAGTAGTTATGTTATATGAAATAGCTTGTTATTTATATATGTTGTATTGCTATTTCAGACTTGTTTTATCTACTGGTAATAAAACATCAGAACCCTACATCCTATTCGTTAGTTGTTATTCACAGCCATAGAAAACAACCTACTACATTAAAACAGATTGTTGCCATGGATACACCAAAAAGAAATTTTATTTTACCATTTTAACTACTGGAAATCAAATTTTTGGAAGGTACTGATTACATACATATGTACATATATGACACAAACAGTAGGCTTAATTTGTAAGAAAGCAAGGAAAAAGGGAGAGGTAAAATTTATCACAGTTGTTATCCATTCGTTTGATGTTTTTGGTTTTTTTTTATTTTGCCATTTGATTGGGGACTTTCCCTTTTTGAATTTTCCTCGGAGTTCAGTATTTTTGTGATTTTACTTTTTTTTTTATCAGGGTAAACTTTTATTTTTTTCCTGACTGTATATTGCTACCTAAGAGCAATTGGTCGACACCGCTGCCGGTGGATTTTTACCTACGGGTGTATTGTCAGCCCAGTAGTCAGTGCATCCGTACTGACTCGATCAATAATATACTATCATAGTTTAAAAAAATATCTTAATAAAAAAAGAGATTATTAGAAACTTAGAATCCAACTTTATCAGACATAGTTGATCGTAGATGGTCTTGGCTATTCTTTTGGTGTCCCTTTTAATTATATAGCTCGTCAAGTACTTATACATCCCTGGCTTTCCAATGTTTGTATATGAGTGTTACTGATGAAGGTACATCTATATATGCGCATCTGACACAGTAGATATTTTCATTTTCTAGCACTAGGTAGATACCGTTACTGGTACCCTGCAAGTTACCAACGATATCATCAGCTTAGTAGTCAGCGCTCCGGCACTGATATGAATTTACATGTATAACATAAAATTCCAAAAATTCCTGTTAATGAATTAAAAATGTTTGATTAACGATAGTTCCAACTCCCTTAGTCGAAGTTGACCTTAGATGGGTTTTGACTATTCCACTTGGTCATATAGCTCGACAAGTATTCAGACAGCCATGCCTTTCATTTTTTTTTTTTCGATTTAAGCGTTCCTGATCAAGGAAATCTATAGAAGTGAATTATAAAGTGTTATTTTCATGTTCTAGCTCGGAGTCGATACCACTGCTTGTGAACTGTTAAAGTGCTTCGGAACTGACATGATTTATAATATAGATTTCTCAATAAAAATACGTTAGAAAATAAAGAGCAAAATAAGATTCTTAGCGTTTCCCTCAGACATATATTCGTTTCCACTTTGGTTATATGGTTAATCAGGGATTTATACATGCCTGGCTTTGTATTTGAGTGCTCCTTATGAAAATGATTTTTTATTTCATTTCACATTTTGCACCAAAACTATCCTTATATCAAACTTATTGATAACCGTTTTATTATTAAGATCATTGGTGCTTATGGTTAAATGCACAAAAAAAAACACTATTATATATATGACAAAAATGCAAAACAAAAGCAAGAATTTTATGAAAAAATGTATTTTTATGAAATTGAGAATTAAAATGGGGAATGTGTCAAAGGGACAACAACTCGACCAAAGAGCAGAAAACAGCCGAAGGCCACCAATGGGTCTTTTATGCACATTTCTAAAATTGTTTCAAACGCTCTTCTAACGTGTTCTCCTATAATAAGTACAAACTTTATTCCCCAACTCTTTTACTTTTAAATGATAATTTACATCATAGTTGTCATATTTCAAACCTCGACAAAATTAAGTAGACATTGCAAAAGGAAGTACATAACTCTGATATTTGCTCTATAGACGACTAAGTATACACATAAAATCCTTAGTAGATTTTTTTTTTACCGTCCTTTTAAAGTTCCCTAAACACACATTTCAATACGAAAACTATATTTAGACAGCATGGTCTTTAAAGTTAAGTGCTTATAAATTATTTCAAGTATCAAATGACCTGCAGGTAGAAAGTTATTCAAAATGTTATTTTGCAAAAGGTTACACCAATCTCACGATTGAGACTACTAGCGGTGTAAGATCTGATTGCCTTATCGAAGCATCTAATTGCATCCACTGTTATCTTTTAGCGAATTAATACAAACTAAGGGGATGTGGTATGTTTTAAATTGAGGTATCTATCCATCTGAGACCAAATGACCTAGATCGATGTTAGCAACTACAGGTCAACGTACGACCTTCAACAAAGAGCAAAACTCATACCGCATAGCAAGCAGCATGACAAAAATGTAATACAAAAAAAATCAAATGCCTGATGAATGTACAAAAGAATAAACGAAACACAAATATAATATAGAGCAACAAAACACAACCGCTGAGTTACAGGCTGCTGACAAATGACAGATACATACAGAATAGTGGGGATATACATGTGTGCCGGCGCCTCTTTACCTGGGATAGTAATGTTACAGCACCACATAAGAAAAAAAACTATAAAATCCATTTGAAAAGAGAGTGACACATCATATCGATAGAAATTACCAAAAATAACTTGCAAAAACACTTCTGACACGCACTTTTTTGTTCGTTTTTTTTTGTTTTTGTTTTTTAATTTGTTAATTTTCAGTTCTTTAGATCTCATGGCAAGGCTTTCCTCCAAGAATTTACTAATTTTTCTAACTTCCGTTTGAAAGAGGGAAACTCAGGATCAGTTGTGTCTTTGACATAACTTAAAGATACGAGTGGCGATAACTCTACTGATATTGGTCCTTCATTCACTTGTAATGGAATGATTCTTTTTGCTTTCTGTGGATCTTCCAACGACTGTATGAGAGTAATTTGTTTCCCAAATTCTGCAACTGCATCCGATTCGAGATTTTTAGTTAGAAAGATGAAAACTAGTCTACATGAGTCTAAGAGAGGTTAGAGGGCAGACGTTGACTTCCGGGTGCTAACAAATCTTCTGGTAGTGCAACTTGTAGATTGGATATATCGGGAAAATTATTCCTTAAGAATGTTTTACACTCATTTGCTTCATTCTGATCTTTATTTGCATGTAGTATCAAAATGTCTGGGCGAAAGATATCTGCAACGATTTAATTAATTTGTTCTATCATGGACAGATTATAGATACGACAGGTCATCAAAAATCTCAGTAGTATTCTCAGATCGTTCATCAGATCGTAAGCCTCTTTAATTTCAAATTAAGTAGATGGTTTAATTTCACACGTACTTATGATATAGTATTTAGATATATACAATATATTATAATAAATCAAAAACGAACGAACATAAAGATAACACGATAAACTTGGTAAAACAAATTAAAAACACCGTTGAAGGTTGGTTCAAAAAATAAAAGGGATACCATATAGAAATTCTCTTAACTGTGCCTTGGAGCAAGTATTAGAAATTTGGAGGTGGATAAAAAAAGATATGTAATAAAACAATTGTTGACCTTTGGTATTAGTTGACTCAATGTTTATTAACCCAAGATATATGACAATCAACCTCGGTCGTAGGTCGCCGTGAATATCATATATCTGGGATTGTTAAATATGTTTGTATCAACCTCATCAAAGTCAATAATTGTATATAATCATCTTTGTTTTCTGTCTAGTGGGAATGTGTAACACACTACATATTTACAAAATTAAGCTGTAGTATGATTGTCAGTGGGACAACTATCCACAAAAATAAAAAAAAGACAATCTTAAACATTTAAAGGTCTGAAACATGAGCAAAACCCATAAGATACAGTGGCGGATCCAGA
Organism: Mytilus californianus; assembly: GCF_021869535.1. NCBI lineage: Eukaryota > Metazoa > Mollusca > Bivalvia > Mytilida > Mytilidae > Mytilus > Mytilus californianus. Next base: position 15,121,208 of record NW_026262626.1, read on the forward strand.
AATTTTCATAAGGGGGCCTACTGACTGCATAAGAGGGGGCTCGCTCCAGTCATGCTTCAGTGATTCCCTAAATAATCAACCAAATTTTTCCCACAAAAGGGGGATGGGGCTAAGGCCTCCTGTGCCCCCTAAATCCGCCTCTGACGTACAATAAGCAGTTAAATGCCCCTGGATAGAAATTGTTCAACATTTCAAATTAGCAAAAACTGAAAGTACCATTCCAAAGTGTAGTGTACTCAGTGTTACACAAAGCTACTAGTAGTTCAAAACGCAATTCTAACAAATTAATTAATAGACCATGCTATCACTGACTACAATATAAATCAGTACACCGCTAACGAATTTAGTGTACAGAGGTCATGGGTAGACTACGACAGGATAAACAACATTATTGTAAAAATAAAATCTATTGGTTATAAGATGTCTCCATTTACATCCATATACTCCAACGAACTACTAAACAAAACAATCCCTGACTAAATAACTGACCAGTTATCTTTGCAATTTTTTCAGTCATTAAAATCCAGATTGAAACTACAGACATGGGTATAGTGAACGATTTGGGACATTTGCAATGTAGTATATTTGATGTGAGCCATTTATACCTATAGATCTGTCTTCCTCCACATCATGTTGACCTATAAAATAGATTACAAAAAATATTATGAATATTACGTGTTAAAATGATATAAAGAAAGTATGTCGAACTATTGTTTTTAGGCAGTAATCCAAAGATAAAAAACTTAAGGTACAGCTTTCTGTCCCAGCCGGATATGACAAAACATGCATGACAGAAGATATTTACTTTGTCGACTGTGCATTTGAGCTCATTCTAATCCAACTATGTTCCCTTCATATTTGTCTGTTTGTTCATCCATTATTATGATGTATTTAAAATAGCATTGTTATAACCAAAAATAAACTTTTAATATCTTGATAAGGCCCAAACAAAGTTTTAAAGGATAAATTAAACCAAAATATTATTCCAGGAAAATCTCTTTTACTAACCTTATTCATCAACACGGTCCTATGCATGTATGTTAATACATTCAGTAACATCAAAACCTAGATATGCCATGTCACTGACAATAAAGTAAATGCCTTTCACACTGAAATAATCCAGGCTGTTACTAAAGACGCGGATATAAAGTACGAGTTTGGGAAATATATACACGTCGTTAGAATGGACAAAAGAAACATAACCGCGATAAAAGGAACATCATCAATTGAATTGGTGAAAAACATAAAACATAAAACAGTTTACATTAAGAAATATATGCAATATTGTCCGCCAAATTCCATTAGAAAATGGAGGCGAAAGATATCAAATGGATGTTAAAACTAATAAGTTGAAGACAAACTGGCACCGACAAGGAAAAAAAAACAAAAAATGACGACAGTCTACAAAAACACAACACAGAAAACCTAAAACTGAGAAAATCGAACTAACACCAAAAACATAGAGCGATTTCTATTTTACCATTCTTGGAACCATCCTGTCTTTAACATAAATTATGTCATTTGATTGCATTGTCTACTTTCATATGAAGTTTTTCTTGCAATAGTATCTCATTAATATGCAAAGTTTATTAACGACAGCTTGACACTACAAGCTTGTATTCTTCATAAAATATGATTAACGTTAAATCCATGTTTGTTGGTTGATTTGTACAACACCGCATTGATTTGGTCGTATGTGGACCATTTGTTTCCATTAAATGTTATATGTACCTGGCTATTTATACTTATCATTATTAATATTATTATTATTATTATTATTAGCAAGAATAGATCGTTTTAAAAAGTTGATATTAAATGTGAGCCATGTATACCTATAGGTCTGTCTTCTTCTAGATCATGTTGACCTATAACAGAAAAAAATATGAATATTACGTGTTAAAATAATTCAAAATAGTATGTGGGAGTATCAGTTTTGATACAGTATTCCACAAATTAACATTTTAAGCTTTAGTTCTCTGTCTTCATCTGACATAAAAAAAAAACAAGTATGGCTGGATGATGCGTTCATATCTAAAATAGCAAATGACACTGTTATCATAAAAAAATTAACTAGAAAGTAGTAATACCTCGATAAGTTCCAAGCAATATAAGATATTATATTATAAGTCGTTATGGAATATGTGTTTCACAAATAACGACTGATATGTTCTAAGTGGCGTAGCCACAATCCCATCCTCTTTTTCTCGAATGAGAGGTCATTGCACTCACATGATCAACACGACGGGTGCAACATGTGGAACATTATCTGCTTACTCATCCGGCGCATCTCAGATCACCCCTTATTGTGTTTAACAGGGGTTCGTGTTCCTCTTGCATTAGGTTTAGTGTTTTCTTCTTGCTTTTTATTTTTTTCCATGTCCGTGTTGTTTATACCGGTAGCAGTCTTGCCTATCCTTTGTCATAAAATGGTTTAATCTAATATTTCACAGTCGGCCAAGTTTTAGGGTTAGAAAATTTAGATGGCCGATGGTTTACGAAATTGTTCTAGTTTTAGGGTAAGATCAGAGTCAATTACCAATCCGCTATTGATGATGCATAATAACTTGATTTAACTTATCAACGTTATATACAGGAGTTACAGGATGGGTTTCACATGTGGATCATGATCTTCTTTTTTTTTCTGGAGCACCTGACAATACCCCGAACTGTTGGTGGGGTTCGTGTTGCTCAGTCTTTAGTTCTATATTTAGTGTGTTGTAGACTGTTTGTTCGTTTTTCGTTTTTGCCATGTTATTGTCAGTTCGTTTTCGACTTATGAATTACAATATCCTTATGTATCTTCTGCCTCTCTTTTAACATCCTTCTGTTTACCTTACAAAACATTGTGTAAGATTAAACAGCTGAAAATACGACAAGCTTCTCGGATTGTTAACTTGCTATATCACAGTCCGCATGACGCATGTCAACCTTTTCGAACGAATTATTGCCACTCCAGGCCGTCCAGTCTGCATTGCTCGTATTCCTTAACGCTGTATGTGTGACGGAGAAGTAATAAATTCTCCCTTTGAAGTTTTCGATATAACCAAGCCGAATATATCATAGCTGCATTTGACAATTGAAAAAATATTTATTTTTCAGTGTATAAAATATTGGATATAATGTACCAGTGTCCATTAAGTACGACATGGGTGGATGCCCATTGACATAGCAGAAGAGGGTAAGTAGGCGAAAACGCAACTCAAAATATGGAGTATGGTGTATGGTTGGCATGGGATTTGCTTTATTTTGGACGTCAATAAACTAATCGTAGAGACCAATATTAAAAAAACATTGAATAATTTGCTTCTATTTTGAAGGAAAAGGAAAAGAAATAATTTGCTCCTATTTTGAAGGAAAAGGAAAAGAAAGAATAACCACCACACACTTGTACTACCTGTACTAGAAACCGATATGGCACCTCCAAAACCATGGAAACAGGTGTTCAGGTCAGGTTATTGTAGACTATTGGAGAGAAAAACTGTACTGTATTAAACGTCATCATGGATAACGATACGAACACCATAGCGAGAATACGCATCAAAATATACCATGAAATAGAATAATTGAGTAATATCATGGATATGGGTCGTACAAGATTATAACTTTCAACAAATTGTACAAAATGACCCACAATCCATAGCCGAAAATATTTCAGCACTTGTTCGGCATATATCTAATTGTCAGGATCATTGTAATTAAAGCTTGTACAGATATCTGCAAAACCCAAACAATTACAGACCTACTATCCAGTTGAAAAAAAAATGAGTATTAGAGCTGTACTTCAATTCATTTTTGTAAATTATATCGAAGAAGAAGAAATAAACACATTAACAGCTTGTGCATCAACAAAGAATAACAAAGAGTTATTCGATAACATGGTTGCATATAAGCATGATCAAGCACCAAATAAGTTATGTTGTGTGCTTCAGAGAGCATAGAAAATCGAGTTACATGCGCCGCCCCCAAACACTCATATGATGTACACTCATATTGTAATATATCTCGAATGAAAACGAGGAGTGTTTGACATTATATAAACATGATATAATCATTAAAAATTGCATATTTTGGCTTTAATATTGATTCACTTATAGGGTCTTTGCATCGGAATTAAACATATTTATTCTAAAACCAGTTGTTGGCATGGCACGGGTTATGTTTTTCTCATATATTTTATGACGGTATAATACTAAACCCCTAACAGGAGGGATTGTGCATGATATTCATATGATGAAGACATTATCTTTCAATCAGTTTAATTGAGGTCTGGAGCTGGCATGTCAGTAACTGCTAGTAGTCTGTTGTTATTTATGTATTATTGTCATTTGGTTATTTTCTTTTGTTTCCTATTCTGACATCGGACTCGGACTTCTCTTGAACTGAGTATTACTGTGCGTACTGTTGTACGTTTGTTTTTTCTACATTGGCTAGAGGTATAGGGGGAGGGTTGAGATCTCAAAAAACATGTTTAACCCCGCCGCATGTTTGCACCTGTCCCAAGTCAGGAGCCTCTGGCCTTTGTTAGTCTTGTATCATTTTTAATTTTAGTTTCTTGTGTATAATTTGGAGTTAAGTTTGACGTCCATTATCACTGAATTAGTATACATATTTGTTTAGGGGCCAGCTGAAGGACGCCTCCGAGTGCGGGAGTTTCTCGCTGCATTGAAGACCCATTGGTGGCCTTCGGCTGTTGTCTGATCTATGGTCGGGTTGTTGTCTCTTTGACATTCCCCATTTCCATTCTCAATTTTATGATCATGATAAAGCACCAAACTAGTTCTAGAGAGAGGCGAAGATACAAAAGGATATGCAAACTCATAATTAGAAGACAAACTGACAACGGTTAAAATCTTGTTTAATTAATTTCCACTTACAAGTACAGCGAAGAATAATGGAGATCTTATTGAAAAAAAAGTCGATACAGATTACATCTAGGCCTCTGAAGACTAGTACCAAATGCGTTTTTTTTTTCTTTTACTTGAATATACATGCCTTTGTAGAAACAAAAACCAAAGTGAATGAATTACACTCATAGTATTGTTTACAATTCTACATGCGTGTAGAAAAATTATATCTACTGAAACAACAGGGGCATTTAATACGTGTATTCCTTATATTGATATGGTAACAACAAACATGACAAGTGTTTGTATAAACATATGGTGGATTCAGAATAATTGTGTACTCCCTTTTGTAATTTGAGGTCTAAATGGTATCATCATTTTATTGATAATAACTGAGTAAATACCTATAAAAAGAAAGTCCCTTTCATTTTTTTGCGACATTTTTTTTGTTTTTTTTTTTATTGTTGTATTTTATAGATAAACTGACTTGGGATTTTATATTAAAAAAAAACCAGATACATGTATCTATAATTGTACATAACATTTGTTATAGTTTTTAAAAGCATATAATTTATAATCGTTCATTTGTAAATGCCATGCTTAATTCTTTCAGATTTATATGACCAAGTAAATTTAAAGAGATGATATTTTCGTGTATTGCCAATAAAAGTGAGAAAACTGAAATTGTTTTTGAAAAAATAAATGTTTACAAAAAATATTGAAAAAATTATCAATAATCAACACAAATAAAAAGAAACAGATGATATTGTACATACTCGAAATACTAGATTGGTTACTGGTCTGGTAGTTGCCTCGTAAACCTTTGCAAATCGATTCTTCTTTAACTGTAAGTAAATTAAATAGGATTTGATTTTTAGACTAGGTTTGTTTCTCTATTGTTCTACGAATAATTTATATCCTTAAATCTCATATGCCTTCCTTTAAACGCTGAGGGTCCATACATGTGGTAAAATATGAATATATTGCATGTCAGTTGATAGACAATCTCATAATTTGTGCTGGTTGGTCTAATTTTTTTTCATGTTGTAGGCATTATAAAACAAACAAGGAAGCATATAAACAGATTATGTGATACGAAAAATACCTTAATAGTCTCATTAGAATATAAATAATTCATGAGGGTTAGAATTTACATCGCTTTTAAACACAGGTTGGCCACTTATACCAATATGTTATCCCTTGCTTTAATTCGTTGTAATATATTAGGGGTAAAGGGCCTGACATTGGATATAACTTCCTTTGTAACATTAGTTCCATATGGTAGAATCATTCTGGAATATTATTATTTCCAAAAAATAAAAATATAAAAGTATTTGTTCATTACGGAATAAATGGGTTCGCACATTTGTTCCAACAGAAACAGGTATTATCGTATTGTTTATAACAAATTTTCAAGAGGAACTTCATTTAGGGAAACACATCAACATTGACAGACTAATCCGTAGTAAATAAATATAAATTCAAACCCTCATAAATTTTGTCTTTAAGAATTATACCTCAAAGTTAGCTAAGCCCTTATATTTTCGTTTATTCGAATTTGTATTCTCTTGTTTTAGACTTTCAATGTTTGTGTTCAATATAAAGATACATGATGGGAAATGCTTTTTTCACAACCCTTTTTCGAACAGTGCTTAAATAAGATAACGAGACCAATTTTCATCGGTCAGCGGCTTACCGACGACATCCAAATTCATGCGGCTTATGAACATGAACCACCTTATACAATAAGCATTTAATTTCCAACGTTTGTTCTAAGCCATTTTGATACATATGAAGAGACGGGAAATCAAATACGTTGTATCACAACAGTGATGATCTAATGACTTATAGGTGCATGTCTGTATTTGAAATATATATCTGCATTAAAGACAAATGTTACAGACGACTGTACTTTCCAATTTTTTAGACAAGTAATACAATCTACATCACTCATTTCTATGCATTTATGTATTAATGCAATTCATTCTTACTGTAGGCATATCAGTCTATCATTTTTTAGGATGTTTATCTGATGCGTTATCATGCTAGGAAGTAAATCTGTACCTTCAACTTGACTTTCTTCATGAGAACTTGATTCCATCCTTTTGTTTATTTGTTCAATTTCTTCTGTTAGCCTGTCAATCTAAAACAAATGAAACAATTACATGAATATTAAACTCGAACTGAATCTTCCTTTAGTGGTCACAAACGTTCATTTAAAAGTTAAATTAATATCAATAAGCGGTTTCCTTCTTATCATCTGGAAACCAAATGTGTGCAAGACGGACAAACGAAAGGACAGACAGACGGACATGAGGATTCTTATTAAATACTGTCGACTCTGTGAGACGTTTGCATGATAATGATCCTGTGAAATACTAAGGTAGTTCGTTTGCCATTTTAAAGGTGTTGCAATTCATATGGGAGCATTTTTTGCACTGTCGAGTTGATTATAAACAAAGTCTAATTTTCAAAATTAATAAAGTGCAGCCTTTGTTGGAGACTGTATGTTCCATTTAGATATCTTTTGTCATTTTGTGTTTTTTGTGTTTTTTGTGTTATTGTTTTTGTTAGACTGTTTACTTCATCATTATAATTCATCCATTCATATTTCGTGTAGAGACCATTTTAAACACGTACAACAAAGGTTTTGTTTCATCAGATGTATGTTCCATTTTATAGAAACATTCGAGTCCAACTGGCAAATATCAATCATGTGACAGATGAACGTGGTTTTTCAGAACGAAATATACATGAAATTTCAAGGATGTCTGGAGATAAGAACTAAATCTTAATATGTTTACCCTTACCCTTGGAAGATGCAAGACAATGTGTGCCTCCATAAAACGACTAAGGTTAGTTACAATAATAGCACAGATAGCACAGATACAGAAAACCATGGGACAAAGCAATATCAACCAACTATTAAAAACATAAACACTTAATATTTGTCCAATATCAAAATTGTGATTTTATTATACTCACTAGTAAACAAATTTTGATCTGAACAGCTCTTTAAAGACTCAACAAAAAATTACTAAGTAGTTTTAAGTCTTTCCGTCAATTTGCAGTCGTATAAACTGTGGTAAATTATGTACTGTTAAGTCAATTCACTTGCAGTCAATTAAGATCTGTTCAGTCTTTGTTAGACTGTTAAGTAGTTTTTATTAGCCTGTACACACCAACAACATTGTGAATTGTTTAAAAGCATGTAATTGACTGCAAGCGAATTATCTGTACTCTAATCGAATAAACCGCAAAGGATAGGTCTAAAATTTGAAAAAAGACTGAATAATTATTGTTCAGACTTTTCAGATGATTTTAATATCAAAATGACTATTTAGGATTGAAATTCGTTTACTAGTGCTACATATAAAACCTTTAAATTAAGGAATATATCTCATTTATACAAACTCTGATTCCTTGCCCTGCTTTGGGTATTCATTTTTGTTAAAAAATTGTATCAGCTCGTGGTTTATTGTCAAAATGTACATCTGGTGCATCAACATTGGTATCGTTAATGTTTTTACTTGAAAGTTAGTTTAAGGATAAGGTGCGTCAATGTGTTTTGAAAAATATTAATAATGAGAAACCCAAAAGAAAATGTATTATTAGTTCTTCAAACTATGTGCTGTACCTTCACTGAAATCGTATAAACTTCGTCTTTCATTTGTTCTAGACTGTCGCATTTCTCTTCTAGTAACTTCAGCTGGGTTTCAATAGGTTTTAAACTGGTATTTCTTTGGTGGTTCAATTCTCTCGATCTTTCAACTAATTTTGCTTCTTCTCTTTTCAAGGAATTCTGGATTTCTTCGAATTTTCTTTCTAATGCTTTTTTGTCATCTGTCTCTGCTTTGCCAAGTTCAGTTTGATGTGTTTGTATTTCTTCTAATTTATTTTGTAACTGTTTTGTAATTGTCTTCTCGTAATGTTTATGTTCTTCCATTGTAGTCTCTATTATTTTAGTTCGATCTGCGTGTTGATATTGTTTATTTTCCAACTGTTTTACATTAGCCTGAAGTTCTTGTAATTGTTTCAAATGGACTATAATATAAAAAAAAATAATATAAACATTGTAAAATAGTTTGTTGAAATCATTTATTAGCCAACTGATTAATTTATCTATTGCTTAGACGCCAAGTTTTAACTACAATCGAAACAATGCCAAGTATAGCCAACTGAGCATTGTTACAGATTAGTATGCCATTATGGATAACCCAGTCATTATGAAAAGAAACAAACTAAAGATGGCTGACTTCTTTCAAGAGTAGAACTTCTTGAGTAAATAATCATAGATCAAAGAAATTTAACATCACAAATATCTTTTATGTTAATAATGTCTGAATTGTAGTTCTTTTGGTATGAAAGGTATTTTGATATTAAATTGTTTTAAACCAACTTCATAAGGAATGGTTTGTCAATAATGACCTCGTTATATTGCTCTGTTGGGTGTAAAAGGCATTGTTTTAAAGTACTTAGTTGATAAGACAATTCCTCTAGATCTGTTTATATGAAAATAATGAGATTTAGTAAGATTTTCAATGAGATAACTATTCACCAAAGTCTAAATCAATCTGTTTAAAATATTTCTGGATCTGATAACAGCCTGTTCTTTTTAATGTTCTGGTAATTATAACTTCAGCCATTTACCTTTCAGCTTCCAAAGTTGGGAAGTTGTGTATCATTTAGACAATATCCAAAAGGTGTTTGAATCACATAGAAGAAAGGAGCGTTGTCAGATCCTTGTAATCTAAGCGTGGACACAGGATTTGTATTCCAACCAGACTGAGTCCATATGACGATGATAATTAACTAAAGATTACCGTATGACCTTCTACAATAAGCAAAACTAATACCGTATAGTATGCTATAGAAGACCTGACAAGAAAAATATGAAACAATTCAAACAAAATACCAACATCATAATTGATAACATACTGATCAACGAACACTAAATAGGGCAGACTTGAAACAACAACAACTACTGAACCTCGGGCTCCCTACCTGAGACATGCACATACAATACATGTATGTTGCGGGGTTGAATATTTTTGTGTGTGCTCAATCTTCCCCCCAACCTTGAGCAGTGGTAAAAACAGAGTTCAATAGCAAACTGCCAAAACAGTTGAAAACGGCTGAAATCAATAGACCAGTATACGAAGCACAAATACAATTAACATAAAGAAAAAGACACAAAATACAGATCCAAGAGCACTCGCATCCTTGTTGCTTAATAAGTATTATCTCTGTTTAGTTAGTTAAAAGATGTATTAAATAATGGGGGTTTTAATAATAGTCCTGCTATACGTCCAAGTAGTCAGTTTTAATGGCCGAGCAGGCTGTAATGTCCTTATGCGTTTGCTCTAAATCTAAATCATCGTAAAAGAAACGAAGGCAAAAGGAACAGGTTAAATAAGGCTTGGTACGTTCTAATGTGCACTCAAAACTTATATTTCAAACAAATATAAGATTTGTAATTAACTGTTAAGATTTAACATACATGTATATGAATATATTTTAAACGTAAATGATTCTTTGAACGTTTTCCATAAGTGCATATATAAAGCAGACAGTTATATTGGTTCGGGAACTCAGTTATCGACCTATGATTTTCGTTGTCTACACATATAGTCCCTTCTGTGGACATTGTTTAAGTTGCATTTTTTTTCATACCCTTTCCAAATTCATTTCTTCATGTTTTATGCCTCAAATGGCAAGTAGGGGGATGAAATTAAACTGTAAAAAAATTGGGTCATTAATTTTAAAGTGAAGTAGTGATTTGGTCTAGCTGTAAAAGGTTAAAATTATCGTATATCGGGTATTTTTCGCGTGTGTCTAATTTTCGCTTTGTTCGCGGCAGCTAAAGAAACGCGAAAATTTGATCCCGCGTAAATTATACTGCGTATTCCCAGATTTATCATTGTTCAAAAGTTTCATTTTTTAATTTACACATACATAGAACACCTTTTGACAACACAGCAATCAGTGGCAGGTTAAAAAATGTTAATTAGCGACGATCTATTGATTGGTGTCATAACACGAACATTTGGATCTGATGTAAAATTAAAATCAAAATAAATCACATTTACACGGACATTTGTTTATCTGTAATGATCAAAACCTTCAATTTGTAGCAATGTCTTTAATTATTTTATGTTCCTTGAAAGTTCACTGAATTATGTGTATTTTCGTTTGTAGTACTCATATTTATTTGCAATCGATTACCTGTCAGTGCCACATGTGGAGCAGGATCTGCTTACTCTTCCGGAGCACCTGAGATCACCCCAGTTTTTGGTGGGGTTCGTGTTGCTTAGTCTGTAGTTTTCTATGTTCTGTCATCTGTACTTTTATTTGTCTGTTTGTCTTTTTATTTTTGGCCATGGCGTTGTCAGTTTGTTTTCGATCTATGAGTTTGACTGTCCCTCTGGTATCTTTCGTCCCTCTTTTTCAATCAAGTTTATTTTGTTAACAATACTATACAGTTATTTTTTCGCGTGTATTTTCCCATTCTGCGAAAATTATACACAGTGAAAATTTAACCTGCCCATTTTGTCATCAAATCGCGACAAAAAGCCGACGCGAAAAAAAAACCCGATATACAGTAGTATGTTTGAGGCTGTCAAAAGAATTCAAGACCCTCTTTAAATAAAATTGTCGATATATTGAGATAGAGCTGATGAAATTTTCTGTAATTTTGATATAATTTGTCCCAAAAGTAGTACACCACACTGTAAAAATATCATTGAGAAAGCGCAGTTGGGATTTTTTTTAATTTTCATTTATTTTCTTAAAGAAATGCACTACGATATACATGTGTTCTCGGGCCTATTGACAGCATTTGCATATCTCTATTCCATATTTACATACATGATGGTACGAGTTGCCTTTTCTGTCAATCCCTTTCCCCTCAAATTCGCAGCTATTAGCATAAAATGTTACTTGACTTCGTTTGATCAAAAGACGACACGAAGTAAACCGTAGAACATTAACCCTTTAAATGCGGGAAAAACAACCAAACGTTTAGCTATAAGCATTTCATTAGTAATATATTATATTTCCACAAGTATCATTGACATACCAAAAATTAGAAAATAAGGAGATGCCAATGAGACAACTATCAACTTAATTTAAAAGAAGTGGATGTAAGCAATTAGGCAACCGTTTGACCTTCAACAATTAGAAAAACACATACCTTATAGTCGGCTGAAAAAGGACCTGACATGAAAAATATGAAACAATTCAATGGAGAAAACTAATGGCTTAATTTGTAACAAAACAATTTACGAAAAACAAATATGACAGACATGATCCAACGACAACCACTGAACTACAGGTTCTTGACTTAGGACAGGCACATAAAGAAGGGTGGGGGGGGGGGGGGGGGGGGAGGGGTTGGTTAAAGGCAACAGTAGTATACCGCTGTTCAAAAGTCATAAATCGATTGAAAGGAAACAAATCTGGGTTACAAACTAAAACCGAGGAAAACACATCAATTATAAGAGGAAAACAACGGAACATAAACACTGAAATGCAACAAAAACAAACGCCAACATACATAGAAACGGACTATTTGATAACAACTGCCATATTCCTGACTTGGTACAGGACATTTTAGAAAAAAATTGTGGGTTGAACCTGGTTTTATGGTTAGCCAAACCTCCCGCTTATATGGCAATGTAAAAAATATCGCTAAAATGACAACACTACGTGACAGGAATACAGTACAAACAAACGCAAGAACACTTAGCACAGAGAAACGCATAAATAAATAAATATAATAGTACATTAGTATCATGTGAACCGCAGAATAACAGCGAACATCTACCATTAACAACAGCACAGGATACCACAAACTGTGACGTATTTTTGTGACGTATATGTAATCTTGAAATTCATACAATTAAATGGAACGAGATCGAATAATTAACAATAACTTACACAATACTAGTCCAAATAGTTATCATGACAATGACGGTATTGAAAGGCTATTTTAAATTAATGCTGTGACGACGTCATAATTATTTGGACTAACAAAATACTTTATCCATGGAAAATGGAAATTAACTCGACTATAGTGACAAATTAAGTGTGAGGTCGTCCATCAATATTGAGGAAAAGATCAAGGTATGAAGCAGCCCTTCTAAAATCAATAGTATCCTTAATTTCAAGTTCACAGGGATATATGAGATGAAAGTTTTGACTGAAATATAGGTTATTCAGTAATAGGACATCATTAATATATCTGAAAGTAAAATTAAAGAATTTTGCAAGGTGCTTTTTTTACCATTTACAGTACTTGCAACCTTAGGCGTTACTGTTTGACGTGAACTTGACTGATCGGTGAATGATCGGTGACGGATGTTTGACTGATCGATGACTGATCGGTGATCGATGACCCATAGAATCCGTCAGATACGTCAAATAGGCTATGTGAGAGTTACCGTGACAACGTTCAGCGATCGATCAGTAAAATTAATTGTATGCACGGATCGGACGGATACGTATATAATTAAACTTCTTATGTAAAACGAACTCCACAGTTTTTACAGTCAATAAACGCGGACCTCTACGAAGACACCTTTACTGGTTAATTATGTAACACCAGAAGTCCATTACTAGTCTAATGTTATCATTTAAAGTAAGTACTCTTTTTGTTGTCGTTAGATGATGAAAATAAAAATAGTAGAACAGTAAAGATACATACAGCTTTGTTTGGATTAATTAATTTAGAGTGTTGTTTTAATTTTTGTTCTAGATTACCAATATTTCTTCTTCTTATAACATATAATGCAATGTTATTTCTGATTAGTTATTTAAAAGGCCTCAAGAAAAGTTTCTTTGATAGAATTTAAAAAAAATTAGTATTTGATTTTGGTTCTTTATGTACATCAGGATTGGTTGTTTTTCATAAAATATTCTGAATTTCAGGGAAAAGATACTAAATTTTTGTTCGTGTTGCTTGAAAATGTAAATATGTCTTCTTTTGTATCAGAAATATTTCAACGCCAATTGCAATCAGTCATAATTAATGCATTCCGATAAGTTCTTTTGTATAAGATATTTGTAACTTATTATTTCAAAGTCTTCCAATAAGATTTTTTTTGTAAGAATTTTGATAATGTAAGGAGAATAATACTTAAACTTTTGTTTTGTGTTGAATACGAATGCAATCATTTCTTTATATTGATAGAAATTATAAACCGTCATTTAATTTCGGTACATTTTGTACATCAGGATTGGTTGTTTTTCATAAAATATGCTTAATTTCAGGGAAAAGATACTAAATTTTTGTTCGCATTGCTTAAATATGCAAATATTTCTTCTTTTATATCAGAAATAATTCAACTTCAATTGCAATCAGTCAGTATCAATGACTTTAGATAAGTAATTTTGTATAAAATGAGAATCATTGAAGGATAAATATGCATAAACTGTTGTTTTTGTTAGATAAGAATGCAATAATTTCTTTATTTTGATAGAAATTATGAACTGTCATTTGATGTTGGTTTTTTTTGTACATCAGGATTGGTTGTTTTTCATAAGATATTCTGAATTTCAGGGAAAAGATACTAAATTTTTGTTCGTGTTGCTTGAAAATATAAATAAGTCTTCTTTTGTATCAGAAATAATTCAACGCCAATTGCAATCAGTCATAATTAATGCATTCAGATAAGTTCTTTTGTATAAGATATGAATAGTTTACTGATAAATATACATAAACTTTTGTTTTTGTTTGATAAAAATTCAATATTCCTCTATTTCAATTTAAATTATTGACTGCCTATGGCTTTTTGTACTTTTTATGGTTTAGGATTGGTTGTTTTTTATAAAACAAAATAATATCTGAGAAAATATACTAAAATGTTGTTCGCATTGATTAAAATTACCAATTTTTCTTCTTTTGATAAAAAATAATGCAATGTTATTTGTAACTTGTTATTTCAAAGTCTTCCAATAAGATTTTTTTTGTAAGAATTTTGATAATGTAAGGAGAATAATACTTAAACTTTTGTTTTGTTTTGAATACGAATGCAATAATTTCTTTATATTGATAGAAATTATGAACCTTCATTTGATTTCGGTACATTTTGTACATCAGGATTGGTTGTTTTTCATAAAATATGCTGAATTTCAAGGAAAAGATACTAAATTTTTGTTCGCATTGCTCAAATCTGCAAATATTTCTTCTTTTATATCAGAAATAATGCAACTGCAATTGCAATCAGTCATTATAAATGCCTTCAGTTAAGTAATTTTGTATAAAATGTGAATCATTGAAGGATAAATATGCATAAACTTTTGTTTTTGTTAGATAAGAATGCAATAATTTCTTTATTTTGATAGAAATTATGAACCATCATTTGATTTTGGTTCTTTTTGTACATCAGGTTTGGTTGTTTTTCATAAAATATGCTGAATTTCAGGGAAAAGATAATTAATTTGTGTTAGCGTTTCTTAAAAATGCAAATACTTCTTCTTTTATATCAGAAATAATTCAACGTCAATTGCAATCAGTCATAAGTAATGCATTCAGATAAGTACTTTTATATAAGATATGAATAATTTAAGGATACCTTTACATAAACTTTTGTTTTTTTTAAATAAGAATTCAATAATTTCTCTTTTTTAATGGAAATTATTTAACGCCTATGGCTTTTTGAACTTTTTATGGTTCAGGATTTGTTGTATTTCGTAAAATATGTTGAATTTAAGGCAAAAGATTCTAAATGTAATGTTCGCATTGCTTAAAAATACAAATATTTCTTCTTTTATATCAGAAATAATGCAACGTCAATTGCTATCAGTCATTATAAATGCCTTTATATAAGTATTTTTTAATAAAATGTGAATAAATGAAGGATAAATATGCATATACTTTTGTTTTTGTTGAACAAGAATGCAATAATTTCTTTATTTGAATGGAAATTATTGACTGTCATTAGATGTTTGTACTTTTCATAGTTTAGTATTGGTTGTTTTTCATAAAAGTAAAAGAAGATCATAGAAAATATCCTTAAATGTTGTTCGCATTGTTTAAAATTACTAGTTTCTCTTGTTTTGTTAAAAAATAATGCAATGTTATTTGTAACTAGTTATTTCAAAGGCTTCAAGATTATTTTTTTTATAAGAATTTTAATATTGTAAGTAGAATAAGGCTTAAACTTTTGTTGGTGTTGTAAAAGAAAGTAATAATATCTTCATTTTGATAGAAATAATGAATTATTATTTGATTTCAGTACTTTTTGGACATCAGGATTGGTTGTTTTTCATAAAATATGTTGAATTTAAGGGATCAGATACTAAATTTAATATTCGCATTCATACCTGCCAACTTTTGAAAGTCCCAAAGGGGCATTGCATAAAAATACAAATATTTCTTCTTTTATATCAGAAATAGTGCAATGCAGTTGCTATCAGTCATTATAAATGCCTTTAGATAAGTAATTTTTAATTGCATTTTTGTACTTTTTATAGCTTAGGATTGATTATGTTTTATTAAGTTAAAAAACTATCAGAAAAAATATACTATAATGTTGTTATCGTTGTTTAAAATTACCAATATTTTTTTATTTTTAAGAGAAATTGCAGCATTTTTATTTTTTTTTGTGATTTGTTATTTTAATGGCCTCGAGATAATTTTGTTTAAAGAATTTTAAGATTATAAGGATAAAATACTTAAAAATATTTTAAAATAATACATCGAAATTTGCAATAAATGATCATTCCATTTCATTTTTTTTTTCAAGAGCATTTCCGGAAAATAATAAAATCACTGAAAATCGCGATCAACACCGTTTTAGAAATGTCCGGGTTTGAAAAAATATAACCTAAATTAAAACGAAAATGGCCATTCTCTAATAGTAATATTTAAATTTAGTTTTATATGTATATTTCTTTTTTTTTAAATTCTTAAAACTGTGCTAAATAATTAATAAAAAAAGATGTTGATCAATTGTACTTGAATGTTTCGTATTTTCCATGTCGCCATTTTAATTAAATGAAATGAAACTAAGATTTCGTAATTTGTATTAGTTTATCATGTGACTTAGTAGATTTCAATCCGTCAGAGAGGTCGATCGGTCCTATCCGTCCGATCCGTCCGATTAGTCAAATACTATTACTATAAGTCTGACGGATTGGTGACGTGCGTTTGACGCGAACTTGACTGATCGGTGACTGATCGATGACCGCTGATTGATCGCTAAAACAGTAACGCCTAAGGTTGCAAGTACTGTAGAAGGTTCTGAATAAATTCTGCTTCATACCAGTACAAACACAAATCGGTCAGAAGGTGTGCACAATTAGTACCCATTGGAATACCGACTGTCTGTTGAAATATCAATCCTAAACTCAACAAATATATTGTCGTGTAAAAATGTTTGTGAGCGCTAAACACTCCAACTCACATGGGACAGTGGTGTAAAATCACTCAGAAGAACAACATATAAAATCAGTTGAAAAGGCCTTAACTCATCAGATCGATACAAAGAATAACAAACAAAAACACAGACAGAACATGTCAGGCCATATAACTATTCCTCATCCCTTACAACAAAAAAGACATTAAGTACAGATCTGAGAGTAATTGCAGTTACTGACAGCTAGTTCAAAGCCAATAACAACTAATAAAAGAAATCATGTATCTAAGATTAAAATATCAATCAGTATACAACCAATTGATTTAGTGTAAAGACGTCATTAACAGTAAGAGAAAAACATGACCTTGTGTAATATAAAAATATAGTTATCGACAGATTGTAGTACATGTACGTACCGTGAAAGTACATATGTGTAATATTTAGTATTGTTTTAATGTACTGATCACAAAATCAAAATTTATACCAATAAAAAGAATATTAAAAGATATAATTACAGTGTTGAATAGGTAACCTTTTTAGGTACAGCCATAGTTAATATCACTGTTTACATAAGCTGCATTACAAAATTTGACAAATGATATCCATAACAGTAGTTGAGAACAAACATGAAACAGTCAGACATTCTTTTTTCTTGGGTATTGCTTAACACACGGTCAGTTTGAAATCTTCCTTTGATATATGAAGAGTTCCAAAACTTTCGTAACAATTTCATACAAATATGAGTTTCACTGCAATAACGTACGCTTACTGTATTAATGAAATGCTGTAATGATTTCGTTACGTTGGTTAATAAAGTCAAACATTTGTTTTTATCAGGTTCTATGGACTTCCACCTTAAGTTTACCTTAGAGTTCGGTATTTTGGTTAATTTTTTTTTTGAGGTTCATAATTTAGACTTTGTCAAGTATATCGCATATTGACCATCTTCTTCAAATAACTTTCGTTAAGGTGTAATATGCCTACCTGATTGTAGTCTCAGCATTCTATAAGAAATTCCAAATCCAAGTAAAACACCGCCTACCACACAAACGGAATCCCTGATACTCATGGTGGGGCAATGTTGTAAAAACTATACGTTTTGTTAATAATATCCAACACCAATTTCAAACCAATAATTCTTCATCGTTGGAACACTTCATTTCTGCAAAAGAAAAACCAACAGCTTATGCATAAAAGAAAGAAATCGATTTCAATGGATGCAACAAAATGTGTTTTTGTCACCTTATACGTCAACAGACATGTCAGATTCGCGATGAATGCATACATAACGTGTTCAAAATGGGTATAGAATATGAAGCGCAGAACAAAATTCTCCCTTTAAAAATCCTGTATCGTTGATATAGCGATACTGGTATTATCTGATGTTAACACAACTATGAATATGTATAAATATTATAAACGTCTGAATAAGTAGTATAAACTTTACTGTATACGTTCCGGAAAATATCAGTATTTGCACCATACGCGTATGGTCATGCCCATATGCGTTTACTCATATGGTTCGACATATACTCGTGCGGTTATTAACAGGCAGGACTATAATTTAGTATTTAAACCATATAGGTATTTGTCGCATGAATTATAACTTCCTTCGTAGGAACACACAGCTTGTCACAAGTTACTTACTGAAATCCTTTATCTTTGACATATTGTCTGAATCTTATATTGAATGTTTTGGTTACCTTGTTCTACATGGAACTAGCGTCATGTTAAACGTCTTTATCATGTTAACCTGTTCGTCCATAATTGAAACCAAAGGCGTTCTGTGCGTAGATTTTGTTTTCCCCACTGTTTACATTAGTCTTTTTTTTTTTTTTTTTTTAAATTCACCTTTTTTCACTTTTATTTGTTCAAAATATCATTTAGAAATACGTGATCTTATTGTCCACATTATAATACAGGGACAACGCGTATAATCTATACTCTTGTTGTCGCTTCGTTTGAATAGCAGCAGAAATACATTAAAGAACTAAAAACAATTTGAAATTTTAAGAAATTTGAATTTATTGAAAATAACATACTTTAACACCAAAACAAAAAATAAAAATAAAGAGGAAGATTCTATGCCCCAATGGCCTGTGAGTTAAATAGCTTACATCTTGTTTGACGGTTAATTTAGATATTTTGTTAAGTTGTAGTTCTAAGTCGACATATTGTGTTTCGTACGGTAAAATCGATAATGACTTTGTAAAAATACTTTAACAATAATTTAAACTTGTGAGTAAACTTTACTTTATTTCATTAATCATATAAAAATATACTAACATGATTAAATGAGACAAAATTTAATTTAAAAAACTCTTAATTTGTGACACCTTGCAGGATCATACAGTAAAAGTCACCTTTAAACGTACATTGTATTAATTACATGGACCATACGCGTATGGTTGAAACAGGGTATTGTCCAAATACTCATATAGTCAGGACATATATATATATTTATAACTTTAAACAGACGTTCCTTGTCGGTTTACCATTAGGTATATACTCATTTTTCCGTACCATATTTCTGAACATAATAAGGAATTTTATTTAAACTAAAGTATCACAAATTATTTGTCCCGAGTTTTGTATAAATCAGTCAAGCGGTATTCGGGGAAGATAAAGTATGATTTGCGATAGGGTTCACCCATTGATAATATAAGTTGACTCATTGCTATCCACTGTACTGGTGGTTAAGAAAAAATGAATATTTCCAATCCGATTAAAACCCTTTGATACTCCATTACTCGTCGACGCTATAAACATAGTAAAATCACATAAGTTATTTCAAGAAAATTGAAACATGTGTAAAAGTCTATATTTTAAAATGCAGTTTTTTGTTTAAGAAGAAGAGAATTTGTTGCAATCGCAGGGTCAAATTAGTATGATTTATAAAAAACATATTCACTAATGATTTCAATATTGTCAGTTAGTAGTTTGTTTTTATATTTTCAAATCATTACTATATAATTATACTAAATACAATTCCGTAAGGTTGATTGGCTGATGCATTCCATAAGTTACATAAAATGAAACAAATGTGAATGCACGTGCAACCTGTGAAAACGAAAAAAAAAGCCGCAGAAAAACAAGCATTCATAATTTCATTGTTATTGCATTAAAATATAATTATAAGAAGTAAATGTTTTTTATTTGTAATATTATAGGGATATAAATGCATTGAACATGCCCACATTTTTTGAAAGCTTCGTACAAAAAATAAAAATAAATAAATATTTATTTTATTATAGTGTCACATATTGATTGACAAAATATTTACGTATCATAGTTTTCAATAAAACAATCAATACCCAGTCATAAATTTGACTTATGAGACACTATATAGTTTCACAATAACATTCATAAAATTATCATCAAAAAGTGTGCCCCAGTCAATGCTTTCACACTAAAAAAAATAACAAAAAGAGGCATTCAGTTCTTAAAGGGGTCTTAAATATGAGTTAGACAAAGAATCTAAATAGTTTTTTGTTTCAAACATTTATAAAAGCGGAATAGAGCAATCACATTTCGCTATTTAGCAATCAGTTTGGTTCAATTTCGTCAAAATAAGCTAAAAACAATGCTTATGTATTATTCAACCTCATTTGAACCCGTATTCATTTTACCTTTCTGACCTTCAGTGGAGATGGGTTGCGTATGTGTTCAAAATATGGTTCATTTATTAAAAGAAAAGAATGTTAACATTGAAAGTTAAAACAAGAGAGACACCACGAATATAACCATTTTATTGACTGATCCAGCCTACAAAATATAATACTTATACAAGTAAAACGATAATTTACATATACTTTTAATCTGTAACATAAAATCAGATAGATCTAAAAAAAATCGTCGATATACGATTGCACCTGCTTGTTTGTCAGTTTATATTTATATTTAGGTTTAAATCGGGTTTTATGACCGTCGGTAGACGTCGGAGGTCATATCAATGGGTAATTAGATGGCGTCTGGTCTAAAATACGTTCGAAATACGGATACATTATAACAAGTCCATCTATTGTCAATTGAATCTCATGGATTTTTGGGAATTTGAGTATACGTTTTAGTATGTTATAAATCAAATAAAAATTTGGGTCAAATTGATGGAAATGAATTTGACAGCTTATAGATATAAGAAGATGTGATATGAGTGTCATTGAGACAACTCTCAATCCAAGTCACAATTTGTAAAAAGTAAACCAATATAGGTCAAAGCTAATGCCTTTTTAAATGACAAAGGAATATTCTGACATTTCACCAATTTCATCAATAACGCAGACCATAGGGCATTATAAATATTAAGATCTATTTATGTCAACAATTTTAATGCAAACTATAAACAGTATAAATTTCGTAGAAAAGGCGTGTTAAGGTACATGCACCTATCAAATGAAATCACATGAGAAAAAATACTCGACAGTCAAGAATCGTAAAATATAACTAACGATTAAAACTTGTGTCGTCAGATTTTTGTAGAAGAGCCGTCAATGACTTTGCAGCCAACACGGTGGAAAAGAAAAAATACAAAGTTAACCTAATTAAAGCACATGATCACAACCTAGTCAGGAGAGGCAAGGCACAGTGCTGTTAAAGATCAGCCTTAAGCACCATGACGACAGGTTTCTGAATATCGTCAATTATCATATGTGCAACCAATTGCGTTGCAGGAATGTGGTAGTTTCCATATTGTTATTAAGAATTTCTAAGAGTAAAAAATCTGAGTATTTTGAAAGTTATTAAAACAGCTTAGCTGTTATTATGAAGCTCAACTGCAAAGATATAACATAACAAAAATACCGAACTCCGAGGAAAATTCAAAACGGAAAGTCCCTAATAGTGTTGAAGGGCAATTGTTGGAGTTACAGATGACGGAAACTTATTGCCTTGGTATAACTAAATAACAAAAATTACTAAGGTCGACATAAGGGAAACCCAAGGAAAAAACAATTAAAAAAAACTTATTCAAAAGAAAAGCACATCTTGAATAGGTGTGTAATCACTGTAGAAAGTTTAGTGTTTTTCAATTTAAACTGTAGAAGTTAAAAATGAAACAAACGAGATATACTCTTTGATTTTTTAATAAACAGACAAAAGTGCCCATCATGTGAATGTTTTGAAGTTGTATATTTACTTGTTATCAGGATTATACAGTTCAACAATCTTGATTTGAATCCTTACTGGATCAGAAAAACGGGTTTAAACCAAACTCCAACCGATCACCAATTCTGTATAAAGATTGGAACCTTAATTGCACCCATGCTTAACTACACATCCGTAAAATTGATATGTATTAGTATTTTGTAAGAAATGGATGCCTGTGACACATCTTAATTGCTAATTTTTGAAATCCGATGTTTTTGAAAATTTAACTTTCTTACTTGATCCGTCATCTGCTGATATAGAATATGATCGTTTCGTGTATCGATGGGTCTATTTAGCTATGTTGAAAAACGTGCATAATAACAGATAATAAAGATACTATATGTTAAGTATCTTAGAAAACCTATTAGGTTTTAGTCACTGTTTTACAAAATTGGCGAAAATTGGGTATTGGGTATATTGTATTGTTACCATTCAATGACTAATAATTACATCACATGTATGTTTCATAAAAATCCGTAATTTTGATTGGCTGAAAGCAGTCGCGAGGCATTCCAATATCAATTTGTATTTCTCATAAAATTCAACCCTAAGTCAGCACGTGTTTCTCGTTACAACTTCACAACAATGGATCGGAAAACAAACGATTGTAAAAGCATTGATCGAACGCACATTTTAAGTATGAAGCTCTTACACTAGACTAACAAATTAAACTTAGATGCACAATTAAAATGATATACGCCAGACGCGCGTATCGTTTTCAAAAGACTCATCAGTGACGCTAAAATAAAACAAAAATAAAAGGCAAAATAAAGTTCGAGGTTGAAGAGCATAGAGGACCCAAAATTCCAAAAGGTTTTGCCAAATACTGCTTTTTCTTTGGTAGAAAATTCTTAGAATTTTAAAAAAAAAAGTTTTTCAAGCAGCTAATTTATAATTATGAGTATTTCAATGATAATTCATGACAACACAGAATTTGTAATTCATAAGTTACATTGAACTGACTAAAAGATATTTTTAGACCTAATGTACCATTTTATGTGACAAAAATGAAGTTTTTCAACGTTGTATCAATAAAAACAAAAAAGAAAACTAAATGCAGGGTATTTTAACAAAGTGGATAGCGGAAACGCTGAATTAACCCAGGCATTACCTTCTTTGCAAGTAATACTGGAAACTAATTTGGACCAATAGTTTACCTTTGAAATGATGTTTGTTCAAAACCTTAATATTCAAGCGAAAGCATAATTATTTATAATCAAATGCATATCTTAGAGCATATGCTATTTTAAGCATAACATGTGTTTAATTTCCTTAAGTAGACCATACGGTTTCCATGTTTTAATGTTTATTTACCTGTACATCTTCTAAATTTGGTAGCTTAAATCTAACTTAAAATAATACAAATGAATACCGTGCGTGATTCAAACAAAGGCTTATATTACAGAAACAGTCTCAACGAAGCTTTAAACTGTTTTCCAGTCATACTTGAACAAGCTTTTGAAACGAAGAAAAGTGATAAACCGTACTGACTATTCTATTTCAAAAATGTTCTGTAAATATATAAAATAATTTAAAGAAATGTGAATGTGATTATCAGTATTGTGTGTGTTTTTGGTTTGTTTGTTTTGTTTGGTTTTTTTTTCTTATAAAATGGAAATATGGTCCGAGTTTCACTAACACGAAAAAGGTGACGTGGGTACACGTCAATGAGACAGCAACACAATGAGAAAAATAACCAATGACATACAGGTTGCACTTCTGTAAATATAAACAATTTCCCATAGGAACTCCTTTAACGGCTAGAACTGTGCCATTTTTACTATGACGTTTCTTAAAAAATTATATTCTAGAATGCACTGAGAAGAGGCGAAAGATACCACTACTACTTTTTTCAACGGTCTAAATATTGGGCTGTGCAGTATATTTTCAACATGTATATGCCTCGAACTTTTAAGAGTTTAAAGTTATACTAAAATTCTGTACTACGCCTTCCTTTACTTTGGGTCTTCCTCAAAATTCAATTTTGGCCGCTATCCATGTGTAATTATACTGGTAACTTTCACAAGTTATGTCTCTATGAGATGAAACATAGAGATCATATGGGGAATCAGTACGTAAACAAAACAGGTGCAACCTATCTAGGATACTATACAGTCTTCGACAACAGACAGGTGACTTTGCAATATTGAAATTTCTACGTATTTAAGTAATGAGTTTGAATGTCCCTTTGGTATCTTTCGCCTCTCTTTAACAGTTGTCACAAAAAATAACAGAATTAATTGCAATTCTTGTTTTAACAAAATATTGTAACAATAATTGATTTCTCTTGGATTCTTGTATTGAGATATATTAAATCTGTTTTGTCTACTTGAGCTCTTGGGATTGTAGAGGTATCTCAGGTTGATACGAATGTGACATTGAAAAAGCCGTATAATATTCTCTATATATATCATTGCTTAGTCTGAAGGAAGCAATCATGTTATTCTTATTAGACGGGATCGAGCAATCTATATGCTTACAGAAACAATACTCAATTTTAAACGCCAGTTCATACTTTATATCAAAGTGTTTCTGATAATTGCGTCTGCCTGTTTTCTAATACACCATTCTATAAAAAAACATGTGACATGTATGTAAGATACACACTCGTAGTTTAAATTGTGTTACGGTTACGTAAGCCTTCTGTTACATTTAACAATGATCGATTGGGTGCTTTATCTTGCAACAACGCCATTTGTATGTGCATTTGACCTAAATTCACTGGGAGTTAAAATAAACGTCACATGATTTGTTTTTAAGAAGTCCACACTTTCAAAATATGATCGGTCTAAAATCACTAACCTTTTATTAGTTTAAATCCAAATCCAAAATAAATATAAACAAGCCAACGGGTTGATACAAATGTATTAGACACTCTTATTTGTACAGTGTAACACAGTAAGTTTTTGTTCTCATTCTATTAATAAATACATGTATCTGACTGTGCTATCGATGTTCATCTACTTAAGACAGCAAGCATGTATGAAAAATTCTACTTACTGTAAACGTCTTTTATCAAAACAAGATTAATTCACATTCTTTAACGTGTCGCTATCAACTAAATGAGTTCACAAATCATATATTGGCCTTCAATTGTAAAATTAGAAAAGTGATATACCGGAAAGAAATAAATAGCTATAAACATGATAAAGGACGGGATATATTTTATTAGTTTTGTCACTATTTTATTTAAAACGGATTATTTTTGCATTGTACATAAATCCATTTCATTCAGAAATTATATAACATGTTACTTTTATATTTTGTCCATACGCTGCCATTTTTGATTCCTAAGAACATTAAAATAGAAATAGATTTACTATAAAATCCAATCAAATCAAATGCGTTTATTTTCTAATTAAAGGGCTCTTAAACATGTTAAAGGCATATCAATTACAAACAAGAGAAAAAAAAGGTAACCATATAAGATATTCATTATAGACAATACATGCATTTAACATTATCAAATCAACAGTTGGACCCTTAAAGTGTTGTTTCATCTTTTTAAGAATATACATATATGTGTATATATAAATATATTTTTGGATACGTCTTTGGTAACATTTATTGCGCCACAATACTATGCGTAAGATGACAAATTTTGTGTAATGTGTGTATATTTCAAATTGTTAACATAAAAGATGACATAGTGACATCAGAAAAGAATTTTCTGCACTGAAGTGTCCAGATTAAATCAACCTGTTCATTTGATAAAAAAAGTAAACATTATTGTTATTCAACGTTTCTTCAACAAAAGCATAAATCAAAAACTAAATGTAGGGTATTCTAACAAAGTGCGTAGCGGAAACGTTGAATTATCTCCGTTATTTTCCTTTTTGCAAGTTAGAACGGAAAGTGATTTGGACTAATACTTTACGATAAAATGATGTATGTTCAAAATATTTAAAGTGAAATACATACCTTAAAGTACATACTATATTCAGCATAACATGTTTAATTTCTTAAAGTAGAAAAATACGATTTCCATGTTTAAATGTGTACTTACCTGCTAATGTTCTAATTTTTTCAGCTTAAATTTAATAAGAAAATAATTGTGTTTAAATTTTTGGATGAGATATAATCTGTACTGTATAAAACTGGTGGAAAATCATCAAATTACAAATGTAAACTGTTGCGTGATTCAAGAAAGAAAGGTCTTATACTACACAGACACAGTATAAAAGAAGCGTTCAAAGTTTTTTTTCCCGTCATGCTTTTAAAACAAGCTTTTGAAATGAAGAAAATTGATAACCTATATTATTCTATAATTTTTAAGTTTTTCTGTAAATATAAAAAATAAAAAGAAATGTAATTGTGATCATCGACATTATTTTTTTTTTTGGGGGGGGGGTATATATATCTTTTTATTAAATGGCTATATAGTTCTGGGACCGTCGTTCGGAAAAAAAGAGATGCGGTAACACAACAACACAAATTACCAAACGACATCTAGAGGGTAACATACATGTAGTCTTTAACACAAGACAAATGTCTATACAATATGACAATCTCTTAATATGTCAAAGTTGTGAAAAAATTAACAGAAACAATCAAAAAGCTTCAATAAACACCAAATTCTACGATAACGACAATTATTAAGATATCACATACATTTACTGACGAAGGTTAAGATATGTTGGATATGAGACAGGCAAATGCAGATGCGGCAGGTTAAATTTGCTTTTATAGACTCAACCCTACTTTTTTTATCTCCATCTGTAGATTAACAAAACGTTCATAAAGAACAAACATAAAACCAAAAACAGGAAAACAATCCAGGTTTCAGCAGAAAACATTATCTCGAAAACCGCGGAATGAAGTCGGTTTATTATCTGAGTCGATTTTGAACTAAGATGAAAATGGGTTCTGGTTATTTAGAAGGTCATCACATTATGAAAACTGAACCGACGAATTTAGATTATGTGTCGTCATCAAAAATCTAAAAAATAATTTTGTTATTGTTTTGTTGTAGCTAAGTTAGCAAAGATGAAATGGGAAAACTGCTTTTAGGTGAATTCTAATATCAATGACGATGATGTTACATACAGAATAAAACGGACAAAGAAATCTAACAATATAAAAAAGGGACATGTGGTATGATTTTCAACGATAGAACTATCAACCAGATTTTAAATGTCGTGGACATAAGCAAGTATTGGTCAACGTACGGTCTTTTATAATGAGCAAAACCCATAACGTGTAGACGTCTACAAAAGGCACCGATGTGACAAAAAGTGAAACAATTCAAATGAGAAAACTAATGGACTGATTTATGACCAAACAATTTAAATAAAAAACAAATATGACAGACTTTAACCATAGTTCCAGCTTCCTTTCAGTAAGACCAAAATAAAAATATTACTGTGATAAGGATTCTCCTGTCTTTGTCTTATACTTCTTACTTTCTACCCTCAAGTTTAATGTGCACTCTTTGTAATTGATCATGACAAAATTGCCAGATAAACTGAATGTAAAAATGACGATCAAATATAAAACACAATCCTACTTACCTACCCTTTTTTTCTGAAAAAGGGAACCATTAACAGACATACTCTTTGTTTGGCCTTAAATAAAGAATTGAAATAGAATAATTTAGCATTGTATTGCTTGAATTTGTTTTCTTTGTCCTTTGAACTGGATACCATAGAGTTTAGTGATTTTTAATACTTTTTGTTATTCCATTATACTAAATTAAAATGGAGATGAGTTGTTTTCCTCTATAAAAAATACTATATATACTATGACTAAGTCATAAACCTCCCAGGCGGATGACTTACCTCTTACTTATTGCGTTAGCTTTTCTCTTACAATATGTTTACATATGCCAAATTTTTATTAATCTTGTTTTTATCCGTATTTTGACATGTTGTATATATATTAGCCTATACATGTAAGTTGACCTTCCAATGTCTAACTTTGATTGTTTTTGTCGCAAAATAGCCGTTTCGTTGACATGTTTCGCAACATTCATTATATATGTACAGCTTGTAAATATATATACACAAGTACCTGTTTGTCGTTTAGACCAGAGGTATCCAAATATCCCTCGAATTGCAGCTGTTTCGGAAACAAGACATAAATCCCGTCCACTCATTGTTATCCTACAATACGTCATAAACATTTGTTACGTTACAACTAGTAAAACAGACCATTATCAAAATAATTAGAGGTTATATCATTTCCAAAGTGACAACTATCCATTGCAACAAACAGATATGAACAATTACAGGTTGCGGTAAGGTTTTCGATATTGAAAAAAAGACTATACCGTATAGTAAGCTATAAATTGCCCGGGATACCAAAATAGAAAACCAACAGCCTTATTTAGTCTTCAACGCTCTTCAACGTCGTACTTTATTCGGCCTTTTTTACTTTTTAAATTCGAGCGTCACTGATGAGTCTTTTGTAGACGAAACGTACGTCTGGCGTACAAATTTTTATATAAAAATAAGAAGATGTGGTATGAT
The DNA here is from genome assembly GCF_021869535.1 of Mytilus californianus. Taxonomy (NCBI): domain Eukaryota; kingdom Metazoa; phylum Mollusca; class Bivalvia; order Mytilida; family Mytilidae; genus Mytilus; species Mytilus californianus. Next base: position 15,150,023 of record NW_026262626.1, read on the forward strand.
TACCAATGAGACAACTCACCACTGGATACTAAATGGCATAGAAGTTAACAACTATAGGTCACCGTAAGGCCTTCGAAATTGAGCAAAACCCATACTGCATAGTCAGCTATGAAAGGCCCCGAAATGACAAATGTAAAACAATTCAATCGAGAACAGCCTGATTTATGTTCAAAACAATGAACAAAAACAAATATGATATACAGCAACAAACGACAACCTCTTCATTGCATGCTCCTGACTTGGGACCGGCACATAAAGAATGTGGCGGGGTTAAACATGTTTGAAGGCGCCAACAGTCCCTTTACCTGGGACAGTGTTGTAACGGCACAACACAACAACAAAATATACAAAAAAATAAACGAAAAACAAATATGAGAAACAGAAAAAAAATCACTCAATTACAGGCTCCTGACTTCGGACAGGCACTATACAATGTGCCGGGGTTAAAAATGTTTGTTGTCACCAAACCCTCCCCCTAACCTGGGACAGTGCTGTAACAGTACAACATATAGGAACAAACTATAAAAATCAGTTGAAAAAGGTTTAACTCTTCAGATCAATACAACGCAGAAAAACAACTAACTAAAACACAAACCGGACGTGGAAAGGAATTTATACATCAGACATAAAAAAAAAAAACACTAAGTACAAGTCTGAGAGTTCTCAAAGTTACTGCAAGCTAGTTCAAAGCCAATAACAACTAATAAAACAAATCAATTACCTAAGATCAGTACATGTTCAACATCCAATGGATTTAGTGTAAAGACGTGATTAACAGTTAAAGAAAAAACAAGACCGTGTGCAAGACTTAGTACAGGTATCGAGAGATTGTAGAACCGTGAATGTGCATAATGTATATAACCATACTGTTTAGTTTAGTTTTAATTTCCAGATAACAAAATCAATACTGATTTCAATAAAAACATTATTCATACAGCGTTGAATTTGTAACTTTTGACAATAAGTTAATTTAAAGAAGCGATAAGTTTACCCGGATCGTATCTAAATTTCCGAGCTCGAGAAACAACACGGTAAAATAAGAATGTGCTATTCCGTTTCAAATAGGTTTTCTACAGGTACAGCAAAACTTCTATGGAATAATTTAGTAAAGGTTTCAAGTAATTTGTGGTAACAAATTAATTTTGATACATTGTTTACGTTCATTAATATTCAAAACGTCACTACAGACACGGGCATATCGAACGTTATATATATCACAATAAGATGGTGCTAAACGAAAATCCCCGTCCCAAAAAGGAAAATCATCAATAGGGAACGAAAAATCGTCTCTTGTCGTAAATTTCTTTGTAGAGTTTCCCGTGTAAAACTGCAATTTCCTAATACACGAAAGGACAGTTATTACCGTTTGTATGTATTTGATTTATTGAAAGTGAGATCCTTTGTTTCAATTTTGGCAGTATATTTAGAAAGTTCTTGAGTTTTTTAAGAAATCAAGTTAGCAGTAAGTGTTGTTGAATTTTTCAATTAAATGAAATTTAGCCTGGTATTTATGGTGAGTTAAATAATACTGCAAAATAAATGAGCAACAATTATTACAGACAGCAACCAATTGCTCCATCGTATTGTTGGCTTCTGGTTTTTGGGAATTCACATAAAGAATGTGGTTAAAAAAAGGAAATGTAGTATAATTGCCAATGAGACAACTATTCATCAGGGTTCAAATGAGATGAATGAAGGCAAGATATAGGTCATCGTACGGCATTAAATAATGAGAAAAAATACAAACCGTATAGTATGTTTCAATAGACCCCGACATGGAAAATGTGAAACAATTCAAACAAGACACCTAAGAGCCTGATTTATAACAAATTAATATACGAAACACAATTTGACAACCACTGAATTAGAGGCTCCTGACTTGGGACATGCACATAAATAATTTGACGGGGTTAAACATAGATGCGAAAGAGACCAATCGGATAATCAAACTCACAAGTCGAAAACGAAATTACAATACCATGGCAAAAAAAGAAAAACAACCAAACAGTATACAAAACACAAAATCGATAACCAAAGATTGAGCATAATGAACTCACCCTCGCTTACACGGGACAGTGGTGTAACAGCACAACATAAAAACAAACTGTAAAAATCATTAGCAAATAGCAAACTCAATAAATCGGTACAAAGCATAAAAACAACTAACATAAAAGCAATAGACACACAGCACTGACGTAAGAGTGTTCGCAGTTACTGAAAGCTAGTTGTTCAAAGCCGATTACTGTCTATCAGGTCGCTTCTGTACATTTAAGCAAATAAAATATGTTTGCATTAATGTCATATAACTGTATTTTAAGTGCAAACAAAATAATAGATTTCCTTTTGTTAAGGATTTTCAACAAATAGAATATAACTTGACTTTCCAAAATCACTTAAAATAAATGTTTGATTACAAAAACTACTCGTATTGACAAGCGTTTATATCTAAACCCTTATAAATAACTTAACTTTTATAGTTTTATAAACAACTATAAAAAAACAATATTTCCTTTAAAATGAAACCAAAAGATCCCAATGTTTTACTTAGACAGTAAACTTGACATTAAATATCTTCAAAAAGCATAAAAACAACTAACATAAAAGCGATAGACACAAAGCACAGACGTAAGAGTGTTCGCAGTTACTGAAAGCTAGTTGTTCAAAGCCGATTACTGTCTATCAGGTCGCTTCTGTACATTTAAGCAAATAAAATATGTTTGCATTAATGTCATATAACTGTATTTTAAGTGCAAACAAAATAATAGATTTCCTTTTGTTAAGGATTTTCAACAAATAGAATATAACTTGACTTTCCAAAATCACTTAAAATAAATGTTTGATTACAAAAACTACTCGTATTGACAAGCGTTTATATCTAAACCCTTATAAATAACTTAACTTTTATAGTTTTATAAACAACTATAAAAAAACAATATTTCCTTTAAAATGAAACCAAAAGATCCCAATGTTTTACTTAGACAGTAAACTTGACATTAAATATCTTCAAAAAGCATAAAAACAACTAACATAAAAGCGATAGACACAAAGCACTGACGTAAGAGTGTTCGCAGTTACTGAAAGCTAGTTGTTCAAAGCCGATTACTGTCTATCAGGTCGCTTCTGTACATATAAGCAAATAAAATATGTTTGCACTAATGTCATATAACTGTATTTTAAGTGAAAACAAAATAAAAGATTTCCTTTTGTTAAGGATTTTCAACAAATAGAACATAACTTGACTTTCCAAAAATCACTTAAAAGAAATGTTTGATTACAAAAACTACTCGTATTGACAAGTGTTTATATCTAAACCCTTGTAAATAACTTACCTTTTATAGTTTTATAAACAACTATAAAAAAACACTATTTCCTTTAAAATGAAACCAAAAGATCCCAATGTTTTACTTAGACAGTAAACTTGACATTAAATATCTTCAAAAAGAATTCAAAACAAATTTGTGTTTTTAAGAAATACTTAAGGTAACAACTGTACGTTAGTGAAAGTTACCTATTTAAAAATCCTTTGTTTTAATGCATCATTAAAAATTAATACTGCACACACTGTTTTATTATAGAGGTTTTGATATAATCCACAAAGATAACATAATAGAAGTCAACAAGTATACCAAATATCTCTATTATAACATTTAAACTAATATTCACATTTTTGTCAATTGGATTACGTCAGATAGTTACGATATATCTACATACCACAAAGTAATACTATACATCATTTCTACTCGTGTTAATAATTATATTAAAAACCTATGATTTGTTTTTCACCCAACACTTACGAATGGGAATTTGTTTTTACATTGGTATAAACAAACTGGAAACAAAAGTATTGAAGAAACGGTCATTTCATTTTTCTTCTTTTTATTTGTAAGGAGTTTTAGCTGAGACAACATGTGTTCTTTACAAGTGCTAAGGTATATGGTAAAAGAGAGGCGAAAACTACAGCTCAACAAGTATCCAGACAGCCATGCCTTAATTTTTTTTTTCGATTTGATCGTTCCTGATCAAGAACATCTATAGAAACGATATGTAGAGTGTTATTTTCCTGTTCTAGCTCGGAGTCGATACCACTGCGTGTGAACTGTTAATCCCCTGAGTAAAGCAGCCAAGCAGTCAGTGCTTCGGAACTGACATGATTTATAACATAGATTTTTAAATTCGTTAAAAAATAAAGAAAACAATTAGACACTCAGATTCTGATATCTCAAACAAAGCTGACCTTTATCAGTTTCGTCCCCTTTTGGTCATATGATTCATCAAGGATCTATACATCCCTGGCTTTGTATTTGAGTGTTCCTGATGAAGATACTTTTTATTTCTTTTGTACACACACTATCCTTATATCAAACTTATTTACTGTTTTGTTATTAAGATTAATGGTGTTTATGGTTGAATGCAAAAAAAACCATTATGTATGTGACAGTAGTAAAATACAACACCAAGGCAAGAATGTCATGAAAATATGTATTTTCATTTTTATTTCAAAAATTGTTTCAAACACTATTCTAACGTGTTCTCCTCTAATGAGTGCAAAAGAAATTTCCCAAATCTTTTACTTTCAAACGAACCGCTCGTTTGTTTCATATTTACATTTCAAACCTCAACAAAATTAAGTAGACATTGCTAAAAGAAGTTCATAACTCAAATAATTGCTCTGTAGACAAAGAAGTGTGCACATAAAATTCTCAACAGCATCTTTTATGTGCATAAAAAGGTTGAAGTCACAGTCCTGTTAAAGAATCATTACGAAACACACTTTAATACGAAAACTATACGACAGCATGGTCTTTACAAATAAGTGCTTATAAATTATCAACACACCTACAGGTAGAAAGTTATTCAAAATGTTATTTTGCAAAAGGTAACACCAATTTCAAGATTGAAACTACTAGCGGTGTGGGACAAACAAAGAGCAAAACCCATACCGCATAGCAAGCTGTAAAGAGTTGCGACACGACACAACAAAATGTAATACAAACGAAAAAAAAAACAAAGGCCTGATAAATGTACAAAAAAATAAACGAAACACAGCTATGATATACAACAACAAAAGACAATCACTGAGTTACAGGCTCCTAACAAACGACAGGCACATACAAAAAGGCGAGGTTATACATGTGTGCCGGCGCCCCTTACCTCAGACAGTAGTGTGACAGCACATAATAAGAAAAAAACTATAAAATTCAATTGAAAAGAGGGTGACACATCATATCGATAGAAATTATCAAAAATAATTTACAAAAACAATTCTGACACGTACAATGTACTGATCTGAGAGTACTCTCGCAGTTACTGGAAGTTATTTCAAAACCAACATCAAATAATACATTGTACAAAAATCAGGTTGAAAAAATAATGTTGCTCAAACTTTAATAAATTGTAAGCTTGAACTTTTGTTTTTGGTATATTTTTTGGGATTTTGTGTCTCCAATCATGTTATTGCGTCCGTTGTATTTTCCAATTATCTAATACAAATTCGAACAAAATTTATAAGTTTATATATCATTTCCATTTTTTTTTTATTTATACATTTTTCTATTCTTTAGATCTCATGGCAATATATTCCTCCAAGATTTTACTTAATTTTCTAACTTCCGTTTGAAAATGGGAAACTGATAATCAGTTGTGTCTTTAACATATTTTAGAGGTATGAGTGGGGATAATTCGACTAATATGTTTCCTTCATTCACTTGTAATGGGATTATTCTGTTTGCTTTCTGTGGATCTTCCAACGACTGAATGAGATTTATTTGACTTCCAAACCCTGCAACTGTGTCTGATTCGATATTTTCAGTTAGATAGATGAACACTAATCGACATGAGTCTAAGATAGAACTTAGTCCGGGCAGACGTTGACTTCCGGGTGCTAACAAATCTTCTGGTAGTACAACTTGTAAATTAGAGATATCAGGAAAATTATTCATTAGGAATGTTTTACACTCATCGGCTTCACTCTGGTCTGTATTTGCGTGTAGTATTACAATGTCTGTGTGAAAATTACCTGCAACGATAAAACAATTTATTTTTTTCTCTTACGGTTTAGACACTGAATTAAAAAATACAACTGGCTGTAAAAAGAATTGGTAGAGTTTCTTTTTATATCTAAATTCCTCGTTTCAAATTAAGTAGACGTTTTGTTTTACACCTACTTGTAATCGATTATTTTGATATATAAAAGGAAAATCAGGTTAATTGTAGAAAATAAATCGGTAAACAAATTATTAAAGCTTGATTAAACGAGTTGAAAGAAACTCGTGCCAAAATAAAACTGTATTCCATGCCTTAATTTGGTCATTTGTCATTCAATCTTAATTCGTATGCTTCTCAATTAGTAGCAAATGTATCATTCTCATTGAATACTGTAAAATATAAAGACTCACCGTCTATTACCTCAATTAAAACTTAAATCAAGTCCACGAATTTTAAATCCCATACCTAAGATATGCAAGATATGTCAAGTACTAGTATAACAATTAATTAAAAAAAAAGTGCGACGTAAAGATTAATGAAGTCAAGTGTTCACATAAAAACTTTTATTTCATATGGGACAAGATCGAAACTCGAGCCCGTATGGAATTTACTGACCCCCTTTATATCGTATCTGGTCAATACCAAACTATATGAAACGAATTTATCTTATTGATGATCTTAATACGGGAAATTTAGACGTAGTTGTAAACAAAATAATAAATATTATTCAGTTGTTGTTATAGTGATCAATAGGACTCATTTGAGCAATATTTGTTTGTTTGGTGGACTATTACAGCGACCAGCCCTTCAATATCAAGAACTTACTTGCACTGGTGTATACAAAAACAAAGGCCAACAATAACATTTAATATCAGAAAATCTTGTTACTATCATTATAACACAACAATAAACAGAGCTTTCAATTATTGACAATATGAAAGTCAGTGCCTATTAAATATTTTTTTGTCTATAAACTTGTCAAATTATAATGTTATAATTATCTCTACAATATATGTTGATTTAAGAACAATATCGTATTGCGTTTTTATAAATGAACGTAACTCTACCTACTATCGTGTATTTAAAGTATAAAAACGCTGACCTTGTATTTAACAAAAAAATAATACGCCAAAAATATACACGGTGTCTACGCGTTCTCTTTTAACCAATGATAGTCATAGAAGTTTATAAGAGGTAGGATAAATAGCTACTGCTCACAAATGATACCCCGCATTTAGGATTCGGTAACCAGGAAGTTGATGAGCAATGAATCTGAAAACATTTCTAACCTGGAATCCTGATAAAATATTTTGATTTCGCAAGCTTCACTGCCACTTACGGTATTGAAAATATTGTGTCAGAATCCCAGACTACAACATTTTACACAGTAAACATGGTAAAGTATAAGTATAACGTGTGTCGGTTAAAGGCCTTCATATTAGATATTTTCGAAAACTATTCGATACCGACGCTTATACCTATGCATATGCCTACAGGAAACATTTTTGAGAAGGAGTCATCTAAATGTGTACAACGACCACTGGCATTTATATTACATTTTTTTCTAACTTCATTTTAAATACTGTATAAAACATTTATTTTTTTATGATTTGCTACTATATTGGCTCTGTTTAGTAAATGAAAATTGACCGATCTTAGAATTGTACTTTGTAAAAAAAAGGGGGGGTTGTGTAAAAGAGAGTCGACGGATACCAAACGAACATTTGTAGAACTTTAATCAGAAACAGGAACATGTAAAGCATTGTTATAGCGTAAAAAATAACGCATACATATATATAAAAATGGTATTATTAGTTATCTTAATGTAATCAGGAATGTACGGATCGAATTTTACACCGGTATTTAAAATGCATTGTAAAATTCCTTACATCCCGGATTACACCAAGAAAACGAATTTATTTTTTATAACTTGTTGCAAAATTGAAATATTCTTTCACCATCGATGTTTCTGTGCGTTATCAAATATAACTATGATATAACTTTTAGGGTGGAGGGGGGTTTTGTCAAAATTTCATTTTCAGTTTTGGCAAAATAAATTGTTGTTTTGGCAAAAAACGTATTTTATAATTTTTGCATTTTTTTTTAGTTTTGCATTTTTTTCTTTTGGCATTTTTCTTTTAATTTTGCAGTTTTTTCTTTTGGTATTTTTTTAGTAGAATTTTATTTTGAAATACCTATTTTCTATTTGAGTCACCGAAACGTCCATCACAAATCCAAAGATCTGTTGATTTACACAAAATTGATATAGGATTGCTTCATAAGAAATAAGATACTTTATTTAGGAGAACAACTGACGTCAACGATAAACTAAGCCTGCACAGATACCACTAAAGGCAGATAATCTATTCATTGGGTGTCCCCACAATGTTTCGAATGCTTTCTAGCAATTCAATTCGCCAATTGTATACACTACCGGAACACATATTCCGTTTGAATGGTTGCAAACAGACACATTTAAAAAATATGGAATTACACAAATTCATTAATACTTAAGATAGTCAAAAACTTATGAGAGCATTTGGTGTTTCTTACGGAAGCGTTTTAGCGCCACACAATTTCTTTTTTATTTCAATATTTCGTCCTATGTTAGCGTTATAACGCAAACCTTTGCGAAATAACGCAGATCTTTGCGTTAAAACGCAAACAGTTTCAAAATAACCTTTGTTTTATTTTATTTCGTATTTAAGTTTTAAGGGAATCAGATGTTATAAATGGAGGAAGCTGCATGTATTAAAATTTATCACCCCTTTTACGTATTGCAAAGTAAAATGCTTGAGTGTGTGCACATATCATGGCATAATAATGCGGAGGAGAATACACGTATATATACATAACAAAGAAAATTGAGTAGATTGAAGTTATACCGAAGACAATAAAAAAAATCAACCCTGTTAATGTAGCCGAATGAAATATACTTCCAACCAAAGTAAGCGCTCTTTTGAACATTGTGTAAGATTGGTTAGATCTATACAAGCCACCATATTGAAATAAATGTATAAGATGAAGATTTTCTATTATTCTAATTATGTACTCTACATGTACATTCAAATTGCTACCCAATCATCTGAAATAGCTACATCACTAGATTGAAATTTAAAACCTCATGATTTTTTATTAAAGAATCTTTATCATATAATGAGATTTCAACAAACGATTTCTTACATCAAAACTCAATGTTTTTTTCTTCAAAATAATTCATTTTAATGTGTAATACCACCATTGATTTCCCCTATTAGGCTATGTTAAATTTGCACTTTTCAAAAAATTGTGCAGAGTTTATCTTTGTTTCAAATAAAGAAATTCTTGGCATGAGTAAAGTTTTATCCTGTTCAGTACTATAGACAAAATTTCACATGACATTTCATTGCATATAAAAAGAAAATAACCATCACTGGAAGTTAACCAATCAAATTTTCACCCCTTTTTTCCTATGTACAAGCTTTAGTAACCATGTATCCTCAAGTTTCCAAAATATTCTATAGAAACACCAAATAAAAAAATAATGTTATTTTGAAATACCCCAGATATATGTTTGTGACTCAGAATTTTTTAACTGCAATGAAATGTAGGATTTATTTCCTTCAACTGTCAAATTCAAGGGAATATTTTTTTTCGACCCTTTTTCGTATGCAACGGGATGTGACGTAGTATGATTTTGTGGTATTACACATTAAAGCCGAAAGATCTTTTGTCTATTTGACTTGATATTTTCACAATAGTATGAAATTTTGTTGCTCTTCTCTACTTTGCCACTTCCCGTAAATCAAAATTATCAAAACCATGGCCTTTCAATTAAAAATTTTCTATACCATATTTATTTTCACGTTAGATTTATATAGGTTTTCTGATACAAAAATCTTCCATAATTTGAGTATATATATCCCAATTAATACGATATTCCCGGGCTTGTATTTCCTATCATGATTTCCTTGATAGAGGACTGCTGCTCACAAGGAAGCTAATAAACCAAGAGTTCCAAATGGTGAAGTTGAAATCATCTCTTCGTAAATTTTACGGACGCCATCACGAGTTGGTTGACCGTTATGGAATAACCGTTTCACAGATGATATCGGATATGTTCCTTATGTCGTAACTACAATACCCTTCTCTTTTCACGAATGTGACCTACCGAATTAGACTATTTACCGGATTTGGATTTGTAATAACATAAGCAACACGATGGGTGCCACATGTGGAGCAGGATCTGCTTACACTTCCGGAGCACCTGAGATCACCCCCAGTTTTTGATGGGGTTCGTGTTGCTTAGTCTTTAAATTTCTATGTTCTGTCATCTGTACTATTATTTGTCTGTTTGTCTTTTTATTTTTGGCCATGGCGTTGTCAGTTTGTTTTCGATCTATGAGTTTGACTGTCCTTCTGGTATCTTTCGTCCCTCTTTTGTGTATAATTGTGATACAAGTATTCCCTTATTCCTATGTATATTTATTATTACGATTTTGTCTTGTGTTCATAGTCCTTCTCTTAACTAAATCACAACCAAATTTTACTGGCAGACGGACATGCAAATGCCGATATTTACAAAACACTGCTTTCAAATTCTATACTAAACATAAAATGTAAATTTAATATAACAGTTTGTGATTATTCAAACTTAATGAATAATTGAAATAAAAATGTTTGCGTTATAACGCAAACATAGGAAGAAATATAAGATAAAAATTATGTGGCGCTATTACGCTTCCGTAGTTTCTTTCTCCGAATCCGAATAAAAATTAATATATTAAGAAAAAATACAGAATATATGTTTTATCTCGGCAACCAGGTTTTACGAGGTCATTCACTCGGTATGTTTCGACATTTTGATTCAGTCCCTCTATTTTTTTTCGTCATTGTAGTAATCGGCGTCGCAGTAAGTGTCTGTGAAGACGGATTTTCGAAAATGTCTATTCAAAATAGCATGCACTGTTATCATCAATTAGCAATTAGTTTTATCTTCATAAGCTCAAAAATGTTTTAATGAAAGTTCGCTCAGCAATATCAGTGTGTAACGTTTGTAGTTACTTTCCGGGAACTAGGAAGCTCTTAGGTCAATACATCTAAACTCTGTTATTGTACAAAAAAAACCCCAAAAAAAACATCTACTGAAGATATTTTTCTGAGTTGAGGGATGATTCAGGTGTAGAAAAATGTAAAGTATTTTACATACAGATGAAAAATGATTTCTTAAAATTTTGTATACTAAAGGCGACAAAGCACTTGTGGCCTAAAGTTTATAAAGATAGCAGTCTTGATACGTATTCGCATATATTTCTCAATACATTTGTATTAAAATGACAGTACTTCGACTAACTGTACGTGTATGTTCTGAGACAGTGTTAGAACGGGGTTACATTCTAAAAAAAGCAGTCAATATCTCTAGGGTGCAAAAATACTACCATTGCCATTGGAAGACTCAACGTAATATACAGACTGTTAAATATAGATTCCAACACTGCAACATGTATGTTACGATATTTCTCCACTCGAGACAGTTAAATTTTAATAATTAAAATTTAACTGTTTAGAGTGGGGAAATATCGTAATACACGAGTTATAGTGGTGGAATCTGTTTCTCTAATGATTTTTATCCTTCCTTTTCAAAGGTTTGCAGAAAGTTGTGTTCTTAATATTTGACGTCATCAGACATAGTCACCTTTTTTCATGACGTCACAATAGGAAATTCAAAAGAAACAAAGAAAATTTGACGTCATGATTAAATTTTGACCAATCATTTGCCAAGAACAGATATTTCACTAGTGAGGAGAAATATTTTTCTCACACCGATCAAGAAATGTAAAAATAGCACAAAAATTAGAGAAATAATTTTCCAATTGTTACTACATTATTTTCTCTTCTCCACAAATAGATGCAATACTTAAATTTATTACCTCAATCTTTGAATTCAAGTCTAATAATTCAAAAGGAATATGGCTTGACAATTACATATTTTAAGTACATAACATAGTATCAAAATAATTCAAAATAATTTCCGTTTAACATAAACTGAATAGTAATCTAAACAGAAAAGGAACAACAGGGGCGGGTCCAGGTAAGGTCGTAATGGGCGTAAAAAAAAAAAAAAAAAAAAAAAAAAAAAACTATCGTTATCTGCTTATATTGTATTGAATATTGCAATTTATCATATTCATTAATTAAACACATACTCTGATTTCTTTTTATACTGATTCCCCCATCCGATAGGTGACTTGGACACCTTTTTTAAACAACCAAAGCGGTAAGTAAATCTATACATGAAATGGTTGTTTTGTGTGACACTTCCCCAATGGCCATTCTACATCTACCCGGGGGATACTCGCTATATATATGATACCGGGTATGTTCCGACAAACGGGGTTGCATTTTCAGCTAAATTGTCTGAAATGGGATTAGGTTTTTTTCGCCTTGCATTGGAAGGGGTCTGATTTGACTATCTAGAACGGGGTATCATAATTATAAATACAATGTTACACTATTGTTTCAGATAAGGGTGAATGTTTGGTACCATCAAAACGTTTAAACCCGCTGCAACTGTTTGCACCTGTCCTAAGTCAGGAATCTGATGTTCAGTAGTTGTCGTTTGTTGATGTGGTTCATAAGTGTTTCTCGTTTCTTATATAGATTAGACCGTTGGTTTTCCCGTTTGAATGGTTTTACACTAGTAATTTTTGGGGCCCTTTATAGCTTGCTGTTCGGTGTGAGCCAAGGCTCCGTGTTGAAGACCGTACTTTGACCTATAATGGTTTACTTTTATAAAATTATGACTTGGATGGAGAGTTGTCTCATTGGCACTCATACCACATCTTTTTATATCTACTAAATTGAAAACAACGTTCAAACCTATGATTGCGTTGGATAAAAACCGCAATTTTTATACGTGTGCATGCGAAACAAATTTCTTGGTAAAGGGGTCTAAATACAGCACAAACAACATTTTCCAAAAGACCAAAACAGTGAAAAGGTATATTTTAACAAAACGGGTATATCAAAAGTTCAGAAAAGGCTATCGTTAAAGATTTATTTTTCATTTTTCATGCCCATTTCATATAACCTTTTAACTGAATTTACAACTTCTTCCAAAGATTTGATATCCACATGTTAATCAATACATAATTTGAATGATCTGAAGGCAGACTATTTTCACCAATTTGTCTATCATGGAGTCTGTTATAATACTTCATAATTTGATGCTAAATTGTTGAAATCTAGGAGCTTCTGACCTTCCCCATGGACCCTATTCCAGGGCAACCGGAATTACGCCTCCCGTTCATAAAATCCTCGCCTAGGACTTTGAAATGTAAAGTAACGCCCTATACCCTAAAATTTGGAATTTCTCGTTATTGGTCTACTGCTGTTAAGATCCATCCAATCATTTTAATATACCATAGACAATTAATGGAGAGAATTCGGAAGAAAAAATATCCAACCCTGACACTTTAACTATAAAAATACATGCTCCAAGTCAGGAACCGTTACATTAGTGCATTTCACATTTATTTTATGTTTTTTAGCCAAAAAAAGGTCTAAAAAAATTTTAGCCTCGCTCCGCTCGGCAAAAGATTGTATTCTACGCCCCCTCTTTCAAATATCCTGGAAACGCCCCTGAACAAGGCGACATTGCACTCACATTGATCTGGAGGCGTTAACACCGGTTGTGGATCTGGAGGAGTTGGTCCCAGTGGTAAATCTGGCGGCATTGGCACCGGTTGTGGGCCTTCTGAAATATAATTTTCAGATAAAATATTTCAATTCACACTTTTCTGCATTATACTTCGAAGAGTCTAATATATGAATAGATTACCTTAGCTGTATTTGGAAAAAAAGGAGGCGAAAGATACCAAAGAGATATTCAAACTCCTTTGTCGAAAATCAACTGACAATCACAAAACACAACATAAAAACTATAGCAACACAAACTAAAAAGGGGGGGGGGGGGGCATTCTAAGTCATTTGAACAATAAACATGTCAATTTGCACATGATGACCATCTATACACATCTCACTAGTAACATAACTTGCATTAAGTTATAGTATGCCTACCTGACATGAATAATTTATAACAAATTCCACCTCCTAGCAAAACGCCACCTATTACACAAACGGAATCTCTAATACTCATGGTGATGCAATGATACAGAAATGATTAGTTCGGGAAATTGTACATGTATATCCAACATTATATCTCAATCATTCATTTAACATCTGTATCAATGGATAACTTCTTTCCTGCAACAACAACAAAATTTAATTATTAAAGGCATAGGTTTCAATACGTCTTTTTTTTTTTGTATTTCTACCATCTGATTAACGATATATGCACATATATAGTAAGATATACAAATCCTTGATGTAACATGTACTATGATTAGGCTATCGACTTTAGATTATACAGAACACTCAATAAAATTAAGAAAATTCACCAATAGATAAATTGTTCAGTAATAAAATAGTTTTTTCACATGTAACGATGTCTGGTATATTGTTCAAGAAAATAGAGTTTGCTTGAGGGAAACCTATCATCGTTGTAGAAATTCCAAATTCCGTCAGGCATGTGATTGCTTTTTTTTTTTTTTTTTTTTTTTTTTTGTGGTCCAAATGAAACTTATAGTTTTCAAAATGAAGTGGCGCAGAAGAAGCATTGGCGCAAATAAGTTGTGGTGCAAATGAATTCATATTTGGCGCAAAGAGATATCGCCCAAAAATTCAAAACCCGACTTACCTGAGGTAATTGATATACCCCATCTAAATCAGTTAATACTGCATTCCCAATTGCCGAGAATAAGCAATGAAAATATGAATCAGGTCATAAGAATTTTGCACGAAGGAATATCTCAACGTGCTGTTGCTAGAACATTTCACGTCAGAATGTTCTCTTGCAGTCCTTACAACACCAGAACAGACAGACGGGATTTGTTAATGACCACCCATGACCAGATAAACTTGTAGTGACAACGCCAGGTCAATAAAATTTCATTACGCGGTGTCATTTGCAAGACAGGTTTACGACCATAACGTCAACTGTCAACATAGTTTTCGGATGTCATGGCAGACAGATTCACCCCATACATGTTTCCAATGTACTGAAGTTATATCGAATCGACTGCAGAAAAAAAAACCATGTAAGGCCTGTAGTTTAAACCGCATTATTGTTAAATACAAATGGACAAAACCAAATTCAAAAAATGTACAAGAGAACTGTTTCACTTTTCTGTCAGTCGTTTAGGCGTTGGTTACAAGCAGTCACTGTCTTCGACGGTAACACGTACAATAACGAGGAGAACAACAGGGCTTCAGTGCATACCAGATTTGAACATAAAACATGACGTAATCAATTTAACTTTGAAACTGCAAACTTTATTTAGACAATGAAGTAATGAATGAAATTAATGTTGATATATATTTATTTTACAAGTATTGCATGTTTGAAAATGGAAATCAATAAGAATAATCTAGTGATGCGTTTTCAAAGTCCGACGGTATACAAAAATATCTAGCACAGAAAAAAATAAAATGCTGGCTTTTAGATAGCCCGAGTGTATCGTTGAACTTGCAATTATATTATGGTCTGATGATTACAATTAAAATAACCTTTTACCCAAAATCTCTATTCCATTTAAATAATATCTTTCTGTTTATTACAAATTTAAAAAAAAACATGAGGGAGAAACCAAGAAGACATTCAAAACTCATAAGACGAGAGAACCTGAGTACGTCATGGCAAAAAAGGTAGGACAGTGAAAAGACCAATAATTTCACGAAACACTACATACTGATCAACACGAACAACCACCAAAAGTTGGGGTTGATCTCGGGCATCTTATTATGTTGACAATTTACTACAGACGATTTCAATCGGATAATCATATGTTACACAGGGCTAACAACACACATTATACAAACTTCGACTCAAATCAAATTAAACACAACAAGATTAGCAAAATTTTGTTTTTCTCACATCGGGATTCAAACTCTAACGTCTGTGGCATCGTGAAAACATCGTTTGCATAATGACAAGCACACTAACCCACTCGGTGAACCTTGCTATATGAAAGTGTACCTTTCGTTAGTATAGTATTCCTTTCATCGATCCTCCGGCTATGACGGGTGGTAACACAGTGCGTTGTGTGTTGGCGCACGTTCATATAAGTGGCATGCCTTGCAGATCATTTGTTTTTTTGTCAGTCGTAAAGGATAATACTGCTTATCATGCAGTCATACTAAGAACACTGTATTATATACGTCTAAATATGTTCTCCATCGAGTAATCGTGTGTTATGTTATATAGATACAATAGATAAGCGTTGATTCTTGAAAAAGAAACCATGAGCCCGGAGGGCGAACGGTTTGTTTTTTATGAATCAACACTTATCCATTGTATCTATAACTTAAACTATTGTGTTAATGTCTTTCAAAATTAAAGCCTTTTCTTAATTAGAAGGTATTGTCACATGTTGTAAGTGAATTTAGATAACCATGTTATCGTGTCCAACGATGCATTAATAAATCTAAGATCATAATTAATTGGTTAAAAAAATTCAAACATAACACAACACGTCTGCCTTCAAAGATCTTTATATTATCAGGCATCTTAATATTATCGGTTTTTACAAAATAAGACATATTCGAACTTATTTCTAATAAGATTGAGAATTGAAACGGGGAATGTGTCAAAGAGACAACAACCTGACCAAAGAGCATATATACAGTATATATAATAGGTATGTTACCGACATTTCCAGCAAGAAGCCTAATTCTAGGCAAATCACGATTTTCTCGCATAGGAATTTGCGAATAAACATTTGTAAAATTATGTAGCAAAACAGATGAAATCATACTATATTTATAAAACAAAAATGGACAAATAGAATGTAATCATTTTCGTTTCAAATATGTGAAATAGTCCATAATAGTTCAAAAATAAACGGTAAAACTCAATATTTAACAAAAATATCCACAATAACATACAAAACAAGAAAACAAAAAACAAAAACAACAGGAAAACTAAGGAATAGGGACAAAAAAGAGAATACAGGGATTCGAACCTAAACCGACAAGTCCCTACCTTTAACTCATTGATCTTAACCATGCTAACCTCGCGGCTACCAACTTATACTATAGGATTGCCTATTATGTATATATAAAGGTACAAGCTCTCTGTGTCCGTTGTTCCGATGTATATCATATGTTCATTTAAATATATAAAATAGACATTTAAATTGTAACCGATTTGTAGCCGACAGGTTTCGTCGTTATGTTGATGTCAGTCACGGGTTCGATTCCCAGTGAAGGCATATAAAAGTAACAAAAATGAAAGGTAAGTTTTTTAATTTATTCCATGAGTGAACAGAAATCAGTAAATTCAATTCAAACTTAATGAAATTAGGCACACAATTGAAACAATTGAATATTGTTTGGTGAGTCCATTTCAGCGACAGAGTTAGGAAGCGTTGATTCTAGAAAAAGAATCCACGGTAAATGAATAGGCTGTCGTCACGCAAATGGTTTAAACAGGGCTAACATTACAATTTATACATACTTCGTCTCAAATCGAGCCCCACAAGGTTACATCTGCTATTTTTCAGACCTATTTTTCAGAACATGATAAAGAATTTTACTTAAACTGAAGCCTCACGAATTCTTTATGTCAAGTCTGGTATAGAGGAGTTAACATGGTGAAGCAGTTTCCAGGGAAAATTATGATTTCCGATTAGGTTCATCCAGTAAGAATTAGGCGGTATCATTGCAATCAAGTTAAAAATAGAAATATTTGAAACTCGTTAAATCATCGACGCTATTAACCTAGAAAGATCAATAATAATAGTTCAAAAATATTGAAATATGATTAGAGGAACCTATTTTATAGGAAGCTATATTTAAAAAAGCGGTTTTTGTTTTAGGAAGTGACAACTTCCCCTGTCTTTGTTTCAATAGTAAGGTCAAAATCGGACGGTTGCTTGAGATTATTACAATTTGAATAATACAGAGTTTACATAATTTACTCTCAAGATGTTAACAAAAAAGTATTAGCGAAAATACCGACCTCAAAGGTCTATTCTATAAAAACTGACAAAATTAAACTTTAGACTTATTAACCAACGGAACAAAAGGAAAACAACTGTCATTTTCCTGACTTGGTACATGCATTTTTCCAATGAAAACATTGCTGGTTAAACCTGGTTTTATAGCCAACTAAACCTTCCACTTGTATGACAGTTACTATGGTCGCACTTCCGTTATATTAACAAAATTGGATGAGCATAACAGACATAACAGGTTAATGTGGAAATAATTGGGATCAAGCTGCCAAAAAAATGTCAACATACATCACAGACATACAACACAACTGACTAAAAATTTAAACAGACATGCAAAAAAGAATCAATCAAAGACAACAAACAAAAAAAGTGTTTGTAGTAGATAGAAAATACAGTATATAATATACACTTTCTGGACCAAAGGAAAAAAACAGCACTGAGACAAAATAAAGGGGAAAACTGTAAATTAAGAAAAAGATACACAGCTTCAACATCTAGAATTTATAACTCAAGATCATCTTATATTATTTTGAAGTAGGCATTGAATATTTATTTATTAGGTCATGGTAATTTCCGTTGAACTTTTTGTCAAAAGGACGGGACATTATTTGACAAAACACTGGCTCATTAATTTTTTTTATCAGACTTCGATGACGTTTTACAAAGTATGAGTATGAGCTGCAAGCTCTTGAATATTAAATGAGTTGAGAAATGTATACTCCATACAGGGGTGAAGTTGGTATTGTGTTACTAAGGTGAGAACAATTCATAATTTCAAAATTGAAATCGTCTCGTTTGTCATAGATTCTGGTACTGAGATGACCGCTGCAGTCAAATTCGAGGTATATGTCTAGAAATGAGGTGGAGGAAGCTGTATCTATGGTTTCATCAATCTCTATTTCAGGCGGATATATTAAGGATGTACATTTGTACACCTCTGAGGAGCCAAAAATTTCTAGAATAAAACTTTTTTTCTTAACCTGATTTTTGGTTTTATATGACTGTAAAAAAATAATTGGTGAAGAAAAATCATATGGTGGTCCACTTCTTTTTTTTGCTACGGCCCTTTGAAAGTACCCAATTTTGATGATTTTTTTATTTTTCATCAATTTTTATCCATTTTTGGGCTATTATCGTGAAAAAAAATTACAGTTCCACAATTAACCTTTATTCATACTTTCAATAATGATGAAGTGGACCAATCTGAATAAATTTAACTTAAAAAAACTATAGGTCGGTGTTCATATAAGAAAGTTTTATCATATTTTGATGTTTTTTGTGTCAAATTTACCATTGCTGTCAATTTTGTAAATTTGTGATTTTTCTCTATTTTAAGAACAAAATGTACATTATTTCAACTTCTTTGTTATAAATGATTGAAAAAATACATATCTGAAAAATTTGAAAAGAAAAAAGTGATATGGGATGTACATTTTTCTGCTAAAATCATTTCTTGTAATCCTCACCCATTTTCTCAAAATTTTGGCTAAAAATACTGACTTGATTGGTTATATAATTTGAAAAAAATTATTACTCAAAAACTACTTATTATATCTACACAATTTTTTTCACAGAGTTAAGTTTGATTAAAACATTTTTTGAATTCATTGATATTTTCCACTTGTATCACATGTTTTGGAAATAATTCTAGACGAAATTTTAATGAGACTGAAACGTCAGAAGAATACATCATTAATGGGACCCAATCAGAACTTTGCAAAAGTTTCCAAGTTAATATATTATGATGTTGGTAAATGCTTATACATCCGCATACCAACTATCATTGACTTAACATAAGTGTGTTATCAAAAACTGATCTAATCACAAGTTTTTTAAACATGTAAACTATGAAAAACATTCAAAGTCAATAGACCATGACTGAGCGAGCGGAGCCAAATAATGTGTTACAGTCCTAGATACAGCCGACTAAGAAAGACATTACTCGACTAACAAACGCTTTATTTTTATAAAGCCTAGTTGGTCGAGTGGTTTAGCGCGCTGTACACAGTGCAGGCAGTGTTGCCTCGATGTCTCAGATGCAGGAGTTTGAATTCTGCCGAGGGGAGAACAACAGTTTGCTAACGCAAATTTGCAGATCTAACATTGGTGGGCATATTTCATAGCCCCATTGCTTTCTAAGTTAGATATTACAGTTTAAAGCAGTTATAACTATTCTTTATTAAGTTCAAATAAAGTGGCAGTCATTTCATATCAAAACTGTACCTTAAACTGACTTGTGCTAAAAAAATCAACATACCTTTAATTGCATATAAGAGCGCATTGGTTCCAGGAAGTTCGATAGTACAAGAACAAGTACTTCTTATCCGAGCAACAGGGCAAATATGCACTTCTATATTTAATTCATGAGAAATTTTCCAAAAGGGTTCTACAGTGATCCCAAGTCCTTAAGCTTTCATTTGAAACCAATATTACCTAGTAAATATTTTGATTATGGGCAAAGAAACAGTTATGCAAAGGAACTATTTTGTTTAAAATATTTACTACTGTTTTTTCTGACCGGGCCTGAATTTGTGGTTCAATGCATATACCATAAATAACAATACAATATACAAAATACAAATATGACAAACATAAATCAACGACAACCACTGAATTAACAACTTCTGACTAATGTGGCGGCGTTAAACATGTTTGTGAGTGCTCAACACCAACTCTTAACTTTGACAGCAGTGTAACACTAGTTGAATTCAGGAAGTCTTTTAGAGACTGATTACAGTCAGAGGAATATTTAATTGCAAGACATTTATATAAAGAAAAAGATTCTGCCGCGATATATATCTTTATATATGTACAGGGTTTGTTATTGTATTTTGCAGTACAGGACATGTTAATTAATCTAAGTGGTTTAATCAAATTCAAATTTAAATGTGTGATTTACAATGACACTTAGATTTTAAATTTTGATCATGAAAAAACAACCAAATTGTGTGACTCCAAATTTAAACTTTTAAATATGCTATAAATTATTTAAAACCAATTCACACGAGTAACGTATAGAATTACTATTTAAAATCAACTCAAGCATTTGAATTTGTGGGAGTACATGTATGTCAAAAGACCAATTTAGTAAAGAAGGTTATTATCGATAATATAAAATGTTTAATCGTGTCTATTATTACAATAAAGAAGGAAAGATACATCTGTGATTTGATCATTTGCTTCAACCTTATTTCAAAGGGGTCGAATTATACCAAAGGGATAGTCTAACACATAAGTCGACAACTAACTGACGATGATTTGACAACGAAAAGAAAATCGATAAGAAGACAAATAACAGTATACAAAACACAGCATACAAAACTAAAGACTGAGTAACACGAACCCAGCCAACTTTTGCAAAACATGTTGACTAAATTCATCATATTGAACCAAAAATAAAGGATGCCACAGATACAAACAGGTCTACTTCATATCTTTTATCCTGCAATGAGCAAACTATTGTACAAATAACAAGTATACAAATAAATTTTTGCTTTATTTGTACTTATACAAGTAAAGTCTCCTTTTACCCCACTTCCAAGTTGAGCAAGCGGTAATATGGATATTTCTTTTTCCGTACCAGTTCATTTTGGGGTCCTCTTTGCGGACAACGTTTAAACCATGTAGATTTCTTTGAGAGATTAGAGACAATCATTTGGTTTTAATAACTAAATTTTCAAGTGTTGGGCGTAAATTTCAGGATAAAAACAATATATGTACATTGTCGGAAAATATGAAATTTATTTGTACTCGCTGCGAGACAGGAGAAAAACTCGGCGATCCTCGCTTTTCGTCCTGTTTCTAAAGCTCATACAAATAAATTTTATATTTTCCGACAATGTACATATATTGTATATGAATGTCAAACATAAATGTACATGTACAGCCATTAGGTTGAAATTACTTTACCACAAAAATGACGCTATAATCTCCCGTAGTGAATTTTCAACATTCAGTACCAATTCCTGCAGTTTCTGCATATTCAGTGGCTATCTCCATATGACTACGATATCTTGCCTACCCTTCCAGGGCACCTGATATCACCCCTGTTTTTAGTAAGTTTCGTGTTGCTCAGTCTTACGTTTTCTATGTAGTGTTTTGTTGACTGTTATTTGTCTTTTCTTTCTTTTTCATGTGCTGTCGGTTTTTTGTCGGTCTTTCTAATGCTTATGCTTATGCATTCTGATTGTTACTTTGGTATCTTCCGTTTTTTCTCTCGATTTTTTTAAATGATATATATTTACTTTTGATGTTTTGGAAATTGGGTTGTAACTCTTTTTTGCTTTCGGTTTTGGTTCCATTTGATCATTCTTATATATTTCTCAACTACGTAGGACGATGGGAACATTTTTATTAAGTTACATAGAAACTACAATGTATTAATGCTTATATATATAAACGTAAACAGGAGACACTCTCTATGGACCAGTTAATTAAGTCCATTTAGACCTCCAGTAAATATAATTTGAATTTGAAATCACAAATCAAAACAAAACGATATCATTAATAAACCATTTTAAGTAACAAAACTGTAGTTTTTTAACCTTTCGTGAACATAAGTATGAATGAAAACAAAATGAAAAGTAATCTGATATTTTCAATAAAGATGTTAGCTAAACGCTGAATTAACTCAGTTATTTTCCCTTTTACAAGAACTACCGTAAGGTGATTTGGAGTAATATGTTACGTTCAAAACTATAACGGATGTTGAAAACCTTGAAAGCTAAAGCATTTTATAATCAAATACTTACCATAAAGCATATGTTATAATCTCACTGATATTGAGCATAACATTTCCTAAAGTAGACAAAACACGATCTTCATGCTTAAACGTGTATTTACCTGTAGATGTTCTCAATTTGGTAGCTATGGTCTAAATATAAACAAAATATTTAACTTATATGGTTATTGTCCTTTAACATGTTTAATTGTTGGATGAAATATCACACTTAGTTACTTGCTATGAGGACAAAGCAAGTTTATTGTTCCTCCGAGACACTAACTATACCCCGACGTGAAGTGAAGGGAAATAGTTGATATCGAGGGGGACAATAAACTTGCTATTGTCCGAAAGAAACTGGTATATATTTCGAGACAAATTTATGGTTATTCTCTTTATACTGCAACTTTCACAACTGTTCCAAATGAAATATTTCGGGTAAACCATCATTTTTTAATTTGAAGCGGATGTCGTAAAATTCCTAGTCAATAGTCTTTTTTGGACATTCCGAAAAATTAGTAGATTTATTCGTCTGTAATATAATAATTAGAAAATACATACTGAGGTATAATATATAATGTTAAATATCTTAACTAGATGGAAAAGTACTGCGACAGTAATTAGTGGATATTTAAATCTCGTAAATCGATTAAAAAGAGATAAATCTAGGTAGTAAACAACTCGTATACTAAAAAAAAGAATGGCTGCCGTTGCGTTGCAAGAAAATTCTTCTATTACGTAGCGTAAATAGTAAAACTTGTTTCCAGTCATGCTTACATACGTTTTTGAAATGTGAGAAAGAAAAAAAGCGGGATTTGGGAAATAAGCACCCCGTGATCGGTGTAAAACGCCACTTTTAACACTATTGTGATATTTCGTGGCGGTCATTTTTTATTGGTGGAGGAAGCCGGAGCGCCCGGAGAGAACCATCGACCTTCGATAGGAAAACTGACAATCCTTGGCAATTAAAATTGGAGTCGATCGGACCTGCCACGTACGGGAATCAAACTCACAACCTCAGTATTGACTGGATAGTAATACAGTAGTACAGTACAACTACTTAGACCACTTGGCCATCGAGGCCCCTTAAGCGTAATGCCAAAGAGAAAAAAATACATATAATAAAGTTCAGGAAATGATGAACCTGATTAAATTTTGTTCATTCTTTATAAGGGGAAGGCTATTTGTTTTGGTTTGTTTTTTCGGACGGAAACAGGGGTGTAGAGGAGTAATATTTTTCTCCACAAAATGCAGGAATTTTAGTTGTGTGCAAATATGAAAATTAGAACGACGTACGCCCTCCTTTTGGTCGCTAAAAAATAAATAATTTCATGTTTCTCACGATTTGAATGATTGTAAGCATAAAATCGTCCGAAACAATTTCCCAATCGACGCTTTAAAAAATCCTTTTAGGTTATGTTTTATCTTTATTCTTTTTGCATTTTGTTGTCTGTACCTTGTATTTTATTAGATTTTGGAGACAAACGTAGAGTATTGTTACAGTATTGATAATTTTATTGTACCGTAACGGCATGAATAAGAACAGAGAACCAGGGTGAAATCTAGTGACAAAATACTGGGCGCATTGCATTTGCGCCAATTTTTACAAAATCCAATCTTTCATTTGCGCCACAAGGTTGTATTTCATTTGCGCCAAAAAATAAAAACTACATTTGCTCCATTTTACAGTTAACATATAATGGAAAAGTTTAAAATATTTATTGCTTCTTCGTGAATAAGGATTTTTTTTAGAGTATTCCCCCTAGGTAACTACGTAAGTTCATACTCATTTCTAATATAAAACTGAGAGTCACTTAGATTTTAATATTATATAGTGTACACATGTTTGAGGTGTCAATATGGACATTGTCAATCTGAGACAAACAGGTCGTTGGTTTTTCTCAATTTGATTATTTCATATTTTTCGTGTCGGGCTGTTTATAGTCGACTACACGGTATGGGTTTTTCTCATTTTTGAAGGCCGTACGGTTGTCTATAATTGCTTTCATCCACTTCATTTGAACTTTGGTGGATAGTTGTCTCTTGGCAATCATACCACATCTCCTAATTTTTATATAGAGGAAATAAGTCTGTAATTTGGTATGACCACACATATACGATATCCAGTGTACATAAGTACATACCAGCCGTTGCTTACAAGTCTTGTGCCAGAACAAACTTTTGGTTTCACCCCAGTATATAGTGCTTTCTTTTAGGTTTAATGATCTCGTTAATTTATATCAGAACTGTGTTTTAACATTATTATGGAAAGTTTCTCATTAGTACGTAGCAGTATATAGTGCTTTCATTATGGTTACGATGACTGATTTCAGAGGAATATGTTTTAATAGTATGCAATCAAATACTGCGTTTTTTAAAGCTATTATTAAAAGTCTCTTTTGAATAAAACGATTTTTTATACTATTTACCTGTATTTACCTGTATTTTTGGCACAAATGAAATGTTTTATGTTTGCGCAAATTAAATATAGTTTGTGGCGCAAATGAAATATTATTTTTGCGCAAATGAAAAGCCAATTGGCGCAAAAGCAAAGCACCAAAAATACTACCTCCCCTCTGAACACCAAAAACTATCTTTTCAATGGTTATCCCGTTTTAGCAAGGACGCTATCAATAATGAATTCACGAGAAAACGTTTTGGTAAATATTAAAAATAAAAATAAGTTAAAATAATAAACAAATTTATTTTTAACTTATTATGTCCGTCCTTAAATAGAAAACGACGAGTACAGCAGGCTATAGGACCTTGATGTAAAATTTGTTTAAAATGTTGTTAAGCGAATTAATTCCTGGAGTATCAACTAACATTTTTTTTCCACTAGCTATAAACCGATCTGAAACATGCCAATTATCCGTATATATATGCAGCTAGATCAGAGAGGTGCAAGGGGGAAATTCCAAAGGAATCGATTGATATGCCGCAAATATAAACAATTTTGGAAATAAAGTTACTTAGCAAATTCAAATGGACCTTATCCTGATGTAAACATAGTTTCGATCATCCAGACACTCCATATCCATATTATTAACATTAAGAACGAGAACTCTAGAGTAACGCGACTAATGTAAACATTGAATGTGAATAGATCGAGAAGACCGGAAATACCGTGATAAACAAAAATCAAGACAACCAGTCACCTTTTCTTAAAATGGTATAAAAAATAGTAAAAAGATACCCACTTTAAAAAATATTCATCTTTAATTTCTTAACCTGCACAGACAGACTTTTAAATTGTAATATTCATGAAAAGACAATATTTTTATATTGAATAATGTTCACGTGACAAGAGCAGGCCGGTGTACTCGAGAACTTAGATGCGAAAAATAAGCATATTTTGGGAAATTGTAACTTGCTAATTAAGGGCTTTGTGCAACACTTCGAAAATTGGTGACCTGACAGGTCTTTAAATTTTGTTTGTACATGATGTTTTCCAATTTTTTTATCAATATGCAGCAAAGATTAACATTCAGATTTCAGTTTCACGAGCTTCTAATGCAATCAACTCAAGAAATACTGAACATAAAATATCGTGTATTTGCATGCATATTGCTTATAACACAGTTTTATCAAATAGTTTCTTTAAAATGTGCGATTGTTGTTTAGAAATAACTTTTGATCAGTATCGTCACCAGCATTGTTTTATTATTGATTTTCTCGACTTTTGCATAAAAATGGTTATTTTTCTTTTATTCTCGGTCTCTAGGTTTCCTACTGAACGTTTTTAATCAGAATTTAAGATTTTGTTTCAGCCTTAAAATGATAAACATATCAAGATGATAAAAACCCGTAATCCTGAATAGAGCAACTGCATTATAAGTTTATTTGTGTTTGTCATTTTTTGTGTAAAAAATGAAACCTATTTTGTTTGGATACTTTGGAATTTCATGTTAATATTCAACAAAGGTTTA
The DNA here is from genome assembly GCF_021869535.1 of Mytilus californianus. Lineage (NCBI taxonomy): Eukaryota > Metazoa > Mollusca > Bivalvia > Mytilida > Mytilidae > Mytilus > Mytilus californianus. The sequence continues at coordinate 15,176,710 of NW_026262626.1, forward strand.
TATTACTTCATATTACTATGATTGGCGGCATTGTTTTAATTATTTGTTTAGTTTTAGCCTCAGAAGACACACATTTGACATGTTTGAGTCACCATCTTAAAGAAATGAAAGATTTAAAATAAAACACTGTGAAATCTGATAATAATTCAGATCTGTTATCAATCTCTTATTCGTCTTATGAGTATAGCCGAGTCAGGGATCTATATATTTTGATTGGGTTGAAACAATGTGTAATTTTTATATTATAAAAGTTTTTCAAACAACGAAAATATTTTTATTTTTATTCATTAATTGCTCCCTGTATTTACATGTGCACTTAACTTTACTAAACTTTAACTAAAACTTATATGCAAATACATTGTATTTGCTCCTTTACAGATTTGATTTTTTCACGTACCTATTTCAAAAATTCATTTTTCGACAATGATGCCAAAATATCCAAACAAATACAATGAATTTTGATGTATAATTGTTTGCGTAAAGTCTAGTGACATCTATTACGTGCACTTTCAGGACAAATACATGTAAAAACAAAGGAAGGTGAATAGATGTTACAACTAGATTAGGGACACCATAGCGAGGGAACATAACACAACATTAAAAGATATTGAATAGAGTTTGGAGTATCATACGCATATTTAGAAAAATCATTTCTCATTAGTGGTGCTCGAAACCGAATAATAGATTAAAACTCAATTTTCGAGATCGTTGCTATTCCGTCCAAAAAATTGTTTAAGTGAACGTCAGTCGCTTTCCTTTAAGGGCATCGTCATTTCTATTAAATGATGAGCAAATGGTTGAAACAAATGATGCTATAACTATTGCACGAAATATTCGGCAAATTAGATCCTAATAATTGATAATCAGGACTGCAGTCGTTTATAAATTGTGTTTACGTTCCTATTTATAAAAATTTCTAAATTATCCCGCATGAAGACTTTCGCTTAGAAGCTTGGCGAACTTTATCAATGCAGGGATACAGACATGCCCCTCCATCTTTTAAATGACGTTATAAAAGTACGCATAAATTGACGAGCTTTCCGGCGAAGGACATAACTCAAAAATCCCCTATTGATTACTGTTTGCTTCACGTCTGGCAAATAAGTCACGCACATTCGATACGAGCCAAATAAAAATAGAAGTACTTATACTAGTATATACGAAGCAAAAGAATGTAATTATATATAGAAGCTACTGTAATCTTATAATATTTTTTTTTACCATTTTCTCTGTTCTTTATTAATTTCGCCCATTATTTGTTTTTTCTTCCTATTTTTCTCTATTTTGTTTTTGTTTTCCTATTTCTTTTTCTACTCTTTCTGTAAACCCCATCCAGACCCTCTATTATGATAGACACTGTAATATTCTTTTTGCATGTTCAAAATAAGAACCACTGGACGGTAAGCAACCAACAATCAATTGATTAAAGTAACTCTTTCATAATACGTAAATTTCAAGTAACAGATTAATGTCATGTTGCAGCTAAATTGAATTTCCGACTATATGAGGTCTGGATGGGGTGTATTCTATTTCTGTATTCTTTAAATTTTAAGGGAATTTTTCTTTATCTTTAAGAATAACGCTTATGCTGTAAAATTGTCATGCAAATGACTTCACTTTTAATCTGTAATTAGATGATTTCTTTATTCTGTACATCGTTCATTTCTGTAATCAGTATTTATTTTATTACTTCATTCTTTTATTTTCCACTGTTTTTTTTTTTATATACTTTAGACACCAACTGCATGTGCAGGATTTCACGGAAAATATATTGTACAGTCATAGCGTGCGAACAAAAGCACGATACGCAAGCACTGTGTCTTCATGTACATGTAGCTATACGTGTAGTTTACTATCAACTGTACTTTTTTTCTATTGTTTAAGTTGAGCTACTTTTTAAAGGGGCCAACATGTAGGATAAAATTAATAAAGTTTATCAAAAACAATTTACACACTTGATGAAAATAAATCTTAAACAAAAGTTTGTATTTGTTTGGTTTTTTTCACCTTCTTTGACTAATTAAACAATGTTTTAAGTAAGATAAAAGCCTTTAACAGTTTATTCTGTAAAATATTAAACAGAATGGACTGTAATTGGTTATATATTCTTTACATACATTGTCATTATTTATTTATAATTAGGGAAACAAGATATATTTCAGATGGTACAGTCATTAGATTAAAGTTAAAAGTGAAAATATTGAATTATATGATTAAGCTTTATTATATCATGGTCCATTGTAAAATATATAATATTTTTGGCCCATAGTGCAAAGATAGTTATTCTAGTCACTATTAGTCTAATTCACCATGGCAGACAGTATAAATTAAAATACATCTTGTCAAAGTTCAAATCATTATTTTCATAAAATTATGGATTGGAAGCATTTAAACATAACATTGAATACTTGTCACATAAAATTGTTACATGAAGATTCTTACAAGTAGCGTATTTTGTGAGTGCATCAGTTGAAATTCAAAGTGCATGTAGCCATTAAAATGCAGACGTTTTCCTTCACTGATAAGAAACTACAATTAACTAAAAACCTGCAGATAAGTGTTTAACATTCAAAGTCAGATTGATGCAAATTAGTTATTTGTGATGACACATTAAACAATGAATCTAGACTAACAAAATTTAAAACAAGTTTCTTTCTTTAAAAAAAGAAAAGCAATACGTGAACCCGAGACCGATGACTGGTCAACAGAAAAATGTTGCTGAATTTTTTTTTGTTTTGCTTTTGATTTGAAATAACTTACTGTGAATAGAATAAGGTATCGTAATGATGATGTTAAAACAATTTCATAGAAAATATGCGATTGTGTGTAGATTCTTGCACAAGTCAATTGAAAGCAATATTGGGTTCAAGTTAAGAATAGAAAAGTGTAAATATACAGCTACTATTTGAATTTACGTATTAAGGCTTTACTATCTTATTTATTACTTGGGATTGTACATCATTTTTTCTCAATCCTATCGCAAAACACAGTTTCTGCAAAACGAATGTCTAATGCAAATTGCACAAAGCAATCGCAATATAAATTTAAGCACTCAGTTTGCTTTATAATCTGGATGCTTTATTTATCTTTCATATCCTCATATTGTATTTCCTGGATGCCTTCAATGATTATTATACTCGTTATTGAAGCTGTCTGTACTCATGATAGATGTTGTATGGATAAATTTTAAAGTCCAACTTCCATGTGAAGTGAAACCCTGTGGCATGCAACTTATAAGAAGGTTTCGTATATTTTTCCTGAGAGTAACACATCAATGGGACCTCTTATATACTGACAATTGTTTGGTCTCATAACACATCTCAAATTTTAAGGATTTCCTGAAGGTACTTAAATCAATCCAAATATTCTACAGGAAAACTTTGGTTTAAAGAATATCTTATTTTCACTGAGAAGTTTTGTGAATACCTGAACATACAAGAGCCACTACCGGAAGCCTTCTCGACCAAACATATAAACGTATTGCCTAATATGCAATTCATATGAGAATTATTGCCGAATACATCTAAGATATTCTATTCCTGGGTATAACATCCTTAGTATTTCGAAAATTTCAAAGTTTATAATAGGACAGTCACTTAAAAAAAAAAAAAAGAGAAATAGCTAGAGGTCGGAATACCTTAAGTCATGATGACCATGCTTGAAAGTCACACGTCAAGCTCTTACTGCCATGTCCTGGATTTAGAAAACAAATGCGAAAATTCACATTCGCGAGTGAAAAATTAATATTTATGCATGTACGTGGTTTTTCTTGCGCAAGAAATAGTAAATGGAAGGCATACGCACTGATACTCTGGATAAGAATACGCATTTGCTTCATCACATATATTTTTCTAGACTTAAATCTAATGTTGAATAGTTGAATTCGAATATCAAACTACCTACCTCAAGTGTTTTGACTCCGGATTCATTGCCATTTAATCCGGAATTTGTGTGAACGCAAACTGATGGTGTGTCGTGTGAACAGGGTGATATACAATGTTAATGAACCAAGACGTGTGTAGAATAGCTGGTCAATACAATGAATACACATTTCAAAATTGTAGCATATTGTAAAGATTTAGATGCTATAAAGTTGAAAAATAAAAAACAAAAAAAAGAATTTAAATTAACATACATTCCTGTTAATGAATCTTTCCGAATATTTAAAATATAAAATCAATAAACACAAACGTCAAATATTTACTGATGGACATTTTATTTATCAAATCAATCTCTTTTTGACAGTTTAACTTTCCATTATATGAATATATAGAGAATATTATATGGATTTTTCAATATCACACCTGTATCAACCCGAGACACCAATATAATCCCAAGAGCTCTGATAAGTATATAATAAATTGCTATACAAAATATAAGCAGAAACTTACAAAACCATACTAAATCAGAATAAAATAATTAACGTAGTAATTAATATTTTTATGATTTGTAAAAATATTAATTACGTTTTTTGTGAGATTCAAGGATTTAAAATCCTTATGATTTGAAACCATACGAGTATTTTTTCATGCTTTCAGACATTTTCCCAGGCTATGATTGATATACAAAATATCACGTGGTAAACGTCAGACATAATCAGTTTATTCTGGGACATTATATATTAATAAACTATTTCCAGATTTATTGTCACAATGCACAATACCACGATGTACGAAATACTAGACACACAACGCGTACAGGAACCGTCTCAAAACATAAATTACATGATTGCGTTATCATTATACTTGATATCTAATAAACATTCGCATTATTCAAAACACATATGTTTTGTCAAAAGGCAAATAAGTTCAAATATATAAATGATTTTTTTACTGCAATCTAGTCTTTTTTTTTTACTCTCCCGTCTTCAAATGAACTTTGATTGTTGAAATATACAATGTGACCTATTCATAGAGGGACCGTATCAAAAACACAGATAACTACCCGTTTTAATGATCGAAAATTTTCTAGAGGTTCCGACAATCTTGTTTCCGACGATATCCGAATGGCCCATAGAAGTTACCAAAACTCACCACTATATAGGCGTGAACTCCTCAGGGAGTTCACGCAAAAATACTTGCAGTTAATACAAGTTAATACAAGTTAATACAAGTTGTATATTATACGTCATGTTTTGTCACTAAATGATTCTGACAGTATGAGATAAACATGATAAATAACACTTTGCTTACAAAAGTAAATAAATTTTAGAAAAACCTTCTTTATGTACAAAACATGTATTCCTCGTGGACCTTTGCCTCGTGAACCATAGGTTCACTCGGACCGTACGGATTGTATATACTTTAAATTAGTTTCCTCTTAATATCTTTAATTTCACAACCATTAGAAAATAACAATCATATACAATCCAGTACAGTAAAAAAAACAGTTTGACAAAACAACCACACGTCCAAGTGAGCTGTCATCAAATACTGCCCAAAACATTTTTCAACTTTGAAGAATAAAATAAGACTGACAGATGAAAAATTAAATCATCTGAAACGCTCATCAGTTTTCAGAGAAAAAAAAAACATCTTTTGAAAAGAAGAAAACCCTGGGGGAAAATATTTAATGATTTCACATTAGATGAATTTTGGTTGATTTATTGAATAGCTTGATTTGGTAACCCCAATTCGTGACTCAACTACACTTTCTTATATTCATCAGAAAAGTATGAAGGACAGTTGTCATACTTATGGAAAATGTTTGATCGATAAAAACCATGCTGTAAAATACCAAAAATAAGTTAAGGGCAAATGAAACTATACTTTCACAATATGTTTTTATACATTTTTGTTAGAATTTAGTAAATATAAAAATAAAGAGAAGAGTGGTGATTGGATATGAGACACCTATCTGCCAGAGTTCAAATGACGAAGATATAATATAAGCAATTATAAGTCATCATATGGCCTTCAAAAGTTATAAAAACCCATAACGTAGTAAGCTATAAAAGACCCCGACATGAAAATGATTACCAATTCAAACGAGAAAACTAAATTAAATAACAATATGATTTACGAAAAACGAATATGATAGAAATGAACCAACAAAAACCACTGAGTTACAGGCGCTTGACTTAAGACAGGCATATAAGGAAGTGGCGAGGTTAACATGTGTGTGAGCGCTCAACCTGCCTCCTAACATGTATCAGTCGTGTAACAGCACAAGTAAGAACAAACTATAAATAAAAACTGCAGTTTTCTCCATGACAAAACAAAATGAAGGCATAGAAAAGGACAAAGGTCATACTAGCTGAATTAAGGAAGTCGTTAGAGACTGAGGACAGTCGGAGGAATATTTATTTGTGAGACATTTAAATTGAGAGACAAAATATCTTTATATATCTACAGGTTTTGTTATTATATTTTTCAGTACAAATAATGTTAATTAATTAAAGTGGTTTTATCAAATTTTAATCTGAATGTGTGATTCATAATGACACTTAGCTTTAAATTTTGATCATGAACGAACAACACTGTGGCTACCAATTAAACTTTTAAATATTCTATAAATTGTTTGAAACCAATTTACATGAGTAACGTATAGAATTACTATTTAAAAATCAACTCAAACATTTGAATTTGTGTGTATATTTCAATAGACCAAATTAGTAAATAAGTTAATTATCAATAAAATAAAAATGTTCAATCGATATCATGTATATTATTACAATATAAAAGAAGGAATGATACATCTGTGATTTTTATATTTATGATCAACCTTAGTTCAAACTTTTTAAAAATATGTTGAGCTTGTCCTTCATATTGAATCGGAAATAAAAGATGCCACAGATACAAACAGGTCTCTTTCATATCTTGAATGCCACACACATAAATTTTCAGTTGAAATTACTTTTACCACAAAATTGACGACTACAATCTCCCGTAGTTTTTTTTTTTTTTTTTCAATATGCCGTACCAATTTCAGCATCATCTGCATATTCAGTGTTTTTCTACAAATAACTACTATATTCTGCTTACCCTTCCGGTGCACCTGATATAATCCCGGTTTTAGTAAGTTTCGTATTGCTCAGTCTTAAGTTATCTATGTAGTGTTTTATTGACTTTTGTATGTCTTTTCGTTCTTTTTCATGTGTTGCCGTTTTTTTTGTTTTTTTTTTTGTCTCTCGACGGCTTATGCATTCTGATTGTCACTTTAGTATCTTCCACTTCGTTTTTTTCCCGATCTTGTTTAATAAAAAAAGCCTTATTAACAGGTTTTCTATATATTTGCTTTTACTGTTTTAGAAATTGAATTGTAATTCTTTTCGGCTTTCGGTTTTGGTTCCATTTGATCATTCTTATATATTTCTCAACTACGTAGGACGATCGGAACAGATTTATAAAGATGCATAGAGACTAATAAAGCTTGATGAATATCAAAATTTAAACATGCGACACTCTCTGATATGGACCAGTTAAGTCTATTTAGACCTCCAGTAAATATAATTTGAATTTGAAATCACAAATTCAAATAAAACGGTATCAAGGATGAAAATCCAAACCTTATTAAAAAATGAAAAGCTGATAATTCACGAAGGAAAAAACGTATACCAGGATCCGGGCCAGTAATCGACCACATTTTGTGTATTCCCCTCGTGCATAACCGGGATGAGGCAAGTACCAATTTCTAAGTCATCGTTTTGTCCTCTGGTGAAGTTGAAACAATTTACAAAAATTAAAGCAAACACGAGTAAACGCAACAGCGAAACTGGGCTCCCAAATGTTATTGGTAAATAACGTCCTTCAGTTGTACATAAGACATTATTCTCGCAGCTATCAGAATTTACAATTTTGAATTTTGTCTTGCATATTTGCATAATGGATTCAGAAATTAAGTGCAAAAACGCAAAACTGCCGAAATGGCTTCATTTTAAGATCTTGTCACAAATCTTTGGCTTTCATCTTTTCCTATTAAAGTTAAATCGAGAAAAGCGCGTCAGATAAGGGACCCGACCACTTTTTTTTATTCTTGGATCCGAAACTGTACTGTAACTTACTAATAACCATAAAAGTGACAACATTGTAGTTTTTAACCTTTCGTGCTCTTAAGTGTAAACAAAAAAAAATCGAAAGATAATCAGATATTTCAAGAAACTGGGTAGCGGAAACGCTGAATTAACTCAGTTATTTTCCCTTTTACCAGTAGTACCGCAAAGTGATCTGGACTACTATGAGGTCTGAATTGGGTTTACAGAATAGAGAATAATGGCCCAAAAAAGTAATAGAGAAAAAAGAGAAAAAAATATAAAGAATAAAGAATAACGAGGTGCAAAAATAAAAAGAATAACTGTGGAAAATAAAAGAATTAGGTAATAAAATAGTAATTACTGAATTGAACCATGTACAGAATAAGAAATCATCTAATTACAGAAAATTAAAATGCTTGTAGTAAAATGGTTTTCATGAGAATTTTACAGAATAAGCGTTATTTTTAAAGATAACGAAAAATGTCATAAAAATTAAACGAATAGATAAAGGACTGTCCAACCGGACCTTCTCATGTCTGTTCTAAACCTTGAAACATAAAGCATATCTATCATTAGAATACATACCGTTTAGAACTTGCCATAATCACACTTATATTGAACATAACATGTTTAATTTTCTAAAGTGGAAAAATTGATCTTCAAGTTTAAACGTGTATTTACCTGTATACTTGTTCTAAATTTAGTAGCTATGGTTTAAATATAAACAATATAATTAACTAAAAAGATAATTGTCTTTTAACTTGTTGAATTAATTTACACTCTTATGTATTGGCTATGAGAACAAAGAAAGTTTATTGTCTCACCGAGACACTAACTTTACCCCGACGCGATGTGGAGGGAAATAGTTGATGTCGAGGGGGAAATAAACTTGCTATTGTCCTTAAAAACTGGTATATAATTCAAGACAATGTATGGTTATTCTCTTTATACTGCAACTCTTACAACAGTTCAAAATGAAATATTTTGGGTAAACCATTATTTTTGAATTTGAAGCGGACGACGTAATATTCTGCGTCAATATTTTTTTCGGACAATTTCGTAAAAATAGTCGTCTATAATGTTACAAGTAGAAAATACATACTGAGGTATAATATATAATGTTAAATGTCTTAACTATAGATGGAAAAGTAATGCGACGGTAATTTACCGATATTTAAATCTCGTTAAAAACATAAATAAATCAAGGTCGGAAACAACTCGTATACTCAGTTAAAGAATGGCTAATGTTGCTTGGTACAAGAAAAGTCTTCTTTTACATAGCATAAAAAAGTAAACTTTTTTCCAGTCATGCTTAAATAAACTTTTGAAATGAAGAGAAAACATAAAAAACGGGATTAAGGAAATTAGCAGCCCGTGACACCCCTCCCCTTTCATCATTATCGGAAGTTGATAACCTTCAAAAGCTAGTTAGCTTAACATGAGAATGTAAGCTTGTCATAGATTATTATAGAGTCAATAATTTTGCCTTTAAACTTAATAATTGATTGATTGGTGTAGGAAACTGACAATCCTAGTCAATTCAGATTGGAGTCGATTTGACCTGCCAAGTACGGGAATCAAACTCACAACATCAGTGTTGACTGGCTAGTTATATGACTACTTAGTCCACTTGGCCACTGAGGCCCCCTTAAACGTAATTCCAAAAAGAGTAGTACATAATAAAGTTACGGGGAATGATAAACGTGATTAAGTTTTGTTCCTTGTTTGTAAGGGGAAGACTATTTGTTTTGGTTTTTTTTCGGAAGGAGGGGTGGGGTGGGGGGGGGGGGGGGGGGAGCAGGAGTAATATTCTTCTCCACAAATGCAGAAATTTTAGTTTTGTGCAAATCTGAAAACTAGAAAAGCGTACGCCCTCCTTTTGATCAAAAAAAAAATAATCTCATGTTTCCCACGATTTAAATTATTGTTAATATAAACTCGTAAATATTTTCCCATCGACGCTTTAGAAAATCGTATAAGTTTATGTATTATTTGTATTCTTTTTGCATGTTGTTGTCTGTATCTTAGATTTTATTGGATTTTGGAGATAAAAGTAGAGTATTGTTACAGTATTGATAATTTTATTGTATCGTAACAGCATGAATAAGAACAGAGAACAGTGGGAAATCTGTTGTCAAAATACTACCTCCCCCTGTAAACACTAAAGAATAATGATCTTTTCAATGTTTGTCCCGTTTTAGCAAGGACGCTATCAATTATGAATTTACGAGAAAAAAGTTTTGGTAAATAGTGAAAATAAATATGTTACAAAATAATAACAAAATTTATATTTAATGTTATCATTTCCCTCCTTAAAGAGTAAACGACGAGTACAGAAAGCTATAGGACCTTGGTTTAAATTGGTTTAAAATGTTGCTATGCGAATAAATTCCTGGAGTACTATCTTCTATTTATTGTTCATGAAACTAGCCAATTATCCGTATATATATGCAGTTAGATCAGAGAAGTGCAGGAAAAAAATTCCAAAGGAATCGATTGATAACGAAAAAAATATTATCTCTTCCCGTAATCCTAAATAGAGCAACTGCATTAAAAGATTATTTGGTTTGTCATCTTTTGTGCCAAAAATGAAACCTGTTTTGCTTGGACACCTTAACACTTCATGTTGATATATAACAAAGATTACATATTACTAAATGCGCGGCATTGTTTTTAATTATTTGTTTAAGCTTTAGCCTCAGAATGCACACATTTGAGTCACCATCTTAAAGAAATGAAAGATTTAAAATAAAAACTGTGAAATCTGATACTAATTCTAATCTGTCATATTGTATTGTATTGTAACAGCATGAATAAGAACAGAGAACCAGTGGGAAATCTATTGTCAAAATATTTAAATCGCTTAATCGTCTAATGAGTATAGCGGAGTCAGGGATCTATGTATTTTGATTAGGTTGAAACACTGTAATCTATATACTATAACAGTTATTCAAACATCGAAAGTAATTTCATTTTTATTCATTAATTGCTCCCTGTATTTACATGTGCACTTAACTTTTCTTAACTTTAACTAAAACTTATATGTAAATACATTGTATTTGCTCCTTTAAAGATCTAAAACTTTTCACGTACCTATTTAGAAAATTCATTTTTCGACAATGATGCCCAGACATCCAAACGAATACAATGAATTTTGATGTATAATTGTCTTCTTGCACATTCAGGACGAATGCATGTAAAAGCAAAAGTAGGTAAATAGATTTTACAACTAGTCTTAGGGACACCTTAGCGAGGGAACATATCGCAAAATTACATGATACTGAATAGAGTTTGGAGTATCATACACATATTTAGAAAAATCATTTCTCATTAGTGGTGCTCGAAGCCGAATCATAGATTAAAACTCAATTTTCGAGATCGTTGCTATTCTGTCAAAAAATTGGGTTTAAGTGAACGTCAGGAGATGTGGTATGATTGCCAATGCGACAACTATCCACCAAAGTTGAAATGAGGTGGACGTAAGCAATAATAGGCCTTCGACATTGAGAAAAACCCATATTGTATAGTCGGCTTTAAAAAGCCCCGACATGAAAAATATGAAATAATTCAATTAATAAAACTAACAGCCTAATTTATAACAATTTACGAAAACCAAATATGACAGAAATGAACCAATGATAATCACTAAACTACAGGCTACTGACTAGAGACAGGCACTTACAGAATGTAGCGGGGTTAAACATGTCTGAAGGCCCCAACCCTAACCTAACCTGTGAGTCTGTTTTTCTTCCATTTGTGTTTGTGTGTTGCACGTATGGTATCTTGAATACTTGCTATCACCACAGTCCTTCGTTTAATGTGCTTTAAAGACATGCTTACATTCATTACTGACTGAAAAGGAAGGATAAGCTATTATCAGAGTCTGGATAGGGAGATCTGTCGTTTTCATTATTCTTTAATTTTTTTTTTACCATTTTCTCTGTTCCTTATTAATTTTGCCCATTATTTTCTATTCCTTATTTGTTTTCTCTTCCTATTTTTCTCTGTATTTTTTGGGGTTTTACTATTTTGTTCTATTCTTTCTGTAAACCCCATGCAGACCCTCTATTATGATAGACACTGCAATATTCTTTTTGCATGTTCAAAGTAAGAACCACTGGAAGGTAAGCAACCATCAATCAATCAATCAAGGTAACTCTTTCGTAATACGTAAATTTCAAGTAATAGATTAATGTCATGTTGCAGCTAAATTGAATATCAATCTATATGAGGGTCTGCATGGGGCGTATTCTATCTCTGTATTCTTTAAATTTTAAGGATATTTTTCTTTATCTTTAAAAATAACGCTTATTCTGTAAATTTTCATGCAAATGACTTCACTTTTAATCTGTAATTAGATGATTTTTGTTATTCTGTACATCGTTAATTTCTGTAATCAGTGTTTTATTACTTAATTCTTTTATTTTCCACTGTTATATTTTATACTTTGACATTTAAACATAGTGTACATGGAAGCCCCTATCCTGTGCTTCATAACTAAAAACAGTGTTGGAAATTGTGTAAAGGTACGGTATAGCTTAATCGAGATCCGTGTGAAAGATATATACCGATTATCAGGTTGTCTGCATATTTATATAATTGTAATCTATCAGCTGCGAGTCATAATATGAAGCGAACGAGTTCAAAAATTCTTCATATTGTGTGGAGCGGCTGGTATTTTACAATATAAATGTGATGAATCCTGATAATCTATTTATCGGATTGTATTTGTGTATTTTGCATGATAGATACAAGTGTTTTTCTTTGTTTCACCATCAAACCGGAAGATGACTTAATAAGTTCGGGTCAAACTTATCAACGACGTTTCATTCATAATGACGTCGGTGGAATGTCCGGTCAAAGTTATTCATCGTCTTTATCCACTTTTAGACACCAACTGCATGTGCAGGAATTCACGGAAAATATATTGTGTAGTCCTAGCGCGCGAAAAAAAGCATGATACGCATGCACTGTGTCTTCATGTACACGTAGCTATACATGTAGTTTACCTTCAACTGTACTTTATTTCTTTAAGTAAGATAAAAGACTCTAACAGTTTATTCTGTAAAATATTAAACAGAATGGACTGTAATTGGTTTTATATCCTTTACATACATTGTCATTATTTATTTATAATTAGGAAAAAAAAAACATATTTCAGATGTTACAGTCATTAGATCAAGTTAAAAGTGAAAATATTGAATTATATGATTAAGCTTTATTATATCATGGTCCGTTGTAAAATATATAAATTTTTTGCCCATAGTGCCAAGATAATTATTCTAGTCACTATTCCTCTAATTTACCATGGCAGACAGTATAAATTATAATACATCTTGTCAAAGTTCAAATTATTATTTTCATAAAATTATGGATTGGAAAAATTTAAACATTACATTGAATACTTGTCACATAAAATTGTTACATAAAGAATCTTACAAGTAGCGTATTTTGTGAGTGCATCAGTTGAAATTCAAAGTGCATGTAGCCAATTAAATGCAGACGTATTTTTTCTCTGATAAGAAACTTCGATTAATTAAAACCCTTCAGATAAGTATTTAACCTTCAAGGTCAGATTGATGCAAATTAGTTATTTGTGATAACACATTAAACAATGAATCTAGACTAACAAAATTTAAAACAAGTTTCTTTCTTTAAAAAAAGAAAAGCAACACGTGAACCCGAGACCGCTGACTGGTCACCAAAAATGTTGCTGATTTTTTTTGCTTTTGATTTGAAAAAACTTACTGTGAATAGAATAATGATGATGTTAAAACACCTTTTTGAAAATATGTAATTGTGTGTTGATTCTTGCAAAAGTCTATTGAAAGCAATGTTTGGTTTTAGTTGTGAATTGAAAAGTATAAATATACACGGGTTGTTGTCTCTTTGACACATTCCCCATTTCCATTCTCAATCTTAGCTACTATTTGAATTAACATTTTAAGGCTTTACTATTATATTTATTACATGGGAGTGTACATCATTTTTTCCTAATCTTATCCCAGTTTCTGCAAAACAAATATCGCAATATAAATTTAAGCACTCAGTTTGCTTTATAATCTAGATGTATTTATGCATCTTTTATATCTTCATATTTTGTTTCCTGGATGCCTTCAATGATTCTTATACTCGTTTTACAAATTTTAAGGATTTCCTGAAGGTACTTAAATCAATCAAAATATTCTACAGGAAAACTTGGTTTTTAAGAATATCTTATTTTCACTGAGAAGTTTTGTGAATACCTGAACGTACAAGATCCACTCCTCGAAGCCTTCTCGACTAATCATATAAACGTAGTACCTAGTATGCAAATCATATGTGAATTATTGCCGAATAAATCTAAGTTATCTATTCCTGGGTAGAACATCCTTAGTATTTTGAAAATTTCAAAGTTTATAATAGGACAGTCACTAAAAACGAAAAAAGAAAAGAAAAATAGCTAGAGGTCAGATTACCTTAAATAATGATGACCATGCTTGAAAGTCACACGTCTAGCTCTTACTGCCATGTCCTGGATTCAGAAAACAAAAATACGAAAATTCACATTCGGGAGTGAAAAATTAATATTTATGCATGCACGTGGTTTTCTTGCGCAAGAACTAATAAATGGAAAGCATACGCACTGATACTCTGGATAAGAATACGCATTTGCGTCATCACATATATTAATCTTGACTCAAATCTAATGTTTAATAGTTGAATTCGGATATCAAACTACTTACCTCAAGTGTTTTGACTCCGGACTCATTGCCATTTATTCCGGAATTTGTGTGACCGCAAATGGTGGTGTGTCGTGTGAACAGAGTGATATAAAATGTAAATGAACTAAGACGTGTGTAGTATAGCTGGTCAATACAATGAATACACTTTTCAAAATCGTACCATATTGCAAAGATTTAGATGCTATCAAGTTGAACTAGTAAAAACAAAAACAAAAAGAATTTAAATTAACATACATTCCTGTTTATGAATCTTTCCGAATTTTCAAATATAATATCAATAAACTAAAACGTCAAATATTTACTGATGGACATTTTATTTATCAAATCAATCTCTTCTGAAAGTCTAACTCTCCATTATATGAATATATAGAGAATATCATATGGCTTTTTCAATATCACAACCTGTATCAACCCGAGACTCCAATATAATCCCAAGAGCTCTGCTAAGTACATAATAAATTGCTATACAAAATATAAGCAGAGACTTATAAAACAATACTAAAACAGTACAAAATAATTAACGTAGTAATTAATTTTTTTATGATTTGTAAAATATTAATTACGTTTTTTGTGAGATGCAAGGATTTAAAATCCTTGTGAATTGAAACCATGCAAGTATTTTTTCATCCACTATCGTTTGAAATCTAGATCAAATATGTACGCATCCCTGCTCATTGGTGCTCATATGTTGTATATAATTTTTATAAATGTATTCACTGTTTGAAACTGAGGGACATAATACATCTATAACATTTTTTATTATATTTTATCTGGTACTATTATACTTATAAATCATGTCCCAGATTCTATTAAGGATTAATTTAATCCCAATTTAAACTTTATAATTTTATAAATATTCTCTTTGTCTGGTATTATCTATTAGCGAAATTAAACATTCTTGACAGAAAAATCCTTTTATTTAATTAACATGATTAACTATCAGCTTTCCGAACACTGTGTTTCCGACCTAAGTTAGATATTTATAACAGAAATATCGTTTTATAAAATTTTCTTCATGCTTTCAGACATTTTCCCAGGCCATGATTGAATTACAAAATATCACGTGGTAAACGTCAGAAATAATCAGTTTATTCTGGGACATTATATTTTTATAAACTATTCCCAGGTTTATTGTCACAATGCACAATACCACGTTGTATTTAATACTACACACACAACGCGTACAGGGACCGTCTCAAAACATGAATTATATAATTGCGTTATCATTATACTTGATAGTTAATAAATATTCGCATTATTAAAAAAACATATGTTTTGTCAAAAGGCAAATAAGTTCAAATATATAAATGATTTTTTGACTGCAATCTAGTCTTTATTTCTTCACTCTCCCATCAACAAATGAACTTTGATTGTTGAAATATACAATGTCACGTGGTAGCCTATCCATAGGGGGACCGTATCAAAGACACAGATAACTACCTGTTAAAATGATAGAAAATGTTCGAGAGGTTCCGAGAATCTTGTTTCTGAAGATATCCGAATGGCCCATAGAAATTACCAAAACTCACCACTATATAGGCGTGAACCCATCAGGGGGTTCACGCATAAATACTTGCAGTTAATACAATTTATAAAGTTGTATATTATACGTCATGTATTGTCACTAAATGATTCTGACAGTATGATACAAATAACACTTTGCTTACACAGTTATTTTTATAAAATAAATTTTATAAAAACCTTCGTTATGTATTCCTCGTGGACCTTTGGCTCGTGAACTTTAGGTTCATGCGGAACGTATGTTTTGTATATACTTTAAATAAATATCCTCTTAATATCTTAAATTTCACAACCATTAAAAATAACATTTATAATATCAATCATATACAATCCAGTACAGTAAGAAAAACAGATTGACAACATAAGCACACGTCCAAATGAGCTGTCATCAAATACTGCCCAAAACATTTTCAAACTTTGAAGAATAAAATAAGACTGACATATGTTGAAAAATTAAATCATCTGAAACATTGTGAAAGGCTCAGCAGTTTTCAAAAAAGCAACTTTAAAAAAAAAACCTGGGTGAAAATATTTAATGATTTTACATTTAAGATGAATTTTGGTTGATTTATTGAATTGTTGAACTGGTAACCCAAATTCATGACTCCACTACACTTTCTGATATTAAAAAGTATGTATGACAGTTGTCATACTGATACAAAATGCTCTGATCGATAAAAAGCTTGCTGTAAAATACCACTTTTATCAAGTTAAGGGCAATTGAAACTACACTTTCACAATATGTTTTTATATATTTTTGTTAGAATTAAGTAAATATAAAAATAAATAGAATAGTGGTGATTGGATATGAGACAACTATCTGCCAGAGTTCAAATGGCGAAGATATAAGCAATTATAAATCATCGTATGGCCTTCAAAAGTTAGAAAAATCCATATCATATTCAGCTATAAAAGACCCCGACATGAAAATGATTACCATTTCAAACGAGAAAACTAAATTATATAACAATATAATTTACGAAAAACGAATATGACAGAATTGAACCAACGAAAACCACTGAGTTACAGGCGCCTGACTTGGGATAGGCATATAAGGAATGTGGCGAGGTTAAATATGTGTGATAGCGATCAACCTACCCCCTAACATGTGACAGTCGTGGAACAGCATAAGGAAGAGCAAACTATAAAAAAAGCTGCAACTTTCTCCATAACAAAACAAAATGAAGGCATAGAAAAGGACAAAGGTCATTACTAGCAGAATTAAGGAAGTCATTAGAGACTGAGGACAGTCGGAGGAATATTTAATTGTAAGACATTTATATTGAGAGACAATATATCTTTATATATATATCTACAGGTTTTGTTATTGTATTTTTCAGTAAAAATAATGTTAATTAATCAAAGTGGTTTTACCAAATTTTAATCTGAATGTGTGATTTATAATGACACTTAGGTTTTAAATTTTGATCATGAAAGAACAACACAATTGTGTGGCTACCAATTTAAACTTTTAAATATTCTATAAATAATTTGAAACCAATTTACACGAGTAACGTATACAATTGATATCTAAAAATCAACTCAAACATTTGAATTTGTGTGTGTATTTCAATAGACCAAATTAGTAAAGAAGTTTGTTATCAATAATATAAAATATTTATTATCATATATATTATTACAATAAAGAAGGAATGATACATCTGTGACTTTGATAATATACATCAACCTTAGTTCAAAGGGGGCGAATGATATCAAAGGGATATTCTAACTCATAAGTCGAAAACAAACTGACAATGATTTGACAAGAAAAGAAAATCGATAAGAAGACAAATAACAGTATACAAAACACAGCATAGAAAACTAAAGACTGAGCGACACGAACCCGGCCAACTTTTCCAAAATATTTTGACTAAATCCAGCATATTGAACCAAAAATAAAGGATGCCACAGATACAAACAGGTCTACTTCATATCTTGAATGCCACACATAAATATACAGCCATAATAGGTTGAAATTACTTTACCACTAAAATGATACTACAATCTCCCGTAGTGAATTTTCAACGTTCCGTACCAATTCTAGCAGTATCTGCATATTCAGTGGCTATCTCCATATGACTACGATATCTTGCTTACCCTTCTAGGGCACCTGATGTCACCCCGGTTTTTAGTAAGTTTCGTGTTGCTTAGTCTTAAGTTTAACATGTTTTATATGTACTGTTTTGTTGACTGTTGTTTATCTTTTCGTTCTTTTTCATGTGTTGCAGGTTTTTTGTCGGTCTTTCTTATGCTTATGCATTCTGATTGTCACTTTGGTATCTTCCGTATTTTCTCTCGATAACGGTTTGTCTATATATTTACTTTTGATGTTTTGGAAATTGAGTTGTAACTCTTTTCGGCTTTCGGTTTTGGTTCCATTTGATCATTCTTATATATTTCTCAACTACGTAGGACGATGGGAACATTTTTATAAAATTACATAGAAACTACAATGTATTAAAGCTTGATGAATGTCAAAACTTAAACAGGAGACACTCTCTATGGACCAGTTAACTAAGTCCGTTTAATCCTCCAGTAAATTTAATTTGAATTTGAAATCACAAATTAAAATAAAACGGTATCAAGGTTGAAAATCCAAACCTTATTAAAAATGAAGAGCTGATAGCCCACGACGGACAAAACGTATAGCAGGATCCGGGCCATTTACCAAAATTAAAGCGAACACGAGTAAACACAACAGCTAAACTGAGCTCCGGTACCTATCATCCTTCAGATGTTCACAAGACATCAGTATTAAATTTATAGTTTTGAATTTTGTTTTGCATATTCACATGATGACTTCAGAAATTAATAATTAAGTGCAAAAATGGCAAATCTGCCGAAATAGTCTCGTTTAAGGATCTTATAACAAATTTTTGTTTTTTTTTGTTTTTTTTTTAATTGAAGATATTAAATCGAGGAAAAGCGCGTCAGATAAGGTGGCCGCCCGCCCGCCCGCACGCCTGCCGTAGTGCCCGACTACCGATACATTTTTTTTAAACCTGGATTCGCAATTGTACTGTAACTTACTAATAAGTAACCATTAAAAGACCATTTTAAGTAACAATACTGTAGTTTTCCAACCTTTCGTGAACATAAGTATGAATGAAAACAAAATGAAAAGTAAACTGATATTTTCAATAAAGATGTTAGCTAAACGCTGAATTAACTCAGTTATTTTCCCTTTTACAAGAACTAACGTAAGTTGATATGGAGTTATATGTAACGTTCAAAACTATAACGGATGTTGAAAACCTTGAAAGCTAAAGCATTTTTATAATCAAATACTTACCATAAAGCTAATCTCACTGATATTGAGCATAACATTTCCTAAAGTAAAAAAAAACATGATCTTCATGCTTAAACGTGTATTTACCTGTAGATGTTCTAAATTTGGTAGCTATGGTCTAAATATAAACAAAATATTTAACTAAAAACGTTAATGTCCTTTAACATGTTTAACTTGTTGAATGAAATTTCACAATTATTTACTGGTTAGAGGACAAAGCAAATTTGTTCCTCCGAGACACTAACTATACCCCGACGTGAAATGAAGGGAAATATATGTCGAGGGGGACAATACACTTGCTATTGTCCGATAGAAGCTGGTATATATTTCGAGAAAATTTATGGTTATTCTCTTTATACTTTCACAACTGTTCCAAATGAAATATTTCGGGTAAACCATCAATTTTGAATTTGAAGCGGATGTCGTAAAATTCTGCGTCAATAGTTATTTTGGACATTCCGAAAATAAGAAGATTTATTCGTCTGTAATATTATAAATAGAAAAAACATACTGAGGTATAATATATAATGTTAAATATCTTAACTAAATAGAAAAGATAAGCCCCAAGACCTGTAATTTCCCATTTGTTATACCTTGTGTTAAAGGGGCGAAATAAGCCTAATCCCTTCTTTTGCCTAAAAAAAAGTGTGGTATGTGACCAACATGTTCGACCTCGGCAGCATGCACTTCATGTAAATGGACTAGTAGCAATTCCAACAGAAACTTACCTGATTCTATTAAACAGAACATCTAGACATTACAATACCATGGCATACACTATCTTCAGCCCAAGACACGACTACTTTGAATTCTCATTTTTTCCAAGAACAGTAGTAGCCTGGAATAAATTACCGGAATCCACAGTGAAAGCTCCCACTATGGAAGCTTTCAAGAAACTGGTTACTTCGATGATGGAATGTTTATACCCTGCACCAACTGTACAGCATGCACCATATTTTCCTTTTTGATCTTTGATCTTTTATTGTAAATAGACATTACCAGCACCTACGTAACGCACAAGTTTTGAGTACTCATTATTGAGTTTAACTACTATATCAAAGAAGAAGAAGTACCAGCGGTCAAAGGGACGCCTTTCTTCACTCTGGGAGCAGCTTCAAGACGGTACCATCACAACGTCCTTCTTCCTTCGTGCTGTCGGGCACATGTACGACATTCCAGTGCAAGACCAGAGCCTGAGGAAGACACCGACAGCGACTGATTCATTTGACATTTAGTGAACTGTATTACTTGTATTGTGTTTGAACATATGTGTCTTAAATCTATATGTTTATATAACTTTTATTTATGAAATGCTAAATTTGAGTATTCTTTATGTTTAGTATAATATAGTGCGTTTGTTCTTATCAAATTGAACAACTATAGTGCGGTTAGTTGTTCTATATATATTATATGTACTGCGTATGATAGCTTCTGTATATGTAATTGTAGTGCTGTGGGTGTAAACTTTTTTTTTTTATAAAAAAAATTTATTTACGTAAGTGATAGTGTAACTGTTAGTGTGAATGATTTAAGTGTTATATATATTTTTATGTGAGTGGCAGTGATAGTGTGTTTGTAAGTGTGTATGAATTAATTGTTATATATTAGTGCTGATATTATATTTTAGAGAGTGAAAATGTGCATTTGTAATTATTTTGTTGTTAACTTGCAATAAAGAATAATGAATACTCATATTACTTGTTTTCTTTATCTATACACAACTATTCAAAAGATTGTCAACTTTAAGGAGTATCAAAAATATATTGACTACATTTAATGGTACAAAAAAAAACACACATGTGTTATAGTAGTCCCAGATGTTACCTGAAAAAAAAATATACAATTGATTATTATAACATCAAATAAAAGATCAAACTATAAAGACCTTGTTGATTACGTAACTTATATCAATCAGGATTTTGATTGAATTAAGTGATTACAAGTGGCATTACGTTGGTACACAATCATCAGACAATTGTTGAATAAACAAATCAATTAAAGACTAATGATTTGATTAAACAAGTCATTATGAGGAGTTAAATTGTATAGGTTCCATTGGACTGTAAATATCTATTTAGCTCTTCTATGTGTGAATTAAATAAAATAAAAATCGCCATGACATTCCTAGTTATCATGGAAAATAACTTCATATTTTATTTTTTATATGCTGAAGCTGCTATACAAACAGACACAATCACACTCATTTTCGTATCGATTTAAAATAATTCATCTTACTAGTACTCAAATATATTCATACTTCACTTACCTGTTGTCATCAATCAAATTCCATTTATCCTGATTCAAATTTGTCACCAATCCTCCGAGGTCAATATAGATTATTCGTTTTGTAATTATGGGGCCGGATCGACGTGGGACGGGTCGACTTTGGGCCTGATCGACTTGTGCCCGGATCGGTTTGGGACCGGAACGACCGGATACCTGCTGTACAGACTAATTCTACTGTGCAGTGCGAAGATATAAACGTAGGCCCGCAATCGCACATGCAGAAGAAGTTTAATACATATTTAAAGCCCGTTGCTCTGATTACACTGATTGCTCTGTGGTGCTCCAGATAGTGGAGGGATTTACTAAAAAGAAAGAAAGATCACCCCCCCCCCCCCCTCCCCCGATTTACTCTACAATTTCATAAAATAAATTTATTATCAGGCTATATGTTGCAATTGATATTTTTCTTCTGTAAATACTGTCAGTAATTCACTGATTTATCTTAAAATAGAACAAAACATTCAAAATTGAGGCACTGATTCCAAAATCTTCTGTCAGAGAGTAAAAATTATTTTGTGAATATATATATATAGCATTTTACTTTATTGATCTCATTAAAATAGATAGTCTTTTCAAGAATTGTTTGCCCCAAATGTCAATTTCTTTGCTTATTGTTTAGTTTCATATGTGTATATCAAGTTAAATATCGGGAACTCCATTTACCTTTGTTTACAAATTTGTACCATGTGCTAATTTATGTTACTGTTTCGTGTTGAGGTTAAAATGTAAAGGCTAAGGATTACATTTAATTTAAATAAATGCTCCCGCACATCTCGCATGGTTTCATTTAAACGAGACCTACTGAGGCTGATCCTTACGGTTGATCGCCGAATATGATATGTTATTATAGCTTTTACGGAAGATATTTCTTTACAAAAATTATTTAAAACATATATATTTTTGCAAGTACATGTATAATGAATTAAATTGCACAATAAGTAAAGGTAAACAGGGATATATACATGTATACACATCAGTGTGCTTTTATGATGAGTTAAGCCCAGTCCGACTGATTTTTATAGTTTGTTCTCATAATGTTCTTCTGTTACACCATTGACCCAGATTAGAAGGAGCATTTGGCACCTGCATACATGTTTAACCCCGCCACATTATGTATGTACATATGTACAAGTATCTGTCCCAATTCAGGAGCCTGTAATTCATGTAATTCAGTGGTTGTCCTTTGTTTCTGTACATGCATATCATATTTGTTTTTCATATATTTTTGGGTATATAAATCAGGCTGTTAGTTTTCTTCAGTGGTTGTCCTTGTTTGAAATGCTTTACATTTGTCATTTCTAAGCTATTTATAGCTTACTTTACAGTGTTAGTGACAGTGACCTAGAAAGTTGTTAACTTCTATGTGACTGTCAATTGATCTCTAGTAGAGAATGTTTCCATTGGCAATCGTTCCACGTCTTCCTATTTTGATACTTTACATATTTATGATTATTTTAGTAATAATAAATAATTTAACTCAACAAGTCAACTGTCATGACTACATGTATAGCATTCCATTTCAATTACAACATTAAAATTATATAATAATATATATGGGGACAGGTAATTTTAGTTTTAGGGATGGATGGGTTAGAGACGGATCCGCTGGGCCCAGATCAACATGAAAGCTATTGTTCACATACATGAAACACAGTGAACACTTGCACAAATACTAGATTGAGCCCCCCCCCCCCCCCCCCCCAAAAAAAAAAAATCCTTTCATAAATTTTCTTGTACTTCACATTTAATGAGAAGAGTAATCATGTTGATAAACCTACAACTTCCAACTGGGAGAAATATATTGTATTCCTTCAGGATCCTTTGGCTATGGAAACTTGAAAGGCCTCTGAATTTCTGTCTTTTGCCTTCATGGTCAGGATACAGGTTGTGAACAAGTTTTAGTAACTTTTAACCTGTCGAAACTCTATACCAAGTTTGTAACAGTGTGATGGATAAACTATGAGTGAAATATTAGTAGTAAATATCCATTCTCTGTGGGATAACACTACAAACAGGTCTGCTTTCTTCAGTTGTTATTTCATGATTGTACGCAGCGATACTTCCACATTCAGTCCAACAGCTAACTTCAACTGATATTTTACATCTCTGTGACACGAATTAAGGTTAATAACAGTTGTGTCTTTAGAGTGACGTTAGTAAAGACCGCAACTAGAATTACTTTGCAGAAAGCTGCATAAACAAAATTGTAAATTTGCCTCCACATGTAGTCAAACAGAACCGGAAGTGATAATAATAAACAACATACAAGATGCACAGAACAAAAATGATTAGTAAAAATGATAAATCTATTCAATTTAACATCATAAAGAAGTGAATATTTACTAAATTATCAATTTCTCAATACTGTTGGTTGTTTTTTTTTTTTAAAGATGCATCATTCATTATGAAATATTTTTTTTACTTGTTTTGAAGTTCAACAAGAGTTGTCTTTCTTGGAATAGTAAGATAAAGCGGTTAATTTAAAATGAAAATAACTTGAGATAGGTGTAAGGCTACAAATAAAACAATTGATATGTTGTTTGGAAGATTCCATATTTTCTGTTATGCTAAATGGTTTACTACAACTAGCCTGTTCTCAGCAGATATATGGTATATCATCCATCATATTTCCATAGTGAGGAAAACATGCCCATCTGAATTTTTATTATGGTATAAATGACATTAATAGTAGGCATCAACAATTATGGTTGAATATATGTTATTTTTTACTCAAATTGTGTCACATAACCAAATCGAATTTGAATTTGTTATTTTAACAAGTTTACCATTTGCAACCTTGCATCAATTATTAATGACAGAGGTAAAAAAAAACAAGTATCTTATACGTGTAAAATTTGTAAAATATAGATTCCACCATTTTAGAAAACCTAAAATGAATCATTTTATGTAAAGAGATCAGAAACGATCGATTAATGACGAATTTTCTCATGTATAATTTCTAAAAGATATTTGATTTGTTTTTAATTGTTTCGCCAGATACAAAAAAATAGTTGAAAGATCTAAAACGTTTTTGTTGGTGTAGTAAATAACAATAACAATAAGTACGATGATAAAGAATGACATAACAAAATATTTGTATATTCGAATACTTGAAATTAGTATTTAATCTTATAGGCGCGTGGGTACATTGTGCTTGGTTGTTGGAATCTTGGTTCTTATTTTTTATTACAAGTATCGGAGGGAATAGGGTTTGTTCATTATATTTTAAAATAAGTAAAGATAGTTTGTCATAATATCGTGTAACACAAGGTGTATAATCTACATGTACCTGTGTAATTCTTATTTCAATTCACATTTTAAGATTGGTAATCAAATGTTTGAATAAAAAAATACTGACTAGGGCAAATGTCCTATTTACTTCCTTAAGAGACAGAACAGCAAAATGTGTAGCAGATTGAAATAATTATTCAGACACTGTAAAAAGTTTATAATGCAAACATTATTTATTTCTTATCATTTTCAATCAAGGAGGTTTTAACTTGTCACATCTGTTAAAAAAAAACCGAGACAGTTTATTATGCGCAATTAAGAGATAATTAAGTATATATAATTTGCATAGCAGACAGTTAACGCAATTAAGAGATAATTAAGTATATATAATTTGCATAGGTGATAAAAAGCATCACTTGTATATTCAATTTAGCTTGTACAGACGTGCAGTATACAGCAGGCGAAATGTACAGGCAAATTGTGATTTTTTATACGTTCACACTTTTAAAGCTTTCTGCAGGTAAGAAACTTGTTTTCCTTGGATTATAATGATTTGTATGTCAATTACACAAAACAAATAATTTAGAAAGTGATAGCTCTTTTTTTATGCCCCATTTATGAGCATTACGTTTTTCGGTCTGTGCGTCCGTTCGTCTGTTCGTTCTTCCGTTCGTTCGTCCGTTCGTCCGTCCGTCTGTCCGGCTTCAGGTTAAAGTTTTTGGTCAACGTAGTTTTTGATGAAGTTGAAGTCCAATTAACTTGAAACCTAATACACATGTTCCCTATAATATGATCTTTCTAATGTTAATGCCAATTTAGAGTTTTGACCCAATTTTCACGGTCCACTGAACATAGAAAATGATAGTGCGAGTGATATCCTAGTGTTTAAGATGTAGACTTGGGATGAAAACATTTACTCTTTACATGTATTCATTAATACGTGTTACATAGTTAATTTCATCATAGCAGAAAACATATCAATTTTAAAGTAAAATGAATTGTTTAACATTTCATATTCAGGCTATCTCCTCAATTGTTTAATTATTTGGAGAATCGTGTTTTAATGTCAGATCTTTTATTGTTTCTGTTAAATTAAAGACAAATAATACATGTATTTTATTTTTTTGGATAAATTTATTTACAATAATAATGAATTCGGGACGATTTAGAAATTGGCATGTTGTGTATACACCTTTTTTTGGTGAACACTATATATGTTGCCCACTAGAGGTCCTTGTGTGCTTTTTATTGTTTGATTGCTATCTTCTGTTCGTTAAACCCACATCTACAACAGTTTAAGTTCTGTTTAATGTGCGTTTAAATCGGTTTAAGATAAATCATAGATGAAAGGGTTATTGAAAATAGATTTCCCTGAAGAACTTTCTCAGAGAAAGACTAGTAGAAGAAGTTTGTGTATATTTTTTTAGTGCAAAGTAGAAAATAACAACAACAACAAAAAAAGTTTCACTTTTCAATTTTTAACTCCCCAAAAATTTTATTTTATTAATTTTGCAGACGTGTCGCATCTAAACGAAGTCTGATTGGTCTCCAACTTACAAGTAAATTGTTTCCCTGTTTGGCACATACCTAAATATAAACCTCATTACACATGATCCCAAAATAGTCAATGAAAATTAATTTGTCGTAGTAAATTCCATTGAGCACAAAATAAATCCAAACGAATTTTAAATTATATGGATATTCAAAAATATTTTACGAAATTTGAAAAAAAAAAAAAATGTCTTGTTTGACTTTGATTGACAAACTGTCCTCTTTCCGAAGCATTTACAGTTTCCGTGTTATCGCTTCGTTACGGTTAAATAATTTTAGCATAAAATTTAAAAATCGATCTATGTAGCAATATATATAGAAGTCGCAGTAAACATTAAATAAATGCATGGCGGAAAGAAATATACGGAAACAAAAAGGTACAATGTGCACGTTACCTCGCAAATAATATTTAAAGAAATAACAATTAATTTATAAAACTAAGGACTTTAAGTTTAGTATTTTTCATCGGATATTGAAGTTTCCTGAACATAGAAAATATACAAGAAAACCTCTTAGTGCACTATATATATATAGCTAGAAAAATGAGCTTGATGTCCATTTTACTTAATATTGTTTAAGAATTTAGTGTATTCTTATTCATTCGGACATCTGTTTCCCTGGATCGGAACAAGACATTGTTTAATCTAAAATAGGCGTATTTATATATAAAGGGGCACTAGCTACGGGATATATAAAAAAAACTTAAATATGATTTTTTTTTTTGTTCAATCATTAATGAAACATATGAAAGTGAAATAGTGAAATAATTATTCGCTTTTAGCAGTCAGTATGGTTCAATTTTGTCAAAACAAGCTTTGAAACATTGATGATGAATTATTCACTTGCAAGTGAATGATTCGACCTCATTGAAACCGTATTCATGTGAACTTCAATTTAACCCCTTAGCTAGAGATGGATAACGCATGAATTGTCCGTGTAAAGTTGTTTCAAGGAGAAGAATATCAACATTAAAAGTGAAACAAAGGTAAATCATTTGATTGACTGATTTGATCCACAAAAAATCATTCTTTTACAGGTAAAAACGATGATAAATCTACAATATGAAATTAAACAAACAAAGAAAAATATAATTGCACGAGTTCGCTTAATCTATTTATATCTATATTTATGTTTATATCGCTTATATGGTCATGGGAGGTGTTCACAGGTCAACTCAATAGTTAATTAGATGGCGTCTAGACTAAAATATACACGAAACGTAGCTACATATTATCGAGCTCATGCTCTGAAAATTGTTCATTTAAGACTTTCAATAGTTTGGATAAATGTTTTTACATTGTTTTAAATCAAATATGAAAATTAAAGTCAAAACAGGAATTTGACAGCTAAGGCCCCTTTAAACTCACACTGCAAAATCATAATATTATTTATGTTTTTACACAGCGCAAGGACGTTATGCTTATCAGTTTGTCCTATTAAGCCTTGATGGTTTGATTTAGCAGGGGAAAATTAATCCGACGACCCGTAATATTTTTTTAATTAATTATATCTAATTGATTGTAACTCTTGAATAATGAATGCTTGTGTTTAAGACCCATTGATAGCCTCTCTCTCTCTCTCTCTCTCTCTCTCTCTCTCTCTCTCTCTCTCTCTCTTAACGCTGATTTAAATTACGATGATCTTAATAATGTTTACCTTTAAAATAAATGATTTTTCAACAGCGAGTAATATATAATATTTTTTTTTGTTTTTCCTTGTGAAAACTTAGTGGCCCTAAAGGTAAATGTCATCGTCAGATATATAATGGTAGGCGATTCACACTTTAGAATATATATCACATGCTGGTTCTTTTTACCTGGACACAGATTAAGTACGAATGTAAAATTATCGATATAAGTTTAATTCAATAGAATATACACGGTATCTCTGGACTAGGGAATTAAAGATATTTTAATCTGACAACAAGAATGCATATTATGTGTATGTAGATTTATTTGTGTTTTAATATGTCCAAACAATGCACAAAACCATCGTATTTTCACAAAATCTTTAAAATGTGTTGACTTGGAGCCTATATATATTTTAAAAACCGGAGACAAATCACTGATTTCCAATTATAGTCCAATCTCATTATTATCAGCAGTTGGAAAGTATTTAAAGAATTGTATTTAAAATGTATTAAATCAGTTAATCACTTAATAGCAAACAAGTTATTATACAAATCCTCGTCAGGTTTTATTCACCTTTTGGAATACTAATGCAGGAGTTCCACAAGGCTCTGTATTAGGATTAGGTCCCCAACTACTAGTATTCCTAATTTATGTAAATGACAAAGCTGATTATTTGATAAGTCTAACTCAATTGTTTCCTAATGACACATTTCTTTCTTATTCAAAGTATAGCCATTGCAAAGTAAAGGATGTATTTAATAGCGATTTAGAACTAATCTCAGCATTGTCTAAAGATTGGCTTATTTATTTTAATCCTAACGAGACAAAGACTATGCTATTCTCCTGTAATACTTCCCCAGATGATACTTAAAAAAAAATATTCAAAATCAAGCAGTAGAATTTGTCTATATATTTAAACGAAAGAAGAAACCTAAATTGATACAGACACCTTCCTATTTTACTTGTGGTGATAGAAATCTTAATATCATTTATACACGTTGAGAAATATGTGCAGTTCTTTAAATGCAGATTTACACCGTGTAAATATTAAACCCAATCCTGCAATGCATCTGTGGTCATCCTGTTGAGGATAGTATTCACTATTTGTTTGTATTGAGTGCCCTTTTCACAACGAAGCAAGAGAAATATTGTATTCAAAATAAGAAAGATATTCTATATCCATTGAGCTCCTTTGGCTGGTGACGGTGACCTTTAATTTCAGCAAAACATAAATCTTTTTGAGTCTGTACAATCATATATCAGAATTACACAAAAATTTAGAACATTCAATTTAAATTCTGAATTCCTACGTTCCAACTCTTCATTCAAGTCCAGTTTTAAATATTATTCCAAATTATGTCGCATTTTTTTTTTGTAGTTTGAATTACATGCACTAGAAAACACCTGCGACATCGCGGATTCGTAACTTAATTAAAGTACCTACGCCTTTTTTAAGCTTTTATTTTAATATTCATATTGTCATTTGATAAAGTCGTGCTATAAGGTGCATAGTTTTCTCTGCTATCAAAATCTTTCTGTTCGAACCCGTCCTGGTTCTCTTACAACAACCTGAACATTCATATGACAAAGATTGAATTTAGTAGTATTGTACGACTATGCCCCAAGCAGAGCTATAGAAAAACGGTACATAAACGGGTATTACACGGACACTTTAAAGATGATAACTTTTTCAATGAATTCCTCCTTTTTTGTTTGTTTTATTATTGATCAAACTAAGGAGGTTATATGATCTCCTAAATCAAAAAGAAATCACCGAATTACGAATCTAAATTAATTTTTTTTTTTGTAATCAGCGATCCACGAATTTACGTATACCACGAAACGTCTTTTTTTCTCTATCCACGAAAATTGATACCCACGAAAATAAATGAATCCACAGTACACTGAAACTTTTAATGAATAGACTCACTCGTGCATGATCAGTGAGTTCATAGGCACTTTAAATTTCAATAAGATTTGAACATTTTGTTTCATCGACAAATTTCTTGACTATTTTATTAAAATATTTACGTTGGCATCATTTACTATTATATTTTTTTTCAAACAATTCCAGTATATTACTTTTCATGTCAGTACACAAAGGGATTGACCATTTAACTTAAAAAGCGGAGGGGGGTTATAGTTTTTTTTTCTTCTAAAAAATATACTGATTATGGTCAAGCAGATGACAAAATAATGTTCTGATTCCTGATTTTCTGTATACCGTATAAAATAGTGCTAATTTGAAAAACTAAATATTTGTCTGACTCAGAAAAAAACATACCCCTCTTTTGAAGCTAAATGGTCGGTCCGTGAATGTAATTTTGTTTTTCAATAAATGGACATGAATTGTATTCTGGACAATGCTGAAGTAAAGAAATGATGGTAACGACGTTTGTATTTCAATAAAAAAAAAATCAAATCTGATCAAAAGATAAAATCCCTATCAACTCACCAATGCACGATTGGTCCTATAAATAAAAAGTGTCCTTGTAATAAATGTTCAAATAGGCAGCAATTCTTGAAGAATATCATGATTAACTTATGTCACGAATTTTGGACGGTAAGCTGCGATTGGATCATATTGTGACACGTGTGGTTCGTTGGATCTCATATGTTAATTGGTCAAATTTCGATTATGACGTCAAATTTTCTTACTTTACACTGAAATTCCTATTGTGACGTCATGAAAAAAGGCGACCGTGCCTGATGACGTCAAATAGAAAGAACACATCTTTCTACAAGTTAATCGAAAAAATAAGATTAAGATTGTCTGCATATTGACTAAAAGTCATGAGAGAAACTGATTCCACCACCAAATATCGTGCAATACGATATTTATCCACTCTCGACGGTTAAATTTTAAATATTTAAAACGCTCGGCGAGCCTCGCGCTTTCAAGTTGAAAATTTAAGTACAGTTCTCCCTAAGGACCATGCAGGGGGTGGTAAATGGGTTGTTTCAAAATCACTCCAAACAATTGTCATATTGTAGTATATGATAAAAAACGTTTTTCTACCCAGTGGTTTTTGTTTTGTCCCATGCGTTGCCATAGCACCAAGACTCAATGTTAATACACTTCTGAGGTTCAAAATACCACTAACATGATGTAATAATTAGATAGAAATTAATATGCTCTGGTGGATATGTAAAAAAAAAAGGCTAGAATAAAATGCAGTTTATTTTTTAAAAGAAGTGTATTAATAATTTATTTGAATAAAATTATTTAATGATAATGAAAACAGATAAAAAAAAATTGCATAGCAACGAAATCAGCACCATAGCAACAAGCTCAAAAATGAAAAAAATGCTATCTTTTTAAAAGACTGAAATGTTTTTTTGCAACCGTGGAAATAAAACAGGTGAACTTTTTTGAAGGTCCAGAATAAGAAGTAGAATAGTAGAATAAAAGTAATGATGATCACGTCTAATGGTTTCTCATCCCGTTTCACTTTTGGCTCAAATTTGGTACTTTTTTCCCTTATTTTTCAGTGTTTACCCAGTTAAAACATATTAAATCCACAGTTAACCATGAGTAAATGCACAACATTGAAAAGACAATTTTTCTCCTCAAGATTTCAGAAATTTAAAAGAAAATTTCAGAAATTTTTTTTTTAAAGGGGGGTGGGGGTAATAAAATTTTATTTTTTTTTGGGGGGGGGGGGCAATTTTCAACAGCATAGTGTATTGCACAAAAGCCAAAAAAAGAAGGGTGTAATTTTTTTAATTTTTTTTTTTTGGGGGGTGGGGAGGGGAGGGGGCGGCAATTCGCAACAACACTATTCGATTATTTTACTTTGAGTGTTAACGATGGGTATAATACGAATATAAATGCCCAACTAATGATAATATTAGTATTATTATATAATTCAATAATTTTTTTTTTTTTTTTTTTTAAATTGTGTTTTTCACTTATATATGTTCTTCTAGTGTAATTTTATTGCATTCTACTTTAAAACGCCCAGTGTTTACATTTGATTTTTTGTTTACCAAAACGTACATCATAACGTCACCTTGTTCCGTTGCCATGCAGTCGATAACATCTTTTCTCTGGATTTTCGTTTTATGAAAATTTACCACAAAACATAAATTGAAATGGATAGTTTTTTTTATTTGGCATTAGAATAGAGATAACTATATTGTACCTGAATCTGGGGCCTATGTAAACTGTGGGTTTTGTTGTTGAAAATTGAGATTTTATGGTAGCATAAACATGATAAATAAGTAAGGCGTAACACGGAACAGCCAGTTTTGTGTATTTATGCGTTTGTGCTAAACGTAGATATACTGTGATTATACTGGTTGACGATAATAGGTTGTCATATTAGAATTGGTGTTTATCATTGTCATTTGTTTAGTTTCTTCTGTTACCCATTTGAACATTGGACTTGACCTTTCTTTAAACTGAGTTTTACTGTACAAATAGATCTATATATTTGTTTATTCCATATATGCTAGAGGTAAAGGTTTGAGATCTCACAAAACATGTTTAACTTCACCACACTTTTGCACCTGTTGCAAGTCAGGAATCTCTAGCCTTTGTTATTTTTGTGAGTTATCTAATAATATTGGTTCATGAGTCATGTTAATATGTTTCAGGGTTAAGTATGATGTCTAATTTGCTGAACTAGTATATATTGTTGTTTTGGTGCTAGCTGAACCCAGTCTCCAAGTACAGGGTTTTCTCACCTGCTTTGATGGCCTAGGGCTGTTTTCTGCTCTTTGGTCGGGGTGTGTCCAAAAAATTTTCCATATTTCTACTCTAGATATATATGGACATTTATTTTTTCTTATAAGAACCAGAACTACAACTTCTCAAACATAATACTCTTTATACTTCTAGAAATCAACAACACAAAACTTTAGTCAAGTTTGATCTTTCATAATATGAAATTCTATCAACATATACATGTATCACTAAATCAGGTTTTATAAATGACACCAAGAAATGACTCCAGATATGTTCAATATAAATATCAAGTTTACTTAGAATCAAAGCACTATATGTTTTTAAATGTATTTTGGTATGTGCATCAATTTAAAAAAAAAGTGGTAGCAAGAATATAATTCTTGACACCAAAAATATTCATTTAATTTATACTAGCATATCATACCTGAATTTCATTTTATTTTGTAGTTGTACCGCAGAAAGATGTTTTCATTTTTTTTCTCAACAAATAAAATACATTTTACTGCAAATCCCACCGACACCCCATTTACCAAAGCTTTCTATTTTTGACAGTTATCAATTTGATATATCATTTTTGCAATAACACCATAGCACAAAAATAGGTTTTTTAATGTTGATGATTTATTGTAAACAAAACTTACTTATTTCAAAAACATCATTACCCCAAAACAAATATGCAACACTTCTGCAGCGTACCCTATATGTTAATGGATTTTTCTTTTACAAAACGAAAGTCTTAAGTTAACAAAAACTGATTTTATCAAAAATTAATTAACAAATTCCATTGAAATATAATACATGTACATGTATGCACATCAATATTATGTAAAACAATTGTGTGAAATTTCACAAACATCCTACCCATACTATCTGTAATAGATATTGGCGATTAGACAGATATATGAAAAATAAAGTGGAGATTAAGATGCAGAACCGTAAAAGCAATACATGCATAAACCACATTTTCAAAAATATTGTCTCTAAAATCATACATCAGTTTAAAATTTTACATTCAATCAGACACAGTAAGGTTTCTTATCTCCTGGTTTTCAATTTCAGCTAAAACAGCTTCTAAATCCTCATCATCTACCATGTCTATAACAAGTTTAAAGGTTCTTATTTCGGTTCTTTTATCCGCTACAGTAAGTCTTGAGAACAACGATGTCACTTGAGAGGAATCAAGGTATTCATTCACCTGAAATCTTTTTGTACCATCTGGCAACCTAGCCTGTCGTATTTTCACAGCAGCATCACTTGCTGTTATTGTTTCACCTGTTTTTTTTCCCCATTTTCATACAATTCTGAGAGGAAACTCTTTAAGTCAGAGGAAAATCTAACTGCTTTCTTGTCCTTCTTTAAGGCCCAACCTTTTTACAAAATAGTGGGGGGAATGGACTGAATTCCAGAAGATGCTCCCTCAGAGGTTGTTCTCACATCTGTAGATACTTCATTACATAATTGAATCCAACGGATCTTAATTTCATCATATGTTTATTTTCTTTCTAACTTAAATTCATGCCTTCCCAGTAACAAATGAATTTCTAGTGTATGGTGCTTCATATACATTTTAGTGCATCCTGTTACTGGGCACTTAAACATGTAAGAAGATTCATTTGGTACCAGTGGATTCCCTTCACATACAGAATTACTTGAACCTAGATCTGCAGGTTGATTGTCATCTTGGTTAGTCTTGCTGTTAGTTCGGATGTTTCCACTTTTCTCGGAACCAGAAAAATCCTCTTCATTGATGATCCTAGTACTCCTTTGCTCACAGGAATATGTCTGCAACTAAAACAAATATACATGTAATTTCATAATAACATTTAGGTACAGGAATATATACACACCCAAGTCATTTCATATGTAAATGAAGTTAAAATACATAAAGATTGTGTCATGGGACACCGATGCCTTTGTTTGTAAATATACTGCAAATTCTCAAGACAGCAAAAGTGACATCCAATCTTTATGAATTTAATCTGTGTTTGGCATTTTAAAATAAAAGCAATATTGTGTAGATAAGATTCCTTGTTAAAGGCTGTACGGTGATCTATAGTTGTTAATTTCTGTGTCATTTGGTCTCTTGAGGAGAGTTGTCTCATTGGCAATCATACCATTTCTTCTTTTTTATATGACCATGACCTGGTTTGGTTTGACTTATCTCAGACAACTGATAAATGATGATATAAAAATGTATGTGTCTACTAATTCTGGACATATACAAATATTAAAATTACCTCTTCTTTTGATATTGTTTTTCCTGTTCCAATGTCATAGGCTTTCCAGACAATTATGCTTCCATCTTCATGCAGCTTTAAGTTACTTATTTTGCTCACACCCTTCCATTTATGACTTTTTATCTCATGGTTTGACGTGTCTATTTTTGCAACAGCTAACTGACATCCTGTGACAGCCTTCCCACTGCAAATTGCAGCTCTCATGTCATTTGCAGTTTGAATGTTGCCACCACTAGCTACACAAGTCTTCATCTTGCACCTCATGTGAGCAATCTTGCTTTCACAACATGCACAATACGACTTTCCTGACTGTCGTTTACTATTATTATAACTACTGATCCTAACACCTGAAAAATAAAAGATTTTATATATTTTATGTCTCACATTCTTGCAATTAAATGTGAGCTTGACATGGAATGTCAATTGGTTATTTATCAGGTGTATAATTAATTATGTGCCATGAACATCTAAACAATATCCTTTTACTCAAAAACTGTGACATTCAATAACATTTACCATCTCATTTTTATCAATTTTTTTTTTTTTTTAAATAATGTTTGCATTATTTTCACATTTGTCCACCAATATGCTGAATAATAGTGACCTAGTTTTTTAGGTTTGGTTTCAGTATAAAACTTCAACCGTATCAATGGAGCATAAAATGTAGGTCAGATTTTTAAACATACAACAGTAGAAAATATAAACTTCACCTAAACAAATTTTGACCTTAAAATCTATGAACCATGAAATAAAGATCATACGACAGTTCCATTTTTGCACTTTTTAGTATATTTACTTTATAGAACAGCCCCGATTTTTCCTGATATTCAGCATTAAAACCATGTAATTGATTGTTTATACAAGCAATTAAATGATTAGGTTAAGTGCTTCTCTCACAGTTGGTGTCCACTGATGTTATCAAATAAACACAGATGGTTAGCTGGTCAAGATTATTTTATTTCAATATCACCTACACTAAATAAATTATATATTCTTAGATCTACAAAATATTCTCTTAGACAATGTGTTTTCTATTTTTTTTTCTTCTCATTTTTGCAATGTTTTCATCAAAAATTCAATTAAAAAATATATTAATTTCATTTTTCTTTGAATATTGATGAAAATATGATTATAACCCTTTGTATTTAAATCAAATGTGCATATATTTAGAGCTGGCATTTTCGGTGTAGGATAAATATCTATTGTTATGGAATACATTTTTCAGTATTTATCTTAATTTTTTTTTAGAATTTCCGACTTGCATGCTTGTAGTATAATTATTGTGTGTGTATTTTTAGACTAGAAATCCAAATCTGGTCTGTGTTTTGGTCAAGTAGAATTGGGACTATCCTCATCAGGTATCCCTAGCCTATATGTTTCCTTTCTTGTTATATTTAGAATGGTTCAATTTTGATTTCACTTAGGGGGATACTCGAATAACTATATTAAAATCAATTGGGCCCAGGACCAATCCATATATAAACTGTATACATATATATTCTGCATTTTTTCAGTATATAAGGTTCAAATATTACCTACTTCTATTCATATGCAAATGTGGAGTGGACCCTCCCCCTTATTTTCCACTGAATATAGGGGAAATATGTATATAAACCACTTTTTTGTTATATTGCATTGAAAAGAGTGAGATCAAATGCTTAGAATAAGAGAAAATAAGTTGAAATATGAAAGAATGTTTTCAAATGAAAATTAAACACAAAAATAATAAACAGCTCTGCCATGAGCGCATGATACGCCTGTCGCGTTTTCAAAAAATAAAGTTTAAAATAAACTTCTAAATGTCATATTAGAAATTTATGAAAAAGTAAAAAGAGGTTATCTTAATAGATATAAACCAGTCATTAAAATTTAATGAAAACTGCTCAAAGCACTTTAAAGATATTGTCCGAAAACTGGAAAATCACCCTTTTTTTAATAAAATCCCATAACTGGGAAATGTAAAATGTAAAATCAATAAAAATTTGAAAGGGAGCTTACGTCAATAGAAATAACCAATTCACCAAAGCTTCATGAGAACTGCTTAAAGCATTTTTGAGTTATTGTCCGAAAACTTGAAAATCCCCCCTTTTTTTTAATGAATAAAACCCCATTACTCGGAAACGTAAAATCTGAAATTTATAAAAATCGAAAGAAAGCTCATGTCAATAGATATAAACATTTCACCAAAGTTTCTTGCAAATTGGTGAAAGTAATTTGAGTTACTGTCCGAAAATAGGAAAATCACTTTTTTTATGAATAAAACCCCATAACTCGGAAATGTAAAATCTAAAATTTATAAAAAAAAGACGAAATGGAGCTCCCGTCAATAGATATAAACAATTTACCAAAGTTTCATGCAAATTGGTTAACGCGTTTTTTAGTTCATATTCAACATGTTGACGACAGACGGACAGACAGACGGACGGATGGACAACGGTATGCCATAATACCTCTCATAAACGGGCGTATAAAAAGGAAGGTTCTTTTTCCAAATTGTCTTTGCCTAATGAATATTCTATTAAGAATTTCTTTTAAATATTTAGGAAATTTCCTTTTATCATTAAATGACATTTTATCAAAATAAATGTGAAAATTACAAAGAAGATTCATTTCTAATGAAAATTAATCTTCAAAATGACAACAGATTATGGATCTATTCTAAATTTTTAAAAAAATGGAAAATTAATAAAAAAAAATCATAACTTTATATAACATTCCTTTAACTGTATCTGAACATGATCAATAAAAAAAAACACTGACTAGATTGAAGAATATTTATATTTATCATGTTTATATTTCAAGTAAAGACAGAAAATGCCAAAATGTTGACTTTCTTATCAGATGACCTATGTGTAACATCTGTGGTCAGTTTATTGGGAAGAGGGATATATAAATTACAAGGATTTCAAACTGTGAAGCTAATCAGTTGTGAAATTTGAGATTCCCTCAAATCTGAGGGCATTCTTCGGGCTGTACTATAAAGTATATTATACTATCTTAAACACACCTACATGCACATTTATAGAGTTGAATCCAAGTGGTTAGAGATCTTATGGCTGAAGTGACCAGACTGATAGATACAGATGGAACTGGAAGACTTCATTCTTTACTTTATTAGATTTCAAATTATTTTTTAATTTTTTTCCTTGACAAGAATTCCTAGTTTGGGGGATGGGGCCACATTTTTGAAACCCCTTTTACCCATTTCATTATAATTCAACTTACAAAATTAATTTAATTCTGTGCCTTATATCTCCCACCCTTATGTTGTAATCTGGAACAGCCATACGATGTAATTCATATACAAATTTTGTGCAATAACATGCAAATACACTTACCAGTTCGTTCACTTATTCCATTCAACGACAACCAGAAGTGACCACAATGGTAGCAACCAGCATTATCCGATCAAACAGACACTTCCTTTAATGATGGTATGACTGATTTCATATGAGTAATTAGGTGTTCCATTATTGATGCAACTGTAAACCAA
This sequence comes from Mytilus californianus, assembly GCF_021869535.1. Lineage (NCBI taxonomy): Eukaryota > Metazoa > Mollusca > Bivalvia > Mytilida > Mytilidae > Mytilus > Mytilus californianus. Next base: position 15,215,336 of record NW_026262626.1, read on the forward strand.
TCCTGCTTCACAGAGTGAAAGCAATGGCCAAATGTGTTATGCTGAAAAATATTAAACTTGTATAATTATTATTGATTATAAAATATTTGAATGTGACTGGTTGTAAATTAAATTATGATTTAATTGTTTTAAATTTATTCACAGAACATGTACAATAAATAGTGTATGGGAATAATGTGATATTGCTGTCCACTAGTTTAATAGAAGGTTCCCTGATGATATATAAATTGAAATGTTTGTAGAATGTTTATGATCACTTCCTACAGGCTAATTTTTTTTAAATTTATGTTCATTCACATTTATTGGTTTAATGTTCGTAACTGAATTTTGTTATTTTAGTATTTCCTGTAATTGCAATGAATAATTTTGTAAGGTTTGTCAATTTTTTAAGATTTGCAAATAAAAATACACACATGATTTCGAAATTTACAGTACTTAGAGTTCATTTCTTAAAAGTTTAAGGAGTAATTTATTGATTCAATGGAACATGTGTACTCCACATTACAACTCATTTACAAATATTTTAATTTTGAATGTAACACGTCTTCTGATTGGCTGACAGTGTTTTGTTTACCATCTCATAGACATAATTTTGTCATGTGACCGTGACGTCATCAACGTTTTTTCATGATTTACGCCGGTTTAAATGGAATTTGGATTAAATTATAAGGAATGACTGTATTATTTTTTCTGTCTATTCGAAATAACATAAAAAATGTGGTGCACACTTTAAAGTTAAGAAGTTGGCAATATCCTTTAACTTTACGTTCCGCTATATAGATGATGTTCTCTCACTAAATAATAGAAAATTTGGTGACTATGTTGAACGAATCTATCTCATCGAACTAGAGATAAAGGATACTACAGATATAGTTAAGTGTGCCTCATATCTTGACTTACATCTAGAAATAATTGACAATGAGGGTCGGTGGAAAACAAAACTTTACAACAAAAGAGATGATTTCAGCTTCCCAATTGTTAACTTTCCATTTCTATGTAGCAACATTCCAGCAGCGCCTGCATATGGAGTATATGTCTCCCAATTGATACGATATTCCCGGGCTTGTATTTCCTATCATGATTTCCTTGATAGAGGATTGCTGCTCACAAGGAAGCTATTAAACCAAGAGTTCCAAATAGTGAAGTTGAAGTCATCCCTTCGTAAATTTTACGGACGCCATCACGAGTTGGTTGACCGTTATGGAATAACTGTTTCACAGATGATAACGGATATGTTCCTTATGTCGTAACTACAGTGCACTTCCCTTTTCACGAATTAGACTACTTACCGGATTTGTAATAACATAAGCAACATGACGGGAGCCACATGTGGAGCAGGATCTGCTTACCCTTCCGGAGCACCTGAGATCACCCCCAGTTTTTGGTGGGGTTCGTGTTGCTTAGTCTTTAGTTTTCTATGTTGTGTCACCTGTACTATTATTTGTCTGTTTGTCTTTTTATTTTTGGCCATGGCGTTGTCAGTTTATTTTCGATCTATGAGTTTGACTGTTCCTCTGGTATCTTTCGTCCCTCTTTTAAAATAACCTGTGAAGTGTGCACCACATTTTTGATGTTATTTCTTCATAGACAGAAAAAATGTTACAGTCATTCCTTAAATAGATAACATAGGGTATTACTAATACCTTCAAGTTTTGTTCAGAATCTTTGTAAATTGCCACAGCAACATGCAATGATAGTCCTTTCTGTCCAAAGAAGTCTGTCATCTTTTCTCTGTGAAGTGCAGGTAGAAACTTCATAGCCCAGTCTATAACAATTAGAACAGATGTTTCATTCAGATCGTCAAACATTTTGGTTCTAGCTTCATCTTGGTTTACAGTTTTCAATAAATGGGCTTTCCAAAGTTCTATCTTGTAGCCATATGCCTCAACATCTCTTAAATGTTCTTCTTTTTCATCATTGGTTAGCTCAGTTGATAAGAAATATATATAAAATTAAATTGAACATATGTGCACTCTAAAATGTGCCCCCCCCCCCCCCCCACCACCACCATAAAATTCAATAAGTCAATAACTTAGCATTGCTTTCATGATTTCATAATGGTCATAATATAATCATTTTGCTTATCTAATTGTTAGCTTTAAAAAACATATATATGTATATAAATGCTAATCTATATTCGTTTTTCGTTCATTTTTTTTGTACATAAATGAGGCTGCCGTTTGTTTTCTCGTTTGAACTGTTTTTACATTTGTCATTATAGGGTCTTTTATACTAGCTATGCGGTATGGGTTTTTCTCATTGTTGAAGCCCATGTAATAACCTATAGTGGTTAATTTCTGTGTCATTTGGTCTCTTGTGGAGAGTTGTTTCATTGGCAATCATACCACATCTTCTTATCTTTATAATAAATAGAATATGATGTAGATTAGATTTGTGGTCATATAATTAAAAGTTTGTCTTTTTTATTGAATCTACATTTTTTTCTATCAATTGTCATACAGGTGTTTTCTGCTATAAATCTTATTTAAAACGAAAATATTAAGCATAAATTTCTGATGATAAATTAGTTAAAGGTACCAGTATCCATGTTATCATAATGAATTTTATCTGTAAGTCTCTTGTAGGTATATCTACAAAAAATGTAGTATTACTTCTGTAGAGTCATGACAGTGAAATTGGATAAGGCTGTTCAGTCAAAAACACCTTTTTCAAAGTGAATGCTGCTGATTGATGTTAATTCATTTTGATCGTCAAAAAGATGATAATCAAGGTTATCAGCACAGATCACTATCAATCACCATGATTCACAGTAAATCACTCCACACCAGTGATAGTGACTTGTACTTTTCCCCTTGTGTATACTGTTCATATGCATGTTACTGTAAATTCAGAAATTATTGCGTGCATTTGTTGTTGCATTTTTGTAATTTTAGACTAAAATGCGATTTTAATTTTTGCGATATTGACAAAAATCCTGTTTATTTCATATAAAAAAATTCAAACTGCGATTTTCAATTATTGCGATTATAACCCTGTCAAATTTTTCGCAATAATAAAAACATCGTAATAATTTCTGAATTTACAGTAAGTCATGTGTACTTGAAACTCAAACAATAATTTTTAACTGATATTTCACTTACCTGAAGTATTATTCACTCTGTCGACTAACATTTGCAAGACATCAGGTAGCAGGTTACATCTGTCACACACTAGATCATGAAGATGGTCACACTCTGCAGCATACTCTTTCTCCTTTGTATCACTTAATGCCAAGGTAATGCAGTGATCAGCACATCTATCATTCTTTTGTACATGCAGCTTATAGTCAGTTTTAAAGTATATTTTACTTTTTTTTAGATTTGACAATATTTCATCGGAATCATCTCTGTCTAACACCTCCATGTTTACCAGTTCTTTCGTTACATTTATCAAGAGGTCAAATGCTGTGTTTCCACAAACCAGAGCAATATTATCCAGTCCACGCAAATTTGTCTTTTTAGCTGCTAAACATAAAAATAATATCTTAAAAAGTGTTGATGAAGACAGTGGAGAGAAGTTTTGCTCCTTGCAAATGGTTATATACATATTGATTAACTCAGAGTAACATGATGTTCTTATGACTTGTGGAATAGATACAGTCTCTTGTTCCAGTTTCACTGTTCTCATTCCAAATGATGACACCTGAATAAACTGATGATAAAAAAAAATCAAGAGCATGTTCCAGTTTAATAGGATCCATTCTCAATCTGTGTAGTTTTTCTTTTGCATCTACACTGAAACTGCCAGGCCCATTATTATAAAATTGAAAATGCCTTCTGGCTTGATCTATACGCCATACTGTAAGACCAGGTATCAAATTCTGCAGTTGTGTTTTGGAGTATTTATTTCCAATCATTGAGAGCAGCTGTAATTTCTCATTATTGTTATCAGAACTGTTATAAAGATTTACGATCATTTGAGTCAACTGACTATCTGTATCGCCATTGTTACTGACATGTGAAGTAATATGCTTGAATAGCTTATTGCTTTGACCTGGTGCTATACATTCAACCAATGCATCAATACCTTGAAGTGCTTTTCTTTTATGCAGCCTAACTGTTCTGCTGCTTGCATCCTCTATTGGAGTTTTAAGCTGTCTCTTCAAAGGGCTGATTGATCCTTTTCCAAGAATTTGTAAAGCCTTATTTAAACTTTCAATTGATGGCTTGCTTAAAGCATCACTCCAGTTTGACACTTGAGAATCACAATCTTCTGTTGTTGATTGAGATTGATCCAGATCAAATATCTCAGATTGATGATCACCCTAAAATGAAGTATAAAGCACTGTTAAGATTCACCATATCAAAGAACCCCAATAATTCAATTTTTGATGAAATCAAACAAATTTAAATTTTGGACCCTTTGGACCTCAATGTGGACCAATTCAAAAATGGGGCCCAAAATTCAAAAATTTAATACACGGTGAGATTCAGCATATCATAGAACCCCATATATTCAATTTTTGTTAAAATCAAACTAAGTTTAATTTGGGACCCTTTGGACCTTAATGAAGACCAATTTGAAAACGGGACCAAAAATTAAAAATCTAAATATATGGTTAGATCCGGCATATCAAAGAACCCCAATAATTCAATTTTTGATGAAATCAAACAAAGTTTATTTTTGGACCCTTTGGACCTCAATGCGGACCAATTTAAAAACAGGGCCCAAAATCCAAAAACTTAAAACACGGTTTAATTCAGCATATTAAAGAACCGCAAGAATTCAAGAATAAAACCCCATTGAAATTGTCAAGAAATAAGCAATTTATACAAAGTATTAGAAAAGTATTGTTTTAAGTCCCTTATTCCTAGGGCCATAAGCCCCAAAAACAATTCCAACCTTTCTTTTTTGTTATGGAACCTTGTGGTACAACTTCAGATTGATCCATACACTTACACACAAGTTATTGTCTGGAAACTAGAAAAATGCTTATTTGGACCCCTTTTTTGGCCCTGAATTCCTAAACTGTTGGGTCCATAACCCCCAAAATCAATCCCAACCTTCCTTTTGTGGTTTCAAACCTTGTGTTTAAATTTCATAGAGATCCATATACTTAAACTAAAGTTATTGTCCGGAAACTAAGTGTTCTCGGACGACGCGGACGACGATTACGTGATACCAATATACGACTGCAAAAATGTTTGGCGGTCGAATAAAAAGAGGGGGGCAATAGGGGGTACGTTAACATGTTAACAACACCTCGATTTTGGCTAAAACAGTTAACAACAAATTCAAAAATGCTGATAACAGTTAACACAGTGGGTTGAAAACAGTTTTAAAACAGTTTAAATTTATCTCAGATAACAGTTAACAACACCTTGAAAAAGGCCAAAACAGGTTAACCTAAAAAGTTATTGCCCCCCCCCCCCCCCCCCCCCCCCCCCTACAAACTTAAGGTTATTCTGTTTATTTCTTTATTATCTTATCTTATCTGATTTAATTTCATATAGTATAATTTATGAACTCTGAAATATAACTCATTGTCTCTTAATTTAATACAAGAATTAAATGGTGCTTACACACTGTTAATTTTAGAATAAAAATTTTACAATCCTGTCAGCAGAATTAGGATTTGTATGCTCTTCTTACTGCACCAAATGCTTTAATTTTTCTCTTATCATTTTTTGGCAAATAAAATCTAGAAACTGCTGTTGGTCGGACAGAGGATTGGTCAGGAAAAGGTAGACAGACATAATAATTATGGTTATTTGGCCAAATTGTGATATAAATGTGAAGCAGTTTTGTGATTGACACAGAACTGTACTAGACCAAGGAATTGACAGTAATACAGCTTCGTTATGGTTTGCTTTTACAAATTGTGACTTGGATGGAGAGTTGTCTCATTGGCACTCATACCACATCTTTTTATATCTAGTTGATTTTATGTAGATTGTAGGATGCAAATTATTGTTTTACCTCTTATACATATACATGTAACATTGATAGTAAATTTTTTATCTCATTTTTATTAACAGAAAATAAAAAAAGATTTGCAAAATGAAAAAAAAACCTTTTCAAGAGCCCTTACTTTAGAACCTATATGGCTAAGAATCAAACAGCTTAAACAATTTGTGACTAATAATGACAAAGAGCACAATGAAATGGGAACCTAGAAATCAGTTCATATTTCGACCATATCTGGTTATATACATTTTTCAAAGTGAGAATAATTATTTACTTAACTTAAAAGTCCACATCTGTATGAAATGAGATGTCCTTCACTGGATACATCTGCCTCCCATTTCGATTGGTGGCCACTTGGCAACTTGCAAAACTTCAAATGGTTGGAAATATTTTTTGTGTATTCAGAAAGTGTCACATGTTCCTCATCTTTAGAAAATGTAGCAGAAAAACCACACTTACCCGCAGCAAACTTCTGCAATGGACACTGTGTCGTCTGTTTATCAACAGTGGCAGCCATTGAAACATCGCCCTCTATGTAAACATTTCTTCTAAGGGAGGTAATTTCGATAATTCCACTGATGATTAATTCAATATTCTGCGGTCTCATCTTTAATATTTTACGATCATTATCATTACTTTTTTTTATTTAAACTTGAAAAATAACTGTTTTTCTTATATATACAAATTATAACTTTCTTATTAATAGTTGCAAAAAAAAAATTGAAAATGAACAAAGTGGGTCACATTACTATGCATTTATAGTACTCTGAAATGGACAGTGATTGGAAGTTTAGACCAAAAAATTACACAAACCTCATTTTTAAGAAAAAATAATTGTTTGTATTTCTTAAAATTAAAGAAAGTCAATTACCAAAAATAAAGAAATTTGGTAATTTTTACTATACCACCCTTTGTTATACGCCTGCATTGTCCTTAGGTAGAACTATACTTAACTGTCTCGAGTGGATAAATATTGTATCACACTCGATGCAGTGGTAGAGTCTATATGTATATATCCCAAATTATAATAAGAATAGATATATTTCTGATAAAAGGATAAACACTTTCAGTGATTTTGTTGGCTGTTGTTACCTCATTAAAAAGATAGTTGTATGTAACCATAAAACGTATGCAGGTTTTATTAAGGCATTTAGGATCTGAGTATCATGTAAGGATGTAAAAATCTGTTTATATATAGCGTCACTGATGAGTCTTTTGAAGACGAAACGCGCGTCTGGCGCATATGCAAAATTTCAATCCTGGTATCTATGATGAGTTTAATAAGACACTATTAGATTAGCAAGTAAATGTAAACATTAAACTAATCAGGATTACAAGTAATTATTTTCTCCGGAGATTAGTTTATACATTTGTGAAAACACATTTAAAATTTCAGTTTAAGATTCGAATACAGGATTTGGTATTCTAATTTTTTATAAAAGCGAAATAATTGTTTCACTTTCCATCCGAAATGTGTCTTCTTCAAAAAATTAGAAATCAAACATAGAATATATTTTTGTCTGCATGAGCTGTATTTCATAAGATAATTTATAAAGATTAATGTTTTGAGTTATTTTTTCCTTTTATAACTTGAAAATCTTTCTAAACAAGTTCTAACATTTTCTTAAATTTTTTCCAATACCCTAAAAAACTGGCATTTTATAAATTATTCTAAATATTAATATATTTTTAGACATTTACACTGGTATGAAATAAATTCTAGTTGAATTTAACGATTCGTTTATCGCGATGTGCAAGTGACTTTTAACAATTCCAATGGAGAAGATATAAAAAAAATAATCAGCTCTTTGTTACGTTTTAGAAAGTACAAAACCATTATTTTTCAGAACAATGTAGATAACAGTGTAAAAGATTGACTGTCATCGGTGGATTACCTTTAAATATTTGCAACGAGAAAATATTCATTGTACTTTCTATGTGATAATATTTTATAAAATCAATTTTTTATACAATGCAAACTGGATTACAAATACCTTAGGAGTATTTTCTTAATCACTCTTTTTTCGAAGAAATTGATACGTCAATCTTAAAAAAATAAAAATTGTTGTGTATCAAGATATCTCATTGTTGTTTTTTTACGGCAGAATTTAGTGAAATATATGTCATGGAAGACTTTTCTAAAGAATAGGTAAAAGAAGATGTGGTATGAGTGCCATTGAGACAACTCTCCATCCAAGTCACAATTTGTAAGAGTAAACCATTTTAGGTAAGGAAATATGTTATAGATGACGTATGAGTATGCTTCAAAAAATGAAAACAACACGTTATAAGGTAGTCCCAAAGCCAAATATTAGAAAGCTAAGGATGAATAAGAAACCTAAACAGTTGAAGAGCTATCTAAGCAAAAAAGGACCTACAAAAATAGCCGAAGTCATTTTTGCTTGAGGGAGTTTAAATGATAATATTATAAGAACCTTTTTTCAAAACGCACTGTATCAGTATTTTGAATACGGTTATGACGTATAGAGGAGGCAGTCTAGAAAGTTATTCCCCTTTTTTTCAAAATGACAATTATTTTCATGGAAACTGATTATTTCCTTGAATCGAATTTGAACCTGTATTCTTTATTGCAAGCATGTACCAGTTATAAATAACAGATGTTAAAAGAAAAGCATCTTTCACAACGAAATTTTGTAAAACACAGATTATCTTAAATAAGTAAACACTGAAAGGAGTTATCTTTATGTAAACAGTTCAGAACGAAAAATAAACGAATGAGTTTTTCATTTTTTTTTTTTTTTATTATTTGGTTTTGACTGTTTTGTCAGACAACAAAAACTAGTTGAAGAATAGTAGATGGTATAGTTCAATAACAATACAAACATGTAGTTGGATAAACCAATAAATACTAAACGCCACAAAGTCTGTTATAACAATGCCGTGACACATTTTCAACAGTATATTCTCGAAACTAATACTTGATTTTATTGGCGCATTGGTGGATTTTGCTTGCTAATTGCAATCTATCTTAGGTTTTAATTATTATTAAATACAAGTCAACAAGTCTATAGGGTAGGTGTATTGATCTATTCCGTCGGTGAACATTGACATTTTTCTTATCGTGTATTACTGATTTATATTGTTTAGCTACCTGTGCAAGTTTCCAAATTATACATTATAATATTGGTAATCAAATATCTGCATAAAAGCATAGATTGGCAGAGAGAATTTGTCGTTATTTCCTTCTTTATGACAAGAAACATCAGCGTGTGTAGCAGACTTGAACAATTATTCAGACACTGTAATTACGCATTTATATCATTGATTTCTTACCTTTAAATCAAGGAAGTTTTAACTTGCCATAGCTGGTAAAAAAAAATGAAAGATATGTATATATAAAAATATATGAGTGATAAAAAGCATCACTTCTTCATTGACATTGTATATCTAGTTTAGCTTAGATAGACGTATAGCAGGCAACATGCACAAACTCAAGCAAATTTAGGCGAGTGACATTTTTATAAAGACGCTTAGTTAACGACTTTAATGCACCCACCTAACATACGGCTATATTATATATCATTCGAAAGCTTATTAACTGTACTTTCTGTTAAGCCCGGTCGTCAAAAATTCGTACGGTGCAATTTTCGTTAAATCAAGGTCAAAGGTCAAAACTGAATATTCGTAAACTTTGCTGGAATTAAACAAAATGTCCTTTTCTGGTACTTGTATGATATTTTTTTTCTTATAAAACCTTATAAAACAGATTATCATTATTCCAAATCAAATGCAAACTAAAGTGCTGATTGCGCAATATTTACAGAAAATTGTATTTCTTGGAAAAACTTCCAAAAATCATAAAACTGCAATAAAGGCTAAATTATTACTGAGGTTTGAATATTTGTATGTCAAAAATAGAATAAATGTATCGTTTATAGGCCGAGGGAATTTTTTCGTCATTTAAAACTGCAATTAATACGATATAGGTCAGGATGCAGCCTTCTAATGAAGCTTTTGCAGTTGCCCAGAAAGGACACCATCTGCAAATAGTGATCATTTTGCTTTTTTGGCTAGATAGTATTGTCAATATCGGCAGAAAATGATAAATCATATATGAAAAAAGAAGAATAATGGAAGAACGTTATGGAACAAACAAGGTATAATTAGTAAAAAGTTATTTTTTCCGATTTTTCAGAAATGTGACGAAGTTTATACTCGTTCAATATTCTAATGAAAACTGTTTGTACTATGCGCTTTTCAATAACTAATTCCTTTTAACGTTAGTCCATTATTAAATACTTTATTATTTGTTTTATCAAATATGAGTGAAAATTAATATATAGTGGAAGCTTGAATGCAATTTCTGACCAACTGCGATCACATCGGGTTTAGGTAGTGTTCGACTTTTTGGTAAAGTGTTTTAAGGACTGTTGTTTGTCAGTCCTACTTTATCTCTTTTTCTGCGACTATGGTTTGATACTACCTCCTTGCTATTTTTTCTATCTTTCAACCAACGAAAAGAAAACCAGATGATTCAAAGCTCTCTCTCTCTCTCTCTCTCTCTCTCTCTCTCTCTCTCTCTCTCTCTCTCTCTCTCTCTCTCTCTCTCTCTCTCTTTCTCTCTCTCTCTCTCTCTCTGTTAGTCTAAAGAAAACTTTGTAATGAGCAATTTTCCTCCTACATTGCTTGGTAGATTTTAGTGAGGTTCAAAACTGCTTTGTTTGGTAACAGGCTATTGCTGCTTATTGATAAAATTTTTGGGGTGACACCTTCACAGTAATTTCGTCTTTGATACGAAAAAATATAACTTATGTATTGTTGACGGGGATTGCAAGTTTTCAATCCGAAGGTTGGTAGTTCCTTGAGCACTCACTGGGCCTCCACTTATAAAAACTGATCGCCGCAAAATACTTTAGTAGCCACAAGTGCTGAAAATCGCATTTAACACCAACAATCAATCTATTATCTTTATATTACAATGTACTAATATGTTAACTATTCAGGACGTGTAAGTATTGTTATTGCAAATTGCTAAAATTTCCAAATCTATAGGATTAAATAATTCGGCCAGGCATGAAAACATTTTGAGTGGCTAGCTTATAATAGCTTACACTTCCTTGGTCAATGCATGATGCAGTATAAGCAACCAAGAAACATATAAAGATTGCTATATCAAAATTTCGCTCCCCAAACTTTCCCCCAAAAAGCATGAATTTCTAGTGTAGTATATCCTTTATCTTTGTTGCATTTTTAAAATTTGTGTTGTTTCAACCTTATATTGTCTGCATACAATTTGATTTAACACAAAACAGCTAAAAAGGCTACCTTTTTGCAGATGGCTCTATTTTGGGCAACTGCATGGGTTTTTTTTATTGGCTGTTTAATCAATAAGAAGCGTAATTGCAGTATTATGATGATGTCAACAATCCTTAGCACTGAATAAAATATATTATTTGGTTTTATGGTGAATAGCGATTGAATCACAGACAAAAAAATAGGTTTTCACGCATTTTTTGTCATTTTCACAGGAATTTCTGAAAAACGGCGTCATTTATTAAAAATTATACACTAATATTTCGAAGTACTTTTGATTAGTAAGTATTAACATATGTTCTAACAGATTTTCAAATTTTCATACAAAATATTATTATTCATAAGACACAATATGCAAAAATGCTGACATTGTGTAAAATTAGAAAATGTCTGTCCTTGACCTTTCATCGTGATTTCACGGAAACTGCACCATACGAATATTTGACGACCGGGCAAAATAGATAGAAGAGATGATGTGCTTTCGAACGGTGTATGATTTAGCCGTATGTTAGGTGTGTGCATTAAAAATGAAATGTTATGGTCAATGTCACTCGTCTATAACACGAATTTGGTAATTCTTAGGTATTGTAAATGATCAGATATAACCAAAGATAACACCATATAATATATTAACATCGTTTCTGCTTCTCGCATATTAGTTATGTAGAAATGTAGGAGCAAGACGTTAAAGGTTTAGACTAGAAACAGATGTCTGATACTGTAACTGTCCTATTCGAGCATTCAAATGCATTGAACGTATATTCATTTGTGGTATACAATCTCTATCCGTAAATCACTTCCAAAGAATTGTAACGTCGATTTTTACCGGAATATTTATTTGAAACAGTTGTTACATGTGCAGTATTGATTGGAAAAACATGCATTCTTTCGAAATTATTATTGTATTTCTTCTGGGCACAAACCTGTATATATGTTCGGCATGCAACGCCTCACATTCTAAATGTTCCTTAAACTTAGTTGAATATGTGACACAATGTATAGCTAGTTTGTGTATAAAATGGGAAGACATACCTTTTCGTTTTCTAAGAGCTTTTCTATAAAATATTTAGAATTAACTATTTACATGTCTTTCCAGGAATGACAGAATTTCCATGTCAGATTCCGTGTCCATGGCACAATAAAACATTCAATTATTACAGTTCCAGTTCTGTTAAAGGTACAAGGACGTGGACGTTTTCCGCTGATGGTCAAACAACCTACGTGAACGATCCGAGGGACAACATGCAAAATACCTACAAATGTCATCAAATTACAGAACGATTCATTATTTTTAGGTATGTTAATGGTAAACTTTAATGTACAATGTAACTTCATATTAAGATTAATTTGAGAAAAATATATTTTCAATTATTATGTCTTTATAAATTAAGAATGATTACCTGATATAACCTGATTGACTGATTGGTGTTTTACACCACTCTCAACACTATTGTTCTGTTTCTTGGTGGTCAGTTTTTATTGTTGGAGGAAGCCGGAGTGGCCATACAGAACCATCGACCTATGGGAGAAAATCTACAAATCCTAGTTAATTAAGATTGGAATCAAGTGCATCTGCCCCGAGCGGGATTCGAACTCACAATCTCACTGTTGACATGCTAGTGATACAGACAACTTGTAGATAATTATATAACATAACGATAATTTAATATTCTGATGACAAAAAAGGTGTGCAGCGTATTTATAGTGTAACATATAAGTTGTGTTTGGTCAGGATAAGTTATACAAAGGGGAAAGGGATAACTAGAACATGGATTAGTAGAAAAAAAGGAAATAGACAGATACCATTTGATAGAAATAGGCAGAAAGAATTTTAAAAACGGAAATTAGAAGAAAAGACAAGCTACAACTTACATTAATAAATGAAACAGTAGAATACCGCTGATCTAAAGTCATAAGTCGATAAGGAAAAAACCAATCCGGGTAACAAGCTAACACCAAGGGAAACGCATCAACTATAAGAGGATAACAACGAGAGAAAACAAAACACTGCAGTGAAAACTGAAATCAGTCGTACTTGATTCAAGATTGTTAAGCGTCATAGGTTCCATGCATCACCCGGTTGGTGAAGGTTAATGCAATGGGTGATCGATTTTACAAAGTGTTAAATGTATTTTCACTTTAATGACAAAGTTTAGACAGATGGACGAAAAGATAAGTTTATAATGCTCAACATTACGAACCAGACTATAAAAATCAAATCAGTATCTGAGCAGAAAGTTGATGAACAACGGTTATGTCAAAGAACGTCTCGTCCTTTTTCTTAAAAAGTTCATCGGAAGATACCAAGACATTGCTGATAAATATTCCGTATCAACTTCGAAAATGATACATATGGTCTTGGAGTATAGATTCGATGTACTGACGTTGTTTATCATCTTGATTACATGTTATAGTAAAATTGAGAATGGAAATGGGGAATGTGTCAAAGAGACAACAACCCGACCATATAGTTCATTTGTCTTTGTAAATTATGAACCTTAACCGTTTTTCCATTTTTGGTAATATCCTTTAGGCTTCGCTGGGAACTTATGCATCCCGCTAATATGTGCTGTTGTGCTGTTGTCATTTTTGTATTCTGTCTTTCAATATTGGTTATGTGCTTTTTCTATATGCCATTTTGTTTTTTTATGTTGACATATTTGTTTGTTTTATAGTGATTAAGATTATAACAGTGTTGACTGTTGTACCCTTATTATTGACTTTTTTACCTTCTATGTCTGTTTGTTTTGTTAACGCATTCTTGTCAATATAATGGAATTGTATGCGACTGTCATACAAGTGAGAGCTTTAGCTATCTTTAAAAACATTTTCTACATAAGGATATGCCTGTACCAAGTCAGGCATATGACAGTTGTTTTCCATGCTTTTGATGTGTTTGAGCTTTCGATTTTGCAATTTGGAGAGGAACGGTATTTTTGTTATTTTTATTTTCAGTAGAATATGATAAAGCAAAAAATGATAATTGAATTTTTAATATAGAATATAAGAACGAAATTAAAAGAAACAAACTAAGAAGAACCATGATTAAAACAATGTACACGTTATCATTTTTAAAATCTAAAACCTTGAAGCGATATCAAAGCGGCAATATTTTACTGATTTTCAAATCTCATAATTAATTGAAAAGACACAAATAAAAGTAACAAACAAGAACTAAGGGAGTCAGACGAACTGAAAAAAAGAGAGATACCGTTGTTTGGACACCGTGGACACCTTATGCTACGCCTGCGCCACCACCATGCACATTGATGTGCTGATATCTAAAGTACATTGTAATTATGAATATAATATGTGTTTTCAGCCGTGAATCATCTTCACTGGTGGTACAATGGATAAATCTGTGGTAGAGTTTTGACTTGTTTAGACGAACATATTAGTATACATATTTTTAAACACCATACGATGGAGCAGAGGGCATGTAACTGTTGAAAAATGGATAGTTTAAATCATCAGCTTCCAATATAAAGTCGTCCATCTGAGTCAATATCGAGACAAAAATTAGAATATGAAGCAGATCTTTTACTATCTATAGTAAAATCGTTGAAAACTACGAAAAACTCCGTAAACCGTGCATAATTTTCCGCACATACAAAAAATTGACGAAATCTTCGTGAAGTAGGTCCCAGAAATGCGTCGAGTGATTAGAGAGTTTCTGTTCAATGTTTAAAACTTTGATGTTGCTTTCAGGTATTGATTATAAAGGTCTTTCCTTTTTCTATAAGGTTGAAATTTGTTCAGGACCAGACCCCGGTTCTTCGTTACATTTGGATTGAAAAAGATTCAACGACTCATTGGTAGGGTTATGCCCCTATGAAAATTAATCGCAGTCGGTTGGCCCCCAAAATTCAGAAACCGTAAGTCGTAGACACCTAAGATCTTCAACAATCATCATCCATTGATGTGACTCTGAAAAGTATCTCAAGGTCAAATTTGTATGTTGACCTTGACCTTTGACCTACCACCTTGTTATGGGATAATCTCAGAAACCATTATACATACAGAAGTTTCGAATAGTGGGAAATGTTTGGGTCATTAAGTCGCAACTTCGTTACATTTTGACCGAAAAAATTTGACCTTTCTATAAGGGGCATAACCCCTAGTTTATGTTTCTAAAAAGACAAAATCAGCTTTTACTGTTAAACCAAAGGTCCTAGACCTATGGGTCTTCAACAATGACATTTGGGACCAATGACCTTGACAAAGGTCACAAGTTCAAAGGTCAAGGTTATGCCCCAGATAGCGAATTATGTGTGTTTGACTTTATTAAAAGGATTTTTAGTGTGTTTTAAAGCTTTTTAAGGTTGACCTTGACCTTTGACCTTACAACATTTTATTGGATATCTCAAAAACGATTATATTTACAGAAATAGTAAATAGTGAAAAATGTTTAGGTGACTAAGGCACAACTTTTTTTACATTATGACTGAAGAGATTTGACATATCATTAAGGGGCATAACCCCCGTTAACGCTTTCTTAAAAAACTAAATCATCTTTAACTCTTGAACCAAAGGTCCTAGACCCATGGGGTCTTTTATAATGACATCGTGGACCAATGACCTTCACAAAGGTCACAAGGTCAAAAGTCAAGGTCATGTCCTAAATAGCGAATTTGTCGTTTTTGTCATATTTTAACGGTTTTATGTGTGTTCGAGAGCTTTTCAATGCATTTTACGTCTATTGGGACATGTATTTTACATTACGAAAAGGAAAGACCTCTCAATTGTTCAAGAACAATTGACATTTTAATTATTATTATTTTTGTTCCGCCAAACTTTGACAAAATTTTCCTCCGTAACCGTAAGCCATGTCGCTTTCAGGTTCACACTTTGTTTCGGTGTCATAAATAAGTATCCGGAACTCACCCTGTGAGTCGTAAAATTTTGTCGGTCCGGAGTTATCCCTCCAAAACCTCATCTTCGCTAGCCAAGGGTTACGATCCACTTCCCTCCTCTCCACCCTTGGCGAATTGAGATAGAATTTCGGAGACACAAGGTAATGATTTTCATTGGTTGCATTCGAAACTCGCTGCATCCATTCAAAAAGCGCCTATATCATGATCACGTGTAAATGTAGAAAGTGTATGTAAACAATTGCCACGTGCTTATTGTGCAACAAGTCTTTACATCCCTAAACAAACGACTATATTTAATGACAATTTGAATGCTTTTAATCAACTAATAGAAGTTCCTGTGTATGTTTCTTGCACAAATGCATGCATGTCAACGTATATTTTCGTTTCCTGCTTTACCAAGTGTGTAGAATCTAGACGCTACCGTGTTTTTACCTCCAAATTGAAGAGTTCAAGTGCTGCCATTGGTCAAGAATAATGTATTCGAAATGGGCGTGACTTTAATCTATCGATAAATTGCACAACATTGTTATCACAAATGTTGGCTTAATCTGCCAAGGGTGGAGAGGAAGGAAGTGGATTGTAACCCTTGGCTAGCGAAGATGCCGAAACCTAAAAACCTTGTTGTCATTCAAACACCGTAACCGTAATAGGTAACAAAATAACGAGCGGTGAAATTTGTTCAGAACCTGACCCTGGTTCTTCGATACATTTGAATCGAAAAGATTCAACGATTCATTGGTAGGGTTATGCCCCTATGAAAATTAACCGATGTCGGTTGGCCACTAAAACTCAAAAACCGTAAGTCGTAGCCACCTAGGATCTTCACCAATGATCATCAATTTCTGTGACTTTGAAAATGCCTAAAAGTCAAATTTGTATGTTAACCTTGACCTTCGACCTTACACCTTGTTATGGGATGATCTCAGAAACCATTATACTTACAGAAGTTTTGAATAGTGGAAAATGTTTGGGTCATTAAGGCGCAACTTTGTTACATTTAACCGAATAGATTTGACCTTTCTTTAAGGGGCATAACCCCTGTTTTAGGTTTCTGAAAAGACAAAATCAGCTTTTACTATATAACCAAAGGTCCTAGATCCATGGAGTTTTCAGCAATGACATTTGGGACCAATGACCTTGACAAAGGTCACATGGTCAAAGGTCAAGGTCATGTCCCAGATTGCGAATTATGTTTTTGACCTTATTTAAAGGATTTTTAGTGTGTTTTAAAGCTTTTAAAGGTTGACCTTGACCTTTGACCTTACAACTTTTTATTGGATATCTCAAAAACGGTTAATCTTACAGAAATCGTATAAATTGAAAAATGTTTGGGTCGTAAAGCCTCAACTTTTTTTACATTTGACCAAAGAGATTTGACCTATCCGTAAGGGCATAACTCCTGTTAACTGTTTCTGAAAAGACAAAATTAGCCTTAACTCTTGAACCAAAGAGTCTGGACCCATGGGGTCTTTTATACTGACATCGTGGATCAATGACCTTGACAAATGTCAAAAGGTCAAAAGTCAAGGTCATTTTGCAAATAGCGGATTATGTGTTTTGTCAAATTTTAACGGTTTTATGCGTATTTTTGAGGTTTTCAATGCATTCTACGCCTATTGAAACATATATTTTACATTACGAAAAGGAGAGACCTCTCAATTGTTCAAAAACAAATGACATTTCAACTAAGTTTATTTTTATTTCAATTTCATATTTGTATTATCTGAGACTCACATTATCGATTTTTCCAAGGCATATTCTATTGATTTGATTTATTTTCAGACTGATTTGTAAAAATATATTGCTTATTATTAAGTGGAAAACCTTCTCTTTTGTTTTTATTAGGTCTTATTACTTTTCTGAAGAAAGACCTATGGTATTTGTTCTGATTATTTTTTTTTTTTCTTCCTCCAAATTTCAAAACCTATTTTGTGGTTTCGCAAGATGCCGCTTAGATTTTTTGCATATGATATTGAACAGCTATTGCAGTTTTGATACTGACCCTGATTAGTGGAAGACTTTTTATTGTAAGAATTATCTCCCCAAACACTCTTTGTTATGAGATCTCCTCCGTAACCGTAAAGGAAAGCGACAAATTTAATTTAACAAATTGCTCGCTATATCCTCAGGATTTTTTGTCCAATTTTGACTCCATATGAGAGTTATTTACCCTAATGCACTTGAAAAAAGTTATATGCAATTGTAACTGGTAAACCATAAATGAAAGAGACCTATGGTCCGTTGATTTGAGGTCCTTGGTACAAAGCATAAAAAACAAGGTCAATGTCAAATTCTAAATTTTGACTTTTCCTTGTTCCTTGATCTTCTCTGTCACTTTTAATATATATAAAAGAATTAGTGCAAAATGTTTGCCTAATTGTGATTGAGATATGATACATTCGGTCAGAAACAATCCAATGACATCTTATAAGAGTTATTGGACATGAAATGATTCAATTTAAGGTTAATTGATTATTACTCCAAGTTGGTACATGATCAAGCGGTAGGGTCTTTTGCAAACTGTTGGTTGACATGTGACCTTGAACAATATAAACCGGAAGTGACCTGGAGTAAACCGGAAGTAGCTATTTTTGCACTTTTGTCATATAAAAATGACTAGAAACTATATATTTTTTAAATATGCATACATAAACCTATCATTTGAGACCGGAAGTGAAGAAGTACCTTTTCTTCCTTATTACAGGCAAAAGTATATAGAAACCATATATTTTTGGAATCAGTGTAAATAAAGCTAGCATGTGAGACGCAGGTGGAAGAAAGGTCCGCTGATGTAGGCCCTCAGGCAATCGGTGCCCTCAGGTATCTTGCAAATAGTGCCCCAAATGCGTAGTAATAATATGATCTAAAATAGAATAAACTAAAAATACATTATTCTACTTTCTATTTAGACTGTGACAGTTCACAAGACTGGTTTAATAAAGGCTACCTCAGGTAATCTGTTGTGTATGAATACTGGTTTAATAAAGTCCTCACGAAACTTATGTATGAAGAATGGTTTAATAAAGGTGACTTTGATATTAATCATATTTTATTCATTAAGATATGAAAAGAATGAGCAACAGGCACAGCCTATAAAAGCTCTCTCCATATTACATGTACAAGGTATAATTCAATTATCAACAACTGTATTTAAAATAATGTAATATAGTGGAACATGCATGCTACTTATGAGCGCACACGAGCAAATATGTGTTTACAGTGTAACTTACTAAATGTAAAGTATATTTAAGTATATAGGCAATTACTCATCATTTATTCAAGTACCTTGACACATGCAAATATCCTTATAAGTCATTTGAAAAATATATATATATATGGCTTGAAGGAGACACTAAGCTTGCTTAGTGGAATAAATGAATTAATGTTGAAGTGGAGGAGAAAAAAACTAAATAAAACAAAAATTAAGTAATCACCTTTATTAAGCAGTCTGCATACACAGATAACCTGAGGCAACCTTTATTAAACCATTCTTCATACATAAGTTGCGTCAGGACTTTATTAAACCAGTTTTCATACACAACAGATTACCTGAGGTCACCTTTATTAAACAAGTCTTCATACACAACAGATTACTTGAGGTCATCTTTATTAGACCAGTCTGCATACACAGATACGTGAGGTCACCTTTATTAAACCATTCTTTATAGACAGATTACCTGAGGTCACCTTTATAAACCAAATCTGAATACACTACAGATTACGTGAGGACTTCATTTAACCAGTTTTCATTCACAACACATAACATAAGGGGTTTATTAAACCAGTCTTCATACACTTCAGATTACCTGATTTCATCTTCATTCAACAAGTCTTCATACACTACAGGTTACATAAGGTCACCTTTATTAAACCAGTCTAAATACACGACAGATTACCAGCGTTCACCTTTATTAAACCAGTCTGCATACACAGATTACCTGAGGTCACCTTTATTAATCCGGTCTTTGAAGACAGATTACCTGAGTTCACCTCTATTAAACAAATCCCAATACACTATAGATCATCTTTATTAAACCAGTCTTCATACACAACAGATTACTTGAGGTCACCTTTATTAATCCAGTCTTTATAGACAGATTACCTGAGGTCACCTTTATTAAACAATTCTTAATACACAAATTAACAGAGGTCACCTTTATTCAACACATTTCAATACACTACAGATTACTTAAAGTGACATTTATTAAACCAGTCTACATTCACAACAGACTAGCTGAGGACACCATTATTAAACTCATCTCAAAACACTATTGGTTACCTGAGGCCACCTTTATAAAACGAGTCTTCATACACAACAGATAACCTGATTTCATTTTTATTCATCAAGTCTTCATACTCTACAGGTTACATAAGGTCACCTTTATTAAACCTTGTCTAAATACACGACAGATTACCAGCGTTCACCTTTATAAAACCAGTCTCCATACACATATTACCTGAGGTACTATTCTTTAATTACGGGAGTTACCTTACCCTGGCATCCCGGCCCGATTTAGCTGTGCGTCGCAAGGGCCAGGTGGGGAACAAATACTACGTGATCGATTCAGTGCCAGTTGACTCTGAATCTAAAGTGAGGCTGAATAAATATATGCGTAAATTTTAATGTTTGATGTAAACTAGCGATTTCAAACAAAAGTTTAAGAATCATTGCTTCTGATTCAATAAATTTTGCTCTCAGGTTGACCAGTCCCCATTGTCAGTAATTTAATAAAATAAAAATAAATTAAACAGTATAAATAACTTCTAGTACGTGTAATCAAAAACAACTTAATATACTTTGAAAAATGTTGTACATTAAAATGATTTAATATATATTTTATCAGGAAGGAATATATGGGATAAGAGTCAACGAAACAACTCTTTAATAATAAAAAAAAATAAAAAATTAATAAATATTGAAATTGTCTAATGTAATTATAAATGAAAATAGATGTACATGTATCTTTGCACACATCGTTTGAAATGTTAAACATATTAACCCCAAAAAAAAAATATAAGGGCATTTTTTGTTGTCCTTTACTTTTATGGTTTTTCTTATATGTTACCATCTTTTCGGTCCTTTTAGATACATGTGTACATGATAATTAAGTCGTAAAATTGAAATCCAATTCACACCTTGGCCATGTGAAATCTTCAAGTTTTAACTTCCTCACCAGGTGATTGCTGATAAGAATTTAACCCTTTTCTGCTTTCTTATTATAATCAGACTGATAATTAGATATGGTTATACTGTACATCAATTTATAAAGAAAAATAAATACAGTCAAATTTTCACTTATTGATGTTAAACAAAAATTGCATGCAGATGTAAAACAAACTTAAAAGACTCATATTTAAGATGTATGATTGTTTCTCTTTGTATCTGAAATTCTATTGGGCAAAAATTAATTAATTTTTAATTCATTGACATGAACTTTATTTCATATTTACAATAGAATCTGTTGAAAAGGGAAAACTTTTTGTAGTTGTCATATTTAGCATTCCCAGTGTGCATTGCGCGACAAAATTAAACTCAGTTCACCTTAACAAATACATAACATAAACAATACAACGTCCATGAAGTTCTACATTTAGAATGAAGAGATTATTTAATTACAGCATAATTATATACCCAAGCATTGTATCTATTTTGCTCTTTGGTATTAAGTCACATTACACTTTGGTATTAAGATTGATCCAAATAGGGAACTATATTTTCGTGCCAATTAATCGATGACCAATTCCCCCGGATACCTGAGGTCACCGGATACCTCAGGGCCTACATCAGCGGACTTTTCTTCCACCTGCATGTGAGACCGGAAGTGACATTTTTAAACCGGAAGTTAACAATGATCTCCCTTATTTCAGGCAAAATATATAGAAACATTTATTTATTGAATCAGTATGAAGAAACCTATGCTTGGACGCCAATAGTAACTTTGAGTAAATCGAAAGTAACCTCATATCAATAATTTATAAAATTGATGTGGAAAGACATTCAATTGTTCTCTGAACAATTGGTCTTTAATTACTAATTGTTTTTTTCCGCCTAATTTGTTTTCTATGCAGTATTATTGTTAAAAAAATATGTCGTTAAAAATATTTGGTATATCATATCGAACAGTTTATACGTTTTTATAAACTGACACCGCTTAATCGAACACTTTTTTCTAAAGAGTTATCTCCCCCCTTTCCCAAAAAAAAAATATTTTGTTCACAATTCCTTCGCAACCGTAAAAGAAACCAACACATTTATTTCACCAAAATGCTCGTTACAATGTATATCGTCAGGATTATGATGATCATTGGACCGAAGCTATCCAAATACTTCATATGGGAGTTATTTCCCTTTATGCATTTGATATAAATGATATGCTGTTATAATTGGTCAACCAGAAGTGAAAGAGACCTAGCGACTTTTGATTTAAGGTCATTGGTCTAAACAAAAAAGAAGAAAATAAGGTCAAGTCATTTGTAAAGGTCAACGTCATGTTCTAGATTTAGATTTTGACTTTTATGACTTCATTTAAAAACCGTATAAGATATCGACAAACTATTTTTACGTAATTGTTAGTTGTGACATGTCGTAACTCATTAATATTTGTTGAAATGGTACGTTGACATTAAATTGGAGCTTTCTTCCCTCTTATATTTGAAATTACGCGTATGTTGATATAATGCAGTCTCCATATATAGTAAAGACCTAGAGATTCTTGTTTTATGACTCTGAAATTAAATTCAGGGTCAAAGTTTAATTTGACGTTATAATATGACCTTTACTGTACCTTCTTATTGTGTCATTACATGTATAAAGCCATTGAACTTATTACATAAGGTTGCACGTAATGTGACATTGAAAAATCCAACCGGAAGTTGCAATTTTTAAACTTGTTTAATGTTAAAGTGTATAGACCTATATATGTTTGGAATCAGTGTCAACAAAACCATTAAATGATACTGGAAGTGACAAACTAGACATAACAAATTGTCTCTCTTATATCAAACAAAAGTGTATAGAAACCATATTTTTTAATCAGCATGCAATAAGCTACCATATGACACTACAAATGACGTTCATATCGAATTATATTGTTTGCGGTTGAAAGACTTTATTTGTTTTCTCAACAAATTATCTTTTTATTAATATTTTTATCGTTGTTTTCATGATGCATGTTTGTCTTTTTTTATTGTATTGCTTCGTGGTAAATCTAAATACCTTCTATCAAATCGATCTCATAGGAGGAGACAATTATGCAGCAATCTAACCTGTTGCTATTAGCCATTCAATAGTTAAGTTGAATTTTGTGTTTTCTTACATGTATTTGTTAGATTCAAGTTCATTATACAGCATGCAATGTAGGTAAAAAAAGTAATAATTATAAAATAAAATATGAAAAATGTACATGAGGTAAAGGCAAATAAGTTAGTTCATGCTTTAAACAAGATAAAGTAATGTTATTTCCTTTTTTCCAGGAATGTTGATACTCAGTACTTTAGATGCTACCGATTTATTATAATCCCGAAATTCCTCTAGAGTTTATAATGGGAGGTGGGAGTAAGTTTATATGGTGTTGATCTCATTATTATAGTATCATATTCTATACACTCAAAGTTGAGTACTTGGCATATTCGTATGATACATGTTTATATCAATAGATTTTCCAAAACATAATTATTCTGGAAAGATTTCTCTAAACATGAAGAACATAATAAAATGCATTTCTCAAAGTAATGAAATATCTGACAATTATATGTCCTCAACTATCATTAATAACACATTTTACAAATATGAAAGTAATGGATGATTTAAAATTTTACAGAACAAAATTTTTAAACGATGCGTTATTCCATAGTATGAGTTATTTGCATAATTTATTTTTGTTAATTTATTTTTTTTAAATTGTCATATCAACAAATGAAATTCAATACTAGATTTGTACTTGCTTTAGCAACTAGACAGATGCCTTATGTGGAGCAGGAAATTTTCAACATTCCGGAGCGCGCAAGTTCAAACCGGATTTTGAATGGGTTCGTGCTGCTCATGATAAGTCTCGTTTTTATCATGGCGTTGTTAGATTTTCTTCAACTTGGAAGTTTTGAATGTCCCCTTGGTCTCTTTTGCCTCTTTTTATGTCAGCATTAAACTATTAAAATCGATTAAAAATTTCTAAACTCATCAGATGGATACAAATAAAAAAAACATCTAACATTGTCTAACAAAAACATCAAGATAACAGTAAGTGTTGTTGAATTTATCAATTAAACGAAATTCAGACGATTCTTTACTGAGTTTGGCCATAAACTGTGATTCAAAAGAGTAAAGGAACAAGTCTTTAATTAGAGGGGCACAATTGGTGCCCATATGAATACCTACAATCTGTCAATAAACTGTATTGCCGAAACGTACATAAATGTTGTCAAGGAGAAAATATTCTGCTTAAATCGTCTCATTACACCTCCAATAAGTATATCTAGCATATTTAACTATAGAATTATGTATGTTCGAATTTATTTTGTAGAAACCCTTCGGCCAAAACAAGTTCGCTATATTATTAAATACATGTTCTTAATAACAAACCAATTGTACACTTTTTAGGTTCTTTTCGTTCTATAAACCAGACAGGAGAATTTACAGATTTATGTGAATTTTGTAAAGACCCGCGTTATAAAGGGATTCTTTCTGGTAAGAACATTTGATGTGTATACTCTTTTTTATCTTGATTTTCACTTTTGATCTGATGTTCTAAGTCTTCTGATTTTATCCATATGGTGTTTTTAATATTTTACCCATTAACTCCTTTTTTCTTAATTTTATTACATATTATTCAAAAAACTATTTTTGAAAAATCTGTTTTTTTTTTCATAGTGGTTGCAAGAAAATTTCACAATTTACAAAAACGGTTTCTGGGTTTTCAGTACGAATAAAGATTAATTGATCAAGTTTTAATTGCTAATATCTTAAAAACAAGGCATGGACCTTGCATGTTTTGGCTGTTTGGTTCTCTTATATATTATCAATTTATAATGGTCTTAAAAACGCTTGTTTTTTCAACAGAATGAATTACACGTTTCTACAAGACACAGTCGTTTATGATGGATTTGTTATGAATTTCCCATCATGATTTTAATATAAGTCCAGAACATTGTAAAAGTTATACGACAGAAAGTCCATTTGTAAATTATCTATGTAGATGGTTACTGAGATCATTTTCTGAAGCATCTAAGATCAACCAAAGATTTTGGTGGTCTTCTTTTTTCTATGCTGTGTTTTGTTTATTGTTGTTTGTTTCTTATCATTTTCCGTTATTTGCTTTGATACTTTAATGTTTATGTGTAAACATGTACCTTTGTATGACATCACTAAATAATACATTTTGATTTATTATGCGTCACCAACTGGTTTTTTTTTCATGCTTTGTGTTTCCTCTTAGTTCCAACGAATCATAATTTCTTTTCTTTTATAAGTCACGATTTTTAGATTTATTTTCATTACTAAGAGTTCAAATAAAATTTCGAAGAAAACAAAGACCAGAAAGACTAATGCTCAAAGTAGAAATAAATACAAATCACCATGTAGAAAAGAACTAAACTCAGATCTATGGAAAAAGAACGACTAGTTTTTTATTTATCTATTAGCTGAATCGGAACTGGAATCGATAAGTTCGACAAATGTAAAATTATTCATGGGTTTAAATTATGTACCGAAGCAGACGAATAAAAAATGAAATGGTGTTTAATGACTTAATTATTTTCGAACATAATACATTGACCGGTACAAATTTCTTTGCAGCAACAGGACCACCGTGTGAGTATGTTACAACCATAATTGTTTGGCTGTCTGAAACTATGAACCCAAATATAAATGTGCTTTATATTTCTTATAGATTATCATAGCTCATTTTGTTTTGTAAATATATTTTTATTATTATCATTAGTTTTATTATCAAAATTACATTTGTAACAGTAGAATGATAAATTAATCAAAGGAAAAATGATTAAATGATTAGAAATATTATGATCATTATTATCATAATTATAATCGTTATTTCTGTTGTCAAATCTTGCGTAGTTACAAAAAACATAGAAAACATCTTTCTAATGTACATTCAGCTATCTCCACACTGTCGATGGACTGCACTAGACCATCAGGATGTTCCCCGCCTGGTAAAGTTTGTAATTCGAGTGACACCATCCCTAAAGCATGCCCAACAACTGCATCACCAACTATTACAGCAGATCCAAAAACAAAGAAGAGCCACTGTGGAAAGAAAAAGCACACTCGTCCATGAATTGAGGCAAAGACAAAAGAAGACCATCGTTAAATGTGTCACCAAATAGTTAAGACACGAATAAAGATTAATCAATCAAATTTTTATTTGTTATATGCCATAAAAATATATATATATACTGAGTTTTACTGTGCGTACTGTTGTACATTTGTTTTTTCTTCATTGGCTAGAGGTATAGGGGGAGGGTTGAGATATCAAAAAACATGTTTAACCCCGCCGCAATTTTGCGCCTGTCCCAAGTCAGGAGCCCCTGGCCTTTGTTAGTCTTGTATCATTTTTAATTGTAGTTTCTTGTGTATAATTTGGAGTTTAATATGACGTCCATTATCACTGAACTAGTATACATATTTGTTTAGGGGCCAGCTGAAGGACGCCTCCGGGTGCGGGAGTTTCTCGCTGCATTGAAGACCCATTGGTGGCCTTCGGCTGTTGTCTGCTCTATGGTCGGGTTGTTGTCTCTTTGACACATTCCCCATTTCCATTCTCAATTTTATTAAAGAATTCTTTATCTGTTGAATATTACGTTTTGCTATTCATTTATGATCATATTACATGTACTATGATGGTAAAAAGAGCATAAAAATTGGAGACAAAAATTAAATTATATATTAAATCAACCTTCGAATTTAAAATTAATGACGGGCGTTTTGTCTCCTTTTTGTAGAATCGATAACAAAATAAATTCAACAACCTAACAAACATTTAGTTCACCGAGAGTCTTTTGGTCACGTTTTAAATCCATGTAAACAAAAACTTTAGACTTTGTATCTGTTTGAAACTCTTTTGAAACAGAATTCATTGTACATTATGTTAATGAATGACACTCTTGAAGTCAGTTATTTGGGAGACTGTTTTCGGCAAGAACCTGATGTTCAGTGGTTGTCATTTGTTGATGTGGTTCATAAGTGTTTTTTTTTTATATATATAAATTAGACCGTTGGTTTTCTTGTTTGAATGGTTCTGCACTAGTCAGTTTTGGGGTAGCTTGCTGTTCGGTGTGAGCCAAGGCTCCTTGTTTAAGACCGTACTTTGACCTTTATGGTTTTCTTCTTACATTTTCATGTTTTACAATGAAAGAAGATATGAAGGTATGAGAGTTTGAAAAAGAAATTATACTGTGAACTCCTTATCATGCGTTGAATTTCAATTTTTCGCCAAATTTGTAGGTTCGGATGATATACACATTTAAACTTTCAAGTAATGACAAATTATTTAACATGTTACAACCAGAATTATTCAAAACCACGAAATCAAATATCAACGAAATAAAACATGTAAAATACAAGTTTCTTAATTGATACCCACAAAAATAAATAAATTAACCTCAATAGACATTATTTCACTTTGTGAAGGTGTTCATTTGATGTCTTCAAACATCGGTCTATCTTCTTAATAATTACCGGCTATACCATTGACATTAAACCTAAATATCAACACAAAATGAGGTGAATATATTCAAACATTTCAGAATTTACGTAATGATTTGCATTTCTTACCATGATTGTATTAAAAAAAAAACTGCTGGTTACAAGGTACATTTAGCTATTGAGTCAAGATTTATAAAAACCTTTCGGAATTTCGAGTCCTCACTGCTTCTTCAAATTCATAGTTTATTTTTCCTTTTTAGCCTGTTTTATTCAAGTGTAATAAATGAGTGTATGAAGGCGCGTCTGGTGTGTAAAATTTTAATCCTGGAATCTATGATGTTACAACCACTGGGTCGATGCCACAGTTGGTAGGGGTTTCACCCCTAAGGGTATCGTCAGCCCAGTAATCAGCACCTCTGTTTTGACATGGATTATCATTGATATGATCATACTCATAAATTTACTGTTTATAAAATTTGATTAGAATTTTTCGTAATGTTGCAAATTTTCTACCTCATAAATAGATTCCTTAAGCTGTGATATGATTGCCAATGAGACCACTCTCCACCACTTACCAAAACATTAACAAATAAAGGTCACCTTATGGTCTTCAACAATGAACAAAACACATACCATATATTCCAACTGTTGTAACAACAATTTTGTCCTCTTTTCATCGATTGTGACCAACATAACTAAACTTATCACCGGGCTTGTACTAACATGAGCAATAGGGCGGGTACGACATGCAGAGCAGGATATGCATACCTTTTCGGGTATCTTTGAATTATTTTTTTTTTTTTTGCATTAATACGAAAGCTTTTTGCTTAGATCGGTCAGCATATCACTGGTGAGTTGCATGAATGTGGGTTTGGTTTCATCGATCTTTGAAATAATTGAAAGCTTTATTTATCGATTAGTAATCATTATTGCAGATTAGTAAAGACATTACTGTCTACTCAATAATAAAAATATCGACGGAATTGTAATAGAGGCTAGCATCGCTAATCATAACAGCATCATCAAATAATAAGTTTAAGTACAAACATTAGAAGTGATATCACCGAAAAAGAATATCGATGTAATAAAATGTCAAATTTGACTGAGGGCACACTATTTTATATATTTGTTTAAACGAAAAACAACATCCTACACAACACTACATAGGTCACAAAAGTAGGCATCACAAATCCACAAAATAACCATGGATGGGCACAAATACTTGGAAGGGTAAGCAGAATCTACATGTTGCGCCTGTTTGATTGATCATGGAAAATGTTGACATAGCAAAGACATTGACATTAAGCTGCAATACTATTTTTCAGACGCCTAGAACAAATAAACTCATCAGAGATACTAATACTAAGATCAAAGTCATTGCTTCTTTTTCTATTCATTGATAGAGCTATATCTGTACTACAGAGCTCAAGGCATAGGCAAAAAGCTTAAATCTTTCTAAAAAAAAAAAAGACTAATGGTAATGCTTAATCAAATTAAAGTCATCAGTGGACATTTCAATGTCCTTTTAGATCATAGTTTCAAAGATTGTTGGACAAAGCTTGTCTATTGTCTATTAGGTTAACGCAATTGTGCGTCTCTAGAAGTTCATATAGCGGGTTCTTATGCTTTTTCACTTAGGTGATCATTTTAGTTTAGTTGGTTCTACATTCCGCTTAAAAAATCTTACCCTGATATATCAGCTAGTGTTTCAAACATTAACCATATCATTGTCAGTGTTTACCCTACAACCCTATGCATCACTAATTTGACCCAGGAGTTTGCCTTACGGCTAAAAAAAGGCAACAGTAGTACACCGCTGTTCAAAAGTCAGAAATCGATTGGGAGAAAACAAATCCGGGTTACAAACTAAAACCCAGAAAAACACATCAACTATAAGAGGAAAAAAACGAAATAACAGAACAAATAAGTGCAACGAAAAACAAACAACACTAGTAATAGTGCAACTAACTATTTCGATCTTTCTTCCAAATCAAACTGTTCAAAACAAATAAATCCTGTGCACACAGTTGCTCCAAACTAAAATCCTACAAATGAACCGGGTTATTAAATCTCTTTACTTTTACATACGAATAGAAAATAAAAGATAGAATCACAACCACAAACGACAAGACACAAAACAATATCCGATCAGAATTACAAATAAAACTCAGTAACTAAATACATGAACGCTGGATAAACAAATACCGAGACACGTCATACAGCAATGTGAATTAACACTCAGTAAAACCGTAATATTCGGGAATAAGTTACGTTCGATACTTAAAAGACTATACTACGTAAATGGTAAACCACAATCTAAGACGTAGAAAACATGTCCTTAGTTAGTTTAGACACAAGCACATGGTACGGATCAATCAATTCGTGATGGTGTCCATAAAATTTACGGAGTTTCATTTTTAATCTTTCCTCATAACTTTGTTGGAGTTGCTGCGTAAGGAGCACACTCCTGTATATGAAGTCCTATATGAAGGCTAAAACATATACACGTTTGTTAAGTACGAGTAAATATATTTCGACTGCCTCTTGAATTCTCTCTCAGTGCTGGTCGTACTCAACCTGCTATGCACCAATCATTCGCACATTGTTCATACACTTTTCAAATAAAACACTTGCACATGTTGCAGATAAATTGCAAAGTCGAAATAATCGCTGACTGATTCATCTTTTGTTCCGGACATGTAACATTTATCTAGCTACTTGATATATGCGCACTTATACAACAATAATCCTTTTGATAATTTCTCTCCGTATATATGCCGAGATATATTTATGTAGTAGCCGATTTTTTCGAGTCTGTGTATGGAAAAGTCGCTTCTTCTTTTTTTTAAATCTAATTTTGTTGAATTTTAATTTTTTTCATTAACCTTTACAATAAAGTTCAAATTGTCATTCTCATTACAACCTTTTGTTGCCTTTTCGTGTCCGATCAGCGACCCATATTAGTTGGTTTCTTCATATAAAAAAGATAATGTAGTATGATTGCCAATGAGACAACACTCAACAAGAGACCAAATTACACAGAAATTAACAACTATAGGATCACCGTACGGCCTTCAACAATGAGCAAATCCCATACCGCATAGTCAGCTATAAAAGGAACCGAAATGACAAATGTAAAACAATTCAAATGAGAAGAGAAAACTAACGGCCTAATATATGTAAAAAAGAAATAAACGAAAAACAAATATGTAACACATCAACAAACGACAACCACTGAATTACAGGCTCCTGACTTGGGACAGGCACATACATACAGAATGTGGCGGGGTTAAACGTGTTAGCGGGATCCCGACCCTCCCCCTAACCTGGGACAGTGGTGTAACAGTACAACATAAGAACGAACTATAAAAATCAGTTTAAAAAGTCTCAAGTCATCAGATGGATACAAATAGAAATACATCTAACAAAAACACAAAGTGGACGAGGCCGGGTACTTGAATATAGTTTGCTTTGAATCTAGCTTCGTTTTTAATCGTATAATAAAATATTTGATTCCTACAACTAGCCGATATCTTTTCACTAGATCTCGTACACCCCTTTGTACCTCAATTTCAAGTTGATGTGAAGAAACATGTAACAAAAGTTTCTACATCTTCATTATCTACTTGTCTCATCTTTTTCTCCTTTACACATGCACACATTTATCGTTCATCTTTCAAAAAAGTATTACTCGAATTTCTGTCTTACGTTTACATATTTCATTTAATTGTCATATGACATATCAAACGATGCAAAAATATCATTCAATTTTAGACCAATTGTGTAGACAGGATTAACGCTTCCTGGCATGTATGCATCATCCTATATGCGAATTCACACTTATTAAAAATATCACAACAAGGAATATGACACATTTTTTATAATTTTTTTTAATTTTCAGATCGGATAAGTATTCTGGTACCTACAAATCTTAGACCTCGAAAACTTGTCGCTAGTGAGTTAAGACACCGTTACATAATTGGTGTGTGCTAAAACAAAATAGTTTCAAGACCTATTTTGCTTATACTATTATTTGTGATAATGCATTTTTTTATCTTCTGACTCTATTTACACGGATATATTTGATGATTAGAATGTCCGCCAATTAAATGTCTTCCGATCTTTTACAAATGTGTCCTAAAGAAATCCACATCTATACGGCATTCTGTCTGTTGCTTAATCAATTCACAAACTGTTTTGTGATTACGTTATTTAAAGAAACAAGTCTTTAGCCTCTGTTTGTACTCTTCATTTTTTGTTGCAATCAAGGAAAACAGAGGCACGTTTTATAAACCGGTATTGTGCATGTAAAAACTAATGTTGAGAGAATGCTTCTGTCTATGATGATTTAAACTATCTACTAAAATTCAGTTTTCGTCAAGCTTCGGTTTCGGACGCTTTACGTTATAAAGTGTCATATTTCTATTTTCTATCAATGTGTAGATGACACTGTTTGTGAACTGTAAGTTTTCGAAGGTATAATCAGCTCAGCGAACCGGTAGTGACGTGATTTATAACAACCTATTGTCAAATTCTCTGTTGATGAATAAATTCATTATTTAAAAGAAACTGTAAGCTACCAATTTCTTCAGGTAATTATAATTACCTTCGATGGATTTGCCTGTCATTCAAGTTCGAATGTGTTCGGGAATTTATATATCCTTGGTTTTATGGTAATTAAAGAAACAATGAGAAAAGCGAACCAAATTTACAATGCGTTAAGATATTATAAATAGCAAAATTCAGAGAATCAACTACTATTAAAAACAAGCTTTTATACAACCCTTTTTTTATAAATAACAAATAGTTGCTTAAAGTAGGGAAACTAATTATAACCTAAATCAATAAAAATACCCTTTTTTGTCTTTTCCCTCCAATGTCCTTATGCTAGATTCTTGCAAGGGTGTTATTTTTTAGTCGAAGAAAATAACTATAATCTATTCCTTATTATATAATGCCTTACAAAACCAATTTTAAATAGTCAGCATTTGCTAAATGTATGACCCCATTGTTTAAAACCATATTGACTATACGTGGTAGAAAGTAGTTATGCTTGCTTACAAAAGTGCCCTTACAAAGGAGGATTATCAGCGTTAGCTTCAAGATAAGGGAAACGCCACAGGTTTTAAGTCTGGTTGTAGACACTGTCATGCCTAATATCTTGCAAAGAGGATGTTTAAAAATGATTCTTGGGCTTATATTATATAGTTTGAACTCGTTTGTCTAAAATTTCAAAATATCTTCAGCTTCTTTCTGGGATATTGCTTGATACTACGTGAAAGTGAAAATCACAGATTTAGCGTTATGGCACGTATGATCTAGGGCCTTGCTCATAGCCATAAGGTCATCATGTGAGATGGTAGTGTGGGGAGTAGAAAAATTATAACTATCATCAGAATTAAAAGGACCATCAAAAGCATGTACATATGTATTTTATCTAAAACCTCTAAAGAATTTTTAACACTCCAAAAATAATTAATACCATTATTTTCATAATAGTCCGGCTGATCAAAAAATTGTGGGTTTGATGATAAAAGCACAAAATTTGATAGGTAGTAGATCTCGGTGTTTTAAACAATATTAGCTATGGACCCACTTTGAAATTTCAATATGACGGCTTTTTCAAGATGGCCGCCATAAAATATCAAAATCAACATTTGTCACCTTTCTAAGGTCAAAATCAATGTCAAATTTCGCATGATAGTAGGGCGAGGTGTTTCAAAAAATATGAAATATGGACCCACCTTGAAATTTCAATATGGTGGCTTTTTCAAAGATGGCCGCCATAAAATATCAAAATCAACATTTATCACCTTTATAAGGCCAAAATCAATGCGAAATTTGGCATGATAGTAAGGCGGGGTATTTTGAAAAATATAAACTATGGACCCACCTTTAAATCTCAATATGGCGGCTTTTTCCAAGATGGCCGTTTCAAATATAAAAATCAGCAAATATCCCTTATACAAGTTCAAATTTGGAATGTTAGACGTGCTTGATGTTTGGAACAATATTACTTGTTATGGACACCAGTTGAAATTCCAAAATGGGGGTCTTTTCTAAGATGGCCGCCATAAGATATCAAAATCAACAAATATCCATTGTATAAGGTTACAAAAAATTTAGTTTTGGCGTACCTTTAGTAGAACCAAGTGCCTTTGATACCAAGTGTATACCACATTTTTATACTGAAGCCACACATCAAAAGATTTGTGAAGAAAGTATAGACAATCGTTACTACGGTACCATTCATTCAGAAATGTAGTCTACAACGAGGGATCACGTATGGATAATGGCGTTATTCCAATATTTAAGCTAGACTTAACCTGAATGAAAACAGTTTTCTTTGTGATCAGGCGGAACAGGACAAAGTAATGATCTAATCAAAATTGCAGTAATCTGAGGCTTGTCGTGCCATTGACGAGGCAATTGCTTACTTCTTCTGTTAAATGAATATTTTGGTGTTGCAATTAAACAGGCAACCGCAACAATCTTCTTGTACGACAACGATACGTGAACAAGCTGCACATTCAGGTAGTTCAAAAAGACAAGATGTAGGCAAAACTCTTTTCAACAGTCACCAAAAACATAAGCTGATTATCGTTTGGGCAAATGTTCAGATGCAGTCGTATTATTCCATTGAGGCAAATACGACGCTATCCATTTCGAAGTTACTTCTGTTTTATTCTTCTTTAATACTACATTCAACTCAGCTAGAACCATCTATTTATGTATATGGCCAGTCTATTGGATACTAGGACCAGTAGAGGAGGTACTAAATGGCCAAATGTACAGTTGGTCGTTTATGTATGATCCAATTATCCATTTATCTACAGTACTAGAATATTCCATCAATGAAACATTCAGTATTGAATATGTGGATCCTGGTGCTTTTACAACAGCAGCCGTGGACAATATTGACAAGAACAGGAGTTCAACTACGGTTAAAGAATCGTCACATTGTACGAACATTTCCATATTTCTGCATTGTTTTTAGTCTAACCTGGACTTATTCTTCATAACCTAATGCTTTGAAATATATGCATTTCTCTTATTTTCTCTGATACTATTATAAATATTACTCCAATATATTACACGCCAGCACAACTGTTCGTATTATTGATATAACTTAGTAACTAATAATATTAGTATAGAATAAGATATATCTTAGCACTAACCAATAGATATAACCATGCGTTTCATACTAGTAATAACCGTTTTATGGACATGCACTCTGTCGACAATTGTCTAACCAGAAATACATGTATGCCAACCTAGTATAATTATCAATTGTGCAACTTTATCCTTACACAATATACACAAATTAACAAAATGATAGCACAGATGGCTTGAAGGAGATGATAGTGAAAACATTAAGTATGTCTGAACATCATTCCACGAATGTAGAGCAACGACAAATGGTCATCCGCCTTTATATATCAGTCCGCATTGAACAATGTTTCAGGCAGAGATCAAATCTGTCACTACGATTCGACATTCCATGAATACAGTTCAGCAATGTGTTAACTGTTTTCCGAGACATGTTTCAATTATCACCTGTGATCAATCGGATTTCTTTTTGCTGTTGCCAAATCGGATCAGTGAAACTAGGCAAACATATGTTTGCACAACAAAGAGTAGTTTTGCTTTATGTATTCATATAGGAATGGCATCGTTGAGAACCTAATCGGGATTGGTTAGAAAATAGTAATTGAACACGTGTTCAATCAAGGAAACATAGTACTTCATGAATAGCAGATTCTTTTAAGAGGCTCTGGTGCATCATGAACATGACATTTCCATGAGGTTACAGTAGGTGTACTACTCATTCTTATACAAAGATACTAACATAATTTGTACTGCCCTACTATCATGCCAAATTTCGCATTGATTTTGGCATTAGATTATGAAGAATAAGTCCAGGTTAGACTTAAAACAATGCAGAAATATTGAAATGTTCGTACAATGTGACGATTCTTTAGCCGTAGTTGAACTCCTGTTCTTATCAATATTGTCCACGGCTGCTGCTGTCAAAGCACCAGGATTCGTGGAAGGATCCACATATTCAATACTAAATATTTCATAGATGGAATATTCTAGTACTGTAGATAAATGGATAATTGGATCATACATAAACGACCAACTGTACATTTGGTCATTCAGTACCTCCTCTACTGGTCCTAGCATCCAATAGACTGGCCATATACATTAATAGATGGTTCTAGCTGAGTTGAATGTAGTATTAAAGAAGAATAAAACAGAGTAACTTCGAAATGGATAGCGTCGTATTTGACACAATGGAATAATACGACTGCATCTGAACATTTGCCCAAACGATAATCAACTTATGTTTTTGATGACTGTTGAAAAGAGTTTTGCCTACATCTTGTCTTTTTGAACTACCTGAATGTGCAGCTTGTTCACGTATCGTTGTCGTACAAGAAGATTTTTGCGGTTGCCTGTTTAATTGCAACACCAAAATATTCATTTTACAGAAGAAGAAAGCAACTGCCTCGTTAATGGCACGGCAAGCCTCAGATTACTGCAATTTTGATTAGATCATTACTTTGTCCTGTTCCGCCTGATTACAAAAAACACTGTTTTCATTCTGGTTAAGTCTAGCTTAAATATTGCAATAACGCCATTATCCATACGTGATCCCTCGTTGTAGACTACATTTCTGAATGAATGATACCGTAGTAACGATTGTCTATACTTTCTTCACAAATCTTTTGATGTGTGGCTTAAGTATAAAAATGTAGCATACACTTGGTATCTAAGTCACTTGGTTCTACTAAAGGTACGTCAAAACAAAACACTTTGTAACCTTATACAATGGATATTTGTTGATTTTGATATCTTATGGCGGCCATCTTAGAAAAAGCCCCCATTTTGGAATTTCAACTGGTGTCCATAACAAGTAATATTGTTCGAAATATCCAGCACGTCTAACATTCCAAATTTGAACTTGTATAAGGGATATTTGTTGACTTTGATATTTTGAGACGGCCATCTTGGAAAAAGCCGCCATATTGAGATTTAAAGGTGGGTTCATAGTTTATATTTTTCAAAATACCCCGCCTTACTATCATGCCAAATTTCGCATTGATTTTTGCCTTATAAAGGTGATAAATGTTGATTTTGATATTTTATGGCGGCCATCTTGAAAAAGCCGTCATATTGAAATTTCAAAGTGGGTTCATAGCTAATATTGTTTAAAACACCGAGATCTACTACCATGCCAAATTTTGTGCTTTTATCATCAAACCCACAATTTTTTCACCGATCAGCCGGACTATTATGAAAATAATTGTATTAATTATTCTTGGAGTGTTAAAAATTCTTTAGAGGTTTTAGATAAAATACATATGTACATGCTTTTGATGGTCCTTTCAATTCTGTTGACAGTTTTGATTTTTCAACTCCCCACACTACCATCTCACATGATAACCTTATGGCTATGAGCAAAGCCCTAGCTCATACGTGCCATAACGCTAAATCGGTGATTACTTAACTGAATTAAAGATTTGAGATTAATTTGTTTCAGTATTTTTTAGTTATAACCTTCATTGTAAACTTCAACATATATTTGCAACAAAATATTGTCATGTATTCGACTGGTGATATTGAAAAGGACATTAAATATCTAATTAAATCTTTAATCATATGTGGTTCCAGTGTTAACGTAGTAACATCCTTCCTTTATTTGTTGACGATACTTTCACAAACATGTTGTTGAATCGTAAAGACAAGTACATGGCAGGGGCACTTTCACTTAGTATTAAGCAATATCCCAGAAAGAAGCTGAAGATATTTTGAAATTTTAGACAAACGAGTTCAAACTATATAACATAAGCCTAAGAATCATTTTCAAACATCCTCTTTAAAAGATATTTGACATGACAGTGTCTACAACCAGACTTAAAAACTGTGGCGGTACCCTTATCTTGAAGCTAACTTTATAAGGGCACTTTTGTAAGCAAGCATAACTACTTTCTACCTAGTATAGCCAATATGGTTTTAAACAATGGGGCCAGCTATTTAGCAAATGCTGACTATTTAAAATGGGTTTGGTAAGGCATTATATAATAAGGAATAGATTATGGCTATTTTCTTCGACTAAAAAAACACCCTTGAAAGAATCTAGCATAAGGACATTGGAGGGAAAAGACAATAAAGGGTATTTTTTTTATTGATTTAGGTTATAATTAGTTTCCCTACTTAATACAGTGGGCTTTTTTTTTAAACTGAAATTGTAAACCTAGCGAAAAATCTTAGGTGATACATGTTGGGAATTTTGATATTTGGCTTTGAGCTTTCGTGATGAAAGGAAATTTAGAAAAACACGTCGGAAGCATGAATTTGCATGGCATTAATTTCATTTTTAAGGTACTGGGTGGATGCCACTACTGGTGAACTATGAGTACCAGAGAGTATCATCAGCCCAGTACTCTGTGCTTTGTTACTTTATATATAGATATAGGAAGATGTGGTACGAGTGCCAATGAGACAACTTTCCATCCAAGTTACAATTTATAAAAGTAAACCATTATAGGTCAAGGTACGGCCTTCAACACGGAGCATTGGCTTACACCGAACAGCAAGCTATAAAGGGCCCCAAAAA
Source organism: Mytilus californianus (assembly GCF_021869535.1). Lineage (NCBI taxonomy): Eukaryota > Metazoa > Mollusca > Bivalvia > Mytilida > Mytilidae > Mytilus > Mytilus californianus. Next base: position 15,253,671 of record NW_026262626.1, read on the forward strand.
ATTACTAGTGTAAAACCAATCAAACGGAAAAACCAACGGTCTAATCTATATAAAAACGAGAAACGAGAAACACGTATGAACTACAGACGACAACTATTGTAATCAGATTCCTGACTTAGGACAGGTGCAAACATTTGCAGCGGGATTAAACGTTTTAATGGAACCAAACCTTCTCCCTTTTCTGAAACAATAGTATAACATCACAACATAGAAAAACACACTATAAAATATCAATTGGAAGGCTTAACTCAATCAAAAAACGTAAATTAACAAACAATGAACGAATAAATTTGACCTGTGACACCTGAATGCAAATACAGAGTTAATAAAAAATTACAAGGGATAAATAATTAAAGTCAAAAGTAAATAAACAGGTTTAAACAAAGTTAAAGTATGATATCACTGTGAAATTTCAAACAATTTATAGAAAATCATCACTTTTGAAGAAACCTGCGTCATATTATACACAGGTAAATGAAAATAATTTTGTTGTTAAGTATACTTCTTCTTCTGTGTGTATAAAATCTTCCGTTTAGGAATACCAAGAAATTTCTTTAATATCAATAAAACTAATCTAACACTTGGTACATATGGGGTGAATATCAACAATAAAAATATACAATTAGTGCATAGTTTACATAGTTTAAGAAGTTATAGGAAATTCGACAATGGTGGAACATTTCATAATGTGAAAAGCTATTTCATGTTGGTGTTTAATGCATATCTGTGCATGACGTATACTACAAATAAGCAATTTCTTTAATTTGAAAAACGAATTCTACCAGCGGCTAATGTGTTAAACGAAAAGTAAGAACGACATTCACATTTATACAAATGAACAAAACATTTTCGTGTCGACACGGTTTTTTAAACAACCTACATCCGGTAAGTTTCAGTAGAAATATTTGAAAAACAATATTAACAACTTTACAGAACATTAATACCTAAACAGGATGGTTCAATCAATCTAAGACAAGAATTGTCTGTGTGTTGAAACTTTAGTTGTATAACAATTACATAATTGTTCAAACTGAAAATGCACAGAAGTACTTTACCAACACAAACTCATAGGCGACTGTACCATTAGAGATTGAGTCCACAAGCTGCTGTTAACTTCTCAAAATTTCAAAACGTTAAAATTATATTATCAAAAATTTGGTAAATTTTTAAAAAAGGGACCCCATAAAAGTTGACAAAACCAGACGCCCGAATATATCAATCAACGAAGAGACTGAAACAAATTATCAAATTTCTGACATGGAAAAGGCATCTTCTGAGGAAAAAAGTATGTTAAACCTGGTTTTATAGCTAGCAAAACCTCTCACTACATAAGTATATCTTATTAATTAATGTATATTTTTATGACATGGATGAAATATAAATTTTTGTACTGTATAAATATGATGACAAAGTCAACAAATTTTGTTTGTAAATCACAATATTTGTATACACATTTGCAATGTATCTATCTGTCGAAAGTATGCATATGTTTTAATTTATGACACAAAAAGCGGTAGTCAAATTATTTATGAAATCAACAGTTCAATCTTTTTTCTTTGAATAATCTTCAAATAAAAAGTATTTAAATATTTTCAGTGATTCAACTGTTTTCAAGACAAATTTGTATGTGTAATATACAGTCATATGAAAATCCTTATAATATTTGCATCTATTTGATAATTTATATAAAAAGTTAATTTTGCATTCGCAGGAAACGTTTTGTGTCTTAGATTAGTATAGTGTCACAAACCGTATCACTAGTAGACCAATTTAAATTTTAACAGTCCTTTATGTCTCAACAGCTATTAACTGACTGACCAATTAATAATAAAGTATTTTAATTGATTTTCAGACTTATTCACTGCGGTAAAATCAATATTATTCAAACGATTCGCTTGCAATTCAGAGTGTGTTCAGACTTTTCAGTAGTAAGTATTTATTTGTACACATCAGCATTATGCTTAAATATATGAACAGCTACTTTACAGTACTGAATTGTCTGCAAGTGCATTATATCTGAGTGCATGCAATGGATAAGTCTGAACATGACTAAATAATATTTTGTTTCAGATCATATTGAGATCAAAATAACTGTTTAATAGATACAAGAAGATGTGGTATGAGTGCTTATGAGACAACTCTCTATCCAAGTCACAAATTCTAAAAGTAAACCATTATAGGTCAAAGTACGGTCTCCAACACGGAGCCTTGGCTCACACCGAACAGCAAGCTATAAAGATCCCCAATAATGTCTAGTATAAAACTATTCAAACAGGAAAACAAACGGTCTAATCTATATGAAAAACGAGAAACGAGAAACACTTATGAACCACATCAACAAACGACAACTACTGAACATCAGGTTCCTGACTTAGGACAGGTGCAACATACGCAGCGGGTTTAAACGTTTTGATAGGTACCAACTTTCACCCTTACCTGAAACAATAGTGTAACATCACAACATAGAAAGACACGCTATAAAATATCAATTGAAATGGCTTTACTCAATCAAAAGACATATATACACAAACAAGTGAATATACACTGAACGAATAAATTTAGACTATATTGTTTTTTTCTAATGAATTAACCTGTGTTTCTTATATATAGCTACATATACGCAATAAATCTGGGCGAAAGGCGTCTGAATGGCTGCGTTGGATGTAGAGAAACATCGTTTCAGTATGTGGGATTTTGAATGTAAGTATTACATGCAGAACAAAGGTTACAAAAAACGGGCTGATAACAACAAATAAAAAAATGTCGGTATCGGTTCATGTACTGTGATGTTTGGAGAAATTTGTTTTTAATGAATTAAGAAATGGTCGACATGGCTAAAAATAGAACATACGTGTAAATGCTATGTTTACCTATTACCTTGACACCATAGATTGGGAAAATCTAACGGGATAATAATGGAATCGACAGAGTGATTGTAAAAAAGTAATCAACGATGATAGGCTTGTATGTCAATACGATAGGCCTGCGTTTCGTCTACATCAAATTCCTTGTTTGCACCACTATGTATCAACTGAACAAATATAGCAGGCATATAATTTTAACGCAATATTCACGTCTGATGTTCATCGTCGTCCGTTAAATTTTACAAAGAATATCTTCTCTGAAACTACAAGCCTGAATTTAATTCACCTTTGCCACTATCATCAATGGGATATGAGGTTTACAAAATGTGTCCGATGACTTCATCCTATTGATGGACATGGCCGACAAGGCTCAAAATGGAACATATGTGTTAAATACAATTTGTATCTATTACCTGGACGCTATTGATTATGAAAATCTGACGAGTTATCAATGGAATCGACCAAGTAGTTTTAAATAGTAGTCAGAGATGATAGGCTTATTATCTGGTAAGGGTGTAGGTTGGTACGTTTAAACCCGCTGCATTTGTTTGCACCTGTTGTAAGTCAGGACCTTGATGTTAAGTAGAATTTGTTGATGTGGTTCATAAGTATTTCTCGTTTTATATAGATAAGACCGTTGGTTTTCCTGTTTGAATGGTTTTACACCAGTCATTTTTGGGGCCCTTTATAGCTTACTGTTCGGTTTGACAAGACTCCGTATTGAAAATCGTTCTTTGACCTATAATTGTTTACTTTAACAAATTGTGACTTGGATGGAGAGTTGTCTCTTTGGAACTCATACCACATCTTCTTATATCTATTGTATGTTAATTCAATGTGTTATTGTGCTATGGTAACTTTTTGTATTCTTGTCTTTCGTTTTGCGGATGTGCTTTGTCTATTTGCCTTTTTGTGTTTCTTTGTTACATATTTGCTTTTCTTTGTGATTGAGATTGTAACACAATGTTGACTGCAGTACCCCAATTTTCTACATTTTTACCTATTATGTCTGTTTTTTTTTTCACACATCGTTGTCAATATAATGGAATTTTAATTTTATTGATTAGAGTGTCACTTATAAGTCTTTTATACACAAAAAAAAATGTGTTAGGCAAACGCAAATTTCAATCAGGGTATATTTGATTAGTAACATTTCGTTTTATAGGCGCTAAAATTCGAATGAACTTCAGCCATAGAATTGTATGAACCGTTTAAAAAAAATGATGATTATGATAACTTCTACATTCGAATCAGAAATAACAGGGTAACAGGACCTATATCTATCAATAACATTTGATTTGGTAATATTTTAAAATAGTAAGAAACTAAATACCCAATATATGACATATAAATATATGAAACCAAAGCCAGTCCCTTTTGTAACATAACATGCATAATTGCAAAATGCTGATCAAAATAATCCTTGTCAATTTTTTTGTGTCTTAGTGTAGATTGTTTTTGTGTATAATGAGTGTAATCATTTGCGAGTGTATGATGAGTGTAACCATTTGTAAATGTAAGCGTTAAATGATTCACCCCTAGACCTAGATGCGATCTTAGTACTTTTTCTCGCATACATCAGTAAAATTAGAGTAAACTTTGAAAACAATGTGTTACATTTGTCTAGGTACTACCTGTATGACCTTATTTATATTTAAAAGATTTGAATAAAATCAAAAGTTCGCATTGCTGACACCCCAATGACAAATAGTTGGTTCCGCTTTTGGTGTTAATAGCGCATGCGCACTATAATGTCGAATAATTGAATATTTTTATAGAAACTAACAATAAATCTTAACACTCATACCTATACACAGGTGTATGAGTATTAGGTAAAAAAAAAAACTTAAATTCATATAGATGTAATACAGTAGGCTTTTTTTTTAAACTGAAATTGTAAACCTAGCGAAAAATCTTAGGTGATACATGTTGGGAATTTTGATATTTGGCTTTGAGCTTTCGTGATGAAAGGAAATTAAGAAAAACACGTCGGAAGCATGAATTTGCATGGCATTAATTTCATTTTTAAGGTACTGGGTGGATGCCACTACTGGTGAACTATGAGTACCAGAGAGTATCATCAGCCCAGTACTCTGTGCTTTGTTACTTTATATATAGATATAGGAAGATGTGGTACGAGTGCCAATGAGACAACTTTCCATCCAAGTTACAATTTATAAAAGTAAACCATTATAGGTCAAGGTACGGCCTTCAACACAGAGCATTGGCTTACACCGAACAGCAAGCTATAAAGGGCCCTAAAAAATTACTAGTGTAAAACCAATCAAACGGAAAAACCAACGGTCTAATCTATATAAAAACGAGAAACGAGAAACACGTATGAACTACAGACGACAACTATAGTAATCAGATTCCTGACTTAGGACAGGAGCAAACATTTGCAGCGGGATTAAACGTTTTAATGGAACCAAACCTTCTCCTTTTTCTGAAACAATAGTATAACATCACAACATAGAAAAACACACTATAAAATATCAATTGGAAGGCTTAACTCAATCAAAAAACGTAAATTAACAAACAATGAACGAATAAATTTGACCTGTGACACGTGAATGCAAATACACAGTTAATAAAAAATTACAAGGGATAAATAATTAAAGTCAAAAGTAAATAAACAGGTTTAAACAAAGTTAAAGTATGATATCACTGTGAAATTTCAAACAATTTATAGAAAATCATCACTTTTGAAGAAACCTGCGTCATATTATACACAGGTAAATGAAAATAATTTTGTTGTTAAGTATACTTCTTCTTCTGTGTGTATAAAATCTTCCGTTTAGGAATACCAAGAAATTTCTTTAATATCAATAAAACTAATCCAACACTTGGTACATATGGGGTGAATATCAACAATAAAAATATACAATTAGTGCATAGTTTACATAGTTTAAGAAGTTATAGGAAATTCGACAATGGTGGAACATTTCATAATGTGAAAAGCTATTTCATGTTGGTGTTTAATGCATATCTGTGCATGACGTATACTATAAATAAGCAATTTCTTTAATTTGAAAAACGAATTCTACCAGCGGCTAATGTGTTAAACGAAAAGTAAGAACGACATTCACATTTATACAAATGAACAAAACATTTTCGTGTCGACACGGTTTTTTAAACAACCTACATCCGGTAAGTTTCAGTAGAAATATTTGAAAAACAATATTAACAACTTTACAGAACATTAATACCTAAACAGGATGGTTCAATCAATCTAAGACAAGAATTGTCTGTGTGTTGAAACTTTAGTTGTATAACAATTACATAATTGTTCAAACTGAAAATGCACAGAAGTACTTTACCAACACAAACTCATAGGCGACTGTACCTTAGAGATTGAGTCCACAAGCTGCTGTTAACTTCTCAAAATTTCAAAACGTTAAAATTATATTATCAAAAATTTGGTAAATTTTTAAAAAAGGGACCCCATAAAAGCTGACAAAACCAGACGCCCGAATATATCAATCAACGAAGAGACTGAAACAAATTATCAAATTCCTGACATGGAAAAGGCATCTTCTGAGGAAAAAAGTATGTTAAACCTGGTTTTATAGCTAGCAAAACATCTCACTACATAAGTATATCTTATTAATTAATGTATATTTTTATGACATGGATGAAATATAAATTTTTGTACTGTATAAATATGATGACAAAGTCAACAAATTTTGTTTGTAAATCACAATATTTGTATACACATTTGCAATGTATCTATCTGTCGAAAGTATGCATATGTTTTAATTTATGACACAAAAAGCGGTAGTCAAATTATTTATGAAATCAACAGTTCAATCTTTTTTCTTTGAATAATCTTCAAATAAAAAGTATTTAAATATTTTCAGTGATTCAACTGTTTTCAAGACAAATTTGTATGTGTAATATACAGTCATATGAAAATCCTTATAATATTTGCATCTATTTGATAATTTATATAAAAAGTTAAATTTGCATTCGCAGGAAACGTTTTGTGTCTTAGATTAGTATAGTGTCACAAACCGTATCACTAGTAGACCAATTTAAATTTTAACAGTCCTTTATGTCTCAACAGCTCTTAACTGACTGACCAATTAATAATAAAGTATTTTAATTGATTTTCAGACTTATTCACTGCGGTAAAATCAATATTATTCAAACGATTCGCTTGCAATTCAGAGTGTGTTCAGACTTTTCAGTAGTAAGTATTTATTTGTACACATCAGCATTATGCTTAAATATATGAACAGCTACTTTACAGTACTGAATTGTCTGCAAGTGCATTATATCTGAGTGCATGCAATGGATAAGTCTGAACATGACTAAATAATATTTTGTTTCAGATCATATTGAGATCAAAATAACTGTTTAATAGATACAAGAAGATGTGGTATGAGTGCTAATGAGACAACTCTCTATCCAAGTCACAAATTCTAAAAGTAAACCATTATAGGTCAATGTACGGTCTCCAACACGGAGCCTTGGCTCACACCGAACAGCAAGCTATAAAGAGCCCCAATAATGTCTAGTATAAAACTATTCAAACAGGTAAACAAACGGTCTAATCTATATGAAAAACGAGAAACGAGAAACACTTATGAACCACATCAACAAACGACAACTACTGAACATCAGGTTCCTGACTTAGGACAGGTGCAAAATACGCAGCGGGTTTAAACGCTTTGATAGGTACCAACTTTCACCCTTACCTGAAACAATAGTGTAACATCACAACATAGAAAGACACGCTATAAAATATCAATTGAAATGGCTTTACTCAATCAAAAGACATATATACACAAACAAGTGAATATACACTGAACGAATAAATTTAGACTATATTGTTTTTTTCTAATGAATTAACCTGTGTTTCCTATATATAGCTACATATACGCAATAAATCTGGGCGAAAGGCGTCTGAATGGCTGCGTTGGATGTAGAGAAACATCGTTTCAGTATGTGGGATTTTGAATGTAAGTATTACATGCAGAACAAAGGTAACAAAAAACGGGCTGATAACAACAAATAAAAAAATGTCCGTATCGGTTCATGTACTGTGATGTTTGGAGAAATTTGTTTTTAATGAATTAAGAAATGGTCGACATGGCTAAAAATAGAACATACGTGTAAATGCTATGTTTACCTATTACCTTGACACCATAGATTGGGAAAATCTAACGGGATAATAATGGAATCGACAGAGTGATTGTAAAAAAGTAATCAACGATGATAGGCTTGTATGTCAATACGATAGGCCTGCGTTTCGTCTACATCAAATTCCTTGTTTGCACCACTATGTATCAACTGAACAAATATAGCAGGCATATAATTTTAACGCAATATTCACGTCTGATGTTCATCGTCGTCCGTTAAATTTTACAAAGAATATCTTCTCTGAAACTACAAGCCTGAATTTAATTCACCTTTGCCACTATCATCAATGGGATATGAGGTTTACAAAATGTGTCCGATGACTTCATCCTATTGATGGACATGGCCGACAAGGCTCAAAATGGAACATATGTGTTAAATGCAATTTGTATCTATTACCTGGACGCTATTGATTATGAAAATCTGACGAGTTATCAATGGAATCGACCAAGTAGTTTTAAATAGTAGTCAGAGATGATAGACTTATTATCTGGTAAGGGTGTAGGTTGGTACGTTTAAACCCGCTGCATTTGTTTGCACCTGTTGTAAGTCAGGACCTTGATGTTAAGTAGAATTTGTTGATGTGGTTCATAAGTATTTCTCGTTTTATATAGATAAGACCGTTGGTTTTCCTGTTTGAATGGTTTTACACCAGTCATTTTTGGGGCCCTTTATAGCTTACTGTTCGGTTTGACAAGACTCCGTATTGAAAATCGTACTTTGACCTATAATTGTTTACTTTTACAAATTGTGACTTGGATGGAGAGTTGTCTCATTGGAAATCATACCACATCTTCTTATATCTATTGTATGTTAATTCATTGTGTTATTGTGCTATGGTAAATTTTTGTATTCTTGTCTTTCGTTTTGCGGATGTGCTTTGTCTATTTGCCTTTTTGTGTTTCTTTGTTACATATTTGCTTTTCTTTGTGATTGAGATTGTAACACAATGTTGACTGCAGTACCCCAATTTTCTACATTTTTACCTATTATGTCTGTTTGTTTTGTTCACACATCGGTGTCAATATAATGGAATTTTATGCGGCTGTCATACAAGTGAGAGGTTTAGCTAACTATAAGACCAGGTTTAATTCACCATTTTCTACATAAGAAAATGTCTGTACCAAGTCAGGAATATAAAAGTTATCCATTCGTTTGATGTGTTGAGCTTTTGATTTTGTCGTTTGATTAGGGACTTTCCGTTTTGAATTTTCCTCGACGTTCAGTATTTTTGTGCTTTTACTTTTCGGTAGGCTATCATCGGCTGCACAACTGCTTATAATGTGAAAGCAGTATTTACTTTTAGTCTACTTAAAAATATCTAGTGGCGCTTGAATCAATCCACGTGAATGGCCAATTCAATTGTAAAGTTGAAGAGCAAATCAAACAAAAATACCCAAAAGGTAAATTTATATACAAATATACTACGATGTGACCTTTTTTAATGCAAACAAATATGCTTAGGACTCAAGACAGAATCAGTTGATAAATTGATTTATTAAGATTACGACAGACTCGACCAAGTAGCGTGCTCTCCGCTTTCATAGCATCATGAGTAATAGAAGTATACGTCGCTGTATCATCATCAATAAGAGTAAATATCTTCAACTGAAAAAAAAACATGAACAATTATCTTATGTGAAATGAAATGGTTACTCAAAAACACCATGAACAACCCACGACTTCTAAGAAAAAAAAAGAAATTACCGACAAAAGGAGAAGAAAATCAACTAAAATATAAAAGAATTCTAAAATGCAATAGTTTATTCCAAGTTAAAGAAATGTATGACAAAATGTAGATTAATTCTGATTCTAGATGCAGTATACATAGAAATAATTTACCCAGAATTAAAAATGGAACTTTTAACAACTAGCGTTGTAACACAGTACATGATATATAAGTCATGAAGATGGAATATTACAGATGAGCTGAATTATCTATTATATACTTAGTATATGACTTTACCTCCAATAGATGAAGTCCAACAGTGGTATGGACTTCTGTAGTCTCTGAATCGGATATTGCATAAAGATAACATTTGTGATGATTAACTGCCATCAGTATCATCTATATGAAAACATATATGGATATGATTATTGAATCCTTTGTAGGATGATATACTTGTAGCTGCATATATATATAGGCTATGTCAAATGAGCAAATGTACCCTTCCCTTGGGAAATACGAGCTATTTGTAATAGTAATATTCACATGATTCTGGAGCAAAACATAATCCATACGTCATAAATATTTTAAATTTCATAAAGCAATCATTTTGTTTTATCCCAAACTGTTTCTATTTTGTCATCGCAAAATCATAATACAGTTCATTGAGATTGATATAATGTTTGTCTAAAAATTCAAAATTTCCATTTCCTTCTATTCTAGAATTATCGTCGATTCCTTAAAATCATATTTCTACGTATCAAATTAGTTTTTGAGTTTGATATGAACAAAATTTTCCAAATTTGTTAACGATAGACTTTGACCTAGCAAACTTAAGTAAATAGCACACTTGATATAAATAAAGGCAATATTAGTATATCTCTGTTCAATAGTCATAAATCGATTTAACTTAAACAAACCGGGTCACAAACCAAACTGAGGGAAACACATCAACTATAGGCATGATAACAGGAAACGAAATGGAACAACAGAAACATTGAACTGCTACTACAACAGACGCCAACATACATAGAAACGGACTATGTGATAACAACTCCCATATTCCTGACTTGGTACAGGTAAGAAAAAATGTGGGTTGACCCTGGTTTTATGGCTAGCTAAACATCCCGCTTATATAACCGTAATGCAATGAGTAATCATTAATTTGAATTGTAATGATTAAAATATAAATTTGAAGTGAGTGATGTAAACAAATATCGAAAGACTCTAAGAAAAACAAAGGGATCAATTTTTAGTTGTGTTTGTATGTACTAATTTATAAAATATAATGATGATTTCAGCACTTCTGGTCTATAATTTAAGGTCTGTGGTGTGACTGCAGATTAGGAAAATTGGTTTAGGAAGTCTAATGAAGATGTATACTTTCTAGTCCAATGCAAATTCTCATTTCTGATTTCTAAATTATCGTTAATGTTTTGAATATAATACACGTTTCCTCCTTCCAGAACTTTTAAAATCTTTAATAAATACAAAAAATCTCTATAATTTTAGAATAGAAAATATAACCGAATGAGGATCATATCTGAATGTAAACCTCTTTTTTCAATTGGCTCGGTTGTTTTCATAGCAGACACTTTTAGAACATTATGAGGGAAATATATGAAAGTTTTTGCTATTATGCATTTTCAGTTTATTATTTTCAAGCGTTTTGTGACAAAGTTTAACCAAAATACCGAGTTCTTAGGCAAATGCAAACATTTTTTTTAGCCATGTGTTGTGCTAACAGTCATCAGTATTAAACCTTTGGACCTTCATTGCTTTGTACTTGTCAAACAAGAAAAAATATAGCGAACACACTGCAGGTCAATTTATTATACATCACGAAAATTTGAAATCTAACATACATATTCAGATTTTCTGCAATATTTCAAATATGTTCTGCGGTAATCCAACACGGTTTTTGATGTTTAGTTAGCTGTAAATTTGGGCTTTTTCATGCAAATCAGTATTGATTGTTTATCACATGTAAAAATCAAAACAATACTTTACACTCTGTTTCTGTGCTTAAACCTGTATAACACGATTAGTTCTTTTTTACATTATATCCTTTGTTTGATTGTATTATATTGTGTATCACCAGTCATTGCATGTATAATACGAATAGCATAGCATTGTTAAAAGTAAAATAGCAAAAATACCGAACTCCAAGGAAAATTCAAATCGGAAAGTCCCTTATCAAATGGTAAAATCAAAAACTCAAACACATTTGAAAACAACTGTTATATTCCTAACTTGGTGCAGGCGTTTCCTTATGTAGAAAATGGCTGATTAGACCTGGTGTTATAGCTAGCTTAACCTCCTACTTTTATGACAGTCGCATAAAATTCCATTATGTTGACGACAATGTGTGAATAAAACAAAACAGACATAATAGGTAAAATATCAAAAATAGGGGTACAGTCAATATTGTGTTATAATTTTAATCACTATTAACACAAACAATATATAAAAGAAGATGTGGTATGATTGTCAATGAGACAACGCTTCACAAGAGACCAAATGACACAGAATTTAACAACTATAGGTCAATACAGTATGTCAAAAAAGAAAAACAAAGTGACAAAGCACATAAGCAAAAATGAAAGATTAGAATACCACAAAAGCACACCAGCACAATGGTGTGATACATAACTATTATTCACCGATGTGTTTAATCGATACTAATCGATATATGATCATTTGATATTTTCTTTAGAATAATTTTTTTATCTGTATACACAATTTCGAAAGCATGGAAATAAAACGGTTTAAAATGAAATAAAACAAAACAACCAACACCCAAGTATATAACGTTAACATTAATTTAGATGCTAAATTCGGAACATGTTAACAAAAACTCTCTGAAAACACCGTGTTTTTATTTTGTTATTTTAAAACATCTATTTATCCTTACTCCAACTGTGTACTTCAGCTGATTACGAAATCGAGAGTATTAATATACTTTTACCTGCCAAAAATGATGTAATTCATTAGAGAGAAAGAGAGTTATTTAAATTATTTATTCAGTCTGATCGGAGATCCGAATATAGCTTCCCTTTGTCCAATGACAAAAATTGTTAGTTTAAATATTTAATGTGTTTTTGACCCTCAGAACGAAGCGTTTTCACTAAAAGGTCCCATTTTGTATCATATTGATAATAATTATTAAACAGGAGCGCCCATTAAAGTATCTGATAATTGAAAAAAAAAGAAAAGCTGTTATGTTTTATATAAAATTAGAAAGTAGAAAAAATGCAACAACAAAACAGACGTTAACTTATGATATTTGTCTCGTTTTGCAACACCGTAAATATTTATAAGATGAGTATGTGTTGCTTATGAATACAATTGTGATCATAACTAAGAAAAAAAATCATAATTAATGTGGTGTGTTAATTATGTTTCATTTGTTTTCCATTTTCAGAAACGAATTAGAAATAAAAAAGATTCATTTAATTGTCCTTAAACAAAACATGAAAAGCGAGATTCGATTTATTTTTTTTAAATTTTAGTTTTCAAAATGATCATCGTTGTACATCTCGTAACACATATATTAATAATAAGAAGTGTTAATATCGTTTCTTGGATCTTTCAAATTGGTTACTTAAACTAAGCATGTGATGTTTTCAATTAAGGTTACAAGAGTTTACCCTCACGATCTATATCTGAATAAAATATTGTGCGGCTCCTGATTACATGATACAGGATTGGAATTATTACTCATCGAAAGATTAACCAATAAGGTTAAAAAAAACAAAAAAACACACAAACAAACAAAAAAACAATTAAATGTTTATCTTACAAAAGTGTGTACATTTGATCTATGAACGAAGCAGCCTTGAAAAATGTTTTTTCACAATTAGGCGAAAAAACAAAATAGACGGTGTTTTAACAGCATTTTGACAACATATTTGGAGGACGTAGTTTTGAACACACAATCGGCATTCCCATGCGAACCAACTGTGTACCTTTTCCTGCCGATTTGTTCCTTTATTCATATGAGGCTGACTTCATACAGGAACCTTTTGGGAAGACGGAAAAGAAGTTAGCAGTATCCTTTAACTCCACATTCCGTTATAAAGATGATGTCGTCTCACTAAATAATTCAAAATTTGGTGACTATGTTGAACGCACCTATCCCATCGAACTTGAGAAAAAGGATACAACAGATACAGTTAAATCTGCCTCATATCTTGACTTACATATAGAAATTGACAATAAGGGTCGGTTGAAAACTGTTAAATAAGCTAGAAAATGTAAACAGTAAAACTAATTAGTATTACAAGACATTATTTTGAGAAGAGATTGATTCCGACATTTGCGAAAACCTTTCAAACTTTCAGTCGTCATTTACATTTACAATCTAGCAACATAGTTTAAGAATCGAACACGTTTTTTTTATCCTAGTTTTTGATAAAAGCGAAATATCTGTTTCACTTTTTTCTCGAAATTATATATTTTCAAGAAATTTAGAATCGAACATAGTATATATCGTATGGCTGTCTACATGAGCTGCATTTCATTGAACCCTGTATAAAGATTCCAATTTTGAGTCATCTTTTTCTTTTACAACTTGCAAACACTTCTAAATACCAGATAAAGCTGCCATGTTGTAATTTTTAGTAATTATCTATGAAATTTTGGAAAACTGCACAGCTGTAAAATAAATTTTGGCTGACCGCATCGACTTGTTTCATGATGTGTAAGTGGCAACAGACAAGTCTAAAGCAGCAAAGTGAAATTTTAATCAGATATTTTTTTTTTCATTTAAGAAAAATACAAAGCTATTTTCAGAACAAGGAAGATAACGAGTGTAACAGATTGACTGTGATCGATCGATGAAGTCGCTTGAAAGTTGCAACAAGTAAGTATTTATTGTATTTAACACGTTGTATTTGATTTATAATTTCATTTCCCTGATACAGTGCAAACTGTACAACAAATACCTTAGAAGCATTGTCTTAATCACTCTTTCATCGACAATCAATCCCTGAAATATGAAAATTATTGTATATCAAGATATCTCATTGTTGTTTTCACGATGGAATTAAGTGTACTTTTTCATGGAAGATGTTTTTCAGGAGACGTGTCACGATTGTTGACAATTACGTTTAAGTGTATTTTAAATAATAATGCTATTTGAACCAATTTTAAAAAGCACGACATGAGTAGTTTGACTACCGTATAACGTTTAGAGGAGACAGTCTAGAAAATAATCCCAACTATTCAAAATGACTACATTTTCAAGGAAAATTATTATTTTCTCTAATCGAATTTGAATTTGTTATTTTAACAAGTTTACCATTTGCAACCTTGCATCAATTATTAATGACAGAGGTAAAAAATAACAAGTATCTTATACGTGTACATTTTGTAAAATATAGATTCCACCATTTTAGAAAACCTAAAATGAATCATTTTATGTAAAGAGATCAGAAACGATCGATTAATGACGAATTTTCTCATGTATAATTTCTAAAAGATATTTGATTTGTTTTTAATTGTTTTGCCAGATACACAAAAATAGTTTAAAGATCAAAAACGTTTTTGTTGGTGTTGTAAATAACAATAACAATAAGTACGATGATAAAGAATGACATAACAAAATACTTGTATACTCGAATACTTGAAATTAGTATTTAATCTTATAGGCGCGTGGGTACATTGTGCTTGGTTCTTATTTTTTATTACAAGTATCGGAGGGAATAGGGTTTGTTCATTATATTTTCAAATCAGTAAAAATAGTTTGTTATAATATCGTGTTACACAAGGTGTATAATCTACATGTACCTGTGTAAGTCTTATTTCAATTCACATTTTAAGATTGGTAATCAAATGCTTGAATGAAAAAACACTGACAAGGGCAATTGTCCTATTTACTTCCTTAAGAGACAGAACAGCAAAATGGGTAGCAGATTGGAATAATTATTCAGACACTGTAAAAAGTTTATAATGCAAACAATATTTATTTCTTATCATATTCAATCAAGGAAGTTTTAACTTGTCACATCTGGTAAAAAAAAACCAGACAGTTAACGCAATTAAGAGATAATTAATAAAATTGAGAATGGAAATGGGGAATGTGTCAAAGAGACAACAGCCCGACCATAGAGCAGACAACAGCCGAAGGCCAACAATGGGTCTTCAATGCAGCGAGAAACTCCCGCACACGAAGGCGTCCCTCAACTGGCCACTAAACAAATATGTATACTAGTTCAGTGATAATGGACGTCATACTAAACTCCAAATTATATACAGGAAACTAAAATTAAGATGATACAAGACTAACAAAGGCCAGAGGCTCCTGACTTGGGACAGGCGCAAAAATGCGGCGGGGTTAAACATATTTTTGAGATCTCAACCCTAAGTATATAATTTGCATAGCAGACAGTTAACGCAATTAAGAGATAATTACGTATATATAATTTGCATAGGTGATAAAAAGCATCACTTGTATATTCAATTTAGCATGTACAGACGTTCAGTATACAGCAAGCGAAATGTACAAGCAAATTGTGATGTTTTATATGTTCCCACTTTTAAAGCTTTCTGCAGGTAAGAAACTTGTTTTCCTTACATATCAAATGGATTATAATGATTTGTATGTCAATTACACAAAACAAATAATTTAGAAAGTGATAGCTCTTTTTTATGCCCCATTTATGAGCATTATGTTTTTCGGTCTGTGCGTCCGTTCGTCCGTTCGTTCTTCCGTTCGTTCGTCCGTTCGTCCGTCCGTCTGTCCCGCTTCAGGTTAAAGTTTTTGGTCAAGGTAGTTTTTGATGAAGTTAAAGTCCAATCAATTGAAACTTAATGCACATGTTCCCTATAATATGATCTTTCTAATTTTAATGCCAATTTAGAGTTTTCACCTAAATTTCACGGTCCACTGAATTAGAAAATGATAGTGCGAGTGGGGCATCCGTGTACTATGGACACATTCTTGTTAGTCAGTTTTGTTTTTTTTTTTGTTTTGTTTTTTTGAGTTAACAAAACACTTAACATAGAAAGGCATGTGATTCTTTAACGTACATTTGTTTTTTTACTGATACACAAGTGATTAAGATGTAGATTTGGGATGAGAACATTTACATAGTTACATAGTTAATTTCATCATAGCAGAAAACATATCAACTTTAAAGTAAAATGAATTGTTTACCATTTTATATTCAGGCCTTCTCCTCAATTGTTTAATTATTTGGAGAATCGTGTTTTAATGCCAGATCTTTTATTGTGTCTGTTAAATTAAAGACAAATAATACATGTATTTTATTTTTTATTCACAATAATATATGAATTCGGGACGATTTAGAAATTGAAATGTTGTGTATACACCTTTCTATTGGTGAACACTATATATGTTGCCCACAAGAGGTCCTTATGTGCTTTTTGTTTGGTTTATTGCTCAATGCTGTCTTATTGTTGTTAACCCCACATCTACTACAGTTTAAGTTCTGTTTAATGTGCGTTTAAATCGGTTTAAGACAAATCATAATTGAAAAGGTTATTGAAAATAGATTTCCCTGAAGAATTTTCTCAGAGGAAGACTAGTAGAAGAAGTTTGTTTATAAATTTGTATTGCAAAGTAGAAAATAACAACAAAAAAATACAAAAACAAAAAGTTTCACTTTTCAATTTTTAACTCCCTAAAAATTTTATATTATTAATTTTGAAGACCTGTCACATCTAAACGAAGTCTAATTGGTCTCCAACTTACTAGTAAATTGTTTCCCTGTTTGGCACATACCTAAATATAAACCTCATTACATTTGATCCCAAAATAGTCAATGAACATTAATTTGTCGTAGTAAATTCCATTGAGCACAAAGTAAATCCAAACGAAATTTGAATCACATGGATATTCAAAAATATTTTAAGAAATTTGAAAAAAAAAAATAATTATCTAGTTTGACTTTGAAACACGGAGTTAATATTTTAAATTACATTGCGCACAAAAATATAATTAAATGGTCCTGGGAATGAGAAACTCTTTCTGAATCTTCATAGAAATGTATGAAACAGTTTACACTGGACATTAAACAACCAGCAATCAATCAATTAAAACATATCCAAGGGATTATTATTATCCATGTACATGTATGTAAGTGCCGGGTACCATATAAATATATTCGTTAGTCATGAACATTAAAGTATAACTTGCTATCAATTTTTGTAGTAAGATTTTTGTGTGAAGAGAGCCCTTCAAGACACATTATGATCATCGTATACGCACATAGATAAAGTATTTGAAACACTTTTAAGCTGTTTGCATCAGTGTCCCTTTTCTTAACAATTAGGACACGTGCCACTGAATATACAACTAGTCAACCATGAACACTGTGCGGGACACATTTGCCATTCCAGAATTGCCAAATCTGACTTTGCTGTTTTACAAAATGTTTTGGCCATGTGATAGATTATTAAAAAAAAAAAATTTCCCCATATGTCCCAACATGTCACTGTTGTCACCACAGCTGATTTAAAGTGCATTTCCCATGGGAAATTTAAAAATTCCCATGGAAATATTAGAAGTTCTCATGGGAATATTACAAGTTCCCATGGGAAAATCTAAAATTCCAATTAAAAAGTACTTTTCCCATGGGAATTTTAAAGTTTCCATCGGAACTTTACTGTTCCCATGGGAAAAGAAGAATACAAAAGGTTTCCATGGGAATTTAACTTCTCTGATGGGAACAGTTTATCTTCCCATGGGAACAGTTTATCTTCCCATGGGAATTTTTCTTCCCATGGGAACAATTATTCTTCCCATGGAAAGTGTGTGACTTATTTCCGTTTACCTTATTTTTGTTTTGTTTTTGTTTAAACACATTTTATTTCCAAAAGTGGCAAATGGGATTGAACACAAGTTATAACATCTCTCCTTATACAAATACAAACACAAAATACATAAGATAATGACGAAACACAAAATAGGAATGCATGTAATACAAACTATAAACAAAAACTAAAATGCAATAAAATACTGATGTAATCTGAACTGGCGTGAAGTGTGAATAAGTAGGAATCCAGAATTTTAATTGTATGTGAAGTTCTGAATTTTTGTGTAATTCTGATATGAAATTGAACAGATTCAAAAATTGCTTTACTTTGCTGAAATGTATAAAGGTCACCGTAAACAGCCAATAGAAGTTCAATTGGTATAGCATGCAGGGGCGGATCCATCCATTTTTAGAAGGGGGGTCACAACCCAGGATAAAGGCGGGTTCCAACTATATATCCCCATTCAAATGCATTGATCGTACAAAAAAAGGAGTGGTTCCAACACCCGGAACACCCTACCCCCCCCCCCCCCCCCCTCTTCTTGATCCGCCACTGCCATATCTTTTTAAAATCAAAAATAATATTGATCTTGCTTCATTGTTGTAAAATGGGCACTCGAAAAAAAATATGAATACAATCCTCACCAGCAGGACTACAGCTGCATGCGGGATTTAGTTTAATATTAACATGGTGCAGATCTGCCTTTAAAGAGCTTCGCATATTTCTGAACCATGAAGTCCCATGAATGATATTAAGTTTTCTAACACCACAACTTAAGTAGAAGGGTGGCTGTTTTTATATTTAGGGAAGTCCATATATCGGGGTTTAGACTTCCATTCAATTGTAGTAGATGGGAATAAAAGATGTTCTTGTTATATCTAGTCTATGACGCGGGGTTCTACATAGTTGTTACTATGTCGTTAATCATAATTTGAATTTGACCAATAAGTGGGAGCATTAAATCGCAGAGATAATCAACGGCAGTATCGTTATGTAAAGAATATTACACATTGAGCTTTCTTGACTCTCTTCTGTCTACTAGCAATTTCTGGCCTGTTTCGAAATATGTAGCTTCACGACTGACATACACGTGCAACCCAGTTTCTATTCCTCCTCCTTCCAACTTAACATGGTCTAAATAATTAGAATCTTGTTGAGTACAACTATCACGAAACACATATGCATATTCCATAATTGGTATAATAAATGTTTATACGAACAAGATTATTTCTATATAATGAATATTTTAATTTTGAAAGAACAGTTAATCGTGTACTGTGCTTGAACAATTCATTATGTTTTCTCTATGTGTATGCATTTTCCTTGTTAATACATTCTGTACATATTCCGGACTGGAGTTGCATGTTTTAAAACAATACCGTGTGATGATTTTAACTTATTTTACACTGAATAATGTTAAGATGTGTATTCTTATTCAATTCATTCACAAAAAGTGTATCATTATCAACGGCGGAGAATATTTTAGCGCATAGATAGGACGTTTAAAGCAAAAAAAGAGTCAAAAGTTTTAGCGCCAAAAAAACAGTCCGTTTATACCGAAAAGAGAAATTGTCAATGCCATTTTAGAGAATATTATTCATTCATAGTATCATGATGGCACAATAAAACAAAAAAGAACAGCAATAAAAAAAAAATGAAAAATTGATATCATGTTAATTTTGTATAAAACAGCACAAATTCATAAATATTAACGTTTTATTCTCATAGATAAAATATCACCATCAATTTCAAATTCAAAAGATCAATTTTCTACGTTCTCTTTTTTTTTAGATAACTATGATCTGTCATTTTAAAACTTTTTTTAACTAACTTTATAAAACAAGTAAATATAGGGGAAATAATCTAGAGCAATTTCTTTTATGGATTCTCTCATAGTTTAAAGCCATAATTAATTAGCTGTGTTCCGTGTAAAATTGTTTCCAATAATCTTATTTGTTCATATCTTTTTTATCTGGGACTACATTGTACATGAATCAACGGAATCATTGCCTGATAAACAAGGTCAAGAGTGCAATGAGGTATACTGTTGTATTCACACTAAATCGGAAGTGCACCATCCTGTTAAGGGCATACGATACAGTTTCGATCCCACGATGAATTTTTTACAAAAATTTGCATACAAGCTATTTTTTACCTAAACAATTCAAATATGTAATAAAAAATATACCTTCATGTGCTACTTTAAGAGATAAAAGGGGTCGAAATTTTACATAGCCAGAAATTAGTAGTACTTTCGCTAATTAATATTCATAATATGTAAATGAGAATTGTACCACGTGATAATAGTTTTAACTGGACTGGCTTGATATCATTAAAATCTTTAAAAAACGGATATTATAAGTTGCCCGTCACAGAGTCCTTGTTTATAATCACTCTGATATTTCCGTAAAGTTGTCAGGCGGTCAAAATCAAAACAATGAATTCGAATTTAGTGAATTTTTTCGTGTTTTCGTGAGTTTATTCTTCTTGAAATAGGGGCATTTTAACTTTACGTGGGAACCTAGAGTTCAACGACTACACATACAAGGTTTGGACTTGCTTATTCTTTGGACATTCAAGTTTCAAGTTTCATCCCCGCAACCTGTTTTTGTAATGACCTTGTTAGCCAATTTTCAACACGAAGTTTGCAAATTTGACGTTTCAGCCATTTTAGCCTGTATTTTATACTGCAATGTTAAAAGCCTCTCGCTTCGATTTTTAAAATAGCTCAGGAACCTTGATTTTTACAACGACAGTCATTATGTTTCGTTTAAATGGTGTATATTGTTGTGTATATTTATTTTCTGTCCCTGCAACCTGTCTATCACTTAAATTGAAGTTAAAACAGACATTTTTTTTCAAAATTCTCTATCATTTCAATATAATTTCCGTGACCCGTATCCGATTTTTTTAGTATAATATTCAAAAAAGCGAAGTGGCGTTGATTTCTGGATATGAGACATTTACTCAAAATTTAGGTTTTTTTTTTTACATTTCTATCCTTTGGATAGACACACCTAACTTTTTTTATTTCAACAAATAAACACAAGCGGATTTTTGTAAAAACATTATGAAAATCTACTACATTAATATGCTCTCAATATGGATAACAATTCTTTGGAAATAACTAATTTTTAACAAAGTTTCATGATTTTAGGGAAAAAAACGGCATTTTTTGCGGTATATTTATCAAATTTAAAAAGAATTCATCCTTGACTTTTTCATTAAAATTGGTACAAATAATCTTCATACGTAATCAAACCTAATGCCATTTTAAAAAAGAGGGGTCCATGTACTCGTTTTAAAGTTAAATCAGTTTAAATCATAAAAAACAGTCGAAAAATGCATCTTTTCCCGATATATATGTCACAGTTTGACGTCGCGAAAATAACATAAAACGTTAGCAATGTCATTACCTTCCCTGTAACTGTATCGTATGCCCTTAACTATAAAATTTTATGGAGTTGTATAGGCGATAAGCCATCTGAACGAATAGGTCTATCTATATTAATCTGTTTAGATATTGTACCATACATTTTGTAAGATTAAATCATTGTTATGTAGCATTAAGCTCAACTAATTTGCAAATCAAAAATTTGATGAATCGTCAACAAGACAAACTTTAAGGCACTAACCATTTATTTTTGTGGAGGTTGGGGTTGCGAAGGCATGGAAGCAAAGGTTGGATTTTTTTTCTTGGACAAAAAGTTTATTCTGTTTTAGTTGAAAACAATTGCTTTCAGTATATATCATACAGGAAAAGAACCTTTTTTTATTGAAAACTGAAAGATTAAATAATTGTTTCCCAAATTTTCAATGAAAAACAACTCTTTTCCATTTAACTTCTAAAATATTTTTTCAACAATTCATTTATAAACCCTTACCCAAAAAATGAATGGACGGTGTGTCTACATCTTCATTAATTCATAAAAAGACTGGTATGGAAGTCAATCGTAAAATCTTCACCCAAAGAACAAAGATGAAATATAGGATTTAGATTTATTTATCTATGAAATAAACTGTAAAACGCTTACCAATCCTATTATCAAAATCTTACGAATGCATTTTCGTTGATATGAGTCAAGATAAATTGATGTCGGTCGGCCTCATGACGATTTGTATAAGTAAAATTAACATTAAAAGTTTTACAGCTTAAACATTCAACTTTCATATTTCTTCTTGTTTTATATTCCGACATGAAACTTAAAATTTTAAATTACAATTTATACTTTCCAACAAAATCAGTGTTATGTTAACTAAATATTTCGCAAATGTTTAAATCCAATTTGTCTGCCTTCACATTCAGCGACGATTAAAATTATAGAAATATCAGCAACAAAGAAACATGAAGAATTTCCTTGACCTATATGTCTATAGCGATCTTTTTTTAAGGTTTCGAAATAAGTTTTAGATGTTCATATTTATTAAACAAATACAGTGGGAAAGTTAAAAGATTAAATTAAATAAAGAACTGCTTAAAATGTCATCCACATTCATGATTTGCAAGCATAAGAAATCTAAAAGGTATGTTCGGCAAAGTGGTTACACAGGAGAGAAGGACGGAACTGTCGATTGAAAAAGATGAGACGGATAAGCGTACATATTTTGACTTGCAACAGGCCACTTACGGACAACTCAAGGAGTTGTTGCTGTTGCAAGGCTTCTAAAGTGCACGAAACTCCCTTTGGGAGGAATCGGTTTGGGGGTCCACATTTATATACACTCCGGTCAACACCTTGGACTGAAAGGACAGATTGCCAGACAGATTGATATTGGACTTATGCTTATACTTGATAAAAAAAAATGGCACTAGTATATAGAATTAGAAACATTAATTTAGGAATAGTTGCAGACCATTATTTCACTTAGTTTACCAGTGGTAATTCATTTCCAATTGGGATTAAAACCTACAAACTAAAAGTTTATTTTGATCACAATTACAAGGTTGTTATTCTTTTGCTTACTTTAATACTTTAATCTGCAAACTGCCTGTACATTAGTATTCGAATAATTTCTAATATTTTACTAGACCTATAGTTCAATAAAAAATCAAAAACGATTACTCAACGGAATGATTACAGAGTCACGTGCTGACTGTAGCAAAATAAAGTGTCGGAGGAAAACAATCTAGTCAATGTCTCTTCGGCGAACTCAACATTTCTTCTTGTAGATGTGTACATGTAGTGTTTTTTGTTTAAATGTTTTAGTTTTGTTGTTTCCCTTGCTTTCCTAAAGTGTTATAACGTGCCAAAAAATATAGAAATTAAAAACAACTTAATTCAAGATAGAGAACCATAATAAAAGCGTAATTTAGATATGGAGATGTACTTTAGCTTGTTAAGCACAATCATGAAACCTTTTGTCTAGTATTTATCAAAGCTTTTGTTTTGTTTTGTTGTTTTGATTTTTTTAACATCAATTTTTAATATATTACAGTTCAACGTGAGAGTAAAAAAAAACAGGATTCGAGACCACAATTTATACGTATTCTGAATCAATTCAATTTTAGCTGTTAAAATATTTTTAAAAATTAAACACGATATATATATGCGAATGTGTGAAACAGATGCGACAGAACGTCAACTTCGTCGAAGATTATACCTGTATTGTGACGTCGAAATATTGTTACGTTTCTAACGTCTTGGCAATTTTGAATTATAGTCTTGTCAATACTCCAAAAGGACTGGGCTACGGAACAGAACTAGGTCTCTTGGTTCAATGTATATAATATACACAACCGAAAGCGTGTTTGCCCATGGTTTTCAATAAAAATGTATATACATGCACAAACATATTACCTATCCCAACGAGTGTACATGATTGACATCGCATACCGATTCGAAACGTTTTGTTTGATGCTTTTTTTTAGTCCCATAACGGCCTCTTTTAAATGAAATACACTGTCCAGTCACAGACGTTACTCGGTTTGTAAATACATTCCTAAAGATTATTTAAAAACTTATGATAATAACCTCCCCCCCCCCCCTTTTTTTTTTAAGCGTAAAACGCCATATAATCCTTAATAATATGTCTTTACGGAGAAAACAGAACTGGTCCTACTAAATTTTGGAGAATTCATCTTCACCGAGTCAATTTCTTTATGAGAACTGTGGTCATCTGCATCGTTGATTATGCGATCAAAGAGTTCGAGATCATTCAATCTCCGATTGATTTAACGTTTCCGTTATGCCCCTTTCATACACCTTATCGCTATTTGTCCGCCATTACTGGACATCACAAAAGTTCCCGTAAAATTTTGACGTCATAATAGAAAACATCTGACGCCACAATGGAAAAGTGATTGTTGTATGACGTAAAAAGTTCAAGCGGGACTGATTCTCGGGTCAAGCGGGAATAGCGATAAGGTGTATTAGCGTCGGTTTCATTTAGGTCTGTCTGTAAAACGCGTGGTAAAACGACCGGTTTTAAATGGTCTACGTCGACAATTTTTCGTTTATTGTCTGCACACCGTTCAATTTCGTATGTTATATCCGATATCTTGCGTATCACTTTATACGGACCCATCCCGGACGAGCCACCAATGTAACGAGAGTATGTTTTGTGGCACGGTAAACACTGATTCTTGTGACTCGTACTTCCGTCGTTTCCCAGTTCGATATTTGATATAAACAAGTACAACGTTAGATGATTTATTTGCTTTACATGTTATTTCATGGATTAATACATAAACAATATAATTCCTCTAGTGGTAGACGTTCTAGAATTCTTACCAAGTGGAAAGCTTAGTTATTGTTACAGTTGGAAAGCAGGTCACGGTTTGACCCCAAGTCTATCAGCAACAAAAGAGTCACTTGACCGTGAAAATTTTGTAAAACAACGACTGAGACAAACCTCATTCTTACTCAATAAAATGCCACTGTCATGATAAAAAGTTAGTGATCTAAATAATCTTTAATATACATAGTTTTCACTCGTCAAAACTTACACGTCAACTAAAAGTCCTTCTTTCTTAATTTTACCTTCAAACTTGAAATTTGCGTGAAAATTGGCAAGTCTCTTGATCGAAAAATCTAAATATTTTCGAGGAAACTAAAAATGATGGGCTGAATTTAGATTTGATAAAGCATCTCATTAAGACAAACACTCGATATGAATATCTAGGCAATAGAGTTCTGGATACGCAAACGTCAAGTTATTTTCAACACGAAGCGGTGGTTTTTTTTTTGCCGATTTGTGCCAGTGGTTATCTCCCCTTGATATCACCAGTCAAAAATAAAAACCCAGCAAAAAAAAAAATAAAAAGGAGTTTACTTTTAAAAAATCAAGAAGAAAATAAATGGAATTCGATTTACAAGTAGGTTATTATAATATTAAGAAGAGATACTTCCCTACTTTTCAGAGAAGGATTAGTGGTAAAAATTAGAAGACAAAAAATTGGTAAAAATTTAGAAATGCCACTCAGAAACCTAGTTGAATTGATATAAATTAGCTCTGGCTGATGATATTTACTATGCATTTTCTATAATGGGATATGGGATCACTCCTAGTAGAAATTTTGTAAAATACTTTTCTCTAATTCTTCGTCAATTTATCACTTTCTGCACCCATTGTATAAAAAAAAAATTAATCAACGTGTGGTTCGTTTGATCTCAGTTCTTCATTGGTTAAAATCCGATTATGACGTAGAATTTTCTTGCTTTCCTCTGAATTTCCTATTGTGACGGCATGAAAAAAGGCGACCATGCCTGATGACGTCAC
The DNA here is from genome assembly GCF_021869535.1 of Mytilus californianus. Taxonomy (NCBI): domain Eukaryota; kingdom Metazoa; phylum Mollusca; class Bivalvia; order Mytilida; family Mytilidae; genus Mytilus; species Mytilus californianus. The sequence goes on from NW_026262626.1 coordinate 15,279,843, forward strand.
ATAGAAAGAACACATCTTTTTGCAGATCATTCAAAAAGAAGGAAGAAGTTTGCCTGCATATTGTTTGAAAATCATTAGAGAAACAGATTCCACCACCAAATCTCGTGTAATACGATATTTATCCACTCTCGACAGTTAAATTTTAAATATTTAAAACACTCGGCGATCCTCGCGTTTTAAATTTGAAAATTTAACTGTCTCGAGTGGATAAATATCGTATCACACTCGATGCAGTGGTATAATCTATATCTAACAATGTTTAATGCAATAAAACATACTTTATATAATTTAAATAATCTTTCTGAAATAAAAATAATAAATAATACTGATCATTTAAATGTTATATTCTAAAAAGTGGGACCTTGAGTCACAATAGTTTCTTCTAAGCAAAAAAAACCTTTTATGTCAATCCTATGTTTCTAAGTTGAACAAAACAGTACTGCCTAGAAAATATCCTACAGAATTTGAGAAAATTTATCTGTTTACCAAAAATTTTGAAAGAAAGTCTGTAAAAAATAATACTTAAAATTATAAGTGACATAATTTTGAATTTTAAAATCATTATTATTGTAAAATTCAATTATTAGATTAGCAAGCACAGCTAGTAGCCCTTGCCAAATTTCTGAGGGTAGGCTATTTTATAGATTAAGAAAGTAAACTTTTTGAAAAAAAAATGGGGCTTCTGCTCTTCAGGTTGCTGTATCAGCTGGTATACATATTTTAAACAAAGTATTGGATATTTTTTAACTAATTAATAATTGGAAATTTATATCACAAATGATAGTCGGTAAAACAAATCTTGTGCCTTTTACTTTTATGATTGTGAAAGATAAGAATTTGCCATTTGAATAAATTCAATTTTGTAAGAAAACAACTTTATGAATTAAATTTCTTGTTTGACTTGATATGCTAGTTTTTGCACTTATTGCTGTAGCTTATTTTAATTAATAAAGTCAGAGATAATCACATCAAGAAGGTTTTTAACTTATAAGAATAATTAACTGACCTTCATTTCCTTTTTCATATGATTTTTTCCTCCAGAAATTTTGCAAGGCATCTTCTCTTGCTATTTTTTTGTGTTTTTGTCCATTCATTGATTTGTCAGACTTGTTTCCAGTATGAAAGAAATTGTCTAAGACGTAGTTTCAAACACAATAAAGATGATCTTTGTTTCACTTTTCCAATGTGTAAATTTTCACTATGCACATGACCCTGACACATATTTTGTAAACGTTATATATGACGTATGTTGAAAAAGAAAACAATGTCACCGTCAATTTGTGTAGGGGATTAAGAAGGGTGTTAGTCACTTTGAAATGGAGGTATCGTATGGAATTGTGAAAAACAACAATTCTTAATTACAATGTCATTCATATCTCTAATAAAATCAGTATTTTAGAGTACTTTGGAAACAGGTACAATGAAAAGAAGCTGAACATTCACTGTTTTGAACTAGAAAATCAGTCAAAACCGGCTGCAAAATGACACGACTTGTGGGCACTAAAATTGTTGTATTAGAGTAACAAAATGATGGCTTCATAATAGTGTAGAAATTTGAAATAGGTTACCCGGTTTCATTTCAGATTTTTAACGTTCTATTCCGTATTTGGATACGCAAACGTCAAGTTATATAAATTCGATGTTTTTGGCGAACAAAAAAGATGGCTGATAATTTTTAGAACGGACAGGATAAAGTAATAGCAAATAAAAGTTATTTTCGATAATGTTTCAATGTCGTATTGAAACTATATTGTTCACAAAATCTACAAACTTTAAAAATTCAATTATAATAAAAGCATGACAAGTTGAAAAAATAATTTAAACGTCGATTTTTTAGCCGATTTATTTCGCGGACTTTTTGACGTCACCAACGACTGTAGCGCCACCTAATCAATCCCCCCTGCTATTGTTGCTGATAGAGCTTGACGACAACGGACGTTTCCGAGGACTTGCTTTCCAACTGTTAGTTTCAGTTGTCAGTTGTTTTTCTTGTCGTCAGTTACTGACGTCAGTATCCAGGTTGCTAGGGACCCACGCGATGGTTGTATTTATACTTAGGACCCGACCGGGCTCGGGACAACGGTAGTGTCCCGACGGGAGTACAACGTAAAGCAACGGGACTTTATACAATGATCGAAATACGTTGTACGTGGGGTCTGAACGTCTACCACTACATGTTAGTACTATTTGGTTATCGCAGTAAACATATATATCAAAATATTAAAGGAACTCATGGAATATCTTATGATCCAGCGTAACTGCAAAGCCCTATTTCAGTCCAGGAAATATATTTTGAAAATGATAAAATATATTTACCTATTAAAATGTTTTACATATATCTGTAGTATAAAAATATAATCAATTGTATTTTGTAAAAAGGTAATTTATTATTTTGATTATGTTCACTTGTCAATAACATCATATGGTGCTAAAATAACAATTGTTCTAATTTGTTTGAAGTGTCAACAAATGGACTTAACTCGTAAATTACTATCGCAACCGCTTCGTCAGACATTTTGACAGATCGAAGTGGCACATTTGCGTATTACAGCGTATTAAGTGGCACAAATTTGACACAGGCCAGTTCATAAAAAGTCTCATCACATAATTTAAATTCAGCATAGGTTGCCCAGAAGTTAAGAAAGAAATTGACTCGACGGGTTGCGAGCTCGGGTTTGAAGGCTTCGTATTCTAGTTCAGCCCGTTTTATCAAAACTATCTTTATGTTACAACTTCTAAAAAGTATACGTAGTTGCCTTTAAAAACGTACAGCACGCTTTGTTTTCATTTGATACGACTTTTTGAATGAAATCGACTCCCTTCAGTTAAACAAAAAATGACAAAAAAATTCCCAAATATGGTAGTCACATGACTTCAATTGTTGTCTTAAGAAATGGAGTCAAACCGGGGCCAGCTTTCCGACTGTTTAAGGTTGAGATCAAAATTAGTCAAAATTCAATTATGACGTCCAATTTTCTTGCTTTCATCTGAATTTCCTATTATGACACTTTTGGTATTAAGCAAAATTTTTCTCTGAATGACCTTAGATCTGTCTCCGATTAACCTACTGACGTCAAGCAACAATCACTTTTTAATTATGACGTCAAATTTTTTAGATTGTGATGTCAAATTTTACCGGAACTTGTGTGACTTTAAGTAATGGCGGACAAATTTGCATACAAGTGTAAATACGTGTATTGTCTCGAGTGGAGAAATATCGTATCACACTCAATGCAGTGGTAGAAAGATTTGGTAAAATCTATATTTCCACGCAGTCGCTTACCAAAACAATATATCTAGGGTTGAGATCCCCAAAAATATAGTTTTATCACGCCAACTATAAATGTGTCTGTCCACATTGCAGAAGCCTCGTCAGATGTTGCCGTATATAATCTTTTAAAATGCGTTTGATTATCTTGAGAATTTGGCGATGATATTATATATGTTTTTTTTGTTTAAGTTATCGACGATTTGATCTAGTTAGAGCTTGAGATATTGCATAGTCACCTGTCTATTGTTCACGACTTCCTGTTGCCCTCTAGTTGTCTTTTTGTTTATTTCAGTTATTGGGTTGCTGTCTCATTACTTTTATTGATTTGTTTCTGACTTGGAACAAAATTCATGCGATCACTCCTTTTTTTACAACCGAAAGGCTCCTTCATGTTGATTTGGTCTTTTTTGCATAATATGAATATTTTTGTGAGTAAATTTTGTGTTTCAAAACTGGGGTTCTTTTCTTAGATATGAAGATACATGATTTACTTATTATTATGGTTACTATTAAAGCGATAAACATTTATTAGGTACTTCAGTAAACAAAACAATACAAGTAACATTAAAGAGGTTTTAATCAATTTAAATTGGAAGTTAAACATAAAAGTGTTGTCAAATGTTTGATATGAATAAATAAATAAATAAATAAATAAATAAATAAATAAATAAATAAATAAATAAATAAATAAAGGCAGAAGGAAAACCAGCTATATCCACCATTCACGCACCAATTAATCATGGAGGTAATTATAATTAAAACAATTCACCATTGTTTGAGGATACCAGAACAAATTTCTTTTAATGTCTTTCATACTAATGACATCAATAAGGTTAAATTTTCTATTTTCTTCATATGCCTTTTAAAGTTTTTTTTTCACATTGAACAAATAGCACAAGGTATTTCATTATTGTCTACGTAATTTGCGCATGGAAGTGCTCCACATTTTCCTTCCACCAAATAAAGTTTAGCAGTATCATCTCCTGAATAGCTATTATCTATAGTAACCGGAGAAGCATCCAAACAAAGATAGCCTTTTGAAGTCCTTCCGGATGTAGCTTTTTCAGAAGCTAGGTAACCAGCGTATTCAACAGTGAAACCGGAAGGACAAACGTAACTTCCTGGGTACATAAACGTTGTCTCTGCAGACTTAGTCTGACAAAGAGCACATGTCAATTCGAGAGAGTCAAGAGAATTACTTAACGGTCCAGCACTGTCTGTTATGAGCTGAGTACCGAAAATTGCTCCCTTGTTCGTACCTAATGTAAAGTTGCTACCACCAACAACAGGGTTTGTAGGCAAGCAGAGGAAATTTGATCCTGAGCCAGTACCACCAAAGTTCGCACCGCCCATAACGCCTGTAATGTAAATCAACATAAATATTAAACAATGCTCAACAATGGATGTCGTTAGATGAAAATATTACTATACTAGTAATTCATATATAATTTATCTGTTTTGGGGGCATAGCTATTTTCTTGAAACAAACAATTATTGACTTTAATACATATATAAAAAAATTTACAATAACATACTGTAACACAAAATTTTATTTGAATTTCAAGTGTTTCCTTTAATTTTCAACGGAAACATACATTGTTTGTAATTCTCTTTTAAAACAAAAGATTTTTTATCTTTAAATTTAGAATCGAACAATTTATCACCCCCCACCAACCCGAAGATGAATGTTCGGTGCCTAAAAATAGAAGCTACACATTATAAATGTCTAACGAACAAGTGCGATGTAAATATACCGGAAAATGGTTCACGATTCCGATTCCATCTAAAATAAAGCTACTAACAAGTTATGTTACTACTTTAAGCGATACTACTTTAATTAATGTTTCATCAGGCCTACAATTTTTTTGTCACTTTCTCATTGTCAGTTTGTTTTAGTTTTTGTTTTGTTTTTGTCTAAAATCACATTTAAGCCAGTGATCTATATTTCCTCAATTCGAAGAGTTTAAACGCCATTGTTGCCTGATTTTGCTACAACAAATGTTGTTAGTCTTTGATACATTGTGATAAAAGCAGACCTCTTGTGTGTATGTGTTTTATTTCTCGTGTTTGTTCTCTCTTTTATTAAATTCACTGATATTTTTTTCTATTGTTTTGTTTTAGATTATTTGTTTTCTGTCGTGATAAACCCTTATTTAATGTGCCAACACTGAGGTTGCAAGTTCGAATCCCGCACGTGTGCTCGACTCCAATCTTAACTGACTAGGTTGTCGGCGGTTCTCTCCGGGTTTTCCGTTTTTTTCCACCAATAGAAACTTACCGCCACGTAATAGCACAATAGTGCTGAAAGTGGCGTTAAACACCAATCAATCAATCCTATCATCAAGAAAAGAATCTTCGTAATCTGGAAGAAATGATTGCACGAAAAATTTATTTAATAATTTTCTTACTTTACATGTTCTCTTTTTGTATTCCCTAGAAAGCCATAATGACTGAATCTTTCACAACCATTTGCGTGTTTAATTTAAAACGACAATATTTCAAGAGGGCGGGTGGTAAATAAAACCATGACTTCAAAGTAAAGCCGTTGGTTTAAAATTCAAATTTCCGTCTCACCAATTTGAAAGATGCTTAGACAAATAATGATGCTAAAATTCTTCGGATTTTCAGGGCAATAGCATAAACACAAGGGGAATATAGTTTCCATTCTTAAATCCAACAGTATAAAACTGCTTGAAGAATCAAGGCCAAAATTTAATTTTCTAGCCGTAAAGATTCTTCAACAAACCACAACCACTCTTAATTTGTAGTACGTGTAAGAATGATAATTCCATACAGGTAAACTTTAATAGGCAAAAAACGCAAATATCCGTTCAATTGTGCATATGTGTATCAACCTTTAAAGCGCAAATGTCCGTTCAATTGTGCATATGTGTATCAACCTTTAAAGCGCAAATGTCCGTTCAATTGTGCATATGTGTATCAACCTTTAAAGCGCAAATGTCCATAGAGTTTGAAGCGAAAATGTCGTTTCTAGTTACAGGTTAAAAAGCGCAAACGTCTTGCGCCCTTAAAACTTATGGTCTTAATAACTACGCGGTCATAACTCTCGGTATTTTTTCTTATCTTCCTCCTTTACTCTAGTTTTCATTTTCGACTCTGGCTAACATGCGCAGACATTTAAGTATTTGGTAAAAAAGTCATAGAACGGTAAATGGGTGTACAGAACAAAGTTGCGGTTTTAAATATCTTGTATCGTTTACTTTTGACCATCAAATTCAGTTTTTAATAGTCAGGCCAAATGGTATGGCGACCTTGAATTTATTTCTGTCGCTGGTTAAGTTATTGACAATCTAAAAAAACAACATATCGTAGACCAAACATTCCGTTTTAGTGGTTAAAAATAAGTTAGTTGTTCCAAAAAATGCGCCCATTTTGTTCTTTTCTAAGACATAAAGCAGTAAATTTATAACATGACCTTTAGCTTACGTTTTCCAATGTTCAAAAATTCGTTGTAATTAAAAAATTGCTTGTACTCACCGGCATAGATTAAAGAGGCCGAATTTGGACAGGTAACGGCACCCCAACGTTGATACACTGGACCACTTGCTGTAAAAATATATTGAGAGGATTTGGTTTTCAAGCTGCTAATAACATCACACATTCAATGACATCAACATTTTTTCGAAACAATTGTTACGCATCACAAATATGACATAGTTTTGTGTCTTTCCGAGCAAAAAAGGGTACGAGATAGGTTTCTTTTTTATTTTGCTCAGCAAAATTTACTTGTTCGGGGATCTGAAATTTTGTAATGATTCTAACTGGTGCTAATATGAAATTTAGTGTAGACTTTTTAAGGATATAACAATACAGTAATAGGTAAGAAAACTCTAAACGCAAGTTTTTTTGTTTTTTTTTGACACCAAAGATTTACCAAACCTTATCCTATCGTTTAAACAATGTATAATTATGAGGGTCTTTATAAGGGTGGGGGTCATTAATTTCTTTGTTCTTTAATTTTTTAGACCATTTCTTTCTATTCCTTATCTATATTTTGCCCAATATTCTCTATTCTTTACAATTTAGAACCCCATTATTCCCTAAACTTTTTTTACCCCCTTTTCTGCACTTTTTGCCCATCATTCTCTACTTTGTACACCCCATCCAGACCCTCATATATGAACTTACGTTTTTGACAGACGTAGGAGATCTTCAATTTTTCACTCTTACTGGCGTCACAAGATGAATCTGCAAAAGTAGCATCATCGGCCGTGACGCTACAGGTTGTTAAATCGTCGCATAGTCCTTGGACTATAGTAAGTGCAGTAGGTGAGAAACACGAACCCGCGCTGTAGCTTGCTGATGTTATAAAGATGAAAGATCCTCCAGTGCATGTAATAGTTTGTGTTCCACCGTTTTTTACAGTTGGTACTTTTGCTTCAGCTGAAAGTTTAAAACAAAAGATATTTCCATGGGAATTACGTATAAGAGTTTCCAAAAATAATTCAGTTTTTTCCCAAATAGCAAGGGTTAAAAGGTAACTTTTCCTTTCTCGGTTATTTATACACAACTCAACGAAGTATTATCCAATGAAAATAAGATTTCATTTTTATGTTTATTTCAAAAAGTTTTGCAAAAAGAGACATGCAATACCAACTAAGATATAACAAAAGACGGCATTCTGGGCAATATTTTCAAAAGTGTACACCAAAACGCTGTGATTGGCTTATAACGTCCAAAACAATTGAAATTCAACCAATGACGTTGTTTTCATTTTGGGGTACGAACAATAAGATTCCCCATTGTTCTTTAGATTCTGAAACGGCGAATTAACATGTGGTAAAATAATGTTTTGAGTACTCCCCCCCCCCCCCCCCTCCCCCTTTTATGTTGATAGTATTTATCAAACAAGACATATTTCCCAATTGTCGTAGTCGCGTGACAATCTTGTCCTCTTTTCCTAGAGAATGACATCACCGAATGTGACTTATCACTGAATTTTAACTTGCAATGAGCAACACAACGGGTACAACTATTTAGGGATCAGCGTACCCTTCCCGAGCACCAAAGACCACTCCCGGTTTTTTGGTGGGGGTTCGTGTTGATCAGTCTTTGGGTTTCTGTGTAGTGTTTTATAGACTTTTGTATGTCTTTTCGTCACTTTTATTTTCTTTTTGGCCATGGTGTTGTCTGTTTTTCATCACCTTGTGATATTTTTATTGTTCTTTTTGTCTGTTAAATAATTTGATGTCAATAGAGTATAATTTCCGTACATTTATATTGTTTGACAAATATTGATTAAACTGTCGCGTGTAATTTCCTGCGAAATCTATTTGGAACATCATTACTCAATTTTTATTTTGGATATTACATATAAACTCATCATAGATACCAGGATTAAAATTGTATATACGCGCCTTTCGTCTACACAAGACTCATCGGTGACGCTCGGATCAAAAAAGTTTAAAAGGACAAATAAAGTACGAAGTTGAAGAGGATTTAGGATCCAAAATTCCGAATACAGCTAAAGCAATCTTTTTTTTTTTTGTATTTGGCTTCATTAAGTAGAAGCTTTGCCCAACATATTTGTTTGCTTTTGAGTAGATTATTACAAAATACACTTCCCTGTAAATATATTTTTGAGTGAGGTTTGTGCTCTATGTTTATTTCCAGTATGTGTGCTTCAAACTGTCAATATGTGGTGTAATCTCGCCATCTTATCAACTAAAATGTTATTTCAAACATAACCCATTAAGAAAAAAAGAAGAAATACTTTGAAATAAAATATTTATGTTTTATGGCAAAAAACATATATTCAACATTTTGCTCTGTAAAGTTAAGAATTTCTAAATTTATTTGAATTCAGTGCGAGTTTTATTCCTAAAATCATTAATTGTCGGTCCTCATCGTATTCTACCAAGCTTTTTTAAACAACTGGAGTATGTAGAACTTCGCCTGAATATCAGAATAATTACATATTTCTTTTACATTTTCTGACATATATTTGGTTAGGAGGAGCAAATAATTGCGTACAAAGGTAAAAAGCAGAACAATTTTGCATGCGTAGCAATAGATTAAAAATGGATAGTCAATCCGCAAAAAATCCCACCTCCACAGAATATCAAATGGTTGTCCCCTAAGAGTTGTTAATCTACTGTATATATTTCTATATATTTTCTATTGTACATACCATTTTCACAATTGAATTTGACCTTTAATTTCTGTTTATCACTAGCTGTACATGTTGAACTTGTAAACTGTGCATCAGATGCGGCAACTGAACAACTTGTCCTTCCATCACAAAGACCTTTGACAATTGAATCAGCATTGGGATCGTTACATTTGTTTGCGTTTCCCGGTTTTTTTCCGTAATCTGCAGACGTAATTTTTATAATTTGTCCAGCTTTTTTACATACTATTTCCGCCGTTTTACCTTGCTTTACTGTAACTGACTTTGTGTGTGAATCTACAACAAAAAAAGATACATTGCCAATTTATTTAAAGTCTTAAAAGAACTTTATCATGTTGGGGTGTGCCTGAAAAGGAGGTACAACCCTGTTAAACGTATAATACAAGCCCAAACGAAAAAATATAAACAAGTCTAAATTGAAAACAACGTTCAAACCTATGATTGCGTTGAAAAAACCGCAGTTTTCATACGTGTGCATATAAAAACAAATTTCTTGGTAGAGGGGTCTAAATATAGCACAAACAACATTTTCCAAAAGACCAAAAAAGTGGAAAGTATATTTTAACAAATCGCATTTGACTAACAGGTCGAACAACTGATGTTCTTAAACCCTGCTGACTGCCATTGACGATTGCCAAATACAATATATATCTATTTACAACAATATATTTATTTATATGTGTGTGTAGTTTATTCATGTGCAAACTGCTTTTTCTTTTCTTTGTATGTATACTTGACTATTGTTTTTTTTTTTTGTCTTATTAATATCTTATATTGTATTTTGTTCTTTATAGAGGCGGATTATTTAGGGGTGGGGGAACAGGGTGCCCGTCCCCCCCCCCCCTTTTTGTGGGAAAAATTTGGTTGAGTATATAGGGAATCACTGAAGCATGATTGGAGCGGGCACCCTCTTATGCAGTCAGTGGACCTCCCGTTTAAAAATTTCTAGATCCGCCACTCCTTTGTGAGCCCATTTAATGGAAATAAAACATCTTCTTCAGTTTTCTATGTCAGAAATTCGTTTTTGTAGGATGCTTAGAAACTGCATCTTCGCTAGCCAAAGGTTACGATCCAATCTCAGTAAATGTCTCTGTTTCATTAGCACCAGAAGTCGTAAAATCTTCAGGATGATAAACTGCATATTGTAAGTCGTTTACAAAAATATTGATATAACAACATAAAATAAATAATGTCATTATTTTGATGTTTTATAAAAAAAAAGTAGCACTTTGAATCTCGTTTAGTGGAAAAATAAGATGTATATAAAAGAACGTATTATTGAAAGCAGCAAGCTCATTGTACCTAATCTGTTAAAAGAAATTATGTCAACTTGCACTCTAATATTTTTTTAAAAAGCACGAAAATCGGAATTTCATAGCTCATTCGAGATTTGAATTGTTTAGATGCAGTGTATCAGGCAGGAATCTTCTTCATCAAAATTATATCCACATTACGCCACCTAATTTTTAAAATCGTAAAAATGGAAGCCATTGTAGGGGTGACGCACTGTCAATTTAAGCGATTATATCACATAGTATCATTACGATCCTTATATACCAGTTGTATTTTAAAAGACAAATGAGTTTACCACTTTTTGAGCATCATTTAATGTACTTTAATGCCTTTAGTCAATTTAAAACTACAATTGTCTGATCGGTTGCCAGGGAGAATTTGCAAAGGTTCAAAAACATTTAAAAAAAGTATTGCGTGGAAAGGCAGACTTGAAATTTTCAGAGCTTGAGGACAACCCTATATAACACACACAAATGCAGGATTTTTTAAGTACTTTGAGTAAAAACATGTTATTCAAACACACCTATTCTGTTGTAACGACTCATTATAAAGTTATTTCGCTTGACCCATATATTTTAAGCAGTTGTGAATTTTTAATGATATTATACCATCTGCAGCTTCAATATATAGAAATAATATAATCTTAAACGAGATGATGTTACAAATATTTTTGCTTTATAAGTTTACAAGACAAAATAGTCAATTCCAATACGCCTTAACATAAAAAGGTGTATTCAACTTTCTCTTTACGATGAAATTATTGCCCATTTTCATGATTTTTTCAAAAAAAACTGTCTCCGGGGGCAGAGATGCATTTTATTTGTGCATCCTGTATTTGTATTGTATAAGCATGGTAATGAACACCGTTGTTCCTTTCAATGAGTTATATCTAAACAGGAAATAGTCGGTTATTTTCAGATGGCCTTTTCCAAGCATTTGTGTTTTTTAATACTCACATGCCGCCAATAACAAAAGTGACAGGCAAAGTCTGCATAACTTTGTAGCTCCTGAAAAGAAAATGAAAAGATGAAGATTTTACAAAGTTGTCATCTGAAACATGATGCATGTACAAAAATATATAGCTGAAATCAGTTTTGTTGATTTCTTTCCAAAGCTGTGTAGAATGATGAATTATAACATGTATGTGTCTATACGCCATTTTGTTTTTTTTTCTTTGTTCATATAGTGATTAAGATTATAACACAATGTTGACTGCTGTACACCAATTTTTGACATTTTTACCTGTTAAGTCTTTGTTTTGCTCACACGTTGTTGTCAATATAATGGAATTTTATGCGACTGTCATACATGTGAGAGGTTAAGCTAGCTATAAAACCAGGTTTAATCCACTATCTTGTATATAAGGAAATGCCTGTACCAAGTCAGGGATATGACAGTTGTTTTCCATTCGTTTGATGTTTTTGAGCTTTTAATTTGACCATTTGCCGTTTTGAATTTTCATTGGAGTTCGGTATTTTTGTTATTTTACTTTTTATCATTTAATTCATTACAAGCTTCATGCATATGCATCATATTAATTTAGATTTGAAATATATTGAAAGTAAAAAAGTATTTTTTTATGAGAATTGAAATTTCAAGATACTAGCAAAGCTTAATCAAAAACTGTATGACTATATCAGAAGGGTGTCATAAACTAGAGAAGGAAAGAAAACACCACGGCCCAAAAAGGCAAGGTTGGACCCCACTCAATGATAGGGGTGAACGCAGGTGCTTCTGAGGGTCAACGGCTCTTGTTTCTCAAGCGACTACCGTTGTTACATCTGCTTATATCCGTTTTTGAGTCATATTCATTGATAAGGCATCTTATAACTGTTCATTGGGAAATACATCTGGTCTGAATCTAAGACAATACCATTTGTAAATCATCAGTACATTTACATAATCTAATCCTTGTATATAACAGAATGTACAAGTTTTAAAAAAAAATCCTTTTTTTTTTTAGGGGGGGAGGGGGGATGACCGGTATTGCGTACAGCCTGTTAGTCAATGATTCCGGCCTGGGGGAAAAACGACAAACATATACACGAGATACATTTCAAATGAAACGGTACATTTGTACATGTTCTACTTCAATTATTCCAAATATTGTAAGCAAAATGAGCTAGAACGACGTTCTTTTGAATTTTTAACTAGATAATTTTTATTTGTACGATTTTATTATCTTCTTCATTTTATCATGGCAATCTTTTTAATTCTATTGTTTAGTAATTTAATAGTATAGTCTCTTTTTTTTTCTTCTTTTAAAAGTTATAAGTGGTCGTTTTTTCATGCGCTAATTTTTTTATCATGGGTTTTCATATTTTATTGTAAATACTTAAATATATATATAATTTTATGTGAATTGATATATGTTGTAAATATATATATAGAAAATTAAAGTTCAAAATGCTCTTAGGACTTTAAGAGCATTTTGAACTTTAATTTTTTTTTTATATTTCTACTAGTTTTAAGTATATATATGTTGTAAAGCGCTTAGGGTAATTTTCATATTATATAATGCGCTGTTATAAATACTTTATAATAATAATAATAATAATACATGTAATAATACGTTACGACGGAGGGCGCTTAATGTATATAAAAATTTAACTTTGATTTTACAAAAATGTAATTAAATGATACTTTTAAAATGATTGATTTATGTTTAATTAACGTCCAGTGGCAAATATTTCCTGCATGCTCAGGGCGAGGCTTTTAAATATATATGTGAAGATAGCAGCCGGTAACGGTTAATCGTTATTCGATATTCAAATTTTCTTGGTTAAAAGTAATAAAAAATTTGAATATATTTTAAGTTGACATAAAAAAAAATATAGTCATATTTAAAAGAGTAAAAAGTGATGTTGGAGATCATTTTGTGACCCCTACAAGTTGTCGTTAATTGTCCCGAATATATATAAATCTTTACGAAAATCACATTTTTATCTTTAAAATTGATAGACGTTTATCAATGAAATGCAGTCAAAGGCGTATTTTTAAAACATGATATCCCGATATACAAAAACAAACGGACACTCTAGTAACAATTGGAAATTGAATACCGAATAACTGACTGGCCGCTAATTTTACATACATTTTTAAAATTGGTAACATCTAAATTCGATATCACAATATATAAAAAACAATTAACGGACACTCTAGTCACATGTGGAAATTAGAAATTGAATATCGAATAACGGACTGGCCGCTTATTTTATATACATTTTTTTTTTAAATTGGTAATATCTAAATTCGAGAATAGGGTATAATGCGTATGACAAAAATGTGCACTGCCGATCTTACCTTTCATGATTTTTTACCCAACCGGTCTATACTGTTCCCATAAAAAATAAGTTGTGGTCGAGATCAATTTTTGATATTCATATTTATCCATCTGTATCCTTTTTGTAATCGCATTACTTATTTAACTTTAATCACTTAGATCCTGCATGGGACGGATCTGTTTATTACAACATTGTATACGTTTAATTACTTATATGGAAAATGAATGTATTGTACACGTTAACTTTATAAAATGGCCACTTAATTCAAGACAGTCCGTAATTGACCTGCGGTCAAGGTGATAATAACTTCCTCGTCATAGAAGTCGACTTTGACTTATAACTGTTAAGGATTCCTTTATAGGATTTTGCATTGAGAAAAAAACAATGCAAATTATTTTTAATTTGTATTTGTGTTTTTTCTTTTTTTTCTTTCATAAAAAAATAGTGAAGTAGAAAATATTATGGTACATTGTACAGATAAATTGATTGGACGATTTCACCGATTAGCATAACATTTTGCATATAGAACCTTTAATATTACAATCTCATTAAAATCATCTGTTAGTGTTTGCTACGATACTTTCCATCCTTAGAGGGATCATAGCGTATCACAAAATAGGATTTTATAAGAGATACAACACCGTTACTAAGAATAATGCTTTGTGAACAATCAATGACCTTAATATAATTTCACAAATGACATGGGAAGATCTGAAAAACAATAATAAATGCCATTTAGAAATCTAATTTCTCTTAGACTGTACACTACATTTTTTTTTAAATATTTATATATAACTTCGAAAATTTGCTTTCTGTTGAGATAGATTCCATGGAATTAGATGATTTTATTAGATTAATAGAGTTTATAATGACAAACAAACAATAACTGACTACTAATCAATTTATTTACTATTTCCAAGTTAAAAATTAACTATAATCAAAAGTGGAAATGATAATCCGTTTTTACATGTACTTAAGAATATTACCGATAGCAACATTTGTGTTTATATTTTACAGTTGTAAAGAAGATTTCGCAAGCATGCAAGAGGGTCTAGATGGGGGATCCTTCATTTCTGTATTCGTTATTTTTTGTGTCATTTTTTTCTCCTTTCTTTATACTGTTTGCCCATTATTGACTATTGTTTATATTTTAGCACATCATTATTCTCTATTATTTATATTTTATCTCAATTCTCTATTCTGTAAACCCCCATCCACACCCTCATACAAATTCTTCAAATATTCCAGGCAAATGCTTAAGTATTCATAAAGCGAGTTTCGTCTTTTTTAAGACTCACCAATGGCGCTCGAATCAAAACTGTTAGAAGGACAAACAAAATACGAAGATGAACAGCATTGAAAAACACACAAAAAATGTGCCAAATCTGGCTACGGCCATCTATGCCCGGGGGTAGGAAAACCTTAATTAGTCTATCGAAAAATTCAACATTTTATGAACATTAAAACAATGACCGTATCTTTGATATATCATGTCAACAATAATCGAAGTATTAATTCGAAATTTACATCCGGGACAGTAGTTGTCAGTGCGCCTAATGCTAACGTTTGACTGGGCAATCCGTATGATTAATATTTTTTTGATCTTCATAGGACTTAAACTTTTGAAGAAAAAAATGCTCTGAATCCGTAGTTTAAAAATAAGAAATGAAAACAAGACTTTATAATTTTACGTGGGTCTGAAGCTCTTTACTGGATTTACCTTCACCAGGAGAACTCAAATATGTTGTATGATTGTCTAGGAGACCACTACCAACCGAAGAACAGAGGACAAATATGCAAAAAACTTCAGGTCAATGCAGTTAAAAACCTTGGAAATTTTCTGGTGTCAGATAATCATTGTTAACATTTTGCCATGCAATTATTTATTCTCAGTAAACCGGAAAAAAACCTGAATATTTCCAATGTGTTCTTTCTTTCAAGATAAAAATACCTTAAATCTTATCATTATAACAATTATATAGAAGCGTTATCATTTCCATATCAGCAAAAAGTTCAGATTTTGGCAATTAAACCAGAAAAAGACTAGATAGTACAGCGATTCGTATTGCCCTACAAATGCAGTGATAAGGTTTCAATTTGATGACAAAAAAAAGACGCAATTATGATTTCATTCCTAATCCATAACTTCAGAAAATCTTCTAAAAGTGTTACTGCATCTGGAAAATTTGAGATAATGACACTTTTCCTGTTTTATCAAAACTAATTGCTCTTTTAAAACAACAAAGAAAAGAAAAAAGATATTTATATTACTTCAAGGTAAATCAGATATGGTCGTCTCATATCTTCGGTGCTGACTCCCCCCAGATGTGAGAAGCCTGCATCTAATATAAACATGATTATAGTCAAGTTATGTTTAAGTTATTGCGTAAACAAGACTCAATTGTGACGGGATTGCTTCCCTTAGAACATATAATAGATACTTAGCCAGCCGTACGCGGTTGAGCTAGGGAAGTACTTCTTTAGCTCAGTCTGTTACAGCGCTGCCTTGTAACACAGAAGTCTTGGGTTCGATTCCCGGAGAATACAAAGTGATTTTGAAATATGAATCATGCTCTCAAATTTCTCCCACATATGAATTGTCGCTATTGTCGCATCCCTTTTACAAAATATATCAAGATTATGTCACTGTTTTTTTTATAAAGTATCCTACTAACAAGACCCACTCACTCAGTTCTCTCAATCCACCATTTTGAAAGAAAAAACAAACGTGAATTTTAAAATTATAAAATAATATATAAAAAGGAAGCTAAAATTGACTATTTTAATGCCTCCCTTCTCAAAAAATAAGATAGAATTTTAAAAATATATATATATGAAAAGAGGCTATTATTGTCTATTTTAATATCCCCTAAAAAAAACACCAAGAAAACAACAACGATTCCGACAAAATAAAATGTCGCCAATTTCGTTTTCTTGTAAATTCACAGGATGCTGAGAAAATTTTTAACAGTGGAGTTACCTCCCATTGAAATTTAATTCTTAAACTCTATATCCTTCTGTACAACGGTTAAAACTTGTAATGGAGATTAAAAATTATAAATCCCTAAATATCAATATCAATAAGACTTTCCTTTACCATATTTTAGTTATCGGTTTTTAATGAATCTATATCGACATTTGAAACACCAAAATTCTTAACAGGTGAACCTTCTAAAACGACAACACGTTGCCGACTTCGAATAGACCAATGCAATCATGGCGGGATAGATTAAATTTGGATGTCAACCTCTCTCTGTATCTCGATCAGTGGAAAGACAAATGATGCAGTTGAGAACCAGAAAAAGATATTTAAATTATGCATGTCCGGTATTGAAGAAAAGTAAAATTACAGTTTCATAACAAAAAACGTTTGTAGTAAATCGAGCTACAGAATGCTGATAGTAAATATAAAAAAAAACCTAACGTACTTTTCTCCTGATCATGCAATATTTACACTTTTTATAATGGCAATTCTACTCCTAAATATTATATTCTATATATTTTTTTGGAAACTCTAACAGCTGTTATACGATGTTTTATAGATTGTGTTTTTTTTTTTTTATTTTATTTGTTCGATGAACGGTTGCTGTTGACAGGAAACAGCGGGACTTTGTAATAGCAAATATGAGGTAATCTCTTCAAAAATTCTACGGGCGCTCTTTGAGTCTTGCTTCTTTGGTGGGCATATACGGACAGACGACAATGTTATAATATATTCCTAGTTTTTAATGAATTTTCACCCCATTTTTTCGTTACCGCAATCCCGAAGGTAACTTTTCATCGGAATTTTACTTGTAATGAGCAGCACAAAGGCCTCTCATTTGTTGTTCATTCCTCAGCGCTTTCATTTCATTTAATATCATGATTTCCTAATAGATGATTGCTCCTTACAATGAAGCTATTGAACCAAGGGTTCCAAGTGGCAAACTTGAAGTCATCCCTTCGAAAGCTTTATAGACGCCGTCAAGAGTTAGTTGACCGTTACAGAATATCTTTGTCACAAATAACTCATGATACACTCCAATTGTCGTGAACACAATTCCGGCCTCTTTTCCTCGGTTGTATCGGATTTGTACTTGCATGATCATCACGGCGGGTGCCACATGTTGAGCAGAAACTTCTTACCATTTATCCCGGAGCACCTGAGTTCACCCCGGTTTATGGTGGGGTTCGTGCATGTTGCTTAGTTTTGTATGCATTTTTTTGTGGACTTGTTCGTCTTTTCGTTTTTTGACAGTGCGTTGTTAGTTTTCGAATTATGCATTTTGAATATCCTCTAGATATCTTCCGCCTCTTTATTACATATTATGTCAATCTTTTTTAGCAATGCTATATTTACACGTTATTGTTTTTTCTAACTAGAATCGAGAACAAATATTTTTTTCCATAATAGCAGTAAGCTCTGCATCCTGAAAACAATATGAATTAAAACCGACAACATACCTAACGTCACGACGTCTCTAAAGAAAAAATAGAAGAACAAAATCCAACCGAAACATTCATCTAACAACAACGCACCACAGCGCTCTTAAAATGAAAATAAAATTGATCTAAGACTTACAAATGGAATCACCGGCAAACGGTTAGAAACTTAACGTTACAACCACTTGGTCGATGCCACTGCTAGTTGAGTTTTCTTCCCCAAGGGTGCATTGTATCACCAGCGAAGTAGTCAGCACTTGTATGTTGACATGAATTATCATTGATATGGTAATATGAATAAATTAACTGGTTTTTTATTTACAAAAATGAATTGTTCGAGATAGGAATTTTCTACATTAGGAATAGATCACTTTAGCTGTATTTGGCAAAACCTTTTTTGGAATTTTTGGTCCTCAATGCTCTTCAACTTCGTACTCTATTAGCCTTTCAACTTTTTTATTCGAGCGTCACTGATGAGCCTATTGTAGACGAAACGCACGCCTGACGTACAAAATTATAAGCCTTGGGTCTTCGAAGAATTTTTTTACGCAAATAATCAACTTTCTTTTTCTACGATTAGTACTTACATCATGTAAGAATGTACTTTATTACAGTGACAATGCAAATTTGAAAATGATTGATTCTATGACAAGTGCGATGAAATAAATGAATGTGATGAAAATAGCGCATTTACTGCTAACATGTACTTTTTGAGGTGACAATGCAAATATTAAATCTGATTATGATAATCCAATTGAAACGGTCAGGGGTTTCTTGGGTGTTTTCTGTTACTTGATTGATATGCTTGTAATGAGACCTACGATTAGGAAAGGTAATATTAGTATTGGTATTAGTATTGATATTTTAGTTTTAAAAAGTAAGAAGATCTAAGAAGCAATATCAAAATATAAGACAAAAACAGAAAACCTCATGGGAAAAGACTGCACACACAACAGTAGCCTTCAAATACAAATAAAGATTGCAAAACAAGAATTCCACCGAATAACGGACCAAAATTAGATGCTAGAAGGTGAAATCTTAAATTTCCTACAATGTCATAAACATACCGGTAGAAATGAGACAGTTTCAATATTTTCCGACACAAAATATTTGGACTCTTTTAAAGTAACCGTCCATTCTTTAAATTTGCCCAAAGAATAATTTTCAGCATTGTCTAGCTTCTATTAACGTGTGCAACTGTGTTTGCATTTTTTTTTTATTATACCCTAAATGTGTCACTCTGTGTGATGGGCGGGGCGTACAAAAAATAGCCAGGCAGGATTGATATTGTGATTGGGTGTTTTGCAAATTTAAAAGTGTGCAGTCACGGTTCATTGGTCTTCTATCGTCCAATGTATTAAGACACATTGCTGTAGTTAGCATGATTAATTATTTTCTTTTTATAATTCGTTCAAATCGATACAATGTACGTCACAAATATGTTGTTACACCTTTATTAGTATTTCACAAGATCTAGACACCATGTGAAAAATTCTTTATCTCAACTATGACATGTGCCCTTAAAGATAAATCAAATATCTATTTTTGACTGATATTTTATATTTACAACGAGAAAAGGTTAAGTTGCAATTTTGTGTAAAATATTCAAGGAGCTGAAATTTGCGCAACCTCATGATATTTCTTCACATTTGGTTTAAAAATCAAAATATAAAAGCTGATTGCATGCTGAGGTCAAGTAAGTAACTGACTCTAAATCAAACATGTTGAAGGGTTGAATTGTACAGGTTGTATTCTATAAGGGTCAAACGAATTAAAAGATACTGGATCATATCTCACATGATACATAAGATATAATAATAGATTTATAATTAAACAAAATGTAAGGTACATAATCATTATACATGTCCCTTGTTAAGAGAAAACATAAGGTAGGAATCTTTTTTTGTTGTAATATTTAAACTTAATAAAAAGGAAATTTTAACACACAGCGATACTGACATTGGCTGCAACTTATTGTATTTCCAGATCCGGATCCACGATTTTGAAAGGAGGCGGGGGCACCCAAACTAAGGAACATTTGGAGTAGAACAGGAAAAAAGTCTGCACTAACTTTAAATGTAGCTTCATAAGGGGGGCCCCGGGCCCCCTACCCCCCCCCCCCCCCCCTAAACCAACCTCTGACTTCAAATCAGGAACGACTCAGATACAAATTCATGCATGAGGGTCTAGATGGGGGTCCTTCATTTCTTTTTTCGTTAACTTTTTAAACCATTATGCTCTATTCTTTATTTATTTTATCCTTATTCTCTATTCTTTATATTAATTTTCAGCACCCTTTCATTCTCTGTGCTTTATTTTTTGGCCTATTTTTCTCTATTCTTTATATTTTTTCCCTTTTATTCTGCACCTTTTTTCCATCATTCTCTTAGTCCTTATTCTGTAATCCCCATCCAAACCCTCATGTATCGTGAGATTAAGAAAAAGATTCTGTTGTGGAAGGAGGGCAGACAACATTTCCGAGATTTTTACATCTAAGATATTTCTGGAGAAGCGTCTACATACTTATTGTGCTTGTGGTCGTATATATGAGTAAGAAACAATCCATAAAACAAAATGGGACAAATTGGCTAACCGTTATTCAATACGTCTATTTCATACAAGTTTTAATTCTCAATAAAAGTCTTATGCTTGCTTCACCATATCTACGTATGGACGTTTGCCATTTATTTTTTTCTGTTGTAGAAAAGAAGACAAAAAGATTGAGCTATGTATATCGTAGTAAATATTATAATGTTGACATTACTAGGAACGGTTTTGTCTTACGAATATCTTTGTAAGTACTATTTTTACACTGCTATCTTTTTTATTCCATCGGATTTTAAAAAAGCAAAAGTTTGACACAGTGACTGTTTTTTTTTTCTCAAAAATCTGTTTTATAACGAAGTCGATTTTAGGAATAAAATAATAATTTTTTACGTAAATACAAATTTAAGAATTTTTCAAAAGTTCAAATGTTCAATTGTTCGAAAGTTCACAAATTGTCATACGGGCACGTTATCGTATAGTATATTTTCGGTCTTGACGAGTATGAATTCTGGTGGTGAATGAATTCCTTTCGCCCATCCTAAAGAGGGGAGACCTGGCGGAAATCTCTTTTCTAGGTTTTATATACTGTTCAATCTTCCTTGTCTGTTTAAGGTTATTAATTTGCTGCAGGAGACATGTATCAGCGTAATTGAAGTAATACATGTATTTGACATTCGTAATTGGTGGCTGTACTTCGGCATATATTATATATAGCAAAATTATAAACAATACACGGAGGAGACACATGATTGTGCCATTCCCCAAAATAATACAAATAATACAGAATTCTAATGCAGACATAAATAGAAAAATGCGTTTTATGCAAGTTTTGACTTATAAAATAGCCAAAATATACCAGACGCAGTGATTGAACAATAACAGATTGTAGACAATGATAACATTCATTAAAAATTATGTATACCAGACCTGTTGTGTTTTGTGCGTAAGTTTTTTTCACTTAATCTCATAATATAATAACAATCTGCCAATCTGTACGCGTCACCTTTTAAATTTCTCTTATCTTCAAATCAATTTTTGGGGGTAAATATGGGACTCTAATTGTCGAAATAAGAAGGCCGATTGCTTCATGCGCTAATGGTACAGCTGGTACATGTACTTTAAACTAATTTAATGTTGGATGTAACACGTCTTCTGATTGGCTGAAAGTGTTTTGTCTATCAGCTCATAGACATGTGACCGTGACGTTATGATTTACTCCTTAAAAATTGAATTTAGAATTAAATTATAAGGAATGACTAATGTTTTTTTCTGTCTATTCGAAATAATCTAAAAAATGTGGTGCACACTTTTAAATAACCCGCTATGCGAGTTATTCAGTGTGCACCATATTTTTGAAGTTATTTCTTCATAGACAGAAAAAATATTACAGTCATTCCTTAATTGTTAACGATATCTATTTTGACAATAAAAAAGAAAACTAGTTTTGCTCTATTTTCTGTTTGTGTGTTATATTATTCAAAAAGATTAGAAACCAATTTATTTTTTCCTATACAAAAGTCAAAAATGTTTAATGTTTTTTATTTTATTTTTCAAATGTTGATAAAAGGTGTTGAGTTAAATTGTTAATAGGTGTCAATATTTTTTTTCAACCTGCGAAAATTTTCATAAATGCCAGAAATAGTTTTATAATATCTTTTATTGTCAGAAAATTGTTTCATAAAGGGCACATTTTACAAGTGTGTGATGCTTACGGTATCAGAAAGTATCTTCTCTCAATTTCAGTGAACTTTGATGATTGTTACATATATAATATCTACGACACCAATAAAGATAAGTCATATTTGATATCGTGGGATGGTGATAGTGTCTCCTCTTACAGCTGTAAAATTGGTTTCCATGGATACGACAGTGACAACCCTCTCAATGAATACAAAGTCTGCATTCGGGCAACAACATGGAACATTCAAAACACACAGGTCCGACTGAAATATTATACTGGATTATCAGATTTTCTTGAAAAGGTTTGTTGAAAAGTCTTTTTGTTTATGAGTATTTTGCTTCCTGTTAACAAACATACATCGGTTACTGATGCAAAAGTGTTTGTAGTTATTTAATATACATTGGTTGCCTGGGAGGTAACATCGTTTCAAGAGAAACGTGGAAGTGTTTATTTTGATACCAGACTGAATCAAACAAAATATATATTTTAAAATTGGTGTTTTCTGCTTCTCTAACAAGCACGCATCATTTTAGAGCAAAAGCAAATCCTGGTTGGCTCGGATTCGGAATCATGTGTCTGGGTAGACTGGCGAGCCTCACTGTTCTCCCTGTTTCTAAATCTTGTACAAATACATTTTATATTTAATTTACTACAATGTACGGATATTGTATACTGGTATGTTACTTTAATTTGTGAGATAGAACAATACAACTTACATCATGACTTTTCTTAACATAAAGATATTGTTGTAAAACGCTGCCACCTTGTTCTAATAGAAAAATCCCGTGCTAAGAAGTTCGAAATATTTATTAAGAACAGAGGCATAGGGTAAGGGACATTACTCTGAAAAATTACTGGTGTGTTTGTGTCAACCATTTTTTATAAATAAATTCTAAGCTTCCAAGTAACACTGATTATTTGACTTCTATTTTACATGAGTGCTCAGAAGACAATGACGAAAAAGATTTTTTTGCAAACGCATTACTGATTTGAAGTGCTATCTTCCTAAACCAAGGTCTAAGGGCTACCTCTTAAGTTTGCTTGTTTTACGTTTAAGGAGTCGTCTCTATAACTTATCATGAATATAATGCCAAAGACATCTCGCTGCGATAGTTTACTAATTTAATTTGCACACCCTTTTACCGGCTGTCGATACTGCACACGATTAAGGTAACATACATCAAAATCTGCTGTACGCGATGGCAAAATCCATTGTACTGCAATGGCTCTATGAATGACAGACAGAAATTTGCTGTACACGATAGCAATATCAATTGTCTTGAACGGCAATCATTACACAGATTCTATTGTATCTATTTTAATGATAGCCGATAATAGGGTGTGAAAACTATAGGTTTCAGTTCAGTTGACTATATACTGAAAAAAAATGTTTTTGGGACACTTGAGTATTTGACATTAGCATATTTAACCCTTGTTGTATAATCAATACTTAGAGTTTACTCCCTTGAGAGAAATTAAGGATAACATCATTTATGTAGACTGTTCTTAGGAACTAATTCTGTACCGTCCATGCAAGAACTTATTAGGAATGCATTATATAGTTTACTTGTTCAGTGCAATGTGTTTCCTAAACAAACAACAAATAAAAATGCGTTCTCTTAGTTATATAAAAAATAAAACACTTAGTACATTTAATTATTATTTTTTAACCTTAGACATATTCATACTACGCATATGATGTTCCAACAACAGAGTGGTGCTCCGAGTCAGGGGAATACGTAGACATTGAGCTGACTGCGCCTGACGTAAAGTATGGAGATAAGATAACACTAGTAGTCAGAGGAGTCAGGACATACAATTGTAAGTATACACTGAATGATATAGATTCTCTTTGAATTTTTTGGGAAATCTAAAATTAAATTCATTTAAACAAGTTTTCCTTCTGATTTGTCAGCTGTCACTTTCATACGAATCCAAATATTATATCGACATTTAACAGTGATTTGTCCCATTTTATAAAAAGGACAACAGTGAGCACCAACAATTTATTATATATAAGTAAAATAACATCAGTTTGGTTTTTACAAAGGCCGAGGGAGGGGTCCTTATTCGATATATAATACAACATTTCTAGTTGCATTTTCGGTGTGTCATGCAACATAAACAATGAAGATTAATGACACACATTCATATGCACCTCTTGTTTTATTTCCTCTAATTGAGTGGACTATTTGACATCCAATGTCTTACCAATTTGTTTCTGTTTTATAGTTGCCAATACTTTGGGTTTTATTATCGGAGGCGCTGTAGGAGGCGTACTTCTTATTACATTGGTTTGCATAGTGCTTGTCATCGTGGCATTTAGAAGAAGAAGTCGTCCAATGGCAGGTAAGGTATCTGAGTTATTTCGTCCAAAAGACAAATACTCTTTTCCTAGTTGCTCTGCTATAACATATTTCTGTATGATTTTTTTTTATTCTTAATTTATTGATTAAAACGTCAAATTTTCATTTAATTCATTATTCCTTCGCAGTTGATATTCCCTCATTTGTGAAGTAGGTGTTTATACTAGGGGTTGTTGTGTCCGTTCGTTTGTTCGTTGGTCTGTTCGTTTGTTGGTTCATCCATTCGTTCATCCTTACTTTGTATCAATATTAACCTAAACCACTGACTAGATTAAAGTGTGATACTAGTATACTTTATTATACTTCACGTTTAAATGCCATATTTTGATTGGCTAATACGAGGGTGTTAATTTACTCTATTACCCTTCATGGAGACGCTTGATCAAGTGTGCGCTTTATTAAATACGACTCTATCCTATGGCAAATACTCTATTACCCTTCGTGAAGACGCTTGATCAAGTGTGCGCTTTATTAAATACGGATGGTTGTTATGTACAAGACGTCATAGTTTATTACTTTGAATTGAAATTTAATCGACAGTAATAACAGAACATTCAGTATAATAAATTAAATAACACATATCTGAGAGGGTGATAGAGCAGATTGTTACCCCTCGAAAAGACATTGTCAACCTTGGCTTCGCCTCAGTTGACAATGTTTTCTCGGGGTAACAAATCTGCTCTATCACCCTCTCAGCTATGTGTTATTTATATAATATCTTTAATATAATGCAATCTGCACAACCTACGTCATATAATCAAAATCATGTTAAGGGTTTCTTAAGCAAAACACGAACCTTGCCATTAATAATTCATGTACTTAAAAGCCAGGGACTACTTAATATTGAGGAAAAAATCGAAAAAAGTGAGTATCGAATACCCCTAATGCATAAAACTTAGGATGCACCTATCCTATGTTAAAGGAATAATTCTTGAAAATCACTGGAGCGTTGGCGTCAGCCGACAAATTTTAACATAGATTTCTGTTGTTCGGTATCATATTAATGTTTAAAAAAGCATTCAAGAAACTGTCCGTTACAAACGCATTACCGATTTAAGGAGTTGACTCTCTTAACTAATGTATGCCCCCCTAAATATATTAAGAATTATTTATTTTATATGATGTATAATTTTAGCTTTTTGTTTCATTTAAAGGATATGTTAATCAAGGCTATCCAAGTATAACAGCACCACCTCCATATTATGGCACCACGAAGAATGTGCAGACTGGTTACCCAGCACAAAGCTGCCAAGATCAGCCGTCTTATCAACAGTACCCAACCCAAAGTTCATCACAACAGACGACGACGACATCAAATTCACAATCACAGCAATCCAGTTCACAAGAACAGTCAATCCAGTCGACTTGAATTTTCGGAATATCAAATGATTTTATAAATGTGATCTAATACACGTGCCGTGTGTATTCATGTGTGTTTGGTTGTGTCTTTCAATAAAAATTTAATAAAATGCATAAAGATCATATTATAATAACAATAAGGAGATGTGGTATGATTGAAAATGAAACAAGTATCGACCAGAGTTTTGAAAGTGTTCTTTTCATTTACCATGGGTCCGAATCAGACCTTTATTTTATGTTGAATATCAAAGTTGCAACTTATATTGCACGAATTAGTAAACTGGGATTAGATTTGAAATTCTTTGTTATTCAAAAGCACTTAATAATCATTATAAGCTCAAATTTCAGCGCAATTAGTTGTATTCTAGAAAAGAGAATAGAAACGGGGAATGCGTCAAAGAGACAACACCCCGACCAAAGAGCAAAAAACAACTCAAGGCCCCAATAGGTCTGCAACGCAGCGAGACAATTCCGCACCCGAAGGCGGGCTTCAGCTGGCCCCTAATTAATAATGTATTCTTGTTAAGCGAAATGGACGCCATACTAAAGTCCGAAACATACAAATGAACCAAAATGAAAAAAAACACACACTGTTAACAAAGGCTAGATGTTCATGACTTGAAACAGACGCAAAAATTAATGCGTCGGGGCTAAACATGTTTTGTGAGATGTCAACCCTCCCTATGGGAACCAATTGTGCCCTCTTCTTGCCGAATTGTTTCTTTATTATTATGAGGCTGACTTCATACAGGAACTTCTTAGGAAGAAAGATAAGAAGTTAGCAATATCCTTTACCTTTACGTTCCACTATATAGATGATGTTCTCTCACTAAATAATACAAAATTTGGTGACTATGTTGAACGAATCTATCCCATCGAACTAGAGATAAAGGATACTACAGATACAGTTAAGTCTGCCTCATATCTTGACTTACATATAGAAATTGACAATGAGGGTCGGTTGAAAACAAAACTTTACGACAAAAGAGATGATTTCAGCTTCCCAATTGTGAACTTGCCATTTCTATGTAGCAACATTCCAGCAGCGCCTGCAAACGGAGTATATATCTCCCAATTGATACGATATTCCCGGGCTTGTATTTCCTATCATGATTTCCTTGATAGAGGATTGCTGCTCAAAAGGAAGCTATTAAACCAAGAGTTCCAAATGGTGAAGTTGAAATCATCCCTTCGTAAATTTTACGGACGCCATCACGAGTTGGTTGACCGTTATGGAATAACCGTTTCACGGATGATATCGGATATGTTCCTTATGTCGTAACTACAATACCCTTCCCTTTTCACGAATGTGACTTACCGAATTAGACTATTTACCGGATTTGTAATAACATAAGCAATACGACGGGTGCCACATGTGGAGTAGGATCTGCTTACCCTTCAGGAGCACCTGAGATCACCCCAGTTTTTGGTGGGGTTCGTGTTGCCTAGTATTTAGTTTTCTATGTTGTGTTATCTGTACTATTATTTGTCTGTTTGTCTTTTTATTTTTGGCCATGGCGTTGTCAGTTTGTTTTCGATCTATGAGTTTGACTGTCCCTCTGGTATCCTTCGTCCCTCTTCTATACCTCTAGACAATGTGGCATAAACAAAGACACAGCAATACGCATAGTCAAATTCAGTTTAAAAGAAGTCCAAGTCCGATGTTAGAATGAGTAACAGAAGAAAATGAGCAAAATGACAACGATCAACATAAATTCTCAAAGGACTACTATCACACTTACTAACATGCCAGCTCCTGACTTCAATTAAAATGATTGAAAGATTTTGTCTTCATCATATGAAGATCAACCATAATCCCTCCCGTTAGGGGTTTAGTATCATACCATCATCAATTATACAAGAAAACATAACCCGTATCATGCCAACAACTGGTTTTAGAACAAATGTGTTTATTTCCTATGCAAAGACCAAATGAGCTAATCAATATTAATTCAAAAAATGCCATCTTTAATGACGTGACAACAGTGTCGTAACTATATCACCTGTGAATAAGTCTGTTTAAAGGTTTGGTTAGTTATTGATGTGAATGACGGCATTTCTGTGCTTTGTATAGAATATTCCAATAAAAGATGGGATGTGAAATACCCGAACTAATAAGGTATCTGCACGCTGATTTATATTTACGAATGATTTCATAATACCGATAATAAAATTGAGTAAAAGTTTTGACAAGTTTGTGATATCGAAAATCCTGGTGTAATAATTTTTCAGTAATACAGAGATTTCTTTCGTTAAAATCACAAATACGTTGTTACATACACGATCAAATCGAACAAGTTGAGATATATAAACATCATAAGATGGTGCCAAGGATAATTAATAATAGGAAATGAAAAATATTCTGTTTTATTGTAAATTTTAGTATAAAACTTCCCGTAAGAGATATAGATATCAAGATCCAGGAAAGGGCAATGTTCAGTGTTAGTATTATCTTTATTTAAAGTAAGTTCAACAGGATAAATCTCTTTAGTGTACATACTGAAGTCGTCATTATTGAGAGCTAAAATATCATCCAAATATCTAAAATTGTTATTAAATTTTTGTATCAGATGTTGTTTCGCTGGGTCTTTGCTGATTTAAGTAGAAATAAGAAGATGTGGTATGATTGCTAATGAGACAACTCTAAATCCAAGTCACAATGTGTAAAAGGTAAACAATTATAGGTCAAAGTACGGCATTCGAAACGGAGCCTTGGTTCACATGTACACCGAACAGCAAGCTATAAAGGGTCCAAAAATGACTAGTGTAAAACCATTCAAACAGGAAAACCAACGGTCTAATCTATATAAAAAACGAGAAACGAAAAACACTTAAGAACCACATCATGCCATATGCGACAGACTTTTCCTTTTTTTCTTTTTCGGTCATAAGATGAAAAAAAAACTGATAGCTGCGCAATCGGCGAGCTGATCTCATAAAGATCTTAATCATTCTGTTGGACGATCTAGCAATTAAAGGTTAGAATACCTCTTGTTCAGTTTAGGGACGAATTGGAATACACTGTATTTACAAAATTATATCTTTGTATTTAAAAGATATTACAGTCTGATAAAAACCAGCCCCAGCCCCCCACTCAAGTCTGAAAATCAGAAAATGTCAATGTTTCACGTTGTCTTCAAATGATCTTATATCAATTATATTAATTGTATCACTTGTATTGTACAAAACAAAAGTTATTCTTATGCATGAACGAAACTAGCTATTTTCTGACTGTAAAATGAGTAAAGTATTTAAAATTCGATAAAGATTTTCACTTTTAAAAAGGATTGGGGTAATAATTTTGTAATGTAAAGCAAAATTGTTGTAATTTTATATGCTTAAAAATGTGCATCACATTTATGACATTTCAAAATTAATGTATTGATGTTTGTTGAATCCCCTTATCACTGTGTAGCATCACCACCGGATTTATGTACCACCGAAGCGGTAGAAAAAACAAATGCAAAGTCAGGTAAGGTCAAATTCTCCTTATTTTCACTATATTCTACATTTTGATGACAAGTAAAATATTGTGATACTGGTTCCTAATAATGTAGCTACTATTTATGATTAATTATGATCCTTAAATGGCTTTTTCTCTCTTCAAATCGTAAGAATCGGACCGGGTGGTGCCTGTTCAAAGAAGCATGTGACGAGTTCAAACTTTTTAAAAACACATTTATCCTTCAACTATTTATTTGACGCTTTGGTTTAACAAAATGATATTATATTTAAGCTTGAACAACTATTTCTTTGCTTCTGGGTACCTATATCCGGCGTTGATGCTACACAGTGCTTATGTGAATACAATTGTTTTTGTATTTTTGGATACGGAAAAAACTAAAGTAATCATAAACAAAGACTTTTTTTTTATTCTGCGGAAGACAATATGGCTCTTTAAAAAAGTGTCGCATTGCCTCTTTGTTATTTCAGACGTGTACGCTGAATTGGAGGGAGAGTTATGTATGGTAGATTTCTAAGAGGCTTCAATTTGTTTGTTGGTGTGTTTCACATATATTTAGTATTAAGACCTGACAGAAAGTGTATACGTAAAGAGTTTGAGAAAATCGGTTAATAAAACACAATCAATCATATAAGCTGGTGTTAACCTTTTATATATGTCGATGTAACAAATAGGTTTAATGCTTGTATATACATTTCTTTTATGTATATGTGTTTTAATCAGTCTCTCATAACTCTTTATAGAGTGGCTTATGTATACGCTGTTGTTTATATATATCTATGTTTTATACATGTATGTATGTACATGAGGTGAGACTTTAATAAAATATTTGTCTTGTCGTGTCTGTCTATCAATCATATGGTTTTTCCATGAAAAGTCTTGCAAAATATATTTTTTTCCTAATTATCTTTTATCTTTTTGAGTGTATGTATGTTTTAATTAAGTCAAAATTTTTCAATTATATATGCCCCTTTTTTTAATAACAATCATTTGCCGGACATCTACTCGGCACCAACAAAAGATAATGAGTTATTTATTATACGTACACACAAGTTATAACCTATTTAAAATGAATGAGTATTATTTATTAATATAGATTTACAATAACTGTCGGACTAGGAGTCAAAGTACGAGGCAGCAGTCCGTTTGCGCCAATTGCTATTTTTAAGATGTATCATTTGCGCCAAATATTATTTTTCAAAGGTATCAATTGCGAGAATTTTGGAATTCATTTGCGCCAATTTACCTGTACTAATATTTATCGTATAGTATAAATTAACTCCTTAATTAAATGTGGTACTATAAGAAGAATAATATGTGGAATAAGTTTTTTTTTTTTTTTAGCCGACCGTGCGAGGGCTGTATAGCCAGTCTAGGTCGTTAAAAGCTCCCATCATCATAAGGGACTATTGTTGCAAGATATGCCAAAACGATAAGAATGTAGAAGTTTTGGATGATCATGTTTTGATTACATATGTTGATGACTATGCTTTGTTTCCAGTATTCGTATATGGTCTGAATTTCCATCAACTGCGAGAAGCACAAACAATTGACCAGAGGTATTTCATAAGCACTTCTACGAACTGTTTTTATTTCATCGCATCTATCTATGTTTGTATTTTTGGACAATATCGTAAATTTTCAAGCCTCTACTTATATCAAATTGCGCAATGCTAATGTAACATCAGTTAAAAGCAGTCATACATGTAACTCAGATAAGGAAACTCTTGTCGTTAAAAAATACCAAAATTTGCAAAAGGTGAACTCAGTGGTTTCTGTCTTAAATTACAAATTTCAGCCATCAATATTATAATATTGTTTGACTGTAAGTGAGCTTTTGATTTTGCCATTTGATAAGGGACTTTCCGATTTGAATTTTTCTTGGAGTTCGGTATTTTTGTCATTTTACCAGTTCTATTAAACCAATCTAAATAACATTTAACTCGGTCAATGTTAAGTGCCGATTCATTGCTTTTTATTAAAATAAGTTGGCACAATCGTATACTTTATTTTTGGCGCAAACGATACTAGGCATTTTGAAATCTATTAGCGCAAACTAAACATTGGCGCAAATGAGTTGTGGCGCAAAAGGACGCATTTTTGGCGAAAAACCATACTGGGTATTTTGTAAACTAGTAGCGCAAGCTAATCATTGGCGTACATGAGTTGTGGCGCAAAAGGATGCATTTTTTGAGCAAACGGATTTCTCCAGAGTACGGGTAATGGGTGATCTCAAATCAATTTGTACGTTTATCAATTTTACCGTGCTCAATCTTTGCTTGGTGATAGGTCAAAACTATTTGTAGCAAAAGCAATGTTTCGTTTACGCTCCTTAACAGATATGTTCAGAATTTTAAAACTTTCATAACAACTATTTTTGTTTGCTCCTGTTATCAGATGATAATTTTTTATCGTTTACATTAAAAAAAAACTACCCTGTTTCAAGTTAAATTGTCCTTTCATAACTGACGAATTATTTGAAAGAGAATTCGATAATACTATTGTTAATTTTTTTTTTTTTATCTTTTTTGTTTGGGGGCTTTTTGATTTCACTGTGTATAGTCTAGGAGGATAGGACTAACATTTGCAATTGAAAGATTGCTAACTATATCAAACATTTTTGGGTTTTGAATATTTGAGGGTTTTTTTAAGCTGCGTGATTTTGTAATGCATACTCCTGTTCGCATTGGTTTTGATGAGTGAGAAAAATTCATAGCTATGTGAATCATTTTGAATATCCATATAATTTAATATATTTCTTTATGATAACAAAAACAACAAAAGAGTGTGCTATGTTAGCATTCTTTCAATTCAAACAACTTCAGAACGAAAAACTAAAATTGAGCAGCAAACGATACAATAGAAATAGAAAGAGCAGAAAGAACCAGACGACGGGACGGATTAGTTTGTGGGAGGAACATAAAAGTACAATGGATGTGGCTTTAAGAAGAAAAAGAATTTGATAATATACAGCCAAAGAAAATGTTATTTTATTTTCGGAACTGACATTTAAATTTCGGTATGATTGTTTGACTTTTCGTTCTTCAAGAAAACAAGAACCACTTAACACAAACACACGATATACAAAATAAAACCCATGCTGTAAAGGAGCAAAGTTTAGGTTAAATGCTTAAAATTTATATGTTAAAAAGTTTCAGTGTTTTCCCGTTTTGATAAATATAATAAATAAATAAGACTTGTTGTTCTCATAACTTAGTTTTAATTATATGCAAACGACATCATTGAACCAAAAAACAGTGTAATCACTTTCAGATGAAAATAAATCAACACTGAGGATTTTAAACAATTTGCGAACCTGTTTTGTAAAATTCTTTTTTTCTTATATATTTTTCATGGTTACTGCAAACCAATTGCATTAAAGGTTCTTTCTTTTTGGGGATTTCTTTTCTTGTAGCTTCAAATTTTTTAGGTGCGTCATTGATGTTATCTGCCGGCAGGGGCACCGTTAATATTAGCTGCAGCTCAGATTATTACATTATCTGTGGAAATTTCTGCAGTTTCGCAGTAGCATCGTCTGTATTAAAATCTCCTTTGTCAGGCCCCATTATCAATGAGGCCCCTCATGTAATCACATAATTACAAATTTTTTGCCAATATAATTACACAATCATTAATTAATTTTTTAAACAAAATAATCAAATAATCAAAAATACAGTCCTAGATTATCAAATAATCAAGTAATCATGAAATATTTGGCCTGGTAATCAAATAATCACTATAAAAACCAAGTAATCACATAATCAAAAACCCCATGAGGAGGCTCATCAATTATTTTAAGTTCAGGTTCATTTCTACTATTCATACAGGAGTGGGTGGCTTCTGATCCTCGTCAACAGAAAGAAATTGGATTATTCATCAGCCGTACACCAGACAGCAGATAACCAGAAAACCGAAACACAAAAACAGAGAATATTTATGAAGCTCAAAAGAGTCATTACAGAATTAAAAAAAATGTCTGTTGAGCACGTTATAATGCTATAAGGTCATGGGAACTCTTTGGAGACATCCTCGTCACATAGTTAAAGTTTGTGGGGTTTTTTTTATCAATCTCCCGGAAACAACCTTTCAATTAATACTATCATAATGATTAAAGTACAATTATTGTGTACAATATTTATATTATTTTGAGATCGCCCTGTCATTTAACCTGCCTGTCTTATTCTGACTCGCATTCGGATTCGGGTCGGAGTCATACACTTATTGTAAATCTCTAATAACATATCGCTTTATCGCATGATCTCAGTGGCTTTGCATTGATAACAATCTTGTTATGCTTTGTAACTGATTTACAAGGCATGGGCGTGGAACTATGCGCTAATATGGAACCCTGACACAAAAGGGATTTAATGTACTGTATACGTTAATAATACAGCAACTCAACCGTTGAGTGAAACTAGAAAGGTTTTGTAGAGGGCAACATAGGGCATTCAAGAAAAGACCAGTCCCGAACCCAGACAAATTAGAAACAAAAGCTAACAAAACGATACCACGCCATCTATATTCGTCTTAATATATAAATTATTGACCTTGTCCTTGTAAAAGCACATTCTAGCCGCCTTCGCGACTCACTTTTTGTTGTTTGAAAAAATAACTTCAAATCATCACTGATATGCTTCATGACAATTAAAAATACTTAGTAGGACATGACTTTGTATATTTGTATGTAAAATGTAAAATTTAGATTAGTTTCGGATCTTGATCTTCCAGTCTCGTTCGCGACACGTGCCTTTGGTAGTGTGCAACAATTATATACAGTTTCACAAATTTGCTTCTTTGCAATATAATGTTAAAACTAAGTCTGTTATTAAAATATGAAGATCTTAAGTTTTTCTAAGTTTGTGACGGTCACCTTGGCCTTACAAACAGGTTATCTAACCTTATTCGCAGCACACCTAGTTTGTTTTTAAAAGGTATAACGTATCATTAAACTTCTTGTTAGCAATCCAAATGTTCCAAGTCAGTCACTAGATTTCATCTCTTATTCGCGACACATCGTGTGGTGGTGGGCAACTATGATACCCAGTATCAGTGATATACTACAAGGAAGTCTACAAATAATCCTCAATGTGGCCACCTCCAATCTAATTAAAATATAATAGTTATCTGATTTCGTTATACTCATACTTATATATACGAGCACGCGAGTTAATATATATAGGTCTGAATTTTAATCAGATGTGTCCGGCGTTGTTATTCGTCGTAATTGTTTTTAAAAAATCTCTAAAATCACATAGTCGAATGTTTTGAAACTTGGTAGTATTTATCATGTATAGCATAGCCTCTAGAAACGATTCTCTCCTATCGTATAAAAAACAAAGACAATTTTTACAGGAGACTTAAATTGTTTATGTGATCATGACTGTCTTAGAAATTATATAAAATATGGATTTTTTTTGTATTAAATCCGTTCAAATCGTAGGTATATAATTATGTGTGTTGTTGGTTTTTTAATGAACTGAGAACAATGTCTTCAAATTAGTTTACAGATTATACCGGTATATTATAACGGTAATAAATGTCTGATAGCTGAAAGGAGTATTTCGTTTCTGTCTTTATGGAGTCAAAGGACTCATCATTAACTGATTACTAGTATATCAAATCAAGACACTAACTAATAATTAGCATAGAAAATACTAAGAATAGATAATATTCGAATGAATTGTAGAGTAAACGCCAATTAGATGACGGACGCTTCTTATAACTATAGAATCGGAAATACAACGGACATTCCATTACAACGACTTATATTTGAGGTTTTCATTTCTAATGGCAAGCACCTGGACAAAAGTAGAAATAACAAATTTACTTAACTTCAACATATCATTTAAAACATCAATATATATACTGGTCAATATACAGTGAAAGTGTTTTCTATGTAAATGCTGATTTGTTATAGACAAGGTACAAATAAATTGAATCCAGAACCTATTCATTAGAATATCACAATAAGTTTGAACATAAGGAACATTAGGTTGATGTACATGTGGGTTTGGATGGGGTAAACAGAATAGAAAATAATAGGCAAAAAGTGCAGAATAAATGGCTAAAAAAATAAAGAATAGAGAAATCCGGAATTCTTCTCTTAACTGCAACGGAATCCAATGGAATATATATGTCCAATAAGTTCACAATCTAGTATGATGTTGACGCAAATAAAAGTGTCAATCCAACAACTCCAGAGATCTTCTGTGAATACAAGTACCTTTCTGATAAGTCTAATTTCGGTGTCTGTATATATAGTTGTCACGGAAACTTCTAGAACACTGTAGAAGAGAAACTTCTAGGACACTATAGAAGTGAAACTTCTAGAACATCGTGGAAGTTTAAATTACGCATCGTAGATTTGATCATTCTGGAATTATTATGCAAGTCAAACAGAAAGTTCTAATCATTCCGTCAGTATCTACGTTTGTTCCAGTGATTTCTAAACTGCACAA
The DNA here is from genome assembly GCF_021869535.1 of Mytilus californianus. Lineage (NCBI taxonomy): Eukaryota > Metazoa > Mollusca > Bivalvia > Mytilida > Mytilidae > Mytilus > Mytilus californianus. Next base: position 15,316,138 of record NW_026262626.1, read on the forward strand.
TTATAACATTATTTTGTAAACAACTATAACCCAATTATGTAAACATCTTATAAGTCCTCACAACACAAATTTGGCCAAGATAAATAATCATGACAATTACAATACCATAACAATTACAATGGGAAAGGATAATTTTGTAATGTCACTCGAAGGTGTGAATATGTTCTAAATTGGTCAGAAAATACTTGGTCATGTTTTATGAACATTTAAAACCTTCGGCTACGCCTTTGGCTTTAAATATTCATAGAACATGACCAAGTATTGTCTTACCTTTACGTAGAAACACTGCTGCTTTCGAAATTGTGACGATAACAATTTTAGATAAACAACAGATTTTTATTTTTTTTTACCTCAAGCAATTACAAAATTTCTTTTGTTTCAAACTACACGGTTCTGATTTTATTTCTGAACATAATTGATTTCCGAATGGGTTTGTTTCCAAGCAATATTATCAGAGTGTCTGCAAATGGCATTACTGACTTGATGTATATACATGAAATTCGTCTAAAAATGGAAGGTACGTCGATATTAAAAAATACCAGAAATAGTATACAAGCAGAAATATTCAGAATAGTCACTGTAAATAAATTCAATGCATTTTTCAATAGTTGTGTGTACATTAGATGATCGGCTAATTGTAAATGTTTTGAATTTTTCATTTTGGTAATTGTGAAAGAAAATATCCCAGCTTGAAATACAGCATTAATCACAGTAATTACACCATACAATGCCCCTGCCGTGTTCATATCATAACGATCTAGAATACACGCTAAATACGCTGGAGAAAACGAAATGTCAACCGCTGTGGCACATGTAATTATTAGGAATATTGTTATGAAAATAAAACATAAGATTAAATACATTATTGTCTTCTCCATAGAAAAAATGCGCTCGTACTTGAAAGGGAAGACAATATATGCGAACTTTTCAATCGCTGCTAAGGTTAACAGGATATGCGAAAGGAACAAAGTACCTAGTACGAAAAAAGAAAATAATTTACATGTCGTTCGATTCAGCCATATTTTCCCGCTTAACATTATACCGATAGATGTCATGGTGAACTGTGCATAAAATAATGTTTCTATAGTCAACAATGCACAAAGCAGAATGTTGGCTTGATTTTGTAGTTTAGGTTTGCAATATACTGATCGAACAATTGAAAAATTCATTGAACTTATGAATGATAGGATATAAGTAAAAAAAGCTCCTTGAATAAGAACAAGCCATTTGAATTGATCGAATGATTCAAGATAGTAGAAATCCGCCTTCTGTACTGCTACACTAATGTTTGCCATATCTAATTCCGTCGTTCCATGCAAATCCGTTCAAATATCTGAAAAAATATAAGAAAACGAGAAAATGTCAATTGCAAGTGACGAATAATGCTTTGATAAATAGTAATAATTCTTCTGTGCTTGAACTTAGCTTTTATTGCTTAGGACTTATCATAATTCATTCATTATAAATAACAGTTTATTCTTATTAATGTTTTCGGTATTTATGAAAAACGAAAATAAAAAAAATAAACTACTTGATACTGCCTCATTTTTATAAGAAAAAGTACTTGTTTCTTATAACGAATGATAACTCGTCAACTTTGATTACACAATATTAAGTGATGTTTTGAAACCAAATATGGTTGTCTACTGAATACTCATTTTAAGTGTATCAAATAAAATTGAGAATGGAAATGGGGAATGTGTCAAAGAGACAACAACCCGACCATAGAACAGACAACAGCAGAAGGTCACCAACAGGTCTTCAATGCAGCGAGAAATTCCCGCACCCGGAGGCGTCCTTCAGCTGGCCCCTAAACAAATATATATACTAGTTCAGTGATAATGAACGCCATACTAAACTCCAAATTGTACACAAGAAACTAAAATTAAAAATAATACAAGACTAACAAAGGCTAGAGGCTCCTGACTTGGGACAGGCGCAAAAATGCGGCGGGGTTAAACATGTTTATGAGATCTCAACCCTCCCCCTATACCTCTAGCCAATGTAGAAAAGTAAACGCATAACAATACGCACATTAAAATTCAGTTCAAGAGAAGTCCGAGTCTGATGTCAGAAGATGTAACCAAAGAAAATAAACAAAATGACAATAATACATAAATAACAACAGACTACTAGCAGTTAACAGAGCACATATTACTTCGATTTACTTCGGATGCACCTCATTAAAATATAAAAAATCGATTCAGTAGAAACGCAGAATATGTATATAGAACAACTCTACCAGAGGCGGATTTAGAGACCCGCCTTGTGGAGCTAAACATATCAAATACATGTCCAACTCCTAACGTTGCTTAGTTCGCCGTAAACTATAGGTAGGTATATTTCTGCATATGCATACATCAGTAGTATACATATTTATATGCAAAAAATATATGCACAAGAAAAGAGAGAAAATAACTTTAAAGAAAGATGGAATTATAATTTTACAATCGTCTGTGTTCTATGTTCAAACTGTTTTGTTGTTTGATGTTCTATTGAAAGGTTTTAAAAATAATCTTATTCTGATTATCAGACAATTTTGCATTGTAAATTTGCTTTCACGGTACTACAACCTGTCGATACTTATAGTTTGGCATTGCACAAGGTCATGTTTTTTTCTGACTGTTAATGACGTCTTTACACTAAATCCATTGGATGTTGGATGTGTACTGATTCATATTTTAGCCTTAGATACATGATTTTTTTATTAGTCGTTATTGGCTTTGAACTAGCTGTCAGTAACTGCGAGTACTCTCAGATCTGTACTTAGTGTCTTTTTGTTGTGGGGATGTATAAGTACCCGTCCACGTCCGCTCTGTGTTTTTGTTAGATGTATTTCTATTTGTATCCATCTGATGAGTTAAGCCTTTTTCGACTGACGTTTATAGTTTGTTCTTATGTTGTACCGTTACACCCCGTCCCAGATTGTCAATTCTGATAAACAAAAAGTGATTCTTTTAGAATTCTGCATGATTCTATATAAAGAACACACTCTAAAAATTAATGAATAACATCTTCAATTTTAAACAGGCGTAACCTGGTGTCTTAGCAAAATTAGCACGCAACTAATTAGCATTCAGATTGCTGCTGCTGTGTCTGAGCCTAGTGTGAATAACATGAAGAACCCGGTCTCCAACTAAATGAAGTTTTAAATGCTGGTGTTGTTACCAGGAAAATAACGTATTATAGCTTCAAGCTTGTTCAAAGCCCGAATTGTAGAGAGGAAGAATAAAAGAGAGTCCGAACACAGTTGCAGCCTTATTACTGGAATTGAATAATATTTAATTGGTTTCGTAGCTAGGCTATATTGATTATACAGTGGCAAAAAAATCTCTTGGCAGTCACTCGTGTATGATTGTGTAATAGCATATGGTTATGAATTTTGTAAAATATAAGTTATTGACTTAAGAGACGATGTTTGACAAATGATAACATTTTTGCTGATTATCTTAAAATCTATGATACATACAAACAACCTGTAAACAACAAAACACAGTAGGATATACATTATCCACAAAAATGCCAAAAAACTGAAACCATTAATTAACGCCTTATATTATAGCAGGTTTTGCCTTTGAACTAACATGTATGTTAATAAAATGTTGTCTTTGATTCCTTTCTTTTTTGAGAAATTGACTTGACTAAAACGTGAACCGCAAAGAGGACCCCAAAAAGAACTGTGACGTAAACAGTAATTACCACATTACCATTTGCACAACATAGAAGTTTATCATGAACAAATAAAGCGAAAAAAATATATTTGTACACCCCAATTATCCGACTGAAGCATTAAGTTTTTGTGACCCCGTTAAGCAACCCAACTAAAAATATTTACATGCTGTACCTGTTATGTATACAATAGTTGGCTAATTGCAGGATGAACATTTGTTAGCCTTGTTTCCACTTCTATCCAACTCATCTGAACTTTGGTGGATAGTTGTCTCATTGGCAATAATACCACATCTCCTTATTTTTATATTTGAATTTGTCATGAAATAGAAGTTCGACCATAATATAAGTTCCAAACGGTAGGAAAACATATTCTGGAATATAAATTCCCCTGGAACAAATATATATATATTTATATTACAGTATTTGTTCTTAACGGAATAAATGGTATGGAATATTTGCTTTTAACGGAATAAATGGTATGGAATATCTGTTCCAGCAGGATATTCAGAATATTCGTTTAAAACAAAGTTTCCAGGGGAACTTCTGTTAGGTGGAACAAATAGAGGTTGACAAATTAACGTGTATATCCCATGTCAAAACCGTCTCAATTTTAAAAAGAAAGTACAATGATTAATTATTTTATTTGAAATTTGTCTTTCTCATTCATTATGTCATTATGAGTCAACAAAAAATAATAAAAACCTAAAGAAATATTCAAATGAAATATTTTTCTTACCTTTATATAATGGTAATGGATTCCAATGACAGTTATAAAATGAAGCTAAGTTACTTATTGATATTTAATCAAGGAAACTATAAGTATCTGTCAGAGTATATGTCAAATAACAATTAGTTAATGTGATAAACAATTCATTTATACATTTATATATGTATGGATGTTGATCAAGTTCAATTATGCGATATTTTGCGATTGGACAAAACATAACTTGTCACACACTTTATTGTCAATTAGATACAAATCATGACGTGTTCTGTAATGGACACTACAATCTCAACTTTCACTGTATTATTGGGTCTTCTCACCTTTCTTCCGTGAGAACTTTCGGTTTTGTTCTGATACTAAATTTTGTTTGTACTGTTTTGGTTTTTGTTTTTGTTTTGAAATATGTCAATAACATATTGGTTTTTTCGTTTGAATTGTGTCACATTTTTTCATGTCAAGGCCTTTTATAGCGGACTATACGGTATGTGATTTACTCATTGTTGAAGGCCGTACGGTTGCATATAATTGTTTTCATCCAATTCACTTTAACTCTGTTAGATAGTTGTCTCTTTGGTAATCTAACCACATCTATTACATTGGTATATGATATGTAACATGTCTTGCTCATTTGAAACTCACCTCTTTTAAAGGAACACTTTTTGTAAGAGTTTTCTCCCAAACACTAAACAATTGTTTCTATGGCATGGTATTGGTTGCAAAAATTTGATACTTTTCATTTAAATGCAATATTTCTTATTTAATTGGTATATTTCTTCATTTAAATTCAATATTTTTTTATTTGAATGGTATATTTTTTCATTTAAATGCAATATTTTTTATTCAGATGGTATAATTTTTCATTCAAATGGTATAATTTTTCATTCAAATGGTATAATTTTCATTCAACTGCAATAGTTTTTATTCAATTGGTATAAAATGTCATTTGAATGCAATATTTTTTATTCAATTGGTATAGTAGTTTTTTATTTATATGCAATAATTGCATTATGGGAAATTCTTTGACGTCATAAGGTCAAATTTGCAACAACGTTTGTGATTGGTCGGAAATTGTTTTGATTTCTCCCCTTTCTTTCTAAACATGGGTGACCAAGAATTAAAAAACGCGTCAGAATATCGCCCCTCTAACTAAATCTAACGTTCGTGCGAGTCCTGCACTGGCTGTTAAAATCTTGTGGTCATAACTAGTATTTCTATTGCAAAATTTCGATGGTCAAAACGTTCGGTCCACTTTTCAAAAACCGTTTCATTGTATATGAATTTATATGCAAATATATCGGGTTTTTTTTATAGATTAGACACCGTTGGTTTTCCCGTTTGAATGGTTTTATACTAATTTTTTGGGGGCCCTTTTTAGCTTGCTGTTCGGTTTGAGCCAAGGCTCCGTGTTGAAGACCGTACGTTGACCTTCAATGGTTTACATTTACAAATTATGACTTGGATGGAGAGTTGTCTCATCGGCACTCATACCACATCTTCTTATATCTATATACAACGTAAACCAGACGTTTCTCAGACTGTTTTCTTTTTTTAATAAATCCTTTGCCGCGCGTTGTGTACTGATTGATAACTCAGTCTGGGAGAACAAGATTTATTTCAGTACCAGTTGTAATTAGGTTTGAGCAAACTTCCAGTAATTGCAAATACTCTTATGTCGGTGCTTTGTGTCTATTGTCTTAATGCTAGTTTTTTTTGTGTGTCTCCTACCGATCTTTTGAGTTAATTGCTGATTTGTGCAGGTTGTTATTTTACTGTACTGTTACACCACTGTCCCAGCTTCGGGATGGGTTGCTCACAAACATGTTGTTGTACTGTTACACCGCTGTTCTAGATTAGGGGAGGATTGGGATCCCGCTAACATGTTTAACCCCGCCACATTCTGTATGTATGTGCTTGTCCCAAGTCAGGAGCCTATAATTCAGTGGTTGCCGTTTGTTGCTTTGTTATACATATTTGTGTTTCGTTCATTTTTTTGTACATTAATTCGGCCGTTAGTTTTCTCGATTGATTTGTTTTACATTTTTGATTTCGGGGCCTTTTATAGCTGACTATGCGGTGTAGGCTTTGCTTATTGTCGAAGGCCGTACGGTGACTTATAGCTGTTGATTTCTGTGTCATTTGATCTCTTGTGGAGAGTTGTCTCATTTGCAATCATACCACATCTTCGTTTTTATATCCACCCTGCCATATTCTTTATTTGCCTGTCCCAGGGATGGAGCCTGTAGTTTAGTGGTTGTCGTTGGTTCCTGTCTCGACTCATATTTGATATTTTGTAAATTGCTTTGTTATGTATAATTAGGCTGTTAGTTTTTTCGTTTGAATTGTTCACACTTTTCATGTCGGGCCTTTTATAGACGACTTTACAGTATCAGGTTTTTGTCATTGTTGAAGGCCTTACGATTGTCTACAAAAAGCATTTGTCTACATGACGGCAAAAAGCTCTACAGAGCTTATGTTTGTAGTATTTCATGTAACCCGACTTAAAATAATTTTTTCTTATCTTATCTTATCTTATCTATAATTGCTTACATCCGCTTCATATTTGAACTCCGGTGGATAGTTGCCTTATTAGCAATCATATTCCATCTCTTCATTTTTATATTATATACGTGACTTCTAAACTCGTGTTTTCCTGAACAAGCATGAAACAATTTTCACTGGGCGTTAAAATTAGCAACAAACAATCAATCAATTTAAACTTGTGTTAAATAAGAGGAAAACCATTTGATATTTATTTATTTGTTGGGGTGGGGGACAGAAGGATTTCATATATGAATATGGTTGCCTGGTAAGAGCTGAAAAATAGGCATGCTTAGCGACAGATTGAAATGAATAATAATGCCCTCTCTTCCCTTCCCCATCCTTCATCTATAAATTTAAACTGACCACCACGGAATAGCCCAATAGTGTTGAAAGTAGCGTTAAACACCAATCAATCAAAATCCCTTCCCTAGAGTATCAAATAATCGTCCCTTAACTGTTATTGTCCGTGTAGTTCTTATATTTATCCAGCTTATCGTCCTACAGGGATGTCCTACTAAGGCTGTCATACCATAAAAACGTTTATAAAACAGCTCACATTCTAATATATATGCCTTTCTAAATTTATTAATTTCATTTAGACTAAACGACGCCATGTTTGTTATGTGCCTCTGCCGTCAACCTATCAAAAAAGAAGAGGTGGAAGAGAGCCAGAAGATCTTCCCAATGCAAAAAAATCTTCTGGCTCACTTCCGAAGTACAAAAAAAAAAAACGCGCCCCATTGATATGTTTTAAAAACGCCTTGCCCCTACCCTTTTTTCCAAAAAAATGGCATTATTAAATATATAAACATATATATAATCATCAAAATTAAAATGCTATTGTATTTTTATAAGACCTACTTTATTACATGATCTGGGACTAATGACATCTATCTATAAGTCCTAGCATACATTAATTATTATAATATGAATATGTTTCTTGTTTTAATAACCACATATGATGCTATGCATGAGTCACCATTTATCAGGACATGAATTGGGTTTACATAGAGAGGATAAGGGACGACATCAGAAAATCAATGAAGGATAAAAAAACTTAATTCAAATAGTTTTTTTTTTTTTTGGGGGGGGGGGGGGTCAAAATTGCTGCAAGTTTTGTTTAATTAACATCGATTTTATATATATTCTTATTGGTCAATCAATTTTTCCCAAATTAAGTTAAGAAAGGGGGGGGGGGGGGGTAGGGGGTCAGTGAAAAAAACTATATGAAATAAGTTTTTTTTATCCTACATTGAACTTTTGATGTCGTCCCTAATGTGCCAAAAAAAAGATAAGGGGCGGGACCAAACCTATAGATAACATAATAAAGAAATGATGAAATATACAGAATACGTTGATTGACTTCTGGTTGCCTTATGTCCAGTGGCAACTATGTCACGCATGTTTAGGACAAATATAATAGAGATCAAAGGATAGATAATAGAGTGAAATGGTAAAAACTAAAAGATATAGAATTATAGAAACGATCTTTGATCTGAAACCCCTACCCTCACACACAAACCATAACCATTACTGCCAATACTCGCATATATACATCTTTATACAAATATCTAAATTTGAACCCACTCCCCCCCCCCTACCCCCCCCCCCCCCCCCTAGACACCGAGGTTTTGGATCCGCCCCTGTTAAATGTGTCTAATTATATATATTTTGTACGGGTCTAGATAATAGCTAAACGTACAATCATATAATTTGTTGGATACCTAATTACATTATATAATGTGTCACAAAATAAACTTGTATACCCCCCTTCCCAATGCAGTATTGAAAAGTAAATCATTTAAAAGTCTTGAAGATAAAATATGTTTTGAAATATGCCCTGCATACTTATTTATGCAAAGACATATAGTAATTATTGAACTACTGTGGGGCTTGAAAAAAAATCTATTTAAGGGATTCGGAGACGAGAACAGTAAAAAAAAGCTCAGCAACGAATCCTAAATGTAAAATGATTTGCAGCATAAGACATGAGAGCACATATTATAGATAGTATTAAATATGAAGTTCACGCCTCATATAGTGAAGTCCTATGTCATAGGACTATTGTTGTAACATGGGTTAGTAACTGGTTCCTATTTATCCTGAATTGTCTTTATTAAAGAATTAGTTCCGGAGTATAACAGCTTATGTCTCTACTTGTGGGTTTCTGGTTCTGCTGTCGTAATTAGGTAACTTTTTTTCTACATGTAGTAAAAAGAGGGGGCTTAGTCCAAATAATTGTAACGTCCTGGATGCTTTTTGTTCTTTTTTCATGTGTGCCTTCCTGCAACGTCTCTGAGGATCAAGAAAAGATAAAAAATGATATAGCACTAAAGAACTTCATGATTACATGTATCTGGACTTGGAAGGGGGAGGGGGGCTAGCTATGTATTCTTTTTTATTTCAATGTGTAGACTGTAGGAGAGTTTCTTCAGAAAAGGTTTTCATTGGAGGTGTTTTTGCCATGCACGCAGGCATCTGTTTCTATCCATGAACAAGTTGTGTGTCAAATTAATTATTATTACTTGTCACTCGCATTTTTTGCTCGTCCTGGCCATTAATGGCATTAACAGCCAGTGCACGAACTCGCACCAACGTCAAATTTAGTTAGAGGGGCGATATTCTGACGCGTTTTTTAATTCTTGGTCACTCAAGTTTAGAAAGAAAGGGGAGAAATCCGAACAATTACCGACCAATCACAAACGTTTTTGCAAATTTGACCTTATGACGTCAAAGAATTTCCCATAATGCAATTATTGCAGATAAATAAAAAACTACTATACCAACTGAATAAAAAATATTGCATTCAAATGACATTTTATACCAATTGAATAAAAAATATTGCATTTGAACGAAAATTATACCATTTGAATGAAAAATTATACCATTTGAATGAAAAATTATGCCATCTAAATGAAAAATTATACCATTTGACGGAAAAATTATACCATCTGAATAAAAAATATTGCATTTGAACGAAAATTATACCATTCGAATGAAAAATTATACCATTTGAATGAAAAATTATACCATCTGAATAAGAAATATTGCATTTGAACGAAAATTATACCAATTGAATGCAAAATTATACCATTTGAATGAAAAATTATACCATTTGAATGAAAAATTATACCATCTGAATAAAAAATATTGCATTTGAACGAAAATTATACCATTTGAATGAAAAATTATACCATTTGAATGAAAAATTATACCATTTGAATGAAAAATTATACCATCTGAGTAAAAAATATTGCATTTAAATGAAAAAATATACCATTCAAATAAAAAAATATTGCATTTAAATGAAGAAATATACCAATTAAATAAGAAATATTGCATTCAAATGAAAAATATCAAATTTTTGCAACCAATACCATGCCATATGTTTCTCTTTTTAATTTTCTATTTGATTTTGGTAAAGATTACTATATTGTCACAGGTTAAAAGAGCAACCAAATGATAACTCATCACTTGGATAGAGTAACAGTAAACCACAACACTAATACGTAGTTTGTTGCACTGCTGTGATTAACCCCGTCTGATTTTATTTACTAAAAATATTTTTTTTTGTCTTTCTTCATTTTTTAATTGTTAAACGTGGTTGGACTTTGCTAAGTTTAAATATCTGAGGGTGTGGATTGGGGGGGGGGGGGGGGGGTTTCCTTTATTACTTTATTTTTTTTTATTTTTTTATTCTATTTTTCTCTATTTACTTTTTTCCCAGTATTCTCTATTCTTTATATTTTAGTAGCTCATTTTTCTCTATTTTTTTTTTTTTTGGGGTCAATTTTTCTCTATTCTTTATATTTGTTGCCCATTATTCTCTTTTATGTAAACCCTCATCGGCCTCATTCTTTATTGTTTTGGTTTTTTTTTTCTGAACTTACGAGTAATCCCCCTTTTTGGTCAATAAGTTTATATACATGTAAGGAGTGATATTTTGTAATCAAATGAATAAAATCGGCAAATTTTGCAATGCCATTCAAGTAACAAGTACATTTGCAATCGATTTAGTGTACATTATAATTATGTAGGTATTAACGAACCGTTCCTTTGTCAATCGTTAGGTGACAATTCAAAGATAAACTAATGCCTATATCAAGAAAATAAACAACAGATCTATATTAATTTTGTAGCCTTTTGTTTTCTCGTTTTTGTCATCTGCGCATTAGATTCGATTAACGGATATCCGTTTCTATGAAAGTTGTCGTTGCAATTTTGGTTACCACGGTAACATTGATTCGAAGGTAATTGCATAAGTAAAAGTTTTTCTAGAAAGCTTGTAATTGGATCCTGAAATAAAACGTAAAGACGTTAAACATTTGATGTCAATGAGCAGACATCCGTTTCAATGCTACTTTGCGATCACTGTTGCATTGCCATGGGTTATATTGCAATGAGGGAATTTGCAGAAGTAATATCCTTTCAAAAAGGCTTGATATTGAACAAAGTAATATATTTTTTTAACTTACTGTCTGAAAGCTAACTTTTAAAGAAAATTGTTCTTTTGCATTATTATTTCCTCCATTCTTTAGAATAGTCAGTTGCATATCAATTGCAGTGGTATTGCAACACCAGGACAAGAAAACGGCTGACACAATTTTTTTAATTATCTTTTTTAAGGCATCGACATGACAAACTGTGAAACAATTCAAGCGATAAAAAACAACGTCTTGATTTACGATATACAATAAGAAAGCAAAAAAAAAACAAAAACACATACGACAGCCAGCAGCAACGACAACAACTGAAACACCTATCAATTTCAACCAAACTACAATATGAATCAATAGCCCTAAGAGACACTAAGTCTTTATTTAGGAAATGCCAATACCAAACACAAAGTTCTGTCAAGACGAAGACCAAAACCAAAGCCGTTTCTTTGAAATGCTGGTCCTTTCTTAGTACTTCATTAGATTGTTTTTCATTTTCACCTAGACTCTTATCCTCTCTTTTTTTTAATTCTATGCATACATAGGCGGATCTAGGATTTCAAAATGGCGGACCTAGAGTGACTCATCGAAAAAATAAGTGAACCTAGCAGTTAAACAAATCTATAATTATATTATTTGACTAGAGGTTCTGAGAGGAACAATGCTGCATTTATGTTCTTTTTGCAATTTCATATACAACCATAATGCATCATGTTGCTCAGGATATTTTTCTCAAGGTGATTTGGAAAACATTATTTATTTATTTGCCATTTGTAATGTCATGTCGTATATTTTTGAAATCCCAATCCCCCGACCAGAATATCAAATGGTCGTCCCCTTTCACGATTGAAGGACAGAAACGAAAGCAATGAGTATATAAGGCCAATTTTAAAGTATGGTATTTTATTCCACAGTTATATTAACAAATGAGAAACAAGAACATGAAGAAGTACAAATATAAAATTGGCAGTAAATCGTCTAATTTATTAGATGACATTGCTTTTCAGTTTGTTTTCAACTTATGAGTTTGAATATTGCTTTCGTCCGTTCTGCGTGCGTGTTCCGTTCATTCATGCACCGAGCGTGCGCTCATCGTTCATCATTCCGTGTGTTTTCCATTCAACGAGCGCTTAACGTTCATTCATTCTTAATCGTGTAAAAGTGCGCTCAACGTTTATTCATTCTTATTCGTGTAAAGTGCGCTCAACGTTCATTCATTCTTTATCGTGTAATGTGAACTCAACGTGTGTTAATTCTAAATAGGATGATATTCATTCAGTCTTTAATTCATTTTGTAAGATGACTTTACAGTCTTGTATAACCAATACGTACTGATTAGGAAACATTTTTTTTTAAATTGCGAGATACCCATTTTCTCATCTACATGTACAGCATATCATGATGTTATAAAAATGGGTTTACTATTATGTGTATTATGATTCTTAACTTTATCTTTATTTATTTGCATTATATTTGAAACAACAAATATCAAATCTCTTGTCCTCGATTTTGTCTTATAAACTTTACTTAAGTCTATAATTGAGTCTGACAATTAAACCCAACAGTGTTAGAATTGGATTTTTAAGCTGACAAATTTGTGTCCCTCAACGGGATTTGAACTCACACCTTTGATACACTACAGCATCAATCGCAATATGCATGTATATATATTTTGGACATCTTATTAATAACGTTCAATTTGAGTCATTTCTCCAATGTTGAACTATGCTAGATTATAATTCTTCACTTATTTGGCAAATTCATATTCTACTTAGATATTTTCAATCATTTAGGCTTTGATAAATACCATTACAGACAAGGTTGTCGGGAAAATGTGGATTGCGGATTAAGAAGTTGGATATCAAACTTGGATTAAGAAACTGAGGCGAATTTAACACGGATATGTATTTTCTCTTCGACAGTATTTTTATTCTTTGTTCTTTATTTTCATTTAAACTAAGTTAAATAAGTTTTGTGGCAAATAAAATAAAAATAAACATCAGATGTATTGGTAGGCATTTTGTAAATAAACAAGTATGAGATCGGGCAAATATATCAAGTATTCCGTAAGAACGATTTTAATATAGGAACTATTTTTACTTGAAATTGTGTTTACGGGTTGAAAATACAGTTATTTATTTTCTGATAAAATTTTTAAAATTAGGGTATTATCATAACAATTCTTATTTTATTTAAAATAAACATTTAACACTTTCTCGGATTAACTTGCACTTTTCATCGTGTTCATTATTGCAAATCCGGCACAGCGTTTTTAATGTATGTCTAAAAGATTAATTCCGAAAAAAATAATTTACATTAGAACTTTGTTAACCCTCTAGGATTTTTAAAAAATGACGGATATTTTTTTACCATGGTTTTTTTTTTTTTTCTGTTACTGAGGATATTTTTGTTCTTTACGAATCCATAGGAGAAATTGGACTCCAATAGGATATATTTTGTCTCAGAGGAAAAAACGGTAGTTTTTATCCGATAGATTTTTTTCATTTTTATCGGATATAATAGTAATTTTGATAAATACAAATAATTCATTGAAGTTTCGTATGCATCTGTCAAGATAAAAAAACTTCGGTTTTTAAATCATTCCAATTACTTTTCATTCGAGCTTCATTGTTTGGGAATAATACAGAATACATGATTCATCCATCAAATATACATGTAGTACGTTACGTTTGGCTCTCAAATTGGTTCAACATAATAAAAGGTGAACTGTTAGGTCTTGTGAGTATCCTTATCTAAGGATCGCTTTGGCTTTAGAGCTCAAAACGGTTTTATTTGTTTTGCCTGAGCATTTGATGATTCTTTCATCTTGATTTCATAATGAGGATTAATTCAGAAATGTGTAGGGAAATTTACACAAGTCTAAATTCGGTTTTGACGCCCGGGGACACTGTCGTTTACAGTAAAAGACGAAAATCTACACATGTACGTCCTTATAATAAAGAAGATGTGGTATGATTGCCAGTGCTCATAATTATATCATAATTATTGTTCTCCCCCTAATAATGCATTTAATAGTTACCACTGGACGTTAAACAACCAACTATTAATTCATCCATTTTATCCTTTTAGGTTTGTGATAATTTGTATATCAAGTACATGAAACAACTGCAGATATACACTATAGTTAGTAGTCCGAAATTATTGCACACATAAACCACTCATTCACATCCCTACGTCTTAATCCCCTCACTAAACAACACTTTATAAATTTCATGCATCCGTAACGCTTTTCTGGATTGACTTTCACCAGGAACGCTCAAAGATAAATATTTGAAAGTTAAAGAATGTATAAAAAGAGATAGGAGTGAAGAGCTATATGACCAATAAAGGACCTACACATTCGCCACATTTTTTATGTGCCTGTCCAAAGTCAGGTGCATGTAGTTCAGTGATTTTCGTTACTTCAAGTCTGGTTTTTATTTGTAAATTGCTTCGTTTTAAATTAGCCCGTTAGTTTTCTCAATTGAATTGTTTCATATTTTTCATGTCAGGGCGGGGCCTTTAATTCCCGACTTTACGGTTTCCGTATTTTTCATCATTGCAGGTCGTACGGTTGCCTATATATAACTGTTTACATCACCTTAATTTGAACTTTCTTGAATAATTGTCTCATTGGCAATCATACCACATCTCCTTATTTTTACATAAAAGCTAAATCCATCAAAGGCCAACTTAGTCTGAGGGAGTTGAAAGATATGTAAATAATTTTTTCTTCTGTGATTTTGGAATATTAACAAAAGAAGAAACAAAAACAGCTGGGGGGGGGGGGGGGGGGGGGGGGGGGGGGGGGGGCTAGGATGAAAAATTTTGTCCTGCATTCTTTTTTAGTTGTAATCTCTGTCCTGCCTTTTTATTTTTCACTCTATTCGGTCCGGTCCTGCCTTTTTTTTTTATTAGTTTATCCTGACTTTTTTTACATAAATTGTCATCCTGCCTTTTTTTTTTTTTGCCAAGTTGCTCATCCTGCCTTTTTTTTTTCTCAAAACTCCTGTCCTGCCTTTTTTTCAAATTTCATCCTAGCCCCCCCCCCCTAAATTTTAGACAATAGAAAGTTGTGATTTCAAATTTCAGGTAATGGAATGTCACGATTTAAGATTTCAGCCAATAGAATCTTGTGATTAAAACTTCATGTAAGTTATGGTTCATACACGACAAACTTTAATCAGATAACAAACTTTACACTTTCGTTGTGTAAAAACAGTGTTGATTTTTAAATTGTGACAACGATTACAATTTTAGATAAACAACTGGTTTTCATTTCTTTTTAACACAAGCAATGACAAAATTTCTTTTGTTTCAAACTACACGGTTCTGATTTTATTTCTGGACATATTTGATTTCCGAATGGGTTTGTTTCCAATCAATATTATTAGAGTGTTTGCAAATGGGATTACTGACTTGATATATATACATGAAATTCGTCTAAAATGGAAGGTACGTCGATATCAAAAAATACCCAAGAAGAAATATTTAGAATAGTCACTGTAAATAAGGCCAATGCATTTTTCAATAGTTGTGTGTACATTAGATGATCGGCTAATTGTAAATGTTTCGAACTTTTCATTTTGGTAATTGTGAAAGCAAATATCCCAACTTGAAACACAGCATTGATCACAGTCATTGCACCATACAATGCCCCTGCCGTATTCATATCCTTACGATCTAGAAAACACGCTGAATACGTTGGAGAAAACGAAGTCTACTGAATTCTATTTTAATTTGATTTTATCAAAACACGGGTTAATTCTGATGAAACTCGTAAAAATCTCAAATCGAGTCAGTTGAAACGGGTAATATCTATAGTTTAAGTATACGCTGTTTCAAAATATAAAATGTATTTGTGCAAGACTTAGAACCGGGTAAAATGCGAGGCTTTATCGAGAATTTCTATCCCGTTTCGAGCCGAGTACAAATATAATGGATGTTTTGAGACCGTATTTTGTTCCCATTATCCTGCAACTATTCAAAACGGTTTCTTTTTCAAAGTATTTGAGGGGTAAATTCGGTAAATAAAGATTTTAAGTGGAGACCGTATAAATTCCTAAAACCTTCATGCACTACTTCATATTTACAACTCTATGGAAACACATTACCAGTCTCACAAACAAGGTTTTATACAATGATAAAGTTTTTGTTTGGCGCACACGGCCATAACTACGTACATTATAGATTTTTTTTTTGGGGGGGGGGGGGAGGGGGTTGCTTTGCTTTTCTCCTTCGTTTTCTTTTTTTTTTTTTTTTAATCTTGTTTTTACTTTTGTGCAGGAAGATGAAGTTTCAATTTTTTAATTTATAATGTAATTTGGGTTGTGGTAAGCTATCATATACTTTTACGCTCCTGAAACATTAAATATCAGTGTGGACAGCTGTTCAATAGATCGAGAAATCGATAATTAAAAAAATTGTCGAATATACTATGGTTGACAAATTGACAATGCAAAATTTTAAAAGACATGTTATTTTTTTACTGTCCGTACATAATTCACGGGTGTTTTTCGGTATATCGTGAAAGAATAAGTAACGGTGGTCAAGTATTGCGATTGGATCGGGTAAGATCTGGTATAGTATCGTGAAGGAAATTTTATCGAGAAGACACATGCAACGTCAGTAAATAATCTAATTTAATGAAATATAATGACAAATATAGGAAAAATAAAACTGTCTGTCAAAATGGTTCAACATTATGATCAGTATCCGAGAAAAATAAAGTTTCAAAAGTACATCGTTTTTACAAAACTACAAACTTTTTTTAAGGCAAATTGCTCATCGAAATTTCAAAGAAATAAAAATGTAAACAAACATGATTTTTTTTTTATATATTTTGAATGAATAAATTACTTTTCTCTTAAAAACATCGTTTCATATTACTGTTTAAAATGGTTCTTAAAGTTATTTTGTTTTAGTTTAATCAAAATCTTTGCAAAAATGGGAATATTTGTAAAAATTTGATATTTCGGATCGTGAAAGATCGGGTACCGCTTTTTGATGATCGTGAAAAGGATCGTGAAAGATCTGTTGCCGCTTAATTGTTATTGCCAAAATCCATGAAGATGTAATACCACCATTGAATTTCCCCTATTAGTCTTTGTTAAATTTGCACTTTTCAAAACATTGTGTAGAATTTATCTTTGTTTCAAATAAAGAAATACTTGGCATGAGTAAAGTTTTATCCTGTCCAGTACTATAGACAAAATTTCACATAACATTGCATTGCATATAAGAAAATAACCATCACTGGAAGTTAACCAATCAAATATCACCCCATTTTTTCCTGTGTACAAGCTTTAGTAACCATGTAACCTCAAGTTTCCAAAATATTCTATAGAAACACCAAATACAAAAAATAAGGGTGCTTTGAAACACCCAAGATATATATTTATGACTCAGAAATTTTTACTGTAATGAAATGTAGGTTTAATTTCCTACAACAGTCAAATTCAAGGGAATATTTTTTTCGACCCTTTTTCGTATGCAACCGGATGTGACGTACTATGATTTGGTGGTATTACACCTGAAAACGTTCAAATCATTATTTAAAGAGGTGACATGATAATATATATTTGTAATTTGGTACAGCAAAAGATTGTATTTGTATGAGTTATTCCGTTTCACTTTTGTTTTGCATATGGTTAAGTCATAAGCCCCCGTTACACTAGACCAAGACCATAAAGATCCCACTACAATCTATAAAAAAATAAGATCGCGGTGAGATCATGGTATGGTCGTCTTGAATATTGAATATTTCATTTCATAGTTTTCACGTTTATACCACGACCTTGCTATGATCCTGATAAGATCCTGCAACGATTTCGCTACGATAGTAACACGTTCTAGTTACGATATTGTCACGCTTTAGCTACGTCTAATAAGACCTTACACGATCTCTTTACACTTCTACCAAGACCTTCCCGATCGCATTACGATCTCAATACGAGTCTACTACGATCGAACCACGACTCCACTACGTTTCCACTACGTTGTCACTGCGCTCTTCGTCCCTATAAATATCTTGACTTTCCCATTGTACACAACAAATAACTTGAGAAAACATGCCGCCAAAGGTAACAAAACACTAAGAGGTCGTGGCGCTAAAAGTAGAGGAATCAGCAGAATGAGGTGCAATTATCGTGGCTAGGACGTAGTAAGGTCGTACTAAGGACGACAAGCGCGTAGTAGCAGCATACTATTTTCTTCCTTATCGTGGTATAATCGTATCAATATCGTAGTAGAAGCGTAATAAAGACGTAGTGAAATCGGGATAGTCGCAGTGAAATCGTAGTAAGGTCGTAACGAAATCTTTTCCATTGTCTTCCCGAATGCACCACGTTTCCAATACGATGCTTCTTCGCCCATCCCGATCTTACTACGTCCTGAAAAAGGTGATTCGTCATTACCTTCAAACTATAGGCCAATCTCTTTAATAAGCTGTGTAGGTAAAATCATGGAACGAATTGTTTTTAAACATGTATATAATCATCTACATATGAATAAACTAATTTATGAATATCAGTCTGGATTTTTGCCAAAATACTCAACTGTACATCAGCTTCTAGAAATGTATAATTGTATTCTTGACTCACTAGAAAAGAAGGAAATAAATTGTTTTGTCTTTTGCGATTTTTCTAGAGCTTTTGACAAGGTATGGCATAGAGGGCTCTTACATAAAATGAAAGCTTACGGAATACATGGTAATTTACTTAACTGGTTTGAGAGTTATCTTAGTGATAGGAAACAAAAAGTTGTTATTAATAAATCATCATCCTCATTTTGCAGTCTTTCAGCTGGAGTACCTCAAGGATCAGTCCTTGGTCCCTTATTATTTATAATATATATAAATGACATTGCAGAGAAACTCACATCCCTGACCAGACTCTATGCGGATGACACTTCGTTTAATTACTCAGGGCACGACGAAAAACAGATAAAAAATGTTATTGGTCGTGACCTTGAGGAGCTGAACGAATGGTCAAGAAGGTGGCTTATGTCTTTTAATCCAGACAAAACAGAAATAATGATTTTTTCAAATAATGACGCTCCAGATCTAAAATTCTGCTTAAATAACAAAGAAATTCCTATTACAAAATGTCACAAACACCTTGGGGTAACGTTTTGCTCTGATGCTCGGTGGAAAAGCCATATAGACAATTTGATTATTAGTGTAACGAAACATTTAAATATACTGAGAAAACTCAAGTATCAACTTTGTAGGAAAAACTTAGAAAAACTCTATATAGTATTTATAAGACCAATTTTTGAATATGCAACTGAAGTTTGGGATAATTGTGGGATAGGATATGCTAATAAACTTGAAAGTCTGCAGCTAGAAGCTGCTAGAATAGTTACTGGTGTGCCTATATTTACAAAATCTGAAAATCTGTATGAGGAAGTTGGGTGGGAAACTTTAGCTGACAGGAGGAAAAGACGAAAATTACAAATGTTTTATAACATTCAATACAAACATGCTCCGGATTATCTATGTAATCTAGTTCCACCCAGTGTACAGAGCACAACTGTATATCCCTTGCGAAATGGCAATGATATTATTGTTCCCTTTTGTAGATTATCCCTTACTAAAGAATCTTTTATACCATCAACTATTAGACTATGGAATCATACCGATTTGTTCCTTCGAAAATCAGACTCTATCTCAAAATTTAAAATCCAATTAAAAAGGCTAAATACTATAAATAAAGATGTACCGAAGCACTATTCATATGGACCGAGGAAACTAAATATGATTCTAACACAATTCAGATGCTATTCATCTTTCTTGAACTATGACTTGTTTAGAGTCAATATAATTTCTGACCCATCTTGTTTTTGTAAATGCAACATTGAGACTGTACACCATTTCCTTTTCGACTGTTCTTTATATACACACCAGAGAGAAATTCTGATGAGCAATCTAAGATGGCTCCCTGATGACCTTATATTAAATGTTAAGTTACTAACATCTGGTAATCCAAACCTTTCGTATGAACAAAACGTCAATATATTTAAACATGTATTCGAGTTTATTAAAAGGTCTGAGAGATTTCTTGTTATATGATACTAATAGTGTTTTTGCGGTACATTCACGTCATCATCCTCATCATCATTACCAATTTTTCCGTTATTATTATTTTATCTTTTTTTTTCAATAGATAGACTCTTATAGTATTGTATATTCTGAATTATTGCATGCTCACATTAATATTGTATTGTAATTTATTGTTATTCGGAGCGGACTTCATAAGTATGGTTTACTTGTGTCCAATCCATTTTACTTTGAGTAAATAAAATATGTTTAAACTACGTCCTTACTACGACCTTCCTACGCTTCTACTACGACTAGTTTTGGTCATGACTGCACTACGAATGTTTTGAGCATGTTCAAAGTTGGTCGTGGACCTCCACGATCATGAAGGCCTCGTCACGTCCTTACTACGATCTTACTATGACTTCCAAAATTTTTCATAATTTCTGAAGTCGTAGCGGGATCGTGGTCCTAGTGTGATGGGGGTACCGGTATTAGATAGATGAATTTTTTATTAGCTGTTATTGGCGTTGAACTAGCTGTTAGTAACTGTGAGTACTCTCATATCTGTACTTTGTGTTTTTTTGTTGTTGTGAGGGATGTATTATAAATACCCTGCCACGTCCGGTTTGTGTTTTTATTAGATGTTTTTTCTGCTTTGTATCGATCTGACGAGTTAAGCTCTTTTAAAATGATTTTTATAGTTTGATATAATGTTGTACTGTAACACCACTGTCCAAGGTTAGGGGAAGGGTTGGCGCCTTCAAACATGTTTAACCCCGCCACATTACTTATGTACCTGTCCTAAGTCAGGAGCCTGTAGTTCAGTAGTTGTCGTTGGTTCATGCCTGTCATATTTTTTTTCGTTTCGTAAACTGTTAGGCCGTTAGTTTTCTCAATTGAATTGTTTCATATTTTTCATGTCGGGGCCTTTTATAGCTGACTATACGGTATGGTTTTTTTATCATTGTTGAAGGCCGTACGGTTGCCTATAATTGCTTACATCCACTTCATTTGAACTTTGGTAGATAGTTGTCTCATTGGTAATCATACTTCATCTCCTTATTTTTACTATGATAGATCAATGCCATTTGCTTTATAATAATATAAGTCTGTATGTCCGTCCTGCATAAGTTTTATATCATATGCAAGGTTAAGATTGTCTCATCAAATTTTCATTCATTTTTATGCACAGTCATATCTATAAAACGAAGTTGCTTGTTAATTTTGTTACAATTGGAAAAACATTGTTTCAAAAAACCGCAGGAAAACAGCGATCATATTCCTGACTTGGCACAGGCTTATTCCTAAGAAAATGGTGGGTTAAACCTGGTTTTCTAGCTAACTAAAACGCCCACTCGTATGACAGTTTTTTAATGTTCCGTAATATTGCCAAATCGGGCGAGTAACCCAAACAGACATATTTGGTTAACGTTGCCATAACTGGGATCCAGCAGTCAAAACTGTGTAAACATACATCACAAACATGAAACAAAACTGATTTAAACGTTAAAACACACTTACAACTAAATCAAACAAAGACGCCAACAAAAAAAGTTTTTGTAGTTGATAATGCAGTCAGTATAATTAAGCATAAAGACGTATACACTTCTCGATAAAATACAAAATAAGTAAAATATCAATACTAGGGTATACAAAATGAAAACAGCACTATAAAAACCTCATGTGAGCGAATCGCATCTGTGGACCCACCCGCATAATCTGAAAGCTGGATGTACATATATCGAACCACGGCAAGAGTCATACAACCAAATGGAATATAATAGTACAAAGACAAATACAGGTAAAACTGTAAAGTAGTTACAATTCTACACAGAGTAAGCACCTAGAATCTGTAACTCAAGACCATCCTGTATTATTTGTAAAGTAGACACGGAATTTTTATCTATTAGGTCTTGGTACTTTCCAAAGAACTTTTTGAGAAAAAGGACGAGACTTTCTTTCACTAAACCCTGGCACATTAATTTTTTGCGCAGACACTGATGACGTTTTACAAATTTAGCAGCAAGCTCCTGAATATCGTATGGGTTGAGAAATGTATAATCTATACGCGGATGAAGTTGGTAAATTGCTGCTAAGGTGATGAAAAGTTATAGTTTCAAAATTGAAATCATTTCGTTTGTCATAGATTCAGGTATAAAGTAAGTACAAACCAGGTGATAAGTCTAATTCTAAGAGTAAGTAATTACACCCTTCAACAAATTACAAGAATATCAATTTGATAAAAGAAATCTTGTTTTCTGATCATGTACCCTGGTCACGCCTTGTCTTTCACGATCAAAATAATGCGTTGCCTGATCTTTCACGATCAATTTTGCTAAAAAAATCAACAAAATTATACTTTTTTCAAAAATAATATGAACTTTTTCAAGTACTATAATTTTACTGGACATTCTGACACACTAAAGATTAATTTTTAAATATATCATGATATATTAGAATGTGACCATTGTAGATACAAAACGAGATTTTTTTTCTTAAAAATCTCATAGGATCGTGTTTCGTCTTTTGAGTTTTCATTGAAAGTACTGGATTTTTTTTTACGTAGTGCACAGCATTATTAAGGAAGTTGAATCATTTTGACAGATATATTTCTTTTTCTGATTTGTTCCACCTTTTGAAAATACAGCAGATTTTTTACAGATTTTGAAGTAGAATTACACTTAATTACATTAACGATCCGATCGCAATGCTTGACCACCGTTAGTTATTCTTTCACGATCATTTTTCTCGATATACAGAATGACACCCGTGTAACTGAACTTATTGCTCTTGTACCGATTTCGACTAATTATAGCGTGTTTATCATGAAAACTAATTATACAGACAGAAAATGTAACTGAGATCAGCAATGCAAAATCTACAAGACTATCAATGACTAAAAGCATCAATTATTGCCTTGTAGGCGTTATAAAATTACACTTAACGTATTCAGTTGTATCTTTATTCCATACGGACTCGACAGAAGCTATTACAATTTCCGAGGTCTTCTCCATAAACTATAGTTATGTATATTTCTGCATATGCATACATCAGTTGTATAGTACATAGTTTTCTCTAATTCTTTGGCAATTTATCACTTTCTTGACCCATTGTAAAAAAAAATTTAATCAACGTGTGGTTGCCGATGATCTCAAAAAATAATTGGATGAGTTTGAGGGTCAAAATCTTTATCAGCTCACAGGATGAATCGAAATGTGCAAACAGGTGTTAGAGAAATTGACAACTTTGTGGAATGTGGAAGGCACTCGAAGGAGATTTTTGTTTATCAAAAATGAAAATTTGTTTGATAATCATTAGAGAAGCAGATGCTTACATAGTTACTCGTGGATTATTATAGATTATCGTTGATCATCTCAACGAGATTGATTTTCTCGCTAGAGTCGGTACGGCGAAAGTGAGAAAAGCAATCGAGTTAAGATAACCAATGATAATCTGTTTATCGCTATTTTACCTATGACGACGTTGTCAATTTCATGTCAATTTCATTGACAACGCCACGTGCCCCCTTAGTTTCTAGCGATAATTTTTCATATCACTCGACTCCGCTGAGAAAGGAAATTATCAGTCAGCAAGATCAAACGAAAATTTCGTAAAATAGCGATAATCGTATTTATCCAATTATCAATTTTACAGTCCTCGCCGAGGCTCGGATTTTAAAATTTGATAATTTAACTATCTCGATTGGATAAATACGATAATCCACTAGTACCAATGTAAGAATCTATATATACGCAAAAAAAAATACAAACAAGAAAAGAGATAAAACAAAGATAGGATTACTATTGCATGTACTATCGTCTGTATTCTCCTATGATCAAACCGTTTTGTTGTTTGATGTTCTGTTGGACGTATTTTGAAAATAATTGTATTCTAATTATCAGACAAGTATCATCTCCAAATAAAATAGTTTCGATTGTCAATTCTGATAATAAAAATAGTGTTTCTTTTATAACTTTTCGTGATTCTATATAAATAACACACTCCTAAAAATAATGAATAGCATCTTCAATGTTAAACAGATCTAGACTCATCCAGGTGTCTCAGCAAAATTAACACGCAACAAATCAGCATTCAGACTGCTTCTACTTTGTCTGAGCCTTTAGAGTGACTGTCTCCCACATTATGAAATTTTAAAAGCTTGTGTTGTAAATAGGTAAATTACGTATAATAGCTTCAAGCTCGTTCCATTTCTGAATTATAGAGGAAAAGAAAACAGTTGCAGCCTAATATAAAAATAAGAAGATGTTGTATCATTGCCAATGAGACAACCTGAAATTTAAAATACCTGGAATTCTAAAACATCTTATTAGTTTCGTAGACTAATTTTGTATAATTTGTTTATATTACATATGCATGTATATTCAATATATGTACATTGTCGTAAATAATTTAAAATTTGTTTGTACGAGCTATAGACACATGAAGAAAAGCAAGGCATTGGTTAAAGCTCCTCTCAATCTGTGATTTTTCTATGACAAACGACCAATAGCGGGATAGGATAGAGCAAACATTTTTAAAAAAATTACTACAAATGACCGCAGTTGGTCCGGGAGCACAGTTATCGTCCCTTGATTTTATATTTATAGTCCCTAGTGTGGACAGTGTGTTACACAAATTTTTTTTAATACCCTTTCCAAATTTATTTCTTCAAGTTTTATGCATCAAATAGCAAGTGGGGGGATGCAATTACGCTGTAAAAATTGGGTCATGAGTTTTAAAGTAAAGTAGTAATTTGGTCCAGCTAAAAAGGGTTAAAAATTAGTATTTCGGAAGCTGTCAAAAGAATTCAATACCCCCTTAACATAAAATTGTCCATATTTTGAGTTAGAGCTGATGAAGTTTTCTGTAATTTTGATATAATTTGTCCCAAAAGTAGTACACCACAATGTGAAAATATTATAGAGAAAGCGCAGTTGGGATTTTTAAAATTTTTATTTATTGTTTAAAAGAAATGCACTACGAAATAACTGTGTTCTCGGGCCAGTCATCCCACCAGAAGATCAAACGGTAAAATAAAATTCGAGTCAATGCCGTCTCCAGACTGTCCGCACCGCAAAACACCTATAGTGAGCAAGTCTTATGAGTAAAAAGATTTATCATGCATTTATTAATACTTTATTAAAGTCACGTGTGGCATGTCGTCACATATTTATCTATATTTAACCTTCCTGGTACATGACAGGTAAAATATTCTAAACCGTTCAATAAATTTTCATGTAAGTTCCAAGCTTTCATTAACCAAATCACACTCAATGTTATCTTTACCTACCTTATACCAATACGGGAACAATGTTTCCTGTACTAAAAATGTGGATAATTTGCTATATTTTTTAACAATGGGGCGTCTCTTTTTGAAGACTCCGTGACCTTGGCATTAGAGACGATATAACGGTATTATATGTCTCTGATAACATGTTAAACAACTTTTCTGAGATTTTTTATTGGTGTACATTATGCAAGAATAAACTTATCTTGAGGTAGGAATGATCCTGGCTTTATAGTCACGCGTCAAACGCACGGCCCCCTCTTCATCAAATAAGCCTACATTTTTGTCGTCAATCGTCATATTATAATTATGTGCTACCGTTAGCGTCAAATGGAGATGCGCGTTGTCATCAAAGTGAATTGACTAAAAAAATTCCATTAAGGTGGCTGGGGCGTCTTAATTAGAATTTTTTAATAATTTGTCAAAATGAAGTTTTTATCATGCTTTTTTCAAAAATATAATAAAAAGTATGGGTCACCGGACTTTTTTTCACGCTACAGGTTGTGCAAAATTGTCAGATTTTGTATAGATTATGCAGGGAAAATCCAATTTTGTGTGACAAAAAGAAATTATTCCTGTAAATTGTGATTTTTTTTTCAACATGTCAAAGTAAATATCTTGTCCAAATTTTATGAAAATTAAACGAGCCAAATCTATTTTAGTCAAAGTGTTGGGTATCCCTTAATAAAGTATATAAATGTACAAATTGTGACATTGTGTATATTTACTAAAAGAAGCAAGATTTTACTTGCTGAATGAGTTCACGTGTTTATTTGTGTTCTTGTATATTTTTTTATTTCATATTGTAAAGGAAAACAACTCTTATTGGATGTTGGAAAATGATGGTTTATTGCGCAGCGTTGCTTCAAATGTTCAAATATACATAATTGTGTTTCAGTCACAGATCCCGCATTATGGTTGTTGACAAATTTTAACCGTTTTATTTTGCGCTCGAAATGTGGTCATTATTATTAAGTTGAATTATTATTAAATGAAACTATTTTACTGGCAAACCTATAAAATCACTATAAGCTGAACCATCTCACAGAACTTGTTAATTCACAAAATGATGTTTAGTCTTTACAAGGGAAGATTCAATTAATAAAGATTTATTATAACTGGATGTAGTGACGCACCCTGGACAGTAGCAATGAAGCAAAGATATTTTTTTTCTTATTTATCTGATTTTTTTTTTTTGCATTTAAAATTGAGAATGGTAATGGGAAATGTGTCAAAGAGCAGAAAACAGCCGAAGGCCACCAATGGGTCTTCAACACAGCGAGAAAATCCCGCAACCGAAGGCGGGCTTCTGCTGGCCCCTAAACAAAAATGTGTACTAGTTCAGTGAAAATGGACGTCATAATAAACTCCAAAACATATAAAGGAACTAAAATTAAAAAAACATACAAGACTAACAATGACCAGAGGCTCCTGACTTGGGACAGGCGCAAAAATGCGGCGGGGTTAAACATGTTTTGTGAGATCTCAACCCATCCCCCATTCCTCCAGCCAATATATCATACAATCTTGGTAAAAGTTTTTTAATCATTAATCATTGGAAACTTGAACATAAGCTTGTTCATAACCATGAAAAAGTATCTAAAGAGGAATTTATTATTTTCTCCGTATTTTACTGATAATTGGAGTCTTAGTTTTTGGCAGTCAACATTACATTATGGATTTTATTTGATTGAAATTTGTTGTTATAAAATTTTGGAAATCATTTTAGATTAAGGAATATAATTCCCCAATGGGTAGCTTTGATTCCGGATTTGGCTATACTTTAGGTCTTTTTTGGGTTTATCAGCTCTTCAACATTTGTATTAGGTTTTGGATTTTTAAAATTTTGCCTCGAGCATCACTGCAAATATATTAATTGTCGAAATGCGCATCTGGTGCAGTAAAAATTGATACCGTTAATGTAAATAAACTGATAGCAGCATCGCTGGCAAGACACAGTTTTCAGCAAAACATTTTGCGAAGATTTGCCTTAATCTACTTAGTTTTTACCGTCGGTAAGCAATAATAGGTCCCTTTGTGATTCGTGTTGAAATTGCTTTGCTGACATCTATATCCTAAACTCACAAAAAGTGTAAAAACACTATCATTTGTTTTTGTTGCTCAAATCTTGTAGAAATAGCCAATCTTTAATATGTTATCCTTGTAGGTTGATTGACTATACGGTATTGTTTTCCACATTGCTGGAGGCTGTTCTGTAACCTTGTTCACATCCTGATCCAGTGGACAGTTGTTTCATTTCCAATCATACTGCATCTCCTAATCTAAGGTGCCATGGCAAAAAGGACTATTTTCATCACGTTGCCGTTGTCTGTTTACTTTTACAACAATCTTCTCTGAAGAAACTACTGGCCAGGGCCAATTGGAACTAAACTTTACCACAATGCAAGTTTTGTCTATTATTTTTGAAAACAGCTGTAGATAGGGAAAATATGACGGGAGCAAAAATGCTGAGAATGAGAGGGTTGTCAACGGTCTATTTGGACAAAAAAAAATTCAGACGACTCCTTAAACGAGTTAGTTCGTTAACTACTTGAGTAATTTCCCTTACATTGCGATGTTTATTATGTTTTAAGTGTTTGCCTATCATCATTCTATCAGCATGACAAGATATGCAAATTAGTCATATGACAGAAATCATCGATCGACTCCTTGTTAGAATTATTGCCCTTAAATGACGATTTTTACATTTTTTTTTTTTTTTTGCTTTTTGCCTTTCATCTTGAAAACTTTTATAATAGAAAGAGAGACACCATACACTGCAAAATTGATAAACAAGACAGACCTACAAATAAGTCATGATCGCTGAAATCATCAGTCGACCCCTTAGAGAAAATTTTGCCCCTAAAACAGAGGCTTAAAATATCAAAGGATAATCGAACTCATTGGTCGGAGACAACTGGCAAAGCCATGGCGAAAAACGAAAAAACGACTAAAAGACAGAAAACAATCTACAAAACACAACATAGAAAACTGAAGACAGAACAACACAAACCCTTCCAAACACCAGGGGTGATCTCAGGACTCTGGGATTACGGTCATAACACTTTCGAGTACGATTTTCGTACACAGACTCAGAAATCAACCAATCAAAATCCTAAATTTGGCTTTCAAGTACAAATATTATACTCCAAGTACTGAGTTAAGTTTTAAGACCGAAATTCCGTGAAGTAAGGGTAAGAAGATCCTGATCCACATATGGCGAATTGTACCCATTTTTGCATTTTGGGACAAAAAGATAGACTTTTACAATAAAAATGATCAGCAAAAAGTGATCTACAAATTGGTCAACATAGCCGAAATTATCGATCAACTCTTTATACATGTTGTTAGGAGCAAGGACTTGTATAGTGATATACAAATTCTGATTAGGAGTTATTGCTCTGAAATGAAATTTTTACCGATTTTTGCGTTTTGATAACAAAATTAAAATTTTAAAAAACTATAGAACATAGAGGAAAATTGTAAACAGCCAAATAATCAGCAGGACTAAATCTAGAAAAATGTCAATGTACCCAAAATTATCAGCCCACTTCTTATAGGAGTAATTGCCCTAAAATGCCGATTTTTAACTTATTCTATGAGGATGAAGAATTCTATTGATTTCAGTAAGTCAAGGTCATTCGTCAAAAATAGATTCTTTTTTCAAAAATAAAGTTCCCGTTCATTTGCGTGATTGGAAGCACAGATGTAAGATATAGGGAAGGAATGAAAAACTATTGATTTTGGGGTTACTAGGTTAAAGGTTAAGGTCACAGTTACTGCAAAAAATATATAAATGGTAGCTCGAGTTTCAGTTGCTTCATTAAAATCAGATGGAAGCGATAGGGAATGGGGTAGTTTAGTATTGATTTTGGAGTCATCAGGTCAATTCCAATGTTATTTGAAAGTATATTTGTCGGTTTCAAGACGGTATCCCACTATGTATTGTACTAGTAACACACTTATACAGGTGTAAACTTTAGCAATATTAATACCTCCAAGTGTACTAGTATTCTAAACCCTTGAAATAAGATTTAAGGAATGTGCATTTTGGGGAGCATCAGTTGGCAGTGCCAGCTTAACACTTGTTTTATATTGACGCAAATAGTCTCACGATCTTTTTATATTTTATTCAGAGCGAAGACTAATATGGCATCATCCAGCACAATAACATGCGGTGTTTGTGAGTCTCAGCACACGACAACAAAGGCGGACTTCTGGTGTCCTGAATGTGACGAAGGATTGTGTTCCCAATGTCTGAAGCATCACAGTGCATCAAAAGGCACACGTAACCATGAAGTTATATCTGTCGACAACTATAAACAATTACCTCCCTCGATAGCCAATATATCACAATACTGTTCACTGCATGACAGAAAATTCCAGAATTATTGTCCGCAACATGAAAGTCTCTGTTGTCCGCAATGTATTCAGTCAAACCATGCTACCTGTAATGGGATATTATCACTGGAGAATGTCATACAAACAGCAAAGACGTCAGTTTTATTGGAAAGTCTTGATCAAAACATCAAAAATCTCAAAATTAATGTCGAGAGACTTGTTGAAGATCGGAAACAAAATCTTGATGAAATCCAGAAACAAAGGCAAAAGTTTTATGACAATATAAAACTGGTCCGTAATAAGATTAACGAACACCTTGACAGCCTAGAACAACGAATAATTCAGGACTTATATGCTGCCGAAACGAAAGTCAAATCCCAAATTGAGGACTTGCTGAGTAAACTTGCTGAAAATTCAGAAAATATAAATTCAATGCAAAAAAATATTTCAGCTATCAAAGATTATGCGTCAGATCTACAAGCATTTCTTGGGAGTAAAATGATTGAAACAGAAATTCAGAAGCATGAAATATTTATGCAGTCATTATATGACGATGGAAGTTTGCGGAAGTTGGATATAAACTGTAAAATTGAGGACAAGATAACCGACGTATTGTCAACTGCTACTTTACTAGGTGCAATATCCATCGAATCAAGCTCTCCATTGGTGGTTATGAAGAGAGAGAAAGAAACACAAGCACAGACAAGGTCTTTGAAACACGTGCCACCTTCAACTATCAATGATATAACAATGACATTACAAAGTAAATTCAACTTTCTTGGTATCACAGGATGCACCTTTTCTTCTACAGGAGACATCATCCTGATAGACTTCGATAATACACGTGTCCGAATTTTAAAGGAAGATGGAACCTTGAAGAGTGAGATAACTCTTTCACCTTCAGGCCCAGTTGATGGTACCTGTATCGATGACAAGACAGTTGCCGTTTCATGTCCTTGTTCAAATCAAATACAAATCATAAACATTTCTACTAAAAGAGTTGAACGCAGAATAAAAACGACCAGCCAATGTTTTGGTTTATGTTACAGAGATGACTACTTGTTGTACTGTGATACTGGCAGAGGTATTCAGAAAGTAGATATGGCATTCAATTGCTCTTTTACTTTGGTTGAAGACAACACCTTGTCCAGGTTGAGTTATGTAGCAACATCTAAAGATAACATATTTTATACCAATAGCTCAAACTCCACCGTAACGTGCTGCTCATTGACTGGAGAGAAGATTTGGGAATACGCAGACCAATCAGTTCCTTCTCCGTATGGGATAGCTGTAGATAAAGGCTTAAACGTATATATTGCTTCACAAAGTAGCAACAGTATATTTGTACTGTCGTCGGATGGAAAACAAGCAAGAAAACTGCTAGGACATAATGAGGGAGTTAATACCCCTTATGGACTCGCATTTGATGTTACGAAAGAAAAAATAATAGTTGTGAATAATTTTGACGCGAAATTGTACGGATTATGTTAAGATACAAGTTATGATTACGTAGGGTACAGTTTCAGAGCTGATGTTTGTCAAATATTTAAATGTCTGAAATATATTGAAATGAGAATACATCAAATATAGTATTTTTATATTCCTTATTTCTATTTTATTACTTTGTTAAGATGTAATAACATATATGTTGAAATAAATAAACGTTTTACCTGGCTTTTAAATTTCTGGTTTTGATCGCGATCGTTTCTGAGGAAGGTACATGTTGTAAATCTAGAAAAGCGCGTCGGTCGCACTAAATTAATGAATGTTTTTCTCCTTTTACCTATGGTAAGCAATATCCCGGGTTTTTTTTTTAATGAATTGCTAATATTTTTGCAATTCTACAAAAGAAGAATGATCATTTTAACTCCTTTGACCCAAAAATTCTTTGAAAATTATTTTACTTCACATTCTTTTAACACGGCCGCAATGTTTAAACAAGTAAATCTGTTTGAGTTGCAGCATATAATTCTGATAAAGATTACTACTGTCACAGGTGAAATGAGCCATCAACTTCTAACACAATACTATGATAGAGTAACATTTACCATAATCCTAAGACTATGGTACAAACAGGGTCAATTGAATATGTAATAAGTATGTGGATTTACGTAAAATAAATTTGTTACAGACGAAGTTTAAATTTGTAGCACTACTGTGATGAACTGCTGATAATTGTATTCATTAGATTCGATTAACGGATATCCGTTTCCTTTAACGTTTACTTTACAATTTTGGTTACCACGGTAACAGTGATTCGTAGGTAATTGCATAAGTAAAAGCTTTTCTAGGAAGCTCGTAATTGGATATGTAACAGATTTCCTAAAATAAAACGTAACGACGTCAAACTTTTGATATCAATGAGCAGACATCCTTTTCAATGCTACTTACTTTGCGTTCACTGTTGCATTGCCATGGGTTACATTGCAACGAGGGAAATTGCATGAGTAAGATATTTTCAAGAAAGCTTGAAATTGGACAAGTAATAGTCATTATTAGTAATAGTAATAGTGGTATTGCAACGGCTGACACATTTTTTTTTCTTAAAGGCATCGACATGACAAATTGTGAAACAATTCAAATGATAAAAAACAACGTCTTGATTTATGACAAAACAATAAAAGAAAAACACATACATGTTCGACATCCAGCAACAACTGAAACACCGCTAGATTTCAACCAAATCACCGTATGAATCCATGAATAGACACTAAGCCCTTATTAAGGAAATGCCACCAAACACAAAATTCTGTCTTTTTTTTTTTAATTCTATCGATTAAAAAAACATTTTTTTTTATAAGATCAATCACATAGAATGACTGTTTGTTGGATTCAAATGGGGGTTTTTCATTCCATACATAGGCGGATCCAGGATTTTCAAAATGGCGGACCTAGAGAGACACATCGAAAAAAATAAGTGGACCCATCAGTAAAAAAATCTGTTATATTATTCGACTTGAAGTCCCGAGAGGGACAATGCTGCATTTATGTTATTTTTGTAATTCCATGTACAACCACAATGCATCATGTTAGTCAGGTTATTTTGATTAAGGTGCTTTTGGATACATTATTTATTTATTTGCCAGTCGTAGTGTCATTTCGTATATTTTCGAAATCCTAAACCCCCGTCCAGAATATTAAATAGTCGTCCCCTTTTTACGATTAAAGGACAAAAAACAAAAGCAATGAGTATATCAGGCCAATTTAAAAATATGGTATTTTATTTCACAGTTATATTAACAGATGAAAAACAAAAAGTATAAATATAACATTGGCAGTAAATCGTCTAATTTATTATATGACATTGCTTTTTCAGTTCGTCATCGACTTATGAATTTGAATATTGCTTTGGTATCTTCCGCCTCTTCTTTTATTAAAATAACATTGTACAATATTAAAGTTATTTGAACTCGCTCCAACGATAAATTTAAAAGAATTTTGATGTACATTAATTGTCTGGAATAAAATTTAATTATAGACAGAACATCTGTTCATACATTTCAGCTGACGAACACCCGTGGTTCAAGCAAACAGAAGTTCGTGTTTTAACAATGTTTAAATTTCAAACATGAGAAAGTTGTGATTTCAAATTTCAGGCAATATAATGTCACGATTGAAGATTTCAGCCAATAGAATCTTGTGATTAAGTTATGGTTCATATTCGGCAAACTTTAATCAGATAACAACCTTTACACTGTCGTTGTGTAGAAACACTGTTGCTTTTGAAATTGTGGCAACGATTACAATATTAGATAAACAACTGATTTTTATTTCTTTTTAACACAAGCAATTACAATATTTCTTTTGTTTTTAACTATGAGGTTCTGATTTTATTTCTAAACATAATTGATTTCCGAATGGGTTTGTTTCCAAGCAATATTACTAGAGTGTCTGCAAATGGGATTACTGACTTGATGTATATACATGAAATTCGTCTAAAAATGGAAAGTACGTCGATGTTAAAAAATACCAGAAATAGTACACAAGAAGAAATATTTAGAATAGTCAATGTAAATAAATTCAATGCATTTTTCAACAATTGGGTGTACATAAGATGATCGGCTAATTGTAAATGTTTTGAATTTTTCATTTTGGTAATTGTGAAAGAAAATATCCCAACTTGAAATACAGCATTAACAACAGTTACTACACCATACAACGTCGCTGCCGTTTTCATATCATTACGATCTAGAAAACACGCTAAATACGTTGGAGAAAAACGAAATGTCAACAGCTGTGGCACATGTGATTATTGGGAATAGTATAATGAAAATAAAACACAACATTAAATACATTATCGTCTTCTCTATAGAGAAAAGGCGCTCGTACTTGAAAGGGAAGACAATATATGTGAACTTTTCAATTGCTGCTAAGGTTAACAGGATATGCGAAAGGAACATAGAACCTAGTACTAAAAACGAATATAATTTACATGTCGTTCGATTCAGCCATATTATCCCGCTTAACATCATACCGGTAGATGTCGTAGTGAACTCTGCATGACATAATGTTTCTAAAATCAACAATACACACAGCAGAATGTTGGCTTGATTTTGTAGTTTGGGTTTGCACCATACTGATCGAACAATTGAAAAATTCATTGAACTTATGAATGATAGGATATAAGTAAAAAAAAGCTGCTTGAATAAGAACAAGCCATTTGAATTGATCGAATGATTCAAGATAGTAGAAATCAGCTTTCTGAACTGCTACACTTATGTTTTCCATATCTAATTCCGTTGTTCCATACAAAATCCGGTCAAATATCTGATAAAATATAAGAAAACGAGAAAATGTCAATTGCTAGTGACGAATAATGTCTTGGTAAATAGTAATAATTCTTCTGTGATTGAACTTAGCTTTAATTGCTTAGGGCTTATCATAATTCATTTATTATAAATAACAGTTCATTCTTATTAATGTTTTCGGTATTTATGAAAAAAATAAGATAAAAAGATAAACAATTTGATACTGCCTCATTTTTATAAGAAAAAGTACCAGTTTCTTATAACGAATGAAAACTCGCCAACTTTGATTACACAATACTAAGTGATGTTTTGAAACCAAATATGGTTGTCTACTGAATACTCATTTTAAATGCATCAGAGCACAGGTTACTTCGATTTACTTCGGATGCACCTCATTAAAATTTAAAATCGAGGCAGTAGAAACGGAGAATATGTATATAGAACAACTCTACCAGAGGCGGATTTAGAGACCCTCCTTGTGGAGCTAAACATATCAAATACATGTCCAACTCCTAACATTGCTTAGTTCGCCGTAAACTATAGGTAGGTATATTTCTGCATATGCATACATCAGTAGTATACATATTTAAATGCAAAACAATATATGCACAAGAAAAGAGAGAAAAAAACTTAAAAGAAAGATGGAATTATAATTTTACAATCGTCTGTGTTTTATGTTCAAACTGTTTTGTTGTTTGATGTTCTATTGAAAGTTTTTAAAAATAATCTTATTCTGAATATCAGACAATTTTGCATTGTAAATTTGCTTTCACGGTACTACAACCCGTCGATACTTATAGTTTGGCATTGCACAAGGTCATGTTTTTTTCTGACTGTTAATGACGTCTTTACACTAAATCCATTGGATGTTGGATGTGTACTGATTGATATTTTAGCCTTAGATACATGATTTTTTTATTAGTTGTTATTGGCTTTGAACTAGCTGTCAGTAACTGCGAGTACTCTCAGATCTGTACTTAGTGTCTTTTTGTTGTGGGGATGTATAAGTACCCGTCCACGTCCACTCTGTGTTTTTGTTAGATGTATTTCTATTTGTATCCATCAGATGAGTTAAGCCTTTTTCGACTGACGTTTATAGTTTGTTCTTATGTTGTACCGTTACACCCCGTCCCAGGTTAGGGGGAGGGTTGAGCGCTCACAAACATGTTTAACCCCGCCACATTCTGTATGTGCCTGTCCCTAGTCAGGAGCTTGTGATTTAGTGGTTGTCGTTGGTTCATGTCTGTCATATTTGTTTTTCGTAAATTGTTTTGTTATAAATAGGCCGTTAGTTTTCTCAATTGAATTGTTTCATATTTTGTTATGTCGGGGCCTTTTATAGCCGACCATACGGTATGGGTTTTTCTCATTGTTGAAGACCGTACGGTTGCCTATAATTGCTTACATCCACTTCATTTGAACTTTGGTGGATAGTTGTCTCATTGGCAATCATACCAGATCTCCTTATTTTTATAAAGATCATCTCTTAATAAAATAGTTTCGGTTGTCAATTCTGATAAACAAGAAGTGATACTTTTAGAATTCTGCATGATTCTATATAAAGAACACACTCTAAAAATTAATGAATAACATCTTCAATTTTAAACAGGCGTAACCTGGTGTCTAATTTTGCAAAATTAGCACGCAACTAAGTAGCATTCAGATTGCTGCTGCTGTGTCTGAGCCTAGTGTGAATAACATCAAGAACCCGGTCTCCAACTAAATGAAATTTTAGATGCTGGTGTTGTTACTAGGAAAATAACGTATTATAGCTTCAAGCTTGTTCAAAGCCCGAATTGTAGAGAGGAAGAATAAAAGAGAGTTCGAACACAGTTGCAGCCTAATGACTGGAATTCAATAATATTTAATTGGTTTCGTAGCTAGGCTATATTGATTATACAGTGGCAAAAAAATCTCTTGGCAGTCACTCATGTTTGATTGTGTAATAGCATATGGTTATGAATTTTGTAAAATATAAGTTATTGACTTAAGAGACGATGTTTGACAAATGATAACATTTTTGCTGATTATCTTAAAATCTATGATACATACAAACAACCTGTAAACAACAGTAGGATATACATTATCCACAAAAATGCCAAAAAACTGAAACCATTAATTAACGCCTTATATTATAGCAGGTTTTGCCTTTGAACTAATATTTATGTTAATAAAATGTTGTCTTTGATTCCTTTTTTTTTAGAAATTGACATGACTAAAACGCGAACCGCATAGAGGACCTCAAAATGAACTGTGACGTGAACAGTAATGACCACATTACCATTCGCACAACATAGAAGTTTATCATGAACAAATAAAGCGAAAAAAATATTTTTGTCCACACCAATTATCCGACTGGAGCATTAAGTTTTTGTGACCCCGTTAAGCAACCCAACTAAAAATATTTACATGCTGTACCTGTTATGTATACAATAGTTGGCTAATTGCAGGATTAACATTTGTTTTTTCCTCTTCCATCCACTTCATCTGAACTTTGGTGGATAGTTGTCTCATAGGCAATAATACCACATCTCCTTATTTTTATATTTGAATTTGTCATGAAATAGAAGTTCCATCATAATATAAGTTCCAAACGGCCGGAAGATATATTCTGGAATATTAGTTCCCCTGGAACAAATATATATATAACAGTATGTGTTCCTAACGGAATAAATGGTATGGAATACTTGTTCCAGCAGGAACAGATATCATGGAATGGTTTATAACAAAGTTTCCAGGGGATCTTCTGTTAGGCGGAACAAATAGAAGTTGACAAATTAACGTGTATATCCCATGTCAAAACCGGCTCAATTTTAAAAAGAAAGTACAATGATTAAATAAATCAGTTTCATTTTCATTTAAATATTTTATTTGAAATTTGTCTTTCTCAGTTCTTATGTTATTAAGGGTACACAGAAAATAATAAAAACCAAAATATTTGTCTTACCTTTATTTAATAGTAATGGATTCCAATGACAGTAAAATAAAATGGAGCCAAGTTACTTATTGATATGTAATAAAGGAAACTAAAGACATCTGTCAGAGTATCTGCATGTCAAATGACAATAATTAAAAATGATCAACAATTCGTTTATACATGTATGATGGTTGATCAATGTTCAATTATGAGATATTTTGCGATTGGACGAAAAAACGAATTGCCACACCCTTTGGTGAAAATCAGATACAAAACATCACGTGTTCTGTAAATGGTCACTACAATCTCAACTTGCGCTGTATTATTGGGTCTTCCTACCTTTCTTTGGTGAGAACTTCCGGTTTTTTTCTGATAATAATATTTGCGCTGATTTTGTTTTTGTTTCGCAATATGTCAATAAACATATTTTTTATATGATATGCAACATGTTTTGCTCATTTGAAACCGTTCCCCCTTTAAGCAAACAGTTTTGTTTCTTTTTTAATTTTCAAACAGCTGACTTAACATGCTAAAGTTATCGTCAATGTATTTCTCAGGAAAATAGTATATAATGGTTTTCACCAGGAAACTTACAGTTTTGGCGAGTATGGATATTTAATAATACGGTTTCTAAATGAAAAGTTTCATTGTGAAACTGACCAGATACAATAGAGTTTGCAGAAATATTTATTCTTTCAAATGTTCTGAAAAAAAATCTAGCATCGATAACAGATGAACTTATAACTAGAAACAGTTGTAGGCTGCCGGAATAGTTATTTTCAATCTTCCATATAGGGGTAAATTCAGTAAAAAATCTCCCATTGACTTTACTGCAAATCTATGTCATGTATGTCTTGAAATAAATTTATACCAGATTTACCTTTAGAAATCAGAAGCTTTCATATATCATTCATTAAAGTACAAATGTAGGCCCATCTTTTGCAACAATAAAAACATAGGGTCATGCGGCATTTTTGGGCATTCACATGGCCTTGTTTACAAATACTGTAGATTCTCAGTTAATTCCTATTCTGACCCCCATTACTTTTCAACCCTCTAATAAAAAAATTAAGTGCATTCAGCATTCTTTTTTTTTTTTTTTTAACTTGAGTATTGATCCATCTTCCAAAAAATATTTATTACAAACATTATCTACCAATCAAAAGAGCACAGGAAGCTCTCCCCCTAATGGGCGGTCCCTGATGACGTATATTTATTTACTGAATTTACCCCTATAGAAACTCAATCTTGTATTGTTTTCTAGGGAAATCATACTGTGCTCCTACAATTTGACGGTTACAAAAATGTCATCAGAGAGCAGAAAGTATTACTCCTTCGAATCATACAAACAAAAATGTTTTGAAGTCATGAGAATATCATTTTGATCAATTAAAAATATTTTTTATATTTAAAAAAAACAATAACATTTTTTTAAGCCAAACTTATGTTTTTGATATAGGGATATGTTTTTAATTCTTAACGATACATGATCTGCTGTCTTGTAATGTATATATATCATTTTTGACAAAGAAGATACAAAAAAGACAGAAGCTACCAAAGAGATAATTAAAATTCATAAGTTTGAGAAAACCCGACAAAAAAATGCCAAAAAATTTAATGAAAAACGATAAAAAGACAAACCACGTATATCACCCGCTTCACATGGAATCGTCGTGTTGCTTATTGCACATAAGTCTCATTTGTTGATGTCGTTATTTGGGAAAAGAGGGTTATATTTTTGCTACGTTATTACCATAATTGTTCTCTTGGAAACCTCTTCCTGGAGGATTTCTTGGGAAATCTGACAGTGTAAAACGTAATTTCCGGACGGATTTCTCAGAGAACTGACAGTGTCAAACGTAATTTCATCTTAACGTCAAACACCATTTCCTCAAAACGAATTCTCAGGACACTGACAGTGTTAAATGTAATGTTACATGTATTGTTAAATGTTATTTCCTCAAAACTTTCCTGTGGAAACTTCTTAATGAAGGGTTTCCTGAGGAAACGGACAGTGTCATTATTCAATTTAACGTTTTTCAAATTTCATGCCTGTACAAAGTCAGGAATATGACAGTTGTTTTCCATTCGTTTGATGTGTTTGAGCTTTTGATTTTGCCATTTGATAAGGGACTTTCCGATAGGAATTTTCCTTGGTGTTCGGTATTTTTGTTATTTTATTTTTTCCTTATAAATTTTCAGTTGGAAGCTTTTAAATAAAGGATTTCCCCGGAAAACGATTGCAATGTTTACTGTTTCAATGTCATTTTGCTCAAAAGATTATTTATTATATTTTTGTTACATAAAAAGATATTGTAGGTCTGAAACATAACCGCATACAGTTATCATGCCAACAAAAAGATCAAAAGATAAAATAAAATTCCATTTAATGCAGTCTCCAGACTGTCCGCTTCGCAAAATGCCTATTTTGAGCTATTCTTTAATGATATGTGTAGTATTGACTTATCATGCGTTTCTCGTTTCGATTTATTAATACTTTATTAAAGTCACGTGTAGCATGTCGTCACATATCTATCTATATTTTAATCTTCCTGGTACATGAACTTCCATTCTGTCAGGTAAAATATTTTAAACCGTTCAATTAATTTGCATGTAAGTTCCAAGCTTTCATTAATTAAATCACACTCAATGTTATATTTACCTACCAATACGGAAACGTACTAAAAATGTGAACAATTTAATTGCTATATTTTGTAAAAAAAGGGCGTCAATTTTTGAAGACTCAGTGACCTTGGCATTAGAGACGATATGTCTCTGATTACATGTTAAACAACTTTTCTGGGATATTGTATTGGTGTACTTTATGCAAGAATTAACTAAACACTTGGGATAGGAATGACCCGGGCTTTATCGTCACCCTCTTCGTCAAACATGTCAAATCAGCCTACAGTTTTATCTTTATGTCATTCGTCACATCATATTTTTGTGCTACCGGTAGTGTCAAATGGAGATACGCGTTTTTCATCAAAATCAATATGACTAAAAATACCATCAATCGTGATGTAGATATAAAAATACAAATTTTAAAAATATTTTGCAAATGGCTTATTAAACTAAATAGATCGGTACGAAGCACACAAAATTTACCCAAAAAACCAAGTAACCTACTAACATAAAAAAAAGACACAAAGCACCGATATCAGAGTACTCGGAATAACGAAAATCAATGTCATAGACAATTACAACTAATAAATAAATCAAACAGTGACTAGATAGGAAATAAGCCTTTTTATTGAAAATTTACGTACCTGCGTTTTCTTCATGACGTCACAAATAGTACTCCTTTTAATTTTTCACGAAAAATTCAATGAAAATGGGTAAATTTCCATTGATATTTGACAGAAAACTTAGAGCGCATAGGTCGACAAAAAATGTCTTTTAAAATAATGTTTGCAAACACATTTTACATGTATAACTTGAATATTTAGTTTGTCGACGTCTGCGCTCTATGTTTCCTAATCCTAAATTTGGTTGAAATTAGGCCGATTTTGTCAAATTTCGCCAAAATCTCCTATCTTGACCTATTTGGGAATTAAAAATCAATGCTTTAGAATAAAACTTTGACACAAATAGTTCTATTAAACTTCCTCATATGTCTTTAAGTCAACTTGAAACATTTTCTTTTTCTTGTAACATTGAACTTTATAATGGGGGCCAAATAAGGCCCTTACCAAACATACTCCTTTAGACATTGTGTATATTTACTAAGAAAACCCGAGTTTACGTGTTTATTTGATTAAAATTTGTTGTTATAAAATTTTGGAAATCATTCTAAATTAAAGGAATATATCTCCCTCATGCGTAGCTCTGATTCCTTGTCCGGATTTGACTATACTTTAGGTCTTTTTTTGTTTTATCAGCTCTTCAACATTTGTATTAGGTTTTGGATTTTCCAAATTTTGCCTCGAGCATCACTACAGAGATATTAATTGTCGAATTGCGCATCTGGTGCAGTAAAACTGGTATTGTTACCGTTAATGTAAATACACTGATAGCAGCAATCGCTGGCAAGACACAGTTTTCAGCGAAACATTTGGCGAAGATTTGTCCCGTCTACTTAGTTTTTACCGTCGGTAGGCAGTAATAGGTCACTATGCGTTTCGTGTTGAAATTGCTTTGTTGACATCTATATTCCAAACTCACAAAAAGTGTTAAACATTAGCATTTGTTTATGTTGCTCAAATCTTGTAGAACTAACCAATCTTTGATATGTTATCCTTGTAAGTTAATTCACTATATTGTATTGTTTTCCTCATTGTTGAAGACTGTTTTGTAACCTTGTTCACATCCTGGTCTAATAGAAAGTTGTATCACTGACAATCATACTTCATTTCTGAATTTAAGCTGTCATGGCAAAAAGGACTTTTCTCATCATTTGCTTTCGTTGTCCGTTTACATTTACTACAATCTTCTCTAAAACTACTGGGCCAATTGGAACTAAACTTAACCACACTCATCATTAGGGTACATAGTTTAAAAAAAGTAGATGACAGTCCGGCTGCAAACTTATATGGCCGCCAAGGTGGAAATAGGGATTAAAAGCAAGTTTTGTCTATTATATTGAAAACAACTGTAGATAGGGAAAAAATTACGGTAGCCAAAATGCTTCCGAGAATGTGAAGGGTTATCAACGGTCTATTTGGACAAAAAAAATTCGGACGACTCCTCAAACGAGTTATCGGTAGTTTTGTTAACTACTTGAGTTATTCCCTTAAATGACGATGTTTTTCATGTTGCCCTATCATCTTTGAATCTATTAAAGATTCAGAGAAACAGCATGACATGATATACAAATTAGTCAATGACAGAAATCATCGACCGACTCCTTATTGGAGTTATTGCCCTTAAATGACGATTTTTACTTATTTTTCTTTTTGCGTTTTGCCTTTTATCTTGAAAACTACAATATAAAGAGAGAAACCATACACGGCGAAATTGATCAGCAAAACAAGATCTACAAATAAGTCATGATCGCTAAAATCATCAGTCGAACCTTACAGAAAATGTTGCCCCTAAAACAGAGGCGTAACATATCAAAGGGTAATCAAACCCACAAGTCGAAAATAAAATGGCAAAGCCATGTCGAAAGACAAAAAACGACCAAAAGACAAAAAAAA
Source organism: Mytilus californianus (assembly GCF_021869535.1). NCBI lineage: Eukaryota > Metazoa > Mollusca > Bivalvia > Mytilida > Mytilidae > Mytilus > Mytilus californianus. The sequence continues at coordinate 15,358,982 of NW_026262626.1, forward strand.
AATCTACCAAACACAACATAGAAAACTGCAGACTGAACAACACAAAACCCACCAAACACCAAGAATGATCTCAGGTGATATGGAATTAAGGGTATGAAGAACCTGCTCCACATATGGCGATTTGTACATGTTGTTAGGAGTTATTGCTCTTAAGGATGTATAGTCATGTCAGGTTTAGGAATTTTTGTCAGATGTTTGGACTCCTTAGGTTTTATCCTACGATAGAGGGTAAAATATTTTGCCCCATATCACTCACTTTTCTTTTCATAAAAGACCCCAATAGCTAATAAAAGGTCATTTACCAAAATTTAAGCAGATTCTAGATTTCTTTTCTTACGATTTGAGACCCAAATAATGCCAATGCTAGATATACAGTAAAAGTCCGAGTTAGCATTTTCCCGCCATTTTAAAAAAATCAAATTTCCCGAAAAGGAGTTCCATAATTTATCAATATTTTTATCGTATTTTACTAATGCCTTTCTGATTAATAGTATCAATTCTAAATTACAGATTTTTTTTTATGTCACCATTTTTGCGTTTTAAAAAAATTTTAAAAAAAACAACAACAAAAACTATACATCATAGAGGGAAATTATAAACAGCCAAATTATCAGCAGGACTAAATTTAGAAAAAGGTCAATGTAGCCAAAATTATCAGTCCACTTCTTATAGAAGTTATTGCCGTTTACTGCCGATTTTTACCTGTTTTTTGCATTGTGGACAATATTAATCTATAGGAGAAAGAGATATTGTAAAAAGAAAAGTGATCAGCAATATAAGATCAACAAAAAAAGCTTTAAGTCATAAGTTTTATATATATTCGATAATGTTTGAGAGTTGTCATTCTAGTTATTAGTTATCAAAAATTGTGTCCAAACCAAACACATGACAAACATGTATTACTTGGAAAACGTAAACAAATTGAGATATTCTAATGAATGAAAATGAAATGGTATTTGGAGGTAGACTTTTTCAACAAATTGTCGGCATTCCTATGGGAACGAATTGTGCGCCTCTTTTTGCCGACCTCTTCTTATTTTCATATGAGTCGGAGTTCCTTCAGACATTTGTCAAAAACAAGAAGATCAAAGAAGCCAGATCATTTATTTTCACATTCAGATGTATTGATGATGTCCTTTCCATTAACAATCCAAACTTTTCTGATTGGGTTCCTACAATATATTCTCCAGAACTAGAAATTAAAGAAACAACAGACACGGCTTCCTCTGCCTCATTTTTAGACTTATACCTCGAAGTTGACATAAGCGGTCATCTCAGTACCAGAATCTATGACAAACTAGACGATACCAAGACCTTGTTGATAAATATTCCGTATTAACTTCACAAATAATACATGGTGGTCTTGAAGTATAGATTCTAGGTACTGACGTTGTTTATCATCTTAATTACGTGTTATAGTGTTCTTTTATTTGTCTTTGTAAATTATTAACCTTTACTCAGGAGTATACAGAACGCTTGCTTTCCGATTCAATCGCCGGTAACGCTTGCTTTCCGATTCCGGAAACGAGTACTTTCCGATATTGCAAATGAAAGTTACAGAGAGGGTTGAAAGGTAGGTTGATACAATCTTAATAAACATGATGAATTACCAACTTTTTTGAATGAAATTTAAGTTGACGGAACAAAACAAATAACTAGGTTCCAGATTCATAATTTATTGTTTCTTTGAATGATAAAAGAAAGTTATTTCGTTTACTCCAAAACTGCGTTGTCTTGTAAAACAGACTTTGCAGCCAAACATATCCAAATTTTAACAATCTCATCCATAATTATCAACTTTTTCAACAAAAGTTTTCTTTAAAAAAGGTTGATATATCCTTTTTATACAAAATATAAGACTACAAATGGGTTTATTCACCGTTTTTCTGAATATCGACGTGATACGCTTACTTCGAGATTTAAGGGATACAAGTTCAGTCAAATATATTATAGTTAGAAATGTTTCATTGTAGAAAATATTTCCATTAGGGAACGATCATTTAAATATGAGGGGGGTTATGCTTTTTTTTCCTAAAATATATTCTGATTCCCAACTTTGAAGAAACAAATATTTTAATCAGGGAGGACAGAAATGTTCTGATTGAGAGTTTTTGCCATCAAAATATATTTTAAGTTCTTCAAACAATAAATAATGTAATGCTTGTCTGGTACGAAAACGGATTTTAGAATTAAAAAAAACATAACCCCCCCCCCCCCCCTTTTCAAAGTTATATGGTTGTTCGGAGTATTGGTCAGATAACAATCATTTAATGTACATGTATTAAACCCTTACTCTTATGCGGGTGTAGTTATATTTAGTATCTTTTCCGTAACAGATTAAACCTGTTTTTTTCGCCAAGAAAATGTAATAACTAAAATATAATTTAATTTAAACACGCAAGAACCAGAAACCTTTTACCCTTCTGAAACACATGAGTTTCACCCTGTTTTTACGTACCTAAATTTTTCTCGTGTCCTTATATAGTTTTTAGTGTGAAATTGCCCCTTATTTGTTGTTGTTTGTTTTTCTTGCCCGAGTTTAACTTTTGTTTCTAAATTTCACCATTCATCATTCAAGATACTTATAATAGTTATTCTGTACACAAAAAAAAGTATAACAATCTGATAATGTATGACATATTTACTCAGTTGAAGTTATATGCATATATATTCTATATAATAGTCATTTCCGCAAATCGTCAAATTGCCTTCAGTCATGTATATAGAGTCATTTAGCTTCCACGTCTATAATCAGGCAGCGTGCCATTTAGTAACATTGGCATATCTTGAATTTATGTTTGAAATAACTGTATCAGGTATTATTTGTTTTTATTGATTTCAGTGAGCTGGGTCTCATTATTGAATCGTATTTCTTAAATAAAGAAAAAAACAAAGTCTTTTAAGCATGCAAAATCTCTTTTCATATGTGTTTGAGCTTTTGATTTTGCCATTTGATAAGGGACTTTCCGTTTTGAATTGTCCTTGGGATACGGTATTTTTGTTATTTCAACTTTTTTTTAAATTAACCAAATAATTAAAAAAAGACCTGAAAAAATACATTCTTGTTGACGAATTAAAGAAGAATTTGACCAGTTGCCGAAAAAGTAAGGTGTCAATCCGACTTATTACCTCCGCTGTGTCGTAGGAGGGTCAGGATTTTTGGGGGAGGGGGGGTTCCTTCAGTTCTGTATTATTAAAGTTTGTACCATTTTTCTCAATTCTTTATTTATTTCGCCCATTATATTCTATTCTTTATATTTTAGAACCCCATTTTTCTCTATTCTTCATTTTTTTATTCTCTATTTTGTAAACCTCATCCAGACCCTCTCGTAGGGTGTGACTTCATATATACATAAAAAAAAACAAAAAAACAAATATAATAATCTGCCCGTGATTTGATGTTCGACAAATCGTTCTATCTGAAAGAAGTCGTTCCCAGAACGACGCTTGAAATAAACAATCTGAAAGACATCGTTTTCTGGTTGGTTTTTTTTTCAACCGGTATTTATGACTAGACTAAATGAATTTTAGTTTATGGAATAGTAATAACGAAAGGAAGGCAAATAAATGATTTTGAAACTGGCTTAATTTAAATGTTTTAAACAGCTACATACAAAAGAAATGCATTCTTGTGTTCAATCGTGTACAGATTTGCGTTTGTGGTACCGTTTACGATCTGATTAAACATTTTCATAATGACATGCATAACATTTTTATCCAACTAAAATAGCTGTAGTGTTCCGTGAGATACAAGAGAGAACAACACAAACAACGCGTTTAAAGAATCATCCATCCTCATATCGTATCTCCTGCTTCTTTGTCATCAAAAATCTCAAAGCAAGCGTTACGCGTATCGGAAAGCAAGCGTTACCGTCAATTGAATCGGAAAGCAAGCATTCTGAATATACACCGTGTTACTGTTTAGTCCATTTTTGGCAATATCCTTTTGGCGTGGCTCGGTACTTATGCATCCCGCCATTGTGTTGTTGTGCTGTGGTAAATTTTTGTATTCTTGTCTTTCATTTTTGCTTATGTGCTTTGTCTATATGCCATTTTGTTTTTCTTTGATGACATATTTGTTTGTTTTATAGTGATTAAGATTATAACACAATGCTGACTGCTGTACCCCTATTTTTGACCTTTTTACCTATTATGTCTGTTTGTTTTGTTCACACATTTTTGTCAATATAATGGAATTTTATGCGACTATCATACAAATGAGAGGTTTAGCTAGCTATAAAACCAGGTTTAATCCACCATTTTCTACATAAGGAAATGCCTGTACCAAGTCAGGAATATGACAGTTGTTTTCCATTCGTTTGACGTGTTTGAGCTTTTGATTTTGCCATTTGATAAGGGACTTTCCGATTTGAATTTTCCTTGGAGTTCGGTATTTTTGTTATTTTACTTTTTGTAAGAGTAAACCTATTGACGTAAAGTGTGCTACTACTATGGTGTGTTTAACCTTAAACCATTGTCGTGACGTCATCCTTTTCATTTACCGTGGATTCTTTTTTCTAGAATCAACGCTTCCTAAATCTGTCGCTGAAATGGACTCCTCAGGTTATATTCAATTGTTTCCTTTGTGTACCTAATTTCATTAAGTTTGAATTGGCTAATTTACTGATTTCTGTTCACTAATGGAATCAATTTAAAAACTTACCTTTAATTTTTGTAATTTTTATATGCGTTCACTGGGAATCGAACCCCTCCTTGAAATCTATTATGTGTGGCTGTTATCAACACATCGACGAAACGGCTACCAATGGGTTGCAATTTAGATGTGTATTTTATATATATAAATGAACATATGATACACATCGGTACAACGAACACACAGGTCTTGTACCTTTATATATACATAATAGGCAATCGTATAGTATAAGTTGGTAGCCGCGAAGTTAGCATGGTTAAGATCAATGAGTTAAGTCAAGTTAAAGGCAGGGACTTGTCGGTTTAGGTTCGAATCCCTGTACTTTCTTTGTTGTCCCTATCTTTAGTTTTTCTGTTTTTCTTATTGTGTATGTTATTGTTGATATTTTTGTAATAATATCGGGTTTTACCGTTTATTTTTGGATTATTATTGGCTATTTCACATATTTGAAACGAAAATGATTACATTCAATTTGTCCATTTTTGTTTTATAAATATAGTATGATTTCATCTGTTTTACTACATAATTTAACAAATGTTTATTCGCAAATTCCTATGCAAGTAAATCGTGAAGTGCCTAGAATTAGGCTTCTTGCTAGAAATTTTGGTAACATACTTATTATATAGACTAAGAAATAAATTCGAATATGTCTTATTTTGTAAACACGGATAATTTTCAGATGCCTGATAATTTAAAGACAGATGTTTTGTATATATTTGTATTTCTCTAACCAATTAATTGTGAACTTATATTAATTAATGCATCGTTGAACATGATAACATGGTTATTTAAACTCACTTACAATAACTTCTAATTAAGAAAAGACTTTAATTATTTTGAAAAGACATTATCACAATAGTTTAAGTTATAGATACAATGAATAAGCGTTTGATTCATGAAAAACAAATCATTCGACCACCGGGCTCATGGTTTCTTTTTCAAGAATCAACGCTTATTCATTGTGTCTATAATACATAAGTGTCTCGCCCGGTCGGCCCTGGCTTACGACTTTTTGGGCTTTTAAATAATATATTTTTACCTTATGGCAATCAATATAATTTAGAGAGACAAAAATATTACATTATTATTGTAAAACAAGAATAAAAATAAAATAAAGAATGATTTGATAAAAAAAATAAATGAATAAATATTGATAGATTATATCATTAATGTGCAATTTTAATTTGGTTAATTGTTTTGCAATACTATAGATTATTATAATTTTAACACCCTTTTCAACAATAGTACAATATCATTATTATAGTTTAAATTCCGTTTTTAACAATATATCATAGAACACTACAATACAGCATTTAACGCATGTAACGCATATAGTAATCGCTATTGATGACCTGATTTCCCCTTGCTTGATTAAAAGCTAATGCAGATGAAAGATATAAGGAAGATGAAGAAGCCTATTGATTATAAGGATCAGTATGTCAAAAGGTCACTTGCTTGATTGGACAGATGTTAGATAAAGGGAATCGGTTAAAAACCTATTGATTTTGAGGTTACTAGGTTAAAGGTCAAGGTCACAGTTACTGAAACATATATATTAATGGTAGAGTCGAGTTTCAGTTCCTTCATTGAAATGAAACTTATACAGATAGAAGAAATAGGAAATGGGTTAGCCTAGTATTGATTTTAAGTCATCAGGTCAATTCCGATGTTACTAAAAAAAAATTTGTCGGTTTTCGGATGGTATCCCACTATGTATTTTAACACATTTAAAAAGATGTAAACATTAGCAATATTGATACCTCCAAGCATACTAGTTTTCTAAACCCTTGAAATAAGAATTAAATGGATGTGCATTTTGGGGTGCATCAGTTGGCAGTGCCAGCTTTGCACTTGTTTTATATTGACGTAAATAGGCTCACGGTCTTTTTATATTTTATTCAGAGCAAAGACTAACATGGCATCATCCAGCACAATCATATGCGGTGTTTGTGAATCTCAGCACACGACAATAAAGGCGGACTTTTGGTGTCCTGAATGTGACGAAGGACTGTGTTCCCAGTGTCTGAAGCATCACAATGCATCAAAAGCCACACGTACCCATGGTGTTATATCTGTTGACAGGTATAAACAATTACCTCCCTCGATAGCCAATATATCCCAATACTGTTCACTGCATGAAAGAAAATTCCAGAATTATTGTCCGCAACATGAAAGTCTTTGTTGTCCACTGTGTATTCAGTTAAACCATGCTACCTGTAATGGGATATTATCGCTGGAGAATGTCATACAAACAGCAAAGACGTCAGCTTTATTGGAAATTCTTGATCAAAACATCAAAAATCTCAAAATGAATGTCGAGAGAGTTGTGGAAGATCGGAAACAAAATCTGCATGAAATCCAGAAACAAAGGCATAAGTTTTCTGACGATATAAAACAGGTCCGTAATAAAATTAACGAACACCTTGACAGCCTAGAACAACGAATAGTTCAAGACCTATATGCTGCCGAAACGAAAGTTAAATCCCAAATTGAGGTCTTGCTGGATAAACTTGCTGACAATTCAGAAAATATTAATTCAATGCAAAAAAATATTTCAGCTATCAAAGATTATGCGTCAGATCTACAAGCATTTCTTGGGAGTAAAATGATGGAGACAGAAATTCAAAAACATAAAATATTTATGCAGTCATTATTTGACGATGGAAGTTTGCGGAAGATGGACATACACTGTAAAATTGAGGACAAGATAACCGACGTATTGTCAACTGCTTCTTTACTAGGTGAAATATCAATCGAATCAAGCTCTCCATTAGTGGTTATGATGACAGAGAAAGAAACACAAGCACAGACAAGGTCTTTGAAACACGTGCCATCGTTAACTATCAATGATATAACAATGACATTACAAAAAAAAATCAAATTTTCTGGTATCACAGGATGCACAACTTCGTCTACAGGAGACATCATCCTGATAGACTACGCTAATAAACGTGTCCTGATTTTAAAGGAAGATGGAAACTGGAAGAGTGGGATACCTCTTTCACTTTTAAACCCAGTTGATGGTACCTGTATCGATGACAAGGCAGTTGCTGTTTCATTTCCTTATTCATATCAAATACAAGTAATAACTATTTCAACTAAAAGAGTTGAACGCAGAATAAAAACCAACAGCCAATGTTTTGGTTTATGTTGCTCTGATGGCTACTTGTTGTACTGTGATACTGGCAGAGGAATTCAGAAAGTAAATATGACAGACAATTGCTCTTCTACTTTGGTTAAAGACAACACCTTGTCCGTATGGAGTTATGTAGCAACATCGAAAGATAATATATTTTATACCAATAGGTCAAACTCCACCGTAACATGCTGCTCATTGGCTGGAGAGAAGATGTGGAAATATGCAGATCAATCAGTTCGTTCTCCGTTTGGGATAGCTGTAGATAAAGATTCAAACGTGTATATTGCTTCAGATAGTAGCAACAGTATATTTGTATTGTCGTCGGATGGAAAACAAGCAAGACAGCTGGTAGGACATAATGAGGGAATTGATACCCCTCGTGGGCTCGCATTTGATGTTAAGAAAGAAAAAATAATAGTTGCTAATTATGATGAACCTAAATTGTACAGACTATGTTAAGACTCAAATTATGATTAGTAATACGTAGTTTACAGTTTACAGTTTCAGAGCAGATGTTGGTCAAATATTAAAATATGTCTGAAATCAATTGAAATGAAAATAAATCAAATGCAGAATTTTTATTTTCTTTACTTCATTGTATTGCTTTTTTAAGGTGTAATAACATATATGTTGAAATACACGTTTTACCTGGTTATTAAATAACTCGTTTCCGAGGAAGGTAAATCCAGAAAAGCGCGTCGGTCGCACCAGATTTATGAAAGTTATTTTCCTTTTACACAAAGTAAGCAAAATCACGGATTTTTTTAAAGAATTGCTAATATTTTTGCAATTTTACAAAAGATGATGGGTCATTTTGACTCCTTTTGACCTCAAAATTCACTGAAAATTGTTTTTACTTGACATGCTTTTAACACGGCCGCAATGTATAACCAATTATGTTTGGGTTGCAGCATATGATAAAGATTACTATTGTCACAGGTGATGATGATGATGGGTGGCTGCTTAACATCCAGCGGCAAATTAATATGCATATTCAGGACGAGAACATGTTAATGTAATATGAAAATTAACCCTGTTTTGAACTAGACCGACAAGCTGAGCCGGACTTTTAACGTGCTAGTTCACAAGTTAATAGTCCACAGGAAGACATATCACCTTAACCCGGACACATTATTCTGACTCCGAGCCGACCAGTCTTTGCTCTTACTCCTTAATGTCGCGTGCTTAGCGGAAAAGCAGCAAATACCAATTTTAAAGTCTTTGGTTTGACCCGGCCGGGGTTCACCCACGACCTCCCGCACTCGAGGCGAGCACGCTACCAAGAGACCACCTAGCGGTTTGTCACAGGTGAAATGACCGCCAACTTATAACTCTATACTGAGATAGAGTAACAGTTATCACAACACTAAGACTATGGTACAAAAAGGCCATTTGAATACTAGTATGTAACAAGTAAGTGGATTTACGTAAAATAGATTAGTTCAAAGACGAAGTGTTTGTTGCAGTACTAGTACTGTGATCAACTCCTGCTGATTTTATTAAATCCATATTATTTTTTTGTCTATCTTCATTTTTTAATTGTTAAACGTGATTTGATTTTGATTTAAATATCTATAATGTTGGGTTTTTTTTTCTGAACTTTTGAGTAATCCCCCATTTTGGTCACTAAGTTTACATAAGGAGTCGAATTTTGTGGTTAAACAAATAAAACCAGGCCAATTTTGCCACGCGTGTAATTAACGATTACATTCGATTTGTTAGTTATATGCTGTAACTCTGTATTCATACGTGGGGTAACAATTCAAAGTTATGACAAAATAACAGGTTTGATACAACATTTGTACAATGCGGTCTATTTAGATCAGTTACATGGAATGCCTATATCAAAAAGAGTACAACTGATCTTTATTTTTAACACTACAAATTTCATTTACAAATAAGCTTCGTGACTCTGAGGTTCGTGACGAGAAAACAAACCACAGAAAAACACCTGCTCTTGGGAATTTTTTTTTAATTTTGTCTGAAAGAGGATTTCTGTATTTATTTACGGAATAGATATGAAACATCTAAAAAAAAAAAGCAATTATTGTTAACTTAAGAACAAACATGGATATGATTTAGCTGTACTACATGTTCCACAACTTTTAAATGGGTGCTAAGACAAATTCAAATGAGTTTTAAAGCACTCAACTCCAGTTTGAAATGAGATATTTCTGTGGTCATTTTGTTATTGAGTAAAACACAAAGTAAACAATCATATGACTGTGTCAAGAAGACACCATGCTCTAATCGTGATGTATTTCCATTTTAGGATTTCGGACCGTAAGATCGGATCAAAACCTTAATTTGGCATATCATCACAAAAGTTAACACCAAATGAACATGTGCACTAACTATCAAATTGATGCGACAACAACTTCATGGAAAACTTCTTTAACCAAAATTTTAACGGACCGAAGCACAGACAGGAAAACACAATGGTGCCTTCTATCGTAGACTGGGCATAACAAAAAACAGATCGTAACCCTTGGCTAACAAAGATGCTTGTTTATACGTTTTTATTGACTGAATAAATTTTATTGTTGAAATTAAAGAAATGCACATGTAGGCCAGCCAATAAAACAATTATAAGAAGTCAGATAAATAATCATACCATGTGTCATTATCAAACCGCAAGCGTACTCGACTGATAAAGAGCGGATACGTTTTATGAACATTGAGAAAGTTATCTTCATATAAAACTGTTACATTGACCCTCAAAATAGGAGAAGAAAATCACAAATTACAAGAATTACTTGAAAAGACAGACAACGCCATGACGAAAAGAAAAAGATCCAACATCAGACAACAGTCCACAAAGCACAACACAGAGAACCAAAGATTGAGCAACACTAATAGTAACCCTACCAAAAACTATGGGTGATAGTATTCAATGTTCTTGATATCCATTCTCTATTTTCAAACACACTGAGTCAGTTTCTATACACGAATAAAAAATCTCCATAGCTAACTTATGCAAATCTTGTTTTATACCAACCTCAGATATGTGGGCTACGTTTTGGTTATCAGTGAAAAGTTTAACAAATCTATTCCTACAACGATCCGGAAAACTTTTTAAAAAGCACCGTTTGAAGCTCACTCCGCATGGAACCTTCAGCTTTTTTTTTCATGTTTCAACATCTGATGCTCCATTTGATTAGAGAAATGCAAAGCCAGCATCCGCATATGAAATTTAATCAGTATAAGCTAAATTCTCGGGTGTCTGAATAGGAACTGGCAAAGATTTTAGGGAAGAATGCCAAAAATTGTAACTCTTCAATGGACATGAAACACGATACAACCAATGTAAACTAGATGATCGTTTGAATGCATATTTATATGATGGTACCCGTGTCTCAAAACAAACTTCCCCCTTTCAATGTATAAAGAAAATGATCACATTCACCAGTTATCGAGAGCAGAAATTCCTAGGAAGTCGTAAAACCCATTTTTGTGCTCGTCAAGAAGAAAGATGGCTCTCCACGCATGTGTGGATTTTCGTCAATTAAACAACCATTCGATGACAGATGCATATGCTTTGCCCCAAAAAGCGACATTCTGGATTGCATTGACCATCAAGTTGAGATACTGGTCTATCATAGGGAAAAAACAGCATTTACTGTTGGTCCGCTCGGATTTTGTAGTATAACCGGCATATGCTTTGCCCCAAAAAGCGGCATTCTGCATTGCATTGACCATCAGGTTGAGATACTGGTATATCATAGGGAAATAACAGCATTTACTGTTAGTCCGCTCGGATTTTGTATAACCGCATGTCATTCGATTTGACAAATTCACCAGCTACTAGTACTTACAAACGCCCAATACAAAAATGTCTCAGCGACTACCATAAGAACATTTGCTTTATCGTCATTGATGACATGTTTTCCAATTCATATGTGGAACATCTCGAACGACTGAAGATAGGTCTTTGGCATAATACGTATAGAAACAGACACAGAGAAAAATTAGAAAGTGATGTATTGGCCTAATCCAACTACACCAGACGAAGTTCGACGTTTAAGATGATTTCCTGACTACTACCTAGAATGAAAGAGAGAAAACAGCATCCTTGAACGAGTAGAGACTGAGAAAACAGCTATCAATCAGCTTAAGCAGAGTTCTCTCATTACATGTACTAGCTTATCCAGGTTACCATAAGACTATTTACTACGCGCAGATGCCAGTGGTTTAGTTTTGGTAGCTATACTGTATCAAGAGCAAGAACATGAGCACGAGTTATTGTGTATGCAAGTAGAGTATTGTTATGCCTTAGGGTAGGAGATAAGGATGATAGGTTTATATGTGTATCATGTTTTATTCTTTTCTTGTGTTGCTCAGAGATTTCATTTCTACTTTCACTTTTATTTTCGTGTTCCGCTACTCTGAGCTGCACTGTTGTTTATATAATGACCGGAAGAACTATGGAGATGAACATTTTATATTTCAGGTATCGCGGCCGTATTATATTGTATTGTATGTATTATATTATTGTTTATTGGAAATATAGTTAGGACAGGGTTCGTTCTCACTGTTTGACCAGGGGGGTACCTTGACATGTTCCCAGCTTTAGTTTGACCTGTATATCGCTTGTCCCATTCGCTCGCCTGTTTTATTCGATCACGTTAAGGGTCTTTATTGTAACCAGGGTACGTTCCCACTAAGGGTTATCTTTGATAAGCCCATATCTCCCTTTTCCCTCGACAGTTGTACATTCCTATTTGTTTTTGCGCCATCTTCTATATTATTGCCGTGGGAACTTCCGGTTTTAAAGACCAATCGGAATTGACAGAGATGGCCTAGTTCCCAGAGCCCTTTACTATGTATATGTGATTTAATTACCAATCACTACGTTATTTCGCCGGACACACTTATCCCTATAGTAACGGACACACTTTCTGTGTCCGCGGACTTCCGGTACTATATAAACGGTTGTAGCAGAAGATTCCAGGGAGTTCACAGCTCAAGGAACCTTGACCATTTTTTGTTCCATATACCATATAACCAGAGCGAACCACCTGTGAACCATCAGCTTCAAACCATTACCAGGTTAATGTTTACCCCGATTATATATATATATTTATGACCTGACCAAGTGACCTAGATTATTTACTCTAATACTACAACTTTTCCCATGTTTACGCACGACGAATAACGTCCAAGGGGGGTCTCTGTACTGTTTTCCATCTGGGGTTATTTATTTATAACATATATATATTGAATTATGACTGATTAAATAGTCATTGTTAAACTTATAACTGTTTTTGTTATATTTTATCTTATTAAGAATAAGAAACCAGTGTCTTAGACTCCTCAGTCCAGCTACCAAGTTTTGCAAGTTACCATTGCAGTTTCACAATTACCAGTAAAAGTTATTGAAAGGCCTGCTACCAAGGTTGATTTTTATCTCGTGTAATATAATTAAATATACACACACACAAAATATTAAGCTTCGTTATGCTATACCAGAGGCGTTACATTTGGTGACCGGCGGTGGGATTCGATTTATAAACCCAGTTTTTTTTCTTGACATAAAGTGAAACATAAAATTAAGTAAAAGTTTAAATTTTATTAACTCTACTGACATAAAATGAGTGAAAATAACGCATTTGGATCTGAAGCTTCAAGTGCAAGAGAATCACCAATTTTAAGCGGTCAAAGTTCCCATACAAATATGACCTCTCCTGAAATATTATCACCATCTGCCGTGCAACCACCTGATTTTAATACTATACAAACCAAATTTTATGTGTTAACTGGTATTGTTAGCCATTTACACAAAGGTTTAAATGACCAAGCTGAAGAGAACCAACTATTCAAAAACCAATTTGATAATTATAATGAATATACCAATAGAAAAATTGAGAACCTGTCATCACAATTTAACACCAGATTAAGTGACATGTCAAAAGAATTTGATACAAAGTTAGAAAACCAATCTGTGGAAATCAACACAAAATTAGAAAATAATTTTGTGAACCTTCATGGTGAAATGGGGAAACTCACTACAGCAATGGAAAAGCAAGCTGGTTATATTTTAAATAAGCTTTTCCCTTTGAAAGCCAGTTTTAATGATAAACCATCTCCAAGTTCAAATGTCGATACCACACATCTTGCTAGTTCTGGTCCTAGTGTGCATGAAATAAATAACCAAAATAAATCAAACAACCAAAACCTACAAAACCCTGAGAACCTTACATCAGGTCATGTTCCTAGTGCCTTCATACCTATTGAAAATACTAAGACTACACCAAGTACAGGCATGTTTATGAAACCAGTACCTGTTACATGTCCGCAGATTGACAAACCAATAAATGTTGCATCTAGCCCAAGTATTAGTTTTAATGACCATAATTCAGGGAATGTTGGCTATACCAAACCCAACAGTTATGACGGAAATCAAACTGGTCAGATTATAAAGTGCATTTTGAGATTGTTGCACAATTAAATGGCTGGTCTAGTGAAATTAAAGCTTTAAAATTAATTTCTTGCATGCAAAACGATGCACTTGCAGCAATTGTTGATGTAAGTACTAATTGTCCACCATCTTATAGTGAGCTTGTAAATACTTTAACTAGAAGGTTTGCACCAATAACCAGACTGAGTTGTACAAAACTCAAATTGACACAAGAATTAGGAAAAGGGGGGAAAGTTTGCCTGAACTTGCACAGGATATTAAAAGACTTGTCCGTTTGGCTTACCCAAAGTTGCTTACCGTAGCTTTAGAGAAGCATTGAATGATTATGACCTTGCTTGGGCTCTTACCCAATCAAATATTGATGCTATTGATGATGCCCTTAATTTGGCTCTGAAATATGAAGCTTTTCATTCAAGCCACAGCAAACCAAATTTAAGGAAACTTGCAGAGGTCAGTGAAATTAATACCAATTATAATGCACCGAAAACCCATTTTAAAGGGGGAAATTCAGGAAAAGGGGCATGCTATTATTGTGGGGAACCAGGACATTTTAAAAGGGATTGTCAAAAACGCATGACTGACAACAATCAATTTATTCAGCAAATGAAAAGTGGTCAATATAATAACAACCAAGGTTTTAACCGACCAAATAACCAAACAAGAAGTGAAGGTCTACAACAAATTCCTCAAACCAGGGAAACTGTTAGTCGCTGGCAGTGAGGGTCACCTCCCAGCTGAACCTTGTATTTCGAAAACACCCAATATTTTAAAAGTGAAAACTCATGACCATGATGGGTTATTCATGAAAGTTGAAATTTTTAGTAGAACCATTCATTGTTTAATTGATACTGGGGCATCTATGAGTGTTTTAAACCCCAAAATTTTTGATAGTTTACCTGAGCATTGTAAAACCAAATTACAACCATATGAAAATAACTTGAAAATGGCCGACGGGCATAATGTTAGACCATTAGGCACCATTAAGTTACCATTATTAATAGACAATCAGTACATATACCAATTTTTTGTGGTTGCTGATATTGACATACCTGTTGTACTAGGATATGATTTCATGTATAACAATCAATGTGTGATTGATGTACCAAATAAAAATCTTTTATTGAACAGTCAAACTGTGGACTGTCATTTAGAGAGTCAAATACCTAGTTTCTTTAAAATATCAATTGACAAGCAAGTGACAATACCTCCTAATAGTGAAACCATTATTCATGCACTACCAAATGAGAAACTACCTTATGGTACAACCATGATTCTTGACAATACCAGTCAGTCTTTTAAGAACAAGGGTGTCCTTGTTGCAAAATCTATTCGCACATTCAAGGGAGATAATTTACCTTTAAGAGTCATGAATATGACTGATTTGCCCCAGACCTTATATAAAAATACTTGTGCTGGTACAGCTGAAACTGTATGTTCAGAAAACATTCTGGGAAATATGAATGCAGAACCTGATTTAGTTTTACCTGAACATATGCAAGTTGTGATTGAAAAATGTAAAAGTAACCTTAAGGTGGATCAATGCAAAATTGTAGTTCACCTTTTAACTAAATACTCTGGAGCCTTTGCAATGTCCAAAAATGACCTGGGTAGGACAGACATAATACAACATAAAATAAATACAGGATATGATCATCCTATAAAACAAAACCCACGACGTGTACCTTTGGCTCAAAGGAATGAAGTTGACGAAGAAATTCAACGAATGCTTGAGGGGGGTATTATACGTCATTCCCAGTCACCATGGAGCTCCCCTATTGTAGTTGTTCGCAAGCGAGACCAGTCAATTCGCCTGTGCATAGATTTCGCTTAGTCAACGAAATGACTATTAAAGATAATTTTCCTTTGCCAAGAATAGAGGACTGCCTTGACGCTCTATGGGGAAACCAATGGTTCAGTACTCTCGATTTGGCTAGTGGTTATCACCAAGTAGCCATGGACCCTCAAGACGCGGCTAAAACAGCTTTTCTTACCAGTAAAGGCCTTTTTGAATTTAATCGTATGCCTTTTGGTCTGTGAAACGCTGGTGCCACCTTTTCCAGACTTATGCAATATATTTTATCTGGGTTACAATCATGACAATGGGAAATTTGTGTAATCTACCTAGATGTCATCATTGTGGTTTCTAAATCATTTGAGGAGCACATTACCAGGCTCCAAGAAGTTTTTGATAGAATTCAGTTGGCTGGGTTGAAAATTGCTCCTAAAAAGTGTTTTATTTTTCAAAAGAAAGTATCATTTTTGGGACATGTCGTGAACGCAGAGGGTATTTCACCAGATCCAATAAAAATGGAGGCTGTACAGTCATGGCCCATGCCAACCAATGTTAAGGACGTTAGAAGTTTTCTTGGAACCTGTTCTTACTATAGAAAATTCATTAAAGATTTTTCAATAATAGCCCGACCCTTACATAGACTTACAGAAAAGAATGTGATTTTTAAATGGAATGCTGAATGTGAAACAGCCTTCAATATTCTGAAAAAGGCACTTATGACTAGCCCAATTTTAATATATCATTGTATTGATAAGGAATTTATTTTAGATACCGATGCCAGTGGAACAGGGGTGGGGGCAGTTTTATCCCAAACCAATGATGAAGGCAAAGAGTGTGTTATTGCGTATTTTAGTCGTACTTTATCAAAAACTGAACGACAATATTGTGTTACTAGAAGGGAATTGTTGGCTATTGTTTTAGCAGTGAAACATTTTCATCATTATTTGTACGGGGTCAAATTCACTGTGAGAACTGACCACGGAGCCCTTAACTGGCTCAAGAATTTTAAGAACCCTGAAGGTCAACTAGCCCGTTGGCTAGAAATATTAGGAACCTATACTTTCATTATAAAACACCGTGCTGGTTTAAAGCATGGAAATGCTGATGGTCTATCTAGAAGACCATGTGTTAATAGTAAACACTGTGAATTGATCTTTATATATGAGTCAAACAGACATCAGCATTAATATTCTTTTTTATTTTACACTACTTATTTGCATTAGGGCTTCAAACTCCTTGTATTTAATGGAAACCCGACAGAAACTGCTTACCTCCGGTCTGTGTTTTTGTTAGAAGTATTTCTGCTTTGTATCGATCTGATGAGTTCAGCCCTTATCAGAAGTTAGTTGCCAAATTGAAAATCCAACAATAAGGTCAATTAATATGTTGGATGAAAATGAAACTGAAGATACCCCTATTACTACCAATTGGTTTAACAATAAGACCCCTGAAGAATTTTAACAAGCCCAATTAAATGACCCTGTTATTTCTAGAGTTTTGACTTGGAAAAAGTCATCAGAAAAACCAAAGTGGCCAGAAATTTCTCATCTGAGTCAACACCATAAAACCTATTGGAGTCAATGGGATAGACTAACAGTTGTTGATGGAATACTTTATAGAAAGTGTGAAAATACCACAACCAATGATATAAATTTACCAAGTGCAGATAAGAACCGTGTGTTGCTACTGTTACATAATGATCAGTTACGGGGGGCAATTAGGATTTAAACGTACTATAGCCAGAATAAGCCATAGGTGTTATTGGGCTGGGTATACCAGTTTTGTAGAAAGGTGGTGAAAGCGTTGCACTGAGTGTCAGAAAAGGGACCAGCCTTTCCATCATACCAGGGGACAAATGAGAACATATATTGTTGGGGAACCTTTGGAAAGGGTATCCCTTGATATTTTAGGTCCAGTGACCCGAACCTATAAGGGCAATAAATATATCATTGTTGTGACAGATTATTTTACCAGATATGCTGAAGCATATGGGGTACCTGATATTGAAGCCCAAACTGTAGCAGATAAACTGCTGGAAGAATTTATATGCCGTTATGGTCTCCCCCTACAAATACATACTGATCAGGGATCTCAATTTACCTCTGATTTGTTTATTCAATTGTGCAATAAATTACATATTGACAAGACCAGGAATAGTCCATTTCATCCCCAAAGTTCAGGATGAGTGGAAAGATCAAATCGAACAATCGAGGACATGATTAGTAAATTTGTGCCTAAACACCAGAAGGACTGGGACCAATATTTACCCTATCTAATGATGGCCTATAGATCATCAGTTCATGAAACCTTGGGAGAAACGCCATGTTTCATGATGATGGGCAGGGGAGTGAGGCTGTCAGTAGATTTAATTTATGGATTGGCTTGTGGAATTCAACTTAATAAATATAGTGTAACCAACTATGTTGATAAGTTGACAGATAAAATAGAAAAGGTCCATGAAGTAGTAAGAGACCGCCTTGTTAGTGCAAGTGAGCGACAAAAGAGGCGGTATGACCTCTCTCGTACTTTTCCCACATTTAAAGTAGGAGATGGAGTACTCCTACATGACCCAAGGAAATATAAAGGACGTTCACCCAAATTTCAAATGCGGTGGTCCGGCCCCTTTACTGTTATTAAAGTGCTTTCAGATGTTTTATATAAAATCCAGGAAGGCCCAAAAATGAAATTTAAAGTGGTTCATGTGAACAGACTTACACTTTTTCAAGGAAATATGAAAAGGTGGTATCAACCGTTAGGGGAACCAGCCCAAAATACCAGACTTCAAGTCAAGAATAAACTAGACAGAGAACAGACAGACCATGACTGATATTGTTATAATATAGATATGTTTATTATTACTAGTAATTTGAGTGATATTCAATGTGTTATAAACTGTTATATTTATTGTTGTTAATAGTTCACTTACCTGAATATTAATGAAGTAAGAACCTTTAATTTCGATTGAAACATGTATTTATAAATTCCAAAAGTTATATGTAGGCTATATATATATATACAAAGCGTTTTGTCATTAGACCAGTGACTAAATGAAAATTAACACCATACGAAGTTGGTGCATTTATAATAATAAAAAGGAGATTTATTATTCATACATGTGTATTGTACATGTGCATAATATGAAGGTTTACACCTCATTTTTAATAATTCACATTACCAATGATTTCTTAGTTGATACATGTTGTATACATGTACATGAAATGCGTTATGTAAAACCATTGATGTTATATTTAAAAAGTTACAGTAACCAGACATTTGTTTACTTGTGTGTATTTATACATATATATATATGCAAATACCTGTATATATATTGATACCAGAACCTTAGCAAGCCATTGTGTTTAAAATGGATTTTATGTTATATTTTGTAGTATGAGTGATTTGGTAAGAACTGATTTCATTTACCCGTTCCAATGTGATGACTGTGGGAAGAGATTTCCAGTTAAGGACAGCCTCCAAAGGCACGTCAGGAGGTCACACAGCCAGGAATTCGTCAAGTGTCGCTGGTGCCCTTATTCACAACCAAAGTGTGATGGCTACAGAGTTAAACAACATGAAAAATGCCACGAGAAATACACAAACCTTATTACCACCAGAAACAACTATGTATGTGAGACTGAGACGGAGGAATACATCCCAGAAGACAGACCAATCTCCACTGAGACAACCAGGCAGCTAACAGAATTCCTGGAGGCCAGCATGCCGGATTTCTCAGACCTGTTAGGTGTGGAGCCCCGCACTCCATCACCAATGAGACAACTTTTCAATGAAGAGCCACCACAAGAATGTATTATTCCTTCAGACCAACTCTTCTCCAAGTATTTGCAAGACCTGTCACCAGTTAATTCTCCAGACATTTTCTCCATTGACATCGACTTGGAACCACAGGAACCTTCTATCACTTTATATAATCCTGAACCATCACCTCTAGTTTCTATAGCCACCATTATTGATCAACAACAACCAACACCTTCATTTTCCATTGCAACTAGTATTAATCATCAAGAACAAACAGAACAAATTTTAGATTTAACTATGACCAGGACCATAACACCATGTACACCAGAAGACCCAATTACCACCAACCAAGAAGAACCTTTAGATCTTTCTATGAAATTGAAACCCGCAAATAATTTGAATATAAAACCAAAGGAGATTACTACCAACTCTTTGACACCTGTTATTGATTGCTCAGTACCCACAAACCTATGGAATGTAAAACCCTTCTCACTAGAAACAGACAACCACGAACATCTTTGCCTGGACCCAAGATTATTCTTTGCTGGAGCTCCATCACAATATCACACACACCTTTTGGCTACTACCTTACAAGAGAAAGTAAACCTATGCAGGACATCACAGAAAGCTAGATACAAAAGACAGCTTGTTCCAATTGGTGTTAGGACCAAAATGAAGGAAGAACGTTGCTACCTACCAGATGGTACCATCCTAGAGATGAAAGAAGTATGGACTTCCGACCAGCCAACATCATCACCAACAGAAGAGTAAGGGTTTATTTTAAGGGTACATTTTGTAGGTAAGTGTTTGGTAAGTAGGTCTCTTATTTTTAGTTCGAAGACGAACCCTTGTTAACCCTGGGTGGGGGGGTAGTGTTATGCCTAAGGGTAGGAGATAAGGATGATAGGTTTATATGTGTATCATGTTTTATTCTTTTCTTGTGTTGCTCAGAGATTTCATTTCTACTTTCACTTTTATTTTCGTGTTCCGCTACTCTGAGCTGCACTGTTGTTTATATTATGACCGGAAGAACTATGGAGATGAACATTTTATATTTCAGGTATCGCGGCCGTATTA
Organism: Mytilus californianus; assembly: GCF_021869535.1. Lineage (NCBI taxonomy): Eukaryota > Metazoa > Mollusca > Bivalvia > Mytilida > Mytilidae > Mytilus > Mytilus californianus. The sequence continues at coordinate 15,379,818 of NW_026262626.1, forward strand.
TATTGTATTGTATGTATTATATTATTGTTTATTGGAAATATAGTTAGGACAGGGTTCGTTCTCACTGTTTGACCAGGGGGGTACCTTGACATATTCCCAGCTTTAGTTTGACCTGTATATCGCTTGACCCATTCGCTCACCTGTTTTATTCGATCACGTTAAGGGTCTATATTGTAACCAGGGTACGTTCCAACTAAGGGTTATCTTTGATAAGCCCATATCTCCCTTTTCCATCAACAGTTGTACATTCCTATTTGTTTTTGCGCCATCTTCTATATTATTGCCGTGGGAACTTCCGGTTTTAAAGACCAATCGGAATTGACAGAGATGGCCTAGTTTCCAGAGCCCTTTACTATGTATATGTGATTTAATAACCAATCACTACGTTATCTCGCCGGACACACTTATCCCTATAGTAACGGACACACTTTCTGTGTCCGCGGACTTCCGGTACTATATAAACGGTTGTAGCAGACGATTCCAGGGAGTTCACAGCTCAAGGAACCTTGACCATTTTTTGTTCTTCATACCATATAACCAGAGCGAACCACCTGTGCACCATCATCTTCAAACCATTACCAGGTTAATGTTTACCCCGATTATATATATATATTTATGACCTGACCAAGTGACCTAGATTATTTACTATAATACTACAACTTTTCCCATGTTTACGCACGACGAATAACGTCCAAGGGGGGTCTCTGTACTGTTTTCGCTCTGGGGTTATTTATTTATAACATATATATATTGAATTATGACTGATTAAATAGTCATTGTTAAACTTATAACTCTTTTTGTTATATTTTATCTTATAAAGAATAAGAAACCAGTGTCTTAGACTGCTCAGTCCAGCTACCAAGTTTTGCAAGTTACCATTGCAGTTTCACAATTACCAGTAAAAGTTATTGAAAGGCCTGCTACCAAGGTTGATTTTTATCTCGTGTAAAATAATTAAATATACACACACACAAAATATTAAGCTTCGTTATGCTATACCAGAGGCGTTACAGTATTTACCAAAGGTAAGACAAACTATCCTGCTCACTCGATTTAATTCTGGGTTCGTCTGACCTTGCGCTTTTTTGTCAAATATTTGTTTCGGTGATAGGACTATAGGCAATAAGTCAACTATATTTTGGTAAATGGAATGATTATAAAGTCTACATGTATGTCTGGCAGGGTTCAACTGTCATTGACCTCATTTAAGAATTATAGATAATACGAAGTTTATGTTAAACACAAGTAAAGCAGGCAAGACATTTCAGCGTGCACTCTTGTTATGACAATTTATCCTGTCTAAATTCTGGAGAAAATTTAAAGGCATTATCAAGAACTTTGCTAAAGGGGTTCATACAATCTATTAGTTGCTTTCATTTTTTCTTATGTGCTTTGTCTATATGCCATTTTGTTTTTCTTTTTTGACATATTTGTTTGTTTTTATAGTGATTAAGATTATAACACAATGTTGATTGCTATAACCCTATTTTTGACTTTTTTACCTATTATGTCTGTTTTGTTCAGACATTGTTGTCAATATAACTGAATTGTATGCGACTGTCATACAAGTGAAAGGTTTAGCTAGCAATAAAACCAGATTTAATCCACTATTTTCTAAATAACGAAATACCTGAACCAAGTCACACAGTCTGTTTTGGGGACTAGTTGGGGCTCTAATCCCAGTCATCATGCCACTAACTAGTACCAAAAACAGATCGTCAAACATCAGAGCAATCTCAGACTACAACTGCCGATACTAGTCTTAGTCCATTGTTTGTAATGACAGATACTAGTTTTTTTGCAGTTGCGCATAGCTCTTTTTTGACAACAACTGACAGTATTTTTTTATAGTGTCATATTCTTATTAACATCTTTTGCCTTTTGTTTGCAATTTCATATCTCTTTGTTTCAGTTTCATCCCTAAATGTTTTCAGAAAGAAAACTTTTAAATAAACATATGAATGTGCCTGTTCCATGCCAGAAGTCTGTAATTCAGTGGTTGTTGTTTGTTACTTTGTATCATATTTGTTTTTATTTTGTTGATTTGTACATAAACCAGCAGTTTTCTCTTTTGAATTATTTAACATTCGTCTTGTCCAGGCCTTTTATTGCTTGCTATGCCATTTGGGTTTTGCTCATTGTTGAAGGCCTTGTGGTAGCCTCTATTTGCTAACTTTTAGTTCATTTGGTCTCTGGTAGAAAGTTGCCTTATTACTAATAATACCATATCTGTTCATTTTTTTAAGGAGTATATTTAAAATCTATTTCTGCCTTCTTTGGTAGGGTAGAATAATGGAGAATTTGTAAACATATCTATAGTCTATTCAAATAATTCATGAAATGAGTTATCAGGGAGCAATATTCTGAAAGGCGATACTCAGAAAATTACAAATAAATTAGATTTATTGCACAATAGACAAATACATATTACAGTGACAAATACATGATATGAGACATAATGAATAGTCATTTCAGAACAGAGTCTTAGACAACATGAAATAATTTTTTTTTAAATTGCCAAAATCACAAAAGAGTATAGGGTAGTTTTATTGAAAAAATGTTAAAATACTTAAAACTGATCTGTTTGTTCAAAAATATTAAGGTCCTTATTTCTGTTTCTATAAGTCTTTGATATCTTTAAATGATTTTTTGCTCTTTTTCTTCCTTAGGTTTGTTTCTGTTTGGTATTCGTGGTGACTGTTTAGTTGAATCTGTTGAGAATAAAACTGTTAATTAACTCACATTATCCAAATTGCACAGAGTACCCAAGTTGCAACCATTTAGCAACAATAGCAGCGGAAATCTTACAAGTTTTTGCATTGAATTTAGAAAAAGTGATATCTTTATTTTATTTGTTTAAGCATATCATTGACATTCATTTTTGCAGTTTTAAAATATCATTATAATGTACAATATCGGACCAATTCTTACCGGGACGTTGCCATTATGTTTACATACGTCAGTGACGTCATGTTAATGGGCGATAACTCGTGTAAAAAAACGAGAGTCTCAAAGGTTTGTTTGCCGGTGAATAAAACGGTGATTCATAGCATATTATAATATCTAGGTTTATTCGACATTCCTTGCATTAAAATGAGAATTAACCCAAATCGTTCATATACATCATGTATGAGTCTTTCTACAGTCGTGTGTATCCTCAGTCAGTTATTGGTGGTTATTTTAAGCCATTGGTTAATGAAGTAGTCATAAAATGGGTGCACTGTAATCAAACAGCCGTTTTCATATAAGTCCTGTATTATGTCATCGCACAGGCGTAGCCGAGGGCGTATACATCTGATCAAGACTCAATACGACTGTACTTGAACATAATACAGGATTAATATGAAAACGCCTGTTTGATAACACTTTAGTATAATACAGGCAATTAAGAATTACTATGATGTAGTGGTGGGGATATGAATGCGTCACCTGGATACAAAACCTATAATGAATTAGAAATGCCTTGGCCAGGCAATTGGTGGTAATGTAAATCATTTTTGAGATAATTAATGATCAATTATTTAAGGGGGGATATGACCTCAACGAATAAATCCTTCGATGCAGTAAAAAGGAATTGACATTGCATCTGAAATTATATATGGTTTTTGGGTTGGACCTCGAGGGTTGGACATATGATATAAAACTCAAATTTAACTTGAAGGTCAAAGGTCAAGAACAAAACATCAATCATTTTTACCTTGAGGTCAAAGGTAAATGTCAAAATGATATTATACTGATATGATATTTAATGGTTGTACACTCTATGCCAAGTATCATAAGTCAATGTCAAAAAGATAAATAAAGTGTTGGCTCGGACAAATTTGTATGAGAATAGAATCCAGAAGAAGAAGAAGAAGAAGAAGAAATACTACTTAAGTTAAACATAATATTTCAATTCATTTCTTCTTTGAAGCCAGGGAAACATGATACAGAAAAGTTAAAACTGAGAACTGAATAAACCGGCGTTTCTTTTCATGATGAAATGAAATATGGAACGATTTTTCGGTTTATCTGTAAATATGATGTGGGTATTGGCGTACAAAATTAAAAGCCTGATAACTGTGACTATGATGAGTTTTTTCACTTTGAAATTCTATATTCGGTTTTTTCTTTGTTACGGAAATTTGAAATAATAGGAGACATAAAAAATATATGATTAAAGAATTAAACGAATCTTATATTACTAGTACATGTAATAATTGATAATGTTTAAAGTCATTATAGAACTGTAATTGAGATGATGATGATGGCTGCTTAATGCCCAGCAGCAAATTAGTATGCGTATTCAGGACGAGAACACGTTGAGGTAATATGAATATTAATTCTGCTTTGCACTAGACCGACACGCTGAGCCGGACTTTAAACATGATAGTTCACAAGGTAACAGAATCAGCAAATACCAATTTTAAAGCCTTTGGTTTGTCCGGCCGGGGTTTGAAACTTCTACCTCCCGCACTCAAGGCGAACACGCTACAACTAGACCAACGAGGCGGTCATTAGAATTTAAGAGGAGATTTGATTGATTGAATGCCGTTTTCTGAACGCCCAGTGGAAAATACTTCATGTATATTTATCAATAATAACAAATCATAAGTCCAATAAAAACAAAGAGACCCCTTGACCAAAAACTTGATTGTTAGTGTTGGATAGTTTTGTTTGATCTTTATTTCTGTTATACTTACACAATTGAATAATTAAAATTGTTGCATAATGTCTTTTTATGTCGTATGAATTACAATGTATGTTATTGTTCAAAGTTCTGTAATTTATATTCGCCATCCGTAATAATTGTCTAAAATGCTTACTTGGTATGCTATAATTGATAGAAATGTGCATGTGAAAGAAAGCACTCTTCTCAAAAGCGTCATCGGAGATTACATTCCACGGAGGTTACGTACATTTCGATTATTTCGTCATTTATAAAACAATAAACGTGTTTCTGAAGGGATGATTTGTATCAAAATTTAATGTTGATATCGATATCGATCTGTTGGATATAGAATTTATATTCAAAATTGGCATTTGTTTAGAATACACCATTCCACGCAGTTAACACATCTCTGCAGATTTTACGTAACAAAAGACGTATTTATGCTTCTATATGCCAATCCACGAAAAACATCTGTCTTTTAAATTTTGAAATTTAGTCAAATAAGAACTGTTTGAGTATGAACCCATTATCAAAAAACTTTCGTATCATTATTCCCAAACTTTCTCTGGTTTGTCACATTCCTTATGATTTTGTGTCTAAAAGTAAAATAACAAAAATACCGAACTCCAGTGAAAATCCAAAACGAAAAGTCCCTTATCAAATGGCAAAATCAAAAGCTTAAACACATCAAACGAATGGAAAAAACTGGCATAATCTGACTTGGCAAAGGCATTTCCTTATGTAGAAAATGGTGGATTAAACCTGATTTTATAACTAGCTTAACCTCTCACTTGTATGACAGTCGCATTAAATTCCATTTAATTGACAACAATTTGTGAACAAAACAAACAGACATAATAGGTAAAAATTATGATATTTTTTTTTTGTTAAATAATCAAGAATTCTCTAAATATACTGCCGAAATTTACACACATCAACTTACTTTAAATAAATCAAATATTAACACCAATAAGTGTCTTTTCCTAGATTTAGATATTTCAGTTTTACACCAGAAACTCTACACAAACAATTACGACAAAAGGGATGACTTTTCTTTCCCTATTGCTAATTATTCCTTTTTTGGGGCGGTAATGTTCCTCTGGCACCGACTTACGGTGTTTATATATCCCAAACTCGTTCGTTATGCCCGTGTCTGTAGTGACGTTTTGGATTTCAATGAGCGTAATCTATGTATTACTGGTAAATTATTAAGTCAGGGATTTCGTTATCACAAATTACTTAAAACCTTTACTAAATTCTCCCATAGATACAAAGATTTGGTTTGCAAGTTTGGCTATACTGTAAAAAACTTATTTCAGACGGAATAGCACATCCTAAATTTTACAGTGATGTTGTTTACCGAGCCCAGAAATTTATATACGATCAGGATAAACTTATCAATCCTTTAAATAAACTTATAAACTTATTCTGAAAGGTTATCAATTCAACACTGTTATTAGATCCTTGAATATTGTTTTTATTGGTATAAATATTGATTTTGTTATCAGTAAATTCAAATCATACTAATAGTTTTGTTATACACATATGCACTTTAACATGTTTAACGGTACTACAATCTGTCGATCCCTTATTTTGGCATAGCACAAGGTCATGTTTTTCTCTGACTGTTAAAGACGTCTTTACACTAAATCCATTGGATGATGGATGTGTATTGATTGATATTTTAGTCTTAGATACATGTTTTTTTTTATCAGTTGTTATTGGCTTTGAACTAGTTGTCAGTAACTGCGAGTACTCTCAGATCTGTATTTAGTGTCCTTTTTGTTGTTAGGAATGAACAATGGATAAATACCCTGCCACGTCCGGTCTGTGTTTATGTTCGATGTTTTTCTCCTTTGTAACGATCTGATGAGTTAAGCCTTTTTCAACTGATTTTTATAGTTTGTTCTTATGTTGTGCTGTTACACCACTGTCCCAGGTTAGGGGAGGATTGAGCGCCGACAAACATGTTTAACCCCACCACATTATTTATGTGCCTGTCCCAAGTAAAGAGCCTGTAGTTCAGTGGTTGTCATTGGTTCATGTCTGTCATATTTGTTTTTCGTTAATTGTTTTGTTATAAATTAGACTGTCAGTTTTCTCAAATGAAGTGGTTTATATTTTTCATGTCGGGCCCTTTAAGCCGACTATATGGTTTCGGTTTTTCTCATTGTTGAAGGCCGTACGGTTGCCTATAATTGTTTACATCCACTTTATTGGATCTTTGGTGGATAGTTGTTTCATTGGCAATCATACCTCATCTCATTACTTTTTATAAAAATGTCAAAAATAGGGGTACAGCAGTCAACATTGTGTTATAAACTTAATCAATATAAAAACAAACAAATATGTCAACAAAGAAAAACAAAATTGCATATAGACAAAGCATGTAAGTAAAAATGAAAGACAGGAATTCAAAAAATGACCATAACACAATAACACAATGGCGAGATGAATAAGTACCGAGCCACACCAAATGATATACCAAAAATGGACTATTAAAATAGTAAAGGTTAATAATTTACAAAGACGAATAAAGGAACACTATTACACGTAATTAAGAGGATAAAAAACGTCAGTACCTAAAATCTATACTTCAAGACCATCATGTATTATTTGTAAAGTCAAAACTCGATACGGTCTTATTTTCGTAGATGTAAAATTTAAGTCATAAAGAAACTATGCACTCGAGAACTTAGTAAATTTCAAATGTTCAGAATAGAGCATTCTCCATTATTTAAGAAACACTATGCGCAACTTTTTAAATCTTTGATGTACTTTTGTAAAGAATTGATTGATTGATTGATTGGTTGGTGTTTAACGCCACTTTTAACATTTGTGCTATTTCGTGGTGGTCAGTTTTTATTAGTCGAGGAAGCAGGAGTGCCCGAAGAGAATCAGCCACCTTCGGAAGGAAAACTGACAATCCATGTCATTTAATTTGGAGTCGAGCGCACTTGTCATGTACAGGAATTGAACTCACAACCTCAGTGTTGACAGGCTAGTAATACAATAGTTCGACTACTTAGACCACTCGGACACCGAGGTCCCCTTTTGTAAAGGAATTTGAAGTTGCTACATGGGTTGTGGTAAACTATTATGTACTCGTACGATCATTTAACTTCAAATATGAGTGTGGAAAGGTCAACAGATCGGCAAGTCAATAAATAAACAAATTGTCGAATATAATATTGTTGACAAATTGACAATGCAAACTTTTAAAAGACATTTTTTTACCTTTCCGTACATAACTGAATTAATTGCTCATACAAGTGAGAGGTTTAGCTAGCTTTAAAACCAGGTTCAATCCACCATTTTCTACATAAGAAAATGCCTGTACCAAGTCAGGAATATGACAGTTGTTATCCATTCGTTTGATGTGTTTGAACTTTTGATTTTGCCATTTGATTGGGGACTTTCCTTTTTGAATTTTCCTCGGAGTTCAGTATTTTTGTGATTTTACTCTTTATTACACTTAATGTATTTAGTAGTATCATTATTCCATAGGACTCGACAGAAGGTAGTACAATTTACGAGTTCCTCTCGTAAACTATAGTTATATAGATATAAGAAGATGTGGTATGAGTGCCAATGAGACAACTCTCCATCCAATCAAAATTTATAAAAATAAACCATTATAGGTCACAGTACGGTCTTCAACACGGAGCCTTGGCTCACACCGAACAGTAAGCTATAAAGGGCCCCCAAAATTACTAGTGTAAAACCATTCAAACGGGAAAACCAACTGTCTAATCTATATAAAAAAAAAAAAAAAAAAAAAAAAACGAGAAACGAGAAACACTTGTGAACCACATCAACAAACGACAACTACTGAACATCAGATTCCTCACTTAGGACAGGTGCAAACAAATGCAGCGGGTTTAAACGTTTTAATGGTGCCAAACCTTCACCCTTTTTCTGAAACAATAGTGTAACATCACAACATAGAAAGACACACTATAAAATATCAACTGAAATAGCTTAACTCAATCAAAGGACATACTAACACCATTGAACATACACTTAACAAAAAAATTTGACCTATGATACAATGTAAATACAAAATAAATAAACTAAGGGAAGAATAATAAAAGTAACATGTTATATCGGTATGAAATGTTAAACAATTAAAGAAAAACAATCTGCTCGAACAAAAATATCAGCCGTTTGCAATAACTTTAAAAACAGGTAAATGAAAATAATTTTGTTGTTAGGTATACGTATACAGTTCCAATAGAGAAAGGAAATATTTTTATAAAATAAATAATTTAGATGTTCATAGTACGAAGTGAAAATTTATAGTAATACCAAACACTTATAAAAGCTGGTATATAGACCAGATATAACCCTGAATAACATTTAATAACAAAAAAGCAATACAATTAGTATCAACAGGTCAAATAAACAATAAAGTACGATTTGAGAGTACTCGCAGTTACTGACAGCTAGTTAAAAGCCAAAACAATTAATAATAAAAAATCATGCATCAGAGACTAAAATCAAACTAAAACACATCCCAGGGATTTAGTATTTTAACGTCATGGACAGTCAAAGAAGACATGACTAGTGCAATGCCAAAAATAAATGTATCGACAGACAGTAGGATAGTTAGGAGTTTAACCTCTTTATAGATCAAAACGAACGTGGGTGTGTCTTTATACATCCCGTTTGAAAAGAATACAAATTTAGTTATGTTTTAATTTGCTGATGACAAAATCGATATTAGTGCCAATGTAAACTATATTCAAAGATCTAACTACAACATTGGTAAGATAACCTTTACTAATAAGTTTGTTTAAAGGTTCGATGAGTTTACACGGATCACATAGTGATTTCCGCGCTTTAAGTACAATATTACCGTAAAATTTAGGATGTGAAATACCGTTTATAATCAGTTTTCTACAAGTACAGCCAAATTTACTAATCAAATCTTTGTATCTATGAAAGAACTTAGCAAAAGTTTTACGTAATTTATGGTAACGGAATCCATGATTTAATAATTTACCAGTGATGCATTGATTACGTTCGTTAAAATCTATGACATCACTACACACACGGGCATAACGAACGAATTGGGATATATAAACACCGTATGATGGAGCCAAAGGAACATCGCCGTCTAAAAAAGGAAAATTAACAATAGGGAATGAAAAATCGTTTCTTTTGTCGTAAATCTTCGTATGGAGTTTTCCTTTAGAGATTGAAATGTCCAAATCCAGAAAAGGACAACTACTGCTGTTTATGTTAGATTTAGTTAAAGTAAGTTCTATTGGGTAAATTTCGGTAGTATATTTAGAGAACTCTGGATTATTTAACGAAAAAATATCATCTAGATAACGGAAGGTGTTGTTGAATGTATCAACCAAATGTAACAATGACGTGTCTTTCCTGAGTTTGGTCATAAACTGAGATTCATAGCAATACAGGAATAAATCTGCTATTAAAGGGGCGCAGTTAGTGCCCATAGGAATACCTACTACTTGTCGATACACTTTATCGCCGAAACGTACATATATGTTGTCTAGGAGAAAATTTAAGGCTTCAATTATATCTTCACATTTCCAGTAAGTGTATCTAGCATACTTTCCTTTTTCGTTACAGAAAAAAGCTTTAAACGAGTTACAGCAAATAAATTTGTAATGAGATTTTTCAAAAGACCATTTAATTAAATATGAAAACTTTTTCTTGATAAGATTGTGTGGAAGTGTAGTATAGAGAGTAGAAAAATCATAACTGTCAACAGAATTAAAAGGACCATCAAAAGCATGTATTTTATCTAAAACCTCTAAAGAATTTTTAACACTCCAAAAATAATTAATACCATTATTTTCATAAGCTTTATTACAAAAGTTAATAAAAAGTTCTTTGATAGTAGTAAGGGAGGTAGTTAGAAGCACTGATAGATTGGTAGTAGAACACTTACTAGATGCGGAGATGAAACGGAATTTAAATGGTTGTTTGCGCAATTTAGGTAACCAGTACATAGTAGGGACTTTCAAATGTTCGGAAGAGGCTTTAAGCTGGGTAGTTGCAGTGGTATGCTTGTTTACAATTTGACTCTCTGTGGAGCGTACGGACCTGAATGTAGATGAATTTGTAATTTCGTTTTGGAGAACTTCCGTGTAGTATATGCGTCACACCACCACTACATTATTTGCTGCTTTGTCTGCCGGTACGAACACAAACCTCTTTGCGAGTACTTGGAGTTTATTTTTTATTCTGGAAATGGGAATATCATGGACCCTATTACTAATTTCAGAATTGTTTTCAAAATGAGATATACGAATATTAACAGTATTCATAATTTTATTCAAATAACTGTCTAGAGATTTTTTATCAGATTTTTCACGTTTACACCAATTTTTACAGTAGACAGACAGAGCGTCTTTAATGATCTGACGACACTGTTTCCAATCTATTTTAGATGGGGGACGATATTTCGGTCCTTTTTTAAGAAAAGTTATGACCTCACGGTCTTCGACGATGTTGAGGTATCCTGTAAGGACATGACCATAGGGAACATATCTAAAACAAGATGTTTCACAATCTCAAGTGGAAGGAACATTATTTTCTATATTGACGACTGATGTAACTGACGTATAATTAAAAATCAAACTTCTGCTGGGTTTTTATATTTCTGCATATTCATACACCAGTAGTATACATATGTATATGCCAAAAAAAATATATACACAAGAAAAGATAGAACAAACTGAAAAGAAAGATGGAATTATAATTTTACAATCATCTGTAGTTTATGTTTAAACCCTTCTATTGTATGAAGTTCTATTGAAACGTTTTGAAAATACTTTTATTCTGGTTTTCAGACAAAAATCATCATTAAAAAATAATTTTGATTGTCATTGATATAAAATTAAGTGGTTCTTTTAGAATTCTGAATGCTTCTATATACAGAACACACTTACAAAAAAATGACTAAGATCTTCAATGTTAAACAGACACAACTTGGTGTCTTAACAAAATGAACACGCAACACATTAGCATTTAAATTGCTGCTGCTATGTCTGAGCTTGGTGTACAAGACATCAAGAATCCTGTCCTCAACATAATGAAATTTTAAATGTTTGTGTTTTTACTAGGAAAATAACGTATAATAGCTTCAAGCTTGTTTCAAGCCCGAATCGTAGAATAAAAGAGAGTTCGAATACATTTCCAGCCTGATTACTTGAATTCAATCATATCTAATTGGTTTTGTAGCTAGGCTTTATTGATTATGCAGTGGTAAAACAAATCTCTTGGCAGTTACTTATAATTGATGGGGTAATATCATATGGTTATAAATTTCGAAAAAGAATAAGTTATTGACTTAAGACATGTAAGTGACGATGTTTTACAAAAGATAACATTTTTCCTAATTATCTTAAAAACTATGATACATACAAACAACCTGTAAACAGTCAAACACAGTAGGATATAGACATAAGAAGATGTGGTATGAGTGCCAATGAGACAACTCTCCATATGCTTTATCCACAAAATTGCAAATATGACTGCAACCATAAAATAACGCCTTATATTATATACCGCCTTGCATTTGAACTTTTGAATTTTTTTAAGAAATTGGCATGACTTAAACACAAAAAGCGATGAGGACCCCCAAATGAAGTGTGACGCAAATTACTACATAACCATTCGCACAAAATAGAAATTATTCATGTACAAATAGAGCTAAAAATATTATTGTACACTCCAACTATCCGACTGAAACATTAAGTTTTTGTGTCGCCCGTTAAGCAACCCAACCCATCTGAACTTTGGTGGATAGATTATTTGAATAAACACGTTTTAGATACGTAATTTCACAGAGTGACATGTATATTAGGTGTGAATTATTTTTTTACCGGGTAATCATAACATGATCTAATAAGTTGAAGTTGACACCTTGTACACAGGAAGTTGAAATGTTACTACACCCAGGAGGCCGGAATCTTTAAAAACAATTAAAATTCCAATTGGAAAATTAAAAAAACGTAACTTTTTAAATTAGGATCGTATAAATAATGAGGTTTAACTAAATGGGAAGGGGGACCTAATATAACCGTAATTTGTACTAAACTGACACGTTTTGCTTTTTAACGCCCGCAGTTAGTTTTGTGATGCTAACCAGACACACTATACAGACTCAGACAACTATCCACCAGAGTTTTAAAACTTCTATACTTGTACTGCCCTAGTGGTAGCATGCTGAGAACAAGCACTGGGGTCGTTGGTTCAATCCTAAGTCTGGTCTGGACAAAGACTTTAAAATCTATATTTGCCTCTTCTCTATTATGCATGCAACATTTAGAAGTAAGAGCAAGGACTGGTTGACAATCATATCAAATCTCCTTATTTTTATAATGTAGTTTTCACGTAACGGATGTATACCTGATATAGGGATGTACTTAAATTCCAGTGGTGTTGCATCATGAATTAGGCCACAACAGTAATACTATGTGTTTTAAGTTATATATTTGCAAACGTTGGGCGTAGGTAAAAAATTTATAACCTTATTTCCAAGGGACAATCTTTTGTAAATATTTTCTGTTTACTGTAAAAAAAAATGGGGTGGCAGTTTTAAATCAAGATTGTTTTAGGTTTAAATATTTTTTTTTATTATCACATATAGCCGGAAAGAGTAACTAACACAAGTTTAATTTCTTTTATAGTCACCATAGAAATGTCCTCACTACGATTTAATTCCAGCAAACGTTTGTCTTCAAATGAATATGATTTATGTATTGAATCAGAAGAGTAGTCTGAAACGACAATAGGTACAAGTAGCTCACTCATAATATTACAATCAGCTGTAAATGGTTTCTTTTTCCATGAAAATTTCTCTTCTTTTGTAAATTTATTGCTTTTGTTCATCTTTGGCATCCTAAAAAGAAAACAAAATGACTTTAGAATAGGAGAAACATAATTTTAGACCATGACAAAAACGTTTTCCATATAATTTCAAGCCTGTCTTTTTATGCAATAAATGTTGATAAATAAATTTAAAAGTGTAGAAAAAATAATTGCATGTAAGTACAATTTCCAAACTAAGTACTTTATTTCTAGTGAACAAAAATCAATGGAAGATAACTAACTGTATTACCAGACCTACATAACTTAGAAAATCTTGACTAAATTTGTTATAACCTAGCAAGCATGACCTTAACTTTGTAAATTATAAGACAGTTACCAAGTTTCATTATCAAAGAAAAAATGGCCATTTTCATATTTGAACTTTGGGTGTTCAATTTGCACATGTATTGTATAAGTCGAAAGCCTATTACAAAAATGCTTATGAAATATCCATTGGGTGTATCAATTTTGCAACAATTATATTCAATAGACAAAATTTATGCGAACATGTGTCTGAAAATGGAGATATCTCAATAAGGGGAGGGAGGGGTCTTGTATTACGATTTAATATTTTCCACTAATTTTTAACTTGTGAGGATTAATTAATTACTCGTCAATATATTTAATGTGCTTTCAAAGGAAAGAAAATGCACAAATAGCATAAATGTGGTACCACAGATGTTTATATATATAACAATGGTCATGTAAAACGGACAATTTATGATGTTACACATGATAACATTTATGCATACATTTTATTTTGCATACATTTCTATGCTATGATGTCATGTCGGCAACTGAAAAAAAAAACACAAATCTGGTTGAAAAAAAAAGTTATTTCTATACAGTTTTAAAGTTTTAATTCTGAAAATTTTATTTACAAATCGCCTCACAAATATTCTGGGGGTAAGGGCAGATTTCCAAGTTTTACGAAACGGATTGGTTGTCCCAGCATCGATGGCTTTTTGTATGAATAAAAAAAATAATGTCCCCTTTGTTGATATTTTTAGAAATAACTATTGGATCAAATTTTACAAAACTGGTCTAATTTTCACGACATATCATTTGGGAATAATAAAGCCCTATAAAATTGTATATTTATTCGCATATTTCCAAGTTTTTCGAAACAGGAGATGAAGTAGAATGGGCCTAGTTTTAAGTTTGTCTTCGTATTTTTATTCTCGTCATTTCAACACATTATATTATTTACGATTTATTAGAATTGATTTTTTTATCTTTTGAATGTACTTACATGATTACGCCCTGAAAATTATCGGCAATTAAATTAAGAAAATCGTTAGGCGTATAATTTTCTTCACAACAATGATGGATTTTTCTTTACAACCTCATATTATTTACATCATTCCAATCGGTAATAATCGGTTTCCGATGGCCGAGACATTCATTGGCCGTTACTTAGATTTTAATAGAGTTGCAAATCTCTTGTATTAAATGTCTCTGGTTACATATTTGTTTTCTCGTTAGAATTGATTCTAATTTTCATGTCAGTTCAAAGACGTAGTTTGTAGCACTTCTGGGATGAATTCCCAATTGTTTTATTATGTAAATATTATATAATTGTTGAATGTGATGTTTCTCAGTTTTGATAACTGTATTGTTTGACTTTTTCTTAACTTACGAGTAATCCCCCTTTTTTGACAATAAGTTCACAAATATGTAAGGATTGGTATTTTGCAATCAAATCAATAAAACCAGCAAATGTTGCAAAGCCGTACAATTATCGAGAACATTTGCAATCGATTTAGTGTGTGTTATAATTATGTAGGTATTAACGAACCGTTCCCGGAAATCATAATTTCCGTACTGTCGGAGCAGGGGATAAAAAAATGAAAAAAAGAAATCAATAAAATCAATATGTTGGTCAAAACAAAAAAATCCGAATCAGTTGTATAATATGGTACTTACCATACTAAAAATAATTAGATATTTGAATCTTTAAAAAGAAGACAATTGAATGAGCCCCGTTTATATATTTTAAATTTATTTAATAAATTTTATTTTTGAAATTTGAGAAATGTGTACACGGTGCCGTCAATTTAACAATTCTGGTGGTGTCAGGTTAACAATCATACCATGCATCATTATGCAATATCAAGCGATACTCGACTTACATATGTATCATAGATATAGATATTTCATGGTTGCCAATTGTTATGAATTTCTATTTTGTAGCCTTTTGTTTTCTCGTTTTGGTCATCTGCGCATTAGATTTGATGAACGGATATCATGTCCATAAAAGTTGTCGCTGCAATTTTGGTTACCTTGGTAAAATTGATTAGTAGGTAATTGCATCAGTAAAAGCTTTTCTAGGAAGCTTGAAATTGGATATGTAACAGCCTTACTTGAATAAAACGTAACGACGTCAAACATTTGATTTCAATAAGCAGACATCCTTTTCAATGTATAACTGTTGCATCGCCATGGGTTACATTGCAATGAGGGCAATTGCATAAGTTATATCTTTTCAAAAAAGCTTATAATTGGAAAAGTAATAGTCTTTTTTCACTTACTATGTGCTAACCTTTAAAGAAAATTATTTTTTGGCATTATGGTTGCCTTTTTTCTTTAGAATTGTTAATTGCACATCAATTGCTGTGGTATTGCAACACCCGGAAAAGAAAACGGCTGACACATTTTTTTTTCAAGGCATCGACATGACAAACTGAAACACTTCAAACGATAAAAACAACGTCTTGATTTATGACAAAACAATAAAAGAAAAACACATACGACAGCCAGCAACAACTGAAACACCGATAGATTTCAACCAAATCACCATATGAATCTATGGTCCAAAGAGACAACTGAGCCTTTATCAAGGGAATGCCGATACCAAACAAGTTCTGTTGTTCTTTTTTTAATTCTATCAAAATATTTTTTTGTAAAATATCAATCACATAGAATGACTGTTTGTTGGATTCAAATGGATACATAGACGGCTATAGGATTTCAAAAAGGTGATCCTAGAGTGACCCATCGAAAAAATAAGTGGACGGAGCAGTACAAAAATGTATAATTATGTTATTCGACTGGAGGTACTAAGAGTTTTTTCTTGAAAATATTATTCATTTATTTGCTAGTTGAAATGTCATGTCGTATATTTTAAAAATCCAAATCCCCGCCAAGATTATCAAATGGTCGTCCTCTTCTAAAAGACAGAAGAAACGAAAGCAATGAGTATAATTATTAGGTAAATTTTAAAGTATGGTACTTTATTCAACAGTTATAATATTTAACAGATGAGAAACACAAGGTATAAATATAGCATAGGCAGTAAATCATCTAATTTATCAGATGACTTTTTGTCCGTTGTCATCGACTTATGTGTTTCCGCCTCTCTTTTATTAAAATAACTTTCTAGAATGTTGATGTCATTTTAATTCGTTCATACGGCAAAATCAAAAGAATTTTGGTGTATCGTCTAGAATGAACTTAATCATAGACAGAAGGTTTTCCTGCTATTAAACAAGGATTCAAACACCTCCACAGATCATTTGTTCATACATTTGGTTCAAGCAAACAGAAGGTCGTGGTTAAACAATGTTTTAATTTGAAACAATAGAAACATGAGAAAGTTGTGATTTCAAATTTAAGGCAAAAGAAAATCGTGATTTTAAATTTCAGCTATTAGAGTCATGATTTCAGATTTTAGCCAACAGAATCTTGTGATTAAAACTTCATGTAAGTTATAATTCATACATGTCAACTTTAATCAGATAACAATCTTGACACTTTCGTTGTTTAGAATATACTTACCCCTCTCGTCCAATAGAAAATCAGTTTTTCTCTTCTGATTTCATAGTACATGTCTTTCCATGAACTATACAATGATAGACAAGAAGAAGAAGATGTGGTATGATTGCCAATAAGACAGCTCTCCACAAGAGAACAGATGACACAGAAATTCACAACTATAGGTCAATGTACGGCCTTCAACAATGAGCAGAGCTTATACTGCATAGTCAGCTATAAAAGGCACCGAAATGACAAATGTGAAACTATTTAAACGAGAAAATTAACGGCCTAATTTATGTACAAAATAATGAACAAAAAACCAAATTTGTTACACAGCAAATGACAGCAAGCACTGCATTACATGCTCCTGACTTGGGACAGGCACTTATAGATTGTAGTGGTTTAAACTAGTTTGTTGGCGCCAAACCCTCCCCTAATCTGAGACAGTGGTGTAACAGTACGACATAAGACCAAACTATAAAAATCAGTTTAAAAAGGCTTAATTCATCAGATGGAAACACATAGAAATACATCTAACAAAACCACAGAATGGACGTGGACGGGTACTTATACATCCACACAACAGAAAGACACTGGGAACTGATCTGAGAGTACTCGCAGATACTAACAGCTAGTACATGAATGATTTTTCACTGTAGATTAATAATAAAAGTTAAACTCTTATTGACTACACTTATGAAGTGTACAATCACCTGAAGCAATTTCCATCGGAAAACAGCCTACTGATTAAAGATGAAAGCGAATTATAAAAAAAACATTTTGAAAATTGCAAACGTTTATAAAAGTACATATAAGTAACACAACAAACAACACGAAATAGGGACAAAGGTTGAAGTAAAATAATCTATAATCTAATTTTCATACTAGACCTTAGAATCTATTTTTTTAAAGAAAACAATGACTTCTGATATACAAAGGAAAGGAACTTTAAAAAAAAAAATACATGTACATTCACCAATAAACAGTAAGCATCTGATGTTGAATTATCGTTATAATCATATTTATTGAGGGAGTTTTAAAATTATCAAAAAATAAACAAACTTGAAAAAGATGATTTATGTAACATTGTTTACATTTTATAATCAAGAAATTTAAGATATACAAGTATTAAATTTTTCCTGAGGCGGAAAAAAACTAAATTTTTGAACAGTTTATCTTATTTGTCCTCACAAAACTATCTCAGCGCTATTTCATTGAAATGACCATAACATATGATTTACATTCTCTCTATTAACCAATTCTTATTAAGGTTTGAATATTAGAATGGGAAAAAAGTAAAATAACATAAATACAGAACTCCGAGGAAAATTAAAGAAAGATAGTTTTGTAATGTATTCCAAGGTGTGAATATGTTCTTAATTGGTCAGAAAATACTTGGTCATGTTTTATGAACATTTTTAATCATCGACTACACCTTAGGTGTTATATATTCAGAAAAAAACCAAGTATTGTCTAACCTATACGTAGAAACAATTTTGCCTTTGAAATTGTGACTACAATTACATTTTGATAGAAACAACTGATTTTTAAATTTTTTTTAACACAAGCCATTACAAAATTTCATTTGTTTCAAACTACACGGTTCTGATTTTATTTCTGAACATAATTGATTTCCGAATGGATTTGTTTCCAAGCAATATTATCAGAGTGTCTGCAAATGGCATTACTGACTTGATGTATATACATGAAATTCGTCTAAAAATGGAAGGTACGTCGATATTAAAAAATACAAGAAATAGTACACAAGAAGAAATATTTAGAATAGTCATTGTAAATAAATTCAATGCATTTTTCCACAATCTGGTGTACATATGATGGTCGGCTAATTTTAAATGTTTTGAAATTTTCATTTTTGTAATTGTGAAAGAAAACATTCCAACTTGAAATACAGCATTAATCATAGTAATTACACCATACAATGCCGCAGCCGTGTTCATATCATGACGATCTAGAAAACAAGCTAAATACGTTGGAGAAAACGAAATGTCATCCGCTGTTACACATGTGATTATTAGGAATATTATTATGAAAATAAAACATAAGATTAAATACATTATTGTCTTCTCTAAAGAGAAAATACGCTCATACTTGAAAGGGAAGACAATATATGTGAACTTTTCAATCGCTGCTAACGTTAACAGGATATGCGGAAGGAACATAGTACCTAGTACGAAAAATAAATATAATTTACATGTCGTTCGATTCAGCCATATTTTCCCGCTTAACATCATACCAGTAGATGTTATGGTAAACTGCGCATAAAATAATGTTTCTATAATCAACAATACACACAGCAGAATGTTGGCTTGATTTTGTAGTTTAGGTTTGCCCCATACTGATCGAACAATTGAAAAGTTCATTGAACTTATGAATGAAAGGATATAAGCAAAAAAAGCTGCTTGAATAAAAACAAGCCATTTGTATTTATCGAATGATTCAAGATTGTAGAAATCAGCCTTCTGTACTGCTACACTAATGTTTTCCATGTCTAGTTCCGTGGTTCCATGCAAATCCGTTCAAATATCTGAAACAAATAGACAAAGACTAAAGAAAACGAGAAAATGTCAATAGCTGTCGTATATTCAATCTAATGAATAATGTCTTAAAAAATAGTAATATTTTTTCTGTGCTTGAATCAAGCTTTTATTGCTTAAGGATTATCTTAGTTCTTAACATTTCATTCTTCTTAATTTTTCCGGTATTTATCAAAAAATGAAAATAAGAAAATAAACAATTTGATACTGCCTCATTTTTATAGGAAAAATTACTAGTTTCCCATAGCACGAATGATTACTGACCATCTTTGATTACAAAATATCAAGTGATGTTTTGAAACCAAATGTGATTTTCTAATGAATACTCATTTTGATTGTATCAGAGCACAGGTTACTTCGATTTACTTTGGATACACCGCATTAAAATCGAAAATTGAGTCAATAGAAACGGAGAATATGTATATAGAACAACTTTGCCAGAGGCGGATTGAGAGACCCTCCTTTTTGAACTACATATATCAAATATGTTTAATGCATATACTTTTTACATGTACAACGTAGCTTAGTCCCCCACTTTTCAAGGTCCTGGATCCGCATCTGTATGCATTGTCTCAAAATATAAAAATTATTTGTGCAAGGCTTAGAAACAGGTAGAATTCGAGGCTTGATCGAGCATTTCCATCCCTTTTCGGGCAGAATACAAATAAAATGTATGCTTTTAGACAATGTATAGTCGTTCCAATTATAATGCATCTATCAAAATTGTTCCTATTTGAATTGGAATATTTGGGGTAAAAATCTACTAATAGAAATTTATAGCGGACGAAATGAGTATTCCACAAATTTGCTTTATACACAATGTCAATGTTAAAACTCTGAAACACATTACCAACCGCACAAACATGACTTTATATGTTGCCTTTAGTTCGCCTTCATTGCCGCCTCCGGCTGTCATTGTTTTGTCTTTGCTTTGCTTTTCCCATTCGTTTTTGTCTGGGTGGGAAAAGTGGGTACCTTATTTGTATAATCTACTTCTCTTACAGATTTCAACCTAGTCCCATGAAACTTCACAGTAAGATTGCATATATGTTGAAGGTGGGTATCTGCTATAACGAAAATTGTTCGAGGATTTTTTCTCTTTTTTTCAGACTCAAGAACTTAGTTATTTTTAAATGTTCAGTATAGAGCATTCTCCAATAACTAAGAAAAACTCCACGCTACCCGGCAATTTTTGTGTTTTGGATCAAATGTATTTTTAATTATGTTTTTACTTTTGTGAAATATTGATTAATTGATTGATTGGTGTTTTACGCCACTTTTAACACTATTGTTCTATTTCGTGGCAGTCAGTTTTTATTGGTGGAGGGAGCGTGAGTGCCCGGATAGAGCCATCGACCTTCGGAAGGAAAACTGAAAATTGTAGGCATTTACATTTGGATTCGAGCGCAGTAGTTCGACTGCTTAGACCACTTGGCAACCGAGACGCCCTTTTGTGAAGCAAGATGAAGTTTGAAATTTTAATTCATAATGTAATAAGGGTTGTGGTAAGCTATTATTTACTCATACGATCATAAGACTTCAAATATCAGTGTGGACAGGTCAACAGGTCGGCAAATCGATAACTAAATGTATTGTCGAATTTACTATGGTTGATAAATTGACAATGCAAAATTTTAAAAGACAGGTTATAATTTTTTTTGTTACTTTTCGTACATAACTGAAATAATTGCTCTTTATTACACTAAACGTAGTTAGTATTATCATTATTCCATAAGGCTCGACAAAAGCTAGTACAATTTCGAGGCCTTCTCGTAAATAAAGGCAATAGTTGTATACCGCTGTTCAATAGTCATAAATCGATTTAAATGAAACAAATCCGGGTCACCAACCAAAACTGAGGGAAACTATAGTTATGTATATTTCTACATATGCATACATCAGTAGTATACATATTTGTATGCAAAACAATATACATACAAGAACAGAGAGAAAAAAAACTTAAAAGAAAGAAGGTATTATAATTTTACAATCGTCTAGTCTGTATTTTATGGTCAGACCGTTTTGTTGTTTGGTCTTTATTTAGAGTTTTTTAAAATAAAGATCGTCCTTGAAAAAAAAAGTTTCGATTGTCATTTCTGATAAAAATTTATAAAGGGCATCTTCAATGTTAAATAGACACAACCTGGTGTCTTAGCAAAATGAACACTCAACAAATTAGCATTTAGATTGTTGCTGCTGTGTCTGAGCTTAGTGTGAAGAACACTGTCTCCAACATTATGAAATTTAAAATGCTTGTGTTGTTACTAGGAAAATAACGTATAATAGCTTCAAGTAAGTTTTAGAGAAAGAATAGAAGAGTGTTCGAATACATTTGCA
The DNA here is from genome assembly GCF_021869535.1 of Mytilus californianus. NCBI lineage: Eukaryota > Metazoa > Mollusca > Bivalvia > Mytilida > Mytilidae > Mytilus > Mytilus californianus. The sequence goes on from NW_026262626.1 coordinate 15,401,967, forward strand.
TCCTTATTACTGGAGTTTAATAAAATATAAGTGGCTTCGTAGCTAGGTTATATTGATTATGCAGTGGCAAAAAAAAATCACTTGGCAGTCGCTGATATATGATAGGGTAATATCATATGGTTATGGATATTGTAAAAGTTTTTGACTTAAGAAACGATGTTTGACAAATGATAAAATTTTTTCAGATTATCTTAAAAACTATGATACATACAAACAAGCTGTAAAAGGTCAAACATAGTAAGATATGCATTCTCCACAAAAATGCAAATATGAATGAAAAAAAATTTATCAACTCCTTATATTTAAGACGGTTTTGCACTTTGATTAACATGATTCCTTTTTTTTTTTTAATTGACATGACTAAAATTAGAAAAGCGAAGAGGACCCCCAAATGAACTGTGACGCAAATTACCACATTATCATTTGCACAAAATAGAAGTTTATCATGTACAAATAAAACAAAAAAATATTTTTGTACAACCCAATTATCTGACTGGAACATTTCGTTTTTGTGTCCCCGTTAAGCAACCCAACTAAAAATGTTTACCTACTGTGCCTGGTATGTATGCAATAGTTGGCTAATTGCAGCATGAACATTTGGTGTTTCCACTTCCATCCACTTCATCTTAACTTTGGTGGATAGTTGGCAATAATAACACATCTCCTTATTTTTATATTTGAATTTTCCGTGAAATAGAAGTTCCATCATAATATAAGTTCCAAACGAAAGACATGTTCTGGAATATTAGTCCCCTGGAACAAATATATATGTTACAGTAATTATTCCTAACGGAATAAATAGAAAATTTGTTCCAGCAGGAACAGATATTATGGAATTGCATGTAACAAAGTTTCCGGGTGAACTTCTGTTATTCGGAACACACGGAAGTTGACAAATTACTGTGTATATCCCATGTCAAAACCGAATTAATTTAAAACAATGATTAAATAAATCAGTTTCATTTCCATTTGGATATATTATTTGAATTTTTTTCTTTCTCATTCCTTATGTTAATAAAGGGTAGAAAAAATATTGTTCTTACCTTTAATTATTAGTAATGGATTCCAATGACAGTTATAAAATTGAGCTAAGTTAGCAATTGATAGTATGTAATAAAGAAAGATACTATCAACTGTCAGAGTATCTGTCGAATGACAATTAGTACTAATGATAACCATTTCGTTTATACATGTATGCATGTTAATCAATATTCAATTATGTGATATTTTGCGATTTGACGACAAAATTAATTGCCACATCCTTTGGTGTCAATCTGATAAACATTGTTCTGTAAATGGTCACTACAATCTCCACTTGTGCTATATTACTGGATCTTCTCACCTATTTTTGGTGAGAACTTTCGATTTTGTTCTGGTAATTAATTTTGTTTGCACTGGTGGTTTTGTCAGTAACATCAGACACATATAATACAAGAGATTCGCAACTTAGCGAACTAACGTATATTCTCCTGGCCACTAAGAAATCCTCGCAAGATCTCCTTTGGTTATAAAAAGTATTCAAAGTACTCGAAATAATGATGAATGTCCAAACAACTACCGATATGAAAACAGACTCCTATTTCAGTGTAATAGATACCATAATCAAATTATATATACTGTGTTCGTATCAAATTGAGACTATTATACGAATATATTATGTCTAAGTATCAAATAACTATATTTTAATTCATTTGTTTATAAACCTTTAATCATGGTCGGCTTTGTTTTCTTGATAAATATAATTATTTTGATAGTTGATTAATTTTATGGTTTATTAGGATCGTATAAATAGCGAGGTTTTAATAAATGGGAAAGGGGGAGCTTATATATCTCGTAAAACTTGTTTCCTCAATGAATATATATTTTTTTTACAGACTGGTATAAAAAAAAAATCGTGCAATTAAAAAAAAACAAATCGTGCAATTAAAAAAAAACAAATCGTGCAATTAAAAAAAAACAAAAATTGTCGAACAGAATATAACAGGACAAAAGATGATGAAAAATATTTAATATGAATCCTCATATGTACTAAACTGACATGCTCTCACTACTTAATGTTGCATGGTTAATACAGAATCAGCAAATATACATTTTAAAGTCTTTGACCTGATCAGACTTAGGATTGAACCAATGACCCATGTCCTTGTTGTCAGCATGCTACACTGACACTAGTGTGGTATGAGTGTAAAAGGTTTGAAACTCTGGTGGATAGTTGTATTATTGATAATCATACCATTCTCCTAATTTTATACTGTAGTTTTTGTTTAATGGATGTATACATGATATAAGGATGTACCAAAATTTCCAATGGTGTTGCTTCATGAAATGGGCCAAAACAGCAATAATATATGTTTTATGCTTGCAAACGTTGGGCGTAGGTAAAAATGGTATAACCTTATTTCCCAGGGACACAATTTGTAATCATTTTTCTGTTTATTGTGAAAAGGGTGGGATGGCAGTTTTAAAGCAAGATTGTTATAGGCGTAAACATTTTCTTTTATTATCAGATGTATAAGTGTAACCTGAAAGAGTAACTGAAACAAGTTTAATTTCTTTTATATTCTCCCTCACTACGTTCGTCCGAATATAAAGTAATTATATTCTATGGCTTTAACAAAGAACAAAAGATTAAATGTAGGTGTGCTACTCGCTATAACCTTTAATTCTATATCTTATGTATCAAATACAAACATGATAATTATAGTAATCATAATTACAAATACAAATATACATTAAATCATCCGTGAATACACGTGTCTCTTCTTTAGGCTATAGCGAGAGTCGATGGTCAGAAAGATGACCGCACGGGTTTTAAGTGCAAACGAATGGTCACATGTCATGAATATTCATGAACGGACAACGAACTAAATTTTATTTATATTCTCCCTCACTACGTTCGTCCGAATATAAAGTAATTATATTCTATGGCTTTAACAAAGAACAAAAGATTAAATGTAGGTGTGCTACTCGCTATAACCTCGAGACAAAGGGAAAAAAGTTAAGTAATGGTGTACGTGAGCTGAATAATGTGAGTAAATAATAACACCAAAAGAAAAAAAATGTCTTATAACTCGTTATATACCAAGATTTGATGAAACCGTTAGTTGCTTTTTAACAGAATCTTTGATATAACCGTCTTTAGCAAAATCGGTACGCCACCTTCCATGTTCTTTAATTAAACGATCAGAAACACCATTTCTTGCAGCAGCAGTGGCACCACCGCTGCGCAAACTATGTAGACAAAATAGTTTACAATCAAGACCAATCGCAGATAATGTGCCCAAAAGTAATTCCCTAGCTCTTGTATAAGATAAAGGACGATTAACTTCTGCTAACTTATAAGAATTTGTTGACTTTAAAAATCTAACAGAACGGAAAACATATTCATCAGAATCTGAAGACAGTTTAGCTAAATTAATGTATGTCAATAACCAGACTACTGGACAGGTAGACAAATTTGTTCTAGAAATTATAACATTATTTCCCCTTCTATATATATCAGTTTTCCCGGATTCAATATTCAAAGAAACGTAAGTGTCAAAAATTTTTATGTTAGACATCTTTAAATTTGCAATCTCACTGTAGCGTAAAAATCCTGCATAACCAACTAACATCATTGTACAAATTCTAACATTCGGCAAATGAGAACGATCAATGCCAATTTTGTCTACTGTCTTCTGTAAATGATCTGCTGTAATTGGTTCTTTTTTCAATATTGGTTTACCAAGGATTTTCTTCGGTCCTTCAATCATCATCTGAATAAGCTTGTCTTCGCACGGATTATACACTAAATTGAAATCATGATACCACTTTATGCTATAAAAATGAGCTAATAAAACTGACTCAGATACGGATTGCTGTACAAGGCCACTAATATAAACTGCAACAGATGATACACTTGCGGGCAACGGAATAACTTTATATGTAACACACCATTCTTTAAATTTTTTGAAATACACATCATACTTTTTATTTGTAGAAATTGCTTTACTGCTTCTCACAATATTGAAAATGCTTTTTTCACATCCAATAAATTGTTGATTTGAATCCGCAAACTGAGAAATTTCCTTCCATGTTACACTGTCCTGTAACAATGAAACATAAATAGATCTAAACACAACAACTTAGCTAAATAATCAAAATACATCATAATAACATAACAAACATGCAAAGTGCATCTTTAACAACTGCACGATGTGTATTTTTATCCAATAACCGCACACTGTGCATATTTGATTTTTTAACCGCACAAGGTGCATTCTTACTGTTAAACCACTCAAGGTACCGCACAAGGTGCATTTTTTGTACTTCAACCGCACAAGGTGCTTCTCAATCATAAACTGCACAAGGTGCTTCTCAAACATAAACTGCACAAGATGCATCTCCATTCTATCAATTTATATAACTAATAATGTATACAGATGTAAGCGTATGGTCTATTCCGTAGTAGTTACCTAGACACGTTTATTTAACCTTGTAGTAATAAATTTACAACCGATAGTACAAAAGAATGTGACCTCCTATGATGAACAATCAAGTTTAAAAACGAGGACGTTACTGATGAATGGGGATTGAGCGAACACACTGTCTTTGTCTGAACCAGATAAAAAGAAATGTTTTGGACGATCAAATTCAACAAAATCTGTAATAAGATCGTAAAATTTATTTTCCGTGTTGTTCCAAACCATAGGCCAAAACAAAGCAGACGTCCATTTAGGAACTATCAATACACCTTTTGCTCGACAAGTTAACATATGATTTAGTACTCGGCAAACTAACCCAACCGGGGGCACAATCCAATTGTTTTCTCCTGACCAGTCGAAAGCGAAAGCGTCGACTCCTAGAGTTCCAGGAACCCAAAACTTTGAATTAAATCGAGCAATCTTATGATTTTTATCGTCTGCAAATCTGTCAAAAGTAAATTTTCCCCATCTGTTATAAACAAACTAAAAACGCTGTCGGACACAGCCCAGTCATCAAAATCAAAAATTCTACTATAGTAATCTGCTTGTACGTTTTCCGATCTTGGGATCCACTCAACTTCAATCGTTATACTGTTAACTATGCAAATTGTATAAATATGCATAGCAAGTTCATGTAAATCAGGCTTCATGCTACCCACTTTGCATATATGCACGACATTTTGATTGTCAGTATAAATTTTTACAAGTTTTCCTGTTAACTGTGCAAACATACTTTCTAAAAGAAACTCAACAGATTTCAACTCTCTCCAAGTGGAGCTCTTAAGTCTTTCTTGTTCACTAAACATATTATGAGCAATTTGTAAAACATTGCCATCGATAAAACCTGCTCCAGCATACATACTGGCATCGGAAAAAATAATTCGTTCTGGAATCTTGTGTATAGGACATACTAATAAATTTGGTATATATTCACAATTACTTTTCCAAAATTCCAGTTCGATTTTGACTTGGGTGGGAATTTCAAAATACGAGTCCCAAGTATTTCTCTGGCAAACAGACATGCATAAATTACGTGTCATCAATTGGCAAATGTTACCAAAAGATGGAATCAAAGATATAATCTTCTCGAGAACACATGCTAAATTTCTAGCAGTTGAACGATTATCTGAAAGGATTTTTTCGATTTTGAACTGTATTTTTTCAATTTTATTGTAGGGAACTTCAATAACACCAGATATTAGATCCCATGAAAAACCTAACCAGTCTAATTTTTGCACTGGTGAAAAAATAGATTTTTCAAAATTTGGTAAAAACCCAGATTTCAATAAAGTATGTAAAACAGATTTTGACATACGTAAACACCTTTCCTTGTTATCACAAGCCCATCCGTCGTCCAAATACACAATGATCGGGAAACTTTGTAATCTCCAAAAATTAACTAATGTACGAACAACTTTAGTAAAAATATGTCCAGCAGAAGATAGTCCAAAAGGTAAAACTGAGAAAATGAAATATCTTTCTTGTCCATCAATTACCCAGGAAAAACCTAGAAATTTCTGATGTTCTGGATGTATATTAATGTGATGATAACCAGAACGCAAATCGAATTTAAACATGAAAAAACCCTTTTTTGCGTATTGCTTGGCCTCTTTAACGCCTTCAAATTTTATTTTCTGTTTTTGTACATATTTGTTAACGTGTCTCAGATCTAAAACTAATCTCTCTTTCTTCGTATCACTAATAGCTACCGTCAGAGGATTTATTACATAAGGTTTATTTGAAACTTCAGTGATACAGCCATTCATTTTTAAATCTGTAATAGCTTTCAATACAAATGAAGAATTATTAAATGCTGATCTGTTATTATTCAAATAAACTGATGGAGGTTCTTGAATAAAAGGAATAACGTAACCAAATTTTACAGTGCTTAAAACTAATTCAGAAGGCTTTAAACTATCTTCCCAAAACTGAACATGATCTTTTAATCGATTTTTTACAGTCTTATTTCCATCAGTGTATTCATAACTATTAAATTCTATATCATACTCAACTTTTTCATTAAGACAGGGGTGGGGCACTTGTAATAGTGGCTGGTGCTGACTTGGTACTGCTGAATGTACGTCGTTTGTAGGGACAGAATCGGGCAGTGTGACCTGGCCTTTTACAGTAAAAGCACAGTCCGTCGTTGTACTGCTGCTGGAAGTTGTTTTGCTGACTGTAGTTGTCATTTCTGGGTCTAGATTCTTTGCTGAAGCCACGAAAAAAGTCTCTAGCATTAAAGCCTCCTCTGCCACCACCTCCGCTGTAAGGCTTGTTAACTGTACGCTTACGGGTAGCTCTGAAAACGGCAGTTCGTAGTTTTGAAGTATCTTTAACACTGTCAGCAAGAGGATCGTCCAGATATTCATGAACGGTATCCCACCCATGGCGATCTGCAATTTTCAAAATCTTATTGCGCTGGCTTAAAGTGTCAAATTCAGTTTTAACAATAGACTGTAGATCAAGTGTTTGGTTGAGTGACTCGGAATTTAGCAAATGTTCAATTCTTCTCAAAGCTGAAATACGGTCAGTGTTGAAATTGAACTGAATCTTAATCCCTTCTTGTCTAAAATCAAAAGCCGGAGGCTGGGAAGCAATTGTAGAGGATTGACCGCTGGTGATAGTGCGTGTATTTGAATTTACAGAGCTTACTTGTGTCTTCTTGAACTCCGACAAAATTTCACTTTTCTGTCTTTGTAGAGCTTTATTCAAAGAACTATTAAATAAAGAAACTGCATCAGCTGTTGAAAGATCACTGTCGTCTTCTTTTAAAAGTTGACTTTCGTCCATTTGTTCAACTACCGAAATTTCTTCTTCAGACATAATACACGTGTCTCTTCTTTAGGCTATAGCGAGAGTCGATGGTCAGAAAGATGACCGCACGGGTTTTAAGTGCAAACGAATGGTCACATGTCATGAATATTCATGAACGGACAACGAACTAAATTTTATTTATAGTCTCTATAGAAATATTCTGTTACGCCTTTCCCAATTTATATAGTTCGTTTGATTATATTCTTAATCTGTTTATGTGTTCCAGTCTAGGAGGATTATTCATCTTTAAACCTTATAAGAAGTTGTAAGAACTTTAAAAACATTGTATCATCGTTACCTTTTCCCTCTCTTACACGTATCTCGAACTGAATTGCAAGGTCATCCCAGTACTGGAGAACATTCTAAGGACAAACTTCATCTTGGACACAATTCGTGGCTAACCACAGAGTGAGTTAATTTTATAACATTGTATTTGAAGCCTTAAAATTTCTCTTCGTATATTTGGACCTTTTCTCCGTGAAATATTGGAAATTTAACCGTTCTTGGAAGTACAACATTTTCTCGCATTAAACGGACTGTGCTATCAATTATTTTTGACATTTCGTTATCATAACATTAATTCAACACATTGTAAAATTGTATTTTATTTGTATTTTCAGCTTTTTACCATTTGTTTAGATTGGTTTGAGAATAAATTGTCAGCACCTGATAGTCTTATTGCTTGAGCCCAATCGTGGTTATACTTAATGGTCAGGCCATTACAGTAAAAAGTCTACAACTTGCCTGTTGTGTCTCACAGATAACGCCACTCCACGTCAGTTCTACAGCTACAACCTGCCTGCAAGAACGCGTCATCCCTTGACGTACAGTAAATTGACGACAACCTGTCTATACATATCTAGACAAGGAACGACAACATATCATCGCTCGTACCTGTTACATCGACAGTACGCAACACAGCTTGCCAACAACTCAACAAGGGGCCTACACAGACTATGGGAGAGACTGGACGACCGATATGGTGCTCCAATAATGTTGGAGGCGTCTCTCGTCAACAAACTTGCCAACTTTCCAACACTGACAAATAAAGACAACTCACTCCTGTACGATTTGTCAGATATTATCTCAGAAATAGAGTATCACAAAGAAAATCCCAAGCTGGGATGTTTGCTAGCTTATTTCGACTCTTCGTCCGGGATAAATCCAATTGTAGAAAAACTGCCATACGGACTCCAAGAAAAGTGGATAACAAGGGCTTCAAGATACAAGTCTAAACACGAAGTTGCCTTTCCGCCTTTCACAGAATTCTCTGCCTTCATCAGGGAAATTAGTAAAATAAAGAACGATCCTGGTTTCATCTTTGGGTCAAAAGTCACACCAAATACAAAAGGTGCTGCGCCAAAGTTCACACCTCAGACCTACTCTAAAGTCAACGTCCATAAGACGGATGTTGAACACAAACTGGAGACAGCAGTCAACAACAAGATATGTGTATCCTACACAAGACAAAGCATCCCTTGAATGAATGCCGAGCGTTCCGAGCCAAATCAATCGAGGAACGCAAAGAACTGTTAAGACAGAACAATGTGTGTTACAAGTGTTGTGAGTCAACCACACACAGAAGTCGGGACTGCAACGCAAGTATAAGTTGTAATGAGTGTGGAAGTCAACGACATACCACCGCACTTCACACCACTAGACCACAGCAACCTGCAAGTTCTCAGTATAGCTCGCCCAGACAAGCCTACGGCGGGGAGCCAACACAAGCCTACGGCGGGGAGCCAACAGAATCGGCTGAAATCAAGTTAACCTCTGTGAGTTCAACCTGCACAGAGATCCACAAAGATCCTAAGAGTGAGAAATCTTGTGCCAAGATATTACCTGTGGATGTGTACCACAAGGACAGGACAGACAAAATTATATGGATGTACGCCATCATTGACGACCAAAGCAACCGGTCTCTTGCCTCGCCTGAATTCTTCAATCTGTTCAACGTTCGGGAAAAACCTGAAAACTACTCTCTTACAACATGCTCCGGCAGAATAGCTACTTCTGGGAAAAGAGGAAAAAAATTCGTCTTAAAATCTGTACATGGTGACGTACAATTTGATCTGCCTACATTAATTGAATGTAATAATATTCCCAATAATCGAGACGAAATTCCTACTCCTGAAGTCGCAATGTATCATCCTCATCTAAAAGAACTCATAAGAAGCATTCCACCGATAGAGGAACGTTGCCAAATTCTACTCTTAATTGGAAGAGACCTTATAGAGCACATCACGTCCTTGAACAACGCCTAGGACCATCCAGAACTCCATTTGCCCAAAAATTGAAACTTGGTTGGGTCATAATTGGAAATACATACATTGACAAGCAAACTGTTACGCTTGAAGTCAACACAAAGATAACTAACGTTTCAATCACGAAACCAGTACAACTTCTCAACGCCTCAAGACTGGAAATATCCGTCAAGGACGAAAATCCAATCGTTGGTGAAGAAAACTACCAAAACTTAAATTCAGATGTGAAGGTTGCAAAAATGCACTCCGTACAATTCCTTGAGTGTACTGGATCTAGTGCCAAATCTGGTAAACTCAAGAATTTCTCTAAAAGGACAGCACTCGTGTCACTAAAAGCAGAATCTGTGACTTCTATAGAAAATTCTATGGATGAAGAAAATTTCATTCCGAAATCAACAAGACCTGAAGTTCATGGAGAGGCAATCAGTCGCATTCACAAATCTATTCCGAAAGAAGGACCGATTGCCAATTTCAATCTGCCTGTGAACAATCAACATCTACTCTGAGTAGGAAGCAATATCGCCAAGTCTAAGTTGGATATTACTGAAAAGGAACCAGTGGTCTTATCTGGACACCATCACAAAGCAACACCCTTTGTGGGACATTACTACTACAAAATCAAACATCGAGGACGCCACTTTACAGATAGAGCGACTAGATCCGCAGAATGGAACGTTAATACGAAACGCTTAATTTCGTCTGTGACTCACAAAGATGTGACATTTCGCCAAATCGGACGAGGACCAAGTACTAACTCCCGTCATACTTACCGGAGGATATCGCCGTCTTACAACGTTGGAGAAAACAGTTCCTATTATCGATACAGCAGTAATAGAACATTCTACAGAACACAACAATCTCATCCGAGACATCTTTTTTCTAAAGGACACAAAACTGTGCCAAACACAGTTTCCCGTGGAATAAATTTATTCAGGAAACTTTATACTGAAAAGTAGTAAGTTGAGTCCTGATATTTCTCACACGACCAATAGTTGTCATTTCACCTGTACATATTCATTTTATGTTGGGATTTATTTATTTATCTTATGTTCATATGCGATTAATTTATGGAATAGTGATATCAGATAGACATCAGACGGGGAGTATTCTGTTACGCCTTTCCTCAATTTATATAGTTCGTTTGATTATATTCTTAATCTGTTTATGTGTTCCAGTCTAGGAGGATTATTCATCTTTAAACCTTATAAGAAGTTGTAAGAACTTTAAAAACATCGTATCATCGTTACCTTTTCCCTTTCTTACACGTATCTCGAACTGAATTGCAAGGTCATCCCAGTACTGGAGAACATTCTAAGGACAAACGTCATCTTGGACACAATTCGAGGCTAACCACAGAGTGAGTTAGTTTTATAACATTGTATTTGAAGCCTTCAAATTTCTCTTCGTATATTTGAACCTTTTCTCCGTGAAATATTGGAAATTTAACCGTTCTTGGAAGTACAACATTTTCTCGCATCAAACGGACTGTGCTATCAATTATTTTTGACCTTTCGTTATCAAAACATTAATTCAACACATTGTAAAATTGTATTTTATTTGTATTTTCAGCTTTTTGCCATTTGTTTAGATTGGTTTGAGAATAAATTGTCAGCACCTGATAGTCTTATTGCTTGAGCCCAATCGTGGTTATACTTAATGGTCAGGCCATTACAAGAAAGGTCCCTACTACGATTTAATTCCAGCAAACGTTTGTCTTCAAATGATTATGATTCATATTTGAAATCAGAAACGTAGTCTGAAACGACAACACATACAGGTAGCTCGTTCATAATATTAGGAACAGTTGGAAGGTTCCTTTTTCCATAACTATAACTGAAAAGTTTTCCATATAATTTTATGCCCGTCTTTTTATGCAAGAAATTTTGAGAAATAACTTTGAAATTGTTCATTTTCCAAAATATGAATTTTATTCTTAATGAACAAAAATCAAAGGATGATAACTGTATTACCATACCTACATAGAATAGAAGATCTTGACAAAATTTGTTAAATATTAGCAAGCATGACGAATTGGTTGTTCTATATGATGTGTCTGTGTCTAAACTGACTTTAAATATTTTACGTCGTCTTAGATTGTGGTTTAACATCTATGTCTCGGTCTGATAAGTACCGAAGGTGACTTATTCCTGAATTGAATATGATTGTTTTGTCGGGTGAATTTGCATTGCTATACGATATGTCTCGGTATTTATACATCCAGCATTCATGTATTTAGTTATGTTTCTTTAGTGGGTTCTGTTAGATATTGTGTTATGTCTTATCGTTTGTGGTTTGAATTCTGTATTTTGGTAAATTTCACATATGTCTAATCGTCGTCACAGCATAAATTTAAGATAGCCTTTCAAGATCGTCATAATCATCATAATTATATGGACTAGTAATGTGAAAATAATTGTAAATTTTTGAATCTCGTTTCGTATAGTTGTACGATTTTCAAGATTATATATACGTCACAAAAATACGTCACTGTGTGTGGTGTGGTATGTTGTTGTTAAAGGAAGATGCTCGTTGTTATTCTGCGCTTTACATGTTGGAATGTACTATTATATTATTGATGTATGCGTTTCTCTGTGCTGAGTGTTCTTGCGTTTGTTTGTACTGTATTCCTGTCACGTAGTGTTTTCATTTTAGCGATATTTTATAATATTGCCATATAAGCGGGAGATTTGGCTAGCCATAAAACCAGGTTCAACCCACAATTATTTTTTAAATGTTCTGTACCAAGTCAGCAATATGGCAGTTGTTATGAAATAGTCCGTTTCTATGTATGTTTGCGTTTGTTTTGTTGCACTTCAGTGTTTCTGTTTTTCCGTTGTTTTCCTCTTATAGTTGATGTGTTTCCTTCGGTTTTAGTTTGTCAACCGGATTTCTTTTCTCTCGATCGATTTATGACGTTTGAACAGCGGTGTACTAATGTTGCCTTTATTCATGCGTCTGGGAACTGATGCACTAATAACATGAACATCTCCTGCTAAGCAGGCATTTCGGGTCAAATTATCCTAAACATATACTACTGTTGCCTTTACTTGAATTGGTAAATTATAAGACAGTTACCAAGTTTCATTATCAAACACAAAATGGCCATTTTTATATTTGAAATTTGGGTGTTCAATTTGGACATGTATTGTATAAGTCAAAACATTTCCAACTACATGTAACAAGATTTAAGCCTAAAAACTTAACATATTACAAAAATGCCTATGAAATACCCTAAAAGATAGATATATAATGCATCATGTATTTGAAGCAAAAGAATACTCATTGAGCGTATCAATATTGCAACAATTTTATTCAATAGATAAAATCTATGTGAACCTGTGTCTGAATATTGAGTTATTTCAATTAGGGGAGGGAGAAGGTCTTGTATTGAAATATAATATTTTCCACTAATTTTAAAGTGAAGATTTTTTGTTATAAATTACCCTTCAACATTTTTAATGTGCTTTCAACGGAAAGAAAATGCACAAATAGCATAAATGTGGTAACACAGATGTAATCAACGCAATCAGTATAATTAATGTAATATGTTATCAATGGTCTTAGGCCACGTTAGACGGACAATTTAGGATTTAACACATGATAACATATAAAAATTTATGCATACAGAAGCTATTGGAAAGACAATACAAATGTTGTCTTTCATATTCCTCATTTCTAAGCTATGATGTCATGACGGCAACTGATTAAAAAACAACAAATTTAGTTGAAAAAAGGTAATTTTTAAACAGATTTAGAGTTTTCAATTCTGAAACTTTTATTTACAAATTGCCTCACAAATAAACTGGGGGCAATGAGGATATTGCATATGAATAATCTAGCTCTGTAAGAGCTGCAAATAAATATTCTTGCCCTAAGCAGGATATAAAATTCATAGTACTGATTTAAGGAAATTTGTCCATGAACAATTTTAATATATCGACGGTTAAATATAAAAAAAAAGAAAATACCTTATTTGTTCACATCAAACTTCCCGATACTCGGCTTACAGTTGTATCATAGATTTATATATTTCATGGTTGTCAATCGTTATGAAACATCATTAACATTTAATTGAACTCAGTTTCTTGTAACCTTTTGTTTTCTCGTTTTGTTTTTTTTTTTTGTCATCTGCGCATAAGATTCGATTAACGGATATCCGTTTCTATAAATGTTGACGTCGCAATTTTGGTTACTACGGTAACATTGATTCGTAGGTAATTGCATAAGTAAAAGCTTTTGCTATGAATGTTTAATTGGATGTGTATCAGCTCCCTAAAATAAACCGTAACTACGTCAAAACATTTGATTTCATCAATGCTATTTTGCGTTCACTGTTGCATTGCATTGTCATGGGTGACATTGCAATAAGGGAAATTCCATAAGTAATATATTTTTTAAAAAAGCTTGTAATTGGACAAGTGATAGTTTTTTTAAGCTTATCGTCTCAAAGCTAATTATAAAGAAAACATTTTTTGGCACTTTTTTTTCCTTTATTCTATAGAATAGTCAGTTAAATATCAATTACAGTGGTATTGCATCACCATGACAAAAAACGGCTGAAACAATTTATTTCTTTTTCAGTTATTGTTTTTAAGTATACAACATGACAAACTGTATGACAATTCAAACGATAAAAAACAACGTCTTGATTTACGATATACAATAAGAAAGCAAGAAAGAAAAACACATACGACAGCCAGCAGCAACGACAACAACTGAAACATCTATCAATTTCAACCAAACTACAATATGAATCCATGGCTCTAGGAGACACTAAGTCTTTATTAAGCAAATGCCGTTAAAAAACACAAAGTTCTGTCAAGACGAAGACCAGAACCAAAGCTGTTTCTTTAAAATGCGGGTTTTTTTCTAATTTTTCATTTGATTGTTTTTCATAAAACCTAGACTCGTATTCTTTTTTTTATTCTATGCATACATAGGCGGAACCAGGATTTCAAAATGGTGGACCTAGAGTGTCTCATCGAAAAAATAAGTGGACATAGCAGTTAAAACAATCTATGATCATATTATTTGACTAGAGGTTCTAAGAATAACAATGCTATATTATTTATAGTATGGGGTTTTCTCATTGTTGAAGGCCGCATGGTTGCCTATAATTGCTTACATCCACTTTTGTTGTCTTGTTGGCAATCATACCATATCTCCTTATTATTATAATGCTGCATTTATGTTCGTTTTGAAATTTCATGTACAACCAATGCATCATGTTGGGTATTTCTTTCTCAAGGCGCTTTGGAAACATTAATTATTTATTTGCCAGTTGTAATGTCATGTATATTTTCGAAATCCCAATCCCCTACTAGTTTATTAGATGACATTGCTTTTTGTAGTTTGTCTTCGACTTATGAGTCTGAATATTCTTCCGCCTCTTTTATATTAAAATAAAATTGTACAATATTGAAGTTATTTGTATTGAAATATAATATTTTCCACTAATTTTAAAGTGAAGATTTTTTGTTATAAATTACCCTTCAACATTTTTAATGTGCTTTCAACGGAAAGAAAATGCACAAATAGCATAAATGTGGTAACACAGATGTAATCAACGTAATCAATGTAATTAATGTAATATGTTATCAATGGTCTTAGGCCACGTTAGACGGACAATTTAGGGTTTAACACATGATAACATATAAAAATTTATGCATACAGAAGCTATTGGAAAGACAATACAAATGTTGTCTTTCATATTCCTCATTTCTAAGCTATGATGTCATGACGGCAACTGATTAAAAAACAACAAATTTAGTTGAAAAAAAGTAATTTTTAAACAGATTTAGAGTTTTCAATTCTGAAACTTTTATTTACAAATTGCCTCACAAATAAACTGGGGGCAATGAGGATATTGCATATGAATATTCTAGCTCTGTAAGAGCTGCAAATAAATATTCTTGCCCTAAGCAGGATATAAAATTCATAGTACTGATTTAAGGAAATTTGTCCATGAACAATTTTAATATATCGACGGTTAAATATAAAAAAAAAGAAAATACCTTATTTGTTCACATCAAACTTCCCGATACTCGGCTTACAGTTGTATCATAGATTTAGATATTTCATGGTTGTCAATTGTTATGAAACATCATTAACATTTAATTGAACTCAGTTTCTTGTAACCTTTTGTTTTCTCGTTTTGTTTTTTTTTTTTTTGTCATCTGCGCATAAGATTCGATTAACGGATATCCGTTTCTATAAATGTTGACGTCGCAATTTTGGTTACTACGGTAACATTGATTCATAGGTAATTGCATAAGTAAAAGCTTTTGCTATGAATGTTTAATTGGATGTGTATCAGCTCCCTAAAATAAACCGTAACTACATCAAAACATTTGATTTCATCAATGCTATTTTGCGTTCACTGTTGCATTGCATTGTCATGGGTGACATTGCAATAAGGGAAATTCCATAAGTAATATATTTTTAAAAAAAGCTTGTAATTGGACAAGTGATAGTTTTTTTAAGCTTATCGTCTCAAAGCTAATTATAAAGAAAACATTTTTTGGCACTTTTTTTTCCTTTATTCTATAGAATAGTCAGTTGAATATCAATTACAGTGGTATTGCATCACCATGACAAAAAACGGCTGAAACAATTTATTTCTTTTTCAGTTATTGTTTTTAAGTATACAACATGACAAACTGTATGACAATTCAAACGATAAAAAACAACGTCTTGATTTACGATATACAATAAGAAAGCAAGAAAGAAAAACACATACGACAGCCAGCAGCAACGACAACAACTGAAACATCTATCAATTTCAACCAAATTACAATATGAATCCATGGCCCCAGGAGACACTAAGTCTTTATTAAGGAAATGCCGTTAAAAAACACAAAGTTCTGTCAAGACGAAGACCAGAACCAAAGCTGTTTCTTTAAAATGCGGGTTTTTTTTTCTAATTTTTCATTTTATTGTTTTTCATAAAACCTAGACTCGTATTCTTTTTTTTATTCTATGCATACATAGGCGGATCCAGGATTTCAAAACGGTGGACCTAGAGTGTCTCATCGAAAAGATAAGTGGACATAGCAGTTAAAACAATCTATGATCATATTATTTGACTAGAGGTTCTAAGAATAACAATGCTGCATTATTTATAGTATGGGGTTTTCTCATTGTTGAAGGCCGCATGGTTGCCTATAATTGCTTACATCCACTTTTGTTGTCTTGTTGGCAATCACACCACATCTCCTTATTATTATAATGCTGCATTTATGTTCGTTTTGAAATTTCATGTACAACCAATGCATCATGTTGGGTATTTTTTTCTCAAGGCGCTTTGGAAACATTAATTATTTATTTGCCAGTTGTAATGTCATGTATATTTTCGAAATCCCAATCCCCTACTAGTTTGTTAGATGACATTGCTTTTTGTAGTTTGTCTTCGACTGATGAGTCTGAATATTCTTCCGCCTCTCTTTTATTAAAATAACATTGTACAATATTGAAGTTATTTAAACTCGTTCCAACGATAAAGTTAAAAGAATAACCATGCACAATAAAAAGCTATACATGAAAGACTTTTTTCATCATAGATTAATTATGAAAATGAACTCTTAATAACTATACTAATGAAGTGTATAACCCCATGAGGCCATTTCCATTGGAAAACAGCCTACTGATTAAAGATGAAAGAGAATAGAATTATAAAAACATTTTAAATATTGCAAACGTTTATAATGGTATATATATATATATATATATATATACAGGTGTATATGTTACAATTAAAAAAATAAAATGGGGGCAAGGGTGTAGGTAAAATAATCTGTTATCTAAATTCTAGACAAGATTTAAGAGTCAATGTTTTTTTTTTCAAAGAAAACAATGACTTCTGATATATAAAGCAAAAAACATGTACATTCATCAACAAAAATTAAACATCTGATGTTGAATTATCGTAATTTTCATATTTGTTGAGTGAGTTTTATAATAACCAAAAAATATATTAGTTTCAAAAAACTTATTTTTATAACATTACGTGCTTTTTAAAATCAATAATCATGTTTAAGAAATATCATATTTTAGCTGAAGCAGCAAAAAAATTCAACTTTTGAATAATTTTTCTTTTTTGTCCTCAAAAAACTGTCTCAGTGCTGTTTCATTGAAATGACCATAAAATATGATTTACATTCCTTTTATTAACCAAGTCATCACTTCATTATAAAAAGTGAATTATTATTAAGGTTTGAATATTACAATGGGAAGGACAATTTTGAAATGTCATTCGAAGGAGTGAATATGTTTTAAATTGTTGACAAAATACTTGTCCACGTTTTACGAACACTTCAAACCCTCGGCTACGCCTTTGGCGTTCAATATTGCCTTAAAAATAAGACCAAGTATTGTCTAACCTATACGTAGAAATAATGTTGTTTTTAAATTTTGACTACGATTACAATTTTAGATAAACAACTGAATTTATTTTTTTTCAGTTTGGTAATAGTAAAAGAAAATATTCCAACTTGAAATACAGCAGTAATAGCAGTTAGTACACCATACAATGACGCTGCCGTGTTCATATTATTACGATCTAGAAAAACACGCTAAATACGTTGGAGAAAACGAAATGTCATCCGCTAATGCACATGTGATTATCAGGAATAGTATTATGAAAATAAACCATAAGATTAAATACATTATTGTCTTCTCAATAGAAAAAATGCGCTCGTACTTGAAAGGGAAGACAGTACATGTGAACTTTGCAATCGCTGCTAAGGTTAACAGGTTATGCGAAAGGAATATAGTACCTAACACTAAAAACGAATATAATTTACATGTCGTTCGATTCAGCCATATTTTCCCGCTTAACATCATAACAGTAGATGTCGTGGTGAACTGTGCATAACATAATGTTTCTATAACCAGCAATACACAAAGCAGAATGTTGGCTTGATTTTGTAGTTTGGGTTTGCATCATACTGATCGAACAATTGAAAAATTCATTGAACTTATGAATGATAGGATATAAGTAAGAAATGCTGTTTGAATAAGAACAAGCCATATATATTGCTCGAATGAATCAAGATAGTAGAAATCAGCCTTCCGTACTGCTACACTTATGTTTTCCATATCTAATTCCGTTGTTCCATACAAAATCCGGTCAAATATCTGAAAAAATATAAGAAAACGAGAAAATTTCAATTTCTGGTGGTTATTCGATCGTATGAATAATGTCTGGTTTACTTTAGCTCTAATTGCTAATGGTTATTAATAATTCATAACCTTTTATTAATATTAATGTTTGCGGTATTTATAAAAAAGATGTATTTTTCTGCATATGCATACAGCACCAGTATACATGTACATATTTATATGCAAAAAAAATTAAATACACAAGAAAAGAGAGAAAATAAATGGGGAATGTGTCCATGGGACACAGATGATGTCCCCGCTTGCATAGAACGTTATAAAAGTGACACCACTCAAATTCGTACTTGATCTGAGTTTTGTGGTAATAAGCATTGTGTATAAGATTAATAACATTTGATTGAGGCAAACTTAAGTTAGAGAACGGAAACGAAAAATTCAGCAATTTTTCCATTTGTAAAGGGCATAACTCTAGAACGGTTAAAGTGACGCCACCAAAAGTCAAACTAAATCTGTGTTTTGTGGTAGTAAGCATTGTGTATAAGTTTCATAACATTTGGTTGAGGCAAACTAAAGTTAGAGAACGGAAACCAATTTCGGGACGTACGAAGGTACAGACGTACGGACGTAAGGATGTACAGACGGACAAGGATAAAACATAACGCTCCCTCGGCTGCGGCGGGGGCATAAAAACCCAGATAGAATTATCATTTTACAATCGTCTGTATTCTCCTATGATCAAACCGCGTTTTGTTGTTTGATGTTCTGTTGAACGTTTTTGAAAATAATTTTATTCTGATTATCAGACAAAGATCATCTCCAAATAAAATAGTTTCGATTGTCAATTCTGATAAACATTAAATGTTTCTTTTACAATTCGTCGTGATTCTATATTAATATCACACTCTAAATAACAATGAATAACATCTTCAGTGTTTAACAGATACAATCTGGTGTTTTAGCAAAATTAACACACGACAAATCAGCATTCAGATTGCTGCTGCCTTGCAAGAGCCTAGTGTGAATAACATTAAGAACCCTCCCACGCACATAATGACATTTTAAATGCTCATGGTGTTACTAGGTAAATTACGTATAGTAGCTCCAAGCTCCTTCCAGCCTTTTTGCAGCCTTGTATAGAAATAAGAAGTGGTATGATTGCCAATGAGACCACCTGAAATTCTATAAAATCTTATTAGTTTTGTAGACTATTTCTGAATAATTTGTTTATCTTATATATGTATATATATTCAATATACAAACATGTATGTACATTAACGTAAATAATTAAAACATTATCGAGCTATAGACACACGAAGAAAAGCGAGGCTTGACGCTCAATGGTTTGTTTGTTTGTTTTTGTTGCTTTTTTTGTACTAAAATGTTGTCGGGTCCTTTTTTTAAGAAATCAACATGACTTAAACGAGAACCGCGAAGAGGACCTCAAAATGAACTGTTACGTAAACAATAATTTCAACAAATTGTTCGCTCAACATAGAGGCAGGATAGCAGGGGACTTTATATGTACATATACCAGTGAATATACAGCAGCGAAAAGGTATATACCCCCAAACATACTTGAGCATTTAGGTGTTGCGTAGGACGTCAAACACCCAAAATAAAAATATTTGCATACCTGTTATTTATGAAATAGTTGGCTGATTGCAGGATTTAAATTTGAAAATGAATGTGTAAATTGCAATATTTGACATACATTGCACGATGTAGAAACGTAAAAACCGGTTCAATTTTACAAAGTTATTACAATGATTAAATAAATCAGTTTCATTTTCATTTAAATATTTCATTTGAAATTTGTAAAATGGAGCTAAGTTACTTATTGATATATGATCAAGGAATTTCAAAGTTTAACTGTTAGCCTCAGTCAGAGCATGGAAGTATTATATTATCAGGAACTCCAACGAAATATTAGCACATTCGCATCCCACTGATTTCTTTTAGAAAATAAAAGGTTCCGACTCAGTTTGTCAAGTACGTGATAACTCCTTTTTGGGGTATCTGCGACCCGCCTTCGCCTGTTCTGTTTACTGAAGATGGTCTTGTCACGTGATTTGATATTGAGTGTCTTATCTATCTACCAAAATAAATAAAACATGGAAACTCCCGTCGTTATTTGTGAATCGCCACATGAATAATGACACCTGTTTCCGTTCAAAAAATGAGGGCAAAAGCTGAAAATATCTAAAAAAAAAAACATTGGTCCGTATTTAACAAAATGACACAAGAAAATTAACTGCATTCGGAAAGAGGGCAAGATTATTTTTAGTTTTGTTTAATATGTTTTAATCATTGGAACTTGGAAATCGGGAAATATCCGGTATTAACCATTACATGTACCTGAAGTTGGGTGTTTGCGCAAAATAATGTGATGCGCGTGTACATGTAGTGTGTTAGATGGCGAAGGATATCTAAAATTAAGTTAAAGGTTGTAAAGGTTGTACATTTTTATCGAATGTTACAAGTATATTTATGGTTTTCTCTATCGTCTCAATGTTGAAAAATGTTATTAACGTATTTATCAAATTTACTAAAAGAGGTTAATAATTACACGCACGTACAAGACAGATGAATTGTTACACCTTCTATAATAATTCAAAAGTTAAAAGCAACCCTTCAACCGTACGTCAAACTAGTCCGAGATTGCTCTGACGTCTGACAGAATTTTTTTTTAGGAATGACTTGTTTCTTGTTGAATTGAGCGGAATATATATTTGCCATTGGACTTTCAGAAAACAATGAATCAATTAAAATATTTGTCAAATTTAGCAATAGACCTCAATTACAGATGCAGAATACAACCGGGTTTTTTTCTTTACACATGGAATTTATTGTTATTCAAGCAAATATCAAAATAAGAAGATATGATATGATTGCCTATGCGCTATTTCATTATGCCAAATATGATATTTTTTTCCGATTAAAGCCCTTTTTATGATTTTCAAGCCTAGCATGTATGTAACAGTTATGCATATTTAGCCAACGGCCCTCTCACGAATAAAAATCTTACTTTTTAAATTGATTGTAACTAAAACTAGAATGTTCATGGCTTGCGAGTATTTTTAATCTTCACTTAATTTTTTTTAATTTTTTTTCGTGAAAACTGTTGCGGGGTTTTCGTTTCTTTCATTTTATATGTTTTAAAGCAGCAAAACTCATTGACATCAGTGACATGGTCGATAAATGTCATTTCCTTGACAATTAAGTACACATCCTGATATTTCAGTATGTTTCGTAATTACGATTAATTACGAGGTTCCAAAAATTTGATTGAATCCATGCATCCATATGACATGTTGTAAAGAAGTGAAATTTTCACCTCTGGGTTCTTTTAGTAAAGGGGACAATCAAATAGATCTGTCAATTGGGCGTCAACAAAACTAAATAAAAATTTGCATTTAATAATACCACAACCACAAGACAAACACAAAACATAAATATACACATATGAAACAACCTCTCCACGACCTCTCTTCTATCTCACATAGACAATGAAAAATACACGGAACTAAATACACATAACTAAAAGTTAAAATTAAAAGTAAATAAATAAATTAGTCCATCACAGTCTATAAATCACAAGTCTATATCAATCCAGAAATCTCAAAGGTTGTTCTCGTTTGATCCGAATTATTATACTGTTCAAATTTACTGTCTGTCAACTTGACAAATATTGAAAAACCAATACTTTGACAACATAACGTTAAATATTTCAGTCTCTGGGACAAACTGTCAAACAAGTTTCTGCTATCTTTTAAATTGTAATTGTCCCGAAACAAATTCACTGACGAACTATTTTACCTCACAGACGTTCAGGTTGTTGTAATACTTATTACTTGAAAACTATCTGTTCCATTTAAACTATCAAATGTAAACAATACACACAGTATATATTTATCCTCATCTGAGATTCAAGTTTATATACAGGAAATTGTCTCATTTTACTTATCACTCATTTCTTTTAATGGTCTAAAATACTTCCATAACTCAACAAGTCCCCTGGGAAAGAAACAAAACAAAGTTTTAAGTAACAGACCTATTTAATCCCGAATAAAACCGCCAAAACATAATTATTTGACAACCGTGCACGCCACAATTACAATATGACAAACAAAATTTGATATCTCGTGCGAATATTTGAAACAAGAGACATAAGGGCGGGGCATAGTGTGTTTGTGTGACAAAACCTACCTGGGAGTTCTTTATTGTCCTGATGGACAAAATATTAATGAATTCTCCTGAACTGATCATTCCTGATATAATATCTGCCCTGACAATAGTCAAACTCCAACTCCAAGTTCCAGTCAGTTCTCAACATCTGACTTCAACACTGTCCAGGCGTTATACTGACAACACCCTATCTCAAGACTAGTGTTTCTAAATTAACCTGCCTAACCAGTTTTTCACCTTCACATTACCTGTTTGTCAAACTTGATTACTTTTGTTCTATTTATAAATCACTAAGATTTAAATCCAGGTAACACTCAAAGAAGGATAACTCAAAAACTTTACAATCCTCCCCACTAAGGAGACAAAATAACATTTTTGTCCAACCCAAACACTCACTGACATACCCGATACAAAATAACTCACCTGTCTACATCATTTAGACAGAATCTCATAACTGCCAAGAACAACATGCATAAACATATATACAACTATACACACTACCTAGAGTATTTTAGGGGACTTCTATTCCTCCAACCTGGACAACGCATCTGCCACAATGTTCAACTTACCAGACACATACAAAATTCTAAATTTTAATTCCTGTAGTGTCAGACTCCACTTGCTGATTACTCATCTTCATTCTTATCTTTTTCCGTACCTTTCTTTTCAGTGCAATCATAACTTAAATGTCCTTGTTTATGACAAATGTAACAAGTTTTAGGTTTACTGAAATCCTTACCCTTTCCTAATTCCCTCTGTAAGCCTCTGGTTTGACCACCATTATTACCTGATTGAGGTTTCATCTCGAAAGTACCATCTGATACAAGACTCTCAATCTTGTGAGCCACTTGATAGGATTCAGCTAAATCAACAACTTAATGAGCAGATTTAGGCATGTGTTCATTAACCCAAAGCCTTAAATCCTTACTACAAGTTTGGAGTAATTGCTCACGCAACATCAAATCCAACAGTTTTTCATGACTGTTACCAACACTCTCACGGTCACACCAATGTTCTAAATACCTTTCTAGCTTAACCCTGAATTCTCTAAATGACTCGTCTTTTTCCTGAATAGCAGACCGAAATTTTCCCCTGTAGGCTTCTGCAGTTAACTCATACCTTTTTAGAATTGCATCTTTAATCTTGTCATAATTACCACCATCAGCATCACTTAAACGAGAGTATGCCTCTAATGCCTTACCACTCAATAATGGCACAATACGAACTGGTCATTCATACTTTGCCCATTTATGCAAGGCTGCTAGTTTCTCAAAAGACTTCAAAAAAACATCTGGGTCTTGACCTTCAATAAATTTTGGTAACTTACTATATTTCTGATCTCCTTTGCTAGTAACAGGTGCTGCAACACCTGGAGCTTGCTGCACCGCTATCTCTTTCTCCTTAATCTCAAGTTCACGCATGCGTATTTCTCTTTCCATCTCGACACGTTTCAAATCACGCGCTGCTGCACGTTCTTCGCGCTCCATCGCTTGTATTTCCTTCCACAGGATCAGACAATCTGTAACAGACCCATTTTTTCTACTAACTCGGACATCCACTTAGGCATGTCCATGACAAAGTTGAATTTCAGTCAACTAGTATAAACCCTACTGACAGATCCCACCGTGGATGCCAAATGTAAAGAAGTGAAATTTTCACTTCTGGGTTCTTTTAGTAAGGGGTACAATCAAATAGATCTGTCAATTGGGCGTCAAACAAAACTAAATAAAAATTTGCATTTAATAATACCACAACCACAAGACAAACACAAAACATAAATATACACATATGAAACAACCTCTCCACGACCTCTCTTCTATCTCACATAGACAATGACAAATACACGGAACTAAATACACATAACTAAAAGTTAAAATTAAAAGTAAATAAATAAATTAGTCCATCACAGTCCATAAATCAAAAGTCTATATCAATCCAGAAATCTCAAAGGTTGTTCTCGTTTGATCCGAATTATTATACTGTTCAAATTAACTGTCTGTCAACCTGACAAATATTGAAAAACCAATACTTTGACAACATAACGTAAAATATTTCAGTCTCTGGGACAAACTGTCAAACAAGTTTCTGCTATCTTTTAAATTGTAATTGTCCCGAAACGAATTCACTGACGGACTATTTTACCTCACAGACATTTAGGTTGTTGTAATACTTATTACTTGAAAACTATCTGTTCCATTTAAACTATCAAATGTTAACAATACACACAGTATACCCTCATCTGAGATTCAACTTTATATATAGGAAATTGTCTCATTTTACTTATCACTCATTTCTTTTAATGGTCTAAAATACTTCCATAACTCAACAAGTTCCCTGGGAAAGAAACAAAACAAAATTTTAAGTAACGGACCTATTTAATCCCGAATAAAACCGCCAAAATATAATTATTTGACAACCGTGCACGCCACAATTACAATATGACAAACAAAATTTGATATCTCGTGCGAATATTTGAAACAAGAGACATAAGGGCGGGGCATAGTGTGTTTGTGTGACAAAACCTACCTGGGAGTTCTTTATTGTCCTGATGGACAAAATATTAATGAATTCTCCTGAACTGATCATTCCTGATATAATATCTGCCCTGACAATAGTCAAACTCCAACTCCAAGTTCCAATCAGTTCTCAACATCTGACTTCAACACTGTCCAGGTGTTTTACTGACAACACCCTATCTCAAGACTAGTGTTTCTAAATTAACCTGCCTAACAAGTTTTTCACCTTCACATTACCTGTTTGTCAAACATGTCAAACTTGATTACTTTTGTTCTATTTATAAATCACTAAGATTTAAATCCAGGTAACACTCAAAGAAGGATAACTCAAAAACTTTACATATGTCTAGTTAATTAACAGATACTTAACGATTTTGCGGCATCGCACTATAAACGTTTGAAATCAGGTTGTTGGAGTTCCTGTCAATATAATACTTCCATGGTCAGAACATCTGTCAAATGACAATTAGTGAAAATATGATAAACAATGCATTTATACATGTATGAATGTTCATCAACATTCAATTATGAGATAATTTGCGATTGGACGAAACATAAACTGCCTTACCCTTTATTGTCATTTAGATATACATTATTAAACACCACGCGCTCTGTCTATGGTCATTAATCTGAACTAGCGTCGATTAGGTCTTCTAACCTTTCTTTGATGAGAACTTTTGGTTTTGTTCTTATAATAAATTTTGTTTCCGCTATTTTTTTTATTTTTTTTTTATTTTTGCAATATGTCAATAACATATTTGGCACAAGTATGTGATATGCAATAAGTTTTCAGTTTTCGCATTTAAAACCGTCTCTCCTTCAAGCGAACAGTTTTGTTGCTTTTTTTTTTTAATTTTCTAAGTCATTAGAGCTGACTGAAATTATCGTCAATCAATTTCCCAGGAAATAGTATAAAATTGATTTCCTCAGGAAACTTATAGCTTATGCGAGTATGGATATATAGTAATACAATTTCTAAATGAAAAGTTTCATTGAGCTGTATTCTGAACCGTCAACCTCGTGAACAATTATTATGGAATTACCGAATGATTTGAAAGCGCTTTTAGCCACCATGAAGTTAGAAGGAAAAGAAACCGAGTGGAAATTTACTGCTAGTTCTAACCAGGTTACAGCTCACCTGAATCAAGGTCAAGGACCAAGACACTACATCCAGGAACCCTAAGCCGGCCCTGCAAAAGAAACACAAGACTCCATCTACCAGGAGACGAAATGCCGAGCGTTTCACCCAGTGGATAGACTCCAAAAAAGCCGTTGCTTCCGCTGCTACCCCTGTAACTACCATCAATACAAGCGTAGATAACATCTGTCAGACGCGACCAGGGATACAGTTATTGGTATACCATTTACACCAACAAAATATCGTGGAGAACCAGAGGGAGTCAACATCAAGACGGACATTGTTACTAGACCGTACATCTCCCAGAAGGCATGCCATCGCCGTTACTTCTATACTCCATCCACACCTAGAAGTACACGTTGTAGGATAGACTTCACAGAGGATTTTGACATCGATGGCCCCGACCTACTTCGCACACCATCACATACCTCGCCAATATCCATGCCAGATCCAGAGGCCATTCAAACTGCCTTTGCCTTACAAGAACGGCCAGACGCTCCGTACCAACCTCAACCACCAGGTCGGAGCAAGATGAAAGGGAAAAGAACAGCATAGGTTATTGTAGTCCGCAATATCTATCAAGATAGCCAGACAATAAAACCCAACATCAGTCGGTCAGTTTCATTGTGAAACTGACCAGGAACAATAGTGTTTGCGGAAATATCTATTGTTTCGAATTTTCTGGGGGGGGGGGGGGGGGGGGGGAAGATCTAGCATTGTTAACAGATGAGTTCATTAATAAAACAGTTGTAAGATGCCGGAATAGTTATTTTCAATTTTCCATATAGAAACTGCAACTTATATTGTTTTCTAGAGAAATCATTATGTGCGCGTACAATGTGACGGATCCAAAAACGTTCATTAAGGAGAAGAAATTATAATTATTCCTTCGAATCACACAAACAAAGAATGTTTTGAAGGCATGAGAATATTATGTTTGATCAATTTAAAATATGTTTTATATTTAAAAATAAAAATAATATTTTCTTTAAACCAAACTTAGGTTTTTAATATAAGGATAGTTTTTTTAATCCTTAACTTTACATGATCTGCTATCTTGTAATGTATATATATATCATTTTTGACAAAGAAAATACAAAAAAGACAGAAGATACCAAAGAGACAATTAAAAATCATAAGTTTTAGAAAAACCCGACAACACAATGATAAACAAATAATTAATGAAAGACGATTAAAAGACAAACAATGTGTATCACCCGCTCCACATGGGTCCGTGTAACACTTATCAATTCAAAATTTTAAAAAGTTTTCAAATTTTTGTTTTTTGGAATTTTGATCAAAGTTTTAAAATATCAAAATTCCAAATTTTTTGAAATTTTAGAAATTTTAAGATTTTCACCAAATAATTAAAACCCTAAAAATCATTTAAAAATTTGATAGTTTAGATATTTGATCAATCTTTAAAAGTACTAAACTAAACGTGCAAATTTGATTATTTCGCTTTTTGAAAGTTTGATTTTTTAATTTTTGATTAAGATATTAAAATAGAAAACGGGTGAAAAGAGGGGTACCTGTAAAGTGCGAAACGGAAGAAAAGCGGAACGAAACGAACGAAACAAAAAAAAAAAAAAAAACGAAATGAAATGAACAGTTACTGTTACTTAAAAGTTAATGTATAAAATAAAACAAGAGGCAGTTGTAAGCAGTGAACAATTTAATAACAAAATAAATATTTCTCAAAAGCGAAATGTATCAAATCATTTTTAATTGCAAAAAAAATAATTAAAAAAAGAAGTCGTTTTTCTCTTAACAAATTGGACATCACATGAAATAACAGTATCCTGAAATTTTTAAGGTTTTGCATCTATTGAAATAAAAAAACATTTTTATGCCCCATTTATGGGCATTATGTTTTTCGGTCTGTGCGTCCGTTTGTTCGTCCGTCCGTTCGTCCGTCTGTCCCTTTTCAGGTTAAAGTTTGTAAATTAAAGTTTTTGGTCAAGGTAGTTTTTGATGAAGTTAAAGTCCAATCAACTTGAAACTTAGTACACATGTTCCCTACGATATGATCTTTCTAATTTTAATGCCAAATTAGAGTTTTTACCCCAATTTCACGGTCCACGTGGATACTGTTATTTCGTATGATGTCCAATTTGTTAAGAGAAAAACTAACCCGAATAATTCAGTCCCTCCCCGTAATCGATCTCTCCTACTTGCGAGGTTAATGAAGTAATCGTAGATCAACGGAATATAACGACTGAATTATTCGGGTTAGAGAAAAACGACTTCTTTCTTTAATTATTTTTTTGCAATTAAAAATGATTTGATACATTTCGTGCTTTTTTATTCCTGACTAAGAATGGTCATAATCAGAGCCGTGTTTCTTGTTTTTAAATGAATTCTCTGCTTTTGAGAAATATTTATTTTGTTATTAAATTGTCCACCGCTTACATTTCGTTTCTTTTCTTTTTGTTAATTCGTTCGTTTCGTTCCGCTTTTTTTCCGTTTCGCACTTTACAGGTTCCCCTCTTTTCACCCGTTTTCTATTTTAATATCTTAATCAAAAATTAAAAAAATCAAACTTTCAAAAGCGAAATAATCAAATTTGCACGTTAAGTTTAGTACTTTTAAAGTTTGATCAAATATCTAAACAATCGAATTTTAAAATGATTTTTAGAGTTTTAATATTTTAATTATTTGGTGAAAATCTTAAAATTTCTAAAATTTCTAAAAATTTGGAATTTTGATATTTTAAAACTTTGATAAAAATTCCAAAAAAATAAAATTTGAAAACTTTTTAAAATTTTGAATTGATAAGTGTTACACGGACCCACATGACATCGTCGTGTTGCTAATTGCACATAAGTCTCATTCGTTAGTTTTGTTCTAAAAGGAAACGAGGGTTAAATTGTTGCTACGTTTTTTCCATACTTGTTCCTTTGAAAACCTCTTTTTCTCGGGAAATCTGACATCGTCAAACGTAATTTGCTGATGAAATTCCCAGGGAATCAAGGAGGTTTTTTCTTCTCGGAGGAGGTCTTTATCTTCACGCCCCTCAGTCTTCGTCAATTGAGCCTACGTTTTTATCGTCATTCGTCACATCATATGTTTGTGCTACCGTTGGTCAGGTTGGGACCAAACCCGTTATATGGTGATAATCCCTGTATAGAGTGGTTACCTTTCTATAGAGGATAGAAGGATATATTTGTCTAGACTGCAGGATTAAAGCAGACCATGACAAAAGCGCATTTTCTACTTTATACTGTGACAGCAAGGATTTGTACAGTAAGATTACTATACAAATCCTTGATGACAGTAACCGGCATCATTAAATGCACCAATTGATGTACTTAATTTAATGTACACATGCCTAGTTTCCTGATAAAGTGACTGAAAATTTTAATATTATATCTACTGAAAGCGGTATTGATCATGTAAATTCCACTCATTATGCCTCAATGAACCAATTTCTATTGTTAGATTTAACATAGAATTTAAAGGGCAACTGTCCCCATTGTTGGAGATCAGGTGTTCGGATAGATACACAATAGAATGCAAGTTCTGTCACTTTTAATAGCAGCTTGAAACTGGGCATTTCAATTGTGAGCAAAGTGCAATAATTGATACATATTAAAGGTAAATTGTTCACGAAGAATTGAAAGGTCTTTCCTTCCATATGTTTTTCTTAAAATATACTGTCATACACTTGTCGAACCAACATACTGGTGTTGTCCCTTGATAGGAGGAATTTAGAGGTATATCTATGACTAATTCTAAAATCACGTTACACTCCCCTACACCATTGGTCCCCATTTGTTTACATTTCGCCGAGAAGGTTTTTGAAGATGTTACAAGTAAAACTATGTGAGGCTCGTGATTTTATGGTATGTTTCAAATTGATAGATTTTATGAAAGATCAACCATTAAATTCACTGTATAATGATGTATAGCACAATTCAAATCAATTCAATATTATTTTTGTCTAAATTTTAAATGCGCATCCAAAAAGTGGCAAAATAATCAACTTATTGATGGTGGCCGCGTATTGGTAGAAGTAGAAGAAGAAGAAGAAGAAGTATGTGCCAAAATGACTATAATTTAGAGTGATACATTTGAAAGTTTCATACCTGCCAACATTTCAAAATGCCCATGGGGGTTTTATGTGCAAGATGGCTCTCATAGTCCTACAAAACCTTTAAAAGGGCCTTCAAATTTATTTTAATGTTGTTCAGTTGCTTCTTCATACTTTTACAATCCTATTCCCATGGTAAAATTGATTGTTTTGTTTTAAATTGTGGACAAAATTGCTCTTTCAAAATTACCAATTGGGAACCTCCATGGGGGAAATCCCCCACAAATAGTGACAGTTGGCAGGTATGAAGTTTCTATGACATTTTATTTCAATAGGCTGACTGACAATTATGCTGTGTCATTTAGTGCAGAATTTGAGAGCGTCCATAACAATTGCTTGGCAAGGATATTTCCAGTGCATAAGGCCAACCTTAAAAATATGTTTGTTTGCAGTTTTCCGACTGTACCTTCAGACTGAAGGGTCGGTAGGTAGGAAAAATATTTTATTTTATCAGCCAAAATGAAGTTTAAACAAGCAGTTACACAAACCAAGTTTCTTGTAAAGAAATTTTTTTTAAAACAAACTGAAAACCAACATGAAATGAACAGGCATTTTCAGATAAAAACTTTTCAACCAAAATTGAAACTATAACATGGTGTGATTATCCAATTTATGACATTATTAAATACTAGTACTGGAACACTTATAAGATCTTATAAACAAGGAATGACTAGAATTGTTTTAAAGAAATTGTCCACTGACAATTATGCTTCTTTACTAGAAAGTTTACATGAGTAGAGTATTTTCATTAGATATCAAAGATTCATAAGACAATGTAAGAGTGTTATCGATAAAAAAAATTAACCATTGAATCTTTCTCAATTAAAAAAAAAAGGAAACTTGAAAAAATATATTTGACATCTGACTGTTTTCATAAATCTAACAATATTTAATTATATGTAATAAGGTTATATTTTGAAAGATATGTTGATGTGATCAGGCTATAATTAAAACCAAAAAAAATCTTAGACTTCAGGGTGAAATCAATAGCACCCCTTTAAAAGTAAATGGTCTGTACTGAAATGTTTTGACTGCATAAAAAATTGGCAGCATAGCTCCTAAGGACATGTTTTAATTCAATTCACACAAGCCACACTGTTTGGGTATATTTAATATTGTAAGAGGGAGAAGAATTGCAATGAGTGGGGTAACTCCCCTTATCCTAAAGGAGCATACTCATTGCAATAGAAGATAGATTTAACATAGAGAAAGAATGTTTATTTCTACAAGCCAACCATTCATTTTCTTTACATCTTTGTGTAGTTTCTGTGGCTTCTTATAGATTTGGCATTGTCTATCGATTATAAATTTCAAATGCGCCCTTCCTGGCGTGTTTACAGGTATCCATGAAGTCATGGAGAAGTGGTTTCATCCTTGTTGTCTTCACAATGTTTTATAGAAACTATGGCATACTTCAGGCTGCTGTCAAATTGTTTAACCACTGATATTGGTTCCATAAAGTCAGGCTCAAGAGATTCTGTACCCGATCTGTTTGAGATGGAAACAGTTATCGTGTCGGTTTTATGAATATCCGCTGCATCATGCGTTCTCAAATCGTCAATGATATCTGTCTGAATCTTTATAAACAGTTTACTATTTAACTTTTTTGGTTGTTATTTGTTTTAAAATTGACAGAAAACGACAGCGCAAAGTACTCCTCCATGTCTTCATCAATACCTGTAAACAATCTCCATGTGCTTTATTATTAAACGGTCCCATGGAAGCTTGACAAGAAGGTAAGAAAAACTGAACTTGAAACGTGTAATCGACTCAGACTTTAAATCAATTCTGGAAACGACCAGAAGTTCCGGATTGCGTCAATAGAAAAATAAAAATAATTTCTTCAAATTAAAAGCAATAAAATTTTCACAGTCGGGCGGATTTTAGAGGGTCGGTCGGTAAACTGCAAACAAACAATATTTTAATTTAAGCCTAAGAATGCTGATTTTTTTTCATTGAAATAAATGTTTATGTTCTTTCAGCAGATGATGAGTTTACTTTAATTTCAGAATATATTCAGAATTTTACACTTTTTTTAATTATCAGGTTTCAAACAGACAATATACCCTATTGAAAATGCATTGTGAACAATTGAGCAATTGTGTCTAGATGACCACTAATGACATTGACCTTTGAACTTGACATCAATTTTAAGGTCATGTATCAAGGACCTCAAATCAAAAGGTCCTAGGCCTAAATGACTAACAGAATATCACATTTAGCAACACACTACCTACGTCAAATATTTAAGGGGAGATAACTCCTATCATAAGTCAACAGATAATTTAGACTTTAAGTTGCGCCATGTCCCAAGGGACAATTAGATAAAACATTGTCGATATCTGTATTTTTGAGATAAAGCGATAACAAGGTTTTCGGGGGTAACACGAATGACGGAATAACACCGTTATCAGTCTTTACGCTTAACCATAAGTCCTACGGCCATGGCTTGTAAAATTGCTCGGGGGCTTGTAAAATTCTTCTATACAAGCCAATGGAAACCAACTAAAGTTTTCATAAAATTGAGCCCTGGGCTTGTGGACTCAAAAGTTTATCATGAAGGCTGCGTTATTATCCAAATAACACTTGTAATGACCGAATAACACTTGAAATTTTAATATTAGTACATATTGGTGACTTTTAAACATTGATCATTAAATAATATTATAAGTGTATTTTATAACTTAAAAATGATTTACAGAAGGCAGGTAAGTTCATAAAGATATTTTAAATTTAGTGTGTACATCCAACATGGTGACCATTGTGATTTCCTTGGTCGCCATGTTGGATGTACACACTATATTTAAAATAATCTTTTTGAACTTACCTGCTTTTTGTAAATCATTTTTAAGTTATAAAATACATTTATAATATACTATTATTTATTAATCAATGTTTAAAAGTCACCAATATGTGCTAATATTAAAATTTCAAGTGTTATTCGGTCATTACAAGTGTTATTTGGATAATAACGGTGTTATTCGGTCATTCAAGGTACCAAGGTTTTCAGTGTTAGGGGAGATAACCGTTATAAAGAAATAGTTACGGTACAGTGCCCTAATCACAAGATGGTTTTTTTGGTCAACTGATACTTGATACCTAATATTATTTCAACATGTCACAATTTTTTGGGGGGAAATGTCATTAAAGTTTAGCGGAAAAAAAAAAATAATAATAATAATAAAAAAACAATTGTTCAGAGAACCATTGAAGGTTTTTCCACTCAAATTTACTTAAGATGAGAGAATTTTAACAGTACATGTATGTGTGAGCTAAAATGATAGCTTATCACACACTGATTTTGAAAAAAACGATGTTTGAGGCACTTTTTTCATCAATTAAGAGAGATAATAAGCCACTTCCTGTTAAATCAAAGTCACTTCCAGTGTCAAATAATAGCTTACTTTACTCTGATTCAAAATATATATAATTTCTGTATACTTTTGTTTTAAATAAGGGAGATAAATTGCTACTTCTGGTTTAAAAAAGGTCACCTCTGGTTGACATTTTCAAGGTCATAATTATGTCTACTAACCTAATGCAAAAGATCCCAAGGCTTTATCATGTATACATATGAATCTACACAAAGGTCAAAATCTAGAACGTCAATTTTACCTTTGACCTTGAACTAAATTTCAAGGTCATAAAGCAAGGACCTCAAATCAAATTACCCTTAGTCTCCACTATGTAAGGGAAATGAGTTCTATCCCAATAATGCTTTTAGTATTAGAGGGGAGGAAACTCCCATCAAATGTCAACACACCCTTTTAACCAAAATATGCATGTTAAGACATGTCACAAATATCAGTTTAGTAAAAATATTTTGTCACTATCTTACACGGTTTCTGAAAAGAAGCAATATTAAGCCAAAATAAAAATTTAGGATTTGGCCTTGACCTTTGAACTTGACCCCATTTTCTTTTTGGTGGACCAAGGACCTCAATTCAAAAGACTCTAGGTCTCTATCACTTATGGTTCACCAGTTACAATTACATTTCACTTATTTTAAATACAGAAAGGGAAATAACTCTCATATGGAGTCTCTGGACTGCTTCGATTAAAATTATTCTTAGGATCCTGAGAATATAACAAGTATTTTGGTGAAATAATTTTGTCATAATCTTTCACTATTGCGAAGGAGATGCGCAAACAAGAAAAAAATTTTTGGAGAGATAAATCTTGCAATAAAAAATGTTCAGATAAACAGGGTCAGTTTCAAAAGCGCAATAACTGTTCAATATCATATATTCAAAAAATCTAAGCAACATCTTGCGAAACCACTATACACCGCAAGACAAAAATGTGGCGTAAGATGTAAAAAATAATTAAAAACCAATTGTTCTCTGAAGGTCTTTCCACCTGAAACAGTATATTTTGATACGAAAATATTAAAATTCAGTTAACAATGTCATTTCCAATGTCAAATGATAGCTTATTGTATGCTGATTTCAAAAATATATGGTTTCTATACACTTTTGTTTGAAGTAAGGGTTATAATTTGTTACTTCTGGTCTGAAAAAATGTCACTTCCAGTATTATTTGATAGTTTACTTGACACTGATTCCAAAAATATATGGTTCTATATACTTTTACATTAAATAAGTACAAAAATAGCTACTTCCGGTTTACACAAGGTCATTTCGGCAAGGTTGGGCGGTAAATACCACCCCCGGTATTTACCAGTGGTATTTACCGGTATTTACCGCCCCGGTCAATACTCCTCAAGTGGTCAATACTGGCAAATACTGGACAATTGAAATTTTCATGGTTCCTTTGACAGATTTTACTATCAATGTTAGTTAAATCTAAGTTGATAGGGGAAATTATTTTAACTTTATTCATATGGCATGATTCAGTTTATAAAAAGGATTGATATTGGTATGTTTTATCAACTATTAGCATGAATAATGACATATTCAGTTCTTATAGGTAATGATATAACATAGTTTAGTTATAACTACATGGATATAAAACTTATATATTAGTTATTTCAACTTGTATGAAATATATATATTTTTTTCTTGAAAAGGTTTGATTTGAACAGGTAAATAGCATTACAGGTGACTAGATTATCAGGGCATTACCTATTATATGGCAAGCAGGTGTCAAAAGTTTATTCAATATTACAACTGTCCCTTAATAAATGTTGAATGTAGGACAGAAAGTCACAGGACAAAAAGTCACAGACAAAAAGTCACGGACAAAAAGTCACAGGACAAAAAGTCACAATTCAGTTTTGAGATTATTTTTCTTTAAACAAGAAAACACTAATTTAGAAAATTAAATTTTTGTTTTTTCTTGAACTATTATATATGAAGCAACTTTGTAATTAAAATTTATTCAATAAATATCAATAATGATCAAATAATTGTTATGAAAACAAAATGTCAAAGTGGCTTGGTACTTAAATGGCTTCATTGTGCCAAGAAATATATCCTTTGCATGATTAAAATTTAATAAATTTACATTTATCAAGGCTTATGAACAATTTCCTAAACTTAAAAATGAATATATGTAATAAAAAGAAAATATTTCAAGATCTTACTCTTATATATTCAAACAATTGTCAACAAATTATTTGTGACTTTTTGTCCTGTGACTTTCTGTCCTATCAAATTTGTGACTTTATGTCCTGTGACTTTTTGTCCTGTGACTTTCTGTCCGTTTACCTAGATGTTGACATAACAGGAAAAAAGTCATAAAAGTTATTTTTGAAGACTGTTTAAAACAATTATCTTATTCCTGACTATTCAACTGCATGATAAATATCTTCTAAAACTAAATACAGAAAATGGAAATTTTGAAGGATCTATACGTTGGCTGCTGTTTTTCTTTTTCTTTAATTTTATTCTAATAATCACTGTCCATTATGTGTTCATGTAAAATTTCAATTTATATAAGAAAAGATAATATTAAAAAAGTATAATTTTGACTTGAAAACTTTCATATTTTCATGACTAACAGTTATTGAATGTAGGGCTAAATATCACAGGACAGAAAGTCACAATGCAATTTTGAAAGAACTGTTTCTTTGATTAAGAAAAGACTAATTTTTAAGACATTGTTTTATTACATTTGATGAAATTACTGTTAAGAAAACAAGCTGTCATAGTCTTTTTCTTGACTGGCTTCATGGTACCAAGAAATATCCTTTGTAGGATTAATATTTAATAAATCTTCATTTAACCATGTTCATTATCAATCTCATAAACATTACAATGAATTCATTTCAAGGATTTTCCCTTACATATTCAAACACTTGTTAACTAATTAATTGTGACTTTTTGTCCTTTACAATGTAGTTAATAAGTGACTTTCTGTCCTGTGAATATATTTGTCCATTTACCCTGTAGTTGACCAGGTAGGGACTGTATTTAATAGTAATATCTTATCAAAATTTCAATTGACCAGTATTTGCCAGTATTGACCAGTATTTCCCGGTATTTACCGGTATTTACCGGCGGCCTGGTCAATACTAGTATTGACCGCTTTTTTGCCAACCTTGCATTTCGGGTTGGATTGTCAAGGTCATATGGCTTGCAACCTAATGCAAAAATTCCCATGGCTTTATCATGTATGAATATGAAGTTAAAGCAAAGTCAATATCTTGAACGTCAAATCAACTTTGACCTTGACCTCAATTTCAAGGTCATAAACCAAGGACCTCAAATCAAAAGACCCTAGGTCTTTATAATATTTGCTAAATGTGATTTTGAATATAAAAAGGGAGAAAACTCCCATTTAAAGTCAACGTACCCTTGCAACCAAAATTTACGTGTTACAACACGTCGCAACTAACAATTTATTAAAATAATTTGTCAATATCTTATACAGTTTTTGAAAAGAAGTGACAATAAGCCAAAATCAAAATTTAGAACATGACC
The DNA here is from genome assembly GCF_021869535.1 of Mytilus californianus. NCBI lineage: Eukaryota > Metazoa > Mollusca > Bivalvia > Mytilida > Mytilidae > Mytilus > Mytilus californianus. Next base: position 15,439,441 of record NW_026262626.1, read on the forward strand.
TTGACCTTTGACCTTGACCTTATTTTGGTCCAAGGACCTGAAATCAAAAGACCCTAGGTCTTTATCACTTATGGTTTACCAGTTTCAAATGCATAAGGGGAAATAACTCTCATATGGAGTCTCCAGATCTCTTTGGTCAAAATTATTCTCTATATCCTGAGGATATAAAGAGCAATTTAGTAAAATAAATTTGTCGTAATCTTTTACGGTTGGGAAGGAGTAATGCGCACAAGAAAAACAGTGTTTTGGGAGATAACTCTTACAAAGTAAAGTGTTCGGTTAAAGAGTGTCAGTTTTTAAAGTGTATAAACTGTTCGATATCATTTACCAAATATTTAAGTGACATCTTTTGAAACAACAATACCACGCAAGAAGAAAATTAGGCGGAAGAAAAAAAAATTAAAAACCAATTGTTTAAAAAACAAATGAAGGTCTTTCCACATCAATTTCCTAAATGATTGATGAGAAGCTACTCCTGGTTTACTCAAAGTTACTATTTGCGTCCTAGCATAGGTTTCTTTATACTGATTCAATAAAGATATGGGTTATTAGATATAGGAAGATGTGGTATGAGTGCCAATGAGACAACTCTCCATCCAAGTTACAATTTATAAAAGTAAACCATTATAGGTCAAGCCTCAAGGTACGGCCTTCAACACGAAGCATTGTTATGTATACTTTTGCCTGAAATAAGGGAGATTATTTGCTACTTTCGGTTTAAAAATGTCACTTCAGATCTCATGTCATAGCTTCATTCACACTGATTCCAAAAATATATGGTTTCTATATACTTTTGCCTGTAATGAGGGAGATATTTAACTACTTCTTGTTTATTAAAGGTCACTTCCTGTCTCAAATGATAGGTTTGTGTATGCTTATTCCAAAAATATATAGTAACTAGATACTTTTTCATGAGATAAGTGCAAAAATGGCTACTTCCTGTTTACTCAAGGTCACTTCCGGTTGATATTTTTCAAAGTGATATGTCACCCAATATTTTGCAAAAGACCATATGGCTTTATCATGTACCAAGTTGGAGTAATAATCAATTAACCTTAAATTTAACCATTTCAGGGACAATAACTCCTATAAAAAGTAAAATCACAAAAATACTGAACTCCGAGGAAAATTCAGAATGGAAAGTCCCTATTCAAATGGCAAAATCAAAAGATCAAACAAATGGAAAACAACTGTCATATTCCTGACTTTTATAGCTAGCTAAACCTCTCTCTCTAAAATGTCATTTGATTGTTTCAGACGAAATGTATCATATCTTCATCACAATGAGGCAAACATTTTGCTCTAGTTCTTTTATATATATCTTTAAAAGTGACAGAGGAGATCATAAAACAAGGAAAAGTCAAAATTTGAATATGACTGACCTTTGACCTTGACCTCAATTTCATTTTAGTGAACCAAGGACCTCAAACCAAAATACCTTAGGTCGCTTCCACTTACCAATCATGCTATACATTAATAGATCACTTATGTGAAATACAGAAGGGAAAATAACTCTCATATGTAGTCTTCGTGTCTCTTCGGTCAAAATTGGACAAAACTTCCTAAGGATATAAAGAGCAATTTGGTAAAATAAATTTTGTCGATTTTTGTTACGGTTACGGAGGAGATACAGGAACAACAAAAACAGTGTTTGGGAAGATAACTCTTACATTAAAAAGTCTTCGCCTAAACAGGGTCAGTCTCATAGGTTCGTGTTGCCTAGTCTTTAGTTTTCTATGTTGTGTCATCTGTACTATTATTTGTCTGTTTGTCTTTTTATTTTTGGCCATGGTGTTGTCAGTTTGTTTTCAATCTATGAGTTTGACTGTCCCTCTGGTATCTTTCGTCCCTCTTTTTCTCAAAAGCGCAAGATGGAAGAAGAAAAAAAATAATCAGAACAAATACAAAAGGTCTTTCCACAAAAAAGTGGAAAGACCTAATAATAACCAGAACAAAAGCAATAGGACTTTCCACGGAAAAGTGGAAGGACCTAATAATCAGAGCAAAATCAATAGGCCTTTTTCACAGAAAAGTGGAAAGACCTTAATATCTATACTATTGATAGCCTTCTTATTTCCAAAATATATGTTTGCTAAGGACTTTTATGTTCATAGCAAGTGGTTGCTTAGGACAAAAATCATTGCTAAGGACAAAAATATCACTTCCAGTATTAAAAATGTCATACTTCTATGCATAGCCTTTAAAGTTAAAAAAAAATGAGTGGTTGCTAAGGACGTATATGTTGTTGTTAGGGACAAAATTGTCATATCAAGTATTTAAAATGTAGGTTTTTTATGTCGTTGCTAGGGACTTTGACATTTGACCTTGACCTAACTTTGTAGATCATAGTGTGCTGAACATTTTTGCAATTCAAAGTTTCTTTTTATCTCTAATATAGTTTGAGATATAAGCAAAACATCTTCATTTTGGACCTGAACAGTTTTGGTGCCCTAGGTCCATAATGGTTGGAACAATTATTTTGGACCTGACATAACAAATGTAGATCTCCATAAGACACACATTTTCTCCTTTACATTTTATCAGTCATCTTTTACGGATATTTAGTAATGCTGATAACAAGCTAAGTTCAAAATCTAGGTCATGACCTTGACATTTGACCTTGAGACATTTTCAAGGTCACATAATTGATGATCATTGGTCAAAATCCTAGGTGGCTACGACTGACGGTTTCAAAGGGGCATAACCCTACCAATGAGTCGATCGCGCGTCGTTGAATCTTTTCGTTCAAAATGTATCAAAGTACCAGGGTCTGGTCCTGAACAAATTCCACCCTTCTGTTTTTTTCTACCTATTATAGTTTCGGAGTTTGAATGATAACAAGATTTTCTGTGTTAGGGGAGAAGACCGCTATAAAGGAAATGTTACGGCGTGGTGCCCTTATCACAAGATAGCTTTGGGTCAACCGTTACTTGATGCCTAATATTATTTCATTATGTCACATACTTTTTTGGGGAAATTTCATTAAAGTTTGGCAGAAAAAGAATAATAATTATCAGAAGAAATACAGTAAGGTCTTTCCTTGCAGTGAAAGGAAAGACCTTTATAATGCTATAGATTATATCCAATATAAGCAGAAAATGCGCATTTTGGTCCCAACCTGTTAGTGTAAAAGGAGATGCGCATTATAATCGAAATGGGTTAAAGTGGAGCAGATTGTTAATTAAAGCAGTAAAGATGAAGCAATTTTATTTTTCTTTCAATTTCCTTATTAACTTGCATCTGATTGATTAACTTATTTTTTTGGGGGAGTTAACATTTACATATTATATTGGTTAAAAGTGTTTTGTCATGAATCGTTTTGTCAAACCTTGATATATTTTTTTGCAACTTGAACAGAAGCTTGTTCATGACCAAGAAAAAGTATCTGAAGATCAATTTATTTATCTTTTCCGTATTTAACTGAGAATAGTATTTAGATTTTAGCAGTCAACATTACATTATGGATTTTGTTTGATTGAAATTTTGTTGTTATAAAATTTTGGAAATCATCTTAATTTAAGAAATATATCTATCTCATGATTTTTTGTCCAGATTTGGCTATACGCCATGTCCTTTTTGTCGAGCCAGCGACTTTTGTCGCAAAAGCGAGACATAGCGATCCTGCATTCCGTCGTCGGCGTCGTCGTCGGCGGCGGCGGCGTTCACAAATATTCACTATGTGGTTAAAGTTTTTGAAATTTTAATCATTTTCTTAAATTATCCTGGATTTGTACCAAACTTGGACAGAAGCTTGTTTATGATCATAAGATAGTATCCAGAAGTAAATTTTGTAAAAAAAAATCCTGTTTTTCCGTATTTTACTTATAAATTGACTTAGTTTTCCTGCCAGTTAACATTACATTCACTCTGTGGTTAAAGTTTTTAAAATTTAAATAACTTTTTTTAATTTTAATAACTATCCTGAGTTTGCACCAAACTTGGACAGACTTAGCTTGTTTATGATCAAAAGCTAGTATCTAGAAGAAAATTTTGTAAAAATTTATTTCCTGTTTTTCCATATATTACTTATAAATGGACTTAGTTTTTCTTCCAGTTAACATAACATACAGTCTGCAGTTAAAGTTTTTAACACATTTATTAGATTCATAAACCATGCTGGATTTTTACCAAATTTAAATAGAAGCTTCTTACAATCAAGAGATAGTATCTAGAGGAAAATTTTTAATAATTTTTCCCCATTTTTGGAAAATGACGCTATCAGCGGCATGTTTCCGATACCATTGACCAGAACTTACGGTAGTCGATTATTGCCTCCGCCTACCGCACTCGGTTTCATATTTACTATTTTACATACTAACTGGAATCTGCTTGTATTACGCTACACTCGAACAAAGTGTTGTAGTCGGACGGGAACCAGTTTACATACTTTATTTTATTTACCAAAAAGATATCTTGACCTGTCCATATGTTTTTTGTTATTAAATGGTATTTGGAGCTATCCCTTTGTTATATTTTTCATATTTATTCGAGCTTTCACTTTTATGCACATGTCTTACAATCGTTAACAATCGGTATGTATACATGATAAATAGATCCGTTTTGTTATGGTGTTGGACTTTTTACCCTCCAATGATCAGCAATCGCTAGACAAAATAGTTCTCCTAAATAATGTCAGCCTTTCATGCCATTTCAACTTTACAATCATTAAAAAAAGTGAAAATCGGAATCATTTTGATATCCATTTCTTGACGACCTCATAATTTCATCATGTCGATGGTACAAATCGATTTTTACTGTTTACTGTCGCTTCTCATGTTTTGTATTTAAACGGTCGTTTATTTTTAAACCCGAACCAGGCATATGCATTCTGTAATTGTGCAAATCTTCGTTCTTTGGTCAATTGGCTTATGGATAGTTGTATCAATTTCAACTCTTACAATATTTTTTTTTAAATATATTTGCATTACACATACAATGGCAGTACCTTTCCAATTACTATTTATGTGTTGTGTCTAAATTAAAGTTGTAACACTTTATAGTGACTGGAAAGGGTAGAAAAATTCATCAGATGAGAAAAGGCTGAAGATACTTCAAACGGCACCGAATCATTAGATATTGCATCTTATAAAAGAAACTGAGATTTGGATAGTTCCACTTCAAGGTGAAAATGTTTATCGCTTGTGAAATGAAATTAAAAAAAATATTGTAACACTGTAGTTAATTAATAAAGATACTATTACGTGTATTTCTGTATTGGCCTTATTATTGGTTCTCGGCCAGCAGTTAAACGGCACCGAAGCATTAGATATTGCATCTTATAAAAGGAAACTGAGATTTGGATAGTTCCACTTCAAGGTAAAAATGTTTATCTCTTGTGAAATGAAATAAAAAAAATATTGTAACACTGTAGTTAATTAATAAAGATACTATTACGTGTATTTCTGTATTGGCCTTATTATTGGTCCTCGGCCAACAGTATTGGCCTTCCGCTTCGCCTCAGACCAATACACCCAAGACATGGACCAATAACAAGGCCAATACAGAAATACTTACGCAATGATATTATAGAATGACAGTATGGTTCAATAGCGGGAATCAGTCCCTCAACTACTTTTTACATAAATATTAACTTCTGGCTTCAACGCTTTGTTCGTCTTGTCTGGAGATCTTGCTGTAGTTCCAGTTCAGCAAGCATTTTAGAGACGTATCCCGTCCATCCTCTTTTGACTTGTAATCTCTGGTGATAGATTTTGCCGCTTGACATTGTATCCTTTCAAACTTGTTTTTTTTTTACCGTGTAGGGGTCCCATACTATGGCTCCATATTAAATTATAAGATCCATTCCTAAAGATCTAGATCATTGTTCTAATCTGACACAAATTTCAATAACTGGAATGCTACCCAAGTTGAATATATGGTGACCCAAGAGAACAGCATTATCACTATTGAAATTGTGTTTAATACCATGATTGTTCAATGTCATTAACTTAAATGGAGACAGACATTTGACCTGAAAGACATGAAAGGTGGTGTGGGAGTGCAAAATCAAAAACTAACTGACTATGATATATGGTTAAAGAATGAATATCAATTACATGGTTCAACATGGTCAAGGGCAGAGTTGTTATAAAATAACAATATGGCAGAGAAGTGGTTTCAAGTTTCATATAAAGCGACCTGACTGACATGAAATAAAAAAATCGAAGGAGTATCCCTATTTGTCTAATCTTCAGGGTGAAATAAAACTAGTAAAACAATATTATACTATTGTCTAAATATACAGAAATATAATTTGCTTCAAGTAACAGAATTAACTAGGTCACTAGTAACTTATTTAATGAGTATGTGGGGTATAAGAGCTTGCTAACAACAGGCTCTTCATAATCATTTGGTTTGAAAAGGATACTAGTAGTCTATATTCTTGATTTAGAAAAATGTAATTGCAAGAAAAAAATCACATTACTTAGAATACTTTAGATCATTCAGGTAGTCTTTATTTATATGTACAAAAGAACAGCCAGTAGTCATTGGATATTGTAGATCATTCAAATAGTCTTGACCTTTTTATTAGTACAAAAGAACAGCCAGTAGTCATTGGATATTGTAGATCATTTCGGTAGTCTTGACCTATTTATTTATACAAAAAAACAGCCAGTAGTAATTGGATACTGTAGATCATTCAGGTAGTCTTGACCTATTCATTTGTACTGAAAAAACAGACACATATACGAATATCAATTATATGCTTACGAGACATGTTGCAATGTTAAACTTATAACGGTATGTGAAAATCAAGACTTGCATAAAAAATATCACAATATTAGAGACAGTGGCGTCATTTTTCCTCAGAGCTTTCAGCTCTTTGATTGTTGAGGGTATCAGGTCCGTTCGCGCCCAGTACACTTTTGCACCCTACACGTTCGCCCCCTAGGTTCGTTCGCACCCTACACGTTCGCACCCAATTTTATCAAATACAAGTTGAATTATTAGATATTTTTTTATATGTATATACCAAAAAAATATATTTTCCTGAATAAAAATTGGGGAATTATTATATTATTTTTTTTTTTTTTTTATCATTTTGATGATTAATTATTAAATGTTAATTATGTTCAAATGTATGATTACTGCTAATTGGTATTTATACACAGCTAAATTTGGTATTATTGTTGTGTGTTTGAAAATCACGATTGTTGTTTTAACTTGCTTTGATGTAAAAACTCCATGTATATAGCTTGGTATGAGTAAAACATTGAAGATTTTAAAAGAAAAACACGAAAGATAATTGATTTTAACAGCTTGGCCCCTTTGATCTCACTTTATTTTGAAACAATGAAAAAAAATTTTATATCACAACACTAACCAAAACATAATTTAAGATTTATTCAGCACAAAAAAAAATCAACGTGAGAATCACTTTATTTTGAAACAATGAAAACATAAATTTATACATGTTATAGCAATACACTTACCAAAAGATGATTAAGATTTTTTCAACACAAAAAACAAACGTTGTCAGAATCGCATTTTATTTAGAAACAATGAATTTTTTTATAGCAATACACTAACCAAAACATGATTAAGATTTATTCAACACAAAAAAATGTTGACAGGATCTTACTTTATTTTGAAACAATGAAAAAAAAATATTTACAGTAATACACTTACCAAAACTCGATTACAAAATTATTAAACACAAAACCAATAAAAAGGGTGCGAACGGACTTTGAGTGCGAATGTGTAGGGTGCGAAAGTGAAAAGGGGCGAACGTGAATGGGCGCGAACGTGTTTTTGGGCGAACGGACCCGATTTCTTTGTTGAGCCTGCGACTAACAGCAAAAGTAGGCGAGACACTGGGTTCCGCGGAACCCTTACGAATTTTTTGGTCTTATCATCTCTTCAACATTTGTATCCGGTTTTGATTTTTCAAAATGTTGCATCGAGAGTCACTGCAGAGACATTGATTGTCAAAATGCGTATCTGATGCAGTAAAATTGGTACCGTTGATGTTAAAACACTCTTAGCAGCGATATCTGATTATGACAATACACAGTTTTCAGTGAAACATTTTCGATGTTTTACCCTGTCTATTTACCGTCGGTAGGTAATAACATGTTCCTATGTGTTTTGTGTTGCAATAGACTATTTTCATATTACCGACTTTTGACTCCGGGTTATATAATTTGTCGACTGGTTACCTTGGACATCATGGTACTCGGTCAAGTAAGAACAACCAAAATAAGTAAAATCAAACATATAATCGGTGTAATTTGAGGGGAAAGTTTACTGTTTTCCGATGATTTTGTAGTGGAAAAAATATTAACCAGGTAATTTTCCCCCAAAATTGTACCGACTGAAAGCTTGGTTTTACTTCTTTAACTTGCTCTTACCTGACTTGGTACCATGATGTCCAAGGTAACCAGTCGACAAATTATATAATCCGGAGTCAAAAGTCGGTAATATGAAAATAGTCTATTGCTTTGCTGACATATATTCCAAACTCGCAAAAGAGTATAAACACTATTTGTTTATGTTGTTCAAATCTTGTAGAAACAGTCAATCTTTAATATGCTATCCTTGTAGGTTAATTCACTATATGATATTGTTTTCCTCATTGTTGAACGCTGGTCTGTAATCTTTATATCCATATCCTGATCTAGTGGACAGTTGTATCATTTCAAATCATATTGCATCTGACATGGTACAAAGGACTATTTTCATCACTTTGCCGTTGTTCGTTTACATTTACAACAATCTTCTCTGAAGAAACTACAGGCAAGGGCAAATTGAAGCTAAAATTAACGACAATGTATTGTAACACATTTATATAGATGTAAAACCATAGGCGGATCCAGGGGGGGGGGGGGGGGGGCCGGGGCCCCCCCTTTCGTGGGAAAAATTTGGTTGATTATATAGGGAATCACTGAAGCATGACTGGAGCGGGGCCCCCCCTTAGGTCAGTCAGCCCCCCCCCCTTATGAAAAGTTCTGGATCCGCCACTGAAAACATTAGCAATATTAATACCTCCAAGCATACTAGTATTCTAAACCATTGAAATAAGAATTTAATGAATGTGCATTGTGGGAAGCATCAGTTGGCAATGCCAGCTTTGCACTTGTTTTGAATTGACATAAATATGCTCATGGTCTTTTTATATTTTATTCAGAGTGAAGACTAATATGGCATCATCCAGCACAATAGCATGCGGTGTTTGTGAGTCTCAGCACACGACAAAAAAGGCGGACGTGTGGTGTCCTGAATGTGACGAAGGATTGTGTTCCCAATGTCTGAAGCATCATAATGCATCAAAAGCCACGCGTACCCATGGAGCTATATCTGTCGACAACTATAAACAATTACCTCCCTCGATAGCCAATATATCACAATACTGTTCACTGCATGACATAAAATTCCAGAATTATTGTCCGCAACATGAAAGTCTTTGTTGTCAATTGTGTATTCAGTCAAACCATGCTACCTGTAACGAGATATTATCACTGGAGAATGTCGTACAAACAGCAAAGACGTCATCTTTATTGGAAAGTCTTGATCAAAACATCAAAAATCTCAAAATTAGTGTCAATAGAGTTGTTGACGATCTGAAACAAAATCTTGATGAAATCCAGAAACAAAGGCAAAAGTTTTATGACGATATAAAACAGGTCCGTAATATGATTAACGAACACCTTGACAGCCTAGAACATCGAGTAATTCATGACTTATATGCTGCTGAAACAGAAATTAAGTCCCACATTGAGGACTTGATTGGAAAACTTGCTGAAAATTCAGAATGTGTAAATTCAATGCAAAATAATATTTCAGCTATCAAAGATTATGCGTCAAATATACAAGCATTTCTTGGGAGTAAAATGATTGAGACAGAAATTCAGAAATATGAAATATTTATGCAGTCATTATTTGACGATGGAAGTTTGCAGAAGATGGACATAAACTGTAAAATTGAGGACAAGATAACCGATGTATTGTCAACTGTTACTTCACTAGGTACAATATCCATCGAATCAAGCTCTCCATTAGTGGTTATAAAAACAGAGAAAGAAACACAAGCACAGACAAGGTCTTTGAACCATGTGCCACCTTTAAATATCAATGATATAACACTGACATTACAAAGTAAATTCAACTTTCCTGGTATCACAGGATGCACCATTTCTTCTAAAGAAGAAATCATCCTGATAGACTTCAATTATAAACGTGTCCTGATTTTAAAGGAAGATGGAACCTTGAAAAGTGAGATACTTCTTTCAACTTCAAGCCCAGTTGACGTTGCCTGTATCGATGACACGTCATTTGCTGTTTCATTTCCTTCTTCAAATCTAATACAAATCATAAACATTTCAACTGAAAGAGTTGAACAGAGAATAAACACTACCAGCCTTTGTTTTGGTTTATGTTACAGAGATGGCTACTTGTTGTACTGTGATACTGGCCGAGGTATTCAGAAAGTTAATATGGCAGATAATTGCTCTTTTACTTTGGTTAAAGACAACACTTTGTCCAAATGGAGTTATGTAGCGACGTTTAAAGATAATATATTTTATACTAATAGCTCAAACTTTACCATAACATGCTGCTATTTGACTGGAGAGAAGATGTGGGAATACGCAGATCAATCAGTTCTTTCTCCGTACGGGATAGCTGTAGATAAAGACTCAAACGTGTATGTTGCTTCATATGGTAACAACAGTTTATGTGTATTGTCGTCAGATGGAAAACAAGCAAGAAAGCTGCTAGGATATAATGGGGAAGTTAATACCCCTTTTGGACTTGCATTTGATGCTAAGAAAGAAAAAATAATAGTTGCGACTTATTATGAACCTAAATTATACAGACTATAGTAAGACTCAACTTATGATTACGTAGTTTTCATTTTCAGAGTAGATGTTTTTTGCTATTAGAAAAAAAAATTTCCAACAAAATTATTTAGCATTAATTGTATAAAAAACGGGCGTAATTTTTGGTTCGCATGTGAATCCCAGGCCACCCTCAGAAAATCAAATGGTTCGTGCCTAAACTCTTGTTGAATGTCTGTTTCGCCGAACTGGTATACTGAGTACTTTTTTCAAGGACCGACTGCAACCTGCCTGCTGAGTGTGGCCTATATGTCTCCATGTGTCGACCGTCATTCACAACTTCATTGTCATTTCAGACATATTCGTAGCTTTGGTTGATTTGGAACCACTCACTTCCCTTGTTGGGTGAAACATTTCAACCATACATTTGGATAACAATTGCTTTTTTTTTTGTCTTTCTCCGTGTCGGTCGTATTGTAAATTTCATTGAATGGCCGTATATCTTGTTTACAACAAGAAATATGTGAGGTTATGCTAACTAACCATACAACAAACGTCAGTACCCGTTGCATTTTTTTGCCTCCCCTGCGAATACTGTCGCAAAAAGCGAGATTTAGGGATAGTGATCCGGCGGCTCTTGACTTAAAAGCTTAGTATTTCAGGGTAGTAGACATGGATGCTTCATACTTCGTATATAGATGCTTTATGTTACAAACATACGGTCTGTCAGATGACCATTGTCCTTGACCTCATTTTTATGGTTCAGTGACTACTTGAAAAAAGTTAAGATTTTTTGTTATGTTACTTTCTCTCTTATTATACGTAATAAGGTAACTATATTTGTTAAGTGAGTACCTTGCAAGGCCCTCATGCCTTTCGAATAGTTTTCACAAATTCGCAATGCATTCTTCAGATGCTAGTTGTAACCTCTATTTCAGTGATTGACTTGGGCTAGGGAGAATTTTTCCATGTTCATTTTTGTCGAGCCTTCGACTTTTGTCGAAAAAGCGAGACATAGCGATCCTACATTCCGTCGGCGTCGTCGTCGTCGTCGTCGGCGGCGTCCACAAATATTCACTCTGTGGTTGAAGTTTTTGAAATTTTAATAACTTTCTTAAACTATCCTGGATTTCTACCAAACATGGAAAGAAGCTTGTTTATGATCATAAGATAGTATCCAGAAGTAAATTTTGTAAAAAAAAAAATCCATTTTTTCCGTATTTTACTTATAAATGGACTTAGTTTTTCTGCCAGTTAACATTACATTCACTCAGTGGTTAAAGTTTTTAAAATTTTAACAACTTTCTTAAACTATCCTGGATTTGTACCAAACTTGGACAGAAGCTTGTTTATGATTAAAAGCTAGTATCTAGAAGGAAATTTTGTTAAAATTTTGTTTGATTTTTTCCGTATTTTACTTATAAATGGACTTTGTTTTTCTTCCAGTTAACATTACATACAGTCTGCAGTTTAAGTTTTTAAAACATTTATTAGATTCATAAACTATCCTGGATTTTTACCAAACTTGGACAGAAGCTACTAACAATCAAAAGATAGTATAGAGAGGCATATTTTTATTTATTTTTTTCCTCATTTTTGTTGAGCCTGCGATTAACAGCAAAAGTAGGCGAGACACTGGGTTCCGCGGAACGCTTATGAATTTTTTACTGACAAATCCCACATCAAATATATTGGTACATAGCTTTGGATCCATCCAATCATTTTATTATAGACCATTAATGGGGAGAATACGGCTTCAAAAATGTCCAGCTCTTACACTTCAACTATAAAATATACATGCCCCACGTCAGGAACCGTTAAATTAGTGCATTTTACACTTATTTTATGTTTTTTTAGCCAAAAAAGGTCAAAAAAAGTTTTCGCCTCGCTCCGCTCGGCGACAGATTCTATACTACGCCCCCTTTCCAAAATCCTGGATGTATTTTGTCATAAAAAAACAGGTTTGATACCATGCGATATATTTAGATAAGTTACATGAAATGCCTTTATCAAAAACAGTACAACAGCTCTATTTATGAGTGTAATTGTTCAGTTTTTGTATTTGCTTACGTTTATTTTTAATGTAACGGGCCGAATGAGGTCCCTCGTGGTGGTGTCCAAGTAATCGCATAATCAAAAATTTCCTGCCAATATAATCACAAAATCACAAATTTCCTGCCAATATAATCACATAATCATTAGCTATTTTGTTAAACAAGATAATCAAATAATCAAAAATTCAGTCCTTGATTATCAAATAATCATGAAATATTTTGTCTGGTAATCAAATAATCACTATATAAAAACGGCCAAGTGATCACATAATTAAAAACCCCAATGAGGAGGCTCCCAAATGTAACGCTACGTGTTCCTGTTCTTGGATAACTTGTGTATCACGTCACCAGTAAACGATGCTTTTGTATAGAATGCGGAACACATGTTCCAACGGGAGCTTCTCTCCAAGAGTTGAACCTCCAACAAGTTAGCAGTTTTAACTCAAACTGTAATTTGCTCATGTGCTGCACCAAGTAAGAGTGCAAGGTGACAATATCTAATAAACTTGATAATTAACAAAGTATTTGCATGCAATGCAACAGACAGATTTCCCTGCACCAAGTATGCAGAGTATCAGAATGCAGTGTCCCAGGTACCTTGCACCGAGCGCTAGAAGAAATGTTTTATTAAATGCAAGTAATGCACCTTGATGTATTACTTGATTTGCATATTTTATTTTATGTCATATATTTTATGAACCACTGTATTTGTTTATATTTATATGTTTCATAACGAGTGAGAATGCCCCGGGATATCGCTTGATATCAACTTGAGTTATATAATTTCAATATAATAATAAATGAGTCTTCGGCGAGTTTATTATTACTATTTAAATTAAATATCGAAAGATGATATCAAGCGACATCAAATTCTCAAAAGTTGTGAAACATATTTCTCTTACCACTGTGTCTAAACTACCCCGGCAAAAAATGTTTGGACTCGATGGTATCTAATATCCGGCACGGTGACGGAACATCAATAGACAGAGAAAGGTAGGTTTCTGTTTATTTATTTGTTATTTTTATGATATCGAAGAATATATATACATATATAACTATTTTCTATTGTGAGATGTAATATTTTCTACAACCGTTCTACATTAACGGAGAAATAAGTAAAAATGCACGTCAAAATGACGAATTAAGTGAACCTTGCCTCGAATTTGTTTAATATCTCGTTAAATTGTTCACATTGTACGGAAAGAAAAATATTGACATAGAGATTGCAATACTAGCCACTTTGAGCACCTCAATACTTGTATTTCTGTGTATGGAACAAAAGAAAGGGGTCATGTCAAAATGGAAGGAGCCGGTTTTGTCAATGTTGTTTACTACAAAATCACCCGGTTTTGTCAATGTATATGACCCGGTTTTGTTTTGTTTTGAAACCACAAATTTATGAAAAGCAACGTTAACACGGATCTAAACATTGTCCATCGAAAGAATTTCAACATATATGTTATTGTAAAACAACTTCACTTGCGTTTTTTCAACAAAAATAAATACTACATTTTATTTATTCAAGAGTGTACGCACTGACATGAAGCGACTGCTTGAATGCTCGTAATTGAATCTATTTTGAAGATCTGTAAGATAAATAATTTAATAAAAGTATCACATAAACTTAACATTGTTCATGGAACCATAAAAAAGTCAAGGTCTAATGAAACCTGCCAGACGGACATGAACACATTACAATCATTAAAACCAACAACAACAAAATAAAAACTTAACATTTACCAGTTAAGAAAATAAGTTCAAGGTCACATAAATAGTCATGTGGCTATATGAGCAAATATAGTTGACCTATTACTTATGGTATTAGAGATACGGATTTGTGTTACATATTTATCATGGATATCAACCATTATCAGTGTGACATTCACAGCTATTCATTTTGTTAGGAAATCGCTGAACTATGAAAATGAGGTCAAGGGCAATGGACATATGACAGATAGAAACATCGTAAGATAAAAGATATGTGTGCGAGGTATGTTGCAGTCAGGCCTTCTAACTTCTGACATATGAAGCTCCATACAAATAGTTCAAGCCGCCACGAATTTGCATCCTTTGGTCTCGCATTTCGACAATTTTGAAATATCAATGTGAATTTTTAGAATACTACTCACATGCATCCAATTTCGCGGGTGTCCCTGTTTTTTATTTCTTATAAAATTCTAAGTTGGTATACGATTAAGTTATATAACATTAGTGACGAATCCAGGCGGCGTATAGGTCGCACGCCCCCATCCCCACCTTTGATGGCCCCAAAAAATTAAATCATGTTTTTTACGACTTTTTTTTAGCTTAAAATCGTCCAAAAAATTGTTCACCTCACTACGTTCGGCGGTATGTAAATTAATCTCATCATAGATACCAGGATAAAATTTTACATTTGCGCCAGACGCGCGTTTCGTCTGCAAAAGACTCATCAGTGACGCTCGAATAAAAAAATGTTAAAAAAGCCAAATAAAATTCGAAGTTGAACAGCATTGAGGACCAAAATTCCTAAAAGTTTTGCCAAATACGACTAAGGTCATCTATTCCTGAGGTAGAAAAGCCTTAGTTTTTCAAATATTCAGAGTTTTATAAACAGTTAATTTATAATTATGACCATATCAATGATAATTCATGTCAACACAGAAGTGCTGACTACTGGGCTGGTGATACCCTCGGGGAATAAAAACTTCACCAGCAGTGGCATCGACCCAGTGGTTGTAAATAAACTCATCATAGATACCAGGATAAAATTTTATATTTGCGCCAGACGCGCGTTTCGTTTGCAAAAGACTCATCAGTGACGCTCGAATCAAAAAATGTTAAAAAAGCCAAATAAAATTCGAAGTTGTTTGAATTACGCCAACTTTGAAAAAACCTAAATCCATCCCTATATATTGTTGATAATATATTGACCAATGTCAATGTAAATTGATAATCATAACACAATGAAGAGATAACAGAACTGTTTATTTATAGAACTATGAATAAAATAACCATTATTGCATTTTCTTGATGGCCTGAGCATTTGCTGAGACTATTGTACAAATTTACACTTAGTATTATCCTTTTCTCCCCATAAACATTCATTTTCTATGGCGATTCTGCATGCATATAGGTGTACTACCACCATTGATTTCCCCTATTAGTCGTTGATAAATTTGCACTTTTAAAAAAATTTTGCAGAATTTATCTTTTTTTCAAATTAAGAAATACGTACTTGGCATGAGTAAAGTTTATCTTGTCCAGTACTGTAGAAAAGATTTCACATAACATTTCATTGCATACAAGAAAATAACAATCACTGGAAGTTAACCAATCAAATTTTCAACTCTTTTTTTATCTGTGTACAAGCTTTTGTAACCATGTAACCTCAAGTTTCTAAATTCTAAATTCAAGGGGAATATTTTTTTCGACCTATTTTCGTATGCCATCGGATGTACTATGATTTGGTGGTATTACACCTATACATTTGTCTTCTTATCATGTCTTATAATTAACACTTAGCCTGAAGAAGATTTATTTTAAACGATTATAGGAAAGAGGGGCGAAAGATAACAGAGGGACATTCAAGGTTACACCCCTTGGTAGATTGGTTTACTTATAAAGATAACCATCATGTTGTGCTCGAAAATCACATATCAAATGTGCGTGTTTCAATTTTTAACACCGTAAACTCTAATTTCAAGTTTGATTACTTAAATTTACATATTTCATAGAAAAAAGGTAAAGAGAACTTAAATCTCAATTTGCGTTATAACCTTCATTTCTATTTCTCAGTTAAAGCAGAGACATATAATACAATGTATTATATGTCTCTGGTTAAAGTATTTTTTTAAATGCAAAGCAAAATTATAATTATTTTTGTTCCAATAAAGTAGGAATTCAAGTGTTTACAGATTCAAAAAAATAATAAGTTGTCCTCTGAAAGAAATCGTTTTCCAACGAGCCACCAGACTCCTTTTAAACGCCGAAGTTCAATTATGTTATGCGATTATGCATTTTTTTTTTCTTTGACAAAACCGGGTTCTGCCTTGTGAAATTTAGGATAAAACCGGGTTGTACACATTGACAAAACCGGCTCCTTCCATTTTGACGTGACCCATTTCTTTCGTTCCATACACAGAAATACAAGTATCGAGGTGCTCAAAGTGGCTTGTTTTGCAATCTCCATGGCAATATCTTTCTTTTCGTACCTTTCTTTCCGTACAATGTGAACAATTTAACGAGATATTAAACAAATTCGAGGCAAGGTTCACTCAATTCGTCATTTTACTTATTTCTCCGTTAATCTAGAACGGTTGTAGAAAATATTACATCTCACAATAGAAAATAGTTATATATGTATATATATTCTTCGGTATCATAAAAATAACAAATAAATAAACAGAAAACTACCTTTTCTCTGTCTATTGATGTTCCGTCACCGTGCCGGATATTAGATACCATCGAGTCCAAACGTTTGTTTCTTAGTGTGGATAGTAAAATTTAACCCGAATAATGTCAGTCGTTATATTCCGCCGATCTCCGTCTAATCTCCGATTGCTACATTAACCCTCGATAGGCTATAGGCCGCTAGAGGGCGCAGAATTATTCGAGTTAAGTAAAATGGGGATTTGTCTCAGAGTTGGTAAAATCACTCGAAACTAGGTGAGACATGCGCAGTAGTGATACACTGGCTCTTTAATGGGGAAAAGAAAATCATAGCTGAAATTGCTGAAAATAGCGGATACATAGATACATAGCTAAAAACGTTGATGATAATGACGACCCTGATTTCAACGTATCAATGAAAAGAGGATATGGTGGAGTAGCCATAATCTGGAAAAAAGAAATTAATGAAAATATAACGGAACTGATAGACGGTGGAAATAGAATACAAGCCATACATATTCAACAAGGAGACAAATCAATATGTCTTATAAATGTATATATGCCATCAGATAACAAAAATGCAGATATCGAATACAAAGACACTTTTGCTCAAATTGATGAAATGATAGAGAAATATAAAGATACACACGAAATTATAGTATGTGGAGACATGAACGGGTCACTCCATAGAAGCTCTACACCTTATGATAAAATTCTACAAACTTTCTGCAAGGAAAAATGTATAGGAAATACTGAGAAATGCCCATTAAAAGAAACATTTTATCACCAGAATGGTAAATCGAAAGGACAAATTGATTACTTCCTCTTCAAAAGTAACTCTGAAATAATAAATAAAATCAGACAAATTGATGTCCTTGATACTGACCCAGAGAATACCTCGGACCATGTACCTGTTATTCTGACACTGAATAGCCAACTGAAAAAAGTAAGGGAAAAAGCAACAACTATCATAGCAAAACCTAAATGGACTGACTGTGACCATCAAATTTATAAGGAAATCATCAATAAAGATCTACCAAACCTCATGCAAAAATCAAAAGGAATCATTGAGCAAGATATAAGAAATCTAGAAAAATTGCTACATAAAGCGGCAATCCCAAAGTATAGAAGAAAAATCAAAATCAAAGGGAAAGGCGATATGGAATGAACAAATAGAAAAGGCATCAAAGCTATCAAAAATGCATATAAAGTATGGAGGCAACATGGGGCACCTCAAGAAAGAAGTAACGAGCTCAAAATCAAAATGACAGCTGCAAAAAGAATACTTCGAAAAGTACAAAGACAAGCTTATGCCTCTTAGAGAGAATCAACAGCGGAAAAAAATTATGAAAGCTTCAAATGCAGACACAAAACTTATTTACAAGCTTATTAACATGCAAAGAAAAACACCACTTACTAACACCAAGATACTGAAACTGAATGAAAAGACTGCAGAAGATGGAAGCATAATGAACATTTGGCAAGAACATTTCCAACAACTAGCTACGCCAACATAAGAGGAAAATTTTGACACTGAAAAGCTAGAGCTTGTAGAAATACAAAACAATATAATAGAATCCATAGAAAGGGAAAAAGGTCAAGGCATTGATCACGTCAATGTAAAGGAGGTTAATAAAGCTATAGAAAAACTTAAAGCAGGAACAGCACCGGATGAGGATGGAATTTCGGCAGAACACTACAAATATGGGATGGATGAGTTAACTCCCTTTATAGTACATTTGCTAAATTTAATTTTAACATATCTGGATGTACAAATCTTCCTAAAGACAGGGATTCTAACACCAATCCTAAAGAAAGAAAAAGACAAAACATTACCATCTAGCTAGAGGAATAACTGTGACTAAAACCTTTGCAAAAATATTACAAAGTATACTGAAGGATAGAGCTGACTCTGTATTTAATAACATACAAAACTCCTTGCAAAGAGGCTTTACAGAAGGAGTGTCATCACTATGCGCAGCTTTCCCCACATCAGAAGCAATCGAAGAAAGTAAGAAATTAAAGATACTGATGATTTTAATAATTCTTGATGCAGATAAAGCATTTCACAAACTCAACCATGAAATACTATTCAACAAGCTGTACCATTATGGAATAAAAGGAAAACTCTGGATACTACTGAGAAACTTGTATAAAGGCATGAGCATTAAGGTTAAATGGGAAGGTCAATGTACAGAAGATGTAATGGTGTTACAAGGAATTCAACAAGGTGCAAAACTATCTACGACGCTATATAAATGCTACAACAACGTCATACTGGATAGCATTTTTAAAAGTGGTATTGGAGCATGTATTGGTGATATATAAGTCCCTGCACCCACACGTGCCGATGACATTGCTGTCCTGGCAAATAGTACTGCAGACGCACAAGGAATATTAGACATAGTACAGCACCATACAAGCAGAGATCTAGTTAAAATCAATCCAACTAAATCTGAAGCTGTTTTATACAATGCAAAAGGCTCAAACATATCAACACTGCAATTCGAAGACGATGACATCAATATAACCAATGAAACCAAACATCTAGGTATGAAAAGAAACGAGCAAAACCGGGCAAATATCTCAGAAAGAATAAGAACCGGCAGGGCAACAATATACAGCCTTCTCGGAGCCGGTTTACATGTCAGAAGGGGATTCTCACCCATGGTCGCATACAAGCTATGGAGAACATATGCAGTACCAAGAAGCAACTACGGACTTGAGGTGATGAACTTACTTGCAAAAGAAAAGGATATGCTAGAACTGGCAGAGAGAAAAATCCTCCGACAAATTCAAGGGCTTCCAAATAATACAGCAAATATGGCTGTCTATACCCTGGTAGGAGCAGAACCTATTGCCATCACATTAGACATAATTAAATGTTTCCTTATGTTTTAAGGTGTATATAGTTGCTACAATTATACCCTATGGGTAGTGCTCCACAATTAATGGAGGAATATACAAGAAACTGAACTGAACTGAGTGATAGATATGTAGTATAAATATAGAAAATTGAATATTTTAATAAAAAAAAAAAATATCTGTATCATATACCCATGCGCCTGTGGTTTGAGGCAGAAAAACTTTGAAAAGAACATATGTATGTGCCTGTTTCAAGTCAGGAGCCTGTAATACAGTGGTTGTCAATTGTTCCTGTATATCATATGTGTTTTTCATTTATTGTTTTGTAAATTAAAGAATCTTAAGCTTTGTGAACAGGCTCACATATCCCACACCCCCACATTGACACTGAGCAAACAAAATCTCACGAGATGCCTAAGTGTCAAAGACTCATAACTCCTACAAAAGTCAATTGATAAAAATTTCTTGTCGATATGCACATTTACATATTATGTCCTTGTTATCTACAAAATTTCATGAGATTCTGTGGTGTGGTTTCAGAGGAGTTGCGATGACAAGAACAGGACTAACAGACTGTAGTATATTGAGGCCAATAAGTTCAAAGGGGCATAACTCCTAGAAAAAAAAGGAATCATAATTTCCTGTCGATATGCACGTCTACATAGTATGACCTTATTATCTACAAAGTTTCATGAAATTCTGTAGTGTGGTTTCAGAGGAGTTGCGATGACAAGAACAGGACCAACGGACTGTAGTATATTGAGGCCAATAAGTTCAAAGGGGCATAACTCCTAGAAAAAAAATTGAATCATAATGTCCTGTCGATATACACATCTACATAGTATGTCCTTATTATCTACAAAGTTTCATGAAATTCTGTTGTGTACTTTCAGGGGAGTTGCGATGACAAACTGTTGCAGTAGTACATTGAGGCCAATAAGTGCAAAGGGGCATAACTCCTAGAAAAAAATTGAATCATAATTTTCTGTCGATATGCACGTCTACATAGTATGTCCTTATTATTTACAAAGTTTCATGAAATTCTGTAGTGTGGTTTCAGAGGAGTTGCGATGACAAGAACATGACTGACGGACTGTAGTATATTGAGGCCAATAAGTTCAAAGGGGCATTACTCCTAGAAAAATTAAGTAGAGAACAGAAACTAAAAATTCAGCAATTTTTCTATTTGTAAACACGCATAACTATAGAACGGTTGTGTACAAGTTTTATCACATTTGGTTTAGACAAACTAAAGTTAGAGAACGGAATCGAATAATTCAGCAATTTTTATGATTATAAAGGGACATAACTCAAGAATTGTATAAGTGTTGCCACCAAATTTCGTACTTAATCTGTATTATGTAGTAATAAGCATTGTGTATAAGTTTCATAACATTTGGTTGAGGCAAACTAAAGTTAGAAAACAGAAAGGTAACAAAAAAATTGTACTTGATCTTAGTTTTGTGGTAATGAATATTGTGTAAAGGTTTCATAATGTTTGGTTGGGGCAAACTTAAGTTACAGAATGGAAACTAAAAATTTTGCAATCTTTGGATGTATAAAGGGGCATAACTCAATAATGGTTAAAGTGACACTACCCAAATTCAACTTGATCTGTGTTTTATCAGTGGAAGTCAAAATTAAACATTGCATCGTATAAAGCATTGATTGTAGTTGATTCAACTATAATCATGGAAAAAGAAAGATAACTCCAATTTTAAAAATAACTTGATATTTAGAAGAAAATAAAAAATTAGCAATTTTTCCATTTCTAAAGGGGCATAACTCTAGAACGGTTTAAGTGACGCCACTAAAATTCAAACTTGATCTGTGTTTTGTGATGATAAGCATTGTGTATAAGTTTCATAACATTTGGTTGAGGCAAACTAAAGTTAGAAAACGGAAACGAAAAATTCAGCAATTTTTCCATTTGTAAAGGGACATAACTCTAGAACGGTAAAAGTGACGCCACCAAAATTCAAACATAATCTGTGTTTTGTGGTTATAAGCATTGTGTATAAGTTTCATAACATTTGGTTGAGACAAACTAAAGTTAGAGAACAGAAACCAATTTTGGGACGTACAGACGGACAAGGGTAAAACTTAATGCCCCCTCCGCTATGGCGGGGGCATAAAAAGTCAATCATAATTTCCTGTCGATATGCAAGTCTACATAGTATGTCCTTATTATCTACAAAGATTCATGAAATTCTGTAGTGTGGTTTCAGAGGAGTTGCGATGACAAACTGTTGCAGTAGTATATTGAGGCTAAAAAGTGCAAAGGGGCATAACTCCTAGAAAAAGAATTGAATCATAATTTCCTGTCGATATGCAAATCTACATATATCTATCCTTATTATCTATAAAATTTCATGAAATTCTGTTGTGTTGTTTCAGAGGAGTTGTGATGACAAAAACAGGACTGACAGACTGACAGATGGACGGACAGACAGACAGGTCAAAAACATTATACCTGACGCAATAAATTGTGTGGGGTATAATAAATCATCAGTTAGTTTTCTCCTTTGATTAGTTTAACATTTGTCTTTTGGGAGCCTTTTGTAACTAGTGGTGTGGGTTTTGCTCATTGTTGAAGGCCGTCTGGTGACCTACAGTTGCGAACTACTAGGTCATTTGGTCTCTGATGGAAAGTTGTCTCATTGGCAACACAAGAGTGGACACACTGAAATGTCTCGCCTGTTTTAGTGTTCATAATTGAATTTATGTTGAAAGTAAAAAAAATAAGTTTATATAAGCTTTACATTAAATTAACATTTTAATGATGAATGAACATGAAGTCAAGGTGAGATAAACCCTATCAGACAAACATGTAGGCCGTACAATCATGCCATACACCAAATATAGTTGACCTATTGCTTATAGTATTAGAAAAAGACCAAAACACAAAAACTTAACATTGACCAATGAACCATGAAAATGAGGTCAAGGACAAATGACACCTGCCAGTCAGACATGTACACCTTACAATCATTCCATACACCAAATTTAGTTGATCTATTGCTTATAGTATTAGAAAAACAGACCAAAACACAAAAACTTAACATTGACCAATGAACCATGAAAATAGGTCAAGGACAAATGACACCTGCCAGACAGACATGTACACCTTACAATCATTCCATACACCAAATATAGTTGACCAATGGCTTATAGTATTAGAAAAACAGACCAAAACACAAAAACTTAACATTGACCAATGAACCGTGAAAATGAGGTCAAGGTCAGATGAAACCTGCCAGACTGACATGTATCCCTTATAATCATTCCATACACCACATATAGCTGACCTACTGCTTGTAGTATCTGAGAAACGGACCTAATCGCATAACTTTAACCTTGATCACTGATCCATGAAATGAGGCTGAGGTCAGGTGAACCCTGTCTGATGGACATGTAGACATTGCAAGGAACCCATATACCAAATATTGTTATCCTATTACTCATAATAAGTGAGAAATTTACATAACAAAAAAACTAAACTTTTTTTTCAAGCAGTCGCTGAACCATGAAAAAAAGGTCAAGGACATTGGACATATGACAGACGGAAAGTTCGTAACATAAGGTATCTGCATACAAAGTATGAAGCATCCAGGTCTTCTACCTTCTGAAATATAAAGCTTTATACAAATAGTTTACGCCGCCGTCGCCGCCGGATAGTAATACCTATGTCTCACTTTCTGCGACTTTCGTCGAAGGCGAGACAAAAACCACATCTTATTTATATAAAAAATGAATTCGAAATTTACATGTGTTTACATTCTTCGGGAGGGTAGAATAATGGAGAATTAGTTTACATATCTATAGTCTATTCAAATAGTTCAGGAAAGGAGTTATCAGGAAGCAATATTCTGAAATGGGTAACTCAGAAAATGACCAATAAATTAGTTTTATTGCACAATAGACAAATACATATTACAGTTACAAATAAATGATTTGAGACATAATGAAATACACTTTTTTGTATGTAGTAATTTCAGAACAGAGTCTTAGCCAAAATGAAATCATTGTTTTTTAATCGCCAAAATCACAAAAGAATATTAGGAAGTCATATTGAAAAATGTCAAAATTTATAAAACGTACCTTTTTGATCTGACATTAAAAATACTATATTGTAAAAAAATGTCAGGGAATTGATCAATAAAATTCAGAATAGAAATGGGGAATGTGTAAAAGAGACAACAAACCTACCAAAGAGCAGAAAACAACTGAAGGCCACCAATGGGTCTTCAACACAGCGAGAAAATCCACAAGACAGTTGTTGTTTTGCCATTTAATTAATAATAATCTAGTCCTCAGTAGCATTAACTTTGAACTTAGTTAGAAAATCATAATGGTTAGAATGAATAGGATATCTAGGTATTAATTACTTTTCCTAGAAGACTGTGGAATATTTTAATAACCAAAGCCTGGTAAAGATATAGAGGACATATTCTAGAAGAACAACCAATAGTGTACAAATCAACCTCTTTGAAAGGTGTACAAAATTAATCCAGTATAATAACCAGTCATTTGGGACTAGCAAATATACAAATCAACCTCTTTGAAGGGTGTTCAAAATTATTCCAGTATAATAACCAGTCATTTGGGACTAGCATGGGTAGACTTGAAATCAAATGGTTCCAGTCTATCATCAGGGGGAAGTAACTGATTTAAACTTTCCATTTTAGGAATGATATTGTCCATGGAACTTTTGATTTTATTTAAAGTAGTAACTGTTTCTGAAACTCGTTGGAACTGTTCAGCATATTTATGATATTTCTTCTGTTTATCTTGCATTAAGTTGTGAAGCATTTGCATTGCACAGTCGATCTGAAAAAGAAATAAATTCTATAACTCAATGAAACAATGATTATCCTAACAGATTGAAAAAATATGTTATTGAAAAAAAAACATAATAGCACTTTTATCTGTTTTGAGAGGAAAATTAAAAGTAACCAGGAGCCTGTATTGTTCATTTTCGTATCTATCATGTCTTTGCGCAATATATTCTATGGACAAATGTTTCAGTCAGTTTTCAAGAGGAGTGATGTGCTTACGAAGTTGCAAATTTCAGAAAGTGTTGCATACAAATATTGAGTGATAATAAAATAAATGTGGAATGTGTCCATGGGACACAGATGATGCCCCCGCTTGCATATCATATAAAATTATAAACGGACATAACTGAAGAATTGTAAAAGTAACCCTACCCAAATTTGAACTTGATCTGAGTTTTGTGGTAATAAGTATTGTGTATAAGTATAATATTTGGTTGAGGCAAACATAAGTTAGAGAACGGAAACGAAAATTTCTGCAATTTTTCCATTTGTAAAAGGGCATAACTCTAGAACAGTTAAAGTGGCACCACCATAATTCAAACTTGATCTGTATTTTGTGGTAATAAGCATTGTGTATAAGTTTCAAAGCCTTTGGTTGAGGCAAACTAAAGTTAGAGAACGGAAACGAAAAATTCAGCAACTTTTCCCTTTGTAAAGGAGCATAACTCTAGAACGGTTGAAGTGACACCACCAAAATTCAAACTTGATCTGTGTTTTGTGGTAATAAGTATTGTGTATAAGTTTCATAAAATTTGGTAGAGGCAAACATAAGTTAAAGAACGGAAATGAAAATTTCAGCAATTTTTCCATTTGTAAAGGGGCATAACTCTAGAACAGTAAAAGTGACACCACCATAATTCAAACTTGATCTGTATTTTGTGGTAATAAGCATTGCGTATAAGTTTCATAGCATTTGGTTGAGGCAAACTAAAGTTAGAGAACGGAAACGAAAAATTCAGCAACTTTTCCCTTTGTAAAGGAGCATAACTCTAGAACAGTTAAAGTGACACCACCAAAATTCAAACTTGATCTGTGTTTTGTGGTAATAAGTATTGTGTATAAGTTTCATAAAATTTGGTAGAGGCAAACATAAGTTAAAGAACGGAAATGAAAATTTCAGCAATTTTTCCATTTGTAAAGGGGCATAACTCTAGAACAGTAAAAGTGACACACCATAATTCAAACTTGATCTGTATTTTGTGGTAATAAGCATTGCGTATAAGTTTCATAGCATTTGGTTGAGGCAAACTAAAGTTATAGAGCGGAAACGAAAAATTCAGCAACTTTTCCCTTTGTAAAGGAGCATAACTCTAGAACGGTTAAAGTGACACCACCAAAATTCAGCCTTGATCTGTATTTTGTGGTAATAAGCATTGTGTATAAGTTTCATAGCATTTGGTTGAGGCAAACTAAAGTTAGAGAATGGAAACGAAAAAATTCAGCAATTTTTCCATTTGTAAAGGGGCATAACTCTAGAACGGTTAAAGTGATGCCACCAAAATTCACTCTTGCTCTGTGTTTTGTGGTAATAAGCATTGTGTATAAGTTTCATAACATTTGGTTGAGGCAAACTAATTTTGGAGAATGGAAACCTACTTTGAAACGTACGGACAGACGGACTTACGGACGTACGTACAGACGGACAAGGGTAAAACTTATTATTTCTTATGCAGCAAAAATACTGCAATCTGATTGGTTAATTACCCCGGTGTAAATAATACCCCACCCTTGTTCACCCCGGGATAGATAAAATTTTGCCAAAAAATAAAAAAATATAAAATTTTGCCAAAATAAAGAAAAAAAATAAAATGTAAAAAAAAAAAAAATAAATAAAATGTAAAAAAAAAAAAAAAAATTAAATTTGAGGACAAAAATTGAAAAAAAATTAAAAACCAATTGTTCACAGAACAGTTGAAGGTCTTTCCACCAGTAAAGATCTATTTTGATATTAAAATATTGAAAATCAGTCTTAAATGTCAGTTCCTATGGCTTTATGATGTATAAATATGAATTTAAAGCAAAGGTCAAAATCTAGAACGTCCTATTAACCTATGACCTTGACTTCAATTTCAAGGTCACAAACCAAGGACCTCAAATCAAAAGACCCTAGGTCTTTAATATGTTTGGTTAATGAGTTATACCACTTAACGATAATTCTAAATATAAGATGGGCGAAAACTCCCATTTATTGTCTACGCACCCTTTCAACCAAAATTTACAAGTTACGACATGTCGCAACTAACAATTTAGTAAAAATAAGATGTCGATATGTTATACGGTTTTTGAAAAGAAGTGAGAATAAGCCAAAATCAAAATTTAGAATATGACCTTGACCTTTGACCTTGACCTAATTTTCTTTTTTTTGGACCAAGGACCTCAAATCCAAAGACCCTAGGCCAATATCACTTATGGTTTACCAGTTAGAAACGCATATCACTTATATCAAATACATAAGGGGGAATAACTCTCATATGGAGTCTCGGGATAGCTTCGGTCAAAATAAAAATGAAGGTGTAACAAGCAATTTGGTAAAATAAATTTGTCGTAATCTTTTACGGTTGCAAAATTAGTGGCCACAAGAAAAACAGTGTTTGGGGAGATAACTCTTACAACGTAAGGTATTTGGTTACGCGGTTGTCAGTTTTAAAAGCGTATAAACTATACGATATCATATTCCAAATATCTAAGCGACATCTTATGAAACAACAAAACTACGAAAGTAGAAAAATTAGGCGGAAGAAGAAAAAAAAAATAATAATCAGAACAAAATCAAAGGTGGAAAGACCTAATTAAAACATGAAAAAAAGTATTTATTTTTTTTTTTTCTCAAAAATTCAAAAGAACACAAAAATTTTCTGAATTTCCCAAAAATAAAGATAAAAAGTATTTGACAATACGCAGCAGCATTGACATTAACAAAATGTTACACTGGAAATTTTTCATTACCATTTTTCAATTTTACATCCTGGTTTAAAAATGAGTAAAGGAATTGTTCATAAGAAATAAATTCGTTATCTTGGTGTAATCAGGGGTGTACGGAATTTTACACCGTTGTTGAAAATTCATACACCCATGCCTCAGGGTGTAAGAATTTTCAACGACAGTGTAAAATTCTGTACACCCCAGATTACACCAAGATAACTAATAATGCCCCCGCCGTAGCATAAAAAGTGAATTCTAATGTAATGTAAATTTATCCAAATTTAAAATCGAAGTGCTTGTAAGATTTAAAAGGTAAAGATTGCTTTCATTTTGCAATTTTGTGAATCTTTTAAATAAAACATTGAATTGTATTTTGCTAGGAAAATTAAAAATTTGAGTTGGAGTTATCTTCCTTTGTTCATGATTGTATATGAATCTGTTTTTATAACAGATTCATACACCATGCATTACTTATGTGAATTTTAATAAAAAAATGTTTTCTTGACAAGTATGGTCATTCAAATATACATCATATTGTAATTCAAATATCAAAGTATAACATATCATCAAAAAATTGCATAATATTGACTGGATAGGATCTAAATAACGATCACTTCACTGCACTATTTTGTTTGAACTATCAAAAGCAGCAATAAACCTTAGAAGATATAGATATCAAGTCAGTACTATAAGTTTTTGATTGCATTTGTTGCAATCTTTACCCAATAAAAATACAAGAAAATAAAACAAGAAAACACCACAACATGGATTGTCTGAATAGCATGCAACTGATTAGCAGAACGCATGGAATAATTATAACAAGGAGTTTTTTTTTTTAACCACCCATACTTTTAATAGAGAAAAATAACAAAAACCAAATATAAAAATTTGCTTCTGGCAAACAGAACTGTACAATATAAAAATAAGGAGATGTGGTATGATTACCAATGAGACAAGAATGTTTAAGAAGAAACTTTCCCCAATACTCCTGCTCATTTTACTGTAAATTCAGAAATTACTGTGTGCATTTATTTATTGAAAATCCTTGACAACTGGCAAAAATGCTAAATCTAATTTTTGTGATTTGCAAAAATTTTATAAGGAATTAAATCACTACAAAAATTATGAATGCAAGATTTATTATTGTGAACATGATACTGTGGCATTTTCCTATGTTTATCCATTGATAAAAAAACATCACAATAATTTCTGGATTTACAGTTATTAAAAATTGTGTAATACTTTGAGAGGAACCAAACAATATAAAAAAGTTAACAAGGATGCCAATTGATGCAAAAATCTTGTACATAGAAACCATTTACAAACTGAGCTAAAAGGAAAACAACTCTCTCACTCCAAATATGTGTTTGTTAGATTGTTCCGTATGTTGGTTGGAGTCAATTAGGTTCTACACAAATACAGTTTAAAAAGCACAAGTGCATACTGAGTAATCAGTGAAATATGGAGTTCAGGATACATAATGTGGTGAAAGTCCATCAAATTTTACTTAGTTTTGTTTTATTTTTAGAACATACATATCATTTTTTTAGGTCCTCCTGCAGAATAATGTGAATCTACTGCTGAAGTAAAAGACACAATTATTACACTTCTACTGTAAATGAATGTAGAAATAAAATCTGAAACTATACAAATCTCCAGTGAAGGGTTAAAAATTTTGTCCCAAGTTAGTCCTAAAAAGGCCTTTAGACACCGGAACAAACTGGGACAAGGATCTAAATACTGTAAATCAAGAAATTATTGACAGGTTTTTAATAAGTGTGAATACTGCGATTGAGTGAATATCACAATAATAACAATTTTCATTCTGATATCTGATACATTTATCTGTATGTAGATTTTTCTGAAATCGCAATAATTATTCTCACATTTTTGTCCATTTTTCATAAATCCCAATAATAAATGCATGCAATAATTTCTGAATTTACAGTATGCCTCTACCATCAACAACCATTTTACATTAGAACAGGTTACTTACCTCTTTAATCCTAACACACAAAGCATTCTGATCAAATGCTACTGCTTCTGACAAATGTTTTAAATGTTCCTGATATCGTAAACAAAGGTCTAGTAACTTCTGGTGGTCCATTTTATCTAGCAAATCTCCGTCTCTAGAACTTACTGGAATATTAAGTGAACCCCTCATTATTGGATAGAAAACTGGAATAGTGCTTAATTTTGTCAGTTCTGGATCAGGATCTTTGATGTACTGTGTACCATCTTTGACAACAATAATATCATGTTTCTGATTTTTTGGTTCTTTTTCTTCCTTAGGTTTGTTTTTGTTTGGTATTCGTGGTGACTGTCTAGGTGAATCTGTTGAGATAAAACAATTAAATATATACACTATATCTCGGAACACTGTATTCTAAATACTCACGCATTACAATGATAAAACAATTAAATATATACAAGATATCTCAGAACACTGTATTCTTAATACTCACGCATTACAATGATAAAACAATTAAATATATACAAGATATCTCTGAACACTGTATTCTAAATACTCACGCATTACAATGATAAAACAATTAAATATATACAAGATATCTCTGTCAACACTGTATTCTAAATACTCATGCATTAAAATGAACGGTGAACTGTTAACGATTTAAGATTTTAGGCCTTTTGTGAATTCATTCACATTTAAGTTTTTGATAGAAGTTAGATGTTCGTGGTTGGTGTTGTCAGTTGTACTGTCCAATACATTTGGTAATTACTGTTTATATCCTTTTTAAGGATTATAGTATATTTCCACTGCATGTCATTTTCATAGTTCTCGCACCAAATGTATAAAGTGCTATTTTTATTTTATGTGTTTAAGCCTATCATTGACATTTATTTTTGCAGTTTTGAAATATCATAATAATGTACAAAATCATAACAAAAGTTGTTCAACATCACAATTCTAAAGGATTTGAGAGTACTATGAAAATTGGGAAATTCAGTACACAAATGTCTATGTTTACTTTGAAAGCATTTGGTTATTAGTGTTTTTGGGTTGTTGTCTTTTACATATATACCAAATTTCCTCTTAATTATTATTGCAATGTTTTATTTCTGTCAACATTTTTAATAACAGGTAATGATGATAGTTATAGACAAGAGTGCACATGCTGAAATGTCTCATCTGCTATAAAACTAACCATGATTGATTTTGTGTTGATAGTCCTATGATAAAGTTTTACTCCAAGTATTGCAAGAACTTAACATTTTCAATGATCCATAAAAATGAGGTCAAGGTCAGATAAACCAAGCCAGACAGATAAAAACCTTACAATCATTCCATATACAAAATACATTGTATAGTTGACCTATTGCTTATAGTATCTTAAAAGAGGACTCAACTACTGAAACTTAACATTGACCTATGAACCATGAAAATGAGGTCAAGGACAAGTGATACCTGCCAGACAGACATGTACACCTTATCATTGCTTATGGCATTAGAAAAACAGACCAAAACACAAAAACTTAACGTTGACCAATAAACCATGAAAATGAGGTCACAGTCTGATGAAACCTGTCAGACTGTGCCAGACTGACATGTAAACCTTACGATCTGTGAATCATTCACTACACAAAATATTGTTGACCTACTGCTTACAGTACATGTATCTGAGAAACAAATATGATTTTCATATTACTCATAATAAGTTAAAAATTCACATTACAAAAAAATAAACTTTTTTTCAAGCAGTCACTGAACCATGAAAATGAGGTGAAGGACAACAGACATATAAGTGACAGAAACTTTGTAACATAAGGCATCTGTATACAATGTATGAAACCTCCAGGTCTTCCCCCCTCTGAAGTATAAAGCTTAATACAAATAGTTTACACTATCGCTTGTAATCCCTATGTTTCTCATTCTGCGACATTCTTTGCAGGCAGACAAAAAACTAATCCAGGAATTCAAATATCGAAAAAAATTTAACAAGTGACCCAAAAACACTGAAGTGACAGTGGAATGGCCGTATGAATATAAATATGACACACTAGTTCAGGAATGTGTGTACTGTATTAAACTATTAGAGAATAATACTGTGGTTGGGTCAGAAGTTGAATATTTTTCAATATCGTTTTTTTGGATTTGTTCGCTTTTTTAACATGGACTTTTAATGTAATTAACTTAGAGAATGCTATGAACTCTAAATATTGTTTTTGTAAGTGTTTTAACTTTTTGATGCAATGTTAATCAAGGGCCACACAAACTTCTCCTTAGTACTTCTTAGGAATTTGAGGGAGATAATCTTGCTCACTTTGTCAGGTGTGGTGAGCCCTGGGTATTGACAACACAATGTTACATTGTTAGATGTATGACATCAGAGGAGTGAAATTACAGGATTTATTTCATATGTTTAACCAGACCATATTTGTATGTGCCTGTCCCAAGAGTGGAGCCTGTAATTCAGTGGTTGTCATTTGTTGATGTACATTATATTTTGTTTTTTGTTTTTTTTGTACATAAATAAAGCTGTCAGTTTTCTCGTTTGAATTGATTTACATTTGTCATTTCCAGACCTTTTATCATATTTATAGCTTGCTATGCAGTATGGGTTTTACTCATTGTTGAAGTGACCTATAGTTGCTAACTTCTACATCATTTGGTCCTTGATGGAGGGTTGTCTCATTGGCAATCATACGACATCTTCTTATTTTTTATGTATTTTCTTTTATTTGACTTGGAAACCACTGTATTTCATTACAACAAATGTTATAAATACATCATGTACTAACCTCCATCTATAGGTTTACTGATAGAAAATGATGTGTACGGTATTTCTTCATCTCTTTGTGACTTCAGGTTACTACCTGGGGCTCCTGCTGGAAGCTGAGTACTTTGGTCAGATCCCATATTATATTATACTACAGAATCTGAAAACAAGAAAAAAATCCATTAAGTTGTAGAACTGTATTCATTTTTTTTTACACATAACCCTACCTGTTTTCAGATCGTTCATTTTTTGGTTTAAGCCTGTGATTGAGTGAAACAAAAAAGTCCCTTAAAGGCAAAAAGAGAGTTTAATAAAACAGTGCATCTTTTTTTCTATAGATCATTGAAATATAGCCATTTTGTGCTGATGTGACATTAAGCAGCAATCAATCATTCTCTTTGTCTTACCAAAACGGAATGAAAATCAGATTGAGCAGATAAGTTTGGTGTCAAACATTGTTACATCCAGCATTTATCAAAACTCATCAATTGCATCACCATTTACTACAATTTTAATCTCATCCTTATAAATTTACATTGTTGTTCTCATTGATGAAAAAATTAATCTCATTTAAATTAACGTATAACTTACATAAGAACGGTTCATCATACATGTCATAAAGTCTTACATTTTAGTAGACAAATTTTACATATTTTCATGAAATACTTAGATAATCATGATAATCATGATAATGGAATGTTTCAAGTTGTTATATTTTGATAAATTTCTTAAATTATCAGATTATTTAAAAATCTATCATACGTTTATTTTTAATGATTCATTTAAGAGATTTTAGTATGGCACATTTTTGTATCGTTTGTTAAAACAGGTGCAGATCTAGGACTTGTGAAAAGGGGGATTTATCATATATGCTGCATAAGGGGAAGCCCCCACCCACTAAATAAAAGCAAGGATTTGTATAGTAAGATCTTTTAAAAGTTTGAAAATTAAATTGTTGAGGGTATTATGAAAGTGTTTATGATACGAATTATACTATAAATATGAATGAGACCAAGGAATTGTATATTTAAAAGGAATGGAAACGCGGCTCCAGATCAATCGGGACTCCAGCGGAGCTATAATCCATGTTTGACTCGGTCGGAAGTATGATGAATAATATAAAGAATTATGACGGAGGTCCATTCCCCTGTCATATATGTCGGTCATCTAAATTCACTGAGTCGTCTTGCTTGAGAAGATATAAAGGAGAGAAAAAACCCAAGTCAAGTATAAACTACTATTCCATGTAAAAGCTAAGGCCTTAGGTATCCTTTTGATTACTTTTCGGACATACGTTTGCAATAAATTCTTATGAAAAGTCTTATTAAATAGACCTCTTTCTTGAAATTTGCGAGAGTTTCATCAAGATTACAAAGCAAAAATACAGTGTTCTGATTTTTTTCTAAAGGCTCGACAACCATGAAAGGCAAAACAAAATAGTTGATATCATTACGAAGCTGAAACTTTATTCTAGAACTTTGGCTTTTTTTTTATGTTTCTGGTAAAATTTCTAAATTTCTACGATTTTCCAAAACTTTAGTTTGGAATTTCATTATTCTGTTAAAACGTGTCTTGGCAGCATAATAAGATTGTTTTTCAAATGTTGAAAAGTAGAAAGAACAAAGTGACAACATGAGATATCATTTTAAAGAAGAAACATTTTCCTACAATTTGGTCTAAATTACGAATGCTAAATGTTATTGGTATACATGGTACATTGTAAATGATTTTATTTCGAAACATACTGAAAATTTTAAGTTGTGCTTCAAAAAAATACACCAACAAACTATATTCTGGTAAGGGTTAAATAACTCCCTGAAATAGACATGGAAATGAAATACAATTCAAAAGCTTAATCTTTTTTTTATAACATGGTGTTGGTTTTATGAAAATGATGCTAGAAACGAATTTTCTATGATTTTTCAAAATCCATTGTTTATAGTTTACATTGACGCCATTTTGTTCAGTCAAGTTCCAGACCGAACGATGTCTGAAAATACAGACAAAAAATGTATAGACTTCCAATTTGAAATCAACTGTGTCCTTTTATACACGATTTAATTCATTTATTTTTTTTCAAATACAACTTTATTTGATATTGCAGTTTGCCATAACTAAGCATTGTCGCAAATTACCATAAAACAGCATAACAGTTGTCACCTTTTTTTTCTCACAGAGCAGTATAGTCTAGAGGTCGCAAAATATGCATAAGTGTTAAAAATACCAACAAATATGTGGATGTTGGAAAGTTTTTACTGTTTCTAATTAAAAATTTAATTGCACTGAGGCATCATTTGGCATTAATTAACAGGTGTGCTCGGCGTGATTCGTTGTTGACATCTTAAATATATACGACAAAAATTAGTGTATCATGATACATGATAGATTACAAGTATACCTGCAAATTGGATATCCCATACCGGTGTTTATTATATATATAACACCTTTAATCTAAGTTCTTTTATCTAGATAAAATACTACATCTGTTCACGTACTTCTTCTTTATACTTTTCTACACCAGTCATATTAAAAAATTGAAAAGTTATTTTTTCACTTTTTGCATTACCTTTCTTTTTAAAAATTCGTATAATGTCGGTTCATCTAATTATTGCATACTTTCTAGTCCAAATAATTATGACGTCTTGGAAGGCTATTTTAAATTTTGCTTTGACGCCTTTCAAGACGTTATAATTATTTGGACTACATACTTTCATGAAATATCAAGACGAGGAACAAGAATAAAAACATTTTTCAGAAGTAACTTTGTATAAGGTTGTATTGTTATATTGTTGTATTTTTTTTTTTTTTTTTGTGTTATTTCATTTAAAGAGTTGTATATTTAAATATACAATTCCTTGCATTGTTTCATTTCATGATTAAATGACCAAGTTCAATAACTACTGCCAGATAAGTAATGAGCAAGTTAGAGCGACGGGATGTAATTAACGCACCGCCCGAGACAGAGATGCATCATAAAATTTTCTTTGAAGTCAGCAGCATTTCCATTCCTTTTTAATATACAATTCCTTGGTGAGACTGTGAGACAAGCTACTATAGTACTATAAATTGTACTACATGTATATAAATAACTATCATGGTCATAGTTTACGTGTAGTTTAGTTCCTTACATCCAGGTGAATTGGACTCTGGTTGTCTAATTAACAATCTTGTCACATCTCTTTATTTTCATATAAAAGAGAAAATTGCTTACATCTCCCTTCTAACTATTCAATAACCTACGGCTATCTATTCTATCATGGTAAAATCTAAAGAAAAAATTTAAAATGGATAAAATCCGAGAATATCTAATCACCTAATCAGATTGTATCTAATGAGTACATTTAAAAATATAATTAAATACCAACTTTTTAAGTAAAGGAAAGCACAGCATACCTTGCAAATGTTACAGCTCATAAAAATTATCGATACGGTTTTAATTGTAATTCTGAATTGCTCAGAAACAGAATTCTTAGGAGTTGATGTCTGTGTTTGTTTTTTAACCTATGCTTTGATTGGTCTCTTGGTTATTCCTTTTCATTGTTTTTAATGATTTTTGATGTTCAGTCAAATCCACATCTCCTTTTATCTATAAGAAAACAGAGATAGTTCGATATTTTCATCTTGCTTGCAGAGATCTATTTTGTGAGAACACATGATAAAAACTAGTCACAAGTTTCATGAAGATACTTGTCATCGTTGATGTGTTGGTCCAGCGAAATACTGCTATAACTTTGTTATAGTATCTTAGATCTAATCCATGCATTAATTAATACTTGTCAAAAGTGAAACGTGACAGGACAATAAAAACACGATTGAGATTGGGCCGGGATCCCAGGCTTAAGAGGATAAGTATACCATTATGTAGAGACCTATAAAAATATTCATACATTATATAAATATATAAAAGGCATTCAAAATACTTTTAATTTACTTTAAACAACTGATATTTTGTTGTTGAAAATTTCACTTCAAAGGAAGAATTCGAAGCGTAATTAAGCAACGATCATTCACCTTTTCCTTTTCCTTTTCTTCTCTCTTTTTCTTTTTCTTTTCTTTTCTTTTCTTTTCTCCCTTTTTTTTTTTGGGGGGGGGGGGGGGGGGGGGGTGGGGGGGTAGGGGGTCTTTTGTTTTATATAGCGGTTTGATTAATACTTTTTATTACTTTTTTTACAATTTCAAAATTGATCGAGAAGCCTTAAGCATCCACGAGTCTTGTAAGTTATCGAGGTGCAAACTCAAACATATAGTCAAACTTCCGAGTCTGTCTTTTCTAATACATTTATTTTTCAAATGCTATACCTTTACTCCGATAACGTACATGTATCTAGCTAAGAACTACTTTCAAACCGGTGCTACGATCATCTTAAACGTGTTGTAGGGGCTTTAGCTTTGGATCCGTGTTAAAGGTCTGGCGATGACTGTAAGATGAAGAGTAACAGTAAATGCATTGTTCCTTTGCTTTCCGTTTTTGTCGAGCCTTCGACTTTTGTCGAAAAAGCGAGACATAGCGATCCTAAATTCCGTCGGCGTCGTCGTCGTCGTCGTCGTCGTCGTTGTCGTCGGCGGCGTCCACAAATATTCACTCTGTGGTTAAAGTTTTTGAAATTTTAATAACTTTCTTAAACTATCCTGGATTTCTACCAAACTTGGACAGAAGCTTGTTTATGATCATAAGATTATATTCAAAAGTAAATTTTGTAAAAAAAAAATTCCATTTTTTCCGTATTTTACTTATAAATGGACTTAGTTTTTCTGCCAGGAAACATTACATTCACTCTGTGGTTAAAGTTTTTGAAATTTTAATAACTTTCTTAAACTATCCTGGATTTCTACCAAATTTGGAAAGAAGCTTGTTTATGATCATAAGATAGTATCCAGAAGTAAATTTTGTAAAAAAAAAATTCCATTTTTTCCATATTTTACTTATAAATGGACTTAGTTTTTCTGCCAGTTAACATTACATTCACTCTGTGGTTAAAGTTTTTAAAATTTTAACAACTTTCTTAAACTATCCTGGATTTGTACCACACTTGGACAGAAGCTTGTTTATGATCAAAAGCTAGTATCTAGAAGGAAATTTTGTTCCATTTTTTCCGTATTTTACTTATAAATGGACTTAGTTTTTCTTCCAGTTAACTTTACATACAGTCTGCAGTTAAAGTTTTAAAAACATTTATTAGATTCAAAAACCATCCTGGATTTTTACCAAACTTGGACAGAAGCTACTTACAATCAAAAGATAGTATAGAGAGGAATATTTTTATTAATTTTTTTCCTCATTTTTGTTGAGCCTGCGATTAACAGCAAAAGTAGGCGAGACACTGGGTTCCGCGGAACCCTTACGAATTTTTTGTCTAGTGCATGTAAGGAGGGTTTGTTTTTGTGAGATGAATATATAATTTCTATCCGATCCGTCTAGTGAGAACTATATTAACTCTAGATATTACCCTTAATACTCGAAATTACAGTTAACACTAGACATTGCATTTACACTTAACACTATGCATTACACTTAACACAAGACATAGACACTTGACACTAAACATTACACTTAACACTAGACAATGCATTTACACTTAACACCAGACATTACACTTAACACTAGACATTGCATTTACACTTAACATTTGACATTTGACATTACACTTAACGCTACATAAAAATTACTTTACACTTAACACTTGACATTACACGAAATACTAGACATTGACACTTAACACCAGACGTTGACACTTAACACTAGACATTGAAATTGAACACAAGACATTGCATTAACATTTAACATTAGACATTACACTTGACGCTAGACATTAAACTTAATTCTAGTCATTACACTTAACACTAGACATTTCATTTGCACATCACACTAGACATTGAAATTCAACACTAAACATTGACGATTTACACTTAACACTAGACATTGCACTTAACACTAGACTTTACACTTTTGAACATTGTGTTGTTTTGTCGCATCATTTTCTCTCTGCATTTTAATTAATGTTTTTATTTCTTCTTTTTATCTTTTCAAAGCTACGAGGAAGGGTGTAAAGGCGATGGTAGATGGCTTCCTTCCCTTATTTTTTTTTTTTAGTTCATCTTGATTAGTTTTGTAAATAAATTAAAGTTATTTCACTGGCTTCATTGTGTTTTACTTCTTATGAAAAAAAAGAGAAACGTGGTATGAGTTAATAATTGAATAGACATTCACACTGAAGAGTAGATGTATTTAAAATAAGCAGATGTGGTATGATTGCCAATGATACAACATACCAACAGAGTCCAAATGAAGCGAATTTAAGCAGCTATAGGTGACAATACGGCCCCCATCAATGAGCAAAATCTATATCGTATAATCAGCCATAAAAAGCCAAGACATGACAAAATGTGAAACATTTCAAACGAAAACCAACGGCCTGATTTTTGACAAAACAAATACGATAAGCAGGTACATATACAATTTGACGGGGTTAAAACAATTTGTGAGTTGGCAACCCTTTCCTTACCTTAAGTTGTGTTGTAACAGTACAACATTCATGATAAAGACAAAAAAAAACAAAGTGCCGGTATAAGAGTACTCGAGTTACTGAAAGCTAGTTCAAGGTCAAGAACAAGCAATAAATAATTCATGTTCTCTCAGAATAAAGTATCAATCATTACGCACCCAACGGCTTTAGTGTAAAGATGTTATAAACAGTCCAAGAAAAGCATAAACTTGTGCAATGCCAAAATGAAAATACATGATATCGAGACGTAGATTCATGAATTTTTACAAATGTTTAGCAATACATATTTAGTTTTGTTTTACTAATAGTTATTCAAAACTATTAGTAAAAAAAATTACATGAAGGGCTTTAAATGAGTTACAGCAAACAAATCTTCTGCAATCATATTTTTAAAGGACAATTCAACTAAATAAAAAAAAAACTTTTTTAGATAAGATTGTGTGGAAGTGTAGTGTAGAGAGTTGAAAAGTCATAACTGTCAACCGAATTTATAGTACCATCAAAAGCGTGTAATTTATCTAAATCACCCAAAGAGTTTTTAAACAATAAAAATAACTAATTACATCATTGTCAGATGCTTTATTGCAAAATTTAATAACAATTTCTTTTAATTTTAGTAAGGGAACTAGTTAAAAGCACAGAAAAATTCATAGTAGAACACTTACTTGAAGCTGAATTGAAACGATATTTGAAGGGTTTTTGTGTAGTTTAGGTAACCAACAAGAAAGCTATCAAATCAAGAGTTCCAAGTGATGATGTTGAAGTGATCCCTAATGCTTTGAAATAATTTGCAGACGCCATCAAAAATTGGTTGACCGTTAGCGAATACCTTTTTGGGGTTTGTACTGACATGAGCAACACGACGGGTGCTACATGTCGAGTGGAGCAGGATCAGCTTACCCTTCTGGAGAACCTGAGATCAGACATGTTTTATTGGTGGGGTTTGTGCTAGACAGTTTTTATTTTTCTGTGTTGTGTTATAAAACATGTTGCTTGTCATTTGGAGGTTTTTAGTTTTTTGCCATGACCGCGTGATTGTCATTTCGCCGGATTCGACTTGGGAGTTTGAATATCTCTTTGGTGTCATATAATTACGCCTCTCTTTCAAGTGGAATTTTATTTCGTTGAAAAATCAGGGGTTTTATTTTGTTAGACAGTCCAGCACGTAAGGCCATAAAAAAGAATAGGTTTGTTTGCCCTAACCCTACCTACCCAGAAAATATCTGCCTACTCAAAATCTTTTATTGTGCTGATGTTAAAAAGTTTTTTATTAATCAGATAGGCATGAAGACTTAAAAACATCTGACGCTTCAATTTCTCTTTGCCGAAAAAAAAAGAAAATGCTTACCTACCTTCTCACTGTCTCTACCTTAGGGTAGGGTTTGGGCAAACCAAAATATTTTTAAGTGTGGCCTAAACCACTCAGTGCAATACGCCCATTCTGCAAGTAGCAGGTTTGTTCTCTATCTCGTGGCAACCGCCTTGGTATCTGTAAGTTATTATCACCCCTGTT
The DNA here is from genome assembly GCF_021869535.1 of Mytilus californianus. NCBI lineage: Eukaryota > Metazoa > Mollusca > Bivalvia > Mytilida > Mytilidae > Mytilus > Mytilus californianus. The sequence continues at coordinate 15,480,021 of NW_026262626.1, forward strand.
GCGTGCTGTTTCGAGATCCTTTCAATCCTAGAATGTATTTCCGTTTGTCACGAAAGCCCAGTTATTCCCGTTCTTATTCCCCATGTTTATGACTGGGGCCTCATTAAACAAGTTAACGCAATACCTGAGACCACCCCCGGTTTTTGTTAGAGTTCATTTTGCTTGGTCTTAAGTTTTAATGTAGTGTTTATAAATAAGAAGGTGGTATGAGTGTCAATGAGACAACTCTCCATCCAAGTCAGAATGAATAAAAAGGAAACAATTATAGGTCAAAGTACGGCCTTCAACACGGAGCCTTGGCTCACACCGAACGGCAAGCTATAAAGGACCCCAAAATGACTAGTGTAAACAATTCAAACAGGAAAACCAACGGTCTAATCTATATAAAAAAACGAGAAACAAAAAAAAAACACTAATGAACCACATCAACAAACGACAACCAATGAAAAAACCTTGCAGTAAATATGAATAAGAAGATGTGATATGAGTGCCAATGAGACAACTCTCCATCCAAGTCACAATACATGTATAAAAAGTTAACAATTATAGGTCAAAGTACAGCCTTCAACACGGAGCCTTAGCTCACACCGAACAGCAAGCTGTAAAGGGCCCCAAAATGACTAGTGTAAAACCTTTCAAACAGGAGAACCAACTGGTTAATCTATATAAAAAAAAAGAGAAACGAGAAACACTTAATATGAACCACACCAACAAACGACAACCACTGAACAACAGGTTCCTGACTTAGGACAGGTGCATACAAATGCAGCGGGTCTAAACGTTTTAACAGGCGCCAACCTTCACCCTAACCTGAAACAGTAGTGTAACATTACAATATAAAAGGCACACTATAAAATATCAATCGAAATGGCTTAACTCGATCTAAAAACATATATGTTCTTCTCATATATTTTATGATGGTATGATACTGAACCCCTAACGGGAGGGATTGTGCTTGATTTTCATATGATGAAGACATAATCTTTCAATCAGTTTTATTGAGGTCTGGAGCTGGCAAGTCAGTAACTGCTAGTAGTCCTTTGTTAATTCATGTATCATTGTCACTTTGCTTAGTTTCTTTTGTTACCTATTCTGACATCGGACTCGGTCTTCTTTTAAACTGCGTATTGCTGTTTGTTTATTCTACATTGGCTTGAGGTATAGGGGAGGGTTGAGATCTCACAAAAAATGTTTAACCCCGCCACATTTTTGCGCCTGTCCCAAGTCAGGAGCCTCTGGCCTTTGTTGGTCTTGTGTGTTTTTTAATTTTAGTTCATTTATATGTTTTGGGGTTAAGTGTGACGTCCATTTTCACTGAACTAGTACACATTTTTGTTTTAGGAGCCAGCTGAAGCCCGCCTCCAGGTGCGGGATTTTCTCGCTGTGTTGAAGACCCATTTTTGGCCTTCGGCTGTTTTCTGCTCTTTGGTCGGGTTGTTGTCTCTTTCACACATTCCCCATTTCCTTTCTCAATTTTAAATAGATACAAAAATTACAAGCTATACCACCTCCCCCCCCCCCCCCCCCCCCCCCCCACACACACACACACACACCCTTGAAGTTATATGTTTGCTCCCATATGGCCATATTTTTACTTTAAGGGTACCAACCCGGAACCTTTTACCATTACTTTTGTCTAAACACTGTACGGGACAAATTTGCCATTCCAGAATAGGCAAATTTGACTTTGTTGTATTACAAGATGACAAAAATATTTTTTGGCCAAGTGATAGATAATTAAAAAAAAAATTTCCCCATATGTCCCAACATGTCACTGTTGTTAGTGTTGTTACGACAGCTGATTAAAAGTACATTTCCCATGGGAAATTAAAAAATTCCCATGGGAATATAAGAAGTTCCATGGGAAAATTTAAAGTTCCCATCGGAAAATGTACTTTTCCATGGGAATTTCAAAATGCCCATCGGAACTGCAATTTCCCATGGGAACATTAGTAAATAATTTGTTTCCATAGGAAATTATAAATTTCCCAAGGGAAATAGCAAACATATAACTTCAAGGGTGTGTGTGTCGGGGGGAAGGGGGGGGGGGAGTTGGGGGGGGGGGGGGGGGGGGGGGGGGGGGGGGGGGTATAGCTTGTTGTCTTAAATAAATAAACAAAATAAAGGTTGTATCTGTTCGGAATTTTGGCTGTTCCATCTTAAAGTCTCCAGTCCCTGTCCAGCACTGTGGTATTCTTTAACCTCCTTTCTGCCATAGGGCCGATTTGGCCAATGCAGAAACAGTTTCTTTGACTGCCAAGGATCGGCCCAAAGCCGATGTTGTTTTCCGCTGTGACGTTGTTCCTTGATGTCATAGAGAATTCGCAGTGCCCAGCGAAGCCGGCGTGGAAAGAAATTCAGCCATTGTTCAGAGTTCTGCTACCGGGCTCATGGACTTTTCTTTCGATGAAGCCCCATCACGATCCAGCCATCCTTATTATTACATTATTACCCAGAAGTGCATTGTCATTTGCTTACATTCACATATTTCTTTCTATTGATTTTTCCAAATAAACGGATATGTTCATAGGCGGATCCGGGGGCGGGGGGCCCGGGCCCCCCCTTATGTGGGAAAAATTTGGTTGATTATATAGGAATCACTGAAGCATGACTGGAGCGGGCCCCCCTTAGGTCAGTCAGCGGCCCCCTTATGAAAAGTTCTGGATCCGCCACTGATGTTAAAAGTCGTCCCAGCTCCAATATGTTAATTATATAAATGCGTCTTTATCATATTCCGTGTATAATATAGCAATAAAACAAAATTTTCTTTTATTTTGTTGATGTGCATATGGACCAATGGACTTAAAGAGCATAAACTATTTATCAGTAATATTTTTTATTGCATTTATCCCTCTATAAACTTTTCATAATCTTCTTCGACTTTTTTCTTTGGTTTTAAGCGCGGAAACCAAAACCAGGTCGGACGGACGGGTGGTCAAAGGTAACACTTAATGCCGCCTCCGGTGGGTGGGAGCATAAACAGAAACAATTATGATTCCGGCGTATCGAGTACCAACACGTTAATTTCTGAATACTGCGTACCATTCCTTTGAGTACCGAATTCTCTTTTTTTCATGTGTAGTACACCCGGAATATCACGTGCCAAAAAGGGGGCATCCCTCATACACACAACAAAAAAACCGCGCCGATTTAAAAAATGTACCTTTGACTGCCAGGCGTCGGCTTTGGCCGATGTGCAGCATCAATGGCGTAATCTGTGACGTCATAGACTCTAAGCAGCGCTGAAGGAAACATGGCTGCAATTGAACCTTATCCGTGGTTTCGGGTTCTCCCACCAGAGCCAATGAATGACCCACCGTTTAAAGGAGCACCCACTGGACCCATTAATATGCCGCCAAGAGGTGCCGCGCCAATAGCTTACTTTTATTTGCTGTTTTCTATTGACCTTATCAAAGAGTTTGTCAATCAAACAAACCGGTTGGTAAAATATTTTATTCTGAGTTAGTTTATAGTTACTAGACGTATCTTTTAAAGCCATATTGCAATGTTTTACCATCAATGTAGAACCAACGCGCCGTTGAAATGTTAATGACACAGTCAATAAAATAATCAACAAAGTCATACGATTTAAGTCTTTGTGATTACAATTTGTTTCATTTATGACATTGTTCTTTCTAAAACATAATTTAAATTTTTTTTTAACTCTTTTATATCCCCCTGCAAATAAGAATAAACGGGTGTTCGTCCTGCTGAAATGGTATGTGTAGACCGATCAAGATAATAGAAAGACAGCCCAACACGACTGTTTGTTCGTTCAACTCAATTAAGAGTAATGGACATTATGTTTTTCTGTGGTTGCGTTGCAGCTTGCTCAGATATAGGGGGAGCGTCCCAATGACAGGATATAAAATAACACAAAAGCACGTGTAACTAAAAGAAACAGTTATTCGGGCAGTACACGAAAACAAAATATTAAAAAGAACGGATATAAGTCAATGGCACGAAGACATCAACAAGTCAACAAATACAAAAACAAATGAAGAAAACAAAAATAATACGTTTCTTGAGGGAACAGCCTTTTAACTCTGAAAGGGGGTACTATGTTTTTTTTTATTCAGATTTGCTTTATGAATCAAGCTTGACACTTGATATTGAATTTATAATGGCAAAAACTGATAATAATAAAAAAAAAAATCCTTGATCATATAGTTTTTCTTCAAAGTTGGGATTAAGAATATTTTTGGAAGATAAAAAACATACACCCCACTTATTATAATCACCACCACCAACAAATATACATTTTCAAAGTAATATGGTCGTTCCCTTAAAAAAATAAATATTTAAATAAAAGATTCTACGACTTTATATAATAAATGTATATGATCATTTTTAATTATTTGTGTAGATATGCAAAGCATCTTTGCAATGAAAACATTCGCCAAACCAGACAATTTTCGAGGAAAACGCAGTGGCAGAAGGAGGGTAAACTAACAATACCTGAGTTTAAGGGATTCCTTGCCTTTTTTTTTTTAACATAGGCTTAATTAGGAAAGTCGAATTTGAAGAATATTGAAATAAGCACAGTCCATCTCAGTCTACACCCTGGTTCCGTTGTATGTTTAGTCGAAACCGATTCCAAAACATCTTAAAAATTTTGCACCTGGTGGACACCAAAAAACTCCCTAAGCGTGTAATGATCCAGCTTACAAACCGTCTCAAAGGTTCAAACCGTTACTTGATTTCGTTAACAGGAAATTTTTACGATAATGTAATCCCTGCAGAGAACTTGCTGTAGATGAATCCCTTGTTGGTACAAAAGGAAAGACAAGTATGTTACAGTATATATCAAGTAAAAGTTCAAGGTTTAGCGTTAAATTCTGGATGTTGGTCGAGTCCGTCATCGGGTATGTTTTACAGATGGATGTATATCATGGGAAACGTTTCGATCCCACTCCTGCTGGAACATTACAAGGAACTAATGTAGTAATGAATTTAATGAAGAATTCGCATCTTCTTGGAAAAGGCTTTCGTGTTTTCGCCGATAGCTTTTTTGCTTCACTTTAATTTAGCTAACAAATTATTGAGAGAGCGTACGTATCTCACCGGCACAATGAGAACTAATAGACATATGCCACAGATGATAAAAAATGCACGTCCGCAGGCAGGGAATGCTGTTTACGCTAGACAAGAGTAAAACATGCTTTGCCGTTTCCGCGACCACAACAGAAAAAAACCGTCGCATTGGTGTCTACTTACTACAATGCAATTGATACACTAAACGGTAAACCTATGCGCATATGATACATTCATGGGCGGTGTCGACCTTATCGACCAAATGATCAGAGCATATAATGATCACAGGAAATGCAGTAAAGTATGGAAAAAAGTTATACATCACATATTTCGCCGCATTATGTTAAACGCGTATATATTCTGTACAGTCATAACACATCATTACCGGTTATGTTCCGACTTCAGTTCAACCAATCTGTAATAGAAAGTTTAGCGTCCGCTTATTTGACACACAGAAATTGTAACGCGTGAATCGGCAAGCAAGAGTGAAAAAACTTGACGGTCGAAAAGAACGAGATTGTGTCGTTTGTTCCGACAGAAAGCAAAATATAAGAAAAAGATCAAGAACCTCTTGTGCGCGGTGTACCAGAGGACTACATGCAGCTTGCCTTCAGAGGCACGAATGTTAATCATAAATACATTTTAATATTGTATTATATAATTACATTTGTCTGGTGTCTTTTATTGTCCAAAGTGCCTCAGTATGTGGTACACATCTACGAGAGATTTTAAACATTTACACAAACATGTACCTTATTCACAATTTGCATTATATTTCGGCGGCAGATATGTTTTAATATTTATAAATTCTCCACGAAGAAACTTTTTTGTTTTAATGTCCTTTTATAAGGGAATAATACAAAAAGCAACCCAATCATTTTGATAACAATAGTTGCTTTTCATTAATTAATAGTTTATGAAATTCCGCACCAGCCGCAAAATATAAACGTTTTAAGGTAGAATACCGAAGCGTAAAAAACTGAAATCAAGAGAAATAGACAAAAACAAAGAAAGACAACATAGATTTATATTGCAAACTAACAGCATTTGAGAAAAACGAGGCTCCGTATAAAAACAGGCGAACCCAGGTGTTCTTGTAGTGCAAACAGTTAAACAATATGAAAAATAACGGATACCTGGCTTTCTACCTGTTTCTAAGCCTTGTATAAATAAAATTTATATTTCGAGACAATGAATGGTTATTCTATATATGTGTTCTGATAGCGTTGATATTTTTTTCTCCATTACGCATGCGTTAATTTTTGTAAAGACGATCCACATTATGTGAATGTTATACCCAAATGCGGAGAAATTTATACGGTGTATCTTAACTATTCCTAACCCGTAAACCATGTAGTCAAAGACGTGGACAATGTGATCTTTATGTGTACCTCGGAACATAAAACCTTATAAAGATATTATACACTTAGTGACTGGCTGTGGGGACACTAGCAAGTTTATTGCAAAGCGCAGGGAAATAGTTGCTGTCGAGGAGGACAATAAACTTGCTATTGTCCGAATAGCCAGTAAATAAGTGTTTTATTATACAAAAGAAAATAGTATATTTCGAGACAAGACAATGTATGGTTATTCTCTTTGTACTTAAGAAATAATTCATGGGGGCATGAATTTATCGTGATTTTACCACGAGTTGGCCCTTTATGCAAAATATTTTACCATGAGCAAATAATATCAGTATATTGGGCCAACCCGTGGTAAAATCAATATAAGTTCAAGCACCCATACATTATTTCTATTCTAATAGGACAAAGACAGCAATTCTTTTGGATCGAAGCGCTCTTTGTGAAAGGAAATGTTTGCTGTTCCCGTTATTGAACACACTATTAACATTGACGTAAACGACGAAAAAAATTGAATAAAGTGACATTTTTAAACTATATAATATAACATACTAAGACAGATTTGGTTGAATTTAATTGACTATCTTACTTTCATTTAAGAAGATATGGACATTATACAAATTCTTACCATCGTTTGTTTATGTTTTCATGTTTTGACTACCTTCAGTTTCTTATACGTGCATTTCCCTGTAAAATCCTTACATTCTTACGTCATCGTTTTTAAACGACGTCATTTACACCATCTGACGTGAGGTAAATCATTCATAAAAAGCATACGACGTGGGAGTAGGATTAGAACAGCCCAAACAAATCATGACGTTGCTTATCAGCGGACATATGAATATATTAAAATTGTACCACGGGTGTGTACTCAAAGTGTTTGAAGAACGTCATATTAGAATATTACTCTAACCTGGGACATAATATATTGACGTTAGTATAATAGTCTCAGCTCTTACAACTGTTCAAAATGAAATATTTTGATTAACCCATCATTTTTTAATTTGAAGCGGACGATGTAAAACTTACATGAAGCTATATTCTGTATTCACGTCATAAAAATTTGACTGCGTAAATGGAATAGTTGCAGTATAAACAATCACTCGGAAATTTCGTGAGACGAGTCAATTCAAACGACACAGAAAGTACGGGAAAATTTCCCGTAAAAAACTGTTTTCACACAAAATAGTTACTTTTTTCGTTTAAAATTTTATAAAGAGAATACATACTGAGGTATAATAATAGCCAATAGTATTTCACAGCATGTAAATATCAAATTTATTATTACACAATATATAATCAAACATCTGTAATTTAAATGACATATTAAGAAACAGTATAGAAAAAAGAAAGATGGGAAGAAGGGGGGAAAATATGTATGTGTGTGTGTGTGGATCACTACATTCAGCTTATACACATGATTAAACAAGGAACCTTTGGGTCTTTTTTATATTATCAAAAACATTTCTACATATTTCTTCATTTTGCTCATTTGTCAGATTTGTACTACCATATGTTAAAATCTCTAGATACAACAAAAGGTCATCTGGTAACCAACTGAGACTAAGAATCTGCGTAAATGTGTATATAAAGGACATTTAAAGAAGAAATGATTAGAACCTTCGCGGGGAAATCCACAGCGACAAGATGGATCTGATGAAATATTACTTAACAATTTTAGAACACGAGAGCTTGGATGACAAAAACTGTTTTTCAAATAATATTGTGTCGTTTAAGGAAAGTTTGTCTTTTTTATTCTGGACAAAAACGATACTTTTAAGGCAGTATGACTTTGATAGGCAAAATGTACAGCAATGGAGTATATATCTCCCAGTTGATACAGAGTTTGAGTTTCCCATTATGAATTACTTGATAGAGGGCCTACAAGGAAGCTATTCAACCAAGGGGTTTGAGTGGTAAAGTTGAAGTCATCCCTCGAAAGTTTTACGAACGCCATCACGAGTTGGTAGACTGTTATAAAATATTTGTGTCATAGATGACCACAGATATGTTTCAGTAGTTGTAACCACAATCGCGTCGTCTTTTCCTCGATTGCGACATCACCGAATGAGAATTATCATCGATTTTGTACTTACCACGAGCAACACGACGGGGGCCACTAGTTGAGCTGAACCTTACAGAGCACTTGAGAGTATTCCAAGTTTTTGGTAGAGTTCGGGTTGTTCATATAAATAAGAAGATGTGGTATGAGTACCAATGAGACAACTCTCCATCCAAGTCACAATGTATAAAAAATGTAACAATTATAGGTCAAAGTACGGCCTTCAACATTGAGCCTTGGCTCACACCGAACAGCTAGCTATAAAGGGCCGCTAAATGACTAGTGTAAAACAATTCAAACAGATAAACCAACGGTCTAATCTATATATAAAAACGAAAAACGAGAAACACCTATGAACCACACCAACAAACGACAACCAATGAACAACAGGCCCCTGACTTAGGACAGGTGCATACAAATGCAGCGGGTTTAAACGTTTTAACAGGCACCAACCTTCACCCTAACCTGATACAGTAGTGTAACATTACAACATAAAAAGACACACTATAAAATATCAATTGAAATGACTTAACTCGATCAAAAACACATTAAAACAAAAACAAGTAAACATACACTAAACGAATAAGTTTGATCTATGACACAATATAGATACAATATTAATAAAATAGATGTAGGAACAATGTCAAAAAGACAACTAAACCTTGGACAAATAGAATGTCGCTTTTTTCCCCACGATATTATGGTAACAACTGATCAAAGATACCACATCAAACTCATCAATGGTGCTTGAGTCAAAGCAGTTGGGAGGACAAACCAAATATGATTAATAAATTGTTTGTTGCTTAACGTCCAATGGCAAATATTTCATGCATGTTCGGGACGGTAAAAATGAAATACTATATTGTAGATCTTTCTTTGGTTTACGAGTTTTAATTATCCGTTTGGTATCTTTCGCACCTTTTTGTTGAACTAAGCGCACTCGAATTGGGAAACAAGTTAGCTCGTATCATTATTAACTCGTGTCAAAACTTGCATACTACAGATTTAGGTTAAAAGTGTTTCGCCACTTGGAAATTCATATAAAAACACATTTTTTTTAAAGATAGTAAAAAAAATATTTTTATGTCTGATTTTTTCATAAAAATTTTACCGTTTCACTCAATAGTGTGTATTTTTTATGGTCATTGTGGAGTGATTTTATGAAATGTCGTTACTGAGAAACATAAATTAAGTGTAATTGTTTCCTTTATAGTCATATATATTTTCATGCAGAAATTCATGTTTGTTCTCAGTGTATCGAAAACATTGATCATCTTAAAAGTATGAACCTTTACTATTTTTCATAGTTACTGCAAGAAACCACAGACAATTTTGTACTTAATGGAAATATTGCATTCCATTTTGACAAAAAAAGCTTACTAATAGGTAGAATTATCATCAAAAATATGTTTATATGGAATATAAAGTGGAATTTTCAATGGTGAAACACTTTTGACCTCTGACTTTACTAGAAGTGTCCAATTGTCATAAAATAAAAAATCCTTCATAATATTAAACGGAACAAATAATCTGTGTGAATATTATTTCTACTGGAACAAACATTACAGTATTTGTTTCGAAAGGAATAAAGAGTATCGAATATTCGTTCCAACTGGAACAACAATTATGGCATTGTTTATAACAAATTTTTCAGGGACTTCCGTAAGGTGGAACAAATATACGTTGACACAGTCCATAAGGCCTTCTTGTCAGTTTGGTAAGTTGGTACGGGTTTGCAATGGTAAGAGTTAAAATGCTATACTGAATGATTCGATTGATAGGTAAAATCCAGAATAGAGATTCAAATGCAACTTTCTTGCTGTTTGACTTTGCTTTCCCAAGTAAACAGTTCCGTACTCCTTACAACAAAATTATTATATTCAAATTTACCTGTGTACGTTGTTTTATTTAACGCCATTTTGTTCCAGGTAAAAGTTGTCTTATTAACACTCTGCCTACATCTTTTTTATTACTACCTGTAACGTCTATGTTACATAGGCACCTACGTTTTAATATTGTATTTATATTGTGTCACAGATAAAATTTATTCGTTCAGTGTATGTTTACTTGTTTTTGTTTAAATGTCTTTTTGGTCGAGTTAAGCCATTTCAATTGATATTTTATAGTGTGTCTTTTTATGTTGTAATGTTACACTACTGTCTCATTTTAGTGAAGGTTGGCGCCTGTTAAAACGTTTAAACCCGCTGCATTTTTATGCACCTGTCCTAAGTCAGGAGCCTGTTGTTCATTGGTTGTGGGTTTTTTTTTTTTGTGGTTCGTATGTGTTTCTCGTTTTTTATATAGATTTGACCGTTGGTTTTCCTGTTTGAATTGTTTTACACTAGTCATTTTGGGGCCCTTTATAGCTTGCTGTTCGGTGTGAGCCCAGGCTCCGCGTTGAAGGCCGTACTTTGACCTATAATTTTAACTTTTTATACATTGTGACTTGGATGGAGAGTTGTCTCATTGGCACTCATACAAGATCTTTTATCTGTACAGATTTATTTTCAACATATATTCCTAGCCAACTTGATGGGTTGAGGGACTGGCCATTTAATGGTAACCTGAAATTATGGATGAGAGGAAATTAAGAGGGCCTTGAAAATTTTTGGTAATGGAAAAGTGGTGATATTCAAATTTTCGACTTCAGATGGAGGGCCGTGATCGAAAATATTTTACAAGATTTAAGAAGTTCTGTATTTCAAACATGCAAAAAATTATATGAATACTCTAAATCAGTATCTTATTATTCAGCAGAAGTGTCTTAACACTTCATTCAGGTATCATATATATATATATATATATATATATATATATTGTGTCATAATTTTTGGCTAGGTGCTGAAGAACGAAGGTGTGTTATATGTCAATGAGACCCTACCAGATCTAAATAAAGTTCCCTGAAGTCACAAACAATTTTACCACTTAAAGCTTTATTTCCACAATGGATACATAATTTTACCGAATAATAATAATATGCATAAAAATTGTATGCATGCATTTTTGTTGTAAATAATAAAAACATTGAAAAGTGTTGAGGGGGTTGAAATCTTACATTGAATTTATTTTCCTTTTTCAAGATGGGAATTTGAAAAAATAAGAGAAATTCAGATGTTTCCTCCACCATCCAGACCCTTATAAAAAGTCGTACTTGGTTTTGGTGCGCTGCTGTTTTAACATTTCGGTTGGGTATGTATATAAGTTTAATTATTTTTGTTTCTGGTATTGTAAATTCTCAAAGAACATTTTATCTGCATATATAATGGCGGCGCCCATGGATACATCCGGTGGATGAAATAAACAGAAAAATTATAAACATTTTCACTTAATTCCTTACAATTTGAGATGAATACAGATCGCAAACGTAGATCTAGAGTTCAAGGTGGTTGGGCTGCACCATCAAATGTCAGATCTGATAGAAACAAACCTCAAGTTCCTCAAGCTCCAGCTTGGACGGGAAAAAATGTTGATCAAGTCCAGCAACATACTGAAAAGAAATTCATGTTCCAAGAATCTGAAGAGGTATTAACAAAATGTAAAACAGAGAAATAAATAGCACTTTACATGTCAATAATAAATTCTATGGGACATGCAAGGTTAATTGTTACTTAGGCTCTGTCGAAGGATTTTGGTAAATCATCAAGCACAGGCTAGTCTTGTCTCTGAATTTTTCTTCCATGTACACCTTAATAATATGATGCAGGTGTTACATGGGAAAGAAGACGAAGTCCGTATGAATTATTTTTTTAATTCAAGCATGTTTTAACTTTAAAATCTGTTGAAAAAGAAACGGTAATTCGTAAACGTTTCCGATTTTGGTCCTGTTGTTAGGGCTTTAAGTTGTGATGTCATTTTCAATGTAAGCAAAGAAATGCTTTCATCAAGTTACATTTTATTTCATATAAAAGAATAATTAAAATGAAAAATTTGTTAATGTGCTCCTTCCTATATTTTATTAAGACTGATAAATATATATATTACTCAAGGTCTCGTGACAAACGAGAACGGAAGAAAGAAAGAGATTTCTGCGCAAATGCGGGAAAATAAAAAAGTTAAAAAATAAAAAGTTAACGATTTTGAGTTCATTATTTTTTTTTTTAATGTTGTGACATATTTGCAGGATACATTGTACTAAAAAATTAAATATGATTTCCTTTATGAACAGGAAGTCAGACAAAAGCCAGTTGAAAAGGTTATAACGTAAGTATAGATACATTGTACCACATTGTATTTAATGAATGACTGTAGTATTTTTTCTGTCTGTGAAGAAATAACATAAGAAATGTGGTGAATAATAACTGAATAACCCGCATAGCGGGTTATTTAAAAGTGTGCACCACATTTTTTAGGTCATTTGGGCCTCATTCTGACCTTCTCCTTTCTCAACAATTGTTTATCTTTCATTTTTGTTGTTGTTGTTAAGAGGAAAGGAGTTCCATGTTCAGCATAAACTTTCAGCATCCCTTATGGCATATACTTAACAATATATTATAAAGGTATTTAATCAAAGCACTCTCTTGAAAGAATAATATTAAAGGAGTGCAATTTAAAAAATAAGAAGATGTGGTTTGATATCCAATGAGACAACTCTCCACCCAAATGACTTAGAAGTTAACAACTACTGGTCGTTTACAAGTAATTATTTTTTTGGATGTTGTCAGAATATGCAAAGAAGATGAAAGATCTACAAATTGTTATGCCACTTTATCATAACTATTAGCTAAAATATAATTTTTAAGAACAGAGAATAATTGGCAAAATATATAAAGAAGAGAGAAAAATGGCTCACGAAATTAAATCAGAATACAAAAATGGAGATCTCCCATCCAGACCACATACATGGATGGGATATGTTGAAATCTAATGTCCACTATTGACTCAAATAACGAGTATAAGAATAATTCTGTATAGGATTGCTGTAGTTAGTGTAAATAACTGTATGAATTGGAATTTTCTATTTATAGGAAGCCTGGTGTGTGTGATCTAAGTACAGAACCTTCAGGAGTATCAAGGTATAAAAGATATTACCGGTATAGATATTTTGTACTTTTTTAATCTCATGTAAACAGAAGAAAGCAGACCCTTGCAATTATATCCTACTTTTAAATTCATTAATTTTTATTATAAAAAAAGTGTTGTTACTTTCTTTCCTAAATTTGATTACCACTAATTAGCTATGATATATATAATATCCTATAGTTTCATCCATTTCCATCAAAAAGATCAAGCTTAAATCATTTTAATAGTAATACAAAATTTTGTACAATAATTTTCCCCTTGTCTGCATGTTTGATTTTTGTCGAGCCTTCGACTTTTGTCGAAAAAGGGAGACATAGCGATCCTACATTCCGTCGGCGTCGTCGTCGGCGGCGTCCACAAATATTCACTCTGTGGTTAAAGTTTTTGAAATTTTAATAACTTTCTTAAACTATCCTGGATTTCTACCAAACTTGGACAGAAGCTTGTTTATGATCATAAGATAATATTCAAAAGTAAATTTTGTAAAAAGAAAATTCCATTTTTTCCGTATTTTACTAATAAATGGACTTAGTTTTTCTGCCAGGAAACATTACATTCACTCTGTGGTTAAAGTTTTTGAAATTTAAATAACTTTCTTAAACTATCCTGGATTTCTACCAAACTTGGAAAGAAGCTTGTTTATGATCATTAGATAGTATCCAGAAGTAAATTTTGAAAAAAAAAATTCCATTTTTTCCGTATTTTACTTATAAATGGACTTAGTTTTTCTGCCAGTTAACATTACATTCACTCTGTGGTTAAAGATTTTAAAATTTTAACAACTTTCTTAAACTATCCTGGGTTTGTACCAAACTTGGACAGAAGCTTGTTTATGATTAAAAGCTAGTATCCAGAAGTAAATTTTGTAAAAAAAAAAATCCATTTTTTCCGTATTTTACTTATAAATGGACTTAGTTTTTCTGCCAGTTAACATTACATTCACTCTGTGGTTAAAGTTTTTAAAATTTGAACAACTTTCTTAAACTATCCTGGATTTGTACCAAACTTAGACAGAAGCTTGTTTATGATTAAAAGCTAGTATCTAGAAGGAAATTTTGTTCCATTTTTTCCGTATTTTACTTATAAATGGACTTAGTTTTTCTTCCAGTTAACATTACATACAGTCTGCAGTTTAAGTTTTTAAAACATTTATTAGATTCATAAACTATCCTGGATTTTTACCAAACTTGGACAGAAGCTACTTACAATCAAAAGATAGTATAGAGAGGAATATTTTTATTAATTTTTTTCCTTATTTTTGCTGAGCCTGTGATTAACAGCAAAAAGTAGGCGAGACACTGGGTTCCGCGGAACCCTTACGAATTTTTAGTTATACACAGTAGTTTAAATGTAATCCCTTTTGGCAGCAAAATCAGAAAATCGCTCTGGACACAGAATCCTAAAACTGATTAATGAAAATGATGATTTACAAATGAGGTTAGGGTTTTGTTCTCACAAACATTACACTTCATGTTGAATATCATTGGTGGGGGTGTTAAGGGAGGTTAGAAACCCCCTCCCCTTTTTTTTTTTAATTATGTGAACATTTCATGGTGTTCTGGGGGTTGCAATTGCAGCAATCCCCCTTTTCAAAATGGCTGGATCCCCGCCTGAATATCTTTGTAAAACTTTATTTATGTTATAAATACAGGATACGATTCTTTCCGAATTTTCTGGATCCTATTGAGGCTGATGCAATATACAATGACTTGTATCATGAAGTCCCTTGGCGACAAAGGTCAGATTTTAAAAATGGAGAGACATTCCTGCAGCCACGACTAACAGCTTGGTATGGAGATTTTCCTTATTCTTACTCGGGTGTGAGACATGAAGCTAATGTAGAGGTAAAAATTATTCCTATGATTAAATGCATATTGTTTGGATAAAATTTTCAACACTAATTCTTTAATTTTTCTTTTGATTTTATTTTTAGGGTTGTAACATATCTGTTGTAATTTTTATGCCCCCGCCGTAGCGGAGGGGGCATTAAGTTTTACCCTTGTCTGTATGTCCGTACATTCGTCTGTCCGTACGTCCCATAAATTGGTTACTGTTCTCTAACTTTAGTTTGCCTCAACCAAATGTTATGAAATTTATACACAATGCTTCTTACCACAAAACACAGATCAAGTAGGAATTTGGGTAGCGTCCTTTTACCTTTCTAGAGTTATGTCCCTTTAAAAATGGAAAAATTGCTGAACTTTTCGTTTCCGTTCTCTAACTTAAGTTTGCCTCTACCAAATGTTATGAAACTTATACACAATGCTTACTACCACAAAATTCAGATCAAGTAGAGTTCTGTCCCTTTAAAAATGGAAAAATTGCTGATTTTTTTGTTTCTGTTCTCTAATTTTACTTAGCCTCAACCAAATGTTATGAATCTTATATACAATGCTTATTACCACAAAACACAGATCAAGTTCGAATTTTGGTGGCGTCACTTTTACTGTTCAAGAGTTATGCCCCTTTACAAATGGACAAATTGCTCAACTTTTCGTTTCTTTTCTCTAACTTAAGTTTGCCTCAACCAAATGTTATGAAACTTATACACAATGCATATTACCACAAAATTCAGATCAAGTATGAATTTGGGTAGCGTCACTTTTACCGTTCTTGAGTTATGTCTCTTTATAACGTTATATGCAAGCGGATCTTTGTCCCATGGACACATTCTCCATTTATTTTTATTTTTCAACATGAATGTGGCAAGTTGTGTAGAAATGCCTCCATACATACATGTACATACACAGTGTTTTCCCCACAAATTTCATATAACCTTCCTTGTTGAAGGGGAATTTGAAATACCATCATGTTTCTATAAATGATAGCTTCCCATCTATAAGAAAATTATCTCCAATAGCATCTAGTTCAAGCAATATGGCATCACATTACCATAATTATCATGCTTAAAAGCTCTAGGGTTAACACTGATAAACAAGTTTTCTATTTTTCTCAATTTCTCAGAACTTTATGGTAACATTTTAATTATACAATGTATTTTACCACTTAGTTTATATAGTTAAGTAAAACACTATTCAGATATGTTAGTGTCATCATGACCTTTATTTCTTACATGAATTTTTTGTCCTGAATATGGATGAAACATTTGCCCTTTGACATGAAACAACAACAAACTAATATTTTGTAATCTTGACATGCAATATTTTTTTTGGCATTGATACATGTAAGTTGACAAATCTATAATTTGGCCATTCTAAAAATGAATTTATTTTCTGGATAAAAGTCTTTAATTTTATACTGACTTAGTTTTACTTGATGATATCAGTGTAATACATAAATGTAAAGTGCAAATAACTTGATCTAATAACAGGTAGTTAGCCCCCCTCCCCCCAGAAAAAAAATATCATATGACTTCCCATAACCAGTACGTTTTTGAAAGCACAAATCTGCAATTTAAATTTTTCCAAAAATAATATAAATAACTTGTAATGAAATTTAAAATTGTTATAGTCATGACAACCTGATGTTTTCTTGTATGGACCTATTTCATCACTTAACCACTTGTCTGTCATATCCGGAGAACTAACTTATGGTCTGCATGGGGACCTTATATCTGATGCCTTGTGTGGGGTGAGCACCATGATCCCTGCAGTTAAAGAACCCATACAACAACAATTCTACATTGTTGACCTGTTGCAAAGGGAAAAATTTCTACCATTATCCAACATACCCTTATTTTCCAGTGGCAGTCGAAATTTGTACCTTTCATCCCTGTTAGCTTACTTTGCAGAAACTTCCTACATTTCCTTGGTGAATATGGTGAATATGCAAGAAATACTTGCCACTGAGCATTAAGCAAGTATCAACATGAATGTGGCAAGTTTTTCCCCGTTTCCATTCTCAATCTTATCAATAAAAAACTATCAAGTTTTGACGATTAGAACACCTAAAAAATTTAATTTGTCTGTTGAGAATACAATGTATTTAAAGGAAAAGTAAGAAAGGAGGCAACACAGGGTTAAACATGCTGAGAAATAATAAATATTATTTTCTTTTCAGTGGCATTCAACCTTGAAGATGTTAAAGGACAGATTAGAGGAAGTTACAGGACTGAAATTCAATTCAATGTTAGCTAACATGTACCGTGATGGACATGATTCAGTGGCTTGGCATTCAGACGATGAGCAGACATTAGGCCCTGAACCAACGATAGCTTCTTTATCTTTTGGTGATAGCAGAAATTTTGAGCTGAGAAAGAAACCTCCTGTTGTAAGTATATCTTTTATTAATATATAGGGGGGCCTCGGTAGCCCAGTCGTCTAAGAAGTCCAAGTACTGTATCACTAGCCTGTCAACACAGAGGTTGTGAGTTCAAATCCCACACGTGGCAGGTGCGCTCAACTCAAATCTTTATTGACTATGATTGTCAGTTTTCCTACTGAAGGTCGGTGGTTCTCTCTCGCCACTCCGGCTCCGAATAAAAACTGACTGCCACGAAGTAGCACAATGGTATTGAAAGTTGCGTTAAACACCAATCAATCAATCAATTTATTAATATAGATGAATATGAAATTATTAGGTTTCTTGATCATGCTGATTGCTTTATGTTATTTCACAAACAAACATTGTTATATGAAGTACTATTTTCTTGGGTTACCAGTATTTTATTGGAGAGTAGAAATGATCTACTACCCTTTATTTTACAACCTCTTGAAAGTCATCCTTTGCTATAGATTGTCTCAAGTTGCTTCTTGAAAGTCATTTTACTATCGTTGGTCTACAACCTCTTGACAGTCATTCTTCGCCACCTTTTGTCTTACAACCTTTTGTCTTACAACCTTTTGTCTTACAACCTTTTGAAAGTCAATTAACATTATCGATAGTCATTTTTTGAAACAGTTTGTCTTAATATAACCTCTTGAGAGTAACGTTTATCTACTGTTTGTTTTACAACCTCTTTAAATGAACATTTCTGTACCCAATCAAACATGAGTATAATATTGTGGTGTTCCTTTAAGGTAGATTAACTGTATACCACCATCTTGGATTGTTAAATAGCAGTTCACAATAGGATGAGTTCTTTGCCTAAATCTGCAAATTTTGAGACAGATTGGCAATTAATGGATAAGACTGATATTGAAATAAAGAAAAAATAAGTGATTTATTGCATTATTTGGACTGATTTATCAAATACCAAATATTTGTGTTTGTTCGAAATCAAATTCTCGACTTAGCCATTTAAGGGGAAATTGTAAATTTTTTATGAAGGAATGATAGACATTTCAATTTTTACTTGTAGCAAGAAAACAATATTGGTGACACCATTTTTTTCTTTTTATTATCATAAAGCATATTTAAAAACTATCTTCTCATATTTTATTTCAAAATTCTATCTCCTAGATTTCTTTTTATTCACAAAAAAGTGTTTTTTCATGAACAATCTATGCAAATTTGGGCAATTTTGCACGACTTGTAGCTTGAAAAATAGCATGGTGACCCATACTTTTTATTACATTTTTGAATTTCAGCATGAACAAATCTACATTCTGGCAAAGTATAAGAAAATTCTATCTGAGGAAATATATACCAATGATCCACCTTAATTTTATCAAGTTGTATATATTTATTCACATTAGCAACTTAAGCTTCATTTGGAATTTGGTTGATAGTTGTCTTATTGGCAATCATACCACATCTCCTTATTTCATACTGTCATTGCCCATTTCAAACATTTTTATGTTTCATTCTTAGCATCCGAATTTTGCTATTCTTGTGTAAACAGATGATTTCAGGACAAACAAAGAGGATCCCACCTCACAAATACAGACTTCTTCTTTTAATCATGATCAGAATTTGTTAACTTAAACATAGCTGTGTGGTAATTATGTTTATTTGACTAAATTTTACTTTACAAATATTATTTTATCATTATGGATCCTCATAATTGAACTGACTGAGTTTCAGGCTATACTACATTTGTACTATTGTTAAATTTTCTGTAAAAAAAAAGTTAAAAAAAGTGTGTCTTATCTTTTTATGGTATAGGGTTCAGATGACTACACCTATATGCAACATGCCAAAATACCTTTGACTCATGGTTCTTTGTTAATAATGGAAGGGGCAACACAGGCAGATTGGCAAGTAAGTACATGGAGAGATTTAATGAGTATAGGAATTCAGGCCTGGTTTTGGTCCAAGATATTAATCATTTTGAGAAATATTTCAAATCTGCTCATAATTTTTGAAAATGCATGAAATTAAGAAATATAAATGTGAAATTTGTTTTTATTTTCTGAACCCCTTGTACTTAAGTGTAGTTATGACATATCTAAGAATATGTATAATAACTTTTCAATTTGCACTAATATTTGGCCCAAATAAGGGCACTCCTTTATCCATAGAAAATATGTGACAGAATATTAAAAAGGTTTGAACAAACAGAATATTACATAGAATTATTGTTTTAAGATGAATGAAAAATAATTAGTGTTAGCATTTTAAGTCGTGTGTATGAAATCTATTGAATGTTTTTTTTTCTTTTTTAGCATAGAATTCCTAGAGAATATCATGACAGAGGTCCAAGAATTAATTTGACATACAGAGTTATTTTTCCTGAATGAGTATTTGTATTTACCAGGCGACTATTTAATTATACTTGTTATTATCAGATTTTAAAATGTGCTTTTATTTTAATGAAATAAATTTTATCAATTTTTGTTATCCATTATATATTTAATGAGTCAGTATTTTAAAATATATATCAAGAAACATATCACAAAGGCTTGTTATTTACAGTTATTTCATCTCATGCAACCATTTTGAATGAAAAAATCTACTCAAGGTAGAGAAAATAGTCCAGTTAAAATAACTTAGAACGAAATTATAAAAAGCTATTTTTCTTGTCCCAATTTGTGGAATTTTATGAAGAAAAATAGGTCATGTCTAGAGAAAATTAACGTTTTAAATTCAGTGATTAAAAAACACTAAAGTTCTAAAATATTTGTCAGATAACTTCTATGCCCACACTGGGAATTACAATGTTTAACAGATTTCCTTTTTGTTCTGTTATTTTAATGGTAAAGTGTGTTCATTTTAAATATTTGTTTAATCGAAATGTAATTGATGTGTATGTCAAATTTAATGAGTTTTTTTATGTGGTTATGATAAGAAAAATGTATATATTTGTAAATTATCTAAATTAAACATATTATAGTTTGGATAATAGTGCCAAAGTATATAATGTAAATTCAGAAATTATTGCTATTATATTTATTTGAATTATTGCAATGTTTCAATGATTGTGAAAAGTTGGTCAGTATGTTCATCTCATTGTATCAATATAAACACACATTTTGATTTTTATTGGTAGTGTTCTAATATAGAGCTAGTTATGCCCCATTTCGGTCTGTGCGTCTGTTCGTTCGTCTGTCTGTCTGTCCGTCTATTCCCGCTTCAGGTTAAAGTTTTTGTCTTTCACGTTAAAGTTTTTTTCTTTCAGGTTAAAGTTTTTGGTCAAGGTAGTTTTTGATGAAGTTGAAGTCCAATCAACTTGAAACTTAGTACACATGTTCCCTATGATATGATCTTTCTAATTTTTATGCCAAATTAGAGTTTTGACCCCAATTTCACGGTCCACTGAACATGAAAATGATAGTGCGAGTGGGGCATCCATGTACTATGGACACATTCTTGTTTTTTTATCAAAATGATAAATTCTTCATTTAGAATGGTCGTCATTGAGTCCCAATAATAAATGCTCATGATAATTTACAATATTATATGAACTAACAGTTGATAAGTATTTTCTGTTCTTGTTTTCTTGTTTCCTTATTTATTCTGTCAACAGTATTAAATTATTAAGTTAATATTCATATGTTATTTTAATAGATATTTTGACAAGAAACTGGATTTGTTGAACATTAATATGGGGGTTTCCATCCTTTGATACTAATTGCTGCTTCAAAGTAAATGTCTTTAATTTGATCTTCAAATTGTTTTTCTTTTTGATTTTTTTATTAATATTTTAGGCCTTTACATCATGATAAAAACAAAGTTATTTTATTATTATGTGATTGTTCTTAATTTAAAAACTAAATCCATAATATAAATTATTAATGCTAAGTTAACCTATATATAAAAACAGAAAAAGATACCAAAAATTCAAAGTAAGACAGACAATCAGCAGCCCACACAATTCTGTGCAGAACACTATAGATGAGGGTCTGGATGGGGTTTACAGAATAAAGAATAATAGGTAAAAAGAACAGAATAAAGGAATAAATAATAAAGAATAGAGAATAATGGGATGCTTATTTCTGCTCCACTTGTTTTGCTCATGGCAAGTTAAATCCAGTGATTGGTTGCATTCAGTCATACCATGAACAATCTAAATTCAAAATAGAAAACTGTTGTCATGATGATGTACATGTATATAAAAATCTTGATGAGAATTGCTCCAATATTCTACCACTTTAAAGGCATTTCCTTCTTCAGAAAAATCATGGTCTTATAATAATGGCAATCATTGGTGAAAGAGAGGCGAAAGATACCAAAGGGACATTCAAACTCATAAGTGGAAATTAACTGACAACGCCATGGCTAAAAAAGAAAAAGACAAACATAAAAAACTAAACACTGAGCAACGCAAACCCCACCAAAAATGGGGGTGATCTCAGGTGCTCCGAAAGGGTAAGCAGATCCTGTTCCACAGGTGGCACCCGTCGTGTTGCTCATGTTAGGTTCATGTGAAGGTTTGAATAAGAAAGCTATTGGCAATTAATCTAAATGTAATACACAATCAACCATTTACCCCTACAAAATGGCAGCCAAGGGAAATAAATCCAAACTCAAATTATTTCATATCAAAACCTATCTTGATGTATAAACAAGTTTATAGTTGTGTAACAAACAAGGATATGTAATGAAATGTTGTGAAAGGTATTTTTTTTTCCTTTTTGTATCATATACTTGTTTAAAAAATGATTACTTTAAATATATTTTCAATGTAAACTGTTTCACCCTTTTATAAGAAAGGTGCATTTTATTGTATATTTTAATGCCATGCAGCAGGGGACATTATGTTTTCCAGTCTCTGTAATCCTATAGGGTTAGAGTTTTGGTATTTGGTAGTTTAACACACAGTTGTGTTGTGGTCACATTAACTTAACACAAAGGACTCATGTTCATTTTTATGTGAACTTTTTGAAATTTGTGCTTAACCACGGTTTCCAGCTTTTTTAGGTTGTTAAAGAATTCTGTTCTAATGCATTTATATCTATATGTGTATTTAAATTTGCATCTGTGAGAATGATGAATGTAATATATCTGAATGATAAATGAAATATATTTTGTTTATATGCAAAGGTATTTTTATGTATTTGAATGTTTGAATGTATATTTTGTCAATTACCAAAAGTCATATATGTTAAAAATTTTAAGTTTACTTTTCTAGATTGACTTATAGTTTTAAGGTGAAGGAATTTGCTGTGCAAACATGTTTTTATTATGGGTTTTTTCATTGTGTTCTCTCTTTCTTGTTAGCTAAGTCACACTCTTTATGATAAAATTGTTACCTCTGCATGTTATCTTTTTTAATGTCAATGAAATATGTAAAAATTTTAGTACCTGAACACATATACCATGCCATATCTTCATTAATTTTCATTACACCTATCACCTTCACAAGAAGATTTTCAACCTCAGTTTGATCATATACAAAAAGGCAAGATGTTCTGGATCTACCAAATGTGATAATGTTTGTCAGATATCTAATAGTTATATCCCTGCCAGATGCACATGTGCCTGTCCTGAGTCAGGAACCTTTTCCATGGTTTTATATAATAGTTCTTAAATATTTTATATCATTTGCTGTTAACAGAACTTTGAAGTTTAATGCTTTTGTGTTGTAGGGTTGCAGTCTCATTGACACCCACATTTCTTTTTATTAGCTCACCGGGGCCCGAAGGGCCTCATGTGAGCTTATGCCATCACTTGGCGTCCGTCGTCGTCCTTCGTCTGTCGTCGTAAACTATTTCAAAAATCTTCTCTTCTGAAACTACTGGGCCAAATACCTTAAAACTTTATTTGAATGTTCCTTAGGTTGTCTAGTTTATAAATTGTATCCGAAGTTTTGATCCATCGACAAACATGACCACCATGGCTAAAAATAGAACATAGGGGTCAAATGCAGTTTTTGGCTTATATCTTAAAAAGTAAAGCTTTTAGAGCAAATCTGACATGGGGGATAAAATTGTTCAATTGGTCAAGATCTATCAGCCCTGAAATTTTCAGACGAATCGAACAACCCATTGTTGGGTTGCTGCCACTAAATTGGTAGTTTTAAGGAAATTTTGCAGTTTTTTGTTATTATCTTGGATATTATTATAGATAGATATAAACTGTAAACAGCAAAGTAAGATCTACAAAAAAGTTAATAAGACCATAATTGTCAATTGACCCTTAAAGGAGTTATTGCCCTTTAAAGACAATTTTACACAATTTGTTCATCAAGTTTGCTAACATTTAAAAATCTTCTCCTCTGAAACTACTAGGCCAATTACCTTCAAACTTTAACTAAATGTTCCTTAGGGTATCTTGTTTATAATATTTATACGAAGTTTTGATTCATTGACAAACATGGCCGCCATGGCTAAAAATAGAACATAAGGGTCAAATGCAGTTTTTGGCTTATATCTCAAAAACTAAAGCTTTTAGAGCAAATCTGACACGGGTAAAATTGTTCAATTGGTCAAGATCTGTCGGCCATGAAATTATCAGACGAATCGAACAACCCATTGTTGGGTTTCTGCCACCAAATTGGTAGTTATAACAAAATTTTGCAGTTATTATCTTGAATATTATTATAGATAGATATAAACTGTAAGCTGCAATAATGTTCAGCAAAGTAAGATCTACAAAAAAGTTAATCTGACCAAAATTGTCAATTGACACCTTAAGGAGTTATTGCCCTTTAAAGACAATTTTACACAATTTGTTCATCAAGTTTGCTAACATTTAAAAATCTTCTCCTCTGAAATACAGGTGAGCGATTCAAGCTCTTGAGAGCCTCTTGTTTAAACTTGAGTACTGCGAAGTGGAGTGAAGTGATAACTCAATATAAATGTGTACAGATGTTTACTTGTTTGACAAGCTGCTATGAAAGTTATCCTCTTCTTCAATCTGCAATAGACTTTTTTCTCTCTTCATAATTATTATGTTTACAAAGTTTGATGGAATTTGTTCAATTTCTTAAGTTTATGCCGTATCAAAATAGGAAAATGTGGAATGATTGCCCATTAGACAGTTTTCCGCCAGAGACCAAATGACTAAGAAGTTAGCAACTATAGGTCATCATGCGGCCTTCAACAATGAGCAAAACCCATACCGCATAGTAAGCAATAAAAGGCCACAACATGACAAAGGTAAAACAATTTTTAAGAAATGAAAAAACAAACATGATATACAGCAACAACCACTGAACCACCTGCTCCCAACTTGGAACAGGCACTCACAGAACTTGGTGGGGTCAAACATGTCCGCAGGTTATTAACCCTCTCCTAACTGTGTTGACAGTTTTGACTGAAACCCTTGATCTAAGCTTGAAAATTAATAGGCGATGATTATGGATTGGTGTTTAACTTCTAGTGGCAAATATGACCTGCCTTTCAAGACAAGAACGTGTCACCCTACCAGGGCAAATCATCCAGCAGACTGTTTTGTCTTATGTGTTGACATGATATTGATCAAAAACCCTTGACCTTAGAGATTAGTTCACAAGGATTACATATTAAACAAAGTGTGTTGTCGAATGTTAGGTGAAGTCAGTGTCTAATTGGGAATATTTTCATCCAGATCCTCGGCCTTTGCCTGACCATTTAACCACAAAAAAATCATGCTGTCCTCTGGAGGATTTCATATATATAATGTTTGATCAAGACTTATCTGGAGTTAAACCTGTTTTATGTTTTAGCCATCCTTTTATTCTGTCAAGTAAGGTTTATAATATTGTAGAAATATCAAAGAAAAAGATGAACATGTGATTTCCCATAGAGCCTATGAGCCTAATTTACTCATGTTGACATGAAATGCTGATTCTTTATAAATTCTGTGTTCAAATTTTCATTGCTGTAAAGTGTAAAAGATTTCACCTGGTAATCACATAGAAGAATTTTAAAAATTGATACATAATATTCATATCAAAATATGCCTCTTGTTGCCATGTTTTAAATCAGCATTTATGAAAGTTGTTCAATTTTCTAAATGAACTTCCACGCATTACTACTTCCAAGTATGGTTATAACTCTGCTTAATAGATTCTGATAAAATAATAAAATGGGAAACTTAGACATATTTTTGCTCTATAGAGGGAGTTTTATCATCCAAATGCAGTACTCTGAATACTACAGACATTTTTTTTTCATACCATTCAGAAAGCTTAATTGTTAACTATTAAACACCACCGCATCATTGTGACAGTATCAATCTAGATTATACAGACTGAATGTTATCCTCTGTTTTCTTGAGGAAGAACATCCATTGTATTATATCATTCTTCCTTTTCACATTTAAGATAACCTCTGAAAATCATCAGGTGTATATAACTATTGACAGGAAAACACAATTTGATTATTGCCGTATTCACAACATATGTTCCTAGATCATTATATCAAAGTAATACCTAAAAGAGGGGTTTCACTCTCAGTTTAGGTCATGCCTGATGGCCTTGCCATGATTTGAGCTCTGCATAGTCCTGATGAAGGTAAATCCAGCAAAATCAGTTCATTTTCCTTGGATTTAGTACCATATGGTGTATACTTTTGCTGGTGGGTTTCAATTGTCTTCATTCATTTACATGTAGTAAGCAATATTAGCATTAACCATGATTTTTTTTTATATTTCTCAGCTGACAATTTTGATGTTTTTACGAAAAGAAAGGTTGCATTACCCTCGCAAGTTTTTGCTATTCTTTTAATGTTCATTTTAGATTTAAAGCATTGATTATTATCATCTAACTTTAATTCAGGATACATGTCCCACAGATACAGTTAAGTCTGCTTCATATATTGATTTTCATCTAGAAATAGACAATGAGGGTTGGCTGATGACTTTACAATATAAGAGGTGATTTCAATTTGTCAATTGTGAACTTTCAATTTCTGTGTAGCAACATTGCATCAGCGCCTGTATGCCTGTATATAGAGTAGACCTCTCGATTCTCATACTTCATACAACTTACCAGGAACCAGGGCTTGCATTTCCGAGAAAAAACGGTTGCTAGTACAAGACAAGTTGAAATCAACCCATAGAAAGTTTTACGGATTCATGACGCGGTTAGCTGTTATGGATTACATCTTTGTCACAGATGACCATGGATATGTTCTGCTTGTAAAAAACCATCCTGCCCGTTTTCTTATATTGAGACATTACAGAATGTTTTATGTGTAATGAGTTACATGACAAGTGCAACTAGCGGAGCAGGAATTGCTTACAATTCCATATTATCAAAGTTCATCTCAAGTTCTTGTTTCTGTTTTTTTTTTGTGTGTGTGGGTAAGGAGGAGGTCATGCCGCCCTTTAGTTTTCTGTGTATCGCTAGGTCTACCTAGTCTAACCACGATTTCAGCCATGTATTTGCTGATCATGTTTGCTGTCTAAATATTCTATTTTTCTATTATCATATTCAGGATAATAGCAAAACTAAAATAAAACGATAAAAGATGGTCAATAAATGACGATAACTTCAACAAGGAGTCGCTGGACAATGTTGGCCACTTTAGTTATTTGTAGATCTTGTCTTGCTGATCTTTTTTGCCATTTAAAGGCTCTGTCCATCTTTTATAGTTTTCAAGAAAATAGGCTAAGTTGGTTCAATTTGGCTCAGTAGATTCAGAGATTGTTGTAAAAGTAAACGGACGACGGACACCAAGTGATGAAAAAAACTAACACTGGCCCTTTTGATAGGCAAGATCAACTACAGAAGGAGCTGCGAAATAACATCATGTGAGTAAAATTCTGTTCGATCAAATGATTTTAGAAAATTATATGTTTTAATATTTTATGGAATGATGATGACTAAAGGACAACAAAGGATTTCAAACTATGAACAATTGCTTCTAAAACCTTTGAGAACAAGAATATGCGTCTATAGAACATCATGCTCACACTATCATATTTTAATGTTAAGTGAACAATGATATCTGAGTCTAAACCCTAATTTGGCATATGTTTTTGAAAAGTTCATATCAATAAGGTATAAGTTGACGAGGAAAATAATTACCAGGAGTTAAACAATTGGTGCTTTACGGAATAGGGTCATGGTGTTCTCTTTTTATTCCACTTAATTATGGTTTTGGATTGCCCAGTTGGTGGCTTCTCCTTCTTGAAGATAAAATGATTATCACAATCAATAGAGTGATATGTCAATATTTACTTTTATGTCCTTTGGGATCTTATTCTTTAAAACTTTATACAAATATATCTCCTGTCTATTTTTTCCCCTATAATATTATATATTCCTTCAATCATAATATTTGTTTCCCATTAATTATTTTCTGTATTTGCGCATTCTTATACTATTAAATTTTTCTAAGAGTCGACGGTATGGATATACTAGTATCTGGATTTAACCATTTTAGCTTTTTTCTTGAATGATTTTTTCCCCAAAATAACCAAATAGAATTCAGTCAAATCTTTGAATATAAAAATAAGGAGATGTGGTACGATTGCCAATGAGACAACTATCCACCAAAGTTAAAATGAAGTGGATGTAAGCAATTAATAGTATAGGAAACAGTAAATTTAATGTTTATTTCAACAATCACTCTGAGAGTATTGCATGGAAATAATAGTCCCCTACCGGTTAAAAATCCATTGTACGTGAACAAAATGATAACTTAATCTATAACTTGTCATGGTGTAAACTTTATAACAAATATCAAATCAATATCTTCCACATGTTCAAGCATAACAAAAAAGTGTGGAAAACTGATTATTTGGGTGAATTTTCTAAGTCAAAGGACCATGAAAAATCATCCCAAATTTAACTTAAACTGTAACTTGTCATGGTAAAACTATATACCAAATATCAAATCAATATCTTCAAGCATCACGGAAAAAAAGGCGGAAAACTGATTACTTATATTTTTTTAAGTCCAAGGGCCATTACTCTGCACGAAATCATCAGACCGGAACAAAATTAGAACTTGATCTGTAACTTGTCATGATAAAACTATATACTAAATATCAAATCAATATCTTAAAGCACGAAGAAAAAAAGTGTGAAAAACTGATTTGCCGGACTGACGGGTGGACAGACAGACAGACAGACGGACGGACAGAGTGCAAACCTAGTGTCCCTTCGACTACTGGACTAGAGTGGAAGTAAAATTCTTTTTTAAAAGGTTATGGTTATATTTGCATGACTTCTATGAGATGAACTTCAAACGTCCATTTTTGATTGATTTAAGTTTATGTCCCTTTAATATTTACCCGACATCTTTAACTATTTTTATATTATAACCATTAATTAAAGCATATTTACTTCACAAGGCAATTACGACAAAGTCTAACACTGTCTCTGATATCTGAACTAGTATTAAAGGATCTGACTTTCCTCACATGAACTGAAATGTTTTACCTCACAAAGTATTCACTTCATATATTTTGGCATTATCACTGCTGCCTTTATGTGTTGCACATCCTATGAAAATACGTCCAGATTCAGAAATACAAAGAGAGAATATATTAAATAGTCCAATCTTTTTCATGTCACACCATCTAATTAAATTTCCAGAACTGTTTAGAACAAATAAAAAATCATTATTCTGGTTTGATACAACAATATTGTCAGATGGAGTAGTGATTGCACGAATTGGTCTGAAAGGAATTTTGTCTGTGTTTTCTTCTGGATGGCCATTGAAGATATTCATAACATCTCCATCCTCACTCAGTATTATTACTCTGCCTCTCTTATCTTCAGATAACTTGTCCACTACACAGGTATTACCATTTTTTGTTCTGGTTATATTCTTAACATGTGTAAATATAGGATTGCCTTGTCTGTCATATTCAAAAGTAGTTTCAAGTTTCCCATTTCTATCCATTATAATCACAACCCGTCTTCCCACTGCTTGGTAAACTAATTCCCCACTGTAAGCACCAACAGTGACTTTTCCATCCGAGTTTACATGAACAGTTGATAGCTTTAAACCCTTGACCTCATACTTAGATTTGGTCACTTCACTTGTTTGGTCACTGATCTGCTTAAGTCTATGTCCTTTAACCAAAAGGAGATCTTTGAATGGACATGATGGAGTAATAGCTATACCATAAATTTTAATGTCTTTTTGGGTAATTATCTTCAAACTCTTCCCTTCTATTTTTACTTTCTGCAATACCTTCTGGTCAGTCATCCACAGTGCTTCCTCTGAACCGGCTGCCATTGCCATATAAAATATGTTTGAGATTTGAGTGTCAAATTGTTAATAATTTTGATTTCATCCTTTGTAGAAACTTTTTCTAATGAACCAATATTATATGCAGTTATTTGTCCAGGAAGAAATCGAACTTCGTGCAAGGTGATGTAACCGCTTCCTCCATTGATTTTACTAAACCCGAACCATCCACAAAGACTTTTTTGGCATCCATGGATTGGATAATATCATCTACTTTTAAGTTTTTAGATTCCAAACTTCCAATCAGCAAGTTTGCTTCTGTTTGTTCCTTTTCGGTATACATATGTAAATCTTCCCACTATTTAATTAACTCGGTGTCAAATTTTTCAGTATGTAGATCGACTTCCTTCTTTAGTAAGACATTCTGATCTTTAATTCTTTTCATAGTATTTTCAAAGTTGTAAAGTTCATTCCTATCAACATCCTTCATTTCTGCTTTTCTTTTCTGCAGCTCATCAATATGAGTTCTAATATTCATTTGGACCGTCTTCAAGATGTCGATCTTGATTTCATATCCCTCTATGATGGCTACCAAACCATGGCCATTATGGATTTCAGAGATACAAAGTGGACATACTAAACAGTCACATGATGTGCAAAACATCACACATGATTGTCTAATGTGGTTTTTGCAACTTAGATGGGAAAAATCTATTTCTTCTGCATGAAGTCCAACCTCATGAATAGAAACAACTTTGTGATCCTTGGCAAATTTGAATTTCACATGAATTTTCTCTTTACACTTGTCACACATGAGCATGTCACAGTTTAAGCACTTCCATTCTATTCCGGTGTCCTCCTCACAAAGGCTACAGGAAACTGAAAACTGTCCTACACAGGCCATAACGGATTTGGAAAATTCTAATTTGTCTGCGTTATTCTACTTCCTTGTGTGTGTAATCAGTTATAGAACTCCTTAAAATTTTGTATTGCTTTTATCTAGTACAAGTTATCACCATAGATAAAATACACAGATTGTAAGTGTTTAACAGCCGATTGAGTGTACCTTGATTTGTTTGTTTTCACTTTACCTGTCTGAGTCCTTCAACCCCTCGGTTACAATAATACCATACAGCTGATGTATTGCCTATAGTATATGAGAAACAGTTAATCCCTTTTGGGATTCTGAGTCCTGAGCGATTTTCTGATTTGGCCGTCTGAGGCGGCCAAATCAGAAAATCGCTCTGTACTCAGAATCCCAAAAGGGATTCAGAAACAGTCTGATCATATGACATAGAGAATAGTGGATAAAAAGTCCAGAATAAAGGGCAAAATGTAAAGAATAGAGAAAAACAGTCCAAAAAAATAGATTAGAGAAAAGCAGACCAAAGAAATAAAGAATACAGAATAATGAGCTGCTGAAATATAAATAATAGAGTATAATGGGTAAACAAAATAAAGAAAGGATAATGATGGCATAAACAAAATAAAATAAAGAATACATAAATTAAGGACCAAGACTTCATAAAGGTCAATAAAACACTTATAAAATAGATGGAAATCTAACAGAAAGGTCAATAAAACACATATAAAAAGATAAAAAGATAATGGAAAGGGATTTTCTGAAAGCAGCTCTGAGAGATATTAAAGACATGATAGACATGAATATTACAGATAAAATTAATGTTTATCTTAGAAAAAGAGGTTTTCTCAAGAAAGTTCTTATTTTCTCAGATAGATGTTACATAAATCAATATAATGAAGGTAAAAAAAATTATATAAAAAAAGGGGGGATTTAACACGGTAGATAATATAGACTTTACAGATATTAATGAAAAAGATAAAATATCGCTGAAATCTATCCAAATAACAAAAATAAAATAAAAAAAAACATAGGAACAATTGACACATATAAATTAATATATGTAAAATATATACCAAAATAAAGTGTTGACACAGAGATATGTCTCGCTCGTATAATATTTTGGATAGTATAATGCAAATGTTGAAATTAGAATTGCAATACTGAAACATGTAAACTGAGCTAATCACAAATTAAATTGTAAACTATTTAAAAGTTCCAAAGACAAACGAAGAAACATGACTGAGGGGGTAGGACCATAAAATATCCACAGTTATTAGAGATGTGCCAATATACTAATACAACTGTATACCTAATATCAATGACTAACCATATGTGGTTCACCATAAACTGACATAATCATTAACTAACATGTAATTGAGCAAAAGTTTAAAAGTCAATAGACAATGACTGGAAATGAAATGTGCCAATGATATCAAAATCATAAGCCTGGTACCTTTGATAACTATTAACACCACTGGGTCGATGCCATTGCTTTCGTCCCCGAGGGTATCACCAGCCCAGTAGTCAGCACTTCGGTGTTGACATGAATATCAATTATATGGTCATTTTTTTATAAATTAACTGTTTGCAAAAGTAAAAATTATTCGAAATACTAAGGATTTTCTGATCCCAGGCATAGATTACCTTAGCTGTATTTGGCACAACTTTATTGGAATTTTGGGTCCTCAATGCTCTTCAACTTTATACTTGTTTGGCTTTTTAACTATTTTGATTTGAGCGTCACTGATGAGTCTAATGTAGACGAAACGCGCGTCTGGCGTATCAAAATTATAAGCCTGGTACCTTTGATAACTATTACCCGTAATACAACTTCATATAAAATATCATTGACCCACAAATAGTGTTCCCCATAAGAATGAAAACAACGTTATAAATTTTATGTGTCCAAAGCGCTTTTCAGGATTTACCTTCATAAATTTACCTTATCGTATAATTTATGATGGCATGATACTAAACCCCTAACTGGAGGGATTTGCTTGACTTTTATATGATGAAGACATAATCTTTCGATCAGTTTAATTGAGGTCTGGAGCTGGCATGTCAGTAACTGCTAGTAGTACTTTGTTAATTTATGTTGATTATTGTCATTTTGCTTAGTTTCTTCTGTTTCCTATTCTAAAATCGGAGTCGGACTTCTGCTAAACTGAGTTTAACTGTGCGTATTGCTGTGTCTTCGTTTATTCCATATTGGCTAGATATATAGGGTTGAGAACTCACAAAACATGGTAAAACCCGTCGCATTTATGCGCCTGTCGCAAGCCAGGAACCTCTAGCCTTTGTTAGTCTTGTGTGTTTTTTTAATTTTTGTTCATTTATGTTTCGGAGATTTAGTGTGGCGTCAATTTCGCTGAACTAGTATACTAAAATTAAAATTGAGAATGGAATTAATAATTAAATAGTATACTAGTACATTATTGTTTGCAGTGATCCAATGCTGTTAATTATTGATATTTCATCTTGTTGAAGTGGCTGTTTTTGTGAAGTCTTTTTTTTTGTTAGTTCAATTTCAACGATTTTAATTAAATGTACACGATAGTGTCAATACTGATAAAAGTACTTATTCATAAAAAAAAATATATTTTGGATGTGGTGTTGCATACACTAAGCGTTCAGTGAACACAAACTGGTACATACATATTATTCATATCAAATTGATACTGAGTACTAATATACTGAGTGATTGACTAACAACGTGAGGGTGATACTAGTATGGTATATTTTTTATACAATTTAATTTTGGATGTATCACGTCTTCTCATTGGCTGAAAGTTTTTGTCTATTAGCTCATAGACATAATTTTGCCATGTGACCGTGACGTCATCAACGTTTTTTCATGATTTACTCCTTAAAAATTGAATTTAGAATTAAATTGTAAGGGATAACTGTAATATGTTTTGTCTATTCGAAATTACATAAAAAATGTGGTGCACAATTTAATATAACGCACTACGTGGGTTATTCAGTTTGCACCACATTTTTGATGTTATTTCTTCATAGACAGAAAAAATATTAGTCATTCCTTAAATACCGCAAGGTGAGCATGACAGATGGATGAACTTTTATGCATAAATATTTATTTTTCTGACCATAATATAGTTTTCTAATTCGTACTTAGAATTACTTGTGTGTTTCAATATGTCAAGCCTTCTAGTTTCAAAGGGTGATCTTACTTTTGATATGACTAAATCTTCAAGAACTATTTTTGATAAATATATGTTCATTTGTAAGTCTTGTAAGCGGGATCCTTGGTCTGGAGATCACACGTACATCGCAGGAAATAATATTTATGTTGTGTTTTAGGTACATCTACTATAATACATAAAGAGCTATCTTCAAGGGGAATTAATATAAATGGTTCTGTCACCTTTCAAGTGCATGCGGGCATAATACAAGTATATAATGTAAATCCAGAAATTATTACTATTCATTATGTATTTAAATTATTGCAATCTTTCAATGATTGTGAAAAGTTGGTCAGTATGTTCATCTCATTGATATAAACTCATATTTTGATTTTCATTTGTAGTGTTCTAATAGAGCTAGCTTTTTGATCAAATTATATGGTTTGCATTTATAATGTTCGTCATGGACAATAATTAATGCACATGATAATTTTCAAAATTATATAAACATAAAGTTGTCTATTTAACACTTTCCCAGTTGATATATATTTCTGTTCTTATTTTCTTGTTTCCTTATTTATTTTGTCAACAGAATTAAATTATGTAGTAAAATTGTAAATATTCATAAGTTAGTTTTATAGATATTTTGACAAGAAACTGGATTTGCTTGAGCATTAATACCCGGGTTCCCATCCCTTAATACTAATAGCTGCTTCAAAGTAACTGTGTTTAATTTGATCTTCAAATTCTTTTTCCTTTTCTAAAAAATAGGTGATTTTTTTCTATTATTTTAGGCCATTACATCATGTTCCTTCTGCATTTATTTCATTTAATTTGAAAAGTTAAAATGATAATATAAATTATTCATGCCAAGTTAAAGTTAACCTATATATAAAAAGGGAAAATAAACCAAAAGTCAAAGTAAAATGGAAAATCATGACCAAAGAGAAAACACAATCAGCAGCCCACACAAATCTGTACAGCAAACTATAGATGAGGGTCTGGGTGGGGTTTACAGAATAGAGAATAATAGGTAAAAAGTGCAGAATAAAGGACAATAGAAAACTGATTTCATGATGATGACATATAAAAAATCGTAAACTATGAAAATTCCAAAAAATATTCTACCTCCTTCTTCAGAGAATTCATGGTCTTATAATAATGGTAATCAATGGTGAAAGAGAGGTGAAAGTTACCAAAGAGACAGTCAAACTCAGTGGAAATTAACTGACAATGCCATGGCTAAAAAAGAAAAACACAAACAACAGTACACATAACACAACATAGAAAACTAAAAACTGAGCAACACGAACCTCACCAAAATGGGGGTGATCTCATGTGCTCCGGAAAGGTAAGCAGATCCTGTTCCACATGTGGCATCCGTCGTGTTGCTAATGTAAGGTTCATGTGAAGGTTTGAATAAGAAAGCTATTGGCAATTAATCTAAATGACACAATCAACCCCTTCAAAAGACAGCCAAGGGAAATAATTCAAACTCAAATTACTTCATATCAAAACCTATCTATTGATCATGTATAAACAAGTTTGTAATTTTGTAACAAACACGGATATGTAATGAAATTTTTTGAAAGGTATTTTTTTTTTTGTAACATATGCTTGTTAAAAAAATGAATACTAAAAAAAAGTACTTTAAATACATTTTCAATGTAAACTGTTTCATCCTTTTATAAGGTGCATTGTATTGTCTATTTTTATGCCCTGTAGTAAGGGACATTATGTTTTCCAGTATCTTTAATCCTATAGGGTTAGAGTTTTGGTATAAGGTAGTTAAACACAAAGTTGTTTTGTGTCTCATTAACTAAACACAAAGGACTCATGTTCAACTATGTGAACTTTTTGAATTTGTGCTTAATCATGGTTTCCACCTTTTTTAGGTTGTAAATGAATTCTGTTCTAATGCATTTATATTTATATGTGTAGTTAGGTGTGCATCTGCGAGAATGATGAATGTGATATATTTGAATGATAAATGAAATAAGTTTTCTTTATATGCAAGGGTACATTCATTTATGTATTTGAATGTTTGAATGTATTTGTGGTCAGTTACCAAGAGTCATGTTTATTTTTTTTCTAGTTTCCAGGTGAAGGAATTTGCTGTGCAAACATTTTTCATTGTGGTCTCTCTCTCTCTCTCTCTCTCTCTCTCTCTCTCTCTCTCTCTTGTTAGCTAAGTCACACTATTTATTACAAAATGGTTACCTCTGTGTGTTATCTTTTCAATGGCCATGAAATGTGTAAAACTTTTGTACCTGAATACATATACCATATCTTTGTTAATTTTTATCATATACGAACATAATTTGGCTGAGTGATTTAGGCAATTAGTCAACATCAATCTTAAAGATAACTTTAACCTTTAAACCCTACTGGTAGCTTTTCAATCTTAGTTTGATCATATACAAAAAGGCAAGATGTTCTGGATCTACCAAGTGTGATACGGTTTGTCAGATATTTTGATATTTGCAAAGTTATTTCCTTGCTAGATGCACATGTGCCTGTCCCAAGCCAGGAAATGCTTGGTTTAGTTCTTTAATGATTGTGTCATTTGCTGTTAAAAGAATTTTGAAGTTTGACTTTTGTTGTTGTAGGGCTGCCTTTTTATTTACACTTGCATCTCTTTCTATTCAAACTTGAGTACTGTGTAGTGGAGCATCCCCTGGTATCTCAAACATAAATTTGTATAGATGTTTACTAGTTTGACAAGCTGCAATAAAAGCTATCCTCTCCTTTAATCCGAATTGCCTTTTCCTCTAATAATGATTATGTATATAAAGTTTAAAGGAATTTGTCCAATTTCTTAATGGCATACTGTATAAAAAAAGGAAGATATGGTATGATTGCAGACCTAGGGTCAATTACATGTCAAAGTAATTAATTACATTTCAATTACATTGCTTTTTAAATGTAATTAATTACATCACAATTACATTGATTTTCAAATGTAATTAATTACATTACAATTACATTGCCAATGTAATTAATAACATTTCAATTACTTTTGTCCATAGACATACAAGAGCTATATCATTTATAATAAAATCATAAAAATGCCATCAGGCTAGAATAGAACGAAACTTTTATAAATTAGATATACATGCACTTTTTAACAGTGAAAATATTTGAACAAGATCTGTTTAAAAAAAGTTTTCAAATATCTAAAGTCATTGTTACATTTATTCACCATTAAATTTTCAATGCTGATTATTTGATTGCATTTCTTATTGTTATGGAGAAAAAATAGATCCAGATTAATTTTGAAAATTTGTATTCTTAAAAAGAATTTTCTTCAAGTTCAAGTTTCTCCTAAAAATGTTAATTTAGATTTTAAAGGTTTTCTAATGAACCTCAAGAGTCATGTGAAAATTGAAGTAACTTTAAAGCTTCCATTTATTACAGAAGAAGTAATGGTAGCATTTTCCAGACTTGTCTTTTGTCAATTATATTGGACTCCATTCTTGTATGTTTTGACTGCTGTTCTTAAAATTTTGAAGAAAGTGTTAAAATAATATCCATCTGTACAGATTTTAACATAAACATATGAAAATTATGATGGTTTAAAAACATTGCCTTTGGCATTTTAATCAAGGGACAAACTTTTACTTCATAATTAATTAAGTGAAAGGAATAACCTGAGGCTAAGATTATTGTTAAAATGTAAGAACAACAAATTTACAAATTGTATGTAAATAAATTGGTACTGTTTTTAATTTTTGAGATTTTTATGTAAACATGTAAAATAATTAATGAATTGAATACAAAAAAAAATATTATACATCCTATAATAATTAATTATCATGATAAATGTTTAAAAAGCATTTTAAAAAATCAAAGTACCAAGTGCATACTTAATATAGGAAAAAAATAAAATTTACAAGTTGTATCAGAAAAGCCAAAATTAGTAAAATTTCCCAGCAATTATTCAAATGTAATTCAAATAATTGAAGAGTAATTCATATTTACATGGCAAAAAGGCAATGTAATTCAATACTTTTAATTACATTTAATTGAAAATATGCTCAATTACACATTACATTAAATTACTTTCAAAATTGTAATCAATTAAAGCTAATTACAATTACATTTTTAATGACCCCAGGTCTGCATGATTGCCAATGAGAAAATTTTCCACTAGAGATTCAATGACTTAGAAGGTAGCAACTACAGGTCAATGTATGGCATTCAACAATGAGCAAAATCCATAATTCATAGTAAGCTATAAAAGGCTCCAACATGACAAATGTAAAACTATTCAATTGAGAAAACTTAGCCTGATTTATCTAACAAACAACAACCACTGAACCACTCTATGGAGTAGACATCTCGATTCTCCCATACAATATATCAGCATTACCAGGGACCGGGGCTTGCCTTCCTAGACGGACGGTTGCTGGTACAAGGCAGCTATTGAACCAAAAGTTCCAAATGGTAAAGTTGAAATCATCCGATAGAAGGTTTCACAGATTTCATGATGTGGTTAATAACTGTTATGGAATATCTGTGTCACAGATGATCATGGATATGTTCCACTTTTTATAATTCGATTTAAAGGGCTTGACCGTTACAGAGGAAGGCAAATCTTGCGACAGTTCATGCACAGGTCAATGTAACGCGCATGTCTTAATTTGATCACACGGCATATCAATTTTAACAGCTATAGCACTCCTCACACTATTCTGAATGCACGGTCTGCTAGGAAGTAACTGAATATATCTAAGGTCAGATTGTTGAGTTTATTGTACGCATAATTAATGTAAATACTTATCTTATTAATTTTTCAATTTCAACAGATTATTTATTAATTAATTAAAATCGGTCACATACAATTTGATAATTTATACATTAGTGGACAATTTACTAAAGCAAGGATTTATATATAGTACACTATTCTGAATGCACGGTCTGCTAGGAAGTAACTGAATATATCTAAGGTCAGATTGTTGAGTTTATTGTACGCATAATTAATGTAAATACTTATATTATTAATTTTTCAATTTCAACAGATTATTGATTAATTAATAAAAATCGGTCACATTTAATTTGATAATTTATACATTAGTGGACAATTTACTAAAGCAAGGATTTATATATAGTATACAAATCCTTGACTAAAGTAATTATAATACGAGCGAATTTATTTTAATTTATGTTGGATTGTATAATAAATGTTTGATTCACATAGTTTTTAATTCCAGTTACATTAATATTTTTGTATCTTTATCGAGGTATAAAATAATAAAAACTAGATTCTAGTTATTTCTATTCAATTTACATTTTGTAATGCAGATTATAACTGTACTGTTCCATTATCAGGTATGTTAACTAATTATTTGATAATGGGGTTGCCTTGTGAAACATTAACACCATCAAATGCAATTAATTATGGTACCATTTATTGTTTTTTAGCGTGTTTAGGACAGCAGTAAACCGTAAATTATATTTCAAAGTTGAGTCTCCGTTTAAAGAAATTAGTTGATAATTTGTTTTTGAAATGACAGCTACAGTGATGTCTTTATAACCGATTGTTTTTCGGTCAGCCAAATTGCGTTGCATATATACAGAGACATATAATACAATATGTCTCTGATATATATTAATA
This sequence comes from Mytilus californianus, assembly GCF_021869535.1. Lineage (NCBI taxonomy): Eukaryota > Metazoa > Mollusca > Bivalvia > Mytilida > Mytilidae > Mytilus > Mytilus californianus. The sequence goes on from NW_026262626.1 coordinate 15,519,474, forward strand.
CTTATTTCAAATAATATTCATTCATATTTCGTTGTAATGTCTTTATAACCGATTGTTTTTTCGGTTATCCAAATTGCATTGCACACATTTTAATATTTATTTGAAGTATAAAATGTATATTATTTAAATATTTGTTCATAATGACATTTATTGGAAGGTTGATGCCTGGGTAGAAAGGGCGTTGAAAGAGGTGTTATAATTGGGGTAAAGAAAACTGTTTTAGCCCCCTGTGATGTCAAAATAGCTACGCATCTGAAACAGAAACTGAAAATTTGTTATGCAGGATTATTTCATTCATCAGCAGGACCATCTATATGTATGTCAGTCAGAGAAGTGGCAGTATGCCTTATCTAAATACATCAATAAAACAGGTACATATTTTATTCTTTAATAATGATTGCTTTTACTATCAAAGACCATACCACGAATAAGAATAGAATACGATTGATTTATTTATTGGTTTCTTATCTTTATATCCCATCCTGATTAAGATAAACAGAAAACATTCAAACATTGATTTATTTTATAATCACACTGAGGAGGTATAGTCCCGCAAGTAATTTTATATTCAAAGCATTTTTAGTCTGTGTACAAGTATACCTAAATTTGATTTATTTTCACCTGTCATCTTTATAAAAGAGAGAACCATTTCACTAATTTCAGAAACTAGTCCTGCACTATTTGTGCAAAGTATATATATATATATATATAAATAAATGGTATCTCGCAGCTATATAAAAATTCATCACCGTAAATATCAATGATATCAGTAAGTAAACTGGTGCATTTTTATATTAAATATTTATTTAACAACCAATTTGAATTAGGCAAAAGAGCTCATCCAATATATGAGCAAATAAGACTTGGAGCTAGCTGGGTTCAGGTCATAAAACGGAAACGAGCTGTTTCGGTTAAAGAAAGCAATCTCACAGTCTTGTAATTGGGGACCAGTTGATTTAGATCTATGGCTATTATTCATGTACCATGATCACAACAAATCATTCATACCCTGTCTGTATTATGTATAAATAATGTGATCAAAACTATGACTCTTGCACTAGGATAAACCGTCATTACTCACACAGCTTTTTTGCGCACGTTTTAATCGTGCCCATAAAAATAAAATGCTACATGTAATGGACAAGATAATCAAATGTTGATTTTCAAGATTGTTATAACTATCAAATATTTACATAAGCTGAAAATTTTATTGCCATCTGTTTGCCGTTCAAGTAACGAATCTTTGTTGTTTTTTCGGGGCTTGTTTAAACTAGCTTTATTGGATTTTTCATATGAGTGGAACTAGTAGCTATCAATCCACTTGCGCATTATCAACTTTAAAGTTCAATAGATATTAGTTTTAGTTTTACAGAAAACAATGTTTCCATTAGTCTCAAATTTTAGAAAATTGATCAGCAAGGCAAGATAGTTTACTACTATACTTGGAAAAGGGCATCGTTGGTTTATGTCTGTCATATTTGTTTTTCGTAAACTGTTTTGTTATAAATTACTAATAGGCCGTTATTTTTCTCAATTGCATTGTTTTATATTTTTCATGTCGTGGCCTCTAATAGCAGACTATACGGTATGGGTTTTTCTCATTGTTGAAGGCCGTAAGGTTGCATATAATTGCTTACATTTACTTCATTTGAACTTTAGTGGATAGTTGTCTCACTGGCAATTTTACCGCATTTCCTTAAATTTATATAAGAGAATTTTATTTTAGTTGTTTTGTTAAAAAAATTATAGTCTTTTAATAAACATTAATAACGAATAGAGAAGAAATATCCTAAGTGTACACTATTCTGCAAGTTATGTTTACAAACTTTATTACCAGATGTGTAGATCTTTGATAAAATTATCGTCTGAAAACTGTTGATATAAATTCACAACCTAAGCGAGTTAATTGTCTGGGTTAATGGTTTTCTTAAATCTTATTTATATCATTACAGAGGTCAAGAAACGTTCAAATAAGTTAGGTGATAAATTGATTTTATTGCTTTTGTGGTTTAGATTTAATAGTAGCGTATATCTCAGAATATAAAACTGCTAATTAGTACGATTTTGTTATCTGAAAGAGAAACAATGAAATTGGGTTACAGCTTTTCTATAAAAGCATGCAAAGCAAACCTTTGATCAACGTGCTTGCTATGTTTGTTGGATGTTTGTAAACAACAGGTAGGTAGTCTATTTCAGTCTGTTTACTATATACTGGAATTTGATTGGACCATAAACATTAACTTCATTTAAATGTTAAGTTTCACATTTTTATTGTCCAATCAAATACCAGTATATATTAAACAGAATGAAACTCCGCCTATGCCTTTGTTTACAAACATCCAAGCAAACATAGCAAGCAAGTCGATCAAAGGTTTGCTTTGCATACTTTTATAGAAAACTGTAAATACTGTGAACAGTTATACATGGAATTTTATGTATATACGTATATTAGAGAATATTCCTTTTTGTAAGCAGTCATAAATGATTTGGGATAATAATTGTTGTCGAACGCCATACGCATGATATGCAATAAAACAAAAACAAAAACAAACAAGTTTGAGATTTGTAAAAAGCTGTGGACTGCTTCGCTCTTTCCTAATTTAAGGTAATATTTGTTCACTTCACTTGTTGAAAATTAAAACATTTACAAATAGACTTTGGAGGTATGCCTCTCTGGAGGTGTCACACAGTGCCTAGATTGGCAGAAGTTATAAAATACAGATAATGCATTTTTGTAAACATTGTATAGGAACATTGTTTAGCAAAACAAATCGTGCATATTGCAGATTAACAAAACAAATGAACACGTAATTATAATTAATATTTCAATATTGAATTTCAGTGTGCAATATATGCATAATAAAACGAACATGAATTAATGACAGTTGGTCGGAACTGAAATACACATAGTTAATTTTCCGGCATTTGATGTCTTATCCTGAGACGAGAAAAGTCTGTAATTTTGTATCTCATTTAAGCCAATAGCTATTGATGTATCTCAGCCGCATCATGAAACAACCAATCAGAATCTATATGTGATAAGAAATTATTTCAAGATGGCGTATATATCGACTGAAACTAATAGCTCCGCACCGTGATGCAAAGCAAAACAAAACAAAAACAAAATTAAACAAACAAACAAAACAAAATGTTACACGATACCAGTTTTAATGCCGTATTGACGAGCTCCCTAAAGACGGCAAATATTCCATAGGCTATTTTTTAGAGTCAAATTTTGGGGGGTCTTAACTGCACCTCAGTTTAAAAAGTTTTTGTCCGGGAAACATGATTCATTTACTAGTTTTAATTGGCTTCGAACTAGCTTTCAGTAACTGCGAGTGCTATTAGGTGGGTACTTGGTGTCTTTAGTCTATTTGTTAGTTGTTTATTATGCTTTGAGTCGGTCTGATGAGTCAAACCTACATCAACTTTGTTTTATGTTGTGTTGTTAACCACTGTCCCCGGTTACGTGAGGGCTTAATTCTCACAAACTTGTTGTTTGTCGCAGTCTATTATACTTGTTTTACGTTTAAATTGATTTATACTTAAATATGCTCTTGTTTTCTTGTTTGAATTGTTGCCGGGGCCTTTTATTGCTATTATACTGTATGGACTATGTTCAATGTTGAAGGCTGTACGGTATCCTATAGCTGTTTACGCCCACGCCATTAAGTTTTAGGCGAATATTTCCCTCACTGACATTCATGTTAGATCTTCTAGTTTTTATATTTTCTGATGGTAAAAGTCGAATTCAGTCATTGGAAATATAAAAAGTATTAACCATATATCAAATTACCAACATAACAGTTGGCAAGTCAAATATCTTCATCTGTTATCGTATCAATTTTAATTATTGTTCTATATTGTAAATTATCAATCTGGAGCTGATTATTGTTTGATTGTCAATTCAAGATCTTCCATGTTTTCAAAAGCGTGCTTGGATAGTGGGTATTTCAATCACCAAAATGACTTAGGAAGTTTGTAGTTCCTTATGGTTGTGTTCTCTTATACATTTTCGTATCACAATTTGTTAGCAAGGTCAAAGTGTTATGAGGTACTTTAAGTAAAGAGATAAACTAATCGTATGCTCATTCTCGAAGAACCCCGCAATGTTAAGTAACCCACTAAAATGGACATGACATCGGACAAAGCGTTCTATACGATAGGACTTAACTTATAAGCGATATTGATTTTCTCCAAGATTTGTTACCTTAGTCAAATTTGCTTGGTTCCAATATACCAAGATTGCAATACAAGAACAAGATTCCAAATAAGTGATTGAACCAAACTACAGTGAGAAGGAATTGTTTATTTGTCAGATATTGAAAGTTATCTAATTTTATACACGTTACAACTTCAGTTATGCTATTATCAATTTTCACCTATTTATTATCCAGCTATGCTATTATCAATTTGCATCCATGTATTGTCCATCAAACGGCGAAGTAGGTCATTGGTTTCGGGAATCTGTTAGCTAGTTGTTACTGCGGTCAGATTCTTGTTATTTCAAAATATTACAATCAGAGTTATATCGACTCTCAATGTATGCTACTGGTTGGCGGTAACAAGTTCCAAAACATTCTTTATGAAATGAATGTTTTTGAACTTGTTTAGTGGCGGACTTTATAGGCTGCACCAGTACCGATGAACTTGATTTATCACTGTATTATTATTTAATATAGAACATTAATCCATGTTATCTTCATATCAACCTCAAACGTAGTTTCTCATGTTGATTTTGGACATCTGTTGCCAGGGTTCAATTCAGCACCCCATTATTTCAAAATTTCATTTCATTTTAGTTTTTATTTGAATTTTGAATTTTATTTATCTATTTTATTTGCATCTAATTTACGGTTGCCCAAAGACCCTTTGTTTGTGGGTTGGTAACCGACAGAAGCCATGATCTTACTTTGCCAATAAAATATATTTTGACTTTCATAACGTCTTCTCTCTTATAACAACATTCCTGTCGAGCAGGATCTGCTTACCCTTCCGGAGCACCTGAGATCACCCCCAGTTTTTGGTTGGGTTCTTGTTGCTTAGTCTTTGGTTTTCTATGTTGTGTCATCTGTACTATTATTTGTCTGTTTGTCTTTTTATTTTTGGCCATGGTGTTGTCAGTTTGTTTTCGATCTATGAGTTTGACTGTCCCTCTGGTATCTTTCGTCCCTCTTTTTTATCCTATATTGTGACATCACAGAATGTTTTATGTGCAATGAGTTACATGACAAGTGCCAATAAAGGAGCAGGAATTGCTTACTATTACATAGCATCCCAAGCTCATGGCAAGTATTTTTTGAGGTATGGATTCAAGCTGCTCTTTAGTTTCCCGTGTAGTGTTTTGTGAACTGTTGCTAGAATGTTTGTCTTTTTTTTCTTTTTTGAAATTGTGTTTATTCAACATATGATAATTTATTGCCTTCTTGGTATGAAGGCTCTAAAGAGCCTGTATCGTTAGTTCTATGTGCATCTTCAACAATGGACACTTATCTTCAACAATGGTCACTCTCTAACATTGTAGACTAGAATATAATTCATGACCAAAATCTCGTTTTTGTTGGCCTTGTTTTCCTGATTATTTTTTCTGTTTACAGTTTCTCTCTTATCTTCTATAGTATTTTTTCCCAAAACTGAAAAAAAGAAGGTAAAAAGTCGTCATTTAGGGGCAATAAATCCTATAAGAAGACAACTGATAATTTCATCTATGATATCTTATTTGTAGATCTTGTCATCCTGATCTTTTTTGCTTTTTAAAGTTAATGTCCATCCATTATAGTTTTCAGTATTCAAGATAATAGGCAAAAACGCAAAAGATTGGTAAAAATCGTCATGTAAGGGCAATAACTCCAATAAGGAATCGACTAACGATTTCAGCCATGTAGACTTATTCTGATATCTTGTTTTGCTGATCATGTTTGCCATTTAAATGTTCTATTTTTCTATTATAATTTTCAAGATAGCATACACGAAGCAACGAAATGACAAAAAGATCGTCTTTATCGTCATTTAGGCGCGATAACTTCAACAAGGAGTCGCTTGACAATTTTCGGCCAACATGACTTATTTGAAGATATTGTCTTGCTGATCTTTTTTACCATTTAAAGTTTATGTCTATCTTTTATAGTCTTCAAGATAATAGCTAGAAACGAAAAAAAAAATGGTAAAATCATTCATTGAAAATACCTCCTTCGCGAAGTCGTTTTACAGTTTTGATATAAATGGATAGTAGATAAAACCTTGATCTTTGCCCATAAAAAGTGAAATCTCAGCATCCTCACAAATTGCATCTTGGTCAATAAAAACCATCCAAAACTATGAAGTTCCAAGTATGCAAAACATATGACTGTTTTAATGTTTTATGGATTGATGATGACTGAAGGACAACAAATGATTTCAACTGTGAATAGGACCAAGCAATGGCAATATCTTTTAAAACCTTTGAGAACAAAAATATGTGTCTTTAAACAGCATGCTCACACTATCATATCTAAATGAAATATGATTCTAAACCCTAATTTGGCATGTTTAAAAAGTTCACACCAATCAGGTATAAGTTGACGAGGAAAATAATTACCATGAGTTAAACAATGGGTGCTTTACGTGGAGTAGGATCATGGTGTTCTCTTATTATTCCAATGATGGTTTTTGGTTGTCCCTTTGGTGACTTCTTCTTCTAGAGGTTCCCGATTTGCTACGTATCAGGTACGGTTGGTACTTTACTCAACGGTTAATGCTGTTTTGGAGATATCATTTAATGCAGGAGATTATTTTATTCATCATGATAAAATTAAAAGAATTAAAATGCATATCAGCAAAAAACTACCTTTAGTTAACGTTTTATTTTGATAACGATTTCAACGTTTCTAGAACACTTTGTTTATGATTGTTTATGAGACTATTTAGTTGTGCACAAGTGAATGAATCAAACAGACCTTAAACGAACTGAGTTGACGCGACCTTTAGATTCTAAATATAGATTTGCGTTTCTGTTTGTTATAGGTATTGTTTTCGTTTCGTTTATTTATAGAAAAAAGAAAAAACAATTTTCTATGTACAAACAGAATTTGGAATAATTGAAATAATAACTATGAACTATTTTCTAAAACACGTGTTACTGGTTTTTGTTATATTCGTTAACGTGTTAAAATTGTGTTGATTTCATATTATAATTAGTTCTTGCATGATTTTGAAATTAGTTTTTATTATTTAAGTAATCTATTTCGATCATTACAGCAGAAGATTTTTTATTGAGAGGATGAGAGTGCTTAGATTTCATATTGAGTGAGAAAAGGGCACTTTAATTGTTGTCGATAAAAAAAACACCAATGTCTTGAATCATTGAATTTAAAAGACTAGTATAATTGTCATATCATTATAGTAAATTGTACTGACACTTGTGTTCTTTGAATAGTTTATTAGCGTATCTTTATTTGACCCTTTCTTCGTACTTTTAACTTTGATCAAATTTCTCATACGTGTGTATGACGATTTATGCGAAAATGCAGAAAAATATAAAAATGGTATAGATAATGAAATTGAACTCCTAAAGTAACTTAATTACAATATTAAATTTTATTAAAGAATGCGAAAAATTGATACTGATTATTTAATTATAAAATAAATGGGGAATGTGTCCATGTGACACAGATAATGTCCCCGCTTGCACATAATGTGATACAGGGACATAACTCAAGAATGGTCAAAGTGACGCTACCCAAATTCGTTCTTGATCTAAGTATTGTGATAATAAGCATTGTGTATAAGTTTCATAACATTTGGTTGAGGCAAACTTAAGTTATAGAATGGATATGAAAAAAAATCAGCATTTTTTCCATTTGTAAATGGGCATAACTCTAGAACGGTAAAAGTGACACCACCAGGTAATAAGCATTGTGTATAAGATTCATAATATTTGGTTGAGGCAAACTTAAGTTATAGAATGGAAATGACAAATTCAGCATTTTTTTTCATTTGTAAAGGGGCTTAACTTTAGAAAGGTAAAAGTGACACCACTCAAATTCAAACTTGATCTGTGTTTTGTGGCAATAAGCATTATGTATAAGATTCATAACATCTGGTTGATGCAAACTTAAGTTTTAGAACGGAAATGAAAATATAGCAACTTTTCCATTTGTAAAGGGGCATAACTCTAGAAAAGTAAAAGTGACACCGACCAAATTCAAACTTGATCTGTGTTTGTGGTTATTAGCATTTCGTATAAGTTTCATAACATTTGGTTGAGGCAAACTAAAGTGAGAGAACGGAAACCAATTTTGGGACGTACGGACGGATGGACGTACAAACGGACAAGGGTAAAACTTAATGCCCCCTCCGCTACGGCGGGAGCATAAATATTTGTTGATCACCGATAAGACATAAGTTTCTATGTATACCTAAAGACTTGATCAGTCGGGTTTATATTTCCATACTTTTAAGTTGACTTGCACACAAGGATTTTTAATGTAGGTCAAATAACCTGCGGAACAGGTTTTGTATTTATTTTCATCATTAATACATTTTCAATGAGGTCAATTTAATTTGTATGTTAAAATGGCTCTTATTCTATCATGTTTTTCTAAAAGCCTACCCCAAAAAATGCCAACCTATTCATTCTATAATGTTATATCAATATAACAGGCGAACATTAAATGAAATATGAATGTGCTTTATATTTAACTTTTTTTTGCCTGTGCAATTTCAGTAGAAATAAATCTTAATTATAAACCGTTCTTGCAACGGTTACTTGCAACGGTTGGATGAAAGCATAATCGAGTACACACAATATCGTTTATTATGAATAAGAACATATCCACATGAAATCTATACCAAGTTGTAGCTAAAAATCCTCCAAATACTTTTAGTAATGATTCATAAAACATACGTTGACATTAAGGGCATATATGAATTATTTTCAAAAGTTCAATGACGGCTCCCAGTTTGTACTACGGTTGGTACCGTAGCAAATCGGAAAACATCTTCTTAGAGAGATATGTAAATATTCCCTTTTACGTCCTTTTGGTTTCTTGTTGGATGACACCTTATTGTCATCTTTTATTTTAAACTTTATACAAATTTATATATTCTATCGAGTATTTTTCAATGTCCTTATATATCCTTTCAATCGTAATATTTGTATCCCATTAATTCTTCCCTGTATTTGACGCATTCTTAAACTAATATTTATCTAAGAGTTATAGGTATATCAACTAGTATGTATATATTACTGGATTCAAGAATTTTAGCTTTTTTCTTCATTGATATTAATGTTTTTGTCCAAACCTGAGAGAATTCAGTCAAATCAGAGGTTGCATCAATATGATCTTGGGTTATATTGATCTATATGGTAAAAATATCATGATTCAAAATACAAAAAAAATGTCAATATTTATCATGCTGTCTTTTACAGTCTTGATGTCTTTGAATGTTTATTTCAATAACAACATGAATGGATGTAAAATTCTTTTTAAATGGTTAAGGAATATGATGTTCAGTAGTTGTCGTTTGTTGATGTGGTTCATGAGTGTTTCACGTTTTTTATATAGATAAGACCGTTGGTCTTCCCGTTTGAATGGTTTAACACTAGTAATTTTTGGGGCCCTTTATAGCTTGCTGTGCGGTATGAGCCAAGGCTCCGTGTTGAAGACCGTACTTTGACCTATAATGGTTTACTTTTATAAATTTTGACTTGGATGGAGAGTTGTCTCATTGGCACTCATACCACATCTTCTTATATCTATAAAGAGGCATCAGCTACGAGACATAAAAAAAATAGAATATGAACCATTTCGTTGACTGATTCAATCCACACAAAAAAATCATTCTTATACAGGTAAAAACGATGATTGACTTATTTTTTTTTTCCTATAACATAAAATCAAACAGACCTTAGAAAAATCAAATTGGACGTGGTCGCTATATATTTATATTGATGTTTTTGTGTTATCAGGTTATGTGACCGTCGGCAGTCTTCGGAGGTCATTTCGATGGTTAATTAGATGGCGTCTATACTAAAATACACACGAAATGCTGATATATATTATCGAGTTCATGCATGCATTGGTAATTGTTTATTTCAGACTTATTGTAATTTGGATATACGTTTTAGTATAAATCAGATATGAGAATTTGAGTCAAATCGGCGAACATGAATTTGACAGCTAATGCCCCTTTAACCAATATTTCAAGGATATTTATTTACAAAGCAATTACGACAAAGTCTAACACTGACTTTGAGTTCGGAACTAGTATCAAAGAATCTGATTCCCTAACATGAACTTACAAAGTATTCACTTCATATATTTTGCCTTTTTTTCCTATGTAAAGATGTCCAGATTCCGAAATACAAAGAGAGTAGATATTAAATATTCCAATCTTTCCCATGTCACACCATCTAATCAAATTTCCAGAACTGTTTAGAAAAAATAAAATATCAGTGTTCTCGTTTGATACAACAATATTATCAGATGGAGTAGTTACTGCACGAAATGGTCTAAAAGGGATTTTGTCTGTGTTCACTTCTGGATGGCCATTGAAGAGATTCATAATATCTCCATCCTCACTCAGTATTACCACCCTGCCTCTCTTATCTTTAGATAACCTGTCCACTACACAGGTATTACCATTTTTTGTTCTGGTAATATTCTTAACATATGTAAATATATGATTGCCTTGTTTGTCATATTCATAAGTAGTTTCATGTTTCCCATTTCTGTTCATTACAATCACAACCCGTCTTCCCACTGCTGGGTATACTACTTCCCCACTAAAAGCACCAACAGTGACTGTTCCATCCGAGTCTACATGAACAGCTGATGTCTCCTCTAAATCCTTTACCTCATACCTAGATTTGGTCACTTCGCCTGTTTGGTCACTGATCTGCATCAGTCTACTTCCATTACAAACCAAAAGGAGATCTTTGGATGGAGTAATAGCCATACCATAAATTGTTATGTCTTTTTGAGCAATTATCTCCAAACTCGTCCCTTCTATTTTTACTTTCTGTAATACATCCTGGTCAGAAATCCACAGTGCATCCACAGAACCGGCTGCCATTGCCATATAATATACGTCTGAGATTTTAGTGTCAAATTGTTTGATAATTTTGATTTCATCCTTTGTAGAAACTTTTTCTAATGAACCAATGTTATATGCAGTTATTTGTTCAGGAAGAAATGTTGGAATAGAATCGAACTTCGTACAAGGAAATGTGACTGCTTCCTCTATTGATTTTACTAACCCCGAACCATCCACAAAGACTTTTTTGGCATCCATGGATTGGATAATATCATCTAATTTTAAGTTTTTGGATTCCAGACTTCCAATCAGCAGGTTCACCTCATTTTGTCCCTTTTCAGTATTCAGATTTAAATCTTCCCACTTTTTAATTAGCTCAGTTTCCAATTTTTCAGTATGTTGATCTACTTCCTTCTTCAGCAGGACATTCTGATCTTTAATTTTCTTCATAGTGTTTTCAAATTTGGAAAGTTCATTACTATGAACATACTTCATTTCTGCTTTCCTTCTCTGCAGCTCATCAATATTAGTTCTAATATTCATTTGACCTGTCTTCAATTTTTCGATCTTGATTTCATACCCCTCTCCGATGGCTACCAGACCATGGCCATTGTGGGTTTCAGAGATACATAGTGGACATACTAAACAGTCACACGATTTGCAAAACATCACACATGATTGCCTTGTGTGGCTTTTGCAACTTAAATTGGAAAAATCTATTTCTTCTGCATGAAGTCCAACCTCATGAATAGAAACAACTTTGTGATCCTTGGCAAATTTGAATTTCACATGAATTTTCTCTTTACACTTGTCACACATGAGCATGTCACAATTTAAGCACTTCCATTCTATTCTGGTGTCCTCCTCACACAGGCTACAGGAAACTGAAAACTGTCCTTCACAGGCCATAACGGATTTGGAAAATTCTAATATGTCTGCGGTATTGTACTTCCTTGTGTGTGTAAACAGTTAATAATACACCTTTAAACTTTTGTATTTCAGGCGTTAATTAAAGGCTTTTTATCTAGTACAAGACTTAGTTATCACCATAGATAAAATACACCGATTATAAGTGTTGAATTGTCGATTGAGTGTACCATGCCATTTGATGAGGGACTTTCCGATTTGAATTTTCCTTGGAGTTCGGTATTTTTGTTATTTTACGTTTGATTTGTTTTATTTTCACTTTACCGGTCTGTCTTAGTCCTTCAATCCGCTGGTATATTGCCTATAGTATCTTAGAAACAGTCTGAATAGAGAACAATAGACAAAAAGTCCAGAATAAACTTTAAGGGCAAAAACATAAAGAATAGAGAAAATCATCCCAAAAAAATAAAATTAAAGAAAAACAGGCCAAAGAAATAAAGAATAGAGAATAATGAGCAGCTAAAGTATAATGGGTAAACAAAATAAAGAATAGATAATGATGGCATAAAAAATAGTATAGAAATTAAGGATCCAGACATCATATAAAGGTCGATAAAACACATATAAAATAGACAGGAATCTAACATAAAGGTCAACAAAACACATAAAAAAGATGGAAACAGTGGCGGATTCAGGGAGAGAGGGGAAATTAGAACCCACCATTTTTTTTTTACCATCAATGAATTTAAATTTGAATAATTTTTATGGTTGGAACGCACCCTCTCCCCCGAATGGATGTATCTAATTTACAGCAAGATATTATTGTCAGTGCAGAATGATAGTTTTCAATAATTTAGGAGGGGTCTTTCAGCGTTTTACCAGATAAAAGCATGATAAATGCAGGGTATCCAATTTCATTTAACGACATCTTGGCGTAAGTACTGTATTGACAGAAAGTATACACTTACAATTTTATCCTGAAGCCGTTCAACACTGATTTAATAGAGAGTAGAAACGTGTGTCTATATTCTTGGTAGTATAGATTATCTACAAATTGAAATCGTAAAATGTCACTGAGCCACAATGTGAAGCTTTTTTGGCGAGTGAGTGTAGTTCACATTGTGCCGAGAGGCTGATATCTTATATATATAGAAACCCTGATAATCTGTTTATCGTGGTATTTCTGGTCTTCGTTTCTTCTCATAGACAGTTTCACGTTTGAGAAAGGAAAACTTGATAACGGTCTCCTCACACATTGTGACGTCTCTGATAAGTTCTGCCAAGGATTTGTATAGTGAAACAATTTACTATACAAATCCTTGGTTCTGCTCATGTTCCAATCCAAGATACGAGAATTACGGAGCGACTGAGCACGGTGATATAGACAAAGGGAAACACAATAAAAAACGTATTGGACTGTGGCTTTTGATTACACTCTTAGCATTTTCTTCCTTCTTTTATGCACCCAATATATACGGCCCTATCTGATTGACTTAGAGACACAGTTTATCATTTTTGTTTCACCTCAAAACAAGTCGCAAAGCTGAAACTCTGGTATGCTGTTTCTAAATGACGAGGCGTACCTAGTATGTCTTTTTAGGTATATATATATAAACATTTGATTCGTCATTGTGCGAAGTGCTCCTTTGAAGGAGGGATTTTCTTAACCAGAACAGAACAGAATGGCAGCACCGTTATCAACGTATTAGAATTGAAAATGGAAACGGGGAATTTGTCAAAGAGACAACACCCGACCAAAGAGCAGAAACAGCCCAAGGCCACCAATGGGTCTACAACGAATCGATAAAGTCCCACACCCGGATGCGGGCTTCAGCTGTCCCCCGTATACTAGTTCAGCGAAATGGACGCAACACTAAACGCCGAAACATATAAATGAACAAAAATTGAAAATCACAGAAGACTAAGAAAGGCGCATAAATATGGCGTGGTTAAACATGTTTTGTGAGATCTCAACCCTCCCCCTCTACATCTAGCCAATGTGGAATAAACAAACACGCACAGTAAAACTTAGTTTAAAAAGTCCGAGGCCGATTTAAGAATAGATAACAGAAGAAACTAAGCAAAATGACAATAATCAACATTATTAACAAAGGACTATTAGCAGGTACATGCCAGCTCCAGACCTCAATTTAACTGATCTAAAGATTATGTCTTTATCATATAAATATCGAACACAACCCCTCCCGTTAGGGGTTTAGTATCATGCCATCATCAATTATACGAATTGGTCAGTTTATAGGGAACACTAGTCATGTTAGTGGTAGGTCAGTTATATTTGGTATGAAGTTGTATTACAGGATAACATTGGCACATTTTATTTCCATGAAGATGATTTGGCCTTAACCCCTCAGCCATTGTCTATTGACTTTTAACTTTTAATCTTTTGCTTAATTATATGTAAGTTAAAAATATGTCAATTTAAGGTGAACCACTGATGGTTGGAATTTAATTTGTGATAAGGTCAGTTTACATGTTTGAGTATTGCAATTTGAGTTTCAACATTTGCATTAAACTAAAATTACACATTTTATAGATTGTCCAGTTTTTTTTCAGTACCGATTTTTTTAGTACTACATTTGTATTTCAATACGGTTTCTGGACTGATTTACTTCTGTAGTGATTCAATACTTACTTTTGATTGCTGTTCCTTATTGATATTTCATCTTGTTGAAGTAGCTCTTTTTTTTTTATATCACTTTCAACAATTTTGATTAATATGTACATGATAAGTGTCAATACCGATTAAAGCACTATTTCATAAAAATTTCATATTTTGAATGTGGTGGCACTCTTGTATTGCATGAGCTAGGCGTTCAGTGAACTCAAACTGGTACATACATATTCATATCAAATTCATACTGGGAACTAATAACGTGAGTTGTTGACTTGTTATAAGCTGAGGATGATACTAGTATGGTATATCTCCTTATAAAGTTCCTTAATACCACAAGGTGAGCATGACGGATTGACCGACTTTAATGCATAAATATCTATATTCCTGACCATAATATAGTTTTCAAATTCTTACTGAGATTTACTTGTGTGTTTAAATATGTCAAACCTTCTAGTTTCAAAGGATGATGCCATATAAATTTACAAGAACTGTGGTTGACTTGTAAGCAGGTTCATGGATCTGGTACAATAAGAGATCATACGAACATTGCTGTAAATAATATTTATGTTGTGCTATCTTCATGGCGTATTAATATTCTGAAATTATATAAACGATTCTGTCGCTTTTAAGTGCAGGCGGGCATTAATATGTGTAACAATATAAATGATCAAATCAAGTAATCCCAACTTTAATATAAGAAGAAATGAATCTAGTTATTTTTTTTTAGGTTGGAATTATTAAGCAAGCCTTATACTATTACTGGATAATATACTTTATTTAATTATTAAGCAAGCCTTATACTATTACTGGATAATATACTTTATTTCGTTTCATTTAGAAAATGCATGAAAACATTAATCTTGATCAAATACCTACACCATACAGGGTATTATCCAATACGGTTTTGTGTGAAAAGGTGCAAAAATGAGATGAGTATTTCAGAGATTTCAGTGTATTGTCAGATCAGGTGAATGATTATGTACACTAATTATACATAACATGATGACTATAACCAACTTGTTTCATAAAAACGTACAGCTGTATTATCACCATTACTGCTGTGGACAGTTGCAATGATAAAACCTTTAATTTCAATTTTATTTGAATATTCTTAGAAGATATGCACAGGAGTCACATTAAGTTATCATTTTTTCATATTAAAGAAAGCTTTGAACAATTTGATCTACATGTCTTTATTTTGTTTGTGTTGTTGGTTTTGTTTCCCTCATGGTTTTGTTAGTGTTTGCGGTTACCCTGTCTCATTGACACATTCCTAAAATTTCCTTTTGTTCATACATAAAATCATTTAGATATTGCATCATGTCTATATTTATATAGTGTAAAAGTCTGCAAATATGTTCTGATGTTCTGACAAACAAGTAAGAAGATACCATCGATAAACAAAAAAATAGCTTTTGGTCAGACCATACCATGCATGATCAAAAGAAAAACCAAAGGCTATAAAATGCCTCTGTCGCTCATTTAATAGGTCTATGTGCATCTCCAACAATGGACACTCTTAACATTATAGACTAGAATAGAATTCATGACGCAAAACTCTTTTTTGTTGATCTCGTATTGATGATAATTTTTTCTATGTACAGTCCGTCTATGTCAAATATATATTCACAGCAGTTTCAAGATAATAGACAAAATTTGCATTTTACCCCCACCCCCAATGTTCTTTTTTTAGCCATGTTAGTTGTCAGGCAGGGTCCTCAGACACAATTTATAACCTAGATACCCTGTAAACGATGATTGTGGCCATTTTGCCCAGTAGTTTCAGGGGAGATGACTTTTGTAATAGTTAAAAGACAAGAAGAAGATGACAGACCGCTGCACGCCAAGTAATGAGAAAAGCTTACTTGGCCCTTTGGGTCATGTGAGATTATTTTTATGTCTGAATGCTTTTTAAAACCTTTGGCCTTTTAAAGCTCTAACATAGTATTCAGTTCATCCAAATTCCAAGTTTTAGGTCTCCTGGTCCTAAAGGTCACTACTTGGTGATTAGAACAAATGTTGATCCACACATTTCTACACTTCAAGGACACATATTATATGCTCATTACTGAGTGAAGAGAACATTTGATATCACTTTAGAGTTTAGATCTCTTTGTGATGTCTATAGATCTGTCTAAGATTTTTGAAATTTTTTAATAACATCATGCAAGTATGGTCTATGAAAACAGTGCAATTGGCTACTTGTGTTTTTTCAGTAACTCTGAAAAATTAACCAAATGAAATTAAAGAAGGATCCTTCATCACTGGCATGTTGTATAATAAAGACAGATGAACTAGTGCTGTCAACAAAGATTCTAAGGAACAAGATAATTTTTTCTGTTTGGATTGCTTGTAAAAACTACTACAATATTAGTTTATAATTTATTTTCTAATCATTTTATTTCTGTTCTTTCTCAACTAGTCACAACATTCCAAACATCTTCTATTCTTCTTGATTTTAACTCCCATCTCCATCCAGTGTATGTTTTCTGCAAGAAAAAATGATTATGCAATAATTGTTATGCAAAAAAACTGAAAGTATAAAAAATTATAAATTATTTCATACTAAAAACTTTAAGCTTTGAGGTTCACATCTATTATATGATTTTCATTACTTTAATCTGGTGAGACTAAAATCCATGATTTTGGTTGTCAGAATAGTCTTGAGAAATTGCAAGACCATTATTTCTTCTTTTGAAAAATAAGATTAGAGTGGTTGTTGTTTGTCACAATTGTTTTTTTATGTATCGTTTATCATAAATAAGGCCGTTGGTTTTCTCGTTTAATTTGTTTTACATTTTGTCATGTCTGGGTCTTTTATAGATTACTCTGAGCCAGGGTATTTCTCATTGTAGAAGGCTGTATTGTGACCCTATAGTTGCTTACATACATGTCATTTGGTCACTAGTGACACTTGTCTGATTGGCAATCGTACCACATCTCCTTATTTTCGTATGCAATTGAAATCCACTGCTCTTTCTTCCAAACCATCTACAGAAATCTACGTGCAAATGTCTTCTTAGTTAAGTAAACTTTCTTTTGGAACAATCATGCTTAATTTTGCTTCAACATCTCAAAATATTAATATCTACTTGATAAAATTACATAATATATAATTAACAATCTACTGCAAAGCTGGTTAACCTGTAAACGGTTTATAATGCAGTTAAAATTTATATTTATACTGGCACAGACATAAAGAGAATTTCCTTGGCTTTTTTGACCAGGAATCAAAGTCAGAATGAATCTCAAACTTACCTCTTCAAACAATGCTTTGCATTTCTTGTGTACATTGCAGTCAAATAAAGTGACCATCTTTTGTTCTTCACCTGCTACTTAAGCTGAACAAAAATTGAGAACCTGAAATATATAATTAAATATTATTGCCATACAAATCGTCTAAAATTTTTCGCATCTACTAAAAAGCAAACCTGTTTAACCTAGCCACATTCTGTATGTCATGTCAGGTTTGAGGAGCCTGTAATTCAGTTGTTGTCATTGTTAAGTGTGCATCGTATTTGTTTTAAGTTTGTTGTTTTATCATAAATCATTTTGTCATATCAGGCCTTTTTATAGCTAACTATACGGAATGGGTTTTGCTGATTGTTGAAGGATGAATGGTGATCTATAGTTGCGTACATCCAAGTCTAGTTGTCTCATTTGCAATCATACCACATCTTCTTATTGTAAATAGCCTTAATTTCTAAATTAACATTAACAAAATTGTTAATATCAATATGAAATTACCTTCAATCTGGCAAGATCAACTTCAGGGTCAGATACTTTCAGAAATTTTAACAATTGGATTATTATCTAGTCATGGTGACATCAAATTTCATCATCCTGTGCTTCTGACCTATAAAAAAATGTCTAAAATATCAACAAATGCCCAAAATATAACATTTTTCCAATGTTTTAAACAAAATCATATGTTTTATTTACTGAATATAAGTCATTTTTTCCTTACTAATCAGCTTCAGTTTATAAGCTTCTCTGAAGTCTGTGAATATCTATGCATTCATGTTTAAAATATAACACTAGCAAATCCATGTCGACAGAACTACAATAAGAGATTTCCATCTTAAGAGGGAAAATGCACAACTCTTCACCATCTCAGGTTTAATATAAAATTGTTACTATAAAGTCTAATACAATCTAGCAAACATGAACCCTACTAAGGGTGTAATTCATTTATATTTGACTTCTTTGCAAATAGAGCTGTTTATAAAGAGATAATATGTCAAAGTATATGTGTCAGAGTATAAATTCCAAAGTCATAAGATGTTGACTCGGAAAGGGTTGTTGTATATTCATAGAAAATAAGATACATACAGTTTACCCAATACTAGAGGTCCTATGGAATCTGTATCACTCACATGGCTACTATATATAACCCTGACTCAATAAAGTCGGGGAAACATTAAGTCCTATAATTTCTAATAAAATAAGGCCAATGCAAAAAAAAGTCCACTTATCAATTAAATAAGAAAAGGAAAATAAAAAAATTTGCTTTGCATACTGTGTTAGAATATTAAAAATGCCTCAGACAAAGTTTCATAAAATTCAATGAAGGTTCGACAAAGTTATTGACGTCTTTATTCAACCATTGAACCTAAATGTTGATGCCCCGGACGGAATGAATGGTTACTATGTCAGAACTTCTGCGACAAGATGTTGCAGCTCAACAAAAATGGTGAGATAGTAAGTTTATTTTCTATGCATCATGACCAAGAAGCTTATACAAAAAAAATATAAGAGATATTCAACTAGTAGTTTCAGAGAACTCAAAATTAAACAGGGCAATATCAATGTCAACAGTCATAAACAGTCCTGTATCACAAATTGGAACATTAAATCTATGAGGTGATATGATATAACTGCATGAAATGTCCTATCATACAATGACATATGACAGAAATCAAAACAGAAGCATATTAAAGTTGAATTGCATTCAGAAATTCCTAAAGTAAACTGTAAATAGATGGACAAATGAGTCTATTGTTTTATTCCTCCTTATGTTAATACAAGTTTTTATAGATTTTTTATCAGTATTTGCATGTATTAAATAAAATTATGTGGGGAAAACATGAACAAGTAACATCATCAACAGCAATTTAGGATTTTTACACAACGAATGGGGTGCCCGAAAAAAAGGACAAAATTAAGAGAACTTAGCTTGCAAGGATTTTGTCTAAAATAGGCAGGTAGTCCAGTACATTATGGTTGAAACATAAACAACTAATAAATGTGTTGCCCTCAGAAAACATGATCAATAATTATTCTGTTTTTATGTCACTGCTAGATTACACTTCAACTTCTGTTGAAAATTTATTTATTAATCTTTAATTACAGAACCATCATTTTTGGTCATAGTATTTTTGTCACTTGCTTTTACATGTGCATTGCTTTTATGCCTAGTGACCTCTTTCTTCATAACAGCCCCTTTCCTGTTCAATATAGTTTTATGGTGTATTTTTCCGAACATTCACATTCAACAAATGTCAAACAGGTTTTACTTTATTCCGATCTATGTATAATCCCTTTCCCTATTAAAAGTTGTCTATTAAAAGGGCATTAGCTATGATTTCTACAAAAAAACTAAATTATGATCAGTTTTGTTTCAAACATTTATAAAAGAAAAATTGTGAAATATTTCGCCCCAAGCAGTTACTTTTGTTCAGTTTTGTCATAATAAGCCCCAAAACATCGCTGATGTATTATTGGCTTGCAAGTCAATAATTCAACTTCATTTATATCTGCATTCATGCAACCTTCTATTTGACCCTTTGCTTGAAATCGATTATGCATGTGCTAAGCATGTTCTGTTATTAATAAGGAAAACATTTCAACAAACAATTCAAACAGGGGACCATTTTGGTGACTGATTCTGCCCCCCACCCAACCCCCCAAAAAAATCATTATTGTAAAGAAAAAAAACCCAATAGTTTACATATTCTCAACGACATGAAAATGATGAAAGCAAACAGACCAAGAAAAATTGATATTATACGATTGCACAAACTTGTCGGTATTTATATTTATGTTTACATCAGGTCAAATGACCATCACCATTATTTGGAGGCCATCATGCCATCTTGATGGTTAATTAGATGGCGTCTAGTCTAAATTACACACAAAATGCTGTTACATTATAACAAATCTATGCATTGTTGTATTTTGGAATTTCGGTATTTTGGATATACGTTTTAAGTATGTTGTATATCAAATATGAGAATTTGAGTTAAATCAGCAGTGCACATGAATATGACAGCAAAAGCCCCTTTAAAACAGTCAAATTGTTAAACATGAATATGACAGCTAATGCTCCTTCAAATGAATATATAACAAACAATCATCATTTGGTTAACCCATAAATTTGTCGTCTTTTCAATGTATTCCATATTCATAAATTTACAAGCTCTTTCTAATTCATAAATTTGTATGCATTTATGACGTACACGGTATAGGCAAGACTTGGCCAAATAACTTAAAATTTGCTTTGCCTTTTGCATTGGCAAAAGTATCTTTAATTTTTTTGTTCAGTAGCTAGCTTTCTACTTAGCCATAGCGAATAAAATCATAATATTTTCTTCATATTATGCAATAATCTATGATCTTTTACAAATTTTTGTAAATTTAAAAAAAAAAAAAATATCTTGCAAGTATTAACTCTTATAATAACAACACTGTCAGCACATGACATTTATGTGTTAAAAATAACCACCAAAATGGCCCAAAAAACTGTAGTTATGTATTCAAATTCCATGGGTTGAATGCATGAAAAGTGGATCCTCAACATCACTTTCATTCTTCCAAACTTCTATGAGGTCAAATTAATTCCAGTCCTCAATCTCATGGCAGGGCAGAGATGCAATCCCCTACACGACTTATTCACATGGCTTTTTTTTAAGATATCAATTTGCCATTTGAAGGTCTACCATCACCTGACCATTAAAAACCCTCTGAATATAATTACATGTAATTTCAAAGTTTGTTTAATAGGGATTGCATCATACTCATTCTAGATCATATAATATTCTACAATCAATAGTTACCACACATATATACAGGATATATTTGCATCTATCATCACATACCAGGATATGTTTGTTATTTTATCAGAGCTTCTATATATATAGACTTATATTTTTTATATTTTTTTTTTATATTTATGTTCCAATTATTTGCTAAAAGTCGTGGGGAAAAAGCAAGGTTAAAGATTCAAAGCAAGGACATTTGACTTCCCTGCCACCCTTTCAATATCAGAAATGTAATAATTTTAAAAAGTTTATACCAACATCACATATCATACATGCAATTTTTATTTACAACAGATATAAACTTACCTACTAGTTTTGAGTAAGAACATACAGCAGCCATTCTTCAACATTAACTAAAACTGAACTTTAAAGTAAAAACTCTATATTTAAAAAATTTCATTAATGAGTACCTGTACTAAAAGAAAATTTTAGGTAATTATCATGAATATAGACTGTATCAATCCCAACTGCAGTACGAAAATACTTCAAGCAGTAAACTATCTCTCAAGCAAAACCCTTTAACAAAATTGTAACCATCAAATCTTCCATTACGCTTTGAGCCATATTTGTGATGAATGTCCCGTTTTCAAGTTTAAATTGTTACTGTAAACCCTAAGAGAGTGACTGATTGAGTTCATTGATGCCTTGTGGACAATGAGATGCCATCTGAGTCTCTGACATGTAGTACAACCAATATTATATTTGTAAACATCTAAATTGTAATCTTTTACTGATGATAACTAATATCTTCTAGCACAGGGAAATATATTGGAGATCATAACTCAGATTTCAAATCTCACCATTATCAGAATGTCAGGGCCTATGGTAAATTAAGTGAACATTTCAATATAAAACAGAAAAGCAGGCACCTTACTTTCCTGTATGGCCAATTAACTTTGAAATTTTCTAATCATGACATTCCTAAAGGGGTGGTACAGGCATATAAATTTGGTCATCCCTCAGACTTATCCCTTCCAAAACTTTAACCATTGCTGAAGTGGGGTGTCTGTTCCCCTGTATGGGATGTATATATATATATATGTCGATCTCCTTTCAGGTTGTTTGATACTTTTTGTCAGAAATCAAAGCTTTGACCCTCTTATAATTTTTGCAATTTCTTCTGTTGTAGAAATTGGCTAGTGCATTTCTGCAGGTGCAAAATAATTGTTTATATCTATAATGATAAAATTCAGGCAACTTTATGTTTTCTGTAAATTTCCTGGCAGTGTAATTTGTACTTCCACTGTCGACACAATATGCAGTTTTTTAATGTTTCATGAATCAATGATTTTATCAGTAAGGCTAAAAACTAAATGTCAATGATTTAGAAAAAGAGGCAACAGCCAACTATATTAAAGGGAGGAAGGACCTTTTTTCGGGACATCAGGATTAGGCCTTTATTTTTGCAGGAATTCAGGGTTGGATCTTTATTTCACAGGAATTCCAGATCTACCCTTGTCAGGACTCGGGAATTAATTTTTCAAGATCCGGGAAAGAATGCTATATTTTTTTCGTGGAATTCAGGATGACATCCCCTCCAACCAACCCTCTATATTGTGGACAAGCATGTAAAAACTGGTACATAAAAATCCAACGTTTAACATTAGGCACATCAGCACCTACTACTGTAAATGGGCAATTTATATTTACAATTTTAATTTTTAAAGATGACAAATATATAATAAATTATCTCCTTACGTGGTGATTTTCTTTTCATATTCTTCCTTAAATCATTCAAATACAAAAATATATTTCAATTCAACACTAATAAGACAAAAGTGCACACGCTGAAATGTCTCACAGATTTACTGTCAATTGATGTTATGTTGATAGTCCTATTAAAATATAAAGTTTTACTACAAGTATCACATAAACTTACCATGATCAAAGAAAATGAGGTCAAGGTGAGATAAACCAAGCCAGAAATACATGTACACCTTATAATCATTCCATGCACCAAATATAATTGACCTATTGCTGTTAGTATACAAGAAACCGACCAAAACTTTATATTGGCCAATAAACCATAATAAAATGCTCCGCTGGGCGCAGCTTGATACGACAGCAGAGGTCAAACCATGAACAGTTGGGGCAAGTATGGACCCAACATTTAAGCTTGATACAGCACTGAATTTGGATTGTGATTAAATATTTGACACAGCATAGGTTTCTGTCACAGAATGAATGTGATCTAAGAACTAAAATTTTTTTAATTTACCTATTCAAACCATATCATTATTATTGGCTTTTATATATAAATCAGAAATAACCAATTTAAAATGGAAAATTTTAAAGAAAAAAAAAAAGGAAAAAAAAATCCCCCCCCAAATTTTGTGAACCCCCTTATGATTCATCACCCAAACTCAATCACAGCCTTCCCTTTGTGTTATGGTACCTTGCAGTACAATTTCAGAGAGATCCATACACTTGAACACAAGTTATTGTCTGGAAACTAGAAAAATGCTTGTTTTTTGGCCCCTTTTTGGCCCCAAATTCCTAAATGTTTAGGGCAATTACCCCCAAACTCAAACCCAGCTTTCCCTTTGTGATATGAAACCTTGTAGTACAATTTCATAAAGATCCATACACTTACACATAAATTATTGTCCTGAAACTAGAAAAATGCTTGTTTTTTGCCCCTTTTTGGCCCCTAATTCCTAAACTTTTGAAGCAAATACCCCCAAAATCAATCCCAGCCTTCCCTTTGTGGTATGGTACCTTGCAGTACAATTTCAGAGAGATCCATACACTTGAACACAAGTTATTGTCATGAAACTAGAAAAAATGCTTATTTTTTGCCCCTTTTTGGCCCCTTATTCCTAAACGTTTTGGGCAATTACCCCCAAACTCAATTCCAGCTTTCCCTTTGTGATATGGAACCTTGTAGTACAATTTCAGAAAGATCCATACACTTACACACAAGTTATTGTCACGAAACTAGAAAAATGCTTGTTTTTTGCCCCTTTTTTGGCCCCTAATTCCTAAAATTTTGAGGCAATTACCCCCAAAATCAATCCAAGCTATCCCTTTGTGATATGGAACCTTGTGGTAAAATGTCAGAGAGATCCATATACTAACACACAAGTTATGTCTGGAAGTTACAAAAATGCTTATTTATGGCCCCTAATTCCTTAACTGTTGGTATCATAACCCCGAAAATCAATCCCAACCTTCCTTTTGTGGTATTGAACCTTATGGTAAAATTTCATAGAGATCCATTCACTTAAACTAAAGTTAGAGTGCGAAAACCAATGTGTCTTCGGACAACGACGACGACGACGCCAACGTCAAACCAATATAAGAACTCAAAATTTTTTTGTGGTCGTATAAAAAATGACGTCAAGGTCAGATGAAAACTGCCAGACAGACGTGTACACCTTACAATCATTCCATGATTTAAATATAGTTGATATATTGCATATAGTATCTAAGAAACAAACTTAACCAGGAAAACTTTAACATTGACCAATGAACCATGAAAATTGGGTCAAGGTCAGATGAACCCTGCCAGACAGACATGTACACCTTACAATCATTCCATGATTTAAATATAGTTGACCTATTGCATATAGTATCTAAGAAACAAACTTAACTAGGAAAACTTTAATATTGACCAAAGAACCATGAAAATGAGATCAATGTCAGATGATAACTGCCAGACAAACATATACACCTTACAATCATTACATACATCAAATATAGTTGACCTATTGCTTATAGTTTAAGAAAAACAGACCAAAACACAAAAACTTAACATTGAGCAATGAACCGTAAAAATGAGGTCTAGATCAAATAAAACCTGCCAGACTTGCATGTACATCGTAAAATATAGTTGACCTATTGCATATACACTGAAGTATCTACGAAACAAACTTAACTAGGAAAACTTAACATTGACCAATGAACCATGAAAATGAGTTCAAGGTCAGATGACATCTGTCAGTTGGACATGTACACCTTACACCAAATATAGTAGACCTATTGCTTACAGTATCTGAGATATGGACTGGACCACGAAAACTAAACCTTGTTCACTGATTAATGAAATGAGGTCGAGGTCAAATGAAAACTGACTGACAGGATTGAAGACCTTGCAAGGTACGCACATACCAAATACAGTTATCCTATTACACAAAATAAAGAGTGAAATTAAGATTACAAAAAATATTAACTTTTTTACATTTCTACACTACATATAATGTTTGCCAGCTGTCATTATTTTGTCTTTAGTGTAGACGATTTAAAAGATGTGTGCTCAATAAGTTAGCCAATAATTTGGTCTCCAGCAAACTGTTGTGTGTCCTTTACCATGTTAACAGCATTTCTATGAGCGCCTTTTCATATTGAACAGAACTTGCCTTGTGTTGTTGAATTTCTCAATTTATATGCAACTTTAACACATGACCACTGGAGATATCATGGTAATAATGATCAAATCAAATCATTCTATACATTGTGAGAAAATTCGTAAGGGTTCCGCGGAACCCAGTGTCTCGCCTACTTTTGGTGTTAATCGCAGGCTCAACAAATTGAGGAAAAAAATTAATAAAAATATTCCCCTCTATACTATGTTTTGATTGTAAGTAGCTTCTGTCCAAGTTTGGTAAAAATCCAGGATAATTTATGAATCTAATAAATGTTTTAAAAACTTAAACTGCAGAATGTATGTAATGTTGACTGGAAGAAAAACTAAGTCCATTTATAAGTAAAATACAGAAAAAATGGAACAAAATTTTATCAAAATTTCCTTCTAGATACTAGCTTTTGATCATAAACAAGCTTCTGTCCAAGTGTGGTACAAATCCAGGATAGTTTAAGAAAGTTGTTAAAATTTTAAAAACTTTAACCACAGAGTGAATGTAATGTTAACTGGCAGAAAAACTAAGTCCATTTATAAGTAAAATACGGAAAAATGGTATTTTTTTTTTACAAAATTTACTTCTGGATACTATCTTATGATCATAAACAAGCTTCTTTCCAAGTTTGGTATAAATCCAGGATAGTTTAAGAAAGTTATTAAAATTTCAAAAACTTTAACCACAGAGTGAATGTAATGTTTCCTGGCAGAAAAACTAAGTCCATTTATAAGTAAAACACGGAAAAATGGAATTTTTTTTTTACAAAATTTACTTCTGGATACTATCTTATGATCATAAACAAGCTTCTTTCCAAGTTTGGTAGAAATCTAGGATAGTTTAAGAAAGTTATTGAAATTTTAAAAACTTTAACCACAGAGTGAATGTAATGTTAACTGGCAGAAAAACTAAGTCCACTTATAAGTAAAATACGGAAAAAATGGAATTTTTTTTTTACAAAATTTACTTTTGAATATAATCTTATGATCATAAACAAGCTTCTGTCCAAGTTTGGTAGAAATCCAGGATAGTTTAAGAAAGTTATTAAAATTTCAAAAACTTTAACCACAGAGTGAATATTTGTGGACGCCGCCGACGACGACGACGACGCCGACGGAATGTAGGATCGCTATGTCTCGCTTTTTCGACAAAAGTCGAAGGCTCGACAAAAAAGGAAAGAATGTTTCATGCAAATTATTGTAAAACAAGGTTGCTGTAGAGTACTTAGACATGTTAGAGTAGTGTGATGATTTTTCCCTCTCACATTTCCAAGGGCATCACTAAATTGTAAACATAATCTTTCAATGCTTGTTTTCAAACTCATATTAGATATTATTACCTGTTAACCATAAAATCTCCATATGAAATGTTTGTCTCAGAGCACTTACAATTTTGATTTTTCATTAAAGTTTTACATTTCCAAGGGCATACATTACAACTCCCTCAAAAATATTCAATTGACACTGATTTTAAGCACTCGTTTTTAGTATTGATGATGTATTTCTTCGACATCATTTTAATCAAGACCAATTAGAAATGAAGGTTTGAGAGTGTGTACAATATTGCTTTTGCAAGCATGATAACTCCCTCCAAATTATTCGATCAGCCCTTTTGTTTGAAATAATGCTGATGGAAACCTCAAAATCCCATGGGAAAGTTTGGCATTACCATAAATCATATCAAAATTCAACTACTTTCAAACCAATATGCAAGAATTAACATGATCTGGATTTTGAACTTCAAATTTTCATCATTTTTGTTGTTGTTGTTTTTTTGTTTTTTAATCTACAACCCTGTTTTAACCAAACTAATTACGAATGACAGTTAACTGACTATTGCAGTCTGTATATTGAGTTCGTGTTGTCTTTCTTACTAATTGAGCATTTGCTCATTCTGCTTATCTGTTATAAAGGTGTCACTGTTCTCTGCAATAAACAAGTCTTACAAAGAAATTATTAATTGTAATTATGCATTAAGAAGTAAAGGTGATCGCAAACACACATACCGGTATATATTTTTATATACTATGAAACCAAGAATTT
This sequence comes from Mytilus californianus, assembly GCF_021869535.1. Taxonomy (NCBI): domain Eukaryota; kingdom Metazoa; phylum Mollusca; class Bivalvia; order Mytilida; family Mytilidae; genus Mytilus; species Mytilus californianus. The sequence continues at coordinate 15,547,429 of NW_026262626.1, forward strand.
TTCAATTTTTTTTTGTTAGATACAACCACTGTCAACAGCATGGGGAATCAAAAGAATTTCTAGAATAGATTTAGATGCATGTTTTATAAATTCACTATATCTATATATAATATACATGTATTGTAGATCTATATTTCTTATCTAAAATAATATTTTCTACCCATTTGAGAAAATTGTCAATTGGTAATTAATAATTATTCTGATTTTTAATCACCACACATCTATGTCATTTCAGTTCAGTTAGTAAATTAGCTCAACAAGGAACCATATTCCCTTTTTCATTCCTGCTTTAGTTATGTTCAAGAAAAGCACCCCACTCCTCCCAAGAATGTATGATCAAGAATTAAAACAAAGATTCTGTAAACTTAGGAAACACAAAAAACTCAGTAATATGATAATACATATGCATCTACTTTGTAATTCTAGATTACATCAACATTTAAGTCTTTAAAATACCATGGTATGGTTACCTTACCAGTAATTACTTTCATTTTGATCGTTTTAAACTTATAATTTATAAACTTTTGTAACAGAAACCCTCATTTAACTTTCGACCTTGGCCTATTTGATCCAGACATTTATTGACTAAAGTTTATAACAAAACATACAGATATGAGTTCCTGTGACATTTTTTAAGATCCCCAATTGAGTTGAATTCCAAAAATTCCAAAAATGAATGCACGTCTCATTGGGTCCAATTAAAAGAAGACCAAAAACCAAATTATTTTTTCAGATCTGTGCACATGGTATCAATTGATTCATTAGTCATACATATCTCTATATTACCACCTCCAAATTTCAATTCAAAGTTTATTAAAGTGCCTCTTTATTGCTATTCATTATTTAACATTAATAAAAGTCACCAAACTATTATACCATCAACCATTTATATTATGCTGATGATTTTAGACTGAAATAAATTTGTTCTCCCCATTCTTGAACTAACATGGCCTAGAATTTCCTGGTTGCTTACAATGCTAAATATAGCTTGACAGTATGATTCTATATTTATTAGTAGCTTTTACATCATCTTCGCTAGCCAAGGATTACGATCCAGTCCCCTCCTCTCCACCCTTGGCAGATTAAGCCAACATTTGTGATTACAATGCTGCTCAATCTACCGGTAGATAAAAATCACACCCATTCCAACTACATCATTCTTGGCCAATGGTAGCTCCTGAACTCTCTTAGTGTGGAGGTGTAAAAAAGGTTGTGTCTAGTGTTTACAAATTTCGTGAAGCAAAAACCGAAAAACACACGTTGACATTCCAACATTTTTCGCGAGAAATATACACAGGAACTCCAATTAGTTCATTAAAATTGTCACTAAATATTGTCCTATGATTTGGGGGTAAAGACTTGTTGCACAATCAGCACGTGGCAATTGTTTATTTAAATTTTCTACAATTTCACGTGATCATCTTTAAGGCCCTTTTTGATTGGATGCAGCCAGCTACAACTGCCACCCATGGGAATCATTACCTCATGGATCCGATATTCTATATTAATCCGCCAAGGGTGGAGAGGAGGGGACTGGATCGTAACCCTTGGCTAGCGAAGATGCTTTTACATTAAAACCTGGTTTTTCTGCAAAATTTTGATATTCAAAGGATGAACATATATGTACATAAAGAATTACATTAATACACTAAAGGTGTGTCACTACACAAATACTTACGACATTTGTCCTTTCTCAAAACTTACTGTAGTTCAATGTTAATCCAAAGAATTATTTTTACTTCTGTCCATCTACTTGAAGGCCAGGATAATGTTTTACAGTTGGGATATTAACCCACAATAGATCTTTAGTCTTTCAGATTAAACAAAAGAGGCAATTTTCCAATACTATATCTATGTATTGCTGATAGTCCTGTTTTTTTTTAACATCTTTTTATTGCATTATTTCTTGAAAGGATATCCCATCCCGTTTGCAATAATATTGCTACATATTGCAAAATTGAAGTAAGTTCAATTATCTCCCCTTTCAAATTTAGGACAGATTATTTTACTGCTTTTAGCGTTATGCACATCCAAAGGCAGTGCTCTACATAAATAGCAGGTATCTTCATGATAATTTGAAGTGAAAATGGTCAAATTTAATTCAAAAAGAAATCCCTGATCTGTATATTTGCAAAGGATGTGTGAAATATGACAAAATCGGTAATTTCATGTAATTTTGTCAGTTTCATCCCAATATATCTATTGAAATAAATAGCAGCCATGATGACTTTAGATGCTGGGACAAAAATCACACACTTTAAAGTTGGAAAGATTTGGACTAACTTATTATGGGAGAAATTTGAAAATAATTGGACACCAAAATTGAGTAGTGAGAAGAGCTATTATGACCTTTAGGGTTGTTTATAATCCTAAAAGGACAACAAAAACACGGCACAGCAAATAGACCAAAATATTGAATGATTCCTTTTCAAAGAAGCCAAGAAAACTTAAACGAAAGTTTTCTACCCAAGGTCTTTCAACAGACAGATGGAATGACGGACAAGTCGAGCGGTTACTCGACCTGCTTTTGCTCAACGTAGGTTAAAATACCAACGTCTGATTAGTTTCAGATACTAATGATATAATCAAAAACCTTAATATTTATTTCATCATATTACAAAGCTTGAAAAGGCTACCTATTCCAGCGGCTCAACCCTACCACTCAATACATAAATACATAGTAAATCCCCCCCCCACCGAGGGCATAAGAATGATGGACTTCAGTATAATATATAGATGAAGTGAATTAAACAATGCTTAATGGCCTATAAAACATCAAAAACTGGCAGAATACAAAGCCTTCCTCAATATACACTTCCATTTCTCCATGAAATATTCCAATGAAATGGCTTTTACCAGCACCTGGGTCTTTTACCACTGAAATCTATAAAATACAATGTGGGCTATCTACAAAATTAAAAGCATAAACATTATCAAGAAGGTCATACTAATGTATACCTTTAGTTTCAAAAAGATTATCTGTTTATTATGAATACATCACTAAATACTTTGTCATTAGTGCAAACACTTTTTTTTATGTTTCCGGATTTTTTGTACATGTATTACAATTACTGATTATTTTGACACATATTTTAATGACAGCTCAAGAAACAATTCTCATTATCAGTATCAGCAAACAAGTTTATATTAAGGTCTCTTGTGTCAAAAATTTTTAAAGGATATATACTTTGAGTAAAAATCTAATTGCTCACTACATTTAATTTCTTTCAGTAGTCATAAATACAACTGTAATTTAATGAAAGATCTTGACCAGTGAATACAGTAAATTGTATCGCCTTTCTTAGATTTTTAAAATCAAACTACTGGTACAAGACAATCAGTCAAATTTGTTTTCCAAATGAAATGTACAAATAAAATCCCTAAATTTTGGTGCAATCCCAGTCTGGTGGCAATAAACAGCAACGTTATTACTTACACCACATCTTTTACTGATCAATGCATAAAAAGGCAGTATTGTTAATTCTGTGGATTCATTATTATTCATCATCAACATGGTATACCAAATTTCATTGATTTTTTGGGTCAAGGTGAACCCAAATTTAAATGTTCAACAAAATACAGAATTTCTATAGGCTTGTATGCAGACGTTGGCAAAACCACGAAAACACAAGTTTTCCTCAATCCACAAAACTTGAAACCCATAAACATTAATGAATCCACAGTATTGTCTCCAAAAAATTTATAAGCCCTATCTCAGTGACAAGAATTAAACTATCACTCAATTAAAGTAACCCTTATCTTGACATTGGATATATAAATAGGATTCAATCTCCCTCCCCTTATTTTTTACCACAAATTAAATCTCCCTCCCCTTATTTTTTACCATAAATTAAAGTCTGGTTCCAATTCCATGTGAAAACCCTTTTACCTTGAAGTATTGATCTCAGAATCAATAGGGATCTTCCTCTCATTATACATGACCATATATGCACTTTTGGTTTAAATCCAATGCAAGGTTATAGATTCATTCACCAGAAACTCCTTTCCTGCACAAATTTTGTTCTTTTTTTGGTGACTATGATCTTGACTTAAGAAGTGATAACCTCAAAATCAATAGTAAATAGTGATCTTCCTCTCATAATATGTAAACATATTTCAAACAAGTTTGCTACAATATTTATTTAGAATCTGGAAACTCATTTCCTGCACAAATTCCAGTCTACTTTCAGTGACTTTGACATTGATCTTAGAGGTAGTGACCTCAAATTCAATTGGGATCTTCCTCTCATAATACGTGAGTACATGTACAATGTATCCAAGTATGGCTGCAATACAGAAATCTACTAGGCAACATAAAAATTCAACTAATAATAAAATGCTTCGCTGAGCCCAGCCTGATACGACCGCAGAGGTCGAACCCTGAACAGTTGGGGCAAATTTGGACACAATATTCAAGCTTGATACTGTCTGAATTTGGATTGTGATTTAATATAGGTTTCTGACACAAAATAAATGTGGTCAAAGATCTTATAAATCCATTGCGCAATACTGTGCAATTGAAGATTTCTTCTTGCACTTTTCAAAAATTCGAAATTTAAAAATTTTTGAAAAAAAAATATTAATCCCTTAAAAAAATCCCCCCCCCCCCCCCCCAACTTTTTGAAACCCCCCTTGGAGCAATAACCCCAAAACTCAATCCCAGCCTTTCCTTTGTAGTATGGAACCTTGTAGTACAATTTCAGAGAGATCCATACACTTACACACAAGTTATTGTCTGGAAACTAGAAAAATGCTTGTTTTTGGTCCTTTTTTGGCCCCTAATTCCTACATGTTTGGGGCAATTAACCACAAACTCTATCCCAGCCTTCTCTTTGTTACATGGAACCTTGTGGTACAATTTCAGAGTGATCCATACACTTGAACACAAGTTATTGTCTGGAAACTAGAAAAAATGCTTGTTTTTTGGCCCCTTTAAGGCCTTTTTGGCCCCAAATTCCTTAACTTTAGGGCAATTACACCCAAGCTCAAACCCAGCTTTGCCTTTGTGATATGGAACCTTGTAGTACAATTTCATAAAGATCCATACACTTACACACAAGTTATTGTCCTGAAACTAGAAAAATGCTTGTTTTTTGCCCCTTTTTTTGCCCCTAATTCCTAAAATTTTGAAGCAATTACCCCCAAAATTAATCCCAGCTATCCCTTTGTGGAATGGTACCTTACAGTACAATTTCAGAGAGATCCATACACTTGAACACAAGTTATTGTCTGGAAACTAGAAAAATGCTTATTTTTGGCCCCTTATTCCTTAACGTTTTGGGAAATAACCCCCAAACTCAATTCCAGCTTTCCCTTTGTGATATGGAACCTTGTAGTACAATTTCAGAAAGATCAATGCACTTACACACAAGTTATTGTCACGAAACTAGAAAAATGCTTGTTTTTTGCCCCTTTTTTGGCCCCTAATTCCTAATATTTTGAGGCAATTACCCCCAAAATCAATCCCAGCATCCCCTGTGTGATATGGAACCTTGTGGTACAATGTCAGAGAGATCCATACACTAACACACAAGTTATGTCTGGAAGTTACAAAAATGCTTATTTTTGGCCCCTAATTCCTTAACTGTTGGTGCCATAACCCCCAAAATCTATCTCAACCTTCCTTTTGTGGTATTGAACCTTATGGTAAAATTTCATAGAGATCCATTCACTTAAACTAAAGTTAGAGTGCGAAAACCAATGTGTCTTCGGACGACAACGACGACGCCAACGCCATACCAATATACGACCGCAAAAATTTTTGCGGTCGTATAAAAACTTGGGAGAAAGCCAAATCAAAAGAACATCCCTGTTATTGAATGTTTCCTCCTGAATATGCAAGTAATATTTGGCGTATTAACGTCAAACAACCATCCAAAACTTGTATACCAATATACAAAAATAATGATGTATAATTGCCAATGAGACAACTATCAACTAAAGCTCAAATGAAGTGGATGTAAGCAATTATAGGCAACTGTAAGGCCTTCAACAATGATAATAAACTGCTTCGCTGAGCGCAGCTGGATATGCCCGCAGAGGTCCAACCCTGAACAGTTGGGGCAAAAATGGACACAATATTCAAGCTTGATACAGGTCTGAATTTGGATTGTAATTAAATATTTGACATATTATAGGTTTCTGAATAAATGTAGTCAAAGAACTTGAAATTGGTTATATGAATTGAATTTATATTCAATTAAAGATTTCTTGCTGTTGTGCAATACACTGTGCTGTTGCGCAATACTTAGTAAATCTGTTGTCAGACTATTAACAAATAAAGTTCAATTAATTCTCAATGTCATATCAGAAATTTATGAAAATGTAAAGGGAGCTTACATCAATAGATATAAACAATTCACCAAAGTCTCATAAGAACTGCTGAAGTTATTGTCCGAAAACTGGAAAATCCCCCCTTTTTTAATGAATAAAACTCCATAACTCAGAAATGATAAATGAAAAATTTATAAAATTCTAAACGGAGCTTACATCAATAGATTTAAACAATTCACCAAAGTTTCATAAGAACTGCTGAAAGCATTTTTGATTTTTTGTCTGAAAACTGGAAAATCCCCCTTTTTTTATGAATAAAACCCTGTAACTCGGAAACGCAAAATCTCAAATACATAAAAATCTAAATGGACTTCATGTCAATAGATATAAACAATTCACCACAATTTCTTGCAAGTTGGTGAAAGCATTCTTGAGTTATTGTCAGAAAACTGGAAAATCCCCCTTTTTTTAATGAATAAAATCCCATAACTCGGAAACGTGAAATCTAAAATTTATAAAAAACGAAAGGGAGCTCACGTCAATAGATATAAACAATTAACCAAAGTTTTATGCAAATTAGTTAAAGCGTTTTTGAGTTAATGTCCGACATGTTGACGACGGACAACGGTATACCATAATACGTCCCGTAAACGGGCGTATAAAAACCCATACCGTATAGTTGGCTATAAAAAGTCCTGACATGAAATATATGAAACTGTTTGCAATTGAGAAAAGGAACTGACTAATTTATAACACAACCATTTACAAAAAAAAAAAAAAAAAAATGAGACATGAACCAACAACAACCTCTGAAAAACAGGTTCCTGACTTGGGACTACACACAAAGAATTTGAGGTTGTTTATTTTCTATTACAGTATGACCAAGTTAGTGAAAAGAACTACAATATAAAGTCTGCATGTGTTGTTTCCTGGACAATAAAATCAATATAATCAGTTTTCTATGAATAGAAAGAGTGACAATTGTTAATACATGTATTAGCAACATATCATGGAACTAATCAAAAAATGACAGACTGAAAAACATGAATGACAAATTTGTTCTGTAATTGCAATAGTCTGAAAAAATTCTTGGTTCAGCTAACACAAAAATGACAAGCCTGTCTAAGACGTTTTCTTGTCATTTGGGTTGCTGTCTCTTTGACATACATCCCATATATCCTTTCATTTATATCTTTATTTACAGTATCTAAAGAATTCATGATTCAGCGAACAGCAAACTCAAATCTAATGCACACAGTACCCATTAAAAATGTATTTATAAATGTTTTAATTAACACATGTATTTGTTTTGACTAAGGTCTACTCAGTAATTGAGTTTTTCACGAGCTTAAAAAAGCAGCATGAATTGTAATGGTAAATCAATGTTTTATTATGTGTTATCCTTTCGGAGAGTGCAGTCATTACCGAACCAACCATCCACCCACTTTTTAAATATATAGACAGTTGATGTTGTATTTGATGTTTTAATACTTGTAATACTGAGTGGATGTATTTAAGAGTATAAGATATTACATACTTGAAGCTAGTAAAAGAAATTATTTCTTTTGTAGATTGTGTATTGTAATGTTATGCCTAGGCAGTTGCTTGTGTATTGTAATGTTATGCCTAGGCAGTTGCTAAGGACATGCAGTTCAAATACATGAACCAGGCCTGTAGCCAGGAATTTTCAAGGGGGTTAAATCGACTCGCGATAAACAAAATCTAAACTTTAATAGTCATCAAAGTTCAAACAGAACTCGACTTTTATCATAGTGCTTATTTGTTTTCAAACGGGAATTCCTACCACCTTTAATCCATAATGAGGCCTATTGATGACTGAAAACCATTGCATATTACGCTTTGAAAAATTTCGATAATAATCAAATGTACAGTGACAGGCAACTTAATTTTGAACGTGACAATTTTTATGAAAAGAAAAATCTATAGTTCATTTAAATAGTTGAAAATGCATTAATGCTACACATACAGCCTTACAAAATAAAAGTCGTATGGATTTATACTTAGAGCCTCTATCTCAGAGTCAAACAGAAGCATTGAGAACAGCACAATGTATATGTCCAAGAATTCATTGCCCATTTCTGTATTCCAACAACTCAAAGAATAATGTAGAAATTTTTCTCTTTTAAATTAGAAACAACTGAAAGTGGCCTAAAAATCTTGATGCCATATCCATACATTTAACTTCCAGTGATAATTTTTCATAAAAATCACAAAACTTCCCAATGTCTTTAGACAATCCATTGACAAAACTGCCAAATTCATTAATTAAATTCTGGTTTTTATAGGCAAAGATATCTTTAAAAATTACTTAACATTTAATCAAGTATTATTCCAATTTTATTAATCTACCAAAGCATATGTAGCAATTTTCATCTCCGAAAATTGTCCCTTAAACGAAGAAAAGATTCAGCCTTCAATACTAACAATTGTAAATCATTAAGTTCTTCACTTTAAACTGTTAATACTCAGAAATACATGCAACTTTCTGTTTCTCATCAGACTATTTATACCAATAACCTTTTATGATTGTGACCTCTTCAGAAAGTTCCATATTGAATCCGATTTAAAACATCATATTAAAAAAAAAATATGACAAACAACTGAAATTTCTATTATTAAGAATAAGACTTCCATAACTTTTATATACCACAAGCTTTAATTCTATCAGAGATGATTTTCTATCCAAGTTTACATTCCAACAATGCAGTTACACTTTTTATGTAAAATTACTGTTTGAAATCTCTCATCTTATTCTATGCTTGAATATGATATATGATGGTTTAAACTTGGTAATACAGAAAGTGTACCACCAAACATATAATGAAGTGTTAAATACTTTTAACCACTGAATCATTACTGTCTCTCAAAATTCTGGGTTTTAATGCACTATAGAGAAATGACAAGAATCGTTTTTAATTCTGTTTTTGTTGGTTTAATGACATTTTTGACATGACATGAATAAAATTTACAGGTATGGTCAACAAAAATAAAATACAATACACATAAAAAAAAATTGTTTCTGTCACTTTCTTTCTCTCTCTCTCTAGGACTGTTTGTATTTCAACGATATGATTATCACAATGAATAAATGAAGACAGTCCTCGTCACAAAATACTATGTGAGGTACTTTCACAAATCAAATATATTTCAAAATGTTCTTAGCTTCTACCATTATCAAACTCACTGTTTCAACACATCTGACCTGTGATTCAAATGTTTTTCTTTCTTCCTGGAACTTGCTTTGACCCAAAACTATTTGATATCAATATTGATACTTGAGATTTTGATTTTAACACATTCACTAACACACAAATTACAAACAGCATAATGCCAAATGCATGAAATGATTTACCATGTTCCAAAATTACGATGTAGGAGACAACATTCACATATTACAAAAGATTTCAACGTCAAATAATGTTAGCGGAACAGTGATCAAATAAAACGATATATATGTACAAATGATTTAAAAACTTCATCTTGAATACTTCCAATGAATTGGTTATGATGTCATCTCATTTGGATGAAAATGTTCATAAAATGTTAAACGAGAATTACCTACGGCAAGTCTATTGTGATTAAAAATACAAAAATAAGTCTTGGTTTTGTGTAGAATTATCTTCAAAATGGTCGGATATGAATTTCCTAATATAACTGTTTTATATAGAGCACTTGAAAAAATCAGTATCTACGCATTCTTTTCATTTCTCCAAAGTCTTCTTGTGTTGCACCTTCTCTCCTTCTGTCCATACCCATCCCACCCCGTCCCATACCAGGTCTACCACCATAACCCCCTCCCATACCTCCCTGACCCTGCATTCCACCTCCCATTCCCATGCCTCTGTCAAAACCACCTCCGTTTCCACCAAAACCTCCTCTGCCTCCTTGAAATCTTGCCTGCTGTTTACGAGTACACCAATTCACACATAAACATTTCAGTTATGATAATGAAATATTTAAGATTTAAGGGTTTAAAGTGTCAAGATATAAATGTTTATATTCCATTTCAAGTGTTCATATTTAGGTCACATTTCAAATATAGTCCATTAGGTTTCGAGTTGTATATTTCATCGCAAGACATCATGTGGTACATCCAGCAAAGCCATGGGGGAAAAAAGAGAAAGGAAAATATATGTTAGCTATGGTTCTACAGTTGCTTACCAATCAAAGTAAACACATACTGGGTATCTGTTGTGCTAGTGTTCCTTAATTTCTATACCTGCTCACATCATTCTATAATACGTACACCATATACTTGCTGAAGAATTGTCAAATCTCAAGATATTCCATACCATATACAATATTTACTTTTTTATATATCAAATCAAGTTTTGCTGTATTCTTTCAATAAATACATAAAACAGTCAGCTACTTCGTGGATACTGTGCCACTAAGTTGCTTTTCTCAAAAAAACTTTATTCAATTCATACATCACATACCGTGAAAATACACGACGACTAGAATAGTTAGAAACACACACTAATGTAAACATTTTTCATCAGTTTTCAGTTCAAAAAACATTAAAAATTTACTGCATGTCTTCATACTATTATTTATCTTGGGCAGCTTTCTAGTTTACAAAAAGTTTTCTTTAAACTTCAAGCATATGTAAACCTTTCATGATTTTCTTTCGAAATATTAATTTCCAAATACTCTCCCAAATGGTTTGACATCATACTTGATTCTACACATGAATAAAAATAGATGTTTCATCAGTTTTTTACTTCACATTTTAATGTAACATTTTTGAAGCAGTACAATTTTTTGCAAAGAAAAATTCCACTAACTTTCCTACCATACATCACTTGCTTGTACAAATCACTGATAAATGTTGTAACTGACATTGATTTTAAACAAGTAATCAACATATTGATTTGCTTCAAGCTCTTTTGCATATTCAAACTGCTTTAAGATTGCAGAAACTTTCCCTTTGTTAGTAATTTCTAGCAGTTACATAACCAAATTTTGATGAAAATGAAGTTTATACAAATTATTGACTTCAGAATCAGTAATACCATGAAAAAAGCAAACTTGTTAGATGTAAAAAACCCTTTTGTTTGTCCAAGCTTATCTATCATATGCAATTAAATACACACTTCCAATTTTAATTTAAAGAGAAAAAGTCTTTAATCAAATACATCTGTCGAATCTACTATTTCAAATAGTTTTCTTACTAGGATTTCTCAAAACAAACAAGACCTTTTGTTGAAATTCCAAAGGACAAAAAGACAAAATCCATCTTTTTTAAGAATAATAGCAACAAGCAACTACAAATTTCCATGTAAAAAAATTGCCCTCAACTTTGTTAGTTTAATCATTTAAACTCAATTAAGATTTACCCTTCATTTAAATTCAAAGTTCCATTTTGATTCTGTTCGACAGAATTATTAATTTCTTCATGTTAAAAATACTGCCCACTGTTTACCTTTATTTCACCTACATGTATGAATCAAACATACAAATACTGAACTTTTTTTGCATACCACTCAAAAGACTTGAACATTAGGATGTTCACCATCAAGACCTTATATGATAACCAAACATTCCTCTAGTCACTTATGATATAAAATTTGTAGAGCCTTTGTACCTTTTCTGATTAAATGAACCTGAAGAAAAGACATGATACATTAATTACTTCTTCTTTCTTTGCTTTTAAATTTGTGAATCTGAATATTAAACAAGAGAAAAGAAAATGGTTAATGTCTATCAAAAACAATTTAGTTTTCTTATATCTTATATCAAAATTGTTAAGAGTTTCAAGTCTATTATCTAAATCTTCCTTCATATTAAACTGCAGAAAATTAACTAAAATACTGATGGGAAAATTCAAATTTTGATAATACATTTTGTATACCAGTATGTGCTAAAACTTTTTATAATTTATCTAAGATGCAACATTTGAATATGTGCTAACATATAACCAAGATTCCCATGCTAAAGCACACCAATAAGCGAGTAAGAGTTTAAGTGAAGTCACAACCTCTTTTTTTTTGAAACCCATACTCAAAGAAAGGTGGCTAAGGAAATAAAAAATAAGAAATGGCTCTACTGAAAGCTTATCACTGTGAGCAATAAGAAAGTCATAATATATTTGTCTAAACTGACAATAGCAGAATAAAATCCTTCGTGACCCAAATAACTTAATATTTGCATACCATTTCCAAGGGGAAAATGTACTATAAAAAATTATTCTATTAATAAGAACGTTTTTCACACATCCTTTTTTTCAACAGGATGTATGTGAACAGAGGAATAGATTATTATATCCCAATCACATAGTCTAAATATAGAATCATTGGTTCAATTCTGGGCTATTTCTTCAGCAAGTATTATGGCATATAGATATTTTCAAATACTATGTATGTGTAAGCATTTCAAAACTGTTCTTTCTATATAAAGTATAATGGTGTTCAACGATCCAACATCTTTAAAACGGAAAACACTTAAGCACAACAGATAACCCTTCATCAATTTCTTTAAATCTGCTTCTCTTATAGAAATGATCTGAAAAATAGCTTGTATCAGAAAACGTTACACAAGAATTATCAATAAAATAACCACAACACAAATACAGTATTCAATCTAAAATGTCCCTTGCATCACAGAGGCTGGAAATACATTTTGTAAATAAAATATATAGATTTATCTTTGCTGATAACTTTTTCACACCAAGACCATCAGCCTCTGTTATAAGTGCTCTTTAACTTCCACAAGTTTTTATATTTTATGTTTTTATTTTTGTTTCATTTATATCTAATTTATTTTAATATTTTATATAATTAATTAATTTATATTTTAAGTCATCAAAAACACCCAATAACAGCAATATACATATTAATATACATATTTTCTGTACCTGTATTTTTTCTCCCTTCTGTAAGAGTTGATTTGTGGACATGTTTGTTTACAGATACTGTATGACAGTTGGGCTTATTTCATATTCTTTTTCACTCTTCTTATTAAACTTGATCAGAAAGCTTGCAAGATGTGTACAGGCATTGTCAAAATTTGATATTGGATTCAACTTAACTAATTGTTGCTCACCATCTAATGACAAATACTATTACTACAAAATGCAGTCCTGGTCCCAGTTTCTCAAAAAAATTATTGATTGCCAGTCATGCACAATTAGGATTACTACGATCAATTTTAGTCATAAGATTTTATGTGAAATCAAAATTGCAATTACCAATCTAAGTCTTTGATTTAATGTGCCAGGGAAGACCACTTTTACTTACACATTAAAACAAGGCATATGCAACTGTACCTCCTAAAGACTTGTTCCTAGAGGTCTACTTTAATTGAATGGTGTACCCGAGTTGTTGTCTAAATGACCTATACCCTTAACCTCCCGTTATCCAAACAAATCACATGGGAGGTGCAGAATATTGTCTTCATTAGTTCAAACGTCAAATTTATAAACTGGGAACAGAACAATAGTGCCATTAAAATCTTGCTCCAAGTTACGCTGTGATTTCCAGTTCTTTGTACGACATACCAATAAAGATCACACATTTTATGATCTCCACTTAAGAGCTAAATGCTTCTATCAAGGTCTTCTGGCAAAGAGACATCAGATTTAGTTTTTAGATTGTATCACTACAATGAAGAAATAAATGCTTCTATCAAGCTTTTCTGGCAAAGAGACATCAGATTTAGTTTTTAGATTGTATCACTACCATGTAGAGCTAAATGCTTCTATCAAGCTTTTCTGGCAAAGAGACATCAGATTTAGTTTTTAGATTGTATCACTACCATGTAGAGCTAAATGCTTCTATCAAGCTTTTCTGGCAAAGAGACATCAGATTTAGTTTTTAGATTGTATCACTACAATGTAGAGCTAAATGCTTCTATCAAGCTTTTCTGGAAAAGAGACATCAGATTTAGTTTTTAGATTGTATCACTACAATGTAGAACTAAATGCTTCTATCAAGCTTTTCTGGCAAAGCGACATCAGATTTAGTTTTTAGATTGTATCACTACAATGTAGAACTAAATGCTTCTATCAAGCTTTTCTGGCAAAGACATCAGATTTAGTTTTTCGATTGTATCACTACAATGTATAATGTCAACCCAATATAAAACATAGAAAGATTTTCATTCTTATTATTTAATTAAGAAGTATCCCGGAAAATTATTATCAAAATGTGTATTGTGGTCAGTATTATGTTCTTATTACTTCACTTTATAGAAGTATGCAACCAATGTTTTATATGCTTCCATTTAATTTAATGCAAATGACATGAAGCTTTAAATTTGTATCATGCAACATGGATAAGCTTCAGTCATGTAATACATATTTATGTCATATATAATCACCTATCAGCAAAATCATGAAGTGTTGACACCATCTTGATTTCCTTTTAAGAAGTATATCTAGATTTCATTATAATTCTATATGAATATTCTTAAATGTTAAACATATTTTATATACATTTTCTAGTTGCAAGAATACCAAATTTTTCAACAATTGTATCTCACTTGCATGTTTTCGTACATTAAAGCACATTAATTATTACCTAAAGCAATACAGAATCTTATCTCATATTCTGATTTGTCTGTATCCGCCATTCTTTCATATCACTTTAAGAATTTTTTGATGCGAAAATATCTTACAGATGAATTTATCAAATCAACAATCAAATTTTAGTTTTGACAGCAGAAATTGTGTCTTTCTTTATATCTTGAAATATCACTGATTAACACGCAATGTTATCAGAAATGAAAAATTGATGTGTATTCAAATGTTTATTCACATCTGTCAATTTTTATTGGTTTAACCAAGTCCAAAACAAAAATAGTCCAAAACTCTACACAACACAGTTAGAAAAACATTATAAAACGATAACTGCTTTTTCCAGATAATTTGCTGTAGACTATCTGATTTTTCAACAACGGCAATAAAGCTTAAACCTGATACCCATCTTTATCTCCAGAGTATTGAAGCTGAGAAGATGATTACAACAATGAAGACATTGTTTCTAACAAATGAACATTTTCAGTATGCGTGTATATCTGCCTGCTCAGCTTTTCATAAAATTTCATAGCAGTCTTCAGTAGAAACTTTTATGTCCATAGGCCCAATTAGTTTTTGAGACAACTTTGTATTGATTCTAGTAGCCTGTAGTAGAAATTTTTGTAGTTGCTGTTAACCATTTTACAAGCCTGGGCTTGTGGGCCCGTAGCAAAGTGTGGACTATTATCATGATTTTGTTGGGTCTAAACTTGTTCAAGTCAGCTTTAATACATGTTATTCTCTAAAGCATTGATACTATAGCATACCTTTTTTTCATTTTTGGTGAATGTTTGTGAAATTCTTTCCACATTCTAAAGGCATACACAAATCTACCATGCTCTGTTCATTTCTGAAGCATTGATAACAAACCATACAAAAAACTTGAATACAACTTTAGTGTGTACAAATATTGCAGTCCAATTGACCACATAACTAATTTAATTGTATACATTTTAGGGTTGTCCAACAATAAATTGCTGAACAAGCATTATTTTAATTTTCTGAATAGAGATTTTATTATTTTTACATTCATATTTAGTTTAATATTAGAGCATTTTAGTATGATTTCAGTTTTACCAGCTCATTTCTTCAGCCTACACATCAACATCCAAGACAGTTAGTTAATAATCATATATAACATCTTCTAAATAATCTCTTCGTCAATGTCTTAAAAAATGACCTTTATTTCAGAATGCCAATTATTTAAAAGAACCTTGCAGACATACAAGCAAACCAATCTCAACATTTCTTAGTTTTTAGTACTTTCAATTTAAACAATATACAGTAGTACATTTTGCATTTTTCATAATACTGAATAAGACAGTACCCAATTCCTCTGCATGACCTTCCTCATTTACAATGCAAAAGTAATTGTCAACTAGTGTATCATATACGAACAAATATGATATTCTTTTCAACTAGTGCCACACCTTTTCTTCAGAAAAAAATCATTTATTTAATTTTGATGAAATTGTTAAAATACAAGAGCTAAATTTTTTTTCTCAAGTAGATTCTTGCTTTCATACAAGTCATATTCTTTTGCTTCTGTTTCACATATTTTTGAAACAGCAGCGTCTTTATTAAACTTGGGATACTTTATTTTCCAGCATTAAGTTTTTCTATTAGAGAAACATAACATGTTCGAAAATTATTTTTTTTTTATTTATTTCTTCAGAGTACCATTCAACTACATCCGTTTTCATTTCTCCTGATTATTTTCTATTTAAATTTGCTGACTTCATAAAATACAAAACATTATTACGGAAAATGAAAAATCAGGAAACATTTTAGCTATTTGAAAATCACAAGTCCATTGATCACAAGGCTTTTATATCCGACATGTCATGCGCTTGAGTGTGAATATGCATCCTTCTGTTATACAGTAAGATACTATCTTCAATATTCTTGACCAATTCAAAAATGCATTCTGAAGATGACGATGACAAACAATTTCATTGTAATCAACTGTGTATAACTCTCATGAACTATGAGCCGATTGCAAGGTTTTACAGAGATTTATTGGCTACAAGACTTCAGACCACTGCTGAAGATGATGACATTTCTTGACAGTTCAAAATATTCTCTCAAACATAAAATAAAGATACCAATATGATAATTCACTTTTATCCATTTTTTAAACATAAATCAACTAATTTTCTCCTTTTTTAATTGGTGTTTTCCAGAATTCTGCAAGCTGGCCACATATTAATATACACAAGCAAGCAAGTGTATTTCGATGGATTTTTACAAGAACTGGTAAAACTGAACCATACACTTTTATGTTTTTAAATTTGTTTATTCATCAATCATCCACGTTTTCTTTTAAGAGCACTTGATGCAAGGGACATGCATGTCACAATTGTCAGCAACACACAAAGAAGAGAAAAACAAAAAAGTCAATAATTCCAATATTCACATTAGTCAACATGTATTCATCAGAATCGTATATTTGAAGCAGATAGTTTATATGTGTAGACAGAACCTACCTTTTTTCTTTTCTTCTTTCTTCTTATTTTCATTTAACTAGGAATTCTTTTAGTGACAACATCATGCAGCATAATGGTAATCCACTGTGTGTGCCAAATCTTAAAAGAATTCCTAATTTCATGTAGGTGTTGGTTGAAAGTGTGAATGGTGAGAAAAAGGTGAAATTTTATAACATACAAAATTTCATCTTTTTGTCTGAAGATTGTAAAAAGAAATAAGGAATGTAGTAATGTTACATTCATTATTTCTTTTCTGCTTTTATCATGTCAGAATACATCTTTTGCATTATAATCTTGGTTCCCTCAGTTCTGTAAAGTTGCTTTAATCTTTTTAAGACTTGTGATTTTTTTTAAATTTGCAATGAACTTTTACATTTTTGACATGAATGATTATAAAATGAAAGTATGCTGAAAATATAAAAACTAATCACCATAATTTTTCTCGCAAAGATATATTCAAGACAAATCTGTTTTGAATGTAAACGTTTTCTTTGGTTATGCAAATGTGCAGAATACATTACCATTTGTGCTCGTTCTGCACCTTCATCTACAGCCACATGTCCTGTCTCTTCCATGTCACCTTGTCCTGCACCGTATCGAGCACCCATGCCACCAGCTTCACCACCAGGAATCTGTGCGACACAAATTGTAAGTCAAAATCATATTATAGATTGCAAGTTTTCAAGGCAATAATCTGATATATGCTTTCCATGAAAATTGTTGTTTTTTTTCATATACGTATCTGATAGACCAATGATTGCTGGTGATGTAATACCCATGATACAATATCATGGGCAGAATTGACATGACAACATTCCAGTTTCTCGGTCAGTATAACAACTTGACCTGTCACGTTTAAATTATTACTTTCACTACAATTCTAATGATGCTTTCATTTAATATCTGCACAGTAAAATGTATATACGTGCCTTTGAAAATCTGCATAGTAAAATGTATCAATGTGCCTTTTAAAAAACAACTGATAAAGTAGCAATCTTTACACTCAATATAATCATTACCACAACTGTGCTCTACTCATAGTTCACCTTGGTTAACTTTGTACATATTACCATTTTTTTTTAAATTAGCTTCCATTATGCACTGAGGCACATGAACAAATATGAATTCAGTTTAAAATAACTTGTGCTTTTTATTTTTTCCAGTGCATGTTTATTTATGATTTTTGTTTCAGCATTTCACATTGCAAGACTTCTACTTAATTCGAACAAAATACTTACAAAAGTTAAAAATACTCATGTCTGAAAATCTTTTTCACAAATGTTAATGATGATATGCCAGCATGGTGATTTTGAGATAATTTTGTTTG
This sequence comes from Mytilus californianus, assembly GCF_021869535.1. Classification (NCBI taxonomy): domain Eukaryota; kingdom Metazoa; phylum Mollusca; class Bivalvia; order Mytilida; family Mytilidae; genus Mytilus; species Mytilus californianus. The sequence continues at coordinate 15,566,051 of NW_026262626.1, forward strand.
TCGGTTAATCAGAAAATGAATTACAAAAGGACACATATTGTGGATTCATTACTATTCATGGGTTACCAATATTCATAGAGTTTGGGTGTAGGTTAACCAGGAATTTAAATATCCAACTATGTAAAAATTTTCTATGGTCTTGTACACAGAATTTAGCAAAACCATATAATCACAAAATAAACTGCTTCGCTGAGCGCAGCTGGAAACTCCCGCAGAGGTCCAACCCTGAACAATTGGGGCAAAAATGGACACAATATTCAAGCTTGATACAGGTCTGAATTTGGATTGTAATTAAATATTTGACATATTATAGGTTTCTGAATAAATGTAGTCAAAGAACTTGAAATTGGTTATATGAATTGAATTTATATTCAATTAAAGATTTCTTGCTGTTGTGCAATACTTAGTAAATCTGTTGTCAGACTATAAACAAATAAAGTTCAATTTCTTCCCAATGACATATTTGAAATTTATGAAAATCAATAGGGAGATTACATCAATAGCTATAAATAATTCACCAAAGTTTCATGAGAATTGCTGAAAGCATTTTTGAGTTATTGTCCAAAAACTGGAAAATCCCCCCTTTTTTAATGAATAAAACCCCATAGCTTAGAAATGTAAAATCTAAAATTTATAAAATTCTGAAGGTAGCTTACATCAACAGATATAAACAATTCACCAAAGTTTCATGAGAACTGCTGAAAGCATTTTTTAGTTATTGTCCAAAACTGGAAAATCCCCCTTTTTTTATGAATAAAACCCTGTAACTCATAAATGTAAAATCTAAAATTTATAAAAATGGAAAGGGAGCTCATGTCAATAGATATAAACAATTAACCAAAAGTCCTTGCAAGTTGGTGAAAGCATTCTTGAGTTATTGTCGGAAAACTGAAAAATCCCCCCTTTTTTAATGAATAAAACCCCAAAACTCGGAAACAGTAAATCTGAAATTTATAAAAACGAAAGGGAGCTCACGTCAATAGATATAAACAATTCACCAAAGTTTCATGCATATTGGTTAAAGCTTTTTTGAGTTAATGTCTGACATGTTGACGACCGACGGACAGACGGACGGTCAACGGTATACCATAATACGTCCCATAAACGGGCGTATAAAAACAACCGTTCCACAATCCATGAAAATTGGTACCCATGAAATGTATCCTTTGTCCTTATTGTTAATAAAGAAAAACTTAACATTTTTGCTAGAATTTCTATTAAAGTTAAGACATAGTTTACATCTCTTAAAAAAAAGCAAAACCTGCAAAATTATAAACAACAGACACTTTTATGGCCACAACATTTGTGTATTCTCTGTCGTAATTAAATTATTTGAAAACAAGATAATTCACATGCACATTAATAAAATATTCTTCTCTATTTTTAAAGAACTTTTTCAACAAAAATGATTTTCACATACAAAACACAAGCACATTACACTATGCAAATAAAGTGATTCAGCTGGATTTCTCCCTGGACAATTGAAACAAGATCAATATATACAAGATAATTTCTTTGAATCAATTAAACAAAACAGTACACTTACTGTTATTCAGTTAAAGCTTGCATGAATGCATTCACAAAGAACAGCATGCTAGATGTCCACATAGTGACATATGACTATCTATTATGTCAATGATTCTTTCAAGTGTAATGAATATTATGCTCGTTCTACCATGATCAACAATCAAGCAAATGATTTTTAAATTTCATTACCATGAATGTGCATTGTAGGAATCCATAGTTTTATGTTAAATGTAGGAATCTATGGCTTTATGTGCACCAAACAGCAATCAAACTTTTATATTTGCACTGCAGGAATCATAGTAATATATGCACGGCAGGAATCATAGTAATGTAGGCACTGTAGGATTCACAGTTGTATGAGCACTGTAGGTATCATAGTAATTTGTGCACTGTAGGAATCATAGTTGTATGTGCAGTGTAGAAATCATAGTTGTATGTGCACTGCAGGAATCATAATATGTGTACTGTAGGAATCATAGTTGTATGTGCACTGCAGGGATCATAGTTGTATGTGCACTGCAGGAATCAGTAATATATGCATGGTAGGAATCATAGTTGTATGTGCACTGTAGGAATCTGTAGTTGTGTGTGTACCATAGATATCAAAAGTTTAGTACAATGTACAAAGGAATCAAAATTTTATATGCACTGTAGGAATCAAAATTGTATGGGCACTGCAGTAATCAATAATTTTATGTGTACTGTAAAGAATCATTCATGAATCACTTTATTTGCAGAGTTTTAAGCAGAAGCAATGACAACATATAAGCCTTACATTTTCTTCTTGGTTCATTCCTCCCATTCCCATGGGTGGCACTGGAGGTGGAGGGATTGGTGGGGGACCACCAGCACCTCTGCCTCTTCCATCTCTCTGTAAGAAGACATTAACCAAAATCTTTTCGATCCCATTTTAAAAAGTGTGGAAATGCAAACTTAGCATAAGAAAATGAATCATTCAAGTATCTAACCTATTTTTCTTGATATTTATCACAATCGGTAAAATAAAGTCTTTGACCATTTGATCTAAAAAATTTGAGTTTTTCTTAAACTAATGAAACACTACAGCTCTGGTGCATTGTTTTTTTTTTCACCGATCCACAACAATTGGCACAGGGGTGACAAAACTTTCATCTTGTTCCCCATGCCCACCCTATGGAGCAAACATTCTTTTCTTTTGTTTTTATCAAAATACTTTCCATCAAATCAATTGATATAAGCAGATAAGCATTTGCATTCAACATATCTATAAAAGATTTTTACTTGTAGACAAAGGCAGTTTACCCAACCATGGACAAGTGAAAAAAAACAAAATTCACATGACCTCAAGTCATACTTACAATACTGAATATATACAAAAATATGTCCTATTTATCTAGTTATCAATACTTTCCAAGATGACAAATGACTTTTAACTTCTAACACCAAAGCCCATCCATTACATAACTAGATATGACAAGTTTCATTTATACCGACTTAACATGCATGCAAACACTTCACCTTAAAAATAACAATTTCTTATCACTTCCACTTATCAAGGATTTTAAATTGACATGTACAAAGCAACCATGGTGACTACTGATATCATTTAGTAAGCTTAATAGTTCAATTCATTTATCGAAACAGAATAGAAGATTCTGTAAAATATACATTGTATGCACAAAACATGTACATTTAAAAAATGTTTATCCCGTGTTTACAAAATTATACCTGTTCCATTTGATTCCTTGGTCCTCCTGGACCCCTCATACCCATATCACCTCTCATCAACATCTCCCGTCGCCGCTCTTCTTCCTCACGTATCATTCGGTTTTCTTCATCTCTTCTGAAAAAAATCAGTATTTAAGGGTTTGCAAAACTACATAAACAATATTGTATTTTGTCATGTCAGAGACAATTGTAGATTACTACATCCTCCATTTTTTCATAGTGTTGACATGGAAGGAAGCCCAAAGGTTTGATCTATTTCGCGTCTATTAAAACATGTATTGCTCTTTCCAGTAAAAGATTTTGGTAGTGTTGAAATTTCAAATGAAAAAGCATAATGCTGCATTGACAAATTAAACTTTATTATTAACATTACAATTTTTTGTGTAGTATATTTTTCTTGCTATAAGTAATCAATATTAATAATGTACTATTAAAATGAAATATTTAATGTTGTAACAGATGGCAAAATGTTTTGATAGATCTCTCATCTTCACTAGGAGAAACTTGCCTTGATGATGTCAAACTTTGGGAAAATCTGTCTGTTTATTTTAGAATCATTGTTTTGGAGTAAGATTGCAGTTATGAGCTGAAAGATTGAAGTGTTGAGTGTTTATAACTCTAACATTATGAAATAGCCGATACATTGATACAACATTAATAAATTTTCAAAGACTGAAACAAACCTTGAATCAAATTCTTGTCGTCTTCTCATCTGTTCGTTTCTCATTTCTTCTATTCTTCTCAATTCTTCCTGTTGTCTCATCAAGTCTATCAAATATACAATACATATCAAACATAATTTACACACTTCTTTTACAACCTTTGTCCCTATTCACAATGAAGCCGATATACAGACCTTTTATGTGAAAGTGTAAAAATCAATCTGAAAAGTACTAGTTCACGAAAGATTACGTCTGATTTTTTTCTGATCTACAAAGCTGCATTTTTTAATTTAATAATAACATATACATTTCACCTATAAAGATAAATATGTATCTAGTTAAATTATATATTTCTTATATAAAAATGCCTCCAATAATCTCTATATTTTGTTATGGAATTAGGATTTGATTTTTTAAAAAAGATAGCGCAAGTCAAATCAAATGTTTAGATCCAAATCAACTTTTTGGCGCTTTAATAATGCTTGAAATTAGTCTACATACAAATTTTTCCTTAGATTGATGTTGATGTTAAATCCTTATAATACTGATAAGATTTACTTAGTATAAATAAATCCTATAATACAGTACAATAACGAGTGGAACTACATAAGTAGATATGTTTAACAGACCTGCTCTGATCTGTTCAGCTTGGTATTCATACATAGCTCCCTCCATTTCAGATTCCAGTTTGACTCTCATCTCATCCATTTCTTTCTTAACCCTTTCCATCTGTTGCTTCTCCATCTCATCAACCTCACGATATTTCATGGCAAATCGGTACTCAAATGACCCAATTGGTGCAAATCTTGGTTCTTTCTCCCGGTCCATTCTCATAGAATCATGTCGTGGCAGGTACCTCTCTGAAACGCCATCTTCTTCATCCCTTACATCTACAGGTTCTACCATTATAGGTCTGGGGTATCTGAAACCAAATGCAACATTGTAGATTTGTGTTTTTTTATATTTTCTTTTTCTGATTTTCCCCGATTTCAATAATACTACTAACAAGGTGATTCTGTTTAAAATCTCTCTTGATTACAGTGTACAGTGATTCCTTGTGGAACAAGATGGATGCTGGTGATAGCACCCTGGGACACAACCTCTTCCTATATAACTCATAGAACATAAAAATATATTTCAGTGTGAATCACCCACATAAACCAGCAAGACTGATGTTTAATCAGACCTGGTGTATACTGTAATAAATGCATTATAAGGACATAAAAAAAATAAAATGCTTCGCTGGGCGCAGCTTGATACGACCGCAGAGGTCGAACCCTGAACAGTTGGGGCAAGTATGGACACAACATTCAAGCTTGATACAGTTCTGAATTTGGATTGTGATTAAATATTTGACACAGCATAGGTTTCTGACACAGAAAGAATGTGGTCTAAGAACTTCAATTTTTTTAATTTACCTATTATGGTCTAATGTCCAAAATCAAAATACATGGTTAGATTCAGCATATCAAAGAACCCCATATATTCAATTTTTGTTGAAATCAAACAAAGTTTAATATTGGACCCCAACTTGGACAAACTTGAAAACTGGTCCCATAATCAAAAATCTAAACACATGTTTAGATTCAGCATATCAAAGTACCCGAAGAATTCAATTTTTGTTAAAATCAAACTAAGTTTAATTTTGGACCCTTTGGACCTTAATGTAGACAAATTTAAAAAACGGGACCCAAAATTAAAAATCTAAAAACACGGTTAGATTTGGCATATCAAAGAACCCCAATAATTAAATTTTTGATGAAATCAAACAAACTTTAATTTTGGACCCTTTTGACCTCAATATGAACCAATTTGATAGCGGGCCCACAAATAAAAAATCTAAATACATGGTAAGATTCAGCATATCAAAGAACCCCATATATTCAATTTTTGTTGAAATCAAACAAAGTTTAATTTTGGACCCCAATTTGGACCAACTTGAAAACTGGGCCAAAAATCTAAAATCTAAATACATGTTTTGATTCAGCATATCAAAGAACCCCATATATTCAATTTTTGTTGAAATCAAACAAAGTTTAATTTTGGACCCCAACTTGGACCAACTTGAAAACTGGTCCCATAATCAAAAATCTAAACACATGTTAAGATTCAGCATATCAAAGAACCCCAAAAATTCAATTTTTGTTAAAATCAAACTAAGTTTAATTTTGGACCCTTTGGACCTTAATGTAGACCAATTTAAAAAACAGGACCCAAAATTAAAAATCTAAATACACGGTTAGATTTGGCATATCAAAGAACCCCAATAATTCAATTTTTGATGAAATCAAACAAAGTTTAATTTAGGACCCTTTTGACCTCAATATGAACCAATTTGATAGCAGGCCCACAAATAAAAAATCTAAATACATGGTAAGATTCAGCATATCAAAGAACCCCATATATTCAATTTTTGTTGAAATCAAACAAAGTTTAATTTTGGACCCCAATTTGGACCAACTTGAAAACTGGGCCAAAAATCTAAAATCTAAATACATGTTTAGATTCAGCATATCAAAGAACCCCATATATTCAATTTTTGTTGAAATCAAACAAAGTTTAATTTTGGACCCAACTTGGACCAACTTGAAAACTGGGCCCATAATCAAAAATCTAAACACATGTTTAGATTCAGCATATCAAAGAACCCCAAGAATTCAATTTTTGTTAAAATCAAACTAAGTTTAATTTTGGACCCTTTGGACCTTAATGTAGACCAATTTAAAAAACGGGACCCAAAATTAAAAATCTAAATACACGGTTAGATTCAGCATATCAAAGAACCCCAATAATTCAATTTTTGATGAAATCAAACAAAGTTAAATTTTGGACCCTTTGGACCTCAATGTGGACCAATTTAAAAACGGGGCCCAAAATCCAAAAACTTAATACACGGTTAGATTCAGCATATTAAAGAACCCCAAGAATTCAAGAATAAAACCCCATTGAAATTGATCAAGAAATAAGCAATTTATAAGAAGTATCTTCTTTTGCACAATACTGTGCAATTGAATATTTCTTGCTATTGCGCAATACTGTACAATTGACAATTTCTTGCTATTGCGCAATATTGTGCTATTGGATATTTCTTGCTATTGCGCAATACTGTGCAATTGAAGATTTCTTGCTATTGCGCAATACTGTGCAATTGAAGATTTCTTGCTATTGTGCAATACTGTGCAATTGAAAATTTCTTGCTATTGCACAATACTTATTATATAATAATTTACACATCCTGTTTGGTGTGTATCTCCTACCATATCATTATTATTTGCTTTTAAATATAAATCAGAAATAACCAACTTAAAATGGAAAATTTTAAAAGAAAAAAAAAAGGAAAAAAAAAAAAAAAAAAAAAAAAAAAATCCCCCCCCCCAAATTTTTTGAACCCCCTTATGATTCATCACCCCCAAACTCAATCCCAGCCTTCCCTTTGTGGTATGGTACCTTGCAGTACAATTTCAGAGAGATCCATACACTTGAACACAAGTTATTGTCTGGAAACTAGAAAAATGCTTATTTTTGGCCCCTTTTTGGCCCCCAATTCCTAAACGTTTCGGGCAATTACCCCCAAACTCAATTCCAACCTTCCCTTTGTGATATGGAACCTTGTAGTACAATTTCAGAAATATCCAAACACTTACACACAAGTTATTGTCATGAAACTAGAAAAATGCTTGTTTTTTGCCCCTTTTTTGGCCCCTAATTCCTAAAATTTTGAGGCAATTACCCCCAAAATCAATTACAGCCTTCCCTTTGTGATATGGAACCTTGTGGTACAATGTCAGAGAGTTCCATACACTTACACACAAGTTATTGTCTGAAAGTTACAAAAATGATTATTTTTGGCCCCTAATTCCTTTACTGTTGGTACCATAACCCCCAAAATCAATCCCAACCTTCCTTTCGTGGTATTGAACCTTATGGTGAAATTTCATTGAGATCCATTCACTTAAACTAAAGTTAGAGTGCGAAAACCAATGTGTCTTCGGACGACGCCAGACGACGACGACGACGACGACGACGCCAACGTCATACCAATATACGACCAAAAATTTTTTAATTTTTGCGGTCGTATAAAAAAAATTAGTTTGTGCTGCAAAAACTTCATATAATTTTTACAAAACTCAAAAAACTCTTTTCTACTTTGAAATTTTTTTTATATAAAACTTTTTAAACTTCAAACTTACGCTGTCAACAAGAGAACACCATCTGTACATCTTTTCAGTGCAGCCTGTGCTCCAGGTTTGCGAGCAAATTCTACAAGACCTTCTCCTATAGATCTTCCTCTCTCATCAGCTATCACTATGGCCCTTTCTATTTCACCAAACTGTGAAAATGACTGCTCCAAAAGTTCATTAGTAACTGATATGGAGAGATTTTTCACTTTAATTGCAGCTCCATGATTGGCAAAGCGTACTCTAAGATGACGACCTTTTCTTTCTTGTCCATCCAAGGCTGATTTAGCTGCTTCAGCGTTGTGTCTAAAATCCTAAAAAATAAAAGATTTTATTTTAATCATCATTAGTTTAGAAATTACCAGGAGGTATATGACTATATAGAAAATATCTAATCAATATATAGAACAGGGCTTCCAAAAAATATTTGTGCCAGCCGGACATTTTTTGTCTTATCCCGATTTTGATCCCTTAAGACTACATAACAAAAGGCAATCATTCTAATGAGTTGGGCATCATATAAACAATGAATGATTGACATAAAAAGGATATTAAACTTGACTTTTGATACAAATTCGATGTACTGACATTAACTGTTAAATTGACAGTGCATCATTCAAAGGGTGCAACATCAGCGTACTAATATCTGCCTTAAAATCTTTATTTGTGCAAAATAACGTTGTCAAAATCTTTACTTTCGTTTTTGAAGGTACATTTTCTTATACCGGATGTTGACTTGAAAATGGTAAAACACGGACCAGAGACGGTTACGAAAAATCTGTGTACGTTTACAAAGCATAATCGAGTTAAAGTACAATGTAACTTTTTCCAACTTTATTTCTTCAAGAAAATACATGAAATGAACGTTAGATAAAGGCATCAATGATAATTTTAGCATTTATTAAGATTGATTGTTGGTTGCTTAACGTCCAGTGGCATTTATTAAGAATTCAGATGCATAATTAAATCTCACAACTGCCAGATGCGCACGCATGAACTTTGTTCAAACAATGTGGTCCTGACGATTTTTTCGCTTAGAACCTTTATAACTACCTTTTAAAATTTTTCATCAAATCATATTTATATGCATATTTTTGATAATTTAAATCTTTTTGATTAAATTAATTAGATGCAAACCGCTGAAATTTATGAAAATAACTTCAAATCGACAGATCAATGTCCGGTACATATTAAGTTTACCCGTCACCTGAACAGGTAAATTTCAACTGTCTGACAACTAATTAACCTTGATTGTAATGAGAGGGTATTAAAGTAGGGTTTGTTTTGATAGTACTTATTCACCATGTCACTTTTATGACCGGAAATGTGGCTGTTTAAGGCTAAAGGTCAGGTCACAAAGATCGCATAAGTAATTATGTTAAAATGGCAAACCCACGTTAAATGTCCGTTTCAGGTTTGGCACAAGAAGTCATATTTATAATTTATCAGTCATGTCCGGATACAACAGTTTTGGAAGCCCTGATACAGAATCGGGTATAAGGGAAAAAGTGCAGAATGAAAATACACATAATTTCAATTGATTTTCAATGTCAAAGCCAAAGGACCACAACTTTAGCAGAATTCTCTTAAGTTGAAAGAAACTCAATCTCCATCTGTAATTCTGCACTATATGACTTAATACCAAATATCCTTAATTCAAGCATTTCAGATAACAAGGCGCAATAAAATGCTCCGCTGGGCGCAGCTTGATACGACCGCAGAGGTCAAACCCTGAACTGTTGGGGCAAGTATGGACACAACATTCAAGCTTGATACAGCACTGTATTTGGATTGTGATTAAATATTTGACACAGCATAGGTTTCTCACACAGAATGAATGTGGTCTAAGAACTTAATTTTTTTTTAATTTAACTATTCAAACCATATCATTATTATTTTCTTTTATATATAAATCAGAAATAACCAATTTAAAATGGAAAATTTTAAAGAAAAAAAAAATCCCCCCTCAAATTTTTTGAACCCCCTTATGATTTATCACCCCCAAACTCAATCCCAGCCTTCCCTTTGAGTTACAATGTATGGTGCCTTGCAGTACAATTTCAGAGAGATCCATACACTTGAACACAAGTTATTGTCTGGAAACTAGAAAAATTCGTAAGGGTTCCGCGGAACCCAGTGTCTCGCCTACTTTTGCTGTTAATCGCAGGCTCAACAAAAATGAGGAAAAAAATAAATAAAAATATTCCTCTCTATACTATCTTTTGATTGTAAGTAGCTTCTGTCCAAGTTTGGTAAAAATCAAGGATAGTTTATGAATCTAATAAATGTTTTAAAAACTTAAACTGCAGACTGTATGTAATGTTAACTGGAAGAAAAACAAAGTCCATTTATAAGTAAAATACGGAAAAAATCAAACAAAATTTTAACAAAATTTCCTTCTAGATACTAGCTTTTAATCATAAACAAGCTTCTGTCCAAGTTTGGTACAAATCCAGGATAGTTTAAGAAAGTTGTTAAAATTTTAAAAACTTTAACCACTGAGTGAATGTAATGTTAACTGGCAGAAAAACTAAGTCCATTTATAAGTAAAATACGGAAAAAATGGATTTTTTTTTTTACAAAATTTACTTCTGGATACTATCTTATGATCATAAACAAGCTTCTTTCCAAGTTTGGTAGAAATCCAGGATAGTTTAAGAAAGTTATTAAAATTTCAAAAACTTTAACCACAGAGTGAATGTAATGTTTCTTGGCAGAAAAACTAAGTCCATTTATAAGTAAAATACGGAAAAAATGGATTTTTTTTTTTACAAAATTTACTTCTGGATACTATCTTATAATCATAAACAAGCTTCTTTCCATGTTTGGTAGAAATCCAGGATAGTTTAAGAAAGTTATTAAAATTTCAAAAACTTTAACCACAGAGTGAATGTAATGTTTCTTGGCAGAAAAACTAAGTCCATTTATAAGTAAAATACTGAAAAAATGGAATTTTTTTTTACAAAATTTACTTTTGAATATTATCTTATGATCATAAACAAGCTTCTGTCCAAGTTTGGTAGAAATCCAGGATAGTTTAAGAAAGTTATTAAAATTTCAAAAACTTTAACCACAGAGTGAATATTTGTGGACGCCGCCGCCGCCGACGGAATGTAGGATCGCTATGTCTCGCTTTTTCGACAAAAGTCGAAGGCTCGACAAAAATGCACTTTTTTGCCCCTTTTTGGCCCCAAATTCCTAAACGTTTAGGGCAACTACCCCCAAACTCAAACCCAGCTTTCCCTTTGTGATATGGAACCTTGTTGTACAATTTCATAAAGATCCATACACTTACACACAAGATATTGTCCTGAAACTAGAAAAATGTTTTTTTTTTGCCCCTTTTTGTCCCCTAATACCTAAAATTTTGAGGCAATTACCCCCAAAATCAATCCCAGCCTTTCCTGTGTGGTATAGTACCTTGCAGTACAATTTCAGAGAGATCCATACACTTGAACACAAGTTATTGTCTGGAAACTAGAATAAACTGCTTCGCTGAGCGCAGCTGGATACGCCCGCAGAGGTCCAACCCTGAACAGTTGGGTCAAAAGTGGACACAATATTCAAGCTTGAGACAGGTCTGAATTTGGATTGTAATTAAATATTTGACATATTATAGGTTTCTGAATAAATGTAGTCAAAGAACTTGAAATTGGTTATATGAATTGAATTTATATTCAATTAAAGATTTCTTGCTGTTGTGCAATACACTGTGCTGTTGCGCAATACTTAGTAAATCTGTTGTCAGACTATAAACAAATAAAGTTCAATTAATTTTCAATGTCATATTAGAAATTTATGAAAATGTAAAGGGAGCTTACATCAATAGATATAAACAATTCACCAAAGTTTCATGAGAATTGCTGACAGCATTTTTGAGTTATTGTCCGAAAACTGGAAAATCCCCCCTTTTTTAATGAATAAAACCCCATAACTCAGAAATGTAAAATGTAAAATTTATAAAATTCTAAATGGAGCTTACATCAATAGATATAAACAATTCACCAAAGTTTCATAAGAACTGCTGAAAGCATTTTTGATTTTTTGTCCGAAAACTGGAAAATCCCCCTTTTTTTTTATGAAAAAAACCCTGTAACTCGGAAACGTAAAATCTATAATATATAAAAATCGAAAGGGAATTCATGTCAATAGATATAAACAATTCACCACAATTTCTTGCAAGTTGGTGAAAGCATTCTTGAGTTATTGTCCGAAAACTGGAAAATCCCCCTTTTTTTAATGAATAAAACCCCATAACTCGGAAACGTAAAATCTAAAATTTATAAAAAACGAAAGGGAGCTCACGTCAATAGATATAAACAATTCACCAAAGTTTTATGCAAATTGGTTAAAGCATTTTTGAGTTAATGTCCGACATGTTGACGACGGACGGACAGACGGACAGACGGACGGACGGACAGACGGACGGACAGACGGACAACGGTATACCATAATACGTCCCGTAAACGGGCGTATAAAAATGCTTACTTTGTCCCCCTTTTGGCCGTTTATTCAGAAACGTTTTGGGCAATTACCCCCAAACTCAATTCCAGCTTTCCCTTTGTCATATGGAACCTTGCAGTACAATTTCAGAAAGATCCATACACTTACACACAAGTTATTGTCCTAAAACTAGAAAAAATGCTTGTTTTTTTGCCCCTAATTCCTAAAATTTTGAGACAAGTACCCCCAAAATCAATCTTAGCCTTTCCTTTAGTGGTATGGTACCTTGCAGTACAATTTCAGAGAGATCCATACACTTGAACACAAGTTATTGTCTGGAAACTAGAATAAAATGCTCCACTGGGGCGCAGCTTGATACGACCGCAAATGTCGAACCCTGAACAGTTGGGGCAAGTATGGACACAACATTTAAGCTTGATACAGCACTGAATTTGGTTTGTAATTAAATATTTGACACAGCATAGGTTTCTCACACAGAATGAAAGTCGTCTAAGAACTTAAAATTGTTTAATTTACCTATTCAAACCATATCATTATTATTTGCTTTTGTATATAAATCAGAAATAACCAATTAAAATTGAAAAGAAAAAAAAGGAAAAAACAATTCCTCCCAATTTTTTGAACCCCCTTATGATTCATCACCCCCAAACTCAATCCCAGCTTTCCCTTTGTGGTATGGTACCTTGCAGTACAATTTCAGAGAGATCCATACACTTGAACACAAGTTATTGTCTGGAAACTAGAAAAATGCTTGTTTTTTTGGCCCCAAATTCCTGAACGTTTAGGGCAATTACCCCCAAACTCAAACCAAGCTTTCCCTTCGTGATATGGAACCTTGCAGTACAATTTCATAAAGATCCATACACTTACACACAAGTTATTGTCATGAAACTAGAAAAATACTTGTTTTTTTGCCCTTTTATGGCCCCTAATTACTAAAATTTACACACAAGTTATTGTCATGAAATTTGAAAATGCTTGTTTTTTGCCCCTAATTCCTAAAATTTAGAGGCAATTACCCCCAAGATCAATCCCAGCATTCCCTTTGTGATATGGAACCTTGTGATACAATGTCAGAGAGATACATACACTTACACACAAGTTATTGTCATGAAACTAGAAAAATGCTTTTTTTTTTGCCCCTTTTTGGCCCCTAATTCCTAAAATTTGGAGGCAATTACCCCCAAAACCAATCCCAGCATTTGCTTTGTGAAATGGAACCTTGTGGTACAATGTCAGAGAGATCCATATACTTACACACAAGTTATGTCTGGAAGTTACAAAAATGCTTATTTTTGGCCCCTTATTCCTTAACTGTGGGTACCATAACCCCCAAAATCAATCCCCACCTTCCTTTTGTGGTATTGAACCTTATAGTTAAATTTCATTGAGATCCATTCACTTAAATTAAAGTTAGAGCAGTGATTTTGCTAGCGCTCGTCATTTACGAAACTGTTTTCAAAATGACGAAAGTATTTCAAATCAATTTCGTCACTTAAATTTGGAAAGTGTAAAAATATTTTCGCATGAAAATACTATAATTCTACCTGTCTTCATGTTTCTGACAAGTTTATGACCCTCAGCTAATTTCAACATTTTCAAAAGGTGATATAAATGTGTGATTACAGTTAATCCGCTTATCGCCATCGGATGGGTCACTAATCCGTTAATTATTAATAAACCTCATAATTGACCATCATAATTATTTTCCCCAGTAAAATCAGCCAGTCGGCATTTCAATTTTAATATATCTCAAGGCCAACGACCACAATTTGTAGTTTCGTCATTTGAACAAAATTGTTTTCCCCCAGACAGTTCGCGTTTTAATTTCAATATTTTTAAAACGATCACAATTTGCAGTTCGTTTGTTGTAGTTCCGTCATATGAACGTATTTTCGTCATCTTTGGTATAAAACTTTCGACAATTTCGATTAAAAAGATAGAACTTTATTCAAATCACGAGTCAAACGGGTGCTTCCTTTACGATATACTGCGCATGCGTGAAAGTATTCCTATGAATTTATAGACACTAAAATGTAAAATACGAGATAAATTTAGTATCAAAATAAACAAGAGAGACAAATATAGTTCTTACTAAGCGAATTAGATTTAAAAATGATAATTTCCTGCCTTTTTTAAACACGAACCAATCCGTAGACGAATCCGGATTCATTCTGAATTTATTATCTACTTGTCACTTCCCGTTTACATTTCATTTGAAAATCGAAAGTAAACGTGATCAATTCTTCATTAATTTAGAATTTACAGTTATAAGAATCGTTCCAATAAGGATTTGTACAAATCCTTGTTTCCAACTTTATAGAAATGAATTCCAAATATCGATATAAACGTTTTATGAGGAAAATGATTATGCAGTGAAATAGTCTTACAAATACAAAGTTCTACAAGTTCATTTATACTGTGATTCCTGGTTTAAAAAAGATGGAACCCAACTTTTGTTGATCAGGAATGTCCCCTGAAACTAATTGAAGTGAAATTTTGAACTAGATTTCCAGATCTTATATCCTAATCTTCATATTTAAGTGCTACTTTAGTCAAATCATGCAATAACTGCCTAGTAAATGTCTTAGTCCTTTAAAGTCTAACAAAGATGTATAGCTAGTGATATACATACATCCTTGGTCCCTTGCTGTTACCCAAAATAATGTTGATTTTCATCTCGCGCAAAAGTGACTTAAGCCCTCAAAATCCTAGCTTAAACCCTGAGTTAGAGTGTGAAAACTAATGTGTCTTCGGACGACAACGAAGACATACTAATATACGACCACAAAAATTTTTTTGCGGTCGTATAAAAATGCTTATTTTTTGCCCCCTTTTGGTCCCCTTTTCCTAAACGTTTTGGGCAATTACCTCCAAACTCAATTCCAGCTTTCCCTTTGTGATATGGAACCTTGTAGTACAATTGCAGAAAGATCCATAGACTTACACACAAGTTATTGTCATGAAACTAGAAAAATTCTTGTTTTTTGCCCCCTAATTCCTAAAACTTGGGAGGCAATTACCCCCAAAATCAATCCCAGCATTCCTTTTGTGATATGGAACCTTGTGGTACAATGTCAGAGAGATCCATACACTTACACACAAGTTATGTCTGGAAGTTACAAAAATGCTTATTTTTGGCCCCTAATTCCTTAACTGTAAGTACCATAACCCCCAAAATCAATCCCAACCTTCATTTTGTGGTATTGAACCTTGTAGTAAAATTTCATAGAGATCCATTCTCTTAAACTAAAGTTAGAGTGCGAAAACCCATCTGTCTTCGGACGACGATGCCAATGTCATACCAATATACAACCACAAATTTTTTTTGCAGTCATATAAAAACCAATTTAGTTTTGAAAATGTGGAAAATTATAACAAAAAACAGAACACAAACTTGATCTGTAACTTCTGGTGATATGACTACATACAAAACATCTTATCAGAAGATTGAAGATTTGTAAAACTTCTTGGATGAACAGACTACAAACCTCATAGTCCCCTTGTCTTCACAGGTATGGGACTACTAATTTAAGACAAGTGGACGAATTTCAAACAGTTGTGCAGTGGAGATTTCTCCTAGAAACTGAGATTGATGTCTTTATATTTAATTTATTGTCCTTACCAATCTTATAAAGCCAAAACCTTTAGCTCCATTTACAAAACATTCATTGATTTCACCATATGGTTTGAACAGATCTTTAAACTCTTCTTCTGTTGTATCCGGAGTTATGTTACCAACAAATAGTCTGCATCTTCCAGTGAATTTTTTCTGTTCTTTGGGGCCTTCATTGACTGGTAGGAAGACTGTGTCATAATTACTACCATGACCACCACCACCACCATGACCACCAAATTGCTGTTGACCCTGATGCTGACCACCTCCTGAAAAATGTACAGAAATGTATACATGAATATTTAGTTTTTCAGTCTGTAAATTGAACAAGAATGCATGTGTTGTCCTGATAAGCATGCTCCAATTCACAATTGAAAGAAGAGGAAAACAGGAAGGTGTTCAACAGATCCAAAAGACACATGCACGCTACAACTCATCACTGCTAGGCTGCTGACCAAATTCAAAATAATTCTATTCAATAGTAGTAATATCTGTAAACAGAGCAGACCCTACAAAGTATCAGCAAACCAGGGATGGGATAATCATAATCAGAATCAATTGTAAACGATTACATTTTCCAGAGTAATCAACAGTAATCTGTTGTTCATCAAATTTTTTCATTACATGTAATCATAATCTAATTGACTATAATAAAAATATAGTGTAATCATCAATTACTTTAATAAAAGTTTGATGAAAAAGAGCTCACAGATCCAAAAGGTATTTGAACATTAGTCATTACAACTTGTGGCTATCAAGCTGCTGACAAAATACAGTATTTCTGTTTAGTTGTACTTGAGAAAAGTGTGAAATTTAAATTGATTAGGTATTCAGTTCAATAGTAGCTGAAAAAAACTGTGACATAAAAAACAGAGCAACAAACAAGGTTAATGCAATGTATCCTACATGTTTAGTCTATAAGTGGGGGTATGTGGTGTAATACAATTTTGTAAGTCCTAAAAATGTATTGAAATCTTAAACTAAATCTCTTGACCATTGGTTCCCAATGCAAAACATTCAAGTGATGTACAATCTCTTGATGATATAAACTAAGGGAAGGAACCTCCACAGCACCAGACTTTGATGTTGACCATGTTTACAGGACAGCTGAATTGTGGTAATCTTAGTTTAAAAATAGAAGCCAGGCTTCATGTTGGAATTGTTACCAATGACAATTAATGACTTTGGTTATTATATGATAACATTTATACAATAAACATTATATATCAATCTATTCACTATACCTTACAATAAAAACCGAAGAATGAAATAGTTTCTATTGTGGGACTGTCTCGCTGGGTTTTTGTTCTGATGGTTAAAAATTGTTTAACCCTGCCACATTCTGTATGTGCCTGTCTCAAGTCAGGAGCCTGTAATTCTCTAGTTGTTGTTTGTTGCTGTTTATATTTGTTTTTCATTCATTTTGTATGCATAAATCATGCCGTTAGTTTTCTCATTGAATTGTTTAACATTTGTCATTACCAGGACTTTTATAAATTATAGCCGACTTAGGTGACTATGCAGGATGGGTTTTGCTCATTGACATTGTTGAAAAGGTTGGGATCAGACAACCCGCCAAATAAACAAGTAACAATCCCTCATCTGAGAGTGCTAAAAACAAAAGATTATTCGATCTGTATATTGCATGCTGAGTAAGATGGCAGTGTCAGAATTTTTATCAAGATTGCAGCATCTCATTCTCAAATGTTGCTGTGATATTAATGTGTGGTATGCTTTGTGTATCAGAGGATATTCCACATGTTTTTTTTCCATACAAATATGAACCTGGTCATACCCTATAGTCTATAAAAAAGGATCATTTAAATATTATTAATCTGAAGTGTGCATTTCAAACAATATTCAATAAACGAGAGGCCATTATTCTCGACATTATTAACCCCCCTTTTTATTTTATTTTTTATTTACCCTTTCCACCTGGTCCTCTATTTTGCCCACCCATTTGTCCTCCACCACCCCTTCCTCCTCCTCCTCGACCACCTCTGCCACCGCGTCCTCTTCCTCCAAAACCTCTTTGATTGTGATTTTGTCCATGAGTGTGATGTGGCGTTGCTTCTTTTTTTATGTTGTCTTTATTCTGATCTTTTGAGGCACTTCCTTCTTTATTGTTAGGCTGATTGGTGGTTTTGTTGGGTGTAGTGTTCTGCATTTTAAAGCCTTTCGATGTAGTAGTCGTTTCTTGAAATAATTCTTTTGTCTTTTTCCTTGGAGTTAGCGTGTTCCT
Source organism: Mytilus californianus (assembly GCF_021869535.1). Taxonomy (NCBI): domain Eukaryota; kingdom Metazoa; phylum Mollusca; class Bivalvia; order Mytilida; family Mytilidae; genus Mytilus; species Mytilus californianus. The sequence continues at coordinate 15,584,447 of NW_026262626.1, forward strand.
TGCTTTCAAAATGGCGTTCGTTCGCTTGGGGTATTATGTTAATTGCCCACGTGACTTGTATTTAAATTAGTTTCGAAAATGATGGATTACAATGAACAAAACGAAACTCAGTCAGTCTGTAGTGTAAAAAGTTGAGTGTAATTATTTTAGTTTGTTAAGTTTCAATATATTTTAATAAAAGAAAGAATTATTGAAGTACAAAAGTTAAAAAAAATATTCAAACTTTACAATGTAAGAACATTCCCTTGTTTACATCTGAATTATTTCTTTCTGTATTCACATGTTCAGTCCAAAGATCTTCAAAGAAATTCCCTACTGAAATAAAGGACATTTTTACCTAAGAATATTAAGGACACGGACTTATAAACCTAGGAAAATTTATCTGTGAACATTATTTACTGACACCAGATTAAAAATACTAGTAAATTCTGTGACCATGGACATTTTTTACAAATAAACACAATTTAATTGACATTCAATTTAAATGGAAACAAATTTCTTAATTGTGAAGAAAACGTTATACTTCTTGGAATAACTATAGATTCGGACTTAAACTTTAACCATCATATATCTGAGATATGTAAAAAGGCATCAAGACAATTAAATATTCTAAAACGAATGGGTAAATATTTAAACAGGCTAGGTCGGTTAACAGCATCTTTCGAATTTTAACTATTGTCCAGTAATTTGGCACTACTGTAGCGAAAAAAAAATCTTTTAAAATGGAAAAAAAATCAAGAAAGAGCTCTTAGATTCATCTATGAAGATTATCATAGTTCATACGAAAATCTGCTAGAAAAGTCAAAATTACCTTCTTTGAAAATAAGAAAATAAAAACTATTGCAAAAGAAACTTTTAAAATAATTCACAAAAAAAGTCCAAGCTATCCTCATGATTTAATAGATATCAAAATTCAGAAGTATGATTCAAGATCACAGAAAACAGCAGTACTCCCGAGAGTCAGAACTACAAGGTATGGTTTAAGATCGATCGCTATATAATGCTGCACAAATCTGGAATGAGCTGCCTAACCATTGTCGAATGGAAACATCTTTTGAACAATTCAAAAAATTGGTACAAACATGGGATCCAGATAACAGCTCATGCCAGTGCAGTGCATGCATATAGTGTTTTTATGCCTGTGCTTTTTTGATGTTTTATTTTTTGTGTGACAATTTGATTTGTTTAGCTTTTTTAGTTGCTATTATCTACTGTTCTTATCATTTTAACTTGTGCTATGTTTTAAGATATACTTTATTTTGCATACTATGCTTTTAATTTTTATATGTCATCTATGGTATCTTTCTATGCACTGTATGTTTAAAATTGTGTTGTTTTCATGACTTATGTATGTGTGTGTATATATGTTGTTATTCAATCGATTTGAAAAGCTCACAAGACTGCTTGTGTTTATGTAGTTTATTGAATATCGACTTTAAATAAAACTTTGAATTTGAATTTGAATTGAATTGAATTTGAATTTAAATTTATACTATGACGGACACATTATTACCCCGAGGGCATATTTATTGCTTACACTTATACTCCCTCCACCACTCGACATTTGTATTTGTTGTACAGAGTCTTGAGACTATATACACACGCAATTTAGAGTTAGCGAAATATAGTTATTAACGCTTGAAAGTTATCAAATTTAGGGTGATGGGTGTCAGCAGACATATATACACACTTTGATCAATTTAAGTCTGATAATGTGCATTCTATAACACATGCTCCTTGTTTAAGCTTCCTAAGTCTCCTATATCGTTCAAGTTCAAAAGCTTTATTTGTAGACGGATATTAGTATACAGAAAACATAAGCTCTATTCAGCTTTTTGTCAATTTAAAATCGATCTTGTCCCAGATGGTAATGAGCACACCCTTGAAATTTGTACAGTCTACTATAAGGGAATTGTGATCACAATTCTGCCTATAAAATATCTTTCCATTTCACTTTTCCAATATATTCAATTATATAGTATATGTTTGTCAAAAAGGTATATTTTCTGGTATCGCTTTAACGCTGGGCATATAGATAGCATATGCGGAAGATCTTCCGATTTTGGCTATACATTAAGTTGATAAGTTGGTGCTGTATCATATCTGCTATGTCTTTCCTGCCTGTATAGGATATATGTTCTTCTCATCATCCTACTTTAAATAATGCCTTTACGAACGTCAAGAAAAAGAGAGGCGAAAGATACCAAAGGGACCTAGTGACAAGAACTGTAAGTTGCAGTGTAGTGTATATATACGCGGAGTTCCGACTCTATGGTGTTAGGCAGCTTACATATATTTAAAGGGGCATTAGCTTCGATTTAAAAAAATAAATAAAATAAGATCCTTTTTGTTTTAAGTACTAGAATAAAAGCGGAATTTTTAAATAATATTTTGTTATAAGCAGTCAGTTTGGCCCAAATATGTCAAAATAAACCCATTATTAATAACATCGCTGATGTATTATTTACTTGCAAGTCAATAATTTAATCATTTAATCCGTATTCATGTGAGCTTCAATTTAACCCCTTAGCTAGAGATGGGTTACACGTGTGCAGGCTAGACAGCTATTAAAAGGAAAAGAATGTCAACATTGAATGTAAAACAAGGGTGAACCATTTGGTTGACTGATTCAATCCACAAACATCATTCCTATACAGATAAAAACGATGATTAACATATGTTTTAACCTTTAATATGAAATCAAGCAGACCTAGAAAAATCCAATTGCACATGCTCGCTTTCTATTTATATTCATATTCATGCATGTGTATATCGGGTTATATGACCGTCGGCAGTCTTCGGGGATCATTTTTCTGGTTAATTATTGTAGGTAAATGGCTGAAGTAGCAGTTCTTTGTGGCATCGATTGTATGTCACATAATGTGTCTGAAAGTATTTCTAGGAAATTTATCTGGCTCAATTTGACTTTTTGTCATAGGTTAAATTTCTAAGCCATATGAAAATCGTAGGAGAATATAAGCCTTTTAGATATTATATTCGGTTGTTTGTTCCCATAGCCCATTAAGGAGTGGTTTCTTCTTTTGACTATTACTTAATACAGTCATTAATATTTATTTCATTTTCTCGTTTATTCGTTCTTAATTGAAGACCTATTTAAGTGAGTCGTCGGAGTTTGTTGGTTCAATAACATTTCCGCTTTAACGCTGGGCATATAGATAGCATATGCGGAAGATCTTCCGATTTTGGCTATACATTAAGTTGATAAGTTGGTGCTGTATCATATCTGCTATGTCTTTCCTGCCTGTATAGGATATATGTTCTTCTCATCATCCTACTTTAAATAATGCCTTTACGAACGTCAAGAAAAAGAGAGGCGAAAGATACCAAAGGGACCTAGTGACAAGAACTGTAAGTTGCAGTGTAGTGTATATATACGCGGAGTTCCGACTCTATGGTGTTAGGCAGCTTACATATATTTAAAGGGGCATTAGCTTCGATTTAAAAAAATAAATAAAATAAGATCCTTTTTGTTTTAAGTACTAGAATAAAAGCGGAATTTTTAAATAATATTTTGTTATAAGCAGTCAGTTTGGCCCAAATATGTCAAAATAAACCCATTATTAATAACATCGCTGATGTATTATTTACTTGCAAGTCAATAATTTAATCATTTAATCCGTATTCATGTGAGCTTCAATTTAACCCCTTAGCTAGAGATGGGTTACACGTGTGCAGGCTAGACAGCTATTAAAAGGAAAAGAATGTCAACATTGAATGTAAAACAAGGGTGAACCATTTGGTTGACTGATTCAATCCACAAACATCATTCCTATACAGATAAAAACGATGATTAACATATGTTTTAACCTTTAATATGAAATCAAGCAGACCTAGAAAAATCCAATTGCACATGCTCGCTTTCTATTTATATTCATATTCATGCATGTGTATATCGGGTTATATGACCGTCGGCAGTCTTCGGGGATCATTTTTCTGGTTAATTATTGTAGGTAAATGGCTGAAGTAGCAGTTCTTTGTGGCATCGATTGTATGTCACATAATGTGTCTGAAAGTATTTCTAGGAAATTTATCTGGCTCAATTTGACTTTTTGTCATAGGTTAAATTTCTAAGCCATATGAAAATCGTAGGAGAATATAAGCCTTTTAGATATTATATTCGGTTGTTTGTTCCCATAGCCCATTAAGGAGTGGTTTCTTCTTTTGACTATTACTTAATACAGTCATTAATATTTATTTCATTTTCTCGTTTATTCGTTCTTAATTGAAGACCTATTTAAGTGAGTCGTCGGAGTTTGTTGGTTCAATAACATTTCCGTTCAATACCCATTGCAGCTATATGGTTAGCGTGAAATAGAACTTCTGTAAATTTTAATGTATTAAATGTAGCATTGTTTTTTTTTTTGGATGTAGAAAATAGAGTCAAACAATTCAACCATGTACATAAAATATATTACTAAATGCAAGGCAATTTTATACTTAGATCAAAGAGTGTTATAATTATTCAACACGATCTATAGTGAATACAATTTTTATACCACCTATAAAAGGGCAACTGCAGACTTTAATATTTTATTACAATGCTATAAAGGATTAGAACTTGTTGCCAAATGATTTAAAGAGCAACATAAATTTTGAATCTTATAAATCTGGTGTTAAAGATTTTCTGCCAAAAATGGATAGCAACGATTTTAATAGCAAATTTTTATTTTATTGAATTGCTTAAATATTCTAGTCAATATCATCGTAATTTATAATTTTAACATAATTTGTATAAATCTTCCAAATTCATGATTTCTTATAATTATGTATTTAATATCTTTAAGAATGTAACATAAATGGACCCATGCATTGGAAATAAGCCGTATGGTTTTCATGGGCAATCCTGTTTAGGTATCATCATTTGTTTTAAGATTTTAAGAATTTAGTATGTTTACATGTCTGTTAATGTTTTATTCTGTTTTCATAATGTTTTATGTTGATATTTGATTAAATAAATCTATGTATCTATGTAAGTATGTTGTTATTAGTACTACACTGTATCACTTAAGTTTCGGTCGGATGAATGTTAAATTGATGTTGTTGCGAATATCTATATCTAAGATGTCAAGCATTAGAAGTGCATTTCAGATGGATCGGATCATTAAAGGCCCACTTGATTGCTGTTTTCACAAAAAAAAAATGAGTTCGAATATAATGGTGTTTAGGAAAATGCAATAAAATTATTGCGAATTTGTTGAATTATTAGTGATATAAAGCCGAAGACAACATTTGTGCCACTAAACATGCATACTTTGTCAGAAGAAAAAAACTTTCTTTTACGGACGGGCGCAGGATCTGATTACCCTTCTGGAGCACCTGAGATCATGGGCACTCCCGGTTTTTGGTGAGGTTCGTGTTGCTTGTCTGTCTTCAAGTTTTCGATGTTGTGTTCTGCAGAGCGTTGATGTTTTTTTCTTGTCTTTGCCATGGCGTTGTCAATTAAGTTGTTTTTGACTTAGGGAGCTACCATTTGATTTTTATGGGGGGGGGCTAGGATAAAATTTGAAAAAAATAGGCAGGACAGGAGTTTTGAGTAAAAAAAAGGCAGGATGAGACACTTGAAAAAAAAAGTCAGGATGACAATTTAGGTAAAAAAAAGTTAGGATAAACTTTAAAAAAAAAAAGGCAGGACCGAATAGAGTGAAAAATAAAAAGGCAGGACAGAGATTACAACTAAATAAAAAAAATTTTCCTCCTAGCCCCCCTCATAAAAATCAAATGGTAGCTCCCTTATGAGTATGAACTGATATCACTGTGATATCTTCCGTTTTTATTTGTATTGCAGTTTTGCTACAATATATTATTGAAACTGAACATAAATTCATCACAAAAAGGGAAAAATGGAAACTATGTACGTGCTTAGTTTTTTAACAACTAGAACAAATAAAATGTTTTATAAATATGTAAGACTCAGATCGACGTCCGGTCTCTAATCGACGTCCGTTCCTCAAATCGACGTCCAAATCTGACGTCACTATATAAATAACACATAGCTGAGAGGGTGATAGAGCAGATTGTTACCTCGAGAAAACATTGTCAACCGCGGCGAAGCCAAGGTTGACAATGCTTTTTCGAGGGGTACCAATCTGCTCTATCACCCTCTCAGCTATGTGTTATTTAATTTATTATATTGAATGTCCTATCACTATTGTCTTGTACAGATTAATTTTCTTTTAAAAGTATTTTCTATGACGTCACGTACTTAACAACGTTACGGGTATTAGAAAAAAACAACAAAAGTTAAGCAAGATGTCTTATTTTTTTTATTTTGACAGTCATATAATAAAATCTGAGCCAAAACTTAAGCAATGTATTTTATTACTTGATGTACTAGTAAATTCAGTTCATTGTCCTGTCCTTTAAATTATCGATTTTTGATTGGTCTGGACGAGAGGGTAACATTCAAAAAAATTGTCACCTGCTCAGCCATGTGATAGAGTAAATTAACACCCTCGTATAAGCCTATCAAAATATGGCATTTTAACGTGAAGTATAATAAAATAAAATAACATTCCAAATCGACGGCTAATTTTATGCCCCTTTATCGACGTCTTTTTTTGTTGTTCTCAAATCAACGTACAAATTTTGATTCTCTTATCGACGTCTCCTTTTATGGACTTGTCGCAGTGATATCACCACTTTATTAAAGGATGGATTGAACCTAAAACTCAAAAAGTTGTTGAAAAATCTAAGTCCAAATAATAATACTTTTCAACAATTGGCTGTAAGTTTTTATTCTTTCTATTGTTTGAGTCTGTATACTGCCCTCTAGATGTCTTTGATTATCTTTGTTTTTATGTTGTTGTCTCATTGTCGTACAATGCACACCCACATGTCATTTAGGGAGCTACCATTTGATTTTTATGGGAGGGGGGGGGGGGGGGGGGGGGGCTAGGATGAAATTTGAAAAAAATAGGCAGGACAGGAGTTTTGAGTAAAAAAAAAAGGCAGGACAGGAGTTTTGAGTAAAAAAAAAAGGCAGGATGAGACACTTGCAAAAATAAAAAAGTCAGGATGACAATTTAGGTAAAAAAAAGTCAGGATAAACTTTAAAAAAAAAGGCAGGACCGAATAGAGTGAAAAATAAAAAAGCAGGACAGAGATAACAACTAAAAAAAAATGCAGGACAACATTTTTCATGCTAGCCCCCGCTCCCCCCCCCCCCCCCCCCCCATAAAAATCAAATGGTAGCTCCCTTAGTTATATGAAAAAGAAAGGAAAACGACAACGTAGGTCGAGAATATGAACGTCTTTCGTCAAAATATTAATATGCATGCATGTACATGTTATATAGTAATATGTTGTTGGTGATTGTCCTATTGTCATTTTCTAATATTTGTCCTTTTATTTAGATAACAATATAAGAAAAGTTAAACAGTTATAGTTTCTGTAAGCTACTTCACAAAAAAAACAAAAAAAACGATACAGATAATATAAACAAAGATAAATTGAAAAAAAAAAGTTTGAATAAAATTAAACATCGCGATAAGAGTCTCCTCATCGATCGGATGTCGTTTTTGTGATTCATTAAGTCATATATATTGGACGTCGATAAGAGGGTTGAAATATCATGAATATTAGACACTGATTTGAGAACATGACGTCGGATTTGGACGTCGATTTGAGGAACGGACGTCAATAAGAGGTCGGACGTCGATCTGAGTCTAACATATATTTCAAGATGAACTAAACACTGAGTGAGATGCTTAACCAACAGCCCCTCAAATATGAGGGGTGCAAAATTCCTATTTACTTATTCATGTTATTCGCCATGATTAATCACGTGATTAATAGACCACGTTGAGAAGTTATATGCTAGATTGCGGATACCAAACGATGTCATGTCGACGATTTCGTATACATTTGTATTTATAAATATTTTGATATTTATATGTAGTTTGAAAATCTATTTCTTTTAAAAGACAGGGAATTGAAAAGACAGAGAAATTAAGAGACAAGTATGAGGATAGGCATTCGATAAATAAAGTTGATATTTTACAAATATATTCCAGTTGGTAAATATAAAAAAGAAGATGTGGTATGATTGCCAATGGGACAACTCTCCACAAGAGACCAAATGACACAGAAATTAACAACTATAGGTCACCGTACGGCCTTCAACAATGAGCAAAGCCCATACCGCACAGTCAGCTATAAAAGGTCCCGAAATGACAATGTAAAACAATTCAAACGAGAAAACTAACGGCCTAATTTATGTACAAAAAATGATCGAAAAACAAATATGTAACACATAAACAAACGACAACCACTGAATTACAGGCTCCTGACTTGGGACAGGCACATACATACAGAATGTAGTGGTGTTAAACATGTTAGCTGGATCCCAACCCTCCCCCTAACCTGGGACAGTGGTGTAACAGTACAACATAAGAACGAACTATAAAAATCAGTTGAAAGAGGCTTTATTCTAAAACCAGTTGTTGGCATGACACGGGTTATGTTCTTCTCATATATTTTATGATGGTATAATACTAAACCCCTAACAGGAGGGATTGTGCCTGATATTCATATGATGAAGACATAATCTTTCAATCAGTTTAATTGAGGCCTGGAGCTGGCATGTCAGTAACTGCTAGTAGTCTGTTGTTATTTATGTATTATTGTCATTTTGTTTATTTTCTTTTGTTTCCTATTCTGACATCGGACTCGGACTTCTCTTAAACTGAGTTTTACTGTGCGTACTGTTGTACGTTTGTTTTTTCTACATTGGCTAGAGGTATAGGGGGAGGGTTGAGATCTCAAAAAACATGTTTAACCCCTGTCCCAAGTCAGGAGCCTCTGGCCTTTGTTAGTCTTGTATCATTTTTAATTTTAGTTTCTTGTGTATAATTTGGAGTTTAGTATGACGTCCATTATCACTGAACTAGTATACATATTTGTTTAGGGGCCAGCTGAAGGACGCCTCCGGGTGCGGGAGTTTCTCGCTGCATTGAAGACCCATTGGTGGCCTTCGGCTGTTGTCTGCTCTATGGTCGGGTTGTTGTCTGCTCTATGGTCGGGTTGTTGTCTCTTTGACACATTCCCCATTTCCATTCTCAATTTTATTAACTCATCAGATGGCTACAAATACAAATACACGTGGACGTGGCCGGGTACTTGTACATCCAAACAACACAAAGGCACTAAGTACAGATCTGAGAGTACTCGCAGTTACTGACAACTAGTTCAAAGCCACTAACAACTAATAAAAAAATCATGCATCTATAAGACTAAATAATCAATCCGTACACAGCCAAAATCCAATGGATTAAGTGTAAAGACGTCATAAACAGTCAGAGAAAAACATGACCTTGTGCAATGCCAAGATACAGGTATCGACAGATTGTAGATCCATGAATGTGTATATGTATATAACAATAATATTTAGCTTGCTTTCAATTTACTGATAACAGAATCAATATTAGTACCAATAAAAACAATATTTAATGATCTAATTACAGTGTTGAATTGGTAACCTTTTAGAATAAATTTATTTAAAGGATCGATAAGCTTACCAGGATCGTTTCTAAATTTCCGGGCACGGTAAACAATATTGCCGTAAAAATGCGGATGTGCAATCCCGTTTGAAATAAGTTTTCTACAGGTACAACCAAACTTCAAAACCAAATCTTTATATCTGTGGAAGAATTTTGTAAAGGTTTTTTAGTAATTTGTGGTAACGAAATCCCTGGCTTAATAATTTACCAGTAATACATAGATTACGTTCGTTAAAATCAAAAACGTCACCACAACAGACACGGGCATAGCGAACGAGTTGTGAAATATAAACACCGTTAGATGGTGCCAAAGGAACATCACCATCCAAAAAGGGAAAATTAACAATAGGGAACGAAAAATCGTCCCTTTTGTCGTAAATTTTAGTGTGGAGTTTCCCGTGTAAAACCGAAATATCTAGATCTAGTAAAGGACAGTTGTTACCGTTTAAATTTGATTTATTTAAAGTAAGTTCCTTTGGGTATATTTAGGCAGTATATTGAGAAAATTCTTGATTATTTAACGAAAAAATATCATCAAGATAACGGTAAGTGTTGTTGAATTTATCAATTAAATGCAATTTAGACGGGTCTTTACTGAGTTTGGTCATAAACTGTGATTCAGAACAGTACAAAAACAAGTCTGCTATTAAAGGGGCGCAATTAGTGCCCATAGGAATACCTACAACCTGTCGATAAACTTTGCTGCCGAATCGTACATAAATGTTATCAAGGAGAAAATAAACAGCTTCAATCATCTCATCACACCTCCAGTAAGTATGTCTAGCATATTTACCTTTCTCGTTAGAGAAGAAGGCTTTAAATGAGTTGCAGCAAATATATTTGCATTCAGATTTACCAAACGACCATTTAATTAAATAGTCAAATTTTTGTTTGATAAGATTGTGTGGAAGTGTAGTGTAAAGAGTAGAAAAATCAAAACTGTCAACAGAATCAAGAAGACCATCAAAAGTATGTAATTTATCTAAAACATCCAAAGAATTTTTTACACTCCAAAAATAGTTAATTCCACTTTTTTCAAATATTTTATTACAATAGTTTATGATAAGCTCTTTGATAGAAGTTAAGGAACTTGTTAAAAGCTCTGAAAGATAAGTTGTAGAAAACTTACTAGAGGCCGAGATGAAACGATATTTTACTGGTTTTTTTGTGTAGTTTAGGTAACCAATACATAGTAGGGACCTTCAAATGTTCAGAAGAAGCCTTAAGCTGTGATGTGGTTATGATATGTTTGTTAACTATATGACTCTATGTGGGGCGCATGGACTTGAATGTAGATGAATTCAAAATTTCCGAATTAAGAACTTCCGCGTAGTATTTACGGCAAACCCCCACCACATTGTTGGCTGCTTTGTCGGCCGGTACAAACACAAACTGCTTTGAAAGTTCTTGAAGTTTATTTCTTATTCTGGAAATAGGCGTATTATGTACTCTATTATTTACTTCTAAATTGTTTTCAAAATGTGATATTCTATTGTCTACCACATTCATACATTTATTCAAATAAGAATCAAGAGATTTTTTATCAGATTTTTCCCGTTTACACCAATTTTTACAAAACGAGGAAAGAGCATCCTTGGTGACCTGACGACACTGTTTCCAATCTATTTTAGATGGAGGACGATATTTTGGTCCTTTTTTCAAAAAGTTTTTAACCTCTCTGTCCTGGACGATATTGAGGTCCCCCGTAATAACATGGCCATAGGGAACATATCTAAACTTCGACGATTCACAGTTTCAAGTTAAAGGAGTATTATTTTCTACATTGACGTCTGATGTTACCGGCGTATAATTAAAAATCAAACTTCTGCTGGGTTTTTTGTATGTGTATGAAATAATAGGTGGTTCTGCGTTATCAAAATAGGGAGGTATGAAGTTTTGAACGGTAGAGTCAATAAATATACTAGATAAGTTGATAAAATCAATACATCTGCTAATATATTTAATTTTTAAAAAATGACGTTTATGATCTTCAGGTTTGTCGATACGCGGGAACAGCCTATATATGGTGTCAAAGAGCTGTAATTATACGCGAATATTCATACATGGGCTGAAGAAAGAGATTTTGTCACACTCCTTGAAAATATCATGTAATTTATTAATTGGTATTTGACCCAGTTTACATAATAATTGATGCCACATATAATAATGTTTTTTTCTCCTTTTGACTTTTAATTAAAAGACATTAACATGTGTCCAATCTGCTAGGCAATCAACATAAAACTTTTTTCTTAGAAAATTATTGAAATGCTTAATAAGTATAGATACTCAGAATATTGGTTAATATGCATGCCAAAGTATAATTTTTGCAAATTAATATTTTGAAAACTCTCTATTTTCCTTATACTCTTTTAATTTCAACTAGCCCCCCCCCCCCCCCCCCCCCCCCCAAACCAAGACATGATCAGTCCCCTATTCAAATTGAAAATGTAATTCTTTTTAATTTGTTTGCTTGTTATTTCTTTCAAGTTCAGGGTGAAGACAGGTCTCTATTTTGTATATCTGATCAATATATTTTAAACTATTTTATCCAGGAAACTATACTTGAAAACATATAATTTTTTTTCCATATAAAATATGAAATACAGCAGCTTTACATTCAAATATATCTATCATCCTATTTCTTGTTACTGATTTTTTGTCAAACTATTAAGTTTTCCATTTAATAGATATTTGCCAATAGGGTTGAGAGAGACGGTTTTTAATTCTTGAACAAACTAGAACTAACATAGTATAGTCATAGAAAGATTAAATTATGGGGAAGTAACTCTTGACAATTTTTACGATTTAAAGGGCAGGTCGCAAGCAAACGCTTTGTTTTGGTTCGATTTCGAAAGTGAGGCTATTCACCAGCCATTCATCATTTAAATGAGTTACCGCACTTTGTGATGTGAATTAAGTGAATATTGACAAAGTAGAAAGCATACCGTTTAATAAAAAGTATTACAAAACCAGAGAAAAGAAGAATTTTAATTTTTAAACCGGAAGTGAATAAAAAACCGCGACCAGAAGCGGCGTGGAGATGGATGAAGAGAGCGGAGAGCTATTGTCCCAGAACAAAATAGAGGTTTTGTGTTATAATTTTCTTAAATTAAGCTTAATAATTAGTCCTTATCATTTCAAGAAGGTCCACTGAAATGCATGATTATAATTTTCTGCGTGTCCAGGCGGAATCATAACAGATATCGTGCATTTTCGAAATCGTTAAAGGGCGGCAACTCCAGCGCGGCATATATTAGAAATTAAGAAAATAATCGACAGATAAACAGGTGATGCATAAAAAAAACATAACATTTACATGTCCTTATGATGTTTCAACTAAGTTTCAATTTAAAATATGAAAGATGAAAAAAAAGCTCCTAGTGATATACAAAAAAAAAAGAGTGGTCATTAACTCACAAAGATCTGCCCAACCTAAGGGAGTACCAGAGATGGGTGCAAGACAACTCATACCCTCTACAAAAAGACAACTTGGACCGTCATTAATTCCATTTCGGACAAAGTATTAAAGGAGAGTAATGCACTTGTATTCAAATTATAGAATCACCATGATGAAGTAGAAATTAGAATTTACAAGTACATTAAACCAATTATTTTTGGCACAACATTTTTTTGCAAATGCAGCAAGGTACAAAGGCTACTTTAATGTGACGTGTTCGAAAATCAGTGCGATCATTAATTTTTTAAAGAATCGTGCCCTTGGAAACATTAATTATATTTAAATTCTCCCTCATGAATTCGTCCGAATTTAAAACATTTCTATTCTAAATACATGGCTAAATAAGAGACAAGTCATAATTTAGGTTTGTTTGCTCGCAGTAACTTTCTTATTTTCTCAGCGAAACAACATTTAATATCTTGTAAACATTTTACAAATTACAAAAATATACCACAATTCCATCTATATACATTCACAATGTCCTCTAAATACATATCAATACAAACATAACTGTAATATATTATGCAGAGCTTAACGTTAACTTCGTCTATCAAAGTTACTGGAGCACATCGATAATAACCAAACGTAATCAGGACTTATATATGCCTATAAAACCCCACCCGTACTACCGCCCTCGAAATATTCGTGCAGAAAACAACAGTAACATCAGACCACTTCTGATTTACATACTAGCCAAACTTGTACCACAAGTCTAAAGATAGAAATAGAATAGGGAAATTCCAAATATAACGGAATAGAAATAAATTTAAATTCTCCCTCATGAATTCGTCCGAATTTAAAACATTTCTATTCTAAATACATGGCTAAATAAGAGACAAGTCATAATTTAGGTTTGTTTGCTCGCAGTAACTTCGATAAAACAAAGGAATAAATAATTTGAGAACTATATGCCAAGATTCAAGGAAACAGCCATTTGAGATTTTAAATTGTCTTTAATATACCCATCTTAGGCTTTATCCGAAGCCCATCTACCGTGGACTTTAAGTAACCTATCAGAGACTCCTCTATTAGCCCCCGTAGAAGCGCCACCACTTCTCAAACTATGAAGCCCAAACTTAAACTTATCTAAACCAATATCTGATAAACTCTCTAACAAAATTTCTCTCGCTCTGGTATAGGACAATGGACTATTTATATTACATAATTTATAAACATCTTTCAATTTCATAAAAGACAGTGCTCTGAAAATATAGCTATCAGAATTTTTGCTCAATTCAGCTAAATTGATATACTTATTTAACCAAAAAACTGGACATAAATCTGTACCTGTAGCAGCTATAACAACAGAATTACCCCTTCTGTATAAATCAGTTTTGCTTTTATCAATGCGAATTTTAACATGACTGACTTGAAACTCAATATTATTCATCTTAATGTTAGCCAATTCACTATACCTCAAAAATCCAGAAAATCCTAACAGAAATAATACTACTACACGCAATTTTTTGAGATTATTATGATCTCCGAACTTCAAAACAATTTTCCTTAATATATCTGACGTAATAGGTTCTTTTTTGTTTATAGATTTACTTAGCAATCTCCTTCCTCCTTCATAAATAAGACCAAGGAATTTGTCTGAACAAGGATTATGTTCGAAATTAAAGTCATGAAACCATTTTATTGAATAAAAACTTGCATCTAAAATCGCAACACTGGATCCCTGTTGAATGAGTCCACCTATATACATAGAAATCGTAGTAGTTGTCGCTGGTAAACACTCAAGTGAACATGAAACACACCATTTTTCAAACTTTTTAAAATAGCACTTGTATTTCTTAATTGTAGAATTTGATCTAGACGATTCGACAAAAGAGGGTAAATCTCGTATGATACTGGCAAATCTCGAATCATTGGCATAACACTCAAATTGTTTCCATTGATCTGTAAAATAAATATAATAATGAATACCAAGTAATAACTATAAACAAAGTAAATATAATTAACATTACTACTATAAATGAATGCGGCATTTCCCTCGCAAACAACCCAGTGCGGCATTTCCCTCGCAAACAAATAAATGCGGCATTTCCCTCGCAAACAAATGAAAGCGGCATTTCCCTCGCAAACAAATGAGTGCTGCATTTTCCTCGCAAACAAATGAATGCGGCATTTTCCTCGCACACTTACTGTGGCATTCAACCTCACAGTATCTAAAAAAGTCATATACTTATATATATACAGTGGCATTAACCCTCACTGTATTCATAAACAATTAATCAACAATGTTAACAATGACATATCTAATTGTTGCAGTTAAAACATCACAATGTTAAATTTAACATACTTACGAATATAGTCTCATATCTGATAACTGTGGCAAATAACCATCGCAGAAAACTAAATCAACTACAGTCTGTATACAACATTCAATGCATAAATCTCAATACTTCGAGAAATCCAACAACAAAACATATACATTACTGTTAAAAGGTCTCTGTGCAAATATACTCTTTTCTTGTGAACCTTTTGTAAAAAAGTTCATAGGTTTTTAAAATAACGCACTGTATCACCATATTGCCAAGAAAATCCTAAATATTTTTGATGATCAGGGTGAATTTCTATATGGTGATAACCAGACTTTAAATCAAATTTAAACCCAAAACCGCTAAAATTTACAAATGTCATAGCTTCTTTAACCCTAACCAACCTAAGGGAGTACCAGAGATGGGTGCAAGACAACTCATACCCTCTACAAAAAGACAACTTGGACCGTCATTAATTCCATTTCGGACAAAGTATTAAAGGAGAGTAATGCACTTGTATTCAAATTATAGAATCACCATGATGAAGTAGAAATTAGAATTTACAAGTACATTAAACCAATTATTTTTGGCACAACATTTTTTTGCAAATGCAGCAAGGTACAAAGGCTACTTTAATGTGACGTGTTCGAAAATCAGTGCGATCATTAATTTTTTAAAGAATCGTGCCCTTGGAAACATTAATTATATGGAAAACTGCATCGTTAGCACTCTCATGTGTACAATTCTTGCCAGATTTTTATGAAACTTATATTGTAGGTTTATATCATCATTCAATGTAACAGACTAGTTCGAAAATCAGTGCCATCAATAATTCATGATATGGAAAATTGCATTGTTATAGCGCTCTCATGTGTACAATTCTTGCCAGATATTTATGAAACTTATATCATAGGTTTATAACAGCAATGTCTCAGACAAGTATGAAAATCAGTGCCAATCAATTATTTTTAAAAGAGTTGTGCCCCTTAGAAATATTAATTATATGGAAATCGCTTTCACAATTTTTGCCAGATTTTTATACGACCGCAAAAATTAAAAATTTTTTGGTCGTATATTGGTATGACGTTGGCGTCGTCGTCGTCGTCGTCGTCCGGCGTCTTCCGAAGACACATTGGTTTTCGCACTCTAACTTTAGTTTAAGTGAATGGATCTCCATGAAATTTTACCATAAGGTTCAATACCACGAAAGGAAGGTTGGGATTGATTTTGGGGGTTATGGTACCAACAGTTAAGGAATTAGGGGCCAAAAAGGGGCCAAAAATAAGCATTTTTGTAACTTTCAGACAATAACTTGTGTGTAAGTGTATGGATCTCTCTGACATTGTACCACAAGGTTCCATATCACAAAGGGAAGGCTGTAATTGATTTTGGGGGTAATTGCCTCAAAATTTTAGGAATTAGGGGCCAAAAAGGGGCAAAAAACAAGCATTTTTCTAGTTTCATGACAATAACTTGTGTGTAAGTGTTTGGATATTTCTGAAATTGTACTACAAGGTTCCATATCACAAAGGGAAAGCTGGAATTGAGTTTGGGGGTAATTGCCCGAAACGTTTAGGAATTGGGGGCCAAAAATAAGCATTTTTCTAGTTTCCAGACAATAACTTGTGTTCAAGTGTATGGATCTCTCTGAAATTGTACTGCAAGGTACCATACCACAAAGGGAAGGCTGGGATTGAGTTTGGGGGTGATGAATCATAAGGGGGTTCAAAAAATTGGGGGGGGGGGATTTTTTTTTTTTTTTTTTTTTCTTTTTATTCCTTTTTTTTTTCTTTTAAAATTTTCCATTTTAAGTTGGTTATTTCTGATTTATATTTAAAAGCAAATAATAATGATATGGTAGGAGATACACACCAAACAGGATGTGTAAATTATTATATAATAAGTATTGCACAATAGCAAGAAATCTTCAATTGCACAGTATTGCGCAATAGCAAGAAATCTTCAATTTAACAGTATTGCGCAATAGCAAGAAATATCCAATGGCACAATATTGCGCAATAGCAAGAAATTGTCAATTGTACAGTATTGCGCAATAGCAAGAAATATTCAATTGCACAGTATTGTGCAAAAGAAGATACTTCGTATAAATTGCTTATTTCTTGATCAATTTCAATGGGGTTTTATTCTTGAATTCTTGGGGTTCTTTAATATGCTGAATCTAACCGTGTATTAAGTTTTTGGATTTTGGGCCCCGTTTTTAAATTGGTCCACATTGAGGTCCAAAGGGTCCAAAATTTAACTTTGTTTGATTTCATCAAAAATTGAATTATTGGGGTTCTTTGATATGCCGAATCTAACCGTGTATTTAGATTTTTAATTTTGGGTCCCGTTTTTTAAATTGGTCTACATTAAGGTCCAAAGGGTCCAAAATTAAACTTAGTTTGATTTTAACAAAAATTGAATTCTTAGGGTTCTTTGATATGCTGAATCTAAACATGTGTTTAGATTTTTGATTAAGGGCCCAGTTTTCAAGTTGGTCCAAGTTGGGGTCCAAAATTAAACTTTGTTTGATTTCAACAAAAATTGAATATATGGGGTTCTTTGATATGCTGAATCTAAACATGTATTTAGATTTTAGAATTTTGGCCCAGTTTTCAAGTTGGTCCAAATTGGGGTCCAAAATTAAACTTTGTTTGATTTCAACAAAAAATGAATATATGGGGTTCTTTGATATGCTGAATCTTACCATGTATTTAGATTTTTTATTTGTGGGCCCGCTATCAAATTGGTTCATATTGAGGCCAAAAGGGTCCACAATTAAACTTTGTTTGATTTCATCAAAAATTGAATTATTGGGGTTCTTTGATATGCCAAATCTAACTGTGATTTTAGATTTTTAATTTTGGGTCCCGTTTTTTAAATTTGTCTACATTAAGGTCCAAAGGGTCCAAAATTAAACTTAGTTTGATTTTAACAAAAATTGAATTCTTCGGGTACTTTGATATGCTGAATCTAAACATGTGTTTAGATTTTTGATTATGGGACCAGTTTTCAAGTTTGTCCAAGTTGGGGTCCAAAATTAAACTTTGTTTGATTTCAACAAAAATTGAATATATGGGGTTCTTTGATATGCTGAATCTAACCATGTATTTTGATTTTGGACAGTGGACCATAATAGGTAAATTAAAAAAATTGAAGTTCTTAGACCACATTCTTTCTGTGTCAGAAACCTATGCTGTGTCAAATATTTAATCACAATCCAAATTCAGAGCTGTATCATGCTTGAATGTTGTGTCCATACTTGCCCCAACTGTTCAGGGTTCGACCTCTGCGGTCGTATCAAGCTGCGCCCAGCGAAGCATTTTATTATCAAATTCATACATGTCATATCAAAGGTTAATATCAGCAATGTCACAGACAATTTCGAAAATAATTGCTTATCAAATATTTTTAATGAGTTGTGACCCTTGGAAATATTGAATATATCAGAAATTGCTCTTAAGTCTTCAACTCTCTAAGATAATTTTAAAAAGTTTTAAAAAAACAAAAAAAAATGTTTTTCAGTCCGTGCATCCGTCCGTTCGTTCGTCATTCCTTTCGTCCGCCTGTCCCGCTTCAGGTTAAAGTTTTTTTTTTCAATCAACTTGAAACTTAGTGCACATGATCCCTATGATATGATCTTTCTAATTTTAATGCCAAATTAGAGTTTTGACCCCAATTTCACGGTCCACTGAACATAGAAAATGATAATGCGAGTGGGGCATCAGTGTACTAGGGACACATTCTTGTTTTTAGTTATTGACTTTGAACAGATAAAACATGTGCACAGCGGGGGACATTGGAACTCTGTTCATTTATTTCAATAGGTTTGGCTACAGAAATATCCAATTATGTTTCGTTGTTGATCATGTCACTTAGAATTCTTCAGCTTTCTTTCCATAATTTTGCTCATAGCAATCATGGTACAATGGTAATTAGACAAATAGTCATAAAATTGATAGGACATAAAGTGAGAATTAATTGGTTGTGAATTGTTTAAATAAAAATAAATATTAAGAAATATCTTCTTTTGATAGAATAAATAATACATATATGTAGACATTTTTTATTTGCAAAATTTTGAATGAAGATCTATATTCTAGTTATACAAAGGATATATTCCTTGACACCATGCATTAAACAACAAGACAATTTGAGCAGTTGAGGTAGCTTGTTTTCTTAACAATAACTTGATCATGTTTTTTTACAATAAATTAAGCTTGCAAACATGGCAAAGTAAAACAAAATAATCTCTAAACCAAATTTTGTACTTTATCCTGTGACCAAGTGGTCTTAATTTCAGTAAATTTTCAGTTAATGAAAAATGACTGTGTAAAACTTAGAAATAACATGAATGTATATATATGTTATTTCCTTTCAGGGAACCAACACAAAACAGGATTCTGTTACAACAGTGATTAATGGAGATCCTGAAAATAGTTCTACATCCAAAGGTAATCAGGTTATTTGATGATCAATAGATTATGATATTATGACAAATATGTTATATTTTTTAAACATTATTTCTTTTTAGATCAAACAAGGTATACTTGTTTCCTGCCTTCTAGCAGATTAAAATGGGTGAGGCAGGTGGTAAATTAATTATGTTTTGAAAAATATTTTTGGAAATATTCTGGACTTAAATGGTACTTGAACTAAAAATGTCTATAAAATATTAGGGTAACCGTAGGTTGGGAGACAGGAAACAGAACTACATTTTTGTTTTGCCTAAGTTGAAGAAATCCACATCAAAATGTTTTCAATTGTTTCTGGAATAGAATCTTGTGCACAACCAGTCTTCATGCTTAGCCACAGGCCCAGCAGCCCAGGCTTGTAAAATTGTTTTGGGGCCTGTCCAAATCATCTTTACAGGCCAACAGAATCTAACTAAAATTTGCTGAAAATTGAGCTCTGGGCCTGTAGATTCAAAGGTTTATCGTGAAGACTGCACAACATTTTTCCAAAAAATTGTCTAATTTTTAATAGGCCATTATGATTATAAAATTCGTTATTTTCCCTTTCACTCTCAACAATTTCTGAATGAGCTGAAGTCGCCTATAGACTTGCCCCTTATCCTTAAGGGCATACAATACAGTTACAGGGGAGGTAATGAAGTTGCTAATGTAAATTGTTATTTTCACGACGTCAAACTGTGACATATCGGGAAATGATGCAGTTTTCGACTGTTTTTATCATTCAAAATGATTTAACTTGAAAACGAGTTCATGGACCCCTCTTTTTTAAAATGACATTTGGTTTGATTACGATTATGTGTACCAATTTTAATGAAAAAGTCAATAATGCAATTTTTTTTAATTTGATAAATATACAGCAAAAAATGACGTTTTTTTTCTACATTCATGAACATTTGATAAATATGAGTTATTTGTGAAAATAAAATGCACAAATTTATAGGACATTTATATAAAACAGAATTTACAAATAATTTAAAAAAAAAACAGCTTGTGCTTATCTTTTTAAACAAAAAAGTTATGTATTTCTGTCGAAAGGAAAAATACGTCCACAAATCCGAATTTTGAGCAAATAACTGAAATTTCGACCACAATTTACTCAAAAAGTAGCACATGAAGGTATATTTTTTATTACATATTTGATTTAATCAGGTCAAGAATAGCCTGCATACAAATATTCATCAAAATTTCATTATGGGATCAAAACTGTATCGTATGCCCTTATTTAAGAAGTTCCTTCAGCAAAAACAGGTTAGTCAAAGTCAATTAATTTCAAAATGAAATTAATTTGATCCATGTGTACCAATTATCAGGTTGTCTGCATATTGATATTGTAAAATATCAGCTGCGAGTCACAATATGAAACTTTTTTTTCGAGTGAGTGCTGCAAATGAGTTCAAAAAGGCTTCATACATATGTATTGTGTCGAGCAAACAAGTGTTTTTCTTTGTTTCCCCAGCAAACCGAAAGATGACTTAATAAGTTCGGGTCAAACTTATCAATGTCGGTTCATTCATTACACATGACGTCAGTGATGTCCGGGTCAAGGTTATTTAGGCTGGGTTAATGTATTTGATGTCACAAAGCCTTGATATGCAATTTTATGAAGAGCTGAGCAGAGTGATACAGACAGTGGGAACACGGATAAATATTGCAAACATCTAGAAGGGTCTGTTAATAGGACCAGTTCAAACTAATATTATGACTAAGTTATTCATTAGACTTATCATGCTTATATAGGTTTAAATTGCCAAACTTGATTTGAATATACAATCCACTCTGATACAAATAAGTCCAAACATGTTTAGACTTCCACTAAACAAAATAAGTTTGACACAAGAGTTACCTTTCATTTCTTTTACTAGCCTCAACTGACTCTAACAAGATGATAGCTGTCAAATTTCAGTCATAGTTGACCTGAACAAGTCTAAAAATGTCAACAGTAACTGTGAACATGGTGAAGAATGGTGATTTCATTGATTTAGTACTACAGTGGCAAATTAAAAAAATCCTCTCTTGATAATAAATTAGCTGAAAACAGAAACCATTCTGAACGAGTCAAAAAATTTGCTGTCATCACATAAACAGAAGTCAAAACATGAATTCAGCTCTGTCTGTATAATTTCATTTGTTGATGACGAAGTACAAATTAGTGTTAACAAATTTTCTTTTTAAAGATTTAAATGGGTACAAAAAACTTCTTGACCTGATTCTATGAATCCAAATACAGTAGGTTATTCTCGAGAACAATCATATGCTGAAATATTCTTTTAAATAATTGACCAAAAAGGTTATTATTAGTTATTTTATTTTGGTAGATCTGAATGTTGAAGAAAATCAGAGGATTAATGGAGAAGTTGGTGATAGCATCACTGCAGAAAAATTAACAAGCGAAAGTATAGAGACAGGAACAAGTGTAAGTGGAGAGACAGGAAATGGAGTGACTGACGAAACTGGAGATTGTTCATCTGGGGAGAAATTAAACAGCTTGGCCAAAACCATAGATGATGAACCAGGAGTGGTTGATGCTTCAGGAGATGGGGAGGTTGAGGAGACAACTGATGGTCTGGAAGGAGAAATTGGAGACTCCTCTGATGTCATGCCAATACAACTTGGAGATACAAGTCAACAAGACGATGATGATGATGTGTTAGATTTAATGGACGATAATGGAGAAGATGGAAAGAATGATCAAACCGATGGAATGGTTACCTCTGACATGCAAGATTGTGATGATCAAGTCATTGATTTGCCTGAGGAAAGTGAACAAGTTTCGCAAACAAAGGAAATATGTGAAATTGTTGAGACTAATGAGCAGACATCTGGCCTGGTAGAGGAAAAACTGATAGAAGATACCAGTTTAATGGTACCAGAACAAACAGGGCTGTCTGGGGAGCATGAACAAGTTCCAGACATTTCTGATGGAAATGAGCCAAATACAGAGCAGGAGGATTATGATGTTTTGGATCTAAATGATGAGTCTGACTTGCGTAAGAATAACTCATTAAAACATGTTACAATATTTGTGAAAAAGATGTGAAAAGAAACAAAAGTTCTATAAAAAACCTTCATTCAAAATTTAAAAATTTAGGTTGAACAAACAAGACCATTTACAAAAGATGAAAAAATTAAACTACAAGATCAATCACTAAATCTACTCTAGGAATAAGAAAAAATGCATCCAATTTAGGAGCAAGAGTTGAATTAGGAAGATTGCATATAGAATGTTTTATTAAAACACAAACCCTTTTATATTTAGCTAGACTATATAATAATAATATTAATCCATTGATAAAGGTACTTTTTTAACTAACCGTAATAAAATTAATGTACATTAAAGGAGAATGAAAATTATGTTCCACGTTTAGCAGACATTCTGAACTCAAGATTAAAAGTCTGGAAAAAATGTCTCAAGTTCTAGATTTGATGTTTTTTTCTTGAAGGTAAAGGTCGTATACTTTTTTTTTCTTTCGAAAATACATCAATCATGGACTTCAAAATTTGATTCTCAAAATAAATTGGTAAAAATTTTATCAGACTTCTTACAGAACATGCAGAAAGCATATTGTGTTATTCATTTTATTCAGTCAAACAGAATATTTTGGAAGGCCTTTCATACTTTGCAGGTATTATCTTTCCCTAATACAAAATCAAAAGGCCCTAAAACATTAGAAATACACCTACTTCAATGTCTACAGACTTGAGCACTCAAAAAATAGAATTGAAGCAGAAGGCTTTATCTGAGTGAGGAAAAAACACTTTTGATGTATTCTAGGTGCAATCTTTAGTGACCAGAGTATTAGGCCAACAAAATAAAATGTCACCATTTAGAATAAAAATTGCATTTTTACAAGATTGGCCTTAGCATCATTGGCATGCCTGCTCTGTGCATGCACCACATTTGAAGACAAGGGAGATAATCACTTGCCAGTAAAATGTCATCTGGACCCTTAAAAATTGTGACAGAAAATAACCAGACGAAAATTTTACCCAAAGATGGCCTATGACTGTTATATATTTCACTTATTCCACTTACATATATATATTAAGATTGTTTTTTTCAGCTGCCTCTTCAGACCAGGATAAATTGGAATCGCAGGAGGATGATAAAGACCTAATAACAGACACCAGAGATGTCATTGAAGAAATTAAACAGTTAGATACAGGTATTTATCATCCTTTGAGTTAGTCAAAACATACTGTTTTTGACTTGCCATATCATTAACATTAAAGGAGAAATTGGAAAAAAAAGGTTACAAACATATGCGAAAAGGTAGTCATTATATAAATGTCTTAAATTTGATTGATTGACTTATTCATGGATGTTTTAAGCCCAACTAAAAGTATAAATTATATTCCGGAAAAAAACATTGTAAATTTAATATGAATGAACCCTGTTTTATAGTTTAGGGATCCAACTGACTCCCTTTGACTTGAGCCGAACAGCATATTTCATCTGCTATAATGCAGTAATGCATGTATTTAATAAGAACAAACTTGGTTTTATGAAACTTATTTTTATAACGTAGAAACTGAAAACCAAAGTGACATGGAAACAAAAGATGAGATTAGTCAGTCTGGAGAAAAAGATGAAGTCATGGAAGTTTGTAAAGATGAAATTGAAGATAATGTACTGAATACTGACATTAATGATGATGATGTCACAACTATCAATGATCAGGAAGATTGTCTATTAAATACTGAAATGGAGGCTGAACCAGAAGATGCTTCAACCATGGAAACAGGAAATGATGCAGGAGAGATTAATCTTGACACAGGTGAAATGGTTCAAAGTGAAAGTGGAGTGGAAAATGTTGACATGGAAAAAGCTGAAGAACCTGTTGAAGCAGTAATGGAGAATGAAGAAATAGAAAAAGATGTAGATATGGTCGGAAGTGAGGAGAAAGGAAATATAGATGATAAAAACAAAAATGAAAATGATGCTGATGTTTCAATGGAAAACATGGAGGATAAGGAAAAAACAGAAATTGTTGAAAATGTAAACAAAGAGAAAGAAACTGATGTTAGTCAGCCAGATGATTCCACAGTTGAGGAAGCGGGAGTCGATAGTGATGGGGGACTTAAAATTACTCAAGTTGAAAGTATCGTTGACTTGAAAGAAGACAGTGGAGGAAAAGAGAGTGGGGAAGAAATGGCTGTTTCTGCTCCTGAAGTGGAAAAAGAAAGTGGAGAGATAGAAAATATACTGGAGAAGGCTGTCACTACTAATGAAGAGGAAAAGGGGGTTGTAAAAGAAGGAACTGGAACAGAGGCAGCTGTTAATAATAGTGAAGAGAAGAAAGATAAGACAGAAGAGACTTCAACTACAGAAAATAAAAATGAGAAAAAAGTTGCTGAGATTAAGAAAGATACTGACGATGTACAAATTGTGGAAAAACCCAAAGAAGAAGAGATTGACATCATAGATTTGGATGCTGATGATAGTGATACAGAGAAAGAGGTAAAGAAAGAGAAAACTGATGGTACTAGTGGGATACAGATAGCTTCCGTTAGTGGTGGTACTGATATATCCAGTGTTAAGGTAAGTTTTGATGTCAAATAAGTTATGGTAACTACCAAACTTTAGTTCTTATTACATTTGATAGTATCTCATTGTGCTCTTGGAATTCAATATATTAGAGGCACAGCCTGATTATATATTGTCTGAAGGACCTTAGATTTTGAATGTTCTTCAGAAACACTTGTGTGGTAGTCAGGTCTTCAAATTAAAGTTAGAAGGGTGTTTGATTATGATAGTTTGCCTTGAAGGAAGTGTTACACTATAACTTATAATTTTATACATTGTAAGGTAAAATAGAAAGCGTCTAAAAAAAACCATCCAAGGCCAAAAATAAATTAAATTGTTTGATATTGCCTACTTACCAACCTTACAAGCAGCCTTCCCAAAATATTTTATGACACAAATTGTTTCAAATTTTTTTTTAAAGATTTTTCTTGCTTTTTTTGTCTAAAACATGTAATTTATGTTGTTGGCCCAAAAAAATCCCTACCTACCTACCCAACCCTACAAGCTTAAGGCATGGGTAGGCAACATCAAACAAAGAAATTTTCAAGGGTGGCACAAAAAAACCCACTGAAAATCCCATGCTCCGTAGCGGAGGGGGCATTAAGCTTTACCCTTGTCCGTCTGTACGTACTTACGTCCCAAAATTGGTTTCCGTTCTCTAACTTTAGTTTGCCTCAACCATATTTTATGAAACTTATACACGATGCTAATTACCACAAAATACAGATCAAGTTTGAATTTTGGTAGCGTCACTCTAACTGTTCTAGAGTTATGCCCCTTTATAAATGGAAAAATTCACAAAATTTTTAGTTTCCGTTCTCTAACTTAAGTTTGCCTCAACCAAATATTATGAAACTTATACACAATACTTATTACCACAAAACACAGATCAAGTTTGAATTTTGGTGGCGTCACTTTAACCGTTCTAGAGTTATGCCCCTTTAGAAATGGAAAAATTGCAAAATGTATAGTTTCCGTTCTCTAACTTAAGTTTGCCTCAACCAAACTTTATGAAACCTTTACACAATACTTATTACCACAAAAATCAGATCAAGTACAAATTTGGGTAGCATCACTTTTATCGTTCTTGAGTTGTGTCTCTTTATAATGTTGTATGCAAGCGGGGGCATCATCTGTGTCCATGGGGACACATTCTCCATTTATTTTCTAAACAACTGTCATTACAGAGCTGTATTAAAATTAGAGATTCTACTGGATATAAAAACTTTTACTGTGTAAAAGTCAATACTGAGTATCTAAATTTTTGCATGTGCCTAATTTTCACTTTATTTAAGGTAGTTTTTGTTACCACAAAATTTAGCCTTTGCTTACATTTCACTTACCATTTAAATGCATTATACAAGGCTGATTTATGCAAATAATAAACATGTAGCCAATATTGGCCTTCTATGGCCAAAACCCAAACAAAACCTGATATACTGTATATGAGATAAGTATGTGGGATTAAAGTGAGCATGTCTTTACTGAATTTTATGTATGACTGGTATTGTCTATCTTTGTAGGAATCAGAAAAGGTCAAAGTAGAGACAAAAAAAGGTAAATACAAATACAACTTATCTTTACAGAATTATTTCTTCATTTGTATAATGTTTTTTAGTAAAATAGGCAAATGATTATTGTGAATTCCAAAATTATTGCGAGGTTTTTATAATGTGAATAATGCAACTGGGTGAGTATCGCAATAATAAGAACCTGCATTTTGATATCTGATACATATATATATATATATATATCTGTATGCAGCTTTTCCAGAAATTGCAATAATTAATCTCACATTTTTGTTCATTCTTCAAAAATAAATGCATGCAATAATTTCTGTATTTCAGTATTTAAATGTTTTATAGAGAAGAAAGAAATAAAAAAAAAAATGTTAGAATTGAGCTGTTGTATTGCATTAGAATTTATAAATCACTGTAATTTCAGAAATTAATTTGATGTTTTTATTCATGCGAACAATGTGACAGTATCATGATCGCAATAATAAAAACTTGCATTCTTAATTTCAATAGCGATTTTCCTTCATAAAGGAGTAGGTTTGATACGGCCCTAAAATGGCCCCTATTTCTAGCTCAGAGCTCCAGATAAGAATTCACAAATTGGGGTGTTTACCCACCATTTTCTTATTTAATTGGGTGATAAAGTTTTTTAATTGCATTATCCATTTCAATTCACCCCTCAAGTTGATATCAAATTGGGTTTTTCACCACCAAGCTCATTATTGTATTGGGTTTTTTCATCCACACATTATTGAATATTTAAGCAATATCAACCCCAGATGTTTTTCAATCTTAAATACATGTGTATGTTCCTTTCTTTGTATATGTGCTATAGATGTTTCATTAGGTTTATTCACTGACGAGCGATTGTAGGTTTAATTTGTGTCCTGTTTCAAACGTCTGCCAGTTTTGTAGTTTGTCACAACTTATATAAACTGTAAAAAACGGATATGTGTATTCACAGACACTCGTCTCAGATTCCCCCCCCCCTTATATACCTTTATATAAAAAACTGAGACAAATGCATGTATGTGTACTCACTCATTAAATGTAAAATGGAAGAAATATATGATATAAACTGTATACTTGAATGTTTTTGTTTAATTTAATTTATATAAATCTGGGTCAAGCTGTCCCTCATTAGAACTTTTGGTTTCCGATGTTTTCCAACTACAATATTGGCCTTTAACTTTTTCCAACTGATTTTGTTTTTGACGAAACCCCGTGTTAATAAGCAATGTTCTCGATAAGGTACGCATAAACACCCGTGCGTTCTATGGAGGCTTCCTAATAACAATGGCTGAGTCTTGTTATCATCATAAATTTCACTTAGCTATTCAAAAGAAGCTGAAAACATGCTTCTATTCAATATTTCTACCGGACTTTCACTTTTGTTTTAATTCAATGTATGTTATGATAAATCCCGAGCAATTCGAAAAAAATATGATAACATGACACACACTAATTGGATAAACGCCGAGAAGATCAAAATGTTTTCAAAACCACGTGTACCTTTTGAGCAACGGAAAATTTAAACAGGGACCCATTTCAGCTTCTTGATGCAGAGATCTATTTTAAGAACGAAAGGAAATTTCCAATTATTATAAAAATAGATTTACGCGAC
Source organism: Mytilus californianus (assembly GCF_021869535.1). NCBI lineage: Eukaryota > Metazoa > Mollusca > Bivalvia > Mytilida > Mytilidae > Mytilus > Mytilus californianus. The sequence continues at coordinate 15,612,826 of NW_026262626.1, forward strand.
GACTGTAAACAGATAAGGGTAAATAACGCAAACGGTAGCCAAAAAAAGGGTTGAGAACTCATGGTTTTGGCATATAATTGGGTTTTCCTTTGAATCAATTGGGTTATTGAACCCTGCAATGGTCAATTGCATTGGGTTTTTTATACGCTCGTTTACGGGACGTATTATGGTATACCGTTGTCCGTCTGTCCGTCCGTCCGTCTGTCCGTCCGTCTGTCCGTCGTCAACATGTCGGACATTAACTCAAGAATGCTTTAACCAATTTGCATAAAACTTTGGTGAATTGTTTATATCTATTGACGTGAGCTCCCTTTTGTTTTTTTATAAAATTTAGATTTTACGTTTCCGAGTTATGGGGTTTTATTCATTAAAAAAAGGGGGATTTTCCAGTTTTCGGACAATAAGTCAAGAATGCTTTCACCAACTTGCAAGAAATTGTGGTGAATTGTTTATATCTATTAACATGAGCTCTCTTTTGATTTTTATAAATTTTAGATTTTACGTTTCCGAGTTACAGGGTTTTATCCATAAAAAAAGGGGGGATTTTTCAGTTTTCGGACAAAAACTCAAAAATGCTTTCAGCAATTCTTATGAAACTTTGGTGAATTGTTTGTATGTATTGATGTAAACTCTCTTTAGAATTTTATAAATTTTACATTTAACATTTCTGAGTTATGGGGTTTTATTCATTAAAAAAAGGGTGATTTTCCAGTTTTCAGACAATAACTCAAAAATGCTGTCACCAATTCTTATGAAACTTTGGTGAATTGTTTATATCTATTGATGTAAGCTCCCTTTTTATTTTCATAAATTTCTAATATGGCATTGAGAATTAATTGAACTTTATTTGTTTATAGTCTTGACAACAGATTTACTAAGTGTTGCACAACAGCAAGAAATTTTTAATTGAATATAAATTCAATTCATATAACCAATTTAAGTTCTTTGAATACATTTATTCAGAAACCTATAATATGTCAAATATTTAATTACAATCCAAATTCAGACCTGAATCAAGCTTGAATATTGTGTCCATTTCTGCCCCAACTGTTCAGGGTCGGACCTCTGCGGGCGTATCTAGCTGCGCTCAGCGAAGCAGTTTATTATAATTTGTATTGCGTGATCACGCAAATACGCAGCTTATCTGGAGCTCTGCTAGCTACAATTTCAAATAAGGATTTATTGACTAAAGTTACAGTGAATCATAGCTAATACAATGTCTAGAAAGAAAATATGTCTTTTCATTGAAAATTTATGTACTTACGTTCTATTCATGACTTCACAAATAGCACTCATTTTAATTTTCCATGAAAATATAATGAAAACTGATAAATTCTCATTGATTTTTTTTAAAGAAAACATAGAGCGCATGTGTTGACAAAAAAGATCTTTTAACATCATGATTGATATAACATTTTACATATTTGACTTGAATATATTTTTTTTTATCTGTTTAGGATGTAAAAATGAATGCTTTACAATAAAACTTTGACACGTGTCTTTTCATCAACTTAAAACATTTTTTTATCTTGAAACTTGGAACTTAATAATTGGGGACAAATATGTCCCTTATCGAACTTACTCCTTTTTGAAATTGCATTACCTTGATTTGAATTTTGCCAGTGGTCAACGATTTGCAATAATAAATGTATGCATTAATTTCTGAATTTACAGTACCTGGATATTTGAAAATTGCAGTGTTTAAGTTTCTTCAGAGTGCATTCTGTTAAAATTGATTTGTTCATTAACATCTATTTCTGAATAATTTAATTTCGGATGTAACATGTCTTCTGATTGGCTGAAAGTTTTTTGTCTATCAGCTCATAGACATAATTTTGTCATGTGACTGTGACTTCATCAATGTTTTTTTCATGATTTACACCTTAAAAATGGAATTTAGAATTAAATTATAAAGACTGACCGTAATATTTTTACTGTCTATTCGAAATAAACTACGCGGGTTATTCAGTGTGAACCACATTTTTGATGTTATTTCATCATAGACAGAAAAATATTACATTCATGCCTTAATGAACTGTAAAATAGTTTAAAATAATTTTCTTTTGTTATACATTTCTGCTGTTGGCTTACTGTATTATAGATGTAAACCTTTTGTCTTTATCATTGCAATGTCAAACTTTGAATACAAGAAATGTCATATAACTGAATTTCAAGGCATTAGTGAATAATTTTTTAGTATAATTTACAATATGACTTTTTCAGATGTTAAACCAGTTGTGCCTGTAAAACAAGAGGTGAAACATGAAGTTAGAACAGACAATAAATCTCCAAAGAGTAAAATACAGACTTGTATTGTGTGTAAAAAGGTAGGACTGTTGGTAATTGTTGATACTGACATACTGAGAGAGAAAAAAAATTAGTGAAAATAAGAACGGCATAATAATATCAGATCCATAATCCAAACAAAAAAGTACAAACATCACCTTAATTAAATTCCAAAAACAAAATTTGCAGATAAAAATTTTAAATCACATTGTTGAAATAATTATTACAAACTGATTTTTGTTTGTTTATTTGATGAAATTTTTACCAATGAAAATGTCTGGAAATTTTTTGCGATCAATTGTAGTTTCAACTCATATTTCAATTTATCATGTTGGGCTTTAAAATATTATTTGTTGCAAGCTATTTCCACAACTTGTGAAAGTTTTATTCCCTGCTTGCATAAAGAATTTGCAGAAGTTTAATGAAAAGTTTAAGAAACTTTAAAGATTAATTAATTTATATATATGGTTTACCAAAAACAAGAATATTTTGTTACATGCTATCAAAGGGAATTCTGTAATAATAAGAACAAAACATGTTTTCACATGCAAAGAAAATGTGTTTGATGGAATCAAACTCATAGAGTTGTTTACTAGAATGTCCAAGGCTGAGGTGTGAGATCTTTAATAGTAGTAAATAAAGTATTACCATTTTTTAGTTTTTTTATTGATAAGACTAATATATTTGTTTTTCAGGTTGGAAAATGTAAATATAACATTGTTAGAAATGGTGACATCAAACATCTATGTGACGATGACTGTTTTAAACGATTCCGATCGAACCCTACAACATATTTACGATCATCAACACCACCACAGCCACAGGAAAACAAGACAGTCGCTCCTGCAGTGAACAACCAACATGGACAATTCAAAACCTGCCAAGTTTGTCAAGTCATGAACATCAATGCGTCAACAGCAAAACCATTTCTGAATTGGCAGGGTATGGATTTTTGTGGTGAGGATTGTCTTGGAAAATTCCAGAGTAGTCTGAATACGTCATGTTCAAGCTGTTCAAACGTTATTCAGCAAGCCACTAAAGGAAAATTTTGTTTCAAGTTTGGAAACCAGATCAGGCAGTTTTGTTCTCAGGGTTGTTATAACGATTTCCTGAAAAAGCAAAAACTTTGCGAATGTTGTCAAAAGGACATTACTAAAAGTTCAGATGCATTCGTAGCCCCAGCAGGTCCCGATAGTTCATTTAAAGATTTCTGCAGCCAAAGCTGTCTTCAGAAATACGAAGAGAAAAATAATCGTGACATTGAAATCACTGGTGTTGATCCGGGGAAGAAAAGTGGTCCTGCTCCTAAAGGTACCCATACTTGTTCCGTCTGTGCAAAGGTCAATACCATGAAACATCAGATTCAGCTGGAAGGGAAAACCAATTATCTCTGTGGGGATCCTTGTTTCTCAGCATTCCAGTATGCCAACAAATTGACAATGAACACTTGTGACAATTGTGGCATCTATTGCTACAACGAAGGGATGCATCCACAGTATATTCAGTTTGAAGGGCAGCAAAAACGCTTCTGCAGTTTCATGTGTGTAAATACATTCAAAACATTAAACAAAAAAGTCGTCTCATGTTCATGGTGTAATTGTAAGAAAAGTAACTTTGACATGATTGAGCGAGTTGATGCTAATAACAAGTACCAGTTATTTTGCTCACTGAATTGTCTGTCCTTGTATCGTGTGAATCTCCAGGCTACTTCGAATCAAGCGGTGCTATGTGACCAGTGTAAGAGATACGTTCCAGCACAATACCATCTGACCATGAGTGATGCTTCTGTTCGGAACTTTTGTTCTTATAATTGTGTCATGAAATTTCAATCACAGTTTACCTCCAGTGCTGCACCGTCGGGGACAACAACAACTGCTCCAAAACCTGGGGGGATACAGACCAGATCAACAACTAGGCCACCCCAGCCAGTGCAGCATAAACGTGAGTACTGATTTACTGATAAACTTCAGGATTAATCTATTTAGGTATGGAAAACTCACACACACAAATCTTTTCAATGCATATCTTTTGAAATTTAACTTAAAAACAGAACTTTGCATGGGGTTGAAGATCAATTCTATTTTATATGGTTCATTTTGTTAATTTGCGCTATTGTTTAACCTCCAGGACCTAGAGAGGTTAGATGTAGCATTCTATAGCCTGCATGGACTGGGCAATACATTTAAATGAAATAGCAACTCTGTAAGAATAAATTATGCCATCAACAATAATCTTAGAACTATTTATTCTTTAAACAAAATCAAGCTGCAGACAAAAATTTTGTAGTTAGACTTAAAGAGATCATTTATTAGGCACTTCACAAATTTTTTATTGCAATACACACTATATAAATCTTGATAAGTGATTGACTGTGGAACAGGAGGATTGCTTGTGATTGAAGGTGATTTACTTCCCTGTGATATTTCTCCTTCAGAAAAACTCATCAATGATACCAGGCTTATAATTTGGTATGCCAGTCGCCCCTTTCAACTACAAGGGGCCTCGATGGCCGAGTGGTCTAAGTAGTCGAACTACGGTATCACTAGCCAGTCAACACTGAGGTGGTGAGTTCGAATCCCGGACGGGGCAGGTGCACTTGACTCCAATTTTAATTGACAAGGATTGTCAGTTTTCCTACTGAAGGTCTGGTTCTCCCCGGGCTTTCTGGCTTCCTCCGCCAATAAAAACTGACCGCCACGAAATAGCACAATAGTGTTGAAAGTGGCGTTAAACAACAATCAATCAATCAACCTCTTTAGTACATAAGACTCATCATTGGCATATTCATGTAAAGATTTCCAAGTGAATCTAATGTCACAATTCTTATGTTATTACATCACATGAAGAGTAGATGTTCAACAATGATAGTCTATTTTAATGTTCCTTTTGATAAGTGTGATTATAGAGTCACATTCAAGTATTGTTGAACAAATATTTTCATCATGTTCAAAATATGCATCCCAATGATTGTTATCAAATTATATATTTCAGCTGCCATGCCACAAACTGCAATTAGGTCTGTAGCACCACACAATATGATTCGACCGCCTTTGCAGAACAGACCAACCAATCCAAACATGAATCAGATACCAATAATATCAAATGTGGTCTCTCTTGCACCTCAAGGTATGTTACCTGTATGGATGAACTTTAAGATTTTATAGAGTGTGGGTTATAACCATTAATTGTCATTTATATGTCCTAAATGTTTTCACATTTTCATCTTTTGTCTGAAACATTTGGTTACCATGCTTACTGTTGATTTTGACGTATTTAAAGTAGTTGATACTTTTAGTTATGTTGTGTTTTTATGTCTGTAGGGAGAATACAAATTTTTTCTTATGCCTGTAGGGAGAATACAAAAATTAAGTTTGTTTGACAGTCATAGTTGATAGAGTGGATTCAGGGGAGATAATTGTTTAAGCAATAAAGTATGTTCATCATCCAGCTGTAACAAATTTTTTTTATGACGATGTTGTTATATCAGAATCTTATCTCAAGACTACCAATACTAACCATCCAATGAGTTACCATAGAAATCTATAGTTACAAATGTGTAAAATGAAATAGAAGACAAATATTTGCTTTTGTCATAATTGTTGGATATTTTTGGGTAGCATATTGAATTTGGCGGGAGGAGATTTATAACTTTTCTGAACGTTGGAAAGTGATTTTCCACCAAAATATGAGGCAACAATAAGACTTTTTAGTCTCTATTTGTAGTAATATTTAAGCATTACAAGATTTATAATAATACAAAAAAGTGACCAGAATTGACAAATTACTAATTTTGAATAATTACTAATTTATGATTAATGTTAAGTTTATGTGACAGTTGTAATAAAGCTTTATATTTAGGACTACCAACATAATATCAATGATTAATAAAGAAGGCGAGATATTTCAGCGTGTCCACTCTTGTTTTCAAATTTTCTCAAAATGCCAGCTATTTGGACTCATTTTTTTTGTACTAAAAGTCAGAAAGGGGGCATGTTAGATATTCACAAAAAACGGTTGTTGGACTTCATTTCCTTCTCACTTGCTATATAGTTGAAAACATGGTTTGTACTACGACAGTTTAATGTCCCTATTACAATAAATAAGATTTTTTAGTATTGTCAAATATTTAATCATTACCGGGAAGTTGAATTGGTAACCACTGGAAATAGAAAGTTGAACTTGGTTACTACTAAAACTGGAAAGTTGAAACCTTTTGGCTAGACAATCAATCCTGCAAGTGTAGAAATTCAGAATAAAAATAAAAGATAGATCATCATTCATAGTGTTATAATTTCTTATGGTCAGGCAGGGTCATCATTTGTGTCTTACAGACAGCGCAACAATTTCAAGTTGTACTTCAACATAACTGTTTGTCAAATCTAAAGTATGTGGAACTATACTCATGCACATGGCAGAGCAGAGGGGGAATCGTCCATGTCTAGTTTTTTAATTGACACAAAACATTTAAATAGTAATTTTAAGGAAACCTCAGACAATGACAAAACCTCCATATTTTTTTTTAAATAAAAGATAAGTTAAAGCTAGGATTGTGTTTGACAGTTTAATTTTTGTTTTTTAGTCAACCAACAACAACAAGTGAATTTCAAGTCAAATCAACAAGTTCCATTGGTTATCAACAATAAAAATACTAATATCAGGGTAAGTACTTCCATGTCTGACATTGCATCCTGGGAAGGCACTGATTTGGTGAAAAGAAAGATTGCATAAGAAATTTCTAATCCAAATTTTCTATTGGCTGTTTCTTAAGTACAAAATGCTAATTATGGTTAAATGTAAAGTAGACATATCAAGCAAAAGTTTATTGGAGAAAGAATATTACACTTTACAGATAAATGGAAAAAGAATTGATTATGCAACGGAAGTACAAAACTGGTTCTTCAAACTTTTAGTTAAAATCTAGAACTGTAAAATTAAGAGTACTAAAATCCAGTCAGCTCTCGTCTTGAAATTGGTTTACTTGCAATTCTACATGAACAGAAATATTTAAATGGTCCATCTGTTGAAATATATAAATATTAATCATATTGTTAATGATATAAATTTACTCCTTTCGAATGACTCGAACTTAATCTATTATTCCAAAGTAAAATAAACAATGTAAATTTTGTTCATTAAGTTGATATGTTACTCCTGTTGATAATTGATTCATACCAACTTATGCTCCTGATAAATTTTTAATTTTATCAAATTGATTTCTGTAGTTTCTCCATAGTTAAAAAGAAAAATTGTCACATAAAATAGACAAAATAACCAGATTTATTGTTATATTGTTAAAATTTCATAAACTAAATTAGTATAAATGATATATTCTTGAAATCTTTCATTAGAATTACGATTTGATTAAAAAATGCATGAAAATGCAATTGTGACATGACTGCAGATAAAAAGAAGAAAATCCTGAATATGAATTACTTATTTAATAGGTAAAACTGTAAACACACACTAATAAATGAAAGCTATATAGGTACAGACTGATTAAAATATTTACCATATATATATTTTCAGACAACAGTACCAGCTCAGGCAACACAAACTATACAGACAGTTATTATTCAACCACCACAACCAAAAACAATCAAAAACAAGTCATGTCTTTGTAAACCATTTGTACAGACTAAGGCCACATCATGCCGTCCTCACACACAAACAAAGGAAACACAAACAGGTATGGCTTGTATTCTCATGTATTTTTGTAGTGCAATTAATTTGAACATGCAATTATCAAAATACTTGGTTCTAGATTACTGGCTTATATTTCATTAGTCAGATTGTTCAGACTACTGCTTGTATTTAGCATCTGAAGAGGTTTTATGCATTATCTCCAAACATAAGTCCGACATAGGAAAATAAAAGAATAAAAAAGGATATGGTGTATCAATTCCAAATTTAAACTTGCACATGGAATAAATGAAATCAAAGAAATAATGCTTTTATTGCTGTTCTTCATCTCAAAGTCTTAGTGAGCCCTCAAAACAGCAAAATCTCGAGTTCGAGACAGCCTCTAGCATCAGTTTGAGCAATATTTATTTTAAAGATAAAGACTTCTGATGCATTAAGGATATTTCACATTGAAAGTAACAGTCCATAACATGATTTGATAGTTAGATTTATTTATGATTGATAAGAAATAATTCACAAAGGATACATTTAAAATTTTTAGTTAGGATTTCATTATTTGTGTCTTTAAGATGGTATTACTTTCTAATTATTTCTCTATCATGTATGGATAAAACTTGCAAATGTGAAGAAATAAGGTGACAATTTTATTCAAATTAAATTTTCATGTAAAAATACATATGTGAACAAAAGCGAATGAAAATTACAAATAAATAAAACACAGTTTAAAGTTTTTCAATTTTATTTCAGACAAAGATATGGAACCCCAGAATGTGTTGATACCCATCCCGATACCTTTCTATGTTCCAGTACCAATGGCAATGTATTCACAGCCAACACCCATTGCCTTTCCCTTCCCCATACCTATACCCATACCATGCTTCATACCAACCACCAAGAAAAGTACCAACAGTATTCTGAAACACATAAAGGTATGTACTAAAAAGATGGTCATAGTGTTTAGTAATGGATGTTTATTTAAGGGATATAACTGGATGTACAAATGACCTATGATATACCTTCTTAACAATACAGGTTTAATTTTCAATGCAAGGGCCAATAGGGTTTATGTTATTGATTGTTGAATGAAATACTGATTCTTAAACCCAAACATGCCACCAAGATCGTGTTGTCAAAGGACACCTATGGCACCTGAACATTAAAATCGACAACCTCTCTGCACAAAGATAACATGAGATCATCTCAAATAGAAAATCCTTTAGAATGGATCAAATGAGTGAAGGGCATCCATTTAGTAAAAGCTGACCATTTGAAAGATTGATTAATAGCAAATAAATTGAGTGATTGACTGGTGGGAGTACATTAAGATACCACCAAATAAAAGATTAAAACAAATGGAACTGTGGTTAAAAAATACTGAAACCTGAGAGCTAATACATGTATTGTGTGATATTCAAAACTATGGAATTTAATTTCTCCCTTAATGTAGGATGAATGAATTGTGAAAGCTATTTGTTGAAATACGTTGAATGATAATGGATTTATGTAATGTTTCATGGGTAGAATTTTACGATTATATACATATTTCATAGTTCATCAACAGTGACCACTAGTCAATTCTGAGGTTGTTAACTTGAATCCTGCTCATGTCGTGGTGTATTTAACTGTGATATTAAATGCTGATTGCCAGTTTCCCTGCCGAAGGTCATGGTTTCTCTCTAGGTGCTCCAGCATTCTCCACCAATCTCCACCAATTAAAACTGGCTGCCATAAAACAGTCAAAATAGCTGAAAGCAACACCAACAAACCATTTATATAGGATGGAGCATACCTTTGATCCCTTTTTGTCATTTAATCCAAAAGTGAAGAGTAAAATACCCTGATGTCAAATTAATTGCTTAGGATAAAGCACTTGATGTACTTTTATTATTTACATTTGCATAAATAATTTTAAAACTAAAACATTAGGAATTTTGTGTTTTGATTTAAGGAAATTCGTGAGAAGATACCTGACGATCCTTTAGAAGCAGAACTTTTAATGATGGCAGAGGCAGTGAGTGCCGTGGCAAAGGACTCATCAGAATCTGAATCAGAAAATGAGGCAGAAATGGAACCAGTAGAAGGTATAAACAGAAAACCAGTCTTCTAAGCTCAAATAACGATCCCATTTTTTTTTTTTTTTATTCCTGTCTTTGGTTCTGAGATTTAAAAAGCAAAAAACTCCTGTCTACCTTTAAAAGATTTATTATAACCTTTTATTAAAGATTATTTACTGATGCTTGTTGAAATGTAAAAAAAATGGTGGTTTGGCACAAGCTTATCAACTATACTATCACAAAATATATATTATAATCTCTTACTGCGCTATTTCTTTCTTTTAATGTTTATGTTGTTTTCTGTGTATATTCTGTTAGAATAGTATGTGTATGTTGTTTTTGTGTATAATTATACATCTAGCCTGTTAGAGTAGTTTGTGTATGTTGTTTTTGTGTATAATTATGCATCTAGCCTGTTAGAGTAGTTTGTGTATGTTGTTTCTGTGTATATTTATGCATCTAGCCTATTACAGTAGTTTGCATGCCTTGTATATGTATATGAAATTATTTATATTATGTTATATCTTGCTAGCAGTTAGCTTTTTTTCATCTAAAATGAATTTTTATAATCTTATTTCTGAAAAGAGCTTGTTCTAACTTATTGCGAATATTTGAATCCAAGATGAATATTAAATATATTAACTCCTTTAAACTCTTTTTTTTCAAATGACAGTTGATGTGAAAACTTAGTTTTTGTTTGAAAAATCATATATTTTGGAAACATCTCTTTGTGCTAGGATTTTAACAAAAATTGAAATGTAGGTATGATATGCTACATGTATATTCAAAAATTTTCCCAATTTCACAAAATTTTAATTGCTAAACTATGAGAAATACCTTTTTGTGTTAGGATTTCGATGAAAATTCATTTATGGGAATAATAATTTATTCCAAACTGATTCCTGGCATCAAATCTTTTTTGTGCAAATAAAAATTAATATATGCTATGGTATTTCAAATAGATTTTAATGAAAATTGATATATTGGTATATAATATGCTTTTCCAAACTGGTTCCCAGTGTCTATGTCCACAACTTTCAAAATTTATGTCAAAATATATAAATAACTCATAGTGCTTGGATTTTAACAGTTTTTATACGCCCGTTTACGGGACGTATTATGGTATACCGTTATCCGTCTGTCCGTCCGTCATCAACATGTCGGACTATAACTCAAGAATGCTTTCACTAACTTGCAAGAAATTGTGGTGAATTGTTTATATCTATTGACATGAGCTCCCTTTAGATTTTTATATATTTTAGATTTTACGTTTCCGAGTTAAAGGGTTTTATTCATAAAAAAAGGGGGATTTTCCAGTTTTCTGACAAAAAATCAAAAATGCTTTCAGCAGTTCTTATGAAACTTTGGTGAATTGTTTATACCTATTGACATGAGCTCCCTTTCGATTTTTATATATTTTAGATTTTACATTTCTGAGTTATGGGGTTTTATTCATTAAAAAAGGGGAGATTTTCCAGTTTTCGGACAATAACTCAAAAATGCTATCAGCAATTCTCATGAAACTTTGGTGAATTTTTTATATCTATTGATGTAAGCTCCCTTTACATTTTCATAAATTTCTATTATGACATTGAGAATTAATTGAACTTTAATTGTTTATAGTCTGACAACAGATTTACTTAGTATTGCGCAACAGCACAGGAATATAAATTCAATTCATATAACCAATTTCAAGTTCTTTGACTACATTTATTCAGAAACCTATAATATGTCAAATATTTAATACAATCCAAATTCAGACCTGTATCAAGCTTGAATATTGTGTTCTTTTTTGCCCAAACTTTTTAGGGTTGGACCTCTGCGGGCGTTCCCAGCTGCGCTCAGCGAAGCAGTTTATTGATATTCATGTATAAAATATCCTGAATTATGTTCTGGTGTCTTGAAAACAAAATGACACCCTATGAACATATATTGCTTTGTTTGCATCAGCATTTATTTGTTTCTGTTCTTCCAAAAATGTACAAGCAGTGCCCTTCCTTACATGTCAGATTTCTAGCTGTTTATTGTATGTGTAAAATATTGACTGCATTTTACCAGTGACTTTATAGAAGTGTTATGAAGACAAGATATAAACATTGAAATCTTTTTTAACTGAACCACTAATATTATCCATAAAATTAATGTTTCTATTTTGCACTCCTGTGTACATCCAACAAAAATCATGTGAAGTACATGTACATAAAAATGTAATAGGAAATAAACTATATATTACTGATTAAGGTAGAATGGGGAGTAAACAAAAAATGGCAGACTTTTTTCATACTTTGCCTAAATATTTATACCGTGCAAATTTCAAAAATATAATAAGTAAAGGTCACCAAGCTTATATTCAATCTACAAATTTTGAAAAATTGACACAATTTATATGGAATATACAGGGAGAAAAAGCATTATTATTTGTACATGTTGTAATGAATGAAAACAAAATCACAGAATTTTGAAATAAAATATGAGAAGATAGTTATATAAAATTACTTTGAAAAATTAAATGAAAAAATTGGGTCACAGTTCTTTTTTATGGCTCCGCCGCGGTGGAGGGAGCATTAAGTTTTACCCTTGTCTGTCTGTAAGTCCCAAAGTTTATTTCTGTTCTCTTAACTTTAAGTTTGCCTCAACCAAATGTTATGAAACTTATACACAATGTTTATTACCAACAAACACATATCAAGTTTGAATTTTGGTGGCGTCACTTTCACCGTTATCGAGTTATGTCCCTATATGAATGTAATAATTGGCAAATGTGCAGTTTCCACAATCTAACTAAATTTTGCCTCTTAAATATTATGAAACTTATACTAAATGCTTATTACCACTAAACGCAGATCAAGTTTGAATTTTGGGTGGTGTCACTTTTGCTGTTCTGGAGTTATTTCCCTTTGTTAATTGATAAAAAATTGCAGAATTTATTGTATATTTACAAGCTTGGGCATCTGTTTCCCATGGAAATATTCTTCATTTCTTTCTATTATACAAAATAATTTGAATGTGTTTCCTCTAAAAAAAATAAAATTACATTTTAAACCTGGTTTTCCGACTAAAATCTGGCTATTGATTTAGGGTTGTAAGGCAGGCAGGTTAGCCGATGGCTCATGTTATTTCAGTACAACAACTTATAAACCAAGGCTTTTCAAATTTTAATATGTTGTTACTGATGACAAAATGGAGGTCAAGTTCTATATTGAAACTTTTCTATTTTGCTGTTCATGAGTTATGGTCCTTGATTGCTTTTACAATGAATCTCAAAAATGTAATAAAAACCCAGTTTGCTGTCATTAAATAGGCTCTTGTTCAATTTTAGAATCAATCAAAAAATATTCTTTATTTAAAAAAAAAACAGTCTTAAACAATAAGATAATCCAAAATGGTGAAAGACCCCCATACTAACTTAAAGGGAGAGAAATTTTATTGCTTGTCTTGTCATGACAATGGCTTAAAGAGATTGAACCACAGGGTGTTTATCTTTCCCTTTTAAAAACTTAAATGAAATATTTCAGTTGTAAAACTCCCTAAAAGGTATGAAATTGTTCATACGAAAAGGTTAACCTATAATAACAAAAAGCTTTATAAAATTAGATGTTTTTATGCCCCCAACGCTAGGCAAAGGGGGCATTAAGTGTTATCCTTGTCCGTCTGTCGCATATGTCTTCCAAAATTGGTTTCCGTTCTCTAACTTTAGTTTGCCACAACCAAATGTTATAAAACTTAAACACAATGCTTATTACCACTAAACACAGATCAAATTCGAAATTGGGTGGAATCACTATTACCTTTCATTAGTTATGCCCCTTTATAAACATAAAAATTGCTGAATTTTTCGTTTCTGTTTTCTAACTTTAGTTTGCCTCAACCAAATGTTATAAAACTTTACATACACAATGCTTAATACCACAAAACACAGATCAAGTTTGAATTTTTACTTTTACACTTTTACTGTTCTATAGTTATGCGCCTTTACAAATATTGAAAAATTGCTGAATTTTTTGTTTCCGTTCCCTAACTTAAGTTTGCCTCAACCAAATGTTATGAAACTTATAAACAATGCTTATTACCACAAAACTCAGATCAAGTTCCAATTTGGGTGGCGTCACTTTTACTGTTCTTGAGTTATGTTCCTTTATAATATTATATGCAAGCGGGGGCATCATCTGTGTCCAGGACACATTCTCCATTTATTTTGTAAAAGATAATAGTGATTTAAGTGAAATGAGATACACATGTATTCATATACAATGTATTGTAATTATAATTTAAGTCTTATTTTATTGAGACTGTAAAGCAATCTTTCCTGAGAGTGCTTTCAAGCACTTTTATTTTTTTCATTTGGCTAGATGCATAAATGTACACTTCCTCCTTCAGAAATAGCAGTCACCAAAATCTCTCCCCCTTCTGATTCCCCAGAACCTGAAGTTCCAGAAAAACCTGCTGATCTTGGAGAGGACATGTTACAGATGGCGCTCAGAATGGCAACAGAGATGACCCCTGAACCGGTTATGGATCTAGAGGAAACCATTGAACCTGTTCCTGTCAGTACAGGTATGATAGATCTGTGAGGTCATGTTTAAATAATACAATTAAATATGGAATGAATATACAGGATTTTTTAATACTGTAATTCAGAAATTACGACGGGATAGGTTTGGAAAAAATAAAACTTTTGTTTAAATTTTGAAAGCATTATGTATGGAAGTCACAAAATTCATCTTGCATTTTTGTCCATTGTTCAATTGTTGAAATAATGGACTTAATATTTGCGGCCGTAGAGAACCCATATCAAACGGAACCTACTTTTTAGGCTAGATATAAATTACTGTATATTACTGTAAAGTGATAAACAATTTGTTACTTAAACCTGATAAGAGACATTTTTATGTCAATTTTTCTTATATATTACATACCTAATCTTTTAATATGAAACATATAGCCTTAACATCATGAATGTTCTTAATGAATATAAAATTAAGGATATGTAGTATGACTGACAATGAGATAACTATACAATAAATTTACAGAATTAGAACAGTTATACTACTGAATATTAAAGGGAGTAAACTGCATTTACACATGAGCATGCTTTTTTACTTTGTCACAAAAGGTTGTGGTAAAAAAATGCAATCTCTCGAATCTGAACTTCATTAAAGATATAAAATTATATTCTTATTTTCCTTTTTATATTAAAGAACCCCCACCAAAGCCAAAACCCAAAGAACAAGAGGATACTGAAGATGAAGAAGATGACGATGAATACACACCTGTCCGAGAAACTAGGTCGCAAAAGGGCAAGGGGACAAAACGACCCGGTAGCAATCAGGCAAGACGTAGATCAAAAAGACAGAAAGCACCTGTAGTCTTGAAAGTGGAGGAACCGTCTGCTCCGGAGCCTGAACCTGAACCAGTAAATGAAACACCGCCTGATGCAAATATGTATCTCAAATATACGTATGGTGTGAACGCATGGAAACATTGGGTTGTTCTGAAAAATAATCAGTTGGATAAAGTAACCAAACAAGGTTCTGGAAAGTTAAAACTGTTTAAGACTGACATGTTACAATGCTCTGCAGATGAGCTGAATTATTCTTTATGTTTGTTTGTTAAGGAAGTACGGAAACCAAACGGGGAAGAATATGCACCAGACAGCATTTATTATCTTTGCATAGGTATGTGATATCACTTCCTGATATAATACATACTGAGAATATATTTTTGAGAGGAACTCTTAATTGAAAAATTGCAAAGATACATTTTTGTAACAATAGGACTTTTATATATATATATGTCATTAAATATCATCCATTGTCCAAAAACAGGAAATCAGTACTCCTAGATGACCTTGGTATCATCATGATCATATGTAGAAAAAGCTTAATAATATAAGTATATTGGAACTGACAATAATAATAGTATATTGGAATGATCTTTTTAAGGTTAATAAGTTGATTGGTAAATTTACCGACAGTTTTGTATAATAGGTTGAAATAACAGTCATTTTTATACGCCCGTTTACGGGACGTATTATGGTATACCGTTGTCCGTCTGTCCGTCCGTCCGTCTGTCCGTCCGTCTGTCCGTCGTCAACATGTCGGACATTAACTCAAAAATGCTTTAACCAATTTGCATAAAACTTTGGTGAATTGTTTATATCTATTGACGTGAGCTCCCTTTCGTTTTTTATGAAATTTAGATTTTACGTTTCCGAGTTATGGGGTTTTATTCATTAAAAGAAGGGGGATTTTCCAGTTTTCGGACAATAAGTCAAGAATGCTTTCACCAACTTGCAAGAAATTGTGGTGAATTGTTTATATCTATTGACATGAGCTCCCTTTAGATTTTTATAAAGTTAAGATTTTACGTTTCCGAGTTACAGGGTTTTATTCATAAAAAAAGGGGGGATTTTCCAGTTTTCGGACAAAAACTCAAAAATGCTTTCAGCAATTCTTATGAAACTTTGGTGAATTGTTTGTATGTATTGATGTAAGCTCCCTTAAGAATTTTATAAATTTTACATTTTACATTTCTGAGTTATGGGGTTTTATTCATTAAAAAAAGGGGTGATTTTCCAGTTTTCGGACAATAACTCAAAAATGCTGTCACCAATTCTCATGAAACTTTGATGAATTGTTTATATCTATTGATGTAAGCTCCCTTTTTATTTTCATAAATTTCTAATATGACATTGAGAATTAATTGAACTTTATTTGTTTATAGTATGACAACAGATTTACTAAGTATTGCACAACAGCAAGAAATCTTTAATTGCATATAAATTCAAT
Source organism: Mytilus californianus (assembly GCF_021869535.1). Classification (NCBI taxonomy): domain Eukaryota; kingdom Metazoa; phylum Mollusca; class Bivalvia; order Mytilida; family Mytilidae; genus Mytilus; species Mytilus californianus. The sequence goes on from NW_026262626.1 coordinate 15,629,594, forward strand.
TCATATAACCAATTTCAAGTTCTTTGACTACCTTTATTCAGAAACCTATAATATTTCAAATATTTACTTACAATCCAAATTCAGACCTGAATCAAGCTTGAATATTGTGTTCATTTTTGCCCCAACTGTTCAGGGTTGGACTTCTGCGGGCGTATTTAGCTGCGCTCAGCGAAGAAGTTTATTGTAAAAGTGTTTACTTGATTATGTATTTTTCCATAAAAATTAATAAAAACATGACATAACAAGCTTCTTTTAAATTGTTACAGGTATTCAGATGTTTCTTTTTGAAAATGAAAGAATAGACAACATCTTTACAGATATTTACTATGAGAAGTTTACAGAATGTCTAAATGAAGTTCTACAGCGATACACACCCAAATTAAATGCAGCAGGTATATCAGTTTGTTAGTCTATTTTAAAAGTCATTTCTTGAGTAAACCAATGTAAAATTGTAAAATATTCTTAGATATTTTTCTTCAAAGTAGCTGTTCATTAGTAGTGTTCTTCAAAGTTTTTGTATTTTTTTTTTATCTTGTGTAGCGTTGGTAATTTTTTTATGTCATCATTTTCATCATTGAGTTCACATTAGATGCTGACTGAGAATAGCTATAATCTTTGACAGAACACAAACACTTTATTGTTCAGAGAAATAAATGATAGAAGTTTATCTTTCAATTATTATCGTTTTTACTCTTAAAATAAAGAAAAATTGTTAATGGCAGCATGTAATTATATTTTGATAACATGTTGCAGACATTAAATGTTAAGATCAGAGTCTTAAATGATACAGACATTATCATTATTTATTATTATTGTTAATAATTTTGTTATTTTTTTACCTTAAAGGTCAGATTGTATGTAGAATTGAAGAAGAACATTTATGGGAATGTAAACAATTAGGTGCTCACTCGCCACATGTACTGCTTAACACACTTGTGTATTTCAATACCAAATTCTTCCAACTGAAAACCCCTGAAGAACATTTGAAATTGTCATTTACGCACATAATGAAACACTGGAAGAAAACGCCTGTTGGTAAAGGGAATACCCAGGGCAGAAGTGTGTATCTGAGATATTACTGCCCTGCCCCAGTGAGACCTGCATCAGGTATGTAGTTCATTTACCATTATTATACTTCATGTCAAAATGCCAGATTTTGATTGGTTAATACGAGGGAGACAATTTACTCTATCCTATGGTAAATACTCTATTACCCTTCACAGAGACGCTTGATCAAGTGTGCGCTTTATTAAATACGGATGGTTGTTATGTACAAGACGTCATAGTTTATTACTTTGAATTTGAAATTTAATCGACAGTAATAACAGAACATTCAGTATAATAAATTAAATAACACATATCTGAGAGGGTGATAGAGCGGATTGTTACTCCTCGAAAAGACATTGTCAACCTTGGCTTCGCCTCAGTTGACAATGTTTTCTCAGGTATATATCAGATATATAAATAGTTTTACTTTATATGCCTTGGTGCCACATCAAACTTTCCTCTTTTTTATTCAAGCATCACTGATGAGTCCTTTGCAGACAAAACATGCTTCTGGCATATATATTTTTAAGCCTGATACATAGAGTATCTATGATGAGTATTATTATTAGGGTTAGAATATTGTTATTCCTGGGAAAAGTTGTAAAATTATTGAATACTGTAAATTCAGAAATTATTGTGAAGTTTTTATTAATGTGAATAATGCGACTAGGTGAGTATCGCAATAATAAGAACTCGCATTCTGATATGTTACTGTAAATTCAGAAATTATTGCGTGCATTTATTATTGCGATTTTGTCATTTTAAACTAAAATGCGATTTTAATTTTTGCGATATTGAGAAAAATCCTGTTTAATTCATATAAAAAATTTCATAATGCGAGTTTAAATTATTGCGATTATAACCATATCGCATTTTTCGCAATAATAAAAACATCGCAATAATTTCTGAATTTACAGTATACATTTATCTGTATGAAGATTTTCCTGACATCGTAATAATTAATCTTGCATTTTTGTCCATTCTTCAAAAATCGCAATAATAAATGCACGCAATAATTTCTGAATTTACAGTACATTACATTATTATGTTCAGTCAAAAAATGTAGAACAATATATATTTATTTAAGGAGGAAATCCAAAGCACATTTTATTTAAGCCTCTATATGAAACAATGTAACTTCTGCATTATAATTTCATTGTGTAAAAGTGAAATGGACTTCCTCATAAAGCATTTATAATTTGCAACAATAAATATACACATACTCAGGATTCATTTATTTTTGGGGACCAAATTTTGTTGATTTAGGAAACATGGCATTTTTATGGATATTTGATGTATATTTATAAGTTTGCATGGAGCCTATAGAAAATTACACCCACGAACTTCATGAAAATTTGTATCCCACGAATAAAAATGAATCCAAAACATTATTTTTTTGTAAAAACAAGCTATAGAATTGTTTCTATGTTACAGATAACAACAGAAAGAAGAAAGAAGAACTGCCTGTATATGAGCAGGCAGAGAATTTAGATAACCCTCTTAGATGTCCTGTCAAGTTGTACGAGTTCTACCTATCTAAATGGTAAGATTCAAATCATTTACGAAAAGTTATTATGTGCTCTAGTAATTACAAAGAAAAGTTAACCAGATCTTGTGTTGTTATGTTTTCAAAAAAAGAAAATAGATTTCTGGTAAACATTGACTCTTCAGCTTCCTTCCTAAGGGAACATCCATTCTTTAAGGGGAGTTGGTTTTTATACGCCCGTTTACGGGACGTATTATGCTATACCGTTGTCCGTCTGTCCGTCCGTCGTCAACATGTCGGACATTAACTCAAAAACGCTTTAACCAATTTGCATAAAACTTTGGTGAATGGTTTATATCTATTGACATGAGCTCCCTTTCGTTTTTTATAAATTTTAGATTTTACGTTTTCGAGTTGTGGGGTTTTATTCATTAAAAAAAGGGGGATTTTCCAGTTTTCGGACAATAACTCAAGACTGCTTTCACCAACTTGCAAGAAATTGTGGTGAATTGTTTATATCTATTGACATGAGCTCCCTTTAGATTTTTATATATTTTAGATTTACATTTCCGAGTTACAGGGTTTTATTCATGAAAAAAGGGGGATTTTCCAGTTTTCTGACAAAAAATCAAAAATGCTTTCAGCAGTTCGTATGAAATTTTGGTGAATTGTTTATATCTATTGATGTAAGCTCTGTTTAGAATTTTATAAATTTTACATTTTACATTTCTGAGTTATGGGGTTTTATTCATTAAAAAAGGGGAGATTTTCCAGTTTTCGGACAATAACTCAAAAATGCTGTCAGCAATTCTCATGAAACTTTGGTGAATTGTTTATATCTATTGATGTAAGCTCCCTTTACATTTTCATAAATTTCTAATATGACATTGAGAATAAATTGAATTTTTTTGTTTATAGTCTAACAACAGATTTACTAAGTATTGCGCAACAGCACAGTCTATTGCACAACAGCAAGAAATCTTTAATTGAATATAAATTCAATTCATATAACCAATTTCAAGTTCTTTGACTACATTTATTCAGAAACCTATAATATGTCAAATATTTAATACAATCCAAATTCAGACCTGTATCAAGCTTGAATATTGTGTCCATTTTTGCCCCAACTGTTCAGGATTGGACCTCTGCGGGCGTATCCAGCTGCGCTCAGCGAAGCAGTTTATTTTTCTTTCTGAAGATGTTTTAAACCACACAAGCATCAAATTATTTATTATTTTGTTGCACAAAGCACCAATTTTTTTATAAGAACTTACCATTGTATTTAAAGCCATAAACTAGATAAAAAAAATTGTGTTTTCATTCTCCCTGATAAAAATATTTTTTGCAGGAGGATAAGTCGGGAATCAGAATATTTAAATAAAATAAAACCATACTCCATCTCAGGGATAAATTGGAAGGGAAGTTAAGCAATATATACATATGATTTTGATAAACTTTGTAATGTTAACCTCTACTAATCATAGATTACAAATAGGCTCTGTAGCTAATTTCTAAATCTCTTTTATTTCATTGTTATTAAGAGCATGCAATACAAAAAAGATCCCTCCTACAAATGGAAAAATGGCCGTAAAGCACATATCCGTTTTATGATACATCAACATCCATGTACAATGCATATTTATTATTTTACAGTCCAGAAAGTATAAAGAACAGAAGTGATGCATTCTACCTGGTACCAGAACGATCCTGTGTCCCTGACAGTCCCGTCTGGTACTCTACACAGAACCTTCAGACTGAAGCCATGAACAAAATGTTAAATAGAACATTACTAGTCCGTGAAATACAGGAGTCATTTATACATACACAACCAATCTATGCATAATATCATTGTTCAGCTTTAGATCATACTTTTACAATAATCATGTATATATCACCCAAGCCCAATTGCTAGTACTTATAATTTTTGTAATTGTTCAATGATTTTCTTTTTAATTGTATAAAATATTCTATTTTAGTCTGACAGATTAAATCATAAAGAGGTGGTTATGTCTAGATCAGCATTATGTTAACATAATTTGTTCAGTAAGACTATATCAGTATTATTTCAAAACTCTATAAACTTTAAAATGATTATTGAAATGGTTTTAAAACATTTTCAAAATTGAAAGCAACATATTTAATTGTAAAACTTGGAATTAAAAAACTTTCAAATACATTGCAGTTCAAAAGTTATGTAACTGGTTTAATCTAGTATAAACTGATAATGTTTACAATTCAATTTTACCATGACACACTTAAAACTGGAATCGGTTACTTCCCTATTTCTTTATGCACGAAATATAATAACTATGTAATTAAAGAAAGTTGAAATAATCCTACAATCTTGAGTTCTGTCATTTTCTTGTTTTATAGCTGTATTATATGCTAAAACCATATATATATCAAACTTTTATACATTGAGTTTTATCCACCAGCATAATCATTCATTTAAGATGTTGCAATAATTAAACATCATGTAGATATTAGTTTAAATGTATACATATAGGTTGTCCTCCATTAGAATATGATTTTTATTTTAATCCTTAAATTTATGATGTCATGACCAATACAATCACCACACATTGTCTCCTCTAAGAGTCCTCTTCACTCATATTGGGAGACAAATTAGTCATGTCTGTCTGTCTGTTAGGAAAAAGTTTGTCAACAGAAATATCCCTATTGATTTACATAGGAATAGATTGAAACTTGACAGAATTACTTAATACAAGTTTAGTTGTGTACCTCATATTAATTATTTTTATCTTTGGATTTATGTGGATTTCCCATAGCAAAAAACAGCTTAGGAAGTTTTCCAATGCAATGATACATCATACATATAACGTTGTGATGAAATTCCAGCATGATAGAATTATTTCATACCATAGGCAATGATAGATTGAAATGAGTTAACAGTTTGTAGTTAATGTGGATTGGCGTCAGAGTTTGTCACATTCGTAAAGAAATGAACAAAAATCTTATCAAATTCAGGCTCTGGAATTTCCTATGGTTTTGAGCCTTCATTGTTTAATAGCCAGTTTTGTATAATACCCATGACATTGTCTGTTTTGTGCTATGTTTTTTTGTTTGTTCCTGGACTATATGAAGTCTGAAGGTTTTTTCAGTTTTAACTGGCAAGTTTAGGTTGTTGTATACAATTCCCTTCTACCATTTGATATTAATTACTGTAAATTAATTAGCGACTACAAATTAGCAGGAATAAAAATGACGGGAAGACATGTAATTTAAACCTAGAGACTTCATATTTAGCAGCTTTTGATTACACATTGAAAATTATTTACATTTTTATCCAAATTTTTTAACAATTTAAGTGGGGAGGGGGGGTTATTTTGTCTATCCATTTTTTGTTGCAAAATAAAAGAAAGATAAAAAAATTCTTATCATTGTCTTTACAATTGATATTTCTTCTTTATTCATATTTACCATTGAATAGCATTACATTTCATATTTCATATAATTGTTCACAAGACATAATTTGTTGTATATTTCATGTATTTGTTTTGTATATAATAAGTAGATAGAGTTATAAATTGTTACAAGTATATGCGAATATGTACTTATCATGTTGTTGGTTATTTTTCAAAGTTTTATATTATTGACCATCATTTGTAGTATTTTTATGATTTGAATTTGAGTTGTTAGTCAATTAGACAGCTGTCGCCACCCTCTGTTACTTAAAATGTTTAATGAGGGATTATTTGTTATGTATGTTTCAAAAACTTATTTCCTAATCTTCAATCAATAGTGCACTTTAGAAAAGCTTAAATCATTTGCCCTTTAAGTAAATACATTTCTTTTACTTTTTGTAAGATTTCAACCACTATTGCATCATTTGTAAAGATTATTACATTCTGTTGCATAAATAAATTACATTTTTTGCAATAGCATATTATTTTTTTCTAAAAATGAAATTGGTTTTTGATTATAGAAAAATATCAAGTTGAAAAGTCTTTGACGAAATTAAATGTAATTAACACCAAATTTTATTTTTGATATGAATTGTATTTTATTATAGAACCATTGCTTAAAACTTTTCAGGAATTTGTTGGATTTCTCAGATTTTGACACTATTTGCCCCTGTATATTCCTTTGCAAAATATTGATTTTTTTTTTAATTGGAGTTTTGTTTATTACTGTACTTTTCCTGAATCGACTACTTTTTGTTCTTCAATGTGTATATATATTTTGGGGGAAAACTATTGTCAAAATACAGTGTCACTGAACAAGATTGTACACACTTAACAATTTTGTTGTTATATAAAAAATGAAAATGAAACTTAAAATAAAATGACTTTCTCAGATAATTTTCTGTATAGTAATATTCTAAAGAACATATTTCTGCTGCAGCTGCTACTAAAGATGTGTCGATAAATTTTATCATCTAAAAGAAGCAATTTTTTGTTGCATCTAAGGGAGAAAATATTGCCATGTGACAAAAAGACAATTTGAACTCATTCATTTATGAATTGTTAAATTTTGGGTGGCGTCACTTTTACCGTTCTCGAGTGATGACCCTTTTTAAGCGTTAAATGCAAGCTGGGGCATCATCTGTGTCCCAATGGAGACATTCTCCATTTACTTTTTCTAAGACAATTCTATTTTCAAATAGAAATTCATATCTTGATGGATTTAAAAGAAAATCATCAGTAAACATTTAATTTTCAGATGCCTCTAAATTTTGCTGATTTTTGTCACCAAAACAAACAAAAAAATTTTTTTGACAGGTGAATTTAATATATACCAGTTAACATAAAATACTAGAAAGAAAATTGTATGCCTCACAAAATTATGTCACAGATATGTAGTTAAATTGTTGACAAATCTTGAAGTTTTTATGCATACTTAATCAAGTTTTTTTCACAAGCATAATGTAACATTTTAAAAGATACTGTCTGTTGCAGAAAATATAGTTGAAAAATCATCTTTCAGAATTCATTTGTCCAACAACTTATATGACACAAAGATGTCTTTTGGTTATTTGTGTTGTTGGCTTGCCGTCTCATTGACATATACCTTGCATCTGTTTTTATTCATAAATTGATAGTAATTGAAGGATTGATGAAATATTATGCTGAAATACATTCAGATCATGTACTGATTAAAAAGTATATCTTACATTTGTAAAAAAATGTCACATACTGTAAATTCAAAATCTTTTAATCATTTTTATTATTGTGGAAATTGTGAAGGGATAGGATTTGCAAAAATAAAAAATCTCTTTTTAAATTTTGATATTATTAACTGTATCTCATTTGCTGAAAAGGCAATAGTTAAATATCACAATTTTGTCCATTGTTTAACAATCACCATAAGATTTGTTATAGAAGTAAACTGTGTAAAATGCCAAACTTAAATATTTTTTTTTTTTACATATATGTATTTGAAACTTGTGAAATTGATGTACTTATCTGTTATAAATACAAGTTGTAATTTTTGCAAAAGTATTCTGCTGCTTCATAATTAAAAACTAATTTTGTACAATCGTTTGTTCACAAATATTTCTCCCCTACAAAGGTGTTAAATTTCTAAACCTAAAGTTCAGGTAAATTTTCTGGAGGAGTATTTGTCATATAATCTCTTTCGGTTGGGTTTTCCATAATATTTTCGAACATTCAATAAATTATTAGATTTTCAAAACAAAGATAATCAACATTCAACTGCGTTGGTGATGGAGCAAATATTGGTAGGGTTTGTAATCTGAATAATGTGTCAGTAAAGGGGAATATTTCTTCCTGCAGTCTGTTTGTTACCTTGTGGTCAAGTACAAAGCATGGTAGATTCATATTTTATTGACATGCTATTGTCAGTAATATCCATGTAATGTACCCTGGTCCGTCAACATCCAAATGAATCCAATTATTAATGAACTAATCAGCTAAAACAATATCAGGTAGCTTGGGCATTTTATATTTAACACAATTTTTTGTATGCCCCACTTACAATAGTAGAGTTGAATTATGTTTTTCTCATTTGAGGGTCTTCCTTCCTTCCGTCTGTTTGTTAATCCATCTTTCTGTCCCATACAAGGTTAAACATTTGGTTTAAGGTAGTTTGTGGTCACATCAAAATGAAGCCTTACACATGTGCTAATTATAAAGTGAACTGTTTAATACCTATTCTAATTGGTGTTTTAACCCAGATTTAACTACGTCATCCCGTTTCCGGGACCAGATGAGATGTTCGTGCGCATGTGTAGCTTCAGTTCGTAGCTTTATTTCATAGAAGGCAGACGTGGTCTGTATTTGTAGCTTCTATAATGAAATATTTTATTACTATAACTACGAGGTAGTTATTATTTATTGCTTAATCAAGTAAATAAACTCGAGGGGTTTATTATTTATTTATTTTTCTTTGTTGTAAATTTACGGTAATTAGACCGATTTACGGCAGTTGATATTTTTTAGTAACAATGGCGGACGCCATGCTCTCTAAAACTGATGTAAAATCTTTGAAGAAAGGTTCTAGTGCTTCAAATGAGGCAAAAGGAAAAAACCCTAAAAGAAAAGCATCCTGTGATGATTCTCGTTCCAAGAATGACGATACAAGTAGTAGTAATGGGGCAAAGATTGTCAGCTCTGGCGAGGCCGGAACTGTTACTTCACGACAAAAAGTTTTTAGTCAAAATACTAGCGAAGCTAGCAAAGAGCCCACTTTAGCTGATGTTTTTTCAGTCCTGAAAAATATACAACAAGAACAGAGTTCACAAAAAACTGATTTCGTGTCTCTCAAGTCTATGGTAGACGAGTTGTATTTTGCTGAGCCTGAGGGTTACGATGAGAGCCAGGGTGCAGACCCTGAAGGAGCTTATGATGAAAATAATAATCATGACAATAATGATCATGTTGTAGATGCTGAGGTTGCGGAACCTCCAGCTAAAAAACAAAAAACTGTTGACAAAGAGGGTGATAATGTTTTTAAAGCTGCTGCACAAGCTTACAGGTCTAAAGATAATGTAGATACAAGTGTAGATGACACATTAGCTGATACTGTTAATGAATTTTTCCGTGAGGGAATTTCTGATGAAAAATACAATGAACTGATGAAATCAGTGGCTAGACCAGAGAATTGTGTTTCTCTTACAAGAACTAGAGTTAATCAGCTTATTTGGGATTTACTCTCTCCTCAAACTAGGTCCTTTGACTCGGTTATACAACAGCATCAAGAAACTGTTGTAAAAGCATCTTGTAACATTACAAAATTGTTAAACATGTTGTGTAAGCTAAAACCTGACTTGGGTGACGATTGTCAACAAGAAATGCAGTCTTGCATAGATTTGGGGATTGATTCGTTAGCTTTACTGTCACAATATAACAAGATGACAAATGTAAAGAGAAAGGAATATCAAAGATTTGATTTAAGTCCTGAATATCATCACTTGAGTTCACCCTCAATTCCTTTCACTGACATGCTTTATGGTGACAATGTCCATCAAAAGTCAAAAGAAATTCAAGATATGAACAGACTTGGTCGTAATTTAAATAATAACAATTATGCTAGAGGTAGAGGAAATGGTTTTTCTCGAGGAGGTAGTTTTGGTAGAGGACGAGGTTTTGGTAGAGGCCGTGTAGGCTCTCGTCGTGGTGGATACAGAGGTGGTCGTGGCCGTGGTTACGGTGGTAGAGGCCAGTATTCAAATGATCAAGGTGCTTCAAAAAACTTGAGAGGTGTTCCAAGTTTCCTGAGGAAGTAAATTATGCTAAACAGGTAAGTTTAGCAGGTGTCTCTGATATCAAAACTTTTACAGCAGGTAGATTGAAAAATTATGTTGAAAACTGGCAAAAAATTACTTCTGATAAATTTATTTTGGATACAGTTGAACACTGTCACCTTGAATTTATTTATAATTCAATACCCACTCAAAGTCTCACACCATATCAAAGAATTTTTGATAAAGGCCAAGAAAAAATTATAAATGATGAGATAGAAAATTTGAAAAATTTGGGTGTAATAGTGGAAGTTAATTTTGATACAGATCAATATATCTCTCCAATTTTTACAGTTCCAAAGAAAAATACAAATGAGCATAGAGTGATTCTTAATTTAAAAGAGTTGAATAAATTTATTATTCCCCATCATTTCAAGATGGATACTTTTGAAATGGCTCTAAAATTGGTGAAACCAAATTGTTTTTTCAGTTCAATTGATTTGCGTCATGCATATTATTCTGTTCCTATAGCAGAGGAACATCAGAAACTGTAAATTCAGAAATTATTGCGTGCATTTTTTATTGCGATTTTGTCTTTTTTGACTAAAATGCGATTTTAATTTTTGCGATATTGAGAAAAATCCTGTTTAATTCATATAAAAAATTTCAAAATGCGAGTTTAAATTATTGCGATTATAACCCTGTCGCATTTTTCGCAATAATAAAAACATCGCAATAATTTCTGAATTTACAGTATTACGTTTTATATGGAAAAACAATATTTTTCAATATACTTGTTTACCAAATGGTTTGCTATCAGCACCTAGAATCTTTACAAAGTTAATGAAGCCTGTTTTTGCAACTTTACGGCAATTTGGTTATATGAATGTAGCTTATATTGATGACTCTCTTTTGCTTGGAGATACTGAAGATGAGTGCATAGAAAATGTACAAAATACTAATGATTTAATGGAGTGGCTTGGTTTTATAATTCATGAAAGAAAATCTGTTTTCAAGCCTGCAAAACAAATAGTTTTTTTTAGGCAATATTATTGATTCTGTATCTATGACAGTTGTGTTGCCAAAAGAAAAAGTAGAAAAAATTGTATTAGAATGTCAGAATCTGATCAAGAATAATACAGCTAGTATAAGATTAGTTGCCCATGTTATAGGCTTGTTAATATCCACTCTCTCAGCTGTGGATTTTGGTCATTTATATTACAGAAATTTAGAAATTGAAAAGATTCAGGCTTTAAAATTGTCATTTGGAAATTTTGATCAAAATATGAATATTACATCTGCCATGAAAGCAGATTTAAAATGGTGGGTTGAAAACTTACATTGTCAGAAAAGAGTCATTAATAGGAAAAATCCAGATTTTTCTATGACAACTGACGCCTCATTAAAAGGCTGGGGTGCTTTATTTAAAGACCAAAAAATTCAAGGACGATGGAATGATGTTGAGCAAACTTATCACATAAATGTTCTGGAATTGTTAGCCATTTCTTATACTCTGAAGGCTTTTTGTAAAAAATTTTCAGATATACATGTGAAGATTTTTTGTGACAATTCTAGTGCAATTGCATATGTTAACAATATGGGTGGTATAAAATCCATGCAAATGAATGAAATAACCAAACTTTTGTGGGTCTGGTGTATTGAAAGAAATATATGGATTTCAGTAGAACATATTCCTGGTAAATATAATGCTGCAGATGTTGAATCAAGAAAAATTGATGATCATTTAGAGTGGATGCTTGATAAACAAGTTTTCCATAAATTAGTGGACATTTGGGGTACTCCAGGCCATGATTTATTTGCCTCTGGAATAAATTGTCAAGTTGAGAGTTTCTCGTCGTGGAAACCTGACCCTGAGGCAGTATTTGTAAATGCTTTTAGTATTTTATGGTCTGATGAGGTATTTTATTATCTTTTTCCCCTTTTTCTCTAATTAGTAGATGTCTACAGAAAGTTCAGAAAGACAGTGCAGAGGTTCTGATGATTGTACCATTATGGCCGACTCAGACATGGTACCCAGTACTACTAGAAATGTTGATAGATTTTCCAAAAATGTTGCCTCGAAAGAAAAGACTGCTGTCCATTCCAGGAACGAAAAAGATTCATTCTCTTCACAATCAGTTAAAGTTTCTTGCTTGTCGGTTATCAGGAAAAATTTGGAAAACCAAGGCATTTCAGACAAGGCTTCCAAAATCATTTTGGCATCTTGGCGAGACAGTACGAAAAAGCAATACTCAACTTATGTCAAGCAATGGTTCCGTTTCTGTAGTAAAAGGAAAATTGATACACTTCAACCAGCTTTAAATGAAGTCTTAGATTTTTTAACAGTGCTTTTTGATAAAGGATTAAGTTATAGTACGATAAATTGTGCAAGATCTGCTTTGTCAGCCTTAGGAATAATGTTTAATGGAGTGACAGTTGGCTCTAACGCTACAATCATCAGATTTTTGAAAGGTGTATATAATTTGCGACCTTCAGAACCTAGATATAGTGAAACTTGGGACGTATCTAAAGTTTTTAATTTTTTACGGAAGTTATCTCCCGTAAAATATATTTCGTTGAAAGATTTAACATTGAAGTTAGTAATGTTAATTGTTTTATCCACGGCTTGTAGGACACAGTCGTTATTTTTGCTATGTTTAGACAATTTAGTAAAAGGAAAGGATAGTTATACCTTGTTTTATTCAGGTTTATTGAAACAGAATAGACCTGGGTTTAATGTACATTTTGTTGAACTTTTTGCCTATCCTCCAGATAGGAGATTGTGTGTTTTTACTGTTTTAAAAGAATATTTGATGAGGACAGCTAAAGCTCGCGGTAATAGTCAGAAGCTTTTTATAAGTTATGTAAAACCGTTTAAACCAGTCTCAAGAGAAACAATTAGCAGATGGGTCAAAACTGTTATGTCCAAATCAGGAATAAATTTAAAATCATATTCTTCACATAGCACGAGGTCAGCTGTTGTTTCTAAGGCTTTCCATAATCTGATTCCTGTGGAATGTATTTTACGAAGAGCTGGTTGGACCAGTGAAAAGACTTTTGCTAAATTTTATAAGAAGCCGATCGAGTCAGATGCACAACGTTTTCAGAGAGCTGTTCTGAGTACATAGAACTTTATTTGTAAAATTAACTTTGTATATAGGAGGGATATATTTTTTGGAGGTTTTTAAATATTACTTTTTGACTTATCTCAGGGCTTGTGCTCTTTGAAGTCTCATCTGGTCCCGGAAACGGGATGACGTAGTTAAATTCCAAAACTAAACGAGACTTACCTTGGTAAAAGTTAAAGTTCAGTTGGAATTTAACGTAGTCATCTTTAGTTGTAGGGATCAGATGCCCTCCCGATATCCCTCCCCTTTTTTGTGATGTTGTACTTAGTACTTTTGTATGCACAAACCCTTCGACTTTGAAGACTGAAGCTACACATGCGCACGAACATCTCATCTGATCCCTACAACTAAAGATGACTACGTTAAATTCCAACTGAACTTCAACTTTTACCAAGGTAAGTCTCGTTTAGTTTTGGAATTTCATTGTTCACTGACCATGGAAATGTGATAGTGTGAGTTTGGCATGGTGTCCTATGTACAGGTATTTATGTTGAAATAATTTTAGAAGTTTCTACACCAAAGATACTCCGTAAATTGGTGTGCAAGATTTTCTCTCTGTGTTGGAAGATCCATTGGTGGCCTTGGGCTGTTTTCTGCTCTTTGGTCGGGTTGTTGTCTCTGACACATTCCCTATTTCCATTCTCTATTCTATACGTTCAATGAAAAACTAGTTAAATATAGATTCTACCACTGCATCAAGTGTGATACGATATTTATCCACTCGACACATTTACATTTTCAAAACATGATATTTATCCACTTGAAACAGTTAAATTTCAAAATAAATATCGTATTGCACGTGAATTGGTGGTGGAATCCATTTCTCTGATGAGTTTAAGACGATATGCAGACAAACTTAATCCTTCTTTTCGAATGATCTACAAAAAGATGTGTTTCAATCTATGTGACGTCATCAGGCATGGTCCCCTTTTTGATGACATCACAACAGGAATTTCGCAAAAATAGCAAGAAAATTTGATGTCATAATTGAATTTTGACCAACGAGGAAAGGAGATCAAATGAACCACACGTTGATTAAATAAAAATAATCAACAGGTCAGGAAAAAGGATAAATTGGGTAAGAATTAGACCTCTATCAGAAATCTGGTCATCAGAGGTCAGGGTGATTATGAAATTTTGAAAAAGAATTTAAGAGGCTCCCTTGATGTATGGAGAATTGACGCCTTTGCCTAGGATAGAGGAGGTAAAGACATTGTCTAAGATAGAGGAGGTAAAGACATTGCCTAGTATAGAGGAAGCCAAGATATTGCCTAGGATAGAGGAGGTCAAGACATTACCTAGGATAGAGGAGGTCGACATTGCCTAGGAAAGAGGAGGTCAAGACATTGCCTAAGATAGAGGAGGTAAAGACTGCCTAGGATAGAAGAGATAGACATTGTCTAGGATAGTGGATGTCAAGACATTGCCTAGGATAGAGGAGGTAAAGACATTGCCTAGGGTAGAGGAGGTAAAAACATTGCCTAGGGTAGAGGAACTAAAGACATTGCCTAGGATAGAGGAGGTAAAGACATTACCTAGGGTAGAGGAGGTTAAGACTGCCTAGGGTAGAGGAGGTAAAGACGGCCCAGGATAGAGGAGGTAAAGACTGCCTAGGATAGAGGAGGTAAAGACATTGCCTAGGATAGAGGAGGTTCAGACATTGCCTAGGATAGAGGAGGTTAAGACATTGCCAAGGACAGATGAGACATTGCCTAGGATAGAGAAGGTAAAGACATAGTCTAGGATAGAGAAGGTAAAGTCATTGCCTAGGATAGAGGAGGTAAAGACATTGCCTAGGATAGAGGAGGTAAAGACATTGCCTAGGATAGAGGAGGTAAATTCATTACCTAGAATAGAGGAGGTAAAGACATTGCCTAGGATAGAGGAGGTAAAGACATTGCCTAGGATAGAGGAGGTAAAGACATTACCTAGGACAGAGGAGGTAAAGACATACAAACAGGTAACTCCTTCTGTTGGAAATGACAACATTGATAGGCTAAAATATATCAAAATAGATTTAATATATAAGAAATGGCATATACATGTATGTCAATGATAAGACACACATTATAGATTTTTCCCTGTCCTAAATTTATATTTTATTTTCTTTAATATACATTTTTTTAATCCACTCATCAAGATAACAAAAATAGTCTCCGGTTTCAAGCTGTTACTGGTTATCATTACAATACAAGAGGGTCTGGATGTGGATCCTTCATTTCTGTATTCTTAAATTTTTATAGGCCATTTTTGTCAAGCCTGCGACTTTTGTCGCAAAAGCGAGACATAGCGATCCTACATTCCGTCGTCGGCGTCGTCGTCGGCGTCGGCGGCGGCGTCCACAAATATTCACTCTGTGGTTAAAGTTTTTGAAATTTTAATAACTTTCTTAAGCTATCCTGGATTTCTACCAAACTTGGACAGAAGCTTGTTTATGATCATAAGATAGTATCCAGAAGTAAATTTTGTAAAAAAAAAAATCCTGTTTATTCGTATTTTACTTATAAATGGACTTAGTTTTTCCGTGCCAGTTAACATTACATTCACTCTGTGGTTAAAGTTTTTAAAATTTTAATAACTTTCTTAAACTATCCTGGATTTGTACCAAACTTGGACAGAGGCTTGTTTATGATCAAAAGCAAGTATCTAGAAGGAAATTTTGTAAAAATTTATTTCCTGTTTTCCCGTATATTACTTATAAATGGACTTAGTTTTTCTTCCAGTTAACATTATATACAGTCTGCAGTTAAAGTTTTTAAAACATTTATTAGATTCATAAACCATCCTGGATTTTTACCAAACTTGGAAAGAAGCTTCTCACAATCAAAAGATAGCATCTAGAGGAAAAGTTTTAATAATTTGTTTCCCATTTTTGTTGAGCCTACGACTAACAGCAAAAGTAGGCGAGACACTGGGTTCCGCGGAACCCTTACGAATGTTTCTCTTTCCTTTATACTGTTTGTCCATTATTCTCTATTCTTTATTTTTTTGCTCCATTTTTCTCTATTCTTTATATTTTTTGCCCAGTATTCTTTATTCTGCAAATCCCCATCCACAACCACGTACAATGAATTATACAATCAAGTTAAGCATATTTTGATCTGTGTTACATGTTGCATCTACTGTAATGATAGCCGGTAATAGGGTGTGGGTTTGAGATCTCCAAAAACTTGCTTTACCTCTCTAAATATTCATGTGTGTGTTCCAAGTCGGGAATTCCTCAGTAGTTATGAAAGTTGTGATAAAAGTATCTGTTACATTATTCACAAGTTTTATTAGACTTTATTGTCTATTGTTGAAGAAAGTAAATTTACATATTAATGTCATTGGGTTTCTGTCTATTGATGTATTCCTTCAAGTTGGCTTCAACTACTTTTGTTCATAAAACAAAACATGGTAGTAACAGTTATATACTATTGTATGTACGATTTGTCAAGCTCTTAGTCGTCCAAAGTCAAGAAGTTATGAAGGGGTTCACAGACTACTTAAAATCTGCACTTACAATATAGTTATTGCCACGGAATTATGATTATTAAGTACTAGGTGGTCTTGTGGTAGCCTGCTCGTTTTGAGTGCGGAAGTTGTAGGTTCGATCCCTAGCAAAGTCTTGCCAAACACTTGAAAATTGGTATTTGCTGCTTCTCTGCTAACTACATGGCATGTAGGAGTAAAAGCAAAGACTGGTTTACTCAGAATAACATGTGTTTGGATAGGATGATATGTCTTCGGTTCCCGAGCACTGTAAGCTTCTGAACAAGAATATCAAAAATTCACATCAGCAAGTCGATTTCGTTTAAAGCAGGTTTCAAATTCATAAATATTCTCGTCCTGGTAAGAATGAAATATATGCCAATGGACGTTAAACAACCAATTCATATTATCATCTATGAAGAGGAAGACCTATATTTAGGGACATGGCTTCTACAAATATCACTAGAATTTTTTTTTCAACCATTTTTAGAAACATATTCTTAGCTTCTAGTTAACAGTTAATGTTAATTCTTTTTTTTCATAACTGTCTATTACGAACACATTATAAAAATAAGGAGATGTGGTATGATTGCCAATGAGACAACTATCTTCCAAAGTTCAAATGAAGTGGATTAAGCAATTATAGGCAATCGTACGACCTTCAATAATAAGAAAAACCAATTACGTATAGTCGGCTATTTAAGCTCCCGACCTGAAAAAATATGAAACAATTCAATTGAGAAAACTAATTCATAGGCTATTTTATAACAAACTGTTTAAGTAATACAAATATGACAGACATGAACCAACGACAACCACTGAACTATAGGCTCCTAACTTTGGACAGGCACATACAGAATGTGACGGGGTTAAACATGTTTGAAGGCACCAACCCTCCCCTAACCTCGGACAGTGGTGTAACAGTACATCACTTATTCAAAAACTTACATTACTGTAAACTTCTATGTCATTTGGTCTCTGGTGGATAGTTCAATAGTTGTCTCATTGGCAATTACACCACATCTTCTTATTTTTATATTTACAATAACAGCTGGAAAGATTATGGACATATTATATTACAAACCTGTACAGTGTTTAATTCGTTTTGTCGGTACTCAATTAAAAACAACGAACACAGTTGTGTTAAGCCTAGACAGGCCACAATGCAAATGTTTCATTCATGGTCGTAGTTATTGAAAGCATGTTCATAGTTATTAAATTATTCTTTCTTATGTTTATGATCTATACATGTTCGCTGTTGTAATAAATTTAAAATAGATGTCTATTTATCTATTTAGCTACCTTGATCATTTTCAAAACGCCTGAATTTTCCTAGGGACATGTATGTTTAGACTCCTTAATTTCACAGTATTTCGATCTTTTGTGTATATGGCTGTAAAAGAAAGTTTTACTTGTAATAGTAATCGTATTAAAAATAGTGTTGATAAACTGTTAATTCTGCAGGTTTTTTCACAAACATTGTTAATCGAAATATTGTCTGTCAAATGTAACTCAATCCTTCCGTCCATTAAGATGCAGAATTGAGAGTTAATTTTTGTAAATCCATCTTCAACATCTCAATGCAGCACATACAACATTCGAAAGTATTTAGCTGTGTGTTTTGTGCAATTTGCTCTTTGATTTCGATATTTTAGAACTGCCTTGCTTAAAGTCAGTTTTCTTTTTAAAGAGGCCGGAGGGGTTTCTTATCCAGACACGCCGTATCCCGAGGTGTATAACTAACTTACACCCCATTCTAACCCCTATATTTGTTAACATTGATTATTAAATGAAAAAAAAAACGATAGCATATTTATTGACAATATCAAACCATGATTTATAAGAATATTTGTTTTATTACATGAAACCCCACTAGTAACCTTTCTTTGGTTATCTTCGTTCAAACTTTGACAAGTGAGTATATTTTACAAATGTCAAAGTTGCTGTTTTGCATATTCCCGTTAAATCCATGTGCTAATTCGGATCAGCAGGTCAAGGTCGACTGTTTCGTGTATTCTTATTACAAACAAAAAATACATCATGCTCCTAGTATACAGTTGTCAATATGGACGGGTATAAGACGGACGACATTTTGTGGCAAGCGTTGGATTTGGTATAGAAGAGACTAAAGATAAAGGCAATATTATAACCCAAAGTACTTACCTGAATCAGTTTAATAAAGGTAATCATAACTGTATTTTATATCTTACGATTTTATCAAAAACAACCCCCCCCCCCCCCCTTCTCGACAATAAACAAACATTCATATTCGAACATACTAAGGGATAGGTGTGTCTGCATTAGAAACCCGACTACCAGACACGCTCAACATACAATATTTAATATTGAGGAACTCCCTTTTTTGGGGGGGCAATCAGGGGCTGATCCAGCCGGGGGTTCCCAACTCAAGAGAAAAAGGGGGGAGGGGTCCAACCCGCGGAACGCCCAACCCCAGATCGGCCACTGGGTATCCGGGGAGGGGGGGGGGGTCCGGGAATTAGAATCCCCATTTTTTTTTAAAGATCAATGCTTTAGAATAGAGACATATGACTGGGATAAAAAAAAAATACCTTCAAGCAAAAGAGTATTTAAAGGATTATTTTTGTATTCCATATAGATGCTTATTGGAATTTCCTAAAATGTGTTTTTTAATATCATGAAACAATTTGTAGTGAACACTATTAGTAATTTCTTATATTCATGCTATTTAAAAAATAATCAATTTCTATTGTTACGATTAACAATGGACTATGTTTGCGGGATGTAGAAGCAGGGGTTTCCAGAAACCCCGCTCGTCACACCCTGTGGTCAAAATCCATTGTTATTCGTAACAATAGATCTATTCAATTTACACTTGTTTCAGAAATAGAAACTATGAAGTATAACAATAGAACTGGGGTGTAATTATATAGCCTCTAAATTTAGGAAGCAGTCGTGAATGTAACAAGCATCTTGATGTTTAAAATATAAAATAGTAATTGTTTGTATAAATTGACAACATTACGATATAATATTACTTTTTTTTAAGTGGAAGACAGACTAAATGGTTAATTGTTGTCCAAAAATAAATTATTGTTAAAGTGTGTCATAGTACAAAAAGAAGGTACATGTATTAATTTAAATTTCTGTTAGTCTTCTTGATACATTCATTAGATTCATTGCTGTCTTATTGATGGTTACCTATATAATACAGTGGCGGTCCGTTTTTATTGGCGAAAGAAGCCGGAGTCCCCGGAGAGAACCACCAACCTTCGGCAGGAAAAACTGACAATCCTAGTCAATTAGGATTACAGTGGAACACATCTGCCACGTGCCGAGTTCCAACTTATAACCTCAGTGTTGACAGGCAAGTGATACAGTAGATTAACTACTTAGACCACCGAGATTAGTAGACATGTTCGGAAAACAAATTTAAAAATTCAGCAGTCTGTTTCACAAAAGAACTTACGACTAAGATTAATCGTAAGTCATGAACAATTCAGTATACTTACGACCAATCTTAATCGTAAGTTTGTTTGTGAAATCGACTCCAGGCGTACTGGATGTGATATTGTAATAACAGTCCCGGATGCGGATCCAGGATTCTGAAAAAGGGGGACCCGCGGGCCTCAAACTAGACAAAATTTGGAGTGGTATAGGTAAAAAGTCTGGATTAATCATATATGTAGCCCCATAAGTGGAAATCGGGCACCCCGGCACCCCTAAATCCGCCTCTGAGTCCGATATGTTTTATACATACCCCTTTTTCAAACCCTGGATGATAAGCCCTGGGTAGTTGTTACAATCAAAGGCTGGTATGCATTTCGATTTTTTTCGCAACTACAATTTACATATTTAAAAGAATGCGGCAAAAATTTAAACTTGAAAAATAAATATATAAAATGGATCTAAAAAGCATTGCTGATGAAAATCGTTTGATTTATAAGTTCATAATATTATATTATTTGAGAAATATACAGCAAAACTTCTATTCTAGGACGAAAACATTATTTTGTTTTTTTTTTATTATAGAAAGAAAACATCTAAGAAAAGTTTTCAATCGGATTTGTTCATACTTTTTACCGGTAAATGGTCCATTGTTTAGTATACATCCAAGTCACATGACTTACATTTGTACACATCAACAACAACATTAATTCATGATCATGAACAAATTACAAGTACAACTTAAGTGACACCATGGAGCTTACCACTTTGAAAGTGATAATTATTTTTGGACTGTTCATTACCACATTACTTTTGGGATTTTTCCCAATAAAATTAGTCGCATACATCAAGAAGAAAAATTCCAATAGAATACGATACAGACGGGCAATAAGTATTTTGAGTTGTTATGCGGCAGGTGTGTTTCTTGGAACATGTTTACTGGATTTACTCCCGAGTGTCAGGAGGGACCTAGAAACTATACTCAGAAAATTGCATCTTTTATCTGGATTTCCTGTGTCCGAATTCGTAATGGTATTTGGGTTGTTCTTAATTCTAGTTGTTGAACAAATCATTCTTTCTTGGAAAGAAAATCAGCAAAATTCGTCATTTCTAACAACTGGTAAGGACAATAGTCGAAAATCATTGCTGTCTGATACAGATGACAGAGATTTTATGAGCTCTACACGATCTGATCTAAGTGAACATTCAATTGGTGGAATTAGCGATGAACCTTATGGACACAAGGAACTGTCAACTTGTTCTCACGTACATGTTTCGGGGGATGTTTATAGCGACACAGAACAGGAACCACTTTATTCTAAACAAAGGACTGAAAAAGGGAACAAAAACCAATTTGAACACAACCATTCTACTCTACGTTCTATTTTATTGCTAATAGCTTTGTCTTTACACTCTGTTTTCGAAGGACTTGCAGTAGGATTGCAAAGAAAATCTGCTCAAGTCCTTGGAGTATTTGCTGGACTTTTTCTACACAAGATGGTGCTTAGCTTCAGTCTGGGAATGAGCTTGGTTCAAAGCAAACTATCATATAAATCAATGTTGCAATCTGTTACAATATTTTCTTTGTCTTCACCATTTGGTATCGCTCTGGGCTTACTGATCATAGACTTGTGGGATTCAAGGATATCTGTATTAATTCAAGGATTGTTGCAAGGGATTGCATGTGGTACTTTTCTGTATGTAACTTTTTTTGAAATTTTGCCACATGAACTAAATTCCAGTGATATTAGACTAATCAAGGTAGTATTTTTAATTCTTGGATTCAGCACAGTGACTGCAGTGGTGTTTATTAATGAGAAATCATAAAAACATGTAAATAACAGTAAATATATTATATTTTAGTATTAATATTTATATCTTTATTGTCATATAAACATATTCAGTTTGTGACAAAAAACAAAAACAAATATAATATATTTTTTTAGTTTTTGGGGATAAAGATTGCATGAAATGCAACCAAACCCCTTTTGCTATTGGCATGGCTTGATATATCTTCCAGGGTTTATCACTTGCTTTGATAGTTAAAACAAAATACATTTAGTACAGTGAGGAGAAAATTCTTTAGATCTTATCCAGTCAATGTCATTCAATTTATTAATGATATATATATATGTTATACTCAGATATTTACAATGAATATAATGTATATTTGAATAACCAAATTTATAGAGAAAACTTTGTATTTACCGCCGGCATGGTCAATACTAGTATTGACCGCTTTTTTGCCAACCTTGACTCCAACACAAATATAATTTATATATAAATTGCCTGCATTGTACATGTTGTACCTAAAACAATTCGATGTTCTATTTTAAATTCATATTGCAAAATAAAAGCAATCCTTACCCTTCAGTGTTCACAAACAGTTTGATCTCCAGTAACCACAGGAAAACTTAAGCCAAAAAAACTGTTACCACAGGAAAACGTAGGCCAAAAAAACTGTTTCCAGTATCCATGCAGAAAAAATAGGGTACATGTACATGTATGTAAAAAGAATTTAAATGTCGTCCATGTAGACTGTGTCACTGTGTAGGAAAATGTTGTTGACTTGAATGGATGGGGTAGGCTTGAAAATTTGAGGAGGGACAGCAAACAAAACATATCTCCACAGTATTTTTGTTTTACTGACAACAGACACAACATGCACCAAAAGAAAATAACAAAACCCTTCCGGGCCTTTTGAATATCCTGTTACATTTTGTACTTTCAATTAGAAGGTCTAAACAGTGTCAGACATAACTCTTAAGTTGTTTTTTTAGTTTAATGTATCATGTGTATCATTTACAAACATGTGGGTTTAGGCCTTTAGGGTTTGGATAAGGTTTCCTGGGTGTTGGGTAATTTTCTGTTACGGTCACAGGGTTTATACATGTACATGTATGGAGGCTTTGCATTTGGTAAAGTTAAGTTACAATAATGTACATGTACATGTAAGCTGTGGCTATATAATAGTTTTATCTAAAATGTATGGCTTTGTTTATTGATCAGGGTAATTGATTGATTGATTGTTGGTGTTTAATGCTGCTTTCAGTACTGTTGACTATATAGTGGCAGCTAGTTTTATTTATTGACGGAGGAAGCCAGAGTCCAGAGGCGGATTTAGAGGGTTTTTCAGGGGGCCCGCCCCCCCCCCCCTTTTGTTGAAAAAATTTGGTTGATTATATAAGGAATCACTGAAGCATGACTGGAGTGGGCCCCTCTTAAGCAGTCAGTGGGCCCCCTCTTATGAAAATTTCTAGATCCGCCACTGGAGTCCACATAGAGAACCACCAACCTAAAGTAAACTAAATAAGCTAAGACCTGCATTTAAATGAGCATTTTGGACTTTCTTTTGTTTTTTGTCATGTTTGTCCATGTACATGTATGACTTATTAAATTAATCATACTATTCCATTACATTATTTCATTTTTGTCTAGTCCTTTTGGCATTATCTTTTGAACCCAGCTATATGGCAAGCCTTTTTACTATTTATTCTAACTTTGAGATATCTCATATAATATATAAGAGATATAATCTAGTTTTTATAAGATATCTTACAATATATGTATATACTTTGTGAGATATCTTATAAAGTATATAAGATATCTTATATAGTTTATAAGATACCTCATAAAGCTTATAAGATATCTCATATAATTTATAAGATATCTTATAAAGAAAATTATCTTATAAACTATATATGATATCTTATAAACTATATAAGATATCTTGTAAGATATCTTATAAACTATATAAAATATCTTATAAACTTTTTGAGATAATTTATAAACTATATAAGATATCTTATAAACTTTATGAGATATCTCATATAATATATAAGATATCTCATATAATATATAAGATATCTTATATAATCTAGTTTTTATAAGATATCTTATATATTATATAACATATCGTATATAAGATATCTTATACACTTTAAAAGATATCTTCTAAAGTTTATAAGATATCTTATAAAGTATATAAGATATTTTATAAAAAAAAATTTATATAAGATATCTTGTATACTTTATAAGATATCTCATATTGTTTATAAGATATCTTATATAATTTATAATATATCTTATAAAGATCTTATAAAGAAAATTATATGAGATATCTTATAAATTATATGAGATATCTAATAAACTATATGAGATATGTTGTAAAGTTTATTAGATATCTTGAAGTTAGAATAAATAGTGAAAAGGCTTGCCATAAAGTTACTATATATAGAAAATGATCTTCAGTATCTTTTAGATCTGGAGACAATATTTTGTTTTCAGACATGTCTTCAAGTAATTTATATTGACAAAAACTTGTCTCAAGACACAGACTACACTGAAGATAATTTGCTATACAAAAATAAGGAGATAATGTCTAGTTATAAACTGAATTTTTCTTAACATATTATCTTAGTCTGATACATTGTATATCATTAATTCAAAGTATTATTATCCTGAATTTCTCTAAGGTCAATGAAGGTTGTTTTATGAAATATTGTTTACCTTGAAGCAGTTATTGTTAGATAATTAGTGATACGATACATTGATTTCAAAACCCCTGTTTGTTAAGATACTTTTGTTAATTGCTGAAGAGAACACAGAATGGGTGTGTCATTGCATATAATGTAGACATTACAACAAGTTTAAAAAAAACATGTTTTGATTCAATCCACATGCATTCATGTAGTTTCAAGTTTGAGAAATTGCACACTGTGGAAAATAATTACATGCAAGAGGGATGACACATACATGTATATTATATACATACATATATGTATGTACATGATGTATAAGTACATGTACTTTTGGTAATTTAATAATGTAGAGGTACATGTATAAATAAAAACCATAAAATTAGAAACAGTTTTAATGGTACAGAAACTTTATTCAAAACTGCAACTGAAAAAAGGGGGAGGTCATACTCATGTGCCTGTGACCTCAATTACTCATTATACATATATATTTTTTGTACATGCATATTTACAAATTATACTACGTATCTACTTTTACAATGTTGGTATCCAGATGTGTTCATTACTTTCAAATTTTATGAAAATAAATCATTAAGACTTTGTTTAATATTGAAATAAAATGATTAAGCTGGGTCACGTTCTGATAGGAAGAAAAAAAATGAATAGTAAAAGAAGGAAAAAATTAGTCTACAAAATTGTATCATGCGCTTTCTTAATAAAGCCCTTGAGAAACAGATGTTCAGTTAATCTTCAATCACTAATGTTATAATACATCTCATAGGGTTTTATTGTTCTTTTGCATACTCCCGACCATAATCTGAATTTTGAATCCTCATACATATATATGCATTACGTAACCATGTCGGGAGAGTAAGTAACATATAAAATGTTGCGTCATCGTAAGGAAACACTTGCATCTACAAGTAATACAGATTTATAAACATGAATACAGATATATAAACATGTTCTTTGAATACTAAATGAACTGTTTAATTTCACACGCTGCAGTTTTAGGCATTAACCACCAAATTGTTTCTGCAGTTCGGTTCTGTAATAGAAATAGTGTTTTCTGGGTCTGTAGATGTCTCCCGAATTCCACTTTTCCACAACACAAATCCCAATCCCCCCAAAAATATCTAGAGGTCGTTATACCATCTTCAACAATAGACAAAGAGTCCATTCCAGATGTCAAGTTTAAATCGATCTTAGTCTAGAGAAGTTTTGAATGAATTTAAGAATAACATTACAATACAGCGACTGACAAGGCTCTGACTTAGTACAGGTACTACTACTAGGTATTCCAACTAAAGTTTAAAAAGTAAAAAAAAAAAGAATAGCAATATGGTGTTATGATATTTAGTTCTGCATCAAAAATATTGACTATACAAATCGTTTTACTCTCACTCCGAATCACCCAGTGTGCATTTTGCAAGTACCCTGTAAATAAAAGAGAAAGACTTAAAACCAAATATATGCAGCCGAGGGACTATTGTATAGTATTTTGCCGACATGTTAGACACTATTGCATAACAATTGAACATTAATATATTCTGATATCCGTTCTAGATGGCTGGATTATTTTGATATATTAATAGAAAAACAAAGGATATGGAGTATCCATGACGCAAAATCAGTACACACAAAAAACAAAGGAACAGCGCTTGTATTGCTGTTTTTCATCTCAAAGTCCCAGTGAGGCCTTCAACACGAAGCAAAAAAACTGTCTCTTTTCACTGCAATTTTAAGACGGCCCCTAGCACCGGCTTGAGCGGAATTCTTTGCAAAAATAATTCGGATAGATTTTTGTCGAGCCTGCGACTTTTGTCGCAGAAAGCTCGACATAGGGATAGTGATCCGGCGGCGGCGGCGGCGGCGGCGGCGGCGGCGTTAGCTAACTTCTTAAAAGCTTTATATTTTAGAAGGTGGAAGGTCTGGATGCTTCATACTTTGTATATGGATGCCTCATGTTACGAAGTTTCCGTCAGTCACATTTCCAATGTCCTTGACCTCATTTTCATGGTTCAGTGACTACTTGAAAAAAAAGTTAAGATTTTTTGTAATGTTAGATTCTCTCTTATTATAAGTAATAGGATAACTATATTTGGTATGTGCGTACCTTGCAAGGTCCTCATGCCCGTCAGACAGTTTTCACTTGACCTCGACCTCATTTCATGGATCAGTGAACAAGGTTAAGTTTTGGTGGTCAAGTCCATATCTCAGATACTATAAGCAATAGGTCTAGTATATTCGGTGTATGGAAGGACTGTAAGGTGTACATGTCCAACTGGCAGGTGTCATCTGACCTTGACCTCATTTTCATGGTTCAGTGGTTATAGTTAAGTTTTTGTGTTTTAGTCTGTTTTTCTTATACTGTATGCCATAGGTCTACTATATTTGGTGTATGGAATGATTGTAAGGTGTACATGTCTAGCGGGCATCGTCATCTGACCTTGACCTCATTTTCATGGTTCAGTGGTCAAAGTTAAGTTTTTGAGTTTTGGTCTTTTTTTCTAATACTATATGCAATAGTTCAACTATATTTGGTATGTGCGTACCTTGCAAGGTCCTCATGCCCGTCACACAGTTTTCACTTGACCTCAACCTCATTTCATGGATCAGTGAACAAGGTTAAGTTTTGGTGGTCAAGTCCATATCTGAGATACTATAAGCAATAGCTCTAGTATATTCGGTGTATGGAAGGACTGTAAGGTGTACATGTCCAACTGGCAGGTGTCATCTGACCTTGACCTCATTTTCATGGTTCAGTGGTTATAGTTAAGTTTTTGTGTTTTGGTCTGTTTTTCTTATACTGTATGCCATAGGTCTACTATATTTGGTGTATGGAATGATTGTAAGGTGTACATGTCTAGCTGGCAGGTGTCTTCTGACCTTGACCTCATTTTCATGGTTCAGTGGTCAAAGTTAAGTTTTTGAGTTTTGGTCTTTTTTTCCAATACTTTATGCAATAGGTCATCTATATTTGGTGTATTGAAATATTTTATGATGTACCTGTCAGTCTTGCAGGTTTTATTTGACCTTGACCTCATTTTCACGGTTCATTGCTCAGTGTTAAGTTTTTATGTTTTGGTCTGTTTTTCTAATACTATAAGCAATAGGTCAACTATATTTGTTGTATGGAAGGATTGCAAGCTGTAGTACATGTCTGCCTGGCATTGTTCATCTGACCTTGACATCATTTTCTTGGTTCATTGGTCAATGTTTAGTTTTCTTGGTTAAGTCTGTATCTTAGAAACTATAAACAATAGGTCAACTATATTTAGTGTATTGAATGATTGTAAGGTGTACATGTATTTCTTGTTTGGTTTATATGACCTTGACCTCATTTTCTTGGATCATGTTAAGTGTATGTGATAGTTGTAGTAAAGCTTTATATTAAGGACTATCAACATAATATCAATGATTAGTAAAGAAGGCGAGACATTTCAGCGTGTGCACTCTTGTGTAAGATGTAACAACACCAAATCGGACCCGGTCGGAAATAATGCCTATAAGATCCGTTAAACAAATTTACAAAACTATTTTTGAATAAATACGAAACCAGTTTGATTTGAATGTGCTTTAATTCAAATTCATAAATAATTTATTTACATCAGACACATTTATAAATGTACAAGATGACAGAAGATAAACACTTGTAAATTTTACAACTTAGCCTAATTATAAATGTTTACAAGTACTTTAGAAGGTATTGCTGGTAGTGGAACGTACATTTCAATTGCGATATTTAAAATCGTTTCACCTGAAATGTAAAAAATAGTTTTTAGGTGTCCCAGTTGGATATTTAATTTAATTATTTACCCTTTCATGATGGGAAATTCAAAAGACAGCAACAATTGCTAGTTTTAGAAGTCAATACCACAAAGATCTAACAAAACACGTTTAACCCCGCTGCATTTTTGCGCCTGTCCCAAGTCAGGAATCTTTAGCCTTCGTTAGTCTTTTGTGTATTTTAATTTTGGTTCATGTAGATGTTTCGGAGTTTAGTGTAGCTCCTTTTCGCTGAACTAGTATACATTATTGGTTTAGGGGCCAACTGAAGCCTCCTCCGGGTGCGGGATTTTCTCGCTGCGTTGAATACCCATTGGTGGCCTTTTAGTATTTTCCTCTCTTTGGTCGGGTTGTTGTCTCTTTGACACATTCCATTCTCAATTCCAATCATACTTATATTTAACTTTATTGAGTCATTTATCATATGCTTCCTGCAGCAGGCCGCAATAAACCAACTGACCGTATAATTTTAATGACGGGACTCTTTGTTTAGACGTGTAGTAGATTTTCTCGGTATGCCACCTTTTCACACAAACCTGATAAAATACTTATACTAGAAAATCAAGATGTAATCAGTTATGTTTTAAGTTATATATACTTCTAAGCCAGTTATGTAAGCACATGAGGCAATATCAGAAGGTCAGTCCATTCTTTGCCACGAGGATTAGGCGAATATATTTCATAATTATGAATTCAGATTTTCGTTGATAAGAATTTAGAATAGAGAACTTAATTCGCATTTCCAGAAGTTACCGTTCCATTGAAAAGATATATATGTAACATATCTACAAAAACAATTCTAATGATGAAGAAAGTTATCAGAGAAATAGAAAATTTAGTTTTCAGTGAAAGTCTTTTGTGATATTGTTTTCCGGAAGTTGATAAAGTGGGATACTGTAAACTGGCCTCCCGCTGATTGATGTGTAGATAGGAGCGAAACAACAGTCAAGGGATGCTGGTGCCAGTCGTATTTGATGGTTCTATTGAAAGAAAGGGAGAAAAAAAAACCGAATTCAAGTATTACCGTATACATGAAGAAATTGAACAGATTAAAACATAAAAGTCGTAAACAAATGTATCATGACATGAAGATTTGCTCAATGTTTAAATTAAAAAAAAAAAATTGCTTTTTTGTGCTTTGCTTAATGAATAGTTGATTTTCTCTTCGTTCACTGGCATCGGTTTCTCTTTGATTTTGTATTACTATCTGTAGCATTAATTGAGGAAATAAAAGAGATAAAACTATGAATAATACATTTTGATATGTATTTACTAATGGTTTACATCAATGATATTACGAACAATCAAAACTTATGAACACGATCCACTTTATAAACGGTGATTTCACGGCGATTTCACCTTTATATTAGAATGATTTTCAATTAAGTTTTAAAAACATTCAGCAAAATTTTGACTATAGATAATGTTGTTCTTGTAACTTTATGTACATGTTGATTTGTGAAAGTCGCCAATTATAAAATGAGCTCCAGGGAAAGACTGTTGAATGGGTGGATGCTTACATATTTAATTAAATGTTGCGAGGTATTTAAAAACTACTATTAGGAATGACAGTTATGCGATGAAAGACAAGCGAAAAAAAAGGAGTTAAAATTTTAAAATATAAAAAAACAGTATTTAAAATCTTTTCAAAATGAAATCATTGTTTTTGGCTGTGATATTCGGAACAATTTTAATGGTCAAGTCTAATTGGACTTCATTACATAATTCATGTAAGTATAACACATTTACTAGTTAAGGTTCCTGTAACAAAATCAATACCGACAGTGTTTCTCATTGCATGGAAACCTTTAGGTGTAATACCACCAAATCATAGTACGTCACATACGGTTGCACACGAAAAAGGGTCGAAAAAAAATAATGAATTTGACAGTTGTAGGAAATTAATCCTACATTTCATTGCAGTAAAAAATTTCTGAGTCATAAACATATATCTTGGGTGTTTTAAAGCACCCTTATTTTTTTATTTGGTGTTTCTATAGAATATTTTGGAAACTTGAGGTTACAGAGTTACTAAAGCTTGTACACAGGAAAAAATGGGTGAAAATTTGATTGGTTAGCTTCCAGTGATGGTTCTTTTCTTATATGCAATGAAATGTTATGTGAAATTTTGTCTGTAGTACTGGACAGGATAAAACTTTACTCATGCCAAGTATTTCTTTATTTGAAACAAAGATAAATTCTGCGCATTTTTTTGAAAAGTGCAAATTTAACAAAGAGTAATTGGGGAAAATCAATGATGGTATTACACCTTAAGATTAGATCAGTTATATCTAAATGATATATTCTGTGGATTATTATTCGTTCGGTACCATTTTTTGTTGATTTCGTGGTTATAGGGAGACCGCGATTTTAACTGATCGACGGAGTATAAATTTTCTCAAGGCTTGAATACAAAATTTAGCGAAACCACGAAATAAAATATCCATGAAAATTGGTACCCATACAACTAGATAAATCCACATGTAGTTCATCTAACTAGTTATGTTTTAACAATTTCGAATGTCCTAATATATCAAATATGCGCATTTTCTGGTTTCAAAGAGGTTTGGGCACTCTACCATGTATTTGTTACATTACAAGGGTGGTCAAATTTAATAGGTTTGAACAAATGCATCAAAGAGTCCAGTATATTGCAAAGACATTTCTTAATTTAATCAAATTTCACTGTAGAATTTAATATTAAATCACAAACTCTATTATAATTAAAGAGATTTGAATGTTGTAAATTAAATCCTTTTTTTTGAAAGAAGCTTACATGCTCAGTACAAATTTAGACAGAGAAGGTGTATACTCCTGATTTACCTATGCAAAAGATATGATTAGAACTTAATTTAACAAAATACTAGTTCAGACCTAAAAATAAATAATTCACATATTGTGAATTAAATAGGGAACTGAAAAACAACTTTTTAATAATTTTGAAAGAAACATTTCTGTTCAAGATTTATCTGATGAAGAAAAACTGATTTTTATTCTCAATCCATCAACACCATCACAAGTAAATAAATTGGGGTCCTACATCAAAAAGTCATTAGAACTGATGACAAGGGACTCTGTACTATTTACTGTAATCGATTGACTGTGTATATATATATTCGATTTTCAGTTAATGTATACTCATTTTGTATTTGTCACAAACTTATTGCTTAAGGATGTATTCTTCTGACGTTTCAGTCTCGTTGAATTCTCGTTCTGGAATATTTCCAAAACATGTGATACAAGTGGAAAATATCAATGAATTTATATATAACAAATATTATAATACAGTTTAACTCTGTGAAAAAATTGTGTGTATTTACAATAAGTAGTTTTTGAGTAAAAAAAAATCAAATTTTATTACGGTAACCAATAAAGTCAGTCTCATTAGCCAAAATGTTGAGAAAATGGGTGAGGGGTACAGAAGATGATTTTACCAGAAACATGTGCATCCCATATCAATTTTTTTCTTTTCAAATTTCTTAGATATTTTTTTTTCAATCATTTATAACAAAGAAGTTGAAATTATATGCTTTTTGTTCTAAAAAAAAGAGAAAAATCCCAAATTTACAAAATTACATGGCAATAAACATTTGAATTTGAACTAAAACAAAATGATTTTCAGCTATTAAGCCTTGTGCATTGCTTTCAACAACAGATTTGATACAAACAAGCTGCAAACTCTACATGTTTGGGCAAATTTGTATCGAAGTACATTAGTAATCAAATGAAATGATTTGAAAGATTGTTATAGATTGATGTTCGATAGAATATTTATAATAGCGTCAGTGCAATAAATTTATTATTAAGTGTTTTTTTTAACGAAAACTTGTTTTTGCTTAAATTATTAATGCATTTGTACAGATATACAAAAAAGCATACATAAGTAAGAATGATACAACTGTATTTAAATCATTTAGGAGGTTACACTAAAAAGGTCAAGGACAAACCAAATCGGAGCCACTAAGCTGTTTCTACTGTTTAATTAAATTTTGGTCTACTTGAATGACCATACGATTAGCCTTACGGTTGTAAAAACGGAAGATATAATTCAAAAAACAACAAACGTCAATGCTATTAAATTAAAGAAAACTAATTTGTAATAAAAATATTAATGCATATGTACTGATATACCAAAACATTCAAAAGTAAGAAAGAGACAAATGTATGAACCTTACTGTAGAGCTTACACTAAAAAGGCCAAGGGCAGATAAAATCAAAGTCGTATAGCTATTTCAATTGTTGACTTAAATTAAACTTTTTTTTATGCTCCCGTGACAAAATGTCGAGAGACATATTGATTAACCCCTGTCCGTCCGTACGTTGGTCCGTCCGAATAGAGATACATGGTATGTCCGGCTATTTCCTCGTACAGTTTTTTTTTAACTACAGCTTTAATACTTTGTAGGATTTTTGTACACATAATGGAGTGTGGATGTCCACAGGATTTTGATTTTTTTTCAAATATTCTCAAAATTCCAGATATTTGGACTTGACATTTTTATGTACTAAAAATCAGCAAGGGGGATGTTAGAAATTCGCAAAAACCGGTAGTTTGACTTCATTTCCTTCTCACTTGCTATATAATTGAAAACATGGATTGTACTACTACAGTTTAATGTCCCTAATGCAATAAATAAGATTTTTTAGTATTGTCAAATATTGAATCAATACCGGGAAGTTGAACTTGGTGTCCACATGAAATAGAAAGTTGAACTTGGTGACTACTAAACTAAAAAGTTGAAATCTTTTGGCTGGACATTCAGTCCTGCAAGTGTAGACTTTCAGAATAAAATAAAAGATAGATCTATGTACATAGTGTTAAATTTATAATATCTTACGGTCAGGCGGGGGTATCATTCGTGTCTTACAGACAGTGCAACAATTTCATGTTGTACTTCAACATCACTGTTTGTCAAATCTAAAGTATGTTGAACTATATTCATGCATATGGCAGAGTTGAAAGTGGGAGAGGGGGGCGTCATCGTCCATATCTAGTTAACTTGGATGACAACACTTCTTAGCCCTACGTGTTTAAAAACAGAAGAAATATAATTCAAAATATAACAAACTTCTATGTTACTAAATTAAAGAAAACTAATTTATATTAAAACTATTAACGCATTTGAACAGATATACAAAAAGCATACAAAAATAAGACCAAAACAAATAGGCTTAAATTACTTTAGAGGTTAAACTAAAATGGCAAAGGAGAGACCAAATCAAAGCCGTATAGCTATTTCTACTGTTGACTTTAATTAATTTTCTTTTTACTTGAATGACCATGCGATTAGCCTTACGGATGTAAAAACAGAAAATATATTTCAAAAGACAACAAACGTCAATGTTACTACATTTCTAAATTGAAAACTAATTTATAAACTAAAAATTTTAATGACATGTGTACATATATACAAAAGCATAGACAATTTAGACAGAGACACATATATTGAAATTATTTTATATGGCAAAGGACAGACCAAACCAGAGCCACATAGGTATTTCTACTCTTTACTTTAATCATTTTTTTGTTACTTGAATGAAAATTCTCCTTAGCCCAACTGGTTTTAAAACAGAAAAATTTATATTTCAAAAGAAAACAAACGTCAATTTTTCTAACTTAAAGAAAATCAATTAAACTAAAATTATTGATTTATACGTTCAGATATACAAAAAAAAACATAGAAAAGTAAGTCAGAGACAAATATATTGAAATTACTCTAAAGCTTTTGAGGCCAAAGACAGATTAAATCAAAGCAGTATAGCTATTTCAACTGTTGACTTGAATTAAACTTATTTTTTTTTCTTGAATGACCATACTTCTAAGCCCCACGGTTTAAAAAAACAGAAGAAATATGTTCAAAAGTCAACACACGCCTATGTATCTAAATTAAAGAAAACTAATTTGTAAAAGAATTATTAATGCATATGTAAAGATATACAAAAATAAAATTGAGAATGGAAATGGGGAATATGTCAAAGAGACAACAACCCGACCAAAGAACAGACAACAGCCGAAGGCCACCAATGGGTCTTCAATGCAGCGAGAAAATCCCGCACCCGGAGGTGGTCCTCAGCTGGCCCCTAAATAAAATTGTGTGCTAGTTCAGTGAAAATGGACGTCACACTAAACTCCAAAACATATAAATGAACTAAAATTAAAAAACATACAAGACTAACAAAGGCCAGAGGCTCCTGACTTGGGAAAGGCGCAAAAATGCGGCGGGGTTAAACATGTTTTGTGAAATCTCAAGCCTCCCCCTATACCTCTAGTCAATGTAGAAAAAAGAAACGCAGCAATACGCACAGTAAAACTCAGTTTAAAAGAAGTCCGAGTCCGATGTCAGAATAGGTAACAAAAGAAACTAAGCAAAATGACAATGAAACATAAATGAACAAAGGACTACTAGCAGTTACTGACATGCCAGCTCCAAACCTCAATTAAACTGATTGAAAGATTATGTCTTCATCATATGAAAATCAAGTACAATCCCTCCCGTTAGGGGTTTAGTATCATACCATCATAAAATATATGAGAAGAACATAACCCGTATCATGCCAACAACTGTTTTTAGAATAAATGTGTTTATTTCCGATGCAAAGACCCTAAGAGTGAATCAATATTAATACCAAAATATGCAATCCTTAATGACTTGACAACAGTATCGTAACTGTTTTATCGTAAAAAACATACAAAAGTAAGTATATAGCTGTATTAATTGTTGACTTCAATTAAACGTTTTTTTAACTTGAATGACAACACTTCTTAGCCCCACGGTTTTAAAACTGAAGAAATATAATTCAAAAGACAACACACGCCATTGTAAGAAAAAAAAACATTTATACTAAAATTGTTTTGATGTCCTGTTCCCAAAACATAAAATGAAAATCTTAGTGTACCTAAAAACCATTTAAAGAAAGAAAAAGATATAAAGAGAGAAACATTTGAGACCTAGTATATGCATTTTACCACCTGTTACATAATTTGGTCATACTAATTGATTCAAATCAAAATTTTAGTTACGCCGCGCCTTATGCATAACATATATATATATTAATATCCTAATGTATCATTGTCATTTTGCAAAGTTTCTTCTGTTACTTATTATGACATCGGACTCAGACTTCTTTAACTGCTTTTTACTGTGCGTATTGCTGTGTGTTTGTTTATTCTACATTGTCAAGAGGTATAGGGGTATGGTTGAGATCTAACAAAACATGTTTAACCCCGCCGCATTTTTGCTCCTGTCCCAAGTCAAGAGCCTATGGCCTTTGTTAGTCTTGTATGTTTTTTGTATGTTTTTGTTTAGTTGATGTATATGTTTCGGAGTATAGTGTGGCGTTCATTTTCACTGAACTAGTACACATTTTGTTTAGGGGCCAGCTGAAGCCGGCCTCCGGGTGCGGGATTTTCTCGCTGTGTGGAAGACCCATTGTCGGCCTTCGGCTGTTTTCTGCTCTTTGGTCGGATTGTTTTCTGTTTGACACATTTCCCATTTCCATTCCCAATTTTAAACATACAACACAATTATAAAAGATACATTTTATTAGACATGTATTATGGCGACAGTAGTTCAATGTTCAAATCTCGTAAATCATTTAAGACAATTCAAGGTAACGTATATAAGCTTATGAAAACTCCAAAAGCAGAGATTGCTTCGACAGAGCAATCGTCCCCTGCTTTGCATGCACCACTCGCCAAGCAAATTCACACTCAGTCAAAATGTCACCATCGGGAATAGAACACAATCAGTAACATTACAGATTAGATGACTATTGTAGTATATAAAGATCTAAGACAACGAAAACATGTCGTCAGGGAGTTGAGACACCGCACATCGTATCAATCAACCAATGTGATGGTGACCATAAAATTATGAAGTGTTGTAAGCCAATCGTTTAAGGAAAAGAAGTCTTAAGCTTTTGTCACCAGTTAAGAATGGAAAACAACTCCGATTGTCATAAGTCATATGGTAGATGTAATTGAAGTATGAAGTTTTCTTTCCAACATATGTTTCCTGATTTTGAAACAATTTTTACATTAATTTTTAAGCTTAACAATTTTATTCACAGTGGATAGAGTTTTTTTTCATCTTTGAAACTAGCTTCACGAATTTATAAGATATAAAAATAGAGATTTTTAAAAGGAGGAAAACGAAAATTAAAATTATAAAAATATTAACAAAAACGTTAAATTTTGAATTAATTTTTAAATAGCAAATTTATAAATGTGGGTTTTTTTTAAAGACTTCTTAATTAAAATATTTTTTTTTTTTTTATTTATTAATAATTTAATTTGTTAATCATGAAATAAAAAGACCAAAATAGGAACTGCATCCTCTGGAATCCAATTGTTCGATATAAAGACTTGGGTCAATAAAAAATTATGTTTCCGAAATATATGAATGCTAGATATTTTTCTTAAAATTGATGGCCCTAGAAGCTTTCAGAAAATTTACAAAAATTGGAATCACATATTTTTAAAATTTAATTTACCATGTCATTATGATTCGAATTGGTTACTTCCTGTGTAATAAAGGCTTCTGGTTTCGTATTATAGGTTAATCGAAAATATATGGTTTCTATATACTAGTATTTAGAACATATCACTTCCTATTTCATATGATAGGTACCCGACACTGATTAAAAAAATATATGGTATCTATGTTCTTTTGCATGAAATAAGGACAACAATGGTACACACGGTTTACACAAGGTCACCGCCGGTTGACTTTTTTCAAAGTCATAGTCTCCCAACTTAATGAAAAATACCCTACGGCTTTATCATGTATTAGTAACAGTGTGAAGTTATACCAAAGATCAAAATCTAGAACGTCTTATTCACCTTTGACCTTGACCTCAATTTCAAAGTCAAATGGCATGGACCTTGATTCAAAAGACTCCCGATCTATCTTATGGTTAAGAAGCACCTTATTCTGAGTTTTGTTGGTTTTCTGAGGAGTTGCATTAGAAATCAAAGTTTAAAATTTAGAACATGTACTTGTCCTTTGATCATGAATTCAATTTTCTGGGTAAGGAACAAGGAACAAGGACCTCATATCAAAAAACTATATTTCTCTATGACTTAAGAGTTAATGAGTGACCCCCAACTCATCATTTTGATATCAAACACAAAAAGGGAAATAACGCATATTTCAGTTTCCGAACAAATAGTTTACGGGGAGATAATATCCATATGGAAAAGTGTTCGGTTAAAAAAGGGCGAGTTTCAAAAGCACAATAAATGTTCTACCCCAAATATCTAATCGACGAAAGTAAGATTTCAGTATCAAAAGTGGCGGGGATTTTAATTAATTCTGCTAAATCAAATTTAGATATTATTTAAATTAGGAAAATTTTACCGGGAAAATGCATTAAGTAATATGCAATACTTCAATAATTTTCAACTTCGTACTTTTAACTTTTTTATTCGAGCGTAACTGATGAGTCTATTGTAGATCTGGCGTACACAATTTTATTCCGGGTATCTATGATACCATTCAATTATGTGTTTAATTTTCCTCGATTTTTCTATTACAGCATTGGGATTTTTCAGAGATAAATTATTTCGTTCTTCTCTTTTTCAACTCGGATCTTACAAATCATTTGAGTAACCAGGGTATAGCCGGTAAAACAATAAATTCTGAGAAATATCATGAAATGTAAAATTTTTTATATTACAGTCTTTTTCAAGTATCTAAAAATCATTGGTAAGTGTGGGAGGTTTAATTTACCCCAAAGGAAAATCAGAATAAAAGAAGTATTTATATTGGCGAAATTGAAACGTTTGATCAGGACTCATATCTTGAAATCTTGGTAAATAATTTAAAAGAAATAGTGATGCGAAATGGAAACAATATGCACAACTTTATGATTTATACGAAAAAAAGCTTTATAGTAAACAAATGCTATTCCCTTTGATCTATAGTTATATTCGATATGACTCATTAATTCAGCCTTTTTCTGCTATTTCTTGTGAAATTGGGGTTCAAAAGTTTTTAATCTATACAAAAAGTTCATTTTCAATATTTATAGATGTAATGATAAATTAAATCACCTTGTTATTTGGTTTTTAACCTAAACTAGCAAATTCTAATTGCAATTTGCCAAAGCTAAAGTAAAATTTCTAGACAAAGGATTTGTTGACAAATGTACCGAAATTATTAAGTATTAATGTTTCGATCATCATATAATATGTATCAGTCAGAAACATGCCTTTCTAAATAGCTCCAAAATGTGAAGTGAATTTCATTGAACTTTTAGTGTAAGCACATTATAAAATAGTCAATATGTTTTATGCAGTAA
Organism: Mytilus californianus; assembly: GCF_021869535.1. Taxonomy (NCBI): domain Eukaryota; kingdom Metazoa; phylum Mollusca; class Bivalvia; order Mytilida; family Mytilidae; genus Mytilus; species Mytilus californianus. The sequence continues at coordinate 15,668,384 of NW_026262626.1, forward strand.
GTCTAACAATATTTATCTATATTACTAAATGAATAGAGTTGAAATTTGGTGTCGCGATTTCTTCTTTGAAAAAATTCACATAAAGTCCACGAATATTGTTTTATACCACAAAGGGGTAATGACCAGCGTAGTTTATTATGTGTTCATTTCAAGATCTTTTGGGGTATTTGGGGGTTAAAATCGGAAAAAGCCAGTTCGGATCGACCGTCCTTCACGACGTTCGGCTCTGAAATTTACGTGCCGTCATCATTTCCGTCATTGCACGTCTGCCCGGCAAAATTAAATTTTATTTCGTAGCAGATACGGTAAATATTGACCTTACACTGAAACACTTTGTGATACACATTCCCTTGATGCTCTCAGCAATTTAACAACTAACGAAGTCCAATTTGTTAGCCTTCATGATGTTAATACGAGGAATCAAAGAATTCAACTTTATATATAACTAATGTAGGACAATGGTGTTGATTTAAAATTACACCTTTCCAAGGTCTTTTGTTTTCCACATAATTACTATTACCAATAATTAACAAGTTTCGGGTCGAATCCGATACCGATACCAATAGTATATGTCTTCTTCTTCTCTTAGTAAATTCCTCCGTTGTCGGAGCACCTTTGTCACACGGGTATTAAAAGACCTTTCTTAATTTTAATACTACTTATCTAAAAATAAAACAGTAAGAACTTAAATACTAAAACAAAAAGGGTATATGCATTCCTTCATAAAATATTATTGTCCTAAATATATACAGAAATGCGAAAACCGTAATTGAATACTATTTACATCTATTAGTGCAAGTGAATTAAAATCTATTAATGAGGCGTACTGTAGGTCTCGGATCCGCGATGTCGTGTTCTAGTAACTATGAAATGGTAGATGGAACAGCAAGTGTAAACGTTAAAGTTATTTGCAAGGAGACAATTTCATTGTAATATTTGCGTGATTTGACTGTTCGGTATCTATCTTGTCAATATGTAATCAAATTGTCTCTCGCAATAAAACTGTAATCTTAGATGCTGCAGTTGGTACCTTATTTATTATAAAATTTGTTATAATTTTGTAAATGTTGGTGTTCATCTTTCAACTGTTCCCTTCATCACGACATTTGTCTCAAATATCTGCAAACATGTGAATTTATCTTTTTTTACAATATTCAATTGATTTTTTAATCTATGATTTTTTTCCGAAACAGTATCCATGGTTGCACAATAAAATGAAGTAAAATATTTCCTTGGTGTAATATAAGTAGTTGTCCTTTTTTTTTTTAGAGTAACCGAAAGTCAATCCAAATATGTTTTTGGTATGGTTTTCATACCAGTTTACAGACAGTTAATACTGACAATAATATATCTCAATATGAGTTAAGCATAACGCTAGATAGACTCGTTTGAACTGAACATCGAATTGAGCATGGATTGGGACACCCTATTGTTTTTTTTATTTTATTTATTTAAGGAATGACTGTAATATTTTTTCTGTCTATGAAGAAATAACATAAAAAATATGGTGCACACTGAATAACCCGCGTAGCGGGTTATTTAAAAGTGTGCACCACATTTTTTATGTTATTTCGAATAGACAGAAAAAATATTAAAGTCATTTCTTATAATTTAATTCTAAAAAGGAGTAAATCATGATAAAAACGTTGATGACGTCGCGGTCACATGACAAAATTATGTCTATGAGCTGATAGACAAAACACTTCCAGCCAATCAGAAGACGTGTTACATCCAAAATCAAATTATATGTTGGTATCATATGTTGAATTTTCAATACTTTACAATACTACGGATTATTCATTAACATCATCAAACATAAAAAATTGCTTCAAACATTCTGTCGTATCCTAGAAAATATACTTTAAAATATTATCTTTATACATTTATTCACAATTCAAAGAACATATAATGGGACTAGGTTAGGTCCCTTTTGTACAAAACCTGTTCATGTTGACTATTCAAGGTGACATAACTGGATATAATGTAAATCACCAATTTTGTTTTTAAAATCTTAAAAAAGACAAGAACGGGAACCACTATTTAAAAAAGAAATATCTTTAAAATATCGATCTAAAAATCTCCTTAGAAAATAATCTGTTTATGTAGTGTAATTTAGATTTGTATGTTTGTATTTCAGCTGAACATGAGCAAGAACATTGTCCCGCAACGGATATGTCCGAAATAGTTTCATCTACTGACGGCGGAGAAATTTTTCCGCAGCTGAAAACCAATCATTCAATAATGGTGCGGTTTGATGATTCCAATTTTTATTCTATTAATATCAACAAAGAATGTTATGACTTTCAATTCGAAATCGAGATATATTTTGGCTATTGGATTGATATCCTCGAATTACAAGATTTGATAAATTTGTGTGAAAACGGAACCGTTATTGAGAAATTATTTTGTGATCCGTTTAGCATTTATAATGTAAGCTATGTTGACGATCCAGTTTTTCCATATTTTTCTGGTGTAGATATATATTTTACAGACGAACTATATCACTGTACCGCTTGGTTCAGAAATTTCATAACGCAAAAGAACTATACAGTGACTAACATTGAATTAAACTTTTTTCTGTACAACATGACTTCATGTTGGGGAATGGTGTCACTGCTAAATCAACAGAATATTTTCATTCTACCAGCGAATGAATATGATATGCAAGGAATGTTAGTACTTGGAACGATGGTACCAGGATTTAGTCATCCTGATTACAAAGAGGTCTATTTTGGAACAAAAGAAGGCTCTTGTATGAAACGTTTTGTCGAGTACTTTTATTTAAACAGTTACAAAACACCTAGTAATGAGTACCTTCTAAGTCCTAATGTGATCATTGAATTTAAAAACGAGAACTCTTGTCTAGAAGTTTATTATAATTGCCGCAAAGATTGGGATTTTATTTTACCTGTAGATCTACCAAATAAATCACTTGCATATTTACAGATGGTTATAGCCGGAGAAGTGACGATCGTAAATTTATTTGTGCTATATATATTTCTTCAGAAAGCCAACCGTTCGCCTACAACAATACTATTATCAATGTTAGCAGTGTCTGACACTCTAACAGCGCTGTTTATATGTATACCAACGGTTATCGCTTACCAACTATATCATCATCATATCAGTTTCAATGGTACTGTTCTTTCCTGGAACTTAATTGACTACAATTCGTGCATAATAAGCGGCGCCACGCATTTTAAATATGCTTTCCATTTATTGTCCGTTCTGATAACAACTTTGTTGAGTATACAGAAGACAATAGCTCTTCGTTTTCCATTATGGAGCATTAGAGGGTTAACCAATAAAAGAAGTGTGAAAGGTTCGGCTATTGCATTAACACTGAGCATAATTTTATTTTTACCAAATGTCGTAATATGGAAAATTCTGTCTAAAGACGTTGATGGAAGTTGTTGCATAGATGGCGATTTAATCTTAAAATATTACGACGTGTACAGAAATCTAAATCTAACAAACGATATATTGACTGTTATTGCTATATTTATTTCTCTAATATGTACAATTTACATAACTTGTAAATTGACATGCCTACGACGCAATCTCCCGTGGTCTGATAACATGGCGGTCAGGAAAAAACACCTTACGTCCGCCATTACTGTCGTTGTCATCTGTGGCATATTCATTGCATCAGAAGTATTGCATATCATGACAGGTGTAATGTTCTGGATTGTGACCTATCATGAGAGTAATGATAACCTTGTAGAATTACTTGAAAGTACTAAGCAATACTCAGACCTTAGTTTATTGATAGGGTTTTCATTTAATTTCGTCGTCTATCTCGCAATGAGTACGCAACTCAGAGAGAAGCTTTTAAATGGCGCTAAAGAGATAATTGGATCCAAAAGGTGTTGTAACAGAAAGAATAATGACCGCAATAGTGTGACAAATAGCACTAGGAAATATACAAATTCGAATTCGAATGAACCTTGATTTTTACAAAAAATCATTCTATTGTGACATCAACAACAACAACACTGCTTGCACTGTGTCCACTGACATATGCGAATTGGCCAAGCAGCCCCAGGAGAATTAAAAGGTCAAAGACTCGATGCACAAATACATACTTATGTATAATGCACCGGCCGACTTCTGATTCCCTAAATACGTTCGAGGTGATGGTGTCTTTGGTGTCCCAATTGGAATAGTCCTAATCAACCGAGAAATAACTATTTATGAGAGTAATATTTAACATCTGATACTTTGAGAATTATATAACTACTCCATTTGTATCGTTTTATGACTTTAATCGCTCATTTCAATTATGTATGGAAAGTTGAACAATTTTCTTCGGTTTCGATGTTTTAACTTATATTCTTCTATTAAATACATGGACATCTATAAAAGATTGTTGATTTTTATGTACATAGAAAATGTTAATTTCATTTACATGATCAAGATTGTATCGATTATAATTTAAATATTTGCTTTCTTTAAAGTTATTTTTTTATTTATTTGTCATATATATTTTATTGATAGAATATTATAAAATAGACTCAGAAATACGCGAAAAATATCAAAGGAATATTCAAACACATAAGTCGAACACAAACTGACAATGCCATGGCTAAAAACGAAAATCAATCAAAAGACAAAAAGAAAAGTACACAGAACACAACATAGAACACTAAAGACCAAAAACACCAAAAACCCTTGGTGATCTCAGTGGCTCTGGAAGAATAAGCAGATCTTGCGCCATATGTGACACCATCGTGACACAAACCGGGTGATAAGTCATAGGTGACATTCGAGGAAACGAGGACGGGTTTGTAAAAGCGACAATTGAAGCATATTCGTCGTGATCTGTGAAACATATATTCCATAACGGTCAAACAATTCGTGAAAATTTTGAAGGAATGGTTTCAATTTTCCACATGAAACCCTTGGTTTAATAGCTTTCTTGTAAGCAGCAACCCTCTATAAAAGAAACCATGATAGGAAATGCTCTGGAATATCGCATCAGCTGGGATATTTATACTCCATATGTAGGCGCAGTGCATCTAGAATGTTGTTACATAGACATGGAAAGTTCAGAATTTGGAAGCTCAAATCATCTCTTTTATCGTAAATCATTATTTTTAACCAACCCTAACTGTCAATTTTTGGATGTAAGTTAAATATAAGACAGAATTCACTATATCTGTTATATTCTTTAGTTCGCTGGGAAAGATACGTTCAACATAGTCATCACACTTTTAAATTATCTAGTGAGAGGACATCATCTATATAGCGGAACATGCAGTTTAAGAATAATTCTTGTTTCTTTTCATTCTTCATAAGAAACTGCTGTATGAAGTCATCTTTTTATGAATAAAGAAACAAGTCGACAAGAAGAGTAGCATGGCTGGTTCACAATGGAATGCCGATTGTTTGTTGGAGAACACGTTCTCCAAACGTTAAATACTAGTATATATGTTGTCAATAAAGAAATATCTTGATAATGTCAGTTTCAACTCCTTTAGGCAAAGTTGACATTAGATGGATTTGGCAATTTTAAGGTCCTTTGGTCATGTAGCTCTTCAACTGTTTCTGTTATTATACACCCTTGGCATTCAAATATTCGGCTTTGAACGTTCCTTGTGAAGGAAAATCCCGAGAAGCGCATCGAAAGCATAAACTTTATAAAGTGTTGTTTACATTTTATTCAAAGATTTTTTTTGTATGAATCAGAGGGATTTTTTTAACAAAGTACGATTTATCCCTCCATAAGACAAGGTACGTATATCTACGTAAGCCATGTTTTTTTATGGAAAAAAGAAGGACCATTTTTCCAAATTTTCTTTTAGTTTTAAATAGGGAATACTTGTGTAAAGGATAAAAAAGTAAAGTGTTTTAATACTATTGCAAGAGGAAAGAGACTGAAATTATTTGTACTATAACAGATCTTTGGAAAATTTTTAAGTATTATTACCTGATTCACGCCATCCTAAAGTAAGTAGTTTCACAATAATGTTGAAGTCCGACTTTGATTGCTGGAAAACTTAGAAAGAGGGTTGGTGGTGCATTTGGAAGACCCGCAATATAACATTGTTTGTGAGGACATTTTTATAAGTTAGGTATCTAATACGGTGAAGGAAGATCCAGTTCTTCATCTTGGAAATTCCAAACGAAAATAGAACAGACCAATGAGTATGCAGGATTTCCTCCTTGGTAAATGTCGTGGGGTAAATGTTGAGTTTCCAAGTGAATTGTCAATCTTTATTCCTTTATCAAGCATTTTTTTTATTGTGATTTACACACAAAACGATGTTGAAATGGATTTTATTTACGAGGAACAATATATTTGTCATGGAGGTAGGGCAGGTGCTTAGCAACATTCGGGTCTTTAAAGATCTATGTATATGTAGCATGCGTATTCATGACCCATTCAGTTTTTTAATTCTAACTTGTTTCAACGACTTCAAAGCCTTAACCGATTCAGAAGGAGCAGGTTAATCTAGAAAAGCGCTTCGGATGCATGAAATTTATAACCTTTTATTTTCTTCATTTTATCAGAGAGTTTAGCTAGCTATAAAACCAGGCTTAACACACTATTGTCTCCGGGAATTGCCTGTACAAATGATAATACAGTATTGAACTTTTATTCGACTTTGTGTTTATGTTCACTTGTAAGACTTCGTTCAGACTACACCAGGATCCATTTATTTATTTATGTGACCAGGATTCCCTTAATCACGCTACCAGTAGATTTCTAGGGTAACCCTGTTAAAGAGTATCATTGGCATTTGTCGTCCGTGTACGAGTGAAAGGCACGACCTGAAATTTATACACCCAACAACACAGCACAAACTCACGTGTGTACACTTTAGTTAAAGTTGCATAACGGAAAACTTTTTCGTCACAATATTATACATTTATCCCCTATATTGGATATATAGTTATGTCTTATTTTATCAAAATCTGCATATCAATATATTAAGGAATATCACTGTACTAAGGGGAATAACTCTTCAAATTATAGCCTCCCCTTGTAATATTTTTCTCTCTTATTTATTGTCTGAAATCTTATACCTACAAGAGTGCATGATTGTGAAAAATAATTACATAAAATTACATTGCCATATGACACTACGAGATGTCAAGTGTTTTTTTTTTAAATTGATTTATTCCAAAAGAAAATAATACATACATGTATCTGTCAATCAAAATATATGTTCTCATTTGTTGAAGATCATATTAATTCAATGTTTTAATTGTTAACAAATGTTTTGAGCTGGCTGTCTCATTAACCCAAGATACTCATAATATAATTAGTTAAAATAAAACCCACTGTAAACACAGTGTATCTTCAACTATTTTTGATGAACTTTTTTATATTTGATATGTAATATGTTTGTTTTTCTGATATTTGATAAATATACTATGTAGGCAGGCTCAATACTAAACTTCTTTCCCATTTAATTTTTTCCTTATTCAAATTATTCATTGTCACCAAATTTTATGTATACATATGATATATAAGTGAAAATCAAGAAACCTGCAGCTTTCTACAAAATTTAAGTGTTTTACTTGTGTATCAATAAATATTAATTAAATAAAGGAAGATTTGATGTATATGTCAATGAAAAAATCCAACTATAAAAAGATACCATGAGAGCAACTTCAATATTCCATAATTGACAGGTGGCTATCCAGCATGTTTTTTTTCATCGAAATCAATCCTGCATGAAGTCATTAAAAGTTGTCAAAAAATTAGCATAAATATACAAAGACCTGCCATCATCACCAAATTATTCAAATAAATTAATGTTGACATGAACTGTGTAGCGATGTCAACTAGACATTTGCAGAATTTATCATAAACCTACGATAAGAATTTTAATTACACTTACAGGTAGCATTTGAATCTTGGATCATCTCAAAGTGTAAATTTAAACCGTCCCTTCCAAAAAAAGTCTAACTCCTATGACGTTTTTCTATAGTTGGACAACGGGATTTTTAAGAAATATATAAAATTGAGAATGGACACGGGAAATGTGTCAAAGAGACAACAACCCGACCAAAGAGCAGAAAACGACACAAGGCCACAAATAGGTCTTCAACAAAGCGAGAAAATCCCGTACCCGATGGCGGGCTTCAGCTGCCACTAAACAAAAATGTGTACTAGTTCATAGAAAATGAACGACACACAAAACTCAAAAACATATAAATGAACCGAAATTAAAAAAATAAACATAAAAGACAATAGCCAGAGGGTCATGACTTGGGATAGGTGCAAACAATGCGGTGGGGTTAAACATGTTTTGTGAGATCTAAACCCTCCCCTATACCTAAAGCCAATGTAGAATAAACAAACACACAGCAATATGCACAGTAAAACTCGAATTCCGATGCTAGAAACGGAAACAGAAGAAACTAAGCAAAATGACAATAATAACACAAATTAACAAAGAACTACTAGCAGTTACTGACATTCAAGCTCCAGACCTCAATTAAACTGATTGAAAGATTATGTCTTCATCACACAAAAAATAAAGCACAATCCCTCCCGTTAGGGGTTTAGTATCATTCCATCATAAAATATAAGAGAAGAAATATCACCCGTATCATGACAACGACTGGTTTTAGAATAAATGTGTTTATTTACGCTGCAAATATCCTATTAGTGAATCAATATTAATTCCAAAAAATGCCATCTTTAATGACCTGACAATAGTATAGTAATTAAATTCCTTCTGAATAATTCTGTTTAAAGGTTTGGTTAGCTTTTAACTTTTAGGTTAATGACGACATTTTTGTGCGTTGGTATAGAATATTACCATAAAAGATTGCATGTGAAATACCTGAACGTAAGGTTCCGGGGTCTGTTGTTCAATTTGTCGTTAGTACTAACGAGTCGTTAAAATTTCCTAATCATTCGATGAAAAATAACCATAGTGTGTTGTTCAACTTGTCGTTAATTTTAACGCGGTGTTAAAAATGCTAAAACTGTCGTTAAATTTAATCCACCTCATGAAGGTGTATTAAATTTTAATCATGTGATTAAAACATCCAAAACGGATGCTGCATCAATGTAAAAATTAGTTTATGCAGTAAAATGAGATGTTTTAGAGGTATTTATCCCCTGGAAAGGGATATTAGCAATGATCAGCTATGAAAGCACATTAGATTTGAAAGAAACACAATAAATTTGTTAGGAGTTGAAAATTAAATTGGAAAGGGATTAGACAAGCCAAGGCGAAGGATCGGACGGATACATACAATGGTCATCAGATTACAGAAAGAAATTGCACATTTCGGCAGGTTTTTTTTGTATGTTACCGCTTTCTGAGCAGTGTTGATTGTAAAGACGGGACACATTATTGTGCAGATTCATTCAACAAATTATGACGAACCAGCTTTTGTAAATAATAAAGGTTACCATATCATTAATGTACAGGCCATAAGTTATTTCCAAAGCTAGTCTTAACTAATTTTCCCGTTTTTCGAAGTTCAAATATTAGCACAATAAGTAGCGCCATTGGCCTTACTGCTTACGAAGGTAAATTTTCAACGGATCAATTCGGCCCTACAGATAGATCGGACCATACGATATTAATCTGTTTGCGTAATTTTATTTCCTCATTATTTTATTTCCATCAGAGATATATATGTCTCTGTTTCCATTAAGTAAAACTATGAGCTTAAAGAGAATCCGCAGAAAATTTACTACAGTGTTTTATGTCAGTGATTAAGTATAAGATAAGATATAAGATATTTTCTATTCCAATTAAAGGGCTCATGAAGAGCAAAGTAATTTATTACAATGAATTAGAAAATTGACACAATGATTTTGATAAACATATACAAATATGAATATAATCATCTCAATTTTTGTTTTTCTTTGTTGACATATTTGTTTGTTTTTATAGTGATTGAGATTGTAACACAATGTTTACTGCTGTACCCCTATTTTTGCAATATTTATCTATTATGTCTGTTTGTTTTGTTCAGACATTGTTGTCGATATAATGAAATTGTATGCGACTGTCATACAAGTGAGAGGTTTAGCTAGCTTTAAAACCAGGTTTAATCCACAATTTTCTACATTAGAAAATGCCTGTACCAAGTCAGGAATATGACAGTAGTATTCTATTCGTTTGATGTGTTTGAGCTTTTGATTTTGACAATTGTTAAGGGACTTTCCGTTTCGAATATTTCTTGGAGTTCCATATTTTTGTTGTTTTACTTTTTCCTTTACAAATAAAGTCTAGTATGATCACATAGCTGCATTATCCTGTAACACATGAAGCCTTCAATTGAAAACTAACCTTCAAAATAGTTGGGTCATTGTAAGTTCACACGCTTTCGTTCATTACTACGACATATTACAATGTACGAAGAAAAAGACAATTAAAATCGCTATTCGAACAAAAAATAGATGAAAGTATGGTAACAAAAAAGGAACAACCTGATCTGTTTGTGCAACTTGTGGACAATGAGATGAAATACGTTTATTGGTTATTTTCTGCTCACTTAATTTCTATTCAACTCACCTATACAGAGTTCTTTCGTGATTTGAATATAGGGCAAATTTCGGTGCTTATTGATTTTATTGTTCCAAGTAGATGTGTTTGTAGTGATATACTGAAGTGTTTTATTTCAAGCAATCTTGTTCCACAAGTTTTATTTGAATCTTCTAATACAAAAATAACTGTAAACGTATAACAGTTAGTGGTTCCTATCTGATTAAAAGCAATAGAATATACAACTCATGCATATTGTTAAACCCGTCAGTTTATATGGTGTTGGTAATCATTAATGAAATGGCTATAAAATAATTAATAGCAGTATCTGATTTCAATAAAGGCAGGATGGCTAAATTAGCCATATGTTTTATTAAATCTTTTTTTCTTCCAAATCTGAATGAGAGTTACCAAAATTGAAAACCAGTTCTTCCAAGAACAATTGAGCGTTTTCCACCTCACATTTTGATAGTTATGGCTTTTAATAAATTTATATCGATATGAAAAAGTAATCTTTGTAAACAAAAACTGTGTCAAAGGACAACTAATCTTACACAAATTCCACAAATATATAGTTTGTAGTTCTTTTCTTTCAGTAAAGGGAGTACATCAGCTACTTCCGGTTTATAAAAATCGAGTCAAAGCTTACGTTTCACTGACTCTAAAAATACATGTTTTTTTGTATTTCTCTTTAAAATAAGGTAGATAATTGGATACATCCGATGTACAAAATGTTACTTCAGGTGTCATATGATAATTTTCATCACATTGTTTCAAAAAATATATGGTATAAATATTCTTTTGCATCAAATAAAGGAGAAAATGAGCTTCTTCCGACGTAAAATAAAAAAGGTCGCTTTCAGTGTTATATAATAGCCTTCATTGCATTGATTCGAAAAAGATATCGTTTCTATATATATATTTGCTTGTAGTAAGAGATAAAAATGTTTTATCCAGTTAACGAAATGTCTCTTTAAATTCAAAAAGTTTATCCAAATTGATTCTGAAAATATATGGTTTTAGGCTCTTTTTCATGAAATAGGTGCAAAGAAATACTCCCTGTTTACCCAAAGTCACTTTCGGTTGACTTTTTGTAAGGTCATATGTTGTCCAGCCTAATGCAAAACGCCTTAAAAAAATCTATCCTCACTCTATATGCTTATAGAAAACATTAAAGAGTAGCAATAAATGTCCTCAGCAAGAAAGTTACGCTTGTTTGTAATTCTGAAATGTTAAAAATATATATAAATTTAAAGAGCCTTAAATAAGACAATAATCTGTCAAAAATAGTTTAGATAGTTGCATTAAATGTCAAACAACCTTAAATAAGACAATAATCTGTCAAAATTAGTTTAGATAGTTGCATTAAATGTCAAACAATCTGCACGATTACATAATTGTATGTACTTGCAATTTTCGTGTTTCACATTTCAGGCCAGACATGATTGGTATCAGTGTTTCAAGGTTACATCAGTTATTATGTAATCAAGTGCGAATAAATAACTAGGTACTTATTTATTGTTGATTATAGTTTGGTATTTCAATAGCGCCTTGCAGTTTATGGATTTCAACATAAAATAAGTGTTATAAGTATTTATGACCTTTTTATTTTACGAAATCAGCAATCCTTTCGTTAATTGCAGAAAATAAATTATCAGTAAAATTTTTATCTTGTATGGATTTTAACAGGTTTTGACCAGTTTATAAACTTTGATAAACAACATGTTGGTTATTCATTTTCTCTTGTGAACATCATCGAAATCGGAATTTTAAATTCAATCATTAGACAAACAGATTTTAATCCTTTACTTCGAGCTTGTTCAAAATAATAATTATCCACTATCGATCATTACTTATTTTACTAATTAATTTACTATCCCTAGTGGAGAAATATGTTTATCAACGAGTTGACTATCAATTGAATATTAGACATTAAAAGCGTTTTTGAAACTTAACATCTTTTAAAAAAATCTGAACTAAAGTCTGGTTAGGAGAGAAGGAAGATACCAGAGGTATATTCAAACTCATGAATCGAAAGCAATTTGACAATGACATGGCAAAAACGAAAAGCAATCAAAAGACAAACAGCAGTATATTAAACACAGCATAGAAAACTAACGACTGAGCAACACGAACCAAATCAAACACCGGGTTGATCTCAAATGGTCCGGAAGTGTAAGCATATCCTGCTTCATATGTGGCACCCGTCGTGTTGCTTATGTAAGTACAAACTAAAATGAAAAGGAGGACGGGATTGTGGTTATGACAATAAGAACATATATATCAGATCCTGCTCAAGAAGAAATTACACCCCAATTGTAATTCACTTTAACAGAGACTACCAAGATCAAGTTCAACAATGAAAAAAATAAGATTTGAGTAATGACTATTGACGAGGTCTCTTCTCTGAGACGGGAACGTGAATATTAATAAAAAAAAAATTTCATGAAGCTCTCCTTCGTACACTTGTTCAGCAAAACAATACATAAAAGGTGCTCAATTCTAAAACAATCGGTTTAAACATTAAACATTTTCAATATATGACAAGTTGAATTAATTGAAAGATTGATTTAACATATTCAAAATTCAAATTCTCATAAATTATTAAAAAGAAAGTTTTGCCTCAGTATATTTATAAAATGTGTTCAGTTACTCATAGGAAAGAGCATGAGGTCAAATCGATATGCTACAGGTAAGTTTGATTTTTTGCAACATGTGATGAATGTAGTAATAGCCTAAACATGCGTGAAATAAAAAAAAAATTAAAAAAAAAAATGGAATAATTTATGAGAATTTGAAGTTTGAATATGTTAAATCAATCTTCCAATTAATTCAACTTGTCTTTTTTGTATTTGCTTAGAAAGATTCTTCATATATTGAAAATGTTTAATGTTTGACCCGATTGGTACGAAGAAAAAAATAAATCAAACCATAAGATTCAATCTTCGCCGTGAGTTTTAATATGAATTAAACATTAAATCAAACAGTTAGATTACGATCTTCTCCGTGAGCTTTTATACGAAATAAACATTAAATCAAACCGTTAGGTTTCAATCTTCTCAACGAGTTTTGATAGAAGTACACATTAAATCAAACTGTTAGATTTCAATCTTCTCTACGAGTTTTGATACGAAGTAAACATTAAATCAAACTGTTAGATTTCAATCTTCTCCGTCAGTTTTGATATGAAGTGCTCATTAAATCAAACCGTTAGATTTCAATCTTTTCCACGAGTGTTGATACATAGTAAACATTGAATCAAACCGTTAGATTTCAATCTTCTCCGTGAGTTTTGATACGAAGTAAACATTCAACCAAACCGTTAGATTTCAATATTTTCCGTGAGTTTTGATACGAAGTAAACATTATATCAAACCGTAAGATTTCAATCTTCTCCGTGAGTTTTGATAGGAAGTAAACATTAAATCAAACCGTTAGATTTCAATCTGCTCCGTGAGTTTTGATACGAAGTAAATCATAAATCAAACTGTTAGATTTCAATCTTCTCTACGAGTTTTGATGCGAAGTAAACATTAAATCAAACTGTTAGATTTCAATCTTCTCCGTCAGTTTTGATATGAAGTACTCATTAAATCAAACCGTTAGATTTCAATCTCCTCCACAAGTCTTGATACGAAGTAAACATTGAATCAAACCGTAAGTTTTCAATCTTCTCCGTGAGTTTTGATACGAAATAAACATTAAATCAAACCGTTAGATTTCAATCTTCTCCTTGAGTTTTGATACGAAGTAAACATTAAATCAAACCGTAAGATTTCAATCTTCTTTATGAGTCTTGATACGAAGTAAACATTGAATCAAACCGTTAGATTTCAATCTTTTCCGTTGGTTTTGATTCGAATTAAACAATTAAATCAAACCGTTAGATTTCAATCTTCTCTACGAGTCTTGATACGAAGTAAACAGTAAATCAAACCGTTAGGTTTCATTCTTCTCCACGAGTCTTGATACGAAGTAAACATTGAATCAAAACGTTAGATTTCTATCTTCTCCGTGAGTTTTGATACGAAGTAAAAAATTAAATCAAATCGTAAGTTTTTAATCTTCTCCGTGAGTTTTGATACGAAATAAACATTAAATCAAACCGTTAGATTTCAATCTTCTCCGTGAGTTTTGATACGAAGAAAACATTAAATCAAACCGTAAGATTTCAATCTTCTCCGTGAGTTTTGATACGAAGTAAACATTAAATCAAACCGTAAGATTTCAATCTTCTTTATGAGTGTTGATACGAAGTAAACATCAAATCAAACCGTTAGATTTCAATCTGCTCCGTGAGTTTTGATACGAAGTAAATCATAAATCAAACTGTTAGATTTCAATCTTCTTTACGAGTTTTGATGCGAAGTAAACATTAAATCAAACTGTTAGATTTCAATCTTCTTTATGAGTCTTGATACGAAGTAAACATTAAATCAAACCGTTAGATTTCAATCTTCTCCGTGAGTTTTGATACGAAATAAACATTAAATCAAACCGTTAGATTTCAATCTTCTCCTTGAGTTTTGATACTAAGTAAACATTAATTCAAACCGTAAGATTTCAATCTTCTTTATGAGTCTTGATACGAAGTAAATATTAAATCAACCCGTTTGATTTCAATCTTTTCCGTTGGTTTTGATTCGAATTAAACAATTAAATCAAACCGTTAGATTTCAATCTTTTCCGTTGGTTTTGATTCGAATTAAACAATTAAATCAAACCGTTAGATTTCAATCTTCTCTACGAGTCTTGATACGAAGTAAACAGTAAATCAAACCGTTAGATTTCTATCTTCTCCACGAGTCTTGATACGAAGTAAACATTGAATCAAAACGTTAGATTTCTATCTTCTTCGTGAGTTTTAATACGAGGTAAAAAATTAAATCAAATCGTAAGTTTTTAATCTTCTCCGTGAGTCTTGATACGAAATAAACATTAAATCAAACCGTTAGATTTCAATCTTTTCCGTGAGTTTTGATAAGAAAAAAATAAATCAAACCATAAGATTTCAATCTTCTCTGTGAGTTTCAATATGAATTAAACGTTAAATCAAACAGTTAGATTACGATCTTCTCCGAGAGCTTTTATACGAAGTAAACATTAAACAAACCGTTAGGTTTTAATCTTCTCCACGAGTTTTGATAGAAGTACACATTAAATCAAACTTTGGATTTCAGTCTTCTCCACGAGTTTTGATACGAAGTAAATCATTAATCAAACTGTTAGATTTCAATCTTCTCTACGAGTTTTGATGCGAAGTAAACATTAAATCAAACTATTAGATTTCAATCTTCTCCGTCAGTTTTGATATGAAGTACTCATTAAATCAAACCGTTAGATTTCAATCTTTTCAACGAGTTTTGATACGAAGTTAACGTAATATCAAACCGCTAGGTTTCAATCTTCTCCACGAGTTTTGTATTTCAGTCGTTATTATGAGTTTTGTTACAAGATAACGTCAAGCTACTAGATTTCATGAATTTTGAGGTTCGATGTTTACTTTAAATCCAACTGTTAGATTTCAGTCGTCTAAATGAGTTTTGATACAGACTAAGCTGTAAATCGAATAATCAGATTTTTTTTTCGCCTAGAGTTTCGATACGACATTAACTATAAATCACCATGAGAGATTTTAGTCTTCGCCATGAGTTTTGGTTCGGTGTTATTTTCTCCATGAGTTTTGATTTAATGATGTCTTCTCAATGACTTTTGATAGGAAGTTAACTTAAATCAAACTATTAGAAATCAGTCTTTGCCATGAGTTTTGATTCGGTGTTATTTTCTCCATCATGATTTTTGATTCAATGTTGTCTTCTCAATGAGTTTTGATACGAAGTTAACTGAAAATCAAACCGTTAGATTTCAGTCTTCGCCATGAGTTTTATTCGGTGTTATTTTCTTCTTGAGTTTTGATTCGATGTTATTTCCTCCATGAGTTTTGATTTAATGTTGTCTTCTCAATGAATCTTGATACAAGGTTAACTGTAAATCAAACCGTTTGATTTTAGTCTTCGCCATGAGTTTTAGTTCAATGTTATTTTTTACCTGAGTTTTGATTCAATGTCGTCTTCTCAATGAGTTTTGACACAAGGTTAAATGAAAATCACCCTGTTAGATTTTAGTCTTCGCTAGGAGTTTTGATACAAGGTTAAATGTAAATCAAGGCCTTAGATTTCTATCTTCTTTATGAGTTTTGACTCAACGTTATATTATCAATGAGTTTTGATACGATAGTATCAGTAAATAAAACCGATGGATATCTGTCTTCTCATTGAACTATTAGACTTATCTGCCTTATATCTTGACTAACATCTAAAAATTGACAATGACGGTCGGGTGAAAACAAACCTTAACGACAAAAGAGATGATTTCAGTTCCAATTGTGAACTTTTCATTTCTATGTAGCAACATTCCAGCAGCACCTGCATACGGAGTATATATCTCCCAGTTGATACCAATATTGCATGCAGAAATATGTGAACTTGCTGTTTCCAGGCAATTTCACTTCAGAAACGTCGTACTGTCCTTAACAAAGTACAGGCAGACGGGATTTGTTGATGACCATCCTTGACCAGATCAATATGTAGTGACAACGAAACGTCTATAAAATATGATTATGTAACATGTTTCCGGCTGCAACATCAACTGCTTATCTAGTCGTCGAATGTCATGGTAGACATATTCACTCCAAAAATGTAGCCCATATACTAAAATGCCAAAGAATTGACTACATAAAAACATTTAAAGCCCTAAAGTTTAAACCGCTTAATTGCCAAAACACTCTGTTATGCATGGAACGAATGCAAAACCAGAAGGCACAAAACAGAACTGAAAACATGCCCAACAGAATTGGTTGCCCTTTCTGACAATCATTTTGGCGTACGTTACAGGCAGTCATTGTCTTCAACGGTGGCACATCCAATGTTAAGGGGAAAACCAGGGTTTCAGTGCATACCACATGATTTGAACATTAAAAATGACGTAATCAGTTGAACTTTTGAACTGCAAACTTTTTTTTAGATAATAAAGAAATGAATAAAACTTATGTTTATATAATTATTTTACAAAGATTGCATATTTGAAAATGGGAATAAAAACGAATAATCTGGTATTGCGTTTTTAAAGTCCGTCAGTATATCAAGTGTTGAAAAGTACTACAGTCAGGAAACTAACATATTCTATCATGCAGATAAAGGCAACTGTTAAATTTTAGTTTTATTCTGCGATTATCTTAGAATACACTTTTACAACAGTTGTCTGCTGGTTTGAAACTTATAAGATTGAAACATTTTCATCGCATAGAAACAAAGATATTTTGCCTTTGAAATCTGTCAACGTTAATGTTATCTTAGTTAGAGATAATACGATACCACACTTCTTTATATCAAAATGTATTTAAATGATTTGACTTCATATCGTGTAAGTATTTCATAAAATGTTTTTAGATTGGTTGGTTTACACACAATCATTTTTCCATTGTTGTTTTAAAATCATGAGTCCAGATTTCCATTGCAAGGGTTGAATTCATAACCAGAGCTTATTATCCTTTGATGCACTCAGTATCGCTCCTTTGTACTTTTCGTTGTACATTGTTTTTGTGTTATTCCAGTGGCTTGGATATTTAAAATGGATTTGTAATTTTTGTACATTATTTAGCCTCTTTTACAATATATTTTCTTGAGTTTTTATAATATACTATAATATTTAATTTTTAATTAACACTCTCTGCATGTCTTTAGAATACAGTGCCGGGGGGGGGGGGGGGGAGAGAATATGCAAAATTGTAGTTCATTAACATATGTGAGAATTTTCTTGATAATGAATAGTCTGATATTTAGTGCATAACGTTCGATAGTTTTTTTGTATAATTGTCAGGCATGACAAGTTTGGAAGTATTTACCACTGCAAGCATTTTGAATGCTAAAACATATATATAATGGAAATTCGTAACGTACTACTACTGATATCTGATAGACTTACTTGTGAAAACAAGAAAATGCACAATAAAATTGAGAATGGAAATGGGGAATATGCCAAAGAGACAACAACCCGACCGAAGAGCAGACAACAGCCGAGGGCCATCAATGGTTCTTCAACGCAGCGAGAAAATCCCGCACCAGGAGGTGGTCCTCAGCTGGCCCCTTAATAAAATTGTGTACTGGTTCAGTGAAAATGGACGTCACACTAAACTCCAAAACATTTAAAGGAACTAAAATTAAAAAAACATACAAGACTAACAAAGGCCAGAGGCTCCTGACTTTGAAGCTCCAGACCTCAATACAAGCCTTTTCACTATGATTATGTTATAAATTGTATATAAAGAAGAACTGTTAACAATAATTTAAATTATTTTATATGATATAAGTAAAGAGTTAATAATTCTCTTTTCTTTTTAATTTATATGTTTTGATTTCAATACCTAGAAAACATACTTTTTATTCAATTGATTGAAAGCGATATCAAAGGATATTTATAACTTTTCATTATTCTTTGCAAAATGTTTAATTAGTTAAATTTCTAAATGACTTTCTCAGACATATTTTTTGGTCTTGAAACATACAGATTTAATTATGTTTTATATCGTTCCCAATATTTCATTTTAATTGCCAAATTAGTGACTTCTCATCTGAACCTGAAACATTTTAAATAACAATTGATAATTCTATCGCTTAATGCACTTAAACACGAAAACAGTTTCTCTTTATGTAAGAAATTTTTGTGACGTGTTCTTTATAGTCGATCATTACACTATAAAGCTCTGTGTACTGCAGCGTCCTATCTCATTCCAGTAGTTGTCAACGTCAACAGTGGGTCTCTATTTGAGTGGGAAATTATTTACAGCAAGTTCTAATCGTTTGCAAAGGTAAATGTTTTTCATTTGCTTTATATAGTATATTTAACTAAGGATGCTGTTATCAATATTTAAACATTTACAATAAATAGGCCATATATTACGTATAGTCAATCAATTAATTGAATCATAATCGTAATAGACCAAAAGTAAAATCACAAAAATACTGAACTGCGAGGAAAATTCAAAACGGAAAGTCCCTTATCAAATGGCAAAATCAAATGATAAAACACACCAACGCTTGCAAAATATAACTCTGAGTTCGGTGTATTGAACACTCAGTTAGTTTCGAAAATCCAATTTGATCGACATTTAATTTATAAATCTTTGATAGACTATTTAAAAGTTGATGACTAGAGTCCCGTAAAGATTTTAACATATTTGATGATACAACACCTCAAGGTATCCCTTTCTGTTATTTTTGTTGTCTGTGACGCTAATTCGGCTTATTCGTCTTTGGACGTTAATAAAATCAAGAAGAGCCACTCAGACGCATAAAATTTAGTAAGTGTTGTATTCCCTTTTTATCTCAATATTTTATGATTCGTATTACTTTTCATCGGATGGACTTAATGAATTCGATTTTCGATGTGAAATAACGATATATATAAATAGCATACTTTTCCTTAAACATAATATAATACATTGAGCACGTAGTAGGATATAACTAAACAAAGAAAGGTTCAGAAGGCTCACATATTTATACAAACACAGAAACATTGAAATATTTGAGAAAACCTGTGTCTGCATAAAAAAGTGCAAATTCATGATTCTTATTGAATGCATCGTTTGGATTTATTCAATTGAACCCTTTACCTACAGTTAGATAATTTCATGCATTACTAATATCACACATATGGTTGTTTCAGTGAAAACAAATATTATTGATGTTTCCATTGATGGTTATAAGCCTGGTACCTTTGATAACTTTAATCATCAAGAATAATTACTCAATCTGTGTTTCACCATGAAAAAGATTTGATCATGGTTTAACAGATGAATCAAATATTAAACGGGAACAAATGAAATTGAATTATCTTTTTATGCAATTTGGTACAGTGTGTCAAGCTTAATACTTTTTTTTACTTTTTAATCCATAAGTTATTATTAAGCAGGTTGGTTGTGTTAATGATGTATTACATCTTCACACTAATACACAAGTAAACCTGCAAGATGATGCAAACATGTGTTCCGTGTTCATGAAATACACCAAAAAAGTCTGACAGACAAACAAGGTTTAAAAAGTAAATGTTTAAATAATGCCTATCTGCGACTAGCTGTTGATGTATAATCATATCCTTTTTTTTGTCAAAAAAAGAACAAGTGTATGAATAAAAAGTTATGTTGACAAACGTCAAAAATAGAGCAATTCAATTAAGAATTTGTCAATGTAAGAAGAAAACAGTGTAAACGAAATAAAATACAGTAAATGTGGACTGTACTACGCATGTCCTTTCTAAGTGTACCTGCATTGTTAAGGGTATATTGGTGATAAATAATTAGAGTTCAATTAGAAATAGAAAAAATTCGTTCACAATACATACACTAATAAAGACTTTCGTGTTTGTTTGATTTTTCAGCACCAAAAAAATCCGTTATAATGTTACATAAACATCCTAAGATGATGACAATCGTGGTATTAATTGGCATATGTGCATGCTGTTTTAAAGATTCTTTAGCCAGACATAACCCATATACACCAACTCAATATCAGAAAAAGATTGCTCAAGGATTTTCCACGAACTATTTCAAAACCCTCAATTTCGATAAGTACAACAAGAAAAACTTAGATGATGTTTACGAACGAGGTTTCCGTAATTTACGATTACGATGTAGAGCAGATCTTGATAATTTGAACATGGCTGTCTTTTTAAACAATTTAGAAACTGTCGTGGACGATTGTCTTGCTACGAACATTGCTCCAATAGTTTCTTGGATCCATCACGATGCCGAAGCTTTCGCTACTGAATCACATCGAACAAAATATTTGGAGTGGTGGACTAGTGTTGCTGAAAAGTTGAAAGATAAAGACTACAGACTTTCATTCAATCTATTTACAGAACTTGGAGTTGACTTATGTGAAAATGCATGCGCAGAAAGTCTTAGAGAAAACACAGCAAAATACAACGATTGGACATCTGCTGTCGTAAAAAAGATAAGAGAATCTGGCGGAAAAAATGCTAAAAGGATCGTTATTCTAGGTTCTCCTAAAAAAACTGCAAAAGGGTTAGAAGAAATAGACCAAAACATTTATAAAAACGATCATTATATGATGGCAGAGTGGCATATCTATGCATCCGGACCAAATAAAAAACTAATAAACGACGGAAATCCAGGTCAAAAATATTGGGCTGGTACTGGAGACAATTTTGGAAAAAGCAATATCATGACTGCAATTGGATATGCCAACTATTTTACATCATTTTACAATTTGACCACTTATCTTGGTGCTTGGATGCCACAAGCTAATGAATTCGGGGACTTGAATCAAACGGAAATCATTAATTTTGGAAAATATTTTGTCCAAGTAGTCAAACCGATCCCTTGGTCCATGAATGTTCTTGATATATACTACGATACAAAGAACAGCAATTGGATATTGAATGAACAGGTTATCAAAGGTCAGACATTAAATATGTCACGAGTTCTGGATGACATTATATCGGTTATGTAATGAATTCAAAGAGACATTCCTTCTTCCATGGTATTTACATGCTCATATGAGCACTGAAGACATTCATAATAATTAAATCATTTATTCCATATTCAATAACTTTCCGAGGAAAATTTATAATACTGCTAAGAAATGAAGTTCCTAGTGACATATCATACTGAACAAATAAACTAGAAACACGAAGTGTGCAGTATTTTTGAAAAGCAGAAATTTTAAAAAAGAAAATTAAGGTACTTCAAACGTTCTGCAATTTTTATAAACAAATAAAAACGTTTATTGTATCCACTAAAAGAAAGTTAAAAGTCATCAGTGACGTCATAAAATTAAAAATTGTACATGTTAGTTGTCTCTATATTGAAGAGTGTCTTTGATATATTATGAGGTTTTCTAACCCAGAGTTTTTCTTATATGATTCAATATTATTTCTCTTTTTTCTTATTTGCTGTTTTGTCATATGATTTAGATTAGTTTTACTTGGTGTTTTCTGATGCAGTATTTTTCTCATGTAGATTCATATATTTTAACTTCTCTCATGTATCAGCTTTATTTCCATAATGTCAACGAATATATTTTCGTATCATATAATGGAGTGCGGGTTTTTTTACTGCGAAAGAACATTCATTCTTGGGGTACCAATTTTTGTGGTTTTCGTGGATGGCTTTATCCACGAATTTAAATGTCCAACGTAATATAACAACTGTTGTTTTATTCCAGACATTTAAAGATCCCCATGTAGGTTCGACTACATGGATTCTTTCATATTAGCCAACGCAATATGAACTAAATATACACTTTTTGTACAACTTCAGACCGGATTTTACACATTTAATCTTTGAAAATCTAAAATGTACGTCTGCTAACCTTTTAATTCTCTTTGAGTTCTACAATTCAAAGTACATTTGAAGAATTATCTTATATGTAACCGTTTTCGTTAGTGACATGTTCATGGCCCAGTTAATACCTTTGATGACCGTAAACATGTTCATCATTCATTCGGGAGATAATATGTGTCATATATAACTTCTGAACTGTTTACGCTGTATTTTCCTTCAATCGAGACAATTTTTAAGCATAGATGAATCAGCTTATTTCCAAAAGCTGTTAGAAATGAAAGAAAACAAGTGAGTGAAAACGAACACTTTATTTTACAATGTCCAACAAATCATTATAAAACAACATATGATTAATATGATTAATATCACGAATATTCCTTTTTGCAGTCCTCAAATTCGTCCATTCATTGTTTTTTTTTCTTCAAGAAACTAAAATCGAACATTTAAAAACCTACGAACAGGTTACTTTTTAGCTGTAAACAGGGGAATTGATACCCACGAATAAAATTTCTTTCACAGTAATGTTATTTTCCTACATATTATTACTTACTTTTTAAACGTGTATTTGGTTACCATGTGGTTAATAAATAAAGGCAACAGTAGTATACCGGTGTTCAAATGTGTTTATATGCAAAGGTAAATAATTTCATTTGTGCAGTAAAACAATATTTTCAATCAGATTGTTATGAAGGTGTTTGTTACATCCAGTTAAAAGGCGCAGAATATCTGCAATGTTGTTCTGGCTTTTGCTTCAATGAATAAAAATGATACCTTCAACATGAGATTCACGCTCTGGCATCTGATCGTGTTTATGTTGCCAATATGTTACCGTTATGAAAACATGTATGTGACGGAAATAAAAGAAAGCAAGCTAAACAAAAAATACGAACGGCACCTAGAGGAGAATCAATTTTCATTTAACAGAAACAAAAATCAAACCTCGAGTCCAGTAAAATTACATGTGAAAATGGTACATTATCATAGACTTTTGGTCAGCAAAACGATACATAAGTGACAGAAGACATACACGTAAAGATGTAACCATAGACACGAATCGTGTCTTTAGCCAGGCATAGAGATCATTGATGGGTTCAAATTAAAGTTGGTTTTCTTTCATTATTTCTTAACCAACTGCCTATTGGAAGAAACAAAAAAAAAAAAACGTATTTAAAAGACATGCCTATAAAATATTCTGATTACCACCATTAAAAAGTTAAATCACAAAAATACTGAACTCCGAGGAAAATTCAAAACGGAAAGTCCCTAATCAAACGGCAAAATCAAAAGCACAAACACATCAAACGAATGGACAACAACTGTCATATTCCTGACTTGGTACAGGCATTCTCTTATGTAGAAAATGGTGGATTGAACCTGGTTTTTTAGCGCTAAACCTCTCACTAGTATGACAGTCGCATCAAATTCCATTATATTGACAACGATGCGTGAATAAAACAAACAGACATAATAGGTAAAAATGTCAAAATAGGGATACAGCAGTCAACGCAGTGTCACAATCCTAATCACTACAAAAACAAACAAATATTTAACAAAGAAGCACAAAAAAGCATATATCACATTTTACAACCTCGTTCATTGCTTACTTATATCTGTATTTTATTTATGTATGCCAAATCAACCCATAAAAGATCGAGGGATTTTAAGCACTGGGACCGAATCGTAATTTTAACATTAACTCTGGCGTAGAATCGCGTGTTTGACGTCAGAATGTAAACGTCACACAGGTAGAGATATAAAATAATTTTGTCGTTCAAAGTATGCAAAAATTATAATAGAACAATAAAACAGTGGTGGGATGTTTAAAGTACAGAGACACGTCATATGTATCAATGAAACATAAAAAGTCACACGGACAAAGCACACAAGTAAAAATGAAAAATAATACAAACAACACAATGACGGGATGCATAAGTACAGATCCACGTCAAATGTATATCACCAAAAACAGATATAAGTTGGGAAATGTGTATCCCATATGCAGGTGAAGTTGGTATATTGCTACTAAGTTGGGGGAAATTGATAATTTTAAAATTAAAATTGTCTCGTTTGTCATAGATTCTGGTACTGAGGTGACTGTGTATGACAAATTCGAGGTATAAGTCTAAAAATGAGGCGGAGGAAGCCGTGTCTGTTGTTTATTTTAACTGTTATTCACACCGTTGATACGAAGTAAACATTAGATCAAACCTTTAGTTCCAATCTTCTCCACGAGTTTTGAGACGAAGTAAAGATTAAATAAAACCGTTAGATTTCAATCTTCTCCATGAGTTTTGATACGAAGTAAAAATATTTTTTTTAATGTAACAATATCTTTATTGCAGTTTTTAACTTAGTATCCCTCATGTTTGTTGTCTTCTCTGTGCGTTTTGATACGCGGTTTACTGTTAATCAAACCGTTACTTTCAGTCTTCATGAGTTTTGATTCGGTGTTATTTTTTCCATGAAATGTGATGCAGTTGTGTCTCCTCAATGAGTTTTTATATGCGGTTCACTGTGAATGAAACCGTTAGATTTTAGTTGTCGTCATGAGTTTTGATGATTTTCTCCAAGAAATTTGATGCAATATTTTCTTCTCAAGTTTTGATTCGTGGTTCACTGTAAATTAAACAGTTAGATTTCAGTCTGCTCCATGAGTTTTCACACGAGGTTAAATGTTAATCAAAGCCTTGGATATCTGTCTTTAAAACTGAGTTTTACTGTGTGTATTGCTGTTTGTTCGTTTAATCTGCATTGCCTAGCGGTATAGGGGAAGGTTGAGATCTCACTATACATGTTTAATCCCGCCGCATTGTTGAGCCTGTCCCAAGGCAGGAACCTCTGGTCTTTGTTAGTCTTGTATGGTTTAAATTTAGTTCATTTATGTGTTTTGGAGATTAGTATGACGACCGTTTTCACTGCACTAGTACACATTTTTGTTTCTGGGCAAGCTGAAGCCCGCCACCGGGTGCGGGATTTTTCCGCTGTGTTGAAGATCCATTGGTGGACTAGGGCTTGGTCTTGCTCTTTGGTATGACTGTTGTCTCTTAAACAACCTCGTCCTTCCCAAGTTTCTCAGCCTCATACAAAAAAGTTTATATTTTTCTGACATTGACCTAATATTGTATATATAGCTTTGTGTTTAACATCATTTATACGAGAAAATTCTTTAGTCCCCAAAATAGAGACACCATAATCAATCACTGACCACACAATTGAATTGTATTCAAGTATTTATACATACTTGGCTGTTTAGTTTATGGGTTTGAGCATATCTGGTGTAACTAACTCCGAAAATTGCTTCCAATAATCCATATGTATGAAGAAGTATTTTCATCCTTTTGCGGTATATGTCGGATTTGCTGTGGATTCATTCGACTGTCATGTGAGAAGTGTATCTAGCTATAAAACCAGGTTAAATCAACCATTTTTTAAATAAGAAAATGCCTGTACCAAGTCAGGAATAAGACAGTTGTTATCCATTCGTTTGATGTGTTTGAGCTTTTGACTTTGCTATTGAATTATAGACCTTCCATTTTGAATTTTCCTCGCA
Organism: Mytilus californianus; assembly: GCF_021869535.1. Taxonomy (NCBI): domain Eukaryota; kingdom Metazoa; phylum Mollusca; class Bivalvia; order Mytilida; family Mytilidae; genus Mytilus; species Mytilus californianus. Next base: position 15,694,758 of record NW_026262626.1, read on the forward strand.
GTTCGGTATTTTTGTTATTTTACTTTTTTCAATGTCTTTTTGTTATGAATTTTAAATAATGTGTTTTGCGTATAAAGACAATATTGCATGAGAATTATTCTGCTGGAACAACAACATATTTGATACATACCAGAGGAAAAAGCCTCAATGAAGACCGGTTTCTTAAAAAGGTGAGAAACCAATGTGTTCATGGTAGATCGTAGTTTTTAACTTCTCTTCTGAATGATTGACCGAACACCTTTTATCAATCAAGATAAAACATTTGTTCATGCGCTTTATCCGTTTTCTGGCATATGCATCAACCGCCACTAGCAGTTACCTGAAATCTTTCTTCCAGTTGATGGGCCATGGAATTCGATATTTAATGCCTTTGTCTAACAACTCTCTTAGTTGTTAAATGTTTACGAGACAATGATCTTCGGTTATACATGACCAGCAAGACTAATCTTTTTTTTTAATTTTGGGACAAGTGGGAAGTTAAATTGTTCTATCCCTTGTGATAAAAATCACCTATATCCTGTTATGGTCAAGCAAAATAACATGTGCAGTTTTAATTTTGCAGTAATCAGGTATTGTGTTTCTTTTGGTAGCAAAAATGTTAATGCTGATAGCATCCAAATTCTTATCAACGAATTCTACTTTCAAAAGTACTTTTTTATCATTTTTGGAGGTATTTGTCACGAGTTTTAATAGTCTATGATTACAAATGTCCATTAATATTGCAAACAGTCAGTACTAGACAGATTATTTATACTAATGGAAGTAATTTTTCCCTCTTGAATTGAGTATAACAGTACAGAAAATAGCTTAAAATGAAATTCGTGTATACCCGAAATGTTTTAGCAGAGGACAATCTAAAAACACAGATTGAATCCTAGGTAGTGTACACTGCAAAACCAATGACTCATATTGCTTCAAACAGAGATGTGAAATATTTCTAATTTGTTGATACCTAGAATGAAAGAAAATATCTTCACCATAACTGTTTTCACCGCATTCTGAAGGATTAACGTACTATAGTCATCGAATTTAAATTGTTTTTCTTTGTATTATATATATATTTCTCTTTATCCTTGAACCTGCCTCGGTAGTCTAGGAGTAGCGTGGTCGCCTCGAGAACGGGAGGTCGTGGGTTCGAACCCCGGCTGGGTCAAACCAAAGACTTTAAAATTGGTATTTGCTTCTTCTCCGCTAAGCACGCGGCATAAAGGAGTAAGAGCAAAGACTGGTCGGCTCGGAGTCAGAATAATGTGTCCGGGTAAGATAACTTGTCTTCCTGAGGATTGTTACCTTGTGAACTAGCACGCTAAAATCCGGATCAGCGTGTCGGCCTAGTACAAAGCAGGGTTAATATTCATAATACATTAACATGTTCTCGTCCTGAATATGCATATTAATTTGCCGCTGGACGTTAAGCAGCCATCCATCATCATCATCTCTATATCAGGTATTTGTTAATACTACTGCTGGTAGGGTCTTTACCATTAGACCGGAGATCATTCGTTCAATACTCTTCATTCAAGAAACAATAAATTAGCGACAAGAACAATAATTTAGCAACAAGAACAATCCTTTATCGACAAAAGGACTAATTATAGCGACAAGAAAATAAATTTAGCGTCAAGAAATTTAAACGTTAACTATTTTCAAATAAAATGAATATAGAAACATGCTTTGAAGTTTGTTTTTTAATATACTTGTATTTTAATCATTTCATTATACTGTCAGAATAAAATATACATTTGTTCAAAGAAAAGAGTTTTTTTATTATTGAGGAAATGTTTATGATTCAATATTTGAAAGTTTACAGCATAAATAGTGTATAAATGAACGAAGAGGAGGAATTCTTAATTTTTTAAGCCATTCTTTATGAACACTTAGTTTAATCAGTTTATTGATGGATCAGCTCATACCGTATTCTCTTATATTTATAGTAATTGGCATGTGTTTTTATTTGCATAATCTATTTATCAATTGCTTCACTGTTGTGACAATATTATGATTCTGGAATTGTACATGTAGCAATCTAAAATTTTCATATTCCTAATACTTAAAAATAATGTCATACCTTTTTTAAAGTATTTAACAATCTGAACATTTGAATAATGTGTAACATATATTATTTTTAAAATAAAATTCATAACAAGACTATTTACATACTAATGTGAGGGTACTAAAATTGCACCTATTTCGCCTACGATTATTTATGATCCAGACAAAAGTTTCCATTCTGTGTTTATTTTCTAAAAATAAACTTACAATATAGTTCCACCAAAATTGAAAATAATTTTCAATCCATATCAAATAATTAAAAATGGGTTTGAAGCGACCTACAAATGACCCATGATTCTCGAATTAGGATTACCCAAATTGTATCCATGCTTCAATTCACTTCCGTTAACTTCGAACAACCGATGTTTTATTTTAGTTCTCTAAATAATTAGAACAATTTGACACAATTCTGTTGGCTGCCAGGGACAAGTAATTTCTCTGTCTTAAAGTCTGAAATGCAGCTACATTAAATTTTGTACTCCTCGTCAACTAAGTTATGTTGAGGTTACTTGTACATTTAAAAAACAAACTTCTAACTTTTAATGTCCAATGTACCCTATATTTTATTTGGATATTATAGGAACCACACATTTGTTTATTTGACCTGACTATTCATCACAATGGAAACTGTGAAAAATGTTTGTATTGTTGCAAATAAGTAAAAAAAATAAATAAAACAAAATTAATTTGACTTCAACAGAATTCTGAATCTTTTTAATAATTTTGAAACACATTGTTTGTCTCAGAACAAAACCATGCCTCTTTAACATGCGGAAGTGCCTTTATTATGCTATTTAAATAATAAATGAATTATTTTTTTTATATAATAAGTGTATGCTTTTGATACATGCAAGTTCTTCCTGTAAACAAGTCACCTAAATGGGTTATTGTATTACACCCTGTTTGGAATATGGGATACACAAATTTTGTATTTCGAAAACTGAGCACAAAACAATTTTTAATTTTGAGTTGGGAAAATTTAACCTTAAACTCATATGTATGTGTTTTTTGGTAAACTAGATAAACCTTATGTTTGTACCTTATTACTGGGCCTTATGAAATTTTCTATACCAAAGAGAGAGAGAGAGAGGGGGTTAGTTATAAACAAATTATGATCACGACAAATCAATCAATAAAATGTATTGCCTTATACTGTAGGGGTTATAATTTACAAATTAGGCCATTTTTTAAAATTTTTAAGAAAACAATTAAAACAATCTAAATATTTGAGGGGGTGGACAGGGGTAAGGGAACATGGGATGAGGGGCGGGAAGCGGGAGCCAGGTCCCCTCCTCTTTGACACCGATATTTTCCCAACATGTTATACATGTTCACAACTTGCCGGTTAAGGGTCAAATAAACACATAAGAAAGATACAAGCCAAAACGAATATACTTAGAACAGAAATTTAGAATAAGTTTCTCTTATAACCCATTGAATGTTTCAGCCGCAAATATTCGCGACTATTTTGAGACAAGCAACCCCCCCCCCCCCCCCCCCCCCCCCCCCCCTACATACACACTTTGCAATTTTCGTGATACTGATAACATTTGGCTACCTAAAATATTATTATATATTATGTTTTCATATGTAATGTCTCTACCTTCATCGTTGACTATTCGCCACTATGTTTGTTATGCATGTACATGGTCGTATTCATCAGAAGTGTGTGCTGCATAAGATTTTAAAAAGATTTGAAGATATACCATATGAAAGATTTTTTTTAACTTCCAATACTCGTAGACACAGCTTTAAACTTACAAAGCCTCGATGTAATTCATCATTTCGTTTAAGACATTTTTCCCAATTAATCATAAACGATTAGTACAGTTTATCTGAAAATGTTGTGTCTGCAAAGACCGTTGATAACTTCGAAATACAACTTGGTCATCATTGGGAAGATGTTATGTACCAGTTCTAGTGATAAATAAGACAATTATTTTTACTACAATTTTTTATTGTTTCTTAATATGAGTGGATTGGTATTAGAAAGAAATTAAATACCAGTTCTAGTGATGAATTTGGACTTTTTTTTAAATATTAACCATTTAGAATTTGAATTATTCATCGACCAAGAGTGACCCATAACATGCAGGATTGTTATAAGTTTTGTTTTTAGAACAAGTACAAATTTGGGTGGGCTAAAAAAGGATTGAATTTCCTTACACATGAGCCCTTAAACGATTCTACAGGTATTCTACAGGTATAACAATGGCGACCCTGAAATTTCTGTTGTCCGATAATGGCGCCAAATTAGAGGGAACAACTCGCGCTTGACAAAATTGCCATATATCACCAAAATAATCAAAATTTCGCTTTCTCATTAGAAACAGTTATATGTTAAACAAATTTATATTCAGATATTGTCCATTGATATAATTGCACACAGCGATCAATAAAGAATTCACAACAAAGTAGTTAATGGAGTTCATTGAAATCATGGGGTAGATGGGTAAAACAAAAGTCTAATACTTTTTTAAAAGCCTGGTGACCCCCATTTTATTTTACCTTAAAATGATTGAAAAATTCATTGCCTTGAAATTCCCGTTTTAAAAAAAAATTCCCCGGGAAAATCTTACGAAAAATCGATTTAACCAAAATGTTTAGCGTTAAACTGAAATTAAAAAATGCAAAATTTAGACATAAATCTGAAAATAAAAGTATTTTTAAGTCTAAATTAACCAAGGGAAACGCTTACATTTCGAATTTTAATGTTTTTTCACATAAAAATGATACTGACTTTGTTCTAAAAGTCTTTGAATTTGACGTAGCCCTTATGGTTGAAAGACTGGAAATGTTTGAAAATAGGGTCAAAGTCGCACATTTCGCTTCCATTTGAGGGGAAAACGAGCCTGGTTACAGGCCTTTTTTCTTTGCATTTTTAGATTCAGCATAAATGATCTACAAAATATGGGAAAATAAAAATTTTCTACTGGGGTTCCTTATCGGGGTGAGCCACCTTAAGAACGTTAAGCGAAATAATATAAACAATCAAATGGTCTGATAAGTAAAACGAATACAAATATTGGATGGTACTTTTAAACAGTTTATTTGTCATTGATGCACCAATTTGAAATGGTCACACATTGACGAAAAAAAAATTAAAACAACACGTTATAAATTTCATGGGTCCGCCGCGCTTTTCTGGATTTGCCTTCATCAGGAACGATCAAAGCCGAATATTTGAAACTGTACATACCAAAACACGTTCAGCGGTACACAACATACATCTTAATATGCACATTGCATCTTAATAAATTAAATGCAAATGCATTGTCAACAAACAAAAATTTAATAAATTGACACTAAGAGTATATGAACTTACTCAAGTTTATACGTTTTGCCCTTTCGTATACGATTCGAACCATATAAATGTCAGCTGTCGAAACGTACTCGTGCTGTTGTGTTCTGTTAAACGAATGACTATTATCTATAATATATAAACATTTCAATCAGCAAATATTATATCATGTTACAGACAACGTTTAAATCCAGATAGGTAAACATTCTAATACCAGTTAAGAAAGTTTTAACAATAATTTATGAAATTGTTAATAGAGAAAACATGACAATGTTAAAAGACAAACTACTTAAAACATCAAAGGTTGAAGAAAATCGAAGTGCTTGTGTGTAATGAATGGTCAAAGACTGCATTAACTTTTGTTGTGAATATAAATTCAAACATTACGATGCGACAAATATAACAAAAAAAAAAAAATCTTCATTAGTAAACTTTATGTCTGAATATACACCATTAATGATTTTATTTCTATGAACATGTCAATGTTAACATTCAAATGAAATAAAACAGTTACAAATTTGTTTTTCGTCGTTGTTTTAAATCTCCTAATATATTTTTACATTTTGTCCTGTCGATGCCTTATATAGCTTGCAATGTGGTATGGATTTTGCTCATTGTTCAAGGCTGTACGGTGAGTTATATTTGATAACATTTATATCATTCTGTTTCGGGTGTAGAGTTTTCTCATTGACAATCATACCACAACTCCTTGTTTTGTACAATATGTTAAACAACAACTTGATAATTCCCAAAATTTAGATTATATGAATGACGACTAATCAAATCAGTCGTCTTATATGATGCACTAGTAATAATAAAGAAACGTTCATACTTATGGAATTTAAAAATTTTAAAGACATAGAGAGAAGTTAGGGAGGAGTAAAATAGTATTCTTAGCAAATGAGGACTTGACATATTGAATATTTTCATATAAATATACATCATATCAAAATATAACTTTTGTCCGTTTTAACATTATTTTCACTAAAATACCAATTAACATACCAGTTCGGTACTCAGATAAAAATTAGAAACAATGACCATTTAATACATTTGTTAGTGTCTGGTGCAGAAAAATTGGTACGGTTGTTATAATTATTATTGTTAAAATTGTTGCTAAAAGAAATTACTCCTGGGCGGAACAATCTACTTCCTGCATAAACAAAGCAAGACAAAAAAAAAAAGACTTTAGTGTTTGGTTCGAGATCTTGCAACAACTTTGACTTGTACTCTGGTGTTTGTAAGTGAACCTTCTTATGGCAGTTTAACAATAAGGACGTACACTTAAGTTATCACAATTGGTTAAGAGGAAAAAACAACACCAATCCCTTTATAAGTTATGATGTCGCCAACGAATTATAATAGCTGGATCGTTAAATAGTCTCCACTATCAAGAAAAAATGTTTATTATTTCATAGCATCCCAAAGTCTGCTAGTAGGTTTTATATCTTTTGTAATGGTCATATGACGCTTGCCACTGAAAATGACTTTTATCAGTTTGTTGTATACTAGGGGAAAAAAAATAGTATTTTGATCATTAATAACTTTTATAATACCATAGGGATCATTCAGTCCACTATTATGAAATGCCTTATTGGTAATTATGTAACACGAGGATCTCATGAGCTGATCACCCTTTCGGAGTGCATGCATTTACAATAAGAGTTCGTTGGGATACCAGTTGTCCAAAAATACGTTTTCTATGCAGTGTTTTTTTTTTAACTTGAATTAGTCTTTTTGACTATTTTAGTGTGGATTGGTGTCACAGGTAATACACGGAGTCAGCAGGAGTCGATAATCATGTAGACACAACCGGTCTCGCTTCTTCGAAATTGATGCAATTCCGTCAGTTTTTGTTTGTCATCTTGATGTGTCTCTTATAGATCAGTTTACGATATTTGAACATCGGTAAACACTGTTGTCTTAAGGATGTTTGCTACTCTGTTTAAAATAAGAAGCTTTTTGAAATAAAATTGAGAATGGAAATGGGGAATATGTCAAAGAGACAACAACCCGACCAAAGAGCAAATAACAGCCGAAGGCCACCAATGGGTCTTCAACGCAGCGAGAAAATCCCGCACCCGGAGGTGGTCCTCAGCTGGCCCCTAAATAAAATTGTGTCCTGGTTCAGTGAAAATGGACGTCACACTAAACTCCAAAACATATAAAGGAACTAAAATTAAAAAAAACATACAAGACTAACAAAGGCCAGAGGCTCCTGACTTGGGACAGGCGCAAAAATGCGGCGGGGTTAAACATGTTTTGTGAGATCTCAACCCTCCCCCTATAACTCTAACCAATGTAAAATAAAAAAAACACATAACAATACGCACAGTAAAACTCAGTTTAAAAGAAGTCCGAGTCCGATGTCAGAAAAGGTAACAAAAGAAACTAAGCAAAAAGACAATGATACATAAATTAACAAAGGATTACTAGCAGTTACTGACATGCCAGCTCCAAGCCTCAATTAAACTGATTGAAAGATTATGTCTTCATCATATGAAAATCAGGTACAATCCCTCCCGTTAGGGTTTTGGAATCATACCATCATAAAATATATGAAAAGAACATAATCCGTATCATGCCAACAACTGGTTTTAGAATAAATGTGTTTATCTCCGATGCATATACCCTATGAGTGAATCAATATTCATACAAAAAATATGCAATCCTTAATGACCTGACAACAGTATCGTAACTATAGCCCTTCCGAATAAGTCTGTTTAAAGGTTTGGTTAGCTTTTAAGGTGAATGCCGACGTTTTTGTGCTTTGTAAAGAATATTACCATAAAATATTGGATGTGAAATACCTGAACGTAAAAGACTGTTATAATTTGATAGTATATAAATAAAGGAACTAAAACAGTAGAAAAAAATGAAGGGTCCATGTACTTGTTTTCGAGATATAAGCCATTGAAAATTTTGCTGGAAACAATTCTCTCTAGATTTTTCATACATTTAACATTGGAACCTTTTTTATGTCCAAAACTATGAAAAAATAACAAGGATTTTATAAGATTTTCAAAGATGGCATTTTAAACTATATGTAATCAAATTAAGGAAAGAAAAGTAGGTGTAAGCGGGTAAAATTTGTAATGGCATTACATGGATAAAACCAGAGGATTCCGAATATCTGGCAAAAATTCTAAAACAAGAGGAGCGAACATCCTTAATTTATCATTCTTCTATATATTAGAATCTGATGTGAACAGACGGCTTATAATGTTTTATTATACCATAAAGTTAAACAGGATTTATCATCCGATCCGTTATTGTAAAATGTCTAATCGGTAATTATCACTTTTCAACGTATTATATTATGTGTAACACGATGCACCTTATCAGGTGATTACACGTTTGGAGATAACGAATTCATCCAAAAGGCTTCGGCTGGATACTTGCTGTTCAATCATTAGTTTTCTGTGCAGGGTTTCTTTTAACTTTATTTGTGGTTTCGTCTGTTCTCTAAAACTGTTGTGATGTTTGTTCTCAAATTTTCATTTTCCCTCTTTGAGATTGTCACCCTCTGCTTAAAACATGTTGCTGGATTTTTCTTTTTCTGTGTAGTGTTTCTTGAGGTTTTTGTGATCACGTCGCTTTTTTCCGCCATCGTGATGTCTTTTTATTATTTCCAATTACCCACTTCGTATTTTTCTTGAAATCCGCATGTTGCGGGTGCACTCGACTCCAATCCTAATTGACTTGGATTGTCAGTTCTTCTACCGAAGATCCACTAATAAAAACTGACCGCCTCGAAATAGCACAATAGTGCTGAAAGTGGCGCTATACACCAATTAATCAATCAACTTAATACATATACTGCAATTTATAAGCTTTAGGCCACTAGCGATAATTCGATTGTAAATTTCGTATAGCAAAAAAAGTAAATACAATCTTTAAATGTTGAATTTGATTGGAGTTAATATGCAGCCGTAGTAGAAAAGTTCGTAGACTCTTAATCAGGTTTTTTTCTAAACGATTTTTAATTATTCAAATCCTTCTTTTGGAACACAAGAAGTAAAAGTTATAATACTCCACAAACTTTCTGTTAACAAATTGAGTTTTTTTTCGAAACGCTTATGTTTTCGGACTATTGTTTAGTCTTTTAGTGAAAATCATGATGCGTCAGGGAAATATCATCTCACTATGTCTCAGACAGATTTATGGAGAAAAATAAAACCAGTAGACAATTTTTTGACGTCTAAAACAATTAAAATCCGAAACAGTCAAGGATAGTGATTTCCCAATGCTCCGATCATACATTAAAATGTTTTAGTATTATGTTTACATATTGACAGGTAAGTTTTTGAAACATATACATATTGGAATTTTCATTGCTCTCCTTTCAATACGATACACTCTAGAAACAATAATTGGACGTATAAAAACCAAAAATCGCCAAATTATCTTAATACGCAAGACAACATTAAACAATAAAATCAAGAAAAAGCCCGGTTTCAATGATTTCCCAATTGTTTTATGTTTTTCAAACGAAGAATACTTCATTTCAAATGATTAGATATCAGTTTGGTATAAATACAAACATTTAGTGAAAGCAAACATTTGCAACATGGCGATGAAACTAACGTTTATCGTTATAATTATTTCCATTGTTAATGGATTTTTAGGAGCTGAAAATCAAACCTGTTCCGAAAGAGAAAATATGAATGAAATTTGTACAGATTTTCCACCAGAATTATCAACAGATGGTAAGTCATACTGTTAAATGTTACATATATGCAGGATATGCTTACCATTTTGGAGCACCTGATATCACCCCGATTTTTGGTGGGGAACGTGTGGCTCAGCCTTTAGTTTTCCATGTTATGGTTTGTATACTGTTTGTCTTTTGATTGTTTTTCCTTTCTTGCCATGGCATTGTCAGTTAGTTTTCGACTTTTGGGTTTGAATATCTTTTTGGTATCTTTCGCTTTGCTACTATAGATCCTAATTTAACCATATAAGTTTAAATATCAATTCGTCAGCAACTCTAGGATACAAAAAAACAAACAATAAACAATTACAAAAGACGTGCAGCCTTCAGAAGTAGAAGGAATAATTATAGTCCCTTTTGGTGATATTGCTCATCGCGTTTCAATGTATTTATACTTCCTGTTTGTCAATTTTTTAGATTGAAACATTACAGCTGGAGAAGTTGAATTCATGAAAGCCCTTCTCTCGCACGAGATTTGTTAGGTGTTATTTTTATTTAAAAGCACTGAGTGGATACCATTGCTGGTAGACTGGACTGTTACTTTTAGAGAGTATCACCAGTTCAGTGGTCAATGTTTCGGTACTATAATGATTTAACCTCATTTGATAAATTGTGAAATTATGAAAAAAAAAATAAGGTTCCAATTTCTGCAGGCAAAATTAGTTTAAGACGAATTAAGCTTTGCATCTGGGTCCTTTTAGCTCCTATCGTTTCTACGTTTTTATAGATTCCTGGCCTTCAATGTTTAGCTTTGAGTGTCATGATTTAGGTAAATCAAGAAAAGCATTTCGGACGCATGAAATTTATAGGTGTTGTTTTCATTTACAGACTATGTGCATGCATTTTTTAAGGCTAAACAATCTCCAAATAGTCTTAAAAGTGGGAATTAATTTAAGAACTGATATTAATACACAATTCTCAAAATATCAAAAGCGTCAATATTCAGTCTACCAATAAGTATTCATTCTAATTATGTGTTGTTGTGGTCACTTTGAATTTACTCACGATCTCTGCATATTCAATGACATAAAACTTGTCTTTCATTTTTGCTTATGTGCTTTGTCTATATGCCATTTTGTTTTCTTTGTTGACATATGTTTTTTTTTTTATAGTGATTAAGATTATAATACAATGTTGACTGCTGTTCCCCTTTGTTTGACATTTTTACCTTTTATGATTGTTTGTTTTGGCCACACATTGTTGTCAATACAATGGAATTTTATGCGACTGTCATACAAGTGAGAGGTTTCGCTAGCTATAAAATCAGGTTTAATCCACCATTTTATACATAAGGAAATGCCTAACCAAGTCCGGAAGATGACAGTTGTTTTCCATTCGTTTGGTGTGTTTGAGCTTTTGATTTTGGTAAGGAACTTTCCTATTTGAATTTTCCTTGGAGTTTGGTGTTTTTTGTTATTTTACTTTTTGATACTTTTTCAGTCGTATCTTTGTTAATCACTATTTTAAGTTTGTTCTTTTGTTGTGAATAGTAAAAGAAAAAACAGATTTAACCCCAAATTTTTCTTCGGAAAATGCCTTTAACGTCAGGAATATGACAGTTTTGTTGGTTGATAACGTTTTATTTTGACTGTTTTTATTGACTTCTCATTTTTGGAATTAACCTTGGAGTTCGTTTTTTTTTCTCATTAACCTTTACAATTTATATACAAGATACAAAGCTCTAACAGCATATCTTTTTATTCATACATAAGTTTAGTGATTGACAAGCTATCAAAATGCAACACAAGCTGATTGATTTTTTTCTGAGCCATTAATCTACAGCAAATTTTCTTTCGAACAAGGTATTGAAACAATATCATCTGCTATCGGTTTTTTTTAACTAGGGTTACCTTAAACTAAAGAAACGGTTCGAACGTGCCAATTAAATATGAAGATATGTTAAACGTAACGCTCCCAGCTGGCAATCCTGTTGATAAAAAAAATTCTTTAATGATTTTCGTTTCCACGAATAAATAAATGTGATTAGTCCGTTAGATTTCTTTCCTTGGTTTACATTTCGAACTTTAATTTAGTTTGTGAGTTAATCGGCCAATTAACCGCATATCAATAACCTCTAGCAAAAATATATTTAATCCAATAATGAGGAAATCTTCGTTACGAAAACTTAAATGTCGTTAGTTTTACGGGAGGGAATCGAGAGAAATCATTGATAGCTTGCTGTTCGTTGTGAGCCAAGGCTTCGTGTTGAAGGCAGTACTTTGACCTTACTTTTTACACATTTTGACTTGGATGGAGAGTTGTCTCATTGGCACTCATACCACATCTTCTTATTTCTATAGATTTAAAATGCGATTTAACAAAAACCTATAGAATAATGGAATTTCTAAACTATAAAGAATAGAAAATAATTGGCAAAATAAGACAGAGAATAGAGAAAAAAAGCATTAAAAGATTTTGAAAACCCCATCCAGACCCTTCTTAATGTTATCCATAAAGCACATGTTCGGCGCACGAATACCATTTGCGTTATCCCTTTGAAATAAGGAAGAAGTTTTATAAATTTCCTGGGTCTTAAGCGCTTTTCTGGGTTTACTTTCATCAGAATCGCTCCAACATAAACATTTGCAAGCCATGGATGTTCAATAAACTCATTATAGATACCAGGCTTATTTTTTTTACGCCAGACGCGTTTCGTCTAAAAAAGACTCATCAGTGACGCACGAATCAAAAATAGAAAAAGTCCAAATAAAGTACGAAGCGAAATAGCATTGAGGACCAAAATGTAAAAGAGGTAACTTTGATAACTTTCTCGCTACAAACGTTGAAAAAAGATTTTAACCATTTAAAAGGTACATTATAGATATAGAAAAATTATTCATTGAAAATAATAACTTTGAATCTTTCTCGCTTCAAACGTTGAAAAAAAAGAATTTAAACAATTTAAGCAGCACATAATAGATTCAGAAAAATAATTCATTTAAAATAATAATTTCATGATATTAATTAAAATTTAACATATCAAAGAAATTGTGAATAATGTCAAAAAAGATCTCAGATAGATTAAAGACATTTAACTAGTCCATAGCCGACTGGTTTCCCCTTTCTGTTATTCCCTTTAATAAGGTCGGTCATGTTATTCAGATTTTATTTAATAATGTTTGTCATGTTTTTTTTAGCCTATTTCTTTTAATAAAAAAAAATTTCTACTAATTTCAAGTATCTTTTTATTCTATAATTCCCCATGTATAACTTTACAAAAAATTCATATTGTACACAAAATAAGTTAAAATTTTCCATTCCTTGACCATGATCTGAATTGTATTTCCAAAGTTATATACTATAGTATATACATTCATTGTCTTTTATAGTTTCCTTCATATGCATTCTCAAACAAAATAGTTTTGACATTTAGAACTCGTAGTAATTTTTCACTCCACTCCTGTAATGCGTAACTAAAGGAATTGAGTTCTGCATTTATAATTTTATTTGAACTGTTTCTATTTTTCAAGATTTTTTACTGTCAATACCTAACACAAATCCATAAATAAAATCAACAGTAGTATACTGGTGTTCAATTGTCATAAGTCGATTTTACTGAAACAAATCCGGGTCACAAACCAAAACCAAGGGAAACACATTTACTATAAGAGGAAAACAACGGGACAACGGAAATACTGAACTGCTACAAATAAAGGCAACAGTAGTATACCACTGTTCAAAAGTCATAAATCGATTGATCAAAAACAAACGCCAACATACATAGAAACGGACTATTTGATAACAATTGTCATATTCCTGGCTTGGTACAGGACATTTTAAGAAAAATGGTGGTGGAACCTGGTTTTATGACTAGCCAAACCTCCCATTTATATGGCAATGTTAAAAATACCGCTAAATGACTCTATTACGTGACAGGAATACAGTACAAATAAACGCAAGAACACTCAGGACAGAGAAATACATAAATAAATAATATAATAGTACGTTATATCATGTAAGCCACAGGATAATAGCGGGCACCTACCACACACAATACACCACAATAGAATTATTAACTGTACGTCAAACGAACATATCAACGCCACAAAAAGTGACGTCACAGGTAAATTTCTAAAATCGAGTAAATTTTGCTAAAACAAACGCATAACATTTGGTATACTGTTCATTACCCTAACATGTATTTTGATTTTCTTTCCGTTTTATTTTATTCGTTTTTTCGTTACAATTTTTGTAAAACGATAAACAGGTAGTTTCAAATTGGAAAAATAATACTTTGTAAGAATATCTAAAATATTTACTGCTTTTCAGGTGCTGAAAATCGAGAAGTCTGTGAGATAACAAATCTAAATGAAGTGGTATCTCCATCTGCGGAAGCAGACATTTATCCACTCAGCAAAAGAAGTCCATCTTTTTTCGTGCGGTTTGACGATGCAAGCATGTTTTCTATAAGTATAATCAAAAATTGTTCTCGTCTTCTTACCGAAATAATCAACATTTTAGTATTTCATTTAGTAAGTGCTTCAACTATACAAGACGTTCTGAACTATTGTCCGAACGGAACTTTCATTCTGAAATTATTTTGCGATCCGTCTGTCGTCTATAATATTACCTTGGTAACTGATCCTTTGATACCATACTTTACTGGTGTAGATTTGTATTTTACAGATGAGCTTCATCATTGTACCAAATGGTTCAACGATTTTATTCTCAGACATAATCGAAAAATAAATAATGACGATGTTAACTATTTTCTCACTAATTTTACTTCTTGTTGGGAAAAGATGTCTTTGATAAATCAACAAAACGTCGTGTTTAGCCTTTTGGAGGTTAATAAAGGAAAACAACTCTTGCCGGCTTTTATGGCGTTCTGGAAATATAATTACTTTACTTATAAGTTCATGTTTCTTTACTCAAAACTGGAGTACTGTATAGATCAATTTACTCGATTTATTCACCAGTCTGGCTTCAAATTGAGTGACGATGAGTATTCTATGACAGGTTTAAGTGTTCAAACTGTTTTAGAATATAAAAACAATAATATATGTTTAGAAATGCATTACAAATGCCGCAAGGATTCTTATTATGTATCTGAGGAATTTATACAAGGCGAACACATATCAAATTTAATGATGGCTTTATCAGCAGGAATAACAGTTGTAAATGTTTTTGTCATTTCCATTTTTCTTAAGAAAGAAAACCGTTCAGCGACAACAATTCTTCTATCAATTTTAGCTGTGTCTGATACTTTGACTGCGCTACTTAGATCACTTCCAAACTTCATAGTTTACCAGTTATATTATCATTACATTGGCTTCATACGTCACACACCTAGACTGCACCTGATTGGTTACAGTTTTAGCATTATGTTCAACTTGGCAATAGAAATGAGTAATGGTTTTCATTTCCTATCCGTCTTCATCACCACACTGCTTTGCATGCAGAAAGCAGTAGTTCTTCTGTTTCCCTTATGGAGTAATGCACATTTGGACAAAGCTAGTAGTTTAAAATGTTTTGGTTTCGTACTAATAATTACATTCCTCCTGTTCCTGCCAATATCATATTTTCAGATTTACACGTTTAATGATGTAGATGGTAGTTGCTGTAAAGATCAAAAGAAACTGATTGATATTTTTGATTTGTACCGATACTTTTACCTGACAAGTAACATAGTAACTCTTTTTGCATTATCAGTTGTTCTGGCTTGTTCTGTTTATATTACCTGCAAGCTTACATGCATTAGGAAAAGTCTACCGTGGACTGATAATTTTGCTATTCGGAGAAGAAACCTCAAATCCGCGATAACTGTTCTACTCATAAGTATCATATTCATTTTATCAGAGTCGATGTATGCTTTATCCATCCTACTTTACGTGCAGTGGGACAGTGATTCTGATGAAGCAATTAGAGAGTTATATTTTGAAGTTCGGCAATATTCGGACATAAGCTTACTAATAGGATTTTCATTAAATTTTGTTGTCTACCTTGTAATGAGTGAACAGCTTAGAAAAAGAATTTCTATTGGGGCAAGAGGAATATTAGGACGCATAAAATGTTGTTGATGCATATTTGTTTCTTCTTTCATTAGGTCGAATACAGATGGTTTTGTTTCTTTGACTACAGGTCAGTGATGTTCTCGAGAGTCCTTTTATGCTTTTAATTATTATATTTAAATCTACCTGTGTACGTTGTTTTATTTAACGTCATTTTGTCCCAGGTAAGAGTTTTCTTATCGACACTCTTCCTACATCTTTTTTTATTACTAACTATAACGTCTATGTTTTATAGGTACCTACGTTTTATATTGTATTCATATTGTGTCATAGATTAAACCTATTTGTTGTGTATATTAACTTCTTTTTGTTTAAAGCCTTTTTGATTCAACTGATATTTTATAGTGTGTCTTTTTATGTTGTAATAGTACACTACTGTCTCAGGTAAGGGTGAATGATGGCGCCTGTTAAAACGTTTAAACCCTCTGCATTTTTATGCACCTATTCTAAGTCAGGAGTCTGTTATTCAGTGGTTTTCTTTTGTTGGTGTGATTCATCATAGGTGTTTCTCGTTTCTCGTTCTTTATATAGATTAGACAGTTGGTTTTCCTGTTTAAATTGTTTTCCACTAGTAATTTTGGTGCCCTTTACAGCTTTACAACCAATTGTGCCCCTCTTCTTACCGACTTGTTTCTTTATTATTATGAGGCTGACATCATACAGGAACTTCTTAGGAAGAAAGATAAGAAGTTAGCAATATCCTTTAATTCTACGTTCCGCTATATAGATGATGTTCTCTCACTAAATAATACAAAATTTGGTGACTATGTTGAACGAATCTATCCCATCGAACTAGAGATAAAGGATACTACAGATACAGTTAATTCTGCCTCATATCTTGACTTACATCTAGAAATTGACAATGAGGGTCGGTTGAAAACAAAACTTTACGACAAAAGAGATGATTTCAGCTTCCCAATTGTGAACTTTCCATTTCTATGTAGCAACATTCCAGCAGCGCCTGCATACGGAGTATATATATCTCCCAATTGATACGATATTCCCAGGCTTGTGTTTCCTATCATGATTTCCTTGATAGAGGATTGCTGCTCACAAGGAAGCTATTAAGCCAAGAGTTCCAAATGGTGAAGTTGAAATCATCACTTCGTAAATTTTACGGACGCCATCACGAGTTGGTTGACCGTTATGGAATAACCGTTTCACAGATGATATCGGATATGTTCCTTATGGCGTAACTACAATACCCTTCCCTTTTCACTTCACGAATGTGACTTACCGAATTAGACTATTTACCGGATTTGTAATAACATAAGCAACACGACGGGTGTCACATGTGGAGCAGGATCTGCTTACCCTTCCGGAGCACCTGAGATCACCCCCAGTTTTTGGTAGGGTTCGTGTTGCTTAGTCTTTAGTTTTCTATGGTGTGTCATCTGTACTATTATTTGTCCGTTTGTCTTTTTATTTATGGCCATGGCGTTGTCAGTTTGTTTTCGATCTATGAGTTTGACTGTCCCTCTGGTATCTTTCGTCCCTCTTTTGCTGTTCGGTTTGAGCCAAGTCTCCGTGTTGAAGGCCGTACTTTGACCTTTAATTGTTAACTTTTTTTACATTGTGACTTGGATGGAGAGTTGTCTCATTGGCACTCATACCACATCTTCTTATTTATATAGGATAAACGGGCGTTGTGCTATACGTATTCCTGATTTTTGGGATGACGATGATGTATATTTCTGCTCGGAAGTATTGCGACCGATATCAACTTGTATATGTAAGTCACTTTGTTTTCTGTGTACCTTTTGTTATCACAAATTTCAAAAACTCATAAGGGAGAACTTTGAGTCTTCAAAGCTGATGTATATATTTAGGTTGCAAACAGTTCAAATTTTCGCTTGATTTGATTTATATAATTCAAATCATTACAATCATACAATAAGCAATTGTTAATCCGGGACATATGTTTCCTTTAATTGGAATAGACAAACCACAAAATGAAGACCTTAGTTTTGCCGTGACGCGTACATCACTAAAAGAACTTTGTATACACAAACTATTCTGTAGTTCTTCTGAATTCTTGTTTTACACACACATTCTACGACGCAGCTGCCGACTGAGGGACAGATTTCCACCAATCAATGGAACGACAATTTGACAATACCATTCATCAAGAGTGTGTCTTGTGAAATATACATAAATTTTTTGCAAGTTGGTTGGTACATTGATTAACGTGAACGTTTACATGCGTTTTCCAAATTTGGTCTTGTAGTTTCCTTATTTCAGGGTTAGCGGTTATACTAATTTCAAGACCGATTATCGTACTTTGTCTAAAAATTCAACCAATCAAATTCTGGATTTAATGTCTCGAGCACAAATTGTGTACTCCGAGTACTTAGTAAAGTTTTGTAACCGAAAGCCAAAGCCTTACAGTCGTAGAAATTTTGAGTATGATTGTCGTACTCAGACGTAGTCATCCGCCAATAAAAATACTGGATTTGGTATCGTACACAAATTTGGACAGCAAGGTTTGAGGATAGTTTTACGAACTTAAGCCAGATACGCATAGTAATCGGGTCATACGATTTGTTACATACAAACATATTATAATTTCTAAATATTATATGCATTCATAATGAATTTGGTATTATCATAATGTCATTTTATTAACTCGTGTTGTAGCTTGATTTTGTCCGAGATTAAATAAAAACCTTTAAAACTCTGTCTTGATGTCTTGATATTAATATGTTATGAGAACCATTCTGAATAAAAGTATTCCAATTCATCTGCAATTACATTAGCCCATATCCTGAACACATTTATTTTTTTCAATTTTATTTGTTTTAGTTGTTGATGTCGGGATTAATTCACTGTTTAGACAAAATATATAAATGATATGTCTTTGTGCTTACACGAACAACACGAAGAGTGGCACATGTGGAGCAAGATATACTTTCCCTTTCAGAGCACCTGATATCACCCCTAGTTTTTTATGGGGTCCGTGTTGCTCAGTCTTTAGTTTTCTGTGTTTTGTTTTGTATACTAAAATTGAGAATGGAAATGGGGAATGTGTCAAAGAGACAACAACCCGACCATAGAACAGACAACAGCAGAAGGTCACCAACAGGTCTTCAATGCAGCGAGAAATTCCCGCACCCGGAGGCGTCCTTCAGCTGGCCCCTAAACAAATATATATACTAGTTCAGTGATAATGAACGCCATACTAAACTCCAAATTGTACACAAGAAACTAAAATTAAAAATAATACAAGACTAACAAAGGCTAGAGGCTCCTGACTTGGGACAGGCACAAAAATGCGGCGGGGTTAAACATGTTTATGAGATCTCAACCCTCCCCCTATACCTCTAGCCAATGTAGAAACTGTTTTTTTTTACCTTTTAAAAAACATTTTGCCATGACATTGTCAGTTTGTTTTCGACTTAAGAGTTTGAATATCCCTTTGGTATCTTTCACATCTCTTTTTCTATCAGTATGAATTTCAAAGGCTAAATGTTCATCAATAATAATCATCAGAAAGCCTTGAACAACACTGGTAAATACGGGGGATTATTAAACAGAAAATATACTAATATACACGAATGAGGTCAATCATATGAGACTCTACAGTGAAAACTTTGAAACTAAAGTTATACAATTTGACACCAAACCCAAGGTGTTAAAATATGTTATGGAAGGGAATGATTTATCTTTTTGATTTTTTCGAACGCCGCTGCTGTACAACGTGACATGAATTATTTAAACTTAAGATAAGGCGAGTATTACCAATGTTTTTTTTCAACTGATCGGGCGGTGTTGCATAAGGACAGTTTATTTAAAGATGTGTGTGATAAGGATGATTCCCGTTATAATTTTCATTACTGATTTCTAATCACTTATCAGTGTCATCAAACGGATATACAAAGATCTGAGTGTATGATATGGGACAAATAAAATATTTTAATATTTATAAATTTATAAAAAAGAAAGGAAATCGATTAGGTCGAAGTACCATTTGCAACAAATCCCCGTGCCCTTCCCCTTCCCAACAAAAAAATGCATTCGGAATGAAAAGAAGTAAAAAAGTATATCAAAACTTTTTAATAATGACATATGTTTTTAAACTCCGTTTTACAAGAAAATCAACGGCTGTGTCTCACAATTTACTTTGCGAATAGCATACAATATTTTAACCGGATCAATGACCATAATTGGACTCTTCATTTATGAGTTTATCTCAAAACACCTGTCTATAGATGGACTGGTCTATGATAAGCAAATCGGCTAAACCCCGCCTAGTCAAGTGAAATAATTCAAGTAATAAATGTAATGAATGTAAAATGAAAATTTGAAATACAAGAATATATTTCATTTCCTTTGATATTTGGAAGACTTTTTTCGTAAACAGTCGAAAAAGCACTGTTATTATTATCATAAGTATTTACAGATACGCATGTTACTGCAATGTATGCACATTTTTGAAAATAATATATCATCACTGAGGATCGAGGCCAAACTATTTAGAATTCTATAACCTAAACCAATCGTCGAAGTTTATTCACATATTTATCCTTTGCTCGTTTATGGACAGTTGATGGTGTAAGCGTATCATATATCTGATGGATGTTACAAAATTGATGGAGTAAGTATGTGTCACGTCGCTTGTGAAGTGATATCAATAAATAAGCATTATTATAGCTTTGAGTGCCAACAAAAGAGTTTCGGAAATCACAAATACATCATACCTGCGCTTCATACTCGTGAATTTTCTATTTCAAAGTCAGAAACGGTCCCAGTTTTTAAACCAAGTACGCTAAGAAGAGATTTTTTGCAATAAATACTGTTAAATAAAATCTCAGTCGATTGAAAACATTGATAATTACTTCCAAAGTGAACGAAAAAGTTTGGTTTTTGAAAGTAGAATCCGATTATACGGGTATATAATAGCAATAGTTTCTTCCAAAAGTCTTTATAGAAAACAATAACTGATTACTTCAAAGATAACAAGACATATACCGGAGATGGATCTGTGTCGCTGCATGTAGTTGATTGAGGTTGATTTTATAATGAAGTCTAACTGATCACTACTTTTCATTGGTATCAATAACACTTTGACGAGAATATTCGATCTACAAGGAGTGTTGGAAATTTTTTTACTATCAACAACAGCGGATACAAAAATTGCTTAATCGTTACAATTCGACATTATCAAGCTGAAGAATAATCATTAAAACATTCCTGTTTATAGAAGCCATGAAAAGTTTGACAAAAATTGTCCTTGTACAATGAGTATTGTTAAATTTCAAACTATCGGCCAACAGGAAGTGAGTTTACGGGGGATATAAAAATGCTTACTTGCTATCAAACAACATTATCAAGCTGCACACCAAATAATAATGCATTCCATTTCACAGACGCCAATAAAACTTTGACGAAAGTTACCTACCAAAGGTTTTTCGGGGGGACAGACGGACGGAGTCCAGCGATTCTTCTTTTTATACAGAACAACATCAACTGATTGATGATTACTTTCTGGCGCCTGTCTGGTTTTGCAGTATTGTTTATAATTACAAACTCATTTTTTTCTAATTTCATATTAAATTTTCAGTTTTATATTTGTAAGTAATATTTTTCATTTTTTTTTTTTGGTATAAGATAAAACAAGATATAGATTATACATGGGTGTTTGTAAGCGCCAAGGATAATTTCTCTGGTGAGTTTCTCCTTGAAGCACTCAGTAGTGGTGCTGCAGGCTGTTGGTTCTGACAATTGATTCCAATCTTTTATAGTTTGGCAGAACAAATGAAAATTTGTAACTGGCTTTGTTATATCGAATATATCGATGTGTTTTTTCGTGGTTAGACCTGGTGTTTGCGTTGCTTTTTATTAGTATGTCAGTATACGGTATGGCAATTTTATTGTTGGTGATTATGTGGAACATGTTTAATCGGCTTTTGAGTTTTCTTTCTTGTAATGATGACCAAAGAAGTGTGCTTAGCATTATTTGTAACACTTTCGGTATATTAGAATTAAGAACATACGTATCTTACTGTACGTCTTTGGCCTTTTTCTATGGAGTTAAAAACCAGAAAGTGTTACAAACAGGTCTAACCACGAACAATCATATCGATATATTCGATATAACAACAGCTTGATAATGTTGTTTGATAGCAAGTAAGCATTTTTTATATCCCCCGTAAACTCACTTCCCGTTGGCCGATGGCTTCTATAAACAGGAATGTTTTAATGATTATTCTTCAGCTTGATAATGTCGAATTGTAACGAGTAAGCAATTTTCGCATCCGCCGTTTAGCCACTTCTTGTTTGTTGATAGTAAAAAAATTTCCAACACTCCTTGTAGATCGAATATTCTCGTCAAAGTGTTATTGATACCAATGAAAAGTAGTGATCAGTTAGACTTCAGTATAAAATCAACCTCAATCAACTACATGCAGCGACACAGATCCATCTCCGGTATATGTCTTGTTATCTTTGAAGTAATCAGTTATTGTTTTCTATAAAGACTTTTGGAAGAAACTATTGCTATTATATACCCGTATAATCGGATTCTACTTTCAAAAACCAAACTTTTTCGTTCACTTTGGAAGTAATTATCAATGTTTTCAATCGACTGAGATTTTATTTAACAGTATTTATTGCAAAAAATCTCTTCTTAGCGTACTTGGTTTAAAAACTGGGACCGTTTCGGACTTTGAAATAGAAAATTCACGAGTATGAAGCGCAGGTATGATGTATTTGCGATTTTCGAAACTCTTTTGGTGGCACTCAAAGCTATAATAATTCTTATTTATTGATATCACTTCACTAGCGACGTGACAAATACTTACTCCATCAATTTCTTAACATCCATTAGAAAAAAACTTTCTTATTCTTATATATATAAATCGATTACATAGGTTTAGCCGGTGTTTTATTTGCCGCGTCAGTATTGCTGTTTATTAAGTTTAGTTTTTTTATTTGAAATTTATCTTGTGAGACACATGTTTTTGCAGTCCTATATCTTGAAAAAAGTATATCGTCGTATCTATAAGTTTGTGCCCTATTCTCTGCCGATTGGATATGCATGGTGTGTGATACATTCATAATATGATACGCATACACCATCAATGCACCCTGTCTCATTGTTTTGAGTTCCAATGATTCCCATTGTGACTACTGTCCATTAACGAGCAGAGGATAAATATGTGAATAAACTTCAACGATTGTCTTAAGTTTCTGAATTCTGAATAATTTGGCCTTTTTTCTCAGTGATAATATATTATTTTCAAAAATGTGCATACATTGCAGTAACATGCGTATCTGTAAATACTTACAGTTAAAAAGATAAATCATTCCCTTCCATAACATATTTTAACACATTGGATTTGGTGTCAAATTGAATAACTTTAGTTTCAAAGTTTTCACTGAAGAGTCTCATATGATTGACCTCATTCGTATATATTAGTATATTTTCGGTTTAATTATCCCCTGTATTTACCAGTGTTGTTCAAGGCTTTCTGATGATTATTATTGATGAACATTTCGCCTTTGGAATTCATACTGATAGAAAAAGAGATGTGAAAGATACCAAAGTGATATTCAAACTCTTAATTCGAAAACAAACTGACAATGCCATGGCAAAAATGTTTTTTAAAAGGATAAAAAAAAACAGTATACAAAACACAACACAGAAAACTAAAGACTGAGCAACACGGACCCCATAAAAACTAGGGGTGAAATCAGGTGCTCTGAAAGGGAAAGCATATCTTGCTCCACATGTGCCACTCGTCGACGTGTTGTTCATGTAATCACAAATTTATATCATTTATATATTTTGCCTAAACGGTAAATTAATCCTGACATCAACAACTAAAACAAATAACGATATGGGCTAGTGTAATTGCAGATGAAGTGGAATACTTTTATTCAGAATGGTTTTCATGACATATTAGTATCAAGACATCAAGATAGAGTTTTCAAGGTTTTTATTTAAACTCGGACAAAATCAAGCTACAACACGAGTTAATAAAATGACATTATGATAATACCAAATTTATTATGAATGCATCTAATATTTAGAAATTACAATATGTTTGTATGTAACAAATCGTATGACCCGATTACTATGCGTATCTGGCTTTTGGTCGTAAAACTATCATCAAACCTTGCTGTCCAAATTTGTGTACGATACCAAATCCTGTATGTTTTTTTTGTGGATGACTACGTCTGAGTACGATAATCATACTCAAAAATTTTACGACTGTAAGGCTTTGGCTTTCGGTTATAAAACTTTACTAAGTACTCGGGGTACACAATTTGTGCTCGAGACATTAAATCCAGAATTTGATTGGTTGTATTTTTAGTCAAAGTACTATAATCGGTCTTGAAATGAGTATAACCGCTAGGCCTGAAATAAGGAAACTACAAGACCAAATTTGGAAAACGCATGTAAACGTTCACGTTAATCAATGTACCAACAAACTTGCCAAAAAATTATACATATTTCACATGACACACTCTTGATGAATGGTATTGTCAAATTGTCGTTCAATTGATTGCTGGAATTTATGTGTAAAACAAGAATTCAGAAGAAATAAAGAATAGTTTGAGTTCTTTTAGTGATGTACGCGTCACGGCAAAACTAAGGTTTTCATTTTGTGGTTTGTCTATTCCAATTAAAGGAAACATATGTACCGGATTAACAATTGCTTATTGTATGATTGTGATGCTTTGAATTATATAAATCAAATAAAGAAGAAGAAGAAGAAGAAGAAGAAGAAGAAGAAGAAGAAGAAGAAGAAGAAGAAGAAGAAGAAGAAGAAGAAAAAGTGATGAAGAAAAAACAGAAAAAGAAAAAAAGAAGTAGTGATATACATTGTGTTTAAAAATGTTATTATTTCGTCGCTATACATCATCTGTATCACCAATATTTTAATCAGGACAACAAATCTTTGTGCTTTATTTATTAGCAACAACCACTATCGCGATTCAATAACTGATCGCGCTAACCAATAAACCCATGAAATTGACTTCAATCTGGAATGTTGAATGATTCTCAAAAATATATCACTAATAAGGCCGACATATTACCCATTTCTATTCTCAATACTAACATTATTTTATAATTAATTCCTCAACCGCTCATCCTAAAAGGATAGCTGAAATCTTTCCACTATTTAAATAACTGGTTTTAATAATCGCAAAAAATGACAATATAATGACGTTATTTCACAAACGAAGATCTAAAATAAAGTAAAATGATCATTAGGATAATTAATTGCTTGATAAATTTATAACAAAATCATTTACAATTTTCAAATATTAGTACGATTATCTGTATATAGTTTCAAGCTTTGCACAGTATTGATCTACTGTGTAATTAGTGATTTTTTAAATATTTATTAATTCTTTGACATTTTCCTTGATGAATATCAATGGATTGTGTTTTGACATATAATATCTTTGATAGTATCATATAAAACATGAAGTAATTATTTTGTCTGTTCATTTGTTTTGCAAATCTACACTTAAATCCACGTAACGTTCACCGAATGCACACAATGCAATTTTATTTGTACTTTTACTTGATCTTTGGTCGATGAATTCTGTGGTTCTAACTGCAGGAGGTAAAATAACAAAAATACCGAACTCCAAGGAAAATTTAAAACGGAAGGTCCAATATCAAATGGCAGAACCTCAAAAGCTTAAACACATCAAAAGAATGAAAAACAACTGTCATATTCATGACTTGGTAGAGGTATTTTCTTATGCAGAAATTGGTGGATTAAACCTGGTTTTAAAGCTAGTTGAACCCATCACTTGTATGACAGTCGCATATGAGTCCATAATATTGATAACATTGTGTTAGCAAAGCAAACAGACACAAAAGGCAAAAAAGTCCATAATAGAGGTACAGCAGTCAATATAGTGTTTATAATCTTAAAAACTATAAAAACAAACAATTATGTAAAAAAGATAAACAAAAAGGAATATAGACATTCTATAGACAAAGCACATTAGCACAAATGAAAGACAGGAATACTAAATATGACCATATCATAATTACACAATTACGGGATGTATAAATACCGAGTCACGCCTTTTTCCCTTTTCTAAATTAATGGAACCAGATTTAAGAATTGTTAATCTTCTGTTTTCAGTTTTTCTAGTCTGATCTTATTTTGTTGCTCTTTATTGCTGCTAAATAACAAAGCATTAAGTTAAAGCATTAGACAACCTCTTATGAAGTTCCTGATTTGTTAATATTTAGTTAGACTAAAGTAGATTTTAAACCTCATCACACCCTCATGCAGTAACGTAATCATAAACATATAATTAAAGTGAAACATATCATTCCCTTGTCGCTCATATTTGACGTGAAGGCAGTCAACAGTGCGTTTTTGAAATATAAACAAGGTTTTATTCAAGAACATTGACTAAATAAATTAGTAAAGTTTATTTGAAGTTATGGACATAAGCTTAAGCCAAATGTCGACATGGGCTATACTTATACAAAAGAAATCCAATCTTTACTTCTTGAAATGAACTTATATCACTTCATGTATTAATACATTAAGATGAGAATGACAAGTAGCTTATGATTTTTGTTTGTATTGAGCTTACGTCAGTAATATGGACAATGAAAAACAATGGAGTTGTTTCAGATGTGTTCCAACTCACACTGGTAAATGTTTCGACAAAATTTGTTTAATCAGGTACACTGAATTGAAATAATGACTTTATTTATCAGATATATTGGTCGATCAATTTGCATAATCAGTTGCATGTACCTCTCTATAATATTAAATGGGGATGCCAACAATTTCCAAAATAGAGATATAAAAATTCTCCAAAAATATCACGTATACAGTTAACATTTTTAATTGAACTTTGTGTGCGCCTTAATAAAAACAAATAAAACAAACAAACTCCAACAATACAGTGAAATAGCAATGAACCACAAAATATTACAAACAATTAACTGCACGAAACGGAAAAATGATTTTATGAATAAGAAGTTTTGGTTTAAATGAATATCAATAAGAAATTGAGTTTTCTTATCGTCACATTAGTAGCATTATTGATTAAACCCCAAAATAAAATTGATCATAACTTATCATATAAGTGCATTTGCCAAGTCTGCATAAGAAAATACCTGTACCAAGTCAGAAATATGACAGTTGTTATCCATCCGTTTGATGTTTTTGAGCTTTTGGTTTTGCCATTGGATTACGGACTTTACGTTTTGAATTTTCCTCGGAGTTCGTTTTTTTTTGTTATTTTACTTTTTGACAAACACTATATCGTTTGGTGTGCATTGTGTAAAATGTAACAATTACTTGAGTCACTTTTTATTACATAACACGTAATGTACATACCAATGCCACCATAACGTACCGGTACTAGTACTTTTGTTGATAATGTGAAATTGCTGAAAGTAACCTTCACTTCTTTTAACGTCTCGCGGCTGTTTTTGTTTCGTGAAGCAGTATCTAGTTATCACATTACGACTTTGTTTCGTAGCATACACAACAAAAGATTGCATATTTTGGCTTTAATATTGATTCACTTATAGGGTCTTTGCATCGGAATTAAACATATTTATTCTAAAACCAGTTGTTGGCATGACACGGGTTATGTTCTTCTCATATATTTTATGATGGTATAATACTAAACCCCTAACAGGAGGGATAGTGCCTGATATTCATATGATGATGACATAATCTTTCAATCAGTTTAATTGAGGTCTGTCGCTGGCATGTCAGTAACTGCTAGTAGTCTGTTGTTATTTATGTAGTATTGTCATTTTGTTTATTTTTTTGTTTCCTATTCTGACATCGGACTCGGACTTCTCTTAAACTGAGTTTTACTGTGCATACTGTTACATACGAGGTATAGGGGGAAGGGTTGAGATCTCAAAAAACATGTTTAACCCCGCCGCATTTTTGCGCCTGTCATAAGTCAGGAGCCTCTGGCCTTTGTTAGTCTTGTATCATTTTTAATTTTAGTTTCTTGTGTATAATTTGAAGTTTAGTATGACGTCCATTATCACTGAACTAGTATATATATTTGTTTAGGGGCCAGCTGAAGGACGCCTCCGGGTGCGGGAGTTTCTCGCTGCATTGAAGACCCATTGGTGGCCTTCGGCTGTTGTCTGCTCTATGGTCGGGTTGTTGTCTCTTTGACACATTCCCCATTTCCATTCTCAATTTTACATGTTTTCATATTATTTATTTTTAATGTTAAGAAGTTTATTTTGTAAAAATGCAAGGAAACACTATTCCTATGACCTTTTTGATTTTCTCCTTTGGAAATTACCTCGCAGTTTGAGCATATATAATCATTTAAAAGGTAAGCACTCAAAGATTTCGAGCCAAGTTTAAATTAAGTTGATATGTTCATCTTTGCCACTGAAAGCAACCCCAGTGTTTTAGAAAACATAATTATGTAGGAAGTTATCTCTCTATAAGTTTGAATCTACAACTTAAATAATGTAAATTTGTTTTAATAGATACATATTAGTTATTCCTATCAATTTGTTCTATGTATTTTATTTCCTTTAACAATTAAGTTTAAATGAATAATTCCGTAACGCATTATTTTTGACATTATCAGAGTAAAACTTGAAATTTCATTTTGATCGATGTTTCATTAAAAAAATTCATTATGATGTAGTTTATATCAGAAGTTTTATAACTAATATTTCATTTAATGCATTTTCAGTTTACTTGGCATTAAACGCTTTTCACTGCGCCTTACGTATATGTCAGTAAAAATGTTACAAGAACTACAAGGTCATATGATAAACAGAATGCCAAACTTCAAGTTTCTGTTTATTGGTTAATCAGTTGCATAATCAGTGGTTTTTTCTCCTTTATATTTCTAAAATGACATTTGCAAACTGCATTAACATTTACCCCTCATATAAATTAGACTAGAGTATGTCTCTCATAGTTATGTGAATGAAGCGAAAAATATTTATGTAATTTTTTTTAGATAAACATTTCTGCAATCGTTTCTTGAAAGTCAACATTGATATAAGTGTAAAACTCTGTCTGAAAAAAAAACCCGTAATTTTGCAACAATGTTCCGTGTGTTTTACAACATCAACATCACTGAAGAGACATTACTTTGTCGTATTATTATTTCATCTGGTGCAGTATAATTATTTATGTCTAATATTATCACTATAGACAAGTAACAATTTGACAAGGTTAACATTTTGTCATAAATTTTAATTCTAATTTTAAAACAGCAAAATTACTTGATTTACAATAACTTTTTAATCTAATTTTAACACGTATATTTCTACAGCAAATGTTTGGTACAACCTATAAGAATTAATCACTAAAATCCTGTTTAGTGACATCTCATGGTGTTAGGTATATCAAAATTTCAATTAATTTCAAAATATGAACGTAACTTTTTAGTTTCGGATAATATCAATAAAAGCCTTTTGATTATCATAAAAATCATATAATCTTAATACAGGGAGTTGGGTTCCAACGATTTAAATATATATCATTTTCCTAGTAAGAGTGAAACACAAGAATTTATTATTGATGTATAAATTTTAAATTTTATATTACGTCAAACAGTAAATACATAATTTATAGTGTGAGACGAAGCTTGAGTAATAACACTCCTATAACATTATCACTATCAGTCGTTTTCCTTGGATGGAGTTATTTTATTATTTTCATATTTTTAATAAAGCTTTTTTTCAAATATTTTGGCCTCGATCATCACAGAAGAGACAATTATTGTCGAAATGCGCATCTGTGCAGACAAGATAGGTACAGTTAATGTTATTATTGAAATTCAACCAATGCAAAATAAAAAATATCCCCAAAAAATCGAGTTTCAGGTTACAACTTGACAAAAAAAAATCAAATAAATCGATTTATTGCAATATGATTATAACCTATACAAAATTTCTTTAAAACATTATCGCTGAATTTTTTTAATTGAAAGGACAATTTATCCGGATGCTTATCAAACCTCTACTATATATGCTTTTCTCCACAATATTCCTATGTCGGTTCAGGTATCTTTAATTATTATTCTGTGTTCTTTTTAGGTGTAATTTTTTGGTGTTACTATAGAATATTTTGGAAACATGAGGTAACATGGTTATTAAAGCTTGAACACAGGACAAAAGGGGTGAACATTTGATTGGTTAACTTCCAGTGATGGTAATTATCTTATATGCAATGAAATATTCAGCAAAATTTTGTCTGTAGTACTGGAGAGGATAAAACTTTACTCATATAAAGTATTTCTTTATTTGAAACACAGATAAATTCTGCACAATATTTTGAAAATAGCAACTTTAACAAAGACTAATAGGGGGAAAACAATGGTGATATTACTATTGCTCTGATCTTTGATTACATTCGGATTTCCACTTGGTTTCAAATACAAATCTTATACATTCAAATTCAGTATTTCAACATTTGTTCTTAGAACTTAAGTCTTATGAACCATATACAAGGGTTAATATAATAACTCAAGTCCAAATTAGCCTTGGGTCTAAATCATCCTGCGTTTAGTTAAAAAATATTCAGACTTCTTTTCCCGCTTAACTAACCTCTTTTTAAAACTATTTCAAAGTCACGGAGAAATTATCTAAATATCTGTACAGAAAAATATGTTTATCCCCGCTACGTTCTTTATGTGTCTGTCCCAAGTCTAGAACCTGCAGTGCAGTTGATGTTGTGGGTTCATGTCTGTCATATTTGTTTTTCGTAAATGTTTTTTTTATAAATTAGGCCGTTAGTTTTCTCAATTGAATTGATTC
This sequence comes from Mytilus californianus, assembly GCF_021869535.1. Classification (NCBI taxonomy): domain Eukaryota; kingdom Metazoa; phylum Mollusca; class Bivalvia; order Mytilida; family Mytilidae; genus Mytilus; species Mytilus californianus. The sequence goes on from NW_026262626.1 coordinate 15,725,588, forward strand.
ATATCTTTATGTCTGGGCCTTTTATAGCCGACTATACGGTATGGGTTTTTCCAACGTTGAATGTCGTACGATTGTATATAAATGCTTACATCAACTTCATTCGAACTTTGGTGGATAGTTGTCTCATTGACAACCATACCAAACCTCATTATTTTTATAATATATCAAAAATAAACGGCATCAGCAAAACTATCAATATTTACAACTTATTTTGCTAATTCCTTTGGGTACAATTTCATCTTCTGATGTTACCGGATACAATATTTTATTATTTACATGTTTAATTGATCATTACACAGGAAAATTTGTTTGAATTTACATAGTAGATTTGTTTTTAAAGTGAATGAAGATGTGCTTGTTAGTATGTTTTCTAGTGGTACATCATCTTTGGGCTGTTATCGGTAAGTTTAATATTTTTGCATTTGATAATAAAATCGTGAAATGTTGCGAGATGTTTAAATATTTTTTATATAACTTTTTTAATAAGTAAACTTTAATATGAATAACCAATTAACCTACGGATGAATATGGTATTCATTGAACGGTTAACTGCATCATTTTTTTAAAGTGACGTATGATGGGGATAATAGAAAAAAGTATGTTTTTAGAATAACTGTCAATTCAGAAAATTTTTATTATTCAAAAATTGCAACGGATAAGTTTCGAAAACACGAAAACATTGGGAAAAAAATAAACAGTTGTAATAAGTTAACATTAGCATTAGAGGACATAATGTAATGATTTGACTACTAAGATGTAATGATTTGACTACTACGATGTAATGATTTCAAATGTGTCTTACTGTTACTTTATTACATTCTGCAATCAATAAGAAAATTTGCTTCTAAACAATTGATTTTGCAGTTGTTGTCATCCATAAAAAATCCTACTAAATTGTCAAAAAGGTACTTGTTTTTCTATATTTTGTTTAATACATTTTCTAAAATCTAAGGGAAATAAATTAATTATTAGGTAATTAATGGGATACAGTTGTAGAACTATGTTACAGTAAACACACACGATGTTAATTCAATGAAGGAAACAAATATTCGGGAATCACAGTGTACACGCAAGATACAAGAATAAAGAGAACATTTATTGGGCGTACGCAGTGCACGGACATTTGTTGTTTATTTTGTTTTGGTTTCTAATAAGCATGAACAAACACATTCTTTGAATACTTTTATCGTTTCCTGCTAAACTTGCTCTTGACGACAACTGCATTGATTTTTGTCAGGTGACCGTTTCAGAGTTTTTATTAATTATATGCAAACATATATCTTTCTGAATGAATATACGTGTTGTGTGTTTATGAAAGCCTTCACATATTAGTTACACATATGATTTACAATAAAATCGATAGAAATTTCCTATCGATTTTAAAAGAAGATTTTCGTAAAAATGCCAAATGCATCATATCAGATCAACCTGAAAAGCATACGGGTATCTTTGATGTGGATATGTTAAAAATAAGATGTTCTCGTTGAAAAACTTCTGGTCCTTAGATCATTCGTTTAATGTTTCTTAAAATGTAAACAAATATGTCAATATAACGCAGTTATCAATGATATAACAGGTGTTTCCCTTTTAATTTTTGACATTGATTTTTTTTTAGATCACATGGCCTGAAAAGGCCATGTGAGCTCCTTTTATGTTTGTCATCACGTTGCGTCCGTAGTCGTCGCCCGTCCATCGTGGTGAGTCCGTCGTCGTCGTCCGTCCGTCGCTGTAATGTTTTTTTTTAAATCTTCTCCTCTAAAACTACAGTGCCAAATGTTACTAAACTTCACCAAAATTTCCATATGGTATTTTGTTTAAAATTGTATCCGCGGATTTGTTCCATCAACAAACTTGGCTGTTGTTGCTAAAAATAGAACATACGGGTATATTGTGGTATTTGGCTTATATCTCAAAAACTAAAGCAGTTACAAGAAATCTGACATTTAGTAAAATTGACCAGCAGGTCAAGGCTATCGCCTGCCAAAATTTTCAAAAAAATCGGACTATTTTGGAGTTATTGTCCCTGAAAAGTATTTTTATTAGTCAAATTACGCATTTTTTTTCATATTGTTTTGAAAACTATAACAGATACAGAGAAATTTTAAACAGTAGAATTTACAGGAACATTAAGATTTACTAATGAGATAATATGGAAGAATTTCCAGTTGACCCTTTATAGGATTTATTGCCCTTGGGAAACTCATTTTGTTCATTAGCAGACATTATACAAGATGGAGAGTAATTATAAAAAGCAAAAGTTTTCACAAAATGAAATTTTACAAATAAATCAACATACACGAATCATTAATTAACCCCTTTATAGGAGTTACTGCCTTTTTTTTCAGAAGCTATTACCTGGTCGTAAACGATGGTTTTTCTCCATTAAAAAATCATTATAGCACAAGTTGTTTACACAATAAAATCTACAAATATGGTTGAAATCAGGAGTTAGTGTCCTTGAAAAATGATTATTTTGAATTTGTGCTGTTTTTGCACAAAATAAAATAGATAGGGAGAAACAGTAAAAATTCGAAACTGTTGAGTACAATAAAGTCATCATTACCGACACTGTTAACCAACTCCTTTAAGAAGTTATCTCCCCTGAAAGATGATTTTTGTCAAAAAATTAGAGTTAGAAAGGAACTTTTAAAAGTAAAATACATTTGCAAGATAAGATCTGCAAGTGAGCATGTTTAAATTATCAAACAAGTAATAGGATTCATAGCCTTTAAACTGATTGCAATAACGGAAGAAAAATTATCAAAATGGCATATATTCTACCAGGAAAGCAATTCAGGCTCTTGGTAGCACCTTGTTATCATTAAAGATGCTGAGCACACAAGTAACTAGTTTCAAACTAATGGTGAAATCAAACATTGAATACATAAAGACCCAATCAAGACCCTAACAAGACAATAATGTATCATCGATGTTTCGAGCTTATTTTGACAAAATTGAACCAAACGGACTGCTAATTGAATTTTTTTATTTGAATATTCCTCGTCAGAAATGATTGAAACCAAAAAAACTGTTACTTCATTTTATTTTTCAAATTATACTGTTGTAGCTAACACCTCCGACCTAGCTCCACCAACAACGGTTATTACTCTTTTCGTACTTCAATTGCAAAAAATATAAAAATGTCTAAACACGTCAAAAACATATTATCTGTACTGATATATAAAAAGGCTTATAAAATCTGGACGCTTTAAATCGGAAAGGTCTTTCGTGATGTCATGATGTGGATTATATGATTCATGAAGTTTAACAAAAAAAGATGAATGGGCTTATTTTTATTATTAAACATGGGTACATATACTTTCTTGTAACAGAAAATACTTTATCCAAATCTTCAGGAAAAGTACTGTTATTGAATTATCGTTTTCCCGTACTCTAATTTATCAAAAGCTTTGTCGAATTCAGTAACAGAAACATGACACCTTACGTTAGGAATTTGGCAATCGCACTGTCACAGCGCGAAGTAAAACCCCCTGATAAAAAAAGAATTAAACAAACGTGGGAGGAAGATAGTATTAACCAATTGTGAATAAAATTTAAAGTTATAATACATCAATTTTTTACAACTGTTATGAACAAAATTAAGTATCAAATAGGGACTCATTGAATATACAGAAAAACGATAACAATAACAAAAGAAAACATCGCTCTATCATTTAACTTATTATACACGTGCTCACCGTGCTCAATATCCATGACTCTGTGTTGATTTTTTTATCAAGGTCACGATCCGAAAATGTCGTCAACAAAACATGAAGGTTAATAACAAGCCAACGATATCGAAACTATAAAACAATACATACCCTTCGGTCTAGGACATCTTTTAACTAGTATCATATAGCGGGGAAAAACATTGATTACGACACATACCCTTGATCAAAGTTAACAGATGCCGGGGGTAGGAGCTGGTTGGGTAGGGGCAGAATAAAACAAATTCCAAGGTGCAATTAAAAGCAGTAGATCGAAGAAAGACATGCAACACAACGGTTAAATGAAATAGACAAACAAAAGTACATTTAACACTTCATAGTTAATTAAATCCTTAAACTAATTGATATAATAATAATATAATTGAACCTCACTTAAAATTCAAATACGTCAAACGAATTGAAAACAACTGTCATATTCCTGACTTTGTACTCAAAATGGACTAAACAGTAAAGGTTAACAATGTATAAGGATTGTTTTAGTTTTTAGAAAAAGGACCAGACGTTCGTTGACATAACCCTGTTCCATCAACTTTCTGCTCAGATACTGGTGACGTTTTATAAAGTCTGAGTAGTAGCTGCAAGCTCTTGAATACAGAATGAGTTAGGATGTATATCCAATATCCAAATCCAGGTGAAGTTGATATAATACTGCTAAGGTGGGAGAAATTTATAATTCCGAAATAAAAATCGTCTCGTTTGTCATAGATTCTGGTATTGAGATGACCGCTTATGTCAAATTAGAGATAAGCCGCGGAAGTCGTGTCTGTTATTTCTTTAATTGCAAGTTCTAGTGAGACTTTGTGTGAACGCCTGTTGTGCAAATATCCTCTTAAACTATGTAACGTTCATCGAATTCAAAGACTTAAAATACACCATGCAATTTTTATTTTGTACTTCTATTTGATATTTGGTTGGTAAAATATGTGGTTCTCGTAGCAAGGATTGCCTTTTCATTTTCTAAATAAATGGGACCAGATATAAGAGTTGTAAATCTTCTGTTTGCAGTTTTTCTAGTCTGATCTCATTTTGTTTCTTAGAAATGTTTATCACCTAATTACCAGAAACAAAATATTAAGTTATAGCATTAGACAAGCAATAACGAGGTTCCTGACTTGGAACAGGCACGTTAACATTTGGTTTGACTAAAGTATTTTTTCAAAGCTCATCACGCATTAAGCATTGTTAAGTTACGTAATAACAAAATAGAATAAAGTGGAATATCTAATTCCTTTACACATCGTATTTGACGCGAAAGGAACCAAGAGTGCGGTCTGAATTTTAATCTTTAAGTAAGTAAAAGGTTTTTATTCTAGAACAATAAGTAGATAAACTAGATAAATAATGATCGTTTATTTGAAGTTATTAACGAAAAAGTGTTAAAATGAGCTATACCTTTACAAAAGAAATACAATCTTTATTTCGTGCAATGAATTCATACCACGTAATGTACTAATTCATTAAGATGAGAATAAAAAGTAGCTTATGATTATTTATGTATTACTTCGGTAATACAGTAAATGAAAATAAAGATGTATATTATTTATTTTGCTTAACAGGGAGTTTATTTGGTAAAAAGCACGGAGACAATTGTGTTTCCAAAATAGCCTTGTCTTTCTTGAAACATTTTGATTTTCCTTTAGAAATTACCTGGCAGTTTGAGCACATACAATTATTTAGAAAGTAACCTCTCGAAAGGTTTGATCCAAGTTCAAAAGCAAATGATGTGTCCACTTTTGCCCACTGAAACCGGCCCCAGTATTTTAGACAACATAATTGTGTATGAAGTAATCTCTCTACAACCCCAGTGTTTTAGACAACATAATTTGTAGGAAGTAATCTCTCTACAACTCTAGTGTTTTAGACAACATAATTGTGTAAGAAGTAATCTCATTAAAACCCCAGTGTTTTAGACAAAATAATTGTGTAGGAAGTAATCTCTAGACATGATGGAATACACGACTAAAATAATGTTACTTTGTTTTAATAGATAAATATTAGTAATTCCTATCAATTTGTTTTATGTTTTTTATTAACTTTTAAAATTACTTTTAAATTGATAATTCCGCTAAACATTATTTTTGACATTATCAGAGTAAATGGTGTATTTTATTTCTATCAATGGTTTATTATATATTCATTAGGGTGAAATCTATACCAAAAGTTTATTAACTTTTTTTTTAAAATTAATCCATTTGCAGTGTACTTTTGTTACGTGAACTTCAGGTACATTTGCTGGAAATCATGGCTTAAGTTTAAGTTTCTGTATTATTGGCTGATCAGTTGCGTAATCAGTAGCTTTTTCCTCCTTGATATTTCTAACAAGACAATTGCAAGTTGCTTTAACATTTACCCCTCTACTTTATACCACTGTTTTTTTTCCACTAAATTAATACAAATTGCTGACTTGAGTGACACTCATAGCTAAGTGCTGGAATTGAGTTTTTGCAATTTTAAACTAAACCTTTCTGCAACCGTTTCTTGGAAGTCTGTAGCGGCAACATTGAAATATAAGTGTGTTAAAAAAACATTCGCACCGGTTTTAGAGAGATACAGGAGTGTTCCTCAATGGAAAAATTGAAACGTATCTCGATGATCAAGGTCATGTTGCTCCGTGCGTTTCAAACAATCAACGCGCTGAAGAGACATTAATTTGTCGAAAAAAGCATCTGGTACAGTAAAACTGTTAATAGTTTTCCTGTAAACAAGTAACAATTTGACGAAATTAACATTTTATCATCAAGTAAAACAACAAAAATACCCAACTTCAAGGAACAATTCAAAATTGAAAATCCCTTAACCATGTTAACAATTGGCAAAATCAAAAGCTCAAACAAATCAAACGAATGGAAAACAAATCATATTCCTGACTTGTTTTAGGCATTTCCTTATGTAGAAAATGGTGGATAAACCTGGTTTAAAGTTAGACAAACCTCTCACTTGTATGACAGTCGCATAAAATTCAATTATACTGACAACAATGTATGAACAAAACAAACAGACGCAATAAGTAAAAATGATAACAATAGGGGTACAGCAGTCAACATTGTGTTATAATCTTAATCACAATAAAAACAAACAAACATGTTAACAAAGAAACACAAAATGTTAAAAGCAAAGCACATACGTAAAAATGAAATACAAGACTACAAAAAACGACCATAGCACAATAACATAATAGCGGGATGTGTAAGTACCGAGCCAATCCAAAAGGATATTACTAAAAATAGACCAAACAGTAAAGCTTAAAAATTTTACAAAGACGAATAAGAGAACACTACAACACATAATTAAGATGATTAGTTTAATCATACAACAACAAAATTACTTGATGTTTAGATGAACAATAACTTTTTTTAATCGTACTTTATCACGTCTATTTCTGCAGCATTTATTTTGTATTGAATATTAGAATTGATTACTAAAATCTTGTTTCGTGACATCCCATGGCTTTAAGTATACCAAAATTTCAATTAATTTAAAAAAATGAAAGTAAATGATTAGTTTCCGATTTTATTATTAATAGAATTTTGATTATCATAAAGATTACGTACTATTAGTATTGAGGGTTGTGATCAAATGATATAATTATGTATCATTTGCCTAGTCAAATCGAAGCACAGGAACTAGTTTTTGATGTATTAATTTGAAATTTCCTATTTTGGCAAACGGTATATATACATTATCTATAGTGTGCGACCAAATTTAAAAAATAGCTGTCATAAACATTTATCATTAGCATCTGCTCTTCAGTCGTTTTCATTTCAAGGAATTACGTAATCAAAATTCAACCGATGAAAAATTAAAAAAAGACGGGAAAATCAATTTTAGGTTACAGATCTACAAAAAAATAATGAACAAAAATAAAAAAATCGATATTTTGGAATATAATTATATCTTGAACAGTTACCACTGAAATATCAAACCTTGATAGAAACACCTGGTATCCGGTTTATTTTAAAGCAAGAGTGGTTGCCAAAAAATAAACAAAATACTCAAACTTTTTAATTTTGATATAGTTTTAATGAAAATCAGGACAAAGCATGTTTTTCACTTGCGTGCAATAACTGTTGTGCTGAAATTCTAGTAATTTTCAGCCGACAAAATATAGAAGAATGCGGTTTGATTAGTATTCTATGTACTAAAATCCATGTGTTAGGTAACTAATTTAGTTTGAATATATTGACCAGTTGGGTGATTATAAGCATCATAAGTGACCTTTCTGCATTAAAATGACCAAACTATAGTATCTCATACATTTATCCATCACACAAGATATTTAAAGGATTTAAAAATCTAATTAAAAAAAAAATTAACTAAATGACAAGTTATCAAGGTTCTTATCAAACCCCCTCCATGAATAGCTATTCTCCAAAATATTTCAATGTCGGTTCAGGGGTTCTTCAATGATTATTCTGTGTTTACTGTTCCCCTCTTTGATTACTTTCGGCTTTCCTTTTGGTTTCAAATACCATGGGAAGAAACTATTTTCTTTTTAAATGCAAATCTTATACATAATACTTCAGTATTGCTAAATTTGTCATTAGAACTTTAGTCAAATTAACAATAGACACGTGTTTTATATATAATCACTCAAGTTCTAATTTACCCCCGGGGCTAGAAAATATGTGAATAAATTAATCAGAGTTTGGCAAAGATGTACAATTTAACATTGGACAAAATACTAAAATACAACCAGATTCAAACATAGACGAAATTATTGATTTGGTACAGGCTCAAATCATGTGTTTGATCAAAAAAAAATTTAGAACTCTTTTCCCGGATAACACCTTTAAAAACAATTTTATAGTCACAGAGCAGTTATCTAATTATCTGTAAAGAACAATATAACAACTGAAAACGACGATGGAATCTATAATGACTTTACATTAGCAAAACTATCAATATTTAAAACTTCATTTGACAATTCCTTTTGGTACAATTACATTTTCTGACGTGGTCGGATGCAATATTTTATAAAAGTATACATGCCTAATTGATCAGAAAACAGGAAAATTAGTTTGAATTTAGATGTAATGAGTTTTTAAAGTGAATGAAGATGTGCTTGTTAGCATGTTTTCTAGTGGTACAATATTTTTGTACTGTTATCAGTAAGTTTATTTCATAATTTTGAAACAAAATGATAATAAAATCGTACAATGTTGTGAAATGTTTAAATATTTTTTATATAACTGTTATTTGAATAACTTTTTTATGAATAACCAATTTAACTACGAATGAATACGTTATTCTTTGAACGGTTAACTGCATCATTTTTTGTAAAAGTGACATATTATGGGGATGATAGAAAAAGTATATTTTTAAAATAACTGTCAATTCAGAAATTTTGATTATTCAAAAATTGCGACGGGATATGTTTCTAAAACACAAAAACATTTTTGATTTTGATAGCATTATTTTTCATCAGCATTTTCTTAAATCGTAATAATTTCTTTTGAATAATTTACACTGCTCTGCAATCACAATAATTAATTCAAGCAAAAATTTCCGAATTTACATTAGTATTTATTATTTATAAATATATTTTTATTTTATTTATCTAAAAAATGGTAAAAAAATGGAGAGTTGTAATATGTAATCATAACATTAGAGTAAATAATGTTATGATTTGACTACTAAGATGTAATGATTCTAATGTCTGTTACTTTTCCTTTATTACATTCTGCAATCAATAAGAAAATTGACTATTAAACAACTAATTTTGCAGTAGTTGTCATTCATAAAAAATCCTACTAATATCCCCTTTTCTAAATCGTCAGAAAGTTACTTGTTTTTCCAAATTTTGAATAAGGCATTTTTAGTATTAGGTCATAATATAGGATACAGTTGTATTACTATTTTATAGTATAGACACAAGATGGCAATGAAGTAAAAAAATAATTCGGGAATCACAATGTACATGCAAGACCCAACAAGAAGAGAAAATGTATTCGGCGAAGGAAATTGTTTTAGCTGTAGCGTTTCCCATCTGTGATCTATTGCCTAAGAGCATTTTTTCTCTCATGTTTTGTGTTTTCTTTTTAATAAGCATGAACAATTACATTCTTTGAATACAATAACCGTTTCCTGCTAAACTTGATCTTGACGATAACTCCATTGATTTTTGTCAGGTTACCGTTTCAGACTTTTATTAATTACGTGCGAAAATATACTCTTTCTGAATAAATGTACGTGTTGTGTGTGTATGAAAGCCTTCATATATTAGTTACACATATGATTTACAATAAGACAGAAAATTGATAGACATTTCCTTTCGACTTTAAAGGTAGATTTTCGTAAAAATGATAAATGCATCATATCAGATCAACCTGAAAACCCTTCCGATATCTTTGATGTTAATATGTTAAAAATAAGATGTTTTCGTTTAAAAGCTTTTGATCCTTTGATCATTCGTTTATTGTTTCTTACAATGTACACAACAATATGTTAATATGACGCAGTTATCAATGATATAACAGGGGATGCACCCATTATTATCTAGCATGCTTATATGAATATTTGATTATGAATGAAAACCATGTTGAATTCCTATAGTATTAAGGCATTTATTGTAACAAACTTGCAAGGAACAATTGCACTTATATAACATCCTGCGATTATATTAGGTCTTTTTAATAAGAATATAAAGTATTATTTTCACATATCTATGCTTTTACCGATTGAAAAGATGACTTATGACTACTATAAGTTACCAAGAAAAAGAACTTATCACACAAACTTAAAGTTGCATGTTTATCTGTGCCAATAATCCTGAAAATAAGGTCAAGGTCAGTTAACCCCGTTAAAAAGAATTTGTATACTAGTATCTTAAATGGATTCCAAACCAAAAAATGATGTTGTCATGTAACTTGAAACTGTCCTTAGCACTATGAACATACGTTGATCAATGAAATCGTTCGGAATTTTTTATATTCAAAGGTCTACCACTTCGTATTTGATTTTTATGTAGACGAAATGCTCGTCTGGCGTACACACTTTTAAGCCTGATATCTTTGATGAGTTTTTTTTTTAAAGTTGTTTTGATATTAATTAATATCATTATTACCAAAGCATGTAAACATAATGTAAAAAAACTACTATTCCGATTTTCTTTGAAAAGATTTCGGTAAATACAAAATTGGTTCCTTGTAAAGAATTATTGGAATTTTAAGTAAACAGAAGTTTTGATCCTTAAGGTAGCTCGGGTGTCTTCCGCTATCTTGGATTGTAATATACCAGAAAACAATTGGTCTAGATCTTTAATGAAATGGGTAAACTTTGAGAAAAGATTGTCATTCATTTGTTAGAATTTTCATCTGAATGAAGAAAATTATGTGTTTTATCATATTTTTGCGACTGTTTTTTACCAATACAGAATATTTTTTGTTATGAAATGTGTTATAAATCTACCAATTTTGTTTTGTAGCAAGAAAACGAGTCCCGTAACCCTAAGATATCTTTTTGTATTTTGAAAGCCCATTATAAGACATATGTTCTCATATCTTATCTTAACATTTTATGGTTTAGTTTTCTTTCTACCACACAAAATTGTGTTTTGCATGAATTATGTATACAAAATCTGACAATTATGCACAATCTATAGCTAAAAAAAAAGCCACGTGACCCATACTTTTTATTATATATTTGAGAAGGCAATGATATTAACTTCAGTTTGGCAAATTATCAAATAACTCAATTAATTTTAATTTAGACCCCCATCTACCTTAAATATCTCTATTTGAGAACACAAGTTAAAAATTTGGTTCACCTTAAAAATTATGGAAAAAAAACTTTATGAGCATTTGATTCATAATAACTTGAATGAGAAAAAAAAAAAAAAAAAAAACACTCAATGCTTTTCAACTTCATACTTTTGGGTTTTTTAAGTTTTTTTATTCGAGCGTCACAGATTAGTCTTTTGTAGACAAAACGCGTATCTGACAAAATTTTAAGCTTGGTATCTATGATGAGTTTATTTACATATTAAGTTTTACAAGCAGGGGGTGGTCCTTTAACAAATACTGCTCCAACAGATAAATAGGGAAGAACATCGCTTATTAATCCCCCCAACACCCAAATCTGGTTCCGTATATATTCTAAAGAGATATTAACTGCCAAATTAGTGACCACTGATTCGACTTAAACTCTATACTTTGACTTATTACATACTTAAATACATTGTTTACCTGTATTACAAAGATTTCGCAGGAAACAACAAACAATGAATGTATTTGTTATATAGTATCAACTTTTCTTGTGTATTTTAGTACTAGTCTCTATCTAATTAACCATCATGACGACCTTCGAAGACTGCCGATAGGCATATGACCCGATATAAACCTAAATTAAGATATAGATATACAGACAAGCGCGTGCTATTGTATATCAACGATTTTCTTAGTTCTGTTTGATTTCATGTCATATATTAAAAAAATTATTCCTACCGAAGTAAAACTTGTATAAGAATGATTTTTTTTGCAGGCAAAATCAGTCACCGAAATGGGTCTTTCTGCTTGCTTCCTTGTTTCCCTTTTAAGTTTTGACATTTGTTTCTTTTTAGATCACCTGGTCAAAGGCCATGTGAGCTTTTATGAACACTTTGCGTCCGTCGTTGTCGTCTGTCCGTCGTCGTAAATTTAAAAAAAAATCTTCTCCTCTTAAACTACGGGGCCAAATGTTACTTTACCTAGATGTTCCGTAGGGTATCTTATTTTAAAATTGTAACCAGGGATTTGATCCATCAACAAACATGACTGATATTGCTAAAAAAATAACATGAGGGTAAAATACGGTTTTGAGTTTATATCTAAAAAACGAAAGTAGTTACAGGAGATCTGACATGTGGTAAAATAGACCAACAGTTCAGGGTCTATTGCATGCGAAATTTAAAAAAATAAAATCTGACTACTCATTTTTGGGAACCTGATAGGTACTTTTTTAGTCAAATTTTGCAGTTTTTGTTATTATCTTGAAAATTATAACAGATACAGTATAATTTACCAGCACAATAAAATCAACAGAGGAGGTAACATGAACAAATTACCAATTGACGCCTTACAGTAGTTATTACCCTAGAGAAACTAATTTTGTTATTTTTTTGCGTTTTGATGCAGAAATTATAATAGATTAAGAGAAATTGTAAAAAGCAAAAGTGTTCAGAAAAAGTATTGCTAAAAATATAACATAAGGGTCAAATGCGGTTTTGAGTTTATATCCAAAAACTAAAGCAGTTACAGAAAATCTGACATGTGGTAAAATTGATCAGCAGTTCAAGGTCTATCGCCTGCGAAATTTAAAAAAAACCCGGACTATCCATTTTGGATGTCCTGTAAGGTAAATTTTGCAGTTTTTTGTTACTATCTTGAAAGCTATAACAGATACAGTATAATTTATCAACACAATAAGATCTACAAATGAGGTAACATGAATAAATGACCAATTGACCCCTTGAAGTAGTTATTACCCTTAGGACACTTATTTTGATAATTATTTGCGTTTTTATGCAGAAACTATAATAGACGAGAGAAATTGTTAACTGCAAAAGTGTTCAGAAAATAAAATCTACAAATAAATCAACATGAATGCATCGTTAAATAACCACCGTATATGAGTTATTGTCTTTGAGAGATTAATTTAATAATTGTTTACGTTTTTTTGCAGAAATTATTATTTGCCCTTGAAAGCTTTTTTTTTTTAATCCATTTTTAAGTTTGTTTGGCAGAAATCATTAAAGATAGAGAAAAATGGTAAAAAGCAAGGATTGTTTGGACAATAAGATCTAAATATTCAACATGGCTGACAGAGAAGATATTGACCTTGAAAGATGATTATTTTCAGTTTTGGCTGTTTTTGAACAAACTAAAATAGAAAGATGAGATGAGTAAAAAATTCAATACTGTTCAGCACAATAAGATCTAAAAATCAGTCATCATGACCGAAATTGTCAACACACTCCTTATAGAAGTTATTTCCCCTGAATGAAGATTTTTTATCTTTTTGGGGCTCTTTTGTTAAAAACTATTGGAGTTAGAGAGGAACTGTAAAAAGCAAAAAATTCAGCAAGATAAGATCTGAAAGTAAGCCAAATTGTCACACTAATAATAAGATGTATTGAAAAAATTATCTATATGACACAACTTTACTAGGTGAGCGATTCGGGCTCTTGGTAGCATCTTGTTATAATCAATGACGCTGAGCACACACGTAACCAATTTCCAACTTGTGGTTAAATTAAAAGTTTCATGCATGTAGACCCAAATAAGGTAGAACTATTGTCTCGCAAGACAATAATGTGTCCTAGGTGTTTCGAGCTTATTTTTACGAAATTGATCCAATTTGACTGCTAATAGAAAATAATTATTTAAATGTTCCCCATCAGAAATGTTTGAAACAAACAAAAAAAGTTACTTTATTTTTTTTCAAAACTATACTGTCGTAGTTAACGCGTCCGACCCAGCTTCACCAACAGTTATCAATATTCATTTGGTCCCTGAATTGCAAAAAATTGTAACAATGTTCAAACCCTCCAAAAATAATATCTTTATTGATAAATAGAAAGGATAATTTAATTGGAACGCTTTAGATAAGAAGAACATTAATGATGTCAAAACGTGGCCTCACAGTCATATGATTCCTCAAATTTAACAATAAAAGATGAATGTCATTTAACTGAATAGCTTATTCTAATTATAAAACACGTGTACACATATTTTTTTAACAGAAAGTCCTTTAGTTTATACAAATCTTAAGGAAAGGTACTGTTATTGAATTATTGTTTTACCGTACTCTAAATGCTTTCCCGTATTCAGTGATCTTAATATGACACATTACGTAAGACATTCGACAAGCGCGAAAGAAAAAAACCGTGATAAAAATAAAATTAAACAAATGTGGACGGAAGATAGTATTAACCAATTCTGAAATAAGATTAAAAGTTATAATACTAATACATCACATTTTTAACAACTGTTATGACTAATTGTTAAGTAACAAATGGGAATGCATAGAACATATTAAAAACAAATACAAAAACAAACATCGCTTTATCATCTTACTTATTTTACACGTGCTCACCGTGCTCAATATTCATGATTCTGTGTTGATTTTTTCATCAAGGTTACAATGGCTAAATTTCGGCAACAAAACACAAAGGTTAATTACAAGCCAAAGTTTTCGAAACAATAAAACAATACTAATGATTAGGTCTAGGACATTTGATAACTAGAATCATATAGTCAGAAAAAAACAGTGATTAAGACGACACATACCTTTGAACAAAGCAAACAAAGACAAGGAAGTGGGAGCCGGTGGGGTATGAGGCAAGGTAAAACGAATTTCAATGTGTGATTAAAAACTGCAGATCGAAGAAAGACAAACAACATCACGGTTAATGAAAAAGACAAACAAAAGTCCACTTAACACTACTTAGTTAATTAAATCATTGAACTAATTGATATAATAATAATATAAATGAACCTCACTTAAAATGGTGGGGGAAATATGAGGTTCTTCGGGAAGGAAAGAACCTCCTGCTCTACTAGCATTTTACATCAAGTTTATCATGACGAGTAAAAATCCAAGGCTACTTTTTTTGATGAGACAAACAGTAGTTGACAACGAAATTGTGTCTACAATAAAAGGGAGAATAGCAAGCTCCTGTCATAATGAAGAACTTTACAACAACTCTTACAGGGTTCATAGGTGGCGTATTGCAAGAAAACCTTTCAGTCCATTTACAGTTGCGGTTGAAATTCTTGTTCTCCGTTCTGGACAACACAAACTGCAGAATGCATATCTTGCATTATTGTTATTTTTTTCTCTCGTCCTGTATATTCATGAAATTTGGTCACTGGGGATTAAGCAAACAACTGTCAAATAAACTTTTATAAAGCGACCTTGTTTCATCTATAAATGCTTAAACACCTTTGTGACTCCGGTTATGCCCTTGAACTATCCATCCCAAAGCTGAATAGGGGTCTTTGAAACGCATTGAGACATTGACCACCAATCCACATCGTGACCTTTAAAACTCGGTGAAGCCTTGTTTCCCAAGCTTCAAATTGTTTGCCTCACTAGAAATTAGGGTGAAGCTATGTCACTGAAAATGGATTTACTCGAGAACTGATAGACAATTCATTTATGATAAGCACGCACCAGTAAGAAGAATAAGCAAAAATGAACTTGCTCTGAGTCAGAATAATGTGTCTTGGTACAGTGATATTTTTCCTACAACTTTTGTATACCTTTTGAGCACGAATGTATAAAAATCCTGATCGGCGTGTTGATATCTTGATATTTTGTGAATTAACCCCATCAACTAAAAGTTTTTTTACAAGGAATAAACGTATTTTTGGATTATTTAATGATATCAGCTCTGAACATTATTATTCTTTAAAATGAAACTTTTGTATGTGATGGTATACAAAAATATTTAAAACAAATCTTTTAAAGTTTTGTGAAAAGAAAGTTTCATTTTATGTATCGAAATGTGTAACAAGTGATCATTATTTAAAACCCCACTGGAAGGCCTCTGACAGACTGCGTGAGCGTATAATCATTATTATCGATAGCCAATGACAAACAAGTTAAAGGTAAATTATTCAGTATTATTACCAACAAAAGTTTTACGGTTGTCTACACTGTTATGAAAACGATTCTATCATAAAAATCATATACTCTTAATATATCATTTTCCTAGTAAAATCGAAGCACAAGAATCTATTATTGATGTATGAATTTTAAATTTTATATTACGTCAAACAATAAATACATAATTTATAGTGTGAGACGAAACTTGAGTAATAGCACTCCTTTAACATTATCACTATCAGTCGTTTGCATTGCATGGAGTTACTTAATTATTTTCATATGTTTAATAAAGCTTTTGATTTTTTACAAATATTTTGCCCTCGATCATCACAAAAGAGACAATTATTGTCGAAATGCGTATCTTGTGCAGAAAAAATAGGTACAGTTAATGTTATTATTGAAATTCAATCAATGCAAAATAACAAATATCCCCGAAAATCCAAAAAATCGAGTTTCAGGTTACAAATCGACAAACAAATTCAGAAAAAAATCAAATAAATCGATATATTGCAATATGATTATAACCTAAACAGAATTTCTTTAAAACATTATCGCTGATTTTTTAAAATTGAATGGACAAGTTATCATGATTCTTATCAATCTTCTTCAATATATAGCTTTTCTCCACAGTATTCCTATGTCGGTTCAGGTATCTCAAATCATTATTCTGTGTTTATTTTAGGTGTAATACCACTAAATTATTTGGTGTTACTATAGAATATTTTGAAAACTTCAGGTTACATGGTTACTAAAGCTTTAACATAGGAAAAAGGGACGAAAATTTGATTGGTTAACTTCCAGTGATGGTTATTATCGTATATGCAATGAAATATTAAGTGAAATTTTGTCTGTAGTACTGGAGAGGATAAAACTTTACTCATATAAGGTTTTTCTTTATTTGAAACACAGATAAATTCTGCACAATTTTTTGAAAAGTGCAAATTTAAAAAAAGACTAACAGGGGAAAAACAATAGTGGTATTACTCCTGCTCTGAACCTTGTTTTCTTTCGGATTTCCAATTGGTTTCAAATACAAATCTTTTACATTCAAATTCAGTATTTCAACATTTGTTCTTAGAAATTAAGTCGAATGAACCATACACGAGGATTAATATAAGAACTCAAGTCTAAATTTGCCTTGTGTCTAAATCATCCTGTGTTTAGTTAAAATATATTTAGACCTCTTTTCCCGCAAAACACCCCTTTTTTTTCAAACTATTTTAAAGTCACAGAGAAACTAATTAAATATCTGTACAGAACAATATGTTTAACCCGCCACATTCGTTATGTGTCTTTCTCAAGTCAGGAACCTGCAGTGCAGTTGTTGTCGTGGGTTCATATCTGTCATTTTTGTTTTTCGTAAATGGTTTTGTTATAAATTCGGCCGTAAGTTTTCTCAATTGAATTGATTCATATCCTTTATGTCTGGGCCTTTTAAAACAGACTATATGGTATGGGTTTTTCTGATTGTTGAATGCCGTACGGTTGATTTTAATTGCTAACAGCTACTTCATTCGAACTTTGGTGGATAGTTGTCTCACTGGCAATCATACCAAATTTCATTATTTTAATAATATATCAACAATAAACGACATCAGCAACACTATCAAAATTTAGAACCACTTTTGACAATTCCTTTGGGTATAATTTCATCTTCTGATGTCACCGGATGCAATATTTCATTATTTACATGTCTAATTGATCATAACACAGGAAAAATAGTTTGAATTTCAATACTAGATTGTTTTTGAAAGTTAATGAAGATGTGCGTGTAAATATATTTTCTAGTGGTAGATCATCTTTGGACTGTTATCGGTAAGTTTAATATTTATGCATCACAAATGAT
The DNA here is from genome assembly GCF_021869535.1 of Mytilus californianus. NCBI lineage: Eukaryota > Metazoa > Mollusca > Bivalvia > Mytilida > Mytilidae > Mytilus > Mytilus californianus. The sequence continues at coordinate 15,743,747 of NW_026262626.1, forward strand.
AATAAAATCGTGAATTGTTACGAAATGTTAAAATATTTTTTATATATCGTTGTTTTTATTAACCTGTATATGACTAACCAATTTACCTACAAATGAATACGGTATTCATTGAACGGTTAACTGCATCATTCTTATTAAAGTTACATATGATGGGGATAATAGAAAAAAACATTTTTGAAATAACTGTCAGTCCAGAAAATTTGTATTATTCAAAAATTGCAACGGGATAGGTTTCGAAAACACAAAACGAACATTTTTACTTTTGATAGCATTATATCTTAGCAGCATTTTTTAAAATCGTAATATTTCTCTCGAAAATTTACGGTACTCTACAATCAGAATAATTAATTCAAGCATTTATTCCTTCTAGATATAGATATATAGATTCTTGTATGGTTTCTGATTGGATGATAAGGTTACTTTTAATCGAAAGCTTATCTAATAAGGTTTAAAAAATCAAGAAAATAAAATTCACATTTTACAAAGTATAGAAAATATATTCAATTTCTGCAAGTCGGAGCAATTAAAGATCTGCCTTTTTCATTAAGCGAAAAAATCAGACGGTATTTTTCAACTGCATTTTAAGTCAATTTTTGCTGCATGACCATATATATTTTCTTTTTTTTTTTTTTGATTATGCAACACTGGAATTTCTAGTAATAGGAACTGCTACCCGTTATTTTCCTAGTTTGTGTAGTCTTAAAGAAATAAAATACGGAACACCACAGGTACCCTATGGATAATGCATTACGAATAATTGCGTTTTGTAACCATGTTACACTATAGACACAAGATCTCAATGAAGTAAACAAAAATATTCGGAAATCATAGGGTACACAAACGACCCGAACAAGAAGAGAAAATGTATTCGGCGTATGCAGTGCAAGGAAATTGTTTAGCTATAGCGTTTTCCATCTGGTTTATGAATTGCTATTGCCTAAAATCATTTTTGTTTCTCTTTTTTTTACTTTTTGCTTTTTTTTTTTTTCTTTTTTAAATAAGCATGAACAATTACATTCTTTGAAAACAATAATTGGTTCTTGCTAAACTTGATCTGTAACATATATAACTTCGTGGATTTGTGTCAGGTTACTGTTTCAGACTTTTATTAATTACGTGCGATCACATGTCTTTCTGAATGAATATACGTGTTGTGTGTGTATGAAAGCCTTCATACATTAGTTACACAATTGATTTACAATAAAGCAGAAAATCGATAGACATTTCCTTTCAAATTTAAAGATGGTAAATACATCATATCAGATCAACCTGAAAAACATCTGGTGCAGAAAAAAATGGTACAGTTAATGTTTTTATTGAAATTCAACCAATGCAGAATAAAAATTATCCAAAATAATCGAGTTTCAGGTTACAAATCTACAAAAAGAAAAAAAAAAAAAACAGAAAAAATCAAATAAATCCATTTATTGCAATATGATTATAACCTTAACAGAATTTCTTTAAAACCTTAACAAAACAGTACACAAGTATCCTTCTTGTGTCAGGTTTTTGTATGGCAAGTGTGGTTGCCAAATTATAAAAAAAAAATACTCAAATTGATATGGTTTAATGAATATCAGGACAGCGCCTGTTTTTTTTACTTACGTGAAAATTTTGCTGAAATTCTAGTTATTTCTTGTAATTTTCATCCCACAATGAAGTTAAAGGATGAGGTTTGATAATTATTTTTAATCATTCACGTTAACATTTTTAGAACTGTTCGCAGTTCGCAAAAACAACTACCAAAACTTCGATAAAAGCTTTACGATTTATAAGACTTTAAACATCTGTAAACTACTGTTGCTTTTATTTACACGAAGAGACATTTTACTGTAAGATATCTTGAACAGTTATGTTGATGTGAATAAAATATCTAAGTTGATAGGTCTACACTTCATCATGAGACTCCCATATTAGCCCAAGGCGCCTAGCCGAGGGCTCATATGGGTCACATACGGTAAAGGACATGCTATGATCTATTCATCACATATCATTCAAATGCTAAAAGAAGTAGAAATAATTTATTATTCCGTCTGGTAAGATCATACGTTTTGCTGTCCTCAATTGAAATAATTTCATAAGCTCCCTAACGGTTCAAATTGATAGTCCTTTAATATTATAATATATTTCCTTTTAGTATAAGGGTTCATTATTTCTTTAACAAATTCCGCTGTGATTTTAATCGACGTACCTCATCCGTCATTGATGTTCCGAAAGCTTATGACGTCATAACAGGGCACTATAACTGCTTATAACGTCATAACGGGGCACAATAACTGGTTATTTGCCCCGAGCTAGATATGACTTAGACAAATCTGCGGTAATTGCATATACAAAATCCCTTTTTTCGTAACAAATAAGTGATAATAAACATAATGTCACTACAACTGGACAAACTGTAATATCTCATTCGTTTGTCCATAAAATAAACAATTAAACAAGAAGTAATAATCTAAATTTGTTTTTTAATTGAATGGACCAGTTGTCAGGGTTCTTATCAAACCTCCTCCATATATAGCTTTACTCCACAAGTATTCCTATCTCGGTTAATGCGTCCTTTAATTTTAATTCTATGTTTATTGCTTTGATCTTTGATCACTTTCAGATTTCCACTTGGTTTTAAATACAAAGGGAAAAAACTATTCTCTTTTAAATGCCAATATTATACATTCAAATTCAGTATTTCAAATTTTGTTCTTAGAAATTAAGTCGAATGAACCATAAACGAGGATTTAGATAATAACTCAAGTCCAAATTAGCCTTGGGTATAAATCATCCTGTTTGGTAAAAAATATTAAGACCCCTTTTCCTGCTTAACAGACCTCTTTTATAAAACTATTTCAATGTCACAGATAAATTAAATTATCAAAATATCTTTACAGAATAATATGTTTAACCCCGCCACATTCGTTATGTGTCTTTCCCAAGTCAGGAACCTGCAGTGCAGTGGTTGTCGTTGGTTCATGTCTGTCATATTTGTTTTTCGTAAATGGTTTTGTTATGAATTAGGCCGTTAGTTTTCTCAATTAAATTGATTCATATTTTTTATGTCGGGGCCTTTTATGGGTTTTACCATCGTTGAATGCGGTACGGTTGTCTATAATTGCTAACATCTACTTCATTCGAACTTTGGTGGATAGTTGTCTCATACCAATCATACCAAATCTCATTATTTTTATAATATATCAACTATAAACGACATCAGCAAAACTATAAATATTTAGAACTGCTTTTGAAAATTCCTTTGGGTACAATTTCATCTGATGTTACCGGATGTAATATTTCATTATTGACATGTCTAATTGATCATAACATGAGATACCTAGTTTGAATTTAAATACTATACGGTTTTTGAAAGTGACTCATGAAGATGTGACATGCAATATTTTTTTGCTATTTGCGAAAATAAGTAATTGTCACTCATCATAATTACCAGCTGATCACATCTTTTATCAATTCTTTCAAACACGAGACTGCTTTACTACAGCGAACCCTGATAAATCGTCAATATCAAGCTACCATTACCACTAGCCTTTCAACATTTAGATTGTGAGTTCGAATCCCGCTTCGGTCGGGTGCGTTCGACTTCGTTCTTAGTTGACTAAGATTGCCAGTTTGCCAGTTTTCCTTTCTAAGGTCGGTGGTTTTCCTCCGATATTCCGGCTCCCCATCCCCCCCCCCCCCCCAAAAAAAAAATGCACATCTGTCGTAGGCGTGATATAAAGGGGGACGAAAGATACCAGATATAAAAGAGTGGCGTTAACCACCAACAAGCAATCAATGGACCAGTACTCCAATATCATTGATACATGTTTGTATGTTTTAGCACCAGACATAGATGTACTGTACGTTCATCATGACGATGAAATAAAAGTGTTAGAGTTATGGAATCTTAGAAATTTATTCTGTGGAGAATGGGATAGTCACCAAGCATACAGAAATGACTTCATTGACAATGTAGACCTGGATTGTATAAAAAGGGTATGTTGTAAATATAGGATATGTCTAACCATTTCTTAATTTGTTACCATGTTTGAGAAAACCACTATTCAAATATAATGCTGATTTGATGTAAAACAATCATTTTTATGCAGTACGATATTTAAAAAGGGCTATATTCTTTCTTTATGAAAAAAAATATGGAAACTAGAAAAATGATACAACAAAGAACCTAAGCTGAAACGGATAAGTCAAAAGTCGTAGAAAGACACAATTAAAAGATTAGTAAAATAAAAAAACCACCAACTCACAAAATACTACGCAGAAATCTAACGACTGAGACAAAGAACCTCACACAAAATCTGTAATGAACTCTATTGAACTCAATCGCTCCAGAAATTAATTTTGATATTAAATATTGTTACTAACTCAATGAAATAATTTAAAACTATTCTTTACTGTATTTACCTCTGAGTAACATTTTGTAATCTATTACTTGTTTGTTGCCAGTTAAGTAATTCTATCACTCTGCAAAAGTTTCATTGGCTATACTAGTACATCTTAATATGGATGTTTGAACACATAATTCCTTACTTACTACAAATGTTATTGTCAGTTAGAAATTATATTATATGTGTACACAAATACACATTAAGATGTTTCCAATAGCATTGCAAAAAAAGGTCAAGGGTATAGAAATTTGCTATTTTCAAATTATTATTATTGTGTCAAGTCAAGGCACTATTGTTGTTTGTATACTGCAATATAATTAAACCCATTTTGTGATATCAGTTTTTGTTTAATATTTTTGAAACTGATTTAAAAGGTTGACCTTAGAGAAAATCCGAAAAGGCCTTTTTCTTTGTAAAATTGATTCGTTTCAAACTAAATGTGTGCTGTTGAATTCAGTCGCTTGAACAAGTGCGGCCAATTTCAGAATAGAAAATCAAAAGAATGAAGGAATGAACGTAATAATGTATTTGCTGTAATTTTGCATACAAATAAGAAGAGGCTAGAACAAATATATCAAATACATTTTTACAGTCAACGCATTTTGACTGCTGAAATGGAACGATTGCAGTATAAATGTTATTTGAATGATAATTTTAGATAAATAAAATGACAATGAAAACATAACATAAGATCTTTGCAATATTGGGGAAATGATAACCAAAAAAGGTCTTATCGCCTATGGTTTTCCTCTGCGTTCCAAGCGCTTTCATTAATTAAACTTCACCAGGAACCCATAAAGCCAGATAGAGATTCAGAATATATGCATATATGAGGGTCTGGATAGGTGTAACATAATATAGAATTATTGACAAATGTGCAAAATAAAAGGCAACCAAAATTAAGAATAGAGAAAAATACTAGTAGGCACAATTAATAAAGAATAGGGAAAAATACTAGTAGGCACAAATAATAAAGAATAGAGAATAATGGGGTGCTAAAATATAAAGAATAGTGAAAAATGGTCTAACATTTAAAGAATAAAGAAATAAAGACCCCCTCAATCCTGACCCTCATACATTACGAGCTGTGCATATAACATGTATAAACGAGTCCAAAATTGAGAAGTAAAAATCCTATAAAGTTTTTTTGACTTCAGCAGCTTAATCCTTAATCTGATTATAAATGAAGAACTGATGGCTTATCAATATGAATGCAATAAATCGTTGCAATTGTAAAAAATCAGGTTGAAATCCCAGTGGTTTAATTATCTTTAAGCAGTTGTATCAACCGGACGAAATTAACTTGAGAGCGACTTTGTTTTGTCTAAAACGTTCAACTTTTTAATCAACTGCCAAATCAGATTTAATTCAGCTGATTTTATGCTGTTTTTTTCACTGGTCTTAACTTTGATTAAATTAGTCAATCTTGAAATACATCTACCTTAGTGTTTCACTGATTTAAATTTGTACACTTGTTGATGTCTCTGACCTACTCTGACATAAACATTTGCTGTTTTTTTTGTTGGAAATGTTTTAGCTCACGGTACGGATTTTCCAAAAAGCCGACGACCAGTTAATATTGGAATATTGGAATATTACCTCAAGGAAATTAGAAGACTACCTTAGAAGAAAGCCAGATAGAGCAACCTCAGATAGATGGGGAGATAATCCAAGGATACCTCAACCAACAGATCAATATCTTGTAAAGTACGTTACATCTTAACTATTTGAAATAAAGTTCTGTTTGATTACAAAGTGTTTTATGAAATAAGCATTATCTTCATTAACTATCTATTTATAGAGCAATTATTGTCACCATCATGGTCAGATTACACAATAATGCCGTTTCTATACTTCAAATAGCTAATAAAGCGTATGGTTCACAAAAAGTAGAGAAATTGATGTAAAAATAAATTACACATGCAAACAGTTTATCTTTGGACAATATGGATTCAAATTACACATTTGGTACGTTAAGATATTCTCTTTTCTTCGACAAGAATGAATACATAACGTTGACTTCAACGAGGATAGTTTAAGGACATAATGTTTTAGAATATATGGGGGTTTCCATCAATGGAATGATTTTAACAGAAACATACTGAATACGGGTAACCTTTTTTAATTGTAAACATTTTTTAAAAATAAATCATCTCAGCTTCAAGTGTATAGCCATCACAACTAATGTATCTCTCAGAACAGTTTTTGTTTTCCAAAACAAATTATACAATCCATATTATATTTGGAATGGTTAAATGCTGGCAAAAAAATTAGCTTATTAAGTTCCATCAAGGATATGATTTTTGCCTCGTGCTGACGGTCGCATTGTGACTCCGTGATGAAGTACACTGAACAATAAATGCGCTATTTTATATTTTTTTCTTTAAGCGTGTGGTGATTTTGATACATTCTTTTACGTTATGTTTCTTGTAATAATAAATCTTGATAACAGTATAAGTTTTTACTCGATCACCGTGGTTAGAAGTGATGTATATTGAATTGCATACTGGGAATTCTTGAATGCTGAACAAAGAAATAAATCGCTTCACAAGTAAATTTTAACACTAATGTCTTGGTGAGCATATTTTTTTTACAATTTTGAAGTGATAAACAGATGGCAATATGGATAAGATAAGATACTTTTATTAGTATTAAATCCAAACAATACGATTAATACTCGCTAAACCAAACAAATACGTAACGTTGACAAAAATCCAAAAAATCTAAGTTTGTTTGTTTTTTGCATTTGTGCTAGTAAGAGCTCAAGTCTGTTAATTTATTAAGGGCTGTTATGCCATATATTTCCACATCATATCGTTTTCTTTTTGTTGTTGTTTTTTTTCTTTTTAAACGTTTTTGTTTTGTGAGTGATGTTTTAAATTAATTTTTTTTCTCGTATTTAGTCTACAGGGTTTCAAATCATTTTATTTTATATTTGAAACCATCCGGGACAAATATTTCTTGCACGTTATCGTAATACCGCGTGACATGGGTGCTCCGAGAAACTTAACCTATGCTTAATTGACCAAAATATTCTATAAAAATTATAATCTATCATATAGTCAAGTGGTTTTTCAATAATAATCTGAAAAAAAACCACATAATTTTGACATTTTCAAAAATTCGACCACAGATTCTTGATTTTCCCAAAAATTAGAACTCCATGAGGTAAAGTCGACCTCAGATAAATTTGGCTATTCTCATGAGGTCCTGTTTGGTCATATCGGAGGGTCTAAGTGGGTTTTACAGAATAGAGTATAGTCGGCTGATACTACAAAAAATTGGCAAGCTAATTACGAATAGAGAAAAATAAGCCAAAAAATAAAGAATACAGAAAGATTACCTAACATTTTAAAGAATATAGATACGAAGGAACCCCCCTCTCCCTCCGACCAATTCAGACTCTGATATATAGGACCTAAACGTACATGAAAAAGAAATCATGCGGTTTTAATTTCTAAATGTACAAGATCATGATTGGTATATGATAATCTGAGTATTCTTTGCCAATAAATTTTCACTTTTTTCAGCGAAGGGAATTATGAATTTCGGTGGTTGAATCAGAATGGAGACAGAATATTTGCTGCCCTTTACTATGAACGCTCTGCTGATAAATTTCCAAAATTCTATTATTCCGAAGTGAAGGAAGGCGCAGAACATACTGAACCAGGTAATGGAATTGCTTCTTCAGATTGTGTCTTATTTCATTGTTTGTACCCCAAAATGACAATAACAAAACATTACACAGAAAACCAAAGATTGGGTAACATGAAAACTACTAAAAGAAACGGAAATGAAGTCAGGTACTCCAGAAGGGTAAGCAGTTCTTGCTCAATCCGTCGCACCTTTCCTGTTGCTCGTCCAAATAGAAATCTGATGATAAGTTGCATTCGGTAATGTCACAATCAAGGGTAAGAAAAAAAGGACAAGGTTTTGACTACGACAAAGAGAACACATTTACATATCCGTGGTCATCTGCGTTGGCTATTATTATTATAAAGAGTAGAGCAAACAAATGTTTTAATACTATTGAACTTGAAAAGATAGAGAGTACTCTAACAGATGATAATTTGGAGAGGTATTTTGTGAGCATAAGCCAGACTAAGCAATATAACTTTGTTTGTAAGGACACGTAGGAAGTTAATATATTCAGTAGAGTGACGAAATTAGTTCTTTATAGTTGTCTGAATTTAAAAAGAAACATAAAACTGACCTTTTTTAAAACCGCTCAGGACTTCCTTTTTTGTCATAATCGTTTGAGTTTCCAAGTAAAAGGTTGACACCTAATTTCTTTTTAAGAAGTTAAAAACATATGTTTTTACAACAAAAAGAAATATTGATTGGGGGCTTTGTCTATTGAACATGTTGAATAAACAAAATATTAATCATAGAGTTAGGTCAGGCGCTTAACAAAATGTGGGTCATGGATTCTATATGCCACTTTAATAATCATTGACCCATTAGTTTTGTTTTACCCTGCATGATTTGTATCAATCTCACAGTCCTAACCCACAACAAAAAAGCATTTACGTCCTTTTCACGTTTTGCCTATTGTCTCGGCTGAATCCATAAATATTTTTAAAGTGTGTTTCCAGTTTATGTTTTTGGCTCACGGTATTTCGACTAACACATTTCATAAGGAAGTCATGATTACCGTGTTAAAGTCACAGGATTATGTAAATGAATTGGGAACAAGTGCAATCAGGTGGTTTAAATCTAAAATAGTCTGTATTGAGAATATGCCACATATTTTTATAGTTGAAAATTCGGATCGCAAAACGTGTAGTATAGGTAGGTAAAAGAGATGATTATTGCAGACTAGTATTTGAAGTTAATTAGTTAAATCGTCGTTTGAGGGAAATTACTCTTTCAAGTCCATTAATGGGTTACGCCATTTGGTGGTTTTATGTTTCTTTTATGCCAAATATATTTCGCTGTTTACAGTTTCTTTTTATCGTATTTGGTTTTAATCATCCCAGGAAAATGCTTAAAGACTCAAAATCTATAATCTAAGTTTTCAATAATTTTTGCTGAGATCTTGTTGTGCTGGTCATCCTCTTCTGTGTACAGCTTCTGTTTATGTAAAAACGGATATTAATCGCAATCAGAGAAAAATTTGTACCAACAATACAAATATTCGGACCTAATTACTATTTAATAAAACAACGACAGACATTATCTGTTAGCCAAGCTCTGCTCTTTACCAAACATTTTATCAAAATCAAATATGTCAAAAAAGATTTTGATTTTGTAAATATTGCCAGTATTTTTAATGATCATTCCGTTAAAGAGCAGATTCCTTTCTATTTTGATAATACTGAGCTCCCTCTCAATTGTTATGTTTACAAAAAAAATCTACCCGGAAACATGTGTTTAATTATAGGTAGTGTGTAAAGATGTTAATATCAGTGACAACACACCGTTGTCATGAAATTGAAGTAATTCCGAATACATTTATGGCCCTAGTTCCCATGTTATAACAGGAGACCTTAACATCGTCCATGACCGAAAGTTTAAATCATTATTCAGTAAAGGACCTAAATATCGCCCCCGTCCATCATTATTAAAATGAGTGTCGCAACATCATCCACGACTCACTCCCTACGTACTGCACCAAATTGATAAAACGAGAGAAAGCTGACAAAAAATCCTTAGGTTCTTTTTTTTTTTTTATTCAGTAATGAACATAGTTGATATTCGTATTAACATTTTAAAGAACATTTTACTGGTAACAATAACCATAACATCCCTATTTCTCGTACCAAACATAAGCTAAAAGAACTCGCCAAGGAATTTGGTTTTGTCTAGGCTGATAAGGCTGCCAACAATATCATTATGGTATGACGTAAATTTTACATTGAGGTTCTGCAAAAGAAAATCAACTGACTCCATTTTCGAAAAATGACATCAGTAACAATTACAAACTTTTAGCTACCTCTTTAAAAGCAGAACCAAATACAATGAAACTATGTACTGGCTTCCGCAGCTGCACAAAACACCTAATAAATATAGATTTATTTCGTCTTCAAGTCATTGTTCCACTACTAAATGATCTATTCTACTTACTATTACACTTGGTAAAATCAAAAACCTGGTAATAAATTGTTCAAATAAGGCCTTTGAAAATAGTGCAATTAATTACTTTTGGAGTGTCAAAAATTCGTTGGAAGTAGAAGTAGAAGTAGAAGTGTCCCCGGACCTAATAGGATAGAAAGACTTGACCAATTGTAATAAAACTTGGCATGAAATAAGATTAGGGGATTATAAGACAGTTTACCAAGTTTCAGGGCAATAGAATATATATTAGAGACCATATGGTCATTCTTATATTTGAACTTTGGGTGTTTATTTTTTACGTTTAAATCAAACAATTTCAACTGTCAAGATTTGGTCATACAAAATTTAAATATTGCAAAAAAATACTTTTTAAATGCCTTAATATATAATGTAGCATGTATTTAAAGCAGATGAACACTCAATTGATGTATCAGATTGATCACAATTCTTCAAAAGTCAAATTTATATGAGCCTGTGCCTGAAAATTACTATAAATAATTTTTTCATATATATTTAATGTACATTAAATGGAAAGAAAAATAACAAATAGCATACCACATGAGTATTAAATGGTCCTAGGGCATGTAAGACTAAAAATGATTTGGGGTCAATTTAGGCCCTAACGCATAATTACATATAAAAATGCATATAGAAGCTATAGGAAATGGAAATTTGTTTCTCTTTGGTCATTTCTATGCTAAGGTGACATGTTGCAAGAAGTCTGAGTGCAATAGGACTCTTCCATTTAACTTTTTTTGGCAGATAGTATAGTCTGATGCAAAGTTTTTTTCACTTTTCATTGGAAAACATGCATGTACTTTTAGTCTCAATAGGCATATATTTGAACCACATACTATCCTACAGTAGAAAAACATGAGTCATATGAAAGGAAACAGGTACAACAATCATTGTAAAGTGGTTTTTATACATATTTAGAGAACTCTTTATAATGGACTTCTACTCTATAAACCATTTTGCCTCATAATCGCATTAGGAAAAATTTTTCACACCTGGTTAAATGGGCATTTTAAAAGTCAAAATGCAAATATATATATTCAAACTCTTTTAGGTCATTTTTTAGTAACAACAAGCAAAGGAACTATGTCAATTGGACCTGCTTTGATACGATAACTGCACTTTATTTTTTACTAGATAACATTTTTGTTCACTATGGAGATTCCGTATATCGTCAAGTTATTGGAATTTCGATGGGGACTAACTGTGCACCACTTATTGCGTACCTTTTTCTGTATTGTAATGAGTTACAATTTATGACTAAAATCAGCAAAGACCCATCGAAACAACATCTGATACAAAAATTTAATAACTTTTTTTAGATATTTAGATGATATTTTGGCTCTCAATAATGACGACTTCAATATGTACACTAAAGATAAATCACTAAAGAGAGTTATCATCCTGAACTGACTTTAAATAAAGCTGACACTAACATTGAACACTGTCCTCTCCTGGATCTTGTTATCTATATCTTTAACGGGAAACTTAATATCAATATTTACGATAAAAGAGATGATTTTTCCAAACCAGTTGTTGGCATGATACTAAACCCCTAACGGGAGGGATTGTGCTCAATTTCATATGATGAAGAAATAATCTTTCAATCAGTTTCATTAAGGTCTGGAGCTGGCGTGTCAGTAACTGCTAGTAGTCCTTTGTTAATTTATGTATCATTGCCATTTTGCTTAGTTTCTTCTGTTACCTATTCTGACATCGGACTCGGGCTTCTTTTAAGCTGAATTTTACTGTGCGTATTGCCGTGTGTTTGTTTATTCTACATTGGCTAGAGGTATTTTCTGCTCTTTGATCGGGTTGTTGTCTCTTAGACACATTCCACATTTCCATTCTCAATTTTATTGGGTATTCAAATTTATTAAACGTAGATTAAAGTACATGGATTTATTGTATGAACCACATTTGCTAGATCTGCCGCAACCATAATAAAACAAATTTAAAAAGACAGACTGCACAGCCACATATATAACTATAAAATCAACTTCATTTGTTCCCCTAGTTTTCAGTTAACCATGAATGTTGATTTTGTTTAAGAAATTGAACACATTTTCTGGGGAAATTTAAATTTCGTGATCTCCGAGTTACCATCCAAAGAACAAATTACTGTTACACAGTATTACAAATGTGAATATAGGTTCTTACATTGATATCATTAAATTATCGGATTTATCCATCTTTTCCATAGGTAAACCACAAGTTATCCTATACACAAGATTTTGATAATTTGTTACCCGTTTTAGACTTTGCATATTAATATTTTTCTAGAACTAATGGACAATTCTTAACAAAAATTGACAGGAATAATGTATAGAAGGTCATCTGCACGCGCTCATTTCTAATAGCCTGTCTAATTCACTAACTTTAATTAAAGAACTTCTTATCAAATTTGGTACAAAATCATATGAATAAACACATCAAAGATGACTTACCAGGGGCGTGTTTTATTGGTCTCTTCTGCACATCTCCAGAAGATCTTCTGGTGAAGAGTCCAAAAAAAATCTGAACCTCTTCTGGAGATATTCTACGGAAGATCAATAAAACAAAAATTCGATTTGCCGTCGAATATAGCAGATTTTTGTTATGTTTGATGACATAAATGAAGTTTACGATGATTTTATAGAAAATTAAGATACGTCTGGAAGATATGACTGTAAAAGTGTGCTCTGTTCGTGACATTTTTCTTTATTCTTTCCTCTAACTCAATTTTGCTAGACAAATCTGGCTTAAACCTCCACTATTTGATTTTCAAGAATAATCCTAAACTGCACAAAAATTCGTCAATGATTGTCTCGAATATGATAAAAAAGGACATCTTGTCTATCCTTTTTTTTTAAGTAATTAAACTGGATTATTTTTGTTTAAAGCAAGGATATCGGAAAGTTCTCAAAATCATTTTTCTTTGGTGGTCCTTGAAGAAAATCTTCTGGTCCTAACTATTATTTCTATTGCAAAATTTCGATGGTCAAAACCTGCGGACCACCATTTTTCAAAAATTTTCATTGTATATGTATCAATATGCAAATATACAATGTATACCAGACATTTCTCTGACTGTTTTTTTTTTTTTTTTTTTTTTTTAATTAATCCGTTGGTTGTGTACTGATTGATACTTCAGTCTGGGAGAACAAGATTTATTTCAGTACTAGTTATTATTAGCTTTGAACAAACTTCCAGTAATTGCAAATAATCTCATTTCGGTGCTTTGTGTCTATTGTCTTAATGTAAGTTTTTTTTTTGTGTGTCACGTACCGATCTTTTGAATTAATTTAATTGCAATGGATTTGTGCAGGTTGTTCTTATATTGTACTATTACACCACTGTCCCAGCTTCGGGAAGGGTTGAGTGCTCACAAACATGTTCTTGTACTGTTACACCACTGTCCCAGATTTGGGGGCGGGTTGGGCCGGATCCCGCTTACATGTTTAACCCCGCCACATTCTGTATGTATGTATGTGCCTGTCCCAAGTCAAGAGCCTGTAATTTAGTGGTTGTCACTTGTTGCTGTGTTACATATTTGTTTTTCGTTCATTTTTTTTGTACATTAATTAGACCGTTAGTTTTCTCGTTTGAATTGTTTTACATTATTTTGTGATTTCGGGGACTTTTATAGCTGACTATGCGGTATTGGCTTTGCTTATTGCTGAAGGCCATACGGTGACCTATAGCTGTTAATTTCTGTGTCATTTGGTCTCTTGTGGAAGGTTGTCTCATTGGCAATCTTCGTTTTTATATCAACCCTGCCATATTCTTTGTGTGCCTGTCCCAAGTCAGGAGCCTGTAGTTTAGTGGTTGTCGTTGGTTCATGTCTCGACTCATTTTTGATATTTTGTAAATTATTTTGTTATGTATAATTAGGCCGTTAGTTTTTTCGTTTGAATTGTTTCTCACACTTTTCACGTCGGGCCTTTTATAGACGGCTTTTAATACAGTATCGGGTTTTGTCATTGTTGAAGGCCTTAATTACTGTTGCCTATAATTGCTTACATCCACTTCATATTTGAACTCCGGTGGATAGTTGCCTCATTATCAATCACACATCTCTTCGTTTTGATATTATATTCCTGACTTTTAAACTCATGGTTTTCTGAACCGAGTCCTGAACATGCATGACATATTTGTTACTGGGCGTTAAAAACTAGCAACAAGCAATCAATCAATTTAAACTTGTGTAAAATAAGAAGAAAAATCATTTGATATTTATTCATTTATTGGGGTGGGGGACAGGAGGATTTCATATATAAATATGGTTGCTTGGTAAGAGCTGAAAAATAGGCATAACTAGCGACAGATTAAAAAAGTTAATAATGCCCTCTTCCCTTCCCCATCCTTCATCTTTAAATTTAAACTGACCACCACGGAATAGCCTAACTTAGTGTTGAAAGTAGCGTTAAACACCAATCAATCAAAATCTCTTTCCTAGAATATCAAAAAGTCGTCCCTTATCTGTTATTGTCCGTGTAGTTCTTATATTTATCCAGCTGATCGTCCTGCAGGGATGCCCTACTAAGACTGTCATACCATAAAAACGTTTATAACACAGCTCACATTCTAATATATCTGCATTCATAAATTTATTAATGTCATTTAGACTTAACAACGCCATGTTTGTTATGTGCCTCTGCCATCTAAACTACCTATCAAAAAGAAGAGGTGGAAGAGAGCCAGAAGATCTTCCCTATTAAAAAAAAAAACAGAAATGGACCTCTTCTGGCTCACTACCGAAGAACAAACAAACACGCCCCAGGATTTAAATTTGCACACCAAACGCTTTTCGTCTATAAAAGACTCATCAGTGACGCTCGAATTGAAAACTTTAAAAGGCTAAATAAAGTACGAAGTTGAAGAGCATTCAGAACCCAAAGAGAAGAGACATTTTTTAGTATGTTTTGAATAAATAATTAACGAACTTTTGATAGTCCCTAACACACAGAAATTGATTAAAGGGACCTTTAAAAAATCTGATTGCAGATTTATTTTCAGGAACTAAAAAAAAAACTGACTATTTTGTCGCTCAAAATGAGTATTATTTCCACAACAAGTAAACCCACACCTCCTTAATATAACGGTTAATCTACATTTAATTTATGATTTATAATACATTTTCTCTTTGTAGATAAAGACAATCATCCTGGCATGGAAGATTGTCATGACATAAGAGTTTCCTTCACGGTACAAAGTAAGAACTTCAAACACTTATTTTTGTATTTTTATTTCATTTGAATGTTAATTGAATGGCAGGTTAAAAGTGTGTTTGATTTAGGACAGATGAACGACAGAAAAGTATAACGAGTAACGTCACTTAATTATCAAGTAGTTTTGTACCTCGTCTGCATTGTATCCACATAAAACGTACCGATTTTCTCAATGATAACTCTCGGAAACCGATTACATTGTTCACCTTTTCAATGATAACTCACGGAAACCGATTACGTTGTTCAAGCTGTTCAATGATAATTCTCGAGAACCGATTACTTTGTTGACGCTCTTCAATGATAGCTCTAAGAACCGATTACTTTGTTCACGCTGTTCAAAGATAACACTCGAGAACCAATTATTTTGTTCAAGCTGTTCAATGATAATTCTCGAAAACCGATTACTTTGTTCACGCAGTTCGATAATAACTCTCGAGAACCAATAGTTTTGTTCACATTGGTCAATGATAACTCTCGAAAACCGATTACTTTGTTCACATTGTTCAATTATAACTCTCGAGAAGCGATTACTTTGGTCATGCTGTTCAATGATAACTCTCGAGAACCGATTACTTTGTTCACGTTGTTCAATGATAACTCTCGAAAACCGATAACTTTGTTCAAGTTGTTCAATGATAAGTCTCGAGAACCAATTACTTTGTTCACGTTGTTCAATGATAGCTCTCGCAAACCGATTACTTTGTTCACGCTGTTCAATGATAACTCCCGAAAACCGATTCCTTTGTTCACGCTGTTGAATGATCACTCTCGAGAACCGATCACTTTGTTCAAGCTGTTCAATGATAACTCTCGAAAACCGATTACTTTGTTCACGCTGTTCAATGATAACTTGCGAAAACCGATTACTTTGGTCATGCTGTATAGTGATAACCCTCGAAAACCGATTACTTTGTTCACGTTGTTCAATGATAACTCTTGAAAATCGATTTTTTTGTTCACGTTGTTCAATGATAACTCTCGAGAACCGATTACTTTGTTCACGTTGTTCAATAATAGCTCTCGCAAACCGATTACTTTGTTCACGCTGTTCAATGATAACTCCCGAAAACCGATTACTTTGTTAATTGTACACGCTGTTCAATGATAACTTTCGAGAACCGATTATTTTGTTCAATGATAACTTATTCCATTTGATCAATATTTGCCCTTGAAATATAGACCAAAGAAAAATATGTTAACAATCAAAATATGCAATCTTGGTTATGTCTTACCAACTCGGGTTGACTATAGTTATACAATCAGTGTTAATGCGCATGTGGGCAACCTTCTCGGATCGAATTGAAAACTTTACACGAATTGACTCTCAAAATGGAAGAAAAAATATAGAGCAGCGGTTGTTAATTTTCTTTTAACGGACGTCGACAATGAACAACTTTGTGTTCAAATTTGTAACATAGATAAATTAAAAAAAACTCTATTATTTATTTATTTTCAGTTATAAGGTCTTTCCACTTTTCTGTGGAAAGACCTTTTGGTTTTCTTCTGATTATTATTATTTTCTTCTTCCGCCACATTTTTTCTTACGATGCTTTGTGGTTTTGCAAGATGTTGCTTAGATTTTTTGCATATGATATCGAACAGTTATTGCGACTTTGAAACTGAACCTGTTTAACCAAACACTTTTTATTGTAAGAGTTATCTCCCGGAACACTGTTTTCCATGTGTGCGCATCTCCTTTGCAACCGTAAAAGATTACGACAAAATTATTTTTCCAATTTGCTCGTTATATCCTCAGAATATTTTTGACCGAAGCCATCCGGAGACTCCATATGAGAGTTATATCCCCTTATGCATTTGATATAAGTGATATATATTTGCAACTGGTAAACCATAGGTGATAGAGACATAGGGTCTGTTGATTTAAGGTCCTTGATCCAAAATAAAGAAAATTAGGTTGAGGTCAAAGGTCAAGGTCCATGTTGTGATTTTTTTACATTCAGTTTATATCGCATCTTTTCAGAAAGAGTTATAGATATCGACAAAACAATTTAACCAAACTGTTTGTCGCGACATGTCCTTACTGGAAATTTTTGTCAAAATGGTACGCGTCATTTTATTGGAGGACTTATGCCCCAGTTTTGGTCAAATCGACAAATTACTTATCAAAACTTCAAACTTTGCAGCTATCATGTTGTAACTGTGACTTATCTCAATTATCAACCACAGTCTACCACTACACTCACACCCCCCCCCCCCTTTTTTTCAACTGTTTTTTTCTTTGTTTTAGTTTCCCATTTCTATGAGAAAAAAATCGCTTTTAGTCCCGTACATTTTACTGTCTAATCATTCTTATGTACAAACTTTTTCTGAAATAGAAATCCATCCATGCAAAAATCTGCTCCAATTCATGTATTTTCCGAAAATTAAGTTAGGCGCAGTCCACTTGATTGAAAAATTAAATTATATGACGTAGAAATCGCTCCCAAGTTCGTAAATATTACTGAAATCCTTCAATCAAATTTCTAAACATGAATTAAAATACAAATCTGCTCCCGTAAACATGTGTACGTAAAATGCATTCATGATCCGACATCAATAACCTGTAAATAATAAAACCAATAGTGATCGTGTTTGTCCGATCAATACACATGTACTCTGTTCAACGGTCTCCCCTGAAAAGATATTAATATTTTAACTCCAGACATATATATTTGAGCGTCAAGTGACTTCAAAACACCCTTGGCGCGCGCAAACCTAAAATTAGAATTAAACATTCCATATCCAAATATAGAAAGTGAAACTTCCAAAACAAAATGTTACTCAGTTTTTTCCTACAAGTTCAAACAAAATTCACACACAGCACATAAAAGAAACCATGAAGTACGAGTTCTCGTAGAAAATAGAGAAAATTAAAAAAAAAAGAAGATGTAATGATTTTTATTTATTAGGAAATCCAGAGGCTGTCCGTTTTTGAGTGCGGGATGTACAAGTTTGCAGCCACGTCGTCAGTCAGAATTTGGACGTTAAGTACGGTGCCTCGCATAGAGAGAGTGCCATGCAAACTTTCAAATAATCAATCAATTAATTAAACAATCAACCAACCAACCAATCAACCAACCAACTAATCAATCAACCTTTTTAATACGAGTCCAAGATTGCATTTGTTTTGTTTTTTTTGCTTGTTCCAAGAGACCCTATCCCATGTGTTTACTTAGTATATCAGTCAGTCAACCAACCAACCAACCAACCAATTAATCAATCAATCAATCATTCAATCAATAAAAAAGATCAATAAATCATGTTTCGGAGGGAGAAGACCGTTTAAGAATTGTTTTTAAAACAATTGATTTATATTTTACATTAATTTCTGTTCTATTGATAAACGTCATCGACAGTATTTACACATGCACAATATTTGTTAATGCCAAAATCTAACCAAAAAATGAATTTAACTAAAGATCCCTCTTTCTTTGGATGTGTTTTATAAAATTTTAGTTATGTTGTATCACACTCTTTTAAGCTGTCATTGTTTGTCGTCATTTTTTGACTCTACTAAACCTGCCTTAGACCAGGATTGGTGTCAAGTTAACTCTGGTAGATTCAAAGGTCAATTTGGGGGTTCTGTTGAAGCTCTAGTAAACTGAATATCGTCGTTATTATATACGAATATCAATTTCAAAATAAAACGTATCAAGGTCGTTTAAAATCTACATTTAAATTAATTTATATTGTTTTTGAGACTGTCTTATGCTGAAACACGCCCACCCTTATTAATGTTATATTTTTCTTCTCATTTTCTGTTGTTTTCCATCATTATAGCTCAGAAATCAAAAAACGGGTTGTATGGAGTATATGTATCAACACTCTGCATTAAGATTCCAGTATTTCGGATATGTTGTCCAACATATTCTGATAGTTATAGTTTATTATGTAGTTATATCACATGTGAGTCTAAGCAATTCAATAGTATAATTTATTCTATCGTCTTTAGAAAAAAATTCTACTAGATTTTGAAATAATTTTCTTTTGCATTGGTTTTCTTACTACTTCCAGTACATCGCATATGAGCCAGAAATGAGATAGTCGGTTGTCTCCCTTTTGGCACAGGTGACATATTACTTCCAATTCATTTGACTTGGCTCTGTGTGATTGTAGAAATATATCCACCTGTAGAAATCTTAACTCTCGGTGGAAATTGATGCATACGTTTAGAATTGGGTGTTGTTATACGGACCAATGGATGACAATGTCCAAATTTGTATATTTGAGATACATATTGTAGGCTAGAAAATTGTTCTTTCTCATCTATAATCTTTTTATGCCGGTACATATTTATTTTATTGATCATACATTTCTTCCAAGTTATCTTAGGTGGTACAGTATCAAATAATTAGCAGGATCATTGTGATAATATATGAAGGAAAGGCGCACTATCAATATATTGATAAATTAACATAGTTTATTTTCATTTATCTTTTAAAATAAAAAAAAACGTTTTTTAAACATTTGATCAAATCATTGATCTATTGATATTTTATTTTAATGCCTATTCGCTATACTATCTGTGGGCCACAAATATCTATATTTTCTATAAACTTACTAGTTTTAGTTTTATTGTGGAATCAGAAAATGCTTTAGAAACATGTAAAACGCCGACTACAACTAGACTATCTAACTTGTTTTTGGTCAATTTATTTTGTCATCTTTTAAAATTATTAAGAGACGTAGTCATCTGCTTATTTCAATATACATACTACACCAGCAGCTAACATTTTTTTTATTCTGGAGTCAAGGGAGGGGGCATTTAAAATTGCCAATTGTTTTGTTTAATTACCGATTAACCGTGTATTTAATTTATATTTCGATATCTTGTTAATCACTGTTACAATTTGATGAATATAACAGATAAATTTGCATAAAACAACTTACGGTGCAGTCCGGTGTATCCGCGCACCTAAGACTTTTGGCTTCACTTTGGTAATCTCATAAAAACAATGATTGGATACTATTGTGTGAATAAATTCATGACATACCTTAATTTTATGAAATCTTCTTTATGTATGGTTTCACCCTTAAGATTGTATGTAATGTGTGTCCCAAATAAAGGAAACCCCTATTTTGACAATTCTTCAAGAGGGACGAAAGATACCAGAGGGACAGTCAAACTCATAGATCGAAAACAAACTGACAACGCCATGGCCAAAAATAAAAAGACAAACAGACAAATAATAGTACAGATGACACAACATAGAAAATTAAAGACTAATCAACACAAACCCAACCTAAAACTGGGGGTGATCTCAGGTGCTTCGGAAGAGTATGCAGATCCTGTTCCACATGTGGCACCCGTCGTGTTGCTTACGTTATTACAAATCCGGTAAATAGTATAATTCGCTAGGTCACATTCGTGAAAAGGGAAGGGTATTGTAGTTACGACATATGGAACATATCCGATATCATCTGTGAAACGGTTGTTCCATAACGGTCAAATGTCCTGTGATTTCGCACATGCCTTCAAAAAATAGCTTATTTTGAATACAGGAAAGATTGTCTGCTACGAAATATAGGTCAGTTTGAACCAAACTGCCAAGGATGGAGAGCAAAATTTATTTCATTTTGATAAAAAATTGACTTAAATGAAACTAATTTTATCTGATGATGTATTTTTGTTTATGGAAAATGGCTAAATATGGTAAATCCTGGGAATGCATTTATAAATCTATGCTTGAACAATGTTTATCTTTTTTGTCCCTTCGGAAGACTAAAACAATTACAATAACTATTCTATTTGTGTTACATTGCGGATATGACGAAATCAGGTAATGCGCGGTTTCACCGGCCGCGCGAACACAGGGGATTCTTTTAAACGAAAACCTGTGAGAAACAAGTAGACAGCAAAGACAAATATCAATGGACCAATTATAAGATTACTTGAGCTGTGAAAACATATATGTGGTAAATTGCGTAGTAAATGGAAATGTGAGTCAACTTTACAAAGTTAAATTAGATTACATTTCAGTCCAATACACAAATATGAAATTAAGGCGCTATATTCACATCACATTTGTATCTAAATTCAAATTATCGTAAAGAAAATATGATTTATTTCAAAATTAAAGGCGACATCGATTTTTAAGATATCGATCATTATAATATCGACATTGTCGATTTAAACTTTTTAGTTTGAAAATTATTTTTTTCAAATTGAATGGAATCAAAAGGTGTAGTCTATGTAAACCTTCTTCACACTACAATGAACAATATGTATATTACATTCAAATATAACAAAGCACACACTAACATAATGTATATTTCAAAACTAATTCATAGCTGATTTGAAGAATGCATTAAATAACTAATAATATTATTAATATGCTACTTAACAAATATTGATAAATAAGCATATTCGTAATAATTATATGAGATTTAGTAAATGTACAAATTGATAAATACTAAAGTTGACTTAAACTAGAAATCATGATTAACAGGAATCAATATAGTTCGTTCCCTTTCTTAAATCATAGGGATTTTGTATTGGACTTATATAATAAACCATTTACATATTACCGACTTTGACTCCCAAGTTTTTTATTTTTCGACATGTTACCTATGTATGGACCATGTGTTGTTCGTTTTTGTGTGCCTATTTTCTCGCAGGGGTTGGTGAATGGTTTTGTATTTTGTTCTTCCAAACATTTCTGATACTGGTTCTGTTATATTATTCATTATTTGTTATATAGGTTTATCGGTATAAATATTGGTTATTAGTCCCTCACCGACGAAGTCGAAGGGGACTTTAGGTTGCTCTCCGTCCGTCCGTCAGTCCGTCAAATCTGTTTTTCACATTTTTTTCTCCCTGCTTAACAATATTGATTTGATATTTGGTATATAGTTTCATCATGACCAGTTACAGATCAAGGTCAAATGTTGTTCCGGTCTGATGATTTTGGTCCTTGGACTTAGCAGATTCACTTAAATAATCAGTTTTCCGGATTTTTTTCTTATGCTTTGCTTGAAGATATTGATTTAATATTTGGTATATAGTTTAACCATGACAAGTTACAGATCAAGTTTGAATTTTGTTCGGTTCGGATGATTATTTTGCACAGTTGTGATCGTCGGACTTAGAAAATGCACGCAAATAATCAGTTTTCCGCATTTATTTTGTTATGCTTGAAGATATTGATTTGATATTTGGTTAATAGTTTAACCATGACGAGTTACAGATCTAGTTTGAATTTTGTTCGGTTCGGATGATTATTTTGCACAGTTATGGTCCTCGGACTTGGAAAATTCACGCAAATAATCAGTTTTTCGTCATGTTTGAAGATATTGATTTGATATTTGTTATATAGTTTACCCCATGACAGGTTATAGATCAATTTTGCATTTTGTTCCAGTACAATGAATTTTTGACCGGTAGGGGACTATGTATTACCATGCAATACTCTCAGAATGCTTGTTAACTTAGAAACTGCAAGTCGCTTATCTATGAGATTTTGACATACGCAATAGTCATTAATTACTAAAGATTAATTCTTTACATCTAATCTTCATTGACCAACTGGCTGATGATTGACAGTCAAAACAAAATGAACTGAATGGCAGAGTCAAAGCAATCAGTTTTAGTCTAAGTAACATGATTTGTTTATCAGTTGTTATGGGCTTCGAACTATCTGTCAGTAACGGCGAGTACTCTCAGATAGGTCCTGTCCCAGGTTACCGGAGGGTTGAGCGATTACAAACATTTTTAATCCCGCCACATTCTTTATGTGCCTGTCTCAATTCAGGAGCCTGGAGTTCAGTGGTTGTCGTTGGTTCATGTTTTTCATATTTGTTTTTCGTTAATTGTTTTATTATATATTAAGTGGTTTTTTTCAATTGAATTGTTTCATATTTTTCTTTTCGGGGCCTTTTATAGTGGACTATTCGGTATGGGTTTTTCTCATTGTTGAAGGCCGTACGGTTGTCTATAATTGCTAACATCGACTTCATTGGAACTTTGGTGGATAGTTGTCTCATTGGCAATCATACCTCATCTCCTTATTTTTATATAGAGTTAAGAATTCACACCAATGATATTTATGTTCTGAATACAAAACTATCCGATTGCAAGGGATTTTTCGCCAGAAAAAATACGAGATCATCCCTTAACTTTTTGAACGTCTCACTTAATGATGATCATTGACGAATTGATCTTGGGTTACGATTAGCCTTTCGAAGCCCTTGACAGAAACACATAATGAAAACATTACGGGAACTAGCAAGTAAATCCCTTCTAATTATTCTCTCTAATATTTTTTCAGGCATTGATAAATGTAATGCATCAAATGTTAACCATTCCATCCATTTGGCTAAATGTCCAGGTATGAACGTTATGTAATATTTATATAGCTATTTGTTTGATTTTATGAATATTTTCTTTTAGTCACCAGTTACTTTTATTCTATCCATCATCATTTTATGAAGATAATGTTTTTTTTTGTATATATACCTAATACTAGTATAATGAGTAGGTGATCCACAATGATATTAGAATAAACTTGTTGGAAAGTTTAAAACAAATCGTTAATTAGACGAAAAAAATACACAATTTATTTTATCTTTGTTCTATTCATTGCATACATTTTTAAACATGTGAAATTTTATAATTCTACAAAATCTACCCAGTGGCGGATGCAAGGTAGAGAGTGTACGACCTAACTGTGATCGGGAAAATATCAATAATGGTATAAAATAGTCATTACTTTGTACTATTACGGACAATTATGACCCTCCTTTTTTTTCTTAATGAATGAATGATTTTATTCTCATAAACTAATGACATAGTTATAGAGACAATAAGTATATACAACAATATAATGTACGGTGCATGTGTGAAAGAATGATATACATTAACCAGCAGGAGATACTTTCACATCAACAGCATCACTCTATCGACATGTTTTTTTCTAAAACTGTAATATTACTTGAGGAAAATAGTTTACAAAATTGTAAGGTTTTACCTTTTTCCAACAAAATTCTAGTAAATATTCATTTCTTTCATTGTCTAAAGATTTGTTAGACAAAATATAATGATACTCGTCACCGATTGCAGCGAACCAAAGAGATAACACAATCTATCATTTCTAGACAGATTATGCCATCTCCCTGTCTCAACTGGTAAACGGTGACTACCACATCTAAATTTACAAAACATATACATACAATTCAATGGTAAACTAGATGTATATTCTTTAGATTTAAATTTGTTTTAAATATTTTATAACATATAACTTAAGAGGTAGAATTAATATTTTCATCTCATTCCTTATATATATATATATAAATTGGTCTATCAGTTTTTGTTCTACACATTTAGAAATCCATAAAGCAGAAAAGGAACACTGTGGATTCCAAATATTTGACAATCCACAATTGTCTAATGTGTATTTTAAATAAAATATAACCATTTACTCTCAAAACCTAATTATTCGAATAAATAAATAATAACTATATAATAAAGAGGAGAGTTTACATTCTTTTCCATGTAAAAGGCGACACCAAAATGTTACCATGCGAACTCTTGCATGAATTGAAATGGGATATCTACCCAGATATCTGTATATCATAAGCTTTGGGGTAGATTGTTTAAAATGAAGTATAAGTTTGCAGAATCACAAATGAACTCTTTCGAGTAACTCCCAAGTTTTCAAACTCCCAAATTTCACGACCATAAAGAGTATCGGTAAAATAGTTTTGTCGAACATATCTGCTTGACATTCAAATAATAGATAAAAACCCATACATTGCTTTTGTAGCTATTTTTGTAAATATTTTCTTGTCTTTAAAAATGAGCCGCTTTTCGAAAATATAATTCAATAATATTTATACTCATTTACTATCTCCATTTCATGATTATAAATATTAAAATTCAAATTCTTTGATAGTCGACCTTTTGTGATAATCATTACTATGGTTTTCTGTACATTTATTTTCAGTTTCCATTGTTTACAATAATAAAAAAAAATCGTTTAACATCAATTGTAAATCTTCACTTGATTCTGAAATCAAAATTGCATCGTCTGCATACAATAAAATAAACATTTTGAAATAAACCATCAATTCATTTTCTAGATAGTTTCTAAACCTTTAGCATTTGCAGATCTAGAAAATCTTGCAAGTCATCTAAATATAAAGAAATGTATTCTCTAACCCTGATTCCGACTCTTCTAATGTAGCAAACAAATCAGAATAAAGTTGAACGAAGATGTCGATAGTTTTGGTAATTCTTTAAGGCCATTTGTTACTATTACTCTGATGTGGTTTTCCTTAACAGATTGTCTCAAGCTACGCTCACTGTGTACCTGGTAACAACTATTTGAGGAATACATAGGTGACATGTTGTTACGCCGAATTTCTGTTTTTTATCCCACATGCAGTTTCTTAAATTGGCAATCAAAACTTTTTTCTCAAATCCAAGTCGACATTCTTTACAGAACATATCTACTTTTTTTTTTCTTTATTTTCTTCCCGTCATGAATATGCATGACATATTTGCAACTGGATTATAAGCGTACAATTTTCAATCAAACTATCTCGATCTAAACGTTCCTCGTGATGCTAATTCTTAAAAGGGCATCGACTATAGTAAGAAACGGATTACTTTACTTTGGTTTACAACACGCATATACTTCGTACTTGTTATACATTTTAGTAATAACATAATTTATTATAAAAGCTTCAATTAATAATTAAAATTAATCACTACATGTATGCTTTTTTCTGAAAAATCCTTTTTGAACAGACTTCAAACCTCCAACTGTTACTTCAACTGAAGCTACCTATGCTGAAGACATCGGAAGCAATGTTACACTCAACTGTAAACATGATTCCAACGACCCTGTTACAAAGGTTGAATGGTTATTTCAAAATACACTTGATAATTCATATAGAGTAAAAAATGTTACAAATACAAATTTGGCGAAGTATGGTGGATCTACAGTAGCTTCGCCTTCATTAATAATTTATAACATCATGCCAGATGATATTGGGGAATATAAGTGCCTAGCTTCCACGGATTATGCTTCGGAACCAGGATCTGGTCCTCCCATTGACGTTGGGTTACACGAAGGTATTTATTTAAATTAGAATCGCCTAATAACTATTCAAGAAATAAGAAGACAACAAAGGGAGCAATACAAAAAATATAATTTGTATAATCGATTACAGCATGGCAAAAATATGAAAGGACGAAAAGAAATGGTTGCTAAAACTAACTTAAAAAACAAACCTCCCAAAAATCGGGGGTGAACACGAATTCTCAAGATGAAAAAGCGGTTATTTTTCTTATCAATATAAGTCGATAGAGATAGATACAAACTATCTCTATTCACATCCGACATTATGAACAACGCTATAACATATGGAAAGTACGAGACTTACATCTTACATTGTAGTGTCATTGCAGGAAATTATACAGCTTGTGCAATCTTTATGCAAATACATCTATGTTAATACTCTCATATAAAATAAGAAGATGTGGTAGGATTGCCTATGAGACAACTCTTCACCAAAAACTAACTGACGTAGAAGTTAACAACTATAGGTCACAGTACGGCCTTTATCAATGAACAAAATCCATACCGCATAGTAAGCTATAAAAGGTCTCGCAATGACAAATGTAAAACAGTTCAAACGAGAAAACTAACGGCCTTATATATTTACAAAACAATAAACGAAAAACAAATATGATATACGGCAACAAACGACAACCACGGAATACACCTTATCGCTATTTGGTCAAATCCGGGAAAAACGGTTACTTAGACAACTTCCTGTTGAGGTCAAGTGGAGCAAAACAAAGGTTATCAGCAATGAGCTGAGGGAGGAAAAAGTTTGGAAAGTGGGCATTTCAAAATTTTGATAGTTTAAGAAGCACTTTTTAAACAAAAAATTAAAGTCATAGAAATGCATTGTTTGATGGGTTTACGATGGTTTAAACATATCTCAATAAAAAGTTTTATGCACAAAACATTGTTTGAACAAGGCCCCAGATAGCTTCAACTGGTTTTAAAAGTTGTGTAACTTTAGAACTTATCTGGATAGGAGTTCTTAGTCGGTTGACTTGGGTCAAGCACATACAGAATGTGACGAGGTGCAACATGTTTGCTGGCGCTTAAACCTCCCTCTATTTATTTTGATTTACAATTTTCCTTTGCACTAGTTTGGACAAAATAAATTGGCATTGTTTTTCATTGTTCTGATAATCGATAAACATCTGTTTAAAAAAACTGTCAAGTTATGTTTTTATGCTCAAAGGAAGATCTGTTTCAATGTGTTCGCTACCAAAGAGAAAGACCAGAAGAAAAAGTAGCCTTTGTTAGTCTTGTATGTTTTTTAAATTTTAGTTCTATTATATGTTTCGGAGTTTAGTGTGACGTCCATTTTTACTGAACTAGTACACATTTTTGTTCAGGGTCCAGCTGAAGCCCGCCTCCGGGTGCGGGATTTTCTCGCTGTGTTGAAGACCAATTGGTGGCCTTGGGCTGTTTTCTGCTCTTTGGTCGGGTTGTTGTCTCTTTGACACATTCCCCATTTCCATTCTCAATTTTATTTAAGACAATGTAATTCTTACGTGAGCTTATAAAGTTCTTTAATTATACAAAGTGCTTACATATGGGAATTACTTTTAACAGATTTGTATTGTGAGAATAATGATTTTTCAACTTGAAATTATATATTCATTTTTTTTTTTTTTAACCTCATACTTTTCATGAAAAATATTTGAGAAAAAAACAAGAAACGCTCACAATTTCATGGCGAGACAAAATATTCATTGTATGTAAGTCAAAATATTAAAGATAGGTATGTTACAGTTGTTATACAATATAAGGTACAGTTATATGTTGATAAAATGTCAACCTTCGTTGACTCTCTTAGTTTTAATATCTAATAATTTTAATGAAAATATTTATTTTCTTCCTCACATTCATAAAAGCATGAATAAAAGGAGACTTAAGGGATATATCAATGAGACAGAAATCTAACAACCCAAAATAAGCAAAATAAGCAAAATACATGATAAAGAAGTCAACATAAAGTTTTCAACGGTATACAGGTGTCTACAAATTATATATGGAGCTCTAAATGTACCAAATAACAAAACAAAAAAAACATTTGAGGCGGGATTAAAGTAAGTGTTTCAGATCGCACCACATTTTCATCAATTTCATTGTATATTCTTTTATTTAGTTAGCCCACTGATCAAAAGGTATAACATAAATGAACATACGACAAAAATTAGTATAAGAAAAACACTTATCCTTATAGGTAACAAAAACGTACAACCAAATCAATAGAAAACAAGTATACCGTATCAAAGGACACTCTACCAAAGATAGACAGCAGCGTAATATTTTATTTTGTTATATATTTGAATTTTGCATTCTGCCTATTCCAAATGCCAAAATAAAATATTTAAAATAAAAACTCATAAAAGATACCAGGTTTATAGTTTTTTTTACGCCAAACGCCCTTTTCGTCTACAAAAGACTCATCAGGCAACAAATCAAAATAGGTAAAAGGCAAATAAAAAAATTGAAGAGCATTGAAGGCCAAAAATACCGAAAGGTTTTGCCAAAAACAACTTAGGTAATATATTCCTGGTGTAGAAAATCCTTAGTATTTCGAATAACTCAAAGTTCTGTAAACAGTTAATTTAGAAATATGACAATATCAATGATAAATCATGTCAACACAGAAGTGTTGACTAATAAGTGCGAATTAACAAGCCGTTAACAACAAATGTATCAATAACTTTCAGTTAAGTTGTTTCTTCGTTTGCCAAAATTTAACACACCAAAATTAAATTTCTACCACTTCTTTTTGGAAAATAAATCATAAGTATCAATACCGTAACACATGCCGATTTACAACAGCATTCAAACAGCATGTTTGAATAAGTATCTGTATAAAATAGTTCTTCCGAAAAGGATTAATAACCGTTATTTCATTTAAATGCAAACAATGTTATTCGAGACTTAATGTGTAAAAAATATTTTTGCATGCAATGAAAATCAAGGTTGTGATTTCCTTTCAGTAATGCAAAGGTGATGAAATAGGAAATGTAAAGGGGATATTGTCTTTTTACCTTCAAAATCTAAAAATTGTCTGCGAACGCTTTAGGTATTGGAACTTTAAAGCCTGTGAAGTTTGTTTTATTTTTGTAAAATCTAATGGCAAATACAAAAAATATTGGGGAAACCAAAAAAGTTTCTAAGTTTTCCACCCTCCCCCTTTTAATTGTTGAAACTATGTGCTTCCCATTCATTTCATAAAGTTATCGAATTTTGTTTTCTTTGATGGTCTTTGAAGAAAATCTGCTGGTCCTGACTATCATTCATATTTTAAAGTACCAAAATTGTGTCGGTTCTGTGCAAAATTTTGGTGGTATAAACCTTCGGACCACCATGTTTCGAGAACTCTGTCATAAACAAAAAAATTAAAAATATACAAAATATACATTAAGGTAAGCATATGTGTATTACAAAAGTATAAAAAGTATAAATATATTGTTTCTCTTTGTATTTTTAAAGCTGCTCCTGTTTTCAAAGAATCAATTATTCTTTATGAGTTTGAAGTTGGAGGGAAAATACAACTTCCCTGTTCATACGTAACGTATCCTGCTGTTACGTTTGTCAAATGGAGTACCGACTCAGAGTGTGGTTTGAAAGATGATATGATCGGACCTATACTAAATCCAGATCTGATAATTTATAATGCAACGACTTGTAATTCAGGGAATTATCAATGCTGTGTAAAAAACAGTATAGTTTTAACAATTTCGTCAGTGTGTGGAAACAACATCTTAGTCGGTTGTAAGCATATTTTTATTATAACATGTAGAAAATACTTAATCAGCTGTGTGATAAAAAAAGGGGGGGATACACATTGTAATTCGGTGGACAATAAGCCAATGATGCAAATCAAAAACATCAAGACAGATGTACAGTGTATGATATATATAAAGCACATAATCTTTATTTTACATGAAAATGCTAATTAAATGACCCACTAATAAATGAATAACTTCCATTAGGAAAATGGTTGACCCCAAAATTTTGAAAAGCAAGATAATAAATAAATAGGTCGTCTTATTAGTCCGACCACACATTCAGACACTCAAAATAGTCAAATTGACACTCAATCTGGCAACCCATTATTGTGAGTGCCTATTAGTACGATGTGTTATTAATTCGAATGAAAAAAAAAAAAACATTTGACCGACACTTTAACGCATTAATCCGATAAAACAATGAATAAGTACAGCCCCGTGATTAAATATAGGTTAATGACGTCAAGGAAATTTGAAAACATTTGACAAGTAAGATTTTTTTTATTTGTTTGATCACTATAATACTCTTGGTCGTCCGTTCGTCCGTTGGTGCGTCGCTACTATATTTCTGTATAATAACTTGAATTAATCTGGAAAATAACCTTTGTAATTTGGAAAAGTTGTAAGGGCTTTCTAATAAAAAAATGTATCTATTTCTCTTTCGAACATTTTATTTTTGTCGTTCCAGAGGTATCACTCTTTATAATGCTTGGAATAACAAAATTTAGATCTCTGCACTTACAATACCCTGATTTCAATGAGATAAAATATAATGAACTTCTATATAAAGGTGATGCATGACCTGTATATTGCAATTTATGTCCTGGAAAAAAAGAGATTTTCCTTGAGTATGAGTCGTTTATTTTTATATTAATGGTTGAGATTGAATTTTAAACATATCAACTCTGATACCATAAACATATCGAACAATCATCTATAGAAAGAATAAGTTCAAGTGAATACATTTCTCTGGCATATTTTGAAAAATCTAAATAATTGGGAGAAAATTTGTCTTCTAAATATCTGCAAGTATTTTGAGAAATATCAATCGAGTGATGTTTCATTGGATTTTTATGAACATAGTTATAACCTGAGATTAGTAAGAGTAAAACATATTTGTCACTTTGCACTTTATAACAAGTTGTTTTTGTATGGAGGTTTTAGCTCATTTGCCGATTTAATTTTTTTCAATGTTGTCCAATCGTAAATGAGTTATCAAATGAATAGTAATAGAAATTGTTTCAAAGTTTATTAAATATAGATAGTGAATTTTGTGATGAGGGAAAATCTTTGATAGTTTCTGTTTAATTTATTGACAACTTTTATAGACCTGGGTCGATTTAGAGCTTAGCATATACTAGTAGACGCCTGTCTGTTGATGCAGACTATTTGACCCTCTATATATTCTTTTTGGGGTTTTTTTGTCGTTAGATTGTTGTCTCATGTACATGTATCTAAAAGCCTCTTGTATTCGGAGTAAATGACAGAATTATATGCCGATTTTAGTTAGTGTACTTTGTTAAGTATGAAATGTTTAGTCTTAAATTCCCAATATCACTGAACATAGGTAATTAATTTTAACATACCTTTTCAACTTCTCATTTTAAACATACGCTTTCTAACGAATGTTTTGCCGGACCAATGGGTTATCGGAATATTGGTTATTGAACAATTGGCTTAACCGCATAAACAGAACAGTCAAAATGGTCTTATCGAAACTTTAACTGAGAAAGTTGCAACTTTATTATGATCACAAAAAGAACTACAAATGTATCCTCAAGATCTGTTATTAAAATCATATTAGTACCGAAGTGTGTACAACTGAGCGGTAGTTTCCCTAGGGACTAATAGTCAATTGTCGAAAGTTGCGTTTACCACCAACAATCAATCAATCAGTCAATCAAATAAAAAATCATCCTTCGGATTTTAAATCAAGAGCTAAATTATATTTGTTAAAACTCATCAAAGATACCAAGCTTGGTGATTTTGGTTCGCAAGACACGCGTTTCTTCTACTTTAGTCTCCTCAGTGGCGCCGGATCGAATCAGCAAAATTGAAATACCAAATCAGTTTAATCAGTTTTCATCAATAATACGTTACGTAGGTCTGAAAAATCACTTATACTTTTCTAAAATTCCGGCAACCTGCATTATATCACGACTTCATAGATAAACACATTTTAACGTAACAAATACGGTCAGAGACAGTATTGGGTCAATTTTAATACAATTAATGCATATGTGTCTACGCAAAAAGCACAGTTGCAGTTTAAAAGGTTATTTCATAACAATGTGCCATAAGCACCGGAAAAGGTCTTTTTCTCCGTTTTAAATTCGGTGGATTTGAAATACAAATGTCGACGCTCATAGGCATTACGTCATATTTGGCACAGTAATGATACCTTTGCGTATTAGTGGTTAAAATACACCTGATGTTTACTAAAATGAAATATTTCTAATTCATAACTTAATGGCAACATTTTGGGAGTACCTGATTTTATTGCGTTATCATTACAGATAGGCCTATTGTAATAGTGATAAGAGAACCGATTGTAGCAGAATACCAAACGCGACATACCATAGAATGTAGCATAAAAGCCTTTCCTAATATCACCTCCGTAGAGTGGAATATTACAACCGAGGCTGGAACGAAAATCTTTTCATCTGATGAAAACAACTTAGGAAAATATTTTGGATCTTCAGTAACTTCTCCGTCACTAGATATCTTAATGGCAGATTTTACGGACACGGGCCGGTATATATGTACAGCTGAAAACATCTTTGGGAAATCGTCAAGTACTGTAGTTTATATACAAATGTATGGAAGTGAGTATTTTTGTTGTCAAAAGAAAAGTGAGTGTGTCAGCGTGAGTCTTTTTTTTATTTAGGACAATCTATTATTTTAGCTTCGCTGACTGCTTCGTCTTCTCATTACAGAATTACTTACGAAAATGATTTGAAATTGCCGTTCTTTTACTGGATAGTCTGACCTTACACTGTCAAAACTTTTTCCTCAGATTGGCTTAGAGATTATTTTTTTTTATGTATTATTTCAGTTTCGCTGACAGTGTCATCTACTTATTACACAGTTGTTTACGGCAATGATGTTGAATTGAAATGTAATATTACTGGAAGACCAGACATTACCAAAGTAACTTGGAGTATGCAAAAAGGGACCGGCGAACATCAAATTAATATGGCTAACATATTGAAATATAACGGATCAACGTTGTCAGAACATTCTCTTACAATATATAATGTGATATTTGAAGATGATGGGATTTACTTTTGTGGAGCAGGGAATAGTTACGAGAATAGAACAAGTCAGGAAATCACACTTACAGTTACTAGTGGTAATTATTGCTTATACTTCTCTTGTCGGGTGCCTCGGAGGACGAATGGTCTTATCAGTCAAACTACTGTATTACTAGTCTGTCAACACTGAGGTTGTGAGTTGGAATCCCGCACGTGGCAGTTGCACTCGACTCAAATCTTCATTAACAAAGATTGTCAGTTTTCCTACCGAAAGTCAATGGTTCTGTACGGGCACTGCGGCTTCCTCCACCAATAAAACTGACCACCACGAAATAGCAAAATCGGCATAGTGTTGAAAATGGCGTAAAACGCCTATCAATCAATCAATCAGAACGTCTCTTGACATTGCTGTAAAATGCGAAAATGTATCAACATTCAAAAATGAATCATCTGAAAAATCGATGTTAATGACGAGCTATTTTTAAGTGTAGTTTTTATATGGTAATAGATCATAAGTTGTTATCAAGTCATGTGATCGTTTGCTATTCTAAATAACCAATAGTTGAGCACGAACTTCTTGGTTTGTTCAGATTTATTTTTCTCGATCTTTAGTTTTTGTCTAATGTAATATGGAATATTGAATGTCGTTTTTCTTTTATTTCCTTCTTACTATTATGTTGTTTTTCTTTCAAAAACTTATGGTCTCGATTCTCACTTCTGTCATATTTAACTATTGAAAAATATCATATATTTTTACTTTAATTCCTTTAAATAACTACAGATCAAACTTTGACAACCACTACAGCTCAAAATCCTGGAACTACATCTACTTCAACGACGTCCACTACAATACAAAATCCTGAAACTACATCTCCTACAACGACGTCCACTTCAACTCAAAATCCTGGAACTACATCTCCTTCAACGACGTCTACTACAACTCAAAATCCTGGAACTACATCTGCATCAACGACGTCCACTTCAACTCAAAATCCTGGAACTGTATCTGCATCAACGACGCTAACTACACCACCAACGACTACAAAACCTGGTAAATTATTATTGTAATCTTTGTTTTTCTTTTTAGTACGTTTATCGTTAAATAACATTTAGTGAATGCTTAAATTTGTTTACGGTAAAAATAAGAGGGGAATGTACATATGAGGGTGTGGATGGGGGTTTACAGAATAGAGAATAATAAGCAAAAAATAAAAAGAATAGAGAAAAGTGACCAAAAAAATAAAGAATTGAGAATAATGAGTTGCTAAAATATATAGATTAGAGAATAATGGGCAAAAAGTATAAAGAATAGAGAAAAATGGCCTTAAAATTTAAAGAATACAGAAATTGTATCTATGATTAGCTTATTTACAATCAATTATTTAAGAGAAAACGCATAACTTTTAATATTGAATTGCATGATTAAAACAATATACCCCCAAAATATTTAGGATTTCCAACAATGATCGTTTATTGAATTCACAGGGATTAATATTAGTATAATTATAATGGTTGTTAGACGTCTCTGGTATGTATGAATTCAGCATGTGACATGTTCCAATACATTTGTTTACTGTTAAACATACTAGCTGTTTGCTAACGAAACATCGTATTAAGCGGGTTTTTTTTATGGAAATATTACATTTAAGTCTAAATAATAAAAGACTATTTATATACAACACCTAGGAATCAATCTGGAACACAAGTTTTGAGTAGCATAAAGGAATAATATGAAAATGGTTCATTTATTTATTTTATATGTTTAATTATGGATTATTCATTCTTTAGAGAAACAGATTTTACCTCTTTTTCCTCGTTTTTTTAAATGTGGCGTTTATTAGAACTGAGTATGAACAACATGCGCCATTGCAATGGTGAGGATCAAGTTCTTTTCAACATACGGGTTACTCTATTGGCAACGTTGGCAAAAGCTAAATATAACGTTGACAAGATAACCAGTCTAGTTTCCCTTTTTATAACTTTTAAAATTATATTTTGTAGAGGAGATTTCATGCCAATGTCCATGCAGCTCTCTTGGAATTGGAGCAAGGCAAGATCTATCCAACTATACAATAGATGAACTTCTCGAAATGTTGGCTCCTCAACTGGCAAAAGTGGAGAAAGAATTGTCCGTTGACAAATCTAACTTGTCGGCAACGATTAATAAAAGGATAAGTGCAAAAGATGAGAGAAAGTCTTCTCAGTCCATTGGCATTCTTGGAATAGTCTTCATTGTTTCCGTCATATTGGGCGTCGTTATCATAGATTTGATGTCAATTGTGGAATTCATGAAACCTAAATTGAAAAAAAAAAGGAAAAACTGATGCTTC
This sequence comes from Mytilus californianus, assembly GCF_021869535.1. Classification (NCBI taxonomy): domain Eukaryota; kingdom Metazoa; phylum Mollusca; class Bivalvia; order Mytilida; family Mytilidae; genus Mytilus; species Mytilus californianus. The sequence goes on from NW_026262626.1 coordinate 15,779,840, forward strand.
AAAACCAGAAGAACGTTCAGAATAGATGATATCATTTTATGGATAAAAATCCATATTTCAAGTTTTAAGCAATTTAAACGTGTATCGTTCTCAACTGGACACCTTTTGGTGGTTAAAAGTTACCCCTACTTGTTGTTGAACCTAGATTTGTCTGTCTTTACTTATAGAAGTTCCTGCTGTGTGTTTTTTTTTTATTATTTATACGAAATGATTATAATCAAATTTTGCATGAACCGCGAAAGTGCTTCTAGCTAAAAGAGTGATCGCTACTTCCATTCATTTATTACAATTTAAAACAAAAATCAAACACAGCATTCAATAGATATAAGAAGATGTGGTATGAGTGCCTATGAGACAACTCTCCATCCAAGTCAAAATTTATAAAAGTAAACCAGTATAGGTCAAAGTACGGTCAGTATATTTTTTACAGATTCTTTAAATAAAATATGTAAATGTAATCATTTCGAAATCTTAAAGTAAAACTAAACACGAACTTCCATAATCATTATCTATGCATACCATTGGATAATACAGATGGATGCAGTCCTAACCTGTACACAAGTTAACTTAAAGCAGTCCTTACGACTGCTCTATAGGTTAACTTGGGAACATGTTAGCAGACCTGTAAGTTAACTTTATCCCTAGCAGACCAGACCTCATGTCTGCTTTTTTAGGACTGCTGCAGACCAGTCTTGAGGAAAAGTTTGAAAGAGCAGACCTGTTCCCAGGTCAGGTCAGCTGGACCAGACCAGACCTGTTGACAGGTCAGCTTGACCAGACTAGATATGTGGACAGGTCTGTTTGACCAGACCAGACCTGTGGACAGGTCTGCTTGACAAGACAAGACCTGTGGAACGGTCTGCTTGACCGGACCATACCAGACCTGTGGGCAGGTCTGCTTGACCAGACCAGACCTGTGGACAGGTCTATTTGACCAGACCAGACCTGTGGACAAGTCTGCTTGACCTGACTAGACCTGTGGACAAGTTTGCTATTTAACAGATTTTACTGTAGGCATAGTTGATATTTGTTTTCACATAAAAAAGACAAAGATCGTATGATTTTCAATGATCGGAAGTCGATACTCATATAACATTCATCAATCAAAGCAGTCCTGTTTACAAGTTAACCTTGGATCATGTTAGCTTTATCTTGGAGGAGCAGACCAGACCAAAGTTAACTTGGGATCAAGTTAACTTTATCTTAGAGGAGCAGACCAGACCAAAGTTAACTTTGGATCATGTTAACTTTATCATGGACCAAATTAAAGTTAACTTTTATAAGAACAGGTCTAGTTTGACTTTTGATAGCAGACCTGGTCATAAGTTAACATGTGTGTAGGACTGCTTGTGGCAAAGTTAACTTCGTCCAAGGTTAACTTCAATACTGGCCATGGACCTGTCCTGAAGTTAACTTTTCGAGCAATCATTAAACAGTCCTAGGACCAAGTCTGCTTTTAAAGTTAACGCAAATTCTGTCCTAGGACCGGTCACAGCAGTCATAAAACCTGTCCTAAGTTAACTTTAACCAGTCATAAAGTCTGCTTATTAAGTTAACTAGCTGTAAAGGTTAGGACCGCACCCATCTGTAATTTATTTGCGATTTTAAGAATTATCATATGCACAAGGTACACGAACAATGTATGAACATTATTTTGACTAATTAAGTGGTTGAGCTTATTATTTTATTCTATTATATACACCTAAATTGCAATTATTGTTTGAATGCAAGTGACGTACTCAAATGATTCGTTTTAGGCAATAAACGATCAGCATTTATGTCAACATTACGCACAAGGTTATAGTTTTAATAATTTATAATTTTCACCAATTTAACGATGTCATTTTGCATCGGCAATATATACTGATAAAGGATAATTGTTATCTGTAATATCTTTTAACTTTTTGTGTTGTTATACACTTTTTAGACGTTTATAAATATACAATCATATGACCTTCATCAAAAGTTTATCTCCAAAAGTATTAAGGTTATTTTCTTGAGGTCCGCTATTCTCTTTTTTTATTTATATATACCATTCTCAATTAAAATGTATTTAAGAAATGAATGCTTCTTTTTGTAATTTTATTGGGATTTAAAAGTGTTGACCGAAACACATTTTGTATGAAACGCGGAAGCGCTTCATTCTAAAAATGTGTGCACGATCAACACTTTTACACCCCAATAAAGTTACAAAAAGAAGCATGCACTTCTTATGACTACATTAGTATGCTAATAAGACCATGGACAAAAAGTTTTACCAAGTTTTTATTTTATTTACTTGTGCACTTTTTTGTAGAAGCACGTGTAATCACGAATGTAATATTCCATTTTGATTTGAAGGTTAAGTTTTGAATGAATCGCGATTGTTGTTAGCCAATCAAACTAACGAATTCTTGTGAAACATACATGTAATGTAATTTTTTCCAAATGTAGCAAGTATTGCCCTCACATGAGGTGAACATCCAAATTGTTAGCCCGATATGGCCTGTTTTCCCGAGAGCTTTATGAAACCGTATGTGTAAATCATAATTAATTTTTGATTCAAGAATTTTAACTAGAATGTATACCAGTGCTAAACGTTATGAAAGTGTATAAAACCTAAGACAAGGGAACAGTTGTTTGCACATCTTTGCATTGCATAATATTTTGTGGTGTTGATAAAAAAAATGATAGCGTTGATAGAAACTATTATATATGAGAAATAAATGACTATTAGTCCCCTTTTTTAATGAGGCTACTCATTCTGATGAAGGATATTTTTTATCTGAAATATTTATTGATTTTTGGTGATGTCGTATGCTTTTAAGACGTATATCATTACTATTAATTTTTTTAGATTCCATAATATTAATTGTACACACTTATACGAATGGTTTCAATCGCTTGTTTTATTTTGTGCGCTCCCTATTTCACGATCTTGATAATTACCATAAAGACCATAAAGGTAATCATGCACTGTTAACAACCTTCGAGCAATAAATCAAAACTATTAAACTGAAATATCAGGAAGAGTGCCAGTTGTATATTTTTGTGTGGAGCATCGAAAGAAATGATAAAATTTGGTGTAAGCGTCCCTGTGTTATCCAATTTTATTCTAATTTTTAATTTTTGTTACAACATATACAAGCTTAACATGAAATCTAGTGCAGAATAAATCAAGTGCTTACATGTTATTTCCATTGAGTTCTTCTGTATCAATTTAAAATAAAATCCATCAAAGATGCCATTCTTATAAACCCGTGTTTTTAAGGTGACTAACAGACATATTAAGAAAAAAGGAGTCCACGAGACACAATTAATAATAGTATGTCCTACCTAGAAATCCATTTTTGGTGAAATACGAGCACTCAGAATTAAAGCATTTTGGGGAATATTTTGAAAGCAGAGAATAACGGAGTAATTTTGAGACCAGAGATTTATCAAGTATACATGTTCTATGTGAATATCTTTCATTGTAATCCAAACACGTTGAATAACATTTGTTGGTGGTTAGGTAGATATTTCCATTTTGCATCAGGCAACTCATTCTGACAAAGGATATGTTTTATTCGAAATATTTTTTGATTTTTGGTGTGTTGTAATCTTTTTAGACGTATGTAATTACTATTCATGTTTTAGATTCCATAATATTAATTGTACTCACCTATATAAATGGTTTTAATTGCTTGTTTTATTTTGTGCGGTTCCTATTTCACGATCTTGATAATTACTTTAAAGGCCATAAAGTTTATCATGCACTGTTAACAACCTTTGAGCAATAAATCCAAACTTCCAAACTGAAATATCAGGAAGAGTGCCCAGTTGTACATTTTTGTGTGGCGCATCGAAATAAATAATAAATACCGGTGTAAACCTAACAATACATGTTCAAGGGTTAGCCATTTTTTTTTTACTTTTTTTATTTTCTGTTACAATCTAAAAATGAAATTTAGTGCAGATTAAACGAAGTGCCTATATGTATTTGCCATTGAGTTCTACTGTATCAATTGAAAAAAAATCACCATGTTTTTGAAAGGTGACCAACAGATGTATTGCAAATTGGATTTTACGGATGAATTTGAATCTCGCACGCGGCAGGTGAATTCGACTCTTGACTAGGATTGTCAGTTTTCTAACCGAAGACCGGCGGTTTTGTCCTGGCACTCTGGTTTTCTCCACCAAAGAAAACTGAACGCCACAAAATAACCAATAGTGCTGAAAATGTTGTAAAACACAAAAAGTTGATATTTAGTTAATCATAACAAAGAGTGGAGAAAACTGTATTCAGACGTTTCTATCTTATGTAGTCCCTTGGTCGGTACTGTGCACTCTCATAACAAATGTTATAGAATGTTCTTTAATTATACGCCATCTTTGCATTATATACGTTTATATTTTTGTGCCCTTGAGTTTCCATCCATTAGGTTATTTAAAGTTGAATATATAAATAAAATGCTTCTGATGAAGTCAGTTAAGGCCTCGAAGGGCGAGTGGTCTAAGTGAATTAGTTCATCTACATTGATCATCTACATTAATCACTATTCTGTTAACTCTGAATGTTTGAGTTCGAACCTCGTTCATGGCGCGGTGTGTTCGATTCTGATCTTTATTGATTAGGCTTGCCAGTCTTTCTGCCGAAGTTCGGTGGTTTTCTCCGTTGATTTCGGCTTCCTGAGCCTTAAAAACTGGCCACCATGCTATAGCCAACATCGATGAAAGTGGCATTGAATTCCAACCAACAAAGAAACTGAATTCATTGTAACGATAATTGGGATAATCCAACCACCAACAACGTCAATACTATATTCTCTAAATATCATTAAATCATAGTTACAGAGAATGACATGCAAAATAGAAATGAAGATAAACACAGTTTGGTAGATGCAAGTAAACATACGTATAGTATTAAAGGGATACAATATGAAAACAACATGATAATGTTTATCAAGGATGACCTATTTTTTTTGTTTATTATTTTTAATTGCTTTACAAAGTTTTTTTAGAAAAGAAATTTCGATTGTGTGAAAAAGTTTCTCCACTTTTAGTACATTTAAGTGTCATTAATGCCATCAGAGCGGCAATGTTGTCAGAAGTAACCACGTTTTTCTTAGTTAAATTAATACTGTCCTTTTTTTATTTTCTGTGCGACAGATGATTGTAAGAAAAATTGCTTCATTATTCCAAATATTTTTTTACTTTATTTAACATGAAATATATGCCGCTAGACGTTGCGCATAACAGAATCAGGTCATATGTCAATTTATTTATTCTTTTAAAAAAGATCGGGAAGCTGAGCTAAGAAATACTACAGCCTACCGGGAACCTGATTCGTTCACTTTAATGTAGTTTGCCTAAATCATGATGATGATGATGATGATGATGATGATGATGATGATGATGATGATGATGATGATGATGATGATGATGATGATGATGATGATGATGATGATGATGCGGAGGAGGAGGAGGAGGAGGACAAGGAGGAGAAGGGTGGCTGGTTTACGTCCAGCGGCAAATAGATGCATATTTAGGAGAACAAGTTAGTAATATATGAATACTAACCTTGATTTGTACTAGATGGACACGATGAGCTAGACATTTGACGTGTTAATTTACAAGGTAGGCAGAAAGATATGTCTCCCTACCCAGACACATTATTCTGACTCCAAGTCGACCAATCTTTGCTCTTACTTCTGAATGCCGCGAGCTGTGCGGAGAATCAGCCAAAACCAAAGCCTGGTTTGACGCGGCGCGGGTTCGAACCCATGACCTCTCGCACTTGAGGTGAACATGCTACCACAAGACCACCGAGACGGTTTTTGCAAAGACAGTAAATTAAGGCGTTTCATAAGGACCAAAGTATAAATACATAACGTAAGGACATTTTTAAGTACCCTTCTGCATGATGTGTTTTCGCCTCCATTTATCTGTTCTAAAACAAAATTCAAAACCGTGTTTTCCATAGCGTTTAAATGTGAATATACATCTGCTTGTGGTCTTTTTGAATGATGAAAGTAACTACACTTGTAACATACCTGCAATGTTTGTTTTCAATCACTTAATCAAAGAAAAGCAAAACATATCTCCCGGCTTTATTGCATTCAAATCGGTATCATCAAAGTAACACCATCACTTGTTAATGACATAAGCATTAACATATCCAGCAAGTTTGGTTTCAATTGATTCTGAAGTTCTTGAAAACATATGTGAATATTGAACCAATTCGATTGCCTGTTTGCCCCCTTGAAGCCATACCTGACTCCCCATGACCAACATAACACTTTCCTTTAACAATCCGATCTTTTCTGATTGGATTCCATTAATATATCCCCCAGAACTAGAAATTAAAGAAACAACAGACACGGCTTCCTCCGCCTCATTTTTAGACTTATATCTCGAATTTGACATACACAGTCATCTCAGTACCAGAATCTATGACAAACGAGACGATTTTAATTTTAAAATTATAAAGTTCCCCCACCTTAGTAGCAATATACCAACTTCACCTGCATATGGGATATACATTTCCCAACTTATTCGATATTCAAGAGCTTGCAGCTCCTACTCAGACTTTGTAAAACGTCACCAGTGTCTGAGCAGAAAGTTGATGAACCAGGGGTATGTCAAAGAACGTCTCGTCCTTTTTCTAAAAAAGTTCATCGGAAGGTACAAAGACCTTGTTGATAAATATTCCGTATCAACTTCACAAATAATACATGATGGTCTTGAAGTATAGATTATGCATACTGACGTTGTTTATCATCTCAACAACGTGTAATATTGTTCTTTCATTTGTCTTTGTTCTATTATTAATATTACTTTTACTGTTTGGTTTGTTTTCTGTGATATCCATTTGACGTGGCTAGGTACTTATACATCCCGTCAATGTGTTTGTATTATCTTTCATTTTTGCTGGTGTGTTTTGTATATGCGACTTTTTGTGTTTCTGTGGTTCTTATAACGTGACTCTGTACCTTAAAAGATCCCGTCATTATGTTATTGTTCTATTATATGTCATTATGTTATTGTTCTATTATAAATTTGAAAATACTTTGAACGACAAACGACAAATTTATTTTACTCGCTTAGTGGTATTTACCATATGTGGATTCTTAAAAATTCTAAAGAACTTCTGGACAATTTTTAAATCTCGGTCTATTTCTTAAATTAATTCTAACATAACTTTTGAGTTTTTAACCGAGTATACCAACATTCCCCATGTGAAATTATAAAATTGTTTTGAATAAACATTGAATGACAAACTTTTTTCTTATGTGACGTTTACATTTTCTGACGTCAGACACGCGAAGCAATGAATGTGGTTTTTAATTTGATAGATGCTTTTGTGCTTTTTTTGTAAATAATTGTTTGTTTTGATATTGTAACACAGTGATGACTGCTGTACCCATATTTTGACTATTTTATTTATAATGTCTGTTTTGTTCACGCATCGTTGTAAATATAACGGAATTTGATAAGACTGTCGTACAAGTGAGAGGTTTAGCGCTATAAAACCAGGTTCAATCCACCATTTTATACATTTGAAAATGCCTGAATCAAGTCAGGAATATGACAGTTGTTGTCCATTCGTTTAATGTGTTTTGTCATTTGATTTTGCCATGTGATTAGGGACTTTCCGATTGAATTTTCCTCGGAGTTCAGTATTTTTGTGATTTTACTTTTTATGTATCATTTTTATAGTCAAATCGAAGCAAATGAATTTATTATTGATGTAATAACGTGAAATTACATATTCAGTCAAACGGTATATACATTATCTTAAGAGTGCGACGAAGTTGAAATAATAGCTGTCATTAATATTTATCATTAGCATTTGCACTTCAGTGGTTTTCATTACATGGAATCACATGTAAGGTTACAGATCTACAAAACAATTATGATATAACATGTTACTTTTATTATTCTTCCCTTAGTTTATTTAATTTGTATTTACATTGTGTCATAGGTCAAATTTATTTGTTCAGTGTATGTTCAATGGTGTTAATATGTCCTTTGATTGAGTTAAGCTATTTCAGTTGATATTTTATAGTGTGTCTTTCTATGTTGTGATGTTACACTATTGTTTCAGAAAAAGGGTGAAGGTTTGGTACCATTAAAACGTTTAAACCCGCTGCATTTGTTTGCACCTGTCCTAAGTCAGGAATCTAATGTTCAGTAGTTGTCGTTTGTTGATGTGGTTCATAAGTGTTTCTCGTTTCTCGTTTTTTATATAGATTAGACCGTTGGTTTTCCCGTTTGAATTGTTTTACACTAGTAATGTTTTGGGGCCCTTTATAGCTTACTGTTCGGTGTGCGCCAAGGCTCCGTGTTGAAGACCGTACTGTGACCTATAATGGTTTACTTTTATAAATTTTTACTTGGATGGAGAGTTGTCTCATTGGCACTCATACCACATCTTCTTATATCTATGAAAAAAAATTTATAAAATCGATTATTTGGAAGATAATTATATCTTCAAAAAAAATTCTTTAAAAAAAAAGTTATCGCTGAAATATCAAACTTTGATAGCAATACCTTATATCAGGTTAATTAAATAGCAAGATTGGTTGCAAACATATAAAAACAAAAATACTCGAATTGTTTAATTTTGATATTTTTTAATGAAAATCCGGAAGAACTTGATGCTAAAATTCTAGGAATTTTCAGCCGACATAAAATATAGAAGGATGAGGTTTGGTTATTATTTCTAAACATTCCAACGTTAAAATATTTGGCACTTGTTGCAAAAACAACTGCAAAAGCTTCGAAAACAGCTTTACGACTTATGAGATTTTATGTTCTAAAAACCATGTGTTAGATCCCTAATTTATTTCAAAAACTTTGACCCGTTTATGGGGTAACTATAAGCATCACAAGTTACATTCTGCATTAAAATGACCAAACTATATTAATTATACATTTATCAATAAAATAAGATATTTAAAGGATTTCAAAATATTTTTTTTTAATTGAATTGAATTAAAAATTATCATGGTTCTTATCCATGAACAGATAATCTCCACAAATATTCCTATGTCGCTTCAGGGATTCTTTAATTATTATTCTGTGTTTATCGTTCTGCTTTTCTTTCGGATTTCCACTTTTTTTTAAATACCATGGGAGAAACTATTTTTAAATGCAAATCTTGTATATTATACCTCAGTATTGCTACATTTGTTATCAGAACGTTAGTCAAATGAAAAATAGACAAGTGTCTTTTATATATAATAACTCAATTTGTAATTAGCTCCGGGTATAGAAAAGGTGTGAATAAATTGCCAAAGATTTACAACTTACCATTGGACAAAAAAAAATCAAATACAACTGAATACATACATAGACGAAATTTATGATTCAGTACAGAGTCGCATTATGAATTGTTCAAAAATGTATTTATACCTCTTTTCCCGCATAACACCTCTTAAAAGCAATTTTATAGTCACAGAAAAATTATCTAAGTATCTGTAAAGAACAATATATAGAAATTATATAAATATCTGTAAAGTATAAAGGCAACAGTAGTATACCGCTGTTCGAAATTCATAAATCGATTGACAAAAAACAAATCCGGGTTACAAACTAAAACTGAGGGAAACACATTAAATATAAGAGGAGAACTACAACACAACAAAAACACAACATTAAAATGTAACACACTCAGAAACGAACTATAATATAATAATGGCCATTTTCCTAACTTGGTACAGGACATTAAAAGAAAAAGATGGTGGGTTGAACCTGGTTTTGTGGCTAGCCAAACCTCCCGCTTTTATGGCAATGTTAAATATAACATTAAAATGATAACATTACATGGCAGGACTACAATACAAATAAATAGGAGAACATATAGGACAGAGAAACATACGAATGATAGCTAACAAAAGGTACAATACATAGAAATTATCTAAATATCTGTAAAGAACAGTTTATAAAAATTATTCAATTATCTGAAAAGAACAATATTTCAACTGAAACTGATAATAATATCTATGATAACTTTACGTCAGCATAAAGATCATTATTTAAAACTTCATTTAACAATTCCTATTGGTACAAAAAAAATTCTATTTTCTGACGTGGTCGGATGCAATATTATATTAAAATATACATTTCATTTTAATTGATTAGAAAATAGGAAATACTATTTTGAATGTAGATATAATGAGCTTTGAAAGTGAGTCAAGATTTACTTGTTGGCATGTTTTCTACTGGTACAATATTTTTGTACTGTTATCGGTAAGTTTATTTTATAATTTTGCATCACAAATAATAATAAAATCGTGAAATGTTGCGAAATATTCAAATACTTTTTTATAACTTTTATCTTAATAACTGTTATATGAATAAGTAATTCAACTACAAATGATGAATACGGTATTTATGTAACGGTTCACTGCAACAATTTTTTACTAAAAAAATGTAAAACTTTTAATTGAATTACTATAAATTTAAAAATGTTTGCAATATTTTTAGATTGCAAAAGTTTCGACGGTATATGTTTCGAAAATAAAGAACACGCATTTAATTTTTTTTTAATATACTTCTAAAAAAATGGTCAAGTATGAACAGTTAAAATATGTTAACATTTACATTAGAAGAAATAGTAGGATAATTTGATTACTCAGATGTAATTGTATGTAAATTTTCCTTTATTATTTTTTGAATAAAAAAATTGACTACTTGACAATTGATTTTGCAGTTGTTGTCATCCAGAAAAAAATTCTTCTAATATTCCTTTTTCTCAATTTCTAAATGTACCAGTTTTTCTAGAATTTTCTTTTAATAATCTAAGTTATATACATATATTATTAGGTTATAAAATGGGATATAGTCGTGCTACAATAAAGACACAGGATATTAATGAACTACATTTGTTTTTAAAAATCATGAATTACAGGGTATTGTCAAGACCCAATCACAAAGGGAACCTGTGTTCGACGTACGTAGTGCGCAGACTATGCCCACATGGACGAACGGTACTCCAAAGAGTGTGCAAATACAGCACACTATGCAAGGACATGTGTATAAAGAAAACGGTACACGATTTTTCGGGGAATATTAATATTTGAAGTTTGATGCATTGTAGCATGAAAAGTGTTGGTGCAATGATATAGTCCGAAAGACCAAAGTATTTGTCAGATTTTAGTAGATTCGTTTTGATAGATCATCAGCTTTTGTGGACTTTTTGCTGTTTTGTTTTTGTTAAAGCATGTACGCCTTAAAATGATTATATATACGAAATATTGACAACGCGAGAAACTGATCAAAAAATAAAATCAACATTAACAAATCATTGAACCAAGAAGTCGAGGCGAATGAAACTTGATATACGATACGATACGATACATGATTTTAGACACTGGACACCTTCCGTTTATTTCCTCTTAAAGTTGATGTGTTTCCCTCTGTTTTGGTTTGTGACCCGGATTTGTTTTCGCGCAATCGATTTATGACTATTGAACAGCGGTATACTACTGTTGCCTTTATTTACATACCAAATATTCCTTTATGTCTGCTTAAAACAAGTAGTTAACACCACCGCTACTTTTGGATTATAACACTGACACAGATGAATAGCCTTTTTTGAAAAACTGTGAAGATAATGTTTTCAACAGCATTTTTTTTAGGTATATTGGTGGTTAGTAAAATTTTCTATTCAAAGATATGTTTTAATTAAAATACCCCAGATATAGATTGCCTTATCCATATATGGGACTCCACCTCTTCTTGTCTAATTTTAATGTAGACAAATCGGGTATCTGGTGTGCCACATGTGGAGCAGGATCGGCTTACCCTTCCGGAGCACCTCAGATCACCCTTATTTTTTGGTGGGGTTCGTGTGGCTCAGTCTTTGGTTTTCTTTGTGGTGTTTTGTGCACTGTAGTTTTCTGTTTGTCTTTTTCTTTTTTAGCCATGGAGTTGTCAGTTTATTTTCGACGTATGAGTTTGAATGTCCTCTTGGTATTCTTGCCTCTCTTTTATAAGCCTTCTATCTTTAGTGAGTGTTTTAAAATTAGTTTTACTATTAATTGATATCATAAGTACTAAATCATGTATATTATATGCAAGAAAGACAATTATTTACATTTTATTCAAAAAGGATTTCGGTGTAAACAATTATTGAAATGTTTTAAATTACTATCGGTAAACAGTAGTTTTTATCCTTATATAACTTAATTTTAGAAGAAAAATATAAATAATTTGGTTCGCTGTAAGAATTATCGAACGATAAACTTTATGAATATTTGATTCATAATGCTTTGAAGAGAAAACAATACCACTTACATACTAATAGTATAACAAGAAGGGGAGTGGTTCTTCTTCAAAATCTGCGAAATAAGAGTAATTGAGAAGAACGACTGTAAGCGACTCTACACGAGCTTTACGGTCAAAATCACGAATTGTTGACCGACACGATATGTCTGTGTCTCAACTCACTAGCAGCATGTCAACAAAGTCTTAGATCTTTAGATACGTGGACAGTCGTTAAATATGTAAATTTACCGATTGCGTACTATCCACGAATGTGACATTTGACAAAATGTGGTTTTGCATACCGCGGTATATGCATGAATAGTAGGACACCCATTATCGCTCCTTTTGGGGTTCATGTGATTCCCTCAGGTTTTTTTTTACATTGATTTGAATATCGATAAACTTGCGTACTATATTAATTCAACTGTACTCCTATATCAAAGGATTATTTTTCAACACTTAGGTAGATGAAAAAGCTTTATTTTGTCTATATTAGAAAATGATAATACTTGGAGTAATATACAATGTTCGCGTCAAAGCCATTTGACAGTACTAATTACAATTTATAAGAAGTGCAAAATATTTAAAGCCTTGATGGAGTTGATATAATAAACTATGAATATACTACATTATGAAAGCATAAAAAGTGTCCTCTGTATTTGATAATAGTGAACAACCAATCTCTAAATGTCTGTTTTTATGTCGCTTGGAAAAATCAAGAAATAATTTAAATATGTAAAGAATCATTTGGAATATCCTTCTCTAACAATCAAAATATGATAAAATTAAAACTTGTAATTAAAATCTGTCATGCACAATTAATGTGTTAATTATTTATGAATCAAAACCGGATTTAATAAAAAAAAATCAATTTGATAATTGACATGTGTAGGACGTATTACTCATCGCTAGAGAAAAAGACAAGTAGCATGTTTTCAATATTCAATTTCAAAATTTGAACATTTGTTTTATTCTTTTAAAATACCTTTGAGTGTTTCAATGCACAAAAGAGAGGATAGAATTTTTCAGCGGGATAAAAATACGAATGGTGACCCGAAAGGACAAACTACAAAATTTTCTTGTGACATTGCACTTTTTCTAATTAAGTACTTAAAAAAAATTAAACTCTTTAAATTTTGTTATTGTTTTGCATATAAATAGATGCTATGTTGAAAAGTATATGCACTATGATTTTTAGTAATTGTTACATTCTTTCAAAGCAGGATTTTGTTTTGTTCCGTCTGCTCCCGCTTAAAATATTCATTATATCAAATAATGTATATATTGATGACCGCGGCGCTTTTATGGATTAACCAACATATGAAACGCTTAATGCAAACTTAACATTTAAAAGCCATATATGTTCCACTTTGACATGATATCCAGTAACACCATATAACATAACGGAAAGTTAGGATGAGTAGGATGAGGTCCTCCCATTTTTATTCTATAACTTTATAGACGATTTGCCCTACTCTTCATCTACTTTGATCAATATTCTCTATTATTTGTAATTAGCACCTCATTACTCTCTATTCTTTTTTTCCCTATTTTCCTATTTTTATTTTGTTTGCCCTTAACTTTGCCCTTTTTTCTCTATTCTGTAAACCCCCATCCAGACCCTCATAACGGAATTATTTAATTTTGTGTTATTGATTTTATAATTCATATAAAATTCTTTTGAAGTGCGATGTGCATATTTTGAATAACATACTATACAACTACACCAGGGAACAAAGCTTACTCATCTTTATTCTTTTAATTATATATTAGTTAGTGTCAAATAGCTTATGTATAAACAGGACGAGAACGGGAAAAAAACTCAATTTGGATAATTCTGCAAACTGGATCAAGTTGGGTGAAGGGTGGAAATTGAGGTTGACATTAAGAAAAAGGGGGCACCTTGAATAAAAGTAGACATTCTGCATTACACAAGGTAACTATGGATACCTCAAATATTTTTTTTAAAGGGTTTTTGAACTGAAGTAAACATACTATTGCAAATGATCGCTTCAGATTGAATAATGTTCCTAACGAGACAAATAATCCAGATAGCCTGACTTGGAACAGTCACAACATAAAGTAAGGTTAAACCAGTTAGTGGTTTTTGACCTATATAGAGCATATGTTTTTTTAAAGTAAATCACACACACACAAACCTTCAAAGTGCGGCTACTAGCAGGATGATAACTAACTAAAACAAGGAAATAAAAAGACAGCACATATATTGGATATTTTCAAGTTACAATGATAGTCCATTTCAGTCCTATACATTTTCGAAATCATCCGTTGATGTTTTAATTACGTTACTCTGCCTTCATGAAGTGTTTTTTTGTCTACATAGTAAACGAACTCTCGCACTTAATTTCTTAATGTTTGCTCAAGTATTTAAAAGATAACACATAGGCTGAAATAAAAATACTAGTAGGTAAACTACATGTTTTAATGGAGTGAATGGATTTACCGAACATCTGCTGGTTTGGTGTTTGTACCACTCTATAAAGTATAATTTAATCATTTCAATATAAAAATAAGGAGATTTGGAATGATTGTTGAAGAGACACATATTCGCCAGAAACCGAAGTACGAGGATTTAAACAACTAATGGTTTCCTTTTACAAATTGTGACTTGGATGGAGAGTTGTCTCATTGGCACGCATACCACATCTTCTTACGTCTATAGATTACTGTACGGACTTCAACGATGATCAAAATCAATATCGTACAGTAAGTTATAGAAGAATGAATGGCAGTTTCAGTAAAACGTAATTGAATAACTTTTAAGACCATACGACAAGAGGTATTTCTCTGCGTATATTCTATTCAAAGATAAAATATAAATTGCCTTATCCATAGGTGGCACTCCACCTCTTCGTATTTGATTTTAATGTAGACAAATCATGTATTTGGCATACACAATCATAAGCTCTGTATCTTTGATGAGTGTTTTAAAAGTTGTTTTACTATTAATTAAAATCATAAGTACCAAATCATGTAACATATATGCAAGAAAGACAATTATTCAGATTTTATTCAAAAAGGAATTAAGTGAAAACAAAACCGGTTCCATGTCAACAATTGTTGAAATGTTTTAAATCACTATCAGTAAACAGTACTTTTGATCCTTATATAACTTAATTCAAGAAGAAAAATATAAATAATTTTGTTCACTGCAAGAATAAGTGAATAATACCACTTACATATTAATAGTATAACAAGCAGGGGTGTGGTCCTTTCACTAAATCTTCGAAAACAGAGTTTTTGAGAAGAACGACGGAAAGCGACACTTAAGTTTTACAGTCGACATCACGAATTGTTACCCGATACGATATGTCTGTGTCTCAACTTACTAGGGGCATGTCAACGAAGTCTTAGATCTTTAGATACTAGGATAGTCGTTGAACCTGTAAATTTAACGATTGTGTACTATTCACGAATGTGACATTTGACTGAATGTGGATTTGCGTGACTGTATATGCATGATTAATAGAACACATAATTTTGTGTATAAAGACTTTATGTTTTTGAAAACCTATAAGGACTTGTGTTGTAGCATTAATGATGAAACCCAAATTACAATCATAATAACTTATCAGTTATTATCACAATAACTTAATATTTGATTTTTTTTATGACAACACATAATGTACAGTACCAAACCAGCGGAACGAACTGAACTTTTAACGAACACAATAAAACAATGTGGAATTGCGGAAATTTATCCTGACTTCTTTTAATGTCTCGCAGTTGTTTTATTAAAACAGTGTCTAGTTATCAACATGATCAATTCACGAATTTGCCTCGTAGCATACAAAGAAAATAAAGATGCATATTATCTATTTTGCTAACAGGAAGTGTATTTTGTAAAAAACACGGAAACAATTTTGTTTTCTAATAGCTTTGCCTTTCTTGAAAAAACACTTTGATTCTCCTTTTGAAATTAGCATTTTGAGCACATATAATTATTTCGAAAGTAACCCCAAAAGGGTCTGGTCCAAGTTTGAAAACAATTGATGTGTCCACTCTTGCCACTGAAAGCAATCCCAGTGTTTTAGAAAACATAACTGTGTCGAAAGTAATCTATCTACATGTTGGAATACACAACTAAAATAATATAAATTTGTGTTAATAGATAAATGTAAGTTATTCCTATCAATTTGTTCTATGTCTTTTATTAATTTTTACGATTAAATCTAAATTAATAATTCCGTTACACATTATTTTTGACATTATCAGAATACAATTTTTAATTTTATTTTGATTGATGTTTAATTAAATATTCATTAGGATATAATCTATATCAAAAGTTTTATAACTAAAATTTCCTTTAATGCATTTCCAGTTCGCTTGGCACTAAAACGCGTTGGTTACGCCATACTTATATATTATTAATCTGTTACATTTACTTTACGTATATATGAGGGACAGCATGGCCAAAGTTCCAGCTTCTGTATAATTAGTTGACCTGTTGCGTAATCCGTGGTGTTTTCTAAAACGACATAAGCATTTACCCCTCTGCTTTATACCATTGAAAATTTTTTACTAATACAAATTTCTGACTAGAGTGTCATTCATAGCTAAGTGCAGGAAGCGAGAAAAGTTTTGTAATTTAAAACTAAACCCTTTCTTGGAAGTCTGTAGCGGCAAAATTGAAATATAAGTGTTTATATAAAGTTCGCAAGTTTGTTTTTTATAGATACTTCGGTTTTTCTCCATTGGAAAATTGAAACGTACCTCGATGATTAAGGTAATGTTGCTACAATGTTCCGTGTGTTTAACAAAGCTAACGTCACTGAAGAGACACCAATTTGTTGTGCAGTAAAACTATTACTATTTAAATTGTCAGTGTAAACAAGTAACAATTTGACAAGGTTAACATTTTATCATAACGATTAATCCTCGCGTCATTCTTCATTTCAAAATGCATTTCATGAATTGTAACATACATGATGACACATTTTTCCACAATAAAGTGCACAGGTAAATAAAAGAAAAAATTGATAGTAATCGTTTTTCATTATCATAGCGAAAAAATGTAATTACAAGTATTGAATGCTTCTTTCAGTAATTTCATAGGGTTGTAAAAGCATTGACCGTGCGTACATTTTTAGAATGAAGGGCTTCATTATCCTAGTAAAATCGAAGCACAGGAGTTTATTATTGATGTATTAAAATGAATTATCCACCTCGTGTCAGGTTTTTGTTTGGCAAGTGTGGTTGCCAAAATATAAAAAAAAAGACTCAAATTTAAATGGTTTTAATGAAAATCAGGACAGAGCGCGTGCAATAATTGTAATGCTGACATTCTAGTAATTTTCATCCGACAAAAAAAAAAAAAAAAGATGAGGTTCTATTATTATTTTTAACATTCAAACTTTAAAATAATTGTTAAAATATAACTGTTCGCAAAAACAACTACCAAAACGTAGAGAACAGCTTAACAATTTATGAGTTGTTTAAACATCTGTAAACTACTGTTGCATTAACATACACGAGGGATATTTTACGGTATTATATCTTGAACAGTTATGTTGATGTGAATAAAATATCGAGTTAGATAGGCCTACTACTCATATTCTGTACTAAAAATTATGTCACTAGTGACATTTCTGCTATAAATTATTTAAACATCTGTAAAGAACAATATATCAACTGAAAATGAAAATGATATCTTTAATGACGTCACATTAGCATAACTATTAATATCTAATACTTCATTTTACAAATTGTATGGGTACAATTTATTGTTCTGACGTAGTCGTATGTAATATTTATATGCATACATGCCTAATTGATCATAAAATAGGATACTTAGTTTGAATTTAGATATAATGAGTTTTAAAAGTGAAAGAAGATGTGCTTGTTGGCATGTTTTCTAGTGGTACAATATTTTTCGACTGTTATCGGTAAGTTTAATATTTTTGCATCACAAATGATAATAAAATCGTGAAATGTTGCCAAAAGTTTAAATATTTATTATATAAACCTTTTTTAAGAACGTTTCTATGACTATCCGATTTAAATACGAATGAATACGGTATTCATTTAAAGGTTAACTGCATCAAGTGTTTTAAAGTGAGAAATGATGGGGATGATAGAGAAAATTGGATGACACTCTTAATATTACTGTAAATCACAAAAGGAAAGGAGTCAAGAGCATGATTTTAATTTTAAATTTTGAATATATAAAAGATTGTATTCTAGAAACATTAACTAGATAGTTGATTGACGTCTTTGTTTAATTTATTTTAAGTTCGTTAAAAATGAAAAAGTGTAAAACAAATTAGCCATAAGTGTTTTGTCAAAAGTTGTGATCAATATTTTGAGAAATACCTTTCATATAATAATTACATTGAATTACAATAATAACCAATCTTTAACTTTATTTATCAGATATATTTGTTGATCAATTTGCGTAATCAGTTGCATGTACCCTTTATTAAATGGGGGCAATTATTTCCGAAATGGAAATATAATATGTCATTAAAATATATCCCAATTCAGGAGCCTGTAATTCAGTTGTTGTCATTTGTTTCTATATATCATATTTGTACATAAATCAGGCTGTTAGTTTTCTAGTGTGAACTGTTTAACATTTGTCATTTTGGGACCTTTTATAGCTGACTATGTGGTATATAGCTATTATTTTTTATGTCATTTGGTCTCTTATGGAGAGTCATTGCCACATCTTCTTATTTTTATATAAAAACTAAAAATTCAGTGAAATAGTTATGAGTTAATTGCGATTAAACGTTACATACAATTGACTGCAGGAAACGGAAAAATGATTTTGTGTATAAAGACTTTAATTTTCTGAAAACCTATAAGAATTTGTAATAATAGGTCTCATGGCAAACGTATCAATCGAAATCAACTATTTAAACATCGTATAAATTATACACTTGATGATCTCCTATCTATACTTAAAAACAATGGTAGGCATCAATTACTTTGTAAATTGGAACAAATACCAATTAGTAAATTACATGATATTTTCAAGGAGTGTGATATAATCTCGTTCTTCAGCCCACTCTATGAATATTCGAGTATAATTACAGCTTTTTGCCACCATAGGCTGTTCCCGCTTATCGATAAACCTGAAGATCATACACGGCACTTTCTGAAAATTAAATATATTAATGGAGGTATTGATTTTATCAACTTATCGAGTATATTTAATGATTCTACCATTCAAAACTTTATACCTCCCTATTTTGATAACACAGAACCACCTTTTATTTCGTATACATACAAAAAAACCCAGCAGAAGTTTAATTTTTAATTACATGTCAATAATACACGGACGGTCTTAAGAATGAAATTTTAAACTCATCTACATTCAAGTTATTTCGCTCAACAGAGAGTCATACAGTAAACAAACATATAATAATCACAGCACAGCTTCAGGCCTCTTCTGAATATTTAAAGGTCCCTACTATGTATTGGTTACCTAAACTACGCAAAAAAACAGTAAAATATCGTTTCATCTCGGCCTCTAGTAAGTGTTCTACATTGCTTTTAACTAGTTCCTCAACAACTATCAAAGAACTTATCATTAACTTGTGTAATAAGATATATAAAAATAGTGGAATTAACTTTTTTTGAAGTGTAAAATATTCTTTGGATGTTTTAGATAAATTAAGTGCTTTTGATGGTCCTTTTTATTCTGTTGACAGTTTTGACTTTTCAACTCTTTACACTACACTTCCACACAATCTTATCAAACAAAAGTTTTCCTATTTAATTAAATAGTCTTTTGGTAAGTCCGAATGCAAATATATTTGCTGCAACTCATCTAAAGCCTTCCTCTCTAATGAGAAAGGTAAATATGCTAGATATACTTACTGGAGGTGTGATGAAATGCTTGAAGCTGTTAATTTTTGTTCTTGATAATATTTATGTACGTTTCGTCAATAAAGTTTATAGACAGGTTGTAGGTATTCCAATGGGCACCAATTGCGCCCCTTTAAAAGCAGACTTGTTCTTGTACTGTTATGAATCACAATTAATGACCAAACACAGTAAAGACCGGTCTAAATTGCATTTAAATGATAAATTCAACAAAATCTACCGTTATCTTCATGATATTTTTTCGTTAAATAATCAAGATTTTTTTTAAATATACTGCCGAAATTTACCAAAAGGAACTTACTTTAAATAAATGAAATATGAACGGTAATAAGGTCCGTGTATATTTGCGTCCATTCGTTTTTCATTTTGAAATATCAAAAACAAAAAACGAGAGTGTTTTCATTTTTCGTTTTTGATTTCTCAAAAACCAAAACGAAAAACAAAAGTGTTTTCATTTTTCGTTTTTGATTTTATCTAAAACCAAAACGGAAAACGAAAGTGTTTTCATTTTTTGTTTTTGATTTCTCTAAAACCAAAATGAAAATCAAAAGTGTTTCCGTTTTTCGTTTTTGATTTAACTAAACAAGAATTTTGTATTTAATTTTATAATTATTTCTCGTTTTATAATGTACAATGTTTTCCTTTCTTGTTTCACAGTCATTGATAGTAAATAATGCCAATGTAAACACCCCGGTGTTCTTTCAACATAATGTAGACAAAATAGACCGCCTGACTTATGAATTGAACTACGGTGATAAATGAATCAAAGCCTTTCAAATTACCTTGTTTATATATTTAATAAAAAATAAATTATTATATTTAAATATTAAACGAATCATAAATTGAAATTGTACAATATAATATTATACAAAGATGGTACAAATAAATAGATTGATTACAACATCACATTAACAAGGGAGGTTACTACTTTTAAAAACTTATAAGAAAACTACCCCGGTCGTTAAAGTATACATGCACAGTCACTGTGGTTATCAGATCTTTAACCGAAGATAATGTCGACGGATGCAAATGACTTTATCAATCTGAACAATAAGGGTGCGTGATCTTTACTTTTAAATTTAGAAAGGTTGATCTCAGATGATTAGAATTCATGACCAAGGTCCATTATACGAACATTCAGGACGATAATGTGTTTTGCTTGATCAATTGATTGAAAAACAAATTTCCGCAATTTCACAATTCAAACCGGGATTAGCATTCAATCATTTTGCCATTCGGAGCCTACTCGGTATTAGTTTTGCTTATTTTTGAAAGCTATATGGTGACCTTAACAAGAGCCTGGGTGTGGATGGGGGTTTACGGAATAGAGAATAGTGGGCAAAAAATATAAATATATAATAAGAGACAATGGACCAAGAAATAAAACAAAATAGAATAATGAGGTGTTAAAATATAAAAAAGAATAGAATAATTGGCAAAAAGTATAAAGAAATAAACATGATAAAGAAAAGAGAAAAATGGCCCGAAACACTGATTAAAGAATAGAGAAAAATGGAATAGAATATCAAAGAATACAGAAATGAAGAAATACGCATCCAGACCATCATACTAGTTGCCTAAACTAACGTTATTTTGTCTCAGGAAGAATGTTATTGGTTTTCATACGTTTTCTTTTTATTTCTATGCCTATCAATTAAGACATGAGCTTTCATAATTTACTAAGTCGAACATCACTCTGGATTTTTTCTCAAGTAGACCTCAGCTACCAACCCTACCACACCATTACCGAAAAGTTAATAAAAAAAAATCTACGGCATTGCTTTTGTCCGCACTAGTTGCAAAGGGAAGCTGGGTACCTGAGGTCTTCTGTAAAAAAAAATCCAGGGTGTAGGATAAAGCAAAACATTGTAATCCACATAGCCAAGTGTGTGACTGTTGTTTTCAGGGTATGAATGGTTCTTTTCCTCGTTGAAGACCCTCCAGCTACTTTCAAGATCAAGAACAGGAATAAAAGCCCTGTTCATTGATAATTTGTATTTTTTCTATGTATTGTGTGCGATTTTGTCCTATGCACATCTCTTTATTTTCTATTTTAGGGCCTTAACACGGCTCAATGCAAGTTTAGCCCTTCAATATTAAAGGTCATATGTTACATTATTGTTTCGGATAAGTGTGAATTTGGTACCTATTAAAACGTTTAAACCCGCTGCATTTGTTTGCACCTGTTTTAAGTCAGGAACCTGATGTTCAGTAGTTGCCGTTTGTTGATGTGGTTCATAAGTGTTCTCGTTTCTTGTTTATTATATAGATTATACCGTTGCATAGTTTTCCCGTTTGAATAGTTTTGCACTGGTCATTTTGGGGCCCATTTGTAGCTTGCTGTTCGGTGTGAGCCAAGGCTCCGTGTTGAAGATCGTACTTTGACCTATAATGGTTTTTCTTTTACAATTTGTGACTTGGATGGAGAAATGTCTCATTGGCACTCATACCACATCTTCTTATATCTATATATGGTCTTTTAAAGTGAAATGGGAGATTGGGATTTCTAGCTTTAATCTCACCCATGTCAGCTTTTTATTTGTATTTACAGAAAAGAGAGCTAGTTTTATATTCTTTAATATACTGTAACAGTTTAATTTTCCATGAAAAAAGGACAGTTTTTTCTATGTCCGGTAGCATCGTATCATACCTGGACATCGGCTGTTGTCTGCTCTTTGGTCGGGTTGTTGTCTCTTTGACATATTCCCCATTTCCATTGTCAATTTTATTATCGGTAGGCATGTAAAATTGCCAAACCATACACGACCGTTTATTAGTCATCGTAGATCTATTCCAAGTCTTAATAAGTCTACACAAAGCAGAAAAAGAACTTTTACAACAAGGAATATTACACAACTGAAGCCATAGTCATAAAGATCGATTGACTGATTGGTGTTCCTTTAACGTCGCCGCAGAACATAAAATTATTACCTGATCTTCATTCTCAACATCTTCAATCTCTATTGTTCCCAAGGAAGCAACCATTTGATTCTCTGGGGTGGGGCAGGGATTTGTACCCGAAGTCAATAATTTTTTTTAACCCAGACTGAAAAACATGCCTTTATCCATGGCCACACACAAACACAATAATATTTTCAAGATTTATTAAAAAAATTTTTTTTTTACACTTTTATATTTTTATGTTGTTTTGAAATATTAATTTGACTTGAATGTATACGAATTTACTAAATATACATGTTTATACCAAGCCAAGTCCGTTTATATCTTGTTTCTCGCCTGACTATACAAAAGGCCAGGAGAGCTTTGGCAATCATTTGTCGTCTTTGATAGATATGGTTGACTGATAAGCTGTCTATATAAAGTAACGGGACAATGGCATGAAGACATCACCAAATCACCATATACAATACACAAAAAGACACCTAGAGCTTACCATATGGTCTTCAACTACCCACCAACAGGCAGTAAGCTCTGGTTGGCCTTAAACACAAATCCAAGGGCACAGAAAAATGAGAAAATATCCAATTAAAACTGGGTGACCTGGGAGGAAAACATCGGAACTTTCCTAAGAAATACAAATTTCACCCCCCCCCCTCCCCCCTCAACATTTTAATAAGGAGATGTGGTATGATTGCCAATGTGACAACTATCCCCAAAGTTCAAATGAAGTGGATGTAAGCAATTATATATAGGCAATCGTACCACCTTGAACAATGAGAAAAAAAAAAACAGTAGGGTATAGTCGGCTATGAAAGGCTCTGACATGAAAAATATGAAACAGTTCAGTTGAGAAAAAACGGCCTAATTTATAACACAATAAAACAAAAAACAAATATGACAGACATCAACAAACGACAACCATTGAACTACAGGCTCCTTACTTGGGACAGGCACATACAGTATGTGGCGGGGTTAAACATGCAAGTGAGCACTCAACCCTCCCGTTAACCTGGGACGAGTTTTGTTACAGAACAACATAAGAACAAACTATAAAAATCAGTTGAAAAGGGCTTAACATATCAGATCGATACAAAACAGAAAAAAACATCTAACAAAAGCACAGACCGGACGTGGCAGGGTATTTATACATCCTTAACAAACAAAAAAGGACACAAAGTACAGATCTGAGATAATCGCAGTACTGACAGCTAGTTTAAAGCCAATAACAACTAATACAAAAATCATGTATCTAAGACTAAAATATCAATCAGTACACATCCAACATCCAATGGATTTAGTGTAAAGACGTCATTAACAGTCAGAGAAAGACATGACCTTGTGCAATGCCAAATCATAGGTATCACCAGATTGTAGTACCTTGATGTGTATAACAATAATATGTAGTATAATTTTAAGTTACTGATAATAAAAATTAATACTTATACCAATAAAAACAATATTCAAAGATCTATTTACAGTGTTCAATTGGTAACCTTTTAAAATAAGTTTATTTAAAGGATTGATAAGTTTACTCTGATAGTTTTTAATTTGCATGCATACAATTTCTATTTATATTATTATTGATAAATACAATATTGCAGAAGTAGTAGAAATAGATCTACAAGTGAGGGAAGTTGTTTGTGACTTCAGGGAACTTTATTTGGATATGTAATTGAGATTTACAAGACCTTCATTCAATTTCAGCACATTTTGTGAATATATGTCCCATTTATAGGCATTATGTTTTTCGGTCTGTGCGTCCGTTTGTTCTTCCGTTCATCCTTCTGTTCCGCTTCAGGTTAATGTTTTTGGTCAAAGTAGTTTTTGATGAAGTTGAAGATCAATCAACTTGAAACTCAGTACACATGTTCCATATGATATGATCTTTCTAATTTTAATGCCAAATTAGAGTTCTGACCGCAATTTACGGTCCACTGGTCATAGAAAATGATAGTGCGAGTGGGGCATTCATGTACTATGGACACATTCTTGTTCAAATCCTTTATTAAAGAAGTTAGTAAATTTACTTCAGAAAAAAATACCAAATTAGACGAACCAATCTAATTAAAAGATATATCTCTGATTTCGTTATACTTATATAACTTTTTTGTATGAATTTTAATAAGATTACTGGACAAACGCGTTCAATCTTCGGACTTAATTCTAAACAATTTTACCGAGCGGAGCGAGGCGAAAAAGAATAACGTCTTTCAAGCCAAATTTTATATGTATGCTATACACACAAATTTATTGTTTAAACTTGGTAATCAATTAATCTAAAATACAGTCCTAGATAATCAAATAATCATGAAATATTTGGTCTAGTAATCAAATAATCACTAAAAAAAACGGCCAAGTAATCACATAATCAAAAACCCCATGAGGAATCATTAAAGATGACATATTTTTGTATTAATATTGATTCACTTATAAGGTCTTTGCATCGGAAATAAACTAATTAATTCTAAAACCAGTTGTTGGCATAATACGGGTCATTTTCTTCACATTGACATAATTTACTAAACGTTTATTGAAACCTGTAATGTGAAGACGTGAATGAAAATGCGGAGTTTGTGAGACCAGGTTCAAGCAAGCAGACACTCGCTAGCAGCCACTTCGCTAGCAGCCAGTTTTCAGATGTTTATATAAACCCAAATGTTGCATAAGATTCAAACGTACTTCAAATGTTTTTATTAATATATAACCACTATATTATCAGTTTTTAATATATAATTAAGCAGTCAAAGACACTGTTCAATGAATTTCAAAATTTCATTTCTTGTTCATTAATTATATAAATACAATAGAAATCGCTTTCAATACATCACACTGCGTGCTGCACGCTTTACATTTCAAATAGTCAACACTTTTGAGTGTATATAGAATCGTAATTAATTATGAAAGTATTTAAATGTTGGCATAATTGCACTATTGTGTGAAATAGCTTTCCATATTCTCGGCATCCTGTCAAGTAGTTCATGAAAAGTAACAATTGTTCTCGCATTAGAAGAAAAAAAAGTTGCACTCGTGCTTTAACTTTTTTTTTGGCCACACAAAACTGTTTTGACAAATTATTCTACTTCTGAAACAGTGGATTTCGCTTACTTATGATTGGACGAAAGGTTTTTTTTTGTACTCAAAGTATGGTGGGCAAGGAAATTATTTATTTGATTTAAAAAATAATCCGTGCTATACCCAAACTGGGAATTTTGATCAAGGTCCCTAGCTTACGTTTGCACCTAGTGCGGAAAAAAGTATTGCCATTGAATTTTTGTTTGTTAACTTTTCGGTAAGGATTGGGTGGGGTATCTTACCTCAACTTTGGACCTACTTTAGAAGAAAAAAACTAAGCTGAAAAATACCCTGTGTTTTTTCTACTGTAGACCTCAGCTACTAAGATTCCCTTTGTCTTAGTGCGGACAAAAGTATTTCCTTAGAATTGTTTTTTATTAAATTTTCGGTAAGGGTGGGGTTAGGTGTCCGCGGACCCCAACTTTGGACGTACTTAAAAAAAAACTAAGACGAATAACACCCTGGATTTTTTTCTCTAGTAGACCTCAGCTACCCAACTTCCCTTTGCATCTAGTATTGCCGTAGATTTTTTTTATTAACTTTTCGGTAATGGTGTGGTAGGGTAGGTAGCTGAAGTCCACTTGAGAAAAAATTCAAGAGTGATGTTCGGCTTAGTCTTTTTTATAATGTAATAAGCTGGCAAATTATGAAAGCTCATGTCTTAATTGATAGGCATAGAAATAAAAAGAAAACGTATGATAACCAATAACAATCTACCGGAGACAAAATAACGTTGGTTTAGGCAACTAGGATGATGGTCTGGATACTGGGTTCTTCATTTCTGTATTCTTTGATATTCTATGCCGATTTTCTCTATTCTTTAATCAGTGTTTCAGGCCATTTTTCTCTTATTTATTTCTTTTTACTTTTTGCCATTTATTCTGTTCTCTTTATATTTTAACACCTCATTATTCTATTTTTTTTATTTCTTGGTCCATTGTCTCTCGTATTCATATTTTTTGCCCACTACTCTCTATTCCGTAAACCCCCATCCACACCCAGGCTCTTGTTAAGGTCACCATATAGCTTTCAAAAATAAGCAAAACTAATACCGAGTAGGCTCCGAATGGCAAAATGATTGAATGCTAATCCCGGTTTGAATTGTGAAATTGCGGAAATTTGTTTTTCAATCAATTGATCAAGCAAAACACATTATCGTCCTGAATGTTCGTATAATGGACCTTGGTCATGAATTCTAATCATCTTAGATCAACCTTTCTAAATTTAAAAGTAAAGATCACGCACCCTTATTGTTCAGATTGATAAAGTCTTTTGCATCCGTCGACATTATCTTCGATTAAAGATCTGATAACCACAGTGACTGTGCATGTATACTTTAACGACCGGGGTAGTTTTCTTATAAGTTTTAAAAAGTAGTAACCTCCCTTGTTAATGTGATGTTGTAATCAATCTATTTATTTGTACCATCTTTATATAATATTGTATTGAACAATTTAGATTTATGATTCGTTTAATATTTAAATATAGTAACTTATTTTTTATTAAAGATATAAACAAGGTCATTTGAAAGGCTTTGATTCATTTATCACCGTAGTTCAATTCATAAGTCAGACGGTCTATTTTGTCTACATTATGTTGAAAGAACACCGGGGTGTTTACATTGGCATTATTTACTATCAATGACTGTGAAACAAGAAAGGAAAACATTGTACATTATAAAACGAGAAATAATTAAAATTAAATACAAAATTCTTGTTTAGTGAAATCAAAAACGAAAAACAGAAACACTTTAGATTTTCATTTTGGTTTTAGAGAAATCAAAAACAAAAAATGAAAACACTTTCGATTTCCGTTTTGGTTTTAGAGAAATCAATAACGAAACATGAAAACACTTTTGTTTTTCGTTTTGGTTTTTGAGAAATCAAAAACGAAAAATGAAAACACTCTCGTTTTTTGTTTTTTGTTTTTGATATTTCAAAATGAAAAACGAATGGACGCAAATATACACGGACCTAATAACTG
Source organism: Mytilus californianus (assembly GCF_021869535.1). NCBI lineage: Eukaryota > Metazoa > Mollusca > Bivalvia > Mytilida > Mytilidae > Mytilus > Mytilus californianus. The sequence goes on from NW_026262626.1 coordinate 15,807,881, forward strand.
TCCTTTCCTAGATATTGATATTTCAGTTTTACACGGGAAACTCTACACTAAAATTTACGACATAAGGGACGATTTTTCGTTCAAAGTTGTTAATTTTCCTTTTTTGGACGGTAATGTTCCACTGGCACCATTACGGTGTTTATATATCACAACTCGTTCGCTATGCCCGTGTTTGTTGTGACGTTCTGGATTTTAATGAACGTAATCTATGTATTACTGGTAAATTATTAAGTCAGGGATTTCGTTACCACAAATTACTTAAAACCTTTACTAAATTCTTCCATATATATAAAGATTTGGTTTTGAAGTTTGGTTGTACCTGTAGAAAACTTATTTCAAACGGGATAGCACATCCTCATTTTTACGGAGATGTTGTTTACCGAGCCCAGAAATTTAGAAACGACCTGGGTAAACTTATCGATCCTTGAAATAAACTTATTCTAAAAGGTTACCAATCCAACACTGTAATGAGATCTTTGAATATTGTTTTTATTGGTATTAATATTGATTTTGTTATAATCTTTATATAAATATGCACATGCATGGCTCTACAATCTATCGATACCTGTATCTTGGAAATGCACAAGGTCATGTTTTTCTCTGACTGTTTAAGACGTCTTTACACTAAATCCATTGGATGTTGGATGTGCACTGATTGATAATTTAGTCATAGATGGATGATTTTTTTTTATTAGTTGTTATTGGCTTTGAACTAGCTGTCAGTAACTGCGAACACTCTCAGATCTGTACTTAGTGTCTTTTTGTTGTTGGTATGAATAAGTACCCGTCCACGTCCACTCTGTGTTTTTGTTAGATGTATTTCTATTTGTATCCATCTGATGAGTTAAGCCTTTTTCAACTGATTTTGATAGATTGTTCTTATGTTGTACTGTTACACCAGGGGAGGGTTGGCGCGTGTGCCTGTCTTAGTACTTAGTTTTCTCGTTTGAATCGTTTTACATTTGTCATTTCGGGGCCTTTTATAGCTGACTATGCGGTATGGGATTTTCTCATTGTTGAAGGCCGTACGATGACCTATAGCTGTTAATTTCTATGTCAATTTGTCTCTTATGGAGAGTTGTCCCATTGGTAATCATACCACATCTTCTTTTTATATTGTGTTGTCTTATCATTTACATCAGTAGCATTAATGATGAAAACCAAAATAAAATTAATCATGTCTTATCATATCAGTGTGTACCAACGCACACTTATCATCTGGTGTGTATAGTGTGACAATTGTTTGTTTAAATTTTTATGACATAACACATAATGTACAGTACGAAACCAACTGAACATTATGGTACAAGTACTTTTAACGATAATTATGAAACAATGTGAAACTGCTGAAAATTGCATTGACGTCTTTAAACGTCTTGCGGATGTTTTTGTTTAGATTAGCAGTGTCTAGTTATCAAAGCACGAATTTGCTTCGTAGCATACACGAATAAAGATATTAATATTATTTATTTTGATACCAGGAAGTTTCTTTTTGTAAAAAGCAAGAAACAATATTTCTATGACCTTTCCCGTCTTGAAATATTTGGATTTTCTTTTGGAAATTACCTAGCAGTTTTAGCACTTATAATTATTAAGGTACCATCTCAAAGGGTTCGATCCTAGTTTAAAAGCAATTGATGTGTCCACCATTACCACAAAAAACTAAACTCCAGTGTTTTAGAAAACATACTTGTGAAAAAAGTAATCTCTTTACATGTGGGAATCCACAAATTAAATAATGTAAATTTGTTTTAATAGATAATTATCAGTTATTCTTTTCAATTTGTTCTATATTAACTTTGACAATCAAATTTAAATTAATAATTCCGTTTCACATTGTTTTTGACATTATCAGAGTAAAATTTGTAATTTTGGTTTGATCTTTGTTTTATTAAAGATTCATTATGATGTAATCTATATCGAGAGTTTTATAACTAATATTTCATTTAATGCATTTGCAGTTAACTTGGCACTAAAACGCATTTCATTGCGGCATACTTATATGTCAGTAAACATTTCACATGAACTACAAGTACATATGATGGACAGAATGCCAAAGGTCAAGTTTCTGTATTATTAGTTGATCAGCTGCGTGATCAGTGTGTACCAACGCATACTACTGTTGCCTTTATTTTTCCCTCCTTTATATCTATAAAACGACAATTGTAAATTACATTTACATTCACTCCTTTGCTTTATACCAATGCTTTTTTTTCACGAATACACATTCCTGACTAGAGTTTCATTCCTAGCTAAGTGCAATAAGCGAGATAAGTTTTTGTAATTTTAAACTAAACCTTTCTGCAACCGTTTCTTAGAATACTGTAGGGGCAAAATTGAAATATAAGTGTGTGAATCTGTTTGAAAAAAAAGTTCGCACCTGGGTTTTTTTTTTTTTTTTTTTTTTGAAATACAGAGGTTTCCTTCAGAGGAAAATTGAAACGTATCTCTATGATTAAGGTAATTTTGCTCCAATTTTCCGTGTGTTTAACAAAACCAACATCACTGACGAGACACCAATTCGTCGATAAGTGCATCCGGTGTAGTAAAACTATTACTGTTTAATATTGTCACTGTAAACAAGTAACAATTTGATAGGGTTAACATTTTATTTAAACGATTTATCCTATAGGGAAAACGGTACTATTTATTTTGCCATAGGCGACAATACTAACATTTTCTAGATTTACCACTTTTTATAATAAAAACCTGGACAAAACAGTTGTGCGTGGTGTTAGAACTTTCTTATTCTGTTTTAAAAATTGAAGCCAAATAGTATCATGATCAACTTCCAACGGAGCTTGTTTATGTTATCCATGCCCACCGTCATTTTACACCAAATTTATGAAATTTTGGAAGTCTTTTCGAATAATTCTCTAGAAAATATTTCAATGGGTTTCAAAATTTATATTGTAAATATACACACTGCAGTTATTCATAGATACATAAAAAAATATATTGTACCCTTACACCCAATCACAGCGCTCCTAAGTTGAATTCCTTCACCTGCCTTGGGTACACAAAAGGCCAACCTAATGCTGGGAAAATGTAATAGTACTATTTTCCCTTTAACAGTAAGATTACTTGATGTTTAGATGTACAACACCTTTTTTAAAAGGAAGTTTAACACGTCTATTATTGCATATTCATTTGGTATAAGTTCTTAGAATTTATTCGGATTAAATTATTGATAGCCGTTTAATTATCATTTAAATCATGTACTCTTAGTATAGACGGCTGTGATCAAATAATATCTTCATATATCATTTTTATAGTCAAATCGAAGCCCAGGAATTTATTATTGAGGTAATAATTTGAAATTTCATATTCAGTCAAACGGTATATACATTATCTTTGGGTGCGACGAAGTAATAGCTGTCATAAACATTTATCATTAGCATTTGTACTTCAATCGTTTTCATTTCATGGAATCAAGTAATAAAAACTCAACCAATGCAAAATTAGACATAAAACGGGAAAATAAATTTTACGTTACAGATCTACAAAAAAAAAAATATGAAAAAAAATAAAAAAATCGATTTTTTGGAATATAATTATACCTTCAACAGCTATCGCTTAAATAATCAAACCTTGATAGAAACACCTTGTATCAGGTTTATTTAACAGCAAGATTGGTTGCCAAAAGATAAGCATTTAATGTTAATTTTGATATGGTTTTAATAAAAATCAGGGACGAACTTGTTTTTTACTTGCGTGCAATAACTGTGAATCTGAAATTCTAATAATTTCAGCCAACAAAAAAAATAGAATGATGAGGTTTGATTATTATTTGAAAATTCCGACGTTAACATATTTGGAACTGGTTGCAAAAAACAACCGCTTAAATTTTTATGTACTAAAAACCATGTATTAAATGTCTAATTTAGTCTAGATATTTTTAGCAGTTTAGTGGGTCACAATAATCATCAAAAGTGACATGTCTGCACTAAAATGACAAACTATATTATCTCACACATTTATTTATAAATCAAGATATTGACAGGATTTAAAAATCTATATTTTTTAAATTGAATTGAATGGCAAGTTATCATGGTTCCTATCAAACCCCCTCAATGAACAGCTATACTTCACAAATATTCCTATGTCGGTTCAGGTGTTCCATAATTCTGTATTTCTCATTATGTGATTATTTTTTGACTTTTTGATTACTGTCGGTTTTCCACTTGATTTCAAATACCATAGGGAGAAATTTGTTTAAAGGTGGTACCTAACACTTCAGGGAGATAACTCCGTAAATATCAGCTAAACGTTTAAATTACGTTGTATTGTTAAGGAAATATTAAGCTTCTCAATGATCAAAATTAGTGTTTGTCAAACTGCTATAAAACCAATGAAATTTTTCTGATAAAATGGTTGGTTCAAATTTTTTGAAATTTTTATATTTTTGTCAAAGGGTCAAAGTAAACATTTTGTCAAAATTTTATGAAAATTAAACGAGCCAAATTAATATTAGTCAATGTGTTGGGTACCACCTTAAATGAACATTTTTTATATTATACTTCAGTATTGCTAAATTTGTAAAATTTTATGAACATGATGAACCAACGTCAAGTGTTTACTATATTATAACTCAAGTTCTAATTCGCCCAGGGTATAGAAAAGGTGTTAATAAATTGAACAGAGATTGCCAAAGTTCTACAATTTACCATTGGACAAAAAACTAAAATACAACTGAATCATTGACGAAATCAATGATTCGGTACAGACTCGCATCATGAATTGGTCAAAAAATATCCATACCTCTTTTCCCGCATAAATAAAGACAACAGTAGTTAACTTCTGTTCAATAGTCATAAATCTATTAAGCAAAAACAAATCCGGGTAACAGACTAAAATTGAGGAAAACACATCAACTATAAGAGGAATACAACGGAACAACAGAAACATTGAACTGCAACAAAAACAAACGCCAACATACATAGAAACGGACTATTTGATAACAACTGCCATATTCCTGACTTGGTACATACACCTCTTAAAAAACAATTTACAGACAAATTATCAAAATATCTGTAAAGAACAAAATATATATAGCAATTATCTAAAAAGCTGTAAAGAACAATATATAGAAATTATCTAAAAATCTGTAAAGAACAATATATCAACTACAAACGACAATAATATCTATAATGACTTTATGTTAGCATAACGATCAATATTTAAAACTTCATTTGACAATTCCCATGGGTACAATTTCATTTTCTGACGTGGTCGGATGCAATATTTTATAAAAGTATACATGTCTTATTGATCAGAAAATATGAATATTAGTTTGAATTTAGAAATAATGAGTTTTAAAAGTGAATGAAGATGAGCTTGTTGGCATGTTTTCTAGTGGTACAATATTTTTATCGGGAAGTTTGTTTATAATTTTGTATCACAAATGATAATGCAATCGTGCAATGTTGCAAAATATTCAAATATCTTTTATGTAACTTTTATTTAAAAAGCTTTTATATGAGTAAGTTATTCACCTACGAATAATGAATACGGTATTTTTTCATCGGTTTACTACATCAATTTTAAAAAAAGAAACGTAAATGTGATGATGAGGATAAAATTACTGTTAACTAAAAAAAATGCGATGTTTTTAGATTGCAAAAATTGCGACGGGATAGGTTTCGAAAATAAAAAAAACCACGCATTTTAAATTTTGGAAAGCACTTTTTTATGCAGTGTTTCCTAAAATCGTAATAATTTGTCTGGATTTTTTTACATTGATGCACAATAACAATTAGAAATTTACGCAAACATTTCTGAATCTCCGTGAGTATTTAAAAAAAAAAAATTCTATTTTATTTATATAAAAACAAATGGTCAATAATGAACAGTTGTAATATGTTGACATTAACCGAAGAGGGTATATTATATGATGACTTGATTACTAAGATGAAATGTATGTTAATTTTCCTTTATTAATTTTTGCAATCAATAAGAAAAGTGACTACTTGACAATCAATTTTGCAATTGTTGTAATAAAAAATCCTTCTAATATTCCTTTTTCTCAATCATAAGAAAGGTAGCAGTTTTTTCCAGATTTTGAATAATACATTTTCTAAATCTAAGTTAAATATATACATGATATATAGTATTAGGTTATTAAATGGTATATAATTGTATTACTATGTTACAATATAGACACAAGATGTTAATTAAATAAATTTAAAAAAAGAATAATGATGAATCTCAGGGTATTAATCAAGACCCAACCACAAAGAGAACGCGTGTTTGACGTAAGCAATGCACGGAAGATGCCCAAATGCTCAAACGGTACACAAAAGAGTGTGCAAATACTTTACACAATGCAAGGACATGCCTACAAAAAAATGGTACACGATTTTTTGGAGAATGTTGAGATTTGAAGTTTGATGCATTGTAGCATAAAAAGTGTTGGTGCAATGATATAGTCCGAAAGACCAGAGTTTAATGTAAGATTTTAAAAGGTAAGTCTTGCTAGATCATCAGCTTTTGTGGACTTTTCCTATTTGTTTTTGTTTTAGACTGTACACCTCAAAATGATTAAATACACAAAATATTGACAACGCGAGAAAGTAATCTAAAAATGAAATTAACATTAACAAATCATTAAACCAAGAAGTCGAGGGAACGAAACTTGATATATGAAACGTGATTTGAGACACTGGACACTTACATACCAAATCCAACTTTCTTTCTCTCTTTTATACCTGCATAAAACAAGTAGTTGACAAATCGTGTCTCTGGCGTGCACAAGTATAAGCCTTGTATCTTTGATGAGTGTTTTAATATTAGTTTTACTATCAATTGATATCATAAGTACCAAATCATGTCAAATATATGTAAGGAAGACAATTATTCAGATTTTTTCAAAAAGGATTTTGGTGAAAACAAAACCGGTTACATGTAAACAATTATTGAAATGTTTTAAATCGCTATTGAGAAATAATTCTTTTAAACTGAGTTTTACTGTGCGTATTGCTGTGTGTTTGTTTTTTCTACATTGGCTAGATGTATAGGGAGAGGGTTGAGATCTCACAAAATATCTTTAACCCCGCCTCACTTTTGCGCCTGTCTCAAGTCAGGAGCCTCTGGCATTTGTTAGTCTTGTATGATTTTTAATTTGAGTTCATTTATTTGTTTTGGAGTTTAGTATGATATCCATTTTCACTGAACAAGTGCACATTGTTGTTTATAGGCCAGCTGAAACCCGCCTCCGGGTGCGGGATTTTCTCGCTGTGTTGAACCCAATTGGTGGCCTTCGGCTGTTTTCTGCTCTTTGGTCGAGTTGTTGTCTCTTTGTCACATTCCCCATTTACATTCTCAATTATATCAGTAAAAAGTAGTTTCCTAATATAACTAAATTTCAGAAGAAAAATATAAATAATTTGGTTCACTGCAAGAATTATCGAACAAGACTACTTACATATTAATAGTATAACAAGCAGGGTTGTGGTCCTTTCACAAAATCTGCTAAAACAGAGTTTTTGAGAAGAACGACGGTAAGCGACACTAAATAAGTTTCACGGTCAACATCACGAATTGTTGACCGATACGATATGTCTGTGTCTTAACTCACTAGGGCATGTCTAATAAGTCTTAGATCTTTAGATACTAGGATCTGTATATTTACCGATTGTGTACTATCCACGAATGTGACATTTGACTAAATGTGGTTTTGCATGCCGAGGTATATGCATGAATAGTAGGACACCCGGTATCAGTCCTTTTGGGGTTCATGTGCTTCCCTCAGGGTTTTTTTTTACTTTGATTTGAACATCGATAAACTTGCGAACTATATCAATCCAACTGTACTCCTATATCGATCCATTAATTCTCAACAATTGGGTACCTGAAAAATGTTTCTTTTCTCTATAATATTAGAAATTGATAATACTTAGAGTAATAGACAATGTTCGTGTCAAAGCCATTTGGCAGTACTAATAACAATAAATAAGAAACGAAAAACATTTAAAGCCTTGAATAATTTGATGTTATGAAGTATGACCATACTTCATTATGAAAGCATAGAAAGTTCCCTCTGTATTTGATAATAGTCAAGCACAACCGATCTCTAAATGTCTGTTTTATGTCGCTTGGAAAAGTCAAGAAATAATTTTAAAACCTACATAATCATTTGGAATATCCTTCTCTAACAATCAAAATATAATAAAATTGAAACTTGTAATTAAAGTCCGTGATGCCCAATACATGTGTTAATTATTTATGAATTGAAACCGGATTTAATAAAAATCAATTTGACAATTAACATGTGTAGGGCGAATAACACATCGCTAGATTAATAGACAAGTAGCATGTTTGCAATATGCAATTTCAAAATTTCAAAATTTATGTTATTCTTTTAAAATATTAATAATCGTTTCAATACGTTAACGAGAAGATAGAAACTTTTGAGCGGGATAAAAATACGAAGGACGACACTAAAGGGCTAACTACAACATTTTGCTGTGACATTGCACTATATTTGATTAAGTAGATAAAAAATGAACTCTTTGAATTTTCTTTTGCATATAAATAGGTATTATGTTAAATAGTATATTATGCGCTATGATTTTTAGTAATTGTTACATTCATTTGTAGCAGGATTTCAGTGGGTTCAGTCCGCTCCCACTTAAAATGTCCCTTTCATCAAATAATGTATATATTAATGACCGAGGCGCTTTCATGTATTTATTTATGATGTTTCTGTTGTGGTTTCCGTTGGATATTGTGTTATGTCTTATCGTTTGTGGTTTGAATTCTGTATTTTCGGTACATTTCACATATGTCTTATTTGTCTGTATAGTCGAGTTAATTTCCATTTTCCATGGATAAAGTATTGTATAAGTCCAAATAGTTATGTGCTGAGTGTTCTTGCGTTTGTTTGTGCTGTATTTCTGTCACGTAGTGTTGTCAATTCATCGATATTTCTTAACATTGGCATTTAAGCGGGAGGTTTGGTTAGCCATAAAACCAGGTTCAACCTACCATTTTTTTTTCAAAATGTCTTGTACCAAGTCGGGAATATGGCAGTTGTTATCAAATAGTTCGTTTCTATATGTATTGGCGTTTGTTTTTGTTGCACTTCAGTGTTTCTGTTGTTCCGTTGTTTTCCTCGTATAGTTGATGTGTTTCCCTCGGTTTTAGTGTGTAGCCCGGATTTGTTTTCTCTCAATCGATTTCTGACTTTTGAACAGCGATATACTACTGTTGCCTTTATTTAACCCAATATCAGGATTTTCCCACTTAGTAATATATTCGTTTGAAATCCAGAATGTAATGTATAAATAGGACGAGAAAAAAAAACTCAAATTGAATAATTTTGCAAACTGAATAGATCTGGGTGAAGGATGGAAATTGAGGTTGACAGCAGAACAAAGGGGGCAACTTGAACAGAATCAGACATTCTGCATTACATAAATTAGTTTCGGATGCCTCAAATATTAGAAGGGTTATTAAAATGTAGTAAACGTATTATATCGCAACTGTTTGCATCAGATTAAATAATGTTCCTAACGTGACAAAATGATAATTATGGTTCAAAGTATTCGCTGCTAAGCCATGCGGTTTTGTTAGTTTGTTAAAGTTATATTGCGTGTATCAGTATGAGATTTTTTGCCAATATCCGTCAAACCACCATATGATACATAAAAAGAATAAATTGAATCACCAGAAATATTTGACAATAAATCACATCAACCACCAGCATCCCTTAAATCAAAACAAAGAGAGGTCAAACAAAGACTAACACCAACGAGCAGCACCAAATCAAGATAACCTGACATGGTACATTCACAACATAAACGGAGTTAAAAGTGGCTTTGACCTTAATTACACCTTATGTAAGAATCCTGGGTTTTGTTTGGTTGATAGCCAGTGTATTTTTCACCAATTTATTGTTATCAAATGAATATCGTTCATTTTTTAACGCCGCCGGGGTATATGCAAAAAGGATATGCCTTTTTTACCCTCTCTGCCGTGGTATTTGCCAAAAAATACTCTATCCGACTGGACGCTTGTAACGTCACGATCATCAATGGGTTTTTGAACGTTAACATTCGGTGTAATTAAACAGATATAGCATGTTCTTGCGGGGTATTTGCGAAAAATACCAGTCTTGAGAATGAATTTCCCTCGCCTTACGGCTCGCGAAATTTAACATTCTCTCGACTGGTATTTTTCGCAAATACCCCTCCTTAACATGATATATCTGTTCAATATATTGTATATGTCTTTTAATGTAAATTACACACAAACACAAACCAGCAAAGTCCGGCTACCAACAGGATGATCACTAACTTGAATAAGGAAACAAAAGACAGCACATACAATGATAGTCCGTTTCAGTCCTATTTTATTTTTCAAAATTTCCAGTGGATGTTTTAATAACGTTGCTTTGCCTTCATGATGTGTTTTTTTGTCTACAAAGTATATGATCTCTAACACTAAATTTCTAAATGTTTGCTCAATTAAACTATAAACTGCTTAATAAAATGTTTTATGGAGTGAATGGATTGACCAGGTTCAAATGAGCCAGTGCTCGTTCAAAATGCTATAAGGTATAATTTAATCAATTCAATGTAAAATTAAGGAGATGTGGTATGATTGCCAATGAGATATCCATCCATCTGATACCAATGGACGAGGATGTAAACATCTATTGGTCAGCGTACGACCGTCAGAGACGAGATAACCTAAACCAGTATTACAAAAGGTCTAAGTTGTTAGAAACCAAACGGAATAATTTTTATTAAATTCAACGAGGGAAAGTTTTCTCAACTCACCTTTGACATTTAAAGTATGTGATATGTCAAACATATGTCAGTACAACATTATAACCGGTTGTGTCATATTCGTAAATTTGACGTTTATTTGTAGTTCTAAAATGTAACTATGGAATTGCTGAATCAATTGAAAATAGATGATGCTTACTGTGTCAACGACCTGGTATGCCTCTTTGGAGAGTTTATACATTTATTCACTGACATTGTTGTCTGATTTGATGGAGTGGGAATTCGCGTGTTGTGTGATGCATGCATTGCAAGAGATGGTTTATACCTATTGCAGTGTTTCAAATAAATGCATCCGATCTCACCTTATTCCGGTGTTTCTGTCGTGCTTGGGGGAAATCTGAGTCTGATGTCATCAGTGGTCTGTTCAAAAGATTGTTAATTGTCCAAACCTCACATTCACTTTTTGAGCTTGGATTCGTTTCTCTTAAACAGTTTTATTTATCTTGATTTGTACATTCCTGATTTTTACGAAATTTGACATCGGTGAACTACTTTTGCCTATAACGTGAAACTGGACTTATGAGGCATTAGAACATTAGTAATCTACTGTTTCTATAACTTATAAGTTGACTTCTGAGACATAAGAACATTGTCAATCTACTGTTGCTACTACTTATAACTGGACTTTTGGGACATAAGAACATCGGCAATCTACTGTTTCCTATAACTTATAACTGGACTTATGAGACATAAGAACATCGGTAAACAACTGTTGCCAATAACGTATAACTAGACTTTATTAGACATTAGAACATTGGTATACAAATGTTGCCTATAACTTATAACTGGACTTATTAGACATTAGAACATTGGTAAACAACTGTTGCCTATAACTTATAACTGGACTTATTAGACATTAGAACATTGGTAAACTACTGTTGCCTATAACTTATAACTGGACTTATTAGACATTAGAACATTCAGTTGGTAAACAACTGTTGCCTATAACTTATAACTGGACTTATTAGACATTAGAACATTGGTAAACAACTGTTGCCTTTAACTTGTAACTGGACTTATGAGACATAAGAACATCGGTAATCTACTGTTGCCTATAACTTATAACTGGACTTATTAGACATTAGAACATTGGTAAACAACTGTTGCCTATAACTTGTAACTGGACTTATGAGACATTAGAACATTGGTAAACTACTGTTGCCTTTAAGTTATAACTGGACTTATGAGATATACGAACATTGGTAAACTACTGTTGCCTATAACTTATAACTGGACTTATGAGACATAAGAACATCTGTAAACAACTGTTGCCTATAACTTATAACTGGACTTATGAGACATACAAACATTGGTAATCCACTGTTGCCTATAACTTATAACTGGACTTATGAGACATACGAACAGCGGTAAACTACTGTTGCCTATAACTTATAACTGGACTTATTAGACATTAGAACATTGGTAAACTACTGTTGCCTGTAACTTATAACTGGACTTATTAGACATACGAACATCGGTAAACTACTGTTGCCTTTAAGTTATAACTGGACTTATGAGATATAAGAACATTGATAATCCACTGTTGCCTATAACTTATAACTGGACTTATGAGACATACAAACATCGGTAAACTACTGTTGCCTATAACTTATAACTGGACTTATGAGACATACGAACAGCGGTAAACTACTGTTGCCTTTAACTTATAACTGGACTTATGAGATATACGAACATCGGTAAACTACAATTGCCTATAACTTATAACTAGACTTATGAGACATTAGACATTGGTAAACTACTGTTGCCTATAACTTATAACTGGACTTATTAGACATACGAACATCGGTAAACTACTGTTGCCTTTAAGTTATAACTGGACTTATGACATATAAGAACATTGGTAAACTACAGTTGCCTATAACTTATAACTGGACTTATTAGACATTAGAACATTGGTAAACAACTGTTGCCTATAACGTATAAATTGATTTATTAGACATTAGAACATTGGTAAACAACTGTTGTCAATAACTTATAAATGGACTTATGAGACATAAGAATATTGGTAAACTACTGTTGCCTATAACTTATAACTGGACTTATTAGACATACGAACATCGGTAAACAACTGTTGCCTATAACTTATAACTGGACTTATGAAACATTAGAACATTGGTAAACTACTGTTGCCTATAACTTATAACTGGACTTATTAGACATTAGAACATTGGTAAACAACTGTTGCCTATAACTTGTAACTGGACTTATGAGACATTAGAACATTGGTAAACTACTGTTGCCTATAACTTATAACTGGACTTATTAGACATACGAACATCGGTAAACAACTGTTGCTTATAACTTATAACTGGACTTATGAGACATTAGAACATTGGTAAACTACTGTTGCCTATAACTTATAACTGGACTTATTAGACATTAGAACATTGGTAAACAACTGTTGCCTATAACTTGTAACTGGACTTATGAGACATTAGAACATTGGTAAACTACTGTTGCCTATAACTTATAACTGGACTTATGAGACATTAGAACATTGGTAAACTACTGTTGCCTATAACTTGTAACTGGACTTATTAGACATTAGAACATTGGTATACAACTGTTGCCTATAACTTATAACTAGACTTTGTTAGACGTTAGAACATTGGTAAAGAACTGTTGCCTATAACTTATAACTTGACTTATGAGATATCAGAATATCGGTTATCTACCATTTACCATATATAGATATTAGAACATTGATTAACTACTCATGCAACTGTTGCCTATAACATATAACCGGACTTATGAAATATCAGAATATCGGTTATCTACCATGTAATTGATATAAAAAAAAAAACAATAATTGCAAAGGTCCATCAATTGCAGAAGGTGTTTATATTATTTTTGATCCAGATATAAAGTGCCGTTTGATTCATCTTAACTTCAGGGAGCATTTTTGTTAAAAAAATTTAAACAAGGAGATGTGGTGTGGTCTTAAGTGTTAAAACCTGGATAGCAATGCACGTTTAGATATGTTTTTAACCATTAAATGTTCAATGTTATGAATTGAATCTTGAAAAGATAAACAAATTTAAAGAAAAAACATTGAGTTAAAAATATGTCTTTTTTTCTCTCTACCGCCATGTTCGAAGTCAACGTGATCATATTGCTTCATTAATCAACTAAATACAACTGGTCATACTGACTGTTAGAACGATCTAGTAATATATAATCTGCTATCAGACTTGCTTACACCATACTTTTTGTTTTGGTTATTCAAAAAAGAAAATCAACTTCTTTGATATCCAATATTGTGGTCAAGGGAAATACCTCCAGCATAAATTACATTAAACTGGAAGCTATTTATTACCCACTTAACCATTTATGTTTTTATAATATGATTTCCTGTTTTATCCTAGTTCACCTTTGATATATGCTACTGGATATTGCGCTGGAATCCTACCACGCATGAAGCAAGCAGGGGTGTAGATGCTCGCCCTGTAGAAAAACCTGCAGCGGGTCAAACTCCGTTTTCAATTATAATCTTGTTCCGATTTCAGTTGTCGTACCGTAGGTAACGGAATCTACCGAGTTGTGCCAAATGATCCGTTTTGTGTAATACTTAGTAACATTACACTACACTATATATATGTGAACGATACGGATATGGGTTCTGATTTTGAAACTGACATTTTTCACACTTATGTTTGTCTGTTTATACCTGAGACGATGTTATGAAAGATATCGGTAAACAACATTTCGTAATTCTGATAGCATTTGCATATCACTTAAAGATAAATCTGATGATACATCTGTGCGCTTCGCATATGTTATCAAATTTGAAAGTCCACTTACTTTCTTCTTCATCGTGATTTGTTTTTTCAATGAGGAAAAGTTAATACCAGAGCGAAATGAGATGGCACTAACAAGGGAGGATGTTGACTGTTGGCTAACCTACCGAAGTGCATATCAAAAGGATTTTTTTTTAAAACTAGTTCCTCTATGAAAGATGAGTTAAAATAATTCTTTGTTCCAAATATTTTAAAAGTACATCGTTTTGTAGACATAAAATAGTTGCTAGTTCTGGGTTCATTAAGTTGAAAATGTTTTAGGCTTAGCGTATATACCCAAAGATTTGACTGGGGTATAGAAATATGGTAATTCCTTGGTCTTCTGCTGATCGGCAGTAAAACCCTTGGCGAGGTGAGACATCCGTTTGGCTGTGTGGTCTGCGTAGTTACGTCCGGTTCGAATGTGGACGTTAAATTTGATGTCTCATATAGAGGGAGTGCAATGCTCTTTAAGTAAGTATTGTGATCTCGTCCTAAACATGCATGAAATATTTGCAACAGGACATTAAGAAAAAAAAATCAACAATCAATTATTTTTTCTTTTGTATTTTTTTTTATTCCATTTCATGCATTTAGATGAAAAAAAAAATGAAATTTATTATCAAACTGTTTATCATGTGAAACGCCTCCATAAAATTTCAAAAATCAAATGATTTTTCTGATCCATTGCTATTGTTCCGGGTAACAATTATTCAAATAAAAGTTATTTAATCATGAAAAAACACCCTTATTGTTCAATATATTACTAGTGTGACGTCGGCATCGTTAATTTATTGTTGCCTGTAACTTATAAATAGACTTATGAAATATAAAAACATCGGTAAAATAATGTTGCCTATAGCTTATAACTGGACATAAGAACATCGGTTATCTACTGTTGCCTATTGTCTATTTTTATTTTGTTTGCCTATTTCTTTGTACTTATTCCCATTTTTCTCTAGTCTGTAAACTCCATTCAGACCCTCAGAACGGAACTAATTAAATTTGTGTTATTGATTTTGTAATTCATATAAAATTATGTTGAAGTGCGATGTACAGGTGTAGAATATCTTATTATACCACTACACCAGGAAACAAAGCTTACTTATATATATCCAATAAATTATTTATTAAAGAAGTGTCAAATAGCTAATGTATAAACAGGACCAGAGAAAAAACTCAAATTGAATAGTTTTGCAAGCTGGATAGATCTAGGTGAAGGATGGAAATTGAGTCTGACAGTAGAAAAAGGGGACAACTCGAACAGAATAAGACATTCTGCATTACACAAATTAGCTGTGGATGCTTCAAATATTTGAAGGGTTATTAAAATGTAGTAAACGTATTATATCGCAACTGTTTGCATCAGATTAGATAATGTTCCTAACGTGACAAAATTATAATAATGGTTCGATTTATTCGCTCCTTAGCCATGCGGTTGTGTTAGTTGGTTAAAGCTATATTGCGTGTATCAGTATGATATTTTTTGCCAATATGCGTCAAACCCCCATATGATACATAAAAAGAATAAATTAAATCACCAGAGATATTTGACAATAAATCACATCAACCACCAGCATCCCTTGAATCAAAACAAAGAGACGTCAAACAAAGACTAACACCAACGAGGAGCACAAAATCCAGATAACCTGACATGGTACATTCAAAACATAAACGGAGTTAAAAGTGGCTTTTGAACTATATAAAGTATATGTCTTTAAAAATAGATTACACTCACACACACAAAAACCAGCAAAGTCCGGATGATCACTAACTTGAATAAAGAAACAAAAGACAGCACAAACAATGATAGTCCGTTTCAGTCCTATTTAATTTTTTTCGAATTAAAACGTTAGTTTGCCTTCGTGATATTTTTTTTGTCTACAAAGTATACGACCTCTGACACATAATTTCTAAATATTTCCTCAATTATAATATAATTCGGTTGATAACATGTTTTATGGAGCGAATGGATTGACCGGGGTTCAAATGGTCCAGTGCTCGTTCAAAATGCTATTAAGTATAATTTAATCATTTCAATGTAAAATTATGGAGATGTGGTATGAATGCCAATGAGATATCCATCTATCGGAGACCAAAGGACGAGGATATAAACATGTACAGGTCAGCGTACGACCGTCAAAGACGAGCTAACCCATACCAGTATTTCAAAAGGTCTACGTTGTTAGAAAACAAAGGGATGAATTTTTATCAAATTCAACAAGGTAAAAGTTTTCTCAACTCACCTTTCAATTTTGAAGAATGTAATATGTCAAACATATGTCAGTACACCATTATTACCGGTTGTGTCATATTCTAAAATGTAACTATGGAACGGTATGATTGCTAAATCAATGAAAAACAGATAATGCTTAATTTGCCAACGACCTAGTATATGCCCCTTTGAAGAGCTTATAAATTTCCGTTTTTTTTTTCACTGTCATTTTTGTCAGATTTGACGGAGTTTGAATTCGTGTGTTGTGTGATTCATGCATTACAAGAGATAGTTAATACCTATTGCAGTGTTTTAAATAAACGCATTCGATCTGAACGTAATCCGGTGTTTTTGTCGTGTAAGGGGGGGGGAGGGGGGGGGGGTCTGAGTCTGACATCATCAGTGGTCCATTCAAAAAATTGTTAATTGGCTGAACCTAACATTTATTTGGTGAGCTTGGATTCGTTTATCTACTGCTGCCTATAACTTATAACTGGACTTATGAGACATACGAACATCAGTAAACTACTGCTGCCTACAACATATAACTGGACTTATAAAACATACGAACATCGGTAAACAACTGTTGCCTATAACTTATTACTGGATTTATAAGACACAAAAACATCGGTAAACTACTGTTGCCTATAACTTATAACAGGACTTATTAGACATTAGAACATTGGTAAACGACTGTTGCCTATAACTTGTAACTGGACTTATGAGATATTAGAACATTGGTAAACAACTGTTGCCTATAACTTATAAATGGATTTATGAGACATACAAACATCTGTAAACTACTGTTGCCTATTACTTATAACTGGACTTATTAGACATTAGATCATTGGTAAACAACTGTTGCCTATAACTTATAACTGGACTTATGGGACATACAAACATTGGTAATCCACTGTTGCCTATAACTTATAACTGGACTTATGGGACATAAGAACATCGGTTATCTACTGTTGCCTATAACTTATAACTGGACTTATGAGACATAGGAACATCGGTAATCTACTGTTGCCTATAACTTATAACTGGACTTATGAGACATAAGAACATCGGTAATCTACTGTTGCCTATAACTTATAACTTGACTAATGAGACATAAAAACATCGGTAATTTACTGTTGCCTATAACTTATAACTGGACTTAAAATACATCTGTGACGTAAATCTTTTGTTCAAACTCTCCATTATTTTTTTCAGGAATGGAGAGTTATTTTCTATTGTTCATCTTCATTCATCCGGACGTTTTGCCCTTTGGAAATTTCCATGGGCACTTTCTTAAAAACTGTTCACCCATGGCAATAATTCTAAAGGAAGTAACGCGATATTGAATGAAGATGAAATCTTACTAAAACGGCTGATACTGGATTTTTTAAAAATTGGGATGGTAGTAGTACGATGAATACCAAATATCTCATTATTAACACATAACTTTTATTTGCGAGTCGTAATTCAATCGTGAAATATATAGTATCGTTTTCACTAAAATTCAACAGCATTATCAACAATTTGTTTTCCGGTGAAAATATTGGCTGAATTTTTGTACCGGATAGAATGCAAGCGTGTAAAAACGAATATTTTCCATTGAGTGCCATTCCTCTTCTGTGCATCTACAAAATTTCAAATGTGTTATCTCAGTTGAATTCTTTGTAATACTAAACACATTAACATTATTCAATAATGAAAATTAGAGAAAAATCTATATTTCACTTTAAGATTTGCTTTTAATTTTACCGTTTAAGATATCATTTCCTAAAAATTTAAAATGTTGTATTTTGATTTTATACAGCAAAAATCGTTTGTTGCATTTTGATATATACATTAAAAACAGAAAAATAACTCGGATAGTTTCTACAATAATATTGTGTTTTAATAGAATAAATTAAAGTTCAAGAAACTTAAACGGTCAAAATGGCATATTCGGTATATTATTTGATTGTTCGTTGTTATAATTTGAATAAAGTACAAATGAATAGAATTTGAGGGGTATGGATAACATTTGAATAAGGCTTGTGTTAAATATTGGACGGGGTTTTATTCAATTTTCACAGAAACTCGTAAGATAATAGAATTCAGTTACTGTTGTTATATGTCCAGTGGCAAATATAACAGTTATATCGACAGTGTAAATGACGACGTTCATCTTGAAATGTTTAAAAGAAATAAAAGAGTAGTTTTCCACTTAAGTTAAAGACATACAAAACGGAATCCAGTAATATTTTTAATCATGAGGTTTTTTTTCTTAAACGTTCTTGCTTCCTTTCTGATAATAGGGAAGAATGAAAAATACTTTCAGTTTGCTTGTATTGCTTTTTAAGACTCATCTTAAAAATGCATAAAATTTTTATTCGTTGTAATGAGCAAAGGGAAAGAAAAAATATTGAGCTGTGCATGAAACACTTTTTTCGTGTTTTATTTTCTTTCATCTAATAGAATGGTTTGAAATATAGAATCACATTTTGTTTCCGATATGACTTATAATCGAGAGCACACCATTATTAGTAAAATACCTAGAATAGAGTGTTACATACATGGAAATTTATTCAAGTTGTACCAGTTCATTTTTCTAAGACGATTCTACATCCAATATTTATCAAACGAAAAATACACATAATTCATTAACATAATATATGCATAAATACTAGGTTTTTCTCTCTCTTCCGACATAAATTAAGACACAAATAAATATCCATTCAAACCTATTACAAGAAAGACGTGCGTATTCAATAAATTAAAACATAAATCTGGATGTACTTTATTCAAGATCTTTTTATAGTAATTATTCTACTGTTCATAAATACTTCGTTAAGTGAGTGGATGGTCAGCTTGATCCTAAATTTTGCCTGTGGATTATTGGGTACAATACGGGGAAAATGAAAAGAAAACCATTACAAATGAAATAAAATTCGTTAAAATGTTATAATCTAAAGATTCGTTTTTAATATTTAAGGTGTATTTTAAGTTAGCGAAAGTCCAAATAACTGTCCATTCCCGCGAAATAATGGGCGTCGGCCAAACGAGCCTCCGCTCCATTATTTCCCAGGAATGGGCAGTTTTTTGGACTTTCTCTATAACTTAGGAGATATAAGAAGATTGGTAATCTACTGTTGCCTATAACTTATAACCGGACTTATGAGACATAAGAACATCGGTAATCTACTGTTGCCTATAACTTATAACTGGATTTATGAGACATAAGAACATCGATAATTTACTGTTGCCTATAACTTATAACAGGACTTATGAGATATACGAACATTGGTAATTTACTGTTGCCTATAACTTATAACTGGACTTATGAGACATAAGAACATCGGTTATCTACTGTTGCCTATAACTTATAACAGGACTTATGAGACATCAAAACATTGGTAATCTACTGTTGCCTATAACTTATAACTGGACTTCTGAGATATACGAACGTTGGTAATCTACTGTTGCCTATAACTTATAACTGGACTTATGAGACATAAGAACATCGGTAATCTACTGTTGCCTATAACTTATAACAGGACTTATGAGACATAAGAACATTGGTAAATTACTGTTGCCTATAACTTATAACTGGACTTATGAGACATTAAAACATTGGTAATCCACTGTTGCCTATAACTTATAACTGGAATTATGAGACATACGAACATTGGTAATCTACTGTTGCCTATAACTTATAACTGGACTTTTGAGACATACGAACATTGGTAATCTACTGTTGCCTATAACTTATAACAGGACTTATGAGACATCAAAACATTGGTAAATTACTGTTGCCTATAACTTATAACTGGACTTATGAGACATTAAAACATTGGTAATCCACTGTTGCCTATAACTTATAACTGGAATTATGAGACATACGAACATTGGTAATCTACTGTTGCCTATAACTTATAACTGGACTTATGAGACATACGAACATTGGTAATCTACTGTTGCCTATAACTTATAACTGGACTTATGAGACATACGAACATTGGTAATCTACTGTGCATATAACTTATAACTGGACTTATGAGATATAAGAACATCGGTTATCTACTTATGCCTATAACTTATAACTGGACTTATAATTTCGTAGTTAAAAAAAGAATTCCACTGAATTAAAAATAATATCTATTTCATGTAATAAACATATATTATGCATGAATGTACTGTCTTTTTGTTATATTTTTCGCTTATGTACGTTTTAGGTCATCGCTTCATAACTTATTATTATTTTCTTGACTTGATAATGAGGACTGCAATCAAACTTACTCAATACAATAGGGTCATTATCTAAAAGAAAGACTAATGAATGTCGTATAACATCAATTTTCATTGAAATATAATTCGCTTATTTTTTTTATTTTTTGTAATTATTTTTAATTACATCTTCATGCACCAAGGTGAAAAAAGAATAATATATTATAAAACTGTTTATCACGAGCGAGCAACATCTCCACAAACATATAAAAAATCCAATATTTGTAATAGTAAATCAACTGTGAATAAAACTTGTTTTATGTTATTTTAAGTTAGAAACTGCCTAAGTGCTCAATATAGATCCGTCATGTATTTTAATTGCTTTATAAACTGTTATTCTCATAGTCGAGTGACATTAACCACAACATTTCATTTTAAATGCACTCACCTAACCTCACCAAACGTCGTCTGGTCTGCTAAGTACCGAACGTGACCTATTCCCGAATATGACTGTTTTCCCGAGTGTAAATTTGCATTGCTATTAGAGATTTCCTATAAAATGACATACGTACGTAACTCGACGTACGGACCTAATGGGACTGGTCATTACCAGCCATTGAATTTGATTAAATACGTCGCTCAAGTTTATACAAAGTATTCAAAGACTTTTAAAATCAACCACTGGAATTTTCGTCCATATAAAATAATTTTATCATGACAAAAAACGATAGGAATCTAGCATTTTTATTTATCACGTGGTTTTCTAGATTCCCGCTTTTATTTTCACTGACATAAGATCACGTATAAACACACGTATCCCATACCTATCATACGTACGATTTGAGTTATCTTTCATGGTTTTGATTATGACAATTATTTTTCAATACACTTTGCACATGAACACCCCATTATATTTTTTTCTGTCTTTCTTTATATTTTATCTATCTTTTTATTATATTTGTTGCGGGGAAAATGTTTAGAAGGATCATATTTTTCTGACAATTTCAGAAATATCGAAACCAGAGTTTGTCAGAATCTGTCTCTTTATAAGAGTTGAAAATTGAGATAAAACTATCGCTTCCATTTAATTTCTAAACAAAAGTATTTTTCATTTATTATAAAATGTATTGATAAAACAGTCCCTATATATGTTGTTTTTTTAGAATTAAGGTGTGTTCGATTAGGGACGGTTCTGTATTAATTTGTTTAACGGGAATTCTATTGGAGTCCAAATACAAAAGACATTTCCAAGCAATTTTTTTTTTATATCCCTTGAAGTAAATTAACTTATAGTATTTTATCCATTTTATTGATAAACAATTAAACAAATTCATTTTACTGAATAAATCATTAACGGAAATGTGTAAGGTAAGTAACATTGAACAACATAATATAATAAGACTTCGTTGCCAGATGCGGATCCAGGATTTTGAAAAGGGGGTGGGGTATAGGCAACATTAGAAGTGGAACAAAAAATAGAAGTATTAATATGATGTAGGGCCATTTATATAAGTGTTCGCATATTTAGGACGAGAAGATGAATATCATGAATATGAATCCGACTTTGTATTATACCGCAGGAAGACATGTCATCCTACCCGGACACATGATTTTGACCCCGGACCGACCAATCTTTGCTCTAACTCCTAAATATTGCGTGCTTGGCAGAGAGGTAGCCAATCTTCGATTTGAAACGGGTGAGGATCGAGCCAAAGACTTCCCGCACTCGAGCAGTGGTGTAGCTTTCATTGACGCAATGAGGCAACCGTCTCATCAAATTTTTGACCATTAAAAAGAGAAGTAAAGAGAATTATATACCATGTACGTCATAGTATAAAGTTTACTGAGTGACGATGGTTCAAAACGTTGACTGATTTACTCTTTACTCACTCATTCCTCAATAGTAATGTCTTGAAAATTTTCTTTCATAAAATGAACAAGGTAGATGCAAATATCTTTTTTAAGTAACAGACAAAGCATACCTCGCAAAAAACTGATTCAAACAAGAGGTCATAACTGTGAAACTGATATGATGCTTGATTTTTTTTTGACAACGAATTTTTTACTTTTGGTGTACAAAGGTTTTAAAAGATTCTTGGCATTACTACATTTTATGTAGTACTTTTCTAACTTGGTTAATATAAGCAAGACTCATTCTTTCACCCAGTTATTATCATCCATACATTTTGACAAAAGCTAAACGTATAGAGTTAAAAGAAACAGTAGATCTTAAACTTAATATCCCCAAATCTGTACAAAAGCATTTTAGAAGATGTCAAACATATAATTCTGTCAATTATTTTTGTTTTGATCAAGACCTGTCTGTAACTAAATACTGAGAATTAAACCTTTAACCAGCAGTTTCATTGAAATATATTGATTTAATGCGCACTAGAAATATCAATTCATGATACAATTCCACAAATCTGGATTTTTCATAGACAGGATTTTTTTGCCAGTGTGTGATCACCTACACTTATTTTGCATTCATATTTCCAATTAACCGTCCACTCCCTATTGACATTGACGTCTTTTAAACAAAGTGAAGTTTTCAAAATTCAAATAATTTGCCTAAACAGAAATAAAATTCAAGTTACGCTACTGTCGATTGATTGATAGTTGGTTGCTTAAGTTCCAGTGGCAAATATTTCATGCATAATAAACGTGTAGAGAGCGTGGCATTCTCTCTACAAGAGGCATCGAACTTAACGTCCCCACTCTGACCAGACGGGACTGCGTACTGGTACATCCCGCACAACCAAACGGACTCCCAACTTTGGCAATGGTTAAACTGCCGATCGGAACAAGACCAATAGTGACCATATTTCAGTCCCCCGATCACCTTTGAGGGGTTACTGTCGAGGCGAGCGCGCGACCAAGTAGACAGTTATGAATATGGAAGATACATATACATGTACATGTATTAATCAAAACATTTGCAACAAGAATGTGTGGCCTTAAGACACCACTTAATCCGGGTCAATCTCTAATTTGGTATATAATTTTAAACGTTTTATATTTTTAACAGAACGGAAGAACGGACGGATGCACAGACCAGTAAATATAATATTCCCTTGCTATCATAAGTTGGTCATAAAACTAAAATGATCATCCTACTTAACAAAACTTCAATCAAATATTCCGTACATGTCCGTTTTTCTTACGTATTTGTATAAGTTAAACACCAAACATTTTAGAAAAACAATTTAAGAGCAATGACGGTAAATTACGCATACGTGTGTACGGGCTCTTCCTAGAATCCATGCATCATCATAATTTAAGACAAGATATAAAAAAATTAACTGATTCAGTGAAGTTGTAATCATATTTTTTCTTGAAGATGCGCCTCATAAATTCCATTTGATAAAATTCTACGGAAAGGTGACAAAGTACTATCCGAAAGATGCATCAGTGATCTGAATTTTTACCTTTGACAAAAGTATCTTAAAATAAATACTAAAGGTATGCTAAAAAAAAAGAAGAAGAAGCAAGTCGTGTACACCTTCTACATTCCGACGTGTTTGAAACTCTTGTTTTAATCTTAAAACTTTTAAATCAAAAATGAGAATATGATCTCGCTTCAGATTCCATTATTTTTATTTTTTCAAACTTAATTTTTGATTTAGTAGCTTGAAAAATTCATCGTTTGAGAGATAAATATATGGGTCAAGTGAAATGACGAAGTAATGATCGCTGCATTTGATTATCGGTAACTGAACTAATTATTCCCTTAAAGGTTGTTGTCAATGAAATCATCATAAATTTAATAACAAAATATGTAAAGAATTAAAATAATAGATTGTGATAATTTTTAAATAGCATCTATTCCAACAAAGTATGTGTATTCAACGAGCCAAAAATTCATGCAGTTTATGCTCCCCTCCGTCATCCTTCAATGCAATAGGCCGAGATACGGTCAGATAGGTTGGTTATGTCGAGTAATGTCAATTTATTGGAAATCTCTATTAGACGTGTCTCGGTATTTATACATCCAACATTCATGCATTTAGTTATGATTTTTCGTTTGTAATTCTGGTTGAATGTTTTGTTATGTCTAATCGTTTGTGGTTTGAATTCTATTTTTATTTTCTACATGTTTTTAAAAGTTAAAATAATTTATCACCTAGTTCATTTATATGGTTTTTAGTTTAAAGCTACTATATGCACAGGATTTAATTGTTTTCACTGTTTTGATTTAGAAGAAAAACCGGTTACAAAATACAAATAATTACACCATTACTAAAACAATTTTATATTAATATTCTTAGAATGGTTAGAAAATACATAAAATAACACCATTACAATCTTAATCCCAGTTTTATATTCTATTTTTGGAAATTTACCAGTGACGTCACTTTTTGTGGAGTTGATACATTCGTGTGACTTAAAGTTCATAATTCTATTGTGATGTAAATGGGAGGTGTCCGTTGTTATTCTGTGGTTTACATGTTGTAATGTACTATTACATTATTTATTTATGAATGGCTCTGTCCTGAGTGTTCTTGCGTTTAGTTGTAATGTATTCCTGTCACGTAATGTTGTTATTTTAGCGGTATTTTTAACATTGCCACATAAGCGGGAGGTTTGGCTAGCCAGAAAACCAGGGTCAACCCACCATTTTTTCTTAAAATGTCCTGTACCATGTCAGGAATATGGCAGTTGCTATCAAATAGTCCGTTTCTATGTATGTTGGTGTTTGTTCAGTTCAGTGTTTATGTTGTTCCGTTGTTTTCCTCTTATAGTTGATGTGTTGTCCTCTGTTTTGGTTTGTGACCCGAATTTGTTTCAGTTAAATCGATTAATGACTATTGAACAGCGGTATACTACTGTTGCCTTTATCTAACATATGGCTAAATCATGTATCATTCGAAAGCAGATCATCTGTACTATTTTTCCCCCGGTCGTCAAATATTCGTACAATTTCTGCCAAATCACGATGAAAGGTCAAGGACGGACAATTTCTTATTTTACAAGACGCCGACATTTTTTTCATATTCTATGTTCTAAATAATAAAATTATGTGTGGAAATAGGAAAAACTTTTAGAACAGAGACTATTAGTCAATTATCAGACGCACTTTAAATATTAATGACGTATTTTTAATAAATAACGCCTGTTTCCTGAAATTCCAGTGAAAAGGATAAAAATGAGTGAAAACCAAAATAATTGTCAGTGATTCAATTGTTAATCACCATAAACCCAAATAACGTATTCCATATTGTGCTAAGGAAGTTTTTGACATCATAAAATTACTGCAAGCACGCTGCTTGCTAATTATACAGCCAATCACAACAACCCATACAGTTGCCCAAAATACATGTACCACCATCTGCAAAAGGATAGCTTTTTAGCTGTTCTACGTAAAAAATATGTTTATGTAGTCAAGTCTATGCTGAAGAAACACATTTAACAAAATTCCAAAAATGTTTTACGGAAAAAAACACGCGGGATGCATGCTTTTAAGGGGAATTTAGGGAGCTAAACTTTGATATTTCAATATGTAGCTTAATTGCCAGCCTTTTAAAAACTCGTCTATCTTTTCTTGATATTTTGTTTGAAATTTCATGATTATTATTAAAAGAAATAAAGGACTTTATACATAAATATAAAGTTAGCCCAAAAAAACTAAATACATAAATAAATAATTACATAGTTAGAAAGCTAACATATGAATGAAAAGTTGAATTTCAAATATTTCTCTTATACAAATTATAAAATTTGTTTTCTTGTTTGCTTCAACTGCATCTTGTATTTACGAAAAAAGTAAGAACTATTATTTTCTAGACACTGAAAATGTTCTTCGTGCTTGTCTGAAGTAGGAAACTCTATCAAACTACGTAATTTTTTAGTACAAAAATGTTGTAATTACGTGCAGTTGCATGTTGTATGTGGCAAACCCTTTCGAAATTTTGGGTCCTCAATGCTCATCAACTTCGTTTTGTATTTGGCCTTTTTAACATTTTTAATTCGAGCGTCACTAATGTGTCTTTTGTAGACTAAACGCGCGTCTGGCGTTTAATATTTAAGCCTGGTATATATGATGAGTTTATTTACAGTCACTGGATCATTGCCACTGCTGCAGGTTTCCTCATTATGATATCACCAGCCCAGTAGTCAGCACTTCTGTTTTGACATGAGTTATCACTGATATGGTCATAATTATAAATAAACTCACTGTTCAAAACACATTTTATTTTTTTAAATACTGTGGATTTTCTACCCTAGGAAAAAATAACCTTAGCTGTATTTGGTATAACATTTTCGGAATTTTGGGTCCTCGATGTTCTTCAACTTCGTGCTTAAAAAAACAGTTTAAGCCTAGCATCTATGGTGGGTTTATTTACATCAACTTACAGTCTATATGTTTGATTTGAAAATTCTAGCAATTTGCAATAATTATAGTAATAATTAGACTTCCTAAATAGTTATTACATATAGAATAAAAAGCTATAAAGAAGGAAATTACTGTGAAGGTATCACAGCAACAATTCAACCATTCATCACCAAGAACGTTTTGTAAATGTAGGCAACCACTGACAAAACATATTATGCACCTTTCATATTTCTGCGTTAAACCCTCTTTTGTTGACCTGGAAAGGATATTTATGCGGTTTTCACACTTTATTCTTATACTAGAGAAGAACTAGGTTAATTCTATTCGCGTTATTTTTCTAATCACAACAAATTTGTTGCCAAAACTAGTTGGTTTGAAGTAATGTCCTTTCCCAAGCTAAATTATAAAGAAACCCCATGAACTTCATGCAAACAATAACATGTATAAGTAGCATCGTTTTTGTTTTTTACATTCCAATGATGTGCATGCTTTAAACTGTTCGTTTGATTTTTAAATGGTGCGAAGTTCTCATAACTGCAATAAGTGTCTGATATTAGTTGACACAAAAATAACATATAATATGGTATGTTTATCAATGTGAGAAAAACAAGCGTTTAAATGAGATAACTAAAAAGCAAGACTGTAATGGTGAATCTGAATTGCTTGCTATAGAACTCTATTTGAATGTGTTTATCATGAATAAAATCCCTTCATGTACAATCTCTATATGTGCACTTCAAAACTTTGAACTTCAATAAAATTTACCAAGTGATGTATACGCAGGAGGAGTATTGCTCATTACAAAGTTTTTTAGACTAACGGATGAATATATGATTGGAAAGAACAAAACAAATGAACGTAGGGCAAGATGATTTCTACATTTCCGATAATTACACAAATGACACCATGACCAACGCGATAAAAGAAGGACAGACAAACAACAGTCCTCAAAATAGTACACCGAAATGTACGAACACTTCCTTAAACCGGTAGTAATTGAAATTGCTCAGGAAGGGTATTCAATCTTCCACGATATCAATTTTCATTCATATTTGATAAAACAATAATTATAGTATGTTATTATGTGCTAACATATTAAAAGGAATGCCGGATTTGTTATTGTTCAGCGCGAGGTACAAACAGTATTCATTTGAATATTGAAGGAGAATAAACTTCTTACCATGTCTTCCACTTTCGACATCGAAAAAACATATTTTTACTGTATATACCTTGTAGATTCCTTAATCACTTTTATTATCCCTTTTTGAATATGGTAAATTATTTTCTCCTGATATTGACAACAATCGATGTTTTATCTAAACAATGAAAAGTAAGATGATCCATATTTTTTGCAGATGGTGGTATTTAGGGAAACTGCAAAAGCTTCATTATAAGGCTGATTCTTGACCATTATTATATCAATTGCAGTTTAAAATGGCGTAAAAAAACCTTCACCTATGAACGATAAATTTATTTTAATATTGACAAATACATATTGATACATAAAGAAATATTTTGCCTATAGCGCAATTTTATCATTTTTGAAGGATTTTTAAAGAATTGCAATTTTCTTTAAATTTCCATTTTAATATGCATGTATTTTGAAGTATTCTGTTCTTTTATGTCCATATGATGTTTAGAAAGAAATGTCATGCAAGAACCAGCAAAGGGCATTTTGTTTTATTCTTGCGAAATTTAGGAATGTTCATTTTGACCTTTGACCTTGGTTTAACGAAAATTGCACTGTACGATTTATTGACGACCGGGCTAAGCAGAAAGTACAGAAAATAAGCTTTCGAATGGTATATAATATAGCCGTATGTTAGGTGGGTGCATTAAAGTCGTTAACCACGCGTCTTTTTGAAAAATGTCACTCACCTATAAAGTGTACCTGCGGATATTTATTCCAAGAATACGTGTCATGCGCGCTATGTCGGTATCATGCATTTATAATATCAGTGTTACATCGGCAGTGTTGCTTATGGGCTGTCATTTCCCTGAGGTACCTATGTCCGCCCAATTTTGGTAATTTTTTTATTAAAAGTTCAGTACAAATGCTTTAATAATGAAAAAAATAATGTATTCTTTCATAATGATAAAATAAGGTTACAATGCATTTACAAAGGATAACCTAGAAAGGTTCTGTTGTTTTGAACACAAAAGTTCTATGAATTCAGCTTTCCAAACTATGACGTGCGTGCTAAAAAATATATAGCCATAATAAAAGTGTTTTTTTCTGTATAATCATAGGAACGATTTTGTAAATATTTATATTTCATTTTTAAGGATTTAATACAGATGGTACTTATATACATTAAAAAAAAATAATTCCATTCCACAAGATCGAGTTATTCTAATATTGATTGGGACGTTTTGTAATAAAATTTATGAAAAATAAAGACCTTTAATTAGAAAAAGCAATGATATCGTTATCAACGGTTACAGAAGACTTTGCTTTGTACAAGGAATTGTATATTTAAAAGGAATGGAAACGCGGCCGACTTCAAAGAAAATTGTATGATGCATCTCCGTTTTGGGCGATGCGTTAATTACACCCCGTAGCTCTAACTGGATAATTTATTGTCTTGCAGCAGTTATCGAACTTGGTCATTTAATCTGACACCAGTTGTCGAACAATTTGTTGTAAATTAATGGTGTATTCATGAAACCAAAAATTAATTTAAAAAATATTAAACAATGCAACCACATGCAAAGTCACTCATGAAAACGCTTTAATCTTTGTTTTTCATCTTGATATTTCATGAAGCTAAAACAATGTATGAAGGGATGATTAAACAAGTTTCTATAACAGTTTTCATTCAAAAAAGAGGTAATGTAAGAAGTGAAAAAAAATCACTCTTTAAAAATTTGGTTTATTTTTGGCATATGACCTTTGAAGAATAGTACATAATCAGTTTAAAGGAAAATGATCGTTAACAAATGTAGTATTCTAGATAAAGGAACTTAGATAACAGGTGTTATAATAAACACTGACCAGTTTGGATTATTTCAATTTGCAGGTACAATCTAACATTTATACGAAATACGGGACACACATATCATTGATATGCTAATTCGTGTCGTATATTTAAGATCTGAAAAACGAATCACATCAAGCACACCTGTTAATTAATGCCTTGATGCAATACACATTTTCATCAGAAACAGTTTAAAATATCACACATTCACACACTTGACATTTTCTTAACACTTAGGAATTAATCTGCGGACCTCTAGACTATACTGATCTGCGAGAAAAAAGAAAGGATTGTTTTGCTGACTTGAGGTAATTTTTACAGCAACGCTTAACTGTGACATAAACTGCAAAACCAAATAATGATTAAGTTCTAAAAATCGAATTTTAAAAATTGAATTCAATCGTGAATAAAATTAAACCACGAATTCCAAAGGGGAAGTCTAAAATATTAAGATATTTTGTCTGTATTTTCAGACTTCGTCGGTATGGAATTTGACTGAAGAAATTGCATCAATGTAAACTACAAGCATGGTATTTTGAAAAATCATAGAAAATTCATTTTTATTACCATAAAATATATATTATTTTCATAAAATCAACACAATGTTACAGAACAAAGGTTAAGCTTTTGAATTTTAATTTAATAGATACATCAAGTAGTTATTTAACCATTCACCAGAATAAAGTGTGTGGATGTATTTTTTACGCACTACTTAAAAATGTCATCATGGTTTCAAAGATTCATTTACAATATTCCCTATAACATTTAGAATTCGTAGTTTACACAAAATTGTAGGAAAATCTTACTAATATTAAATACTAATGCATGCTCTTTTTGACACTTTGTTCTTTTCTACTTTTAAACATTTGTATTACACTGACAGATTGAAAGATACGTTTTGAAATAATAAGGAAATTTCAAACTGAAATTTTGGAAAATCGTCGAAAATTCACAAATTATACAAGAAACATTAAAAAGAGTCCAAGGTCTAGAATAAGGGTTAAGCTTCATAATGTTATCAACTAATTTGTTCGCCTTTCGTGTTGTCGAGTCTTTATTAAAAAATCAAAACACTGTATTTTTTGTTTTGTAATCCGGATGAAACTCCCGCAAATTTGACGACCGAGGTCTATTTTAATAAGAATTTTTATCAAAAGTTTAATGCAAACATAGGTCGAAAAGGCATTAAAATGATACTTAAGGGGTTACCTTTTACATGGGGTAGATTTTACTTGTCTTGGTTTTTATCATCCTTAATATCGTCACAAGCAAAATGCCCAGTGAAATTAGATGACCGATATATATAACAGGAAATGGACCTCCGTCATGATTCTTTATATTATTTCTCATACTTCCGACCGAAACAGACATGGATTATCGGTCCGCGGGAGTTCTAGATTGTTCTCGAGCCGCGTTTTATTTCCTTTTGAATATACAATTCCTTGCTTTGTAGTTCACACAGTATATACAAACACTTTTTCTTACATTGAATCGCGTGCTTGGTCTGTGTGAGGAGGAATGTTTAATTAAGTTGCAGTTTAATCGACGTCAACTACAATTATTATAAATGTGTTCAGATTTATATTCCTTCTAAAATATTTCAAAATTTGTTAAAAAGAATATAAGAGAAATATTTCTAGGAAAGACTTACTTTTGAATTAAAATTTAAAAAATCTATTTAGATGTATGTGAAGTAGATGGCCGGTTCGTTATCTTAAACGATATTAAAAATATTATTGTATTACATGACCACGTATGAGTTTTATACATTAAAGCACGGACAATTCATTTACGTGTGAAAAACATTTAACTATTTCAAATAATAATGGACATTTTCGAAACATTTTAAATTCAAAAGATATTGTAAAAGACTATCGGGGACTGCTTAAATGACAGTGAGACCTTCCTAATCTGTTAATGTCTATCAGTGAAAATTAGGGTTAAAGTTAAGCCAGCCATATATATTATTACTATTAGAAGAATATGCCTCAACACATTTCATTTTCTGTATGAATGGGGACTTAAAGTGTCACTTTACTATAAAAAAAAAAAAAACAAAGAAAAAAAATTCTTCATATGCATGGTGCCTTTTAATACCCGATTTTTTACATGAATTGTTTCAATTAAAATGTTCAAGACTTTCCGTCGTTTACTGTTTCCTATGTTCCGTAGCACTACGACCAACTGGTCTATTATACAGGATATGTCTATTTCGTACAAACTGGTTGAATGTTTCTTAAGATATGAATGTTTATTTCTATGACTGCACGTGCATTTCTTTGCGCTAAAGCGCTTCGTATTAAAAATGTGCACACGATCAATACTTTTACAACCATTTGATATTATATATGGAAGCATTCAATTCTTATAATCACATGTTTATGCCAAAGCATGAAATTAAGAGTAATATCAAGCTGTTCGTTTGTTTTTCAATGCCGCATTATTTTAACATTGTCAAGGAAAGTTCGTACAGTCATAGCTGTTGTATTTTATACGGAAATAAAATAAGATATTGGAGTGCCTCGCGATAGTTGTCAATCAATCAAAATAACGAATTCTAATGAAATTTACATGTAATGTGATTAATTCTTAATAGTATAATACAATACAATATGCTTTATTTAAAAACACTCTGCCACATTCACATGTGAAACAAGAGGTAAACAAATACAAAATACAATCACATACGGTAACGATAAACACCTAAAAAGGCTTATTAGTAAAGGTTATAAGTATACAATTGTTTTACAATCATGTCGTCTGCAGTTTTCGGGATGAACATCTCAATTCAGTGATAAAATTTGAAGCAATAGCAAACAAAACAAAGATGTTCCTTCATTTTTTCTTGATTGAAATGTTGTATCCTGGGTATCACAGAAGATCGCGTCCTCTAGTACTTGACGTTTCCGTCTAAAGTGTCTTTGAAGTACATCGACCGATATAAGAGGGTAAGATGGTTTGTTTTGATAACAGCATAGTAACTAAGAACCACGATCTTGCTTTCAGTAACATATATCACCATCGAAAATTAAAGAAAATCGGCTGAGTTTCTCGGACGTTCCGGGACGCACCTAACTGTTGGGACTGCTTTACCGACATCTCCAGACTATTCCCGATCCATAGGACTTTTTATCAAACGTATATGGCAACGTTCAGACGATGATAGAACATTCCAGATCATTGAGGATATTATTCCGAATTTTTCACTGTTCGTGTCGTAGCGCTGCCTGGTCTCAATCGCGAGCCATAATTGGCTATGTGTGCCGATTTTGTCAAGTTTCAATCGTGAGTATGTCGTGACAGAATCTGTTGTATCGGATAAAAATTTTAACAATGTCCTGCGTCGGTTCACTGTCTGATTTTTGAACATTTTCTTCACAAATTTATCTTTTACAGCAGATCCTCTACAGTAAGATTATTTAACTGAAAAGAGGTTCTTAAAAAATCATTTTTATGATGGTTGGGCTGCAGCCTCTTTGATGTATTTCCCATACATCTTCTATCGATATAATCTATCAAAAGTCTTTAATATACGGAGCCCCTTTAGTGCCATAAAAAAAAATCTTTAGTGGGAAATTTGAGCTGGTGCAAACAAGTTTTAAAACCGTAGTTTCTACTTTCAAACTCGTGTTCATTACTCTCAAACTCGTTCAAATATTTCAATCTCGTGTTTTACACAACTTTCAATCTCTTGCGCGCGACTCTCAATCTTGATCGCATGACTTTTTTCTCGGACGTACGACTTTAAAACTGACGTGCACGAATTTCAAAAATATGGGCTTACAACTTTCAAACTGGTGCGCACAACTTTAAAACTGATGCAAACGACTTTCAAACTGGCGCAAACGACATTCAAACTGGTGCAAACAACTTTTAATCTCGTGCACACGACTTTAAAACGGATGCGCACGACTTTAAAAACAAATGCGCATTACTTTCAAATTAATGTACATGACATTCAAAAACTTGAGAGCACGACTTTCACAAATCTGTTCTCACGACTTTCAAAATTATGCGCATGACTTCTAAACTTGTCCGCATTACTTTCAAATTGGTGCCTCCGACTGCACGACTTTCAAACTAGTGAACCGACTTTTAATCTGGTGCGCACGAATGCAAACTCAACCTCACGACTTTCAATCTTGTGCACATAACTTGTAAACTCGTACGCATGATATACTGGTGCGCAAGATTTTCAAACTCATACGCATGACTTTTAAACTTGTCTGCATAACTTTCAAACTTGTGTCCACGACTTTCAGTCTTGTGTCACATAACTTTTAAACTCTTACGCACATCATTCTGGTCCGCACGATTTAAAAACTCATGCGCATGACTTTCAAACTGGTTTACACAACATTAAAACTCGTGCGCACAACTCATAAACTGGAACGGACGACTTTGGATCTGATGCGCACGAATTTCAAACCCTAAACTTGAAGTTTTTTCTAGCCTCTGAGAAGATTTCGGGGCTATATTCGGGTTAACTTCGAGTTTAAGTTCGAGATCAACTGAGTCACATGTTCGTATGTAGGCGCACTCGAGAAAAGATGTTATTCATTGAAATAGTACAATATCGAACATTAAAATGATGTGAAATTTGATAGCCGGGAGAGAATGTCAATGCGCAAAATGGGAAAGGGTGGAGAAAATTTTGATAAACGTAATGAAAGAAAAAGGATTCAAAAAGAAATACTTAGTCCACATTATTGTTTTATTGTTTATCCGTTTTTAGTTTTCACCTTTGGAAATTAATTAAGCTTATCTGCTTGTGTAAAAGTAGAAAACCTTGTTACTGGTTGTCTTTTGACCTTTAAAATGGTGTAGATAGCAGATTTGTTTAACTCTGAGACAGTTTAATCAGACGAATTATAGAGACACATGTCTACTTAAGAAGACTGTATGATGACATCTAGGTTTTTTCTGTCGTCTAGATACTGTCTTATTGTCGTATACCTGATATCACCTTTATTCATCTGCTTATATTTGAAGATTTAGAAAAACAAAAACATAAAAGAGGAATTCGAATGTTATCAAATTATAGACAATTTAATTCGATATTGTTAAAGGGGCATCATTTAAGATATTTTACTTTGTAAAATTGAAATTTTTTTTCTGTTCAGCCGCTTTATAGGGCATCATAAATTTGATATTTGCATTTAGGGCAATTGCTTATGGATAAAAAAAAAAGCATTTTGTAAGGTTTGACTCCATGCGCAGGTCTAGATTTTATAAAATGCATCCTGAAATCTACCTTTTGTTATTCAACTGATCGAGATAGAAAAAGTAGAGCTCTGAGAGCTAGAAAATTTAGATAGTCAGGAACCTCGTCAGTGCTTGTCATTAATTATATTATATAGGGGCCATTTTTGCTCTTGAAATGTAGCTTCAAAAGTATTAAACATGAATAATAACACGAAAAGATCAGCATATATACGTTCAGGTATTTCACATCCAATCTTTTATGGTAATATTCTGTATAAAGCACAAAAATATCGTCATTCACCTCTAGCTTACCATACCTTTAAACAGACTTATTCAGAAGGGATATAGTTACGATACTGTTGTCAGCTCATTAATCATGTTAAAGATGGCATTTTTTTGGAAATTAATATCGATTCACACATAGGGTCTTTGCATCTGAAATAAACACATTTAATCTCAAACCATTTGTTGTCATGATACGGTTTATGTTCGTTTACTTTTCTACATTGGCTAGAGGTATAGGGGGGAGGGTTTAGATCTCATAAACATGTTTAACCCCGCCGCATTTTTGCGCCTGTCCCAAGTCAGGAGCCTCTAGCCTTTGTTAGTCTTGTATTATTTTTAATTTTAGTTTCTTGTGTACAATTTGGAGTTTAGTATGGCGTTCATTATCACTGAACTAGTATATATATTTGTTTAGGGGCCAGCTGACGGACGCCTCCGGGTGCGGGAATTTCTCACTACATTGAAGACCTGTTGGTGACCTTCTGCTGTTGTCTGTTCTATGGTCGGGTTGATGTCTCTTTGACACATTCCCCATTTCCATTCTCAATTTTATTCTCGTATATTTAATGATGGTATGATACTAAACCCCTAACGGGAGGGATTGTGCTTGGTTTTCATATGATGAAAACATTATCTTTCAATAAGTTTAATTGAGGTCTGGAGCTGCCAAGTTAATAACTGCTAGTGGTCGTTTGTTAATTTATGTTGATCGTTGTCATTTTGCTTAGTTTGTTCTGTTACTTATTCTAACATCGGACTCGGACTTCTTTTAAACTGAGTTTTACTGTGCGTATTGCTATGTGTTTGTTTATTCTACATTGGCTAGAGGTATAGGGGCATGGATGAGATCCTGCAAAACATGTTTAACCCCGCCGCATTTTTGCGCCTGTCCCAATTCAGGAACATAAGGCCTTTGTTAGTCTTGAATGTTTTTTTTTTTAATTTTTGGTTCATTTATATGTTTCGGAGTTTAGTGTGACGTCCATTTTCTCTGAACTAGTACACATTTTTGTTTAGGGGCCAGCTGAAGTCCGCCTCCGGGTGCAGGATTTTCGCGGTGTGTTGAATACCCATTGGCGGCCTTCGGCTGTTTTCTGCTCTTTGGTCGGGTTTTTGTCTCTTTGACATATTCCCCGTTTCCATTCTCAATTTTATATGCAGTCTTTTGTTCTACTGCTTTGAGTGTTTGACCCTAGTTGTTCGATACAACTTATAATCCTGTCATATGAGTTCTGTAACATTGTTATTTGTATGTATACTTTAAATCTGGTTTATGTTGGGTCCTTTTTGTGAATCTTTTGTTCATTTGGGTTAATTCCTACATGTTAATCGAGCTAAACTTGTTGTGCTCTTAAACTAAGACTCTGACCTTGTCTACTTTACATAAATTGACAGCAAGTCCGATAGAGATGTCAGAGCAATGCACATTTTTATGTATTATAATGCCTACATTGGTCATCGCAAGTTCTTTTGCATTACAACTTGTTGTGATTATGAAACTTCGTATTGCGTTGGATCTCTATATACATTTATGCGCTTGAATATGATGTTCTAGTGCAGTGATGTTAAAAAAATGGTAATTGTCCCGCTTGCGGTTTCTTTTAGTGTAGTATTTTGTAGAACAGTCTGTGTAGCTAGCATGTTATCATTTACTTGTCCAGATTACTTTATCTTGTCGCCAGGTTGGTGGTAATGCTTGATTCTTGAATCTTGTAATATCCGGTTAACGAGAAGTCAGAATGGTGGTAATGCGTGAGTCTTGAATCTTGTAATACCCGGTTAACGAGAAGTCATACAGTTAGCCTGTCACTCAACAACACGGGTAATATTCCTATGGCAAGTTTCGATAGATAAAGGTGAAAATGGATGACGATTTAACGTTCAGCGGCAAATTAAATGCATACTTAGGACGAGAACATGTTGATAAACCATGCTCTGTACTAAACCGACCTTGTGATTCGGATTTTTAATGCGCTAGTACTCAAGGTAACAGTCAGCAATTTAATTTAAAGTGCACAACGAGGATAAGCTCGACGAACCAGCTTTTTTTATATAATTTTCGTGTTATAGTTGCTTTATTGATTACTTTTTGCCTCCTTAATAACCCGGTTCAACCACTGATCAAAATGAAAATAAAATTATATATCATTTTTTATATACATATGCACATTCATGGCTCTACAATCTGTCGATATCTGTATCTTGGCATTGCACAAGGTAATATTTTTCTCTGACTGTTAATGACGCCTTTACACTAAATCCATTGAATGTTGGATGTGTACGTACTGATTGATATTTTAGTCTTAAATGCATGATTTTTTTATGAGTTGTTATTGGCTTTGAACTAGCTTTCAGTAACTGAGAGTACTTTCAGATCTGTACTTAGTACCTTTTTGTTGTGGGGATGTATAAGTACCCTGCCACTTCCACTCTGTGTTTTTGTCATGTATTTCTGTTTGTATCCATCTGATGAGTTAAGACTTTTTCAACTGATTTTTATAGTTTGTTCTTATGCTGTACTGTTACACCACTGTCCCAGGTTAGGGGGAGGGTTGGGCGACCGTTAACATGTTTAACACCGCCACATTCTATATGTGCCTGTCCCAAGTCATGAGCCTGTAATTGAGTGGTTGTTGTTTGTTGCTGTTAATCATATGTATTGTTTGTTTATTGTTTTGTTCAGTTCTTGTATTGTTCTGTTGCACCACTGTCCCAGGACTAGGGGGAGGGTTTGGCGACCCGCTACATGTAACATGTTTAACCCCGCCACATTCTGAATGTGCCTGTCCCAAGTCAGGAGCCTGTAAATCAGTGGTTGTTGTTTGTTTCTGTGTATCATATTTGTTTTTCGTTCATTATTTTGTACATAAATTAGGCCGTTAGTTTTCTCGTTTGAATTGTTATACATTTGTCATTTCGGTGCCTTTTATAGCTGACTATGCGGTATGGGTTTTGCATATTGTTGAATGCCGTACGGTGGCCTATAGTTGTTTATTTCTGTGTCATTTGGTCTCTTGTGGAGAGTTGTCTCATTGGCAATTATACCACATCTACTTAGTTTTATATATAGATTTTAGATTTATTCAGAAATATTATACTCTGTCTATTTAGTGACCTCTTTCTATTTCATAATTTTCATGTTATATTTGTTTTATTAATTATATTTGCTTTTTATTAATCCGATTCAACCATTGGTATAAAATTTAAATTTATTTAGAAATTGTATGATCTGTCTATTTAGTGGTGTCTCTCCATTTCATTTACTTCTTACTTTAATACAACATAGTCACATATCATCAATACCTATCTATTTGTTTTAGTATCAAAAGACGTAAACATACTGTACGTTCGCAAAGACAAGGGGATTAGAGTGTTAGAGTTATGGAATATTTCAAATGTGTACTGTGGAAAGTTTGATAACGAACATGCATACCGGAACGACTATATTGACTATGTTGCCCTAGATTGTATAGAAGCGGTATGTTGTTGATATAAGGATATGTCTAACCAAACTAACCCACTGGCGGATCAAGGGGATGGGTTCTTGGGGTTGGACCCCCCTTTTCTGACGATTAATGCTTTTGAATGGGGACATATGGTTGAAAACCCCCTTTTAAAAATGGCTGCATCCACCCCTGTAACCAGTTTTATTACCCTGCCTTGAGCTGATTTAATGAGGCAAAATATTAATATTAATTTTCAGGTATTTACATGGTCAACTACCCATCATTTTCCTGATGAAGGCCATAGATATGCGGTAACGTAATTAAAAATTTCCGAATTGTGGTACGCTCACAACTGTGTATAAAATGGCATTTTTAGGTCAAATATGTAATTTTTAATATGTTTCTAAAAACATATATAGTGACATCACAAATCACCTTTCGAAACTTAAATGCCCAGATTATGTCACCATATTCATTTATCAGCTGTAAAACAAACATAATTTTGAAAGGATAGGAAAACATACTATTCTATAAATAATAGAGGCCACATGAAAGTTCTGATAATACCTTCTCCTTTTCTGTGAAGTATTTTTCACCTTTACAATTTGATGAAACAAAATAGACTAAAATACAAAATTGATGAAGAATTAATAAAGAAATTACATAAAATTTCATTTTTTACTCTTGACATTAGAAACACAAAATTATTGTTGTTATATGTCTTATTTGATTGAACTTAAGAGAAATTATATGATCATAATAGCTTGAGATCTAACTTGTAGGAAATTATACCCAACAAGTATATCATCGTGCTTGGTTCTTTAATGTGCTCAAAGCATAGGAATTGCATCATAATTGCTTGAGATCTGACTTGTAGGAAATTATACCCAACAAGTCTATTATCGTCCTCGGTTATTTAATGTGTTCAAAGCAGAGAAATTATATCATAATTGCTTGAGATCTGATTTGTAGGAAATTATACCCAACAAGTCTATTATCGTCCTTGGTTCTTTAATGTGTTCAAGGCACTTTTTTCGGGGTCGTTCAGAGCCAGATTTAAGCGGTCCAAGATGTAAACATTTTGAGCTTTGCAAGGACACAAAGCCGAAATAAAATAGTTCGAACTCGTCCGAACGGATGGAAAACAAAGTCAAAGCGAATCTGGAGTGTCCGATACGCTCAACTTTCTAAAAAATACCTTCGAAGCAGTTGATGATTGAAGTTGAAGGTCATGATTTTATGAAATTTGGTCGCTGATATTTACATTGAATGATTTAAATTAAGTTAAATTAGCATAACATATTCCTTAAAATCAATATTTTACGATTGTTATGTTTGTGACTTCCCTTACCACAACTATGTACTTGCTCTTTTCACCATTCTAGCTTACAGTAAGGATTTTCCAAAATGACAATAAGCAGTTAACATTGACGTACAGGAGTATCAACTCAAAGAATTTAGAAAGCATCCTTAGTCGAAAGCCTGACAGTGCAATCTCACCAAAATTGCACGATAAACGAAGGGTGCCTCTATCAACAGACCAATACCGTGTAAAGTACGTACCAGCTAATCTATTTGAGAAATTTGAGAAATAAACTATTAAGTAGGGTTTGTTTGCTTGGTTAGCTGACAATGAAATAAGCATCATCTTTTTTTATTACCTATTGAAAGAGTAGGTATATGTCCGGTTAATAAATGGTGCTTTTTGATCCAGTTTGGCTAGTTTGTTTCTGTTTTTTGGACAGCTAATAAAAAATAATGTTCTCAAAACAACTAACAAACTTAGATATTATACAAGTACAAACAATACACGCTAATGGTTTACATAAATTTGGTGGTATGAATTCAGAATCCATTTTTTGTAAGTTAATATCATTCTCATGCGTAAAGGATCATAAATTATCAATATGTCCCTGTCTCCAGTCGGGAGCCTGTAATCAAGTGGTTGTTGTAGCTTGCTGTCTATAATTTTTTTGTTTTCGTTAATTGTTTGTCATAAATCAGGCTGTTGTTTTGTTTTGGTTTGCATAGTTTCACATTTTGTCATGTCTGTGCCTTATAAAGTTTACTGTCGGGTTTTGTCCATATACAGTGACCTATAGTTGATTATTCATTTTGACTCTGGTGGATAGTTTTTTCATTGGCAATCATAATTACCACATGTCCTTATTTTATATTGAAAAAATGAAATTCGTCTTCAACGGATCTATTTTTAAAAATAAGTAGATAATCTATCTTTTCTGTCAATATCATAACATCTTATTTACAATTTCTATATTTAAATTATGTACACAAATACTATGAAAATTGAATTGTGAAGTATGTATGCAAATAACATGAATAATATATTTATATAATTGACATTTATTTGAGACTTAAAAGAAAGCATTAGCTGTGCATATAAAGTTATCAACCATTCTCTCCTTCAATTGTCTCAGAAAAAAATCAGCATTATCTGCCCTTTTACAATTGTTAGTTCATAATAATTTTATCTTATATTTTACCATTCTATACTCTCTTTCTATACACATAAGTATTCTATCTAATTTACAATATACCATGTTATTTACAGTACTCTTTTTACTTTTAGTATACGTTAAAAGAAATACATGTGAACCCTTTCAATATCAGGTGGCTTGTGATACCTCCAAATTTCACAGCAGTACCTCAAAATGCTTGCAAAATAGGTTTCAAATAAAGTCAATAATGTTTTATGGTTTTATAATCAACCTGTATTTTATTAAAACACTACATACTGCCTTTTTCCTTGGTCTGACAATCGCTTTTGATTACCATTGTAATAAAAAAAAGTTTCCTAAATACATAAACTCATTACAAACATCATTAGTATTACCATTTAAAAACCATTTTCGTCCGGTTTAGGCTTACCCATAAATCTGAAAATTGTTATTTTTGTTTTGGCAAATTGAATATACAAATTGTATTCATTTAAGTAAGTATTAACACAATATATCATTTGCTTGTACATTTTCACTGAATAAAACCGTATCAACTGTATACTAGTACATCAGAAGATATTAATTTAACATTTGAAGCTTATATGGTTTACAATTTTCCATCTCCATGTCATTAACATATAAAGAATACAAAAGAGGATATGCACATTCCCCTTGCAAAAGGCCAACATTGCAATCGAAAAATTCTGAGAAAAGTTAGATATTAGGTACCATAATGCTTTTTACCGACATCTGCGGCAAATTTTCAGTATTTGAAATGTATTGAATAGTTTACACATAATTTGTAATAATAAACTCTTAATAGATACCAGGATTAAAATTGTGTACGCAAGCCGCGAGTTTCGTCTATAATAGACTCATCATTGACGCTCAAAAAAATTAAAAAGACCAAATAAAGTACGAAGTTGAAGGACCGAAAATTCCGAAAGGTTTTGCCAAATACAGCTAAGGTAATCTATTCCTTGGGTAGAAAATCCGTCGAAGTTCGAAAAATTCAAAGTTTTGTAAACAGTTAATGACTATGTCATTACAGTTTTACCAATACTAAAATATTCATTCAGTATGTTATCAAACCCGGGAGTTATATCTCGTTTCAGTTTTCATATTCCATAACTAAGTTTCATTCTCAGTGAACCGGGTATCTAATTTTTCGAACACATTTTGTATTGTCTCTTTTCGATTTTCCTTTTCGATATGCGTATTTCCCGACACTAAATATTGAACATTGAGTTGAAATTATTCCAGTGTTACAGAAATCACAATATTATTCTGATTTCGTCTAAATTTCCGGAATTGTTTTTTTTTCGGGTAATTCCTACGAAACCGATTCAACATATGTCTTTGTTGGTTTTTGTACTGTTTTTTGAGTCTCATCTCTATTTTTGGGGATTTCTGTTCATTTGATTGTCATTTATACGGTTTTCATTAAAAAGTCTTAACGCTTTATGTTGTCTACGTAGATTGTTACAGATCTCTGTCATCCATGGTTTGTCTATCTTTAATACTTGCTTTTTGGCACTACATATATTGCGACCAGAAGTTAATAATTAAACAGATATGTCTTTCACACGTTCTGTAATTTCTAGCTCGGAAATATACAGTTTGTTGATTATATAAGTGAGAGCCACTCATATAATCAACAAACTGTATGTTATCTCTTAATTTTCTATCCAAAATATGACCTTCAAAATATTCTTAGATTCATGATTCATGATTTGCTTATTAGTTGTTGCTTTGAACTAGCTGTCAGTAATTGCGAGTACTCTCAGATTTGTACTCTTTTGTTGTGAGGATGTAAAAATACACTGCCACGTCCAGTCTAAGCGGTTGCTACTTGTTTTTCGGCTTTGTATCGATCTGATGAATTAATCCCTTTTCAACTGATTTTTATAGTTTGTTCTTATGTTGTGCTATTACATCACTGTCCCACGTTATGGGAGGGTTGTGCGCCCGCAAACATGTTTAACCCTGTCATATTCTGTATGTGCCTGCCCCTAGTCAAAAGCCTGTAATTCAGTAGTTGCCGTTTGTTGCTGCGTATCATATTTGTTTTTTGTTCATTGTTTTGTACATAAATCAGGCCGTTCGTATTTTTGTTTGAATTGTTTTATATTTGACATTTCTGGGCCTTTTATAGCTGA
Organism: Mytilus californianus; assembly: GCF_021869535.1. Lineage (NCBI taxonomy): Eukaryota > Metazoa > Mollusca > Bivalvia > Mytilida > Mytilidae > Mytilus > Mytilus californianus. The sequence goes on from NW_026262626.1 coordinate 15,851,746, forward strand.
CTTTGCGGTATGGGTTTTGCTCATTATTGGAGGACGTACGGTGACCTAGTATGGTGAAAGTTTGAGAAATGTTTGATCTGTACTTATCAAAAACGTGTACATTTTACTTTCTATGTACACATTTTTATCAGGTGTACATGCATATAAATTTAAGCTATTAGGCATGATTATACATTTATTAAATTCAAATCAAATCATTCAATCTGCTTCACATTTTCTGATTTCATTATAATAACTCGACCATTTTTTAAAGAATATCACTACACCCCCGCCATTACACTTAGCTCTAGACAATGTTTTAACTATATCCCTTTACATCAAATTGATCTAGGCACTTCACAAAAACGATTATGAAAGTACAACACATCATATGTAAGCACTATTTGTAGAAAATCTGGATCAGACAATTTCCGAACTAAACCTTTAGAAATATCCCATGAACACATAAAAATCTTTCCTACCGAATTAGACTTATAACCGGGTTTGTTCTTACATGAGCAACACAACGGGTGCCACATGTGGAGAAGGATCTGCTTACCCTTCCGGAGAACCTGAGATAACCCCCGCCTCCGCCCAGTTTTTGATGCGGTTTATATAGTCTATAGTGTTATGTGTTGTGTTTTGTGTACTATTGTTTGTCTGTTGGTTTTGTTCGTTTTTAGCCATCGCGTTGTCAGTTTATTTTCGACTTGAAACTCCCTTTAGTATCTTTCGCCTCTTTCCCTGAATCAGTCGAATTATAATCACACTCTGCTACATCCTAGGCCCCGCCCCTACCCGTCCCACCCACGCACTTCTCCGTCAACGTAAAATTTGTCACCCACAATATATGACGTTGTCCGCTTTTTCCACTCTTTAAAAATTATAGGGACAGGGTTTCTCCTTCTTTCGACAATTCACGAGGGCAGTGAGGCCTGAAACTAAATGGCATGTCCTTTTGGCGATTCGATGCATTTTCACTACTATCTGACAAGCTGCTAAATTTCTCCATCATTGACGTCGGTTTTTCCATCCCATCGATACGTCTTCCTAGACGATACGCCTTTTTCCATTTTCAAGTTTTTCGCATCTTCATTTCCTTTTCCAAAAATTTCAAAATGTTTTCTATACAATTTTCGATTTCTCGTTGTGACCCACTATCGCATGATCAGCCTCCGCTCTATCGGTTACTTTAGTTCCCGCTTTCTCTTCAACATTTGTCTGTTTGTCGATTGAGAAAAACAACATATCATATTCTAAACTTTGCGTTTCAATGTCTAGTTCCTTATTGTTTAAGCTGTTAGCGGATTTAATACCACTTGTTAGAGTATCTAAGCGCCGTTTCAGTGCTTGGTATTCTTTGTGCACATCCGATAGGAACTTGGGGCTTTGTTCAAGCGTATGAAGTTGTAGTTAGTTTACAGGCATCTACTTCAGAATCAACCGATCTGAACTATTTGTCCATTGTTTCTAAGCGCTCCTCAAATTGATCTATAGTTTTGTCACTTTCATTTCACAATCGATATTTTTCTTGCATACTTCTCTCAGGAGGTGTAAAGAGGTCATAGATTGTTGTGGAAAAGACGAAAACGTTTTGTGGATAGTTCATATTTGGCTTACTGGCCAGCGGTATGTATTGGCTAGAACTATTCATGTCGGTGTTTACGTTACCGTGATAACTTGAATTGTGTTCACTACTATTTAAATGTACCTTGTCTTTTGCTTGTTAACAAAACCTTGTATTACTAAAACTGCGATGATCCGGCGAGAAAGAATCACTAAAATATTTTTGAATTCTGTTTGGATGTTTTTCTGTATTTGCCTAGGCATTAATTAAGACTTGTGAATGGTTTTTTTTTAAGATACAGGATAATGATTAGTGCACTACTAGAATATTTATTTTTCAATACACATGATTATACTATAGTATTTTTTTTTTCAGCAAAGGTAATTACGAATTCATGTGGACAAATGAAGAGGGCGTTAAAATATATGCTGCAATGTACTATAATAGTGAATCATCATCCACTCCAAAATTCTACTACTCAGAGAGAGATAACGGCGATACATATGATAATCCTGGAGGTAAAGTAAATTCAGCAACTCGTCGAATTAGAAGCTAAAATATTGTGTGTAATGTCATTGTTCGTACACACGTACAGTGCATTCTAGGTAATACTTTCAAAAGTGTACACCAACTCGTTGCGATTGGTTAGAAATGGAACTTAAGCCAATAACATGACGTTGTTTTCATTTTTTGGGTACAAATGATGACATTTCCCAAAGTCCTTCAGATTATGAAACTATGTATCACTTTGATATCCATAGTTAAGTATGTTATTAACCACATGTTATCAATCACTCATCAAATGCAGGTTGCGTATTGCTGTGTGTTTGTTTATTCCACGTTGACTAGAGGTAGGTGGGGAGGGTTGAGATTTCACAAAACACGTTTAACCATTTTTGCGCCTGTCTCAGGAGGAACCTCTAGCCTTTGTTAGTATTGTGTGTTTATTTTAACTTTGGTTCATTTATATGTTTCGGATTTTAGTGTGTCGTCTATTTCGCTGAACTAGTATACATTATTGTTTAAGGGTCAGCTTAAGCCCGACTACAGGTGCAATATTATCTCTCTCAGAAGAAGACAGATTGGTTACCTTTTGGCTGCTTTCTGCTCTTTGGGCGGGTTGTTGTCTCTTTGACTCATTTCCCGTTTCCATTCTCAATTCTATTTTATAAACAAGGTAATGAAAAAGAGACACGCATGAATGAAAAATTCTTTCAACTGCTATATATATATTATTTTTATTCTGTAAAGTTATCTTTTATTGCTTTCAACACATTTGTATACTTTTTGCGGGGCTCGGTATTTGTACATCCCGCCCAAAGAGCAGAATTATAGATAGATATAGGAACAGACTGATATTTAAAATAAAGTGGAATTTTAGATGTTACCTCCTCTGATGTAGAACGTTGCTGATGTTGATTGCATCAATTCCGTTATTTGAAAACTGAACTAGAAGGAATTTCCACTTTGCGTCATGTAAATGTTCCGATCTTACTGGATTAAAAAGACGGAAAAGCGCTACATCACAAATTATACTGACCAGTCTGTATATTGGAGAAAATGTATTAATACATCCCTTGTCAAGTGCATATTCTCTCAAACTTTTTAAAGAATTAACAGGCAGTAAGTTGGTAGCCGCGAGGTTTAGATGAATGAGTTGTGTTCTAGTCTTTGAATTGTAATGACTTAAGATACTTATTATTTAGTAGATAAAATGTAAATCAACTGTAGTAAATACATTGTGAATACAAAGTATAGTATATACAATGATATAGTGAAAACAATCATGGGCAATTGATTTTATGCACTGGTATTGTTTTACTTGTATTATATGATGTTTGATAAAGATAAAAAAAAAAAAATTTTAGATGAATGATTTCACGTTAATTTTTTATTTATCATTGACTTTTTTACGTATGTCAAAAGAAAATGATAACATTCAATTTGTCCATCCTTTTATGAATATTGGGTGATTTCATCTGTTTAAGTACATGTATTGACAATGCATATTCACTATGAAAGTACAACGTGATGTGCCTAGAATTAGGTGTATTATTAGAAATTTTGGTAACATGCATATTATATATACTTGGTCATTAGTTCGAATATGCCCTATTTTGTGAATTACGGATAATATTCAGATTCATATTTATTTCAATGGAGATTTCAGTACAGTATACTGAAAGTACATGCGATTTTGTTTTTAAATGTTATATGATGTTTAAATCTACTACCTGTATACTTCTAATTATTAGTTGCGTATCGTGTAACAATCAAGATAATTAGGTGGTTATTTGAACTCACTGACAAAACGGCCTTCTTAATGAAAGAACTGTACTTTTGAAGAGACGTCTCAACAATAGTTTGAATAATAGACACAATGGATAGGCATTGGATCGTTAAACAATACCACTCATCCTCCGGCTTCGTGGAACCTTTTTAACGAACCAACGCTTATCCATTGTATCTACTTTATATGGTTCAAGTTTGGTGACTGTGTTGATGTCATCGATTTCATTGAACTTGAAATATAGAACACCACAGACACAATTGAGTCTGCTTCATATCTTGAATTGCACATATACAATTGACAGTGATAGTCTAGTCTTAACTTAAGAGGTTATTTTTCCCATTGTCAATTTCTGTGTAGTAACATTTTAGAAAAAAAGTAGAGACTATACCCCATAGATTTTTATATCTTTTACTCTACAAATATTCCACATTTGGTTAAACATATAACGATATGATTTACATTTTCGGTTACATGCCTAAAGATGGCTCAAAATTGCAATTCATAGCAAATTTTCTAGTAATTCCGAATGTGTAAATGTATAACATGTATAAGGAGAACATTTTTATAAGATCCTTTAATTCTATGTGACGTATTTCGATTTATTGTCTTTCAGGTACAAATATTTAAAATCATTTTAATGATGTCCTTCAGTATAAATTTGAATAAATCATGTAAAGTTTCCAATACTGTCCTCAATAGCAATATGTTGCACTGACTAACATTTTGATTCTTTAAAAATATGAAATATTGTTAATATTTTTTAATTTTATCAAATAGACAAAATTTCGAATTACTTTAGGTTTCAACAACTGTCTGATTTTGACCTTGTGATAAATATAGGGGATTGACTCTACCTCTTTTGAATTTTAGTCTTCTACAACAAAAATAGCAGCAAGTGGGTTAACATTCAACATAGGTAAACCATCAATTCTCTATATTTTTCCCATTTATGAAACTGAAAAAACAACAATAGGTAAATATAAAAAGGGGAAGTCCAAGAAATATGACAAAACAAAGTGTTCGACTATATCAACAAACAACACAAAGAGAAAACACCAATCATATTCCTGACATGGTATAGGCATTTTCCAAAGAAAATGGTGGGTTAAACCTGTTTTTATAACTAGCTAAACCTCCCACTTTTATGACAGTTGTTTAATGTTCCGTCATATTAACAAAAGTGTGTAACGAACCCAAATAGATATAATTGGTTTATGTAATCAAAATTTTGATTTAGCAGTCAAAAGTGTGTTAACTTATATCATATATGTACACCACAATTAACTTAAAACATACAAACAAACATACAAATAATCGTTTTGTAGTTAATTGTACAAGATAGTAAAGCGTAATGGCATACACACTTTACCGATTAAGTGAAATAGAAATATATTTAGCGTCCGCTGTCCATCCGTACACTCTGAACATTTTCATCTTGTCTGAAACATACTATTCTTAATCAAACTTTGCAGGCGTAATATGTAGAAGGTCTTCTACAAAGGCTCTTTACGTGGTTTCGTCCAGTAATAAACATGTCAATCAAACTGTTTCATCATAAAACTATTGGATTACATCATTGTGAGAGGTGTTAACTTTTTCCAAACCATATTAAGAAATAGCATGATGGTTGTGTGACCATTCATATCTTAAGGGTATCATATATATTCTGGTCGTAAAATTATGAGATAACTGTATTGTAAGTTAAGCTTGGCCTTCGTATAACGTAGATTTTACTGTCGCAAATTGAGTTTACCTAGCGACACGTAGCGGAGTTAGATAAACAGATATTTGCGACAATAAACTCGAATTTTACGAAGGCCAAGCTTAAAATACAATACCGTTTTCTCCATTTTAATGCCACATATTAAAATAAATTCCATTTCCGTAAACATTTTGGCTTAAAAATGCTTTAATGAAAAAGTCCGCGAAACTGTTACATCGTCTTTGGCATCTAAACAATGTGACGTCATAGGTATACTCCCAATGCCAAACATAAACACTACACGTGTTTATATTTTTCGTACGTTTCTGAATGGTTTAAATATTTATCAAAGGAAGATTTTGAGGCACAAAATGTGACTTTTTTTGTTTATTTGTACAGATATTACATACCAAAAAAATCGGAAATCAAAATGGTGGCTTTCTGAGTTACTGACTGGTAGAACGTGGAATCCAACCCTTCAAAATATTTTTCAACGTCTAATAAAAAATATAGTTCTAAACGAATTACATTTGAATCTTATATTGTCGCAGAACCTTAATATTCTTCGTACAGCAAACAAACCCTTCTCCTACGGATCCGTAATTACATTTTTTCATCTTTATATATATGTATATTAATTTGTTAACTTTTTCTCTTTTAAGATGCTGAAAAACCTTCTGGAATGAGAAGCGTTCATAAAGTTAGGATTTCCATTACGGTAAAAGGTTAGAACGACACATTATTAGAACACACAACAATTATATTTTCAATCAATTTGTCGATTTTGTCAGGAACCAATGTTTTGTTTTATCCATAAAAAAAGAAATTATGGAGATAAGATCATGCTTTTTTCAAAAAAAAAATTCTTCTTTTTCTGATTAGAATTTTACATGACCCGATAATGACTTTCCCTCGTTCTGGACAATCGGACTACCGTTAATGTCGAACCCTGGTTTGATCGTAGCCACTGCCAAAATTTCTAATCCTTCACTTGTAGTGTTCTGAGACTTGACGTATTATGTATGTCATATAAAACATACTGTCTATATGAACCTTCGTTACTATACAAGATTTTTCCAGAAAAATACACTCCTATACGGCTTTCAATTGTGGAATATTTGTGCATGTACTTTAATGATAAACGAACGAGCACACAAATTGACAAGATGCTAAATCTACTTCCTTATTCCGGTAGGCGTCATCACATTGAACTGATTAAACTGCACTCCAAACAATCTTACACAAGTTGGAAGAACACAGTGACAGAACATCAAATCTAATATTCATATCGTAATTCGTTCGTTTAATTGCTAAAATAAATTTCTCAACCTTTCTAACTTCTTCACATGAAATTGCTTGCAGAATTTCTAAGGAAATGAAAAATTTCAAAACTATGTGATCTGCGAATTCATGTCTGTGACGTCTAGTTTAGATTACAGGTTCGGAGGATTAAGATGTTAATGAGAATAGTGTTTACTATAGAAACCGACGGTAAAATTTTGAAGGCGTGTTCCAAATATAATGCAATGTAGCCATAGTAAGTTATTCCTGCATTAATTGGAACAAAATGTTTCTACATTTTACTTAGAACCATGACAAATTGACTAGTGCACTAAAATAGCTCTTGTTCAATATGTTAAATTTCTGAATGTCTCTCATACCCACATCGTTTTATAAACTTAACCTAGCAGCTTTATATCTTTGGGATTGTAATGTCCCAAGGTTTTATATAAGGCAAATACATTTCAAAGGATGCAACTCAAACTTTCCTAGATGTCGGCTAGAACAATATTAATTCAGGAAAGGACCTAGCAACCATATATGTAGGAAATGTTATGACCCAGACCTTGACATGGAACAATTTGAATTTCAAAGGAAAGTGATTCCAATTCTGGTAAATTTGCAAAAAATACTCTCAGACATAAAAAAAATTTAGGATACTAGTAGGTACCTAGCAACCATATATTTTTTGAAACATATTGACCCAGAGTATCACATGGAAATATTGGATTTGAAAGGATGTAATTCAATTTTTGGAATCTTCTCAGAATAATCATAATTGGGAACAGCACTTAGCAACCATATACATGTACTTCAGAAAAAGTTTTCGTTTCAAGCATCACTGAAGAGACATTTATTGTCGAAATGCGCATTTGTTGCAGTGAAATTTGCACCGTTTATGTTATTTTTACCACTGGCATGTTACCATTGCTCTGGGACTATTGGTCCACGATGGTATCACCAGTCAAGTAGCCAGTACTTAGGTGTTGACATGAAAAAATTAACGGATATTGTTTGATTGAAAATACCTGTAATCAAATTCTGTAAATCATTTTACATGAAGGAATATATCTCCCTCATGCAAAGGAGTAGGTCCGGTAAGGGCCGATTTTGGCCTCAAATTTCAGGTTCATATGACGAAGGATTTTAGACACTTTTTGAACACTAAAGTGTCTATTTCAGTTGATTCTATTAGTTTATGTGAAAGATTTGAACTGATTTAGTCATTAAAAAAGCTCCAATTCAAGCTTAAATATGAAAAATATATCAAATATGCCAAAAATGTCACTTTTCAGATGGTTTTTGTCAAAAATGAAAGTGGCCGCATCCGTGTTCATCCTCAACCTTTATATATGTTATGTATTATCATCAAATACAACTTACATTTCAATATTAAGAATGAACACAAATGCGGCCACTTTCATTTTAGACGGAAACCGTCTAAAATTTAACTAAAATGCTAAAATTGTGAAGATTACAGTAATTTAGCCTGACTAAAGGATGCTAGTACCCGATATATGTGCATTGTATTGTCAAAAACAGCCCATATTTATATAGCAGAAGCATTCTTCTTACCAATAAATAACTTAAAGTTTACATTTTAACAATTTTGTAAAACAGCTATATTTTGGGGCCAAAAAGAGGTCTTACTGGACCTACTCCTTTGTGATTTTTGTTCAGGTTTGGGTTTACATATCAGTCTTTCTTTTCATTTGTTTGATATAAAAAAAGTACGACGTCGTCCCTTAACATTTTAAACGTCACACTAAATGGTAATTATTGATAAATAGATCTTATGTAAACAATTAATCTTTTCGACTCCATTGACAGAAACAAATAGTGAATACATTATGAGAAACTTGGGAAGGTCGTTTAAATGTTCTCTGTAATTTTTTTTTTCCAGATGAGTATAGATGTAATGAAGATGATTTCGACCATTCCAACCATATGAATAAATGTCCAGGTATGAACGTTATGAAATATTTATATAACATTTCGTTTGATTTTATGAAAATTTACTTTTTAAGCCATCAGTAACTCTTGTTATACAACTGTGGATTCATTTATTTTCGTGGGTACCAATTTTCGAGATTTGAGAAAAACTAGTATTTTGGTGGATATTTGATTTTGGTTTTACCAATGTCTGCATACAAGCCTTTAGAAATTTTGTAATTCGTTTAACATTCCAATTTATGGTTCACCTGTGGCCACGAAACCAACGAAAATTGGTATTCCATGAATAATAATGAACCCTCAATATATAGCAGCATTTTTAAAAGTAAAAAGAATCATTATGATCTGTATATCGAACTGATTACATTTGTATGTAACCGTTCATGTAACGCCCTTTTAAAAATGTTGTGTTCAGTTTTTGTAGGTAATCAATAAAACAGTGCGGTTTTCCAATTAATCATTCCTCGAATTTTTAGATTATTTATTTTTGAAATTTAAAACGGTGGTATGTTACACCATAGTCCTGTCTAAATAAATCAAGAGTTGTCTCTGTCAGTATTTGTTTTATTATAGGTCAAATCGTTAGCCTATGTTTACCCCGTTTCCTTCGATGGTTTCATGTTGTTTAGTTTTTTAACTGTTTGTGTAGTGTTATATAGAATTTTATTGATAAATGATCATGTTAATATAACATGGACACTAAAGGGTAGAAATGTCACTTGTGATGTCATAAACATGTTGAAATTGACATAGTTTACCTAAAAAGAATAAATTTGAGCAACAATCTTACTAAAAGATATTTTACACACATTAACATCTGTATAAAGTACATTTGTAGCAAAATATCTTTTTGGGTAAAGCTGTTGCTCATAATTTAATATTGCCAATGACAATATCTCAAAATTAGACTTTTTAGTCAGTTTATAAAGTTTTGCACTAAATTAACGAAATGTGAAACCTTAATGCAAATATGTTAGACGATAAATTCAATTATATGAATATTGATATCTGACAGACATATGTCTTATGAACATCTGAATATTTGGTAGATTTATGATACCTTTTTATTTTCGAAATCCAGAGACAAATACAAGTGGCCTTATCATACCTCCTCCTTACTAATTTTACAAAATAAAACACTAAGCAGTGATGGATTCAAGAGGGAAGAGGGTGTTTGACCCCACTTTGATAAGGACATATCATTATTGGTTTAAAATCGTCATTATTTTTTGCTATTACGTACAAATACGACACCCTTCCATTTTTTCTCGTATCCTTTTTTTCCCTTGCTAAGGTTGCAAACAAATAGAACAAATTTGAATGAAAATGCCGATAGTTTTGTCAATTCTTCAAAGCAGGCCATTAGTTTTTTTACTCTATGTGTTTTGTTCCAAATCCGATCACTGGTGAATCAAGATTGTTGCACTCTCTGTATGAAGAACCAATGTAACAACTGTTTGAGGGATACATAGGTGAAATGTTTCAAATCAAAATTTCTAGATTTATTCAAAATGTCCTGTTCTCAAATTGGCAATCTAAATTTTTGCACTTTTCAAGGTCGACCTTTCTTTTCTTTGCGTGATTTAAAATACGCATATAAGTGTAACTTGTTATACATTTTAGTAATAACATAATTTATTATAAAAGCATCAATTAATAATCAAAATTAATCACTACATACGCTATTCTGCAGACTTCAAACCTCCAACTGTTACTTCAACTAAAACTACCTATACTGAAGAGATCGGAAGCAATGTTACACTCAAGTGTCAACATGCTGCAAACAACGACCCTGTTACAAAGGTTGAATGGTTATTTCAAAATATAATTGGTAATTCATACGGAGTACAAATTGTTATCAATACAAATGTGGCGAAGTATGGTGGATCTACAGTAGCTTCTCCTTCATTAATAATTTATAACATCATGCCAGATAATATTGGGGAATATAAGTGCCAAGCTTTTACAGATTATGCTTCGAAACCAGGATCTGGTCCTCCCATTGTCGTTGGGTTACAAGGAGGTATTTATTCAAATTAGAATCACCTTATACAGAATAACTGTTAACGAAATAAGAAGACATCAAAGGGAACAATAAAAAAAATCGTATGACTGACTACACCATGACAAAATTATAAAAAGACGAAAAAAAAAAAAACAGGTGGTAAAACAACACGCACTGAAATTTGAGCAACACAAACATCAATAAAATCTGGGATGATTTTAAATACTTCAGAAAGACAAGCGATAATTTATTTATCATTATAAGTTAATAAAGACAGAAATAAACATTTTTTTTGCAAAAACATCCATGTTTTTAATCTCATATAAAAATAAGAACATGTGGTAAGATTGCCAAACAGACAACTCTCCCCCAGGAAATAAATGACGTAGCTATATAGAAGTTAACAACTATAAGTCACCGTACTGACTTTATCAAGGAGCAAAACCAATACCGCACAGTAAGCTATAAAAAGTATCGACATTACAAATGTAAAACAATTTGAACGAGACAACGAACGGCATGATTTATGTACGAAACAATAAAGAAAAAACAAATATGATATACAGCAACAAACGACAAACACTGAAGTACAGGCTCCTGACTGGGGAAAGCACCTACAGAATATGGAGAGGTTAAACATGTTTGCTGGCGCTTAAACCTCCCGTTAAGCTGGGACATCGGTGAAACAGATCAACATAAGCACAACTATAAAAATCATTTGAAAAGGCTTAAATCATCTGATCGATACAAAGCACAAAAAACTAACAAAAAACACAAAAGAAACAAACTAAAGATCTGAAAGTACTCGCAGCTACTGAAAGCTAGTTAAAGCAACTAATACAAAAAATCATGAATCTAAAACTAAAATTATTTATTATTTTCATAGTTTATTAAACTCGCAAAACATTAAAATTTAGTCTTTGTTTCATTACATTTTGTTTTTCATTTACAATTTTCTTTTGCACTTATACGGGTAAAATAAATTGGCATGGTTTTTCACAAATCTGATAATCGATAAACATCTGTTTAAAAAAAATAAACTGTTGAGTTGTGTTTGTTATGCTCAAAGGAACTTCTGTTTCATTATGTTCGGTAGCAAAGAGAAAGACCAGAATAAAACAGTTTTTAAGACAGAGTAATCCTTAAGTGAGCTTATAAAGTTCTTTAATTATACAAGTACTTACATATGGGAATTTTAACATATTTCTATTATGAGAATAATGCTATTTCAACTTGAAATTAAATATAAATATTTATCATATGTAAGTCATAAAATTAATGATATGTATGTTACAGTTGTTACACTATATAAATTTCAATTATATGTTGATAAAATGTCAACCTCCGTTGACTCTCTCGGTTTTAATGTTTAATAATTTTAATGAAAATATTCTGTTTTAAGGTAATTCTTTTTTCTTCTTCTCTCACATTCATAAAACTATGAATAAAAGGAGACGTGGGATATACATTATCGAAACAACAGTCTAACAACCAAAAAAGTGTACAGGTGTCTATAAATTATATATAGAGCTTTAATTCTCCAGATAACACAAATAATTTTTGTTGCGGGTTAAAAGTCGGTTTTTCAGATCGCACCCCATTTAAAAAAAATTTCCATCGTATATTCTTTTATTTAGTCAGTCCACCGATTGCAGTGCACTAACGAAAGGTATAAAGTAAATGAAGATACGATAAAAATTAGTGCAAGAAAAACACTTGTCTTTATAGGTAACAAAACCGTGTAATCAAATCAATAGAAAACAAGTATACAGTATCAAATGACACTCTACTGACGATTTCGTACAGCAACGTTATATTTTATTTTGTTATATGTTTGAAATTTCATTTTGCCAATTCAGGATGCCACAAGAACATATAGGTGCGAATTATATAGTAGCTAACAAAAAATGTAGCAACACGTTTCATTGTGGTTGTTTCTACATTTGCCCTAAAACAAAACAAATCATTGGTTTAAACCCCCAAATTAATACTACCGTAACACATGCCAATTTACAACAGCAGCATTCAAATTAGCTTTGAACTAGCTGTCAGTAACTGCGGGTACTCTCTGCATTGTATCGATCTAATGAGTTCAGCCCTTTTCAACTGATTTTTATAGTTTGTTCATATGTTGTGCTGTAACAACACTGCCCGAGGTTAAGGGAGGGTTGGGCGCCCTAAACAATGCTTAACCTTGTCACATTCTATATGTGCCTGTACCAAATTAGGAGCCCTAATTTAGTGGTTGTTGTTGATTCATGTCGGTCATATGTTCATATTTATTTTTCGTTAATTGTTTTATTATAAATTAGGCCGTTGTTTTCTCATTTGAGTTGTTTCATACTTTTCGTGTCGGGGCCTTTTATAGCCAACTATATGGTATTGGTTTTTCTCAGTGTTGAAGGTCGTACGGTTGCCTATAATTGCTTACATCCACTTCATTAGAAAAATGGTGGATAGTTGTCTCGTTGGCATCAATATCACATCGCCTTTTTATATGTATATATACGTTTTGCATCTGTTTAAGAGATATGTTCTGAAAAGGTTTATGATCGTGGGAAAGTTATTTTTGTGCTAAAATCAGACTATATTATTTGAGACTAAATATGTAAAAAAATTATTTGCATTCAAAGAAAACCAAAGTTGTTACTTCCTTTCAATAATGCATAGGCGATGGAACAGAAAAGAAAAGAGCAATTGTCTTTTAACCTTCAAAATTTTGAAATTGTCTGCAAACGCTTATGATATTGGAATTTTTTGTAAAACCTTAGGGCAAAGACAAAAAATATTGAGGAAACCAAAACAGTTTGATAAGTTTTCTCTCCTCCCCTTTTTAATTATTGAAACTATGTGTCTCCCATTTAGTTTCACAAAGTTATCGAAATCTTATTGTCCTTTATGATCTTTGAAGAAAATCTGCTGGTCCTCTGACTATTATTTATATTGCAAAATACCAAAATTGTGTCGGTCCTTTGCAAAATACCAAAATTGTGTCGGTCCTTTGCAAAATACCAAAATTGTGTCGGTCCTTTGCAAAATACCACAATTGTGTAGGTCCTTTGCACATTACTAAAATTGTATCAGTCCTTTGCAAAATGTTGGTGGTATACACCTTCGGAGCACCATTTTTCGAGAACTCTGCCACGAACAAAGAAGTTAAAATATACATTAAGGTAAGCATATGTATTACAAAAGTATAAAAAAGTTTAAATACATTTTTTCTTTTTGTGTATTTTAAGCTGCTCCTGTTTTCAAAGAATCGATTAGTCAATATGAGTTTGAAGTTAGAGGTAACATACAACTTCCCTGTTCATACGTAGCGTTTCCTCTGGCAACAGATGTTAAGTGGATGAAAGATTCAAATACCATCACAAATTGTGTCTCAACAGATACCTCAGCAACTTTTATCGCCGATGGTTCAGTGAGTCATACTACCTCCTTAGAATGTGACCTGACAGGTAGTCAGAACGTAATGTCCTTACTAGATCCCAAGTTAGTGATTTCTAATGCACAGATTAGTGATGCAGGTGATTACAAGTGTTGTGTTACAAATACAGATTCGAAACAATGTGGAAATGACATTTTAGTTGGTTGTAAGTATGTTATCTTTATTGTACATGTAAAAAATACTAAATCAGCTGTGTGATAAAAAGGGGGGATACACATTGTAATTCAATGAACAATAAGCCAATAGTGCAAATCAAAAACATCAAGATAGATGTACAATGTATGATATATACAAAAACATAATCTTTATTGTATATGAAAAAGCGAATTAAATGGCATACTAATAAATGAATAACTTCTATTAGGAGAATGGTTTACCCCAAAATGTTGGAAAGCAAGATAATTGATTAATAGGTTCTCCGTCTTGTCTAATGTGTCTTTAGTCCGACCAAACATTCAAACACTCTAAATACCAATTGAAACCCCATCTGGTAGCCCATTAATCCGACAACCTTTTACTACGGCGTGTCATTAATTCAAATGAAAAACCATTAATCGTTTAACGCATTAGTCCGCCAAAACAACAAGCTAGTAATGCTCCGATATCAAATAGAGGTTTAAAACGTCAAGGAAATTTGAATACATGTGACAAGTATTTTTTTTTTAATTTTTAACAGTACTCTTGCTCGTCCGTTTATCCGTTGCTGAACCGTTAATTTATTTCTAAAGAATAGTTTGAATTAATTTTAAAAATAACTTTTGAACATTAGAAAAGTTTTTAAGGCTACAAAAATGTATGTATGCCTTTTTCGAACATTTTACATGTGTCGTGCCAGAGTTATCACCCTTTATAATGCGAGAAATAACAAAACTTAGGTGTCTGCTCTTACAAGAACCTGATTTTAGTGCAATAAAATGTAATGACCCTCTAGTATATAAAAGTGATACATGACCTGTCTATTGCAAGTTATGTCCCTTAGTAATGTCATTTAAAAAGAGATTTTCTATTTCACTTGAGTATGAGTCGTTTATTTGTATATTAAAGGTTGAGATTGAATTATCAACTCTAATACCATAAGCATACATGTATCGAACTATCTTAGAAAGAATAACTTGTTCAAGAAAATACATTCCACTGGTATATTTAGAAAACTCTAAATAATTTGTCATCTAAATATCAATCGAGTGATGTCTCATTGGGTTTTATGAACTAAGACATAACCTGAGATTAGTAAGAGTAAAAACATATTTTACACTTTGCACTTTATAACAAGTTGTTTTTGTACGGAGGTTTAAGCTCATTTGTCGTTTCATTTTTTTCTATGTTGTCCAATCATAAATGAGGTTACCAGAATGTTGATTTGGGTATCATTGGAATATGATTAAACATTGTGTATAAGTTTCTAAAAAGATGGATAGTGAATTTGGTGTTGAGGGAAAATCTTTCATAATTTCTGATTAATTTATTGACCTTTTTTATAGACCTTGGCCGATTTAGAGCTTGGCATGTAGACATGCAGACTATATATACTTTGTGGGGTTTTTTGTCGTTAGATTGTTGTCTCATTTACATGTATTCGGAGTAAATAACAGAACTATATGTCGATTTTAGTAAGTCTTCTTTGTAAGGTATGAAATGTTAAGTGTTAACTTCCAAATATCAATGAACAAAATTAACATTCCCTTTTAACTTCTCATTTTAAATATACAGTTAAATTTTTTTTTTTTTTTTTTTTTTTGACAATTGGGCTCTTTAACAAATGTTTTGTCCAACCAATGGATTATCGGACTAATGGGTTATTGTACAAGATATTGTCGGACAAATGAATAGTCAGATAATTGGCTTAAACGCATAAACAGAACAGTCAAAATGGTCTTATCGAACTTTAACTGAGAATGTTGCAACTTTATTACCCATATGCAACTATTTCAGTCATAATTAGGTTCGATAACTCTGTATTTTACTGGTTTAATTAGGATTGTGTAAAATTTACTGGTTACCCGTGTGATGAATGATTTAGAAAATTGAAAAAATATAGACATTTCACATCAGTTAAAATCCATTCGAGGTTATCTTTTATTAATTTAAAATAATATCATTAAACAATTTCATTAAGAATCGGACAAAACTAATCTACATAGGTCTTGTTAAAACTTACACCGTGATTAGGTGCCATGTTTGATTTCTTTAAT
This sequence comes from Mytilus californianus, assembly GCF_021869535.1. Classification (NCBI taxonomy): domain Eukaryota; kingdom Metazoa; phylum Mollusca; class Bivalvia; order Mytilida; family Mytilidae; genus Mytilus; species Mytilus californianus. The sequence continues at coordinate 15,868,166 of NW_026262626.1, forward strand.
CACGTCAGTGTTATGACTTAATATCTCCGTAATCTAGCTATGTATGAGGGTATTTTTAGAAAGACAATTACAAGTCAAACTTAATTGCAATATAAACACTGAAATTAAATCGAATTATTTGCATGGAAGAAATTAAAGTCTAACATCGTCTACATTTGAAAATTAATTGGTCGACATTTTTTTCGTAACTTCGAAATTTTATCAAAACAAACAAAATGAATCCACTTTCTCAAAACAAACAAAATGAATCCACTTTCTAAAAACGAAACAATGTTTGATTCAATGCTGCTTTAAGGTAAGACAATGACTGACAATGTATGCAACAATTAGTTATTTGATTTCCATCGAAAAAATCCTACATTATATCTTTTCATAAGTCGAGTTACGATGTCAATGTAAGTCATGTAAACAGTGCACGATCGATGCATATACATCTTTATTTTGTGTGCGAGAGACTGTTTCTTATGAATATATTAAAGTGAAGGTGAAAAAAGTAATTTCTTAAAAACAAAAAGACACACTTGAAATATTTCAAATAAAACATGTATAACTTTTTAATTAATAACTAAATGAATACATGCCATGTCGTTGTTTACTTTCAACAGCGGTCGCCATTTTCAAAATATTGCTAACGAATGCCAAAATGTGAACTTTTCATTCGAATTTTGAAGCAAAACGTTAATTACCTAAACTGGTTTTGTCTTCGATGTCTTTAAAATAAATGTATTGTCGACCATTTTAGGGGTTGGAAGGATATTACTCACAATAAATAAGTTGAGAAAATTGAATATTTAAGAAGGTCCCATTGCAATTTTATCGAGTTTTAACGAAGAAGTTAACGGAGGCTGTGTGATTATGGCACCTCAATTTTCAAAGTTAATTTGAAGCAAGAAGTCATACTTCTGAACTGAAACTTAGAACATATTTAATTGTAAATAAGAAAATTATTAAAAACGCGGGGTTGAAAGGTAAAATACACAATGTAACAAAAAAGTTATGATCGTTTAATTTTCATTGATAAAACGATCGGCCATTAATGATATACAACTGAATTGAAAAAGTCACATGATGACCGCGATAGTTGGATATGCATCACAAAATGAACTTGAAATGTATCCTAAAATGAGAATTTAAATCATATAACAACCGAAGTGTGTACAACTGAACGGATGTTTCCCTAGGGACCACCGCCACCAACAATCAATCAATCAAATAGAGAGTCGTCCTTCGGATTTTTAATCTAAATTATATTTGTTAAAACTAATCAAAGATACCAAGTTCTCAAGACACGTGTTTCGTCTACTTAAGTCTCCTCAATGGCACAGGATCGTATCAGTACGGAGGCTAGTTAGTATCAGGGTGTTGTTTTGAACGACCTATAACGACTTAGCTAACTTGTTATAACGACTTAGCTAGCTTATAACAATTTAGCTAACTAACTCGTTAAAACAACTTAGCTAACTCGTTAAAACGACTTAGTAACTCGTTATCACAACTTAGCTAACTCGTTATAACAACTTAGCTAACTTGTTATAACGACTTAGCTACTTTCTCAATTCCAGGACTTAACTATACCCCCTAATATCTTGGTCTTGATATATTTTCGATTGTCTTCTTATTTATAGATTTCTAAATTTCGACTAAGTGCACATTAATTAGAAAAAGAAGTTGAAAGATGTACAATTGCAAAAAAGAAATTGAAGATGAAATACATTTTTTACATAAATGTCCTAAATACATCGAAGAGCACAAGCAATTTCTAAATAATTTAGAACTTTATAAGGGTGTCAAATTTGAAGACATTTACTGATAAATCTAAATTGATTAATTTGTCTTGATGAATTGTTCAAACGGAAGAGGTAAATCACAGAAGCCTATTTTTGGTTCGCTTAATTTTATTAGCAGTGGAACAAGGAACTTTTAATAAGGGGAGAAGGAAGGAGCCAAATCTCATAGTATACTATTTTTTAAGAAGAAGGAGATAGTCAGTAAAAGTCAACGGGTCAGCAAAATAACACAAAAGATTAACATGCATAGGCATCTATTGACTTTTTACGAAACTGTATACTGAAAATTCAAAGAACATTGTTTGGCATGCTTAAATAATAGTGCTAACATTGAGGGGCGTAGAGAGACAGTATTAGGTTAATTTCAATATGATCAATGCATATTTGGCGTTGCTAAAAGCACAGTTGCAGTTTAAAAGGTGATTTCATAACAATGTGCAATAAGCACAGAAAAAAAGTCTTTTTCTCCGTTTTTAATTCGGTGGATTTGAATTGAAAATAACGAGGCCAAAAAGACATTTAACAATATTTTGTACAAAAATAATAACTTTGTGTAATTCCGATTTCAATACACATGATAATTATAAACAAATTGGCTTATACATATCGTCTTATAAGTTATACTTTATAGAATGAAAAAATCGACAATAAAAATTACCTTGATCAAGATTATTTTGTTTAAAAATTGAAAACAACACGTTATGAATTACATGCGTCCGAAGCGTCCGAAGCGCCGTTCTGGATTGACCTTCATCAGGAACGCCCAAAGCCGAATATTTGAAAGCCAAGAATGTATAAGAACCGAAACAGTTGAAGAGCTATATGACCAAAAAGGACCTTAAAAGTAGCCAAATCCATCTAAGGTCAACTTTAACTGAGGGAGTTGAAACCTTATTTTCTTTTAATTTTAAAACTTATTAACGGATAATTTTAATTTTAGAAAGGTTTGTTATAAATCATGTAAGTACTACTGAGCTGATGATACCCTCGGGGACTGATAGTCCACCAGCAGAGGTATCGACCCAGTGCTGTAAAAAAATGAAAACAACACGTTATAAATTGCATGCGTCTTTAAATCCTTAAAACAGTCAAGTCTGAATTTAACTATAAAATTTTGGGAGTATCTGATTTTATCTTTGTGGTATCATTACAGATAAGCCTAATGTAGCGGTGATAACAGACCCGATTGAAGCACTTTATCTGACACAACATACCATAAAATGTACTGTAAAAGCCTTTCCTGATATTACTGCCGTAGAATGGAATATTACAACCGAGACTGGAACAAAAATCTTTTCATCTGATGTAAACAACTTAGAAAAATATTTTGGATTTTCAGAAACTTTTCTGTCACTAGATATCTTAGATTTTACGGACACGGGCCAGTATATATGTACAGCTGAAAACATCTTTGGGAAAACGTCAAGTACTGTAGTTATACAAGTGTATGGAAGTGAGTATTTTTGTTTGTCAAAAGAATAGTGAGTGCGTGAGCGTGAGTCTTTATTTTATTTAGGATAATGTATTATTTTAGTTTTGCTGACTGCTTCGTCTTCTCATTACAGAATTACTAACGAAAATGATTTGAAATTGCGGTTCTTTTACTGGATAAACATACTTAACACTTGTCCCTCAGATTGGCTCAGAGATTAATTTTTGATGTTTTATTTCAGTTTCACTGACAGTTTCATCTACTAATTACAAAATTGTTTACGGCGATGATGTTGAATTGGAATGTAATATTACTGGTAGGCCAGACATTACCAAAGTAACTTGGAGTATGCAAAAAGAGACTGAGGAACATCAAATTGATATGACGAACATATTGAAATATAACGGATCAACGTTGTCAGAACCATCTCTAATGATATATAATGTGACATTTGAAGATGATGGGATTTACTTTTGTGAAGCAGGGAATAGTTACGAGAATAAAACAAGTCTGGAAGTCAAACTTACAGTTACTAGTGGTAATTATTGCTTATACTTGAGGATCTGGATGGGGTTACAGAATAGAGAATAAAGGACAAAACGTGCAGAATAAAGAGCAAAAAGTATAAAGAATAGAGAAAAATAGGCCAAAAAATAAAATATAGCGGTTAATAGGGTACTCAAATATAAAGAATAGAGAATAATAGGCAAAATTTATAAAGAATAGAGAAAAATGGCTTAAAAAAATTAAAGAATACAGAATTGAAGGACCCTCCTCATCCAGACCCTCATACTTCTCTTGACATTGCCGTAAAATACGAAAATGTCTCAAAATTCAAAAATGAATCATCTGAAAAATGATGTTAATGACTAATTTCTTAATGTTACTGTTTTAAGGAAATATTTACGCATTCGACTGTGCATGATTTATGTTGCCATGACGAAACAAGCAATTTTTAAGTTTAGTCTGTATATGATAATATATCATGATGTGTTATCAAGTCATGTTACTTTTATTATTCTTCCCTTAGTTTATTTATTTTGTATTCAAAATTATTTATTTTGTAAAAATATTTCCTTTCTCTATTGGTACTGTACAGGTATACCTAACAACAAAATTATTTTCATTTACCTGTGTTTAAAGTTATTGCAAATGGATGGTATTTTTGTTCGAGCATATTGTTTTTCTTTAATTGTTTAACATTTCTTACCGATATAACATGTTACTTTTATTATTCTTCCCTTAGTTTATTTATTTTGTATTTACATTGTGTCATAGGTCAAATTTGTTTGTTCAGTGTATGTTCAATGGTGTTAATATGTCCTTTGATTGAGTTAAGCTATTTCAGTTGATATTTTATAGTGTGTCTTTCTATGTTGTGATGTTACACTATTGTTTCAGAAAAAGGGTGAAGGTTTGGTACCATTAAAACGTTTAAACCCGCTGCATTTGTTTGCACCTGTCCTAAGTCAGGAATCTGATGTTCAGTAGTTGTCGTTTGTTGATGTGGTTCATAAGTGTTTCTCGTTTCTCGTTTTTTATATAGATTAGACCGTTGGTTTTCCCGTTTGAATGGTATTACACTAGTAATTTTTGGGGCCCTTTATAGCTTACTGTTCGGTGTGATCCAAGGCTCCGTGTTGAAGACCGTACTGTGACCTATAATGGTTTACTTTTATAAATTTTGACTTGGATGGAGAGTTGTCTCATTGGCACTCATACCACATCTTCTTATATCTATGTGATCGTTTGCTATTCAATCAAGTTGTCAAGTTTCCATGATACCCTCTTACAATGACAACATGCAATTACAAAAGCATAGAGAGTCTTTTTTTATATTTTGCATTTTTCGGACATTCTTATTCATAAACATTTTGAAGGTCATTTATTTAAATATTCCGTCATCAACTGGCATTTCGTGGTAAAGTGTTGTCCGTCTGCCGCAGGGCACAAAACTATCGCGCGCTAACTTAATAACGACGAGTGCCATTAGTTGAGCTGGAACTTCTTGGTTTGTTCAGATTTATATTTCTAGTTCTTCAGTTTTTTTGTCTAATGTAATGTGGAATGTGGAATGTCGTTTTTCTTTTATTTTCTTTTTACCATTATGTTGTCTTTCTTTCATCAACTTCTCACTTATGTTATATTTGATTATTGAGAAATATCATTTGTTTTACTTTCATTCTTTTATTTACAGATCCAACTTTGTCGCCTACTACACCTCAAAATGCTGAAACTACATTTCCTTCAATGACGTCCACTACAACTCAAAATCCTGGAACTACATCTCCTTCAACGACGTCCACTACAACTCAAAATCCTGGAATTACATCTCATTCAACGACGTCCACTACAACCCAAAATCCTGGAACTACATCTCCTTCAACGACGTCCACTACAACCCAAAATCCTGGAACTACATCTCCTTCAACGACGTCCACTACAACTCAAAATCCTGGAACTACATCTCCTTCAACGAGGTCCACTATAACTCAAAATCCTGGAACTACATCTCCTTCAACGACGTCCACTACAACTCAAAATCCTGGAACTACATCTCCTTCAACGACATCCACTACAACTCAAAATCCTGGAATTACATCTCATTCAATGACGTCCACTACAACCCAAAATCCTGGAACTACATCTCCTTCAACGACGTCCACTACAACCCCAAATCCTGGAACTACATCTCCTTCAACGACGTCCACTACAACTCAAAATCCTGGAACTACATTTCCGTCAACGACGTCCACTACAACTCAAAATCCTGGAACTACATCTCCTTCAACGACGTCCACTACAACCCAATATCCTGGAACTACATCTCCTTCAACGACGTCCACTACAACCCAAAATCCTGGAACTACATCTCCTTCAACGACGTCCACTACAACTCAAAATCCTGGAACTACATCTCCTCCAACGACGTCCACTACAACTCAAAATCCTGGAACTCCTTCAACGACGTCCACTACAACCCAATATCCTGGAACTACATCTCCTTCAACGACGTCCACTACAACCCAAAATCCTGGAACTACATCTCCTTCAACGACGTCCACTGCAACTCAAAATCCTGGAATTACACCTGCACCAACGACGCTAACTACACCAACAACGACTACAAAACCGGGTAAGTAGTTATTTTAATCTTTGTTTTTCTTTTTAGTACGTTTATGGTTAATTAAAATTTTTATAAATACTTTAATTTGTTTACGGTAAAAATAAGAGGGCCGGGAATGAACATATTCAAGTTTCATATAAAAGGAAAGAAAGTGAAGTAATATATCTTTCATCAAGAGGCGCCGACGCTTCATCCAAAGTGTCCAACAGCACTTGCATTAGTATGACTTTAAACTTATACAATTTACGTGCATCTAGCATACAAACTTTTAATCCTGGTATATATGATGAGCTTATTTACAGTCAATTATTTAAGAGAAAATGCATAAGTTTTTATATTGAATTGCATGATTAAAACAGTAGGCCAAAAAGTATTTAGGATTTCTAACAATGATCGTATCTACAGAGATTATTATTATTATTATTATTATTGATATGGTTATTAGACGTCTCTGGGATGTATAAATTTAGCATGTGACATGCTCCAATACATTTATTTGCTTTTAAACATAATAGCAGATTGCGACCGAAACATCGTGTTTAGCAGGGTTTTTTTTATGGAAATATTATATTTAAGTCTTAACAATAGGCAATTCTTACAACACCTAGGATTTTATCTGGAACAAAAGTTTTGCGTAGCCTAAAGGAAAAATGTAGAATTAGTTCATTTATTTATTTATTTATTTTATTTATTTATAGATTATTTATTCTTTAGATAAACAAGATGTTACCTCTTTTACCTCGCTTTATTAAATGTGGCGTTTGTTGGAACTGAGTATGAACAATATGTTCCATTGCAATGATGAGGATCAAGTCCTTTTCAAAATACGGGTTACTCTATCGTCCGTGTACATTCACGCCAACCATTTTTCATTTTAAGATGAAAAATAGATTTTGCAAATTGCTCTGCAACTTTTAAAGGTAGTTGGTTTGTAAAATGTAACAAAAATCCATTGAAGTCACTTTCGAAAAACCATTTTCTCTATGAGATTTGAAAATTGTTATTTTCATGAAATTATATTTTTGATTTCACGAAGATATTGAAAGTTTGTGTTAAAAATGATTTTATTTTGTCAAAAGTTTAAATATATTAAAAGATTTGTAGTTGATTGTTTTAGAAAACAAAACATATTTCAATCTCATTCTTAAAAGCAAATAATGAAAATGCTGACCTTTAGCATTTTTCAATTTCACTTACAATATTGAAAAATGAAAAATGCTCTAACGTGGAGCATTTTTTCAATTCAACTTACAATATTGAAAAATGAAAAATGCTCTAGTGTGGAGCATTTTTCAATTTGAGTTCAAATATTGAAAAATGAAAAATGCTCCAACGTGGAGCATTTTTCAATTTGACGTTTGATATTGAAAAATGAAAAATGCTCCAATTTTTTCATTTTTCATTTTGCTGTGCAATATTCAAATTTGAAAAATTTTCATTATTGAAATGTCTAATAATGAGAACGAAATGTAATTTGTTTCAATATAGGCGTTTTAAATGTTTAAATTGTTGACACTTTTTATTCAATGTTTTACTATTTCCGTTTTCTTTTTTCTTGTGTTAAGCGCAATATCTTGAAGATCTTTTTAAGGTGTGTGTGTGTGTGAACTATGTGTAGTATCAACAAATTCCGAACAAGAATGGTACACTGACAAATACGATAATGACCACAAAAAATCATTCTATATCTAGCTGTCTTTGTAGCTACATGTTTATATCTATCTTTCGATCTATCAATCTGTCATTCATTGTTTCTATCTATCTGTCTATCTATCTGACTTTTGTTTATCTTTGTCTTTTCTTTCTTTGAATTGTCGGGGTTGAAATCTTTAATTTAGTTCTCTCGAAGTGAAGAAGTCACTTGCTTACATACATGTACATGTTGTAAGAATGGAAGAACTTTTAGACCATCGATGTTTGATTCAACAAATGATACTTGACGGAAGAACACACCAAGACATTTCTCAACACTTGACTTCTTTAGGAATCAAGCATGTATCAGCGCGAACAATAAGCCGTTTTTGTTCTGAAAATGGAATTACTAGGCGATGCGGAGTAGACGAAGGAGCATTAAACCATATCGTGGCTAAATGTGTAAAACATGTTAGAAAAGAAGGGAAAATATTAGAATATAAGATATTACCCATGTCAGTTTCTGTACATGTTCAAGGATGAGGGTTCGCGGGTGGAGTGGGGTTGGGAGGGATGGGTGTAGATGTTATATTATTCTGATCACTGCGCTAGTATTTGTTTTCAAATTTGTATTTTTCTGCATTGTACAGTATTTCCTAATTTTGAATCTGTTTAATGCAAACTTGTTTTTCCCAAGCTTATAATATTCACAATTCTCTGTCGCAGAATATCAAATAAGCATCATCTTATAAAAGAAAATATGAAAGTAACTTGCATGCATGTATGTGTGGTAAATGTATATTTCGAAGGACGAATGACTTCTTATTTTTGTTTTTACCGAAAAAAAATGTAGCAAAGAATATATCATAATTATGTGAATAGTATTTCAACAAACATAAAACAGTTCCAATGAAGTTCTGTTTTATGTACATTTTATTACCCTTTATTCGATATGATTTTACATCTTTAGTATGTGAAAGCAAAACGAGTATTATAGGACAAATATGTCGACACAAAAAATGGGTCTCAGTCAGTGACAATCTTCTTTTGAAATAAAAAAAAAGTAAAAAAAAAAAAAAACAGATCGACACAGATCGACACAAACGTATTCCGAACCATATACATCATGTACATGGAACATATACTAGTAGTTACATTTAAAATATGATGTGCGCATAGTGTGTGTTATTTTCAGGTTGGACCCACAAAAGGTCTGAAAATGATGACAGGCCATTTATCAAGCAAAGGAATCAACGTGTCTGAGGCTGGAGTTGGTAAAGCATCGGATCCAGAACTTTTCATAAAGGAAAGGGGGGGCACTGACTGACCTAAGGGAGGCCGCTCCAGTCATGCTTCAGTGATTCCCTATATAATCGCCCCAGCCCCCCCCCCCCCATCTCACCCCCACCCCCCTCCCCCCCTGGATCCGCATATGAGCAGGTATAGGAAATGATTCATTTCACAATCATATGCTGGGTTTGACTTAAGTTTGTGATGATTCAAACCTCTTGTTCCTTCTTCTCTGATGGTTAAGTGATGAAACTCCGGCGTTCATAACACTCTCCAAATCACACAATATTTTTAAGATGTAACATGTAAACCAATACAATACAATACAATACAATACAATACAATACAATACAATACAATACAATACAATACAATACAATACAATACAAAGTTTTTTTATTGCTAATTATGACGCCCAATAATTTGAGCAGTACAATTAAGTTCAATTTCATACAAGTGATTACATATTGATTACATTGATTATTTAAAAATTAAACAAAATCAAGTCTTTTTCACCAGAATAATTTCTACAGGAATAATATACATGATATATATTGTTTTACAATATAATATACTAGTAGATGGACTAACTACCGGTGACTAAACTGTATCTAGAATTAAATTTCTCTCTTTGAATAAAGTACACAATAATAAACTTACTTTTTAAATTAAAACATTATCCTTAGATGACATTAACCATATTAATAATCATTTATTTAAGGGCTTTAAAAGTTATTTATATATTCAGATCTTTTATTTTCTAAAACTGGACACTGAAGAAGAAAATGAATTTCATCTTCAACTTCAGTGCTGCATAATTTACATAATCTATCCTCTACTCGAAGCCCCTGATTTCAGATTTATTGATTTGTTTTATTTTACTTCCTCATTTATTCCTTTTAAATTGAAATATGAATGCTACCTTTTATAGTTTTATTAGGACATTCATCTACATGTAGGTCACCAACGGAAATACATAGTGTTTCAACTTCTGCAATTTTACACCCTCTCCCCCTCTCCCACCCCAAACTATTTGATTGATTGAAGTTTTTCATCCTACATTCCTTTTGCTTTGGTGACTGTTACCATGATCGGTCATGGATTTTGCGTTTTATTCGGGACATAAAACATCTCTTTTGAATAGCCTTAATTTTTGTTTGCTAGTCAAAAGAAAGGTAAATAAAAGTTGATATTTTAAAATAGATAAATCTTTTGTCATTGTACAAGTTTCGTGTGTGTGTGTGTGTGTGTGTGTGTGTAAAAATCGTCTTGTAGTGAGTCGTGTCGCTTTCTTCTTATATATCATTATCTTGGTATCGTTCTTTACTACTCCCAAATGGCATGACAGGGACTTGAACCCTACAAACATTCTAAAACAGTAACTTTCTTTTTCTGTACCAGTCTACTAGTATCCCAAGCTATTAATTTGTATGAATGTATTACAGTTGTGGTTCTTATTCCATTTGCTGTCAGTCATAACTTATTTTTTCATCGTTTTATTAAAATCTTGACCCTGTTTTTTCCCGTTTCTTTTATTGTTTCGATTTTTGGGTTTCCTATAATGATGATGATAACAAACTAAAAGTTATAATTAGTTTATTTCGCTTCCTCTACCTAGTATATGTTTAGCAACCAACAATCAATCAATCCAGCTCTTAATTATTTGTAACAAACGTATATAATGGTCCTTTTTTTATAATTATTATTTTTCTGCAGGGAACGATGTTTTGGAATATTGTTTCATATCATTTTGTAATACGCTTACGGAAATATAATTGTGCAAGGTTTAACTTAATGTAAATGGCAGAAAGTTCATATACTTGGTAGCATAACAGTCATTACTCTCCTTTTTATGTGACAATATTTAAGAGTTATGGAACTTTAACCATTGTAGGGTAAAATCAACTGTTTCATACTAATTACTTTCCCCTGAATTATAAATAAAAATCAAACTTTCCTTTCTGTTGTCAGAATAGGAACGAGAATTGGACAAAAAGACAACAACCCGAACCCAAAAAGCAAAAAACAGCCCAAGGCCACTAGTGGGTCTTCAATACAGCGAGAAAATCCGGAAGTCGTGCTCCAGTTGGACCCTTTACACCAATGTGTACAAGTTCATCGAAAATGGACGTCACATTAAATTCCGAAACATATTAATAAACGTAAATAAAAAAAATATATATACAAAACGAACTAAGGCTACCAGCTTCTTCTTTTTTATTCTATTATAGTACTTAACTTATTTATAAGTAGTTTGTGCAAGCGAATGTACTTCCAGTGTGACTTTCAAAAATAACTTGATAGTTGCTTCAGGTATATCATACTTTTCAAACGATTCGGAAGTTGACATAATATATGTATAGAGACACCTGTCTTCTGTTGAATACAATATAAGTGCTTCGCAAGAGACTTTTGATTATGTGTTTAGTTGGGTTGTTATTTCGCTGCCGTGTAAGCGACATCTTTTTCGGTTCATATCAGTATATATCAAATCGTCGTGTTGCGATGTAATAGATAAAAGGTATGAAGAGAATTATAAAGCCATAGTTTTAATAGAGATTCTGCTGAGAATACCAACTTACAGAAAAAAATTGATAAAAAAATTAACTGTCGATATATTTGATACATAATTGATTTATAATCGTACAGGTGTCGATAATAAAATTACAGTAATTTTTTTTTGTCAAAAACCATTGCAATTGTACTGACTGATTTTGTAGGCACAGACACATGATGGTTTATAGGTTGTTATTCTCTTAAAACTAACTATCACAAACTTCGAGCACGCTTGTATCTGTACTATGTGTTTAACCTTTTTTATAACTTGTTTCTTGGTTTTTATACGCCCGTCTAAGACGAGAAATATTATGGTATACCGTTGTCCGTCCGTCCGTCCGTCGTCCACACTTCGGACAATTAATAAAAAACGCTTCCACCAACTTTTATAATACTTTGTTGAATCGTTTATATCTATTGACGTAAGCTTCCTTTCGATTTTTATAAATTTAAAATTTTTCGTTTCCATGTTATGAAATGTTATCCTTAAAAAAGGGGGGATTTTCCAGTTTTAGGACAATAATTCAAAAATGCTTCCATCAACTTTAATGAAACTTGGGTGAATTGTTTATATCTATTGACGTATGCTACCTTTCTATTTTTATAAATTTCAGATTTTACGTTTCCGTGTCATATATTTTTATGCTTAAAAAAGGGGGGATTTTCCAGTTTTCGGACAATCACTCATAAACACTTTCACAAAATTTTATGAAACTTTGGTGAATTGTTTATATCTGTTGACTTAAGCTACATTTTTTTGTACCTTTCATTTTTTATAAATTTCAGATTTTACGTTTTTCAGTTATGAATTTTTATATTGAAAAAAAGGGAATTTTTCCAGTTTTTGAACAATAACTCAAAAACACTTTTACCAACTTTTATGAAACATTTACATTTTTGGAGTTATGCAGTCTTATTCGTAAAAAAATGAGGCTTTTTTTCAGTTTTTCGGATAATAAATCAAAAATGCTTTCAGCAATTTATGATGAAACTATGGTGACTAGTTTATATCTATTAAACTAAGTACCCTTTTGTTTTTTTTATACAATTTCTGATTTGATGTTGTACAGTTGTGGAATTTTTTCTTCTTACGCTAATCACGTTTTCATAACGACAATACATGCACGATTTATCCGATTGCAACACGATCTTAACACGCTTCTTCTGCGATTATAGAACACTCTTACATCGATCAGTCTACGACCTTTCCACTTTCATACAGTGATCTAACTACGCTCTCGTCAATAACGTCAACATCATGTTCCATACAGATACTGTTCCATTTAATTCCTTCTAAATGTCATTAATACGTAGAATTCTCGAAAACAACACAGGCATACCACCAAAATATACCAGAACTAGTGGACATGATGGTAGGAATAGAGGTAGAATCAGAGGAGCCTCTGATACGAATACTGATCCAGTAGACATGTCGGATCAACCAATCTAAACTGAGTCACAATGCGTTGGCTGATCCATCGAGATCAAATGACGATATTTTATTGAACAATAGAGGAAATGGTATAGATGTGTCAAGCATGGTTGTGGTCATCAGACTTTGACCAAATTTCATGGTTCCGTGGTCAAAGTTAAGTTTTTGATATTTGGTCTTTTTTTCTAACACTATATGCAATATGTCATCTTTATTTGGTGTATGGAAATATTTAATGATGTGCATGTCAGTCTGGCAGGTTTTATTTAGCCTTGACCTCATTTTCACTGTTCATTGCTCAGTGTTCAGTTTTTTAGTTTTGGTCTGATTTTCTTAAACTATAAGCAATAGGTTAACTATATTTGCTGTATGGAAGAATTGTTAGCTGTACACTTCTGCCTGCCATGGTTCAGATCCTTGACCTTAATTTTATGGTTCATTAGTCAGTGTTTAGTTTTCTCGGTTAAGTCTGTTTCTTAGAAACTATTAGCAATAGGTCAACTATACTTAGTGATTTATTGTAAGGTGTAGATGTATTTCTTGTTTTGTTTATATGACCTTGACCTCATTTTCTTGGACCATGTTAAGTTTATGTGATAGTTGTAGTAAAGCTTTATATTTAGGACTATCAACATAGAGGGTGGGCAGGACCTTTTTCGGGCCGTCGGGATCGGGTGTTTTTAAGCTCGGGATTTCGGGATTGACCCTTTCGGGATCCGGGATTTCTTTTTTCAAATTCCGAAATGTCGGGATTTAATTTATATACGCCCGTCAAAATTTTGACGGGACGTATTATGGTATACAAATGTCTCATCCAAATAAACTTAATACAGTTTTTCCTTATGATGGTCAAACGATCTGTATACTTTTTGGTGAAAATAAGATTAAAACTTTTTGAGTTACAGGACTTTGTAACTAAAACAGGGGTGTGTTTTTTTTTTCACATGTCGCGCCGTATCTCAAAAACTATTTATGATACTTGCTTAAAACTTCACACACATCTTAGTTATATTAATCTTAAGATCTGTATAATTTTTGGTGATGATTCAAAATTTTATTTTTGAGTTATTGAGTATTTTGTAAAAAAGGGGGATGGGGTTTTTAACATGTCTCGCCATATCTCAAAATCGATTTATGATTATTGCTTAAAACTTTACACACTTATTAGTTATATTAATCTTAAAATCTGTATACTTTTTGGTTTTTATTCAAAATTTTATTTTAGGAATATTGAGTTTTTTGTAAAAAAAAAAGGGGGGAGGGGGCTTTCACATGTCACGCTGTTTCTCAAAAACGATTTATGATAATTGCTTAAAACTTTACACACTTCTTAGTTATATTAATCTCAAGATCTGTACAATATTTGGTGATGATTCATAATTTATTTTTGAGTTATTGAGTATTTTGTAAAAAAGGGGGATAGGGTTTTTAACATGTCTCGCCATATCTCAAAATCGATGTTTGCATGATTATTGCTTAAAAACTACACACTTATTAGTTATATTAATCTTAATATCTGTATACTTTTTGGTTTTGATTTTAAATTTTGTTTTAGAAATATTGAGTTTTTTGTAAAAAAAAAAGGGGGGGGGGGGGCTTTCACATGTCACGCTGTATCTCCAAAACAATTTATGATTATTGCTCAAGACTTTACACACTTCTAAGTTATATTTATCTTAAGATCTGTATACTTTTTGGTGGTGATTAAAAATTTTGGTTTAGAGTTATTATTGAGTTTTTTGTTAAAAAAGGTGGGTTTTCATATGTCACGCTGTATCTAAGAAACTATTTATGATTATTGCACACAAGACGAAGGGCGTATCATGCGCTCATGGCGCAGCTGTTTTTTTTTTAATTTGGGACCTCGGGATTTCATGTTTTTAAGCCCGGGATTTCGGGATCAGGACCCATCCGACCCCCTCAACATAATATCAATGATAAGTAAAGAAGGCGAGACATTTCAGCGTTCGCACTCTAGTCGTAATTTGAAAAATTTTAAATAATTTGATTAAAACATTTATCGATGTTGCCTCTTTGTTGATACTATTATATTTTTTGTAGCTCGTCCGCTCTCATTTTATATTCGTTATGTAAAAAGAAAGTCACAACTGTTTTGTTTTTTAACAGGGATCACGAAACTTTAATCCTGTTCCATATCAGGCTGATAATTTTGGGCATAAAATTCATCTTGATCAAAATGAATATTGCAAGTATCCCTCGAAGTGGGATATAGAGAGGGGGTGATGTTGAGGTTACAAAAAGGGGATGTTGGATATAGGATTATAAAAATTGGGGTAATGAAATCAAGGGGACAACAAAGGTGGGATCTGGAGAAAAAAAAAGAGAAGTTTAGGAAAAGGCGCACACCGAGTCACTCCGACCTCATTCACGTTAATGAAATAAAATTCCATCTGTAATGTCGGAATAAGATTTAAGTGTTGTTCAGACATAATAATTTTGTACCTTCTATTTTTTTTTAAACAGACAATACCCTTTTCTAAAATTGACAATGGAAATGGGGAATGTGTCAAAGAGACAACAACCCAACCATAGAACAGAAAACAGCAGAAGGTCACCAATAGGTCTTCAATGCAGCGAGAAACTCCCGCACCCGGAGGCGTCCTTCAACTTGCCCCTAAACAAATTTATATATACTAGTTCAGTGATAATGGACGCCATACTAAACAAATTAAACACAAAAAAACTAAAATTAAAAATAATACAAGACTAATAAAGGCCAGAGGCTCCTGACTTGGGACAAGCGCAAACATGCGGTGGGGTTAAACATGTTTTTTGAGATCTCAACCCTCCCCTATACCTCTAGCCAATGTAGAAAAGTAAACGAATAACAATACGCACAGTAAAATTCAGTTCAAGAGAAGTCCGAGTCCGATGTCAGAAGAGGTAACAAAAGAAAATAACAACAGACTACTAGCAGTTACTGACATGCCAGCTCCAGACCACAATTAAACTGATTGAAAGATTATGACTTCATCATAGGAATATCAGGCAACTCCCGGTAAGGTTTCAGTATTAAACAATCATAAAATATTTAAGAGAAGAACATAACCCGTGTCATGCCAACAACTGGTTTTTAAATAAATGTGTTTAATTCCGATGTAAAGACCCTTTAAGTGAATCAATATTAAAGCCAAAATATGCAATCTTTAATGACCTGACAACAGTATCGTAACTATAGCCCTTCTTAATAAGTCTGTTTAAAGGTTTTGTTATCTTCTAATGTTCTTTGTTGTCGTTTGTTGATGTGGTTCATAAGTGTTTCTCGTTCTGTATATAGTTTAGACCGTTGTTTTTCTCGTTTGAATAGTTTTACACTAGTCATTTTGGGTGCACTTTATAGCTTACTGTTCGGTGTGAACCAAGACTCTGTGTTGAAGACCGTACTTTGACCTATAATGGTTTTTATTTAAAAAATTGTGACTTAGAAGGCGAGCTGTCTCATTGGCACTCATACCACATCTTCTTATATCTAGAGAAACGTAAACTAGCATCACATTTGAAGTTCATTTTTAACTGAAATGCCACCTCACATTCATTCCAAATAATAGAAAATCTGTCTCAAAATGAACAAAGTATTCAGCAATATCAATGTTGACAACATCAAACCTATTATGACTATACATTTACCAAAAAAACTATACTATAAAGATAAAAGACCACATGAACAATTATACACCTTAATCTTCAAAACTTGTCTCCTAAAGACAGTCGTAACTAATTCCACCAAGCACTGACTCAAATGTCTGCTTCATTCCTGATTAGTTTTCCCAAAATAACGTATTTCAGTTAAAAACAGAAAAATTGCTGTAAAATTCAACATCCAACTCACTGGACCAAAATGTAGCACGAGTAATTTTGATTGAGATTCGGAGATGTGGACCACAGCTTGTTCTAGTTGTAAACAGAGACGATGGATGCCAAATGTTAAAGCACTATTGGTATCTAAATAGCTAAGTAAATAAAAACCAAAAACAATGAAAATTATATAATTTTATCTAGTTAAGAAATGGAGCATTCAATGACTTCCAAAATAAGCCGTATTTAGATGGAATATGGCATATTCATCAACCTTTTTCAGGGAGACTGGGAAAAGAACAGCTTTCCTATGTGTTGTTTTTATCTTTACACCTTTTCTAGGTTGTCACCGAGGGTATCACCAAGCCCGTAGCCAGTGCATGAAAGTACGAAATTTTATGTTAAAAAAATTTCCTGTTTCAATATTTTTTTATTTACTTTACATTCAGGTCAACTCTCTCGGCTTCGGGTAAACTATTTAGTCGTTGAGAACTTAGGGCACATTGTTATTGCTTTCAACTATGCATAATCCTTTGGATAGCCACAACAAATACGTGTATTTAAAAGCAGACATAGTTATGCTTTGATCTACACACAGGCAAATTGCTCAGATCTTATATTCAATGTACATTAACTTTTAAAAGAAGTTTAACGATGCAAATACTAAACTTGAGAGTAAAAATAAATATCTTTATTAATGAATTCAACATACCAATATCTATTTGATTTAACAGATATATAGAGAATATTTAGTTAACCTGGATGTAAATAACAAAATAGGGAAATATAAAATTCATGGTTTTAAACAAGGGAAATAACAATTGCATAACAATCCTGCGCCGCATCAAATAATTTTGCTGATGCGTTGTTGTTCTATCTTTTCGGGGTAAGGTAATAAATGTGTATATACGGGTTCACACATACACACATGTGTATTATATTTAAAGCATAAAAACAAAACTTCTAAAGTGTTAACAATGAATGAAAAAATAATTTGATTATATATTTTTCAATATCTTTGGAACATTTTTCATTTTGTCAAACGATTACAAAAATTGAAAAATGCTCCACACAAAAACATTTTTATTTTTGAGAAAATTTTCTGAAGACGAAAATTCAACCAATACGGGACATTTTTCTTTTTTCAATATTTAAAGGTAAATTGAAAAATGCTCCACGTTGGAGTATTTTTCATTTTTCAATTTTTTAAGGCAAATTGAAAAATGCTTAAGGTTAGCAATTTCAATATTTTGTTCTTTAGAAGGAGATTGAAATGTGTTTTTTTTCTTAAACAATCAAATTCGAATGTTTTAACTTATTCAAACTGTTGATAAGATTTAATCTTTTTAAGACAAACTTATTATTACTTTTTATATTATCCTCGTGAAATCAAATAATGTAATCTCATGAAAATTACAAATTTCAAATCTCATAACGAAAATGATTTTTCAGAAGTGACTTCAATAGATTTTTGTTACATTTATCAAACCAATTAACTTTAACATTTGTAGCGTATTTTGCAAAATCTATTTTGTCAGCTTAAAATGAAAAATGTTTGGCGTAAATATACACGGTCTGTCTATTATCCACGTTTGCAAAAGCTTAATATAACGTGGACAAGACAACCCGGTTAGTTTGCCTTTTTATAAATTTTAAAATTATATTTTGCAGAGGCGATTGCATGCCAATGTCCATGCAGCTCTCTTGGAATTGGGGCAAGGCAAGATTTATCTAACTATACAATAGATGAACTTCTCGAAAAGTTGGCTCCTCAACTGGCAAAAATGGAGAAAGAATTATCCATTGACAAATCCAACTTATCGGCGACGATTAATAAAAGGATAAGTGCAAAAGATGAGAGAAAGTCTTCTCAATCCATTGGCATTCTTGGAATAGTCTTCATTGTTTCCGTCATATTGGGCGTCGTTATAATAGATTTGATGTCAGCTGTGAAGTTGATAAAACCTGAATTGAAAAAAGGAAAAACTGATACTTCAAAACCAGAAGAACGTTCAGAATAGATGATATCATTTGATGGATCATATAAATCTGACTCCATGTTTCAAGTTTTATAATATATTCTATAATTAAAGACAGACAAATTTTGATTGATTTTTCAAGAACGATCAGTGAATATAGACTTTTTGGAATATACCTTGCAGATTATTTCATTAGGTGGTTAAAAGTTCCCCCACTTGTTGTTGAAACTAAATTTGTCTGTCTTTAATTATAGAATTGCATGCTGTGTGTTTTTTTTTTATAATTTATACTAAATTATTATAATCACATTTTGCATGAACAGCGGAAGCGCTTCTAGCAAAAAATGTGATCGTCACTTGCATTCATTTATTACAATTTAAAAAAAAAATCAAACACAGCATTTAAGTATATTTTTTGCAGATCCTTAAAATAAACTATGTGAATGTAATAATCATTTCGAAATCATAAAGTAAAACTAAACACAAACTTCCATAATCATTATCTATGCATACCATTGGATAATAATTTATTTGCGATTTTAAGAATTATCATATGCACAAGGTACACGAACAATGTGTGAACATTATTTTGGCTAATTAAGTGATGGAGCTTTTTTTTATATACTATTATCCTGGGTTGCATTCGTATACCTAAATTGCAATCATTATTTGAATGCAAGTGACGTACTCGATTCGTTTTTTTAGGCAATAAACGATGAACATTTATGTCAACATTACGTACAAGGTTATAGTTTTAATAATTTAGAATGTTCACTAATTTAACGATGTCATTTTGCATCGTCAATATATACTGATAAAGGATAATTGTTATCTGTAATATCTTTTAACTTTATGTGTTGTTGTACACTTTTTAGGCGTTTTTAAATTTACAATCATATGACCTTCATTAAAAGTTTATCTCCAAAATTATTAAGTTTATTTTAATGAGGTCCGCTTTTCTTTTTTTATTATTTATACATACCATTCTCAATAACATGTATTTAAGAAGTGTAAAAGTGTTGACCGTGCACACATTTTAGAATGAAACGCTTCCGCAGTTTTTATGTTATTTACCTGTGCAATTTTTTGTAGAAGCACGTGTCGTCACGAATGTAACATTTCATTTTGATATGAAGGTTAAATTTTGAATGACGCGCGATTGTTGTTAGCCAAGCAAACTAACGAATTCTTGTGAAACATACATGTAATGTAATTTTTTCCAAGTGCAGTTTTGGTATAATGACACAAGGTGAACATCCAAATTGTTTACCCGATATGGCCTGTCTTCCCGAGGGCTTTATGAAACGTAATTGTATATCATAATTAAGTTTTGATTCAAGAACTTTAACTAGAATTTATACCAGTGCTAAAATTATGAAAGTTTATAAAACTTGAGCCAAGGGAACAGTTGTTTACACATCTTTGCACAATAGTTTGTGGTGTTGATAACAAAAATGATAGCGTTGATAGTACCTATTATATATGAGAAAAAAATGATGATTAGTCCCCTATTTTCATGAGGCAACTCATTCTGATAAAGGATTTTTTATCCGAAATATTTATTGATTTTTGGTGGTGTTGTATCCTTTTAAAACGTATATCATTACTATTTATTTTATAGATT
Organism: Mytilus californianus; assembly: GCF_021869535.1. NCBI lineage: Eukaryota > Metazoa > Mollusca > Bivalvia > Mytilida > Mytilidae > Mytilus > Mytilus californianus. Next base: position 15,888,841 of record NW_026262626.1, read on the forward strand.
CGATAATATTAATTGTACACACTTATATGAATGGTTTCAATCGCTTGTTTTATTGTGTGTGCTTCCTACTTCACGATCATAAAGTTTATCGTGCACTGTTAACAACATTCGAGCAATAAGTCTAAACTTTTAAATTGAAAAGTTAGGAAGAGTGCCCAGTTGTATATTTTTGTGTGGAGCATCGAAAGAAATAATACATACTGGTGTAAACATAACAATACATGTTCCTGTGTTATCCATTTTTATCTTATTTTTTTATCTTTGTAACAAGCTCAACATGAAGTTTAGTGGAGATTAAACGATGTGCCTATATGTATTTTCAATTGAGTTCTACTGTATCAATTTAAAAAAAAACTCACCATGTTTTAAAAGGTGACGAACATATGTATTTCAAATTGGAGTCTACGGATGATTTTTGACATGAGAAACAATGTATAATATTATGTCCTACATAGATATCAGTTTTCGCTGAAATACGAGCTCTCCGAATTTAAGGAGTTTGGGAGATATTTTGAAAACAGAGGATGACGAAGTAATTGTGAGACCAGAGATTTATTAAGGATACATGTTCTATGTGAATATCTTTCATTGTTATCCAAACACGTTGAAAATTTTTTTTTGGTGTTAGGTAGATATTTCCATTGTGCATCAGGCTACTTATTCTGACGAAGGATATTTTTTATTCGAAATATTTATTGTATTTGGTGGTGTTGTACCCTTTTTAGACGTACATTATTACTATTCATTCTATAATATTAATTGTACACACCTATATGAATGGTTTTAATTGCTTGTTTTATTATGTGCGCTTACTATTTCACGATCTTGATAATTACTATAGAGACCATCAAGTTTATCATGCACTGTTAACAACCTTCAAACAATAAATCTAAACTATTAAACTGAAATATCAGAAAGAGTGCCCAGTTGTACATTTTTGTTTAGTGCATCGAAAGAAATTATAAAATTTGGTGTAAACGTTCCTTGGTTATCCACTTTTATTCTAATTTCTAATTTTTAGTTTTTTTTACAAGCTCAATACGACATTTAGTGCAGATTAAACGAAGTGCCTATTTGTATCTGCCAATGAGTTTTACTGAATCAATTTAAAATTAAACTCACCATGTTTTTGAAAGATGGACAACAGATGTATTGCAAATTGGAGTCTATGGATAAATTTTGACTTGAGAAACAATGCATAAAATATCTCCTACCTTAATATCATATTTCGCTGAAATACCAGAACTCTGAATGTTAAAGCATTTTGGAGGCCATTTTAAAAACGGCGACAGAAGAAATAATGTTGACACCAAAAATTTATCCAGGATATCATGTTCTAAAAGTGTCTAGCAATCCTTCTCATACTTTTAAATTGTGGGTTCATAAAATCATTTTCTCAACATTTGGTTTTTTTTTAAGAATTTTTATTCAATAATAATATGATTTTCCTATTTTCACTATTATATGAAATCCACAGCTACATATAATGCACAACAACTGTATACAAAAATTATCCACGTGATCCCAACAATTCCGAGTTTTTTCCATTTACAATAATTGTTCACGGACCGCAGACGGACGGACGGATGGACAAATTGATAGCTGTAGGGCTCTTGCGAGGCACTTTTTAATGCATTTTCTTACAAACTCACAATTCAATTTACTCACATCAGAACAATCGATTCATATGTTTATAGAACTTTGTCCTGGCATTGTCAACATCAGAAATTTAAATCATATACTTACAAGTATTTGTTAGTAAAAAATCATCAAAAATGCCAAGTTATACAGACATAGCCAAGCAATATTAAAGTTATGCATATTAGAGGACTTTCAGATTTACATGGAAACATCTCTGCAGTCAGAATGAGCAAATTAATAGCTTTAAATAGAATAATCTTAGAATTGAATGCCAGGGGTTTCAGCATGCAAACCGGTTTCTTTTAGAAAAACAATATATACGTTGTTCTATAAGTAGATTTTCCTTGGATTTGCATTTGAGTACATTTTTGTACTTTTAAATTGATTTTGTTTTCATTTTGAGGATTACCCTGTACAACGAGAACGCGTTTTTTGACTTAGATTTTCGTGCTTGCATTTTCTTATGTTGGCGTTGTTTGTTGTGTTTTTTGCAATTTTATGTGAGTTTAACAAAAAATGGATTTTGAGGATTTGTTTTGAATTAGTAAGATTTCATAATCGCATTGATATTTATTTATTTATGTATTAATCTTTATGTAATGATTATCTAATTAAGCTTGTGCGTGTTTTATGTACTGATCTAGGATGTTTTTTTTTCATATTTATTGATAGTCAATGTGATGTGAAAGTAACTAATCTATTGAGATTTGGGATCAATTCTTTTTTAGGGTATTAATTATGTGTGTTCCTATGTTTGGTATAAGTCAATGGGACAAAAACGCAACGATATAAATAACCGATAATAATAAACATCTAGAGGTCAACGTCTATTCTACCATCTTTCTTCAGATGTCTATACACATGGCAAGCTCTAGGTTGTCCCGTGTAAAAAAACGTTAACATATCAAAAATATACTGTTAAAGATTTGCAATTAATACCAAAATCTTCTTTGACCAAAAAACATGCTGATAATGATATCACATAACAAAGAGAGGGGCTTCGGTGGCCGAGTGGTCTAAGTAGTTCAACTACTGTATCACTAGCCTGTCAACACTGGGTTTTGGAATCTTGCACATGGCAGGTACATTCAACTCAAATCTTACTTGACTAGGATTGTCAGTTTTCTTGCCGAAGACCGGCGATTTTGTCCTGGGATTTCGGCTTCCTCCACCAAAGAAAACTGAACGCCATGAAATAGCCATTAGTGCTGAAAGTGGCGTAAAACAACAAAGGATAATAAGTTTAATCAATCGTAACAAAAAGTGGATAAAACCTTTATTCAGACGTTTCTATCTTGCGTAGTCCCTTAGTCGGTTCTACGGACTCTCACAACAAATATTATACAATGTTGTTTATATTGCTGTACTTTTGAGTTTCCATCCATTAGGTTATTTAAAGTGGAATATATAAATAAAATGCTTCTGATGACATCAGTTAAGGCCTCGGAGGGCGAGTGGTCTAAGTAAAGTAGTTCATCTACATCAGGCCTTGGTGGGCGAGTGATATAAGTAAAGTAGTTCATCTACATCAGGCCTTGGTGGGCGAGTGGTCTAAGTAAAGTAGTTCATCTACATCAGGCCTTGGTGGGCGAGTGGTCTTAGTAAAGTCATCTACATTGATCACTAGTTGGTCAACTCTGAGGGTTTGAGTTTGAATCTCGTTCATGGCGCGGTGTGTTCGATTCTGATCTTTTTTTACCAGGATAGCCAGTTGTTCTGCCGAAGTTCGGTGGTTTTCTCCGTTTATTTCGGCTTCCTGTGCCATTAAAAACTGGCCACCATGCTATAGCCAACGTCGATGAAAGTGGCATTAAATTCCAACCAACAAACAAACTGAATTCATTGTAAGGATAATTGGGATAAGCCAGCTTCCAACAATGTCAATAATATATTCTCTAAATATCATTACAATTATAGTTACAGAGAATGACATGCAAAATAGAAATGAAAGTTAACATTGTTAGGTAGATGCTAGTAAACATACGTGTAGTATTAAAAAGGTGCAATATGAAAACAACATAATAATGTCGTTTATCAAGGATGACCGATTTTTTTTTCGTCTATTTTTTTTAGAAGAGAAACTTTCAATTGTAAAACATTTAAGTGACATGAATGACATCGGAGCTGCAGTGTTGTCAGAAGTAACAAGTTTTCTTCAATCACGTTAATGCTATGCTTATGTATTTTTTGGTGATGTTTGTAATAAAATTGCTTAATTATTTCAGCTTAACTATTTCACTTTATTTAACTTGAGATATAGACCGCTAGACGTTAAGCATCAACCAATCAACACTTTTAAGCTAATCTCTGAATGTGAATAATTCCTGTCAATTGCTTTTTGTAACTTTCTCATTTACCTCTGAAACAATTTTTCCAATAATCACATAACTCATTGGTTCATGTTTGTCATATTTATTTTTCGTAAAGTGTTTTGTTGTTAATTATGCCGTTAGTTTTCTTGTTTGAATGTGTTTCACATTTTATCATGTCGGTGCCTTTTATACCGACTCATTTGATGAATAGTTGTCCATTTGGCAATCATACCACATCTCCTTATTTTTACATGGGAAGGAATAATGTGCAGAAGGTTATTAGACAAATCTAACGACGAGTCTATTGTTAATTTCTTTATTTTTGTCAAGACAGACCGTAGAGCTGGGCTGAAAAAAAACTTGAAGCCTTATAGGAGCCTAAATCGATCACCTTAACGAATTCATCATGAATGCAAGTTGTAAAAATAGGCTTTTCATTTGGACCAAAATAATAACATATCTTAAAGAACCCTTTAAAGAACCATTCGGCATAATATGTTTTCGATTCCTTTTATCTGTTCTTAAGGTGGTATCAAGCACCTTGACTAAAATTAATGTGGCTCGTTTAATTTTCATAAAATTTTGACCAAATATTTACTTTGATTCTTTGACAAAAATATAAAAACTTGAACCACACACTTTATTGGAAAATTTTCATTGGATATATAGCAGTTTGACAACCACTAATTTTGATCATTCAGAAGCTTAATATTTCCTTAACAATAGAACGTGATTAAAACGTTCAGCTGATTTTTACAGAGTTATCTTCCTGTAGTGTTATGTACCACCTTAGATAAAATTTAAAACCTGGTTTCCCATAGGTTTCAATGTATAAATACATCAGCTTGGACCCTTTCGAATGTTAAAAGTAACGACTGCATGGTTTGTTTTCGTTCACGTTCTGGGCTTTTTTGTCAAAAGAAAAACAAAATGTATTTCCAAAAGCGTTTTCAAAGTAACAGGTCTTAAGACAATGGCGGTCATTACTCAGAAAGTACCTTATAATAACCATCTCTTCATAGTTTGGTTTCATTCTGTACAGATTGTTTTAAGGAAAAATAAAATATGTGAAAAGTTAACATAATATTGAAGAGGGTTGTCATGTGGTGACACAAACTCACATGGCTGTTAGCCAAGTGAGCTACTTACAAGCCGACAAGAAATAATGCAGATTTTCCTATACAACTGATCTCTTTTAAGTTAAAATCCGAAAATCATAAGCCAAATCTTTCATTCTTTGATTAGAATGGTGAATAAAAATTCCTATTTTCAGTAAAATAACTCACTACATTCAAAAGTAGACCGATTCACATTTGAATATTGTACAAGAATCTTGACAGTTTCTGTGAAAGAGCTATCTTTTTGTTGAACAGAATGTGAACCAGCTATTGCATGCTCCACAATCAGTGTAGTTTTGTATGCTGTTGAAATTTCTATTCTACCCAAACAAAACCAACACATTCAGATATCACAAAATAAGCATGTGTCCAAAAGATACATAATGCTCGTGATGATGATGTTTAATGTGTACAATTTGATAAATGATGATGATGATGATGATGATGATGATGATGATGATGATGATGATGATGATGATGATGATGATGATGATGATGATGATGATGATGATGATGATGATGATGATGATGATGATGATGATGATGATGATGATGATGATGATGATGAAGATGATGATGATGATGATGTTACACACTACCTGGACACATTATTCTGTCTCCGAGTCGACCAAATTTTGCTCTTACTCCTTAATGCCGCTTTTATAGCGCAGAAGCAGCAATAACCAAGTTTAAAGTCTTTGGTTTGACCTTGCCTGTTATCGAACCTACGATCTCCCTCACTTCAGAGGCGGTACACTTCAGAGAAAGTCTATACATTAATAAATGTAGTCTTCAGTGCACAAGTTATGGGAAAATAGTAACAATGCCCATGGGTATGTTGTTACAAACAAAATCACCAGTTTCTGATGGATATTTGATACAATTATTGGTTTAAATAAATAACACATTTACAAATTAAGTGTAAAGTAGAATGGAAGTCAATAACATTTAGGAGAAATGCAACACCGTATTCATCTTTTATATCTTTACAAATCGAATGATACGTCTTTTGAAATAAGCACATTTGGTATCTGTCAGTCACCTGTTGAAATACACATAAGTGGTTTTGAATTGATATTTCGACAAGAAAAGTAGCTCAATCTTCCTGCGTCAAATCTTTTTCGAGGATTTTTTCGATCATTATATTTAGTATCGATCTGGTGGTTTGAATGAACATTTTCTATGACCCTCCCATGTAAGAAAAATCTCTATCTTGTGTGTACACTTTAAAATAAAAAAAACATTCGTCCTATGTCGCCTATTACAGCTACTGGTTCTCTTCTGAAGTAACATTAAAACCTCCTATCGACCTGTTGCCGAAATCAAGGTTTCTGAGAAGCACGTCTTTAAGTGACACACCGTTTAATTTTGCAGTTTAGACAAATACGGCGTTTATCTTTTTATGTCATGGGGAATATATTCCGAATATTAGAAAATGTTTTGGTGTTGAAAAATCGTTTCAGTCTGTCTTTCCTAGCCTTCCCGACAGAAGGTCTTTCTTTCTCAGAAGCAACATTATACACCGTAAAAACTCGGGTCATTCTTTATTTACTCTGTTCATGAATTAACTGTGTAAATACCAGGAACTATGGATAACTTGTTTTGTGTTATAATATACAAAGTTCCTTGTCTATATCTCTTTTGTAACTGGTACGGTCAACAAATGATACGCATATTGAATGACCAAAGGAGAAAAGCAAGCCCTAATTTTTATTTTCCTTCCGCGATGAAATTTTCGATACGATATCAGACAAGTCGTACAGTTTTGAAAAGTCTCTTTTCGTAATTCTTATGATGACAGCTTTTTTCCCAGATCAGGATAAGAGCTCATCACGGGATCTTTATGTTGTAGATTTAATGCTATGCACGTGCGTTTGTGACTGTTCTCCAGTCCATTTGACTAAAATGTCCGTTTTATCAATAGGATCTGTTTCGCCTTCATTTAATGTGTTTAAAACCATCGTCATGGTCCAATACAGAATAACTGAAATAAAATTGTCTATGAGAGGACTGTACTGCCTCCTATCTATTTCCCCATATACAATGAACTACAGTATTGATACCCAGTTTTATTGTCAATAATTCAAAGAAAAAAAAGTATTAACAAAAATACCGAACTCCAAGGTAAATTAAAAAGGGGACGTCTATAAAACTGCCAAAATCAAACTTTATACTATATCAACCAACGGAACGAATGGAAAACAACTGTTATATTCTTGATTTGGTACAGGCATTTTCTGAAGAAAGTGGTGGGTTTAATCTGGTTTTATCGCTAGTTAAACCTTTCAATTGCATAAAAGTTGTTTAGTGTTCCGTTATATTGACATATTGACAAATTTGAGTGGGCAACCCAGCAGATATAATTGTTTACTGTGACAATAAACACGAGCTACAAAATTATTATGAATGTCTTAAAATGAATTATATTCTTGATGATGATATATAATGGGCGAAATATTATATATGATTATGATTATACTTGATAATACGCGGTAAGAAGATTGTGTCCGTTTCTGTAGGATATTTTAGATTTTGATCTTTTCAAATGTTTTAATGATTGACACGTTCGCAAAGTGAAAAGTTTACTAGACAATGGAAAGAAACATATAAATTTGTCAGAGTCACTAGCATTTCGGAAAATGTTAGCACACATATTCAGGTGAAAAACAAGTTTACTATACACAATTGGTAAATCTGCAAAGCCGCCTATATTATAAGTTTCTAGAATTTTAGGTTTTGATTGTAATTATGTATATAAATATTTTATACTTTATACCGTGGGAAAAGGAATTTTCAGTTTCCAGAAGCAATTTCGAAAAACAAAAGAGGACAATCGGAAATGTCTCACCTGCTTGGATGACTGAAAAACATGTTGATTTTTTAAATTTCCCATTTCTGAGCAGTAACATACCTTCTGTCCTATAGTAAAGCGTATACATATCTCAATCAATACGTTACGCTTGTGCATGTTCACATAGTATTTACTTATTTATCAGGGTGTGCTCCTGAAAAAAACTTAACGGTCACAATCCGACATTTTGAGTGAGTTTGGATCCCTGTGTAGGTTGACGCATGTATTACAGAAAACTGCTTACACTGTCTACGCAACCACATTCCCTCCTCTAAATCACGTGATTCATTGTTTATAACTTTTACGTTGATTTGTATCTTCTTAATGGAATTATGAGACTTGAACATAGCTGGAAAACTACTGTTGCCTTTGAAATATTATGAAAACTGAACATTGTAAAATGAATCATTAAAGCAATCAAGATTAGGTGAATCCTTAAAGATTGACATATACACCTAATAATGAACTTATAGTATAAATATTGAAGACCTATTAAATGATTTAAACCAATTTTGAACTGAAACAGTCATTTTGATCTGAACAGCTCTTGAAAGACTGAACAATTAAATAATCTGTGCGAACACGTTCACATATCCCCACGTCCTCACATTGTAACTGGGCAAACAAAATAAAAAAAGTTCATAGTCTCAAAACTCCTACAAATGTCAACTGATAACACTTTTTTGTAGATTTGCAAATCTTCATACATGACATACTATGTCTTTATTGTTTACAAAGTTTCATCTGTTGTGTGGTTTCAGAGGAGTTGCGACGACAAACTATTGCAGAAGTATCTTTAGGCCAAAATTATAAGTCCGAAGGGACATACCTCCTAGAAAAAAAATAAATCATAAATTTCTGTTGATATACACATCTACATAGTATGTCATTATTATTATCTACAAAGTTTAATGAAATAATATTGTGTGGTTTCAGAGGAGTTCCGATGACAAGAACAGGACTAGCGGGTCAAAAATATACCTTACGTATTTTTTTTTTCAGACTAAAATCCGTTTACTAGTGTCACATAATTAGGAAACATTGACATTTAAAATAAAATGTACACCTTGCAATGATTATATCGATTAAATATAGTCCATGTTTTTTCTTATAGGACCCTTGGTGATGGATGTTATGAGTCAGTAGGGTCTGCACTTGGCAGGCGCATTCATCTCTAATCCTAATTCACTAGAACTGTAAGTTTCCTGCCAAAGGTCAATGGTTCTCTAAAAGATCTCTGGCTACCTTAGCCAATATAATCTGACCGCCACGATAAAGTCAATAGTGCTGAAAGTGGCGTTAAAACACCAACAATTAATCAAGCAACCATACTATTCATAGTATTTGGAGAGATCATGGGATCACAAAACTTGATAAATTATTTTCATTTCAAAATTAAAGAATGATTTCAGTTCAAAAGACAACAGATATATGCCTTACCCAAACTTAAGAACATATGTGTCTGTTTGTTATATATGAATATTCAGGTCTTCATTATTTGTTTGTTTGTTTAAATGATTGATTGTTGTTTTCTTAACGTCCAGTTGCAATTATTTCGTTGATTTTAAGGCAGAGAAACTTTTTACAACTGATACAGTATGTAGGTTCTGTAGTGGGAGGACTGTCACTGGAAAACAGGAAATGTTTGTACATTTAATGGATCTTTAAATCTGACTCCATATTTCAAGTTTAAAGCGATATATTTAAACATGTTTTGTTTCTAAACCGGACGCTTTGTGTATCGATTTTTCAAGAATTTTCCAGGGAAAAATTTGAGGGTGTGAGTTCGGGCCACTCACGTGGCAGGTGCGTTCGACTCCAGTCTTAACTGACTAGGATTGCCAGTGTTACTGTCGAAGGTCGTTGGTTCTCCTCTGGCAATCAGGCTTCCTCCATCAATAAAAACTGGCCGACATGAAATAGTAAATCACTGCTAGAAGAGGTAGAAAAGGGAGAAGAAGAAGAAGAAAAAGAAGATGATGATGAAGAAAATGAAGAAAAAAAGAAGTAGTGCTATACATTGTTTTTAAAAATTTAATTATGTCATTGCTATACACCCTCTGTATCACCAATATTCTATTCAGTACAACACATCTTTGCGCTTTATTTATCAGCAACAACAACCACCTCACGTCGATAACTGATCGCGCTAACCAGTAAAGTAATGCAATTGACTTCTGGAATGTTGAATGATTCTCAGAAATGTGTCACTAAACACTTAACTTTGTCCGGATATTGTCTTTTCGGAAAAACACAAAATATTCATATTCATTTACATTGTATTTCAAAGAAACGTTTTGCTTCAAAGTACCGATCATGTAGGTAAAAACTTTCGAAAATCTTTAGATTACAATTGACGGTCTATTTGTGTCAAACATATCACATTTAAATAAATAATTCCTCAACCCCTCACCCTCAAAGGATGCAAATTATTTAAAGCTAAAGCTTATAATTTTTTTTTCTGAAATCTTTCCGAAATTTTCAATAACATGCTTTAATAGTCATACAATGACAATCTAATAACGCTATTTCAAAAACGAATACCTAAAACTAAGTAAAAATGTCATTAAAATAATAAATTGCTTCATAAAGTTATAAAAAAATCATTTACAATTTTTAATTATTAGTACGATTATCTTGATATTATTTCAAGCATTGCACAGTATTGATTCACTCTGTAATTAGCAAGTCTTTGAATATTTATTAATTCTTTAACATTTTATGTGATCAATATCAATGGATTATATTTTGAAATATAATTATTTTGATAGTATCATATAAAACATGAAGTGATTATTTTGCTTGTACGTTATCTTTGCAAATCTCCTCTTCAATCTATGTAACGTTCACCGAATGCACACAATGCAATTTTATTTTGTACTTCTACTTGATCCTTGGCCGATGAATTCAGTGGTTTAAGGAAAATTTAAAACGGAAAGTCCCATATTAAAATGTAAAAATCAAAAGCTCAAACACATCAAACGAATGTAAAACAACTGTCTTATTCATGATTTGGGACAGGCACTTCCTTATGGTGGATTAAACCTGGTTTTAAAGCTAGCTAAACCTCTTACATGTATGACAGTCGCATATAATTCCATTATATGGAATAATTCTGTTATGCATTTTTTTAGACATTATCAGAGTAAAACTTGTAATTTTATTTTGATCGATGTTTTATTAAAGACTTTTTATGATGTAATTTATTTCAGAAGTTTTATAACTAATATTTCATTCTATGCATTTGCAGTTAGATTGGCACTAAAACGCTTTTTTCATAAAAATTCGAACAAATAATCTTCATACATAACCAAGCCAAATGTCATTTTAAAAGAGAGGTCCATGTACTCGTTTTCAAGCTAATGATCAAAATCACTCGAAAAATGCATCTTTTCCCGATATATCGCAGTTTGACGTCGCGAAAAATAACATTTTACGTTAGCAACGTCATAACTTCCCCTGTAACTGTATCCTATGTCCTTAACCAGTTGCATAATCAGTGGTGTTGTTCCTCCTTTATTTTTCTAAAACTACATTTTCAAATTACATTAACATTTACCCCTCATATAAATTAGATTAGAGTGTGTCACTCATAGTTATGTGAAGAAAGCGAAAAATGTTTGTGTAATTGTTTTTAGACAAACCTGTCTGCAATCGTTTCTAGAAAGTCAACATTGATAAAAGTGTATGACTCTGTCAAAAACGTAATTTTGCTACAATGTTCCGTGTGTTTTACAACATCAATATACCTGAAGAGACATTGCTTTGTCGTAAAAGAGGAGCGAAAGATACCAGAGGGACATTCAAACTCATAAATCGAAAATAAACTGACAACGTCATGGCTAAAAAAGAAAAAGACAAACAGACAAACAATAGTACACAAAACACAACATAGAAAACTAAAGAATAAGCAACACGAACCTACCAAAAAGGGAGTGATCTCAGGTGCTCCTGAAGGGTAAGCAGATCCTGCTCCACATGTGGCACCCGTCATATTGCTCATGTTAGTACAAACCCAGTAAATAGTCTAATTCGGTATGTCACATTCGTGAAAAGGGAACGGAGTTGTAGTTACGACATTAGGAACATATCCGCTATCATCTGTGAAACGTACAAAGCATCTGGTGCAGTAAAACTATTACTTTTTAATATTATCACCGTAGACAAGTAACAATTTAACAAGGTTAACAGTTTATCATAAAGTGTAATCCTATAACAGCAACATTACTTGATGTTTAGATGTACAATAACTATTTTTATCGAATTTTAACACATATATTTCTGCAGCAATTATTTGGTACAAGCTAAAAGAATTGATCACTAAAATCTTGTTTAGTGACATCCCATGGCATTAAGTATATACCAAAGTTTCTATTAATTTCAAAATATGAACGTCAATGTTTAGTTTCAGATAATATTAATAAAGGCCTATTGATTATCATAAAAATCCTCTTAATATAAAGGTTTGTGATCCAACGTTATAATTATATTTATTTTTTCTAGTAAAATCGAAGCACAAGAATTTTAAATTTCATATTACGTCAAACGGTATGTATAGTGTGAGTCGAAGCTCAAGTAATAGCAGTCCTTTAACATCAGTATTACTATCAGCCGTTTTCATAGCATAGAGTTACTCTATTATTTTCATATGTTCAATAAGTTTTTGATTCTCATATGTTTAATAACCTATTGATTTTCAAATATGTTGGCCTCGATAATCACTGAAGAGACATTTATTGTCGAAATGCGCATCAGGTGCAATAAAATTGGTACAGTTTATGTTATTGAAATTTGATCAATGCAAAAACAAATCCCAAAAAATCGAGTTTCAGGTTACAGATCTACAAGAAAATGAGAAAAAATTTTAAAAAAAAGTTTTATTGGAATATGATTATAGCTTAAATGACCGAATTAGACTTTTTACCCGGTTTTAACTAACACGAGCAGCACGACGGGTGCAACATGTGGAGCAGGCTATGCTTACCCTTCCGGAGCACCTGAGATCACCCCAGTTTTTGGTGGGGTTTGTGTTGCTCAGTCTTTAGTTTTCTATGTTGTGTACTATTGTTTGTCTGTTGGTCAATTTCTTTTTTAACAATGGCGTTGTCAGTTTGTTTTCGACTTATGAGTTTGAATGTCCCTCTGATATCTTTCGCCTCTCTTTTAAGCCGAAAATTTTTAAAACCTTTATAAAAGAGAACATAATTATCGTACTGGTGTCAGGTTTTTGTATGGCAAGTGTGGTTGCCAAATTATTAAAAATAAAAGACTAAAATTGACATGGTTTAATGAAAATCAGGACGGAGACTTTTTTTTCTTGCGTGCAATAGTTTTGATGCTGAAGTTCTAGTAATTTCTAGTTATTTTCATTCCACAAAAAAGTTAAAGGATGAGGTTTGACTATTATTTTTAAACATTAACGTTAACATTTTTTGAACTGTTCGCAAAAACAACTACCAAAACTTCGATAAGAGCTTTACGATTTATAAGACTTTAAACATCTGTAAACTACGGTTGCTTTAATATACACGTAGAGATATTTTACGGTAAGATATCTTAACAGTTATGTTGATGTGGATAAAATATCTAGGTAGATAGGTCTACTCTACATATTCTATACTTATAGAATATAATATTCCATATTGGCCCTGGTATTATATTGAGACTGCCTTACCATCCCAAGGCGCTAGCCGAGGGCTCATATGGGTCGAGGGATGATACCAGGGCACATATGACAAAGGACATATTATAATCTATTTATCGCACATTATACAAATGCTTACAGAAAAATAAAAGAATTTTTTATTCCGTCTAGCAAGATCATACGGTTTTTTTCTTCCATTGAAATGCTCCCAATCCTTTCCAATTTATAGTTCTTGAATATTATCAGTTCAATGTGAAATTTTCTTTTCTTTTCTTTTTTTTTATTGAACAACAAATTGTACATCTGCTGTTCACAATGTTCTTCGCTAGTCCTGAAGTCCAGTGAAGAGTCCCTGTTTGTTAATACTGGAAATCCAGAGTATCATTATATTAAATCAACATTAGTTTTAATAGAGCTAAATTATAACATTGTCAGCAATGAAATAAACAGACATATATCAAAGAGACTTATGCATTTAACAATTTTCTACATATATCATGCAGCAATTATTTTTGCGTATTGTTTCTTGAAAATTTTTATATTTTTCCGTGAAGGTGTTAATTTTTTTTTTATTCTATCAAATATCTTCCTGGTTTTGAACAAAATTGTCACACTGGCTTTTTCTTTTAGTATAAGTGTTTATTATTTCTTTGAAAAATTCCGCTGTCATTTTAATCGACGTTCCCCGTCCGTCATTGTTGTTCCGAAAGCTTATGACGTCATAACAGGACACAACAACTGGTTATTTGTCCCAAGCAGGAATATGACAAGGGCAAATCTGCGGATATTGCATATGCAAACCCATTTTTTATTCGTAAAAAAATATGTGATAATAAACATAATGTCACTGCAATTGGCAAAACTGTACTATCTCATTCATTTGTTCATAATATAAACAATTATACAAGAAGTAAGAATCTAAATTTGTTTTTTAATTGAACGGATAAGTTATCATGATTCTTACCAAACCTCCTCCGTACAAATGTATATAGCTTTTCTCCACAAGTATTTCTATGTCGATTCAGGTGTCCTTTAATTATTATTTTGTGTTTATTGCTCTGATCTTTGATTACTTTCGGATTTCCACTTGGTTTCAAATGCTTGTTTTTTGTAAATTGTTTTTTTTTTATCAATTATGCCGTTATTTGTCTCTATTGCATTGTTTCATATCTTTTATGTCGGGGCCTTTTATAGCCGACTATACGGTATGGGGTTTTCCTTTGTTGATTGCCGTATGGTTGTCTATAATTGCTAACATCCACTTCATTCGAGCTTTGGTTGATAGTTGTCTCTTTAGCAATCATTCCAAATCGCCTTACTTTTATAACATATCACCTATAAACGACATCAGCAAATCTATCAATATTTAAAATTTATTTGACAATTCCTATGGGTACAATTTCATTTTCTGATGTAACCGGATGCAATATTTTTATATTTCCATGTCTAATTGATCATAAAACAGGAAAAATAGTTTAAATTTAAATAGATGGTTTTTGAAAGTGAATGAAGATGTGCTTGTTAGCATGTTTTCTAGTGGTAAACTATCTTTGGACTGTGATCGGTAAGTTTAAAATTTTTCATCATAAATGATAATAAAATCATGAAATGTTTAAATATTTTCATATAACTTTGTTTTGAATAACTTTTATATGAATAACCAAGCTAACTACGAATGAATATGGTATTCTTTTTTAAAGATTACTAGTAACTGTATAATTCTTTGTAAAAGTGACATATGAAGGGAACGATAGAAAATGGTTATGTTTAAAATTACTGTAAATTCAGGAAATTTTATTATGCCCAAATTCAGACCAGATAGGTTTCGAAAACATAAAAAGAAACATTTAAAATTTAGATAGCATTATTTTTAAGAACCATTTTCTAAAATCGTAATAATTTCTCTCGAATATTTTACACTGCTCCACAATCACAATAATGACTTCACGCAATAAATCCAATTTACATTTAGTATTTTGTTAGATATATTTTAAAGTTTATTTATCTAGAATTATCTGTATTCTGTTTAATACATTTTTTAAAATCTAAGTGCAATAAATTTAGTATTAGGTAATTAATTAGGATACAATCCCGTCCCCGTTTCCCCGAATGTGACCCACCGAAATAGACTTATTACCGAGTTTGAACTAACATGAGCTACACGACAGGTGCCACATGTGAAGAAGGATCTGCTGCACCTGGTCAACCCACCAGTTTTTGGTTGTTTTTTTTTTTCGACTTATGAGTTTGAATGTCCCTTTAATATATTCCGCCTCTCTTTTACAGTAAAGACGCACGATGTTAATTCAATAAAGAGAAACAAACAATCGGGAATCACAGGACACAAGCACGAAGAGTAAATGTATTCGGCGTAAGCAGCCAACGGAAAATGATTTAGCTATAGCGTTTCCTATCTGTGACTCATGACTTGTTATTGCCTAAGAGCATTTTTTTTCTCTTGTTATGATTTGTTTTTGTTTGTTTTGTGTTTTTTTTAATAAGAATAAAAAAAACTCATTTTTTTAATACATTTTTTCGTTTTCTGCTTAACTTGATCTTGACGATAACTCCATTGATTTTTTGTCGGGTTATCGTTATAACATGTGAATCTGCTTACCCTTCCGGAGCACATGAGATCACCCCCAGTTTTTTGTGGGGTTCGTGTTGCTCAGTCTTTAGTTTATTTATATTGTGTTTTGTATACTGTTTGCCTGTTGGTCTATTTCTTTTTTTAGCCATGGCGTTGTCAGTTTGTTTTCGACTTATGAGATATCTTTTTCGCCTCTCTTTTTCAGACTTTTGTCAATTACGTGCGAACGTATGTCTTTCTGGGTGTGTATTTGTCTTGTGTGTATATGAAAGCATATAAGTAATACATATGATTTACACAAATAAGACAGAAAATAGATAAAAATCAATAGAAATTTCCCATCGATTCTAAATGTAGATTTTCGTAAGAAAAATGGTAACTGAAGTTCCAACTCCCTCAAGCAAAGTTGACCTTAACTGCATTTGGCTATAATTTTATGTCCATTTTCTTCATATAGATCTTTGAACATTTTCTTCATATAGCTCTTTGAACATTTTCTTCATATAGCCTTTTGTACATCTCTGCTTTTCAAATGTTACGGTTTGAGCGTTCCCGATGAAGGTTGATCAAAATTACGATTCGGACGCACGCACTTTATAAATTATGAAATTACCACTTGCATCCAAAGCGCTTTTCTAGATTTGCCTTCAAAAGTAAAACTCAAACATAAACATTTAAAAGCCAGGATGTGTAATTACGTAGACACGTCTAAGGCTATTTGACTAAAAGTCATAGATATAAAGTTTTAATTTCATGATGTAAATTTTGTTCATCGAACCAGTACAAAACAGTTTGAGATGTGATCAGGATTCTGTTTGTTAGTTTGTTATGGTCAGGACCTTACTTAATTCGAGGGCCATTAAAAAAACCAACCAGGAATCTATTGATTTATTGAAAATTGAATCGCGATTTTTGAATCGCGTTGAGACATTAACCACCAATCCGCACCGTGATCTTCAAACCTCGGTAAAGCCTTGACTCCCAAGCGTCAAACTGTTTCCTTCATTAGAAATTAGGGTAATGCTATGTCACTGATAATGGATTTACTCGAAAACCTTTTATGATAAGCACCCCCACTTAGAAATATGAGCAAAAAATAAAACTGCTCTCAGTCAGAATAATATGTCTAGGTACAGTGTGATGTTTCCTGCAAATTTTACATACCTTTTGAGCACGAACGTGTAAAATCCTGATAGGCGTGTTAATCTAGGAGGGCAAAGAATGTTTTAGTTAATGTAAACATATTGTATTTTAGGGCGAACAAATATAGTGTTAAATAATGAGGATAGAAATAATGATGATTCAAGACAGTGGTGCTAGGACAACGGCAATATAGATATAATAATGATAAAGACCGAAAGTGATTATGATGAAGTAAAGAGCAAATTAACATTAGACTCTGTTAACAACAAGTAAGTTTCTAGGTAGACACCAAACAATCATACAATAACTGGTTTGTTTCTAATGTTTATCAACTCGTTATTTAGAATTTTGCTTTTAAGAAAACGATGTTTTTGAAAAATGAAGTACAAATATCTACAAGACTTTACTTTTACCATCCTTCCTCAAACACTTGTGCATTTGAAATGCGGGAAAACGAAATGTTTATTGAGTCCACCTGCGTGTCTTACGTTAGAAAGATGCAATTTAAAAACATTTTCAATTTTTAACATTATTACCTATTATAGAATTGAGAATGAAAACTGGGAATGTGTCAAAGAGACAACAACCCGACCATAGAACAGACATATTATGTCTGTTTGTTTTGCTCACACATTTTTGTCAATATAATGGAATTTTATGCGAATGTCAAACAAGTGAGAGGTTTAGCTAGTTATAAAACCAGTTTTATTCCGCCATTTTCTACATAAGGAAATGCTTGTACCAAGTCAGGAATATAACAGTTGCTTTCAATTCCTTTGACGTGTTGACTTTGCTATATGTTAAGGGACTTTCCGTTTTGAATTTTCCTTGGCGTTCGGTTTTTTTGTTATTTTACTTTTTACGTGATTTTTTTTTTCGGTAATATATTAATTGTAATAATATGAAAGTTGTAGTGTGCATTTTTGTTTTTTCTGACGAAACAGAACATCAGTATAATTTCATCAAGCACATATTTCAACAAAACTGAATAATATCGGATCTAAAACTTTGTAATGTCCTTCAAATTGAAATGAGTTTATTTTAGCAATTCATGTTCTTTAAAAAAAAAAAAAGAGAGAATCCAAAGTCAAATAAATGAAATAAGCTTTCCTGAATTTTTAAAATCAATTTCGCACATACTTAATAATCCATATACGCCAATGGTCCGACGATTTTAGAAGAAGAATTTGAAAATTCAAAATGACGGATTCTATGAGACTGTAGTTTTTCTAGTGTTTCATCTGTAGAGTTAAAATAAGACCTTCTCTACTTTTGAGTCATGCTTATGTTACTTCATGTTTTATTTCAATAAATTTGCAACCAATAAAGTCTTGACTCAAAAGTGTTTACAAATTCAAGGTCAAATATTGACTCTACAATGACAGTCTTACATGCTGGTTTTTCATTGATGGCTAAATTTATGTTTAATTAATTTCTTATTAACTAGGAATCAAAATTTGCTGTTAATTTATCTAAACTCTTACTATGAGACTCAACTTAGAAAACAGTAACACATGCATAAAGTTTACAGTACTTAAATTTAGATAAATTTTAGATTTCATTCTTTAACAGAAAATAGTTCCTTTACTTTTAGCAAATCAAACAGTTAAGGCTTGAATATAATTAGGTTAATATATTCATAATTACTCTAAATATCAGCACAACTATGTAAAATCTGCAAATTTGCGGAAGCAAATTTTTTTCTTCTCTCGCCGTTATTCGAACTTATGCTATAGGAATATCGAGACAACACCCCCTGCACTGTGTCCAGTGCTCTAGACCACTCGGCCACCTAGACTGAACTAAAACATCAGCTTTCGATGACCTAGTGTTACCTTTCCTGGTCAGGAGAATCTAGAACTATTAGGTTAATATATATATATTCGAAAAAAAACAACAAAAAACAAAGCCATCGTGAATGTTTGTGGGGTATAAAATGTGTGTATATGTATGCGTTCCTTGGTCGCAGTCTCATTGACGTATATTCCAAATCTCTTTTTTATTCATACATCTATTCTACTAAAATAACGAGGTCCAATTTGTTAGCCGGCATGACGTGAAAACCACGAATTAAAGAATTCAACTCTATATATAACTAATATAGGACAGTAGTGTTGATTAAAAATTATATCATTCCAGGCCCTTTTGTTTTCCACATAATTAATATTACCAATAATAAATATACCGATACCAATAGTATATGTCACATGTTATAGTAGCAGGAAAACCAGGACGGGTTCAAACAGAAAGATTTTGAAAACAGAGAAAACTGTGCACCTTATCAGCCTGACTTTATCAGATGAATACTAAAATCCAGGCTAAAAATAAGAAGTAGGTACTTTAATTCAGTCACGGAACCGCGATTTCGTGGGTGTGTTCTAGTATCTTTTCAACTTCAATGAATGAACTGGAAAAAATGTGTTTGTTATGAATCAAAAACATTACAGAAGATTTTTATTTTCTATTTTCAATCACCCCAACAAATAATAATAAATAATAATAAAAAAAAAGTCAGGAAATTAGAAAAAAAAGAAAATGGCTAAAAGATTCAGAAAAGGGAAAAATTGATTAATTGATATTATTTTCTGTTTTCTAGTTTCATTTCGTTTCTATTGTCGACTTTTTTAAATTGAAAAGACTGGTGTTGCTTTTAAATTGAGTTTTTGTACCCGGGTTTAACTTTTGATTACTTTTTAGTAAAAGCTTAAAATTACCTTAAGACATGAAAAAGAAGGACACCTATGTTTGAAAAGATTTGATTCGTTTTTTTGTATTGCTAACGTTGAATACGATTCGTTAGCACAAACGGTTACTGAAAAGACTAATTACTGTGGGTTCTGTAATAAGTGTCTTTTCTGTTTTGAAGACGTATACATACCCTGCCACGTCTGGTCAGTGTTATATATCTTTCTGCTTTGTATCGATATGATGAGTTAAGCCCTTTCCAACTGATTTTTATAGTTTGTTCTTATGTTGTACTGTCACATAACTGTCCAATGTTAGGGAAAGGGTTGGGGCCTTCAAATTAGTTTAACACCGCCACATTCTCTATGTGCCTGTCCAAAGTCAGGAGCCTGTAAATCAGTTGTTTTTGTTTTTTACTGTATAACATATTTGTTTTTCTTTAATTATTTTGTACATAAATCAGGCCGTTAGTTTTCTCATTTGAATAGTTTTACATTTGTCATTTCGGGGCCTTTTATAGCTGACTATGCGGTATGGGTTTGACTCATTGTTTAAGGCGGTACGGTGACCTATTGCTGTTTACTTCTATGTTTTTTGGTTTCTTGAGGAGAGTTTTCTCATTAGCAACCATACCACATCTTCTTATTTTTATATTAACATCAAATTAAAGGATGATCTATCAGTTGAAGAATACATAAAGAGGCAATCAAAATCGAATGCTGGAAACAGAACTGGACCATATCTGTGCTGATGTAAACACCTATAAGGTTTTTGGCAGTATGAACGCATTGATGATAATATATCTTCCAGAACTAGAAATTAAAGAAACAACAGACACGGCTTCTTCCGCCTTATTTTTAGACTAAAACCTCGAATTTGACATGAGCTGACATCTAAGTACCAGCATCTATGACAAACGATACGATTTTAGTTTTGAAATTATAAATTTCCCCCACCTAAGCAGCAATATATCAACTTTACCTGCATATGGGATATACATTTACCAACTTCTTATTCGGTATTCAAGAGCTTGCAGCTGCTACTCAGACTTTATAAAACGACACAGCAGAAAGTTGATGAATGTCAGGGATATTTCAAAGAACGTCTCGTCCTTTTTCTAAAAATCGTTCATCGGCAGATACCAAGACCTTGTTGATAAATATTCCGTATCAAATGTACAAATAATACATGATGGTCTTGAAGTATAGAATATAGGTACTGACGTTGTTCATCATCTTAATTACGTGTTATAGTGTTCTTTTTATTTGTCTTTGTTTATTATTAACCTTTACTGTTTATTCCATTTTTGTAATATACTTTTGGCGTGGCTCGGTATTTATACATCCAACCATTCTGTTGATGTGCTATTGTTTTTTATTCTTTTATTTTTGCTTAATATGTACTTTGTCTATGGAGTGTCTATATGCAGTTCTGTTTTTTTCTTAGTTGAAATAGTTATTTGTTTTTATGATGATTAAGATTATAACACAATGTTGACTGCTGTACCCCAATTTTTGACAATTTCATTTATAATGTCTGTTTGTTTGGCTCACACAATAATTGTTGTCAATATAATAGAATTCTATGCGACTGTCATGCAAGTGAGAGGTTTAGCTAGTTATAAAACCAGGTTTAATTCATCATTTTTATATAAAAAAAATGCCAAGGATGAAGGACTTTCCGTTTTAAATTTTCCTTGGAGTGCGGTATTTTTGCTATTTTACTTTTCTTTTCATACATCAAAAATGCAGATTAGTTAAAGACTATCAATAAGAAAAAAATATTAACGATATTTTGATTTAAAAAACCATTAGCCGTTTATAGCCGTTCTCTAATTTAGTTTTCAGTTCTAGATTGGTCTATATTGGAATACAGCCCAACATCAATTCTATTGGAGGGGTAATACCGTTTTGAATTCGAGCCATTGGTGTTAAGAAGGTTCATACAATTCCAATGAACCAGACTGTATGACATCTTTCTCTGGACATTACTGATGGAACTTTGCATCAAAACAAGACTGTGTCCGAATTATGTATTACCCACAATCGACCTGGTGTTTTGCAACATATGATTGAAATTATGACTTTAAAACATTGTGTGGTGGATATAAGTAAAAATTGAATATATAAAACGTTTTATAAATTATACAAGTATGGACACAGATCAGTGTGGATAGTAATTGTTTTATTATTGTTACTAAGTAGTATGTTTGACAGTATTTCCTCCATTGAGCTTATGCATTGGTTGTGCCCCACCAGATGTATTCTACACTATTATTATGTCATTCAAATATGGTTCTATGTTAAACTGTTTTCCACGGTGTTCAGATACGAAGCAAAAGCTCAATATTCTCATAGTGTCATTTATGCAGTATTTGGTTATGATGTTCAAGATTTGGACTGTTTTGTTTGTTCATATTTCTTGTATTGTTTTATTATGCTCCACCGTGTTGTTCTAATCTTTTATCAGATTGGCACCAAATATCGCAAATCAGGAAAGGAGCCCCCACTAACACAAGTGGAACATTGTCTTTAAATATGTAAGACAGTTTTTGAGAAGATTATATTTTCATAGTCTTTTTTAAAACTGTGTTCAATTGCGGTGGCCATCTTAAATTCTGATTGGCAACAAAAATTCAAAATTGGTATTAGTCTATCTACGGATCATTCCTTCAACAATTTTAATAAATATGCAAAGATCTTCCAAATAAGATGGATAGTCGAATCGAACGTCCCATTAGGACTGGACGTGGTTGCGAATTTTCACGGTTGTGCCGGATGTATAGATACGCAGCCACGTCCGGTGGGAATATAATGTTGAATCCGATGCTTTTTGTTGGGTTAGGGCCACGCTCTCTGTATGCGTTATATAAAACTCCATATCCCCTTGTTAGACTATTGACATGCAATCAGAACTCTTTTGTAAGGGAAAATTTTAGAGTTCCAACATTCGTGGTATTGGGATTGGCATGCTAATAATAATTAGGGATGTGTTATTGGTGCAACCACTTCCAGTTTGAAATACATTGCAGGTTTCAGGGGCAAAAGGAAAAAGTATTTTGCTAAGTCAGAATAATGCATGTGAATGTGGTTAAATGTATTTTAAGAGAATAGATATAGGAAGATGTGGTATGAGTGCCAATGAGACAACTCTCTACCTAAGTAACAATTTATAAAAGTAAACCAATATAGGTCAAGGTACGGCCTTCAACAATGAGCCTTGGCTCACACCGAACAGCAAGCTATAAAGGCCCCTAAAAATTACTAGTGTAAAACCATTCAAACAGGAAAACCAGCGGTCTAATCTATATAAAAACGAGAAACGAGAAACACGTATGAACTACATAAACAGATACAAATACTGTACATCAGATTCCTGACTTAGGACAGGTGCAAACATTTGCAGCAGGATTAAATGTTTTAATACATTGAGATCTGCATGCATAGCAATATAATTATCTTACTCAGGATGTTGTTGAAATATTCACCTCACTCATTATGTTGATCCTATTATGGATAAGTAGTTCCAACTGGATGTCAAGCAGCCAATAAACAATCATTACCATATAATGAAAACAACTATATCAAAAGATATTTAATATTTTTCATGGGCATTTTTTTGGAATATATACACATATTTGAATTGTATTCAACACATTTCATTTACCTAACTAACATAATTCCTCTTGCTAAACTGCATCTGATATGCTTCCTTAATATATACACATGTATGAATTTAAATGAAAATTCCCGCAGTCAAAGCTTATTTGACGAAAATAATCAAAATAATACTACACCAAAGCGAACCAAAAAGTTGAGATGGTACAGACTGTACTACAGGCACAAATACATCAACTTATATGCATAAGAGCATGTTTATCCTCCTTTTTCTTTGAAGTAACCCAGTTTTAACATGTACAAATATTCTAAATCGCACAATTTAAAAAAAAAATTATACCGCTCGCTCCACTTGTAGAGCACCCGCCTCAACAAAACTCATTTTCAAGAAATAAATACAATCAAAACAATTTCGCTCGCTCGCCCCATATTTTTTGGAGCTTTTGTCCGAAGAACTAAAAATCAAATTGGTGTGGCCTGAGTATGAACAACATGTTCCATTGCAATTATGAGAATCAAGTCCATTTCAACATACGGGTTACTCTATTATCCACGTTGGCAAAAGCTAAATATAACGTGGACAAGATAACCAGTCTAGTTTGCCTTTTTATAACTTTTAAAATTATGTTTTGCAGAGGCGATTTCATGCCAATGTCCATGCAGCTCTCTTGGGATTGGGGCAAGGCAAGATTTATCCAACTATTCAATAGATGAACTTCTAGAAATGTTGGCTCCTCAACTGGCAAAATGGAGAAAGAATTATTCGTTGACAAATCCAACTTGTCGGCCACGATTGATAAAAGGATAAGTGCAAAAGAGGAGAGAAAATCTTCTCAGTCCATTGGCATTGTTGGAATAGTGTCCATTGTTTTCGTCATATTGGGCGTCGTTATCATAAATTTGATGTTAATAATGAAATTGATGACACCTAAATTGAAAAAAGGAAAAACTTATACTTCAAAACCAGAAGAACGGCCAGAATAGATGATATCATTTTATGGATCATATAAATCTGACTCCATATTTCAAGTTTAAAGGAAGTTATTTAAACGTGTTTCGATTTTAAACGGGACAACATTAGTATTCATTTTTCAAGAACGATCTAGTGAATATAGAATTTTTGGAATATACCATGCAGATACTTTCCTTATATGGTTAAAAGTTCCCCCTACTTGTTGTTGAAACTAGATTGGCCTGACTTTAGTTATAGAATTGTATGCTGTGTATTTTTTTTTTTTTTTTTCTTAATAATATATACGAAATGATTATAATCACATTTTACATGAACAGCGAGAGAGCTTCTAGCTAAAAATTCGTACGTCACTTGCATTCATTTATTACAAATTTAACAAACAATCAAACACAGCATTCAAGTATATTTTTACAGATCCTTTAAATAAACTATGTAAATGTAATAATCAGTTCGAAATCTCAAAGTAACAATGCATACCACGATTGGATAATAATTTATTTGCGATTTAAAAATTATCATATGCACAAGGTACACGAACAATGTATGAAAATTAAAGTTTTTAATAATTTATAATTTTCACCAATTTGACATCGGCAAGATATACTGAAAAAGGATAATTGTTATCTGAAATATCTTATAACTTTTTTTGTTGTTGTATACTTTTTAGACGTTTATAAGTATACAATCATATGATGATATGACCTTCATCAAACGTTTATCTCAAAGTTATTTTCATGAGGTCCGCTATTCTTTCTTTATTATTTATTTATAACATTCTCAATTATTCCAAAATATAATTTCGGTATAATGACACAAGTATTGCCCTCATATGAGGTGAACATCCAAATTGTTAGCCCGATGTGTCTTGTCTTCCCGAGGGCTTTATAAAGCCATAAAAGAGGAACGAAAGATACCAGAGGGACAGTCAAACTCATAGATCGAAAACAAACTGACAACGTCATGGCCAAAAATAAAAAGACAAAGAGACAAATAATAGTACAGATGACACAACATAGAAAACTAAAGACTAAGCAACACGAACCCCACCAAAAACTGGAGGTGATCTCAGGTGCTCCGGAAGGGTAAGCAGATCCTGCTCCACATGTTGCACCCGTCGTGTTGCTTATGTTATTACAAATCCGGTAAATAGTCTAATTCGGTAGGTCACATTCTTAAAAGGGAAGGATATTGTAATTACGACATAAGGAACATATCCGATATCATCTGTGAAACGGTTATTCCATAACGGTAAACCAACTCGTGATGGCGTCCGTAAACTTTACGAAGGGATGATCTCAACTTCGCCATTTGGAACTCTTGGTTTAATAGCCTCCTTGTGAGCAGCAATCCTCTATCAAGGAAATCAATATAGGAAATACAAGCCCGGGAATATCGTATCAATTGGGAGATATATACTCCGTATGCAGGCGCTGCTAGAATCTTGCTACATATAAATGGAAAGTTCACAATTGGGAAGATGAAATCATCTCTTTTGTCGTAAAGGTTTGTTTTCAACCGACCCTCATTGTCAATTTTTAGATGTAAGTCAAGATATCAGGCAGACTTAACTGTATCTGTAGTATCCTTTATCTCTAGTTCGATCGGACAGATTGGTTACACATAGTCACCAAATTTTGTATCATTTAGTGAGAGAACATCATCTATATAGCGGAACGTAAAGTTAAAGGATATTGCTAACTTCTTATTTTTCTTCCTAAGAGGTTCCTGTATGAATTCAGCCTCATAATAATAAAGAAACAAGTCGGCAAGAAGAGGTGCACAATTAGTTCCCATTTGAATTCCGACAGTCTGTTGAAAAACACGTCCTCCAAACGTAACAAATATGTTGTCAATCAAGAAATCAAGCATCTTGATAATGTCAGTTTCAGAGAATTTTTTGTTTGAATCAGAGTGATTCTTTACAAAGTAGGATTTATCCCTCCCCAAGACAAGATACTTGTATCTACGTTCGCCATTCTTTTTAATTAGTGAAACAAAGTAATACCAACTCTTTCAATTTGTCTTTTAGTTTGGAATGAGGACAACTTGTGTAAAGTGTAGAATTGTATATAGTACTTCATTTTTAATTCAAGAATTTTAACTAGAATTTATACCAGTGCTTAAAATTACGAAAGTGTATAAAACCTGAGCCAAGCGAACAAATGTTTACACATCTTTGCAGATTATTTTGTGGTGCTGATAATAAAAAAAATGATAACGTCGGTAGTAATTATTATATATGAGAAGTGATGATGATTAGTCCACATTTTGCATGAGGCACCTCATTCTGATGAAGGATATTTCTTATTGATTATTGGTGGTGTTGTACCCTTTTTAGACGTATATTATTACTTTTTTTTTTATTCAATAACATTAATTGTACCCATCTATATAAAAATAAGGAGAGGAATGGTTTCAACCGCTTGTTTTGTTTTGTGCGCTCCCTTTTTCACGATCTTGATAATTACTATAAAGACCATCAAGTTTATCATGCACTGTTAACAACCTTCGAGCAATAAATCCAAACTATTTAGCTGATATATCAGTTAGAGTGCCCAGTTGTACATTTTTGTGTGGAGCATCGAAAGAAATAATAAATACCGGTGTAAACCTAACAATACATGTATCTTCCTGGTTTATCCATTTTTATTTTATTTATTCTTTATTTTTTATTACAAGCTCATCATAGTAGACTGATAAATTTGTACGCTAGAAATGACCAAGCATATTAAATTTGTGCATATTAGAGGACTTTCCGATTTACCTGGAGCATATTTTGTTGTTAGTATGAATTCATTATCGCATTAATGTTTATTTATTTATTTACTTATTTATTCATTTATTTATGTATTAATATTTGTTAATATATGTAATGATTATCTTACTAAGCTTGTTCTCGTTTTCCATACTGAGTTAGGATGGGTTTTTTTCAGATGGATTGATAGTTAATGTGATGTGAAAGTTACTTGTAATATAAATTGCATTTTTTCTTTTGATGTTTTAATGAAAAATTTACTTAAAAGTGTGATGAGGAAAAACCATGATATATTATCTGCAATTTGATGTTGTACCATACTTTGAAAACTAAATTTGAAACTTCAACTAGAACATTTGTAGAATCTAAAGTAAAGAAGGCGGAGCTTAGCTATGGTACAACATATTCATTTTAATGTTATGCCATGGCTCCACTCTATGTTTTGAAAGATATTTGCCTCTGAAATATGTAGGAAACAGAAAAAAAAATGAAAGGTCATGAACATTGATTTGTTTTCATTTTATAACAAAAAGCAATAAATCATTTGTTAACACAACACATCTCAAGAAACATTTTTTCAAGTTAAATAGGATTTTTTTACGAGTTCCTTTAAGTTTGGAAAAAAATACTAAAAGTTTCTTCTTTCAGTTCTAAAAAAGAACATTTTTTAAAATGTTCCTTTGCAAAATTCAATTAAATTTCATTTAACATGTTTGGGCCGTTCTTATTCGATTCGCACAATACATACGTCAACGGTTGAAACGTTCTCATTCTGTCGTGTTCTGTTCAACGATTGACAAATATCTATAATCTAAAAACATTTCAATCAACAAACATAATTTCATTATACAGACTACCTTTAAATTCCAGTTGGATGAACATTCTAATACCAGTTGAGAACGTTTAAACAATAATTTATGGAAAGATTACAAGTGAATCATGACAATATTAAAAGGGAATTTACTGAACACACCAAAGATTGAGGAAGAAGTGTTTGTTAGTAATGAATGGTCAAAGACTGCATTAACTTTTGTGGTAAACATGAATGCAAACATTACGATGTGACACATCATTGTTTTAATCAAAACAATATACTAAGGCAATATTGTGAATTGAGTTCTTTACCTTTGTTCAATAAATTGTAAAATGAACAGATAGATTCTTGCACATTTCACTTCTTCATGCTTTTTCAATTGATAATAAGATGGTTTTCTTGACAATTATAACAAAAAAGCGTCATAATTAAAATTTATGTCTGAACATATACCATAAATGATTTAATTTCTATGAATACCGTATTTCGGAGTTTTTTTTTCGCGTGTGTTTTATTTTTGCTTTGTTCGCGGCTGTTAAAGAAACGTGAAAATTTGACCTCGCGTAGTTTCCGTGCAAATTGCAAGATTTATTGTTGTTTAAAAGTTTCATACATTTTACTGTTAATTATCGAGTCTTTTGTGTTATTCGACAGATCACAATAATAAGCATAGTTAATTTAATACCTATTTTCATAACTATTAATCTGGCTAATCATACATGTCACACCTTTTGACATCAAAGCAATCAATGACATGTTAATTAGCGACGTTCTATTGATTGGTGTCATAACATTTTGCATGTAACGTAAAAAAATAATTAAAAGAATTCACATTTTCTCGGATATATGTATATCTGTAACGATCAAAACCCTCAATTTTTAGGATGCCCCAATGTACATAATTTACGTTCATTTAAAGTTCTCTGAATCATGTGTATTTTTGTTTGTAGTACTCATATTTGTTTGTATTCGATTACCCGTCAGTTAAGCAAGTACATGTTGGTTACATCTTTAACATTACAATACAGTTATTTTCCGAGTGTATTTTCCCATTCAGCGAAAATTATATAGTGAAAAATTGTACCGCCCATTTTGTCATCAATCGAGAAAAAAAAGCCGACGCGAAAAATAAATGATATGCGGTATGTCAATGTAAACATTCCGATGTAATAAAAAATATTTGGTTTTCGTTTCTTGTTTTGAATATTTTTACATTTTGTCCTGTCGAGACCTTTTATAGCTTGCAAT
The DNA here is from genome assembly GCF_021869535.1 of Mytilus californianus. NCBI lineage: Eukaryota > Metazoa > Mollusca > Bivalvia > Mytilida > Mytilidae > Mytilus > Mytilus californianus. The sequence goes on from NW_026262626.1 coordinate 15,918,232, forward strand.
GTTGTATAGGTTTTGCTCATTGTTAAAGGCCGTACGGTGACTTATACTTGCTAATATTGACATCATTTGGTCTCCAGTATATAGTTGTCTCATTGACAATCATTCCATTACTCCTAGTTTTGTAAAATATCTTTTACCCACAACTTGAAGATTCTTATATTAAATTCTATGAATGACGACAAATAGATATAAGAAGATGTGGTATGAGTGCCAATGAGACAACTCTCCATCCAAGTTACAATTTATAAAAGTAAACCATTATAGGTCAAGGTACGGCCTTCAACACGGAGCATTGGCTCACACCGAACAGCAAGCTATAAAGGGCCCCAAAAAATTACTAGTGTAAAACCATTCAAACGGAAAAACCAACGGTCTAATCTATATAAAAACGAAAAACAACGAGAAACACGTATGAACTACATTAACAGACGACAACTACTGTAATCAGATTCCTGACATAGGACAGGTGCAAACATTTGCAGCGGGATTAAACGTTTTATATGGTACTAAACCTTCTCCCTTTTCTGAAACAATAGTATAACATCACAACATAGAAAAACACACTATAAAATATCAATTGGAAGGCTTAACTCAATCAAAAAACGTAAATTAACACACAATGAACGAATAAATTTGACCTGTGACACCTGAATGCAAATTCACAGTTAATAAAAAATTACAATGGATAAATAATTAAAGTCAAAAGTAAATAAACAGGTTTAAACAAAGTTAAAAAAGAGGGACGAAAGATACCAGAGGGACAGTCAAACTCATAGATCGAAAACAAACTGACAACGCCATGGCCAAAAATAAAAAAGACAAACAGACAAATAATAGTACAGATGACACAACATAAAAAACTAAAGACTAAGCAACACGAACCCCAAAAGTATGATATCACTGTGAAATGTCAAACAATTTTTAGAAAATCATCACTTTTGAAGAAACCTGCGTCATATTAAACACAGGTAAATGAAAATAATTTTGTTGTTAAGTATACTTCTTCTTCTGTGTGTATACAATCTTCCGTTTACGTTTAAGTCAATTCAGTCGTTATATTATGATGTACTAGTAATAATAAAGAATGTTCCTACTCATCGGAAAAAGTGAAAGACATAGAGAGGAGTTAAAGAGGAGAAAATAGAATTCTAATTTAATGAAAAAAAATTTCATATAAACATATATCTTAATATAATGTTGTCTGTTTCAACATTCTTTTAACCAAATTACCAATAAACAGAAAATTAGGAAACAAATCGAAACAATAGAGCATTTAATACATTTATTGTCTTGTGCAGAAACATTGGTACAGTTAATATTATTATTATTGTTAGAGTAGTGCCAAAGGAAATAACTGGGTGGGACAACTTTAATCCTTGCATAAATTAAACAATGGTTAAGACTTGCTTGTTTTGTTCGAGATCTGGCAACAACTTTGACTTGTACTCTGGTGTTTGTGAGTGCGCCTTATTATGGCAGTTTTAAAAAAAGGATGTGCTCATAAGTTTCCCAATTGGTAAAGAGGAAGAACAACATCAATTCTTTCATCAGTTCTGATGTCGTCATCAACGAATTATAATACATGTAGCTGGATCGTCTCCACTATCAAGAAAAGTATTTATTATTGCATAGCATCCATAAGTCTGCTATATTTAGGTTTTGTGGTTTTTGTTATGGTCTATATGACGCTTGTTTCTGGAAATGACTTTTGAATCGAATGATCGGCGATGCGTGCATAGCGAAATATATTTGTGTATCTTGTCTAAATACGTTTGGCGAAAACAATGTACAAGATAACAAAGGAGAATCAATTATCAAAAGTCAAAGAAACAGACAATACTAAGTTTCTAACAAATTAATATGAAAAGAAACATTTCCTTTGCCGTCTTTTACATAATAAGTAAAATTTCGGCATTAATGCTTAGCACAACAGCAAATTTGCTGGAAAAAGATAAGACCTTTAAATTCATGTTTGTGAATTTTATTTATAAAGATTGAATAATGTTTTCCATTTAAAACATGAATAATTTCTTTCATTAGTATATTGATTGTTCACGTTGTTGATGGTATAAATTACAAATATTCGACTCAGAAGACATGTACAATCAAGGTAATGATATGTATTGATTTTTGAAAACTAAAAACTTTCTGAAAATACTATGATAAAATAAACCACAAGTTCAAAACATATTCAATATCGAGGTTAACCAAGCTTTTTGTAGGTAAGATTAGCAAAAGATACCAAAGGTTAACCAAGCTATTTGTAGGTAAGGTTAGCAAAAGATACCAAAGGTTAACCAAGCTATTTGCAGGTAAGATTAGCAAAAGATACCAAAGGTTAACCAAGCTATTTGTAGGTAATGGTAGCAAAAGATACCAAAGGTTAACCAAGCTATTTGTAGGTAAGGTTAGCAAAAGATACCAAAGGTTAACCAAGCTATTTTTAAGTAAGGTTAGCAAAAGATACCAAAGGTTAACCAAGCTATTTTTAAGTAAGGTTAGCAAAAGATACCAAAGGTTAACCAAGCTATTTGTAGGTAAGGTAAGCAAAAGATACCAAAGGTTAACCAAGCTATTTGTAGGTAAGGTAAGCAAAAGATACCAAAGGTTAACCAAGCTTTTTGTAGGTAAGGTTAGCAAAAGATACCAAAGGTTAACCAAGATATTTGTAGGTAAGGTTAGCAAAAGATACCAAAGGTTAACCAAGCTATTTGTAGGTAAGGTTAGCAAAAGATACCAAAGGTTAACCGAGCTATTTGTAGGTAAGGTTAGCAAAAGATACCAAAGGTTAACCAAGCTATTTGTAGGTAAGGTTAGCAAAAGATACCAAAGGTTAACCAAGCTATTTGTAGGTAAAGTTACCAAAGGGATAATCAAATCTCATTAGTTGAGGAGAGAAGGGAATATCAATAACTTTTGAGAGTTTGAATTCTAATAGAATTGTTATCATTGTAAGGATAATAGTTAAAACATTATATTAAACTATTGAAGTTACAGATGTTGATATAATGTTTTGAAAGAGTAAGAAGACACAATGAAAAGCATGTTTAAGTCGAAATAAGATCCATGCACAGAACTGTATGACAGAAATGATAAAGACGACAAACAACAGTTCAATATTACCACATAGAAACCCATACATATTTGATGAGGGATGAGCTTGGTTGCTCCGATAGAATCAGTGGTTTTAGCAGCATCCTATTATCATATATTATAAAGGTAATATATAGACGTCAAATTAAATATAAATGAAAGTATAAACAAACATTGACATTATGATTGTGGTTACCATTATGGAAAATCAGTGTCACAGAATACTATAGATAGTTTCGATTCCCTTTCAAACTAAATGACAGTGAAATAGATATAGGCTTCTGAGACAGGAGCCTGATGTTCAGTGGTTGTCGTTTGTTGGTGGGGTTCATAAGTGTTTCTCGTATTTTATATAGATTAGACCGATGGTTTTCCTGTCTGAATTGTTTTACACTAGTCATTTTGGGGCCCTTTACAGCTAGCTGTTCGGTGTGTGTAAAGGCTCCGTGTTGAAGGCCGTATTTTGACCTATAATTGTTTACTTTTTACACATTGTGACTTGGATGGAAAGTTGTCTCATTGGCACTCATAACAAATCTTCTTATTTATATTTACAAGATATAACCATGACCGGGAATTTACATCCACGATCAATATATTTTTTTTTTTTAATTTGTAATGATCCAACAGTTTATTTTGATTTTTTCCTTCAACGAAAGTTAATTGACGATTAGTTCATGAGCAGAACTGCGAAACTAACAACTCTTTCGCTGGTGTGAATCAAATTTTGACTCTTAAAAATGCAAAACTTGTTCAAGTTGCAATTGATATATTCAAATTCAATATTCTGTGTGAGAACTATGTAAATACCGTTCTGATTGTATCAAACATAGCCAGAGATTAGTAGTACTTTTGCTAATTAATATTCATAATATGTAAATGAGAATTGTACCACGTGAAAGTAGTTTGAACTGGACTGGCTTGATATCATTAAAATCTTTAAAACACGGATATTATAAGTTGCCCGTCACAAAGTCCTTGTTTATAATCACTCTGATATTTCCGTAAAGTTGCCAGGCGGTCAAAATCAAAACAATGAACGCGAATTTAGTGAATTTTTCGTGTTTTCGTGAGTTTATTCTTCTTGAAATAGGGGCATTTTAACTTCACGTGGGAACCTAGAGTTCAACAACTACACATACAAGGTTTGGACTTGCTTATTCTTTGGACATTCAAGTTTCAAGTTTCAACCCCCGCAACCTGTTTTTGTAATGACCTTGTTAGCCAATTTTCAACACGAAGTTTGCAAATTTGAGATTTCAGCCATTTTAGCCTGAATTTTTATACTGCAATGTTAAAAGCCTCTAGCTTCGATTTTTAAAATAGCTCAGGAACTTTGATTTTTGCATCGACAGTCATTATGTTTCGTTTAAATGGTGTATATTGTTGTGTATATTTATTTTCTGTCCCCGCAATATGTCTATCACTTAAATTAAAGTTAAAACAGACACTTTTTTTTCAAAATTCCCTATCATTTCAATATAATTTCCGTGACCCGTATCCGATTTCTTTAGTATAATATTCAAATAAGCAAAGTGACGTTGATTTCTGGATATGACAAATTCTCTAAAATTGACATTATTTAGATGATCGTTTGTTTATTGACAGCATATTTGTTATATTTGATTGACAAATTATCAAAAGAAAGTCATTATTATTGGAACAAATGATATTTTTCTTCCATTTTCTTACTTATTTTTTAAGAAGCAGACTCGCACAAGATGTTCACAGAAATAATACGAGTAATCTACTAATAGAAGGTTGAACCAATTGAATTGGAAACAAAGTTTTATACTACGGATACAGCTAGGTCTGCTTCATACCTTTTTTATACACTAAGATGTAAACTATAAGAGTTGAAAGGGGAGAAGATACAAAGGGTAAAATCGAAGCCAAAGGTCGAATGAAAAGCAGGCAACACTATGACAAAAGAAATCACTCCGAAAAGAAAAAAAACCTACAAAATCTTAAATAAAAAACTAGAAATTTAACAATGCAAACCTTTCTTAAACCCAAGATTAACTTAGTTTTTTAAACAGTTCAAAAGTTCAAATTCCACAAATAACTTCCATCATGAGAAATGATTCTATTTTTTCATTATAAACTTTTCATTCTAAAGCATGTACATTTATCAACAAGTTGGTGCATGATACATTATGAAGATACAGGATAAGCGTTGGTTCCTTGAAACGATATAACGAACCATTAGAATAACGATAGAACGTTTATCCATTGTGTCTTTTCAAAAATACAGCTCTTTTATTAATTAGGCCCTATCATCAGTTCAAATAACCAGCTAATTATCTTTATTTATTAACAACCTATAATTTGAAGTATAAAGGTAGTGGATTTAAATAATGAAATGATATTTTAAAACAATCACCTGCACTTTCAGTTAACTGTAATGAAATTTCAATTAAGTTATTTTGAATCTTAATATTATCTGTAATTTAGAAAATTAGGAATAATCAGACAAATTTCTCAGTACCTATTATACTATATTACCAAATTTTCAGCTAGAAATCTATTTCTACGCACACATCACGATTTACTCCCATAGTGATTTGTCAATATGCAAATTTAATGATATTTATTGAAACAGATGAAATCATAGTATATTAAAAAACAAAAACGGACAAATTGAATGTTATCATTTTCTTTTGACATATGAGAAATGGTCATAACTAGTTTAAAAATAAAACGGGAACATCGGTTCTTATGGCAAGAATATCAACAATAACACAGCAAGTAAGAAAAACGGAAAAAACTAAAGAAAAGGGACAAGAAAGAGAAAATTCTACTTCTAACTTTGACTCTGCAACTCATTTAACTAAATCTAGCGGCTACTTGCTTATACTATAGATTGTCTATTATGTATATATACTGATTGATTGGCGATTGCTTTACGCTCAACACAAAAAAGGCAAATCGCGGCGACATATATATAATATATATAAAGGTGTAAGCTCGTTTTAAAATTAATGTATGTTCATTGATAAATATATATATATAGACATCGTAATAACAATCCATTTGTAGCCGAGCGGTTTTGTCGATGTGTTTGACACATAGCAGACTTCAAGGAGGGGTTCGATTACCAGCGAAGGCAAAACAAAATTAGGAAAGATAAAGGTAAGGTTTTTAATTAATTATATTAGTGAACAGAAATCATTAAATCAACTAATACAAACATAACGAAATAACACACAAAGGAAATAACCGAAAATAATTTGGTGAGTCCATTTCAGCGACAGAATAAGGAAGCGTTGATTCTAATAAAAAACACGGTGAACGAAATAACTGCCGTCACGGCAATTGTTTAAAAGTTCATATTCTGCTGTACGCTTTCACAAGCAGCGCGATAAAAACGAGAAAAAAGTCATTTCCATTAAAGTCATAAATAATTCAAAAACTTGAGATTATTGTTCAATTGTTCATATTTCAAGAACACTCAAAATCGTTTTTAGGAAAATCGTCTAACGTAAACATTTGCAAACCATGGTGCTTTGTATTACATTTCTAGTGAAAACATACAAAAAAGTATTCACAAATAATTTTTTTTATTTTTTTTTATATATAAAATTTGCTTTGCGATGAGTAAATGTTTAGTAAATGGTAATATGATACTTGCCATAAAGGAGGTAAGTGGAATTGCCGTTATGAAACATTTAACTTTTAATATTCACATTTCGGTAATCAGCATACTTTTTCCTCTCGGAAAACTAGATCGATTAACCTGTCGCAACAAATGTCGTTTTTATTTATTTTTTTTTTAATTTCCTTCATTTTACGGATTTCTAGTTTAACGTAAAAGGTTCATCATTATTGTTACACATATGAAAATTATTTTTTTTCAGTAGACAAAAGCAACAGTGTTCATGCAAAAAGATAATTTTGACTATTTTAGACTCAGATTACGGAGTCTACTATAATTTCCACTTTTCATATTTTGACGTTTTAATATTAAATGCCGTGTAAATAAACGTTGTGGTTAAAGAAAAACTATTATTTAATCAGTTACTAGATGAATATATACAAAACTATGGTTTCTTTTATAGGTAACATGTCCTATTTCAACAGTTCAGAAATATATGACCAGCATTTAGTTTAATGATATTTATATTTTGCATGCGTGTACAAACAGAATGTTAAGTCTTAAGTCAGAACAACTTTCGATAATCTTCAAGTTTCCAATCTTTTTGATTTTTATTCAGTAAATCAAAAACAACTATTCTTCACTGCAGGGTTAACATTATTTTTTACACAAAATACGAGAAAAAGAAATAAAGCAATTTAGCTACGACTTTTTATTACAGGCATAAACTAGCAAAACGCTAAGGGGAGGGAGTATAGTTTAAAAAAGAAAGAAGAAATAAGAACATTATTGAGGCAAAGTTAATCAACTGAAAACAGAACAAAAATGGTGACATGTCCGTGTCAATTAAAATAGATAGAGAAAAATAAGAAGCAGACAAAAATGATACACCAAGCATATGTTAAAACTATTCTGTGTAAGAACAGTACATTTCATTCCACCAAAAACAAAAACTTTTCGACGCTGAGAAAGAGATCATCGGCCTATAAAAAACATTTTTCATATAATGATCATGAATAGACAAAAGTAACAAAGAGTTAAGAAACAATAATGATAAAAATACTATGAAGTTAATTATTGCAATTGTTTTTGTTACTACCGTTAAACATCTTTACATATTTCTTCTGGTCAACATTTTGTTTTCTGTATCTATATATCTAAAAGCAATACATACTTTTCAAGCAGAATCAAACTTAACCTGTGGTTGTTGTTCGAATGCCGGACATTCCATAAGAAATATGTAACCAGTAGTTGGACAAAATAAAATAAACAAATTTAGAAAATGAAAATGAAAATTAAAAAAAAAACAGAAAAGAAACAATTAAACAACAAAGAAAAACACCTAAAAGAAAGCAATCCGATGTTTCATAACTGAACCGAAAATGACACACACCATGATCTCATCAGCTCCTTTTAGAGTGCATGCATTTACAATAAGGGTTTCTTTGGGAAACATGTTGTCCAATCATACGTATTCTGAGCAATGTTTTTTGTTTTTAACTTCGTTGGTATCTTTGTCTATTTATTTTCTTGTCTTTTGTTTGTTTGTTATCTTGATTTGTCTCTTATAAATCGTTTTACGATATTTTAACATCGTCAAGCTACCATTAGAATATGATAATTTATATATACCGAAGACTTATATGTTTTATAATACCATGAAATTAAACAGGACTATTCTTCTTATTCGTTATTGTTAAATGCCTAATCGGTAATTATGAATTTTTCAACGGATTATATTATGTGTAACACTATGCACATTATCAGCTGATTACACTTTGTTTGTCGTTTCGTCTGTTCTCTAAAACTGTTGTGATGTTTGTTTTTAAATTTTCATTTTCCTCTTTGAGATTGTCACACTCTGCTTAAAACATTTTGCTGAATTTTTATTTTTCTGTGTAGTGTTTCTTGGAGTTTTTGTAATGTCGTCGTTGTTTCTGACAACGTGATGTCTTTTTTTTTCTGGACCTATGATTTTCAATTACTCACTTCGTATTTTCCTTTTTTTTTCATTAACAGTTTTGAAAATAAAATAATCGAATATTCTCATCTAAATTTTCATTTATTTTGTATTATTTCTAATAATTTAGGGGATACCCAACATATTTACTAAATAAGATTTGGCTTGTGTAATTTTCATAAAATATTTACTTTGACTTGCTGACAAAAATATGAAAATTTCAAGAAAGTTGAACCATACAGTTAACAGGAATAATTTCATTCGATATATAGCAGTTTGATAAACACTAATTTTGATCATTGAGAAGCTTGTTTCTTTTTACTAGTAGTATGTGATTTAGACGTTCAGCTGACGAATTAACTCTCTTAGGTGTTCTGTACCCCTTTAAGTAACTTTAAGAAACTTTAAAGTATTGCAAGGATAAGCATATAAACATGTTTTGCAAATTAAAACATATACTGCTTAAAAGCTTTGAGCAACTAGCGGTAATTCGTTTGTAAATTTCGTATATCGTAAGAAGTGAATATAATCTTTAACCATTGCATTTGCTTGTAATTAATATTCAGCCATAGTAGAAATGTTCGTAGACTCTTAATGATTTTATTTCTAAACGATTGTTTTTCTATATAATTTTCCTATTTGTAACACAAGATATAAAAGTTATAATACTCCACAAACTTTCAGTACACAAATCGAGCTTTTTTTTTCGAAATGCTTATATTTTCAGATTCATTGTCTAGTCTTTTTTTTTTTAATTTAAAAATTCATGATACATCAGGGAAATATCAGTTCATGTTGTCCCAGACATATTTATGGAGTAGTATAAACCCAGTAAACAATTTTTTTTACGTTTGAAACAATTAAAATACGTAACAGTCAAAGATAGTGATTTCCAAAATGTTAAAGTGTTATGTTTTCATATTGACAGTTAAGTTTTCGAAATATATACATGGTGGAATTGTCATTACTCTCCTTTCAATACGATACACTCAAGAAACAATAACTGGTCTTTATAAAACCAAATCGTCAAATGATCTTAATACGCAAGACAACATTTAACAATAAAACGAAGAAAAAGTCCGGTTTCAATAATTTCCCAATTGCTTTATTATTGCAAACGATCTATTCTTCTTTTCGAACTGTTCGATATTAGTTTGGTATAAAAACAAACATTCCAAATTATACTTTTAACCGGGTGTGTTCTAACATAAGCAACACGACGGGTGCCAAATGTGGAGCAGGATTTGCTAACTCTGTCGGAGCACCTGAGATCCACCTAATTTAAGTGGGGTTCGTGTTGCTCAGTCTTTAGTTTTCTATGTTGTGCTTTGTGTACTATTTTTTGTCTGTTTGTTTTTTTCATTTTTTAGTCATGACGTTGTCAGTTTATTTTCGACTTGAATGTCCCTTTGGTATCTTTCGCCTCTCTTTTTATAAAGATGAATACAGAAAAGCGTTTCGGACGCATGACATTAATAAGGTGATAGATTCCTTTACAGTCTATGTAAATACAATATGCCAGGCTTAAAATTGTCCATAGTCTTAAAAGTGGGAACAAATTTTAAGGAGAAAATTAAAGATTTGACATTAGCACACAATTTTCAAAATGTCAGAAGCATCAGTATTTAGTATGCCAATCAGTATGTAAACTAATAATATGTTGTTGTGGTTTCTCTAAATTTATCTGAAAATCTCTGCACGCTCAGGGTGAATAAGAAATTAACACCTGGTGTTGATACTTTCTCATTGTCTTAACTATGTTGATCTCTATTCTAAGGTGGTACCAAACACCATGACTAAAATTAATTTTGCTCGTTTAATTTTTATAAAATTTTGACAAAGTACTTACTTTGACCCTTTGACAAAAATATAAAGATTTCAAAAAATTTGAACCACACACTTTATCGGAAATATTTCATTCGATATATAGCAGTCTGACAAACACTAATTTTGATCATTGAGTAGCTTAATATTTCCTTAACAATAGAACGTGATTTAAACGTTCAGCTGATTTTTACAGAGTTATCTCCCTGTAGTGTTATGTACCACCTTAAGTTGTTCTTTTGTAAGTTCCTGTCTCATTGACGTTTACATAGCGCCTATCAAATATCAAATGAGAAGTTCTAACAACATCTCTTTTTATTCACACATATTAGAAAAACAGAGGATATGGGGTATCCATCCATGACACAAAAATCAGAACATGCACAGCAAAAAACAATCCAACAGCAAAGGAACAGCGCTTTTATTGCTGTTCTTCATCTCATAGTCACAGTCAAGTCTTCAACACGGAGCAAAACAAAACTCTCATTTCAGTGCATGTTTAAGACGGCCACTAGCTCCGGTTTTCAAAATAATTCGGGTAAACTTGGTAAGATGTTTTACCACCAAATCTGGCCCTGTCCAAATGAACATACTGGAAAGAAGTACATATTTTAACACATATCAATAACAGCTAGCAAAAAATGTTTTATCAAATAATGTGGAGATCTTTGTAAGGAAAACTAAAATGCCGTTTGTTTAACTGGAGTGAATCGAGATAAATCCTTGATAATCAAAAATACGATTTAATCGACACGATAGTAGGAAGATTACGTGAATGAATAAGAAAGATAGAGAATAAAAGGGTTCTAAAAAATAAAGAATAGAAAATAATGGGCAAAATAGAATAAAGAATACAGACAAATGGACTTTACAGTTTAGAAATATAGAAATGAGAAACCCTCATCCAGACCCTCCTAAAAGTTATCCTACAAGCACATATTCGGCGCACGAGTATCATTTGCATTACCAGTTTTAAATAGAAATGACAATTTATAAATGTTATGGGTCCAAAGCGCTTTTCTTAATTTAACTTCATCAAAATAGCTCAAACCTCAACATTTGCAAGCCATAGATGTTCAATAAATTCATCCAAGATACCGGGCTTAATTTTCTTTAAAGTTGAACACGAATTTCGTATACAAAAGACTCATTAGTGACGCTCGAATAAAAAAAATAAAAAAGGCTAACCAAAGTACGAAGCTGAAGAGCATTGAGGACCAAAATGAGAATGGGGTTATTTTTATCCTTTCTTGCTTAAAACGTTGAATTTTTTTAACCATTTACGCAGTAAATTCTTGATTTAGAAAATGCATTCATTAAAAATACTAATTTCATAAATATTAATTGAAATTTTACATATTAAAGAAATTTTGAATATTGTCAAAAAGGTGGTATAGATTAAAAACATTTAACTCGTGCACATCGGTCTGGTTTCCCCTTAAATATGACACTCTCAGTTATTCCCTGGTGAGTCCCGTTACTCAGATTTCATTTGTAGGTGTGTATATTGTTTATTTCAGCTATATTTCTACACTACAAACTTCTCAGAGTCTAAAAAGACCATATTTTGTGCTCGACCAGTAAAGGCGAGCACAGATTTTACTCGACTAGACTCGACATTATCTCGACAGTACTTAATTGTACTCGATTTTGGACTCGACTTTACTTAATAAGTCTGATTCAGTACTTGACAATCTTAGTGTAGTCTGAAATGGTCTCGACCAAGGCTTGACCAGTCTCGATTTGTCTCGACCTGTCTCGACTAGTCTTGACCTTCAAACTTAGTATTGACTGGTCTAAATCAGCCCATCTAACTTAATTAAATATTGATCTTACAAAATTCCAGGTTATTTGTTTGTTTGGTTCATTGCTGTGAAATTAAAGAATTTAATTAATAGGTACAAAAAAGCAACAATTTTGAGTTTTGATTGAATTCAGATAGTCATCTTTAATTATTTCTATAACTTTTTCAAATGAACTTTGATTTTCATAAAACTCTACAGCTATCTCAATTATATATTGCTGTCAAATTTGAGGATTTAATTAATAGGTAAAAAAGCTAGAATTTTCAGTTTTGATTAAATTCAGATAGTCAACTTTAAATTTGTTTATTACTTTTCCAAATTAACTTGGAATTTCATAAAACTATACAGCTATCTCAATTATATAATGATCTTATAGAATGCCAGGTTGTTTGGTACTTTAGTTTTTGCTGTCAAATTTAAGGATTTAATTGATAGGTAATTAAATAAGCTATAATTTTCAGTTCAGACTGCATTCAGATCCTCACCTTTAAAACTATAAATCTATCTCAGTTGTAAATTGATCTTACTGAATCCTAGGTTGTTATGTTGTTTGGCATATTGCTGTCAAATTTAAGGATTTAATTAATCAAGGTAAAAAAAAAGCTAAAATTTTCAGTTTTCAGACTGAATTAAGATAGTCATTTTTAATTTTTTTTTTTTTAACTATTTCAAAGTAACTTGGATTCTCATCACAAACTTCACCTATCTCCATTATATATTTATCTCGCAACATACTAGGTTATTTGGTAATTTGGTTTATTGCTGTCAAATTTAAATATTTAAATTATAGGTATCTATCTGAATTTAGTCGAAACTGAAAATTTTAGCTTTTTTATACCTATTAACACAGTCCTTAAATTTGACAGCAATACATCAAAAAACAAAACAACCTTGCATTTTATAAGATAAATATATGATAAAGAAAGCCTTGGTCGAGACTATTTCAGACTACACCAAGATTGTCAAGTACTAAATCAGACTTATTAGGTTAAGTCGAGACCAAAGTCGAGTACAGTTAAGTACAGTTAAGTACTGTAGAGATATTGTCGAGTCGAGTCGAGTAAATCTTTCTGTTAATTTTAAATAATTTAATTTTGGATGTAACAAGTCTTCTGATTGGCTGAAAGTTTTTGTCTATCAGCTCATAGACATAATTTTGTCATGTGACCATGACTTCTTCAACGTTTTTTCATGATTTACTCCTTAAAAATGGAATTTAGATTTAAATTATAAGCGATGACTGTAAAAATTCGAAATACCGCACTTTTAAATAACATATTTTTATAAAACATATTACAGTCATTCTTTAAATATATTTTTTTTCTCTATTATTCCCCATGTATAACTTTACAGAAAACTGATAAAATAAGTTAAAACTGTTCATTCCTTAATTGTGATTTTGATGGTATTCGAGAATGATGTACTACACTATATGCATTCATTTACTTTAATAGTTACATTTACCTTCATATCCATTATCAAACGAAATTGTTTGGACATTTAGAATCCGTTGTATTTTTTTCACACCACTCCTGTAATGCATAATCTAAAGAGATTTAATATTGCATTTAATCATTTTAATCGAACTGTTTACTTTTAAGAAATAGTTTTACTCTTTCAAAATAAAATAAAATAAATGCATAATATTTGGCCTCATATACTATTCATTACTCTGTTTTTTTATTCATTTTCCATATAACTTTTGTATTATAATGGTAGTTTATCAATAAATTGTTGTTTGCTTGACGTAAAGTGGCTAACTTTCAAGCAGATGTAGCAAATCAATCGATTGATATTGGATCATATTGACGTCTTGTGCCAAATATTCCATGAATAATCAAGACGAGGTATAAAGATGTCAGTTGAACAATGAGTACGAGTTCTAGGTATTTTTTTTAGATTTTTACATTACATGAAATACGAAAACTCATCAAGATATAAAATTCATGTCTGAAAATAAAATAATAGATTTTACTGAGTGGATGTTTCAAGTGTCTACAAAATTTTGTACACAGTTCTCCTTGTGAGTAACAAGTCCGCCAGTAAGGGTACACAAAAATAGTCCCAATTGGAAAACTGACTGTTTGTTCACAATATCAATCTACTAACTTCAACATGTATGTAAGAAAACTTGTAATAAAATATAAGAAAAAATCTGTATATTGAATAAATGTTTTAAAAATAAATTTAGTTGTCATTATCTTTTTTTTTATTAAAATTGGAAAAATAATACTTTTTAAAAACATCAAAAACAGTTTACTGCTTTTCAAGTGCTGAAAATCGAGTCTGTGAGATTACAAATCTAAATGAAGTGGTTTCTACATCTGGAAAAGCATGCCGACTATTATCCACACAGCAAACAAGGTCCGTCAATTATCGTGCGGTTTCACCATATAACCATATAACCATATATGCACATTTTAGTATTCATTTAGGAAGTGTTTCAACTATAAAGGAAACCTATACTATTGTCCGAACGGAACTGTCATCCATTCTTAAATTATTTTGCGATCCGTCTGTTGTCTATAATGTAACCTTGGTAACTGATCCTATGATGCCATACTTTTCTAGTGTAGATTTGTATTTTACAGACGAGCTGCACCATTTTTAAAAGCTGATTTATTTATTTATGTTTCAAAACTTTAATATTTTCAAATTTTGTAATTTTTAAAAGCATCACAATTATTCAATATGCAATTCCTAATCCAGTAAATTTTATCTCATTTAAGTGGAATAGACAAACCAAAAAATGAAGACCTAAGTTTTGCAGTAACGAGTATTTCACTCACAGAACCTGAAACTGAAAGTCGACTTCATTTCTTCAGAAATTTTGTTTTTCCCATACATTCAACGACGCAACATTTCACTGAGGGACACATTTTTCACCAATTAAGTGCTACAATTTTGACTATACCGTTCACCAAACGTGTTTCGTGTGAAATATGTATAATTGCAAGTTGGTTGGTACAGTGATTTACATTAAGATTTACTTTTAGTTCGTGTATCACACAACGAAGTGAAAAATTGATTCTCAGGGGTGAGGAGGGGCAGTATTAGTCCCAATTTGTGAATGAGCAGAAAATAAATATGCTGTCTCTGGTCTGAGTGAAAACAAAAAATCTGGCCGCCTTTATGTTGTAATTAAATATTCTGACCTCATCAAATTTGCCAGCCCTCTTCCCCTCAGAATTAAATGGCCGACTGCTATTTTAATGTAGCAAGATATGTTTCTACTGGTTACGAAATGTACAAAGTTCTGTTCCACAATTTTACGGTTATCCCTAGAATTCAAAGTGGCGAAGTTGAAATCATTCCTTCGAAAATTGTAAGGACGCAATCACGAGTTGATTGAACGTTATTGAATATCTGTTTCACATAAAAACGACGGCTATGTTCCAATTGTCCTTACTACAATCTCGTCCCCTTCCCCGAATGTGACCTACCGATTTGGATATATCACCGGGTTTGTACTAACGTGATCAACACGACGTGTGCCACGTGTGGATCAGGATGTGCTTACCCTGCGAGCACCTGAGATCCCCCCAGGTTTTGGTGGTGTGTGTGTAGCTCAGTCTGTGTTTGTTTGTTTGTCTCTTTCTTTTTTAGCCATGGCGTTGTCAGTTTATTTTTGACTTATGAGCTTTAATGTCCCTTTGGTATCCTTCACCTCTCTATTTATTCGTTTGTTTGTTGAAGTACGATGTACGCTGCATATCTGCTTTAGTTGTGAAACGAAGATTCTATAACCGAAACTGTCTTTTAAAGATATGTACAAACCTGACGTCAAATGTTGATACTTTTCTGCTTTCGTGGCTTTAGAAGGAGAATAAATTAGCTTAAAATAAATTTTAATGGTCAACTTTACTGAAGAGACATAAATTTGTCGAAAAATGCATCTGGTACTATAAAACTGTTAATAGTTTTCCAGCAAAATTATTTGATGTTAAGATGTACAATAATTTTTTACTTGTACTTTAACACGTCTATTTCTGCAGCATTTATTTGTTATTAGCTATTATAATTGATTTCTAAAATTTGTTTAATGACATCCCATGGCTTTAAGTACATCAAAATTTTAATTAATTTCAAAATATGAATGTATATGATTAGATCCCGATTATATTATTAACAGCATTTTGATTATAATAAAAACCATGTACTCTTAGTATTGAGGATTGTGTTCAAATGATATCATAAAGTATCGTTTTCCTAATAAAATCGAAGTAATAGCTGTTATAATCATTTATCATTTGCACTTCAGTTGTTTTCATTTCATGGAATTACGAAATAAAAATTCAACCATTTATTAAAATTTAATAATTTAATTTTTTTCGAAAAAATGGAAAATCAATTTTAGGTTACAGATTTTAAAAAAAATTTTGAACAAAAAAAAAAATTTTTTTTTAAATAAAATTATATCTTTATCACTTAAACATTAAACCTTGATAGAAACACCGGATATACGGTTTATTCAAAAGCAAGAGTGCTTGCCAAAAGATAAACAAACTACTCAAATTGTTTAATGTTGATATAATTTTAATAAAAATCAAGACAGAGCATGTTTTTTTACTTGCGTGCAATAACTGTGATGCTGAAATTCTAGTAATTTTTAGCCGACAAAAAAATAGAAGAATGCTGTTTGATAAGTATTATTAGTATTCTATGTACTAAAAGCCATATGTTCGGTACCTAATTTAGTTTAAATATTTTGAAAATTTTTTTGGAAGACTATATAACCATCACAAGTGACCTTTCTGCATATAAGTGACCAAATTATAGTATCTCATACATTCATCCATCAAATAAAAATCTTTTTTTTTTTCGATTGATTTAAATGACAAGTCATCATAGTGATGGTCAAATCTCCTCCATGAATAACCCAATGTCGGTTCAGGGGTTCCTAAATGATTATTATGTGTTTACTATTCTGCTCTTTGATTATTCTTGCTTTCCTCTTGGTTTCAAATACCATGGGGACAAACTATTTTTAGTAAATAAAATCTTATACATTATACTTCAATATTGCTAAATTTGTCATTAGAACTTTAGTCTAATAAACAATAATGACTTTACGTTAGCAAAACTATCAATATTTAAAACTTCATTTGACAATTCCTATGGATAATATTTATTTTCTGACGTGGTCGTTTGCAATATTTTATAAAAAATGAAAACAACACGTTATAAATCTCATGCGTTAATTTCAATAAAATCATACATGTCTAATGCATCAGAAAACAGGAAAATAAGTTTGAATTTAGATGTAATGAGTTTTTAAAGTGAATGAAGATGTGCTTCTTGACATGTTTTCTAGTGGTACAATATTTTTGTACTGTTATCGGTAAGCTTATTTCATAATTGCGCAATATTGCGAAATGTTTAAATAGTTTTTTTATATAACTGTTATTTGAATAACCTTTATACGAATAACTAATTTTAATACGAATGAATACGTTATTCTTTAAACGTTAAACTGCATCATTTGTTGTAAAAGTGGCATATGATGGAGATGATAGAAAAGTACATTTCTAAAATAACTGTCTATTTAGAAAATTTTATTATTCAGAAATTGCGACGGGGATATTTTTTGGAAATACAAAAAACAAACATTTTTAACTTTAATAGCACTAATTTTCAGCATCATTTTCTTAAATCGTAATGAATTCTGTTGAAAATTTACACTGCTCCACAATTACAATAATTAATTCAAGCAAAATTTACATTAGTTTTTTTTTATATATATATTTATTTTATTTATCTAAAAATGGTCAAAAATGGAGAGTTGTAATATGTTGACATTAACATGGGGAAATAATGTAATGATATGACTACTAAGATGTAATGATTCTAATGTCCGTAACTTTTCCTTTATTAATTCTGCAATAAATAAGAAAATTGACTCTTAAACAACCGATTTTGGAGTAGTTGTCATCCATAAACAATCTTACAATGTACTTATATCCCCTTTATTTCTAGAAGGGTACTTATTTTTTTTTCGAATTTTGAATAATGCATTTTTAATATGAGGTCATAAAATAGGATACCGTTGTATTACTATGTTACAGTATAGACACCAGATGTCAATGAATTAAAACAAATATTCGGAAATCACAGGGTACATGCAATACCCAAACTACAAACTAGAAGAGACATTTTTTCGACGTACGCAGGGCAAAACAATTGTTTTAGTTATAACGTTTCCTATTTGTGATTTATGACTTGTTATTTCCTAAGAACATTTTTTTTCTCTTTTTTCAATTTGTTTGGTTGTCTGTTTGTTTGTTTGATTGTTTTGTGTGGGTTTTTTTTAATAAGCATAACTAATTACATTCTTTGATTACAAGAATCGTTTCCTGCTAAAATTATTCTTAGAGATAACCCATTGATTTTTGTCAAGTTACCGTTTCAGACTTTTATTGATATTGCAAAAAAAATTGTAACAATGTTTCAACCCTCCAAAAAAAGTATCTTTATTTATGAATAGGAAGGATACTATAATATTACTGACATCTTAACAATTTGAACATTTGTGCTACGTTTAAGACGTTTTTTTTTTTTGTATAAAATGGAAGTTGCCGCATTTGTGTTCAGTCTAATTATTTACATATATGTTGTATTTGATGATTAAAAATAACATATATATATATATAAAACCATCTGAAATGTGACTTTTTATGGCATATTTGATAGATTTTTCATACTCAAGCTTGAATTTGAGTGTCTTTCATGACCAAATCAGTTCAAATCTTTTACATAAAGATCAAGATGAACATAGTTTGGTAGAGGCGAGAAAGTGTACTTGTAGTATATTATAGGAAGGATGACCGATTCGTTTAATTTTTTTTTAATTGGTTTACAAAGTCTTTTTAGAAGAAAAATTTCGTTTGTGTAAAAAGTTTATCCACTTTTAATATATTTAAGTGCCATTAATACCCTTGGAATGGCAGGCAATGTTGTCAGAAGTAACTAAGTTTTTATCAGTGACATTAATGCTGTGCTTTTGTATTTTCTTTGCGACCTATGATGTAATAAAAATTGCTTCATTATTCCACCTTATTTTTTACTTTATTTAACATGAAATATACGCTGCTTGACGTTAAGCATCAATCAATCATATGTAGCTAATTTCTGAGTGTGTATAACTATTCATACTTATTTTTGAAACCACTTTGCCAATAATAAAAAATAATTCTGAAGTAATAATGTTCATAAGGTCATATGTCAGTTTGTTTTATTCTTTTATCGGGGAGCTGAGATTAGAAATACTAGAGCCCTCCGGGAACCCTAATCATTCACTTTAATGTTTTTTGCCTAAATCGAGATGATGAAGATAATTAGGATGAGGAGGGGGAAGAGGAGGAGGCGGATGGCTGGTTTACGAATAGTGGCAAATTAAATGCATATTTAGGAGGAGAACATGTTAATGTTATTTGAATACTAACCCTGATTTGTGAAACGATGAGGAGGACGTTAAACGTGCTAATTCACAAGGTAGGCAGGTGGATTTGTCACCCTACCCAGACACATTATTCTGACTCCAAGTCGACCAACCTTTGCTCTTACTTCTGAATGCTGCGGGCTTTTCGGAGAATCAGGCAAAACCAATTTTTAAGTCTAGTTTGACGCGGTGCGGGTTTGAACCCACGACCTCTCGCACTTGAGGCGAACATGCTACCACTAGACCACTGAGACCTTTTTTGCATAATCAGTAAATATAGGCGTTTCATAATGAATATTAATACACATCTTAAGGACCTTTTTAAGTACTCTTCTGCATCATGTTTTTTTCATTTCCTTTAATCTGTTCTGAAACAAACCTCAAAACCTAGTTTTCCATAGCGTTTAAATGTGAATATACATCTGTTTGTTGTCTTTTGAATGTTGAAAGTACTGTGGAATCGTTATTATTCGTTGGATACCAATATTTGTGGGTTTCTGGGGAAAAGGTGAACCCCCAATTCAAATGTTCAACGAACTACAAATTTGCTATTGCCTTATATCTAGACATTGGCAAAACTACAAAATCAAATATCCACGAAAATGCAAGTTTTCCTCAATCCACGAAAATTGATATCTACGAAAATAAATGAATCCACAATAACAACACTTGTATCATACCTGCGTGGTTTGTTTTCAATCACTTAATCTGGGTTTTTTTTTCAAAGACAAACAAAACGTATCTCCCATAGGGTTTTCAAAGTCAACATTGAACTCCGGTTGAAGCCTTATTGCATTCAAATCGGTTTCATCAAAGTAATAACAGCACTTGTTAAGAACATACACATTAACCTATCTAGCAAGTTTGGTTTCAATTGATTCTGAAGTTCCTGAAAACATCTGTTAAATTGGACCATTTTTATTGCCTGTTTGTCCCTTGAAGCTATAACAGACTCACCAGGGCCAACATAACATTTTATGAGTTCTTTTAATGATCATGTCTTGATACGTTTTACTTCATATAATAATAGGAAGTTGTGGTATAACTGCCAATGACACAACCTTCTACCAGAGAACAAATGACACAGAAGTTAACAACTATAGATTGCACTTCTGTAAATATATACAATGCAATTTCCCATAGGAACTCCTTTGACGGCTAAAACTGTGCCACCTTTACTATGAGGTTCCGTAAAAAATTATATCCTGGAATAGAAAGTTCATATGCACTATTTTTTCACAGGTCAAAATATAGGGCTGTGCAGCATATTTTCATTATGATGACTTCGTATTTTAATTTATGTAGCCTCTTTCACCTTTTTTATTTGAGCGTCACTGATAGATCTTTTGTAGACGAAACCCGCGTCTGGCGTACACATTTTCAAGTCTAGTATCTATGATGAGTGTTTTTAATTTACAACAGGAAATATAACATATTTTGTGCTTCTTGTGTTAAAATCAGAACAGGCAAAACGTAAGGATTTTTTGCATGTTGTAGCTCCACACTTATTTTGGAAACAGCTTATTTAGACTATAATCAATACATTATAGGTACAATTCTATCGTGGTCATGTGCCATTATGTATCAAATTCTTACTTCAGCAGTTGCCTTTTTATTATAATATGGTATCTTTTTGAGATTTTTTGTATCATTAAATTGCGTGATTAAAATAATGTAATATGACTATTATAGACAAACTATGTTACGCAACATAACCTGACTTAAGGTCAAATTATTAAGAGCAATTTTTGAATTGGAAGAAATGCTGGTGTGTTCTACTTTTTCTTGTAAAGATATATAAACTTGGTCCTGTGAATACTGAAATTTACATGTGCATTCCGTGCAATACTTTTTATTCACCAACTTGACCAAAATAATTTGCTATTTGACGATTTTTTAGTGGCCTTTCTTGTTCGAGGCGACACAATTTGCTGTCTCAGCATGATACTGGTCCCAGTCCCTATATGTTTCATTAGAGATTTCCAATAAAATGACATTACTCGACGTAAAAAACCTATCTGACCTCATCTCGTCTAATTGCATTGAAGGATGATGGAGGGGAGCATAGACTGCATGAATTTTTGGCTCGTTGAAAACACATACTTTGTTGAAATATATGTTATTTAAAAATTAGCACACACTTCTATTTTAAGTCTTTGCATATTTTTTTATTAAATTTGGGATGATTTCATTGACAACAACCTTTAAAGGGAATAATTAATTCAGTCACCGATAATGTTTTCACTTGACCCATATATTCATCATCTTTCGACGATGAATTCTTAAAGCTACTAAATCAAAAATTTAGTTTGAAAAAATTAAAATAATGGAATCTAAAGCGAGATCATATTTCATTTTTTATTTAAAAGTTTATAAAATTAAAACAAGATTTTCAAACACGCCGGAATGTAAGAGGTGTACACGACTTGCTTCTTCTTTTTTGTTAGCATACTTCTATAATTTATTTAAAGATACTTTTGTGAAAGGTAAGAATTCAGATCACTGATGCATCTTTCTGATAGTACTTTGTCACCTTTCCGTAGAATTTTATCAAATGGAATTTCTGAGGACGCATCTTCAAAAAAAATAAGATTACTGAATCAGTTTATTTTTTTTTTTATATCTTGTCTTTAATTATAATGATGCATAGATTCTAGGAAAAGCCCGTACAAACGTATGCGTAATTTAACATCATTGCTCTTAAAAAGTTTCTAAAATGTTTGGCGTTTAACTTATGCAAAAACATATGAAAAACGGACATGTACGGAATATTTGATTGAAGTTTTGATCAGTAGGATGATGATTTTAGTTTTATGACCAACTTATGATAGCAAGGGGATATTATATTTACTGGTCTGTGCATCCGTTCGTTCGTCCGTTCTGTTCAAAATATAAAACGATTAACATTATATACCAAATTAGAGTTTGACCCGGATCAAGTGGTGCACTGAACATGAAAATATGATCATGTGAAGGGGCACGGTGTCTTAAGGCCACACACTCTTGTTGCAAATGTTTTGATTAATACACGTACATGTATATGTATCTTCCATATTCATAATTTCCTCTTTGGTCGCGCGCTCGCCTCGACAGTAGCCCCTCAAAGGTGATCGGGGGAATAGAAATATGGTCACTATTGGTCTTGTTCCGATCGGCAGTTAAATAATTGTCAAAGTTGGGAGTCCGTTTGGTTGTGCGGGATGTACAAGTACGGAACGTTAAATCCGATGCCTCATGTAAAGAGAATGCCACGCTCTCTAGACGTTAATTATGCATGAAATATTTTCCACTTGACTTTAAGCAACCAACTATCAATCAATCGACAGCAGCGTAACTTGAATTTTATTTCTGGTGAGGCAAATGATTTGAATCTTAGCAGTCAAAGCCTCGCCTTGGTTAAAAGACGCCAATGCCAATAGGGAGTGGACGGTTAATTGAAAATATGAATCGCAAAATAGGTGTAGGCGATCATACTCTTGATAGGTCACACACTGGCAAAAAGATCCTGTCTATTAAAAATCCAGATTTGTGGAATTTTATCATGAAATGATATTTCTAGTGCGTATTAAATCAATATATTTCAATGAAACTGCTGGTTAAAGGTTAAATTCTCAGTATTCAGTTTCAGACAGGTCCTGATCAAAACAAAAATAATTGACAGAATTATATGTATGACCTCCTCTAAAATACTTTTGTACAGATTTGAGGATATTAAGTTTAAGATCCACTATGTCTTATAACTTTATACGTTTAGCTTTTGTCAAAATGTATGGATGATAATAACTGGGTGAACTATGAAGTCTTGCTTATATTAACCAAGGTAGAAGAGTACTACATAAAATGTAGGAATGCCAAGTGGCTGTTGAAAACTAAGTCCACCTAAAGTAACAACTTCGTTGTAAAAAGAAAAATCAAGCATCATATCAGTTTTACAGCTATGACCTCTTGTTTGAATCATTTTTTGCAAGGTATACTTTGTTTGTTTCTTAAAAAAGATATTTGTATCAATGAAAGAAAGTTTTCTAGACGTTAATAATGAGGAATGAGTGAATAGAGAGTAAGCAGTCAACGTTTTGAACAGTCGTCACTCAGTATACTTTATACTATGACATACATGGTATACAATTATCTTTATCTCTCTTTTCTAATGTTTAAATATTTGGTGAGGCGGTTGCCTCAATGAAAGCTACACCACTGCTCGAGTGCGGGATGTCTTGGGCTCGATCCTCGCCCGTTTCAAATCAAAGATTGGCTGCCTGTCTGCTAAGCACGCAATATTTAGGAGTTAGAGCAAAGATTGGTCGGTCCGGGGTCGAAATCATGTGTCCGGGTAGGATGACATGTCTCCCTGCGGTATAATACAAAGTCTGGTTCATATTCATCTTCTGGTCCTAAATATGCATATGGAAAATACATATGCAACGAACACTTATATATATGACCCTACATCCTATAAATACTCCAATTTTTGTTCCACTTCTAACGTTTCCTATATCCCCTCTTTTCAAAATCATGGATCCGCATCTGGCAACAAAATCTTATTATATTATGTTGTTCAATGTTACTTACCTTACACATTTCCTTTATGATTTATTCAGTAAAATGAATTCGTTGACCCTCTTTTAATTGTTTATCAATAAAATGGATACAATACTATAAGTTAATTTACTTCAAGGAATATTAAAAAAAAATGCCTGGAAATGTCTTTTGTATTTGGACTCCGATAGCATTCCCGTTAAACAGTTAATTCAGAACAATCCCTAATCGAACACACCTTAATTCTCAAAACAACATATGTAAGCATTTATTTTATCAATACATTTTATAATAAATGAAAAATACTTTTGTTTAGAAATTAAATGGAAGCGATAGTTTTATCTCAATTTTCAACTTTTATAAAGAGACAGATGCTGACAAACTCTGGTTTCGATATTTCTGAAACTGTCAGACAAATATCCTTCTAAATATTTTCCCCGCAACATATATAATAAAAAGATAGATAAACTATAAAGAAAGACAGAAAAAAAGTATAATGGAGCGTTCATCTGCAAAGTATATTGAAAAATAATTGTCATAATCAAAACCATGAAAGATAACTCAAATCGTATGTATGATAGGTATGGGGTACGTGTGTTTATACGTCATCTTATGTCAGTGAAAATAAAAGCGGGAATCTGGAAAACCTAGTGATAAATAAAATTGCAAGATTTCTATCATTTTTTGTCATGATAAAATTATTTTATATGGACGAAAATTCCAGTGTGTGATTTTAAAACTCTTGGAATACTTTGTTTAAACTTGAGCGACGTATTTAATCACATTTCATGGTTGGCAATAACCAGTCCCATTAGGTCCGTACGTCAAGTTACTGTCATTTGATTGGAATTCTCTAATAAACACGGTGTATTTTTCTGTAAGCACCCCAGTTTCTTAAATATACAAATATAAATTGAAGCAGAAGATACCAAAGGCAGAATCGAAACTTATAATGTGAAGAGACCGACAACATCGATCATGGCACAAAACTATAATAATATAAAACACTACATTAAAGGCTTAATACTGAGAGCACGTACATTATTTAAATGAATTGAGATCGTTGTTCTTTTTTAGTTTTTTGACATTAAACAACGAGATATAGCAAGCTTTTCTAGATGTTCCATCTTTCATAGAATCATACTTCTAAAGTAAAAATAACATCACAAAAACGATGAAAACGAATCAGATATGAATTCTTAACAACTCTTCAGGTCTACTAAAACACAATCATTACAATTTTATGAATTAT
The DNA here is from genome assembly GCF_021869535.1 of Mytilus californianus. Classification (NCBI taxonomy): domain Eukaryota; kingdom Metazoa; phylum Mollusca; class Bivalvia; order Mytilida; family Mytilidae; genus Mytilus; species Mytilus californianus. Next base: position 15,943,735 of record NW_026262626.1, read on the forward strand.
TAAATATCTTGTTTTTCCCCGTCACCATATATACTAGTCAACAAAAGAAACGATACACAAGTTTGAACTCCAATTGATCATAAATTATAATAATAGGAAAAACTGTTAAATTATCCACTGAAAAACAAACATTTATTTGCAAAGCAAATGCATAAGATTAAAATATCTGACCAAATAAGAAAGTTAGAAAATATCGTTTTTTTTTAACACAGGGGTCAAATTTATTGTGCAGACAATGATGACAAAAGTCGGCACTTTATTTCGAAATATCTGCAAAGTCATTAAAAATTTTAAGCAGACCATATTTAAGTTTAAAGTTTTAAGTTCTGGTTTTGATAAGAAAATAACACTCTGTAAATATTAGACCAAGTGGCCAATTATTTACCTTGATACAGTGTATCCAATTTCATGATATATGGAAAATGCATTGCCTTGTATCGTTTCTTTTGTTGACTAATATATTACTATTCATCTTGCTATTTTGAAGGAACGACTAAATCGGCTTATATTTCAAACAGTTTGTTTGTTCATTCTTATTTCCGTATGATGACCTATAGTTGCATACACCAACGTTCAGTGGTCTTAAGTGTATAGTAGTTTAATTGGCGATCATACAATATTTCCTTATTTAGGGGGCCTCGGTGACCGAGTGGTATCAGCAGTTAAACTACTGTATCATTAGCCTGTCAACACTGAGGTTGTGAGTTCGAGCAACTCACGTGGTAGGAGCGTTGACTCAAATCTTCATTGACTAGGATTGTACGTTTTCCTGACGAAGGGCGGTGGATCTCCCCAGGCACTCCTGCTTCCTCCACCAATCAAATTTAGACGCCAAGAAATAGCCAATAAGGAATGAAAGAGCGCTAAAACACACAAAAAAATCAATCAATCAATCAATAATAATAAAAATGATAATAATAGTAATATGCTTACCCTTCCGGAACACCTGGTTCCCCCTACTTTTAGGTGGGGTTCGTGTTGCTTAGTCTTTAGTGTTTTATGTACTGTTGTTTGTCTGGTTTTTTGTTTTTCTTTTTGAGCCATGGCGTTGTCAGTTTTTTGTTGTTTTGTTTTCTTTTTTTACTTATGAGTTTGAACAACCCTTTGGTATCTGTCGCCTTTCTTTTACAGTAAAGACACACGATGTTAATTCAATGAAAATAAACAAACATTCGGGAATCACAGGACACAAGAACGTAGAGTGAATGTATTCAGAGTAAGCAGCCAACGAATATTGATTTAGCTATAGCGTTTCCCTTCTGTGATTCATGACTTGTTATTGCCTAAGAGCAATTTTCTTTATTGTTTTGATTTGTATTTGTTTATTTAGTGTTTTTTATTTAGGCATATAAAAAAATCATTTTCTAATACTATTTTTCGTTTCCTGCTAAACTTGATCTTGACATAACTCCATTGATTTTTGTCAGGTTACCGTTATAACATATGGAGCAGAATATGCTTACCCTTCCGGAGTATATGAGATCACCCCAAGTTTTTGGTGAGGTACGTGTTGCTCAGTCTTAAGTTTTTTATATTGTGTTTTGTATACTGATTGTATGTTGGTCTTTTTCTTTTTTTAACCATGACGTTGTCAGATTATTTTCTACTTGTTAGTGTAATGGCCCTTTGGTATCTTTCGTCTCTCTTTTTTCAGACTTCTATCAGTTACGTGCAAACGTGTGTCTTTCAGGATGTATATACGTCTTGTGTATATGAAAGAGACACGAGACATTGGCCACCAATCTACACCGTGATCTTTAAATTTCAGTAAAGCCATGGCTCCCAACAGTTTTCTTCATTAGAAATTAATGTAAAGCTAAGTCACTGATAATGGATTTACTCGAAAACTAATAGACAATTCTTTTATGATAAGAACTTAGAAATATGAGCAAAAATGAACCTGCTCTGATTCATAATAATATGTCTAAGTACAGTTATATGTTTCCTTCAAATTTTGAATACCTTTTGAGCACGAGCGTAAAAAAACCTTATAGGTGTGTTGTTCTAGGAGGGAAAAGAATGTTTAAGTTAATGTTAACATATTGTATTTTAGGGCGAACAAATATAGTGTTAAATAATGAGGATAGAAGAAATGATGATTCAAGACAATGGTGCCAGGACAACGGCAATATGGATATAATAATGATAAAAACCAAAAGTGATTATGACGAAGTAAAGAGCAAATTAACATTAGACTCTGTTAACACCAAGTAAGTTTCTAGCTAGACACCCAACAATGAGACAATAACTGGTTTGTTTCCTATTCTGATCAATTCGTTATTTAGAATTTGTTTTTGAAAAACGATGTACAAATATCTACAAGATTTAATCTTTCCTCCTCAAATGGAAGGTGCAATTTAAAATCATTTATATTTTTTTATATTTTTACCTCTTATGTCTGTTTGTTTTGATCAAACATTTTTGTCAATATAACGGAATTTTATGCGACTGTCAAACAATTAAGTGAGAGGTTTAGCTAGCTGTAAAACCAGGTTTAATCCGACATTTTCTACGTAAGGAAATGCCTGTACAGATTCAGGAATGGAACAGTTGTTTTCCATTTGTCTGACGTGTTTGGGCTTTTGATTTTGCCATTTGTTAAGGGACTTTCCGTTTTGAATTTTCCTTGGCGTTCGGTTTTTTCGTTACTTTACTTTTTACATGATTTCATTCGGTAATATATTAATTGTAATGATATTGAAAGTTGTAGTGTGCATTTTTGTTTTTCTCGAAGAGACAGAACATCAGTATAATTTCATCAAGCACATGTTTAACCAAAACTGAATAATACCGGATCAAAAATTTTGTAATATCCTTCAAATTCAAGTAAGTTTATTTCAGCAATTCTTGTTCTTGAAAGCCAAAAAAAAAAGAAGAAAATCCCAAGCTAAATAAATGAAATAAGCTTACCTGAATTTTTAAAATCAAACTCGCACACATGCCAAATAATTTGATCTGAGATCTAATAGCAGAAACATCCATATACGCAAATTGTCCGACGATTTTAATAAATTGAATACAGAAATGCAGTCTCATAAAATCCGTCATTTTGAATTTTCAAGAGTGTTTCATCTGTAGAGTTAAAACAAGACCTTTTCAACTTTTGATTCGTGCTTATGTTGCTTGATGTTTTATTTCAATAAATTTGAAACAAATCAAGTATTGACTCAAAAATGTTTACAAATTCAAGGTCAAATATTGACCCTACAATGACAGTCTTACGTGCTGTTTTTCATTGATGACTAAATTTATGTTTAATTAATTTATAAAGTTTACAGTAGTTAAGTTTAGATCAATTTGTAGTAGCTAATTTCGTTCTTTAACAGAAAATAGTTCATTTACCTTTTTGCAAACCAAACATTTAAGGTTTGAATATAATTAGGTTAATACAGATATATTTGAAACAAAACAAATTAAACCAAGCCATCGTGAATTTTTGTGGAGTAAAAATGTATATATTTTTCGGTCGCAGTCTCAGTGACGTATATTCCACATCTCTTTTTTTTATTCATACATCTATACTACTAAAATATTGAGGTCCAATTTGTTAGCCGGCATGACATGAAAACCACGAATCAAAGAATTCAACTCTATATTTAACTAATATAGGACAAAAGTGTTGATTAAAAATTATACCATTCCAGGCCCTTTTGTTTCCCACATAATTAATATAACCAAAAATTTACAAGTTCCTGGTCGAATCCGATACAGATAGTATATGTCACATATAGCAGGAAAACATGGACGGGTTCAAATAGAAAGATTTTGAAAGATTTTGAAAGCATAGAAAACTGTGCACCTAATCAACGTTACTTTATAAGATAATACTGAAGATCCAGGCTAAAAATAAGGCGTAGGTACTTTAGTTCAGTCACGGAACCGCGATGTCACAGAACCGCGGTTGTGTTCTAGTTAGTATCTTTTCAACTGCAATGAATGAACTGGACAACATTTCTTTGTTATGAATCAACAACATAACAGAAGTGTTTTTTTTTTAATTTATTTCCAATCATCCAAACAAATAATTATACATGATATAAAAAATGTCAGGAAATTAGATAAGGATAAAATTGCTAACAGGTTCAGAAACGATGGACACCTATATTTACAAAGAGTTAATTCGGTGTTTGTTTTGTATTGCCAACGATAGATAAGATATGTTAGCTTTACTAAAAATAGTAGACAAAACGGTTGCTGAAAAGACTAATTAATGTCAGATCTGCAATTAGTGTCTTTTTTGTTGTGAGGATGTATAAATACACTGCCACGTCCGGTCAGTGTTTTTGTTATATGTCTTTCTGCTTTGTATCGATCTAATGAGTTAAGCCCTTTGCAACTGATTTTTATAGCTTGTTCTTATGTAGTGCTGTTACAGAACAGTCCCGGGTTAGGAAAAGGGTTTGGGCCTTCAAATTAGTTTAACCCCGCCACATTCTGTATGTGCCTGTCCCAAGTCAGGGGCCTGTAAATCAGTGGTTGTTATTTGTTACTGTATATCATACTTGTTTTTCGTTCACTATTCTGTACAGGCCGTTAGTTTTCTCGTTTGAATTGTTTTACATTTGTCATTTTGGGGCCATTTAAAGCTGACTATGCGGTATGGGTTTTACTGATTGTTAATGGCCGTACGGTGACCTATACCTTTTAACTTCTATGTCATTTGGTCTCTTGTGGAGAGTTTTCACATTGGCAACAATACCACATCAGCTTATTTTCATATTAACATTAAAGGAAGATATATCAGTTGAAGAATACACTAAGGGGCAATCAAAATCATAACTCAAGTGTATGTATGAGTAAGCAATTTCCGCTCCACAAATAGTTATCGCCGTGTTTCTAATGGCGTAAAACTCAGATTATATTGATTTAATGTTTTTGTCATGAATGCAGGAAACAGGACTGGGCAATATCTGTACTCATGTAAACACCTATAATGTTTTGGCAGTAAGTACGCAATAATACATGATGGTCTTGAAGAATAGATTTTAGGTACTGACGTTGTTTATCATCTTAATTACGTGTTATATTGTTCTTTTTATTTGTCTTTGTATATTTGCAATTTTACTGTTTATTCCATTTTCAATTGGTAATATACTTTTGGTGTGGCTCGGTATTTATACATCCGATCATTGTAGTATTGTGTTATTGTGCTATTGTTTTTTTTATCTTTCATTTTTGTTGATGTACTTTGTCAATGGAGTGTCTATATGCAATTTTGGTTTTCTTTGTTGAAATAGTTATTTGTTTTTATAGTGATTTAGATTATTACACAATGTTGACTCCTGTACCCAAATTTTTGACAATTTCATTTATTATGTCTGTTTGTTTTGCTCCCACATTGTTGTCAATATAATTGAATATCATGCGACCGTCATACAAGTGTGAGGTTTAGCTAGCTATACAACCAGGTTTAATCCATCCATTACATAAGGAAAGTTTTTGATTTTGCCTTTTGATAAAGGACGTTCCGTTATTTTTTTCTATTTTACTTTTTTTTCATACATCTAAAATGCAAATTAGTTTGATAATATCATATCAATTAGACATAAAAAAAAAATAACAATATTTTGATTAAAAAAAGCATTAGCTGTTTCTAGCCGTTCTCTTATTTAGTTCTCAGTTCTGGATTGGTCTATATTGGAATACAGTCAATCAGCAATTCTATTGGAGGGATAATACCGTTTTGAATTGGAACCATTGGTGTTATGCCGGTTCAGGCAATTCCAATGAACCAAACTGTATGACATCTTTCTCTGGATATTGCGAATCACAACAAGACTGTGTCCGAATTATGTATTACCCACAATCTACCTGGTGTTTTGCCACATATGATTGCAATTCTGACTTTAAAACAATGTGTGGTGGATGTAAGTAAAAATTAAATATAACTTCGTTTTATAAATTATACAAGTATGGACACAGATCAGTGTGGATAGTCATTGTTTTATTATTGTTACTTAGTAGTATGTTTGACAGTATTTCCTCTATTGAGCTTATGCATTGGTTGTGCCCCACAAGATGTATTCTACACTATTATTATGTCATTCAAATATGGTTCTATGTTAAACTGTTTTCCACGGTGTTCAGATACGAAGCAAAAGCTCAATATTCTCATAGTGTCATTTATTCAGTATTTGGTTATGATGTTCAAGATTTGGAGAGGTTGCTATTTGTATAGATTTCCTGAATGGTTGTATGTTAAACTTTTATTTAAGAGTAGTGACAGTGTTTTTCAACAGTAGTGACAGTGTTTGTATTCGGATAAGCACCAACACTCAAATATTAGAAGAGGATCACCATAGATGCATACTAAGATTTTTCAAATGTTTGTTATGGGTTCTGTTTTGTTTGTGAATATTTTTTGTATGGTTTTATCATGCTCCACCGTGTTGATCTAGTCTTTTATCAGATTGGCACTAAACATCGCAAATCAGTAAAGGATGCCCCAGTAACATAAGTTGAACATTGTGTTTAAATATGTGAGACAGTTTTTGAGAAGACTCTATATGTATGTATTTCTCATAGTATTTTGTTAAACTGTGTTCAATTGCGATGGCCATCTTAAATTTTGATTGGCAACAAAAATTGTAAATTGGTATTAGTCTATCTACGGATCATTCCTTCACCAATTAAAATAAATATGCAAAGATCTTCCAAAGAAGATGGATAGTTGGATCTAACGTCCCATTGGGACTGGAGGTGGCTACGAATTTTCACATTCAGTTAAGCCAAACAAATAATCATTCGGTTGTGCCAGATGTATAAATACGCAGCAACTTCCGAGGCGAATATAATGTTAATTCCGATGCCTTTTGTTGGGTTAGGGGCACGCTCTCTGAATGCGTTATATACACCTTACAACAACTCTTGTGGGTTCATAAATTGCCTGTTGCAAGGTAAAATTACGTCTTTCATCAAACATACCCTAATACATAATGCACGTGGCTGTTCTCATTTTTCGCCTTTTATTTTTTTTGTCTTTTAGCATGTATTTATATCTATAGTACAGATAGTAGTAACTGATCTTCAAATCTTTTTTTGTCTTTTAGCATGTATTTATATCTATAGTACAGATAGTAGTAACTGATCTTCAAATCATGAACTCGTCACATTAACCGTGTATGTCTGTTTTGGGTTCCTCGTCCAATTATGTAAATATAACGGAACTAATAACAACTGTCATACCGGTTCAAGGTTTAACTAGCTATAAAACCAGTTAAACCCACCATTTTGCTCGGAAAATTTCTGTACATGGTAAAGAATTTGACTGTTGTTTTTCACTCGTTTAGTTGGTTGAAAATGTTTGATTTTTTCAGTTTTTGTGGACTTTCTCTTTTTGAATAATTTTGAAGTTCGGTATTTTTGCTATACTTTTTTGAATGTTGTAGCTCTACACTAACTTTCGAAACAGTCTTATTAAAACTATAGTCAAGACATTATTGGCACAATTATATCGTTGGCATGTGCCATGATGTATCAAGTTCGTACTTCAACATTTCCAATTGTCTTAACCACAATTCTGTCCTCTATTACTCGAATGTGACCAACCGAATTAGACTTACTACGGGGTTTGTACTAACATAATCTATACCACGAGTGTCGCATCTGTAGCAGAATTTGCTTACTATTTTGCAGCTTTTGAGATCACCCCTAGTTTTTGGTGAGGTTTGTTTTGTCAGTCTTTAGTCTTCTATGTTATGTTTTGTATACTGTTGTTTGTCTTCTTAGTATTTTTCGATTTGCCAAAGGGTGTTGTCAGTTTATTGACGTCTAATGAGATTGATTGTTCTTTTGATATCTCTCGAGACGTTTGCCTCTCGATTACAAGTGTACTATAATCCTGGTATTTTTTTATAGATACTTGGGTTTTCTCCATTGGAAAATTAAAACGTATCTCGATGATAAAGGCGATGTTCCTTCAATGTTCCGTGTTTTTAACAAAACCAACATCACTGACGAGACACCAATTTGTCGATAAGTGCATATGGTATAAATAAAGTATTACTGTTTGATATTAAAACTGTAAACAAGTAACAATTTGACAAGGTTAACATTTTAGCATAACGATGAATTCTTTTACAGTAAGATTACATGATGTTTATATGTACAACAACTTTTTTAAACTTAGTTTAACACGTCTTTTTCTGCATACATGTATTTATTTGGTATAAGCTATTAGAATTTATCACTAAAAGCTTGTTAAGGGACATCACATGGCATTCAGATATCACAAATTCAATTATTTCAACATATACACGTAAATGATTAGTTTCGGATTAAATTATTGATAGCCTTTTAATTATCATATAAATCATGTACTCTTAGTATTGAGGGCTGTGATCAAATAATATCTTTATATATCATTTTTATAGTCAAATCAAAGCCAAGGAATTTACTATTGATGTATTGACTTGAAATTTCATATCCAATCAAACGGTATATACATTATAATTCGGGTGCTACGAAAAAATAGCTGTCATTAACATTTATCATAAGCAGTTTTTCTTCAGCCATTTTCATCTCATGGAACTGCGAATAGAAATTCAACCAATGAAAAGTTTAAAAGAACGGGAAAATCAGTTTTAGGTTACAGATTTACAAAAAATTATAAACAAAAAAAATATCAATTTTTTGGAATATAATTATATCTTCAACAGAAATTCTTTAAAAAAAAAGGTTAGCGCTGAAATATCAATTTTGATAGAAATACCTTGTATCAGGTTTATTGAATAGCAAGAGTGGTTGCCAAAAGATAAAGAAAAATACAAAATGAAATATTCAAATGGTTTAATTTTGACATTTTTTAATGAAAATCCGGCAAATCAGAGTCTGATGCTAATATGCTAGAAATTTTCAGCCGACAAAAACTATAGAAGGATGAGGTTTGATTACTATTTCTAAACATTCCAACGTTAACATATTGCTGCATAAACAACTGCAGAAATTTCAAAAATAGCTTTACTCCTTATGAGCTTTATGAACATAAACCACGTGATAGATGCTTAATTTAGTTTATAGACTACTTTGACCAGTTTATGGGGATACTATAAGCGTCACAAGTGACCTTTCTGCATTAAAATTTCCAAATTATATTATCTGATACATTTATCCATAAAATGAGATATTTAAAGGATTTAAAAATCTATTTTTTTTTTTTAAATTGAATTGAATGACAAGTTATCATGGTTCTTATTAAACCCCCTCTATGAACAGCTATTCTCCCAAAAAATGCAGGGTCTTTTTAATTATTTTATTATTATTCTGTTTTTATTGTTCTGCTCTTTTATCGGATTTCCACTTGGTTTCCAATACCATGGGGAGAAACTATATTTCAAATGTATCTTGTATATAATACTTCAGTATTGCTAAATTTGTTATCAGAAAGTAAGTCAAATGAAAAATAGACATGTGTTTTTTATGACTTCGTCACAGCATTTATTTAATATAGCCTTTCAATACCGTAATTATCATGATAATTGTTTGGACTAGTATTGCGAAAATGTATGAATTTCAAGATTTTGTGCTGTCTGTCGTCATTGGAAGATGTTCGTTGTAATTCTGCGGTTTACATGTTTTAACGACTATTATATTATTTATTTATGCGTTTCTCTGTGATGAGTATTCTTGCATTTGTTTGTGCTGTATTTCTGTCATGTAGTGTTGTCATTTTAGCAATTTTTTAGCATTGCCATATAAGCGGGTGGTTTGGCTAGCCATAAAACCGGGTTCAACTCACCATTTTTGTCTTAAAATGTCATGTACCAAGTCAGGAATATGGCAGTTGTTATCAAATAGTTCGTTTCGATGTATGTTGGGGTTTGTTTTTTGTTGCATTTAGTATTTCTGTTGTTCCTTTGTTTTCCTCTTATAGTTGATGTGATTCCATCGGTTTTAGTTCGTAACCCGGATTTGTTTTCTCTAAATCGATTAATGACTTTTGAACAGCGGTATGCTACTGTTGCCTTTATTTATCATATAATAACTCATGTTCTAATTCGCCCAGGGTATATAAAAGGTATGAATAAATTGAACAAAGATTTCCAAATATCTACAATTTATCATTGGACAAAACAACTAAAATACGACTGGATTCAAACATTGACGAAATTAATGATTTGGTTCTGACTCGCATCAGGAATTGGTCACAATAATAGTCATACATCTTTTCCCGCATAACTCGTCTTAAAAACAGTCTGATAATAACAGAGAAATTATCTAAATACCTGTAAAGAACAATATATCAACTGAAAACGACAATACTATCTATAATGACTTAACGTTAGCATAAGTATTAGTATTCAAAACATCATTAGACAATCCCTCTGGGTACAATTCCATTTTCTAACGTGGTCGATTGCAATATTTTATAAAAGTATGCATTTCTTAATGATCAGAAAACATGAATATTAGTTTGGATATAACGAGTTTTAAAAGTGAATGAAGATGAGCTTGTTATCATTTTTTCTAGTGGTACAATATTTTTGTACTGTTATTGGTAAGATTGTTTTATAATTTTGTATCACAAATGATAATAAAATCGTGCAATGTTGCGAAGTATTTAAGTATTTATTTATTCGAAAAGCTTTTATATGAGTAAGTTCTTCAACTTCGAATAATGAATACGATATTTTTTTCAACGGTTTACATAAATTTTTCAAAAAAAAAAACGTAAATGTGATGGTGAGGATAAAATTACTGTAAACTAAAAATAAGTTGCGACGTTTTTAGATTGCAAAAATTGCGACGAGATAGGTTTCGAAAATAAAAAAAAAAATACGCATATTAAATTTTAGAAAGCATTGTATTCTGCATACGCAGTGTTTCCTAAAGGCGTAATAATTTGTCTGGATCTTTTTTTTTTTTCACATTGATGCACAATTACAATAATAAATATACGCAAACATTTCTGAATCTCCATGAGAATTTTTTTGGAATATACTTCTATTTCATTTATCTGAAAATAAATGGCCAATAATGAACAATTGTAATATGTTAACATTAACCGAAGAGGGTATGTTATATGATGACTTGATTATTAAGATGTAATGTATGTTAATTGTCCTTTATTAAATTAAGTTCGTACAAAGAAAATGGTACACGATTTTTTTGGGGAATGTTGAGATTTGAAGTTTGATGCATTCTAGCATGAAAAGTTTTGGTGCAATGATATAGTCCGTAAGACCCGAGTTTATTGTCAGATTTTAATTGGTTCGTCTTGCTAGAGCCTTTATGGACTATTCCTGTTTTGTTTTTCCTTTAGAATGTACACCTTAAAATGATTAGGTATACCAAATATTGACAACGCGAGAAACTGATCTAAAAATGAAATTATCTTTAACAAATCATTGAACCAAGAGGTCGAAGCGATTGAAAATTGATATATGAGACGTGCTTTTAGACATTGGAAATTGACATACCAAGTCAAACTCTCTTTTATACCTGCATCAAACAAGTAGTTGACACAACCATTGACGCCGCCACTTTTTGATTATCACGCAGTGACACAGATGAATAGTTTTTTTTTCTACAGCTTTGTTTTTTTTTTCCACCTCTTCGTGTTTGATTTTGATGTAGACAAACCGTGTATCTGGCGTAAACAATCATAAGCCTTGTATCTTTGATGGGTGTTTTAAAAGTTGTTTAACTATTAATTGATATCATAAGTACCAAATCATAATAAACATATGCAAGAAAGACAATTGTTCAGATTTTATTCAAAAAGGATTTTGGTGAAAACAAAACCAGTTCCATGTAAACAATTGTTTGAATGTTTGAAATCACTATCAGCAAACAGTAGTTTTGAACCTTATATAACTAAATTTAAAAAGAAAAATATAGATAATTTGGTTCACTGCATGAATGATTGAACAAGACCACTTACATATTAATAATAAAAAAAAAAATCTTCTAAAACAGAGTTATTGAGAAGAACGACGGTTAGCAACACTACATACGTTTTACAGTCGACATCACGAATTGTTGACCGATACAATATGTCTGTGTCTCAACTCACTAAGGGCATATCAACGAAGTCGTAGAGATTTTACTTGCTAGGATAGTCGTCGAATCTGTAAATTTACCGATTGTGTACTATCTACGAATGTGACATCTGACTAAATGTTGTTTTGCATGCCGCGGTATATGCATGAATAGTAGGACACCCGGTATCGCTCCTTTTGGGGTTCATGTGATTTCCTCAGGGTTATTTTTACATTGATTTGAACATCGATAAACTTGCGTACTATGTTAATTCAACTGTACTCCTATATCAATGCATTTATTTTCAACAATTCGGTAGCTGACCATTGTCTATTTTCTCTATATTAGAAATTGATAATACTTACAGTAATAGACACTGTTCGCGTCAAAGCCATTTGGCAGTACTAATAACAATAATACGAATCGAAAAAACATTTAAAGCCTTGAATGATTGGATTTGATGTTATGAAGTATGAGCATACTTCATTATGAAAGCAAAAAAGTTCCCTCTGTATTTGATAATAGTCAAGCACAACCAGTCTCTAAATGTCTTTTTTTATTTTAAAACGTACATAACCATTTGGAATATCCTTCTCTAACAATCAAAATATAATAAAATTGAAACTTGTAATTAAAATCTGTGATGCACAATAAATGTGTCCATTATTTATAAATTGTAACCGGATTTGATAAAATCAATTTGACAATTAAGATGTGTAGGACATATAACACATATCTAGATAAAAAGACAAGAAGTATGTTTTCAATATTCAATTTCATAATTTGCACATTTAGTTCATTCTTTTAAAATGCCGCTATTTGTTTCAATACACAAATGAGAGAATAGAATCATTTCAGCGGGATAAAAATATTAGTGGTGACCTGAAAGGACAAACTACAAAATGTTGCTGTGACATTGCACTATATTTGATTAATTACATAAAAGATAGAACTCTTTAAATTTTGTTACTGTTTTGCATACACATAGGTACTATGTGACATAGTATATGCACTATCCTTTTTAGTAATTATTACATTCGTTCATAGCATAATTTCGTTTTGTTCCGTCCACTCCCGCTTGAAATATTCATTTCATCAAATAATGTATATATTGATGACCGCGGCACTTTTCTGGATTAACCAACATCAGAAACGTTCCATGCAAACTTCACATTTAAAATCCAGGTATGTTTTCACTTGATAATGAATTCTTTTGAAATCCAGAATCGTTAATAAACAACATACAACAGAACAGAAAGTCTTGATCTGTGCATTTTAATCTACAATTTTCTAGACCAGTTTCTGTAGTCTTAATTTATTTTCTATTACTTATGTTTAGCACTTCATTATTATCTTATCTTTTTTTCCCCATTTTCTCTATTTTTTTATTTTGTTTGCCCTTTACCTTGCACTTTTTGCCCATTATTTGCTATTATGTAAACCCCATCCAGACCCTCATAACGGAATTATTTAATTTTGTGATATTGATTTTATAATTATACAAAATTCTTTTGAAGTGCGATGTTCAGATATAGAATATCATATTATACAACTACACCAGAAACAAACCTTTACTTAATAATTATTCTTTTAATTATTTATTAACGAAGTGGTAAATAGCTAATGTATAAACAGGACGAGAACAAAAAAATAGCTAATGCATAAACAGGACGAGAAAAAAAAGCTAATGTATAAACAGAAGAGAACAAAAAAATAGCTTATGTATAAACAGACGAGTACATAAAAATAGCTAATGGATAAACAGGACGAGAACAAAAAAAAGCTAATGTATAAACAGGACCAGAAAAAAAAAGCAAATGTATAAACTGGACGAGAACAAAAAAAAAAGCTTATGTATAAACAGGCCGAGAACAAAAAAATAGCTAATGTATAAACAGGACAAGAACAAAAAAATGGCTAATGTATAAACAGGACGAGAACAAAAAAATAGATAATGTATAAACAGGACGAGAACAAAAAAATAGCTAATGTATAAACAGAGGAGAACATAAAAATAGCTAATGTATAAACAGGACGAGAACAAAAAAATAGCTAATGTATAAACAGGACGAGAAAAAAAAGCTAATGTATAAACTGGACGAAAACAAAAAAAAAAGCTTATGTATAAACAGGCCGAGAACAAAAAAATAGCTAATGTATAAACAGGACAAGAACAAAAAAATAGCTAATGTATAAACAGGACGAGAACAAACAAAAAAAATAGCTTATGTATAAACAGGACAAGAACAAAAAAAAGCTAATGTAAAAACAGGACGAGAACAAACAAAGAAATAGCTAATGTATAGACAGGACGAGAACAAAAAAATAGCTAGTGTATAAACAGGACAAGAACAAAAAAATAGCTGATGTATAAACAGGACGAGAACAAACAAAAAAATAGCTAATGTATAAACAGGACGAGAACAAAAAAATAGCTAATGTATAAACAGGACAAGAACAAAAAAATAGCTAATGTATAAACAGGACGAGAACAAACAAAAAAAATAGCTTATGTATAAACAGGACAAGAACAAAGAAAAGCTAATGTATAAACAGGACGAGAACAAACAAAAAAATAGCTAATGTATAAACAGGACGAGAACAAAAAAATAGCTAGTGTATAAACAGGACAAGAACAAAAAAATAGCTGATGTAAAAACAGGACGAGAACAAACAAAAAAATAGCTAATGTATAAACAAGACGAAAAAAAAAAATAGATAATGTATAAACTGGACGAGAACAAAAATATAGCTAATGTATAAACAAGACGAGAACAAAAAAATACCTAATGTATAAACAGGACAAGAACAAAAAAATAGCTAATGTATAAACAGGACGAGAACAAACAAAAAAATAGCTAATGTATAAAAAGGACGAGAACAAAAATATAGATAATGTATAAACAGGACGAGAACCAAAAAATAGCTTATGTATAAACAGGACGAGAACAATGAATAGCTAATGTATAAACAGACGAGAACATAAAAATAGCTAATGTATAAACAGGACGAGAACAAAATAATAGCTAATGTATAAACAGGACAAGAACAAAAAATTAACTACTGTATAAACAGGACAAAAAAAATAGATAATGTATAAACAGGACGAGAACAAAAAAATAGCCAATGTATAAACAGGCCGAGAACAAAAAAATAGCTAATGTATAAACAGGACAAGAACAAAAAAATAACTAATGTATAAACAGGACAAGAACAAAAAAAATAGATAATGTATAAACAGGACGAGAACAAACAAAAAAAATAGCTAATGTATAAACAGGACGAGAACAAAAAAATAGCTCATGTATAAACAGGACAAGAACAAAAAAATAGCTAATGTATAAACAGGACGAGAACAGACAAAAAAATAGCTAATGTATAAACAGGACGAAAACAAAAAAATAGCTAATGTATTAACAGGACAAGAACAAAAAAATAGCTAATGTATAAACAGGACGAGAACAAAAAAATAGCTAATGTATAAAAGGACGAGAAAAAAAAGCTAATGTATAAACTAAACGAGAACAAAAAACACGCTTATGTATAAACAGGCCGAGAAAAAAAAAATAGCTAACGTATAAACAGGACAAGAACAAAAAAATAGCTAATGTATAAACAGGACGAGAACAAAAAAAAATAGCTAATGTATAAACAGGACGAGAACAAAAAAATAGCTCATGTACAAACAGGACAAGAACAAAAAAATAGCTAATGTATAAACAGGACGAGAACAAACAAAAAAATAGCTTATGTATAAACAGGACGAGAACAAAAAAATAGCTAATGTATAAACAGGACGAGAACAAAAAAAAAAATAGCTTTTCTATAAACAGGACGAGAACAAAAAAATAGCTAATGTATAAACAGGACAAGAACAAAAAAATAGCTAATGTATAAACAGGACGAGAACAAACAAAAAAATAGCTAATTTATAAACAGGACAAGAACAAAAAAATAGCTAATGTATAAAAGGACGAGAACAAACAAAACAATAGCTAATGTATAAACAGGACAAGAATAAAAAAAAATAGCTAATGTATAAACAGGACGAAAACAAACAAAAAAATAGCTAATGTATAAACAAGACGAGAACAAAAAAATAGCTAATGTATAAACAGGACAAGAACAAACAAAAAATTGCTAATGTATAAACAGGACGAGAACAAAAAAATAGCTAATGTATAAACAGGACGAGAACAAACAAAAAAATAGCTAATGTATATACAGGACGAGAACAAACAAAAAAATAGCTAATGTATAAACAGGACAAGAACAAAAATATAGATAATGTATAAACAGGACGAGAACAAAAAAAATAGCTAATGTATAAACAGGACGAGAACAAACAAAAAATAGCTAATGTATAAACAGGACGAGAACAAAAAAATAGCTAAGGTATAAACAGGAAAAGAACAAAAAAAATAGCTAATGTATAAACAGGACAAGAACAAAAATATAGATAATGTATAAACAGGACAAGAACAAAAAAATAGCTAATGTATAAACAGGACGAAAACAAACAAAAAAATAGCTAATGTATAAACAAGACGAGAACAAAAAAATAGCTAATGTATAAACAGGACAAGAACAAAAAAAAAATAGCTAATGTATAAACAGGACGAGAACAAACAAAAAAATAGCTAATGTATAAACAGGACAAGAACAAAAATATAGATAATGTATAAACAGGACGAGAACAAAAAAATAGCTAATGTATAAACAGGACGAGAACAAAAAAATAGATATTGTATAAACAGGACGAGAACAAACAAAAAACAGCTAATGTATAAACAGGACGAGAACAAAAAAGTAGCTAATGTATAAACAAGACAAGAACAAACAAAAAAATAGCTAATGTATAAACAGGACGAGAACAAAAAAATAGCAAATGTATAAACAGGAAAAGAACAAAAAAAATAGCTAATGTATAAACAGGACGAGACCAAAAAAATAGCTAATGTATAAACAGGAAAAGAACAAAAAAAATACCTAATGTATAAACAGGACAAGAACAAAAATATAGATAATGTATAAACAGGACAAGAACAAAAAAATAGCTAATGTATAAACAGGACGAGAACAAACAAAAAAAAATAGCTAATGTATAAACAGGACGAGAACATAAAAATAGCTAATGTATAAACAGGACAAGAACAAAAAAATAGCTAATGTATAAACAGGACAAGAACAAACAAATAGCTAATGTATAAACAGGACAAGAACAAAAAAATAGCAAATGTATAAACAGGACGAGAAACAACAAAAATAGCTAATGTATAAACAGGACGAGAACAAAACAAAATAAAACTGGATAATTTTGCAAACTGAATAGATTTAAGGGAAGAGTGGAAATTGAGGTTGGCAGTATGAAAAAGGGGGCAACTTGAATAAAAACAGACATTCTCCATTAAAAAACATAGTTGCAGATACCTGAAATATTTGTTTTGAAGTGTTGTTAAACTGTAGTAAACGTATCATATCGCAACTGTTTACTTCAGAATAAATAATGTTCCCAACGTAACAAAATGATAATTATAGTTGGACTTATTCGTTCATTAGCCATGCGGTTTTGTTAGTTTGTTAAGGTTGAATTGTGTGTATCAGTATGAGATTTCTTAACCAATATCCATCAAACAACCATGTAATACATAAAAAGAATAATTTAAATTACCAAAAATATCTGACAACAAATCACATCAACCAACAGCATCCCATTACTCAAAACAAAGTCAAAGAGACGGCATACAAAGACAAACACCACTGAGCAGCACAAAACCTAGTCCAAATAATTCCGACGTCTTGAAAGGCTATTATATTTTTTTCTTTGACGCCTTACATCGACGTCATAACGCCGAACTCATATTTTCAGTTGGACTTTGAGAGGGAATTTACTGCTTTATTAAAACGTTTAGCTGATTTCTCCTTAGATGCTTCATTTTAGGAGTATAAAATATATTTTTGAACCAAACTCGGTAAAATTTGACGGACCTGAATTTCCGGATAATATAAAGCAAAGCTTCCGGAAATTCGGGTCTGTCAAATTTTACCGAGTTTGGTGCAAAAATTTATTTTATACTCTCCTAAAATGAAATCAGATAAACGTTTTAAAAAAAGCAGTAGATAATCGTCCGCCTCGGATGGAATTGTAACTTATTTTATTATTACTGTAGGGATTTATTGGAAATATTTTACACAAACAAACACATAAAAGGTAAGAAATTTTATATATGCAAAAATTTTTAGCCTTCAATGAAAATTTTATGGCTAAATTGGGTCTCAAAGTTGAGAGCAAAATATGCTCTCAAAGTCCAACCGAAAATGGTGGCGTCAGCATTATGACGTCGCAGGAAGGCGTCAAAGCAAAAAATTAAAGAAGCCTTCCAAGACGTCATAATTATTTGGACTACACAAAACCAAGATACTAGTAATCTGACATGATACAGTCACAACATGAACGGGGTTAAAAGTAGCTTTTGACCTATATAAAGTATATGTCTTTGAAAGTAAATTACACACAAACACAAACCAGCAAAGTCCGGCTACCAACAGGATGATCACTAACTTGAATAAGGAAATAAAAGACAGCACATACAATGACAGTCTGTTCAGTCTTATTTTATTTTTTCGAAATCACTAGTGGATGTTTTTATAATGTTACTCTGCCTTCATGATGTTTCTAAATTAACATTTAATTTCTAAATGTTTGCTCATTTATAATTAAAAAAAAATTGTTAACAACATGTTTAAGGAGCGAATGGATTGACCGAGGTTGAAATGGTCCAGTGCTCGTTCAAAATGCTATAAAGTATAATTTGATCATTTCAATGAAAACTTAAGGAGATGTGGTATGATTGCCAATGAGATATCCATCCACAAGATACCAAAGGAAGAGTATGTAAACAACTAGAGGTCAGAGTACGGCGGTCAAAGACGAGCTAACCCATACCTGTATTATATTTAAAAGAGGGACGAAAGATACTAGAGGGACAGTCAAACTCATAGATCGAAAACAAACTGACAACGCCATGGCCAAAAATAAAAAGACAAACAGACAAATAATAGTACAGATGACACAACATAGACTAAGCAACACGAACCCCACCAAAAACTGGGGGTAATCTCAGGTGCTCCGGAAGGGTAAGCAGATCCTGCTCCACATGTGGCACCCGTCGTGTTACTTATGTTATTACAAATCCGGTAAATAGTCTAATTAAAGTATGTGATATATCAAACATATGCCAGTACAACATTATTAAAGGTTGTGTCATATTCCTAAATTTGACGCTTACTTGTACTTCTTAAATGTAACTATGGAACAGTACGATTGTTAAATCAATGAGAAATAGATTATGCTTAATATGTCGACGATCTGGTATCTCTCTTTGTTCATTAATTTCCGATTTTTTCACTGACATTGTTGTCTGATTTGACGGAGTGTGGTTTTGTGTGTCGTGTGATGCATGCATTACATGAGATGCTAAATAGCTATTCCAATGTTTTAAATAAACGCAATCAAGGTCACTTTATTCCAGTGTTTTTGTCGTGTTTAGGGGTAAATCTCTGAGTATGACGTCATCAGTGGTCGACTCAAAAAGTGGTTAATTGATTACACCTAACATGTACGCTGATTGGTGAGCTTAAACGCGTTTCTTTGAAACAGTGTTATTCATCTTGATTTGTATATTCTTAATCATTTTACGAAATAACAAAATCGGTAGTATACGTTTGTTTCAAATTAATAATTGGACTTATTAGACATTAGAACATCGGTCATTTACGTTAATTAATTGAGTAAAACTAGAATGTTTTCAAGATTGATAATAATAATCAATATACTGAACAGTTGATATGTCAAATTAATTAACACGACTATCATTTTAAACATATATTAGTGATTTCAATATACATTTATGTCAAATCTATTAGAATTGAAAAAAGATCCGGTTAACCGGTTAGCGTTTTTGGTATTCAATATTTGGTCCTTCCGACGGTTAATAGGACAACACTAATTTATATTAGAATCGCCTAATACAGAATAACTGTTCAAGAAAGAAGTAGACAGAAAAGGGAGCAATAAAAAGACATTAATTGTATAATAGACAACGGAATGGCAAACAAAGGAAAGGACAAAAACAAACGGTTGGTTAAACTAAAATAGAGCATCTCAAACCTCACGAAAATCGGGGGTGAACTCGGAATTCTCAAAATGAAGAAGCGGTTTATTTCTTATCATTATACGTCGATAAGGATACATTGTAGATACAAACAATCAGTATTTACATTCGACATTTAGAAAAGAGCTTTAACAAAAGGAAATTAAGAGACTCCAGCTTACATTGTCATGTGTCATTCAATAGAGGAAATTGACAAAAACATCTTTATTGTTCTCAAAATTATACAATTTGTATCCATCCATGTTAGTAATCTCATATACAAATAAGAAGATGAGGTAGGATTGCCTATGAATAAATAAAGGCAACAGTAGTATACCGGTGTTCTAAATCATAAATCGATTGAGCGAAAACAAATCCGGGTTACAAACTAAAACCGAGGGAAACACATCAACTATAAGAGGAAAACAAAGGAACAGCAGGAGCACTGAAGTGCTACAAAAACAAACGCCAACATACATAGAAACAAACAATTTGAGACAACTCTCCACCAGAGACTAAATGACGTAGAAGTTAACAACTATATGTCACCGTACTGCCTTTATCAACGAGCAAAACCCAAACCGCATAGTAAGCTTCAAAACAGTTCAAACGAGAAAACTAACGGCCTGATTTATGTACAAAACAAAAAACGAAAAACAAATATGATATACAGCAACAAAGGACAACCACTGAATTACAGAATTCTGACATGGAACATACACATATAGATTGTGGCGGGGTTAAACATGTTTGCTGGCGCCAATCCCTTCACCCTAACATGGGACAACGGTGTAACATTACAAAATAAGAACAGTTGAAAACGGCTTAACTCATCAGATCGATACAAAGCACTTACAAAATAACAAAAAACACAAAAGACACAAAGTACAGATCTGAGAGTACTCGTAGTTACTGAAAGCTAGTAAAAACAACTAAAAAAACATCATGTATCTAATACTAAAATGATTTATTATTTACTCATACATTTGTTGTAGTTAATTTAACTCGCAAAAAGATACCATTTGGTCATTGCTTCAATAAATTTTTTCTTGTCATTTACAGTTTTCTTTGGCACTAGTTCAGACAAAAAAAAGTCATTTTTTTGTTAGTGTTCTGATAATCGATAAACATTTGTTTAAAAAAACTTTGAAGGTGTGTTTGCTATGCTCAAAGGAAGCTCCGTTTCATCGTGTTCGCGGTAGCAAAGTGAAAGATATATATCAATATATATATATATATATATTTCTTTTTAAGATATCTTATAAACTATATTAGATATCTTATTAAGTATATAAGATATCTTATAAACGTTAGATGATATCTTATAAACTTTAGATGATATCTTATAAAGTATATTAGATATCATATAAAGTGTATGAGATGTCTTATATAAGATATCTTATAAAGTTTATAAGATATCTTATAAAAACTAGATTAAAAGATATATTATCTATTATATGAGTTATCTTGAAGTTCGAATAAATTGTAAAACGGCTTGCTATATATGTAAGTCATAGAATTAAATATTAGATATGTATGTTACAGATGTTACACAATATAAAGTATAATTATATTATAAAATTTCAACCTATGTTGACTCTCTCGGTTTAATTGTTTAATAATTTTAATGAAAATATTCTTTTTAAAGTTAGTTCTTTTTTTTTTCTCACATTCATAAAACTATGAGTAAAAGGAGACGTGGAATATACATTAATGAAACAGCAATCTAACAACCCAAATAAGCGAAATACATGATAAAGAAGTCAACATAAACAGTATATAGTTGTCTATAAATTTTTTATGGAGCTTTAAATTCTCCAAACAAACAAAAAATATTATAATTCGTTGCGGATTAATAGTAGGTTTTTCACATCGCACCCAATTTTTAAAAAAATCCATAGTATATTCTTTTATTTAGTCAGTCCACCGATTGAATTGAACAAAAGGTATGAAATAAATGAAGATACGATAAAAATCAGAACCAGAAAAATCACTTATTCTTATAGGTAAAAAAATATAAACAAATTAATAGAAAACACTTATACCGTATCGCTCTATATAAGATTTCATTCGACCATTTTATATTTTTTTGTTATAAATTTGAATTTGGATTTTGCCTATTCCAGATGTCAAAAGAAAATATTTAAACAAAACTCATCAAAGATACCAGTTTTTAACTTTATACGCCAAACTCGCTTTTCGTCTACAGAAGACTCATCAGTTACGCTCGAATTTAAAAAGTTTAAAATCCAAATAAAATACGAGGTTAAAGAGCATTGCGGGCATTAATTCCAAAAGGTTTTTACCAAATACAGACTCCAGGGGTGTGATCAATTTCTTTAAAATGTAATCGATTAAATTATAACTAATTTGCTTATTTAATGTAATCGATTACATTACAATTACACCTAAATTCAGATTTAATCGATTACATTAGATTACCTTATTTTTTTAAATAATCATGATTACTTTGGATTACGTATGATTACAAAGTTTATTGTGATATTAAAGAATCTATAAGTCTTATTGACTTTTTATCTTTACGAAAAAGGTATTTTTTTTGAAAATTTGTTCTTTTTATTTCCTTAATATATATATCAACCAGGTACAACCCACCATTTTTTCGTAAAATGTCCTGTACCAAGTCAAGGATGTGGCAGTTGTTATCAAATAGTCCGTTTCTATGTATGTTGGCGTTTGTTTTTTTTTTTTTTTGTAGCAGTTCAGTGTTTCTATTGTTCTGTTGTTTTCCTCTTATACTTGATTGATATCGGTTTTGGTTTGTGACCCGGATTTATTAATTGATTTATGAGTATTGAACAGCGATATAATACTGTTGCCTATATTTATGCATCTTATTCAGAATGTAGACGACTAGAAGCAGCGTAACACGCATACAGTTTGATAGCATAGACAAGTGTTACCTCCGGTGTCAAAGATGTTCGCATTGTTTTATAGACATTTGAGTCAGGAATATGACAATTGTTATCCATTCGTTTGATGTGTTTGAGTTTTTAAATTTGTCATTTAATTAGGGACGTTCCGTTTTTAATTTTCCTGGGAGTTCAGCATTTTTTGTTATTCTACTTTTTATGCACAATTAACTAAAAACCTGAACCAATTATGAAAAATCAATTAAGTAGTTTCATTGTGTGTGGGGATATAATTGACGCATCCATGTTTTTACAGGAGTTTATCACTACTTCATTTTTTTTTACAAACAATAGTCGAGCTTGAGAGTTTTTTTTTAATAATTTGAATTATTTGGACATTTTTCATTCATAAATAGTTTAAAGGTAATCTATTTTAATATTTACGTCATCAACTGGCATTAAGTGGTATAGTGATGGCCGCCTGCCGCCAGACACAGCAATTATCGCACCCTAATTTATTAGCCACTAGATGGGCAGGAACTTGTTTGTTTTTTCAAATATATATTTCTCGATCTAGGACATTCAAACTCATAAGTTGAAAACAAACTGACAACGCCATGGTTTAAAAAGAAACAGACAAACAGACAAACAATAATACAAAAACACAACATAGAAAACAAAAGACTGAGCAACACAAACCCCACCAAAAACTGGGGGTCATCTCAGGTGCATAGGAAGGGTAAGCAGATTCTGCTCCACATGTTGCACCCGTCGTGTAGCTCATGTTTGTACAAGACCTGTAATAAGTCTAATTCAGTAGGTCACATTCTGGAAAAGGGGACGGGATTGTAGTTACTTCATCAGAAACATGTCCGCTATCATCTGTGAAACGGAAATTCTATAACGGTCAACCAACTCGTGATGGTGTCCGGTATACTTACGAAGAGATGATTTCAACTTCACCACTTGGAACTCTTGGTTTAATAGCTTCCTTGTGAGCAGCAACCTTCTATCAAGGAAATCATGATTGGAATTACTGGCATTGGAATATGGATGATATATATTTGGTATGCAGGCGCTGTTAGATTGTTGTTACATAGAAGTGGGAAGTTTACAATTGAGAAGTTGAAATCATCTCTTTCGTCGTAACGTTTTTTTTTCAACTAACCCTTATTGTCAATTTCGAGATGTAAGTCAAGATATGAGGCAGACTTATTTGTATCTGTTGTATCCTTTATTTCAAGTTCGGAGGGATAGATGGGCCAATATGCGCAATTAAATTGCTCCGTAGGCGGTAATGGTAACGTTTTATTCTTTAGCCCAGTCCATATCGTAAACTTGGATATGTATGATGGCTCGTTTCGAAGTTGAGACATTGTCACATATGCGGTTAAATTTTCGGGATACGTAGTGATATTCTTTTTTCCGTAAATTAGCATACCCCGAAAATCATTTCGTGATGCGGCTCCTCGTGGTAAGAAATCCCTTTTTTCACACATTAGGTTCTTTGAAAATTTAATACTTTCAATAAATTTAATAACTCCGTTGTTTTCACACATTTATTCTATGGTCTACTACTTTCCAAATCAACACAAATTAATTGTTAAGCTCAGTCACTTGTTAAAAATAGAAACATGTCCAATATCACTACACAGAAATTTTTTGTTAACGCACAACTTTTGAGTTCCTCAATTTGAGGTGAATTAAGGATATTGACCGACATGCAATAATAGAATATATAATATGGAATGTGGAATGTCGTTTTTCTTTTATTTTATTTTCACTCTTATGTTGTCTTTCTTTTATAATCGTATGGTCTCGATTCTCACTTCTGTCATATTTAACTATTGAAAAATATTAATTTTTATTCTATTTTATTTCCTCTAACCACAGATTCAACTACACCTCAAAATAATGAAACTACATCTCCTTCAACGAGGTCCACTAAAACTCAAAATTCTGGAACTACATCTCCTTCAACGATGTCCATTACAACTCAAAATCCTGGAACTACATCTCCTTCAACGACATCCACTACAACCCAAAATCCTGGAACTACATCTCCTTCAACGACGTTCCCTACAACTCAAAATCCTGGAACTACGTCTCCTTCAACGACGTCCACTACAACTCAAAATCATGGAACAACATCTCCTTCAACGAGGTCCACCACAACTCAAAATTCTGAAACTACATCTCCTTCAACGACGTCCACTACAACTCAAAATCCAGGAACAACATCTCCTTCAACGACGTCCATTACAACTCAAAATCCTGTAACTACATCTCCTTCAACGAGGTCCACTACAACTCAAAATCCTGGAAGTACATCTCCTTCAACAACGTCCATTACAACTCAAAATCCTGAAACTACATCTCCTTGAACGAGGTCCACTACAACTCAAAATCCTGGAATTACATCTCCTTCAACGACGTCCATTACAACTCAAAATCCTGAAACTACATCTCCTTCAACGACGTTCACTACAACTCAAAATTCTGAAACTACATCTCCTTCAACGACATCCACTACAACTCAAAATCCTGGAACTACATCTCCTTCAACGACGTCCCCTACAACTCAAAATCATGGAACTACATCTCCTCCAACGACGTCCACTACAACTCAAAATCCTGGAACTACATCTCCTTCAACGACGTCCATTACAACTCAAAATCCTGAAACTACATCTCCTTCAACGAGGTCCACAACAACTCAAAATCCTGGAACTACATCTCCTTCAACGACGTCCATTACAACTCAAAATCCTGGAACTACATCTCTTTCAACGACGTCCACTACAACTCAAAATTCTGAAACTACATCTCCTTCAACGACATCCACTACAACTCAAAATCCTGGAACTACATCTCCTTCAACGACGTCCCCTACAACTCAAAATCCTGGAACTACATCTCCTTCAACGACGTCCACTACAACTCAAAATCATGGTACTTCATCTCCTTCAACGACGTCCACTACAACTCAAAATCCTGGAACTACATCTCCTTCAACGACGTCCACTACAACTCAAAATTATGGAACTTCATCTCCTTCAACGACATCCACTATAACTCAAAATCCTGGAACTACATCTCCTTCAACGACGTCCACTACAACTCAAAATCCCGTAACATCTCCTTCAACGACGTCCACTACAACTCAAAATCCTGTAACTACATCTCCTTCAACGACGTTCACTACAACTCAAAAGCCTGGAACTACATCTCCTTCAACGACATCCACTACAACCCAAAATCCTGGAACTACATCTCCTGCAACGACGTCCACTACAACCCAAAATCATGGAACTACATCTCCTTCAACGACGTCAACTACCGCTCAAAATCATGGAACTATATCTCCTTCAACGACGTCCGCTTCAACTCAAAATCCTGGAACTACATTTCCTTCAACGACGTCCACTACAACTCAAAATCCTGGAACTACACCAACAACGACTACAAAACCTGGTAAATTATTATTGTATTCTTTGTTTTTCTTTTTAGTACGTTTATCAATACATTAAATTAAGTGAATGCTTTATTTTTTTAACGATAAAAATAAAAGGGGAATGTACATATAAGGGTGTGGTTGGGGGTTTCCAGAATATAGAATAATAAGCAAATAATAAAAAGAATAGAGAAAAATGGATGAGAAAAAAAAGAATAGAGAATAATGAGTTGCTAACATATAAGATTGGAGAAAAATGGGCAAAAAGTATAAAGAACAGAGAAAAGTGGCCTAAAGAATACAGAAATGAAGAACCCCTCCCCCACATCCAGACTCTCACATATTAATGTTTAAAATATAGGAAAGGAAGTGTAGTAATATATTTCTCATCTACAGGCGGTCATGCTTCGTCCAAATTTTCAACAGCACTTGCATTGGTATCGCTTTAAACTTATAAAATTGGCGTACACAATTTTACACCTGGTTTCTATGATGAGCTTATTTACAATCAATTATTTAAGAGAAATTAAAGTTTTAATATTGAATTGCACGATAAAATCAGTAGGCCAAAAAGTATTTAGAATTTCCAACAATGGACTTATTTGCAGAATTGTTTTATTATTATCATTGATATGGGTTTTAGACGTCTTTGGGATGTATAAATTTAGCATGTGACATGTTCCAATACATTTATTTGCTGTTAAACATAATAGAAATGCGACCGAAACATCGTATTTAGCGGGGTTTTATGGAAATATTATATTTAAATCTAACTATTGAAAGGCAATTCATACAACACCTATAAATGTAACTAGAACACAAGTTTTGAGTAGCCTAAAGGAACAATATAAAAATACTTATTCATTTATTCGTTTTATTTATTAATGGACTATTTATTCCTCAGAGAAACATATTTTACCTCTTTTACCTCGTTTTTCAAAATGTGAAGTTTGTCAGAACTGAATATGAACAACATGCGCCGTTATAATGGAGAGGTTCACGTTCTTTTCAACTTACGGGTAACTCTGTTATCCACTTCGACAAAAGTGAAACATAACGTAGACAATATAACCAGTCTAGTTTGCCTTTTTATAACGTTTTAAATTATATTTTGCAGAGGCGATGTCATGCCAATGTCCATGCAGCTCTCTTGGATTTTGGGCAAGGAAAGACTTATCCAACTATTCAATAGACGAACTTCTCGAAATGTTGGCTCCTGAACTGGCAAAAATCGAGAAAGAATTATCCGTTGACGAATCCAACTTGTCGGCGACGATTAATAAAAGGATAAGTGCAAAAGATGAGAGAAAGTCTTCTCAGTCCATCGGCATTCTTGGAATAGTCTTCATTGTTTCCGTCTTATTGGGCGTCGTTATCATAGATATGATGTCACTTATGAAATTCATGAAGCCTAAATTGAAGAGAGGAAAAACTGATACTTCAAAACCAGAAGAACGGCCAGAATAGATGATAGAATTCAATGAATCATATAAATCTGACTCCATATTTAAGTTTTAAGCAAGATATTTAAACGTGTTTCGTTCTATACTGGATACCCTTTGTATTGATTTTTCAAGAACGAATCAGTAGATATAGTCTTCTTGGAATATACCTTGCAGATTACTTCATTAGGTGGTTTAAGTTTTCCCTACTTGTTGTTGAACTAGATTTGTCTGCCTTCATTTATAGAATTTCATGCTGTGTGGTTTTTTTTTTTAATAATTTATACGAAATTATTATAATCACATTTTGCATGAACAGCGAAATCGCTTTTAGCTAAAAATGTGATCGTCACTTCCTTTTATTTGTTACAATCTAAAAATCATCACACACAGCATTCAAGTATATTTTTTGCAGATCCTTTAAATAAACTATGTAAATGTAATAATCATTTCGAAATCATAGTGTAAAACTAAACACAAACTTCCATAATCATTATCTATGCATACCATTGGATAATAATGTATTTGTCAATTTTAAAAAATATCACAGGTACACGAACAATGCTTGAACAGTATTTTGACTAATTGGGTAACGGAGCATATTATTAGCTCACCTGGTCGCAGCCAATTGAGCTTTTCTCATCACTTGACGTCCGTCGTCCGTCGTCCATTGTCGTCCGGTCGTCATAGTCGTCGTCGTCGTTAACTTTTTACATTTTGAACTCTTCTAGAGAACTACTGAATGGAATGAAACAAAAACATAGCATGAATGTTCCTTATGAGGTGCTGACCAAGTGTTATTACTTTGTAGCAAATCCATCATCCAAGATGGCCGCTAGTGGGGGTTTCGTTTAACATTGGACCCTATGAACAATACACGTCTTATTTTATAGAAGCACTAAATGGAATGTAACTTAACATAGCATGAATATTCCTTATGAGATGCTGACCAAGTGTTGTTACTTTGAAGCCGATCCATCATCCAAGATGGCCGCCAGAGAGGGACTTAGTTTTACATGGGACCCTAGGGGAAATAATACAAATGTCTTCTTTTAGAGAACCATTAAATGGAATGAAATAAAACATGGCATGAATGTTCCTTAATAGGTGCTGACCAAGTGTTGTAACTTTGTAGGCGATCAATCATTCAAGATGGCCGCAAGCAGGGACTTAGTTTTACGTAGGACCTTATGGGAAATATATACAAATGTTTTTCTTTCAGAGAATCACTGAATGGAATAAAACCAAACATGGCATGAGTGTTCCTATTGAGGTGCTGACCAAGTGTTGTTACTTTTTAGCCAATCAATCATCCAAGATGGCTGCCAGCAGGGAACTTAGTTTAACAAAGGACCCTGATTGAAATACATACAAAAGCCTTCATTTGAAGAACCACTGAATGGAATGAAACCAAACATGGCATAAATGTTCCTTATAAGGTGCTGACCAAGTGTTGTTACTTTGTAGCAAACGGGGGACTTAGTTTAACAAAGGACCTTAATAGAAATATATACAAATGTCTTCTTCTAGAATAATGGATTGAAACCAAACGTGGTATGAATGTTTTGTTTGTTTTTTTTTTTTTTTTTTTAAGTTGCTGACGAAGTGTTGTTACTTTGTAGCTGATTTGTCATTGTCCTTATAAAGTCATTTTCTACAATTTCAATGAATTTATTGGTAATTTCTGTAAACTTTACAAAAGTCTTCTGCTTTTGATTAAATTACGGGGCCAATATTAAACCAAGTTTGGCCTCAATCATTATTAGGGTATCTCTTATGATTTTAATCTATTTTTACATAATTTCCAAAACCAAAGTAGAATTAGATGAGCGACAGAGGCTCTTGAGAGCCTCTAGTTTTATACTATTATCCTGGGTTGCATTCATACACCTAAATTGTAATCATTATTTGAATGCAAGAGACGTACTCGAATGATCCGTTTTGAGTCAATAAACGTTCAGCATTTATGTCAACATTGCGCACAATGTTTTAATAAATTATAAAATTCACCAATTTAACGATTTCATTTTTGCATCAGCAAAAGATATACTGATAAAGGATAATTGTTATCTGTAATATCTTTTAACTTTTTGTGTTGTTGTAAACTTTTAAGACGTTTTAAAATATACAGTCATATGACCATCATCAAACGTTTATCTCCAAAATTATTAAGGTTATTGTCATCAGGTCCCTTATTCTTTTTCATTATATATACCATTCTCAATTACATGTATTTAAGAAATGAATGCTTCTTTTTGTAATTTAATTGGGGTGTTAAAGTGTTGACCGAAGCACGTTTTGTATGAAGCGCGGTCCAAGAAATGTGTGCACGATCAACACTTTTACACTCCATTTAAATTACAAAAAGAAGCATTCATTTCTTATAATTACATTTTTATACTAATAAGACCATGAAAAAAAGTTTTACCAAATTTTTATTTTATTTACCTGTACATTTTTTTGTAGAAGCACGTGTCATCACAAATGTAACATTTCATTTTGGTATGAAGTTTGATTTTTGAATGACGCGCAATTGTTGATTTGAAAACTAACGAATTCTTTTGAAACATACATGTAATATAATTTTCCCAATTGTAGTTTCGCTATAATGACACAAGTGTTGCCCTCATATGAGGTGAATATCCAAATTGTAAATCCGATATGGCCTGTCTTCCCGAGGACTTTGTGAAACCATAATAGCATATCATAATTATTTTTTTGATTGAAGAATTTTAACTAGAGATTATACCAGTGTTAAAAATAATCAAAGTGTATAAGACCTGAGCCAAGGGAACAGTTGTTTACACATCTTTAAACAATGTTTTGTGTTTTACTGATAAAAAAAAATGATAACGTTGATAGTAATTATCATAAATGAGACAAAATGATGATAAGTACCCATTTTGCATGAGGCAACTCATCCTGATGAAGGATATTTTTTATCCAAAATATTCAATTATTTTTGGTGGTGTTGTAGCCTTTTTAGACGTATGTTATTACTTTTCATTTTTTAGATTCAACAAAATTAATTGTACCCACCTATATGAATGGTTTTAAATGCTTGTTTTATTTTGTGCGGTTCTTAATTCACGATCTTGATAACTGCCATAAAGACTATAAAGTTTATCATGCACTGTTAACAATCTTCGAGCAATAAATCCAGACTATTAAAATGAAATATCAGGAAGAGAGCTCAGTTGTATATTTTTCTGTGGAACATCGAAAGAAATGATAAAATTTGGTGTAAACGTCCCTGTGTTATCCATTTTTATTCTAATTTTTAATTTTTTTTCAAAAGCTCAACATGAAATCTAGTGCAGAATAAACCAAGTGCATACATGTTATTTCCATTGAGTTCTTCTGTATCAATTTAATCAAAAACATCAAAGATGCCAGGCTTATAAAACCGTGTTTTAAGGTGACTAACAGACATATTGAGAACAAAAGGAGTCCACGAGAAACAATAAATAATAGTATGTCCTACCTGGATAGAAATTTTCGCTGAAATACGAGCACTTGGGGGGATATTTTAAAAGCAGAGAATAACGAAATAATTTTGAGACCAGAGATTTATCAAGGATACATGTTCTATGTGAATATCTTTCATTGTAATCCAAACACGTTGAATAACATTTTTTGGTGGTTAGGTAGATATTTCCATTTTGCATCATGCAACTCATTCTGACGAAGGATATGTTTTATTCGAAATATTTGTTTTTATTGTTGATGGTGTTGTAACATTTTTTGACATATGTAATTACTATTTGTGTTTTAGATTCATTAATATTAATTGTACACACCTATATGAATGGTTTCACTCGCTTGTTTTATCTTCGTAGGGGATTACTTTTTACAACAAGAACACATTTTTTACTACAGATTATTGTGCTTGTATTTTCTCATGTTGGCATTGTCTGTTGTGTTTTTTGCAATTTTATGTGAATTAAACAAAAAATGGATATGAGGATTTGTTTTAAATTAGTATGAATTCATATTTGCATTGATATTTATTTATTTATGTATTAATCCTTATTAGTATATGTAATGTTTCTCTTATTAAGTTTGTATATGTTTTATATACTGATTTTACATAAAATAGGGGCATTATGTTTTTTCGGTCTGTGCGTCGGTCTGTTCGTTCGTCCTTCAATCCGTCTGTTTGTCCGTCAGTTCGTCTGTCTGTCCCGCTTCAGGTTAAAGTTTTTTGTCATGTTAGTTTTTGATGAAGTTGAAGTCTAATCAACTATAAACTTAGTACACATGTTCCCGATGATATGATTTTTCTCATTTTAATGCTAAATTACAGTTTTGACCCCAATTTCACGGTCCACTGAAAATAGAAAAAGATAGTGCGAGTGGGGCATCCGTGTAATATGGACACATTCTTGTTTTCATATGGATTGATAGTAAATGTGATGTGAAAGTTACTACGGTAATCTATTGAGATTTGGGATCAATTCTTTATTAGGGTATTAATTATGTGTGGTCATATGTTTGGTATAAGTCAATGAGACAGAAACGCAAAGACATAAATAACTAATTATAATAAACATCTAATAAAGGTCAACGTCCATTCTTCCATTATTCTTCAGATGTCTATACACATGGCAAGCTCTAGGTTGTCCCAGGTTAAAAAAAAAACATTAAAATATTAAAAATATACTATTTAAGATTTGCCATTAATACCAAAATCACCTTTGACCAAAAAACATGTTGATAATGATATCACATAACAAAGAGAGGGACTTCGGTGACCGAGTGGTCTAAATAGTTCAACTGCTGTATCACTAGCCTGTTAATACTTGGTTTTGGGGTTTGAATCCCGCACGTGGCAGGTGCATTTGACTCCAATCTTACTTCACTAGGATTGTCAGTTTTCCTGCCAAAGACCAGTGGTTCTGTCCGGACACTCTGGCTTTCTCCACCAAAGAAATAACGCCACGAAATAGCCAATAGTGCTGAAAGTGTCGTAAAACACCAAAAGTTAATAAGTTTAGTTAATCAGCATAAAGACTGGATAAAACTGTATGTAGACGTTTCTGTCTTGCGTAATCTCTTAGTCGGTACTGTGCACTCTCACAAATGTTATAGAATGTTCTTTAATTGTACGCTATTTTTTACATTATAAACGTGTATATTGCTGTAATTTTGAGTTTCCACCATTAAGTTATTTGAAGTGGAATGTATGAATAAAATGCTTCTGATGAAGTCAGTTAAGGCCTCGGAGGGCGAGTGGTCTAAGTAAATTAGTTCATCTACATTGATCATCTGCAGTGATCTGTTAAATCGGAGGGTTTGAGTTTGAATCCCTTTCATGGCGCGGTTTTTTCGATTCTGATCTGTATTGACCTGGCTTGTCCTGCCGTCGGTCGGTGGTTCTCTCCGATTACTTCGGCTTCCTGTACCATTAAACACTGGTCACCATGCTTAACGTCGATAAAAGTTGCATTGAATCCCAACCAACAAACATTATTGTCAGGATAATTGGCATTAGCCATCGTCAAACAACGTCAAAACTATATTCTCTAAACATCATCACAATCAAAGTTAAAGAGAATGACATGCAAAAAATAGTAAAAAATTAACATAGTTTGGTAGAGGCGAGTAAACATATGTGTAGTATAAAGGGATACAATATGAAAACAAAATGATAATGTCGTTTAGTCATTTCCGTGAAAAAGTTCCTCCATTTGAAAAACATTTAAGTGACATGACGACATCGGTGCTGCAGTGTTGTCATAAGTTATAAGTTTTCTTCAATTAAGTTAATGCTATGCTTATGTATTTTCTGTGTGACAGATGTTCGTATTAAAATAGCATAATTATTTGAGTTTAATTGTTTCACTTTATTTAACTTGAGATAAAGACCGCTAGACGTTAAGCATCAATCAACCAACATTTTAGCTTATCTCTGAATGTGTATATTTCCTATCAATTGGCTTGTATTAACTTTCTTATTTGCCCTTGTAACCACTTTGCCAATAATAACCAAACTCGATGGTTCATGTTTGTCATAGTTTTTTTTCCTAAAGTATTTTGTTATTAGTTATGCCGTTAGGTTTCTCGTTTGAATTGTTCCCATTTTATCATGTCAGAGCCTTTTATAGCCGATTATACGGTGTGGGTTTTTCTCATTGTTGAAGGTCGTACGGTTGCCAATGATTGTTTATACCCACTCATTTGGTAGATAGTTGTCTCTTTTGCAATCATACCACATCTACTTATTTTTACATCGGAAGGAATAATGTACAGAATGTTACTTGACAAATGTAACGATGAGTTTATTGTCAATTTCTTTATTCTTTTCAAGAAAGACCGTAGAGCTGATATAAAAAAAAACCTAGAGCCTTATAGCAGCCTGAATCGTTCATTTTAACGAATTCATCCTGAATACTAGTAGTAAAAATAGGCTTTTCATAAGGACCAAAATATAACATATCTTAAAGAACCCTTTAAAAAACCATTCTGCATAATACGTTTTCGCTTCCTTTTATCTGTTCTTAAATAAAATTTAAAACCTGATTTCCCATAGGTTTCAATGTGAATATGTACATCACCTTGAACCTTTTGGAATGTTGAAAGTATCAAATGGATGGTTTGCTTTCGTTCACGTTCTGTGTTTTTGTCAAAAGAAAAACAAAATGTATTTCCAAAAGCGTGTTCAAAGCCACAGGTCATAAGATAATGGCGACCATTACTTAGAAAGTACCTTATAATAACCATCTCTGCAAAGTTTGGTTTCATTCTGTCTACGTTGTTTTCAAGGAGACATAAAATATGTGAAAAGTTAACAGACATAATCTGGACGACGGTTGTCATGTGGTGGTCAAAAGCTCACATATTTGTTACGTTTGGAGGACGTGTTTTTCACAAACAATCGGCGCTCCCACGGGAACCAAATGTGCCCCTCTTCTTGCCGACTTGTTCCTTTATCCATATGATGCTGACTTCATACAAGAACTTCTTAGGGAAAAAGAAAAAAAAATGGCAGTATCCTTTAACTTTACTCTCCGCTATAAAGATGATGTTCTATCACTAAATAATTCAAAATTTGGTGACTATGTTGAACGCATCTATCCCATCGAACTTGAGATAACGGATACAACAGATACAGTTCAGTCTGCCTCATATCTTGACTTACATCTAGAAATTGAAAAATGAGGATCGGTTGAAAACAAAACTTAACGACGAAAAAAATGATTTCAGCTTCCCGATTGTGAACTTTCCATTTCTATGTAGCAACATTCCAGCAGCGCCTGCATACGGAGTATATATATATCCCCGTTGATATGATATTCCAGGGCATGTATTTCCTATCATGATTTCCTTGATAGAGTGCTGTTGCTTACAAAGAAGCTATTAATACAAGAGTTCTAAGTGGTGAAGTTGAAATCATCCCTTCGTCAATTTTACGGACGCCATCACGAGTTGGTGAACCATTATGGAATATCCGGTTCACAGATGATAGCGGATATGTTCCAAATGTCATAACTACAATCTCGTTCCCTTTTCCCCGAATGTGACCTACCGAATTAGGCTTATTACTGGGTTTGTACTAATATGTGCAACACGACGGGTGCCACCTGATGATGATGATGATGATGATGATGATGATGATGATGATGATGATGATGATGATGATGATGATGATGATGATGATGATGATGATGATGATGATGATGATGATGATGATGATGATGATGATGATGATGATGATGATGATGATGATGATGATGATGATTGATGAATGGCGGTATACTTCAGAGAAAGTCAATATACTTCCCGTCTGGCATATATAAGATGCAACTATTTCATATCCATTCCTTGAAAGAAGTACAAGTTCAGTTGTTAATCTCACAAAGGTTGACAGTTTGGTATAAATTTAGTCTTCAGTTCGCAAATTGGTAAAAAATAGTAACAATGCCCATGGATATGTTGATACAAACAAAATCACCAGTTTCTGATTGATATTTGATACAATTATTGGTTTAAATAAATAACACATTTACAACTTAAGATTAAAGTAGAATGGAAGTCAATAACATTTAGGAGAAATGCAACACCGTATTTATCTTTTATATCTTTACAAATCGAATGATACGTCTTTTGAAATAAGCACATGTGGTTTCTGTGTAATTAAGAACGATGGCATTAGTTGAAACTGTTACCAGTCATCTGTGGAATTACACATAAGTGGTCTGGAATTGATATTTTGACAAGGAAAGTGACTCAATCTTCCTGCGTCAAATCTTTTGCAATCATAAATTTAGTATCGATCTGGTGGTTTGAATTAACCTTTTTTATGACCCTCCCATATAGGAGAAATCTCTATCTTGTACGTACACTTTAAAATCAGAAAACGTTCGTCCTATGGCGCTCATTTCAACTACTTGTTCTCTTTTGAAGTGAAATGAAAACCTCTTATCAACCTATTGGCAAAATCCAGGTTTCTGAGAAGCACGTCTTTAAGTGACACATCGCTTTATTTTGCAGATTAGACAAATACGGCGTTTATCTTTCCATGCTTCATAGAGAGGTATATCCCGAATATTAGAAAATACCACTGTTCTGTTTTGGTCGTCAACATCCGGGGAATTTTTGGCATGACCTCTTTCAAGTATGCCTTTCATTAAGTAAAAACATTGATCTCGTTATTCTAAATCTTTGCGAAGATTCATGTCCAAACCCTTGTGCCACCTTTCTATGCTTGAACCTTTATGTATGAAAGCTGTTGTCGATTATACTTGAATGGCAATAGATCTGTACGAAAGTTCCTTTCCATGATACATATAAATTCTCGGTCATCACCTATTAACCCTGGCTAAACAAGTGGAACATTACATAGTAAGAAACCAACGAAGCTCCGAAATAATCGAAAAGTTTTGATTTAATCTTTCTACTAGTATTGTCACTCAAATGTGCCTTCAATGATATAATATTTTCAGGCGATTTCCTCTAAACTTATAGAAACATACATTTGTTTTTCATCTTTTGCAATTACCTTACTCTTACTCTTCAGCACCCTGTCATGACTAAACGGAGCAGGATATATTCCTTATATAAATGGCAGACGGTTGGTAAAACTTTCCATTGCACGTTTTACGTGATTGGTTAGCAAGGCACTTTTAAAATTATTCCTAATCTGCCTTATCAAACGCCTCCGCTCGTCAATCGATTTAACCTTAAATGTAATGTATTCGTTAAGAATGTGGCTAGTTCAATGAATCGGACACTTTTGGTGGGGTTCGTGTTGCTTAGTCTTTAGTTTTCTATATTGTGTCATCTGTACTATTATTTGTCTGTTTGTCTTTTTATTTTTGGCCATAGCGTTGTCAGTTTGTTTTTTTGATCTATGAGTTTGACTGTCCCTCTGGTATCTTTCGTCCCTCTTTTTTAAACTATGATCAACGCTCAATGAGTTGGTGTTGAACAAGAGGCTCTCAAGAGCCTGAATCGCTCACCTGTAATTTTTTGCTTAAATCTTTCATCAATGATTAGTTTTGCTTTTGAATATATATTAATGAGTGGCTTAAAAATTCCATTGAGATGTTCTTTGTATCTGTCATATTTTCTTCAAAAGCAAAGAAATACATTTTACCCCTATGTTTTATTTTAGCCATAGTGGCTATGTTTCTTGACGTACAAGTAAATAAAATTCATACTAGATACTCTGAAACTCATGCAGTCCAAATTTGGCTGAAATTAATTTAGCCGTTTTGAAGGAAAAGATCTTTTAAAGTAAGCAAACTCGATGAACAAATTGTGAAAAATTGTCTTTAAAGGGCAATAACTTCTTAAGGACACATTTGACAATTTTGGTCATATTAACTTATTGACACGAAACTGGGGTACTGTCTACGCGACCTCAACTTAATATCTACTAGACAGCAACCCAACTGTTTCCTTTAGTCTAAATCTAGGGTAGGGTTCGGCCTATGCTTCGCTCTAGGACTTCTATTATAGTTATGCTCGACTGGAATATTTTAAATTTGTATTAGGTATTATTTTTACCGGTCCATGCCACCAGTTTATAAGAGATTTAAAATGTGTGTCTTGGAACTAGATGGGTCTGAAGTCAGGGGTATCTTCTAGAATCTTTCTTAAATGATGGATAAAGAGGATCTAGACTGCTCTAATGGCCAACCTGGCCCTAACCTTTGAACTTGACCGCAGTTAGGCTATCATAGTATCGGACTATAGAGACCAACAGGAATAACAATCTGGATCGTTACCAAATATACAAGGATCTGGCGGTATCAGTTTACAAGAGAAATCATAATCCCAAGCTCAGTAGTTCTGATAGTAGTCCAGAAATAAACGGCACTTCTATATGACTCTCTCAGTATATTTTCACTCAAATATTAAGTACAATCCCACACTAACACTATAGTATAGACTTTGGTATGTGCTAGAGTAAAAACTAAAAAAAATTAATAAGCCTGGGGTTAAACAATGAATAAAAGGGCGATAGACCGACAGACCAAAAGTAACTAGCCCGACCTAACAATATTGGACGTTTCAAGCACGGCACAACAAATGTAAAGACAAGTCATCAGACTTTTCGAAAACTAGTTCTCTATTTCCACTAGTATACCAAATATACAAGAAACAAGAAACAAAAAAAAAACTACTGAAGGGAAGATAAAATAAAATAAGACTCGTTCTGTCCTGAATATGCTTTTTCACCAACGGTCTGTAAACACTGAAACGCAGGCTCAACGAAAGGGGTCGAGATCTAGGTTGATACCAATACAAATGGAAGTAACCGGGATTAATTTTTAATCAAAAGACCAATTCAGGAAAGGGACAGCTGCACATTTAATTTGTTACAGTTTTGGTGAGTCAATGGTCTAATTCTGCAGTCTCCATCATAGTTTCTTAGACCAAGAAATAAATTGTTGTAGTATCTGTAAATTTCTCTAACGACTCATTCTGCCGTTCTGCTCAGGGTTTGCATTTCGAACTCGCTAGTTAGCGCTTCAATACTTAAATGTACCGTCTTTAAGTTCAAGTCATAGATTTGAGACACGCACGTCAATGTCAATAAATAATGACCCCGAACTTTTACTTTCTTTAACCAGCGATCTATAAATAACTTTAACCTTAACAACTGACTAGCTGAACAGTTAATCGAATCTCGTTATTCGCAAACTGACACCTTTTATTCAGTTCAAAGAACTATACAAAAACTCAACTCATAAGTAAACTCATTTAACCAGCGAACTGCTTTCTAAATAAGTTACGCCTCAATACGTAAATATTCTAAGTTTCCGCTTAATATCCAATGCAAACCCTGATCAAAAACTAGCCAGTTTTAGTCAATCAAAATATATACATAAATAGGAAGGTGAGCTTCTTACCTAAAAATACTGTAATACACATTTTCTTCAATACACTAGTTATAGCATATAAAATAGCGCGAGATTCCTCACCGAGACCACTTCCAAAAAAATCGCGCACATGTTTGAAAATTCCCTTTTTAACTTTCGTCTACATACCTGAGAATCTGAGCTGGGAATGATTATCAGAAGACAATCACTGCACGAGCTAATTTTCCCTAGGAACTCAATTGAGCTCTCTGATTGGTTGAGAAAGGAAAAATATTTTGAATGCTAATGCGAGGTTTGTTACGTAACTAAAATTTAATGAATGAAAAAAAAAATTAGAAAGTAATAAAATAATAATAAATCTTTCTGGGAAAATAATTAAAAATACTAATAATGAAATAAATAAATAAACCAAATAAAGTGACCCACAAACGTAACATCACCCCCTTTTCCACAGAAGATATATGTCCGCATATTTGGCAAAATCCATGTGCAAGTTAACGTGCGCTGCTATGTGAAACTTGTTTTGTGGTCTCGTGTGCATGAAATCTAAACTTTCAACTAATATTTAAACATCTCCCCTCCTGGAATATACAAATAATTATACAAGCTGAAAATATTACTACTGAAGGGAAGTTAAAATAAAATAAGACTCGTTCTGTCCTGAATATGCTTTTTCACAAACGGTCTGTAATCAGGAAACACTGAAACGCAGGCTCATCGAAAGGGGTCGAGATCTAGGTTGATACCAATACAAAGGGAAGTAACCGGGATTAATTTTTAATCAAAAGACCAATTCAGGCAAGGGACAAGGCGTTTCTCTATAATAAAATAATTCAGTAAAGTACAACTTTTATTAAACAACACGTATATGAATCAGCTGCACATTTAATTTGTTACAGTTTTGGTGAGTCAATGGTCTAATTCTGCAGTCTCTACAATAGTTTCTTAGTTCAAGAAATAAATTGTTTTAGTATCTGTAATTTTCTCTAACGACTCACTCTGCCGTTCACCTCAGGGTTTGCATTTAGAACTCGCTAGTTAGCGCTTCAATACTTAAATTTACCGTCTTTAAGTTCAAGTCATAGATTTGAGACACGCACGTGAATGTCAACAAATAATGACCCCGAACTTTTACTTTCTTTGACCAGCGATCTATAAATAACTTTAACCTTAACAACTGACTAGCTGAACAGTTAATCGAATCTCGTTATTCGCAAACTGACAACTTTTATTCAGTGCAAAGAACTATACAAAAACTCAACTCATAAGTTAACTCATTTAACCAGCAAACCGCTCTCTAAATAAATTACGCCTCAATACGTAAATATTCTTAGTTCCCGCTTAATATCCAATGAAAACCCTGATCAAAAACTAGCCAGTTTTAGTCAATCAAAATATATACAAAAATAGGAGGGGTAACTTCTTACCTTAAAATACTGTAATACACATTTTCTTCAATACACTAGTTATAGCATATAAAATAGCGCGAGATTCCTCACCGAGACCACTTCCAAAAAATTCGCGCACATGGTTGAAAATTCCCTCTTTAACTTACGTCTACACACCTGAGAATCTGAGCTGGGAATGATTATCAGAAGACAATCACTACACGAGCTAATTTTCCCTGGGAACTCAATTGAGCTCTCTGATTGGTTGAGAAAGGAAAAATATTTTGAATGATATTGCGAGGTTCGTTACGTCACTAACATCTAATGAATGAAAAAAAAAAAGAAAATCAGAAAGTAATAAAATAATAACAAATCTTTCTGGGAAAATAATAAAAAATACTAATAATGAATAAATGAACCAAATAAAGTGACCCACAAACGTTACATTATTTGTATATCTTACTTTGATGAACATATTTGCTGTTCACAGTTTATCTTTATCATTAATAATATTCAAGATAATAACCAAAAACTGAAAAATTCCTTAAAATTACCAATTTAGTGGCAGCAACCCAACAATGCACTGTTAGGTTCGTCTGAAAATTTCATGGCTGATAAAACTTGGCCTAATGAACATTTTAACCTCTCATCAGATTTGCTCTAATTGCTTAAGTGTTTGAGATATATTAGCCAACAACTGCATTTTACCCCTATGTTTTACTTTTAGCCATAGCGGCCAAGTTTTTTGACGAAACAGAAAATAAAACACAATTTTTATTCTACACGTAGATACCCTAAGGATCATTCAGCTTAAGTTTGGTTGGAATTTGTTAAGTAGTTTTAGAGGAGAAGATTTTTTTAAGTTAGAAAACATGATAAACAAATTGTGTAAAATTGTCCTCAAAGGGAAATACTCCTTAAGGGGTCAATTGACAATTTTGGTCATTAAACTTATTTGTAGATCTTACTTTGCTGAACATATTTGCTGTTTACAGTTTATTTTTATCATTAATACTATTCAAGATAATAACCAAAAACTGCAAAATGTCCTTAAAATTACCAATTGAGTGGCAGCAACCCGAGAATGGGTTATTAGATTCATCTGAAAATTTCAGGGCTGATAGAACTTCGCCTAATGAACACTTTTACCCCATGACAGACTCTTTTGGTTTTTTAGATATAAGCCAAAAACTGCATTTTACCCCTATGTTCTATTGTTAGCCATGGTGGCCATGTTTTTTGACGAAACAGAAAATAAAACTTTATTCTATATACCCTAAGAATCATTCAGCTTAAGTTTGGTTGGAATTGGTTCAGTAGTTTCAGAGGAGAAGATGTTTGAAATAGTTTACACCAGACGGACGACGACGACGACAGACGACGACGGACGCCAAGTGATGGCTAAAGCTCACAGTTGCTTCGGAACGGTGAGCTAAAAATCGTTTCTGTCTTTCCAAGCCTTGCCGGCAGAAGGTCTTTCTTTCTAAGAAGCAACATTATGCAACGTAAAAACTTATTCTTTATTAACTCTGTTCATGAACTAACTGTGCGAATACTCAGAACGGGCCTAAATTACGGTGGATAAATTGGTTTGTGTCTACTGTTATTATAGACAAAGTTTCTTGTATATACCTCTTTCTTCACTGGTACGGTCAACATGTGATACGCCTTTTGAATGACCAAGGTAGAAGAGCAAGCCTTAATTTTCATTTTCCTTCACCAATGAAATTTCCGAAAAGGTATCAGACAAGTCGTACAGTTTTGAAAAGTCTCTATTCGTAATTCTTAGAATGACAACTTTTTCCCAGATCAGCGTAAGAGCACATGACGGAATGTTTGTGTTGCAGATTTAATGCTGTGCGTTTAAGACTGCTGTCCAGGCCATTTGACTAAAATGTCCATTTTATCAATAGAATCTGCTTGCCTTTCGTGAACCATCTTTCTAGAACGGCATTTTCAAACAGGATAAAACCAGATGCGGATCCAAGATTTTGAAAAAAGGGGGCCACGCGGGTTCCCAAAACTAGACAAAGTTTGGAGTGGAACAGGTAAAAAGTCCGGTTTTAATGTCTAATAATTTTAAAAAGCAAAATATCAGATACAAAAAGTCAACATAAAGTCTTCAACAGTATACAGGTGTATATAAATTATAAATGGAGCTCCAAATTCTCTAAATAACAAAAAAAAATAATGTCATTTATGGCGGGATTCAAGTAAGTGGATCAGATCGCAACCCATTTTCATCAATTTCATCGTATATTCTCTTTTATTTAGTCAGTCCACCGATTGCATTGGACTCACAAAAAGTATAAAATAAATGAAAACGCTTATATACAAATCAATAGAAAACAAGTAAACCGTGTCGAAGGACACTCTACAGAAGATTTCATCCAGCAACGTTATATTTTATTTTGTAATACATTTGAATTTTCAATTTGCCAAATCAGGATGCCATAAGAACATATAAGTGCATATCACACAGTCGCTAACACCAAATGTAGCATTAGGTTTCATTGTGTTTGTTTCTACATTTGTCCATTACACAAAAATATCACTACAGTAACACATGCTGATTTACAACGGCATTCAGACTAGCTAACTGTCAGTAACTGCGAGTACTTTCAGATCTGCACTTAATATCTTTTTGTTGTGGGGATGTATAAATACCCTGCCACTGATTTTTACAGTTTGCTCATATGTTGTGCTGTTATACCACTGTCCCAGGTTAGGGGAAGGGTTGGGCGCTAAAAACATGCATAACCCCGCAACATTCTATATGTGCCTGTCCCAAGTCAGGAGACTGTAGTTCAGTGCTTGTCGTTAGCTCATGTATGTCATTTTTGTTTTATGTAAATTGTTTTGTTATAAATTAGGCCGTTAGTTTTCTCAAATGAATTGTTTCATATTCTTTATGTCGTGACATTTTATCGCTGACTATACGGTGTGGGTTTTTCATTGTTGACGGCCATACGGTTTTCTATAATTGCTTACATCCATTTCATCGGAAATGTGGTGGATAGTTGTCTCAATGGCAGTTATACCACATAGCCTTTATATATATTTATACGTTTTGCATCTGTTTAAGAGGGATGTTCTGAAAAGAATTGATGATCGTGGGAAAGTTATATTTTTGTAAAAATCAAACTATGTTATTCGAGACTAAATGTGTAAAAACATTTTTTTCATTCAAATAAAATCAAGGTTGTTATTTCCTTTCAGTGATGCATAGGCGATGGAACAGAAAGGTTTAGGGGCAATTGTCTTTTTACGGGAACCTGCATTATATCACGACTTTATAGATAAACATATTTTAACGTCACATATACGGCCAGAGACAGTATTAGGTCGATTTTAATACGATCAATGCATATTTGTCTACGCAAAAAGCACAATTGCAGTTTAAAAGGTAATTTCATAACAATGTGCCATAAACAGGTCTTTTTTTCCTTTTTAAATACGGTGGATTTGAAATACATTTGTCGACGCTCATAGACATTACGTCATATTTGACACAGTAATGATAACTTTGAGT
This sequence comes from Mytilus californianus, assembly GCF_021869535.1. Classification (NCBI taxonomy): domain Eukaryota; kingdom Metazoa; phylum Mollusca; class Bivalvia; order Mytilida; family Mytilidae; genus Mytilus; species Mytilus californianus. The sequence continues at coordinate 15,987,886 of NW_026262626.1, forward strand.
AATATTGGTTGAAATACACATGATGTTCACTAAAATAAAATATTTCTAATTCATAACGTAATGGCAACATTTTAAAAGTATCTGATTTATTGCGTTATCATTACAGATAGGCCTTTTGTAATAGTGATAACAGAACCGATTGTAGCAGAATACCAAACACGACATACCATAGAATGTAGCGTAGAAGCCTCTCCTAATATCAGCTCCGTAGAGTGGAATACCACAACCGAGGCTGGAACGAAAATCCTTTCATCTGATGAAAACAACTTAGGAAAATATTTGGGATCTTCAGTTACTTCTCCGTCACTAGATATCTTAATGGCAGATTTTACGGACACGGGCCAGTATATATGTACAGCTGAAAACATCTTTAAGGAAACGTCACGTACTGTAGTTGATATACAAGTGTATGGAAGTGAGTAATTTTGTTGTCAAAAGAATAGTGAGTGTGTCAGCATGAGTCTTTATTTTATTTAATTATTTTATTTTGCTGACTGCTTCGTCTTCTCATTACAGAATTGGTAACGAACATTATTTGAAATTGACGTTCTTTTACTGGATAATCAGACTTTACACTATAGAATTTTTTTCCTCAGATTGACTTAGCGATTAACTTTTTCGTGTATTATTTCAGTTTCACTGACAGTTTCATTTACTAATTACAAAATTGTTTACGGCAATGGAATTGAATTGGAATGAAATGTTACTGGAAGGCCAGACATTACAAAAGTAACTTGGAGTATGCAAAAAGAGACCGAGGAACATCAAATTAATATGACGAACATATTGAAATATAACGGATCAACGTTGTTAGAACCATCTCCTACGATATATAATGTGAAATTTGAAGATTATGGGATTTACTTTTGTGAAGTAGGGAATAGTTACGAGAATAGAACAAGTCTGGAAGTCACACTTACAGTTACTAGTGGTAATTATTGCTTATACTTGAGGATGTGGATGGGGTTTACAGAATGGAGAATAAAGGACAAAACGTGCAGAATAAAGAGCAAAAAGTATAAAGAATAGAGTAAATAGGACAAAAAAAAATTAAAGAATGCAGAACTGAAGGACCCCTCTCATTCAGACCCTCATTCTTCCATTTACATTGCCGTAAAATGCGAAAATGTCTCAAAATGCAAAAATGAATCATCTGAAAAATCGATGTTAATGACTAATTTCTTAATGTAACTGTTTTAAGGAAATATTTACGCATTTGACTGTGCATGATTTATGTTGCCATGACAAAACAAGCAATTTTTAAGTGTATTCTTTATATGATAATATATCATGATGTGTCATCAAGTCATGTGATCGTTTGCTATTCAATCATATTGTCAAGTTTCTATGATACCCTCTTACAATGAAAAAATGCAATTACAAAAGCATAGAGAGTCTTTTTTTATATTTTGCATTATTCGGACATTTTTTATTCATAAACATTTTGAAGGTCATCTATTCAAATATTCCGTCATCAACTGGCATTTGGTGGTAAAGTGTTGTCCGTCTGCCGCAGGGCACAAAACTATCGCGCGCTTACTTAATAACGACAAGTGCCATTAGTTGAGCAGGCACTTCTTGGTTTGTTCAGATTTATATTTCTCGATCTTTAGTTTTTTGTCTAATGTAATGTGGAAGGTGGAATGTCGTTTTTCTTTAATTTTTCTTTTTACCATTATGTTGTCTTTCTTTCATCAACTTATGGTTTAGGTTTTCACTTATGTTATATTTAACTATTTAGAAATATCATTTGTTTTACTTTAATTCCTTTACTAACAGATCCAACTTTGTCGCCCACTACACCTCAAAATGCTGTAACTACATTTCCTTTAATGACGTCCACTACAACGCAAAATCCTGGAACTACATCTCCTTCAACGACGTCCACTTCATCTCAAAATCCTGGAACTACATCTACTTCAACGACGTCCACTACAACTCAAAACCCTGGAGCTACATCTCCTTCAACGACGTCTACTACAACTCAAAATCCTGGAACTACATCTCCTTCAACGACGTCCACAACAACCCAAAATCCTGGAACTACATCTCCTTCAACGACGTCCACTACAACTCAAAATCCTGACACTACACCTGCATCAACGACGCGAACTACACCAACAACGACTACAAAACCTGGTAAGTAGTTATTGTAATCTTTGTTTTTCTTTTTAGTACGTTTATAGTAAAATAAAATTTGGTAAATTCTTTAATTTGTTTACGGTAAAAATAAGAGGGAAATGTACATATTCAAGTTTCAAATAATAGGAAAGAAAGTGAAGTAATATATTTTTCATCTAGAGGCGTCGATGCTTCATCCAAAATGTCCAACAGCACTTGCATTAGTGTGACTTTAAACTGATACAATTTACGTGCATCTAGCATACAAACTTTTAATCCTGGTATATATGATGAGGTTATTTACAATCAATTATATAAGAGAAAACGGATAAGTTTTAATATTGAATTGAACGATTAAAATAGTAGGCCAAAAAGTATTTAGGATTTCTAACAATGATCGTATCTACAGAGATTATTATTATTATTGATATGGATATTAGACGTCTCTGGGATGTATAAATTTAGCATGTGACATGTTCCAATACATTTATTTGCTTTTAAACATAAAAGCAGATTGCGACCGAAACATCGTGTTTAGCGGTTTTTTTTATGGAAATATGATATTTAAGTCTTAATAATAAAAGGCAATTCTTACAACACCCAGAATGTGTAGGAATTTATCTGGAACAAAAGTTTTGCGTAGCCTGAAGGAATAATATAGAATTAGTTTATTTATTTATTCATTTATTTTATTTATTTATATATTATTTATTCTTTATAAAAACAAGATTTTATCTCTTTTACCTCGTTTTTTAAATGTTGCGTTTGTTAGGACTGAGTATGAACAACATGCGCCATTGCAATGGTGAGGATCAAGTCCTTTTCAACATACGGATTACTCTATTATCCACGTTTGCAAAAGCTCAATATAACGTGGACAAGACAACCAGTCTAGTTTGCCTTTTTATAACTTTTAAAATTATATTTTGCAGAGGTGATTTCATGCAAATGTCCATGCAGCTCTCTTGGAATTGGGGCAAGGCAAGATCTATCCAACTATACCATAAATGAACTTCTCGAAAAGTTGGCTACTCAACTGGCAAAAATAGAGAAAGAATTATCCGTTGACAAATCCAACTTGTCGGCGACGATTAATAAAAGGATAAGTGCAAAAGATGAAAGAAAGTCTTCTCAGTCCATTGGCATTCTTGGAATAGTCTTCATTGTTTCGAACATATTGGGCGTCGTTATCATAAATTTGATGTCAATTGTGAAATTGATGAAGCCTAAATTGAAAAAAGGAAAAACTGATATTTCACAACCAGAAGAACGTTCCGAATAGATGATATCATTTAATGGATCATATAAATCTGACTCCATATTTCAAGTTTTAAGCAAGATATTTAAACGTGTTTTTTTTCTGAACGGGACACCTTTTGTTTTGATTTTTCAAGAACGATCAGTTAATTTAGACTTTTTGGAATATACCTTGCAGATTATTTCATTAGGTGGTTAAAAGTTCCCCCTACTTGTTGTTAAAACTATATGTGTCTGTCTTTAATTATAGAATTGCATGCTGTGTGTTTTTTTTTTATAATTTATACTAAATGATTATAATCACATTTTGCATGAACAGCGGAAGCGCTTCTAGCTAAAAATGTGATTGTCACTTGCATTCATTTATTACAATTTAAAAAAAAATCAAACAAACCATTCAGGTATATGTTTTACAGATCCCTTAAATAAAATATGTAAATGTAATATCATTTCGAAATCTTAAAAGTAAAACTAAACACAAACTTCCATAATCATTATCTATGCATACCATTCGATAATAATTTATTGAGCAATTTTAAAAATCATCATATGCACAGGTACACGAACAATGTATGAACAGTATTTTGACTAATTAGGTTGTGGAGCTTATTATTTTATAATATTGTCCTTGGCTGCATTCATACACCTAAATTTCAATCTTCATTTCAATGCAAGTGATGTACTCAAAAGATTCGTTTTAGGCAATAAACGATCAGCATTTATGTCAACATTACGCACAAGGTTATGATTTTAATAATTTACAATTTTCACTAATTTCACGATGTCATTTTGCATCGGCAATTTATACTGATAAAGAATAAATGTTATCTGTAATATTTTTTAACTTTTTGTGTTGTTGTACACTTTTTAGACGTTTATAGATATACAATGATATGACTTTCATCAAAAGTTTATCTCCAAAATTATTAAGGTTATTTTCATGAGGTCCGCTATTCTTTTTTTTTAATTTTTTGTATATATACAATTCTCAATTACATGTATTTAAGAAATGAATGCTTCTTTTTGTCAATTTTTTGGGGTGTGAAAGTGTTGACCGAAGCACATTTTGTATGAAGCGCGGACGCGAGCGTGTGCACGATCAACCCTTTTACACCCCAATAAAATCGGAAAAAGAAGCATTCATTTCTTATAACTACATTTTTATGCTAATAAGACCATGAAAAAAATTTTTACCAGGTTTTTATTATTTCAGCTGCGCACTTTTTTTTTGTAGAAGCACGTGTCATCACGAATGTTACATTTCATTTTGATATGAAGGTTAATTTTTGAATGACGCACGATTGTTGTTTGCCAATCAAAATAACGAGCTCTTGTAAAACATACATGTAATGTAATTTTTCCCAAATGACGTTTCGGTATTGCCCTCATATGAGGTGAACATCCAAATTATTAACCCGATATGGCCTGTCTTCCCGAGGGCTTCATGAAACCATAGTTGTATATTATAATTTTTGATTCAAGAATTTTAACTAGAATTCATACCAGCGCTATAAATTATGAAAGTGTATAAAACCTGAGCCAAGGAAACAGCTGTTTGCACATCTTTGCACAATATTTTGTGGTGCTGATGAAAAAACGATAGCGTTGATAATAACTATATTATATATGAGAAAGAATGATGATTAGTGCCCTTTTTTATGAGGCAACTCATTCTGATGAAGGATATTTTTTATCCTAAATATTTGTTGATTTTTGATAGTGTTGTATCCTTTTAAGGCGTACATCATTACTATTAATTTTTTACATTCCATAATATTAATTGTACCTATACTAACTATATGAATGGTTTCAATCGCTTGGTTTATTTTGTGCACTCCCGATTTCACGATAAAATTTATCATGCACTGTTAACAACCTTCGAGCAATAAATTCAAACTATTAAAATGAAATATCAGGAAGATTGTCCAGATGTATAATTTTGTGTGGAGCATCGAAAGAAATAATAAATACTGGTGTAAACATAACAATACATGTTCCTGAGTTATCCTTTTTTATTTTATTATTTTTATTTTTGTTACAAGCTCAACACGAAATTTAGTGCAGATTAAACGAAGTGCCTATATGTATTTTCCATTGAGTTCTAATGTATCAATTAAAAAAAAACTCACCATGTTTTTAAAAGGTGACGAACAGATATATTTCAAATTGGAGTCTACGGATAATTTTTGACATGAGAAACAATGCATAATATTATGTCTTACCTAGATATCAGTTTTTGCTGAAATACGAGCTCTCCGAATTTAAGCATTTTGGGGGATATTTTGAAAACAGAGGATGACGAAGTAATTGTAAGACCATAGATTTATTAAGGTTACATATTCTATGTGAATATATTTCATTGTTATCCAAACACGTTGAAAATGTTTTTTTGGTGTTAGGTAGATATTTCCGTTGTGCATCAGGCAATTCATTCTGACGAAGGATATTTTGTATTCGAAATATTTATTGATTTTTGGTGGTGTTGTACCCTTTTTAGACGTACATTATTACTTTTCATTCTATAATATTAATTGTCCACACCTATATGAATGGTTTTAATTGCTTGTTTTATTTTGTGCACTTCCTATTTCACGATCTTGATAATTACTATAGAGACCATCAAGTTTATCATGTACTATTAACAACCTTCAAACAATAAATCCAATTTATTGAACTGAAATATCAGAAAGAGTGCCTAGTTGTACATTTTTGTGTGGAGCATCGAAAGAAATGATAAAAAATTTGGTGTAAAAGTTCCTTGGTTGTCCATTTTTATTCTAATTTTTAGTTTTTGTTACAAGCTCAACATAACATTTAGTGCAGATTAAACGACATGCCTATATGTATTTGACATTAAGTATTACTGAACCAATTTAAAATTAGGAGATAACTGTATTGTATTTTAAGCTCCGACGGCATCAATTGGTGATTTGATGGTTGCAAATTAAGTTTACTGGCGACGCGCTAGCGGAGCAAGAAAACGGATATTTGCGACCATCAAATCACCAATTGATGCCGTCGGAGCTTAAAATACAATATTGTTATCTCTATTCTAATGAAACTGACAGAAAACAACTTCAAGTCATACATTTAAAATCTGTCATACGTCGTCTGCGCGTGCGCGTACGTTTTCATGGCATCAATTGTAAATTGATGCCTTGAACATTAGTGACGTTATCCAATCAAATGAATGTTACAAATGATGTTGCATTAGAATTAAATTCACCATGTTTTTGAAAGGTGAACAGCAGATGTATTGCAAATTGGAGTCTATTTATAATTTTTGACTTGAGAAACAATGCATAATATTATATCCTACCTAAATATCATATTTCGCTGAAATACCCAAACTCTGAATGTTAAAGCATTTTGGAGGCCATTTTAAAACAGCGACAGAAGAATTAATGTTGACATCAAAAATTTATCCAGGATATCATGTTTTAAAAGTGTCTATCAATCCTTCTCATACTTTTAAATTGTGAGTTCATAAAAACTTTTTCAGATTTACATGGAAACATTTCTGCAGTCAGAATGAGCAAATGAAATGCTTTAAATAGAATAATCTTAGTATTGAATGCCCGGGGTTTCAGCATGCAAACCGTTTTTTTTTTAGAAAATCAATATATACGTTGTTCAATTTTCCAAGGATTTGCATTTGAGTACATTTTTGTACATTTTTTTATTAATTTTGTTTTCACAGAGGATTACTCTATACAACGAGAACGCTTTTTTACTTAGATTGTTGTGCTTGCATTTTCTTATGTTGGCGTTGTCTGTTGTGTTTTTTGCAATTTTATGTGAGTTTAACAAGAAATGGATTTTGAGGATTATTTTAAATTAGTATGAATTCATAATCGCATTGATGTTTATTTATTTATGGATTAATCTTTATTAGTATATGTAGTGATTATCTTATTAAGCATGTATATGTTTTATATACTGATTTAGGATGGTTTTTTTTATTTTGATTGATTCATATTGGTTAATGTGATGTGAAAGTTACTAATCTATTGAGATTTGGATCAATTCTTTTTTAGGGTATTACTTATGTGTGTTCCTATGTTTGGTATAAGTCAATGGGACAAAAACGCAACGATATAAATAACTAATGATAATAAACATCTATAGGGTAAACGTCCATTCTTCCATCTTTCTTCAGATGTCCATAATCATGGCAAGCTCAAGGATGCCCCGGGTTAAAAAAACTTAACATTTCAAAAATATACTATTAAAGATTTGCAATTAATACCAAAATCACTTTTGACCAAAACACATGTTGAAAATGATATCACATAACAAAGAGAGGGGCCTCGGTGGCCGAGTGGTCTAAGAAGTTCAACTGGAATTCCGGCTTCGTCCACCAAAGAAAACTGAACACCAAAAGATAATAAGTTTAATCAATCATAACAAAGATTGGATATTCAGACGTTTTTATCTTATTCACCTTCACCATTAAAAACTGGCCACAGCTACAGCCATCACCGATGAAAGTGGCATTGAATTCCAACAAACAAACAAACTGAATTCATTGTAAGGATAATTGGGATAAGCCAGCTTCCAACAACGTCAATACTATATTCTCTAAATATCATTCAATCATAGTTACAGAGAATAACATGTAAAATAGAAATAAAGATAATCATAGTTTGGTAGAGGCGAGTAAGTATACTTGTAGTATATTAAAGGGATAGAAAATGAAAACAACATGATAATGTTTATCAAGGATGACCGATTCGTTTATTATTTTTAATTGGTTTACAAAGTCTTTTTTGAAGAGAAATTTCGTTTGTGTGAAAAAGTGTATCCAGTTTTAATATATTTTAGTGTCATTAATACCATAGGAACAGCAATGTTGTCAGAAGTAACCAAGTTTTTATCAGTGACATTAATGCTGTGCTTTTGTATTTTCTTTGCGACCTATGTTTTGTAATAAAAATTGCTTCATTATTCCACCTTATTTATTACTTTATTTAACACGAAATATATGCCACGTGACGTTTAGCATCAATCAATCCGTATTTGTAGCTAATTTCTGAATGTATATAACTATTCATACTTATTTCTGAAACCACTTTGCCAATAATATAAAAACTCTGAAGAAACAATGTACATAAGGTTATGTACATTATTCCTTCAGAGTTTTTTTTTTATTATTGTCAGTTTACTTATTTTTTTTTAAAAAGATCGGAGAGCTGAGCTTAGAAATACTAGAGCCTTCCGGGAACCTTCATCGTTCACATTAATGTTTTTTGTCTAAATCGAGACGATGAAGATGAGAAGGAGGAGGAGGAGGATGGCTGGTTTACGTCTAGCGGCAAATGAAATGCATATTTTGGAGGAGAACATATTAATATTACATAGAGTACTAACCCTTATTTGTACTAGATGGACACGATGAGCCGGACGTTTAACGTGCTAATTCACAAGGTAGGCAGGAAGATTTGTCACCCTAACCAGACACATAATACTGACTCCATGTCAACCAATCTTTGTTCTTACTTCTGATTGCTGCAAGCTTTTCGGAGAATCAGCCAAAACAAATTCTGGTTTGACACGATGCAGGTTCGAACCCACGACCTCTCGCACTTGAGGCGAACATGCTACCACCGAGACGGTGTTTGCATAATCAGTAAATATAGGCGTTTTATAAGGACCAAAGTATTATTACATATCTTAAGGACCTTTTTAAATACTCTTCTGCATGATGTTTTTTCGCTTCCATTAATCTGTTCTAAAACAAAACTCAAAAACCTAGTTTTCCATAGAGTTTAAATGTGAATATATATCTGCGTGCGGTCTTTTGAATGTTGAAAGTACTGTGGAATCATTATTATTCGCTGGATACCAATTTTCATGGGTTTCGGGAGAACTGTTGAAAAACCAATTTAAATGTACAACGAATGACAAATTTTCTATTGCCTTGTACGTACACATTGGCAAAACAACGAAATTAAACATCCACGAAAATGAAAGTTTTCCTCACTCCACGAAAATTGATATCTACGAAAATAAATGAATCCACAGAAACAACTCTTGTGACATACCTGCGTAGTTTGTTTTCAATCACTTAATCTGTTTTTTTTTTCAAAGATAAGCAAAATGTATCTTCTATGGGGTTTTCAAAGTCAACATTGAAGTCCGGTGGAGACCTTATTGCATTCAAATCGGTATCATCAAAGTAACAGCATCACTTGTAAAGGACATAACCATTGACATATCTATCAAGTTTGGTTTCAATTGATTCTGAAGTTCTTGAAAATATCTGTTTACATCAGACCAATTTGATTGCCTGTTTGCCTCTTAAAGCCATAACGGACTCACCAGGACCAACACAACACTTTATGAGTCCCTTAAATGAACATGTCTAGATAATTTGTTTTCGTTTCACTTCAAATGATAATAAGAAGATGTTGTACAAATGCCTATGAGACAACTCTCTACCAGAGACCAAATGAAACAGAAATTAACAACTATAGGTTGCACTTCTGAAAATATGGACAATGCAATTTCTCATAAGAACTCCTTTGACAGCTAAAACTGTGCCACCTTTACTATGAAGTTTCGTAAAAAATTATATCATAGAATGGAAAGTTCATATGCACTTCTATTTTTTTCAAAGGTCAAAATATAGGGCTGTGCGGCATATTTTCAACATTTGTATGCCTCGAATTTCTAAGATTTTATACTTTCTAGTATACTAAAATTCTGTAACCCCCCTCCATTCACTTTTGGTCTTCCTCAGAATTCAATTTAGCAACTATCCATGTGCATTTATACTGGTAACATTCCTAAGTTATGTCGCTACGAGATGAAACAAACAGATTATATCCGGGAACCAGTAGGTAAACGAGACAAAATATCTATGAATATCAAATGTCTCTCCAAAAGAGGCTGGATTGTGAAACAGATGAATTTAAAAGTGCAACCTGTACTAACATTTATTCAAATAGAAAACTCTTTAAGAACACTTTTTCTCACAGCAATCCTTATTTATCAGAATCATAGTCTAAAAAAATCTCTGCATGTACTCTAACTTTTCATTTACAGTACCTTTAATAACCCCACCCCTGTTTCAATTTTTAAAGAATTTGAAGTCAAGACTCAAACTAATGTCAGCTTATCCTGCATGTATGTGCATGTGTTCTGACATGAAATGCCTAGAACCCGTATGAAACTACTTTGATAACAAATTGAAAGCATTTCAGAATACTATCATTAATATCTTAATAGTTAATCATTCCAACATTTAAGATTATATAAAATATCAAATCCTGCCTCTGTCTCTAGTCCCCATCTTACTGTATTCCCATTTATCTACAAAAGTTCACAATTTCTGCCTAAAATGTTCAGTTTAGAAATTTAGTCACAATAACATCATCTCTTACAGTAAATCAAACACAATTTGGCTAATACAAACTAGAAATGTTTAAACAAAGCCATATTTTTGTGTGTTTGAAGTTACCAGTTTGATATATAAATTCATTAAAAGTTTTTTTTACATTGAGAATTCCAGAAGAAGCTGAAGAATCGGATTTAAAGTTTGATTCGATGTCTTTTGCCAAATTAGTTCCACGTTCTCTGCATATGTTATATACACCTCACCATGCGAATCCAGACTAAATGATAACTTCGTAGTTTAATTTATTTAGCCTCTTTCACATTTTTTATTCGAGCGTCACTGATAGATCTTTTGTAGCTGTTCCGGACCATATGAGTATTTGAACCATACGCATATGGTCATGACCATCTGCATATATACTCATATGGTCCGACCATACGCGTATGGTCCGGGTAATTGACACGATAAACGTTGAAAAGGTGTCCTCATAAATTAATAGTTTCTAAAAATGAAATTGTGACCAATTCAAGCATATGATAGTCGTTTTTACATGATTGATTTTTAATTAAAAGAGTGAATATTACTTACAAGTAAGAATTATAGTAAAATAATTTTTACATGGTCATTATCGACTTGTCCATACGAAACTCAATAAATTACTTCAAAAAATATCTAAATGAACCGTTAAACAATAAGTAAATTGCTTAACTCACAGGCACTTTGGTCATTAAACCTTCTGTCTTTTCTTCTTTTTGTTTAAATTTCTTTTGGTGTTTAAATTGTTTTAATAAAATTATAATTTCTCAAAAATTTCTTATTGTTTTTAGCAAATTTTTTCATGTGTTTTTGCTTTTATTCATATGATCTTACAATGACAGTAAGATCGTATGAATAGGAGCAAGACAATATGTAAAAGATGAAAAAAAATCAGACAGTAACTTGTGCCGTTTTTTGTTTTGTTTTGTTCAGAGAATAAGCTTTGTGTTCCTACAAAGAAAGATCGAATTTTTCGAAAAATACCTATATGGTCTTAATACTCGCATGGTCCGGCCCGTTATCAACCAAACGAGTATGATATTCATATGGTCCGTTCATACGCATATGGTTATGACCATACGCGTATGGTCCAAATACTCATATGGTCCGAAACATAGACAAAACCCGCGTCTGGCGTACACATTTTTATGTCTAGTATCTATAATTAATTTACAATAGGAAATATGACATGTTTTGTGCTTTTGCGTTAAAATCAGAACAGGCTAAACGTAAGGATTTGTTTTATCAATTTTGCATGTTGTAGCTCCACACTTATTTTGGAAACAGCTTATTTAGACTATAATCAAAACATCATAGGTACAATTCTATCGTGGTCATGTGTCATGATATATCAAATTCTTATTTCAGCAGTTGCTTTTTCCTTTTTCCTTGTATTGATAGCCTTCTTAATTCAAAAATATTTGGTTGCTTAGGACTTTTATGTTCATAACAAGTGGTGGCTAAGGACAAAAATCATTGCTAAGGTTAAAAATATTACTTCCAGTATTGAAAATGTCATATCTACTATTCATAGCCTTAAAAGTTAAAAAAAATAGGTGGTTGCTAAGGACTTATATGTCATTGCTAGGGACAAAAATGTTATTTCTAGTATTAAAAATGTCATATTTATATTATTCATAGCCTTCTTAGTTCAAAAATATATGGTCCCTAAGGTGTTTATGTCGTTGCTAGGGACCTTCTATCTCTAACCTCGTTTGAGTTATAAGCAAACAATCTTTATTTCGGACCCGAAAAACAGTTTTGATGCCCTAGGTCCATCATAGTTGGTCCAATAATTTTGGACCCACATAACAAATGCAGATCTCGATAAGACACATATTTTCTCTATTACATTTTATCAGCCATCATTTTCGGTTATTGAGTTAATCCGATAACAAGCTAAGGTCAAAATCTAGGTTATGACCTTGACCTTTGACCTTGCGGCTTTTTCATGGTCACATGAATCGATTATCATTGATGAAGATCCTAGGTGGATACACTTTACGGTTTCTGAGTTTTAGTGGCCAACCGACATAAATAAATAATAAATAAATAAAATTCTTTATTTAACGAAGGTAAAACATTTAACAATTACATGTTAATCTTCCATGAGGCCTTCAAAATCTATTAATACAATTGCAAATAGAAAAGAAAAAAGAAAAAAAATACAAACAAAATAAAATACATAATACTGTTATACATAGCAGCTTCAATATTGAATAAGTACATATGTATTCAATAGAAGAAGAAAAAATACATTAGAATCAAGCATCTTCATTCTGTACAGTTAGAAAATAGTTTGAACATTTGATCTTAAATGTATCTAAATTATTTATTTCTTTAATATTATTTGGTAAATTATTCCCGGTAATAAGACCAGAATATTTAAATGTTCTTTTGAAAAATTCAGAATTAGGTCATGGTACATGAAGAAGTCTTGATGTTGTCGACCTGAGACAATAATTATAAAGACCAGTACAAGCAGTAAAATTAATAGATAGATAATCAGGTGCTAGACCATTCATACATTTAAACATTAACACAGCTTGAAAATATTGTATCCTCGTAAATATAGTCATCCATGCAAGCTTTTTAAACATTAATGTTGATGGAAAATCAAAAGAAACAGATAAAACTAATCTTGCAGCACGTTTTTGGAGCTTATGTATCCTCTCCAGATTACAGATTGTGGTAAGACACCATAGTGTTCAACAGTAGTCAATAATGGGTAATATATAGCTATTGTAAAATAGAATAAGACCCTTTGATGGTAAATAACGTTTCAGCCTTTTTAACAGGTATATTCTGGTTGAAATAGTTTCGCATATTTTATCAATTTGATTTGACAATGATAGATTTTTATAAATATGAATTCCAAGAAGTTTTTCAACTTCAACATTATCTAAAGTGATATTGGTTAATTTTCATCGGGGCATAACCCTACCAATGAGTCGTTGAATCTTTTCGATCCAAAAGCAACGAAGAACCAAGGTCTGGTCTTGAACAAATTCCACGCTTAAATCTCGTAACACTCCCTTACACCATGGGTCCCCAAATTGTTTACTTCATTTTACCGGGAAGTTTTTGAACCCCTGCAACTGTGGTTTAATAGTTAAATCTAATTCTGTCTTTCAGAAACCGTTTAAGGAGATTATGCTCCTTACGGAAAGGTTATATTGCTTTGGTCCAAATGTAAAAAACTTGCGCCTAAATGACCTAAATATTTTTCACTTTTCAAGTAAGTTTCCTGTAAGTATAAGGATTCCTGAGATATCCTTTAACAAGTAGTATGGCCAAAGGTCAATGTCAACCGCCAAAGCATTAAAACACACATAAAACCCTTTAAATAGCGTCAAAAACACATAATTTGCCTTTTTGTACATGACCTTGACCTTTTACCTTTTGACCTTGGTCAAGGTCATTGGTCCACGATGTCATTGCAAAGACACTATGGGTCTAGGACCTTTCGTTTAAGAGTTTTGCCTAATAATGTCTTTGAATAAATTGTCAATAGGGGTTATGTCCCCTACACAATGGTAAAATCAATACAGTCATAATTTGACAGAGTTGCCTTTTGTAGATGTTAACATTTTTCACTATTTAAATTTTCTCTATCTATAACCATTCGACAACAATAGGGAAAACAAAGAAATGTCAAAATCAAAAATATGTCCTTGACCTTTGACCTTGACCTAATTTTTCAAGTCTTGGTCAAAGGATCTCATATCAAAAGACCCTAGGTCTTAACAACTTACGGTTAATGACATTCCTCTGCATACCGAAAAAATAAAATATTCCTGTGGAGATAACCCCTATAAGAAGTCAATGGATCGCTTCGGTTAAAATTATTTAAAGTTGCGACATGTGGCAAGGAACATTTAAAAAAAAACAATGTGTCGCTTACTCTTATTGTTTATGAAAAGTAGCAATAACAATGTTTTTGGGGAGATAACTCTTATAAGGTAAATAGTACACTTTGGTGCCCCTAATACAAGATAGATTTTATTAACCCGATACTTGGTACAAAAGATCATTTGATATGTCGCGTACTTTTTTTGGACTTTTGACTTTGAAATCGACGGAGGAAAAAGAATAATAATAATAATTAAAATTCAATTCTTCTTGAACAATTGAGAGGTCTTTCCTTCCATATTTTTTTCAATATATTGTCATACACTTGTCGCACCAACATACTGGTGTTGTCACTTGAAAGGGGGAATTTAGTGGTGTTTCTATAACTAACGCTTAAATCACGTAACACTCCCTAACATCATGGGTCCCAAAGTTGTTTACTTCATTTAGTTTTTGAGACCCTGCAACTGTGGTTTAAGAGTTAAATCTATTTTTTTCTTTCCGAAACCATTAAAAGAGGTTATGCCCCTTAATGAAAGATTATATTTTCATCGGTCTAAATTTAACAAAATTGAGCCTTAATGACCCAAATATGTTTCACTATTCACGATTCCTGTAAGTATAAGGATTCCTGAGATATCCTTTAACAAGTAGTAAGGTCAAAGGTCAATGTCAACCTACAAAAGCATTAAAACACACATAAAACCCGTCAAAAACACATAATTTGCCTTTTTGAACATGACTTTGACCTTTGACCTTGTGACCTTGGTCAAGGTCATTAGTCCACAATGTCATTGCAAAAGACTCTATGGGTCTAGGACCTTTCGTTTAAGAATTTTGCCTAATATTGTCTTTTAATAAACCGTCAGTGGGGGTTATGTCCCTTACACAATAGTAAAATCAAAACAGTCATAATGTGACAAAGTTGCCCATTGTTAACAAAAGCATTTTTCACCATTCAAATTTTCTCCATCTATAACCGTTCAAGAACAATAGGGAAAACAAAGAAATGTCAAAATCAAAAATATGACCTTGACCTTTGACCTTGACCTATATTTTCAAGTTTTTGTCCAAGGATCTCATATCAAAAGACCCTAGGTCTTTACAACTTACGGTTTATGACATTCCTCTGCATACCGAGAAAGTAAAATATTCCAGGGGAGATAACCCCAATAAGAAGTCAATGGATCGCTTCGATTAAAATTATCTAAGGTTGCGACATGTGGCAAGGAACATTTAAAAAAAAACACGGAGGAAAAAGAATAATGATAATAAGCAGACGAAATACAGTAAGGTCTTTCCATTAAGAAAGGAAAGACCTTAATAATTAAAATTTCAATTCTTCGTGAACAATTGAGAGGTCTTTCCTTCCATATTTTCTTTTAAATATACTGTCATACACTTTTTGCATTAACCAACTGTTGTCTCTTGCTAGGGGGGATTTAGTGGTATATCTATGATTAACGCTAAAATCACATTACACTCCCTTTCACCATGGGTACCCAAGTTGTTCACATTTCACCGGGAAGTTTTTGAAGATGGTAAGAATAAAAATCTGTGTGGCTGTAACGGTGGTTATGCCCCTAACGTAAAGGTTATATTTCTTCGCTCTAAATGTTACAAAGTTGCGCCTTAATGACTCAAATGTTTTTCACTATTCAGGATTCCTGTAAGTATAAGGGTTTCTGAGATATTCCATAACAAGTAGTAAGGTCAAAGGTCAATGGCAAGCTACAAAAGCTTCAAAACCCACACATACAAACCTTTTAAATAGGGTCAAAATCACATAATTTGCCTCTATAGGCATGACCTTGACCTTTGACCTTTGACCTTGTGAACTTGGTCAAGGTCGTTGGTCCACAATGTCATTGCAAAAGACCTTATGGGTCTAGCACCTTTTGTTAAAGAGTTTTGCCTAATAATGTCTTTTAGCAAACCGTCAATGGGGGTTATGTCCCTAACACAATGATAAAATCAATAAAGTCATAATGTAACAAAGTTGCCTCTTGTAGAACCAAACATTTTTCACCATTGAAATTTTCTCTATCTTCAACCATTTGAGAATTATAGGGAAATCAAAGAAATGTCAAATCTAAAATATGACCTTGACCTATATTTTTAAATTATGGTCCAATGATCTCAAATCAAAAGACCCTAGGTCTTTACAACTACTGGTCTATGAGATTCCTTTGCATACCGGTAAGTAAAATATTCAAGGGGAGATAAGAAGTCGCTGGATCGCTTCGGTTAAAAATATTTGAAATGTTGCGACATTTGACAAGGAACATTTAAAAAAAATCATTTGTCGCTACTCTTAACTTTATAGTTTATGAAGAGTAGCAATAACAATGTTTTTGGGAATGGGGGCGATCACTTTTATAAGGTGAATAGTACACTTTGATGCCTCTACCACAAGAAAGATTTTATTAACCTGATACTTGGTACCAAAGATCATTTTGATATGTCGCGTACTTTTTTTTACTTTTGACTTTGAAATTTAGCGGAGGAAAAAGAATAATAATAATAATACACAGACAAAATACAGTAAGGTCTTTCTATTAAGAAAGGAAAGACCTTAATAATAAACAGACGAAATACAGTAAGGTCTTTCCTTATAGTGAAAGGAAAGACCTTAATAATAATAATATACAATAATGGCCTTCATGAAAAGTTAATATCCAAAATTGTTAAAACGAGGAAAGGTTATTTTCCTCGAGGTCCTGAGAACCGAGGGAAAACAACCTTTTCGAGATTTAATAATTTTTGAAATTAACTTTTAATGAAGGCCATAACTGTATTATTATACTAAACTGAATACAAAGATATAATTTTCCCTGAATCAACATACAAATTTGAGGTCCTTATGACCTATGGAAAACATCCTTTTCGGTATTTAATAATTTTAGATATTAACTTTTCAAAAAGGCTATAACTGTATTATTATACTGAACTTAATACAAAGATATAATCTTCCTTGAATGAACATACAAATTCGAGATAAGTTTGCAAAGGTCCTCTCGAATGTCTATAGAAATTTTAAGATTTCTCATGTATCTGTACTAATTACATACTCATTTAAGAAGCCTGCTTAGTGCTTTTTGAGTCTTTTTGTCTCAAAATGCTTAAAATGTCCAGGTTCGAACATAAACCAAATGTTGAGGCGGCCGCCATATTTTTCAGATGTAAACGAACGTAACGATTTCACTTGCTAGATATTATTTTAACGTGTAAATGTGCGCTAAAACTTGTTATTTTTGCTAGACAGATATTCCCGAACAGCTATTTTGCCTACGGGCATATTCCCAAACAGTTATTTTGATAACCATCGAATTTCTATGTGTGTCAAACATATAACATTAAAATAATTGATCCCTTAATTCCACCACACACACTCTCAAAGGATGCACATTATCTTAAACTGTAGTGCATACTCTTTTCCGGAAATCTTTCCACAATTTTCAAAAACATATTCTAATAATTCTAACAATAACTATAATATAATGACGTTATTTCACAAACTTATATCTAGAATTAACTAACGGTTTCATTAAAATAATAAATTGGTTGATACATTTATCACAAAATTCATTTACAATTTTTGCTAA
Source organism: Mytilus californianus (assembly GCF_021869535.1). Lineage (NCBI taxonomy): Eukaryota > Metazoa > Mollusca > Bivalvia > Mytilida > Mytilidae > Mytilus > Mytilus californianus. The sequence continues at coordinate 16,006,096 of NW_026262626.1, forward strand.
TTAGTACAATTATCTTTATATAATATCAAGCATGGTATAGTATTTATTTATTGTGTAATTAGTAAGTTCATAAATATTTATTTATTCATCGACATTTTATTTCATAAATATCAATGAATTATATTTTGAAATATAATTTCTTTAATAGTATCATATAAAACATGAAGTAATCATTTTTCTTGGACTTTTTTTGGCAAATATCCTCTTAAATCTATGTAACGTTTATCGAATTCAAAGACACAAAAAAAGTACACAATGCAATGTTATCTTGTAATTTTAATTGATATTTGGTAGGTAAATTAAGTGGTTCTCACAGCAAGCATGGAATTTTCCTTTTCTAAATAAATGAGACCAGATACAGGGGTTGTAAATCTTTCGTTTGCATGTTTTCTAACCTTTCGAAAATTGTCCGTTTTATAAATTTTGAAATTATTAAGAAACTAAGGTTTCAACACCTTCAGTCAAAGTTGGCCTTAGAAGGATTTGGCTATTATTTTAGGTCCTTTTTGATTATATAGCTCTTCAAGTGTTTCCCGAATGTAAGCTTGAATATTTGGTTTGGTTAAAGTAGTTTTTAAACCTCTTAATACCGTCACTTACGTAATCAAAAACTCATATGATTAATGTGGAAAATCTCATTCCCTTGCACATCATTTTTGACATAAAAGGAGTCAAGAGCATATTTTTAATTTGAAGTTTGAATACCTAAAAGGTTGTATTCTAGAACATTAACTAGATAGTTAATTGACGTTTGTGTTTGATTTACTCATGTTAATGAAGTTCGTTATAAATGAAAAAGCGTAATTTTTTTAACTACATTTTGTACTTTAATAAAAAGAAATAGAACCTTTATTTCAGTTGGAATAGCTCATAATGGTAAGTTATTGTCACAATTTGTGATCAATATTTTGAAAAATACCTTTCATACAATAAGTACACTGAATTACAATAATAACAAATCTTTAACTTTAATTATCAGATATGTTTTTGATCAATTTGCGTAATCAGTTGTTTGTACCCCTATATTAAATGGAGAGGACGATCATTTCCGAAAAGGAAATATAACATTTCACCAAAATATATCACTTATATAATTGACAACTTCAATTGTACTTTGTGTGCGTCTAAACAAAAGCAATTAAACATACAAACAAAAATTCAGCGAAACAGTTATGAGTGATTTTGCGATAAAACAGAACAAAAGCCAACATAACGTATCGGTACTAGTACCTTTGTTGATTATTATGACACAATGATGATTAAGGTAATGTTGCTTCAATATTCAGTGTGTTTAACAAAACCAACATCACTGACGAGACATAAATTTGTCGATAAGAGCATCTGGTGTAGTAAAACTATTATTATTTGATGTTGTCAGTGTAAAGAAGTAACCATTTGACAGTGTTAACATTCTATCATACCGATTAATCCAGAAACAGGAAAATAACTTGATGTTTAGATGTACAACAACTTTTTAAACGTAGTTTCTGCATATTTACTTGGTATAAATTATTAGAATTTATTACTAGTGACATCCCATGGCATTCATATATCAAACATTCAATTAATTCAAGTAACATATACACGTAAATAATTTGTTTCAGATTAAATTATTGAAAGCCTTTTAATCATCATGTTCTCTTAGTATAGAGGACTGTGATCAAATTATTTCTTTTATATATCATTTCTATAGTCAAATCGAGGCCAAGGAATTCAGTATTGATGTATTAACTTGAAATTTCATATTCAGTCAAACGGTATATACATTATCCTTAGGGTGCAACGAAGTAATAGCTGTCATTAACATATATCAGTAGCATTTGCACTTCAGTCGTTTTCATCTATGGAATTACGTAATAGAAATTCAACCAATGCAAACTTTAAATAAAACAGGAAAATCAGTTTTAGATTACAGATCTACAAAAAAATTATGAACCAAAGAAAATCGATTTTTTGGAATATAATTATATCTTCAACAGAAATTCTTTAAAAAAAAGTTATCGCTTAAATATCAAACTTTGATAGAAATACATTATATCAGGTTTATTTAATAGCAAGAGTGGTTGCCAAAAGATATAAAAAAAATTATACTCAATATGTTTAATTTTGATATTTTTAATGACAATCCGGACAGAGCCTGATGCTGACATTCTAGTAATTTTCAGCCGACAAAAAATATAGAAGGATGAGGTTTGATTATTATTTCTAATCATTCCAACGTTAAAATATTGTTGCAAAAATTTCGAAAACATCTTTACGACTTATGAGCTTTATGGAAAAAACCATGTGTTAGATGCCTGATTTAGTTTAGACTATGTCGACCAGTTTATTTGGTCACTATTATCGTCACAAGCGACCTTTCAGCATTAAAATGACCGAACTATATTATCTCATACATTTATCCATAAAACGAGATATTTAAAGATTTAAAAATCTTTTTTTTTTAAATTGAATTGAATGACAAGTTATCATGGTTCTTATTAAACCCCTTAAATTATTATATAATAACTCATGTTCTTATTCGCCCCGGGTTAATACAAGGTAGGAATAAATAGAACAGAGATTGCCAAATATCTACAATTTACCATTGGACAAAAAGACTAAAATACAACTGGATACAAACATTGACGAAATTAATGATTCGGTACTGACTCGCATCAGGAATTGGTCACACAAATATTCATACATCTTTTCCAGCATAACTCCGCTTAAAAACAATCTGATTAGCCCAGAGACATTATCTAAATATCTGTAAAGGACAATATATAGAAATTATCTAAATATCTGTAAAGGACAATATATAGAAATTATCTAAATATCTGTAAAGAACAATATATAAACTGAAAACGATAATAATATCTATAATGACTTTACGTTAGTATAACTATTAATAATAAAACATCATTTTACAATTCCTATGGGTACAATTTCATTTTCTGACGTGTTCGGATGCTTTATTTTATAATTATACATGTTTAATTGATCAGAAAACATGAATATTAGTTTGAATTTAGATATGATGAGTTTTAAAAGTGAATGAAGATGTGCTTGTTAGCATGTTTCCTAGTGGTACAATATTTTTGTACTGTTATCGGTAAGTTTGTTTTATAATTTTGAATCACAAAAGATTATAAAATCGTGCAATGTTGCGAAATATTTAATTTATTTTTTTTGTTTTAAAAAGCTTTTATATGAGTAAGTTATTCAACTACGGATGATGAATACGGTATTTTTCAACGGTTTAATACATGAATTTTCAAAAAAGAAACGTAAATGTCATGATGAGAATAAAATTACTGTAAAGTAAAAAAAAATCGATGCTTAAGATTGCAAAATTTGCGACTGGATAGGTTTCGAAAATATTTGGAAAGCATTTTTTATGCGGTGTTCCCTAAGGTCGTAATAATTTGTCTGGATTTTTTCTTACATATGATGCACAATACAATAATAAATTTACGCACACATTTCTGAATCTTCCTGAGAATTAAATATACTTCTATTAAATTTATCTAAAAAAAAATGGTCTATAATGAACAGTTGTAATATGTTGGCATTAACCGAAGAGGGTATGTTATATGATGACATGATTACTAAGATGTATTGTATGTTAATTTTCCTTTATCATGTTTATTAAATTCTGCAATCAATAAGAAAAGTGACTACTTGACAATTCATTTTGCAGTTCTTGTCATCCATAAAAAATCCTTCTAATATTCCTTTTTCTCAATTATCAGAAAGGAACTAGTTTTTTGTCTAGATTTTGAATAAAACATTTTCTAAATCTAAGTTAAACACATTAATTATTAGGTTATTAAATGGGATATAGTTGTATAACTATGTAACAATATAGACACAGGATGTTAATCAACTAAATTTTTTAAAACAAATCATGAATCACAGGGTATTATCAAGTCCCAATCACAAAGGTAACCCGTGTTTGACGTACGCAGTGTGCAAAAGATGCCCACATGGACAAACGGTACACCAAAGAGTGTGTAAATACAGCACACAATGCAAGGACAATCAAACAACGAAAACAGTACACTATTTTTAGGGGGAATGTTGAGATTTGAAGTTTGATGCAGTGTAGCATTAAAAGTGTTGGTGCAATGATATATTCCGATAGACCAGAGTGTATTGTCAGATTTTATTAGCTGCGTCTTGCTAGATCATCAAATTTTATGGACTTGTCCTGTTTTGTTTTTGTTTTAGAATGTACACCTTAAAATTATCAAATATACAAAATATTGACAAAGCGAGAAACTGATCTAAAAATAAAATTCACATTAACAAATCATTGACCCAAAATGTCTAGGCGAATGAAACTTGATATACGATACGTGATTTTACACACTGGACACTTACTCACCAAATATAACTACCTTTCTTCCTTCTTGCCATAAAACAAGTAGCTAACACCACTGCCACTTTTGGGTTATAACACTGACACAGATGAATAGCCTTTTTTGAAAAACTGTGAAGATAATTTTTTCAACAGCCTAATGTTTAGGTATATTGATGGTTAGTAATATTTTTTTTTTCAAAGATATGTTTTAAAATACCCCAGATATAGATTGCCTTATCCACATGTGGCACTCCACCTCTTCGTGTCTAATTTTAATGTAGATAAATCGTGTATCTGCCGTACCACATGTGGAGCAGGATCTACTTACCCTTCCGGAGCACTCAGATCACCCTCAGTTTTGGTTGGATCGTGTTGCTCAGTCTTTGGTTTTCTATGTTGTGTTTTGTGTACTGTATTTTTCTGTTTGTCTGTGTCTTTCTTAACTATGGCGTTGTCAGCTTATTTTCGTCTTATGAGTTTAAATGTCTTCTTAGTATCTTTAGTCTCTTGTTTAAAAGCCTTGTATCTTTGATGAGTGTTTTAATATTAGTTTTACTATTAATTGATATCATAAGTAATAAATTTCTTGGTAGAGGGGTTTAAATACTGCACAAACAACATTTTCCAAAAGACCAAAAAAGTGAAAAAGTATATTTTAACAAAACGCATTTGACTAGCAGGTCAAAAACGGATGTTCTTAAACCCTGGTGACTGCCATTGGCGATTGCCAAATAAACGGATCACCAGATGTAACAAAATGGATCTTAACTTTTAACTTAGTACCAAACAGAAAACAATAAACTTGCGGAAAAGATGGTATACCGCAAACAAAAGGTGCAAAATTAGTACACCATATCCGGATTTCGACAATTAATGTCTCTTCAGTGATGTTAGGAATCGAAACGGTATTTGGAAGGCCATATTACATGTATAATTTACCTCAATTTAAGATAGACTCTTGAATTTTGAAGAGTCGAAATAGGATGAACGGATCATATAAACCTGAAGGCAAATATAATACAAGCCCAAACGAAAAAATATAAACAAGTCTAAATTGAAAACAACGTTCAAACTTATGATTGCGTTTGATAAAAACCGCTATTTTTATACGTGTGCATGCAAAACAAATTTCTTGGTAGAGGGGTCTAAATACATCACAAAAAACATTTTCCAAAAGACCAACAAGTGAAAAGTATATTTTAACAAAACGCTTTTGACTAGCAGGTCGAACAACGGATGTTCTTAAACCTTGCTGACTGCCATTGGCGATTGCCAAATAAACGGATCACCAGATGTAACAAAATGGATCTTAACTATTAATTTAATACCAAACAGAAAACAATAAACTTGCGGAAAAGATAGTATACCGCAAACAAAAGGTGCAAAAATTACTACACCATATGCGGATTTCGACAATTAATGTCTCCTCAGTGATGTTAGGAATCGAAACGGTATTTGAAAGGCCATATAATTTACCTCAATTAAGGATAGACTCTTGAATTTTGAAGAGTCGAAATAGGATGAACGGATCATATAAACTCAAAGGCAAATATAATACAAGACCAAACGAAAACATATAAACAAGTCTAAATTGAAAACAACGTTCAAACCTATGACTACGTTGGATAAAAACCGCAATTTTTATACGTGTGCATGCAAAACAAAATTCGTGGTAGAGCGGTCTAAATACTGCACAAACAACATTTTCCAATGACCAAAAAAGTGAAAAAGTATATTGTCACAAAACGCATGTGACTAGCAGGTCGAACAACGGATGTTCTCAAACCCTTGTGACTGCCATTGGCGATTGCCAAAAAAACGGATCACCAGGTGTAACAAAATGGATCTTAACTATTAATTTAATACCAAACAGAAAACAATAAACTTGCGGAAAAGATGGTATACCGCAAACAAAAGGTGCAAAAATTAGTACACCATATCCAGATTTCGACAATTAATGTCTCTTCAGTGATGTTAGGAATCAAAACTGTATTTGGAAGGCCATATAATTTACCTCAATTTAGGATAGACTCTTGAATTTTCAAATTTCTTGGTAGAGGGGTCTAAATACAGCACAAACACATTCACAAAAGACCAAAAAAGTGAAAAAGTATATTTTAACAAAATGCATTTGACTAGCAGGTCGAACAACGGATGTTCTTAAACCCTGCTGACTGCCATTGGCGATTGCCAAATAAACGGATCATTATTCATTATACGAACGGAACTTGAATGTTGCCCTGTCTGCGGCGGGTTAGAAAGTGATAGTCTCTTGGGAAAAAAAAATCCCGCTATAAAAGTAGTCAAGTGTCTTATACCTAGTGACGTAAACTTATAAAACTATACGCTAGTACCGTAAATACAATAATTTCTCTCTATACTAACAAAACGTGAGAAATTATACTTCTGTCAGCAAAAAATCTCCCTCCCACTGAAAATCAAAATCATGTTTTTAGCCGGAGCAATTTTTGAGTCTTTGTCACATAAGTAGGAAAATAACTTAATTTATATAGTATTATCATAATCATATTTATTCAATATATATAATTTCCTGAAATATTCACAATAAAATCCACGTTCCTTATATCTTCTTTAACGAACACTTTACCCATAAAAGGCCTACATTTACTATCGACTGCATGTAGTCAAAATCTGTTTTCAACTACATGTAAACATTGATTTATGTCAATGGTAATCCTACTGTTAAGGTAGGGGTAGTTAAGAAATTTAGTGTTAGTTTAAACTCTTAGAAGTTCAGGGCATATAAAATGTATATTATCTATTTTGCTAACAGAAAATGTATTTTGGAAAAAGCATAGAAACAATTTTGTTTTCTAATAGCTTTGTCTTTCTTGAAAAAACTTTACCTAGCATTTTGAGCACATATAATTATTTCGAAAGCAACCCCAAAGGGTTCGGTCCAGGTTGAAAACAATTGATGTGTCCACCTTTGCCACTAAAAGCAACCCCAGTATTTTAGAAAACATTATTGTGTAGAAAGGAATCTATCTACATGTTGGAATCCACAACTAAATTAATGTAAATTTGTGTTAATAGATAAATATAAGTTATTTCTATCAATTTTTTCTATGTCTTTTATTAACTTTTACAATTAGATTTAAATTAATAATTCCTTACACATTATTTTTGACATTATCAGAGTAAAATTTGTAGTTTTATTTTGATCGATGTTTAATTAAATATTCATAAGAATATAATCTATATCAAAAGTGTTATAACTAAAGTTTCATTTAATGCATTTTCCACTTTGCTTAGCACTTAAACGCCTTTGATTGCGCCATTCTTATATGTCATTACATCTTTTACATGAACTACAAGTACATATGATGGACAGCATGGCTAAAGTTCAAGTTTCTGTATTATTTGTTGATCAGTTGCGTTATCAGTGGTTATTTTTTTCTCCTTTATATTTCGAAAACAACATTAGGATTTAACCCTTCGCTTAATACCATTGACTTTTTTCACTAATACAAATTCCTAACTAGAGTGTCACTCATAGCTAAGTGCAGGAAGCGAGACCAGTTTTGTAATTGTAAACTCAACCTTCTTGCAACCGTTTCTTGGAAGTCTGTTGCGGCAAAATTGAAATATAAGTGTTAATATAAAGTTTGCACGTTGTTTTTTTTTTATATAGATACTTGGGCTTTCTCTAATGGAAAATTGACACTAATCTCGATGATTAATGTAATGTTGCTACAATGTTCCGTGTGTTTAACAAAACCAACATCACTGACGAGACACCAATTTGTCGATAAGTGCATCTGGTGTTAGTAAAACTATTACTGTTTAAAATTGCCACTGTAAACAAGTAACAATTTGACAAGGTTTACATTTTAGCATAACGAATAATCCTTTAACAGTAAGATTACATGATGTTTAGATGTACAGCAAGTTTTGTAAACAAAACATTTAAGACGTCTATTATTGCATATTTATTTGGTATAGGTTATTAGAATTTATCACTAAAATCTTGCTTAGTGACATCCATTGGCAATCAGATATCAATTAATTTCAACATATACACGTAAATGATTAGTTTCAGATTAATTATTGATAGCCTTTTAGGTATCATGTACTCTTAATATAGAGGACTGTGATCAGATAATAATTTTATATATTATTTTTATTGTCAAATCGAAGCCAATGAATTTATTATTGATGTATTAACTTGAAATTTCATATTCAGTCAAACGGTATATACATTATCAGTAGGGTGCGACGAAGTTTAAGTAATAGCTGTCATTAACATTTATCATTTTCATTTGCACTTCAGTCGTTTTCATTTATTGGAAATACGTAATAAAAAATCAAACCTATGCAAAATTTAATAAAAAACAGGAAAATTAGTTTAAGGTTACAGATCTAATGAAAAATTATGAAAAAAAATTAAAAAAAAATAATTTTGGAATATATATTTATATCTTCAAAACAAATTCTTTAGACAAGTTATCGCTGAAATATCAATCATTGTAAACTAAAACAAAATTGCGACGGGATAAGTTTCGAAAATAAAAAACACGCATTTTAAATTTTGGAAAGCATTTTTTTATGAAGTGTTTCCTGAAGTCGTTATAACTTGTCTGGATTTTTTTCTCCATTTGAAAATTGAAACATACCTTGATCATTAAGGTATGTAATGTTGCTACAATGTTCCGTGTGTTTAACAAAGCCAACATAACTGAAGAGACACCAATTTGTCGATAAGTGCATCTGGTGTAGTAAAACTATTACTATCTAATATTGTCAGTGTAAACAAGTAACAATTTGACAAGGTTAACATTTTATCATAACGATTAATCCTTTAACAGCAAAATAACTTGATGTTTAGATAAACAACAACTTTTTTAAACGTAGTTTTAGACGTCTATTTTTTCATCGATTATTTGGTACAAGCTATTACAATGATTACTAAAATCTTGTTTGGTGACATCCCATGGCATTAAGTATATCGAAATTTCAATTTATTTCAAATTATGAACGCAAACAATTAATTCCAGTTGATATTAACAAACGCATTTTAATTATTATAACAAAAATCATTTACTCTTGATATGGAGAGTTGTGATCAAATAATATAAATATAGATCAATTTCCTAGTACAATCGAAGCACAGGAGTTTATTATTGATGTATTAAGTAGAAATTTCATATTAAGTCATATCCATGATCTAAAGTGTAAGACGAAGTTTAAGAAAAAGCATGAATTTTATCATTTTCAGTATCAGTCCTTTGTATTGCATGGAGTAATGTTATTGAAATTCAACCCAAATAAAATCCGAAAAAATAAATAAGTTTTAGGTTACAGATCTACAAAACATTAGAATAAAAAATAAAAAATCGATTTATTGGAATATAATAATATTTCAAACAACAATTTTTTAAAACAAACATTATATAATAATCTACCTGGTGTCAGGTTTTTGTTTGGCAAGACTTATTGTGGTTGCCAAAAGAAAAAAAAAAAAGACTCGAATTTATTTGGTTTTGTATGAAAATCAAGACATAGCCTGCTTTTAACTGCGTGCAATAATTGTGATGCGGAAATTCTAGTAATTATCATTCGACAACAAAAAATAAAAAGATGAGGTTTTATTATTAGGTTTAAACATTCAAAGTTAAAATATTTGGAACTGTTCGCAAAAACAACTACCAAAACAGCTTAACAATTTATAAGATTTAAACATCGGTAAACTACTGTTGCTTTAATTTACACGAAGAGATATTTTACTGTAAGATATCTTGAACAGTTATGTTGATGTGGATAAAATATCTAGTAAGATAGGCCTACTGCTCATATTCTGTACTAAAATAATGTCACTAGTGACTTTTCTGCTATAAATTATTTGAACATCTGTAAAGAACAATATATCAATTGAAAACTAAAATGATATATTTAATGACTTCACATTAGCATAAAATTGAGGATGGAAAAGGGGAAAGTGTCAAAGAGACAACAACCCGCCCAAAGAGCAGAAAACAGCCCAAGGTCACCAATGGTTTTTCAACACAGCGCGAAAATCCCGCACCCGGAGGCGGGCTTCAGCTGGCCCCTAAACAAAAATGTGTACTAGTTCAAAGAAAATGGACTAAACTCCAAAACATATAAATGAACTAAAATTAAAAAAAAACAAGACTAACAAAGGCCAGAAGCTCCTGACTTGGAACAGGCGCAAAAATGCGGCGGGGTTAAACATTTTTTGTGAGATCTCAACCCTCCCCTTTACCTGAAGCAAAGGTAGAATAAACAAACACACGGCAATACGCACAGTAAAACTCAGCTTTAAAGAAGTCCGAGTCCGATGTCAGAATAGGTAACAGAAGAAACTAAGCAATATGATAACGAAACATAAATTATTAAAGGACTACTAGCAGTTACTGACATGCCAGCTCCAGACCTCAATTAAACTGATTGAAAGATTGTCTTCATCATATGAAAATCAGGCACAATCCCTCCCGTTAGGGTTTTAGTATCATACCATCAAAAAATATATGAGAAGAACATAACCCGTTTCATGCCAACAACCAACTGGTTTCAGAATATATGTGTTTCTTTCCGATGCAAGACACTATGAGTGACCACTATCAATTCCGAAATATGCCATCCTTAATGACCAGACAACAGTATCGTTACTATATCCTTTCTGAATAATTAGATATAAGAAGATGTGATATGATTTCCAATGAGACAACTCTCCATCCAAGTCACAATTTGTAAAAAGTAAACCATAATAGGTCAAAGTACGGCCTTCAACACGAAGCCTTGGCTCACACCGAACAGCAAGCTATAAAGGGCCCCAAAATGACTAGTGTAAAACAATTCAAACAGGAAAACCAACGGTCTAATCTATATAAAAAACGAGAAACAAGAAACACTTAATTATCAATATAATCAATAAGTCTGTTTAAATGTTTGGTTAGCTTTTTAGGTGTTAATTATTAATATTTAAAACTTCATTTTACAAATTATATGGGTACAGTTTATTTTTCTGAAGTAGTCGTATACAATATTTATATGAATACATGCCTAATTGATCATAAAATAGGAGACTTAGTTTAAATTTAGTAGATAGTTTTTGAAAGTGATTGGAGATGTGCTTGTTAGCATGTTTTCTAGTGGTACAATATTTTTCGACTGTCATCGGTACGTTTAATATTTTTGCATCACAAATAATAATAAAATCGTGAAATGTTGCCAATTGTTTAAATATTTTTTTTAATAACTTTTAAATGACTAACCAATTTAACTACGAATGAATACGGTATTCATTTAACGGTTAACTGCATCATTTTTTTAAAGTGAGATACGATGGGGATGATTAAAAAAAAATTGGAGTACACTATTAATATAACTGTAAATCACAAAATTTTATTATGCAAACATTGAGACTAGACAGGTTTCGAAAACATAAAAACAGTCATTTCAAATTTAGATAGCATTATTTTTTATTAGCATTTTTTAAAATCGTAATGATTTCTCTTGAATATTTGATACTGCTCCAGAATCACAATAACCATTTCACGCAATAATTCCAATGTACATTAGTATCTTTCTTAGATGTATTTTAAGTTTATTTGTCTAGAATAGTGGTAAAAAAAATGGGACAGTTTTTATAAGCTAACTTTAGCATTCGAGTAAATAATGTAATGATTTGGCTACTAAGATGTCATTATTTCTAATGTGTGTTACTCTACAATCAATAAGCAAATTGGCTACTAAACAATTGATTTTGCCGTTGCTGTCATCCATAAGAAATCCTACTATTATCCCTTTTCTAAATTGTCATAAAGGTACTTGTTTTTCTATGTTTTGTACATTTTTTTTAATCTAACTGCAATAAATTTAGTATTAGGTAATTAATTGGGATACAATCCCTTCCCCTTTTCCCCGAATGTGACCTACCGAATTAGACTTATTACCGGGTTTGTACTTACATGAGCTACACGACGGGTGCCACATGCGAAGTAGGATCTGCCTACCCTTCCCGAGCACCTGGTCAACCCCCCAGTTTTTGGTGGGATTCGTGTTGCTAAGTCTTTAGTTTTCTATGTTGTGTTTTGTGTACTGTTGTTTGTCTGGTTTATTTTTTTTTTCCGTTTTAAGCCATGGCGTTTTCAGTTTTTTTTCGACTTATGAGTTTAAATATCCCTTTGGTATCTTTCACCTCTCTTTTACAGTAAAGACACATGATGTTAATTCAATGAAGATAAACAAACATTCATGAATCAAAGTACACAAGCACGAAGAGTAAATGTATTCGGCGTAAGCAGCCAACGAAAATTGATTAAGCTGTAGCGTCTCCCATCTGTGACTCATGACTTGTTATTGCCTAAGATTAGCCATGGCGTTGTCAGTTTATTTTCGACTTAGGAGTTTAATGTCCCTTTGGTATCTCTTTCGCCTCTCTTTTTCAGACTTTTGTCAATTGCGTGGGAACGTATGTCTTTCTGGATGTATATAAGTCGTGTGTGTGTATATGAAAGCATATTAATAATACATATTTTTTACAAGACAGAAAATCGATAGAAATCGATAGAAATTTCGTAAAGGTAGATTTTCGTAAACATGATAATTGAAGTTCCAACTCCCTCAAGCAAAGTTGACCTTAACTGCATTTGGCTATAATTTTAGGTCCATTTTTCTCATATAGCCCTTTGTACATCTCTGCATTTCAAATGTTACGGTTTGAGCGTTCCCGATGAAGGTTGATTCAAAATAACGATTCGGACGCACGCACTTTATAAATTATGAAATTAACACTTGCATCTGAAGCGCTTTTCTGGACTTCTCTTCAAAAGTATCATTCAAACATGAACATGTTGAATAAAAGCAACAGTAGTATACCGGTGTTCAAAAGTCATAAATTGATTGAGAGAAAACAAATCCGGGTTACAAACTAAAACCGAGGGAAACACATCAACTATAAGAAGAAAACAAAAGAACAACAGGAACACTGAAGGGCAACAAAAACAAACGCCAACATACATAGAAACGAATTATTTGATTACAACTGCCATATTCCTGACTTGGTACAGGACATTTTAAGAAAAAATGGTGGGTTAAACCTGGTTTAATGGCTAGCCAGGATGTTAAATTACATAGAATTTTTTAATATTGAATTGCACGATAATAACAGTAGGCCAAAACGTATTTAGGATTTTCAACAATGAACTCATTTATAGAATTGGGTTTTTTAATTATCATTGATATGGGATGTATAAATTTAGCATGTGACATGTTCCAATACATTTATTTGCTGTTATACATAATATCAGATTGCAACCAAGACTTTGTAATTACTGCATGCTTTTAAATGAATGGAAATAATATATTTAAGTCTAGATAATAAAAGACAATTCATACAACATCTAGGAATGTAGTTAGAACACAAGTTTTGAGTAGCCTAAAGGTATAATATAGAAATGATTTAGTTATTTATATTTATTTTATTTATTTATGGATTATTTATTCCTCGGAGAAACAGATTTTACCTCTTTTACCTCGTTTTTGAAATGTGAAGTTTGTCAGAACTGAGTATGAACAGCATGCGCCATTATAATGAAGAGGTTCACGTCCTTTTCAACATACGGGTTACTCTATTATCCACGTTGACAAAAGTGAAACATAACATGGACAATATAACCAGTCTAGTTTGCCTTTTTATAACTTTTTTAAATACATTTTGCAGAGGCGATTTCATGCCAATGTCCATGCAGCTCTCTTGGAATTGGGGCAAGGCAAGATTTATCCAACTATTCAGTAGATGAACTGCTCGAAATGTTGGCTCCTGAACTGGCAAAAATAAAGAAAGAACTATCCGTTGACAAATCCAACTTGTCGGCGACGATTAATAAAAGGATAAGTGCAAACGATAAGAGAAAGTCTTCTCAGTCCATTGGCATTCTTGGAATAGTCTTCATTGTTTCAGTCATATTGGGCGTCGTTATCATAGATCTGTTGTCACTTATGAAATTCATGAAGCCTAAATTGAAGAGAGAACAAAAATGATACTTCAGAAGCAGAAGAACGGTCTGAATAGATGATATAATTTTATGAATCATATAAATCTGACTCAATATTTCAAGTTTTAAGCAAGTTATTTAAACGTGTTTCGTTTATAAACGGGACACTCTTTGTATTGATTTGTCAAGAACGATCCAGTAGATATAGACATTTTTAATATACCTTGCAGATTATTTCCTTATGTGGTTAAAAGTTCTCACTGCTTGTTGTTGAACTAGATTTGTCTGTCTTTAATTATAGAATTGCATGCTACGTGTTGTTTTATAAATTATACGAAATCATCATAATCACATTTTGCATGAACAGCGGAAGCCCTTCTAGCTAAAAATATGGACGTCACTTGCATTCATTTAGTACAATTTAAAAAACATCACACAGAGCATTCAAGTATATTTTTTACAGATCCTTTGAATAAACTATGAAAATGTAATAAGCATTTCGAAATCATAAAGTAAAACTAAACACAAACTTCCATAATCATTATCTATGCATACCATTGGATAATAATTCATTTAGCAATTTTAAAAATCATCATATGAACAAGTACACGAACAACCTATGAACAGTATTTTGACTAATTAGGTGACGGAGCATATTATTTTATACTATTATCCTGGGTTGCATTCATACACTTAAATTGTAATCATTATCGAACGCAAGACACGTACTCGAATGATTCGTTTTTAGTCAATAAACGTTCAGCATTTATGTCAACAATGCGCACAAGGTTATAGTTTTAATAATTTATAAAATTCACCAATTTAACGATGTCATTTTGCACCAGCAAAGATATACTGATAAAGGATAATTGTTATCTGTAATATCGTTTACTTTTTTGTGTTGTTGTACACTTTTTTAGACGTTTATAAATATACAATCATATGACATTCATCAAAAGTATATCTTCAAAATTATTAAGGTTTTTTCGATGAGGTCCGCTATTTTTTTTTTATTATTTATTTTTACCATTCTCAATTATTCCCAAATGTGTTTTCGGTATGATGACACAAGTGTTGCCTTCATATGAGGTGAACATCCAAATTGTTAACGCGATATGGCTTAAAGCCATAATTGTTAATCATATTTCATTTTTGATTCATGAATTTAAACTAGAAAACATGAGCCAAGGGAACAGTTGTTTACACATCTATGCGCAATGTTTTGTTGTGCTGATAAAATTGATAAATAAATATGATAGCGTTGATTAGTAATTATTATATCTGAGAAAGAATGATGATTAGTCCCCATTTTGCATGGATCAACTCGTTCTGATGAAGGATATTTTTTATCCGATATATTTATTGATTTTTGGTGGTGTTGTATCTTTTTAAGACACATATCATTACTCTACATTTTTTAGATTCCTTAATATTAATTGTACACATCTATATGAATGTTTTCAATCGCGTGTGTTTGGAGCATCGAAAGAAATAATAAAATTTGGTGTAAGCGTCCCTGTGTTATCCATTTTTATTCTTAGTTTTAATTTTTGTTACGAACTCAACATGAATTCTAGAGCAGAATAAATCAAGTGCATACGTGTTATTTCTATTGAGTTCTTCTGAATAAAAAAAAAATCATCAAAGATGGCAGGCCTATAAAATCGTGTTTTTAAGGTGACTAACAGACATATTGAGAAAAAAAGGAGTCCACGAGAAACAATAAATAATAGTATGTCCTACCTAGATATAAATTTTCGCTAAAATACGAGCACTCAGAATTTAAGCATTTTGGGGGATATTTGGAAAGCATAGAATAACGAAGTAAGTTTGAGACCAGATATTTATCAAGGATACATGTTCTATGTGAATATCTTTCATTGTAATCCAAACACGTTGAATAACATTTTTTGGTTCTTAGGTAGAAATTTCCATTTTGCATCATGCAACTCATTCTGACGAAGGATATGTTTTATTCGAAATATTTTTTTGATTGTTGGTGGTGTTGTAACCTTTTTTGACATATGTAATTACTATTTGTGTTTTAGATTCCATAATATTAATTGTACACACCTATAAGAATGGTTCCAATCGCTTGTTTTATTTTGTGCATTTCCTATTTCACGATCCTCAAAATTACTATAAAGGCAATAAAGTTTATCATGAACTGTTAACAACCTTCGAGTAATAAATTCAAACTATAAAACTGAAATATCAGGAAGAGTGCCCAGTTGTACATTGGTGTGAGGAGCATTAAAGAAATAATAAATACCGGTGTAAACCTAACAATACATGTTCAAGGGTTGTCTTTTTTATTTCTATTTTTTATTTTTTGTTACAAACTCAACATTAAATTTAGTGCAAATTAAACGAAGTGCCTATATGTATTTGAGTCCTACTGTATCAATTAAAAAAAAAACTCACCATGTTTTTGAAAGGTGTACAGATGTATTGCGAATTGGAGTCTCTGGATAATTTTTTACATGAGAAACAATGCATAATATTATGTCCTTCGTCGATACCAAATTTCGCTGAAATACCAGAACTCTGAATGTTTAATCAAAGGATTTGTATTTGAGTACAATTTTTTGACTTTTAAATAAATTTTGTTTTCGCAGAGGATTACTCTCTATAACAAGAACGCATTTTTTACTACAGATTGTTGTGCTTGCCTTTTTTTATGTTAGCGTTGTCTGTTGTGTTTTTTGCAATTTTATGTGAGTTTAACAAAAAATGGACTTTGAGAATTTGTTTTTAAATTAGTATGAATTGATTATCGCATTGATATTTATTTATTGATGTATTAATCTTTCTTTGTATATGTTATGATTATTTTATTAAGCTTGTACGTGTTTTCTATACTGATTTGGGATGCTTGCTTCATATGTTTTGAAAGTAAATGTGATGTAAAAGTTACTAATCTATTGAGATTTGGGATCAATTCTTTTTATGGGTATTAATTTTGTGTGGTCATACACAGAAACGCAAAGACATAAATAACCAATAATAATAAAAATCTAGAGGTCAACGTCCATTCTTCCATCATTCTTCAGATATCTATACACATGGCAAGCTCTAGGTTGTCCAGGGTTAAAAAACGTTAACATATTAAAAATATACTATTAAAGATTTGCCATTAATACCAAATCACCTTTGACCAAAAAACATGTTGATAATGATATCACATAACAAAGATAGGGGCCTCGGTGGCCGAGTGGTTTACGTAGTTCAACTACTGTATCACTAGCTTGTCAATATTGTTTTTTTTTGGGGGGGGGGGGGGGGGTTTGAATCCCGCACGTGGCAGGTGCATTTGACTCCAATCTTACTTCACTAGGATTGTCAGTTTTCCTGCCGAAGACCAATGGTTCTGTCCGGGCACACCGGCTTCCTCCACCAAAGAAAACTGAACGCCACGAAATAGCCAATAGTGCTGAAGGTGGCATAAAACACCAAAAGTTAATAGGTTAATCATAACAAAGAGTGGATAAAACTGTATTAAGACGTTTTCTATCTTGTGTAGTCGGTTAGTCGGTACTGTGCACTCTCAGAAATGTTATAGAATGTTTTTTAATTGTACGCTATTTTTACATTATATACGTTTATATTGCTGTACTTTTGAGTTTCCACCATTAAGTTATTTGAAGTGGAATGTATGAATAAAATGCTTCTGATGAAGTCAGTTAAGGCCTCGGAGGGCAAGTGGTCTAAGTTAATTAGTTCATCTACATTGATCATCTGCAGTGATCACTAGTCTGTTAAATCTGAGGGTTTGAGTTCAAACCCCTTTCATGGCGCGGTGTGTTCGATTCGGATCTTTATTGACCTGGCTTGTCCTGCCGTCGGTCGGTGGTTTTCTCCGATTACTTCGGCTTCCTGTACCATTAAAAACTGGTCACCATACTATTGCCAACGTTGATGAAAGTTGCATTGAATCCCAACCAACAAACATTATTGTCAGGATAATTGGCATTAGCCATCTTCCAACAACGTCAAAACTATATTCTCTAAACATCATTACAATCAAAGTTAAAGAGAATGACATGCAAAAAAAAATAAAAAATAAACATAGTTTGGTAGAGGCGAGTAAACATATGTGAAGTATAAAGGGAGACAATATGAAAACAAACATGACAAAATGATAATGTCGTTTAGTCATTTCCGTGAAATTTCCTCCATTTGAAAAACATTTAAGTGACATGACCGACATCGGTGCTGCATTGTTGTCATAAGTTATAAGTTTTCTTCAATTAAGTTAATGCTATGCTAATGTACTTTCTATGTGACAGATGTTCGTATTAAAATTGCATAATTATTTGAGCTTAGTTGTTTCTCTTTATTTAACTTTAGATATAGACCACTAGACGTTAATCATCAATCTACCAATATTTTAGCTAATCTCTGAATGTGTATATTTCCAATTGGCTTTTATTAACTTTCTTATTTGCCTCTGTAACCACTTTGCCAATAATAACCAAACTCGTTGGTTCATGTTTGTCATATTTCTTTTTCGTAAAGTATTTTGTTATTAATTATGCCGTTAGTTTTCTCGTTTGAATTGTTCCCATTTTATCATGTCAGAACCTTTTATAGCCGATTATACGGTGTGGGATTTTCTGATTGTTGAAGGTCGTACGGTTGCCACTGATTGTTTATACCCACTCATTTGGTGGATAGTTGTCATTTTGGCAATCATACCACATCTCCTTATTTTTACATTGGAAGGAAAAATGTACAGAATGTTACTTGACAAATGTAACGATGAGTTTATTGTCAATTTCTTTATTCTTTTCAAGAAAGACCGTAGAGCTGATCTAAAAAAAACCTAGAGCCTTATAGGAGCCTGAATCGTTCATTTTAACGAATTTATCCTGAATACTAGTAGTAAAAATAGGCTTTTCATAAGGACCAAAATAATAACATATCTAAAAGAACCCTTAAAAGAACCATTCTGCATAATATGTTTTCGCTTCCTTTTATCTGTTCTTATATAACATTTAAAACCTGGTTTCCCATAGGTTTCAATGTGAATATGTACATCAGCTTGGACCTGTTGGAATGTTGAAAGTATCAAATGCATGGTTTGCTTTCGTTCACTTTCTGTGTTTTTGTCAAAAGAAAAACAAAATGTATTTCCAAAAGCGTGCTCAAAGTCACAGGTCATAAGATAATGGCGACCATTACTCAAAAAGTACCTAAAAATAACCATCTCTGCAAAGTTTGGTTTCGTTCTGTACAGGTTGTTTTCAAGGAGACATACAATATGTGTAAAGATAACAGACATAATCTTAAACGAAGGTTGTCATGTGGTGGTCAAAAGCTCACAAATTGTTACGTTTGGAGGACGTGTTTTTTTATTCACAAACAATCGGCATTCCCATGAGAACCAACTGTGCCCCTCATCTTACCGAATTGTTCCCTTATTCTTATGAGGCTGACTTCATTCAGGAACTTCTTAGGGAAAAAGAAAAGAAATTAGAAGTATCCTTTAACTTTACTTTCCGCTATAAAGATGATGTTCTTTCACTGAATAATTCAAAATTTGGTGACTATGTTGAATGCATCCATCCCATCGAACTTGAGATAAAGGATACCATAGATAAAGTTAAGTCTGCCTAATATCTTGACTTACATCTAGAAATTGAAAAATGAGGATCGGTTGAAAACAAAACTTAACGACAAAAGAAATGATTTCAGCTTCCCAATTGTGAACTTTTCATTTCTATGTAGCAACATTCCAGCAGCGCCAGCATACGGAGTATATATATATCCCCGTTGATACAATATTCCCGGGCTTGTATTTCCTGTCATGATTTCCTTGATAGAGCGTTGCTGCTCACAAAGAAGCTATTAAACCAAGCGTTCGAAGTGGTGAAGTTGAAATCATCCCTTTGTCAATTTTACGGACGTCATCACCAGTTGGTTAGCCATTATGGAATATTCGTTTCACAGATGATAGCTGATATGTTCCAAATGTCGTTACTACATTCCTGTTACCTTTTTCCCGAATGTGACCTACCGAATTAGACTTATTACTGGGTTTGTACAAATATGAGCAACACGACGGGTGCCACCTGATGATGATGATGAGAGGATATTTGATACAATTATTGGTTTAAATAAATAACACATTTACAACTTAAGTGTTCTGTTTTGGTCATCAACATCCGGGGAATTTTTGGCGTGACCTCTTTCAAGTATGCCTTTCATTAAGTAAAAACATTGATCTCGTTATTCTAAATCTTTGCGAAGATTCATGTCCAAACCTTTTGTGCCACCTTTCTATGCTTGAACCTTTATGTATGAAAGCTGTTGTCGCTTATACATGGACGAAAGTTCCTTTCCATGATACATATAAATTCTCGAATTAACCCTGGCTAAACAAGTGAAACATTACATAGTAAGAAACAATCGAAGTTCCGAAATAATCGAAAAGTTACTAGCGCTCAAATATGCCTTCAAGGATATAATATTTTCAGGCGATTTCCTCTAAACTTATAGAAACATACATTTGTTTTTCATCTTTTGCAATTACCTTAGTCTTCACACCCTGTCATGACTAAACGGAGCAAGATATATTCCTGATATAAAAGGCAGACGGTTGGTAAAACTTTCCATTACACGTTTTACGTGATTGGTTAGCAAGGCACTTTTAAAATTCTTCTTAATCTGCCTTATCAAACGCCTTCGCTCGTCAATTGATTTAACCTTAATTGTAATGTATTCGTTAAGAATGTGGCTAGTTCAATGAATCGGACATTTTTGGTGGGGTTCGTGTTGCTTAGTCTTTAGTTTCTTATGTTGTGTCATCTGTACTATTATTTGTCTGTTTTGTCTCTTTATTTTTGGCCATGGCGTTGTCAGTTTGTTTTCGATCTATGAGTTTGACTATCCCTCTGGTATCTTTCGTCCCTCTTTTTTAAACTATGATCAACGCTCAATGAGTTGGTGTTGAACAAGAGGCTCTCAAGAGCCAGAATCGCTCACCTGTAATTTTTTGCTTAAATCTTTCATCAATGATTAGTTTTGCTTTTTAATATATATTAATGAGTGGCTTTAAAATTCCATCGAGATGTTCTTTGTATCTGTCATATTTTTCTTCAAAAGCAAAGAAATACATTTTACCTCTATGTTTTATTTTAGCCATAGTGGCTATGTTTCTTGACGTACAAGAAAATAAAATACAAAATTCATACTAGATACTCTGAAACTCATTCAGCCCAAATTTGGCTGAAATTGATTCAGCAGTTTTGAAGGAAAATATTTTTTAAAGAAAGCAAACTAGATGAACAAATTGTGAAAAATTGTCTTTAAAGGGCAATAACTTCTTAAGGACACATTTGACAATTTTGGTCATATTAACTTATTGAAACGAAACTGGGGTACTGTCTACGCGACCTTAACTTAATATCTACTAAACAGCAACCCAACTGTTTCCTTTATTCTAAATCTAGGGTAGGGTTCGGCCTATGCTTTCGCTCTAGGACTTCTATTATAGTTATGCTCGACTGGAATGTTTTAAAGTTTTATTAGGTATTATTTTGACCGGTCCATGCAACCAGTTTATATGAGATTTAAAATGTGTGTCTTGGAACTAGATGCGTCTGAAGTTCAGTACTCTTCGAGAGACAGTCAGGGGTATCTTCTAGAATCTTTCTCCAATGGTGGATAAAGAGGATCTAGACTGCTCTTATGGCCAACCTAGCCCTAACCTTTGACCTTAACCGCAGTCAGGCTATCATAGTATCGGACTATAGAGACCAACAGGATAATAATCTGGATCGTTACCAAATATACAAGGATCTGGCGGTATCAGTTTACAAGAGAAATCACAATCCCAAACTCAGTAGTTCTGGTAGTAGTCCAGAAATAAACGGCACCTCTATATGAATCTCTCAGTATATTTTCACTCAAATATGAAGTACAATCCCACACTAACACTTTGGTATAGACTTTGGTATGTGCTAGAGTAAAAACTAAAAAATTTAAATAAGCCTGGGGTTAAACAATGAATAAAGGGGCGACAGACCGACGGACCAAAAGTAACAAGCCCGACCTAACAATATTGGACGTTTCAAGCACGGCACCAAAAATGTAAAAGACAAGTCCATAAGACTTTTCGAAAACTAGTTCTCTATTTCCACTAGTATACCAAATATACAATTAACAAGAACCAAAAAATAAACTACTGAAGGGAAGTTAAAATAAAATAAGACTCGTTATGTCCTGAATAATCTTTCTCACAAACGGTCTGTAATCAGGAAACACTGAAACGTAAGCTCATCGAAAGGGGTCGAGCTCTAGGTTGATACTAATACAAAGGGAAGTATTCGGGATTTTTTTTTATCAAAAGACCAATTCAGGCAAGGGACAAGGCGTTTCTCTATAATAAAATAATTCAGTAAAGTACAACTTTTATTAAACAACACGTATATGAATCAGCTGCACATTTAATTTGTTACAGTTTTGGTGGGTCAATGGTCTAATTCTGTAGTCTATATAATAGTTTCCTAGACCAAGAAATAAATTGTTTTAGTGTCTGTAATTTTCTCTAATGACTCACTCTGCCATTCTGCTCAGGGTTTGCATTTAGAACTCGCTAGTTAGCGCTTCAATACTTAAATTTACCGTCTTTAAGTTCAAGTCATAGATTTGAGACACGCACGTGAAAAAATAAATAACTTTAACCTTAACAACTGACTAGCTGAACAGTTAATCGAATCTCGTTATTCGAAAACTGACAACTTTTATTCAGTTCAAAGAACTATACAAAAACTCAACTCATAAGTAAACTCATTTAACCAGCAGACCGCTTTCTAAATAAGTTACGCCTCAATACTTAAATATTCTAAGTTTCCGCTAAATATCCAATACAAACCCTGATAAAAAACTACCCAGTTTTAGTCAATCAAAATATATACATAAATAGGGGGGGACTTCTTACCTAAAAATACTGTAATACACATTTTCTTCAATACACTAGTTATAGCATATAAAATAGCGCAAGATTCTGCACCGAGACCACTTCCAAAAAATTCGCGCACATGGTTGAAAATTATCTCTTTAACTTACGTCTACACACCTGAGAATCTGAGCTGGGAATGATTACCAGAAGACAATCACTGCACGAGCTAATTTTCCCCGGGAACTCAATTGAGCTCTCTGATTGGTTGAGAAAGGAAAAATATTTTGAATGCTAATGCGAGGTTCGTTACGTCACTAAAATTTAATGAATGAAAAAAAATCAGAAAGTAATAAAATATTAATAAATATTTCTGGGAAAATAATTAAAAATACTAATAATGAAATAAATAAATGGACCAAATAAAGTGACCCACAAACGTTACATCACCCCCTTTCCCACAGAAGAGATATGTCCGCATATCTGGCAAAATCCATGTGCAAGTTAACGTGCACTGCTATGTGAAACTTGTTTTGTTGACTCGTGTGCAAGAAATCTGATCTTTCAACTAATATCTAAACATCTCCCTTCCTGGAATATACAAATAATTATACAAGCTGAAAAATATTACTACTGAAGGGGAGTCAAAATAAAATAAGACTCGTTCTGTCCTGAATATGCCTACTCACAAACGGTCTGTAATCAGGAAACACTGAAACGCAAGCTCATTAGACGAGTGACATTAACCATAAAATTTTATTTTTAATGCACCCACCTAACATACGGCTAAATCATATACCTTTCGAAAGCACATCATCTGTACTACCTTTTTTGCCCGGTCTTAAAAAATTCGTATGGTGCAGTTTCCGTCAAATCACAACAAAAGGTCAGGGGCGGACAAATTCTAATTTTACAAGAAGTCAGCATTTTTGCATATTCTGTATTCTGAATAACGATATTCTGTATGTACATATGGAAATCTCTTAGAACAGATGTTAATAGTAACTTATCAAAAGCACTTTGAAATATTAGTGTCGGATTTTTAATGTTTTTAATGCGCTGTTTTTCAGAAATTCCTTTGAAAATGACAAAAATGCATGAAAATCAAATTTTATGTCTGTGATTCAACTGTTATTTACCATAAAACCATATAACATATTTTATTTAGTGCTAAGGATGTTTTTGACATCATTAAATTACTGCAATTACTCTTCTTGTTGATTAAACAGCCAATTATAACAACCATGCAGTTGCCCAAAATACCGCCATCTGCAAAAAGATAGCTTTTTCAGCTTTTCTTTGTTAAAACAATGTAGTCAATATTATGTTGAAAAACACAAATTTTAAAAGTGCAAAGATGTTAAAGGATAGTACACACAGGAAATTCAGGCATTCAGGGAAAAGTTTGGGAGCGAAACTTTGATATTTCAATATTTCAATATTTGTATGTTTTCTTGGTTGCTTATACTGCATCTTGCTTGACTGAGGAAGTGAAAACTATTATAAGCTAGCCACTGAAATGTTCTTTATGCCTGGCCAAGATATTTAATCCTGTCAAACTACGTAATTTCTTGTAAATAAATTGAGACTCTCGCAATTATATTTACTTACATTAATTTTTGAATTGGGAAATCTAGCAATTCGCAATAACAATACATACATTTCCATTAATCAATTTTACTCCCTGAAGAGTTTACATATAAATACATTTAAATATAAAGATGATTGATTGATTGTTGGTGTTTGACGCAATTCTCGGTTTAACACTTTTGGCTACTAAAGTATTTAGCGGCGATCAGTTTTAAATGGCTTAGGCCCATGGAATGCCCAAGGAACGACCGACCTTCGGCAGGAAAACTGGCAATCCCCATCAACAATACATTAGTTATAGCTATTAGTATCAAGGACGAAGTTACTGTGTAGGTGTCATAACACAAATCTACCAATCAGCATTGATCACCTTTTGTAAAAGTAGGCAACCTCTTACAAAACAAAGCAGTTTTAATATTGATGTTTACTTCAGCTAAATGTTACAAGTAAAGTTTCTTGATAGAAACGGAAATATAAATGCATTTGAACCACTTTTATTTAAAATTTAATTGGCCATGATTATGCATTTAAATTTCAATGCAGATGTGTCACATAATATTTTCATTTTAGGCATTTAAAAAAGAGAGCACTATTTTAGTAGATCATCTATTAAGCATTGGTTGAACATTGGTATATAAAAGATAGTACATGTATATTACGAATACATATGGTTAAAATGAAGTTATTTTATTCTAAAATATCTATACAACAGTGAGAAATGAAAAAATTGTGGTTGAATTTATCCAGTTTTTTAATTGGTTTTGTGTCATCTGATCTTAAATTATGTTCGTGGATATTTACTGTGCATTGATCCCTCTGTTGTTGATCTGACAGAGACTTTTGGCAATTTTTTCACTTTATTTTCATATTTATCGGTTCAAGTTTCTAATGGTGCGGAGATCTCACAACAATAATAAGTGATATAAGTTGACATGAAAAAATAGACCGTACAAAATGTTATGTATATGTTATGAATATTGCTCATTACAATTTTGAGACTAACATATGGATATGTGAATGGAAAGAACAAAAGAAAAAAGGACGTAGGGACAAGATGATGCATACATTTCCGCTATATCATATAAAGATAGATAGAGATGGAGAGAGATGGAGAGAGAACAACGAGCTCTATGACAATTTTTTTCCAATCGTTTGTTGTGTTTTAGCTTTTAGATTTGTCATTTGATAAGAGACTTTCCGTTATGAATTTTCACTTGGAGTTCGGTAATTTATGTTGTTTTACTAATTTTGTGTTTGCATCAATATCTGAGTTTTAAGTTATGTTGTCTTTTTTCGCTCAGCTTTCAAATTTATGGTTTTCTTTTCTTTGATTGAAAAAAGGGATAAGATAATAAGGAGGCAGTCTCAAACCATAGTCGAAGAAAAACAGATAACAGCATGACCATGGCGAAAATGTAGGACAGACAAACAAATATTCTTAAAACACTATATTGAATTGTGTGAACACTACATAAACCAGTATGGTGATTACAGTTGTTCATGAAGGTTATTCAATCTTAATTAATCTGAATTATTAATTTTCAGTTATATTAATTTAATAAAACAACTAACAAAGTATATAATAATGGGCTAACATTAAAAGGAATTCGACGGATTTGACCTTGAAAAGCGCATGGTACAGACAGTTTTCGTTCGAACATTGAACGAGAATAATCTTCGTAACATGTCTTTCCACATCGGAAAACTATTTTTTACCAAATATACTTCTTTTGTTCTCTAAAGTTCGTCCATTACCCTTTTTCTAAATATGGTTGATCATTATCTGCCGATATTAGCAATATTATCTAGCAAAAAAAAGCAAAATGATCCCCATTTGCAGATGGTGATTTTTTGGGCAACTACAAAAGCTTCAATAGAAGGCTGCATCTGGACCTACATCATATTAATTGCGTTTTAAAATGATGAAAAAATTCCCATTAAACAATAAATCTATTCTTTTTTTTTGTCATTCAAATATTCAAATTTCAGAAAACATTCAGATTTTATTGCAATTTTATCATTTTTGGAAGTTTTTTCAAGAAGTTCAATTTTCTGTTGCTATAGCGCAATCAACATTTAAATTTGCACTTGATTTGAAATCATGGTAATTTGTTTTATAAGATTTAGATAATTTTTAGGAAAAAAATACCATACAAGTACCAGAAAATGGCATTTTGTGTAATTCTAGCAAACTTTTGGAATGTTCAGTTTTGACATTTGACCTTGATTTAACGAAACTTGCACCGTACGAATTATTGACGACCGAGCAAAAAAGAAGGTACAGGTAAGAAGCTTTCGAATGATATATAATATAGCCGTATGTTAGGTGGGTGCATTAAAATCGTTAACTAAGCGTCTTTTTGAAAATTGTCACTCGCCTACATCGAAAGGGGTCGAGATCTAGGTTGATACCAATACAAAGGGAAGTGACAGGGATTAATTTTTAATCAAAAGACCAATTCAGGCAAGGGACAAGGCATTTCTCTATAATAAAATAATTCAGTAAAGTACAACTTTTATTAAACAACACGTATATGAATCAGCTGCACATTTAATTTGTTACAGTTTTGGTGAGTCAATAGTCTAATTCTGCAGTCTCTATAATAGTTTCCTAGACCAAGAAATAAATTGTTTTAGTATCTGTAATTTTCTCTAACGACTCACTCTGCCGTTCTGCTCAGGGTTTGCATTTATAACTCGCTAGTTATCGCTTCAATACTTAAATTTATCGTCTTTAAGTTCAAGTCAAAGATTTGAGACACACACGTGAATGTCAACAAATAATGACCCCGAACTTTTACTTTCTTTAACCGGCGATCTATAAATAACTTTAACCTTAACAACTGACTAGCTGAACAGTTAATCGAATCTCGTTATTCGGAAACTGACAACTTTTATTCAGTTCAAAGAACTATACAAAAACTCAACTCATAAGTAAACTCATTTAACCAGCGGACCGCTTTCTAAATAAGTTACGCCTCAATACGTAAATATTCTAAGTTTCCGCTAAATATCCAATGCAAACCCTGATCAAAAACTGGCCAGTTTTAGTCAATCAAAATAAATACATAAATAGGAGGGGGGACTTCTTACCTAAAAATTTTGTAATACACATTTTCTTCAATACACTAGTTATAGCATATAAAATAGCACGAGATTCCTCACCGAGACCACTTCCAAACAATTGGCTTACATGGTTGAAAATTCCATCTTTAACTTACGTCTGCACACCTGAGAATCTGAGCTGGGAATAATTACCAGAAGACAATCACTGCACGAGCTAATTTTCCCCAGGAACTCAATTGAGCTCTCTGATTGTTTGAGAAAGGAAAAATATTTTGAATGCTATTGCGAGGTTCGTTACGTCACTAAAATTTAATGAATGAAAAAAATAAAATCAGAAAGTAATAAAATAATAATAAATCTTTCTGGAAAAATAATTAAAAATACTAATAATGAAATAAATATATGAACCAAATAAAGTGACCCACAAACGTTACATTATTTGTAGATCTTACTTTGCTGAACATATTGCTGTTCACAGTTTATCTTTATCATTACTGATATTCAAGCTAATAACCAAAAACTGAAAAATTACTTAAAATTACCAAATTAGTGGCAGCAACCCAACAATTGACTGTTAGGTTCGTCTGAAAATTTCATGGCTGATAGAACTTGGCTTAATGAACATTTTAACCTCTCATCAGATTTGCTCTAATAGCTTAAGTGTTTGAGATATATTAGCCAAAAACTGCATTTTACCCCTATGTTCTAAATTTAGCCATAGCGGCCATGTTTTTTTACGAAACAGAAAATAAAACACAATATTTATTCTAGATACCCTAAGGATTATTCAGCTTAAGTTTGGTTGGAATTGGTTCCGTAGTTTCAGAGGAGAAGATTTTTTTAAGTTAGAAAACATGATAAACAAATTGTGTAAAATTGTCCTCAAAGGGCAATACTCCTAAAGGAGTCAATTGACAATTTTGGTCATATAAACTTATTTGTAGATCTTACTTTTCTTAATATATTTGCTGTTTGCAGTTTGTCTTTATCATTAATACTATTCAAGATAATAACCAAAAACTGCAAATTTCCTTAAAATTACAAATTCATTGGCAGCAACCCGAGAATAGGTTATAAGATTCACCTGAAAATATATGGGCTGATAGAACTTCGCCTAATGAACACTTTTACCCCATGTCCAGAATTCTTCTAACTCTTTTGGTTTTTAAGATATAAGTCAAAAACTGCATTTTACCCCTATGTTCTATTGTTAGCCATGGTGGTCATGTTTTTTTGACGAAACAGAAAATAAAACACAAACTTTATTCTAGATACCCTAAGAATCATTCAGCTTAAGTTTGGTTGGAATTGGTTCAGTAGTTTCAGAGGAGAAGATGTTTGAAATAGTTTACACCAGACGGACGACGACGACGACGGACGACGACGGACGACGACGGACGCCAAGTGATGGCTAAAGCTCACATTTGCTTCGGAACTGTGAGCTAAAAATCGTTTATGTCTTTCCAAGACGTGCCGGCAGAAGGTCTTTCTTTCTAAGAAGCAACATTATGCGACGTAAAAACTTCTAATTATTAACTCTGTTCATGAACTAACTGTGCGAATACTCGGAACGGGCCTAAGTTACGATAGATAAATTGGTTTGTGTCTACTGTTATTATAGACAAAGTTCCTTTTATATATCTCTTTTTCCACTGGTACGGTCAACATGTGATACGCCTTTTGAATAACCAAAGTAGAAGAGCAAGCCTTAATTTTCATTTTCCTTCACCAATGAAATTTCCGAAAAGGTATCAGACAAGTCGTACAGTTTTGAAAAGTCTCTATTCGTAATTCTTAGAATGACAACTTTTTCCCAGATCAGCGTAAGAGCACGTGACGGAATTTTTGTGTTGCAGATTTAATGCTGTGCGTTTATGACTGCTGTCCAGTCCATTTGACTAAAATGTCCATTTTATCAATAGAATCTGCTTGCCTTTCGTGAATCATCTTTCTAGAACTGCATTTTCAAACAGGATAAAACCAGATGCGGATCCAGGATTTTGAAAAAGGGGGGCACGCGGGTTCCCAAAACTAGACAAAGTTTGGAGTGGAACAGGTAAAAAGTCCGGTTTTAATGTCTAATAATTTTAATAAGCAAAATATCAGATACAAAAAGTCAACATAAAGTCTTCAACAGTATACAGGTGTATATAAATTATAAATGGAGCTCCAAATTCTCCAAATAACAAAAAAAATTATGTCATTGATGACGGGATTCAAGTAAGTGGATCAGATTGCACCCCATTTTCATCAATTTCATCGTATATTCTGTTTTATTTAGTCAGTCCACCGATTGCATTGGACTAACAAAAAGTATAAAATAAATGAAAAACGCTTATATACAAATCAATAGAAAACAAGTATACCGTGTCGAAGGGCCCTCTACAGAAGATTTCATCCAGCAGCGTTATATTTTATTTTGTTATATATTTGAATTTGCATTTTTCCAAATCAGGATGCCATATAAACATATAAGTGCATATCACACAGTCGCTAACACCAAATGTAGCTTTAAGTTTCATTGTGTTTGTTTCTGCATTTGTCCATTACACCAAAATATCACTACAGTAACACATGCCGATTCACAACGGCATTCAAACTAGCTTTGAACTAACTGTCAGTAACTGCGAGTACTTTCAGATCTGTACTTAATATCTTTTTGTTGTGGGGATGTATAAATACCCTGCCACGTCCGGTCTGTGTTTTTGTGCCTTGTTTGTCTGCTTTGTATCGATCAAATGAAGTAACCCCTTTTCAACTGTTGTGCTGTTATACCACTGTCCCAGGTTAGGGGAAGGGTTGGGCGCCACAAACATGCTTAACCCCGCCACATTCTATATGTACCTGTCCCAAATCAGGAGACTGTAATTCAGTGGTTGTCGGTAGTTCATGTCTGTCATATTTATTTTTCGTAAATTGTTTTGTTATAATTTAGGCCGGTAGTTTTCCCAAATGAATTGTTTCATATTCTTCATGTCGGGGCTTTATATCGCTGCCTATACGGTGTGGGTTTTCATTGTTGACGGCCATACGGTTTTCTATAATTGCTGACATCCACTGCATTGGAAATGTGGTGGATAGTTGTCTCGTTGGCAGTTATACAGCAAAGCCTTTATATATATATATATGTATTAAAATTGCAGTTTTTATCCAACGCAATCATAAGTTTGAACGTTGTTTTCAATTTAGACATGTTTATATTTTTTCGTTTAGGCTTGTGTTATATTTGCCTTCGGATTTTTATGATCCGTTCATTCTATTTTGACTCCTCAAAATTCAAGAGTCTATCCTAAATTGAGGTAAATTGTATGGCTTTCCAAATACCGTTTCGATTCCTAACATCACTGAAGAGACATTAATTGTCGAAATCCGGATATGGTGTACAAAAACCTTTGCACCTTTTGTTTGCGCAAGTTTATTGTTTTCTGTTTAGTATTAAATTTATAATTAAGATTCATTTATTACATCGGTGATCCGTTTATTTGGCAATCGCCAATGGAAGTCAGCAGGGTTTAAGAACATTTGTTGTTCGAATGCGTTTTGTCAAAATATACTTTTTATGTTGTTTGTGCTGTATTTAGACCCCTCTAACAAGAAATTTTTTTGCATGCACACGTATTAAAATTGCGGTTTGTATCTAACGCAATCATAGGTTTGAACGTTGTTTTCAATTTAGACATGTTGATATATATATATATATATATACGTTTTGCGTCTGTATAAGAGAGATGTTCTGAAAAGAATTGATGATCGTGGGAAAGTTATATTTCTGTGAAAATCAAACTATGTTATTCGAGACAAAATTTTTAAAGAAATTATTTGCATTCAAATAAAATCAAGGTTGTTAGTTCCTTTCAGTGATGCATAGGTGGTGGAACAGAAGGATTTAGGGGGCAATTGTCTTTTTAATTTCAAATTTCAAAATTGTCAGATAACGGTTAAGATATTCCAATTTTAAAGCCTGGGATCATCTTTTTTTTTTTTGTGTAAAATGTTTCAGCAAAGACCAAAATATTGGGGAAACCAAAACAGTTTTATAAGTTTTCTCTCCTCCCTCTTTTAATTGTTGCAACTATGTGCCTTTCATTCATGTCACAAAATATCGAAATTTATTTCTGATTTTTGGTCTTTGATGAAAATGTGCTGGTCCTAACTATTATTATATATTTAAAAAATCCAAAAATTTTGTCGGTCCTTTTGCAAAATGTTGGTGGTGTAAACCTTCGGACCACCATTTTTTGAGAACTCTGTAATGAACAAAAAAGTTAAAAATATACATTAAGGTAAGCATATGTATTACAAAAGTATAAACAAAACTTAATACATTTTTCCCTTTGTATATTTTAAGTAGCTCCTGTTTTCAAAGAATCGATTAGTCAATATGAGTTTGAAGTTGGAGGTAACTTACATATTTCCTGTTCATACGAAGCGGTTCCTCTGGCCACATATGTCAAGTAGATGAAAGATTCTAATATCATCACACATTGTTCCTCGATTGATTCGATAGGTACTTTACCCGGAAATAATCTGATTCGCGACTTGACTAGCTCCCCAGAATGTGAGGTATTCAGAACAAAATTTCCATACTAAATCCAGAGCTAGTGATTTCTAATGCAAAGATTTGTGATTCAGGTTATTACAAGTGTTGTGTTACTAATACAGCCTCCAATAAATGTGCAAACGACATTTTAGTTGGTTGTAAGTATGTTATCTTTATTGAAACATGTAAAAATATTTAATCAGCTCTGTGATTAAAAGGGGGATACACATTGTTATTCGGTTGACCTTCGACAATGATGCAAATAAAAAACATCAAGACAGATGTACAGTGTATGATATATACAAAACACATAACCTTTATTGTACACGCAAAAGCGAAATTAATGATACACTAACAAATGAATAACTTCCATTAGAAAACTTTGGATAAATAAATAGGTCTTCTGTCTAGTCCTACGTCTTTATAGTCCGGCCATACAATCAGACACTCTAAATACCCATTGAAATCCAATCTTGTAGCCCATTAGTCCGAAAACCCATTACTACGGCGTGTCATTAGTTCGAACGAAAAAGCATTTATCATATAACGCATTAGTCCGACAAAACAACGAACTAGTACGGCCCTCGATATTAAATAGAGGTTAATAACGTCTAGGAAATTTTAAAATATGTTACACGTAAGTTTTTGTTTTAAATTTTTGGATTAACAGTCTTATTCGTCCGTTCATCCGATGGTGCACCGCTACTTTATTAATGTACAATAACTTGAATTAATCTTGAAAATAACCTTAAGTTTGTAATTTGGAAAAGTTGTACAGGCTTTATACTACAAAAATGTATCTCTGTCTTTTTCGAACATTTTACATTTGACGTTTTGTGACCTACCGAATTATACTTATTACCGGGTGTGTTCTAACATGACCAACACGAAGGGTGCCACATGTGGAGCAGGATCTGCTAACTCTTTCGGAGCACCTGAGATCACCCCTACTTTTTGGTGGGGTTCGTGTTGCTCAGTCTTTAGTTTTCTATGTTGTGTTTTGTGTACTATTGTTTGTCTGTTGGTCTTTTTCTTTTTAGCCATGGTGTTGTCAGCTTATTTTCGACTTGAATGTCCCTTTGGTATCTTTCGCCTCTCTTTTTATTAAGGTAAATACAGAAAAGCGTTTCGGACGCATGACATTGATAAGGTGATAGTTTTCTTTACAATCTATGTAAATACAATATGCTAGGCTTAAAATCGCCCATAGTCTTAAAAGTCGGAATACATTTTAAAGAGAGAATGCCAATCAGTATGTAAACTAATAATATGTTGTTGTGGTTTCTCTAAATTCATCAAAAAATCTCTGCACACTCAGGGTGAATAAGAAGTTAACACCTGGTGTTGATACTTTCTCATTATCTTAACTAATTGATCTCCAAACACCATCATTAAAATTAATTTTGCTCGTTCATTTTTTATAAAATGTTGACAAAATATTTACTTTGACCCTTTGACAAAAGTATAATAATTTCAAAAAACTTGAACCACACACTTTATCGGAAATATTTCATTGGATATATAGCAGTCTGACAAACACTAATTTTGATCGTTCAGCTGATTTTTACAGAGTTACCTCCCAGTAGTGTGATGTACCACCTTAAGTTGTTCATTTGTAAGTTCCTGTCTCATTGACGTTTACATCGTGCCTAATTCAAATATCAAATGAGTAGTTCTAACAACATCTCTTAATTAATTCATACATATTAGAAAAACAGAGGATATGGGGTATCCATCCATGACACAAAAATCAGTACATGCACAGCAAAAAATAATTCAAGAGCAAAGGAACAGCGCTTTTATTGCTGTTCTTCATCTCAAAGTCACAGTCAAGTCTTCAACACGAAGTAAAAAAACTCTCATCTCAGTGCGTGTTTAAGACAACCACTAGCTCTGGTTTGCAAAAATAATTCGGGTAAACTTAGTAAGATGTTATACCACCAAATCTGGCCCTGTCCAAATAAACATACTGGAAAGTAGTACATATTTTAACACATATTAATAACCACTAGCAAAAATGTTTAATCAAATAATGTGGAAATCTTTGTTAGGAAAACTAAAATGTCGTTAGTTTAACAGAAGTGAATCGAGATAAATCCTTGATAGATTTAAAATACGATTTAATCGACACGATAGAAGGAAGATAACGTGAGGGAATAAAAAAGATAGAGAATAATAGGGTTCTAAAATATAAAGAATAGAAAATAATGGGCAAAATAAAATAAAGAATAGAGACAAATGGCCTTTACAGTTTAAGAATAAAGAAATGAGAAACTTTCATCAAGATCCTCCTAAAAATTATCGTACAAGCACATATTCGGGGCACAAGTATCATTTGCATTACCCGCTTTAAATAAAAATGACAATTTATAAATTTTATGGGTCCAAAGCGCTTTTCTTAATTTAACTTCATCAGAATAGCTCAAACCTCAACATTTGCAAGCCATGGATGTTCAATAAATTCATTCTAGATACCGGGCTTAATTTTTGTTTTGTTAAACACGCATTTCGTATACAAAAGACTCATTAGTGACGCTCGAATAAAAAAATTAAAAAAGGCTATACAAAGTACAAAGCTAAAGAGCATTGAGGACCAAAATGTGAATGGGGTTATTTTTATCCTTTCTTGCTTAAAACGTTGACTTTTTTAACCGTTTACGCAGTACATTCTTGATTTAGAAAATGCATTCATTGAAATTAATAATTTCATGAATATTAATTGAAATTTTACATATTAAAGAAATTTTGGATATTGGCAATATTGGTATAGATTTAAAACATTTAACTCGTGCACATCGGTCTCGTTTCCACTTAAATATGACACTTTCAGTTATTCCCTGGTGAGTCCCGTTACTCAGATTTCATTTGTAGGTGTTTATACTGTTTATTTTAGCTATATTTCTAGGAGTAAAAAATCTTTCTGTTAATTTCAAATGATTTAATTTTGGATGTAACATGTCTTCTGATTGGCTGAAAGTTTTTGTCTTTCAGCTAATAGATATAATTTTGTCATGTGACCATGACGTCATCAACGTTTTTTCATGATTTACTCCTGAAAAAATGGAATTTAGATTTAAATTATAAGCAATGACTGTAATAATTCAAAATAACACACTTTTAAATAACATATTTTTATAAAACATATTACAGTCATTCTTTAAATATATTTTTCTCTCTATTATTCCCCATGTATAACTTTACAGAAAACTGATAAAATAAGTTAAAACTGTTCATTCCTTAATCGTGATTTTGATTGTATTCGAGAATGATGACTATACTACATGGATTCATTTACTTTAAAAATAACATGTACCTTCATAGGCATTCTCAAACGAAATTGTTTGGACATTTAGAATCCGTAGTAATTTTTCACACCACCCCTGTAATGCGTAATTTAAAGAGCTTTAACACTGCATTTTATCATTTTAATTAAACTGTTTACTTTAAAGAAATATTTTTACTCTTTTGAAATAAAATAAAATAAATGCATAATATTTGGCCTCATATACTATTCTTTACTCTTACAATATTTTTTTTCTATGTTTTTATATTCATTTTCGTTATAGCTTTTGTATTATAATGGTAGTTAATCAATACATTGTTGTTTGCTTGACGTAAAGTGGCAAAATTATCAAGCAAATGTAGCAAATCAATCGATTGATACTGACTTCTTGTGTCAAATATTCCATGAATATTCAAGACGAGGTATAAAAAATGAGTCCGGGTTCTAGGTATTTTTAAGATTTTTACATTACATGAAATACGAAAACTCATCGAAAGATATAAAATTCATATCTGAAAATAAAATTATTAGATTTTACTGAGTCGATGTTTCTAGTGTCTTCAAAATTTTGTATACAGTTCTCCTTGTGAGTAACAAGTCCGCCAGTAAGGGTACACAAAAATAGTCCCAATTGGAAAACTGACTGTTTGTTCACAATATCAATCTACTAACTTCAACATGTATGTAAGAAAACTTGTAATAAAATATAAGAAAAAATCTGTATATTGAATAAATGTTTTAACATAAATTTAGTTGTCATTATCTTTTTTTATTAAAATTGGAAAAATAATACTTTTTAAAAACATCTAAAACAGTTTACTGCTTTTCAAGTGCTGAAAATCGAGTCTGTGAGATTACAAATCTAAATGAAGTGGTTTCTACATCTGGAAAAGCATGCCGACATTTATCCACACAGCAAACAAGGTCCGTCAATTATCGTGCGGTTTCACCATATAACAATATAACCATATATGCACATCGTATAAACAAAAATTATTCTCGTCTCCTTGCCGACATTTTAGTATTCATTTAGGAAGTGTTTCAACTATAAAGGAAGTCCTATACTATTGTCCGAACGGAACTTTCATCCATTCTTAAATTATTTTGCGATCCGTCTGTTGTCCATAATGTAACCTTGGTAACTGATCCTATGATGCCATACTTTTCTAGTGTAGATTTGTATTTTACAGACGAGCTGCACCATTTTTAAAAGCTGATTTATTTATTTATATTTCAAAACATTAATATTTTCAAATTTTGTAATTTTTAAAAGCATCACAATTTATCAATTTGCAATTCCTAATCCAGTACATTTTATCTCATTTAAGTGGAATAGACAAACCAAAAATTGAAGACCTAAGTTTTGCTGTAACGCGTATTTCACTCACAGAACCTGAAACTGAAAGTCGACTTCATTTCTTCAGAGTTTTTGTAGTTCCCATACATTCAACGACGCAGCATTTCACTGAGGAACATATTTTTCACCAATTAAGTGAGACAATTTTGACTATACCGTTCACCAAAAGTGTGTCGTAAGAAACATGTATAATTGCAAGTTGGTTGGTACAGTGATTTACATTAAGATTTACTTTTGGTCTCGTGGGTTCATGATAATGCTTATTCCAGGCCTTCTTGGTCATACAAATTTCGAATATGATTATCGTACTTAAGACTCAGAATTCAACCAATCAAAATACTCGATTTGGTGTTTCGGGGAAAAATTTCGTACAGCGAGTTCTGAGTACAGTTTTATAACCAAAAGGCAAGAGACACCGTTTGTACGAACAGTAAGCGTGTCATACGTTTTGTTACATACAAACATATTGTATTCATTGATGATAAATGTTGTTGTGGCTCATGTCATTTCTTAACTCGTGTTAAAGTTAGTTTGTGCCTGATTTTAAATTAAAACCTTAAAACCTTGTCTGTTTTAATATCATAATGCTAATAGAACCCGAATAAAAAACAACGTATACCACCTCATTAGCAATTACACTGGCTTATATCCTAGACATATTTATTTGATCAGTTTTTAATTGTTGTTATCAGAAATTTTGTATATATATTTGACTCAAAGATTCACTTACAATTTGGAGAAACTATAAATGATATCATGCTATCAGTAAGAAATTTATAGGTTAAATGTGAATCAATGATAATTAAATAAAAAAGGCATTGAATAAAACAGGCTGATTAGGGGGAGGGGGGGTGTAATTAATCTAATTACATATGAATATACAAATGAGATGAATTCTATGAGACGCTACTAACAGTGAAAACTTTGAAACTGACGCTCTGGCAATACGATCTCTCGACAAACCTTAGGTCTTAAAATCTGTTCCGTAAGAAAGTAATGTATCGCTTTCATATGTGAACGACGCTACTTTCAAAAGTGACATGCATGATCACTGATGAACGAGGTCAAACTATATAGAATTCGAAAACCTAATAAAATCGTTGAAGATTGTTTACATATTTTTCCTTTGGTCGTTAATGGACATTTTCACATTGACAATCATATGAACAGAACAAAAATCATTGAGACGCAAGATAAATTTCAATAAAAAAAAACAGTTAACCTTCATACTATAGCGACAAATAAGACATATGATAAACCTATAAATGTAAAACATATATATATTGGAAAAAGAAGCAGCTTTCCTGATGGATGCAATAGTTTAGGTATTTTGTCACATCGCTAGGAAAGTGATATCAACAAAAAATATTACAGTTTTGAGTGCTGCAAAATGACTCCCGGAAAACGCAAAAACATGATATCTGCGCTTCAAACTTGGTCTTAAGATCGATGATCAGATAAAGTCTCTTCAGCTCATTCCAGTGTTCAAAACATTCGTACGTAACTTTTTGAATACCATTAACCGAAATGAATCTATTTCAAAGCCCGTTTTAGAGACCTATTACGTTAAACACAGACTTCTGGCAATACTAACGGTTATTCGAAATCTCATTCGATTCGAAAAAAGAATGAAAAACATTAGTTGTTACGTAGAATTCGATAATAAGGAATTATATATGCATATTTTCTTCCAAATGCCTTTATAGAATACAATATATGATATCTTTAAAAGAGAGGAGAAAGATATCAAAAGGGACATTCAAACTTATAAGTCGCAAATGAACAGACAACGTCATGGCAAGAAAAGAAAAAGACCAAAAAGACAATCAACAGTGCACAAAACGCAACATAGAAAACTAAAGGCTGAGCAACACTAAAGATGAATACTAGACCAGTTATTTCTTATTCTTACACTTAACAAAATGCGTCCATGAAATCAATCACAAAATGTTATTCGAGACCTTCACATTCACCCATAAAGTTGTAACATGTCTTTTGTTTGTTGTTCTCATAAATAAGTCCATCTAGACATGGTAAAACAGGGAAATTGGTACCCTAAACAATAAGTAACTGATACAGTTGTTAGCCAATGTCGATTTCCCAGGCCAAAGGTTTAGTACACTAATGGAGGCAGTGGGGGTATATACTCGAAAATTGGTTAATGACGTGCTAAAAACTGTACACTTTATTGATAGATCAAATATATTCGTGATTGTATTTAGAAGTGTATTAAAGAAATGTATTTAAATGCATAGCCAATCTGGGATCCAAAACAAATCGCAAAGAGGAGAAAATAATAAATACGTTTTTCTTTGTTGGCTTTTAACACAATAAAAAAAGGCGATTGAAATCACACTTCCTTCACGATTAAAAACCACAAATTCACAAAACTGAGCAAAAGCAATAAGTTTCTAAACTTTGTTTGAGAGACTAAATAATAATAGTAGAAACAAAATTGATTAAAAGATAAAGAAGTGTTATATTGTTTTCAAAACTGTTATTAAGTCGCCAACTTCTATTTTATATTATAGTATTATACAACATGTGTATCATCAATACTTTATCAAGGACAAAACTTATTTCTACAAAAAAATCTGCAATTTACTTATAAGCGGCACCAACAGCTCATGTCGATAACTGATCGCGCAAACCAATAACACAATTCAGTTAACTTCATTTCGGAATGTTGAATGATATTCAGATATATGTCACAAAATACCTAACTTTTTCCAGATATTTAATGTTCGGACAAACACAAAATTACAATATTCTAGTTACATTGTATTTAAAAAATCGTTTTGCTTCAAATAAGCATGTAGATAAAAACGTTCGAACATCTTTTTATAATAAGATGTCTATATGTAGAACATATAGGTTGTACTTTGTAAATACAGCTGTTTCACAAACTACTCCATTTTTTGGAGATATATTATATTCATAGATATTTTGTTTTGTTTACCAACTAGTTCCAAGATATGATTTCTATGTTTCATCTCATAGAGACACAACTTGGGAATTTTAACAGTATAAATACACATAGATAGCGGCCAAACGAAATTCTGAGGAAGACCAAACGTGACGGAAGAGGTAGTACATAATTCTAGTATATGTTTAAACTCTTAGAAGTTCGAAGAATAAAAATGTTGAAAGTATGCCACACAGCCCTGTTTTGACCTTTGAATAGTAGTAAATAGTAGTGCATATGATCGTTCCATTCTAGGATTCATTGTTTTACGAAACTTCTTAGTAAAAGTGGCACAGTTTTAGTGGTAAAAAATAAAACAAACAAACTCTATACTATATCTCACTCTGCGACGAAAGTCGCAGGCGAGAAAAACAATGGTTTCGAGTATTTTTAACAAAGGGTGGCATAGTTTAATAAAAAAAGAGTTATGTTAGAGTGCAATCTGGATCTGCATTCATAGCTGTATGTAGTCAAAATATTTCTTAGGAAAACGTCACAGCAAAAATTTAAAACGGTCTTTCAAGACGTCATGATTCTGAGGGGGAACCATGCAGATTTTGGAAATAATATTCTGGACCCAATTTAGGTAAAAATAAATAATATTGCCTAATCACACACGACAATAAATATTCTGGTCCCAAATATTCTAATTATTTTGGCTCGATGTGCTCGCCTCATTTACAGAGGTATTAAATAGATAAGTTGGATGCAAAAGGTATCTAATAGATGCAAATAGATTATAAAGTGTTATTTTTTTTTTTTTTACTTTGTTTTCACTGGTCTATTTGTTTCTAGTCGTATGTGATCTGCATCACACATAGAAGTGAAAAGTTGATTCTCAGGGACGAGGAGGGGCAGTATTAGTGTCAATTTGTGAATGGACAGAAAAAAAAATTCGGCCCCTGGTCTGATTGAAAACTAAAAATCTGGCCGCCTTTATGTTGTAAATAAATAGTCTAACCTCAAATTTCCAGCCCTCTTCCCCTCAGAATTAAATGGTCGACTGCTATCTTTATGTAGCAAGATATGTTTCTTCTGGTTACGAAATGTATAAAGTTCGGTTATTCCTAGAGTTCTAAGTGGCGAAGTTGAAATCATTCTTTCATAAATTTTAAGGACGCAATCACGAGTTGATTGAACGTTATTGAATATGTTTCACATAAAAACGACGGCTTTGTTCCAATTGTCGTTACTACAATCTCGTCCCCTTCCCCGAATGTGACCTACCGAATTGGACATATCACCGGGTTTATACTAACATGAGCAACACGACGGACGTATGCCACATGTGGATCAGGAACTGCTAACCCTGCGAGCACCTGAGATCCCCCTAGGTTTTGGTGGGGTTTGTGTGGCTCAGTCTGTGGTTTGCTATGTTGTTTGTCTGATTGTATTTTTCTTTTTTAGCCATGGCGTTGTCAGTTTATTTTTGACTTATGAGCTTTAATATCCCTTTGGTATCCTTCGCCTCTCTATTTATTCGTTTGTTTGTTGAAGTACGATGTATGCTGTATATCTGCTTTAGTCGTGAAACGAAGATTCTGTAACCGAAACTGTCTTTTAAAGATATGTACAAACCTGACGTCAAACGTTGATACTTTTCTGCTTTCGTGGCTTTAGAAGGAGAATAAATTAGTTTACAATAAATTTCAATGGTCAATAAATGGAAAAATTTCCCGCGCAATTGACATGTGTAAAATGGGATATACCAAAATGATGTTTAGGTCTA
Organism: Mytilus californianus; assembly: GCF_021869535.1. Lineage (NCBI taxonomy): Eukaryota > Metazoa > Mollusca > Bivalvia > Mytilida > Mytilidae > Mytilus > Mytilus californianus. The sequence continues at coordinate 16,047,853 of NW_026262626.1, forward strand.
TATTGTCGTCCATATTTGGATCATTTTTACACAGCAAAATAAAATGTAAATGTCAGCTATATATGTTAGATTATTAGGTACTTTATCAGAAAATGACAAGTTACTCGCAAACAACACTAAATAATATACATTAAGTCGCCTCTGAATATATAGTCAACCCCTAAAATATGATAATAAATGAAATCGTCCAAAACTGGTTCTTCCAACATTAATAAAGGTGAAACACGTAGATTTAGATTTTTGCACAAATTTCAAATCAGAGATATAGCCTTATGTAACGTGAAAATACCACAAAAAAACTTAATTAATTCATTGGTTATGTATTTTGCTTGCAAAAGAGCCTTGAAGTTGATACTACGAACGATTATGTGTATCCTGTCAACCCCTTATATAATAATGTCTACTTCTGCGGGCCATGCACTGAATTTTTAATTTATTGTAAAAGTTATTGTAATAACTATTAGGAAGTTTATTTAGACAAAAGCACTGAAACAATATTTTTTTCCTAATTGCCTTGCCTTTTTTAAAACATTTTGATTTACCTTTTGATATTATCTAGCAGTTTGACGCATATAATAATTTAGAAGGTAACCCATCAAAGGTTTCTTCCCAAGTTAAAGGCAATTGATGTGTTCACCTTTGCCACTAAAAGAAAAACAGTGTTTTAGAAAACAAAAATGTGTAGGAAGTAATCTCTCTACATGTTGGAACCAACAACTTCGATAAATTTAAATTTGCATTAATAGATAAATATCAATTATTCCTATCAATTTGTTCTATGTCTTTTATTAACTTTTACAATTAGATTTAAATTAATAATTCCGTTACACATTATTTTTGACATTATCAGAGTAAATGGTGTATTTTTATTTCTATCGATGTTTTATCATATATTCATTACGATTTAATCTATATCAAAAGTTTTTCTATTTAACTAATCCATTTGCTGTTTGCTTGGCACTAAACCACTTTTGATTGCGCCATACTTATATGTCAATACAACTTGAGCAATAAATACATTTGCTGGAAATAATGTCTTAAATTCAAGTTTCAATATTATTGGTTTATCAGTTGCGTAATCAGTATCTTTTTACCTCATTGATATTTATAACAAGACAACTGCTTTAACATTTACGCCCTCTGCTTCATAATACTGATTTGATTTCACTAAAATTATACAAATTGCTGACTTGAGTGTCACTCATAGCTAGGTGCTGGAATTGAGATATTGTTTTTGTAATTTTTAACTTAACCTTTCTGCAACCGTTTCTTGAGAGTCTATAGCGGCAACATTGACATATGAGTATGTGAATCGATCTGAAAAAAAGTTCGCACCGGTTGTTTTTATAGAGATACTGGAATTGTCTTCATTTAGAAAATTCAAACGTATCTCGATGATCAAGGTTATTTTGCTCCGCGCGTTTTTTAGTCAACATTACTGAAGAGACATAAATTTGTCGAAAAATGCATCTGGTACAGTAAAACTGTTAATAGTTAACCAGCAAAATTACTTGATGTTTAGATGTACAATAATGTTTTTAATCGTAATTTAACACGTCTATTTCTGCAACATTTATTTGGTATTAGCTATTAGAATTGATTTCTAAAATTTTGTTTAATGACATCCACAAGACTTTAAGTACATTAACATTTCAATTAATTTCAAAATATGAATGTAAATTATTAGTTCCCGATTATATTATTAATATCATTTTGATTATCATAAAAACCATGTACTCTTAGTTTTGAGGATTGTGATCAAATGATATAATAAGGTATCATTTTCCTATTAAAAAAGTAATAGCTGTCATAATCATTTATCATTTGCACTTCAGTCGACTTCATTTCATGGAATTATAAAATAAAAATTCAAACATTTATTAAAATTTATTAATTTAGAAAAAAATGGAAAATCAATTTTAGGTTACAGATTTTCAAACAAAATTTGAACAAAAAAAATATATATATAATTATATCTTTATCACTAAAACATCAAACCTTGATAGAAACACCGGATATCCGGTTTATTCAAAAGCAAGAGTGGTTGCCAAAAGATAAACAAAATACGCAAATTGTTTAATTTTGATATAATTTTGATGAAAATCACGACAGAGCAGGTTTTTTTTTACTTGCGTGCAATAACTATGGTGTTGAAATTCTAGTAATTTTTAGCCGACGAAAAAAAAATAGAAGAATGATGTTTGTATTATTAGTATTCTATGTACTAAAAACCGTGTTTTCGGTACCTAATTTAGTTTAATATTTTGACAATTTTATTGGGTGACTATATAACCATCACAAGTGACCCTTCTGAATAAAAATGACCAAATTATAGTATCTCATTCATTCATCCATCAAATAAAAATCTTTTTTTTTCAATTAAATTAAATGACAAGTTATCATGGTTCTTGTCAAATCCCCTCCATGAATAACCCAATGTCGGTTCAGGGGTTCCTTAATCATTATTATGTGTTTACTGTTCTGCACTTTGATTATTCTTGCTTTCCATTTGGTTTCAAATACCCTAGGGAGAAACTATTTTAAGTATATAAAATCTTATACATTATTCTTCAATATTGCTAAATTTGTCATAAGAAATTTAGTCAAATAAACAATAAAGACTTTACGTTAGCAAAACTATCAATTTTTAAAACTTCATTTGACAATTCCTATGGATACTATTTTATTTTCTGACGTGGTCGTTTGTAATATTTTATAAAAAATGAAAACACCTCGTTATAAATCTCATGCGTTAATTTCAATAAAATTATACATGTCTAATGCATCAGAAAACAGGAAAATTAGTTTGAATTTAGATGTAATGAGTTTTTAAAGTGAATGAAGATGTGCTTCTTGACATGTTTTGTAGTGGTACATTATTTTTGTACTGTTATCGGTAACCTTTTTTCATAATTGTGCAATATTGCGAAATGCTTAAATATTTTTTATATAACTGTTATTTCAATAACTTTTATACGAATAACCAATTTAAATACGAATGAATACGTTATTCTTTTAACGTTAAACTGCATCATTTTTTGTAAAAGTGACATATGATGGAGATGATAGAAAAAGTACATTTTTATAATAATTGTATGTTTTATAAAATTTTATTATTAAAAAATTGCGACGGGGTTATGTTCCGGAAACACAAAAAACAAACAATTTTAAATTTGACAGCATTAATTATCAGCAGCATTTTCTAAAATCGTAATAACTTCTCTCGAATAATTTACACTGCTCCACAATCACAATAATTAATTCAAGCAAAATGTTTTGAATTCACATTAGTATTTTTTTTAATATATATATATTTATTTTATTTATCTAAAAATGGTAAACAAATGGAGAGCTGTAAAATGTTGACATTAACATTAGAGGAAATAATGTAATGATATGACTACTAAGATGTAATGATTCTAATGTCTGTTACTTTTCCTTTATTACATTCTGCAACCAATAAGAAAATTGACTATTAAACAACTGAGTTTGCAGTAGTTGTCATCCATAAACAATCTTGCTTATATGCCCATTTTTCTAAATACATTACAGTATAACGTTTTTACCGTATTCTTTGCGACTTAATGTATTTTTGGAGAGTAAAGAACTCCTCTCACGATAAAGAAACCGTGATACATGATTTTTTTATTACTTGTTATTGGCTTTGAAGTAGCTGTCAGTAACTGCGAGTAGTCTCAGATCTGTACTTAGTGTCTTTTTTGTTGTAAGGGATGAGGGATGGATATATACTCTGCCACGTCCTGTCTGTGTTTTTGTTTGACGCTTTTCTTTGTATCGATTTGATTAGTTAAGCCTTTTCAACTGATTTTTATAGCTTGTTCTTATGTTGTACTGTTACACCACTGTCCCAGGTTAGGGGTGGGGGTTTGATGGGGTTTAGCGTTCACAAACATGTTTAACCCCGCCACATTCTTTATGTGCCTGTCCAAAGTCAGGAGCCTGTAGTTCAGTGGTTGTCGTTGGTTCATGTCTGTCATAATTGTTTTTCGTAAATTGTTTTGTTATACATTAGGCCGTTAGATTTCTAAATTGAATTGTTTCATATTTTTTCATGTCGAGGCCTTTTATAGCCGACTTTAATGGAATGGGTTTTTCATTGTTTAATCCGTACAGTTGCCTATGATTGCTTACATCAACTTCATTTGAACTTTGGTGGATAGTTGTCTCATTGGCAATCATACTACATTCTTATTTTTATTTTGCAACAACTTTTTAAAGGGTCTACAGGTGGCTTATTGCAAGAAAACATTTCAGTCCTTTTTCAGTTGCAATTGAAATTCCTGTCCTCCGTCCTGAACAACGCAACCTACTGAACCCTTATATTGCATTATTGTTAATTTTTCGCATCCTATATATGCATGAAACTTGGTCACTGGTGATTAAACAAACAGCTGTCAATCAAACTTTTATAAAGCGAGACTTCTATTAAAAGTCTTTGTGATGCCGGTTTTGCCCTTGCACTATCCATTCCAGAGCTGCATCGCGGTCTTTAAACCGCGTTTAGACATTGACCACCAAACCACATCGTGCCCTTTTAACCACGGTGAGGCCTTGCGTCCCATGCATCACATTGTTTGCTTCACTAGAAATTAGGTTGAAGCTATGTCATTGAAAATGGATTTAGTTGAAAACTGATAGACAATTATTCTATGATAAGCAAGCACCACTAAGAAATATAAGCAAAAATGTGCTTGCTCTTGAGTCTGAATAATATGTACAAATTGTGTATACCTTTTAAGCACGAACATGAAATATCCTGATTGATCTAGGATGGCAGACAATTTTTCAGTTAATGAAAAAATATTGTATTTTAGGGAGAACAAATATTTTGTTAAATTATGAGGATAGAAATAATGATGATTCAAGACAGTGGTTTAAGGACAACGACAATATGGATATGATAATGATAAAGACCAAAAGTGATAACGACGAAGTAAAGAACAAATTAACATCAGAATCTGTTGAAACCAAGTAAGTTTTTAGGAAGACACCGAACCGTAATGAAAAAAATGGTTTGTTTCCCCGTGTTGATCAACTCGTAATTTACATAAAAAATTATTAAAACGATATTTAAAAAAAAAATGATGTACACATATCTATTATAATTTATTTATTCATCCTTTCTTAAACGTTTGAGCATTTGAAACGAAGGCAAATGGTATATTTATTGAGACCACATGCAGTCTTACGTTAGAAAGATGCAAATTAAAATCAATTACATGATTTTTTTGCGGTAATATATATTGAAAGTTATAGTGTGCATTTGTGTCTTTCGTGGAGATCATCAGTATAATCTCAACAATTACATTCATCACATGCTGGACCAAAACTGAACTATTTCAGATCTAAATCTTTGTAATGTCATTAAAATTAAAACCCATAGTCCAATAAATTAAACGAGCTTTCCTGAATTTTCAAAATCAAACTTGAACACTGTGAAATTGCTTTCAAAAACCACTCTTAAAAGCCGCTCTCTAATTCAGTTTTCAGTTCTGGATTGGACTGGAATGGAAAACAGTCGAAGTCGAACTGAAATTCGATTGGAGGGATGATTCCGTTTTGACCTGGAGCTATTGGTGTAAGGATGAACCAAACTGTATGACACCTTCCCCAAAAAATTGCCATAGTTCCACTAACTGTGTCCGACTTACGAATTACCAAAGATCTACCTGGTGTTTCATGTGTTTTGCAACAAGCTCTTGTGATGCTGACTTCAAAACTATAGGTGGTAGGTGTAAGTAGAAGATATATATTTAACTTCATTTATAAATTTTACAAATGTGAAGACAGATCAGTGTGGATAGTAATTGTTTCATTAGTGTTAGTTTGTTTGACATTGTGTTCGTTATAAATCATTCATTGGTTGTGCCCCCATCTAATGTTTTATTTAACTATTTCTGTCTTTCAAAAATTAGTTAAACTGTTTTCCACGGTTACATACATTGGATTTCATATCATTAGCAAAAGCTAAAAATTCTGATAGTGTCATTTATCTTATATTTGGTTATAATAAAACATTGTGTTTAAATTTATTAGACAGGTTCTGGTGAGATGCTTTGTAACAGAAAAACAACGGATATGTGGTATCCTTCCGTGACACAAAATTAGTACATGCACAGCAAAAAGAATACGCACTAAAAGCAAAGGAACAGCGCTTTTATTGTTGTTCTTCATCTCAAAATCACAGTGAGACCTTTAACACGGAAAACACATACTCTCACCTCTCTGCAAGATTGAGACTGTTTGAGCGGATTTTTTTTTCACAATGATTGGGATAGACTTTGTAAGATGTAACACCAACTAATCAGGCCCGGTAAAAAAAAACATACTGGAATGAAGTACATATTTAAAACAAAATAGTTTCTACGCATAGGTGTAAATATAAAACTATGTAGAATATATTTTAGAAATTAGGGTATCAAATGAAATTTGAATATGTGTATGTATTTCTCATAATTTGTTTTTAAAATATGTTCAAATGTGTTGGTCATCTTTAATATGTATTGGCAACAAAAATTCAAAATTGGTATTTGTCTATCTATGGATCATTCCTACAATATTTTATTTAAATATACAAATAGATTCCAAAAAAAATCTTTACAATTCCAGGTAATCAGAATACAGTGTTGGCCCTTGCAGTCATTGAAAAATTCAGATCCAAATCAAAATAGTCTAATAGGTAAAAAAAAAACCTTCAAATATAAAAGTCTTGAGAATAATTATGATAAATTGAAGATATAAAAGAAGAACAAGAAGTAGTGCTACATTTTTTTTTAACCTTCAAATATAAAAGTTTTGAGAATTTTGTTTCTAGTAGGCAAGAAAGATTTTGCCAATGATTAAAATGTGAAAAGTTTATAATAATTATGATAAATTGAAGATGAAGAAGAAAAACAAAAAGTAGTGCTATATGTTTTTGAAACTGTCGTCATTATACACCTTCTGTATCATCAATACTTTATTCAGGACAAAGACTTCCGTCTGTAAAAATCTTTGGACTTTATAAATCAGCGATAATCACCACCAAACACCAATAACTGATCGCGCAAACCAATAATACAATTCAATTGTCTTCATTTTGGAATGTTGAATGATTATCAGAAATATATCGCTAAACACTACACTTTCTCTGGATATTTTATGTAAAGATAAACACAAAATATCCATATTTTCGTTACATTTTATTTTAATTCAAACAATGAACAGTTGTCAATATATTGATTTAATGTTATTCAAAAACAATAGAATTAGTAACTTCTTAAATATATTTTTTGAATCAGAATTTCTTTCAAAGTATCATATAAAACATGTATTAATAATTTCGTTTGTGTTTGTTTTTTGCAAATTGCCTTGATTTTTTTATGTAACATTCCCCGAATTCACACAAAACACTGTTATTTTGTACTTCTTTTTGATCTTTGGTCGGTAATCTAAGTATTTCTCACAGCAAGCATTGACTTTTCCTTCAGTAACGTAATCAAAACAATTGACTTGTAATTAAATTGGAATACTTCGTCTTTACTCCCTTGCACATCGTCTTAAGTGTTAAAATGAGCCATATATATAAAATTGAAATATAACATTATTGCGTAAAATGAATTTATACCACGAAATGTATTAGCTCATACAGATGAGAATGAACAGTGGCTGTTAACTTTGTTGAATTCATAATATATATAAATGGAAAAAGTGGTATTCTGTATATTCCAGCTCACACTTGTAAATGTTTTGTCAAAGTTTGTGATCAATATTTTGAGAAATACCTTTTAGTAAATAGGTATACTGAATTACAGTAATAACTAATCTTTAACTTTATTTATTATATTTATTGCTTTATCAATTTTCGTAATTAGTTGTATGTAAAAAAAATATAACCTTCTATTAAAAATATTGATGACAATTATTTCCAAAATGGAAATATCAAAATCCTCCAAAATATAAATGACTTATACAGTTAACAACTTTAAAAGTATTTTGTATGCATCTAAGTAAAATCAAATAAAACAAATCAACAACAAAAAATAACCACAATATATCCTTTATACACGTTTACAGCAGTTAACAACTTCCTTTGTACTTTGTATGCGTCTAAGTAAAAACAAAAACGAAAAAAAAACAAATAAATCAAACAAAACAAATAGCACCATTAATTAAGTGAAAAAGATATGAGCGATGTATGATACAGTATTACACAAGATTGACTGCAGGAAACGGATAAATGTTTTCTTAGCATTTCATTGGTAGCATTATGATGAAACCCAAATTAAAATAAATCATAACTTATCATATCGATGTGTTTGCCAAGAAGACTCATCATTTGGTGTGTATGGTGTAACAATTAATCACAGTACCAAAGCCAACAGAAAGTTACGATACAAATACTTTTAACAAACATAAAACAATGTAAAATTGCTGAAATTTATCTTGGCTCCTTTTAGCGTCTCCCGGATGTTTTTGTTTATAAAAGCAGTTCCTCGTTATCAATGCACGAATTTGATTCGTAGCATACAAAATAAAAATATATATTATTTATTTTGCAAACAAAAAGTGTATTTTGTAAAAAGCATGCACGAAAACAATTTTGTTTTCTATTATCATTGCCTTTCTCAAAACATGTTGATTCTCCTCTAGAAATTACTTAGCAGTTTGATATAAATAAGAAGATGTGGTATAAGTGCCAATGAGACAACTCTCCATCCAAGTCACAATGTGTAAAAAGTAAACAATTATAAGTTAAAGTAAGGCATTCAACATGGAGCCTTGGCTCACACCGAATAGCAAATTATAAAGGGCCCAAAAATGACTAAAACGAGATACACTTATGAACCACATCAACAAACGACAACCACTGAACAACAGGCTCCTGACTTAGGACATGTGCATACAGATACAACCTTCACCCTAACCTGAAACAGTAGTGTAACATTACAACATAAAAAGACACACTATAAAATATCAATTGAAATGGCTTAACTCGATCAAAAAAAACATATAAACAAAACCAAGTAAACAAATACTGAAGAAATAAATTTGATCTATATAAATACAATATTAATAAAAAAGAAGTAAAACAATGTCAAAAAGATAACTCTAACCTAGGACAAAATGACGTTAAATAAAATAACGTACACAGGTAAATCTTAATATAATAATTTTGTTGTAAGGAGTACGGAAATATTTTTTACAAAATAAATAAATTTGTTGTTCACAGTGCGAGTACAAAATTGAAAATTTATTATCAAATATAATTATTTAGAAGGTTACCCCTCAAAGGGTTCGATCCAAGTTAAAAACAATTGATGTGTCCACCTTTGCCGCTAAAGGCAACCCTGGTGTTTAAGAAAAACATATCTGTGTAGGAAGTAATCTCTCTACATTTTGGAACCCATGACGGAAATAATGTAAATTTGTTTTAATAGATAAATATTTGTTATTCTCATTAATTGGTTCTATGTCGTTTATCAACTTTTACACTTAAATTTAAATTAATAATTCCGTTACACATTATTTTTGACATTATCAGAGTTTTGATCGAGTATTTAAACAAAATAACAATGGCTTTAAATGGTGAATGTCAGTGCGATCACGTTTAAAAAACAATGAAAATGTTCAAATAAAGTACTTTTCAACGCAAGAAACCAATGCATTTTGTCAGTTTGATGATACACGTACATTCGTAAAAAGCTTGTATATTTGTATATATTATTGTTTGCCACATCTTATAAATTGCATAGACACCGGTATTGGTATATTTGGATAGATCAAACATGTCCAAGCCCATTTAAATATTGTGGAACTATCCAACAAGTCAACTCCCAGGTACACATGTTGTATTGATCCAAACATACATATATCGATGTCAATTGAACCACATATGGATATCATACCGTAAATATTCGTGCCAATGAGAAAACTATCCACAAGAGTTCAAATGACGAAGATAAAAGTAGACATAGGATCACTGTGAACCAAAGACAACCACTGAATTACAGGCTCTTGACTTGGGACAGGCATATAAAGATTGTGGCGGGGTTCAACATGTTTGTAAACCCTCAACCCTTTCCTAACTTTTGACAGTGGTGTTAAAGCACAAAATAAGAACAAACTGTAAAAATCATTTACAAATGGCTTTACTCAATAGATCGGTACGAAGCACAAACAAACCAACTATCATAAAAACAGTAGATACAAAGTATCGATATAATAGTACTCGCGTTTACTGAAAGCTAGTTCAAAGCTAGTTACAACTAATAGATAAATCATGTTTTCCCACACTAAAGTATCAAGCAGTACAACGCTAGATTGTAACGTATGTACATTGTGTGTGTTAAGCGGGTATGTGCACTTTCTTTAACAGAAAATACATTCTTAATATTTCATTTACTATTTATCTTGATGATAATTTGTTTTATCGTTCTATGAATGGAAACAAAAACAATTTTCAAATGCTACTACTGTAATGAGGGTATGATCAAGCATATGTTATACAGCAATAACATACCATGATAGTTTCCTTTTTATCAGTTAGCAGTACTTTAAAAAAGGGAAAAAACGGATCCCTGTCTAAACATTAGCAATGTATATCTACGGAACTCTGCGGAAGACATGAATTAAATTCACGAGGTGTACGCTATTGAACACAAATTGTTCTTATAATTATTTCAAAATGATCGTATTAAAGCTTTTAGATTATTTATTTCATTGTTTATTACATATTTCATTCAATTCAAACTTTATTGACAATCGGAAATAGTTAAGGGGCGGATTAAGTATTTTTTTTAGGGGGAAAGGGGGGGGCTTGACTGGTCCCAGGCCTCTCTTAGCAGACTATTTATGGTATATTGCATTTGACTGAATGTATAACTTCTGTCCCTTTGTTTTCTTAACCCTATTTTTAAAACTCCAGGTTTCGCCACTGTAATATATGTAAATTATAAACTATTTTTTACTGTAAAAAAAAAGTGTAGCATGAAATGATATTGAAAAGACTATGAGTCCCCTGATCTCGGTTCTAAAAACAGTTTTACAAAGAATCCAGTAGTTTCTAATATATCCTAATACTGCAAGGTTATGATTAAATGTTTTCAGAACAGAAAATTATAATTAAATTGAAAAGGGTTAAATTTGATCAACATAGTAATATGTTTTGTTACTTATTGAGAATATATAATATTGCCCTTCGCTAAATTACAGTTACCAACTAGAAAAAGTTAGTTTTTAAGCCCAAAAATGTCTTCTTTATCATTTCTGTTTTCTTTGAAAAACCCGGACTATTTAAATGTAGCTCTCGAAAAACCACGAACAATGTGAAACATTGAATTATTAGTGAACTACAAGGAAATTGTACGTCGTTTGTGCTCAAAACATGTTAAGTATTCAGAATAAGATGAACAGTCACGAATAAAACTATTATATACGCGAAATAGCAGTAAATTGATCTGCTCGGATGTAATATCGCTCGGAAAAAACCTGATCTACACTTGAAAAAAGTAGACCGATTCACTCGAAAAAACACGATCTCACGATGTTTAGATGTACAACTTTTTTAAAACGTAATTTAACACATCTATTCCTGCATATCTATTTGGTATACATTTTTTGTAAGTTATTAGAAGTTATCACTAAAATCTTGTGTAGTGACATCACATGACATTCATTTACTATCAATATTTAAAACTTCATTTGACAATTCCTACGAGTACAATTTCATTTTCTAACATATTCGTATGTATTATGTTATATAAGTATACATGTTGAATTGATCAGAAAACAGGAAAATTAGTTTGAATTTAGATATAATGATTTTTGAAAGTGAATGAAGATGTGCTTGTTGGCATGTTTTCTAGCGGTACAATATTTTTTTACCTCTATCGGTAAGTTTATTTTATAATTTTGATTTACAAATGATTATTAAATCTTTTAATGTTGCGAAATATTTCAATATCTTTTTTATAATTTTTATTTGAATAACTTTGATATAAATAAGAAATTCAGCTACGACTGGTGAATACGGTTTTTTTTTACGATTTTCTGCATCAATTGTCAAAACAGAAACGTACAGTTAGACAGACTGTTAGTTTTCTCGTTTGAATTGTTTGACATTTGTCATTTCGGAGCCTTTTATAGCTTACTATGCAGTATGGGTTTTGCTTAGTATTGAAGGCCACACGGTAATCTATTGATGTTAACGTAGACGTAATTTGGTCTCTGGTGGAGAGTTATCTCATTGGCATTCATACCACATCTTTTAATGTTTATGGTGATGATTAAAAAGTACTGTAAATTAAAAAATACGATGTTTTCAGATTGCTAAAATTGCAAGGGACAGGTTTCGTAATAATTTGTTTCTTTTTTCTAAATGATTCACAATAATAAATTCACGCAAACATTTATGAATTTTCATGGGTATTCTTATTTTAATATCCTTCTATTTCATTTATCTAAAACAAATGGTTCATAATGAAAAGTTATAAAGTATTGATATCAATATGAGAGGGAATACTGTAATGACTTGATTACACAGATGTAGTGAATGTTAATTTTTGTTTATTATTTGCTGCGATTAATAAGAAAAATGACTACTTGACAATTGATTTTGTAGTTGTTGTCTTGGATAAAAAATTCTACTTTTTTAAAACTCAATAAAATAAATGTAGTATTAGGTTGTTAAATATAGATTCTTACATTGGTACAAGTGAATTATCGGATTTATTCAATCTCGATAGCTAAATTATCAAATTTTAAAGTCAGAGCCTCGAGATTGGATAAATCCGATAATCCACGAGTAACTATGTAAGATTTTTTTCTGTAATGATTATCAAATAAATTTTCATTTTTGATAAACGAAAATTCACTTCGAGTACCTTCCACATTCTACAAGTTGTCAATTTCATTAGCACCTGTTAGCATATTTTATTTCATACTGTGAGTTGATAAAGGTTGTGACCAATCATCTTCTAAGATCATCAGCAACCACACGTTGCATTTTTTCATACAATGGGTTCGGAAAAGGTTAAATTGCCACAGAATAAGAGAAATGGGATATATACAGTTGTACAAATATGTTACAAATAAACTCATTATAGAAAATAGATACCACGATAAAAAATGTTAACGTCAGACGCACGTATAGACACAAGATGTTAATTAAATCAAATCAGTTTAAATGAAATATAATCATGAATCACAGGGATACACGTAAGACAAAAGCACAAGAGAACCTGTGATCGGCGAATGCAGTGCACGGAAGATGACAACATTGTCATACGGTACATCAATGAGTGCGCACATACAACACACAATGAAAGGACACGTGTACATGACGTACAAAGAAACCGGTATTCATTTTTTCTTTTTTGTAGGGGAGTGAGGGGGTTGAGATTTAAAGTTTGATGTATTGTAGCAATGAAATAGTCCGAAAACCTGAGTGAAATGTCAGATTTAAATAGATTCGTTTTGCTTAATCATCAGATATTGTGGACTATTCCTGTTTTTTTTTTTTTTTATTTATTTCATTTTGTCTTAGCTACTAGTATAGCATTTTGCATCTGTGATTTATGTGATAACCCCCGTTTTTTGCTCAGTCTGTAGTTTTAAATTATGCTGTGTTTTGTATACTTGTGTTTGTCGTTTGGTCGTAATTCGCTTTTTGCCTTAGCACTGTTAGTTAATTTCGACTTTATGCATCTTGTTATTGCTTAAGAGAATTTTTTTTCTTGTTTTGTTTTGAGTTGTTCTGTATTTTTTTTATAAACATTCTTTGAATACAATTATCCATTCCTGTCTGAATGTATATAAGTGTTGTGTGTGTATGAAAGCCTTTATGTATAAGTAACATATATGCTTAAATCAAAATACAAAATCGATAGATATTTCCTATTTTATGTTAACGGTAGATTTTCGAAATCATAATCAAATATGGAATGTATCTCCCTCATACATAACTCTTATTCCTTGTTCGGTTTTGGCTTACTTTTGGTCCGTTTTGGTTATATCAGCTCTCTTCAACGTTTGGCAGTTTTGAGTTTCAAAAATCTTGCGTCTTGGCCTTGAGTATCACTGAACAGACATTAATCATCGAAATGAGCATCTACTGCCAAAAAATTAGTGAGTTAATATTATTGCATATTATTGAACCAGATAGCAAACCGTCTGTTAACAGACGTCTCCACAAAAAAATATGCTTCCAACAATTTTTCCTTTATAATACATTGTTATATATAAAAATATTAAATACATCATATCAGATCAACCTTAAAGGCATTTGGGTATATTTCCTGTGAACATCTTAAAAAAAAATTCGTTTAGAATCTTGTGGTCCTTAGATCATTCGTTTAATGTTTCCTAACATGTACATAACAGTATGTCAACACGAGGCAGTTATCAAGAGATATACAAAGGGTATGCCCATTAATATCTTATATCTCCTGCATATTTTAAAACTTTGATTATGACTGAAAACAATTTCTACAGTATTATGGTATTTATTGTATCAAACTTGCAAGAATCAATTGCAATTATATAACATACTGCGAATATTAAAACTTTCAAATAAAGAGTTGACTCCTGACGACTAATTGGTACCAAAAACAGACACAATCACAAAAACTATACATTTAAAAATAAGAAGATGTGGTATAATTGCCAATGAGACAATTTTCCACCAGAGACCAAATGACATAGAAGTTAACAGCTATAGGTCACCCTACAGTCTTCAACAATGAGCAAAACTCACATTGCATGTTTATCTGTGCCAATAATCATGAGAATATGGTCAAATTCAGTTAACCCATACAAAGAATTTGTACATCATATCTTGAATGGATTGTTGTCTAATAAACGATGACAAGTCATGGAACTTGACCATGTCTTAAGCACTAAAAAAGTAACTAAAATACGTTGGACAATGAATAAGAAACTTTGATCAATGTCAAATTACCTCCATTAGTGATGTACACCTTAAAATGATTATATAAAAAAATATTGATAACGCAATAAACGGATCTAAAAATTGACATAAACAAATCATTGAAATAAGAAGTCAAGGCGAACTAAAACCACAGGACACGTACATACCAAGCCCAACTCTCTGTCTGTTTAAAACATGTAGTTAACACCATTACTTTTGGATTATCACACAGATGAATAGCCTTTTTTAAACTAGAGGCTCTAAAGAGCCTGCGTCGTTCATGTAGGTCTACAAGCATCTTCATCAATAGACACTCTCCAACATTGTGGACTAGAAAAAAATTCATGACAAAATTCTTTTCTTTTTTGGTTGATCTTGTATTACTGATATTTTTTTCTGTTTACAGAGTCTCTCTATTGTCTTTAGTTTTTGCCCAAAACACAAAAAATGGTTAAAAAGATCAATTAAGGCAATCACTCCTATAAAGAGTAAACCAACAATTTCGGCTAAATTTTATTCAATTAGAGATCTTGTCTTGCTGATCATTTTTGCTATTTGAAGTGTCTATCTATTTTTTATAGTTTTCAAGATAGTAGGCAAAAACGTAAGATCTTTGTAGAAATCGTCATTAAAGTGAAAGTACTCCTACAGGAGTCAACTGATGATATCCGTTATTTAATTTATTTGTAAATCAACTTTTGATGATCATTTTTGCTGTTACTTAGATGTTAATACCGTTTAATCAATCAATCAATTTGTGTATATTATGAGGAAACTTAAATGCATCTGATAAATATGTATACAGACAAACAATAAAAGACACATCGCCATATTAAAAAAATCTTTTTATTTGTAACAAACGGATCTGTTTTTTTTTTATCAGCTGACATATTAGAGTGTGGCTTACCATCGAATTAGAGCTCTAGTTCTAGTTCTAACCCCAAAACTCGGTTGAGAGTTAAAATCTCGAAATTCAAGATGTGTGTGTGTTTTATATTCGTCTAGTCGGAGATTTTTAAAGCTAAATATACAATAAGGGATGTTTTCGTTGTTGAAGGCCGTATGGTCCCTGGTTGACATCCACGATAGTTGGTCTCTAGTGGATAATTGTCAATTGTACCACATTATACCACATCTTCTTATATTTATAAAGATATTTATCATGTTAATTGCGATGGTAAATTTCCATCCCCATCTTTCATTAACTGGCGATTTACTCTTTTCCTTCTCTAAAAGATCTAGTGAATCTTGTGCAACTTTTCTGATATGATCGTAAATCTCTTTTTCTCTTGAAAGCCTATTCTATGTTTTAATATGCCAAATATCTGTTTACTTCTGTAGGACCTTGACCTTAGTCATACATCGCTTTAAAATTGTTGATCGATTCTAAGATATACTTAAAAAAAAAATCGTTTTAATATGCATGCATAATCTGTCAAAATACACTCAGCACATACTTACAACCTCTCGTCCAATCAAATTGCTTGAATTTGCCTTCTATGTTTCATAATACAAACTCTTTCCGTGTACTAAGTAACTATTCGTGAATGACCACAATGGTAAGATTTCATTGTATCGTAATTAAGATATCAAAAGCAAAAATTGCAATTACCTACTTTTGAATAAAATGCTGGGTCCCAAAATTGAAAAAAAAAAGAATTAGTTTTCACATTGATTTTTAAATATCCTGCTTATAAAATGTTTGGTTTAGAAAAATATTTTTGACAATTGCATGTTTCTATCATTTGAATAAAGAATAACAATATTGTCCTTAATACCTTGATAAGAGTACAACGCTATTTTATAATTGTGGTAATTTATCATTCATGCAATAACCATGTACACAAAACAGTATGTACTATGAAACATGTGAAGGGAAATTAAGACAACTTGTTATTTTTAAGTAATAGAAGTAGTCAGCCAAAATAAAAAGATAATCTACATGTATCCATATACCTATTTAAAGCTTAATTGAGTTGTAAATATGTGCTAAATTGGAAAGTCTTTGAAAAGGTATATACTATGAAGTTAATTGCTCGGGGCAATCCCTTCGTTCTAAATTTCAAATAAGTAGATTATGTTTATTTATCATAGAAAAGGAGTTTATTCTCGGAAAGTTAAGGTATAAAGACCCAGATTTCTAGTTTTGAAGATTACAACTCACAAGAAATATATCTCTTGTTTTTTAAATGAAGTAGAAGGAGTGAACCGAGATGTTTAAAAGGTCCTGTTAATTCGAATATTTTTAATTGTAAATTCACATTGGCTACTTAGAAATGGAAGGAGTAGACAGTATTGAAATGTACGTCCTCCCTCTGCAAGTTAAATAGTGCCCTGTAACGTTGGAGTAACCAGATCGAAAATGGTTCCCAAATCTACTAGTCAACTTTTTTATCTATATTTTGTGCGTATTTATAGGGCATTAGCTACGACAATTGCAAATGGTCGCTATTTATTTAATGTATGTTTATATTGGGTTAAATGACAGTCTTCGGAGGACAACTTGATGATTAATTAGATGGCAAAAAAACAAATAAGGCGGTAATGTAAGTATGAATGAAAGGAAGCAACATGTAAATTTTGGGATCGATCAGAAGTCGGAAGAAACTCCGAAAAACGCCGGCTTTTTACCACCACTGTAGTCGGGTTGTATTAGCAGTGCCACATCGCATTTCCATGGAACTAATTTGGCCCTTGTCTCTGAAAATAAATTACTTATCTATTTTAATATGACACGTTTAGTATATAGGTAATTTTTTCAGTGATAAGTGCCTGTGATTTTGATACCTGAGTTGTTCGACCCAACTCCATGAAAATTGACGGTCATCTAGCCGGTCACCTGCCCGTAAATTATAGACCCTAAGTTTATGCCCGGAGGTCCCCTTTTTTTAAAATTTAATTAATAAAATAAACTATGGGGTATAAAATAGACGAAATGTACACAAAATGCTCCCGTTATTTGCAAACAAACTTCCAGAAACGTCTTTTTGCACACAAATTTGTATTGAAAACTTGAAAGAATGTATGCATTCACATATTCTATAAATTCTATAAAATCTATATTTCATGAAGAGAGGAAAAGACCTTTATACCATTTGTTCAATTAACAAATAGCCTTTTCGTTACAAGTAATTTTTTGTCTTCGATATGCTTCTACATTGTTATTATATCAGTCACATATGTTACTGTGTTTAACTTGTACATATGCTATGCAATCAAAAACACAAGAAAAGGTAGTAAGCACCGCTTTTCCTTTTGAACAGGCGGCCATTTTAGAAATTGGCGACCTTTACGACGGACTAGAAAAGCACGACGTCGTTATACGGTAACGACAAAAATAGTGGCCCCGAGAGCGATGCGTACAAACAATAGTGTGATTTCCCTTTTATGTAAACTTATTTGTAAATCTTGTCCTGTTGATCATTCTTCGTATATAAAGTTTCTCCCTATATATCTATTATAGTTCTTCAGATATTAGGCAAACATGAAAAACATCGGCAAAATTCGTCATTTAAGGGCAAGAACTCATATAAGACGTCGTCTGACAGTTTTAAAGTAAATAAACAATATGTATATCTCATTCTTAACATTTTTGTCCCTTTCAGATTTCTCTATTCATAGCGGTTTTCAAGATAACTGACAAATCTTGCATTTTACCCTTATGTTCTATTTTTAGCTATGTCGGCCATGTTAATTTGCATGCAGGGTCATCGGATTTTTTAACTAAATACCGTAATGATGATTGTGGCTAAGGTTGGTTGAATTTGGCCAAGTAGTTTCAGAGAAGAATATTTTTGTAAGAGTTAACGACGACGGACGATGACGACAATGGACGACGGACGACTGGCGATGGATGACGGACGTCGGACGACGGACGACGGACGACAAGTGATGAGAAAAGCTCACTTAGTCTTTTAGGCCAGATGAGATAAAATATATAAAGATAATTATTTCAACAGTTGTGTTTGTAAGGTTTATTGATGGTTTGTAATATTTTCTATTCAAAGGTATGTTTTAAAATACCCCAGATATAGATTTCTTATCCGTATATCCGTATTTGGCACTCCGTCATGACGTAACGCGTGTCTGAGTACACAATTATAAGCCTGGTATCTTTTATGAGTTTTTCAAAAGATGTTTTACTATCGATTGGTGTGAAGTACCAAATCATGTAAAATATATGCAAAAAATACAATTATAAAGTTTTTTTTTATATGATTTCAATAAGAAATAAAAATGATTTCATGTAAAGAATTATTGACATTTTCAAAATCACTATCAGTAAACAGTAGTTTTGATCCTTTTACTCTTAATTCAAGAAGAAATATTAATAATTCGGTTCACAGAAAAAATTAAGGGAAAGATAAGTTTTATGACTATTTGATTCATAATAATTTGAAGAGAAAAACTACAACTAACATATAAACGTTATAGCAGGCAGGGATGTGGTCCTCTTACAGAAAGGTGCTAAAGTAGACTTATTGATTGAGAAATATGACTGAAATCGACATAAATTTTACGGTCACCATCACGAGTTGGTTGATCGATACGATATGAGACAGCATGAGTTTTACGGTCACCATCAAGAGTTGGTTGACCGATACGATATGTCTGTGCCTCAACTCACAAACGGCACGTTTTCGAAGTCTTAGATACTGAGAAAGTCGTCGAATCTATACCTTTACCGATTGTGTACAATTCACGAGTGTTACGGTAAATACATGATTGGAAGGACACCTTGTATCGCTCCTTTTGGGGTTCATGCGATTCCATCGACTTTTTTTTACATTGAATTGAACACCGACTTGCGTAATGTTGCTTTAATTTATATTAATATACTTGTACTTTTCTATTGATGCATTAATTCTCAACAATTCGTTTATTTTTTCCATATTTGAATTTGATAATAATTAGAGTACTAAGCAATGCGCTCGTCAATGCCATTTGACAGTACTAATAGCAATAGATAAGAAGCAAGAAAACTTAAACGCCTTGAGTGATTTTATATTATGAAGTATGAATATACTACATCATGAAAGCACTTGAAATTTTTGATGCACAATAAATGTGTTAATTATCTATAAATTGAAACTGGATTTAATAAAAATCAATTTGTCAATTAACATGTGTAGGACGCATAACACATCGCTAGATAAATAATTAAGTAGCATGTTTTCAATATTGAATTTCAAAAGGAGTGGAATCGATATTGCCCTTAATGGGTCCATATATCTAGCATAGATTCAATTGTACAACTTATAACTGGACTTCTGAGACATTAGAACATCGGTAATCTACCATTAATTCATTATAAAGAAACACAAATTGTGATTTTTTTTCTAACGGAAATGGAGGGGTTTATCAACACTACGTTATAAAAAATTAAGAATTCTAAAGAATCAAATCGGTGACAAAACCAAAATGTAAAAACATTATTCCTTTGAAAATCGACACTTAATTCATTATCTTTTGAAATGATTATCGAAACATTTGAATGTAAAGCAGCATAGTGTTATAATGCATTGATAATAAATCAGTTAAACTAAAGCATATGACTTAATATCTCGGTTCAATCGTTATGAATAAAAAAAAATCCAGACCACTAATACGACGTAGAGCACTTTTTCTATGTCTTAGTGAGACACCGCAAATCAGTCTGTTTTTAAAACAAAGCAGTTCCATTTGACGCTGTAAATTGTAATTTTTTTATGACATGATACTTGATTTGGTATATTACGGAAGTTACCATTGGAAGGTCTCTCAATTTCAGAAGATGTTTATATTATTTTGGATTCAGAAATAGATTCAATTTTAATTTCAGGGAGCATAAAACAAATGTAATTTGTCATTAAACTGTTTATCTTGTGCAACAACTTCACAAACTTTCAAAAAATCAAATAATTTTCCTAATCTACTATTGATATTATTCTGGGTGACAATTATATTAATAGAAAAAATGTATACTTGTATAAAACTGCTTTATTGCTCAATATATATGCTTGATCTAATTTAATCGGTATATAAACCTTTTTTTTGCTCCAGATGATATTTATTCCGACATACCACGTGCGCACTTAAAGCTGTTTCATCCGTTTATTTTATTAGTGTGTCGTCTGCATCGAACTGTTGCCTATAACTTATGAGTGGACATATGAGATATTAGAACATCGGTATACTACCGTCGCCTATAACTTATGAATGAACGTATGAGATATTAGAACATCGGTATACTACCGTTGCCTATAACTTATGAATGAACATATGAGATATTAGAACATCGGTATACTACCGTTGCCTATGACTTATGAATGAACATATGAGATATTATACCATCGGTGTACTACCGTTGCCTATAACTTATGAATGAACATATGAGATATTATACCATCGGTGTACTACCGTTGCCTATAACTTATAAATGAACATATGAGATATTAGAACATCGATGTACTACCGTTGCCTGTAACTTATGAATGAACATATGAGATATTATACCATCGGTGTACTACCGTTGCCTATAACTTATAAATGAACATATGAGATATTAGAACATCGGTATATTATGACTGGATTTATGAGTTCGTAGTTGCAAAACGGAGAATTCTGCTGAACTAGAAAAATCTATCCATTTTATGTAATAAACATATATCATGCATGAATGTTCGGTCCATTTGTTATATAATTCGTTTATGTTCGTTTTAGGTCATTGCTCAATAACATAATTATTTCCTTGACTAAATAATGATGACTGCAACTATACTTACTAAGTACAATACCGTAATTATCAAAAAAGAAAGATCTATGTCATATAACATCAATCTTTATTAAAATTTATTTTCTACTTATTTCTTTATCTTTATTTTTTTTTTTTTTTTTGGTAAAAAGGAGTAATATATTATAAAACTGTTTATCACGAGCAACATCTCCACAAACATATAAAAAATCCAATAATTGTTTCGGATCCATCATTGATCTTGTTCTGGATGACAACTATATTCAATAAGATTCAAAAGTTTCATTCTTCATAGTTCATCAATCTTAAAACGCTACAAATGATTAAAAAATCATTTTGATACATGACCACATCTTTTTATAGATGAAAACGAAGAGTATATTTACGTGTAAAAAATATCTAACTATGGAAAACAATAATGGACATTTTAGATTCAAAATATATTGCAAAAGACTACTGGCACCACTAAAATGACGGTGAGACCTGTTTGATCTTTCAATGTCTATCAGTGAAAATTTGGGTTAATATAAGGCCTGACGTAGATAGTAATACTTTTAAAAGAATTTATCTAACTGATTTCATTTTCAATATCCATGGGGGACATAAAACAACAAAACAAAATTCTGTATAATGTGCATAGTGCCTTTTAATACTAGATTATGATTGTTTTACATGAATTAATTCAATTAAAATGTTCAAGACTTTCCGACGATTACTTTTACCTTTGTTCCGTAGACCTATGCCCAACAGGTCTATAATAGAGGATATATTTATTTCTTACAAACTGGTTGATTGTTTTTTTTAAGAATTTAACGCTTCGTTTAATGACGTGCATTTCTTTTGCGCAGAAGAGTCCCATTTTATAAATGTGCTCACGATCAACGCTTTTACAACATAGGATTTATAGTTGGAAGCAATCTTGATTTGACCAAAAATATTATTCAGTTTTTCTGGATTGAAATGTTGTCTTCTGGTTATTTGCAGAAGATCATGTGTTCCGATACACGACGTGTCAGTCGTAAAGTGTCGATGAAGTACATAGACTATTATAAGTGGGAAGGATGGTTTGTTTTATATCACCATGATTATTAAAAACTTTGGGCTTGCTTTCGGAGACATAGGTCATTCTTTTTAATTCAACAAAATTGGGTTTCTCGAATGTTACGGGACGCACCTAACCGTTGGGGTAGTTTTGCCGACCTCTCCTTACCATTCCCGTTCCATGGGACTTTGTAAAAAAAACGTATATGATTGCGTTCAGACAATGATAGAAAATTCCAGATGATTCAAAATAGTAATTCTATTTTATTTTCTATGTCGAAGCGCTGTCTCATCTCAGTCGGGAGCCATAATCGGCTATTGGCGCCAATTGTGTCTAGTCGAATTACAATCGCGACTCGATGAATCGGATAAAAATCGTTGCAATTTCCTGCGTTGGTTCACTCTCTGGTCATTGTTTGATCTCTTAAATATTTATTTTTACAAATTTATCTGTTACAGCCGCTCCTTTACAGTAAGATAATCTAACTGAAACGAGTTTCAAAAAAATAATTATTATGGTCGGCTGCTGCTTCTTGGACGTATATTTCACATCTTTGTAAATGCATATTATATCGATATAATCTATCAAAGGTCTTTATTATACGAAGCCCCTTTCGTGTCATTAAAAATTAACAATTTTGTTTGCAGGAACTTTAAAGCTAACGCGCACCAGCATAAAAACCGTAGGTTGGACTTTCAAACTATGCATAACTTTCCAACTCGTGCGCACATTGCAATCTCATTCGCAAGAATTTCAATCTCATGCGCGCGACTCTCAATCTCGTATGCGTACATATGCACGACTCTCAATCTCGTATGCGTATATATGCACGACTCTCAGTCGCGTATTTCTAACCGGTGTGTACGGCTTTCACACTCCTCCTCATGCCTTTCAAACTGGTGCACACTATTTTCAGACAGGAACGCACGAATACAAACTCTTCCTCTCGTCTTTCAATCTTGTGCACATGACTTTCAAACTCGTACGCAAGACTTTCAAAATGGTGACCACGATTTTCAAACTCGTGCGCATGACTTATATATGACAATGTTGTTACCTCATTACAACATAATCCCATATCATCAATACATGTCTATATGTTTTAGTATCAGACGACGTAGATGTACTGTACGTTCGCAAAGACAAGGGGATAAGAGTGTTAGAGTTGTGGAATCTTTCACATTTGTACTGTGGAAAGTTTGATAACGACCATGCATACCGGAATGATTATATTGACTATGTATCTCCGGATTGTATAAGAATGGTATGTTGTTAATAAAAAAGATATATGTCTAACCAAGCTAACCAGATTATGAGTCTGCCTTGGGTAAACCAGTATTCAAACATTAAGCTATTGTAATGCGGCACAAAAGTAAATACTATATTTTAGGCATTTGTCTGGTCAATTACCTACCAATTTCATGATGAAGGCCATAGAAATGCGGAAACGTAATTACAAATTATCGAATTGTGGAACGCTCCCAAAAAAGGCATTTTTAGGTTAAATAAGTAATTTTTAACATGTTTATTGCAACAAAGTCAAATCACAAATGACCTTTCGGAATTGAAATGCCCAGATTATATCACCATATTCATTTATCAGCTGTAAAACAAACATATTTTGAAAGGATAGAGAAAATACTGTTCTTTGAATTATAGAAGCTCTGATAAAACATTCTCCTTTTCTGTGAAGTATTTTTTACCTTTATAATTTGATGAATAAAATTTACTTAAATACAACATTGATTAAAATTAAGAGAAATTTAAATAGAATTTCACCTTTTTATTGTTGTTATGTGTCTTGTTTAAATGAACTTTAGAGAAATTATATCATAATAGTTTGAGACCTGGCTTGTAGGAAAGTATACCAAACAAATCTATTATCGTCCTTGATTATTTAATGTGTTCAAAGCACTTTTCCAGTGTCGTTCAAAGCCAGATTTAAGTGGTCCAAGATGTATACATTTTCGACTTTGCAAATACATAAAACCGAAACGGAATAATACAAACTCAACCGTAAGGATGAAAAACGAAAGTCAAAACGAATTCGCCTTTTTGTAATCTAATGCATTCTAGGTAATATTTTAAAAGTGTACACCAAGACGTCGTGAATGGTTGAAAACGTCCTAAACAATGGAAATTCAACCAATGGGGTGACGTTATTTCCATTTTAGGGTACGAACAATAAAATTATCGATAGTCTTTTAGATTCTGAAACGGCAAATTTGGTGTATTCGATACGCTCAACTTTCTAATAAAAAAAAAACCTTTGAAGCATTTGATGGTTGAAGTTGAAAGTCTTGGTTTTATGTAATTTGTTCGCTGATATTTATATTGAATGATTTAGATTAAGTTTAATCAACGTACTATGTTCCTTAAAATTAAGTTCATATTTTACTTTTCTTTATGTTTGAGATTTCCCTCACCACAGCTAATGACTTGCTCTTTTTACCATTATAGCTTACGGTAAGGATCTATAAAAGTGAAAAAGATCAGTTAACACTGGAGTATAAGAGTATCAACTCAATGAATTTAAAAAACATCCTTAGACGAAAGCCTGACAGTGCAACATGGAAAAATTCACCAAGGGTACCTCTTTCAACAGACAAATACCTTGTAAAGTAAGTACCAGTTTTCCTATTTTGAGAAATAAACTATTAAGTAAGAAGTGTTTTCTTGGATGAAAACAATAAAATAAGCATCGTCCTTATGCATTTACCTATTGAAATAGTATAAGTATTGTCAATATAAAGGTCGGGTAACAAAATGATGCTTTTTTGCTCTTGGTCTTTTTCTTTTTTAGCCATGGCGTTATCAGTTTATTTTTGTCTAATAAGTTTGAATGTCCCTTTGGTATCTTTCGCATCTCTTTTTGAGCCAGTTGTGCTAACTTGTTTTTGTTTTTGCGACAGATAATAATAAAAAAAAATTGATGTTTTCAAAACAGACTAGCAAACTTTAATATTATACAAGTACAAACATTAAACGCTAATAATTTAGTTGTGTGCCCAAAAATTTTGTGTGATGAATTCAGAATACCTATTATGGTGTATATGGTTGGTTAACTTTAATCTCATAAGAAAGAGATCATTTCATATTTAAGTTTGTGTCATCTATTATTGTTGAGAGATACAGTGTTTTAATGTTATGGTTCATTGAAAAAAAATGTCATAAACAGTCTGAACCTCATTATTCAGATGATTTAATATAAAATTATGTTCAAATCATGCATATTTATCATGCTTCGAATAACCTGGTCAATTATTTGTACGATTGTTTACACTGAAAGGTCAGCGTTGTTATTTCAGTACAATTACCGTAAACAAGTATTGATTGTCGTTAAATGTGTCAGTAACGTCACGTATTGAGTCTTTAGAGTCGAATCGTCATTTTCGAGTAATAATTTTAGTATAAAAGAGCGTGTGAATTGCATTGTCTCAGTTGTGGGTGGTCCAATTGGGCATAAGGCAACATTCAGCCAAAAGCCTTTTTTAAAAGCTACAAAATGATAGCATCTTAATGAGTCTTTCTGACCTCTTCGATAAACAAAACCAATTGACACATTCCAAGGTTAGCTAAATTAAAAAGCTTTTCCAGTCATTAGAGTCAAAATTCGGACTCAATTTATATTTACATTTTATACTCAACAACTCGTTTCCAGAGTCTTTAATCTCTTTTTCTAATAAAAAACACTTTTCAGTCTATTTACAGACACACTACTTTGGGTCTGCATGACCTTCAATTTTCTCAGTTAGGATAGCTCAAATATAGTCATTTTAGTCTACTGCTACAAATTGTATTAAATTGTATTGTTTGACCAGGAATATCTTTTCGATTTGCTTGCTTATCATGGTGACTATTAAAATATTAAGAATATCAATTACATTTGCTGAAGTTAATAACCTTGTATCTGAGAACCATCATTCAATATTTGTTTTCTCTATTAGATAATTTACTTCAATTGGTATTACTAATTTAGCAAGAAATGTGTCAATACCAGAACTGAGTCCGTTGAGCACTGCCCGATGGTAAACACGGTGTTCAGGGATCCAGTCCTGTAACCCAGTTACACTCCTCCTCGCTATAACGAAAGAGTAGCATTACAATAAGAGGTTGTTTTCAAAATCCATTACATCTTGAAAGTTGCAGACTTCGCACGAGTAGGACACGTTACAGTTTGTATACAATAAATATATTTACTGTATATTCAGAAATTATTGCGTGCATTTATTATTGCGATTTTGTCATTTTAGACTAAAATGCGATTTAAATTTTTGCGATATTCAGAAAAATCCTGTTTAATTCATATAAAAAATTTCAAAATGCGAGTTTAAATTATTGCGACTATAACCCTGTCGCAATTCGTATTTTCCGCCACACAACTTTGCAAATGGAGTTGAATTTGTTTGAATGTTACGGAATTCTCAGTACTATTCTGGTTTCGTCTAAATTTCCAGACAAACTTTTTCGGGTTGTTTCTACGGAACCGATTCAACATAGAATCATGTGCATAACAGAGTAGACGAGACCATTGATTGGCGCGCTAAAATATCCCATTCACTGGGTCAGATTAGGTGAATGTTCGTCTGTAACGCCCACTGCTCACGACGTACTTATTATAGACATTTAAACTGTGGGGTCACCAAAGGGTCTCAACGCCTAAATAAAATAATTCGAAAAACTAATCAGGAATAATCTTTGTGTTTTGATTTATATTGAATACTTAAACGTTCTTTACTTGTGTTTTTGTTATGTTTTGATAATCAATTTTTATGATATTGCATGTTCTTTCAGAAAAAAAAGGGATTCAATTTAAAAGTTACAATGCATGTGTTGATTATTAACTTTTTTCGGACGTCAAAGCGATTTTACAATTGCAGTTGTCCAATTATGTCATCTTTTAACTTTTATATGGTCAAAATGTTATTTTAGAACGAATGCATGATCAACTTTAAAAAGTGTGCAAATACAAAATATATAGACAAAATATACTTTTGTCCTGTCTGTTTCGTACTTGCAAGTTATTAGACAGTAAAAAAGCTATTTGGATCAAACCTTGTGAAATTTGCATTACGTTATTGAATAGGTAAAATTTATAGTTTGGTGAACTTTTCTGCTAGCTACTACACTTGTGAAAAACCCTTGGTAACAGAAACATGTTCAGCTTTTTTTTTAAATCGACCCAATTTACATTGTAATGGACGACTTCGTACATTTTATGATCGCAAATAAAATATGTATAGAATATACTGTGCACTGTAGTTCGTTTATTCATTTTTTCTTTTGTTAATGGATTTGCCCGTCTTTCTGGGAGTGATTATTTGTTATTGACTCCTTAAACTTACTCGCAAATAATTTAAAACCAAGACTTGCATTATAAAAATGTCCAAACAAACCTTGATTTACCTTTTTTTAAACGTACATCTCAGCCATAGATAAGGACTTAAATTCGCCAGGTCTTTAATTTCAAGTTAGTGAGTTGATCAAAGTAATATTGCGGACCATTTGCCAGTTTCCATGCTGTATCCGTGTTTTTTCTCTCGCTCTGTTCTGCATCCACTCAACTTTCGTGTTTGTCATGACAGGGCCATTTGAAGCTCTCATGCAATACAGTGTGTGTGCTTTGCTTATAGTTAAAGGTCGTACGGTGACCTAAATTGCTAACGTCTGTTGGTCACTGGAAGGGATTTGTCTGATTGTCTATCACAACACATATTCTTATTTTATATGCAGTTAATTGTTTTGTTGTAGATTAGGCCGTTGGTTTTCTCAATTGAATTGTTTTTATTTTTCATGTCGGGGACTGCTGTAGCCGACTATACGGTATGGGTTTTTCTCATTGTTGAAGGGCGTACGGTTGCCTATAATTGCTTACATCCACTTCATTTGAACTTTGGTGGATAGTTGTCGTATTATTAATCATACCACATCTCCTTATTTTTATATAAAGTTGTATCAATTGTGACTTTAGATACACTGGTGTATTGATTTTTGTTTGCGATACGTCTGGTGTCAAATTTGTCATTTGTTTAGGACTATTAAATATATTGCAGATAGTTCCGTAATTAAACGGCTTTAGATCTGTTATATTACAATAATATATAAAATGATAAAAGGTAGGAAAATTAAAAGGGACCACAACAACAAAGACCATCGAGTCCTGTCTATCAATAGTAAAAATAGGCGTTTAATCAACAATGAACAACCCAAAACCCGGATAGCCGGACGTTTGGCTCAAAATTTAGTGGGGCTAATCCAGTTAAACATGCAATCCGTCCCTGGCCAAACTTGGAGCAGGAACACAATCCAGTGGGTTAAATCAGTATAACATGCACCCTCCCCAGCCCGACTTTGGCACAATATGTAGCGGTGTATTGCTGTGTGTTTGTTTAATCTACATTTGCTAGAGGTATAGGGGGAGGGTTGAGATCTCACTAAACATGTTTAACCCCGCCGCATTTTTAGCTCCTGTCCCAAGTCAGGAGCCTCTGGCCTTTGTTAGTCTTCAAGTTGTATGTGTTTAATTTTGGTTCATTTATTTGTTTTATTGTTTAGTATGACGTCCATTTTCACTGAACTAGTACACTTTTTTGTTAAGGGGCCAGCTTAAGTGCGCCTTCGGGTGCGGGATTTTCTCGCTGTGTTGAAGACCCATTGGTGGAATTCGGCTGTTTTGTTTACTCTTTGGTCGGGTTGTTGTCTCTTTGAAACATTCCCCATTTTTATTCTCTATTTTAACATGTAACCTTCCAACTTTTTTTTGTCTGTCTTGACTATATTTGGCATTAAACAACACAAGAAAAATAAAATACACAGCACAGCTTCCAACAGGATTACAACAAGAAAATTAATTTTAAAAATGCGGTCAAAAAGTCAAAATGCTCGCAGCGGAAAATACAATAGCTTGTTCTTTATTTGAAATATAATAATTGTAATGATTTACACAACGTTACTTTTCTTCAATATAAACATTCAAATTATTTTTTTATTTTTTTGCTGTTTTTGATTAATTTACATCTTTACAAAGACCACATTCTTCGATATTAAGTAGACCATAAAAGCGATGCTCATTATATTTCTTATGTTTTAAGTTTAACTTAGTTATTTTGTGTGATGAATTGGTATTGATGTCATCCCGTATGTTTTTAAATTATGAAGAAAGGGGAGTCCGGTTGTCTTAAACGTCAACGAGACACAAAAAAAACGACAAAAAAAATAAAAAAAAGGGGCAACATTCATTCTTCAACAAAAGAATACATCACAAGAATATAAATTTTGTACGAAAAAGTTCAAATTCGTTAAACGTTGTGTAGGACTTGAATAGCCAATGCAAACTGATAAATATCTGAATGAATGAATCGAATTATGTAAAAAAAAAAATCAAGGTATTAAACAAAAAAATAAAAAGATTTTTTAATTATCCGGAACTTTTCACAAACAAAACCTACATGTATGCATTGAATAAATAGTAGGCCACTCTTTTAATTGTTACAACGTAAAAGTACTTATTCTCGTAGCCAATAAAATATTTTGTGAATTAACCCCATCAACTTAAAGTTTTTTTTACAATGAATAAACGTATTTTTGGAATATTTAATGATATCAGCTCTAAATATTATTATTCTTCAAAATGAAACTGTTGTATGTGATGGTATAAAAAATATTTAAAACAAATCTTCTAAAGTTTTGTGAAAAGAAACTTTCATTTTATGTATCGAAATGTGTAACAAATGATCATTATTTAAATCCCCACTGGATGGCCTCTGACAGACTGAGTGAGCATAAAATCATTGTTATCGATAGCCGATGGCAAACAAGTTAAAGGTAAATTATTCAGTATTATTACCGACAAAAGTTTTACGGTTGTCTACGCTGTTATGAAAACGATTCTATGTCCTTGATCGATTCATTCCCATCTAACAGTATTATATACAAGTTTGAACAAGTTCATTTATCATTTACAGTTTTATAACCCTTCATGTAGATTTCAAATTTCAATGTAGCATGATAAGAGTAGGTATTAAAATCTTTTACACTTAATTGTTTAATAAAATATCATGTGACATTAGCAAATGGTCAATAACACTGCAACAATTTTTATTTGTGAAAGTCATGTTACCAGTATCAACACCATAATGTCCGTTACATACTCGCAGACCTGATGAT
Source organism: Mytilus californianus (assembly GCF_021869535.1). NCBI lineage: Eukaryota > Metazoa > Mollusca > Bivalvia > Mytilida > Mytilidae > Mytilus > Mytilus californianus. The sequence goes on from NW_026262626.1 coordinate 16,078,723, forward strand.
TTACACAGTTCTAATATACGCCGCCAAAAACTGATAGAGCGTTCAAACTTTCTGTAAATCTAGCTTGGAAACATATAGTTTGTTGATTATATAAGTGATTATACAAATTGTATGTTATCTCTTAATTGTCCTTAAAAATATGACCTTCAAAATAGTCGTTGATATAAGATTTTTTATGAGTGGTTATTGGCTTTGAACTTGCTGTCAGTAACTGCGAGTACTCTCATATCTGTACTTTGTGTCTTTTTTGTTGTTAGGGGTGTATAAATTCCCTGCCACGTCCGGTCTGTGTTTTTGTTACTTTGTTTTTCTGCTTTGTATTAATCTGATGAGTTAAACCCTTTTCAACTGACTTTTATAGTTTGTTCATATGTTGTGCTGTTGCCCACTTGTACCTAGTTAGGGGGACGATTTGGCTCCTGCAAACATGTTTAACCCAGTCATATTCTGTATGTGCCTGTTCCAAGTCAGGTGCCTGTAAATCAGTGGTTGTCGTTTGTTGCTGTATACCATATTTGTTTTTCTTTCATTATTTTGTACATACACATCATGAACACATAAACATCTTTCGCTGAATTAGGCGAATTTTAATCACACTCTGCATTGTCCTAGCCCTTCCCCACTCCTAGCACTGCTCCGTCAACATACAATGTGTTACTCATAATATATATGACGATCTGCTCTTTCGACTCTCCTAACATTATAGGGACAGGTTTTTTCCTTCTTTTGACATTCCACGAGGGCAGTAAGAGCTGATGCCAAATTTCGTGACCTTTATGCGGCTCACGGCATTTTTCACTTTTCACTATCTGACAAGCTGCAAAATTTCACCACTATTGGCCTTGGTTTATCTGCCATCTTTACGTTTCCTTAGAAGGTACGCCCTTTTCCATTTTAAAGAATTTCGCATCTTCATTTCCTTCTACAATAATTTCAAAATATTTTCCATACATTTTTTATTTTTTTCGTTGCAACTATTCATGTTAGTCTTTACGTTTTTGCGATACCTTGAATTGAGTTCACTACTATTCACTACTATTCATATGTACCTTGTCTTTTTGCTTGTGAACAAAACCTTGTATTACTTAAACTGCGATGATCAGGCGAGGAAGAATCACTAAGATATTTTTGAATTCTATTTGGACGTTTCTTTATTCGCAGTGGCATTAATTAAGACTTTTGAATGTTTTTATTTTTGAAGATACAGGATAATGATTGGTGCACTACTATAATTTTTATCTTTCAATACACATGATTATACTACATTCTATTATTACAGCAAAGGTAACTACGAATTTCTTTGGACAAATGACGTTGGCAATCGAATATATGCTGCAATGTATTATAACAGTGAAGAATCATCCACTCCAAAATTCTACTACTCAGAAAAAAATGACGGCGACACATATGATTACCCTGGAGGTAAAGTAAATAAAGCAACTCGTCGACTTAGAATAAAAAATATTGCGTATAATGTCGTTATTCGTACAGACGTACAGTGCATACTGGGTAATATTTTCAAAAGTATACACCAAAACGTTGTGATTGGTTAGACAGACAATGACATGACGTTGTTTTCGTTTTTGGGTACGAATATTGAAATTTCCTATAATCCTAAAGATCATGAAACGGCGTACTACTAGGATATCCTTAGTTAGTAAGTAACTAACCACATGTAATCACAACATTTCTATGTACCATTTTTAAATATTCCCAATGATACTACATTATTAGGTGAATGTCAGAAAAATATAAACTTTTTTGTATGAGGCTGAAAAACTGGGGAAGGGCGAGGTTTTACCGAGACCTTCTCCAGTTTATTGCCGAAAACAAAACAAAAAGGTTCATATTTTTATGACATTGACCTAATATTGTTTTTATACTTCAACTTAAATTAATACATTGATAGCTATTTAAATTGTAACACAAATTTCAAACTTATTTTCATCCTTTAATGAACCCCTGATCGTGCCATGACGAAATTGACATTGCACAAAATAAAGCTGTGTTACTGTATTTAGGAAATAAACACAACTAGTTCCAGGATAAACTAGATTCCGAAACGGCGTATTGAACAAACTGATTAAATGCATATTTAATTCTAAAAAGGACAATTAAATGTAGGCCAACTGATCAAATATAGGTTTTTATAAACAAGGCCATGAAAAAAATGCACGCATGTATGAACATTTTTTTCAACTGCTGCCAAATTTTGTGTATAGTAAAGGGCGTGAATATTATGCTTATCCTTTAGAATTATTTTGTACTGCTCTCGACACATTTTTCGCGTATCGGATAATATATTTTCACAAAAATTGCCTACAATTTCATTGGAAAAATGTAATAATATGTACCGTTGTGTGTTGTAGAAGAGTACTGACAACAGTCATAACTGAATAATTCTGAAAACAAGGGATTATTTACAAAGTAAACATACATTTTTCGGATAATTAAAAAGTTCTTTATAATATAAATTATTCATTATTCCACTAGCAAGATTTTGTAACACGAATGACAGTCTAAGGAAATTGTATAAAAGTGTCTCTACTTTCTTGCTGTTATAAAGTAGAATGCCAAAAAATATAAATACAGGAAACTAAATGAAAATGAAGTGTATCTGTGGGATTATGAATGGAACATAATTTTCAAAATATTGATGGTCGAAAAAGGTGAAACGATTATCTAGATCCTTCTTTTTAGTATGTAATATGGAACGCCGTAACTGTCTTATAGAGTAAATATTTAATGTGTTTTGTCGCTTTGTCTTTATGTCCTGTCATTTCTTCTTTATGTTATGTGTAAGTGCCTTTATTTCCTGACACTGCATCTCTGTGTTATGTCAAATTAATTATTTGTTTTGTCAAACAATTGTATGATATGTCATTGCTATTCTTTGTTTATTTGCAATATGCATTACATTATGTTGTAACTACTGTATATTCTGTTAATACCTCTAAACTTTATGATCAACCACCTCTACGTTCTGTCACATTTCCTCTATGTTGTGTCTATTCTTCCTTTAAGTAAGTCAGTTAATAATTGCGTCCTCTCTCAAATGTGATGGTAATGTTAAATGGTTTAAGCGTTTTGTTTTGATACATCTTTGTTCTATGTCATGAGAATCTACTGGTACGTTATGTGAAAACACGTATTACATTATGTGCAAACACCTATTTCGTTATGTGCAAATGCCTATTACATTATGAGCAAACACCTATTACGTTATGTGCAAATACCTATGACATTATGTGCAAACACCTATAACGTTATGTGCAAACACCTTTTACGTTATGTGCAAACACCTATTACGTTAAATACAAATACCTATTGAATTATATGCAAACACTTATTACGTTATGTGCAAATACCTATTACATTATGTGCAAACACCTATTACGTTATGTGCAAACACCTATTACGTTATGTGCAAACACGTATTACGTTACGTGCAAACACCTATTATGTTAATGGCAAACGCCTACTACGTTATGTGCAAACACCTGTTACACACAGATTAAAACAAAACGCATCAATGATATATACATTTACAGTAATCGAAAATTAAAGAAATCAAAAGAATGATATATGTTAAGGTAGATAAGGGTCTAAATTAAAATTCATATAATTTTTTAATAATTTGTCAAAATGTAGTTTATTTCATGCATTTTTCAAAAATATAATAAAAAGTATGGGTCACCGGGCTTTTTATCACGCTACTGGTTGTTTAAAATTGTCAGATTTTGTATAGATTATGCATGGAAAACCCAATTTTGTGTGATAAAAAGACACCAAAACCATAGAATTTTAAGTTAAAATATGAGAAGATAGCTCTTCTAATATGCCTTCAGATAAGAGAAAAAATGGGGTCACCGGACTCGTTTACTTGCTACATAATAAAATAGGTAAATTCACAACACATTATATTATAAAAGTTACTTTATCTGAGTTATGCTTCCTTATATCTGAGTTATCTACCCTTATGTGACAAAGTTGGAAAAAAGTGAATCAAAAATATCCTTTGTTTTGTAAAATACAGCCGTAAATTTGATACAACAAATAATTCTCTATATTAACATGACAAGTCTTACACATGAACTGCATACTACTCTCGAAATTTGCACATTTCATTATAGATCTAGACCAATTACTATCTGCTATTTCAAAATCCAAGATGGAGGAAGACACCCAAGCTACCTCAAAATCCAACTGCATTTTTTGTACGGAGAATGTGAACGGAAAATAAATTGATACTCTCTTTCACGTCCGCCCAGAAGGTCATTATATAGGTCGCTATAGTTTGCATACATACTAAAAAACATTTGGTTTGGGAAGGCGGCTGTCTTATTCATATAAATATATAATAACTGGGCCTTAAATTCATAAAACATGTACATATACGTGTATATGCATGTTATGTGTAGCCTACCTTCATTCCTCAATATGGTTTTAGTATTACTGTTAAACATTTTCACGGGAGGGGGGGGTGGTTAAAAACAGTTTTTTATTTTGCTTTTAAACTATAAAATAACACAGTTGACCTGACCATCATAGTTCATTCTTATATGAAAGTATATACATATGTGCCGCTGGAATGGGTCATTTTTTTGATACTTCAAATATATCAATGGGGTGCGATTTAAGCAAGGTAATATGTCAATGGGTCAGTAATTTTCATCTTTCGATCAGATTTTTGTATAAATCTTGATTTACGTTTAAAATCAAGTTAAAATCTAAATAAATGAATATGTGATATCTGAGGAATATATGAATGGGTACTGATTTTGCCATGAAATATTTTTACGGGTCGTGATTTCACAAGACTTCAATATAGGAATGCGGTGTGTTTTTGATATCCCGGCTGCACATCTGTACCCAACAACTCATGTTGAGAGCCCCCGTGAAAATGTTTAACAGTAATACTAAAACCATATTAAGGAATGACCAAGGAATATTCAAAACGGAAAGTCCCTTATCAATTGGCAAAATCAAAAGCTCTAACACATCAAACGAATGGAAAACAACTGTCATATTCCTGACTTGGTACAGCCATTTCCTTTTGTAGAAAATGGTGGATTCAACATGACTTTAGTTAAACATTAATTGGTATAATATACATTTTAGGTTAAACGCCTTAAGGTGGCTCTAAACCGCAATTTATAGAAATTTTTTAGTAATAATTCAAAATGTGTACATGTATGAGGAGAACATTTTAAACATAACCCTCAATTCTATATGACGTACTTCTATGTATTGTCTTTCTGCTACAAATATTTAAAATTAGTAATAATTTCCTTGGATGTAAAATTTGACAAAATCATGAAAAATTTGTAATATTGTCCTCAATAGCAATATGTTGCGCTAAATAATATTTTGATTCTTTTGAAGTATAACATATTATTAATATTTTAAGTATATCAAATAGACCAACTTTCGAATTACTTTCAGTTTCAACAACGGTTTTATTTTGTACTTGTTGACTTTACCTCTATTGAATTTAAGTCTTCTCCAACAAACAGTACATCAAGAGGATGAACATCCATTTGTTCTCTAACTATTTTCACATTTATTGACTAAATTGTGTAAGCAGCTAAAACAGACAATTGGTCTACATAACAATAATTTGGACCCCGCACTCAGTGTGTTAACATACTTCATAGACATATAACACCACTGACTCAAAACAAACCAAACAAACATACATGTAAATCTGACAAAGACACTAACAAAAAAAAATTTCGTAGTTGATAGTACATTTTAGTAAAGCATAATAGCATATACACTTTCTCGATAAAGAACAAATTAAGTAAAATGAAAATACAAGGGTAGGTAAAATGAAAACAGAAATATATCGTCTGCTGTATGCCTTTACACTCTGGACATTTTCATCTTTTCTGAAACTGGCAATTCTTAATCAAACTTTTCATGGGTAATGTATGAATTTTCTTCTACAAACACTCTTTGTGTGGTTTTGTAAACAAAAGTAAAATATGCTAATCAAACTAATTCATCATAAAACTATTACTCCATTGTGAGAGGGTTAACTTTTTCCAAACTATATTGTGATATAGCTTGAATGGTTGTAAGACCATTCGCCTTTTTTAAGTATTGTTAGTACCCAGTCATAGATGGAGAGACACTATGTCTGTTAAACTGGGACCAATGATTCAATTTTACTTATTCTTCAAGTAACTCGCTGAATAGCTTAATATTTTGTTTTGCGAAACTACATTTATGATAACATGGATAAGGTTTTTGTCAAATTGACATGATTGTCTACATTTTACAGTGTTAAAAAGTTTGGTGCATGCGTAGTTCATGTCTTTGTTTTAGGGTTTCATATATATTCTGGTCGAAATTAGGAGATAACTATATTGTACTTTAAGCTTGTCCTTCGTATAACGTAGATTTTACTGTCGAAAATTGAGATTACCTGGCGACGCGTAGCGGATATTTGCGAGAGTAAAATCTAGCTTTACGTAGGCCAAGATTAAAATACAACGTAATTATCTCCATTCTAATGCCACACATCATAGTAAAATTAAATTCCTTTTAGGTAATTATTTTGGCTTAAAAATGCCATAAACGAAAATGTCCGCGAAACTGTTACATCGTCTTTGGTATCTAAACAATGTGACGTCATATGTATACTCCCTGTGTCAAGCATAAACATTAGACGTATTTATACTTTTCGCACGCTTCTGAATGGTTTAAATATTGTTGGAAAAGAAGATTTTGAGGCACAAAATGTGACTTTTTTTGTCTGGTTTTTTTTTTGGAGAAATCACATACCAAAAAAAATCAGAATTCAAAACGGTGACTGTCCTCAGTCACGGACTGATCGAACGTGGAATCTTACCCTTCAAAATATTTGTCAACGTCTAATGAAAATTCTAATGCAATTATTTTGTATCAATGGTTCTGATTGGATGACAGTAAGCGTAACATTCTCTATGTCCTTGTCTGTAACTAGGGAAGCCGACATTTTGAATTCCGGAATGTATTGACATGTAATTTCTCCAATAATAAGCAAAAAAAACTTACATTTTGCACCTAAAATTTTCTTTTAATCAAATTTTATTCCATTCTGAAGCGGACAAAAAGCCAGAAAACGCCCGGTGTTTACGTTTGATGCCGGAAGCTTACCTTTGACGTCACATAGTTTAGGCGCTAAAGAAGTTAACATCATTTCGCGGAATTTTTGTTTAATGGAAATTTTACACTGAAATGATGACTAAAATTCAACGATTTGTTTATTTTGCATTAGAATAGAGATAACTGTATTGTATTTGAAGCTTTACGGACGTCCATCGGTAGTTTTACTGTCGTAAATATCCGTTTACCTGTCTCCGCTACGCGTCGCCAGGTAAACTCAATTTGCGACAGTAAAACTACCGATGGACGTCCGCAAAGCTTCAAATACAATACAGTTATCTCTTAATTATCGTTCTAGACGAATTGCATTAGAATCCTATGTTGTCACACAACTTGAATATTATACAATTATTGACTGTTGATGAGGTTGATACAACGATTTATCAACCCCAGAGATATGAAATTCACCGAGGCCAACGGCCGAGGGTGAATGTCATATCTCTGGGGTTGATAAATCATAGTACCAACACAAATCAAACGTCAACAATTGTTTTATTATATGACTTTTTATCCTTCAACAGTTTTCTAGTATTTGCGCAAGATACTTTTAAAAATGCTCTTAGTTTTTATACTAAATATATATTTTCACAAGTTGAATTATTCGATAAAGTTTACTAAAAAAATACACCAAAAACAAAAAGAAAAAGAAAAAACGGGAATTTACATGACGTCATAAATCTACGTCATTGACGTTGCCTTGGAATATCTATATTTAGGTACACGGACGCTGTTCTAAATAGTATATTATTTAACCTCTCATGATTGTAGCTGCGGTGAATATAATGTTTTATCAAAGAGAATTTCATATGCTTTTAGCCAATGAGAAAACAGAAAATGTATAGTCATATAATAATAATCTTTGTACAGCAAATAAACCCTTCTCCCACGAATCCGTAATTACATTTGTTCATCTATATATATATATATATATTTGTATATTAATTTGTTAACTTTTTCTCTTTTAAGATGTTGGAAGCCCTTCTGGCATGAAAAACGTTGATGAAGTTAGGATTTCCATTACGTTAAAAGGTAAGCAACTAACGAGCAAACGAATGGACGAAATGCTAGATCCACTTCCTTATTCTGCTGGGCGTCATCACATTTATCTGATTAAAGACATTAAACTGCACTCCAAACAATCTTACACAAGTTTGCAGAACCCAGAGGCATAACATCAAATTCAATATTAATCTCTTAATTCTTACATTAAATTGCTAAAATAAATTTCACAAGCTTTCTAAGTTCATCACATGAACATGCCTGCAGTAGTTCTCGGGAACTGAATATTTTCAAAAAATTATTGATTTACTTATTTTATGTCTGTGACTATTAGTTTTGATTGCAGATTTGCAGGATTAAGATGTAAAAGAGAAAATAGAAACCTATGGGAAAACTTTGAAGGTTGTGTTCAAAGTTTTATAATACAATGTAACAATAGTCATTCCTGCTTTAATTCGAACTAAAATTCACTACATTTTACAATTTTACAAATAAACTCGTACACTACAATCGATCTTGTTTAAATTCTGTTAAATTTCCTGAATGACTCTCATACCCACATGTTTTATATACTGAACCCGCTATATCTTTGAAATTGTAATATCCCAAGGTTTTATATAGGGCAAATAGATTTCAAAAGATACGATTTAAACCAAGGAAACTTTCCTAGAAGTCGACTAGAACAATATTAATTCGCCATTTTATAATCTACAGGACCATAGTTAATCTAATTGTTCGTACCCCAAAATGAAAACAACGTCATGTCATTGATTAAAATTCAATTGTTTTGTACGTTGTTAACCAATCACAGCGTTTAGGTGTACGCTTTTGAAAGTATTATCCAGAATGCATTAGATTCAGAAACGGCGAAAGGACCTTGCAACCACATATGCAGGTAATGTTATGACCCAAACTTTGATATGGAACAATTTGAATTTCAACGGAAAGGGATTCCAATTCTGGTATAATTTGCAAAAATACTCCTAGACATAAAATTTAAGATGCTATTGGGTATCTAGCAACAATATATTTTTGGAAACATATCGTCTTAGACTATCACATGGAAACATTGGATTTGAAAGGATGTGATTCCTCTTTGAAATTTTCTCAGAATAATCATAACTGGGAACAGCACCTAACAATCATATACTTCAGGAAATGTTTTCGTCTTAAGCATCACCGAACCGACATGTATCGCCGAAATGCGCATATGTTGCAGTGAAATTGACACCATTAATGTTATGACCACCACTGAGTTGTTACCTCTGCTCTTCGGCTGTTGGTCCAGGAGGGTATTACCAGCCAAGTAGCCAGTACATGAAAAACAAACGGATATTGTTTGATTGAAATTATCTGTAGTTAAATTCTAGAAAGCATTTTAAATAAAGGAATACATCTCCCTTATGCATATTTCTGAATTCTTGTCCGGTTGCATTTACTTTTCGGTTTTGGTGGGTTTTGTTTTTAGGTTTTTGTATAAAAGAAAATGCCAGGTCATCTCTTATCAATTTTTACGTCACACTTGATGGTAAACATTAATGAATAGATCCTATGTAAACGATTAACCTTTTCGACTCCCTTGACAGAAACAAATAGCGAAAACATTATGTGAACCTCGGGAAGGTCGTTTAAATGCTTTCTGTAATTCTTTTTTCAGACGATGATGAATGTGATGAAGATGATGAAGATGATTTCGACCATTCCAACCATATGAATAAATGTCCAGGTATGAACGTTATGAAATATTTATATAACATTTCGTTTGATTTTCTGAATATTTTCTTTTTTAAGTCATCAGTAACTCTTATTATACTACTGTGGATTCATCTATTTTCGTGGTTTGATAAAAAAATACCATTTTGGTGGATATTTGATTTCGTGGTTTTACCAATGTCTGTATACAAGCCTTTAGAAATTTTGTAATTCGTTTAACATTTCAATTATATGGTTAACCTATAGCTACGAAATCAACGAAAATTGGTACTCCGTTAATAATAATGAACCCACAGTATTAAGCAGCATTTTTAAAAGTAAAAAAAGGCTCATTATGATTTTTTATATCGAACTGATTACATTTCGTTGTAACCGTTTATGTAACGCCCTTTAAACAATTTTTTGTCCAGCTTGTGTCGTTACTCAATACGACAGCGGTTTCCCAATTGATCTTTACTAGAATTTTTAGATAATTTATTTTTGAAATTTAAACAATGGTATGTTACAGCAACCAACACCCTAAATAAATCAAGAGTTGCCACCTCTTAGATTGTGGTAAACCATCTACGTCGTCTGCCTGCTAAGTACCGAACGTGACCTATTCCCGAATATGACTGTTTTGCCGAGAGTGAATTGACATTGCTATACGACGTGTCTCGGTATTTATACATCCAACATTCATGTATTTAGTTATGATGTTTCTTTTGTAATTACCGTTAGATATTGTGTTATGTCTTATCGTTTGTGGTTTGAATTCTGTATTTTCGGTACATTTCACATATGTCTTATTTGTCAGTATAGTCGAGTTAATTTCCATTTTCCATGGATAAAGTATTGTGTTAGTCCAAAAATTATGATCGTCACAGCATTAAATTAAAAAATGCCTTTCAAGACCGTCATAATCATGATAATTATTTGGACTAGTATTGTGAAAATAATTGTGAATTTTTGGATCTCATTCCATATAATTGTATGAATTTCAAGATTATATACACGTCACAAAAATATGTTTGTGGTGTCCGTTGTTATTCTGTGGTTTACATGTTGTAGTGTACTATTATATTATTTATTTATGAATTTCTCTGTGCTGAGTGTTCTTGCATTTGTTTGTACTGTATTCCTGTCACGTAGTGTTGTCATTTTAGCGATATATATATATATATATTAACATTACCATATCAGCGGGAGGTTTGGCTAGCCATAAAATCAGGTTCAAACCACCATTTTTTCTTAAAACGTACTGTACCAATTTAGGAATATGGCAGTTGTTATCAAATAGTCCGTTTCTTTGTATGTTGCCGTTTGTTTTTGTTGCAGTTTAGTGTGTCTGTTGTTCCGTTGTTTTCCTCTTATAGTTGATTTCCCTCGGTTTTAGTTTGTAACCCGGATTTGTTTTCGATTTATGACTTTTGAACAGCGGTATACTATTGTTGCCTTTATTTGTCTCTGTCAGTATTTGTTTTATTGTAGGTGAAACGTAATCTTGTTTTCACCCCGTTTCATTCGTTGGGTTCATGTTGCTTAGTTTTGGACTTTTTGTGTAGTGTAATATGGAATTTTATTGATAAATGATCAGGTTGATATAATCTGAATACTAGCAGAAAGGTCACTTGTCAAATCATACAAATGTCGGAACTGAATAACGGCAACAGTAGTATACCGCTGTTCAATAGCCCTAAATCGATTTAACTTATTAATAAACAAATCCGGGTCACAAACCAAAACCCAGGGAAACACTTCAACTATAACAGGAACTGAACTGCTACAAAAACAAACGCCAACATACATCGAAACGGACTATTTGATAACACTGCCATATTCCGGACTTGGTACAGGACATATTAAGAACAAATTGTGGGTTGAACCAGGTTTTCTGACATAATTGCCGTAAAATGACCAATTTGCACATCTGTGTGAAGCGCATTTGTAGCAAAAAATCTTTTGGCAAAGCTGATGCTCATATCTTTATATTGTCTATGCCAAGATCTCAAAATGAGGCTTTTTTGGCAGTTTATGCAGTTGTGCACTAAAATCACGACGAAATTTGAAGCCTTAATGCAAATATGTTTGACGATAAATTCAAATATGTGATTAATGACTTATGAACATCTGAAGGATATTCTATTTGGTAGATTTATGATGTCTTTTAATTTTCGAAATCAATGGATAAAAAAGTGACCTTGTCAAACCTCCTTCTTTAATAATTTTACAAATACATAAAAAAGCAGTGGTAGATTCAATAGGCAGAGGGCGTACACCACACTTTGATCAGGAATATCCCATTAATGGTTTAAAATTGTCATAGTTTTTTATTACCATAAAGGATAATAATAACCCCTCTCACTTGTTTTTTCTCGAATCCTGGTTCTTCTCCTGCTTAGGTTGCAAACAGATGAGAGAAAATAGTTGAAGGTAAATACCGATAGGTGTGGCAATTCTTTAAAGCAAGCCATTAGTTTCTATTTCTCTGGTGTGTTTTCCTTCATAGTTTGTTCCAAATCTGATGTCTCGTGTGTTGAAATTGTTATACTCTCTGTGCGTCATAAACCCTTATAACAACTCTTTGAGGGTTACGTATGTGACATGGTGCAACTCGAAATTTCTATTTTATCTCAAATGACCTGTTTTCAAATTGGCGTTAATACCGGTCAACCTTTAACGTTGCATGGTTTACAATACGCATAAAAATGTAACTGGTTTTACATTTTAGTAATAATATAATCTATGATAAAAGCTTCAATTTCTAATTCAAGTAATTGCTACATATGCTCTTCTGAAAAATATCTTTAAACCTCCAACTGTGACTTCAAGTGTAACTAACTATACTGAAGACATCGGAACCAATGTAACACTAAACTGTCAACATTCTGCAAACAACGACCCTGTTATAAAGGTAGAATGGTTATTTCAAAATACATCGGATATTTCGCATGGAGTACTAAATGTTATAAATACAACGTTGGCGAAGTATGGTGGATCTACAGTAGATTCACCTTCATAAATGATTTATAACATTATGCCAGATGATATTAGAAAATACAAGTGTCAAGCTTTCACGGATTATGCTTCGAAACAGGATCTTGTACTCCCATTGACGTTGTGTTACACGAAGGTTCTTATTTAAATCAAAATCGCTTACTATTTTGAGCCTCTGGACTGTTCCACGGAAAATGTCGTTTACGGAATTGAATGTACTTTGTGTGGGCTACTTTATGTTGGTGAAAATCGACAAACTTTGCATAAAAGGATGAATCAACATCGGTGTGATAATAAAGATCCACAATTCAGGGTTCTTTATAACTTTTTTAATCAACCGGACCATAATCCTTCTTCATCTGTGAAAGTACGCATCATCGAGAAAATTTATCACCACACCAATAGACCTATACTAAGTACTCCTTTCCGAAAAGATAGAGAAAATTCCTGGATAAGGGAACTAGGTATTGCAATGCCGTATGGTTGCAATGATAACATCAAAGCAGTAGAAAATTTGTCAAGTCCAGCCTGCAGTGATTTAAATGTTATGAGTTTATTTAATACCAACTTAAGATCCCAGCGTAGTCATGGGCAAAAACATTACATCGGCCCAATGTTAAAAAGTCTTCCAAATCTAGATCGGCCTCTAGTAGCTTTGGTGACCTTCTTTTACATCTTCAGCATCCGCTAGGGTTACATAATATTATAACTATTCTTTTTTCACTGCCTGTTAATTTTCTAAACTGTTTGAGAGATTATGCACTTCAAAAGGGATGCATAGATACATTTTCGCCAATATACAGACTGGTCAGTATAATTTGTGATGAAGCTCTTTTCCGTCTTTTAAACCAGTAAGATCGTAACCTAAATTTTCAAAATCAGTCTGTTCCTATTGTATCCTGCAGTTACACCAAAACCATTGCACCTAAAATATTTCACTATAAGCAAGCATTGCAGGAATTTGGTTTAGAAAAATACCTAAAAACAAAAAAAACTCCGACATTTGACTGTTCCGACTCGCAATATATTCACAGCCCCTCTGACCATGTTATTAACTGGGGATCTTAAACGTTATTCAACATGAACATCTCCGAAGGGTGATATCTCATGGTCCTAAGTTCAGAGAACCCCAACACATCAATTGGACCATAACTTCAAAATAATTATGGATTTCATTGACGACTACGCCAGAGCATGGGCGAATCATAAGTCCTTCATGGCTTCAATGAACATCACATTGAACAGTAAATCTGAGGACTTACCTTGTTTGTATAGGATACCTAAGCTTCACAAAATGCCGTACAAACAACGTTAAATTGCCGGCTCATCCGCATGTTCTACAAAGGCAGTGTCCATTAGATTGAAAAAAAATCTGGCCGCAGTGAAAGAGGGTCTTTAGAAATACTGCGAAACTGTTTACTCGCGTAGTGGTATTAACCATATGTGGATTCTAAAAAAAAACTCTAAAAAACTTCTTGATAATTTTAAATCTCGATTTTTCTCTGAAATAAATTCTATCAAAGCTTTTGATTTATCAACCTTGTATACCACCATTCCCCATGTGAAATTTAAAAATCGTCTAAAAGAAATATTCCACAATGCTTTTTAGTACAAAAATGATAGCATACGCTAAAAACTTATTGCTTTGGGATACCAAAAGGCATATTTTGTTAAAAGTGAACAAAAAGGTAAAACATGCTACACAGAGGACCAAGTGATCAGTATGCTGGAGTTTCTAATTGACAACATATTTGTTAAATTTGGAGCTAGACTTTTTCAGCAGGTTGTCGGCATTCATGTGGGGACACACTGTACGCCTCTCCTTCACGACCTTTTCTTTTTTTTCATATGAGTCGGAGTTCCTTCAGACACATGTCAAAAACAAGAAAATCAAAGAAGCCCGATCATTTAATTTCATATTCAGATATATTGATGATGTTCTTTCCATTAACAATCCAAACTTATCTGATTGGGTTCGATAAATATATCCTCCAGAACTAAAAATTAAAGAAACAACAGACACGGCTTCCTCCGCCACATTTTTAGACTTTTACCTTGAATTCGACATAAGTGGTCATCTCAATACTAGAATTTATGACAAGCGAGACTATTTTACTTTTGAAATTATAAATTTTACCCACCTTCGCAGCAATATACCAACTTCACCTGCATATGGGATATACATTTCCAAACTCATTCGGTATTCAAGAGCTTGCAGCTGCTACTCAGACTTTATAAAACGTCACCAGTGTCTAAGCAGAAAGTTCATTGGAAGGTACCAAGACCTTGTTGATAATTATTCCGTATCAACTTCGCAAATAATGCATGATGGTCTAGAAGTATAGATTCTAGGTACTGACGTTGTTTATCATCTTGACTACGTGTTAAAGTTCCCCTTTTTTGGTCTTTGTATATTTTTAACCTTTGCTGTTTATCCATATTTGATAATATACATATGACGTGGATCGATACTTGGACGTCCTGCCATTGTGTTACTGTGCTATGGTCAATTGTTGAAACAGTTATTTGTTTTTATAGTGATTACGATTATATTAGAATAAAATTGAGAATGGAAATGGGGAATGTGTCAATGAGACAACAACCCGACCAAAGAGCAGAAAACAGCCGAAGGCCATCAAAGGGTCTTCAACACAGCGAGAAAATCCCGCACCCGTAGGAGGGCCTTGCCCCTAAACAAAAATGTGTACTAGTTCAATGAAAATGGACATCACACTAAACTCCAAAACATATAAATGAACTAAATTTAAAAAACATACAAGACTTACAAAGGCCAGAGGCTCCTGCCTTGGGACAGGCGCAAAAATGCGGCGGGGTTAAACATGTCCTGTGAGATCTCAACCCTCTCCCTATACCTCTAGCCAATGCAGAATAAACAAACATACAGCAATACGCACAGTAAAACTCAATTGAAAAGAAGTCCGAGTCCAATGTCAAAATAGGTAACAAGAGAAACTAAGCAAAATGACAATGATACATAAATTAACAAAGGACTACTAGCAGTTACTGACATGCCAGCTCCAGACCTCAATTAAACTGATCGAAAGATTATGTCTTCATCATATGAAAATCAAGCACAATCCCTCCCGTTAGGGGTTTGGTATCATGCCATCATGAAATATATGAGAAGAACATAACCCGTATCATGCCAACAACTGGTTTTAGAATAAATGTGGTAATTTCCGATGCAAAGATCCTGAGTGAATCAATATTAATACCAAAATATGCTATCTTTATTGACCTGACAACAGTATCGTAACTATATCCCTTCTAATAAGTCTGTATAAAGGTTTTGTTAGCTTTTGAGGTGAATGTCGACATTTTTGTGCTTTTTATAGAATATTACCATAAAAGATTGGATGTGAAATATCTGAACGTATAAGATGTCTGCATGTTGATTTAAATTTTCGAATGATGTCCTTGTACCGATGATAAAATTAAGTACATGTTTTGACTAGTTTGTGATATCGAAAACCCTGGTGTAATAATTTTTCATTAATACAGAGATTTATTTCGTTAAAATCAAATACGTTGTTACATACACGAGCGAATTGAACAAGCTGAGATATGTAAACACCATAAGATGGTGACAAGGGAACGTCACCATATTCAAATGGATAATTAACAATAGGAAATGAAAAAATCATATTTTGTATCATAAATTTGGGTATTAAGCTTCCCGTTAAAGATATATATATCAAAATCCAGGAAAGGGCAGTGTTCATTGTTAGTATTAGCTTTATTTAAAGTCAGGCATGCAGGATAAATCTCTTTAGTGTACATGTATGCTGTACCCCAATTTTTGACGTTTTTACCTATTATGTCTGTTTGTCTTGCTCACACATTGTTCTCAATATAATGGAATTCTATGCGACTGTCATACAAGTGAGAGGTTTAGCTAGCTATAAAACCATGCTTAATCCACAATTTTCTACATAAAGAAATGCCTGTACCAAGTCAGGAATATGACTGTTGTTTTCCATTCGTTAGATGTGTTTGAGCTTTTGATTTTGCCATTTTATAAAGGACTTTCCGTTTTTGAATTTCCCTCGGAGTTCGGTATTTTTGTTATTTTACTTTCTACTTTAGAATAACAATTAAAAAAATAAGACATCAAAGGGAGCAATAAAAAAAAACATAAATCGTATAATCGACTGCAGCATGGCAAACATATAAAAAGACGATATGAAACGGTTGGTGAAACTAAAATATAAAGCAAATCAAACCTCAGGAAAATCGGGGTGAACTCGAATTCTCCAGAAGAAAAAGCGAATATTTTTTTATCCTTATAAGTCATAGATACAAGCTATCAGTATGCACATCCGACTTTCAGAACAGTGCTATAACATAAGGAGAGTAAACAAAGTTACATCTTTCATGGCAGTGTCATTGGAGGAAAGTGACCAAAAAAATCTTCTTTATTTCTCAAAATTATACAGTTTGTAGAATTTGTATGCAAATACATCCATGTTAGTAATTTCATGTAAATAAGAAGATGTGGTAGGATTGCCTATGAGACAACTCTCCACCAGAGACTAAATGACGTATAAGTTAACAACTGTATGTCACCGCACGGTCTTTATCAATGAGAAAAACCCATACCGCATAGTAAGCTATAAAGGGTATCGACATGACAAATGTAAAACAATTCAAACGAGAAAAACAAACAGCCTGATTAATGCACAAAACAATAAACAAAAAACAAATATGACATACAGCAACAAAGGACAACCACTGAATTACAGGCTCCTAACTTGGGACATGCACATATAGAATGTGGCGAGGTGAAACATGTTTGTTTGCGCCCACCTTTCCCCTAACATGGGACAGCGGTGTTACAGTACAAAATAAGAACAAATTAAAAAAAAAAGTTGTAAAAGACTTAACTCGTCTGATTGATACTGGGCGATAAGCACAAAATACTAACAACAGAAACAAGACACAAACTACAGATCTAAGAGTACTCGCAGTAACTGAAAGCAAGTTAAAACAGCTAATACAAAAAAATCACGTATCTATGACTAAAATGATTTATTGTTTTCTCATAGTTTATTTAACTCGCAAAAAAATAACATTTGGTCTTTGTGTCATTACATTTTTTTTCATTCACAATTTTCTTTTGCACTAGTTTGGGCAAAATAAATTGCCATTGTTTTTTACTGTTCTGATAATCGATGAACATCTGTTTAAAAAAAAAAACTTTTGAGTTATGTTTGTTATGCTCAAAAGAAGCTCTGTTTACTTGTGCATGTTGTGTTCGATAGTAAAGAGATCAGAATAAAATAATTATTAAGACAATGTCATTATGGAATTCTCAAGGGAGCTTATCAAGTTCTTTAATTATACAAAGGACTTATAATTTGAAATTACTTTTAACAGATTTGTATTGTGAGAATAATGCTATTTTATCATGAAATTAAATATTCAATGAATGTAAATCTAAAAAATAAAGATAGGTATGTTACAGTTGTTACACAATAAAAATTACAATTATATGTTAGTGAAATGTCAACCTTCGTTGACTCTCTCGGTTTTAATGTCTAATAATTTTAATGAAAATATTCTGTTTTAGGTTATTTTTGTCTCTCTCTCTCGTATTAAAAAAAAGCATGAGTAAAAGGGGACGTGGTATATACATCAATGAGACAGCAATCTAACAACCCAAAAAATCAAAATACATGATAAAGAAGTCAACATAAAGTTCTTCGACAGTAGACAGCTCTCTGAAAATTATATATGGAGCAATAAATTCTCCAAATAGAAAAATATTATTTGTGGCGGGGTAAAAGTATGTTTTTCCGACCGCACCCCATTTTGATCAATTTCATCGTATATTCTTTTATTTAGTCAGTCCACCGATTGCAGTGGACAAACAAAAGGTATAAAATACATGAAGATACGATAAAAATCGAAACAAGAAAAACACTTATCCTTATAGGTAACATAAACGTATAAACAAATCCATAGAAAACAAGTATACCGTATCAAAAGACATTCTACAGAGGATTTCATACAGCAACGTTATATTTCATTTTGTTATATATTTGAATTTGCACTTTGTCAATTCCAGACGCCATAATAAGTGCATATTATACAGTCGCTAACAACAAATGTAGCAAAACGCTTCGTTGTGGTTGTTTCTACATTTGCCTAAAATTACACCAAATTATCACTACCGTAACACATGCCAATTTACAACACCAGCATTCAAATTAGCTTTGAAGTAGCTGTCAGTAACTGCGAATAGTCTCTGCTTTGTATCGATCTAATGAGTTAAGACCTTTCCAAACGATGTTGTATAGTTTGTTCATATGTTGTGCTGTAACAACACTGTCCCAGGTTAGGGGGGTTGAGCGCCGGAAAACATATTTAACCCCGCCACATTCTATATGAGCCTGTAGTTCAGTGGTTGTCGTTGGTTCATGTCTGTCATATTTGTTTTTTGTAAATTATTTTATTATAAATTAGGCCGTTAGTTTTCTCAATTGAATTGTTTCATATTTTTCATGTTGGGGCTTTTTATAGCGGAATATAAGGGTTGGTTTTTTTCATTGTTGAAGGCCGTACGGTTGCCTATAATTGCGTACATCCACTTCATTGGAAATGAGGTGGATAGTTGTCTCAATGGCAAACATACCACATATCCTTATTTATATATATTTATATATATATATATATACAAGTCTAAATTAAAAACAACGTTCAAACCTATGATTGCGTTGGATAAAAACCGCAATTTTTATACTTGTGCATGCAAAAACAAATTTCTTGTTAGAGGGGTCTAAATACAGCACAAACAACATTTTCCAAAAGACCAAAAAAGTGAAAAAGTATATTTTAACAAAACGCATTTGACTAACAGGTCGAACAACAAATGTTCTTAAACCCTGCTGACTGCCATTGGCGATTGCCAAATAAACGGATCACAAGGTGTAATAAATGGATCTTAATTAAAAATTTAATACCAAACAGAAAACAATAAACTTGCGGCAAAGATGGTATACCGCAAACAAAGGTGCAAAGATTTTTGTACACCATATCCGGATTTCGACAATTAATGTCTCTTCAGTGATGTTAGGAATCGAAACAGTATTTGGAAGGCCATGTAATTTACCTCAATTTAGGATAGATTCTCGAATTTTGAGGAGTCAAATTAGGATGAACGGATCATATAAACCCGAAGGCAAATATAATACAAGCCCAAACTAAAAAATATAAACAAGTCTAAATTGAAAACAACGTTCAAACCTATGATTGCGTTGGATAAAAACCGCAATTTTTATACGTGTGCATGCAAAAACAAATTTCTTGTTAGAGGGGTCTAAATACAGCACAAACAACATTTTCCAAAAGACCAAAAAAGTGAAAAAGTATATTTTAACAAAACGCATTTGACTAACAGGTCGAACAACAAATGTTCTTAAACCCTGCTGACTGCCATTGGCGATTGCCAAATAAACGGATCACAAGGTGTAATAAATGGATCTTAATTAAAAATTTAATACCAAACAGAAAACAATAAACTTGCGGCAAAGATGGTATACCGCAAACAAAGGTGCAAAGATTTTTGTACACCATATCCGGATTTCGACAATTAATGTCTCTTCAGTGATGTTCGGAATCGAAACAGTATTTGGAAGGCCATGTATATACGTTTTGCATCTGTATAAGAGAGATAGTGTGTTCTGAAAAGGATTGATGACCGTGAGAAAGTTATATTGTCTGTAAAAATCACAATATGTTATTCGAGACTAAATGTGTAAAAAAATTATATGCATTCAATGAAAATCAAGGTTGTAATTTCCTTTTAGTAATGCATAGGCGGTCGAACAGAAAGGTAAAGGGGCTATTTTCTGATAACGCTTAAAATATTCGAATTAAAGCCAGGGATTTTTTTTTTGGTGTAAAATCTTAAAGCAAAGACCAAAAATATTGGGGACACCAAAATAGTTTTCTAAGTTGTCTCCCCTCCCTATTTTAATTGTTGAAACTATGTTTCTCCCATTCACGTCATAAATGTATCGAAATTTGTTTTTCCTTGAAGGTCTTCGAAATTGAAAAATATCAAAATTGTGTCGGTCCTTTGCAAACTGTTGGTGGTATAACCTTCGGACCACCATTTTTCGAAAACTCTGTTACAAATATACAAATATACATTTCCATTCTCAATTTTATTAAGGTAAGCATATGTATTTCTCTTTGTATATTTTAAGCTGCTCCTGAAGAATCGATAAGTCAATATGAGTTTGAAGTTGGAGGTAACATACAACTTCCCTGTCCATACATAGCGTATAATTTTATTACTGATGTCCAATGGACAACCGACTCAGAGTGTGGATTGGCAGATGAAATAATCGGACTCATCTTTAATCCAGATCTGAAGATTTATAATGCAAAGACTTGTGATTCAGGGAATTATCAATGCTGCGTTACTTACAGTTTAGGTTTAACAATTTCGACAGTGTGTGGAAACAACATTTCAGTTGGTTGTAAGTATGCCATCTTTATTGTACATGTAGAAAATACTTAATCAGCTGTGTGATGAAAAGAGGGGATGCACATGATGCAAATCAAAAACATCAAGCCAGATGTACAGTGTATGATATATACAAAACACATTATCTTTATTGTACATCCAAAGGTGAATTAAATGACACACTAATAAATGATTAACTGATCGGATCCATACTAGATCCAGTTGTGATGATTAATAATGCAAAGACTTGTAATTCAGGGTATTATCAATGCTGCGTAGACAACAGTTTACCTTTAGCAATGTCGCCAGTGTGTAGAAACAACATCTTAGTCGGCTGTAAGCATATTTCTATAATAATATCTTTATGATAAACAGGTGGGGGGAGGAGGGGGGGTAAAAATTATAATTCGATGGACAATAAGCAAATGATGAAGATCAATAACATCAAAACAGATGTACAGTGCATGATATATACAAAACACATAATCTTTATATTAAATGACACACTAATGAATGAATAACTTCCATTAGGAAAATGGTTGACCCCGAAATCTTGGAAAGCAAGCTAAATTAATAAATAAATAGATCGTCTCATTAGTCCGACCACACATTCAGACACTCAAAATAGTGCGATTGACACCTAATATGGCAACCCATTAGTCTGACTGCTTTAGTACGGTGTATTGATAATTCGAATAAAAAAATATTTTTCCGACAACGCATTTCTCCGACAAAACAAGGAATTTGTACGATCCCCGTTGTCAAATAGAGGTTTATAACGTCAAGGAAATTTTGAAACATTTGACAAGTAAGTTTTTTAATTTGTTTGATCACTATAGTACTCTTGCTCGTCCGTTCATCCGTTGGTGCGCTGCTACTATATTTCTGTACAATAATTTGAATTAATCTGGAAGGTTACCTTTATAATTTGGAAAAGTTGTAAGGGCTTTATACTACAAAAATCTATCTATTCCTCTTTCGAACGTTTAACATTTGTCGTTCCAGAGGTAACACCCTTTATAATGCAGGGAGTAACAAAACTAAGGTATCTGCACTTACAATACCCTGATTTCAGTGAGATAAATGTAATGAACCTCTAACATGACTTGTCTATTGCGAGTTATGTCCCTTGGTAATGTCCTGATAAAAAAGACATTTTCCATTTTACTTGAGTATGAGTCATTGTTTTTTAAATTACAGATTGAGATTGAATTTTAAACAGATCAACTCTGATACCATAAGCATATCGAACTATCTTTGAAATAATAAGTAGGGTACATTTCACTGGCATATTTAGAAAAAAATTAAATAATTGTGAGAAAATATGTCATCTAAATAACTGCAAGTATTTTGGAAAATTTCAATCGAGTGATGTTTCATTGGGTTTTTATGAACTAAGTATAACCTGAAATTAGTAAGAGTAAAACATATTTGACATTTTGCACTTTATAACAGTTGCTTTTGTACGGAGGTTTTAGCTCATTTATCGTTTCAATTTTTTTCTATGTTGTCCAATTATAAATGAGGTTACCAGATTGTTGCTTTAGGTATCATTTGGATAGAAATACAAATTGTTTATAAGTTTATAAAAGATGATAGTGAATTTGGTGTTGAGGGAAAATCTTTTATAATTTCTGATAAATTTATTGACAACTTTTATAGACCTCGGTCGATTTAGAGCTTGGCCTGTCTGTTGATGCAGACTATTTGACCCCCATATATACTTTGTGGGTTTTTTTGTTGTTAGATTATTGTCTCATTTACATGTATCATAAATCTCCCTGTATTCTGAGTAAATAACAGAACTATATTTCGATTTTAGTAAGTCTACCTTGTAAGGTGTAAAATGTTAAGTCTTAAATTCTCAATATCACTGACTGGGTTTTTCTCATTTTTGAAGGCCGAACGGTTGCCTATAATTGATTACATTCACTTTATTTGAACTTTGGTAGATAGTTGTCTCTTGACAATCATACCTCATCTCCTTATTTTTATATATGTAATAAAAATTTTAACATGCCTTTTCAACTTCTGATTTTAAATATATAGTTAGATGTTTTTTTGTTTTGTTTTTTTTTGACAATTCGGCTCTCTAACAAATGTTTTGTCGGACTAATGGGTTATCGGATTAATGGTTTATTGGACAAGATAGTGTCAGACAAATGAGCAGTCTGATAATTAGTCCTTTTTGATTAATAGCTCTCATCTTTGGATTTTCAAATGTTTTGGCCTCGAGCATCACTAAAGAGACATTGATTGTCGAGAAATGCACATCTGGTGCAGCAAAATTGGTACCGTTTATGTTATTGGCTTAAACGGATTAACAGAACAGTTAAAATGATCTTTTCGAAACTTTAACTGAGAATGTTGCAACTTTATCATGATCACAAAACAAACACTACCGAAGTGTACAACTGAGCGGATGTTTCCCGAGGGACCACCGCCACCAACAATCAATCAATCAAATAGAGAATCGTTCTTCAGATTTTAAATCTAAATTATATTTGTTAAAACTCATCAAAGATACAAAGCTTGGTGATTTGGTTAGCAAAACACGCGTTTCGTCTACATTAGTCTCCTCAGTATCGCCAGATCGTATCATCACAATTGAAAGACCAAATTAGTTTAATCAGTTTTCATCAATAATACGTCTGAAAAATCACTTTTACTTTTCTAAAATTCCAGGAACATGCATTATCTCATGACTTCATAGATAAACACATTTTAACGTCATAAATACGGTCAGAGACAGTATTGGGTCAATTCTAATACGATCAGTGCATATTTGTCTAACCAGAAAGTACAGTTACAGTATAAAAGGTTATTTCATAACAATGTGCATAAGCACCGAAAAAGGTCTTTTTCTCCATTTTGAATTTGGTGGATTTGAAATGAAAATGACGATGCCAAAAGACATTATACAATGTTTTGTACAATAATAATAACTTTGTGTTAATCCGGTTTACGTACACATGATAATTAAAAAAAAGACTTATACATATCGTCTTATAAGATATACTTTATAGAATAGAAATACGACAATAAAATTACCTTGATCAAGATCATTTTGTTTAAAAAAAGCCAAATCCATATAAGGTCAACTTTGCCTGAGGGAGTTGAAACCTTACTTTCTTTTAATTTTAAAAATTATGAACGGATAATTTTAATTTTAGAACGGTTTGTAATAAATGATGTAAGTACTGACTACTACTGAGCTGATGATACCCTCGGGGACTGATAGTCCACCAGCAGAGGTATCGACCCAGTGCTGTAAAAAATGAAAACAACACGTTATAAATTGCATGTGTCCTTAAATCCTTAAAACAGTCATGTCTATATTTAACGGTAAAATTTTTAGAGTATCTTGTTTTATTTTTGTGTTATCATTACAGATAAGCCTATTGTAGAGGTGATAACAGACCCGATTGAAGTACTTTACCAGACACAACATACCATAGAATGTAGAGTAAAAGCCTTTCCTGATATTACTGCCGTAGAATGGATTATTACAACAGAGACTGGAACAAATTTTTTTTCATCTGATGAAAACAACTTAGGAAAACATTTTGTATTTTCATTTACTTCTCCTTCACTAGATATCTTATCGACAGATTTTACGGACACAGGCCAGTATATATGTACAGCTGAAAACATCTTTGGAAAATCGTCAAGTACTGTAGTTTATATACAAGTGTATGGAAGTGAGTATTTCTGTTTGTCAAAAGCATAGTGAGTGTGTGAGCGTGAGTCTTTATTTTATTAGGAAAATCTATTATTTTAGCTTCGCTGACTGCTTCGTCTTCTCATTAAAGAATTGCTAACGAAAATGATTTGAAATTGCCGTTCTTTAACTGGATAATCAGACATTACACTGTAGGCACTTGTTCCTCAGATTGGTACAGAGATTATTTTTTTATGTTTTATTTCAGTTTCACTGACTGTTTCATCTACTCTTTACACAATTGTTTACGGCAATGATGTTGAATTGGAATGTAATGTTACTGGAAGGCCAGACATTACCAATGTAACTTGGAGTATGCAAAAAGAGACCGAGGCACATCAAATTGATGTGACGAACATATTGAAATATAATGGGGCAACGTTGTCAGTACCATCTCTTACAATATTTAATGTGACAATTGAAGATGATGGGATTTACTTTTGTGAAGCAGGGAATAGTTACGAGATTAGAACAAGTCAGGAAGTCGCACTTACAGTTACTAGTGGTAATTAGTGCTTATACTTGAAGATCTGGATGGGGTTTACAGAATAGAGAATAAAGAGCAAAAATATAAAGAATAGAGAAAAATAGGCCAAAAAAATGCCCCCCCCCCCCCCCCCACTTCTTCTTCCAGACCCTAGTACTTCTCTTGACATTACCGTAAAATGCGAAAAAATGTATCAAATTCAAAAATGAATCATCTGAAAATCGATGTTAATGACATATTTCTAAATGTTATTGTTTTAAGGAAATATTTACGCATTCGAATGTGCATGATTCATGTTGCAATGACAAAACAAGCAATTTTTAAGTGTAGTCTTGGTATGATAATATATCATGATTTGTTATCAAGTCATGTGATCGTTTGCTATTCAATCAAGTTGTCAAGTTTCCATAATACGCTCTTACAATAACAAAATGCAATTACAAAAGCATAGAGGGTCTTTTTCATATTTTGCATTATTCGGACATTTTTTATTCATAAACATCTTAAAGGTAATCTATATGAATACTTCCGTTATCAACTGGCATTTAGTGGTAAATTGTTGTCCGTCTACCGTTAGTCACAAAACTATCGCACGCTAACTTAATGACGACGAGTGCCATTAGTTGAGCAGGAACTTCTTGGTTTGTTCAAATTTATATTTCTCGATCTTTAGTTTTTTGTCTAACGTAATGTGGAATGTGGAATGTCGTTTTTCTTTTATTTTCTTTTTACCATTTAGTTGAAAATATATTTTTTTTTTACTTTCATTCCTCTAACTACAGATCCAACTTCAACGACGCCCACTAGAACTCAAAATCCTGGAACTACCTCTCCTTCAGCGACGTCCATTACAACCCAAAATCCTGGAATTACATCTCCTTCAACTACGTCCACTACAACCCAAAATCCGGGAACTAAATCTCCTTCAACGACGTCCACTACAACCCAAAATCCTAGAACTACATCTACATCAACGACAACGTCCACTACAACCCAGAATTCTGGAACTACATCTCCTTCAACGACGTCCACTACAAACCAAAATCCTGGAACTACATCTACATCAACGACGACATCCACTAAAACCCAAAATCCTGGAAAACCATTTGTATCAACGACGCTTACTACACCAACAACGACCACAAAACCTGGTAAATTATTATTGTAATCTTTGTTTTTCTTTTCAGTACGTTTATCGTTAAATAGCATTTGGCATATGCTTCAATTTGTTTACGGTAAAAATTAGAGGGGAATGTAAATATTCAAGTTTCAAATAATAGGAAAGAAAGTGAAGTAATATGTTTTTCATCTAGAGGCGCTCATGCTTCGTCCAAAGTACTTGCGTTAGTATCACTTTAAAGTTATAAAATTTACGCGTATCTTGCATACAAGATTTTGATCCTGGTATCTATGATTAGCTTATTTACAATCAATTATTCAAGAGAAAACGCCTAAGTTTTAATATTGAATTGCATGATTAAAACGATAGGTCCAAAAATATCTAGGATTTCCAACAATGATCGTATATTGAATTGACAGGAATGTTCATTATCATAATTGTTATGATTAGAAGTCTCTGGTATGTATAAATTCAGCATGTGATATGTTCCAATACATATATTCGCTGTTAAATATAATAGCAGATTGCAACCAAAACATCGTATTTAGTGTTTTTTTGAATGGAAATGATAAGTATATTGAAGTCTAAATAATAAAAGACAATTCATACAACACTTAGAAATTTATCTGGAACACAAGTTTTGAGTAGCCTAAATGAAAACTCTAGAAATCGTTTATTTATTTTTCATTCTTAAGAGAAACAGATTTTAACTCTTTTACAATGTAGATTTCTTGTTAGAAATGTGGCGTTTGTTAGAACAGAGTATGAACAACATGCGCTATTGCAACGGTGAGGTTCGCGTCCTTTCAACATATGGATAATTCTATTATCCACGTGGACAAAAGCTAAACATAACGTGGACAGTATAAATAGCCTAGTTTGCCTTTTTAAAATTTTAAAATCATATTTTGCAGAGGCGATTTCATGCCAATGTCCGTGCAGTTCTCTTGGAATTTGGGCAAGGCGAGACTTATCCAACTATACAATAGATGAACTACTCGAAATGTTAGCTCCTCAACTGGCAAAAACGGAAAAAGAATTATCTGTTGACAAATCAAACTTGTCGGCAACAATTAATAAAAGGATAAGTGCAAAAGATGAGAGAAAGTCTTCACAGTCCATTGGCATTCTTGGAATAGTATTCATTTTTTCTGTTATATTTGGTGTCGTTATCATAGATTTGATGTCAATTATGAGATTCATGAAACCTAAATTAAAGACAGGAAAAACTGATACTTCAGAACCAGAAGGACGGTCAGAATGATGATATCATTGTATGGATCACATGAATCTGACTCCATATTTCAAGTTTAAAGCAAGATATTTAAACATGTTACGTTTCTAAACCGGATGCATTTTGTTTTTTTTTTTTCAAGAATGATCCAGTGAATACAGATTTTGACTTTTTGGAAACATATCTTGCAGATTAGTTCATTAGGTGGTTAAATGTTCCCTTATCTGTTGTTGATACTGAGTTTGTTTGACGTTAGTTATAGAATTGCATGCTGTGTGTTTTCCTCTCTTTTTTTTATTTTGTACTATACGAAATGATTGTTATCACATTTTGCATGAGAAGCATCAGCGGTTCTAGCTAAAAATGTGATCGTCACTTGCATTAATTTATTAAAAAAAAAACAACACAGCATTCAAGTATAAATTTTACAGATCCTTTTAAAAAAAACTATGTTTATTCAATAATCATTTCGAAATCTTATAATTAAAACTAAACACAAACTTCTGCAGAAATTGTATAGTGAGAACAACTCTGTACCTGAATCCATCTGCAATCAAATATCCGTCATACATTTGAAGTTTTCATGGTAAAGATGTCGATTTCAAAGTAGATGTATAGCTCGACAAATATTTATCAAATGTATATAATCATTATCTATGCATATAATCGGATAATACTTTATTGTTGAATATTTCTATCAATTGTTCATCTTTACGTTTTCAATTGCGATTTTAATAATTGTTATTTGCACAAGGTACACACTCATTATGTGGGCGGAGCTAATTATTTTATACTGCTATCCTGGGCTACATTCATACACCTTAATTGAATTCATTATCTAAACGCAAGTGACGTATTTACAAGATTCGTTTTAGGCCAAAAACGATTAGCATTTATGTGAACATTACGCACAAGTTTATAGTTTTTATTATTTATAATTTTCACTATTCAAACGATGCCATTTTGCATCGGCAACTTATACTGACTAAGGATAATGTTTTTGTCTGAAATATCTATTCAATGTTTTGTGCTGTTGTACGCTTTTTAGACGTTTATAAATATACAACCATGGCCTGCATCAAAAGTTAATATACACATTTATCAAATCAAGAAAAGAGTATTTTCGAGAGATCAGAAATTAGTTTTTTTAATTTATATTTGCCATCCTCGATTATTCCAAAATGTAGTAGAGTATATACGAGCACTAATAATTATGAAAGTGCATAAAACCTTAGCCAAGGGAACAGTTGTTTACTCATCTTTCCACAATATTGTGTGGTGTTGATAAAATATTTATAACGTTGATAGTTATTATAAAACATGAGAATGAATGATGTTTAGTCCTACAGTTTAGTTTTACATTTATATGTGGGATCGAAAGAAATAATGAATACTACTGTAAACATAGATATACATGCTCCTGGGTTATCCGCCTTTGAGGATTTTTTGTTACAAGCAAAACAAGAAATTTAGTGCATACATGTAATTTCCATTGAGTTCTACTGTATCATTTTTTTTTTAAATTATCAAAGATGCCAGGCTTATAAAACGTGTTTTTTTAGGTGACTAACAGACATATTGACAAAAGGAGTCCATGGATATTTTTTGACATGAGAAACAATTTATTATATTATGTCCTCCCTAGATATCAATTATCGCTGAAATATGAGCACTCAGAATATCTTAGCATTTTTGGGGGTTATTTTGAAAACAGATGCCGACGAAGTAATTTTGAGACCAGATTTATCCAGGATATGTGTTCTATGTGAATATCTTTCATTGAAATCCAATCACGTTGAATTTCACATTTTGGTGGTCCGGTAGGTATTTGTTCTTATAGAGAATCAATTTGCCAAAGAATACTTTATACCTTTATATCAAAAAGGCACCAGAAGATGTTTCAATAAATGTATGATTTTTTTTTACCAAAAAGTTCGTTTTTTACCGCATTTTTTTAAAAAATGTAAAAAAAATGCAAATCTAAATAATGAAACACATCAACTGTACAAAAGTGTTTAATAATCCTTCAAGTTTTTTACTTGTGAACTGAAAAAAAAAGATTTTTTTTTTTTCAAAATTATTATATAATTTCTACTATTATACACTACAAACCAGTAAAAGTCTGAAATGGCCTATATCTGTACTGATTGTTACTCGACCAGTCTGAATCGGTCTGAAATTTACTTGATATTACTCGACTGTAGCCTGAACCATTCTTAACAGTCTGAACTTGTACTCGACCTTTACTTGACCAGTACTTAACCATTTTATACATGTCTGAACCAAACTCGACGTAGTCTTAACCATTCTCGACCAAGTCTAAACCATGATCGACCTAGTCTGAACCATACTCGACCTAGTCTGAACCGTACTCGACCAAGTCTTAACTTACCAAAACCATTTTTTTGTATCTATCTATTGTATTTCATCAATTTAGGAACTGTTTTTAACAACAGCTATTTCCCTTGGCTAGATATTTGTATATTTGTATTTAATATAGCATTGAAACCAAAATTTCACAATAATCATAATGTAATCATCAACCCCATATTCATCAACACTTATATACATATATATATTATACATATATACAATGTATATCACCTTTAGAATAAAAATAAAACAGGATGACCAAAGGAAGTAATTTCTGGTCGGATTAAGAAATATCATGTAATAATGTAATAAATTTAGTATTTTTATATACATGATATCATGTTCACATTGCATTTTGTACA
Source organism: Mytilus californianus (assembly GCF_021869535.1). Lineage (NCBI taxonomy): Eukaryota > Metazoa > Mollusca > Bivalvia > Mytilida > Mytilidae > Mytilus > Mytilus californianus. Next base: position 16,109,354 of record NW_026262626.1, read on the forward strand.
TCAAAAAAACAATACCTTTCGACCATTATTCAAATATCTTAAATGTTATTCAAAATTTGTTGAAAGTTTCAGGTATTTTTTATGGTTACTGGAAAACTTTTAACACTAACTTAAGCCTGGTATAGATTTATGGTGTCAGTCGAGTTTAGTTAATAATGTAGTGAACATTTTTTTTTTAGTAAACTATATAAAAAATTGTATATAAAACAACTTAATAAATTTTAAAGATGACACATTTGTTTTGTAAAACCAAGAATTTAATATAATAGAACTTCCATAGCAATCCTTGATAACCTTTTAAAAAAGGAATTCAATTGTGTTCCAAAGTTGCAGTAAAAATTTAGGTTGATTAAATAAGTTTTGTCAAAATTAAAGACATGGATTACAAGAAGCACTTTAATAAGGTTTAATTACCTCAGTACAGGTGTGTTTTACAGGTAAAAAGAAAACATTATTTTTCTTAAACTCGTGTATTACTTATCTAGTGAAATCAAAAGGCCTAGTGATTTAAGTTTTACAGGATGTAATTTTCAATGGATGTTATTTAAAATTCATTACTTTTTGACCAGGTGTAATCTTTTTAATCAGTGTGCCCCAAGCAGGAGATATTAATTTATAGTTTACCCCTAATCAGAAGAACAATTTTATTCATTTCTTTAATTTTTTATCCCTTTTTGATATATATATATCCCAAATTATAATAAGAATAGATATATTTCTGATATAAGGTTAAACAATTTCAGTGATTTTGTTGGCTGTTGTTACCTTAGTTAAAAAGATAGTTATATAACTATTATATGTTACCATGGAACCTATGTAGTTTTATTTTAAGAATTTAGGAAAATTAAGTTGTGTTTGAAAAAATCACATGCAAACAAGAAGCACCTTAATAAGGTTTTAATACCCTCAGTATAGGTGTTGTTTTCAGGTAAAAGAAAATCTTTTCTTTAACAAGACTCAGACTTTAAAATTAGATAATTTAACTACATGTATCTGGATTTGATAAACTATGTAAGGATGTAAAAATCTGTTTTTATATATCTTTACTTTATTGTGTCTGTTGTCATGTCAGTTTAAAAGAAAGTTATTTAAGTAGTTAAAATTAAAAAAGTAGAGGTTATTTGGTCAAGTATGGTTCAGACTGGTCGAGTATTGTTCAGACTTTTGGTCGAGTAATAGTTCAGACTATTTTCAATGGCAAAGATAAGGGTCAAGTACAAATCAGTACAGTCGAGTATGGTTAAGAATGGGGTCGAGTAATATCGAGTAAAATTCAGACCAATTCAGACTGGTCGAGTAAAAATCAGTACAGTCGAGTACAGATATAGGCCATTTCAGACTTTTACTGGTTTGTAGTGATATAAAATCTACATATAGTGCACAACAACTGTAATCCACATACTGCCTTTGACAGTGGTGTTACAGTTCAACATAAGAATATACGATAATAAACAGTTGAAAAGGGCTTAACTTATCCGCATATTTGTTGGTGTGAATAGGAAAAAGTAAAATAACAACAAATCCAAAGAAAATTCAAAATGAAAAGACCCTTTTCAAATGGCAAAATCAAAAGCTCAAACACATCAAAGGAATGGAAAACAACTGTCATATTTCTTACTTTGTACAGGCATTTCCTTATGTAGAAAATGGTGCATTAAACCTGTTTTATAGCTAGCTAAACGTCTCATGTATGACAGTCGCATAGAGTTCCATTATATTGACAACAATGTGTGAGCAAAATATCGAAATTTTAACGTCTTTTTACCTTTTTTTATTGAACGTTACTGATGAATCTTTTGTAGACGAAACGCGCGTCCAGCGTAAAGAAAATTAAGCCTGGTATCTATGATGAGTTTATTTAATAGAATTATGTGAGTGTTTGATCCCAGGGATTTCAGCATGCAAACAAGATTTTTGTAGAAAAATTATATACGTTGTTCTCTTCGTAGACTTTTCCAGGGTTTGATATTAAGTAATAAGTACTTTCAGATTAACTTTGTTTTCACAGAGGATTGCGCTATAAAGCAAGAACACATTTCTTTCTAAGATTGTTGCATTTTCGTATGTTAGCGTTGTCTATTTTTGTTTTATTTCTATGTGAAATTACCAATTAATATCTTAACAAGAAATAGAGTTTTAGAATTTGTTTTATATGTAGTATGAATTCATAATCTAATTGATATTTATCTATTTGTGTAAACTTCTTATTTATATATATATATATATATTACTTTTTATTAGTATATGTAATGATTCTCTTATTAAGCTTTTACTGATGTGTCAAATATTTTATCACATTCCAAATTCAGAGCTGTAGTATGCTTGAATGTTGTGTCCATACTTGCTCCAATTGTTAAGGTTTCGACCTTTGCGGTTGTATCAAGCTGCGCCCTGTGGTGTATTTTATTATACGTGTAATCGACATGATTAACCTCGGAGCTGTAATGTTGTCAGAAGTAACAGGTTTTTTCCAATCACATTAATGCTATGCTTGTGTATTTTTTTGTGTGACAGATGTTTGTAATAAAAAAAATGCTTCATTATTTTAGCCTATTTTACTTTATTTAACTTGAAATATACGCCGCCAGACTTTATGTAACAATCAATCAGTATGTGTAGCTTATCTCTGAATGTGAGTTACTTTTTCATACTTACTTCTGAAACCACTTTGCCAATAATAAACAAACTCAGAATGAATAATGTACATAAGCATAATAAGGTCATTTGTTAATTTATGTATTCTTTTCATGAAAGATCAGGAAACTGAGCTAAAATATATTAGAGCCTTCGGGTAGACTCATTTTAATGCATTCTGTCTAAATAGTAAATATAGGCATTTCATAAAGACCAAAATAATAACATATCTCAAGGACATTTTTAATTACCCTTTTGCATTATGTGTTCTCGCTTCTATTCGTCTGTTCTCAAATAAAACTCAAAAATTATTTTCCCTTACTGTTTAAAATGTGTGAAAATATACATCAGTTTAGACATTTTCGAATGTTGAAAGCAATAACTGCATGGTTTGTTTTCATTCAAGTTCTGGTTTTTTTTTCAAAAGAAAAGCAAAATGTATTTCCCAACGCGTTTTCAATGTCAGTATTGATTTGCGGTGGATACCATTTTGATTTCTAATCCTCATCAAAATAAAAACACGCAGGACCTTAATAGGAACATTGCCTTAGTTCGAACGCACGATCTCCCGTACTTGAAGTGGGACACTTCAGAGAAAGTCAACCCACTTCCCGTCTGGCATATATAAGATTAGCTGTGGAACCGTAGCTCTTAGGTCCTTATGTTATTTTTTGACTATTTGCGGACCATAGAGCTACGGATTTTTCTTATTTCAAAACGTTCGGAATTGCGACCCAGGTTCAGGTCGCACTTATTTCCCAAAAATTTATTGATTATCGTCCATGCAAAGCTTATCAATATATATAGTTCGTTTCGTTAGACATTTTTCTAGGATATGACGTACCTATTTATGTTTGAATATTCATTTCCTTAACACTATTATCTAATTATTCCCATTTGTATACATTCTCCGCCTATTTTGATCAGCCATATTGAATCTCTTAGTGATAGATGTTATCATCAGTATATCACTTTAAAAGTAAAACGATAGAAATCTGCTTCCATGTCATTCTCTTTATAGTTAGTAATTATGTTAACGGTGTTAACTCGATAGTTTGTATGACTTTCGACCGGATCATAAGGTTTTTTGTACTGCAAAGTTGTATGTGTACATAATTCTAGTTGAGCTGAAGTATTTGAATTTATTTATCCAATGCAGAGGAAGATGTTCATCCTCAATCCAACGACTATGTTGCTAAACGTAACTAAAAAACGCAATTGTTCAAGTGTTATTATACGGAGATAAATCAAATAATATTTGCGACATACATTCGTCAATTTCGGATTGTTATGCTTGCACATCTGATTTCTGGGCTGCAACATCTTCCTTAACGGTAAAAAAATCAAAATCTGCTTTACGATCCGCATTACTACGTTCAATATCTCAACTCACTAGCGACATGTAGTTGCAGTCTCAGATCTTTTGATATCAGTATAGTCTTCTGATCTGTACTTTTACCAATTGTGTCCTAAAGGACATGTGGTTGCAGTCTCAGATCTTTGGATATCAGTATAGTCTTCTGATCTGTACTTTTACCAATTGAGTCCTATAGGACATGTGGTTGCAGTCCCAGATCTTTGGATATCAGTAGTCTTCTGATCTGTACTTTTACCAATTGTGTCCTATAGGACATGTGGTTGCAGTCCCAGATCTTTGGATATCAGTATAGTCTTCTGATCTGTACTTTTACCAATTGTGTCCTATAGGAAATGTGGTTGTAGTCCCAGATCTTTTGATATCAATATAGTCTTCTGATCTGTACTTTTACTAATTGTATCCTATAGGACATGTGGTTGCAGTCCCAGATCTTTGGGTATCAGTATAGTCTTCTGATCTGAACTCTTACTAATTGTGTCCTATAGGACATGTGGTTGCAGTCCCAGATCTTTGAATATCAGTATAGTCTTCTGATCTGTACTTTTACCAATTGTGTCCTATAGGACATGTGGTTGCAGTCCCAGATCTTTGGATATCAGTATAGTCTTCTGATCTGTACTTTTAGTAATTGTATCCTATAGGACATGTGGTTGCAGTCCCAGATCTTTGGGTATCAGTATAGTCTTCTGATCTGTACTTTTACCAATTGTGTCCTATAGGACATGTGGTTGCAGTCCCAGATCTTTTGATATCAGTATAGTCTTCTGATCTGTACTTTTACTAATTGTATCCTATAGGACATGTGGTTGCAGTCCCAGATCTTTGAATATCAGTATAGTCTTCTGATCTGAACTTTTACTAATTGTGTCCTATAGGACATGTGGTTGCAGTCCCAGATCTTTGGATATCAGTATAGTCTTCTGATCTGTACTTTTACCAATTGTGTCCTATAGGACATGTGGTTGCAGTCCCAGATCTTTGGATATCAGTATAGTCTTCTGATCTGTACTTTTACTAATTGTGTCCTATAGGACATGTGGTTGCAGTCCCAGATCTTTGGATATCAGTATAGTCTTCTGATCTGTACTTTTACCAATTGTGTCCTATTTCCAATTACAACATTTTGACTGAGTGTGAATTAGCATGGCGGGTGATGCATGCCTAGCAGGAGACACTTACCCTGTCGACGCATCTGGTCTCGCTCTTTTGCTAGCTATAAAACCAGGTTTAATCCACCATTTTCTACATTAGGAAATGTCTGTACCAAGTCAGTTGTTTTCCATTCGTTCGATGTGTTTGAGCTTTTGAATTTGCCATTTGATAAAGAAAGAGGTAGGGCCATTTTCACCTGATTTCTTTTCATTTGATTAGGTAAGTAAATCATGTTTTTAAATAGCCCGATAGCTGCTTATTATAGTACATGAAAATACGTCATATCATCTATTTTCGTACCTTGAACAGGTATTCCTACAATAAACAAGGCCAAGACTATTGATTTTTTGAACGCCCCTGAGGTGCATTAAAATATGAATTATCAACTAATAGATATTCAAAATTAGTTTTGTATTAAAACAACATGTTTCTTCAGTTTAACTTAGCGTGTTAATGTTGGTAGGTGTGGTAGGTGATTTGTAGCGTACATTTATTTTATAGCTTTGTTTAACTTAAAACTAACAAAATAATAAAAACGGGGGTTAAATATAAATACAAAACACATTTAATAATCTAATTATCTGATATAAACCAGCTAATCTGATTCAAGATCGGTCTCTGTCTTAATGTTTATACTGGCATCTTTAAATGCAGCGGAATATCTACTTATTTTTGGTTTTATATTCTGTATGTCTGGCATATCCCATGTACCACAATATCGCAGCTACATAGGCACAGCATCCCATAGTTCTGGCTCTCGCCTTTCACTCACAAAACCAACCGTTAACAATCAACAAGTCTAGTCTCTTTTTCTTTGCATGAGATACCATACCACGTAACCTGTCAAGAAGCCAAATAATATCGGACGCATTTAACTGGGATGTTGTTTTCCTCAATCTGGATGTATCTATCTCTGTCAATTTTTAAGGTTTTACCGTCTATATGAACCGGACAACATCTTACACCAGTTGGTACTAGAACACCTTGTGTTACAAACATATGTAATCTGTCCTTTTCTGGCATCGTAACAAATGGACCCTTAGTTGTGATACAGATGCTACACTTTCTTGATGTTTTACCTACAGTTACGATTGATAGTGTAATTGATTTGTTATGTGGTGTTGTTTTATTTTCTGATGACTTAGGTACTGGTACAAGGACGGTGGTAACAATGTCAGTACTAGTGTCTACACAGTTGGTTGATTGGCGATAATTAAAATTGCTGTCTGCATTTGTTACACATAATACCATTTTCAAAAACGTTCTTGTTCAAGGTTTCGAAAAATTGTTTTTGTTGTCATGAAATTTTTCAGCTATGGCCTTTTTTCGTTATGTGTATATTACACACACAACATTTGGGCTTCATTGCTATATAATCAATTCTCGTGTTATTGGTTATGTACAAGCACCTTCTTCAGTTTGACGGCAATTGTTCCTTGTATATATATAATAAATGTAAACACAGGAATAGGAAGTAAGTCAAGAGTATGGATAGTAATAGGAACGCACACAATAAGCAACACATTATTTTTTTTTCTTTAATGAAATGATATATAGTCAAAATGATCCATAATGACTCTATGAATTAAACAAACATCCGAAAAAATATGATAGAAACATTACAATTTAATATTTCAACCACAAAAAGTGAAAAAACTTCAGGAGATTTGAACCCCTTCTTACAAGCAGTCTATCATTTACAGTTATATGCGCTACCGATGGAGCCACAACGACTCTTGAATTCAAATGTGTCATTAAGCTGCTATATAGGTACAATTTAGTGATGTTCCATTTTTTTTTGTTATTAAAAAGTTGTTTTTTAGGTATTAAGGACACAATTTCATTTTTGAGGAAAAAAGTTATATAAATTACAACAACAACAAAAAACATAACTTTGTTTTGGTTTGAAATGTCCTTCTCGGGGGATTCCCTGTTTTTTTCACCTAAAAACACGGTAAATTCCGCATATTTGACTTTCATCTTATTTGGGGGGTTAGATTAACTATTTTTCCGACATATCATAATAAATTAAAATCGAGATATTGATCAAAAAACATTTTTATTTCTTGTTTTTATCGTAAATTTTATTCTTTCAGCACTTTTTGAAATTGGCCCTTCTGTGAAAAAAAAATCAGGGGAAATTGGCCCTACCTCTATCCGTTTTGAAATTTCCTTGGAGTTCGGTATTTTTGTTATTTTACAGTTTGCAGTTCAAGCGATTCCATGATTTGTATCTTCTTAATGGATTTATTAGACTGTAACCTTAGTAAGCTACTGCTGCCTCTATAATATATCATGAAAACTAAACAATGGTCAGTAAACCATAAAAGAGACCAAAGTCATGTACCCTGTAATATGATCTAATATGAACCTATACACCTTATATTGAATTTATAGACCAAATATTGTAGACCTATTACATGAACTGAAAGTGGGGTCTTCACATTTAACAAAGAATCATGAAAAAGATGGATTAATGGATGTTTTCCTTCCTGTGACAAATTAAACGCATATTCAGGACGAGAACATGATCGTCAGATATGAACTTAAACCTACTGTGTACTAGACCGACATGCTGAGCTGGATTTTGTAGGTAACAGTTTATAATGTTACAGTCCACAGTAAGACATGTCACCTTACCCAGACACATTATTCCGACTAAAGCCAACTAATCTTTGCTCTTACTCTTTAATGCCAAGTGCTTAATGAAAAAGCAGCAAATATTAATATTCAAGTCTAGTTTGATCCGGCCATGGTTCGAATCAATGACTTCCCGCACTCAAGACAAGCAGGCTACTACGAATCCATCGAGGAGCTTCAATGAAAAGGAGGCAAATTCAGGTAAGCTCTGTCAAATGGAAATAAGCACCTTGCAATGATTCTATTTACCAAATATAGTTAAGGTATTACTCAAGGCATTTCGAGAGATCGTGTGATAAATTTTTTTTTCATTTGATCATTGAACAATGTTTGGAGTTCCACGGTCAACGGTCATATGCCAGACCCAAACTTAAGAACATATGTCTGTATGCAATAAATAGACTATTCTTTATTTGATTGAATGATTAATTGTTGCTTGCTCAACATTCAGTGGCAATTTTTTTTATGTATTTTCAAAACGAGAAATTATTAACAACTAATACAATAGGTAAGTTCTGAAAGGTGGGAAGGCAGGGATGAATGGCGGAAAATGTGGACTGTCACAGAAAAACTGGAATTTTGTCTTGCAACAGGCCATTCTTTCTTTTGAATATAAAATAAACATATAATAAATTACACTGTAACGGTCACCTACAGTGCCAGATAAGCATAAATAAATACATCTCCCCATTCGTTTCAGGTAAGACAAAACAACACATTTTTTTATGTTTTCACTTTTATTTTCTACAACAGAATCTATTTCAAGCAATCAGCTATAAAAATCCTGATCTGGTGAATAAACACCACAATTATCACAGACATAGTTAACAGACATAGTTAACAGATAAACAACACATAAACATAACAATATTTAACAACTTTAATAAACAGGAGGTGGGGCTGATTATTGTGTAATTTTTAATGACTGCATTCCTCTCCATTTTATTAGGATACCAGTCCAATGTAAAATAAATGTTCTTTCATCTATCATTCTAGTCCCACCTTGTGTTTACTTAAGTTGCTACAATGAATAAAGAACAGGAAAAAAGATTTTGATTTTCGAAAAAAAAAAGACCTGACTTGCAGAGATGTTTTTAATTCAAATTCTAACTGACAAAGAGCCCTAATGTTATATCTGGCTATATTAAAAATCAAATTTAACTTACACTTCCACTTTCCCTCAAACTGTTTAAATATAAGTAAATAGGAGCTTGTTCAAAAGGGTGCTTCAAATAATAACTCAGCTGATAAAATAGGAAAGTACTAATAAAATCTAGTAGGTATTGTACAATTGCTAATTTATTTGAAACATCTATTTAATATTGTAAACTCATTTAAAATTCCCTTCTGGTAAACCTTTTTTAAATCAATTAGAAATACACTAGAAAAAGTATTTCTATAAGAATTCATTTGGGAATTATTTATGTTCAATTAAATTTATAGAGTATAATAGCACTAAAACATTTCTAGTGAGATTTTGGCTTCTACTACCTGTATTACACATGAATGCATGTTAAAAACAACAAATCGAAATCTCTACCTAAAGCTGACAAATATAAATACTGGAATGTGTTGAGCAAAGCAAAATCCATACATCTTATTGCTATTTGTCTGCAATTACTGGATATCATTGGCATTCCCATATAATTTGAAGTCACAAGATTAAATGTCTGATGTCACAGTGCAAAACTTAATGTTTGCATGATGTCAGTATGTCATATTCCAGTTCACTTGACCAACAGTCCCAAATAGCAATAAAATCATTTTGTCTCAAGTTCTGTATGTCAAAAATATCTTCACAAATTGGATCTGGTTAGCAAAAGTAATAAATGGTCAATGTTGCTTTTTATGATGATCTTTAGTTGTCAGGGGCACATCCAGTCATTAATAAAAGGGGGGGGGGGGTTCCTAACCCAGGATAAAGGGGGGGTTCCAACTATATGTCCCCATTCAAATGCATTGATCGTCAAAAAAAAGGGGGGTTTCAACCCTCGAAACCCCCCCCCCCCCCCTGGATCCGCCACTGGTTGTGAACTTTATGTCAACCTTCGGGAAAAAAGTAAAATACAATTTTAAAAAAAACCTGTTAGACAGGTATAAAATATCCTTGAACAGAATCAACTTTCTGTAATGTGATCTATGCACTTCTGCAAGATTTCTATGAAATTCTGAAATATTTTACAGTCCTTGATTTTGTGGTTCTATCATTTTCCTTTAACTCATTTAATTCAAATTGGACTCTCAAGTTAGGGTTAACTGAAGTTTTCAGGATAGTTATATGTACGTTTGCTGACATGGCTGCTAAGGACAACAAATGTCATCCTGTGTATGATAATTTTGACATCAAAACTGGAACAAAATTTTCTACTTAAAAAACTGGGTACATAAAAGTGAAAAATCTATTCTATTTTTAAAACAAGGCAATTGTACTACAACTGGATTCTAATATATACACATTTTTTCAAAGTTTAAAAGGATGATGGAAATATCATGAAAATTGTCTATGTTAATTCTATCAACCATTTATTGTAATGTTTTATTCATTTAAGCTTCTTGGTTGCAGGACATCACTGACAATATTTGCTAAAAAGAGTAAAATATTAACATTTAAACAACATTATACTGAAATACTGAATGGATATCATGTTATATCACTTCTAGGGGAAGTTTACATGTCAGAGTTACAGGACAATATCCAAACTTTCTTTTAAACCAAACATTCAAATTCAATCATAATAACGAGTTTAATACAAGGATAAAAATGCATATAATGAGTAAATTTCCATTCAGCAAATTTATCAGGAACTAAGAAAAAGTAGTAATTAAAATAACAAGCAAATTTCCTTAGATATTCATGGATTCATTGAATGTTATGGACAAATTCAGTCACATTTGAAGATCTGTAAGTTTATGGAATACTGATGACCATTTAGTACCCTATATGTAATCCTACTTCCATTTAACATGAAACAATATGAATCTAAACACAAACAGGTAAAGAACAACAAACTTTTAAGGGGGAAACATTCAATAATGACAACTATCTTGGACGGTATTTTGATTATTTAAGCCTTTAAAAAATTCCTCATCATCAGCAATGAAATGATTCACAACGTCTGCCGGTAATTCTGTTCATCCTATTAGTCTGATCACTTGATATTACATCAGCGAAAATGCATGGACTAACAAGAATTGAAGTTACAGGATTTGACTGAATGTGTGTCAATCACTCTACACATAAAACTAAAAATAGCCCTGGACATCATACAGAGGTTTTCAAATGAACTCTGATGTGAAACTGTGATGCTGAACACTTCTAAAGAAATTTATTACAAAAGTAATCCATGAAATAACATAGGTCAGAAATGATGAATCATCATAAGAAATATCATAAGAGATTTTACCGGTATAACAGAAAACGTAATATTTTATGTCGTCTTCATTTACATATCATATTTATAAAAATTGTATAAAATTATAAGAAACTGACAGTACCTTATTACATGATTAAAACTATTCTTAAACAATATTTGTTTAATCTTAATGGTAGTTATGTATTTTTAAAACACCTACACCTTTTTCTAAAAGTGTGTTCCCCAATTAGACTTTTTTAAATGATTTTAATATATTTTTTTCAAATAACTAAAAATCTTGTAGTTCATTATACAATAAAATATTATATTTTCTGAATTTAAAAAAGAAATCACAATTATTTTTTTTTTCTTTTCAACATTTTACATCTTTGAAGTATGTTATATTCACAGACATTTTCTTATTCTATAACAAATAAATGTATGACTGACACACTGGGTAATGATAATTAAATGAGAAAATTGCATTTTTACATGAATAAACCACAAATTTTCCAAATTGGAATACATAATGACAAATGAAAGTAAGAGTTGAAATGAATGAGAATATTTATGGTAAAAAAAACTAATGATACATTTTGAAATTCTGTTTCAAAATTGAATTTTTGTTCATTTCTATTTATTTTCTATTCTGATACTTGTTTTCTATTCGTCAATATCATTTTTTTATTCATCAATACTAGATTTCTATTCATCAATATAAGTTTTCTATTCATTTCTATTTGTTTTCTATTCATTTATATTTGTTTTCTATTCATTTCCATCTATTTTCCCCATAATTTGATTTTTTTCAAATCTAGCCTTTTAAATGATCTATAGAGTAACATTAAATTGGAATAATATTCTCAAAGATTTTTACAATTACATATTTTATAAAAATGTTTATTATCACATGTCATCACATAAAATGAACTTCTTATAACACTATCACATTCTTGCTGGAGTCATATATAAAAATATACATATTCATTTAGCTCTTCCAAAAACTGAGCAATTAAATCTATAAGGCATCTGTGCACATTACAATATTAAATCTAGGTCATTCTACTTATTTACATTGAGACAGAAAATACCACCAAATAGTTACTATATAAGGGAGATAACTTAGATTTGAAATATCAAACAGTGTCCTCTGCTGTAATTCAAAATTTCAGAATTTGAAGCATTCCAGGTAATTTTTTTTAAAAGTGTACACAAAAAATGCTGATTAGGCAACAACATCATAAACAATGGAAATTAAACCATAACTGCGATTTTTTTTTTTCAGTTGTAAGTACTAACAATAAAATTACCCATAATCCTTTAGAATCTATATAAGCTTAAAGGATTTTGTGAATCTCTTGCAAAAGAAAGCTAGTATATCTTATCAGAAATTATGATTATTTGTTTTGGGTCTAATAATTACTGATTAAAAATAAAGAGCCTATTTTTCTAAAGCTAATTTTAAAAAATAATTCATATTCATAATCTACCTAGTACTTGTAAAATTGCAAACAACGAAGTCTTCTTTTGTTAGTTTCCTAAGACATTTAACACATTCAGTGGTGTTATCTAAAAGCATTATTCTACATTTTCAAACAGACTAGTATACAAATAAAATTTGACCGTCACCTTTGACCTAATGAACAATTCATTTATGGTAACACTTGAGATTGGTACATTGCTATGTGTTGATTAGTAATACCAATTCTAGCATCCTTCCTCATTTGTCCGTGTTCTTCCAATTTACGGAAATGCTGAATGCGATTTATTTTGGCTGCTCTCACCCTACATTCTTCTGTATGATTTTGGTTATCTTCATATATAAGTCTTTGATGGTGGGAATCCCATCTGGCTTGTGAGTTTTTCTCTTTAACTTCCTAAAATCATAACAAAAACATATCTGTAAATATTATAAAAACAGAAGTTTAAGTTTGGGTTTTAATTCTATATATTTAGTGAATAGTCTTTATTCATGAGATCAAAACTCCAACAAATTTTAACTTACAAAAATATTACTTTAACATACTGGGTCAGGAATGGCAAAGTATTTACCAGGGCTGGAAAACCCACATCCAGGCAATACTCTTTAAAATGAGTTATACTGGGCAATACTGGGCAATATGATTTTTCTAAGCTGATTTTGAAACAGAATAGTAAAGGAAGTGATATAATGTCTAAGTATTATTGTTAAATATACTTTTTTATACAGAAAAACATTGAGAGTCATTTTCAGAGGATAAAAAAATCTACTTCTTGTCTCTAATAATTCTATTTAGACAGAATATAATCAATTTTTAAAAAAAAACATGATATAATAATAATGTGTACTCTTAATATTAGTTGAATATATTTAAAAAAAAAATTTAATATTTCATGTTGACAGATTGTCAAATTTAGATAGTTCTGGCAATTTATGAATTGTTGGAGAATTATCTATAAATTTTATTCAGAAAACTTTTCACAATTGTCTTTGTGTGTTCATGTATTCATTAGAGTTGTTGGACCAATACTTTCTCAAATTTATAGACTTTATAATAATTGCCACTAACAATTGAACTTATAAACTTAAGTATAATGTCTTGCACATATCTTTTATATATTGCACTTATAATTTAGCACTGAATCCTCTGAAAGATTCAGACCAGTTTTTTTTATATTACCCAGTAAATAGAAATGTAGACAAAACCACAAAATTTTAAGCCCATTTAAAATAAATGTTTCTATTATTTACAATAGAAAAAATTTCGTTCATTCACATGTATATGTATGTCTGTCATCATCTATTTTTTTTTTGTAACTTTCTATTTGTTTTGAATTTAACTTAAGTACCCATCTATATTTCTTATCCTACAATCAGCAATTTTATACAAATAAACTCATGCAATAAACATATATTATACATGGATATCCTGATCTGGTATCCTGTTAATATCCTGCACCAATTGTGATGTTCAAATTACTGTTTCTGTCACATTTTAATTTACATTTCACTTAGCAGTCTGAATCCAAGTAATGTTAACCCTTACCATGCTGAATTGTTTTCTGAAAATGTCTAATTTTCGTTTATTTGCAAAAATATGCAAATTATATGCAAATGAGCTTTACCTGCGTATTGATTCCTTTAAATATAAGGTAGGGGAGCACGGGGCAGGGTGTTTGGGGTGAGGAGGAGGGGGTGGTTGCGCGGGAACTTGCCCCAAAGTTGGTCATCAGGTGCAAAAAGCATCATTTTTGACGATTTTTCGTCCTATTTCTTGACCCCAAAGACCGAGGGATGCTGATATAGGTATCCAGCTGTAGTCTGCATGTACAGTGGACCCCAGTAAACACATTAACCCCAACAGTTCTTAAGTTGGAGTAAAACTGATCTGGGAACACCAGTCTAAAGAAGGTCATTAGGGCAAAAAATACGGAATTTCACGATTTTTTCCAATTTTTGAACTTCAACTGGACCTGAAACCTGAAGTAGTCGTTTCCTCTGTGTACTTAAATAATAATTATGATCAGTAGATATATACCTGCGGGTTTACACTATTTTTGAAAGTTTTAGGCCTCTGAACTTCCTGTGTAAGACACCGAAGGGAAGCCCACCCCTCCAGAAAAACCAGATTTATCCGATTTCAATTTTCCATGTTCGTATTTGAGCTCAAAATGCAACTTAAACATGAGAAACATGACAATAGATAGCCTCAGGTTGAGGGAACATGCATCAATTTCGAAATAAGTATCATAAAGTTGACCTCTAAAAGTATGGAGAGCCATTGGAGCCAAATAACGGTGGTTTGGGTAATCCGGTCATATGACGGGCTCAGCATGGTAAGGGTTAATTAATGTTTGAAAAAACAAAGATACAAAATACTTGGCATTTATTTCGAATTGAAGGATAAAACAATATAGATGCATTTATTGGAAATACATTATATATAAAGTTTTATGCTACTCAAACTAAAAGATGAGAAAATGTAGTTTAATCTTGCTTCCTTAAAATTTGTTCTAAGGCTCAAATGTTTTAAAGACAATATTTGTATTTGTCATGCAAGAAAAGTTCTTTCATTCTTAGAAAAAGGAAATGTCATGTGAATCTATTTATTCATACCTGTCTTTTCTTTTCGACTTGCTCCACCTCTCTTGCTCGTTGTCCCTGAATTGCCTCCCTTCTTTCTCTCCTCTGCCTCAAAGCATCTATTCGTTGTTGGTCTCTTTCTCTCTCTTTCAGCTGATTAGCCTCAATCTTTGACCGTATCTCAGCACTGATGTGTTTCTTAGCTTCCCTAGCTTTTTCTACAGTTTCTTGTTCTTTGATCTGACGTTGGTGGTCACGTTCTAGTTGAGCGATTACACGCTCACGATGTTGGTCTTGCATCAATTCTTTCATGCTGTCTTCTTGCCTTGACCTTTTGTCCCACGCTTGCTGTCTATTTATTACCTGCTGCCTCCTGAAAAAATTATTTAGTCAAATTATTTTTCGATGGATACCAATTTTTGCAGATTTCATTGGAGTAGGTTTATCACGAATTAAATGTTCAACGAAATAAATACAAATTTTCTATTAGCTTGTATGCAGACTTTGCCAAAACCATGAAATCAGATATCCATGAAAACACATTGTTTCTAATTATCCACAATTTTTTTTTTTATATAATTTTACCTTTCTTTTCAAAACACAGTCAAACCTGTATATATAGGTCATCTTTGGGAACAGAGAAAATTGACCTTATAGGAGAGGTTAAGAGATAATTAAATTGAGGTTTAAAATGCATAGGCATTACTTCAGTTGGACAAAAAAGAGGGTGACCTGTCAAGACAAGTTTTCGCTTAATAGAGGTGACCTTCAGATGAAGAGCAGCAATAAAAGCACTGTTCCTTTGCTTTTTCATGTTTTTGTGTGCATGTACTGATTTTGTGTCATGGATGGATACCCCATATCCTTTGTTTTTTTTTCAATTTTTAGCAGGTTTGACTGTACCATTATATCATTACAAGTAAGATATGGTCACTGTTTATTTTAACATTGTCCTTAATTTAAGGCTGAGTTATATAGAGTATCATAAAAAGTGAGTCTACTTTTACAGGTACCTCTCTCCTGAAAAATGGCTGCTCGTACCCTTTTTTAGTCCAAGATTGATCCAATGTCTGACGGTTTTTTTAAGGAATAACATATCAAAGGATTCATGAATTATTTATTTGAAAAAGAATCTTTTACAATTTCAAGATAGAAACTTGCTGCCCCAAGTCTTGGTCAGCAATTTCCATCTTTTCTATATGGACAGCGCACTGATGTCAAACAGCCCCAACAAATCTAAAAAAATGGCCAGATGTCAGAACAATCTTGGGCTTAATTTTTTTTTGGACAATCTGGATAACAAGCAGAGCCAACATGTTGTTAGAAAACAGAACTAGACATAGGTTGAAAGGTTATAACAAATATTATACCTAAAATTCATTCGTCTTTCCTCCTTCTCTTCTGCTGGATGTCTCTGTACAACCTGTCGTTTGACTTCTACCCTCGTCCTACTTGGTGGAGGTGGTTGTGGGTGCTTCATAAGTAATTCAACAGAATTGGAATAGTCATGTGTGGCATAGTTATCTACATACTTAAACATAGGACTTCCCCATTCAGCTGTAAAATGACAAACAAATGTTTATTGTGTGGCATAGTTATCTACATACTTAAACATAGGACTTCCCCATTCAGCTGTAAAATGACAAACAAATGTTTATTGTGTGGCATAGTTATCTACATACTTAAACATAGGACTTCCCCATTCAGCTGTAAAATGACATAAAAATGCTTATTGTGTGGCATAGTTATCTACATACTTAAACATAGGACTTCCCCATTCAGCTGTAAAATGACAAAAAAATGTTTATTGTGTGGCATAGTACTGTCAATTCAGAAATGATTGCGATGTTTTTATAAATGCAAAAAGGGTGACAGTATTAAAAAAAACTGACATTCATAATTTCAGTAGTGATTTCCCATCATGAAATTTTTTCAATCACATTTATTATATTTCCCAATTTTGCCAGTGGTCAAGGATTCATTAATTTCTGAATTTATATTAATCATGCTGATTTTTAAAAACAGGATGTGGCAGTATAATACAAATGCCCCCTGGTTACAACCAAAATTCTGCTAGAACAATATTTATAAAAGTAAGGGATGTTTAAACAAGTCACATGTTATATGCCTTTCAAAGCAGTTATTTCAAAACTCTTTTTTCAGGTTTTTAAAGGGATGCACCCTTTATATTCTTTATTTTCATCATATTACACTATCCTAAGCCATTACAAATCTGATTTAAAATTCTTTAATGTTTTTCTTTTCTTTTTCATTTGTGCAAAAAAAAACCTTTGAAATGTAATGCGAAATGTTTACTGATCCTTTAAGGTAATTTGGGTGTCTTTTTTTAGCATCCCTTCTGGGCATGTTGCAAAAATATTTTTTTGGTTTGTAAAACACTTTACAAGGTATCATTCAATATACAACAGAAACATCTAAAACTTGAAATAAGATTAAATTATCAAAAAAATTAAAGTGCTGTTAAGTGTATTTTAAATTTTATGAAAAAAAACCTTTAAAAGCCTGTGACCCTCCCTATTTTTATTTGATATTTCGGAAGTATTTATGAGAAGCAATTCTCTCATTAAGTTTTAACCAATTTTATTGTTTAATGTTTCCTCAATAAGGAAAAATTAAGTTTCCCATTTTTAACTCATATAAAATATCTGTGATTTCGTTAATTTCTATGTATTCTAACAAAAAAAAAAGGTCTGTGACCCCCAGATCTTATATTGAAATTTGAAAGAAAATTGACCAAGAAGTATTTTACAGAAGTTTAAGAAATATCTATTGTCTAACATTTAGACAACCCAGAATTTGGCTCCATATTTAGATTTCCAAATGAACAAAGTCAAAAGTGATAAACTCCTTACCCACATATGGACCTCTTTGATCTCTAGCTTCTAAAGGACATTGCAGAGCTGTTTCCCTGAATGCACCATGTGTATTTGGTGCAATGATCTCAGGAGCAGTATCGCTCTTCCAATATTTTTTCCATGGAGGTCGCTGAGGGGACTTCTTTCTTGAGCGACGATAAAGACCTAATCTGCTCCTCCTGGACATATCCATGTCATCAACAGCAAATCTTCTGTAGTCAAACTGTTCTTCACCTACAACAAAACAGACCTAATAAGCTGAGGAATGTAAATGAAAAAAAAAAATCAACAATATCAGCAATAAAACAATTTTATCCTAATCCACAGTATACTTAAATATATTACATTTAAGGCCATAAAAAAGAATACGTTTGTTTGCCCTAACCCTACCTACCCAGAAAATAGCTGCCTACTCAAAATGTTTTATTGTCCTGATGTGAAAAAGTTTTTTTTTAATCAGATAGGCATGAAGACTAAAAAATTTGTAAGGGTTCCGAGGAACCCAGTGTCTCGCCTACTTTTGCTGTTAATCGCAGGCTCAACAAAAATGAGAAAAAAAATCAATAAAAATATTCCTTTAGATACTATCTTTTGATTGTAAGAAGCTTCTGTCCAAGTTTGGTATAAATCCAGGATAGTTTATGAATCTAATAAATGTTTTAAAAACTTTAACTGCAGACTGTATTTAATGTTAACTGGAAGAAAAACTAAGTCCATTTATAAGTAAAATACGGATAAACAGGTACAAAATTTTAACAAAATTTCCTTCTAGATACTAGCTTTTGATCATAAGCAAGCTTCTGTCCAAGTTTGGTACAAATCCAGGACAGTTTAAGAAAGTTATTAAAATTTTAAAAACTTTAACCACAGAGTGAATGTATTGTTTCCTGGCAGAAAAACTAAGTCCATTTATAAGTAAAATACGGAAAAAATGATTTTTCTTTTTTAACAAATTTACTTCTGGATACTATCTTATGATCATAAACAAGCTTCTGTCCAAGTTTGGTACAAATCCAGGATAGTTTAAGAAAGTTATTAGAATTTTAAAAACTTTAACCACAGAGTGAATGTAATGTTTCCCGGCAGAAATACTAAGTACATTTACAAGTAAAATACGGAAAAACAGGAATTTTATTTTTACAAAATTTACTTCTGGATAACTTCTTATGATCATAAACAAGCTTCTGTCCAAGTTTGGTAGAAATCCAGGATAGTTTAAGAAAGTTATTAAAATTTCAAAAACTTTAACCACAGAGTGAATATTTGTGGACGCTGCCGACGATGACGCCGACGGAATGTAGGATCGCTATGTCTCGCTTTTTCGACTAAAGTCGAAGGCTCGACAAAAACGTCTGATACTTCAATTTCTCTTTGTCGAAAAAAGAAAAAGAAAATGCCTACCTTCCTACCCACTGTCTCTACCTTTGGGTAGGGTTTGGGCAAACCAAAATATTTTTAAGTGTGGCCTAAGGTATCCCCCACTTTACAATCAACTTCAACATATTTAAAATATGTTGTGTTTTATTTTTTAGTTTAAAATTTATAAGATGATGCCTCATATTGGGAGATTCTTAACAACTTCATTGAACTTCTGCATACTGAAGTTTCCTAGCTGGAAAAAAAGGTGACTTGCTGCAAGGCAAAATTTCTATCCCTAATCAACATATTCTCTCTCTCTAGTGGAAGTTGAAAGTAACTGATGTTTATTCCATTCTTACTAAGTTGCAGAAACTATTAATGAGATCCATTGTTTTATTTGTTCTTATTCTGAATATGCATGAATATTTATCATAGTTGTTTAACAAGTAGCAAATTATTATGAGCAACAACATTTGAATATCTAAATCTATATAATCCCTGATGATGAATAGTGAAACCAGCAGGAAAATGGATGTTGTCGTTAAATTTTGTGAAAGTTAATTATGTAACTCAGAACATTAAATATCAGCATTTTTACAACATTTTAATTTATATATATGCATATAAAAATTTTAAAAAATTCTGAATTTTTGTTTTTATTACTTAGGCATATGCAGTTTATTATATTTGTTTTGATTAAAAGCTTTTAAAATAATCACTGATGACATCTTTAGTGTTATAGATGTAACAATAAAGCTTAAAAAAAAACATACCGGTATCAGACCTAAGAACTTGTGCTGACTGTGGTCGTTCTCTTTTGACTTCATTATCTCCCCTGAATGATACAGACTTTTTAAACATATTTTCTTCTTGTTTTTGTCTCTTTTGCAATAATCTATCACCACCAAGTTCACGTAACTTTTCAATTTCTTCAAGTCTGGCTATATGTTCCAATCTTTCCGTTTCCAATGCTAATTCCCATTCTGCCGATTTCCATTCACCATATGCGTCTGCCAATTTCTGCTCCTGTAATCTATTTTCTATCTCCTCAGTTTCTGTTAGATGTCTTTTTCCAGAAATTACTTCTTCTTTTCTTCTTAGTTCTTCCAGAAACCTTTGTCTTTCTTGCTCATCTCTCCTTCTTTCTTCTTCTCGTCTATGCATTTCTATTCTTTCTTTCTCTCGTAGTTCTGCCCTTTCTCTTTCTTGTCTTAGCTGTAAAGCTTCCTCTCTTACTCTTTGTTCTTCTTTTTGCTTGTCTGATACTCCTAAATATGTTTCTTCCTTATCTTTTCCTTCCTTTTCTTTTTCTTGCTCATCAAGTAATTGTTTATGTTCATTCAGTTGCATACTTATTTTTTGTTCAAGCTCCCCATTTGTAAGTGTTGTTCCTGCAAAATAATTAGACTTGTGTAAATTTATGTCATTATTGTTCCATGAATAACCATTCTGTTTCAATGGAAAATACTGTGGGTTTTAAACTATAAGTCGGATGCTAATTTTGTTGTTTTCATTGGTAAAGTTAAACCAAACATTCCTGTTTTCAACTAAATACAAGTTTTCTATAGGCTTGAAAGCAGACTTTTTCAAAACAACAAAACATGTATAAAAAAACAGATTTTTCCTGAATCCATGAAAATCAATGATCATGAAAAAAAAGAAGGCCAGCTGCGTTTAAGACCCATTGGTGGCCTTCGGCTGTTATCTGCTCTTTGGTCGGGTTGTTGTCTCTTTGACATATTCCCCATTTCCATTCTCAATTTTATTATAAAAAGGAACCCCCATAGCAACAATATTGTGACAACGGAGACTATATATTATTCAGGATCTTCACGGCTGATATTGGCTCATATTTTCTGTCAAATGTTTATATCCTCTGAGCTGTCAGATGAAACCAAACTTATTAACAGTTTTTTCATACTGGAGTAACCCAATTTCAGCATTAATTGTCCTTAATTTAGGCACATACCCCTTGTCAAGATAACGAATAAAATTTCAGCCAGAATATTTTTCCCCAGTATAATATAATGTCATATTTACTTCTTGTATACATATGTTTTTCTTTTTGTTTGTTGGTATCAAAACGACTGCACAGTTAATGATGCAGAGCAAAAATGAAAATTTACATCTTACACTGATGACTGAGCTTATGTTAAAATAATGATAATATGTTGATGCATTAAAATTGATTTCAATTTTAACTATTCGTAACAAAAGTATTTATTAAAACACTAACCAGGAACAAGTTTACTAATTTCCTCACTCTGGACAGCAGATTTTGTTCTCTGTGTCATTGTCTGGCCTAAGGTCTGTCCCAAAGGTACATGTATGTAAGGCCTAAGCCATGGTCTTGTTTCCAAAACCATTGGGTCTAAATCGAACTCAAATGGTGGGGCTTTTCCAAATTCTTCTGGCTCTGCCTCTGGCCCTGATGTAGGATACCCTGGTAAAGACTCTTTTGGATATTCATCTTGAGATTGGAGTTTCTCTCTTGCTTCTTTTGGCATTTTAAGTTCTAAGGCTAATCGTTCGTACACAGTTGTTGGTGTCCATATTGCAGTATGTGGAGGAACTTGAGATGTCTTACCATTTGAAAATGTTACTGTTAAAACATCATCTTCAGGACCTGTAAAGGGATTTAGTATAAAAACTGATTATTTTTATAATCCAATTTCAATGACATGAATAGAATCCTGGAGTTCCAAGAAAGTTGAAATTGAAAAGGAAAAAAATTATAAAATTTTTTGATTGGACTGACAATTATAAACATTTTTTTCTAGAGTGTGTGTGTAAACTGGGCTGCTAACTCACAAAACTTACATAAAAGTCAGTTTGTGAGTTATCTGTCCCCAGTTTAATCTGATTAATGTGTTAAATCATATACTACTGTCCCCAGATTAATCTGATTGATGTGTTCAATCATAATAATACTGTCCCCAGTTTAATCTGATTAATGTGTTTAAGCATATACTACTGTCCCTAATTTAATCTGATTAACATGCTCAATCATATAATATTCAGTTTATTTCTGATCTTATTGAAATAAAATCATTGTTTGCTGTTTAATATATAAAAATAAGAGAGATGGTATGATTGCCAATGAGACCACTCTTAACCAGAGACCAAATGACAAAGATGTAGACAACTATAGGTCATGGTTCATTACACTTCTAGGCTAAAATAATATTTTATAAATTCTAATCAGTTTGATTTGTTTTTTTACTTAAACATTATGTTAGACCAGAATATTCTGTGAAATTTATGTTTAATTTCTGACCGAATAAAAATTTTAAACCTCTAAAATATTCTAAGAATATTCAAGGGATATTAATCATTAAAACGCTTCAATATATTTAATTCATCAAGTAAGATGTAGTGATAAACATTAAAATAAAAACAAAGTCATCGGTCATGTTAAACTTTTAAGAAAACTTCTCGCTCCATACCTTTAATGTATTCAGATAACATTGATACCAAATAGAAATATTTAAATTCTAATTTCATGGTCATGACATGGTTCAGTGCCATGCTAGTATGAATCATTTAAATTTCCTAACAACTGCACAAATATTGAATTTGAATTATCAAAAAGCTATTCAAGAACTCTGCAATCTCCAAAAGATCCTATTTATAATCTTAAAGTTAATCTGACTGAAAAACTTCTTCCAAAGTTTTATTTCACCCCTCAATGGTTTATAATTTAATAGGAATATTGTGGACACATTTATTATTTTCTACCTATCAAAACATCTTCATTTGCTATAAACTGCATGCTTTCCGTAAATTGGGATATTTTGGTTTCAGGCTTTTTTTTTTCTTTTGAAAAGGTAGCTGTTAATTTAGTTCTGGTGTTTAAAATTTTGGCATTTTGCATCAATATCGTATAATTAGAATTTAGAATAATGGAATTATTTGTTCGATTAATTGTAATGTTGACTAGTTAAGACAAAAACTGTTATGATTGTAAGAAGAAAAGAATAATCTAATAAATTAAATCAGATCATATTTGATTATAATATTTTGACCAAGGTAGATTAATTAAAGTTTACATTTTATTAACCCAAGTGTTAAGTTGTTACATTAATCTATTAATCTGGTAATAAAGTACAAGAGGCCATCAATTAAACTGTCACACCATTCGATCTTACTAATTATATAATTAGCACCATTGTTGTTTTTTCTCTTCCAATTAAATCCGGTGAGGGACATTTGTGCATTTTGAAAGGACATTTGCACTTTATGTAAATGGACATTTGCCCTTTAATTTTTATGATTTTTGTGCTTTAAAAGAAAAGGATATTTGCGCTTTTTCAAAAGGACACTTGTGCTTTATCAACACATGATTTGAGTTATATTATGGCTAAAACTTTAAAAGATCATTTAATATTAAAAAAACAATACATTCATATATTTTAATAATACACAGCTAAAAGCCATCATGCTTGTGTCAGATGAAGATGACAACACTTCAAGAGGCCAATGGAAGTAAATTCCTTACATAAATCAACAATGACTCTTTCTAAAAGACAACATGAATAGCAGTTGGTAAAAAAAATCTAATTTAGGTCTTCACAAATTGAAACAAGCTTACTAGATAAGCCATGATGGTATAGTACCACAGAATATCCATGCAATAGAATGGACACAAGAGGAATAGAGTTTCCAATTTTAAATCTACAAATTGTATTTAGCTGCTTGATAAATTTAGGGCAAATTTTAAATGTTCCATCCATAAAAACTTTGTTTTCTGTATAGTTTACCCAATTAATTCTTTTCTGATTTTGTCATTTGTTCAGAAGAACTTGCAAAGAATATGTGAAAATCTTTCATCTTCATTCTATAGGCATCAAATAAACCATAATATGAAAACAGCAAAAATATCCCAATTTAGGGTACCAGGTCAAAATCTTTAAAGTTACATTGATAACTGTTATACTTTTATTTCAGCTTTAAAGCAAAAATTCTTTATTTTTTTTCAATTAAGGACCAATGTTTGGAGAAAAACTATTGTACACTTTCTTCTGAATATCTGTTAATAAAATTTTGGCTACATTTTAATGTTTGTTATCTTAACATCAAATAACAAACATAAATGTTTAGAGACCTTTACAAAAGGAATAATTATTGAATTATTTTGTATGGATGCTGTCTCATTGTTATTTGTAATATATATATCTAATATCATTCAAATGACAGATATATTTTGTTACGGTCACCTTTAATTGGTGGAGGAAGCCAGAGTGCCCGGAGAGAACCACTGACCATTTGTAGGAAAACTGACAATCCTAGTTAATTAAGATTGGAATAAAGTGCACCTGCCCTGTGCGGGGTTGGAACTCACAACCTCAGTGAAGTTGAAAATTGAGAATGGAAATGGGGAATGCGTCAAAGAGACCACTCAGCCACCAAGGCCCCCATTCATGTAAGAATCAAACAATATGTGATAATACCCCATGACTAAAACTTTCAGTCAGTGGCAATACTTATACAAGTCATATTTATTTACTTGAGGATGTAAAAAGATTTTAATTTTCATTTCAACATTTGAATAATCTCCCCTTAATCTTTGCAGTGTTTTGAAGATAACAGACAAATGAAATATTCATTGTTCATGAAATTATACATTTATGATTTGTGACAGACAATTAAACACTCATAGAAATATAGTCAAAAAAAAATCAAGAAAAGAAGAAAATATGACTTTTTTACTCATATAACTTATATAAGTATTAATTTCCTTTGATTGACTATTTTCCTTATATTCCCATGATAAATGATTGATTGTTTAATGACTGACTATTTTCATTATATTCCCATGATAAATGATTGATTGTTTAATGACTGACTATTTTCCTTATATTCCCATGATAAATGATTGATTGTTTAATGACTGACTATTTTCATTATATTCCCATGATAAATGATTGATTGTTTAATGACTGACTATTTTCATTATATTCCCATGATAAATGATTGATTGTTTAATGACTGACTATTTTCATTATATTCCCATGATAAATGATTGATTGTTTAATGACTGACTATTTTCATTATATTCCCATGATAAATGATTGATTGTTTAATGACTGACTATTTTCATTATATTCCCATGATAAATGATTGATTGTTTAATGACTGACTATTTTCCTTATATTTCCATGATAAATGATTGATTGTTTAATGATTGACTATTTTCCTTATATTCCCATGATAAATGATTGGTTGTTTAATGACTGACTATTTTCCTTATATTCCCATGATAATGATTGATTGTTTAATGATTGACTATTTTCCTTATATTCCCATGATAAATGATTGGTTGTTTAATGACTGACTATTTTCCTTATATTCCCATGATAATGATTGATTGTTTAATGATTGACTATTTTCCTTATATTCTCATGATAAATGATTGATTGTTTGATGACTGACTATTTTCCTTACATTCTCATGATAAATGATTGATTGTTTAATGACTGACTATTTTCCTTATATTCCCATGATAAATGATTGATTGACTGTTGGTGTTTAATACCACTTTCAGCACTCTTTTTTTTTGTGGAGAGATACACAGACCATAAATTGCAATCCTAGTTAATTAAGATTGAAGTCAAAAGCATCTTTCCTATGGGGACGGGGTCAGACTCAGAACCTGGGTATTAACCAAATAGTGAAAGCTGAATTGTTTAGACCACTTGACCACTGCTGCCTTTCCCATGATAGAAATTTATATACATGTATTATTTTATTTCTGTTAATATCCTAGTAATTCTGTCCATGTATAACATAAAGAAAGTTAAAGAACATGCATTCATAATAAGAAATTGTACATGTATCAAAAAATGGATTACAAATTAATTTAAATCTCTCTGGAATTTAAAAGTAAATGCAAAAATAGTACAAAGATCAAGGACAAAAGAAATATGTATGATTGCATACTGATTATTAACTTAATAAATATAGGTAAATCTATATATCTAATGCTCATCAAATATTAAACCTATTATACATAACAGAAAAAGAAAAATCAATCATTGTTTGGTTAAGACTGTGAAACTTGTCAAGAGGCACTACTAGGGTTTTCATTTTTTAACATATTTTAATTTTTATTACATATTTCATTTAGAAAAAAAACTGCATTATATGCATCAAATTTATAAATACTTTTTGAAATAAAAAATAACATTTAATTTTTTTTTTTAATCTTTTTTAGAAAAAGATGTTGATCCTATTACAGAGACTAACATTACCTTTCTTGTATACCTTATTTCATTGAATCCATTAACACCTACAGTACAATGTATATTTTCCACAATCAATTTACATGTGCTCTGTTATATCATTATCTTATTTCAATCCAGATATATACAACAGTATACCAGTATATGGTATGGAAGGAAAGAAAAACATTTAAAATATATTTAATCTACATGTATATAATTTATAGCTTAAATTAATTAAAAGACAAATATTTCTAGCATGTTCCACGTATACAATGTATTTTTTTTTTGGGGGGGGGGGGGCTAAAGTTTATCTTTGTCTGTAATGTCAAATATAGGTTCTAAATATTGATATGGTGTATACCTGTAATCTAAGTGCAATTTTTAGAGAAGCAATATTAGTACTTCAGCTACATGTATCTAGAATACTTGGCTACCTGAATTGGTGAAAAGTAAAATGCTTATCATCCAACTGTCAATTTCATGTTTGTCAATTTGATTCAAATTAATAACATACTAAAACGAATATCAAAATTACAAAAAGTCTAAAACAATGCATGGACTCGATAATATGTATCAACATTTCGTGTGTATTTTAGGCTACACATCATCTAATTAACTATCGAGATGACCTCTGAAAACTGCAGATGGTCATATAACCCGATATAAACATAAATATAAATAGATAGAGAACACATGCAATTGTAATTTTCTAGGTCTGTTTGATTTCATATAATAGATCAAAATATATGTTAATGATAGTTTTTACCTGCATAAAAATGATTTCTTGTGAACCAAATCAGTAAACCAAATGGTTTACCCTTGTTTTACTTTCAATGTTGACATTCTATTCCTTTTTAATAGCTGAACCTCCCTAGTATATGCGTAACCCATCTCTAACTAAAGGGTTAAATTGAAGGTCACATGAATACGGATTCAATGAGGTTAAATTATTGACTTGCAAGTCAATAATACATCAGCGATGTTTTTGAGCCTATTTTGACAAATTTGGACCAAACTGACTGCTTATGATAAAACATTATTTCAAATTCGGCTATTATTAATACTTGAAACAAAAAAGATTGCATTTTTTAATTTTTGTCGAAATCGTAGCCAATGCCCCTTCAACTGTAGGCACAACAAAAAATTTCCTGAAAAAAAAGTTAACTTGAAAAATAGAATGGAAGAAACCTTTGTAAAGAAAATATGCTTCAACCACTCCATGACAAAAGCATAAAACAAGAAAAATCAATAAAATGGTGAAAAGACTGCTGAACACATCTTACAATCCTTATTTCAGTTCAGACTGTTTATGGCAACAAGATCTACATAGTTCTAATTCTATGTAAAACATCTTCAGACTTTATCTGTCCACATATATTTATCAAATAAAATGTAAATATTAAAAGACAAATATATGAAAGATAGTATGTTTGAAAGGGAATCATAACCTGACATTTAAATTTCACAGTTGCTTTTAACTGAAGTGTTATACAAACGTGTTTTAGTTACATAGATACGGCCTACATTATATATATTTCAGAATGTCTATCACTTTTTTTATTTTAAAAAACAGCCTTTATCATACGAATATGGAGAATTTAAAATTTCGGAAACTACAATTAAACCATTTTACTTTGTCACAAGTTCTTTCTAAAACTATCTAAATATTTTTCAGGTGTATCAAATGAGAGATGGGGGTTTACATTAATGAGACAGCAACCCAAGGATACAAAAAACAAAAAGAGATCTAGAGGTCAACACATGTTCACTAATAACAGACATGTGTCGATCTATACAATGAATTGTCCTTAATCTAAGACGTTGGAAATAAAGTAAACAGCAACATTATAGATTTGTCATTATCACATTATTCCAAGACCAAAAACCATTAACAATATAAGAGAGTCTGGATTTGGGTCTTTCATTTAATATTTTGGGGCATTTTTCTTTATTCTTAAAAGAAACACTTATTCTGTAAAAGTTCTCACAAAAATTGCTTTACTTTTAGATTAATTCTTTAATCTGTACATGGTTCATTTCTGTAATCAGCAAATATTGTATTATTCTATACTGTGAATTCATTATTATTCGTAAGATACCAATTTTCGTTGATTTCGTAGGTACTGATGAAACACAAATTAAAATGTTCAACAAGTACAAATTTTCTATAGGCTTGTATAGACTTTTGTAAAACCATAAAATCAAATATCCACGAAAAATGCAAGTTTTCTTTAATCATGTTAATCCACAATTACTGGTACCCATAAAAATATATGAATCCACAGTACTTTTATATTCCACAGTTATTCTTTATACTTTTGTATCCAATTATTCTCTATTCTTTTTTTATGCTCATTTTTCTCTATTCAAAAATTTATTTGGTCATTATTCTCTTTTCTGTACTCCCTAGCTATTAGACCCAGCCCTCTTATAAGTAATGCAATGATTAACATTAGAACCAATACACGGTTACTTTTAGAACTGCTATAATTTTCAAAATAAGAACATTATATTCTAATATTATTTCAACAGGGTTGTGACTTGACATGAATTGTTATCTGACACCATATTTTGGACCAAATAAGGATCTGCTGGTTCCTTATACTCTCCTTTAAAGGATTTAAACAATGTTGAAAAATTTTCCTAAGCATGACCATTACATGATTTATTTGCATTACATACTATTTATTATTTGATGTTTGTTTTGATTATGGTCACTAAGAATACCTTAAAAAACTAACCTGGGGCTTGTCTTTTCTCATGCCCATCAATGACTATTCCTGGAGCAAATCTTTCACCATCCGCTTCCCAAGGTGCTAGCACACGATCGGCAGCCAGAATTGTGTGTCGTTTAGCGTCCTCATAATCGATGATGTCATAAACGTATGTATCTTGATATGTAGTGTCCTTGTATTTACCGTGTTTACATGGACCAAATGCAACCAGGAATTTGTCTGACAAAATCTAAATAAAAAAAAAGAATAAAATAAAGGACTTTTAGGAAAACATAGATAAATATATAACACAATCTGACAAAAATCTGATGTTGTGATCACTACACTACCTCTAACAGGGTAGAGAGTATTGTAGCTAAAACTAATAGCTGCTTTTAATGAGATTGAAAATTCCACAACCCAATATATATCCTACCATACAATTGGTATGCTTTTAATGATCATTGATGCAGTATTTGTATACTAGTATTAAAAAATAACAACCATAAACCAGGGTTCTCACGAAGGATTTTTGAAAGCGAGTCCAGGGACTTGCAATTTTTAGCCATGGTGAGTCCAACAGTAAGAAGAAGATATTTTATTGCAACATAATTTATCATTTTAGTGAATTAGTCTCCATGACCTAAACATGCTAAAAGAGCAATGAAACAATATCAAATTCAGATTTCTTTTAAACTTTTGCTATAAAATGATGATATGAGTGTTCAGTTTATACAAAATATTTCAATCTTGATGCATCTTTGGACTCACAAGTTTTGAAAATGGTGAGTCTAGACAGATTTTCATGAGTCCAGGACTCATGGACTCACCTTCGTGAGAACCCTGATAAACAACAGGGCATAACATATTTATGTAAGAGATATATTTTTTCGATTGTTATCCCTCTCCCCCTTTGAAAAAATAAAGACTACAAATAAAGGTTTTAAAAATCTAAAAAATTGTTTTCTCGTGATAAGCTGTTCATTGTTTTTTTCTAGACAAAAAAAATACTGTCCATTTAATTATAAAGCTTGTTTTTATGCAGACATATGTAGGTTTAAACTTTCAAAAATCAAAATCTGTTTTTTTAATACTAAAAGAGAAATATAATATCAATTTAGACAGTTAGACAGTTTTTAAATAAGGGAGATAATTCACAATTTCAACTGCCTAGCTGATGTTAGATGTTTGAATATTATTTCTGTGAATCTATGACAATTAACAGACAATATAATTTTAGCTGCACAAGCTTGTACATTTGTCATGTTTTGGGTAGTGTACTGTTTAAAAATAAATTACTAAAAATGCTTATATTTCATTAGTATTTATTTCAAACTATATTCAGTTATCAATACCTAAGAAAAGTAATGTCTTAATTTCATAACTTATTATACAAGTATACCAAAACTTGGCAAAAGTAAACTTAACATGTTCAAAACTTGATATGAAATATTTGAAGCTGTTCACTATGGGATAACACGTTGTTGCCTGCATTACGCTATTTAAAATTGGATATCAACAAAGAGTTTACCATGATTTATTAACCTATACAATGCAGTTATCATAAATAAAGATCTTTGTCTATTCATTTTTTATAGGAAGCCATTTGTTGCACTTAGCTGGCTATAGACATTTTAGTATGTGTTTGGTTGTTCACCTGGGTGAGGCATTTAAAAAAAAAGACTGGATTTTCAACAGTGCATGCTTTATGACATAATATATATATGAATAGTAAAATGATATAATATGTCTTTTAAAAATTAGTCTGAAGGTTTTTTAATTGATAGCTAAGTTGAAACAGAATTATACATATTGTATACATATTGATTTTTCAATCAATAGACTTTTCTTTTATTTTCTAGCAGTCTGGAAGTTTTTAAACTCCAACAGTCAGCAGATTAAAACCAAATTTCACACAATTTTCACAAGCAAATTCTTATTAAACATGTTTTCTTTTTTGTCTTTTACTTAATTTAGTTACTTCTATTACTATCAATTTAGAAACAGTAAATACATATATTTTCCCAGTAAACTGTTTACTTTAAAAAAAACTTATTCATATTCTTTCACACATTAATAAAAAAAAATAAAAACATAATTTCAATAACCTACTCATGTTCTCATCATCTTTCTCTAATATAAATAAAACAATTTACAATTTCCTTTTTTTCTTTTCCGTCTTTTTGTTAGTTTTCGCCAGCACCCTGTAATCTTAAATCAAACATCCAAAACTGTAAATGCCTCCCGTCTTCAAGCTCTTTACAGAGTATCCAACAATGATCTTACTTGAAACTTTCATTTCTCAAGACCTCATCAGGGGACATGTGAATATTAACAACTTGCTTACCTGACTTTTGACAGTTCCCTGGTAAAAATATCCATCATCCATTCTACGAGCCAGCACACTTTTACCAATCAACAGGGCACCAGCTGCAGGAGAGAGATCACCTTCAATGCTCTCTAACATGGCATCTTTTGCTTTCAAATAATTCCTTGCTGGACGATATCTGCTCCAGCCATGTGGATAATAATACCTAAATGGATAGGCGTTCCATGGTAACCATGGAGCATGCCCAGGATATTGATAAGGATAAACAGGGTCTAAATATGGGGCATAATGCCCAAATGCATTGACTCGTGGTGTTAGGTACAGACTCTCTTCGGGGTCCACTGCAAGTGATGTTGACATACTGCACATTTTGTCCTGGCTATGAATTGTACCATTAGCTGTTCTTACTAAGCGTTCTGCAGCATGATCTGCACGATAAATTGGTGTTATTCGTTCAACACATCCATGTGTTGTTAATGTTATAATATGAAATGAACCATAAGATTCCACGGCTAGATCTTCCAACAATTCTACTGCAACGCTGTCAGTACGTTCCTCAGAACTCAGATAAATACAGTGAATGGGACGTCCCCTAGCTGCATCGTATACACTATCTAAAATGTCCACCGGGTGTTGATCAGCTAATCCATCTGTCACAATATACACAGCTCCACATGCCGAATCTGACAAAGCCGTCAGCAAAGCACCCTGGGTATTAGTCCCCGTTTTAGGGGTTAAATTTTTAATCCAATCTGTAGCAACAGTCACAGTTTGTGGTGAACACTTAACCATTTTATCTGCCCATTGTGTGACATCAGAATTGAATTCTAAGATGTTGAAAGACCTAGGTGGTGGCTTGTTAGCATGTTTTAGTAATGTTTCTATCAAATGTTCCTTGACAACATCAAGACTTTTGTACATACTTCCAGATGTATCAATACAAAATGTGACATTTTTCTCTAGCACCTCTCCAAATATTGTGGGAATACCCTTCAATTCTGGAGGTATTATTGCCATCTTTCAACAGTTAATGTACCTGAGAAAAAAAACAGTTTTTTGAAAAACTTTTAATTTTTACACATACAAAGTACAAATGTAGTAGAAAACTCAAACAGTCAAAATATTAGGTTACATTTTTTATTTCAATGAATAGTGAAAAGAAATTGCAAGTCATTTTTAAAAGACTCTTCATAAATCAGTAATAAGTTAATAACAAGATTTGCATAGTTATATATATTCATCAAAGAAAAATATCAATATAGTACCTTTTCAGTTATGGAATTTTGACTGTTTCTTTTTTTTCACTTTTAAACAAAGGAAAGCTTAAATCTCCAAGTTTTGTTGTAACTAGGGAACTTCAATTATATAATGAATTATATAGTTTTGGTTACCGTAATTAAGTAATGTTATACCGGTATATGATTTATTGAAACTTAGCAGTTCCTATCTTATAAATCTTTCAACAATCTGTTTAAATCCACAGATCTTAATTAACTAATCAATACAATTAATTGTTTCCCAATTTTTATTGTCAAAATTAAACCTTTATATCAATAGAATAAAAGCTATATCTATTTTAGTGTTAAAAGGGGTGTAAAGGTGCCTCCTTAAACAGTTTAGTTAAATCATCGCACAACTATTTAAAATATCAAAAATTATTTTACTATGCATTGGGATATACAGTCAAATCTTTATATAAAGGTCACCCTTAAGCTTGAGACCAGAAAAAAACTGACCTTAAATGGGAGATGACCTTTGAATTAAGGTTAAAAATGCATAGGTATTACTACAAAGTTACAAGAAGAGGGTGACCTGACCAGACATGTATTTGCTTAGTACTATTGACCTTTAAAGCAGATTTGACGATATTGTATTTGTAAAGAAAACATAGCAATGTTCAAAGTTTAGGGTGAACAAGTTGTAAAAAAAAACGTAAAGTGAAGTTGGACTATACAAAAATAAGATGATGTGGTATGATTGCTAATGAGAAAACTCTCCACAAGAGACCAAATGACACAGACATTAACAACTATAGGTCACCGTACAGCCTTCAACAATGAGTAAAACCCATAGTGCATATTCAGCTATAAAAGGGCCCAAAATGACAAATGTAAAACAATTCAAACGAGAAAACTAACAGCCCGATTTTTGTACAAAATAATGAACGAAAAACAAATATGATATACAGCAACATCAATATTGACTTTAATTTCATTCTTTTCAAAATAGGCCCAACAACACCAAATGGATTTCATTTATACTGTAACCGGAGAGTATGAATTTCTTTATAAAATTGCTTGTCTCCACCGGGACCTCTGTGTTTCAAGGCAGTGTGTATACCGACTGAGCTAAAGAAGTACTTCCTTATCTCAACCGCTTATGGCTGACTAAGTATCTACCACATTTACTAAGGGAAGCAATCCCATCACACTTCCCCCACCTCAAGGGTCATCATAATATTATGACTCTCACACACATACCCTAGCTAGAATTCCTCTCTAACCACTGTGGGTTTTTTAGTTGAGCACCAATGTAACCAGAGAGCATGAATTTCATTACATACTATCAAATAGATTTTACTTGTACTGTAGGTTCACTTTAACTTTAATTTTAAACCTCGTCTGTACTGTTTCTGTCTTTTTACAATTTATTGCCTTGTACTGAATATATTTCAAATTAAAATGTATAATGAAGTATGGCCTCACCATGGGCATTTTCTTACAATTCTGACCTTTAACCTGCTCTTGATGATAAATATTCTGTACACATTAAAAATTAGCAGTTATTTCATAATAAGTCTTTATTTTTTTTTTTATTTCGTATGATCATGGTACATGTATATCATAACCTGATTACAGTGACACAATTTCATGGGTGCCAATTTTATCAAACTATCAACCTAGGGCAGGCTATATATTTCCAAAATCCTCCTGCCCTAAATGGAGAAATTAATTTGAAGACTTCACATATTTAGATGTATATGAGGGACCTGATGGGGGGGTCTCATCACGATTCACGAGTTGATTTTTTTGTCAATCACGATTCACAGAAAATAAATTTCCATGATCACGGATCACGAAAATATAAAAAAAAAAAAAACTGTAGAAAAACGGATCACGATAGTGAAAATGCGCCGATCACGAAGAACGAAAATAACCCATCAGGCCCCTCGTATATATTAGATCATATTGATGTTACTGCATGGTAACTACATGTATTTTTCATTCTTTACGACTGATAATAATAGCTGATCTGTAATCTTATTCTATCTACATGCCATCATATATGTAAGTACACAGTGTTATAAACCTAGGTATCGTTGACAAGGAAATCAATTGACCAAAAGAAGATATATTTTTAAATAACCTTGTTGACTGAGTGGTCTAGGTGGTTGGACACAGAGCAGGTGGAGTTGCCACTTGTCCTTCCCTTTTTGCTTCTGTTTTATACATGGAGCATGGGGAGATGGATTGGGAAGGTGTAAGGGTAAAATTTATTTGTAAAGCAAAGCCATATTGGGTAATTTGTACCATGTATCTTATGTTCATTTTAAGTATTTTCTTGAGGAAATAACATAGAGAGAACTCCATGATGCTTGACAAAAATACAAGGGTTTAAGTTTTTCTGTTTCGGTTCCATTCTTTAAAGCTGTCAAGCCAACATCAGATTTAGAAAACATGTGTTTTAAAACAATCTGTCAATATGTTATTGTGATATTAAAGAGTTGCCCAAATGTAAATCCCCTAATCATTTTGCTACATGTAATGTTCCACACTTCAAAAGGTGTACTCTCAGTTGACAAGACTTTCAATGTAAGAACTAATGTCAGTTCAATGCAATAATCCATACATTGTATATCTAAAGTAAAAAGTAATTATTATCATGTCAGTCATTGTCAGAATGTCATGATTCCCCAATCATTACCTTTATTACATTAAGTTACAAAATCTTAAGAGATTAAAAACAGGATGAAAAAAATGTCTGGCTGGCTCAAATTTTTTCAGAAGCGCCCTGTACTGGGGACTATTTGTAGACAACAAAAAATACAATGGTAATACTTGGGCCAGTATTTGGATTTCATAGATACCCATTCACATCCATTTAAGTACGGGGATGTAGTGCAAGATTACCTTTAAGACTGAGTGAGCTCTTTTAAAACACACAAAGAACTCATTGTTTTATCCAATTTTGAGAAGGGAATAACACTGATGACTTCCGACTGAGGCCATTTGTTGTGCCGAAATATCTCACTATCTGTCAATTCAGTTTCATTTCCTCTTTTCGTAAATCTTTAACTTTTATCAGTATTGTGGAACAAATCTTAAAGGGGCATTAGCTACAATTTAGACAAAAATTTAAAATATGATTCTTTATTTCAAGTATTAAAAACAATTCGTAAGGGTTCCGCCGAACCCAGTGTCTCGCCTACTTTTGCTGTTAGTCGCAGACTCAACAAAAATTGGGAATAAATTATTAAAAATTTTCCTCTAGATACTATCTTTAAATTCTTTTGATTGTAAGAAGCTTCTAATTTTCAAGTTTGGTAAACATCCAGGATGGTTTATGAATCTAATAAATGTTTTAAAAACTTTAACTGCAGACTGTATGTAATGTTAACTGGAAGAAAAACTAAGTCCATTTATAAGTAATATACAGAAATACAGGAAATAAATTTTTACAAACTTTCCTTCTAGATACTAGCTTTTGATAATAAACAAGCTCTTGTCTAAGTTTGGTACAAATCCAGGATAGTTAAAGAAAGTTATTAAAATTTTAAAAACTTTAACCACAGAGTGAATGTAATGTTAACTGGCAGAAAAACTAAGTCCATTTATAAGTAAAATACAGATAAACAGGATTTTTTTTTTTTAACAAAATTTACTTCTAGATACTATCTTATGATCATAAACAAGCTTCTGTCCAAGTTTGGTAGAAATCCAGGATAGTTTAAGAAAGTTATTAAAATTTCAAAAACTTTAACCACAGAGTGAATATTTGTGGATGCCGCCGCCGACGACAACGACGGAATGTAGGATTGCTATGTCTCGCTTTTGCGACAAAAGTCCCAGGCTCGACTGAAAAAGCAGAATTTGGAAATGATTTTTTTGTTATAAGCAGTTAGTTTGGCCCAAATTTGTCAAAATAAGCTCAAAAACACAGCTGATGGTTAATAGAATTGCAAGTAATAATCTAACCTCATTGAATCTGTATTCATGAGACCTCCATTTTAACCCCTAGCTGGAAATGGGTTACACATGTACTAGGCGTGTTCAGCCATTAAAAGGAAAAGAATGTCAACATTGAAAGTGAAACAAGGGTGAACCATTTGGTTGACTGATTTATATATCCACAAAAAATCTTTCTTATACAGGTAAAAACGATGATTCACATATTTTGTTAACCTATAATATGAAATTAAACAGACCTAGGTGCTCACTATCTATTTATATTTATATAAATAAATTATAAATCATATGGCCTTCCAAATACCGTTTCGATTCCTAACATCACTGAAGAGACATTATTTGTCGAATCCGGATATGGTGTACTAATTTTGCACCTTTTGTTTGCGGTATACCATCTTTTCCGCAAGATTATTGTTTTCTGTTTGGTATTAAATTAATAGTTAAGATCCATTTTGTTATATCTGGTGATCCGCTTTTTTGGCAATCGCCAATGGCAGTCAGCAGGGTTTAAGAACATCCGTTGTTTGACCTGCTAGTCAAATGCGTTTTGTTAAAATATACTTTTTCACTTTTTACAAATGTTTTAGGTCTTTTGGAAAATGTTGTTTGTGCTGTATTTAGACCCCTCTACCAAGAAATTTGTTTTGCATGCACAAGTATAAAAATTGTGGTTTTTATCCAAGGCAATCATAGGATTGAACGTTCTTTTCAATTTAGACTTGTATGTTTACATCGGGTTATATGACAGTCTGCTGTCTTCGGAGGTCATCTTGATGGTTCATTAGATGACATCTAGACTATCATACACAAAAATGCTGATACTTTTTACCAAGTCCATACATTGTTAATTGTTTATTCTAGACTTTTTGCAATTTGTATTTACGTTTTAGTAATAGTATGTTATAAATCAAATATTAGAATTGAGTCAAATAGGTGAACATGAATTTGACAGCTAATCCCCCTTTAAGACTTTAAAAAAAAAATCTGTTTGGGCTGAATTGTCGTTAGACAATCTGATACATGTAGGTATCAAATTTGCTGGTCGGTTGTTTTCTATAAATTGTTATACAATGTGTTTATATACAAGCAGGGATTTGTATAGTACTTACTATACAAATCCTTGATGCAAGTATATAATTCTGGCCAAATACACCTACATAAAAAACATGACAGTTTATCATGTTTATATTCCTGACTAATTAACACAAGTATATAATTTGGGTGAAATAACCCTGTTTCAAACATGAATTAGGGTGAAACCACTTTGGTTGCAGATGATTCAAGATTCAAGATTTTATTAGTAACCTCAGACACATACAGGTGTACAGGTGTACAAGAGGACATATATACAATATGTGAAACAGGTGAAACCACAGAGATTCCTTATAATTAACCTTAATTGGAAACAATCTTCTTCTACAGCCCAATAAATCAAGCTATTTACGCTCAAATTATAGATTGAGGATAGATATTTAAACCAGTATGAAACCCTGACATCCTGGATAAAGAACTTAGCTTGTCATTCTAAATAGCTTGTCATGCTGAAAAAAAGAACTACTAATAGGCTTGATATGCTTGAAAAAGACTTATCTTGCTCTTGACATGCTAAAAAAAAGAACTAAACAACATTCATATAAATGACAAATTTCTGCAAACGAAAAAATATATTCCAAATGATTAATTAAGGCTATACTTACAAATTTTAGTAGAATTCCGTTTAATTTTCAACGTTCATTATTTTATGGTTTACAATCGTTTACCTCGGGCACCTGTTGTTGTCAAGGAAGTCACCAATTTCACAGCCTCTGTTTCGTACTATTAAATGCGGTTGTTTTTACA
This sequence comes from Mytilus californianus, assembly GCF_021869535.1. Taxonomy (NCBI): domain Eukaryota; kingdom Metazoa; phylum Mollusca; class Bivalvia; order Mytilida; family Mytilidae; genus Mytilus; species Mytilus californianus. The sequence goes on from NW_026262626.1 coordinate 16,148,100, forward strand.
AAATCGATATTAATTATATTTGTTTTAATTAAGTGTGATATTTTATTACATAAAGAAGTATCTTATTAAACAAGAAATTCTTATGTTTACTTAAAATGATAAGCTAGATTCTTGTAGCATTGTTACCCAATAGAAACGTGGAAGATATGATTAAATTTTTCTAATTGTTGAAAACAGTAAATGACAGCGAAGTACGTTAGAGAACTCTTATAAAGATGATACACCAAAAGTCAATTTAGGAGAAAATGTAAAAAAGCTGTCGGACTTTCAACGAATTTAAATAACTGAAAGAAATGAATTATATTTAGTTTGTCATTATTTGAAAATATAAACGGTATTCCTGGTTGAATTCAACATGTCGTTTTCGAAACATTTGGTTTTGGTTTTTAGATATTGTTTAAAATAATCTTTCTGGAGAACAATCCGACGTGAACTTTACATGCAATAATTTTCGGATTTGTCCTTCGGATCTAAAAGATTCGTTGTCTTTCACTCAGTTTGAGATGATTGTCTCAAGATTGATTCGGCCAACTCATAGACTTTTTGGCTATGCTACAAAAAGGAATGGAAATCAGTCCCGTAAAGCCAGCGGTGAAATAATTCATGACGCTGAAAGAAATGATGTTGATTGTTTACCTGGAACTAGCACGTAAGATTTTAAAAATTCTTAAATTATTTAATATTTACAATGGGAAGGTTCCACATGCACGGTATCAGGTCCGTTCGCTCCCAAAACACATTCGCACCCTACACGTTCGCACCCCGCACGTTCGCCTCCTGGGTGAATCTGGGTCCGTTCGCCCTGATTCGTGTTCGCCCTAGTACCTGTTCGCCCTGGGTCCGTTCGCCCTAATTCCTGTTCGCACTTAGTCTGTTCCCTCTGATTTCTATTTTCTAAAGTTTGTTGAAAATTCCGCCGAAATATTTGGTCAGATCATACGTTTTTGTACGTCATATGAATTCGTACTATGCATGTTTTTTCAATGGAAATTGTGATGTCACACTGCATTCTTAATAGCACGAAAACCCATGAGACGAGAATTTATGTTGCCAGATAATGATTTTTCTTTTGATTTGCATTGAATATTCTTGCAAGAATATTCATCATGTTGAATGTGGACAGTATTTTGAAGAAGAAGAAGTGTCCAGGAACTGGAGACCAAAAAGTTATCTGTATGAATTTATCTTTTTTGAAATGTAACAATTTCAAAACAATCCAAACAGGCATAACAAGATCCAACTCACTCAACACCTTGAGATCAAAGAAGCCAATTAAGCGGCGAAAATAATTTCCCTTTAATGTCTTACAATTCTTACATCATTGTTTTAACTCATTCCAAGCTGACTTGTTTATTTAAAAAAACCAATTTCATTATTAATCCACCAAAAATAATAACTACAACAATCAGTGAGACCAAAGACATCGTAATCATATCTAATCAGCATTCTCAATTACAAAACTTTGAATTTTCGGAATACTAAGGCTTTTCCATCTCAGAAATATATTACCTTAGCTGTATTTGGCAAAACTTTTAGGAATGTTTGGTCCTCAATGCTCTTCCACTTCGTACTTTATTTGGCCTTATTAACTTTTTTGATTCGAGAATCACTGATGATTCTTTTGTAGAAGAAACGTGTGTCTGTCGTACAAAGTTTCAATCTCGGTATCTATGATGAGTTTATTTACAATCAACAGTCATTAAAAGTAATTCTGAATAAAAACAAATTTAACAATGAAGCCAATTAGCCTGATAAATGCTCCAAAACAAAAACTTTTTTTTTTTAATTTCAATGTTTATTCTTGAATTTGGAGATATATTTTTTAATATTTACCATTTAAATATCTGAATAAGATTACAAAACTTTAAATTAAAACATTAATATTATTTTTTTATAAAAATTAGGGCAAACAGACTCAATGGGCGAACGCACTCAGGGCGAATGGACCCAGGGCGAACATGTAATTAGGGCGAACGGACCCGATACCTCCTGGGTCCGTTCGCACCCTATTTTTATTCGAATACCGGTTGAATTATTAAATGTTTTTTAGATGTACATGTATATATCAAAACATTTATATTTTCATGAATAAAAATTCGTGTTTAATTATTATATTACCGTTAATTGGTGTTTACAAAGTAATTTGGTACTATTGTTATGTGATGGTGTAAAGTAAAATACAAGTAGTTAGCTTGGTAGGAGTAAAAACAATGAAGATTTAAAATTAGAAAAAACAAAAGATTAATTAATTTTAACAGATTGTGAGGAGTTTGTTAGCCGTTTGGAATCTTCTGTCTCTCTTTTACAAGTCTTGGAGACGAATGACTTAGTCTTTGTTCATCATGACAATATTCATTATTCATTTCGTCAAATTTAAAATAATTCACAAAAGAAAACCTGTTTACGTTTTTAGAATGTCACTTTATTTTAAAACAATAAAACAAACTTATTTTATTTATTTTTTATAGCAATACACAGTGTTCTCCCCAGGATTTTTGGATAGCACCAGGGTAACGCGTGTCAAAATGATTTGTACAATATGCTGTGTCGCGTTGCATTGTTTTTTTTTTCTTGTTAGTTTTTGTGTCATTACCTTTTTGTCTTTGTTTTGTTTACTGTGTTATGTAGACTTTGGGTCAAAAAATTACTGGTAAAAAAAGAAGTAAATCAATAAACAGTTTGTATACTTTAATTTCTTTTAAGAATAAATAAAAGAAAGCACTATTAGTCTTTAAACTTAAGTCACTTTTTATATTTTGATCAAGCCAATTTGTCCTGATACTTGTAGTTACACTACACTTTCCCCATTTTTGTTAGATTACACCATAACAATTAAATTTAAACAAGATTAAATTTTAATGCAGAACCTCTAGTAAATTAAAAACTATTTTCCATAGCTTTAGACATGATTCTTTTAAACAACAATACAATTATTATTAGAATCATTATTGTGTTACTTGGTAGATAGACATGTAAAGTAAATTTATATCATCTATATGTACACCCACATATCATATCAAGCTGAGTTCCAATCAGTGTTTAAAGACTTGGAAGAAATCAATTACCAATAAGAAAATACTACCTATTTATTATAATATGTCTGTGCATTAATAAAAGTATGATTATCAAAAATAATTTGCAATATATTTTTGTTGGTATGTTCAAAGAAAGTTTTTATCCTTAAGGTAACATTCTTATATAATTTTGCATTCAATTTGTACTTTATTTCTATTTTCATTGATAGATGATATTTTAGGAGCACTTATTTGTAATAAGCTAATTCAGGGGAAGTAACTCCAACACGTTTAAAATATGCAAGTTATTTATAACCAAAGGCTGGAGTAATAGAGTTAAATAACAAATGTCTGCTTGTCCCTCACAAGTCTGATCATTAATTATGATCTTTTAATTAATTAAAACACAAAAGAATCATGTACATCGATTAAATCCAATCATCAAGGTTAACCTCAAAAGGTAAATCGATCACGTGGTGTAAACAATCAAGTTGTTTGAACTGGTCAATTTTCATCTGAAATTTTATACCCCACGGAAAAGGTTTAACAAGTTGTTTAAAACTTTACCGATTTACGATTTTTTTACCGAAAAATTTAGCACCACGGAGAAAAATTATACATCGCGGCAAGAACGATACCACCACGGTAGAAAATTATACATCGCGGGCCCGCGGTCCTTTAAGGGCCTGGGGAGAACACTGATACACTAACTGAAGCATGATTAAAAACTTATTCAACACAAAATCTTTATAAACGGGTGCGAACGGATCCAGGGTGCGAACGTGAAAGGGGGCGACTGAGAATGGGAGCGAACATGATTTTGGGCGAACGGACCCGGATTCCTCATGCACAATGAAAAAACCCTAAACTTACCTCTCTCTCCTTGTTCTCCCTTTACAGACTTTACAAAGAATTGACCTTACTTCTGTTTTGGTATCTGCAACACTTGACCTGAGAATTTGCTACACTTGACGTCATACAACAATTAATTTCCTTTGTGGCGTAAGATATTTTCTATAGACGAGTTTCCAATTTCGATTTTACGAAAGAACTACTTCTGTTGATCAGGGATCATTCGCATCAGGGTCAATTGCCCAAAATAATGTTCGCGCCCATTCACGCTTGCCCCCTTTCAAGTTTGCACCCCCACGTTCGCACCCTACACATTCATACATGTCATACCCTTTTTTAAAAGCTATGTATAAAAGTTTGTGAATTTTTTTTTAATCATGTTAATTAGTGTATTGCTATTGAATAAAGATAATAAGTTTTTTTCATTGTTTAAAAATAAAATGACATTCTAAAAGGTTTTGTTTTGTGAATAATTTTGACACAATAAATAATGAATATTGTCATAATGATCAGACAAAGGCCAAGTCATCCGTCTCTGAGATTTGTAAAAGAAAGGCGGAAGATACCAAACGACTATCAAACATATAAAAGCTAGTTATAACAGCAATCATGATTTTCAAACACATTAAAACAATACTACTCCGAGGCGGGTGGGGAGCAAGAAGGTGAACTGTGGTTTAATTTATCAATAGTACCGCTTAAGTCGACGCTAGGGGCCGTCTTGACCTTGTTATAGGGTATGAATGATTCGTTCATTGTTGAAGACCCTACATCAACTGTCAAGATGAAGAACAGGAATAAAAGCCCTGTTCATTGATAATTTTCTATGCTTCTATGTATTGTGTGCAATTTCGTCCCATGTACATTTACTCCATATCCTTTTATTTTCTACCAATTTAGTTTTGTAAATACCAATTTATAATAATGATAAATAATTAACAGTTATATTTAATCATCTAATCACTTAAAAAAAATATTTCATTTAAAAAATTCATGAAATTTTATTCATGAAAATTTAAACACATGTATATTGATATATATAATCTGAAAATACATCTGATAATTCAACCTGTATTTAAATAAAAAATAGGGTGCAAACATGAAGGTGCAAACAGACCCAGGTGGTGAACGTGAGGGGTGCGAATGTGTTTTGGGAGCGAAGGGACCTGATACCGGATCATTTGAGGGAAAAAGTATCGTAAGATTTTACATGAAAATGGACAATTGGGATGTGAAGATATTTGTTTTATGACAGCAAATTTTTTGGGGAAAAAGCACTAGTTGGAAGATCATGTATTCAGTCATTTCAAAGGTCACTCAGATTTTACAGGACATTCTGTCCTGGAAACTAAATAAAATAACAAGACAGAATGAGGTTTTACAGGATCGAAATATAAGTGTCAAATTTTATTTAACAAAACACATTATTCAAACCTTTATACTTTATTTGTGAAATAATACTTCTGAAGCTTCTGCCCCTGGTAAAAGAAAACATGAGCCTCATCAATCTCTACTGCTGTAATATGAGCTTTGCTCTTTTTCATGATTATCCACAGCAGATTTTTTAAAGTTAGAACTCCCAGTAATAAAGGTGTTTTGGCCCCTTTTTGTTTTCAGTCTGTCCCCTGTTGTAGTGATTAATACAAAGACTGCATTTCATCAATTGATTTTCCTTATCAAACTCCAACCAACCTCTCTCTTTTTTCCAACTTCCACCAAAAACTTTGTGTTTGCTGGGATTTATACTCTTTCAAAATTTTTATTTTCTTCTGTTTTATCATTTATTTTCCCGTGTTTTCTTTTACCAGGGGAAATACCTTCATAATATTTCAAGGTCAACAAGATGAGAAAAGTAAGAAAGGAAAATGGTGGAAGTTATGGAGTTGTTGTTAATCGACGAATATGTTACCGGATTTCCGGTCAGGTTTTTCCAGATTTTTTGTAGGACCGCAATACTTTTTACCAGCAATCATCGTAGAACCCTCTTCGATGACCAGTGGAAGAACTGATGTATTATCAGGTCAAAATTTTATTGGAATCTTTGTGATGTCCATTAAAGGCAGGCAAATAGCGATAAGGTGCATAAAGGGTCATGCAGTGATATTTGCTCACATACCTGTTCACTATTGGTCCATTCACTCATATTATTTTTGTCCCCTGCAACACGTTGCGGGGGGACATAGAAATACTGGGCATCCGCCCATCTGTCTGTCCAGTCTTGTTAGCGCTCTCACATGTACAATTATTGGCATATTTTTATAAAACTTATATTATAGGTTTATATCAGCAATGTATCTTAAGCAAAATTGCATCATTAGCGCTCTCATGTGTACAATTCTTGCCAGATTTATATGAAACTTATATTGTAGGTTTATATAAGCAATGTCTCGGACGAGTTCGAAAAATCAGTGCCGATCAGTTATTTTTAAAAGAGTTATGCCCCTTTGAAATATTAATTATATGGAAAATTGCCTTGTGAGTGCTCTCATGTGTACAATTTTTGCCAGATTTTTATGAATTTATATTATAGGTTTATATCATCAATGTCTTGGATGAGTTCTAAAATCTGTGCCGATCAATTATTTTTTAAAAGAGTTATGCCCCTTGGAAATATTAATTACTGTAAATTCAGAAATTATTGCGATGTTTTTATTATTGCGAAAAATGCGACAGGGTTATAATCGCAATAATTTAAACTCGCATTTTGAAATTATTTATATGAATTAAACAGGCTTTTTCTCAACATCGCTAAAATTAAAATCGCATTTTAGTCTAAAATGACAAAATCGCAATAATAAATGCACGCAATAATTTCTGAATTTACAGTATATGGAAAATTGGATAGTTTCAATAGCGCTCTCATGTGTACAATTCTTGCCCTAATTTTATGAAACTTATTTCATAGGTTTATATCAGCAATGTGTTTGACACTTTCGAAAATAATTGCTGATCAAACATTTTTAACGAATCATATCGGAAATCACATTGAATTTGCTCTGACGCATTCATTTCTCAGATATTTATGAACAATTTTAAAGAACAAAAAAAAAGTGTATTTTTTAGTTATTGCCCTTGTATCTTGGATAGATAAAATATGTGCAACACAGGGGACATTGGCACTCTGTTCTTTTATTTTGTTTTGTGAGTTGAGTTGTAATAAAAGTACTTAGACTGAAGACTGAGGATCCATTCACTTAAGAAATTGAGTCCAGGCTCACCAATTTGAATTGATTTTTCCAAAGATACATATTAACTCTACCAAATGAATTCAGTCAATCTTATTTTATAATTTAAAATGATATATTGATAGTCAAATAACCCACTGTTACTTTTTTCTTTGTTTAGGTTTGGATACAGTTGTTAAGACAGTCACATGAAGCTTTATTTATAGTCGGTATATACAAGACAATTGCCAATTGATATCTACAGAAGGTCTAATTATGTTTTCTCTTTCTTTTTAGGTTTGGGTACAGAGGACGTAAATACTTAGATAGAGACTGGGGCATGAAATCTACAGAAGGTCTAATGATGTTTTTCATGTGGTCTTGGATATTTTATAAATGTATAACAGATTACGGTCATTTAATGGTAAGTACAAATCAATTGTCCCTTTCAGGCCATTAGTCAGTAAATGATTAGTTTTTTTCAGATTTTGACCACACGTTGGTCTTTTTTCAAATAAACAACATAACATTATAAAACAAACAAAATTAGATATAATGGAACAATACAACAAACAACAAAATTATTGTGATCACTGATACCATGGCTGAAGCTTTAAGAGTTATCTCCCATGTTAGATATATTTAATTTTTAAAATAATACACAAGTTATCTCCCTTATTACATATCATTCATAGTTAAATTATCAGACGATCCTTAAATTAAATATTTACTATTTTTGTATAACAGAACATTAATTTAAGCATTTATTTATCACAAGTACAATAAAGTATACAGACTTATTGTAAAATTATGTCAGACAGTGAGAATAGAATGAACTCTTGTTCCCAGGTTAGGGGAGGGTTGAGCGCTCACAAACATGTTTAACCCCGCCAGCCAACATTCTTTATGTGCCTGTTCCAAGTCAGGAGCCTATAGTTCAGTGGTTGTTGTTGGTTCACGTCTGTCATATTTGTTTTTCCATTATTGTTTTGTTTTAAATTAGGCCGTTAGTTTTCTCAATTGAATTGTTTCATATTTTTCATGTCAGGGCCTTTTATAGCAGACTATATGGTATGGGTTTTTCTCATTGTTGAAGGCTGTACGGTTACCTATTATTGTTTACATCCACTTTATTTAAACTTTGTTGGATAGTTGTCGCATTGGCAATCATACCTCATCATTGCCACAAATATTTGATTTTATTTTTGTCCATTAAGGTGGTACCTAACACTACAGGGAGATAACTCTGTAAAAATCAGCTAGACGTTTTAATCACGTATTGTTAAGGAAATATTAAGCTTCTCAATGATCAAAATTAGTGTTTGTCAAACTGCTATATAACCAATGAAATTTTTCTGATAAAGTTGTTGGTTGAAATTTTTTGAAATTTTCATATTTTTGTCAAAGGGTCAAAGTAAACATTTTGTCAAAATTTTATGAAAATTAAACGAGCCAAATTAATATTAGTCAAAGTGTTGGGTACCACCTTAAGGAGTTATTATCCTTAAATGCTCTAACAATTTCATTATTAAATGTTATAAAAATATGGTTAATGTTATTTAGACATTTTTATACGACCGCAAAAATAAAAAAAATTTTGGTCGTATATTGGTATGACGTTGGCGTCGTCGTCGTCGTCCGAAGACACATTGGTTTTCGCACTCTAACTTTAGTTTAAGTGAATGGATCTCCATGAAATTTTACCATAAGGTTCAATACCACGAAAGGAAGGTTGGGATTGATTTTGGGGGTTATGGTACCAACAGTTAAGGAATTAGGGGCCAAAAAGGGGCCAAAAATAAGCATTTTTGTAACTTCCAGACAATAACTTGTGTGTAAGTGTATGGATCTCTCTGACATTGTACCACAAGGTTCCATATCACAAAGGAAAGGCTGTAATTGATTTTGGGGGTAATTGCCTCAAAATTTTAGGAATTAGGGGCCAAAAAAAGGGGCAAAAAACAAGCATTTTTCTAGTTTCATGACAATAACTTGTGTGTAAGTGTTTGGATATTTCTGAAATTGTACTACAAGGTTCCATAACACAAAGGGAAAGCTGGAATTGAGTTTGGGGGTAATTGCCCGAAACGTTTAGGAATTGGGGGCCAAAAAGGGGCCAAAAATAAGCATTTTTCTAGTTTCCAGACAATAACTTGTGTTCAAGTGTATGGATCTCTCTGAAATTGTACTGCAAGGTACCATACCACAAAGGGAAGGCTGGGATTGAGTTTGGGGGTGATGAATCATAAGGGGGTTCAAAAAATTTGGGGGGGGGGGGGGGGATTTTTTTTTACTTTTTTTTTCTTTTTTCCCTTTTTTTTATTTTAAAATTTTCCATTTTAAGTTGGTTATTTCTGATTAATATTTAAAAGCAAATAATAATGATATGGTAGGAGATACACACCAAACAGGATGTGTAAATTATTATATAATAAGTATTGTGCAATAGCAAGAAATTTTCAATTGCACAGTATTGCACAATAGCAAGAAATCTTCAATTGCACAGTATTGCGCAATAGCAAAAAATCTTCAATTGCACAGTATTGCGCAATAGAAAGAAATATCCAATAGCACAATATTGCGCAATAGCAAGAAATTGTCAATTGTACAGTATTGCGCAATAGCAAGAAATATTCAATTGCACAGTATTGTGCAAAAGAAGATACTTCGTATAAATTGCTTATTTCTTGATCAATTTCAATGGGGTTTTATTCTTGAATTCTTGGGGTTCTTTAATATGCTGAATCTAACCGAGTATTAAGTTTTTGGATTTTGGGCCCCGTTTTTAAATTGGTCCACATTGAGGTCCAAAGGGTCCAAAATTTAACTTTGTTCGATTTCATCAAAAATTGAATTATTGGGGTTCTTTGATATGCCGAATCTAACCGTGTATTTAGATTCTTAATTTTTGGTTCCGTTTTCAAATTGGTCTACATTAAGGTCCAAAGGGTCCAAAATTAAACTTAGTTTGATTTTAACAAAAATTGAATTTTTAGGATTCTTTGATATGCTGAATCTAAACATGTATTTAGATTTTTGATTATGGGCCCAGTTTTCAAGTTGGTCCAAATCGGGGTCCAAAATTAAACTTTGTTTGATTTCATCAAAAATTGAATTCTTGGGGTTCTTTGATATGCTGAATCTAACCATGTATTTAGATTTTGGATATTGGACCATAATAGGTGAATGTCCAATTTAAAATTTTTAAGTTCTTAGACCACATTCATTCTGTGTCAGAAACCTATGCTGTGTCAAATATTTAATCACAATCCAAATTCAGAGCTGTATCAAGCTTGAATGTTGTGTCCATACTTGCCCCAACTGTTCAGGGTTCGACCTCTGCGGTCGTATCAAGCTGCGCCCTGCGGAGCATTTTATTGTCTTTGCTTAAATGTTTAGTATCATTTAATTTTAGTTCAGAAATGATAAGTAACTAATTTTTTTCTATTATATTTGTAGCCTCATTTCAAAATTCCTGATCCTACACAATGGACCGATGAAGAACTTGGAATACCTCCAGATGATATGGAGTGAAATTGACACAATAATTCATGAATAATTGATAAATTGTAGATTAACTCTAGACAGTGGATGAATGTTTTGTTGAGATATAAAGTTTTATATTGACTAAATGTGTTTCTTGAAATTAATACCTGTTGTCCTAAGGGCCTATGTAAGCTAGTGCCATCACTTACATTCATTGTTGGTCTGTTTACACACTTGCAATCAATACCAGACTAGGAATTTTAAAAAAAACACTCCCATATGGCCATTGTAACCTTAACTGGTTTAATAACATTAACTGTACCCATTTTACTGCCCCAGTTGTGCATTTTAACAATAAATGTCTCTTCAGTGATGCACAACGCCAAAATAACTGAAAAACCAAAACATTGAAGAGATGATCAAACCAAAGGCCAATACTAAAATTGAGAATGGAAATGGGGAATGTGTCAAAGAGACAACAACCCGACCATAGAACAGACAACAGCAGAAGGTCACCAGTACATGTTTATCCTGTTTTTTTTAAGCAACAGAGGCCACGTTTGATGATGATCTAATCCCAGAGTACAAATTTTAAACTAGATTCTCAAGAAACATTCAGGTAAAGTTCAGTAACATTTGAACCAGAAGTTTCTTCAGTGGAGATTTTTTATACGACTGCAAAAAAACTTTGTGGTCGTATATTGGTATGACGTCGTCGTCGTTGTCCGGCGTCGTCATATTTTTGGGGTAATTGCCTCTAAATTTTAGGAATTAGGGGCCAATAAAGGGGCAAAAAACAAGCATTTTTCTAGTTTCATGACAATAACTTGTGTGTAAGTGTATGGATCTTTCTGAAATTGTACTACAAGGTTCCATATCACACAGGGAAATCTGGGTTTGAGTTTAGGGGTAATTGCCCAAAACGTTTAGGAATAAGGGGCCAAAGAGGGGCAAAAAACAAGTATTTTTCTAGTTTCCAGACAATAACTTGTGTTCAAGTGTATGGATCTCTCTGAAATTGTACTGCTAGGTACCATACCACAAAGGGAAGGCTGGGATTGATTTTGGGGGTAATTGCCTCAAAATTTTAGGAATTAGGGGCCAAAAAGGGGCAAAAAACATTTTTCTAGTTTCAGGACAATAACGTGTATGTAAGTGTATGGATCTCTATGAAATTGTACAACAAGGTTCCATATCACAAAGGGAAAGCTGGGTTTGAGTTTGGGGGAAATTGCCCTAAACGTTTAGGAATTTTGGTCCAAAAAGGGGCCAAAAAACAAGCATTTTTCTAGTTAACAGACAATAACTTGTGTTAAAGTGTATGGATCTCTCTGAAATTGTACTGCAAGGTACCATACCATAAAGGGAAGGCTGGGATTGAGTTTGGGGGTAATTGCCTCTAACTTTTAGAAATTAGGGGCAAAAAGGGGGCAAAAAACAAGCATTTTTCTAGTTTCAGGACAATAACGTGTGTGTAAGTGTATGGATCTCTATGAAATTGTACTACAAGGTTCCATATCACAAAGGAAAAGCTAGGTTTGAGTTTGGGGGTAATTGCCCTACATGTTTAGGAATTTAGGGCCAAAAAGGGGCCAAAAAACAAGCATTTTTCTAGTTTCCAGACAATAACTTGTGTTCAAGTGTATGGATCTGTCTGAAATTGTACTGCAAGGTACCATGCCACAAAGGGAAGGCTGGGATTGAGTTTGGGGGTGATGAATCATTTAGGGGGGGGGGATTTTTTTTTCCTTTTTTTTCTTTAAAATTTTCCATTTTTAAATTGGTTATTTCTGATTTATATGTAAAAGCAAATATTAATGATATGGTTTGAATAGGTAAATTAAAAATTTTTAAGTTCTTAAGACTACATTCATTCTGTGTCAGAAACCTATGCTGTGTCAAATATTTAATCACAATCCAAATTCAGTGCTGTATCAAGCTTGAATGTTGTGTCCATACTTGCCCCAACTGTTCAGGGTTAGACCTCTGCGGTCGTATCAAGCTGCGCCCAGTTGAGCATTTTATTAAAGTTTACAACAATAGACAAAGGTTGATGACTGATGCAAAGTGATAGCAAAAGCTCACGAGGTATTGATTTCTGATGACTGCATGGCCGATTCTTTAAGTTTACTTAGAAAAAAATATTTGAACACATTGGGTGAAGTACAAGGTGGCAGTGATATAGCATTGGTTCACACTGAACATACGGAAAATCAAATTATTAACTCGTTAAAGTACAATGCCAATATCAGCCAAAAGTTGCAGGTACAATATTTAGAATGTTCTTTATAATCAAAGTGCTTGTTAGCACTGAAGGGTAAAGATTGCTTTAATTTATCAGTGGGAAGTCAAATTAAATATTGCATTGTATATAAACATTGGTTGTAGTTGATCCAACTACAATTCTGGACAAAGGAAGATAACTAAAATTTTTAAAGATGACTTTAACAATGATATCATTGATATTTTTAGAACAGATATTAGATTCCTGCACCTTGCAAAAGTTATGTAATTTTCTTGACAAGTATAACATCATTTTTTGACTTGAATATCTGAGTGTTTATTTCATTGATAAATTTCTGGAAATGTTCATGGATGGGATGTTTAGAATGTTATGATCATCAATGCACTATATTTTGTGTATCTCAAAAGTAGTGATAAACCTTGGAAGATTTAGATATCAAGTGAGTACAATAGGGTTTTGATTGCATGAAATGCAATCTTTACCCCAAAAAACAATAAAACCATGGACAATTGTCACGAATGTTGCTTCTAGCTAGCATATTTTCCAAAATTTTCTCATAACTACATTGCAAATTCTGTATGTGCCTGTCCCAAGTCAGGAGTCAATCAATGGTTGCTGTCTGTCATATTTGTTGTCTCGCCCTTAAAGGAGTCGAACAGCCAGACATATTAAGATGTCGGTGTCAACAAACTATTAGTTTGTGATTAGTTCAGTTGATGTGGAACTTCTAGTGGTAGGTCAATGATATTTTGGTAGGCAGTTGTATTGGCATTAGCACATCTTATTTCCATGGAGATTATATGGCCCTGCCCCCTCAGTCATGGTCATGAAACAACAGTTGCACCATCTATTTGAAGGAATGTTTCTGCAAAGTTTCATCCTATTCACTTCAGTAATTCATACTATTAAACAAGAGTGCTCACGCTGAAATTTTTTGCTTGCTTTACTGACCATTGATTTTGTGTTAAAATTCTGAAAGATAAAGGTTTAACTTCAAGTATCACATAAACTTAACATTTTTACAGGCTATAAATATATCCATTCATGAAAATGAGGTCAAGGTCAGAAAAATCCTGTAAGATAGATATGAGCACCTTATAATTATCCCATACACCAAATATAGTTTACCTATTGCTTATGGTATTCGAAAAACAGACAAAAAACAAAAAAATAACATTGACCAATGAACCCTGAAAATGAGGTCAAAGGTCAGAGTATACCTGCCAGACAGCCACGTTCACCTTACAATCATTCCATACACAAAATAATGTTGACCTACTGCTTATAGTATTTGAAAAACAGACCAAAACGCAAAAATCTTAACATTGACCAATGAACCATAAAAATGAGGTAGATGAACCATAAAAATGAGGTCATGGTCAGATAAAACCTGCCAGACTGACATGTACACCTTATAATCATTCCATACACCACACATAGTTGACCTAATGCTTATAGTACCTGAGAAACGGACCTAATCACGTAGATTTAACTTAAATCACTGATCCATAAAATGAGGTTGAGGTAAGGTCAACCTTGTCTGACGAACATATAGACGTTGCAAGGAACCCATATACCAAATTTAGTAATCCTATTACTCATAATAAGTGAGAAATTAACATTACAAAAAAACTACCATTTTTTTTTCAAGCAGTCACTGAACCATGAAAATAAGGTCAAGGACAACGGACATAGGACTGAAGGAAACTTCATAACATAAGGTATCTGCATACAAGGTATAAAGCATCCAGGTATTCTACCTTCTGAAAATATATAGCTTTATACAAATAGTTTAAATCACCACCGCTGCCCACAGGCACTTGTCTCAGAAAATTTTTTTCTGAGACAAGTGCCTGTGCCACCGCCGGATAGTAATCCCTATGTCTGGCATACTGCAACTTTTGTCACAGGCGAGACAAAAACTACAGTGCTAATTACAAGCTATTGATATATCAGTGTTAGTAACAGCTCAGATTGCCAGTGGCCAGGTAAGGGCTATTCCATTAAAATGTATGTGGGAGGGTAGGAAGGGAATTTTAATTATTGAATGTGGGTCATGGGTCTTTTTTCAGTCTATTACCATTATGCAAAATTATCTAAAAAATGGTTCTTGGTTGAATGGAATAGCCCTAATATGCTTTGGATTTATTATTACTTGAGAACTACTGGTACTTATTTGGTATTTCGTGAGTTAAGGTGAACCATCAATTTAAGTATTCTTACAAACAAAATACAAATTCCTATAGGCTTGAATGCAATGTTTTTTAAAACCATGAATTAAAAATCCCACGAAAATATAATTTTTCCCCAATCCACAAAAATTTGTACCCATGATAATGAATGCATCCCCAATACCATAGAAAAGCATGCATGAATAACATTATTTTTGTCTTTTAATTATAACTAACAACAAGTATGAAATGCTACAATGATTTGAGATGGTTAGAAGCCAAAATCTTCTAAATCTATACTGTTGTATTATTGTCAATTTTTTCTTCATATTACGTAATGTCCTTGTTTTATAATCCACTTTAAAACATGAATTCTTTATAACAAAAGTATAAATTATATAGAGCACTGTTGTATGATTAAGTAAGGATGTCATGAGCTTTCAGTTCCACTAATTTCTCCATGGTTAAAACATCTGAACACCATTGTTCTAATCTCTTCTGCATTGTGGATACCTAAAATATAGAATATATAATTAGTATTAACTAATCCTGGTATCTGTGAAGAGTTTATTTACAACCACTGGGTCGATGTCACTGCTGGTTAAGGTATCCTCCATGAGGGTATCACCAGCGCAGTTGTCAGCACTTCTGTGTTGACATTTATTATCAATGATAGGGTCATAATTATGAATTAACTGTTTACAAAACTTTGAATTTTAGAAAATACTAAGGATTTTTCTACCCCAGGAATAGATTACCATAGCTGTATTTGACAAAACCTTTCAGAAATTTGGGTATTCAATGCTATTTAACTTCATACTTTATTTGGACTTTTTAACTTTTTTGATTCAAGCTTCACTAGTTAGTCTTTTGAAGATGAAACAAGCATCTGGCATACACAATTTCAATCCTGGTATCTGTGATGAGTTCATTATAAATTCATCTAACCTAACCTTAACATCAAATTATCATTGAAATGCAGTTCTATATATTTTGATGTTAATTTTGATGTTCTATTCTATGAGTCCATGACAAGCTTTTAGATATGTTTTTTTTTTTTTTAATTTACCAGCATCAGTTTTAGATTTGATAATTGATAACCATTTGCAACAATACATTGCCAATAAACTCAATTTGTTATCAATACACATATATTGATGGATAACAAATGCTATTATTCAATACAATTATATATAAACCCCTAAATTATGAACAAACCTGTTGTAGATCTAATACCCGAGGTTGGACCCATGTTAGTGATACTTTCTGGTCTATTTCATCTATAAATCCTTTCACTAATCCTAAACTCAAAGCCTTCATAACCAGCAATTCTACCTGGAAAAATGATAAATCTGATTAACATCAAGGTTGGTTTTTTTGTTTTCTAAACACCATTCAAGTAGTTTCTTTTAATTACAGTGAAATACTGTAAATTTCATAGTAATTTAGAAATTTGTGCATCTATTTATAAATGCTTTTGTTGAAGAATGGGCTTTAATGCATGATAAATTATTGTGATTTCAGGAAATGCTGCATACAAATTATGTATTCAAATTTTTGAAATACAAGTTTTTACTTTGATGAAACCTTTTCGATCGCAATTTACAAAATAACGAAAACATCTAAAAAATGGCTGAATTTACAGTACTGAAAATATTTTTATGGTAGTTTTCAAAGTACGGTCAAGCAGATTCAAATTACGAGGACAACCAATTTCTGAAATTTTTAAAGCCAATGAATACGAAGACTCAAAACAAAGATCGTGCGTAGTTAAATGGTGAAAAGGCAGTGAACACTTGTAATGTTGATGTCACAATATTTTCACACAAACCATGACATTACTACTTTAATAAATAGATTATTACTATATTTGTATTTATTAGTTTACAATTTACAATGAGACAGAACTTTTACATGCAAAATATCTGACGTCATAAGTCAATAACTTCCTGTCAAAGAGGAAACCTGAATAAACCTGCCCACTGTCTAAACCGGCCCTTTTTCATAGTCCCATAGCCAGCTGGTTTATACAGGTTTTACTGTATAGTAAACATTTTGTCTCTCATTTCTACATACCTCATTTACTGGTAACTTTGTTTCTGCAGATATATCTTTAAATGTTAACTGTCTGTCATTTGCTGGTCTTTTAAAAGTCATCTGGAAAATAACATTAAAACATTTATTTCATCAATAATGTAAAAGTAGTAATTTCTTTGCTTTTCTAGATATTAATTGCCAACTGTATTCTTAATTGCACATGATTGCATCACCAGTTGTTTTATTTCTTTCAAATTATAGAGATGGCATCATCTTGTCCTTAATTAAGGTGATATAGTTTCCATGTCAAGTGGTTCTGGCTATGATGGCTTAGATTACCTCTTACAGCATTTATCAAAAACATTAAATGCAACAAACAAAAATGTTGGCCAGCATGCAATGAAAATGTAGCTGCTAACAAAATAACTTTCAGACACCAACGAAATGTGTCAGAAGAGAAGTAAGGAAAATTAATAAAATTTTCATTTGGTCTTTTTATGTCGTCAGACCATCGCGACACTATTTGGTGTTTATAAAGCCATTTTATTCTTTACATCATTGCTCATCTTATGAAGTTTTCTTTACAAAACCCAGCAACTGCTTAGATTGACTGTGCAAAACAATTTCAGCAATTTTTTTCTTTGTAAACATAATCAATTTTCTTATTCTTATTATCTAAATCCAGAATCGTGGAAATAAAACCATAAACACTAAAAGAGTTAATTTTTTAACAAAACTGATTTTGTCTGAATATATGAAGCTCAAGGAACAGAAAAACCATGAAAATTTGTCATTTCCACTTTCATAAATGGACTGTCTCCATCATCAGAGAAACTTCTAAATTGTTGAAATACAAGTATGTACTCTTACCTCCATTAAACATAACAGTGATATTTTTTGTCTCATTGGAATTTCATTAGCTGCTAAATCTGGCTGAAAATACAGAAGTTTTTATATATATTAGTCATGGATAAAATTAAAACACTATACTAAATCTGGAAAAAAAAATTGTACCAGTAGTATTTACCTTGGGGAAACTGATATAGAAATAAAATTTCTGAAAGAGCAAAACTCTTCTACTAAGATAAATAAAGACATAATAATCCTATTCATAATTGATTGGAATATCTATTTTTTGCACATCTACCACAAGTACCGCTGGTTTTTCATTTTTTAAAGTTTTTTCATCTTATATCAACAAATCACTCATTAAATTAATCTCTTTCAATTGTGTATACTATGAGGGTAACTTTTCTGATATTACAATCTATCAAGGTCGTGACTTGCCCACTGGGCAACAATTGCTTAAAATATCACAAAAAAAAAAACAGTGAGAAAAAAAGCTCTGGACACAATAAAAAGATATCTTGCAATTGTCACCCTGAGGACTAGGCATGGCCTTGATTGAATGTAATATCAGGAAAGTTTCTGTCATAGTATGACCTTGACCTTGAAAATAAGACTTATTGTTCAAGCACTACAGTATCACATTTATGAATCATGGAACGAACTTATGTAGTATTCATTACTGTGATTTTGAGAAATGCTGCATACAAATAATGCTTTAAAGTTTAAAAATGCTAGTTTTCAAGTTTTGCAAAACCTATCACATCACAATTTTCATAATAATAAAACATTGCAAAAATTTCTGGAGAAAGCAGCACACATTAATACTAGTTTAACCTTTATAAATTCATATGCTGTTTATATCTTGTTTTAACATCTTTAATTCTCAATAATTTGATATCTTTTAACGAAAAAATGAACTATACCTGTGTTGTCCAGCTTTTTTTGAGTTCATCAAACCTAGAGATGTTTCCACTGTTAAAGGCAAACAATAAATCTACTAGCCAGGACTTATCTGTGGTCTTTAGAGATTCTAAGATAGGATGAGCCAGCTGAAATGGATAATATAGTTGATGAAAGATTAAAAGAGTGTTATATGAAGTAAAGAACACTCAATTTCATTTATATTCCATATGGATAATTCATAGATTAATTATTTTTGGTATATAAAACAATAACAGCTTGTAGTTCTGCAGATCAAATACTTTTCAGGATATAAAAAATAATTAATTTAAACTGTTTCATATTATTTTTCTACTTCATGATACTTTACAAACTTCTGTAAAAAACTGATCAACATGCCATAATATAAAGCTGAGTTATCTCCCCTAATTGAGCAATTATCTTTCCCAATTTCTGTTCCTAGGGAATTACTTATATTCTTTGATTACTGATTATCCCTATTATCTGGCTTATTTCTAAAATATTTTTTTTTTAAATAAAAAAGACTTATTAAAGTCATATGAAAATTCAAATTAAAAAAAAAACCTGAATATGTTTAACATACTTGAATGGTTAAGTTTTACATGTACCACATAACATGTGTATGTGAACTTTCTTGTAAAAGAAAGTCCTTTATATCATCAGAATCTTCATAAATGTAATGCTATTGAATTATTGTCTTCTCGTACACTAATTCGCATATATGCAGTGACCTTAACTACGAGACCTCTCGATAGAACTTCGGCCAAAGCACAGTGCAAGTGCAAGGGGAAAACCGTGATGAAAGAATGTAAATAAACATGCACTCGAAGGTAAATAGTAAGAACTTATTCTGAAAGAAAAATTTATTACAACAAATCAATTTAACAAGGAAAAGTTTAATTAACAAATGGGAAGACATGGAAAATATAAAAAAAAAAATCATGGCTCTATTAATTGACTTATTTGTCTCGTGCTCCACACGCGTTATACATCAAAGAATATTTATGAGGCTGTATATATCTTCTTATTTTCAATAAATGTTAGAGATATCCTATGTAGATGTATACTAATAATTCCTTACCAATTCTCCAAAATTATAGACACCTTCCCCTAACACAGCTGCCAGGCCTAAATTAAATGCTCTCTCTACTTGTTCTGATGCTAAAATAAGAACAGAAATATCTCTTGTAACAAAAAAATTTGATGAAATAAAAGCACTCCTACCTATGTGCTGTATTTTGAACACATTACTAATGACATTAAATTTCATATATATTTATGATTTTTTTTTGCAAATTCAACAAATTTAAGAAATATGAACAAGCAATTACCATTCACTTTAACTAATTTTTGGAGTCAAACATATCATGATGGTAAATTGTCTCCATTTCCTAAGGGCTATTCTAGAAAAAAAGTGTCACTAGGGGGCAGAACGCCATTGGTTGATTATTATGTTGGTGGGAGGTATAGTTCAAAATTTTCTATGTAAAACAAATATTGCACGTTAATTCTAATGTGTTGGTGGTACCCCTTAATTTCATGGGCAATCTGCACCCAGGAGACACCTTTTTCTGGAATAGCCCTAGATATGTTAAACAGATAAAATGTTTAATAAAATAACTATACATTTTCAGTTTGTAGAAATATTTATTCATTTGGTAAATTTGTGTTTACAGGGAAAAATTTGAATACAAAGTGCAAGCACTTCAATTGAAATGATTGACTGATTAAAAATTTGCATAAAACTTCTAAACACGACCCCTGATGGGATGTCTTCTGATCTTACACGAGCAACAAGCAAATTGAACAGAGAAAAGTAAAAGTCTAATCTTAATCCTATTGGTATGAACCCTAAAATAGACCATTTTCGAGTTATGTCCTTCACCGGAAAAGTTCTGTCAATATGTGTGCCTTTATGACGTCATTTACCAGATAGAGAGGATCACCTGTATCCCTGCACTATTAAAGTTCATCAAGCATCTTCGTGATCGTCATTATGCAGGATAAACTAGAAATAAAGTTGTTCCATAGGTACCTTATCACTATTACCTAATGACAGCAGTGCTGATTATCAACTATATGAATCTAATTTGCCGAATAATTCATGAAATAAAGCATCATATTTTTTTCAACAGCTCGCTCAACATGGGAAGGAATTGACGATGCTCCTAAATACACGAATGATGTTCACTAAAACCAAAGTTTTTGACGGAAATACAACGAACTCGAAAGTGGTCTTTTGAATTTATGCATCCACTTCATTTGAACTTTGGTGGATAGTTGTTTCATTGGCAATCATACCACATCTCCTTATTTTTAAATTACATGACTTAACAATAAATAAAGTGGTCTATATACCTGCTATGTCTTCCATTTGCATACAACCAAGATATCTGAGGGCTTCTTTGTAATAGTCTGCATGGTTTCCCATCAATTTGTAGTAGTTACTTGATAAATCATAAAACCTACTGTGCACCGTGGTGACGCCATCGAATGTTTCCATGATACCGTGGCATTCTTCAACAAGAGTCTGAAAATATACGTGAATCTATGAAAACTTTCCAGATGGCATGAAAAAGGCAAACCCTGCATAATGATCTCACAGAGAACCTTAAATTTTTATGAAAATTACCAAAAAGAAATTTACCCCCTGCCCTAGGTATTACAATAACCCTTCTTTTAACATTCCATTTGACTCCTAAATAATTGTAGGGTCAAGAGTGATGAAGATATCTAAGTTATTAGTAATGCTAATGTTTTTTATATGGAAATAAAAATCAGCAAATATAATTGCACAACGCTTACCTTAGTTTTCTCCATTTCTTTAGTCCTCAAACAAATTAGTCCACTTGATGTCATACATAGTACTTTAGCTTCATCACTGGCCTTCACCTACAAACAAAAGTTTCTTTAATTATAAAATGTAGATTCACATCTGTTGTTATATCTGCTTAGGTCAAATCCCAAATATTTATTTGCATGTATTCATCAATTGTACATTAATGGGACTTCACAATGATTAGTGTTAATTTTGCATAAATTTATCTGATGCTAGAAAAACATATACAGTGGATTTATTATTATTCATTGGAAACTAATTTTCATGGATTTCGTTGGTATGGGGAACCACAAATTTAAATGGTCAACAAAAGTACAAATTTTCTATAGGCTTGTATTCAGACTTAAGCAAAACCATGAATTCAAATATCACAAAAATACAATTTTTCCTCAATCCATGAAAATTGGTACCCATGAAAATAAATTAATACAGTGCTTCTGTCGTATGAAGTCTCGCTTCTTCAACATCTTGTCTCTTGTGAAGGATATAAAAGAATAACTGGAAAATAATTTCTTTCCTGCATGATGGACAAACGCAAATTTCATGTGGTAAAACTCTTAACAATTGAACAGATTCTTCATTTTCTTTAGGGTAATAAACAAAGTCTAATAGAAATAAAGCTAAATCAAAGGAAGCCTTGGCTTGCTCATAATCCTTGCCCCATGTTGTTATATGCATATGATGCAATACTAAACAACACAGAGGGAGAGATATTATTTTGTCTGGAATTCATTCAGTAGTACTGTTTGAGACGATAAGCGAACTGCACATATTGTAAAAATAAATCTAAAATCTGGCTTGTTAAAAATTTCTTCTTAAGAATTCTGACGTACAGAATCTAGACAAAGGATGCACAACCCACTACTTTTGATGAAGTAATAATAATCTTGATTGAAATCCATTTATTTGATTTCTTTGCCAGATTTATTTTATTGATATTACTACATGGCTTTCTTCAATTCACAGTTGTGGCGTGATCGTCAGTTTGTAAAGAATTCCGCACAAACTGCTGCTAGGGGCCATCCAAAACTTGCAGTGAGGTGAGAGTTTTTTTGCTCCATATTGAAGGCCTTACTGTGAATTTGAGATGAAAAACAGCAATTTGCTTTTTGTGTTTTTAGCTGTGCATATACTGATTTTGTGTCATGGATGGATACCCCATACCCTTTCTTTTCTATTAGTACATTTACTTGAAATAGGAATTGAAGATTATATTCTATTATGGCATAAGGATTAATGGAAGGAGACAATGAACACGGCTACTGCAATCATAGGGGGAGGGTTGAGCGCTCAAACATGTTTAACCCCGCCACATTCTTTATATGCCTGTCCCAAGTCAGGAGCCTGTAGTTCAGTGATTGTTGTTGGTTCATGTCTGCCATATTTGTTTGTCACAAATTGTTTTGTTATAAATTAGGCTGTCAGCTTTCTCAATTGAATTGTTTCATATTTTTCATGTCGGGGCCATATATCGCTGACTATACGGTATGGGTTTTTCTCATTGTTGAAGGCCATACGGTTGCCTATAATTGCTTACATCCACTTCATTTAAACTTGGGTGTATAGTTGTCTCAATCATACCACATATCCTTATTTCTATATAGGTATAAAAAGAAAAGAAAATTTTACTGTAATTCATCTACATGTATGATGAGTTTATTTCTCTTACTTGCAGTCTAAATCTTAAAGCATTAATTTCATTGACTTCATTTTGCATTGAAAAGTCTGTAGCCTCAAAAACAGATTATTAAAGGAAAATCCGCTAAAATTAATGTTAAAAATTAAGATCAATCATTTGAATCCTTTTCATTTTTATACGATTTGTGGTCGTATATTGGTATGACGTTGGCGTCGTCCGGCGTCGTCCGAAGACACATTGGTTTTCGCACTCTAACTTTAGTTTAAGTGAATGGATCTCTATGAAATTTTACCACAAGGTTCAATACCACAAAAGGAAGGTTGGGATTGATTTTGGGGGTTATGGTACCAACAGTAAAGGAATTAGGGGCCAAAAAGGGGCCAAAAATAAGCATTTTTGTAACTTCCAGACACAACTTGTGTGTTAGTGTATGGATCTCTCTGACATTGTACCACAAGGTTCCATATCACAAAAGGAATGCTGGGATTGATTTTGGGGGTAATTGCCTCAAAATTTTAGGAATTAGGGGCCAAAATTTTGAAAAAAGGGGCAAAAAACAAGCATTTTTCTAGTTTCATGACAATAACTTGTGTGTAAGTGTATGGATCTTTCTGAAATTGTACTACAGGGTTCCATATCATAAAGGGAAAGCTGGAATTGAGTTTAGGGGTAATTGCGAAACGTTTAGGAATTGGGGGCCAAAAAGGGGCCAAAAATAAGCATTTTTCTAGTTTCCAGACAATAACTTGTGTTCAAGTGTATGGATCTCTCTGAAATTGTACTGCAAGGTACCATACCACAAAGGGAAGGCTGGGATTGATGATGGGGGTAATTGCCTCAATATTTTAGGAATTAGGGGCAAAAAAGGGGCAAAAAACAAGCATTTTTCTAGTTTCAGGACAATAACTTGTGTGTAAGTGTATGGATCTTTCTGAAATTGTACTACAAGGTTCCATATCACAAAGGGAAAGCTGGGTTTGAGTTTGGGGGTAATTGCCCTAAACGTTTAGGAATTTGGGGCCAAAAAGGGGCCAAAAATAAGCATTTTTCTAGTTTCCAGACAATAACTTGTGTTCAAGTGTATGGATCTCTCTGAAATTGTACTGCAAGGTACCATACCACAAAGGGAAGGTGAGGATTAAGTTTGGGGGTGATGAATCATAAGGGGGTTCAATAAATTTGGGGGGGGGATTTTTTTTTTTTTTCTTTTAAAATTTTCCATTTTAAGTTGGTTATTTCTGATTTACATTTAAAAGCAAATAATAATGATATGGTAGGAGATACACACCAAACAGGATGTGTAAATTATTATATAATAAGTATTGTGCAATAGCAAGAAATTTTCAATTGCACAGTATTGCACAATAGCAAGAAATCTTCAATTGCACAGTATTGCGCAATAGCAAGAAATCTTCAATTGCACAGTATTGCGCAATAGCAAGAAATATCCAATAGCACAATATTGCGCAATAGCAAGAAATTGTCAATTGTACAGTATTGCGCAATAGCAAGAAATATTTAATTGCACAGTATTGTGCAAAAGAAGATACTTCGTATAAATTGCTTATTTCTTGACCAATTTCAATGGGGTTTTATTCTTGAATTCTTGGGGTTCTTTAATATGCTGAATCTAACCGTGTATTTAGATTTTGGATTTTGGGCCCCGTTTTTAAATTGGTCCACATTGAGGTCCAAAGGGTCCAAAATTAAACTTTGTTTGATTTCATCAAAAATTGAATTATTTGGGTTCTTTGATATGCCGAATCTAACCGTGTATTTAGATTCTTAATTTTTGGTTTCGTTTTCAAATTGGTCTACATTAAGGTCCAAAGGGTCCAAAATAAAACTTAGTTTGATTTTAACAAAAATTGAATTCTTAGGGTTCTTTGATATGCTGAATCTAAACACGTATTTAGATTTTTGATTACGGGCCCAGTTTTCAAGTTGGTCCAAATCGGGGTCCAAAATTAAACTTTGTTTGATTTCAACAAAAATTGAATATATGGGGTTCTTTGATATGCTGAATCTAACCATGTATTTAGATTTGTGATTTTTGGGCCCCGTTATCAACTTTGTCCACATTGAGGTCAAAAGGGTCCAAAATTAAACTTTGTTTGATTTCATCAAAAATTGAATTCTTGGGGTTCTTTGATATGCTGAATCTAACCATTTATTTAGATTTTGGATATTAGACCATAATAGGTGAATGTCCAATTTAAAAATTTTAAGTTCTTAGACCACATTTATTCTGTGTCAGAAACCTATGCTGTGTCAAATATTTAATCACAATCCAAATGCAAAGCTGTATCAAGCTTGAATGTTGTGTCCATACTTGCCCCAACTGTTCAGGGTTCGACCTCTGCGGTCGTATCAAGCTGCGCCCTGCGGAGCATTTTATTTATCTTTACTATGTTCTAACCCCTGAACCACACCCTCTAACTATTTTTAATAGTCCTATGCTAAAGACAGCTAATAGGATGTTACATTTGTAAATACCTCTTAAACCCAGTATTTATAATTCAATTCAAAAAGCTATTTTCTGATTTTATTTATATGCATGGCAATAATATTGAGTAACTTCTTGCATAAGACATTTTTAACAATACCTTCTCTTTCAGTTTCTCTAAAAACTCTACACCAGCTTTTGGATCTGAAATACAAAAAGTTTAAAATTTATAAATAAACAACCATCTTCCACTCTTAGACAAACAATAAATCTATGTCACAATTCAATCTACCTTTACTTGTTTAATATAAACCCCACATGGAATTTATCACTGGGTTTTAACTTGTCATGAGAAACGTGATCAGTACAACTAGAAGTTCAGGAACTGTTTACCCTCCTTGAACACCTGGGTTCACCTGGGGTTCATGTTTCTCAATCTTTAGTTTTCTGTGTTGAAGATTCTTGTTTGAAGATTTTTAATAAATTATCCTTTTTATTTCTGTTTATATGTACATGAATATTTGTATTACAGTATTAAATTTCTGCTTTTGATTAACCATGAAATCCTAAAAAATGGAAAGTAAGTCTATGAAAGTACTAACCTGTAATCTGCCTGACAATACATGCTCCCATCTCTGCCAAAGCCAGTGGACTGATCCTGAAAATACAGTAACACATGAAGTATTGCTGACAATATACAGATTATATTGAAAAGTCTTACAGTTACGAAAAAAAATTCTTTTGATTATATATTGGAAAAATTTGAAACATCTTTTTATTAATGTTTTGCAATATCCATTTAGTTCTATTATTATCTATGCTTAAATTAAAACAATTACAAAGAAATTCAAAACAAACTTTACCAAAGGGAAATGAACACCTAATCCAAACAATCAAGAAATATATAGTGAAGTACCTTCAAAGACCCACAATAACTTTTTCTGGATCAGCCATCAGCAAAAACTGAGAATTTATTCTTTAAAATAGTATACACACTGAAATGTCTCTCCTATTTTACTGATCATGATCGAATTTAGGTTGAAAGCCTTTCAGATAAATGTTTTACTACAAGTGTCACATTAATTTCACATTATTAATGATCCATGTAAATGAGGTCAAGGTCAAATCAACCATGCCAGATGGATGTGTACTATAAGTATCTGAGATATAGACTTGACAACAAAAACTAAACATTGATCTCTGATACATGAAGTCAAGGTCAGGTGAGCCCTGTCAAATAGACATTAACCTTGCAAGGATTCCATATATCAAATACAGTTATATCCCATTAATATATTAAGTGAGAAATTTTCCATTTTGAAATATTAAGCTTAAACAAAATAGTTAAAGACTGCTGTCACCGCAGCTGTTTCAGCATCCCTATTTCTTGCTTTCTGCAACAAAATTATAAAGTCCTTGCCATTTTATAAGTAATCATACTGTCGACTTGCGTGTACTCACCTGTGTTCAAAATCTGATATAAAATGTTCATACAACTGAAATTAAAACCAAGATATGTGTTTATAAACAATGATAAATGTACAATTAGTATTTAAATGGGTTTGGAATTATAAACTTATATAGAAAATTAATATAACTGGCACTTTTTTCCAAATATCTTTTTTCATTTTTTTACTGCTTTCAAATTATTTGTTAATTTTCATGCAAAGTTGTGAATATGACATATATATATGTTAGTAATGTAACTAAAGAAATTTCTGGCACTGATAAGTTGTCACTGGAGTTGTTCAATTAATATACATGAGCCATTTAGCTGACCCATTAATTAACACACAAAAATCTCTGTGATACCAAATTGCATGCAATGTCTTATTAAACTTAGGAAATTAACAAACTATTAAAATTCATATAAAACACATTCTATTATCTTTCCAAGTTTCTTTGGTGTTGTATCTAAATAAGAAAGTTGTCTAAAGTCTACTATGATTGCATTAGGCTGGCTTCCAGCTTTACCATATAGGATTATCAAAATACATATATATAGAAATAAGAAACCATAAGATTTTTTTAACAACTATAAGTTTATCCTTTTCTATTATGTCTTTCACAAAAACTCAACTGATTTATATCATGAATTAAAAATGATGTAAACCTGGCAATACATGATAGGCTTTAACCATCAGTCCACCACAAATTAATGTCATACTCACTTTAACCAGGCCATCTCCTTTGGCAAATGTTGGATGTTTCACAAACTTTAGAAGTCGTAATGTTAACTGATGCCATAACCTGGAAGATTAATTTATGAATATTAAAGATACTATCTGCATATTTTAACATATTTTAATAAAAGTGCTATTGTGTCACTCAAAATAGACTACTTTCACATTTGTGCATTCCCCCCTCACAATAACAAGTGATTGTTCATGATTGATGTCATTCACTTGTGAGGTTCGACCATTGATCTGTAAGCATGGTAAGAGCACCATTCTTATTAGAAAATCACATTATCCCCATCCCGATTCAAACCCTGACCTCTGTGTTACAAGTCAGAGCTCTAACCAATTGACCTAAAGAAGAACTTCCCAAGCTCAACCGGCTTTCATGTCGATTTGGCCCAAAGTCAATCCGTCTAAGTCGATTCAGCCCCATATTTAAAGTCAATTTGGCCCAAAGTCAATCTGTCTAATTCGATCCAGCCCCATATTTAAAGTCGATCTGGCCCTATATTTAGTCGATCTGGCCCGAATTAAAAATAAATTTATGAGGAATAAAAAGTCATATGTATGAATTGTAATAGATACATGTATATGAATTTTTAATGACATAAAAGGAGGATGGTAAAAAAGTGTGCCTTTGACAAATATTGAAATATTCAATTTTCATTCGATGAGATATTTATTGGAATATTTTTTGAATATCTCAAATACTTATACAGTTACATTAAGATTCAAATCAATTTATCACCTGAAGGTCGTCAAAGTAATTGGGCTATCTATGTCACAGTTTTTGGCAAAATTTTTAATACAACTTTGGCTCATATGACTAGAACTGAAAATCAAAAAAATAATGCATTTATCTCTTTTATTATAGATCTAAAATATTACTGATTGAATTCTTTCAAAATAGATGAACATAAAAAAGGTAAAAGTGTTCTTAAATAAAATTACAGTGTTCCAGCTAGGATTTGAAAATAGAGGGGCGCGTTTTTAAAAAAGGCCCTTTAGCGCGTTCTCCTGAAAAAAATCAATTAGACAAATACTTAATATTACCACATAATGACATATTTTTAGCAAGCATGTAGCTAAGTTAAATACTCTATACTACATCTTACATTGAAAATAGGTTTGGTTGTGAATTTAAATAAGAGTGCCAATGAGACAATTGTCTTTATTTCGATCTTGAGAAATAGATTGATTCAACAAATAAGTTTGTTAATTCAACTTTGAAAGTTTATTATCAATTCAACAAGCATCTCCGTAAATTTCATGTTGAGCGTATCTAATAATATCAATAAGTTTGTCAAAACGGATTTCAATAAGAAAATTGATACAAAAATCGGACTTTCGAGAGTTCCGTAATCGGCACAATAATAAATTAATTTGACTTTGAAAGTTTATTATCAATTCAACATGCATATCCGTATATTTCATGTTGAGTGTATCTAATAATATCAATATTAAAGTTAGTCAAAACGGATTTCAATTTAAGAAAAATGATATAAAAATCGGACTTTTGAGTGCTCCGTAATCGGCGGAATTTACAATAGAAGAACAATTGCGATATCTGACAGAAACCTTTCTTCTTCTTGATTTTTCATAAAGGTAAAGAATTAAATTATTTTTTTACCTTTGATGGTCATTATTCTTGAAAAAAAGATGTAATAGACTGGCATGTCTTTGATATTTTCTTCTTGTCATTTTCGAGTTGGTCAATTTTTCTTTTTTTCGTCGGCATTTTGCGTGTTGACGATTTACAATATACTATTGGAATGATTCTTTTTTAATGAACGTTATTTTATAAATAACAATTACAATAGAAATGAACATCGTTCACTTTTATTTTATAACTTCTATATTGCATCGTCAGGTGTTAAAAAATCAATTCATTTAACTTGGATGTTTGGTGCTTCAGGGCAAAGGGATTAGACAGGGTCGTAAATTTCACCTGATTAAGTAACTGACTCTAATCAAATAGGTGATTATATACAGGAAACAAGTGTTAACAATTTTAATCTGTTGTCTTAAAGAAGTGTGTGTATAAAGAACTCAACAAAATGGCGACGATATGAGGAAAAAAGATCGTTGTCTAACTTTTTTCAAAAGGGCACAGAGGGGCGCATAAAAAAGGCAGAGGGGCGCAAAATTTCGGGGGCGGGGCGCGGCGCCCCTCCATTTCATGCTAGCTGGAACACTGAATTATATGTATTAAAATTATCAGATCTCCAATTTCGAATCTAAAAATTTTTCTTTAAAAACGTATACCAGTATGTTGTACCTTATTTCATAAATTTTCATTTTAATGATGTAAAATAATATGCTCACCGACTTTGTTTTTACTGTATACATCATTCAAAGTGGGGTTCTACGTGAAAAAATACCACAAAACTTCAAAATAAGCATAACGTCATCATGTTATAGGCCGTAAAACATTGAATTTTGATATTTTTCACTGCCAACTAGGTAACAGATTGGTTAATAGACCAAACACGAAGTCAGTGACCATATGATTATTTTTTATAATTCAAACGGAAATTCATGTATAATTTTTTAAAGAAAAATCTATGGATTTGAAATTGGAGATACATGACAATTTTAAGACAAGTTTAAGAACTTTTTTCGCTGATATTATGTTGAGTTTTCTATACATATGTTCACCTAGTTTGAAAGAATGCAATAAGTAATATTTCAGTTATTAAAAGATATAAAT
Organism: Mytilus californianus; assembly: GCF_021869535.1. NCBI lineage: Eukaryota > Metazoa > Mollusca > Bivalvia > Mytilida > Mytilidae > Mytilus > Mytilus californianus. The sequence continues at coordinate 16,178,653 of NW_026262626.1, forward strand.
GCATTATTCTTTACAATTTTCAATTATATTTGAAAGAGCCAAAGTTGTATGCAAAATTTTACCAAAATCTCGGAGTGGGACACAGCCTATTTACTGTTCCTTGACCTTAAACATGTTAAATGAGTACGGATGATTAAGCAGTATAAAACAATTATGTTGATAATGTTTTTATTACAAATTTTCAAGACTATCGTGTATGCATAATTAAAATAAAAGCATATATAACAGAATGTAGTACCATCAATATTAATCAGCAGTAATTAACATTTTTTCAACTGACTGTGATCTTAACAAGATTTAATTAAGTGATTACGACTGGTGTTTCTTTGGTTCACGATCCTCAGACAATTGTTGAATAAACAAGACAATTATAGACATTGATTTGATATAAACAAGTCATTATCATGATTACATAATTATACGTTCCATTGGAGTAATAACTATATATTTCCATGATATTCCAAGTTATCATGGAAAATAACTTCATATTTACATACTGATGTTGCTTTAAAAGCAGTACCAATCATTCTACTTTTCGTATTGATTTTAAATTAATTATCTGAATGATCCTCCATTATTAGGCATACTTCACTTACCTGCTGGCATTAATCATTGATGCTTTGTGTTAATTCCATTTACCCTGAATCAAATATGTCACCAAATCCTCAGATGTTAATATAAATTATTCATTATTCTATTATGGGGGCAGATCGACGTGAGAGGAAACGACTTGGAACTTGGGGCTAGAACAACCCTCAACCACTTATGGCTGGCTTAGTATGTATCTACTACTCAAGGAAAGCATGATAGAGTTCGCGAAACTTCTTTTTTTCTCTCTGTCAGACCAAGTACTAACAGAAAGCAAACTGAAGGCCATACTTCAACCTTTGTTTACTTCTTACACCTTGCGACTTGGATGGAGAGTTGTCTCATTGACACTCATACCACATCTTCTTATCTATTTTTACTGGTCCTTCATTTTTTTGTAAATTATAACCTAGTTTGTTATAAAAGATATTATGGTTTCAATCATTAGACAATGCAATTAAGATACAAAAAGAACCATCTTTGATACATACCAATCATGCCAATATGTATTTTAAGATTTAAAGGGTTTCCTTTTTATATATTGTCAAGGCTGTAAGTTTGTATTTCAATATACCTTTTGGAAAAAAACTGTTTCAATACAGAAAATTGTGTTTTCACATAGTCCAGTTAGGTATTATAATAATGTTTGCCATTTGCAATTTGTCAATAAACAAAATAAATGCGGTATTGGTTGAATTGTCTGTCATGAATTTCGATTAAATGAATTAGCGGTTGAAACAAATGATTCGCTGCTGAAAAGTTTTTGAAGAAATCCTCACAAAAACACTATGGTCGTAGCCAAACTATGTGGTCTGTCAGGAAATCAGGAACACACAATTGTTCTTCCCCTTATCAATGTTCAAGTCCTTCATTTAGGCTTCAACGTATTGCAGCTGTTTTCAATTTGTGTGCAAACATTATGTTCAACATGTGTAACCCCCAACTTCGACATTGAAATTTCTTTAAGTGGTTCTAAAGTTACAATAAAATTGAGAATGGAAATGGGGAATATGTCAAAGAGACAACAACCTGACCAAAGAGCAGACAACAGCCGAATGTATGATTTCTGACCACAATATAACGCAAGGTAGAATAAACGTATTTACACTTTTAGTATTAAGCTATATTTTGCCTCCGAATGACCTTAGATCTACCCCGAATCACCTTTTGACGTCAGGCAACAATCACTTTTTAATTGTGACGTCAAATGTTTTGAATTATGATGTCAAAGTTTACGGGAACCTGTGTGATTTTACTTAATGGCGGACAAATTTGCATACAAGTGTAAATACGTCTATAGGAAACCAGTGTCCAATGATTAGACAAACTACCAACAAGACGGAATGAACCACAATGACCACTTTTCTGTGTCAAACATGAAAAAGCTGGACCTGGTGAAATTTTGGCAGTCAGGACCGACAGGTCAGATGGTTTTTGCAAAGTCTGGCCTGAAGTCACAGGCTGTTAAAAAAAACTAAATCTAGAGCAGAGCAAAAAGCCAAAAGCTTTTACAAAGATAAATTTGGACACCCTGGTATCACAAAGTTAAGTGGTGTGCTTGGAGGTTCTCTGAATCTGAATTGAGCTTCCAGACTCATCTGACATTTATTTCATCATTAAAATGAAGACCCTATATTTTCATTCAAATGTTAAGAAAGGGTTTGTTTACTGTTGAAACAAGTGAAGTTCCAGTGTCCGTGACTGTGGCTCACACCGATGGCGATGAGCTTATTAATTCAGGAAATCTGAAAATAAAATGAATCGGACGTCAGTTATACTTTTTGTTATAAAAGTCTTCAAGCTGGCCCCATTCTGTGGCCACATCCCCAGTAGCTTTTCTTTGTTGTTCGGCTAAATAAGCACCAACGTTTCTCGGCATGACGATATGTTTTTGAACAAACGAAAAAGATTTATACAAAGGGAGATAATTCACCAATTTCGTACTTTTGTATGGTACGCGTGTTTACTATAATTATATTTATGCCATTTTTTTCAATCATTTTTCTACACGTTTCCGTCTTATTGTTTCCCATTTTAAAAAAAGTTTTGTTATTTTTTTATATGTAACATAATAGTCATGGCCATATTTATTTTTTGTTGGCGGGATTCAGATGCCGGATTCATATTGGACGCGACTTTAATACCTAATGTTAATCATTTGCATTTGTGCCATTAAAATATCGTCTATTGTCTATCAAATGACAGAGATACATACAACGTTAAAAATTAATGCTTAATTTATGTGCTAACGTCCAGTAGGCCGGGCAACATTTCATGCATATTCAGGATCGTCGTCTAGTAAATTAATCGTGACAGTTTTAGATGCCTTCCCCCTATGAAAAGGAATGTAGTGTATGCGCCAACGAGACAGCCTGAATTCAGTGGTTGTCGTTGGTTCGTGTCTGTGCTGTGGCGGATCCAGGACCGCCCTTTTTTCACGACCAATGCTTTTGAATGAGGACAAATGGTTGGAACCCCCCTTTTCAAAATAAATGGCTGGTTCAGCCACCTGCTGTCACATTTGTTTTTCGTTAATTTGTTTTGTTATAAATTAAGCCGGCGTTAGTTTTCTCAATTGAATTATTTCATATTTTTCATGTCGAGGCCGACTAAACAGGTTTTCTCAATGTTGAAGGCCGTACGGTTGCCTATAATTGCTTACATCCACTATATTCAAATTTTGTTGGATAGTTGTCTCATTGGCACTCATACCATATCTCCTTATTTTTATATTGAAATATATGCTGCTTATATATCTTATCTCCATGCTCTCTGTTGTAATGTTATGTATATGTTATATTAAAGGCTCTCAAGAGCTTATTTTTGGACTGTTATATGTGAACCGAATCAAACTAAAACTTTCGTATTCGTATTATAAGATTTGTACACGTGAGAGCAATTACAATTAAGCCCGGACAAACGGACAGACGATAGACGGTAGACGGTTCAACCTCAGTTCTAAACCAGAACCATATCAAAATTCGTCTCATTATTTCATGATTAAGAAATTACTGGACAGGCAATGCCGGTGATAAGTAATAATATTGATACATTTTAATTGATGTAGTGAGCTCCTTTCGGTGGTGATGCTAGCACATATATACATGTAAAATAATTAACTTTTAATCCACCAATTCCACTATGCTGAAAATGATGAATTAGAAATCACAAATTCCAAATGCATGAGGCCAATGGTTAATTCAGACGTTTTACCTATACCACCCAAAATTTTGCCTAGTTTGGGGGCCTTTTTCAGAATCCAGGATCCGCATCTGACCTTTAGTTTATCATAAAGTGACTATACAGCTTATGTTCAGTTAGCAGTTTTGTATGCTAGTCTTTGATACTGCAACATAGTAGAACACATTAAGAAAAGGCAAGACAGCTGAGCAAACGGGGCATTTAGCTTCACTGGCTCGATCAGAAGTATAGTATGACATTTTTATTATTTTTATTATAAAGAGATTGGGACTATAAGATCCTATAGTTATTTTTTTTCGTTTTTTTTTTCATTTGATTTAAACGTTCATTCTTATATTGTTAAATCGTCCTGAACGTGCATGGAATATTTGCCACTTATTTTTAAGCAACCAACAAATAATTGAGGGTGTGGATGGGGTTTACAGAATAGAGAATTATGGACAAAACGTATAAAGAATAGAGAAAAATGGACCAAAAAATAAAAAATAGAGAATAATGAGGTGTTAAAATATAAAGAATAGAGAATAACGGGCAAAAAGTATAAAGAATAGAGAAAAATGGCCTAAAAGATTAAAGAATACAGACATGAAGGACCCCCATCCAGAGCCTCATAATTAATATTGTAAACTAAATATTCATGAAGGTGTAGTGAGACTTTGGACTTGTTCTATAGTTGAACACGATTTTTTTGAAAGTCCACATATTGACGTCTCACGTAAATCGAGTCAAAATGTGGCGTTGCTGAGGACGCCTTGTATAGATTGTGATGTCTGGTAAATATATAGGTCATAGTTACGTAGGTAGTAACGTCGAAGATGGCGATGATGTACACTGCTTTCATCATATCGTTATTTTTTAGCCTTTTTGTTGAAGTTATTGCCCACTGTATACCTTTAACCAAGCCAGTTGATTTCAGCGCCGCTAAAGCAGGCATTATAATTGTATGGGAGGTATTTAGGTAAGTTATGTACGGACAAAGTTAATATCATTTTAGAATCTCTGTACTTCAAGGTTAGAGTTCTGCAGGAATGAGTTTCACACAAAAAAACTTACGACTAAAATTGATCGTAATACAATTCAGTATTCTTACTATCAATTTTAGTCGTAAGATTTTTTGTAAACTCATTCCTGCACTCCGTTTCACAAAAAAAATATTACGACTAAAGTTGATCGTAAGTATGGCTATTACAATATATCTTAACGGTTAAGTTATTAAAATTTCAAATTACTGATAATTTGAAACATTCAGGCGACCTTTATCAGTATTGTATAATTACTCATCAGCATTGTATAATTACACAATTTCTTATTTATTTCTTTGTATAGAAAAACCAGACATTTGTTTGCAGCATGATGTATATATATTATCAATATTATGCATCTTCTTTTAATTTTTTTACAGAAATGAAAGTTTTACAAGGACTAATGCAGCATGATCAATGGAGAATTAAAGAGTCCGAAGAAGAAATGCATGGTGAGATTAATTTTATTGAAGTGCAATTTTAACTATTAGATATCGCAGGACCATATTCCGGGATATCACAACAGTATCATATCTTGATCAAACAAAACCCTTCCCCTTCGAACTTAGGAATAACGGTGTGTCCAAAAAGTATACCGGGCCTTATAAATAATTGTAAATAATTTTATGCTTTGTCTTGATTGATGTGCTCAGTGATTGCTTTGGGTGTTCCTAATTAGTTTGCTCAAATATTGCAGCCCTCATCATAAGATTAATCAAAAACAAAGAATATCGTATACCGGAACTTACATTGAGTCTACAGGCAATCTACAGCAAAATGGATACAATTCGGCAGAGTAAGCACAAGTTTACATCTGAACTGACCACTTGGAAACGCACAATTATGACAAACACTTCCAAACTTAGAAGCTTGAACAAGGAAATTAGGGAACAGCCAGTAGAAGATACAGTTAAGAGAATTATGGACACCGGACGATATGCAGGTTGGTATAAATATCCGTTAAGACTAAAACAAATTTTAAGCATGCGTGCATGAGTTTGTGTCATAATGTTATATTTATCATATTTATTTTCGACTAAAATAAAGAAGTAAAAAGGAAATGAAATTGCATTAAACAATATTACATTAAAACTGCATTGTCAAAATTATTTGTTCTCAATACATACATCTGACGCCATCATCGTGATTCGGTTGACCGTGATAGAACAAATGTCGTAGCCAAAGCCCATGCAGTCATCTATTCTTCGATTTTGACATCATGCATGGAATGCGATTTTTAACCAAATTTTAGTTTTACAAAAAATAACCTTTGGAAACATTTAATATCAGATCATAAACACCAGTTAATGTACCGCACGGCGCGATGATGAACATCATTTCGCAAGGAAAACGTGAAATACCTAGTATAAAAATAAGATGTGGTATGATTGCCAATGAGACAACTATCCACCAAAGTTCAAAAGAAGTGGATGTAAGCAATTATAGGCAACCGTACGGCCTTAAACAATGAGAAAAATCCATACCGTATAGTTGGTTATTAAAGGCCCCAACATGAAAAATATGTGTTTATTCTCTATCTTCTGTAAATATGCAAAATTTCATAGTTTACAAAACGAAACGTATACATTAGTACTACACAGCTATTTCCAATTCGTTAAGTAACCCTAACGTGAGGGTACCCAAATTGCACATATTTTGTCAGTTTTTTTCACCTACGTGTATTTAAGATCCAGACAAAAGTTTCAATTCTGTGTATATTTTGTAGATATATCCTTAAATTAATAATTACTATATAATTCCACGAATTAAATTATGAATCCTTATTAACCAACTTACTACATTATGTATAGAAATGCCCATGCTTTATAAATGGAAAATTTCGACAACTGGTCATTATGAACGGAGAAATTGCTGAAGCCAGTCATTACGAAATCTCAGTCATGCATTACGAAATCACACCCGTGCATTACGAAATCACAGCCATGCATTATGAACAGATGAAACGGGACATCGATTAAATCAAAATGTCGTTTATTTCTTTAAATAAGTGACAACTTTTTTTTAATTTATGAAGGTTGAAAATCAACTAATATTCCATTATTTGAAAATAACAATTCAGTGACACATATTTATGTTGATTTATTTGTTTATGTTAATTAAAAAAATCAATGGTATTTTCATTCCTTATCTTCCATCATGTCCATGGGAACAGTAAGCCGATTCAACATTATACATTTAGAGTTCACTACAAGGCCTTCAACATTGGGATTCAAACTCAACAGACAACGGTTAACAGTAATTGCAAAAAGAATAATTGATATATGGTCTTTTCCAGTTGTCAAAAATGAAACTCAAAGAACAAGTGCACACACATAAAAAACAATTCCATCTCAAAAATAACGCCATGTTTTATGAACAAACACATATTTAATTATAAAATTTGTCAACAGAAGCATCAAAGTACATATGTTTTTTTTTTTTCATAATGGCCCTGATACATATATCCTTAATAATAATTATGGACTCTGACTGTTCTTGAATGAAGTTGGTTAATAAAAGTATCAATATATGGACTTTTTTATATTGGCCCTGTAACATGCCCTTGGTATTAATAATGGCCTCTGACAGTTGTAATGGCCCTCGGCGTTGCCTCGGGGCCATTACAACCATCCTTGGCGATTATTAATACCAAGGGCATGTTACAGGGCCAATATGAAAAAGTCCATACATTAATACTATAATACTGAATCATAGGGAAATGGGTTTGAACCGACCTCCAAACTACCCAAGATTATGTAATGATGAGTACCGTAAGGCCTGGGTTTTTTACGGGACTGACTTAACCACGCGGTTAAATTGTTAAAGAACATCTTAACCGGGATCGAAAGCACGTTTTTATATATTTTCAAAATGGTTTATAGCTTAAATATTTTTCTCCAACCGTTGCGTTTCTTCTTTCCAGTTAACATGATTATGGTTTATAGCTTAAAATGTTTCAGATTGTTTTTAACAATTTACAAGTTTAAGCATAAAAAACTATAGGGCTATGATTGCATCCATGCTTAAATATACATCTATAAATATCGAATATCTGACTTTTGTTTTATTTGGAATTCTCCAAATTTTTATAGCAATTCGACATTAGTCAGTGCGTACTATTCATTTTTAAAATGAGAAATAGATTCCTCGGACATATTTTAATTGCTTATTTTCAAAAGTCACGGTTGCAAAAATTTGATATGTTTCATTTAAATGCAATATTTTTTATTTAATTGGTATATTTCTTCATTTAAATGCATTTTTTTTTTTATTTAAATGGTATATTTCTTCATTTAAATGCAATATTTTTTATTCAAATGGTATATTTTTTCATTTAAATGCAATATTTTTTATTCAAATGTTTTAATTTGTCATTCAAATGCAATATTTTTTATTCAATTGGTATAACTTGTCATTTTAATGCAATATTTTTTATTCAATTGGTATAGTAGTTTTTTTATTTTTAATGCTAGAGTTTCATCAGAGCCTGACTATATTGCTAATGACAGTAGTAAATTTATCCCAGTAAATACTGATTATATAATAGATAAAGAACTTCTCACTAGAAAAAATCAAGATAAAGTCTTAGATACCAGGGGAAAAGACCTATTAGATTTATGTATAAGTAATCAACTAAGATTTTTAAATGGAAGAGTGCTGGGTGATATGTTTGGTACATATACATGTCATACACCAAACGGGTCTAGTACTGTTGATTATGTTATTCTGTCGGAGAGTATCCTGGATCAAATATTGTATTTTAAGGTCTCAGATTTTATACCAACATTGTCAGATACTCATTGTAAACTAGAATGGGAAATACTTGCTACTTATAAGCAAGAAAATCTATCTCAAGATAATAATACACATCCCTTGTCACCTAATTTTAAATGGGATGATGGCTCGACTAATAACTTTCTAATGGCACTGGGCTCTGCTGACATTCAAACCCAATTACACAAGTTAAACAATAAGACAACACACAACTCACAAATCTCAGTTGATGACACATGTCGAGAGCTTAGTAATATTATACACTTAGCTGCATGCAAATCTTTAAAAAGACAAAAAATAAACAGTAAAAAACATAAAAAACACAAAAAGTGATTTAACAAGGACCTAAAAAATATGAGAATACATCTGATAAATTATGGGAAAATATACTCAAAGCATCCAAAAGACCCACTTGTTAAAAATCATTTTTACAAACTTTATCGTCAGTACAATAAAACAAGGAAACAAACATACAGACAATACAAACAATCCTTGCTTAATCAATTAGAAAATTTATAAATGACTTGAAGGACACCAAAAAACATGATGACAATTATTCTACAATTGATTCATCTACATGGTTTTCACTTTTTCAAAATCTGAATACTTTACAGGATAAATTCAAGGCACGCCTGGAAGAATTACAAAAACAGCTAGATAAATTAGAGACAGTAAAATGTTTTAATGAGCTTGATATGTCCATAAAAGACACTGAAATATCAAAAGCTTTAGCTAAACTAAAACCTAACAAAAGCCCAGGGTTGGATAACATCTCAAACAATATGTTAAAACATGGTCAATCAATTCTATTACCTATTCTTAAAAAACTTTTTAACACATGTCTTTCTTCTGGAATTTATCCCAAGTGTTGGAGTGATGGTTATATCTCAACAATTCACAAATCTAGTGACATTGCAAATCCTAACAATTATAGAGGAATCACAGTGACCAGTGCCATTGAAAAAGTGTTTAATAGTGTACTAAATAGTAGGTTTGATGATTTTTTATTGAAATATAACTTAATTCATGAATGTCAATTAGGTTTTACAAAAAAAGCTAGAACTTCAGATCACATGTTTATTATTAAATGTATTTTGATAAATATTGTAATTCAAAGGATGGAAAGGTTTATGCCTGCTTTGTGGGTTTTCAGAAAGCTTTCGACACAGTCATTCATACTGGTATTAAGTTGAAATTACTATCTGCGGGCGTGGGTACAATCTAATTATAATTAAATCTACGCACTTGCTCCTCGTTGTTTATATGTCCCATGCGCGACATATAAACAACGAGGAGCAAGTGCGGAGATTTAATTTTAATTAGATTGGCGTGGGTACTTCATTTTATAATGTTATTAAACACATGTATGAATCAAGTAAATCTTGTGTTAAGATTCAATCCAAAGTAACAGATTTTTTCCAGATAAAACTTGGAGTTAAACAAGGGGACAATTTAAGTCCCAATCTATTCAAGTTATTTATTAATGACTTGCCAGAGTATTTACAAGAAAGTGAAGACCCTGTTATACTTAATGAGAAACCAGTTAATTGCTTATTATATGCAGATGATTTGGTCCTTTTATCAACATCTGCTAAAGGATTGCAAACAAGACTAAACATCCTGGAAAAATATTGTAAAGATTGGTGTTTAAGTGTAAATCCCACCAAAACAAAGGTTCTGATATTCAACAAAGCAGGCAGACACATTTGTGAAAAATTTACTTATGAAAATATGTTGATTGATAGTGTTAATAATTATAAATATCTTGGTTTGCACTTTAGTGCATCAGAGTCATTTTCATATGCTCAGAATGAACTGTATAAAAAGTCCTTGAAGGCTTATTATAAACTGTACAAGAATTTGTTATCACTTAATCCAAGCATAAGTACCAGCTTACATGTATTTGATCATACCATAAAACCAATACTCCTATATGGGTCTGAAATATGGGGAACTTTTAATCCATTCTCAGCAAGATTCAGAAATTGAACTTTACCATTTGATAAAATCTATTCCAGTTTAAAATGTGAGCGACTACATATCAAATTTTGTAAACTTGTTTTAGGTGTTCATAAAAAATCCACGAATTTTGGAATTTTATCTGAGCTAGGGCGATTCCCATTATATTATGATATGCTTAAATCCATGTTGAATTACTGGTATCGCTTGGAAAATCTTGATTCCACATTTTCTCTTCAGAGATGCTTATGTAACATCACAAAATCTTTCTCATTAAAAAAAAACCATCTTGGTATGGCTCTATGAAGTCAATTCTTGAAATGATCCCAGACATCAATCATATATCTTTACCATTACCAAAAATTAATAGCTTCAAAGCTAATATGAAAAAAAAATTAAAATCATATTTTATAGACTTGTGGAACACTGAATTGGTAAAGCATTCAGATGGTAAACTTAGAACTTATGTTACATTTAAATCAGTTTTTGGAAGAGAAAAATATCTTTCCATTATAAGGAATTTTGAACAGAGACGAAGCTTAACAAAGCTCAGAATTTCATCACACCACTTAAGAATTGAGTCCGGAAGGTATCAGGGTACTCTCCTAAATGACAGAACTTGTACTCGTTGTAACTCCGGAGATGTGGAGGATGAATATCATTTTCTATTCCATTGTGTTAAATTTAATGATGACCGCATTCATCTATTTCAAGAGATAACTAAAAGTTGCCCCAACTTTTTAACTCTTAACGCAAGAGATAAACTGATATGGCTTATGAACACAGAAGATAAGTCAATTCTCACTGCTACATGTAAATTTATTTCGAAAAATTGTTAATTATGTGGCTTTCTTGTCTGCTTCAGACACGAGGAGGACTGTGTAAATAGCTCCTTGAGTACCGCCCCTTGGTGTCTGTTGCAGTAGGGAAACCTACACTATTCTCAATACCTATTACTGCAGTATACTTTATTTGCTGTGAATACACATGAACATTTTTTTGCATTTGTGTTTGTTTTTTTGCATCAGATACGAGGAGGATTGTAAGAGCTTTTAAGCTCACAATCATAAAGAGCATCGTCCCTTGGTGTCTGTTGCAGCTAAACAATAATTTATATTTATATTTATACATTTCCAGCAAAATATTTTAAAATCAAGTGAGAAAAAAAAAAGTTTGCCACATCTCTGGAGTAGCAACTCTTAAATACTTTTTATTTAACATATAATACCTGACTTTATTTCAATAGTTGAAGTTTATTATATGAATGTCATGTAAAATACTGTATGTTGTATCAATTATATATGTTATGTGTATATGCCCCCCTGGGGACCTAATTTGGAAAATAAAACCTATCTTATCTTATCTTATCTTATCTTATATGCAATAATTACATAATGGGAAATTCTTTGACGTCACAAGGTCAAATTTGCAACAGCGTTTGTGATTGGTCGGTAATTGTTTGGATTTCTTCCCTTTCTTTCTAAATATGAGTGACCAAGAATTAAAAAAACGCGTCGGAATATCACCCCTCTAACTAAATCTGGCGTTAATGCGAGTTCGTGCACTGGCTGTTAATGCCAATAATGCCCAGGTCGAGCAAAATATGCGAGTGACCAGTAATAATAATTAATTTGACACACAACCTGTTCATGGATAGAAACAGATACCTGCGTGCATGGCAAAAACGCCTCCAATGAAAACCCTTTATGAAGAAACTCCCCTACAGTCTACACATTGAAATAAAAAAAATACATAGCTAGCGCCAACCCACCCCACCCCTTTCCCCCTCTAAGTCCAGATACATGGTATACATGTAATCATGACGTTCTCTGATGCTATATCATTTTTTACTTTTCTTGATCCTCAGAGACATTGCAGGAAAGCAGACATAAAAAAGACTAAAAAGCCTTCCAGGACTTTAGGATTATTTGGACTAAGTCACCTCTTTTTTGCTACATGATGTAGAAAAAAAATCACCTAATTACGACAGCAGAACCAGCTCACAGAGACCCACAAGAAGAGACCTGAGCTGTGATACTCCGGAACTTATTCTTTAATAAAGATAAATTGGAACCAGTTACTAACCCATGTTACAACAATAGTCCTATGACATAGGACGTACACTGTATATGAAGGCGTGAACTTCACATTTTGGACTATCTATAATATGTGCTCTCATGTCTTATACCGCATATCATTTTACATTTAGGATTCGTTGCTGAGCTTTTTTTTACTCCGAATCCCTTAAATAGAATTTTTTTCAAGCCCCACAGTAGTTCAATAACTACTATATGTCTTTGCATAAATAAGTATGCAGGGCATATTTCAAACAATATTTTTTCTTCAGGACTTTTAATTGATTTACTTTTCAATACTGCATTGGGAAAGGGAGGGGGGTATACAAGTAACTTTATTTTGTGACACAGTATATAATATAATTAGATACAAATCTCTAATGATTTGTATCGAACAAATTGTAGGATTGTACGTTAAGCTATTATCTAGAACCGTACAAAATGTATATAATAAGATACATTTAACAGGGGCGGATCCAGAACCTCGGTGTCTAGGGGGGAGGGTGTTCAGATTTAGATATTTGTATAGAGATGTATATATGCGAGTATTGGCAGTAAAGGTTATGGTGTGTGTGTGAGGGGAGGGGGAGGGAGTTCAGATCAAAGATCGTTTCTACAATTCTAAATCTTTTAGTTTTTACCATTACACTCTTTTCTTTGTCCTTTCATCTCTATTATATTTGTCCTAAACTTGCGTGAAATATTTGCCACTGGACATAAGGCAACCAAAAAACAATCAACGTATTCTTTATATTTCATCATTTCTTTATTATGTTATCTATAGGTTTGGTCCCGCCCCTTATCTACTTTTTGCACATTATTCTCTCTATGTAAACATAATTCCTGTCCTGATAAATGGTGACTCATGCATAGCATCATATGTGGTTATTAAAACAAGAAACATATTCATATTATAATTTACTGTATGCTTGGACTTATAGATAGATGTCATTAGTCCCAGATCATGTAATAAAGTAGGTCTTATAAAAATACAATAGCATTGTAATGATGATTATATATATGTATATATATATAACAAAGCCAATTTTTGGGAAAAAAGGGTATAGGGACAAGGCGTTTTTAAAACATATTAATGGGGCGCGTTTTTTTGTTCTTCGGTAGTGAGCCAGAAGAAGTCCATTTCTGGTTTTTTTTTGCATTGGGAAGATCTTCTGGCTCTCTTCCACCTATTCTTTTTTGATAGGTTGTTTAGACGGCAGAGGCACATAACAAACATATGGCGTCGTTTAGTCTAAATGACTAATAAATTTATGAATGCAGATATATTAGAATGTGAGCTGTGTTATAAACGTTTTTATGGTATGACAGCCTTAGTAGGACATCCCTGTAGGACGATAAGCTGGATAAATATAAGAACTATACACCGTCGGACAATAACAGTTAAGGGACGATTATTTGATATTCTATATATATATATATATAGGGAAGGGATTTTGATTGATTGGTGTTTTACGCTACTTTGAACACTCTTGGGCTATTCCGTGGTGGTCAGTTTAAATTTATAGATGAAGGATGGGGAAGGGAAGAGAGGGTATTATTGTTCATTTTAATCTGTCGCTATAATCATGCCTATTTTTCAGCTCTTACCTGGCAACCATATTCATATATGAAATCCTTCTGTCCCCCACCCCAACAAATAGATAAATATCAAATGGTTTTCCACTTATTTAACACAATTTTAAATTGATTGTTTGTTGCTAATTTTTAACGCCCAGTGACAAATATTTCATGCTTGTTCAGGAAAATATGAATTTAGAAGTCAGGTACATAATATAAAAACGAAGAGATGGGATGGGATATGATTGCTAATAAGGCAACTATCCACCGGAGTTCAAATATGAAGTGGATGTAAGCAATTATAGACAATCGTAAGGCCTTCAACAATGACAAAAACCTGATACTGTAAAGTCGTCTATAAAAGGCCCGATATGAAAAGTGTGAACAATTCAAACGAAAAAACTAATGGCCTAATTATACTTAACAAAACAATTTACAAAATATCAAATATGAGTCGAGACATGAACCAACGACAACCACTAAATTACAGGCTCCTGACCTGGGACAGGCAAACAAAGAATATGGTAGGGTTGATATAAAAACGAAGATGTGGTATGATTGCAAATGAGACAACTCTCCACAAGAGACCATATTACACAGAAATCAACAGCTATAAGTCACCGTACGGCCTTCGACAATAAGCAAAGCCTACACCGCATAGTCAGCTATAAAAGGCCCCGAAATCACAAATGTAAAACAATTCAAACGAGAAAACTAACGGCCGAATTAATGTACAAAAAATGAACGAAACACAAATATGTATAACACAGCAACAAACGGCAACTACTGAATTACAGGCTCCTGACTTGGGTCAAGCACATACATACAGAATGTGGCAGGGTTAAACATGTTAGCGGGATCCCAATCCTCTCCCTAACCCGGGACAGTGGTGTAACGTACAACAACATGTTTGTGAGCACTCAACCCATCCCGAAGCTGGGACAGTGGTGTAACAGTACAATAAAAGAACAACCTGCACTAATCAGTTGCAATTAGTCAAAAGATCGGTACGAGACACACAAAAAAACTTACATTAAGACAATAGACACAAAGCACCGACATTAGAGTGTTTTCAATTACTCAGTGGAAGTTTGCTCAAAGCTAATGACAACTAGTACTGAAATAAATCTTGTTCTCCCAAACTGAAGTATCAATCAGTACACAACGCGCGGCAAAGGATTTATTAAAAAAGAAAACAGTCTGAGAAACGTCTGGTTTACGTTGTATATAGATATAAGAAGATGTGGTATGAGTGCCAATGAGACAACTCTCCATCCAAGTCATAATTTGTAAACCATTATAGGTCAAAGTACGGTTTTCAACACGGAGCCTTGGCTCACACCGAACAGCAAGCTATAAAGGGCCCCAAAAATGACTAGTGTAAAACCATTCAAACGGGAAAACCAACGGTGCCGTCTAATCTATTTAAAAAAAACGATATACTTGCATATAGATCCATATACAATGAAAGTTTTTGAAACGTTGTGGTCCGAACGTTTTGACCATCGAAATTTTGCAATAGAAATAATAGTAAGGACCAGACTCCAAATGAATGTGGTTTAAGAATTAATAAACAGCTGCGCAATGAGCGCATGATACGCCCGTCGTCTTGTGTGAATTTTTATGCAATAAGCATAAATAGTTTCTGACATACGGCGTGACATGCGAAAACCCCCTTTTTTTTTACAAAAAACTCAATATCTCTAAAATAAAATTTTGAATCAAAACCAAAAAGTATACAGATCTTTAGATTAATATAACTAAGAAGTGTGTAAAATTTTAAGCAATAATCATAAATCGTTTTTGAGATACGGCGCGACATGTGAAAACCCCCCTTTAAAAAAAAAATCAATATCTCAAAAATAAAATTTTGAATCAAAACCAAAAAGTATACAGATCTTTAGATTAATATAACTAAAAAGTGTGTAAAATTTTAAGCAATAATCATAAATCGTTTTTGAGATACGGCGCGACATGTGAAAAACCCCTCCCCCTTTTTTTACAAAATACTCGATAACTCAAAAATAAAATTTTGAATCATCACCAAAAAGTATACAGATCTTAAGGTTAATATAACTAAGAAGTGTGTAAAGTTTTAAGCAATAATCACAAACTGTTTTTGAGATACGGCGCGACAAGTGAAAAACCCCTCCCCCTTTTTTTACAAAATACTCAATAACTCAAAAATAAAATTTTGAATCATCACCAAAAAGTATACAGATCTTAAGGTTAATATAACTAAGAAGTGTGTAAAGTTTTAAGCAATAATCATAAATTAATTGTTTTTGAGATACAGCGCGACATGTGGAAAAAAAACACACACCTGTTTTAGTTACTAAGTCCCGTAATTCAAAAATTTTTAATCTTATTTTCACCAAAAAGTATACAGATCGTTTGACCATCATAAGAAACAACTATGTTAAGTTTCATGAAATTTGGATAAGTCATTCCCAAGTTACGGTGCGACATGTTTACGCCGGACAGACAGACGGACGGACGCCCGACATTTGTATACCATAATACGTCCCGTCAAAAATTTGACGGGCGTATAAAAAATACATTTACCTATACCCTAATATCCAAAATCTAAAATAAGTTAGAATCAGCATTTTAAAGAACTCAAAAAATTCAATTTTTAATTTTTTGATTTTGGACCCTTTGGACCTCAATTTGAACTAGTTTGTAAACAGGGCTAAAATTAAATCCAAAATCTAAATACAGATCACAGTTACCAGTAGATTCAGCATATCAAAGAACCACAAGAATTAAAATTTTGGTTTAAATCAAACAAAGTTTAATTTTGGACCATTTGGACCTCAATTTGAACCAATTTGATAATGGGCCCAATATCTAAATACACAGTTTGATTATATAAAAAAAACCCAAAGAATTCAATTTTGGGTTTAAATCAAACTTAGATTAATTTTGGACCCTTTGGACCTGAATGTGAACCAATTCAAAAACAGAAATACACAAACATGGTAACAGATTCAGCATATTAAAGAACCCAAAGAATACATGATTCTCATCGAAATTGAAATTGGTCAAGAAACAAATAATGTATACAAAGTATTGGTGTTTGTTTGGTTCCTAATTCATAAACAGTTTGGGCCATAATCACCAAAATCAATTCCAACTTTCCCTTTTTGGTTTGAAATCTTGTATAATAATTTCATAGAAATCCATGGATTTATTATCAAGTTATGGTCTGGAAACCCCAGGAAAATCTTTTTTTTAAACCTTTATTCCTAAACTGTTAGGGCAATAACCCCAAATTCAATTCATACCTTTCTTTTGTTGTATGGGACCTTGTGGTTTTATGTCTTTGAGATCTATACACTTACACTCGTTATTGTCTGGAAAACATATGTCTACAGACCACAATGACGACATATCCACACCATTATAAAATGGCAAAAGTTTTGCAGTCTATAAAAACTTAATGTTGACCACACTTCAAAAAAAGGCCAAGGTCGGATGTATCTCATCAGACAATCATATTCACATTACAATCATTCTGTACACCATACATTGTTGACCTAGAGAATCTGACCGAGAACAGACCAAATCATGGAACCTAAATGATGACCAAATGGTGCAGGATAAGCCAATCAAATTAACAAATTTTTCGTAAACCTTTTTCTTATCCCAATCCATGCAATGTGATACAAAATATATCTCTTCATGTGAGAAAAAGATCACAGGCAATAACCATAAGAGAATTAATTGTCCTTATTACACATAAAAACTGTCAAATTAATTTGAAAACAAATAATGTACACATACCCTTAAAAATGGAATCAAGATAATGTTCATATGCCAGATTAAACCAGGCCATAAGGCAACTGCATACATTATGGATTAACTCATTCTTCTTCAGTCTGGATTATGAAGTTTTATATCAGGAGCATCCACTGCTAGATCTGTATCCCTGTGTTTTGTATCTGATGAGCCTTTATATAAACTAGATCATTTTAGAATTCTAGATCTATTTAAAGACTTGGCAGCCAATCAGGTAATCAGCAAGTCCAATGAACATTTCTGTCATGTAATTCCTAAGCACCATTTGTGTCAAGTCTTATTTAAACTAGCAAAGAAGTTTCTGTGACATTTACAACTCAAAACATGATGTTGAAAGATACCAAGAGATGGAAATATAAACTGTTGACACAGAGATGTCTTGCGTTTTTTTGGTGGTATAATGCAAATGTCGAAATTAAATTGCAATATTTAAACTTGTTATCTATGCAATGAACCATGACTGACGGTTCAGGGCAAAATAAAAACACCATGGAAATGCTAATGCTTTTAAAACTGCATACCCAACACCATTGACTTATCAATTGATTCCTTGTTAAACTGTGAAAGTTTCATAGTCCATGAACCATGATAAGGAAGTGGGACCAAATAATCTCTATGAAAATGAGACTTGCAAATGCCAATACAACTGCATACCAAATATCAGATATTAGTCACTCATCTTAAACTGATCTAATCACAAATCACATGTAAATAATGCAAAACATTGTCAATAAACCATGTCTGAGGCTGGAGCTGAACAATCTCTATGGAACTGAGATTTGTCAATGCTTATACATCTGTATACCAAATATCATTGACATACCACTTATAGTTCCCTTTCAATTGACCTAATCACAAACTTATACATGTAAACTAATTAAAAGTTTTAAGTCGACTATGACTGAAGGAGAGAAGCAAAATAATCTCCTTAGAAATAAGATGTTTCAATGCTTATATAACTGCATACCAAATATCATTGACCTACCACTAGTTGTTTTCTTTAACTTGAACTTATCACAATCAAATACATTGTTGAAGCTGCTGCTTATAGAAAAAGCATGCCCAAGTCTCGCTTTTTCAACTTCGTCCATACCATACAATAAATCAACTGTGTGTTACCCTTGACCACAGAAACCTCTTCCCCCTTTATTTGTCATTCAGACTCAAATAAAATATAAGATAGGTTTTCTCAATTAAATTTTTATTTACCTATTTATTTATAACATTATCATGCATCATAATATAAAATGCCCAAATGAAACCAGACCCATTCTGCTCCATCAAGTGTGTACAAATACCGAAGAAATTGTAATAATAATAAGTTTTTAGTCCCTTTATAAGTAAAAGGAGGAAAAGGATCTGCATCATGGGTAAGGTATCATTGGTTAAATATTACAATTATACAAAATAACTGACAGCGCTGAGGATTCTTTTTAGTTTCTTGATACCAGTTCCCAGACTAGCTGTTTAAATAGAATTTAGAAAATCAATTCTGTTCTGAGATACATGTCTTAAATTTTAATATCCTTAGGTCTTAAAGGAATATTTTTTTTGCTCAATATTAAACTTGGTGCTTTCCAATACTTTTAAATACCAAACTTAAAATAAATTTATATAATTCCATAAAATATATGAATCCTCAGTTTGTCACATCCGAAGAGGCATTTACAAATATAACAAGGAATACAATGGTAAATACTTAGATAAAAAATGCATAAAAATACATGAATCAAATTCATTTATGAGGTGTACTCAATTTATTTACTGGGTTATTTAAATAAACTAATATCGTGAGCTGTGCAAAAATTATTAGATCACCAAGGAAATAGTTAACTGCATTTCATTAAACATTTATAACCCCAAGCTCTTATATTGTATATAAAGTTTCTTTATAATTCCTCCCAATTTCTAACCAAAGTCAATTCTTTATATCAAAGCAGGATAGTTATTTAACAATACATGTATGATATATATATTTTTTTTTATTGTTTTCTTGGAACCAGAACTTTTTGCCCAGGAAGTAATAAGTAATCATTTCATCTAAAATAAAAAGAGGAGATATGATTGCCAATGAGACAACTCTCCACAAGAGACCAAATGACATAGAATTTAAACAACTATCAGTCACCTACAGCCTTCAACCATGAGCAAAACCCATACCCCTAGTCCATATCCTTTAGGAAATGTCCCATAGTAAGCAAGTATATCATCTGTTTGCTCATCTGTCTACAACTTCCAATCACAATTAAAGGATTGAATTGTTTTTGCCTAAACTTTCAAATAATCTACAGTATCTGTTGGCATTGTGTATATTTTTTTCACATCCAAGGGTTCCCCAATCGAAGAATGGACCTTTCCATTTATAAAATTTTATTACTCATATTGAAGGATAGGTTGGTTCAGCTGATTAGAACAGATTTAGTTAGAGCAAGATTCTGCATTTATAAATCTTGTAATTTGGTCAATCTTCAACGACCACTTCAATATTTATGTTCATTCATTTTTCAATTTTATCCACTAAGAAGAGTTAAAAGCATAATAAATGTCTGATCTCATTATGTAAATTTATATTTTGAATTGCATGTATAATCAAAATATATAAACTCAATCATACTAAGGCTTGGTATAACAAGATTTGACAGTTAAAAACAAATAAAATCACATAAAAACCACTAAAATCAGATAAAACCAGATAAAACACAAATCTTGTTATAGCAAAGCCTTATAAAATTTACATTAAAGCTACAGTGGTAATATATGTATCAGTGTGAACCCCAAATTTATTTTGAATTTAAGTCATTAAAATTTTGTCATAATGAGATCCAACTACTAAAAACATGAATAAAAACAAATATATTCGAACCAACCTATCCTTCACATGATAAAATGGTGGTATGAGAAGCTTCTTTCCCTTATTTTTCAAATACTTTGGAGGTCCATTCATTACAATTGAGAACCCCAAAATTTCATTATAATAAAATAAAATACACACAGCCATTAGATACAGAAGATAATCTGAAAGTTCAAATGAAAACCTTCCAATAGTTTATAAGCTGTGAATGAGAGATGATGATGGACAAACAGACAGACAAATCTTCTTTAATAACCTTTTTATGCTCAACATGAGTGCAGATGGGCATGGGATTTGGTCCTGCCCTGGGTCATATCAAAGAATTGAAAATTGGTATTTGATGCTCCCCTGCTAAGCATTCAGCAATTAGGAGTAGGAGCAAAGACTGGTCAGCTGGAAGTCAGAATAATGTGTTCAGGTAGGGTTAGATGTCTTGTGCAGACTTTTACATTATGAACTAGCACATTAAAAAAATCATGCATTTTTAATTATCCATCCATCCTTCAAAATCAAAACTTCTTTTACAGGTCCTGGTTATACATGTGGAGGGGGGAGGTAATTGTTTAGAAACTGAGTACAAGCCTCAAAAATCAAACATTAAAATATAAATAATCATAAATGAGAAAAAATATAGAAATCAATCACAAAAAAATGAGAAAATATGACAAACTGCAAAAACTATGTAATTATTTTCACTTGAGTGGTCTCAGATGCTGAATAATGCATTTATAATATATAAACAAAACCAATAAATATAACTGACAGCCATTAATTTGTATGAATGTAAAGAATGCAGAGTCAAAACAAACCATCTAACTAAACATTTTTATTTCTAGTTCATATTGCACCAAAAACTCAGTACTTAAATTGTTTAATAGGGGATTTTTTTTATTCCCTTTTAGTGTTTGGCCATCAAAGTCCTACTTAATATGTTTCTAACCAGAAAAAATCATTTCACAAAGGACTTATAATTCTTAACCAGTGTACATAACTTAAAAAATATATGTAAACTGAAGCAAGTCTTATGGGTATCTTGTGAAACCATACATCATACCTTTGGGACCTCTCAAATAACAATAATTTCACAGTTTTTTTTTATATTTCTTCAATTACAAAACAATAATTGAATGCAAGAAAAAATAATGAAATAAATATTTATAATTTGAATAATAAAGCATTAAAAATTAATTGCATTTATAATTCATTCTGCTTATAAGACAAATATCTGCTGATTTTTTTACAAAAGATAGCAACAGTTCATCCAATGGTTTGCAGGATTGTAGTCGGAGGATTTTACCACACAAGGAAGGCAGCAACAGCAACTCTTTCGACTGAAAAAGAAAGTTAAATTTCAATTGTTGATTCTTGATTTTAAAATAATCTAATGAGAATAAAGAAACAGACATCAGTGTATGTTAAACAATTTGTTTATTACTTATATTGATTACTCAAAAATATATAGTATCAAAAATATCCCGATTTTATTGTTATCTCCCCTTCATATATCTTCTTCAGATCTAGTATCTGCTTTTAAGGGTACATTATTTTAAAATGAAAAGATTGAATACTGATTTTTTTTAATTGTAAATTAAAAAAAAATATATATATTGAAATCTATTTAGTGACATTCATCACACTATAACATAAACACATTAAAGTTGTATGTTGATGAACAAGTTCTCACCTTATAACAGCTTTATCACAGCAAGTAACCCAATGGAAACCTGATGCTAACCTGGAATATAAAAGTAATCAGTTATACTAAACTTTCCTAAAATAAACAGCTGCGCCATGAGCGCATGATACGCCCGTCGTCTTGTGTGTGAATTTTTATGCAATAAGCAAAAATAGTTTCTGACATACGGCGTGACATGTGAAAACCCCCCTTTTTTTTTACAAAAAAAATCAATATCTCTAAAATAAAATTTTGAATCAAAACTAAAAAGTATACAGATCTTTAGATTAATATAACTAAGTAGTGTGTAAAATTTTAAGCAATAATCATAAATCATTTTTGAGATACGGCGCTACATGTGAAAACCCCCCCTTTAAAAAAAAAAAGATCAATATCTCAAAAATAAAGTTTTGAATCAAAACCAAAAAGTATACAGATCTTTAGATTAATATAACTAAAAAGTGTGTAAAATTTTAAGCAATAATCATATATCCTTTTTGAGATACGGCGCGACAGGTGAAAAAAACCACACACCTGTTTTAGTTACTAAGTCCCTTAACTCAAAAAGTTTTAATCTTATTTTCACCAAAAAGTATACAGATCGTTTGACCATCATAACAAAAAATCATGGAAAAAATATTTGATATTCTGAATTAATTATACTTAGTTTTATATTTACCAAAAAAATTCAACCGGTATCTATCAGTGTAAAATTATTTTTTTGGTACTAAAGAACCTTATGAAATTGATTTCAAATATTATATTACTAAAAAGATGCTTGATTACCTACCAACATGTTAACAATATCAGACATCCAAGTCTTACTCCCAACACCATGAAAACATCATCATTATAACAACCTAAATATAAAAAAAATAAAAAAATAATTACTTGTTTTACAGATCAATCTGTCTCTAAGAAGACTAACAAAATAATGCTATGTTTCATTTATTAAAACCTGTTATACATTATCATCTTCATTATATAAACTTTTAAACTGCACGTATATGTATATGACAATGATTTTGGAATATTCAATTACAAAATCGGATGGTTTTGTTCTCTTTTGATGGTTCTTAAAATCATTTTCATAACAGCGTAGACAACCCCAATACTTATTTTGGTAATAATACTAACTCAATTACTGTAAATTCAGAAACTATTGCAATGTTTTTATTATTGCGAAAAATGCAACATAGTTGTATTGGCAATAATTTAAACTAGCATTTTGAATTTTTTTATATGAATTAAACAGGATTTTTCTCAATATCGCAAAAATTAAAATCGCATTTTAGTCTAAAATTACAAAATCGCAGTTAATGAATGGTTATTATTCATTTTGAATTTATTGAACCATAAAATTTATTTTTGACTTCACATTGAATAATCCACGAAGCGGATTATGTAAAATGTGAAGAGTCAAAAATTAATTTTATGGTTCAATAAATTCAAAATAAATTATAGCCATTCATTATAAATAAATTTCTATCAAAAATAAGGCTCAAAGAACTTTTAATATTATTTATATTAACCATAACGTACACGGATGTTGGCTTATGAATATACGTTGTCAGAGTGGGCGTGTCGCCATAAAAATTGACAACATTGAAAATAAAAGTAATACTTTTAACCAATCAGAAGACAGTAAATACACCAAATTTATTTATTAATAATTGCACACAATTTTTTTCTGAATTTACAGTACCTTTAACTTGTTTGCCATTGGCTATCGATAACAGTGATTTTACGCTCAGAGGCCTTCCAATAGGGATTTAAATAGAATAAAAGAGCAAAGTACATGTAGGCACAAGAGAAGAAAAAAAGAAAATAATTATTCAACATTTAAATCAACACACAAGGTTTAGCCCTCTGCTAGTAATTCGTACTATTTGATGAAGGCATTTAGAACCTTTGGCGACCCGAGTTTAAGTGTCTATAACACATTCAATGTGACAAGTGGGCGTTACAAACTTTCACCTTATCTGACCCAGTCAATAGATCACATAAGAGGCCAAGAAATCGTCTTGTCCACGCTTTTATGAAAATGATTCTATATCAATTCAATATTCAAACAGTTACAGACTTTGCATAAAAATTTGTTCGACCCAAATAAGTTTACAAATTCATTGATAATAACTTGCATACAGTTGGTTTCTATCCAACACAGCTCACTCGATACCAGACAGAAAACAAATGTAAGACTAGATACTCTAAAAATCAGACACTGATAGAAAAGAACCCTTAAAAAATAATGTTAAATGCCTATATATATATTATTACCATAAAATTTGTGGAATATATAAACTTACCACATATATTTCATGGTAAAGCCTCAGACTTGGTGAAGATTAAATTGACCATCTCCCTTAGAGCTGCTCTCCCGCTGACAAGGTGGCTCTCCTCATCATCTTAACATCTTTTTTTTTTTAATATAGTTTTATACATTAAATATATCAGATGCATTTCCAATAAATCCCCTTTCTTGAAAATTTCAGCAAATCAATTGTTAATGACCACCCTGCATACTTATTATCTAGAGCTCTGCTTATATTTATTTTTTTTTATTACAGAGCTCTAAATAATAATCAATATTAGCTAGTATACATCTGATATTAAAAAAAAAAATACAAACATGAATATCCAATTAAATGAAAATCCTAACATTGAGGGAATTTCAAGTATGTGGAGTTAAACAGGGGTATAATAAATTGCCCCCCTATGACCCAAATTTCACCCTGTTGGGACTCCACATCCTTGTTATATTAAACAAAATAAATAAAATAGTACAATTAAAATTAAAAAATAGATTGATAACAAAAATCTAACACATTTCGATAAAATATTTCGTACTGATCGACTTATGGTGGCAGAGTGGTCCTATAAGTAGTTCAACTACTGTATCACTAGCCTGTCAACACGGAGAACCCTCACATGAAATGTGTAACTTCATTCTTAATTTGACTAGGGTTTGCCCGTTTCCCTGATGAAGGTGATGTTTTCACCAGGCACTCTGGCTGTCTCCACAAATAAAAATTTACAGCCAAAATTATAGTAAATCATGTTAAAGTGGTGTTTAACACCAAAAATCAACCAATCCAATTTCAACAAGATGTTCTTCAACTATGCCTTTTGTAAAATTATTCTTTAAAAAATATCACCTTGGTTACAAACCAAAATCAGCTAAAAAAGACAAAAAAAGTGCAAAAAATATATTCTAACTTCTTAACTTCGTAAATTCCTCTGCATTAGAGCACCCTTGTCACATATCTTAAAGATATTAAAATTAACATGAAAGAAAAGGTTGTAAGGGGATATATTTACTGCAGACCATTATTCATCTTTTTAGTTTACACTAGAGAGGCATTTGCTATGGTAAGGTATGTTGAAACGTTGCTAAAAAAAACAAAAATAATTAAAATTTTTGCGAAGAAATTTAGTGGGAATATTCACATCAGCAGATTTAATTGCATTAACTACATGTATAAAGTAACTTGTAAAATTTTAAAGTATCTCAAATCCTAAAATAACAAAAAGATGGCAAAAATATATACATTACAATTTGCCAAAAAAAATACATTTCAATAATTGAACATTTTTTTTTCTTTTTTCTTTCTTTTTCTTTTAGATTATCCATTCTTAAACTGCTGGAAGTGTTTTGACTAGACATGAGTATAAACGGAAAATAGAAAGAATTTTTGTAATGTCAAATACAAGTTAACCTACAACTTCCGATCTTGTTGAAAATGGAAAATCTTTACATATTTTTTTTTTTTTTTTTGTAAAAAAATTATAAACATTTTCTCAAGCATACACAAAAATAGTCTGAATTACATTCTTTACTGTTGCAGTTATATCACACAACCATTTTATGCAGCCACAGTTATCTGAAAAAGAAATATACATTACTCATGAACATTGAAATAATGTTTAACGCAAAACAATTATAATTAACTGAGCATTACAATTATAATGTATAGAACATTTCTTTTTCTTTGTTATATAGTGATTTGTTGACATAAATTTTAAAGTAACAGTATTTCTTAGCAATAAAAGGATGAAAAACAAGTCATTGGCTGATGTCTTGACAAATATCTTTTTAACATTGTTTTATAGCTATATATAGTATATCAGGCTATTAACATACTTGATTGAATTTTTAACATTTAGTCATGTTGAACCTTTATAGCTAACTATACAATATAGGTTTTGCTCATTGTTGAAGGCATAGGGTGACATTTAGTTGCATCCACATCATTTGGTCTCTGGTTGATAGCTGTCTCATTGGCATACATACCACACTTACATATTTTCATATATGGGGACAACTATAGATAACAAAAAAACTGAAATCCCATGATTTCGCATTATACATTATACATTTTGACTTCCCTTATATATCTTTATATCTCCTCCTAAATTGTTTATTCAACTATAAGTAAAGAAGACATTAATATGTAAGATTTACATCTGTGCCTAACAAAAATCTTGGGCTTTAAAATGCTCTTGGATGAAAAGTTCATAAATCTATGTATTGATTCTTACCATAAAAGTCAGCTCCAATGCCCACTCCCAGCTTCAATCCTTACAGACAAGCTGTGATGCTTACCTGAAATATAAAATGATAATTCATTAATAAAACCCTGTAACTCGGAAACGTAAAATCTAAAATTTATAAAAATCTAAAGGGAGCTCCTGTCAATAGATATAAACAATTCACCACAATTTCTTGCAAGTTGGTGAAAGCATTCTTGAGTTATTTTCCTAAAACTGGAAAACCCCCCTTTTTTTAATGAATAAAACCCCACAACTCGGAAACGTAAAATCTAAAATTTATAAAAAACGAAAGGGAGCTCACGTCAATAGATATAAACAATTCACCAAAGTTTTATGCAAATTGGTTAAAGCTTATTTGAGTTAATGTCCTACATGTTGACGACGGACGGACAGACGGACAACGGTATACCATAATACGTCCCGTAAACGGGCGTATAAAAACTGTTTAAAGGGTTCTTTGTTCGTATTATGTACGTATATTGAATAGATTGAATGATTGGTTGTTGGTTGCTTAAGGTCCAGTGGCAAATCATTAAATAGAAATGTCTTAAAATGTGTTATATATGTCAAGAACATATGGATGAGACAGCAATCCAATTAGCCAACACATTTTTATGTAAACAATTCAGATCCTAAACTTTAACTCTTATTTGGTTACTGATATAATAATAAGAGTAGATTCCTGTAAAAAATCTTTTAAGTGTTCAAATCTTGTTTTTCCATAAAATATTTATAATACATTTGAGTTTTCCAAAACAGGACTAACATACTGGTACATACCTTTGTATTAGCTGTGTAAGACCACCAAGTCTTATTCCCACACCATGAAAACATGTCTCAGAAAGAACCTGAAATGAAATTATAATCAACACATTATACATTTTGTAAATCAATTTGTGTGTTTCTGATTTCTTATTGCAGGTAGACAATTGTATAAAATCATTTTTTTTTTTTAAATCAATATAAAAGATAGAAAAGTAAAAAAACGTCAAGATTTAAATTTAACTGCACAAAAAATATCTGAATAGTTTACAAAGTTATCTCCCATTGAATGCAAAATCGTGTTTTAAATTGTACTGGTCTTTTCTTGAAGTTTAATGACTATTTTTAGGATTTACTATTGATATTTCAATAGAAAATCTTGTTCATGTATCTTGTTTCTTTAAATACTAAACTGGTAAATTAATTCATCAATGGTGTTTTAAATGCAATATTTCAGAAGGGTCTGTTATCTTAAAAGATCTGGCTAAAATAAACTTGCCTTTTCTATTTTCATGGTAAAGAGTCAGACTAGGTTGAAGATTTAATTGACCATCTTCCTAAGAGCTGCTATCCTGGCTGACAAAGTGGTTCTTCTCAATATCTTATTGTCAATCTATGTTGTGTCCATTTGTTTTTAGAAAATATAGTAACATACATAAAAAATATCAGATGCACTTTCAATTAATAAACTTTTTGAAAAATTTCACGTAATTATTTTAAGTGACACACAATTTTTCCCACCCTAAATTTCTTTTATCTAGAAAACATCTGATATGTAAAAAAAGTGCATAAATGTGAGTATCCAAGTAAATAAAAATCTAACATTGAGGGAATTTCAAGTATTTGAAGTTAAACACAGTATAATAAATTACCTCCCTTTGACCTAAATTTCACCCTGTTAGAACTCCACATCTTTGTTATAAATAACAAAAAAACATAAATAGTATAAATCAAAATAAAAAAATAATTAAATTACAAAAATTCAACACATTTCAATAACATATTTAGTGCGGATGGAGTAATGGTGGCTGAATGGTCAAAGTAGTTCAACTACTGTATCACTAGCCTGTCAACAATCTGAACCCTCACATTGTAGGTGTGTTTAACATCAATCTTAATTGACTAGAGTTGCCAGTTTCTCTGTTGAAGGGGATGTTTTCACCAGGCTGTCTCCACAAATAAAAACTGGCAGCCAAGATATAGCAAATCATGCTGAAAGTGGTGTTAAATACCAAAAATCAATCAATCTACTTTCATGAAGATATTCTTCAACTATGCTTCTTATAAAATATTCTTAAAATAATATACCCTTTGTTATAAACTCAGCTTACAAGAGTGCACACGCTGAAATGTCTCGCCTTCTTTACTAATCACTGATATTATGTTGATAGTCCTAAATATAAAGCTTTATTACAACTGTCACATAAACTTAACATGATCCAAGAAAATGAGGTCAAGGTCAGATAAATCAAGCCAGATATACATGTACACCTTACAATCATTCCATACACAAAATATAGTTGACTTATTGCTTATAGTATACAAGAAACAGATTTAACCAAGAAAACTAAACATTGACCAATGAACCATGAAAATGAGGTCAAGGTCAGATGAACCATGCCAGGCAGACATGTACAGCTTGCAATCCTTCCATACAACAAATGTAGTTGACCTATTGCTTATAGTATTAGAAAAACAGACCAAAACACAAAAACTGAACACTGAGCAATGAACCGTGAAAATAAGGTCAAGGTCAAATAAAACCTGCAAGACTGACATGTACATCATAAAATATTTCCATACACCAAATATAGTTGACCTATTGCATATAGTAGTAGAAAAAAAGACTAACTCAAAAACTTAACTTTGACCACTGAACCATGAAAATGAGATCAAGGTCAGAAGACACCTGCCAGTTGGACATGTACACCTTACAATCATTCCATACACCAAATATAGTAGACCTGTTACATACAGTATAAGAAAAACAGACAGAAACACAAAAACTTAACTATAACCACTGAACTATGAAATTGAGGTCAAGGTCAGATGACACCTGCCAGTTGGACATGTACACCTTACAGTCCTTCCATACACCGAATATGCTAGACCTATTGCTTATAGTATCTGAGATATGGACTTGACCACCCAAACTTTACCTTGTTCACTGATCCATGAAACCAGGTCGAGGTCAAGTGAAAACTGTCTGACAAGCATGAGGACCTTGCAAGGTACGCACATACCAAATACAGTTATCCTATTATTCATAATAAGAGAGAAATTAACATTACAAAAAATCTGAACTTTTTTTTCAAGTAGTCACTGAACCATGAAAATGAGGTCAAGGACAATGGACATGTGACAGATGGAAACTTCGTAACATAAGGCATCTATATACAAAGTATGAAGCATCAAGGTCTTCCACCTTCTAAAATATAAAGCTTTTAAAAAGTAAGCTAACGCTCCTGCCGCCGCCGGATCACTATCCCTATGTCGAGCTTTATGCGACAAAAGTCGCAGGCTCGACAAAAATGACACAAAAAAATATATTACAATTTGCAAAAATAAAAAACATTTCAATAATTGAACATTTTTTTCTTTTTCTTTGTTTTTTTTTTTCTTTTCTTTTTTTTTTTTTAGATTCTCCATTCTTAAACAACTGGAAGTCTTTTGCCTATACATAAGTATGAACAGAAAATAGAAAGTAATTTTTGAAATTTCAACGACCTATTAACCTACAACTTCCAATCTTGTTGAAAATGGAGAACCTGTACATAATTTTTTTTTTTCTTTTTGTAAAAATTATAAACATTTTCTCAAACATACACAAAAATAGTCTGAATTACATTCTTTACTGTTACAGTAAAATCACATAGCCCTTTTATGCAGCCACAGTTACCTGAAAAAGAAATATACAGAATTAAACGTAATTGTCAAAATCTGAAAATTGAAACAATATCAAATGCAAAATAATAAATAACTGGTCATTATAATCATGATTCATGAAACCTTTCTCTTACTTGGTTTAAAAGTGATTTGGTGATATTTTTTTTGAACTACCAGTCTTTATTAGCAGAAAAGGATGAAAAACAAGTCAATGGTAGATGTCTTAACATATTTCTTTTTTGACATATTGTTTTTTTTGTATTGGTTCTTACCATAAAAGTCAGCTCCAATGCCCACTCCCAGCTTCAATCTTTACAGACAGGCTGTGATGCTAACCTGAAAAATGAAATTAGTCATTCAAGATTTTTTAAAAGGATCATTTTTGATATACTGTATGTATATTCCATATTTTGAATGATTGATTCATTTGAGTGTTGGTTGCTAAATGTCCAGTGGCAAATTAAATAAAAGTCTAAATATGTAATAGAAGTTGAGAACAGCAAACCAGCATCCCAACAAACTTTTACATAATCTAATCAGATAATTAAATTTACTCCTTTAAAGGCAATTAAAGAAAGCAAAGACTTCTTACCAAACTCCTACAAACCTTCACGCTTAGAGCACATGCTATTTCCAAATACATTTTATAATACTTTTTCTTTTTTCAAAACAGGACTAACATACTGGTACATACCTTCGTATTAGCTGTATTAGACCATCAAGTCTTATTCCCACACCATGAAAACAATATCACAGAAGAACCTAAAAAGAATTAAAAAAAGACACATTATATATTTTACAAATCCATTTCTCTATAAATATGAAGTCACTATATAATGTTCTGATTTCTTACAAAATGTACACAATAGTATCAACACAAGTTTGTAAGATAAACTGTTGACAGAGATGTCTCGCCTAGCAGCGGAAAATGAAAAACATCTGATGATTAGCAACATTGCTAATTAATTCGATAATTTGTTAGTAATGCAAATAAATACAAATGTCATTGATCTATAGCAAGGAGTAACTATTAACCTGACTAAACAGAAAACTTGACATAATAAAAATAAAACAAGTCAAAGGTTTTTGTTTGGAATTTAACTGAAAATCAATGTGCAAATTTAAGTTATATCCCATTGAATGAACAAATCTTGCTGTTAATTGTACTTGTCTCCCCTTGAAGTTTTAAATATTTTGATCGAAAATCTTGTTCAAGAAAATGGTAACTTAAATTATAAAACTTATTAAAATTAATACATCAATGGTGTTTTGCATGCAGAAGATCAGAAGTGTGCTGGCGTGTTGTCTTAATATGCACTTCTTGTCGAATATTTCTAGAAAATGTATACAAATATTTGGCCTAAATAAACTTGCCTTCTTAATTTCTTGGTAAAGCCTCAGACTTGGTTGAAGATTTATTTGACCATCTTCCTTGGAGCTGCTATCCTGGCTGTTAAAAGGTTTTCCATCACAGTTTTTTTTATGCTAATCAGTCTACTGAATCCATTTTATCTAAGTAATGAAATGTCCTTTCCATTGTACATTATAAAATGTACAATAGTCACCAGAATGTTCCAAGGCATCTCACATTATTTTGCCAATCATGGAAACTGAAGAAATTCTCAATTTAAAATACAAATAATTGATTAAATTCATTTAAAAAGTACTGTAAAAATACCAGACATGCTTTTAAACTGCAGGTAATTTGTATTTTGATAATTTACGAAATGTATTCTGTACCACACAATTTCTTCCACTCATTAAAAGTATATTTTAGAACTATGTTTACATTTTTTTTTATTTACAGAGCTCTAGATAATAGCTTTTATATAAGTTACCAGACATCTGATATGAAAATACTTATACAAATGTAAGAAAAAAAGTACAGTGTAGTAATAGTATAATAAACACATATAAATCAACATTTTTTAAATATTTTGAAGCATAGTTTAATAAAAAATATCTCATTTTTAAGGTTTACTACTCATGAACATAGTAGTCATGTATAGTCCCAAAATTTGTAAAAGCCTCTATAGATTTGCAAACTCTCTGTGAATTCCAAAAGATATGGGTTAAAAACTATTTATTTTACCTTTGATGAAAAATTACTTAGTTCCCAAGTCAGGAAAAAATTATCAAACAATTCCATAGTACCAAGTGGACAACTTAAATATTTGTACAATAATTGTGTGAAGTTAAAAAGATTGAGATTGAAAACTGCAGGAGTTGATTACACAAAATCAGTACCATCTTTGAAAATTTAGGAAAACAATCATCAAGATCAGAATTAAGGGAAAAATGGGGGGAAATTCCTCAAACAATTTCATATAAGCAGGTACACAACTTCAAAATGTACGCAATTATTCTGTGAAGTTTCAGTGGTGCAAGAAAAAGAAGCTGAAATGAAAAAATACAAATATGATGCAAAATGATATTACATGTATCAAGTATGAAATCTTTAGATTTAATAAAAAAATTTAGAAAGAAAAAATTAAGAACTCAAAGAAATTATATAAATACTGATTCTTTATAATAAAAATTAATTTCAACACTTTATAATTTAAATTAATTTCAAAACTCAAATGGCACGTAATACTTCAATAAAATAGATTTTTACTTTTTACTTTATTTTATACTTGAAAGAAAAATAGTAGCAAAATTTACAATTGAAAAAGTAAAATTTTTTGTTCCCAGATTATTTATGATAGCATTTTTGATTGGTTATATCAAAATTTGTTTTATGTAAGAAAATACTTCCAATGACTTTTGTCAGAAAAAAAGGAAAATCACTGATATCTTGACAATAATGGCCTGAGGCAAGGTTACTGCACTCTACGGAATCATTGGTTCCTTAAATGGATAAGAACCAGAAGCAGCCAATATACAGACTTACAGGAATCAGCTCTTTTTTGCTACTGGGAAAAGAAAACCAGATTACCAGTTAAATCTAAAATAGTCTGGTTATCTTTAACTTTTTTAGTGATTAAATCCCCAAAGTCTGAAACAGGGTCTAATATAAATCTAAAACAGCTTGGTTAACAGAACTGATTGTATGCTATCGCTCAGGCAAAAATAATCACGTATATAATGCCTACCCATGTTAAAACTACAATAAAGTATAGCTTGCAACAATTATTTCTTAATTATTATGGACTAATGGAAAACTCCTTTGAACTAACGAGGCTAAAGTTGGATCCCTGTTAAAGAGTCAAGCTCTTAGATTACTCTTTGTCTGGCCATGAGTTTCAAAAAGGATCCAATTGGGTTTTACTTATTTTATTTTTTAAAGTATTTTATGATGGCAAGTGCTTTACCTATATTGTAATTACCAAATTTGAAAAAAATAGAATGGTTTGATACCAAGGAGCAAATTAATTTATGTTGTAATTCAAACGGTATGATAGGGTTAAGATCAGTCTAATACCTTTTTCATTAAAAGATCTAAATTGTATAAAATGAGCTATATTTCAACAAACTTATGATTTGAAATTTGAAATTTTTGTGTTGTACAATCTACTCCTTTTCATGTACACATGATAAATAGAATAAAATAGACCAGTTTTCAGCTCCTTTTTTGTGATCTTGAAATGATCCTGCTCACTGTCAATACTTTTGATTGCAAAAAAGAAAAATTGTTTCAAGAAGCTGGACAAAATTATCCTTTAATATATTGATCACAGAATGGCTTCGGAAGTTAAAAAGAATACTAGTTCTTGATTGGTTGACAAGAAATGCCAGACATATCAATGGTACCTATGCTGCATCTTGATTGGTCACTATGAATAACGTTATGATATAGAGGCGCAGGAGATATAAACAATGTACATAGTTACCAAATATGATGTTATTGCAATGCAATCACTGCCCTGAGATTTCAACCATGATTAATAATATATTTAAATAAAATATCCACATCACAGAATGGCTTCGGAAGTTAAAAAGATTAATTTTCTATTAAACAGGAAATTTTTACAAAGAAATGCTTAAACTCAAGACAATTTAATTTTACAAATTACGATGAGCAATTGTTAAATGGGACTAGTACTAACATTAATACCAGTTGTCAATTATGGTCTCATAATAATGAAGTTATCATTAAATGTCTGGAATCTGTGGATGAAAACCTAGTGTTGAAGGTGAGACTTGAAAATTAACCCAAGGTTGAGAAGCTTGAAGCAAAGGGAGATAACTACTGTAAGATATCGGGATTGATAAGTTAGATAACTCTTCACTAGGAGATGATGATAGTTTCAGATAACTCAAAATGAAGTTTTTAGGGTATTGGAAATCATTATAAATTTCGTTGGTCATCTCAACGAGATTGATTTTCTCCCTTGAGCCGGTACCGCGAAAGTGAGAAAAACAATCAAGTTGAGATGACCAATGATAATCTGTTTATCGCTATTTTGCTTATGACGACGTTGAAATTTACATTGACAATGGCATGTGTAGCCTTAGTTTCTAGAGATACTTTCCATATCTTTCTACTATGCTGAGAAAGGAAATTATCAGTAAGATCAAAGGAAAATTCAGTAAAATAGTGATAATAATATATATATCATAGAAATTTATTATTGTTCACCAAATATTAAGACTTGTACAAGCTTTCAGTCATGTAAGAATTAATAACCTTTGCGATTATGTTTATAACTCTATAATAAATGTAGATTAAACATCCAAATTCTTTTTTGTATGGCAGAATTTTCATTATGGCTTGACTGTTATAAAAATGTATTTTTATACTTCTTTATTATCTTAATAGCGATCAGTGCTTTAAAGATGTAGATACCCAAAAACAATTTTGAAGAAGATAAAGTATATCTAAAAAACATTTTGGATCATTTTCCACTTCCCCTGAATTCAACTTAATTTACGAGAATATGTTATCTAGTTTTCCATTTCCAATACATCATAATATGTCAAATACAATTTAGATTTTGATTGAAGATATTCATTTTCAATTTTGAAAATACGAAATTAAAGAAAGTATGAAAATCGTACAGATTCAAAGTTCAAAGCAGCTTTATGCTCAAACATTTGATTATTTTTTTTATGACTAGAAATATCAAATATTTTTCATTTCAGAATTACATATATAGATTCCTTCCAATGGTAAACACCACACCCTAAATACCTCAAAACCAAAGAACCATCCAAAGAACAATTGAAACAAACAGAAGATATAACCAACCCTACTACTAAGACACCAATAAGAAACTTTGTTATATGTTAGTAAAGACACGCAGCGCTCCAAGCATAATGTATTTCTGAAATGATCATTTGATATTTGTTAAGTCTACACCAAAACTCTGAAGACAAAGAATGTTTTGCTTCGGAACTTTGCATGCACTAGACTACGAGTTTAAATCAATTTCAAGTGCTATGTTATCTATAATCTGACAACTACAATGCTTTGAAAATGTAAAAATTTTAGGAAAATTATTATTTCACTATAAATCTTAAATTTTAATTTAAATGTCTTAGGTAAATTATTTCATTATAAATCTGAAATTTTAATTTAAATGACATCTTTTTCTTTTAACGAAGACCCCAAAAAAATGCATTTACTCATTATCTTTTGATTTTGCCATTTGATTATGGACTTTCCGTTTTGACTTTTCGTCAGCGTTCAGTATTTTTGTGATTTTACTTTTTTTTCACCACATAAAAAGCACTGATAGACCTTTAAGACAATGTTAAAAAAAACTTTCAATCGTTGGATCAAATGACAGTCTGTAGTGGTGAAAATACAGAGAAATTAATCATAACCAGGATAAACCTCATCTGAAGTTATTGCAACTATCATCATCTCTGTATTGATAACTTTTAATATTAAATTAACACCCCAAATATAAAGAAGGCGTTATACCCTGGGTTAATCTCCAACTTCTATATTTTGCTTCTTATGTTGTTGCACATTAATAGATGCATAATTTAACTATTGAAAATTATGGACAAATCTTTTACTGCATTCTAGAAAAAAGATAGACATGTTTTGAGTACAGGTACTTGGTTATCATGGATCAAATGATCATTTGGCTACTGTTGTAATAAATAACATGAAAACTTTCACAATTAAAAATTGCTCATCATAATCCTTCAGAAATATTAGAAATTTTAATGGTGAATATTTATAACAAATATAAAAGATGACTTTTTCATATAAAAATAACTAATTCAGAATTAAAAGTATTTTTAACTTGGGGTGTACTGGATGACACACACAGTACATCTGTGTTATAGAAATTTTGCCTGCAGATTAACCACATAGGAGTAGTAGTAGAAGTAAATGTGTGCATTTTCAAATCATCAAAAGTTGAGATATTTAAAAAATTACTGCATTCAAATTTTGTTCTAAATACCGGTACATATTAGGAGTAAAAATATGAAATTTAAATAATCTGAACCC
Organism: Mytilus californianus; assembly: GCF_021869535.1. NCBI lineage: Eukaryota > Metazoa > Mollusca > Bivalvia > Mytilida > Mytilidae > Mytilus > Mytilus californianus. Next base: position 16,215,788 of record NW_026262626.1, read on the forward strand.
AGTCATATTTTTTCAATTGATAAATACTTCACATAAATATCTAAATTTTGAGTCTGGGGGTTGGAATCCCTCCTTTTATTCTGATTCCTCTTTTTTTTTAATATGTGAACGTTTCATGGTGTTCCTAGGTTTGGAACCCCCCCTTTTCAAAATGGCTGTATCCACATATTGTACTGACTCAACTTCCCTAATGTAAAATAATATACACAGATGACTTCTCTGAGCAGCCATGGTCCCTGGGTCTTACTTTACAAATGTATGGCTCAATTGGATCATGTAGTTTAAATTCTTTCAAATTTGTAAATTCATTTCATATGAGTAACCTCCCCTTCACTCAGTGAAATTTTTAAATTTTCTATCATCATGGAGGGGCATAAGGATTTTTTACAGACTTCAAGGTTATTTATTTTTGAAGCCGAAGGGAATTCAGTATAAGGACTTTATTTTTCGTGGAAATTTGATTCACCCTTATCAGAACTCTGGAATTAATGAGTAACTTTTCTGACTCAGTGAATTTTAGCTTTATTCTTTTACACAAATTTTGGTAGCACCCCTTGCTAAAGCCCCTCATAATGCAAGATACCAGTGTTTTCATGGAGTAAGACTGAGTCATCATTATCTTAACTTGACTCACATGAATGTTAAAATAGATAACCAATATTTTCTGTGAAAAAAAGGTGTATCAATTTAATAAATTTTGGAGCATATTTTTTTTAAGTTAAATTGAAGTTAAAATTTTGTCAAACATGAAGATACTTCAAAATAACAAAGAATAATAATTCTAAAAAACTATATTTGAAAATTATGTGCCATCTTTATCTTGTCACATTTAAAATTTAGAATTGAAGAAAGAATGAATGAAAAAAACACCCTTGACTTTGTCAATTTGTAAATTTGTTAACATATCAATTACTTACCCACTTCTGACTTGTCCTGGTAGTAAAAAACCCATCCTAGTAGTACTTCTGTCCTTGGTCACCTGAGTTCATTCCCTGGTCTCTGGTTGGCTTGATGTTGTACATTTTTAGTTTTCAGTTTAGTGTTTTGTAGACTTTTGTCTGTCATTTCTTTTGGTTCCAACTTCCTGGATCACCTGAGTTCATCCTTGGTCTTTGATTGGGTTGTTGTACATTTTTTAGTTTGTGTATTGTTTTGTATACTTTTGTCTGTCATTTCTTTTGGTTATGGGGTAGTCTGTCTTTCTTCATCCATACTTATAAAGGTATTTAACTTATTTTCGTCTGTGTGTTTTATCCCATTGACATTAATACCACATACTATTTCTTTATGACAAACTTACATAGGACCAAAAAAAAATTAAAAATACGGTATACCTATATTCTCTGTATAAACTCTGTAATGGAAACAGATAATAAAGATTAGTGATGTGTTTGAGAAAATTGTTGTCATCGAAGCAGATCTCTAATAAGCCATATTCAAGGTTTATGACTGAATCTGCCTCTGGCCCCCATCTGTAACAAACATTAAATTTACAAATTAGTAGTGTTGGGGAATGTTGGTGTCACTTCTATCAAACAGGCCCTTTAACAATCTCAGAGTAGAATGATCTTGTTACTATTGTATAGCGTTACGAGAACTATATGCTACTCTCCCTAGTCTGCTACAACGGAGTCTATCCAAGGTCTATGACTGAAACATCCTCCCAGCTGAATCTGTAACAAAAATAAAATTCATAAATTAGTAGTGTTGGAGAACGTTGGCGTCACTTCTATCAAACAGGCCCTTTAACAATCTCAGAGTAGAATGATCTTGTTACTATTGTATAGCGTTATGAGAACTATATGCTACTCTCCCTAGTCTGCTACAACGGAGTCTATCCAAGGTCTATGACTGAAACATCCTCCCAGCTGCATCTGTAACAAAAATAAAATTCATAAATTAAATGTCTGTGGTAAACCTTAAAATGAAATAGAAATACATATAAAACATTACACATAAAAACATAAAATAAAATGGATCAACCAACCTTATTTCAATTCTTTGAAGTAACTTTGCCCCCTGAAATGAAATATAAATATTTATTATACCTCAATTATTATTTTCTATATAAAATAAGTACACAATATTTTGACTTACAAGCTTTGAACTATTGGCCTGGACCAGTCAATAGTTTCCAACTATTGGACCTCGTTGAAACTACTTGACTGCAAGCTTCATTATATTTCGCGGGATTTCCAATGCAGCTATAATGGAGGATTTTGAAAATACCGGGGAGAGTTATTTTTACCTATTGTATCTAGGGTTGACGTCAGTGCAAGATGTAGCCTTAGCATTTCAGAATATTTATGAAGTAAACGTTATGGTTGGGTTTCTGCTTTATATATTACGATAGTTGATTTATCACAGCCATTTATTGTCTGTTGTCTTTTTTTGATATAATAAAACACTTACGGACTGGATATTTGTGGAAAAGTAAGTTTATTGTCCCCTCTGATACAACTATTGCCCTCGGCTACGCCTCAGGACAATAGTTGCACCATGAGGGACAATAAACTTACTACTACATTCATACACAGTCAATAAGTATACAATATGCATTACACATAAACATATAAAAAAAAGAAGATTATTATATATAAAACAACCATTTTTTTAGTTCTTTTAAGTAACTTTAAACCTTTATAGAAACTTAAATTATTTTTTTTCAAAGTTTTTTTTACCTCACTTCACCATAAAATTTGCAGGAAATAAGACTACTGTCAAAAAACAATATAAGATTTTTACTTTCGAGGAAAATTTCTCTCAAGCTAGTCAAAAATGGAAGCATAAAAATTTTAGTTTTACCTGTGAAAGAATATTTTATGGGGACCAAATTAGTCAGGGATGCTGTTTTTTGTGGTTGCTTCCTTTTTATTAAATTTTGACATTTCTTTACTTTAAAGATCTGACCATGCTGTTCATATGTGCAACGTTTTCCATCCACTACTATTGGTCAAATTAAATGTTGCATGCAATACAGACCAAAATGAGGTTCAATTTTCGTCTTGGAAAACAATAATATATCAGCTATGTTTTTAAGCTCAATTTTACAAAATTTACCCAAGTGGCTGCTTAAATCAAATTATTACTTCATTTTTTCATTTTAATTAATGTTTAAAAAAAATCCTGTTACCCTTTAAGGGATAAATATTTTAAATGTTTTTTTTTTTCAAACTTTAAAAAAAGAGTGGAAGCTGGCTAAAATACACAATATAATTAAACATTTTTTATAACCATTTCAACCTCAAAGAAAAAGATAGTCTTTCCTAAGCTTGTCTGTAGCTTAGCTTTACAAATTTGTTCGTTAAATTTTTGTTGAGGAACAGTGACAACCTCTTTGTCCAAAAAAGTTTACTCTAGTGCATAAACCCTCAGCCTTGCTATCAAAAGTAAAAAATATAAATTAATGGAATATTGAAATCAAATCTTCTCAACACTTGGAATAGATAAGCTGGGTTTTAATCAAACTCATTTAAACTCTGCAGACACTAAAAATAAGTCTACAGTCAAAGTCAATCAGATGTCTGGCAGTTATAATGCACTGAACATTTATATGAAACTAAGGAACATATGTTTTTATGTGAGACCTCATCTAAGAGATCAAAGCACTTAAAACTACCAACAATGATAGAGTGCTTTCCACGTCCTCAAACCCATCGCCAATAGTGCATTCAACTCTATAAGAGTACCTGTACTTATTTGTCAGAAGTCTCTGTGCATCAGTCAAAGTGCTGGTGAAATAGTCTCTACAGAGTAGAAATGAGTAAAATCTTTTAAATAAAAATTCTTTTTCACAAATTTGTATATTAACATTATTAATTAATATTTGCATTATGAAGTAGGATACACTTTTGACATGTTAGTGTGATGATGTGGGTCTCCATGCTGTGATGTTTTGATAGAATGACATCCTACATCACTGCCTTATTTTTGTGGAAAATGAAAAAAAAATGTGTTGATGTAAGCATGGCAAAGGGTTATGTTATATAACCAATTTCTGTAATTCTTTATCTTCAGTTATCAATTATGAATATAAAAGACATTACAAATAGGAACAATTGAGAGAAGAAATTCAGTTTCTTTTAAAAATGAAATTTTGCTTCATTTTAAAACACATAAGAAAAAGCTATCAAAGTTACCTCCCATTGATAAAAGGTGATTTTCATCAAAACAACTTCCATTCACTTGTAAAAATTTGAATAAATTAAAGTACCAGAGCAATTGATAAATTAACAATGTTAAAGGCCAATGATAAAGTATTTAAAAAAATAACAGGATTGAATTTTTTCTCTTGGGTGTCATCTCATAGATTTTCAAAATGTTTAGTTGCATCTGGTAGTTTTGTTTAAAAAGAACATAAATTAGCAAATCTAAACTTTGAAGCCATTCAAACAAATAATTCTGCTTGAAATTATGTAGTTTGATTTGGGCATTGCACAAGTTTTCATATCAACAGGTCTAAAAATTTGAGCATTTTTCAATTTATTTCTAAGGGTGGGCTTTGAGATATGAAAAAAAAATACTTTCTTGGGTTGCTGCTTCATTGATGTATACCTGCATCCCCTTTTTCCCTAATGAGGATCTAAGAAAAAATTATAGTGTCCTGATGCATAATTTTTAACCAACAAAAAAATACCTACCATGTATAATTATAGACGAGGTTCTTACCACACTCTTTGGTAACTACAAAGATGGATATCTTACTGTACACATTGCTTATTCTTCAAGGTCATTGCTCAATTTTTGGGTTCCTGAAAAATGTCGGTTTTGTATATAATATTTGAAAGGGTGGAAACTTATATTATTTCTGGTTCTTTAAAAAATTTCAATCTAAGGCAGTCATCATGGTCATATGTTTTCTTTAATGCATCTCCTTTAATCATTGCTATCTTTCACTTAAATTCTAATACTGTAAATATAGAAATTATTGCAATGTTTTTATTATACAGGATTTTCTCAATATCACAAAAAATAAAATTGCATTTTAGTCTAAAATGACAAAATTCGCAATAATAAATGCACGCAACAATTTCTGAATTTACAGTACATGTATATTTATCTCAAAAAGATATTAATATTGTCCTGTAAAAATAACCGATCAAAATTTTTTTTGCATGCAAGTATCATTAACTTTAATTATGGTTATTGTTCCATGACCTATGGCTGTTTATAAACAGAAATTGTCTCAATAGCAATCATACCACATCATCTTATTAAAACCAGTATTAATTATACTGTCAAACCCAGTCATTTGTTTTTCCTTTCTGTTCAGATTTGTTTGCTTATAGGTTGAACCTCTGTAAATATAGACAGGGGCAGGGCCAAATAGTCTCCATGGAAATGATATATGCCAATGCTTATACAACTGCAGACCTATTATCATTAACCTATCAATAGTGGTTCCCCATAAACTAGACCTTATCGCAAACTAATACATTGTTGAGGTCGCCGCCGCCGAAAACAGCATACCTATGTCTCGCTTTTTTACTCTGTCAAGCGAGACAAAAATCATATCCTGGAATCTTAAGTTCATATGCACTATTATTCTTTACAAAGTTCAAAACACAGGGCCATAAAAAAGAATATGTTTGTTTGCCCTAACCCTACCTACCCAGAAAATATCTGCCAACTCAAAATCTTTTATTGTCCTGATGTGAAAAAGTTTTTTAATCAGATAGGCATGAAGACTAAAAGAACATCTGACACTTTAATTTCTCTTTGCTGAAAAAAAAGAAAATGCCTACCTACCTACCCACTGTCTCTACCTTTTGGTAGGGTTTGGGCAAACCAAAATATAATTAAGTGTGGCCCAGGGCTGTGCAGTATATTTTCAACATGTTTATGCCTTTCAAAGCCTTTTTAATAAGCAAGGTAATTAATATTGTACTTAAAAAAAAAATCATTTTAATGTTGAAAATTGATGAAGGGAAATGTAATATTTAACCAATACAAACCTTATAGATGAATGCAAGTGGCCGATTCTTTTATATTGTTGTATATACTATTATACAGCCTAGGTTTTCTGTAGGTCTTCTTTAAGTTTCTGTGGTTTAACAATTCATCAAAATGAGAATGTTGTGGATAGTCTTTTAAATTCTCTGAAATACAAAATTCAATTTACTTTTCCATATATATATATGCCTTTTTCAGCTGCACTGGTTTTTCTGTGATAAATTAGCTGTAATATTTTCAAAAGCATACACAAAAACATTATGATTGGTTTAAAAAAATCTTAAAAATGGAAATTAATCAATGATATAACGTTGTTTTTTTTTTGGTGTACAACCAATGAGATTACCCATAGTCCTTAGATTTTGAAAAGGAAAATTACATTTGTTGCGTAAACACAGCCAACTTTGCCAAATGATTATGATGAACTAAAACCAAAGGAAATTACATATAATAAGCTTTCCAAATAGATACCATGGTCCTAATTTATTATATTAGTAAACTCAAGGAGATGGTGTTTATAACCTCCTTGTTTAATTAAATGTCTTTTACTGACCGTTGAGGCATTTTAAATAGCTACTGAAAGTACAATTTCTTTGAAAAATATTGATTTTAGTTGAAATGATAGGACGTTTTTTCAGTGGGAACTCACTTTTGTCCTGACTGTATATACTCTTGAGTCTAGCATTGTTGAAAATCTATATAATGGTGTATAGTGTCTGGTTTTCCTATCTAATACCAAGTTAGATGACTTCAAGTTCCTAGAATCCAAGAACTGAAAAGAAACATTTAATATTAAAACAAGTCAATGAAAAAATGTTAAACTTCTCAAATAAATAAACCAACATGAAGAAATGGTTAAGTCATCATTGTGTTTCCCATCCAACCTTATTATGTATGAAAAATTTGTGAAATCTTTAATTCTTTAAAAGTAATTTTCTGGAACTAAAAGTTTGAAATCCAGAACAGAATACATTAAGGTTTATGACCCCTTCTGTAGCCATCTGAATTCGAAATTTTCAAACTGCAATAATATCAAAACAGCAAAGATAATGTACAGTAGAGATTGGCCATTTTGTACATATACAAAGGGGAAACTTCGAACAAAGCATTATTATTTATAGTTTCATTGCATTCGATAGAAAATGGGTATTTTGAGACAAATAAAACCAGATTTATGTAGAAAATCCACAGACTTTAATACTGAGATTTTCGTTATAAAATTCTAAACATAGATTACTTACTTGTTTGTCCATGGTGTGCTAGCGTTTATTGTTTACAAAAAGTCCTAAATAACCTAAATAACCTTTTAATTCCAAAAAAACTCGTGGTGAGTCATTAAAGTCTAGGCACCCTAGAAGGTGTACTTGAATAGGTCCGTATTTACATTTGTTTTAACCAATATCTTAATTTATAATTTTGTTTTAAGGAAATCATTGCTAGCACTGCATGCAATTATCGTCTATCTATCTCACTATACAAATCCTTGTATCAATCAAGTACCGAATTGTCAAATATTGGGAAAGGCTGTGGATTTTCTATAAAATTTCCATATGTTTAGCATTGAACATGTTGAATGAACAGAAGGGTACACAATCCTTAAAGTAAATAATTATTACTACATTAAATACCTTAAACTCGTCATGAAACTTTAAACTTTTTCATGTCTTCAAAAATTTTCAGGAAATAATGCAAGTCTTTGTCCTAGTAAAGATCAAACTACTTTGAATTCAAATCCTATCCTGTAAGTCACATGATCATACGTACAGGTAAAAATCTTTTCACTTGAAATCTACTCACTTCATACTTGAGTAACTGGCTGGGTAGAAAAATATAATAAATGAAACCTGACACAAGGTGATTCACAAAATATGTAACAGAATTTTGTTCAGATAATAAAGCATTCCCCTAAAGGAAAAATGAACAGTAAAACCTAAAAACATGAGGCTCCAATAACCTGCATAATTTTTGAAAATTTTGCATGATATTGTTTAAAGCATTTAAATGAGTTGCATACAATCTGTGACTGTTGTGTGGGACCATAATCAGTTCTTTGAATAGTTATTTCCAATATAGAAACAAAGTTGTTATTGGTTGCTTGCAGAAAAAAATCTTATATAAACTTGATGCAACTCATGATAGTGTTGGTCAATTTCTAATTCATCCCACAGTTTAGAATAAAAGTAGATGTTTGGGATGTGTTATAGAGAAAGATCATGTATTTTTAAAACCTATGGTTTCTTCTTTTAAACAAAATTCATATTTTCATCCATAAATGGTGTAAAGGATTAAAAGAGTAAGACTCTTGAATGAAGATCTCTGTTACAGTCATTTCCATTGCAGTCTTGGATACAGGTTTTTTGTAAAAATCTTGGAATGTCACCGTTTTTATTACTAATATTTGAGTAACAGACACAGTTGAAATCAATTTGAAGAATTGTTTTGCTCTTATAGTCACATTAATGATTTTGACATTATATAGGCATCTGTTGAAGATCATATCAAGATCTTTTCCTATTGTTTTTGTTTTGTTATGATGTGTCTTATTGGCATATACTCCACATCTCTTTTTAAACTTATTCATTCAAGCTGTTACTTCAATTTTGAAACTTAAAGAATCGTAGCAAGCATGCTCATGTACCCCATGCCCCCACATTAATTGTCACCGGACAAACAAAATCTCACCAGAACCCTAAGTTCAAAGACTCATAACTCCTACAAAAGATAACTTCTTGTAGATATGCACATCTACATATTATGTCCTATTTAACTACAAAGTTTCATGAAATTCTGTTATGTGGATTCAGATGAGTTGCTACAACTAACTGTTGCAGTAGTATATTTAGACCAAAATTCTAAGTTCAAAGGGGCATAACTCAAAGAAGAATAAAAATTGAATCATAATTTCCTGTCATTTTGCACATCTATTTACTATGTCCTTAACAGTAACCTACACAGTTTGATTTTGATATGGTTTCAGAGTGGTGGGATGGCAAGAACAGGACTGATGAATAGACAGACAGACTGACAGACAGATCTACTTTCAATATTACTATTTTCTTTACACTTTCACCTCAGCATCACTTGTGCCTATGTGTTTTTTATTCATTGTATTATATGTAATTCTAAATATTTCATGAAATTTTTGTCTTAAGTATATTCATCTTATACCCTATAGCGGTTATGACAAAATGGATTAGTAAAAACTGACTGTTGTCAATGTAACGAAAATAAGATACAGTCTGTGTTTGAGGCAATATATGTCAAAAATGAAAATTCCGAGTAAAACAGAATATGAAAGTAAATTTTACTAGCTAAAATGAAAGATACAACAATGAAAAAATTATATAATTTGTCCATCACATTTAATTGTAGTACAGTACAGTCTTAAGTTTCTTCTTCAGTGTACATTTAAAAATCATTTATGCCATGTCAAGTTTTTTTTGTCTCTTTTGATCAGGAGGAGATAATCCATTCTCTTCTTCATCATCATCATCATCATCATCATCATCATCATCATCATCATCATCATCATCATCATCATCATCATCATCATCATCATCTTCTTCTTTATCATTTTCTTCATCATCTTTATTTTTTTTTCTGCAGACTTTTCACCTATTTAAAATTTTACTTAACATATTATATAGGTAAATATATAAAAAAAAAAATCTTTATTAAAAATCTACATCTTTGCAATTATAGTTAATAGATATATGGAGATGTGGTATGAGTGCCAATGGCAATGATACAACTCTCCATCCAAGTCACAATTTGTAAAAGTAAACCATTATAGGTCAAAGTACGGTCTTCATTTTACCATGTTAATTGTCCATTATCAATACTGCCAACTCTGTCAATTTCGCATGAGATGCCAGTCTTTTGTCCAGCAATACTAAATTCTTTTAAAAGAATAATCACCCAAATTAAAAACAGTATTTTCTTCCATGAAAAGGGTCCCATGAATAACCTGTTTGTTTGTATTTATTCATTAGACCTTTGTGTACACAGTTGCGAATCCAGAGGGGGGGGTCCAGGGGTTGGACCCTCCCTTTTTTTTAACAATCAATGCTTTGGAACGGGGACATATGGTTGGACCCCACCCCCTTTTATCCTGGGTTGGAACCCCCTTTTAAAACTGGCTGGATCCACCCCCTGCTACAACATATATAAAATGATAAAATACTAATTCATTTGTTATTTATCTGTATTTTATTTTAAAATCAAGCATCATTAGTCATGAGTTTAAAAATTAATCAAAATAAAGAACTTACGTTGAATAGTTAACATGATTCTGTGATTTTTGTTAGATTTAATTAACATTTCAAATGTGCTCGACTTCAACACACTGTATGAGGATCATGATGGATGGTACATTCATGACAAATAAAAGTGAAAATTCTTGTCAAACGATGTTAACGGTAATTGTTGGTGCATGACAATGAAATGTACACTTTCTTTTAGACGATAAAAAAAAAGGCTAATCAGTTTAAATTAAAAAAAAAAGTCAGGGACACAGATTCGTCGGACAAAATAAATTAATAAATTTAAGTTAGATTTTATGAGTCGTGGCATATGCACCAGACAAAAGGTGTTTTGAAATACAAGGAAAACCCAACATATCAACGAAGAAGGGCCTCTTTTGCTGTGCATAAGATTAAAACTTTTCACCAAGTCTTCAGCAATCGACTTTTTAATATTCATTTACAATGACAACACATTCATCATTATAACAGAAACCAACATTCAATGTGTTGTATATGAGGCGCCGTTTTACTATTTATTCCTTATTTTCTGATATCAAAAAATATTTCTTGATATCAAAAAATTGAATTCCTGATATCAAAAAATGATTTTTTGATATCAGGAAATATTTCTTGATATCAAAAAATATTTCTTGATATCAGGAATTCAATTTTTTATATCAAAACTTGACTTTTTTTATATCAAGAATTCGATTTCTTGATATCAGAAAATAATCTTTATTTCTTGATATCAGAAATTCGATTTTTTTATATCAAAAAATTTCTGATATCAAATATTACTGACGATATTTTGATATCAAGAAATACATTTTCTGATATCAAAAAATTATGATTTTTTTATATCAAAAAATCGAATTCCTGATATCAAAAAATTATTTTTTGATATCAGAAAATAAGAAAAATATCAACGGTCGCTCCCTGTGTGTCAATAAAAGCATCAACGTTCACCAATGAGCCCTTACATTAAGTCTGGTGTTTCGGTCGTGTAATATATACGAAAGCATATATCAGAGTTCGGCTTCATCAGTCTTAATATAAGAAGTTTTGTGTTTTTTGTGTTTCACATATTTATCATTTTAAGGTTTATAGTCAACAACTGTAAGTTCTCGCTTCTTTTATAAGCTATTATTGGTTTCCTCAGAAACAGATTTGTGCAGTCAGGTTTTTGCAAATATCAAGCCCCAGTGTTTTGTTCATCTTGTTTTTATATTTTTTCCCGTTGTTTATATTGAGGATTTTGTAAGTATAAGTTAGTTCTGTTAAGTTTAAAAATAAGGAGATGTGGTATGATAGCCCATGAGACAACTAGCCACCAAAGTTCAAATGAAGTTGATGTAAGCAATTATAAGCAACGGACAACCGTACGGCCTTCAACAATGAGAAAACCCCATACCATATAGTCGCCTATAAAAGGCCCCGATATGAAAAAAAAAATAAACAACTCAATTTAGAAAGCTAAAGGCCTATATGATTTATAACAAAAACAATTTAAGTAAAACAAATATGGCAGACATCATTCGTAAATATAAATCAACATGCAGACTTCTTATACGTTCAGGTATTTCACATCCAATATTTTATGGAAATATTCTTTACAAAGCACAAAAATGTCAGCATTCACCTCAAAATCTAACCAAACCTTTAAACAGACTTATTCGGAAAGGATATACCGGTAGTTACGATACTGTTGTCAATTAGTCATTAATGATTGCATATTTTGGTATTAATATTGATTCACTCATAGGGTCTTTGCATCGGAAATAAACACATTTATTCAAAAACCAGTTGTTGGCATGATACGGTTTATGTTCTTCTCATTAGAATATTGTCTCATTGGCACTCATACCACATCTTCTTATATCTATATAAAGGACTACTATCATTTTAATGATGGTATGATACTAAACTCCTAACGGGAGGGATTGTACTTGATTTTCTTATGATGAAGACATAATCTTTCAATCAGTTTAATTGAGGTCTGGAGCTGGCATGTCAATAATTGCTAGTAGTCCTTTATATAGATATAAGAAGATGTGGTATGAGTGCCAATGAGACAACTCTCCATCCAAGTCAAAATTTATAAAAGTAAACCATTAAAGGTCACAGTACGGTCTTCAACACGGAGCCTTGGCCCACACCGAACAGTAAGCTATAAAGGGCCCCAAAAAATTACTAGTGTAAAACCATTCAAACGGGAAAACCAACGGTCTAATCTATATAAAAAACGAGAAACGAGAAACACTTATGAACCACATCAACAAACGACAACTACTGAACATCAGATTCCTGACTTAGGACAGGTGCAAACAAATGCAGCGGGTTTAAACGTTTTAATGTTACCAAACCTTCACCCTTTTTCTGAAACAATAGTGTAACATCACAACATAGAAAGACACACTATAAAATATCAACTGAAATAGCTTAACTCAACCAAAGGACATATTAAAACACCATTGAACATACACTGAACAAATAAATTTGACCTATGACACAATGTAAATACAAAATAAATAAACTAAGGGAAAAATAATAAAAGTAACATGTTATATCGGTAAGTTAGTTATACCAAACACTTATCAAAGTTGGTATATAGACCAGATATAACCCTGAATAACATTAAATAACAAAAAAGCAATACAATTAGTATCAACAGGTCAAATAAACAAGAAAGTACGATTTGAGAGTACTCGCAGTTACTGACAGCTAGTTAAAAGCCAAAACAATTAATAATAAAAAATCATGCATCAGAGACTAAAATCAACTAAAACACATCCCAGGGATTTAGTATTTTAACGTCATGGACAGTCAAAGAAGACATGACTAGTGCAATGCCAAAAATAAATGTATCGACAGACAGTAGGATAGTTAGGAGTTTAACCTCTTTATAGATCTAAACGAACGTGGGTGTGTCTTTATACATCCCACTTGAAAAAAAAATACAAATTTAGTTATGTTTTAATTTGCTGATGACAAAATCGATATTAGTGCCAATGTAAACTATATTCAAAGATCTAATTACAACATTGGTAAGATAACCTTTACTAATAAGTTTGTTTAAAGGTTCGATGAGTTTACACGGATCACATAGTGATTTCCGCGCTTTAAGTACAATATTAATGTAAAATTTAGGATGTGAAATACCGTTTTTAATCAGTTTTCTACAAGTACAGCCAAATTTACTAATCAAATCTTTGTATCTATGAAAGAACTTAGCAAAAGTTTTACGTAATTTATGGTAACGAAATCCTTGATTTAATAATTTACCATTTTGTTCATTTATGTATCATTGTCATTTTGCTTAGTTTATTTTGTTACCTATTTTGACATCGGACTCGGACTTCTTTTAAACTGAGTTTTACTGTACGTATTGCTATGTTTTTCTTTATTCTACATTGGCTAGGGGTATAGGGGGAGGGTTGAGATCTCACAAAACATGTCTAACCCCGCCGTATTTTTCCGCCTGTCCCAAGTCAGGAGCCTCTGGCCTTTGTTAGTCTTGTATGTTTTTTAATTTAGTTCATTGATATGTTTTGGAGTTTAGTGTGACGTCCATTTTCACTGAGCTAGTACACAATTTTATTTAGGGTCCAGCTGAGGACCACCTCCGGGTGCGGGATTTTCTCGCTGCGTTGAAGACCCATTGGTGGCCTTCGGCTGTTGTCTGCTCTTTGATCGGGTTGTTTTCTCTTTGACATATTCCCACCATTTCCATTCTCAATTCTATGAACCAAGACAATGCACTAAACTGCAGGCTCCGGACTTGGAACAGACACATAAAGAATGTGGTGGGATTAAACATGTTTGAGCGCTCAACTCTCCCCCTAACCTGGGACACTGGTGTTACATTACAACATAGTGTAAGAACAAACGTGGCAGGGTAACAGCAACAAAAAGACACAAATTACAGATGTGATAGTGACAACTAGTTCAAAGCCAACAACAACATAAAAAAAATGCATGTCATGTATTTTCAAAAGATTTGTCGAGACTGCTAGTATTTCTTATGAACCGCGTCTTCCATAAACCTTTTAAATACATATGAGCTTTTTCTGTGAAGTAATGAAACGTTTCAGTAGGATGGATGTATGTTTTCATCTCTAAAATACCTTCATTTTGGAAAAGTTTGTTTTTATATTGAAAGGATTGTCAAGAAATTTTCACTTCATTTTGAGAAAAGTGGTAAGTACAATTTAGTAGGGTATATATTTCGACTCTTCAAATTCAAGAGTCTATCCTAAATTGAGGTAAATTATATGGTCTTCCAAATAGCGTTTCGTTTCCTTACATCACTGAAGAGATATTAATTGTCGAAATCCGGATATGGTGTACAAATTTTTGCACCTCATGTTTGCGGTATACCATCTTTTCCGCAAGTTTATTGTTTTCTGTTTGATATTAGATTAATAATATAGATCAATTTTGTAACATCTTGTGATCCGTTTATTTGGCAATCGCCAATGGCAGTCAGCAGGGTTTAAGAACATCCGTTGTTCGACCTGTTAGTCAAATGCGTTTCGTTAAAATATACTTTTTCACTTTTTTGATCTTTTGGAAAATGTTGTTTGTGCTGTATTTAGACCCCTCTACCAAGAAATTTGTTTTGCATGCACACGTATAAAAATTATCTAACGCAATCATAGGTTTGAAAGTTGTTTTCAATTTAGACTTGTTTATGCATTGTATTAGATATATAAGGCGAAAAGATGGTGTATATCGCCAGTTGAACCTGAATATATTATCGAGCCATCGTATCTAAATCTTGAAAACATTTTCCAGTATGTAGTAAATTCTTATGTCGATATATCCCGCCAATTCGGATTGTACGACACAAGAGTAAATGTGTTTTATTTAGGAATAATTTTTAAAAATCTTCCATATATTGTCTTTTAGTGCATGGGTCTTGAATTCCATAATAAGTTTGATCAAACTGAAGATTAGTGTAAATATTTTTTTTGCTTCAAATATCGTTATTAAATAGCAGTTATCCGGAGACTTTGAAGTCTTATTCATGTTTATAAAACTTGAAGTGTATAAGCATTTTGTTTTTGTAACAAGGGACACAATGTCATCAATATAATGACAAATACCGTGTATAGTGGTACTCCACACTTTAAAACAATTGGTCTACCGGGAACATTATTTCAGATATTTCCTGATGTTTGGCCTCATTGGTGAGCCTGAATGTTTTAAATGACACACAGGGAGCCATCATTTATTTATTTCTTATTTTCTGATATCAAAAAATCACATTTTTTGATATCAGGAATTCGAATTCTTGATATCACAAAATCATTTTTTGATATCACAAAATCTATTTCTTGATATCACAAAATCTATTTCTTGATATCAAAAAATCAAAAATATTTTCTGATATCAAAAATTCGAATTTCTGATATCAAAAAATCTATTTCCTGATATCAAAAAATGAATTTTTTGATATCAGGAATTCGAATTTTTGATATCAGAAAATATTCTTTATTTCTTGATATCGAGAATTCGATTTTCTGATATCAAAAAATAGAATTTTTGATATCAGAAAATCATTTTTTGATATCAGAAAATAGGTAATAAATAGTAAAACGGCGCCTCATAGTTGTAAGCGTTACATTTTTTCACACAAGAACATTTTAAACAGTGTATTTCTAAAATAACCGAGAGTCAACTTACATGTGTTTTGTATTATACCATTAAGTAAAAATAACATATATATAGAAAATGACAAATTAAAAGAAGAAATAAAAGCAGCAAATTAAACTATCTATACATAGATAACACTGACCAATTTACTTCCATGATCAAACTTAAGAGCGAGGAACACGATTCCCTAAAAAAGAGTGATTTGAAAGATTTTTTGCATTAAATTTCGAGTTCTCAAATTTGTTTTAATAGTTCCACCACATTGATGTAATGTCATTACAGGATGATACTCCCATAACAAACCGTGCATACATTCATTACATAAAATTGAGAATGGAAATGGGGAATGTGTCAAAGAGACAACAACCCGACCACAGAACAGACAACAGCAGAAGGCCACCAACAGGTCTTCAATGCAGCGAGAAATTCCCGCACCCGGAGGCGTCCTTCAGCTGGCCCCTAAACAAATATATATACTAGTTCAGTGATAATGAACGCCATACTAAACTCCAAATTGTACACAAGAAACTAAAATTAAAAATAATACAAGACTAACAAAGGCTAGAGGCTCCTGACTTGGGACAGGCGCAAAAATGCGGCGGGGTTAAACATGTTTATGAGATCTCAACCCTCCCCCTATACCTCTAGCCAATGTAGAAAAGTAAACGCATAACAATACGCACATTAAAATTCAGTTCAAGAGAAGTCCGAGTCTGATGTCAGAAGATGTACATATGTCACCAATTAACACAAGTTGTATTGTTTCAGATTCAATTTAATAAAACAAACAGTGGCATCCTGTTGAGCATATATAAGACATCGTAATTGGAGATAGGAAAGACAATCAAGCGACAGGGTGCCTGCTGATAATAAAATTCATTTGACAATATATCAATTTCGAGCTTTTTTAATATACCACCTTTTCATTTTCGAAAAATGTTGTACAGGTGAAAAAAAAATTGAACAGCGAATCGTTTATTATTATTTAAATGTAAATGTATACTTTATCATTTATCCTTAAATACGTTTCGCCAAATATTTTGTATTCAATATTTATCGTTTCTATTTGAACAATAAAAATAGCCGCAGTGAACACTTTGAATTTGAACTTATTATGTATTATATCATTTATTTAAGAACAACAGGAATTTATTTTACATGTATAACAGTATGATCTCGCTAATGTACGTTGTTTTCGTATATTACATTTGTGTTGGTTATTTTTTTTCAAAGACAACTTTTCAAAACGCCGGAGACCTAAGAATTTCTTAATTTAAACTGACTTTTCTTACATCAAAATATAGCTTTTTGACAGGAGTATTCAACAGTATGTGTTAATAGTATTTCCTTTGCATATTAAGTGTGCTTCAATTTTTTAAGTACTGCTATCGCGTTTCTTTTGAGGTAATTCATCGTTATTTACTGATGTGAGTAAGGGAATTTAGATAATGAAATTAAAAAAAAATCGGAGACCTAACAATGAGATAAGATAAACTGATTTTTGTATACCACCAGAAAGGTAAATCTATGTAGAATTCGGTCGTATGTGTTAACAAGAATTCAGATGATTAATAAAAATAATATGAAGAATTAATGAAGGTACCCATTTATTTTCCCATTACTTTCTATGTTAATCGAACATCATTAAAAACATTGCACCCCGGGTGTCGCTGATAAGGGTAATCGGCCATTAGTGTCCTTCATTCTTGGGTATGTGACTTTTTGTAGACGTCATTTTTAAAAGTGGACTTTTTGTATGCATCAACATTTTCGTACATGTTACTTTTTTCTCTCTACATACTACATCTGTTGATATGTAATGTGGTCGTTTTGTCCATACATGTATTTTAATATATTTAACTATATGTTGAAAGACATGCATAATGACGAATTATAAAAATACACAAATTATTAAGTCTCACAGAAAACTTGTAAAATGTCTGCTCTTTTTTTTTTCTTCAATATGGGTGCAATTTGGGTAATATGACGTTATATAAGTTATCCTTTGTGGTTTTCTTTTTATTATTGATATAGATATAAGAAGATGTGGTATGAGTGCCAATGAGACAACTCTCCATCCAAGTCAAAATTTATAAAAGTAAACCATTATAGGTCACAGTACGGTCTTCAACACGGAGCCTTTGCTCACACCGAACAGTAAGCTATAAAGGGCCCCAAAAATTACTAGTGTAAAACCATTCAAACGGGAAAACCAACGGTCTAATCTATATAAAAAACGAGAAACGAGAAACACTTATGAACCAAATCAACAAACGACAACTACTGAACATCAGATTCCTGACTTAGGAATATTCTTGGAGTTCTAGACGTGTTACGACTATTAACGGTCATATGTATATTAGTTTTTTTCTTTTGCATATGTAGCTAGTACAATTATGGACACAGTCAAAGACCTTCATTACCAAATCGAGGCTGTAAGGGATGCTCTGAACAATTCATCAAAATTGATGGACATAAAAGGTATTAATGTGAAATGTGACAGAAAAGGGGGAATGTTACAATAATGATGAATGTATTCACACTCTAGACAATATAATATTAACAAAAATAAAACCTCATTTGATGTAATAAAATACACTGCGATTAAAAACACAATTGGAAGTAAATTAACAGAATAACCCTTTATATATATTCTCTGCCTTGCATTCTCGTGGTACGTTATGCGTGTATTGTCTGCCTTGCGCTCTCGTGATATATTATGCATGTATTCTCTGCCTTGCGTTCTCATGGTATGTTCTGCATGTTTTGTGTGTAATTAAATAACAGATATTCCATGTAATATTAATCGATCTAGATAGAACATGTGCATGATATGGCAAACAATTACACAAGCAGAAGCGGTAATCTGCAATCCGATAATAAACTTTCAAATGATGGCATTTACAAACGCTGTGTAGTATACAGTATACTTCATTGAATGACAATAGTTTTAAATGGAGAGTAAAGATACCAAGAAAACATTAAAAATCATAAGTCCAATGAAAACAGACAATACCATGGCCAAAAAAAACGATGAAAGGATAAACAACAAAAACTTCACATAAAAAACTCAAGACCGAGCAACACGAATTATTCCACCGAAAACCAGTAGTGAACTCAGGTTCTCTGGAAGGTTATAGACAGTTCCTGCTACATGTGGCACGTGTCGTGTTGTCAAGGGAGTAAACATCCGACAATAACACACTTCATAGAGAATGATACTATAATCTAGAAAGGTCAGGGATCCTGGTCGTTTTTTTTTAAACACTAATCTACAATTTCTTTTAAAATGCAGTGTTTTCTACGTGTGTATGCGCATATTTTTATTTACTGTATTCGTAATATTAAGTCAATAAACAACAGTTACGTAACTATATGCTAAAACTATATCAAGAAAATAAGAAACTAATGTATTTCTCAATTATTATTGTTATAGGTTTGCCCTTGAAGTGTATTAACGGTAAAGCAACATTTGAAGAAGAAGTGAACTTAACTAATGACATATGTCAGTTTCCATAATTATAACGATTATAACTCTGTATTTCTTCTTTTCTTTAAATAGACATAAAGTTGCCTCCTATAGAAGTCTTGTATTTGTTAAAGGTGTTTCGAAATTATTTAGTACACGTGTTTTGCTACTGCCATTTTTTTCTTTCACTTTAGCGTTCCTTTATTTTGGTCTAGAACTAATGCGGAGAATATAACTTCCGGAGTTGCCCCCTCTCCTCCCGAGAATTGGTGGAGTTCGTATTGCCAAATCTTCAGTTTTCCATGTTTTGTTTTCCTGTTCATTTTTTGTCTCTTTTTTTGTCATGGCGTTGCATGTCTGTCTTTCTTCGACTTATACCGACTGCTCCTGAAGTCGCGGACAACGGTGTAGTAGTCAGTGAATCGGCTGTGAAATGATTAATAAGCTTCTGAAGTCGCGGACAACGGTGTAGTAGTCCGTGATTCGGCTGTGAAATGATTTATAAGCTCCTGAAGTCGCGGACAACGGTGTAGTAGTCAGTGATTCGGTTGTGAAATGATATATAACAAACATTCTAACATAGATAAAAATAAGGAGATGTGGTATATTTTTGCCAATGAAGCAACTATCAACTAGAGACCAAATGATGTGGATTAAAGCAAGTAAAGGTCGCGGTAGGTCATCAACAATGAGCAAAACCAATACCGTATAGTACTAGTAAGATATTAAAGGCCTCGACTTGAAAATGTGAAACAATTAATCAAAACAAAAACAACGGTCTGATTTATATGACAAAACAATAAAAACAAGTATTAAAGACAGCAACCTACGACAACTTCTGACGTAGAGGCTCCTGACTTGGGCCATGAACAAGGTGGGGTTAAACATGTTTATGGGCTCTAAAACCTCCCCTAATCTTGGACAGTGTCATGACAGCACAATGTAAGAACGAACTTTAAAAACCTGCTGGGAATGGTTTGACTCTTCAGATTGGCACAGATCACACAAAAAACTAACATAAAGACAAAAAAAACACACACACACACACACAACGGACCGATCTAAGAGTATATAATTGCAGCTACTAAAACTAAAACCTAATCCACAACTAATTACCTAACAAATAAATAAATCATATTCCCCCAGACTAAGGTATCAACCAATACACATCAAAAATATAATTAAATAGTATCGACTGGATGTATGACCGCAATTTTTCATAATTGTATAGCAACACATATTTAGTTATGTTTTAAAGAATCAAAATCCAAATCAATACTACTACCGATAAAAACTATATTCAAACATCTCCCTACGGTGTTAGATTGATAACCTATAAGAATAAGTGTAATTCAAAGTATCATTGATGGATCTTAACTGAATTCATCATTAAGATAATGATGTGATATCCCGCTTGTCATAAGAATTCCACATGCATGAACAGTCAAACTTCCAAACCTTTGTATCTAGGAAAGATATTTGTTAAAGTTTTTAGTAATTTGTGGTAACTAATTGAATAATTAAACAGTATACATAGAAAATGTTCATTGAAATCTAAAACATAACTACAGATACTGGCATAGCAAACAAGTTTGGAAATATTTCAGAAAATGGGGCGGACCGTCAGCCATGGAATAACATCAAAATGAACATGTAGTACCATAGCTAAGCTTCGCCTACTTTCCTCTTAGATTCTAGTTGGGTTTCATATATGTTTAGTTATCAAAGTATGGTACAACATCACATTGCAGATAAATTAAAGACTATGTATGCATGAGTTTCCCCTGAACACACTTTTAAAGCAAGTTATTTCATTAAAACATCATAAGAAAAAATACACTTTTTATTACAAATAGTACATACACAATAGGAAACGAACAATCGTATCTTTCGTTCTCAACTTTTGTTTATAGTTTGTTTTCAATCTGATTAAAATGCAGATCCTGTGTCCATGCTCCAATGTTTCCTGTGTGAAACTGAATTATCCAAATCTAAATAAAAGGATAATTATTGCTGTTTATATTAGATTTATTTTATGTTATTTCCCATGGGTAAATTTCCGCATTGAAGTTAGAGAGGTCTTGCATGATTATTCAAAGCAAAAATATCTTCAAGTGTTATTAAATTCTTCAAATAACTGGAATGTACACTGATTTTTATTGAGTTTGACCATAAACAATGATTAATTGTGAAGAATGCCTTCAACTTGTTGATAAACTATATTGCCAAAACGTACATATATGCTGCCAAGGAGAAAATTTACATCTTTATAATCATTACATCACAGTTCCAGTAAGTATATTTAGCATATATGTATGTTCTTGGTTGTTCATGTTTTAAACTTTTTATTTGCATGTTAACCTAAAAGAGAATTTCGTGAGCGCGATTGACTGTATGCATTTGCCTTCCAAATCAAATCAAAATAGTTCATACGGCGTGCTGTTCGCCCGGCGCTCGAGGAATAAAATTGAGAATGGAAATGGGGAATGTGTCAAAGAGACAACAACCCGACCATAGAGCAGACAACAGCCGAAGGCCACCAATGGGTCCTCAATGCAGCGAGAAACTCCCGCCCCCGGAGGCGTCCTTCAGCATCCTATTAGTATTTATCTCTTACATATAAACCATAAAACATAACCAAATGTTAGTTTGAAATGGTAACACAATTTTGTTGGGACAAATTATAGACATAGACGGTGAAAAATAAAACATCACAAGTTATAAAACTGAAAACTAAAGCAAAACATCATGCAAGAAACTATCAATCTGTAAAAAAAATAGGGTTTCAGGATGTGTAAGCAATTCCTGTTCACCAGCAGTGGCCATCGTCATACCTGGTTGCTAGATTTCGACAAGCAAACATATATTTCATGATCAGCCATATAATATAAAAGAATTACAGAATTTTAGTCAAAACAAATTAAACACACTGGTTTCGTTGTCATATATGTAACACAGATATTCCGTAACGGTAAAAAAAGTTATGCTATCCTTTAGTTTAGACTTGAACTTTCTCATAAAAACCATCTGCAGCTTAATTTCTTCTATACGCAGCAACCCTCAAACGATTGATTGATTAATTGTTGGTGATTAACGCCACTTTTAGCACTATTGGTTATAGTATGGCGCGGTCAGTTTTTATTGGTGGGGGAAGTCGGAGTGCCCGTAGAGAACCCGTGACCTTCGGTATGAAAACTGACAAAATCTAGTCAATTAAGATTGG
Organism: Mytilus californianus; assembly: GCF_021869535.1. NCBI lineage: Eukaryota > Metazoa > Mollusca > Bivalvia > Mytilida > Mytilidae > Mytilus > Mytilus californianus. Next base: position 16,238,331 of record NW_026262626.1, read on the forward strand.
AGCCGAACGCACGAACCTGTTCGAGCTAGCCCACAGCCTCCATAATACAGTAGATGAACGTCTCACAGGGGCGGATCCAGGATTTTGGAAAGGGGGGCGTAGTATTAAAGTTCACCGAGCGGAGCGAGGCGAACATTTTTTTGGGATCTTTTTTTGGCTAAAAAACATAAAATAAGGGTTAAATGCATTTTATAGTTAAAGTGTAGGGGTTGGACATTTTTGGTGCCGTCAATTGTCTATTATGAAATGATTGGATGGATCCAAAGCTATGTACTAATTAATATATTTGATGTGGGATTTGTCAGTAAAAAATGGACATGGAAAATTCTCGTTTGTTGTATGGTTAGTTAGCATAACCTCACAGGGTTCTTGTTGTAAACAAGATATATGGCTATTCAATGAAATTTACAATACGACCGACACGAAGAAAGACAAACAAGCAATTTTCATCCAAATGTTTGGTTGAAATGTTTTACCCAACAAGGGAAGTGAGGGGTTCCAAATCAACCAAAGGCTACGAATTAGTCGGAAATGACAATGAAGTTGTGAATGACGGTCGACACATGGAGACATATAGGCCACACCCAGCAGGCAGGTTGCAGTCGGGCCTTGAAAAAAAGTATTCAGTATATCAGTTCGGCGAAACAGACATTCCGGTCAGATATGGGATTCACATGCAACCCCCCCCCCCCCCCCCAAAAAAAAAAATTACGCCCGTTTTTTATTCATCATGTTCATTTAATGCTAAATAATTCTGTTGAAAATATTTTTTTCTAATAGCAAAAAAGTGGACAAGATTATTGTTTTCAATCCAGATACGGCCAGAATTTTTGTTTGAGGCAAAAATCAGGGTCAGAATTTTTTCTCTAAAATATCGCAGACTGCCCCCTCAGATCAAATGGTCCGTACCTTAGACTTTAAATCTATATCTAGAGCTTACTGACTGAGGATCACTATTCAGCAATGTTATTAATGGGCTGGGGCGTGTGGGTTTAAACATGTTTTCGTAGGTAAATAATATTGCTGTGGAACTTTTTTTTTCATGAGAGTGTAATAGAGTATTACTTTCTGTTGGGTGGAATTGTGAAATAGAAGTCAATACGTTCTTGCTCACATCTTTTGTCGCTTTGAAGGCGTCATGCTTATCATCCTCAGCCTAAGCAATGTGTTACTGTAATTTGAATTTCAAAATGACTAAGTGACGTTTTTTCGACGAACTGGTCAACTCCACCGTAGAGAATCACATGACTTTGACATAATCAATAATATATTACAGTAAATACGAACGAAAATATCTTTATAAGTAAAGAATTGTCGCATAAAAATGAAATACACGGGAAATGGCAAAGTTCACGAAGTCTAGTCCGATTAATCATTTTACAAAAAAAAAAAAAAAGTGCAAGCAAAGGGGGGGCGTACGCCCTCTACGCCCCCCTCTGGATCCGCCACTGTCTCAGACCACGCAACCACCAAGCCCCCATCAAACGAGGAAACACGAGTTTTAGAATACTGATCAGTTAAATGTGCTCAGCTAGAATGTTGCTACAAGAAAATATTACTTGGTATTTCAAGTTCAAGGCAGGGATATATGCGGTCTGTATGGTCATCAAGCTTTGTTTATCCGAGTGTGTAATAACTTCATCTGTATTGCAAAATGTATCAACTATAAGCCTCTTTTCATTCATCTCTATAGGAACAATTGTGCTAGAGCTTGCCTCAGCTTACGAATAAGGAACAAGTCGGTGATAGGACTAAAACATTTGGCTCCAATACAAATACCAGCTGTATATTATATTACTTTGAACCTTCAACTTGCATGATGTTTTGGATATTGACTTTTCACCTTTGACCTTTTAACATCAGGCCTTACCTAATATACCTGCATGTTCAGAGATATATTGAAAAAATCAGTTACCCAGTAAATATAAGTTTATATTAAAAATCAGTCATACAACCAGATGATAAAAGTTTGAAGAAAACTGTTTGCTGTAATCAGAATGTTATAATTGGTCCTCCCAAGGATTTGTATAGAGAGTATGTATCACTATACATGATCCATTGTGATCCTTGGTCCTTCCTAAAAAAATATTTGTACATTTTTTGTATCTACGTTGGTCATTAAATAAGGAAGTGATTTCCCAGATTAGTACAAACCTAATATCTTCATTACTGGAAACTTTTTATATACCGGAATACAGGGAAATGAAATCAAATCTGACTGGGTAAGACAACTATATCTATGCGAACACAAATACCTCAGTCTACCCTATGATATATGTTACTTCAAAAACGGTTTTGTCAATGGTTATTGCTCTTTGTCCCACCAAACTGTTCAATTGCGCTTCTCAGAAAAATGAATGCTTATTCTATTCGCATATAGGAAATATCTAAAAGATCATATAATTATGTGACATATGAGGTGGCAGGAAAAGGTTGTCGTACAAAAGGTAACTAATGTGCTGATGGCACCGCAATCTTTAAGCGATTATCCCCCTTTTTTCGAAATAAATTCTCAACAGGTGTCCTTGCCATTTAATTTCAATGGCTGTGTATCAGAAATGACGAATTTCTTAGTCAACAAGGCCTACTCTATTCTTGCGTAACTTGGGATCGAACCAGCATCTTTTATAACAGATGAATAGGTGAGGATAGGTTTATGTGTAGGAATTCTTTTGTTTAGCCTGGACTTGGAAACTTTTCTCATATAAATGCAAGGTAAAATAAAAACAATGTTTTCGGTATTTTTTATTAGTAAAGTTACATATTTTATAAGATATATATATTTGATCAGATATTTGTTTAATGTTTAGAAGTTAAATAAAAAAAAACAATATCTGTGACATTGCCCGAAATATCAATACTAATAAAGATGCATGGAGATGTAAAAGGGTAAACTATAAAGATCTGTTTCAGTGCTTGCTCCTTTTGTTATTGTGTTTCATAAATTGACATAATTGTCCCAAAATTTGAAGATTGTTGTAGACACTGCCAGTATCAAACAGAGAAGGAATAACCTTTAAATGCTAGTTTATTTATAATCCACCAATTAATAATTATTCCTGACCTGTCATATGGTTCGTCACCTGATTGTTGTGTAACAGGTTTTATGTTTACATGTACCTTATGGAACAGTTGTGTTGTTGGCTTTGTTTGTTAATGTTGTTGATTATGCATTGTAAGGAGCCTTATAAAATAGCGTGTTCCGATGATTGGAATAAGTCTGAAATCAGTTGGTTTGGTCAGTGATCATGGTGATGTCGATAATCATGATAATCAATTGGTATTTTGTTGTTATTGTTTCAAGAATTTTAGTATTTCTGTTGTTTTTAGCTATAGTGTTATCAATTGGTTGTGTCATGGACAGTGCACATTTTTGTTTGATTGCCATTATGGGAAGTTATATATTTAGAAATTATTGAGGAGTTTGAAAATTGCAGTTACATTTTGTACCTGCAGTATGTAAATTTTCTCTTCAATGAGAGAAACTTTAGCATTGTTGAAGAGATTTTTTTTTAAATTTTTTGTAAGTAAGCAAGTATTGCTGTGTGTTTGTTTTTTCTACATTGGCTAGAGGTATAGGGGGAGGGTTGAGATCTCACTAAACATGTTTAACCCTGTAGCATTTTCGCGCCTGTCCCAAATCAGGAGCCTCTGGCCTTTGTTAGTCTTGTATCATTGTTTGTTTTTTCTACATTGGCTAGAGGTATAGGGGGAGGGTTGAGATCTCACTAAACATGTTTAACCCTGTAGCATTTTCGCGCCTGTCCCAAATCAGGAGCCTCTGGCCTTTGTTAGTCTTGTATCATTTTTAATTTTAGTTCATTTATATGTTTTGGAGTTTAGTATGACATCCATTTTCACTGAACTAGTACACATTTTTGTTTAGGGGCCAGCTGAAGCCCACCTCCAGGTGCGGGATTATCACTCTGTGTTGAAGACCCATTGGTGGCCTTGGCTGTTGTCTGCTCTTTGGTCAGGTTGTTGTCTCTTTGACACATTCCCCATGGCCATTCTCAATTTTAATGTAAGCAAATATTTGACAGAATACTAAAATAATGTGATGACATTGATGGAAATTTCCAATGAGATTCATAATGAACATGGACATGATGGACAGTAAGTTGTATTTAAAATAACAATGTAATACATGATTCTTTGCTGGATAGAAAGCTATGACTGTAACATGTGTGTGCACATTAAAATGGAATTTTATCAGAGATTGCAAGAATGAGGGATGCATGTTGCATATTGAATGTATGCATGTACTAAAATATCATAATATGGGAATTTATCCAGTGAATTTGTATTTTATGTTTAATCTTAATTCTTCATCTAGGTTTATTTGACATAAACATGCCATCATGAAATGAAAGAAAAAATTTTCTGCATAAAGAATGATTTATTGATAAACTATTGGAGTTTAATGCCACATTCAGATTTCTTGGCTTTTTTCATGGCGGCTAGCTTTAATTATTTAGTATGAATGAATAAAAAGAGGTACTGTGTAATTTGTATACTAATGAAATACATGTAGCAAACCAACAACACTAGTTCACAGTAAAACTGAAAAGCCATATCTAGACATCAATATACATGTACATTTGTACATTAACATTCTTCTCACAAGATAACACACATGTTGTTTTAACTAAAATTCCTGTCTACATGGACAGCTGTACACATGGTTTTCCAAATTTATAAGTTTAAATTATAAAAATAATATTTATGGTTTGATGGGTTAGAAATAATCGAGTTATGAAATCAACAGAGAGTGGAACGATCAAAATGTATATAAACTTTTGCCTTTACAGGTCCCACATTCTTTTGATGGAAAATTTTGTGTATATCCTATTGGCCTGTACATGTAGTAGAAATTCTTTTAGAATTTTACTATAAATTTGACAAGTCTGTGCTGTAGGGTCTGTGACCAAGCATGTACATGTACATGAATACTGAACTCTTTCTGGAACATAATTTGTAAGAATAAGAGTGGTGACCTAAAAATGAGACAGAGAATGGTAATTAATTTGTGCCTATTTTGTTTTTAGTCTTGAATGACATTAGTTAGATGTTTGTTTTGAAAGGTCATGCATTCAGTATATTTGAGTTTGTGTCAGCAATACAATGCCCAAACTAACAGGTAAATTTAGATGTTGTGACTTTGCATTTTGTCTTCAGTTAAACTGAACTGATAAAAATATATTATTGAAACCTTATTTGGTGTTTTATCTAAACTGAAGATAACAACCTTTGGACGTATTTCACTAGTGGATGTAAATAAATACTTCCTTAAAAGGATGAATTGTATTGTGTACAAGTTCATATGGAAACCTGTGCATTTAATTGTATATATCTGCAGGTATGGAAATTAATGGGGCCCATGAGTAGTCATATATCGTTAAATTTAGCTTTGGGTATCATTACAAAATTTAATCAGTAACATTTTTTTCGTTTCAATATATACCTGTGTATTTGTATAGAGATGGAATAAAAATACTGAAAGGTACTCTGAACTGAAATAAAATGATTAAATGCATATATGTATTTATGTTGATACAAACAAAGTGTCTTCGTTTTTCTTTCTTTGTTTTTAGCATAAATTAGGCTGTTGGTTTTCTCTTTTGAATTGTTTCTCATTTTGTTATGCCTGGGCCTTTTATAACTTACTTTATACGAAATGGGTTTTGCTCAGAACAGTGGGTTTTTTTACATCCTGTCCTTTGGTCTCTAGTGATAGTTGTACCCTTTGCAATTATACAACTATGACATGTCCAAATATTATACTATACTGCAGGGGTTTTGCTCATCAGTGAAGGTTGTTTATTTCAACATCATTTGGACTCTAGTAGATAGCTGATGTCATTCATTCAAATTTAATTCCACATCTCCTTATTTTTAATGGACATGTGAAATTTAAGACAGATTCTTCGATACTGTTGATTTGTACATGTTCGCACCCTGATGAAACATGAAATACTTACAACTAGATGTTAAGCAAATTACAATCAATCAATCATCTACCGGTAAACCAGACTGGTGCTGATATCAGGATGGTTCTCTAAACAAAAGGACATAAATCATGGTTAGTGTTGAAAAACAAGATACATAGCTGCAATGATCCTTGAAAAATATATTAGAACTGTTCTAACATTTTGATGTATTTCATAAGAATAATGTTATTGACAATTTAATATACGTTCATTATCCACACATAATAATCACATCATCATAACACTTAAATACACCCGTATGACTAGAGTTTGGTTCAGTAAACAATAGGGGAAAGTGTAAACGATCTACAATTGTGTATTATTATCTAGATTCAGTAGATTTTATCACTTTCTTGTGTGATTGAAATCTATTCAGTTCAATGCTCTGGTATGTTTACATTTTGTTAACGAAATTGAATGAAATTGTAATTAGAGAAAAAAGTGATTGAACAAAGGATGATTTCTTGGTTACTGAACTTGTGATTGAAAGAAATAGAGCATAGTTATTTTACCTGCAATGATGATGTAATTAAATTTGAGATGTTTTATTGTCTTTCTCAGCATGCATTGGTATTTTTATGGACTATAAATAAGTGCTTACTAATATAAAGCTGGAAGGATTTTATATTTTGTAAATCGGGAGGTACACAGATGTACATTTTGTAAGTGTTTAAAGTTTGTATATTCAGTGTATTCTGGTATCATTTGAAAGTAAATTAGATGTTGATATTGATTTATGTTTGAAAGGAAAATAATTTTTGCAATTGATTGCTGTTTTTGTTTCAACTAATGACTGATAAATTGAGTTCTGTTGAAGATCAAGAAATTATTGGACACTCAGACTTATTGGACAATTTTCATTTTTTTTATTTTCTCAAACCATGCAAACAGACAAAGGCAACAAATTATGTACGTTGTACATGAATCCCTAATATAAGTTTGAAATACATTTCATATTTGGCGATGGCTTGGATAAAAACCATACACATGCATTGTTTGACAGACCAATAGATATATTTTAATAAAAAAGCAACTATTGAATATTATTTTCACTATTTAAACTGCATGAACAGGCTAAATTCTTGGTCGTGGTGCTAACTTTTGTCTGGATCATATTTTACTCTTGTCAACAATCTAATCTTTAATATAACATACCATGTATGTTTATGAATCATGATTCAATTTTAAGGATCATGAAATGTTCTGTACTTTCTTTTCTGATGAATGTTACCTGGCTACCATGATTACTGATGACGGCAACCAATGAAATTTCTAACTTCTAATTTTTATGCCCCCGCTGCTAGCTGAGGGGGCATTTAAGTTTTACTCTTGTCCGTCTGTACGTCCTCAAGTCTGTACGTCCAGAAATTGGTTTCCGTTCTCTAACTTTATTTAATGTATGTTTCAACACGAGTATGCTGACAAGGTCTTCACAACTGACGATTATTTAGAGTTGTCTGATCCTTGTTTGTGAATTTTGGACACAGGATCCGTATTTTAACCAGATTACTATTGTCAGTTGTCTTGGACAATTGTTTAGTAAATCTGACAAGTCAACATTCATTTTTTCGAACTTTTGACCCTCAACAAAGAATTCCAGCAAGTCTCTACTGTACACAATACACATCTGTGTTTTTGTACTGTATTGCAGATTTCATATTAATGGGATTACTGTAGGCGTATATAGTAGCTATAAGAATGTCTAATGCACAACTTTAATCCCATTTGAATTTGAGATTTAATTAGCTACTGACCCTTGTAAATATTGACATTGTTAAATTGACACATGGTAAATGTAAACATAAATGTGATTTACCAAATAGGGAGATATATTTAAATATTGAGTGAGAGAAATATTTTAATGTACTGGCATGAAAATCTGACTATGACTCAGTGGTGATAACCTGGTGCAGTTTCAACTGTCATATAAAGTTTAATAAGCAATAGCTAATTTTGAATATATCTTATATTATTATAATAACTCCTTTGACATTATGGGATTTGTATGACCTAAAAATTTTCTTAGATGAAATCTCTATGCTAGATACTTTCTACAAAAAGACAACTTAAAGAATTTAAAAAATACAGAATTTATTACGTCATAACTTGACTGTATCTATAAGAACTACTGTTTGTCATGGGATCATTAAAAATCAGTTTTTTTTTGTTGTTGAAAATTTCTTATTATTGAAATAGTATTAAAAAGTGATACCTGTTAAAACATTTAAACCCGCTGCATTTGTATGCACCTGTCCTATTTGAAAGTCAGGAGCCTGTTGTTCAGTGGTAGTTGTTTGTTGATGTGGTTCCTAAGTGTTTCTCGTTTTTTATATAGATTAGACCATTGGTTTTCCTGTTTGAATTGTTTTACACTAGTCATGTTTGGGGCCCTTTATAGCTTGCTGTTCGGTGTGAGCCAAGGCTCCATGTGGAAGGCTGTACTTTGACCTATAATTGTTTACTTTTTACACATTGTAACTTGGATGGAGAGTTGTCTCATTGGCACTCATACCACATCTTCTTATTTCTATATAAGAGTGCATATGAAAATAAGGAGATGAGTTATGGTGATATTGCACCTGAGACAACTACACTCTTCCTTTGAGGACCAAAAGACGAAGATGTGAACATTTACAGGTCACTGTACTAATGTTCAACAATGCACAACCCATATTTTATAGTAAGCTATAAGTGGACACCAGGAGAACAAAATGATAAACATTTGAAATGAGAAAACCAATAGACTTTTATAATAGGAGCCGTAGCTATATTTGAAATTTGTTTGGAAAACACTGCATCTGTGCAAGTATAACATTATTATGTTCCCATCATGAATATGCATTTTAATTTGCCAGTGGAAGCTAAGTAGCCATCCATCATCCTATGTGCAAGCTGTTGTTTCAAAATTTTGAAGGTTTGTTCTTTTCGGTCCTTTGAGTTATATACACAATGTATTTATAACCTGAATATTTTTTGTTATCATAAAAACATACCTTTAGGACTTATGGCCTGAATTGAAATTTTAGGTCTTTCCAGTATTTATAACAGAATATTGTTACAGTACCAGCTGAATGAATGAAGTCTTTTATGACATCATGAAAAAGTTGGCAATGCTTATTTTTATGATTTAATGATTTATTCATTTATGATTAATCATCAGTTAATGTTTAATCATCATCATAAATATATTTATTTCATTATCCACTCACTGACTGGTAACAATGGATAAGTGTATGGTTTTTCATCTGTCAAATTTATCCACACGTTTATACAGGTGTTTGGAACATAATATATATATAATATCTCAAAAAAATATTTTAATGAAAGTAAAAAAGTGTATATCGTGACCAAATTGAGTATTATATATTCTTACTTAGTAGCCATTTGCAAGTCTAAATGAATACAGAGTGAAACTTGATAAAAAAAGAGCTATAATAAGTTAAAAGCTACTCCAATTTCCCTACTAGATGAATGAATTTGGAATACACAAATATTATTCTGTATACAAGTATTGTTCAGTTATCATTTGTAATCAACACCTGTCTGTGTATTACCTTTTATCTCAATTATACAGGTGACTAGACTTGTAAATGATGGAAAATGAATACCTCCTGTTGTGTTTATGTTTTATGATACTCTGCAGTATGACAGTTTGATTGTTACTAATGAAAACATATGAACATCTTTTTGAATTGGAACTTAAGCATTATAACTTGTAAGTTCATACAAGTTTTTAAATTTTAAAAGATTTATTGTTGACAATGAATCAATTTTTATTCATCCAATTTTTATATATTTTTTTTAATTTTTTTTTGAGGGGGGGGGGGGGGGGTTGTTTAACACTTTGAATAAGCTTTGTGTCCTCATGATTCTCATTTGAAGTGGTGTCACACATGTATACTATACTGGTAGTGACCTTTTTACTATGTTCCTCAATTTTGAAATATATGCAACAGAAAGGCACATTTCAATATAACTGGAATAATTTAATACCTCTCCGTGTCTGATTTTCTGCCACGCAATGGCTTGAACTCATAATGATCATTGGACGCATAGCTGTCTGTAGCCCTCTTATTTAGTGAAATATAACAACTGAACTATTCGGTTAATTTCAATAGGATACTCTATACATCAGGCTAGTACAAAAGCACATTTCTGAAAGGACACATCACTATACTGTCATGCACTGAAATCAAGAGGAACAGTTAGTCATTTTCTATGTTCTGCCAATTTTTTTGGAAATTTGAGGTGGGAAATGCAGGCTTATATTATTTGTTCACAAGTGTATATATGTGCATTCTACATGCAATCAGGAACATATATATTGATCCCAGATGCAATGTCATGTATGAAATGTTTAAACATGTATTTTTTCAGCAATCAAATTTTTTTTAATTTGTTAGTTTTCTAGATCTGGACTTCTTGTTGAAAATTTTTACTCTTGTTTTTTTGTAAACAGCAACGTACAGGAACAGTGGATCCATTGATCATGATAAAGAGATCAGTATTTTTGTTTGTATGTAATTCTAATAGATAAATACTAATTTACAAAATCTCTGAAGTACACAACAGTTAATTGGACAGTTTATTTGCCTTTTTTTATGCTTTCAGACATTTTATAGATATGACTTTACAAACATATGGTCTTCAGCATACCCAAAGAATGATATTCAAGAAATTTGTGCACTGAAATTTTGTAGAATGAATTAATACCATTGCTTTTATAAAGAATTATATTCACTTGTGCAAGTACTTTTAATTTTTACAATTTACGAATTAAGTTATTTGTCATTGAATATAAGTCGAACACTATGAGCCAGTTCAACCTGTACCAACATTACTACATGTACTGTATCCTTCACCTTGCATGTAGTAGTTCAAATGTCTTTAGGGTTAGTTTGGCCACTCTTTATCTTTATTATAAACATTGTACGCTACAAGTACAAATAATAAGCCTTAAAACACATAACATATATATATAATCAACAGGTGTGTTATATGGGTGTAGGAGGGGATGAAATTAGTCACAGGTCAGTTACCATTAATTATAGGTCATCAGTTATAACCATAAACACGGTATTTTCCTTTCATAGTTTAATTCCATTTTCCGACTCATTATAACGGTACATGCATTTTCAAAAGGCTGCATTTTCTTTTTATGTTTTGTGTCATTTTTTTCGGCTCATTATTATTTCATTTGAGCCAAGGTGCCTGGGTAATATAAGTCTTTAGATGAATAAGACCTGTTTGACTTTGTTCAGCTTATTAAGATAATTTAAACCACAAGTTTAATCAAAATAATTTTGAATGTATATATGATTGTACAGGATGGGTTTTTATATACAATTTAAATGTTAAATTGGCATATATAATATTCCCAGTTCTTAAGGTGCGAATTCGAATTATCTGTAGACAAATTGGAATCTCATTAATGCTATTCTGAAGGAATTTTTAAAAACTTGCAGGTAAACATTTGTAAACATTTGTAAAAAGTATTTTAAGTTATGCACACATGACTTCATCTATTTAAAGATAAGAGATGTTTGAATATTTTTAGGCTGTTGTATTAGTAATCAAATTAAGATTTGCATGTACATGTACATGTATACACAATAGTGCATTTGTGAGTTTACATTCAGGGGTTAATTTTTTTTCCCAGCAGATTGATGAATCTTATAATCAAAAGTTGATGGATCAACCTGTAATGTACAACCAAAATTAATGTGTTCATTATTTTGATCAATATTTATATGCAAAGACAAATACATGTACATGTATATGTCAAAATCTGTTTTGGATGTCAAAAGTAAAATTATGTGTGATCCTTACGACGGCCTTAGCTAGGGGCCTAAATGATGACTATTAACATAATATCACGTAGTGATGCTATTCTTATATCAGCCTATTTAACATTTGTTCAGATTTGTATAGTAGAAAGCATTGGATTTTTTTTAAGTCATGAATCTATTTGCATCAAGTAAAAACATAGGCAATTCGGTCAAACATCACTCTTACTGGTGTGAGGTGATTCACTGTACTGGTAGAGTGATTGTTTTTGATTGATAAAACACTTATTTATGACCTTTTTATGTATTGCCTATTGAATATTGTAAATTAAGAAATAATTTTGTGAATTTATTATTGGGATTTTTAAATAATTGTCAAAAATGTGAGATCAATTATTGTGATTTCAGGAAAATCTGCATAAAGATATGTATCAGATATCAGAATTAGAGTTCTTATAATTGCCATACTCGCAAATTCGCATTTTAAAACCTGCAATAATTTCTGAATTTACAGCATAACTGAGAGATATTTTAGGGTGAATCACTCTAAATGGCCAGCATTCTGATTCACTATGAAAATTCACTTCCAAGAGTGATATTTAAGGATTCACCTTGTGTGTACTGTATTTTTTGCCTTTCAAGCAATCTCAAGGTCCAGAATTTGGTATATTACGGAGTGAAATTGTACATGTATCTCTAGAACATATATAATCTTAATATTCATATTAATATGCACATATGTGGCAATTATGAGGGTCTGAATGGAGTTTACAGAATAGAGAATAAGGCACAAAATTTGCATAAAACTAGGCAAAAATAGAAAAAATAGAAAAAATTATGGCAAAAAAATAAAGAAAAGAGAATAATGGGAAGTTAAAATGATATGAATAGAGAAAAATGGGCAAAAAATATAAAGAATAGAGAAAAAAAACCCTAAAATTAAAAAGAATTAGAGAATACAAAATTGAAGGACCCCTATCCAGACCCTTAATTATAGACAAGAATGATTTAATTGTTTAAAGAGTGAGTGCTTATATTGTATATTACACGTAGATAATAGTACAAGGACAATTTCAGAGTTTGTAATAGATTCACCTTGTGTATACTATATTATTAGCAATGACAAGGCCCATTATGGTAATGGTGACTGAAATAATGTCTCTAAAACATTACATGTAATCTTAATATATTAATGTGCACATATTTGGTGATTATAGGACTAGGACAATTTCAGCAATTGTTTAAATATGCAGATATTGCACATAACAGTCTATCTTTTTAAGTGAAACATTGCTCTAATAGCAGTAAACCAGTGTCAACCACCCTGAACTTTGCCATTTTAAATCTGTTTTTATCTTGATTAACATTTTAAGTTAACACAAAACAAAAGCATTGTTAAACATTCAGTAATTATAAACTACATGTACCAGTTGAGTAGACAGATAATAATCAAAGAATTCTGAATATGTTAAAGATGGCTGTACTAGGTAGGGGAATTTAAACCAGAATTTGGGGCTCTGTTTTGGTGCTTTAAGTTTAAGGCTTTATTACAGACAAATGGCTGAATATTTTGTAATACTATGTACATGTATGGAAAATCCTAATCAACTCATTTTATACCTTTCTGAACCTTACACTTTGCAAATTGTGTACTGGATGTTCAGAAATTTTTGCAAAGTTTTTAAAGCATATTAAAAATTTAACAAGACGGGTTTCGCGAAATAAAATAGTTTTGATAACATTATTTTTATGCAATGTTTCTTTAGGTCAGTAACGCTCTCACTGTGTCTATTGTTAAATACAATTTAAATTATAGATATTAAAAAATTCTGAATTGACAGTATTTTATTTTTCAGTACAATTGGTTCATGTATGAGGGGGATGAGTCAGGACAAGCTTTTTTGATGTGGGATAAAGGGGGTAAAAAAAGAAGGGATGTTGGATATAAGGGTAAACATAAATAGGGATGTGTGATATAGGGGGTAAAAATAGCGGGTGTGTGGGATATAGGAAGAATAAAGCTGGGATGTGGGATATATTTTGTAGGGGTAAAAATGTGGGATCTGGAAAAGGTTGGGGATAAAAATAACAAACAAAAGGCAGGATTTGGGAAATGAGAACCCTGTGTTGCCCCCCTCATGTATGATTTGATTTTTGATTTCTTGTGTTTTAACGCCACTTTTAAGCACCGCTTAAGGGCTATTTCGTGGCGGCCAGTTTTTATTGGTGGAGGAAGTCATAGTGCCCAGAAAAAACCACCGACCTTCGATAGGAAAACTGACAATCCTAGTCAATTAAGATTGGAGTAGAGTGCACCTGCACGAGCGGGGTTCGAACTCACAACTTCAATGTTGACTGGCTAGTGATTACAGTAGTAACTACTTAGACCACTCGGCCACCGAGGCCCCCCTCATGTATGATCATAAAGATGATTAGGCATTGACTTAACAACACGAACTAACCAAAAGCCATACGAAGATCAACAAACTGTCTGTAACAACAGTGAATTGTCTACACAATATGTCACACACTAAATTGTCCTGAGTAGAGGAATGTGGCTGATAATTTTAGCAGACGTTTAAAGATTTGTCTGATCTGCTGTCTACTTGAACTTCTATAAGGGACAAAAAATATTAGAATGTAACTTAATATGCAACACCATGAGTGCCACATGTGGAGCAAGAATTGCTTACCCATTCAGACCACCTGAGGTCACCCTGCAGTTTTTGGTTTGGTTTAACTTTAAGTTGCTCTGGCTTTAGTTTTCTATGTGATGTTCTGATATTGTTGTTTGTCTTTTTGTTGTTTTTATTTTTGGTTGTGGTATTGTCTGTTTTTATTGGACTTATGATATTTGAATCATCATAGCAGCCTCTTCAGTATCGTCTTTCTCTTTTTAAAGCCACCAGTGACAAGATTTGTGATTTCAGAAAGGCATATGAACAATTGACAGAGATGTATTAGTTAATTGAGCCTTCAAACGTTTCCATTTTAACCTTGATCAGCTGAAAACTGAAGGTACATAAAGGAATGTATGTTTTACATTAAAAATCAATTAAGAAGGCTTAACTGTATAATACTAGTATATAATAATATATTGCAGTTCACATTTGGACGAGATTCATACATATAGACGTTATATAACATTTTAATAAGTTGGGCCATTATATAAGGAAATATTTATCTTTATTATATTGCATTCTTAATGCATCAAGTATTTGTAAATAAATTTAATAAACATATATTTATAAAGTTGAAAGGAAAAGTTTAGAGACCCTTTCAGGCAGACAGACTGCATCACAAAAAATATTTGTGCTTTTGCATTAAAATAAATGTGTATGTTTATTGTTATTTGAATTTATAATGTAGACAAAATATACACAAGGTGGAAAGCAATTACCTCACCCTTTAAATAATAATCCCTTTCTTTAGTTGATAATAAGTACTTGAAAGTCATTCAGAGGTAATATTTCATATATTTTTTTAAAGGAATCAGTTTATTGGTTTGGTTTTTTGCCCAAGGAAATTTTATTTTATGATCTACATTTTAAAAATTGATTTGTTTTTTATAAGCAAGATTGATAATAAAATTTCCCCAAAGGGCAGAGATCAAGCATTGTTAATATACAAACATATTACATGTAAAAAGGATCACTCTTAAAAGTGCAGTCATATTGTATTGTAAGTTATGAAATATCATGTAGTATTGTGATCGATGGAATGTGAAAAATCATCTAGTATTGTGATCAATGGAATGTGCATTTGATATAAGATTTAAATGTTTGACTTGGGAAGGAAAAAAACAGCCCCTTTTCATTCAGTATGCATAGCTTTCTGTGTGATTGAAAAAAAATTGAATTTGAAGTTCATTAAGTGGATGTAAAAAATAATTGATCAAATTTTTAACTTGCTGTATGCAGAAATGAATGGGAAATTTTTATGGCAAGACTGTTTTTAAAACCACCTTGTACGTCTTTTCCTATGCTGTCTACACAGTGGGTTAAATGGAAAGTGTTTTGATACATGTAGATTCACACATAGGATTATAATGTTTCTTGTACTGAGCTTCCCTTACTGAAACTAAGTCAGGGGTTCAAATTAGCTTCATAAAATGGAAATATCCAGTCACATAGTAGGAAGGTGCTTTGGGTACCAAATTTCCAGTCACATGGTAAGAAGGTGCTATGGGTACCAAATTTCCAGTCACATGGTAAGAAGGTGCTATGGGTACCAAATTTCCAGTCACATGGTAAGAAGGTGCTATGGGTACCAAATTTCCAGTCACATGGTAAGAAGGTGCTATGGGTACTAAATTTCCAGTCACATGGTAGGAAGGTGCTTTGGGTACCAAATTTCCATGCACATAGTAGGACTGCTATGGGTACCAAATTTCCAGTCACATGGTAAAAAGGTGCTATGGGTACCAAACTTCCAGTCACATTGTAAATTAACGTCCTTATACTTCCTCTCTAGGCAGTGTATTTTGCCTTTCCTCATAAGCTACGGATGTAAAGCCAGCAACAATAGATCAAGCAATAAATTAGTAGTAGCACATTCTATCCTAAAGTCGGGAAGTAATAATTTGTGATGGTTTGTAATACCAGTTATATACCATTGTTTCACCTTTCACTCAGTGTTTACAAGTTTAAAGGAAGTAATTAAAGATGACTTGCGCAACCTAGATTTTACACCTAAGATAATAGGTAGAATTAAATTTATTTTCTGCTGCCCTGGTAATTAGAAAACAAAATTGAAATAGTGAGAAATGAGTGTTGGCCATTGGTGTAGAAAAAGCGAGAAATTTGGAGGAAGCTCTCTGTGACGAGCAACATTTTCTGTGCAAAATTAAGCAAGGGGTGTTCTTCATTCATACTATTTCGAAAATTCCGGAAACGTTGAGTACCCTTAAAAAATGCAATTTTTCTATCAAAAAAGCTGCGTCACCATATGTGTTTTACAGTTTTATTCACACCCAAAGGTGTTGATAATTCAGAATGTGACAGTTTTATCAACGGATCTTTTATAGTGAAAACGCAGGACCCAAAAAGGCTACCTGATAATTGTCGCCTATGTAAATAATTACTTATTTTAACCACATGTGCTTCACTTATTGCAATTCTTGAACAAAACATAATTGTTCCATCAGGGAAATTGACAAGTTACAGTATATACTGTATCAATAATTGTTTACATTATATTAAAGGATAGTTTGAGTGGAGATAGTCAACAGTTTACATTTATGCTACTTTGTCTTCAGTTTAATCAAGAGAAATTACTTTATGATATTCAAGCAAGTGCTTTCTTAACACGAATAATTTAGTCCCTCCCAATAATCGATCTGTCCTACTTTAGCCATCATAGCGTCATAGTAGCGTCCATTTTGCTGAACTAGTAAAGATTATTGTTTATGGGCCAGCTGAAGCCCACCGCTGCGTTGAAGACCCATTGGTGGCCTTCGGCAGTTTTCTGCTCTTTGGTTGGGTTGTTGTCTCTTTAACTCTTTCCCCGTTTCCATTCTCTATTCTATCATAATGTAGCAGAATTTTTTTTGTTGATGCTTTCTCTTTCAAATAACCTGGAGAAAGAATGGATATAAAGTTCTTAAAGAACATTATTTCTTGTCTTTTCACCTTTTTTCCATTTGGTCATGGTCTTATTTGTTTCTCTCTGACTTTGGTATCTTTCCTCTTTTTTATTATTTTTTTGCATTTTAGAATTTTTTTTAGAAAATCTCCCTTGTGTCTATTGCAGACATCTGGTTTTAATATTGGGCATTGGTAACAAAATAAAGCAGCTGGCAGCTTCAGTAAACCTCAGATCTATAATTTCTAATTACCAAGTACATTTATATATGTACAACCTATTTATACAAATTGTTACAGAAAGAAATATCTTGTTACTGAGTTAAATACATGTATATCCACTTGTGGAGTTTAAAAAATCTGTGTCTAGTTGATTCAAAATCAAATGAAATATGATATTCAAATGAAAGCTTTGAATCCAAAATTTGATAAACTCTGTTATTTTCCCTGTTAGATTCCTTTGGCGGATATATTAATATATAGACCTTTGTTCATTTTAGAAAGTCACTTGGGAGGCATTTGAAATGCAGAATGCATTGTTCTGCGAGTCATTTGAAAAGCAGATTGCATTGTTCTTGTACAAACAGAAACACACATGTGCCTGGAGTTATTTATATACTTTCTTATTATGACATGGTAGTTTTATTTCAATAAGATTCATCATCTTGAATTGTGTTGATATTGCCAGACATAACATATTATACTAAATGTAATAGACAGGTTTAGATAGAACATTTATTAAATGAAATGTGTAGTTTTACAAGGTATATCTTTTCAATATGTATGCAAACATATGTTGCGTTATCTGTGAAATTACAGGGAAGTGTGAGTGAAAATTAAACCTCGTATTAACCTTCCAGAAACATAACATCTGTAGAAAGTACAAAGTGCATTGGATAAACCTCCTTGCTTCCTTGTGAAAAAGTTACGTTTTGTTGTTGAATCATAAAAGTATCTATTTCTGTATTTAATTTGAAATCAAATGATGTCGTGATATTTTGATCCCCAGTAACATAGTTACATATTTGATTTGTCATGGTGTGTGATTTGGCTTATATTGTTGTTAGTGTTATTTAAAAAAAAAAAACCAAATATTCACTAATTTAGGAAGAAAGTTTATAATGTTTGTATTTTGTAAAATTAAAAGTTAATTGAATACAAATAAATTTAGAATTTTACGAAATACTTACATATAAACTGTTTTCCTAAGAATTAAAAGTTATCTTTTTTCAAAAAAGCACTAATAAAAAAGTAAGTCAAATTACACACCATGACAGATTTGATAAACATTGGTAAAAGTCACAAACAATGGTTTGTACTGTCGATTCATTATATATCAACAAAGTACAAAGTTTCACAAGGTTCGCATGCAGACTGACAAAATCATGAAATCTAATATCCACTAAAATACAATGTGTTATCAATCCATGAAAACTGGTACCCATGAAAAAGAAAGAATGAATTCAATGTAATACCAGAATAAGAGTATTCATATTTATTAGAACTCCGTATGTGTATCAACAATATTTATATCTTTTATCTTTTTATTTCCAGGTAACAGACATGCAGTATGAATGGAGGTGAGGCTGCCTCGTTGGCTTGGCAGTTTGAAAACTTCACCAAGGCAGGCACGTGTAAATCCGTATTATCTACATTCCATGACCTCTGTGATGCAGCAGGACTGAAACATGACACGCACGCCAACTTTTATCGTAGACTGAAATCTAAGATAAACTTCTGGAAGGCTCAGAATATCTGGGTTAAACTTGACAAGCATGCTTCCAGGAAGGAATATCGTAGGGGAGAAGCCTGTGCTAATACAAATGTAAGTCGATGATGCTAAAAATGGATAGAAACTAGTTTGGATTTATTCCTGCAAGAATAGATTTATCTCTGATTTGAAATGGCTTTTGTTTAAAGAAAACTTTGCCATTTTTTTTAATGACAAATTGGTTAAATTAAATTAATTATTAAATTGATTGTAATGAAATACCAGTCAAATAAAATCATATACCTAATATGTGATATAAAACTTGTTTAGTCTCCTCTTACGTTACATCAAAACACAGTGAGAACTTGTAGAAAAAGATATGAGAAACAAAGAAGACTTTCTTCACACAACCCATGAGATTACTGTCTACATCATTATTTTTTATATGCCCGTTTACGGGTCGTATTATGGTATACCGTTGTCCGTCTGTCTGTCCGTCTTCAACATGTCGGACATTAATTCAAAAACCATTAAACCAATTTGCATAAAACTTTGGTGAATTGTTTATATCTATTGACGTGCGCTCCCTTTCGTTTTTTATAAATTTTAGATTTTACGTTTCCGAGTTGTGGGGTTTTATTCATTAAAAGTTATTCATTAAAAAAAGGGTGATTTTCCAGTTTTCGGACAATAACTCAAGAATGCTTTCACCAACTTGCAAGAAATTGTGGTGAATTGTTTATATCTATTGACATGAGCTCCCTTTCGATTTTTATATATTTTAGATTTTACGTTTCCGAGTTACAGGGTTTTATTCATAATAAAAGGGGGATTTTCCAGTTTTCAGACAAAAAATCAAAAATGCTTTCACCAGTTCGTATGAAACTTTGGTGAATTGTTTATATCTATTGATGTAAGCTCCGTTTAGAATTTTATAAATATTACATTTTACATTTCTGAGTTATGGGGTTTTATTCATTAAAAAAGGGGTGATTTTCCAGTTTTCAGACAATAACTCAAAAATGCTGTCAGCAATTCTCATGAAACTTTGGTGAATTGTTTATACCTATTGATGTAAGCTCCCTTTACATTTTCATAAATTTCTAATATGACATTGAGAATTAATTGAACTTTATTTGTTTATAGGCTGACAACAGATTTACTATTTGTGTTGCGCAACACCACAGTGTATTGCAAAACAGCAAGAAATCTTTAATTGAATATAAATTCAATTCATATAACTAATTTCAAGTTCTTTGACTACATTTATTCAGAAACCTATAATATGTCAAATATTTAATACAATCCAAATTCAGACCTGTATCAAGCTTGAATATTGTGTCCATTTATGCCCCAACTGTTCAGGGTTGGACCTCTGCGGGCGTATCCAGCTGCACTCAGCGAAGCAGTTTATTTCTGATTAATGCAATGTGCTTTAAATTCCTGTTTAAAGTGAACTCTGAAATATTTACTCTATCACTATATGATCACTATGTAACTCTCAGTTTTTATCCCCCCAATTGATGGAGGTTTAGCAAACATTCAAAATTTTGTCTACATTGAAAAAATGTGCAATGTATTTAACAAAAGACATTTGTTAGAAGTATTTTAAATATTTTAGAAAAAAAAAAGATTGATTAAATAATGATATTTTAAAGAAAATTAAATTTCTTTTCTTGTGCAGGTGTTGGTAATAGGTGCTGGACCATGTGGACTGAGGACTGCTATAGAATTAGTATTACTTGGAGCTAGGGTTGTAGTGGTAGAAAAAAGAGACAGTTTCTCACGAAACAATGTACTCCATCTCTGGCCATTCCTTATCACTGATCTCAAAAATCTTGGGGCCAAAAAGTTTTTTGGAAAATTTTGTGCTGGTGCCATAGACCACATCAGTAAGTAATAATTTGTTTGGTTACTTAATTGGTATTCTTGTATCTGAGATTCAAGATTCTTCTGTGTTAATGTTGGAAAAATCGTTAGAACAGTGTAAATTGATCTTACTAATTATACCACTGTAAAAAGATATTTATACTTGATTTTGCAGGGATTTTTATATTAAAACTGAGTGAATTGATACTTTGGAAGTCATTTATTCCTAATCACAAAATGTTTGAATGTTTAACTTGTCTCTCCAACAATACCTTCATTATTTAAAAAAAAAAAAAGTAATGCGCCTGTCATATTTTCATGATATGGTGTTAAAATAAAAACTTTCATTGTTATCTTTTCATGAATTTGTAGGCATCAGACAGTTACAATGTATACTCATGAAGGTTGCCCTCCTCCTGGGAGTAGAGATCCATGTCAATACCTCATTTGATGGCTTGATAGAGCCACCTACAGAGCAATCTCACAGTAAGTATAGGTTGCGTTCCTCCTTGGAGTAGAGATCCATGTCAATACCTCATTTGATGGCTTGATAGAGCCACCTACAGAGCAATCTCACAGTAAGTATAGGTTGCGTTCCTCCTTGGAGTAGATATCCATGTCAATACCTCATTTGATGGAATGATAGAGCCATCGACAGATCAATCTCACAGTAAGTATAGATTGCCCTCCTCCTTGGAGTAGAGATCCATGTCAGTACCTCATTTGATGGCTTGATAGAGCCACCCACAGATCAATCTCACAGTAAGTATAGGTTGCCTTCCTCCTTGGAGTAGAGATTTATGTCAATACCTCATTTGATGGCTTGATAGAGCCACCCACAGATCAATCTCACAGTAAGTATAGGTAGCCTAGGCCTCCTCCTTGGAGTAGAGATCCATGTCAATACCTCATTTGATGGCTTGATAGAGCCACCTACAGAGCAAACTCACAGTAAGTATAGGTTGCCCTCCTCCTTGGTGTAGAGATTTATGTCAATACCTCATTTGATGGAATGATAGAGCCACCCACAGATCAATCTCACAGTGAGTATAGGTTGCCCTCCTCCTTGGTGTAGAGATCCATGTCAATACCTCATTTGATGGTTTGATAGAGCCACCCACAGATCAATCTCACAGTGAGTATAGGTTGCCCTCCTCCTTGGTGTAGATATTCATGTCAATACCTCATTTGATGGCTTGATAGTGCCACCCACAGACCAATCTCACAGTAAGTAAAGAGTATATATACATATGTTGTACATCAACATATTTATTGAGGTATTTAAGTTCCAAAACTTTGAAAACACTATAGGGTTTTCAAATTTTTAGTCCCCTACCGACGAAGTCGACGGGGACTTTATATTTGCACTCCGTCTGTCTGTTTGTCTGTCCGTCCGTCAGTCCGGCAAATCAGCTTTCCACATTTTTTATCTTCGTGCTTGAAGATATTTTTTTGAATTTTGGTATATTGTTTTATCATGACAAGTTACAGATCAAGTTCAAATTTTGTTCCGGTCTGATAATTTTGTGCAGAGTTATGGTCCTTGGACTTGGAAAATTCACTTAAATAATCAGTTTTCCACACTTTTTGTCTTCATGTTTGAAGATATTGACTTGATATTTGTTATATAGTTTACACCATGACAAGTTATAGATCAACTTAGCATATTGTTCCAGTACAATGAGGTTTTAACTGGTAGGGAACTATGTGTAGCCATGCAATACTCTCAGAATGCTTGTTGAAATTGTGATGTCAAGAAAAGCAAAAAATTATATTTTACAAGATGGCAGTATTAGAATCTGTTTCCCTAGAGTTTTAGATGATATATGTAGACCAATATGCCTTTCCTGTAATACCAATAAAAATGTTTGGAACAATTATCATCTGAGGACAATTAAACAATAAATTGAGGATAAAGAAAATAAGCAATCAGTAGAGAATTAGAGCAAGAGGGTTTCCATGGAACATAGTGTTGGGAATCAACTGAAAAATAAAAAAATTATAACCAATTAAACAGATTAATCGAACAGCATGCTCCATGGAAAATGATATTTATTCATATTATAATTAACTACTGTCCTCAGTGCAGAAAAAAACTATTGGTAATAATATTGAGGTTTGTCAGTACAGTCTTTGAGATAAGAAATATTAATGAAAGGAATATTGATGTACACATAGACTTCACTCTTTCTTTGAGTAGAGACTTTTCATTGATGTCTTGGTTGAATCACCGATGGAACAATCAGTCAGTGTGAATATACATAGTAAAACGGAAATGACGCTACTAATAAATAGTAGAGTAATTCTCTTCTGAAGGATAAAGATCTGTGTCAAGTCTGTGTTGTTACAAGCCTAATTGAATGCCCTATAGATCATTTTCATGATCTATTAGCTATTTTATATTGAATCAATTGTATAGGATAGAAATTAGTTCTATTGCACTGAATATCCTTTGATATCAATATAACTTTTAATCCTGTTAAACCCAGTTAGTGTTTTGATTCAGATTCAATCACTTGGGAAGAAACTGGTACACTAATAAACATATAATAATTAGTTGATAGGATTACATCTAATATTGATTGAATGATAATTGAAGTGACCAGCATAACCTGGTCAGTAATTTCTTCTTTCACCTTAGATCAATCATTGTCCAGGTTATTAGTTATGTTATTGACCTCTAGGATCTTCTACTTGGTATAGCTTACACTGAAGGGTGATCTATCCAGAGTTTGATGACATTACAATAGTTATTGATTGGATTTAACGGTTGTAAGGTTTATTCCATTGATGCTGATTTAATGTGCATAATCTGCTTATATACATGCAATTTTTTTTATTTTCAGTTTTTCAAAATGATGAATAAAATGACATATTTATTTCATGAATCATGATGTGAAAAAAAAATCATTAAAATTGCATATTTGTGAAAATGTAGTAATGATCAAGCAAAAAGAACTTCAAAAAGAATTTTAGAAAGGTATTTAAAGTGAATTCAACAAAATTCATTTGATAGAAGAAAAACCATAAAAAATATACTAGTTATCAACAAATCAAAATTAAGGATAGTTATATAAATGTACTGGTAAGGTGTAATTAAGTAGAGTTCGATTGGTGGTGGATCTGATGAAAAAATGCATTATAAAAAACCCATGTACTTTTTTGTTTAACAGCTGTAAGATATCAGTGCTGCCGATGATGCACATTTTATCAGACTACTGCAAATTATTGTGATGTTTTTATTAATGTGAATAAAGCGACTGGGTTAGTATTGCAATAATTGGAACTTGCATTCTGATGTATGATGTACATACTTATGTATGCAGATATTCATGAAATCGCAATGATAAAGCTTGTATTTTTGTCCATTCTTCAAAAATCGCAATAATAAATGCACGCAATAATTTCGGAATTTACAGTGTGTAAATGTCATTCAAAACTATAAACTTATTAAATACACTAACTTCTGTCAGACATTTTCAGTATGAATATGAAACACTTATTTTCTTCTCAACTTCTATCAAAAATATAGCTTGATTTGACTTTTAAATTTTAATATGAAATATATATATGAAAAGAAGTGGATGTTAATCTGTATGGCAAAATATATAAGAAATAACAAGAATTTGAAAATTTGTTTGAAATTGAAATTAATTGTGATTGATTGATTGATTGTTGGAGTTTAACACCACTTTTAGCACTCTTATATTTCATGGCTGCTAGTGTTTATATGTGGAGAAAGTGTGAGAACTCGGGGAGAACCAAGGAACTTCAGCAGGAAAAATGGAAATCATAGTCAATAAGATCGGGGTTGAATGCACTTAGCCATGAGCAGGGCTTGAACTCGCAACCTCAAAGTTGATCAGGCTAGTGATCACTGTAAATTAAATACTTTGACCACTTGACCACCGAGGCTCCCAACAATAGATATAAGAAGATGTGGTATGAGTGCCAATGAGACAACTCTCCATCCAAGTCAAAATTTATAAAAGTAAACCATTATAGGTCAAAGTACGGTCTTCAACACAGAGCCTTGGCTCAAACCGAACAGCAAGCTATAAAGGGCCCCAAAAATTACTAGTGTAAAACTATTCAAACGGGCCCCAACAAACATTGATAAATGTAAGGGTTGCTGGGAAAATGTTTTTAATGCATAACCTATGAAAATTACAGAGGAGTAATGAAATATTTAGCCAAAATATATGAGAACAAAACTTTATGAATGTTACATTTTTTTCCTTTTAATTGAATATACATGTATTTGAAATATAATGATTGTATTTACAGAAACAGGATGGAGGGCTAAAATTACACCAGAAGATAGTCCTGTCGCTGAGTTTGAATTTGATGTGTTAATTGGAGCTGATGGCAAAAGAAATACACTGCAGGGTAAGTTTACTTTTAGCTTTCTCCAAATAATGATCATATTACTGTGAATTCATTACTATTCGTTGGATACCAATTATTGTTGATTTGGTAGGTATTAGTGAACCACAAATTTAAATGTCAAATTTACTATGGGCTTATAAGTAAACTTTGTCTAAAACCACGAAATCTAAAATCTACAAACTTACAATTTTTCCTCAATCTACAAAAATTGTATCCACAGTACTTTTCACTGATATTAATTGTATCATTAATTATAAGAAAAGAAGTAATAAATATTAAAGAACCTCATAATCTTAAATACATGACAAAAACCCTATAGTTTAATTATACCCACGCTTTAAAAAAGTGTGGGTATACTGTTTTACCTCTGTCTGTCCGTCCATCCATCCATCCGTCCGTCCGTCCCATGAATATTTTTCGTCGCATCTTTCTCAGGAACTACACTACAAGGATTTCTGAAATTTGGTTTCAGGGTTTATATAAGTCAGCTATACTGTGTGATGCGTTTTCAGATTCATCACTCAACAACTTCCTGTTTACCGTCAAGTATTTGGGCGAGGGTATCATCAGTGAGCAGTAGCATCTAGAAATGTATTGTTGAAATGACATCTGGTGCAATAAAATGGGTACTATTAATGTTGTAACTATATACAAGGATAACCTCCGGTATAATAAGCTTTATAGAGAAGGTTAGGCCACAGAAGTCAGTTAAAGCTATATTAATGCATCAAAATGTTGATATTTAGAAAGTGGTGTTAAAGTTCCATAATCAATCGGATTTCTCTTATAAGTCAATTGAAATATAAAAAACTAATAACTTTTGTTTTTTTATCAGGATTCAAGAGGAAAGAATTTCGAGGAAAACTTGCCATAGCCATCACAGCCAATTTCATTAACCGTAATTCACAACAAGAGGCCCGTGTGGAGGAAATCAGTGGTGTAGCATTTATATTTAACCAAAAATTCTTCAAAGATCTAAATGAAAAGACTGGAATTGATCTGGAAAATATTGTTTATTATAAAGATGACACTCATTATTTTGTTATGACAGCTAAAAAATCTAGTCTTCTGGATAAAGGAGTTCTTTTGCAGGTTTGTAACACTCTGTAGTTGGTAGTAGTGGTGGGGTGTAAAAAAAAATGAGCAGATGTGGTATGATTGCCAAGTAGACAACTATTTACCAGAGTTCTAATGACAAAGATAAAAGCAATTATAGGTCAATGTATAGCCTTCTACAATAAAAAAAAAATCCATACCTCATAGCAAGCTTTAAAAGGCTCCAAAGTGGCAAATGTAAAACAATTCAAACAATAAACTAATGGCCTTTTTATTTACAATACAATAAACAAAATACAAATATGATATACAGCAACAAATGGCAACCACAGAAGTACAGGCTCCTGTTGCCTATTGTATTATCAAAACAATTCAGATCATTTCAAATGTGCATTTAACAAAAGTTAGTGACAACGAAAACTGCTTAACCATAAATTTTATGAATGTGTCCATTATTCTTATATATCATTGGTTGGCAATGAACAAATACTTATTCATTTTGTGAAAACTACCATCTTTATTATTTATAAAAGCAGATAAGATTTTTTTTTTCCCTTTCCATGTTAATGTCACAGGAAACAAAGTATCAAACAACAGCTACCACTAAGATGTTGTGCTACATAAATATTCATTATGTTATTGTACTTCTTTTGGATCACATAGAAACTAAAGGAGAAGGGCCAGAAGGCCTTAGTTTAAGCCCTAAAATTCAGTTGTGTAATATCATATTTGAATGTCTATATTTACTATCTCAAATATGCAAATTAAGATAGATTATATGTTTTTTCTGTCAACTGTAATTTATTTGGTGTTGGGCTTTTTGAAATTCATTTAAAATAGATAGTTTGTTGTTAGATTATATCCCTATTATTTATCTGTGTCCTTTTGTCATGGCATTATTTATCTGTGTCCTTTTGTCATGGCATTATTTATCTGTGTCCTTTTCTCATGCTATTATTTACCTGTGTCACGTTGTCATGGCCTTGTTTGTCTGTGTCTGTTTCTCGTGCCATCATTTACTTGTCACTTTGTCATGTCTTATTTACCTGTGTCTCTTTGTCATGCCAATATTTACCTGTGTCACTTTGTCATGGCATTATTTACCTGTGTCATTTTGTCATGGCATTATTTACCTGTGTCACTTTGTCATGGCATTATTTACCTGTGTCATTTTGTCATGGCATTATTTACCTGTGTCACATTATGGTGTTCTGTGTTGTAGGATCACCCAGACACAGCCACACTGTTATCACAGCAGAACGTATGTAAAGACAAATTACTGAACTATGCCAAAGAGGCTGCTGATTTCTCCACCAATCAACTTCTTCCTCATTTAGACTATGCCATTAACCATTATGGGCAACCAGATGTCGCCATGTTTGACTTCACATCCATGTTTGCTGCAGTTAATGCTTGCAGGGCTGTTAAAAGAAATGGTCATACATTACTCAGTTGTCTTGTGGGAGATAGCTTGTTAGAGGTTTGTATATGTTGAAAACTTAATTTATATTTGTATCTTAGTACTATACATCCATTTAACTAGATGTGAGATATAGCGTGAACCACTGCAAAGAGAACCAATCAAGCTTAGGCTGTTTTCTAAACTCTGGTAGTTTATTATTATCATTGAATAATGAAAATAAAGTGCACACAACTTTTCATGTGATAGATTGAAATTTAATTAAGTGATTTCACAATGGTTCAACATTCACCAAGAAAGGTAAACAGTCATTTTCCCAAATAGATATTTTTACAGGGTTAACTCTGCAAAACTTGAATTCTGAAATTTATAAGGAACAGAAGAAAATTGTCTCTACAAAATGGAATACATCTTAACTATTGCATATGCATCAATTATAAAAACGTATTCACTTTAAGTTTGACCTAAACATCAGTCTGTTTTTAAATGTATTTACATTTTACACACATAGTGAACAGTTTACTATTTCTTTTTCAGCCTTTCTGGCCTACAGGTTCAGGTTGCGCCCGAGGTTTTCTGGGAGGATTTGATGCAGCATGGATGGTAAAGAACTGGGCTTCTGGGAAGATGACACCATTACAAGTCATTGCAGAGAGAGAAAGTATTTACCAAGTGTTATCTCAGACTACTCCGGAAAATCTTAACAAAAATTACACTGAGTATGGCTTAGATCCCAATACAAGGTAAATTATTATATTAATTGTCAAAAATAATTTACCTTCGATCCCAATACAAGGTAAATTATTATAGAAAATGTCAAAAATAATTTACCTTCGATCCCAATCCAAGGTAAATTATTATGGAAAATGTCAAAAATTATTTACCTTAGATTCCAATACAAGGTAAATTGTTATAGAAAATGTCAAAAATAATTTACTGTAGATTCCAATACAAGGTAAATTATTATAGAAAAATGTCGAAAATAATTTACTGTAGATTCCAATACAAGGTAAATTATTATAGAAAATGTCAAAAATAATTTACCTTAGATCCCAATCAGGGTAAATTATTATAGAAAATGTCAAAAATAATTTACAGTAGATCCCAATACAAGGTAAATTATTATGGAAAATGTCAAAAATTATTTACCTTAGATCCCAATACAAGGTAAATTATTATAGAAAATGTCAAAAATAATTTATGCAATTATGCTACTTGTCTAAACAGTAACAATGAATAAGTAAATTATTATTCAAAACTTTTATTGATTTACCTTCATCAGGAATGCTCAAAGCCGAATATTTGAAGGCCAAGAAAGTTGAAGAGCTATACCATCAAAAATGGCATAAAAAAATAGCCAAATCCATCTAAGGTCAAGTTTGCCTGAGGGAGTTGAAACCTTTGTCTCTTTATGATTTCAAAATTTATGAATGGACAATTTTAGAAAGGTTTATAATAAATCATGTCAGTACCTAAGTACTGACTACTGAGCTAATGATACCCTCAGGGACTGATATACAAATATCAACAAAAAAGACTGTGATTAGAACTTTGATCAAAATACAAGGTAAAAATAATTCTTTGACAAAGTCATCTACATGAAATGTCTTATGAAAAAAACCAGTTTTAATTAATCTGAAACTCAAAACTATATGTGTACTTCTCCACCTTGTAGACATTTTCTGGTGTAAATTTTGAGATTGAAATTTTCTTAAAATACCTTTATAGCAATAAAAAATGTATAAAGGATGTTCCATTAAAATATACATTGTACATGTAGAAGGCACATTGAAAAAATAGGGTAACCTATAGAATCAATTTTACAGACCTGCATCCATTAACATAATATTTCACTCCTAGCCATAGTTGCCAATTCAAGTTGCCTCCCATGTGTAGCATGTCTGTTTATATGGAACAGCCCTTAAGCTAAAAAAAACACCTGATAAACTAGAGTTCCAAGGAAAATAGATATAGTATTCATGCATGAATGTTTTCCAGAATTTATGGATTTCTGTATTTGAACGTTCTGTCCATATGTATATATTCCATTAAGCAGTTTTAAAACAATATTCTTCATTTAGATATTCCAATATGAACATGAGGACAGTGTTACCACAACAAGTAAGGCATTTATATGACACAGGAGATGGTACATACAGTGATGAAATTATAGAGGTACCTGCTAAACGACCAAGGAATGGTGAGAATTTATTCATTGAATTTGAAAACTTTTAGACATGTTACTGTAAGTTCAGAAATTATTTAATTTTTTTTAAGAATGGACAATATAGCGAGATTGATCAGAATGTGAGTTCTTAGATTGTGATGCTCTCACCCAGTCACATTATTAGCATTAATAAAAATACTTGCAATAATTTCTGAATTTTCAGTCTTGTCCATGTACAATGTACAAAATATCCACTGAAATATTTAGTCCCATTACTGTATTGAAACTTTTGAAGGAATTGCTGAATTGACAGGAATAGCAAAAATGATTAGAAACTGTAATGAAAATGGATTGATTTATTTTATGTCATCTATGAATATTAGATTTACCCTCATCACATGTTGGAAAAGATAAGAGATTTCACAAGGCAGTCTGTTATAGTTAACCAAACAGGCCGACTTTGCTTTATACTATGCATTGATGCATTTTAAGTCATGGATAAACTCATTGAAGCAAATCATTATATGAAATTTCTATGGTTTCTAGGAAAAAAAAGAGAAACAAATCATCAGACATTTCCTTCTGATTAGATCGCTTCGATGGTTTCATGGTAGGTTGTTAATCTTGAATGCAAGAGGTTGTGCGTTGGAACCCTTGCCGAGTCAAACCTAAGACTTTAAAATTGGTATTTGCTGCTTTTTTGCTGCTCTTCAACTAAGCAATGCAAATTGAGGAGTAAGAGCAAAGACCAGTGGGCTTAGAATCAGAATAATGTGTTTTGGTAGGGTGACATGGCTTCCTTGAGAATGTCACATTGTGAAAGAGCACATTAAAAACAAAGCTCAGTGTGTTTGTCCAGTACAAAACAGGGTTAGTATTTATATTATACATCCTGAATATGCATTTAATCTGCCATCCATCATCATCATCATCCTTTTGATTTGATTAGAACTAATGGGATTTTTTCTAGTTTTTTGCAAACAGTAAAAAATCAGCATTGAAATCTAAACAAGATTTTTTTCCACATTGATTGATTAATTGTTTTCGTTTTAGATGAGTATATTGACAGTTATTCCCTATTACGCTGGTGTCAGAGAGTATTGAACAATGGGTCGTATCGAAATGTACACGTAATAGATCTGACAGCATCCTGGAGGAGTGGACTGGCTCTTTGTGCTCTTATACATTACTTTAAACCTGATCTCATGTAAGTGGAAGTAAATGGAATACTGCAGATTCTCTTATTTTCGTGGATTTAGAAAAAAATGTTTTTTCGTTGATGTTTAATTTTGTGGTTTTGCCAAAGTCTGCATAGAAGGAAAGACTTGCAAGTTAAGCTTATAGAAAATTTAAAGGAAAGACTTGCAAGTTAAGCTTATAGAAAATTTGTACTTTGTTGAACATTTTAATTTGTGGTTCACTTATACCAACAAAATCCATGAAAATTGGTATCCCGTGAATAATAATGGATCCTTAGTATGGCTTACACAAACCAAATAAAGAGGAAAAATGTGTTAAAGTGAACTGCATAGCATAACAAATAGAGTCAACACCTTGAAAGTGTTAAATCACTAAACACATGATTAAACAAAATTATTTATATCTTATATATGAAAATAAAGGAGATGTAGTATGATTGCAAATGAGACAACTATCCATAACTATCGATTGACAAAGATGTGTATATTTGTGTCAAACTGTTTGAGGTACCATTGAGGCCAAACGTACAAATAGCAAAATGCATTAAATAGAGTAGGAACATAAATACAAAAAAGGTGTAATAGATCAAAATAAATAAGCAGAAAGAAAATGTAAACAGAAAAATGTCCACGAGACATCAAACCAACAACAACAGGTAAAGGTCAACTGTCAACTGAGATATTTTCTTACCAGTTGTCTGGAATATTAAGGGCTGTTCCAGTATGAAACACATGGGACATGAGAGACACTTTTTTTAAGACCCTGACCACCCATAAATATAAATTTTCATTTTACTTATAATTCATACAAAATTCCAAAGAAAATGGAACCACCCACAATTAATTAATTTGAGTGCCTCCCATCCTCAATGTGTTTCGATCTGGAACAGCCCTAACCAGTGTTATACATTTGTTAATGAAAGAAAAAAGCATACTTTGATTTATATTAATATATTTTCAGAGATTTCCAATCATTATTATCTAACGAACCAGTCCAGAATAACCAGTTAGCATTCACCGTGGCAGAATCTTCACTAGGTATAAAGCCTATGATGACACCGCAGGAGATGATGAACTGTTCCCTTCCTGACAAACTCACCATGGTCTCGTTTCTGTCTCAGTTCTATCATAAATTCAAGAAGGAAAGACTTGCAAATGGTATGAATTGTAAATTGCTGTACATGCAGTCTTCACGATAACTTTTAAATCTACAGGACCGGAGCTTAATTTTTGGAAAATTTTAGTTAGATTCTATTGGCATGTGAAGCTGATTTTTACAGGCCTGAAGGCAATTTTGCAAGCCTGGGCTGCTGGGCCTGTGGCTAAGCGTGAAGAGTGCATGTAACATGTATTATGATTACAGCTTTTAGAATTTAATAGGATAATTAATTCTGGTCTTTGACAAACTTAATCTTTGTGAAATTACTCAGTTAAATGACGAAGCAGTATATAACTGGCATAAATTTAAATTCATTGATTTTAATTATTGAATTATTAACTATGTCTTAATAATAAAACATAGTAATAAAAGCATTGCACTAATTTCTGAATGTGTTGTACTTTTGGTTATGTTCATCTTGGGCCTTGGTGACATAAGGGTCTAAGGACTTTATCTACAGTAATTGCCCCTCTGTCAACACTGAGGTTGTGAGTTTGAATCCTTCAAGTGGCAGACGCAATCGACTCCTGTCTTAATTTTCTAGGATTCTTACTTGAAACAACCTATATTAAAGGTTAATTTTGAATGGTGTATACATTGTTATTAGGTATGTGGTATAAATGTGCCAAGAAGAAATAAAAATTATAAAATATGTCGTGCAAATTGATTATGTCTTTATTTGTATTTTATAAATATAATTTTAGCTGAATCTTCCAGTACTGTGTTGTTGAGAGATGAGCCACAGAAATCCCACAAATCTCCTTTAAGTAGACTGTCAATACTTCAAAAACTTAGAAATAGTGCCAAATTCAGATCTAAAAAGGTAGTGTATATACAGAGATAGTGCCAAATTCAGATCTAAAAAGGTAGTGTATATACAGAGAATGTGTTTAAAGAAAATTTTGTATGATGTGTATGTTTCATAGAATTCAGCTATCTAAATGGCATAAAAGCAAAGTGGGACTTAAAATGTAATAATCCAAGTAAATAAAAAAAGTAAAAAATATTATTACAACAGTGCTGAATGCATAGGTTTTTTTATTTAGATATAAAAGATTATTTTAAATGGTTTCCTGTACATATATATTGTTTTTCTTGTTTTTCAAGTTGCAGATAAAAAAAATTTGAAGTGAATTTTTTTTAGGGACTTTATAGTGTATTTCATAGTTACAAGGTTTGTGAATTAATAACATGTAATCTTATTCCAGAGAAAAGATAAAGATGAAGATAAAGTCATTGAATCTTCTCTGTCCAAACGAAAACATAAATCTCCAGAGGTAAGGGGTCATTCCTTAATTGAATCACTCTAAAAGCAGACAATTTTTATTTGGATTTATTTTAATAGGAAAACAGGTGTTTAAGATTATTAATAAATTTGATTTATTTTGATATTTTTCATGAGTAATAAAATTGAGAATGGAAATGGGGAATGTGTCAAAGAGACAACAACCCGACCATAGAGCAGACAACAGCCGACACTAAACCACAAACAAATTATTGGCACACCTTACAATGCTGTAAATCATTTCAAAAGAAAAATGTTTTTTTTTCATCCGCTTCGAACCAAATTTTTATACACTGTATAATAATAAAAGATTGATTTACATACAAGTACAAGGTTCACTTTTGGCCAAATATGGCTTTGAATTTCATCTTTATCATAAAATATTCGAAGGGCTGTAATTTGGTTCAAAATAGATCTATTTCAAAAGCCTTAATGCGAGGTAAACAATTTGTTTTCATAAGAATACATTATAGGCTCCAAAGTAATCACATTTTGGATATATTGTCAAAATATGATGATTTTATGCATTTTTCAGAGCTAAAATTTAGCTTGCGGAAAATCTTGGACACTTCATATGATTCTGTAAGCAAAAGGTGCTAATAATCATATTCAATCTCTTAGACACAAAGCGTTTCTGGATCTGGCGTTGCAGCCAAAGTAAATTAGGCTAAAAAATTATAAATTATGGAATAATAGGACCAAAACCGACATTACAACACAACACCTAATTAATGGGTCATTAGATTGTAGTTTATAATGTGATGTGCCAAAATGTTAATTTTGTATCGGCAGTTATCAGTCAGGGGCATTACTTAAACAAGTAACTTTTAAAATTACCTATACAAGTAATGTTGAAAACGAGGCTATTTTAAATATTACTTATATAAGTAACTTTTCTAAATATTATTTTTATAGGTGTCCAAATATACAGATTTTACTAGCTTTAACAAATTTTCACAAGTCATCTGGTTATTTTTCCCATGTAATATAAAATCTAATCCTTCTGAAACACTAATTGCCTTTCTGACGCACTAATCTTTCATATCCACGCTTTTGGGTCAAAGATTGGTCTCTAGGGACTATTAAAATATCATTTTCCTTGAAAATCTTGAAGGTAGACCGATATAAATAGATATAAACCTGTGATTTTATTAAGACTTGAAGTTATTTATAATTTGTAACCCAAAACAATTACATTTGTTCCTAAAATAAGTGTTATTACTAATTCTTTCAAAGATGTATAAAATAACTTATTCAAGTAATATTTTTGTCATTATTTTTAAAGTAACCCTTTATCTCTATACTCCTCTCAAATTTAATAAATTCTTAATTTTATGATATAAAATGATGTAAAAATTCATGGAAACTACATTTAGTCCATGCTTCTATTGAAAATTAAAATAACTCTATTGAGTAATTTTATAATTTTTAAAAACAAAAATTACCTATATAAGTAACCCCAAAAAATAACTTGTTTAAGTAACGCTCCTGACTGGTTATGTCAGAACTATTTCTATGTGAAATTTGAAGTATTTTGGACTGATTAAAAAAACATTTAAATATTAGGGGTAATTTTAACCCTTCATTTGTACTCCGTTGTCATGGGGATACAAACATTTATATCGCTTAAGAAAAACAAGTCATTATATTTTTCAGCATTTTGAGAAGACAGAAGTAGAGTTAACGAAATATAACAAACTGCCAATGGAGGAGATTGCTAATAAACTTGACATGAATCAGAAGTTCAAGGACATCAGTAATCAAAATAAGATTGACATTGAAGGCAATGTCAAGGTCAGTGCCATGGCAGAGATTCTGGCCTCCAAGTTCCAGAGTCAATCAGAACAAGCTGTAAACCAAACACCTGTCAAGAAACTGGTAAGTTTTTAATTTTTAAGGGGTTTAAGGGATTCCATCCATTACTGTATGGAAGAGTTCAATAAAGAAAGGCACAGCCATGCAAAAGATAGTCAGAATCACTGGTAACCTTTTCAAATGCTATAAAAGTTTTTATGTTATAAGGAACCAGGTTGCGGTTTTGATGATTAACAGGCACTGTAAACTTTTAAAAAGGGGCAGAAGATACGAAATAGAGAATAAAAAATCATTAAATTGGAAGAGAGATCAGCAAAATCATGGCAAAAATGACTGAGCAACACAAACCCTAACAAAACTGGAGGTACAAATAGTGTTTCTCATTGCTTTAAGAATTCTTCAAGTGAAATAAATTTGCTTTAGCTGTCATGTTTTGTTTATATGTAATTTCAAAAAAAAATAATAAAATATATTTCAACAGAAGACACCAGGTGTTTTATTGGCAGCACAACCAGTGAGTGAAACCTGTTACTTCTGTAAGAAACGTGTCTACCTAATGGAGAGGATGAGTGCAGAGGGTCTGTTTTTCCACCGAGGATGTCTCAAATGTGATTACTGTGACGTTGGATTACGCCTGAATAATTATAGTGCTGATAAACTGCCCACTGGGGATGGTAATTATTCTTTATGACCTCTATATTTGTAAATTTTATTGAGTATGTAATGCAATCACAGTTTTTTTTTACATATACAAAGGTTTGATGAAATTAGATTAATTATGTGCATAATTTTTGTCTTTTGAAGGAATTGTTTCTTTCACTTAAACATTATAATAAATATAAGAAGATGTGGTATGATTACCATTTAGACAACTTCCAGAAGAGACCAGATGACAAGGATGCAAAAAATAATAGGTCATCATTTGCCTTCAACAATGAGCAAAATCCATACTGTATGTTAAGTTATTAAAGCCCCAGCATGAGAAAATGTGAAAACAATTTAAAAATTATTTTTATTTTTTACAGTGAAGTTCTTCTGCTTCCGGCATTCCAGATTAGAAATGAGATTTTCGAAATTTAAAAGAAAAAGAGGTTACAATGAAGAAGAGGAACAGATTAAGGTAACTCATTTACAGATTTTCTTAGAGATGAGTCTTTTAAACATTTATTACTATGTGAAGGATACAAATGGTTTATTATGATCAAGTGACTTTTGTAGTCAACCACAAGAAGGTTTATGGAGAGGAATGTTTAATTTTCTGTCTTGAAGGTCAATGTCATAGACATTTCAATTTGACATTACACCTTGGAACAATAAACAATGAAGAATTTTAATGTTTTGAGGTACATTTCTTAGAATTTACCATAAAAAAATCAGTTCATATTGAGAATTTGTATTAAATTGAAGACAAAAAAAAGAGCAAAGAAACAAACAAAATAATCAACCAAAAACAAACTCAAACTGTCTTTAGAGCAATTTTTGTTATGGAAGTTGGAACCTAAATACACATATTAGGAAAAATGTAGTTGAATAAGAATTCATAAAAATGTATGTGAAAAATCATTTTAGCATTGATGCATTGCCTGCTGGACAGATACCCTCTCCCATTAATAGTCAACTGAACTAGTAATCATATATGTCACATTTATCATGTTCAAAGTGCTTTTCTTGACTTGCTTTTATCAGGAGTAATGAATGCTGTGAGTCCAGTGAACTTACAATTTGTAACAAATACCAAATATACCTTATATTATTACAGGAAAATATTCCAAAGGTTGTCATTGATGCTGGTCCATCACCAAAACCTGAGAGGAGAACATCTCCCAAGAAAATTCCATGTAAGTAACAGAATGTGTTCATGACAGAAAATTTGATTTGTTGATGTGGATATTAATTAAATCAACCAAAATTAAAGACACACATTTGTACTGATTTCAAAAAAAAAAGTATTCTCATAGTCAAAAGGTATCTTTTTGGATTATATTTGTTTTAATGAACTGCAATGAATAAAAGTATTTCAAAACGAAAATATGAAAAAAATTGTCTATACCCTGAAAATGATTCTCCTTCCACAGTGTCAGAATTCAGAGTTAATAAATGTATTGAGAGAGAGAGGGAGAAAGTTGTTGAAGAAAAGAGATAGAAAGGTGTGGACATAGATAGTATCTTCAAAAACGAAGAGATACTAGTGAATTAAGTCCCATAAATGAAGGCAAAAGTAGTTTACTGCTGTTCAAATCTCACAAATCAATAAAAAAGACAAATCAAGGCAACAAACAATAACTAAGAGATTCTCATGAACTAAAGGAGTGTGGGAATGTCGACAGGGTAGGCGTCTCTTGCTGTGCATACATCACCTTTGCATCTACAGGGTAAGGGTCTCCTGCTATGCATTCATCACCCTCCATGCGAATCCCCACTCAGTCAAAATGACATGATCAGGAAAAGGACACAAATGGTAGATGACCATAATATGGTATATGATTTACTTTTGAGCCCCACTTGCAGAGTAGATGACCATAATATGGTATATGATTTACTTTTTAGCCCCACTTGCAGAGAAGATGACCATAATATGGTATATGATTTACTTTTTAGCCCCACTTGCAGAGTAGATGACCATAATATGGTATATGATTTACTTTTTAGCCCCACTTGCAGAGTAGATGACCATAATATGGTATATGATTTACTTTTTAGCCCCACTTGCAGAGTAGATGACCATAATATGGTATATGATTTATTAGATGACCGTAATATGGTATATGATTTACTTTTTAGCCCCACTAACCCCTCCGTTAAGCCCACCTGATGATGAGCCTAAACCAAAGAAGACCCCAGAGCGTATAGAGTTTGAGAACAGTATAGATGGTCTACAAGAGGAGTCTGAGGAGGAGCTTACAGAACATAATCTGAGGGCGTCCATGTCATCTGATGCCTTACTACTGGACATGGACGATGACCTCAGTGATTCAGATTTAGAGTATGTACATGTTTATTTGATAGATAATATTGTTGTAGAGCTTACTTTAACTATGTATTTACTACATGTGTTCTTTTCTGAGTTGGATTTTATTTTACGGGCTTGATGAACATATTTTTAATTGATACAGGATAATTTGGGATTTGTACTTATAAAGGTCAAATAATTGTTCTAAATTTGTTTATTGGTTGCTACCTATATAAATCAGTTGCAAGTTTAAGAAAATTTTACTGAAACATTCTTGACAAAAGTCAGTGGTAAAAAAAAGTGAGATTGTGGACTCTTATCATGCTTTATAAATAAGGAGTGAAAATTTGTTAAAACAATGAAATCAAGTATTCATGAAAATAGTTTTCTTAAATCCATGAAATTTTGTGCCTAGGAAAATAAACAAATCTAAAGTAGGTAAGCTTTTAAAATTACGTATTAGAGATTTATAAGAAGAGGTGGATTCTTAAGCGATGATCATCATGCAACATTAGTTTGAAAGTTATAAGTCAAAAGTTAGAATATATGTTAATTCTGGGCGACAATGGATTCTTGAAAAATAATCTACTGTTAGAACAGAACAATAGACTGAGAAATGGGTTAAATCAACAGTAATAATTTCCATTGTATTTTCAGTGATTTAATAGATTATGAGATGGCTCACACACTGAGTCAATGGTAGGCTTTGAATGCCAGTGTGTTTAATTAGTTCTTGCTACCTTGTACCTGGATGATATTTGTTGATTTGTGTAGCCTAGATTTCTTTCCTATCAATGAACTGCACAGATTGTGCATCCATAGAATCACTTAAATATTACATTGTTTATTATTTTGATTTGATCATGCATTTAGTTTTAGGTTGAATAGTGATCCCTTTAGTTATGGAAATTCAGAAATTTTTGCGTGTATTTTTTATTGCGATGGTTGGAACGACAAACAAAGTCAAAACATGCGTTTAAAGCATTGTTATTATGCAGCTTTTCCTGGAATTGCAATGATTCATCTCACATTTCCTATAGCAATTTTTGCAATACTAAAAGCATTCCAGAATATTTCTGAATTTACAGTAGATTCGTTTAGCAGCAGAATAAGAAACAGCAATAACAGAAACACACAGTTAAAACTTTCATGTCGAAAAAATTGAAGAAGGTTTTTTGCTTGTAATGTTAGTTGTTGTTTATATATTGAGTTCTACTGAAGCATGTTTGTTTGTTTGTTTGTTTGTTTGTTTGTTTGTTTGTTTGTTTTACTTTGGTTTTCTTCTGAAATGTTCACAGCCTTTGTATGACATGTTTGACTTGGAGTCAGGTTGAAATATTTGTTCAAAGAGCAGTAAATCAGTCTTTCAACTAAATTTCATTCCAAGATAAATGAAGTTTACGTAAAAATAAAAGAAAAAGAGAGAAAAATAGTAAATACATTAGACCAAAAATCAAAACAAAAGCATAAGCAATTCACAAAAAAACTTTATTTACTTTTTTGGCACAGATGAATTGAATATGACATTTTTTTACTTTACATATTTTGCTAATGTTGCTGATTTTGAATGATAAAAGATCTTTGTAAAAAAAATAAGATTTACATGTAATGATTTTATTTACAAGTTGCATATCTTCAATCAGAATTTGGATTCCATAAGCAGGCTGCAACATTCAATGTGCTTGTATTTTTGTGCTATTTTTTGGCAAATAATTCTTTGTTTCAGGAAATACAAAAGAAAGAGAAGGTAGAAGTGATCTGTTGTTCTCAGGAAATATAGTGAATTTATTTTAATTTTCAACAAATTTGTAATTTTATAATTCTAAACTTGTTTCAATGCTTTAAACTAGTTACGACTTCATTGGCAATTGAAGATAAATGTCTTTGAAATTTATCACTTATATTGAGTTTAATTGAAAGATGTCACACTTTTGTACATGCCCATCCATAATCTTGTGAGATCCAATGTTAAGGTGGTACATAACACTACAGGGAGATAACTCTGTAAAAATCAGCTGAACGCTTTAATCACGTTCTATTGTTAAGGAAATATTAAGCTTCTCAATGATCAAAATTAGTGTTTATCAAACTGCTATATAGCCAATGAAATTTTTCCGATAAAGTGTAGGGTGTCTTTAAAATTTTTATATTTTTTGTCAAAGGGTCAAAGTAAATATTTTGTCAAAATTTTATGAAAATTAACAAGCCAAATTAATTTTTGTCAAGGTGTTTGGTACCACCTTAAAACAATGTAACAGAACAATTAGCCTAATTATAGTCACCACTGGTATTTGACTGAGAACAGCAGAAATGCGCAACTGATTTATATCCAAGTGAATCCCTACACACCCTAAGCTCCTCACAATGTAATGGAGTGAATTTTTATTTTTCAGAATGAGATCATCATTAAAAACTTTACTTATGTTTATGTAAAGTATAAATTATTGCTATCTATCAATTATTTAAATCATTTGTAGTAGGGCAAAACGTAGAAACTAAAATTAAAGGAAATGGCACAGTACTTCAATACTAACAGTGTTCACCCAAGGGCCTTTTAGCATTATGGTTATTTGAAGTTATCGGAAATGATTTTCCGATAAATTTTTAACTCAACTTCTTATTAAAAAAATAGTGGTCATTGATTTGGCATAGTATGGCTGGTTAACAGGCACCTACAGATGTTACAGTTCA
Organism: Mytilus californianus; assembly: GCF_021869535.1. NCBI lineage: Eukaryota > Metazoa > Mollusca > Bivalvia > Mytilida > Mytilidae > Mytilus > Mytilus californianus. The sequence goes on from NW_026262626.1 coordinate 16,279,400, forward strand.
ATAACATCTGAACCGTTTAACCAATACTTATGAAATTTTAATGTGTTGTTATACTAATGACAAAATGAAGGTCAAGTTCGAAGACAAAAGTTACAATTTAAAAATTTGTCTATATGAAATCTATGGGGAGAACACTGACTAACATATTTAATTTATTTCAGTAGCTGTATAATACTTCATTGTATTAATGTCTTATCATTGCATATATTTCTAAAATTGCTGTTAATTATTGGATATTTAAGCACTCAACCTAAAACTTTAGAATTTAATACCACTTAATGAATCATTGCCACTACACACAATTTACACGGTCTTAGATTATAACTCTGTGCCCCGTACCACAATTAAAACCATTCGTGCAAATGCAGCATTCAACCACCATCATTAAACCTATGCCAACAGATTTATGTTTAATGTAATAATTCTTTTAAATTTTCGATTCAATTTTTTTTTAGTGTTTTTAATATCAAATTAATATAACAATAAATCATAGAGCGTACTGGTTTAAAAAATTAATAAAAAAATGCAATTGTTTCATCTTCCAAATTGTTGAAGTTTGGTTTGTGTCATGTGATGTTCATGTAAGGGCTATGTTGTACTGAGATCATTACTAACAAACTGTTATAAAAGAAAAGTACTAGTAATATTCGTTAGATGTGTTTGAGCTTTTGATTTTGCCATTTTATAAAGGACTTTCCGTTTTGAATTTCTCTTGGAGTTCGGTATTTTTGTTATTTTACTTTTTATAATATTAGTTAGTTAAGATGTATTGTTTGTAATGGTTCGAATTAGAATTTCATTTTGTAAGGTTTGTCCATAGTCCATATGTATACAAAACTATTGAAAGAAATTTTGAAATTATGTAAAGGACGACTGTTCAGCATAGATTACAGTATGCAGAAAAGAGTTAATTTAGTGTTGTCTTGTTTGTATCCTATCAATTATGAGACGAAATTGAAATTGGAATAATTAATTGTCAGGATTCTTATTGTACTTTGCAGCACTTATAATGTATTTATCCATGAAATCAATTGAAATTGATGAATTGAATGAGTTTAAACTATTTTTCAGGCCAAGTGATGATGAAGAACTAAATGAGGTCCTCAATGAGACCGTGGGACACAGCAAAGATCTGACTTTAGAGGAAGCATTACAGGTCGTGGAAACATTGAAAAGAAAGTCACATGAAAATCTACTGGACGCTCTGAAACTTGAAAGTCAGATACAATATGAAAAGATGAACAAACCACCAGAGGAGGAAGAAGAGTCAGAGGCTGGTATGTGCAAATTGTTAATGATATACATTGAAAAAAGGGGAGGGGTGATATATTCATATTCTTTTAATAAAAGGTTTAATTTTTGTTGTGTTTTAATCTTCATGTAGAAGGGCTCAGAGCTGAAGATGAGGACAGTCAAATTTGAAAAAATACATGTGGAGTAATATTATCAGAAGGGTAAAATTTAAAAAAAGGTTAAAACAACAAAACATTAACTTTGTTTTAAGGAGTTGTAACTTGTAAGTTGAGAATTATGGAAATTTTCCTGATAATTCATAGCCCATGTTAAAGTTTCAGGTATACTTAAAGCCCTCTTATCAATAAATATTGGGCCATTGTCAGATTGTGTATTACATTGTTCGTCAATACAGTGCACATATTTTGATTTGATTCTCTGATTGATTGGTATTTAATGCCACTTTCAGCACTATTGTGCTATTTCGTGGTGGTCAGTTTTTATTGGTGTAGGAAGCCAGAGTCACATATTTTGAACTTATGTGTATGTGTATAATGCAATAATTAGAGATAAGTACTAAACAGAGAGTTTTCTTCAGGAAATGAATACATGTGCCATTTAAAGAAGGGAAAGGGGGCGGAGGGACCCAACCACTACCCCAAAATCACATTAACAGAACTTACACATAAAGTACCAAAAAACAAAACAAACAAACAGGAACCATAAATACAAGATAAAAAAGCAAAAAAAGCAAACAGAATAAAAATAAAATTTAAAAGCAAGAGTACATCAAAATAAATAGAGAGGATATTATGAATGTTCTTGGTTCGTTGCAGTATCCAAAAAGTGAGGAATAAGCTAATAGCTAAAGCTCAATATAAGTAACAAGATTTAAAATGGTAAATTCCGTTCTAATCCACCCATATCCATGTTGATGGAATAGCCCTGAATAAGTAATTAATTCTTGAAATAAATTTCAGACTCTGATACAGAGGAACATGATGATTCTACAAGTGAAACTGAGAAAGAAACGGACCCCAGTAAGGATAGTGAACCTAGTCAACAGAATGGTAAATTACCTCTTGATATAAATCAGGCTAACAGTCCATCAGCAATGAAATCAGCCAGAGCTAACTTCTTTAACACCGCGCCTGAACCAGTCAGATTAGACCCATGGAAAATGTTTGACATGGGTAATAAAACAGAAGAAAAGAAAGAGGAAAAGAAATCTGAATCAGAAGAAGAGGAAGAGGAAGAATTTGTAGAAGAAGAAATAATAGAAATTGAAGAATGGGAACAAATAGCTGATGAAGCAGAGAAAATAATCAAAAACGTTAATGGTGAACTCAGTGATGAAGATCAAGAAGAAAATGTGCACGAAGATCAGGAAGAAAATGAGGAAGAAAATAAGCAAGATACTGGTGACGAGTTTGAAGAAGTGTTTGAAAGTGATGATGAAAATATGTCTGAAGGTGAAAATGATAGAACTGCACTGAAAAATGAAATGGAGAAATTATTGGCTGATTTTGATCATAAATCATCTGTCAGCAGTGGTGATCATATTTTAAAAACGGATAGTTCTTCAGTTTGTGATGAAGAATTGGTGATGTCAGACGATAATAGATATGTGATGTCAGAGGATAATCATGCCGATATTGAATGTGAAGAGGAGGATCGTGTCTCTATAAATAATTCAAAAAGGACAAGCAGCAATAGTAGTTCTAAAAATACAACTCAGGCTGTCTTAGAAAGTGTTAGAAATATGGAAAGTTCTGAGGAAAATAAAGACTTCACAGGTATTGATGATAGATTTGTGACATGTTCTAGAGGCAGGGGTAGAAATCAAACCCCTGGTAAGAAAAGGTATAGGAATTCATTTGGATCTGATTCAAGCTTTACAATCTCAACTCCGAGTAATTCTGCTCATTCCTCATTAACTTCTCTTTCGGAAGACAATAAGAAATATGCTGGAGACGACGAGCGGGAGGATGATACCCCTGATAATGATTTGGACGATGATATTTTCCGTCAGTATCAAGTGACGATAAGTCAGAAACTTGATGATGATGACGAAGAATACTCAGAGGAAGTGACTCCTTGTGTTATTGATAATTTGGACGATACGTTAAATGCCGAGAAGGAAATTGAAATGGATAATGAACAGAAAGAAGTCGATAAAAGTATTTATGAAACCCCGAATGCAAGTGTTACTAGTGATACATTTGTGTCTGCAGGGAATTCAATTAATATGAATAATAATTATGAAAAGTCTTTGATTTTGGAATCTAACGAATTGGAAAGTTGTGAAAAATGTATCAGTGATGGTAGTGTACTCAGTTCTGATAAAAATAGTGAAACTAATGATGTGACTTCTCATAAAAGAGTTATCTCCCCTCAGATCAGTAGTGATGGTAGTGAAATAAGCAATGAACAAAATGTTGTTAGTAATCAGAAAAAAGTAATAGCACCATTGATTAATAGTGATGGGTCTGTGTGGAGACCTTTGCCGAAATTACCAGATCATTTAAATAAACAACAGCAAAAGGAACAAATTTACGATAATGCGAGTCCCCGTAAAAGTTCCACTTCTCCAAAAATTTCAAAGAGTAAGAAACTGCTACAAAGACAAAAGAAACTTCCATTAGATTCAGAACAATCAAATAATGTAAAAAGTTCTGAAAGAAAATTAATTACAATTGATAAAAGTTTAGAGCTAATTAAAAGTCCTTCTAAAGTTATTGAGCAGAGGAAGTCAGTTGATGATTTTAACAATGATGTGCAGTATTCTGTTAATGAAAGTATAGAGAAAAATTTGTCTGTTACTGAAGGGAGAAAGCTGCCTGATATTAGCAATATGAAGAGTAGAATTACTCCTCCTGGATTCCAAAGTGAGTTTATGAGGAAACGTCTTGGATCTCCAACTTCATCAGGATCAAAGACGCCATCTAGTCCCGAATTGACACAATCTGTTTCAACCAGTACAAATACCCCTAGTGTTCTTTCAGATACCCCTGATATTATAAAAGATGTAAATATGAAGAAAACCAAAATCTCAGTCGACAAAACAAAATTAATGGCATTTAATAGTATTGAAGATAGTTCGAGTCAGAATGAAGAAGGTGCAAGGAAAAAAATAGGTGTTGATGTAAGTCTTAAAAAAATTAGTCCCCCAGTCTTGTCAGTGGAACCCAAAAATATTGACAATATTCCGTTTGCCGATGATAGTGAAGATGACTTTTTAGAGGAAAAAGATCAGTTTTACACTCCGAAGACATCTGTGAAAACAAAACCTGATAATAAGATTGAAATACAAAATAAGGATGTCCGTAAACGTATCTTGCCTGTTCCTCCAACACCAAGTACACCAACTGCCGATCATATCAGGGAACTAAAAAAGGAAGAAATAAGTAAAGCTAGAGAAAATGCTAGATTGAAAGCTAGGTTGAAAAGTGATGAGGAATTAGGATTATCGGACATAAATTATACCCCTATTTCTGCAAAGAAAATTCAACGGAAATTGCGCAAAGAATTGAGTACAGGAACTTCAAATACGCCAAGTACAAGTGACATGGTTTCAGATAGTGAGGAAAACAAAAAAGTTGGGATCTTGCATTCTACACCTGTTAATTCTGTGTTTAAGACACCAAAATCAAAAGACAAGAAAAAGAAAAAGAAAGAATCTATAGATATAATAGAAAGTGGATTATCAAAAGAATCTGATACCGAAACTCCTTCAAAATCTACAAAGAAAAAGAAATCCTTATTACAAATTCTAAAACCCAGTAAATCTCCTGAACACTCTAAAGAATTGAAGGACAAGAATCGTTCCTCTTCTACTGACACACTGGAAGAAAAATCAGCAAAGAAAAAGAAGAAGACTCCTAAATCTGAAAAAAAGAAGAAACGACAAAAGTCTACAGATGTAGTCGAAATGAAAGATTTACCGTCTGTATTTTCTGAAAAAGTTAAACTTAGACAGAATGGTTCACAGAAACGTCCATCGTTATTGCAGAGAAGATCTATGCCACCCAGAGCTGACTGTAAGTTGTTGTTTAGATTACGACCATGCTGACTAGTCCAGTAATAATTGATTGGGGTGGGAGTTTGATCAGGAACCACTTAAAATAAGGTGTTATTTTCCTATTGAAAGGATCCAGAAAACTTATATGGAATGTTTTTATACGACCGCCAAAAAATTTTGCGGTCGTATATTGGTATGACATTGGCGTCGTCGTCGTCCGAAGACACATTGGTTTTCGCACTCTAACTTTAGTTTAAGTGAATGGATCTCTATGAAATTTTACCATAAGGTTCAATACCACAAAAGGAAGGTTGGGATTGATTTTGGGGGTTATGGTACCAACAGTTAAGGAATTAGGGGCCAAAAATAGCATTTTTATTGTAACTTCCAGACATAACTTGTGTGTTTGTGTATGGATCTCTCTGACATTGTACCACAAGGTTCTATATCACAAAGGGAATGCTGGGATTGATTTTGGGGGTAATTGCCTCAAAATTTTAGGAATAAGGGGCCAAAAAAGGGACAAAAAACAAGCATTTTTCTAGTTTCATGACATTAACCTGTGTGTAAGTGTATGGATCTTTCTGAAATTGTACTACAAGGTTCCATATCACAAAGAAAAAGTTGGGTTTGAGTTTGGGGGTAATTGCCCAAAACGTTTAGGAATAAGGGGCCAAAAGGGGCCAAAAATAAGCATTTTTCTAGTTTCCAGACAATAACTTGTGTTCAAGTGTATGGATCTCTCTGAAATTGTACTGCAAGGTACCATACCACAAAGGGAAGGCTGGGATTGATTTTGGGGGTAATTGCCTCAAAATTTTAGGAATTAGGGGCTAAAAAGGGCAAAAAAACAAGCATTTTTCTAGTTTCAGGACAATAACTTGTGTGTAAGTGTATGGATCTTTATGGAATTTACTTCAAGGTTCCATATCACAAAGGGAAAGCTGGGTTTGAGTTTGGGGGTAATTGCCCTAAACTTTTAGGAATTTGGGGCCAAAAAGGGGCCAAAAAACAAGCATTTTTCTAGTTTCTAGACAATAACTTGTGTTCAAGTGTATGGATCTCTCTGAAATTGTACTGAAAGGTACCATACCACAAAGGGAAGGCTGGGATTGAGTTTGGGGGTGATGAATCATAAGGGGGTTCAAAAAATGGGGGGGGGGGATTTTTTTCCCCCTTTTTATCCTTTTTTTTTCTTTAAAATTTTCCATTTTAAATTGGTTATGCTGTGTCAAATATTTAATCAGAATCCAAATTCAGTGCTGTATCAAGCTTGAATGTTGTGTCCATACTTGCCCCAACTGTTCAGGGTTCGACCTCTGCAGTGGTATCAAGCTGCGCCCAGCAGAGCATTTTATTTAGATTTGATATGGCTGGTGGTTGAGGATTTAAACAAAATTTGTTCCCTTATTGGCTACTTTTATATTTATAACTGCATATATCATATAAAGGTGGTTCAATTTTTTGGGCAAATTTCATCATGTTGATCATGTTTTCAGTTAATAAGACTGGTTGTTTTGATTTTGCCAAATTTCTTGTTTTCAGGTCAGTTTTTTTTTTTTTTTTTTTTAATTTTTTTTTAATTTTTTTATTGATTGTTTCCTACTAAAGATATTTTTTCTTTGAATGGAAAAATGTCAGTATATAAACGTAAGAAGTTTTAAAAAAAAAATAGTCCTCGTTCAATGAGTTGAAGAGAAAAATATTTTTATAGTCTGATTTTTACATTTAAAAAAAAAAAAAAAAAAAAAAAAAAACATATACATTGAAGTACTGAATTTTAATCTAATTTATAGAAAAGACCAGATATTGATCAAGCTTAACTGGTTATTATCACAAATATAAATTGCATGCTTCGGTCTACATAAAATAAGTGATTATCTTTGCATCAGTGATCAAAGATTCATAATAGAAAGTAGATACTTGTAACTGATACATCTTTAAAGAGATTTCTATAGATCATTCTATTGTGTAGTAAATATCTAGACTTCTTAATTGTTGTACTGATTAGGAAGTAGGTGAATAACTACAAATATGTCCCATAAAGAGAAAAGGGTTGTTTTAAATTTGGAAGACAAAAAGAAGAAAGGTATTTTTGAAAGCAAACTTTCAAACTTTGGACAGTTCATGTTGGAGCAAACTTTAAAAATTGCTGAGTTACTCACTGTTTTTCAGAAGTATATGTAAAAATGATAATATTGATACATATATATATATATCAGAATCACTTATCATTTAAATATGTACATTTAGTATAATTTTATGTACATGGATATATATCATGTATATATATAATATTTATTTATGACTTTTTAAAACAGTTTAACCATTCTTTTTTTAAAGGTTGAAAATAAGATTTTATTTGAAAAAGATATAACATACTAAACATTGTGAATAAATGATTGTTGGTTGCTTAATGTCCAGTGGCAAATATTTCATGTATATTCAGGACGACATTGTGAATATAAAAAAAAATAATCAAACAAACAAAAACAAAAAAATTCCAATATATGCGAATATTTTAAGTACTAAAATTCAGAATTTTTTTAGATGTATTATATACATGTATTGCTTAAATTGCGAGGGGATAGGTATAGCAAATATAAGTATTTGCATTTTAAATTTTGAAAGTATTATTTGTTTGCAGTATTTACCTCAAATTGCAGTTAATCGTCCATTTTTTGTCCACTGTTAAAAATTTACAATAAATAGATGCACACACAAATTTCTGAATTTACAGTACTGTGGATTCATTATTATTTGTTGGATACCAGTTTTTCGCTGATTTCAACATGTTCAAGGGTAAGGTAAACCAGGAATTTTAATGTTTAACCAAGTATAAATGTATAAATTTTCTATTGGTTTTTTTAAGGCATCAAAGCTTTTGCAAACCATGAAATCAAATGTCCAAGAAAGATACACTTTTTCCTCAATCCATGAAAATTGGTACCCACAAAAATAAGGGCTATTCCATTAAAATGTATGTGGGAGGGTAGGAAGGGACTTTCAAAATATCCCTACAACCAAGAACCATTTTTAGATAATTTTGCATAATGGTAATAGAGGCATACTGAAAAAAGACCCATGACCCACATTCAATAATTAAACTTCCCTTCCTACCCTCCCACATACATTTTAATGGAATAGCCCTAAATGAATCCACAGTATATGGTATAAATTGTTTTTTGACCAAACTAACATTGTTATGACTTCTTTTGGCATATTTATAATGTTTTGTGTATGTTTACAGTTGATGAGTTCTCAGATTCAGACGAAAGTCATTTATCAGCAGATGCTTCACTTAATAGAAGATCTAAGGTAGGAAAAATACTGAAAAATACTGAATTTATGTATACACAGCATTAAAAACAATTCGCAATGATCACTGTGTGACCTTATATGATGGTGAGTGCCAACACCACACAAGTTCTGTATTGTCCGCAGATATAAAGCCGTTAAAGTGTTAAAAAAATGAAACCAACACTTTATGGATTTTATACATCCGAAGCACTTTTCTGGATTTACCTTCATCAGGAACGCTCAGAGAAACTTTAATAATTAATGAATTTTTATACGACCGCAAAAAAATTTTTGTGGTCGTATATTGGTATGACGTTGGCGTGGACGTCGTCCGAAGACACATTAGTTTTCGCACTCTAACTTTAGTTTAAGTAAATGGATCTCAATGAAATTTTACCATAAGGTTCAATACCACAAAAGGAAGGTGGGGATTGATTTTGGGGGTTATGGTACCCACAGTTAAGGAATTAGGGGCCAAAAAGGGGCCAAAAATAAGCATTTTTATTGTAACTTCCAGACATAACTTGTGTGTAAGTGTGTGGATCTTTCTGACATTGTACCACAAGGTTCCATATCACAAAGGGAATGCTGGGATTGATTTTGGGGGTAATTGCCTCCAAATTTTAGGAATTAGGGGCCAAAAAGGGGCAAAAAACAAGCATTTTTCTAGTTTCATGACAATAACTTGTGTGTAAGTGTATGGATCTCTCTGACATTGTATCACAAGGGGAATGCTGGGATTGATTTTGGGGGTAATTGCCTCCAAATTTTAGGAATTAGGGGCAAAAAAGGGGCAAAAAACAAGCATTTTTCTAGTTTCCAGACAATAACTTGTGTGTTAGTGTATGGATCTCTCTGATATTGTATCACAAGATTCCATATCACAAAGGGAATGCTGGGATTGATTTTGGGGGTAATTGCCTCCAAATTTTAGGAATTAGGGGCCAAAAAGGGGCAAAAAACAAGCATTTTTCTAGTTTCATGACAATAACTTGTGTGTAAGTGTATGGATCTTTTTGAAATTGTACTACAAGGTTCCATATCACAAAGGGAAAGCTGGAATTGAGTTTGGGGGTAATTGCCCAAAAAGGTTAGGAATAAGGGGCAAAAAAGGGGCAAAAAACAAGCATTTTTTAAGTTTCATGACAATAACTTGTGTGTAAGTGTATGGATCTCTCTGACATTGTATCACAAGGTTCCATCTTACAAAGGGAATGCTGGGATTGATTTTGGGGGTAATTGCCCCCAAATTTTAGGAATTAGGGGCAAAAAAGGGGCAAAAAACAAGCATTTTTCTAGTTTCATGACAATAACTTGTGTGTAAGTGTATGGATCTCTCTGACATTGTATCACAAGGTTCCATATCACAAAGGGAATGCTGGGATTGATTTTGGGGGTAATTCCCTCAAAATTTTAGTAATTAGGGGCCATAAGAGGGCAAAAAAACAAGCATTTTTCTAGTTTCATGACAATAACTTGTGTGTAAGTGTATGGATCTTTATGAAATTGTACTGCAAGGTTCCATATCACAAAGGGAAAGCTGGGTTTGAGTTTGGGGGTAATTGCCTTAAACGTTTTGGAATTTGGGGCCAAAAAAGGGCCAAAAAACAAGCATTTTTCTAGTTTCCAGACAATAACTTGTGTTCAAGTGTATGGATCTCTCTGAAATTGTACTGCAAGGTACCATACCACAAAGGGAAAGCTGGGATTGAGTTTGGGGGTGATGAATCATGAGGGGGTTCAAAAAATTGGGGGGATTTTTTTTTCCTTTTTTTTCTTTAAATTATCCATTTTAAATTGGTTATTTCTGATTTAAATATAAAAGCAAATAATAATGATATGGTTTGAATAGGTAAATTAAAAATTTTTAAGTTCTAAGACCACTTTCATTCTGTGTGAGAAACCTATGCTGTGTCAAATATTTAATTACAATCCAAATTCAGTTCTGTATCAAGCTTGAATGTTGTGTCCATACTTGCCCCAACTGTTCATGGTTCGACCTCTGCGGTCGTATCAAGCTGCGCCCCAGCGGAGCATTTTATTCAGTATTCTTAAACTATATTTATATGAAAAAAAGAGAGTTGAGTGCCTCGTACATAGGAATTTTGACCAGGAGATGCATCATAACACAAGGCTCTTAGTCCCCTACCAACGAAGTCGAAGGGGACTTTAGGTTTGCACTCCATCTGTCTGTCTGTCTGTCTGTCTATCTGTCTGTGTCCATCCGTCAGTCTAGCAAATCAGTTTTCCACACTTTTTTTCTTCGTCCTTGAAGATATTGAATTGATAATTGGTGTATAGTTTTATCATTACAAGTTACAGATCAATGTTGAATTTTGTTCCTGTCTGATGATTTTGTGCAGAGTTATGGTCCTTGGACATAGAAAGTTCACTTAAATAATCAGTTTTTCACACTTTTTTTCATTATGCTTGAAGATATTGACTTGATATTTGTTATATAGTTAACACCATGACAAGTTATAGATTATGTTAGCATTTTGTTCCAGTACAATGAATGTTTAACTGGTAGGGGACTATGTATTGCCATGCAATACTCTCTGAATGCTTGTTATTGTAAGGATTCTTACACTTTAGATAGTTACATATTTTGTGACAGGTGTCTGATTGTATCCCTTGCACTCCCCAAATCCATTTTCCTCTATGGATACCAATTAATTCAAAGTATCTAGGTTTTTTGGTTCCAAAATTTTTTAAATTGTATAATTGTATAAGTTTGAATTTTGTGACTTTCATAGGAACAAATATTCCTACAATACTGTTAGTTTCCTGCAGGATGTATAGAAAATTAAATCAGAAGGAGGTTCAAATTTATAAATTTTCTTTCTATAAGAAAGTGTATTATTAAGTGAAATATCTGCTCATAAATGTAGAATTTAGTAGCAAGATGTATAGAAAACCGAAACAAACTATTTTCTTTTTCAGAGAAATTTAACGGAGGATGAACTGAATATAAAGATAGCTCGCCGTGTTCAATCAGCAGCTCGTAAACAGTTGAAGCAGAAAGAACAGAAGAGATTGAGGATAGCTCAGGAGATTCAAAGACAACTAGAAGAGGTTGATGTTAAACAAAAGGAGTTAGAGGAGAGAGGAGTTGTTGTGGAGAAAGCCCTAAGAGGAGAAGGAGAAGGTATTTATCCCTATTACCAGTTTAAAAGGAATACTGTCTGAGTAGAGGGATTATCTTGTTGTAAATTCAGTATTTTTTTTTTTTAGATATTTTTATTATTACAAAAATTGCGACAAGATAGATGTTGAAAAAAAAATAACTTGCTTTTTAAATTTTGATAGCATTAGCATGACTATGTGTATGTAATATTTCCTGAAATCACAATTATAAAACTTGCAGTTGTGTTGATTGTCCACAATTGCATTAATAGATGCATGGAATAATTTATTAAGATACTGTATTTGATGAAGTTTCTAATTTTTTAGAATAAGAAAAAAAACTCTTTAAATCTTGAGATGTCAAATTTATCTGATTAGTATGATTGATTGATTATGGTTGCTTAATATCCAGCAACCAAGATTTAATACAGAAATTTAATTTATCATTTTTACATTAAATATTAAGACTAAAATAACAAAAATATCCCCTAACAACAAAATCTGAATTAAAACCATCTATGAACGGTTTTGCTTTAGGGAGTCGAGCCTTTGTTTGAGCAGAACTGGACAGGAATTTGTTAACTGTAAATGTCAGTCAACATTTTAGAAGTTACATGTTATTTTCAAAGTCACTAACTTGTTTTAGCATAAATATGCTTGTTGCTATTTATATTTTGGTAAATTTCTGAGTTTGATTTTATACAGCAGGTATTTTTACTTCCATATATATATTTACAGAATCAGGGCGAGTTGAGTCAGAATTGATGCAGGAATGGTTTAATTTGGTATATGAGAAGAATGCTCTCGTTAGATATGAATCAGAACTGATGGTCAAGTAAGTCTACCATAGCATACATATAGTTACTGTGTTAGTAGTGGTTGTTAGTTGCACAGTTTTCCTTACATTTATTTTCAGTTGACCATTTGTAGAAAAAAATCTTTGCAAATATTATTTTTGTTTGGCATGTGATAGGTTAAGTCTACATGGTCTCAACTGCGTTTAATTCTGTTGTTTTTGGAAAAGTTCAAGGGAGATAATTTAGAAAAATGAATTTAAATGAAATTATATTGTCCTGGTATTTGATTTGAAAGTACATGTACTATTAGATCATTTGTAGATTCTTATAATTGTAAAGAATTACATAATATGTTGTAGTGCCCAATATATGGAGCTAGAAGACAGACATGGGCGGTTAGAACAAGAACTAAGAGAAAGAATGGCTATCAACAGTAAGTTCATTTTTAGAAGTTTATTTGCATAATTTGAATGTACAAATATGCATTTGCATGGAAGATTGCATTTTTAAATCTTTAATTTTCAAATTTTGGGGTCTTGCTACATTGGCATTTTAAATCTCATCTGTACACTTATTTTAATGGATACAGTCGGGTTTGAAGAGTTTTGCTATCTTTAAAGACTGAAAAATTACTAAGAAATAGAACACTATATGGATTGCATCTTGTGCATGATTTACTAACATTCATATGACTAAAATGTGAAGTCTCATGATGAGACTTGCTTTTCATCTACTGAGTTGTCAGTGCATCATAAATTATTCTGCATCACTGAACTGGGTTGTATATTTGTGACACAAAAAAGGGCTTTCGGGTGTTCATTTTATGGAGAAAAATATACCTGTAAATCTGAAACTTAATTTATTTATTTTTCACTGTGATTGAAAAGAGATGTGGTATGCACAATGAGACAGAACCCCAACAGCAAAAAATTTGAACTCTTAGATGTCAAATTTACTGTAACTTTTTGATACAGATATTGGGTAGATGCATATATCTACAATAAATAGATCAAATATAATGTCAGATTTAATGTATACTTGTATATATGATAAGTATATAAAGAGTGTTTAGATAAAATGTATGAATTTGACAATCATTTAATTGTGTTTAATAGGTATTTTAAAATTACAAGTTCAAGATTGTCCATTGTCAGAAATGTTTAGAAAATGTGCCGTATATGGTAAAGTTTCCCCCACTTACACATTAAGGGCATTGGGTATTTTGGCTTGGTATTTGGTTTCATTCTGGTCTTCCAGTTTGCACAAATCAATGGTTCTTGACCAGCACTTTTCTTATATTTTATTCTTAAAGCACTCATTTGAATTTTTTTATGCCCCCGCCGTAGCGGAGGGGGCATTAAGTTTTACCCTTGTCCGTCTGTACGTACGTACGTACGTACGTACGTCCCGAAATTGGTTTCCGTTCTCTAACTTCAGTTTGCCTCAACTAAATGTTATGAAACTTATACACAATGCTTATTGCCACAAAACACAGATCAAGTTTGAATTTTGGTGGCGTCACTTTAACCGATCTAGAGTTATGCCCCTTTATAAAAGGAAATATTGCAAAATTTTTAGTTTCCGTTCTCTAAATTAAGTTTGCCTCAACCAAATGTTATGAAACTTATACACAATGCTTATTACCACAAAACACAGATCAAGTTTGAATTTTGGTGGTGTCACTTTAACCGATCTAGAGTTATGCCTCTTTATAAAAGGAAAAATTGCAAAATTTTTATTTTCTTCTAAATATCAAGTTTATATAATATATTTTTAAAATTGGAGTTATCTTCCTTTGACCATGATTATAGTTGAATCAACTTCAATCATTGCTTTATACAATGCAATGTTTAATTTTGACTTCCACTGATAAAACACAGATCAAGTTGAATTTGGGTCGTGTCACTTTAACCATTATTGAGTTATGCCCCTTTATAAATAGAAAGATTGCAAAATTTTTTAGTTTCCATTCTGTAACTGAAGTTTTCCCCAGCCAAACATTATGAAACCTATACACAATATTCATTACCACAAAACTCAGTAAAGATCAAGTACAATTTTTTTGTTTCAGTTCTCTAACTTGAGTTTGCCTCAACCAAATGTTATGAAACTTATACACAATGCTTATTACTACATAATACAGATTAAGTACGAAATTAGGTGGCAACACTTTTACCATTCTAGAGTTATGTCCCTTTATAAACATAAAAATTGCAGAATTTTTTAGTTTGTCTCAACCAAATGTTGTAAAACTTATACACAACCGTTCTAGAGTTATGCGTGTTTACAAATAGAAAAATTGCTGAATTTTTAGTTTCTGTTCTCTACTTAAGTTAGCCACCACCAAATGTTATGAGACTTACACACAATGCTTATTACCACAAAACTCAGATCAAGTTCAAATTTGGGTAGCGTCACTTTTACCGTTCTTCAGTTATGTCCCTTTATAACTATATGATATGCAAGCGGGGGCATCATCTGTGTCCACATGTGGACACTATCCACATTTATTTAGTTTAAAAGATGATATATTGTTCTTTGTAAATCAGTTGAAAATGGATTTTTTTAGGAATATGGTTTGGGAAACTAATTTCATGTGTGGGAAATGTCCATGGCACAAACATTTTTTTAAACGAAATTTTTCAAACAAATTCCATTTTGTTTTTAGTTAAATTACTTCTGAAAGGTAGTTTATCTTCACAGATATTGTTTTTCTATGTGTGGGTGACAATTCACAGTGTTCACATTTCACGTATGTCTCATCACCCTTATGTCTTACAACTGAATCCTTAGTCATGCAGGGCTTGAAACAATTAATACAGAATCTACACCAGATTATGAATCCACTATTAGAGGGCTACATATTCAACAGTCAATAACATTTAACAGCATTTTAGAGTAAATTATAAAGATCTTTTCCAGGAAGTCAATGGAGGATGCAAATTATAGCTTTCAAGCTAAATTCAGACGTTTTTGTGATGATTTTATTTTTACGAAAATTTTGACAACATAGGTTTTGCATTTTAAAATTTTGTTGCTGTGGATTCATTTATTTTCGTGAGTTCCAATTTTTTGTGAATTTCAATTGTATTTTCATGGATATTTGATATTGTGGATTTGTCCAAGTCTGCATACAAGCTTAAGGAAAGTTTGTACTTACTTGGACATTTAAAATCAGGGTTCACCTGTACCCATGGAAACATGAAAATTGGTATCCCACGAATAATAATGAGTTCAGAGTATCCTTATTTGTATGCAACATTTCCTGAAATTGGAATAATTAATCCTCCATCTTTGTCCATTGTTCAACAGTAACGTGTGTAGATAAAGACCTGCAAAGGATTCAGTCATACATTTATACATGTGGAAGGGGTTATATATCTGGTATTAGGGTCATCTTTTGAGTGATGATTTGTAATGAGCACATGTTGTCTTGATGAGTGATTGCACTTTTAAACCAAGGAAACATACATCAATCATTCAAAATGTGAAATCATGCAGCATTATATATATCCCGCTTGATTTGTTTGTCAGTTATATCCCTTTTTTACCGTAATTGTTTGTTTATCAGTGAATTGTCACCATATTCAACTACTTGTTTTGTGTATTGTGTAGTTATGTGTACTGTTTCCTTGTTATGCCCTAAAAAATCCAGGTCATTATGCGTGCCTTTCAGCATATGCCATATGCTTTTTTTGTCACTGTTGGTGCAATGGTTTGCTTAATGTTGCTGTATAAAATTATGAGTTAATTCTACAATTGAATATAAATTGCTTAAAATGTCAAAATTTAATTCAGAAACAGGTCGTAGAAGTAACCGATTCTCGACAAGTGAGATGAGTGAGGTTTATTTACCTCGGAAATGTGAGTCCTCACCTCCTGCTTTGCTCCATATTTTTTTATTTCCAGATTTTCCAAAGTTTTTTTTTCAACAGTTAACATTAGATTTACTGACATTTTTTCCTTATAATTCCTATATTTTTTTTCTGTTTGATGGCAGTGGGACATTGGATACCATGGGTTGTTTCAATTGATTTTTGGTGTAAGTTTTAAATGTTGAGATTTCACTATTTGTAGACAGGATTTAAAAATGACATTTTATATCAAAGTTTATAACTAAATCATCATATTCCAGACATTTATATATAAAAAAAACAGCAATGATAAAAAAATTCATACTTCTTTTAACATACATAGAGAAAAGAGATATTCTACTATTATATATCATAAAGTGATTTAATACCCACTTTTTCAATTAATTCTATTGGGGTGTGTGCTCTTAGAAGAAAACAGATCATTCTTTTACAAGTAGATGTTACATGTTTTGATCTATCCTCTTATCTGTTCTCTTTCATTGGAGGTACATGTATGAAGACTATAGTAGCACATGTATTCTACTTATCTTATAACCTATTGATAGTTATTTATGTGAAAACATTCCAGCAAGTTCTGTACATGCTTTGATACATTATAAAGTATATTCCAACATGACTGATTGCAATGTTTACCTAATGCTTAAAAATATTCAGTAAGGTAAATTTTAAGCAAGAAATCTACACTTGTGGCATGCAGGTACGTTTAATAGTTTGTATCAAAAATTGGTACAATATATAAAAAAGTTTTAAATTTTTTTTTGGGGGGGGTGGGGTGGAAACCAATTATTTGGCTTGCACAAAATTTATCTATAGATTCTAATCCCTCTCTTTTGCAATTTTATTTTGATTTATCACATTTTCTGTAAAATTCCAGCAATTTTAGCAAAAATCGATAAAAAAAGTTTTTAAAAAATTTTCCTTTAATCCAAAATTATTGTCAATTGATGTTTTAAATTTTGCTGTTTACATGTTGGAAATCAGTCGTGTTACTTTCCAGTTAATGAATAGAGAAAATAATGAACACATACATATATCAATTCACACAACATAAACACTTGTGTGTAGATTTTATTTCATTGCTGCTTTCACAGTAACATTTATTTACCTGCGGTACGCACACACTATTTGCATCTAACAAATTCTTTATTTTTTGATAATTTTATAATATGGTAGACAACTTTTTTATTTTTCAATTTTCAGAAAAAGTCAAGAATTTATGATCAATTGTATTAATCCTCTTTGAACTATATGTTGATGATAAAGATTAGAGTACTATAAAGTTAACTTGAAGAAAGTAGTACTAACTCTTATTACTTGACTTATTCTGTATGGTAGATGTTTTATTTACTTTATTTTTTGCTTGTGCATGTCTTTTTACGGCTAACATTAATTTACAGATGAACAAAAGACTCCTGAACAGGCTGCTGAGGAGAAACGAATCCTTGATGAATTGTTAGAGGTTGTTGAGGAGAAAAATAGCCTAGTTAAAATGATTGAAGAAGATAGAGTCAGGTATTCAAAGGGAAAATCTAATTTTTAAAAGAGATTGTTGGAGCGGAAATAGAAAATAAAACTGATGGCTATTGTCAGGAGGGTGTCACACACTCAGATTGTTAATTTCAAGCTTACATTAAATGACCTGAAATGTGAATAATGATTCTACCCATCAGAATTTTGTCTTTGGGAAACCATAATAACCTGCTTTTCCTTCCATTTTACCAATTTTTCAAAACTTCATTGAATAATAGTTTAGTTTTACCCTGCTCCCAAAGGAGGAGGTGGGGTTTTACTGGTTTATGTTGCACAAAAAACAACACGGAAAACTAAAGACTGAGCAACAGGCACCCCACCAAAAGCTGGGGTGATCATAGGTGATCCAGAAGGGTACCGGTAATCAGATTCTGCTCCACATGTGGCACCTGTCCTGGTACTCGTGTTAGTACAAATTCAATGATAAGTCTCATTCAGTGATGACTTGGATAATTGGAGCATTATTCAAAGTGCTGTTTAATGTTATTATTTTGATGGTAGGTTTTGAACTAATCTTTACAATGAAATGCAGTTATTTTCAGTATAGCAATACCTAGTTTTACTAACTGCATTATATTAAATGTTAGGAGAATTAAAGTTACATAATTAGTATAGAAGTTACTTGAATGTATACATAATTTTTCTTCCATGTAAAAACTTGCATGATTAGTAAAAACAAGTTTTCTTTTCTTTTTTTTAACATATGAAAGGATTCAATTCACTTAATTATATACCTAATTCGTTTCCTTCTCCTGTGTGCTTCAACAATAACCAAAAATTCCTTAAATCTGAAAACACAGCATTTTAGTCCCCTACCGACGAAGTAGATGGAGACTTTAGGTTTGCACTCCGTCCGTCTGTCTGTCCAGCAAATCAGTTTTCCACACTTTTTTTCTTCGTGCTTGAAGATATTGATTTGATGATTGGTATATAGTTTTATCATGACAAGTTACAAATCAAGTTCAAATTTTGTTCCGGTCTGATGATTTTGTGCAGAGTTATGATCCTTGGACTTAGAAAATTCACTCAAATAATCAGTTTTCCACACTTTTTTTTGTCATGCTTGAAGGTTTTGATTTAATAATTGGTATATAGTTTTATCATGACAAGTTACAGATCAAGTTAAAATTTTGTTCCGGTCTGATGATTTTGTGCAGAGTTATGGTCCTTGGACTGAAAATTCACTTCAATTATCAGTTTTCCCCACTTTTTTTGCGTCATGCTTGAAGATATTGACTTGATATTTGTTATATAGCTTACACCATGACAAGTGAAAGATCAATTTTGTTCCAGTACAAAGAATTTTTAACTGGTAGGGGACTTATGTATTACCATGCAATACTCTCAGAATGCTTGTTTTTTTTTTACTGAGCTCTGCAAGGATCAGGTGTTAATGCTACCATGCATAATAGCAATGATGGATTGAACTGTCACACATTTAATTACTGGTATAATTTTAGACCTTCTAAGGTGTGTTATATTAAGGCCATGTGGTAATAATAGTTATTTGCCTGTATAAATGTTCACAGGATTGTAGTTATTGTACTTAACAAAAAGGAGTATTTTTATAGTATTAAAATAAAAACAGTTTAAACAACTCTTGGTTTGTATTTACTTTTGAAAACTTATAACATTTTATATATTTTCTTGCAGAGAACGAGAAGAAGACAGAGACTTGATGCAGATGATGCGTGCCAAAGGTTTTGATTTGGATCCCATCGATCACACACGACACTTGAAGAATTCATGTGGATTCCCATTATCATGTTAACAAACTATTTCATATGATTTGTACTAAAACCATAGATATATGCCATATAAGACTTCTCTTCATCTAAAGGGATATGAAAATTTGACAGTACTTTATTTTCAAAAGAACCACTCAATAAAAATGAGGACCAATCTTTTTGAATAATATTGAAGATAGACAGTTTCATGTAAACATCAACTGTTGATTTAGAAAAAAGAACGATTTTTTTTTTCACCAACAAAAAAATTAAACTTATTTCGTTTTCTAGTCAAAATTTGAAGGAAAAGCTGATGTTCTGAGTAATTGTTTAGAAATTGACCTCTGGTGGTTAACAGATGTTAATTAATTGGAAGAATACAAGATTTAATTAATACAAGACAAGGTATCTGTGAATATGGT
The DNA here is from genome assembly GCF_021869535.1 of Mytilus californianus. NCBI lineage: Eukaryota > Metazoa > Mollusca > Bivalvia > Mytilida > Mytilidae > Mytilus > Mytilus californianus. The sequence continues at coordinate 16,299,431 of NW_026262626.1, forward strand.
TAATGAAAAATTACTTGTAGTTTAGAATAGAGAAGACAACAATTAATAACTGGTACATATAACATGTAGGAGCACCTTATAAAGATGTTGTTTTTTTTTTAGATCTAAGAGTTTAAAAAAAAATTACTAACGAGAATCATTATGAAGTTCAGAGTTCATTCATTTGTAAAGAAGTGATTCATATTTATTTTCTGAGTTTGTTGATGATTGGATTAAACAAATCCTCATCAAAACCTTCTGTGAAGGTACCAATATGTGCAATGTCTCATACAATGTAAATAATCATAATAGGTGTGTGTATGTGTGTGCTAATGTGTAGTGTGCATGGGAGATAACTCTGTCATTCAATGAGTTGTTGAAAGTAGGTTACAGACATTAGAAAAATAGCAAATAAGGCTACGGTGGCAGTTTTGTTGCTTTTTACCCACATTTATAGAATGTTATTTAGGGTCACAATTTTTTTCATACCAATTTAGTATTGGATTTTAAATTTTAAGTTATATGTAGGTTAACTTGAGAAAAAAAAACTAGTACCTCTAATAGCATATTATGCATTTATCAATATTATATTTAACCACAAATTTTCCAGGTTCTTCAAGTCTTCCATAAGATTTGATCACTGCCATTTTTATCTTCCAAAGATGGATTTTAAGTTTACAGCAGTAATGAAAGTTTGGCTCAGATTTGCTAAAAATATATCTTATCATGGTTGAAGTTCAAAAAATTAATAGAATCTCTAAAATTGTGTTGAATACACACATTTATATCTTTTTATAACACATATTAGCTTTTAATGCTTAAAAAAATATTGAAATTGTTGGATTCACAAGTGGGAATTATATCTTTTATAGATATTATTATTAAGCTTTTACATTTCTGTAAAGCAGTGTTGTAAAAAAACCTGCTATTAACATAAATCTTAACATTTGAAGTTGAGAGGTTGGAATGCCTTACTCTGCTAGTACGATATCAAAGGCATCATAAAAATACCTGCCAATAATAGAAAAATTTTACATGTTAAGTCATTGATATGGTGTTTTGATGTGAAATTGTTGATATATATATAAATGTTGGCTGTTTATTTTATAACATTATGCAACATATCTTGTTAAGAACAACAATATGGGGTTGTGTGATATATCTGTTTTGTTAAAAAAAAATTACTTGTTTTTGAATTTTTGATATCAAGAAAAAATTTAATTGAAGAATTTTTCACTAAAATAATCCTCAAATAACAATTAGTTATGTAAGTTTATTAAGTATACACATGAATATTTTGTCTTAATTCAGTGACACAATATTAAGTAAAGCAAAAGGTTTGCTTTCAAAGATATAACAGGATATTTTAAAGGATACATATATGAAAGCTTTACACATTTAATTATCAATTTCTGCAAGTTTTTGTAATAATAAAACTTATAATTATCAGTTCGGTCAGGTTAAAAGAAAAACAAAATATTGTTAATATCCTCGGGAACCTGAAACCTGTTTAACATGATCTCTTACAACAACAAAAAACAAACTTTTAAAAGACATTACTAGTTCTATTAACTTTCTCTCGGTTCTACATGTGACAATTTTGTTTTAAAAAAGCCGCATAGTCTCAGAAATGTAATAATTTTGTATCAAAATCAATAATACTAATTTTAAATTTGATGAAAATTAAAAAAAAATTCTTTCCTGCTTAATTAGTAACGTTTAATAATTGTTCTGAGAAACAACATTTATTTTATTTGGCCTAGTTGTAGATACATAACATGCATAAAATATGGGTTCAAAAAAAAATCTATATTCAAGGCTTTGCTATTATTATCCATTTAGATTAATAATATGGACTTTCATTTAAAATTGATTAAATGGAAACAGTTTAGATATGGTCATAAGATATTGTAGTCAAATTTATTAACAAAAACATTTACTGTACTTTGAAAGCATTTTTCTTACACGGAGTTGGACAATATGTACAGTAAGTGAAGATGTTTTCATTCTTAAAGCAATAATGCAGATTTTTGCTATAAGTTCATTTTAAGTTTAGTGGTTGCAATTTTCAGTTTAATATTTGATATTGCAAATTTAAAAGTCATATAATCAACTCAAGTATCGTATATTTCATATTGGTTTCAAGAACAAATCTAGATATATAGCAATAGATCAAAAGAGTATATTCCATGACATTTAATAAGGTGACAATGTAATGTTTTAATCTTTGTGTAACATGGAAAGTAGTTGTTTTACAGACAAGATGCTCAGGCCCTTTTCACCTCCCCAAAAAAATAATTTAAAAAGTTGACATTTTTCAGATCTATAGGGTTGATTCTTGTTGTTGACATACATGTAATCAATGAATGTATAAGTAAATTGGGGAAATAACTCTATAAGGTCCTCAGCTCAAGCATTGAAATTAGAAATACCATTGAAAGAATTTTTCCGATTTTTATTTTGGTGCCTATTTTATGTTTCATTTCAAGATTTTTGCACGAAGGGAATATTGTATTCTTGAAAAATTACAGATAAAGCAAATGAAAGCGTTGAAAATGGTATTAAATATAAAGATGGGTATATGGTTAGACAGAAAAAGACTTACACAGTTTGATATTTAGAATATAAATAATAAAGATAGGAAAATGCATTTATTATATTTGTGTGGGAACAAAAAAGAGAAAATCGTATATCCAGAAGTATTAGTTTTTTTTTAGTATATCATCAATAAGGTAAATACTATTCTTTAGGTTGAAGGTACTAAAATTTCTGCATTTACTACAGACAACATAAGTCCTAATCACAATTTAAAAGTTCATATGTATTAAAGGTAGTGCCGTCTTTGCACACATTGAGATTAAACCAGATTTTATAGTGTTCATTATGAGTCTCATAAATATGATGAATAAAATGTATAAATTATGTGAATTTTATTGTTTCAGACCACAGTATCAAATACTAGTATTCTTTAAGATTCACATATTACTTGTACAATTTTTATTTATTTCAAAGATATTTGTCATTATCATGAATAAAACCCAAGTAAATACTTGACTTCATGTATGACCATTAATTTATTTTGTATACTTTTTAGGACATTATCATTTGTACTTTTCTTTTACACATATGTCTAGTCACATTATATTTTGGTTGTACAGCGCTTGCATATTTATTATGTATATAGCTATCAGGGTTGTGAAGAATGGCCATTAAAATAATGAAAATTACTAAAATTATCTTACATTATTATGCCCATCTACTCTTTGATTCATATACTGCCTCTGTGGTCTTGTGGTAGCATGTTTGCTTCTAGTGCAGTTGTTCATGAGTTAAAACCCCAACTGGGTCAAACCAAAGATTTGAAAAATTAGTATTTACTGCTTCTCCGCTAAGCAAGCAGCATTTAGGAGTCCGACCATGACTGGTCGGCTGGGAGTCAGAATAATGTGTCCGGGTATGGTGACATGTTTTCCTGTGGACTTTTACTTGTTAAACTACTAGTAGCACAATAAAAATCCAGCTCAGTGTGTCTGTCTAATACAAAGCAGGGTTTATTTTTATACGACCGCAAAAAAATTTTGTGGTCGTATATTGGTATGACGTTGGCGTCATTGTCGTCCGGCGTCGTCGTCCGAAGACACATTGGTTTTCGCACTCTAACTTTAGTTTAAGTGAATGGATCTCTATGAAATTTTACCATAAGGTTCAATACCACAAAAGGAAGGTTGGGATTGATTTTGGGGGTTATGGTACCAACAGTTGAGGAATTAGGGGCCAAAAAGGGGCCAAATATAAGCATTTTTGTAACTTCCAGACATAACTTGTGTGTTAGTGTATGGATCTCTCTGACATTGTACCACAAGGTTCCATATCACAAAGGGACTGACATTGTTCCACAAGGTTCCATATCACAAAGGGAATGCTTGGATTGATTTTGGGGGTAATTGCCTCAAAATTTTAGGAATTAGGGGCTAAAAAAGGGGCAAAAAACAAGCATTTTTCTAGTTTCATGATAATAACTTGTGTGTAAGTCTTTGGATCTTTCTGAAATTGTACTACAAGGTTCCATATCGCAAAGGGAAAGCTGGAATTGAGTTTGGGGGTAATTGCCCAAAACGTTTAGGAATAAGGGGCCAAAAATAAGCATTTTTCTAGTTTCCAGAAAATAACTTGTGTTCAAGTGTATGGATCTCTCTGAAATTATACTGCAAGGTACCATACCACAAAGGGAAGGCTGGGATTGATTTTGGGGGTAATTGCCTCAAAATTTTAGGAAAAAGGGGCAAAAACAAGCATGTTTCTAGTTTCAGGACAACTACTTGTGTGTAAGTGAATGGATCTTTATGAAATTGTACTACAAGGTTCCATATCACAAAGGGAAAGCTGGGTTTGAGTTTGGGGGTAATTGCCCTAAATGTTTAGGAATATGGGGCCAAAAAGGGGCCAAAAAACAAGCATTTTTCTAGTTTCCAGACAATAACTTGTGTTCAAGTGTATGGATCTCTATGAAATTGTACTGCAAGGTACCATACCTCAAAGGGAAGGCTGGGATTGAGTTTGGGGGTGATGAATCATAAATGGGTTCAAATAATTTGGGGGGGGGGGGGGGGGGATTTTTTTTTTCCTTTTTTTTTCTTTAAAATTTTCCATTTTAAATTGGTTATTTCTTATTTATATATAAAAGCAAATAATAATGATATGGTTTGAATTATGGTAAATCAAAAAAATTAAGTTCTTAGACCACATTCATTCTGTGTCAGAAACCTATATATGCTGTGTCAAATATTTAATCACAATCCAAATTCAGTGCTGTATCAAGCTTGAATGTTGTGTCCATACTTGCCCCAACTGTTCAGGGTTCGACCTCTGCGGTCATATCAAGCTGCGCCCAGCGGAGCATTTTATTATATCACATTATCATGTTCTAGTCCTGAACATGAATTTAATTTGCCACTGGAGGTTAAACAGCCATCCATCCATCCATCTTGATTGATATCATATCCATTATAAGAAAAACTCTTTTACTATACACTGATTTTTTTACGTCATTAAATGTTTAATGGGCTAACTGGATCTCTGTATCCTTGAAATGACAAGGTCATTGTGGCCGCTTGCCATGTTTAAAGCATCCATCTTTATTCTTGTGTACATTATTTAACCCAACCTACAGAAATTTATTCATTTATCAAGTTTATCTAACATACCGAATAGATTTTTTGTCCAACAAATGTAGAAATTGTAATTTAGAAATGTTTAAAAACATACTTTGACGGATTGGAACCAAGCAAAGTGTATTGACTGCCTTATTCAGTGGTCTCATGGTAGAAGACTCATTTTAAGTGAAGGAGTCTTTGTATTAGATCATTGTCAATATCAAATAAAATATCCCTATTTACTGCTGCTCTTAATTATTGTGTCTTTTAGGAGTAAGAGTAAAGACTGGTTAACTCAATGTCAGAACAATTGTCCTGGGTGTTAACATGTTCTCTCTTTGAAAGTTACTTTATGTGCAAGCATGTTTATAGTCTTTCCCATTCTAGTTGGTGTAGTACAAAAAGGTTCATATTCGCATCAGATCAACATGTTCTATATAAAGGAAAAAAAGAAAGGACACTCATGTTCAGCACAAAAAGATCTACAAATCAGCCATTATGGCAGTAATGCTAAAAATTAGTAAAAATCATGATTCAAGCAGAAAATCTTTCCATCATGTTGACTTATTTGTAGGTCTTTTCCTGCTGATTATTTATGCTATTTTCTCTTTATTATAGTTTTCAAGAAAATAGGTGAAAAGATTTGGGGAAAATACTGATAGTCATTAAAGGGCAATAACTCATATGAGAAGTTGTCTGACAGTTTTGGTGTAAATGGACAGTAGATGGATCTCAACATTCTGAACATTTCTGCCTCTGTCAGATAATTGCTATCTAAATTGGTTTTCAAGATAGTACACAACACTGGCATTTTACCCTTATGTTTGAGTTTTTGATTTCCCCTTAGTTATAGCTCACTTGATGTCCTTCATCCATCATTTGTGAACTTTTACTTTTACAAAAATCTCCTTTGAAACTTGGCCAAAATCATCATTGGAGTATCTACTTTAAAATTGTGTCTGATGATCCTGCCTGTCCACCAACATGGCTAAAAATAGAACTTGAAAAAAATAGACAATTAAACACTAGCCTAAAGGAAACGATGAAAAGACTGTGCGTGAAAGACCAGTCCGCAAAACAATACACTGAAAATTTAAAATAGATCAACCTGAACCCTACCAAAACCCAGGAGTGAATTCATGTGCTCCAGAAGGGTAAGTAGTTCCTGCACTTGTGTTGCTAAATATCTTGTGGTTAATCACATTCTGTGATGTCACAAAAAGCAATGGAGGGAAAAACAGGATTATGGCTACAAGTGGAACATATCCATGGTCATTTTAACATAGTCAAAAAACTTTCAATTTTCAGTAAAAGATTGTCATTTTTGATTACCTTTGTAGCAGAAGATGAAGTAAAAGGATTATGCTAGTTTCTTTTTCTTCTTAAAAACTGCTCTTTGAAGACTGCATCTTACATATAAACTAAAGGATAGATAGCTGGCTGTTTAATGTCTAGTGGCACTTATCACATGTTTATTCAGGAAAATTGTCAAAACATGAATATAAACCAGATGCAGATCTAGGATTTTGAAAAAAAAAAGGGGGGGGGATATGAACCAGATGCAGATATAGGATTTTGAATAAAGAGAGGGGCTCAAACTAGGCAACTTTTGGAGTGGGACATGTAAAAAGTTTATGCATCAACCATATATGTAGGTCGATAAAGGGGGCTGGGCTCCCGGCCCACTCCCCTAAATCTGCCTCTGTGAACATATCATTCTGATGCTGAGTCTACCCGAGTCTGTTCATACTCTAAAATTAAATGATCCAAAATATGGCTTGTAAAATAAACCGCAGAAGCATGCTCCTCAGATGCATGTACCACCAAGGGCATTACCAATCATGGAACAAGCCAACAAGATGAGGAGCACAGATGGTTCCCATGGTAATATTGGTCTCTAGAATCATATTGAAGAATACTTGGTATGTCTCATGTGAAATTCGTTACATGGAAACATAGGAAATTAAATAATTTGCCACGATCTTAAATTTTTACATGAAAGGGATCCTTGTTATTTTTTTTAATTATGCCAGCATCACATGAATTATGCTATTAATTTTATGACCTTTTTGAATCAACACTTAACACCAATTACTGTCATAAAAAAAGTAATTTTAGTCACACTTTCGGCAGACTTAAATTTTTATCATTTACTTGAAATCAGAGACATGTATTGTGTTACCGCTTGAATACATATCACGCGTTCTCAAGGTTATCTAGAATTGGTGAAAATGAACACTTCAAATCAGAAAATTTTATTTCGTCTTCTGAGTGTTTAACAGTAACAAGGATATTAGCTAAAGCGTGTCAAACACACTGAAGAGATAAATATGTCAGACAGAAATCCAGGGATTGAGTTTGGTACGGTGTTTTACGTGTAAAACATTTACAGAATACTGTATAAGGGTCTTTTACCTCAATGCTATGACCATAATCCCGTAACATATATTTTGCGTTCTGCTTAATGAAATGTCATTCACTGTTCACATTGTTTTGTCCTAGCAAACAGTTGACCTAATTGCATGTTCCTAGGTCGTATGATATAGGTCCTCAGGTAAATTTACACAGCTTATTCATTAGTTAATGTTAATGTTACCAAATACCAATTAACAGATCCTGTCACCCAAATGGGTAAATATAACCAGTTAGGCATGTATTTTCTCAAAATGAAATGATATATAAATTTACTGTGCCAAAAAATGGACAGTAGGAGTAACAAGTTCTGTCTTAGAACTAGTCCAAATAATTATGACACCTTGAAAGGCTATTTTTTTTTTTTTTGCTTTGACGCCTTACTGTGACGTCAAAACGCTGAAGCCATTTTTTTTGGTTGGATTTTGAGAGGGAATTTTGCTCTCTACTTTGAGACCCAAAATTTTCATTGATGGCTTGAAATTTTTGCATATATACAAATGCCTACCTTTTATGTGTTTGTTAGTGCAAAATATTTCCAATAATTTCCCAAAGAAATGTTAAAATAAGAAGCAATTCCATCCGAGGCGGATGATAATCTTTTGCTTTTTTTGCAAAAATTTATTTAATACTCCTTATCCATCTTGAGTAGAAATCAGCGAAACGTTGTAATAAAGCAGTAAATTCTCTCTCAAAGTCCAACTGAAAAAATGAGTAGAAAGTAAAAGTAAATACAATAATTTACAAAATAAGTAAAAGTAACTATAAGTTACTGTACGGCCTTTATCAATGAGCAAAACCCATATCGTATACATGTAGTAAGCTTTATAGGATAGAATTGAGAATGGAAACGGGAAATGTGTTAAAAGAGACAACAACCCGACCAAAGAGCAGAAAACAGCCCAAAGCCAACAATGGATCTTCAACGCAGGGCGAGAATATCCCGCACACGCAGGCAGGCTTCAGCTGGCCCCTACACAATAATGTATACTAGTTCAGCAAAAAGAACGCCATACCAAACCCTGAAACATTTAAATGAACCAAAATTTAAAAAAAAACCACACAAGACTAACAAAGGCTAGAGGTTCATGAAAAAAAACCAAGGAACTGGTTTATGCTAAAATAATAACAACAAGACAATAAATATTTCGGACAGCAAGAAACAACAACCACATAATAACAGGTAATTTGTTCCTGACTTAAAACAGAACTATAAATTGTGGCATGCGGTGGGGTTAAACATGTTTGTGAGTGCTCAAATCTATCTTAATCCCACTGAACCTGGGGCAATGGTATAAAAGCACAACACAAGACCAAACTGTTGAAATTAAGGTTTCTTGTCAGATGGGCACGAAACTTTAAAAAAACTACAGAAGACAAAAGATCTAAAGTGTCGATCTGAAGACAAAAGATCTAAAGTACCGATCTGAAGATAAATTATCTACCAGTACACATCCAACATACATATAAATATAAAGAGATGTGGTATGATTGCCAATAAGACAACTATCCACCAAAGTTCAAATGAATATATATTATAGGCAACCGTACGGCCTTCAACAATGAGAAAAATACATACCATATAGTGGGCAATAAAAGGCCCCACATGAAAAATATGAAACTATTCAATTGAGAAAACTAACGACCTAATTTATAACAAAACAATTTACGAAAAACAAATATGACAGACATTAACCAACAACAGTTCATTTAACTCTAGGAATTTAGGAATTGTGCTGTTATCCTCACTCAATGTATACTGTAAAATTCATAAATTATGAGCTGTCAATGGATGTTTAAAATTAAATAAAATGACTGACATTCCGAATTCTCGAGGTACCCGTTTTATATATAAAAAAAAAAAGAACCGTAAAACAACGGCTTTTTGGCCAATTATATGTGAAATAGTTGAACAAAAATTTCAATTACATTGCAGTCAGTTTGATGCTCAATTTATTTTGAATAAGAATATCTATTTTTATTTATATGCATTTTTCATTTACCAATTTGGGTAAAACACCTTGCGTCGTTTCAATGTTTCAACTGGGACTAATACACTAATTCAGCAGTCCCAGGTTTCAACAAAGTTCGAATAGGAATCCAGCCTTCAATTAATTTTAAAAACTGCACCAAAATACAGAAAACATGAATAAAAATTATTTTATTGATAACATAACATCTGGTATTGGTTTTCACAGAAGTTATCTTTACAGACCAGCGGGTGTTTAACCCCTTAATTGTGCGTCTTATCGCATATGTCAAATTAGCAAGTTACCCCATATGGAGTGAGGACAGGTTATCGTCCTTGTCGATACAAATAATTGTTTTCAAATTGGGTTATCTCCCTTAAACCGGACAGATTCTTGGCAATGGATGCGCAATTCATATCAGGTAGGCAGTAATGATAGCCTCTTCCTCAATTCTTCCGTCCATATCTTAAACTTTGATATGTGCGATTGCTCTTTCCGAAGCTAAGAAATGTTCACATATGTTGTTAAATTTTCAGGGTACGAAGTGAGATTCATTTTTCCTTAAATAATCACATCCCTAAAATCCTTTCGTGATGCGGCTCCAGCTCCTCCAGGTAAAAAATCCCTTTTTGTTGAGCCTTCGACTTTTGTCGAAAAAGCGAGACATAGCGATCCTACATTCCGTCGGCGTCGTCGTTGTTGTCGTCATCGGCGGCGTCCACAAATATTCACTCTGTGGTTAAAGTTTTTGAAATTTTAATAACTTTCTTAAACTATCCTGGATTTCTACCAAACTTGGACAGAAGCTTGTTTATGATCATAAGATAATATTCAAAAGTAAATTTTGTAAAAAAAATATTCCATTTTTTCCATATTTTACTTATAAATGGACTTAGTTTTTCTGCCAGGAAACATTACATTCACTCTGTGGTTAAAGTTTTTGAAATTTAATAACTTTCTTAAACTATCCTGGATTTCTACCAAACTTGGAAAGAAGCTTGTTTATGATCATAAAATAGTATCCAGAAGTAAATTTTGTTAAAAAAATATTCCATTTTTTCCGTATTTTACCTTTAAATGGACTTAGTTTTTCTGCCAGTTAACATTACGTTCACTCTGTGGTTAAAGTTTTTCAAATTTTAATAACTTTCTTAAACTATCCTGGATTTGTACCAAACTTGGACAGAAGCTTGTTTATGATTAAAAGCTAGTATCTAGAAGGAAATTTTGTTAAAATTTTGTTCCATTTTTTCCGTATTTTACTTATAAATGGACTTAGTTTTTCTTCCAGTTAACATTACATACAGTCTGCAGTCTAAGTTTTTAAAACATTTATTAGATTCATAAACTATCCTGGATTTTTACCAAACTTGGACAGAAGCTACTTACAATTAAAAAATAGTATAAAGAGGAATATTTTTATTAATTTTTTTCCTCATTTTTGTTGAGCCTGCGATTAAGAGCAAAAGTAGGCGAGACACTGGGTTCCGCGGAACCCTTACGAATTTTTTAACACAATAAGTTCTTTGAAAATTTAGTTCTTTGCATACATAAATTTAATAACTTCATAGTTGTTACACATTTATTCTATGGTCCTCTACACTCCAAATCAGCACAAATGGTTACGCTCAGTCACTTGATAAAAATTAAAACATGTCCAATATCACTACAAGGAGAATATTTGTTTACGCACAACTTTTGTGTTCCTCAATTTGAGACGCATTCGGGATATTGACCCATATATTGACTACAACTGGTTATCCATCATGAATTAAGGATATATATACTACAGGTAAATATCTTTTCTGTGAAAGAATTTTTTAAAAAGAGCCAATTTTGTCCAACTTTTTATGATGGCAAAGAATGCTTTAAAGAATAAAACTATGTTGAAATTTATCTACTTATAGATGCTAGTTGGTTGGAGCATGTTTATGTAAATTTGCCAGCTGTAAAGAGAAGAGCAGAAACGCTTGGAACGAGAAGATGTGTGAAAAAACAGTGGCAGGTATGAACAGTCAATATTAAGATAATAAATCATAATCATCAGTCACCTCTTCAGATGGAAAGGCTCCCCATATACAATCTAATCAAAATCAAATATCTGCACTCGCTCATTTTTTTTATGCTTTATAAAAAAAAATGAGAGTGCAGAGATTTAAATTTGATTAGATTGCCCAATATATATTTAAAATTTTTTTTTAATTTTAAATCTTTATTGGAAGACTACTAATGTGACAGGGATGTCAAAACTCCCACATTAAATCGAAATCTTTTAATTTCTCTCTCTTCACAATTACTTAATTATATTAAAGAAGTTTTTATCCATAAAAAAATATTAAAAGTGACAAAACACAGGACAATATTATCTGCAAAAGGAGGTAGATTTGTATCAGCCACTTCTTCCAAACCACTGACTAGATTTCAATGAAACTTTTACAGAATCTTTCTTACAAAAAAATGTACATTATGCCATTGTGCACTTCAAATTTGGTTTTTAATTTGAAATTTTTTTTGTGTTTCACACAGGACAACATAGACTGTCATATTTGTTCAAATGGTGTAGCTTGGGATATGCATTTTAAAATTTACATATCTTGTATTTGCCATTTTATATTTTTATTATAGTCAGCTTGGTTACTGAGAGCAGTGACATGTATAGATTTAACAACTTTATCAGGTGACGACACAGCAAGTAATGTGTCCCGACTTTGTTTTAAAGCCAAAAATCCTGTGCGAGATGACTTGATTAAAGGTCTACAGATGGAAGATGCAGGTTTGTTTATACAATTAAGAGGGGTGCTTATTTCCAAAATCACGCTTTTGTTTTGTAATTTTTTCCCACTTTTTTCCCTTTTTTCCCCCAGTTCCCACTTTTTTTTGTCCTGTATCCAACATCCCCACTTTTTTGTAACCCCCCTATATCACACATCCCCACTTTTTTGTAACCCCCTATATCACACATCCCAAGAGTGTGTCATCCCCGTCAATAAACACTGTCTTTAGCTGACAGCTCCAAGCATCAGATTTTGATTAAAATTAAATGGTCTATGTATGCCTCACTGTGAAGGTTATTTTGTTGTGTGTTTTACTTTTGCAACATTTGTATAAATAAGGAGATGAGTGAGATTGCCAATGAGACAACTAAAGATGTCCTTAATCTTCTATTGGGAAATTCTTTAAACGAATTATTGACAGTAAAACTGTACATTTTCTTTTTTGTGAAGTTGAACTGATGTATTGTGGGGGAACTACAAAGTGAAACATCCTTTTGAAGAATTATATAACGTTAAACAGACAGTCAGGAAAAACAGTGACTTCTAATCAACTACTGTAAATTCAGAAATTATTGCGTGCATTTATTATTGCGATTTTGTCATTTTAGACTAAAATGCGATTCTTATTTTTGTGATATCGAGAAAAATCTGGCGTCGTCCGAAGACACATTGGTTTTCGCACTCTAACTTTAGTTTAAGTGAATGGATCTCTATGAAATTTTACCACAAGGTTCAATACCACAAAAGGAAGGTTGGGATTGATTTTGGGGGTTATGGTACCAACAGTAAAGGAATTAGGGGCCAAAAAGGGGCCAAAAATAAGCATTTTTGTAACTTCCAGACATAACTTGTGTGTTAGTGTATGGATCTCTCTGACATTGTACCACAAGGTTCCATATCACAAAAGGAATGCTGGGATTGATTTTGGGGGTAATTGCCTCAAAATTTTAGGAATTAGGGGCCAAAAAAGGGGCAAAAAACAAGCATTTTTCTAGTTTCAGGACAATAACTTGTGTGTAAGTGTATGGATCTTTCTGAAATTGTACTACAAGGTTCCATATCACAAAGGGAAAGCTGGGTTTGAGTTTGGGGGTAATTGCCCTAAATGTTTAGGAATTTGGGGCCAAAAAGGGGCCAAAAAACACATTTTTCTAGTTTCCAGACAATAACTTGTGTTCAAGTGTATGGATCTCTCTGAAATTGTACTGCAAGGTACCATACCACAAAGGGAAGGCTGGGATTGAGTTTGAAGGTGATGAATCATAAGGGGGTTCAAAAAATTTGGGGGGGGGATTTTTTTTTTTTTCCTTTTTTTTCTTTTAAAATTTCCCATTTTAAGTTGGTTATTTCTGATTTATATTTAAAAGCAAATAATAATGATATGGTAGGAGATACACACCAAACAGGATGTGTAAATTATTATATAATAAGTATTGTGCAATAGCAAGAAATTTTCAATTGCACAGTATTGCACAATAGCAAGAAATCTTCAATTGCACAGTATTGCGCAATAGCAAGAAATCTTCAATTGCACAGTATTGCGCAATAGCAAGAAATATCCAATAGCACAATATTGCGCAATAGCAAGAAATTGTCAATTCTACAGTATTGCGCAATAGCAAGAAATATTTAATTGCACAGTATTGTGCAAAAGAAGATACTTCATATAAATTGCTTATTTTTTAACTTTTCAATGGGGTTTTATTCTTGAATTCTTGGGGTTCTTTAATATGCTGAATCTAACCGTGTATTTAGTTTTTGGATTTTGGGCCCCGTTTTTAAATTGGTCCACATTGAGGTCCAAAGGGTCCAAAATTAAACTTTGTTTGATTTCATCAAAAATTGAATTATTGGGGTTCTTTGATATGCCGAATCTAACCGTGTATTTAGATTCTTAATTTTTGGTTCCGTTTTCAAATTGATCTACATTAAGGTCCAAAGGGTCCAAAATTAAACTTAGTTTGATTTTAACAAAAATTGAATTCTTAGGGTTCTTTGATATGCTGAATCTAAACATGTATTTAGATTTTTGATTATGGGCCCAGTTTTCAAGTTGGTCCAAATCGGGGTCCAAAATTAAACTTTGTTTGATTTCAACAAAAATTGAATATATGGGGTTCTTTGATATGCTGAATCTAACCATGTATTTAGATTTTTGATTTTTGGGCCCCGTTATCAACTTTGTCCACATTGAGGTCAATAGGGTCCAAAATTAAACTTTGTTTGATTTCATCAAAAATTAAATTCTTGGGGTTCTTTGATATGCTGAATCTAACCATGTATTTAGATTTTGGATATTGGACCATAATAGGTGAATGTCCAATTTAAAATTTTTAAGTTCTTAGACCACATTCATTCTGTGTCAGAAACCTATGCTGTGTCAAATATTTAATCACAATCCAAATGCAAAGCTGTATCAAGCTTGAATGTTGTGTCCATACTTGCCCCAACTGTTCAGGGTTCGACCTCTGCGGTCGTATCAAGCTGCGCCCTGCGGAGCATTTTATTTGTGTTTTCAGTTTGCAGATATTTTACCCTGAGATTACTCCAGAATCTATTATTTACACTTAATATTTTTTTATAGGTATTACTGTAGGAGCAGTTTGTGTTTACCCAAGCAGAGTAGCAGATGCTGTTAAAGCATTAAAGGCAGCCAATGCTTCTCATATACCTGTTGCTTCTGGTAAGATTTTTAAAAATAAACCTTAGGAATGGAAAAAATGTATGTTCGTTTTTTGAGTTTTTTAAACTCAATTAACATGATTAAAGTTGCTCTTCAGGGCATTTAGGCCATCATATGTTTTGCTTTGATCTAAAATGGCCTACAAATATTTAATCACACCAGTAGATATAAATGACCAGGAATGATTAGCTCCTATTTTATGAGATCCTTTAAATAATTTTATCAAAAGGTCAATATAAAAAAAACTAAAAAAATATTACTTTTACATATCTCATATTGTGGGGTGACACCAGTATGCACTGATTAATAGTGGAATTGTAG
The DNA here is from genome assembly GCF_021869535.1 of Mytilus californianus. Lineage (NCBI taxonomy): Eukaryota > Metazoa > Mollusca > Bivalvia > Mytilida > Mytilidae > Mytilus > Mytilus californianus. Next base: position 16,314,723 of record NW_026262626.1, read on the forward strand.
AAAATCACAAAAAAACACAATTTTAAGTTCACTTTAAAAAAGAAGTATCAACTGAAGCCTGTCCCATCAATATATTTTTGTGTCTAATACTCTACAAGAGAATATTTTAGTTTAGAGCTGTTGCAATGAGTATTGTGATGTGAACATTATGGAATGACATTTTGATCAATTGAAATTTTGAAAACTAAATCACTTGAAAAATACTTTCTTTACTAGCTGTGGTGCCAAAGCTTTTTAGTATTTCTGACACTTGAAATTTAAATCATATTATAAGAAAGTGAAAATACATGTATTATGCCTGTTCAGAGTATTTGCAAACAAATTGCTAGCTTTTGCTTGGGTTAATGTGCCATATTGATAAATTCTGTGGAGAAGGTGTTATATTTTTCACCAGTTGCAAAGGTCAGTTTTGCCACTTAAAGATTGTAAAAAAGAATCATACAGTTTGTTGATTTTGTAATACCTGTTTGAAATTGTTTTGATTGTTAAAAGCTCATTTGTTTTCTCAGTGGCAACAGGGTTCCCTACAGGACAGACTCCACTAAAGACCAGACTAGAGGAGATAAGAATGGCAGTGGCAGATGGGGCTAGAGAAATAGACATTGTCATAAACAGGGAATATGCTTTAACTGGAAATTGGAGAGGTAACAGAAAATTACATCTTACCATAGTAATTTTTAGCATTATATTATTACAGGAATCCTTATTTTGAAATGTGAGAAAAAGAAACTAAATGATCCTAACAAGGAAAAGGGTCTTACAAGTGGCTCTTTACATGGTAGTACATACCAGTAATCAAAATTTATTTCATGATGAACCACAAATTAATTAAATTGTGTGCATAGTACAAAATGATTATGTCGTCAAGCATAACCAATATCTACATTCAAGATCATTTTAAGTTAGTTAACTAATAAATCTGAAATTATGTTTTCAGATGATAAAATAAGGTTAGTAAAAATCATATACAGTTATTGGTAATTTTCATCAGATGACATCAAAGTATTTCAAGTTAATAAGTATCAGAAATACTTGAACCAACATGAAATAAATCTTGTTTGATTGAAAAGATATTAATACTTTGTTGATTAAATCATTTTCAGGAGTATATGAAGAAGTAAAAGCAATGAGAGAAGCCTGTGGAGATGCCCACCTCAAAACAATCTTAGCAACAGGGGAACTGGGTAACATGGTCAATGTTTATAAAGCCAGTCTGGTTTGCATGATGGCAGGTAAGTACTACTGTGGATTCATTGTTATTTGTAGGATACCAGTTTTCGTGGATTTCATGGATATAAATGAAACACGAATTTAAATGTTCAAAGAAGTACAAATTTTCTAGAGGCTTGTATGCCGACTTTGGAAAAATCCATGAAAATACAAATTTTCCTCAATCCATGAAAATTGGTACCCACGAAAAATGATCGAATCCACAGTATATAGGATTTTAGTAAGATCATCTGACATCCTTAAACTGGTAATATATTGCAATTTCGTTATTGATTTTTCTGTTGATACAATGCAAAGGATGGAACAACTTTTGGTTTTATCCATGTCAATCTTTCAGCAAGAGTAAAATTTTCAAATGTTGAGGACGTTGTTATTTCTGAAAACTATCAAATACAAATTTCACTAACAAAAAATTCATAATTTTGAGAAAGATTATAATCAGTGAATTTCCTGTTGGTTTGGTTAAAGGTAAATGTATTACAAAGAGATACGAATTTAGAGAATAAAGCCTCTGTCTAACAATCAATTTGATACCTTTACAGGTAAATGATGGGCATACTTATTAATCAATTTGATGTCATGATAATGATGATGACTGTGAATGGTTTTCATAATCCATTTAGGCCTTTCTCCTACATGCTTCATGCATTTGGTCTCCCAAACAAATTGTCATACACACTGAAATTGATATCATTTGTTTGTATAAATGAAAATTTGAATTGATATATTTATTCAATTAGAATTTTATATCATCAGGTGCTGATTTTATCAAGACATCTACTGGTAAAGAAGGAGTGAATGCTATCTTCCCTGTGGCATTGGTAATGGTGAGGGCTATCAGAGAATATTACCAGAAGACTGGTTACAAGGTAAACTTTATACATTTATTTCTTTGTCTAAGGGAGATATGAAGATTTGTACACCCCAAAAAAGTCATTTTTCCAGAGGGCAACAATAATGACTATCAAACCCATGTCCTTGGGAAAAGATGAATGACCATATTGGACAAGGAAGTAATAACCTCCTTTTATTATTGTTAGCAACAATGATCCACCAACATTACAAGATACTTTGGTGTCCAAGTGGTCTAAGTAGTTAACTTGCATGTCAACACTTAGGTTGTGATTTTGAATTCTGATTAAGTCCTAACTCAATTGACTAGGATTGACAGTTTTACTGCCAAAGGTTGGTGGTTCTCTCTGCACACTCCAGCTTTCCTCACCAATAAAAACTGGTGGCCACGATATATCCAAGCATGCTGAAAGTGGCGTTACACCAGGTCATTTGGAATAAAACCACAATATCTCTTAACATCTGTTGTTTCAAACCTATATCCAATGTGCCAACCAATCAAGTAAAATGAATACAACTGATTTCAAATTTTGATTAACTGCAACTGTCATGAATCATGACATTGACTATACCTAAAAATGGACTATAATATAGATTGGAGGTTAGGGACAAACAGTGGTGTTCTAATCTACAAATCCTTCATGGACTGCATTTGAATGATTTTATCTACTGTGGATTCATTATTATTCGTGGGATACCAATTTTCATGGGATTTGTGGGTAAAAAAGAACAACGAAATTTAAAGTAAAACGAACTACATATTTTCAATAGGCTTGTTTACAGACTTTGGCAAAACCACAAAATCAAATATCCACGAAAATACAACGTTTCCGCAATCAACGAAAATTGGTACCCACAAACATAAATGAATCCACAGTATTTAATTTAAAAATTATAATACCTCATAAACATTCATGTGAGCCTTTTTCTGTAATTGAATCAGAATAATGCAAAAAGGCCAGGTAAGCAAATAGAGAATCCTTGGATCTTATATATTCCCTTTAAACAATTCTGTTGAAAAATACATAAATATAAGACTATCTTTAGTTAAGTGTCAAATTGTTGAATATATTGACAGGTTGGATTTAAGCCAGCTGGTGGAATAAGGAGTGCTAAAGATTCATGCACATGGTTGATCTTGATGAAGGAAGAGCTTGGTGATGAATGGTTGAATGGCCAGCTGTTTAGACTCGGTGCTAGCTCTCTGCTTATTGACATAGAAAGACAACTGTTTCATCAAGTCTATGGTCGTTATGCGGCTACTCATGAGATACCTATGTCATAATACTTAAAGTACCTCAAAATAAATAATTACCTAACCTTGTTCCCTTAAAAAATCCTTAGAATCTGAAAAAAAAAAAATGTAAGGCCATGTAAAGTATAAAAAGGTCACCCTTTCTGTCAAGAGAAAAATTTACCTTGTAAGACTGGTGACCTTTGAATTGAAGTTCAAAATAAGAGGGCGACCTGACAATACAGGTTTTTGCTTAATAGAGGTGACCTTTATAGCAGGTTTCACTGTATATCATATTTCAAAGGAGAATGATTAAATGTATTAAAGAAATTATAAAAGAAAAGTTTTAGTGTTGAATTTGTGTACTACACTTTTTGAAATGCATGCAAATTCAGTTAACTAGTTTGGACATTTCTTAATGATTGAAAAGCTAAATATGCAATACTGATTGATTTTTAAAGAACTAAATATTAGAAAAACATAATATCTTTTTCATCAGGGTTTGGTCTATAGTTAAGTAACTTTGCTTGACAAACCAGAAAATTAAGAGTATATGTTTGTATATCTGACATGTTATTTTGCCGTTTGAGGTCTTTGGCCTTGACCTCAGTTTCAACATTCTTTGGCATTGAAATTGCAGAATTTAAGGCATTTTAGTCAACTGTTTTTACTTTTTATAAATTTCATTTCATACAATTAATAAATTACAGAAAGTTTTCTGTCCTACTTTAAGAAAAATGATGATATGCTTTCCATGCACAAAACACATGTTTCTGCATTTAGGTCTGACAAACGTTTAAATCTACTGGCAGCTTTAAATTGTTGTGACAAGTATTACTGTTTAGAGAACTGTTATTATTGTTACATTTTATTATGATGATAGAATAAAATGAAAATTTATAGCGTATATTTGTAAATAGCTATTAAAGTGGTAATATGTTATACCCATGTACAATGTACTTGTTTTGAGAGGTTTTTGTTTTGTTTACAATACTCGGACACTGTATAATAATAGAGAAATCTCTTACACTTTTTGTGTTATTTACTTATTTTTGTTAGTAATAACTAGTGCTACCAAATTGATATGCTGTAAATTCAGCAATTATTGCGAGGTTTTATTTAATGCGAATAATGCGACTGTGTGAGTATCACAATAATAAGAACTCACATTTTGATTTTGAAACATACATCTGTATGGAGATTTTCTTGAAGTCACAATAATTAATTTTGCTGTCTATTCTTAAAAAATCGCAATAATAAATGCACGCAATAATTTCTAAATTTACAGTTTTGAAATAATATTAGAGAAATCTCATACAATTTTTGTGTTTTTTTACTTATTTGTGTATTAGCGACAATTAGTGCTACTTAATTGAAATCTATAAATCAGCTTGTACATTTTATAAACTTAATTATTTTCTTCCTTTTATGACAGAAAATGCTAAAAGTGCTTGATTTTTTTAGTTTTTTAATTACTTCACATGTGAGACAGACAGAAGATCAAATCGGCATTGAAATAGAAAATTTATATCGACTGGTTTTTATACGACCGCAAAAAAATTTTGTGGTCGTATATTGGTATGACGTTGGCGTCGTCGTCGTCGTCGTCCGGCGTCGTCGTCGTCGTCGTCGTCCGGCGTCGTCGTCCGAATACATATTGGTTTTCGCACTCTAACTTTAGTTTAAGTGAATGGATCTTTTTGAAATTTGACCATAAGGTTAAATACCACAAAAGGAAGGTTGGGATTGATTTTGGGGGTTATGGTACCAACAGTTAAGGAATTAGGGGCCAAAAAGGGGCCAAAAATGAGCATTTTCTAGTTTCCAGACAATAACTGTGGAACGGTGTATGGATCTCTCTGAAATTATACTACAAGTTTCCATACCACAAACGGATGGTTAGGATTTGCTTTGGGGGGTTATGGCTCAAACCGTTTAGGAATTAGGGGCAAAAAAGGGGGAAAAACAAGGTTGTCCTGGTTAATGGACAAATACTTTAGTACAAAACATAATTTAAAGCAGTGTAAGGGAGATAAATCAAATACATCATTGAAATTATCTCCCTTACACTGCTTTTAAATTATGTATAAAGTAATGGTTAATGAACAATAAAGATAATCTAAAACAGTGTAAGGGAGGTAATCCAAATACAACGTTTTGGTTACTTCCCTTACTCTGCTTTTAAATTATGTTTAAAGAAATGCATATTTATAAAGGAAGACCAGTAAAAATATCTGCAAATGTTTTCATCTTTTTTTTTTACAAAAAAATCCATATGAAAGATTTGACACTATATTTTTATTAATTCTATTATAAAATAGATTAAGTTAGCACTATGGTAAATTTAAATGGGTAATTATGGTTGCCAACTCCATTGGAAATTTGAATTGAGATTATGACCATATCTTGAGGGAAAGAATTTTTTTGGGGGAAAAAGGGGGGGGGGGGATAAAAAGAAATTGTGGGGGGCCAATTTTTTCTCATTTCAGATTTCAGAAATTAAAAAGAATTATTCTTCAAATATTATTTTTTTTTCAAATTTCAAATATTGAAAAATTTCAAGAAGTAATCTTTAATTGCACAGTTTGGCGCATTAGATTTGTAAAATCTTTGATCACATTTATTTATTTGTTATGCCGAATCTAACAGTGTATTTAGATTTTTAATTTTGGGTCCAGTTTTCAAATTGGTCTACATTAATGTCCAAAGGGTCCAAAATTAAACTTTGTTTGATTTTAGCAAAAATTGAATATATGAGGTTCTTTGATATGCTGAATCTAAACATGTATTTAGATTTTCTATTTTTGGCCCAGTTTTCAAGTTGGTCCAAATTGGGGTCCAAAATTAAACTTTGTTTGATTTCAACAAAAAATGAATATATGGGGTTCTTTGATATGCTGAATCTAACCATGTATTTAGATTTTTTATTTGTGGACCCCGTTATCTAATTGGTTCATATTGAGGTCAAAAGGGTCCAAAATTAAACTTTGTTTGATTTCATCTAAAATTGAATTATTGGGGTTCTTTGATATTCCAAATCTAACCGTGTATTTAGGTTCTTAATTTTGGGTCCTGTTTTTTAAATTGGTCTACATTGAGGTCCAAAGGGTCCAAAATTAAACTTAGTTTGATTTTAACAAAAATTGAATTCTTGGGGTTCTTTGATTTGCTGAATCTAAACATGTGTTTAGATTTTTGATTATGGGCCCAGTTTTCAAGTTGGTCCAAGATAGGGTCCAGTATTTAAACTTTGTTTGATTTCAACAAAAATTGAATATATGGGGTTCTTTGATATGCTGAATCTAAACATGTATTTAGATTTTTGATTATGGGCCCAGTTTTCAAGTTGGTCCAAATTGGGGTCCAAAATTAAACTTTGTATGATTTCAACAAAAATTGAATATATGATGTTCTTTGATATGCTGAATCTAACCATGTATTTAGATTATTTATTTGTAGGCCCCGCTATCAAATTGGTTCATTTTGAGGTCAAAAGGGTCCAAAATTAAACTTTGTTTGATTTCATCGAAAATTGAATTATTGGGGTTCTTTGATATGCCAAATCTAACCGTGTTTTTAGATTTTTAATTTGGGTCCCGTTTTTTAAATTGGTCTTCATTGAGGTCCAAAGGGTCCAAAATTAAACTTAGTTTGATTTTAACAAAAATTGAATTCTTGGGGTTCTTTGATATGCTGAATCTAAACATGTATTTAGATTTTTGATTATGGGCCCAGTTTTCAAGTTTGTCCAAGTTGGGGTCCAAAATTAAACTTTGTTTGATTTTAACAAAAATTGAATATATGGTGTTCTTTGATATGCTGAATCTAACCATGTATTTTGATTTTGGACATTGGACCATAATAGGTAAATTAAAAAAATTCAAGTTCTTAGACCACATTCTTTCTGTGTCAGAAACCTATGCTGTGTCAAATATTTAATAACAATCCAAATTCAGAGCTGTATCAAGCTTGAATGTTGTGTCCATACTTGCCCCAACTGTTCAGGGTTCGACCTCTGCGGTCGTATCAAGCTGCGCCCCAGCGAAGCATTTTATTAAGAACTTTTCATGAACACTTTCTAGTCATAGCAGTCCAACATTATATATAATTCACTGTATACACTCAATATTTTATTATCAAAATGGTTGTTTTATGCATGTGGTCGAGTGCCAAATAAAGTATGTAAAGAAGTCTCTAGTTTTTATATGGCATGGCAAAAACTTTGTCAGAAATTTTTGACATAACCTGGCACACACAGTATCAGTGATGGCAAAACAGTTCTCATTAATCCCAATAGGTAATCAAAACTTAATTTTCTTCTCTGAAACGACATTGTATAAAAATAAGAAGATGTGGTATAATTGCCAATGAGACGACTAGTAACTCGAGTTCGAATGATGTGGATATAAGCAATTATAGGTCACTATACCCTGGTTTCAATCTAAACCTATTGGACCAAATGAAATTATGGTGATAATCAAAACTGGCAGATTAAGGAGGGAGAAATTTATATGAAAACTATACATTTTAGAAAAGTGACTTAAGCAATTAGAGACAGTACATTTTCAAGTGAGGGACAATGAGGGAGCACTATACCTGTTTAATCCAGTCTTCATCTCAATCAAAATATGAAATAGATAATGTATGGAGGTACCTTCATTTCTTTCAGTTAAGCAAAGAATATAACTGAAGTGGCAGTTCTAAATTTGTGTCTTGCCTGCAACAACTGTCACAGAATGAGACATAGGGATGCTTATCCAGCTGTGGTTGATGCAGTGGCAACATCATACACAATTTGTTAAAAGCTTTATATTTCAGAGGGTAGATGTCCTGGATAATTAACATCTTGTGGACATCTGCCTTAGATTCTGAAGTTTCTGGCTAGCATGTGCCTGTTGCCCTTGACCTCATTTTCATGGTTCAGGTACTGCAAAATCTGAATACAGTAGTACTTTTGAAGTTATAAGTTTTAGGTTAACTTTATTTGTTAAATATACAGAATCATTGCTCAGTATAAATGTCCTCTAGACACTTTTTAGCTCACCTGGCCCAAAGGGCCAAGTGAGCTTTTCTCATCACTTGGCAACCGGCGTCGTCCAGCGTTGTCGTAAACTTTTTGAACTTCTTCTAGAGAACCACTGTATGGAATGAAACCAAACATGGCATGAATGTTCCTTATGAGATGCTGACCAAGTGTTGTTACTTTGTAGCCGATCCATCATCCAAGATGGCCGCCAGCGGGGGACTTAGTTTAACATAGGACCCTATGGGAAATACATACAAATGTCTTCTTTTAGAGAACCACTGAATAGAGTGGAACCAAACATGGCATGAATGTTCCTTATGAGGTGTTGACCAAGTGTTGTTACTTTGCAGTCGGTCCATCATCTAAGATGGCCGCCAGCGGGGGACTTAGTTTAACATAGGACCCTATGGGAAATACATACAAATGTCTTCTTTTAGAGAACCACTGAATGGAATGGAACCAAACATGGCATGAATGTTCCTTATGAGGTGCTGACCAAGTGTTGTTACTTTGCAGTCGGTCCATCATACAAGATCGCCGACAGCGGGGGACTTAGTTTAACATAGGACCCTATTGGAAATACATACAAATGTCTTCTTTTAGAGAACCAGAGAATGGAATGAAACCAAACATGGCATGAATGTTCCTTATGAGGTGCTGACCAAGTGTTGTTACTTTGCAGTCAGTCCATCATCCAAAATGGCCGCCGGGGGGGGACTTACTTTAACATAGGACCCTATGGGAAATACATACAAATGTCTTCTTTTAGAGAACCAGAGAATGGAATGAAACCAAACATGGCATGAATGTTCCTTATGAGGTGCTGACCAAGTGTTGTTACTTTGCAGCCGATCCATCATCCAAGATGGCTGCCAGTGGGTGACTTAGTTTAACAAAGGACCCTGTGGGAAATACATACAAATGTCTTCTTTTAGAGAACCACTGAATCGAATGAAACCAAACATGGCATGAATGTTCCTTATGAGGTGCTGACCAAATGTGGTTACTTTGCAGTCGGTCCATCATCCAAGATGGCCGCCAGCGGGGGACTTAGTTTAACATAGGACCCTATTGGAAATACATACAAATGTCTTCTTTTAGAGAACCACTGAATAGAATGGAACCAAACATGGCATGAATGTTCCTTATGAGGTGCTGACCAAGTGTTGTTACTTTGCAGTCAGTCCATCATCCAAGATGGCCACCAGGGGGGACTTAGTTTAACATAGGACCCTATGGGAAATACATACAAATGTCTTCTTTTAGAGTACCACTGAATGGAATGAAACCAAACTTGGCATGAATGTTCCTTATGAGGTGCTGACCACGTTTTGCTACTTTGTTGCCGATTTACTGTTCAAGATTGCCACCAGGATATTTTATTAAATAACGGGACCAATATTAAACCAAATTTGGCCTCAATCATTATTTGGGTATCTGTTATGATTTTTATCTATCTTTACATGATTTCTAAAACCAAAGTAGAGTCAGGTGAGTGACACAGGCTCTTGAGAGCCTCTAGTCATTTGTCCTCAAACTTTCACCCTTTCAGATTATTTGATAAATCTGACCCATATTTGACATAAAGAAGTATGGATGGACCTCTACTGTGAATTCATTACTTTTGATGATATACTTTTTGTTGATTGGGTAAAAGACAACTTTAAGTTCCACAAATTTTACAGCATATTTAAACCATTATTTCTTTTAATACAGGAATTTGTACTACACGTTGATTAAAGGTAAATGTGATAGCAATGCAATACCACAAGTTAGCAAAGTAAACATCTTCATAAGTCTCAATATTGACATAAAAAAACATCAATAAAGGCTATAAAATATGTACAGCAGGCCATGTATTCTAATTTCACACTGGGACAGACAGACTCAGTAGTAGAGATCAGACTTTATATGAGGTAGATGTAAGTAACTATAGGTCACCATAAGGCCTTCAACAATGGGCAAAACCCATACTGCATAGCAAGCTATAAAGGGCCCCAACATAACAAAACTTAAACAATTAAATTAAAACAACAGAGTTCCAATGTCACCTGCATTGCACATACATTTATATTTTATCTGTTCAAGGACAACTAAAAAATGCAATTTCCCATATAATTATTATTTCCAAGGTGCCGAATTCTTTAAAAAATATGTGAATGGCAATGATTTTCTACTTTGTCCGAGACATTGCTAAAATAAACCTATGATATAAGTTTCATAAAAATCGGGCAAGGATTGTACACGTCAGAGTGCTAACAATGCGATTTTCCATATGATTAATATTTCCACAGGAAAACAAACAGCCTGATATATGTACAAAACAACAAATGAAAATAAAAAATGATAAAGAGTAAAAATTATACTCTTTTAAAAATAGTTAATCGGCACTGATTATCGAGCTTGTCCGAGACATTGCTGATTTAAACCTATGATATAAGTTTGGTAAAAAATCTGGGAAGAATTGTACACACAAGAGAGCTAACAAGACCAGACGGACAGATGCACAGACACTCAGTATTTTTATATCCTCGCAACACATGGCACAGAGGACAACAAGAAAACCAACAGCCTATATATATATTTACAAAATAACAAATGAAAATTAAATATGATATACAAAACATGTTTAACCCCGTCGCATTTTTGCACCTGTCCCAAGTCAGGAGCCTCTGGCCTTTGTTAGTCTTGTATGTTTTTTAATTTTAGTTCATTTATATCTTTTGGAGTTTAGTGTGACGTCCATTTTCACTGAACTAGTACACATTTTTATTTAGGGGCAGGCTGAGGCCCGCCTCTGGGTACGGAATTTTCTTGTTGTGTTGCAGACCCATTGATGGCCTTCAGCTGTTTTCTGCTCTTTGGTCGGGTTGTTGTCTCTTTGACACATTCCCCTTTTCCATTCTCAATTTTATCAATTAACCACATGTGACTTTATTAACATTGAAATATCAATATAAGGGTTTTCTATGGATTATTTGCTTGTCTGGGCTACAGGCTACAAGGCTTGTGGGTAATTGAATGATTCATGATATAACAAGTAAAACTGTGAGCTACTGCTCACTGATGATACCCCCACGGTAATATTTCGGTAAACAGGAAGTTGTTGAGTGATGAATCTGAAAACACATCACACGGTAAAGCTGACTTATATAAAACCTGAAACCAAATTTCAGAAATCCTTGTCAAGTAGTTCCTGAGAAAAATGTGACGAAAATTTTCAACTTGGCTATCATGTGTAAAATAATACAAGTGTTCGGTAAACAGGAAGTTGTTAAGTGATGAATCTGAAAACATATCACACGGTGTAACTTACTTATATAAACCCTGAAACCAAATTTCAGAAATCCTTGTCAAGTAGTTCCTGAGAAAAATGTGACGAAAATTTTCAACTTGGCTATCATGTGTAAAATAATACAAGTGTTCGGTAAACAGGAAGTTGTTGAGTGATGAATCTGAAAACGCATCACACGGTGTAACTTACTTATTTAAACCCTGAAACCAAATTTCAGAAATCCTTGTCAAGTAGTTCCTGAGAAAAACTGAGAAAAATGTGACGAAAATTTTCAACTTGGCTATCATGTGTAGAATAATAAAAGTGTTTAAACAGGAAGTTGCTGAGTGATAAATCTGAAAACCCATCACACGGTGTAACTTACTTATATAAACCCTGAAACCAAATTTCAGAAATCCTTGCCAAGTAGTTCCTGAGAAAAATGCGATGAAAATATTCATGGGACGGACGGACTGACGGATGGACTGACGGAAGGACAGACAGAGGTAAAACAGTATACCCCCCTTTTTTAAAGCGGGGGTATAATAAACAACAATAGATTATTAAATATCTTAATACATGTATGTAATAATAAAACAATTTTCAACAAAAAAACATTGCTCAAAAATAAATTTTCCTTTACATTTGTCATATTTTCCCTCAACTTGTTCCCTAATTACCTGATCATAAAGAGATATAAAGTTGTAAATGAAAGACATATATTTGCACATTAGGATAAAAGGCATACAAAAAATAAATACCCCGAAACAAATATAGTAATAAATAAAGAAAAACTAAAGCGAAATGAATTTAATGTATCAAGATGTTTTCATCTCGGTCTGTAGAAACACTAAATAATTCTCCATATCTTTCTTTGAATTTATAAGTCCATTTTCCTCCATTTTATTTAGAATCAGACGGTTCCATATAGCATACCCAAAAGTCAAGGTAAGTAAAACAAGAACAAAACCTCGTACTAATCCTAGACCGTATGGGACTTCGACAGCTGATATGATGTATAACAGAAAGACCGACATGACGGCAAGGACAGTGTAGAATGTACAGTCACTAGATGCTTTCTTCAACCCTTTCTCTATAGCAGTTAGACAATTGTTTACGTTTCCCTCAATCCTACTTGCCCTAATTGTTTCTGTACCAGCAGCTGAAAAAAAGAACAAGAGTGCACATGCTGAAATGTCTCGCCTTCTTTACTAACCATTAATTGTATGTTGATAGTCCTAAATATAAAGCTTTAATACAAGTAACACATAAACTTAACATGATCCAAGAAAATGAGGTCAAGGTCAGATAAACCAAATGAGAAATACATGTACACCTTAAAATCATTCAATAAACCAAACATAGTTGACCTATTGCTTATAGTTTCTAAGAAACAGTCTTAACCAAGAAAACTTAACATTGACCAATGAACCATGCCAGACAGACATGTACACCGTACAATCAATTTATGCATTAAATATAGTTGACCTATTGCTTATAGTATATAAGAAACAAACTTAACCATGAAAAATTAACATTGACCAATGAACCATGAAAATGAGGTCAAGGTCAGATGATACCTGCCAGACAGACATATACACCTTACAATCCTTCCATACAACAAATATAGTTGATCTATTGCTTATAGTTGAAGAAAAACAGACCAAAACACAAAAACTTAACACTGAGAAATGAACCGTGAAAATGAGGTCAAGGTCAAATAAAACCTGCGAGACTGACATGTACATCATAAAATATTTCCATACACCAAATATAGTTGAACTATTGCATATAGTATTAGAAAAAAAGACCAAAACTCAAAAACTTAACTTTGACCACTGAACCATGAAAATGAGGTCAAGGTCAGATGACACCTACCAGTTGGACATGTACACCTTACAATAATTCCATATACCAAATATAGTAGACCTACTGCTTATAGTATCTGATATATGGACTTGACAACGAAAACTTAACCTTGTTCACTAATCCATGAAATGAGGTCGAGGTCAAATGAAAATTGTCTGACGGGCATGAGGACCTTGCAAGGTACGCACATACTAAATATAGTTATCCTATTACTCATAATAAGAAAGAAATTAACATTACAAAAAATGTTGACTTTTTTTTCAAGTACTCACTGAACCATGAAAATGAGGTCAAGGACAATGGATATATGACAGATGGAAACTTCGTAACATAAGGCATCTATATACAAAGTATGAAGCATCCAGGTCTTCTAGTTTCTAAAATATAAATCTTTTAAGAAGTTAGCTAACACCGCCGCCGCCGGATCACTATCCCTATGTCGAGCTTTCTGCGACAAAAGTCGCAGGCTCGACAAAAATGACAGATTTTTTATTGTTTCTTTAAATTTATTCACAATTTTTATAGACTAAGGACAATTATTATGTGGAAACATGTCTATTATATATATAAAAACTGGTAAAGACTGGAGAACATTTTTGTATTGACACGTAGCCTCGCAGTAACAAAAAACTCATACTCAGAAATAAACCAATCATAATACTGGATTTGGTGTTTTCGAGCACAAATTTTTACTCTAAGTACTGAGTAAAGTTTTATGACAGAGAGCCCTAGGCCTTTATATTGTTAAAGACTTTTTTCCTCTTGATGTCCTGGGTTGCTGTCTCTTTGATGTATACCCACATCTCCTTTCATTTAAAGTTCTAACATTAATAGAGTTTGTACTCACCACTATTCTTCTCATGGCATCAACATCAGTGCACATAAATGTGAAATGTAGGACATAAGAAGGTGGAAAAACCTCACATTTATTTTTGTCTCCCTGTTTTGAATGTTCAAGAGGGCAAGAAGTGTAGCTTATTCTAGCATCAACAACAACTGTTCAAGATTGTGATTTTTTATTTTTACCCCTAGCCTACCCCCAACTAATTAGCAACTACCTAAATATAAATGTATTAACAATAAATAAATTTTGTAACAAATCGAATAAACCGTGCTTCTTGAAAATGATTAATACAGTGACATGTAAAAAATTGGAAATTATTTATTTAAAGATTTTTAATTAAAATGTAAGTTGCTTATCTTTTTTACTCAGTATATTATGGTAGAATCATCTTATATCTAATATTACATTAAACAGAATGTACTTTTCAATGTTCAGAGATATTAACAAATGTTAGCCTTAAGGATGTACTTACATGTAGGTGAAATTAAAAAAATCTAGAATTTAAAATTGATACTATAAGTCAGAAGAGCATTACTTATAGGGAACAAAATAAGTAAAAAATAATGATAGGTTATGGAACTCCTTTTTGAGATATTTTATTTTTAAAAAATGGCGGGAAAAGGCTGACTCGGACTTTTACCTTATATTTAGCATAGGCATTATTTGGTTCTCAAATCGTAAGAAAAAAATTTTGGTAATGACCTTTTTAAGAGCTATTGAAGTCTTCAATGAAAAGAAAAGTGGGTGATATGGGGCCAAATATTTTACCCTGTATCATAGGAAAATACCCAAGGAGTCCGAATATCTGACAAAAATTCCTAAACCTGATCCTAGTACATCCTTAAGTAGGACAAACTTACAGCTTTCAGTCTTTTCAACATTGAATATTGCAGCTACCCCTTCATGATCAGAATATGGATACTTCCTGTCTGGTATGGTTCCCATAGTAACATTGCATTCTTCTAGTGTAACAGAAGTACCTACAAAAACAGCTCAATCTTTAAAACATTTAAAGTATTAGATTTACAAATTAACAGGAACTCAAATTCAGACAAAAGTCATCACATTATTATACATTGCCTGCTGCAATATTTAAAATCTTTTAAAGGGCAATAAAAAGGGTCGACAGGACCTTTTTCTAGACGTCCAGGCATGAGCCTTTATTTATGTGGGAAAGCAGGATTTACACTTATTAGGACTATGTAAGTCCATCTATCAGTAAAATAAGGAAAAGGAAAAAAATTATTCCCAAACTTTTCCTCCAGAGGATTTCTTAATCATGACGAAGCTAGTGTCCATGTTTTATTACATTCTATAAAGATTTGACAAAGTTAATGATGTCCAAAAAATATAAAACCCTAGACTGTTTCTAAATGTTGATGACACGATAAAACAGAAAACAGAATGCTGGATTGCTATGTCTCACCTTCACAACTTTTGTTGCAGACAAGGCAAAGATTCAATTCCTAAATTTAAGCTGACAATGCAACTCTAATCTTTAGTATAAATAATCATTTCCTCAATTAACACCCAGTCCATTTGACAGACTTTACAAACTTCATAAAAAATTGGTCATTATTTGCCAAAAAAACTAAATTAGACATAAACTAGTGTACTTGTGTAATTGAACTTCAGAAACAGGAAGTTACCAGCTATTATCCTAAACTTGTATAGACATGATAATTAAGATAATGACACGTAATATCAAAACAGATACTCTCTAAGCCAAATGATATTATATAACATACATACGATTTCAAAGTTCAGACAAAAAACAAGCCTGGGGCTCATATATATACATTCCATCCCCAGTTATTATAAAAATCCAATTTTCAAATTAAATTCGATCTCAAAATAAGTAAGTATGTATGCAATAACAAAATTCATTGGTAAACTAAAGATAGTGGAGAGGAAGTGATGTATAAGACTGGCTGGCATCCATTAACTGAATTTGGCAGAATGATTAATTGGTGAATGCTTTTAATATCATGGGTCAAATACCAAGAAAAAATTCAGGATAAAAATATGTTTAAAACCTCAGTCTGTCTTATGTTAATCGACATTCTTTTTATCAAAACATCTAATAAACATGCTATCATCCTGCATGTAATATTTGCTGCTGGACATAAGTATTTATCAAACAATCAAACTCTTATATATTACATAATGCATAACAAAGCATTAAATTGAAATTCATTCAGTAGTTTTCGAGGAAAGTGAATGATAAATTAAAAACTGTATGCCTTAAATTATGACTCCAGGGTAATTGTTTGGCCTATATAGTCAAATGCAATGTTCCATTATTCTCAAGTGCATTCTTCACAACTAACTTTTGAAGCCAAAGGCCAGAAACTCAATTTTACAAAAAAATATGTAGACTCTATTGACCTGTAGACCTAATTTTTACAGACCCAACAGCAATGTTACAAGTATTGACTGGTAGGCCTGCTGTTAATCATAACAACTGCTTGCACCATGTTCATATGCACAGAATCTTTAAGCATTGTTGTATTGTTCTTTCCTTGACATTTGGACACAGTGTGGCAAAAAGAAAATTAGAAAAAAAAAGTCCAAATGATAACTATAGGCTCTAAAGAGCCTGTGTCGCTCACCTTGGTCTATGTGCATATCAAACAAAGGACACTCTCCAACATTGTAGACGAGAATAGACATCATGACAAAAATCTCTATTTTATTGATCTTGTATTACTTATCTTTTAGTCTGTTTAGTTTCTCTCTATTTTCTTTAGTTTTTGCTCAAAACACAAAAGAGGGTAAAAAAAAATCTCATTTAAGGGCAATCACTCCTATGAAGAGTGACAGTCTACTAACTATATCGGCAAAATTTGACTTTTTAATAGATCTTGCCTTGCCGATCATTTTTGTGATTTAAAGTGTTTATTTATCTATTATAATTTAAATCATATAAGGCATAACAGAAAAAAAATGTTTCTCTCTAAATATCATAGTTTTCATGATAATAGGCAAAAATGAAAAAAATGGTGTCATTTATGGGCAATAACTCCTATAAGAATTTGTCTTACAGTTTTGATATATTTGGAGAATTGGTAGAGCTCATTATTCTGAACATTTTTGCTCCTATCAGATTTTCTCTATTTATAACGGTTCAAAAAATAATAGACAAAACTTGCATTTTACCCCTATGTTCTAATTTTAGCCATGTCAGCCATGTTGGTTGGTAGGTGGGGTCATCGGACACATTTTTTAAACTATATACCCTTATGATGATTGTGGCCAAGTTTGGTTAAATTTGTCTCAGTAGTTTCAGAGGAGAAGATTTTTGTAAAAAATTACTAAAATTTACAAAAAATTGTTAAAAATTGACTATAAAGGGCAATAACTCCTTAAGGGGTCAATTGACCATTTGGTCATGTTTGACTTATTTGTAGATCGTACTTTGCTGAACATTATTGCTGTTTACAGTTTATCTCTATCTATAATAATATTAAAGAACATAACCAAAAACTAAAATTTCCTTAAAATTAACAATTCAGGGGCAGCAACCCAACTACAGAATGTCTGATTTGTCTGACAATGTCAGGGCTGATAGATCTTAACCTGACGAACATTTTTACCACGTGTCAGATTTGCTCTAAATGCTTTAGTTTAAGAGATATAAGCCAAAATCTGCATTTTACTCCTATGTTCTATTTTTAGCCATGTTGGCCATGTTGGTTGGCAGACGGGGTCATCGTACACAATTTTTAAACTTTATACCCTAATGATGATTGTGGCCAAGTTTGATTAAATTTGTCTCAGTAGTTTCAGAGGAGAAGGTTTTTGTAAAAGATTACAATAATTTACAAAAAATTGTCAAAAAATGACTATAAAGGGCAATAACTCCTTAAGGGGTCAATTGACCATTTTGGTCACGATGACTTATTTGTAGATCTTACTTTGCTGAACATTATTGCTGTTTACAGTTTATCTCTATCTATAATAATATTGAAGATAATAACCAAAACCTGCATAATTTTCTTAAAATTACCAATTAATGGGCAGCAACCCAACAATGGGTTGTCTGATTTGTCTGAAAATTTCAGGGCAGATAGATCTTTACTTGATAAACAATTTGACAACCTGTCAGATTTTCTCTTAATGCTTTGGTTTCAGAGATATAAGCCAAAAACTGCATTTTACCACTATGTTCTATTTTTAGCCATGGCGGCCATCTTGGTTGGCGGGCCAGGTCATCGGACACATTTTTTAAACTAGATACCCCAATGATGATTGTGGCCAAGTTTGGTTAAATCTGGTCCAGTAGTTTCAGAGGAGAAGATTTTTGTAAAAGTTAACGGACGACGGACGCCAAATGATGAGAAAAGCTCACTTGGCCTTTTAGGTAAGGTGAGCTAAAAAGGAAATATGAAATGACAAAAATAAACACACAAGGGACAGATTATTCATTCTACCTTGACATATACCCCACTCCTTAAATTTATATTAAAATATTGTTCAGTTACCTTTATTGCACCTATACAAAATATAGTCTATTCTCTTTCCATCGGGATCAAATTTTAGTGCTTTCTGGCCAGTAAAGGGATTAGATGGCAGATCACATGTGTGCCCATTTCCAGGACTTTTTGTAAATTTCTGAAAAATAAAATAAAAATATCAAAATAAGAAATGATTTATGATTTAAAGTGAGACAACTATCAGAAAAAAACACCAAATGAGGTGAGGGTGATTATCTTTTGAGACTTAAATCTAAATTTAAGATTGAATATTAAGCATACAAAATATGCAATGTTGACTTAGTTTCATCAATAACCAACAAAAGCTATGAAACTGTTAGTTACATGAACAAGGGACATGGGATTTTTAGCATTTAAATTAAATCAATTGCGTCTAGTCTACTTTTAGTTGTCATTGCTATGTAAAAAAAATAAACACCTGACAGGAGACTATATTGAATTCCATAAGGGTTTGACAAAATTATTGATGTCTAAAAAATGTTAATCTTAGCTATAGACTGTATCTAAATGCTAATGGGAAAACAAACAAGTAAATTGTATAACCCTTTAACTTAATCGAAGTTGCTACATTATTTGTGGACTCCACAGAACCAATTTTACGGGAGTCAAAAGCAAGTTCAAATATGCAAATATTTGGGAAACTTATTAGACTAAAAAATATGTAAACAAAGGATTTTTAGTGATAATAATTGTTAATAGAAACTGGTCAAAGGACTAGAAAGATAAATGGACAGCCTTGCTTTGAAATGTATAAAGCAGATAAAAACATTTTATCTTTTTATATATTTAACAACTAGAACACACCCACGACATCGCAGGTCCGGGACTGAATTAAAGTACCTATGCCTTATTTTTAGCCTGGATTTATAGTATTCATATTGTCATCTGATAAAGTCATGCTGATTGTAAGATGCACAGTTTTCTCTGCTTTCAAAATCTTTCTGTTTGAACCCATCCTGGTTTTCTTACTACAATCGGAAACTACATGTGACATATATACTATTGGTATCGTTTTTTGACCAGTAACTTGTTAATTATTGGTAATATTATTTATGTGGAAAACAAAAGGGCCTGGAATGGTGTAATTCTTAATCAACACCATTACCCTATATTAGTTATATATAAAGTTGAATTCTATGATTCGTCGTTTTTAGGTCATGCCGGCTAATGAATTGGAACTCATTATTTTAGTAGTATAGATGTATTCCAATCAATCAGAAAAAAAGGAGTTCTAACTCGATTAGAGATTGCTCTCTTAGTTGAATTTTCTTAATCTATACTGCTAATTCATATATTTTTATGATGTATCATTGTGAAAATTGTGACAGTCCTGGGGATTGGTTTCACAAAAAATAAAACACAACTCACGTTTTCAATTTTGATAGCATTTCTTGTATGCACCATTTCCTGACATTGCAATAGTTAATCTTTCTTTCATGTCCATTGTTAAATTTATAAACTGTTGACACAGATATATATGTAAAATTTTCATTTCAAATTAATACACGGACAAAGGATAGACAAGAATGTTACAAGTAGAAACAACATAGACATTTAAAAATTCAAAAAGCACAAAGTATACACATCCGTAGCCGGGGGTGGGGGGTTCGTACCAACCCCCCTTGAAAACAATTAAGCACTGTTAAAGTCGACGTTCCGTTTGAATTGTAACTGTTAAAGTGAGCTTCGCGAGTTTATGTAACCCCCCCTTGAAATTCCTGGCTACTGGCCTGGTATATCACTGAAACTTAAGCCAGAGCAACACAAACCTCTTTTAAACAAATCTAAGAGGATCTCAGGTGCTCAGGAAGGGTAAGCAGATCCCCCTCCACTAGTGAAACTAGGACATAATATATTAAAGTCATATTAAACGAGTTTCTTGTAATTTTAATGTTATCGAAATTATTGAACCAATGCATGCATTTGTGTACATTTTTTATTAGCATTGTGAATCTATAACTTACTATCAACAAATAATATTTCATTCAGTGATTGTTTATCGCAAGCTAATCAACTTTAGAGTTTGTTGCCGAAATTTACCGGATCATGATATTGATAAACAATCAACACAGAGCAAGTGGAAAACGTGACAAATAAGTGAATTAATAGAGCCACGACAATAATATTATTGTTTCTATACTTTCCATGCATTTCAATTTGTAAATTTAACTTTTTCTTGACAGTTGCTAAATGATTTGTTGTATTTAATTTGTACTTTTTAGAATCAGTTATTACTATTTACCTCCCAGTGCATGTATGTTTACATTCTTTCATACTGTAAAAATATCGGCGGAATTTTTGTAACTTTACAAGTAATTTTTTCATCCTCACCCTCAGTCTTTTGTTTAACTGGCAATCACATCACATCTCCAAATAATTTTATATATACACAATAAAAAAGTTAAGCAACCCTTGCAGGGCTTCCAAAAAATATTTGAGCCAGCCGGACATTTTTTTTCAATCCCGTTTTTTATCCCTTTAGACAGGTTCCCCCATAACAAAAGGTGGATATTACCATGTATGATAAAGCCATTAAACTATTAAAGAACAATAAACTTCATAGACTTCATACTTTTTCAGTTTTAATATAAATTCTATTTTTGACATTAACAATTACATTGATAGTGCATGGTTCAGATTGGCATATAACCGCAGACTTAACACAGTGTATTAGTCAGTCGAGGACCAGCTTAGTTATTTTATAAACATGTTTCCAATACCCGATATTTACTAGAAGACGATATAATGCATAACAGAAACGGTTGTGCAAAATCCGTGTATTTTTATCTAGCATCATTGAGTTTAAGCAGTTCTTCCCACGTTATTTCTTGGGGAAAATAGTTCAGATGAACGTAAGATAATGATATAAAGGGTCCCCTTGATATATGGAATTATAACATGTTACCTAGAACTTCAATTTAAATACAAATATTGATTTTAACAAGACCACTATTCCATTAAAAAGATGTGATCATACAGGTGTGACCGGTAATTGAGATATTGAGGTATCATGCAATATCCAAAATTATGTATGTCCAAGTGTTTTGAAAAATTGATTCATTCTCTGTGAACATGGTTCTAGAAGAATGTTGGAGGCTCACAGATGGCAAATTATCGGCATGCCGTCAACAGGGATGTCCTTTAAAGCTTTTGGACATCAGATGGGCTATCCCTATACTGTAGTCAGCAGGCTGGTGAAAAAACACATCCAAACTACTCTGTGAAAGACATGCCAAGATCCGGTCGACTACCCATAACATTGCAGCGTGAAGACAAGGCACTGCATCACATGGTTAGACGAATGCCATTTGAAACTAGTCCTGTTCTAAAAAGACAATGGTTACCTAATAGACGTCTTTCAACCAGAACAGTCAGAAACCGATTCAAATCTGCATATCTTAAGTGAAGGGGATTAATTACTATTAGATGTGATTGTCCCATGTAATCTGATGGACATCAATGATTATGTATGGCATTGTGTTTACCGCTACATGGTTGGAACGTTAACTTGAGGACTTGGCGTAGGATTCATTGGTTGGACAAGAGTATGTTCCTTCTGCATGTAACAGATGGAGGAATGAGAGTTTGGAGACAGAAAAATATGGCACATACCCTAAGGAACATCCAACCAACTGTCCCTTACAGTGGAGGCTCTGTAATGATATGGTGGTGCATCTCTCATGATTGCAAGTTGAGAAAACCTTACAGGTGATCAATACATTAGAAGAAGTTCTTCAGTCAGTTATTGTCCCTCATTTTGACAACCCTCCATCTGCTGCAAGACCTGTGTTAATGGATGACAATGCCAGGCCGCATCATTCAAGGTGAAGCTGTGACTTCTCTTTCATGGCCAGCCATGAGCCCATATTTTTATCCGATAGAGCATGTTTGGGACATATTAGGTAATCATCTACAGGCAGTCCTCTATAAAACTTATGCCATTGGAAGCAGCATTGTACTGGGAATGACGACAGCTATTAATGCAGAAAATCTAAGGATTGATTGGAGGGATGAGACACAGGGTTGAGGCCGTCATCCAAGCACGTGGTGGTTTCACTTGATATCAAACTTTGAACCATGGATGTCATTAAGTGTCTTAAAATTGACGTTTTCCAAGTGAAATGACAATCTTATTGATTTTATTTTCGGAACATACTTAAAGGCCAATAAATTAAGAAACGCTTTGTAAAAACAGGTGCAAAATATCTCTTCCTAATTGAACGCTGTTAATTTTTTTAAAAAGTATTGAGATTTTTTACTTGAATTATTCAAATTTCAAACTGAAATATATCTAAAAGTAAGTCATGAAGGTTTATTTTACTTTGCATATTTCAAGAGTGCTTATCAACATATGCACTGAATTTTTGTCAAAATTTCAAGGAAACATACATTGAAGACCTCATATTTATCATTTGCCTTTAAAATATAAGCTGGTCTTATTCTGATGTAAATTTTTGTAACATTTGATCAAAGAATACTTAAGCTGTTGAATGAAATGATTGAAATCTAAAAATTAAATTTATACAATGAATTTCTGTCTGATCAGTAAGACAAAAGTTAAAATTATTATCCTATTCTCCCTTATTAGCTGACTAGTGTTTAATGGAGTAAACTTTTATAGCATAAGGAAAAGGTCAAATCAGAATCTAGCAGCCAGGATCGATGCACACTGTTTTAGTGTTTTCAATCTGTAGAATTATCTTTCTCACATCAGTAAAATAAAAAATGGTGGATTCGGTTGTTGTAAATTTGAAGAAAACATTCGAAATATGTTTATATTCGTGGAGAAATAAGTTGATGATACGGTTTTTAATGGAAACGGAAAGGTGTGGAACATGAGGAATTCACTAAATCACCTCAAGCTCCCATTGCACGATCTTTTTGACTTCCATACTGAAAGCATATATTTTTCGTCCTGTTTATTTAGTGAGTTAAAAATATTAAAATGACCGTTATTAAATGACGATTTTGTGTAAAAATTAGGTGACCACTGAAACAAGTTAAACTATATAAAGATAAAATGCTCGGCAGGGCGCAGCTTGATACGACCGCAGAAATCGAACCCTGAACAGTTGGGGCAAGTATGGACACAACATTCAAGCTTGATACAGCTTTGCATTTGGATTGTGATTAAATATTTGACACAGCATAGGTTTCTGACACAGAATGAATGTGGTCTAAGAACTTAAAAATATTAAATTGGACATTCACCTATTATGGTCCAATATCCAAAATCTAAATACATGGTTAGATTCAGCATGTCAATGAACCCCAAGAATTCAATTTTTGATGAAATCAAACAAAGTTTAATTTTGGACCCTTTTGACCTCAATGTGGACAAAGTTGATAACGGGGCCCAAAAATCAAAAATCTAAATACATGGTTAGATTCAGCATATCAAAGAACCCCTATATATTCAATTTTTGTTGAAATCAAACAAAGTTTAATTTTGGACCCCAACTTGAACCAACTTGAAAACTGGGCCCATAATCAAAAATCTAAATACATGTTTAGATTCAGCATATCAAAGAACCCTAAGAATTCAATTTTTGTTAAAATCAAACTAAGTTTAATTTTGGACCCTTTGGACCTTAATGTAGACCAATTTGAAAACGGAACCAAAAATTAAGAATCTAAATACACGGTTAGATTCGGCATATCAAAGAACCCCAATAATTCAATTTTTGATGAAATCAAACAAATTTAATTTTGGACCCTTTGGACCTCAATGTTGACCAATTTAAAAACAGGGCCCAAAATCTTAAAACTAAATACACGGTTAGATTCAGCATATTAAAGAACCCCAAGAACTCAAGAATAAAACCCCATTGAAATTGGTCAAGAAATAAACAATTTATACGAAGTATCTTCTTTTGCACAATACTGTGCAATTAAATATTTCTTGCTATTGCGCAATACTGTACAATTGACAATTTCTTGCTATTGCGCAATATTGTGCTATTGGATATTTCTTGCTATTGCGCAATACTGTGCAATTGAAGATTTCTTGCTATTGTGCAATACTGTGCAATTGAAAATTTCTTGCTATTGCACAATACTTATTATATAATAATTTACACATCCTGTTTGGTGTGTATCTCCTACCATATCATTATTATTTGCTTTTAAATATAAATCAGAAATAACCAACTTAAAAAGAAAAAAAAAAGGAAAAAAAGAAAAAAAAGGAAAAAAATAAAAAAAAAACCCCCAAATTTTTTGAACCCCCTTATGATTCATCACCCCCAAACTCAATCCCGGCCTTCCCTTTGTGGTATGGTACCTTGCAGTACAATTTCAGAGAGATCCATACACTTGAACACAAGTTATTGTCTGGAAACTAGAAAAATGTGTTTTTTGGCCCCTTTTTTGGCCCCCAATTCCTAAACGTTTCGGCAATTACCCCCAAACTCAATTCCAGCTTTCCCTTTGTGATATGGAACCTTGTAGTACAATTTCAGAAAGATCCATACACTTACACACAAGTTATTGTCCTGAAACTAGAAAAATGCTTGTTATTTGCCCCTTTTTGGCCCCTAATTCCTAAAATATTGAGGCAATTACCCCCATCATCAATCCCAGCCTTCCTTTTGTGGTATGGTACCTTGCAGTACAATTTCAGAGAGATCCATACACTTGAACACAAGTTATTGTCTGGAAACTAGAAAAATGTGTTTTTTTGCCCCTTTTTTGGCCACCAATTCCTAAACGTTTCGGCAATTACCCCCAAACTCAATTCCAGCTTTCCCTTTGTGATATGTAACCTTGTAGTACAATTTCAGAAAGATCCATACACTTACACACAAGTTATTGTCATGAAACTAGAAAAATGCTTGTTTTTTGCCCCTTTTTCGGCCCCTAATTCCTAAAATTTTGAGGCAATTACCCCCAAAATCAATCCCAGCCTTCCTTTTGTGATATGGAACCTTGTGGTACAATGTCAGAGATATCCATACACTAACACACAAGTTATGTCTGGAAGTTACAAAAATGCTTATTTTTGGCCACTTTTTGGCCCCTAATTCCTTTACTGTTGGTACCATAACCCCCAAAATCAATCCCAACCTTCCTTTTGTGGTATTGAACCTTGTGGTAAAATTTCATAGAGATCCATTCACTTAAACTAAAGTTAGAGTGCGAAAACCAATGTGTCTTCAAACGACGCAGGACGACGACGACAACGACGACGACGCCAACGTCATACCAATATACGACCACAAATTTTTTTTTGCGGTCGTATAAAAACGGGACCCAAAATTAAAAATCTAAATACACAGTTAGATTTGGAATATCAAAGAACTCCAATAATTCAATTTTTGATGAAATCAAACAAAGTTTAATTTTGGACCCTTTTGACCTCAATATGAACCAATTTGATAGCGGGGCCCACAAATAAAAAATCTAAATACATGGTTAGATTCAGCATATCAAAGAACCCCATATATTCAATTTTTGTTGAAATCAAACAAAGTTTAATTTTGGACCCCAACTTGGACAAACTTGAAAACTGGGCCCATAATCAAAAATCTAAACACATGTTTAGATTCAGCATATCAAAGAACCCCAAGAATTCAATTTTTGTTAAAATCAAACTAAGTTTAATTTTGGACCCTTTGGACCTTAATGTAGACCAATTTAAAAAACGGGACCCAAAATTAAAAATCTAAATACACGGTTAGATTTGGAATATCAAAGAACTCCAATAATTCAATTTTTGATGAAATCAAACAAAGTTTAATTTTGGACCCTTTTGACCTCAATATGAACCAATTTGATAGCGGGGCCCACAAATAAAATATCTAAATACATGGTTAGATTCAGCATATCAAAGAACCCCATATATTCAATTTTTGTTGAAATCAAACAAAGTTTAATTTTGGACCCCAACTTGGACCAACTTAAAAACTGGGCCCATAATCAAAAATCTAAACACATGTTTAGATTCAGCATATCAAAGAACCCCAAGAATTCAATTTTTGTTAAAATCAAACTAAGTTTAATTTTGGACCCTTTGGACCTTAATGTAGATCAATTTAAAAAACTGGACCCAAAATTAAAAATCTAAATACAGGGTTAGATTTGTCATATCAAAAAACCCCAATAATTCAATTTTTGATGAAATCAAACAAAGTTTAATTTTGGACCCTTTTGACCTCAATATGAACCAATTTGATAGCGGGCCCACAAATAAAAAATCTAAATACATGGTTAGATTCAGCATATCAAAGAACCCCATATATTCAATTTTTGTTGAAATCAAACAAAGTTTAATTTTGGACCCCAATTTGGAATAACTTGAAAACTGGGCCAAAAATCTAAAATCTAAATACATGTTTAGATTCAGCATATCAAAGAACCCCAAGAATTCAATTTTTGTTAAAATCAAACTAAGTTTAATTTTGGACCCTTTGGACCTTAATGTAGACCAATTTAAAAAACAGGACCCAAAATTAAAAATCTAAATACACAGTTAGATTTGGCATATCAAAGAACCCCAATAATTCAATTTTTGATGAAATCAAACGAAGTTTAATTTTGGACCCTTTTGACCTCAATATGAACCAATTTGATAGCGGGGTCCACAAATAAAAAATCTAAATACATGGTTAGATTCAGCATATCAAAGAACCCCATATATTCAATTTTTGTTGAAATCAAACAAAGTTTAATTTTGGACCCCAATTTGAACCAACTTGAAAACTGGGCCAAAAATCAAAAATCTAAATACATGTTTAGATTCAGCATATCAAAGAACCCCATAAATTCAATTTTTGTTAAAATCAAACAAAGTTTAATTTTTGACCCTTTGGACCTTAATGTAGACCAATTTGAAAACGGAACCAAAAATTAAGAATCTAAATACACGGTTAGATTCGGCATATCAAAGAACCCCAATAATTCAATTTTTGATGAAATCAAACAAATTTAATTTTGGACCCTTTGGACCTCAATGTTGACCAATTTAAAAACAGGGCCCAAAATCTTAAAACTAAATACACGGTTAGATTCAGCATATTAAAGAACCCCAAGAACTCAAGAATAAAACCCCATTGAAATTGGTCAAGAAATAAACAATTTATACGAAGTATCTTCTTTTGCACAATACTGTGCAATTAAATATTTCTTGCTATTGCGCAATACTGTACAATTGACAATTTCTTGCTATTGCGCAATATTGTGCTATTGGATATTTCTTGCTATTGCGCAATACTGTGCAATTGAAGATTTCTTGCTATTGCGCAATACTGTGCAATTGAAGATTTCTTGCTATTGTGCAATACTGTGCAATTGAAAATTTCTTGCTATTGCACAATACTTATTATATAATAATTTACACATCCTGTTTGGTGTGTATCTCCTACCATATCATTATTATTTGCTTTTAAATATAAATCAGAAATAACCAACTTAAAATGAAAAATTTTAAAAGAAAAAAAAAAGGAAAAAAAGAAAAAAAAGGAAAAAAATAAAACCCCCCCCCCCCCAAATTTTTTGAACCCCCTTATGATTCATCACCCCCAAACTCAATCCCGGCCTTCCCTTTGTGGTACGGTACCTTGCAGTACAATTTCAGAGAGATCCATACACTTGAACACAAGTTATTGTCTGGAAACTAGAAAAATGTGTTTTTTGGCCCCTTTTTTGGCCCCCAATTCCTAAACGTTTCGGCAATTACCCCCAAACTCAATTCCAGCTTTCCCTTTGTGATATGGAACCTTGTAGTACAATTTCAGAAAGATCCATACACTTACACACAAGTTATTGTCCTGAAACTAGAAAAATGCTTGTTATTTGCCCCTTTTTGGCCCCTAATTCCTAAAATATTGAGGCAATTACCCCCATCATCAATCCCAGCCTTCCTTTTGTGGTATGGTACCTTGCAGTACAATTTCAGAGAGATCCATACACTTGAACACAAGTTATTGTCTGGAAACTAGAAAAATGTGTTTTTTTGCCCCTTTTTTGGCCACCAATTCCTAAACGTTTCGGCAATTACCCCCAAACTCAATTCCAGCTTTCCCTTTGTGATATGTAACCTTGTAGTACAATTTCAGAAAGATCCATACACTTACACACAAGTTATTGTCATGAAACTAGAAAAATGCTTGTTTTTTGCCCCTTTTTCGGCCCCTAATTCCTAAAATTTTGAGGCAATTACCCCCAAAATCAATCCCAGCCTTCCTTTTGTGATATGGAACCTTGTGGTACAATGTCAGAGATATCCATACACTAACACACAAGTTATGTCTGGAAGTTACAAAAATGCTTATTTTTGGCCACTTTTTGGCCCCTAATTCCTTTACTGTTGGTACCATAACCCCCAAAATCAATCCCAACCTTCCTTTTGTGGTATTGAACCTTGTGGTAAAATTTCATAGAGATCCATTCACTTAAACTAAAGTTAGAGTGCGAAAACCAATGTGTCTTCAAACGACGCAGGACGACGACGACAACGACGACGACGCCAACGTCATACCAATATACGACCACAAATTTTTTTTTGCGGTCGTATAAAAACGGGACCCAAAATTAAAAATCTAAATACACAGTTAGATTTGGAATATCAAAGAACTCCAATAATTCAATTTTTGATGAAATCAAACAAAGTTTAATTTTGGACCCTTTTGACCTCAATATGAACCAATTTGATAGCGGGGCCCACAAATAAAAAATCTAAATACATGGTTAGATTCAGCATATCAAAGAACCCCATATATTCAATTTTTGTTGAAATCAAACAAAGTTTAATTTTGGACCCCAACTTGGACAAACTTGAAAACTGGGCCCATAATCAAAAATCTAAACACATGTTTAGATTCAGCATATCAAAGAACCCCAAGAATTCAATTTTTGTTAAAATCAAACTAAGTTTAATTTTGGACCCTTTGGACCTTAATGTAGACCAATTTAAAAAACGGGACCCAAAATTAAAAATCTAAATACACGGTTAGATTTGGAATATCAAAGAACTCCAATAATTCAATTTTTGATGAAATCAAACAAAGTTTAATTTTGGACCCTTTTGACCTCAATATGAACCAATTTGATAGCGGGGCCCACAAATAAAATATCTAAATACATGGTTAGATTCAGCATATCAAAGAACCCCATATATTCAATTTTTGTTGAAATCAAACAAAGTTTAATTTTGGACCCCAACTTGGACCAACATAAAAACTGGGCCCATAATCAAAAATCTAAACACATGTTTAGATTCAGCATATCAAAGAACCCCAAGAATTCAATTTTTGTTAAAATCAAACTAAGTTTAATTTTGGACCCTTTGGACCTTAATGTAGATCAATTTAAAAAACTGGACCCAAAATTAAAAATCTAAATACAGGGTTAGATTTGTCATATCAAAAAACCCCAATAATTCAATTTTTGATGAAATCAAACAAAGTTTAATTTTGGACCCTTTTGACCTCAATATGAATCAATTTGATAGCGGGCCCACAAATAAAAAATCTAAATACATGGTTAGATTCAGCATATCAAAGAACCCCATATATTCAATTTTTGTTGAAATCAAACAAAGTTTAATTTTGGACCCCAATTTGGAATAACTTGAAAACTGGGCCAAAAATCTAAAATCTAAATACATGTTTAGATTCAGCATATCAAAGAACCCCAAGAATTCAATTTTTGTTAAAATCAAACTAAGTTTAATTTTGGACCCTTTGGACCTTAATGTAGACCAATTTAAAAAACAGGACCCAAAATTAAAAATCTAAATACACGGTTAGATTTGGCATATCAAAGAACCCCAATAATTCAATTTTTGATGAAATCAAACGAAGTTTAATTTTGGACCCTTTTGACCTCAATATGAACCAATTTGATAGCGGGGTCCACAAATAAAAAATCTAAATACATGGTTAGATTCAGCATATCAAAGAACCCCATATATTCAATTTTTGTTGAAATCAAACAAAGTTTAATTTTGGACCCCAATTTGAACCAACTTGAAAACTGGGCCAAAAATCAAAAATCTAAATACATGTTTAGATTCAGCATATCAAAGAACCCCATAAATTCAATTTTTGTTAAAATCAAACAAAGTTTAATTTTGGACCCTTTGGACCTTAATGTAGACCAATTTGAAAACTGGACCCAAAATTAAAAATCTAAATACACGGTTAGATTCGGCATAACAAATAAATAAATGTGGTCAAAGATTTTTAAAATCTAATGCGCCATACTGTGCAATTAAAGATTACTTATTGAAATTTTTCAATATTTGAAATTTGAAAAAAAAATAATATTTGAAGAATAATTCTTTTTAATTTCTGAAATCTGAAATGAGAAAAAATTGACCCCCCACATTTTCTTTTTACCCCCCCCCCCCCCCCCTTTTTCCCCAAAAAAATTCTTTCCCTCAAGATATGGTCATTATCTCAATCAAATTTCCAATGGAGTTTGCAACCATAATTACCCATTTAAATTTACCATAGTGCTAACTTAATCTATTTTATAATAGAATTTAAAATATAGTGTCAAATCTTTCATATGGATTTTTTTGTAAAAAAAAAAGATGCAACATTTGCAGATATTTTTACTGGTCTTCCTTTATAAATATGCATTTCTTTAAACATAATTTAAAAGCAGTGTAAGGGAAGTAACCAAAACGTTGTATCTGGATTACCTCCCTTACACGGTTTTAAATTATCTTAATTGTTCATTAACCATTACTTTATTCATAATTTAAAAGCAGTGTAAGGGAGATAATTTCAATGATGTATTTGATTTATCTCCCTTACACTGCTTTAAATTATGTTTTGTACAAAAGTATTTGTCCATTAACCAGGACAACCTTGTTTTTCCCCCTTTTTTGCCCCTAATTCCTAAACGGTTTGAGCCATAACCCCCCAAAGCAAATCCTAACCATCCCTTTGTGGTATGGAAACTTGTAGTATAATTTCAGAGAGATCCATACACCGTTCCACAGTTATTGTCTGGAAACTAGAAAATGCTTATTTTTGGCCCCTTTGTGGCCCCTAATTCCTTAACTGTTGGAACCATAACCCCCAAAATCAATCCCCACCTTCCTTTTGTGGTATTGAACCTTATGGTAAAATTTCAAAGAGATCCATTCACTTAAACTAAAGTTAGAGTGCGAAAACCAATGTGTCTTCGGACGACGACGCCGACGTCATACTAATATACGACAGCAAAAATTTTTTGCGGTCGTATAAAAACATTTGGTAGGGTCTGAAAGTGACCAATAGAAGCAGGTGACCACTGAAACGAGGTGACCGTTAAGGCAGGTTTGACTGTAGTTGCAAATGACAGAACCATGAATTAGTAAGCTTTGCTCCAACCAAAAATGTTATACCAACGAAAAAAATAAATGAATCAAAAGTACCTTAGTTATCCAGCTGTCCAAGAGCTGTCCGTTACTTTGTATAATCTGACATCCCAGAGATTCTGGTTTGACATTGAAGTCTCCACCTACTATGACTAGATCACAGTTATCT
This sequence comes from Mytilus californianus, assembly GCF_021869535.1. Lineage (NCBI taxonomy): Eukaryota > Metazoa > Mollusca > Bivalvia > Mytilida > Mytilidae > Mytilus > Mytilus californianus. The sequence goes on from NW_026262626.1 coordinate 16,347,026, forward strand.
TGGGTAGATGTTAACTTGATGAATTGACTCATGTCAAATGCCTGCGACACTCTGTGGGCAGCATACTCATCATCCTGGAAATCATATTCTGCATGCAGCTGAAATATCAAAAGTGAAGACATAATTTCAGTACCAAATACAACTCCATATAACACTTCGGTATCAAATAAAACTCCATATAACACTTCAGTACCAAATACAACTCCATATAACACTTCAGTACCAAATACAACTCCATATAACACTTCAGTACCAAATACAGCTCCATATAACCAATATTCATAAACTATTTCTGTTTTATACAATGCCTTGTGTTAAAATATGTTTTATACTGTTGAAAATTTATCAAATTTCAAATATGGCACTGATGCTGTTCTCACAAAGTGGTGGATAGTTAATTACTCCTAAAAAAATTGTTCAAGGTTTTCTTCCACTCAGATCATATTGTTCATCTGATTATTTTCACATCCTGTTTTGTTTGCGATTTGAGTTCGAGAAGTGGAAGTGTTTCACATTCCTGTACAATGCATTTTAAGGAGCAGTGAAATGTTCACATAGGGTTAATTTTGCAGCAAAGTGTATACTGCGAACAAGGCAAAACCTAGACACACGTGTAAATTTCCAGATATACGGAATATGGCTATTAAAAGTAGTAACACAAAATTAACTTACGTGTGTACAATACAGATTAATTCTGATGTCATTATACTTCAGTCTGCACATACCAAGGCCTTTCCCACCAAACCAATCACCATGATGAATCTTATGAGCATAACCATTCAATGAAAAATTATGATAAAATGATTCCAGGATAGGGAGCTTGGAAAATAGACATAAACCACTTCCTATTGCACCACTGAAAAGAATAAATAAAAGTTTTTACGTTTTAATAGCATAAGGTCATAAGATTGTAAATATTCCTAGATTCTCACAGGGTTCTCACTAAGATGAGTCCATGAGTCCAGGACTCATGAAAATCTGTCTGGACACACCATTTTCAAATCTGGAGAGTCCAAAGATGCATCAAGATTGAAATATGTTGTATAAACTGAATACATATCTTCATTTTAAAGCAAAGGTTTAAAACTAATCTGAATTTAATGTCATTTCATTGCTCTATTAGGTCATAGAGACTAAAATGATAAATTATATTGTAATAAAATATCTTCTTCTTACTGTTGGACTCACCATGGCCAAAAATGATGAGTCTCTGGACTCGCCTTGAAAAATCATTAATGAGAACCCTGTTCTCATCCTATATTTTATTATAATTGATGAGGGTCTGAATGGGGGTCCCGACTCCTGAATTACTGGTATTTTTTTTATCTTTAAAAATATTGCTTATTGCAGTTGTTCTGTAAAATTCTCATGAAGATGAGTTCACTATTACAAATTTCAATTTTTTCTTTAATTATATGATTTCTTTTTTTTGTACATCTTTCATTTATACAAACTGTACACTGATATTGTACTTACATTCATGTTACACATATTTTTTAATTTACTACCTTTATGTACATACATTTGTAATTTTTTGATCATTCATACATTGGTAACCAGGAACAACAAAGACAATGGAGTAAACACATTATGACGTTAAAATTTAGATACCATTTTTTTATACTTCAGGGATTGCAATTTCTATATAATTTGTCCTGAAGACGCCGATATAGATTGGCGAAACTAGTCGACACAATAAAACTTGCAGTTCACTAAAGTGTTGTTGTCAATCCAGCGGTATTTTATCTTTCATTTCTGTAATCAGTATCATATTACCGAATTCTTTTATTTTCCACAGTTATTCTTTATACTTTTGCACCCAATTATTCTCTTTTCTTCAAAATTCGATTGCTCATTTTTCTCTTTTCTTTTTTTTTTCATTATTCTCTATTCTCTCAAACACACCTAGACCCTAATTGATGTGAAAGGAAATTTCTTACTTCATCTTTTAATGTCTCTGGCTTGCAGAATTCTTACTGACAAGACTTATCAATTTCCAATTTTGTGTACCCGAAAATAGCAGCTGTTTGATGTCTTAATCTTTCAAAAAGTTTATCATATAAACCTTTCCTTACTGATCTGATTTTTTTCTGCGACTTTGTGTGGCCTGTTTAAATTTCTGTGCAGTTTGCCAGGTCAAAATTAATTTGACATGTGTAAGGAGAAAAGATGATGCTTTTGGAAATACTAAATATCTTTTTAACAAACCTGTAGAAATAATGAGAATATTTGAGTGATGGAGACATCTTCTTTTTCAACAATTCATAATCTGCTTTGTCCCAAATCTGAAATTGTAAAAATTTCCAACATTATTCAATAGATTATATTCGTATATCTGCTACATCATGTATATAGAATGAAAGTTCAATTTTTCATCACGTATGTTATGATTTCTTTTGAAGCAGACTTCAGAGAAACTTTAAATCAAATCTTCAGTACTTAAACATATTAAAGGTATTGTACACCTCCTATCATGCATCTTGTATCTTGTCCTGAATATGCATATTAATTTACTGCTGGACGTTAAGCAGCCATCCATCATCATCATTAATGAATTTATAAAGGAAAATTGTTCCTTTGACCCTAAGAGAAATCTAATGTGGTATACTTACACACTAGCACACAAAGCACATACTGGCATAAAAAAAAGTGTAAAATTGTTTAGAAAGTTTTACCTCCTGGAATAAAATGATGTCATATTCTCCTTTAGACAACTCATCACCAATGGCTATCATTCTTTCATTTCTCAGCTTACAAGCAACTGCTACAGGGACTCCCCTAAAACATTAAACTGACATATTTTACAACATATCTTTTTCGAAATTTAAAGTTGACTTGTTTCAATTAATTAATATGTTGAGAACTATAATAGATAGAGTAAATCTAAGTGCTTTACATAGCACCTGTGGAAGGTTTGCAACAGTAGATATGTATCATTTCAAAAAGGTTGTAGATGTGTATTATTTCAAATGTGTATTTAATCACAGATTTGATGTTTTTTACTAAACCATTGTCTTGATCATCAGCAATTATCAAAAATCACTTTTGTTTATATGTTTGTCATGTAAAATTTTGATATTTTCTATTGCAACCTTAAAATGACTAGATTTAAAATAATCAAATATACAGTAAGCTCTGTAAATTTTTATTTATGTGTCCATCCCATGTCAAGGGCCTGTGATTTTAGTATTTTTTTATTGACTCAGGTCCTTCATATTTGTTTTTAGTAAATTGTATTGTTACTTATTGATCTGTTATTTTTTTTTGTTCCATATTTTTCATATCAGGGCCTTTAATAGCTTACTATATGATACAAGTTTTTTTCATTGTTGACCACCATATGGTGGCCTATGATTATTTATTATCTTCCTACTATAAACTCTTTTAAATAGCTGGTTCATTCCCAAAACATACCACATCCCTAATTTAAATAAGGCAGCAAAATTAAATCAATACAACTGTAATGAAAGTGAATTTATATGAAAGGCTTTAGTCAACAATGTTGAGTTGACATATATTGTTTATTATAATTCAATCTTAAAGAATCATAGTAAATTCTGAAATTGGCTGTCAAGGTCAGTAGGATGCTTCTGCGTACAAAGTTTTTGTCAATTAACGTGCTACAGTTCAAAACGTATGCACCAAACACAAACCAGACACTGTTTAACTATCATAGGGGTCAGATGAGAAACTGAAAGGTCAGATTGATCTGACTTTGGTACATGTATATGATGCACCCCAAGCCCAAAATGCAACAGTTAAACTGCATATCATGCAGTTACTGGCTAGGTAAGCTTAACCAAAATTTAATGGTTCAAAAGATATGACCCAAACAGGAAATGTACAAGGTTTTACTATCATACATGTACGTAGGTATCAAAGGACAAAGTCAAGGTCAAAGTGATCTGACTTTGGGATATGATGGGTCCAAAATGAGTTTGATAACCCAAAAATTAAAGCACAAACTTTATGAAACGGGCAAAAATTGGATAAAGTCAACTGTCATAATCATTTCAGATTGTATGATTTAACCTTTTCTTTGGGTACTAAAAGAAAAGTATAGTGTTTTATTCATGCTTCCATCTGTTTTATTAGTATGCAATGTCTTAGGCAGAGATATATAAAAAAAAATTGCTATACATATTTATAATGTGATAAATAAACAAACAAACAATAACCAAAGTTAGGCATTGGTTTTTAAGCATTGAAAGAAAGTCATTTTGCTAGATAACTTAAGACTTATTGTTTTAAACACTTTAAAATATATTAGGTAAAGCACTGTCTATAACTTGGACAAAATTCAGATATAAGCCAAAATCTGCTTTTTACCCCTATGTTCTATTTTTAGTCATGTCGGCCATGTTGATTGGTAGGCGGGGTCCTCGGACACAATTTTACCCCATGTCAGATTTGCTCTAAATGATTTAGTTTCAGAGTTCACAAATGTTATTTAATCATTTCTACAGCACTTGTCTTGGCACACAGGGTTATTCTAAGAAGTAGAAGCTGACTTGGCTGCTTTTAATACACCAGACTGTACTAAAGTAATCCTTATCCATGTAACAATTTGTGTAAATGTTAATCATAACACTTAGAAGGCTGTGAACTGTCGTTGAGTCAATGTTTTTCTGCTGTCAGTTTGGCTGTAGGTCCTTATAACCGCATTAGAATGTGAAATAGCTAGTATTTCTTTGCTGAATTGAAAGTTTTTTAATGTTTATTTGGCATCAAAACCTTCTGATCGATTTTTTAACAAAAACAAAGCACTTTTCTATCAAAGCTGGTATTTACTTTTACTCATCCTTGGCGTGTGACTTAGACAGAAGCAATATGATTATCGAGTATTTAATATACTGTCACTTGTTTATTGTTCAATCAAACAATTATAACTTGTTTATAATGTTAATTAGCCACCGGCCTGGTCAATATATAAACATGTTGAGTAACCATTAAATCAATGTCAGTTATACCGGATACTCTTGATACACTCCGGCTTTTATGTATTTAATGATAAAATTTGTAAAATCGCAGTAATAAATGGCGCCGGAAAATGTTCTTTCATGATATATTTTATACGTTGTTTTTTCTCTCTCTTCAACCGGAGGATGAGAGGAGACCCCTGAAACCGAGATTATTGTACTACCGTCAGGAGGTTCACATACATGTATGGATCTCCCGCATTGTCTGGGGAATCCCGTAGGAGAGCATACAGGTAACGTAAACATACAAAATGGCTGACAGTTCAAAGTATGCATAATTTATAGAGGTCAAACCTAATACCATTTACAAATGTAAATATTGAAAAGATTGTGATATTCTTAACAATACGAATTCTTTTGTTTCATAAATAAATGTAAAAAAAACCAACAATCACCTCGAAATAAATATCGGACCCTCTAAATTTTCTATGATTAAACGTAGAAACTGCTGTCTCGTGTAGTATTGATTTTATCTTCCGCGCAGGGCAGATCTGCGAAGTAGTGTTTGTGATACCCATTTTCAAAATGAAGTTGAATTCATTTGAATTGTTGGTGAACATTCAGTCCATTTTCATTCAAGCTGCTGTAAGCTTATCAAAAAAGTAGTAACTCAAAATTTCAAAAGTATTTTCCTATAATTAGTATTCAAACACTAGTACTACATTATCTAGGAGTAGAACACACATCCTATAGTAAGATAGTCTGTCCAACATCCGGTTTGAGGCTGATGCCATAGGAAAGTATATTGCTATAGCAAGCTATAGCAAACTTTCCAAAAAACCAACATGATAAGTAAACCACTTATTTATTCATTCAACCTTTTCTCACTAATAGCTATAGACATTCCTATTTATTATATTGGTTTTTCCAATATCCAATAAACATCCATTGAAACAGGCAGAGTCTGCCAATATGAAAAAAACTAAAATTTCATCCTTTTACCATTTTTTTTAGCTGTAAATGTAAGTTGTTGTATTTCAGTTGTAAATAGTAAAAAATAATCTGTTAGACATTGTGTCAGAACAGAACTTTTACTAAAGCCAAAACAAAAATAATTGTATTTAGGGTTTACCTATAGCTCCCTACAAGTATCCTAGTCATATAAGCCTCAAAATGCCTACCATGAAATTTTTATTAGCAAGTTTGAAAGTGAATCCTGAATTTTTGCAGGTGTATCCCATATACAATGTACATGTATACCACAAGTAAAAAAAAAGCAAAATAAAAAGAAATTTCTACCTACCTACCTACCTATCTACCATGGGTTTTTTTTTCTAAAGGAGGAAACCCTATCCACACATATTTCTTGTTTGGCCTCAGGTATGAAATGTTGACAAAAAAAAAATAAGTGTGCCATGGTCTCTTTCAGTTTCAAATAAACATATATGAGCTGTGTGCATCATGTCTAATTTATGAGTTAACAGAATTGTAGAATATCGATAGGAGCACCTATGAGCACAAAGAAAGATGACCCCAATTTTATCCATTTTCTCATTAATACTGATAGACTAACTCAAGATATGTCTTCATCCTTCTAACTTTAGGACATTTAGGTTTAGGTCTTTTGAGTCATGGTCATGATGGTACAAAGATAAGAAGGTCTTTGCAGGGGGGGGGGGGGGGTACCTTTTTTTTTTTTAAGACCATTTTTCTCTATTCTTAAGTTATTTTGCCAATTAATAAGTATATGAATGATGCAAATAAAAGAAATCAAGCCTTATTAGCTCATCATCAGTATACCAAAAGAAAAAAAAAAGAGATATTATACTATTTCAAGAGTAAAAAACAGTGCACACAGAAACACCGCAAAAATTTGATCGCACACAAAATCCCCCATGGGGATTTTCAAAAGTTGGCAGGACTGCGGTCCAACCTAAAATTCAATAATATCTGCTCCTGGGCCCCTGTAAGTCGTTGCAAATTGTGATCGTATGATAAATTGATTAAAATTAAAATGCCGACTGACAGATTCTATTTACAAATTAATTAATTTTGAGGATCGTCATGACCTATCAGATAAGCAGATTACCTGTAACAACAAATTATGACACCTGTTGTGACCTTTGATTAGCTTCGGGTCGTAAACTTGTCATGAATATGTCACCTGGTAAAATTATAGATTTTTAGAAATTGATCAGAAAAAATTCAAAATTGGTAACCAAAAAATTTTCGGGCAGATTTTGACTTGTTTTAGGATCCTGATATCGGCATTCGGGTTGAGGCATGAAAATTGAGATGATACAGCCAAAATCGGGATAGTTGGCAGGTCTGGGACCCTCACATTTAAGCTGAAAATGCACATATACATTACAAACATATATATATATGTCTAAATTTAAAACAACGTTCAAACCTATGATTGCGTTGGATAAAAACCTCAATTTTTATACGTGTGCATGCAAAACAAATTTCTTGGTAGAGGGGTCTAAATACAGCACAAACAACATTTTCCAAAAGACCAACAAAGTGAAAAAGTATATTTAAACAAAACGCATTTGACTAATATATAGTGCTTATATCAATCTTTCATGTTGTGGCAGGTCAAAGGCCCCTACATGTACACGGAAAATGTTAATTTAGTCTTTTTCCCCTGTTAACCAAATACTAATTTTGCAGAAGATGGAACACGTACTGCAATGCTGCACATGGCAATCAGCTAAAGATGCTGCCTGAGACATTAAAACTTTTCCAGTTGCAGAGGTTGGTTTGTACTCCGGTAAATTTTGTGTAATCCCTTTTGGAATTTTGTGAATGAAGTGATTTTTGGATTTGGTCACCCACTGACTGACTGAGCCAACAAGGGTGGCCAAAATCAGAAATATGCTGTGTACAAATATGGTCTAATCATATGTTTTGTACCGTACGTCATATAAATTGGTACTATGCATGCTTTTTCAACGGAAATTGTGACGTCACAATGATTAATTGCCTTCTTAATATTAGGATAATTCCAAAAGGAGGGCAGGAATGCCCTTTACCGCCAGGCGTCAAACGGACATTTTCGGCTACCGTTAGCGTCAATTTGGTTAAAATTTTCGTCAAAATATCCATATTGTATTCATCAGAAATATCTATCCATTGCCAATATTATTTTTGGAAAGAATTTATCGTGATTTGTCAAAATCAGTTGATTTTTTCATCATAAAGAAAACACACATTTTATTGTCATGCACCAAAAATTACCATTAACATCATTTGGTAAGATTTTTTTACCGTTATTCGTCATGAAGGTACCATTAGGCATTCATGTCATTACGACCCTCCAACAGTCAACACTGCCAACAGGTATTAAATTTTGTAGTTTCAACAGAACCAACAAAGCCATTTTTGTCAAACAATTATGATGGACCTTAAGGGATAGTCATCTGTTCTGTTGTAGTGTCATTCCCCCGCTATAGCCGAGACTAGTCTCAGACTTAGTCCAAATAATTATGACGTCTTGGAAGGCTATTATATTTTTTTCTTTGACACCTTACATCGACGTAAGGCGTCAAAAAAAATATAATAGCCTTTCAAGACGTCATTATTATTTGGACTAGTCTCAGACTATGAAAACATGTATATGATATGATGTAAATTATGAAATGATCTTTCCCTCCCCCTTTTTACGATCGGTCATTTTTTTTTTGATTTGCTTCATTAGATTTACAGTTATCCGTTTGTTTGTTGTTGAAGTCTGTCATTGCAGATACTTCACATGTACTAACCAACAGTTCAGAGTCAACACCTTCAGCAACATCGTTGGCTTGCCTAGCAATCAAGGGAGGTAACCGACCAAGATTTGCGTTTTTACCCAAAACAACAACGTACAATAAGTCATAAAAAAAAATGAATTAACATTGCATTTATTCTTTTTTTTTTTTGGTTATCTTTCTCTAGGTACTGTACATAAAATCGAAATATCGATAAAAATCGCAATCGACAATCATTTGTTGCATCTCAACATTTACACTGCATAAGTAGATAAAGTAAGTAAGTAAGTAAAACTTTATTTTGATTCGTTCGGCATATTGACAAACATACAAACATAAGCTCTAATGAGCTTTTCACCGAATATAAAAACATATGCAATAACAAATAAAACAAGGCATGCAGCATGCAAATAAATAATAAAAAACAGCACCACATTTTAATAACTCTAGCATATACATGTATCTTGCTAAATGCCAAAACATATATATGAAGTACTAATACAGGAATAATTTTTAAAAATTTGCATAAAATAATGAAGTGCAACCAGTGGCGGATTTACCGGGGGGGCACAGGGGGCACGTGCCCCCCCCCAGTCGGGGTCACTAAAATAATTTTCTAACATAGTTTTATTGTTACTGTATCTGCTTATCTAGATCGAAATTGGTCGTTAATTAACCCCAGCTTCAACATGCGTGATTTATGACAACTTATCAAAGGGTGTGTAAATATTGACACCTTTGTGTAATGTCTATATCCAAAAGCATTTATGTAAATTACATGTACATGCACATGCTGATTGGAATTAATATTTTTAATATTTTAATATATTTATTGGTTTTTAATAAATATTACAGGATCAAGATCGAATAACAAGTGAAATCTTCAGATCAGGAAAGAAATCACCAACTAAAATCGTTCTTAAAAGAACATGTAAAAATAGATGTTAAGTGTCAAGAATGTTAGTATCAATATGAGATACGTCTTTATTACCACAGCACTCACATTGTATACGATTTCTGGGGAATGTGTCTTTCTCAGAACAGTCTTTTTCGGACTTTATTAAACAACAAACGATTTTTTTCAATGCATACAGCATTTTTTTAAACTGAATGTCGTGTTTCTTTTCCCCTTACTTTTTTTTATGGAAACCAACGATTTGTCTTTAAAAAAACCTTTCCCCGCCACAAAACATGAAAGGTCTGTGCCTTATATATAATCATTAATAACATGATATTGTTTTTTTAGAAAACCTACTTATAGTACAGTAATATGTGTATATTTTTTCTTGTTTCAATTACCATGTATGAGGATATGAATAGGTTACCGTGAATGAGGGTATGAATGGTTTACCGTGAACGAAGGTATGAACGGGATTTACAGATTAGAGAATAATGGTCAAAAAGTAAAGACTAGAAAAAAATGGGTCCAAAAAATGTAGAAAACAGATTAAATGTGTGATGAACAATCTGATGAGTTGAGTCTTTTTTAACTGATTTTTATAGTTTGTTCTTATGTTATACTGTTACACCACTGTCCCAGGTTAGGGGAAGGGTTGAGGCTCACAAACCTGTTTAACGCCGCCTAATTCTTTATGTGCTTGTCCTCAGTCAAGAGCCCGTAGTTCAGTGGTTGTCGTTGGTTCATGTCTGTCATATTTTTTTTCGTAAATTGTTTTGTTATGAATATGGCCTTTGGTTTTCTCAATTGAATTGTTTCATATTGTTGCCTATAATTGCTTAAAAATAATGAAAAGATATAGAAATGAAGACCCGACCCCCCCCCCCCCCCCCCCACATACACACACACGACCACCATCATCCCCAATACGTGACACCATCACCCCCAATACGTGACACCATCACCACCCACACTCGCATATATACATATCTAAACAAATCTTTAATTTTGGTTTTTTGGTGCCCCCCCAGACATCGAGGTTCTGGATCCGCCCCTGGCAACAAACATTAAATATGATCTTGAAATAAAGCGATTTCTACCGATTATTTATGAAGATCCTGAAATATTTCGGAGGTTATGAAATATTTCAGGAGCTCTTCAAATACGATAATTTTGACTAAATCCACGGGAAGGTCTAAAAACAGGACAGATAAAACCAGGACAGTTATTTTCGATACGTTTTCATCTGTAACTTTTGTTTTAACCAACATATTGTTAAAATTTAAATTGTATAATAAAGAACAGGGTATATACTTACATTATTTGTAAAAATATTTAAAATAAAAAATTAATAAGTTAAAAAAAATCTGCCAGGACAGTTAAATTTTAAGAAAAAAATGACTGAAATTGCCGAGAAAAATTTACTTATAATTGAAATAATTTCTCCAAAACAACTGTCTGGCATAATATTTTTGTACGATTATAAAGTTTAGGGAATACTCATTCTAAAAATCTAGAATTTAATATTTTTTTCGATTTTTAAAGGTAAAAAAATCTGCCAGGACAGTAGCCTATTACGTTAGAAATTTTGTTGAAATCAGCTCAAAATCAAAATATAAAGTTAAATATCTTCTTCAAAATGAATGTCTGGTAAGCAAATTTTGGTTCATTGGAAAGTTTGAAATATAAGCTTTAAGAAAATATAAAAAAATATGGACTTTTATTTCATTAACACAAAAAAAATCTGCCAGGACAGTAGCCTTTTGCGTCAGAAAATTTTGTTGAAATTTGCTTAAAATCAATAGATAAATTTGAATATTTTGTTCAAATGCATGTCTGGCAAGAAAATGTGTGTTCATTGGAAAGTTTGTATTATCAGCTTTATGAAAATATAAAATTTTATGAACTTTTATTTTGTAAACATAAAAAAAATCTGCCAGGACAGTAGCCAACTATGTTAAATGTTTGAATAAATGGCGGAAATCAACGTAATTTTTTAATTAAAAATGAAATAGTATTTTTATTACCATTGTCTTGCATACTTTTTTGATATTATTAGGACCAAATCATTCAAAAAATCTATAAATTTATTTTTTAATCATTTCTCTAAGTAAAAAAAATCTGCCAGGACAGTACTATATCATATTGGAACTAGTGAAGAAATTTGTTTCAAATTTAAGATAATTTTCAAAGAATGATTTTTTTATTTTATTCAATTGAAAGTTTGCAGTTTAAGCTTTATCATTGTTAGAATCATTAAAGTGAATATATTTAGAAAACATAATTATTGGTGTGTTCATTAAAACATTGTTTACTTATTTTGTTATGTTGATTAATTTGATCTCTTTTCAGTTTATTAAAGGCAGCAGACAGGTCATTGAACGGGCATGGGCTTATATTATATTAATCAAAAACATTTCATACACATGCATATATATAAATCATCATACAATACAAAAAAAAAAACCACACGTGTTAAAAACTGCAAAATCTGTTTTTTATATCGGAAGACAAGTAAAATATTAACAAATTAAGTCAGGTAAATTATGTTTTGACAGTAATAAAAACTTCAAAGTCACTGATTGGTGTCAAATCCTTCAAAAGGTATTTATTTTCACTAATTAGTAATGTGTTTAGAGCACAGGAATGTGTCGCCTTCTTTCATCCCGTACACAAAACGTGTTTCCAAATGTTGCATTTCTTAACTCCTTTCTGCCATTCACACCCTAACATGTCTTCTACTGAATCACATTTGCCACACTCACAATTACATTCCACCACACTAGTTTTATATTTCGGTTTACCTTCCATGCTAATTTTTTTCTTTGGAAATGGAATAAATTCACCTTTTTCCAAACAAATCACAAGATGTTCTCTAACTTGAAAGTTCAGTGTCAAATTCTACATGTATCCCACCTGAAAAAACTTGTAAAACAAAATTCTACAACATTTGCAATTGCGAACAACCCACAATCTATGGAATTGGTTTGTTTCTGAACTTCTGGTATCTTGACCAACAGACGTTTTCATCATGTGAAAGTTATATTTCTGAAGATGTTGTTAGTATATTCTGAGACTACTATAACACGTACTCTTAGATGCTTGCGGTAAAATTGAGATCTAATCAAATTTAACTTGTAAATATACAATCAAATAGTGTTTCGAATAGTTTTTTTTTCAACTATATTCTTAATAAATAATTATAACTTAAAAACGTGACAATAAATATCTTCTCATAGGTATTCATTACAACACGCTCGTTTACGGTTGACATAACAGAATACACAAATACACAAATTCAATAACTTGTCGTAAATTTTGGCACGTGCCAACCAAATATTTAGCTATAGGACGACTGTTGGGCAGATTTTTGAGTTATTAATCTATTATAAAATGAATATTTTTATCTTTTCGTAAAATTTATTGTTCAAACTTTGCAACGAATAACAAAAATGATAATAATCTATTCAACTTTCTATTTCGATTTGAAACAAATTTCTCCACAAGTTAATTAAGACATAATAAGTTACTGTCCTTGCAGATTTTTGTTTACTTTAAAAATGAAAATTGTTCAATTTCTTTATTTTATTTGATAATTGGGTCTGTTACTTTATAACAGTAACAAAATAGTATGCCAGACAATCGCAATACAGAAACTATTTCATTTATAGTTAGAAATTGCGTTGTTAATTTCCGCCATTTAAACAGAAATTTAACGGAGTAGGCTACTGTCCTGGCAGATTTTTTTTCTGTTAATAAAATAAAAGTTCATATAATTATATATTTTCATAAAGCTTATATTCTAAACTTTCCAATGAACCAAAATTTGCTTACCAGACATTCATTTTGAAGAAGATATTTAACTTTATATTTTGATTTTGAGCTGATTTCAACAAAATTTCTAACGTAATAGGCTACTGTCCTGGCAGATTTTTTTACCTTTAAAAATCGAAAAAAATATTAAATTCTAGATTTTTAGAATGAGTATTCCCTAAACTTTATAATCGTACAAAAATATTATGCCAGACAGTTGTTTTGGAGAAATTATTTCAATTATAAGTAAATTTTTCTCGGCAATTTCAGTCATTTTTTTCTTAAAATTTAACTGTCCTGGCAGATTTTTTTTAACTTATTAATTTTTTATTTTAAATATTTTTACAAATAATGTAAGTATATACCCTGTTCTTTATTATACAATTTAAATTTTAACAATATGTTGGTTAAAACAAAAGTTACAGATGAAAACGTATCGAAAATAACTGTCCTGGTTTTATCTGTCCTGTTTTTAGACCTTCCCTAAATCCACACCTCATAATATGATCATAATATTCTACATGTAGTGTTTGGTCATACCAGATATGAGAAACAGCCTTAGCCAAAATTAAACTAAGATACACACATTTGCATTCTTGTAAAAAGTAAAATAACAAAAAACCCGAACTCAAAGGGAACTTTAAAACAGAAAGTCCTTTATACTTGCAGCACAATATTTTATCATGTTTATAGGGTATTAAAGCTGTTGATGACAGGATCCCAAAATGAACTATTTTGACAGTTTTTGTAGTTTTCCACCAAATGCAAGTAATTTGAAGTCCTTATGCAAGTATGCAATTAAGACACAATTCAAAAATATAGATACTGGTGGTTGATAGTCTGATATGAACATTTGAAGTATGTTAATTGGCAGATTTAAATTTTGATTTGATCTCCGAATTCAGGGGGCCTTAAGTGGCCTTATCATATCAGCAAACAAAAGTTTTCCTATTTAATTTAATGGTCGTTTGGTAAATCTGAATGCAAATATATTTGTTGCAACTCATTTAAATAGATATAAGAAGATGTGGTATGAGTGCCAATGAGACAACTCTCCATCCAAGTCAAAATTTATAAAAGTAAACCATTATAGGTCACAGTACGGTCTTCAACACGGAGCCTTGGCTCACACCGAACAGTAAGCTATAAAGGGCCCCAAAAAATTACTAGTGTAAAACCATTCAAACGGGAAAACCAACGGTCTAATCTATATAAAAAACGAGAAACGAGAAACACTTATGAACCACATCAACAAACGACAACAACTGAACATCAGATTCCTGACTTAGGACAGGTGCAAAAAAATGCAGCGGGTTTAAACGTTTTAATGGTACCAAACCTTCACCCTTTTTCTGAAACAATAGTGTAACATCACAACATAGAAAAACACACTATAAAATATCAACTGAAATAGCTTAACTCAATCAAAGGACATATTAACACCATTGAACATACACTGAACACATAAATTTGACCTATGACACAATGTAAATACAAAATAAATAAACTAAGGGAAGAATAATAAAAGTAACATGTTATATAGGTAAGAAATGTAAAACAATTAAAGAAAAACAATATGCTCGAACAAAAATACCTTCTTCTCTAATGAGAAAGGTAAATATGCTAGATATACTTACTGGAGGTGTGGTGAGATGATTGAAGCTGTTAATTTTCTCCGGCTTGCATGATAATATTTATGTACGTTTCGGAAATAAACTTATCGACAGGTTGTAGGTATTCCTATGGGCACCAATTGCGCCCCTTTGATAGCAGACTTGTTCTTGTACTCTTATGAATCGCATAGTTTGGCCAAATTCATTAAAGACCCTTCTAAATTGCATTTAATGGATAAATTCAACAACACTTATCTTGATGATATTTTTTCGTTAAATCATCAAGAATTTTCTAAATATACTGCCGAAATTTACCCAAAGGAACTTACTTTAAATAAATCAAATATAAACGGTAATAACTGTCCTTTCCTAGATTTAGATATTTCAGTTCTACACTGAAAACTCTACACTAAAATTTACGACAAAAGGGACGATTTTTCGTTCCCTATTGTTAATTTTCCTTTTTTGGGCTGTGATGTTCCTTTGGCACCATCTTACGGTGTTTATGTACCACTCGTTCGCTATGCCCGTGTCTGTTGTGGCGTTTTAGATTTCAATGAACGTAATCTATGTATTACTGGTAAATTATTAAGTTAGGGATTTCGTTACCAGTACTATAATTACTTAAAACCTTTACTAGATTCTTCCATAAATATAAAGATTTGGTTTAGAAGTTTGGTTGTACATGTAGAAAACTTATTTCAAACGGGATAGCACATCCTAATTTTTACGGAGATGTTGTTTACCGAGTCCTAAAATTTAGATACGATCCGGGTAAACTTATCGATCCTTAAAATAAACTTATTCTAACAGGTTACCAATTCAACACTATAATTAGATTTTTATTGGTATGAATATTGATTTCGTTATCAGTAAATTAGAATAAAACTAAATATCATTTGTATATACATTTGCACATTCATGGCTCTACAATCTGTCGATACCTGTATCTTGGCATTGCACTAGGTCGTGTTTTTCTCTGACTGTTAATGACGTCTTTATACTAAATCCATTGGATGTTGGATCTAACTGATTGATATTTTAGTCTTAGGTGCATGATTTTTTTTATTAGTTGTTATTGGCTTTGTACTAGCTGTCAGTAACTGCAATTACTCTCAGATCTGTACTTAAGTGTCTTTTTGCTGTGGGGGTGTATAAGTACGCTGCCACGTCCACTCTGTGTTTTTGTTAGATGTATTTCTGCTTTGTATCGACCTGATGAGTTAAGCCCTTTCCAAGTGATTTTTATAGTTTGATCTTATGTTGTACTGTTACACCACTGTCCCATGTTAGGGGAGGGTTGGCGCGCCTTCAAATTAGTTTAACCTAGCCACATTCTGTATGTGCCTGTCCCAAGTCAGGAGCCTGTAATTCATGGGTTGTCGTTTGTTGCTGTATATCATATTTGTTCTTCGTTCAATATTTTAGTTTTCTCGTTTGAATTGTTTTACATTTGTCATTTCGTGGCCTTTTATAGCTGACTATGCGGTGTGGGTTTTAGTTATTGTTGAAGGCCGTACGGTAACCTATAGTTGTAAATTTCTGTGTCATTTGGTCTCTTGTGGAGAGTTTTCTCATTGGCAATCATACCACATCTTCTTATTTTCAAAATTATCATATCATGTCCATTATAAATACACATTTACGTCCAGTCGGAAAAGTGGGTGGGGGTTATGCCCAATGTGACGTTAAGGGAAAGTTGAAAGCTTTTTGCAAGTTTAGGTAACATTGCAACAACTCTTTTAGTGGACAGTAGTTGGTCTGGTGCATGGCCTGACGAAGAAAATGTTCCTTCTCCCTTAACCAACAGAGGCTGATTTTTCAGTGTCAACTTGATCCACATTCCCTCAGTTGATCCACTTGCAGAACATACCTATCTTTTATAGTGTGTCTTTCTATGTTGTAATCTTACACTATTGTTTCAGGTAGGATGAAGGTTGGCGCCTGTTAAAACGTTTAAACCCGCTGCATTTGTTTGCACCTGTCCTAAGTCAGGAACAGATGGTGGTCGGATGCGGCCATTTCGCGTTTTCGCGTTTTCTCCTTTAACTTTCAGGCGAAATCGAGATTTTGAGAAATCGGGAAATCGAGGAATCGAGAAATCAGGAAATCGAGAAATCGAGAAATAGAGAAATCGGGAAATCGGGAAATCGGGAAATCGAGAAATCGAGAAATCAAGAAAGCGAAAACGCGAAAACGGGAAATAGATTTCTCGATTTCGCGTTTTCGCTTTCTCGATTTCTCGATTTCCCGATTTCTCGATTTCTCTATTTCCCTTTCTCGATTTCTCGATTTCCCGATTTCCCAATTTCTCTATTTCTCAATTTCTCTATTTCTCGATTTCCCGATTTCTTGATTTCCAGATTTCGCGTTTGCAAAGTGAAGGGAGAAAATGCGAAAACGCGAAAAGGCGAAATGGCCGCATCCGGCCACCATAGGAACCTGATGTTCAGTGGTTGTCGTTGGTTGATGTGGCTCATAAGTGTTTCTCGTTTCTCGTTTTTTTTTTTATATAGGTTAGACCGTTGGTTTTCTGTTTGAATGGTTTTACACTAGTCATTTTTGGGGCCCTTTATAGCTTAGAATAGACACGAAATGTAAGCAATTATAGGCCACCATGAGGCCTTCAACAATGAGTGAAACCCATACCACATATTGTGCTATAAAAGGAACCGACATGACAAAATGCGAAACCATTTAAACGAGAAAACACAACTACATGTTCAAGGCTAAAGCAATTAACGATTAACAAATATTGGGCGGCACACAGCTAGAACCAAAGAACCATCACAAAATTGCAAGCTCCTGACTTTCATAAAGAATGTGGCAGGGTTAAACATGTTGGTGAGCGGTTAACCATGCGGGATTCATAACCTTAGATATAAGTGTTAACATCACAACAAAAGAATACACTGTAAAAATCAATTTGAAAGGGCTTGACTTATCAGATCGCCACGACACTCTAAAAACCCCAAAAAAAACCAACTAACAAAAAGACAAAAGACATTAAATTACCGGCGATCTTAGAGTTTAGTCACAGTGACGAATATCTAGTTCGAAGGCAATAACAACTGAATAGATAAAATATGTCTTCTAATTCTATATATTGTGTAAGCAAGTTTAAACAAGTAACACTCAATTAATCTTAATATAATAAAAAAAAAAAAAAGAGAAAAACCGCATGCCAACGGCTAATTCACATTGCTTAACATAGAAAAGGTGCTCTATGACTCAGTACACTTTAAGCTTATAATGTGAGGAATTGGCCTTTATATTTGGTGGTATGGTTGAACTACAATATCATCATTAAGAGGACTGTTAAAAATAATAAATGACATCGAATGACAAACATGGAATTTTACTTTCATGGTGACAATATGTGCGAAGTACTGTACCAAGCGCGACAGGTTTACTATAATGTAAGTATATTTCTGTATCAAGCTGTATATATATACGACAGTCAGATCGTACCAGCATGGTTAGTAATGCAAAAACCTCATGTTACTTCGCGGAATAGGCGATCTAGTTTTCACAAGTAGCATCACTTTTAAACGACAAATGGCTCTTTACTGTATTGTGGTCCTTGGCAATGTGTTTAAATTAAAAAAAAAAAAACCCTATCATCGAGAACAAACCTTACTCCCTACAAAAAACAATAGAACCAAAAATTTATTTTAAGGAAAATTAAGGATACTAACGCTTGATCAGTAAATGAAAATATATTTTGTGAAGTGTTAGTAAGCATCGCGACCCCCGAAAAAATGAAATGAATTATAAAAAACATCATCTAGTTTAAAGATAAATAAGGGATATAACTCTTGTACGGTAAACGCTACCTTCAAAACTCAAATGGACAAATACTTGTTTTGATAACACGGTGTCAACTACAAAAAAGATCAATAACTACTTTAATTATCATCCGGAATACAAACAACTTCTAATATTTTTAAGATATTTAAAGGTGTGACTCTTGAACTGGTCAGTTTCTGTTAGCTCCACGGACTTTCAGCTGGATCCATATGAGTTATGATGGTGAACCATTGGCTGAAATAAATGTCAAAAATATCAAAATTGAACTTAACCTGTATTTTATGATTCATTAAATCACGTTTAAACATGAAATCTTTTATAGTCAAATGGTATTTTATTATCACCCCGGAAACAAATAAAAAAATAAAAAAATAATTTGTTAAAGTAAACAAGGGGAATAACTATTGACTATTTAATATTTCATAACGGTCAAAATAGAACTTGACCGGTGTTCAAAATTTCAGTGTAGATGAAAACTAACAGAGAGAGATAGTATAATTTAAATATTAATCAGAAAACATATTAATTTTACATATTTTAGATTTGTTGTAAACAAAATCAAAGTAGATTGTGCTAACTGTATACAAAGCGGTTAAACCCTTTTTTCAGACAAAGCCAATGCCGATCACATTTTAAATGTTTACAAACAAAGTTCTCCATATTTTTCATATGACGTTATAGTTATCAATAATGATGTTTGCGGACACAATAAGATAGCTCTCTATGTCTATAGATTGTTGTGGTAAAACTGGTTAGACAAACAAGAGAACAATAAATTATTTACGATTTATTTTTGCTTTATTTTGAATGCCAGATTTAGTAACGATGTAATAACAAGACAGAAGAAAGAGGCGATAAGAGATTAAGTTTTTAGACAATTAAAATTAATTAAATTAAATAATCTTAAGGGACATTTTTTTATGGGAAATAGTCTTTTATGATAATCCTGTAAGAAAAATAATATCCTATGGGATTTAAATATTTTTTAAATCCTATAGTATTAAAATCCTGTAGGATATTAATGTTATCCCATAGATAAATCTCCCATGGGATAAAATATCCTAAGGGATTTAAATATCCTATAGGATATTGAAAATATCCTACGGGATTATGACTTTATCCTATAGGATTTCAAAAATCCTATGGGAGAAAATAATATTCTATAGGATATTGACACGGATTTCACTCGTAATGCCAAAAAAAATTTAAAATTGTTTTACATATCCCCAGAGGTATATTATTGCCAAGTTTGATGATTCTACCTTAAAAAAATGTGCTTCCAATTTGCACTCACGAGAAGTGCAAATTAATCCGAAAAACTGTTTATCAATAATGATGTTTGCGAACACAATAAGATAGCTGTCTGTGCCTACAAATTTTTGTGGTAAAATTGTTTACATAAACAAGAGAACAACAAATCATTTATGATTTATTTTTGCTTCATTTTGAATGCCAGATTTAGTAACGATGTCATAACAAGGCAGTAGAAAGAGTCTATAAAAGATTAAGTTTTTAGGCAATTAAAAATTAAGTTAGACACCCCGTGATCTGTTTTCCATAAGTTTATAACAATTACATGTTTATATTCAACAAAACTAGGCATTAGCTCATCTTTCACCAAGTTGAACATGCTCTTTTCTATCTGAGTATGGACATCCATCCACCAAGCCTGTCGCCAATTCATCCACCTAAAAGTTGTGTCTTCTTTGTAAGAGAGAGACCGAAGATACCAATTGAGGGATATTCAAGCTCACAAAAACCAACAACGCCAAGGCAAACAAAGAAAAAAAGAACAAACAACTGTCCGCCTAACACAATAGAGAAAACTAAAGGCGGAACAACACGAACCCAACGGGATGATCTCAGATGCCCCGGAAGGGTAAGAGGATCCTGTTCCAAATGTGGCACCCGTCGTGTAAAACTGTAAAGTATCAAATGTTTGATCAGTTTGTATTTTGCATTTAAATTCGGTAAATAATAATCCGATTAGAAGCCCACCAGGGTATCACTATCCCAGTTGCTCACTATTTCCGTATTAGCAGGGAAATACAGATATTGTTTTATTGAAAGCTGTCATTTCCATTTAAGGAATACATCTTCATTGTTCATACCTCTGAAACCTTGTCCGGGTTTGGCTATTTTATTGGTCTTTCCGGTAATATCCGCTCTTCAACGTTTGTATTAGGTTTTGGATTTTCCAAATATTTTGGCCTCAATTATCACTAAAGAGATGTTAATTGTCAAAGAGAGGCGAAAGATACCAAAGGAACATTCAAACTCATCAGTCAAAAAATAAACTGACCACGCCATGGCAAAAAGGAAAAAAGAAAAAGACAAAAAGACAAACAACACTATACAAAACACAACATAGAAAATTAAAGACTGCCAAGTGGTGAAGTTAAAGTCATCCGTTCAAAAATTTTACGGACGCCTTAACGAGTTGGTTGACCATCATGGAATATATATTTTACAGATGACGACGGATAAGTTCCAATTGTCGTAACCACAATCCCGTCATTTTCCTTCAATGGGAACTACCGAATTATACTTATCACCGGGTTTGTACTTACATAAACGAAGAACATAATGGGTGCCACACGTGGAGCAGGATCTGCTTATCCTTCCGGAGCACCAGATATCACCCTCGGTTTTTGGTGGGTATCGTGTTGCTCAGTTTGTTTCTAACTTATGAGTTTAAATATCCCATTGATATTCCCCCCTTCTCTTTTGCAGTATAAATGTTCGCACTTAATATCTTGTCACATGACAGATCATCTTATGAAGTAGTATCCACAATACTTATGATTTATTGGACAAGTTCAATGTCACCCAAGTTTTATTTGTTAACATATGTGTAAAAATGTTATTAATTTTCCTTTTATTACGTATTTGTTTATATAAGGACACGTGTTGACACATTAAAAATAAAAATATATATAAAAACAATCTAACGACTATTATTTTTAAATTAACAAAACCCAAAATTAAGTCTCAAGAAACAATAACTATTTATCAAAAACAAAATGTTATTTGTGTTTGTACAAAGAAAATATGTTTATTATAAAAATGTCCATTATTATTTTGATATGGTAATAGACTCATAACAAGGAAGACGGAAGAGTCCAAATAAATTGGATATTTGTGGTGAAATTCGAACAAAGGTAAACATCCCACGTCATTTCAGTACACATATGTAAATCATATATATGATTTTTATAATAAAAAAAAGATAAAATAAATCAGGAGTATTTTTCTTGAATTGAATTATTTTAATTTATATTAAGAAATAATAATTACTAGAAATTCATCGTTTTTATGCTTATAACTGCTGTCAACAAGTTTAGCGATCAAAACTGCATGACTAATCCCTCATTTTTAAGATTACATTAGAGCTGTGTACTTAGAAGTAGAAGTATTCCCTTTTGGACTACAACAGTTCATCCCCGGTTTAGTTCGGTTCATATTAATCCCAGTACTGCCAAGTTTTCATGAAGCAAATTGTGAGATTTGGCCAAAATTGTAAAGATCACTTGAAGAGAAAAAAACAATAGATCAAAGGAAGATGCCGCAAAATAAGCATGAAAATGCGTGAGTCTCACACTAATTCAATCTTTTCTTTTTTTCTTTTCTGTATATAGCATTTGTGGACTGTTGTTCGTCCTTGCTTCGTTTTCGTTTGACCACGTTGTTATCCGCTTTTCTTTTCTTTTATTCAATCTTGTTATCTTCCACAATTTATTAATTGACATTTCGACATCAATTATCAAATATAATACAACATACTGTATGATTAGGATATAATAATATATTTTTTTTTACGCCAGACGCGCTCCTTCTCCACAAAAAACCCACCATTGATACTCGAATCACAAAAGTTAAAAAATGCCGAAAATAAAATTAATTTGCGTTCATGTGGTTTCCAGCGGCTTTTTAAAAACAAAAAATATGCATTATTTTAAAAGAGTAGCACTCAAGTTCAATCTTATACAAATCCTGTTTGGAGGTATTTTATTGATGAAAATAGTGGTTACAGTAAGACAGAATATACTTACTGAAAGACATTGCATGGGAGTCATTAAGGGCACCATTGAAAGTAAATCCTTGTGAGTGCATCCAATTTGAATTTTATGAAAGGTCAGCGTTATATTGCGCAAAGGAAGATGCAAGTTTTCTCTTGTCAAAAGTTTAAAGGATAATTTGATTCAAGGTAGAGACATTATTCACGAACGTTCCGTATTTTTTTCTGTCCCGGAAAGTCGACGGATGGTTAACGAACCCCCTCCCCGCATCAAATAGTCTATTTGCCAATTCCGTAATTCCTGAAATCAGAGATCATGAATGAGTTGTTTTCTAAGGAACATTCATTTTCATTGACAATAAAGAGCTATCGGAGAAAACAATTTTAACTGTGTGTAATATGTAATCTGCATGTCTTTTAATTATTTTTGTTGTTAAACTAAACATTTTTGATTAATGCTGTTTTTCCGGTTAGGAACCAGTTTACAATTAGCAAAGGGAAACAACTTGCATTAAAAGTATGTAATACCAGAATCAAGCCGGTAATTTGCAAATAGACTATTCGCAGCGCTCATTTAGTTTTCACAAATCGTCCGTAAAAGTAACGGAATTTACGGAACCGTTCCGCGATATGTCAACGTCTGAGATGATTTTATAGATCCTTTAAAGTATATCATTTTACTATGTTGATAACTTTATCATGTTTATATCTGAATCCTAATACATAGCTCTTTTGTTTTTACTTATCTATACATTTCTGGATTTCAAATGATTAGTTTTGTGTGTTCTTATGAAGATAAATCAAGAAAAGTGCGTCGGACGCACGGAATTAACAAAGGGATAATTTTTATTTACTAAGGAATGACTTTTTATTTTCATTTTCAGAGTTTTTATAATTGTGGATAATGATGAACCATTTTTCCTGCCGAAGGACTGTGGTTCTCTCAGGGCACTCCTGCCTCCTCCAACAACAAAAACTTACCGCCACGATATAACTAATAGTGCTGAAAGTGGCGTTTAACACTGACAATCAATCAATCAATCAATCAATCAATCAATCAATCAATCAATCAATCAATCAATAAATCAATCAACTATTAATTCAAATTCAAACATTTCACTATCCGCGCCGAGAGTGCTCAAATATATCATAATTCCACGATATGTTTAGCTTTATTGTAAAAGCTCTCCTCGTTTTTACTCTTATAGTGGAGTGACAAATCAAGAAAAAGTCTTTTATTGTAAGAGTTTAATGGACCGACTTACCTCACGGTTGAAAATCCAAATGATGATAGAGTAAACATTATACTATCATTTTAGCTCTGTCGTAGAGTTTTCCCACGGTGCAGTTTTTTGTAAAATCGCGATAAAGCGTGATTTTCCGATTCTTTTCTTTTTTATTCTGAAACACGGGAACGCTGATAATTAATTTCTGAATGAAGATATCAGCAAATATTTGCTATGAAATGAAAGAGTAATGTATCAGATGATAGAACATACACATCAACTTTTACAAGCCCTTTTGTAATACTCATCATATAGCAGTTTACTATTCAATATTCACCTCAATAAGTCATGTGCGCTCCCTTTTCCTACTTTCCCTTGACTTGTGAATTGATGTGTTTTTCACCACGAATTAAATGTGCATTTTCTAAATTTTTGTAAATAAGAATATTGATTTGTATCAATGTTTGTGTCTAGATGTTTGAATAAGTACAGATGTTAAGGTTTAATAACTTTTGGGGTATTTTTATTCTTGTTGAGTTTTTTCAAATAAACTAATTTTAAACCACATTGGAACACATCCGCATTAATCCTGAAAACGTTGGGCAGTGCTAATTCCATTAAATAAGAACAAGTAAAGTAGCAAAGGTCGTGTTATAAAGCCTATACGTGTACAAGAAGAATACATTTTGAAACATTTAAATTATGGAAAAACCAATGCTCAACAGCGTGTGATGATGAATTAACTTGCGTTAAAACACGCTCCATAGCATTACCATCAGACTGGTTCAAATGTTTATTCTGCAGACAAAAGTCATACAACGAGATAAGGCATGTCGAGTCATTTGAGCGTGTCGATTATGCATGTTATGTTTTAAATGTCGCAAATTACCAGTCAGACTATCCAGCGATAAGCCTACTCTTCATAGATTACTTCAAAGACAAGGAGCTGCATCATTCAGCATGCGGCTGAAATGAAAAAAATAACTTGCTTCTGATGCCTCAAAACAGTCAGAGCATGCTCTTGTTTTCCAAAAACTAGCAGAAAGTCTACATGATGATCTGTTTGTGAAAACAAAGCATTTTCGTAGTCGTAGAATTTGCCAGATACATATTGTTACTTTCTTCTAGACCCTTCATAATGCGGAAAAAATTGTGAAAAGCAGTTTAAGATCGTTAGAAATTTCAGATTATTACTATCTATTCCTACAACTTTACAATTTATTCCTATACCTCTGATAAATATTTGTGCCTGGTTAGTAGATGACAATTATTTTCATATGGATAATGATTACAATGCACTCTCATGTGATACTGTACGAAAACGTATACCTTTAGCTGAGTGTGTGACATCCCTGCATTAAAAACCAGTACAATCCTGCTCGGAGATGGTATGGATATTGTACAAAGTCCTTATGTAAAAAGGTACAACAGTTTTGGAGATTTTGCTACGGATGCCTTTAAAACCCTAATAGCTTGTTTTAGAAACTTTGAGTGTGTCGTGGACAACATTGATCCTAGCGGGATATTTTCAAAATCTATAGACAGTGAAGCAATTTGTGCCGGATCTGTAAGTGACTGAAGAGGCAGATGTTAAAATTATTCTGCCGTCTCTGTTTGCAAATGAAAAAAATGGTAAACAGTTATTCCAGGGGTCGCATTATTCTAAAATCATCAGATACTTTTTTTATGTATTATTTCTAATAAGATATTTTCCTCAGATGTCAAACATAATGATTTGTGGTTTCAGAATGGAAGCGTTTCTACAACCAAAGATGCAAGATGGATTTTACCTGTTCACGACATATGCAACTTAATTTTTAGTTATTGGAACTCTGATGTCTGGCACACTTCCAGATGCTTACGCTCTAACGTACAGGATGCGACACGTCTTCCTTAATAGGAATTGTCAAAAAAGACAGTTATAAGGCGTCGAAACAAAACCCATGCATATATCAAAGTTTGTCAATCTAGCTGGTTCTAATATTGACACATCTGTTACAGTGAAAAGTCAATTCATCGCGGATCTATATGTCGCCAGACGCAATGCTTAATCAGTACATGGCGATCCAAAGAATCTCAAGAGTGAAGTCGGCGCTTTCTAAAGGAGCTTCCTTAGTGAGACTAACTCCTTCAGAGGCATCATTCAGACAGCACGTTCTTAGAGTTTCACTCTAAGTGTACGTCTGGATGAATGCTTATATCGCCAAACCATCACCTAGATCACCTTTTAAATATATATATGGGGAATAGCTCTATAGTTTCAGTATATTTTGAATCCAATGTCTTCTGACTTTTTACAGTACCTTGTTTGCACATGTAAACGCAAAACTATTTGTAGCAAATCTTGCTTATGCTACGAACAAAATTTGTCGTGCACCAGCATTTGTTGTTGTCAGGGCAGTGGTGATTGTAGAAACCAGCTTACTCGTCAGATTGTTTTAGAAGATTGCTACGATAAGGATGATGATTGAACTATTGATCCAATATTTCATGTTTTCTGCTGTTAGGGGCCTCAGATATGGTTGGGCAGCTCTATCTTTTTCTTTCTCTCTAAAAAAAAACCCAAAACAAAACAAAACCAAACAAACCAAAACCAAACAATTATCTCGGACCTTGACCTCGGTTGGTGCGCTTTCAAACCATACTGGGAATATTTTTGTATCGAATATTTCGGAAGTATTACATACCATGACATCCACATATTTTTGTCTTATGTCCCGTTACCTTTTCAAATGGACGTGCATATGTCTAGTGTTAGTGAAATATATACCTAGACGGCTTCCTTTGTAGCGTAATATCTCTGTTAATCGTGTTTGTTTGTAATTCACATATATCGGTTTTAGTCATGTCTGCTATATATTCCAATGTTTGTGTTGTTCTGTAAAAAGGGGGACACAAGCTTTCAATATGTAATTGCTCTTGTACTGATTGACTCACGAACATTAAAAAGATCATATACTATCGTGTTCATGCTGACATTTATGCAGAAAATTTTTGTCAGTTATCATGAGGGACTTTCGAGAAATTGTCCAAAATGTCCAAAAATTGCGATTTTTTTAAAATCCCCCCTTTTGACCTTTGACCACAGATTTCAAACAACTGCACCACTTTGGCACTCTACGACATGCCTTAATCAAAGGGTATTATGTTTATCTTCAAAATAAGACCAAAATTAGCCATGAGGTATTTCGGTCCATTAAATATTTAGATTTACCTTACTTGTCACCGTACTATTATTAAATATATATTTTCTCACTCCGTTGGTCAAAGCACAACAAAATAAAACTATTTATACACATCTAGTTCGAAAAAATGTAGGACACAGCTCTCATGATAATTCATGCCTAAAAATTATTATCAGCAAATTTACGTCACAAATATTTCTTCTAAAATGTTTTAATTAGCCTTGACTTATTTTATCCTAACCTTCAGTGATTGCATTCTGTTATATCTAAAAACAATTGTCTATTTTTAAGGAATTGGACCTAGATGTCTTTTGTATTTTAATTGTTGTTTTGGTTGCCGTCTCATCGACATATACCTCATATCTCGTATTGTTATAACTGTGCAATAGGATGTAATTCACATGTCAACCGTGTGGTTCTAACCTCGTTTTGATACGAGTTTGAATTGCTTAACAATTGAACTTTAAAAGCTGAATCCTTTTTCGCTTCTTTTCTTGTGTGTCCATACATCTGTGTAGTTTGAATTTTTGATTTTGTGAATTTTTTCAATTGTCTTTTTTTTTTAAACTTCTATTACATTGAGTATCTACCGATACTAAAACGATTAAAAATGGTTCGATTACACTATAAATAAAGGCAACAGTAGTATACGGCTGTTCAATAGTCATAAATCGATTAAGCGAAAACAAATCCGGGTCACAAACAAAAACCGAGGTAAACACATCTACTATAAGAGGAAAACAACGGAACAAGTGAGTTCTTAGAGAGGGGTTAATTTATATAAAACTAAAACCCTATGCAGTGATGTATTTCCGAGACGCGATTTTGCATTGAAATCATCAAAACACTTCAAGATTACATTCCTAAAACTAGGGGTACAGTTTGTTCTTGTGTTGTGCTGTTGCACCACTGTTCAGGAGAGAGTTGGACACTCACACACATGTTTAACACGTAACTGTAATTGTCTGTCACAAGTCAGGAGCCTGTAAAAATAATAAAATACACCAGCCTTGACGTGATTGTCGTTTGTTGCTTTATATAATATATGTTTTTCGTTTCTTGATTTGTACATGAGTCAGGCCGTTAGTTTATGTTAGTTATGTCGGGGCCTTTTAAAGCTTGCTATGCGGTATGCGTTTTGCTCATTTTCTTTGCCGTACGGTGGCAATTAGCTGCTAAATTTTACGTCATTTGGTCGCAGGTGGAAAGTTGCAATGATACCACATCTTCTTATTTTTATATAATAACCGATGCCCCGTGTAGGGTGAATGCCACACTCGCTGCTCGTTTTCGAAACTTTGTAACAACTCTCAGACTCAGACAAAAGTTTATGCCTATTTAACATACCCTTATTTTCCAGTGGCAGTCTAAATTTCCCACCTTTCTTACCGGTCTTCCCATCTTGCAGAACATACTCATTTTGTGATTGTTAATCTGTTCTCGTTCGGAATATGCATGACATAAATTGAAACTGGGGTTAAGTAGGTAACATTCAATCAATTATTCGCGACGAAGTGAAACTTCCTTATGTAACGCAACATTGAAAAATAAAACATTACGCACTTTCTGTTATATTTATCGGTCAAGCCAGTGCCTAATGTTAAATAGTTTTATCTTGTACACCATGGTTGTTGTTTCTTCTCCATAAAGTTGTATTTAAAAGGTAACAAGTAATCTAAAAAAAATATGATGTATAACCCTATACCAAAGATAACCCTATGGCATTTTTATTTATATTAATGCTGACCTGGGAAATTAACACTATTATTGTAAATTTATGAACGTACAATGTATGTATAATTTTGGAAAAAGGATACAAAAATACATAATCATGAAAATTTTACAGCTAAAACAAAACTTTCAAGAACATTCTAATAACCTATTGTATTTGAAAATAAATATCCAGATTTCATGACAAGGTCACAGCTAAGTATTCTGCAACCAGCAGTAGTTCCTTAATTCTGTTAAACTACAAGCATTCGTACAACAACCACAAATAAGTGTTTCTGTGGCATTTAATTTATCTTGTAAAACATCTGAAATAAAAATGATATAGTTTTTAACATGTCCGGGAAATGTTTAAAAGTTAATTCATCAATGCAACATATAAAGTTCCCCGTTTCTTTTCTCAATTATATAATGTATAGGTAACACCATTACTAAATGATACCTGTTTCTAATTGTTAATTTTAATTATATAGAAACACAAGAGTGCAATAAAAAAAGAAGAGGGCTTATACATTGGGTCGGAAGAAGACACTTTTTATACAACGTTTTTAAATACTTTTTCAGCAAATCCGCACTGAAATAGGCTTATATTTCTAAATACTGCCGAAGAGTGACTTAATAAATCCTTAACGGATATGTTCCAATTGTCGTAACTACAATTCCGTCCCCTTTTCACCGAATGTGACCTACCGAATTAGACTTATCACCGGGTTTGTACTAACATGAGCAACACGACGGGAGCCACATGTGGAGCTTGTGGATCTGCTTACCCTTCCGGAGCAGATCACCCCCACGTTTTGGTGGGGTTCGTGTTGCTCAGTCTTCAGTTTTCTATGTTGTGTTTTATGTACTGCTGTTTGTCTGTTGGCCATTTTCTTTTTTTGCCATGGCGTTGTCAGTTTATTTTCGACTTATGAGTTTGAATGTCCCTTTGGTATCTTTAGCCTCTCTTTTAGCATTACATAAAATCACAAACAAGCTTTTACCCTTTGACAAACGATATTTTATTCTATCTTTAGAATATTGTCTCATTGAGTAATATATAGCCACTCATACCATTTCATTAAATGCAATGTAACATAGAAAATAAAAACACCATATGTTTTAAAATTCATTCAAATATGGATTAAGGAAAGCGGTCCATGATTTGAAGAAATAAGGAAAGCGGTCCATGATTTGAAGAAATAAGGAAAGCGGTCCATGATTTGAAGAAATAAGGAAAGCGGTCCATGATTTGAAGAAATAACCATGAAAGTTTCAACCAAAATTGACTGACATGTAAAGCGGAAAGTATAAAATTGATTTATCGTTGAACGAAAGCATTTTTTTTATGATTATCATGGAAATGTCATTTGCAGTATCAGGGTTAATTTTATTTAAAACACTAAGTGTGTTTTACCCCCAGGAATAAAATATCTTCGCTGTATTTTGGAATTTTCGGTTTTAAATCTTCTTCAATTTCCTATGTATCTAATTTGGCATTCAAACTGTTATGATTCAAGTGCCACTGACGAGTCTTATGTAGAAGAAACTTGTGTGTTGTGCACAACTGGTAAGCCTG
The DNA here is from genome assembly GCF_021869535.1 of Mytilus californianus. Taxonomy (NCBI): domain Eukaryota; kingdom Metazoa; phylum Mollusca; class Bivalvia; order Mytilida; family Mytilidae; genus Mytilus; species Mytilus californianus. Next base: position 16,377,549 of record NW_026262626.1, read on the forward strand.
GTATCTTTAATGAGTTTTAAGTCATCATATTTATGAAATCTTACCAGCAATATGTAATTCTGCGTTCGGAGAAGATAAACTGCATATCAACTCCAAGATGCTACGAATTTCCAAATGGCAGTCCTTAAACATTGACAATGAAATAATTTCCCCATTTCCACACTGAATTCGTCCAAAAGATTTTTGAGAAAGAGCAATGATTATAAACAAGTAATAACAAAAATATACAGCAAACATTTTCATGATAGAATCATTTTCATAAAAATGGAAAATGCGAGTAGAAACAAGATAAATTGTATGACAGAAATAGACACACCTCACTTATACGTCTTAATCCTGATAGGCCAAAGATATATTTACAAGAAATACACAAAGAAATATATTAAGACTATATGAGTTATGGAAGTTTATTTATAGAGAAAAAGTAATGTGAACTTGAAATATTATATATAGGTTAATCATTTCTTTAAGCCATATTTTTCTTTTAAGAATGTATGATAAGTCTAATCTGCAAATATTTTGATTTCTTTATATGCATTAAAGACCGAATTTTGCTCTATTTTACGAATAAGGTTATAAGAAAAACTTTGAAACCCAAAAGTTGTAAAACTGACAACAAGAAATGTAAGAAAACAACAAAAGGTCTTGTTTATGGAGAAATTGTGGGGAAAACATCTTATTTTTTCTCAAAGAAAACGAGTTTGTTGAAGTGTAGAATTAAAGGGAATGTTGTAGCCTGTTACCTCATTGTACAATGTAACAAAACATTAATGCAACATGTGCAATGGGTTAACAAAGTTACGAACAAAGCATTAATTATTAATTTGTTCGGTTAATACATTTTTGCTCAATGTTGGCAAGAACTGCGAAGTGAGCTTGCGGTTCAGAATAATTGTGTTTTTTTATCAAATGTATTTTCAAAAAAATATATCATAGAACATATCACGTTATTATACATACAACGTAAGCTTCGGTAATAACTCCCTTTAGTTGTTCGCATCGCAAAAAAAAAAACCAACATGTACCAGTAAAGCCAAAATCAAAAATGAAACTTCGAACGCATTTATCAGGCAAAGTACCAAGTAAATAACAGACAGCAAGCTTGTTACTTAATATGTGTTAGATTGACACAGCACATCTTGTTTCTTAATTGTGAATTTCCAAAGAAAAAATCCATTGTACTTTCTATGGAAAAACATTAATTGAATATAAGAATAATAATCGGTACATTTTTGAGAAACAAAATGAAAATAATGCTACTAATATTAGATTTAAATTGCCATTTGATTACTAATTATTCATATTTTTTTCTTCACATGTTTGTTATATTTAGTCATTCAAAAGTAATAATCTATTCCAATGCACATCTGAATCACGTTACAGATACCTGTACTTTTAAAACATTACGCAACCAATGAACTATTTTTTCTACAATGAACAAGAGGTTGCGGTTTTTAATGAACTTAAGAACACTTTGTGGGCTATCAGAAATGTTTACAACTATAATTAGTATAAATACGTATATGTTTGATAACTTAAGGGTCGTACATGTCTAGTTTTGACAAATAGAAGGTCATTAAACCAAGTGACGTATTATCTTGTTCACATAGAATATGTATTTTTATTTACATTGTACGTACAAGCGAAAGAAAACTAGTTTACTCTCTCCGAAACAAGGAAGTAGTTCCACATCATCCATATTGTTTTATCTGAATGGTTAAACTGCGATTTCCGTACTTGATTGTGGTTTTTATTTTTTAGGTGTTAATTAGTTTATTATTAGGACAATGTAAGATGGGAAGCTAGAATAGAAAAAATATTTAACAGTCTGGTGGAAAAGATTTTTGTCCTATCATAAAGGGGAAACAGATTTTCTGTCTCGATGTTTTCCGATAATAACTCTTATTTTGTAGTACATTTAAACGACACCATATTTCCACGCAGGTTGATGTTGAAAAATGGTGATGGTAACAGCTATCCTCAACTGACAGGTATAAGTTACACCAATTACAAAATTGTGTAAAGCTTTTCAACAAATCACATTTTCATATTTGACCAATGATAAATGTAAAAAATGTTTGAAATTTAAAAATATTATCGGTATCAAGTTTCAAGGGTTGTTTACAGTTTTATAAGTTATTTAACACCAAACCTATTTTCCAACTAAAAATATGACACATTTAATCATCTATTTTAATACTACGATTGATATGGGCGGGAACGACTATCCTTCAGTTTTCAGGATACAAAATTACCTTCATAGAAATAATACACAAATACTACTTTTTATTTACCATCTGAACTTCAAATTATAAATATCTGTTTTTGGTTTTTAAATATTGAAACAGGGAACATAACAATTTATTTACTTATTGTATATCTCTTTTTCTTGTTTGAAGGAGTGTTTCTTGTTTCTTGTTTGAAGGAGTGTTTCTTGTTTCTTGTTTGAAGGAGCGGAGCCGGATCTGAATATCCTTCTGGAACCCCCGAGATCATCCCAAGGTTTTGTTGAGGATTGTGTTAGTATTTTCGTCGTCTAACCTTTTTTATCCATGATTTTGTCAGTTTGTCTCGACTTCTGCGTTTTGAATGCCCTTCTTTGTATATAAAAAAAATCGTATTATAAAGATTAGTATATGTTTTAATCAAAATTTAACAACAAAACATATATATCCCTTTGTAACTATATATTTACTTATTTTGTTTTTTTTATGGGATTTTATGTATTTTAGGTTAATGTTCGTTCAAATACCGATGAATTAATTCCTGTTTACATTAAATAATATGAGATGATAACAGCTATGTTTAACTGACAGATATAAGTTGAATAAATAATTAGGTAAAGCTTCATCATCCCTTTTTTAAAAACTAATTACAATATTTTTTACCAATGAGAAATGCCAAAAAATCATTGAAATGAAAATATTATCGGTATCAAGTTTCAAGAGATGTTTACAGTTTTTTCAAATAATGTTTAAAACAAAACCTATTTTCCAAATAAATATATGACACATTTTATCATATATTACTTCAATAACAAAACGGTGAACCAACTACCCTTAGGTTTTCAGAAAACATAATTATCTTCATAAAAAATGCACAAATACTACTTGAAATGTTATTAATTCCCTCCACTCCCATTTCGATGTAAGTAAAACAAAACTCAACACATAAGTAATGATAATCATATTTTGGCATAAATAAACATTTACAATCATACATATGTCATAAATAATTTTTAATTTAAAGTCCATATTAATTATAAATATTAACCTCTAAAATATATAAATGCACCAGTCACATCCCAAAAAGACATCAAATTCAGCAATCTGCATTATCTGAAAAAGACTAACATCTTCGATTTAATAAGATTTAATGCATGTACAAAAATGTTCAAGTAATACAAAAAAAAAATATAAATGGGCGGAAGGGTGGGTAAATTAAACGTGTTGAATTGACCAGTAAACTAATTCAAATAACAAGGGAATATGAAATTTGCCAGAAGTGAACAGATATTTCTATCAACCAATCAGAGGAGATTAAAATACGAACGATGAATTATGCATACAAACAGGTAACGAGTTATGTCGAAAGTATCCGAGATGGAATTAAGCATTTTTAATTAATTAAAAATTTACCAATTCCCTCCACTCCCATTTCGATGTAAGTAAAACAAAACTCAACACATAAGTAATGATAATCATATTTTGGCATAAATAAACATTTACAATCATACATATGTCATAAATAATTTTTCATTTAAAGTCCTTATTAATTATAAATATTAACTTCCAAAATATATAAATGCACCAAACCAACGGCCATTATAAAGTGTCCAGTGTTAAATAAAAACTACACTATAATATAAACATACCTGATAATACAAACAACAAATACTGGAATCCTGCAAACTAATAGAGGTTCACAGGTAAACCAGATGTAGAAGTAATGGTCTAGCCCAGCTTTCTTGACCATCATCTTCTGAAAATAAAGTTAAAAACCACAAAGTATCTTGACCAAAAAAGTACATGTAAATACAATATTCTAATTACAAATGATTAACTACACCTATAAAAAAAGTTTCGTATAACAGAAACGCCAAAATAACTTAAATATAATCTATCTTTACAAAAACATTTGTTTTTATAGATAGATCCTGATTGCTGAACAAATTGCTTGTAAGTTTAACAAATAAAATATTTCTCTTCAACGTTAACTTCGCCAATGCTTTATTACAATCTATAACAGTTTGTTTTGTGTCAACAAAATCTATGGGTCTTGGCAAAATTGCTGAAACTATTTTCTTTAAAGACGGTAAAGTGTTGCAAATAAAATCAATTAAATTATTGTAATATTGAATAATCAACTTGCTGGATAAACCATTCCCAAAATCGTTTGTGCCTACATGCAATAACAAGTGTGTGTATCTTCTCAACAGTGCTTTATTGTCTTTCACAAATTGATGAAGTGTGTATATATTAGCACCAGATATAGCATTGCATTCCAGCCAGTTAATGTTATTTACGTATTTGCAAGTAGAATCTGACAACAACAAAACCTTATTTTTTGACACATTGTCTACCAAAAAATAACAAAAAAAAATTAAATGGGAATTTCCTCAGCCATAGCTCGTGATATAGACAATTTGTCATGTAAATCAAATTCTAAATAAACGTTATAAGCATCACTACGCCAAACCCCGTGAAATTGTATTAACCCAGAAGGAACTTTACTGTGGAAAGCCCATGTAGCCCCTCCTCTGCGAAAAGAATGAGAGGAAAATTTAGAAGAATCTAACCCACACATTTCTAAAATGTCTCTGAGTTTTTTCTGAAAAAATGAATAACATAAAATTTTATTGCCTTTAGTTTGTGGAATTAAAAAGGCGGGGTCATCAGCATTGGCTGGTACTAGAGTGCACATACAATTGTAAGCATTATACGGACAAAGCGGGAAATCCTTTATCTAAACCAATGGTAACTCAAGTTTCCTATTACCATATTGAATGGTTTTTGACCATTCCATTTTAACCAACAAGTAATCACTATAAACAATGACGTTATTTCTGCATAATTGTTTGCGTGGATCAAAATTCTTTGCCGAAGTTGGAACTAGATTAGACTTTCTAACCATGAGAAAAAAGGCAAACAAAAAACAGCATCAGAAAGTTACATCAGACGGATTAGAAATATCAAAAAATTCATACATTTTCAAAAGGATATGTGGAGTAATAGGCAAAGCTCTGTGAGGCATATGAGGATTTTGACGAGACAAACCTCTAAACAATAATTTTATGGAAAACCAATCTTCCGTTGAAAACTCAAATCCTAATAGCAAATGTAAAGTCTTGACACCACTAATATAATTCTGAATAGAAGCTACACTCTTAAAACTTTTCCTTAAAAAATTTCCATATAGACAAAGAGTATTTACAAAAGTAGGTAAAGGTGACATATTGAAATATGTGTAAAATAAAAAAAAACAAAACAAATTGCACTTTCAAATTCTTGTAAGTTCCTTCTGCAAAGGCAGATTTCTTACACAGCTCTGTGTCATTCTGTAACTTATGTAGTTAAGTATCTACAATAAACAATAATAAAAAAAAATCACCAAGGTGAAGTAAAATTAAACGTGTTGAATTGATCAGTAAACTAATTCAAATGACAAGGGAATATGAAATTTGCCAGAAGTGAACAGATATTTCTATCAACCAATCAGAGGAGATTAAAATACGAACGATAAATTATGCATACAAACAAGTTATGTCGAAAGTATCCGAGATGGAATTAAGCATTTTTAATTAATTAAAAATTTACCTATCATCTGTAGTTTAAGACATATCTGTTTATGATTTCAAAATATTGAAAGCGGGAACATAAATTTAAATACCTAATGAAGATTCTATACTATATTTATTTTTGCAATAACGGAACATACTAGAAGCAAATATAAGTGAACATATTTTTCTTTGAAAATCCTTTTCAATCTGATTTCCATTTGTGATATTTAAACCATTCAGAAGCGTACGAAAAGTTTAAATACGTCTATAAAAATTGGGAACATTCTTCGTAAAAGGTAACTTAGACCTTAACCCTTAACCAACGGGTCGATTAGGGCCGATTGACGTTAACTTTAACTGCCATCGGGCCGATCGGACCGATGGACGTTGTCTATAACTGCCAACAGGCCGATTTGGACGATAAAGGTGTTCTTAATTTGCCAACGGACCGATTTGGCCGATGGTAAAGGTAAGTGATATAAAGACATTGATTTCAATCTCTGAAGGCATACACATAATGATATTCTGTCAATATGTTTTCTTTCACTCTATATTCTTCCTTTTTTCGTGACGTCATATATGCAATTCTATGATGAAACGGTGACGTCATTTTTAAAAGCAGCGCAATGGTTTCCGTATGTCCATGGGTACAAACTTTTCCATCAGAACCGGAGCAGAACACAATATTCCGTGCAAACCCTGGGCTTCGAAACCTGCCGGCAGCAAATTCAGCACCAGTGAAGTATTTCTATTTGCTGTTTTCAATTGAATTAATCAAAGAAATAGTCAGAAGAACAAACAGGTAAATCCATTTTTAAAAGAATATTGAAAGGAAAAAAATATCGTCAATATTGGTGTTCTGTTGAAAAACTCAATAAACAAAACAACTTACTATAATAAAATCAATAATGCTTCCAATTCGTTAGCGAAATAAAACATAACGGAAGAGACATAATTATGACAGATAGATTAAAATAATACGATTTTCGTTCTTTATATCATCTTGGAGTTCGAGAAAAGATGACAAACATTTGAAGGGGACGTATACTACTGTTGCCTTTATTTAAACTTTTCTACGGTTAAAAGTTTTATGACGGGTCGGTCTCAACAACGCTGTTAAATAGTCAAAGAACATGTCAACCGGTAATAAAAGCACGATAAACTTTCTCTTTTTGTTATACCTATATGCAGAAGTAACCGTTCAATTTGTGTCAAAAAACGTTTAAATTATTTCCTCCAAAAATCTTTGTCGTTTATATATTATTATGTTGGGTACGAAATAAGAATTTTTCTTTGCAAATCTAAAGTGTTGATAGAGGAACTTGAAGCAATTTCAAACACAATTTCAGTCCTGGAAAAGGGTATAATATATATTTCTTTTTCAATCCCCCATCCATGGTGCTTTATGATTTATAATAAGCGTAACTTCATCTCAAGTGGTTTTTATTTGTTGTTGTTTTTTTTTTATATTAATAACACCCAGCTTACGACCCTGCTTCATGATTTAGACCACTGCTGTCCTCTATGACCAAACAATTCTGTCGTTTTATTGTTCCTAAAAATGAGGTTTCTGTGGACGAATGTTAAATGGCAACCAAAAGTCATAACGTAATGAAGCAGTATAGTCCGTCTAAGGCTGCAAAGTTTGGAAATAAACTTTGAATGCTTTGTGAATCAGCGACCGGTTACATTTCACAAATGTCTGTGTACAGAGGGCGACAATTTGATCCAGTACCAGAAGGACAATTGCGGGGTACAACGGTAGTCATGGACCTAATGAGTGCGTCCAATCTTCTTAATAAAGGCTACCATATCTTTTGTGATAGCTTCTTTTGCTCACAAAACCTAGCTTCACGACGCCTTCAAAACAATACATATATTACATGTAGTTATATTAAGTAAAACAAATTAAATGTGGAATATTCACTTTATGTCGGTGTACAGATGTTTTTGTCATTTGTTCTCACAATTTATCGGTCTTTTGACATCAGTAGTTTCGATTTCGAAACAGAAGTAATGACATTTTAAGTCAGTTTTAGTGTTATAAAATTAAAACAAAAAAAACAAAAAAAAAACCACCAAACGAAAAAGAAAAAAAAACCGAACCGTCAGAAATAAAAGAAAAAAAAAGAAAATTAAAAACCATGGACGCGAGAAACAAACTATAAAAAATAAAGAACTGTTTTGCATTGAAAACTAAAACAGAATCACCGACCCCGTAAAAAAAACTTGGGTGAACTCAGGTACTCCGGAATGGTAAGCTTTTCCTGCTTTTTGAAAAAAACACCCCAGTGTGTATATAGGCAGTTCGTTTAAAATATTATACGTGCATTTCAATAAATATCTCTTAACAGATAGGCACATGTACGCCGTGGTACAAATTCATTTTTAAGTTATATATGTCAATAAAGAGCTTATGCTACATTGGAAAATGTTTCGACATAGAGTTTTTCTTTTTTTCAGGAACTCTTCGAAAGAATCTACCTATGCCACATACAATTCGTAATACTAATCCAACATCTGATGATCCGGTATATATAAGGAAAGGAAAAATGTTATGCGACGCATATAGGGATGCTGACGGGAAAAAACCGGTCCGAATGCTCAGTACAAAGGCCTTCATTAGGACTGTGTTCACCTACACGAAGACTGTTTTAATTATTTACTTATCATTTGATTATATCAAAATTTGAATCCATTTGTCTTTGCATAAATAAAGTTAACCAGATCATGTGCACATTTTAAAAAGAAAAAAACATCACTTATGGTGCATAACATACACTATCATTCAAAAGTTTTTGGATGCCTCAAATCTTGTTCTATTTACAAATATTCTATGTCGTAATTTCACAGATATTCATGGTATTGTAATTTATAAAATTCAACTTAAGATTTACTTATTTTTAACATTATTTTTATGCCGACCAAAATGTGCATAAATCCAGCAATCGGCACTTCGGTTAACTTGATTAATTGAAAAGTACGCCATGTGTGTAATTACGTTTACGATTTTATTAGGTTTTCAATGGCAAACGTCTCCGTTGAAGTAATATTTAGCAACGTCATCAACGTAACGACTTTTAAGCCTTTGAAAAATTCTGGCAGCGAAAAGGTTAAATGTTTTATGAATTTAGCGTTTCAATTTTAAAACTCGCACTCAGGGGTATTCTAGAAATACGTAACTTGTGCACAAGTCGGTCTTATTCAACACAACACAACTACTATAACATATTATTTGTGTCTTTTATCTCATATATACAGTAATAAACTACTAGTATATTTAATTTTGCAAACATCAGCTTTTGGCACATTGCGGCACACTACTTCATTTTCGACAAATTTGCAATTGTTTCAATGAACATTAAAAATATTTTTTCCGGAACTTATGTATTCTATTTGTCGTCAAAAAAGTATCTTAAGAGACATACAAAAATATCGTTTGTACAATTCAATTATCTCTTGTTGATGTATAGAATAATTAGAAGATATCTTTCAGTGGCTAAAAGTTCCATTAGGTATAGAACCACTAATTCGGCCCGGTCAGAAAGAACATACCAGAAAGTAGTACATGTTTTAAACAAAATAGTTTCTATGCATAGCTGTAACCTTGTCAATAAGTAAAGCATTTGGGTCAATTTGGTATCAAATGAAAACTTAAGGACTTGGGATCACTGTAGAACCCTTGTTAAAAGTTTCTTTTGAATAATAAAAAAATATATAGAATTAAGATAGGAGGGCATATTTGCCCTGTTGCTCAGATCAGAAGAACCTGGTTTTGTACTACCCAACTTCCGGGAACCAGTGCAGTCTAATATGCAATTAATGGTATGTTGATTTTTTCAGCACAAGTCAGGATAAAGTATAGTTTTGACATGAAATGATTATCACTTTATTCAAACTTAATACAAAACAGCTACGAATACCTGAAGTTGCAAAATTTAACATAGAAATCAAGGGGGCTATGAATTAATGGTGTTATTCCATTACATCTGTTTTGTGATTGGAATTCCTTTTGTATAATTACATAGAAAGAGAGATAAACTTCAGTACGTTTACCCTACATATACCCCTGCTTTTAGAAGAGTGCGGTATATAGTGATGGTGGTATTCGTCACTTTATTCGTTCGTTAGTTCACCAGTCTCAACTTTTGACTGACCCTTGCTCTTCAACCGCTCAATATAATTTGTGAAACTGTCACATAATTTACGCACATGATGTACTTGTACACCTAATTTATTTCTTCATCCGAATTTTATTTTTGGTTTACTTTGGCAGGACATGGACTCTCAGTTTCTCTTAGCAAATCATGGACTTCGTCATTGCTTTATATTTAGGGATAAACTCCAATGTAAATTCAAAAAGGGGAAGTCCATAAAAACATAAAAAATTAAACGTTGTCAACTAATAAAACGAGTGAATAACATCTGGCTTATTCCTGACTTGATATCCGCAACTTCTCCAAAATCCCTTACTAAAATTTATTGAAACTTTCCTGAACATTAACCTAAAGTAGCAATATACAGTTAGGAAAAAAAAATTAACCTCAGACATTTTACTCCCCCCCCCCCCCCACCCCCCTTTTCCTTGCTTTCTTACAAATTAAGCCTACAGTTTGCGTCATATATATGCATATGTATGTAATAAGTACCTTCCATAGATTTGATTTCCTGTAGTTAAACTGGTGACATATAATTTCCTTTTGGTGAATCCATGGCAACAATCTGCTTTTATTTGCTATAAAATATTGCAAAAAGGGGTGTGAAGATGTCACATTTTCCCCAAAAATTTGTTTAAAAGTAGAATTTCAATCCCTTAGAATGATACCCTTTCTGAAACTGTTTACATATATCTATCAAGAGATCCAATGAAAAGCATATGTCTTTCGTCTCATTTTTTTTGTAAAATTGCGTCAAAAAGTTCGTGTGAAAAACAGTGTGTGTTAACATTACAATAATTTCTGGACCTATGGCCAGTCGGGATATACGGCCTTCAACGATGTCCGTATTTGGCCATAATGGCTTACTTTTACAAATTGTGACTTGGATGGAGAGTTGTCTCATTAGCAGTCACACCACATCTTCTTATATCTATTCAAACATAAAATAACAAATAAAACATGTAAAAAATGTCTTGATAATCCTATAAACCCACTTTGAAGGCTTTATTAGTCCTCAGCTGTCTAAAAATGAACTTTATTACACAACAACTTTCATATTGGAAAAATCCACCATTGCCAAAATGCGAAACAATACTAACTGTGTATTGCTACCTAAAATGCTGATATTCATCATCTATTTTTTATGATTTAAATCATATTTATGGTTTCCTAAGAATATCATAGACTCTTTATGGTGAGGAAGGGGTATCATTTTGTTGGGTTTGTTCACACTACCTCTAGATTGAAGTAGATGCAGACTGGTTGAAGACATGATTCAAATGCAACATTTTGGAAACCAGTCAATACATCTTTATATATTATGTTTATATTTCACTCGTTTTGAACCATGCTTCGTGTTTTGTAAATGATAGGTCAAAAAGCTATTTTGATATCCAACCTTAAAAATGCCTTTCTGGATATTCAGCTTTTGTTTTTTGTCTGATCTAAGATTTTTATGATATCACTGATCAGATAAAGTCAATTTTGACCACATCTTACATGTTTACAAATATGTTAACCGAAATAATGATGATATTTGAGGTAGCAATAAAACTGTTGCCTGTGAAGATAGGTTTTTGTGGTAAAGCTGACTATAATCATTAGACATGATATATATTGTATAGAATATTTATCAAGACATTTGTTGTTTTCAATTTTTTACATCACTGGGTCGATACCTCTGCTGGTGGACTATCAGTCCCCGAGGGTATCATCAGCTCAATAGTCAGTACTTCGGTACTGACATGATTTATAACAAACTTTTCTAAAATTGTCCGTTTATAAATTTTGAAATTATAAAGAAACTAAGGTTTCAACTCCCTCAGGCAAAGTTGACCTTAGATGAATTTGGCTATTTTTTAGGTATTTTTGTCATATAGCTTTTCAACTGTTTCGGTACATATACATCCCTCGGATTTCAAATGTTTGGCATTGAGCGTTCCTGATGAAGGTAAATCCAGAAAAGCGCTTCGGACGCGTGAAATTATTAAATGTGTTGTTTTCAATTTTTTGTATATAATTTTTTCTGACAATCCATATTTAGTTACGTAACCATAAAATGGAGAAAAAAAGTAAAGTTTAAATTTAGGTAAAGAACCCATATATTCCACCTCCACATCTTAAAAAAATCTCATTTGCAAAGTTCTATTTAGAATAAGTTATACACATTGCATCGTCAAATTTCGCATGTTATGGTCGTGAGTATAGGGGTGAAGGGCTTAATATTGTACATTGGACATTAACATACGTTAATCCATACATTCATCAATCGAATAAATTACCTTTCAGAAACTTGGGTCCTATCACCTTGATTGTATTTGGCAAAACCTTTCGGAAATTTTGGTCCTCAATGCTCTTCAACTTTGTACTTTATTTAGCTTTTTTTTGTAACTGTTTTGATTCGAGCGTCACTAATGAGTCTTTTTGAGACGAAATGCGCGTCTGGCGTACACAATTTTAATCATGGTATGTATGATGAGTTTATTTTCGTCCTTCAATTTACCCATCTATCTATTTATCCACCCGCCTACCCACCCTCTCATACATTTATTCACCAACTCATCATTAGAAATTCATTTTCTTTCGTTAATTATATTGAAAAAATTTAACTATTTCATTATACATTTCTAAGTACTAAAAAACCACATGTAAACGCATTGTTCTTTTACTATAAGCAAATCATTTGAAAAATGTAAAATAACAAAAATACCGAACTCCAAGGAAAATTCAAAACGGAAAATGTCAAAATCAAAAGCTCAAACCTAACGAACGAATGAAAAACAACTGTCATATTCCTGACTTGGTACATGCATTTCTTTATGTAGCAAATGATGGATTAAACCTGGTTTTAAAGCTATCTAAACCTCTCACTTATACGACAGTCATATAGAATTCCATTATATTGACAACAACGTGTGAGCAAAACAAATAGACATAATAGGTAAAAATGTCTAAAATTGGGGTACAGTAGTCGACATTGTGTTATAATCACTATAAATACAAATAACTACTCCAACAAAGAAAAACAAAATGGCATAAAGACACTCTATATACAAAGTACATAAGCAAAAATGAAAGACAACATCACAAAAATGACCATAGCACTATAACACAATGGCGGGATGTATAAATACCTAGCCACGTCAAAAGTATATTACCAAAAATGGACTAAACAGTAAAGGTTAAAAATATACAAAGAGAAATAAAAAGAACATTATAACACGTAATTAAGATGATAAACAACGTCAGTACCTAGAATCTATACTTCAAGACCATATAAAGAAAACAGCTCATAAATCAAAAGGCTTTGTATTATAAGTCTCACGGTCAAATAAAACCCTAGATATACATTACTTACTTAACATGTTAGAACATAACAGATCATCGTTGACAAGTTCATTGTCAATTTCGATGTAAATCGAATTTTATATGTCCACAAAAATATATTCAGGGACGAGCACACGACCTAAAAATTGACCTAAAAACTGTTGTTGATTATCTTGTTTTCAATGACGCATTTGTTTATATAATAAATTAAATAGTGACATTTGTCGCAATAATAAACAAAATTAAGGTAAACAACTTTTTTCACCTTTTCAATAAAAACTATAGTCGCAGAACATTTTAAAACTCAGGAAAAACATAATGTAATTTGTGTATTTATAAACAAATATGTTTGTTATATTTTTAAATAATTATTCTGATTTAGTTATTGATTCATTGTTAGGAAAAGGAAAAAGTCTGAATAAGTCGGATATTTGTGGTAAAATTCAAAAGAAGGTAAACAACATATATCATATACGTTACAAATAAATAAATAAATTTTATCTTTTATTTTTTTCTAATTCAAATTTGAAATTAAAATTACTAGATGTTAAGAATTGTTAAAAATGTAAATGGATAGTCATTATTAGTGCTTCAGTACTGACATACTATTTGGGATTCTTATTTTTCGCCATTGATAAGTTTAGAATTTCTTAATCAAACATCAAGGAGGTTTTAACTCCCTTATAAGTCCCCTATTGTCATTTATCTCCTAACGTATGTAGATTATAAGTTTTTGACTTTCAAAATTTTGAGTTAGCGCCTCTAATTTGAAGGTTAATCCAGAAAAGCGCTTCGGACGCACCGAATTGATAAAGTGTAATTTTTATTCTCTATTGCTGGGTCGATACCGCTTGATGTTGGCTGTTACCCCTGATTGTATCATTAGCTCGTAATAAGTGTTTCGTTACTATATTGATATATAGCATTCTATTCTAAAATTTTCCGTTGGTAATTTCAAAACTTATTAAGATAAATAAGATTCCAACTCCTTCAGGAAAAAATGACCTTCAATAAATTTGATAATTACTTTAAGTTTACTGTTAGTCATATTTATCCTCTAGAATGCAAGTGTTTAAACGTCCTTTTCCGGGAATTTTGGGGTTTGAGCGTTTCTGATGAAGATTTAACAGGAAACGCGTAATTTCAAGCGTATGATTAAATATTGGCTAACACATATGCATGCCTCTGCTTCGGACGCCTCAAATTTTAAAGCCTTAAATTAATTTTCATTTACAATGATTTAAGTTTGGTCTAATAAAATATTTTGAAGTTAAGGAATGAATATCCATTACCCATAGCTCTGATTCCTTATTTGGAGCTTTACTATTGGTCCTTTCGGTTTTATTAATTCTTAAACGTTTGAATTATATTTTTAATTCCCAATATTTGATCTCCAGTTAACTGTAGATGTATTGTTTGTCGAAATACGAATGTGGTACAGTAGACTTAGTATCGTTGAATCTAATATCAAGCAGGAATGATCTTTTCCGAAACAAGATAGAAAAGATTTAACGTTTTCCAAGTTATAATGAATTAAAACTGAATGCAGAAATATTAGTATTCAAGTATAATGTTTTCAATGTGAATTCTTATAATTTGCATCGTTTCAGACACGAAAGTATTTAACTTGGTTTCGGAGAAAACCACAAAAGGGCAACCATTACAAATTATCTTTAAATATAATTTATTCAGGGGGATAATGATTAGAGTTAAAATCAGTTTACTGAACTGCAAACTTGGCTAATAATTTTTCAGATATTGTCTCTATAATAATTAATTTCTAAATTTATGAAAGATTGAATTTTATTAATATTTTGTTTTATTAATATTTTGTTTTATTAATATTTTGTGTGGGTTTAGAAATCTTTGTCTTAATTCTAGAAGGGTCCAATTCAAAATAAATCGTACACGATTTTAGGTTCGATGCGAAGATTTTATTTGGTGTGTTCACATTTATGAGTGTTAAATTAAAGTATGCGTCTTTTCTTGTTTGTTTACAGTTATTTCCAGCATTGTTTTTCATGTTTTTTTTTACCTGTTATTACTTTGATGTTTTTTTCAATTTGTTCTGATTTATTTTTATTTCCTTTTTTACTGTCTAGTAATATTATCACTATTACTTCAAATGGTTTTTCAGTGAAGGGGTAAATTATTAAAATTTCGATTCCACTGCACAAATATTATTTCTTAGACATTTTTTTAGAGATAAAAATAAGTAAATTTTCATTATTATGTGCCTGTTACAGGGTAACTTGATGCTGGTCTTTACTACAGGCAACAGTAGTTTACCGTTGTTCAACTATATCATATCAATGTTGATGGTGCAAATAAAGATGACACAACAGTAAGGGAATTAATTCTTTCTGCATAAATATTTTTTGATGCTGCACATTTATTCATATAATCTGGTTTTTTATATGCAAGCTTTATGGTTTTATTAACTGTCAACTGCAACTTTTTTTAAACAATGGTCTGACCGACAGAAGTTTTTTTTTTATTCTGAAAAACTTTTCATGGTATCGAAAAACCTCCTTACTGATGCCATACTTATACTTGAGTAAGCCAAAACAGTCCAGCGTTTTGCCTACATATGACAAAAACAACATGCGCAATTATGGTATAGACAAGAGCTACTCGGTTATATAAATGATCTATGAGACAACCGGGAAAAATACTTTCAGCTAAAATACTAAAATTCCAGGTCAAAACAGTCCATTAGTTGTTTTGATTTTTCTTTCTCTTAGCTATAATTATAAAGTCCCCTATGCGTTGATAAAGGCAAATTTGTTTTTAAAACATTTTGTCGGAAGCGTTTTAAATTATTTTAAACTACGCACTGATCAGATAAAGTCAATGTTGACCACATCTTCCATGTTTACAAATATACTAACCGAAATAATGATGATATTTGAGGTTACAATAAAACTGTTGCCTGTGTCTATAGGCTTTTGTGGTAAAGCTGACTATAAACATTAGAGATGATATATATTATATGGAATATTTATCAAGAAATTCGTACATTAGTTTTTCGTGACCTTTCATATTTAATTACAAAACCAAAACTGCTTGTTTTTTATAAGTAAAGTTTTTATTCATTTTATTCAGGGGAATAATGGTTATAGAAAAAATTAGTTTACTGACCTGCAAACTTGCCCATAATTTATCTGATATTATCACTGTGCTAAATTCTAAATGTATGAAAGGTTGAATGTTATCAATATTTTATGTGGATATAGAAATCTTTGTTTCAATTCCAGAAGGGTCCAATTCAAAATAAATCATTAACCATTTTCAAGTTCGATGCGAAGATTTTATTTAATGTGTTCACAATTATGAATAGTGAATTTTTGTATGCGTCTTTTCTTGTTTGTTTACAGTTCTTTCCAGCATTGTCTTTCTTGTGTTTTTTTTACCAGTTGTTACTTTGTGTACATTTTTCAAGTTGTTCTGATTTATTTCTATGTCCCTTTTTACTATCTATTAATATTACCACAATTATTTCCAATAGGTTGTCAGTAAAGGGTTCAGTAATTGAAATTTAGATTCTCCTGCACAAATATTATAACTTAGACATTTTTTATAGGCATAAAACTTAGTAAATTTTTCATTATCATATGCCAGTTACTAGGGTAACTTGATGTTGGTCTTTAATAGAGACAACAGTAGTTTACCGTTGTTCAACTATTGTACATCAATTTTGATGGTGCAAATAAATATAACACAACACTAAGGTAATTAATTTTTCTTCTTGAGAAAATTTATTGATACCGCACAGTTTTTCATATAATCTGATTCTTTAAATGCAAGTTTTATATTTTTTTTATAAAATGCCAACGGCAACTAGTTTAATTTGTAGCATTTTCTGCAATAGTCTTACCGATAATAGTATTTTATGAACCTGAAAGACAGTTTTCATAGTACAAGAAAAAAACAAAATATCATCACTGATACAGTACTTGTACATTAGTAAGACAAAACAGTCCTGCATTTTATCTACACAAAACAAAATCCACATGCCCAATAATATGATAGACAAGTGCTACTCGGTGGTATAAATATGCTACCGTTTGAATAAAATGTGACAACCTGGAAACAAAGATTTCAGTTGAAATACTAGAATTCCGAGTCAAAAAAGTTCATTACTATTTCCTGGTTTTTCTTTCTCTTTCTGTCCCCTATGCTTTTAGTAATGCAAATTTGTCTTCAAATAGTTTGACGGAAACGTTTACAAATAATTTTAAACTACGCACTATCAAATAAAGTCAATATTGACCACATCTTTCATGTTTAAAAATATTTTAACCGAAATAATGATGATATTTGAGGTTACAATAAAACTGTTGCTTGTGTCTATATGTTTTTGTGGTAAAGCTGACTATAAACAATAGAGATGATATATATTATATGGAATATTTATCAAGAAATTCGTACATTATTTTTTCCTGAACTTCCATATTTAAATGCGGGTTTTATGTGTAGCCTTTTTACTCCAATAAGCATGCAAATTGTAACAAATATATCAAATACTTCATTTCGGAATAAATCTATCAACTATATATATCAATATGCTACCAACAATTGCAAGGGATATTATAAATTAAAAATTTGGATCGGGAAAATTGATTTTTATAGCTTTTTTTATATTTTGCAGTTAGTTCACATGACGTGTACTTCAATATTGAGGTTTATCAGGTACACTTTAAGGTAATTGATTTCTCGGTTATTTCACGGAATCTTAATACATTGAGAAACTCCTATGTTTGGAATGGTAAAACAGGATTGTCGTCTCATCCCTTAACAGAAAAATAAATATTAGATATGAAAAGGTAATATACTAAATATATAATGGTTTCTTATATCTTTTTATATAATATATATATATTTTTTTATTTAAGAACTGAACGTTTCTTTTTTTAATTGAATTGTGGTGCAAATGCGTCTACCAAAGCAGATTTGGTATGAAGCGAAGTAAGGCTTCGTACAAAACATGTACCCACGGTTAACGCTTTTACCACCCTATTAACATGATTAAACTATATATAAAATATTCAATTCTGACAATCACATATAGATACTGCAACCATGAAATAAAGAGTTTTATCAAGCTTTTCGTATGTTTTCCTGTGCATTGTAGTGACATTATCATGTGAAGCCCGTGCAGTCCTGAATTCTACATTTTTTTGAGAAATAAATTATGATTTAGGAATGTCTCCCGATTGTCGTCAGCCAATCAAAAGTACAGATTCTTATGAAACACACATGTAATGTATTTATTTATATATGCTAAACTGGGATTTCAGTATTATATAGTATTGCATAAATCAAATGAAATACACAGTGGTTGAAAACAATGACCATTCGAAAACTGCATTTGATAAGCATTTTGTACGATGAACAAATATGAATGAGGTAATATGGTAATATCAAAATATTTATTACAAAAATATAGTTCTTATCTCATTTTTGTTTCACTTGTTGATACATTTTCATTGTCACATATAAATAAATGTATAGATATAACGATTATGGAAAACCAGTACACAATTATCTTATCATTGAAAGTGAACACAAAAATTGAAATTTACAACAAATTATTAAACATATTGTATATAAAATTCGAATTTCATGATAAAGTCACAGCTTCGTATTTTGCAACCAACAAAAGTTCCTAAGTTCAGTTAAACTGCAATCATTCATACAACAATCACAAATTAGTCTTTCTGTGGCATTTAATCTATCTCCAACCAGAGCACCTGAAATGACAATTATAACATTGTAAACATTTGTTTATACAAATAACGTAATATAAAAGGAACATCGCACTTCAATTTTACCGTTTATGCAACGTACAACTCTAATATAAAGGTTTGAAATTAATAAAGAATAATTGTTATGAATTATTTTTGAATTACATGGAAATACGCGAACGAAATAGGAAAATGGTATGAAATTGAAAACACTAATACTTTAGGGTGGAAGCAGACATTTTAGCAAAATATTTAAATATTTCGCTGAAAACTTTGAACAAAAAAAGTCCAATGATTGAAAATACTGTCGCCGTTAACGGACGAAAATTCCTGATATTATATGAAATAAAATATAAGAAATTTCTGTCTTACACAAGATATATTATTAAGTATATCTTTGGAGTATCATCTCATGCACTATTGTTCAGCCGTTCCATATCACTTTACTCTAATGCAATGCCTTAAATAAAATTTAAAACGACATATGTGTTATCTTATCTGATTCAGTCAAATATCGAAAAATGATTCTGTTCCATGATTTTAAGACATAAGTATGAATCTTTTAACAAAAATTACTCATATGTAGAAGAAGAAAGAATAAAACTTAGCTATTTATAAATAAAAGCAACGCTTTACAGTTATATTGGAAATAACCTGAACAGTATCAAGTCAATTGATTGAATAAATATTTTCAAATCAATTCATATATGGAAGAATGAATTTTTCGATGAATTTATGAATAACACACGAAACTTTCAACCCAAATTAACTAATTTATAGAATAAGAAAGTGTAAAATTTATATATTTACAAATAAAAGCAAACTTCGCAATTATCTTCGAAACTTTCATAGCAGTATCGAGTCAAGTAATTAGATAAATGTTAACTTACCATCAATATTTAAATCCGCATTGGGTGAAAATAAACTACATATAATTTCTAAGATGCTATGTATTTCAAATTGACAGTCCTTAAACATAGACAACGAAATAGTGTCTCCATTGTCACACTGAATTCGTCCACAAGATTTTTGGAATATTGTTAAAAGTATAAACAAGTAATTACAAAAATAAACCAACAACATTATTATTATAGAATAATTGTTATAAAACAGGAAAAGCGTTCACAAACAAGATAAGTTATATGACACATCCCACTTAAATATCTTATTCTTGATAGGCCACATATATATTTTACTAAGACTACACAAAGAAGTGTTTGTGTGAATTATGAAACCTTATTAATAAAGAAAAAGTATATAAGGTGACATTGAAATGGTATGTTATGGTTCATCTATTTTTAACGTTGCGTTGTCCCTTTTTGAAACATTAGACCGATCCAACCGGAAATCTTTTTTTTAATATGTTTTAAAAAATGCAGTTGAAAACATTTTTACTTAAAATCTTAAAATTTTCAAATAATAATTTTATTTTAGGAAAATATTTTAAAAAGTATTGAAAGCAAATTAGCCCTTAATCTTCAAAATTACTCTATTTGTTTAGATGATTCGTCATTTTCCCTTAGTTTTAAAACTGACAGCTTGCAGCTTGCAGCAAAAAAAAAAAAAAAAAAAAAAAAATGAAAATTGTTTAGATTTTTATATTATATTAAGGTATTAATTCAAAATCAGATTTTTTTTGTGAGTAGCACATTTGGTATGTGATATAATGATCATAAATGCAGATTTGTAAAAATTGGTAAAAAGGGGTTACGATACCCAAGGAACAATCAACACCATATGTCAAAGAAAACAGTCGAAACCATTATCGAACGAAGTACGAGGAAAAGAGAAAACACTACACATTAAAACTAAAGGTTGAGCACCATTCAAAAGCGGGGGTGTGCTTCGAAGGATTCTTTAAGTTATTTCAATAACTGTTAAACACAATGGACATACGATATTTAAGCAATGATTTATTAATTTAACCGCACTATATCTTATTATATATTGATTGTGAAATACTTCTGTGCTTGATTCCTATTCTCTCTCTCTCGTCATTATTTTGAAAAATATAAGGAACATGTCAGTGCAAACAACCAAAATTTTGGTCGATATTTTCATCAAGTATTTTGTTTTTCAAAATTGAGTTACCTATAAAAAACTTTTTATCAAAACATATTTTTTTCTGAAAATGAATTATGAAATAAGAGAAGTATTGGAAATAATAAAGAAAGGAAAATGTTTTGTCCCTTTTATGACAGGACAAAAATCAAATCAATATATGATTATATTTTCTTATCGTACATGTAGCATCCAACACTACTGCTCACTTATAAAATATTTAAAGCTAATGAAAAAATATATATAACTATGGAAAATAATAAAGATAAAGAAATATGTAGAATTTGAACCCACAACCTAGTCTCCCTATTAATAACTGTTTTTCACTCGCTTGTTCGTACAATGTAAACAAACATCAATATTTTTGTGGTCAAAAGATATCATATCGGTTTAATGACCTTCTGTTTGTCAAAACTTGACAAACATGACCCTTTACTTATCAAACTTATACGTACTTCAACAACTTAGAGGTGTAAACAATTTTTTGGCTGGCCTACAAAGTAGTCTTAAGTTCATTTTAAACCACAACATCTTATTCATATAACAAAAATAACAAAAACATGGTTGTGTAACGTTGTAAAAGTACAAATATATTCATATGTGTATATAGATAGATATACATATATATTTATAGAAGTACATTGCCGTAAATAGTAATTCATGATTCACCAAATATAGAAATTATATGATTTTTTTTTTATGTTATATGGAAATTATATTTTAATTTCAAATTATGTAAGAGAAGCGTTGCATTATTTTTTTTCCAGCAAATTTGACTCATATAATGTTAAATGTTTTGTTATTACCAAGAGATATAATTTTCTATGATAGCATATCAAACTGATTAAAATATTTGTCACTACAATAACATATCCATTTTTCTTATTTTCATTCAACAAGATTTTTTTGTCAAGTATGTTTTTTTAACCATAAATACCTGTGATATCACAAGTTTATATCGTGTAACTATAACTTGTTTCTGCTTTCGATTTTTTAATTTAATTTGACTTTAATGATACATGAATTTAGCGGCGCTCACAACTGATGGTGTTAATTACAGAACCTATCGTCGTACACAAATAATTTGTCTGTATGTTTCTGAAATTTGACCACACAAAACAACATATATGTTATAGCATAAGCTTCCTGTTTATGTCGTGTCTGAATTTAGACTCAACGTGTATCATCTCCTAACTTGGATCTGCACCCAGAAGGAAAAGTCAATTTCCCTAGTATTTATTTAATCAACATGATCATTTTCCGAAGCTTTTACATATTTACTAAAAATAAAGAGAAACACAGTTTAATGTATGTGATTTTAGGTTTGACAGCAGTATAAGATATTTCTGATCAATTGAGCCGTTAGTTTTCTCTTTAGAATTGTTACACATTTTGTCACGCCGGGCCCTTTTATAGCTTATCAAACGGTATTAGTTTTAGTCATTATCGAAGTCCGTACGGTGAACTAAAATTGTTAACATCCTCGGCAGCTGGTATTTGGTCGATAGTTGTCTCTCATTTTCAATCTTACCAAATCTGTTTATTTTTTAATAATTAAAATGATTTGTAAATAGTTTTACTGCATGAAGCCTTAACTTACCAAAACTTCCCTTACTTATAAATTACTTTTTCAATTAAAGCCACTTTGTAAAAGTCAGTGAGAAATGACAGAAATAACAGAATAGCAGTGTTGAAAAAACAACGTATGACAAAGTCAAAATATGAAATAAACATTGCTACGTTAACAGAATAGTAGATGTTGATGTTTTGTAAATAGATATTTATTTTAAATCTTTATATTACGAGATTGGATGTATTTTACGTTAATGTATGCATGGATTTCGGTGAATTCATTCAAAAAATCAATTTAAAGGAAATGACTAGCGATGTTTAACTGAGACTGAAGTCGATTAGAAATTCGAGTACTTGCAATAACACACATTTAATTACAAATAATTGC
This sequence comes from Mytilus californianus, assembly GCF_021869535.1. Classification (NCBI taxonomy): domain Eukaryota; kingdom Metazoa; phylum Mollusca; class Bivalvia; order Mytilida; family Mytilidae; genus Mytilus; species Mytilus californianus. The sequence goes on from NW_026262626.1 coordinate 16,400,580, forward strand.
GATTATAACAATATTATAGCTTAAACCTTATTGGAAATAAGAATATTATCCATACTGAGTTTGCGTGCATTTTGTATACAAAATTTATTTGGTTTCGAATTATTTGAAGGCAAACTGAAGTTTTCCATAAACTATGACCTATCATCTCATTTATTTCTTAAATAAAAAGGGTGGGGGACGCCTATCGTCGCTTTTCAGAATAATTAAATATATCACTGTTGATAAAATACACACGTTTGCATTATTTGAAATTTTATTTACAAACTGTTTATAAAGCTATACGTATCCGTGTTTTATCTATGTATAATATCTAAAATTTTGAAACATAAATAGAAAGATCGATTAGAACTTTTTTAATATATATAATAAAAATACAGCAATTTCTATTACATAAATAATCCAGAATTAAGAATATATACCAATTTCTAAATGAATAATGAAATAAGTTTATGGCTAGCAGTTATGTTTAAACATATCAGGAGTGTTAAAATACCCTTTACGAATATCAACTATCGCAGTGAATTTAAATAATCCACATTGTATTCTTGCAATCGGTTTGGTTGGTCTTCATTTTTGATTCAGCCATGCTGGATCTATGCCATAACTCTGGTTTTGGAGATGGTGCAGAATACTAAGTTGAATAAAATATCATATAACTAATTATGTGTTTTTATGACTTGCAGAAACTTTCTACACCATTTTAATCATCAACTGCCAACTTTTGACATGTTATTTGCCCTTAAATTAAGAAAAGATTGGTCAAACAACCCTTTTATTTTAGATATACACTTGCATATAGTTCCTTTGTAAATCAAAATTTATAATGATTTACTATATATGAATTAATTTGAAAAAGTATTTGTACAACAATTAAATCAATTGATAAGAATTTTGAAAGTATTATATTAGTATCTTATGCTTGTGTAAGTTGTTGTTCAATGAAATGTAGGACAACATGTGTATTAATTATATATCTAAGTTGATTCCCACACTTTTTTGAAATGGTATTATTCCAATTCTTTCCATAGGCAAGTAAGAGTCAGTATGATTATCAACTGCCATGATTTTCAAATAATTACAATCAAAGGTGTAAGTATTAATTGGAAACGACCCCAGGCTTAATTCACCACAGTTAATATCTCATGACCTGTTACATAATTAAATAGACACAATTTATTACACACCTAACTGAATACACAAATTCTTGACCTCAATAGTAATCCTACAAATGTGTTATTTATTTTAATCTACACTACACTAAAATATTCTGTTAATTTTGCTAGCTAGCTGAATGATTAATCAGATGTGGTTTTTTTTTCAAAGAAAAGACTTAAAATTAAAAAAATATGTATAAAAAATGCAAGCAAATTTTATTTCACTTGTAAAATCAGTGTCATTATCATCTGACATAAGTCAATAATCAAGTTCTAATTAATTAATTAGTTACAATTATCAGAAATTTGATTGAAATAATATACAAAATTGCATAACTCTTACCTGAGTATTTTCTGTTATAAAATTTATTTGTTTGTTCTACATTTATATCCCATTATATTGCTATTTAACAGTAATTGGAAATATATTAGTAGATATTTTGATCTGCAATTTGTTTTTAATGTACCAGTGTAGAAATGAATTTCATAGAAAAATTTTAATAATTGTCAGATATCAAATTTTAAATAGTAAGAAAATAGCAGGAAAATAATGAAAAACACGTTTGAAGGAAGAACAGACTACACCATTACCAATTAAATAGTTGGAAGGAAATAACAGAAAAAAAAACCCAACACAGCAAAATACTCTCAAATTGATTTCATTAGCTTCAAGCAGTCCATAATACGATATTATCTATTTATGACACATTGTTTTTTGTGATCTTTAATATCGATGTTCATTAGTTTTGCTTTATCTTGATTAATGTTCATTTTGTGATTCATGTTTTTTGACTGATAGATATATAAGAGGGCGGTTAAGTTTCCAAAAAAAAAAAACAAGCTTAATTTAATATTTGAATTTAATTAGTAGTTTTGTGTGTTTTCTAGGTTTAATTGATTTAGAACATTTGTTGTTGAGAAGTTCAGCTTTTAGTTCATATAGACTGAAGTTCCATGTAAGCTTTTACCAACGCTTGGAGTTGTTGACATCAAAATGGAATCATAAATGACTTTTGTGACCAAAATCGTCCAACGACAACTATAGAAGTTAAAGTTCTTATTGTCTTTCAGAAAGAGGCAAAAGTAGTAAATCGCCTAAAAACCTGTAAATCTTTTTTCAATATACAAATCAGGATAAAAAAATCTAAGCAATCGTATGAACTCAAACCGTGACGAGACCGGGTGCGTCGGTAAGCGTAACATGCTATGCATGCATGCATCACTTCGCCATGAGAATTCACTCAGTTAAATATCATAATAGGGGATAAAACACAATCGGTAAAATTACAGATTAGAGATCTGAGACCGCGAAAGTATGTCGCTAGTGAGGTGAGACACCAACACATCGTATCGGTCAACCAATTCGTGATGGTATACGTTAGCTTTAAGCAGTGTCGATTAAAGTCGTTTTCCTAATAAACCTGTTGGTGCAGTGTTTGCTTAAGAAGCACAACCCTGTTAATAAAGTCGTATAGTGTGAACATACATGAGCTTAACGTATAAACTGAAACATGTAAATGTCATACGAAGGAGTAGAGGCTATGTTACTGCCGAGAAAGGGGTAGTTGACAATTAGAAAGTTTAAATCATCATTTATTCTGGTTAGAAATCGTCCATCTGTGTCAATATCGAGGACCTGATCAAGATAAGTTACATATCTTCTACTTTCGGAAGTATCATTAATCTTAAGCGCATTAGGATACATGAGATGTAAGCATTACAATCTGGATTATTAGTGACAGAACGTCATCAATATATCTGAAAAGAAATTTAAAACTTTGCTAGGCGTTTTTTCTTTTTGTCTTAACGAATGTTCTGTAAAAATTATACTTCATGTTAGTACAAAAACAAGGCTACTAGCAGTGGTGCACAGTTTGTATCCATTGCAATATCACTCCACCAATCTCAAGAAATATGTTGTCAATCCAAAAATGCATCATTTTGATGATATTATCTTCGGTGTATTTGTTGTGAGTATCAGTGTGGTTCTTCATAAAGTAAAAAAATGTTCAACTGGAATTTGTATCTTCGATTCAATTTTTTGTAGAAAAAGCTCTGTTTAATGAGAAAATGTAGTCGATCCTTCAATTGAGCATTTGAAATAGTAGTGAAAATGTTTTCTAGATTTTGATATTTATGTTGCAAAATGATAAAGATTGTTATTGAATATTTTGAAGATTTTCTGAATTTGTAAGAATGCACATCTGATTGACACTTCTGGTTGAATAAATTTCATCACAAAGTTTCTTTGTTGACATGAATTGTCATTGATATGGTTGTATGCATAAATTATATGTTAACAAATTTTGAATTGTTCTAAATACTAAGTATTTTCTACTACATGAATTACCTTCGCTATATTTGACAAAATCGTTCGGAATTTTGAGCCCTGAATGATCTTCAACTTTGTATGAAATTGAGCGTCACTGATGAATCCGTTTATAGACGGGTCTGGCGTACACAATTATAAGCTTGGTGTCTTTGATGAGTTAATTTTGTTGTTGTATGATTTAAAAAAGATGTTATGTTTAACATCGTGACGATCCGGCTATATATCGTTCTTTATAAGGATTTTTGTGATGTTGAGGAATCCAGTATAAAGATGGGAAATTGTCATCGTCCGTTTTGATGTTAATAAAAAAAGAGAGAATATAAAAATAGGAAAATGTGGTTTGATTGCCAATGAGACAACTCTCCACCAGAGACAAATGACATAGAAGTAAAGCATTATAGGTCACCGTATGGCCTTCAAAAATGAGCGAAAGAAGAAACATCTTTACTTTATTTGGCTTTATATCGTTTGATTCGAGCGTCACTGGTGAGTCTGATGTAGACGAATCGTACGTCTGGCGTACACAATTATAAGCCTGGTATCTTTGATGAGTTTTGTTACAATTTAGAAATATGTTTAGACTAACATCGTGACGATCCATCTATTGTTAAGGACGGATGGTAATTTTTTTGGGAAATCTTTCGTAAATGATGTACAGGAAACTCGTAAATCTATTTTTATTACACAAAAGCAGGATAAAAAACTTAGGCAATGGTATAAACTCTAAATGGTGTGACATCGGATGATTTGAAAGCACAAGCGCCTCCTCCTATGCCTGCATCACCTGTCAAAATATTACAATACGTTAAAGGTCACATGCAATCGGTAAATTATAGATCACACGACTATTCTTGACTTAAGTGACTATTTTAACTATTTTTGTGTTTTTTTTTATTATATGAAAAACTATAATAGCTAGAGAAAAAAACTGTATAGAGCATAACTGATCTGCATAACAAGAATTAGAAGAAAGTCGATATTACTGAAATTGTTAATATACTACTATTAGGTTATATTGCAAATAAATGACGATTCGTACCGTCATTTACAATTATGTTTTACAAACGTTCTCTGAAACAAACTAACTGATCATGATCAAACCTGTCTTCTATCATTCTTTGGGGTGTATGGAGATATAATGTTATATTTTTTTAATTCAATTTTTTTTACATCGGATACTGTTTAAAGCTATGAAAGGGGTGGCGTATAATTGCTTTTCAAGAACAAATAAAGTGACAGGAAAATGAAACCACGCAAGAATGTTTTAGAATGTACGTACCAAGTGTTGTCACTTTGATAAAAAAAAACCAATATGGCTTAAACAGTGTTGAAGGCTGTACTTTGACCTATAATTGTTTACTTTTTACACATTGTGACTTGGATCGATAGTTGTCTCATTGGCACTCATACCACACCTTCTTATCTATATTTATAAAACATGGGGTTTATTGATCAATTTGTTTTTCTGAGGAAACAATGAAAAAAGTTAAACAAAACTAGACTGGGATCGATGTTTTTTAAGAAGTTATACTACTCTTAAAAATTCGACGGCCAGCAGAGGTAACAGTTAACATTTAAACGTTATGGGAAATTACATTTTCATTTCTTTCTTAGAACAGACGAAAGGAATTGAAAAAATCCTACATTTTCATATACTGTTTTTAAGGAGGTACTAAGCATATGTTATTACTTTGATTCTGATGAAGAGCCTTTTTTTGCAATTTAACAAAATAAATTGAGTTTAGCGATTTAGGCTCCTGGAAGACGTAATTCTTTGTTGTTGTGTCCGTTGATAGCACTCTCTTTCTAGTTACAGACTCTGATCAACTACAAGTGTTTATGCTGCTAATAATAATAACCAAAGATTACTTATACATTTAGGTGTTTAGTAAACTGGTCTTGCCTTGGCATTGAAAATCTTACACCGAAGAGTTCAACTAGTAAAAGTGATAATAACAGTACTAATGCTGGGATTAAGATTTCTAGACTTGATATTGACTAAATCAATTATGTAGATATAAACAAGGTAAAAAAAAACTGAGGGAAAGGTGCGCCAATAGGGTAAGCGTCCCCATGCACCACCCGCAAAGCAAATCCAATCGGTATCAATGTCATTTTCAGGAATACATTAAACCAACTAATTTTCGGGACTTTCGCGAGTACGAAAATAACGCGAATATAAACCGTTGCCAATATTTTTTAAAAAACAAACTTGGATATTTCCTTATTTGACTACATCAAGTAAATTTAAAGTTCGCGAAATTAAATCGCCGCCAAGTGGGCTAGAGCGGGCTAAACGCGAAAAAAGTATCCGCGAAAATCCGTTGGTTTACAATATAACACAATCAATAAATTTACAGATTAGACAATTTTTCAGATATTTAAAGATATAAAACAACGAAAACATTTCGCTTGTGAGTCCATTTGTTTCTATTTGTTGGATTTCTAAGTCCTCTTATCATGCCAGTGTTTAGTTTTAAACTTGTCCCTAAACCGTTCAACGATAAAAGCCGCCTCTGTAGTCTCGTGGTAGTGTTTTCGCTTCGATTGCGGGAAGTCGTGCATTCGAACCTCGCCCAGGTCAAACCAAAAATTTTAAAACTGGTATTTACTGCTTCTCCGCTAAGCACGTGGCATAAAGGAGAAAGAGCAAAGACTGGTCGGCTCGGAGTCAGAATAATGTGTTCGGGTAAGGTGACATGTCTACCTGCGGAATGTTACCTTGTGAACTAGCACGTTAAAATCCGGCTCAGCGTGTCAGTCTAGTACAAATCAGGGTAAATATTCATATTACATTAGCATGTTCTTGTCCTGAATATGCATATTAATTTGCCGCTGGACGTTACATAGCCGTCTATCATCACCATCAACGATAAAACGAAAAGGAAATATTTCGATGTGACAGAAATATCAAAGTCAACCAAGCAAGGGACGATTAATTGACAAACGAGTACGAATCAAATTTTATCGTTTAATACTGAAACGAAATGAATAGAAGATAAAGGTATGATAGTATTTAAAAATCTAAAAATGATAAAAAATAGTTTTGAAAACATGTTTGGATAATCAAAAGATGCTGAATTAGCATTTATACAACTGCGCTTAGGCGTTTCTGTACTTTCTGTCTATAGATCAAACGACGGAAAACCATTAAAATAATGATATGTCCTGATTTGAACCTTATATAGTTATTTTGTGTGCGGTTGTCTACGTAAATAAAATCAAAGGAGAATAAAAAGATATTAACATTTAAAGATTTTTTTTGATATGGGTTGATTTGACATATCAGACATGAAATTATCTAAAAGTACATCGAGGTGAAAAAGTCTTTTCGACAGAATTTTCCTTTTTTTTGGGTCAAGATTCAGAATTTCAGACTGCTAATAAATTATTTAGACCTATTATATTTCTTTGAGTGGCAGAGGAGAACATCAAAATCGAATGACATATGTATCAAACATGACAATATGGTTTTAATGACTCTTATTATGTGTTATCTAGATATTAAACTAGTGTCGTGACGTCAGCCTATTCATTTACCGTGGATTCTTTTTCTAGAATCAACGCTTTCTAAATCTGTTGCTGAAATGGATTCACCAAATTATATTCAATTATTTCCTTTGTGTGCCTAATTTCATTAAGTTTGAATTAGCTAATTTACTGATTTCTGTTCACTTATGGAATTAATTTAAAAATAACCGTTTCACAGATGATATCGGATATGTCCTAACTACAATACCCTTCCCTTTTCACGAATGTGACCTACCGAATTAGACTATTTACCGGATTTGTAATAACATGGACAATAACATGTGGAGCAGGATTTGCTTACCCTTCCGGAGCACCTGAGATCACCCCCAGTTTTTGGTGGGGTTCGTGTTGCTTAGTCTTTAGTTTTCTATGTTGTGTCATCTGTACTATTATTTGTCTGTTTGTCTTTTTATTTTTGGCCATGGCGTTGTCAGTTTGTTTTCGATCTATGAGTTTGACTGTCCCTCTTTTAAAAACTTACCTTTAATTTTTGTAATTTTTATATGCCTCCACTTGGAATCGAACCCGTCCTTGATATCTTTTATGTGTGACTGACATCAACATATCGACGAAACCTCTCGGGTACCAATTGGTTACAATTTAAATGTCTGTTTTATACATGTATATATAAATGAACATATGACATACAACGGACACACAGGGCTTGTACCTTTATATATACATAATTGGCAATCGTTTAGTATAAGTTGGTAGCCGCGAGGTTAGCATGGTTAAGATCAAGTTAAAGGTAGGGACTTGTCGGTTTAGGTTCGAATCCCTGTATTCTCTTTTGTTGTCCCTATTTTTTGGTTTTTAGTTTTTCTGTTTTTTTTTATTTTGTATGTAATTGTGGATATTTTTGTAATAATAGCGAGTTTTACCGTTTATTTTTGGATTAACATGGCTATTTCACATATTTGAAACGAAAATGATTACATTCAATTTGTCCATTTTTGTTTTATAAATATAGTAATATTTCATCTGTTTTACTACAAAATTTTACAAATTTTTATTCGCAAATTCCTATGCGAGTAAATCGTGATGTGCCTAGAATTAGGCTTCTTACTAGAAATTTCGGTAACACACTTATACTTTATATATGCTCTTTGGTCAGGTTGTTGTCTCTTTGACACATTCCCCATTTCCATTCTCAATTTTATTAGTAATAAGTTCGAATATGTCTTAGTTTGTAAACACAGATAATATTCAGATGCCTGATAATTTAAAGGCAGACGTGTTGTGTTATATTTGTATTTTTCTAACCAGTTAGTTGTGGTCTTATGTTTAGTAATGCATCGTTGAACATGATACCATGGTTATTTAAACTCACTTACAATACCTTCTAATTAGGAAGAGACATTAACACAATAGTTTAAGTTATAGATACAATGGATAAGCGTTGATTCATGAAAAACAAACCATTCGCCCTCCGGGCTCATGGTTTCTTTTTCAAGAATCAACGCTTATTCATTGTATCTATATTACAGAATTTTATATGAAAATTATCGTGTCTTTTTATTAGTGACAGGGACTGTGGTTGAGCAGTTGTGAGCAGGACAACATCTCACATTATGTTAATAATGTTTCATATTAGTCGAAATTGATGATAAAGGTCCGGTCGCTGGGAAATATTAAGAACACATTATTTATCTTAAGGCTTATTCTTCTCATTTGACAAATGGTTTAACTATACTGTATTGAATAATTGTGTTCTGTATTTTTTTCGTACTGTATAGAATATTCTTATATGCCGACCTATTTATCGTCAACCAGTATAATCACAGTATATCTAGTTTTAGCTCAGACGCATTAATACACTAAATTGGCTGTTCTGCGTTACGCCCATCTTATTTATCCGACCTGTTAAACTAATAATTTTTGACAGTTAAACCCACGTGTTACGTAGGCCAAGCTCAAATACAATACGGATATCTTAATTCTAATAAAAAATAAACAAATCAGTCCATTTCAGTTATTATTTTGATGTAAAATGTCATAAAACGAAAATTATGCAAAATGGTGTTATCGTCTTTGGCAACTAAACAAGATGACGTCATATATATGCTTCCGGCGTCAAATGAAAACACCGGGCGTTACCAGGCTTTTTGTGCGCCTCAGAATGTAATAAAATAACATAAAAAAGAACAGTCATTGTTAAGAAATGTAAGTTTTTTTTTATTTTGTTTATTATTGAATTTAACAATAATATTATATGGGGGTAAAACGGAACAGCCAAAACAGTATCGTTTGTGTAGGACGTTCAAGGTTGACACAATTATCGTATTTGTTCTATAAGAATCGAAACAATTCATGGCAGCCGTAGGTTTGATTTCATTTAACCATGGGTTGGGCATTTGTAATCGTAATTTACCCCTCGCTTCCGCTCGGAATAAATTAATCGAATATAAATGCCAAACCCATGGTTAAATGTAAACTAATCTACAGCTGCCATGAATTATTTCTTAATTATATCAATTCGCTAATGTATCTGTTTATGATTTAAATCAATAATATTTTCTTTTTCCATATTGGTATTGAAATTCTGCCCAAACATACTTCAGGGTATTGCACAAGATCATGACTTCCTACAATGTTCTTCACATTGCTGTAGGTAATCAGAAAGGCGAAGGATACCACAAGGACATTCAAACTCATAAGTAAAAAATAAACTAACATCGCCATGGCTAAAAACGAAAAAAGACAAACAGACAAACAACATTACACAAAACACAACACAGTAAACCAAAGACTGAGCAACTCGAACTCCACTAAAGACTGGGGGTGATCTCAGGTGCTCCGGAAGGGTAAGCAGATGTGAAAAGGGTATTCCAAAACGGTTAACCAACTTTTGATGGAGTCCATAAGATTTACGAAGGGACGATTTCAATTTCAACTTCAGCACTTGAAACTCTTGGTTAATAAGCTTCCTTGTGTGCAGCAACCCTCTATCAAGGAAATCATGATAGGAAATACAAGCCCTGGAATATCGTATTAACTGGGAGATATATATACTCCGTATGCAGGCGCATCTGGAATATTGCTACATAGAAATGGAAAATTCACAATTGGGAAGCTGAAATCAACTCTTTTGTCGTAAAGTTTTGTTTTCAATGGACCATCACTGTCAATTTCTAGATGTAAGTAAAGATACGAGGCAGGCTTAATTGTATCTGTTGTATCCTTTATCTCAAGTTCGATGGGATATATGCGTTCAACATAGTCATTTTTTTGTTTGAATCAGAGTGATTTTTTACAAAGTACGATTTATCCCTCCCTAAGACAAGACACTTCTATCTACGTAGGCTGTTCTTTTTTAGGAAACAAAGTAGGACCAACTCTTTCAATTTGTCGTTTGGTTTGGAATGGGGAATACTTGTGTAAAGTGTAGTAAAGTCAAATGTTTTAATACTTTTACAATATGAGAGAGTCTTAGATTGTATGTACTCTGAGAGATCTTTGGAATGTTTTAGTATCCACATCTGATTCACGCTACCTCTAGAATAATTTGAAGCCCAGCTTTGATTGCTGATAAAATTTATGTTAATAATTCAGAAAGAGGTTTCGTGAAGCACTTTGAAGACCCAGCAATATAACGTTGTTTGTAAGGACTCATATGGAGTTTAGGTGTCCAAGACAGTGAAGGAAGATCCAGTTCTTCATCTTTAGTTGCAATTCCAAAGGAACATAGAACAGACCTATGATTATCCAGGATATCCTCCTTGGTGAGTGTCGTGGGGGTATATCAGTTTTCAAGTGAATTGTCAATACCTAATTTATTTATACAGCAGTTTATGTAATATACTTTACACACAAAAACGATGTTGTTTGGGGTTGTATCTGCGGGAACAACAACATATTTGTCATGGAGGCAAGAAAAGTATTTTGCGACATTTGGGTCTTTGAAGATTGATGTAGTATAGGTGTTTATAGACCCATTCAGTTTTTTTTTAATTCTGATTTGTATCAACGACTTCACAGCCTTAATCCATTCGGAAAGAGTATCTACGTCTTCTTTCTCGCGTTTAACTCACTGCCTGGCATAATCCCCGACTGAATCCATCAGTATTTTGAAGCTGTGTTTCTAATTGAGGGATTTAGGTTCACGATATTTCGGGTCTTTGGACAACACATTTCGCAGAGAAGTGTTATTGACAATGTTTAGGTCACCAGTAATAACATGGGCAGCTGGATTATATATGAACGGGGAACTAGCACAGGTGCAATCATGAGGTTAAGACTTGAAGTCGTCAATATTTAAATCCTGCTACACGTGTTTGTAATTTAAATTTTTAGTTGCAATTGGTTTGGTATAGGTTTAAGAAATGATAGGTACAGACTGATCTTTAAATATGAAGGTATTTTCGATTGAACTTATTTATGATGAAGCATATTGCCCAAGTTGATGGCATCGAGACCTTTGTTGGCGATGTTTTAGAAAGGATCTGTTCTCCTTTTCATCTTTTCCACTGCGAACTGGTTTGAAAAGTCTGTGACTTGCAATATCCGAAATGATAGCTGTAAGTTTGTATTGGTTTGAATGGGGGTTTGAAATCAGCCATCGAAACTAGAATATGAAGTGAAATAATTTGAATATCAACATATGTGGAAGTATATTGATCTTGCTCTAGGTAATTGTGATCAAAATGTTTTGCGTTTGTTTTCATTCATTTTTGGTTCACGCTGCCATTATATTTTATATATTGTTTTAGTAGTCACGTTGTCCACCAGTCCTTCTGTGTATCCGAAAGTAGCGGGTCTTGGGTGATAACCTGAGTATTATTCGCTTGATAGAAATGGGGAAAGAAAATGAAAACAAACAATTTATAAATTTCGTTTGTCCGAATAGCTTTACTGGATTTACTTTCATTAAGAACTTATATTAGATGAAAGATAGAAGGAAGGGGGAAGAATACTATTGTACAGTCAATAGGTTACAGGTCAATGCTAGTTAAATGTAGAAAAGTTTTGGGAAATATGGTTTCCGGATACTAACTTGACTTTCCCTTGCTTGATTCGAATCAAATGTATATAGATAGGAAAATAGAGAAAGGGAAGAACCCTATTGACATTGATGTCAATAGAATAAGGTCATTGTTACTAAAATAGAAAAATCTGAAACAATGGTTTCCAGATGTCAACTTAAGATCCCCTTGCTTGAATGGAATGAAAACTATATCGGATGGTAGGTCAAAGGCGCTGTTAATTAAAATAAGACTTTTTTTATTATGGTTTAGAAGCTGGAGTTTCCCTGAAATAATTGAATAGGAACTGATAGGAGATTGGCTGAAGCCTATTAATTTTAGGTCAACATATCAAAGGTCTGTGACTAAACAACTATTTTTTTCTTTTAATTTCGTTTTCACATGTTTCAGGATGGTATTCCACTATGAATTGTAACAAATGACAAAAGCAATTCATGCTGCTTTGAACATCAGCTGGGCATTTAAATTTGTCGAAATAGTTTTAAACATAATCAGTAATATACAAATAAACAATGCATAGATAATTAAGAAATTTGATAACTGTTGTTTACTGAAAGTATGCCTATTATCTGTATAATTTTCAGTTCCAGAAGGCTCAATTCGAACTAATTCTGCATGGATATTCATTGAATAAAAATTTATTGATTTGAATAATTGGTTTTTAATTCTTTTGGTACGTAATCTATATACTAAAATATACGTCCTTGCTAGTAAGATTTTTTTTATATGAAAAATTAGATTAGCAAAATATGACTTTATCGTCATTTGTCAGTACACAAATTAAGAAAACACAAGATAAAACATAATAACCTGATCAATATTTGGCAAAAAAAGCTATTTTACAGTTTTTTATTTCAGATTGCATACATTTCATCTTATTTGAAATATAACTGAAATACACAAATCATAGGATTTTTGTGCTTTAAGTCGACGATATATAATCACATATTTGACGTTTTAGCAACTTTTTATGAAGCAATGAAGGGAGATTTCAGACTAAAACTTTCAGAATCTATAATCAGAATTCTTTCGCTGATATAAATTTCAGTGAATCACGGATGAATTTTCGAAGTATGTACAAATTTTATGCCTTGTTTATTAACAGAAATCGAACAAGGTTTCAAACATTACGGAACAGGTTCTTTTATGACAACTTTCTGTGGATTCAAAAGTGTACATTTGATGTAAAAACATCAACAAAACAATTTTTCCTCATATTTTAAATTAATGAAGGGTTGTTGAAATCGTATCACCTGACCTGAAAAATGTTTGCAGTCAGCACCAAAGATGTGGTTCCCTCTTCTGTTCTAAATCCATAGCAACAAAGTGATATACAGTATTTGATTACAAATTGAAGATCACACAAAGAACCTTTTCATTTGAAATAAATTTATTACCCGTTGGACTTGAAAATAAAACAGAATTAAAGCTTAATATATAATTTATTTTAGGAAATATCGGTCGTTATTCCTTAACAACTTCTTTGAATACTGTAAAAATCTATTTTGACAATCAATCGTGCTACGCCATCATTTTTGTCAACTGCTCGGAGGCTAACTGACTTTATATCTACAGACCAATTCGATAATTACGTGAAAACATAACAATAAGTAGCTATTTTTTTGTTTGATGTCAATCTGGGTTTTTTCTATGGTTTAAGATGTTTTAATTAATATCTACGTATCAAAATCTTATTTTACAGATTTAGGTAAATATGCACTAAATTTGTACTTTAAGGAAATGAATTATTTTGTATTCGAGTTCAAAAATTGCTTTGATCTATTTATCAGCATTTTTATTATATGGAGTAAGGCAATTGACATACAAAAGCGTACCTTTTTTCCTATTCGCGATTTTTATCAACTTTTTAAAACACAAACCAATTGAGATGTGAAATAATAGTTTGATTCGTGTACATAGTTATACCAAAGGGGACCTTGATGAATGTTCATTTTAGACTAGTTAGTATTGTTGTAGGGCTGTCGTACTTATTTTACACAACATTTCAATTTGATTACAAGTAATGAAGAAAAATGCCATATATCAATGGCGAGTACAACATAAAACTCGAGATGTATTTTCATTCTTTGTTGGTTGCTGTCCAAATGACGTATACCATGTATCGTTCTGATGAGTTCAGCTTTTTCAACTGATTTTTATAGCTTGTTCATATGTTGTACTGTTACACCGCTGTCTCAGGTAAGGGGAGGGTTTGGCGCCCGCTAACATGGTTAGTCCTGCCACATTCTGAATGTGCCTGTCCCAAGTCTGGAGCCTGTAATTCAGTGGTTGTCATTAGTTGCTGTATATCATATTTGTATTTCGTTCATTGATTTGTTTTACAGAAATCAGGCCGTTAGTTTTTTTGTTTGAATTGTTTAACATTTGTCATTTTTTTGCCTTTTACAGGTGACCATGCGGTATGGGTTTTGCTCATTGTTGAGGGCTGTGCGGTGACCTATATTTGTTAACTTTTATGTCATTTGTTCTCTGGTGGAATTGTCTCATTGGCAATCATACCACATCTTCTTATTTTTATATATATTCAATTTCTGAAAAATTCATATATTATATCAAAATAATACAGGTAGGCTGAACAATCTACTACCGACAAGAGTACAATAAAGGTTGTATAAATACGATGACGATACAAATAATAGTCAATGAAATTAAGCTCCGACGAGCTTCTTGATGACCGAAATTCTTACTCAATGGCGTTTTCCACTCATATCGGTGTTTTATTCTTCTTCTCACAAATATGAAATCGAATAAGCAAGGAATGCTACAAGAAATATGTCATTATCATTTGTATGAGAGACAAACAGCTTTTTCTACTGCATTATTAAAGATATTACCCGTTGGAGATAAAGATCTGAAACAGAAATAAAGCATTGTATTTTAGGAAATATCGGTCATTATTTCCTAAAAACAAAAATTCTATACTGCAAATTCTTTTTTTTGATAAACAAAAGATGCTAAATCATCATTTTATCAAACTACTCTCAGGCCAAACTGACTTTATTTCTACAGACAAAAACCGGAAGAAGCATAAAAAAAGACATAACATAATGAGCTGTCTTGATGTTAACCTACGGTTGAATTGTATACCGAAGTTATGAAATCAGATGTAATCAAAGGTTATTTCTGAAGAATAAGGATAGATGCATTTTTGAATGACCAGGATTTAGTCTGCTGGAATTGGGATGGTTTAGTTAGCGTATTAAGATGAACCAAAAATGTTTAAAGGATACGGATCCGAACATATGAATTGCACAGTGTTTTTCCCTTGTAATATTATTTATAATTTGTCTCAAAGAAAAATAAATCCTTCATTCAATCAAAGTAAATAGTTCTTTACTTGTACTGCCCCAAAAATATTTCATTCGTTCAATTTTGTTAAACTAATATCGACACCTAAAATAGTTTAATTTATTCTCCTTCAAATAACTATAATCGGAATTATATTATTCCTTCGAAATAATTATTTCAATCTTTTGAAAAATAGATCAAAAGACTCATCGATAAATGTATCTTAAACAATGGAGAATGGTCTAAACATTTAAATATCTGGTTATAGAAAATGTAAAGGGGGATTTTAAACAACTCAATAATACAAGGTGCACAACTTCAAACATTCTGTGAAGTTTCTAGGATCTGGGTTGATTACACAAAACAGGTACCCCATTTAAATTCCGTTTCATATTCGCATCTAATAAGTGTTCTACTACCAATCTATCAGTGCTTCTAACTACCTCCCTTACTACTATCAAAGAACTTGTTATTAACTTTTGTAATAAAGCTTATGAAAATAATGGTGTTAATTATTTTTGGAGTGTTAAAAATTCTTTAGAGGTTTTAGATAAAATACATGCTTTTGATGGTCCTTTTAATTCTGTTGACAGTTATGATTTTTCTACTCTCTATTCTACACTTCCACACAGTCTTATCAAGAAAAAGTTTTCATATTTAATTAAATGGTCTTTTGAAAAATCTCATTACAAATTTATTTGCTGTAGCTCGTTTAAAGCCTTTTTCTGTAACGAAAAAGGAAAGTATGCTAGATACACTTACTGGAAATGTGAAGATATGATTGAAGCTTTAAATTTCTCCTGGACAACATATATGTACGTTTCGGCGATAAAGTGCATCGACAAGTAGAAGGTATTCCTATAGGCACTAACTGCGCCCCTTTAATAGCAGATTTATTCCTGTATTGCTATGAATCTCAGTTTATGACCAAACTCAGTAAAGACACTTCATTGTTACATTTGGTTGATACATTCAACAATACCTTCCGTTATCTAGGTGATATTTTTTCGTTAAATAATCCAGAGTTTTCTAAATATACTACATAAATTTACCCAAAAGAACTTACTTTAACTAAATTTAACATAAACAGCAGTAGTTGTCCTTTTCTAGATTTGGACATTTCAATCTCTAAAGGAAAACTCCATACTAAAATTTACGACAAAAGAGACGACTTTTCAATCCCTATTGTTAATTTTCCCTTTTTAGACGGCGATGTTCCTTCGGTTCCATCATACGGTGTTTATATACGGAATTTGATCTATGCATACTGATTCAAAAATTTAGACGAGTTTCTCTGAAATAATCAATACAGTTTTCATTTTTGCATCCTTTCTTAACCCCCCCCCCCCCTCCCAAAAAAAAAAAAATTAAAAAAAACAAATAAATCTGGCCACCATTATTTTACCAGTGAAAGAAATTAAACACGGACAACGAAATAAAATCACAAAACAAGAAATGAAATGTTATCCATATTACAAAGTTATAGAAAAAGAGAAAAAAAAAAAAAAAAAAACACATCAAAAGATCAGGAAATCTTGTCTTCGCTCACTATATTGTCTTTAAGAATGATAGTTGTCGAAATCAGATTCATTGAATGCACGTGATAAGGAAATAACCATGAACATCGATTAGTGAAAACATAATAAGGGAAAATGATATTTAGGTGGATTACACCTTCATTCTCACGGCATATCATATTCTTGCATGATATCGCAGGTTGTCATTGTAACCGGAACGAGGAAACAGTCACTATAAGTGTTTTTGTTCCAGGTAATATTTTCAATACAGGTCCGCAGCAGCTCACGATACGCCCCTTGTATGCACATTTAAATTGTTCGAGAATAAAAAAAGGAATATTGTATAAGTTGTTTAATAAAAAGATAACAAAATAGCCCTGCAGGAAAAGCTACAAGAGAATAACTTAAGGCATGCAGCAATTTCATAAGAGTTGACGATTAAAGTTATATAACTTTGGAAAAGCATACCTTTTTTGTTTTTTTTAATCGAAAAACAGGAAATGTGCTTTCGACAAACACGTCAACGATGATGAGTTTGAAGTAAACTGATCCATGCATGTTCTTTTTCAAAATAAAAAAAAATGATCTTACTTTTACCAACAATAGTACACGTGTAAAATTTGATTTACTCGAATCCAAGTAGGTCGTGACATGTAAATTAATTCTTACCCGATTTATACTTTTCCCGACTGGTTGATTGTTTTTTTTTTTCAACGTGTGTTTCGTTTGATCTCATTTCTTTAAACTTGTATCAATACTTAGTAATACGTTATTCTCAATATGGCGGTGCGGGTCAAAAGGTTATTGGGAAAAACTTCGTTCCATTGTAAACAATATGGCCGCCGTGTTCTGAAGTTCTGAACTTGATTTGATATATACTAATATCTACGTCATTCGGACTCTAGTGGATAAGTGTCTCATTGGTAAGAAATTTTTCTTTATCACTTATCAAATGGCAAAATCAAAAGCAAGAACACATCAAACGAATGGAAAACAACTTTCATATTCCTGGTTTGGTATAGGCATTTCCTTATGCAGACAATCGTAGATTAAAATGGTTTTATACATAGATTAACCTCTCACTTGTATGACAGTCGCATATACCGTAATTATATCATATTGACAACAATGTGTGAGCAAAACAAACATAATATGTAAAAATGTCAAAAAATAGGGTACATCAGTTAACATTATGTTATAATCATAATCACTATAAAACAAACAACTATGTCAACGAAGAAAAACAAAATGGCATATAGAAACTCTATAGACAAAGCACAATAGCAAAAATGAAAGACAAAAATACAAAAAAATGACAATAATTCAATGGCGGGATGTATAAATACCGAGCCACGCCAAGAGGATATTACCAAAAAAGGACTAATACTAGGTTAAAAATATACAAAGACAAATAAAAAGAACAATATGACATGTAATTGAGATGATAAACAACGCAAAGTATGACGAAAGACGATACTAAAATTGAATTGATCGGGTAAACTTAACAATTCTCTAAATAACCTTATTCTAAAAGGTTACCAATTCAACACTTTAATTAAACCTTTGAATATTGTTTTTACTGGTATAAATATTAATTTTGTTATCAGTAATTTAAAACCATACTAAATAATATTGTAATACACATATGTACTTTCACGGTACTACAATCTATCAATACCTATATTTTGGCATTGCACAAGGTCATGTTTTCTCTGATTGTAAATGACGTCTTTACATTAAATCCATTGGATGTTGGATGTGTACTGATTGACATTTTAGTCTTAGATATATGTTTTTTCATTAGTTGTCATTGGCTTTGAACTAGCTGTCAGTAACTGCGAGTACTTTCAGATCTGTATTTAGTGTCTTTTTTTGTTTGTTAGGGATGAGGGATTGATAAATATCCTGCCACGTCCGGTCTGTGTTTTGTTTGATGTTTTTCTGCTTGGTATTGATCTGATGATTTAAGCCTTTTTCAACTGATTTTTATAGTTTGTTCTTGTGTTAAGCTGATACACCACTGTCCCAGGTTAGGGGGAGAGTTGAGCGCTCACAAACATGTTTAATCCCGCCACATTCTTTATGTGCCTGTCCCAAGTCAGGAGCCTGTAGTTCAGTGGTTGTCGTTGGTTCATGTCTGTCATATTTGTTTTTCGTTAATTATTTTGTTATAAATTAGGCAGTTAGTTTTCTCAATTTTTTCATGTCGGGGTCTTTTTTTATAGCCGACTATACGGTATGGGATTTTTTCAGTTTTAAAGGTTGTATGGTTGCCTATAATTGCTTACATCCACTTCATTTGAACTTTGGTGGATAG
Organism: Mytilus californianus; assembly: GCF_021869535.1. Taxonomy (NCBI): domain Eukaryota; kingdom Metazoa; phylum Mollusca; class Bivalvia; order Mytilida; family Mytilidae; genus Mytilus; species Mytilus californianus. The sequence continues at coordinate 16,419,722 of NW_026262626.1, forward strand.
TTGTCTCATTGGCAATCACATCACGTCTCCTTATTTTTATAAGGCCTATGAATACTTTCAAAATGGATTCTTGATAAAAAAAAATTTACCATGACATTGATCAAAATCCAACTACTGTTTTCTTCGAGCAAAATGTGTGTCTTCACAAAAATATTAAAGACGACGAACATGATGTCTGGGTGTGTATATAACGAAAAAGTAGTAAATAGATCCTTTTATTGCACATGCACAGCTGGGTAAGACTTGGAATGCTCATGATAATTATCATAGAAATTCTAGTGAAGTTCCTTAATGTTTATGTGCAATTTGCTTTCATTTTAATGTATGGCAAATAGCTGTAACAGGTTGGGACCAACCTCCTAAATGGGTTATAATATCACATTTGGAATATCACGTTATGAAACTTGTAATTATATTTTTATTTAACAGTGTGAATGTTTTTTTCAAACAATTAATTATAGGTATATTTGTCTTTAATTGTTTTTTTGCAGTTTCTAAAATCTTAACCGCAAAAAAAATCCTGTTCTCAATAAACTGGAAAAGGACAATTTTATCAGTCAATTAGAAGAAGACGAAAGATAAATTGAACTTATATATATATTAAGATACTTTCTACGCATTTTTTCTCTATCGGCAGTTTCTTATTTTTGAAAAATGCAATTTTAACATTTATTTTATAACAGCATATCCGCCGTTTCTCAATTTAAATCTTTGCCGTCTCAGGTCATGTAGTAAATGAAAGATTTAATAAGGAAGTTCAGTTTATGCTGAACAACTAGCACTGAGTTTATATACATGTATTAACCGATTTAACTGTACTGAATTTATTTTCTGTTTTAAGGTATATCAACACTGAGGCCCCGCTTTGATAACGTTTATAATCGTTTTACTGCCGTTTGGTAGACGACCAAGTGATGACCATTTTTCTATAACCCTGTCAACCGTTTGGGTTTCCACGTGGATATGATTTATACTTAGACTTTTATGGGATCGTTTATACTTTTGTTTGCTTGCAGACAGAAAAGAAAAAATATATTGGAACCAATTTTGGTAAACCATGGCTTACCATTTCCTTCATTACCTTAATTATCAATAAACCAAAAAAAAACGTTCTAAAAGCTCGAATAAGTGACCCCACTTCCAGGAAAAATTTCTTACCAATGAGACACTTATCCACTAGAGTCCGAATGACGTAGATATTAGTAAGTAAAAGTGTCCGAATGCCTTAAAAAATGAGCAAAACCCATATTGCGTAACCACCTTTAAATTGCTCCGACATGAAAAAATGTCAAACAATGAAACAAGAAAAACAACGGCCTGATTTATGTACAAAACATTAAAAACACAAGAGATGAGCACATACAAAATGTGGCGGGGTTAAACATATCTTCTGGCGCCCAATCATACCTTAACCTGGGACAGTGGTGTAACAGGTCAACATAAAAAAAAATCTGTTGAAAAGAGCATAGTTCGATAGCACATAATAGCTAACAAAAAAAAAAAAAAAACAAACACAAAAATTATCGATTTAAGTGTACCCGCAGTTACCGAAAGCTATTTCAAAGCCAATAACTAAAAAAAAATCATGAATCCAAGAGTATCAATCAGTTCATATCCAATGATGAACAATGATTTAAGTGTAAGGACGTCATAAATAGTCCGAAAAAAACATGACCTTGTGCAAAGATAAAATATAAGTATCGACAGGATGGGGGGCCGTAAGTGTCAATAACAGTATAGCAATACACATTAAGTTATGTTTTAATTTATTGATTACGAAATCAAAGTAAGTACTGATAAAAACAGTATGCAAAGATCTTATTACAGTGTATGTTTTATTCAGTTTGAGTCTAGTTTTCATGAAAAGGATTATTACAACACTATAGAAATAAAAACGTAGTGTCTCTTATATAATATCAAATATTATATATGGTATGTTATAGCTTTTTGATACTAAATTCTTTAAAGTCACAAAAATAGTAAAATAACAAAATTACAGAAACTCAAAGGAAATTTCAAAACGGAAAGTCCCTTATCAAATGGCAAAATCAAAAGCTCAAACACATGAAATGAATGGAAAACAACTGTCAAATTCCTGACTTGGTACAGACATTTCCTTATGTAGAAAATGGTGGATTAAAACTGTAAAGTCTGAAAAAAAATTGATCAACATGTAATTCATTCATTAAAAATATATAAGCCATTTTTTTAAAATTTTTCTCAAGTCTTTGATTTTAGCTTCACTCCCTTCATTCTGAATGATACGTTCCAGGTACATTGGGTCGAAGTACAAGCATATTTACCTAGCTTGTTTGCAGCCTCAAAACGGAATAGAAGTCCAGCTACATGATTAAATATTCCTTCCAGTTGTTTGTCTGTTTGTCTTTTCTTTTTGAGCCATGGCGTTGTCAGTTTATTTTCGGTGTACGAGTTTGAATGTCCCTTCGCCTCTCTTTTTCAAAACTATGAATATAATTGTATCAACAATCAAAAAATGACTTCAGAGTTACTGTGAAATTACCTACTACAGGGAAGTGTGAAACAGATGCGGATACTTAAACACTCAAAAGATCACCCTAAGAGTACATATATCGAAATATCTTTCCTCTTGCATCAGTATAACAGTATTTGACTCTTTGCCCTTTACACTAGTACTCCCCATTCTGAACAGATATATTGAAATAATTGGTTCCACTGTGTTTCGTTAAGTTTGGAGGACCAGTTTAAAAAAACAAGCAGAATTCCTATGGAAACCATCTGTGATCCTCTTTTGCCGACATGTAAATTTATTCATATAAGCCAGAGTGCATATAGGGCTTCTCCGATAGAATGGAAAGACGCTATCATTATCCTTTAACTCTACGTTTCGCTAAATAGATGATGTCCTCTTATTACATTATTCAAAGTATGGTGACTCTGTTGATTGCATTTATCCCATCGAACTTCAAATAAAGGATACCACAGATACACTTAAGTCTGGACTTGCATCTTGAAATGGACAATGATGTCGATTGAGAACATAACTTAGTGACAAAAGGGATGTTTTCACCTTTCCATTGTTTTCAATTTCTATGAATCCACATTCCAGCAGCGCCGGCATATGGAGTATATATTTCACAGTTGAAAAAATATTCCAGAGATTGCGGTTCCTATTATGATTTCCTTTATAGAGGATTGCTGCTTTCAAGGAAGCTATTGATCCAAGGGTTCAAAGGGTTAAAGTTGAAGTGATCACTTCGTTAGTTTTACGGGCACCATCATGATTTTTTTAACTTGATCTAAATTATAGATCTGTGTCACAGATGACCACGCATATGTTTCACATGTCGGATCTGTTTACCTCTCTTGAGAATCTGAGATCCCACAAATTTTTGGTTGGTTTCGTGTTGCTCAGTCTATAGTTTACAATATAGTGTTGAGTGACCTTGTTGGCATTTTCGTCGTCATTTGTTTTTCTGCTATGGAGTTATCAGTTTCTTTTGACTTCTGAGTTTTGCATGTCCCCTTTGTATCTTTCGCCTCTTCTTTCATATGACACTGCCGTTCAGCGTGACACGAGAAGTATATCTTCATTCTTGAAATAGATATAATACCACATCTATAAGGTTATTGTACATATATATAATATTGTTCAACATAAAGTCTATTCATGCGATTAAATCTTGGCCTTATGTTAGGCAACAAGATAATCTTTTAACGCGTTTTAAAGGGTGTACAAATTCGTTTAAATTCTACCTTTGTAATACCTTAAAGGGCGATTGCTTTGTAATTAATATCTAAAAAAGAAGAAAAGGGAGATTTGAGGGTATACATCAAAGTGAAAGCAACCCAATGACAAAAATAACCGAGACACATCTAGAGACAACACACAGTCTCCAACAATAGATTAATTGATTGTTGGTGGTTGCTTAACGTCCAATGGCAAATATTTCATGCATGTTCAGGACGAGAACAAATTTTTAACAATAAATACAATAGGTGATCTTGTAATTGAGGCCGTCCGGTATAAGATCGGGGACATTTCGACTGCCACTGGAAAATGAGGGTATATTGGATAGGGACAGAAATTTGGCCTTGTAACAGGCCACCTACAGACCCCCAAATAGTTATTGCAAAGGTTCTTAACGTTTTAGCCGAGGCATCGGATCTAGCGTCCCCATTTTGACCGGACGTGGTTGCGTACTTGATACATCCTGCACAGCCAAACTGACGCCAAACTTTGGCGAGGGTTTTACTGTCGGATGGAGAAGCCCAAAATGACCACATTTCTATTCCCCAGTCACCCTTGGGGGCTCCCACATTAGAAGGATATTATATATAAAGGTATTGGAATATACAATTTTAAAAGAGATGTGTTAAATTAAAAGCTTTGGCAAACGTTTGTAATATTATCCTAAAGGGATAGAGCCTCAATCCAGATTATTCGACTGGAGAATTCCACATTTCTCCACAGTTGTGAAAAGGACGAAAATAAGTGTTCCCCGTACGAAATAGCGTTCGTCATACGAATAGGCTAATTGGTTGCGTATACTTGGCTAAATTTTTCGACAGTATTGATTGTTGTTTAAGTGTAACGTCCAGTTGTAAATATTTCATATTATTGGACAAGTATTTTCGGCTCAAGATTATGAAATTATTCATAAACAAACTTACTAGGAGGAATGTTACGATCAAACCGTACATGTCTAAATAAAAGAGGGTTATTGCGAATTTTTACCGTTAAACGATAGTTAGATTATGTGCAGATAGATAAATTTTATTATAAATACCATACACAAGAAGCTGTCCAAATGACAGGAAACTGCTATGCTCTTACATTTACTAGTGTCCTTTTTAAGCAATCAAGGGCCATAACTCCTGAACGGCAAACGTAAAAAATCGCCAAACCAATCACGAACTCTATTTTGTCATGAGAAACAACAAATTCAAATTTTAAAGGGATTGGATCACACGGAATTGACATGAAGTATCAATTCCAATCAATATCAATCAAGGGCCAAAACTCCAAGAACCATTTGTCCAGAACGGCACACAAGTGAAAATCGTCAATATTAAATCTGATCTCAATATTTTCATCAGTAAAAGCATAATAAAACTCGAAAATTATTAGTTGAATGATTCTTATCTTTTGGCTGGGTCCGCACTACTGCTACCTATTCTACCCAAGAATTATCTTTCAAATGACATTTCAATGGGTCTTTATAAGTGATTGATTGTTCGTTGCTTAAAGTCTAGTGGCAAATATTTCATGAATATTCAGGACGGTTTGGTCTTTTATGAAGCTAAGTCATAAGCTGTTTTTCATAGCTGCAAACCTGCGGTTAGAGGGACACAGTTAGTTCCATTGTAAATAACAATCTCCTGTCTATGTACTCTGTCTAAAATAAAAGAACAACCAAGAAAAAATATTAAATGCTGCTATCATTTCATTCCTTGTCCATAAGTTTTAAGTAGAAATAACTGATGTATAGTTGATTCTTATTGTACAGGATTAATTGTAGAAATCGATTAAATCATTTAATCATCAAGTAGTGCAAAAGGTCTACATACATATCTATACATGTCCTTATATCAAAAGATACAACTGTAATAAACTTAGATATTATAACCGATTAAATGGTTATTTTCATCTTTTATTTTTTTACTTTTAAGTCTGTACAGTCGGAGCCAAAGGCATAGATTCAATATTCTTTTGCGAAGTGAAGAATACGTAGCGAGTGAGTGGGTTGACTTATAAGTATAAATATTGCAATTTTGTTGAAATGTTTATCGATTGATGAACATTAATAAACACATTTCAATGAAGTTCCAGAGGATTTTGTTTGGACTTTTTGGAACTTTCATAATATTATTTAGCAGATGTCATTGTTATGTATGTGATAATGGCCAAATGATTACAGCGGCATCGCATGAAGACTGTTATAATGAACTTAGTAGTGTTGTTGAACTCGTTTGTGGAGTAATGTCTGGTGTTAAAAAGAGGGCTGTTTCTGGTAAGATGTTGACATTGTTAATTATGATTGAACAAATTTGAAAGATTTTCAGAGTAAAAGATTGTTCAAATGTTTAAAATTATTATATTTCATTTCAGTGTAAATTAATCAGTGTACAATGCAGGTAAAGAAAATATTAACGTAATAATCAAAGTAAAAGATTTCAAAACATCGAGAACCTTAATTATCGAATATTATATAAAAAGATGTGATATGATTAGCAATGAGACAAATATCCTCCAATGAGCAATGTTGAACTAATTGTTGCCAATGCACTTAATATTGAAAATTCTGAATATTTTAAAGACATTTAAAAAGAAGTAAAAGGGTTGTAAATGAAAAGTTGCCATTGTTTAATTAGGGTTTCGTAAATATCTCTCATTAGACGCTTCTCGAGTCAAAACCCAAATTCACGATGAAAACTTTTTGACTGTAGTTCACCTACGGACCCCTCAACGAGTGTTGCAAGTGTTCTTTAATGGGCAGAAAACGCAACATTTTTATTTTTCTTATACTGAGAAGTAAAAAAATAAAAATACCGAACTCCACATCAAACGAATGGAAAACAACTGTTATTTTCCTGACTTGACACAGGCATTTCCTTATGTAGAAAATGGTGGACTAAACCTGGTTTTTTATCTAGCTAAACCTCTCATATGTATGACTGTCCCGTGTAATTCCATTATATTGAAAACAATGTATGAACAAAACAAACAGACATAATAGGTAAAAATGTCAAATATTGGGGTACAGCATAGACCGAACGTGGTTGCGTATTTATACATCCTGCACTGCCAAACAATCATCCTTCTTTAGCATTGGATTAACTGTCAGATTGGAGATGTCCAGTTGACCCAAGTCAACTTTAGTGTAAAATCAAACCTCCTACATCAGGAATTTCATATTCGTTCTACTGTATTGAGAGTGCATTGAAAAAAATGTAACACCAATTATCAAGGTTAGGGAAACAGTATTTAAAAGGGAAATTAACAGAACAGTGCAAATTGTCTGAATTAAGTGAAATGTTGATGGGAAAGTTGATTGATATCTTGATTCTGTATACAAATATATTCTTATTAATATCAATTTTGTTATTAATACACACAAATTAGTTTATATATGGTAGGCAAATGTCTCGAATTATATTCTATATTCATTTATTGTTTCAAGGACATGTATTGATTACCGACGAAATCGAACAATGCCATTAATCAACCTCGGGTTATCTTGATTTTTGAGATCAGTATTTTAAAGATTTTCCCAAATATGTTATGTTGTAGAGAAAGTTGTATATTCTTTTATGCGTAAATACTTCCCTTATTTGATGATTGTTTGGATAAAGGGTGCATTTACTTAATATTTCTTCTTTTTTAAAAGGTGCGAGTTTTCCAACGGCCTCAAATAATATAAGCAGAAATGGCGATACCATGTTTTAAGAATGGGGAACCCCAAAGTCTCTAAAAAAAATAAAATACCAGATGCACAACTTCATGTCTTGTAGAAAAGCGTAATAAGAAACTGATTTAGGCAAAAATGCACTTCAGCGTTCAAACAATTTACGTGTACATACCCCGAGTCCGTTGAAAAAATAAATGTGGTATGATTGCAAATGAGACGACTATCTATTAAAGACCAAAGGAAAAAAAATGAAATGAAAGATCTTCATATATTCTTGATTGCGGTATAAAATTCGTATTTATATGCCCTTAAACAGTGGTATTGGGTTTTTTATGCCTTAAAAATGTACTGGCTATTATAAATATTGAACATGAAAAATGGTTATATAGTTAAGGTAGGTACATTGTTTGCTTTTTTTCAAATTGCTCATAACATGTTATTTCGTTTTATTGAATTATCTAAAAATTAAGTATGCTTACCGTAGATTGTGCTTTTCACTGCATGTTGGCAGAAATAACAATCTGAACGCTTTGTTTAGTAGCAAGAGAAAGGGATTAAGGGCAGCCACCCCTCTGTAAAATATTTTCCACAAAAAATCATATTACGTGTGTAAATAAAAACAAACTGCAAGTAGAACATTGATTTTATTCGTAACCTACTACATTTATTGAATGTGGTCCTATATATAGGACGAAACTACTAAGACAAGACAGGAAAATAGGATCATCATGTTAAAATCGAAGATACTAACCTGTAAACTTATCAATCCTTTAAATAAACTTATTCTAAAAGGTTACCAATTCAACACTGTGATTAGATCTTTGAATATTGTTTTTATTGGCATAAATATTGATTTTGTTATCAGTAAATTAAAATCATACTAAATATTACTGTTATACACATCTGCATTTTCACGGTACTACAATTTGTCGATACCTATATTTTGGCATTGCACAAGGTCATGTTTTTTTCGGACTGTTAATGAAGTCTTTACACTAAATCAATTGGATGTTGGATATTTTTTTTATTGCTATTTTAGTCTTAGATACATGATTTTTTATTAGTTGTTATTGGCCTTTAACTAGTTGTAACTGCGAGTACTCTCAGATCTGTACCTTGTGTCTATTTTGTTCTTAGGGATGAGGGATGTATAAATACTCTGTCACGTCCGGTCTGTGTTTTTGTTTGATGTTTTTTCTGCTTTGTATCGATCTGATGAGTTAAGCCCTGTTTAATTGATTTTTAGTTTGTTTTTATGTTGTGCTGTAACATGTTTAATCCAGCCACATTCTTTATGTGCCTGTCCCTAGTCGGGAGCCTGTTGTTCAGTGGTTGTCGTTGGTTCGTGTCTTGTCATATTTGTTTTTCGTGAATTGTTTTGTTATTAATTAGACCGTTAGTTTTCTGTTTTGAATTGCGTCATATTTTTCACGTTGGGGCCTTTTATAGCCGACTATACGGTACGGGTTTTTCTCATGGTTGAAGGCCGTACAGTTGTTATCCATTCGTTCGATGTGTTTGAGCTTTTGATTTTGCCATTTGATTAGGGACTTTCCTTTTTGAATTTTCCTCGGAGTTCAGTATTTATGTGATTTTACTTTTTACATCCAATTCATTTGAAATTTGGTGGATAGTTGTCTGATTGGCAATCATACCACATCTCCTTATTTTTATACTGATAATTTATTGGCAGGCTTTCAGTTCATACATAATCTTTCTTATACTGTTTATTTTTTTTCAGAGAGAAACAACCCGTTTGCCATTGTTAAGAAGCGGAACAGAGAAAAGGACTTGCTTTGTCACTGTTGTCAAGAGTGGTGTAGTTTTGAGGACATTATGCGATACTGCTAAAACAGTTTTTTTTAAAGTAAAACTTATCAAAACTGTTATATTTTTTGACTTTTTGTGATATATTCTAATAACAATATGAAAAGATTTTGAAACCATATAAATGGTTTGAAACAAAAATAATAAGAGGTTAGTAAATATAAATATAAATATTTGTTCATAAAAGACAGGTTTTGCATTCCACATTCCAAATAGTTTTCAGTAAAAACTCGTCAGACACCAGGCTTATAATCTGGTAGGCCAGACGCGTGTTTCGTCTCTATAAAACTCATCAGTGGTGCTCGAATCAAAACAAATGGAACGCCAAAATCAAATACGAGTAAAGCGTGTATCAAAAATAAAAAGGAAATAACAAATTATTAATCAAAATTGTTTCCTATAATGACAAAACCTTCATTTTATTTTTTTTTTGTATACAAATAAATTAAAAGGATCTTCAAATTCTAACGGAACGTTTATTGAACCGAAGAAATCACTATTGTCAATAATATCATTTTCTTATCTCTACCTATATTATAACAATTTTAGCTTAACATTGTTCTGTTTTTTATTTAATGAGCCAAAAAAAAAAAACCCCAAACCCTTCTTTATATATACCCGAGATCGGCTTCATGGAGTGGTACATTCGGTCACTTTTATTTTGTTGAGTTTAACAAGGCTGAACTGGGTATGCTTATAAATCAACAATTTTGTCTTCTGTGCGCATTATTTACATGCCCTTCAACCCGTTTCTTTCACAAAAATGTCTCTAGTCACGTGTCAGATTCTGAAAAAGAAGTATCGTGTAATCGAGTGACGAAATAGTCTAGTACACGTGATAGACTGTCTAGAAATGTTATGCATAAAATAGAGCATAATACTACTATCTTTCAATACGTTACTTGCTCTCTCTGACATTATCAATACAGGTAGCAAAAAATCAGTGTCTCTGAGTTCCGACGACAGTCTAACTATTTACTTATAAATACAATTTCCATTTTCGAACGTAAATCCGCAGCTTCCTTTGGTAGTATATGTTCTTCAGATAATTCTATTCGGTAAATTTTACAATCAGACGATTAGTTACTAGTAATCCCTTAGTCGCTCGGAGTTTATCGACTAACCAGTTTATCGTCTCCATATAACAAACCATCAACGACAGCTCATTTCCATGTCTATCTCTTGGTATCGTCAAGATTGTGATTGATTTATGTTTGCTTAAAGTCCAGTAGCTACTATTTCATGCAAGAACTAGAAGAAATTAACAATAAATACAATAGGTAAGTTTTGCAATAGGGGTCGTCATTTAAATTAGGACTGTCACTAGAAAGTAAGGATATATTGGATTGGAATAGAAAGTTTGGTTTGTAACAGGCCACCTACGGACCTTCAGAGATATATTGCCGTGCAGAGAGCGTGGCACTATCTCTACACGGGGCATCGGATTTAACGTCCCTCTTCTGACCGGACGTGGCTGCGTATTCATACATCCCGCACAGCCATTGATGTATTGATTGTTGGTTGCTTAACGTCCAGTGGCAAATATTTCATGCATGTTCAGGACAAGAACACATTAACAATACAAACAATAGGTAGGTCATGTAATAGAGGCCGTCCTGGATGAGTGTCGGGATTATTTGGAATTCTTCTGGAAATTGAGGGTAAATTAGATTGGGATTGAAATTTTGCCTTACAACAGGCCACTAACGGACCCCTCAAATAGTTGTTTCAAGGGTTCTAAAGTACAGATAACGTGGCGTTCTCTCTACACGAGGCATCGAATTTTCGCACAACCAAACGGACGCCCCATTTCAGCAAGGGTTTTACTGTCGGTATGAAGACCTGTAGTGAGCATACTTCCATTTACCAGTCACCCTTGGGGGTTAGACAATGTAGAAAAGTTAACAAACCGTAGAGATGATGAAATGAGGGTTTACAGATCTAGGTATGTAGAATCTGACGAAACATTAGTAAACGGTGTATCGTTCAACTTAGCCTCGATTTCAGTAACAAAGCTTCGGTTTATAAAGTTTTGATGTAAATTTATCACAAATACTTTTCGTGACAAATTTTTTTCTACCATGCGTTTCAAAAATCCACCAAACCAGGATGTTCTCTTCGGAATCAATTTCTAATAAGTTCCTTCAATATTCAGATTGTTGTGTAGCGAAGGCAATAATGTTAATTTTTCTGACTGGCATCAAAAATATTGATTGATTGTTAGTTGCTTAACGTCTAGTGTCAAATATTTCATGCATGTTCAGGACAAATTAACAATAAATACAATGAGTAGGTCTTGCAATAGAGGCCTTCCGCGATGAAGGTCGGGGAAATTTTGACTGCCACTGGAAAATGAAGGTATATTGGATAAGGATAGAAATATAGCCTTGTAACAGGCCACCTCAAAAAGTTGTTGCAAGGTTTCCTAACGTGCTGACAACGTGGAATTCTCTACACGAGGCATCGGATTTAACGTCCCCATTCTGACCGGACGTGGCTGCGTACTTGATACATCCCGCATAGCCAAACGGACGCCACACTTTGGCATGGGTTTTACTGCCGGTTGGAAGAAGACCATGGTGACCATATTTCTAATCCCCCAGTCGCCCTTGGGGTAAGCAGAAAAAAAGGATGTTATTTTCAACAGGCAAATCTAAATGCTAAAATGAATGATGATTCGACTAAATAAGGAACAACCTTAATAGAACCACAAATAAACAGACATACACTTCAAACGAACTTTGAGTTAAGTTCTGTCGCTATAAAGCACATTTACGGTCCTATTAAATTCATTGAAAATACTGAAATTGATGCGGCTTGTTGTTCTCTTCTTTCGGTTACAGCAAGTGGATCAATGATTGCGTATAGCTTTCTTGTTACTTTTCAGCATGTGATGCATTTGCTCATATTACTCTATTGTGTAATTGGTTTTCACGAGTTTCGATAACTACATCGATGTTTGTTAGGTAACATGTATTGGTATTTTGCGGCACCATGGAGTAGCGCATAACTGATCCAACCTTAAAAACTTAATTTTTCACGTTTCGTATGGGTAAAGTTACAATTGTTTCACTATTGACGAGCGTCTATTGTGATGTTGTGCAAGTCTGAAAAATTAGTTAGGGCCCCGCCTAGTGGCGGGTCGTCCTAAAGTGATCAGTCTGTCTGTCCGTCCGTCCGTAACAAAACGGTCCGCTCTATAGTAGAAAACCGTTATAATTTTATTCTTTATACTTGACATGTATATTAATCAACACCATATGGTGTGTCATAATGTATGTACAACGTTCAAGGTCAAAAACTTTGGTTTTAGTTGACAACCCCATGTCCTATGGTAAAGATCGTGTCCGCTCTAAATCTTGAGAACCGTTATGATTTCAAAGTTTATACTTGACATGTATATTAACCAACACCAGAGAGTGTGTCATAATGTATGTACAACTTCCTAGGTCAAAGGTTATAGCCCAAAACTTTGGATTCAGTTGATAACCCCATGTCCTATGGTAAAGATCGTGTCCGCTCTATATCTTAAGAACCGTTATGATTTCAAAGTTTATACTTGACATGTATATTAACCAACACTAGAAAGTGTGTCATAATGTATGTACAACTTCCGAGGTCAAAAGTCAAGGTCAAACACTTTGGTTTCAGTTGACAACCCCATGTCCTATGCTACAGATCATGTCCGCTCTATATCTTGAGAACCGTTATGATTTCAAAGTTTATACTTGACATGTATATTAACCAACACTAGAGGGTGTTTCGTAATGTATGTACAACTTCCTAGGTCAAAAGTCCGTCCGTCTGTCTGTCGGTGCGTCCGTCTCTAACAAATTGTGTCCGCTCTATATCTTGAGAACCGTTATGATTTCATACTTTATACTTGACATGTATATTAACCAACACCAGAGGGTGTGTCATAATGTATGTACAACTTCCTAGGTCAAAGGTCAAAAACTTTGGTTTCAGTTGACAACCCCATGTCCTACCACACGTTTTTTACAGCGGGGTCCACAGAAATGGCTCCCATCTCAATGATGTCTAGTTTCTTGTATAATCATGATCCATACAAGTGTTGCGATTGTAGATTTCTCCACGATAAGTTTCCCTGGTTTTGTTCTCCGCTGTATAATTCCCAAAAAAGCAGTTATCTTTGATAGCCAATACTGAAAGCATTTAGGATAAGAATGATGATCGTATAAATTCTGTGTAACAGTGAATATCAGGAAACATTAAGCATTAGGTGGAAAGTGATAAAAAATAAGTTTTACCAAAACTGAACTTTAATGTTTATATTTATCATAAATAATGGTAAAAAAATCAAAAATAAGGTTTGAACCAAATTCATGACCTCGTATCAAAGCAAAATCGATTTCCTTAGTTACAGTGTCAAAAAAAAATTGGCTGGCAACACAACCATGAAGCTTGTCGACCATTTCAAATTTCAAAAATTTTTCAGCATTTTTGGGGGACATTTCCACTGTTTTTTTCATTCAATAAACAATACAAGGTAGCCCAATCATGTCAACGAATCTTTATCAACGCATTGTTACCAATTCATCTACAACTTTCTTCATAAGACATATTGACAGAGAAAAAAAATGATACAAAACCACTTATAATTTTGATCGATATGGACCTCGGTCTCCTTAAAGAGGTAGGGGGTCATGATCATGGTCATGGTCATAACATTGTCCAGCAGAAATGAACCTAAACCTTTCTTCCTCCATACGTCATTCAATCCGATATTTAAGAAACAGCCATCATCACAATCATGCATTGTAGTAAGTATCCCTTGATGTCATGCATTCTAATATTGCTGACATGGCACTTGCTACTAGTAAACCTTTTTTAAACCAAATTATTCAAGCGGGAAATAGATGCATCATGTATGCCGATAAAGCTTATGTGGGAAATGCATGTAAGGAGGTAATATATAAACCTAAACCATATTTTATATTTAGCATGGGGTCGATCTGATGAGTTAAGCCTTTTGCAAATGAGTTTTACTTGTTTGTTATGATGTTGTTATGTAATACCACTGTCCGATGTAAGAAGGAGGGTTTGGATCCAGCAAATACATTCAACTTCGCTGCATTATTATATACTAGATGTATCTGTCCCAAGTCAGGAGCCTGTAATTTCAGTGGTTGTCGCCTTTTACTGTATTTCATAATTGTTTTTCGTTTATTGTTCTGTATATAAATTTGGCCGTTGGTTTATTTCGTCTGAATTGTTTTACACTGGTAATTTTGAGGCCCTTTATAGCTAAGCCTAGGCTCCTTGTTGAAGGCCGTACTGTGACCTATAATTGATTACATCGACAACATTTGGTCTTGGATGGAGAGTTGTCTTATTGGCAATCATATCACATCTTATATTAAAATCTTCAACCAAAGCATTCTAGCGAAAAATATGGGTCAAAGCCACATTCATTGTAGTTAGAATCCCTACTATGTACATGCATCATGCATACCAAAGTAATTGACATGGGACTTAACTATTAGCAGATATTTAACTAAATCTTTCTATTTTACCAAATCATTCAAACCTCATTATATAAAAAAGTAAAATAACAAAAATACCGAACTCCAAGGAAAAATCAAAACGGAAAGTCCCTTAGCAAATAGCAAAATCAACAGCTCAAACGAAACGAAAACAACTGTCATAATCCTGACTTGCATTGGTACAGGCATTTTCTTATGTAGAAAATGGTGGATTAAACTTGGTTTTATAGCTAGCTAAACCTCTATCTTGTATGACTGTCGCATAAAATTCCATTTTAATGACAACAATGTGTGAACAAAACAAACAGATCCTGGTAAACTTATCGATCCTTTAAATAAACTTATTCTAAAAGGTTACCAATTCAACACTGTAATTAGATCATTAAATATTGTTTTTATTGGTACTAATATTGATTTTGTTATCAGTAAATTAAAAGCAAACTAAATATTATTGTTATATACATATACACATTCATGGATCTACAATCTGTCGATACCTGTATCTTGGCATTACACAAGGTCAAGATTTTCTCTGACTGTTTATGACGTCTTTACACTAAATCCATTGGATGTTGGATGTTTACGGATTGATAATTTAGTCTTGGATGCATGATTTGTTTTTATTAGTTGTTAGTAGCTTTGCACTAGCTGTCAGTAACTGCGAGTACTCTCAGATCTGTTCTTAGTGTCTTTTTGGTGTTTGGATGTACAAGTACCCGGCCAAGTCCACTTGTATTTGTAGTATTTGTATTTTTATCCATCTGATGAATTAAGCCTCTTTAACTGATTTTTATAGTTCGTTCTTATGTTGTACTGTTACACCACTGTCCCAGGCTAGGGGGAGGGTTGGGATCCCGCTAACATGTTTAACTCCGCCACATTCTGTATGTATGTGCCTGTCCCAAGTCAGGAGCCTGTAATTCAGTGGTTGTCGTTTGTTTATGTGTTACATATTTGTTTTCGTTCATTTTTTGTACATAAATTAGGCCGTCAGTTTTCTCGTTTGAATTATTTTACATTGTCATTTCGGGGCCTTTTATAGCTGACTGTGCGGTATGGGCTTTGCTCATTGTTGAAGGACGTACGGTGACTTATAGTTGTTAATTTCTTTGTCATTTGGTCTCTTGTGGAGTGTTGTCTCATTGGCAATCATACCACATCTTCTTTTTTATATAACAGGTAAAAATGTCAAAATTTGGTACAGCAGTCAACATTATTTTATAACCTTAATCACTATAAAAACAAACAACTATGTCATCAAAGAAAAACAAAATGGCATATAAATTTATTGCAGGCGAGACAAAAATTGAATGTGATCTCCATGTATCAATTTACCGTGCAAGGGATACAAGTAATGTTATAATGAAAGGTCATTTTTGGCACATAATGTTGTCCTATGCTACAACCTCATTCAGTTCCTGAAATTCATTTGTATCCATTTCAGCATGAAGATCTTCCTCCGTAAACATTGATTTGTAAGACTGTCTCTTGAAAACAAGTATGCTAAAGTAATTAGCAATTTGTTGGCCAGACAGAAATTCCTCTTGTAAAAAACGTTTTCTTCTATTTTTCACCCTCAACTGTCGCATATCTTGTGATACTTCAATTCTTAGGGTCACGTTGTTGTCCTGTTTTTTTTCGTCATTATCAATTTTCCCATCCAGAAAATTGGGTTGGATTTTTGTTAAAACTTTTAACTTCACGTCTTGATTCTAATGCCCAACCTCTTTTAAATTGATTTTTACTTCTACCAGCAGTGCAGTTTTGGAAATTTGAAGCAAACACATTTACTTTGTCCGTTTGTTTAAACTATTCCAGCTTAGCTTTATCAGCTAAACAATGGTTTTCAACCTTATGATCATATGAACAATTATCAAGATGACGCAATAATTTCCATGTCGTCTAAATGCTTTTGTACATTCACTACATGTAAATAATGTGGACATATCTCTAGTGACTTCTTCAAACTTTGAAATTTCAACATCAGATTGTGGAATATTTACATTAGACAGCGGGACCACTATATCAATGCTAGGTTGAGAAAAATCATCAAAAATTTGGAAAACCAGATTTCCTTCAACTACAATTTCCAACTGTTGTCTATTGACATACGAGTGAGTCCACAACTGTAATTTTGGCATATCAAATACATGTAGCGGTATCAGGAATAGTGCATCCTTCTCTTATGTCAAACTGTCTCCAAATACGAACGCAACCCTCCTCTGTAAAACAGAAGTTGTTTAAATTTGTGATTTTTGGGAACTTGAAAATTGTATATTTTGTCTTAGGCTATCTTTGTATGGGGTAAAGCAACAATGACTGAGACATTCTTCATCGTCATTTCTGTAATTTTCAATATCTTTTTTTGTAAAAATCCATCCACATACGCCGTCACAATAATGTTTTGAACAAAACTTGATTTGTGTGTGGAGGTTTCCTCGTCGTTCATTGAAGACACGTGGGTTGCCGTGGGTTGTTTTTCACTCTTTCGTATGTTATTGTCTCTTTGACACATTCCCCGTGTCATCATAGTCATAAAAATATAAAGAAAGAAATTCCCCCAGTCTTTCATTTTTTTTTAAAACAACATGCAGTCTGCACCAAAAACTTTAGAGGTTACAGGTCCACTGGACTAGTAAGTTCCACAATTTGCTAACAAAGCGGCTCGATTCAGGTAGATTGGTTTGGGGACATACTCTCCCAAATTTTGTTTGAAATTTTAGATGCAAAATCCTGCATTTTGAGCATACCTGAAAAAATAGATTTAGATGATTGAAAACTTTTTTTATTTTAGCTATATATTAGGTAATAACCAATACATTTGCAAGACTTGACCGAACTTGTGACACTATTTAGTCATATCATTTGTCATGCATGTTGTCCAAAAAAAAAAACAATGCGAAAAAAATTATTTCTCATAGCCTTTTGATTAGTTTTTCAATTTGACCAGAAAAAACTTCATCTTCTTTCGTTGCTTTGTATTGTTTGTGCTTCCTTTGGATCTTCCGCAGTTGTGTTGCCACGGGCATAGCTGGTATATCCAATTCTAAATTTTGTATGGCCTATGCTGTATCACTTTTAGGTTTGTTTGTTTTTGTTTTTTTTTTATTGTCCAATTTTGTCTTAACCTTAGGTTTAATTAGAATTTATAAAGTACATTAAACAAGTAGAATATGTGTTTTCTTCTAATTTTTTGCTCTTTTTGCTTTCCGTCTGCTATCACAGGGGAAGATCCCGCCGATAATCCATTCACAGGAAGCCATATTATGTAAACAATGTAGTATTCTCTCCTCATCGGGAGAATTTCGACAGGGGAGATAATTACTCAGTTTTCAAATGGGATAATTTGCCCAAATTGAAATTTTTTACAGAGTACATGAATTGCCAAGCGATTTTTATATTTTTGATTTAAATACATAGTTTTCTTGACTTGAAGTTGGTACGATTATCATGTCTGATAACCTTATATTTCTACCATTTGGGTGGTTTATATACCCAACAAAACTAATTATTAAGAAAAGACATTATTTTTTGCTAAAATCAACATTATTTATGTCAAGCAATATCATACAAAGTCATTCCATAGCAACACAACATAGTGAGGTCTCTTAACTATTAATTCATTAAAAAGACTCAATATGAACCGTTTAATGTGTTTTTCACCTTAATCTATGATTTAGCCAAAATACTTGATGACTGACGACATTCTCTCTTTAAGTTTCAGAAGTGTATGTTGTCATTTATCAAAGTATGATTTGATTTTCCTCATCTTCGTTAACATGGTGTTTCCATTCCAGCTAGGCCGCTGGTCTTTATTTGTTATCAAGCCTTGGGTCTAAAGGGCATTAAATTTATTTTTAAGCTGCCAAAGTAAATATGTAGGATTCATATCCGCCGTATGATATCTCCAAAGTTCTGTTTTTACAATGCGTATTATTTTCTATAAATGTAACAGTACAACATGAGAACAAACTATAAAAAAAAGGACTTAACTCATCAGATCAATACAAGCAGAAAAAAACATGTAACCATAAATGGAGAATGTGTCCATGGGTCACAGATGATGCCCCCGCATAACTCAAGAACGGTACAATTGGCGCCATCCAAATTTTGTGATGATAAGCATTGTGTATAAGTGTCATATCATTTGGTTGAGGCAAACTTAAGTTAGAAAACGGAAATGAAAATTTAGCAATTTTTCCATTTGTAAAGGGGCATAACTCTAGAACGGTAAAAGTGACGCCACCCAAATTCAAACTTGATCTGTGTTTTGTGGTAATAAGCATTGTGTATGAGTCTCATAACATTTGTTTGAGGCAAACTAAAGTTAGAGAACAGAAACTAATTTTGGGATGAACGTACATGAGTTACTCTAGATGCCCCCTCTGCTGCGGCGGGGCATACACACACAAACCGGACGTGGCACAACAAAACAACGGCACAAAGTACAGATCTGAGAGTACTCGCAGTTACTGCAGCTATTTCAAAGCCAATAACAACTAATAAAAAATCATCATGTATCTAAGACTCAAATATCAATCAGTACACATCCAACGCCCAATGGACTTAAGTGTAGAGACGTCATTAACAGTCAGAGAACATGACTAAAATCTAAACTGTTTTCACTTCCATATGCGTTATTTTTATTGGATACAAGAAGATTCTTTAATTATCGTTAAAAATCGTAAATATTTCCGTTCTCCATTTAAACTGTATACCTTACAACAAAATTATTTTCATATACCTGTGTATATTATTGTATTTGGCGGCTTTTTTGTTCAATGTTGTTGTTGTATTTTGAAATTGTTTAACATCTCACAGCAGTATACTACTGTTGCCTTTATTTATTCACCCCTTATTTTATTGATTTTGTATTTACATTGTATCATAGATCAAATTTATTCGTTCAGTGTATTTTCACTTGTGTTAATGTCTTTTGATTGAGTTAAGCCATTTCGATTGATATTTTATAGTGTGTCTTTCTATGTTGTGATGTTACACTATTGTTTCAGATAAGGGTGAAGGTTGGTACCTATTTAAACGTCCCAAGTCAGGAATCAATCTGATGTTCAGTAGTTTGTTGATGTGGTTCATAAGTGTTTCTCGTTTCTTATATAGATTAGACCGTTAGTTTTCCCGTTTGTATGATTTTACACTAGTCATTTTTGGGGCCCTTTACAGCTTGCTGTTCGGTGTGAGCCAAGGCTCCGTGTTGAAGACCGGACTTTGACCTATAATGGTTTACTTTTACAAATTGTGACTTGGATGGAGAGTTGTCTCACTGGCAATCATACCACATCTTCTTATATCTATAATTATCATGCTGTTTTTGTCACTTTTGACTTTTCGTTCATTTCATATAAAAATACGGACTCATGAGTGTTAACTCTTATGAATTTATGTTAATTAATATTTGATCAGTAAAGAAACAGGGAAATGGTCAAAGTTAAAATATTAAGCAAAAACTCGGTTATATTTCCAGATTTTATTGTGACCTTATCCATTTTGAACCAACTGGAATCAATGGTTACCAATTGACATTGTGTAGAATAAAGATGCATGCATGTAGTGACAATTAAAGAAATAGAATCTTCCATTCTGATCAGTTGAAAAATGTATTTCTATCGTCAGATATTTAAAAAAAATTAAGCATTGCTAAGGATGTTCTAGTTTTAATTATCTCAACTAAAAAATAAAAACAATCAATTATCCAATATTCTGTAAAATTATAATAGATGATAGTGAAAATATTCTGTAAAATTATAATAGATGATAGTGAACAGCAATATCCTGAGAATGTATACAGCAATATAATTACATAGAATAATATATTTTAAACATATCATCTTCAGTTGACAAGGCAATATTGACCATGTCAGCATGGTACTCTAATGCTTCTATGTCAGCTATGGCTTGTTGAAAATCTTCAACATTTTAGGTTTCTTTCAGAGTACCGGTAAGCTAAAAAAAACTGTGAATTTGAGTTCTTTCTCACATAGTATGAGAACCAACTTTTTATCTGTGGTGGGAAAAGCCAGTCTTCTTGTCCAAAGACCTTTATACACATGTACCATCATCGTCCCTCTTAGACATATCACCGGGTTGGTTTGTACTTACATGAGCAACACGAAGATGTGTTTTGTGTACTGTTGTTGGTCTTTAGGTCTTTTTTTTTGCCATGACTTTGTCAGTTTATTTTCGACTTATGAGTTTGACTGTTTCTTTAGTCCTCTGCTATATCCTCAAAGTTAGGTTCTATCCCGTTGTGTCAAAAAATTTATGAATGGACGATATGTAATCTTTGACTTTAGTTTAAATACATTTTGTTGATTTGGAAGTTTTTAAGGCCCATCCTTCATTGTGGTAAGCCAAACGGTTGAAGGTGCTTTAGCTCGTAGAATGATTTTGATCTCTCTTAACTCCAAGACATTGTGATGCCCAAGCTTTTTTGATAGATTGGAACTGATATCCTAGTGATTACAAAGTCATAAATGATATTCGAGATAACGCAATTTGATCCAAACTTAGGTGCAACACTGATCGGGACAAGGGGATTATTTCCTTGCAAAATCTCATGTGCATACTTATGTTCTAATCCTGTTTGCTGTCGTGAGACACAGGATTCTTTCTTTACAGTGATATATGCATATCATCAAATTCATCCAAAATACACATAGTACCCTAAAAAATATATCATGGATTTAACAGACAATGATCTAGATTTGATTTAAATTTAGATGGAGTCTAAATAATTTACACTAATAATATTTCTATTGTAGTTTCTATAATTAACA
Source organism: Mytilus californianus (assembly GCF_021869535.1). NCBI lineage: Eukaryota > Metazoa > Mollusca > Bivalvia > Mytilida > Mytilidae > Mytilus > Mytilus californianus. The sequence goes on from NW_026262626.1 coordinate 16,441,241, forward strand.
GATGCCTTCCGATCAGTGCAGTACCAGTAACTCAAATATAAATTGTAGGTTAAGGGAGCAAATACAAACTGTTTGTCTCAAGTCATTCGTATACCAATTTATACCATAACAAAGCAAAAACTTTACCAACTCATCCAAACAGAAAAAGTACGTCAGAGTGAACTAGAAAAGGGTGCTACATGAATATACTCTCAGTAAACAGTCCAAGGTCCCCAATAGGTCTTCAACGTATCGATAAATTTTGCATCCGGAGGCGGGCTTCAGCTGGCCCCTAAACAATAATGTATATTAGTTCAGCGAAATGGACGCCACACTTAACTCGAAACATACAAACGCATCAAAATATAAAAAAAAAAAAAAACACACACACAATACTTACAAAGGCTAGAGGTTCTTGATTTGGGACAGGCGAATAAATGCAGCGGGGTTTCACATGTTTTCAAATAATATTATGTATAATTAAGATCCATCTCATTTCTCTGATTGTGGATAGTTTTAACCAAAGTGTGGGATTAGGCCTAGGGTTACTCACATAAGTTTACTATAGCTATGCATTTTTCTCTTCTTCTGAAGAACCTATGCAAAGTAAATCTTCCCATCCTCCCCAAAAAAAAATAATGTCAAAATCGCCAATCCTTCCCATAGTAAAAGGAAATGGCAATAAAACAACAATGCACAAATTGAATTTTGTTCAACTCCCAAAAATACACAAAAAAAAAAATGCTTACATGTAGGGATTTTTTGAAGATTAATATACCCCCTCACCCTTTTCCTGAAGAGAAATTTTATCACACTTTGCAATATAGGTTTTAGAAATGTATACCGGGTCCTTTGCGTGGTGATGCTTGTATGCCCTTGCTTGGTTTTGCAACACTCTGATTTGGATTTGCCGGTGACTCACACTTTCTCGTTTGTCGCCTCCAATAAATTCCAAAATAATCCGGGTGTCACGGGCATATACAAATGTCACATTACGAGTTTTTTTTTTTTTAAAAAGGATAAAAATACCTTCTGCAAGATCAGTGTCAGGGGAGTCACATCCAAGACTCCGTCAATGGTTCCATGTAGGCTTGTCACAGTGGGTAACTGGGACACACAGGGTATTTGACGTATAATGAATGGATGGACCGCATTGGAATATTATGCAAAGTCACATTTCATTCCATTCCCATTCTGCATTACATTATTAAGGAGGTACCAATGATATAAAACAGCAGAAGATGTGACCATCACCAATGTAAACACTGAAGATAATATTCAGGGAAGTTAAATATATTTTAACGCCTTCAGGATATTTTTTTAACTTTCTATATAGACAGAAATGGTTTAGGTTGGAAAGTATTAAAAACAAAATCTGTATATGTATAACTATTAAAACAAGAGGCTCTCAAGAGCCTGAATCGCTCACCTGTAATTTTTTGCTTAAATCTTTCATCAATGATTATTTTTGCTTTTTAATATATATTTATGAGTGGCTTAAAAATTCCATTGAGATGTTCTTTGTATCTGTCATATTTTCTTCAAAGGCAAAGAAATACATTTTACCCCTATGTTCCATTTTAGCCATAGTCGCTGTTTCTTGACGTACAAGAAAATAAAATACAAAATTTATACTAGATACTCTGAAACTCATTCAGCCCAAGTTTGGCTGAAATTGATTCAGCAGTTTCAAAAGAGAAGATTTTTTAAAGTAAGCAAACTAGATGAACAAATTGTGAAAAAATGTCTTTAAACGGCAATTACTCCTTAAGGACACATTCGACAATTTTGGTCATCAAACATATTTGTAGATCTTACTTTGCTGAACATATTTGCTTTTTACAGTTTATCTTTATCATTAATACTATTCAAGATAATAACCAAAAACTGCAAAATTTCCTTAAAACTACCAATTTAGTGACAGCAACCCAACAATGGGTTATTAGATTCATCTGAAAATTTCAGGGCTGATAGAACTTCATCTAATGATCACTTTTACCCATTGTCAGATTTGTTCTAACTCCTTTGGTTTTGAGATATAAGCCAAAAACTGCATTTTACCCCTATGTTCTATTTTTAGCCATGGTGGCCATGTTTTTTGACGAAACAGAAAATAAAATACAAACTTTATTCTAGATACCCTATGGATCATTCAGCTTAAGTTTGGTTGGAATTGGTTCAGTGGTTTCAGAGGAGAAATTTTTTTAAAGTTAGAAAACATGATAAACCAATTGTGTAAAATTGTCCTTAAAGGGCAATAACTCTTTAAAGAGTCAATTGACAATTTTGATCATATAAACTTATTTCTAGATCTTACTTTGCTGAACATGTTTGCTGTTTACAGTTTATCTTTATCATTAATACTATTCAAGATAATAACCGAAAACTGCAAAATTTCCTTAAAATTACCAATTTAGTGGCAGCAACCCAACAATGGGTTATTAGATTCATCTGAAAATTTCAGGGCTGATAGAACTTTACCTTATGAACACTTTTACTCCTCGTTAGATTTGCTCTAACTGCTTTGGTTTTGAGATATAAGCCAAAAATTGCATTTTACCCCTATGTTCTATTTTTAGCCATGGTGGTCATGTTTTTTTGACAAAACAGAAAATAAAACACAAACTTTAAATCTAGAAAACCTATGGATAATTCAGCTTAAGTTTGGTTGGAATTGGTTCAGTAGTTTCAGAGGAGAAGATGTTTGAAATAGTTTACACCAGACGGACGACCATGGACGCCAAGTGATGGCTAAAGCTCACCGTTCCGAAGGAACGGTGAACTAAAAATGATTAAAGTGAGGACTTTTATGTTCTAAGGTTCAATATAGTGTAGTTTATTTTTGGAATCAAATAAAAACGTGTTGAAAAAAAAAACAGCAATGAAGCCCTCATATTCCTCCATTTTGATGTTAAATAATCAATATTATGTGTGAAGTATTAAGTCCCTCCATTTTTTTCTATAAATCAGTAACTTATGATAAGTTTTGATGGGTTGTTCTGCAAATATTGATTGATTGATTAATTGGTGTTTGCTTAACGTCTAGTTGCAAATATTTCATGGATGTTCAGCAGATTAACAATGAATAAAATAGGTAAGTCCTGTATAAGAGGCCGTCCGGGATAAAGGTCGGGAAAATTTTGACGGCCACTGGAAAATGAGGGTATAATGGATAGGGACTGAAATGTTACCATGCAAGAGGCCACCTACAGACCCCTCAAAGAGTTGTTACAAGGATTCTTTACGTGCAGAGAGTGTGGATCTCTCTTTAAAAGAGGCATTGGAATTAACGTCCCCATTCTGACTGGACGTGGCTGCGTACTTGTACATCCCGCACAACCAAACGGACGCCCCACTTTGGCAAGGGTTTTACTGCCGGTCGGAAGAAGACCTGTAGGGACAATATTTTTATTCCCAAGACACCCTTGGGTGTTGTGCTGCAAACAAATATGATATTCTCTCTGAAATTTTTCCTTATTTCTGCTCGTTAAAATTAAAGATTTGAGACTTTAAAATCACCAACCTTTTTTTAAAACCTGGCATAATGCCAATTTGTATCATTTGACTGTTAAAACAGTATTTAAAGGATCGAAATGTGTTAACCTTGCCTTCTAATAAGCCCCTAACGAGAGTTGTTGACCTTACTCTCAGAAAACTTTCATTTTACAAACTAAATACATCAAATACATTTATGACATCCATTAGATACAATATTTTTGCATAAATTGGAAAACAAAATTATATCAATGATGGGCAATTTTTTCACAGGAAAAAAAACTTGAGTCAAAGTTTGGATGCGTTTAAAAGTAGAATTGCAGATTTCAGAAAACAGAATGAAATCATTTTCTTTTTTGACGATATACACAAAATCCCTACATGCTACCCTTTTAGATGTCATATAACATCAGTCTTCCAATCTTGCTTGTTGACGTTGTTTGGCACTTTGCATGAGGTTCTTATGGATATGGTTTGAAAACATTTTTTTATTTACAAATTCCATTGGGAAACATGTGGAGCGGGATCTGCTTACCCTTCCGGAGCACCCGATATCACCCCGGTTTAAGCTCAGTCTTTAGTTTTCTATGTTCTGTTTTGAATGCTGTTGTCTTTTTCCTATTTCGCCATGGTGAGTTTGAGTGTCCCTTTAGTATCGTTCGCCTCTCTTTAAATATTGATTTTTACCCTGTGAATAAATAAACCTGGGAATCTCTCAGTCATTTTATTGCAATTGATCTATAACGTGTCAAGAACAGTGCCTTCCGTATACAGAATTTGACATCCTCATTCCCATCGGACGTGGCTGCGTATTTATACATTCCGCAAAAAGTCCAGATTAACCATAGCTATTTAACTAGGTTTAATCTACCCTTTTCTACATAAGAAAATGCTTGTACCAAGTCAGGAATATGACAGTTGTTTTCAACTCGTTTGATGTGTATGAGCTTTTGATTTTGCCATCTGTTAAGGGACATTCCCTGATGAATTTTCTTTGGAGTTCGTTATATTTGTTATTTTACTTTTTTTTGTATGTCGTTAATTCGTTAATAATTTAAGTGTTCTTAGGCCAAAGATCGCCGACAATAGCGATAAGGTCTATTTATGTACTTAGTATCCCTAATCTATAAAAGAACAGACGTTCTATCAAGCAAATATCTCTTGTCTTAACCTAACAATGTTTGTAATCTTAAACTTTATACAATTACCTTATTCTTATGTAGATGACTTCCAAATTCTTGAATTTTCCTGTACATTTCATATGCCACAATGCTTATATTATTACGTCACAGTAAAAAATTATTGTTCAATGACGTAATTTATGCCGATTGACCCGTGTAACTCATTCATTACTAACAACGAGATATTTGTCCATTTAAAACAAGAGAAGAGTTTTCTGAATGAAGCACATTTAAATATTTGGGTCTTTAAGTTCTCTAAGATTTTATGCATCCATCAAAACTGAGACCCAAGAAACAGACAAACCAGTGCATGTATAATAACGGTAATGATATCATTGATGAAAATAATAGTCAATGTAAATAAAATGGCAACTGCAATTGTTGAAATCATACCTCACTTTCTCGTGAATACTCGATGTAAATCACCAATACATTCAGTGCATGTTGCAGTGAGAAATGGTATTTCTGCATGGATAAAAGTGTTATGTAAAAACTGTTCTTTCCGTTCTGTGATTGTAATGTTTCAAACAATTGAGAATGGACACATTCCTGGACCAAATCCTGGTGTTTCAAACGAACCCATAGCCATTCCAATGATAAAGACCAAGTGCGGAGCAAGTGACATTGTTTTCTTTCTCTTTTGTTTAAACACCAAACCACTAACTCTTATTCACTGGAAGGTCAGCAAGACTGGTGGCAAAACGGTATCATTGAATGATAGGTCCATGGTTGAAAATCAGCTTTTTGGAGAGAGAAAAATGTCAATAACATGCGGGTACTTGACAATTTTATAAATATCGAAACCGATACGTCATATAAAATAGATTACAAGCTGGTGGTGAAGCAGGTACACAACCTTTTACGATATTTGCAGAGTTGAATCCTGTAACGAGGTTCACAATGGCTTTAGTCGCAAAAAACTAAGTTTGTCGCAGCAGAACATGTAATCCTGTGTATGAAAAATGAAAAACAAAAATATTTTAACGAGGAGTCTATTTTCTGCAAATGTTGCTTAATCTGCCAAAATAAATCTACTAAAAGTAAACCTTTGTGGGCTCCTTCTGTCACCAGCTGTGATACTAGCGCTCAATTCAAAAAACGATCCGTGAAACATCGGACAATTTTGGCTACACCATACGGCAGTTTACATATTTTATTTGTAAATGCGCACTATTAAAGAAAATGTAAACAATTTGAAATTGAACCGCACTCCCTTTCACACAGATAATGGCTATTAGTGTTCGTGCTAGAGTGCGTTTGCAATTAGTGCCAGCCAATCGAGAAAAAATTTCCTTTTGACGGCTTTTTTTCTCAAAGAACGATAGCAGCAATAGAAATTATTGGTTCAATGTTTTGTACGCATGGAATTTATTACGTGTTGTTTTCATTTCTTTTAACAGCACTGGGTCGATACCCCTGCTGATGTATTATCAGTCACCGAGGGTATCATCTCCTCAGTAGCCAGTACTTCGGTACTGACATGTTTAATAACAAAACCTGTCCGTTTATGAATTTTGAAATTATATAGAAACTAATTAGGTGTCAACTCCGTTAAGCAAAATTGACCTTAGATTGAATTGGCTATTTTTTAGATCCTTTTTCGGTTATATAGCTCTTCAATTGATTCAGTTATGGTAAATCCTTGGCTTTCAAATATCCTGCGTTGAGCATTCCCGATGAAGTTTAATACAGAAAAGCGCTTCGGATGCATGACATTTATAACGTGTCTTATGAAACCTTGCAGAACATTTTCTCGTCTTCTGATTACTAATAAATATGAGAGTCTACTACAGGGTTTTCAAGTATGTTCCAAAAAATACAGTATGGAGCTGATTTTTTCGGCACTTTGTCACTCTGCAGTATATTAGGCTTCTATTGGGACAACGAGATCTGCTATATTGATTGCAAAGCAACCTGGATTCAAATATATCAAATTTAATACATTTTTAAGGTACCTGGTAAAACGGGATTACAGTGGATGTTACCACCCTCAGGAGGAAAAGACTCATCGGTGCAAAACAACACGCTTCATCAACAGAAAAGGAAAATGTATGCGTAATAGAGTCAGGCGCCAAAATACGCTACATTAAACAGCCTTTTTGTAAAAAAAACTTATGAAACTTGCATGGTTCGTTGGTTAAATACAATAAACTATTTAATGAAGTTAATTCAATTTTTAAATTGTTCCGAGATCGCAAATATTCAGTAGTTAAACACGTGCAAACATGAGAGTATAATAATGTTACTATTTGGCGAGGGGAACCCTTTTTCGCCATTTTTTCTTTTAATAATTTTGACCTTTTTGACATTAAAACAGCTAAAATATACAATTACAGTGCCTCTGGCTAATCAGTTTTTCAAATTTAAATGCAAAGTTTGATGAAAAAATAGATTCACGATAACTGCACTTGTGTATAAATGGCTATTAAAACACATTTTAATTATACTATTTTTTCATAGTTCTAAATTGTTTATTAAAAACAAATATTTGATTCTACAGATTTGATCAGAATTGCTGTTTTCTAAAATTGAGAAATGAGCAAATTTTCGTGTAAAAAATTATTGTTAAGCACTGCGTGTGCTTGAAAATCATATTTTGTTTTTCAATCCTTTTTGCCTCTTGGACATCCTTACAATGATTTAAACCCTTCTCGTTTTCTTTTTATTTTACAGCCTTTCTTTTCAGTTTGTCTTGCATTTCTTGACCAGTGTAAATGCGTGCACCTGTTAGTCTTTTTTTGTTGGTTTATCTGATTTAGATATGCCTGTATCCCCTAGAACCAGGATACCATAGTGGTCCTTATCCACTAAACCATCCTTCACTAATGGATTTGTAATAACAAAATGTGTCCACAAGTTTTACATGTGTTCTTTATGAGTGAGGTATTGAACGTTACCGAAAGAAGGATCTTCTGTTTGAAACGTTGTGCTGGTGGGAGCGTCTGGCGTACAGAATTTTAACCCTGGTATATATGATGAGTTTATTGGATTCAGTCTAATAAATGATTTATCGATGGCATTACTGATCAAAGGATAGTCCCGTCTTTCTGAACCCTTGCTTAATGACATGTGGCGACCAAGCCTTATCCTGTGCCTGTAAAACAATTGCAGATTTATTCTTTTGTTATAACCATGTCGGCTTTAACTAATCCAATGTTTAGTGCAAGTTCACTGGTCAGGGGAGTTTATAAAATATGATTGTTTTGGCATGAAATCTTATCCCCCCCCCCCCGAACACCACAAAAATATTGCGGCTACCTCCGCTCGGCATTTTGTTTTCAAACCCCACCCACAACCTGAAATCCTCGATCCGCCTCTGAAATAGAGGTTATCATTTGTAACATACAAAATAATTTGTTCCCAGAGTCAAATTCACGAGTACTCCGCTGTGAAGTCTAAAGATAACGTCAATCGTAATCACTGGCGTCTAGAAATACATATTGACAAATTTTGTATTTATACAAGTGTTTTCTGGATCATGAATATATTTTTGTCCCAGGTTATCTACAGTCATTTCGTGGCGTCTATGAAATGACTTTCAATGTAGCCTTTGTTTAACGTCTGATGTTTTCATGTATTTTTATGCCCCACCTACGATAGTAGAGGGGCATTATGTTTTTCGGTCTGTGCGTCCGTTCGTTCACATAGTACACATGTTCCCTATGATATGATCTTTCTAATTTTAATGCCAAATTAGAGTTTTGACCCTAATTTCATGGTCCACCAAACATAGAAAATTATAGTGCGAGTGGGGCATCCGTGTACTATGGACACATTCTTGTTTCGTGATTAAATTTGTATCAATATCGTCGATGGGATCTTGTCTTATCATACTTACTTTGTACAACTGCAAAATTTTATAATATTACAACTATATTCAGGCAGCAAAAGTTGTCACTATTCAGCTTCTACTTTGACAAAAAAAAAAACTACACGAAAATACACATGCTCTTGTGGAGAGTTGTCTCATTGGCAATCATAACACATCTTATTTTATATGCTATCACCTGGTAAAAAAACAAGAAAGGCGATTACGGGTGCCCGACTACATCTTTGCCAAAGTAAAGTAAGCAACTAATAAACCAAAAAAATAAAATCTTCCCTCTTACCAAATGTATATCTATATAAAAAAAAAAAATGCTTATCTATAGTTTCTATGGCTTGTACATTCTCTATTTCTTTGGGATTATTTTTTTTATTAATTATCATTTGTAGATTCATACAATATGTCTTCATATTTAATGCATAACTTTGAATGACAAAGATGAGATACCTGAAAAATAGGACATAACTATAAATAATGTTGAACTCATAAAATCCAAAAGACGGTGAACAAAGAACCTTTTTCTCCCCCCGAAAAAATTTCCTATAATGCCATATCTCTTGGTTGATAAATTTCCCCCAGTCTATATATAATTTCAGATTTCACATCAAAATAAGTTATTTGTTTTTCAATCTTTAACCGTTCATGAACAGTTAACTGACAGGTATGAATTTCTGACATACTGGTTTGAAAGCTATATTAAGTACAAGTTATGTTTCAATCTGAAAGAAATTATAGTTATAGTAAATAAAATCATATATATATATATATATATATATATAATTATTCATGTTATTATTCCCAGTATTAAGCAAAATGTATAAAACATAGGAAAATATATGCCATTGCACAGTACTAAAAGCGCCTGATTATAATAAAATTATAATAATGTATAGATTACTCGATATTTTAGATTTTACGAAGAACAGATATTGTAAGATGCTCAAATGAAACCCATTTGCTACCAAAGACTTGAATGGCAACTGACCAGTATAAAATGAGTAATAGTCATACGTTGAAGTATCTAAATTTCAAGACGAAACTTCAGTCAAGAGTATTTTTTTCTCGTAAGGTATATCTGCATATATTACATTGGCTTTCGAAGTATATATATATATTGTATCTTGGGTACGACTGTAGAAAATTTGACAACTCCTGCCTATTCAAATTTTATTGTTGATTTATAATCTCATTTCTACACAAGAAAAACGAATATATGAGAACTAGTCAAAATTTGCAGGATCTGCTTACCCTTTCGGAGCACCTGATATCTCCATTGCTTAGTATTCTGTTTCATGTTGGGTTTTGTGTACTGCTGTTTGTCTTTCGTGGTTTATTACCATGGCATTCTCAGTTAGTTTTCGACTTGTGAGTTTGAATATCTCTCTATTATCTTTCCCCTCTCGTTTGCACAAAATGTATCGAACTACACAACACCAAGAATTAAATGTGAACTACATAATTTTGTTGATGTTATGACGCTCCCTTTTTCTAAATATAGAAAATTACAGCCAGAACACAACAAAACGATTTCAATTTCGAGCCACTTTTCCTTTAATACGCCCGAACCGCCTACATCAAAATCAATAAACTCCAGATCAATAGGATCAAACACAAATTCTATAGCCTGGGTCAAGCTTTGCTGTCCACCAAAAAAATCGCGATTATTTTTTATTTGTGCAATCATTTGTTCCAAATAGCGATTTTCTTAAAGAAAATAAAATTACAACACGATTCACGTTCCTCCGGTCATTCCGAAACTGTCTAGATGCGTTTACGTAGCATTCTAAATTTCTCTATGGTAAATTAACATTGCAGTGGTCGCCTATGTTTTTCCGGATGTTTTGTTTGGGAGAATGTATTTACGTCATCAAAGTCCACGCGACGTTATGTATAGTTATCAATGGGAAATAACGCGTACGAAAGACACTGACTTTGACTGAAACCAGCTGATTGTCTGACTACAGCATACAAATTCTCGAAAAAGAAAAAAATGGGTTCTTCTGGTATTGATTTCTATCTTCGTTAACAGATCGGAATGTTTTGATTTTGCAGTAATTTTAGGCAGATCTGTGAAAATCGACCAATTCATGCAGAAGGACTCATTTGCAGCGGATGACCCAAGTCCATTTCTTTTCTTCTCTTCTGGAATTCACACAATAAGCACCCGACCCTTTCAAATTTTAGCAATTCAACACAGACAAATAAAGATCAAGCCAATGTGAATGGGTTTTTTGTTCTCAAAAAAAAAAAAAAAAAAAACGATAAAAAATCCACACGTCTTTATAAAATCTCAAACAGGAGATAGAAAGACTGTATGTTTAATCCAAAAGGGAACTCTACAATATGAATATTACTATGTGTACTATAATATAGTCAATATATAATCAATCCCTCCCTTCATGGAAAGCTGGTCATATGAAAAACAAATGATGGGAAGAGCTTGTCCTAGCGTATTAACTTGGATGCCAGAAGTTGATAAAGCCCTCATGGCTCCTATTCATCGGACTACTAGTTTTTAGTTGATAATACAAAACATAACAGCAATGACTAATTTTCCAACAAATAAAAAAAAAAAAATATGCAAACACAAATTAACAAAACATCGATGTACAAAAGGGAGATATCCAATGAATGTTTTTGATTAACAAATACTCTTATATATCTATAAATACCAAAATCTGGTAATAACAGATATAAAGGTCATACTTGACTTATTTAGAGTTTACCATGTCCTCATTTGTCCCTCTTATTCCTAGCGACCTTGCAAAAAACATGCAACAGGAGTCGGCTGCCCGTGGTTCATCCCTGTATTCTACAACAAAAAATAATGTAAAGTGTGCAGCTCCAAGTTATATGTTCAGCTCGGTTAAATCAATAAGGCAGCTAATATTACTGTGAGTATATCTGATATAAGACAGCTTTCAATTCATTCATATAAGTAGACAAATCTTATTTCATAATCTACTCCGTTGTGTTTCTAAGAAATCATTGCGTCATCGATAAGAAAGTCCGTTTTGATAAACAAGAAAGATGAACACACCAAAAGGGCAAAGAAAAACAAAAGGATCAAAACTAAAGGAACACACTAACGGGACAATTAAAATTAAAGGAACACACCAAAGGGGCAAATAAAAACAAAAAGAAAACACACCACAGTGACAATTAAAACCATAATTCGAAGAAAGACAGACACTTCTTGTTCTACTAATGACACCCATCGTGATGCTCTTGGTGAGACACAGTTGTCGATAAGTCGCATTTAGCGATGTCCTGAAAAGAGAAGTAAGCGGCGATCAAAGCGATAACTATAAAATGTTTCCATAGGAAATTTTCAAACAGCATATACAATAGAGAATAACTCTGCGAAAAAGAAAGATTTTACCGATATGTGCACTAAAAAAATAAGATGTGGCTACTATCATTTAAAGAACCATAAATCTGAGGAGCATTTATTTAACAAAACCATGTAGTCTCCCCAAAGAAAGATGATGTATAAACAAGTACACAAATTTAATAATTGAGGGAAACAGCTTTATATTTGGTGAGCTAATGAACATAGCTATAATTAAGCTTCCTTAAAATGGTTTTGATTTATTTCCCAACTATGTCTGTAAGGCAATGGATGATCCAAACATCATTTTTAAATTAGTGTGTTCATTAGTAGCCGAAACCTTTAATTTAAATGCACTCATGTAATTCATAGTTAATGCATGTTTGCTTATACATGTACATAAAATTGAGAATGGAAATGGGGAACATGTATTTATAAATTCTTTGAACAATTGAAACCGAGTTAAGTTATCGATATATTATTTGTTTCTTACTTCAATGAATAACGTTCTACTATTAATGCTATAGCGATACTACTTCACTTAAAATATTGAATTATTTGAAGCACCAAGAGTTTTTTTTCTTGGCATAGATGGCCTTAGCTAGACATTGACAATATTTTTGGAATTTTTTGTTTCAATACTTGGACTGTTTTATTTGAAATGCCACTGTAACCTAATCTAAAAAAAATATTACTTACACATGTCAAATATTCTTTATAGAAGAGGGACGAAAGATACCAGAGGGACAGTTAAACTCATAGCTTATAGCTGTAGTAATCTGAAAATTAAATTCTCTTGAAAATAACTTATTTAAATGTTACAGGAGCATGTGAAGGGTTCCGGAACAATTCTGCAATATTAGGTGGTCTTGTAATATTTTTTGTTAAATGTATCGGAATGGAGTACGGCTACTCAATTGAATGAAAGGTAATTTTAACTGGCCAAACACAATTTGTTTTACGTAAATGTTACTCACAATTTTCACGCAAATTAGACTAATGAAAGAAGAAAAACACAAGACAATCCAAACCAAGGTTTCTAAATCAGTCATGGTAGTCTACTTGACGTCTTTTAAACAAGATATTTGTCCTGGATATTATTGGGATTGACCATGGAGAGTCTTTCATATAATAATAATAATAATAATAATAAAAAGGTTTAGGCAATTGTTTCGGTAAGATCTTGATATTTACCTATTCACCTGGGAGGCAAACTAATTGTAACCATTTACATAATCATTTCGAACTTGTTTAAAATGCAACTAAATAATGTAAGAAATTCATTTTGTAAAACAATATTGTATTTGACGAAACCTGACATTTTCCAAATGCAATCAAACAAAACTATCAAAAAAGATCTGTGATACCATAACATTGGTGGTATACATATACATGTATCTGTTCTATGTGACTTAAACTGTCCAAATAACACATTTATAGTACATGTACTTAAATATGTGCCCTCTTTTATTATTTCAGTAACTTCGGAATTGCTCCATCAGATACTTTGTTTTCTTTTTCCTATTTCTTCGTATAACTGATGGTGTTTCAATCTCTCTAAAATTGATATATGTGGTTTTAAAACTGAAAATTGTGTCGAAAAACAAAAATACATGGACGTGCTGAATAAAATTGCTGATTGTGGTGAGCATAGAATGACTTCGGGCCGTTTGTAGTACGCCTGGACTTGGCTGACGGTAGTGATATATCATCTTTATATTTACCTGTGTTACCTGGAAAATAAATGCGCGTAATGTTAAAAAAAGCTGTAGGCAAATGTGAAAGTGTGAATTTACCATCCAAATTTCTTATTAATGACCATTTACAAAAAATGACTATTAGATTAATGCCTTAATAAACAACAAATTTTGTGATTTTTACACTTTAATTATTACATCTTAATCTTTCAATTGTTATAGATAAGTTTAATAAATCTGTCTTCTTTTTTTTTATCTCCATATCATTCAGTTTTATATCAAGCTTTATCCCTTGCTGTTAGTCTAGTCATTACGATATTTGACTTGTTTTTACCGTAATTTGTCGTGTTTTAATGTTATAGGCAAATGGTGTCATTGAAGCATGAACAATATCCCTACAACGGATACTCTTTTTGACGCTGTTTTAGATTATTACATTCTCCTAGAACCGACGATTCTTCTGTAATAACTGGTAAAAAATAGTATTAGAAAATTAACTGGGCATTCTGGTACCTAAAAAAAAAATTTAGCCAAAGTCTTCAAATCTTAGTAATGCAATTGCAAAACACAAATTACAGACAGTTCTGTTTAAATAATAAGAACGCATGGGTCACTTAAAGCTATTGGTATATATATGTATTAATCCTTTAGCCTGTATCAAAGAACTACACTAGCTCTACTTTGTGCAGTCAATACACTATGCCAAGTTTTTTTTCCCGTCAAAACTATGGTTAAGCCATTCTAAAGTTCGATAACACTTCACCCTGAGATCAATAAACTAAGAATTTCAAATTAACACATTGAGATCTTAGAGAAAAAAAACCTTGATATTATAAAGTTCAAAAATGCACTGAGCATACACAATGAAAATAAAGAAATACACACTTTAAAGTTGTGAGAGATATATTTCCCAACCTTTTGAACCAGGAGTTCACAAGAGTTTACTATTGTTGCTTTCTCCCAACAATCCTGTGCATCTTTACACAGAAGACCACTTGGTAACAGCTTAGTTTCAACATGCTGCAGTTGCTTTTTAAGGTCTTCTTACTTAGAGGGCTCCGTTATCATTGGATTACCTTCTGGGGGGCAAATTCTTAAATAAAATAATGTTGATAAAATGATGATAAAAAGATAGACATTTCAGATAATAAGATAATCGGATCATTTAAAACAGTCTTAAAGTTTATATTTTTTATTGGTTTAAATTCAATGAAAAGACGCAGTATCAAGACTCTTGACTCATCATTAATAAAACAGCTGTCTACAATAAGTAATTGTGAACAAATTTAACATTACCATTTCCTTACTTGATATTTGACCAGTATTTAACTTAATGATGGCTATACCATCCCTGTACTGGTCATTCATATATGACGTACAATCGTCTCCGTCAGGCAGCCAGTTTAGACTTTTGGACGAATTCTAAAAATTCCAATCTATCTTTTTTTCGTAAATAAAGAATGTATTCACTTCATTTTTCATAGTAGAATGGCAAATATTTTACAACTAAGGAGAAATGATATATAAAAAAAAATAATTTCAATTATTCACAAGACAATAATTACTATTAAAAGAGAATCCACTAAATTCAACAAAATTATGATTTTATAACATGTATTATACTAATTAAATTTGCAACTAAAGAAGCTTGCCATGTTTGGGTCAATGTTAGTGTTAAACATCATCTTCAGATGTTTTAATGGATGGGGAATTACAAACATAAGCTATCGCATAAAATAATTTTACAGACATACTTTGTCTTAAAAAAGAGTACAATGCTTTAACCAATATTATTCCTTAAATGTGGTGCATGGTCGATCTTTACTACCTCATTTTTAAATATAATCCAGACATGAACTAGTTCCGAAGTTGTTATGGAATGCTACATCTATCTTATCGCTCGCAACATAGGTTTAACCTATTGACATTAGTTTGAAAATTAAAGTTGTCTTCAGTAAAGATTACATTTGGATTAACAAAAATGTTAAACTTTCTTCAGAGACAAAAAAAAAAACAAAAAACAAAAAACAAAAAAAAAACAAAACAAAACAGTGATATTTTGATGCTGTGGGATTGGTTTGATCTGGTTGACCAGATACACATTAATTTGCGGTTGCAGGTCTAGGACAAGTTTGGCAAGGTTAACAAGAAACATTGTCCCAATAATTATTTTAGCACAGATTTTGCTATATTTACAAACAACACCGACCCATAGAATTCAATTTCAACTTCAAACAACGATCCACAAAACTGTATTGTTTTAACCACTGTTCAAGGTTATGGGGATTGATTGGCGCCCGGAAACATTAACACCGACATATTCATTATATGTCTATCCCAAGCCAGGAGCCTGTAATTCATTTGTTGTTAGTTAATGGTACATACAAAAAAATTACTTTAGCCTCGAGCATCAATGAAGAGACAATTATTATCGAAATGCGCATTTGGTGCAGTAAATTGCTACCATTTATATTAATAATCACTTTTAGATTAATTACTACTAAGAAATGTTTGATAAAGTTTTTATATTTTTCCTTTCATTAGACGATAAGCTCGTCTCTTTATCTCTGAACAAAAAGTATGTAAAGTAAGTTAATACTAATTTTTTAAATCAAGGCGTAAGTTGTTCTTTGGAAATGTTTCCCTTTTCCAGTTCAGTGACCTTTGAAGGCTTACAGTATGGCATGAGATTTTCTCATTGTTACAGACTATGAGAGTTACTTGTGATCTTTTACAAAACAACTTCAGAACTGTCAGAAAACTATGAATTAAGAGAATAAATTACAAACATCAATATAAATATATTAGTCTTCTTAAGAAGTTTAGTGAAAGTGAAAAACAAAAGTAGAAATAAAATCTGATATATTTATCGAAAAAAAGAATGATAATTCGCTTCTGTTCAATATATCGTTTAGAATTTCATGTTTTAAAGTTTTGTTCAGAATAGGGTTTTATATTATATTCCATACTTTCACAATGTTATACTAAATCAATGATTCGTTTTAAATTATTCATATGCAAGAATAATGCCCAGAATATCTAATACATCTGGTTTAATTTACAAGAAAGCATAGGTAGATGCAACTGCAATAACCTTATCATATACATATGCATATTTACTTATCGTACAAATGATGGCTTTCAACATTACTGATGTTAAATGATTGAAATATAACTTATTTCATAAATATGACTGACAAATTCCTGTTATGGACTCCAAAACACTTGTGAATGTGTCCATGTATTTTATAACCTCGAATAACATGAAAATGTTATTGCAACACGTATTTGTAGTTGAAAATAGTTTTTTTCATATGATTTGTTGTATCATATAATTTTCTTAATGTTTTCCTTTGATCTCTTATGATTAAAAAAAAATAAACACAATCGTTTTTTATCAATAAGTAATAGAGTTCTATTTGTATCAGGCATCATTATTTAGAAATTATGAACTTCGAAGAACAATTTTTATTCTATAGAATATGCAGAATAGGATAAGCTGATGTAGTCACAGCGTAAAATAAAATTGAATTGGGCTAATCAAATATCAGAAAATTGTGGAATAAAGACAAATTGTTAGTCAAGTCTTGTTAAAAATAAATTGTGAGGTGTTTTTTTTTTAAGATGAACACATCCATAGTTTATGTCTAATAAAAATAATATTTTTTTTAAAGATATCTTAATGAAAAACCTCATATACTCTTGCATCTTATCTATTCATTTGGTTTTTCTTATTCTGAAACATCAACCTTAATTGGTAGACTATAATCATGTAATGAATTTAGAACAGTATAAAGACGTTCCTGTGCTTGTCTTTGGACCATTCTGCTTGTGCCAATCACTGTCAACTTTTAACAATTTTGGGCTTCCTGCTACTTAAACACTTCACAGTTATTTTTTACCTTATTCCAAAAGTCCACTATATTATAGTGGCAATACTTTGACATGTTAAACTATGAAAAACATTAAAATTAAATGAATCATGACTAATGGTGCAGGGTTAAATAATCTCTGTGCTCATAATAACTGCCTATGCTAATACAACGGCATAATAAATAACATTGACTTATCATAGTGGTTTCCTTTAAACTGACTTTAACACAAACTTTAAAATATAAATTATGCAAAATGAACCCTGCCAATACTTATACAACTGGATAACAAATTTCAGTGATTTTTTTTGTTCATCTCACAAATTTTAACATATGATATTATTATTTGATACACACTACATCAGCTCTTTATGATACAGTTTAATTTATAACTTTTACTATTTAAAAAATCAATGATTTATTGCTCCACAACTTTATACATGTAAACTACTCAATTTTAATTTCAATTGATATACACCTATTAAAAAGTAAAATCACAAAAATACTGAACTCCGAGGAAAATTCAAACAGGAAAGTCCCTAAAATATGAAAAGATTGCATATTCTCCCTATAATCATAAAGTCTTTCAGAATATGAAATCAAATATTCCAAACATATGTCAATGTATATTTGTTTAACCTAACAGAAGTTAACCTGGAAGCTTTGTTATAGACAATGCCATAATATCTTTTTCTCGTTGGATCAAATATTCTATAACCTGTATTCCACTGAGAATAAATACTGTAATATTTGTTCCTGTGGAAACAATATTCAAGAATACCTTGAAACATACATTATACATTAAGACCCATTGGTGACCTTCGGCTGTTGTCTGCTCTATGGTCGGGTTGTTGTCTCTTTGACACATTCCCCATTTCCATTCTCAATTTTATATTATGAAGGATTTCTACTTCATGACATATATATACATGATATATATGCCAGTGATAACTATTCAAAAAGATGGTAGTATATATCTTTGAACATTTAAAATGCTATGTGGTTATGGTCATAACATATTTTTAAAATACACTCATCATTATCAAACACAACTGAATTTTTTCTGGTGCATCAGCTTTTACACCGAAACCCAGAAACCCCTCCAGATATGACTTGGAAAAGATTTTTATTGCCAAACGTTGAACATATTTTCCATTCTTGATATCTGACATCAGCTTCAAAAAGATAAAATTTACCAAAAACTTTAAATGTAGAAGTGACTTAATTGAATTCTTTTTAATGTATTTTATTGCACCATTTCTATTAAATTTAAAATGTACATTATATGTTATTCTGGATATTGGTTAATTATATTCCCCGTGTTTTATATTCTGAGTCATCAGTCGAAGGGGATGAAGAGCATTTTAAAGCTTGCTGTTCGGCGTGAGCCAAGGCTCCGTGTTGAAGGCCGTACTTTGACCTATAATGGTTTACTTTTACAAATTGTGACTTGGATGGAGAGTTGTCTCATTGGCACTCATACCACATCTTCTTATATCTATTGACAGGACGTATTACGGCCCATTTCCCCCTTTGAAGCCTGAAAAGCAATTATATTATACTGCAGTGTCTGATTTTAACATTTGTCCATTCTGATAGATCTTTGTTTTTGTTTACCGTGTAAATAGACTTTCATACCCTCCTCAAATTGCTTGATTGGCCGTGATAGTCACTTCAGTATAATATAAAATTGTGTTGGGATTTTGCGCAGCTGGTTGAGTATTGATATTATATAGTTTTTAATTCAACGAAAACATCTCAAGATTCATTTGGATACAATTTTCCCCCCTGAAAACCACATCACTTAATTTCTCAACCAATAAATTTTGCATGTTGATAATTTTGTAATTTAGATTCTAAACAATTTTAAATATCAAATAGAAATTGTTTAGAAATTTTTAAAACTATTTGTTTAAAAAAAAAATATATGCCAAATAAGTAGAAGAGAGGCGAAGGATACCTAAGGGACATTTAAACTCATAAGTCCAAAATAAACTGACAACGCCATGGCTAAAAAAGAAAGAAAAAACAATCAGAATCAGACAAAGGGACAAACAACAGTACACATAACACAACATAGAAAACCAAAGACTGTGCAATAAATAAATCATTGGTACAACTCGGCTGAAAGATGAACTTAGTCTGCAGATGGGTGAAAAAAACCAGTGTAAGGACAAAGATTTAGATGATATCTTCCATAACAGTACGACTATCACAGATCTCCAAAGAATTATTCTGTTTGTGGCGGAACTTATTGCAGAGTTCATTCTTTTATTCGGAAAAATGTTCGTTTGCTTTTTCAGCAGAATGTAAAATGCCAACAGTGTAATTCTGTTCGTTGATTTATCATTAACTCAAAGAACAGGTAAAATCAATAGCGGCAACATATCCCAACAGTAGGTGGCAAAAAGACAATGGAGATGGCCCCTTAGCATGGGTATAATTACATACTTAAAATAGTTGATGGTTACAGTAGATATTCCTTTGGAGTAACTACAAAAGAAGTGGCGGCAGTTCTTTTGAAATCATTTATTGTTTTAGGTCCCCTAGAATTCTGCAAACATATCTATTTGTATCCATCTGATGAGTTAAGCCTTTTTCAAATGATTTTAATAGTTTGTTCTTATTTTTTACTGTTACACCACTGTCCCAGGTTAGGGGAGGGTTAGCCCTTTCAAACTTGTTTAACCCTGCCACATTCTGTATGTGTCTGTCCCAAGTCAGCGACTCTTTTCACCAAAAATCTTACGATTAAAATTGATCGTAAGTTATACTGAAATGTGTATGACTTACGACTATTTTTCCTCTTAAGATTGTTGTCGTCGACTTCAGGATTATAAATCGTTCCACAGCAGAACCACTGACTACTACACTGTTGTCGTCGACTTCAGGATTATAAATCATTCCACAGCAGAATCACTGACTACTACCCCGGTTTTCGTCGACTTCAGGATTATAAATCATTCCACAGCAGAATCACCGACTACTACATCGTTGTTGGCGACTTAAGGAGCAGTCGGTATAAGTCGATTTGATTTGATTTGATTTTTGGTGTTTAACGCCACTTTTAAGCACCGCTTTTGGGCTATTTCGTGGCGGCCAGTTTTTATTGGTGGAGGAAGCCGGAGTACCCGGAGAAAACCACCGACCTTCGATAGGAAAACTGACAATCCTAGTCAATTAAGATTGGAGTCGAGTGCACCCGCACGAGCGGGGTTCGAACTCACAACATCAGTGTTGACTGGCTAGTGATTACAGTAGTAACTACTTAGACCACTCGGCCACCGAGGCCCCGGGTATAAGTCGAAGAAATACAGACAAGACCATGACAAAAAAAAAAAAACAAAAAAAAAAAAACGAACAGGAAAACAAAAATAGAAAACTGAAGATTTGGCAATACGAGCTCCACCAATTCTCGGAGGAGAAGGGGGAAACGCAGGTTGTTATTTTATTTTCTCCACATTAGCTTTGGACCAAAATAAACGAACTCTAAATTGAAAGAAAAAAATGACAGTAGCAAAACGCGTGTACTAAATCATTTCGAATTTCAAACTATACATCTTTAACAACAAATACAAGACTTCTATAGGAGACAACGTTTATATCTATTAAATGAAAAGAAGAATTAAAAAATATTATAGTTATGAAACTGACACATGTCATTAGTTAAGATCATTTCCTCTTCAGATGTTGCTGTTACCATTAATACACTTGATGGGCAAACCTATAACAATAATAATTGTGAAATACATATTTTTTTTTATTTTCTTTATATAGTTTAAACATATATATAGTAAAGTAACTGCTGTTTATGGACTTTAAATTTAGCGAATATATGTAGACAAAGATATATGCGCAAACACATGTAGAAAACGCTATATTGTACAAAAGAAATTGTAGATCAATTTCAAAACAAGGCCATTATCTCTGTCTTTTCTAGATTTGAGTATCATTCTCTATGTAGTGTGTTATTATCGGATGTTAACTACTTTAGCAACACGACGAGTGCAACATGCATGAGGGACTAGATGGGGTATATAGAATAGAGAATAATGGACTAAATGTGCAGAATAAAGGGCTAAATAATAAAGAATAAAGAAAAATAGGACAAAGAATAAAGAATAGAGAATAATGGGCAAAAGGTGCAGAATAAAGTGCTAAAAAATAAAGAATAGAGAAAAATAGAACATAAAATAAAGAATAGAGAATAATTGGGTGCTAAAATTTTAAGAATACAGAATAACAGGCAAAATTCATAAGAATAATGAAAAATTACCTAAAAATTATAGAATACAGAAATGCTCCCATCCACACCCTCATGTATGGAGCAGGGACTGTCTAACCTTGCACATGATTTCACTGCTGGTTTTCGATGGATTAATTCACGTTGCTCGGTCTTGAGTTTTCTATGTGAAGTTTTGTTTTAGTTGTTTATCATTTCATCGTTTTTATTTGTGGCCATTGTGTTGTATGTTTTCATTGGACTTATGATTTTGAATGCGTTCTTGATATTGTCTGTTTTCATTGGACTTATAATGCGTCCTTGATTGTCTGTTTTCATTGGACTTATGATTTTTAATGCCCTCTTGGTATCTTTTCTCTCCATTAAAAAAACTATCATTCAATGAAGTATACAGTATACTACACAGCGTTTGTAAATGCCACTGAACGTTTATTATCGGATTTGAGATTACCGCTTCTGCTTGTGTTTTTTTTCGCTCGGTTATATACGGTAAAACGAGTTCAATTGTACGTAATTGTTTGCCATATCATGCACATGTTTTATCTAGATCGATTAATATTACATGGAATATCTTGTTATTTAATTACAGACAAAACATGCAGAACATACCATGAGAACGCAAGGCAGAGAATACATGCATAATATATCACGAGAGCGCAAGGCAGAGAATACACGCATAACGTACCACGAGAATGCAAGGCAGAGAATATAAAGGATTATTCTGTTATTTTAACGGGAAATATACTTTCAATTGTGTTTTTAATCGCAGTGTATTTTATTACATAAAACAAGGTTTTATTTTTGTTAATATTATATTGTCTAGAGTATGAATACATTCATCATTTTTGTAACGTTCCCCTTTTTTGTCATATTTCACATTGTTACCTTTTATGTCCATCAATTTTGATGAATTGTTCAGAGCATCCCTTACAGCCTCGATTCGGTAATGAAGGTCTTCGACTGTGTCCATAATTGCACTAGCTGCATATGCAAAAAAAAAGAAAAAAAAAAAAAAGAAAACAATTATACAAATGACCGTTAATAGTCGTAACACGTCTAGAAGTTTTCTGAGAGACTTAATAATTTGTATTTTTATAATTCGTCATTATGCATGTTTTCAACATATAGCTAAATATATTTAAATACATGTATGGACAAAAAGATCACAATATATATCAATAGATGTAACCTACAGAGAAAAAAGTGACATGTACGAAAATGTCGATGCATACAAAAAGACAACTTTTAAAAATGAGCAATTGAAATATGTCCGAGGCATCTATTTCTTATAAAATGAATAGTACGCATTGACTAATGTCGAATTGCTATAAAAATTTGGAGAAATAAAACAAATGTCAGATATTCGGTATTTATAGATGTATATTTAAGAATGGATGCAATCATAGGCCTATTTTTCTATGCTTAAACTTGTAAATGGTTACAAACAATCTGAAACATGTTTATGCTATAAACCATTAACATATTAACGGGAATTAAAAATTTTGTCTGGATCTTAAATAAATGTAGGTGAAAATTCTGTCATATTAGGTGCAATTTGAGTACCCTCACGTTAGGATTACTGAACAAATTGAAAATGACTGTGTATAGTACTAATGTATACGTTTCGTATTGTAAACTGTATGATATTTTGCAGATTTACAGAAGACAGAAAATAAACTCATATTTTTCATGTCGGGGTCTTTAATAACCGACTATACGGTATGGATTTTCTCATTGTTGAAGGCCGTACGGTTGCCTATAATTGCTTACATCCACTTCATTTGAACTTTGGTGGATAGTTGTCTCATTGGCAATCATATCAGATCTCCTTATTTTTATACTATGTATTTCACGTTTTCCAAGCGAAAAATACGCGCGATTTACGCGTATGAAGTTCATGCGTGCAGCACATTAACTGGTGTATATGATCTGATATTAAATGTTTCGAAAGGTTGTTTTTTTTTGTAAAACTAAAATTTGGTTAGAATGTCAAAATCGAAGAATAGATGACTTGGCTTTGGATACGACACTTGTTCTATCACGGTAAAACCGAATCACGATGATGGCGTCAGATTTATGTAATAAGAACTAATAATTTTGACATTGCAGTTTTAATGAAATATTGTTTAATGCAATTTAATTTCCTTTTTACTTCTTTATTTTAGTTGAAAACAAATTTAATAAATATAACATTATGACACAGACTCACGCATGCTTAAAATTTGTTTTTAGTCTTAACGAATATTTATACCAACCTGCATATCGTCTGGTGTCCATAATTCTGTTAACTGTATCTTCTACTGGCTGTTCCCTAATTTCCTTGTTCAAGCTTCTAAGTTTGGAAGTGTTTGTCATGATTGTGCGTTTCCAAGTGGTCAATTCAGATGAAAACTTGTGTTCACTCTGCCGATTTGTATCCATTTTGCTGTATATTGCCTGTAGACTCAATGTACGTTCCGGTATACGGTATTCTTTGTATGTTTAATCTTATGATGAGGGCTGCAATATTTGAGCAAACTAATTAGGAACACCCAAAGCAATCACTGAGCACATTGATCAAGACAAAGCATCAAATTATTTACAATTATTTATAAGGCCCGGTATACTTTTTGGACACACCGTTATTCATAATTTCGAAGGTTTTGTTTGACTAAGATATGATACTATTGTGATACCCCGGTATATGGTCCTGCGATATCTAAAAGTTAAAATTGTACTTCAATAGAATTAATCTCACCATGCATTTCTTCTTCGGATTCTTTAATTCTCAATTGATCATGATGCATTAGTCCTTGTAAAACATTCATTTCTGTAAAAAATTAAAGTAGGATGCATAATATTGATAATTTATACACCATGCTGCCAACAAATGTCTGGCTTTTACTATACAAAGAATTAAATGAGAAAATGTATAAATATACGATACTGATGAGTAATTATACAATACTGATAAAGGTCGCCCGAACATTTCAAATTATCAGTAAGTTGACATTTCAATAACTTAACCGTTAAGATAAATTGTAATAGCCACATTTTTTTCAAATCTCAATACACAATACAATTTATTGAAACCGAATACTCCAGGCCAAAATGAGGATAAGTATTTATAATTATCACTTACCCCAACCTCCGACACATCCACTCCCACAAAAAATTAAAAAAAGAAGTACTACACACCTCTCCGTAATCTTGAGTAGATAAACTTTTCCTTGGTAATGAAATAGATAGAAAACAACACCAGGGTGTAGAGCACCACTTTCACCTTGCAACAGTACACCCACTGTTTGAAATAAAGAATGAAATGAAAAAAAAGAGAAAAGAAACAAAAAAGGAAATATATATAGAATACAAAAGTTACCAGAAAAAATTATAAATGAGAACAGAATAAGATCAATTTAATAAAAGATTATAAATAGAATACAATGGAAAAAAGGAAAAGGAAAAGGAGAATTGAAAATAAGAACAAAATCAATATCAAAATCGGGAAATGGATAATGAATTATAATAAGACAGGGAGAACAACGAAGCATTCTTGAGACACAAATATATTCAAATCTTTAATTCCACAGGTCTGCCAAATCTTCTAAGTTGATGAAATATTCCAGTAAAATCTTATAGGACTGTATTTCTACTACAATCTCTTCTATGACTTCTATACTGACTGTGGGGCTAAGTGAAAACTTGTTGGTATAATCTCTTAAACATCAAAATTGGCATGCATTGTAGGAACTATTTTGTTTTAAATCTGTGCTACTTTCCAGTATGTTCTTTTTAGACCGGGCCCGATTTAGTTGTATTACATTTACGAAGTCTATCCAAATTATTTATTCAAATATTTCCGCTCAAGTCGGTGCTAGGGGCCGTCTTAAACATGCAGTGAGGTGAGAGTTTATTTTTTGTTTTTTGCTCCGTGTTGAATGGCTCACTGTGACTTTGAGATGAAGAACAGCAATAAAAGCGCTGTTTCCTTTGCTTTTTGTGTTTTTTTGTTGTGCATGTACTGATTTTGTGTCATGGATGTATACCCCATATCCTTTGTATTATAGATACTCGGTTTATAAAGCGGTAAATTCACGCCAGTGTCGATAGGTTTCGTAATAGATTTTAAAAACCCATTAAAATCCTGAATGGATTATGCAGATCGCTCGGTCGTCAGGCCTTCTTTTGCTTTAGAGTTCCCAATCTATCATTTCTCTTGCATAGATTTATTATTAACTAACCCTTATCCTAAAAAAATCGTTTAACCCATGTCGTACACTGCCACCTTAGCCCATATCCTAACCTAAACAATCCCTTACCGCCCCAACCTAACTCTAAATTGCCCTTCATTTCCTAAATATCATGTATTAAATAATAATTACTCGGAGGTCATGAACAACTAAGTATATATATATATATATTTACGATCAACTTTTTTCGTAAGATTTTTTGTGAAACGGAGTGCAGGAATGAGTTTACAAAAATTCTTACAAAAATTGATCGTAAGTATACTGAATTGTGTAAGACTTACGATCAATTTTAGTTGTAAGTTGTTTTTTGGTTGTTTGTGAAACTCATTCCTTCAGAACTCTAACCTTGAAGTACAGAGATTCTAAAATGATATTAACTTTGTTCGTACATAACTTACCTAAATACCTCCCATTCAATTATAAGGCCTGCTTTAGCGGTGTTGAAATCAACTGGCTTTGTTAAAGGTATACAGCGGGTAATAACTTCAACAAAAAGGCTAAAATATAACGATATGATGAAAGCAGTGTACATATTCGCCATCTTCGACGTTACTGCATACGTTTCTATGACCTATATATTTACCTGACATCACAATCTATACAAGGCATCCACAGCAACGTCACATTTCGACTCGATCTGCGTGAGCCGTCAATCTCTGGACTTTAAAAAAAATCCTGTTTAACTATAGAACAAGTCCAAAGTCTCACTACATCTGCATGAATATTTCTAAAAAGACACACTGAGATGATATAAACTGAAAAACACACACTGAGAATTTGAAATTACACACTGAGAATTTAAAATTACACACTGAGATTTGTGCGCACTTTTTATGCTTCAATTTGGCGCTAAATGTTTTATAAAAACATTAAAAATACAACGTATAGAAAAACTTCATTATTAAAGACCAATAGAACAAGAAATATACCCACTTACTCTCATTACAAAATATAACCAAATGGTGAAAAACTTTATTAAAATTATAAGAAAACATTGGAACAATCTGCAAAAATACAAACAATGCAGTGAATTCCCAAGTGCTTATTATAGCATATAAACGTAACAAAAATATAAAAGATTACCTTGTGAAATCAGGGTAACAGTTGAAAGACTTTTGAATAGGGACCATGCTGAAACAGTTTTAAGCAAAAAATCCCGATATACTGTTAGTAATAATCTGAATTATAGGCAACAAACTTATGAACATGAGTTAGCAAAAAAAGTTGTTAAGTCTTAAAATTTGTTACGAATGTTGGTTGTAGGAACCGCATTTCATTATAATGACAAGAGTTCGGGAGACCAAGATATTAATCTGTTGAATTATTCATCTCATGAATATTCATTAGTGATTTGCATATTAATACCAGTGTGTATTTTTTAAATCTCATTGTGTAATTAACAATTCTCAGTGTGTGTTTTTCATTTTTTGTAATCTCTGCGTTTTTATAAAATCTCAGTGTGTAATCTCGATTTCTCAGTTGTTATTTTAGGATCTTTAATCTCAGTGTGATTTTTTTATTTCTCAGTGTGTAATTTGTTTCGAAAAAATGGTTAAAACATAGTTTTGACGAGAACGGCTTGCTATAAATAGGGGTCCTTCATTTCTGAATTCTTTAATCTTTTATTCCATTTTTCTCTATTCTTTATAGTTTTTGCCCATTATTCTCTATTCTTTATATTTTGGCACCTCATTATTCTCTTTTCTTTATTTTAGGTCGATTTTTCTCTATTCTGTATATGTTTTGCCCATAATTCTCTATTCTGTAAACCCCCATCCACACCCTCAATTATTTGTTGCTTTCTTAAAAACAATTGGCAAATATTCCATGCATGTTCATGACGATTTTCAATATTAAAATGAACGTTTAAATCAAAAGAAAAAAAAAAATCCGAAAAAAATAACTATTAGGATCGTATAGTCCCAATCTTTTTATATTAAGAATTTCATCCTATACTTCTCAGCCAGTTGAGCTAAATGCCACGTTTTTTCAATTGTCTCGCCTTATTTTGATGTGTTCTACTATCATGCAGTATCAAAGATTAGCGTACAAAACTGCTAACATAAGCTGTATAGTCACTTTATGATTTAAAGGTCAGCGACTCATTTCACAAAAAATCTTACAATTGAAATGACTTACGAGTAAGAGTCGCAGGAGCCTGTGATTCAGTGGTTGTCGTTTTTTGCTGTGTAACATATTTGTTTTTCGTTATTATTTTATACATAAATTAGGCCGTAAGTTTTCTCGTTTGAATTGTTTTACATTTGTCATTTCGGAGCCTTTTGAAGCTGACTATGCGGTATGGGCTTTGCTCATTGTTGAAGGCCTTACGGTGACATATAGTTGTTAATTTCTGTGTCATTTGGTCTCTTGTGGAAAGTTGTCTTATTGGCATTCAAACCACAGCTTCTTTATATATATATATATATATATATATACAGCGAAAAAGAGTTAAACAATAAACACTTGAAAGTAAATGAATTCAAAATAAAAAAAAAATAAGTGGAAGGCTATACCATCCCCAATCATAATGTAATCTTATTTACTGTTTATTAAAAAGAATATTTGATAAATTTTGCAAAGGCTTAATTTCTTGGTTTGTTCTCATGTTCTGGTGTTGCCGTTTTATGACGGCCTTCATTGACACTTATTTACTAACGATGGCTTGGATTTTCATAATAATTTAGCAATATGTGTAACATCTTGACATCGATTTAAATATGATAAAGAATAACTCCATTATCAAACAAAATCGACAAAACTACGATTATTAAAAGATATGAGGGAACAGTACACGTTTTGACAGTACAAATCAGATAGTACGTTTATTCATTAATGTGTGTATTCAATGTTGTGGACTTTAGTTTCTACGGGAACACGTTTCGACACCATAAGACTCTTTTGGCACTTACATTCAACTTTTATACTTTATACCCCACGCTACAAAGACCGGATGATTAAAAGTTTTTACCTGTCCGTCAGTCCGTTTTCAAAATATCAAAATTGGACAACCTATTTTGAGGACAGGGACCTGTGCAAATAATGGCCAATTTTGTCGTGTCGCCCGGATATAGCCGTCATTTCTTGACGTGTTGTCTTAAAATTCAAATGAAGTTTTATTTTATGAAATTCCAAAAAATTGTTAATTTGTAGAAATTGTTTTTTTTTCGGATATACGTTCATTTATGAAGAAAGGATCCAAATAACTTCATCACCATGATTGTACAACGAATTTGACATTGCAAAAAAAGAATAATTCAAGCGTGTTCTTTTTTAGTTGTGGCAATATTTTGATGTCCCCAAATTCCTATTCCATGATTAAGTAAATACCTACGTAAGTCAAAATTCTGCACATGAAGATGAGCGTTTACTCGACAGACAACTGTCTAATCAGTAGTTTATGAAAGATAGTCGAAGGCAGTAACTAAAAAACATTGTGCAATGTTGTAAGAGATCTTTTATTTATTAAATTAATGATATTCTAATTTGTAAGCATAAGTTATGTATTTATATTTACTTTGGGATTCGTGTTGCTATGTTTTCTATGTTGTGTTTTGTGTACTGTTGTGTGTTTGTTGGCCTTTTTCATTTTAGCCATGACGTTGTCAGTCTATTTTCGACTTGTGAGTTTGAATGTCCCTTTGGTTTGAAATGTCAGTCAGTATTGTCTGCTAGAACTTATTTTTATACTTTTTTTTTTTATTAATTTCAATAAATCATCATAACCAACTGTATTTGAAATAATATGCAATCGTTTCTACTGAGTATTTAGTTTTTTTTCTAATTTTAAGATTGAGAAGAGAAGTCATATTTACGAGGAAAGACTATAAGCCGATATAACGAACACACGAATGGTTCGCACGGAATTCATGAAAAAATAGGGAAAAGAATCTATCTTTACTGAAATGAAGAGGAATTCAAAATTGTCCGTAAACCTGTCACGGAAGAGACAAAACAATAAGATTTCAAATAAAATAGTTTAATGGTTATCAACAAATTTTAAATGTCAGACTAAATTGAACCCTTATGACCAGGAAATGTATGTTACAAGATGTACATGTGCAAAAGACCAATTTTCGAAATGTCACAAAAATGGATGTGTTTTGATTCCGACATCTATGAATGCTGTAAATTTTAACAGATCATTTTAAATCATGTGTTTTATTTAAAGTCGGCAAGATCAGTTAACAAAATAAAATAACATCCAAAAACATAACACGCAACGTGCAATCATTACATAGTGACAGAATCTCAAAGAGACATTAATAGCTGATTACCTATTATGAAAAGAGTAACATGAGTAATAAAGCACAGTTCCCGGAATTAAATCAAGGGTAAAATAAGGCATAACCGTCGTAAGAATATGTTAAGAAGTACGCAAAAGTTAGCATAAAATGAAAATGTCAATTAAAGTATCTTCTGTTGAAAAGAATTTCAACCATTCTCTTATAATTCGCTATATTTCGCAAATCCCGCAAATTGTAAATATAAAAAACTGAAAATTTCTACTGTTTTACACATTAAACATTTCATTACCTTGATAATTATCATCATTATTTCAATAAGATATATAAATTTGACTTTATACAGTATAGTTACCTGATATGTGTATAAAATTGATATGTAGCTTCATATGGTTAAAATTTAAATGTATTTCAAGACCATTGACAATTTTTCAAAATCCTACCACCACCCGTTATTCAAAATATATTTTTACCTAGATTAAGTATTCTGCGAAGCATTTGTAAGCCATGTACCTAAATGAATTAATAATACATATGATGATAAATCTATAATAGATCTGATTTGATATTATTTATAGCCATTTTAATACATGTAATGGTTCAAATACACCTTCGCACAAAACAAAATTATTCAAAAATAAAACCCCTACAAAACGTCATCATTAAAGCGAATTAAATTCAACCTGATAAGTGTATTGGTAAATGAAAATGAAACTAGAAAATATACTCGGAATTACCTTTCCCAAAAAAACAGAAACTGTATATCCTATTCAAAATATTTGCAATCATCCATTTAACATTTGAATGAAGTTTGTATAGATTGGGGTTTTAAACTATTTTCAATACGTACACAAATCAATGAATTTAATTTCTTTTGAAATGCACCTTTTGTTATAACTACCGTTCGATAGCAACGTCTGAAACATCCAAAACACAGGCTTTATTACAGGTAAAATTAGTATGATGTTATACCAATCTAGAAGGAACATGGATTTTGCTCTATTTATTTTCTGTGCATATTTATTTATCGCAAAACTGATGGCCTACAGCATTACTGATGTAATAGTGTTAAAAAAAGATTTATTTAAAAACTATGATAGACAAATTATTCCTGTTATGGACATGAACTCATCTGTGAAAGTGTCGATGTATTTTTCGCTTTTATCGGTTTACGAGCTGGATATGAAGAATCAATTGCTGTCCACGTCAGCAGCATTCAAGATATCTTGGAGAGATGAGCTTATGGTATGGAACTTAACAAATTACAGTGGTATTGATCGATTGACAGTTACCCTAGCGTCTATTTGGAAACCTGATGTTATAATTTTGAATTCTGTAAGTACACAGAAAATGCTGACAAATGATGATGATGATCATTACGTCACCGTCAATCATGATGGATTAATTGAATGGTGGGCTTATGTTAATTTACAAACTCACTGTAAAGTTGATATGACGAATTATCCCTTTGAAACTCAAACATGCGACATTAACGTAACGAAATCCTATCTTAATGATCAGTCTGAAATATTACGAAGTGAAGGGGATTCTTTAAGCCTTGCCAATTTTGTACCCAATGGTGAATGGGAGGTTCTGTCATTTTACTCATATGGGCAAGTCTTTTTTCGATCGAATACAGAAATCTCTGGTTTGCAATTGAAGATAAAAATGAAACGTAAAAGAACGTTTTACACTTGGAATTTCCTGATGCCGTCAATTTCGTTATCAATTGCTGATTGTTTTTCCTTTTTGTTACCTGCAAAAAGTTCTGAAAAACTTGGTTTATCAATTTTTGTTTTTCTGGCAAATGCAGTGCTCATTCGCCTCTTCAATGATTCTATGCCACCAAATTCTGATGATGTATCTAATTTTGGAAGATTGCTTTGGATCAATATCTTAATAAGTGGGCTTGTTATTATGATGAATGTTATAATTACATCGTTGTTTTATTGCAAGTCTCCAAAATGCATTTCTAAGTGTTGTTTTAATTGCACCGATGTGTTCAAATGTAGAAAATTTACGAAACGATGCAAATGTTGTAAACATGATCACTCAAAGGAAAAGGAGGTAAAAAAGAAAACTAACAACAAAATTGAATCTCCAACAGCGGAAGTGAAAGAAGAATATACTTTGATTACAAACGGAAATATATCTATTCAGGTAAAGGAAGGATTCGATCAATTATATATTCATCAAAACGGAATGAAAATACAACTCGGAGCAATAATTGACTACATGGATATTAATAAACGTATTGCATGGTCAGACGTTTCGCGAAATATTGATATCATTGCAAGTACTTTTATCTTTTTAGCATATGCTATATTATATTTTGTGCACATAAAAATATTATCATTAATCTAATTTGAGCGATGATATACATACACTCTATATTACTGTTTAAGGAATTGCAGACTAAAATTCAAAACATTGATAAATAAACGATAGTATAGAGCTCCATCATTTTTTCCTTCACTTAACCTTCCAGTAATTTTATTTCAGATAATACTTCGTTTCATACCTAGCCTAGTATCGTTTTAATATATTCAAATTTCTTCTGTTTGGTTTCACCGTGGTATCTTCTTTTTTTTTTCATGTCTTTAGCTTTTGCGTACAAGATTCAAAATACTTATAATATCAAGAAATAGTTACTTATGACATTGTAACATCTCCATGATTTGAAGGTATGTATTGATACTGTAGTTTTAACGTATTGAAATCAAATAATAATAATAATATTTTAGGCCTACGCTGCAACGCGGATCGTGGATACATTTCGTCAGACACCTGTTCGCCTTGTCTTGCTTCAGTTGCCACCCCTACTTTTCATCAGATTTAGATGCAAGTTAAATGAAAGGTTAATATCAACAATGTCTTGAACACTTTTAAAACTAACACCAATCAACTATCGTTAAGAAGAAGTAAGCGTAGATAAGACGCAAAAATAACGTTATAAGAGGTATGAATATTCAGCAAGTTAAAGGAGTATCAAACACTCAGGGTAAATCACGACACGTCGACGGTGAAATCCACAATGAATTTAAAGCGACAGTAGTTTACTGATGTTCAAATCTCGTAATTTCATTAGGAAGAATCGAATCAAAGAAAGAAACAAAAACTGATACTCCAAAAAAGGAGCGATATCGGGTGCGCCGACAGGGTTAGTGTCTCCTTCTGAGTATTCATCTCACGCCGTGCGAGTTCACAATCAATAAAATTATGACAATCGGGTATAAGAAACAATTAGTAAAACTACAGATCAGACGTCCATACTAGTGGTAAGAACTTTAGAGAGATGTTTAGTCGGAACATTTTGACAACCCGGCTATATATCGTTCTTTATCAGGATTTTTGTGGAGTTAAGGTATCCAGTATACAGATGGCAGAGTTTCGTCGTCCTTTTAAATGTTAATAACAAAGGAGAGAAGGACGGGTATGTGATTTTCGAAAACCTCTTTCGTGAAATATGTGGTAATTACTGTTGTGAATTCCAAGTTCTTTTGTGAGTTATTCCAAATAATGGGTTTTGCATATAGAAAAACAATATTGTTAGGCTGTGTCTGCTGTAACAGCAACACATTTGTCGTGAAAAAAGAAAAAAGCATCCAAAACTTCAGGCTTCTTGAAAGGGCCAGAAATCTTCGAGCTCAATGACATCGTAGATTTAGATTGCGCTTCTGGATAAATGACCGTAAATCATTGATCCTTTCAGATAAAGTGTCCAGTTTTGGTTCATCTGGCTTATGCTTTAACCATGTTTGGCATGTTCGCAGTTGATGGACTGGGGAATTTGATAGTTCAGGCCTTTCGATAAACAAATTTCTAAGTTGTTTATTATTTACAATGTGAAGGTCTACAGTTATAAAATGAACAGCGGGACTATATTTATATTGGGACGATGCACACGAGCAATCGGTAGTTTTGAATTTTACATCCCTGAGGGCTAAGGGTCTTATACCCTCTTGTGGTTGAAAATTTTCCAAGCAATATATTAGGTATTGTTCTATTAAATTACAGTTATTGTTCTATCTTTGAAATAATAAGGTATTGTTTTCTGTAGATTTTGGTGGAAAATGTTACCAATAATGATAGCAACGAAACCCTTAGCAAGTTCTAAATGAAAAAAATACGTTTCAAACATCTTTGGAATTAGTGGTCATGATTTGAATAACCTGTGGTTACTAATGTCCATAACTATTGCAGAATTTGTATCAATAAGATTGGTGTTATCGGCTTTTTTTTTTAAAGTGAATTGAAGTTTTATAAAGGTATAGAATAGAGTATAATTCGAACATAGTGAATTCCAAAAGGTTTATGAACAGATTATAACAAACCATCTAAAGTCACAGTGTGAACTAGTGTTGGTGTATATGTTCGCTTACCGTGACTCCCATTGCGTCGAACAGATGTGATAAATAATTGTAATTTGTTGATATCACTACTCTTAGGACTAGATAAAATACTTGCATCATCAATTTTGTCTTTGCTCAATGATAATTTTCTCAATTATCCTGACTTTTAGGGATACAATGGAATGGTCAGGCTGGTAAAACTGAAATTTATTGTTCTAATAATCATTTACACTAAACTGGTGAGCATTCAATCATTCGTTAAGTCTTTGTTTTATTTTACCGGCAGAGATCAGTCCACAACACACAATACACTAGTATTAGATGCATTTTAGGCCAAAACGGTAATTTTGATCTTAAACAGCTCTTAAAGTACTGAATAAATTGTTAAGTCATTTTCAGTTTTTAACTCAATTTTCCGCCTCATCTACTGCGGTAAATTACGTGCTGTTCCTACCATTAAATTGCAGTTAATTGAGATCTGTTCAGTCTATGTTCTGATTTGTTCAATATCTTTTGTTTTCTATTAAAAATCGACAATATACTGAATTGTCTGAAAAGCCACTGAACAGTACTGAATTGACTGCAAGCGAATTGTCTGAACAGTACTAAATTTTCCGCAGTCAATCAATTTGAAAAAAATACTGAAAGACTGAAAATGACTTGATAATGTATTTTTAAGTCTTTTCAGATGTTGTTAAGATCAAAATAATCGTTTCAGACTAAAATCTTTTACTAGTGATACCGTACACACTATTAGATGCAGTACAATTCAGATCCTCATGACTCCGTGTATCGTAGCTTTTGGTGGTCAAGTTACTTTGCAAAAAAAGTATCAGTAATGAGTATAGCACAAGTTTTATAGCTTTTACGATCACATTTACAATACTGCAAGTTGTTGAAATTAATTTATCTGAAAGTGAAACGGAAATTCGTGCAAAATAGAAGTAACACGGTTTGAGTCAAGATTAATTGACATATGAAATATTTTAATCGACAATGCAATGTTTGCTAAACTTTAAGAACAAAATAATGGAAAAGTAGAAGACAATAGATGTTAACAATTGACAAAAGAGGAAAAGAAATATGAATGGTTCGAACAATATTAAGTTAACCACAGCAATCGATTCATTTTAAAAACAAAAACAAAGAGTTAAACACGCAAGCCAAAAGAAAAGAGCAGTAAATCCAAATACTGGGAAATATAACACTTCTAGCATCAAAGAACACACAGATGAATCTATCAAATTTGATAACCGTTTGACATATGCATGACCTCAATTGCCAACAATAAACAAACTCGCATTTAATTCAAAATTGATTCTATCAAAACTTTTCATTTTTCAACCCTATATACTACTATTCTCCATGTGAAATTGAAACATCGTCTAAAAGAAATAATCCACAATGCTTTTCAATATAAAAATGGTATACATTTATTACTTTGGGATACCATACGGCATATTTTGTTAATAGTGAACAAAAAAGTAAAACATGCTACAAAGAGGAACAAGTGATCAATATGCTGGAGTTTCTTATTGACCACATATTTGTTGAATTTGGAGGAAGACTTTTTCAACAAATGGTCGGCATTCCTATTGGATCGAATAGTGCGCCTCTCCTTGCCACCTCTTCTTATTTTCATATGAGTCGGATTCTTCAGACTCTTATCAAAAGCAAGAAGATTAAAGAAGCCAGATAATTTATTTTCACATTCAGATATATTGATGATGTTCTTTCCATTAACAATCCAAAATTTTCTGATTGGGTTTCATTAGTATATCCTCCAGAACTGTAAAATTAAAGAATCAATAGACACGGCTTCCTCCGTCTCATTTTTAGACTTATACCTCGAATTTGACATAAGCGGTCATCTTATTAACAAAATCTATGACAAACGGGACGGTTTAATTTTTAAATTTCCCTACATTAGCAGCAATACATCAACTTCACCTGCATGTGTGATATACATACCCTTACTATTTCGGTATTCAAGAGCTTTCAGCTGCTACTCAGACTTCATAAAACGTCACCAGTGTATGAGCAAAAAGTTGATGAACCAGGGTTATGTCAAAGAACGTCTCGTCCTTCTTCTAAATAAAGTTCAACGGAAGCTACCAAGACCTTGTTGATAAAGTTCACAAATAATACATGATGGTCTTATAGTATAGATTCTAGGTTCTGACACTGTTTATCATGTTAATTACGTGTTATGGTGTTTTTATTTGTCTTTGTATATTTTAACCTTTACTGTTTAGTCCATTTTTGGTACTATACTTTTCGCGTGACTCGGATATTATACATCCAGCCATCATGTTATTGTGCTATGGTCATTTTTGTTTTCTGGTCTTTAATTTTTGCTTATGTACTTTTTCTATAGTTTCTTTATGCCAATATCCATAAGCTTACATACAAAACAGCTGATCTTTAAATTTAAAAAAAAAGCTTCATAGAAAATTCATAATCTACAAACCATATAATTAATGAATATGTGATTTTGTGATGTAATAAAGAAAAGAAGTGTCATAAGCTACTTTTTGTTTGCTGTTTTTATTAGTACGCACCACTTCCAGTAAACCCTTATAATTATAATGTTACAATGCCCGCAATTGACCCTTAATTTGTAAGTGCAGAAGTGGTTTGGTATTGTTTGAAAATTTAGACATATTGAAACGTTATCGATGCGAAATATTTTTATCTATTGAGTTGCCAAGATCCTTTGATTTATTTCCCTTTTCATATTTCTTTGCTTATAGCGACATCTGTGATATGTTTTTTTTTTCTGTTCTTAAGCAGTATACAGTAAACAGTATACAAGATTGTGTGATGTAGACAAACCATTCCTTTGTTGACTTTTCACGTTCCAAAATAGGCAGATAAATCAAATTTGATTTTAACTACTCACTCCGTTTGTTTTTGTTTAAATTTAATGATATCAACATGACAAGAGAATGCTATTTTTCATAAGATACATACACATTTTTTCCTTGCGCAGATGTGCAAAAAATAAGTTTCATGTATTTCAAAAAATAATATTAATAACAAATTCGACGTCCGTACCTTCAAATGTCTGTTTCTTAATGACTACATCTATTAGCTCAATCTGATTTATCTTATAGTACACTACTATATAGAAACAACCAGAATAAAAATGCCATATGAAAGATATAAAAAAGTAATTGATTTAAAAATATTAAGTCATACCAAGGAAATGATAAATAGATTATAAGGTCCATTTCAAGTTAGGTTATGATTTAATATGTACATATATGGAGTATTTATATTTAAATGTCTACTGAAAAACAGAGAAATACTAAGAAAAATGAATAAACTGAAATAAGTGAATAGAAAAATTAGTCTTATTTAACACCATACATAAACGGAAAATTATCACTGTAAACAAATCTATCGTCACAGAAACAAAACTAGCTGTTATTATGCACAGATGACATGTTATTACTAGTCAAAATAATGTGTTAAAATCAGTTGAAAAGGAGAATGTTAATGCATCTACGGTTCATTCAAAGGGGGGGGGGGTGTTTTTTGGAAATAAATTATTCGAATCGAACGTGATTTTAAAGAAATAATTCTTTTATATGAAAACTGAATAAATAGAAAATGTTTCTATTGACAAATTAATAATAAAAAAAACAACACCACATTGATTAAACAAAAATAAAATCTCTTTCATTATGATACTTTTTAGAAACAAAAAATATAATAGTTTGTTTTCTTTTAAATGTGTCCTTAAAACACAGATGAATGATCGATGCTTTACATTGTTATAATATTCAATATCAGAAGATCTGACATGAAACTGTCGTTTAAAAATTAAAATAAACCTAGTGTAATAATATTTACAATAAATTGTCTCTTTGAAGACATTATTTTTTTACAATTCTGCTCCCGCCGCAAGTCTGTTTGTTCTGCTTAGAATTAATATCATCTCGCTTTCTGTCTGCTCAAATACATTATTGTAGAAACTCGATACAAACCGAAGCATTATGTGTTGATGCCTTTATTATCAGGCGAATGTACTTTATACATTTTAAGTGAAAAAAAATACACTGAATATTATGTACTTAAGTTCATTGTACCTGAAAATGTCGAGTTAGATTTATGTCATAAGTTCGCCGACTGATACAAAGTATGATATATCTCATGAGCGGAAGACCTACATTGCAGTTTTCACACAATGAGACATATCATTTAACGTCTTGAATTAAGATAGAACTTAAATTGGCGAGTTACGAAATTCGGAAAAGATATGATCGTCATGACGCTGCTCTTTATGCGACTGTCATACAAGTGAGAGGTTTCGCAAGCTATAAAACCAGGTTTAGTCCACCATTTTCTACATAAGGAAATGCCTGTACCAAGTGTATCAAGTCAGGAACATGACAGTTGTTTTCCTTTCGTTTGATGTGATTGAGATTTTAATTTTGCCATTTGATAAAGGACTTTCCGTTTTGAATTTTCCTTGGAGTTCGGTATTTTAGTTATTTTACTTTTTATCGTATTCCGATGTTTAGAAGTTTCAAATGATACATTGACGACATCGGTGTTAGAAATCGATAAAAAAAAAATTTTCAAACTTCAACATGTTTAAGGTAGGTTTTCAGATAACGAGTATTTGATTAAATACTGTAAAATGTTGCATCAAAGGACTTCCTTAGCAGACATGAATTCATTTTCATCTATAAAATACTCAAATCTGCCAAAATCAGTCAAAACTGCTGTTTATATTGCTGGCTTTAAGCATTGATATTTCACTAAACCTTATAGTATATGAAATGAATGTTGTCAAAATTTGTTGTAAATAAGGTGGTATGGTCTAATAAAAGTATGATTGTTTTGTAATCTCACGATCATTTGACATTGACAAGCATGTTATTTGTATAATATTCAGATGACTTAAATTTTTGTTAGTGAGATAGTCCTAAAAAATGTGACAGCATTTATAAAAAAATGCTGTTGTTCTTCGAAGATGTAATACACAGAAAATATTTATGAGATTACAAATGATTTGCTAAACACGCGTGTAAATTTCCATTCCATTCATTAAGTATGAGTCGATCAAATAACTGCTGTCATTGTACTCCAATACACCTTATACAGAAAATAAATGAATACGCCTTATAAATCATACAGTACTGTTGTGGTACGTCTTAAAGAAACATTTAAATATTTAACGTAGCATGTAAATCTGGTCACTTTAAGTTAAACAAAAATTATTGTGATTCTCTATGTTTCATTTATGAAATTATGTTGAACAAACTAACATTTGACCTACTAAACTACCCACGTATTTTATGTGATAATTTGGGTAAGGAAAGGTCAAACAACATATATATGTTTTAGGACAATCACTTGTGTATAAGTGTATGGATCTCTATGAAATTTAACCACAAGGTTCCATGCAAAAAAAGGAAGTTTTGGATTAATTTTGGGGGTTATTGCAATGACCGTTAATGAAGTAGGGGCCGAAAACAATACTTTTCTCATACTGTATAAATTGTTTATTTCTTGACCAATTTCAAAGGGGTTTAACATCAATTCTCTGGTTTTATTGACCAAATATAAAAATTTTGGCCAGATCATTTTTTTTCGATTACTTTTTTTTAAGGTCAAATGGTCGGAATAAACAAGAAACTTTAAAAAAATCAACAACAAAATCTGCATAGTCTGGTTGCCATGGAAACAATGTGATATCATAGGTTTATTTTAGTATAGCAAGGTGAAATGGCTAACATTGTATTTGTTGGTAAAAATGAGATAAAGCATCACATTTTTTGTTATTTTCATGGATATCAGAGAAGATATCAACCATTCAAACTGCTAACTGACAAATTTTTCAAATAAAAATTGTTTTTTGGAAGATAAAGTTGTCCCTTTAACACAAAAATCTGCATGATTTTTGTCATTTTTAAAATTTGGTTTAACCCAAAACGCAGAATTCCTCACATAAAAGACTATAACAGATACAATTGTGAATGTTTTGTCATTAAATTGCTGCACAAGATTTTTTGGGTAAATGTTGCAGAAAGTTGCCAATAGAGTTATACTATTCATTGTAATTTACCCTTAAATTCTCTTTTACTTAGGTTCTGTTTGTAAATAAATGCATTATATGAATAATTTTGATGATAAAATAGTCTTTTATATTAAAAAAATATTTTAGACGTATTGAGGGTTCTTATACCATGTCACATATTCCAGAAATTAAAAATTCTATGCTCAAACTAATCTGGATGTAATTTTGAAAAACGAGTTATTTCCCCTTTTTGAAAATCTTTGTTCAGGAGATAGAAAAAAGCAATAGCAGCAATAACATTCCAGCAGACACCTTTATTATACTAGTTCTGGATCTCTCTTCCTTGTTTTACAACAAGTATCATTGAAATATTCCACAGAATTTGATTTAATGAATTGTGACTGTTGCTTGTCCATTTTTAAAACAATTTCCTGACATAATTTGTGACATAAACACTGAAATACTTCAAATAGTGTTGAAAACTTTCAACTATGAAACACAAACTACACTTTTGGCAGAAATTGGCTTAAGTTAATAAATTCTGAAAATATAACATGTATATGCAACCGTCATCTGAAACACATTGAAAGTATAATAGATCGCAGAAAAATAAAAACAACTTGTGAAGTTCCAGATGTGATAAATGTACATAAGAAACTGTCAAGGAGCAAGAGAACAGCCATAACAGCAGACCGGAAACTTACCATCGACCAGGTTCTTCTTGTCCACAAAAATGCTGGATATGTTTTGCCAGTTGGAACACGTAATAATTATTTGATTATATTTATAATCATGATCCTCCACAAATGAAGTGTTGTGTAATTGTAGAACTAGGGGTTTCCCCAGTCTGTCGTGAAAGTACTTGTACAGCACCGAGGGATCCGAAGGGATACATGACACAAGGGTCACAGTTGTGTACTCTCTGCCTCTACTTTGTGTGCATCCCTGTCTTACTGCAGAACGAGCAAGGCAAGGAGCCATAGATTTAGGACCGGACGAGGTTAACAGGGATTGACGCCTAGTAGGAGGGTAAAGGCGCATTTACCCCAAGCTTAGCTTGTAATGTATAAACCCTTGGTAACCCTAGAGCCCAGCGAGACAGGCCAAGTAACACTT
The DNA here is from genome assembly GCF_021869535.1 of Mytilus californianus. Classification (NCBI taxonomy): domain Eukaryota; kingdom Metazoa; phylum Mollusca; class Bivalvia; order Mytilida; family Mytilidae; genus Mytilus; species Mytilus californianus. The sequence continues at coordinate 16,482,837 of NW_026262626.1, forward strand.
TAGAAAAATATCCAAATATATTTCAGCAAATTCAGACTTGGTTATCATGGTTATGTCAAGTTAATTACAATTAATATAAATTTAATAGTTTACAATATTTTCCTATTGATTACACACGCTGAATATCTCCCATTATTTCAACTAAATATAGATATTCATGTATCTACAATTATGGAATGCCAAAGTGCCAACGCTGTCTTATTTTAACACCTTTTATTATAATAATCAAATAATGTGCATTTGTAATTATATGATGTCAGTTTACCTTTATATGATGTGCACACATCATTATATGATGTACACTTCAATATACGTCTTAAGCTAAAAAAAAGTAAAAATCACTGAAGTCGTTCAGACATATTGTTTCTGTTAAATCAAAAGAAGTGAACGATTTATTGCCCATATTAACCCAGAAATGGGGTTCATTTTTGTTTACGCATTGGCCATTTATTTTTCAGCTATTTGCAGAAATAGTAGGAAAAAACTTTTGATCCCACAGCACATTAAACATGGAAAGGATTCTACAGATTAAACACATATAGAAAATGTACGTTAAAAAAATAGCTATTAATGCTTATGATTTACAGTCTTGTAATTTAACCTTTCGATATATATTGACAATTTACTGTTTCTTAATAATAATCGATTCAGCAATTTTTCATATCTTATATATCCTAGTGAGCTCGAAATTAAAGACACTTCTGACACCGATAAATCTGCTTCATATTTAGACCTTTACTTTCAAAGTAAGACTGCTGGTACATAAAATGTAGATCACAATGAAAAATTTATAACAGGGTTGCGTTCAAGATCGTAGCGGCTACTTAGGGCTACGGCTACGTAGATTTATGACTATTGAACGTGTAGCTAGCCTAGCTGCTACATAGATATTGATAGCAGCTAGGCTATCTACTCGTTCAAAAGTCATAAATCTACGTAGCACTACGTAGCCGCTACGACATTGAACGCAACCCAGATGTGATGATTTTAATTTTCAAACTTCCCAATTTTGTTAAGTAATATTCCAGCATCACCATTGATCACCAGTATATAGAATTTATGAATCCAAATTTATACGTTACTCCAGAGCTAATTCTTTCTATCTCTATTTAGTCGAGAGAGGAGAACTTTTCTCTCAAAAGCTACTAAGACAAAGATATGTGAATCAATTAAATAAAAATATGCACTCAAGAAATTCTAAAAAGATATTTGAATGAAGTTTCAAAACAAATTTAGAAACAATGTTAAAAAAATAATCAAAATCCAGATGTATCAAAACACATAATTTTTTTGTATTAAAACTATGTTAATCATATGAGGAAACAAACATTTAAACTTAACAACACATTTATATTCTAGCTCTTTCACTTGCTGGAAAAGCAGTTGAACATGGTCATGACATGCTATTTTTATGTTTAACAAGGGGGTAAATGAGTACAGAAACAGAAAATACCTTGAAATACACAGACAAGCGCAAATGCATGGTTGAGATTTTACCACATCTAAAACTATATAGCAACCATCAGTGATTAAAGAATAACTTCTTATTCAGGCAAAATAATATATGTACAAGGAATAAATATACATGAATAGAAAGATTTTTTATGCGCTGCCATGAATGTGGATGAGGCATATAGATTTACAGACGGACAGACCTAAGGACAGACAAGGGTAAAATTTAAATGTCCCTTTCGCCTAGCGGCAGGGCATAAAACAGATAAATTAGGCCAAGTGCATTCAAATTATACTTGTAGCAAAAATCTTGACTTAAATAATTATTATTACACAGAATACAAGTAGAAAAGTCAAAAGGTGAGTTTTAGTGGGAGATATTATGCAACTTATTGTGCAAATCGTGATACAAGCATGAAATTTGGAATAAAGGTTGACTAAATATTAATTTTAAAAAAAACAGCTGCTGGCCATAAATATTTTTCATTTTTTCAAGATGGCCACCGCTAATTTTGGAAATGGCGTCATTAAAAATTGGCTACATTTCTTTAATCCTGTGTTGTAGGTATAATCCAATGTTAGATTTAATAAAAAAGTAAATTACAGTTCCTAAAATACGATAAGACAATACATTTATGAAGAAAAAAGGTGACTTCTGGTTCCAAAATGGCGGCAAAAACGTCGAAAATGTCAATTTTTATCATTTCAATTAACTTCACAAGAGATATTACTTATTTTTTTCAGTCCTAATGCCTAGTTTGGTAAGAAAAACAGTTTTTTTTTTATCTAATAATTATCTAACTGACAGTTGCATGTACAAAAACCTGTAAGAGGAAGGCAAGAACGGTAGCATTTACAGTTACCAACACAGCTGGATTTCTTGCATCCGCATTTCAAAAGTTCCTGACTCGAGGATGCAACGGCAGGCAAAGAAGTCCATTTTGGTTTCCAACTGTCATTGTCATTTTCTTTTATCCAATCCCAGTGTTCAGGACTTGGTACCTGTTGAATGCATATATCCGTTTCAGCCCAAACATGTCCCCCTTGGTATGCTGCTCTTTTGGTGTGTTCCAGAAGAGCACCTCTGGTAGGCGGAATTGCATCATAAGGCCGCTGCTTCCTGGCAAATAATTCAAACCGTGCCTCGTTCACAGCAAATGTTGATGTTGTTCTGTCATATATGGCACAAAACAAATGCTTCTATGATGTCCATGTCTATGTCTTCAATAGAGTTTGGTCTCATACTCAAGCGGGCAAAAACGTCCGTTACATCTGGAAATACTTCCCATGTCCGCCAAGCTGACTTCCTCCCTTTCCCACGAAATGCCGACACAGTGTCACATCCACTGAATGCATGAAAGAAAGGAAGAGCAGCTACACGAGGACCTAACGCATTTAAAATTTCATGTACTGGAAGCCATCGAAAGTTTTTATTCCTTCCAAAACCTATCCACAATTTGTCCACACCTAATCTTTTAAATGCTGCAATTCCTAATACTACTACATCCGTGTCAGTACTACTTAATAGTACCTTTTTAAAACCATTTTGAGCAGCATGCTTAACATGGACAAACATTCGTTTATCTGCTTCTTCATGGTTACAAGGGGATAGCTGGGAAGTATCCGTATTGATATTGCAAAGAACATTTTTCACCTTGAGTGACATAAACATCGTATCAGTCTCTAAGGAAGCAATTTTGTCCGCAAAAAACTTGAACAGTTCAGTTTTGTTGTCATCTTCACGGAGAAAACTACTCCAAACCCTTGGCGTTCTACTTGAACCAACAACTTTCCGTCTAGCACCAGCTCCTCGCTTTCTTCACGTCCCAGCCTTTAAACTATTCTTTAAGTAAACGTCAAATACAATGTTTACTCTTGAATACTTATCGTTGCAAGATTTTATGTAAGGCAGTATGAAATCATTCGCATAATCATCAAATGTTTTTGCCCCACGTCTTGGCCTGGAATTGACCATTGCTGTCCCATCAACGATAAATGCAGAATGTGGATCAGTTGATAGCAAATCGCAGAATGATTCAAGTTTATCCATTAGCTGCGATTTAATACCACTGTTTAAAGTGTCATCCTGAGACAAAGACGGTGGAGCAGTTTGGTTTTCATGGCTAAAGAATTCTTCTAAGTCACACTGTCTACTTTGAAATGAAACGAAAAGTCTAGAAAAGAGATGGCAATCACTTTTCAGGTTCTTTAGTTTTGTTTTTGACAAAGACATTTCCGGTTTCGTTTTACGGCTGAATAATTGGAAATTGTTCTTTTTTATTGGGTCATAAAAAGCAGATTCTCCTTCGTTTCGCATTTGTTTCAAAAGATCTTCGTATTGTTTGGACCCAATATCTTTGACTTTACATATATTACCTGCTTCCGAATCAACAATTTCCCTAGAGTTAATTTTGTACAAATCTGATGACTCCTCTAGAAATGGATTTCCAAACTCGTTCATCACTTTAGAAAGCCTTTCAACCTTTTCGAAGAAATCCTTTTGTGTTTTTGTAGAGTCTTCATGGTGTCGTTCGTCTGTTGTAGAATGATTCAAACCACTAGATCTTCCAAATTCATCTACCAGTCTACTGACTTCTGGTCCAGCTACCATCTATCGTCTCAAAGCTGAGGGATCTTCAGTTAAACCTATGGCACGACCATCGCCCTTCACAATTGCATTATTCTGTTCATGTGCCTGATCAATTGCAATATTGGAAAACAACTTGTTGGTCTTACGTAAAGTGAAATTACCATTGGCAGATTCCATTCCCACCTGTGGGTTATGTTCGTGAAGGGAAGCCATATCTCGGAGATGGATCGGTAACCATCGAGCATAATTTACACTACCAAGACCAAAAAAAATACGGTATCATGCTTAATAAGGACTGTTTGTAAAGTACGAAATCTGACTCACGAAATGAGCGTACTACCGAAAGCACAAGAAGTTCAAATTCATAATTGAACGCCAAAAATTAAACTGTGGTCGAGATGACTCTCTTTCATTACACCAGTCTATCAAATTATCGAACGTCACAGAGTCATCAGCTATATTTTCTACGTTTATGCTTTCATAAGCCGACATTAACAATTCAAACAAAACACATGCAGTTATCTGATGTGCGTGTCTGGTCCTAGGTACATTTGAACATACAAGATAAGAATCTGCCGTGCCAGATATTGCAATATCGGCTTCAGTGAGGGCACTTGTCCATCCACTATCACTTGAAATGTTACCAAGAATTTTAAAACAAGCTATTTCAATGTGCAATCCACTAAATATGACGATAAACTTATCTTCTCCGTACAAATCTGGCCATTCCAACTGAATTTGCTTTGCTAAAACAAAAAGTGGATGATCTGCAGTTATAATAGGTGTTTGTCCTGTATAAAGAAAGTTAACCACCTCCTTCATCTTATCCACTGAATGCTTGATCATTGCAGCTGAATGGGCTTGTTCTTCAAACAGTGGCATCAAAGAAGTTAAACTTACTTGAACAGAAGGGCCTTGTTTTTTGAAGATTGAAATGACAACCAAGATATGTTTTCGAAATCCAAATCTTCGTCTTTTAGATGAACTACGTTTAGCCATTCATATTCACACTGGAGGCTTTCTTCGAGATAATCATGATCTGGTAATTTTAGTATAGTATCGGGGGTATTTGGAGGTTTAGGTTTAGTTTTTAAGTAGGCAGGTCTAATATTGGTGTATGATCTGGAAGAGAAGATACTTGCCTTGAACTTGGTCTATTACCCAGTAGTAAGTCACCACGTTCAATCCCACTATTGTCATCTGACGGGTGCTGAAAAATAGAAATTCACGTCCCATGAAATGATGCTTTTGCAGTTATTGAACTAGGGTTGTGATAAATATTGTCAACAGCAGCTGTAGTGAAAAGCCCTTTTTTTCAAACAGGGGGACATACTAAACCTTCGGACAAAAAGCTTTCAACCTCAGCATCTCCTAGTTGAGTTGATATTTCTAATACCCGGTGATATGAAATACATAACCCATATTGAAATAAGGTATCGATCAATTGACGCTTCCTGGTCCTTACAAAAATTAAAATGCCGATATAGATACAAAAAGGAGGTTCACGATCTACTGCATGCCGCTGTTGTTCTGATACTTTCGGTGTTTTGCATGATAGTTGTACATTAGCAGCTGAGGAATTGCTAGATCAGACTTGCATACACTGTTCTCTAATTTGGATTGGATATCAAGTCCATGTTCAATCATGCACACTAATTCAAGCAGTGATGTGGGGATGCTTGATTGGATTTCTTCGGCAGAAAATGAACCAGAAGAATAAGTCTTATGTTCCTAAACTTTTGCCCGAATAATTTCTGCATTTTTTCCGATATGTATGATGTCGTCGTAATTACATGCTCATGCTATTGCTGGACCAACATCTTTTTCAAAAACCAATAATGTCATGTCCTGTGTATAGGAATTGTACTTCTTTCATACATATTTGCAAGGTCTGCAAGTCTAAAGCCATTAGCCCTATCACTATTTCTTTGAGTCTCGAATATATAACTAACCAATTCGGCCAAGGCAACATCTCCTGCCTAATTTTCTGCATCGATATCAATTTGTGCATGCTCTTCTGTCTTTTTCTAAACGGCTCTTTCTTATTATATAGAGCTACAAGACAAACGGAATGGTATTTCAAGTCTTGCGCTATCACATCCCCAGTACTTTATTTAGCCAATAACTCTTTGTCCTGGGGAGTTTCAGCACAACTTTTCAATCTATCATTCAGATTCATTGTCATTGCTTCCCTGAGTGACGAAAACGCAGAATCTTTGTCACACAAAAACACTTGACAATATCTTGTTTTGATTTTGTATCTGAATGATCAACTGAACGGCGAAAGAACTTAGATGAACAACCAGTTTCACTTTTTGTAGATTTCGTTGACTCGTATCGTTGTTCGGCACGTTTCAATTTGGTGTTGTTGAATTCAATTCGGCAACTTGGATGGTATTTCGCCTCATTCATGGTTAAAGTGCTTTCAAATCCGGAATCGTTGTTTAACCTTCTAACGTCTAGTGGTATAGGTAAGCTATTCATTTCGTGAAACTTAGGAATGTTGGTAGCCAACATTTTATACCCATCGACAGTTGATTTTAACGTTTCAACTGTGTCTTCCTGACACAAACAACACTTTGACCAGTCAGTTTCCCAACTATCTATTGAGACTGATGACAGACAAATTCTTTTCGCCATTATGCAAAATTAAAACAAATCAAATATGAACTCTAACAATGAACTCCCTAATGTCATTATATTTTCAAGAGTTATACTCCTATCAACCACATTGTTTTCACATTTCATATGCATGGTATCAATTGCCAAAAAGTTGGGTTGTGATTGGAATTTTCTATAAAAGTATTAGCCCTTGGAAAGATCGCCTGACAATAATTTGCTCATAAAAGAATAAGTTTTTGTTTGATTGCTTATTTTGCAAGAAACTTTTATTTTCATTGTGATAAAGTCACATTGGTTTTATCACTTAACTGATGTTTCTTATTCAATATATCTCTGTCTGACTGAATTATATATTTTTATTTTGTGACAATAAGTGAATCTACGAAATAAAAATTTCTGCCTGGCTGAGTTTAGTCTGACATATTAGTCGCTTTAAAAGTATTTTGCATAGACCGATGTATTAATTTTGGGCTTAGTACTGCATTGCATTCTCATTTTTCTTATTCTTGTTATTTAAAAGATAAACACATAATTTTAATTATATGAGTATATCTGTATAAGTAATTTGTGTTTATTAAATATATTGTGTAAAAATATCTTTACAACTGTATCATGTGTATGATACATATATTGATGTGAAACTAAATGGATATGGACCAAAAATATCTTGCACATGTCAATACAAAATTATTAGTCAAAGTATTCTTGGCTTAATTATATAAAGCAATTTTAAGTAAACACATTTATTAAAAAAAACTTTGAAATATAATACAAGATTTTATACACGCAAAACTAATCATGTTCGGCCAAAGACAAAAAGTATCTGCTAGATTAAAGGCAATTAGCAATTGTATAGCCAAAAAAAAAACCATGTGAAGAAAATACAGAAACCAGCGTTTCTTTTAAAAAAATGTGAAGAATAAATACGAAAGAACAACAGTAGCACTGCCACTGATACTTATTGAATGTAGCATCTGCCTAAAGTACACTTCATCCCAAAATTTAGGTTTTTCTACAAAAATGTAAGATTTTCTCCTATCACCTTTTCTTAATCTAATTGAATTTAAAAAAAGGAATAAAAAATTATATGTTCAACTTTGATTCAAAAGAGTTTTTCCTTAAATACTCAACGTATAACCTTTAAAATAATCTGATTCTCAAAATCCCAAATTTTTAACAAAAAACCAAAATTTTCCTTGAATATAATGAACCCATTAAGTTTATCTCAAAACTGTATTTTAAGAACATCATTAGAATCATCCATTCCAAAATTCATTGATATCGGTGCCCTATTACTAATTGTGTGTGCCAACAAACAAAACAAACGTCGATGTGGTATGGAGCACTATACCCCCTCCCTTTTTTAAGGTTTGCAATAAGGTTTCTTAGTCACCACCATAGGTCAGTCATTTAAACAAACATATTCACACAAAACAACATATATATAACAAATAAGTTGCTTTATATGGTGGAAATTGGCAAAGATATGTAAAATTGTCCTCCATGAACAGTTTACACCCCCTAATGACCCAATTTGAATTAGCCGCCAGTAACTAAAAATATGTTTACCCGGAGATATTTTTTCATAAATGATAAGCTGGATGCCTAATCTTTATGTGTAGTGAGTCATGTTTTAGCTATATTTCAGCCAAAAAATATTTTGGGCCCAAACTTAGTCAAATTAACTCTTTTTGTCAAAGCTCCACAGTACCTATTGGTTGTCATATTCTATACTGTATGTCACCATAAATGATCTATATTTATAAATATATTTTTATCAAGCATATTCTGTTGTTAATTGAATGATAAGCTATTTAAAGCTATCTGCAATAAAAAAAACTGAGCTGTTTGTAATTTAAATGTGATCATTTTGAGGTAAATTTGTCCTTGATTGGTAAGAAAATTTATTTTCCTTAGCAACGACAAAAATGACTTAGAAGATTAAGATTTGAAGTTGATTTTTATTAATAATACGACTAACGTCAATGTTAGAAGTATTTTTTTCATCACATTATTTTTTTATGTGGCCAGCTGTTGGTTGGTGCATACAGAGAATTGGTGTTAAATTAAAGTCTTGAATTCTTCGGATTCTTTAATATGCTGAATTTAACAGTGTAATTTGATTTTTAAATTTGGGCCCCGTTTTTTAATTGGTCCAAATTTGAGGTACAAAGGGTCGAAAATTAATCTTTTTAATTATTAATTAATTATTTGGGTTCTTTGATAGGCCAAATCTAATCGAGTATTTAGTTTTTTTTATTTTGAGCCCGTTTTCAAATTGGTCCAAATTAAGGTCCAAAGGGTCCAATTTAAACTTTGTTTGATTTCAACAAAAAATTAATTCTTGGGATTCTTTGATATGCTGAATCTAACCATATATTTAGATTTTGGATATTGGACCATATAATAGGTAAATGTCCAATTTCAACTTTTAAGTTCTTGGACCATATTCATTATGTGTCAAAAAGCTATGCTGTGTCAAATATTTAATCATAATCCAAATTCAGAGCTGTATCAAGCTTGAAAGGTGTGTCCATACTTGCCCCAACTGTTCAAGGTTCGACCATTGCCCTACACTTCCCCCTACAGTAAAACAATAGTTTTGACTCAAAAGACATCTATTTTTTACGCCTCGCTCCGCTCGCCTCAATTGTTCAGACCTAAATCCTTGGTTTCAACATGTTCTTCCAGCGAACTATTTTTCATCTGAAGCTACTATTAAATGAAGGTGTGGTAAATATCAATGAGACCATAACCGGCATATCCAAATTAAGTTCCCTGAAGTCGCAAATAACTTCCACACTTGACGCAATATTTTATACTTATAATAGCAATAGAAATTTAATGCATTTTGTTGTTATTACGAACAAAAGTATTGAGAAATGTGTGTGTGTGTGTGTAAAAAAGGGGTGGGGTGGGGGTGAAATGTTTATGTCTATGGAAAGAGGGTTCTTGAATTTCTTTTCCTTCTTCAAAGTGGGGACTTGACAAAAAAAAAAAGAGAAATTCCCATGTTTTCTCTCATGTACCCCCTCCCCCAGCTCCCCAATGAAAGAAAATGACCCATAGTAGTTGATTTATAATTTCAGTCATGTTTAATTATCTATTTGCAAATCTGTTCTTGCCTACCATTTTGCAAGGAATTGTTTATCTATAAATAAGTTATCAACATAATAGGCAATAAAACAACAAAACCCATAAGAGCTCAAATTGCCCAAAAGGGACCTTTACAACAGAGCATATTCAGACTGTTTTCATTGCACCTTTGTTTTTTTTTAAATCTATTTTAGTTTCCAAGATAATCGCCAAATATTGAAAGCCGCCGCCGCAAACTGAATCTTCCCGAACTGAACCTTTATAAAAAAAAAATATTTCAAAGGTTCACAATTTTAGAATGCTTGGAGGGACAAATTTTTACAAAACAATATTTTTTACTTGAACAAATGTGTTAAAATTAAGAATTAGATACACGAGTCTTTATCCGAAATCAGTATGAAAAAGGAAGGACTAACTATTTGGATATTTCTCTAGATCGTGTATTGCTCACCATTTCAACTGTTTACAGTTTCTACCCAAAAACTATTATTTAAGCCAATTACTCCTATAAGAATTCATTGCTGGAATAAATTTGGTGGAAATAGAAAGTACATGTAGGTATAGATTTTGAAATTCTGTGCAATTTTTAGCTCTTTTGAGCTTTTCTCATCACTTGGCGTCCGTCGTCCGTCGTCCGGCGTCGTCCGACGTCGTCCGTCGTCGTCCGTCGTCGGCGTTAACTTTTTACATTTTGAACTTCTTCTAGAGAACCACTGAATGGAATGAAACCAAACATGGCATGAATGTTCCTTATGAGGTGCTGACCAAGTGTTGTTATTTTGTAGCGGATCCATCATCCAAGATGGCCGCCAGCGGGGGACTTAGTTTAACATAGGACCCTATGGGAAATACATACAAATGTTTTCTTTTAGAGAACCACTGAATGGAATGAAACCAAACATGGCATGAATGTTTCTTATGAGGTGCTGACCGAGTGTAGTTACTTTGAAGCCGATCCATAATCCAAGATGGCCGCCAGCGGGGGACTTAGTTTAACATAGGACCCTATGGGAAATACATACAAATGTCTTCTTTTAGAGAACCACTGAATGGAATGGAACCAAACATATCATGAATGTTCCTTATGAGGTGCTGACCAAGTGTTGTTACTATGAAGCTGATCCATAATCCCAGATGGCCACCAACAGGGGACTTAGTTTAACATTGGACCCTATGGGAAATACATACAAATGTCTTCTTTTAGAGAACCACTGAATGGAATGAAACCAAACATGGCATGAATGTTTCTTATGAGGTACTGACTGAGTGTTGTTACTTTGAAGCTGATCCATAATCCAAGATGGCCGCCTGCAGGGGACTTAGTTTAACATGGGACCCTATGAGAAATACATACGAATGTCTTCTTTTAGAGAACCACTGAATGGAATGAAACCAAACATGGCATGAATGTTCCTTATATATATATATGAGGTGCTGACCGAGTGTTGTTACTTTGAAGCCGATCCATAATCCAAGATAGCGGCAAGCGGGGGTCTTAGTTTAACATGGGACCCTATGGGAAATACATACAAACGTCTTCTTTTAGAGAACCACTGAATGGAATGAAACCAAACATGGCAAGAATGTTCCTTATGAGGTGTTGACCAAGTGTTGTTACTTTGAAGCTGATCCAGTATCCAAAATGGCAGCCAGCGGGGGACTTAGTTTAACATAGGACCCTATGGGAAATACATACAAATGTCTTCTTTTAGAGAACCACTGAATGCAATGAAACCAAACATGGCATGAATATTCCTTATGAGGTGCTGACCAAGTGTTGTTACTATGAAGCCGATCCATAATCTAATCTAAGATGGCCGCCAGCGGAGGACTTAGTTTAACATAGGACCCTATGAGAAATACGTACAAATTTTTTCTTTTAGAGAACCATTGAATGGAATGAAACCAAACATGGCATGCATTTTCCTTTTGAGGTGCTGACCAAGTGTTGTTACTTTGAAGCTGATCCTTCATCCATGATGGCTGCCAGATGGGGACAATGTTTAACAAAGGACCCTATGGACAATACATACAAATGTCTTCTTTTAGAGAACCACATACTGAATGGATTGATACCAAACATGGCATGAATGTTCCTTATGAGGTGCTGACTAAGTTTTGTTACTTTGAAGCTTATCCTTCATCCATGATGGCCGCCAATGGGGGGACTTCCTTTAACATAAGATCCTATGGGAAATACATACAAATGCTTCTTCTAGAGGTGCACTGAATGGAATGAAACCAAAACATGGCATAAATGTTTCTTATGAGGTGCTGATTAAGTGTTGCTACTTTGTTGCCGATTTACTGTTCAAGATGGCCACCAGGATTTTTTTTATTAAATTACAGGACCAATATTAAACCAAATTTGGCCTCACTCATTATTAGGGTATCTGTTATGATTTTAATCTATTTTTACATGATTTCCAAAACCAAAGTAGAATCAGGTGAGCGACACAGGCTCTTGAGAGCCTCTAGTTTGATGAAAAAGTGGTTTAATAATACTATTTCCCTTTGTTTTTCAATGGAAATTATGTGCCATTGTGACCAGTATCGGCAACTTATCAATAGTAAATCGTAATCTTTGAAAGGGTTCTACTTATCATTAATCACATAGAGTTTCCAGACATAGCTTTGCAGTTTCAATGAAGAGGATTTAGAAAAATGACCTGTCAAGTTCAAAGATTGACTCTGGTGGAAATATATTTTACCAATTGGAACTAAATGAAGGTCTTTTGTTTAGGACTTTCGATACATTATTCTTGCAAAGATTTATTAAAATTGGCTGAGTGGTTTCAGAGAAGAAGGTGAAAATGTGAAAGTTTACGGACGACGTATGCTTTATGACGAGAATAGCTCACATGGCTTACAGGCCTATATTCCAATAACAGTTTTTGTTGGAAAATTAGACTTTATATGAAAAAAGATATATTTAACATCCTCAATCCTCAAGCTTTAATAACTACGGAGCCCTGTTGGTCTTGAGATGTAAAGTCCAGCGCTGGAGGTGTAAAGGAAATTTATATCTACAGCGCTGGACATTATATCTACAGCGCTTGATTTTACTTCTGCATCGCTTTACTTTAAAAAAAAACCACAACTCTCTATCTGAATGAGACCAACAGGCATCAGTGAACAATAAATTAATGCAGTTTTTTATGTTCATTTGACACCAATCTGATTAAAATAAAGATCTTGTGTGTCCAAGCTTTGCTTACAAGGATCTGAAAACGCTCTATTCTACTTTCTGTTTTAAAGACCATTTTGGATTCTCTGGTTTTGTCGGATTGATACACACCTTCAAAAATTTGAAGGCTTAAATTTCCTTGGCTGTTGTAATAATTACCAGAACAGAAAGTAAAATGGAGTGGTGTCAGATTCTTGTAACCAAAGCTAAGACACAGCATCTGTTTCTTAATCAGATTGGTTAGGCATCGACTTTTAATCTTTTGTGGGCTGAAGCATGTTTATTTTCTTCCATATTTTTCGATTTAAATAGAAAATACACTTTCAATGACAAGATTATTTTTTTAATTTCAATATCGTTGTATTTTTTCCCCTCATTTTCAATGGAAACAACCTGTTTTTTCGCTTTCCTTCTGAAATAAATAAAGTCTTTTTCAAGAAATTCGGAATCAAACATTTAAAATAAACATGCCCCCCCCCCCCCAAAAAAAAAAATATAAATGAAAGATGAATGGCCGGTACCTCAGTCCTGTTTACAGATTGACTTGGTTGTATATATGAGCGGCTTCCAACGAAATCTTTTATATTGTGGATTATTGTCTAGTTGAAGCTGTAAAATAAATGCACGAAAACACATTACAATGCTGCGCGCAAATGAAATGCACCGAGTTGAAGTTCATCCCGTTTTTCCCTGCATCCATACCGGGGGCTTTGACGGCCGAGTGGTCTAAGTAGTCGAACTACTGTAACACTAGCCTGTCAACACTTTGGTTGTTAGTTCAAATAAGTTTTTCTACCGAAGGTCGGTGGTTCTCTCCGTGCACTACGGCTTTCTCCACCAATATTAACTGACCGCAACGAAAAAATCACGATACTGTTGAAAGTGGCGGTAAACACCAATCAATCAATCATCTATACCGGTATAATTATGCATGAGTGGAAAATTTTATAGCTATTGTTATGAAATACTTTTAAATATGACTGTGATTAGGTGGTGATTTTTGCAATAAAAGTTGTTTTATCATATTTTCGCCGCAGATGAGAAATTCTTCAACTAGCTCCTGTATTTATTGATCTAAATCTCTCTCCGAAATGTTTTAAACGTTATTTTTTGTTAAATTGCACTGTCTCATTTTTTCTATAAAATGCACTTTCGGAAGCTGATACGAGTCTTGAGCTGCTAGATTAGAAACATTAAACTGGCATCAAAAAAGATGCAGAATATTCTCTGGAAGGTCAAATATTTGAAATACTTGTGCTCAATACACAGTCGAAGATTCATAATTAAATAACTTCAACCGTATGTTCTATGTTCATTATTGTAGACCCATCCATTAAACCTAAACTTTGCAATTCATATTTTGACAATTTTCCAATAACATCAGATTTCATTTTGTCATCTTTAAAACGAGGTACCAAGGTGCCAATGTTTATCTCTTTTAAAAATCTCAACCATTTTCCAACCGATAACTACAGATTTGAGCTGGGTTTATAGTAATTCCGGAGAAGCAGATCAGTTATGTCGTGGACAGTAATCGTTCTAATGGTACTCATGTTCATTGACCATAACAACGTTGAAAGCACATCATATAAGGACGTTTTGACATCATATAATGAAGTAAACCGAACCACATCATATAATCTTACAAGCACATAATATAATGCCTCAACCACATCATATAAAGATGTTTGCTCATAATATAAGGGAAAATGCACATCATATAAGCATATTCGCACATCATATAAATACATTTGCACATCATATAAGGATATTTGCAGATCATATAAGGAAATTTGCACATCATATAAGCAAGTTTTTACATCATATAAGTATATTTGCACATCATATAAGGATTTATGCACAACATATAAGGATTTATGCACAACATATAAGTATATTTGCACATCATATAAGTATATTTGCACATTATATAAGGATGTTTGCACATCATAAAAGGATATTTGCACATCATGTAAGGATATTTGCACACCATATAAAGGTGTTTGCACATCAAATAATGACAAGTGCACATCATATAAGGTAAATGTCGTTTGTTGCTGTATATCATATTTGTTTTTCGTTTTATTGTTTTGTACATAAATCAGGCCATTAGTTTTTTCTTATGCATTATTTTACATTTGCCATGTCGGGGTATTTTAAAGCTTACTATGCGGTATGGAATTCACCCATTGTTGAAGGCCATACAGTGACTTATTGTTGCTAACTTCTACATCATTATGTCTCTAATGGTCATTTGTCTCATTGAAAATTATACGACAATTTCTTATTAATATTGTATATACTGTAAACACTCCAACATGCTTACAAGTTTCGAATGTCTGCTCATTTTTACTTGAAATATTTGTTTGTGTAAATTTTGTTGTCAAATGACAAATTTGGACTAATTCAATTCAGAATTAAAATAATGTTTCTATTCCCTTCCGTCTAGCAATCGTGTAAATGTTAATAAAATCCAGTATGCTAACTTCAAGTTATAACCCAGAAAAACCTAGAAATTATAAAGGCTCTTTTCCTTCGAATTCGCCTTGCCTTTCAGAACATGAGTTTCATTTCAATTCAATTTATAATCCGGAAACAAGTTTTCCTAAAATTCCTTTTTTTTTGTTGTTGTGACTACGACCTTTGACCTAGTGACCTCAAAATCAACAGTTTTTTTTTTATATTCCTAATGTTTTTTCTATAAAAAGTGTTTCATTACAAACTCTCAAAAGATACTAAAGTTTTAATACAGAATCTATTTGCTTTGTACCCAAAGACGGACTGATAGACATTATATGCTCTCGAAATTGTTTTTGGGAGCAAAATAAGATACCAATATTATCTATCAAAATTGAAAGAACACGAGACTGATTTGTAAACAACTTGATCACTGCTGTGACATTCAGAATGTTACAGCTATTTTTATAACATGTCATAATCTTAAAATTAATTAATTGATACACACTTAAAACATAACAGGAGGGTTAATTACCTTGTAATATACATCACAATCTCTATCTATAAGAATATAAGAACTTAATCAGCATATTGAGCAGGTAAAGAAATTGAAAGTGTGGATATTTATTTGGCTCAATAAAACAAAATCAAAGGAAAAACTCAAAGGGGCTACATATGTTTGTTTAACTTTTTCTTATCCTACTTTTCAAAGGAGGATAGTTAGGTAGGTCAAATGTTTTTGTTGAACTACATCATTTTATAAATAAAACAGAGAACGTCAAAGAAAAATGTTTTTTTTTTCAACTTAAATGGCTAGATTTAATGCCATCTAATATTTAAATGTCACTTTTTAGACATTTGGTTTGTTATTCCCATATTCATACAGGTTTATATATCAGCTATCACAGCTGTATGATTTTTGAGGCGTTTTTATTTTTTTCAGTACTACCTTTATTGCATTACAGTGACCGCATATATCTGATCGACCCAAACTCGACGAATAAGATGAAAATTGCGCGCGTGTTTAATTGTAATCTCACACATATTTCCTTGCATGATTCTTTAAAAACGAATAAGAGCATTTTTTCAGACAATCTCGAGCTCATTGAGATGGAAACTGAAGTCATCTGATTTTCATGTTTGAATGTCCTTTAATTGCTAATAGATATACAGGTCCATGTCGCAAATATACTTATTTCATCCACATAATACGATATACATTTTGATAAAAAAAAAATTGAGTCAAAACAAATAAATTAATGTTATCAATTAACTTAATAATAAAATTAGTAGGAAGAAAATAAAAATGTAAGATTAGAAACTTATGTGAGACGCCAATCTGGCTTTTTCAAGCTTCGGGATATAGTTATTGTTTTAGTTATGGATAAAACATATTTTGGCTAAACTAAAAAAAAAAAACGAAATAAAAAAGAACAGTACCGATTTTCAACCTCATTAATTGTTAGCCACCACCTATATTGAAAATAGAAAAAAAAAACAGATTTTATATCACCATGATTCGTTAATGTCTTTTTTTTTTTACCTTTTGGAGAATTATGGTTTATGTCCGGACAGGCCTTCAAACAACATTACCACCATCAGTAAAAATGAAAATTCAAAACAATCATATGTATGATATGTAAGATACAGGAATAAAACAAAAAAGAGGCGAAGAATACCAAAGGGACATTCAAAATCATAAGTCAAAAATAAACTTACAACGCCATGGCTAAAAAAGAAAAAGAAAAACAGACCACATCTTCTTTTTTTATAGACGCACAACAGTACTCAAAACACAACATAGAAAACAAAAGACTGAGCAATTTTAAAACTGGGGGTTATTTCAGGTGCTCCGGAAGGGTAAACAGATCCTGCTCTACATGTGGCACCCATCGTTTTGCTCATTCGAGTACAAATCCGGTGATAAGTCATATTTGGTAGGTCACATTCGGGCAAAAGAAGACGGGATAGTAGTTACGACAATTTGAACATATCCGTTGTCATTTGTGAAACTGATACTCCATAACGGTCAACCAACTAGTGATGGCGTCCGTAAAATTAACAAAGCAGGGGCAAGATCTGCACACTCTTCCGGAGCCTCTCCTTTACGAAGGCATAATTTCAACTACAAAGCTATGTTTAAATAATGAAGTTGATTTGTCAAGTCGGACCCTTTTATAGTTTGCTAAGCTATATAAAATTTGCTCCTTGGTGAAGGTCATACGTCATTTGATTTGGTCTCTGGTGTTCAGTTGTCTCATTGACAAACATACCTCATCTTCTTATCTCTGAAAGCACTCTGTTTGATTTTCCAACATGCGAAAACCTTTGCTCTGTATACTTGAACTTTTGTCTTTATGTACATTTGTTTTGTAATGACACATTTTTACTGAGTGACTTCAAATCAACAGGCTGTGTCCCTTTTCTACCAGTACCTCTCATGTAAGTGTTATTAAAATCCACCATGCAAACCTCGAGTTATCACAAAGAAAGAAGAAATTGCAGTCGTCTAGTTTTAAGATCTGTGACTTTGACCTTTGACCTTGAAATCAGAAAGGCTCATTCTTCTCTAAATCTTTAATCACATGAGTTTTGTTTAAATCCAAAAAAAAAGTTGTCATCCGGAAACAAGTTTTCAAAAAAAATAATCTTTTTGACCTAGTGACCATAAAATCTAGATGCTTTTCTTACATCAACTTCATTAGAACTTTGCTGGATAGTTGCCTCATTTGCAATAATTCCACATCGCCTTTTTTATATTTATCTTCCCAAAATTCCCCGTCTATAATTGAGTTGCATTAATCTATATCAAGGAGACATTTAAGTTTATATCCAAATACTATTTGTTTCTTTCGCACCCTCGGACAGATTGACTGAAGGATATATGCTCGAGAAATTGTTTTGGGAAAGATAATACTAGTAAGCTATAAACATTATCCATCAAAATGTAAATATATATGAAAACATATGAGAGTGATTTGTAAAACAAGCTGATCACTGCTGTGACATTCAGCTATGTTAATACATGTTGCATTCATAACCTTGAAATACATTAATTGATACACATTTAGAATTTAACCGGAGGGTGAATCACCTTGCAAAAGTTGTTCAAGGATATGCATGACAAACTCAAACTTAAAGATATAAATCAAAATATTGAAGAAGGAAAAATATCAGAAGTGTGAAAATTCATTTGATTCAACAAAAAGCATATACATAGAAAAATAAATGGAGCTACATATTTTTGTTTAACCTCTCTTTATCCCACTTTTCAGACAACATAATTATATTTGTTTTCATATTCAGAATTAAACAAAACACTAACCGACAGTCTTGTGTAAAGATTTTAATTAGAATTATGAAAATTAATGTTGCAATTAAGACCAAACAGTGATAAAGCAACCACAAACCTCAATTAAAACACTGTGACTGTATTAAAATAAGGCGATGTGGTATGATTGCAAATGTGAAATCTAATCGAATAGCACGGTGTTGATTTTGTTTGTTTTCTTAGATACATTTTAAAGAACCTGCAAATCAATTGCTGTCTGCCATATTTGTTCATTGTTTTAAGCATTAATCTGGCAATTGGTTTTCACTTTTGAATTGTTTGACATTTTGTCATTGTGATGCCTTTTATAGCTATATATGTGTTGTTCATTTTTGATGGCCGTACGGTGACCATCAGTTATTTAATCATCGTCATTTGGTCTCTGGGGAATAGTTGGTTCATTAGCAATCAAACACATCTCTGCATTTTTTAATATAAAACTACGGTCTCTTGAATGTTATAAACGACCAAGAAAAATCAAGGAACCATAACAGAAATATTTAAATCTCCAGGTGATTACAACATTAAGTTTTGCTTACACCTTATAATAAAGTCGACTGTTTGATACCTTAATTCTCTGACTAAGACGAATAAGCGCAACTTACATTTAGCACTTGGGGTACATCGAATCCAAACATAATTTTTTGCCCTTGAAGACCATATGTTACTCATTAACATTAACAAAATCAATGCTGTAAACGTTTTAATTGTTTTATTTTAAACTTGTTTACTGAAAACCAAGGTGATGTCGAGGCAGCATTCGGCTGGGTGAATTTTTTCTATCGATTCCGTTCGACTATATAACACAATGGAATCTTTGAGAAATTCAAACGAGCCTCATCATCTTGAAAGTTTCTCAAATTATAGGTAATTGCATTATCCATGTTATTGCATTAGTTTTCTCATTTTAAATGGAATTTAATATCATTTGTTTTCAATATTGTCAAAGTTTATATATTATCAAAAACTCAAAAACTTTCATGTATATTATGGTGTTATTAGAAGGAATTGTAGGTAGAGGGGAGAAGTCAACGCAGTCATGTAGGAACTGTGAGTAATAAGTCAGCGTTTCAGAATATAATGAATACGACCTTTTTTAAAATAAAGAGTCAAAATTAGTATATCAATTTGTTATAAATTGTAACTAATGTCTCAAAAAAAGACAATGTAAGAGTTGTCTTCTTTTCTTTTACAAAAAAGAAAAAAAATAGTAATGTGATGTTTATCAATACACTTGCTAGAAAATATCTCATTCATGAGCCAAGATTTGTTTTCTTCAATGTAAAATGTTTACTTCACTGTGCGAAATATAAATTTATTCAATGTTATGTTTTTCAGGACGTTGTTAAAAAATGCAAATCATACTTTTTGTCTTGGTGTGTTCGATTTATTTGGTGTCATGTGTAATTAATTATTGTCCACAGTACAATAAACCAACAGTAAGTGATGGCGGTGATAGAGTTAAATCGTTTCTGGCATTCAGTGCAAAGTTGATATCTAAATTTGAGAATAAAGCTGGCAGACTTGTCCAACTCCCTGCTGCTTTACTGGCTGAAAATGCGGATGTTGTATGTCTAAATGAGGTAAGTTTAAATCAAATTAAAAAACAATCTTTTTACAACAGCACCAAACTTGTTATATTGACTTCTGCTTTACTTAATTTCCTTCTATTATCTATTTCTAGCATAGAAAACACTTAAAGCTTTTGTCGAAAAACTATATCACTAAATTCATGTTCAAATTGGACTGGTAGTAACATATGCGTTATAAGTCTGGTTCGATATTGTGTTATGTCGTATCGTTTGTGGTATAATTCTGTATTTTCAGTACATTTAACATATGTCTTAATTGTCAGTATAGTCGAGTTACTCGTGGTTCGTCTACAGTTTTTTTGCTTGATGTTGTTTGTTTTCAAGTGTGTTTACTGTTTGGTCTTACATCATCTTGTCTTATATTAGAGTTATTTCATTTTCATTTTCTACATGTATGTCGAGTTAAGATAATAAATCAGCAATTTCATATATATGATTTTAAGTTTAAAGCTACTATATGCACAGGAATTTTTTGTCTATACACAGTTTTGATTTATAAGAAAAACCGACATGGTTAGAAAATACAAACAATAACACCATTACAAACTCAATCCTAATTTTATATTTTTCTACGTGTCTTTAATAAAACAAATCTATTCTATATTTAGAAATTTACCTGTGATAATATAAACGTCACAAAAATACGTCACTTTTTGTGGCGTTGATACATTCTTGAGGCTGACTTCATACAGGAACTTCTTAGGAAGAAAGAAAAAAAGCTAGCAGTATCCTTTATCTTTATTTTCCGCTATATAGATGATGTTCTCTAACTAGATAATTCAAAATTTGGTGACTATGTTGAACGCATCTATCATATCGAATCAGAGATAAAGGATACAACAGATACAGTTAAGTCTGCCTTATATCTTGACTTACATCTAGAAATTGAAAATGAGGGTCGGTTGAAAACAAAACTTTACGACAAAAGAGATGATTTCAGCTTCCCAATTGGGAACTTTCCATTTCTATGTAGCAAGATTCCCACAGCGCCTGCATACGGTGTATATCTCTCCCTATTGATACGATATTCCCGGGCTAGTATTTCCTATCATGATTTCCTTGACAGAGGGTTCCTGCTCACAAGGAAGCTATTAAACCAAGAGTTCCAAATAGTGAAGTTGAAATGATCCCTTCGTAAATTTTACGGACGCCATCACGAGTTGGTTGACCGTTATGGAATATCTGTTTCACAGATGATAGCGGATATGTTCCTAATGTCGAAACTACAATCCCGTTCCCTTTTCACGAATGTGACCTACCGAATTAGACTATTTACCGGGTTTGTACTAACATTAGCAACACGACGGGTTCCACATGTGGAGCAGGATCTGCTTACCCTTCCGGAGTATCTGAGATCACCCCCAGTTTTTGGTGGGGTTCGTGTTGCTTAGTCTTTAGTTTTCTATGTTGTGTTTTGTGTACTATTGTTTGTCTGTTTGTCTTTTTCTTTTTTAGCCATGGCGTTGTCAGTTTATTTTGATTTATGAGTTTGAATATCCCTCTGGTATCTTTCACCCCTCTTTTGAGACGCGCAGTTTATACTTCGTTTGTGGTGTACTGGTGTACTGTCGTAAATTCATTGGATGTGTCCATTGATATTCTGTTGTTTACATGTAATGTATTATTATATTATTTATTTATGTAATTATCTGTCCTGAGAGTTTTTGCTTTTATTTGTACTGTATTCCTGTCTCGTAATGTTGCCATTTTAGCGGTATTTTTAACATTGCCATGAAAGCGGGAGTTTTGGCTAGACATAAAACCAGTTTCAACCTAGCATGTGTTCTTAAAATGTCCTTTTCTAAGTCAGGAATATGGCAGTTGTTATCAAATAGTCCGTTTCTATGTATTTTGGCGTTTGTTTTTGTTGCAGTTCAGTGTTTCTGTTGTTCCGTTGTTTTCCTCTTATAGTTGATGTGTTTCCCTCGGTTTCAGTTTGTAACCCGGATTTGATTTCGCTGAATCGATTTATGAGTATTGAACAGCGATATACTACTGTTGCCTTTATTTATACAAAGAAAAATCCATATGGATAATAAAAGTGACCAAAACGAGACTTTTTCAATTTTTACCAGTTCTTATTTTTTAATATCTACTCAAATAACAATGTTTTTACCTACATGTCTTATTTTTATCAGATATTGTTTATTGAATATAAATATTAATATAGTGGTCCAAACATAGAATATAATTGATAATTTTGTCCCCCTTTTTCTATATGTTGAAAAACGAGAGCGATTCGGTACAAACCATACTTTTATGTAAAAACATGGATCAACAAGAGCAATTTATGTATATCCCGGCTCGACAACTTGCTAAACTGGTTATAAACTGCATTTTAAGTGAGATTTTGGAATTCTTTTATAAGAATACACCAATTTCCTTTGAAATAAATGATCAACTAGCAAACCCAATAAAACATGAAAACTCAATAGATAATTTGACCAAAAGCTATATTTATACTATAAACCAGTACTAATATACATGTATTATTGGTTTCAGTCTTAGATACTGCAGGTAAAGTCTTAATTGAATGCATGCTAACTGACCAAAAAAGGCTGAAATACCCTATTGTAGCAATTTGAGGGCTGTAATTTGACACCCAAATAATTGATACACAAAATAATTAATGTAACATGATTACTACCAACAAATGTGATCAATTTCCAATGTAATGGGTATGGTTTATAAGATTGGAATTTCACATGCCTTTCAGTAATAGGAATAACACCACAAAGTCATAGCCCCATTGATTTCTATGTTAAATTCTGCAATTTCAAGCATTAATGACTACTTTGTCTTAAGTTCAAAAAAGTGATAGTCATTTCATGTCAAAACTATAGCTTATCCTAACTTGTGCTGAAAAATTCTACATATGTTTAATTGCATATTAGAGCGAACTGGTTCCCGGAAGTTTGGTAGTACAAAAAAAAGGTACTTCTGATCTGAACAACAGGAAAAACGTGCCCTCCTATTATAGTTTTATATACTTTTTTTTATTATTCAAAAGAAACTTTCAACAAGGAGTCTACAGTGATCCAAAGTCCCCAAGCTTTCATTTGATACCAAAACTACCCAAATATTTCACCTATTGGCAAAGATACAGCTATGCGTAGGACCTATTTTGTTTAAAATATGTACTACTGTTTTGCACGTTCTTTCTGACCGGGCCCGGATTAGGGTTCTATACTTTAAGACCTGAGCAGTTTGGGGACCGGTTTCGTTAAATCTCAACTGCTTGGAGAGTACAATATCTACTTCATCACCAGGAAAGTAGTCAGCATTTCTATGTTGACATGAATTATCCTAGATATGGTCATAATTATAAATCAACCGTTAATTAAACTTTAATTTTTCGAAATACTCCGCATTTTCTACCCCAGGAATAGACTACCTTAGCTGTATTTGGCAAAACTTTTCGAAATTTTTGGGACCTCAATGCTCTTCACCTTCGTACTTTATTTGGTCTTTAAATTTTTTTTCGACTAGAGCGTCGCTGATGAGTCTTTTGTAGAAGAAACCCGCGTCTGGCGTACAAAATTTAAATCCTGGTATTCATGATGAGCTAATTATGTGCTGATTATTTTGAATAGCTCAAGTGTGAACTTTTGACTCGTACATTTCATGATCAATATATTGTGGTTAGACAAATATGCATTTCAATAACCGTCTGATGTATTAAAGTTGGCTGCTTTCGGCAATGACAAGCTTAAAGATCATGAACAATTGCCCGACTATGTGTTATACGGGAAACAAGGGGTTGCCAACACATCGCCCACTGAGATTGACGATGCAATCTTGTTTTTTCTATGGCCCCGGTTATACATATTGAGCTGATTTTTAGTATGTGAGTCTATTATGGTGAGTTAAAGATAGAGATAATGTTAAGTTCCGCTCTGCTGATTTTTGCCGAAAAAACGGGCTTTGAACTTTGAAGATTTTGTGAAAATAACAGTTATACAGACTTTTTTTTCTAAACGCCTTCATATATATTGAGCTGGGTTTTAGTATGCAAGTCTTCTATGATGAGTGTTAGATCGACCTTACTTTAATTCTTTTTTTCTTTTTGCCAAAATTACGGGCTTTGGAATTTGAGAATTTCATGAAAATAACAGTTAAAGCTAAATATGCGGTATAGGTTATGTTCATTACTGAAGGCCGTACGATGACCTATGTGTTTTAATTTATATGTCATTTGGTCTCTTATGAAGAGTTGTCTCATAAGCAATCATACCTAATCTTCCTTTTTTATATAAACAAACTATTTTCTAAACGACTTCACATATTGAGCTGCTTTTTTGTATGTGAGTTACAGATTGAGTTTACGTTTGGTTCCGCGCCGCTGATTTTTGTCGAAATTGAAATTACATGCTTTAGACATGGAACATTTCGTGAAAATAACAATTGTACGGACTTTTTTATAAACGACTTCACATATTGAGCTGATTTTTAGTATTTGAGTCGACTATGATGGGTTACAGATTGATCTCACGTTTTTTCAGGAACGTTTGTTTATACACAGTTTTGATTTAGAATAAAAACCGACATGGTTAGAAAATACAAATAATAACACCATTACAAACACAATTCCATTTTA
This sequence comes from Mytilus californianus, assembly GCF_021869535.1. NCBI lineage: Eukaryota > Metazoa > Mollusca > Bivalvia > Mytilida > Mytilidae > Mytilus > Mytilus californianus. Next base: position 16,507,761 of record NW_026262626.1, read on the forward strand.
ATATTCTTGTCATGGTTAGAAAAAACATAAAATAACACCATTACAAACTCAATCTTATATTCGTGTACGTGTCTACAATAAAACAAATCTATTCTATTTTTAGAAATTTACCCGTGATAATATAAACGTCACAAAAACACGACACTATTTGTGGCGTTGATACATTCGTGTGACGCACAGTTTATAATTCGTTTGTGGTGTCCTGGTGTGCTGTCGTGGATTCATGGGAGGTGTCCTATGGTTTACATGTTGTAATGTACTATTATATTATTTATCTATGTGTTTCTCTGTCCTGAGTGTCCTTGCGTTTATTTGTATTGTATTCCTGTCACGTTATGCTGTCATTTTTGCAATATTTTTAACATTGCCATATAAGCGGGATGTTTGGTTAGCCATAAAACCAGGTTCAACCCACCATTTTTTCTTAAAATGTCCTGTACCAAGCCAGGAATATGGCAGTTGTTATGAAATAGTCCGTTTCTATATATCTTGGCGTTTGTTTTAGTTGCAGTTCAGTGTTTCTGTTGTTCCGTTGTTTTCCTATTATAGTTGATGTGTTTCCTTCGGTTTTGGTTTGTGACCCAGATTTGTTTTCGCTTAATCGATTTATGACTATTGAACAGCGGTATACTACTGTTGCCTTTATTGGCACTGCTCTACTGAATTTTGCAGTTTGGAATTTGCAATTTTCATGAAAATAACAGTTATGCGGTCTTCATTCTCAAATTTCCGCGCCTTCAAATGGATTCAAGCTTTTTTGTGAGTGGGTCAATTCATGTAGTTCCAACACATCTAGTTTTTTATGCATTCTATGTATTTAAGTCTCTAGCTATAACACACAGTTTTGGACTATATACGTTCTTTCCAGGCCACGAGGTAAATAAATAAGTATGACATTATTATTATTTCTATTTTAAGCCCGAACCAAGTGATCAAGAAAAGAAAAATTTATTCTGATAGTAAATCTTAACTTTAAATTTATTAAATTACATTCATAATTCATCGACAGTTTATCATCTTATTTACGGTAAATTTTGAACTTAGCAAATTTCTTTATAACAAGTCTTATCGATCAATAAAAATCAATAGTTTTTGTTTATTAATGGCATTGCTAGTTCGCTTTCGACTTATAAGTCTGAATATCCCGTTGGTATTTTCGTCTCTCTTTTAGGCTCTTATCAATCACTGATAAAACATTTTACTTTTAGGCTTGTAGGATTGTTTTCGTAGTTTTATCGTTTTGCATTTTGTTCATTTCTCGTATTAAAAAAAATGAAATCAAATAATTTAAAAGGATACCACACTATGCAAGATCTTACCCGTGCCTCCCATGATAGCCTTTAGGCAACCAAATAGTCTGAGGAATACTTTGGTACGGGGTAAAGTGCCTATGCCGAGCATTACTTTTGGATAATGCCGGTAGTGTTGTGACAAACTCTGCAACTGTTTCCTGTAGATGCATCAGTATCATCAGCAAGGAAACCAAAAAAAGCTATACGGTATCTTGCAACATGACCTGCAAAAGTAAGAATGTGAGTTACATTCTAGAATGTTTAATTTGTGACCTCCAATATGTTGGTGATTCAGAGCAACCATATCATTTGATAAACGCCTCAATGGCTAGAGGAGTGATATCACTAAGAAACCAGTTATCCCAGATAGCCAAAACTTCAGACAGTCGAACTGCAAACTCGGTGACCTAAACCACATGAAAGTCTTAGTTATTGAACAAATCATTTCCCGAATTAACCCCAGCGAGGTTTGGGAAAGTTTCTTGATAAAAGAACTAGATGGAATTCATATATACAGCTTCAACAGGAAGAATTATTAGCAGTGTTCTTTGATACAGGTGTTGCATCAATTTTTACAAATATCTAAATGTACTACTTTTGGACAGGGATGCATAAGTACGCAGCCACGTTTTTTGGTTTTTTGTTTTATGAGGTGCAAGAATTCTGATTAAAACTGCTTGTTTAAATTTACGTATACGAGTGAGCTAATTTTACAAATAAACTGCTATTTGCTGCATTTGATAAAAAAAATTGACACTGAAGAAGGCTATTTGTTGAGGCGAAATATTTGTCGATACGAATTTATAACATCTTGTTCGTATATTACTATCTAAAATCAGTATCTTTGACCAAATGTTAAGACTTTTATATACAAACATATACTTTTACAAAGATTTTATTGATTGGTTTGATAGTTATCTATGCTTCCTTTGTGTTCTTTCAGGTGTTTTTACAAAATGATATATCGACTATATTTAACAACGTTAAGCATAAATATCCTTACGTTTACAGCTCCATTCACGATGGAACGACAAATAACTTCTTAACTGCGAATTCATCTCCTTGTCCATTTTTTCTAAGAATGAAGCTTTTGGTATGCATGGTACAATGCGCTGGAATAACAGACATTAAAGGAATTATAGAATGTGACAAAGAAAATAAATGCAATGCTTGGAAAAACCTGAAACAAGAATGCATTACTTGTGCGGGAGCTGTAGGAGCAATACATGTGACATCATGTGTTAAAAAACAGCAAGTTAATGTTGCTGGTAATATGATTCTTAGTAAATATCCAATTACAAAAGCAGAATCGACATTCTTTGTAAGCGATAAACAGGCCAACAGACAAGGAAAATTAATTGTTGAAGTATGTAGCACACTTTATAGCATTTCTGCTTTTAATTATTGACTAGCTTTCTAATCCATTATACTGAAACAACTATTATTGGGTTCAAACTGCACAACGGTCTATTAAGGACATTGCAATCTTCATTATAACCATTTTTTTTCTAATTCTTTGGCAATTTTATCCTTTCTGGACCGATTGTTTAAAAAAAATAATTTACCTGTGGTATAGGATGCTCTCTGTAGGTGATTGCCTGAGTTAAAAGTTCATAACCTTTATCAGCTCTCTAAATAAATCGAAATGTGATAACAGTTGTTAGAGAAATAAACACTTTATATTTGTTTGACATAGAAATCAGGAATGTGGAAGGCACGCGAAGGGGATTTTCGTTTATCAAAACTGAAAAGTTATTTGATGATCATTAGAGAAATGATTCTTACAAAGTTGCTTGTGAATTTCCAGATTTATCCAATCTCGATAGTAAAATTATCGAATTTAAAGTTCTCGCCGAGGTTCTGACTTTAGTTATCGATAGTTTAACTATCTCGATTGGTTAATTCGACAATCAACTGGTGCAAATGTAAGATTCTATATTCACTTTATACCCATTGACGTCTGTTTAATTGCTGGCATTTGTTTCATTACAGCTGTGAGAACAAAGTTTATCATTAATGCAGTCATTCTCTTTAAATTTGCAGATCATAAAAGATAAAATCGTTTGAAAAACAAAGGTTTTCCTTCCTTAACCAGATTTGGCACCATTGTTTCAAATTTTTTATTTCAATGATCGTCCACCTTATTTTATTGGTTTGCAACTGTAGACTTAATCCGCGTCTGGTATAACAAATTTATAAGCTGGTATAACAAATTTGTAAGCCTGGTACATGTATCTTTAGATTTTGTTATTCAATAAGGAATTTATACTTCATACAACATTTGATTTAGCATTGAAGTAGTTGAAAAATTGCTGATACCAAAGATATTCTAAATATTATAGCTGTCATTGATTATTATTGTGATTACATAAACAATGGAACATACTTCTGAGTACATAAATAATGGAATATACTTCTGAGTAGATAAACAATAGAACATACTTCTGAGTAGATAAACAATGGAACATATTTCTGAGTACATAAATAATGGAACATACTTCTGAGTACAAAAACAATGGAATATACTTATGAGTACATAAATAATGGAACATACTTCTGAGTTTCAAACAATATAAATGTAAATTTTCAAACAAAAAGATGACAAATAATTACCTTAAAATCTTTCGGAGATTATAATTCATTTTGCAAGAGAAGAGTGCATGGAAGAATAAGTTTGTGTGGGTATGTATGTAAGATGAGAGATTGCAATTCAAAATGACGTGTCCTTGTTTCAGAGTTGCCCCCTTTCTCGTCATCCAGTATCCAGGACTTTGTATATTATTATTATGTTCTGATAGTTTATTGTTTTATTTCATTGAAGATTGCTGGACGTACTATTGCTTGTACAAAAATGCAAACCGCTTTGAGTGATGCTTATTATGAACGTAAGAATGTCTACATTTATTTTCTGACACACTTGTAATGAGTAAAAGCTTTTAACGAGACAGCAAACAAATAACCTTGAGATATCTATGTCTTAAATATTAATGTATATTACCTGTAAAAATTTAAAAAATATGTTTTAGGACTGTTACGTCTCTTATGTCAATTGTCTATCGATATAACATGTATATCTAGTACGAGGGTCTAGATAGGGTGTACAGAAAAGAGAATGTAAGTAAAAAATTGCAGAATCAAGTTAAAAAAAAAGGATGGATAGAAACCATAACAATTAAAGAATACCGAAATGAAGAACCCCCATCCAGATCCTCTTGAATTCAAAGGCATTTAGTGAATAATTTGTAACCATTGAATATTGTCAGTTTGATTCGACAATCAATTGTATTGCACCTATTTACTCAAAGGTATACATAATATAAGTGTGACTAATTCATCAATCAATGTTCTATAACACAAAACTTGACAAAAGCACCAAAGTAGGCATAATAAATTGTTATGTGTAATATTTATCTTCGAATAGCTGAAACAAAGCAACTGTTTTCCTCATCTTGGGCTTTAGAGAACCTCTCACAAGCTAAGTGCATATTGTCAAACTTTGAACAGCAAGAAAAGGTCATACTGATGGGCGACCTTGAGTGTGGACCGGCAATTCCCTCTAATAACATAAGAAAAGACCACGAAGGTAAGTAGATTAACGACCTTCGTCACATTACATTGTGCGCCAAATCTTTTTCATAATAAATTTGTAAGTTAAGGCGGACGGGGTTTTGCCGTGAATTTCCATGAAATAACGTTTAAAAACATTTACGACATAAATTGCATTTTACAACCACAACCGGGTTTAAATTGTTACCCTATAAATGGAGTAAATAGTTCGTAAGCACACGAACAACAAACACTTAAAGGTGTTTTCCAATCAACCAAAAGGCTTGACTTATGAAATACCTGTTCACTTAATAACAAAATACAGCATATGCCTTTGAACATCTGATTAAGATTGTTTCTTGTTAGGCGGAATGGTGTATTACATTTCCAAAGAAACTCGAGATTTGCTAGGACAGAAAGCATTTTAACCGTCGTTTTAACTACATCATGGTATGTAATGCATCTGTGTGTTTCATTTCTTTCCTTGTGCAAAACCGTATTCTAAATAATTAATTATTTTGCCATATGGATATGATTCAAATAAGTTCCAGAAGAGATACTTCTGTACCCACAAAAAAATAAATCAAAAAAGAAAAATTGGAGTAATACGTTGAACACTTGCACTATGATCAGTTTTTTTTTCTTCAGTTTTATGCTTCTTAGGATAAATGATAAATGAACATAGTATGATTTTGTTTCAGTTTCATACAACAACTTGACTGTCCAGTTCGATTCTCCATATGTTAGTGATGTTGGTCAGAAAACAAGTAGGGGTGCAAATATTATTACTTCACACGTGATGCAGAAAGGTTACAACGGTCATCATTCTTGCTCGGTATGTTTTAATCAGGATATATAATAAGGATGAAAGCATGGGCAAATGCACAAAGAGTCATTTGTATTAAAAATCATTGAAGAAGGCAGACCTGTTAAAAGTTTATTTTGATTTGAAACCATTTCTTGAAATAACGGCAACATTAGGATTTTATTATTGTAATTCAAAATATATTATTCCAGAAACATGTCATGAAAACTGACATTTGCACGATACTTATATATATATATAACACTAAATCGATTGCCGCTGATTAGTCCCCGATGACTATTGATACGACATTACTGGTACGATTTACATAATAAAGTTAAACTGGTTTATTTTCAGTTATAAAATGGTGTTATTGAACTTAAACTAAGATTGGCTTTTAGCGTTCCTGATGAAGACAAATCCAAAAAAGAGGTTATAAATTTGTATTGTCTTTTTTTTAAACGCCCTTGCGCAGAGTTGACTATAAACTTTTTGTCTGTTCTTTTTATGCCCGTTATGTTTTGTCTCAAAAGTTAAATAACAAAAATACCGAACTCCAAGGGAAATTCAAAACGGAACGTCCCTTATCAAATGGCAAAATCTAAAGCTCAAACACACCAAACGAATAGAAAACAACTGTCATGTTCCCTGGTACAGGCATTTCATTATGTTGAAAATGGTGGATCAAACCTGGTTATTAATATAGCTAGCTAAACCTCTCACTTGTATGACAGTTGCATAGAATTCTTTTAATTTTCTATGCATTTGCTTTCCAAACCTTTTGAAATTTTTGCAAGAAACACGTTTCGTATGCACTGGAATATCAAACATGTATAATACTATCATATGTAACAGGGCCACACAAGTTACGTCAAGGTTAAATTGCTATCTTTTCAGGTTAAATAGAAAATATTATAAACACATACCTATAATTTCGAATAAGGTGATAAAATATTGACATATATTTACAATGTGAAAACTTAAAAAAGATCAGTCCTTTTTGTGAGTGGAATTCTTTCTCCAAATAGTTGCTCTAATAGAAGAGGGACGAAAGATACCAGAGGGACATTCAAACTCATAGATCGAAAACAAACTGACAACGCCATGGCCAAAAATAAAAAGACAAACAGACAAATAATAGTACAGATGACACAACATAGAAAACTAAAGTCTAAGCAACACGAACCCCACCAAAAACTGGGGGTGATCTCAGGTGCTCCGGAAGGGTAAGCAGATCCTGATAGATTGTGGTCGTTAACAAGAAAAACCTATGGACAAGATTACTTGTGTTTTAAAGATTCCAGTTATGACAGATTTTCCCAAATTGTTGTAAAGTGCATTGCCAATGAAATTTCGTACCCATATGCCTTTTGCAGTTCCTAAATATCCCATATGTCAGTGTTTTATCTTAAACTTAATAATAAAAAGCACCTCGAAGCTTTTGTCCTTTTTCTTTGGCTTCGTGTTCCCTTTCTACAGCATCATGACGTTATTCTGAGTTCATTAAAAAGAAAGAAAAAACAAACCGCCGAAAAGCAAAAACAGTCCCCCGAAAACCCTACATAGCAACATTAAATTATTGGAGATAGATTCACACTGTCATATGACCCATCTGTCTAATATCGATAAGATGTCATTATAAACACTTTTGTCATGATCCTGGTTTTTACTCTTGTAACTTTTTTTGTTGTTGTAAATTACGGTGGAAGCACTCACAAATACTTACTCGGTTTTTTGTTTTCTTTTCTATGTTTTCTTAGTTATACATTGACTAATTGTAGTTGACAGAAATGTATGATCTTCGGTATTTCTTTTCAAATTGATTAACAACAAGTTTAAACTTGGGTAGAGTCAGAATTTTACATACATGTATAGTACGCATGTTTGTCCTTTAATAAAAACATAAGTTGACCTGAAGATGTCAGTTTGGTTTTATTAGTGTATGGCTGCTTCCTGGGACTTCGTTAACCTTTTACTCCATTTCTCCAATATATGTACTTAGTATATTAAGACCTGTATTTATATATGTTAATATATTTTTGATAATGTGTTTTATATTGCAAATGCTAATATTGATCTAATTTTGTTTTAGCGTGTTCTTGGTGGCAAATACAATGGAATAGAACTTTCGAATCAGTTCGGTGTTAAATGTACCATAGCATCGTAATGCTGCAGATTGATAAAATAACGTGTCATGTTTAAATAAAGTGTTGAACAGCAAACATATCTTTCGTTTTTTTTTCTTCTTTGAATGTCGCATAAGATTATTAAACAGTTAAATTATCAATAAACCACACAAAGCTATACAAACAAAATAATATATATTGAAAATAAACCATAAATAGTTATAGACATTTGCACTATTGCACAAACAATAAAAACATTTTCATTTTAACCCTTCCACTCCAAAAAGGAAAATAATAAAACTTTAACCCCTACCCCCAAACAAATCAACTGTATATGTATTTGTAAAAATCAGACATGTGATAAGAGATTCGAAGCTATTTAGCATGTCGATACCTCTATTAAGGCAGATCAGATCAGAAAGTAAAGCAGTGCACTTTCATGCAAAACATTTGAATAAAAATCTCTGTCAACTGCAATCATTGAGTCATTTAGGAAATTCATTGTCAAAAGTTGCGAAATATTGCCATACCAAACATACATTATTATATAGAAGAAAGAAGATCGAAATTTGGTTTTATGATTTAGGAACAACAATATAAATCACAATTTCTCTTAATTTTTTTACCATTTTCACCTTTCCCGACCGATTGTGAAAAAAATGTTCTCCTCACTAGTGAAAAAACTGTTCTCGGCAGCTGATTGGTCAATATTTCTGCCGGGACTAATTTTTCTCCAACTGCATGAAATATTGGTGCGCCTTGTTTGGAGGGACTTCCCGGAACAGAACATTTTGCCTTCGAACTTATCGGATTTAGCCTACTTTATACTCGTAAAACTCCTTGGTTACGTGTAAACAAAATCGCGAGATCATCGTCTGCTCAATAATTAAATAATAAAAAGATGTCCCTGAACGAAGTTCCGGAAAGGGGAAAAAGAGTAAGACTTCTCTCGGGTGAAGAAGGTGTTATATTAGCGGAAAATGGAAACTTTGGTTTCCCGTTATGGGAAATTAAACTAAATGATGGGGAAATTATCACAGAAGCCAGATACAGGTTCAACTTTCTAACTGATCCTGAGGTACCAAAAGAACCAGTAACTTCTTCCTCTCCGCCTACAGTAACAGAAGAACTTTTGCAACTTTTTCAATCTCAAATGTATGACTCCGATGATTCTGACATGCCTACAGTTTCAAACCAAACCCTCCACAAACACATCAATCTGAAATACCCAGGGCAAGAAAAGATACCACAAAATATATCAGACAGTTTGTCCCCATTGATGAAGAAGAAGTTGATAATTTTATAGCAAATCAAGAAAATAGGGGTACAGTGAAAAAAACTACATCAGATCTTCGCACACTTATGCAGTTCTTGGAGAAAAAAAATGAAAAAAGAGAAATACATAACATTCCAGCAAAATAACTGAACAACTTACTCAGCCTATTTTTCATATCAGCTAGGAAAGTGATGGAGAAAACTATGAACCAGCAACATTAAAAGGCCAGTTCTGTAGTTCCAACAGATTCATAAAGCGCCATGATTATGGACATGATCTCACAAAGAGTATTGAGTTTTGTAAGACTAGAGATGCAATAACAGCTCAACATGTAGACTTGAAAAAAATGGGTAAGGGAAATGGATCTGGCAAGGCAGATGTATTAACTGATGCAGATATTGATGCCTTGTTCAGCAGTGGACAGCTGGGATTATCCAATCCGACTGCATTGCTTCATACAGTTTGGTTCTGTAATACTGTTTACTTCGGGCTTCGTGGTGTAACAGAACACTAACAGATGAGGTGGGGGGATGTAAAACTTTATAAAGATCACCTTGACAATGAATATTTACAAATGAATGAGAGAAACACAAAAACAAGGACAGGAACAGATGTGAAAAATAAAAGGGAAATACCTCAGAGGGCTTGGGCCAATTTAAATGACCAGTCAAGATGTCCCGTTGAGGCCTACAAGTTGTACAAATCCAAGCGTCCTTCAAATTTCTCCAAAGATGAGAATCCATTCTACATTCAAATGAATACAAACCCAAACAAGTCCATACGTTGGTACAAAAGTCAGATAGTGGGTGTAAATAAATTGGGCAATTTCATGAAGATAATGGCAGAAAAATCAGGTACAAAATAATCAATACACAAATACAAGTTGTAGGTGGCAATACTTTTCTTTCTCCAACTCTAATATGAAACAATATTTCTACCCGAGACATTTGAAATTTCTCATTAGATACACGAGGCTTGCCGATTGCATTGTAATGAGAAAATTCAACTGTCAAGTGTGTAGAAGATTTTTTTTCAAGTTGTAGAAAAGGTTACAAGAAATTCATTTTCAGTTTCTTATCTTGGACCTTCATAAAATGTTGGACGGGAGTCACTGGATGGAAGAGTTTAAATTTGTAGTTTATTAAAATGAAATTTGTGGTCAAGTTCAAAAATCCTAGTTTCTCAACCCTATCTGCACACCTAAAAAAATGCTTTTGGGGTTTTGCCAATTTTTGGTGAATAACTTTAAATTTTACAGCATTTTTCACTCCAGTTCAAATTTTTAAAAAAAGATCAGATGAGAATGAAGAAATTTATTTTGTATTGCCTTTAACACATTAATTTTGCTCTTTTTTTCTTAATTTTCAAGTCTGCTGGTTTTACTAACTAGTTGTCAATAGATTTAAAGTATGGTCCTTGGTCTTGAGCAAAGTAAAATTTAAAATCAAATACAAAACTTCAGTTATAACTTTTCATCAGTAACACAAACAAACAAAAACTATAATATCATGTTTATAAAAGGTAATTTGAAATTTACATATTGTAATTGGCCATCAGCTAATTTACCTTGCCCAGGATTCGAACCTGGATCACTCATCGATAGATAAGTGTACTACCAGTTGTACTAACAAGGTTAAATATAAATCCAATTACATCATTTATTTCACTAGTGAGGAGAACATTTTTTTCACAATTGCTTGGGTGATGTAAAATTTTAATTTTGTTTTAGTTATAAATGATTAAAGAAACAGATTCTTTCAAGGCTTAGCCTAAAATTCAATAATTTAACTAATTGATTAGAGAACTGAAATAATTCACCCAAAACAAAGTAAGAATCAATATAAATCATGAAATAATGTATTTTCTGAAGATTGTGAAAATAATATACATGTACATTCTTTCTTTTATCCCTCAGTACATTGTATAACTCTACCAAAAACTCATAAAAATGAATGAATATGGAGTAAATGTCTTCATCAAACAAAATCAAAATTAATACATGGAAAACAAAGCAATTTATTATTATTTCATAACAACACTTTTGTTGTTGCTCTTTACCATAAAGTCTCCATGAGGCCTTCAACAATGAGCAATTTCTCATACATACAAAACAATTTACCTCATGAATTAACAAGATGGCATTGCACAAATCAAATAAAGATGTGATGGTACAACTAATGTATCATGTCTCGTCATTTGAATGATTCTCGTCACTACGCATCGCTAGCTGACTCATAGTGATACATTCTCATTCTACAGAATCAAAATGATACAAAACTGGTACTATCACACCATGTACATGTATAAACAATATTAATATGTACAACAAATTTATCAAATTGAGCTAGTTAATAAACAAGTCTTGTTAAGTTTCTAAACTTTCAAAATCAACTAAACAATTTGATAAATAACCAACCAAAAAGAGTTGTGAAATATAGTTTGTTTCCGTTGCAAATCAAAATCTTTATTGAAAATAAAATTTATAAGTCAAAACCATGCGACCTAAAATGATGATTTCTGTTTGTAATACTGGGGATTATAAAAGAAGTTGGAAACAGGGATGAAAATGATGATCAAGACGAGGGAGCAGAAAGGCATCTAACTAATCATTCTGCACGACGTTTTATGCTCCAGAAGCTGGATGATGCAGGAGTTGAGCATAATCATATTAAGCAGGTTATAAATTTATTCCAATTATTATAAAGAAAAATAATGTATTGTGCTATATGAATGGGCCTGCAAAGAGCATGATAAAACATGTAAAATTACACAGATGTAAATACTTTTTTTATTTATATGTAGCAGAAGATATCATGGATATAATTCGTGGGCATTTCAAATTATCATTATTTCATTACGGGTTGGCCCTTTATGCAATTTATTTTAACAAGCTATCATGTGTGGTTGGATAATGGCATTAACAACCAATTGCAACCCTGTGGTAAAATAAAGATACAATGGCACCCATAAAATATTTTGATTCTCACAGGACAAAGTGGTCTAGGTGTTTGTGGATGACCTGCCATTACACACCACAAATTCATCACTGACATCACAAAAATAGATGATGTTTTTGAAAATGGAAATTAAAATCGATCATGTACACTACACAAACTGCATAATTCTTTTTTTATGAATGTAATACTCCATTACTGTATTCTCTTGAAACAAACAAAAATAGACTAATTTTCCCGGAAAATCTTACACCACACGTAGAGAAAAAAAAAACCTTATAAGAGAGCATCACAAAGTGGAAGAATATATTGGAGGGGGATAGGGGGTCAATCTCTGAGGTGGTCTCGTCCCTGAAACCTGAGTTTAATTGTTATCCATCCTAATTTCTCGTTCATCTTTTTGGACTAATCCATAAGTCCAATTTGACAAATATATATGGTAAGATCATATGTTTACGTACTATGCATGCTTTTTCAATAGGAATCGTGACGTCATAATGCATTCTTAATAGAACGAAAACCCATGGGACGAAGATAATATTCAGTGCCATATTCAAGAACTTAAAAATGTCCAATCATGAAGTCCCAAAACATGAAAAAAAATTCTTGTCATGTGTGCTATGTGTACGATTGTGACACTTTATTTTGTATGTGCTTTTATTATGTTTTCTCACGAAGAAGTTTTAGATTTTAAGTCGTGGGCTTCGTAAATTAATTTAGTTTTTGTTTCATTTACAGATATCCGGACACAGAAACATTCAAAGCATATCAAGTTACTCGAAGTTAAATCCCAATAAACACAAAGAGATCAGTAGTTGCATTCTCGGTAGCTGCGAGGACAGAATCCAGGTATCACAAGCATTAGTGACGATAGACAATAACCAAGGAGAACGAAATATCCATCAAACAACAACATCCGAGAGGCAGATCTCAGTTGGACAAGGTCACGCTGCACCTGCCGGGCTTAACTATGTTTTCGGGGCCCAAATATATGGAGGAACATTTAACATTAACATTCATAGTGTACCTAAAGAAAGGAAACGTGGGAGGGTCATTTTTGACAGTGATAGTTCTCAGGAATAATTGCTATGCACAGCTATTCCGCCATTGAAGTTATTATTTCTGTAGATCAGCCGCGCCAATATTTCGTTGGACGTGTTATTTTTCAGGAAATGATGAGCAATTTAAAATATTATAGTGTTGTTCAAATTTTTTGGTTAATATTATAAAATATGCAGTTACTGATTTGTTACTTCTTTTCATAATTGAAATATATATCATTTTCATCCATGGCAACAGGATGCGTAGTAATCTACAGGGACGGATAGAAAGGTTGGGAGAATTTGCACATCAATTTAAATTTCGTTGTTTTAAAAAATTAGAGAAACAGATTTTTACATAATTATGAGTGAATTATCGCAGTTCTCCAATCTCGGTAGTTAAATTATGAAATTTTAAAACCTCGCCAAGGCTCGGTCTTAAAATTCCATAATTTAACTACCTCGATTAAAGAACTCCGATAACTCACTCATAATAAGGTAAGAATCTATATAAACATACAAATATAATACCCCTTTCCTCGTAAGATCATTGGCAACAATCAAAATCTGCAATAAAACCTTCAATTTAATGATTAGAAGATGTGGTATAATTACAAATAAAAAACAAACAAACTATACACCACAAACCAAAGGACTTATAGTCCTGAATATGCATTTGATTTGCCACTGGACGTAATACAGCCATCCATTCATCCATTCAAAGGACGAAGCTGTAATCACAGGGTTTGCACTTACATTAGCAATACGACGGGTGGCACATGAGGAGCAGGATCTGCCTACCCTTGCAGAGCACCTGAGATCACCCCCAGTTTTTGATGGGGTTCGTGTTGCTCAGTCTTTAGTTTTTTGTGTTGTGTTTTGTGTACTGTTGTTTGTCTGTTTGTCTGTTGGTCTTTATCTCAAAAACAAGGACACGGATCTTCAATTTGTTTCTAGTTTCGTTATTTATATACAACTATCAATTCATAACAGTCTTTAAAAAGCTTGTTATTTTGAAACAAAGTAGCGAAAATCCTGAAATAAAAACTGCAGTTTATATCTCCTTTAGTCAAAGTAGACTTTTAGATGATTTTGGATACGACGAATAACTTTTAGTTAGTGCAAATCGATGAATAATTTATTCATGTTTTATGCGAATGGATATTCTTTCATCTCAAAAACAAAGAAACGGATCTTTCATTTTTTTCTGCTTCAGTTTAGTTTCGTTATTTATATATAACTATCAATTCATAACAGTCTTTAAAAAAGCTTGTTATTTTGAAACAAAGTTGCGAACATCCTGAAATAAAAACTGCAGTTTATATATCCTTTACAGCCAGCATCCAGCATGCTAACCTCAAGTAATAACCCAGAAAAATCTTAAAATCATAAAGGCTCTTTTCCTTATCCTTGCCTTTCACAACATGAATTTCATTTCAATTCAATTCATCATCCTGGAACAATTTTTCCTAAAATTCCATTTTTTTGCTACTGTGACCACAACTTTTGACCATAAGAGCTCTCAAATCAACAGGGTTTTTTCATCTTCCCTAATTTTTTTTCTATAAAAGAGTTTCATTACAATCCATCAAAAGATATTAAAGTTAAAATACAGAAACTATTTGCTTTGGACCCACAGACGGACTGACAGACGCTCAATGCTTCAGAAATTGATTGGGTAGCAAAATAAGCTATTAATATTATCTATCAGAATGAAAATATATTGAAAGAACACGAGACTGATTTGTAAACAACCTGATCACTGCTGTGACATTTCTGATTGTTACAGCTATTTTTATAACGTGTCATAACCTTGAAATAAATTAATTGATACACCATACACGTTACACCTTTTGCACCATACACCTTACACATTACACCATAATGCAATTTGATTTCAAAGAAAGCGTGCGACTACAAAATTATTTATTTATTTTAAAAAACGTTTTTTGATCACAATATTGTAAATTAATGTATAAAATTAAAAATCAGTTCTTATCAATATTTTGCATAGTTTTAAATGTCGTACACCATTCATTCACACCATTCCCGATCGCACGTTACACCATAACACCATTTCCCTTACACCATACACCATAGCACCATACAACTTCTACCATTGCACCATATTCCAAACACCATTACACCATACACGTTTTTTGGGGGGAAATTTACACCATCCAAGGGCTGTACACACTTAGAACATAACCGATGGGTTAATCATTATGCACATGCTGCAATATACATCACAATCTTAATCTATAAGAATATAAGAACTAAATCGACTCCTTGAGGAGGTAAAGAAATTGGAAGTGTGGAAATTTATTTGACTTAATAAAACAAAATATACAGAAACACCCAAAGGGGCTACATATGTTTGTTTAACCTTTCCTTATCCTACTTTTCAAAGGAGGATAGTTAGGTAGGTCGATTGTTTTATGTTGGACTACATAATTTCAGAGATGAAATAGAGAACATCAAAATATTTTTTTTTTAACTTTAACTGACTAGTTTTAATGCCATCAAATATTTAAATGTCCCTTTTAAGACATTTGCTTTGTTATTCCAATTTGCAATCAGGTTTCACAGCTGTATGCTTTTTAAGGCGTTTTTATTTTTTCCGTATTACCTTTACTGCAGTACAGCAACCGCAGATATCTGATTGACCCATACTTGATGAATAGAATAGAATTTGCGCGTGTGTTTAGCAAGTCATTTGTAATCTCACACATATTTTCCCTGTGTGATTTCTTAAAAAAAAAGAATTAAATGCTATAACTTCTTTCAGACTATCTTATTGAAATGGAAAATGAAGTCATCTGATTTTCATTTTTGAATGTCCTTTAATTGCTAATAGATATACAGGTCCATGTCGCACATCAATTTATTTCAACCACATAATGTGATATACATTTTATTAATAAGAAAATTGAGTCAAAACAAATAAATTATGTTATCAATCAACTAAATAATAAAACAAGTAGGAAGAAAAAAATAATGTAAGATTAGAAATTTATATGAGATGACAATCTAGCTTTTTCAAAAGCGAGGCGAAAGATACCAAAGGGACATTCAAACTCATAAGTCGAAAACTTAAAAGGAAAAAGACCGACAGACAATCAACAGTACACGAAACACAACATACAAAACTAAAGACTGAGCAACACGAACCCCACCAAAAACTGGGGGTGATCTCAGGTGCTCCGGAAGGGTAAGCAGATCCTGCTCCATATGTGGCACCCGTCGTGTTGCTCATGTTAGTACAAACCGGGTAATAAGTCTAATTCGGTAGGTCACATTCGGGGAAAAGGGGACGGGATTGTAGCTAGGACATTTGAAACATCCGCTCTCATCTGTGAAACGGATATTCCATAACGGTCAACCAACTCGTGATGGCGTTCGTAGTGAGAGAACATCATCTATATAGCAGAAAGAATCGGAATATTGTAATTCTTTTGCACCCTCGGACAGACAGACTGAAGGATATGCCACTGTCCCAGGTTAGAGGAGGGTCTGGCGCCCGCTAACATGTTTAACCCCGCTACAATCTGTGTGTGCCTGTCTCAAGTCAGGAGCCTGTAATTCAGTGGTTGTCGTTTGTTTCTGTGTATCATATTTGTTTTGCGCTCATTATTTTGTACATAAATTAGGCCGTTAGTTTTCTTGTTTTCTTGTTTTACATTTGTCATTTGGGGCCTTTTATAGCTAACTATGGGGTATGGGTTTTGCTCATTGTTGAAGGCCGTACGGTGACCTATAGTTGTTAATTTCTGTGCCATTTGGTCTCATGTGGAGAGTAGTCTCATAGGCAATCATTCCACATCTTCTTATTTTTTATATTTTGATCTACAAATATTATCCATCAAAATGTAAATATATATGAAAACATATGAGACTGATTTGTAAAACAAGATGATTACTGCTGCGACATTCAGCTATGTTGACACATGTTGCATTCATAACCATGAAATAAATTAATTGATACACATTTAGAATATTACCGGAGGGTTAATCACCTTGCAAAAAGTTATTAGAGAGTATACATTACAAACTAAAACTTAAAGAAATATATCAAAATATTGAAGAAGGAAAAATATCAGAAGTGTGAAAATTCATTTGATACAACAAAAACAAATATAAAGAAAAACAAAAGGAGCTTTATATTTTTGTTTA
This sequence comes from Mytilus californianus, assembly GCF_021869535.1. NCBI lineage: Eukaryota > Metazoa > Mollusca > Bivalvia > Mytilida > Mytilidae > Mytilus > Mytilus californianus. Next base: position 16,524,973 of record NW_026262626.1, read on the forward strand.
AACCTCTCTTAAACTTTATCTACTGTTATCGTATTTTTCAGACAACGTAATTATATTTGTTAACATATTCATAAGTAAACAAAACACTAACCGACAGTCTTGTGTAAAGATCTTAATAAGAAGTTTAATGTTGCAATTCAGACCAAAAAATTATAAAGCAACCACAATCCGCATTTCAAACACTGTGACTGGTCTTAGAATAAGGAAATGTGGTATGAATGCAAACGCGAAATCCAATCAAACAGCACACTGTTGATTTTGTTTGTTTCTTAGATCTTTTTTAAAGAGCCTGCAGTTCAGTGGTTGTCGTTGTTTGCTGTCTTCCATATTTATTCATTGTTTTAAGCATTAATCTGGCCATTGATTTTCTCTTTTGAATTGTTTGACATTTTGTCATGGCGATGCTTTTTATAGCTTATAATACTTTATAGGTGTTGTTCATTGTTGATGGCCGTACGGTTACCTTCAGTTATTTAATCATCGTCCTTTTGTCTCTGGGGATAGTTGGTTCATTGGCAATCAAACCACATCTCCACGTTTTGTAAAATATAAAACTATGGTTACGTGAATGTGATAAATGTCTTCATTGAAAATCCAAGGAACCATAACAGACATATGCAAATCTCCATGCGATAACAACAATAGATTTTGCTTACACCTTATAACAAATAATGTTTGAAACATTAATGCTCTAGGTAAGACAAATAAGCGCCACTTACTTTAAGTAAGTGTGGTACATCGAATCAATTTTTTTGGCGATAAAAACTACGCATCATATCAAAACAACGAGAGTTAAACAAAAACTTGCATACAGAAAACATATTAAAATTAAGTGAAAAAAATAAATGGAACTGAGACTTTTCCTCAGAAATAAAAATTTAACGACAATTCTCCAACATGAAATTATTAACAAACAATATGACACACGCTGGTGCCCTTGAAGACAATATGTTACTCATTAACATTAACAAAATCAATGCTGTAAACGTAATAATGGTTGTTTTCATAAACTTGTTTACTGAAAACCAAGGTGTTGTCGAAGCAGCATTTGGCTGGGTGAATTGTTTCTATCGATTCCGCTTGACTATATAACACAATGCAATCATTGAGAAATTCAAACCAGCCTCATCATCTTGAAAGTTTCTCAAATTATAGGTAAGTAACTTATTTGTTATTGTATTAGTTTTCTCATTTTAAATGGAATTTAATATCAATTGTTTTCAAAATTGTGAAACTTTATATATTATCAAAAATTCAAAATCTTTATGGCATATTATGATGTAATGGTTAAATTTATTGAAAAGGAATTTGGGATAGAGGGGAGAAGTCAACGTAATCGACTATGAACTACGAGTAATAATTCAGCGTTTCAGAATATAATGTATACGACCTGACATTTAAAATATAGACACAAAATTAATAGATCAATTTTAAAATTGAGAATGGAAATGGGGAATATGTCAAAGAGACAACAACTCGACCAAAGAGCAAGCAACAGCCGAAAGCCACCAATGGGTCTTCAATGCAGCGAGAAAATCCCGCACCCGGAGGTGGTCCTCAGCTGGCCCCTAAATAAAATTGTGTGCTAGTTCAGTGAAAATGGACGTCACACTAAACTCCAAAACATATAAATGAACGAAAATTAAAAAAACATACAAGACTAACAAAGGCCAGAGGCTCCTGACTTGGGACAGGCGCAAAAATGAAGTCTGAGTCCGATGTCAGAATAGGTAACAAAAGAAACTAAGCAAAATGACAATGATACATAAATGAACAAAGGACTACTAGCAGTTACTGACATGCCAGCTCCAAACCTCAGTTAAACTGATTGAAAGATTAGGTCTTCATCATATGAAAATCAAGTACAATCCCTCCCGTTGTATTAAATTGTACCTAATGTCTCAAAAAAGACAATGTAAGAGTTGTCTTCTTTTCTTTTACAAAATAAGAAGAAAAAAATTATGTTATGTTTATCAATTCAATTTATCAAAACCAAAACATCTAATTCATGATCAAACATTTTTTCTTTCACTATGCGAAATATAAACTAATTCAATGTTATGTTTTCAGGACGTTGATAAAAATGCAAACCATACTTTTTGTCTTGGTGTGTTCGATTAATTTGGTGTCATGTGTAATAAATGATTGTCCACAGTACAATAAACCAACAGTAAGTGATGGCGGTGATACAGCTAAATCTTTTCTGGCATTCAGTGCAAAGTTAGTATCTAAATTTGAGAATAAAGCTGGCAGACTTGCCCAACTCCCTGCTGCATTACTGGCAGAGAATGCGGATGTTGTATGTCTAAATGAGGTAAGTTTAAATCAAATTCAAAATAAATTTAGTTTTTAAGACCCGAGCGGTTTGAGGACCAGTTTCGATAAAACTCAACTAGATGAAGAGGTCAATATCTACTTTACATCAGGCCAGTAGTCAGTACCTCTGTGTTGACATAAATTATCATTGATAAGGTCATAATTAAAATCAACTGTTGATTTAACTTTTATCGAAATACTTCGGATTTTCTACCACAGGAATAAAGTACCTCAGCTGAATTTTGCAAAACCTTTCGGAATGTTTTAGTCCTCAATGCTCTACTTCATCCTTTATTTGGTCCTATTTAAATTTGTTTTTGATTTGAGCGTCACTCATGAGTGTTTTGTAGACGAAACGCGTGTCTGGCGTACAAAAGTTTAATTCAGGTATCAATGATGAGTTTATTATGTACTGATTATTTTGAAAAGTTTCAAGTTTGAACTTCTAACTCATGCATTTCTTCATCAATTATATTGTGGTTAAAACAAATTTGCATTTCAAATAACCGTAAGACATTAAAGTTGGTTGCTTTTGACAATAACAAGCGTATAGATCATGAACAATTGACCGGCTATGTGTTATGTGGGAAACAACGGGGTGGTCCGTGAAAGCTGCCAACCCCTCGCCCACTGAGAGTGACGACAAAGTGGTCGGGGTTATATAGTTTTACTCTTATCCGTCATTCCGTCATTTGCAACAAACAGTAATACGGACTTTTTTTCTAAACGCCTTCATATATTGAGCTGATTTTTAGTATGTGAGTCTACTATGATGAGTTGTAGATCGAGTTGACGTTTGGTTCAGCTCCATTTATTTTTGCCAACATTACGGACTTTAGAATTTGAAAATTTCATGAAAATAACAGTATACGGACTTTTTCCTAAACGACTTTAGATATTGAGCTGATTTTTAGTATGTGATTCAACTATGATGAGTTAGTTTGAGTTTACGTTTGTTCAGCTCCGCTGATTTGTGCAGAAATTACGGGCTTTGGAATATGAATTTTCATGACAAAAACAGTTATACGGACTTTCATTCTCCAATGTCCACGCCAAAAAATGACTTGAAGCTTTTTTTTGCGAGCGGGGTTATTCGTGTCGTTCCGACACATCTAGTTTTTTATGCATTTTTTGTATTAAAATTTCTAGCTATAACACACAGTTTGGGGACTGTATACGTTCTTTCTAGGCCACAAGGTGAAAAAAACAAATATGTCAGTATTATCTCTATTTTAAGTCCAAACCAAGTGATTAAGAAATGAATGAGTTATCATAAATTTGGAAATCAGGTTGTTGAAAAAGGATACTTAACTATGCTAGATTTCACCCGTGCCTCCCATGATAGCCTTTAGGCAACCAAAAAGTCAAAGGAATATGTTGGTACAAGGTGAAGTGTTTAAGCCGTGGATTACTTCTGGATAATGCCAGTCGTGTTGTGACAAGCGTTGCAACTGTTTCCAGCAGATGCATCAGTATAATCAGTAAGGCCACCAAAAAAAAGCTATACAATATCTTGCAATATGACCTGCAAAAGAAAGAATGTGAATTACATTCTAGAATGTAGTTTGTGACCTCCAATATGTTGGTGATTCAGGGCTGAAATTCTACAAACGCCTCAATGGACAGAGGAGTGATATCACTAAGAAGACAGTTATCCCAGATAGCCAACACGTCAGGCAGTCGAACCGCAAACTCGATGACCTAAATCAAAGCAAGTCTTAGTTATTGAACAAAACATTCCCTGGAATGAGGTCCGGAGAAGTTCGGGAAGTTTCTTGATACAGAACTGAATGGGATTCATCCAAACGGCTTCAATAGGAAGAATTAGCAGTGTTCGTTGATAAAGGTGTTGCAAAAATTATTTCATAAATATTTAGACGAACTAGTTTTTGACAGAGATGCATAAGTACGCAGCCACAATTTTTGGTTTTTGATGAGGTGCAAGAATTCAGATTAAAAAACTTGTTTAAAATAACCTGTACTAGTGAGCTGATTTTACACATAAACTGCCAAAATATTTGTCGAAACGAATTTATTACATCTTGTTCGTATATTACTATCTTAAATCAGTATCGTTGACCAAATTTTAAGACTTTTATATACAAACATATATACTTTTACAAAGATTTTGTTGATTGGTTTGATAATTATTTATGCTTCTCATTGTGTTCTTTCAGGTGTTTTTACAAAATGATATATTAACAATATTTAACAACGTTAAGCAAAAATATCCATACGTTTACAGCTCTATACACGATGGAACGACAACTAACTTATTAACAGCGAATTCGTCGCCTTGTCCGTTTATTCTAACAATAAAACTTTTGTGGTGCATGAGAAGATGCACTGGAATAACCACAATAAAAGGAATTTTAGAATGTGACAAAGAAAATAAATGCAATGCTTGGAAAAATCTGAAACAAGAGTGCATTACTTGTGTGGGAGCTGAAGGGGCTACACGTGCGAGATCATGTATTAAAACACAGCAAGTTAATGTTGCTGGTAATATGATTCTTAGTAAATATCCAATAACAAAAGCAGAATCGACGTTCTTTGTAAGCGATAAACAGGCCAACAGAGAAGGAAAATTAATTGTTGAAGTATGTATCACACTTTATAGCATTTCTGCTTTTAATTATTAACAAGCTTTCTCATTCATTATACTGACAAATCTGTTATTGAGTACACGGCGGTCTATCAAGGACACTGCAATCTTCATTTTTACCATTTTTCTCTTTAATTCTTTGGCAAGTTAATCCTTTCTGGACCCATTGTATGATAAAATTTAATCAACGTGTGGTAACCCGATGATCTCAGTAGATTATTGGCTAAGTTAAAAGTTCATAACCTTTATCTGCTCTCTTGATAATTCGAAAGGTGCTAACAGAAATAGACAGCTTTAATATTGTATGACATATCAAAATGTAAATTTATTTGATAATCATTAGAGAAACAGATTTTTACAATGTAACCCGTGGATTATCTGATTTATTTAATCTCGATAGTTAAATCATCGAATTTAAAGTCCTCGCCGAGGTTCGGACTTTAATCTTCGATAGTTTAACTATCTCAATTGGATAAATTCGATAATCCAACTGGTGTCAATGTAATAATCTATAATTTGATTAAATCTAAATTGAAAACAACGTTCAAACCTATGATTGCGTTGGATAAAAACCACCATTTTTATACGTGTGCATGCAAAACAATTTCTTGGTAAAGGGGTCTAAATACAGCACAAACAACATTTTCCAAAAGACCAAAAAAGTGAAAAAGTATATTTTAACAAAACGCATTTGACTAACAGGTTCAACAACGAATGTTCTTAAACCCTGCTGACTGCCATTGGCGATTGCCAAATAAACGGATCACAAGATGTAACAAAATGGATCATTATTATTAATTTAATACCAAACAGAAAACAATAAACTTGAGGTGCAAAAATTTGTTCACCATATCCGGATTTCGACAATTAATGTCTCTTCAGTGATGTTAGGAATCATCTATATTTGATATATACACATTTGAAGTCTGCTTTATATATCTTCGAAGGGGCCTCTGTGGCCGAGTGGTTTAAGTAGTCGAACTACTGTATAATTAGCCTGTCAAAACTGAGGTTGTGAGTTCGAATCCCGCACGCGGCAGGTACACTCGATTCCAATCTCAATTGACTAGGATTGTCGGTTTTCCTACCGAAGGTCGGTGGTTCTCCCCGGGCACTCCGGCTTCCTCCACCAATAAAAGCTGACCGCCACGAATTAGCACAGTAGTGTTGAAAGTGGCGTTAAAACACCAATCAATCAATCAGTTATTCAATAAAGACTATATTTTATACAACATTCAATTTAGCATTGCCATATGTGATCAATTGCGGATACCAAAGACATTAAATATTATAGCTGTTTTTGATTATTCTTAGATTCTTGATTATAACGATGGAACATACTCCTAAGTTTCAAAGAATGTAAAAATATAAATTTACAAACAAAATTATGAACAATATATGGCTCGACTTTTCGGAGTTTGTAATCTATTTGCTAAGAGGAGAGTGCATGAAAGAATGTGTTTGTGTGGATATGTATGTCAGGGGAGTGATTGCAATACAAAATTTTGTCTCCACGTTTCAGAGTTGCCACACAGTATCAAGCACTTTGTATCATTATTATCATGTACTTATGGTTTATTATTTTATTTCATTCAAGATTGCAGGACGTACTATTGCTTGCACAAAAATGCAAACCGCTAGAAATGCTGCTTATTACGAACGTAAGACTTCTACATTTATTTTTCGACACACTTGTTATGAGTAAAAGCTTTCTACAAGACAGCAAACATATAACCTTGAGATATCAATGTCTGAAATATTAATGTATTTTACCTATGAAAATATAAAAAAAATATGTTGAAGGACTGTCACGTCCCAATTGTCTATCGATATAACATGTATATCTAGTTTGCGGGTCTGAATAGGGTATACAGAAAAGAGAATGTAAGGCAAAAATTGCAGAATAAAGGTAAAAAAATAAAGAATAGAATAAAAAATCACAACAATTAAAGAATACAGAAATGAAGAACCCTCATCTAGAGCCTTTAGTATTCTAAAGCATTTACTGAAGAATTCGTATCCATTGAATATCCTCAGTTTGATTCGACAATCAATTGTATTGCATCTATGTTACTTAAAGGTATACATAATATAAGTCCGTGACTAAATCATCAGTACATGTTCTGTAACACATAACAAAACCACCAAGCAGGCATGATAAATTGTTATGTATAATGTTTATCTTCGAATAGCTGAAACAAAGCAACTGTTTTCCTCATCTTGGGCTGTAGAGAATCTCTCACAAGCTAAGTGCATATTGTCAAACTTCGAACAGCAAGAAAAGGCTATACTGATGGGCGACCTTGAGTGTGGACCGGCAATTCCCTCTAATAACATAAGAAAGGAACACGAACGTAAGTAGATTAGCGACCTTTATCACATTACATTGTGCGCAAAATTTGTTTCTTACTAAAACTGTTAGTTAAGTCGGACGTGCTTTGCCGTGATTTTAAGTTCCGTGAGAAAACGTTTTTAAACACTTATAATTACCACACAAGTTAGTTTTTACAACCACACCAGAATTTATCTTTTTACTCTTACTCTATAAAAGGAGTAAATAGTTCGTGACAACACACAACCAACACTTAAAGGTGTTTTCCAAACAACCAAAAGGTTTGACTAATAAAACACCTGTTGACTTAAATACAAAGTACAGTATATGTCTTTGAAAATGGGCTTTTGATTGTTTCTTGTGGGGCGGAATGTTGTATTACAATTTCTGAAGCGGACTACATATTTGCTAGGAAAGAAAAGGGATATTGAGAAGTTTTTCAATAGTCGTTTTAACTACCTCGTGGTATGCAATGCACGTGCGTGTATTACGCCTTTACTGGTGCAAAACCTTTTTCTAAATAAACAAATTATTTTCCATATGGATATGGAATACTTTCATAGATGTGTTCTAATAAGATCCAGAGGAGATAAATCTGTACAGACAAAAACAAATAAAAAAGGAAGAATCAGAGCAATTCTTTGAACACTTAAAACAAATGCAATATGATAAGTGTATCTTTTGCAATTTTATGCCTTTTTATAACAAAAACTATATAAATTACAAATTTCAATGATTAATGACTAAAATATGATTTTGTTTTAGTTTCGTACAACAACTTGACAATCCAGTTCGATTCTCCATATGTAAGTGACGTTGGTCAGCAGACGAATAGGACTGAAAGTATTATCACTACACACGTGATGCAGAAAGGTTACAACGGTCAACATACTTGCTCGGTATAATTTAAACAGTATATAACAAACATGAAAGCATGGGCACATACACACAGGGCCTTTGTTTTACAAAATAATTTAAAAACGCAAAACAGTTAAAAATAAATTTTGATTTGACATAGAATTGACATAAAGGCAACAAAATGATTTTTTAATTGTAATTCAGGGTACATTATCCCAGAAACACGTCATGCATAATGACGTAGTGATATTGGTACTATAGTATATATATATAACTAACACTGAATCGATAATAGTCTCCAATGATGCCATTTCATTAACGCGTTCTGCTTTGTCAGTACTTGTATGATTTACATGACACAGTTTAATTGTTTAATTTCAGTTATACAATTGTATTATTGAACTAAAACTAAGGTTGGTTTTCAAATATTTGGCTTTAGCGTTGCTGATGAAGGTAAAAAGAAGAGAGTTTCGGGCGCATAACCTTTATAAAATCATATTTTCATTTCTTTGAAACACTCTTGGGCAAATGTTCTTGACTTTAAACATTTTGCCTGTTCTATTGAAGCCCGCTTTGCTTTAATTGTCTATTTTATCATCATTTTGCTTTCCAAACTTTTAGAATTTATAACGAAAGAAACTCCTGTCGTATGCACTGGATTTGATATCAACATTGTATAATACTATTATATACATGTATAACAGGGGCACCTGAGTTAGGTCAAGAGTTTCGGGTAAAATATAGTATATTATAAACACATACCTATAATTTTGAATAAGGTTATAAAAAATCGACATATATGTATAATGTGTAAAAAATAGAACTGTTACTCCTTATTGTGAGTGGTAGTCTCTCTCACAAAAGGTGCAAGTAATTGAACCAATACATTATGGGCATTAGCAAGACGAACCGACAAGGTTACCTGTGTTATAATGAAGCCAGTAATGACAGTTTCTCATATTGATGTCAAATGCGCTGTCAGTAACTGTGTGTAAAATGGCTACTGGCTCTACAGATAAAAGATAATAACCAATATTGATAGGAATTGCATAAAATAAGAAACTACATGTGTACTTACTATTTCAAAACAAAGCTACTTTTACATGCTACATTTAATTAAAAAAACATTCAAATAAAAAATAAGCCCATATAAAACACCACAGACGAAAAACAGTCCCAGAACAGTACAAGCTATTTTAACTTATTACAGACAGTTTCAATCTTTCATAGGTCCCACCTGTTCAATATAAATCATAAGGCATTAAACAAATTTGTAATATTTCTGTAACTACTGAAACTGTGTTTTGTTTGCATGACGGATTATTGAAAAGACCACAAAAAACAAATTTTACGCAGTCAGAAAACCAATCCTTACTCGGCATTTTGTTTTCACTTCTATGTATTCTTAGCTGTACATGGAATTATTCTAGTTGACAGAAATGTATGATCTGTGGTACTTCCTTTAGAAGTGATTAACAACAAGTCTTCACATGTGTAGAGTCAGAATTTAAGATATATATATTGTCCGTCATGGAAAACAATTGCTGACCTGAAGATGTTAATCTTGTCCTTTTGTTGTAAGGTTGCTTTTTGTGACCTCGCTAACATTTACTCCATTTCTCTTATACACATTCAACGCTATGTCGTAGCGGTCAATTTTTATTGGTGAAAAAAAGCCTGAGTGCCCGGAGATAACCACATACATTGGCACGAAAACTTACAATCCTTGTCAATTAAGATTGAAATCGAATACACCTGCCACGTGCGGGGTTCGAACTCACAACTTTTGTGTTGGCAAGCTACTGAAACAGAAGATGAAATACTTAGATACCTCGGCAACCGAAGCCCTCTCCATTTCACGAATATATGCACTTACAAAGATGTATGTATATATAAATGTAATGTTTTTTTTTATATATATATGATATGCATAATGTCGTAAATGCTAATATAAATCTAATTTTGTTTTAGCGAGTTCTTGGTGGCCAATACAATGGAATAGAACTTTCGAATCAGTTCGGTGTTAAATGTACCATAGCATCGTAATGCTGTAGATTGAAAAAAAAAACGAGGCATGTCGACCATGCCAAATAAAGTCTTTAAATCAGCAAACATATCTTTCTTTTATTTTTTCCAATGTCGCATACAATTATTGAATAGTTAAATTATCAACAAACCATACAAAACTATGCAAACAAAATACAATACACCTTGATCATTTATACCCTGCCCCCTAGAAAAATAATAAATAATAATAAAAAAATAAAACCTTTGCCAAACAAAATGATTTAGTTGAAAACACCGACTGCCGATAATAAATTCGAAACTACTTGGCCTGCCGATACGTGCAGTTAAGGTCAGGTCAGAAAGAAAGAACAAAATATCATTATAGATTTCACCTGTACATTGTATAACCTCTAAAATGACTACCTGTACATTGATGCTACCAACCAGTTCACTTTCATACAAAACATTTGAAAGACAAAATCTCCGTCATCTGCAACCATTGAGACATATGGCGAGGCTAAATGAATTATTCAGAGCTCACCCTACCCAGAATTAACTCAATGGTGTAGCAAAACAGCATAACAATACACAGTTACTATTACAAATAAGTTGGAAAGAGCTTGATTCATGATACCGTTACTTCAACAACAAAAAAATCAACAAAAAAGGGAAATAACCGCAAACTACTTAGGAAAGATAACTAGTTTTTGCAGTTGCGGAAATCTAGATCAAACCCCAATTCTAATCGATACATAGCCCATATTTGCTTAGTTAAAACATCAAAGAGTAAATTTCATATTGATTTCGTGTTTCCTTGACTAATGGTTGCCTTCTCGTCGTCTTAACTTCTTTGAAAAGCACGACCTTGGGGAGTGCAACATATAAGTATCAAAATCATGTAGGACTATTCGTGTTAAAAAAAAACCTTATCACTGTATGTTTATCCCATTAAACGCTACCATTGTAACTGCAAATGCCCATTTCAACAATTTAGTAAGGCGCGGTCTAAACATTAGAAAACCAAAACCTAAAATAATCGTTAAGTTGAAGAGTTTATATAACCAAAAAAAAGGACCAAGTGTACCGTAAAACCTTAAGAAGGAATCTAGATGTCACAACATCAAATTTCAAAACAGCAATATCCTAATGTTCAAGCCAATTCAGAAGTACTGAGCAACTACGCTGGCAATACCCTCGGGGACTTTCAGAGTTATGTGTTAAATTTATTCTGAAAAATTACTTTTTCTTTCAGGTCAACGAGACAGAAACCAAAACGAGAGAAATTGCATGAGACTGTGATATATTTCTTTGATACTTTTTGTATAGAGCCTATGTTTCTTGTCGTTTATAAAGCTCCTTCAAACAAACTCTACCGTTTCTGCCTATCACGTTTAAACCTTATTGCATACTTACATATACATGTTTCTATGTTTAAGCTCTAGCAAATAAAAGATACAATCTCCACCAATTAGATATACTAAACTGTTGCACATTTGACTCTAAATGTGCAGGTTAAATAAGTCAACTAAAAAAGTTCACAAATCTCAAGTCGAAAGTAGTGTCTAAGGGCAAAAACTAAAGGGAACGGCCATTTAACTTTGAAGGGGAGGAGGGTATGTTTTTTTTTTATTCTGATTTTTTTTAAAATTATTTATTTTCTTCTGACGAACTTAACAATAAATTTAATGGCAAATACTCTGTATCAGATTTTTTTCCTTCTCCCTGATCAAAATGTTTTTTGGGCGATTAAAATTTTTTTTTTAAGAAAAAAAAAAACATAAGCCCCTACCCCTCTTCCTCAGAGTATAGTGGTCGTTCACTTAACAACATGTGAGCATTACGGGCCGTCAAAGGTAATAATGAAACTGTGTAGTATACACAACGACAAAAGTTAAACAACAGTACATTTGGCAATCGAAGCAACATTTGCACAGACGGGCATTCATCTCCCCTTTTTTAATTATTAAATCTAGTTTCTATTAAAATTTCCTTTATATTTTCACTTATGTTATTTGTGCTGGTTGTTAACCATAACAGGAGAGTCGTAGTACGTATTAACTAACTGAAAAATTGTATAGATAAAACCATGAACAAATAAAATAAGGGAAAGTAAGTCAAAGGAGGAAGGGGAAATTATTAAAAAAAAAAAGAGAACAAAAGTAATGGGGAAATCAATACCCTTAGCGTCTCTGGTACATATGTAATTCTCATAAAACAATAAAGATTCACATTTCATCTTACTATTCTTGTCGGATTTCAAAGGCTTTTTTTCAGAGTCTGGGACTAATAATACACGTTTCAGTAGTTTCGGGTTTAATATATTAATTTCCCGCAAGTAAGATCTTATGTCAAATGCATAAATGATTTTTACCCGCCTCTCCTCATCACAGAGGTAAAAGAAGGCCATAAGGAAATTTTCAGTTTTGGCGGTGGAGGGTTGAAGAAAATGAATTATTCGACAGAGATTGCCGCGAACCTTATACAGCAAGCACATGCGCTTTAGTCATGTTAGTCCTGGACCCCAACCCTAACACCTCTTCTGTTGTTGTATGTTTACTTTCCTTTATCCTTGCAATCATAAAACAACTAGTTAATACATACCACGCTACTCTTATGGATGAAAGCCAGAACACATAAGGTAAGTCAAAATTGAATTGCGGAAGTACATGGTTAATGCATGTTCGACTGAAGGTACCGTAGACTCCAAATACAATGCGTGACATCTTTAAGACCGACAAGTTCCAAAAATTTCGGGAAATTTTTTTTTTTTTTTAGGTTGCATGTAAAGAACAAAACACGTTTCAAATTTGTCTAATATTATGATATGATGCATTGCATTCGTAGACTAGCTACGGCGCGTCCAATCGAACTTGTGTCAAACATTTTTGGAACTTTTGGTCCTCAATGCTCTTTAACTTCCTAATCTATTTGGCTTAAAAAAAAATTTTCGCGAGCGTCACTGGTGAGTCTTTTGTAGACGAAACGTTCGTCTGGCGTATAAAATTATAAGCCTGGTATCTTCGATGAGTTTTTGTACTTCCGTCATAAGAAACTTTATATATAAGAAAACAGCAACTACCGACGATTGCTACTATAAAATGTCTGGATAGCTGAGTGACTGACATACAAACAACCACCAGAAACGAAAAGGCAACTAACGCCTTTGTATGTTGATACATATCCTATTATGTATGATTTATTGCAAATATGGTGCAAAAATGTGCAAGAGACAACCAAGTATAAGTAAACCCCTCTCCTGGCTTACCATAAGAGTATGAAAAGGACGCATGTAAAAGAGAGTCGAAAGATACCAGAAGGACATTCAAACTCACAAGTCGAAAATAAACTGACAACGCCATGGCTAAAAAAGAAAAAAGACCAACAGACAAACAATAGTACACAAAACACAACATAGAAAACTAAAGACTGAGCACGAGAACCCCTCCAAAAACTGGAGATGATCTCAGGCGCTCCGGAAGGGTATGCAAATCCAGCTCCACATGTGGCACCTGTCGTGTTGCTCAAGTACGTACAAACCCAGTAATAAGTTCAATACGGTAGGTCACATTCGGGAAAAGGGGACGGGATTGTAGTTACGACATTAGGAACATATCCGCTATCATCTGTGAAACGGATATTCCATAACTTACGAAGGGATGATTTTCACTTCACCACTTGGATCTCTTGGTTTAAAAGCTTCCTTGTGAGCAGCAACCTTCTATCAAGGAAATCATGATAGGAAATACAAGCCCTGGAATATCGTATCAACTGGGAGGTATATACTCCGTATGCAGGTGCTGCTGGAATGTTGCTATATAGAAATGGAAAGTTCACAATTGGGAAGCTGAAATCATCTCTTTTGTCGTATAGTTTTGTTTTCAACTGACCTTCATTGTCAATTTCTAGATGTAAGTCAAGATATGAGGCAGACTTAACTTATCTGTTGTATCCTTTATCTCGCGTTCGATGGTATAAATGCATTCAACATAGTCTCCAAATTTTGAATTATTTAGTGAGAGAACTCCATCAATATAGCAAAAAGTAAGTTAAAAGATACTGATAACTTCTTTTCTTGCTTTCTATGAAGTTCCTGTATGAAGTCAGCCTCATATGAATAAAGGAACAAGTCGGCAAGAAGAGGGGCACAGTTTGATCCTATGGGAATGTCGATTATTTGTTGAAAAAAAACGTCCTCCAATCGTAATAAATATGTTGTCAATCAAGAAATCAAGCATCTTGACAATGTCAGTTTCAGAGAACTTTTTGTATGAATTGGAGTGATTTTTTACAAAGTAGGATCTATCCTTTCCTAAGACAAGAAACTTGTATCTGCGTTGGCCATTCTTTTTTATGAAACAAAGCAGGGCCAACTCTTTCAATTTGTCTTTTAGTTTGGAATTGGGAATACTTGTGTAAAGTGTAGAGAAGTCAAATGTTTTGATACTATTGCAAGATGAAAGAGTCTTAGATTGTATGTACTCTAAAAGATCTTTGGAACTTTTTCGTATCCACATCTGATTCACGCCACCTCTTTGAAGCCAGGCTTTGATGGCTGATAACATTGATTTTAATAATTTAGAAAGAGGTTTCGTGGAGCACTTGGAAGACCCAGCAATATACCATTGTTTGTAAGGACACTTATGTAGTTTAGGTATCCAATACAGTTATGGAAGATCCAGTGCTTCATTTTTGGTTGAAATTCCAAAGGAACATAGAACAGACCATGATTATCCAGGATTTCCTCTTTCGTAAGTGGGGATATATGTTGAGTTTCAAAGTGAATTGTCAATACCTAATTCATGTATCAAGCAGTTTATGTAATGTGATTTACACATAAAAAAAATTATGTTGTTTGGGGCTTTATCTGCGGGGACAACAACATATTTGTCATGTAAAAACTTACTGTTGTTACATTGTAGGGATAAAAGACAGTACACATAAATAAATTGGAAATAAGTAAAAGAAACAATTAAACTTACAGTATATTCTTTTTTAATCTTTAGCACTACAAAATGGACAACAAACGAAAAAGGAGGATCCATGCCCAAACTTCAGTGAACATTTGTTATTCTTAAAGGCATTTACTGAAATATATAATCTTTGGATTGAACACCCCGATCAATTTCAAGGTGTCACACACGGTTTGACAAGGACGCGCATCGTCATCAGGACCTCCGCACTTGAGACGAGTTGGTATGCTTTCACATTTACATTAAGAATACATCGTGCATATAACATAAAAAGTAATGAGTTAAATTGATTGTTGGTTGCGTAAGGTCCATTGATGAATAGTCTATGCACATTTTGGAACTATACATCCAATAATTGAATACTGCAAAGTCGGGAACATTAATTTTATCAAGACATTTATTGACACTACAAAAAGAGGACGTTTGACAAGGACAACAGCTTGACCCCTCAAAGCATTTTTGTAAGGTTATATAACCCGCAGAGAGCGTGGTACTTTTTAAACATGGTACATGTACATGTATATTAGGTTTACCGTCCGCGTTTAAACTGGACGTGGTTCACATACAGCCAAATAATGGTCGATTCTTCTTTTCAGTATGGGTTTTACTGCCTGCCTACAGAAGTTCAGCTAACCACTTATATATACCCGGTCACGCTTGGAGCTGGTCACTTGTTTTTTAGTGCTTATGAGAAATAAATGGAGAATGTGTATATGGGTCACAGATGCCCCCGCTTGTAAATATGCAGTCAATGTACTAATTATTGACATGTTCTATTCTTATAAAGTTAATGACAAATATTTTTACATGTTGTCATTAGAAATTGCTTGCAAGTTTGAGTGCTCTCATTGTTTAAAAACATTTGGTTTGGGCAAACTACATGTAAAGTAAGAGAACGGAAACGACAGATTTAGCAATTTTTCCATTTATAAAGTGGCATAACTCAAGAACGATAAAAATGACGGCACATTATTTCAAAACTGATCTGTGTTTCGTCGGAATAAGCATTGTGTATAAGTTTCTTAACATTTGGTTAGGGCAAACTAAAGTTAGAAAACGGAAACGAAAAATTCAGCAATTTTTATGTTTATAAAAGGGCATAACTCATGAACGGTAAAAGTGACGCCACCCAATTTCGAACTTGATCTGTGTTTTGTGGTAATAAACATTGTGTATACATTTCACTACAAACCAGTAAAAGTCTGAAATGGCCTATATTTGTACTCGACTGTACTGATTGTTATTCGACCAGTCTGAATTGGTCTGAAATTTACTTGATAACACTCGACTGTAGTCTGAACCATACTTAACAGTCTGAACTTGTACTCGACCTTTACTCGACCAGTACTTAACCATTTGATTTTCGTCTGAACCATGCTCGACCTAGTCTGAACCATGCTCGACCTAGTCTGAACCATACTTGACCTAGTCTGAACCATACTCGACCTAGTCTGAACCATACTCGACTAAGTCTTAACCAACCTAGACCTTATTTTTGTATCTTTCTATTGTATTTCATCAATTTAGGAACTGTTTTTAACAGCTATTTCCCCTGGCTAGAAATTTGAACAACAATTTGAAATTTAAAATGGTATTCAATATGGCATTCAAACCAAAATTTCACAATAAACATAATATAAATTCAACACCATATATATATCACCTTTAAAATAAAAATAAAACAAGCTGATCAAATAATCTCAAAACTGAATTGTGACTAATATTTTTAATGTTATTCATATTTTTTTGAATGTTTCAGATATATTTTAGGTTTACTGAACAATTTTCACCATTTACTTAAGCCTTGTATAGATTTATGGTGTCAGTTGAGTTTAGTTAATAATTATGCAGTGAACATTTTTTTTATTAAAATATATTCAAAATAGCATATAAAGCAACTTAATAAATTTTAAAAATCACACTTTGTTTTGTAAAACCAAGAATTTAATATAATCATAATAATAGAACTTCCATAGAAATCTTTGATAACCATTTAAAAAAAAAAGGAAATGTGTTCCAAAGTTGGAGAACAAATTTATTTCAATTAAATTTAAATAATTTTTTTCAAAATTAAAGACATGGCATACAAGAAGCACTTTGATAAGGTTTATTTACCTCAGTACATGTGTGTTTTACAGGTAAAAAGAAAGCCCTTTTTTACTTAAACTCGTGTATTACTTATCTAATGAATTCAATAGGCCTTGCGGTTTAAATCTTACAGGATGTTGCAATTTTTAATGAATGTTAATTAGAAATTAATACTCTCTGACCAGGTGTGATCTTTTTAATGAGTTTGCCCCAAGCAGGAGGTATTACTTTAGGTATCTTCCTCGAATGCCAACATTTTATATGTTACCTATTCCTTGAACGCCAACAAAAATATTTCAATAGATGTTTATATAATAACAATATGTGTTTTTATAACTATTTAAATGTTTTTATAAGTATTTAACTGTTAAAAATAATTAGTGAACTTGATAAATTGCGATATTTATCACTTTTTGATAAGAAAAAATAGTAGATTTTGGGGGTTAAATTATTATGAATTTTAAAGAAATAAAGAAAATTATTACTTTGTATTAAAAAAAGATATTTTGGGAATGGAAATGTTTATTAACATAAGACATATTAGAAATATTAAAGAAATTTAAGTTAAATACAATTATTTCAAACTAAAAAAAGGATACTAGAGATTTATTTATATCCATATCATTTTAAATGTTTTATTAGTTAATATGAACTATATGAAATTTTCAATTGAACAAATAATTAAACTTTAAAAATCATAAGAAATGGTTAAGTAATTTGATAACTTCCAAGCTGGAAACTGGGTGAGCATGAGTATAAGCACAATTTGTTGAGAATCGTCTTCAAGACTTGGCAAAGAAAACTTTGTCTACAACAACTACAAGTACAGAGTAAAGACTAAACGGGGAGACAGATGCTACTGGAAATGTGTAAAGTCTAACAGCACAGATACCATCAACCCACTCAATAGAATACCAGTTAACATCAGAGATCAGCATAATCATCCACCAAATCCAGTTCAACTCAATGTTGACCAAGTACTCAAAAGTATGAAAGAAAGGTGTCTTGTTGAAAGCACTCCAGTACCAACAATCTATGAAGACGAATTAGTCAAACTACGAAACACTGGCTGGGACAACGACTCTGATTGACTAGTCCAGAGAATACCCACTTTTACAACCTGCAAGACATCACTCTACAACCAGCGCAGTAAGACGATACCTCAACTGACAAGTTCAAGACAGGAGATCAAATTAGAAGGTAAATGGAGAGAGACGACAACTTCCTACTCATTGATGATGGAGACCAAGACCGTATCCTGATATTCAGCACCCACTTCAAATTGTTATCAGATCACATATGTAGTGCTTTTTGTCAATCTGCTAAATGTTTGCTTAGGTTATATGCATTGTTTCCCGTGTGCTCTGTGTACAAATAAATAATATATTATGCAAAATTGATTTTTTCTTCTTTTTATGCTATGAAAAAAGTATGAAAATATTTTCCACAACTCTACAAAGTTTCAAGAAAATCCATAAAATAGGGTAACAAGAATTCCGATGAGTTACGAACATAACAAACACCTAAACAATATATTATGAATCACTTACAATAAAAAAGGGTGTAATATTATAACCAAGACAAATATCCTGAACAACTGAACAATATAAAACAACGTAATCTAACACGAGATACAAAGTTTTAAGAAATTCAAGCAAGTAATATGGGAGGATATTACAGCACACACGACTGTAGAAATATTGAAAAAAAAAACACCAAAGTCCAAAGAGTCTATTGTAAAACTTGTGCAAACTGGAATTCTTGACAATATGCACATGTTGCCTTTGTGATGCAACACTTTTCAAAGTTTCATTTTAAGAGGATCCATATTTGTTCAAGCAGTAACAGCAAAAAATGATTTTCAACAACTTGAACTAGATTTAGCTACCTGTAATTTACCTATCTGTTTAATTAGTATATGATTGTTTTGATAAGCATGCACTTTTGTTGTGATAACTACTTGCACCTATTCCTCGAACACCAACATAATTTTACAGGTAAATTGTCGGAAAATCAAAGGATGTTGGCATTCAAGGAATAAACCTTACTTTATACTTTACCACTAATCAGAAGAAAAATTTTATCTATTTCTTTATTTTTTCTATCCCTTTTTGATATATATTATATATAATATATCCCAAATTATAATAAGAATAGATATATTTCTAATATAAGGTTAAACAATTTCAGTGATTTTTTGGCTGTTGTTACCTCATTAAGAAGATAATTATATAACTATTGTATGTAACCATGAAACCTATATAGTTTTTCTTTAGGAATTAAGGAAAATTAAGTTTAAAAAAAAAAAAAAAAAAAAAAAACACATGCCAAACAAGAAGCACCTGAATAAGGTTTTATTACCCTCAGTAAAGGTGTGGTTTTTAGTTAAAAGAAAATCTTTTTTTAACAAAACTCTAAAACTTTAAAATTAATATAATTAAATTATGATATAAGATAATTTAATTTAACTATCTCTATTTGATAAATCTGGGAATCATGTAAGGATGTAAAAATATGTTTTTATATATATCTTTATTTTATTGTGGTTGTTGTCATGTCAGAAAAAAAGAAATTAATTTTAACAGCTAAAATTAAAAAAAAAAGTATAGGTTTTTTGGTTAAGTATGGTTCAGACTGGTCGAGTATTGTTCAGACCTTTGGTCGAGTATGGTTTAGACTGAAAAAATTGGTCGAGTACAGGTCGAGAATGGGTTAAGACTGTTTCAGACTGGTCGAGTAATAGTTCAGACTATTTTCAATGGCAAAGATAAGGGTCAAGTACAAATCACTACGGTCGAGTATGGTTAAGACTTGGGTCGAGTAATGTCGAGTATAATTCAGACCAATTCAGACTGGTCGAGTAAAAATCAGTACAGTCGAGCACAGATATAGGCCATTTCAGACTTTTACTGGTTTGTAGTGTTTTATAACATTTGGTTGAGGCAAACTAAAGTTAGAGAACGGAAACCAATTTTGGGGACGTACGCGACGGACGGGACGGTCCGACACGGGTAAAACTTAATGCCCCCTCCGCTACGGCGGGGGCATAAAAATCAAAGACAGAAAATAAGATGTAAATTTTAATATCTACCATTCGCTATTCTTTAAAAAGTACTAGCCTGTGTTATGTCATTAAATTTATATCCTCATAAAACTGTTGCCATGAATAGAATACATTTTTTTGCACCTGTATTAAGTCAGGAGCCTGTTGTTCAGTGGTTGTCGTTTGTTTGTGTGGTTCATAAGTGTTTCACGTTTTTTATATAGAGTAGACCGTTGGTTTTCCTGTTTGAATTTGTTTACACTAGTCATTTTGGGGCCCTTTATAGCTTGCTGTTCGGTGTGAGCCAAGGCTCCGTGTTGAAGGCCGTATTGTTTACTTTTTACACATTGTGACTTGGATGGAGAGTTGTCTCATTGGCTCTCATACCACATCTTCTTATTTCTATTTACATTACATGTAAGTGTTAATATTCATTTGCTACTTACTTAAGCTTTCACATTTAAACTACAGATACTCCTTACAAACCCATTCCTTAGGATCTTCTTTTAGTGTTGTTCTAAAACAAACTTTATCTGAATATGTTCCTTTCTCTGAATTTACACTATAAACTAGTGACAAAGAATACACCGTGTAAAATAATAATAAGGAAAACTCACAACAGTTAAGTTTCACGAATGTAAAACGGAAATTAAAAACAAATCAGAGAATTAAACACTTCCAATTATTCCATCTCTTGACTAATTCTTTCTTCCAAACTTCCTGCTTGAATAATTAGGAATAAACCGACGTCTTTGTTAATCATCTTCAGCACTCAAACACGGATAAACCGATTCTTCTTTTGTGAACAGTGTGTGGTTTAAAATACAAAGCAGTGACCGAATTAGGAACAACCTCGATATGAAATTTGTTTAATCAATTTGCAGCCACAAATACATACGAACGAAAAATACATGGCCAAGTTCTCAACATCTATAATAGTTTGTGTGACTTAGCTTATACTTTTAAGGGAGGAGATTCCAAAGAATCCTCCCTAGTCGAATACTAATAGACAACTCCGTGGCTATTACATGAAAATGTTCTAATTAACCAACAAGAACCCTATCGAAACTGGGGACGAATTTAAGTCTTCCAGAAGGGTACGCAGTTCTTGTCCCACTAGTTGCGCCAGTTTTGGTACTAATCACAAGTAAACATTCGATGATAAGTCGCATACACAGAAATCGTAGGTTTCTGTCTTTTTTCTCAATCGGAAAACATTGCCTTCGTTGACAAGAAGTGATCGACTATGTGTAGTTATGATTTATTTTGGATTTATAGCACAAATAATTGGTTAGGAAGTCGCATTGTTCAACTGCTTTATCAACAAAAATATAAAAAAAATATTTAATATAAAAATCATGCTTATAAAAAGGCAATCATCACGTATATATGTATATCAAAATATCTACTTCACAAGTACCCACGTAATGTTTTTTAAATACCAAATATTATGTGTAAAAATCTATGCATTATAATTTCAAGCATGTCAATGCTATTAAATACTTAACACCACAAATAACACACCACATCTTACCATATATAGTAGTTTCACAATATCTTGTATTTGCTACAAATTTGTAGAAAATTATTATTATTTTAAGTATAACCTTGAAATTAATGCAGAGTTTACCAGAAAAAATTCAATTAAAGTAGAGATTTCAATTACCAAGTCAAAAATAAAAAGTCCGAGATTAGTCAATTTCAAATTGGTCATCGGACAAGAATTCGATTAAAAAACTGAAAATCAAAGTCATTTTCGTTTTTGTAGGGGGAAAGATACTAAAAACTTTTAGTTTTCACAAATTTGGGCAACATTTGTTAAACTTTGTTTTTTTGTTTAAGAATGTGTTTTTGAGATGTCAGACAAAAATTAAGATTAAAAAAATTCAAATTTTCACAGAATTTTGTCTTTATGACTTCAGAAACGAAGCGTTGTGTAAAAATTTTGACTCATTTGAAATATATATTTTCAAAAGTTACATGCAATAGAAATTTTAACTCCAAAGAAATTAATGGATGTGGTTCGTTTCTTTTGTTTTTAAGTATAAATATAAAATAAAGAGTTATTGTTATATTTGAGAATTTTGCATACTTAGTCTTGTACTTACAATTGAAATGGTGTTGGACGGAAAGATTGTAATTTTATTGCAGACAAAAACGTTTTGCTGATATAAGAATATGCATGGAACCATGATAGTGTTGACCAAAACTAATATGATTTTTCATCTTGCAAGGTACCATTGTAATGTAATAGTACTCATTAGGGTATATCACCGTACTCGGACATAGTTTTCTGCCTCCGAGCTGATCAGTCTTTAATTTAATCCCGACTGTCATGTGCTCTCTGTTTGATCCTGCTGGGAATGGAATTCGAGGGGGGGGGGGGGGGTATTTAGATTAAAAGTACGATAAGGTTGCAAATTATATCATTATATCATAAGTATCTAAAACTACTGAATCAGATGTTAGCATTTTTTAAAGATGTGATTAAAACCAGTCGTAAATACTTCAGACATTTGTCAAATATACTTTAACTCTCCATGAAACAAAGTCATATATGCTATAGGTCTAGCAAAGTCTAGTTTTTGTATTCTGCATTTATATATACGCATTTGCCTTGTTTACATATGAAAAGAATTAACAACTTATATAAATCAAATTCCAGCAAATGGAATAACACATGTACACGCTGGACACCAAAAAAAATGTTATTAACAATATAGTATTAGATCATACCCACATAACAAGTATTAAAAATTATAATTAAAAATTCTAAATTAATATACATGTAAACAGATATTGTAGACTAGAAAAATATCACAGAAATGTTCGGTATAACTAAATATGGAATTATGTTTTTTAAACGTCTGATCAAAAGCAAATTCGTTGAAAAGGTTGAGCATAGGATAAAACTGGCCGAGTAGTGTAAAACAAATTTTGAAACATTATTTAAAAAAGTAAAATATCTAAAACATAGCGAGCAACACAGTGGCATTCTCCGATAAATCGTTTGCCGAAGACCGATTGTGATTATGGCATGTTAGAACACGGTGACATTCTCCTATGAATCGTCTGCTGAAGACCGATTTTGATTCCAGCATGTTAGGACACAGTGACATTCTCCGATAAATCGTTTGCTGAAGACCGATTTTGATTATGGCATGTTATAACACAGTGACATTCTCCGATAAATCGTTTGCTGAAGACCGATTGTGATTCCGACATATAAGGACACAGTTAGATTCTCCGATAAATCGTTTGCTGAAACCGATTAAGATTATGGCATGTTAGAAATCTCCAATGTTTCTTTAAGGTACTTAAACGTACATAGCTCAGTGAAAATAAAAAGAAGTTACAATTTTTAACGTTGATTTTCATTTGTATGCCATGGGAATGCAAATGTTTACATTGTAACTATGAGTTATATCCATCAAGATATATAAAAGCATACTAGGTTAAATGATGCAAATGCAATGCAGTTACAAAATATATCAATGTTCAATTTTAATATCCCCTTGCTAAAGCTGGACACGGAATTTCTTTTGTTCCTAAGGGGATCAATTCAAAAGGGATCCGAGTCTGTGATTTCTTTTTCAGCTATCGCTCAATAAATGTCTAAATTTTCCATGTCAAAAAAACATGATATCAGCTTAAAATGTGTTTATAGGACGAACTTTATACAACGTAGTTACATAGTTTTACAGGAATTGAGCTACCTGGTAAACTTTTATAAAATTTTAGAATTAAAGCATGTTATCTAACAATCACATTTCAAATAAATCAATGGAAAAACCATAAGACAAGGCTAAAAAAAAACAGCTCATCATTAAGTATTAAATCATTATTTTCTCCTTATTTTCTAAGCAAAATCTGAAAGGAAAATCGGCAAAAATTTCACCTCTCATTATTGGAAACAATAACTAAAAGATTGAACATTTCTGTTCTAAAAACAAATATATCATTCTGAAAATTATGTGTACACGTACTTTGCATTTAACGTTTATCAAAGTCAAAAAAATGTAAACAAATGTAACACTCATTCTCTGACAAAAAATAACTGCCAATTATGGTCACAAATCACAGAATAATAACGCTTTTAACCTTTAAAGTTAAACGTTGAAACTATTGTGATATTAAATCAGTGTAAAGATAGAGTTACAATATATGAATTCTCTTATAATTTAGAAACAAGTATCCGTTTGAAAATGTCTGGTTTTCTGTGTAGTTTTTGATTTTGTGTATAGTGATATCATTGTCAAGAGTCATCTTCTACCTAGCTATATATATATATATATATATATAGATTGATGGATGTACGACAGGTTTCCCAGCAGATGTGCCACCACAAACCTATAGTAGTACAACGATCACAATAACAGAAAACACTACAGCAGCACTTGTAACTGTCCCTGCTATAATAGCTGTATTGCCGCTCGCTGAAAAAGAACGAAACAATTAAGAAAGTTTTGATTTAAGATTTATTTAATTCCACTGGTTGACATTATTTCATTTTCAAGAAGAGTTTCTTTTTCTCTATCCACACAAAGGGCGCTAAATTTATTTGGAATGGGATCAAATTACATTGGTCTGCTGGTGGATCCAAATAAGAATAGTAATTGCCGCTATTGCCGCTTCATCGTCTGAGAAAAACACCAACAAAGACAACGCAGCCCCGTACTCATATTTCGGTTTAAAAATCGAGAACGAGGTCGGTGACCCTATTTTCGTAATAGATAATTTTAAAGCTTTTATAATTTTTTTATATGCTTATGTTTCCTTAAGTGTTTTAATTTCCCAGCACTGTGTCGATATACTAATGCTGGTGGACTGCTGGTCCCCTAGGTTATTATCAGTCGAGTAGTCAGCGCGTCGGCGCTGACATGATTTATAACATACCTTTTTTAAATTCCTCTTTGAAACATTCACAAATTATCTAGAAACTAAGGTTGATATAGTCATAATTATAAATTAACTGTTTACAAAACTTCGAATTTTTGAAATACTAAGGCTTTTCTACCCTAGGAATAGATTACCTTAGCTGTATTTGGCAAAACTTTAAGGAATGTTTGGTCCCCAATGCTCTTCAACTTCGTACTTTATTTGGCCTTTTTAACCTTTTTTGATTCAAGCGTCACTGATGAGTCTTTTGTAGACGAAACGCGCGTCTGGCGCATAAATTTCTATCCTGGTATCTATGATGAGTTTATTTCCAACTCCCTCAAGTAAAGTCGACCTTTTGTGGATTTGGTTAATTTTTGTCGGTCCATTTTGGTCAAGTATTTCCTCTTTTACTTCTTTTCGAAAATTTAAAACATCCTTGGTTTTCAAATTTTTTATTTTTTTTTAAACCAGAAAAGCGCTTTGGACGCCACAAATCTATTGCATGCTATTTTTCATTTGCCAGCATCAGGTCGATATACCGCTGTCGGCTAATTTCTAGTCCTCGAGGGTATCATCAACTCATTAATCAGTACTTCGACACTTTCATGATTTATGATTTAATTCTCTTAAATTTTCTTTTGATAAATTTACAAATTATCTAGAAACTAATGTTTAAATACACTCAGGCAAAGTTTTCATTGGGTTGATTGGTTTAAAGTTCCCTTTGGTTCCTCACTTATTTACCTGTGATCACCCCCCCCCCCCCCCCTTTTTTTTATGTTTTGATGGGATTCGTATTGCTCAGGCTTGAGTTTCTATGATTATTTTGTTTTGTTTTTGTTTTTTGGTCGTTTTTCGTATTTTGCCATGGCATTGTCAGTTTGTTTTCGACTTATGAGTTTGAATATCTGTTTGATATCTTTCGCCTCTCTTTTAATCAAGTATTTATACATCTTTGGATTTCAACATTGTAGGATTGAGTATCGTTTCATAATATATGAAAATTATGACAGGAATTTTAAAAAATATTTGACATTCTTTTATGATATGCTGCTTTCGCTTTGTAAACAACAGCGTGATAAAATTCTATATATATCTATACGTTTTGCAAATTCACAGATTGATTTATTTATGACTGTTACAGTTACATGTAACCCCCATCGTACATTTACATACTACTAGTATTGTAACCTATGTACAAACGCTATGTAGATTTCGCCATGCATCGCAACCTTTGTACAAACACGATGTCGATTTCGCCATGTATTGGAATCTATGTACAAACACTATGTCGATTTCGCCCTGTATCGTAACCTATGTACAAACACTATGTACATTATATTGTGTGAAATTTTGAATTAAAAAAAAATTGGAATTGCAGAATGTCATATTTTTTTCTGATTGTTTATGACGTCTTTACACTAAACCCATTGGATGTAGGATGTGTACTGATTGATACTTTAGTCTTAGATACATGAATATGTTATTAGTTGTTACTGGCTTTGAACTAGCTATCAGTAACTGCGAGTACTCTCAGATCTGTACTTTGTGTCTTTTGAGATTTTGTTAGTTGTTTCTGTGATTTGTATCGATCTGATAAAGTTAGCCCTTTTCAACTTTTTATAGTTTGTTCTTATGTCGTGCTGTAAACCACTGTCCCAGGTAAGGTCAGGGTTGGGCGCCCACAATCATTCTTAACCCCGCCAAATTCTGTACATGCCTGTCCCAAGTCTGTTATTCAGTTAGTTTTTGTCGTTTGAATTATTTTACAAAATTTGTTATTTCGGGGCATTTTATAAATTGCTAAGCGATTACGGCTTTTTCTCATTGATGAAGGCCATACGATGACCTATAGTTGCTCATATCTATGTCATTTGGTCGCTGCTAGAGAGTTGTCTCATTGGCATTCATACCACATCTTATTTAAATTATGTTATTATAGAGCCCGTAAATTTAGATACAATCCATCTAAACTTATCGAGATAACCAATTTAACGTTTTTGTTGTTATTTTTTGGTGCCAGCATTGGTTTCATTGTTACTAAATTAAAACATAACTATATATAAATCTGTCTTCTTTGATAGTTGTATGTTGTACTTTGCGTAGATCTAACGAGTCAGGCCATTTTCAACTAATTTGTACAGTTTGTCCAATCATTTTCCATGGGAAGAAGATCTGTACAACGTCATTAATGCGAAGAAACTGTTGACACAGATATGTCTAGCCTATACATAATTCAGATAGTATAATGCAAATGTTGAAATTTAAAATGGCAACACTTGGCAAAAGTGTCAAAGTTAATGGTAGTTTCCTGAATACTGACCTGAGAACAAACTTAACATGTCAACTATGTAAACGTTTGGACCATGACAACAGCAAACCAAAAAAAAAACACAAAAAAACAAACTTTGAAGTGGTTTTCATTTCTGTTGCAATAAAGATATTTTATATCAATTATATACATAAGGTAAAGGAATGTAATCCATACACAGAAATATGTATTTAAGGATATTTTGGGGTACATATGTCAATAAAAAAGTTTATAAAAATACCGAACTCTGAAGCAATACCAAAAGTGTGAAGTCCATAAAAACGGACAAAAACCAACAGACCATGTGAAAAACAACTGACGTATTCCTGACATGGTACAAGCATTTCTCGAAGAAAATGGTGGGTGAAAGCTGCTTTTATAGCTAGCTAAACCTCCCTCTTGCAGGACAGTTTTTTTTATAGTTCTGTTATATGGACAAAATTTGGTGGGCAATCCAAACAGACATGATGACAGGTTTATGTGACAATAATTGGGATCCAGCCGCCAAAAACTGTGTAAACATACAACACAACTGACCAAAATAAATCAAACAAACATACAAATTAATCTAACAAAGACGCCAATAAAAAAGGTGTAGCAGATAGTAAATTTGACAATGACATCAACAATAAAGTGTTTGTCGTTGATAGTACATACCGTAAATAGTATAAACTGTCTCGACCAAGAAAAAATTATTTAAATATAAGTACAAGGGTAAACAAAATAGAAACAACACTGTTAAAACACATGTTGTCCGTGATTTATTTTTGCGATTCGATATTAGTCTATTTAACTTGAAATTTAAAAATTCAATATTATTCATAGATGAGAAATCTTAGAGTTAGAACAACAAGAAAACCATTCTTAACATCTTTGAGATGAATAACAGCAACAAAAGAAAAATTTATTTTACTATCTCTGTCGGTACCTCCCATAGTGAAGTGTGAGAACCCGAGGGTTTATTTGACTATAGACTGATTATCGAGTCACCGACGATGGCAAGATTCAAATGATACATATAAACGGAAAATGATAAGTTCGTTAATGATATACTTGTACATGTACTTAAAACGAAAGTTACAAGTCTTTTAGGCAGTTTTTTTATGATTATTTTTTGTCACTATGTATGCCCGTACAATATAACTCATTTGGCTTGCAAAAATATTGATGCCAAACGTACGTGGTGGAGGCTGTTGCAAAGTCACTTGTTGGTATGGTAAATAAATTATGCTACAAACTTCACTACTTACCCGGAGTTGTTACAGTGTCTGTAGTTGTTTTTGTTGTTGGTATGTCAGCAGTGGTTGTTGCTTTTGTTGTTATGCTGTCAGTAGTTTTTTTTCGTGTTGTTACAGCGTCAGTAGTTGTCTTCGTTGTTGTTACGTCAGCAGTCGTGGTTGCTTTTGTTGTTATGGTATCAGTAATTATATTTCGTGTGGTTACAGCGTCAGTAGTTGTTTTTGTTGTTGGTATGTGAGAAGTAGTTGTTGCCTTTGTTGTAATGGTATCAGTAGTTATTTTTCGTGTTGTTTCAGCGTCAGTAGTTGTTTCTGTTGTTGGTATGTCAGAAGTAGTTGTTGCCTTTGTTGTTATGGTATCAGTAGTTATTTTTTGTGTTGTTTTAGCGTCAGTAGTTGTTTCTGTTGTTGGTATGTCAGAAGTAGTTGTTGCCTTTGTTGTTATGCTGTCAGTAGTTATTTCTTGTGTTGTTACAGCGTCAGTAGTTGTTCTTGTTGTTGGTATGTCAGAAGTAGTTGTTGCCTTTGTTGTTATGGTGTCAGTAGTTATAGATCGTGTTGTTACAGCGTCAGTTGTTGGTTCTGTTGTTACAACGTTACTTTCTTGTGCTGTAAAAATAATAACAACAGTAAAAATTGGGATCTATGAATACCGATCATTTACCTCAATTTAGAATAGACCCTTGAATTTTGAAGAGTTTATATGATCTGTTCATCCTATTTCGACTCTTCAAAATTCAAAAGTATATCCTAAATTGAGGTAAATTATATGGCCTTCCAAATACCGTTTCGATTCCTAACATCACTGAAGAGGCATTATTTGTCGAAATCCGGATATGGTGTACTAATTTTTGCACCTTTTGTTTGCGGTATACCATCTTTTCCGCAAGTTTATTGTTTTCTGTTTGGTATTAAATTTATAATTAAGATCCATTTTGTTACATCTGGTGATCCGTTTATTTGGCAATCGCCAATGACAGTTAGCAGGGTTTAAGAACATCTGTTGTTCGACCTACTAGTCAAATGCGTTTTGTTAAAATATACTTTTTCACTTTTTTTTGTCTGTTGGAAACTGTTGTTTGTGCTGTATTTAGACCCCTCTACCAAGAAATTTATTTTGCATGCACACGTTTAAAAATTGCTGTTTTTATCCAACGCAATCATAGGTTTGAACGTTGTTTTCAATTAAGACTTGTTTATATTTGTTCGTTTGGGCTTGTATTGTATTTGCCTTCGGGATTATATGATCCGTTCATCCTATTTTGACTCCTCAAAATACAAAAGTCTATCCTAAATTGAAGTAAATTATATGGCCTTCCAAATACCGTTTCGTTTCCTAACATCACTGAAGAGACATTAATTGTCGAAATCCGATCCGGATATGGTGTACTAATTTTTGCACCTTTGTTTGCGGTATACCATCTTTTCCGCAAGTTTATTGTTTTCTGTTTGGTATTAAATTTATAATTAAGATCCATTTTGTTACATCTGGTGATCCGTTTATTTGGCAATCGCCAATGGCAGTCAGCAGGGTTTAAGAACATCCTTTGTTCGACCTGCTAGTCAAATGCGTTTTGTTAAAATATACTTTTTCACTTTTTTGGTCTTTTGGAAAATGTTGTTTGTGCTGTATTTGGACCCCTCTACCAAGAAATTTGTTTTTGCATGCACACGTATAAAATTGCGGTTTTTATCCAACGCAATCATAGGTTTGAACGTTGTTTTCAATTAAGACTTGTTTATATTTTTTCGTTTGGGCTTGTATTATATTTGCCTTCGGGTTTATATGATCCGTTCATCCTATTTCGACTCTTCAAAATTCAAGGGTCTATCCTAAATTGAGGTAAATTATATGGCCTTCCAAATACCGTTTCGTTTCCTAACATCACTGAAGAGACATTAATTGTCAAAATCCGGATATGGTGTACTAATTTTTGCACCTTTTGTTAGCGGTATACCATCTTTTCCACAAGTTTATTGTTTTCTGTTTGGTATTAAATTTATAATTAAGATCCATTTTGTTACATCTGGTGATCCGTTTATTTGGCAATCGCCAATGGCAGTCAGCAGGGTTTACGAACATCCGTTGTTCGACCTGCTAGTCATATGCGTTTTGTTAAAATATACTTTTTCACTTTTTTGGTCTTTTGGAAAATATATATATATATTTATATCGGCAATTTGTACATTTTCCCTTTGATCTTACTGCCTAATAATTTGTAGATCCTGGACAGTACTTGATACTCGAAAATATCAGGCAATGACGTCACGAATCAATGCAAAAACGTCACGTGTTCATGTCCACTAGCGTCAATTTATCAATGAAACGCACGCGACTTCATTCATACAACCGAACAACTATCACAACATTTTCTACGCGTAAAAATAGTTTTACTAACTATTTTATTTCATTTCATATTCTCAACCCAAAAAAAAAACATACAGTTAAGACACATTGACGATAAAAAGAATAATGGCATTTTATTTTTTGATATCGACTTCATCAGCTCGAATATCCGCTCGCCCTAGCGGGCTTGCTTGATATTCTTGCTGATAAAGTCGGTATCAAAAACAAAAATGCCATTATTCTATATATATCACATATAGTTATTTATATATATATTTCCAAATAAATGTATGTAAAGTTTTGTAACTAAGTGAAAAAGTAGTTTTTGTTAAGTGTGAAAAAATGAAAGTTACATCACAAGTTAGCGTAGAGTAGCATGCTGACCGGAACTTGAACTGCCGGTGATTTTGAATAAAGTAATACCCACCTTGCCATGGATCTGTTGTAGTTCCGTAAAATGTAAGTGACCAGTTGTCTAAGGTTACTGGAAATATAATGTTAGTCCAATAAGATATATATTGTTCTATTTGTATGCGTTATCCATATATAAATTAAGTCATATTAAAAAGATAAACATTACCAAATACATTAATATGACGTTTATAAAAGAGTGTGGGTTGAAGCTAAAGTGCAACCAGAGATTACTAAAATGAACTTTTACTCAGGGGGTGCAACATCATCTTGATGACAATTACATAATGTAAAGAATTAAAAAAAAAACTAGACTAAGGTATCATTCGAATCATGCCAACACAATAGCATTGGCGTCTGAACGAATGGTTCCCACCCTCTGGAATCTCAAGTCCTCTAGCATGTTCAATCATGTATCAACCCATTTGAGGCTATATTATGGGGTATATAGATAGTCCATTTGTAGCATAAATTAACAACTAACGTCTTTTTTTTTCAATCAAGGACAATGAGGAAGCGAGACACACAAAACACTAAAACACAAACACACACACACACACACACACACACAAACCGACTCATTTTAATCTCAATGACATGATCACATAAACACTCGATTTTTTATTCGAACGCCACTGATGAGTCTTATTTAGACGAAACGTGTCTGGTATCTGGTGACATTTTTTACAATCACTGGGTCAATGTCACTTTTGGTGGACGTTTCGTCCCCGAGGATATTACCAGTCAAGAAGTCAGCCCTATTTTGTTGAGATAAAATATCATTTATATGTTGGTTTTCTGTAGTTTTACTGTCTATATATTATGAATTATTCTTAATCGGGTTTCTTAAGACAGAAGGAGATTGAGATGACATGTTCAAGTCAACAGGTGACACAAACTTGAGTGCGTTATAACTAAGACAGAAGGAGTTTGAGATGACATGTTCAAGTCAACAGGTGACACAAACTTGAGTGCGTTATAACTAAGGTCAGTTATAGTTGGGAGTATAATTATGTGTATTGTTTTGCCATAATTGTGATCAGAATTAGTATTGAGAAATAATTGCAATATTATAATAGTTTTTTTAACAGTTGACTGGGACACACACATTGTGTTGCGTGTTGCGATCCTTCCTTAATTCCTTTGACAGGAGATGTGTAGACAGATCGTCAATTAACTGCACTGGTCGAACCATTATGAAAAAAAACCCGTTAAACTGAATCGAAATCTCTGCGAATATAAATAAGGACAACTGTGTGTGCAAAACTTGGTTTCAAAAAAAAAAAAAATTCAGTCATTTTAATAAACTGAAATTAACGCAAAGAGAGGTTGAAGATGCAAAAGGGATGTTCAAACTCATATGTTGAAGAGAAGGTGAAAAGTAAAATAACAAAAATACCGAACTCCTAGGCAAATTCAAAACGGAAAGTCCTTTATAAAAAATGGCAAAATCAAAAGCTCAAACATTGTTGTCAAACATATCTAACGAATGGGAAACAGTTGTCATATTCCTGACTTGGTGTAGGCATTGAAATGTCATGGCAAGATCATAACAGATACTATATGCATAATGTGTGTACGATTGGACGATATAAAATTATGTAATAGACTAATACTAGTTTACGGTAAAATTAAAAAGCTATTTCCGGAATACTTCCGGATTGTGAACATAAATGAATAACTAGTTTAATGAGCCAATGGGTGTAATCTAGTAAAGGTGGCACGGTAGTATTTACAATCTTGAATTTAGGTTGCTTGCTTTTTTGTGTGCCCTACTTAAGTCAATGTATCTGAACACTGTGATTGGACAAAAAATACAGTATCTACTGAACATACTTTCCCCAGCTGAGGGATAAATCAGGTGTAAAAAAATATGAAATAATTTTACATACAGGTGAAAATGAATTTTTGAGATTAAAAAAAAAATTTGTACTTACAAATGTACTGCATGATAAAATACATAAAAGCACAAGTGGCCTTAGGTTTATAAAGATATCAGAAAAAGTAGACGGTCGTTATACATATTAATATTTATTTCTGAATATTACAATGAAAGTACTGATTTTTGGGCAGTGTGAGAAAGTGGTGAAAATTCTAAAAAGGCTATCATTATCTTTATGGGCCAGGAAGTACTACCGTGTCACCTATATCCACGATCTTTCAGGCTTCATAAAATCGTGCGTAGAGTTTGACGAGGTATATATATTTAAATTCCATGAGTGGAATTTTAGCAACTATTTCTCTTGCTATGTACTAAGATTAGACAAATGTTGTATGAGCCTTCCTGATGTTTCAATTTTCTTGGAATTTTGGTTTTAGTTAGACAAGACAGATTCATAATCTAACTAGTGACATTGGGTATGAAGTCTTAAAGTTCAAGAATTTTAATCAAAATATATTTCAAAACACTATTGACAGTTGACCTTCCTGGTCTTTCAATGTCACAAAGAATTAACCTGTATCTAATCTACTTTCTATGGTCTTTAATTATAATTAAACGGTTAACTCAATTATAAATACGCTTCGAAATGCACACTTGTTGTAGTAAAATCGTTACCATGTATGTTATTACCGAAAACAAAATTTTCAACAAAATTATCCCAACCACAACTACTCCTTAATATACTTGTCTGTCTACTGCCCCCTCCCCTAATCCATAATAGTATATTTTGTACAGCTGTCAACTGAACGTTTTACTGTATGAAACATAATTTTGCATTAGTCTTGAATAGGGAACCAATTCCAACGAATCTTCTGCTATACTGCCTTGGCATCCACATTTATGTCTGCTCAAAGAAACATGCCTTTTCAAGGTAATATGTTTGACGCTTTTAAATTAATACAATCATGGTTCAACCGCGATTTTAAAAAAATCGACCAGGGATAAGCAAAAATCTATTTTCTCAAGTTTGTGGAATATCACGCTGCGTTCACACGTAATTCGAATTCGATTCGCATTAACTAATTCGAATTAGTTTAATTCGCATTCGAAACGTTTAACGTCCAAACGTAAATTCTAGTTCGAATTGTAATGCGCGTCAAATTCGCTTTACTGTCCTAACGACGTTAACTTTTAATTCGTATTAACAAAAACGCATTTCTAATGCGAATTGGATAATGCGATTTAGCCAATTCGAATCAATTCGAATTAAAAAAGAAGAGTGTGTGAACGCGATTAGCGAATTCGATTGGCATTTGATTCGGATTCAATTCGAATTAGATGTACGTGTGAACGAGGCATAAAACTAGAATTTTGTAATTACTTAATGTTAGATTCTCAAAATGTCCATGCAGGATTAGCCTTTCACTTTATCAACAAGGACTTTTAATGGTTTTTAATATGCTTCAATTTCGTATTTGATTTGGCCTTTCAACTGTTTTGTTTTGACCGCCATTGACGAGTCTTATGCAGACAAAACGCGCATCTGGGGTACCAAGAAGTTTAATCCTGTTATTTGTATGAAAATGTGTTATTACGCTTTGACAATAAAATTACAATAGTTAAAATTATATTGGGTTACCAGTAACAGCATCAAGGTGCGACTTTATTTCCAGGGTCCAGCTTCCAATGGGATTTTCATTCCAAAAATGAACTGACATAAAATTCCAGGTTAGACTTCCTGCTGAAACATTGTCTGTAGCGTCCACATGTCTGTAGTGCAACAGATGACTTTTGGTACCAGATGGAGAAACTAAATACAAGTAAGCCACACCTCTCAAGGCTGAGTAGGAGAATGTAATATCAGCTACCACGTGCTCAAGATAGTTTACCGATGAACAATCACCAGGTGTTACAGTAATAGAATCAGAGGCCGAGGTAGTGGTGCTCCTGTAAGGTACAGATGATACTTTAAAAAAATTACAAAATTTTGAATTAAAACGCCGGTGACAAATAGCTGCTTACATCTGCGTCAAGTGGTCTCTTGTCGATAGTTGTCTCAATTGCCATCATACCACATCTTCTTATTTTTATATGAATCTCAAAAATATTTTGCAAGAATTTTTTTTAAGGCTATAGAATTAGCTAGAAAAACTAGCGTGAGGAAAAGAACGAAGTGTGAGATATTTAAAAAGTTATATTAAGGAAAAGTGACAAACATGAGCAAATCCTTAAATGATCTATTAATTGTTCTTGGCTTTCAGCTCTATTTTGACATAAGCTAATCTGAAAATTGTTCATACTGAAAAATGTTTTTTGTGCAAAAATGTAAGTTTCTATGTGTTCAGGTTATTGTATATTCACTAGCTTGGCTTATTTGTGTTGACCATTTTGTCAGTTTTTTACATTATAGCGGTACAAAATCTTCCTATATTTAGTTAGCATTTTATTATCTATGAAATAATGGTTACTACATGTACCATAACAGCTCATGTTTGATGAACTGATAAACGCATTTTGCCCGAAAATGATTCATATTTTGTAAGGAAAATTCAATAAATTCTAGTTTTATTGTATAAACTAGTTCGAATTGATTTTTTCAGACATTATGTTCAATCTAAAAGTCTTTAGACATATTCTCTAAGTGCGACTTCCATTGTGGAAAATAGCATATCATTATTAAATGATGGTAGATTTAGGATATAGTAAAATCCATTGTTAATATCTAATCTTGATACAAGAAAACTTATATGCAAATTTAGAATAAGTGATCATTCCCTCGCTATTGAAACTGGAAGATATAAAAATATTCCACGCCCTCAAAGACTTTGTAATAAGTGCAAAGTTCTGGATGATGAATCCCATTTCTTTTTATTATGTAAAATAAATGATGATTTAAGACATGTCTTATTTAACGATTTAAAAACTCAATACAGAGATTTTCTGATAATAAAATGAAATATATCCTAAATCCAACCACTAGTCAGCAAGGGAAATCTTTAGGCTCCTTTATTAAACAGTCTATTGAACTGAGGACAGGGGGCACTTGCGGTCATTTGTTGTGTTTAATGTTGTTTTTTTTTTTCATGTAAATGTAAATGTCATCATTATATTGTTGTTATTACATGTAATTGTTAAGCCTTTGACCATCTTATGGGTGTAATTTGTGCTGAATAAAGAAATTAAAAATATCAAATTAATACAGATATATTTTATATCTATTTATTGTTTGAAACACGAAATATGTTTTGGTCCAGTTATGATTCACTATAAAAATTCATAAAATGTTAAAAAATATATTCCGCTTGACATAAATAAAAACAACTTGTGTGTGTGTTTTTTCTGAAATCGCTGGTACTTCTAAAGTAAAACAAAATTTAAATTTTTCACTAGTCTTATTTGATGTTTTTATTTGAAACTGTCATTATCATTTCAAAATTTGACCTCTTAGATAAAAATACGAAGATGTGGTATGCTTGCTAATGAGACAGCTTTCCACCATTGACCAAATGACGTTGAAGTTACCAACTATTGGTCAACGTACGGCCTTCAACAGTTAGCAAAATCCCTACCGCATAGTTAGGTATAAAAGACCCCGACATGACAAAATGTACAAAATAGACAAGGCGAAGACGAATTTAACATTTGAGAAATTTTGATAACTTTGTTTTATAAATCAATTAGAGTATGATCATTGCGGATTCTTAAGTCAGCTGATTGTAAAGTCAACCAACACTTATTTTCTGACGAAATAACCTCATAGACAAGTGTATGTAAATTTCAGCTATTCATAAATTTAAAATCGAGGTAATTTATGTGCGTTTTAGAAGTATGGATGACAGGATTGCGATCTACTGCAACATAAAAGCCGGGTTTTGCTCCCTTTTTATATCTGTTTTCAAGGACTTTTAAAGTCCCACTACCAGCTTTGTAGTTTCGAATTAATATCTAACATGACAAACTCCAAATCGAGCAAATTTTAAAGAGGATTTATATTTTTCTCTGTTAAAATTATTTTTATTCCAAAAATGTATCATAAAAAAGGTTTGAATATCACTCTGGTATCTTTCGCCTCTCTTTTGCAAATATATTAGCTATCTCTGAAACTATTTCCACTAGGCGGCTGGAAATCAGGAATTTGAGGAAATTTGCAGACTTTATAGGATAATATTTTAGGATTCTAAAATCATTGCACTAAATATTCAAACTCAAACTTTCCAACAAGATGAAAGGAATAAGCTGTTTGTGTTTCCACCAAATTAAATCCGTATAAATGTTATCTAAAAAGTTTTTATTTCTTTTTTAAAATATTTGTTGCCAGCTGTAAATGTGAGATGTCATTCTTGGTTCGTGTCTGTTTTATATAAAAACAGGATAAAAGTATGTCGATGTATTTCTTAAGGATGTTCGCTCCTCTTGTTTTTGAATTTTTGTCAGATATTCGGAATCCTCTGGTTTTATCCATGTCGTGCCATTAAAAATTTGCCCACTAAGCCCTACTTTTCTTTTCATAATTTTATGACATATAGTTTAAAAAGCCATATTTGAAAATCTTGTAATATCCTTATTATTTTTTCATAGATTTTGAAAGAAAAAAGGTGCCAATGTTAAATGTATGAAAAATCTAGAGAGAATTATTTCCCGCCAAATTTTAAATGGCTTATATCTTGAAAACAAGCACTCGGACCCTTCATTTTTTTCTGCATATTTAGTTCCTTTAATTATATACTATCAATTTATAACAATCTTTTTAAAAGCTTGTTATTTTGAAACATAGTAGCGAACATTCTTAAGACTATTTGAATACTATCTAATTAATTTGAAATCATCGTCTGGACAACAGATTGTTGTATTTGTTAATTGAACATTAATTTGTTTACATTCATTTGACTTCAATCACAGCATGTACGAGTTTGCCTGGTCTAATTTTCAATCAATACAAATTTCGGAATAACGGAATTATGGATTTCTGGTACAACTAACCACAAACAATTCGCAAATGGTCTATAGACAGTAGAAATATAAATATTCTATTACCACAGTTGTTGTTTTGTCAAGGCTTTGATACATACTTCTGAATGAGACATTAAAACCATGTGTCTGGAAATGCTATGAGGGTTTATGCGATTCCGACAATTCTCACTTCAATTTATTCTATCTGGACTTTTAGAGATATGAAACATCGGTGTATACTCATTTTAAAAAGCATACATACTTTTTATATCATTCTTTAGGCCCATTTATCAATATAATCTAAGATAAATACTTACACGGAAGGAGACCTTGTAATTGTGGTGCACGTTTGTTGTGTTGGAACTGTTACCCAGATTTTACCATAGCTCACCATAGCATCAGCGTCCATTAAACCAAAACCCAGAATCTGACTGACTAAATAATACAAAATATAATGTTTTCAGTATTCATCATTTAACTTTCCCCCTTTTTCAGACTCAAACTGATATAGCCAATAAAGATAATTTAAAGTTAGCATGCCTGTGAAAAATTAATGTTCCGTTGTTCTCGCATTGTCCCTGCGTGCGTCAAATTTCAAAATGGGATTTCTGAAGAACAATATCTATTACTTTTCGCAATTAAAAAGGTGTCCTCTTATTAAATAATTAATTAATCTTTCCCCTGTTACGCCTGTAAGAAACTTTTCATCTAATTTGAGTTTACATACGATTTTTATTTGTTCTTCACAACACGACGAGTACCATAATTGACCTTGTAATTTATAACCCTTCCAGAGCATCTGCAGCTTACCAATTTATCATGGTGTGTTTCGTGTTGCTAAATATTTAATTATCTGTGTTTTTGTTTTTCTTTCCTTTTTTCTGTTTCCAAAAGTGTTTTATGTTCTTCGTTTACTCTTTTGGTATCATCATATTTTTGTTATATTACACACAACTGTATATATATGAATAAAAAGGATGTCAGGTTTATGTCAATGAGAAGGCATTCTAACGAAATGAAACACAAAAGGGAATCAAGAGATCTCCAACAAAAGACAAGTGTGTACTGAGAAACACGACGAGTACCAGAAATAGAAATTTCTAACCGTTCCAGAGCATCTGATGTTCAACCAGTTTTTTTTTGTTGATTTCGTGTTGCACAACCTTTAAGTATCTGTTTTTTATGTATTGTAGACCGTTTTTTTGTCTTTCATATTTTTTTCTGTTTACAGTAGTGTTCTTCATGTCCTTCTTTATAAAAAATAAGGAGATGTGGTATGATTGCCAATGACAACTATCCACCAAAGTTCAAATGAAGTGGATGTAAGCAATTATGGGCAACCGTACGGCCTTCAACAATGCGTAAAACCCATACCGTATAGTCGGCTATAAAAGGCCCCGACATGAAAAATATTAAAAAATTCAATTGAGAAAACTAACGGCATATAATTTTAACAAAACAATTATAACTGACATGAACCAACGACAACCACTGCACTACAGGTTCCTGACTTGGTACAGGCACATAAAGAATGTGGCAGAGTTCAACCTGTTTGTGAGCGCTTTACCATTTGCTTTGACTTTTGAATTCTTATTGCCTACGAGTATGTACTTAGTTATTTTGTTAAACATGATAAATATAGAATTTATCCAATAGAGACAATTGAATTATCCAATTTTAAAGTCCGAGCCTTGGCGAGATTAGATAATTCCGATAATCCACGAGTATCTATGTAAGAATCTGTTTCTCTAATGATTATCAAATAAATTTTCATTTTAAATAAACGAAAATCCCTTAGAGTGCCTTCAACATTTAACAAAGTAGTCAATTTTTCTAAGACCTGTTAGCGCTTTTCGATTCATCCATTGGGCTTATAAAGGTTGTGACTCTTTAACTCCGCCAATCAATCACTGAGATCATCGGCAACCACACGCTGATTGAATATTTTTATACAATGGGTCCAGAAAGGGTTAAATTCCCAAAGAATTATGGGAACAATGATATAGGGTCTACGTCGTTATAAAATCAGTCCAACGTTTAAAAAATAACATGTAGAGGTCAATATAACAATAGACAAGTGTTTACAAAACGTATCCTGCCGGTTCTAAATCGCCCGAATCTTAAAAAGCTGTAAATAAATTCAACAATCATCATCGGAGATTCGTCATTAACACAAGCACAGTATGTTTGATGTTGTGAAATACTATGAGTGTAACTGTGGAGGTTAATTCGTAATAATGTGTCTAATACTAATAATTGAGTTTTCAATCAATATATAAACCAAAACAGATATTTTCAGATGAAGCCAAATATTGTTTAATGACAAAATATTATTAACCAACCAAAACAACGTGTTTATGTTAGTGATAATGGCTTCAATGGTAAATACTGAATTCAGAACCAAAAACCTGGTTATCTATAATATCTGTTCTTGAATGCGACTTTTACTTGCGTAGATAATCCAAGGTCTGTTTTTCATATCTCAATTACTCAAAAACTCACATTCTTTATTTGCCCCGTTCATTGACCAATCAGAGTAGGTGTCATTCAAACCATTCCTGTTTGATGTGAAAACAATCAGATGTTGGATGTCTCTCCAAGTTAGATCGGAACTATAATGAGGAATAAATTGGAAGAGTAAATAAAATATATCTATCAAAAGAAATAAACTCTAAACATGCAATGTATACGTTTCTAAGTACAAAATTGTATCTGATATATATATATATTACCAAGAATCTATAATAACATTATCAAAAAGTCACCTTAAAGTTATTGAAAAAAAAGATAGATAATCAACAATGAAAAAATAATCATTAAAGATTCAAGGCTTGTAATTTTGTGCGCATGACGCGGGTTTCGTCTACAAAAGACTCACCAGGGACGATCGAAACAAAAGAGTTGAAAGCCAAAAAAATTACCAAGCTGAAGAGCATAATTTGCCAAATATTTTCCGAGAGGTTTTGCCAATTACAGCTAAGGTAATCTATTCCTGGGATAGAAAATCCTTGGAAACAAATGTGCGTACCTGTTTATAAAAGCAATATGTTCGTACATGAAAATAATTCTTAATAATATTGAACGAACGCAATAAAATATGTTAGCAAAATTTCATCATGTCTGTTTATTTCAATTCAAAATTTAATCAATTAATTTGACAAGAAATATACGTCAATTGATAGATGAATGCACACAAAATCTTTCTTACAACCAAACAACTACCGCAACGTGTAGTATGCGTAACATTTTGTTTTTTACTACTTTGTGTAATGTTATTCTTGCTGATGAAGTCTGTGTAAAAAAAGATGCCGTTATTCTATATTTATCCTTTTGATAACTCGAACTGATTACCTCATATCGATGGCTTCTAGATGAGTGGAAGGAGGGACTATTACTCAAACTAATTACCTCATAATGACTGCATCTGGATGAGTGGATATGGACAGCCGTTTCTTGTGGATACAATTACAAATTTGATAGTGTATATGAATAAATGGAGATGTGGGGAAATATCAATGAGATAGCAACCAAAAAAACAATTGCTATGCCGTAGCAAAATGTCCCGCGACGATGTGCACTGTTGACTACACTAGAAAGGGTGTGAGTATGCCAAGGGTATTAAAAGTCAACTAACTTCAGCAGAAAATGTTAAATCAGTTACTAGTATGTATGGTCAACTATGATGTCGAACAATCCTACTTAGTATAAATTCTTTTAGGCAAACAATCCTGAGAAGTTGCGTTCACAAGTTTATAGTAAAAATTTATAAAAGTCCGTTTACTTTGTAAGTATGAGATGCATTCAAATTGGTTTAGCGAATATGATGACGAATAATTCCACCAAGTGTGAAATGGTCGGACAAACGGCGGACAGGACGAAAAATATTATAATGTCCAAACGCTCCGCGCGCGGCGGGGGACGAAGTACCAAACAAATCTGGAGATCATCATACACACTGCAACAACGGACAGATTTCTATAAAATTTCCTAATCTCTAAATCGCCTCGAGCCTAGAAAAAAAACTCATCAAAGATACCAGGCGTTTTGTATGCCAGAAGCGAGTTTCATATACCTAGTACTTATTAGTGATGCTCGAATCAAATAGATAAAAGGCCAAATCAAGTTAGAAGTTGAAAAGCATTGAGGACCAAAAATTCCCAAAAGTTTGGTCAAATACATCTCAAAAGATTAACGGTACCAAATTTTACTGCACCAGATGTGCACTTGTCGCTCATGTTATCTTTGGCTGGGGTAAGAAAATCCTAAGTATTTAGAACAATTCAAAGTTTTGTGAACAGTATAAATTGATGAAAATTACCGGATCAATGATATTTAATGCCAACACAGAAGTGCTGAAAAGAAGTGAAAACATAACCACAAGGTATTACATATTTGCCATCAACACCAAATTCCCCCAAAATAATAAAAAAGACAACAAATTAAGAAGTTACATATTTCAGACAATCACATGGACATGTTGCGAGATAAGTTGTAGTATATCCTTCTAGTTTTATTCTCAATCAATTGGCTTAAAGAGGTTAAACATTAAATAAAATTGAGAATGGAAATGGGGAATGTGTCAAAGAGACAACAACCCGACCACAGAACAGACAACAGCAGAAGGCCACCAACAGGTCTTCAATGCAGCGAGAAATTCCCGCACCCGGAGGCGTCCTTCAGCTGGCCCCTAAACAAATATATATACTAGTTCAGTGATAATGAACGCCATACTAAACTCCAAATTGTACACAAGAAACTAAAATTAAAAATAATACAAGACTAACAAAGGCTAGAGGCTCCTGACTTGGGACAGGCGCAAAAATGCGGCGGGGTTAAACATGTTTATGAGATCTCAACCCTCCCCCTACACCTCTAGCCAATGTAGAAAAGTAAACGCATAACAATACGCACATTAAAATTCAGTTCAAGAGAAGTCCGAGTCTGATGTCAGAAGATGTAACCAAAGAAAATAAACAAAATGACAATAATACATAAATAACAACAGACTACTAGCAGTTAACTGACATGCCAGCTCCAGACTTCAATTAAACTGATTGAAAGATTATGTCTTCATCATATGAATATCAGGCACAATCCTTCCCGTTAGGGGTTTAGTATCATACCATCATAACATATATGAGAAGAACATAACCCGTGTCATGCCAACAACTGGTTTTTAAATAAATGTGTTTAGTGCCGATGCAAAGACCCTATAAGTGAATCAATATTAACGCCAAAATATGCAATCTTTAATGACCTGACAACAGTATCGTAACTATATCCCTTCTTAATAAGTCTATTTAAAGGTTTTGTTAGTTTCAGAGGTGAATACTGACATTTTTGTGCTTTATAAAGAATATTTCCAT
Organism: Mytilus californianus; assembly: GCF_021869535.1. Classification (NCBI taxonomy): domain Eukaryota; kingdom Metazoa; phylum Mollusca; class Bivalvia; order Mytilida; family Mytilidae; genus Mytilus; species Mytilus californianus. Next base: position 16,568,578 of record NW_026262626.1, read on the forward strand.
AAAAAATTGGATGTGAAATACCTGAACGTATAAGAAGTCTGCATGTTGAGCTATATTTACGAATGATGTCCTTATACCGATGATAAAATTTAGTAAATGTTTTGACTAGTTTGTGATATCGAAAACCCTGGTGTAATAATTTTTCAGTAATACATAAATTTCTCTCGTTAAAATCTAAAACATTGTTACATACACGAGCGAATCGTACAAGTTGAGATATATAAACACCGTAAGATGGTGACAAGGGAACGTCACCATCTAAAAATGGATAATTAACGATAGGAAATGAAAAATCATCTCTTTTATCATATATTTTAGTATTAAGCTTTCCGTTAATGATATAGATATCAAGATCGAGGAAAGGGCAGTGGTCATTGTTAGTATTAGCTTTATTTAAAGTAAGTTCAACAGGATAAATTTCTTTAGTATACATACTGAAGTCGTCATTATTGAGAGCCAAAATATCATCCAAATATCTAAAAGTATTATTAAATTTGTGTATCAGATGTTGTTTCGATGGGTCTTTACTGATTTTTGTCATAAATTGTAACTCATAGCAATACAAAAAAAGGTCAGCAATAAGTGGTGCACAGTTAGTCCCCATTGGAATTCCGATAACCTGACGATATACGGAATCTCCAAAGCGAACAAAAATGTTATCTAGTAAAAATTCAAGGGCATATATTGTATCAAAGCATGTCCAATTGACATAGTTTTTTTGTTTATTGCTACTAAAAAATGACCTAAAAGAGTTTGAACATATATATTCACATTCTGACTTTATAAATGCCCATTTAATTAGGTGTGTGAATTTTTTCTTAATGAGAATGTGAGGCAATGTGGTATATAGGGTAGAAAAATCAAAACTTTGAACAGAATCAAAATCACCAATATATGCATGCAATTTATCAAGTACTTCCAACGAGTTCTTGACACTCCAAAAGTAATTAATTCCACTATTTTCGAAGGCCTTATTTGAACAATTTATTATCAGGTTTTTGATTGTACCAAGTGTACTGGTAAGAAGAATAAACAATTTAGTAGTGGAACAATGGCTTGAAGACGAAATGAATCTATATTTGTAAGGTGTTTTGTGTAGCTTCGGAAGCCAATACATAGTTGGGACTTTCATTGTATTTGGTTCTGCTTGTAAAGCGGTAGCTAAAAGTTTATGTTTGTTACAGATGTCGTTTTCTGAAAATGGAGTCAGTTGGAATGTTGGTGAAATGGTGATTTCTTTTTTCAGAACCTCAATGTAAAATTTACGCCAAACAATAATAATATTATTAGCAGCTTTATCGGCCGGGAAAAAACAAATTCCTTGGCTAGTTCTTTTAGTTTATGTTTGATACGAGAAATAGGTTTATTGTGGTTATTGTTAAGAGTAAAATGTTCTTTAAAATGTTGAATACGTATATCAACTATGTTCATTACTGATTTAAAAAAAAGAGTCCAAAGATTTTTTGTCAGCTTTTTCCCGTTTTATCCATTTCAAACAGTAAGTATGGAGTGAGTCGTGGATGATATTACGACACTCATTCCAATTAATAATTGACGGGGGACGATATTTAGGTCCTTTACTGAGGAATGATTTTAACTCTCGGTCTTGAACGATGTTAAGATCTCCTGTTATAACATGGGAAATGGGTCCATAAATGTATTCGGAATTACTGCAATTACATGAAGTAGGTGTATTTTCACTGATATTAACATCTTTACACAATTGGCTATAATTAAACACAAATTTCCGGGTAGATTTCTTGTAAATATAACAAATAAGAGGGAGCTCAGTATTATCAAAATATCCCGGAATTTGTTCTTTAACAGAATAGTCGTTAAAAATACCGGCAATATTTACAAAATCAAAACCTTTATTGACATACTTTATTTTAATAAACTGTTTTTTATGATCTTCAGGGCGATCAATTTTGGGAAACAGTTTAGAATAACAATATGCCATTATAATTTGAACGATTTCATTCTTAGGACTGCTATATGAAATTGTGTTGCAATCCTCTAAAATTTCATTTAACTTATTAACCGGTAATGAACAGAGCTTTGTTAACAGATAATGTCTGCCGATGTTTTTTGAAATAGAAATAAGGTCCGAAATATTGGTATGATTGGTCCGAAATTTTCTTTGATTGCGATTTTTTCTACGACCATGAGAACGGTTTTTACGAACAGTTTTAGAAACTATATCCAAAATGTTAACAGAATCGGTTCTTGATATATTACCAATTCCCATGATATTATCATTAAGATCGAGAGGGTAGACTGTCTGTAATTTTTTAATCCAATTTAATTCAATTATTTTCCGCGATCGTACAAACTTTGAATGAGATTCACCAGGCTGCTTATTTACTACTTCTAAAGGTTGAACTGCTAAATATTTAATAGGATGATTGTGCTTCTTAAGGTGTTGATAAATGATACTTTTGAATTTATTGGGTCTTTTAAAACGATACAGATGTTCTTGAGTGCGTTTAGATAAATATCGTCCAGTTTCACCTACGTACTGAATACCGCATCCCGGTTTGTTTCATGTGAGTAAATAAATTAAAGACCATACAATTATTACCGGTACAGAAAAAATACTTGGCTATAAATTAACGATACTCAATCATATAATTAATAACAAAGCCTAAAGTACAAACACACCAATAATGAAAAGTATTATATTGTATCAAACTATGCTTGCAGTTACTAGAACCAAGCACACAATTCTTAATCTGCAATATGAAATCAAGCCTCCCTACACTGTGGCTGTTTTTCATAAAAAGGTGCATGCGGCAACGTCATAAACAGTAGAGAAAGCCACACGTCAAGAAGAAACTGTACAGAATTTTAATGACAATTTTTTGTTAATCTTGCATCAAGATATCAGTTTGAATAACGAATTGATTTTCATCCAAACATACCTAGATATTTATTTACGACACGAATATCCCGCCTGCAGCCTTACAACACATAATCGGTCAACAGAAACAAAACGCACACGCGATTCGTAAGTTCACATTATACCCTAATGTACAAACATAATTTGCAGTCATTGCACAAAAGTTCGAACATGTACAATTTTCATGAAAACTTTTTAAATTCATAAGGCCTTAATTTTGTCAAACAACAGTCAACCGAAACGAAATACAATCATCCTTTGTTAGTCATCATTATATTCTAATATTTCCCAAAGAAAAACATTACTTAAAATGTCCGAACAAGTAACGTTTTCACTAAAGTGTCTACGGCCCTAATTCTGTCAACATTCTGTCAACCGGTACAATGCACAAGCTCGATCTGGACTAGTCGGCCACATATCTTATCTATCTTACGGGGCATAAGTCTATTTTGCATTTTAAGCGCTTATTTCATAGTATATTAATATAAATAAGAAGATGTGGTATGAGTGCCAATGAGACAACTATCCATCCAAGTTACAATGTGTAAAAAGTAAACAATTATAGGTCAAAGTACGACCTTCAACACGGAGCCTTGGCTCACACCGAACAGCAAGCATATACATGTATATAGGATCATAGCTGCACTTTGAAATTCAAATAATCCGATTCAAAGCTGTATGTAATGATACTGACTTTTATCCAGGGGATATATCAACAATATCTGCAGCTTTACTGTTTTCGTAATAACAAGTATTTGAGCAACAATACTGACAATTCTAATGCAACATCGTTTGTAACGTTCATTTTGATTGGATAACGTCACCAATTCTCATGGCATCAATTCACAATTCACAATTGATGCCTTGAAAACGTACGCGCAAGCGTAGACGACTTATGGCAGATTTCAAATGCATGACTATAACTATAAAACTTTTGCTTCTAATGATTTGGCAACACACTAAAAGAACTTACTTTGCTTCCAGTATAATAGTAATCTATAGAAGTGGCTAAAGGAACTTGCTTTGGCTCCAGTGTTAGAGAAATGAACTAACTTTGCCTCCCGTGTAAGAGAAATCAATAGAAGAGGCTAAAATAACTTACTTTGCCTCCAGTGTAAGAGAAATCAATAGTAGAGGCTAAAAGAACTTACTTTGCCTCCAGTGTTAGAGCAACTATACCAGTAACTATAGGTGCTGCGTACGATGTCCCCTGAATACCAGCACTTTTACATCCTGATTGTATTGTAGTAGTTGTCTGAAATCAATATGTTTTAATTTGATTTTCTTTTGATGTCTTTGTTACAAATGACAATTTCGATGTTGATATATCATTAGACGTCTAAGTAAACGGGATATGTTTAGTTTTTTATACATATATAATTATCAATCAAACAGGCAATGTCTATGCTATTACGTGAATTTCAGAAAATGAGGCCTTCTAATGCTAAAAGATACGGAGATTAAACCCGAAAATCTACTTATCTGCCTACGAAATAAGGACCCAAAATACTGCTAACATAAATAGTGTGTCCTAATCGGTTTTTAAATTTCTTGATCTCCAAATGACGAGCAAGATTTGGGCCGAAGCGTTTAGAACAGGATTATAGCCCCTGTGTGTTTCCTTAACACATACTGTCTAAATATTGGCCTTAGTTTGGAATGATAACTATTTCTTGAAGGATTTAATCATAACTGCAATCATGTGATTTATTATTCATAAGCCATTTCCAGTATTTAATTAAAAAAAATCAAGTAATCGTTTTCGACGAACAGTCTTTAGGTTTTATTTTAACTACACTAACTACATGCATCACACACCCTATTACCGGTTAACGATACGGCAGATTCGATAGGATCTGTGTTCCCAATTTCTATTAAAAACTATTGTCTGCGTTTCCGATTGCCACTGCAATACAATTGATTTTGCATCCGTTTATAGCAGACTTTAATCTGTGTTACCTATTGCATCTGTAGTCCAATAGCCGGTAATAGGGTGTGTAACATATCTTATTTCTATTTCTAGGAGGCATGGTGTCTACAGTGCTGGTAAATAAAACAAAAGTATTTTAAACCTTGTGTTTAGGTTTTTCTTTCTCTTATGGTGTTTATTAAATAACAGTAGCAAATAGAGGTTTATCTAGGTTATTAATGCCTTTGTGTACCTTTTAAAAATAATTTTAGAAATCAGGAATACAGTGATTCACGTGGGATTTTACACTCAAATATCACTAACATAAATTTTCTTCCAGTGTATATACATGTATAGATTACAGTGAATAAAATTTGATTCTTTGTGACAATACTTTTATAATTATCCGTAATAGTTCTAGAAATCGTTATAAATGATCAAAAAAAGAACAGGATTGGTTGGACCTATATTGATTGTGGTTTGCTTAACGCTGAGGCTTAAAGTCCAGTGGCAAATCTTTCAAAGTGAGTCTACTGGATTAAAATGATCGACACTCTCTCATGACTGATCTAGTATTTTACGTTCCCATTTGACAAGGACGTGACTGAGTATTTAAGAAATAATTCATGGGGGCTTCAATTTATTGTGATTTTACCACGGGTTGGCCCTTTATGCTAAATATTTTACCACAAGCGATAGCGAGGGGTAAAATATCAGCATTAAGTGCCAACCCGTAGTAAAATCACTATAAATTGAAGCCCCCATGAATTATTTCTATTCTAATAGGATAAAGAGAGCATGTGCTGTCTTTGTTTCGTAGCGCTCGATCTAGGTGAAGGGAAGTGTTTGCTGTTCCCGTAATTGAACACTCTATTGATATTGACGTAAAATACGAAGAAAAATGAATAAGTGACATGCTTAGATGATTTACAATAACGTACTAAGACAGTTTTTGACGAAGTTGAGTGATTATCTTACTTTTATTTAAGAATATGAGCTTTCAACAAATTTTTATCTTTTCAGTTTGAAATTCGTGCATTATCCCGTAGAATGCTTATATTCTTACGTCATCGTTCTATGACGTCATTTACACCATCTGACCTCGGGTAATTCATTCGTAGTAAGCAAACGACGTGGGAGTAAGATTGGAACAGCCCAAACAATCCATGACTTTAAATTTGACGATCACCTCACATTTCAATATATGTGTATTAATGTTCATTATTTAAAATTTATGTTAGTGTTTATTTCCTTGCAGCTGTCATTTGGTACTTTATCTCTTATTCTTGACTTATTCATTGATGTCTTCAAATTGTTTAATCCCGATGTTTTGATAATCTACCTTATCTGATATATCAGGCGTGTCAATCTTGAGGTCACTCCTCCCCAACTTCGTCTATAGTAATATAGTAATAAGTATAGTAGTTGAAATTTTGTAAAGGAAATAGATAAACATGTTTATTTTTTGTATCAATTTTATTTGTATTAATTGACCCGCCGCCACCCCTAACAACTCCGAGATTGTGGTTTGTGCTTTGGCAACATGCTATGAGGGCTAAGTAATAATGGATTTTACCCATTCTTTACTTGTCACAATATTATTACCTGAGTTGTCAGGCAGCCCTAATTATAACGGGTAACTAGGCAGCCCTCTCGTTGGGTGAACAATTCATTTGTTTGTCCATCTGACAGTCCTTTTGGATACATGTTTTAGTGTGCAGATGGTTTTTTCACTGAGGTTATCAGTCTCAGGTTGCAAAGTGAGCCCATACCATCTAAGCATGGGCTGGGCCAGCGCTCAACATGCAGGTATATAATTTAAGAGTAGGTATACTTGAGTTACCTATGTTTGACATGGAATGGGCTAGCACTCAACATGCAGGTACCTATGTTTGACATGGAATGGGCCAGCGCTCAACATGTCACACGCGTACAGAGGTATTTTGAAGTAACACAGTGTTCTTCGAATTATATTTCGGCCTTTTTCCTTACTCTCTATTAAAGGCGCGCTTTGCTATAAAGTTCACATTGTTTGAGGTTTCATTCAATACTCTACGAGTTATGTTTCTGTTAGATGTATACTCAAGCGGCTTGTAACTTTCTCCTCATGGTCTAAGTTATTTGAAGTCACAGTAATACATCTACACTCTATCGTCTATTGCAGTTGCAGCGATAGATGCTCGAATAATGTGAATTTAATTTCTTTATTGAGATATGTATTTTACTTATATTTCAAATACATATCGACCATAAGCATGTTGCCCGTAACATCAATTTTTATAATTCTTTATATTTGTATTTATTGTGTTTGTACTTTTATTTTGTTATGTATGTATATTAAATATTTTGTCATTTTTAATTTATTTAATTTTTTCCATTGGAATTACTTCATAAGTCGTTCTGAGTCTGTTTCGGTACAGGTTTGATTAATAGCTTGGAGATACTTCTAACACGCATTAAATCTTAAATCAGCTGGGGAAAGGTCATCGTCCGTTCATATCTTTGTTTAAAAAAACACGGCACATAAATTCATATTTTACCACGGGTGTGTACTGAAAGCGTTTGAAGAACGTCATATTAGAATTTTAAATTATATATCCCGCAAAGATACAGAGACTCTCCAACAGCATGGATCTTAATGCAGGATAGAAAAGTCCGGGTTACCATATCTCTAATCCTCAGTAACCGTTGAGTCGATTTGACCAAGATTTATACAGACCAAATTTGACAAATATTATTTTATATATTGTGATCGAATCTTGCAAAGGTTAAGACATAAGTAAGTCGGATTCAACGAAGACTATATAATAAGATTTGTGCAGATATTGTTTGAATAAATGTCATTCAACTCTGGGATAAGCAATAACATTTTTTTGTCTGAAGGATGCTTCGTGAAGGTTATTTTGATCTCGTTCCATATAATTGTATGAATTTCAAGATTATATATACGTCACTTTTTGTGATTCATTCATGTGACGCAGTCTGTGGTGTCCTGTGCTGTCGTTAATTCATGGGAGATGTCCGTTGTTATTCTGTGGTTTACATGTTGTAATGTACTATTATATTATTTATTTATGCATTTCTCTGTGCTGAGTGTTCTTGCGTTTGTTTGTTTGTACTGTATTTCTGTCACGTAGTGTTGTCATTTTAGCGATATTTTTTTAACATTGCCATATAAGCGGTAGGTTTGGCTAGCCATAAAACCAGGTTCAACCCACCATTTTTTCTTATTATGTCCTGTACCAAGTCAGGAATATGGCAGTTGTTATCAAATAGTCCGTTCTATGTATGTTGGCGTTTGTTTTCGTTGCAGATCAATGTTTCTGTTGTTCCGTTGTTTTCCTCTTATAGTTGATGTGTTTCCCTCGGTTTAGTTTGTAACCCGAATTTGTTTTCTCTTAATCGATTTATGACTTTTGAATAGCGGTATACTACTGTTGCCTTTATCTATTTTCGGAAAAAAGTTTCGAGCATAATAACATTAGAATATATAAGGGTAGACTAGTGTATAGAAATGCGATCAGCTGTGCTTCTTTCGTCCGTCAGTTACACACATGCTGAGGGGATGAATACATGTACATTGTCACGTTGGAATAAGAACGTTAAATCCGATTTACCGTGTTGAGACAGAAATATTTTGCACTGAAAGTAAAAAAATAACAATTACCAATCAATTATTGACTTGATAATATTGTGTCTGTTAACACAGATCTGTACTGAAACAGTATAACAAATATATCGACCTCCTAAGGCAAATTCAAAAGGGGAAGTCCATAAAAACTGACAATATCAAACGCTATCAATCACCGGAACAAGTGAAAAACAACTGCCATATTCATGACTTGTAACCTGGTTTTATGGCTGGCTGAACCTCCCACTTGCATGACAGTTGTATATAGTTCCGTTATATTGACCAAATGGGTTAGCAACCAAAACAGACATAATAGGTTAATGTGACAATAATATTAGGATCCAGCAGCCAAAACTGTGTAAACATACATCACAGACATACAACTCAACTGACTAAAAATTCAAACAAACATACAAATTAATCTAACAAAGACGCCAAAAAAAAGGTGTAGTAGATAGTAAAATTTAAATTTGACAATGACGTCAACAAAAAAGTTTTTGTCGTTGATAATACATTACGTATATAGTATATACACTTTCTCGATATAGTAAAAATAAGTAAATGTAAATACAAAGGTAATCAAAACAGAAACAACACTGTAAAAATCATTTGTGTCAAAAACCGGATGACGGGATGTATAAATACCGAGTCACGTCAAAAGTCATACGACCAAAAGTTTGCAATTGGATATAGTTAAAATAATGGATATCAAAATCAATTACAAATGGGATATTGTCATCAGCATTTCCAATAAATACCTCATATCAAATACTTAATACAAAACAATTATACAATACGATAAATAAACATTGGAAACAGGAATTTTGATTTTTAAAATCTACTACTTTTCTTTTAACTGCTTAAAACAGTTTATTGGTCTACAAAATACTTATCTTCCTACAACAAATATATATGCGCATAACAAACGGCTTGCTAAATATTGATAACCTTCCCTACAACTCCCTCCAAAAGTTTTATCATGGCAAAATACTAGACTTACCAGGTATCTATCATCCTGGCTGCCACCATATGCTACAGCTAAGGCAGATGCACATACTTCAGAGTACCATGCATTTTGACCAATCATTGCACTAGAAATGGCTACAGTATATATACTATTGACATAGCCGTCAGCATTACAGTTGTCTGCAGTATTTCCATTACCTGCTGCCCATATGTAAATAGCACCTTTACCATTCCTTCCCTGCAATGTGTAAGTGTTGCAATTGATACCTTATATTATGTAACAAGAAGCTCTAAAAAGTTTTTATCGCTCAACAACTATTCCGATTTCCACGGTAAACAATGGCAACACTCAAACTCTATAAAATATGTTCAATCAGATTAAATTTTCGAGTAAAAAGTCGGCCTAATACTGGATTTTCAAAAACATTTCATTGCATTTAGAGTTGACCAGAAGTACCATTAGCCAATATTCTTGGGTGTTAAGAAAGGTATTGTAGTGTACGCGCTCAAGGCACCTTGGAATAAACATACAACTTTATGGTTACATGGTTTAATATAAACTAACTAGCATCAACAGCAATACACATGATTTTATAACAAGCATTCAAGATCATTAAGTAGAAATACAGATCGTGGGAATCTAAGACAAAGTCATAACTCATGTCACTGCATCCGGTGATGCATACAGTTTATAGTACCGACAGCTGATTAACGTAAACAAACTTGAACTGATAAATATCAACAATGTAAATACTACATTCCTCTTTTCCTTGGATTGATAATTATATTATTGAAAGATTAATTCCAAAATAAACACTTAGCGAAATTAAGAACTTATTTGATCTAAAGAAATTGTCTGTAAAATGTGTGAAATTAACCTAATGAAACCCTACATGATTATACTAAATATATACAGTCTAAGCGAACATGTACAGTTTTAGTTCATCACAAAATCTTTAAAACGCTCTGGTAACTTTTGGTTACGTTTTGGTCTTGACGGTATCAATGAATCCTCACGAAGGTTAACTTCTGTATCTGTATGTTCATTTTCATTTGTGTCTTCAATATTAGTGTCAATGTTTTCGTACTCTAAAGTTTTCTCTTCGTTTATTTGTCCATTAAACTTTTTAACAAATGAACTGTTCCTTTGGGAAATGTTCCCTTCATTGTTCTTTAAGGTAAGTCGAGATCCTTCTCTATTGATAACATAATACGGATCGTGTTCGAATGATGTTGACAGTTTGTTGGTTTTTGTCTGTTTCTGTAACACTATATCTCCTACGTCAATGTCTGATTCTCGCGTTTTTCTTTTCTGGTCGGCATATATTTTTCCCTTTTCTTTCATTTCAAAGTCTTTTCTTCGCGTATCTGCGTCGTCTTTTCCATTCTCCGCATCAATCTCGGGTAGTTTTGTACGAATTTTCCTATTGAATAAGAGTTCTGCGGGACTTTTCCCAGTAGTACTATGCGGAGTACTGCGGTAGGCTAGCAGAAATTTCGGAATTTCTTTCCTCCAATCTCGATTTTCGGCATTAGCTGTTCTAAATGCTTTAAGTAAAGTTCTGTTCTGTCGTTCAACTTCACCATTGGCTTGAGGCCAATATGGTGTGCTTCTGTTATGTTTGACACCGTTTTCGCTCAAATAATTATAAAATTCCTTTGATGTGAATTGGGGTCCATTGTCCGTTTTTAAAGATATTGGAATTCCGTGATGAGAAAACATCATATCAAGCGAACGGATAATTTTATCGGTTGTAACTGATTTAAGTATCGCTACCTCTTGCCACCTGGAGTAATAATCCACTACGTCAAACACATATTCACCTGTTGGAAACGGTCCCATAAGATCGGCACACAAGTCTTGCCACGGTCCGTCTGGCAGCTGTGTTCTCTTTATAGGTTCTTGTTTCGGCACGGGTCCTACGACTTGGCACGCTCTGCATGATTTAACAAGATTTTCGGCGTCTTGGTCGATTCCAGGCCACCATACTTTTTCACGTAGCCTCAGTTTTGTTTTAACAATACCTTGATGACCCTCATGTGCTAACTGTAATGTCTGTTTTCTAAGCCTATCAGGTATAACGATTCGTGTTCCCTTTAATAGTACACCATCAACAACTGATAATTCTTCTCGGAAACGGAAGAGATTGTTTGACTTTGAAATTTTTCCATTCAAAATCTGTTTCATGTCTTTATCCAAATGTGCTGAATCTTTAATCATTCTAAACGTCATCGCGTTCGGAACTGCATTTTGTGCTACGAAATAAGCATACTCCTCTGCAATGTTTCTACCTGTAGTCTCATCTTGAACTTGCGACAATCTCGAAAGGCAGTCTGCTGCATTTTGCGGTCCTGGTTTGTACTTTACCTTAAACGTATAAGGTTGTAAACGCATCGCCCATCTTTCAATACGAGCTGGTGGTTTAGATTTTGGGGAATAGATAACCTCTAACGGTTTATGGTCGGTCACTAAAATAAATTCCTTTCCATATAAGTACAAATGGAAACGTTCACATCCCCATACGACAGCAAGGGCTTCGCGCTCGGTTTGAGAATATCGTTGTTCGACATCGGTCAATGTCCTACTAGCAAATGTAACCGGTCTAAAGTTCCCATCGCTTTGTTTCTGGCTTAGAATAGCTCCAAGTCCTACAGGGCTCGCATTTACTATCACGTGTGTTTCTGCGTTACTATTATAATATGCTAGCGTTTTTGCACTTGCTAACAACCTTTTCAGTTCATCAAACGCGTCTTGGTGTCTGCTTGACCATATCCATTTAGTTTTTGCTCTCGTTAGCTCTCGGAGAGGTGCTGAAACTGTTGAAAAGTCTGGTATATAGCGACCACAATAATTTACAAGTCCGAGGAAACTTCTCACCTCCGAGGCGGTTTTTGGATTTCTTGCACTTGTTACGGCTTCGACTTTTGACTTTTCGGGACTGATCCCTTTTGCTGAAAGTACATGTCCCATAAACGTCATTTTGTCCATATTGAACCTACATTTGTCCTTATTCAGTCTTAGTCCCTTTTCGCGCATTCGGTCCAAAACTTTATTCAAACGCTCGTCATGTTCCTGTTGTGTGCATCCGTATACAATTATATCATCCGATATGTTTCGTTGTCCGGCACATCCTTCTAAAGCCATTTTAATGCATTGTTGGTACATTTCTGGTGCACACGATATTCCAAACATTAATCGCTTATAACGAAATAATCCAACATGGGTAGTGAATGTTGTTATATTTCTGGATTCAGGTTCCAGTTCTACTTGATGAAAACCCATCCTTAAATCAATTTTAGAATATACCTTAGCTCCATTTAGCTCTTGTAAAATTTCATCCACTGTAGGAATTGGGTGTCTCGAACGTTTTACGGCTTCATTAGCTCGCCTCATATCAACACAAATTCTAATTTCCGAGTTACGTTTCGGAACTACTACTAGTGGTGACACCCATTCTGTCGGACCTTCAACACGCTCAATTACATCCATTTCTTCTAACTCACATAATTTTTCTTCCACAGATTTTCGAATATTAAACGGTAATCTTCTAGTTGGTTGTGCAATTGGTTTAACATTTTTATCTATATAAATTTTCAATTGGTAATCCTTCAATTTACCTAATCCACAAAATAAATCAGAATATTGTGACCTTATATCACCTTGTGTATTGATCATATTGACAGATGGACCGATCAATAAAATGCCTAATTCACTTGCTGTACTACGACCCAGCAGAGGTGTATGATTACCATCAATTACCATGAAATCGGCTTTAACACACTTTCTTGATTCCTCACATGTTATATCAGATCTAATCTTGCTATTGATCATTAACGGATTAATAGCTCCGTATGCATATAACTGCTTCTCAATTGGAATTTTATTGACACCACATTTCTTTAATTTGCTCATAATTTCACTATTGATAATATTACACGTAGCTCCGGAATCAACTAAAAATGGAATAACAACATCTCCTATTTTCAAAGTAATCCTTTTTTCGGAGGATCGATCAATCGCGAATACATATTCTTCGGAATCGTCGGAACTTTCTTCTTCCATATATCTAACTTTTTCCTTCTTGTAAAACTTTCCTTGTTCCTTTGTTGACTTCTTGCTCTTGCATTTCTTTGCAAAGTGTCCCATCTTGCCACATTTGTGACAAGTCTTATCCATGGCAACTGTACATTCTCTAGCTATATGCCCCGTACGGCCACATCGATGACACTCGATATCTTTTCTTTTAGAGTGATAGTCATGTCTCTGATGTCTCGCTGCATTAAAGTCGCGTTTAACTTGAACTCTGTTTATGTGAACTTCCTCAAATTGTGCGGAATGCTGATCTGCTGCTTCACTTGCTCTCGCTATGTCTTGGACTTTTTCTAGTGTCAAATCTTTTTCACGCAAAAGTCGGCGTCTTAATTTTGTTGAATAGCACATGTCAATAACCTGGTCTCGAATGGCATCGTTAAGCATTGTTCCAAAGTCACAAGTTTTTGCTAAGTTTTTAAGTCTTGTAACGTAACTATCAATTGATTCATTCTCGTTCTGTTTACATTTACGAAACACGTGTCGTTCTACCGGCTGATTTTTCTTCGGAAGAAAATATTGGTCGAATTTAACCACGGCATCTTCAAACGAATCTCCTGTATCGGTAAATGTCTCAAAAATATCTTGTGCGTCTTGTCCAATTAAATGTAATAGTAATGCTCTTTTCTGTCCTCCCTCGGATACGCCAGATGCTGTCATATAATACTGAAAACTTTTCTTCCATTTTGTCCATCTTTGTGAAAGTGAAGATTGTTCTCCGTTACAATCAAAAGATTGCACAGTTGGTAAATCCAGTAATTTTGCCATAATAACTTCGTATTCACGTTCACCGAATAAGATATCTAAACAATAATTCCCGGATTCTAAATCCATTTACAAAAATACATTTTCTCGTCGCCAAATTGTAGTGTACGCGCTCAAGGCACCTTGGAATAAACATACAACTTTATGGTTACATGGTTTAATATAAACTAACTAGCATCAACAGCAATACACATGATTTTATAACAAGCATTCAAGATCATTAAGTAGAAATACAGATCGTGGGAATCTAAGACAAAGTCATAACTCATGTCACTGCATCCGGTGATGCATACAGTTTATAGTACCGACAGCTGATTAACGTAAACAAACTTGAACTGATAAATATCAACAATGTAAATACTACAGGTATGTTTTAGGAAAGATCTGTAGATTGAGTCAGTTATCTATCTTCTAATCAAATGGATCTGCAAATTCCGAAATAATGTAAAATATAGGGCATTTCTTCATTAAACATGCAAGTTTTAAATTAATAAAAAATGCATATCTCAATCAGACAAGCAACGAAACAATATAATATTACATCAGTACGAACATACATTCATTCCAACGTCAAAACCGATCATTTTCAGTATGTTTTTAGGTAATTGTATAATATGTTATGAATATGAAATATCAAGTAGTATTCAACATAATAATCGGTATTTTTAATCGATGAATGACTGAATGCAAGAACATCTTCTTTCAATGTTTCATAATCAAACTCTTTCGAGGTAATGTTTTGTAACTAGTACATCCTACCAGTGTGAATGATTGACACGTCACATCTAATGTATATTGGTGTTGGAACAACGAATATTAAGAAACAAAAACGGCAAACATCTAATAAGTTAATAAATGTTACCGGCTTTTTCTTTATTATGGCATTTTGTAAAATGCCTGAAAACTTTTAACTTTTTCTAACATGTCTGTGTAAGATTCAGGCAGTTTATATATTGACTAATGTTTTCATGCAATTTACAAAAAAAAACTTGCATTTCAAGAGGTTTAACAATGAAAAACAAAATCTACTGAACTATTTGAAATTTCCAACATGCACTGAAATCGACAATTATTTGTTATTTAATAAAATATTTGGATATCAAGTTCTGTTGCACATTTGTCTTGATTTTTTTGCTACATTGTTTAGAGTGATGATAAAAACAAGGACCATGACATATTCATACACTGTAAATACTTTTTACTGATAAAACGTTTAACGTTCGGAGTTACGCAAACAGCACACACAAGAATATCTTCTTTTTCAGGTATTCCCCAAAGATTCAAAGTGAAATTGGTATGATTTATTTTTAGTTTTAGAACCTCTGAGCTACACCATGAACAAAGAGAAGAAAGTGTAAAAAAAAAAATTAACCTGCGATTATGGGAGTGTCTGGCATTTGCGGAACACACTATAAGTCATTTAAACACTTTCAAAGGCATTGGACAAATCCCAGATAAAAAAAAAAATAACCAGTCTGTACAATCAGATTAAAATTCATATTTATCGTAACTCGTTTGCTCTTCGAAGCCAATGATCATAACGAAATCCGAGATCGATATTTTGATTAGATTGCGAGACTGTAGAGCTGTGTCCGGGATTAGTGAAGAGACAGATTGAACTCTGTTTGTCTTCGACTTGTGAGTTTGAATATCCCTTTGGTAAACTATCCTTTTTTCCGTTCTATAATCACAAGCAATGATATCTGAAAATGATTAACGTGTTCGCTTTAAAACCATGACGTTCTAAATTAACATAATTCAAAAGAATCAAGACGTGTGTTGCATAGCTGGTTAACATCACTCATAGGATTCAAATTTTACCAGTTATTAATGTTTTGACACATTCCCCTCATTAACGTCTAATGTGTCAACCTCTGCGACGACAATATACCCTTTCGTAACATGTCTAAAAGTAATAGTAGTACTAGTAGCAACAGTACAGTTTTATTTTTTAGAGAGAAAAATATTTCGAAACTTAAGATTTCAAAACAGAATGAAAACTGGCTTGTAAATTGCAAGACACTATTATTTTGTCGAATTTTCTTTCATAAGTCTGGAAATAGCAGTTCCGTAAAAGTAATCTCAATGACAGTGGTTTCAAGATCGGTTTCCTTATTCGTTTTCAGCAGTGTTTGTATAGATTTGATACAAATAAAGATTGAACATGAAGTAAAAATTTGAATTTCGTATTGTAAACATATCGTGTAAATCAATTGAACAGTTCGTTTGGTGTTATTCCATGCTTTGACATGTTGTTAAAGAAACGAAATAGGGTAATGAAGGTAGAATATATCGTGAAATAGAGTTGCAATGTTACATCGGTACACGTGTGTAACCAGTAAAAGTGAATTCTACTGTTCTGTATTGTACTTTTGTTGATATGCTAATGTCGATCAATAAAAATGGACAGGGTTGAGATCTCACAGCTAGTATAACCTAGCTACATTTAAAATTAAGATTGGAAATGGGGAATGTGTCAAAGAGACAACAACCCGACCAAAGAGCAGAAAACAGCCCTAGGCCACCAATAGGTCTTCAAGACAGCGAGAAAATCCCGCATCCGTAGGCGGGCTTCATCTGGCCCTTGTGTACTAGTTCAGTGAAAAGGGACGACACATTAAACTCCGAAACATACAAAAAGAACTGAAATTAAAAAAAGAATCATACAAGACTTACAAAGGCCAGAGGCTCCTTACTTGGGACAGGCGCAAAAATACAGCGGTGTTAAACATGTTTTGTGAGATCTCAACCCTCTTCCCCTATACCTCTAGACAATGAAGAATAAACAAACACACAGCAATATGCACAGTAAAACTCAGTTTTAAGGAAGTCCAAGTCCGATGTCAGAATAAGTAACAGAAGAAACTAAGCAAAATGACAATGATACATAAATTAACAAAGGACTACTAGCAGTTACTGACATGCCAGCTCCAGACCTCAATTAAACTGATTGAAGGATTATATCTTCATCATATGAAAATCAAGCACAATCCCTCCCGTTAGGGGTTTAGTATCATACCATCATAAAATATATGAGAAGAACACAACCCGTATCATGCCAACAACTGGTTTTAGAATACATGAGTTTATATTTGCATGTGCCTGTCCCAAGTTAGGAACCTCGTCCGTAGTTATCGTATCTTATTATTGTTTTTCGTCATTTGGAGAATTGGGTGTTGATGACAAATTTTTTATTGTTTCCGTTAAATTCATTTACACCTGTCTATTTTGAAGGCTATACTAGTATGTTGCCCTTCTAGATGTCGTTTGGTTATTGTTGTGTTGTTGAATTGTCGACGTTTACCTAATACATTGTATCTCCTCTTGTATTCCTATTACGCACAATACATCGAAGTTTAAATTTAATAGACGAACAGTTAAATTGATTGTATATCTAAAAGATAAATAGAAAACTGAGGCTAAATGTGTCAATGCGATAAAGTATATGTTCAACGCCAGCGAGTAAAATATTGTAGATTTTAGAAATAACTGTATTGTATTTAAAGCTTTGCGGACGTCCATCGGTAGTTTTACTGTCGCAAATTTAGTTTACCTGGCGACGCGTAGCGGAGACAGGTAAACGGATATTTGCGACAGTAAAACTACCGATGGACGTCCGCAAAGCTTCAAATACAATACAGTTATCTCTATTCTAATGCAAAATAAACAAATAATTCAAGTTCAGTCATTATTTCACTATAAAAGAGGGACGAAAGATACCAGAGGGACAGTCAAACTCATAGATCGAAAACAAACTGACAACGCCATGGCCAAAAATAAAAAGACAAACAGACAAATAATAGTACAGATGACACAACATAGAAAACTAAAGACTAAGTAACACGAACCCCACCAAAAACTGGGGGTGATCTCAGGTGCTCCGGATGGGTAAGCAGATCCTGCTCCACATGTGGCACCCGTTGTGTTGCTTCATTAAACGAAAATTCCGCGAAATGATTTTATCTTCTTTGGCGCCTAAACTAGGTGACGTCATAGGTATGCTTCCGGCTTCAAACGTAACCACCGGACGTTTTCTGGCTTCTTGTCTGCTTCAGAATGTAATAAAACTAGATAAAAAGAAGATTTCTAAGTGCAAAATGTCAATACATTCCGGTATTCAAAATGTCGGCTTCCTTAGTTACAGACGGGGAGATAGAGAATTTTACGCTTATTGTCATCCAATCAGAACCACTGATACAAAATAATTGCATTAGAATCATAATTCTATTATCTACGTAAACCGGAACAAAACCATTCCCGACTGAAAAATCTATTTCATTCTTGAAAAAAATAGAACGATATTCCTATGTCAGTATGTCAATTAGACATTAAACCAACAACACAAAAAAGAAAAAATATGGCAACTTACATTAGTCACTCCATCCTGCAATGCTGCTTTTGTCAGTAAACCAGGACTTTTAAAACCAGTACCATCAACAGGTCCCCAGCTATTGCTATATATATCAACATTTGACAGATAGTGAGAAAGACCTTGCGCTTCCTCTGAATCTGTGATTGCATAGGGACCAAGTATCCGAACTCCTTTAAAAGAAATAAATCATGTCTCTTAGGCTGTACAGTGTCTGTAAAGCATGACACATTTATTGTATACATGAATATACAATGGCAGCGGGAACTACTTTTGATTGGGGGAAAATGGAAGTGAGATCAAGATTTAATTGATATATCTACTGACAGCTTTTTTGAGATTTTTTAATGCGATACTTCCAATATTTGGTGCATAATGGTAACTATCAAACATCATGTGGGGCTTGCAAACGAGGTAGGATGAGTGATTGTTTGATATAACACCCTTGTTAGACGTGAATAAATATCAAATCAGCGTTTTGCACTATTGGTGATATGATATTATATTATGTTATTGGTATCAACAAATGAAGGACAACGTTTCCGAATATTAAGACCATAATCATAGTATGCTAGAATGGTCTCTAAATCATCGTAGAATTGTTTATTTTTCAATAATAAGGAAGCAACTACTTGATGTTAAGAGGGGGGAAAGGGGGGGGGGGGGGGGGGGGGGGGGGGCTAAGAAGAAAACTTTAATCCTGCATTTCGTTCGCTGCATCTTTGGACTAAATGTTTTTTCTTATTTGAACCGATACTGATTTTTTTTTTGCATATCGCCAAACAGAGTTAGCCAGGCCGCACATTTGTGTGCAAAGTCCATGAACCAAAATAAAACGATCGACAATATCAATCAACAGAATGAATGGAAAATAACTGTCATATTCCTGATTTGGTACAGGCATTTTCCGTTAAACTAGTGTTATAGCTACATAAACATGCAATTGTATGAGATTTTCTTATAGTTTTGAGTTTGTCAGTCTTTTTAAACGTCTATGGAGTAAAGAGTCCATTCGTTTGATGTGTTTTGTCATTTGATTTTGCCATGTGACTTTCCGATTGAATTTTCCTCGGAGTTCAGTATTTTTGTGATTTTACTTTTTAGAGCACTTAGAACAGCTAGATCAGTCATAAGGTACCAAAGGGGGACATTCAAACCATTAAGTCGAAAATTAACTAACAACTCAAAGGCAAAAAATTAATCATAAACTATCCCAATAGATATAGGAAGATGTGGTATGAGTGCCAATGAGACAACTCTCCATCCAAGTCACAATTTATAAAAGTAAACCATTATAGGTCAAGGTATGGCCTTCAACACGGAGCATTAGCTCACACCGAACAGCAAGCTATAAAGGGTCCCAAAAAATTACTAGTGTAAAACCATTCAAACGGAAAAACCAACGGTCTAATCTATATAAAAACGAGAAACGAGAAACAAGTATGAACTACACAAACAGACGACAACTACTGTAATCAGATTCCTGACTTAGGACAGGTGCAAACCCATAAGTCGAAAATTAACTAACAACTCAATGGCAAAAAATTAATCATAAACTATCCTAAGCACCATCACAAGGAAAACAAGTTTCAGATCATTTTTATAGTTTCAGTATTACCACCAATGTAAATCTCAATTGAAACACCAAAGATGAAAATAACATGGTTGACCATATTTGTTAAATATCAGATATTTTCCGTAATTGATATTGCTACATCTATTGTAGCTGGGATTCGTTTAAAACCTGCCAAATTGATGTATCTACGTCCTATCAAAGATATTAACTTCTAAATGGAATATACCTTGCTTAAATATAACCATTAACATAAAAACAAGAAGGCAACGAAGGAGAAGAAAACAGGTCAAAGTAGTACTAGACACCACAGAACACCAGAGATACATCCGAAATACATTGGTGACCTACTAGATATTAAATACTAATGGATTCAGTCGATGATTATACCAGGCAATGGGTTAAACGCGATAAAAAAAGAAAGAAGTAGATACTCTTTCAGAATGGATTACGTCTGTGAGGTCGTTGATACAATTCAGAATTGAAAAACTGAATGGGTCTATGAATACGCATGCTATCAATCTTTAAAGACCCAAATGTTGCAAAAAGTAAAATAGCAAAATAACGAACTCAAAGGAAAATTCAAAACGAAAAGTCCCTTAACAAATGGCAAAGTCAAAAGTTAGAACACATCAAACGAATGGAAAACAACTGTCTTCCTGACTTGGTACAGGCATTTCCTTATGTAGAAAGCACCTACCTCCATGAAAAATATGTTGTTATCCCCACAGATGAAGCCTCTAACAACATCGTTGTTATGTGTAAGTCACATTACATTAACTGCTTGAAAAATGAATTAGGTATTGACAATTCACTTATACCCCAACGACACTAATCAAGGAGGAAATCCCGGATAATCATAGGTCTGTTCTATTTTCCTTTGGAATTTCAACCAACGATGAAGAACTGGATCTTCTTTCACTGTGTTTGATACATAAATTACACAAGTGTCCTTACAAACAACGTTATATTATATATTGCTGGGTCATCAAATCAGCAATCAAAGCCGGGCTTCAAAGTTATTATTGAGAAACTACATATTCTAGAGGTGGCGTAAATCAGATGTGGATACTAAAATATTCCCAAGATCTGTTAGAGTTCATACAATCTAAGACTCTTTGGCACAACTTTTTGGAACTTTTGGTCCTTAAGGTTCTTCAACTTTGTACTTGTTTTGGCTTTCGTACTTTTTTGATCTGAGCGTCACTGGTTAGTCTTGTGTGGATGAAACGCGCGTCTTGCGTATTAAATTTTTAACCTGGTACCTTTTGTTAGCTATTATTCGTATGTTTCTCTGTCCTATATGTTCTCCCATTTATTTGTATTGTAGTCCTGTCATGTAATGTTGTCATTTTAATGTTATATTTAACATTGCCATAAAAGCGGGAGGTTTGGCTAGCCACAAAACCAGGTTCAACCCACCATTTTTTCTTAAAATGTCCTGTACCAAGTCAGGAAAATGGCCATTGTTATATTATAGTTCGTTTCTGTGTGTGTTGCATTTTAATGTTGTGTTTCTGTTGTGTCGTAGTTCTCTTATATTTGATGTGTTTCCCTCAGTTTTAGTTTGTAACCCGGATTTGTTTTTTTCTCAATCGATTTATGAATTTCGAACAGCGGTATACTACTGTTGCCTTTATTCATCATGCAATAGTTTTAACACATTAGACTTTTCTACACTTCACACTTGTATTCCCCATCCAAACTAAAAGACAAATTGAAAGAGTAAGGTCCTGCTTTGTATCATTAAAAAGAATGGCCAACATAGATACTAGTATCTTGTTTTAGGGGGGAATAAATCGTTCTTTGTCAAAAATCACTCTGATTCATACAAAAATTATCTCAAATTGTCAAGATGCTTGAAATATATGTTGGAGGACGTGTTTTTCAACAAACAATCGGCAATATATACAAAAATGCATGATTCATGAAATAGTACACAAACAGATTGTCGTCCAAACTTCAGGACACACCAGACAGGTCCATTAAAGATTTTCCGTTCAATTCGGTTCATATGGTAAATAACACAAAAAATACTTCTCTGTTAGGACATTACAAACAGGAATTATTTACCACCAAAAATTATCAATTTTGAGGACTATGAGTCTTTTAAATTCAGATTCGCGGCCGACATAATGTAAATAATGCAATTAAAGATTTTTGACATACACCTTAACATAAATATGATTTAAACTGAATCACCTGTATGATGTCACATGCGGAAACCTATGGGATGGGTAGTAATTGTAAAACTTCAAATTAAATGGTCATGAATAAAGGTTTTTTCTTTAAAATGTTGTGATTTTTGCAAGAGATTCGTTTGAGTTTTAGTTGGAATTTATGAAATAATTTTATTCTAGAAATTTTGTTTTATTTTAAACATGTCTTAATGTCAAATAGATCTCCAGGTTTTTATGAATACTACCTCCGACCCAATATTATAACGTCTAAAGTTTATAAACCAGATATTAGGTCTTCATCATTGGACACTGACGTCATTAAAAACTTCTTCCGAGGCCGGTATGTTATACATATGTAGAAAGACTCAATAAAGTTTCTTTCTACATACTTGGTCGTTCTGTCACACATTGTCAACATCTTCATATAAACAAAAATCTATGAACGATATTAGAAATTTTAAATACAGATATTGCTAAAAAAAAAAGAGAGAAATAAATTTACATAGTTTGCATAATCGATACCTACTCTATTTGTTAATCCTTTTCCATACTTTCAATGTATTTATTAATGTGTGTGTTACATTTGAGGTTGCCGTAGGATTAAACATAGAGCCTTCCAGACGAAACATTGTTTATCAAAATGGTTATCTGATCAATATTTAGAACATACTCATCCATTCTCGTCCAATGGAAAATCAGTATTTTCCCTTCTATTTTTCATAGTACATGGCTTTCCATGCACTATAAAATGCTACACAATGATGATTTTTATTGTTGATTAATTATGCAAGAGAACTCTTAAAAATTCGAAGTGTACAACCCCCCTAGGCAATGTCCAAGGGGTAAGAGAAAAAGAAAACATCATGAGTACTGTTGCTTGTTTAATTACCCGGTACTATAAATTAAATCAGGAGAATAGAACTAAAAAGTATTTCAAGTTGGGATTTCAACGTTGTAATTGTTATTTAATGGTATATATTTGGACCCCCCCCCCCCCCCCCGAAAAAAATTGGAAAGATGACAAAGGTGTTGGTAAAATACATGTAATATTTAATCAAATTTTTATACCAAACCTCAAACTCAATGTAGAACTTAAGTATTGTCTTTAATTACTTGATGTAAATTCAATTCATTGTCCTTTAAATTATCGATTTTTGATTGGTCTGCACGAGAGGGTGACATTCAAAAAATTGTCTCCCGCTCAGCCATGGGATAGAGTAAATTATTTACCTCGTATTTGTCAATCAAAATCTGGCATTTTTACGTGAAGTATAATAACAGCTAATATTATATAGTAATTGTATGACCTTTATTTTATTTTCATGCTCCAGTTGTCCGGATAACTTTTCCGGTTATGATCTATACTTGTTTTTGTTTTACCATTAATCTAAAGAAATTATGAATGATAGGACAAGAAAGTGCCTTTGACAATGCTTTAAAATCAAATTGTAATGGTATAGTATTGCATTAAGATATTTCATACAATAACATTTAAGAGTTCCTCCTTATCTCTACAGGACAATATTTCTTGAAATTGGTGTTACAAATGTATAACCTATATTATTATTACACTCACCTATGAGGGTGGAATTAAATGCGACACCAACTACACAAATACTGTTATCTTTCACCGCTGCAATTAATCCACTAACTTGTGTACCATGACTGAAATATAATATGTCGTAATATAAAATCCGATTACATAATAGAGTTGTCTATATTAAAAAATAACCGTTCAAGTAGCTTGGCGAACGCTGTTAAAAACATTAGATTTTGAAATACTTAAAATCTTTTGCTGTGTTTAATGCACATGACTTGAATAAACTTCAATCAGAAACGTTAGACATGTCGGACCAGAAAAAAAGTTTTCTTTGTGAATAAAAAATCAATATGTAAGCCCGATTTTTTCGGACATCTACATTTGATATATTGTTTTTGATAATTTTATACATAGCATAATTCAATATAAGTTTAAAAACATTGTACTAACAACTTTAACGGTACCAATTGTTATGCACCAGATGTAAAAATATAGAAAAAAAGGTCTTACGGTAATTCGTGTTAACATTCAAAGATCCGATTTAGACATTTTTAGTAGGCTTGCAGAGCCCTCATACATATCAACGACAGTAATATTTCATAAATTCCTCGGGCAGAGATATGGAAATGATACCATAACGATTTTCGAGAAAATTTGTTATTGATGGTGTAAACAGGGGCGCAGGACATTTAAGCGAAATATTTTAAACTACTAGGGGACATTTTAGCGCAGACATTAGAGCCAATTTTAGCGCGGGATTAATCCGTTCACCTGTATTTTCGATAGCCCATTTCAGCGAAAACTTACCTGGTTGAATAATACTCACCTTACTATAACCATGAACAGTAATTTATCCTGGTTTAATGTTTAAGTTGTTTATATGTTCATCATGGAAATACAAGTTGTTGAAACGAATAGAGGAAAGAAAAGTGTAATTTGTGATGGATACCGATATAGGATAGACAAAATATTGAAAGACCAAGAAATAGCATGGAGTTGTTCGGTAAATATTTATAGAATAACTAATCGAAGAATTCAAATAGAGAAAAATATTCAACGAGTGACCGAACAACACATTAATTCACGAGTTAATTATCAGTGTTGTTCGGTCACGAGTTGAATATTTTTCGAAATTTGAATTCTTTGATTAGTTATTCTTTTTATTACATTGGCAAATGGCTTTTTTATGAAATTAAAGTAGAAAACGTAAGGAACTATATCTTTTTCGACGCATTCACAATTTGTTTTGATTCGACGTTATCGACGTCTTCACAACGCCTATTGTTGTATGACGTCAGAGGAGTGAAATAACCACGTTTATTTCACATGTGAAATTATCGGTTTTTATTTCACTGGGAAATCAATGTTATTCATTGCAACCAATATGATAATAATTAATATCTATATGAAATGCACAAAATTATATTAAACCTTTTATATTTAGATAAAAGACGCTAAATGAAAAAAAATATATATATAAGATTTTATTATACACACAGCCGTTAATAAATAGGATGTAGTTTTTCTCATTGTTGAAGGCCTATAACTGCTTACATCTCAAGTATCAATTTTATAAACCTCTTATATTTACAGATAAAAGACTGCAAAGCTAGATTAAGGACAGAAAGCATCTATTATCATTAAGCAAACACACAGCCATAATCATGAACGACAGATTGAACGCCACATCCTTCGTACACGAGCTAAACGAAAAACTGACGATGATATCTCACAAAGGCCTTCTAAGATCATACGCACAGAGTTTATACAGAGTATGGATGAGGAAAATTTGCAAACAAAGGACCTAAAATGTATTACACAAGTTATTTACAGAAAAAAGACGTTAAACACATCCTCCTCTTCCGAAATCTAATTATTATTATAATGGGTTAAAAATATGGCGCTAAAATGGGCATTGACAATTTTAATTTTCGCTAAAATGGGTTAAAAATCTGGCGCTAAACTGGGTTCTACTTAGGCGCTAAAACGTTCGATTTTTTTCAATGCGCTTAAATGTCCTCCGCCGGTAAACAGAGTATCCAAAATAAAGCCAATAGTAGTATACCGCTGTTCAATATATAGTCATAAATCAATTTAACTGAAACAAATCCGGGTCACAAACCAAAACTGAAACAAACAAAACGGAACAACAGAAACACTGAACTGCTACAAACACAAACGCCAACATACATAGAAACGGACTATGTGATAACATCTGCCATATTCCTGACTTGGTACAGGACATTTAAAGAAAAAAAGGTGGGTTGAACCTGGTTTTATGGCTAGACAATTTTGAAACATCCCGCTTATATGACAATGTTAAAAATACCGCTAAAATGACAACATTACGTGACAGGAATACAGTACAAATAAATGCAAGAACATTCAGGACAGAGATATACACAAATAAATAATATAATAGTACATTTCAAAATGTAAACCACAGAATAACCACGAACACCTAAAATTAATTTACGACAGAACACAAATACAGCACAATGGAATAATGAACTGTGCGTCACACGGATGTATCCACGCCACAAAAAGTGACGTCACAGGTAAATTTCAAAAAATAGAATGTAAAAAGCCGGTTGGATATACGTCTGGATATTCAAAATTGCGAATAAGTAGAGATAGTGGTTCAAGAGATCGTCAAATTACTTCAAGACCCTTTCTGATCCTTAAATTATTCCTTCAATCTTTATATATATATGAAATTGATCAATAATTAAGGAAAAATAGATGCAGATTCTTGAAAAGGAATTTTCGGCAACTTATATCAGTATCATCTTTGAATTATAAGGCAAAGAGTCAGTTTGATATTCAAACCACATTTCAAAAGATCAACAGAGATTGCAGACCTACCGGATCATTCTGTCTCAACTGAATTGTCGTAGACGTAGTCCTATCAAAACGATTTTCAGGCCACTTAAATTCTGTGGTATGTAAAGAGGACTCAAAAGGCCAGTTTTATATTCAAATTTGGGAGAGAGAGGAAAGGCAATAAAGGTTCATGGCAACATGAGAATACTTGCTGAGCCGTCCTGGTCTTGAATAGTCATTAAATTTAGCTTAAAACGAGGGACGAAATTTTGTAGGGTACAGAAATGGAAAGGCCAAAATAAATCTAAGTTTCACTTTTCGCTACTTAAAGTTCTACAACTTAACAACGATAAAAGCTAAAATTGTGAAAATCGAACTTGACCTTCATTTTTCATTTGAAAAAAATTCGTCAAAGCGTTTTCAAGTATTGATCGGACAACGCTCTAAGTATCACTTTTCGCTACCTAAAGGTCTACAACTCGTGAAAATCATTTAGTCACAGGAAACAACATACCTAAGTTTGAGAAGATTTCGTCAAAGCGTTTTCAAGTTATCAAGTTTTCTTCGGAAATCCGATTAAAATCATGGCTGATCCTCATATACTAGTTACTACTTTTCATGATAACCATAATTCTTTCTGTTTAGAAAAATTCAACTTTTGACTAACCTGAGGTAATTGAACATAACGGATTATTGAAGTCGAACGAATTTCATTAAGTGATATTGAAACCCATAAATGATTTTTTATTATTTTTTTTCTTCGTTAAATATTGCATTTCCATATTGCCGAAACTGAGCAATGTAAATCTGAATCAGACCATTATAATATTGCAAGTACGTGCTGTTGTTAGACAATTCCACGCCAGAAACTCCTCTTATCGCCTTTACAACAACGGTAGCGGCAGACGGGATTTGTTGATGACCACCCATAATCAGATCAATATGTAGTGACAACGCCACTTCAATAAAATTTGTTTACGCAACTTCATTTGCGAGACATGTTTACGGTCGCAACGACAACTGCTAATCAAGTCGTCGAATGCCATGGCAGGCAGATTCATGCCATAAATATTCCCAATATACTGAAATGCCAAAGAATTGACTGCAGAAAAAACATTTTAAGCCCTAACATTAAACCCGCACAATTGTCAAAACACACTGTTGAGTGGGACAGAGGACAAATCAGAACTCAAAACATGCCCAACAGAATTAGTTGACTTTTCTGTCAATTATTTATTGACGAGCCTACGACAAAAGAGAGACATATCGATCCTAGATTCCGTCGTCAGCGCCGGTGTCGGCGGCGTCAACATTTAGGTTCAGTCTCTGGTTAAAGTTTTTTTTAGACATCAATTACTTTATCAAACCTTCATGGAATTTTATGCAATTTGGACAGAGGCTAAAAGTACAGTATCCAGAACAAAATTTGGAAAATAACTATTTTCATTTTTTCTGTATTGTACTGATAAATATCCTTAGATTTTTTTTACAGTATACAAGTAAATACAGTATGGGGTTAAAGTTTGTTACACATCAATTACTTTGTCAAAGCTTCATAAAATTTGATAAAGAGATAATGTCTAAAGCAAACGTTGGAAAATATATTTTTTTTCACTTTCAGTATTTTTCTGATAGATGGACTTAGATTTGTACAGTTAACATTTACAGACAGTCTGGAATTAATTTTTTTTACATGATACATTTGTAAACATTCATGCATTTTTGTGAAACTTGGACAGACGCTAACCTTCAAGACCAAGAAAAAGCACCTAAAGAAAATGTTTGATTTTTTTTTTTTAAATTCTGTACTTTACTGATAAATGGACTCACCTTTTAAGTCAACATTACACTTTTACACTGAGACACAGGGTTCGGCGAAACACCTTATGAATTTTGTAAAAATAAGGAGGTGTGGTATGATTGCCAGTGAGACAATTATTTATGGGTTGGTTACAATCAGTCATTGCCTTCGACGGTGACACATCCATTGATATGGGAAAAACCTGGGTTTCAGTGCATACTAAATGATTTAAAAAAAAAATAAACATGACGTTATCAATTCAACTTTCGAAATGCAATTTTTTTTAGACAATGGAGTAATGAATAAAATTTATGTTTATACATATAAATGTATTTAACAGAATTGCATATTTAAAAATGAGAATTAATAAAAAAAAAATGTACTGTTGCGTTTCTAAAGTCCGTCAGTATACCACTGATGAAAAGTTTTAGAAATGGTATTCATAACAGCGAAATATCCAGTATATTAATATTAATCGCTTCAATAAATGTGCATTTAGAAAAATATAAATACAATAACATGTGCATTTTATTTGAATATTTGATTAATTTTATATTATATGAAAAGTTTTCCCTTGCTTTCTTTACTGCAAACATTGAAAGATGTTCCTATAAAATGTATGTCCTAATGGTCGCATCGTATTTTACTGGTAATTCACTGTCCTTCGTTCGGAAAAGTTTGTGTTTATATCTCACCCTCCCCTCCCCAAATAAAAAAAATGCAGAATAATTGTAAGCAACACGTCTGACACAATACACAATGTCATCTTCTATTTTCATATGAACAGAACAAAACATATGTTAGTAACTCATGAGATGGGAAGTTTACTCAATATTTTATATTTTATCAATTGACATTTTTTATTCAGTGTCCTGTGATAAGATTGGTCACAACGGGACATTGAACGTTAATAGTCACGTTGAAAGTTACCTCCCCTGAAACATCGAATATTTGGTAGCATTCCCTCACATCAATACTAATAAAATAAGTCCACTCTTTGAGGCTTAACATTGACAAAATATTGAATAAATCATATCTTATACACACAAGTAGTCTGTAAAATTTACCCTTCCAGATTTTTTTTATTCCGTGTAATGAAAAAAATACTGATATCTTACGAATTTCAACTTCTTTCCGTTATGATTGTTTTGATATTGGTGGGACAAGGGCTTCCGGTTTGTTACAAGCTTACATTGAAGGAACTACTTATTCAAGGCCTTATTGATATACCGGACTCAAAGGAAATTTCAAAACGGAAAGTCCCTTATTAAATGACAAAATCAAAAGCTCAAACACATCAAACGAATAGAAAACAACTGTCATAAAAATTATTATTATATTAAAATAACAACATAGGATAATTTTATAAAATTAAGTGGTAAATTTATATATATATTTTTGAATTCCAACTTTTCAAAATAACGATTTTTATTTTATAAATGAGTAAATCAAAACCCTATACAGACCTCATTTACAACTGACTAATAACTGTTCTGCACAAGAACTAACTGCTTATATGTATTTGATGTTTTTAATCTGTCAGTAATCATGGAATAGATTTGTAAAAACCAGACCTTATGAAAACAGTAAGTAAACTCTTCCAACAATTAGTTATTTATACAGCTTGTTTCTCAACTTCTAATCGAACAGACCTAGATGCATAAGGTCCTTCACAATATTAAGGTAAATGTTCATTTTTGGTTTTGATTCTGTATTTTTTTTATACACTACGTAACATGCAAATGCAAAATGATTAGTGTTGTCTGTTCAGTCCAATTTTATTAATAAATCTTGTTTTGTTAAGATTTTTTAAAATAAAAAAAACTATGCCTGTAAACTTCAATGAATAAAACCGTATCTAAATAGCCTAAATGTAACAGTTATGTAGGTCTGAGTGGCTCTTTCAAAACGTGTATAAATGAAATATTTTCGCAAGGTTGATAATCATTCTTAAATTGAAATGTATTATATGAAAACAAACTTTTATTTTAGTCGTTCGTCATCCCCTTTACACGTCAAAATGAAGCATAAACCCATTAAAAAAAACCCAAAAAACACACGTTTACCTTCTTAGTTTTATAATTGCCTGACATAATCATATATTGTAAATCGTAATAAAACAGTAGATAAGAACAATAGTAAAATAATATTTAAAAAAAATATATATTAGTGTTCAGTCATGTAGTATAAAATGGCAATAAAATAAAATTAAAAAAAAAACATAAAACATTTTGCACTAATATTAAGTAATTTAAATGGAAATGTTACATTATAGCATTGTACAAGATCTTGTTTTGGTGTACTATGTAGTACTACATGGAACAATCTATGAAGTAATTGATTGTTGTTTGCTTTACGTCCTGTGGCAAATATTTCATGCATATTCATGACGAAAACACGTAAATTTTATATATAATAGGTAGGTATTGCAATTATAGGAGGTAGACGGTGAGGTTGGACGTAAAACTTAGAATACCACTGGAAAATGAGGGTATTATTGATAAGGACAGAAATTTAGCCTTGAAACAGCTGGCCACATCCGGACATCTCAAATAATTGGTGCAAGTGTTTTTTAATTTGCAGAGAGCGTTGATCCATCATGTTCATGGAATCTACTCTGAAGTCGGCCATCGATATTTACGTGTAGTTTCCAATATCATTTAATGTATCTAATTTAGGTTGGATACATTTAGCTCGCTTTAGTAACTGTGAGAATTCTGTGAAACTGTATTGTTTATTGTACTTGAGTTTTTGGTATGATATTCTATACATGTACTACCGACCTCCTGTTTGGTCTCATGGGAGCGTGTTCGCCTCGAGAGCGGGATTTGGTTGGTTCGAACCACAACCGGTTCAAACAAAGACGTTAAAGTTGGTATTTGCTGTTTCAACCCTTAACACGTGGCATTTAAGAGTACGAGCAAAGAGGTAGAAATGTGTCCGGGTAGGGTGACTTTTCTTCCTGTGAACTGTTACCTTGTGAACTTAAACATTAAAAATCCGGCTTACCGTGTCGTTCTCGTACAAAGCAGAATTAGTATAATTTATATTATATTTACATTTTATAGTCCTGAATATGCATTTAATTTGCCGCTGGACGTTAAGCAGCCACCCATTATCATCTTTTATCTTGCCGTTACTATATAGTGAAGTGTTTTTCGTCTACTTGTTTATATTGCACCTTCTTTGATCTCCACTGATTGAAGTTAAAAAAAAAGGCAGGTGATATTTTTCAACTATACACTTGTTTCTGTTGGGATTTTTTTTAATGTGAATAATAATAAATTAAATGTGCCTTTTGGGATACCTTTTACGGTAAATATTATTAAATCAACTCCGTATTTTTTAGTCTTGGGGCGGTTTTGAGCTAATTAATCAGTACAGGCATCTTTCTACTGTATGTTGACTCTTAATATTTTGATTTATCTGTGTCGTTGGGTTGCTGTCGCATTAATGTATACCTAAATCTCATTTTTTTCAAAACCAAAGGATTGACTTGGGTATAGAAATATTGACATCTCGGGACTTCTACCGTCCGACAGTAAAACCTATATAAAGGGGTGCGTCTGTTTGGCTGTGCGGATGTATGAACACGCAGCTATACGTCCGGTCGAAAAAGAAATGTCGTATATCCGATGCCTCGTGCTGTGAGTGTTTCACGCTATCTATACGTTTTTGGGGCCCTTTATAGCTTGCTGTTCGGTGTAAGCCAAGGCCCCGTGTTGAAGACCGTACTTTGACCTATAATGGTTTACTTTTATAAATTTTGACTTGGATGGAGAGTTGTCCCATTGGCACTCATACCACATCTTCTTATATCTAGTTAAAGAACCTTTTGAACAACTCTTTGAGGGGGAAATACGATCTACGCACAAGTTAAATAATTAAAATCGTTCACGAAACAACAACAAAGGTCAGCTAAATCTTCAAATAAGTCGCATGGTTGATTTTAACACATTTTTTGCGCCTTTTGCAAGGACAATTGTAGATGAAGAAAACTTTAAATAACAAAACCAATCAGTAAGACAGTATCTAAAAATTAAACGAAAACAGCCAAAATAAGTTGAATCCTTATATAAATTGTAGCCCTTTAAAACATTTTTTTTATCCATTTTTGCTTTTAAGACAACTATATCAGATAAAAAAAAACCTTGAAACAGCAAATTTTGTCATCTAGACGAGACTGCAATCGTCGTACGCTTCAATAGATCTATATGAGTTATCGCTACTCAATGAAGGTTTTTTCAGTTCTACTCCCCCCGCTAGTTTATTGCAGATCTTCTTGATATTGGTGAAAAAATCTAAAATAAAATCATAAAACATCAAAGGTCCTTACATTGTTTCATTATGATTCCATTCTTGATCTTCAAACACCATGTTATAAATCAATCCCATTGTTTGTCGCCATTTTACCATTCGACCAATCGATTTACAAAAAAATATTCAACGTATTTTTCATATGTAGGATATAATATTATAGACGTTTTCAAACGTATCCATGTAAATGCAAATTCAAAAATGTCATTTCTACTGAAATCCTCGCTTAAAAAATCACATATGACATCAAATATATAAAAAATGGGAAACTGTTTGAGACAATTATCAACTAAAGACTAATGATTATACATCACTAAATGAAGCAGATTGTTTCATTGCTTCCTTAATGTCCAGTGGAAAACATGTCATGCATAATCACGAGATGCAAAGTGGATCGACCTGAAGCAAATGTTAACAATTTTAGAGTAACACTTTAATAAGATAGAGCGTTGACCAGATTGTTTGATTGTTGGTTGCTTAACGTCCAGTGACAAATATTTCAGGCATGTTCGTTGGCTAGAGGTAAATCGTATGCCGTACTAGAATAAAGTTGAACCATGATCAAAATCGTAAGTTAAGCTATTAGCCCCCCTCCCCCTTCCCTCCTTTTTTTTCACCACCGCAGACGAATACCAAAAACAAAACGAAATGAATTTACGATCAATAACGGCCACTATAAGTAAATGAGATATGGACTTATTCTGTAAATAAATTCCTATTGAAGCCCACATTTCCCGGTTTCGGACAGGTTTGTTATTTCATCCAAATACCGTCTGATTGTTGATGGTATTTCGCTGGCTGTTTTTCCGGATCCTATTTTGAACTCCCTGATTCTGAGAGCGTGTGTCTAATTAGTCATGCAAGATTAACTTTTAGTAAATAGAACCTCAGCCTTAAGACCTACACCGGGTTAATAAGTTCGAGGTACAATAAGTAAACAAAAGAGATCCTTTAAGAAATGAGATCGTCCCAGGTATCTTAGATAATTATTTTGCGTTGAATAACAATGACAAATGCACGAACAGGTTTGTAAAGCTAGCTTAACCTCTCATTTGTATCAGTCGCATAAGATTCCATTATATTGACAAAAATGTGTGAACAAGACAAACAGACATAATAGGTAAAAATGTCAAAAATTGGGGTACAGCAGTCTTCATAACTTTTTATTAATCAAAATAAACACCCAAAAAGGATGTCACAGTGATCCCCAGTCTTTAAGTTTTCGTTTGATACAAACACACCGCTATAACTAAATATTTTAAAAGTTTTAGCTATGAGTATAAACTATTTTGTTTTAGATATGCACTGAAGTCTGGTATGTTACCAGACCGGTTCCTGAATAAGTGGTTCAACACCATAACAATATCTTAACCAAACATTATAAATGCCATGTTTTGTGAAAATGTATATATCTTTTTGACCCTATTCTTTTTCGCAACCTAAGTCCCTGATTCACGTTCACCAAGACAATTTTTGAACTGATTAGCGTTCGCACCGGGTCGTTTCGCCCCGATTTTGGTTACCCATAGTAATTTTGCATACATGTAGTCATGGGGATATAAAGGCTTTAGAGTGTAATCTATCAAAAGTCTTTAATGAGGACTAACGATGGTCGTTTTAATCTTCACAAAAACAAAATCACCCGTTCCGTTAGTTGATAGACTTCTCCCTATTTTGAATTTACCTTGTTGTTCGTTATTTGTGTTATACTTTTTAGATGATAAAAAGTACGACTTCCTTGATTTTCTCAACAAGCATCCAAACAGTCTCAACAATTGATGCTGCAGTTATCTACAGTATAATATGTAAATGTTCAACAGAGTACTGTGACATCAAATAAAGAAATTAATACGTTATCAAAAAATTGAAAACAACACGTTTAATAATTTCATGCGTCCGAAGCGCTTTTCTAAATTTGCCTTCATCAGGAACGCTCAATGCCAAACATTTGAAATCCGAGGGATGTATAAGTACCGAAACAGTCGAAGAGCTATACGACAAAAAATACCTAAAACAAATAGCCAAATTCATCTAAGGTCAACTTTGCCTGAGGGAGTTGAAACCTTAAACATCCGAAATTATCTTCTGTATATTGTATAGTATATAGGAAGGAATATTCTTACCTGTAGCCTGAAGATGGGTTTGGATCATCATCGAAATTATAAATGTCCAGGTCATTGGCAGTATCCTGAAACAAAAAAGTATTCATTAATGAATATACAATGTTTATGTTAAGAATCTCCAAATGATATGAAATATATCTCAGAAAACATCGACTATCATTTATATATATATATATATATATATATAAGAAGATGTGGTCTGAGCGCCAATGAGACAACTCTCCATCCAAGTCACAATTTGTAAAAGTAAACCATTGTAGGTCAAAGTACGGCCTTCAACACGGAGCCTTGGCTCACATCGAACAGCAAGCTATAAAAGGCATGTCTAACAAAATTGCTGGTATTTAATTAAAGAATGCATCAAACTCATAACATACAGGGAGATAACTCTGTAAAAATCAGCTGAACGTTTTAATCACGTTCTATTGTAAAGGAAATATAAAGCTTCTCAATGATCGAAATTAATGTTTGTCAAACTGCATTATATCCAATGAAATTTTTCCGATAAAGTATGTGGTTCAAGTTTTTGAAATTTTCATATTTTTGTCAATGGGTCAAAGTAAATATTTTGTCAAAATTTTATGAAAACCAAACGAGCCATATTAATTTTAGTCAAAGTGCTTGGTACCACCTTAAATAGTTTTAAACACCTGTTTATTGTGAAAGATTGTGAGTTGGCCTTTAGCGTTTACATTTAAAGCAACTTTTGAGCATTATTCAGTTCGATTAGATATATTTAAACAATAAAGGATTAACGAAATGGTGCTGATTGGATCACATTGTTCCAGAAAGCGATTAGTTAATGAACTAGTATAAATCAACATGCAGACATCTTATACGTTCAGGTATTTCACATCCAATCTTTTATGGTAATATTCAATACAAAGCACAACAATGCCGTCATTCATCTCAAAAGATAACCAAACCTTTAAACAGACTTATTCAGAAGGGATATAGTTACGATACTGTTGTCCGGGTCATTAAAGATGGCATATTTCGGAATTAATATTGATTCACTCATAGGGTCTTTGCATCGGAAATAAACACATTTATTTTGAAACCAGTTGTTGGCATGATACGGGTTATGTTCTTCTCATATATTTTATGATGGTATGATACTAAACCCATAACGGGAGGGATTGTGCTTGGTTTTCATACGAGGAAGACATAATCTTTCAATCAGTTTAATTGAGGTCTGGAGCTAGCATGTCAGTAACTGCTAGTAGACCTTTGTTAATTTATGTATCATTGTCATTTTGCTTAGTTTTTCTGTTACCTATTCTGACATCGGACTCGGACGGACTTCTTTTAAACTGAATTTCATTGTGCGTATTGCTGAATGTTTTTTTATTCTACATTAGCTAGAGGTATGGGGGAGGGTTGAGATCTCACAGAACATGCTTAATGGTTTACTTTTATAAATTTTGACTTGGATGGAGAGTTGTCTCATTGGCACTTAAACCACATCTTCTTATATCTATTAACCCCGCCGCACAGGTCAGGAGCCTCTGGCCTTTGTTTGTCTTGTATGTTTTTTAATCTTAGTTCATTTATATGTTTCTGAGTTTAGTGTGACGTCTATTTTCACTGAACTAGTACACATTTTTTTTAGGGGCCAGCTGAAGCTCGCCTCCGGGTGAGGGATTTTCTCGCTGTGTTGTAGATCCATTGGTGGCCTTGGACTGTTTTCTGCTCTTTGGTCCTGTTGCACATATTTTATCTATCCAGGGGCAATAACTTAAAAAAAAAAACTTTTTTTCGTTGTTCTTTATAACAATTCATAAATAAAAAGCGTGCGTGGGGGACAAAAAAGTTTTTTTTATTGTATACTAAATAATTATTTCAAACAGACATTCAAGGGCATTACTTATAGTATACTATAAGTTTTATAAAAAAACTGTATCCGTGAGAGCGCTAACGAAGCCATTTTCCATAAATTAAATATTTCCAAGGGTCGTAACTCTTTTTTTAAAAAGTCGATCGTCCGGCATTATAAAACTTGTCCGAGATATTGCTGATATTAACTTATAGTATAAGTTTTATAAAAGTCTGGCAAGAACTGTACCAGTGAGAGCGATAACGAAGCCATTTTCCATAAATTTAATATTTCCAAGGGGAATAACTCTTTAAAAAAAATGTCGATCGGCCACCATTATAAAACTTGTCCGAGATATTGCTGATATTTACCTATAGTATAAGTTTTATAAAAGTCTGGCAAGAACTGTACCAGTGAGAGCGCTAAAAAGACCGGACGGACAGACGGACACACGAACGGACGGACGGACGCCCAGTATTTCTATGTCCTCCGCAACGCGTTACGCGGGGGACAATAAAGTGTTTATGGAATGACTTTTTAAAAAAAAACACCCCGTATCAACCCTCGACCAATGTAATGCCAAGAGCAGACCTCTCGGGATTTACTTGCGGTTTTGGCTTGATCACTGTGTATTATCACCACCATATTTATAGGTATCCTTGGCCTTGGTACCTATATGTTGGTATATGTACAGTACAGTAATGTAGTTTTTCTTAGACAATGAACAGAGAACCAGGCCAAGGGTAACTATATCCGGTGGTGATGATATACACAGTGTTGATACAGGTGTGCTATTGAAAAAGATACCTGATATTCTCTTTTTATATTTGTGACATTTTTGGCCCCGAGCAATGACCTTGTTATTCATAAATTTCATAATTGATACTTACAACATTTGCAGCTAAATCAGGATGGTCGGTTTGTATTCCATCGTCCAATACTGCAATAACGATACCAGTTCCAGTGTAACCTGCTGACCAGGCGCTACTGACCTTCATTGTTGGGCTAACATCGTCATTCTGAAAATGATAATTGTGATTCTTATTTCTTCAACTTTTCGTGCATTTACCCGATTCATGACACTTTGGATTCTTTTTTGGAACGTGCCGGTACATTCATTAACTTTCGGATATGATTTTTGGAAAAATAATTTCGGAATATTGTTATCAGGGTCTTTCAATAAATTATAAATAATGGTAGTTTTACCACTTTCTTCCAATAATAATGATATTTCGATATATGAATTTTCTAAAATGCTCGGCAAGCTTCACATATACAATTAAAAAAAATGTAGCTATCTAAATTAGACAAATTTTACAATTATGTGTGATAGAATCTACGTTTATATACTTATTTACTTAATACATGTATATGTGTAGCGGGAAAACATTTTTACGTTATCTTTCACGAGTTTGATATAATTAAAAAAACTGAAATAAACGAACTATAGGCTCACCTAGTTGGTTTCTGCCCAAAACACAACGAAGGGTAAACAAATCGTCATTTAAGAGCAATCACCTCTGTAAAGTGTCTGATATCGCTTTAAGCAAAATTTGACATGTGTAGATCTTGCTGATCATGTTTTGCTGTTGAAAGTGTCTATCTTCCCATTATAGTTTTCAAGATAATAGGCATAAAAAATCCCACTAAAAATGGGTAAAAATCGTCATTAAAGAGCAACAACTGCTATCAGAAGTCGACTAACGATTAACTGGCCATTAAGCCGGGGTCACACAATTGCGATTTTGCTGCCGTGCTTGATAGGACCATTCCCGATTAAAATTTGTTAAAAGTCTGATCAAGATCCTGTGAATCGAGGCTGGAAATTCAAACTTTTATTAAAATTTGTAAAAAAACAATTATCTAATCACGACAACAATCAGATATTGTCCAGGAAGCGTCCAAATTCAGCCGTTTCCATCCGAATATGGCCCGACTATCCCGTTTTCAATCCGATTCTAATCCGATTTGTATCTTCCCATGGTAAAAAAACAACAGAATCTGTCCCAACAGCGTCCCGATTCTGCCGAATGCGACCCGACAGACATCAGACAGTGAACCGACGCTGACGGAAGATATCCGTTAGAAAACTGTCGCCATATTCGGGATGAGCAGGTACTGTCGGAACACATTGCTATTACAGTCTGCTGTATTGCATTGCAACCGGTTTTGTCTGGACTCAGTCGTATCGTGTTATGTAATTGACTGGACTCTGACGTGGGTATTATTGCCGAATTTCGTATAAAAGACGGTTCGCATTCAGGATGCAATCTGGACTCAATCGGCAAAAAAACTGCAATGACAGATTTCTCCAGACCATGATGCCCGTTCCACAGGACACCGTCCAGAAAACAGAAAACATTGTTACGATTTTGATCCGATACAGCAGAATCTGTCACGACATAGTCACGATTATAATCCGACTTGACAAAATCGGCTGAGTTTCCCCGAATGTTACGGGACGCACCTAAATGTCGGGGGTGCCTGGCCGACCTCTCCGGACCATTCCCGATCCGTAGGAATCTGTTACGAACCTTTACGACTGCGTCCAGACAATGATAGGACATTCCAGATCATTGAGGATAGTAATCCAACTTTTTCACTTGTCGTGTCATAGCGCTGTCTGATCTCAAACGGGAGCCATAATCGGCACTGTGTGAATGCCGCATTAGATTTGTATGTACATCTCGTTTTGCTGATCCGTTCTGCTTATTTAAGTATTTATCTATCTATTATAATAGTTTTAAAGATATCAGGCCAAATCCTCCAAAAAGGTAAAAATCGTTATTAAAAGGCAATAACTCCAATAAGGAGTCGTCGTATGATTTTTGCAATATTGGCTTATTGGTGGATTTTGTCTTTCTTATCATTTTGCTATTTAAAATGTATATCGATCTATTATATGTTTCAAGATATAACGCAAAAACGCTAAGTAACTGGTAAAAATATGGATAAAGGGCAGCAACTCCAATAAAGAGTCGTCACACAATTTTGGTTATAAATCTTATTTGTAGATCTTGTCTTGCTGATCAGTTTTGCGTTCAAAGGTTCCATCTATCTTTAATAGTATTCGATATAATAGGCATTTTTTTTAATTGGTAAAATTCGTCATTTAAGAGCAATAACTTCTTCAAGACTGAAGTCGTCTGACAATTTCCATGTTTAAAATAAACAATCCCAACATTCTGAACATGTTTGACCTTGTCATATTTTTTTACTTTATAGCATTTTTCAAGATAATAGACAACACATGCATTTTATCCCTATGTTCTATTTTTAGCCAAGTCAGCTTTTTTGGTTGGCAAGCGGGGTCATCAGACACATTTTTTTAACTAGATACCCCATTGAAGATTGTGGCCAAATAGGATAAATTTGACCTAACAGTTTCAGAGGAGAAGATTATTGTAAAAGTTAATGACGATGACGGCACCAAGTGATGAAAAAGGCTCACTTGATCCTTTGTGCCTGGTGAGCTAAAATGACAATTTACCTTAAAAACAAAATTTTAACAAGATTAACAGAAAAAGACCACTTGATGTTGGTATACGATCTTCAACGAAACATTGCATTGTCAACTACCTACAAAGAGTGTTTAACTGTATTAATTTTGGGATCGTCATATATCAGACTGACAACGAACTTTCAATACTGCTATTCCTTGATAGATGCTATATTCGTTAACAAACGAGATTATTATTCTTCACCATCAAATAACCAATCTTATAACATTAACATTTCCTCTAGCTGAGTGTAGAAAGGCGTGTCGGTCTTTCTACACTCAGCTAGATGAAATGTTAATGTTATAAGAGTATATCAAGATAATTTTCACCTCTCCTTTTATATTGAGAGCACTCTTAATCTAATTTTTATGGCATAGTTTTAATAATCCACAATGCTTTTCAATATGAAAATGGTAACATACGCTATAAATTTATTACTTTTGAATACCTTACGGCATATTTTGTTAATAGTGAACAAAAAGGCAAAACATGCTACACAGAGGAACAAGTGATCAGTATGCTGGAGTATATTATTGACAACATATTTGTTGAATTTCGAGGTAGACTTTTTCAACAAATTGTCGGCATTCCTATGGGAACGAAATGTGCGCCTTTCCTTGCCGACCTCTTCATATTTTCATATGAGTCGGAGTTCCTTCAGACACAAGAAGATCAAAGAAGCCAGATAATTTAATTTCACATTCAGATATATTGATGATGTTCTTTCCATTAACAAACCAAACTTTTCTGGTTGGGTTCCATTAATATATCCTCAAGAACTAGAAATTAAACAAACAACAGAAGCGGCTTCCTCCGCCTCATTTTTAGACTTATACCTCGAATTTGACATAATCGGTCATCTCAGTACCAGAATCTATGACAAACGAGACGATTTTAGTTTTGAAATTATCAATTACCCCACCTTAATATAAATTACAAATCACTCAAATTTTCCAAAATAACGAAGAAACGTTTGTTTTGACTCCAAGAAGGCAATAAAATTAATAAATCCCTCACCACACGCACACACACACACCAGACTCCCGACCCTCTAAAGATCGTTTTTGTTTTGTTCTATTCACCAAAGTCAGAATTGCCCAAACAGAATCTTTATTATGAACTAATAGTTTGAATTGAGCTCCATGTTTCTCGAAAATAAAGTCAGCAAAATATTCTTTACCCTGGACATTTAATGGAAATTCCTTTTAGAATTCTTTAAACAAAAAATCTATCGTAAATTAATCTTATTGTCTATTCACCTTAAGGACAATGATCTCATTTACAATAGAAACTATGAAAAAAGTAAATTCCTAAATGTAAACGCAGTGTCTCGATATTTGTTTGGTACAACAAAAATCAAAGAAACCAGTTTTACAATCCACATTTAGTAGG
The DNA here is from genome assembly GCF_021869535.1 of Mytilus californianus. Lineage (NCBI taxonomy): Eukaryota > Metazoa > Mollusca > Bivalvia > Mytilida > Mytilidae > Mytilus > Mytilus californianus. The sequence goes on from NW_026262626.1 coordinate 16,610,272, forward strand.
GTGCCCAGTCAACGAATTTGATCGATTTGGGTTAACGGAATAACACACGGCTGTATTTGATATCATTGGAAAGAAGAGAACAAGCCTCATCGAAATATTGATGTCGTCGTTGTCTACAGTGGTCATGATTTTCTTAAATTTGGGTCAAAGGTCAAAGCTAAAATTTCAAGGAAAACGCAGAGTAACGTTTAGACAGCTGGCCGCCCCTACATATATGCGTTTATAGCAAAATAAATTCGAATAATTCAAAGGATTATAACTATAGTTTCTATATTTAGGACTAATTTGATATTTATGTTGCCAAATATGGTTCGAGATTGACATTTGTACTTATAGGGTGCACATTTACAATTTTCATTCACCTGTTAAATAACAGTGACCTTGACCTATGAAAATTTCCAAATTCGGAATTTTTACATAAGATTCGATACAACTGATCTCTAAAGAGGTTTTTTTAAATATTAACATTTATAAGTTGCCCTCCCAAAATGTTATTTTTCCGTCTTTTGATAGAAGGTGTTCGTAAACATTTTTTCCAGTTTTCTTTTGGCGAGTGTGGAAGCACATAAAATTGTACTAACTTAAAGTTCCAAAACTGGTGTAATATTAACGCAGAATGGATTGAATTAGCAGGTCTGAGTATATCTTTGCTTTATAGAAATAAGAAAGACTGCAAACGGTGAAAAGGGGGGAGGGTTTCTGTTAAAGTATAAATGAAAATAAAACGATAATTAGAAACGTTAATCACTTACAATTGACACGAAGTTAAAGATTATCTACAAAAAGAAGGTTGTAAACAACATCAATCTAACTAAAATATAGATATCTGATTTCGTTTTCCTCATAAGAGCTTATATATACGAGCACTCGAGTTAATATAGATAAGAATTTTAATCAGATTGAAACAACATAGAAAAAATTGCAGAAGCTAGCAGTAGCTATTACGTTTCATTGTCTACTGTTAAGTTGAAAGCCCACCGACCAGGTTTAGGTTAGAGAGCTAATTTCAGCTGTTCTTTTTTAAATCGTATGAGAATGCGAGGAATAAAGCATACAATCTGATGGCGGCAGAGGCAACAACGTAAACTATTTGTAAATCTTTATGTTACAGAGGGTAGAGGAATCGGATGATTCATACTTTGTATATTGATCCACTGTGTTACGAAGTTCCCTTCTGTCATATAATCACTATCCTTGACCTCATTTTCATGGTGTTGTGACAGCTAAAAAACTGTATAGCTTTTTTTCTTCATGTGAATGTCTCACTTGTGAGTTTAAACGTCTCTTTGGTATCCTTCGCATCTTTTTTATCATGAGTTCTAGGATAACTATATTATGGTATCCTTGCAAGGTCTAAATGTCAGTCATACATGGTTCACCTGACCTCGACCTCATGTCATGGATCAGTGAACAAGGTTAAGTTTCAGTGGTCAAGTCCTTATCTAAGATACTATAAGTAGTGGGTCAAATATATTTGGTGTATGTGTAATGGTAGCAAAGTGTACATGTCTTTGTGATCTTACCTCATTTACATGGAACACTGACAAATTTAAATGTTAATTTTATGTAATACTTGTACATGTATAATATAAAAATAGGGAGATGTGGAAGTAAGCAGTTATAGGCAACCGTACGGCCTTCAACAATGGGAAAAACCCATACCGTATGGTCGGCTATAAGAGGCCCGGATATAAAAAAAATTGAAACAATTCATTTGACAAAACTAACAGCCTAATTTATAACAAAAACAATTTAACCAAAAAAATTGACAGACATGAACCAACGACAACCATGCACTCAAATACCGGCTCGATCCTGACATGGGACAGGCATATAAAGAATGTACTTGTATCCTTTTCTCTAAGAATTTCGACACAATTCAGTCAGTTAGTAAAACATGCTGTACCAGTAGAATCCTAGTTTTACGGTAAAATAAATGATGTTTATGATCATACTTTTCTCAGACTATAAATTGGTGACGTCCTTTCATTAGCTTTCAGTAAGAGGACGACCATTTAATTTCGAAAGGAGGGAGGGGAGGAGAATTTTGAAGATCAATAACTTGGCCTGGTACGAACTGAAAATAAATGACTTTGCACAAGACCAGATTAAAACGTAAACTCTGCAACATGAAATGCATGATAGTTGAGGAAATAAATGTGTACAAAAGTGAAAATAAATTTTCGCGCAGCAAAGCTGCGGAAAAAAATAAGCATGCGTAGCAACAGATGAAAAAAAATTATCAATCCGGTAAAAAATTTCCTGCTGCCAGCTTGGCACATATAGGTCATTGGCTTCAGTGGTTTGCTCTGACAAACCTATAGCCAATTCAGCTTTGAAATTATTGCAGTTGTGTCTGCTGGTGTATAATTTATAGCACGAACGGCGAGACATTTTTGTTGTCGTTCACACCGAGAGGGATTTAGGTCGAAAACATCATGCAAGACCATAACATAGACTTGATGTGCCATATTCCGGGTGTGAAAAGAAACCGACCGATTTGATTCTTATACTACAATTAAAAAGACACAAAACATATTCCTCTGGAAAAAATAATAATTTACAAAGTTAGCTGACTATTCAAAACCAATAAATCAACCACACAACAAGCAAAAATGATAAATGTATTGAGTGACCACTGTCCTTGTTAATGACCTAATAGTGTAAGCAACAAAATGATTTATGTCACGGGATAATACGTGTTTAATCAATGCCAAAATGTTGACTTAACTTGTGTTTTTAATTGCTTATTTCATCAAAACTACTCTTATTTCACACATGAAATTGAGCACACACATGCACCGTGTCTTATTGCTTTAGTCAGAGTAAAAAATATCGTGATGATACACATAATAAAAATTAACTTTGCTTTCGATGAAATTGTGGTAAATTTCGGGTAAACTTTTAGTCTTACTAAAATGCTGAAATAATTATACTAAAATAACTTAAATACTTTCCGCTTTTGTTAAATGATATATTTAATTTATAAACTATATTATAAGTATTATTTTAACCACCATGCAAAAAGAGCGTAGTAATTTTCTTTTTCACGTTACAGATTTCCCTTACAATACGGGGGTACCCCGTAAAAACACGAAATTAAGAAAATCGTAACCATGGGAACTTACGACGACAAATCATGATTGTAAAATATAATGATTTTCCTATAATTTGCAAAAAAATTAGCCGTGTATTATCCGTTAACTTAAACTCGATAACTAGATGACGTTTTGGACACTGGGCACCCTACTAATTGTACCAACTTGAAATACGAATTTGACGATAATATTTATATATGCAATTACATTGACTGTTTAGCCTTAGTACTTTTTTTCCATAAGACATCGAAGAAATGCTCTTATATCTGAATTTAAAAATAGTTTTGCACGAATAGTTTGCCTGCGACATTTATAATTTTAAGAACCTACCAAGTGCCAAAGATTATTCCATTCTGTATCCACAGTTCTTGGTACTCTGACATGGCCTATTTCTTGTTGAACCCATTTAATCTACAAATAAATATAAACATATAAACCAATGTTGAAATACAAACGTAGTCATTTCGGAATACTAGTCTTACTACATCGAAGAACTCATTATATGCATATGTAAAGGTTGGCGGCTGTTAAAACGTTTAAACCTGCTTCATTTGTTTGCACCTGTCCTAAGGCAGGAACCTGTTTCAGTGGTTGTCGTTTGTTGATGTGGTTCTTAGGTGTTTCTCGTTTTTTATATAGATTAGACCGTTGGTTTTCCTGTTTGAATTGTTTTACACTAGTTATTTTGGGGCCCTTTATAGCTTGCTGTTCGGTGTGAGCCAAGGCTTTATGTTGAAGGCCGTACTTTGACCTTTAGTTGTTTACTTTTTACACATTGTGACTTGGATGGAGAGTTGTCTCATTGGCATTCATACCACATCTTCTTATTTCTATTAACCCAATTACTTAGTAGAATCAATATCGAACATACAAACTTTTGTGTCTTCGTGAATCAAATGTTACTACTCGGACATTCTCGCAAATGGCCGATTAGTTAATATTGTTCGATTAATGCTTTAAAGACATATTACTAGTATTCTGATTGTACATGTAATACAAACCATGTGTCCACGCAAATCTTACCAGAATCTAACATCGCTTCGTTCTAATTTCTGTTTTAAAGACCTTTTGAGAGTTTCTGGTTTTGTCCAAATGATACACACCTTCAAAAATCTTAAGACTGAAATTTTTTTTATTGGCTGATGTAAATATTAAGTTTTTTTCGTGCATTACTACCTATTATGAACTGAAATCAATGTAAACTTCAGTGGGTATTTATTTGTCATGTTTTCACCACTGCCTGATTTTTCGGCAGATTGGCGCTTAAACTTTCCTATTATGTTTCCCTTATTCTACTTGTTGGACATCATCACAAGAGTGTCCCGTTTTAGTAAAGGAGAGGGTTTTTAGAAACACCTAATCGCTATTTATTCCATTCCGGGTAAGTTCTAAAATGACACAACTTTTTCATCCAGTTGAAGCTATCTGGGAACCTGTTTAAACAATGCACCATGCATGATACTTTTTAATGAGACCTGTTTAAAACATCGTAAATACTTCAAACAAAATATATCGAAGAAGTGGATCATAATCTATCAAAGTTTCCTATTGATCGCTTTCTAAATTTTTCCCTCCCTCAGCTCGTTACTGATGACCTTTGTTTTTTTGCCTGTTGACCCAAACAGAAAGTTGTCTAAAAGACTGTTTTTTTCCGGATTGGACTAAATAGTGATAAGGTGTATTGGGGTGAGGGACATGTGTTCGTGATTTTCACCATATAAATTTAGTTATTTTAAAATTGAATTTTCCTAATAAATAAAAAATCCCCTTAATATATAAAAAAGCTATACTATATGCAGAAAATATCAAAGAAAAAGAAGCACATTGAATTCAAACACATGCAATGTTGATAATAATTGACAATCATGGTAAAAATATTGTTATATAGTACCTTACACATGTTGTATACTTTAATCTAAAACTATAAAATTGAAATTTACATCAAATTGACAAAAACAATTAAAACCAATCATAAAGTAGGTTTTTTTTAATAGTCTTATTCAAAGAGGTATAGGTCACAGAGCAATGTTCAAGCTACAGGTTGTGCAACATTGTCAGATTTTATATAGATTATTTATCGAAAGACCACTTTGTATGAATAGAAGGAAAACTAAGTGATAGAATTTAAAAAGGAGAAGATAGCTCTTATAGTGTGAATCCAAAAAAGAAAAAGAAAAATTGGGGTCAACAGACTCGTTTACTTGCTAGAAAAAACAAAGAATATAATATATATTTCTGCATATTCCTTGGAAAAATTAAATTATGAGTTAACTCCCTTATATCGCTTAGTTAAAAACAATTCCAATCAAAAATGATTATTATGTTTTTGTAAAAACCGTCGTAATAATAATACAAATTATACATATTTCTTCATTTTAATAACAGTTTTACAAATTTGCATATTGTATTAATGGTATTGACCGATTGTGTTCTTCTATTTAACAATCCAAGATGGCGACAGACACCCGTTCTATGCAACTTCCGAAGCAAGGATGTCGGCTCTCTTGAAGTTCTGCATTTAGTTGCTTCTGTCCTTGCTTGGAATTTTCTGTTCTATAGAGATAACATATGAAGTAAAACTAACTAAATGTTATCCTAATACAGACATGTTTTGTCTCCCAATTTAACAAATTGATTGTTTATCAAGTACAATTTGGAGTTGACGGTTTCGTGAAGTCAGTGGTAGTATTTGAAAATCGTTAATCCCATTGCCTTTCCTTAAAACAGTACATTTATTTTCAAATGAACGTTTTACGTTAATTGACGTTTGTGCAACACTGTCAAGGGCTATAATTCCGAAGAAAATACAAAAGTCAAGCAATGACCGAGATATATACCATGCTTCACATGTAAAGATTTGTTAATTTGTTTTCGTCTTATACATCATTCAGTAAAATGATGTCAAATTGATTTTTTTTTTCAAATACTTATTTTTGATTTGTTTTATGCATTTGCCCGTATTTCTAGAGAAAAGGTTTTTTGGTCATCAGTATGATATTAAAAGAAGGCCCAGAGCGTGAAAACTTCATTAAAGAAGTACATGATAATGTCAACCCATATACTTTTTATTCAAGAGACCATGACATAAACTTTTCAAAATGTCATTTTACCTCAAAAAGTATAATGTGATACCGTTATATGTAGAGATGGACTTTAAAAATGTAGTAACTTGGGCAATGAAATAAAATTTTGTCAAAAGACATGCATGACATTATACAATGGCGTAATTCGCTAAATCGAGGACTTAGTATGTAGATCTACATTTGTATGGAGTAACATGGGAGAAAAGTTCACTGATCTGAGTAGTATTGGTCCGTTGATCCGGTGTCCGTTGATCTGGATTTATCAAAGGAACGTTCCAAGGTCATAAGCAAATTATACACTATTACTGTATTTTTTTCCAATGTTGATATAATCGAGCAATTCTACCACATCTTTTTGTTCAAATTATCACCTTTTATCGTGTTTAGTTTTAAAGAATTTTCATTTTCATTAACCAAGGAAACGTTGATGAGTATTCTTCTACAAACTCGGTCACACACCTTAACAGAAGATGAATATTTCTAACCAATTGACATATATACTTCTACACATTTTTGTCATATTCTAACCTCGGACAGTGGTGTTGCAGCACAACATGTTAAGATCAAACTGTAAAAATCAGTTGCAAATGGCTTAACTGTGTAAATCGGTACGAAACACAAATAAACCAACTAACATAAAAACAATTATAGACACAAAGCACCGATATAAGAGTACGTACAGTTACTGAAAGCTAGTTCAAAGCCAATTACAACTAATAAATAAATCATGACTTTGTTTTCCCAGGCTAAAGTATCAATCAATACACATCCAACAGATTTCGTGTTAATAAGACGTCATAAACATTCATAAATTGCAAGCAAATTGAGCCTTTTTAACGATATGAATTTGGCGCGATATTGTATATTTGGCTAAACCAGTAAGGCAAAATAATTCATTGATCGGGTATCGAAAACCCAGTGATATACCCCTTTCTGAGTAATATATACCAAGTTTCTAGGAGAACATAAACATTGTTGACGCTATTTACTTCCGTTTTATGGTGTTGCATTTTTTTAGTGCATTCATTATACTCATACTGTCTAAATTGTAAAATGTGATGATTAAAAAATAACAAATAAATACATTAATTATAATATATCAATCACGTATTATGCAAGTTGATTAAGATAAAGGAATACATTTTTCATTTATTAATTATGTTTCATTTTTTTTTACTTTCAGCGCTCGTCCAAATGTGTAAAATTGAGAATGGAAATGTGGAATATGTCAAAGAGACAACAACCCGACCAAAGAGCAGATAACAGCCGAAGACCACCAATGGGTCTTCAACGCAGCGAGAAAATCCCGCACCCAGAGGCGGGCTTCAGCTGGCCCCTAAATAAAAATGTGTACTAGTTCAGTGAAAATGGACGTCATACTAACCTCCAAAACATATAAATGAACTAAAATTAAAAAACATACAAGACTAACAAAGGCCAGAGGCTCCTGACTTGGGACAGGCGCAAAAATGCGGCGGGGTTAAACATGTTTGTTTATCCAAAAGCGAATATGAAGTAATAAGTAATTGTTGATTCGATCTTGAATACCCAAATTTTTTTTTTCGTATTTAATATCTTCTCCTGTCAAGGACATGTTTCCAATTATATATCTCATTCTAGCCAATGAAATCTGATCAACATCATAAAGCAACCACCAATAAGGACCGATTTTTGTTACGCAATAATTTCGAATTTGGAGTGATTATCATATGAAACTTATTATAGCTTTGATGTAAAGCAGTAATAAAATAAATCATACAAATTACTCCAATAAATAAAAGTCTTACAAATAAATTGCATTACTGTCTCAAAATCTGTATATTTTATAAATGATCTATACCGATTGTGTTCTGCTATTTTACAATCTAAGATGGCGGAAGACACCAGATCTATCTTAACAGACGTAAAGGCGACTTAATAAGTATACAATTGTGGAAGCCTGGATTTAGACCCGTTCTTAAAATGCGTCCTTTTGACTCTGTGGAAAGTATAAAAAGTTACGAAAAAGAGTGCGACAATTTTTATTTTCTTATTTGTTTTTGTTAGGGACAAACTGAGAAACACAGGAAAAGGTGTGACAACTTACTGTTTCACCATGATATTAAAAAACTTCTATCCCATCCATACTAAACAATAAGAAAGTTTAAGGCTTGTATTGTTAATATTTTTTTATTATATTATTATGTTTTTTGCGATTCGTATTAATTGAAACGCACTCTGGGTACTTTAATTTGGAATAAAAGATATTTGTATTTGTAATGTATAATTACCAAATAAGAAAATAATTTCGATTTTTAAATTTGAAACCAAAATGTGACTATTTTACAACTAGTGTGCCTTTAAAATGTCTTGCCACCTAATAATGATGCAACCTGCATTGCTACACAAGATTTCAATGTCCAATGAGCGGTCTCGTCTATGTGTATGTATTCAGTGAATATTCATATGGCTAATAAATTGATTTCATGCAAATGACTATAATAGCTGTGAATTATTTTAGCTGTGAAATACAAATAAATGTGAATTATTATAGCTGTTAATCATTTAATTATCATAGCGCTTCAACCGATGTCAGTCAAAGTTAGTCCATCTATTTAGTAATTGTGTTAAGGGTATACCAGATATGGAACTGCAGCATCATGGGTAGTAAATGAAACCACGTGATAGAGGAGATAACAACACTATAAAACATAAATAGTCTTACCCCTGGACTTCGTCTCAATAGATTTACATCAGTGTCTTCTCTAATAGTACTCAGTTTTTCTTTTGTTCTTGTCTGACGGATCTGCGCTTTGATATATACTTCATGTCCTATCCGAAACTGAAAGAATTCGAAAAAAAAGAAAGAACGTCAATCAACATGCGTCTATTCTGAAATAATTCGAAAAAAAGAGTGAACATCAATCGATATTCGTGTATTCTGAAATAATTCGAAATGAAGAGTGAACATCAATCGGTATTCGTGTATTCTGAAATAATTCGAAAAAAAGAGTAAACATCCATCGATATTCGTGTATTCTGAAATAATGCGGAAAAAAAAGAGAAAACATCAATCGATATTGGTGTATTCTGAAATTAATTCGAACAAAAAAGAGTGAACATCAGTCGACATTCGTGCATTCTGAAATAATTCGAAAAAAGAGTGAACAACAATCAACTTTCGTGTATTCTGAAATAATATCAATTTCATTTTTGTCGAGCCTGCGACTTTTGTCGCAAAAGCGAGACATAGCGATCCTACATTCCGTCGTCGTCGTAGTCGTCGTCGGCGGCGTCCACAAATATTCACTCTGTGGTTAAAGTTTTTGAAATTTTAATAACTTTCTTAAACTATCCTGCATTTCAACCAAACTTGGACAGAAGCTTGTTCATGATCATAAGATAGTATCTAGAAGTAAATTAAAAAAAAAATCCTGTTTTTCAGTATTTTACTCATAAATGGACTTAGTTTTTTGCCAGTTACATGTAACATTACATTCACTCTGTGGTTAAAGTTTTTCAAATTTTAATAACTTTCTTACATTCCTAGATTTGTACCAAACTTGGACAGAAGCTTGTTTATAATCATAAGATAGTATCCAGAAGAAAAATTTTGTAAAAAAAAATCCTGTTTATCCGTATTTTACTCATATATGGACTTAGTTTTTCTGCCAGTTAACATAACATTCACTCTGTGGTTAAAGTTTTTCAAATTTTAATAACTTTCTTAAACTATCCTGGATTTGTATCACACTTGGACAGAAGCTTGTTTGTGATCATAAGATAGTATTCAAAAGTAAATTTTGTTAAAACAAAATCATGTTTATCCGTATTTTACTTATAAATGGACTTAGTTTTTCTGCCAGTTAACATTACATTCACTTTGTGGTTAAAGCTTTCAAAATTTCAATAACTTTCTTAAACTATCCTGGATTTGTACTAAACTTGGACAGAAGCTTGTTTAGGATCAAAAGCTAGTATCTAGAAGGAAATTTTGTAAAAATTTATTTCCGTTTTTTCCGCATTTTACTTATAAATGGACTTAGTATATAATACATATTTGTTTAGGGGTCAGCTGAAGGACGCCTCCGGGTGCGGGAGTTTCTCGCTGCATTGAAGACCCATAGGTGGCCTTCGGCTGTTGTCTGCTCTATGGTCGGGTTGTTGTCTCTTTGACACATTCCCCATTTCCATTCTGAATTTTATTAGTTTTATTCCAGTAAACATTACGTACAGTCTGCAGTTAAAGTTTTTAAAACATTTATTAGATTCATAAACCTTCTTGGATTTTTACCAAACTTGAACTGAACTTCTTACAATCAAAAGATAGTATCTAAAGGAAAATTTTTAATAATTTTTTCCCCATTTTTGTTGAGCCTGCGACTAACAGCAAAAGTAGGCGAGACACTGGGTTCCGCGGAACCCTTACAAATTTTTTATAATACTCATAGGAATCCGTTACCTAATAATTTAAGTATAAGACAGAAACATTTTTTTTTATTGATTTACAATAAACGATTTGATTAATTTAATACACGAACCAGTGAAATTGCAAATATGGGTGTTCTTCGTTAAACAGTTTAATCAAATTGAAAAAAAATAATATTTATTGAATTATGTCAGACAATCTGTGTTTGCTGTGGCCATTTAATATATTCATCATAGACAGCAGGGTTAAAATTTTGTACGCCAGACGCACGTTCAGTCTACAAAAGTCTCATCAATGACGCTCGAATCAAAAAAGTTAAAAGGTCAAATCAAATACGAAGCTGAAGAGCATTGCGGATCCCAAATTGTGAAAGGTTTTTACAAACACAGCAAGATAAAAGACCAAATAGGGAAAAAAATAGTAAATTGTCGTCAAGCCAAATAATTCCTATAAGGCGTAGACCGACGATTTTAATTATTGGTGGCCTCGGTGGCCGAGTGGTCCAATTAGTCTAACTACTGTATCACTAGAATGTCAACACTGAGGTTTTGAGTTCGAATCTCCTATGTGGCAGTGCGCTCGACTTCAATCTTAATTAACTAGGAGTTTTCCTACCGAAAGTCTGGGCACTACGGCTTCCTCCGCCAATAAAAACTGAACGCAGTGAAATAGCAACTGTTGCTGAAAGTGGCGTTTAACATAAATCAATTGAATCAAATCAATTATTGAGATTAGTTATTATAATTTATTATAGATCTTCAGAGAAGATGTTTGTAAAATTTAACGGACGACGACGACGGAAGACATCGGACGACCGATGACAATGGACGCCGGGCGCCAAGTGGAGAGAATAACTCACTTGGCCCTTTAGACCAGAAGGGCTAAAATGTAATAGTTTTACTAGGTCACTTCATGCATACCGGATATTCTTCTATTTACTATTTTAGTTATTACATATATATTTCAAGTATTTATACATCCTTGACTTTCTTTTTTCTTTTCTTTTTGGCTCTGAGCGTTCCCGATGATGGTAAATCCAGAACAACGCTTTAGACTCAACAAATGTATAACGTTTTATTTTGATTTGCTGTATTAGGTATGAATTACCTTTTTTTTACTTAGGGAAAGATCAGATAATTATCTTTATTTATCTTTATTTTGGCAATAAAACCATTACCACATTCTTTGCGATATAAAAAAGGAAAAAAAATACCTAGGGGGCAATGAAGGTCGTAGGCAGTTTTAGCAAGAAAATTCAAAATTACTGTAAGACATTTTAACGCGACAATATAGCCTGGCGCGCTGCTACGTTTACGTCAAAACGCCCGGGCGAACACATGAATTTAGAAGAAAAAAATATTTAGTCTAGATAAATTAAAAGAACTGGTTAAAATCACACAAATTTTGTATGACTTGTAATTGAAGATAAAAGAAGAGAAATTTACTTTTTAACCAAATGGTGACACCCTACCCCTGTTTTTTTTTTTAATTAATATTGTATTTATATTGTGTCATAGATCAAATTTATTCGTATAGTGTATGTTTACTTGTTTTTGTTAATATGTCTTTTTGATCGAGTTATGCCACTTCAATTGATATTTTATAGTGTGTTTTTCTATGTTGTAATGTTACACTACTGTTTCAGGTTAGGATTAAGGTTGGCGCCTGTTTAAACGTTTAAACCCGCTGCATTTGTTTGCACCTGTCCTAAGTCAGGAACCTGTTGTACAGTTGTTGTCGTTTGTTGATGTGGTTCATAAATGTTTCTAGTTTTTTCTGTAGTTTTTCCTGTTTCAATTGTTTTTCACTAGTCATTTTGGGGCCCATTATAGCTTGCTGTTCGGTGTGAGCTAAGGCTCCGTGTTGAAGGCCGTACTTTGAGCTATAATTTGTTACTTTTTACACATTGTAACTTGGATGGAGAGTCGTCTCATTGGCACTCATACCACATCTTCTTTTTTCTACATATTAATTATATGTTTATTTTCTGTCTAAGTCGGAATCTACTGTGAATTGTATACAGTTTCCTATTGTTTAATGCAATTTAACATCCGCTGATATACGATCGGCGTCGTCAGATCGGTTGTTGCATGCATATGCGCGGCTTTTAAATATAATATTTGACTCAGGTCATATACCGGAGACGTGGCTCTCAGGAAGTATATATCCTATATACAAGCAAATAGGAGATAAATCTGACCCAAGTAATTACAGACCAATAACATTACTTAGCTGCTTCGGGAAATTATTTACTTCCATATTGAATGATAGATTTAACAAATTCTCCGACGAGTTTTCTATTATTTACCCAATCAATGTGGATTTCGGAAAAACTTCTCAACTCTGGATAATTTATTTACGCTGCACGGTCTGTTCGAATTATTTAGAAAACAGAAAGAATTAAGGGAGCTACCATTTGATTTTTATGGGGGGGGGGGGGGGGGGGGGGGGGGAGGGGCTAGGATGAAATTTGAAAAAAATAGGCAGGACAGGAGTTTTAAGTAAAAAAAAAAGGCAGGATGAGACACTTGCAAAAAAAAAAGTCAGGACGACAATTTAGGTAAAAAAAAGTCAGGGTTAACTAAAAAAAAAAAATGGCAGGACCTAATAGAGTGAAAAATAAAATTATTTCATGTGTCCATTAATGGAATTTGTCCATAAAAATGTGAGAAATTTAGATGAAGTCAAAATAATTATTAGAACGACAACATTGAAACGGAGACTTCTTTTTTACTATCTTTTAAGTTTTTGATTTTTCAATTGAGAATGTTCAATTGCATTACAATCAAAACACAACCTTTTTCTCGACATTTCAGAGGGGAATATGAAGTTTTGTTCAATGTCAAAAATCAGTACAAGAAAAATTTAGCTCTTAAATAACGGCACACTGTATAATATATTACAAAGGCAATATTACAATAAACAATATAAAACAAAGAATGCTAAAAATCAGCGGCTCTTTTCACAAAAAATCTTAAGAGTAAAAATACTCGTAAGTCATACACATTTCAGTATAACTTACGATCAATTTTAAACGTATTACTAAGATTTTTTGTGAAAAGAGTCGCTGGTCGTTAGTATCCGAACGACACACAAATCTAACGGGACACAGAAAAAGATCTGATTTAAATTAGATTGTATCTAGACCTACCTCTAATTTCATTTTACTACCTTATCAATTGAATATGTTTATAGAACATTTCTTTGATCTAATATGTTTCTAAATTTTAAATACATTTGTCCCACAAGAATAAGAAAAACGCTTTTATTGTTGTTCTTCGTCTAACAGTTATTGTATCCTACCTGCTCAATATACTCAAATCCTGGATATTCCTTATTAAACCATATTTTTGGATCGTCTACTCTTGATGTTGTGAATACAATCCTGTCAGTAAATTCTCCATCTCTAAAATCGGATCTTCTAAAACCAAACACCGAATGGAACAAGTATATTAAACTAATAAGCGAAAAATAAAAATTCATGTTTGTTTAATTCAAAAGGCTATTGTTTTGAAAAATCTATATTTTTCGGAATATGTCACACTGAGAATGTGAATACATCTACGTGTTACTCTGACCAAAGATTTTTAAAAATATTATCAATAGTTTATCTATATATATATATATTATTGATACACACGTGATTAATACACTTCAGAAACTTTACTCTGTCATTGGTTAGTGAATTTAAATTTTTTTTTTAATAGTCGTAGATGTATATTTATCTTACCCCCTATGCCTTTCTAGGAGTATGATTGGTTAAAAGCAACCGCGTGGAGACCGTGTGTATTTCATATGGGGTTAGTATGCGGGGCTTATTTTAATACACGGTTAGTAATGGTGTTACGTCCTTTTATAAAAACAATACGTTGTTGAGGTATAATCTGAAAGGTTTCAACAGACGAAGAAATTGATGATGAACGATTGAAATAAATTCATAAAACACATTTAAAGCTAACAAGTTGTTATTGTTGGCATTTGTTTATGTATTGACCAATGGAAGTTGGTTCTTAATGCTAAGTATTGAAGACTTAATCACTTTGATAAGCCACTAGTATAATTACCATATGTTAAGATAGTCGGTAAGATAAATTCGTAAAATTGGTATGGTCATTGCACAAGATGGTATCTAACTTATTTTCTGTTTATAATGTTGCTTTACGGCAATATAGCACAGCATGATATCAAATGAGCGGGTTAAGTTCTTTGATCTAAAAAGACCAAATAACTTAACCTGTTCATTTGAAATCTTGCCGTCATACACTCGCAGCTACTGAAAGAAAAACAAAAGTACTTAACCTGCTCTTTTGAAATCTTGCCGTTCTACACTCTGAACACTCACAGCTACTGAAAGAAAGACAAAAGTACTTAACCATTAGAAAACATGCCATGATACACTCTGAACACTCACAGCTACTGAAAGAAAGATCAAAGTAATTAACCATTTGAAATCATGCCGTCATACACTCTGAACACTCACAGCTACTGAAAGAAAGACAAAAGTACTTAACCATTAGAAATCATGCCGTCATACCCTCTGAACACTCATAGCTACTGAAAGAAAGACAAAAGTACTTAACCATTAGAAATCATGCCGTCATACACTCTGAACACTCACAGCTACTGAAAGAAAGATCAAAGTAATTAACCATTTGAAATTATGCCGTCATACACAATGAACACTCACAGCTACTGAAAGAAAGATCAAAGTACTTAACCATTAGAAATCATGCCGTCATACACTTTGAACACTCACAGCTACTGAAAGAAAGACAAAAGTACTTAACCATTAGAAATCATGCCGTCATACCCTCTGAACACTCATAGCTACTGAAAGAAAGACAAAAGTACTTAACCATTAGAAATCATGCCGTCATACACTCTGAACACTCACAGCTACTGAAAGAAAGATCAAAGTAATTAACCATTTGAAATTATGCCGTCATACACAATGAACACTCACAGCTACTGAAAGAAAGATCAAAGTACTTAACCATTAGAAATCATGCCGTCATACACTTTGAACACTCACAGCTACTGAAAGAAAGATCAAAGTAATTAATAAGGCATTTCAAGTTTTAAAAAACTGAAGCGTTACCATAGTGTAATTGCTATATAAAATTAACACAATAGTTCTTTTTACTAGATATGCTCTTTAACGTTTTGGGTTAATGTAATAATATGGTTCTTTTAGAAGTTTATTACAGCACATATAACATATTCTGGAAAAATTGAATATATCACTACGAAATGCATACAATGCTTTTCGTTTTGTTGGATTGCTGTCTCATAAACTAATACTCCAGACCACTTAAAACTCGCAATGAGGCAACTATGAAATGCCTCGTGTATTTTAAACATAGTAAAAACACCACTTCACAAAAGGAAAAAAAGTACATATTCCAACAATTATAAGTACATTAAAAATAGATTCACATGTAACATTCATAATGAGTAAATTGGATCCCTATTATGCTTGACTACCCGCCTTATAGAGATGTACTTTAAAAATTAGTACAGTTATATCTATTAAAAATAATCTATAATCATGTCAAAACTAAATTGACTTTGCTATGCCATTTAAACCATTGAAGTGACACACGAAATTTTTAATCGCAGTGTTCATATCATTATAGGTGGGCGCTGGTTTATATGAACGAAAAGAGAGAATGTTAATAACTTAACCCAACTGAGTTACCAAAGAGAGGTTCTTGCTTGTAGGTTTGGAACTAATGATGTTTTAAATTACTTAATGTTCTTAAAAAAATGCTACCTACATGTTTTATTTCCACATCGTGAATTCAAAATAATACGGAGCACAAAAAAAAACTTAACATTGGCACCTTTTTTCTTTCAAAAACAATGAAAAAATAACAAGGATTTAACAAGATTTTCAAATATGGCTTTTTAAACTACATTTAATAAAATTATGAAAGGAAAAGTAGGAGTTAGCGGGCAAAATTTTTAATTGCACTACATGGATAAAATCAGAGGATTCCAAATATCTGGCAAAAAATCAAAAACAAGACGAGCGAACATCCTTAACTCACTATTTTTTCAACAAATTTCTATACCAAGTCAGAAATAGCTGTTTGCCATTGATGTAGTCGAGCGGTCTAGCGTTTGATTTTGTCAGGTTTTAGGAACTTCCCCCTTTTTGAAATAACCTTGGAGTTCCGATATTTTTTCTGTATTCTTGGGAGAATTTCTGACTGTGTGATACATATAAAAATAAGAAAATGTGGTATGATTGCCAATGAAACAAATCTCCACCGAAGACCAAATGACGTAGAAGTTAATAACTATATAGGTAACCCATACAGCATAGTAAGTTATAAAAGGCCCCGAAATGACAATTCAAACGAGAAAACTAACGGCTTGATTTATGAACAAAACAATAAACAAAAAACAAGTATATATACAGCAACAAACGACAACCACTTAGTTACAGGCTCCTGGCTTGGGACAGGCACATACCGACAATTGCGGGGTTAAACCCACGACCTCATGCACTCGAGGCGAACACGCTACCACGAGACCACCGAGGCGGTATTAAATTTTTGTATCAGATGTTGTTTCGATGGGTCTTTGCTGATTTTAGTCATAAATTGTAACTCGTAACAATACAGAAACAGGGCCGCAATAAGTGGTGCACAGTTTGTCCCCATTGGAATTCCGATAACTTGATGATATACGGAACCTCCATAGCGAAGAAAAATGGTATCTAGTAAAAATTCAAGAGCAGTTATCGTATCAAAGCAGGTCCAATTGACATAATTCTTTTGTTTGTTGTTACTAAAAAAATACCTAAAAGAGTTCGAACATATATATTTGCATTCTGACTTTTTAAATGCCCATTTGATTAGGTATGTGATTTTTTTCCAATTGAGATTATTAGTCAAAGTGGTATATAGGGTAGAAAAATTAAAACTTTGAACAGACTTGAAATCACCAAAATGAACATGCAATTTATCAAGTACTTCCAACGAATTTCTTACACTTCTAAAGTAATTAATTTCACTATTTTCAAAGGCCTTTTTTAAACAATTTATTACCAGGTTTTTGATTGTACAAAGTGTACTAGAAAGTAGAATTGACAGTTTAGTAGTTGAACAATGATTTGAAGACTAAATAAATCTATATTTGTAAGGTGTTTTGTGCAGCTTCGGAAGCTAGTGCATAGTTAGAAATTTCATAATATTCGGTTTTGCTTGTAAAGAGGCTAAATGTTTATGTTTGTTACAGATGTCATTTTCCGAAAATGGAGTCAGTTGGAATGTTGGTGAATTGGTGATTTCCTTTTGCAGAACCTCAATGTAAAATTTACGTCAAACAATAATGATATTAATGGCAGCCTTATCAGCCTGGACAAAAACAAATTCCTTGGCGATTTTTTTAGGTTATATTTGATACGAGAAATAGGGCTATTGTGGTTGTTGTTAGGAGTAAAATGTTCTTTAAAATGTTAAATACAAATATCAACTATGTTCATTACTGAATTAAAAAAAAAAAATACAAGGATTTTTTGTCAGCTTTTTCTCGTTTTATCCATTGATAAAAATCTATTTATAAAAAGTACTGCTATATGGTAAATCGTGAATACAAAGCATTAGATGAGAGTTTTGGTGTAGGTAATTTTTCATGTTAATCTATACAAATAAAAAATTGTACACCCAAGTGGAATTAACGCTCGACTTAAAAGAAAAGTTGATCATTTATCCAAGAATCGAGAGATTACTGTGCTGTTGTATATGTATCCCGCAGATCTAGTATCTAGCCAAATACTAGTTTGGTACTTATCTAAGTTGTCAATATCTGACACGAATTATCTTTATAAACGCTCTCTGGAAAAGAAGATACATTATCGAATATACGACTTTGCATCAGGGGCATATGTCTCTCAGGCTGTAGATATACACGTTTACTTTCAGTATACTATGTACTATCCCGACCCAGTTAAATGAAAACTCAACGAATGATTAGATAAAAATGGATAAAAATACAACCATCAAATAACAGTAAAATGAAATACCAAAAACTTACACAACCATTAAATAACGGCGAAATAGATCATATAACAAACACACAACCTTTAAATAGTGAAATTGATACAAAAACACACAACCTTCCAAAATAACAATGAAATGGAATGTAAAACAAACAACCATCAAATATGTAACAGTGCAATATTCACAAACACACAACCATCAAATAACAGTGCAATGGATACTAAAAACACACATCTTGGGAGATAACTGTATTGTATTTAAAGATTAGCCTTGGTAAAACGTATATTTTAATGTCGCAAATTGAGTTTACCTAGCAACGCGTAGCAGAGCTTTGTAAACGGATATTTGCGACAGTAAAATCAAGCTTTACGAAGACTAAGCTTAAAATACAATACAGTTATCTCCATTCTAATGCTACATATTGAAATAAATTTCATTTTAGTAATTATTTTGGCTCAAAAATACCATAAACGAAAAAATAGTGAAATAGATACCAAAAATACACAACCATCAAATAACAGTGAAATTGATACAAAAACACACAACCTTCAAATATCAGTGAAATGGATACAAGAAACACTCAACCATCAAGTAACAGTGAAATAGATACCAATAATACATAACCATCATATAATAGTGAAATAGATACAAAAATCACACAACCTTCAAATAACAGTGAAATAGATAAAAAAAAAACAAAACCGTCAACTAACAGTGAAAAAGATACAAAACACAACCATCAAATAACAGTGAAATAGATACAAATACACACAACGTTCAAATAACAATGAAATATATACAAAAAACCACATAACCATTAAATGAAAACCAAAAACACACAACCTTCAAATAACAGTGAAATAGATACAAAAAAACACTCAACCTTTAAATTACAGTGAAATAGATACAAAAACACACACTCATCATATAACAGTGAAATAGATACAAGAAACACACAACTATCAAAAAACAGTGAAATAGACACCAAAAACATACAAACTTTTAAAACATTGAACCGCATTTTTGCGCCTGTCCCAAGTCAGGAGCCTCTGGCCTTTGTTAGTCTTGTATTTTTTTTTTTTTTAATTTTAGTTGATTTATATATTTCGGAATTTAGGGTGACGTCCATTTTCACTGAACAAGTACACATTTGTGTTAAGGGGCAAGTTGAAGCCTGCCTCCGTGTGCGGGATTTTCGCGCTGTGTTGAAGACCCATTGGTGGCCGTGGGCTGTTTTCCGCTCTTTGGTCGGGTTGTTGTCTCTTTGACACATTCCCCATTTCCATTTTCAATTTTAACTAGATACAAAAATTACAAAACCATCAAATGACGGTGAAATAGATACGAAAAACAAACAACTTTCAAATAACAGTGAAATTGTTACTAAAATACACAACTTTCAAATACCAGTGAAATAGATACAAAAAAAACACAAAAACCTCAAATGACAGTCAAATGAAATACCAAAAACACACAACCATTAAATAACGGTGAAATAGATACAAAAACACACAACCTTTGAACAGTGAAATAGATACTAAAACACACAACCTTCAAATAACAGTGAAATAAACACGATAAATACACAAGCAATAAATAACAGTGAAATAGATACGATAAATACACAAGCAATAAATAACAGTGAAATAGATACGATAAATACACAAGCAATAAATAACAGTGAAATAGATACATAAACACACAACCTTCAACAACAGTGAAATAGATACAAAAATACACAACCTTCAAATACCAGTGAAATAGATTCTAAAAACACACAACCATCAAATAACAGTACAATATTCATACAAACAAAAGCATCAAATAACTGTGAAATAGATACCGAAAACACACAACCATTAAATAACAGTGAAATAGATACAAAAACACACAACCTTTAAACAGTGAAATAGATAACAAAAACACAACCTTCAAATTACAGTGAAATAGATACCAAAAACACACAATCATCATATATCAGTGAAATAGATACAAAAAACACACAACCTTTAAACAGTGAAATAGATACAAAAAAAAACACAACCTTCAAATTACAGTGAAATAGATACCAAAAACACACAATCATCATATATCAGTGAAATAGATACCCAAAACCTACAACCTTCAAATAACAGTGAAATAGATACAAAAATCACATGTCATAATAGTATTTTATGACCTGAACAAACTACAAATTGGACACTTAAAAATTTTACACATCTTGTTAATATTCAACACTGAAACTGGACAAAACATATGAATGCAGCAATATAAATAAGTTATCCGAGTCAGAAATGGTGTTTCATTATGTCGGCAGTTGATCTTTTGAATGGTATATGTTACAGTAC
Source organism: Mytilus californianus (assembly GCF_021869535.1). NCBI lineage: Eukaryota > Metazoa > Mollusca > Bivalvia > Mytilida > Mytilidae > Mytilus > Mytilus californianus. The sequence continues at coordinate 16,631,218 of NW_026262626.1, forward strand.
ATGGTCGTATTATATAGTCGCTTTTTACGTCAAAAAACGGTCCCTTCAGCACAACACCTTCCACCCCCCGCCCACCCAAAACCAACCCACCCAAATAATGATAAACTTGATTTCGATAATCATTAACAAATCATCAATTGTTAAACCTTGTCCATGTTTGAGGGGAGAGGGATTGCAACAGCTCCAAACCCAAATAAGTCACGAAAATTTTAGAGTAAACAGGAAAAGGTAGGGTAGGTAGAGTTGTAGGTAATATAACTGTTTTGACCATAAATGCACAGAACATGTACTTAAGCTTAAGCTGGAGTAGCAATGCACCACTACCTTTACCTTTAAAGATCGCATGTTTAATACTAGACTAAGTAATTGCAAAGAAAGTGACTTATATTATGGGGTTCTGAACAGGATTTGCTTTACCTCTGTGTATTTGTTTTTTTTTTGTGTATTCTATAATTAACCTTTTGAATCATGACAAATTCTAACATACATTAATACATGTATTAATAACTGTTTTTACCTAAACTGCACAGAACATGTACTTTGTTACCACCTTCGCTTAAGCTGGAGTTGTTATGCACCACTCGATTAGCAAAAAGTATGGAGTTATTTTCACTTGATAAAAACATCAATAGACATCTCCAATATAGTTTTAATTCACTAATCATGCGATTCTAATTCCCAATTTATATCTACAAAAGACCGTTCAAGAAATCAAATATAGTCTCGCCGGATATCTTATAATAAAGTTAATAAAGTCACCGTTCTCCCTTCTTCTTTGGCATTTAAAATTTTAATTGAAAATCAAATACTGTAAAAAGAAAAAAGGAAAAACTACCTTTAACTTTACCTTTAAAGATCACATGTTCAACTAGACTAAGTGATAGCAAAAAATGTGACTTACATTATGGGGTTCTGAACGGGATTTGCTTTACCTCTGTGTATTTGTTTTTTTTGTGTGTATTCTATAATCATAAAAAATTCTAACATATAGTTATACATGTAGCTCATGAAAAAATGATATATAATATATAATATATTTGATGATTTCATCTTAAGTTATCTAATTTTTATTAAGAACCCAATTAACGTCTAATATGGAACGAAGTACACAGATTATATCAGTAGCATTCTCCCTCGCCATGTTCGTCCGAATTTAGCAAATTTCTTTACTAACTTCCTAAGTCTACATAAGACAAAACTGTAATATAGATTTGCTTGCTCGCAGTAATTTTTTCTTCTTCTTGCAAACAATAATTCAAGTCATATTAAACTTCAAATCTAAAAACAAAAGTTGAATATGTTTGATATACTTGAATGACTAAATTTTACTTAAAAGCAAGTGAACGTGAATTTTATTGTAAAAGAAAGTCCTTCATATCAAAATCTTCATGCATGTACTGCTATTGATCTATATGTTCTTCCCGTACACGTATTCGCCGATATTTTACTGTATACACTGATCTCCTCTATTTCAAAGTAATGATCAAAAGCTTTTTAAAAGACTGTTATAAATTGATAGTATATAAATAACGGAACTTAAAAAGTAGACAAAAAAAAAAAAAAAAAGAAAAGTCCGTGTCCTTATTTTTGAATATACGGTATGTGGTAAATTGACAATTTGGCGGGATGTTATTCTCTCTAAAAAACACAAAACCATCAAATCACAGTGAAATGAAAACCAAAAACACAGAACCTTCAAATAATAGTGAAATAGATACAAAAAACACACAACTTTAAAAAAAAAAACAGTGAACAAGATACAAAAAAAAACACAACCTTCATATAACAGTGAAATAGATACAAATAACACACAACCATCATATAACAGTGAAATATACAAGAAACACACAACCATCAACTAACAGTGAAATAGACACCAAAAACATACAAACTTTAAAAACATTGTACCGCATTATGCGCCCGTCCCAAGTCAGGAGTCTCTGGCCTTTGTTAGTCTTGTATGTTTTTTTTTTTTAATTTAAGTTTATTTACATATTTCGGAATTTAGTGTGGCGTCCATTTTCACTGAACTAGTACACATTTTTGTTTAGGGGCCAGCTGAAGCCCGCCTCCGTGAGCGGGATTTTCTCGCTGTGTTAAAGACCCATTGGTGGCCTTGGGCTGTTTTCTGCTCTTTGGTCGGGTTGTTGTCTCTTTGACACATTCCCCATTTCAATTTTCAATTTTAAATAGATACAAAAATTACAAAAACCATCAAATGACGGTGAACTAGATACGAAAAACAAACAACTTTCAAATAACAGTGAAATTGATACTAAAACACACAACTTTCAAATACCAGTGAAATAGATACAAAAAAAATACACAACCTTCAAATGACAGTCAAATGAAATACCAAAAACACACAACCATTAAATAACGGTGAAATAGATACAAAAAACACAACCTTTGAACAGTGAAATAGATACAAAAACACACAACCTTCAAATAACAGTGAAATCGATACATCAAACACAAAACCTTCAACAACAGTGAAATAGATACAACAAATACACAACCTTCAAATACCAGTGAAATAGATTCTAAAAACACACAACCATCAAATAACAGTACAATATTCATACAAACAAAAGCATCAAATAACTGTGAAATAGATACCGAAAACACACAACCATTAAATAACAGTGAAATAGATACAAAAACACACAACCTTTAAACAGTGAAATAGATAACAAAAACACAACCTTCAAATAACAGTGAAATAGATACAAAAAAAAAAACAACGCAATCATCATATATCAGTGAAATAGATACCCAAAACCTACAACCTTCAAATAACTGTCAAATAGATACAAAGACACATCCATTAAATCACATTGGAATACATACAAAAACACACAACCTTCAAATAACAGTGAAGTAGATACAAAAATCACATGTCATAATAGTATTTTATGACCAGAACAAACTACAAATTGGACACCTAAACATTTTACACATCTTGTTAATATTCAACACTCTTGACACTGGACAACCATCAAATAACAGTGAAATAGATACAAAAAACACACAACCTTTAAACAGTGAAATAGATACAAAAAAAAACACAACCTTCAAATTACAGTGAAATAGATACCAAAAACACACAATCATCATATATCAGTGAAATAGATACCCAAAACCTACAACCTTCAAATAACTGTCAAATAGATACAAAGACACAACCATTAAATCACAATGGAATACATACAAAACACACAACCTTCAAATAACAGTGAAATAGATACAAAAATCACATGTCATAATAGTATTTTATGACCTGAACAAACTACAAATTGGACACCTAAAAATTTTACACATCTTGTTAATATTCAACACTCTTGACACTGGACAAAACATATGAATGCAGCAATATAAATAAGTTATCCGAGTCAGAAATGGTGTTTCATTATGACGGCAGTTGATCTTTTGAATGGTATATGTTACAGTACATGGTCGTATAATATAGTCGCTTTTTACGTCAAAAACCGGTTCCCTTCAGCACAGCACTCCAACCTCCCCCCCCCCCGTCCCAATTATGATAAACTTGATTTCGATAATCATTAACAAATCATCAATTGTAAAACCTTGTCCATGTTGAGGGGAGAGGGATTGCAACAGCTCCAAACCCAAATAAGTCACGAAAATTTTAGAGTAAACAGGAAAATGTAGGGTAGGTAGAGTTGTAGGTAATATAACTGTTTTGACCTTAACTGTACAGGACATGTACATTGTTACCACCTTCGCTTAAGGTGGAGTAGCAACGCACCACCACCTTTACCTTTAAAGATCGCATGTTTAATACTAGACTAAGTAATTGCAAAGAATGTGACTTATATTATGGGGTTCTGAACGGGATTTGCTTTACCTCTGTGTATTTGGTTTTTTTTTTGGGTGTATTCTATAATTAACCTTTTGAATCATGACAAATTCTAACATATATTAATACATGTATTAATAACTGTTTTTACCTAAACTGCACAGAACATGTACTTTGTTACCACCTTCGCTTTAGCTGGAGTAGCTATGCACCACTCGATTAGCAACAAGTAGGGAGTTATTTTCACTTGATAAAAACATCAATAGACATCTCCAATATAGTTTTAATTCACTAATGATGCGATTCTAATTCCTAATTTATATCTACAAAAGACCGTTCAAGAAATCAAATATAGTCTTGCCGGATATCTTATAACAAAGTTAATAAAGTCACCCTTCTCCCTTCTTCGTTGGCATTTAAAATTTTAATTGAAAATCAAATACTTACATTATGGGGTTCTGAACGGGATTTGCTTTACCTCTGTGTATTTGTTTTTTCTTGTGTATTCTATAATCATAAAAAATTCTAACATATATTAATACATGTAGCTCATGAAAAAAATGATATATAATATATGATATATTTGATGATTTCATCTTAAGATATCTAATTTTTATTAAGAACCCAATTAACGTCTACAATGGAACGAAGTACACAGATTATATCAGTAGCATTCTCCCTCGCCATGTTTGTCCGAATTTAGCAAATTTCTTTACTAACTTCCTAAGTCTAAATAAGACAAAACTGTAATATAGATTTGGTTGCTCGCAGTAACTTTTTTCTTCTTCTTGCAAACAATGATTCAAGTCATATTAAACTTCAAATAAAAAAAAAAGTTGAATATGTTTTATATACTTGAATGGCTAAGTTTTACTTTAAAGCAAGTGAACGTGAATTTTATTGTAAAAGAAAATCCTTCATATCGAAATCTTCATGCATGTACTGCTATTGATCTGTTGTCTTCCCGTACACTTATTCGCCGATATTTTACTGTATACAGTTATCTCCTCTGTTTCAAAATAATGATTAAAAGCTTTTTAAAAGATTGTTGTAAACTGATAGTATATAAATAACGGAACTTAAAAAGTAGACAAAATGAAAAGTCCGTGTCCTTGTTTTTGAATACACGGTATGTGGTAAATTGAAAATGTGGCGGGAGACTTTCTCTAGACTTTTCATAAATTTAACATTAAGACTTTTTTTCTTTCAGATGTTAAAAAATTGCTTTTTAAACTATATGTAATAAAATTATGAAAAGAAATGTAGGGGTTAGCAAGCAAAATTTGTATTTGCACTAGATGAACAAAACAAGAGGATTCCGAACATTCGACAAAAATCAATAACAAGAGTAGCGAACATCCTTAACTGAGAGACCTCTCGTTAGAACTTCGGCCACTGCACAGCGTAAATGCAAGGGGAAACCGTGATGAAAGAATGTAAACAAACGAGCACTGGAAGTTAAAGAGTGATAACTGATCTTTAAAAACAAATCTAATACAGAAAATCATTTAAAAATTGTTAATGAAAAGTTTAACGGAAAATATAAAAAAAATATCTTGGCTCTATCAACTTACCTATTTGTCACGGGCTCCACGGTATATAAGATGTGATAATTGTTATAAAAAGATGCATGATTTTACCTCTTTTTTACAGAAGATTTAAAAAAAAATGACATTGATTCTAAATGAAACTGCTGTTCAGTGTTGGGCATAATTTTATTCTTCAAGTGATCATTTCTCTCTCTTCCGATAGGCAACATTACAACATGCGAGATAGGAGGCAGCCACTGTATGTTCCATTTTGATGTGCTGTTTTAGAAATTAGAGGTAGCTTCCTGGCTAAAGTCTTTATTGTGAAGAAGTTTAATGAAAAGAATCATAATTATTTGTTGTTGTAGCCAGTTTGTACATAGTTAAAAACCCTAATCTATATTCATATTTGTTTATCCTGACTTATAACCGTTTTGGAAAACAAATTACACTGGTTTATATGATTTGGCCATTGGCTACTAGTATCATAAAGTAAAAATAATTTGTTTTTATGTTTCAACTTATTTATACCCAAGGCACCAAACTCCAATCAGGCTTTAGGAGTAGAACCAGTTTGGAACCTCAACTTTATACTTAAATCAGTTTGTTCAAACAAATCTCACTTTTTATTTAATAACTTGTCCTTTTGTAAATTAGCAAAACTATAATGAAGTTGTTGATTTGTTGTTTTTTTTACGATTGTGTGACAGACAGAGGGAAACAGGAATAACAGTGCCAATTCAGGATAGCTCATGTCTAGTTCGCAATTTAAAAATCCTGTTTTTGCAAACGCATGTCTGTTGAATACTGATATTGATTTTAAGAAAAATAATTTGTTAATAAGTTGTGCTATTTTTTGCTCATGAATACAGACGTTTTTAATGCCATTACTCGGTTAACCGAGAGACTGGTCGGTTTATCTACCTGAGTATGCGGCTATATGGGCGGTTGGTCTGTTAATCGGGTTGGCTAATGTCTGTTAATCAGGTGTTATCGAGAAAAAGGTCAGTATGTTTCATTGTATAACTTTTTAAATATATTTTTATCATAAAAACTATTCATGTCTGCCAAATTAATTCATTGTACTGAATCCAGTGGTGTAATTATTTTTTTTCTAGCTTTGATAAACGATCTATAAAATGAAAAGGCGGGTTACGCATCAATAAACTTATACACATTTTACACACACAAAATGTACACAAAATGACAAGTTGGTTGAATTTACTTGCAAGCAATATTTTGAACATCGAAAAAAGACAGGCATTATGTTTGTTAACCATATTAATATCATTATGTGAACAATCTACACGAAAATCTGTATTTTGGTGACATAAATCAATTTTTATTAAAAACCTGGTCTGTTAATGGGTCGGATGTATTAAACCCGGTCTTTTAATTGGTCTGTTGAGAGTTATGAATGGCAATAAAAGTATAATTTGATTGCTATATGGGGTGTTATCGGAACACATGGGTAGGCTCAAGACGAGTGGCTAAAATATACGGAAACAACACATGAACAATGAACATAAATTTAGACAATGGAAATTGAAAATTGATAAAAATGGTTTCAAAAAGTGTAATATTAAAGTAATATTAATTTCACCCAAGTATGGTCGCATATATCATGTGGATTCTGTTTCATTGTTATGAATGACACCAATCTGTCATCTACATTGGTAACCAGTATATAAATCAGAGATAAAATTCGTAATGTTACTAAACATCAGTAAGTAAAATGTTTTTTAAAATTTTTTGCATGAGGAGAAAAAATAAAAATCACAATAACAGAAAATATAGATGGAAGAAATTAAAAGCTAACTCATCGGATGTTCCAGCTGATGACACCGTTCTTAAACTTGTTGAAGATGATGATAATGAAGAAGATGATAACTATGATGAAGATAATACTGATGCTGATGACGACGACGACGACGATGACGATGACAATGACGATGATGATGATAATGATGATGATGGTGATGATGATAAATGGATTCAGAAGTTACAAGAAATGCTTCCTAATGTTGTCCACGCATTCCGTAAGAACAATCTTATCATTTATCTGCTCATGCTATTCACTCTAATCTCCACGGCTAAATTCGATTTCAAAAACATCTGTTTCCTTCTATTTTGTGACCTATTGAGATTCTGGTCGACAGACTCTACTTCCAAAATGAGGTATCCGTTCAAAGAAACACAGCAATTCTTGTGGCTTGGAATAATTTTGTTCCACGGCCGATTTCAACGGTATATGTCTGGGTACAAACATGCAGGCCAGAGTAATCTAACAGGTTACTTAAATCCAGCGACAGCAAGAATAAACTTTGCCCTGCTCAGCCATATTCACATTAATGAACACCCAATAGGTTTAAAAATTCCTGATATAAAAGGACCTGGTATTTTTCATGAAATGATACAACTGATATCATCGCAAAAAAAAAACTCCTATGTGTTAACATTTGATGGCAAGAAATTGGCACCCGGACTCACGAACGAAGCCGGCGACATAGATCTCCTCGGATATGGACCCTAACCATTACACCAACAACATGAGCAGTACACGAGATCAAAAGAAAGTATCTCCAAGGTCACTGAATACAGCCCTTGGATGGTGTAAACTTCCCCAAAAAAACGTGTATGGTGTAATGGTGTATGGCATATGGTGCAATGGTAGAAGGTGTATGGTGCTATGGTGTATGGTGTAAGGGGAATGGTGTAATGGTGTAACGTGCGATCGGGAATGGTGTGAATGACTGGTGTACGACATTTAAAACTATGCAAAATATTGATAAGAACTGATTTTTAATTTTGTACATTAATTTACAATGTTGTGATCAAAATTCGTTTTTTTTTTTAAATAAATAAATAATTTTGTAGTCGCACGCTTTCTTTGAAATTAAATTGCATTATGGTGTAATGTGTAAGGTGTATGGTGCAAATTTGTACCGTGTATAGTGTAATGGCACAGGGTGTATGATGTAATGGTGTATGGTGAATGATGTCATGGTGTTAGTGGGAAGTTTACACCATCCAAGGACTGTACTTACAAGGCTCCTCAAAATCAGACAATTATATTAAAAATGCCCTGTTAAATGTATCACATAGAGTGAGCAAATCAATCCGTGACCTTCGCCAACTAATTGTAAAGCAGCAATATGCCCTCGCCAAAATCACGACAAAGGCAGCAAGTGAACCTGGAAAGAACTATTGTTATGTTATTGTTAGCATTAAGACTGCAATTTACCGGGCCAAATCTACTATCAAAGATGCATTAGCAACAAATGATGCCTTATTTGGATTTATTGCCTTACTTCAGAATTCGTCGGGTTATTGCACTGACAAAATGGTGAACTTGTCCAAGATTAAATCCTTTGTAACACTGAAAGCACCACGGCAGGTTCATTCTTCATTAAGTTTACCGGAAACAGAACATGTGCCACCTCATTTGTTAAAACAAAGAACAGACGAATGGCTAAACCTACGGAAGACTGTCAAGGTAACCGGGAGTACAGCATACAAGACATTAGGTATTGATGGACTTAAAACTCAAAAGGAAACATTCCAATACATAAACAATCAAGAAGAGAAACCAGCGCCAACAGAGCAACAGCCGATGGCGATGAAACATGGTACAGAAAATGAAATTCAAGCGCTGGCGATATTGCATTCAAAAGTTATGCCTACTTTATTCCCACAGCTTACATACTATGAGGAAGGTATACACACGATTACGGCCAATAAACGAAACATCATAGGTGTGTCCCCAGACGGCAGTCTTCGATGTTCCGAAAATTTCTCCGGTGTGATTGAAAACATTGTCTATGCAGTAGAATTTAAATGTCCGTACAGTTCGTACAAATTTAACACTCCTGTGTATTATAAAATACCTACACGTTACATATGTCAGACTATGCTTGAAATGCGTTCAATGGGATGCCAGGAAGGTATCTTTTTATGTTGGACAGAGGAAAGCACGACGGTATTCAAACTTAGACTTAACCAACGTCTGATAGCGTTAATAATCAATGAATCTGGTGATGTATTTTACAGCGACAATGACAAACCTCCATCAAAATTGTCTTCAAGAGCAAAGGAAATAAAAGAGCTATGCAAAGATATCTCCGACAGTTCTACTTTCATTGGAGAATTCCCATCTATACATGGAACATTGCACACAAACGAACTGGTTATTGATCAGGATAACTTACCTTACCAGACTTTCCAGACAACAACCTCAAGAATGAAGAAAGACCTTTGCGAAAAAGAAATCATATCTACCTTGGTCTCAGCATCAACGGTTTTAAAAGAAGCCTACCAGCTTGACCGAAAAAAGGCATCGGAGGTTAGTCCAATTATGCTATCAACTGTCGACCGCATTTCAAATCCAGAGACTGGTCATGCACAACCGATCGGTTACTTTCTTCGTGGATACAGTTTATCCACTGATATTATGAGACATATTGCCGAAGATTTTATGCAAGCTTGTTTTATAAATAAGATCCATGTTCCTGTACAAACCTTCAATGGCCAGTGGATCAACTTAGTAGTGAGGGATCAGCAGGTGAAACTACAGAAAAAGCTACAACTTCAGGTTGATGTATGGAAAGAAGTTAAACAAATGCCAAAGAAAGACAATGTCCGAGAAATTAGGAAATTGAATAAAACGAAAACGTTGTGAGCAAACTTGATGGGAGAACAATTAAAGTGTCTGGATATACGCCAGGACTTCCAAAGACGAGCCATTTAATTGCATCTGCCCAAACGGAGATCAACTCTGAAGCATCAGAAGTGACTGACAGTATAAAAATTATTGGGTAAGTGCTAGATGCTGTTACGACTGAAGATATCAGTGGGTCTGAAATCATTGACAAATCCATTTCGATCGAAAACACGCAAGACCAAATTGAACAGCAAAATCATGAAATATCGAATGAAGCAGACGAGGAAGTTGAAGAGCAAGTAATGAATAACTTTGACGATATAAATGAATCAAAAGACGACAATAAAACCAGTTATGCTGATGTTTTTCAAGAGATAAGTTCAAACATGCAACAAACCGATTTTGATAATATACTTTTCACTTTTTTATCGTTAAAAAGAAACGATTTTTGGAAAGATAAACTGATCATTGACATAGAAGAATTCTTCAAAGCTCAATCTAAACTAGGCGAACTTAGAGACTATGAACTGAAAGCTCTCATGCAATACTTAGGGAAAAGAAATGGCGAAAAGTCATGCTTGTTCCTGATTGGCGTTTCTAAAGATGAAAAATTGAAGCAACTTAAGGATTATATTAGCAAAGGTACGATAACAAAATGTCCAACAAGACAGAGAAAGAAATCCATTCCCTCTCTACATGAACTTTGTGCAAAAGAATTGATGAAAAAGAACTATCCGAAGGAAGCTATTGCTGCTTTATATGCTGGATATCTTTACGACATTAGATTACAGGAATGGGTTAAAATTAGTGTTGTATCCGATCCTCTAGATATAAAAAACATTGGAAAAATTTCCCCGTACTACCATCCCGAATTTTCTAGGAGGAATCAAACAGAAATCAAAGTCATTGATGGCACACATATTCGTAATAATATAAGAGCAGCTCTATGTAAAGACAAAATAACTGGAATAAGAAAGGATGCATGGTCAAAAGTAGCATATAGAAAGGATTCAAATTTAAACTCTTCTAGAAATACAAGCGGACGAAAAAGTTCTCGATCAGCAAAATGAAGCATATACAAGATCGTTTTTTACAAAAGATGTGCAAATGATAATGCTTGATTTCAAGGATGAAAATGATGATGAAATCTACAAGGAAGAAGCGATATTTTGTCAGCTAATTCACAACTGTATCCGTGCAGAAGATGAACAAGGGTTATCATCTGAACAAAGACTTTTTTTTTTTTTTTTTTTTTTTTTAATTCTGTATAATTTTATTTGAAATGTACATTTGTTAGAGATACATATAGTACCGGTACCTTATCCCGGTCTCGTTGACGTTAGTGTATAGCATTTCATAAGGTTAGTACTTGTTAGTACACAACATACAATTTTGCTAATAAATAATGTATAACAGAATAAAAAGAAATTACTATGATATATTATAAATCTTAGTTAAGAAGATAAATTAATTTTTTCTGCAACCAAATTGTAGAAGTTTTTATATTTGCCTTGTTTATTTGTCAATATTTCGTAATGTTGGAAAAGTTCACCTTTAAAAATTGCAAACACATCAATGAACAAAGACTTAGATACTCCATTTCACTTAAAGACTGGTTGCTGAAAGATGTCAACTTTAAAACGTTTCCACCAAAAAAGCAGTATATAAAAGGTATATCACGAGTTACATACGGGTCAATAATCTCCAGCGTTGGTGCTCATATCTACCTGTACAAGTTAACACTAAGTAGGACCTACAATTGGAGGGCAATATCTAGCTTAGTAGCAGAAACTTTCATGTCAGATATAGACTACATGGATAGCTAGGCGCGCAATGGAGTACTCACAGCACAGGGAGCTTTAATGCATATGAAAACAGTGTGCGCACTTCATACAGTACAGCATGACCCAGACAGGTAAAGTTCTGTTTCATTTCACTTATTTCAATTCATTATTAGTATTTCTTGAAGAACAAAACGTCTCAAATTGAATCTACTTGAAATCATTTTACTTTAAAAAAAAACATAAAAGTGTATATATATATATATGAATCTTACAAAAATAGTAATTTCAGTATCGTAGTTCTGAAAAATAAATAAGTACACGAAACATATACATTGTTGCAAAATCGATTAATAGTAAAACACATTTTGGAAAATGTTAGAAATGTACCAGTACATCACCAAATGAAACGAAATACAAATCCACAGGCCCTATGTTGTTTTCAACAATCAGAACTCAACAGACAGCTAAACATATGCTAAACAGAAAGAGTAAAACATCCCCGATAACAGTATGAAAGCACTTAATCATGTGATTGATTAAATTCTAACTAAACAACGACATTTTTTTGTATGAATAGATGTATTTCAAATCGTTGTACGATTAAATTAAAAATGTTTAAGTAACTTTACCATCCGAATTTAAGTTTATGATTTGTATGTTTTATGGCTGTATATGCATGTGGCACATTTAAACACCTTAATTATGATGTTCAGTTCATTTATAGGTCATTCCATATGAGAATTGCAGCAGCGCCAGTCTATAGACCAACAATTATTGAGCAAGAAATATATGATACTGCTCTTCAAGACCCACCAACTGAAATGATATCCAAAGTTGTCCCAAGGTATGTTTAATATATGAGCTATTAAAACAAAATAATGAAATGGTGATTGCCACTTTATGGCCTCTTAAACACTTATGGTTCTTTACTTTCCATCCTTTTATTTGGGGATTTAAGCTTGTTTTAGGCACATGTTCTGTTTTAACGCCGGGGATATGAGAACTCAGTAAACTACATATAATTTACTACTTGAAAATGTTTAAAGCTTTGATTGCTTTTTTATAACCATATTGGAATACATTTATTCGGTTTATATAAATTTGGAAGAACTGAATGAGGAAACTCATCACAATCAAACTGTATAAGAAAATTAAGAAGAACCCGAAACTTTTCTTGTCAAAATATTTTGCTTTCTATTTAGGGACAATTTTTTCGATAGATCCTGTTCTATGAAACAGAAAGATACATTCAAAGGACCAAAGATATCCAAACTGGATGAGCAGCGTTAAAAAATGCAATGCATGCAATTATGTTTATGTTGTTCAGAACAAGGTATGCTTTAATTTAATGTTCAGTCACCCATTTTTTGTACGATTTGTATAGTTAAAGCAATATAATTGATTTCAATAATTAAGGACGATAGGGCTTCAACAATTTGACCTTATTTTATGGAAAACATCATAAATGCAGGATATCCAATTAAAAATTACATGTAATGACATATTTGTGTATTAAGAGCTTACCTCACAGAAAACCATGCAAAATTTAAAAAATCTTGCAGGAGGGTGGTTAAAACTTTTCCGGCAAATGAAGATTTTTAAGATCTTATGAACAATGGAAACCAGAAAATATATTTAAGATTTCTCTGAATTGTGTCTATTTTTAGTAACAAGCTAATTTGCACAATTGATTAAAATGAGCTAAAAAGTCATAGGTTTAGTTAAAAGTACTTTTAAAGTCACGATGATAGTTCTATTGGGTTTCTAGCCATTTACATTGTGGAAATATTTATAAAAGGTCATAAATTATCCATTTATAAAGCGTTTTCCTTTTTTTTTTGGCAAACTTATAGGGTGCTTCCTATAAGGCCTTATTTTGTGTATGTCATTTACCAGCCAAGTTTAAGTCACTGGTTTTCACAAAAGGTGAGCACATAAATACATGAAATAAATTTCTTTGGAAAAATTGTTATTGGATTAAAAAAATATAAAAATTCCACCCATGGCAAATTAGTAAAAATTACCTTATTTTTTACTTTGAAACCCTAAGTCTTTTCCCACATTTTTTACGAAACTAATTATAAGTAAATATCAAACAAAATATGATGTAGTAAACATTTAAAATGTTCAATGTTGAACATTTCAAAGATTTAATTCAGACAAAAATAAATTGCAAATGTATAACTTTAAAATAAATAAGATTTTGTAACTTTCACCAAAAAATTGATATCAAGAGTTTGTTCCCCTTAAATCATTCTCCACAAGAATGTGAAGAAGGTAACTGCTTAAATGTAGACTTCCCTGACACTTACAAGTAAGCCTTCTTGTTTAAGAAAAATATTGAAAACAACACATTTAATAATTTCATGCGTCCGAAGCGCTTTTCTGGATTTACCTCTATTTGATGCAAGTAGAAAGACAAGAAAACGATAAAAGTCCTCAACCGTTCTGGAATGGAGAACTCGGTCAACTGTGGAACGCAATGCGTCTTAAGGAAAGCGGTTTCTTAGTTTTAACGGAGGATAATCTACAAGAGGGAAATTTTGGGTGGAATTTCAACAGACACAAAAATCATTCGATACAAAATTAAGACAATGTGAACGTCATTACAGACAACCTTTTTGTTTGGAAATCGATAATATGGTTACATCGAATCCTAATGAGTTCTGGGTCAAGTTAAAAAAGCTAAGATCCCGACTAGTACAAAACATTCCAATGGAATTATACGGTCCAAACGGTGAAATAGTAACTGATGACGATTCAGTGTAAAACAGGTGGAAAACAGATTTTCATAATATTTACAACATGGACAATAGTACGGCGGAGTTTGATGACGATTTTCATAGCCAAGTATTATCACATAAGTCTTCTTTAGAAGACCGTATGCTTGAGTCGTTATGCGATGAAAACCAGGAACTGAATACAACAATAACTATCGGGGAAATCAGGCGTTTAATACATGTGGCAAAGAATGGCAAGTCTTGTGGAATCGATAGCATACCGTATGAAGTCTTGAAATATGAATCTGTGATAAGCGAACATAATGGGTTTCGTGTGCACCGTTCATGTGAAGACCATATTTTCACACTAAATGCAATTGTGTGCAACATTTATCGATTTAAAAAAGGCGTTTGACTTTGTTGATAGAGATATGCCACTGTATAAGCTTCTTTTAAATAAAATCGATGGGAAGATTTATAATTCTATCAAAACATTTACGTCAATACAACCGTTTGTATTCGAATGATACCTTGCATATCCAGAAATCAACGCCACTTTGCTTATTTGATTATTATACTAAAGAAATCGGATACGGGTCACGGAAATTTTATTGAAATGATAGGGAATTTTGAAAAAAAATGTCTGTTTTAACTTTAATTTAAGTGATAGACAGGTTGCGGGGACAGACAATAAATATACACAACACTATACACCATTTAAACGAAACATAATGACTGTCGTTGCAAAAATCAAGGTTCCTGATCTATTTTAAAAATCGAAGCGAGAGGCTTTTAACATTGCAGTATAAAATACAGGCTAAAATGGCTGAAACGTCAAATTTGCAAACTTCGTTTTGAAAATTGGCTAACAAGGTCATTACAAAAACAGGTTGCGGGGATGAAACTTGAAACTTGAATGTCCAAAGAATAAGCAAGTCCAAACCTTGTATGTGTAGTCGTTGAACTCTAGGTTCCAACGTAAAGTTAAAATGACCCTATTTCAAGAAGAATAAACTCACGAAAACACGAAAAATTCACTAAATTCGCGTTCGTTGTTTTGATTTTGACCGCCTGACTGAATACGGAAATTTCAGAGTGATTATAAACAAGGAGTCTGTGACGGGCAACTTATAATATCTGTGTTTTAAAGATTTCAAAGGTATCAAGCCAGTCCAGTTCAAACTATTATCACGTGGTACAATTCTCATTTACATATTGTGAATATTGATTAGCAAAAGTACTACTAATTTCTGGCTATGGACGGATTGGTTTAGTTGTAATTCCGGTGTTCGACAAGGTGACAATCTTTCACCGACACTATTCTCTATTTTCATCAATGACTTAGTGCAGGAAGTTAAGGACCTTGACCTTGGTGTTAGCATTGGAAACTCAAATTTATCGATACTGTTGTATGCTGACGATATAGTGTTAATTTCATCCATGAAAATGACATGCAAGCGATGTTGAACAAAGTCCAGGACTGGTGTAAACGATGGCGGGTACTTATTAACACTGCGAAATCGAAAGTAGTCCATTTTCGCCAATCTCGTATAAAACGATCCGAATATAAGTTTAAAATTAGAGGACATATAAAACATTCAATTTTTGAACAATGCATTTAATAAGAGAAGCAACTTTTTGTATAGGAACAATCAAACCTGAATTCTAATTTTGTCCGCTGTTAAATGATTACTTATTCTTTTTATATGTATAACTGTTTAAAGTGACTTATAGGTCCAAAGGGCCGGGTGTTGATACATGTAATTACAACCGCTTATTGATATATTGATTAATATTATAAAACACATGTCACTATAATAAACAATTTGGTATTGGTATTGGAATTGGTATTATATGTCCCTTTTCTATACCATTAACTTTCGAGAAACAGACTTTAAGGGCATAAGATACAGTTTCGATCCCACGATGAATTTTGACGAAAATTTGCATACAAGCTTTTTTTCACCTAGCAATTCAAATATGTAATAAAAAATATACCTTCATGTGCTACTTTAAGAGATAATTGGGGTAGATATTTTAGACTTTACTCAAAATTTTGTTTTTTTTTGACATTTCTATCCTTTGGATAGACATACCTAACTTTTTCGTTTCAAAAGATAAACACAAGCGGATTTTTGTAAAAACATTTGGAAAATCTTCTTTACATAAGTATTCTCTATATTTGTACAACAATTATAAATAATTAATTTTTATCAGAGTTTCAGGATTTTAGAAAAAACGGCATTTTTTGCTGTATATTTTTCTAATTTAAAAAAGTTTCATCGTTGACTTTTTCATAAAAATTGGTACAAATATTCTTCATACGTAATCAAACCAAATTTTATTTTCAAAAAGAGGGGTCCATGCACTCGTTTTCAAGTTAAAGCAGTTTGAATGATAAAAATCAGTCGAACAATACATCTTTTCCCGATATGTCACAGTTTGACGTCGCGAAAATAACATTTTACGTTAGCAACGTCATTACCTCCCCTGAAACTGTATCGTATGCCCTTAAAAATATAAAGTTCTAATTCTTACATTGACGTTACGAAGGTTATTGCGTTAATATCGTGAAATCAACCAGACCACAGATTATATTAAATTTCGTTTTCATAAATCATGCTCACAAAAGAACATAGATAGACCATTTCAAAACCGAATTTTTACAGCACTCATACCACAAATAAAAAAGCAACGGCTTCTGGCAAGTGTCTTGCAAGAATGTCCAATGTTGAATTCGCCGCTTTTTACAAGTAAACTGTCAGTTGCGACGTCATTTATTAAAAAAAATCGATTTGTTGCATACAAAATAGTGCTTTTCCGTAATTGTACTTTAACCCTACAAAACAGTTACATACTTTTTGATAATTTCCGTAGTCAAAACGACTTCGTTTTTAAAAAAATCGAATGTCTTGCAAGTTTGTCCATCGAACGATTTTCTTAAGTTTTTAACGTTGTCAATTCGGGACGCTATTTATTTCTTTAAAGATTAAATCGAATCTTTTGAAAGTTTTGTATTTTGGTGTTAATCGCAACTTTTAGAGCCCTTGGTCATATCATATCGGACAGTTTCCGATGGTAGAGGAAGTCGGAGAACCTTGATTGTAATATAAATTGTAACCCATGAAACAGACTCGCAAAATACACCAAATAAGATCCACAGATTGTGTTACGAATCATCTTGTCCTAGACTTATTGTGTTACAATTGTGACAACTGATTAAATGGAGCAATATACGATTGCGAGAAAACGCAATTTATAGGAAATTTCAAAAAGGTAAAATCATTAAAAATTTCAGGAACTTGAATTCCGAAAGAAAAATGATGACCATTGCGATACAAATTATAATATTATCGAAGACATTCTTGAAATGGACGTGATGATTGCGGTTTTGGCAGACGACATAGATTATGAGCAGTAATAGTATCAAACTATACCACAAACTTCAAAAACAAATATTTGTTCGTTTAGCCGAGGTTCTAAAGTTGTGAAAAGGCTGTATAACGAGAGGATAACAAATCAGCCATTTATTTTCAAATTTGTGAAGCGTAAATCTGCGATTTGAGTATATAACTGATAGTAAAATATCCATGTTGAGAAGATTTGGCGTATCACATCACATGAAAATCGAAAACTTTTGTTAAAATCGTGATATTAAATTCTAAGCAACTTGTTAGAAACATCATAAAATATATGCTTTGTAATATTAATACAGTAGATATTTTATTCTGTATTTTGATTATTTCAGGATTTAATATAAATCTTGATATTCCTTCTGAACGAGAATTAAACGTGCATTAAGCGTTAACATGAATTGATTTAACGAAAGTAAACAGTGTTAGTTCCAGTATGTTTAAACTATAGGCTCGCAATAGCCTGTGTCGCTCACCTGTATCTACTGTGGTTTTGGAAATCATGTAAAATAAGGTTAAAATAATATAGAACCCCGAATAATGATTGAAGCCAAGTTTGGTTTAATTTGGCCCAGTAGTTGAATTAAAAGCTAAAAAAAATTTGAAAAAATTTACAAAAATTACCAATGAATTGCAGAAAATAACTTTAAAGGACAATAACTCAAATAAGATGTCAATTGACAATTTTGGTCATGTTGACTTATTTGAAGATCTTTCTTTGTTTGATATTTTTGCTGTTTACAGTTTATCTCAATCTATAATGATATTCAAGATAATAAACAAAAAATAAAAATTTCCTTTCCTCCGTTCCAAAATTTATTTCACCCAGGGCCTGTGTAATGCTGAAAATGCCTTTAAATGATTTTAAATGATGGAACACCCTTCATTCACCCAATATAAGTATGCTGAAAGAAAAGATATAATAATGGTTTATAGAAAAAGTAACACAGAATAATTCTGAAAATGAAACATATCAAGGAGAAATTATTAGCACCCCACCCCCCCCCCCCCCCTGAAAAAATTCGCCCCCTGGAAAAAAAATCAAATCATCCCATTGTAGTCTTACAATAGTTACTGAAGACCTCTTATCATTATTTAAATTAGTTTTCAAGTTGTGAGCATTTGAATTGTTTTTTTTTTACATTTTCCCCATAGACTTCTATAGTATTATAAAACCCCTATGTTCTATTTTTACCCATGGGGACCATGTTGGTTATAGGGCAGGGTCATTGGATACATTTTTCAATCAAGATGATCTAATAATAATTGTGGCTAAGTTAAATTGCATTTGGCCAAGTATATAAGAACGAGAAGATTTTTGTAAAAGATTAAAAAAAATTACGAAAAATAGTGAAAAATTGACTTTAAAGGGCAATAACTCTTTAAGGGGTCAATTGACAATTTTGGTCATTTGACTTATTTGTAGATCTTACTTTGCTGAACATTTTTGCTGTTTACAGTTTATCTTTATCTATTATAATATTCAAGATAATAAGCAAAAACTGCAAAATTTCTTTAAATTCAGGGGCAGCAACCCAATAACGGGTTGTCTGATTCGTCTGAGTATTTAAGGGCAGATAGATCTTGACCTGCTGAACATTTTTATTCATGTCAGATTTGCTCTAAATGCTTTAGTTTCAGAGATATAAGCCAAAATAATGCATTTTATCCCCATGTTCTATTTTTAGCCATGGCGGCCATCTTGGTTGGTGGGCAGGGTCATCGGATATATTTTTAAAACAAGATACCCTAATGATGATTTAGGCCAAGTTTGGTTTAACTTGGCCCAGTAATTTCAGAGAAGAAGATTTTTGTAAATAAACTCATCATAGATACTAGGATTGAAATTTTGTATTTGCGCCAGACGCGCGTTTTGTCTACAAAAGACTCATCAGTGACGCTGGAATCAAAACAGGTTAAAAAATCAAAAATTCCTAAAAGTTTAAAGATTACAAAAATTTACGAAAAATTGTGAAAATTTGACTTTAAAGGGGAATTACTCCTTAAGGGGTCAATTGATAATTTTGGTTATGTTAACCTATATGTAGATCTGACTTTTCTGAACATTTTTGCTGTTTACAGTTTATCTCTTTCTATTATAATATTCAAGATAATAACCAAAAACTGCAAAATTTCCTTGAAATTATCAATTCAGGGGCAGCAACCCAACAACGGGTAGTCTGATTCGTCTGAAAATTTCAGGGCAAATAGATCTTGACATGATGAACATGTTTAATACATGTTAGATTTGCTCTAAATGCTTTAGTTTCAGAGATATAAGCCAAAAACTGCATTTTACCCCTATGTTTAATTTTTAGCCATGGCGGCCATCTTGATTGGTGGGCGGGGTCATCGGATATATTTTTAAACTAGATATCCTAAGGATGATTTAGGCTAAGTTTGTTTTAATTTGGCCCAGTGGTTTCAAAGGAGAAGATTTTTGTAAAAGTTAACGGACGACGACGGACGACGGACACCGAGTGATGAGAAATGCTCACTTAACCCTTTGGGCCAGGTGAGCTAAAAAGGATGCTAATTTTTAATGTAACGTTGCACTGTTTCTGCTTTTGTTTACCATGTTTTCCTTTTGATAAATTCACAAAGAGGAAGGCACACGTATGTCATACACTTATCCATGAATTACCATTAACTCGGAAATTTACCTTTATCCATTACCATTAACCAGGAAATAAAACTTTTCCAAAATATGTTTCAACTAAGCAAAATATTTTATGGTAGGTCTTTTGATAGGATATGTAGTAAAGTAATGAATATTTTTGAATGAGTAGCATTATGATAATTGGGATGAGATGCACAAATAGTGAATTAATCCTTATTTGTAAAGGGAGAATTCATTAAAAAAAAAGTATTTAATGTAAAGGGAGACAACTGCAACGTATTACTCTTAAACGGAAACGGATTTACTCTTTATCTAGAAAATACAATTTGCAAAAATTGAATGCACGATTGTTGAGGAGTATAGCTATTATAAAAAACAAAATGTATATTTCAACACAAAAATGCACATCAAAGATTAAATCAACTACATAATAAATATTAATATATAAATGAAACTCAAATGTCATCTTATTTCCGTTAACAATCTTGCAGTTTTAAAGTTGGAAACTAATTTTATTTTTGTATCAATAAACGGCGGTGTGAATTGTAAGCGCGACTTCCCTTTAAACGACTGGGTAGATGTTTGATGAAAATTTCCAGTTGTATAACACTACCTGGTGATGTGCAGAAAGGATGAATATCCCAGTCTAACATGTGAAAGTTGAGAAAATTAAATCTCCTTTCTTTCATATACAAATAGTATTGTACGGCAGGGTATCCTTTGTGGGTTCACTCACTCACAAATCCGGTCTTTATCGAAAAGTAATATATGATATCCTTGAGTGATATATTTCATTAAAAAAAATATATCATGCATATAAGTGTATGACTTATTTTTTTTTTAACTCATATTAACATGGTTATTTTCATCACTTGGCTCATGAGCGTTTTCGTCTTCGTACATTTTTCATTTAAAAGTCATCCAAACCCACCCAAGCAGAAAATATAGATCTATTTTCGATATGTATATGCTCATATTATGCACTGGTAATTTTAAAAGTATTTGTTTTGCTTTCCATACTTATATGCTCATATGCATTGGTAATTTTCTTGAAATAATCATAGATTATATATTGTTTACACTGTTTTTATTTATATTGATGTTTTATATGATTACGGGATATTTTCTGGTGTTTCACCTCTTATTTTTTACGTGGCGAGGATCTTCAGCGGCCTCCACGTTTCACAGATTGTAATAGATTATGGACCATACACCGGAAATTCATTACGTTGCAAAATACTATTCAGCTACAATAAATGATCGTATAACAAATATATTTATTTTTATTTGATTAAGGTTTATAACTTCCAGCTCGATTGTCTTGAACATTTACAAGCTATTCTATTATTTTCTTTTAACATGATTCTCATTGGTTGTTTTCAACAGTCAGATATCAATGTTTTCTGATAGATCGTTCCTATTGCTTCACTGTTTAATGGAATTTAGAAACACGCCTTTTTTCTTTTCTAACCAATTGTGAACTCTTTGCCCCGTTTCAGGCTTCATCTATTTGATTATTTATATTATGTATGTATACAAGTTTGTTTATCTCTTATTGTTTTGAATGTGCTTATTACTCGTATTTCTTATATAAAAGTTTTAGATACATCTTCATGATTTATCACGCCTAGTTAACTTTTCTTGTAAATTTTTGAGTCTTCTATAACTGGTTTCTTTCTTAAAATGATTGAGAGTTCAGGGTCATTTTCTTTCAAATCCCAATGTTTTATAATTGATCTTTTTAACTGTTTCGCTGCTGGGTTATATTTAGTGATAAAGATGATCGTTTTAACATCTGGTTTTACAGTGTTAGTCAGTAAATCATTTCGTTCTAAGTTTGAGGTAGATATAATCGCTTCATCGATTTCTGTTTTCTTATAATTTCTTTGTGATAATTTTTCTCTAAATGAATTAATGATCTTGGTACGTTCATAGATATCGTTTGTGTTTCTTATATAACGGATAATCTCTCCTTCAATGAAGCCTTTGCATACGCTTTTAAGATGACAACTATTTCTATCTAAGTACTTAAAAGTTTCTGCTGGTTTTCTGAAAGTCTTAAGATCTAGGATTCCAGAGTCCAAAAATCTTTTCGCCTTTATATACTTCAGTATCTAAAAATATAATTCTCACCGACGATATTTCGTAGGCGAATTTAAGGTATTTGTGTTCCTTGTTTGCCGTTATGAAAAGTTCTTGGAGTTCGTTTTTGTTACCATTAAATAAGATGAACCCATCATCTCTATATCTACCGCAGAAAGCTATTTTGTCTCTATGTGAATACTTTGATAATATATGCTCTAAAATTTCAAACATTCTTATATCAGCTATTTCTGCTGATGCAGTTCGCTGTCTGTATGTTTTACTGTTAAATGTGAATTCATTATTCTTCAATAGGATTTCTAGAGATTTTATTATATCTTCAATGGGAGGAATATGAAAGGGATAATTATTACATGTTAAATTCTTTGTTACTCTTTTGACAGCTTCAATTATCTCAGAATATTCTATGTTTGTATACATGTTGCTTGCATTAAATGTAGCTAATAAAATATTGTTGTTAGGTTTAGATTCTCAAGTTTCTGAATAAACTCTTTGGTATCTTTGATATATGTATTCTGACTTTGCACAAGTGGTAATAAAATGCGATCGATAAAATGTGATAGATTATGGAAAGGTGTACCACATAAAGATACTATAGGTCTGCCTAAAAACCCATAATCAATGATTTTTGCTGGATTGTTTTCTATTTCAAGTAAAATTTCTAGTGGAATTTTGTGTATTTTTGTTAAATAAATTATGTAATAAAAATCTATATGTTATCTTATCTATTTAGTCATTCCTTTGCCATTTTTCTATAAGATCGTGTATAAGCTTTGTGGTATTTGCTATTCTTGATTGATTTATTTCTTCACTTCAGTTCATTTTCTAAAACCTTCTTTGATATATGTACTTCTGTCGAGAATACAGAGAGTAGAGTTTTTGTCTACTTTTCTAACTATTATTTCGTTGTTTTTGACCAGGTTCCTGAGAGCTTTTTGTTCATTTTTGTAAAGATTTGGTGGGATCTTCTTCAGATTAATTTTGCTTAACTCATACTTTGTTGCAAATAAATAATTTTCTAAGGTACCGCATGAATAGGCTGGTTTGTATCCACTATTTATATAAAATGGATGCTTTGATTAATTTTGCTGTCGTGGAGTAGATAGTGACAGTGAAGTTTACGCTCAAATTCCTCAAAGTCATTCATGATAGCTTATCTTAAACCTTTTAAGCTAGGTTGAGGTATACACTTTTCCCCTTTTGAAAGTCTTCTAATACTCTTTAGGAAAGATTTTAGACAACAGATTTAGCTTTTTCAATGCTTGTATTTCTTATCGACGTTTTTATTCTTTCTCGTAGATTCAATAATCTCTCTCTTTTGCAATTTCTTGTTTTTAAAGATTTTACAAAACGTCTAGTCATTATGATAAGCTCTGTTAGAATGTGAAAGATCTCGACAGCTACTATTCTTAATTCAGTATAAGTTTAATGAAAAGATAACTAAATTTTTAAAAAAATACATAAAAAATGACAACTCATCAATATAATTTACCATCTGAAATAAAAGAACCGCTTCTCGATACCTGTAGACATATTTACTACATAAAATTGTAATTTCCAGGATAAGAGTATTTCGTAAGAGTAAATTATCGGAATAAAGGTTATTCACGGATAAGTGTATGGCACACGTATTCCTTTTAATTAGGAGCCTAAAAAACACGGATGTCATTCGGTGTATTGAGAAAAATTGATCGTGAAAGAATAACTAACGGTGGTCAAGTATTGCGATCGGATCGTGAATGCAATTAAGTGTAATTCTACTTCAAAAGTTGTGAAAAATCTGATGTATTTTCAAAAGGCGGAACAAATCAGAAAAAAAAATTATGTCTGTCATAATGATACAATTTCCTCAATAATACTGTGCACTAAGTTAAAGAAAAAATGAAGTACTTTCTAAGAAAACACAAAAGCCGATACACAATCCTATGAGAATCATTAAGATTAAAACACGTTTTGTATCTATAATGGTCACATTCCAATATATCATGATATATTTGAAACTTAATCTTTGTTGTGTCAGGACGTCCAGTAAAATAAAAGTATGTTATTACTTGAAAAAGTTCATATTTTTTAAAAAGTATAATTTTGTTGATTTTTAATCAAAATTGATCGTGAAAGATCATTCACGCATTATTTTGATCGTGAAAGACAAGGCGTGACCAGACATAATGACCAGAAAACAACATTTCTTTTACAAATTGATATACTTGTAATTGGTTAAAGTGTGTTATTACTTACTAAGAACGTAAATTAATGCTGTCATTGTTTGGTGATATATATATATATGTACCCATATTTAGACCTGTTTTCATTTAAAAGGCAATGCTACGTGTATCTATAGGCATCCAAGATAATAAGACCTCCAGGAGCATAAATTATCGAAAAGTAAATATCTTTATATGTTTAATGCTAAATGCATCCACGAATGAGTGAAGCGAGAGGGGGTCTGGTGGTTTTCCCCTGGAAATATCTTTATGTGTACGTTTTTGTTTCCGTAAGGGTTAATTCAAAGAAGCTATATCATTTAATTTTACATACAGGTGTATAGAAGATTTTCTTTTCATTAACAATACAAACTTTTCTGATTGGGTCCCATTGATAGTCATGACCTAGAGATTACAGACACCACATATATAGATTTCTTACCCAAATTTATAGACATATACCGCGAATTTGACTACAGCGGTTATCTCAATACCAGAGTATATAGTGCCCACTAGTTTGAAAAATCGTGCACACGACTTTTAATCTCGTGCCTACAACATTTCAAAAATGGTGCACACAACCTACAAGACTGGTGCTAAGGACTTTCAAACTGGCGCGCAAGACTTGCAACAACTGGTGCGCACGACTTTCAAACTGGCGCGCACAACTTTAAAGAATTGGTGCGCATGATTTTCAAACTGGTACTCACGACTTTTAAGAACTGGAGCGCACGACTTACAAACTGGTGCTCACGACTTTCAAACTGGTGTGCATGAGTTTGAAAGTCATGCGCACTATTTTGAAAGTCGTGCACACCATTTTAAAAGTCGTGCGCACCAGTATGAAAATCATGCGCGCCAGTTTGAAAGTCATGCGCACAAGTTTCAACGTCGTGCGCACCAGTTCTTGAAAGTCATGCGCACTATTTTGAAAGTTGTGCGCGCCAGTTTGAAAATCGTACGCGCTAGTTTGAAAGTCATGCGCACAAGTTTGAAAGTCGTGCACACGGTCTGAAAAGTCGTGGCTCCGTACTTATGCTTTACTATACTGACTGTATTATCAACTACAAAAACTGAAATCAGATGAGAAAATCTTAAGTTTTCAAACGACATAAAACGTATGCAGGACTGACAGACGGACTTAGATTGTTAAAAGAAACTAGTCAGTGTGTATTATCAAATAAGTCATTCAAATGCATTCTTTTGTCATACCAATTACAAATATGAAATATCAATTGTTAAATCAAAGATTTGATCATTTTCGTAGATTTTTGCAATAACGAATAAGCGGCAACAGATCTTTCACGATCCTTTTCTCTATCATTAAAATGCAGTACCCGATCTTTCACGATCCGAAATATCAAATTTTTACAAATATTACCATTTTTGCAAAGTTTCTGATTAAACTGAATCAAAATAACTATAAGAACTATTTTAAAAAGTAAAATTGAACAAATATATTTTAGAGAAAGGTAGTTTATGCAATAGAAATTTGAAAAAAATAATCTGCCTTTTGTAGTTTTGTAAAAATGGTGTACCTTTTAGCCTTGGTTTTTCTCGGATACTGATCATAATGTTGAACCATTTTGACAGACAGTTTAATTTTTCCAATATTTGTCACTATGATTGATTAAATTAGATTATTTATTGACATTTCATGTGTCTTCTCGATTAAATTTCATTCACGATTCAATTGCAATACTTGACCACCGTTACTTATTCTTTCACGATAATTTTTCTCGATATACCGAATGACAGCCGTGAAAAGGCATCTCATTGATCATGTTGATGTGAACACTTTTGATAATTCACCAGTCGTGAAATTCGCCGGATCATTTGAAAGCACAACATAAGGTATAAATCGGCTAAGCCAAATGTGGCGTTACATTTTTTTTAAATCGTCCCTTCGTAAATTTTACGGACGCCATCACGAGTTGGTTGACCGTTATGGAATAACCGTTTCACAGATGATATCGGATATGTTACTTATGTCGTAACTACAATACCCTTCCCTTTTCACGAATGTGACTTACCGAATTAGACTATTAACCGGATTTGTAATAACATAAGCAACACGACGGGTGCCACATGTGGAGCAGGATCTGCTTACCCTTCCGGAGCACCTGAGATCACCCCAGTTTTTGGTGGGGTTCGTGTTGCTTAGTCTTTAGTTTTCTATGTTATGTCATCTGTACTATTATTTGTCTGTTTGTCTTTTTATTTTTGGCCATGGCGTTGTCAGTTTGTTTTCGATCTACGAGTTTGACTGTCCCTCTGGTATCTTTCGTCCCTCTTTTAGAAATTTTGCTTTATAATGGTCTTCATTATCGTAATTTTCATCCTACACACGTTTTGTTACCAGGGCCATTCATGAGTCTGGTGTTGAAAAAAATACGTCTAGCATATTGAATGACAAGCCAGTTATCTCTGATAATTCTTTTTTTTTTATCAAGAATGAAACGTAATACATATATATATACAGGTGTTACTATGTATACTAACTGTAGCCAATAAGTATCACATATTGTATTTTAAAGTCTCTAATATGCTTGAGTCTTTATTATTATTTCTTCTTTCTTTATTTTTTTTTATCTTGGAGTAGTAATGAATAATTGTTTATTCATAAAAATTGTAATCACAACAAAATCAATCATGTATGACGGAATGTGAAATCCAATAAAGGCGACAGAATATTAATTCAACCAGAATGAGTTTAACTCTTGCTACCATAAATGTGAACGGTTTAAGTGATTAAAAAAACTTCATGGTTGGTTAAGAAAAAAGTTAATATTGCATGTTTACAGGAATTTGAAACCCACTGTACTACAAATGATAAACACCTCTGGAGAAAAAATGGAGAGATAGGGAAGGTGAAATAAGCTTTTGGAATTGCGGTACAAGTGATTCGAGGGGGTAGCTTTTCTTGGATTTCAATTGAAGGACAGTATAGTAACTTAAAAAATCTAGACTGTTTATGACGTCTTTACACTAAATCCGTTGGATGTTTACTGATTGATATTTTAGTCTTAGATGAATGATTTTTTGTATTAGTTGTTATTGACTTTGAACTAGCTGTCAGTAACTGCGAGTACTCTCAGAACTGTACTTCGTGTCTTTTTGTTGTGGGGATGTATAAGTACCCGTTCACGTCCACTCTGAGATTTTGTTAGATGTATTTCTATTTGTATTTTTCTGATTAGTTAAACCTTTTTCAACTGATTTTTATAGTTTGTTCTTATGTTGTACTTTTACACCACTGTCCCAGGTTAGGGGGATGGTTGGCGCCCTCAAACGAGTTTAACCCCGCCACATTCTGCATTTGCCTGTCCTAAGTCAGGAGCCTGTAATTCAGTGATTGTCGTTTATTG
Organism: Mytilus californianus; assembly: GCF_021869535.1. Taxonomy (NCBI): domain Eukaryota; kingdom Metazoa; phylum Mollusca; class Bivalvia; order Mytilida; family Mytilidae; genus Mytilus; species Mytilus californianus. The sequence goes on from NW_026262626.1 coordinate 16,659,439, forward strand.
CTGTGGAACGTATTTATTTCGTTCATTACTTTGTACATAAATTAGTCCGTTAGTTTTCTCGTTTGAATTGTTTTATATTTGTCATTTCGGGGTCTTTTATAGCTGACTGTGCGGTATGGGCTCATTGTTGAAGGCCGTACGGTGTTTGTGTCATTTGGTCTTTTACATGAAGTAGTAAACATATATTCACCCAATGAAACTAATTCACGAGTTTTTAAAAACTTAACAGTACCTGATCAAGAGACAAATGGTACTCAAATTATATTTGGTGACTTTAATTGCGCTATTGACAGAAAACTTGACAGCTACCCAATAAGATCAAACCGTGATCAATCTTACAACGAGCTAAAAGACCTAATGACAATTAATAACCTCATAGACATATGGCGCTATCATAATATGAATGTTAAAAAAATGACTTTCCAAAGAAACAACTCAAGGTCTCGAATAGACCTTATTCTTTTGAGTGAACTAGTTGCACATAAAGCGTACAGTAGCAAAATATTACACTTTTCTTTAAGTTACCACGATCTTTGTAGTGTAAAAATTAAAATAGACGAAATAGTACGTGGCACAGGAACATGGATTATGAACCAAAATTGGAATGTCAGAATCAAAATTTTAAAGCTAGAAAATAAATAACCGAATAATGAAAATGACGATCCAAATAAAAAAAATGTGCACGAAATTAAATACATGGAAAATACAATTCGAGAATTTTATGAGCAAAAATGCGAGGCAGCCATTCTCCGCTCAAAAAGTGAAAGGTATGAAAATGGTAAAAAGGCCTCTAATTTTTTCTTTAGATTAGAAAAACAGAAAGCTAAAAACAAATTATGGAATCGCATAAAATGCTCGGACGGCAAATTTGATAATGGCATTAATTCAATACTATCAGAGCAGGTTAAATTTTACTCCGAGTTGTTTAGCACAGAGGGTTGGGACGAAATTAGCGCAGAGAAACTTATCGAATGTATTGACAGGAGACTGTCGGACGATGATAGAAAAACTATAGAACGACAAATTGACGTCGATGAATTAACAAAGACAGTTCAAAATATTGAGAAAGATAAGTCTCCAGGAAGGGATGGGATTATATCGAAGTTTTATCACATATACTGGGACCTTAACAAACGGATTTCACTGAAGTAGTAAAGGAAGTATTTGACGAAAATGAACTCAGTAAACCTAAATACCAGGGAATGTTAACTTTACTACATAAGGAAGGGGAACGAGAATTTATAAATAAAACTGGAGGCCTTTAAGCTTGATGAATACGGATTATAAAATTTTATCAAAGATGTTTGCAGAGCGTCTTAAACCGTTGTTAAATAAAATCATACATCCGGATCAAAAAGGGTTTTTAAAGGGGAGAAATATAAGTGATGGGAATAGACTTTTACAGGATATTATTGAAGAGGGATAAAATATATTTCTAGACCAGCAGAAAGCTTTTGATAGAGTCGAATGGATGGCTAATAAAGGATATGGAGGGCTTCAATTTTGGTAATAATTTTTGTAGCTGGACAAAAATGCTATTTAAAAATGTCAACACTTGTATTAAAAAAATGGATTTCTGTCTAAATCCTTTTCAATAAGCAGATCAATAAGACAAGGATGTCCTATAGCCCATCTTTGTTCATAATACAAGCGGAACCAATGGCGTGTGCCATTTGCGCAAATGCAGAAATGCAGGGACTTGAAATATCAACGGAAAACGGCCATATTGAATTTAAATTATCAATGTTTGCGGACGACACGAAACTTATAAACAAATCCGAACAATCGGCCGAAAAAGCCTTTGAAATATTGGAAATATATGAAAAGGCCTAGGGTTCCAAAATTAACTTCGATAAAACAAAGGGTTTATTTTTGAGAGGAAGATAAAAAATTGTATTCACGTTTGGAAAACAAGAAATTTAACTTACAGAGGTAAAGTATTGATTAAACAAAACCAATTAATACCTATTTTAGAATACGAGGTTGAGATGAGGGGTTTACCTAATGAGTGTGAAAAAAAGAAATAAACTCGCATTTCTGGGATTTTGTTTGGAGCTCTTAAGTCAGTCTTGTCGACAGAAAATTATGTCGTCTAGATGAAAACTTGGGGGGTGGGGGGGGGGGGGAAGTATCATAAAAAGCAAACATCTAAAATTAATTTATGGAATCTAAGAAAATCCAACACAAAGTTGGAATGCAATTGCAAAATACTGGCTAAAACATTTTGACATAAAACTTTGGTATTGAATATTTTATATGTACCTGTAAAGAACTAAATGGAATTAATATTAAGCATATGTCAAATTTCTACCAAAAGGTGTTTACTGCATTGTGTGAACTTTACAGTAAAATGACCGAACGTTCAAAACATAGTATTCTTGAAGAGAATATATTTGGTAACAACACTATATAATGGGAAGGGAAACGTTTGTTCTTCCCTTTCTTTACCAAGAGTCATATCGCCAAATTTAAAGATGTATGGAATATCGACACGGACACCTTTTATAGTAATAAAATTATACTTGATAAACCAATAGATAAACGTAATTGTATATGCGAATACAATCTAATAAAGAAATCAACCCCCACTGATTGGATTAACGAACTTAGAAGCGCCATTAGTAATCCAACAAATTTGAAGCACATAAAAATCCAGAATAACAAAATATATGATATGAAAAGAAAATTTATAATTTCCAGAAAAAAATCAATTAAAATCATTACAAATGAAATGGAATAGAACATTTAATACAGAACTAGACTGGCAATCAGTTTGGAAAAAGCTACACTAGCTGCCTGTATCAAACAATATTTTCCAATTTCAATGGAAATCACTACATAATATTCATTATAATATACTAAATTTTAAATTGTACCAAATGCGGAAGTCCGATGGCCTATGTAACTTATGTGGCAAATTTTTGAAACCAAAGAGCATTTATTGTTATAAAATTCAAAAGATCATAAAGAAATAAAAAGATTGTTAACTATGTGCATAGATATCACGCTTAAGATATCCAAAACATGATTATTAGATATAATCAAGATCTTGATAATACTCAAATAAATATTGGAAATTTGATAGTGTTTTCCGGAAAATTTAGTATTTGGAAAGGTCGGAACGACATTAAATTCAACAGTATCTAATGAAACATCCATCCTCCGTATTTTTAAGAAAGATATGAATGATTTTATCAAAATTATCGCTAAATCAAACAAAAAGAACTTATTCGGAATAGACAAACTGGACCGTTTATCTCAAATATTGTAATCAATATCAATAGTCGAATTTGCTTATTATTTGTTTATTCTTTTCACATTATGCAGATAAATATATAGTATATATATAGTTATGAAATAACCTGTGCCTCGATATTATAGTTATAGTTATCATTTGAATACAAAAAGCACACTTTGAACTAGTATATTGTTTACACCTTCATTTATAAACAATCGCCGTTATTTACATCAGTTAATTTTATAGTTTATATATAATATATATTTATATTACATACGATATATTATTGTTTAGTATTTTTACTCACCACAGACTGTGTTTCTTCATAAGAGCGGACGTTAAGCAACCAACAATCAATCAATCTTCATAAGAGCACGTACATTTATTTCACAAATAATCCTTCATCGAAAATTCTAGGGATTGAAGCACGTGTTTTGTCGTTGTCAACATCTAACAGGCATTTAACCGGGAACACAATTTAAATAACAAAAGATTTCATAATTGGTTGTCTTTTATTTAAGTGACGAGAAGAGCTCACTTGGCCTTTGGGCCAGGTGAGCCAATAACTAAGTCCATTTATCAGTAAAATATGGAAAAATGAAAATAAATATTTTCAAAATTTCGCTCTTGAAACCATCTTTTGGTCATATACAAGCTTCCATCCAAATTTCCTTAAATTGCATGAAGGTTTGACAAAATTATTGATTTCTAAAAAAACTTTATCCACAGACTGCACCTAAATGTTGCCGCCGCCACCGCCGCCGGAATCTAGGATCACTTTGTCTCGCGACATTAATGCCACTGGCTTGACAAAAACCACCCTCAGCTCTTATATCTGTTATCAGAAGCAACGCTCATGCACTTTATTCGTCTTGCTTGTAAAAAATACTTCTTCTCACCTGATATCACCCCTTGTTTTAGGTGTATTTGTCTTTTAAACTTTTTTCGCTTTTTGCCATGACATTGCATGTCGGTTTGTTTACGACTTATTAGTCTTAATATCCTTACTAGTATCTAAAGCTCTCTTGTACATAACAGGTTGGGGACAAACAACCAAACGGGACACAGTTTTTCAAATGAGGGATACTTTTCTAGTGTTAAAAAACTGTTTTTTTTAAATAAACATTTTATACTTGAAATGGCATAAATACCCTTCCACGTCCGGTCTGTGTTTTTGTTTTATGTTTTTCTGCTTTGTATCGATCTGATGAGTTAAGCCCTTTTTCAACTGATTTTTATAGTTTGTTCTTATGTTGTGCTGATACACCACTGTTCCAGGTTAGGGATGGAGTGGGATTGAGCGCTTACAAATATGTTTAACTCCGCCACATTCTTTATGTGCCTGTTCCAAGTCAGGAGCCTGTAGTTCAGTGGTTGTCACTGGTTCATGTCTGTTATATTTGTTTTTCGTCAATTGTTTTGTTATAAATTAGGCAATTACTTTTCTTAATTAAATTGTTTCATATTTTTCATGTCGGGGCCTTTTATAGCCGACTATACGGTATGAGTTTTTATCATGGTTGAAGGCCGTGCGGTTGCCTATAATTGCTAACATCCACTTTATTTGATCTTTTGTGGATAGTTGTCTCATTGGCAATCATACCTCATCTCCTTTTTTTTATGCATATTCATGACAAATGCAACAAATTAAAGTGTTTGGATAGTGAGACATGTCTTTCTGCAGACGGTTACCTTGTGAACTACTACTTTAAAAATCCGGCTCATCGTGTCGGTCTAGTAAATATAAATCTTAGAATTAATTGATCACAAAGCTTTTCGTGTAGAAAAAGTAGTCATCAGTCAACTTGCTTGATTGAAGTTTAAAATACTTTCTAATATTAAACATGTACAATGGAAATATTTTGCAAATAATATTGATAAATGACGTTTTAATGAACGGTTTTTACATCATTAAAGGTTTATTTAAAGCCAAATAATGAAAAAATTTCTATCATCAGTGTTAATGTAAAATTTTATTGTTTGACAAATTAACCATATAAATCTCCATCTTGTGATACATGCTGTAATATATAAACCACTGAAAATACTGCATCTGCACATTTCAAAGTCTCAAAAGGTATATTAAATATCTTGTATTTTGTTTTAGAATCTATGTTTTATTCTAAATCTTTTATTAAAGAGTAGTTGAAATGCAGAATATCACAGTTAGGTCTGCGTCCAACCTTTATTCAAATCTATACATTGTTAATGAAGGTCGGTTGAAAACTTAACTTTCTCGTAATTTTCTTTGTACTTGGTTGTTTTTTAAGGATGAAGCCACCGAAATAAATGGTTGAACCATCATTGTATCATACTTATAGTTTATATTGAGATAAAAGGGTAAATAACGAGCCATTCAGTTGACAATTGGCATGGTTTTCACATGGAAAATTCTAGCCGTATGAGTTATTATAAAGATTGAAATTATCAATATGACAAATATCGACTAAAACATTATAGTTATCTTATCTTTACTGTATACAGAGACGACTCTAATTTATGATTAAAAAGTGTATTATAGATATAAATCCAAAATTGTTAATTTTTTTCGCAACAGTTGCACTTGCACATTACTCTGTTTCTATTCTGGTGATGGCGACTGCCATGTTGTAAATCATACAATTTCTGCATATTGTCCACGGTGATATCGCGGTGACTAATTTAAAAACCTTGTATATTTTATACCAAATGAAAATTCTCTAGCATTAAATCTTCGGAGATGAACACATACGAGTTTTTTGCCAATCCAAAATTGTCATCTACCTCCATGAGTCACAGCCATGATACTACGTCACACGCAAGGATAGGTTTCTATTTTTTATTGGAAAACGGCTCGCTTCAAGGTAAGTTAACACAAAAAATAATTTAGAAATAAATAAAGAATAAGTAATACGCCCATGGCTATTTCTAGGATTAAAAACAAAATTCATGTGCTCGCAAAGCGTTTTGTATTCGTACCGACAATGTTGTGTTGGTATGACGCAAATACTACACGGAAGTCCTTAAGAATGAAATTATACATTCAACTACATTCAAGGCCGTACGCTCCACAGAGAGTCATATAGTAAATAATCGTGTCACTACCACAGCTCAGCTTAAGGCCTCCTCTGAACATTTGAAGGTCCCCATTATTTATTGGTTACCTTAACTTCACAAAAAACTGTAAAATATCATTTCATCTCTGCATCTAGTAAGTGTTCTACTACTAATCTTTCGGTGCTTTTAACGAGTTCCTTAAGTACGGTAAAAAAACTTATCATTAATATTTGTAATAAAACATATGAAAATAGTGAAATTAACCATATTTGGAGTGTAAACAATTCTTTGGATGTTTTAGATAAATTACGTGCCTATGATGGTCCTTTTGATTCGATTGACAGTTTTGACTTTTCAACTCTTTATACTACACAATCTTATCAAATACAAGTTTTCCTATTTTATTAAATGGTCGTTTGATAAATCTGAATGCAAATTTATTTGCTGCAACTCATATAAAGCCTTTTTCTCAAATGAGACAGGTAAATATGCTAGATATACCTACTGGAGGTGTGATGAGATGATTAAAGCCGTAAATTTCTTCCTTGACAACATTAATGTACGTTTCGGCAATAAAGTTTATCGACAGGTTGTAGGTATTCCGATGGGCATCAATTGTGTCCCTGTAATAGCATACTTGTTCTTATACTGTTATGAATCACAGTTTATGGCCAAATTCAGTAAAGAACCATCTAAATTCCATTTAATTGATGAATTCAACAACACTTACCGTTATCTTGATGATGTTTTTTCGTTAAATAATCAATAATTCTCTAAATATACTGCTGAAATTTACCCAAAAGAACTTACTTTAAATAAATCAAATATTAGCAGCAATAACTGTCCTTTCCTAGATTGAAATATTTCAGTGTTACACCAGAAACTCTACTCAAAAATTTACGACAAAAGGGATGAGTTTTCTTTCCCTATTGTTAATTTTCCGTTTTTGGACGGTGATGTTCCTTTGGTACCGTCTTACGGTGTTTATATATCCCCACTCGTTCGCTTTGCCAGTGTCTGTAGTGATGTTTTGGATTTCAATAATCTTTGTCTATGTATAACTAGTAAATAATTAAGTCAGGGATTTCGTTACCACAAATTACTTTAAACCTTTACTAAATTCTTCCATAGATTCAAACATTTGGTTTGCAAGTTTGGCTGTACCTGTAGAAAACTTATTTCAAACGGAAAAGCACATCCTAAATTGTATGGTGATGTTGTTATACAAGCCCGAAAATTTAGATACGATCCGGATAAACTTGTCAATCTTTTAAATAAACTTATTCTAAAAGGTTACCAATTCAACACTGTAATTACATCTTTGAATGTTGTTTTAATTGGTATAAATATTGATTTCGTTATCTGTAAACTAACACCATACTAAATATTCTTGTTATACACATTTGCATTTCCACTGTACTACAATCTGTCGATACCTTTATTTTGGCATTGCACATGTACAAGGTCATGTTTTTCTCTGATTGTTAATGACGTCTTTACACTAAATCCATTGGATGTTGGATGTGGACTGATATTTCAGTCCTAGCTATATATAGATACATGAATTTTTTCATTAGTTGTTATTGGCTTTGAACTAGCTGTCAGTAACTGTGAGTACTCTCAGATCTGTACTTGAGGTCTTTTTTTGTTGTTATCGCTGAGGGATGGATAAATACCCTGCCACGCCTGGTCTGTGTTTTTGTCTGATATTTTTCTTCTTTGTATCGATCTGATGAGTTAAGCCTTTTTCAACTGATTTTTATCATTTGTTCTTATGTTGTGCTGTTACACCACTGTACCAGGTTAGGGGAAGATTGAGCGCTCACAAACATGTTTAACCCAGCCACATTCTTTATGTGCCTGTCCCAAGTCAGGCGCCAGTACAGTGATTGTCGTTGGTTCATGTCTGTCATATTTGTTTTTCGTACATTGTTTTATTATAAATTAGGACTTTACTTTTCTCAATTGAATTGTTTCATATTTTACATGTTGGGGCCTTTTATAGCCGACTATAGGGTATGGGTTTTTATCATTGTTGAAGGCCGTACGGTTGCCTATAATTGCTTACATCCACTTCATTTGAACCTGGTTGGATATTTGTCTCATTGGCAATCATACCACATCTCCTTATTTTTATACAACTTAATTATACTCACTCCTCCGAAAAACCGATTAGTGAACCATACTCCTCTCTACTCATGCAGCGTGAAATGCACTTTTTGATGTGAACATCGTGAAAACCAGAACATGATACAGTTTGCACTTCATCTATTAAAGGATACAGATTGCACCTAAAAGGTTCTATGTTTAACTTAATTCAATGTGTTTGTGCCCTATACTTACACACAGCAAGTTTACACAGGAATCGACTAAAAAAACACTGGATACAGTTTTGCCTGAAATGAAGATACATCTGGCCCGATCACACAGTTATTTCGTAGTGCATTTTTTAAGACAATAAATTCAAATGTAAACCAAAAGTAAAAGGTAATGAATAAATCTATCATTTCTATATATATAAATAAATGTATGTCTTCAATAACGAGGTCAAATATTTGTGAATTGAGATGTATAACGAATGGTCTGTTTAATTATGTAAGACTGAGGATGATTAGTAATTAGGTCAATATAATTTGTTATGATTGGCATTTAAGGAAGTGGGACATTGTAATTACCGAATTAAAATGACAAAAATAGCCAGAAAATTGACAAAACTTAAAGACATACATACTTCAATGAACTGCTCTAAAGATATAACCAAATTTTTCACAGTTCATATGTGCAGATGTCAACAGACATGAGAATTACCTTACCTTGTTGTATCTCGAATTTTCCAATTATATTTGCATTTCGGACAAAATTGTACACAGTGCTTTTATGTATAAAAATCATGAGTAGATACTTATATAAACTTGCCATGTGTAAGTTTAACAGCACAAACACATTGAATTATACACATAGAACATTTTAGATGCAAACTGTATCCCTAAATAGATGAAGTGCAAACTTTATCATGTTCTATTTTTACGATGTTCACATCAAAAAGAGAATTTCACGCTGTATGCGAGCATTATACAACCTGGTTTTTGTATTTTGTTGATAATGTTCGAAGAATGTGATGTATTCAATGCCTTTATTCATGAAATATAGCTTTTTGACGATATTTACGAGAAAGTGAAAACAGTATCCTTGCACAGTTTTCTTACTGTACAGAGATGTTTGCAAAATTAACAGCCTTTTAAATTCCCAAATGATGGCGATCATTAAGTACAAGAAGGGAGGAGTACGGTGCACTAATCGGTCTTACTGGAAATCAACCATTGGTAAACGATTTTTAAGGCGAAAAATAAAATTAAGATTGTTGGATGTTGCCTACTTACGCACTTTAAAAGCAGTCTACCCTAAAAATTTTATGATACAAATTGGTTCAATTTTTTTGTTAAAAGATCTTTTCCTGCTTTAACGTCGTTTTCTTGTCTCAAACATGTAACTTATGTTGTTGGCGAATAAAAGATAAAATCCCTACCTACCTACCCAACCCTACAAGGCATGGATAGGCAACATCAAACAAAGAATTTTTCAAGGGTGGCCTAAGCACTATCTCTGGATAATAGTGTAGACCAAAGAACGGAACCTTTTGTTTTTTGTTTGTTTTTTTTTTAGGGGGGGGGGGGGGGGGGAACTAACAAGTACAAAAAAAAAGTTTTAAAATCTTACTTGAATTTGAATAAAAAGGAGTCTATATCATACACTAAAAATATTGATTTATAATTTTACATAAATCCACAAATTCAAAATGTTATTCAATGCTAAATTTTTATGATTTTTTGGCTATTTTTAGGCGTTTATAATTTGTTGATCTGATTGATATATTGTTAGTTACTCAAGGTACACTTTTTGAGCTGTGATACTATGAATTCAAGTAAAGATTAAAGACTATTAGCGGCTTTGACCCTATCTCTTTTTTTAACATTTTTAATTTATTAACAGTTACATTATGCGTTAACACTCCCTTCAGAAACATGATACCCGTGAGGCAGTAAAATGGACCGACCACACATTGACAAATAAACAAATAATTAATTTAATGTACACTACAGTTTATATAACAAAAGTATTCTAGATTCTGGGAAAATGTCATAATTAACTGCTGCCTGTATTTCACTTTCATTTATCATCTTTATAATACTTTTAGCTAAAAATGAAGCACGTCTTTGCTCTGCTTTTCCTTTTGTCAGCCTTGTGCACAAATGCACATTTAGCATGTCATGGTAACGGTTGTGCATATGTCGTGCATGGTGGCAATCATGGTGGCGGAGATGACGTTGCATATGGTCATGATGGTAGCGAATATGGTGTGCATAGTGGCACTTATGGTCGAGTGAATGGTGGCAATCATGGTGGTAGAGATAGTGAGCATGGTGGCAATCATGGTGGCGGAGATGACGTTGCATATGGTCATGATGGTAGCGGATATGGTGTGCATAGTGGCACTTATGGTCGAGTGAATGGTGGCAATCATGGTGGTAGAGATAGTGAGCATGGTGGAAATCATGGTGGCGATCATGGTGGCAATCATGGTGACAATCATGTAGCAGTGAATGATGGTAATCATGGTCGTGGAGATTACAATGGATATGGTAGCAAATATGGTGAGCATGGTGGCAATCATGGTGGCGATCATGGTGGCAATCATGTTGCAGTGCATGGTGGCAATCATGGTGGCAATTATGTTGCAGTGCATGGTGGCAATAATGGTGGTGGATATTACCTTGGATATGGTGGTGGATATGGTGAGCATGGTGGCAATCATTGTGGCAATCATGGTTGCGATCATGGTGGCAATCATAGTGGCGGAGATAATGTTGAACATGGTAGTGGATATGGTGAGCATCGTGGCAATCATGGTGGCAATCATGGTGGAAATCACCGTGGCAATCATGGTGGCGAAGATCGCGTTGAACATGGTAGCGGATATGGTGTGCATAGTGGCGAACCTGTTGTGCATGTTTGAGTGCATGGTGAATAGAAAGATGCTTATTATTATAGATATAAAGATACTTTTCTCGAAATGGTAAAACGGACTTGAATTTGAATCATTATCCACATGCATATTTCTGTAGATATACTGCAAAAAAGATATAGCCGGCAGCTGTGTTTTGTATTTATTATAAGCCTAAAAAAATTAACATACACATAGTGATTTGCTACGTTAAGTTTATATGATTCAGTTTTTATTTCAATGCATGTAATCAAGCAATCATGAGTTAAAAGCGCAAAGCTAGATAACAACTCACACGCAACTGTATTTAAAATTAATTGCAAGAAAGGGAATCATGGATAAAATCTCCCAAAAAACTCTGAAGCCCTAGGTCCTTGAACACAATATGTTACTCATTTGCATTTACAAAATCAAATTTATAAACGTTTTCATTGTTTTATTTTTAAGCTTGATTACTGAAAACTAAGGATTGTCGAAGCAGCATTTGGCTGAGTGTATTTTTTCTATCGATATTCCGCTCGACTATATAACACAAGGCAATCTTTGTAAAAATTTAAACGAGCCTCATCTTCTTAAAAGTTTCTCAGTCAGAAAATTATAGGTAAGGAACTTGTTTGTTATTGGATAATGTTTCTCATTTTAAAAGAATTTGATATTTTTTGTTTTCAAGATTGTTAAACTTATATTTTATCAAAACTTTTATTGTATATTATGGTGTTATTGTTAGATTTATTTAGTAGGAATTGGAGAATAAGTGAGGAGTCAACGCAATTATATAGGAAATAGGAATAATTATTCAGCGTTTCAGAATCTAATGTATACGCCCTGATTTTCAAAATAAAGACACAAACTTAGTATATTAATTTTTTGTTAAATTGTAATTAATGTCTCAAAACACACAATATAAGAATTGCCTTTTTTTCCTTTTACAAAAAAAATATGTTATGTTTATCAATATAATTGTTGAAAAAATTTGATTCATGAACCAAAATTACTATTTACTTCAACGTACAATGTGTTCTCTACCCTGCGTAATGGAATTTTAATTATTTCGGTGTTTTTCAGAACTTTGATAAAAATGCAAACCATACTTTTTGTATTTATGTGTTCGATTAATTTGGTGTTCTGTGTAATTAACGATTGTCCACAGTACAATAAACCAAAAATAAGTGATGGCGAAGATGCAGCTGATTCTTTTCTGACTTTCAATGCAAATTTACTGTTTATACATGGAAATCAAGCGGGCAGACTTGCCAAACTCCCTGGTGCATTGCTGCAAGAACATGCTGATGTTGTATTTCTAAATGAAGTAAATTTTAAACAATTTAGTAAATAAATTTCTTTTTTTAAATCCGATCAGCTTGAGGACCGGTTTTGTAAAAATACCAATTGGTTAGAGGGGATCAATATTTTCTATATGTAGTGATTTAATTAGAAACTTCTATGTCCTCCATTTTTTCGTAAAATTTATCGTGATTAAAAAAAATATGCATTTGAAATTTTAAATGACCATCTGACGTATACAGTATTAAACTTGGCTGCTTTTCTGTAAGATCCTTAAAACACAATTCATATTTACTTTCTGTTTTGTCTTTAAAATTGATTTTAGAAACACATCCGATCAACAATTGAAAATTTTATAATTGTCTCATTTGCAATCACACCACTCTTTCCATTTTTTTAACCGATCGACAGTGTTTAAATTTCGGATTATGTTTCCTTTATCTTTTACAATTCTTAATTGAAAGTCAAACTTTATAATTTTAATAAATATCTTTACACAAGTATGTAGGTCAGTGGTTTTTGTTTACTTTCGATTTATTCTGCCATGCAAAACTAATAACACAAACACAACTGTATCACAGCTTGATTTATCGTAGTTGCCATTTTTACGTGATTTTCAACTGCTATGCTGCACTCTCTTGTGTTTTGCATTTGATGTGATTCCTACCTATTTTATTTATCAATTAATGGATGTGTTTTGTTCTTAATTTTTGGAACAATACATAATTTTTATATTTGTATCCTCAAAATATACTTCTAGACCATGTGTTGTCTGTTTTTCGTTGTTCTTGTTTTTCTGTCGGTTTTATCCGGATTCGTTGGTTGTTGTTTGATGATGTGATATGTCGTACTGTGCGGTATTTTGAACGATTCTTGTTTTTCCTTTTCATGCAGTATTCTGTTTTAGTTACCGGCTACTTATTTCGGTACCGAAATGTTCATAACATATTTAATTTAAACTCACCGTTGATAAATGAAGAAATTATTTAGATACTAAGGTTCCAATATCCCTTAGGAAAAGTCAACCGTAGATGTATTTTGCGATTCTGATCATTTTCTACGTACTTACGCACCCAAAGCTTTCAAATGTTTAGCTTTGAGCGTTCATGGTGAAGGTAAATTCATAAAAGCGCTTCGGACCCAAAACATTTATAACGTTGTTATTTCATTGGGTCGATACAGCTGCTGATAGACTGTTAGTCACCTAGGGTATCATCAGCCCTGTAGTCAGTGCTTCAGTAATGTCATGATATAAAACATACTTGGTTTAAAATGTCCCGATGATTGATTAAGAAATTATTGATAAACTAAGGTTCAAATTTCCTAAGACAAAGTTGATCTTAGATTAATTTCGCCATTCTGTTAAGGTTCTGCGTCTTTACACATTTCTGGTGATGGTAAATCAAGAAAAGCGTTTCGAACGCACGAAATTCAGTTTAAGTGTGTCATCAATTAGTAAAAACCTGACTAATCTCAATTTGATTTATAATCTGATTCTGACCAATTGTCCACTTCATATATAAAGACTAAAATATCAGTGCAATATCAATTACACACTGGCGGATGTCCAACAGACAGTCCGGAAAAAGCATATAGGTTTCACTTTGTAAATACAGCTGTTTCACAAACCACGCCTCTTTTGGGGAGCTGTATAATATTCCTAGATATTTTGTGTTGTTTACATACTGGTTCCCAGATATGATCTCTATTTTTAATCTCACAAAGACATAACTTAGGAATGTTACCAGTATAAATACACATGGATAGCGGCCAAATTGTGAATTCCGAGGAAGATCCAACGTGAAGGGAGGGGTAGTACAGAATTTTAGTATAAGTTAAAACTTTTAGAAGTTCGGTGCATATAAATGTTGAAAATATGCCGCTCAGCCCTATGTTTTTACCTTTGAAAAAAATAGTAGTGCATTTGAACTTTCCATTCTAGGATATAATTTTTTACGAAACTTCATAGTAAAAGTGGCACAGTTTTAGTCGTAAAAGGACTTTCTATGGGAAATTGTATTGTCTATATTTACAGAAGTGGAACCTATAGTTAGCATATGTTTGTTAATTCAATACTTGTGTATTTAGCTTCTGGAGTTATTTTTTCAATATGATTATTAAGAGTCACACATTATACATATTAATCATATCATATAGTAATTAAAAAAAAACATCATTGTTATGACCATAAATGCCATCTCTTATTTGTGCTGAAAATCGACTAATTATTATTTAATATTGTAAACCCGGTCAATATTTGCTCTTTATTTACGAAACGTTATTTTTTTAGATAAGGTTAAACGTATCATTCAGTACTTTCATTTTATAAGTCAATGTTAGTATAATGTTTTCAAATGATTATTATGGATCTTAATTTTCTTTCTATTAACTGATAAATATAAGAAGACCCAAATCGTTATAGAAAACAGATACCTGAAATGTTTTTGTCATCTGAAACATGTGAAAATTTGTAAATAAACTCATCATAGATACCAGGATTAAAATTTTATACGCCAGACGCGCGTTTCGTCTACAAAATACTCATCAGTGACGTTGGAATCAAACAAGGGAAAAAAGGCCAACTAAAGTACGAAGTTGAAAAGCATTGAGCCCCCAAAATTCCGACAGGTCTAGAAATTGACACAATCAGGTTCGGTTGAGAACAAAACTTGATGACAAAAGAGATGATTTCAGTTCCCCAATTGTGAGCATTTAATTTCTATATAGCAAGACTCAAGAAGCGCCTGCATAACTCAGTTATTACGATATTTTAGATTTTGCACTTCCTTTAATGATTTCGTTGATAGAGGGTTGCTGCTTACAAGAAAGCTATTGAACCAAGAGTTCCAAGAGTGGTGATTTTGAAATCATCCCTTCTAATATTTTATTGACGTCATCACTAGTTTGTTGACCGTAATGGAGTATCTGTTTCATAGATGACGACAGATATGTTCCAGATGTCGTAACGACGCTCCCCAGTCCTCTTTTCGGTTTTAAAGGTGTTAATGTTGTTCTGCTTTTAGTTTTCTATGTTTTGTTAATTATACTGGGGTTTGTCTTTTGGTCGTTTTTCATTTTTTGTAATTGCATTGTTAGTTCTTTTTCAACTTATAAGTTTGAATATCAATTTGGTATCTTTTGCCTCATTTTTACACTGTTATATCTTTCATTGAAGATCAATTTTTTACCTTGTATAATTTATTTTATTAATTTCATTGTTTTGTATTGACTGTTACGTTCTCATTTCAAACATTTGGAAATCAGTTGAAAATAATACCAAGCTATCAAGATCTTTTCCGCACCTCATTTGATAGCTCTTACGCAACCACATAGTCTGAGGAATTTGTTAGTGCAGGTTGAAGTGTCTAAACTGAGTACAAGTATTAATTATGGAGAATGCAGCTTGTGTTGTGACAGCCCGTTGCCTGAAGATGCCTGAAGATGCATCATTATCATCAGTTATTTTCCACCAAAAAAGAATTAAAGAAATTCTGCAAAAAATTGAATGTGATATACATTTCATAATGTTCAGTTTGTGGTCTCCAATATTTTGGTGATTCAAAGCAGACATTCTACAAACGCCTCAATGGCCATTCGATGGATATCACTAAGAAGCCATGTATCCCAGATAGCCAACACTTCAGACAGTCGAACAACACACTTGACGACTTAAACCCTAGTGATTGAACAAAACATTCTGTAGAATGATACCCAGTGAGAGGTTCGGGAAAGGTTTCTTGATAAAAGAACCAAAATGGGGTTCATCCAAATGACAACAACAGGAAGAGTCAGCAGTTTTCATTGAAGGAGGAGTTGCAACAATTATATATATATATATATACATATATATTTACATTTACTACCTTTTGACCTTTATGAATGTGGTAGTACGCAGCCACGTCAACATATTTTTTATAAGGTGCGATATTTCAGATTACAACTCCTTGTTTAAAATTGTCTAGTACGAGTGAGCTAAATGTTACAAATGAACTGATATTTGCTGAAGTTGATCAAAATATTGACACTGAAGAAGGTTATATATCTGTCGATACAAATTTATAACACCTTGTTTATGTTGTTCGTATATTTCCTTCTGATATCAGTATCGTTGCACATATGTTAAGCCTAATAGATATACTCTTGTATGTACTTTTATAAAAATTCATTTTTATTTGTTTGATACTTATCTATGCCTCATTTTGTATACTTTCAGGTATTTTCACAAGATGATATATCGACTACATTTAACAAAGTTAGACAAGAGTATCCGAACGTTTACAGCTCCATTCACGATGGAACGACAAATAACTTATTAACTGCAAATTCATCTCCTTGTCCGTTCTTTTCATCATTATTCATTTTGAGTTGCATAACAAGAAAATGCAGTGACAAAATCACCGTTAATGAACTTACAGAATGTGACATTAAATATGGATGCAATGCTTGGAAAAAAATGAATCAAGAGTGCATTATCTGTGTCGGAGCTACAGGACTTGCAAATGCGTTTTCGTGTTTTTCAAAACGACCCAAACATAATGTTGCTGGTAATATGATTCTTAGTAAATCTCCAACAACAAACGCAAAATCGACATTATTTGTAAGGGATAAACAGGTCAACAGACATGGAAAACTAATTGTTGAATTATGTAGCACGTCTTATAGCATTTCTGCTCTTTATCAAAGACATTATAATCTTCATTATCACCTCTTTTGAAATATCCTATTTTGACAGACGCCTGTTTTATATGTACCTTCGACGTTAATGATTTATAATACGTTACTTGATTGGATTAGGTTCACTCCAGCTGTCAACATCTAATATCATTAATGCAGTCATTTTCTTGATATCCTTTGAAAAACTACATTTTGTTTTCTTCTTTATCTCCATTCATAGTTGACATTATCCACGTCGTACTTGTATCTTTGATAATTGTTTGGTTTATTTAATAAAGACGTTTTACAGCATTAGATTTAACATAGGGGAAACATTGTTGATACCAAAGACATTATCAAACATTAAAACTGCCATTGATTATCATTGTGTTTACAAAAACGATGGAACATAATTGTAAACATCAAAGGATGTATTTCATTCTAATTTTCAATCAAAAGTATGACCAATATATAGCTTAAAGTTTTCGGAGTTTGTAAGTTCTTTGCTAAAACGTTAGTGCATGAAAGAATGGGTATGTGTGGGTATGTGTGTAAAGGGAGTGATTACAATACACCATTTAGTCTAAAAAATTCAGAGTTGCCCCCTTTAGTCACCCAATATTCAACACTTTGTATTAATCATCATGTACTTATGGTGCATTTTTTTTATTTCATTGAAGATTGCTGGACGTACTATTGTTTGCACAAAAATGCAAACCGCTTTGAATAATGCTTATTACGAACGTAAGAATGTCTACATTTATTTATTTTTTGACACATTTTTTACGAGATATCAAAGAAATAAACTTATGTTCATTTTATAAGTAGGAAAATAAAAATTAAAAAATTTTGTAGGGCTGTCACGTCCCTTGTGTCAATTTTCTATCAATAAAGCATGTATGTCTAGTATGATGGTACGGATGGGGTTTACAGAATAGAGAATAATATGTTCAAGTTGCAGAATTAAGATTAAACAAAATTTAAGAGAAATAGGCTAAAAATGACAAATAGAGAAAAATAGGCTTCTTATGAAAATAAAGAAAAGAGAAAAATAAAGAATACAGAAATGAAGGACGCCCACCCAGACCCTCCAGTATTCTAAAACATTTACTGAAGATTGTTTGTAAACTTTGTAACAAAATGCAAAATACTAATTTAGATATGTAACCAAGGAGTTTTCTACTCAGTGTTATTCAATAAAGAAATTGTATTGCATCTATGTTTCTCAAGGGTATATGATATATTATTGATTGCGGTTTAACGCCACTTACAACACTATATCGCTATTTCGCGGCGGTCAGTTTTTATTGATCAAGGAGGCTGGAGTTCCCGGTGAGAACCACCGACCTTCGGTTGGAAAACTGACAATCTTAGTCAATTAAGATTGGAGTCGAATGCACCTGCCACGTGCAGGATCCCAACTAACAACCTCAGTATTGACAGGCTAGTCATACAGTAGTTCGACAAAAACAGGCATGATAAGTTGTTATGTTTAATATTTATCTTCGAATAGCTGAAACAAAGGAACTGTTTTCCTCATCTTGGGCTGTAGAGAATTTCTCACAAGCTAAGTGCATATTGTCAAACTTCGAACAGCAAGAAAAGGTCATACAGATGAGGGACCTTGAGTGTGGACCGGCAATTCCCTCAGATAACATTAGAAAAGAACACGAACGTTAGTAGATTAGCAAACTTCGTCACATTACATTGGGAGCCAACTTTGTTTCCTACTAAAATTGTTAGTTAAGGCGGACGGGATTTTGCCGAGATTTTAAGTTCCGTGCGAAAACGTTTTCAAACTTGTACGACATAAGTTGCTATTTACAATTACAACAGGATTTATCTGTTTACTCAATCTGTAAAATGTGTAAATAGTTCATGGGCACACACACAAACACACACTTAAAAGGTTTTTTCCCCGAAGCATATAAAACACTGCATGAAAGTATTAATTTAAGGTATCAATAAACTATTTGAAAATCAGTCGTAATTTCCGAGTTTATTTTTTTTCTGGTAGTTTATAGTTCAAGTAAACGCAATGTTTAATAGTAGTTTACAAATAGTTTACTTGACGCAGTAAGTTCATGAATTGACACCTGATTTACTGTCCAGTAATTTTCGAATTTAACAAAGTTTAATATACATACAACATCAAATTTAATGTAGAGAAAATCTGTATAACATGATTTACTACAAATTAAAGTCAATAATATTCCAAACAGTAAGCTGTTTACTGTGGTTTTAAATCTGATTCAACATCCAGTTACAAAATTAATACAACGATAAACTTTCATTTAATGCAAATTGAAATCAAATTCAACTTCAAGTTTTAAGATTTAATGTGTGAAATAACTTGATTTACTTCAAATTTAAACTCATTTTGACTCCATTTACTATCTAAAATCTTTGTAATCTCCGTGTGTGGTGCATCAAATATACGCCAATTGACCTGCAAATTCACGACAGAAAACAGTATATATTTGCAGCTTTCATCCACATATGACCAGTAACAGTTCTTACAATCGAACCCTATTATTTGTTTATACAAACATACTTCAGTATAACAAACAAAGCCATAATTGTACACCCTAAGTTGCCACAACCCATAATTCGAATTAAACACTTATGATTGCCTCAAAATATAATATATTACAGTGAGAGGAGCAACTGAAAATTCATAAAAAAAGCTGCCCGTAATGGAGATTTAGACTATGGCGAAATCCTGAATAAAAAAAAAAACAATTATCTAGAATCTTAGCTAAATTTATTCATTATTTTGAATTTACAAATACATGACAAATTAAAGTACTAACATTCCGTTCTATAATAATTTAAAAAAAAACATCTACATACATAACAAAATTATAAAACTCTAATTTTGTGCATTTTTATTTGTTTTTGCTAAAGCTGTTTTTAAGGAACAAAAACATATCAACTTCATGATGTAAAAGGACTGAGTATTTAAATATAATAAGCAGTAACATATTTGCAGAATCATTTTTCTTGTGGTTGTTTTGATTGTCTTACCTAATTACAACTAACAACTATTTTAATAGAAAGAGTTATTTCCCTTTGAATACAAAGATTCGAGCTGAATAATAAAATCCAACGTAATTTGGAGGGTTTAACAAGCACCCAATTATATACAACCCCTTTCTTATTAAAATAAAAAAATCAAGATCTTAATACTTATTTTTAATAAGAATGTTAATAATTATAAACGTGTAAACCTTTAAGCTAAAAAACAACAACAAATTTCTTCAATTTTTAAAGATACGAAAAATATTCTTATTTTAACAAGAGTTGTTTCCCTTTCATTGCTTACTGTTTTTAATCAATTGAAGAACAAAAAGATTCACATATAAGATCCCAGTTACATGTCTATATGTTTTATCAGTGCAATTAATTTCAAAATATATATTTGATTATGCTCGCGTGGACATCAATATAATATAAAAAATACACAATGAAGAGCTTCACCACTAAAACAAGGATTTTAAATGTAAAACCAACTGTTGTATACATGCATTGTATGATTGCTTACATCAGGGTACCAGATAAAATTTACTGCTATCTAGCTTTTTCTTGTTTATATTGTATAATTACGCACAAAAGAAATATTTAAAACATTGAAATTTAATATATACCAAGTTTCTTACTATTTCGAAGAATTACCATTTTGTCTTCTTTTTTTTTTTACTACTATGTGCAAATAATACACTGCTTATTTTCTCGGTATCACTTCCATATTAAAAAAAACAAGATTTTCCATCTAAAAATGAAGATTCTATAAAAAAATATTTTTTTAACATTTATTTTCCGTGAAGCTAGGTTACAAATCAAAAAAAATATTATATTTTGTTTTGCCAATGAAATGTACATTGTTCGTGTTATTTTTAAATAGTTTTGCTCTTTACGACAATACTGTTGTTTCAAGAAGCACTTTTCTTTACTATTTTTTATTAAAAACGTTCTCCTTCGAACCGCTTGTTGTTGTTGAAGACGGTATGTTGACATCCGACATGAAGATGTATTTTTTCTCTTTCTGTTCGCATCTATTTGATTTCGTGATGACTGAAATATGTTAATATAAGAATAGAACGATATATCGTAACTTGGGACACTTACGAAAACATATCTTACGACTATGACATGTCCTAAGACCATCATAAGACATGTCTTAGTCATAAGATACTTTCGAAAAACAGGCCCCTGGTAATGGGATTACTCATTTCAACACTTGGTCCGAAATCATATGAAGTGAATTCAATGGTAATTTGGAACGTCATGTTTCGAAATAAAAAGAGGTAAGATACAGGTGTGTAGCAACAAGGGATCGACCATGTGATTTCAAAGAGGGGGGGGGGGGGGGGGGTATGGTTATTTCCTAAAAAAATAATCTGATACCAGATTTCCCCCATACCTTAAAGTGTTAAATTTTGCAAAAAAAAATGTTCGCGCTTTGGGCGAAAAAAAAATTCTGACTCAGACAAAAAACCATACCCCCTTCCCCCCTTAAAGTTAAATGGTTGCTCCCTAAAACAGCACAACAAAAATACCCTCTTGTAAAAAAAAGCCGACAGTATCAATGTAATGTTAACATAAGCTAGGATTTATTCAGTAACGTAACACTCTTTTCCAAAATAAAAAAAGTATCAACTGAATTTGACTACTTTTAACTTTTTAGATGTCATTCTTAATATGACAGTTAAAGATGCCTTCTAGGCTAAGCAATTGTATTGCAGAACTGCAATTTCGACTATTTTGTTTTTGGGGTTGGTGGGGGGGGGGGGGGGGGGGGGGGGGGGGGGGGCTGGGGCTACAAACCTCTTACAACACCCTCCACTTCATCCGGATATTGGGCCTTTTACAAATTCTATGATGAATCCAGACTTCTCTTTGTTCTCTGCAGAATTATATCTGAAAAAAAGTAATTTGAAAAATAATCTTACTGTAAATCAAAGCTTCCTTAAATAAGAGTGTAACAAATGTCGGTAAAATTATCAATTTGTTTGAATCTGAATAGAACCATGATTACCAAATACACATATATATCCTGCAAACTTTTCACTTAAATTGACCCAAAAGCTGTGTACAAAATTAAGATTTATACTCGAATAAGTAGAATTTCATAATTAATGATTCAAAGTAGATATATGATCAAAATTAAATCTGTTTCAATGTCGTAAATCACAAGTAATCGAGCATTTTTCCTAAAACCGTATCGTTTAATGATGAATGTGGACATACATTACATATTAAATTACATTGGTTTGAATAACAAACCATGAGATTTTTTCAATTTCCAAGGAAACTTTTAAATCATTTAATTTCATATACATACTTTAAAATACTGCCAGTTTCGTTCTTTATTCTCCAGATGAAATCCTTTTCAGTAATACCCTGCTGATAACCATCCCTTCTTGATTGTTGAAAGGAAAAAGATACGCTCTTAAGCATTTAAATTGCATGCATCAAGAACAACTGAGAACTGAAATTATATAATTATATGTGTAGAAAGTCGCAAACATAAAATATATATACATGTACATTCTTAACTTCACGACTTCATTATGTTCTAATTAAAACACGACAACATGTAATCAAAGTGTGTAAAAGTTTGCAATATTTATACAATTAAAACACAAAATGTAAGTGTGCAATATGTATTCGAATCTTGTGATGACCACAATTACTTCTTAGTACATAGTCCGAAAAAAAAATTGTAATCGGTGAAAAAAAGGAAATAAATGACATTTTGCTAAGTATTGAATTTTTAGGTTCGCAAACTTAGTGAATATTGTTATGATACAATACATAAAAATGAAAATTGTATAAACTATCCCCTACTACATGTACATTATGCAATATTTTGAAAAGGTTAATTAAAAGTTGAACAATGAATAATTACTTACTGCAATTTGTGCAGGGACGTTAATCTTTTGGCTTCGCTTTTTTCGTTCATTTGTTTTTGATTGTAGTATTTGAATCATAATATCCACTTTCTTTTCAACATTAATTTGTTTTTCTTGCACTTTTACCAGTTGCCTTTTCATTTAGATGACTTCTTTGTTAAAGTGTCAATCTAAAAATAACAATTATAACTAAACCATTTAAAATACATGAATTACAAAACTCAATGAAGTTCATCATTTTTAAAAAACCAAAAGACTATTAAATCAATCCGTCATTCAGAATATATATGTACCTAAAAATTTTGGTGAAAATATCATATAAGATATGCTGATTAGATAGGACATAATAAATAATTTTTCCATAATTAATCATTATAGTACTTATTATTCAAAACCTTAAATGCTTTTTTATTTATTCATTAATTGATAGAAGCAGTATTTCACCATAATATAAGACAAAGTATATCTATATATATATATATATATATATGTCAACTGTCCGACTCAGAGGCGCTTTCATTTTTCTTTAATCTGATAGATTAAACTATTTCTAAGCGTACAGGACAAGTTGTAAAAGAGATTTCGTTTCTTTTTATCTTCGTGGGGAATTATTTTCTGAGCAGATTCAATTACCAGGAATGCTTCATCACATCTTATATCAATGAAGTAGATAAATATATACTTTCATTCACTATATATAATTGATTTGTCCAGATTTCAAATATCAATATTGTTAATTTGAATTTAGTTGCAAAACGAATTAATGACCATTTTATCCTGTATTTTTGCACACCGTTGGTTTCGAAATCAGGCAGTGGTTGAAACCTATGAAGATATGAAAACTTAGGAAAAAAATATACAGGAACATCGTTAACCAAAAACAAAATGAGTATTAAAGCTATGTATCTTTTGGGTACAAACAATAGATCCAATTTGGTTAATGATGTCTTGCTGTGTGCAATTTCATTTTCAAAACATTCGCCTTTGGTTTTCTTTTGGCCGTTTTATGCAAACAATTCTATTTAAGCAGACGTGCAGACACATCATCTAGCTATTAGCTGAGGTAACTGCCATAAAACTAATATTAGTTACATTTGCAACAATTCTCGACTTGATATACACATGTATACGATTACGAAAGTTTTATTTTGATTCGGTAATTTTAACTTTAATAAACATTTACTAAAGCAATTATGTGACAGTCATTGTATTGATATATACAACTTTAATGATAAATGCGGCATCACTTTTAAAGAAAACGACGTTATAAATTGCTAGTACTTAAAACAAAAGATACACGAAAGAATATTTGTCCCGGAAATGTGAAAAAAATGTTTGAACCTTTAAAGGAAAAAGTTTTTTACACACAAAAACATCTTGTTTTTAAATATTTTTTTTCAATGTGTGTTATGATTGTCACTTGTCTAACACTGTTCTAACAAAAACCCTTGGTACTTGGGAACAGGACACTTTTGTTTTAGACCTCCCCCTTTTTTCTGTAATTTGTTATTTTTTTGGTTTTCTTATAATTTCATTTTTTTTTTCTCGCGTTTTTCTATTTCATATGAACATAAATATACTAGAAATAACTTGTATTTGCAATTTTATATCAGTTCTAAAGTAAACTTGGAATTGATAGATAATAGCAAATACAAGTTATTTCTAGTATATTTATGTTCATGTAATACAAAAAAATATGCGAAAATAATTGAAATGAACAGAAAACAAAAAATAACAAATTTTAGGAAAAAAGGGGGCGGGCTAAAAAAAAGTGTCCTGTCCCCAAGTACATTTGACAAAAACGTATCCTTTGTAAGCAGACAGATAGACAAAATTAAATCATAACATATTACATTTAAGAAACTCTTAATTGTTGGAATTTTCATCGATTTTTTAAAGTTTTACCTTGTTTGCTGATGCTGTAGTCTGTTCTTTTCTTGATATACCCTCTGTGACAGGAGTAGTTGACCTGCTAGAACGAACTTCTCCAGATAAGGTGTTCTAAGGAAAGTCGGAATGATTGTCCTGCTGGAACATAGTGTACTTGCCAAATTGGTTGGGGTATTAGAATAACTTCGAATTGACGGTGTACTAGAACGACTGACTGTTACTCTACTGCATTCCAAAACACTCATGGACTCATCGGGTATATCCTCTGGCCCGCCACATGCTCCTGCCATATTATCACTGGTTGTTGTTTCCCCTTTCTGACTTTTGCTGCTGTATTCATCTTCGCCAGATGAATAGTAACGTAGATGAAGGCTTTCTTTCATCTTCCATAGACACGTATATATGTATCAGAAAAAACATCACGAAAAACTACCTATCAGATTTATACAAGTTGCTTTCTTTAAAATAAAAAAAGCAACACGTGAACCCGAGACCACTGACTGGTCACCAAATATTTTTTGCTGAATTTTTTTTTGCTTTTGATTTGAAATATATAACAGTTGATAGAATGAGGTAATAAAAAAAATTAAATTACCTTTATTGAAAATATGTTATTGTGTGTAGATTCGTGCACAAGTCAATTAAAATCATTGCTGGATTTTAGTTGTAAATAGAAAATTGTATACAATTACCATTTAAAACTACCTTTTAAGGCTTGACTATTTTATTTATTACTTGGGAGTGTACATCATTATTTCTCCGTGTTTTATATACAAAGACCTAATCCTATTCCAATTCTCAATTTCTGCAAAACGGACGAAAAAGACCAACAGATCTAGACAAACAATAGTACACAAAACACAACATAGATAAGAAATGCAAAAAAAAATCACCTTCGACGAGTGAAATCAATGTTTATGCATGCACGTACTTTTCTTGCGCAAGAAATAGTAAATGGTTAGCACTCACACTGATATTCTGGGAAAAAATATCATGCATTTGCGTCATCACGTATATTTATTCTAGGTTCAAATCTAATGTTAGTTGAATTCGGATGTCAAACTGCCTACCTCAAGTGGTTTGACTGCGGATTCATTGCCATTCAATACGGCATTTGTGTTAATTTGTGATAATTCCTTTGAACACTTAACATTATTAACACTTATCAATGGACAGAAATCAGAAAAAAATATTAATTCAATCTCAAGCTTCCAGTGTCTTTCAGATATATATAGATGTTTAGGTTCACAAATAAGCACAATAAACAGGCTCAGATCCAGGATTTGATGTAAAGGGGGAGTTGGGTGCCCCTGAGAATGAGATTAGGAGGACAAAACTTTAACAAAAAAAATTGGCTGTAATTTCACCTATAAATTACATTTTTTTTCTGTCGCTAGGAGGCGCGCGCCTTGTGAATCCGCCCCTGATAAACAATGTACTTTAACTTCTCCTATCCGACATCTTAATTCAAATTACATTCTTGAACCTGACTTATAAAACACTTGAATACTGCCGAATTGCAAATAAAAACCTATGTAAATATATGCAGTATCAGACCTTTTTCAGTTAAACCTCCCTTTTTATACATATACAGCTGCCAAAAAGATATCCAATAATGTCTTTTTAAAACCCCCATATCTATAGTTCTTCGATATTTAGGTGAAAGATTTAATCCCACCACTCGGATGCACGGAATATCAAATGAACATGTGATTTCCACCGATGTTTAAAATTACGTTTATTAACAGCTTTTGATAGGCTGATATTTTCTCTTTTTGTTAATATAAAACGCCTATAAACCACACATCCCATATAGCCTAATATGGGCCGACATTATTTTAGTGTTTCTGCAGTTAAAGCCATTGATGGTCATCCTAAGATGCATTACTTTTATATTATCAAATAAAAAAAATATTTATATATGTATCAATATATTCATATTAAAATTCTTCATCAATTAAATTATTGGTATTATGCAGATCTGCCAGCATCATGGGTACTGACCCCCTACGGATCCAGAAAGTATTTGTAAAATTCAATAGGGGGATGAATCCGTAAAGGGGGACTAGAAGGTCAGTATCAAACCATATAACTTATAGTATGAGCTAGATATAAGAAGATGTGGTATGAGTGCCAACGAGACAACTCTCCATCCAAGTAAAAATTTATAAAAGTAAACCATTATAGGTCACAGTACGGTCTTCAACACGGAGCCTTGGCTCACACCGAACAGTAAGCTATAAAGGGCTCCAAAAAAATACTAGTGTAAAACCATTCAAACGGGAAAACCAACGGTCTAATCTATATAAAAAACGAGAAACGAGAAACACTTATGAACCACATCAACAAACGACAACTACTGAACATCAGATTCCTGACTTAGGACAGGTGCAAACAAATGCAGCGGGTTCAAACGTTTTAATGGTACCAAACCTTCACCCTTTTTTCTGAAACAATAGTGTAACATCACAACATAAAAAGCCGACAGAATCAATGTAATGTTAACATAAGCTAGGATTTATTCAGTAACGTAACACTCTTTTCCAAAATAAAAAAAGTATCAACTGAATTTGACTACTTTTAACTTTTTAGATGTCATTCTTAATATGACAGTTAAAGATGCCTTCTAGGCTAAGCAATTGTATTGCAGAACTGCAATTTCGACTATTTTGTTTTTGGGGTTGGTGGGGGGGGGGGGGGTGGGGGGGGGGGGGGGGGTTGGTGGGGCTACAAACCTCTAACAACACCCTCCACTTCATCCGGATATTGGGCCTTTTACAAATTCTATGATGAATCCAGACTTCTCTTTGTTCTCTGCAGAATTATATCTGAAAAAAAGTAATTTGAAAAATAATCTTACTGTAAATCAAAGCTTCCTTAAATAAGAGTGTAACAAATGTCGGTAAAATTATCAATTTGTTTGAATCTGAATAGAACCATGATTACCAAATACACATATATATCCTGCAAACTTTTCACTTAAATTGACCCAAAAGCTGTGTACAAAATTAAGATTTATACTCGAATAAGTAGAATTTCATAATTAATGATTCAAAGTAGATATATGATCAAAATTAAATCTGTTTCAATGTCGTAAATCACAAGTAATCGAGCATTTTTCCTAAAACCGTATCGTTTAATGATGAATGTGGACATACATTACATATTAAATTACATTGGTTTGAATAACAAACCATGAGATTTTTTCAATTTCCAAGGAAACTTTTAAATCATTTAATTTCATATACATACTTTAAAATACTGCCAGTTTCGTTCTTTATTCTCCAGATGAAATCCTTTTCAGTAATACCCTGCTGATAACCATCCCTTCTTGATTGTTGAAAGGAAAAAGATACGCTCTTAAGCATTTAAATTGCATGCATCAAGAACAACTGAGAACTGAAATTATATAATTATATGTGTAGAAAGTCGCAAACATAAAATATATATACATGTACATTCTTAACTTCACGACTTCATTACGTTCTAATTAAAACACGACAACATGTAATCAAAGTGTGTAAAATTTTGCAATATTTATACAATTAAAACACAAAATGTAAGTGTGCAATATGTATTCGAATCTTGTGATGACCACAATTACTTCTTAGTACATAGTCCGAAAAAAAAATTGTAATCGGTGAAAAAAAGGAAATAAATGACATTTTGCTAAGTATTGAATTTTTAGGTTCGCAAACTTAGTGAATATTGTTATGATACAATACATAAAAATGAAAATTGTATAAACTATCCCCTACTACATGTACATTATGCAATATTTTGAAAAGGTTAATTAAAAGTTGAACAATGAATAATTACTTACTGCAATTTGTGCAGGGACGTTAATCTTTTGGCTTCGCTTTTTTCGTTCATTTGTTTTTGATTGTAGTATTTGAATCATAATATCCACTTTCTTTTCAACATTAATTTGTTTTTCTTGCACTTTTACCAGTTGCCTTTTCATTTAGATGACTTCTTTGTTAAAGTGTCAATCTAAAAATAACAATTATAACTAAACCATTTAAAATACATGAATTACAAAACTCAATGAAGTTCATCATTTTTAAAAAACCAAAAGACTATTAAATCAATCCGTCATTCAGAATATATATGTACCTAAAAATTTTGGTGAAAATATCATATAAGATATGCTGATTAGATAGGACATAATAAATAATTTTTCCTTATCCATAATTAATCATTATAGTACTTATTATTCAAAACCTTAAATGCTTTTTTATTTATTCATTAATTGATAGAAGCAGTATTTCACCATAATATAAGACAAAGTATATCTATATATATATGTATATATATGTCAACTGTCCGACTCAGAGGCGCTTTCATTTTTCTTTAATCTGATAGATTAAACTATTTCTAAGCGTACAGGACAAGTTGTAAAAGAGATTTCGTTTCTTTTTATCTTCGTGGGGAATTATTTTCTGAGCAGATTCAATTACCAGGAATGCTTCATCACATCTTATATCAATGAAGTAGATAAATATATACTTTCATTCACTATATATAATTGATTTGTCCAGATTTCAAATATCAATATTGTTAATTTGAATTTAGTTGCAAAACGAATTAATGACCATTTTATCCTGTATTTTTGCACACCGTTGGTTTCGAAATCAGGCAGTGGTTGAAACCTATGAAGATATGAAAACTTAGGAAAAAAATATACAGGAACATCGTTAACCAAAAACAAAATGAGTATTAAAGCTATGTATCTTTTGGGTACAAACAATAGATCCAATTTGGTTAATGATGTCTTGCTGTGTGCAATTTCATTTTCAAAACATTCGCCTTTGGTTTTCTTTTGGCCGTTTTATGCAAACAATTCTATTTAAGCAGACGTGCAGACACATCATCTAGCTATTAGCTGAGGTAACTGCCATAAAACTAATATTAGTTACATTTGCAACAATTCTCGACTTGATATACAAATGTATACGATTACGAAAGTTTTATTTTGATTCGGTAATTTTAACTTTAATAAACATTTACTAAAGCAATTATGTGACAGTCATTGTATTGATATATACAACTTTAATGATAAATGCGGCATCACTTTTAAAGAAAACGACGTTATAAATTGCTAGTACTTAAAACAAAAGATACACGAAAGAATATTTGTCCCGGAAATGTGAAAAAAATGTTTGAACCTTTAAAGGAAAAAGTTTTTTACACACAAAAACATCTTGTTTTTAAATATTTTTTTTCAATGTGTGTTATGATTGTCACTTGTCTAACACTGTTCTAACAAAAACCCTTGGTACTTGGGAACAGGACACTTTTGTTTTAGACCTCCCCCTTTTTTCTGTAATTTGTTATTTTTTTGGTTTTCTTATAATTTCATTTTTTTTCTCGCGTTTTTCTATTTCATATGAACATAAATATACTAGAAATAACTTGTATTTGCAATTTTATATCAGTTCTAAAGTAAACTTGGAATTGATAGATAATAGCAAATACAAGTTATTTCTAGTATATTTATGTTCATGTAATACAAAAAAATATGCGAAAATAATTGAAATGAACAGAAAACAAAAAATAACAAATTTTAGGAAAAAAGGGGGCGGGCTAAAAAAAAGTGTCCTGTCCCCAAGTACATTTGACAAAAACGTATCCTTTGTAAGCAGACAGATAGACAAAATTAAATCATAACATATTACATTTAAGAAACTCTTAATTGTTGGAATTTTCATCGATTTTTTAAAGTTTTACCTTGTTTGCTGATGCTGTAGTCTGTTCTTTTCTTGATATACCCTCTGTGACAGGAGTAGTTGACCTGCTAGAACGAACTTCTCCAGATAAGGTGTTCTAAGGAAAGTCGGAATGATTGTCCTGCTGGAACATAGTGTACTTGCCAAATTGGTTGGGGTATTAGAATAACTTCGAATTGACGGTGTACTAGAACGACTGACTGTTACTCTACTGCATTCCAAAACACTCATGGACTCATCGGGTATATCCTCTGGCCCGCCACATGCTCCTGCCATATTATCACTGGTTGTTGTTTCCCCTTTCTGACTTTTGCTGCTGTATTCATCTTCGCCAGATGAATAGTAACGTAGATGAAGGCTTTCTTTCATCTTCCATAGACACGTATATATGTATCAGAAAAAACATCACGAAAAACTACCTATCAGATTTATACAAGTTGCTTTCTTTAAAATAAAAAAAGCAACACGTGAACCCGAGACCACTGACTGGTCACCAAATATTTTTTGCTGAATTTTTTTTTGCTTTTGATTTGAAATATATAACAGTTGATAGAATGAGGTAATAAAAAAAATTAAATTACCTTTATTGAAAATATGTTATTGTGTGTAGATTCGTGCACAAGTCAATTAAAATCATTGCTGGATTTTAGTTGTAAATAGAAAATTGTATACAATTACCATTTAAAACTACCTTTTAAGGCTTGACTATTTTATTTATTACTTGGGAGTGTACATCATTATTTCTCCGTGTTTTATATACAAAGACCTAATCCTATTCCAATTCTCAATTTCTGCAAAACGGACGAAAAAGACCAACAGATCTAGACAAACAATAGTACACAAAACACAACATAGATAAGAAATGCAAAAAAAAATCACCTTCGACGAGTGAAATCAATGTTTATGCATGCACGTACTTTTCTTGCGCAAGAAATAGTAAATGGTTAGCACTCACACTGATATTCTGGGAAAAAATATCATGCATTTGCGTCATCACGTATATTTATTCTAGGTTCAAATCTAATGTTAGTTGAATTCGGATGTCAAACTGCCTACCTCAAGTGGTTTGACTGCGGATTCATTGCCATTCAATACGGCATTTGTGTTAATTTGTGATAATTCCTTTGAACACTTAACATTATTAACACTTATCAATGGACAGAAATCAGAAAAAAATATTAATTCAATCTCAAGCTTCCAGTGTCTTTCAGATATATATAGATGTTTAGGTTCACAAATAAGCACAATAAACAGGCTCAGATCCAGGATTTGATGTAAAGGGGGAGTTGGGTGCCCCTGAGAATGAGATTAGGAGGACAAAACTTTAACAAAAAAAATTGGCTGTAATTTCACCTATAAATTACATTTTTTTTCTGTCGCTAGGAGGCGCGCGCCTTGTGAATCCGCCCCTGATAAACAATGTACTTTAACTTCTCCTATCCGACATCTTAATTCAAATTACATTCTTGAACCTGACTTATAAAACACTTGAATACTGCCGAATTGCAAATAAAAACCTATGTAAATATATGCAGTATCAGACCTTTTTCAGTTAAACCTCCCTTTTTATACATATACAGCTGCCAAAAAGATATCCAATAATGTCTTTTTAAAACCCCCATATCTATAGTTCTTCGATATTTAGGTGAAAGATTTAATCCCACCACTCGGATGCACGGAATATCAAATGAACATGTGATTTCCACCGATGTTTAAAATTACGTTTATTAACAGCTTTTGATAGGCTGATATTTTCTCTTTTTGTTAATATAAAACGCCTATAAACCACACATCCCATATAGCCTAATATGGGCCGACATTATTTTAGTGTTTCTGCAGTTAAAGCCATTGATGGTCATCCTAAGATGCATTACTTTTATATTATCAAATAAAAAAAATATTTATATATGTATCAATATATTCATATTAAAATTCTTCATCAATTAAATTATTGGTATTATGCAGATCTGCCAGCATCATGGGTACTGACCCCCTACGGATCCAGAAAGTATTTGTAAAATTCAATAGGGGGATGAATCCGTAAAGGGGGACTAGAAGGTCAGTATCAAACCATATAACTTATAGTATGAGCTAGATATAAGAAGATGTGGTATGAGTGCCAACGAGACAACTCTCCATCCAAGTAAAAATTTATAAAAGTAAACCATTATAGGTCACAGTACGGTCTTCAACACGGAGCCTTGGCTCACACCGAACAGTAAGCTATAAAGGGCTTCAAAAAAATACTAGTGTAAAACCATTCAAACGGGAAAACCAACGGTCTAATCTATATAAAAAACGAGAAACGAGAAACACTTATGAACCACATCAACAAACGACAACTACTGAACATCAGATTCCTGACTTAGGACAGGTGCAAACAAATGCAGCGGGTTCAAACGTTTTAATGGTACCAAACCTTCACCCTTTTTTCTGAAACAATAGTGTAACATCACAACATAAAAAGACACACTATAAAATATCAACTGAAATAGCTTAACTCAATCAAAGGACATATTAACACCATTGAACATACACTGAACAAATAAATTTGACCTATGACACAATGTAAATACAAAATAAATAAACTAAGGGAAGAATAATAAAAGTAACATATTATATCGGTAAGAAATGTTAAACAATTAAAGAAAAACAATATGCTCGAACAAAAATACCATCCATTTGCATTATAGCACATATAATGCTTGAAATATAAAGACATTAATATTGTTTTACTTATTCAGGAAAAGATGCCAGCAATGTAAACGTGACCTCTCTGCCGTATATTAAAATAGTTTTTTTCTGCCTTGTTCTTTATTGCATGCCCTTGCTTCTTTTTATGTTGCTAGGAAAGTATTCGGACGGAGAATGAAGGATACAAATCATAATTGTCATCAAAACATATTCTCCAAGAAAATTTATTAACTTAACGATGAACACAATATAAAATTAAGGAGATGTGGTATGCTTATCAATGAGACTACTATCCATTAAAGTTCATATGAAGTGGATTTAAACAATTATAGGCAACCGTACGTCCTTCAACAATGAGAAAAACCCATAGTCGGCAATAAAAGGCCCCGACAAGCCAACATTATCATGACCCATCAACAGTTTTGCAATTTTTATCGACAGAAACGATTTTGTACCATAAATTCACATAAACTTCAACTAACAATACGTATAAAAGTTATCGATGCGCTTCAAAGAAATGAACTAACACTGTTCCGAATCTTAAAGGATAAGCAAATCATGCTTCACATATGACAC
Organism: Mytilus californianus; assembly: GCF_021869535.1. NCBI lineage: Eukaryota > Metazoa > Mollusca > Bivalvia > Mytilida > Mytilidae > Mytilus > Mytilus californianus. The sequence continues at coordinate 16,693,456 of NW_026262626.1, forward strand.
CCGTCGTGTTGTTCATTTATGAACACATTCGATAAAAAGTCTCATTCCGTGATGTAACATTAGAGGAAAACAGGACGAGTTGTGATCAAGACAATACTCTAATGAACATATCGGTGGTAATCTGTGACACATATATTACTGAACTGTAACCAACACGTGATGGCGTCCGTAACTTTTTCGAAAGGATAACTGTAACTATATCACGTGAAACCCATGGGTTAATAGCTTCCTTTTAATTATCAAGAAGATCCATGGGTTGACAGGGGTCTAGAAACGTGATGACCCCTTGGTCTTCTTTCGATGGCAGAAAACCGTATCCAAAATAAAGGCGTCCGTTGGGCTGTGTGGGATGTATAAATTCGCAACCACGTCCGGTCAGAATGAGAACGTAATTCCGATGCCGGTGCTCTTTTCATGGTATGAAATCTTGCAACAAATTTGTGAGAGGACGGGCGTTGGCCAGTTGCAAGGCTTAATTTCTGTCCCTTTTTCCATATACCAACATTTTCAATTGACATTCCAAATTTCCAGCGTCATCCCGGTCGACCCCCAGGACCTAACTATTCACGGTATTCATTTTTTATTTGTCTCGTCTTGAACATGCATGAAACGTTTGCTACTGGACGTTAATAAACAGCAATAAATCTATCCAAGAAATCATGATAGGACATACACGCTCTGAAATATCGTATCTAAAGGAAGCTATACACGAGAGCTGCTGGGATACTGTTGCATAGAAATTAGAAATAAGGTAGTTGGAATCATCTTTTTTATGTCAAGTTTTGTTTGAAATCGACCATCATGGTCAATTTCTAGATGTATAAGTCAAGATGAGAGACAAACTTAACTGTGGTATTCTTTGTTTCGAGTTTTATGCGATAGATCGATGCGTTCGAGGAAGTCACCAACTGCATTTATTGTTAATTGCTTAATGTTCAGTGGCAAATAGTTCATGTGTGTTCAGGAAGGGCACGACTACCTATACTTATGTATCCCAAACAGCCAAATGGAAGCCCCCGACTGGAGCAAGGATTTTACTGCCGGAACGAGAGAAGTCCAAGGAGGACAATATTTCTAAATCCCGGTCAACCCTTGGGGTCGTTTATCAAGTATGATTTTGCCCTCCCTAAAACAAGATATCTGTATCTTCGTTGGCTTAGCAAAATTGGAAAAATTCTTTCAATTCGTGTTGGAAGTTTAAAATGGGAATACTTGTGTAAAAAAGTAAAAAAAAAATTTATTGGATTGCAAGAGAAAAAATGTACACTAAAAAATCTATGGAATATTTTTGTATCCACATCTGATTCGTAGTACATCTCTTACCTGTCATCACAAGAATGTACATGTATGCAAACACAAAACGGTTCAGTAAGGATTTATTCATGATTTAATTATTCAGGTTCATATCTCTGATGAAATATGTTTCGAAAAATAGTAAAATATAAACAAACAATTAAAAACTATTATGCGTTTTTTTTTTAATTCTATAAAGGATCAATACAAAAAAAAAAATGTTTTCCTTGTCTAAACCTGTATACTGTAGAATACGTTATGACATTATAAAATGTATTTGCTGCCAACAAATGGTTAACTCATATATTAGAATATAATTTATTTGTTTTTACATCGCCTTTCTTGTAAGCTTTTTCAGCTAGGTAGACATATTTCCTTTTAGTTTATTAATACAGGGTGCAAAAATAAATAAAAGTAAGAGAAAAAGTGTATGATATATATATATATATATATATAGTATCATGCATGTACATTTATATTATTTATTATCTATAAACACCCATCTACATGGGTAAATATATAGAAAGAACTTTACATTGTTTAGATAATGTCGATTTTCTTAATTTCAAAGATAAGCGACTGTCAAGAGTTCAAATTATTATGTAATAATTTAACACGTCCCATTAAGCTAATTGATAAGGAACGCCACGATCCTGATGTAGTGAAAGTTTGATAATAGAATACCATGGGCATCCTTTGATCCTTTATTAGAAAATGCACCCTACTAAGAAACATTTGTTCTTACGGATGTGAAAATATCTGCCAGATTTTACATTACAGTTTTAAGTTAGGGTCAGAAACTAATTAAAAGTCAGGCGTTGATAAAATAAAAATCAATATTAAGACGTAAAGCGGTGGAGCTAATTTCCCATAAATTTCATTCCACCAAGACCAATTTAAAAAGTTCTCCATTATTTTAAAATAAAAAGTCATAGTGTCAAATGTGTATTTTTAGATTGAAACATATTTTTGTATATATATTTTCGGACACGTGACCTTCTTAAAAATTTATTATTAAAATTCCTTAAGGTGGCACACGACTGCAATTTTGACAGATATTTGCAAATTTTTAGTATTTATTAAAAAAATGATCTGTTGGATATCCCTAAGCAATTTAAATCGTACATGTAGGTGAGCTTTAAACTATTAAAATGTTTTCAGATATCATAAGACTGTAATTTTGACAGATATTTGAAAATGTTTAGTGATTACCTCTTAGCAATTTAAATCGTACATGTAGGTGAGCTTTAAACTATTAAAATGTTTTCAGATAGCATAAGACTGTAATTTTGACAGATATTTGAAAATTTTTTGTGATTACCTCTTAGCAATTTAAATCGTAGGAGAGTTTTAAACTCCTTATTGAATAATAATTGATACACTTAAGTAACGACCTTTAATATAAATATATAGACTGTTTAATTTTGGAAACTTTTTGAAATTAAGATCTGCATTTGAAAAGGTTCAGAGTTTGAATTTGAAAAATATTCTTGGTGTCCATTCGTTAGTCTAGCATTAAGTACATAGCTGGATATTATTGATAATATTTTACCTTCCAATAAAATAGACTTGTGGTTAAAGCATATACTTAATTTTCGCTTGTTGTAAAATGTTTTATATAATTATCTATCATGTTGTATATGTTGTACACTTGGATTGCGCATTGTTATATTATCATATATCATATGTGCGTTATCCAATAAATATTTAGGATTTTTGCAATTTAAAAATTTGGACACGGTAGTGCAACAAATACAGGAGAAATTTTCCGTACCTCTGTAAAATTTCATATCCTTTAACTTTTGCTTTATCTTAATCTTGAACTCTGCTTTAATAAATAAGGCCAATGTATACCAAATTTTATATGCCACATCTGTCTATATAATAGAAACTGTGATTGGTAAACAAACATAGCTGTAATAATTACACAAAAGATTCCATTGAACCACATTTGCATCTTCCTTTTTATGATACTAAAAGAGAAAATATACATGTACATACAAAGAAACACCATAACAGATAGAACTGATTACTTGAAGACCTTCTGTTAAGAATTCTATCTTTCTATAGATTTGAGTGAGGAGCGATTGCCCATATATTCCGACGTCTCATTGATCTGTCACCCATTTTGTCCGAAAATGATAAACCACTTAGAAAAAGGGGGTGGGGGGGCTAGTTAACCAACGTTTGGACGATACTTTTAAAAAGTCAATGCATTTATCAAAGATAAATATGTAATTCAATAAGGGGGACCCCCCCTCCACATCCTCATCTGGTCATTGTCGTAATCGAAATTTTACTTCATTGGACTCTGTGTTGACCGTCGGAAATCTTTTGTGTACATTAAAAACAAACCTGAATGGTACAATGGCATACCTTCTCTGGTATTAATGATAACATTTAAGACATCCGAAATTAAAATGGTTTATTCAATATTTTGGGCAAAAAAATATAGTATATCTGTTCTCAGGGATAGGCGCACAATTAGGGTTCTCAGAAGTGCAGTATCTGAAAGTGAAGGAAAACGTTTGCGCAATTATGTCTTGAAAAATGGTCCAAACTGAGAAAAAATCATTTTACCGGTAAGGGAAAAGATTCGTTAATGTATGACGAGTTATTGTTATTCAAGTTGTACTGAACTCAAACTTATGTGAATAAAAAACTTAAAAACTGCAAGTTGTCAAATTATAAATAGATTATCATCGTATACAGACGAGTTAACGCACTTCAGCAAGGTCAAAATATTGATCAATAATTAGTTGTTTGCTGGTTTTAACGCCACTTTCATTACACTTGGGTTTCCGTGCCAGTGGAGAAAGCCAGAGAAAACCACCGGCCTTCGACAGGAAAACAAGAACCGCCTGTCTATTTTTAAAGATCTAAGCCAAACACACTTTGCCGAAGAAATAACCAAAGTCACAGCGTCAGTTTTGACACGCTAGTGGCCATTTAAGTACTACGTAGACCACTCGACAATCTAGTTTCCTACACATATCGACAGTTCCAGTTTACATATGATAAATGAATATTCTATATCAAGGTTGAAACTCTTTTAAATGGATAGCATTTGTTGAATGTGGTTCGTCTTAGATATATCTGTAATATTTGCCACTGAACGACGGAACGAAAGGGATAGTACTCTTACAACTGGGAGTAAAATTAATTGTCTATTGAATTTTGACCATCAATATAACTTTCTACGTACTGTTAAGGGGATGACCATGTAATTGTTGGAGGAGAGGGGGCAGTATATGATTTTCGGGTAGAGAACATTAATTTTCCTCTTTTGCTAAGCCGGCTTATTTATCTAAAATTGTCTTTTTTCAGGGACATGTATAACAAGGCCAGAAGATTCATTAAATAATCCCCCTCCCAAAATATCAAAAGGTCGTTCCCACATATACACAAAGAAAAAGTTAATACATGTTAACAGTCCGAAAAAGAACTCATTGTTTAATATTTTGACAAGACTTAGTACTTGCTCTTATACTGCTGATAACTACAAATACCATTTGTAAAGTCTTTGGTTTTATTTCGATTTGGACAAACCCACGACCTCTAGGCCTGTTCTTGGGGAAAATACACGATACCGTGAAACTACCGATGTGGTTATACAAAAAATTAATCTAGAGTTAACTAGAACTTAATCAAAAGCAACAACATTTGTATAGGATATTTCAGGTAAAAGACTTTCATTTATAACCGCCCTTTCAAGTAAGGTTGGCATATTATGTGTGCCATTCTTCCTGTGTAGAAGTTATCTTGTAAAAAAACTCTTTTCTTTTGAAGAAGACCTATGTACATACGATAATGTGGGGCCTGTCATCATTACTTGTACAAAATGTATATTACCTTAATTTTGATCTCAATGTCAAAAGCTATTATATCTATGGTCAAAGTATCAATGTCGCATTATTCATATTGAAGTTACCTGTCCAAATAAAGTCATTTGACTTAACCTTTGTGACTTGATTTTAAAGGAGTTGGTGATTTCTTTGTCAATCTAAATTGTTCATGATATTGGTACTCTAAAAAAGTTCTCGATTTCTACCTTTGAGTTCGTGTGACATTAAATCAAAATGAATTAGATTTTAGGTTTGAAGGTTAGAAATTTTTCATACAATGACATCTTGAACTAATTTTTGCCAGACTATCAAATTCTGTGGTATTTGACAACCTGCATGTAGAGAATATACGGAGAAGTGCTAAACGTCAAAATGTAATATTGGGAGGGGAATTGTGTTTTCGTCATCGGTTAAAATTGTTATAAACTGACTACTTAAATTTTCAAATATTTGTGCAAGCTTGTCTAGTTTTCATTTACCAAACAAAAAACTATATTACAATAACATTTACAGCTCGCCTTTCTCATATGATATGCAAATAGAAGCGGATGCTTCGCATGCTCAATTCAATAGTTATTCCTGAAACACATTTCACACACACTTAATCTTACATGACACAAACATGCACAGTCATGCAGGATTCAAAGATTCGTTGATTGCAATTGGTAAAATAGATACACATCTAGCATATTCAACAACACTTTCACTTTTTTGTTGATTTAAGTAAAGAAATCACAACGGATCAAGGTTTTGAAAGTTTTTAAAGGACTATACTTTTTTTAATATCCCACGTATTCTTCTTTCGTTTTGATGACAATCTAAACTAGGTGCGTAAAGATGGGTACGATGCCCGTGTCAAAGATTGAAGCTTGGAAAAGATTAAACAGCAGCAGTAAGACCACATCAATCTGATATGTTGTTCTTCAGTCATCTACTGTAAAATTTAAGGGAGGGGGACGATTTTTTTTCTTGAAATTTTTTTTCTAGGCTCTAAAATAGAAGCAAGCGGTCTATATATATTTGTTTTTAGATTAACACCTTTTATACGTTCAGGAAGGATCGACGTTTTTTTCAATTCCAGTGTCAAATATACAGTAAATTTATATTCTGATCAGTATACACAATATAAGTATGTACCATGCTTTGTGATTCGACTGCCACACTATTTTCAAGTCTTTTGTTTGATACTGTCGGGTATTGAATACACGACCTTTCACATTTGCAGAGAGCATGCTACAAAGATTTCAGTACAATAATGCAGATATACTATAAGATTTAGTTCTAAATATTTAAAAACCCATTAGTGTATCCTGTCGAAGCGGTTAACATTTCAACACTATAGTTTGCATATACGGATAGGTAAGACTAGGATGAACCTAGCCTGCTTTCGTGTTTATGACGCATGTATAGGCGATGCCCGGAAATACCGTGCGAAATGTGTAAATATGCAACCACGTAAAGCATGGTGAAGTCAGAAGGTGAAATTAATCTGATTCTTCTTCTAAATAGAGTTAAACGCTTTTTCGCGCTTTAGAACTCCTCTGGCAAAATTCTGCGAGTGGTCGGAATGAGGCATATTGTAAGAAGAAACTTCTACCCAACATATCTACTTTTTATGGACAGTCCAAATATTCTGACGTAAAGACGTTTTATGTTACAAGTATGATTGCAATCATTAATCATTACAAAAATTGATTAAGGTATTATTCATAGTAAGAACAATCAGAAACAAGCACCTGATGTTTTATATCAGTGAAGTTTTGAGCAGTCATTGTCCTAAATCCGACATCGGCGATTGTTACACCACTGTCCAAGTTAAGCGGATTGTTGTGCGCTAACAGACATGTTTAAACCGCCTCATTTTATATGTTCCTGTCCCAAGTCAAGAGCCCGAAATTCAGTAGTTGTCGTCGGTTTTTCTTTCTTGTTTGCTCTTAGTTTTTTGTTTACGCACCGTTTTGATTTCGCTTAATTTTTAATTGTTTTATATTGTTTTAATTGCTTTTAATTGATGGCTTACTACACGATATACCATTACAGTATTATTTATTTCAATGCTTATATTCTGCCATTGTTTGATTATTGTTGCAGTATATGGGGTAGTTGTTATGAAAGTGGAATAAGTAAACTTATAAATAAGTTATTAAAGAAATCTGCTAGGGTTATAGTAGAAGCTGACATAATGATATCCTCCAGTTTATTGTTTAATAAATCAAACTGGTTAAATGTGGAAAAACGATTTCAATATCAAAAGGCAATACTTGACAAAGTATTTAAATCATTGAAGGATATGGTTCCTAACTATTTACAAGAAAACTTTCATTTTACTGATTATCAAAATTATAATTAACGTTCAGCTGATGAAAAATTATTAAATCTTCCGGAGCCAAAAACTAAGTTTTTGAAGAAAACATTTACATATTCTGGTTCTCAAATATGGAACAGTTTACCACAAGAAATAAAGATGAGTAATACACTTGTATCTTTTAAAACAAAATGTTACAAATTTTTCATAAATTGTGCAAATTAATATGCTTTTTTCTTTAATATCTATATACAATTGTATATTGTGTATATGTTACAGTGAATTTGTAAAATCAGGGATTTTATAAAATCCCTGAAATTTCAGGGTTTTTGTATAATCACTGAACAGTTTAGTGATTTTATAAAATCCCTGATTTTGACTAGGGATTTTACAAAATCACTGAAATAATTACGATCTTTTTTACAGATTCCCTGATTGAATTCAGTGAATTTGTAAAATAAAAAATTCTTTTTGATTAAACAATTCTTTAAAAAAAAAGTCTACAGCAGTTACACTAAACAAGTTTGAGGTTAATTTAGCCTTAGTACTATATACTTAATACTTAGTGAACAATTTTCACAAAACAACTGACATACTGTAGAAAAATGACTCGGGCACATATGTCTTTAAATCAAGAGCAGACTTATACACAAAAATTACTTCAAATAATTGAGGGAAAAATTAAAATGTAAAATATTGAACCAAGAAAATATGAAGAAATTTTAAAACCTTTTGCTAAAAATCCACAGAAAGAAGACAAAACAAGCTCTTTATTATTACCTTGTTCGAAACTAAGTTAAAGTTTATTATATAGTGCTTCTGTAATTACTTAAAAGTATAAACCAAGTATGTCAAATTTTATAATAAAATACAAAGACAAACATTGGAGTCATTGCCGTAATGAGAGGAGAAAAACACATGGAAAAAGTAAGAAATTGATTTGTCACAGTGATCCAGTGGCAGATATTACATGCATATCGGGACGAGAGTATCTTTTTGTGACATGAAAATTAATATATAAAAAGCAAATAAGTGTTGTATTATTAATTTGCAGCCTATAAAAGACATATATATCCACAAAATATTAATAGTAAAACAAATAGACAACATATAAGTATAGGTAAAAATACTTTGTTTTGTACTTGCATTTCTTACTTTGGTCATATCTCAGATACGGCCTTATACATGTGTTCATTCATAGAGTGATGAAAGATTAAATAAGTTTTTATACTTTCTTCACTCTTTAGATTCAAATCAAATTACAAGTAAACATTTGTTTGATGTAGGTATAAAGTTTTTCAATGTAGAGATGTGAAAAAAATCTTTAAAAAATGCCGGGCATTCATCAGATAACGATATCAAATCTTAAGCAAAAATAAGTAAAATTGTAGTCCTACATTTAACAGCTCATATATTTTTATTATTCATAGTCACTGTAAAATAGTTTTAACTGGTATTATTTATTAAAATTCAAAATCAAAATCATTGTTTATTTGTATTATGAAAAACACATTCCTAATATCAAGTTCAAACTTGCAATCAGGGTTTTTACAAAATCCCTGGCAATATTTTCAGTGATTTTACAAAATCACTGACATTTTCAGGGATTTTACATGCTGTGAATCCATGTCTGTTGGTCTCTGAATCCTAATTCTTGTACAAATCGGTTTTTTATTTTTAATTGTGAGATAATAAAAATTAAAAAGGCAATATTATTTTTAACATATCATCATGTCAACATAACCATTACACTGAGATTTCCCTAGATGTGTATTGATATCATGGAAAGATTGTCACAAAAACTTGCATAAGGAAATCTGTTTGCAATTACAGTAAATGTATTAGCAGATACGACATGAATAAAATAAGATATCGAAAATAAAAAAAGAAGGCATTTCTTCATCTCGTAGTTTTTGCTTCATATTTTCAATTTTCTTCTGCTTCTTAATGAGAACGTAATTCCGATGCCGGTGCTCTTTTCATGGTATGAAATCTTGCAACAAATTTGTGAGAGGACGGGCGTTGGCCAGTTGCAAGGCTTAATTTCTGTCCCTTTTTCCATATACCAACATTTTCAATTGACATTCCAAATTTCCAGCGTCATCCCGGTCGACCCCCAGGACCTAACTATTCACGGTATTCATTTTTTATTTGTCTCGTCTTGAACATGCATGAAACGTTTGCTACTGGACGTTAATAAACAGCAATAAATCTATCCAAGAAATCATGATAGGACATACACGCTCTGAAATATCGTATCTAAAGGAAGCTATACACGAGAGCTGCTGGGATACTGTTGCATAGAAATTAGAAATAAGGTAGTTGGAATCATCTTTTTTATGTCAAGTTTTGTTTGAAATCGACCATCATGGTCAATTTCTAGATGTATAAGTCAAGATGAGAGACAAACTTAACTGTGGTATTCTTTGTTTCGAGTTTTATGCGATAGATCGATGCGTTCGAGGAAGTCACCAACTGCATTTATTGTTAATTGCTTAATGTTCAGTGGCAAATAGTTCATGTGTGTTCAGGAAGGGCACGACTACCTATACTTATGTATCCCAAACAGCCAAATGGAAGCCCCCGACTGGAGCAAGGATTTTACTGCCGGAACGAGAGAAGTCCAAGGAGGACAATATTTCTAAATCCCGGTCAACCCTTGGGGTCGTTTATCAAGTATGATTTTGCCCTCCCTAAAACAAGATATCTGTATCTTCGTTGGCTTAGCAAAATTGGAAAAATTCTTTCAATTCGTGTTGGAAGTTTAAAATGGGAATACTTGTGTAAAAAAGTAAAAAAAAAATTTATTGGATTGCAAGAGAAAAAATGTACACTAAAAAATCTATGGAATATTTTTGTATCCACATCTGATTCGTAGTACATCTCTTACCTGTCATCACAAGAATGTACATGTATGCAAACACAAAACGGTTCAGTAAGGATTTATTCATGATTTAATTATTCAGGTTCATATCTCTGATGAAATATGTTTCGAAAAATAGTAAAATATAAACAAACAATTAAAAACTATTATGCGTTTTTTTTTTAATTCTATAAAGGATCAATACAAAAAAAAAAAAATGTTTTCCTTGTCTAAACCTGTATACTGTAGAATACGTTATGACATTATAAAATGTATTTGCTGCCAACAAATGGTTAACTCATATATTAGAATATAATTTATTTGTTTTTACATCGCCTTTCTTGTAAGCTTTTTCAGCTAGGTAGACATATTTCCTTTTAGTTTATTAATACAGGGTGCAAAAATAAATAAAAGTAAGAGAAAAAGTGTATGATATATATATATATATATATAGTATCATGCATGTACATTTATATTATTTATTATCTATAAACACCCATCTACATGGGTAAATATATAGAAAGAACTTTACATTGTTTAGATAATGTCGATTTTCTTAATTTCAAAGATAAGCGACTGTCAAGAGTTCAAATTATTATGTAATAATTTAACACGTCCCATTAAGCTAATTGATAAGGAACGCCACGATCCTGATGTAGTGAAAGTTTGATAATAGAATACCATGGGCATCCTTTGATCCTTTATTAGAAAATGCACCCTACTAAGAAACATTTGTTCTTACGGATGTGAAAATATCTGCCAGATTTTACATTACAGTTTTAAGTTAGGGTCAGAAACTAATTAAAAGTCAGGCGTTGATAAAATAAAAATCAATATTAAGATGGAAAGCGGTGGAGCTAATTTCCCATAAATTTCATTCCACCAAGACCAATTTAAAAAGTTCTCCATTATTTTAAAATAAAAAGTCATAGTGTCAAATGTGTATTTTTAGATTGAAACATATTTTTGTATATATATTTTCGGACACGTGACCTTCTTAAAAATTTATTATTAAAATTCCTTAAGGTGGCACACGACTGCAATTTTGACAGATATTTGCAAATTTTTAGTATTTATTAAAAAAATGATCTGTTGGATATCCCTAAGCAATTTAAATCGTACATGTAGGTGAGCTTTAAACTATTAAAATGTTTTCAGATATCATAAGACTGTAATTTTGACAGATATTTGAAAATGTTTAGTGATTACCTCTTAGCAATTTAAATCGTACATGTAGGTGAGCTTTAAACTATTAAAATGTTTTCAGATAGCATAAGACTGTAATTTTGACAGATATTTGAAAATTTTTTGTGATTACCTCTTAGCAGTTTAAATCGTAGGAGAGTTTTAAACTCCTTATTGAATAATAATTGATACACTTAAGTAACGACCTTTAATATAAATATATAGACTGTTTAATTTTGGAAACTTTTTGAAATTAAGATCTGCATTTGAAAAGGTTCAGAGTTTGAATTTGAAAAATATTCTTGGTGTCCATTCGTTAGTCTAGCATTAAGTACATAGCTGGATATTATTGATAATATTTTACCTTCCAATAAAATAGACTTGTGGTTAAAGCATATACTTAATTTTCGCTTGTTGTAAAATGTTTTATATAATTATCTATCATGTTGTATATGTTGTACACTTGGATTGCGCATTGTTATATTATCATATATCATATGTGCGTTATCCAATAAATATTTAGGATTTTTGCAATTTAAAAATTTGGACACGGTAGTGCAACAAATACAGGAGAAATTTTCCGTACCTCTGTAAAATTTCATATCCTTTAACTTTTGCTTTATCTTAATCTTGAACTCTGCTTTAATAAATAAGGCCAATGTATACCAAATTTTATATGCCACATCTGTCTATATAATAGAAACTGTGATTGGTAAACAAACATAGCTGTAATAATTACACAAAAGATTCCATTGAACCACATTTGCATCTTCCTTTTTATGATACTAAAAGAGAAAATATACATGTACATACAAAGAAACACCATAACAGATAGAACTGATTACTTGAAGACCTTCTGTTAAGAATTCTATCTTTCTATAGATTTGAGTGAGGAGCGATTGCCCATATATTCCGACGTCTCATTGATCTGTCACCCATTTTGTCCGAAAATGATAAACCACTTAGAAAAAGGGGGTGGGGGGCTAGTTAACCAACGTTTGGACGATACTTTTAAAAAGTCAATGCATTTATCAAAGATAAATATGTAATTCAATAAGGGGGACCCCCCCTCCACATCCTCATCTGGTCATTGTCGTAATCGAAATTTTACTTCATTGGACTCTGTGTTGACCGTCGGAAATCTTTTGTGTACATTAAAAACAAACCTGAATGGTACAATGGCATACCTTCTCTGGTATTAATGATAACATTTAAGACATCCGAAATTAAAATGGTTTATTCAATATTTTGGGCAAAAAAATATAGTATATCTGTTCTCAGGGATAGGCGCACAATTAGGGTTCTCAGAAGTGCAGTATCTGAAAGTGAAGGAAAACGTTTGCGCAATTATGTCTTGAAAAATGGTCCAAACTGAGAAAAAATCATTTTACCGGTAAGGGAAAAGATTCGTTAATGTATGACGAGTTATTGTTATTCAAGTTGTACTGAACTCAAACTTATGTGAATAAAAAACTTAAAAACTGCAAGTTGTCAAATTATAAATAGATTATCATCGTATACAGACGAGTTAACGCACTTCAGCAAGGTCAAAATATTGATCAATAATTAGTTGTTTGCTGGTTTTAACGCCACTTTCATTACACTTGGGTTTCCGTGCCAGTGGAGAAAGCCAGAGAAAACCACCGGCCTTCGACAGGAAAACAAGAACCGCCTGTCTATTTTTAAAGATCTAAGCCAAACACACTTTGCCGAAGAAATAACCAAAGTCACAGCGTCAGTTTTGACACGCTAGTGGCCATTTAAGTACTACGTAGACCACTCGACAATCTAGTTTCCTACACATATCGACAGTTCCAGTTTACATATGATAAATGAATATTCTATATCAAGGTTGAAACTCTTTTAAATGGATAGCATTTGTTGAATGTGGTTCGTCTTAGATATATCTGTAATATTTGCCACTGAACGACGGAACGAAAGGGATAGTACTCTTACAACTGGGAGTAAAATTAATTGTCTATTGAATTTTGACCATCAATATAACTTTCTACGTACTGTTAAGGGGATGACCATGTAATTGTTGGAGGAGAGGGGGCAGTATATGATTTTCGGGTAGAGAACATTAATTTTCCTCTTTTGCTAAGCCGGCTTATTTATCTAAAATTGTCTTTTTTCAGGGACATGTATAACAAGGCCAGAAGATTCATTAAATAATCCCCCTCCCAAAATATCAAAAGGTCGTTCCCACATATACACAAAGAAAAAGTTAATACATGTTAACAGTCCGAAAAAGAACTCATTGTTTAATATTTTGACAAGACTTAGTACTTGCTCTTATACTGCTGATAACTACAAATACCATTTGTAAAGTCTTTGGTTTTATTTCGATTTGGACAAACCCACGACCTCTAGGCCTGTTCTTGGGGAAAATACACGATACCGTGAAACTACCGATGTGGTTATACAAAAAATTAATCTAGAGTTAACTAGAACTTAATCAAAAGCAACAACATTTGTATAGGATATTTCAGGTAAAAGACTTTCATTTATAACCGCCCTTTCAAGTAAGGTTGGCATATTATGTGTGCCATTCTTCCTGTGTAGAAGTTATCTTGTAAAAAAACTCTTTTCTTTTGAAGAAGACCTATGTACATACGATAATGTGGGGCCTGTCATCATTACTTGTACAAAATGTATATTACCTTAATTTTGATCTCAATGTCAAAAGCTATTATATCTATGGTCAAAGTATCAATGTCGCATTATTCATATTGAAGTTACCTGTCCAAATAAAGTCATTTGACTTAACCTTTGTGACTTGATTTTAAAGGAGTTGGTGATTTCTTTGTCAATCTAAATTGTTCATGATATTGGTACTCTAAAAAAGTTCTCGATTTCTACCTTTGAGTTCGTGTGACATTAAATCAAAATGAATTAGATTTTAGGTTTGAAGGTTAGAAATTTTTCATACAATGACATCTTGAACTAATTTTTGCCAGACTATCAAATTCTGTGGTATTTGACAACCTGCATGTAGAGAATATACGGAGAAGTGCTAAACGTCAAAATGTAATATTGGGAGGGGAATTGTGTTTTCGTCATCGGTTAAAATTGTTATAAACTGACTACTTAAATTTTCAAATATTTGTGCAAGCTTGTCTAGTTTTCATTTACCAAACACAAAACTATATTACAATAACATTTACAGCTCGCCTTTCTCATATGATATGCAAATAGAAGCGGATGCTTCGCATGCTCAATTTAATAGTTATTCCTGAAACACATTTCACACACACTTAATCTTACATGACACAAACATGCACAGTCATGCAGGATTCAAAGATTCGTTGATTGCAATTGGTAAAATAGATACACATCTAGCATATTCAACAACACTTTCACTTTTTTGTTGATTTAAGTAAAGAAATCACAACGGATCAAGGTTTTGAAAGTTTTTAAAGGACTATACTTTTTTTAATATCCCACGTATTCTTCTTTCGTTTTGATGACAATCTAAACTAGGTGCGTAAAGATGGGTACGATGCCCGTGTCAAAGATTGAAGCTTGGAAAAGATTAAACAGCAGCAGTAAGACCACATCAATCTGATATGTTGTTCTTCAGTCATCTACTGTAAAATTTAAGGGAGGGGGACGATTTTTTTTCTTGAAATTTTTTTTCTAGGCTCTAAAATAGAAGCAAGCGGTCTATATATATTTGTTTTTAGATTAACACCTTTTATACGTTCAGGAAGGATCGACGTTTTTTTCAATTCCAGTGTCAAATATACAGTAAATTTATATTCTGATCAGTATACACAATATAAGTATGTACCATGCTTTGTGATTCGACTGCCACACTATTTTCAAGTCTTTTGTTTGATACTGTCGGGTATTGAATACACGACCTTTCACATTTGCAGAGAGCATGCTACAAAGATTTCAGTACAATAATGCAGATATACTATAAGATTTAGTTCTAAATATTTAAAAACCCATTAGTGTATCCTGTCGAAGCGGTTAACATTTCAACACTATAGTTTGCATATACGGATAGGTAAGACTAGGATGAACCTAGCCTGCTTTCGTGTTTATGACGCATGTATAGGCGATGCCCGGAAATACCGTGCGAAATGTGTAAATATGCAACCACGTAAAGCATGGTGAAGTCAGAAGGTGAAATTAATCTGATTCTTCTTCTAAATAGAGTTAAACGCTTTTTCGCGCTTTAGAACTCCTCTGGCAAAATTCTGCGAGTGGTCGGAATGAGGCATATTGTAAGAAGAAACTTCTACCCAACATATCTACTTTTTATGGACAGTCCAAATATTCTGACGTAAAGACGTTTTATGTTACAAGTATGATTGCAATCATTAATCATTACAAAAATTGATTAAGGTATTATTCATAGTAAGAACAATCAGAAACAAGCACCTGATGTTTTATATCAGTGAAGTTTTGAGCAGTCATTGTCCTAAATCCGACATCGGCGATTGTTACACCACTGTCCAAGTTAAGCGGATTGTTGTGCGCTAACAGACATGTTTAAACCGCCTCATTTTATATGTTCCTGTCCCAAGTCAAGAGCCCGAAATTCAGTAGTTGTCGTCGGTTTTTCTTTCTTGTTTGCTCTTAGTTTTTTGTTTACGCACCGTTTTGATTTCGCTTAATTTTTAATTGTTTTATATTGTTTTAATTGCTTTTAATTGATGGCTTACTACACGATATACCATTACAGTATTATTTATTTCAATGCTTATATTCTGCCATTGTTTGATTATTGTTGCAGTATATGGGGTAGTTGTTATGAAAGTGGAATAAGTAAACTTATAAATAAGTTATTAAAGAAATCTGCTAGGGTTATAGTAGAAGCTGACATAATGATATCCTCCAGTTTATTGTTTAATAAATCAAACTGGTTAAATGTGGAAAAACGATTTCAATATCAAAAGGCAATACTTGACAAAGTATTTAAATCATTGAAGGATATGGTTCCTAACTATTTACAAGAAAACTTTCATTTTACTGATTATCAAAATTATAATTAACGTTCAGCTGATGAAAAATTATTAAATCTTCCGGAGCCAAAAACTAAGTTTTTGAAGAAAACATTTACATATTCTGGTTCTCAAATATGGAACAGTTTACCACAAGAAATAAAGATGAGTAATACACTTGTATCTTTTAAAACAAAATGTTACAAATTTTTCATAAATTGTGCAAATTAATATGCTTTTTTCTTTAATATCTATATACAATTGTATATTGTGTATATGTTACAGTGAATTTGTAAAATCAGGGATTTTGTAAAATCCCTGAAATTTCAGGGTTTTTGTATAATCACTGAACAGTTTAGTGATTTTATAAAATCCCTGATTTTGACTAGGGATTTTACAAAATCACTGAAATAATTACGATCTTTTTTACAGATTCCCTGATTGAATTCAGTGAATTTGTAAAATAAAAAATTCTTTTTGATTAAACAATTCTTTAAAAAAAAAGTCTACAGCAGTTACACTAAACAAGTTTGAGGTTAATTTAGCCTTAGTACTATATACTTAATACTTAGTGAACAATTTTCACAAAACAACTGACATACTGTAGAAAAATGACTCGGGCACATATGTCTTTAAATCAAGAGCAGACTTATACACAAAAATTACTTCAAATAATTGAGGGAAAAATTAAAATGTAAAATATTGAACCAAGAAAATATGAAGAAATTTTAAAACCTTTTGCTAAAAATCCACAGAAAGAAGACAAAACAAGCTCTTTATTATTACCTTGTTCGAAACTAAGTTAAAGTTTATTATATAGTGCTTCTGTAATTACTTAAAAGTATAAACCAAGTATGTCAAATTTTATAATAAAATACAAAGACAAACATTGGAGTCATTGCCGTAATGAGAGGAGAAAAACACATGGAAAAAGTAAGAAATTGATTTGTCACAGTGATCCAGTGGCAGATATTACATGCATATCGGGACGAGAGTATCTTTTTGTGACATGAAAATTAATATATAAAAAGCAAATAAGTGTTGTATTATTAATTTGCAGCCTATAAAAGACATATATATCCACAAAATATTAATAGTAAAACAAATAGACAACATATAAGTATAGGTAAAAATACTTTGTTTTGTACTTGCATTTCTTACTTTGGTCATATCTCAGATACGGCCTTATACATGTGTTCATTCATAGAGTGATGAAAGATTAAATAAGTTTTTATACTTTCTTCACTCTTTAGATTCAAATCAAATTACAAGTAAACATTTGTTTGATGTAGGTATAAAGTTTTTCAATGTAGAGATGTGAAAAAAATCTTTAAAAAATGCCGGGCATTCATCAGATAACGATATCAAATCTTAAGCAAAAATAAGTAAAATTGTAGTCCTACATTTAACAGCTCATATATTTTTATTATTCATAGTCACTGTAAAATAGTTTTAACTGGTATTATTTATTAAAATTCAAAATCAAAATCATTGTTTATTTGTATTATGAAAAACACATTCCTAATATCAAGTTCAAACTTGCAATCAGGGTTTTTACAAAATCCCTGGCAATATTTTCAGTGATTTTACAAAATCACTGACATTTTCAGGGATTTTACATGCTGTGAATCCATGTCTGTTGGTCTCTGAATCCTAATTCTTGTACAAATCGGTTTTTTATTTTTAATTGTGAGATAATAAAAATTAAAAAGGCAATATTATTTTTAACATATCATCATGTCAACATAACCATTACACTGAGATTTCCCTAGATGTGTATTGATATCATGGAAAGATTGTCACAAAAACTTGCATAAGGAAATCTGTTTGCAATTACAGTAAATGTATTAGCAGATACGACATGAATAAAATAAGATATCGAAAATAAAAAAAGAAGGCATTTCTTCATCTCGTAGTTTTTGCTTCATATTTTCAATTTTCTTCTGCTTCTTAAAACAAGGATTGGCCAGACTGTTCCAATTGTATTATTTACATAAATAAATAAATATATAATTTGTTTAGAAAATAGCCTTTTCCCTTAACATTTTTTAGGTATTGTACATCTTTTTAATTTTTTTAACCTTGATCATATAACAAAATCTTGTATGTGCTGGCGTTGTTGTGCTCGTAAACAGAAAGATGGACACGTGAAATAAACCAATTAGGTAATAGTTTATATTTAAGAATAACCAACTAAAAAGTTGCTGTAAATGCAGCGCAGTTAGTTCCCCCTGAACACATCTTTTGCAATCAAAGGGAGGTAAACTGTACGAACATAAAGATACAATTTAGGATCCTAATGGGCAAACTCAGTACAATGTCTAGTTGTAGATGTTTGCTAAACATTTACAATATATAATAACTTTATTGCAAAAAGTAAAACCCCTAGCTATATAGATAATGCAAATGAATATAAACAATACAAATAATAACGAATGTACGAATGATAAATACCTGATTAAACAGTTTAATTGCATAATACAGCATATTTGATGTATATAAAAATAAGGGGATGTGGTATATTTGCCGATGAACACCTATACACCAACGTTCAAATGAAGTGGATTTAAGCAATTACAAAATGTATAGGCAACCGTACGGCCTTTAACAATGAAAAAAAACCAATACCGTATAGACGTCTACAAAAGACCCCGACCTGAGAACTATGAAACAAGTTTTCAGGTCGGGGCCTTTTGTAGACGTCTATACGGTATTGGTATGAAACAATTCAATTGAGAAAACTAAAAGCCTAATTTCTTGATAACCCTCGAGAATTTTAAGTTATGTACGAGGAAAATAGGAATTTGAATGTAAAATAAATATATTAGGATGGATAAGGGAGTAAAGAATTATGATCATCTTTTTGAAATCTGACAAAAACAAAATGTTTTCTTTAATAAATGATTCATTAGCCGGTAAATCAAACCTGAGACTAATATACTGTACAACACTGTAGTCTCAGATCATACTACTCAAAGGTCTATTAAACATCATACAAAAAGTCATATCATAGTAACTTTCCTCATAATCGGCTAATTCAGTGAACAATGAAAAAAAAAAGATTAGAATAACTGGAGTACAAAATTAATGCTTTATTTTCTTTAAATTTGGGTAGAAATATTATACTTTCTCAAACATATACATTTTTTTCAAACGTAATTAGAAACCGGTTTTATATGAAAAAAAGTATTATCTGAAACTAATTTCCTTTAAACTACTCCTAACTATATGTATACTATAAAAAATAAATCTGATTAAAGATGGGGTTAAATGTGATCTAACAATACTTTAATTGCAAATAAACATAACAGAATAAATTCTCTTAAGTTAGAAGTAGAAAATATTTTAGATTCGCGTTATTCGTTATTAAATTCCAACTGTAAAACATTCAATAAATTCTGATAAA
Organism: Mytilus californianus; assembly: GCF_021869535.1. Taxonomy (NCBI): domain Eukaryota; kingdom Metazoa; phylum Mollusca; class Bivalvia; order Mytilida; family Mytilidae; genus Mytilus; species Mytilus californianus. The sequence goes on from NW_026262626.1 coordinate 16,713,308, forward strand.
CTTGAAATATATTGTATTGTAAATTTACTTTAATGTGAATTAATTTTCAGATCTAAGTAATTCAGTAATTTCTGACAAACTTGTAGTAGAATTTGCCTTAAATTTCAAGTATATTTCTAAACTTAAGTAGAAAGGAATTTATTGAAAAAATAAATTTTTGTAAACGCATGCGTTCATGCAGTGAAAGGCTTGACTAATAAAACACTTGATGACTTAAAACAAATTACAGTACATGTCTATGAAGATCGGCTTTGGATTGTTTCTTGTGCGGGCGAAATGTTGTATCACATTTTCGAAAGACGACTTCAGATTTGCTAGGAAAGAAAGGGGATTTTTATAAGTTTTTTAATAGTCTTTTTAACAACCCCGAGGTTTGCACTGCATATGCATTTGTTATGTCTTTCCTTGTGAAAAACCTCGTTCTGAACAAATTAATAATTTTGCCATATGGATATGGATATGGAATACTTTCATAGATGTGTTCAAATAAGTCCCAATAATTCTATAATATTGTACACATGAAAATAAATAAAAAAAAGAATGCTACATTTGGATAAAAAGAAATTCACTTAAAAAGATCAGCCCAAAATAATGCACAATAGAAGAAAAAATAAACGAAAAGAAAAACAGACTCAAAACACTTCATAGCTTTATTAAATTATTAGAGACAGCTTCACACTGTTATAAGTCCCATCTGTCTAGTATCGACAAGAAAGCATTATAAACAGTTCTGTCATAATCCTGGATTTTACTCTTGCTACTGGGTTTTGTTTAGATGACGGATAATGCAAACATAAAAAACAATAGTTACTCAGTCAGAAAACCAATACTTACTCGATTTGTTTGTTTTTACTACTATGTTTACTAAGTTGTACATGGACTTATTGTAGTTGACAGGAATGTATGATATTTTGTACTTCCTTTTAAATTGATAAACAACAAGTCTACAGTTGGGTTGATTCAGAATTTGAAATACATGTATAGTATGCATGCGTGTCTGTCAATGAAAACATATATAGGATGAACTTAATTCAGATATCAGTTTGGCCTTGTTGTTGTAGGGTTGCTTCCTGGGACTTCGCTAACGTTTACTATATTTCTCTAATATGTATACTTAGTAAGTTAAGACCTGTATTTACTTATTATATATGTTAATGTATTTTATATAATGTATTTAAAATTGCAAATGTTAATATCAATGTAATTTTGTTTTAGCGAGTTCTTGGTGGCCAATACAATGTGATAGAACTTTCGAATAAGTTGGGTGTTAAATGTACCATAGCATCGTAATGTTGTAGATTGATAAAAGAATGTGTCATGTATACCATGCCAAATAAAGTGTTTATCAGCAAATATATATTTCTTTTGTTTTCTTTCCATGTTGCAAATAATTATTCGACAGTTAAATTATCAACAAACCATACAAAGGTATGCAAACAAACTAAAATATCTTAATCGTTTATAACCTGCCCTCTAGAAAAATATATAGATTTAAAGAAAGAATTTAAGAAGAAAATTCAAACCTTTGCCAAAATAAATTCAATTGATGTAGTTGTAAAAACCAACTGCTGATAATTCGAAACTACTTTGCATGACAATAGGTACCTTTAAGGTGAGGTCAGAAAGAACAATATTTTATTATAGATTTCGCCTGTACATTTTATGATCTCTAAATTGATCACCTGTACATTATTGTACTATCTTTAAAAGAATTCAACTTCCAACCAGTTCATTTTCATACAAAACGTTTGAAAAAAAAATCTCAATCATCTGCAATCATTGAGACGTATGGGAAACTAATTGAAAATAATTGCTACGGATAACTTTTTCAGACAAACACTATTAGATCGAAAATGGAAGATCAAAGTTGATTCCTTGATTAAGACACACATAATATAAATCGAAACATACTAATTATTATATGAAGGTCTGGATGGGGGTTCTTCATTCTGTATTCTTTAATTTGCTAGGCTGTTTTTTTTCAATTCTTTATACTTTTTGCCCATTATTCTCTATTCTTTATATCTTAGCACCTCATTATTATTTATTCTTTAATTTTTGGTCCATTTTTCTCTATTCTTTTATACATTTTTGTCCATTATTGTCTATTCTGTAAACCCCTATTCACACCATCTTTTATCCTTTTCGACAAAAGGTCATTGGCAAAAATGAAAATATGAAATACAGTCATAGATTCAAAAATAAGAAGATGAAGTTTGATTGCAAATGAGACATCTATCCACCGGGGATGGGGTCGATTACTTTAAAATGTAATCGATTAAATTACAATTACTTTGCTAATTCAGTGTAATCGATTACATTACAATTACACCTAAATTCCAATGTAATTGATAACATCAGATTAGTTTTTTTAAAGTAATCATGATTACTTAAAGATCACTTATGATTTCATTTTATACTGTGGTACTAAAAAAAAATGTTTTTTAATCATTTGATCCTCACATAATAAAGCTAACCTGAGTGAAAAATTGTGTTGTTGATATTTTTAGTATAAATATGTTATTTATAACAGCTCAGAAGAGGAGCAGTGTAAATTTGTATTGTTTAGTGACATAATTTTATTTGACAGATTTACTTTAAATGTAAATGTCTATGTGCATTCTCTGTTAAAGGAATACTGTTGTTTATTAATGATTTTAGCCCAAAATATATTTTCAGTTAAGAAAAATAAATTAACACAAAAGTGATTATTTAATGATTAAGTAGCCTTTTTGTCTGTGTGGATATACTTGACAATTAAATGTGTTTTACAGGTGTTAATCACTACTTCAAATTTTATAACAAACTATAGGTGAACTTGGGTAATACAAATGAATTGTTTTGATTGGAATAATCAATTAATTTGTATGCAGTTCATTTTTTATCACATATATGATTGTAAAATTTATATTTCTATACAAATACATTAAGAAAACACATGATAAAAATTATGGAATTAAGTTTTAATAATTGTGAAAATAAACAGTTGGTTCGAACTTCATTATCAATTTATGTCGAACATCAAATTCATCATAAAGAGGAAAATTTGCACGTTACCTTAACAGTCCAAGAATTTTCTGCAACCCAAGGGAACAACAAAATATTTAAAAAGCAGACATCTTATATCACAAGGACTCAATCTCGAAATGAAACTTTTGGAAAGGTATATTCATGTAGTAAACTGAAAAAAAGTCACACATTTACACCCTTCAATCTCCTAAGGATGAGTATACTGAGACTAAAATTATTAAATAGTTAATAGGATCAATCACATTGAACCATGATCGTATATTTAAAAAAAAAACCCAATTTTTATATATATATAATTTGTAGTCAACTAGTATTCATTTGAATGTAATCTAAAAGTAATCTAAAAGTAATCATGATTACACCTGTTGTTTGCATTGTAATCGATTACATTATGAGTACTTGTAATCAGATAATGCTTGATTACTGATTACATGTGATTATATTGCAAAATATAATCGATTACAGCTGATTACGATTACCCCATGCCTGCTATCCACCAAAGATGTAAACAAGTTTATGTCACCGTGCGGCCTTCAACTATTAGCAAAACACATAGCGTAAAGTAAGCTATATAAAGACCCGACACGAAAATGTAAAACAATTCACACGAGAAAAACAACGGCCTGTTTTATATACAAAACGATATACGAAAATGTATACGGGGTTAAACCTGTTTGTGAGTTCTCATACTTTCCCACTAACTCGGAACAGTGGAGTAACAGCAACAAACTGTAAACATCTGTAAAAACAATGGCTTTAAAATAATCAGCATATAACAACTAGAGGCCACTGTCCGGCCTTGAAAAATATAGAAAAGCCTTACCGTTTAGTAATTTAATAAAAAGCCTTTGGAGAATAAAACGTGATACAATTCAAAAGAGAAACCTAACGACTGGATTCAATTCAGTGAAAGAAAATAATTAAGTCAGACAACAACCAACGACATCCACAAGACTGATTATTCGAAACAACCTAATAATGTGGCGAGGCTTAATTTTTGAGAGCTGACCCTACCCCGAATTAACTTAAATGGTGTAGCAACCAAAGCATAATAATACACAGTTACAGCTAATTTCCTAATGCTTGTAGAGTAAGACTTTGGTTGGCTTGCTTGCTTTATATATATATGTGTTTGCTCAAGCATTGTAATTAAGATTGGTATAATTGTATGCAAACAATATAGATCGGTGAAGTTAAAGCTGTATACATTATACTTAAATTTGATTGAATGTTATCCTCGAAGTAAGGAACACACAATTGTACATGTATACATTACATGGCAAATATTATTCACACATATATAAGCTGGATTTTATAAAATTACATAAATCATCATTCTAGTTATTTATAATGTATACAATTATAACTCCACCTATTTATATTCTTTGCAGATGTCAATCTTATTTACAATGCTTCAGCAAATGTCTATACCAACAAAGTAAGCAAGCCAACCAAAGTCTTGCTCTACAAGCATTATTTGAGTTATTTAAAGTTTTAATATTTTCAAGATAATTAGCCAAAAATGGGGAAAAATGTGAAAAATTGACATTAAAGGGCAATAACTTCAAAAAGGGGACCACTGACAATTTTAGTCATTTTTGACTTATCAAATTAAGGGCAATTACTCTAATAAGGAGTTGTCTGACGATTTTGGTCATGTGACCTATTTGTCTTGTTGATCATATTTGGTATTTAAAGTTATATCTATTGTAAAATTCGAAATAATAGGGGAAAAGAAATCAAAAATGGTAAAATACGTCATTTAAAGGCAATTACTCCTATAAGTAGTCGTCTGATAGTTTTGACTTTAAAGGACAATAGTTAGAGCTCAACATTCTGAAAAATTTTTGCTACTGTCAAAATTTCTCTATTTATAGCGGTTTTCAAAATAATAGACAAAACTTGCTTTAACCCCTATGTTCTATTTTCGGCCATGTCGGCCATCTTTGTGGGCAGGTGGAGTCATCGGACATATTTTCAAACAACATAGCCTAATGATGACTGTGGCTAAGTTTGGATAAATTTTTCCCAGTGGTTTCAGTGGAATGATTTTTGTAAAAGTTAACGGAAGACGACGGATGCCGGACGCAAAGTGACGAGAAGCGCTCACTTGGCATTTGGGCCAGGTGAGCCAAAAACTCAATCCATTTATCAGTCAAATATTGAAAAATGAAAATAAATATTTCAAATTTTGATCTTGAAACTGTCTTCTGGTCACAAACAAACTTCCGTCCAAATTTCCTAAAATTCCATGAAGGTTTGACAAAGTAATTAATGTATAAAAAAAACTTGAACCACAGACTGAACCTAAATGTTGCCGCCGCCACCGCCTCCGGAATCTAGGATCGTTTTGTCTCGCTTTCGCGACATTAATGTCACTGGCTTGACAAAAAGCACCCTCAGCGTAGCACAATTGCCTCTGCTGGTGGACTGATAGTCCCCGAGGGTATCACCAGGCCAGTAGCCAGTACTGCGGTATGAAAATGCGGATTTTGTGTTATTGAAATTTGCTGTTAAAAAAATTTGGAAATTATTTTAAATCAAGGAATATATCTCCCTCATGCAAAGCTCTGATTACTTGCCCGGCTTGGGCTATACTTTTTTGTCCTTTTTGATTTGTAGCTCTTCATCTTTTTAATAAGCTTTTGATTTTCAAATATTTTGGCTCGAGCATCACTGAAGAGACATTGATTGTCGAAATGCGCATCTGGTGCAGCAAAATTGGTACAGTTTAAGTTAGTATCTGAAGTGTTCTTCGTGCATTTTGTTCGTCTTACATGTAAAAAATACTGTTTCTCACCTGATATCACCCCTGGTTCTAGGTGTGTTTGTCTTTTAAAATTTTTTTTTTCACTTATTGCTTTTGCTGGGTCAAACCTAAGGCTGTATAATTGGGATTTGGTGTTTCACTGCTAAGCACTTGCCATTGAGGAGTACGCCACTGGTCGGCTGGAGTCCGAATAAAGTGTCTGGATAGAGAGAATATGTCTTTCTGTAGACTGATACCTTATGAACTACCACTTTAAAAAATCCGACTCAAAATGTCGGTCTAGTACACAGCAGTATATTACACTAACATGTCCTTGTCCTGAATATGCATTTAAATTTTGCCAAAATAAATAAGAAAAAAAGATTACCGTTTTTATTTGACAAAGCAACGTGTGCAACCTAAAGAATGAGAGCCATTCATCGAGGTATAAATATAAATCTTAAAATTAATTGGACAAAAAGCTTTTCGTGTAGAAAACACTACGTTGTCATCACTCAATGTTCTTGATTGAAGTTTAAATATTTTTTAATATTATACATGTTAAATGGAAATATATTGTAAATAATCTTGATAGATGACGATTTTATTTTTTTAAAGATGTGTTTACATCATTAAAGGTATATTTAAAGCCAAATAATGAAAAAATTTAATATCATCAATTCTAATGTAAAACTTTTATTGTTTGACAAATTGACCATATTAATCTCCATCTTGTGATGCATGCTGTAGTATATAAACCACTAAAATACTGCATCTGCAGATTTCTAAATCTCAAAAGGTAAGTTAAATATCTTGTATTTTGTTTTAGATTCTATGTCTTATCTAAATCTTTTATTAAAAAATAGTTGAAATGCACAAGAGCGTACCCAATCAAATACACTGTTACAAAAGCAACGAGGAATCCATTGATGTAAGTTATTGAACTTATTTATACATTTTTAAGATCATATATTTTATTTTATGAAAACATATTTTTATTTGTTTTGTTAGAATGAAAGTTTTATGTGTATGAATATGTAATGAACTTTTCATAAATATATATTCAACTTTTTATGAATATATGTTTAACTTTTATGAATTTTTTTTTATTTTTATGAACACATATATTTTTTTTTTTTTAACTTATATTTTGTTTTTATGAACATATATTCGTTTTTACAAACAATTATTTAACATTAAAAACTTATATTTCATCTATTGTGAATATTGCAACGTTTGATATGCCATATTCAAGTAAGTACGGAATTGTACATAAAATTGAGAATGGAAATAGAGAATGTGTCAAAGAGACAACAACCCGACCAATAGTCAGCAAAACGCTCAAGGCCACCAATGGGTCTTCAACACAGCGGGAAAATCCCGCACTCGGAGGTGGGCATCAGCTGGCCCCTAAACAAAAATGTGTACTAGTTCTGTGAAAATGGACGTCACACTAAACTTCGCAACATATAATAGAACTAAAAAAAAAACGTACAAGACTTACAAAGACCAGAGGCTCCTGACTGTTTAGGTCCCACTTTGATTTTCCTATGAAAAAATAGAAACGTATCTTTGCGTGTGATGTAGTATCCTGACCCTGTGAGTCATACATCAGTAATGACATTCAAATGTCCACCAATTGTCGTGGTCTAATTTATTTTTCATATACTTAAGACTGTTGAATTGTCAATCTGTAATTGTCTTGAATATTATTGAATTTATATGTCTTATTGAAAAAAATTTGTAAACGATTTTTAAGGCCAAAAATAGAATTAAGATTATTTGATGTTTCCTACCTTATCACCTTATAAGCGGCCTACCTTAAAAATTTTATGACACAAATCGGTTCAATTTTTTTGTTAATAACGTCGTTTTCTTGTCTCAAACATGTAACTTATGTTGTTGGCCAGTAAGAAATAAAATCCCTGTTACCTACCAAACCCTACAAGGCATTGAGTAGGTAACATCAAACAAACAATTTTTAAGGGTCCTAAACACTATCTCTGGATAATAGTGAAGACGAAAGAAAAGAATCTTTTAAAGGGTGCGTACTCACAAGTTCAAAATATATAAGTTATAAAATCCTACTCAAATTTGAATAAAGGAGTCTATATCACATTGAATTTGAGATGAAGAACAGCAATAAAAGCGCAGTTCCTTTGCTTTCTGTGCGTTTTTTTGTTGTTGTGCATGAACTGATTTTGTGTCATGGATGGAAACAATTCAAAACGTTATTCAACGCTAAATGTTTCTGATGTTTTGGTTATCTTCAGGTGTATATAATTTGATGATCATCTGATTGAAAATAAACCATAATATTGTTAGTTACTCAATTTCCACCTTTTAAGCTGTGATACTATGAATTCAAGTAAAGATTGAAGACTATTAGCAGCTTTGACCCCATCTCTTTTTTTAACATTTTTAATTTATTAACAGTAACAACCAAATATATAGAGTAAATTGTGCGTTAACATTCCCTTCGGAAACATGATACCCGTGAGGCAGTAAAATGGACCGAACATACATTGACAAATTAACCAATAATCAATTTAATGTACACTTCAGTTTATATAATAAAAGTATTTTAGATTCTGAGAAAATGTGATAATTAACTGCTGTCTGTATTTCACTTTCATTTATCATCTTTATAATATTTTTAGCTAAAAATGAAGCTCGCCATTGCTCTGCTTTTCCTTTTGTCAGCCGTGTGCATAAATACACATTTAGCATATGTCTTGCATGGTGGCAATCATGGTGGCGGAGATGATGTTGCATATGGTCATGATGGTAGCGGATATGGTGAGCATATAGGCAATCATGGTGGCAATCATGAGGTTGATCATGGTGGCAATCATGGTGTAGATCATGGTGGCAATCATCGTGTTGATAATGGCGGCAATCATCGTGTTGATCATGGTGGCAATCATGGTGTTGATCATGGTAGCAATCATCGTGTTGATCATCGTGGCAATCAAGATGTTGATCATGATGGCAATCATGGTAGTGGATATGGCAATCATGGTGTAGATCATGGTAGCAATCATCGTGTTGATAATGGCGGCAATCATCGTGTTGATCATGAAGGCAATCATCGTGTTGATCATGGTGGCAATCATCGTGTTGATCATGGTTGTAATCATGGTAGCCGAGATAATGTTGCGCATGGTGGAGGATATGCTGCGCTTGGTAAAGGATATGTTCCATATGCTTGGTGATAGATAGGGTGTGCGTGATGGCGGACCGGTGGGGTGGATGGTGGAAAGAAAGATGATAATTATTATTATAGATATAGGGATCTTTTTTTTCTCGAAATGGTAAAACGGACATGAATTTAAATAATTATCCACATGTATATTTCTATAGATATACTGCAATAAAGATATAGCCGGTAGCTGTGTTTTATATTTAATATAAGCAAAAAAAAATTAACATATACATTGTGACTTGCTACGTTAAGTTTATATGTTATATTTTTATCTGCATGCATGTAATTAAACAATCATGAGTTGAAAGCAGAAAGCGAAATAACAACTCATATGCAACTGTAGGTGGCAACTGTTTATAAAATTAGTTGCAAAAAAGAAAATCATGGATAGAGTCTCCCACAAAACTTTGAAGGCCTAGAAGACGCCATAATTATCTGGACCAGCTTTATATACATTTGACAAGTCTCCACCTTTTTTTAAATTCTAGCATTTCAACCAAAAAGTACAATCAATTGATAACTTTCAATTGAAATGTAAACTACAAGTTGAAGAATGTGTTATTTACTTTATCGAGTTGTGCCTGTTGATTTTTACACTTGTCCAGAAAGAATTCTGTAATCTGAAAAAGAACATGGATCCAAAAATTTCGCCAAACTGATCCTTCGGTTATCGTGGAGTTTATTCCCTTTGGGAAAGAACTTCCAGTTTTTATCGCATTTTCAAAGAATAATTAAGGACAAACGATACAGTTTTGATTCCACGGTGACATTTTGACGAAAGTTTGCATACAAGCTAATTTTCACCTAGTCAATTCAAATATGTAATAAACATTATACCTTCATGTGCTACTTTTAGAGAAAAATTGGGTCGAAATTTCAAACATTTACTTGAAATTTCGGTTAGTTGACATTTCTATTCTTTAGAAAGACATACCGAACTTTTTTGTTTCAAAATTGAAACGTAAGCGGATTTTTGTGACAAAATTCGGAATATCTTATCTACATAAGTGTGCTTTAAATTTGTATAACTTTAGAAATAATTCGTTTTTATCACATTTTTATGACTTTAGTAAAAACACGGATTTTTTTCCTGTATATTTATCTAATTTAAAAAAATCCATCGGTGAATAGCTCATAAAATTGGCACAAATAATCTTCATACATAATCAAGCCAAATGCCATTTTTAAATAAAGGCAACAGTAGTATACCGCTGTTCGAAACTCATAAATCGATAGAGATAAAAACAAATCCGGGTTACAAACTAAAACTGAGGGAAACGCATCAAATATAAGAGGAGAACAACGACACAACAAAAATACGACATTAGAATGTAACACACATAGAAACGAACTATAATATAACAATAGCCATTTCCTGACTTGGTACAGGACATTTTTAGAAAAAAATGGTGGGTTGAACCTGGTTTTGTGGCATGCCAAACCTCCCGCTTTTATGGCAACGTCAAACACAACACCAAAACGACAGCATCACATGACAAAAAGAGGGCACATAAACTCGTTTTCAAGTTAAATTAGGCTGAATGATTAAAATCAGTCGAAAAATGCATCTTTTCCCGATATGTCACAGTTTGACGCCGTGAAAAATAACATTTTACGTTAGCGACGTCTTTATCTCCCCTGTTACTGTATCGTATGCCCTTAAACGAAGAATACACACAGCGTTAGTGAAAGTCTATTTATTATGTTATTGTTTCAGCTACATATATATTGACGTCATTATTGAATTTTTTTCAGATTAAATGTCTATTTCAATATAATTATTGAAGGTATTTTTTAGGTTCTGGGCAGTTGAATTCTTTTTTATTTTTTTCAATACATATATTTATGTCATTTTTAGAGTCTGTTTTGTCATTGTGTAGTTCAATTTCTCCTTCCTGATCCTTCCTTAGTTAATTATTTATTACAGTAATCTTGCATTCATATATATTACATAAAAATTACAAAATAAAAAAAGTTAGATTGTTCATCTCTCATTTTTCAGGCGTTTTCTTTGGCATGGCTGTTAGATGATTCATTTAGCTTTGTTTACAACTGTAAACTTTCCATCAGAAGAACTTATCGCTGTTTTTCTCTTCCTTTTTTAGTCAACCAAGTACTTTTTGAATATGTCTATCTTCTCTTCGGAAATACGTGGTGAACGCAAGTTAAACTGAAGATACCGTAGACTCCACATACAATACGTGGCATCCTTAAGACCGACAAGTTCGGAAGATATTTTATATGTTGCATTTTTTGAATTTTGGTGCCAATAACAAAACACGTTTCGAATTTGTCGAACATTATGATATGATTATTGCATTCGGAGACTAGCAACGCCGCGTCCAATCAAAATTGCGTCAAACATTTTTGGTCCTCATTGTTCCTTGTATTCTATTTGGCATTAAAAAAATTCCCGAGGGTCACTGATGAGTATTTTGTAGACGAAAAGTATGTCTGACGTACAAAATTATAAGCCTGGTATCTTCGATTTGTTTTTTACTCTGTCCTCAGAAACAAAAAATATTAGACAATTGGAATAACCGAGGAATGCTTCTTTAAAATTTCTGAATAGCTGAAAGATTGTAGATACAAACCGCCACCAGAAACGAAAAGGCAACTAAGGCTTCTGTGAGTTGACACATATCCTATATTGCATGATTTACTGCAAATATGGTTAAACAAATGTGCCTGAGACAACCAGTTATAAGTATTTTTTTTAAATATTTAGCATCATAAAATGCACAACAAACGAAAAAGGAGGGCACATGCCCCAAGTTCTTATTCTTGTAAGCAATCATTAATGTATTTAATCTTTGAATTGAACACAAAATTAAGGATCTAATTTATTTTCTTTAAATTTGGAAACCATAAATACATGTTGAAATCGATTTATGAGACAAAAATAATGTCATAAGAAAAAAGCATGCGACACAAAATCGTATTTCTAGACTAAGAATCAAAAAACAGAAAATTTCTAAATTTCCCGCTAATTTGTTTTTCCGGAAAAGAAACGTATAGTCAAAATCGCGTGTATGACTACGTCTTTAGAAGGATCAGTAACAACAACGGTTGTTACTAAGGACTTGCTTTCCGAATGGTATAGCAACAAGGTTCCAAGTATTTAGTCAAATAATGGTGTAGGTTATTTTAATATGCCATGAGTTAAAAGAATGCAGTATTCGGTGAAAATGCAGATACTACAAAAATATTTTTTGATACTCTTTTAAACCTACTCATGATGGAGAAGATACTTCACCACTAAACGCAAGGTTTTTGGTTTAATAAATGAAGAATTGAACATGTAGTAGATTTTATTGATATAAAAAAATGATCTGTATAAATGCGGTAGGATATTTAGAATGGTGATAAAAGTATAGTATGCCCTTCTGTTTTACTTTAATGGTCCCAACCCGTTCTGAGTCATAATAAAAGAGAGGCAAAAGATACCAGAGGGACATGCAAACTCGCAAGTCGAAAATAAACTGACAACGCCATGGCTTAAAAAAAAGACCAATAGACAAACAACAGTACATCAAACACAACATAGAAAAATAAAGACTGAGCAACACGAACCCCAAACAAAACTTGGGGTGATATCAACCAAAGTAACAAAGATCCTGAACCTAATAATCTAAACCCATACATTTTTTTTCTTATTGGGTATCTAACATGTCTAAGGTTATTTTATAATAGCTCTAACACTTAAACCTAACCTAAACTTAGAAAAAAGCCTAAACTTACCCTTTCCATTAAAAATGTCCCTAATCGAAAGAACAGATACCCCTCAAGTAAAAGAAGGCCAAAAAATATATAAACAACTGAAGAAAATGTGAGAATAATAAGTTGAGTTCGTGTATTTGTATTCATAGCTAAAGAAAATGCAAACTTTTCTTTACATTGTGCTTCCTATCATGCGATTCCATACCAAATAAAAATCAGTTTACGTTTGGTTAAATGAATTCGTTTTGTGTTTTTTTCCATTATTTCATTTTGTTTTAATAAAATTGATTAGAAAAAAATCAAACCTTTACACAGAACCTGGATTGAGTTACATGCATACATAGGAACTTAAAAAAAATGTTTTTTTAGTTGGATTTCTCTTTTTTTTTATATATATATTCTACAGGGGTTGTCCTTTCAGGAAGATATAAAATTGAGAATAGAAATGGGAAATGTGTCAAAGAGACAACAACCTTACCAAAGTCAAGAAAACGGCCCAAGACCACCAACGGGTCTTCAACACAGCGAGAAAATCCCGCAGCCGGAGGCGGGCTTCAGCTGTTACCTAAACAAAAGTATGTACTAGTTAAGTGAACATACTTTTCTTTAAACATTTCTTTAAAATTCACGTTTCTGTCATTTATGTGACAACTGAGAAATGACGTCTGGCGCATGAAATTTTAATTCGGGTATCTATGATGAGTTTTTCTCTATCAAAATCTAATACATATAAAAGAACGGGAGACTGATTTGTAAACAAGCTGATCACTGCTGTGACAATCGGCTGTTTAATAGCATTTCATAACCTTGAAATGAAAATAGTAATTGATACACACTGAAAATATAACCGGAGGGTTAATCACCTTTCAAACATTGTTAAGAATATACATCACAAACTTAAACTTCAAGAACTAAAACAAGATATTTCAGAAGAAAAGCAATCAGAAGTTTGGAATTTCATATGACTCAACAAAAGAAAATATAAAGAAAAACCCTAGGTGCTTAAGTTTTTTAACCTCTTCTTATCCAACTTTTCAGAGGAGGGTATGTTATGTAGGTCAAATATTTAGTTTGGTCGACTTTAATTTATAATTGAAACAGAGAGAATCAAAATGAAATTTGTTTTCGAACTTTAAGTGAATAGATTAACATGTCATATCAAATGCCACTTTTAAGACATTTGCTATGTTATTCCAGTTAATTTTATAAATACTGTGATATGTTTTCAGACTAATTCTCTGAGTATAACTTTATTTCTCAACAAACCATATACAGTGGAATGGTAGAGAAATCACAGTATTAGTAAAAATAGATATTTATGAGACAGGTGTTAGCCCGGATCACACATCCCTTTATTAACAATTTTGATAATATATATAGTTTGCAGTTTCGAAAGTATCGATAAGATCTCCGAATTTGAATTTATCTGGCCGTTTTGAAAAATTTTCTGGAATTGATCAATTTCGTATGTTGGCACGTTTCCTCCTTGAAATGATGTAATGAAACTCGTCCCTTATTTCATTCAAGTCGCAACATTTGCAGATTCTATTTTTAAATTGAATATATTGCCATCTTTCTTATTACATGGATACCTTGTGATTTTTTATCAAAAACTTGCAGAGTTCAATTATTTCTTTCTTATTTAGAATATTGATATTACTCTCAAATTCAAGTTTTTGTTCAAATAGTCCGTAACAAAATGATTTTGACGCATTTTCCATTTCACTATGCCAATTTTGTGTATATTGGTCTTTCATACCTTGAACACTAGTTTTTACCAACCAACCCTTGTTAATAAAAATTTGTGAACTTTACATATATGTTAATCCACAATTATTGAGTATATTCGTTATAATTAAAACCAAGGAGACCCAACAGTATTGACAACATTCAATTGATAAATCAGTTTCCATGTTATAGAGGACAGTTTTGAACTTTTACCCTCGATCAATTTTGGATACAATTCTTGCATTTTTTTGTTCTTCAAGAGGAGGCCTTCCAATTTTGCCATATGCCATTAACGACGGTGTTGGCAATTTTTAAATGTTTAAAACCTTAACTGAACCCTTTAAATAATATTTGTTCCCCAGATTTTTGGTCTTTAACGTTATTTTCAGCGCTATATCGTGACTGCCATTTCTTATTGGTGATAGAAGGCGGAGTGCCCGTACAAAACCACCGACCTTCGGTAGGAATACTGACAATCATAGTAAATTAGAATTCGTGTCGAACACATGTTGGTCTCGAACTCACAACCCCAGTGTTGACAAGCTAGTAATACAGTATCTGAACTACTAAGAACAATCTAAATAACAAAATAAAAATTTTATTTGAGAAAGACCACTACTGACGAATTTTCTGAATTTGTAATAAAATTGAGAATGGAAATGGGGAATGTGTCAAAGAGACAACAACCCGACTATAGAACAGACAACAGCAGAAGGTCACCAACAGGTCTTCAATGCAGCGAGAAATTCCCGCACCCGGATGCGTCCTTCAGCTGGCCCCTAAACAAATATATATACTAGTTCAGTGATAATGAACGCCTTACTAAACTCCAAATTGTACACAAGAAACTAAAATTAAAAATAATACAAGACTAACAAAGGCTAGAGGCTCCTGACTTGGGACAGGCGCAAAAATGTAAGCCTATAAAAAATAAAAATTAAAATCACAAAAGTACCGAACTCCGAGGAAAATTCAAAACGGAAAGTCCCTAATCAAATGGCAAAATCAAAAGCTCAAACACATCAAACGATTGGAAAACAACTGTACATGTCATATTCCTGACTTGGTATAGTCATTTTCTTATGTAGAAAATGGTGGATTACACCTGGTTTTATAGCTAGCTAAACCTCTCACTTCTATGACAGTCGCATAAAATTCCATTATATTGACTACGATGTGTGAACAAAACAAACAGTCATAATAGGTAAAAATATCACATTCACTTTTGTAGTATTTATCGAAATTTCTCCATTTTCAAGTTGACCTATTGGGCTGACATTACTTTTTACATTTGAAGTAAGTAAACTCAGTTGATGTTACATTTGTTGAATAACAGATTTATTTTTAGATATATCCACTATCAATCGGTGTTTTCAATTTTCTTCAGAAAAACAAAAAAAATATGATTCGTCATTTTTACATATTTTGTTCACGTTACTTGGTTATTATATCCTGTGTGGTATTTGTGAGAATTCCAAATAATGTTTTAAAGCAAATAAAATGTATAAACAAATTCTAAAACGTAAGTTTAATGGATTCTGTTACGCTGATTTCAAAAGTAGACATGTAATTAAGTGGTTGTTGTTGGTTCATGTCTGTCATATTTGTTTTTCGTACATGGTATTGTATAAATTATGCCGTTTTTTTCTTCCTTTGAATTGTTTCACATTTTCATGTCGGTGCCTTTTATAGCTGACTATACGATAGCTAAAACAAATAAGCGAGACTTACATTACGTTACTGGGGTACATGTACTTCGAATTCAAACATCTTTATGTCGATGAATAAAATAAGAATAAAAAGTTAATAATTCGCATCATATTAAAAACTACTAGAATTAAGGTGGTACAAAACACCTTGACTAAAATTGATTTGGCTTGTTTCATTTTCAAAATATTTACTTCGATCCTATGACAAAAATATAAATATTTCAAAAACCTTGAACCACACATTTTATCGAAAAAATTTCATTCGCAATATAGCAGTTTGACAAACACTAATTTTGATCATTGAGAAGCTTAATATTTTCTTAAGAATAGAACGTGATTAAAACGTTCGGCTGATTTTTACAGAGTTATCTCCCTGTAGTGTTATGTACCACCTTAAACAAAACTAGAATACAAAGAACATATCAAAATTAACTGATAAATATATGTATCTGACGCCTTTCCTAAGAAATAGAAAATAACGAAAATTTTCCATGAAATTATAAATAAACTATTAAAAACAACACACATGTTTATTCCCTTGAAAACAATTTGTTACTCATTTGCATTTACAAAATCAATTTTATTAACGTGTTCATGTTTTATTTTTAATCGTGTTTACTGAAAACCAAGGATTGTCGAAGCAGCATTTGGCTGAGTGTATTGTTTATTTCGATGTTCCGCTCTGCTATAAAACACAAAGCAATCTTTATGAAATTTAAACGAGCTTCATCTTCTTGAAAGTTTCGCAAGTCAGAAAATTAAGGTAAGGACTTGTTTGTTATTGTATTATTTTTTTCATTTTATAATATTTGTCTTCAAGATTGTCAAACTTATATATTATCAAAATTTTTATGGTATATTATAGTATTATTGTTAGGTTTATGAAGTAGGAATTGGGGGAGGAGTCGATGCAATAACACAGGAAAAAGGAGTAATTGTCAGCGTTTCAGAATCATATGTATACGACCTGATTTTTAAAATAAAAACACAAACTTAGTATGTTTATTTGTGTTAAACTGTAATTAATGTCTCAAAACAGCTAATATAAGAATTTACTTCTTTCCTTTTACAAAAACAACCCGACCGTGCATGACCATCATGAGTAGTCAATGTCGTTAAAAACCACCCTCGTCGGACAAAAACAAATATGTTATGTTCATCAAAATAATTGTTGAATTTGTGTTATTCATGAGCAAAAATTACTATTTATTTCAAGATGAAACGCGTAATAGAATTTTATTTATTTCTATGTTTTTCAGGACGTTGATAAAAATGCATACCATACTTTTTGTCTTCATGTGTTTGATTAATTTGGTGTCCTGTATAATTAACGATTGTCAACTAAACCAAAAATAGGTAATGGCGAAGATTTAGCTGATTCTTTTTTGACTTTCAATGCAAATTTACTGTGGGCACATGGAAAACAATCTGACAGACTTGCCCAACTCCCTGGTGCATTGTTGCAAGAAAATGCTGATGTTGTATGTCTCAATAAAGTAAGTTTCTTTTTTTTTAAATCCGAGCGGCTTGTGGACCGGTTTTTTAAAAAAATCCAACAGAGTAGAGGGGGTCAATATTTTCCATATGTAGTGATTTAATTTCTTCATGAAATCTATCGTGGTTAAAACAAATATGCATTTGAAATGACCATTTGAAGTATACAATATGAAAGTTGACTGCTTTTCTGTGACATACTTAAACACTTTTACCATCTGTTTTGTCTTTAAAATGGATTTTAGAAATAAATCCGATCAACAATGTGAAAATTTTATATTTGTCTCATTTGCAAACACACCACCTCTTCCTGTTTTAAACCGATCGACAATGTTTATTTTTCGAATTATGTTTTCTTTATCTTTTACTGTTCTTATTTGAAAAATCAAACTTCATAATTTAAATTAATAGCTTTACACAAGTGTGTAGGTCAGTGTTTTTGTTTTACTTTGATATATTCTGCAATGCAAAATTTATAATACAAACACAGTTGTATCTTAGCTTGGTTTATCTTTTTTGCCTTTTATACGTTATTTCCAACTATCATGCTGCAATTTTTTGTGTTTTGCATTTGATATGATTCCTATCTATTTTATTTAGCAATTAATGTATTTGTTTTGTTTTTGATTTCTGGAACAATACACGATTTTGATGTTTGTATTGTC
Source organism: Mytilus californianus (assembly GCF_021869535.1). NCBI lineage: Eukaryota > Metazoa > Mollusca > Bivalvia > Mytilida > Mytilidae > Mytilus > Mytilus californianus. The sequence continues at coordinate 16,731,608 of NW_026262626.1, forward strand.
GAATTAAACTTCTGGATCGTGTGTTGTTCGTTTTTGGTTGTTCTTGTTTTTATGTCTGTTTTATCCAGATTCTAGCACTGGATAGCTACAGCTGCTGATGGACTGTTAGTCACCTAGGGTATCATCAGATCTGTAGTCAGTGCTTCGATACTTTAATGATATATAACATACTTAATTCAAAATTTCCCGATGATAGATTAAGAAATTATTAATAAAAAAAGGTCCAAAACTCCCTAAGACGAAGTTGATCTTAAATTAATTTCGCCAAGAAACTTTCCCGACCCTCTCGCTGGGTATCCTTATAGAGAAAAAGTAAAATAACAAAAATACAGAACTCACAGGAAATTCAAATTGGAAAGTTCCTTATCAAATGGCAAATTCAAAAGCTGAAACACATCAACCGAATGGAAAACAACTGTCGTATTCCTGACTTGGTACAGGCATTTCCTTATGTAGTAAATGATGGATTAAACCTGGTTATATACCCTGATAATAGAGAATGGTGTGTTCAAGCACTAGGGTTTAAGTACGTCGTCGAGTTTGTTATTAGACTGTCTGAAGTGTTGGCTCTCTGGGGTAAGTAGCTTCCTAGAGATATCCCTCGAATGGCCATTGAGGCATTTGTAGAATCTCTATTTTTGATGGTCCTACTCATGATAATGAAGCATCTGCAGACAACAGACTGTCAAACATGAGCTACATTCTCCAGGAGTACTACTAGGTATCGGTGTAGACACTTCAGCCCGCCTTAACAAATTCCTTAGACTGTTTGGTTGCATAAAAGCTATTATAGGAAGCGCGGGAAAGATCTTTGATAGATTGGTATTATTTTCAACTGATTTCAAAATGTTTTGCAGTGAGAAGGTATCAATGAACAAAAAACAATAAAATTAATAAAAACAATTATCATACAACTGTAAAAACTCGATCATCAGTGATAGATATAAGAGTCTAAAAGAGGGGTAAAAGATACCAAGTGATAATCAAACGAACTAACAATGCTATTACAAAAAAATGAAAAACGACCAAAAGACAAACACCAGTATAATAAACACAACATAAAACTAAAACTGTGCAACACTAACATCAGACGGAATGTCGTTACGACACTTGGAACATATCCGCCATCATCTGTGAAACTGATATTCCATTACGGTCAACAAACACGTGATGACGTCCGCAAAATATTTGAAGGGATGTTTTCCAGATCACCACTTATGATACTCTTGGTTCAATAGCTTTCTTGTAAGCAGCAACCGTCTATCAAGGAAATCATGATAGGAAATGTAAGATCTGCAGGAATCTTGCTAAATAGAAATTAAATAATTGGGGAGCTGAAATCATGTCTTTTGTCGTAAAGTTTTGTTCTCAACCATACCTTATGGTTAATTTCTGAACCTTTCAGAATTTTGGGTCCTCAATGCTCTTCAACTTTGTACATAGTTTGGCTTTTTTAACTTTTTTTATTCGAGCATCACTGATGAGTCTTTTGTAGACGAAACGTGCGTCTGGCGTACAACATTGTCAATCTGGTATCTTTGATTGGTTTTTTTTATTATTTTTCTGATGGCAATAACATTTCAGATATCTGTTTCCTATATCGTTCTGGGTTTTCTTATATCTATCGATCGATAGAAATGAAAATTAAGATCCATAATAATCATTTGAAAACATTATACGAACATTGACTTACAAAATGTAAGTACTGAATGATGCATTACCTTATCTAAAAAAATGAACGTTTCTTAATCAAAAAGAAAAATCTTGATCTGGTTTACGATTTTAAATAATAATCATTCGATTTTCAGCACAAATAAGGGATGGCATTTATGTTCATAACAATGATGTTTTTTTTAAGTTACTAGATGATATTATTAATATATATATAGTGTGTGACTCTTAATAATCATCTTGAAATAAATTACTCCAAAAGCTAAATACATTGTATTGAATCAACAAAAATATGTTAACTATGTGCTTTTTTTTTAATTGTCTGGTGGACATCCGCCAGTGTGTAATTTATATTGTACTGATATCCCAGTCTTTATATATGAAGTAGACAATTGGTCAGAATCAGAATATACATTAAATTGAGATAAGTACGGTTTTTACTAATTGATGAAACACTTAAATCGATTATCGTACGTTCGAAGCGCTTTTCTTGATTTAACTTCACCAAGGATGTGTAAAGACGTAGAACCAAATTATTCAGATTTGTTTTGTTTTATGAGGTGCGATATTTCAGGTCAACAGACATGGACAACTAATTGTTGAAGTATGTAGCACGTCTTATACCATGTTTGCTCGCCCTTGCCGGCTCGATTGATATTCTTGCTGATAAAGTCAGTATCAAAAACAAAAATGCCATTATTCTATATATATTGTTTGAAAAAATAAGGGTTTTCTATCTCCATGCATGATTGGCCTTAGCCAGATTTGGCACAATTATTTCAAAATTTTGAGTTACAGAGATCCTCGTGATCGTAATACATCGGTTTTTAAACTGTTCTGATTCTGGCCGCTACGTATACGATTTAGGTAGACATTTTGTATTACAAAATTATAAGCCTCGTACATGTATCTTTGATAGTTCTTTGTTTTATTTAATATATTTGATTTAACATAGGGGAAAATAATGTTAATACCAAAGACATTTCAATTAGTAAAGCGCCATTGATTATTGGTGTGATTACAAAGACGATGGAACATAATTGTGACTTTCAAAGAATGTAATTCTAATTTATAATCAAAAGTATGACCTATATAGCTTTAAGTTTTTGGAGTTTATAAGTTATTTGCTATAAGGTGAGTCTATGTATGTGTGTAAGTGGAGTGATTGTGTGATACAAAATATTGTCTTTACGTTTCAGAGTTGCCCCTTTCGCCACCCACTATCCAACACTTTGTATCATTATTGTCATGTACTTATGTTGTAATATTTTATTTCATTGAAGATTGCTGGACGTACTATTGCTTGTACAAAAATGCAAACCGCTTTGAATGATGCTTAATACGAACGTAAGAATGTCTACCTTTATTTATTTTTTGACACTTTTTTTAGTAAAAGCTTTCTACAAGACTTCAAACAAATAAACTTTAGATGTTAAAGTTGCAGAATTAAGATTAAACTCAAAAAGAGAAAAAAGATTAAAAAATAAAGAATAGAGAAAAATAGGCTTACAAAAAAAAAAAAATAATTCAAGAATACAGAAATGAAGGACACCATCTAGACCCTCTAGTATTCTAAAACAGTTACTGAAGATGGGTTTTAATTTTTTGTAATAAATGCAGATTTATAATTTAAATACATAACCAAGTAGTTTTCTGATCAGTATTCTTCAACAAAGAAATTGTATTGCATTTATGTTTCTCGAAGGTATACATAATATATTATTCATTGCGGTTTAACGCCACTTTCAGCACTATTGCGCTATATATATATATCGTAGGGGAAGCTGGAGTGCCCGGATAGAACCAGCGACCTTTAATTGGAAAACTGACAATCCTAGGCAATTAAGATTGGAGTCGAATGTACCTGCTACGTTCTGAAAATCATCCTCAGCATTAACAGGCTGCGGATACAGTAGTTGGAAAAAATCAAACAAAATCACTGAAACAGCATGATAACTTGTAAAGTCCAATATTTATCTTCGAATAGCTGACACGAAAGAACTGTTTTCCTCAATTTGGGCTGTAGAGAATCTCTCACAAACTAAGTGCATATAGTCAAACTTCGAACAGCAAGAAAAAGTCATACTGATAGGCGACCTTGAGTGTGGACCAGCAATTCCCTCAAAGAACATAAGAAAAGAACATGAATGTAAGTAGATTGGCGACCATCGTCACATTACATATTGTGCGCCAAACTTGTTTTTTACTAAAAGTGTTAGTTAAGACGGAAGGGATTTGGCCGAGATTTTAAGTTCCGTGAGAAAATGTTTTCAAGCATTAACGACATAAGTTGCTTTTTACAACCACAACAGAATATATCTTTTTACTCAATCTATAAATTGAGTAAATAGTTTGTGAGCACACAAACAAACACACACTTAAATAGTTTTTCCCTAAAAAAAATGTAAAAGGCTTCTGAGAATCTGATGTTCAGTAGTTTTCGTTTGTTAATGTGGTTCATAAGTGTTTCTCGTTTCTCGTTTTTATATAGATTAGACCGTTGGTTTTCTCGTTTGAATGGTTTTACACTAGTAATTTTTGGGCCCTTTATAGCTTGCTGTTCAGTGTGAGCCAAGGCTAAGTGTTGAAGACTGTACTTTGACCTATAATGGTTTACTTTTATAAATTTTGACTTGGATGGAGAGTTGTCTCATTGCCACTCATACCACATCTTCTTATATCTATTGACTATTAGAACACCTGATGACTTCAATACAAAGTACAGTATATGTTTTTGAAGATCGGCTTTGGGTTGTTTCTGGTAGGGGCGGAATGTTGTATCACATTTTCTAAAGAGGACTCCAGATTTTAATAGTCGTTTTAACAACCCCGTGGTTTGTACTGTATATTTTATGTCTTTCCTTGTTGCACTGTGATAAGTGTATTTTTGCAATTTTATTTTTTCTTCATAAAAAAAACTAAATCAATTACAAATTATTTTTTTTTATTGATGAACATAATATGATTTTGTTTCAGTAGCATACAACAACTTGACTATCCAGTTCGATTCGCCATATGTAAGTGATGTTGGTCAGCAAACGAGTTGGATTGCAAATATTATCACTACACACGTGATACAGAAAGGTTACAACGGTCAACATACTTGCTCGGTATGTTTCAATCAGACCGTATAGTGTGCACAAAAGCATGGGCACATACACACAGTGCCATTTTTATTAACAAAATAATTCAAAAACGCAGACCGGAGGGAGATATGAAGATTTGTTCACCCAAGAATATTCTTATTTCACGAGGGCTCTGCCCGAGGGAAATATGATTTTTCGAGGGTCAGCAAATCTTCATATCTCCCGAGGCAAAGGGAAATGAATGTTTTATTCCATTGCCTATGCTTTTTTGTTTACTATCAATACATTGAATATTATATTGCATACAATTTTTTTCTTATCCGCTTGTTTTTGTAAGTCAAACTAAACATGACATACCCATTGATAAACAGTAAGGATCAAAATTTAATAATAAGTCTTTTTGTTTTATCGTCTGCAATAAATTTGAACATGATAATGATTTTTGCTATCACTATTTTAAGAAGAATAAGACGTTCAAAACGTTATGTACATTAACCGCGCGTAACGTCGCACGAAGTAATCCCGACATTTCAGAGGGGAATATGATCCTCAGAATGGAATATGAAGATTTGTTCAATGACACGTGGGATAGTCTCAACCAATCAAATATTGATTAAACTATCAATATGTTTAAACAGTGGAATGATATGGATTGTTATGGCTAAAAGTTATAATTGATAGTATACTATTCCACAAACACGTCATTTGTAGTGATATTGGTACCATACTTATATACATATTTATATAACACTAAATTGATTGCCGCTAATTAGTCTCCAAGGATGCCAGCATACCAATGCTCATTCACATGCAATTAGTGGTATGATTTCCATGATAAAGTTTTACTGTTAAAATTTCAGTTATAAAATTGTGTAATTGAATTAAAAATAAAGGGGGATTTTCATAGATATTTGGCTTTTAGGGTTCTAATGAAGCTAAATCCAGAAAAGAGCTTCGCATCCATAACTTATATGAAATGGTACTTTCTTTTCTTTGAAACTTCCTTGCGCAAAGTTGAATTACACTTTTTTGCCTGTTCTATTTATGCCCTTTTGTTTTAATCGTCTTATTTTCTATGCATTTGCTTTCCATATTTTTTAAAGTTTATGCAAAAACACGTCTCGTATGCACTGTAATAGATATCAAAACTTTATACAGCAGGGCTACACGAGTAAGGTCACATACCTATAATTTCAAATAAGGTTATAAAATATTGACAATATATTTTCAATGTCAAAAAAATAAAAACTGTCGATCTTTTATGATAAGAGTAATGTATTTACTAAATAGCTGCAAATAAATGCACTAATAAATTACGGTAATAAACAAGAAGAACCGATGGATAGCGTTACCTGTGATTTAATGTATCAAGTCTGATAGATTTTCCCAAATTGATGTCAAATGCACTGCCAGTGACTGTGCGTACGCATATACATTTACAGTTCCTTACTAACCCATCTATCAGTGTTTTATCTAAAACTTAATAGTCCTTTTTGTTTGGCGTCATGTTCCTTTTTTACGGCCTCATGACCTTTTTCTAAGTGCATGTAGTGGTCATGCCTTTTTCATTTTATCAAAACAACATTTTCACTGATCAATCATGACAGTCTCATTAAATCGTGTTAATTTGGACTAATAAATAAAAGTAAATTTCGATTCTAGAGTCAAATGGCTACTGACTCTACAGATAAAAGATAACCAACAATATCAAATAAGAAAATTGATGTGTATTTACTATTTACAAACCTATCTTTTCATGCTTCATTTAATAAGAAAGAAATTCACATAAAAAATAAGCCCAAATAATGCACAATAGAAGAAAAAAAAATTAAGAGAAAAACAGTCCAAAAAACACTTCATAGCTACTTTAAATTATTAGAGACAGTTTCACACTGTTACAGGTCCCATCTGTCTAGTATCGACAAGAAAGCATTATAAACAGTTTTTCATGTTCCTGGTTTTTACTCTTGCGATTGTGTTTTGTTTAAACGACGGATAATGCAAGTATGAAAGACAATATTTACCCAGTCAGAAAACCAATATTTACTAGGTTTGTTTGTTTTCACTTCTATGCTTTCTTATTTGTACCTGGACCTTTTGTAGTTGACAGGAATGTATAACCTTCTCTACTTCCTTTTGAATTGATTAACAACAATTCTACAGTTGGGAAGATTCGGAATTTGACAGAAATGTATAGTACGCATGCTTGTCCGTAACTAAAACATAAGCTGACCTTCAGGTGTCAGTTTGGTGTTTTTGTTGTATTGATATTTCTTGAGACCTCGCTAACGTTTACTTTTTTCCCAAATATATGTACTCAAAATGTTGGGACACATGTACTTATATATGTTAATGTATTTCAGATAATATGTTTGTTATTGTAAATGCTAATATTATGCTCATTTTGTTTTCAGCGAGTTCTTGGTGGCCAATACAATGGGATAGAACTTTCCAAACAGTACGGTGTAAAATGTAACATACCATCTTAATGATGTAGATTGGTAAAATAACTTGTCGTGTCTATCATGTTCAATAAAGTGTAATCAACAAAAATGTCTTATTTTTTTCCCAAATGTTGCATTCGATTATTGTACAGTCAAATCATAAACAAATCATACAAAGCTCTGTCCCTATTTTTTTTTTTTTCAATAAATTATGAACCAATAAAAAAAACCTTTGCTAAAAGGTTATAATTCGACACTACTCGGCATGCTGATACATGACATTAAAGGTCAAGTCATGTCAGAAAGAACAAATTATAGATTTCACCTGTATAACCTATAAACTTATCCTATGAATATCTTTTAAAAGGGTCACACAGTTCACTTCTGTGCTAAGCACAGAAAAATAGAATCACCGTCGGATGCATACATTGAAAAATATAGGAAATTCATTCTCAAAAACTGTTAAATATTGCTATACCAGACATACACAATCAAATCGACATGATCGAAGAAGGACGATCGAAAACTGATTTATTGATTTAGGCACACCAATATAAATCATTCCACAAAAGGCCATTGACAGCAAAGCAAAGATGCAATACAATCATAAATTTAACGATGAGAAAATGTAGTATGATTGCAAATGAGACCAAATATCAACATGAGACAAAATGACGTAGATGTAAATAACTTTAGGTCACTAAACAATTCACATGAGAAAATCAACGACCTGATTTTTTTTTTACAAAGAGATATACGAAAAATGATAATAGCCAACAATACTAACTGAGCAACAGAATCCTGACCCGGGACAAAGCACTAGTATTTGCACTTGCTGAAAGCTAGATCAAAGCCCAATTTCAATCGATAAATATTTCCATAGATTAAAAAATCAAAGATTAAATTTCATGTTGATTTCGTGTTTCGTTGACTAATTGTTGCCTTTTTATCCCGTCTTATGACTTCTCTGAAACGCAAGGTCTTGTGCAATGCAAAATGTAGGTATCTGAATATTTAGGACTATTCGTGTTTAAATGTATGTTTATCACGTTTAACGATTCCTTTGTTACTGCACCAGATGCGCATTTCGACAATTTAGTAGTGCGCAAGGTCAAAACAAAAGAAAACCAAAACCTACTAGAAAGAGAGTTTATATAACCATTAAGAACCAAAAGTATTGCATGACCCTGACAAGGAATCAAAGCTAAGTTAACTCGTGGATGTTTTTGGCTTTTCTATTTAGTATACATTAAGTTATAGATAAATGATTTTTTTATTAGTTGTTATTGGCTTTGAACTAGCTGTTAGTAACTACGGGTACTCTCAGATCTGTACTTTTTGTATTTAATATTCTGAGGAATGTTTAAATTCATTGCCACATTCGGTCTGTCTTATTGTTAGTTGTTTTTCTACTTTGTATCGATCTGATGGGGTCAGCCCTTTCCGACTGATTTTTATAGTTTGTTCTTATGATGTACTTTTTCACCACTGACCCAGGTTATGGGGATGGTTTGGCGCCAGCTAACATGTTAAACCCCGTTACATTACATATGTGCATATCTCATGTCAGGAACCTGTTTTTTAGTGGTTGTCGTTAATTGTTGTTTCTCATATTTGTTTTTTGTTAGTTTGTTCTTGTGTTGTGCCGTTGCTACATTGTCTCACGTTGAGGGGAGGGTTAGCGCCTTCAGTATAAAATAAGGATGTGGTATGATTGCCAATGAGATATTATCCACCGCATTTCATATAAAGTGGATATAAGCAATTATAGGCAATCGTACGGCCTTCAATAATGAGAAAAAACCCATACCGTATTGTCAACTATAAAAGGCCCCGACATAAAAAATATGAAACAATTCAATTATGAAAAACTTACGGCCTTATTGAATACAAAACAATTTACAAAAAAACAAATATGACAGACATGAACCAAAGGTAACCACTGAATACAGGCTCCTGACTTGGGACAGGCCCATAAAGAAAATGGAATGGATAAACAAGTTTGAGTAAACTCGAAACATCCGGATAAACTTATAAATCTTTTAAATAAACTTGTTCTAAAGGTTACCAATTCAATACTGTAATTAAAACTTTGAATATTGTTTTATTGGTATAAATATTGACTTTGTTATCAGGAAATTAAAACCATATCAAATATAATTGTTATTCACATATGCAAATTCACGGTACTACAATGTGTCAATACCTATATTTAGGCATTGTACAAGGTCATGTTTTTCTCTGACTGTTAATGACGTCTTTAAAGTAAATCCATTGGATATTGGATGTTTACTGATTGATATTTTAGTCTAAGATACATGATGTTTGTATAAGTTCTTTTTGGCTTTGAACTAGCTGTCAGTAACTGTGCGTACTCTCAGAATTGTACTTTGTGGGGTTTTTTTTATGGATGTATAACTACTCTGCCACGTCCGGTCTGCTTTTTTGTTATTGCATCGATCTTATTATTAGATGAACGAGACAGAAACTAAATGATAGAAACAACAATGTATGCATCTAAAAATTTCCTTCATTCTCCATTTATAGATAGCCTATTTTTCCTGTCGTTTTCAAAGCTCCTGCAAACAAACTATCAGTGCCGTTTCCGCCAAGCACGCATAAACCTTCTTGTCTTCCTGTTTCTATGTTTAAGCTTCAGCCCCCAAAAAAGCATAATTTGCATTAGTTACTTGTACTGAACTGTATATTTACGCATCACAATATCACAGCTATTGCATGCCTCTTATTCAATGTGCAGATGGAGTATAAGTCAAATGAAAAAGTTTAAACGTTAGCATCAAATTATTTATTTCCTTGTTGAAAACTGAACAATAAAGTTAATGGCAAATACTCTCTATCAGATTTCCCCTTCTTCTCTCTGATCAAAATATATTTTTCTTTCAAAGTTTGGGATCCCCCAACCCTTAGAGTTAAAATGGTCGTTCACTAACAACATGGGATCATCGCCTGAAGCCAAAATTCATGGTGAAATTGTGTAGTATACACTCCGTAAAAAGTTCAGCAACTGTCCATTTGAAAATCAAAGTAACATGTGCATAGGCGCTTCTCTTTTTTTCCTTTTTTTAATCATTAAATTTGCTTTCTATTAAACTTTCCTTTTTATTTTTACTTATGTTATTTGTGGTGGCTGTTATCCATGACAGTCGAAGGGATGACCAATTATTTATTAAAACGTCTTCAGCACAAAAAATAAGAAAACAAAAGTAAAGGGGGACGGAATCTGTGTCCCTAGCGCCTCTATTTAGAAATACTCAAAAGAAAATAAAGATGCATTTACTATCATACTATTCTTGTCGGATTTAAAAGTTTATTTATAGAGCCTGGGACTAGTATTACACGTTTCAGTAGTTTCAGGTCTAGTATTTTAATTTCACGGAAGTAAGAGCTTTTAAAATTTGGTTTTTTCTTCCCGGTGTTCCCAGTTACCGAGTTAAAACAAGGCCATTAGGGCATTTTCAGTATTGGCAGGGGAGAGTAAGAGAAAATGAATTATTCTAGAAAGATTGCCGCTAACCGTATACAGTGAGCATGCGCTTTAGGCATTGGCCAAACCCTTTTCCCAATGCCTTTTCCGCGTTATTTCATGTGTTCTTTCTTTTATCCTCACAATCATGAAATAACTATATAATACGTTCAATTCTTATGGATGAAATACCGAACACATAAAGTAAGTATAGAAATTGTATTACGGATTCCGAAGTACATGCTAAACGCAGATTTGACTGAAGGTACAGTAAACTCCGAATACAATGCATAAAACGGTAAGACCGACAAGTTCGAAAGATTTCCCGTAGATTTTTCTTTAAGTGTTGGCGCCTGTAAAGAACAAAACCGTTTCGAATTTTTGACTGAATGATAGCTTGCACTGCATTCAGAGTCTACCTAAGACACGTTTAATAGAACTTGCGTCAAGCAGAAGCGGACTTTACTTCATTTTAATTTTGGTAGATAGTTGTCTCCGGCAGCAAGAGACAGTGGCGGATCCAGAAATTTTCATAAGAGGGGGCACACTGACTGCCTAAGAGGGGGCCCGCTCCAGTCATGCTTCAGTGATTCCCTATATAATCAACCAAATTTTTCCCACAAAAGGGGGGCTGGGCCCCCTGGGCCCCCCTAAATCCGCCTCTGAAGAGTGTTAACCCTTTGACTGCCAATATATTGGAAAACGCTTTACCTTTGACTGCCAACAATTGGCCCGGCGTCGTACGTTTTCAAACAGCACCATGGCAACCTTTACAACAATTGATAACGTCACGCTATTGTGCATAGGATTGCTCGTTTTGATGACACCAAAGCTGTCAACTTCCGAAGCAAGGTTGTCGGCTCTCCGGACTTTCCCGAAGTCCTGCGTTTAACATTGCCATCAGCCGTACTCACAATTACAAGATCTTGTAATACGTAGTCATCCGCAGCGCACGTATACATTTTTTCATTAATTGCATAAAACGCTGTTTAAAACGAGCTGTTGTATTAACTTTAACGATTCAATTTTAATCTAACGACAATTTGTAGCAATTTGACTATTCTGCTGAAATTGCATACATGCGAACTACTTTGTTTACGTTTTCCAAGTTGACGACCGCCAGCGTACAAACCATACAGGTATGATTATTACTTATTTTAAACGAAATAACTGTTTCAAATCATTGCATATGACAGAATTCAATTGCATAGATGTTAGGTCTGATTGCCAGTGGATTATTATATAAAATTCCTGGTTCTTGATATGCAAAATGTACCAGAAATTTAAAAAAGGGGGAGGGGCATTTCAAACAAGTATCATACTTTATTCTAGCTGCGGTACCATAAATAACTTTATTCATGGACAGAGAATAGAGTTTGTTAGACATTAAAAATTGTACCCCCTCGAACCTAATGTATTTTTGTCTATGTCTTAACCATTGATAGTAATGTTCTAATGCCAGAATCATAATTATATATATATTTACAAAAATGTATAATCACCCATTTTTCTTACAATGTAGGTGTCAGACCACCAATTAAAAATCCCTATCTGTTCAACCAAATTTTGCAATTTTCACAGCTTTACAAATATTTTACCTTAAGTTTAACTTCATAGAAACCAGGTATATCCTGAATTGTACATGCATCACCTTTCCACATGCCAATTTTCAACCTACCTTTAAAGACTTATAAGAAAAATCTGACCTTGGGAACACAGGTTCTACCAAAATAACTCATGGTTTTCTGGAAATCTTAAATTAGTATACTATGGAACGCATTAATCCTGAATTTTTAATGCAAATTCATAGACAAGTAAATTTTGGTTCAAAATGGTCTAAATATATTTCTCGTTCACCAAAAGTTTCATTTCTGCAAATTTGTTGGTAAGTTTAAGTAAACAAGGATATCAAAAGCACTATTTTGTGTCAGAGTAGGGCTACTTTTACATACATTCTAAATTGGAGGGAGTAATTGGTGGTCTGACACCTGTACATGTAGGAAGTTCATAAGAAAAAACACAGATATCATAATGAATGAATTTATTTGTAATTTTCATATTTGCATATATACAATTCAATTTATATGGATGAATTTTTCATTTATCTGTTGAATCATCCACTATGGCTTATTTACAGAAAACCAGGCATATAAAATACTGTTATATAGCAATAAGCATATTTTCCATATAAAATTGAACCTAGTTTGAACTCCACATAAGTTATTAAGCAAATGAATGTACTAATCTAATGATATTTTTTTAAATATTTAATACCAATTATGCACAGTGTTCTACGTGTAGGTAACTTAGAACTTAAGAGCGGCACAGTTTAAGGATGAAGGACACCTAAGACTGATATTTTGTCTGAAAGGGAACATGTTTATATATATTAAAAATAAATATTGAAATATTTGTCAACACGATTTAATAACAACATCTTCGTATAATACCATCTTATATAAGTATCGCTGTGCAAATCTCTAGACTTATATATTTTTTTCCTTATCTGCACAGTATCGTCTATTCTAGACGATCCGGTACATAGTAAATTTGCTGGTTGGTCCTTTTTATAGACTTCTATATATATACATATATATAGAACATCAGTTTTTTTGTCAAAAATAAGACTTGTGAATTTATATTTATAGTGTATATTTAATAAGTAGTTTAAAAAAAATTAACATGTGTAGGGATCTAACAGCCTAGCTAGGGTTTATGAAAAAAAGAAGGTCATATCTTAAAAGTTAAGAAACTGCTCTTTGAAACATGTCCAGTTAATATATTTATAGGACCAGGACCAGGTTTAAACCATGTCAAAATTCCCATAATTTAGCCCATGAGGGCCATGATCTGTGGCTGGGTCCTTATAAACATGTAATATATTTATACTCAAAACAGTACTGCTGTTAAATGCTGGTCTTGACCCTTCAAGAATTCTCCAAGAAACCATAAAGGAGGCTACTAAAATGAATAAGCAATTTAAGTTTTGTATTTAGAAATAAATGAGAAAGTAATTGAAATGTTCATGTTTAATATAGGGAACAAAAAATATGTCCCCAATTACCAGTATGATAAAATTGCTTTGAAGTAATGGGGGAAAGAATTAATTGGGTCCACATTCATGTCAAGGATAAGGTACACCTGAAAGAATTGAGCAACACAATCTTCAATTTGTGGTTTGATTGATAGATTTGACAAAATATTGGAGAATTATAAAGATTTTTTTATAAGTATCATATTGGTGTCATGTTACAGCTGGCTATTATGTAATTATATTTGAGAAATACATGTACATGATTTTCCCTTAATAGTTTGAGCAGATATTTAGTTTAAACTTCATAATATTGACTGCAAAGATGTTTCATATGTCAGACAGCAATATACTGGCAATCTTATTCCATTTTTTTCATTAAAAGTACAGTTGACCTTCATTTATTATCATTTAAACTGTACAAAGTTTACATAATTTGATACCGAACAAACAAAATGATGCAAAAAGGCAATTTTGGCCCTTGAAATATAGTCATCAATAAAACTGATTTTTTTCTGTACTAAGCTAGATATATAGGTAAGGTCAAAGTTTTGTACTTGAAAGTCAGTTTGATTGTAATGTGCAATTTTATATGAGATTGTCAATGAGAAATCAGCTAATTTTGATATTTTTTTGTCAAAATAGTCAATATTTGGAGAGTGTGTTCCATATTCTAAATATGAAAATAAGCTTCTTTTTTTTTTACAAGACTTGCTGATCTGACTCTTTCATTCATACTATATTCAATTTTGGCAAAAATTGGCAGACTATAGCATATTTATTGTTTCTATAGCAATGCACCAAAATTTTATCGTAATGTAAAATAGTCCAATACACTATTTCATAAGGTTTTCATGTAAATATTGAATTCTGTCACTGATCATGTGTATGCATTTTACTAGTTCATTTGTATTCTTCACATATCTATTTGTGATCTTCCTTTTCTTGAGTTGAAGTTGAAGAGAAATTAAGATTTGAGCCACTGTAAACATACATCAAAAATATCTTTGCATATCTCTGAAGCTAAAATAAAGTTTTTGGTGCCTATAATACATAGAAAATGCTTATATATATATATATATATCACTTTCTTTATCAAAAAGTTATTTTAGAGCTGAAAAATTGAATGAGTTAAAGACAAATTATTTTGAGACTTCATTTGTCAAAATTAAATATTGGCTAAAAATATGCTCTTTTTGGTGGCCCCCTGTTTCTGGCTATAAAATGCACATAACAAAGACTTAGACAGACACAAGTTTGTTTTATTGAACATATATTAAATCTCAGATATGGTTTTTTGAATTTGTATGCATATCTCTATTGTACATGTAATTGTCATGCCGAAGGTGATAGGTACCATTTCTTGAATAGCTAAGAAAATGTCCAAATTTAAGTTTTTGAATTATTTCTTCTAAATTGGTGTTTTTTCTATGCATGCTAAATTTTTCTTTGAATGAATCTCTAAAATACTTTGTGAAATATACTTTAAGCTTTTAAAATATATTCTCTTGAAGTTGTAAAGGGAGATAAGATCAATATGTAATAGCTTTAAAGATTTATGATATGCAAAAATATATGTTATATTTTACTAGATTGTTGCACATGATCTCCTGATATGTTCTGAATTTGATCATAGGTATTTTTATTTAATTGTTCATGTATCATAAGTGTTTTTTTTTTCTTATTTTTGGATCATTCATTATCATTCATAAAGTCAAATAGTAAAAGCAAACTTTAATTTTAAATGACATGCAATGCAGTATTTTAAATTTATTAATTAATTATTTTTTTTTTCTAGAATGGACATATTATATGGAACTGTAACACAGAGAAGCTGACTTAAAAGAAATATACTTTGTATGTTGTGTGCTGATAGAGACTGCCAGAGTTAAGGACTTTTATACATGTTAAATTCAGACAATTATCATAGACACAGGAAATAAAAATACATATCTTTTATTGTTTTTTTAAGTCAATTTTAAAAGTCAATCTATGGACAAGGGTCCTAGTCAAAATCCAGTCTGCGACAAAAAAATTTCCAACTACTAGTCCGAAGACCAATATTCCAACATTTTTCTTATGTGTCTAAACAAAATTTTGCAAATACTCGCTAATCCGATTAAAATTTTACAGGGGGCCTGGTAGCATGGTACCTTTTACAGAGCTACATTTATGGTTAATTCAGACTTTTCACCTGTTCCACTCCAAATTTTGTCTTATTTTGGGACCCGCTATCCCCCAATTTTTCAAATTCCTGGATCCGCATCTGGTCAAGGTCAGCCTGATTAAAATGTGAAAATAAGGAGAAGTGGTATGATTGCCAATGAGCCAACTATCCACCAAAAAACAAAAAGAAGTGGATGTAAGCAATCATAGACAACCGTATGGCCTTCAACAATTTGAAATAATCCCACACCAAATTGAATGCTATAAAAAGCGTAAAATGAAAAAAATGAAACAATGCAATTGAGAGTTCAGTTCAAAGCCTAGCCTATGTTATTGAACTAGAATACATATCAAAAATACATGGAAATCTGTACTGAGTTTTAGGTGTTTAGGTCAAATGTATACAGAATGTGAAATGGCATGGCCAATCTTCTTTTAATAATGTGCTATTAATTTATTATTACGCTAATAAAGAGTAGACTCAGTTTGTCAGATGCTATAGGCAACTGGCTAACTATATTTGGAGTATTGTACGGTATGATTGTTAGGTGTACATGACTGTCTAGCAGGGTGCATCTGACCTTGACTTTATGTATATGTATATTTGATATTGTTAGGTTTATGTGATACTTGTAGTACAACCTTCATTTTACAGAATTTTTAACAAAAGTCCAATCATGATATGTAAAGCAGACAAAAATTTCAGCATGTGCGCTCTTCTTTTTTATATTGATCATTTAATGATATAATGGTTGGGTATCACTCGAAATAAAAAAACACATGGTGTGTATACTGTAAAGGCCTTGTCATAGAATATTAGAATAGTTGGGATATGAACAGTTGACAATATATTTATTAATGATTTACAATATAGAGGATGGACAAACACCTATGGTGCTCTAGAAAGGTCTGATCATTGCAATTGAGAACATACTTGTAAGGTTTCGATGTTGGAATTCAAACCATTTTAAAGATATCTAACAATTTATAATGTGAAGGGACAGTGCATGAACCTTCTACCCGGGATCAAACTCTTATGACTGCATTGGCATACAGAAAAAACATGGCTTTGGGATGAACATAAAATGTTCATAAAATCAATCATATTAAGACAAAATGAGCAAAACAATTCAGTGAATAATAATGAAATTGGTCAAATGTTTCACACATTTTTGTAACACAATTCTTTTTGACTAGCTTGTTGGAACCCAAACACATCAGCATTGAACACCACCAATATCTAATACATAACAAAAAAGTCTGAACATTGGGATGTTAAAAAGCTAAATTTCACCTTCCTTGTGACAAGTCCGCAATAATTGGTAAATAGATTCATTACAAAAATAATCAGATATGGTATAAATGCCAACTCGACATTTATCCACCATGCAGATACCAAATTGGGATGTGAACAACTCAGATGCGGATCCAGGATTTTGAAAAATGGGGGGACCCACGAGACCCAAACTAGACAAAATTTGTAGCTGAACCAGTAAAAAGTCTGGATTAACCATAAATAAAGTTCCATAAGGGGAGGGCACCCCGTCCCCCGCCCTTAAGATGGTAACTGTATTAAATTTTAATTATACCAGATTCATAATTTGATTTACTTCGATTTACAGTAGAAACAAGTAAAATATGCATACCGGATAATGATACCTTTTCATATATCATTACAAGATAAACCCCAACCTACATTAGAATAGAAATGTGTAATTTATTTACGCATCAAGTGATCATATTGCCGGCTAACTTGTTTAACCCCGCCCGCACGTTCTGTATGTGTCTGTCCCGAGTCAGGAGCCTGTAATTAAGTGGTTGTCGTTTGTTGCTGTATATCATATTTGTTTTTCGTTCATTATTTTGTACCTAAATCAGGCCGTTTTCGGCTGGTTTGAATAGTTTTATACTTGTCATTTCGGAGCCTTTAATAGCTGATTTTGCGGTATGGGTTTTGCTCATTGTTGAAGGCCGTACGGTAACCAATAGTTGTTTATTTCCGTGTCATTTTGTCTCTTATGGAGAGTTGTCTAATTGGCAATCATATCACATCTTCATAAGCAATATTGCCGTTAGATATGGACAAGCATCTTTGTCATATATACATGTATCACTTCAAACTATAAATTTTCCCATATAAATATTTAGTAATGCATGCATGCAGATTATCTATACATTCACCATATGAAGACACTAATTTCATGATAATGGAAAATCGCATCGGTGGTCTCTTGGTAGCGTGTTCACCTCGGGGTCGTGTGTTCAAATCCCGTGTGGGCCTAACCAAAGACGTTAACAGTGGTATTTACTGCTTCTCCGCTAAGCACGCGGCATTAAGGGATAAGAGCAAAGACAAGTCTACTCGGAGTCAGAATAATGTGTCCGGGTAAGGTGACATGTCTTCCTGAGGACTATTGCTTTGTGTACTAGTACGTTAAAAATCCGGCTCAGTGTGGCGGTCTAGTACAAAGCAAGGTTAATATTCATATCACATTATTATGTTCTCGTCTTGAATAAGTAAGCACATTAATTTGCGGTGGACGTTAAGCAGCCATCCATCATCAACATCTTGATAATTAACAAAACAAAGGAGACAAGATCTGTCATTTGAGACAGATGCTTAAAGATTTTTTGGTTGAACTAGTTTTGATTGATTGATATAGTGTTTAACGTCCAGCGATGAATATTACATATAGTTGTTCACTTCTGTATCATTTGGTCTCCGGTAGATATTTGTCTCAATGGCAATCATACCACATCTTTTTATTTTTATATTAAGGAAGATCACATGTTAATTCCATATGAAAATATCATGCTATTGTACTTGACTCATAAGATGTATATACGAATAACAGCACTGTCTAAATACAATACTTAATACAATAAACTTTTTGGACTAACGAACCTATTCTTTATTTCTAAATCATAAATAGTTAGACTGCTGAGATATTGTCAAACAGTTAACTGTACATAGGACAGTATAGTTAGACAGTACTGACGCATCCCTCCTACCGCAAATCAATCCCAAGTTAGGGTATTTTAGCAGTGGTTATAGTAAGTAAATAAGTAAATCTAGTAACGTTTTTAGCCTGCATATGTATTATCTATACGATGATTTAAACAGAAACACTATAAGCTCTGGAAAGATTTTAACGGTGTGTTGATATGAAAAAGTGGCATTTAATCGTAAGAAAATTTTTCTCGAATTCGGTATGATAAGTTTAGAATAAACAGCAACAATTTTGAGCACTTGAAGGCTGTTTAAAAAAAAACTCCCACACGTTCCAATATGCACCTGCATCGAGGCAACAATATGTATATATGAAAGGGGCATTAGATTTCAAAGACATGCTCACGGATAAGACTCATAGTTTTTTCACAAATTTAATTAAGACAGCGGCAATTTTGCCGGCTCGGATTAAAATATCTTAATTAATGCCAAGAAAAGAGCATATTTCTCTAGGAATAGCTATTTTGCCGGCGCCGACAACATAGCGAATTTTTTATTTTGCCGGTTCTTTGAATGAACTTTATTATATATTTTTGTTAAGTATATCGCGGGAAATGTGCATTGTCAACATGAAAGATCTAAATTATTTTACTCATATATATAGTCAAATAAGATAACAGTAACACTATTTGAGAAACATATAATCGTTTAAAAAAAAAATATCAGTCAAAGTAAGCATTCAATTCTAGCAAGAATTTATATCAAAACATGTAGTTGAAACTACTTCTAAAATCAATCACAGTCTAATGCTACATGTATGCATAAGAGTAAAATCTCAGATTTTTTAACTGTATGGTGTAAAAAAAAAACAGTTACAAATCTCATTGTATACAAATTTGATAAAGCATTATACAGTCTAACTTGGCAAAATCAATCACATAGCTTTAAAATAAAAAAAAAATGTTTAAAATGAATTTCAGTGCCTTTGACATAATAGGCAGTTCTCTGAATTGCATATCTGCAAACAAGTTATATTTTTTTCTGGTAAATTTTGACAACAAATTATAATGTTTATTTTCCAAAATCTTAACTAGGGACAAATCCATAAAAAATAAAGAATTTGAGGTTTAGATAAGTCTTATACTAGTAGATTTGTTCAGTTCTTTTCGTTTCCACTTGCAGATTTGACTTTTGACATAAAGATAATGTTTTTTTTTTTCTTTTCATTTTAATAACACATTTAACTCTTCATTTGATAAAATGCAAACTTGATGAAAATATATTGAAAAGTAAAAAAAGTTAATTGAAATTTGAATAAATCGAATCGTATATTTTCAGCGTCAATTCATTTCTTTTTCCCTTTTGGGTCTTTGGTGTAAACCCCAAAAAGTAGTTCCAACCACAAAGAGTATTTCCCTTTGAAAGCTTGTCGATTACAATAGAAACTGACAGTTTCTATATCGTGACGTCACAGTACAAAATAGCAAGTCCGCATAAACGATCAGTGATGCAGAAAATACAAAAAAACGGTGACGGCAAGGATTGATTGCCGAGTTTATGAGCTTCAGTCCTTGCTTGGAAGTTGCAAAGCTGTCTGTTTCGTTGATTTATCGCTCTCAAGTGTCGTTTTTTTTTTTCTGTATTTGTGTTGTTTATTTTGGTCAGTCTTTTCATTATTACACTAATTGGTGTTGATTGCAATTTATTAGTGGTTGTAAAAACTGATTGTTTTTGTTTTCTTGTGCGATTTCCCCATTATATCCGTTATTTTTCATATTGTTTAACTGTTTGCACTAAAAGAACACCTGGGTTCGCCTGTTTTTATACGGAGCCTCGTTTTTCTCAAATGCCGTTAGTTTGCAATGTAAATCTATGTTGTCTTTCTTTGTTTTTGTCTATGTCTCTTGATTTCCTTTCAGTTTTTTACGCTTCGGTATTCTACCTTAAAACGTTTATATTTTGCGGCTGGTGCGGAATTTCGTATACTATTAATAAATGAAAAGCAACTATTGTTATCAAAATGATTGGGTTGCTTTTTGTATTATTCCCTTATAAAAGGACATTAAAACAAAAAAGTTTCTTCGTGGAAAATTTATAAATATCAAAACATATCTGCCGCCGAAATATAATGCAAATTGTGAAAGAAGGTACATTTTTGTGTAAATGTTTAAAATCTCTCGTAGATGTGTACCACATACTGAGGCACTTTGGACAATAAAAGACACCAGACAAATGTAATTATATAATACAATATTAAAAATGTATTTATGATTAACATTCGTGCCTCTGAAGGCAAGCTGCATGTAGTCCTCTGGTACACTGCGCACAAGAGGTTCTTGATTTTTTTCTTATATTTTGCTTTCTGTCGGAACAAACGACAATTACAGATTGGTTGAACTGAAGTCGGAACATAACCGGTAATGATTTGTTATGACTGTACAGAATATATACGCGTTTAACATAATACGGTGAAATATGTGATATATAACTTTTTTCCATACATTACTGCATTTCCTGTGATCATTATATGCTCCGATCACTTGGTCGCTAAGGTCGACACCGCCCATGAATGTATCATATGCGCCTATGATCCTAGGTTTACCGTTGAGTGTATCAATTGCATTGTAGTAAGTAGACACCAATGTGACGGGTTTTTAACTGTTGTGGTCGCGGAAACGGCAAAGCATGTTTTGCTCTTGTCTAGCGTAAACAGCATTCCCTGCCTGCGGACGTGCATTTTTTATCATCTGTGGCATAGGTCTATTAGTTCTCGTTTTGCCGGTGAGATGCGTACGCACTCTCAATAATTTGTTAGCTAAATAAAAGTGAAGCAAAAAAGCTATCGGCGAAAATATGAAAGCCTTTTCCAAGAAGATGCGAATTCTTCATTAAATTCATTGCTACATTTGTTCCTTGTAATGTTCCAGCAGGAGTGGGATCGAAACGTTTCCCGTGATATACATCCATCTGTAAAACATACCCGGTGACGGACTCGACCAACATCCAGAACTTAACGCCAAATCTTGAACGTTTACTTGGTATATACTGTAACATACTTGTCTTTCCTTTTTGTACCAACAAGGGATTCATCTACAGCAAGTTCTCTGCGGGGATTACAATACCGTAAAAATTTCCTTTTAACGAAATCAAGTAACGGTTTGAACCTTTGAGATGGTTTGTAAGCTGGATCCTAACACGCTTAGGGAGTTTTTTGGTGTCCACCAGGTGCAAAAATTTTAAGATGTTATGGAATCGGTTTCGACTAAACATACAACGGAACCAGGGTGTAGACTGAGATGGACTGTGCTTATTTCAATATTCTTCAAATTAGACTTTCCTAATTAAGCCCATGTTAAAAAAAAAAACGGCAAGGAATCCCTTAAACTCAGGTATGGTTAGTTTACCCTCCTTCTGCTACTGCATTTTTCTCGAAAATCGTCTGGTTTGGCGAATGGTTTCATTGCAAAGATTCTTTGCATATATACCAAAATAATTAAAAATGATCATATACATTTATTATATAAAGTCGTAGAATCTTTTATGTAAATATTTATTTTTTTAAGGGAACGACCATATTACTTTGAAAATGTTTATATTTTTTGGTGGTGGTGATTATAATTAGTGGGGTGTGTGTGTTTTTTCTTCAAAAAATATTCTTATTCCCAACTTTGAAGAAAAACATAATGATCAGGGAATTTTTTTTTATTATTATCAGTTATGCCATTATAAATTCAATACCAAGTGTCAAGCTTGATTCATAAAGCAAATCTGAATAAAAACAAACATTGTACCCCCTTTCAGAGCTAAAAGGCTGTTCCCTCAAGAAATGTATTATTTTTGTTTTCTTCTTTTGTTTTTATATTTGTTGATTTGTTGATATTTTCGTGCCATTGACATATCCGTTCTTTTTAATATTTTGTTTTCGTATACTGCCCGAATAACCATTTCTTTTGAGTAACACGTGCTTTTGTGTTATTTTATATCCTGTCATTGGGGCGCTTCCCTGTATCTGAGCAAGCTCCAACGCAACCACAGAAAAACATTATGTCCATTACTCTTTATTGAGCTGAACGAACAAACAGTCGTGTTGGGCTGTCTTTCAATTATCTTGATCGGTCACACATACCATTTCAGCAGAACGAACACCCGTTTATTCTTATTTGCAGGGTGATATAAAAGTGTTCAAAATTTTCTAAATTATGTTTTAGAAAGAACAATGTCATAAATGAAACAAATTTTAATCACAAAGACTTAAATCGTATGACATTGTTGATTATTTTATTGACTGTGTCATTAACATTTCAACGGCGCGTTGGTTCTACATTGATGGTAAAAAATTGCAATATGGCTATGAAAGATACGTCTAGTAACTATAAACTAACTCAGAAAAAAATATTTTACCAACCGGTTTGTTTGTTTGACAAACTCTTTGATAAGGTCAATAGAAAACAGCAAATAAAAGTAAGCTATTGGCGCGGCACCTCTTGGCGGCATATTAATGGGTCCAGTGGGTGCTCCTTTAAACGGTGGGTCATTCATTGGCTCTGGTGGGAGAACCCGGAACCACGGATTAGGTTCAATTGCAGCCATGTTTCCTTCAGCGCTGCTCAGAGCCTATGACGTCACAGATTACGCCATTGATGCTGCACATCGGCCAAAGCCGACGCCTGGCAGTCAAAGGTACATTTTTGAAATCGGTGCGGTTTTTTTTGTTTTTGTGTGTATGAGGGATGCCCCTTTTTGGCACGTGATATTCCGGGTACATGAAAAAAAGAGAATTCGGTACTCAAAGGAATGGTACGCAGTATTCAGAAATTAACGTGTTGGTACTCGATACGCCGGAATCATAATTGTTTCTGTTTATGCCCCAACCCACCGGAGGCGGCATTAATTGTTACCTTTGACCACCCGTCAGTCCGACCTGGTTTTGGTTTCCGCGCTTAAAACCAAAGAAAAAAGTCGAAGACGATTATGAAAAGTTTATAGAGGGATAAATGCAGTAAAAATATTACTGATAAATAGTTTATGCTCTTTAAGTCCATTGGTCCATACGCACATCAACAAAATAAAAGAAAGTTTTGTTTTATTGCTATATTATACACGGAATATGATAAAGACGCAATTATACAATTAACATATTTGAGCTGGAACGACTTTTAACATATCCGTTTATTTGGAAAATCAATAGAAAGAAATATGTGAATGTAAGCAAATGACAATGCACTTCTGGGTAATAATGTAAGAATAAGGATGGCTGGATCGTGATGGGGCTTCATCGAAAGAAAAGTCCATGAGCCCGGTAGCAGAATTCGGAACAACGGCTGAATTTCTTTCCACGCCGGCTTTGCTGGGCACTGCGAATTCTCTGTGACATCAAGGAACAACGTCACAGCGGAAAACAACATCGGCTTTGGGCCGATCCTTGGCAGTCAAATGTACTGTTTCTGCATCGGCCAAATCGGCCCTATGGCAGAAAGGAGGTTAAAGAATACCACAGTGCTGGACAGGGACTGAGACTTCAAGATGGAACAGCCAAAATTCCAAACAGATACAACCTTTATGTTGTTTATTTATTTAAGAATAAAAAAATGAATTTTATGAATTGTGTATTTTCAAATATGATGAGTATAATTGTGAAAATAAATAATCAGTCTCCTGTGTTACCGAAAATGAAAATCATGCTTCAACAGTGCAGAAAATAAATAATATGTCCTTATAGTCCACAAAATTTTAAACCCATCCAAAACTAATCTTGTTAAAAATGTTTGCGCTTTGCGCAAAAAAAAAATTCTGATTCGGACAACAAGCTATACCCCCCCCCCCCCCCCCCCGCCCCACACACACACACCCTTGAAGTCATATGTTTGCTCCCATATGGCCATATATTTACTTTAAGGGTACCAACCCAGAACCTTTTACCCATACTTTTGTCTACCTATAGACACTATGTGTACCTGTAACTTAATCATAACCTAAAACAATCCATAACCTAATCCCTACCATTAAAATGTACCCTAACCCCAAAGTACAGGAACCCCTAAAATAAAACATCAACAATATAACATCGGATGGAAAAGTGAACAACCATTTAACCTAATGAATTAATTTTGTGTATTTTCATGTATTTTTATTTTTTTTAAAATAGAATAATTTAAAAAAAAATATCAAATCGTGATTTTGTTTCATGAATCCGTAGGGGACAACCATTTGATTCTGAGGGCGGCAACTTTTGAAAATAAATATTCTGATCCCCATTTAGGTTAAAATAAATAATGTTGCCTTATCACACAAGAAGTTAAATATTCTCGCCCCAAATATTTAAAATGGTTAAATATGTTTGGCTCGCCTCGCTCTCCATATCTATAAAGGTATCTGATAGTTACAGATAATCCAGAAAAATTTCTTCGGACGCATTAAATAAGATATCTTTATAAAGTGTTATTTTTTTTTTTACAAGAGAAGTGTCAGCGGTTTATGGTGGCGTTGTGTACATCCGGAATTCCCCCTTCTTTTGACCTGAAAAAACAAAATGTTGTTTATGAAATCTTCCCACAAAAATGTTTACCCGCTACGCTCGCCAGAAATGTTACCCTTTCGGATATTAACACCCCAAGGACCCTGAATCCTACATTGATTGTAATGCTATTATGTTTTAATATTTCATAAATAGAATATTAATTTCAGACTTCAATTTGACTGCTGTATTTGTTTGAAGTTGTATGTGTCACCTTGAAAAGGGTTATCCGTATCACAAAAATTAACTGACTTTTGGGGATAAAACGTTGATTCACATTAGGGGGGTGGGGGATGGTAGGAGTTTTTGTGTCAATTTTTGATGAGCAGAAAATAAATA
This sequence comes from Mytilus californianus, assembly GCF_021869535.1. NCBI lineage: Eukaryota > Metazoa > Mollusca > Bivalvia > Mytilida > Mytilidae > Mytilus > Mytilus californianus. The sequence continues at coordinate 16,757,293 of NW_026262626.1, forward strand.
TTCTGGCCCAGGTTTTTAATGAACATAAAAATCAGACCGCATTTACATTGGAAATAAATGTTCTTACCTCATCCAATTTACCAGCATCCCCTCAAAATTGAATGGGCGTCCCCTTATAAACTTAAAATAGTTTGAACTGTATACTGTAAAAGCAGAAATTTTCGTGGAGGATTTAATTTCGTTTATTTCGTGGAAAGAATATATCCACGAAATTAAAACCCCCCCGAAAATTTAACCTACATATAATATCACTTCCAATTACTGGAAACCACGAAATTAAATCCCTATGAAATCTTATAAAGAGACAAAACCATGTATGTCTCTACTGAGTCGCATTACTCTCAGTATTTTGTGTCGAGTAAATGCCTCGAATGTACAGGAGTTGTCCCTTCAAGAAGATATACTTTTCTCCATACAGTCATGTATCTACAATGGTATTTTAACCCCTTACATGCAACAGAAAATGCGATCTGATTTTCTAATTTCAATACAAGTTCGGAACAAGTTTGCATTTATAAAAAAGGAAAATTGAACATTCACGTCATTTATGGTAGCAGAATAATTTTTGACCAAATAAATTATAAAATGTTAGTGAAATGATGATGAAAAATGATTTTTTTTTTTTGGGGGGGGGGGGGGGGGGAGGGAGTCAAAAGTAAAGAAATATTTGAATAAATAATAATTCAAAACATTAAAATCAAAACATAATATAAGTAAAACTTGAAACTAAAAAAAAGCAAAGTCAATAACAAAAATGAGTAAAATACTTCAATTGTTAGTCTAATCATAAATGATTTCACTTCGCTAATCGCCCCTGTTCTTAAATCAACTGTAGTTCACCATTAGGGCCAAAATCAAACGTTTTGCTGACATTTGCTATGAGGTTTTATGGAGGAAATTTTCCATCCAAAGCGTATATTTTAATTCTGGTTAAAACATGTGGAATTTGTGCACGTTAAAATCTGAAATTCAAAGAGCTCTGAAATTTGCATAAAATTTTCTGTATGCTTAGCATAAGAAGTCTTTAAAATCTTAGAACGATTGGTCAACTTCTACGAATATCTGTCTGTTTTTTTTTTTTTTATTAAATGGAAAATACATGTAGGGTATGCGTTTCTGTTTGCACTTGTCCTATAAAGTCAGGAACCTGATGTTCAGTGGTTGTCGTTTGTTGATGTGGTTAAGTGTTTCTGGTTTCTCATTTTATTTTTTATAAATTAGACCGTAAGTTTTCCTGTTGGAATCGTTTTACACTAGTAATTTTGGTGTACTTTATAGCTTGCTGTTCGGTTTGAGCCAAGGATCCGTGTTGAAGGCCGTACTTTGACCTATAATTGTTAACTTTTTACACATTGTGATGGAGAGTTGTCTCATTGTCACTCATACCACATCTTCTTATTTCAATGAATATTTATGTTTAACCTCTCTTTATCCTACTTTTCAGACAGCGTAAGTATATTTGTTAACATATGCAGTAGTGAACTAAACACTTCAGTGGTTGTCGTTTGTTGCTGTGTTACATGTTTGTTTTTCGTTCATTTTTTTTGTACATAAATAAGGCCATTAGTTTTCTCGTCTGAATTACTTTGCATTTGTTATTTCGGGGCCTTTTATAGCTGACTATGCGGTATGGGCTTTACTTATTGTTGAAGGCCATACGGTGATCTATAGTCGTTTATGTCTGTGTCATTTGGTCTCTTGTTAAGAGGTGTCTCATTGACAATCACACCACATCTTTTTTTTATACTTATTTATTTCTATATTGAAGCCTCGATGGCCGATTGATCTGAGTAGTGTATTTACTGTATCACTAACCTGTGAGTACCGAGGTTGTGAGATGGCAGATGAATTCGACTCTTTTCTTAATCGATTAGGATTGCCAGTTTCCCTGGTAGATGGTTCTCTCCGGGCACTCGGCTTTCTTTACCAATAAAAACTGGCCATCACGGTGTAGCCATTAGTGATGAAAGTGGTGTTAAACACCAGCAATCAATCAATCAATCAATCTATTTGCACTCTATAATTTCTTCGACACCCGCGTATTGTCATATAGCAAAGAATTTAGAAACAAAAATTCTTTGGTTTATGTCAATATATCATTTTACAATTACCTTTTCAACTTTCAATTTTAAGAAAGTGATCTTAGAAAGAACTGATGTCAAAGTATTGGGTGCCTCATTGTTGTATGTTGTACTTGGCTTGATGCCGATTTGTCCTGTCATTGTAAATAGTAGATTTAGTATTGTACAAATGCACTTGTACAGTTAAAAGGAGTAGGTTCATAAAGGGTCAATGTTGGCCCTGTAAATCTGAACCTCAAATTTGAATTTAAACGCAGTAATAATAATAAAAAAACTCAAAATAAACGTTTATTGGAAAAAATTGGAAAAATATCTGACCAATACAAAATCAACAAATTCTGACAAATCACGCATAGCACCAATGATCTTATTACGACGTAAATATAATATTCACAAATATAATGCCTATCCGTGTTAAATTGAGCATGACATGATTTAATTATTTCTTTAATAGACGTTACAAATAGTGAAAAAGACATGAAGCTGAAAGGATCAGAATCTACTTTATCCAAATATGTATATTAAAAATTATTATTATAGGTATTTGCATATGATATTATAAAGTTTAATTAATAAGGCCGAATTAAGGTCTTCGTGACCCTACTCCTTGAGGAACTGTACGATAGAAAAAAAATTTGATTGATGGTTGCTTAACATCCAGCGGCAAATATTTCATGCATGTTTTGGAAGAAATCAAATCAACAATGCATACATTAAATAGATCCTGTAATAGGGATCGACCAGAACGAAGGGAGAAAAATTTGGCTGCCACTGGCAAATGAGAGTAAATTGGATAAGGGCATTTATTTAGCCTCACAACAGGCCACCTAAGAACCCCTCTAAGGGTTGTTGCATGGGATCTTAGCGTGCAACACTCTCCACATGAGGCACCGCGTTTAACGTCCCCATTCTGACTGGACGTGTCTGTATACTTATATATCCCGCACATCCATACGGACGGCCCCACTTTGGCAAGTGTTTTACTGCCAGACTGAAAAAGATCAAAGTGACCATCTATCTATTCCCAGTCACCTTTAAATAAAGAAAAACACTATAATAGTTTCCCATATATTTAAAAAGGTAACTGACTGTGCATTTGAAAAGAGCATTTGAAAAATAACGAAAAAAAAACAGAACATGAATAATATGAGGTGTTGCGCACAACAACATCTAGTTTCTTTTATGCCTGATTTCTGTTCACTCAACAAGGAAAACCCCGTTATTCTTAGACATTTGGTAACAAAAGGCCCCTTTTCCCGTGATGCAGAATTTTGCAGATATATTTTTTTAAAGATACTTAAATTTGTATTTTTAGTAAGCTCGCCCTCTAATAAGTTGAGTAATAAAAACAAATATGGTAACACATGTATAACCCTACATTCATATATACTAGTTAAGAAATGTAACGACACACAAGTTTGAACTCATATGTTTAGATAGATTCATAAAAAATGTTTAATTATCCAATAAAAAACATGCATTTGAATTATGAGAGACTGACAAAGTTGGAGAATGAGAAAATAACGTGTCAACTTCGTACTTTATAAGGCCTTTTTAACTTTGTCGATTCGAGCGTTTTGTAGACGAAACGTGCGTCTGGCATACAAAGCTTTAATCTTTGTATCTATGAAGAGTATATTGAACGCAGTTTCAAATCTATTTAACGGGACATAATGAAACAATCGGCACCAAATTTTGAAGATGGGAATTAAGAACATGTATTCAAATATCTGCAAAGGCATTTAAAATTTTACATCATTTTTACAATTCAAATTTTTAAGTTCAGTTTTTGAATGTTAGGGTGCAAAATATGATTTTTGAAAACAATAAAACGGCGAACATAAACTTTTGCGTTTTTTCTGAAATCAATGGTTTTGATAAGAAAACAACACTCTGTGAAAATAAGACCAATTTGACAATTCTTTATGCTTGGTATTGTGTATCTAATTTCATTATTTTGATATCGTTATTGACTAGAATATATTCATTCATCGATCCAAATATTCGTCGTAAATATTTTCGTTTTTGTTACCACAATTCCGTCCTCTTTTCATCTTTTCCCTATTGTGACATCACATATCATCAAATTTGTACTTACATGAACAACACGAATGGGACCACTAGATGAGCTTCCCTTCTGGTGCACCATAGATCATCCAATTTTTTTTTTGTACGTAGAGTTCGGGTTGACCAGTCGCTGTTTGACAAGCAATCAGAATATTGATATGGCTTTGGGCACTATGGATGTCTTTCGCCAAGTGAACTTGGATCGTAAAATAGCAAAAAAAATGATTTTTTTTTTAAGCAAGAAAAAAGGTATTTTTTGTAATTAATTTGCAAAAACATTTTTAAAAAAACTTTATATCAAACTATATAAATATATTATACTCTTAGGACAAAAGACTGAGCATGTATACATCGACAATATATCAATGTACAGGACTCCAAGTCGATACTGCAGTCGTTTGCTTAGAATTTGGAACAACAGGACTTGTATGAGCGATTATTATTTCATGTGGATATTTCTTGCGATGTGTAATTTTTATTAGAGGAGTTGGGATTGCAATGATGGCCTTTATTCTTGTTTTTGCTTTTTCTGGGTTTTTAGTTGAACCTAGTATATTAATTGTTGCTCTTTATCCATTTGCCTACTATGTTTACAAGAAGACGGACCAGTATACGATAACCCCTTTTGGCCATTTCAAATTTAATAGTTTAGTTCAGAAACAGGACTGAGTTTAACAAAATCCACCACTGTATATAATTGTATCTTATCATGCTAATTTCGTTTACTTCATCTATACATTTTATCATAGTCAAAGTGTATTGAAAAAATCACCTTCTCTAGGTATACCATATTGAAAAGAGTTTAGATAACCTTTACAAAAAAAGTAAACGTTTAATTATTATGTAGCCCTTAAATCTTGGCAAAAAAACGAAAGAATAATATAAAATAAGACTAGCAAAAGTCTCAAATCACTATAAACAATTAACTGAGGAACACGAACCCCATCAACAACTGGAGTGATATTAAGTATCATGAAAGTATAAGCATATCCTTCTACACATGTAGCACCCGTGGATTTGCTTATGGTAGATACAGCTCATTTTGAGGTGTCATACACATGTGGCACCCGTGGAGTTGCTTATGGTAGGTACAGCTCATTTTGAGGTGTCATATTCAGTTAAAAAAAATTGTATGGCGTCATGTTTAGCCATTCATTTTATGTTTTTTTTCAAATTACATTGTTTACAAGCTCTAACTTTTTTTTTTCTTTTTTTTTTGTGTAACGTACTGGAATCAACCGAGTTGTGACGAATTCACTTTCGAGTTATGTCCTTCACCGGAAAAAAAAATCATCAATTATGCGCGCCTTTATGACATCATTTACCAGACAGTGGGGACTGCCTGTATACACGCACTATTGATGTTCATCAAGCGTATTCGTGATCGTCATTAGGCAGGATAAACTAGAAATGATGTTTGTTCTGTAGGCTCTTAATCACAATTCCCTAATGACAGCAATGCTATTTATCAATTATAAGAATTTAATATGTCGAATAATCTGTGTTAAATCATATTTTTTCAACCGCACGCTAACTATAGAGAAAAGTGACGATGCCCCTAACGCACGAATGATGTTTACTAAAACCAAACTTTTTGACGGAAATGCAACGAACTCGAATGTGGTCTACTGGGTTTTGAAGTCAAATATATTTATTACGCGTATCCGGAGATAATACATTTGCGACTGTCAAATTGCCAAACGGTGACGTTTATTTTAATACTGTTTTTTCTTAATTTTTACTATATTACCAGAAGGAAATGGCATGACAACAAAGGTTTAAATACATAATGGAAAGTTCGGAAATCACTTTAATCGATACAAGTTGAAATGTCGTTCAATATCTGGATTAACAGGTGATGCAATACGAATCACATCATTTAACACAGGTTTTTATAAAAAAATCTTTATCAAATTCTTTCAGAGATACAAAAAATTTGGTTAGAAAGTTTGGCAGTACTAATATATCTTATTAAGAACGTGATATCACATCCTTATTTAAACGGTCATGTTGTTTAAAAAGGCCGTAAATTTAATTGCAATCCACGTAACTTAATTGATCTTTCCAATGAACCTATTCTAAAACGTTATCAAATTTATACAGTAGAAATATCTTTAAATACTGTTTTTTTAAGAAACTAACATTGATTTTGCTTTTGAAAAATTAAAAACATCACAAAATATGTATTGCCATATATGTACAGTTATGAGAACCAATGATCATACATCCTGTCGATATTGTTTACTTATACCTTCGCATGCGTTTCTCCGACTCTTGATGCCGTGTTTATACTAAATCTGTTGGATGTGTACTGGTTGATACTTTAATCTGATAGAACATGATTCATCTATTAGTTGTAATGGATTTTGAACTTGATTTAAGTAACTGCAAGCACTCTTATTTCGTGCTTTATTCCTCTTGTGTTTGTGTTAGTTGTTTTTGTGCCTATTGTCGATATTTTGTTTTAAGCCAAGTACAACTGATGTTAATAGTTTGTTCTCGTGTTGTGATGTTACACCTCTGCCCAGTTTCGGGCGAGGAATGAACGCTCATAAACATAATCAATTCAGCCACATTCGTTATGTGCATGTCCCAAGTCTGGAGCCTGTAGTACAGTTGTTGTCGTATGTTCATGTGTGTCATATTTGATTTTTCGTAAACTGTCTTTTTTTTTTATAAATAAGGTCATTAGTTTTTTTCGTTTGAATTTTTTTCACATTTGCCATGATGGGGCTTTACAGTGTGTGTGGGTTTGTCTCATTGTTGAAGGCCGTATGGTGACATATACTAGCTTACTACCACTTCCTTTAACTGATGGATAGTTATCTCATTGGCAATCATACCAGAACTGTAAAAAAAGGTATAAGATTTTGTCATGTTTTGCAATTGTAGGTGTATGTGTAAATGTGTTTGAAAAATTACAGCCATAACTATGATATGCATAAAAAATGCTATCTTTAATAAGTGTAAATATAAAAAGATCTTTACATCATTTCATCTGTTGTGATACATAGACTAGCCTTTGTACCACCCGTTCTCTTCGATATCTACAAAACAGAAGGAACGTTATAATAGTTAGAAAAAATAAGCATAACATATCGCGACAATTTTCGTTTATATAGAGAAAATGGTATGAGGAGAAAAGTTTCTTCCAGTTTGAAAATTTGTTCTAAAAATTGTATATTGTCGAAAACCGTATTTTGATATCTTGGCCTAAAATCGTTTTGTTTCTAATTTGCGTTGTTGTTCTTTGACGTTTACGTCGTGTCTCAATCTAATTGTTGCTCATTCTAATATGACGTGCTTCTTTCGCTTTGTAAATATTACCGTGATAAAATTTTCGATATATCTATACTTTAGTTAGCGCAGACTCCGAGATGTACATAATAATGGCTGTTAAAATATACCTCCCACGTAAATCCACATGTATCGTAACCTATGTGCAAACGCTATGTCGATTTCGCTGTGTCAAAAATTACAATTAAAAAAAATCCTACAAAACCTTTATTCTAATTCTGAGGCATAACATAAAGAATTAATGCATTAGAGATAAGAAAAATGTACAAAATCAAAATAAAATAAAATTCCGCGAAATTCCATTAATGTTTTAATTTATAATATATAAACGAATTCCATTAATGTTTTAATTTATAATATATAAACGAAAATTGTTGCGATATGTTATGCTTATTTTCTAACTATTATAACGTTCCTTCTATTTTGTAGATATCGAAGAGAACGGGTGGTACAGAGGCTAGTCTATGTATCACAACAGATGAAATGATATAAAGATCTTTTTATATTTACACTTATTAAAGATAGCATTTTTTATGCATATCATAGTTATGGCTGTAATTTTTCAAACACATTTACACATACACCTACAATTGCAAAACATGACAAAATCTTATACCTTTTTTTACAGTTCTGGTATGATTGCCAATGAGATAACTATCCATCAGTTAAAGGAAGTGGTAGTAAGCTAGTATATGTCACCATACGGCCTTCAACAATGAGACAAACCCACACACACTGTAAAGCCCCATCATGGCAAATGTGAAAAAAATTCAAACGAAAAAAAATAATGACCTTATTTATAAAAAAAAAAGACAGTTTACGAAAAATCAAGTATGACACACATGAACATACGACAACAACTGTACTAAAGGCTCCAGACTTGGGACATACACATAACGAATGTGGCTGAATTGATTATGTTTATGAGCCTTCATTCATCGCCCGAAACTGGGCAGAGGTGTAACATCACAACACGAGAACAAACTATTAACATCAGTTGTACTTGGCTTAAAACAAAATATCGACAATAGGCACAAAAACAACTAACACAAACACAAGAGGAATAAAGCACGAAATAAGAGTGCTTGCAGTTACTTAAATCAAGTTCAAAATCCATTACAACTAATAGATGAATCATGTTCTATCAGATTAAAGTATCAACCAGTACACATCCAACAGATTTAGTATAAACACGGCATCAAGAGTCGGAGAAACGCATGCGAAGGTATAAGTAAACAATATCGACAGGATGTATGATCATTGGTTCTCATAACTGTACATATATGGCAATATATATTTTGTGATGTTTTTAATTTTTCAAAAGCAAAATCAATGTTAGTTTCTTAAAAAACAGTATTTAAAGATATTTCTACTGTATAAATTTGATAACGTTTTAGAATAGGTTCATTGGAAAGATCAATTAAGTTACGTGGATTGCAATTAAATTTACGGCCTTTATAAACAACATGACCGTTTAAATAAGGATGTGATATCACGTTCAAATTGCCAAACGGTGACGTTTATTTTAATACTGTTTTTTCTTAATTTTTACTATATTACCAGAAGGAAATGGCATGACAACAAAGGTTTAAATACATAATGGAAAGTTCGGAAATCACTTTAATCGATACAAGTTGAAATGTCGTTCAATATCTGGATTAACAGGTCATGCAATACGAATCACATCATTTAACACAGGTTTCGATGATTTCGATTTAAGTAACTGTTAAATGATGTGATTCGTATTGCATCACCTGTTAATCCAGATATTGAACGACATTTCAACTTGTATCGATTAAAGTGATTTCCGAACTTTCCATTATGTATTTAAACCTTTGTTGTCATGCCATTTCCTTCTGGTAATATAGTAAAAATTAAGAAAAAACAGTATTAAAATAAACGTCACCGTTTGGCAATTTGACAGTCGCAAATGTATTATCTCCGGATACGCGTAATAAATATATTTGACTTCAAAACCCAGTAGACCACATTCGAGTTCGTTGCATTTCCGTCAAAAAGTTTGGTTTTAGTAAACATCATTCGTGCTTTAGGCGCATCGTCACTTTTCTCTATAGTTAGCGTGCGGTTGAAAAAATATGATTTAACACAGATTATTCGACATATTAAATTCTTATAATTGATAAATAGCATTAATATTGCTGTCATTAGGGAATTGTGATTAAGAGCCTACAGAACAAACATCATTTCTAGTTTATCCTGCCTAATGACAATCACGAATACGCTTGATGAACATCAATAGTGCGTGTATACAGGCAGTCCCCACTGTCTGGTAAATGATGTCATAAAGGCGCGCATAATTGATGATTTTTTTTTCCGGTGAAGGACATAACTCGAAAGTGAATTCGTCACAACTCGGTTGATTCCAGTACGTTACAAAAAGAAAAAAAAGAAAAAAAAAGTTAGAGCTTGTAAACAATGTAATTTGAAAAAAAAACATAAAATGAATAGCTAAACATGACGCCATACAATTTTTTTTAACTGAATATGACACCTCAAAATGAGCTGTACCTACCATAAGCAACTCCACGGGTGCCACATGTGTATGACACCTCAAAATGAGCTGTACCTACCATAAGCAAATCCACGGGTGCTACATGTATAGAAGGATATGCTTATACTTTCATGACACTTAATATCACTCCAGTTGTTGATGGGGTTCGTGTTCCTCAGTTAATTGTTTATAGTGATTTGAGACTTTTGCTAGTCTTATTTTATATTATTCTTTCGTTTTTTTTGCCAAGATTTAAGGGCTACATAATAATTAAACGTTTACTTTTTTTGTAAAGGTTATCTAAACTCTTTTCAATATGGTATACCTAGAGAAGGTGATTTTTTCAATACACTTTGACTATGATAAAATGTATAGATGAAGTAAACGAAATTAGCATGATAAGATACAATTATATACAGTGGTGGATTTTGTTAAACTCAGTCCTGTTTCTGAACTAAACTATTAAATTTGAAATGGCCAAAAGGGGTTATCGTATACTGGTCCGTCTTCTTGTAAACATAGTAGGCAAATGGATAAAGAGCAACAATTAATATACTAGGTTCAACTAAAAACCCAGAAAAAGCAAAAACAAGAATAAAGGCCATCATTGCAATCCCAACTCCTCCAATGTCGCAAGAAATATCCACATGAAATAATAATCGCTCATACAAGTCCTGTTGTTCCAAATCCTAAGCAAACGACTGCAGTATCGACTTGGAGTCCTGTACATTGATATATTGTCGATGTATACATGCTGAGTCTTTTGTCCTAAGAGTATAATATATTTATATAATTTGATATAAAGTTTTTTTAAAAATGTTTTTGCAAATTAATTACAAAAAATACCTTTTTTCTTGCTTAAAAAAAATCATTTTTTTTTGCTATTTTACGATCCAAGTTCACTTGGCGAAAGACATCCATAGTGCCTAAAGCCGTATCAATATTCTGATTGCTTGTCAAACAGCGACTGGTCAACCCGAACTCTACGTACAAAAAAAAAATTGGATGATCTATGGTGCACCAGAAGGGAAGCTCATCTAGTGGTCCCCTTCGTGTTGTTCATGTAAGTACAAATTCGATGATATGTGATGTCACAATGGGGGAAAAGATGAAAAGAGGACGGAATTGTGGTAACAAAAACGAAAATATTTACGACGAATATTTGGATCGATGAATGAATATATTCTAGTCAATAACGATATCAAAATAATGAAATTAGATACACAATACCAAGCATAAAGAATTGTCAAATTGGTCTTATTTTCACAGAGTGTTGTTTTCTTATCAAAACCATTGATTTCAGAAAAAACGCAAAAGTTTATGTTCGCCGTTTTATTGTTTTCAAAAATCATATTTTGCACCCTAACATTCAAAAACTGAACTTAAAAATTTGAATTGTAAAAAATGGTGTAAAATTTTAAATGCCTTTGCAGATATTTGAATACATGTTCTTAATTCCCATCTTCAAAATTTGGTGCCGATTGTTTCATTATGTCCCGTAAAATAGATTTGAATCTGCGTTCAATATACTCTTCATAGATACAAAGATTAAAGCTTTGTATGCCAGACGCACGTTTCGTCTACAAAACGCTCGAATCGACAAAGTTAAAAAGGCCTTATAAAGTACGAAGTTGACACGTTATTTTCTCATTCTCCAACTTTGTCAGTCTCTCATAATTCAAATGCATGTTTTTCATTGGATAATTAAACATTTTATATGAATCTATCTAAACATATGAGTTCAAACTTGTGTGTCGTTACATTTGTTAACTAGTATATATGAATGTGGGGTTATACATGTGTTACCATATTCGTTTTTATTACTCAACTTATTAGAGGGCGAGCTTACTAAAAATACAAATTTAAGTATCTTTTGAAAATATATCTGCAAAATTCTGCATCAAGGAAAAAGGGGCCTTTTGTTACCAAATGTCTAAGAATAACGGGGTTTTCCTTGTTGAGTGAACAGAAATCAGGCATAAAAGAAACTAGATGTTGTTGTGCGCAACACCTCATATTATTCATGTTCTGTTTTTTTTTTTCGTTATTTTTCAAATGCTCTTTTCAAATGCACAGTCAGTTACCTTTTTAAATATATGGGAAACTATTATAGTGTTTTTCTTTATTTAAAGGTGACTGGGAATAGATAGATGGTGACTTTGATCTTTTTCAGTCTGGCAGTAAAACACTTGCCAAAGTGGGGCCGTCCGTATGGATGTGCGGGATATATAAGTATACAGACACGTCCAGTCAGAATGGGGACGTTAAACGCGGTGCCTCATGTGGAGAGTGTTGCACGCTAAGATCCCATGCAACAACTCTTAGAGGGGTTCTTAGGTGGCCTGTTGTGAGGCTAAATAAATGCCCTTATCCAATTTACTCTCATTTGCCAGTGGCAGCCAAATTTTTCTCCCTTCGTTCTGGTCGATCCCTATTACAGGATCTATTTATTGTATGCATTGTTGATTTGATTTCGTCCAAAACATACATGAAATATTTGCCGCAGGATGTTAAGCAACCATCAATCAAATTTTTTTTCTATCGTACAGTTCCTCAAGGAGTAGGGTCACGAAGACCTTAATTCGGCCTTATTAATTAAACTTTATAATATCATATGCGAATACCTATAATAATAATTTTTAATATTCATATTTAGATAAAGTAGATTCTGATCCTTTCAGCTTCATGTCTTTTTCACTATTTGTAACGTCTATTAAAGAAATAATTAAAGCATGTCATGCTCAATTTAACACGGATAGGCATTATATTTGTGAATATTATATTTACGTCGTAATAAGATCATTGGTGCTCTGCGTGATGTGTCAGAATTTGTTGATTTTGTATTGGTCAGATATTTTTCCAATTTTTTCCAATAAACGTTTATTTTGAGTTTTTTTTATTATTATTACTGCGTTTAAATTCAAATTTGAGGTTCAGATTTACAGGGCCAACATTGACCCTTTATGAACCTACTCCTTTTAACTGTACAAGTGCATTTGTACAATACTAAATCTACTATTTACAATGACAGGACATATCGGCATCAAGCCAAGTACAACATACAACAATGAGGCACCCAATACTTTGACATCAGTTCTTTCTAAGATCACTTTCTTAAAATTGAAAGTTGAAAAGGTAATTGTAAAATGATATATTGACATAAACCAAAGAATTTTTGTTTCTAAATTCTTTGCTATATGACAATACGCGGGTGTCGAAGAAATTATAGAGTGCAAATAGATTGATTGATTGATTGATTGCTGGTGTTTAACACCACTTTCATCACTAATGGCTACACCGTGATGGCCAGTTTTTATTGGTAAAGAAAGCCGAGTGCCCGGAGAGAACCATCTACCAGGGAAACTGGCAATCCTAATCGATTAAGAAAAGAGTCGAATTCATCTGCCATCTCACAACCTCGGTACTCACAGGTTAGTGATACAGTAAATACACTACTCAGATCAATCGGCCATCGAAGCTTCAATATAGAAATAAATAAGTATAAAAAAAAGATGTGGTGTGATTGTCAATGAGACACCTCTTAACAAGAGACCAAATGACACAGACATAAACGACTATAGATCACCGTATGGCCTTCAACAATAAGTAAAGCCCATACCGCATAGTCAGCTATAAAAGGCCCCGAAATAACAAATGCAAAGTAATTCAGACGAGAAAACTAATGGCCTTATTTATGTACAAAAAAAATGAACGAAAAACAAACATGTAACACAGCAACAAACGACAACCACTGAAGTGTTTAGTTCACTACTGCATATGTTAACAAATATACTTACGCTGTCTGAAAAGTAGGATAAAGAGAGGTTAAACATAAATATGCATTGAAATAAGAAGATGTGGTATGAGTGACAATGAGACAACTCTCCATCACAATGTGTAAAAAGTTAACAATTATAGGTCAAAGTACGGCCTTCAACACGGATCCTTGGCTCAAACCGAACAGCAAGCTATAAAGTACACCAAAATTACTAGTGTAAAACGATTCCAACAGGAAAACTTACGGTCTAATTTATAAAAAATAAAATGAGAAACCAGAAACACTTAACCACATCAACAAACGACAACCACTGAACATCAGGTTCCTGACTTTATAGGACAAGTGCAAACAGAAACGCATACCCTACATGTATTTTCCATTTAATAAAAAAAAAAAAAACAGACAGATATTCGTAGAAGTTGACCAATCGTTCTAAGATTTTAAAGACTTCTTATGCTAAGCATACAGAAAATTTTATGCAAATTTCAGAGCTCTTTGAATTTCAGATTTTAACGTGCACAAATTCCACATGTTTTAACCAGAATTAAAATATACGCTTTGGATGGAAAATTTCCTCCATAAAACCTCATAGCAAATGTCAGCAAAACGTTTGATTTTGGCCCTAATGGTGAACTACAGTTGATTTAAGAACAGGGGCGATTAGCGAAGTGAAATCATTTATGATTAGACTAACAATTGAAGTATTTTACTCATTTTTGTTATTGACTTTGCTTTTTTTTAGTTTCAAGTTTTACTTATATTATGTTTTGATTTTAATGTTTTGAATTATTATTTATTCAAATATTTCTTTACTTTTGACTCCCTCCCCCCCCCCCCCCAAAAAAAAATCATTTTTCATCATCATTTCACTAACATTTTATAATTTATTTGGTCAAAAATTATTCTGCTACCATAAATGACGTGAATGTTCAATTTTCCTTTTTTATAAATGCAAACTTGTTCCGAACTTGTATTGAAATTAGAAAATCAGATCGCATTTTCTGTTGCATGTAAGGGGTTAAAATACCATTGTAGATACATGACTGTATGAAGCAAAGTATATCTTCTTGAAGGGACAACTCCTGTACATTCGAGGCATTTACTCGACAAAAAATACTGAGAGAAATGCGACTCAGTAGAGAGATAATTATACAGTTCAAACTATTTTAAGTTTATAAGGGGATGCCCATTCAATTTTGAGGGGATGCTGGTAAATTGGATGAGGTAAGAACATTTATTTCCAATGTAAATGCGTCTGATTTTTATGTTCATTAAAAAACCTGGGCCAGAATATTTATTTTCTGCTCATCAAAAATTGACACAAAAACTCCTACCATCCCCCACCCCCCTAATGTGAATCAACGTTTTATCCCCAAAAGTCAGTTAATTTTTGTGATACGGATAACCCTTTTCAAGGTGACACATACAACTTCAAACAAATACAGCAGTCAAATTGAAGTCTGAAATTAATATTCTATTAATGAAATATTAAAACATAATAGCATTACAATCAATGTAGGACTCAGGGTCCTTGGGGTGTTAATATCCGAAAGGGTAACATTTATGGCGAGCGTAGCGGGTAAAAATTTTTGTGGGAAGATTTCATAAACAACATTTTGTTTTTTAAGGTCAAAAGGAGGGGGAATTCCGGATGTACACAACGCCACCATAAACCGCTGACACTACTCTTGTAAAAAAAAAATAACACTTTATAAAGATATCTTATTTAATGCGTCCGAAGAAATTTTTCTGGATTATCTGTAACTATCAGATACCTTTATAGATATGGAGAGCGAGGCGAGCCAAACATATTTGACCATTTTAAATATTTGGGGCGAGAATATTTAACTTCTTGTGTGATAAGGCAACATTATTTATTTTAACCTAAATGGGGATCAGAATATTTATTTTCAAAAGTTGCCGCCCTCAGAATCAAATGGTTGTCCCCTACGGATTCATGAAACAAAATCACGATTTGATATTTTTTTTTAAATTATTCTATTTTAAAAAAAAATAAAAATACATGAAAATACACAAAATTAATTCATAAGTTAAATGGTTGTTCACTTTTCCATCCGATGTTATATTGTTGATGTTTTATTTTAGGGGTTCCTGTACTTTGGGGTTAGGGTACATTTTAATGGTAGGGATTAGGTTATGGGTTGTTTTAGGTAATGATTAAGTTACAGGTACACATAGTGTCTATAGGTAGACAAAAGTATGGGTAAAAGGTTCTGGGTTGGTACCCTTAAAGTAAATATATGGCCATATGGGAGCAAACATATGACTTCAAGGGTGTGTGTGTGGGGGGCGGGGGGGGGGGGGGGGTATAGCTTGTTGTACGAATCAGAATTTTTTTTTCGCGCAAAGCGCAAACATTTTTAACAAGATTAGTTTTGGATGGGTTTAAAATTTTGTGGACTATAAGGACATATTATTTATTTTCTGCACTATTCATGCATGATTTTCATTTTCGGTAACACAGGAGACTGATTATTTATTTTCACAGTTATACTCATCATATTTGAAAATACACAATTCATAAATTCATTTTTTTATTCTTAAATAAATAAACAACATAAAGGTTGTATCTGTTTGGAATTTTGGCTGTTCCATCTTGAAGTCTCAGTCCCTGTCCAGCACTGTGGTATTCTTTAACCTCCTTTCTGCCATAGGGCCGATTTGGCCGATGCAGAAACAGTACATTTGACTGCCAAGGATCGGCCCAAAGCCGATGTTGTTTTCCGCTGTGACGTTGTTCCTTGATGTCACAGAGAATTCGCAGTGCCCAGCGAAGCCGGCGTGGAAAGAAATTCAGCCGTTGTTCAGAGTTCTGCTACCGGGCTCATGGACTTTTCTTTCGATGAAGCCCCATCACGACCCAGCCTTCCTTATTACATTATTACCCAGAAGTGCATTGTCATTTGCTTACATTCACATATTTCTTTCTATTGATTTTCCAAATAAACGGATATGTTAAAAGTCGTTCCAGCTCAAATATGTTAATTGTATAAATGCGTCTTTATCATATTCCGTGTATAATATAGCAATTAAACAAAACTTTCTTTTATTTTGTTGATGTGCGTATGGACCAATGGACTTAAAGAGCATAAACTATTTATCAGTAATATTTTTACTGCATTTATCCCTCTATAAACTTTTCATAATCGTCTTAGACTTTTTTCTTTGGTTTTTAGCGCGGAAACCAAAACCAGGTCGGACTGACGGGTGGTCAAAGGTAACAATTAATGCCGCCTCCGGTGGGTTGGGGCATAAACAGAAACAATTATGATTCCGGCGTATCGAGTACCAACACGTTAATTTCTGAATACTGCGTACCATTCCTTTGAGTACCGAATTCTCTTTTTTTCATGTACCCGGAATATCACGTGCCAAAAAGGGGCATCCCTCATACACACAACAACAAAAAAAACCGCACCGATTTCAAAAATGTACCTTTGACTGCCAGGCGTCGGCTTTGGCCGATGTGCAGCATCAATGGCGTAATCTGTGACGTCATAGGCTCTGAGCAGCGCTGAAGGAAACATGGCTGCAATTGAACCGGGTTCTCACACCAGAGCCAATGAATGACCCACCGTTTAAAGGAGCACCCACTGGACCCATTAATATGCCGCCAAGAGGTGCCGCGCCAATAGCTTACTTTTATTTGCTGTTTTCTATTGACCTTATCAAAGAGTTTGTCAAACAAACAAACCGGTTGGTAAAATATTTTTTTCTGAGTTAGTTTAAAGTTACTACATGTAGACGTATCTTTCATAGCCATATTGCAATTTTTTACCATCAATGTAGAACCAACGCGCCGTTGAAATGTTAATGACACAGTCAATAAAATAATCAACAAAGTCATACGATTTAAGTCTTTGTGATTAAAATTTGTTTCATTTATGACATTGTTCTTTCTAAAACATAATTTAGAAAATTTTGAACACTTTTATATCACCCTGCAAATAAGAATAAACGGGTGTTTGTTCTGCTGAAATGGTATGTGTGACCGATCAAGATAATTGAAAGACAGCCCAACACGACTGTTTGTTCGTTCAGCTCAATAACGAGTAATGGACATAATGTTTTTCTGTGGTTGCGTTGGAGCTTGCTCAGATACAGGGAAGCGCCCCAATGACAGGATATAAAATAACACAAAAGCACGTGTTACTCAAAAGAAATGGTTATTCGGGCAGTATACGAAAACAAAATATTAAAAAGAACGGATATGTCAATGGCACGAAGATATCAACAAATCACCAAATATAAAAACAAATGAAGAAAACAAAAATAATACATTTCTTGAGGAACAGCCTTTTAACTCTGAAAGGGGGTACTATGTTTGTTTTTATTCAGATTTGCTTTATGAATCAAGCTTGACACTTGGTATTGAATTTATAATGGCAAAACTGATAATAATAAAAAAAAATTCCCTGATCATTATGTTTTTCTTCAAAGTTGGGAATAAGAATATTTTTTGAAGATAAAACACACACACCTCACTTAATCACCACCATTTTCAAAGTAATATGGTCGTTCCCTTAAACAAATAAATATTTAAATAAAAGATTCTACGACTTTATATAATAAATGTATATGATCATTTTTAATTATTTTGGTATGTATGCAAAGAATCTTTGCAATAAAACCATTCGCTAAACCAGACGATTTTCGAGAAAAATGCAGTAGCAGAAGGAGGGTAAACTAACCATACCTGAGTTTAAGGGATTCCTTGCCGTTTTTTTTTTTAACATGGGCTTAATTAGGAAAGTCTCATTTGAAGAATATTGAAATAAGCACAGTCCATCTCAGTCTACACCCTGGTTCCGTTGTATGTTTATCCGAAACCGATTCCAAAACATCTTAAAATTTTTGCACCTGGTGGACACCAAAAAACTCCCTAAGCTTGTTATGATCCAGCTTACAAACCATCTCAAAGGTTCAAACCGTTACTTGATTTCGTTAAAAGGAAATTTTTACGGTATTGTAATCCCCGCAGAGAACTTGCTGTAGATGAATCCCTTGTTGGTACAAAAAGGAAAGACAAGTATGTTACAGTATATACCAAGTAAACGTTCAAGATTTGGCGTTAAATTCTGGATGTTGGTCGAGTCCGTCACCGGGTATGTTTTACAGATTGATGTATATCACGGGAAACGTTTCGATCCCACTCCTGCTGGATCATTACAAGGAACAAATGTAGCAATGAATTTAATGAAGAATTCGCATCTTCTTGGAAAAGGCTTTCATGTTTTTCGCCGATAGCTTTTTTGCTTCACTTTAATTTAGCTAACAAATTATTGAGAGTGCGTACGTATCTCACCGGCAAAATGAGAACTAATAGACCTATGCCACAGATGATAAAAAATGCACGTCCGCAGGCAGGGAATGCTGTTTACGCTAGACAAGAGCAAAACATGCTTTGCCGTTTCCGCGACCACAACATTTAAAAACCCGTCACATTGGTGTCTACTTACTACAATGCAATTGATACACTCAACGGTAAACCTAGGATCATAGGCGCATATGATACATTCATGGGCGGTGTCGACCTTAACGACCAAATGATTGGAGCATATAATGATCACAGGAAATGCAGTAATGTATGGAAAAAAGTTATATATCACATATTTCACCGCATTATGTTAAACGCGTATATATTCTGTACAGTCATAACAAATCATTACCGGTTATGTTCCGACTTCAGTTCAACCAATCTGTAATAGAAAGTTTAGCGTCCGCTTATTTGACACACAGAAATGGTAACGCGTGAATCGGCAAGCAAGAGTGAAAAAACTTGACGGTCGAAAAGAACGAGATTGTGTCGTTTGTTCCGACAGAAAGCAAAATATAAGAAAAAGATCAAGAACCTCTTGTGCGCGGTGTACCCGAGGACTACATGCAGCTTGCCTTCAGAGGCACGAATGTTAATCATAAATACATTTTTAATATTGTATTATATAATTACATTTGTCTGGTGTCTTTTATTGTCGAAAGTGCCTCAGTATGTGGTACACATCTACGAGAGATTTTAAACATTTACACAAAAATGTACCTTCTTTCACAATTTGCATTATATTTCGGCGGCAGATATGTTTTGATATTTATAAATTTTCCACGAAGCAACTTTTTTGTTTTAATGTTCTTTTATAAGGGAATAATACAAAAAGCAACCCAATCATTTTGATAACAATAGTTGCTTTTCATTTATTAATAATTTACGAAATTCCGCACCAGCCGCAAAATATAAACGTTTTAAGGTAGAATACCGAAGCGTAAAAAACTGAAAGGAAATCAAGAGACATAGACAAAAACAAAGAAAGACAACATAGATTTACATTGCAAACTAACGGCATTTGAGAAAAACGAGGCACCGTATAAAAACAGGCGAACCCAGGTGTTCTTGTAGTGCAAACAGTTAAACAATATGAAAAATAACGGATATAATGTGGAAATCAAACAAGAAAACAAAAACAATCAGTTTTTACAACCACTAATAATTGCAATCAACACCAATTAGTGTAATAATGAAAAGACTGACCAAAATAAACAACACAAATACAGACAAAAAAAAAACGACACTTGAGAGCGATAAATCAACGAAACAGACAGCTTTGCAACTTCAAAGCAAGGACTGAAGCTCATAAACTCGGCAATCAATCCTTGCCGTCACCGTTTTTTTGTATTTTCTGCGTCACTGATCGTTTATGCGGACTTGCTATTTTGTACTGTGACGTCACGATATAGATACTGTCAGTTTCTATTGTAATCGACAAGCTTTCAAAGGGAAATACTTTTTGTGGTTGGAACTACTTTTTGGGGTTTACACCAAAGACCCAAAAGGGAAAAAGAAATTATGAATTGACGCTG
The DNA here is from genome assembly GCF_021869535.1 of Mytilus californianus. Lineage (NCBI taxonomy): Eukaryota > Metazoa > Mollusca > Bivalvia > Mytilida > Mytilidae > Mytilus > Mytilus californianus. The sequence goes on from NW_026262626.1 coordinate 16,777,901, forward strand.
AAAATATACGATTCGATTTATTCAAATTTCAATTAACTTTTTTTACTTTTCAATATATTTTCATCAAGTTTGCATTTTATCAAATGAAGAGTTAAATGTGTTATTAAAATGAATGGATTTGTCCCTAGTTAAGATTTTGGAAAATAAACATTATAATTTGTTATCAAAATTTACCAGAAAAAAATATAACTTGTTTACAGATATGCAATTCAGAGAACTGCCTATTATTTCAAAGGCACTGAAATTCATTTTAAACATTTTTTTTTATTTTAAAGCTATGTGATTGATTTTGCCAAGTTAGACTGTATAATGCTTTATCAAATTTGTATACAATGAGATTTGTAACTGGTTTTTTTTTACACCATACAGTTGAAAAATCTGAGATTTTACTCTTATGCATACATGTAGCATTAGACTGTGATTGATTTTAGAAGTAGTTTCAACTACATGTTTTGATATAAATTCTTGCTAGAATTGAATGCTTACTTTGACTGATATTTTTTTTTAAACGATTATATGTTTCTCAAATAGTGTTACTGTTATCTTATTTGACTATATATATGAGTATAATAATTTAATTCTTTTATGTTGACAATGCACATTTCCCGCGATATACTGAACAAAAATATATAATAAAGTTCATTCAAAGAACCGGCAAAATAAAAAATTCGCTATGTTGTCGGTGCCGGCAAAATAGCTATTCCTAGAGAAATATGCTCTTTTCTTGGCATTAATTAAGATATTTTAATCCGAGCCGGCAAAATTGCCACTGTCTTAATTAAATTTGTGAAATAACTATGACTCTTATCCGTGAACATGTCTTTGAAATCTAATGCCCCTTTCATATATACATATTGTTGTCTCGATGCAGGTGAATATTGGAACGTGTGGGAGTTTTTTTTTTAAACAGCCTTCAAGTGCTCAAAATTGTTGCTGTTTATTCTAAACTTATCATACCGAATTCGAGAAAAATTTTCTTACGATTAGATGCCACTTTTTCATATCAACACACCGTTAAAATCTTTCCAGAGCTTTTATAGTGTTTCTGTTTAAATCATCGTATAGATAATACATATGCAGGCTAAAAACGTTACTAGATTTACTTATTTACTTACTATAACCACTGCTAAAATACCCTAACTTGGGATTGATTTGCGGTAGGAGGGATGCGTCAGTACTGTCTAACTATACTGTCCTATGTACAGTTAACTGTTTGACAATATCTCAGCAGTCTAACTATTTATGATTTAGAAATAAAGAATAGGTTCGTTAGTCCAAAAAGTTTATTGTATTAAGTATTGTATTTAGACAGTGCTGTTATTCTTTTATATATCTTATGAGTCAAGTACAATAGCATGATATTTTCATATGGAATTAACATGTGATCTTCCTTAATATAAAAATAAAAAGATGTGGTATGATTGCCATTGAGACAAATATCTACCGGAGACCAAATGATACAGAAGTTAACAACTATATGTAATATTCATCGCTGGACGTTAAACACTAATTATCAATCAATCAAAACAAGTTCAACCAAAAAATCTTTAAGCATCTGTCTCAAATGACAGATCTTGTCTCCTTTGTTTTGTTAATTATCAAGATGATGATGATGGATGGCTGCTTAACGTCCACCGCAAATTAATGTGCTTACTTATTCAAGACGAGAACATAATAATGTGATATGAATATTAACCTTGCTTTGTACTAGACCGCCACACTGAGCCGGATTTTTAACGTGCTAGTACACAAAGCAATAGTCCTCAGGAAGACATGTCACCTTACCCGGACACATTATTCTGACTCCGAGTAGACTTGTCTTTGCTCTTACCCCTTAATGCCGCGTGCTTAGCGGAGAAGCAGTAAATACCACTGTTAAAGTCTTTGGTTAGGCCCACACGGATTTGGACACACGACCCCGAGGTGAACACGCTACCAAGAGACCACCGATGCGGTTTTCCATTATCATGAAATTAGTGTCTTCATATGGTGAATGTATAGATAATCTGCATGCATGCATTACTAAATATTTATATGGGAAAATTTATAGTTTGAAGTGATACATGTATATATGACAAAGATGCTTGTCAATATCTAACGGCAATATTGCTTATGAAGATGTGATATGATTGCCAATTAGACAACTTTCAATAAGAGACAAAATGACACGGAAATAAACAACTATTGGTCACCGTACGGCCTTCAACAATGAGCAAAACCTATACCGCAAAATCAGCTATTAAAGGCTCCGAAATGACAAGTGTAAAACTATTCAAACCAGCCGAAAACGGCCTGATTTAGGTACAAAATAATGAACGAAAAACAAATATGATATACAGCAACAAACGACAACCACTTAATTACAGGCTCCTGACTCGGGACAGACACATACAGAACTTGCGGGCGGGGTTAAACAAGTTAGCCGGCAATATGATCACTTGATGCGTAAATAAATTACACATTTCTATTCTAATGTAGGTTGGGGTTTATCTTGTAATGATATATGAAAAGGTATCATTATCCGGTATGCATATTTTACTTGTTTCTACTGTGAATCGAAGTAAATCAAATTATGAATCTGGTATAATTAAAATTTAATACAGTTACCATCTTAAGGGCGGGGGGACGGGGTGCCCTCCTCTTATGGAACTTTATTTATGGTTAATCCAGACTTTTTACTGGTTCAACTACAAATTTTGTCTAGTTTGGGTCTCGTGGGTCCCCCCATTTTTCAAAATCCTGGATCCGCATCTGAGTTGTTCGCATCCCAATTTGGTATCTGCATGGTGGATAAATGTCGAGTTGGCACTTATACCATATCTGATTATTTTTGTAATGAATCTATTTATCAATTATTGCGGACTTGTCACAAGGAAGGTGAAATTTAGTTTTTTAACATACCAATGTTCAGACTTTTTTGTTATGTATTAGATATTGGTGGTGGTCAATGCTGATGTGTTTGGGTTCCAACAAGCTAGTCAAAAAGAATTGTGTTACAAAAATGTGTGAAACATTTGACCAATTTAATTATTATTCACTGAATTGTTTAGCTCATTTTGTCTTAATATGATTGATTTTATGAACTTTTCATGTTCATCCCAAAGCCATGTTTTTTCTGTATGCCAATGCAGTCATAAGAGTTTGATCCCGGGTAGAAGGTTCATGCACTGTCCCCTCACATTATAAATTGTTAGATATCTTTAAAATGGTTTGAATTCCAACATCGAAACCATACAAGTATGTTCTCAATTGCAATGAGCAGACCTTTCTAGAGCACCATAGGTGTTTGTCCATCCTCTATATTGTAAAAAATCATTAATAAATATATTGTCAACCGTTCATATCCCAACTATTCTAATATTCTATGACAAGGCCTTTACAGTATACACACCATGTGTTTTTTTTATTTCGAGTGATGCCAATCATTATATCATTAAATGATGAATATAAAAAAGAAGAGCGCACATGCTGAAATTTTTGTCTGCTTTACTTATCATGATTGGACTTTTGTTAAAAATTCTGTAAAATGAAGGTTGTACTACAAGTATCACATAAACCTAACAATATCAAATATACATATACATAAAGTCAAGGTCAGATGCACTCTGCCAGACAGTCATGTACACCTAACAATCATACCGTACAATACTCCAAATATAGTTAGCCAGTTGCCTATAGCATCTGACAAACTGAGTCTACTCTTTATTAGCGTAATGATAAATTAATGGCACATTATTAAAAGAAGATTGGCCATGCCATTTCACATTCTGTATACATTTGACCTAAACACCTAAAACTCAGTACAGATTTCCATGTATTTTTGATATGTATTCTAGTTCAATAACATAGGCTAGGCTTTGAACTGAACTCTCAATTGCATTGTTTCATATTTTTCATTTTAGGCTTTTTATAGCAGACAATTTGGTGTGGGATTATTTCTCATTGTTGAAGGCCATACGGTTGTCTATGATTGCTTACATCCACTTCTTTTTGTTTTTTGGTGGATAGTTGGCTCATTGGCAATCATACCACTTCTACTTATTTTCACATTTTAATTAGGCTGACCTTGACCAGATGCGGATCCAGGAATTTGAAAAATTGGGGGATAGTGGGTCCCAAAATAAGACAAAATTTGGAGTGGAACAGGTGAAAAGTCTGAATTAACCATAAATGTAGCTCTGTAAAAGGTACCAGGCTACCAGGACCCTGTTAAATTTTAATCGGATTAGCGAGTATTTGCAAAATTTTGTTTAGACACATAACAAAAATGGTGGAATATTGGTCTTCGGACTAGTAGTTGGAAAAGTTTTTGGTGCAGACTGGATTTTGACTAGGACCCTTGTCCATAGATTGACTTTTAAAATTGACTTAAAAAAACAATAAAAGATATGTTTTTTTATTTCCTGTGTCTATGATAATTGTTTGAATTTAACATTTATAAAAGTCCTTGACTCTGGCAGTCTCTATCAGCACACAACATACAAAGTATATTTCTTTTAAGTCAGCTTCTCTGTGTTACAGTTCCATATAATATGTCCATTCTAGAAAAAAAAAATTAATTAATAAATTTAAAATACTGCATTGCATGTCATTTAAAATTAAAGTTTGCTTTTACTATTTGACTTTATGAATGATAATGAATGATCCAAAAATAAGAAAAAAAAAACACTTATGATACATGAACAATTAAATAAAAATACCTATGATCAAATTCAGAACATATCAGGAGATCATGTGCAACAATCTAGTAAAATATAACATATATTTTTGCATATCTTAAATCTTTGAAGCTATTACATATTGATCTTATCTCCCTTTACAACTTCAAGAGAATATATTTTAAAAGCTTAAAGTATATTTCACAAAGTATTTTAGAGATTCATTCAAAGAAAAATTTAGCATGCATAGAAAAACACCAATTTAGAAGAAATAATTCAAAAACTTAAATTTGGACATTTTCTTAGCTATTCAAGAAATGGTACCTTTCTTGTGTCTGTCTAAGTCTTTGTTATGTGCATTTTATAGCCAGAAACAGGGGGCCACCAAAAAGAGCATATTTTTAGCCAATATTTAATTTTGACAAATGAAGTCTCAAAATAATTTGTCTTTAACTCATTCAATTTTTCAGCTCTAAAATAACTTTTTGATAAAGAAAGTGATATATATATATATATATAAGCATTTTCTATGTATTATAGGCACCAAAAACTTTATTTTAGCTTCAGAGATATGCAAAGATATTTTTGATGTATGTTTACAGTGGCTCAAATCTTAATTTCTCTTCAACTTCAACTCAAGAAAAGGAAGATCACAAATAGATATGTGAAGAATACAAATGAACTAGTAAAATGCATACACATGATCAGTGACAGAATTCAATATTTACATGAAAACCTCATGAAACAGTGTATTGGACTATTTTACATTATGATAAAATTTTGGTGCATTTCTATAGAAACAATAAATATGCTATAGTTTGCCAATTTTTGCCAAAATTGAATATATTATGAATGAAAGAGTCAGATCAGCAAGTCTTGTAAAAAAAAAGAAGCTTATTTTCATATTTAGAATATGGAACACACTCTCCAAATATTGACTATTTTGACAAAAAGTATCAAAATTAGCTGATTTCTCATTGACAATCTCATATAAAATTGCACATTACAATCAAACTGACTTTCAAGTACAAAACTTTGACCTTACCTATGTATCTAGCTTAGTACAGAAAAAATCAGCTTTATTGATGACTATATTTCAAGGGCCAAAATTGCCTTTTTGCATCATTTTGTTTGTTCGGTATCAAATTATGTAAACTTTGTACAGTTTAAATGATAATAAATGAAGGTCAACTGTACTTTTAATGAAAAAAATGGAATAAGATTGCCAGTATATTGCTGTCTGACATATGAAACATCTTTGCAGTCAATATTATGAAGTTTAAACTAAATATCTGCTCAAACTATTAAGGGAAAATCATGTACATGTATTTCTCAAATATAATTACATAATAGCCAGCTGTAACATGACACCAATATGATACTTATAAAAAAATCTTTATAATTCTCCAATATTTTGTCAAATCTATCAATCAAACCACAAATTGAAGATTGTGTTGCTCAATTCTTTCAGGCTGTACCAAACCTTGACATGAATGTGGACCCAATTAATTCTTTCCCCCATTACTTCAAAGCAATTTTATCATACTGGTAATTGGGGACAGATTTTTTGTTCCCTATATTAAACATGAACATTTCAATTACTTTCTCATTTATTTCTAAATACAAAACTTAAATTGCTTATTCATTTTAGTAGCCTCCTTTATGGTTTCTTGGAGAATTCTTGAAGGGTCAAGACCAGCATTTAACAGCAGTACTGTTTTGAGTATAAATATATTACATGTTTATAAGGACCCAGCCACAGATCATGGCCCTCATGGGCTAAATTATGGGAATTTTGACATGGTTTAAACCTGGTCCTGGTCCTATAAAGATATTAACTGGACATGTTTCAAAGAGCAGTTTCTTAACTTTTAAGATATGACCTTCTTTTTTTCATAAACCCTAGCTAGGATGTTAGATCCCTGCACATGTTATTTTTTTTAAAACTACTTATTAGATATACACTATAAATATAAATTCACAAGTCTTATTTTTGACAAAAAAACTGATGTTCTATATATATGTATATATATAGAAGTCTATAAAAAGGACCAACCAGCAAATTTACTATGTACCGGATCGTCTAGAATAGACGATACTGTGCAGATAATGAAGAAATTATATAAGTCTAGAGATTTGCACAGCGATACTTATATAAGATGGTATTATACGAAGATGTTGTTATTAAATCGTGTTGACAAATATTTCGGCTTAACAAATAGCCTTCTTCAATTATTTTAACAATGTTATTTATTATGTTTATTTGTTAAAATAATTGACACTGAAGAAGGCTATTTGTTAAGCCGAAATATTTGTCAACACGATTTAATAACAACATCTTCGTATAATACCATCTTATATAAGTATCGTTGTGCAAATCTCTATACTTATATGTATATATATATATATATATATATATACAAGTCAATATTGAAAACAGCGTTCAAACCTATGATTGCATTGGATAAAAACAGCAAATATATATAAAATAAAAACTATAACACAATTTTCCATACGTTTCAGCCATTACGGCCTTCTCCATTGGAATACATTACAACATTGAATTTAACAATATATACATTATATAATTATCTGCAAGGCATTTGATCAAAATGACAAAACTCACCAAAAGGTAAAATACTATTGAAATTAACATATCCTATCTGTTAGAAATTTAACTGCTAACTTCCAATCTCCTGGCACCTCATGTTATGACAGTGTCATGATAATCAGTAACATGAAACCTTAAAAGATAATTATCTATCATCAGAATCAGCTCTATATACAGCTAGCCAACAGAAGAGGGGTGCAGTTCCCCTCTGCACTTTTCTGTGTCTAACTTCAGCCTACATATATACTGCATGTATCAAAGGGAAAAAAATATTTTAACCACTGGACAAAGTTTTTTACAGACGGTGAGACCAAAATAGCATAAATACAGGAAAAAACACAATGATTTATTCATTTGTTTCAATATTTATTTTTAATATATATAAACATGTTCCCTTTCAGACAAAATATCAGTCTTAGGTGTCCTTCATCCTTAAACTGTGCCGCTCTTAAGTTCTAAGTTACCTACACGTAGAACACTTTGCATGATTGGTATTAAATATTTAAAAAAATATCATTAGATTAGTACATTCATTTGCTTAATAACTTATGTGGAGTTCAAACTAGGCTCAATTTTATATGGAAAATATGCTTATTACTATATAACAGTATTTTATATGCCTGGTTTTCTGTAAATAAGCCATAGTGGATGATTCAACAGATAAATGAAAAATTCATCCATATAAATTGAATTGTATATATGCAAATATGAAAATTACAAATAAATTCATTCATTATGATATCTGTGTTTTTTCTTATGAACTTCCTACATGTACAGGTGTCAGACCACCAATTACTCCCTCCAATTTAGAATGTATGTAAAAGTAGCCCTACTCTGACACAAAATAGTGCTTTTGATATCCTGGTTTACTTAAACTTACCAACAAATTTGTAGAAATGAAACTTTTGGTGAACGAGAAATATATTTAGACCATTTTGAACCAAAATTTACTTGTCTATGAATTTGCATTAAAAATTCAGGATTAATGCGTTCCATAGTATACTAATTTAAGATTTCCAGAAAACCAGGAGTTATTTTGGTAGAACCTGTGTTCCCAAGGTCAGATTTTTCTTATAAGTCTTTAAAGGTAGGTTGAAAATTGGCATGTGGAAAGGTGATGCATGTACAATTCAGGATATACCTGGTTTCTATGAAGTTAAACTTAAGGTAAAATATTTGTAAAGCTGTGAAAATTGCAAAATTTGGTTGAACAGATAGGGATTTTTAATTGGTGGTCTGACACCTACATTGTAAGAAAAATGGGTGATTATACATTTTTGTAAATATATATATAATTATGATTCTGGCATTAGAACATTACTTTCAATGGTTAAGACATAGACAAAAATACATTAGGTTCGAGGGGGTACAATTTTTAATGTCTAACAAACTCTATTCTCTGTCCATGAATAAAGTTATTTATGGTACCGCAGCTAAAATAAAGTATGATACTTGTTTGAAATGCCCCTCCCCCTTTTTTAAATTTCTGGTACATTTTGCTATCAAGAACCAGGAATTTTTATATAATAATCCACTGGCAATCAGACCTAACATCTATGCAATTGAATTCTGTCATATGCAATGATTTAAAATAGTTATTTCGTTTAAAATAAGTAATAATCATACCTGTATGGTTTGTACGCTGACGGTCGTCAACTTGGAAAACGTAAACAAAGTAGTTCGCATGTATGCAATTTCAGCAGAATAGTCAAATTGCTACAAATTGTCGTTAGATTAAAATTGAATCGTTAAAGTTAATACAACAGCTCGTTTTAAACAGCGTTTTATGCAATTAATGAAAAAATGTATACGTGCGCTGCGGATGACTACGTATTACAAGATCTTGTAATTGTGAGTACGGCTGATGGCAATGTTAAACGCAGGACTTCGGGAAAGTCCGGAGAGCCGACAACCTTGCTTCGGAAGTTGACAGCTTTGGTGTCATCAAAACGAGCAATCCTATGTAGGAAGCATGCACAATAGCGTGACGTTATCAATTGTTGTAAAGGTTGCCATGGTGCTGTTTGAAAACGTACGACGCCGGGCCAATTGTTGGCAGTCAAAGGTAAAGCGTTTTCAAATATATTGGCAGTCAAAGGGTTAACACTCTTCAGAGGCGGATTTAGGGGGGCCCAGGGGGCCCGGCCCCCCCTTTTGTGGGAAAAATTTGGTTGATTATATAGGGAATCACTGAAGCATGACTGGAGCGGGCCGCCTCTTAGGCAGTCAGTGGCCCCCCTCTTATGAAAATTTCTGGATCCGCCACTGACTCTTGCTGCCGGAGACAACTATCTACCAAAATTAAAATGAAGTAAAGTCCGCTTCTGCTTGACGCAAGTTCTATTGAACGTGTCTTAGGTAGACTCTGAATGCAGTGCAAGCTATCATTCAGTCAAAAATTCGAAACGGTTTTGTTCTTTACAGGCGCCAACATTTAAAGAAAAATCTACGGGAAATCTTTCGAACTTGTCGGACTTACCGTTTTATGCATTGTATTCGGAGTTTACTGTACCTTCAGTCAAATCTGCGTTTAGCATGTACTTCGGAATCCGTAATACAATTTCTATACTTACTTTATGTGTTCGGTATTTCATCCATAAGAATTGAACGTATTATATAGTTATTTCATGATTGTGAGGATAAAAGAAAGAACACATGAAATAACGCGGAAAAGGCATTGGGAAAAGGGTTTGGCCAATGCCTAAAGCGCATGCTCGCTGTATACGGTTAGCGACAATCTTTCTAGAATAATTAATTTTCTCTTACTCTCCCCTGCCAATACTGAACATGCCCTAATGGCCTTGTTTTAACTCGGTAACTGGGAACACCGGGTAGAAAAAACCAAATTTTAAAAGCTCTTACTTCCGTGAAATTAGAATACTAGACCTGAAACTACTGAAACGTGTAATACTAGTCCCAGGCTCTATAAATAAACTTTTAAATCCGACAAGAATAGTATGATAGTATAAGCATCTTTATTTTCTTTTGAGTATTTCTAAATAGAGGCGCTAGGGACATAGATTCCGTCCCCCTTTACTTTTGTTTTCTTATTTTTTGTGCTGAAGACTTTTTAATAAATTATTCGTCATCCCTTCGACTGTCATGGATAACAGCCACCACAAATAACATAAGTCAAAATAAAAAGGAAAGTTTAATAGAAAGCAAATTTAATGATTAAAAAAAAGGAAAAAAAGAGAAGCGCCTATGCACATGTTACTTTGATTTTCAAATGGACAGTTGCTGAACTTTTTACGGAGTGTATACTACACAATTTCACCATGAATTTTGGCGTCAGGCGATGATCTCATGTTGTTAGTGAACGACCACATTAACTCTAAGGGTAGGGGGATCCCAAACTTTGAAAGAAAAATATATTTTGATCAGAGAGAAGAAGGGGAAATCTGATAGAGAGTATTTGCCATTAACTTTATTGTTCAGTTTTCAACAAGGAAATAAATAATTTGATGCTAACGTGTAAACTTTTTCATTTGACTTATACTCCATCTGCACATTGAATAAGAGGCATGCAATAGCTGTGATATTGTGATGCGTAAATATAAGTTTATTTTTACACTACATTTAAGAAAAGGTTAAGAAGCATTTTAATTGCAAGGGGTACCAACCTGACGCAGCTTGTATTCCTGTTTGAATACTCAGTTCAACAAATTATACTGTTGATTCATTATAAATCGAAGAATACCAAATTTATTGGATTTCGTGGTTATATTTTGGGTCCTCATTGCTCTTCAGCTTTGTACTTGTTTGGCTTTTTGACTATTTTGATCTGAGCGTCACTGATGAGTCTTATGTAGACGAAATGCGCGTCTGGCGTATCAAATTGTAAGCCTGATACCTTTGAAAGCGCGCCCGGTGTATCAAATTATAACCTGGTACCTTTGATAACTATTCATAGGTGAACCACGAATTTAAATGTTTAACAAAGTACAAATTTTCCTAAGGGTCTCCACAAATTTTGGAAATCCCTCGAAATCAATTATCAACGAAACTATCCACGAACATTGTTATCCATGAAAATAAATGAAGCAACAGTAGTTCACATTATTTCTGGTTATGTTTTTGGTAATATGAATGAAGAACCATTTAAGCACCTGAGATCACCCCCAGATTTTGGTTGGGTTCGTGTTGCTTAGTCTTTAGTTTTCTATGTTGTGTCATCTGTAATATTATTTGTCTGTTTTGGCCATGGCGTTGTCAGTTTGTTTTCAATCTATGAGTTTGACTGTCCCTCTGGTATCTTTCGTCCCTCTTTTAAAGAGGGTTTGAAAAAAGTGCTGGAATTCAACAAATAGCTGTATACCTGTACTTTACACTTTTGTCTGCAAACCTGCTAACCATTGATTTTTTTCATATATATTGTTAACCTGTTGTTTGTCTATAAACTTCCTTTGGCCGGCGAATAAGAGTTGGGCCTCTAGAGTGGGGTCTTATTTGAATTTCCGTTGTAATTTGTACTGTCTTAGATGCATGATATTTTTTATTAGTTGTTAGTGGCTTTGAATAAGCTGTCAGTAACTGCGAGTCCTCTCGGATCTATACTTAGTATCTTTTTGTTTTTGGGATATACAAGTTCCCGACCACGCCCATTCTGTGTTTTTGTTAGATGTATTTCTATTTGTATCAATCTTATGATTTAAGCCTTTTTCAACTGATTTTTCTAGTCCGTTTTTATGTTGTACTGTTTCAACATTGTCCAAGGTTAGGGGAGGGTTGTGATCCCACCAACATGTTTAACCCCGCCACATTCTGTATGTATGTGCCTGTCCCAAGTCAGGAGCCTGTAATTCAGTGAATGGCGTTTGGTGGTGTGTTACGTATTTGTTTTTCGTTCATTTGTTTGTACATGAATTAGGCCGTTTTTTTTTCTCGTTTGAATTGTTTTACATTTGTCATTTAGGGTCTTTTTATAGCTTGGATTGCGGTTTGGACTTTGTTCATTGTTGAAGACCGTACGGTGACCTATAGTTGTTAATTTCTGTGTCAATTGGTCTCTTGTGGAGAATTGTCTCATTGCAATCATACCACATCTTCTTTTTTATATGATCATCCAACACCAGTGTTCGTTACTCTTTTATTTGGGAAACTACTTAACAGAATGACTTCAAATGTAATATGTTGAATATATTTTTAATCTATCAGCAACCTACTCCTGTTTGCCGATTTATTTTATACGTTGAATATGTAGAATGAAACTTTTTTTTTCATAAACAGTCGTGTCAGCAAACCAATCCAATCAAAGCTTACAACACAAATGTGTGTCTGTCTTTAAGTTGCATTCGTTTGATAGCAGAAGAGAGGCAAAATATAAGGGAGGTATATATATCAAAACTCATAAATCGAACACTGTAAACGCCATGGAAAAATACGGAAAACAATTGAAAGACAAACAGTGCGACACAGAATCAACATAACAAATTAGTTACTACTGTAAGTGCCTTTCCCAAATCAGGAGCCTGTTATTCAGTGATTGTCCTTTGTTGCTGTGTTATATTTGTTTTTCGTTCATTATTCTGTTCATAAATTAAGATGTTAGTTTTCTCGGTTGAATTGTTTAACATTTGTCATTTCGGGGCCTTTTACTGGCTGACTGTATATTATTGGCTTGTTTTGCTCATTGTTGAAGGCCGTACGTTGATCTATAGTCGTTAATTTCTGTATCATTTGGTCTCTTGTGTAGAGTTGTCTTATTGACAATCATACCACATCTTCTTTTTTTATAATAACAAGTAGATTTATATATTGTCTGTGAAATAATCGTTATAAAAAAAACACAACAAATTATTTAGAAAATAAAAAAACAACATTAATGATTTTTACGGTAACAAATTGAAACTGAGTCATTCATTTGTACTTTTTTACTAATTAATATGTAGTTAACTAAGTTATATTTTGCTCTGTTAAATTTTGAATGATTTTGTGGTTAAAAAATTACGTCAAACTATCACATAAACAATGCATGCTAAGATGTGTTGGATTGATTTTTTTTTCTATTACAATTCAAGGTTTTTAAAATAAAAAATGACACGAAACAAATTAAAATAAATAATTTGTTGTTAAAGGCATAGAAAGGACAACAGGAGTTACTAAACATTTTGAACGGCGCTACAAACCAAACCCACCACCAATATCCAACACTGAATGCATCAGGGTCAACTAACAATTTTTGACAAACGACATATTTCTTAAATATAAAGAATGAAATTGCCAATATAGTAATTACTATGATAATTAAAGCCAATGATCTAACAGTACTTACAACAAAGAAGAAACGTAATAATAACAAACAGACAATACTTCATGGTAACAGTACTAAGTCTCTGTTAACAAGTAGTTTTAAATAGATAAGCATAACATTTGCACTCAAATGTGATAATTGTTTCGACCTAATGATTGACATCAACGATAAAAGGGATCGCATTCACATATTAAGATAAAGATAGGAGTGCATTCATTTAGTTAAACCTTCGATGAACTGACAGCTCAACAATATCTTCATATCATATAACGTAACACCACCCTTTAAACAGTCAAAGCATTTCACGTGCATATATTACCCATATGTCTAAATCCAATATAACAAGAACCCGTGTTACTACTGCTCTAACCTGTTTTGAACATATATATAGTATAACTATTTCAACACAGGGAAATCTTAAACGTCACTCGAAAAGAAATATATCTGTATTCGGCAAAAGCTTTCTGAATTTTCGGTACTCAATGCCCTTCAATTTTTTAAAACATTATTTCACCATTTATACCTTTTTATTTTAAGCGTTACTGATGATTATTTTGTGGACGAAATACGCGTCTGGCGTACACAATTGATGAGTTTATTCTCTATCAAAATAAAATACATATGAGAGATTATAAACAAGCTGATCACTGCTGTGACATTCAGCTGTTTGATAGCATTTCATAACCTTGAAATAAAAATAGTAATTGATACACACTGAAAATATAATCTGAGGGTAAATCACCTTGCAAACATTGTACAAAGAACATACATTACACACTCAAACTTAAAGAACTAAGACACGATATTGAAGAAAAAAAAAAAAATCAGAAGTGTGGAATTTCATTTGACTCAACAAAAGAAAATATAAAGAAAAACACTAGGGGCTTATGTTTTTTTTAACCTCTTCTTATCCAACTTTTCAAAGGAGGGTATGATGGTGGTTATGTACGTCTCATATTTTATAATTGAAACAAAGAGAATCAAAATAAAATTTGTTTTCGAATTATCAGTGAATAGATGTACATACATGTCATATCAAACGTTAAATGTCACTTATTAGACATTTTCCCTTTTCATTAAAGTTAAACTTACATGTACCACAACTGAATGATTTTAAGGCGTTAATTTTTTTCCAGTAATAGGTGTATTACAGTTTAGCGACATCAGATATCTGGTCAGCTCACACTTGATGAAAAGAATGGAAATTGTACGTGTTTAGCAAGTCATTTGTGATCTTAATATTTTCTAAACATGACATCTGTGAAAAAAGGAATAATAGCAGTTTTTATAAATACTATGATATGTTTTTAGATGGTTTCTTTGAGAATATCTTTATTTCTTATCAAACCTTACAAAGTGGAATGATACAGAGAACACAATTTCAGTAATAAATCAACATCTAGGAGACAGATGTCAGCCCGGATCACACAACCCTTTATTAAACATTTTTGATAAATTTGTAGAGTTTCGAAAGTATCGATTTTCTTTAACAGGTCATACGATCGCCGAAATTAAATTCGTTTGGACGTTTGAAAAAAAAATTCTAGAATTAATAAATTTCGTATGTTGGCAAATTTCCTGTATGACATTATGCAATGAAATTCGTCCCAAACTTCATTCAAGTCGCAAAATGTGCAGATTCTATTTTGACATTGGATATTTTGTCATCTTCCCTGTTGAATTAATAGCTTGTGATTTGTTATCACTAACTTGAAGATATCAATTATTTCTTTTTGTATCTTAAACATTAATTTAACTCTAAATAAATATAACTCTAAAATTTAATTTTTTGTTTGAAAAGTCCGTAGCAAAGTGATTTTGACAGGTTTCCATTTCGATATGCCAATTTTGTGCATATTGACCTTTCATATCATGAACAACAGTTTTTACCATGTTTGTTGATAAAAGTTTGTGAATTTTACATATATGTTAATCCACAACTATTGGGTATATTTATTATGCTAAAACGAAAAGTAGATCCGACATTATTGAAAACATTCAATTGATTAATCAGTTTGTATGACATAGAGGACAGGTTTGAACTTCTACTTTTAATCAATTTTGTTCAAAAGATCTTCTTGTTTTTATTTGTATTTCGAGAGGAAACCTTACACGTTCGCCATATACCATAAACGACGGTGTTGACGATTTAAATTGTAAAATCAACTTGAAATACTTTAAGTGAACCCTTTTGATAATATTGTTGTAACCTGTTCCCCAGATTTTTGGTCTTTAACATCACTTTCAGCGCTATATCGTGGTTGTCATTTTAGATTAGTGGAAGAAGCAGGAGTGCCCGTAGAAATCCACCGATCTTCGATAAAATGACAACCATAGCCAAGTACAATTGGTATCGAACGCATCTTCCACGTGTGAGCCTCGAACCCCCAACCTCAGTGTTGACAAGCTTGACAAGACAGATTCATCAGGTTTATATATTTTGTTTACGTTGTTGACTATTGGATTCTGTTTATCTGCATTTAAAAGTAGACATGTAATTAAGTGGTTGTCGTTGGTTCATGTCTGTCGTATTTGTTTTTCGTAAATTGAATTGTATAGATAAGGCCGTTAGTTTTTCTCGTTTGATTTGTTTCACATGTATCTGTCGGTGCCTTTTTAGCTGACTATACAGTATGGGGTTTTGTCATTTTTGAAAGCAGTATGGTGACATACTATTGATTTTACCTTCGTCATTTTAAGTCTGATCGAAATTTGTGTCATTGGCAGTCATTTTTGTAATGACGAGATCAACATACTGACTTAAGGATGTAGTCATGTCAAGTTAAGGAATTTTTGTCAGATGTTCTGACTCCTTGGGTTTTTCTTACGATACTGGGTAAAATATTTTGCCCCATATCACCCACTTTTCTTTTCATAGAAAACTTCAATAGCTCATAAAAGGTTATTACCCAAACTTAAGCAGATTCTAGATTTATTTTCTAACGATTTGAGACCCAAATAATGCCAATGCTAAATATAAGGTTAAAGTCCAAGTCAGTCTTGTCCCGCCAATTTTTAAAAATCAAATATCTCGAAAAAGATTTCCATAACCTATCAATATTTTTAGCTTATTTTGTTAAACAAACTATTATAACTATACACACGTTAATGTCCTTGTAAACAATATGTTACTCAATTTTATAAACGTTTTCATTGTTTTATTTTAAAGCTTGTTTACTGAAAAACTAAAGATTGTCGAAGCAGCATTTGGCTGAGTGTCTTTTTTCTATCGATATTCCGCTCGACTATATAACACAAGGCAATCTTTATAAAAATTTAAACGAGCCTCATCTTCTTAAAAGTTTCTCAAGTCAGAAAATTATAGGCAAGGAACTTGTTTGTTATTGGATAATGTTTCTCATTTTAAAAGAATTTGATTGTATTTGTTTTCAAGATTGTCAAACTTATATCTTATCAAAACTTTTATGGTATATCATGGTGTTATTATTAGATTTATTAAGTAGGAATTGGGGGATAAGTGAGGAGTCAACGCAATTATATAGGAAATAGGAATAATTATTCAGCGTTTCAGAATCTAATGTATACGACCTGATTTTCAAAATAAAGACACAAACTTAGTATGTTAATCTGTGTTAAACTGTAATTAATGTCTCAAAATAGACAATATAAGAGTTGTCTCTTTTTACTTTTACAAAAAAAAAAATATGTTATGTTTATCAATATGATTGTTGAAAAAATTTGATTCATGAACCAAAATTACTATTTACTTCAACGTAAAATGTGTTCTCTACCCTACGTAATAGAATTTTAATTATATCGGGTTTTTTTAGGGCTTTGATAAAAATGCAAACCATACTTTTTGTATTTATGTGTTCGATTAATTTGGTGTTCTGTGTAATTAACGATTGTCCACAGTACAATAAACCAAAAATAAGTGATGGCGAAGATGCAGCTGATTCTTTTCTGACTTTCAATGCAAATTTACTGTTTGTACATGGAAATCAAGCGGGCAGACTTGCCAAACTCCCTGGTGCATTGCTGCAAGAACATGCTGATGTTGTATTTCTAAATGAAGTAAGTTTTAAACAATTTAGTAAACAAATTTCTTTTTTTAAATCCGATCAGCTTGAGGACCGGTTTTGTAAAAATACCAATTGGTTAGAGGGGATCAATTTTTTCTATATGTAGTGATTTAATTAGAAACTTCTATGTCCTCCATTTCTTCATAAAATTTATCGTGATTAAAAAAAATATGCATTTGAAATTTGAAATGACCATCTAACGTATACAGTATTAAACTTGGCTGCTTTTCTGTAAGATCCTTAAAACACAATTCATATTTACCCTCTGTTTTGTCTTTAAAATTGATTATTTTATAAACACATCCGATCAACAATTTCAAAATTTTATAATTGTCTAATTTGCAATCACACCACCCTTTCCATTTTTTTAACCGATCGACGGTGTTTAAATTTAGGATTATGTTTCCTTTATCTTTTACAATTCTTAATTGAAAAATCAAACTTTATAATTTTAATAAATATCTTTACACAAGTATGTAGGTCAGTGGTTTTTGTTTACTTTCGATTTATTCTGCCATGCAAAACTAATAACACAAACACAACTGTATCACAGCTTGATTTATCGTAGTTGCCATTTTTACGTGATTTTCAACTGCCATGCTGCACTCTCTTGTGTTTTGCATTTGATGTGATTCCTACCTATTTTATTTATCAATTAATGGATGTGTTTTGTTCTTAAATTTTGGAACAATACATAATTTTTATATTTGTATCCTCAAAATATACTTCTAGACCATGTGTTGTCTGTTTTTCGTTGTTCTTGTTTTTTTGTCGGTTTTATCCGGATTCGTTGGTTGTTGTTTGTTGATGTGATATGTCGTACTGTGCGGTATTTTGAACGATTCTTGTTTTTCCTATTCATGCAGTATTCTGTTTAAGTTACCGGCTACTTATTTCGGTACCGAAATGTTCATAACATATGTAATTTAAACTCACCGTTGATAAATGAAGAAATTATTTAGATACTAAGGTTCCAATCTCCCTTAGGGAAAGTCAACCGTAGATGTATTTTGCGATTCTGATCATTTTGTACGTACTTACGCACCCAAAGCTTTCAAATGTTTAGCTTTGAGCGTTCATGGTGAAGGTAAATTCATAAAAGCGCTTCGGACCCAAAACATTTATAACGTTGTTATTTCATTGGGTTGATACAGCTGCTGATAGACTGTTAGTCACCGAGGGTATCACCAGCCCTGTAGTCAGTGCTTCAGTAATGTCATGATATAAAACATACTTAGTTTAAAATGTCCCGATGATTGATTAAGAAATTATTGATAAACTAAGGTTCAAATTTCCTAAGACAAAGTTGATCTTAGATTAATTTCGCCATTCTGTTAAGGTTCTGCGTCTTTACACATTTCTGGTGATGGTAAATTAAGAAAAGCGTTTCGAACGCACGAAATTCAGTTTCATCAATTAGTAAAAACCTGACTAATCTCAATTTGATTTATAATCTGATTCTGACCAATTGTCCACTTCATATATAAAGACTGAAATATCAGTGCAATATCAATTACACACTGGCGGATGTCCAACAGACAGTCCGGAAAAAGCATATAGGTTTCACTTTGTAAATACAGCTGTTTCACAAACCACGCCTCCTTTGGGGAGCTGTATAATATTCCTAGATATTTTGTGTTGTTTACATACTGGTTCCCAGATATGATCTCTATTTTTAATCTCACAAAGACATAACTTAGGAATGTTACCAGTATAAATACACATGGATAGCGGCCAAATTGTGAATTCCGAGGAAGATCCAACGTGAAGGGAGGGGTAACACAGAATTTTAGTATAAGTTAAAACTTTTAGAAGTTCGGTGCATATAAATGTTGAAAATATGCCGCTCAGCTCTATGTTTTTACCTTTGAAAAAAATAGTAGTGCATTTGAACTTTCCATTCTAGGATATAATTTTTTACGAAACTTCATAGTAAAAGTGGCACAGTTTTAGTCGTAAAAGGAGTTTCTATGGGAAATAGTATTGTCTATATTTACAGAAGTGGAACCTATAGGTAGCATATGTTTGTTAATTCAATACTTGTGTATTTAGCTTCTGGAGTTATTTTTTTCAATATGATTATTAGGAGTCACACATTATACATATTAATCATATCATACAGTAATTAAAAAAAACATCATTGTTATGACCATAAATGCCATCCCTTATTTGTGCTGAAAATCGACTAATTATTATTTAATATTGTAAACCCGGTCAAGATTTGCTCTTTATTTACGAAACGTTATTTTTTTAGATAAGGTTAAACGTATCATTCAGTACTTGCATTTTATAAGTCAATGTTAGTATAATGTTTTCAAATGATTATTATGGATCTTAATTTTCTTTCTATTAATTGATAAATATAAGAAGACCCAAATCGTTATAGAAAACAGATACCTGAAATGTTATTGTCATCTGAAACATGTGAAAATTTGTAAATAAACTCATCATAGATACCAGGATTAAAATTTTATACGCCAGACGCGCGTTTCGTCTACAAAAGACTCATCAGTGACGTTGGAATCAAACAAGGGAAAAAAGGCCAACTAAAGTACGAAGTCGAAAAGCATTGAGCCCCCAAAATTCCGACAGGTCTAGAAATTGACACAATCAGGTTCGGTTGAGAACAAAACTTGATGTCAAAAGAGATGATTTCAGTTCCCCAATTGTGAGCATTTAATTTCTATATAGCAAGACCCAAGAAGCGCCTGCATAACTCAGTTATTACGATATTTTAGATTTTGCAGTTCCTATAATGATTTCGTTGATAGAGGGTTGCTGCTTACAAGAAAGCTATTGAACCAAGAGTTCCAAGAGTGGTGATTTTGAAAACATCCCTTCTAAT
The DNA here is from genome assembly GCF_021869535.1 of Mytilus californianus. Taxonomy (NCBI): domain Eukaryota; kingdom Metazoa; phylum Mollusca; class Bivalvia; order Mytilida; family Mytilidae; genus Mytilus; species Mytilus californianus. The sequence goes on from NW_026262626.1 coordinate 16,798,311, forward strand.
ATTTTATTGACGTAATCACTAGTTTGTTGACCGTAATGGAGTATCTGTTTCATAGATGACGACAGATATGTTCCAGATGTCGTAACGACACTCCCCAGTCCTCTTTTCGGTTTTGGTGGTGTTAATGTTGTTCTGCTTTTAGTTTTCTATGTTTTGTTAATTATACTGGGGTTTGTCTTTTGGTCGTTTTTCATTTTTTGTAATTGCATTGTTAGTTCTTTTTCAACTTATAAGTTTGAATATCAATTTGGTATCTTTTGCCTCATTTTTACACTGTTATATCTATCATTGAAGATCAATTTTTTACCTTGTATAATTCATTTTATTAATTTCATTGTTTTGTATTAACTGTTACGTTCTTAATTTAAACATTTGGAAATCAGTTGAAAATAATACCAAGCTATCAGAGATCTTTTCCGCACCTCATTTGATAGCTCTTACGCAACCACATAGTCTGAGGAATTTGTTAGTGCAGGTTGAAGTGTCTCAACTAAGTACAAGTATTAATTATGGAGAATGCAGCTTGTGTTGTGACAGCCCGTTGCCTGAAGATGCCTGAAGATGCATCATTATCATCAGTTATTTTCCACCAAAAAAGAATTAAAGAAATTCTGCAAAAAATTGAATGTGATATACATTTCATAATGTTCAGTTTGTGGTCTCCAATATTTTGGTGATTCAAAGCAGACATTCTACAAACGCCTCAATGGCCATTCGAGTGATATCACTAAGAAGCCACGTATCCCAGATAGCCAACACTTCAGACATTCGAACAACACACTTGACGACTTAAACCCTAGTGATTGAACAAAACATTCTGTAGATTGATACCCAGTGAGAGGTTCGGGAAAGGTTTCTTGATAAAAGAACCAAAATGGGGTTCATCCAAATGACAACAACAGGAAGTATGGAACGCCTCAGCTGTCTTATGTGGAACTCTGATATTACTTTATGTTGTTTTATTATTGCTTGATGATATTTTGTCTTTACTAAATATGGTTTTGACATTACGTAATGATGTTTTGATATAACTCAATATGGAATAGTCATTACTTAATGATATTTCGATATTACACGATATGGTTTCGTATTGACTTGATATAGTTTTGTCATTACTCAATATGGTTTTGTCATTACTCGATGTGGTTTCACCATTATTTAATGTGGTTGTGTCATTAGTCAATGTGGTTTTAACATTACTTGATGTGAATGTGACTTAACGTTATGTAGTTGTTTCATTACATGATGTGGTTTTGTTATTTTGTAATGATGATTTGCCTATTCTTTATATGGTTTTAACATTACGTAATGATATTTCAAAATTTGACGATTTAACACTACATGATGTGTTTGTTTCGTTATTTGATGTGGTCCTGTCATTCTTTGATGTGGTTATCCCATTACTTGATGAGGTAAAACCACGTGACCAATTCGGAAAAAACCTGTTCTATTTTTAGATAGATTTCCATGTTGTATGTGCCTTGGATGAGTGTGGCCATCCATCGAATTAGAGTTCAAATTAAAGTTAGGGTTACGGTTTGAGTAGAACTTTGAGTTAGTCTCCGATTCCGAATTCAAGTCATTATTAGAATTAAAGTTTTAGTTAGCATTAGTTTCGAGTTGTACTTCAAGTTTGAGTCACATTTAAAGGTCGAGTTCTAGTTACACCATTAAAGGAGTAGGCCCAGTAAGACCCCTTTTTGACCCCAAAATATAGCAGTTTTACAAAATTGTTAAAATGTAAATTTTTAGCTATTTATTGGAAAGAAGAATACTTCTGTTACATACATATTGGCTGTTTTTGACAATACAACGCACATGTATCCGGTACTAGCATCATTAAGTCATGCTAAATTACTGAAATCTTCGAAATTTTAGCATTTTGGTTAATTTTTAGACGGTTTCCGTCTGAAATGGTAGTGGCCGCATTTGTGTTCATTCTTAATATTTAAATGTAAGTTGTATTTGATGATAATACATAACATTTATAAAGGTTGAGAATGAACACGGATGCGGCCACTTTCATTTTTGACAAAAACCATTTGAAAAGTGACATATTATGGCATATTTGATAGATTTTTCATATTTAAGCTTGAATTTGAGCGTCTTTAATGACTAAATCAGTTCAAATCTTTCACATAAACTAATTGAATAGATTGAAGTAGACACTTAAGTGTTAAAAAAATGTCCAAAATCTTTCATCAGATGAACCTGAATTTTGAGGCCAAAATCGGCCCTTACCGGACCTACTCCTTTGAGTCACTTTTTTGAGTTTGCATTTGAGTAAGATTCGAATTTAAGTCTCATTTAGATTAATTAAGATTTTGAGTTGAAATTCGTGCTATCGTATATGAGTTCGTAATTAAATTTCTATCGCGGAACAAGGACTTTTGCTCGGGATTCCGAAAAGAGGGCTCCGGGGTATGCGTACAAAAGATAAACATTGTTACAGTATACAAAACGCAACATAGAAGTTGAAATAAAGTTAGATGTGGTGTGATTGACAATGAGACAACTATCCACCAGAGTTTAAATGCAGTGGATGTAAGAAATCATATATAGGCAACCGTACAGCCTTCAACACACCATATAGTCAGCCATAAAAGGCCACCATGCACCATGTGAAAAAATTCAAACGAAAAAACAAACGGTCTTATTTATATTTAAACAATCTACAAAAAAAAATGACACGCATTTATACAACGACAACAATTGAACTTCGTGCTCCTGACTTGGGGCAGGTACATAAAGAAAGTGCACGTGGCGGAGTTTAACATATATGTGAGCGCTAAATCCTAACCTTACATCGGACTGTTACACTTGTGTAACAGCACAACACGAGAAAAAAATGTAAACTAGACAAAGTGATGCCCCGCACTCAACTCATTTAACCGCTTATACCCCAAAAATGACCAAAAAAAAGTTCAGTTATCTCCCAAAAGAGCAAAAGATAATAAAAATATAAACCCTGACCACATGCACCACTTCAATATATGCACAAACAGCCAGCAGAGCGAAAACTTCCTAGCATTCAAACTGTAGGAGGAGTTATCTGGAAACGCTCTTCTTATGCAAGTAAATTTCCCAAAAAATTACAAAGTTCAACTATCTCCCAAAAGAGCAAATAATAATAAACATTAAACCCTGACCACATGCGCACCTTCAATATATGTACAAACAGACAGTAAAGAGAAAACTTCCTAGGATTCAAACTGTAGGAGGAGTTATGCGGAATAACTATATACCAATAATGGGACGGACAAGGGTAAAACAATATGCCCCCTCCCCCCAACTTTCAGTTGCGGTGGCATACAAAACAGTTTCATTTGGCTGACTCAATAGATCGGTATGACTGGGTAATATAAATCCATCGGGGTGATCTCGGATGCTCCAGAAAGGCACCCGTCGTGTTATTCGAGAAAGTACAAACCCAGTGATTTGGTTTTATTTGGTAGTTCACATTCAAGAAAAAGATGACGGTATTATGGTTACGACCACTGGAACATGTCCGTCGTCACATGTGAAACAGATATTCCAAAAAGTTTATTTTTCAATTAGTGCGAGGTAGATCAGGGAATTCAATTGATTACAAATAAAAGAATGATATTTGTATAAGTTCAAATGATCATTTACGCTAAAAAAAAATTCGGAGAATTCTTTTTTTATAGTATTGATGCTTTGTCGCTAAGTCCGAGCCCCCACCCCCCGTTTCCCTGTAACTTTAGTGTGAGTTGATTTAAAGTGCTTCATTTGTTAACATTAAAGTTCAAGTCGTTTGATTTGTGTCGAGCCTGCGACATCAATGTAGCGGAGGTGAGACCCAACAAACCTATATTTCGTCGTCGATAGTGGCGTCGGCGTCTCCATCTCCATTTTTTTTTATTTCTATTGAGTTTAACCTTTCATTATACATGTAACTAAATACGTATGCCATTATAATTTTGTACTTTTAGAATATCATACTGTATTTGTTTACCTCAACTATTGTATCTGTATTTATATTGTATGTTTCTCTGTAAACTTGTAATTAGTTTTTAGAGAATAAAGTATCTATCTATCTATCTATCTATCTATAGATCGTTAGGTTTCTAGTTTTTTACATTTTTCATTTCGGGACCTTTTATAGCTTACTATAGGGTATGGGTTTTGCTTATTGTTGAAAACCATACAGTTTTGTTTTAGTTAAATAAAACCGAATTAAACTGTTTTAACATGATAAATTTGTAAACCTCCATGAAGTGTTTTAAAACTTGTATAGGAGTATAGGAGTTATTCCTCAATTTCATGAAAAAGCATCTACAGAAAAACATTTTTTTTTAATTTTGTTTTTACCGATAAATGTATAGATAAATGTACAGCCGATCAACATGACGCTTTTACACTTACAGCAGCAATATCAGGCGAGACATAGGGTTCCGTGGAATATTTTACAAATTTATTACAAAAATACTGCTTCCGTTTGAGAACTTAGTATAAAAACAACAAGACAAAGTGGTTTTGGGAACATCACAATTATGTAAGAAATACTGTAAACTTTTTAATATTTGTTTTTCTTATTATTGTCTGCCGGTTACCTTTTTCATGATAAATAACTCTGAACAACCACGCGAACTTTAATTTGAACTTTAACTCAATGGATAGCGATACCCATCCAAAGCACATTAAACAAATGATATATTGAAATCTGTTTAAAAATAGAACATATTTTTTTAAGATTTGGTCACGTGGTTTTACCTCATCAAGTAATGGGATAACCACATCAAAGAATGACAGGACCACATCAAATAACGAAACAAACACATCATGTAGTGTTAAATCGTCAAATTTTGAAATATCATTACGTAATGTTAAAACCATATAAAGAATAGGCAAATCATCATTACAAAATAACAAAACCACATCATGTAATGAAACAACTACATAACGTTAAGTCACATTCACATCAAGTAATGTTAAAACCACATTGACTAATGACACAACCACATTAAATAATGGTGAAACCACATCGAGTAATGACAAAACCATATTGAGTAATGACAAAACTATATCAAGTCAATACGAAACCATATCGTGTAATATCGAAATATCATTAAGTAATGACTATTCCATATTGAGTTATATCAAAACATCATTACGTAATGTCAAAACCATATTTAGTAAAGACAAAATATCATCAAGCAATAATAAAACAACATAAAGTAATATCAGAGTTCCACATAAGACAGCTGAGGCGTTCCATAAGGAAGAGTCAGCAGTTTTCATTGAAGGAGGAGTTGCAACAATTATATATATATATATATATATATATATTTACATTTACTACCTTTTGACCTTTATGAATGTGGTAATACGCAGCCACGTCAACATATTTTTTATAAGGTGCGATATTTCAGATTACAACTCCTTGTTTAAAATTGTCTAGTACGAGTGAGCTAATTGTTACAAATGAACTGATATTTGCTGAAGTTGATCAAAATATTGACACAGAAGAAGGTTATATACCTGTCGATACAAATTTATAACACCTTGTTTATGTTGTTCGTATATTTCTTTCTGATATCAGTATCGTTGCACATATGATAAGCCTAATAGATATATTCTTGTATGTACTTTTATAAAAATTCATGTTTATTTGTTTGATACTTATCTATGCCTCATTTTGTATACTTTCAGGTATTTTCACAAGATGATATATGGACTACATTTAACAAAGTTAGACAAGAGTATCCGAACGTTTACAGCTCCATTCACGATGGAACGACAAATAACTTATTAACTGCAAATTCATCTCCTTGTCCGTTCTTTTCATCATTATTAATTTTGAGTTGCATAACAAGAAAATGCAGTGACAAAATCACCGTTAATGAACTTACAGAATGTGACATTAAATATGGATGCAATGCTTGGAAACAAATGAATCAAGAGTGCATTATCTGTGTCGGAGCTACAGGACTTGCAAATGCGTTTTCATGTTTTTCAAAACGACCCAAACATAATGTTGCTGGTAATATGATTCTTAGTAAATCTCTAGCAACAAAAGCAAAATCGACATTATTTGTAAGGGATAAACAGGTCTACAGACATGGACAACTAATTGTTGAAGTATGTAGCACGTCTTATAGCATTTCTGCTCTTTATCAAAGACATTATAATCTTCATTATCACCTCTTTTGAAATATCCTATTTTGACAGACGCCTGTTTTATATGTACCTTCGACGTTAATGATTTATAATACGTTACTTGATTGGATTAGGTTCACTCCAGCTGTCAACATCTAATATCATTAATGCAGTCATTTTCTTGATATCCTTTGAAAAACTACATTTTGTTTTCTTCTTTATCTCCATTCATAGTTGACATTATCCACCTCGTACTTGTATCTTTGATAATTGTTTGGTTTATTTAATAAAGACGTTTTATAGCATTGGATTAAACATAGGGGAAACATTGTTGATACCAAAGACATTATCAAACATTAAAACTGCCATTGATTATCATTGTGTTTACAAAAACGATGGAACATAATTGTAAACATCAAAGGATGTAGTCATTCTAATTTTCAATCAAAAGTATGACCAATATATAGCTTAAAGTTTTCGGAGTTCTTTGCTAAGAGGTTAGTGCATGTTAGTGCATGAAAGAATGGGTATGTGTGGGTTTGTGTGTAAAGGGAGTAATTACAATACACCATTTTGTCTCCAAGTTTCAGAGTTGCCCCCTTTAGCCACCAAATATTCAACACTTTGTATTAATCATCATGTACTTATGGTGCTTTTTTTTTTATTTCATTGAAGATTGCTGGACGTACTATTGTTTGCACAAAAATGCAAACCGCTTTGAATAATGCTTATTACGAACGTAAGAATGTCTACATTTATTTATTTTTTGACACATTTTCTACGAGATATCAAACAAATAAACTTATATTCATTTTATTGGTAGGAAAATAAAAATTAAAAAATTTTGTAGGGCTGTCACGTCCCTTGTGTCAATTTTCTACCAATAAAGCATGTATGTCTAGTATGATGATACGGATGGGGTTTACAGAATAGAGAATAATATGTTCAAGTTGCAGAATTATGATTAAACAAATTTTAAGAGAAATAGGCTAAAAATGACAAATAGAGAAAAATAGGCTTCTTATTAAAATAAAGAGAAGAGAAAAATAAAGAATACAGAAATGAAGGACGCCCACCCAGACCCTCCAGTATTCTAAAACATTTACTGAAGATTGTTTGTAAACTTTGTAACAAAATGCAAAATACTAATTTAGATATGTAACCAAGGAGTTTTCTACTCAGTGTTATTCAATAAAGAAATTGTATTGCATCTATGTTTCTCAAGGGTATATGATATATTATTGATTGCGGTTTAACGCCACTTACAACACTATATCGCTATTTCGCGGCGGTCAGTTTTTATTGATCAAGGAAGCTGGAGTTCCCGGAGAGAACCACCGACCTTCGGTTGGAAAACTGACAATCCTAGTCAATTAAGATTGGAGTCGAATGCACCTGCCACGTGCAGGATCCCAACTAACAACCTCAGTATTGACAGGCTAGTCATACAGTAGTTCGACAAAAACAGGCATGATAAGTTGTTATGTTTAATATTTATCTTCGAATAGCTGAAACAAAGGAACTGTTTTCCTCATCTTGGGCTGTAGAGAATTTCTCACAAGCTAAGTGCATATTGTCAAACTTCGAACAGCAAGAAAAGGTCATACAGATGAGGGATCTTGAGTGTGGACCGGCAATTCCCTCAGATAACATTAGAAAAGAACACGAACGTTAGCAGATTAGCAAACTTCGTTACATTACATTGGGAGCCAACTTTGTTTCCTACTAAAATTGTTAGTTAAGGCGGACGGGATTTTGCCGAGATTTTAAGTTCCGTGCGAAAACGTTTTCAAACTTGTACGACATAAGTTGCTATTTACAATTACAACAGGATTTATCTGTTTACTCAATCTGTAAAATGTGTAAATAGTTCATGGGCACACACACAAACACACACTTAAAAGGTTTTTTCCCCGAAGCATATAAAAGGCTTGACTAATAAAACACTTGATGACTTAAAACAAATTACAGTACATGTCTATGAAGATCGGCTTTGGATTGTTTCTTGTGCGGGCGAAATGTTGTATCACATTTTCGAAAGACGACTTCAGATTTGCTAGGAAAGAAAGGGGATTTTTATAAGTTTTTTAATAGTCTTTTTAACAACCCCATGGTTTGCACTGCATATGCATTTGTTATGTCTTTCCTTGTGAAAAACCTCGTTCTGAACAAATTAATAATTTTGCCATATGGATATGGATATGTAATACTTTCATAGATGTGTTCAAATAAGTCCCAATAATTCTATAATATTGTACACATGAAAATAAATAAAAAAAGAATGCTACATTTGGATAAAAAGAAATTCACTTAAAAAGATCAGCCCAAAATAATGCAAAATAGAAGAAAAAAAAAACGAAAAGAAAAACAGACTCAAAACACTTCATAGCTTTATTAAATTATTAGAGACAGCTTCACACTGTTATAAGTCCCATCTGTCTAGTATCGACAAGAAAGCATTATAAACAGTTCTGTCATAATCCTGGATTTTACTCTTGCTACTGGGTTTTGTTTAGATGACGGATAATGCAAACATAAAAAACAATAGTTACTCAGTCAGAAAACCAATACTTACTCGAATTGTTTGTTTTTACTACTATGTTTACTTAGTTGTACATGGACTTATTGTAGTTGACAGGAATGTATGATATTTTGTACTTCCTTTTAAATTGATAAACAACAAGTCTACAGTTGGGTAGATTCAGAATTTGAAATACATGTATAGTATGCATGCGTGTCTGTCAATGAAAACATATATAGGATGAACTTAATTCAGATGTCAGTTTGGTCTTGTTGTTGTAGGGTTGCTTCCTAGGACTTCGCGAACGTTTACTATATTTCTCTAATATGTATACTTAGTAAGTTAAGACCTGTATTTACTTATTATATATGTTAATGTATTTTATATAATGTATTTAAAATTGCAAATGTTAATATCAATGTAATTTTGTTTTAGCGAGTTCTTGGTGGCCAATACAATGTGATAGAACTTTCGAATAAGTTGGGTGTTAAATGTACCATAGCATCGTAATGTTGTAGATTGATAAAAGAATGTGTCATGTATACCATGCCAAATAAAGTGTTTATCAGCAAACATATATTTCTTTTGTTTTCTTTCCATGTTGCAAATAATTATTCGACAGTTAAATTATCAACAAACCATACAAAGGTATGCAAACAAACTAAAATATCTTAATCGTTTATAACCTGCCCTCTAGAAAAATATATAGATTTAAAGAAAGAATTTAAAAAGATAATTCAAACCTTTGCCAAAATAAATTCAATTGATGTAGTTATAAAAACCAACTGCTGATAATTCGAAAATACTTTGCATGCCAATAGGTACCTTTAAGGTGAGGTCAGAAAGAACAATATTTTATTATAGATTTCGCCTGTACATTTTATGATCTCTAAATTGATCACCTGTACATTATTGTACTATCTTTAAAAGAATTCAACTTCCAACCAGTTCATTTTCATACAAAACGTTTGAAAAAAAAATCTCCGTCATCTGCAATCATTGAGACATATGGGAAACTAATTGAAAATAATTGCTACGGATAACTTTTTCAGACAAACACTATTAGATCGAAAATGGAAGATCAAAGTTGATTCCTTGATTAAGACACACATAATATAAATCGAATCATACTAATTATTATATGAAGGTCTGGATGGGGGTTCTTCATTCTATATTCTTTAATTTGCTAGGCTATTTTTTTTCAATTCTTTATACTTTTTGCCCATTATTCTCTATTCTTTATATCTTAGCACCTCATTATTATTTATTCTTTATTTTTTTGGTCCATTTTTCTCTATTCTTTTATACTTTTTTGTCCCTTATTGTCTATTCTGTAAACCCCTATTCACACCATCTTTTATCCTTTTCGACAAAAGGTCATTGGCAAAAATGAAAATATGAAATACAATCATAGATTCAAAAATAAGAAGATGAAGTTTGATTGCAAATGAGACATCTATCCACCGGAGATGGGGTCGATTACTTTAAAATGTAATCGATTAAATTACAATTACTTTGCTAATTCAGTGTAATCGATTACATTACAATTACACCTAAATTCCAATGTAATTGATAACATCAGATTAGTTTTTTTAAGTAATCATGATTACTTAAAGATCACTTATGATTTCATTTTATACTGTGGTACTAAAAAAAAATGTTTTTTTATCATTTGATCCTCACATAATAAAGCTAATCTGAGTGAAAAATTGTGTTTTGGATATTTTTAGTATAAATATGTTATTTATAACAGCTCAGAAGAGGAGCAGTGTAAATTTGTATTGTTTGGTGACATAATTTTATTTGACAGATTTACTTTAAATGCAAATGTCTATGTGCATTCTCTGTTAAAGGAATACTGTTGTTTATTAATGATTTTAGCCCAAAATATATTTTCAATTAAGAAAAATAAATTAACACAAAAGTGATTATTTAATGATTAAGTAGCCTTTTTGTCTGTGTGGATGGTGTCATCCTGGTTTTCCCACTTTTAATTACATGCATATGTAAACATAGGGTGGATTGTTGTTTTAACAATTATAGTTTATTTCTGAATTATAGTTATATTTTTTACCTTTTATTTTACCTGTAAAATTTTATCAAATACTATATTCTGCTATTAAATCAATGAAAATGTTCAAAAGTTTTAATATAGTTTTTATCAGGAAAATGTATTGAATTTGACAATAAATACTAACAAATAGAATAAAAATGCAACTGTTCAGTAGCCAACTGAAGCTTTACAAATGAAATAATTTAAAAAAAAACCAACAGATTGTTATTTTACCATAGTGCTCTATTTATTTCCTTATGCAATGCATTTATAAACTTGATTCATATATTAGGTGACGATCATTGAATATTGTAGGGGGGGAGGATTTTGAAAATAAATAACTCAGCCTAGATAATAAGAAAAAAATAATGGTTTGTCCTGTAGTAGTTTGAAAATAAATAAAGTTTAACTGACTTAAAATGTATTGAAAATAAATAACTTGGCAGGTCTTTTAAGCCATTTTATAAATGCTATTCTAAAGTATGAGATGGCACCTGATTCTTCCAAAATTCGTCTTTTTTCATTTTTTTTTAGGGAAAAACTTCCCAAATCTTTAATTAATATAATGTATAAATATTAATTTACTTGAATTAAATGTCTGAAAATGGGTTTCATTTAACTTAGGTATATTGTCTCAGGAACATTTACTTTATTCTCTTTTGCTTTCCATTTGTAATTTAGTAAAAAAAAATTTAACTTGACTTTTATTTTTTTTACGGATTTTTTATCTAAAAAAAAAATAGCAACCACATCCATAAAACTATATGTGAACTACATGTTTTTGCTTTATCCTACATATTGGTCTTTTGATGTCCCTAAAACTAAAAGTCTTACACCGAAACTATATATTTTACCTTGAGACCAAAATATTGTCAAAAAATAATAAAAACAGAACTTACATTTTTGATCAAGAAAGGTTCTGGGAAATGCGCAGAATGCATGATTTTGCATACATTTTTCTATAGCTTCTTCAGGCCTTCAGCGGCCCCAAAACCCTGCGCACGAAATTTGTTTAGTTTTTTTTTAATATACTTTATATTACTTTTAAAACAGGCTAGTGCCATTGTTTTACATGTATGTTAAATTATTGAGAGAAAAAATATATAATTTATTTATAATTTATCTATACATTTATGAAAATGGAATAAAAAAATAAAAATAAAAAATACCTGAATGTATATAGAAAACACTGATAAACTATATACCTAAGTTGGAACAGACTATATAATTGTGTGCTCATTAAACCTTTTGTCTTTTTTGTTTTTTTTACTAATAAATAATAGGTGTAATTAAAAGTGGGCAAACCAGGAGTAAACCGTGTGGATATACTTGACAATTAAATGTGTTTTTACAGGTGTTAATCACTACTTCAAATTTTATAACAAACTATAGGTGAACTTGGGTAATAAAAATGAATTATTTTGATTGGAATAATCAATTAATTTGTATGCAGTTCATTTTTTATCACATATATGATTGTAAAATTTATATTTCTATACAAATACATAAAGAAAACACATGATAAAAATTATGGAATTAAGTTTTAATAATTGTGAAAATAAACAGTTGGTTCGAACTTCATTATCAATTTATGTCGAACATCAAATTCATCATAAAGAGGAAAATTTGCACTTTACCTTAACAGTCCAAGAATTTTCTGCAACCCAAGGGAACAACAAAATATTTAAAAAGCAGACATCTTATATCACAAGGACTCAATCTTGAAATGAAACTTTTGGAAAGGTATATTCATGTAGTAAACTGAAAAAAAGTCCAATCTCCTAAGGATGAGTATACTGAAACTAAGATTATTAAATAGTTAATAGGATCAATCACATTGAACCATGATCAATCATAGTTGACATTAGTTTGAGGATTTTCTTTTATATATGCTTGTATATTTAAAAAAAAAAACCTATTTTTATATATATAATTTGTAGTCAACTAGTATTCATTTGAATGTAATCTAAATGTAATCTAAAAGTAATCATGACTACACCTGTTTTTTGTATTGTAATCGATTACATTACGAGTACTTGTAATCAGATAATGCTTGATTACTGATTACATGTGATTATATTGCAAAATGTAATCGATTACAGCTGATTACGATTACTGACTACGATTACCCCATGCCTGCTATCCACCAAAGATGTAAACAAGTTTATGTCACCGTGCGGCCTTCAACTATTAGCAAAACACATAGCGTAAAGTAAGCTATATAAAGACCCGACACGAAAATGTAAAACAATTCACACGAGAAAACCAACGGCCTGTTTTATATACAAAACGATATACGAAAATGTATACGGGGTTAAACCTGTTTGTGAGTTCTCATACTTTCCCACTAACTCGGAACAGTGGAGTAACAGCAACAAACTGTAAACATCTGTAAAAACAATGGCTTTAAAATAATCAGCATATAACAACTAGAGGTCACTGTCCGGCCTTGAAAAATAAAGAAAAGCCTTACCGTTTAGTAATTTAATAAAAAGCCTTTGGAGAATAAAACGTGATACAATTCAAAAGAGAAACCTAACGACTGGATTCAATTCAGTGAAAGAAAATAATTAAGTCAGACAACAACCAACGACATCCACTCGACTGATTATTCGAAACAACCTAATAATGTGGCGAGGCTAAATTTTTGAGAGCTGACCCTACCCCGAATTAACTTAAATGGTGTAGCAACCAAAGCATAATAATACACAGTTACAGCTAATTTCCTAATGCTTGTAGAGTATGACTTTGGTTGGCTTGCTTGCTTTATTTATATATGTGTTTGCTCAAGCATTGTAATTAAGATTGATATATGCAAACAATATAGATCGGTGAAGTTAAAGCTGTATACATTATACTTAAATTTGATTGAATGTTATCCTCGAAGTTAGGAACACCCAATTGTACATGTATACATTACATGACAAATATTATTCACACATATATAAGCTGGATTTTATAAAATTACATAAATCATCATTCTAGTTATTTATAATGTATACAGTTATAACTCCACCTATTTATATTCTTTGCAGATGTCAATCTTATTTACAATGCTTCAGCAAATGTCTATACCAACAAAGTAAGCAAGCCAACCAAAGTCTTGCTCTACAAGCATTATTTGAGTTATTTAAAGTTTCTATCTTTTCAAGATAATAGGCAAAAATGGGGAAAAATGTGAAAAATTGACATTAAAGGGCAATAACTTCAAAAAGGGGACCACTGACAATTTTAGTCATTTTTGACTTATCAAATTAAGGGCAATTACTCTAATAAGGAGTTGTCTGACGATTTTGGTCATGTGACCTATTTGTCTTGTTGATCATATTTGGTATTTAAAGTTATATCTATTGTAATATTCGAAATAATAGGGGAAACGAAATCAAAAATGGTAAAATGCGTCATTTAAAGGCAATTACTCCTATAAGTAGTCGTCTGATAGTTTTGACTTTAAAGGACAATAGTTAGAGCTCAACATTCTGAAAAATTTTTGCTACTGCCAAAATTTCTCTATTAAGAGCGGTTTTCAAAATAATAGACAAAACTTGCTTTAACCCCTATGTTCTATTTTCGGCCATGTCGGCCATCTTTGTGGGCAGGTGGAGTCATCGGACACATTTTCAAACAACATAGCCTAATGATGACTGTGGCTAAGTTTGGATAAATTTTCCCAGTGGTTTCAGTGGAATGATTTTTGTAAAAGTTAACGGAAGACGACGGATGCCGGACGCAAAGTGACGAGAAGCGCTCACTTGGCATTTAGGCCAGGTGAGCCAAAAACTCAATCCATTTATCAGTCAAATATTGAAAAATGAAAATAAATATTTCAAATTTTGATCTGGAAACTGTCTTCTGGTCACAAACAAACTTCCGTCCAAATTTCCTAAAATTCCATGAAGGTTTGACAAAGTAATTAATGTATAAAAAAAACTTGAACCACAGACTGAACCTAAATGTTGCCGCCGCCACCGCCGCCGGAATCTAGGATCGTTTTGTCTCGCTTTCGCGACATTAATGTCACTGGCTTGACAAAAAGCACCCTCAGCGTAGCACAATTGCCTCTGCTGGTGGACTGATAGTTCCCGAGGGTATCACCAGGCCAGTAGCCAGTACTGCGGTATGAAAATGCGGATTTTGTGTTATTGAAATTTGCTGTTAAAAAATTTTGGAAATTATTTTAAATCAAGGAATATATCTCCCTCATGCAAAGCTCTGATTACTTGCCCGGCTTGGGCTATACTTTTTTGTCCTTTTTGATTTGTAGCTCTTCATCTTTGTAATAAGCTTTTGATTTTCAAATATATTGGCTCGAGCATCACTGAAGAGACATTGATTGTCGAAATGCGCATCTGGTGCAGCAAAATTGGTACAGTTAGTATCTGAAGTGTTCTTCGTGCATTTTGTTCGTCTTACATGTAAAAAATACTGTTTCTCACCTGATATCACCCCTGGTTCTAGGTGTGTTTGTCTTTTAAAAATTTTTTTTCACTTATTGCTTTTGCCGGGTCAAACCTAAGGCTGTATAATTGGTATTTGGTGTTTCACTGCTAAGCACGTGCCATTGAGGAGTACGCCACTGGTCGGCTGGAGTCCGAATAAAGTGTCTGGATAGAGAGAATATGTCTTCCTGTAGACTGATACCTTATGAACTACCACTTTAAAAAATCCGACTCAAAATGTCGGTCTAGTACACAGCAGTATATAATACGGTCATGTCCTTGTCCTGAATATGCATTTAAATTTTGCCAAAATAAATAAGAAAAAAATATTACCATTTTTATTTGACAAAGCAACGTGTGCAACATAAAGAATGAGAGCAAGTCATCGAGGTATAAATATAAATCTTAAAATTAATTGGACAAAAAGCTTTTCGTGTAGAAAAAACTACGTTGTCATCAGTCAATGTTCTTGATTGAAGTTTAAATATTTTTTAATATTATACATATAAAATGGAAATATATTGTAAATAATCTTGATAGATGACGATTTTAGTTTTTTTAAAGATGTGTTTACATCATTAAAGTTATATTTGAAGCCAAATAATGAAAAAATTTAATATCATCAATTCTAATGTAAAACTTTTATTGTTTGACAAATTGACATATAAATCTCCATCATGTGATGCATGCTGTAGTATATAAACCACTTAAATACTGCATCTGCAGATTTCTAAATCTCAAAAGGTAAGTAAAATATCTTGTATTTTGTTTTAGATTCTATGTCTTATCTAAATCTTTTATTAAAAGGCAGTTGAAATGCACAAGAGCGTACCCAATCAAATACACTGTTACAAATGCAACGAGAAATCA
Source organism: Mytilus californianus (assembly GCF_021869535.1). NCBI lineage: Eukaryota > Metazoa > Mollusca > Bivalvia > Mytilida > Mytilidae > Mytilus > Mytilus californianus. The sequence continues at coordinate 16,814,314 of NW_026262626.1, forward strand.
CATGATGAAGATTATTGAACTTATTTATAAATTTTTAAGAACATTTATTTTATTTTATGAAAACATATTTTTATTTATTTTTTATTTTTGAATGAAAGTTTTATGTGTATGAATATGTATTGAACTTTTCATTAATATATATTCAACTTTTTATGAATATATGTTTAACTTTTATGAAATTTTTTTTATTTTTATGAACATATATTTCTTTTTTATAAACAATTATTTGTTTTTATGAACATATATACATTTTTAAGAAAAACTATTGGTTTTGTGAACAATTATTTATGTTTTATGCATTTATATTTTATTTTATGAACACATATATTGTTTTTTTTTTTTAACTTATATTTTGTTTTTATGAACATATATTCGTTTTTACGAACAATTATTTAACATTAAAAACATATATTCCATCTTCTGCGAATATTGCAACGTTTGATACGCCATATTCAAGTAAATACGGAATTGTACATAAAATTGAGAATGGAAATAGGGAATGTGTCAAAGAGACAACAACCCGACCAAAGAGCAGACAACAGCCGAAGGCCACCAATGGGTCTTCAAAACAGCGGGAAAATCCCGCACCCTGAGGTGGGCTTCAGCTGGCCCATAAACAAAAATGTGTACTAGTTCAGTGACCTCACACTAAACTCCGAAACATATAATAGAACTAAAATTAAAAAAAACATACAAGACTTACAAAGACCAGAGGCTTCTGACTGTTTAGGTCCCACTTTGATTTTCCTATGAAAAAATAGAAACGTATCTTTGCGTGTGATGTAGTATCCTGATCCTGTGAGTCATACAATAGTAATGACATTCAAATTTCCACCAATTGTCGTGGTCTAATTTCTTTTTCATATACTTAAGACTGTTGAATTGTCAATTTGTAATTGTCTTGAATATTATTGAATGTATATGTCTTATTGAAAAAAATTTGTAAACGATTTTTAAGGCCAAATATAGAATTAAGATTATTTGATGTTTCCTACCTTATCACCTTATAAGCGGCCTACCTTAAAAATTTTATGACACAAATCGGTTCAATTTTTTTGTTAATAACGTCGTTTTTTTGTCTCAAACATGTAACTTATGTTGTTGGCCAGTAAGAAATAAAATCCCTGTTACCTACCAAACCCTACAAGGCATTGAGTAGGTAACATCAAACAAACAATTTTTAAGAGTTCTAAACACTATCTCTGGATAATAGTGAAGACGAAAGAAAAGAATCTTTTAAAGGGGGCGTACTCACAAGTTCAAAATATATAAGTTATAAAATCCTACTAAAATTTGAATAAAGGAGTCTATATCACATTGATTTTGAGATGAAGATCAGCAATAAAAGCGCAGTTCCTTTGCTTTCTGTGCGTTTTTTTTTTTTGCTGTGCATGAACTGATTTTGTGTCATGGATGGAAACAATTCAAAACGTTATTCAACGCTAAATGTTTCTGGTGTTTTGGTTATCTTCAGGTGTATATAATTTGATGATCATCTGATTGAAAATAAACCATAATATTGTTAGTTACTCAAGGTACACTTTTTGAGCTATGATACTATGAATTCAAGTAAAGATTAAAGACTATTAGCGGCTTTGACCCCATCTCTTTTTTTAACATTTTTAATTTATTAACAGTACAACCAAACATCTAGAGTAAATTCTGCGTTAACACTTCCTTCCGAAACATGATACCCGCGAAGCAGTAAAATTGACCAATTATACATTGACAAATGAACCAATAATCAATTCAATGTACACTACAGTTTATATAATAAAAGTATTCTAGATTCTGAGAAAATGTCATAACTAACTGCTGTCTGTATTTCACTTTCATTTATCATCTTTGTAATATTTTTAGCTAAAAATGAAGCTCGCCATTGCTCTGTTTTTCCTTTTGTCAGCCGTGTGCACGAATGCATATTTACTATGTCATGGTAAAAGTTGTAGATATGGCGTGAATAGTGGCAATCATGGTGGAGGTAAATTTGGATATAGTAGCGCATATAGAGTGCGCAGTGGCAGTAATGGTGGCAATCATGGTAGTGGATATAGCAATCATGGTGTTGATCATGGTGGCAATCATGAAAGTGGATATGGCAATCATGGAAGTGGATATGGCAATCATGGTGTGAATCATGGTGGTAATCAAGATGTTGAGCATGGTGGCAATCATGGTGCTGATCATGGTGGCAATCATGGCAGTGGATATGGCAATCATGATGTTGATCATGGTAGCAATCATGGCAGTGGGTATGGCAATCATGGTAGCATTCATGGTGACAATCATGGTAGTGGATATGGCAATCATGGTGTTGATCATGGTAGCAATCATGGCAGTGGATATGGCAATCATGGTGACAATCATGGTAGTGGATATGGCAATCATGGTGTTGATCATGGTGGCAATCATGGTAGTGGATATGGTAATCATGGTGTGGATCATGGTGGCAATCATCGTGTTGATCATGGTGGCAATCACGGTAGCCTATATAACGTTGGAAATCGTGGAGGATATGGCGTGCATGGTGACGAACCTGTTGTTCATAGTTGAGTGCATGATTGATAGACAGATGCTTATTATTAAAGATATAAAGATCTACTTTTCTCGAAATGGTAAAACGGACATGAATTTAAATCATTATCCACTGTATATTTCTGTAGAAATACTGCAATTAGATATAGCCGGCAGCTGTGTTTTGTTTTTACTATACGCTAAAAAAAATTACATCCACATTGTGTTTTGTTACGTTAAGTTTAAAAGATTCAGTTTTTATCCCCATTCATGTAATCAAACAATCAAGTGTTAAAAGCGCAAAGCGAGATAACAACTCACATGCAACTGTATAATATGCAATTCATTGCAAGAAAGGGAATCATGGATAAAATCTCCCAAAAAACTCTGAAGCCCTAGAAGACGTCATTATTATCTGGACTAGCTTCATATAAATTTGACAAGTATCCCCCTTTTTCTCAAATTCTAGCATTTCAACAAAAAAGTGCAATCAATTGATATCTTTCGGTTGAAACGTAAAATACAAGTTGATGAATGTGTTACTGTATTTACTTTATCGAGTTGCGGCTGTTGTTGTTTGCACTTGTGCAGAAATAATTCTGTAGTCTGAAAAAGAACGTGTTAAAAACTTCGCCAATCTGATCCTTCGGTTATCTCGGAGTTTATCCCCTTTGGGAAAGAACTTTCGGTTTGAAAGGGTTGGTCTTTTCACCGCCGAACACCACCGCACACTGCCGAACACCGCCTAACACCCAAAAAATGAATTAAAACTATGAAAAAACAATAATGTGTGTCAATAAAAGCAGACAACTGTTGAATTTGTTGATTTTTTATCGCAATTTCAAAGAATAATTAAACGGAGAATACACACACTGTTTGTTTATTATGTTATTGTTTCAGTAAATCAACTACATATATATTGACGTCATTATTGATTTTGTTCAGATTAAATGTCTATTTCAATATAGTTATTGAAGGTATTCTTTTGGTTCTGGGCAGATGAATTCTTTTTTTTATTTTTTTCAATATATATATATTTATGTAACTTTTAGGGTCTGTTATGTCATTGTGTAGTTCAATTTCGCCTTCCTGATCCTTTCTTATTTTTTTTAAAATGAATGAAAGTTATATTTCATAATGAATATTTATTACAGTAATCTTTTATATATATTACAAAAATTTACAATATCAAAATAAGTTAGATTGTTCATCTCTTGGCTGTCCTTTCATTTGTCGAACGTTTTCTTTGGCATGGCTTTTTGGCGATTGATTTAGCTTTGTTTACAACAGATAACTTTCCATCAGAAGAACTTATCATCTCTATTTATCTCTTTTTTTTGTCAACAAAGTACTTTTGGAATATGTCTATCTTCTCTTCCTTCGAGTTACATATCCACAACTGATCTTGAACCAGATAATGTACTTCACTGGGTTTTAACAGAAAGTCCCCATGTCCATGGAGGGCACATCTCAGGTGCATGAATTGTGTAAGGACACAGTCATATAGTTTTCTTATCAAGTCTGGATTTGAAAGTGGCTTCCAATTTATTGCAGCTTTAAAAACATGGTTAATACTTTCGGCATTGTTATTAGTCCAAAGTTTTTGAGAATTATCTCTATGGGTTCGCCGGGGCTCGTTAAAGAACTCTTGAATTCTTGGCGAAAAGTGTTTCAAAAGGTACTCTTGAAGCTTTGGATATTGTTTGTATGTAATCTCATTTGTTAAATTTCATGCTATTTCAGTGAAATATTGCAAAAATGAAATGTTCTAGGTAGATGGAGTCTCAAAAACTTATTTTAAGAGAAAATTGATTTGAAATACTTATGACTTATTGAAACCTCCATGGAGTCAGTAAACTTTTATATGGATAGTTTATTCAGCTTGAACACTTCAATTACGCATTTATTATCACATTTCTGGCATAAACGTGTGATAGTTACCCAAAAATTTTGATTTATTGGCCTAAAAAGTTGAAATTTTGAAATGAGAGTTATAAATGTACAGAAAGGGACCTTACAATGAAGACAAAGAGGTCCATTAGTGGTATTTATCATCTTAGAGTCATCTTTTGCACATATTCAACTGTTTGTATGCAGATGAGATGAATATTTGATCATTTATTGGTCCACACTATATTCTATCATGATGCGGCGTGATTTGGATTTTTCGAAGAAATTTTGCTGCAATCGCTGTATATGTCGTCTTACATTATACTAGATTTCTCTCAAACTATTGAACTGATTATGACAAAACTTGACAGTAATGCTTAACATAACCACTATTACAGAGGAAAAAATCACATTAGTTAATGCAACAAAAAAGTCTTCTTTAGGACTTTTTTTTATTAATTTTTCCTCATCCTTTCGATTAAAGTTTCCTCATCCTTTCGATTAATTTTTCCTCATCCTTTCGATTTATTTTCCCTTATCTTATGTGTTCTAAATTTATCCATTCAACTTTACAATTAGTTTATACGTACTGCCTCTCTTCTGTCATGGATAACAGCCAGCACAAATAACATAAGTGAAAATAAAAAGGAAAGTTTAAAAGAAAATAGATTTAATAATAAAAAAAGAAAAAGAAAGTGAATGCCCGAAGCGCCTGTGCACATGTTGCTTCGACACAACTTCACCATTACTTTCGACTGCACGCAATGCTCACATGTTGTTAGTAACGAACACTTTACGATTAGAAGGAGGGGCAGGGGTTTATGGTTTTTTTTAGCTTTTTTCTTAGCTGGTGGAAATTGTATATTTTTTTGCTGGAGCTTAACCATAGAAACAGCAAGACAAGAAGGTTTGTACGTGATTGACGGAAACGGTAATGTTTGTTTGCAGGAGCTTTGAAATAGACAAGAAGACTCTATACAAATGAAGTATAAAAGAAATATATATACATATATTGTTATTTCTATCGTTTAGTTTCTGTCGTTGACCTTATAAAAAGATCGGTGCAAAGCTGAAAATATCTAACAAAAACAAAGACCGGACGAGGCAATGTATTTATTCATTCCTCTCAATAAAAAAAAACACAAAGTACAGATCAGAACGTACTCGTAGTTACTGATATCCAGTTCAAAGCCAAAACAACTAATAAATTATGTAAGACTAAATGTAAGAGAACAGCCAAAATCATCCAAGAGTTAACTTTGCTCTGATTCCTTGTCAGGGGTTTGGCAATACTTTTGGTCCTTGTTGGTTATATAAGCTCTTCAACTTAACGTGTATCTTAGGTTCTGGTTTTCTAATGTTTAGACCGCGCCTTACAAAGTTGTCGGAATGCGCATCTGGTGCAGTAACAATGGTATCGTTTAATATGATAAACATAGTGATGAGTCTTTTTTAACACGCATAGTCCTACATTATTTTGATACTTATATGCTGCACTCCCCAAGGTCGTGCTTTTCAAAGAATTTTGGACGACAAGAATGCAACCATTAGTCACGGAAACACGCAATTATTGTAAAATTACCCTTAGATTTTTTAATCTAAGGAAATTTGGTCTATACACCTATTAGAATTTTGCTTTAATCTAGCGGTTAAGGACATAAGAGGGTGTGGATGCGGGTTTACAGAATACAGAATAATGGGCAAAAAATATAGTTTAGAAAGATTTCCTCAAAGCGTGTTCAAGATAATGCACGGACACTGTTTGGCAGCCTTCTGCCCGCCGTACATCACCAAATTAATAACCGATATTTTCCTTCGGAAATCCAGTTAAATCTGGTTAAAAAAAGCTACATGTAAAACGATATACTACATAATACTATATATTATAGCAAGCCTATAGTTATACACGACTAGTTTAAAGTACATATTATTTTGAAACACACACAAACTATGCCGAGGAAGTGCACATAAAGTATAATCGTGTACACGATTTCATACGGTTGTATAATCGTGTACACGATTTCATACGGTTGTATAATCGTGTACACGATTTCAAACGGCTGTATAATCGTGTACATGATTTCATACGGTTTAAGCATAAACCGTACATATCATTGCCTTTCATTTTATTTTTGACCCGAGAGTAAAGGCATACATTATATATATATATATATATGTTGTGTACAAATTGTAATGTTGTACAAATTATAATTTGTACAGAATTTTTGTACAAGTTATCAGTGTTTTATGAACCGCTTAACACAAATGGATGATACAAGCACACAGTCTTTTGTTTCACATATTTCTGTCATATTTCCATGACTACATGATGCAGTCTAATACTGAGCATTGATACAAAAAACATTATAACAACACAAAATGACTTTTCATGGATATAATTTTGGTATAAGGAGAAAAATAAAAATAGAATTTAAACCATTCAGGTGTCCTTATTTCCAGTTTTAGGACAAGGAGAATAGCACTAAATGTTAAGTTGAAGTATATAAATTTGAATTTAAGACATTAAGCTGATAAATTTTAGAAGATAAACTTTTATCACCTGGTGCAAAAAGGTATGTGTCAAAAAACTTATAACTTGTACAAAAACCCTGTACAAATTATAATTTGTACAAACTTGCATCTTGTACACAACATATATATACACTGACGTACAGTAGGGAATTTTGTTAAACTCAGTCAAGTTTCTGAACTGAACTGAACTATTCAAATTAAAATTGCCGAAAGGGGTTATATTATACTAGTCCGTCTTCTTGTAAACATAGTAGGCAAATGGACATAGATCAAAAATGAATATAGGTTCAACTAAAAACCCAGATAAAGCAAAAACAAGAATGAAGGCCATCATTAAAATTCCAACTCCTCTAATGAAAATTACACGTCAAGAAATATCCGTATGAAAGGACAATCGCGCATATATTTTACTATTTTACCATACTAATTTTAGACGTAAAATTTTACATTTAATAATTACTAATTTCCTTTCCTAAATCTACTGAAGAAATTTTCGGTACATTCAGTGTGCGTGCTTAAAAAAGAGTTGAAAGATACCTAGGGGACATTCAAAACTCATAGGTTGAAAACTAATAGGTTGAGACAACCTGACAATACCATTGGTGAAAGATACCTAGGGAACATTCAAAACTCATAGGTTGAGACAACCTGACAATACCATTGGTGAAAGATACCTAGGGGACATTCAAAACTCATAGGTTGAGACAACCTGACAATACCATTGGTGAAAGATACCTAGGGAACATTCAAAACTCATAGGTTGAGACAACCTGACAATACCATTGGTGAAAGATCATACCTAGGGGACATTCAAAGAATTTCCGTACTCCTAACAACTTAATCATTATATTTAGATTTACCTGTGTACGTTGTTTTATTAAACGCCATTTTGTCCCAGGTTAGAGTTGGCTTATTGACACTCTTATTCATCTTTTTTTTAATAATACCTGTAACGTCTATGTTATAGAGGCACCTACGTTTTAATATTGTATTTATATTGTGTCATAGATCAAACTTATTCGTTTAGTGTATGTTTACTTGTTTTTGTTTTAATGTGTTTTTGATCGAGTTAAGCCATTTCAATTGATATTTTATAGTGTGTCTTTTTATGTTGTAATGTTACACTACTGTATCAGGTTAGGGTGAAGGTTGGTGCCTGTTAAAACCTTTAAACCCGCTGCATTTGTATGCACCTGTCCTAAGTCAGGGGCCTGTTGTTCAGTGGTTGTCGTTTGTTGGTGTGGTTCATAGGTGTTTCTCGTTTTTCGTTTTTTATATAGATTTGACCGTTGGTTTTCCTGTTTGAATTGTTTTACACTAGTCATTTAGAGGCCCTTTATAGCTAGCTGTTCGGTGTGAGCCAAGGCTCCATGTTGAAGGCCGTACTTTGACCTATAATTGTAACATTTTTTATACATTGTGACTTGGATGGAGAGTTGTCTCATTGGTACTCATACCACATCTTCTTATTTATATGAACAACCCGAACTCTACCAAAAACTTGGAATCAAGTGCTCTGTAAGGTTCAGCTCAACTAGTGGCCCCCGTCGTGTTGCTCGTGGTAAGTACAAAATCAATGATAATTCTTATTCGGTGATGTCGCAATCGAGGAAAAGACGACGCGATTGTGGTTACAATTACTGAAACATATCTGTGGTCATCTATGACACATATATTTTATAACAGTCAACCAACTCGTGATGGCGTTCGTAAAACTTTCGAGGGGATGACTTCAACTTTACCACTCAAACCCCTTGGTTGAATAGCTTCCTTGTAGGCCCTCTATCAAGTAATTCATAATGGGAAACTCAAACTCTGTATCAACTGGGAGATATATACTCCATTGCTGTACATTTTGCCTATCAAAGTCATACTGCCTGTCCAGAATAAAAAAGACAAACTTTCCTTAAACGACACAATATCATTTGAAAAACAGTTTTTGTCATCCAAGCTCTCGTGTTCTAAATGTGTAAAGTAATATTTCATCAGATCCATCTTGTCGCTGTGGTTTTCCCCGCGAAGGTTCTAATCATTTCTTCTTTAAATGTCCTTTATATACACATTTACGCAGATTCTTAGTCTCAGTTGGTTACCAGATGACCTTTTGTTGTATCTAGAGATTTTAACATATGGCAGTACAATTCTGACAAATGAGCAAAATGAAGAAATATGTAGAAATGTTTTTGATAATATAAAAAAGACCCAAAGGTTCTTTGTTCAATCATGTGTATAAGCTTAATGTAGTGATCCACACACACACACATACATATTTTCCCCCCTTCTTCCCATCTTTCTTTTTTCTATACTGTTTCTTAATATGTCATTTAAATTACAGATGTTTGATTATATATTGTGTAATAATAAATTTGATATTAACATGCTATGAAATTCTATTGGCTATTATTATACCTCAGTATGTATTCTCTTTATAAAATTTTAAACGAAAAAAGTAACTATTTTGTGTGAAAATAGTTTTTTACGGGAAATTTTCCCGTACTTTCTGTGTCGTTTGAATTGACTCGTCTCACGAAATTTCCGAGTGATTGTTTATACTGCAACTATTCCATTTACCGGTACGCAGTCAAATTGTTATGACGTGAATACAGAATATAGCTTCACGTAATTTTTACATCGTCCGCTTCAAATTAAAAAATGATGGGTTAATAAAAATATTTCATTTGGAACAGTTGTAAGAGCTGAGACTATTATACTAACGTCAATATATTATGTCCCAGGTTAGAGTAATATTCTAATATGACGTTCTTCAAACGCTTTGAGTACACACCGGTGGTACAATTTTAATATATTCATATGTCCGCTGATAAGCAACGTCATGATTTGTTTGGGCTGTTCTAATCCTACTCCCACGTCGTATGCTTTTTATGAATGATTTACCTCACGTCAGATGGTGTAAATGACGTCGTTAAACGATGACGTAAGAATGTAAGGATTTTACAGGGAAATGCACGTATAAGAAACTGAAGGTAGTCAAAACATGAAAACATAAACAAACGATGGTAAGAATTTGTATAATGTCCATATCTTCTTAAATGAAAGTAAGATAGTCAATTAAATTCAACCAAATCTGTCTTAGTATGTTATATTATATAGTTTAAGAATGTCACTTTATTCAATTTTTTTCGTCGTTTACGTCAATGTTAATAGTGTGTTCAATAACGGGAACAGCAAACATTTCCTTTCACAAAGAGCGCTTCGATCCAAAAGAATTGCTGTCTTTGTCCTATTAGAATAGAAATAATTTATGGGGGCTTTAATTTATATTGATTTTACCACGGGTTGGCCCAATATACTGATATTATTTGCTCATGGTAAAATATTTAGCATAAAGGGCCAACCCGTGGTAAAATCACGATAAATTCATGCCCCCACAAAGAGAATAACCATACATTGTCTTGTCTCGAAATATACTATTTTCTTTTGTATAATAAAACACTAATTTACTGGCTATTCGGACAATAGCAAGTTTATTGTCCTCCTCGACAGCAACTATTTCCGGCCTGCGCTTCGCAATAAACTTGCTAGTGTCCCCACAGCCAGTCAATAAGTGTATAATATCTTAATAAGGCTTTATGTGCCGAGGTACACATAAAGATCACATTGTCCACGTCGTTGACTACATGGTTTACGGGTTAGGAATAGTTAAGATACACCGTATAAATTTCTCCGCATTTGGGTATAACATTCACGTAATGTGGATCGTCTTTACAAAAATTAACGCATGCGTAATGGAGAAAATATCAACGCTATCAGAACACATATATAGAATAACCATTCATTGTCTCGAAATATAAATTTTATTTATACAAGGCTTAGAAACAGGTAGAAAGCGAGGTATCCGTTATTTTTCATATTGTTTAACTGTTTGCACTACAAGAACACCTGGGTTCACCTGTTTTTATACGGAGCCTCGTTTTTCTCAAATGCTGTTAGTTTGCAATATAAATCTATGTTGTCTTTCTTTGTTTTTGTCTATTTCTCTTGATTTCAGTTTTTTACGCTTCGGTATTCTACCTTAAAACGTTTATATTTTGCGGCTGGTGCGGAATTTCATAAACTATTAATTAATGAAAAGCAACTATTGTTATCAAAATGATTGGGTTGCTTTTTGTATTATTCCCTTATAAAAGCACATTAAAACAAAAAAGTTTCTTCGTGGAGAATTTATGAATATTAAAACATATCTGCCGCCGAAATATAATGCAAATTGTGAAAGAAGGTACATGTTTGTGTAAATGTTTAAAATCTCTCGTAGATGTGTACCACATACTGAGGCACTTTGGACAATAAAAGACACCAGACAAATGTAATTATATAATACAATATTAAAAATGTATTTATGATTAACATTCGTGCCTCTGAAGGCAAGCTGCATGTAGTCCTCTGGTACACCGCGCACAAGAGGTTCTTGATCTTTTTCTTATGTTTTGCTTTCTGTCGGAACAAACGACACAATCTCGTTCTTTTCGACCGTCAAGTTTTTTCACTCTTGCTTGCCGATTCACGCGTTACCATTTCTGTGTGTCAAATAAGCGGACGCTAAACTTTCTATTACAGATTGGTTGAACTGAAGTCGGAACATAACCGGTAATGATGTGTTATGACTGTACAGAATATATACGCGCTTAACATAATGCGGCGAAATATGTGATGTATAACTTTTTTCCATACTTTACTGCATTTCCTGTGATCATTATATTCTCTGATCATTTGGTCGCTAAGGTCGACACCGCCCATGAATGTATCATATGCGCCTATGATCCTAGGTTTACCGTTTAGTGTATCAATTGCATTGTAGTAAGTAGACACCAATGTGACGGTTTTTTTCTGTTGTGGTCGCGGAAACGGCAAAGCATGTTTTACTCTTGTCTAGCGTAAACAGCATTCCCTGCCTGTGGACGTGCATTTTTTATCATCTGTGGCATATGTCTATTAGTTCTCATTGTGCCGGTGAGATACGTACGCTCTCTCACATATCCAACTAAGTCAGACATCACGTGACTTTTGTGGCGTATACTAGCCGCCATTTTGTATTATATTGCCCCATATAAAATGCATAGGTGCTTCAATAAAGTTGAGTTTTCTCATGAACCTGACCCGTTTTCTAACTTTTGCAAATCAATCCTTGATATTCAAACATATTTCTATCAAACAATGTTGGTCCTAACAGTTTAATTTTTGATTAAATTCTGTCACTGGAGAATCGTAAAAACATGTACTTTTTCTCGTTATTTCTCCGTTGACTCAATGCTAAATTACCGATACCCATGTCTACTTGTATAACAAATAAAGAAATTCCGTTAATAAAAATAAAACTTTGCAACTCGATTAAGTATATTCAAACATATATCTGGCGAAAAATACTATTTAAAACAGTTTAATTTCTGGGCAAAACCGGTCAAAAATCGATTTAAAAAAGTGAATATTTCGGGATTTTTCAAAATGGTGGATGATGTATATGGAAATGTTGCATCAAATCGAGGATTTGTATAGTAAGACTTTCCTTGATTTAATTTAATTTTCATGTAGAATCTCTGATGTTTCTGTTATTTTCTTTGGTGATATTTCGATATGATTGATTTCAAAATTTATTGATTTAAATAAAAAAATATTATCTTAAGTGTGACACGGGAAAATTTTATTTTGACAGATATCCAGGATATACTGTTACCAGAAAATAGTTAACAATAAAATTTATAATAAAATTTTTTCTCTTCTTTTTTTAAAAGGTTTTTTTCCTGTTTTCTGTATAATTTATCTTTCTTTAGAAATATATTTATACATTCCTTTTAGAACAAAAAAATATTTACGTCCCAAGAGAGAAAAAAATCCCAACAATTATTATAGATAAATATTCCATACCTTCAAAATCCCATCACTTGACGAACAGGTGAACTCTGACTTTGGATGTAATGTTACATAACAATATATTGTCAGGTAGACGTGCAAACCAAAAGCAACCAGGTGACATTAAACATCCTGTGTATACATGTATTACCAGAGTTTAAATTTTGTGATATACAAAAGTTTTCATAACTGTACAAATAAATATCTTCTCTTCCCCGTGTCAAACCAGAAGAAGTATGTATCATAATAAACTTAAAGAAAATATGAATATTATAAAAAAAAATCTTTAAAAAAATGATTTTTGATTTAAAAGATAATCAAACTAATATTTATGTTTCTATAATTATTTTAAAAAAATATTTTGATTCAAATTTAAATTTAAATGGATTTTGTATTATTTCGTAAAAAATTAAACGAGATTTCATTGAATATGATTTTATTATTTATTTTTTTAATTCAATATTTTAAGCAAAATCCAGGCATTCAATAAATCGATATAAAGTTAAACTTGTGTAAAAAATTTTATTATTGTATACATTTCAACAGAGACATATAATACAATTGCTCTGATTTCAACAACATTGTATACCCGACAATATTTATCGACATAGTTATCGGTCCTGAATAGGACTGATATAGTTGGGTATGATAATTTGTTAGCTAAATTAAAGTGAAGCAAAAAAGCTATCGGCGAAAACATGAAAGCCTTTTCCAAGAAGATGCGAATTCTTCATTAAATTCATTACTACATTAGTTCCTTGTAATGTTCCAGCAGAAGTGGGATCGAAACGTTTCCCGTGATATACATCCATCTGTAAAACATACCCGGTGACGGACTCGACCAACATCCAGAATTTAACGCTAAACCTTGAACGTTTACTTGGTATATAGGCCTACTGTAACATACTTGTCTTTCCTTTTGTACCAACAAGGGATTCATCTACAGCAAGTTCTCTGCAGGGATTACATTATCGTAAAAATTTCCTGTTAACGAAATCAAGTAACGGTTTGAACCTTTGAGACGGTTTGTAAGCTGGATCATTACACGCTTAAGGAGTTTTTTGGTGTCCACCAGGTGCAAAATTTTTAAGATGTTTTGGAATCGGTTTCGACTAAACATACAACGGAACCAGGGTGTAGACTGAGATGGACTGTGCTTATTTCAATATTCTTCAAATTAGACTTTCCTAATTAAGCCTATGTTAAACAAAAAGGCAAGGAATCCCTTAAACTCAGGTATGGTTAGTTTACCCTCCTTCTGCCACTGCATTTTCCTCGAAAATTGTCTGGTTTGGCGAATGTTTTCTATGCAAAGATGCTTTGCATATCTACACAAATAATTAAAAATGATCATATACATTTATTATATAAAGTCGTAGAATCTTTTATTTAAATATTTATTTTTTTAAGGGAACGACCATATTACTTTGAAAATGTATATTTGTTGGTGGTGGTGATTATAATAAGTGGGGTGTATGTTTTTTATCTTCAAAAAATATTCTTAATCCCAACTTTGAAGAAAAACTATATGATCAAGGATTTTTTTTTTATTATTATCAGTTTTTGCCATTATAAATTCAATATCAAGTGTCAAGCTTGATTCATAAAGCAAATCTGAATAAAAAAAAAACATAGTACCCCCTTTCAGAGTTAAAAGGCTGTTCCCTCAAGAAACGTATTATTTTTGTTTTCTTCATTTGTTTTGTATTTTGACTTATATCCGTTCTTTTTAATATTTTGTTTTCGTGTACTGCCCGAATAATTGTTTCTTTTAGTTACACGTGCTTTTGTGTTATTTTATATCCTGTCATTGGGACGCTCCCCTATATCTGAGCAAGCTGCAACGCAACCACAGAAAAACATAATGTCCATTACTCTTAATTGAGTTGAACGAACAAACAGTCGTGTTGGGCTGTCTTTCTATTATCTTGATCGGTCTACACATACCATTTCAGCAGGGCGAACACCCGTTTATTCTTATTTGCAGGGGGATATAAAAGAGTTAAAAAAAATTTAAATTATGTTTTAGAAAGAACAATGTCATAAATGAAACAAATTGTAATCACAAAGACTTAAATCGTATGACTTTGTTGATTATTTTATTGACTGTGTCATTAACATTTCAACGGCGCGTTGGTTCTACATTGATGGTAAAACATTGCAATATGGCTATGAAAGATACGTCTAGTAACTATAAACTAACTCAGAATAAAATATTTTACCAACCGGTTTGTTTGATTGACAAACTCTTTGATAAGGTCAATAGAAAACAGCAAATAAAAGTAAGCTATTGGCGCGGCACCTCTTGGCGGCGTATTAATGGGTCCAGTGGGTGCTCCTTTAAACGGTGGGTCATTCATTGGCTCTGGTGGGAGAACCCAAAACCACGGATAAGGTTCAATTGCAGCCATGTTTCCTTCAGCGCTGCTTAGAGTCTATGGCGTCACAGATTACGCTATTGATGCTGCACATCGGCCAAAGCCGACGCCTGGCAGTCAAAGGTACATTTTTTTTAAATCGGCGCGGTTTTTTTTTTTGTTGTGTGTATGAGGGATGCGCCCTTTTTGGCACGTGATATTCCGGGTGTACTACACATGAAAAAAAGAGAATTCGGTACTCAAAGGAATGGTACGCAGTATTCAGAAATTAACGTGTTGGTACTCGATACGCCGGAATCATAATTGTTTCTGTTTATGCTCCCACCCACCGGAGGCGGCATTAAGTGTTACCTTTGACCACCCGTCCGTCCGACCTGGTTTTGGTTTCCGCGCTTAAAACCAAAGAAAAAAGTCGAAGACGATTATGAAAAGTTTATAGAGGGATAAATGCAGTAAAAAAATATTACTGATAAATAGTTTATTGGTCCATATGCACATCAACAAAATAAAAGAAAATTTAGTTTTATTGCTATATTATACACGGAATATGATAAAGACGCATATATATAATTAACATATTGGAGCTGGGACGACTTTTAACATCAGTGGCGGATCCAGAACTTTTCATAAGGGAGGCATGCTGACTGACCTAAGGGGGGCCCGCTCCAGTCATGCTTCAGTGATTCCCTATATAATCAACCAAATTTTTCACACATAAGGGGGGGGGGGGGGGCAAAATCCTGGATCTGCATCCGACGTCATATATTAAATGACGTCAAAGTTAGACATGTGACGTCACAAACGTCGAGCTGCCGTATTTCCTTGCATATCAACTTTAAGCACATTAAATTAGCAAAAGAAAGAAGATTAAACGCAAGGTTATTGGTTTAACAGAGGAAGAAGTATCAAATCTGATTGATATCAATATAATTAACAGTGGAAATGCGGTAAGATATCTATCAATGTTTTTTTTTAAAAAGAAAGCTTAAGTAACTTAGGGAACGACCACTTAACTTCAGGGTTTTTTTTTCCGAAAAAAATATTCTGATCCCCAATTTGATGAAAAAAAAATATTGTGGTCAATCAGATGACAAAAAAAATATTCTAAATTCAGATTTTCCACATACATTTTAATATTAAATTTTGAGGAAAAAAAATGATTTGATTGATAGCGTCGATTTTATGAAAAAAAAATGTTTGCGCTTTGCGCGAAAAAAAAATTCTGACTCGGACAACAAGCTATATATTTCCCAAGGGAATTTTTGTTCCTAAAGGAACTCATTTTCTTCCCATGGCAACATTTCTTCTTCCCATGGGAATATTTTCCAAAGGGAACATTTATTTTTCGGAAATTGTAAAAGAGCTATGAGATATTGTAACGAACTGACGGGTACTAATAACCGGGAACATATTATATAACATTTTCATTTGATAAAAAAAAGTAATTACACTAGATTAAAGGTTTTTTATCATAATTTTACATTCAAAAGTCTTTTATTGTCATTAAATAATTGATAGAAACACATTGATTGTATTGTATCGTCGTTTATTGACTGGTTACTATTTAACGTCCAGCGGCTGATTTTACAATTTAAATCTTTCACTTTTGCTTTCGATTTAAATATCACCCTGCGTTTCATGTAATATTGTTCGCTGAACAGCCTACGTCCAGAGCCATGCCTGAGTATTTCGGAATTTTTTATAAAAAAAATTAATAAATGTTTGAATTTATATACATGGGAAATCACGAATCGTACTTTTCTAGCTATAATCCTTGAATTTACGAGATTGACATTATAATTATTACTAATATACTTTTTCTTTTTCATCTACGTAACTCGATATGCGTGTTGTACGCCACTAGAAAGATGTGCACTGATATTTTTTAAAAGTTAATTTCATTCGTTCGGTAAAATTTCCTAATTCAATATAGTTTTTAGATAATTTTTTGGCAAAGATCTAAAAAAAACTTCTTACACTTTTATATATTGAATACATTTGTAGTGAAACATCAATTTTTTGCTAGGAATACAAAATAATATAAAAAGGACTTGTTGACTAGCAACAAGAAATGTATATCATTTGTATGGTTCAAATTTATTTAATCTCTTTTGAAAAATGCTAATATAACAAATTAAGAGATGTGGTATTACTGCCAATGAAACAACTATCTACCAGAGTTTAAATAACAAAGATAAATCAATTACCGTACGGCCTTCAACAACGAGAAAAACCCATATCGTATAGTCAGCTATGATAAAAAGCCCCGACATGAAACATGTGAAACAATTCAAACGAGAAAACTAAAACGACCCAATCTATACAATACAATTTACGAAAAACAAATATGACAGACACAAACCAATGACATACAAACACATAAATTTTGAATTTCTGTCCTGACAATTTTACTACTTTCAAAATTTTATGAATTACAATAAATTCTGCTATGTGGAAGTATTTTATTTATTTTAGGACTTACAATTTATTTAAGGAATGACTGTAATATTTTTTCTGTCTATGAAGAAATAACATCAAAAATGTGGTGCACACTGAATAACCCGCGTAGCGGGTTATTTTAAAGTGTGCACCACATTTTTTATGTTATTTCGAATAGACAGAAAAAATATTACAGTCATTTCTTATAATTTAATTCTTAATTCCATTTAAACCGGAGTAAATCATAAAAAAACGTTGATGACGTCAAGGTCACATGACAGAATTATGTCTATGAGCTGATACACAAAACAACGTCAGCCAATCGAAAGACGCGTTACATCCAAAATTAAATTATTGTAATTTAACTATAGACAATGATAAAGAAAACTAAGAGTTTCATTGTATATCTACCAGAAAGTTGAAAAAGAAGAAAAATACAGTTACTGCTGTTTCTGATATTGCGAGATAAGATGAAATTGTTTTTGTTTAAACATTTTTATTTATATAACTATCAAGCCCTCTATATTTTCTGTTATGGATAAATTGATTCCCTATCAGAATGAATTTTTAATAAGTTTAGCCCAAGCATATCGTTATGGTCCTGTCCCCAATCTGGAACTTTGCCAGTGGTAATCAGTATTATCATTTGCCATGTTTTAATGTTTCTATTCTTATTTAGTGTTGATGGTAGTTTTGTCAATGTTTCTTTAAACTATTGGTATTTTTTAAACTGACAACATAAGCTATTTTGTGTTGTTGGATGCGGTTGTTGATTTATACCTTTATCTCCTCTTATTCATTTTTATTTCCAAATAATATTGGTGACAAACATTTTGTCAGAGGTTTTGATAGGAATTTTTATACAGGTCAATGCAAATTATGTATTTGAAATCCTTCCACAATAATGCCTTTAATACATACAGTTCTAATCATGCTGTCAGCATTTAAAAGGATATACAGTTTTATATTTATGTAACAGTTGAATAAAATTTACGGTAAACGAAAGAATCAAAGTGTACATAAATATTGCAAAAGAATATTTTGTTATCACAACACACATGCACAACTTAATTAATAAAACTTTCTTATCATTGCTTCGTATTTTACTGGATAATCATAGTTTTATGGAACTTGCATGCTGAGTGCAACTTTCGATACAAAACCATATTGATATTTTGTAGAAAACCTGCTTACTGCAATAATTTAACATAAATGCTGTATTTTCAACAAATTTCAATCTTTCTAGGAGAAAAAAACATTCAAAAGGAATAAATGTTCCCATCGTAAAATATATGTTCCCATGGGAAGAAAACTTGTTCCCATAGGAAGAAAAATTGTTCCCATGGGAAAAAAGTTGTTACCATGGGAAGATAAATTGCTCCCATAGGAAAAATTAAATTCCCATGGGAATTTTAAGTATTCTTGTTTTCCCATGGGAACATTGAAGTTCCGATGGGAACTTTAAAATTCCTATGAGAAAAGTATTTTTCCCGATGGGAACTATAAATTTTCCCATGGGAACTTCTAATATTCCCATGGGAAATGTACTTTTAATCAGCTGTACTGACAACAGTGACAACAGTGACATGTTGGGACATGTGTGAAAAATTTTTTTAATTATCTATCACTTAGCCGAAAAATATTTTTGTTATGTTGTAAAACAACAAAGTAGGATTTGCCAGTTCAAAAGTAAAGAAATATTTAAATAAATAATAATTCAAAACATTAAAATCAAAACATAATATAAGTAAAACTTTAAACTAAAAAAAGCAAAGTTAATAACAAAAATGAGTAAAATACTTCAATTGTTAGTCTAATCATAAATGATTTCACTTCGCTAATCGCCCCTGTTCTTAAATCAACTGTAGTTCACCATAAGGCCCAAAATCAAACGTTTTGCTGACATTTGCTATAAGGTTTTATGGAGGAAATTTTCCATCCAAAGCGTATATTTCAATTTTGGTTAAAACATGTGGAATTTGTACACGTTAAAATCTGAAATTCAAAGAGCTCTGAAATTTGCATAAAATTTTCTGTATACTTAGCATAAGAAGTCTTTTAAATCTTAGAACGATTGGTCAACTTCTTCGAATATCTGTCTGTTTTTTTTTTTTATTAAATGGAAAATACATGTAGGGTATGCGTTTCTGTTTGCACCTGTCTTATAAATTATTCTGCTACCATAAATGACGTGAATGTTCAATTTTCCTTTTTTATAAATGCAAACTTGTTCCGAACTTGTATTGAAATTAGAAAATCAGATCGCATTTTCTACTGCATGTAAGGGGTTAAAATACCATTGTAGATACATGTATAAAGCAAAGTATATCTTCTTGAATGGACAACTCCTGTACGTTCGAGGCATTTACTCGACAAAAAATACTGAGAGAAATGCGACTCAGTAGAGAGATAATTATACAGTTCAGACTATTTTAAGTTTATAAGGGGACGCCCATTCAATTTTGAGGGGATGCAGGTAAATTTGATGAGGTAAGAACATTCTTCGAATATCTGTCTGTTTTTTTTTTTTTTAAATGGAAAATACATGTAGGGTATGCGTTTCTGTTTGCACCTGTCTTATAAAGTCAGGAACCTGTTGTTCAGTGGTTGTCGTTTGTTGATGTGGTTAAGTGTTTCTGGTTTCTCATTTTTGTTTTTATAAATTAGACCGCAAGTTTTCCTGTTTGAATCGTTTTACACTAGTAATTTTGGGGTACTTTATAGCTTGCTGTTCGATTTGAGCCAAGGATCCGTGTTGAAAGCCGTACTTTGACCTATAATTGTTAACTTTTTACACATTGTGATGGAGAGTTGTCTCATTGGCACTCATACCACATCTTCTTATTTCTATGCATATTTATGTTTAACCTCTCTTTATCCTACTTTTCAGACAACGTAAGTATATTTGTTAACATATGCAGAAGTGAACTAAACACTTCAGTGGTTGTCGTTTGTTGCTGTCTTACATATTTGTTTTTCGTTCATTTTTTTGTACATAAATAAGGCCATTAGTTTTCTTGTCTGAATTATTTTGCATTTGTAATTTCGGGGCATTTTATAGCTGACTATGCGGTATGGGCTTTGCTCATTGTTGAAGGCCATACGGTGATCGATAGTTGTGTATGTCTGTGTCATTTGGTATCTTGTGAAGAGTTGTCTCATTGACAATCACACAACATCTTCTTTTTTATACTTACTTATTTCTATATAGAAACCTCGATGGCCGACTGATCTAAGTAGTGTATTTACTGTATCACTAACCTGTGAGTACCGAGGTTGTGAAATGGCAGATGAATTCGACTCTTTTTTTTAATCGATTAGGATTGCCAGTTTCCTTGGTAGATGGTTCTCTCCGGGCACTCGGCTTCCTTTACCAATAAAAACTGGCCATCACGGTGTAGCCATTAGTGATGAAAGTGGTGTTAAACACCAACAATCAATCAATCAATCAATCAATCTATTTGCACTCTATAATTTCTTCGATACCCGCGTATTGTCATCTAGCAAAGAATTTAGAAACAAATACTCTTTGTTTTATGTCAATATATCATTTTACAGTTACCTTTTCAACTTTCAATTTTAGGAAAGTGACCTTAGAAAGAACTGATGTAAAAGTAGTGGGTGCCTCATTGTTGTATGTTGTACTTGGCTTGATGCCGATTTATCCTGTCATTGTAAGTAGCAGATTTAGTATTGTACAAATACACTTGCACAGTTAAAAGGAGTAGGTTCATAAAGGGTCAATGTTGGCCCTGTAATTCTGAAAATCACATTTGAATTTTAACGCAGTAATAATAGTAAAACAACTCAAAATAAACGTTTATTGGAAAACATTGTAAATATATCTGACGAATACAAAATCAACAAATTCTGACACATCACGCAGAGCACCAATGATCTTATTACGACGTAAACACGGTAGGTATAGTGTCCGGCTAGGATCGTGGTTTTTCGAGTGAATCTGTCCATTTTTTTCGAGTGTAAATCGGGCTTTTTCGAGTGATAAAACATGCGATTAGGTCAATTAACTGCTAATTCGTAATTAAAATAGTATTTTACATGACTACCCATCTTATTTTGAATAAACAAGTAACAAAGAAGCACAATTTCCTTGTATTTAACCATTAAATTCAGTGTTTGTTATTGTCCGGGTTTTTTCGAGAGGAACTTTGAAACCGTCCGGGTTTTTAAACAAATGGTCCGGGTTTTTTAACAGAAATTTTAATAAGAGAAAAGGAATTCTTGACTTTAAAAAATGACTTTTCTAGTTTATAAATGTAATTTAATGAATGACAATATCATATTTTCTCAATAAATCACCAAAACATATTACTACGTTGATCAAAAATAAACAATTTTCAATTTAATGCAAATTTTCTGTTCGGAAAACGTTCTACCACAACTTTCCAGTATTAAATTAGAAATTATTGGATTCTTTATTAAAGGGTCCTTAGAACATAGTGCAGGGGACTCATAATCATTTTAACTTCATTTTATGGTACTTTTGTTGTCACAGTTAATAATATTTTTTCGAGGTCGTATTATGGTATACCGTTGTCCGTCCGTCCGTCCGTCGTCAGCATGTCGGACAATAACTCAAAAACGCGGTAACCAATTTACATGAAACTTCGGTGAATTGTTTATATATACTGAGGTATCCTCCCTTTAGAATTGAATTTAAAATATTAAGATTTTACGTTTCCGAGTTATGGGATTTTATTAAACAAACTAGAGGCTCTAAAGAGCCTGTGTCGCTCACCTTAGTGTATGTGCTGCAGTGCATATTAAACAAAGGACACTCTTCTATTTTAAAGACAAGAATAGAATTCATGACTAAATTCTCTGTTTTGGTGATGGTGACTTGTATGTAGATCTTACTTTACTGAATATTCTTGCTGTTTATTCTATCTATAATGAACTTGGTTCATAAGTTTCAGAGGAGAAGATTTTTGTTAAAAAAAAAATTGCGATGCTCATGATCCGCTATCCTTAACATGAAAATACAGTTATTAAGCTGCTCAGATTGTGATCTGTTCAACAGCAATTAAAACTCTAGACGTATAATTCCGAGCGTCACGGGACAACACAATGAAAAAGTTAACGGAGGACGACGACAGACAACGACGGGTGCCAAGTGATGAGAAAAGCTCACTTGACCCTTTGGGGCCAGGTGAGCTAAAAAGGGATGATTTTCAGTTTTCGGACAATATTTTTAAAGTGCTTTGAGGAGTTTTCATGAAACTTTGGCAACTGATTTATATAGAATAAGGTAACCCTCCTTTTAGTTTTTTTTCATAAATTTTGATATGCCATTGAGAAATTATTTATAGGTTTCATAACGAGTGAGAATGGATATCGCTTGATATCAACTCGAGTTATTTAATTTCAATATAATAATAAACGAGCCTCCGGTGAGTTTATTATTACTACTAGTATTTGAATAAAATAACGAGAGGAAATTACTTACTTACTTACTTACTTACTTGAATTAAATAACGAGAGTTGATATCATGCGATATCCCATTCTCACAAGTACCTATTTGTCTTATGGTCAACACCATCACTGTGTTAAATTCAAATTTCCGCGAATCGTTGGTCTAGTGTTTTGAACACGAAATGTACATCGTCGTAACCTTTGATGGTCGTCAATGACCTAACGAATAGCCAATGGAAATGCCGTAATGTCGTCTTATGATGCTGGATAAGCAAAAAAAATTAACGCAGATTTTCGTATCACTTTTTCGTATCACACTCTGTGCAGTGTCATATTAGAAATGTCTATTCATGCAAGAAATATATAATAAGCCACAACCATAAGAGAATGAACTTTATTCTTTGAAAACGCGACGCGCGTATCATGCGCCCATGGCGCAGCTGTTATTATAAAACGGAGTAAGAAACCTACTGGACAGCAGAGAAGAATAAAAAAAATGCTATGTAATAAAAAATATTCTACTAAAAGAGGTATGCCCCCTCATTCACACACATTCACAGAACTAATCCGACCAGTTTTTATTCCCATTGTAAATAAAATCTGAATTAAATTTCATATATAGTTAACAATGAAATGAATAATTCATCAGCTTAATTCATTATTTGTACGTACGTCTCAATCCAAATTGTCTATGCTTACATTAGATTGTTGACATCATGAATATATACTGTACATGTAATTTATAAGATGTGACAAACAACAATACATACAAATGAACGATACTTGTTTATAAAGTGTAAGTGTTAGTACACCTTTATCAAACTAATGAATGCATTGGTTTCGTGACTTAAAAAGTACACAATTTGAACCCTTTTTTATTGTTTTTAAACGCTAATACACTGACACATAACATTCTAAGCTATAGGAAATTTGTATAATCACTCAATAAAACACGAACGCACTCGCATATCTAAGGATATATAGATTCCATGTATGCATTTCCATCGACAGTTGCATTGGTATGTGTATAAAAATGGCTTTATTCTGATTTTTGGAATAAAAGCATTGTAAGGCTAAATTCAAAGTTTTTTAACGAAAAATAATGTCGGATTGATAATATCTTTTTATCTCAAATACTAACACATCTTGTTTATCCTTGCATATTAAACTTAAGCTTCTATATCACGTCTTGTTAGAAAGGAAGTCTGTTTGTTTACATTTTTAATCATATTCACTCGAAAAAAAGTGGTCACACTCGAAAAAACCCGATCAAATCACTCGAAAAACCACGATCCTAGCCGGACACTATACCTACCGTGGTAAATATAATATTCACAAATATAATGCCTATCCGTGTTAAATTGAGCATGACATGCTATAATTATTTCTTTAATAGACGATACAAATAGTGAAAAAGACATGCAGCTGAAATGATCAGAATCTAGTTTATCTAAATATGTATATTAAAAATTATTATAATAGGTATTTGCATATGCTATTATAAAGTTTAATTAATAAGGCCGAATTAAGGTCTTCGTGACCCTACTCCTTGAGGAACTGTACAAAAGAAAAAAAATTTGATTGATGGTTGCTTAACATCCAGCGGCAAATATTTCATGTATGTTTAGGACGAAATCAAATCAACAATGCATACAATAAATACATGTTGTAATATCGATCAGAATGAAGGGAGTAAAATGTGGCTGCCACTGCATGGCAAATGAGAGTAAATTGGATAAGGGCATTTATTTAGCCTCACAACAGACCACCTAAGGACCCCTCTAAGAGTTGTTGCATGGGATCTTAGCGTGTCACACTCTCCACATGAGGCACCGCGTTTAACGTCCCCATTCTGACTGGACGTGTCTGTATACTTATATATCCCGCACACCCATACGGACGGCCCCACTTTGGCAAGTGTTTTACTGCCGGACTGAAAAAGATCAAAGTGACCATATATCTATTCCCAGTCACCTTTAAATAAAGAAAAACACTATAATAGTTTCCCATATATTTGAAAAGGTTACTGACTGTGCATTTGAAAAGAGCATTTGAAAAATAACGAAAAAAAAACAGAGCATGAATAATATGAGGTATTGCGCACAGCAACATCCAGTTTCTTTTATGCCTGATTTCTGTTCACTCAACAAGGAATAACCCGTTATTCTTAGACATTTTGTAACAAAAGGCCTACTTTCCCGTGATGCAGAATTTTGCAGATATATTTTCAAAAGATACTTAAATTTGTATTTTTAGTAAGCTCGCCCTCTAATAAGTTGAGTAATAAAAACAAATATGGTAACACATGTATAAAGATATAAGAAGATGTGGTATGAGTGCCAATGAGACAACTCTCCATCCAAGTCAAAATTTATAAAAGTAAAACATTATAGGTCAAAGTACGGTCTTTAACACGGAGCCTTGGCTCACACCGAACAGCAAGCTATAAAGGGCCCCAAAAATTACTAGTGTAAAACCATTCAAACGGGAAAACCAACGGTCTAATCAATATAAAAAAACGAGAAACGAGAAACACTTATAAACCACATCAACAAACGACAATTACTGAACATCAGATTCCTGACTTAGGACAGGTGCAAACAATTGCAGCCGGTTTAAAACGTTTTAATGGTACCAAACCTTCGCCTTTTTTCTGAAACAATAGTGTAACATCACAACATAGAAAGACACACTATAAAATATCAACTGAAATGGCTTAACTCAATCAAAGGACATATTAACACCAGTGAACATACACTGAACAAATAAATTTGACCTATGATACAATGTAAATACAAAATAAATAAGCTAAGGGAAGAATAATAAAAGTAACACATTATACCGCTATGAAATATTAAACAATTTAAGAAAAACAATTTGCTCGAACAAAAATATCAGCCATTTGCAATTACTTTAAACACGGGTAAATGAAAATAATTTTGTTGTAAGGTATGTGTGTACAGTTCAAATAGAGAAAGGAAATATTTTTACAAAATAAATAATTTTGATGTTCATAGTACGAAGTGAAAATTTATAGTAATACAAAACCCCACATTCATATATACTAGTTAACAAATGTAACGACACACAAGTTTGAACTCAAGTTTAGATAGATTCATAAAAATATTTAATTATCCAATGAAAAACATGCATTTGAATTATGAGAGACTGTCAAAGTTGGAGAATGAGAAAATAACGTGTCAACTTCGTACTTTATAAGGCCTTTTTAACTTTGTCGATTCGAGCGTTTTGTAGACGTTTTGTCTGGGATACAAAGCTTTAATCTTTGTATCTATGAAGAGGATATTGAACGCAGTTTCAAATCTATTTTACGGGACATAATGAAACAATCGGCACCAAATTTGAAGATGGGTATTAAGAACATGTATTCAAATATCTGCAAAGGCATTTAAAATTTTACACCATTTTTACAATTCAAAATTTAAGTTCAGTTTTCCACCCGTTTTCTTCGATATCTACAAAACAGAAGGAACGTTATAATAGTTAGAAAAAATGAGATTAACATATCGCGACAATTTTCGTCTATATAGAGAAAATGGTATGAGGAGAAAAGTTTCTTCCAGTTTGAAATTTTGTTCTTAAAATTGTTTATTGTCGAAAACGGTATTTTCATATCTGGGCCTGAAATCGTTTTGTTTCTAATTTGCATTGTTGTTCTTTGCCGTTTACGTCGTGTCTCAATCTAATTGTTGTTAATTCTAATATGACGTGCTTCTTTCGCTTTGTAAATAACACCGTGATAAAATTTTCGATATATCTATACATAATTTAATTTTGGATGTAACGCGTCTTCTGATTGGCTGACGTTGTTTTGTTTATCAGCTCATAGACATAATTTTGTCATGTGACCGTGACGTCATCAACGTTTTTTCATGGTTTACTCCGGTTTAAAATGGAATTTAGAATTAAATTATAAGAAATGACTGTAATATTTTTTCTGTCTATTCGAAATAACATAAAAAATGTGGTGCACACTTTAAAATAACCCGCTACGCGGGTTATTCAGTGTGCACCACATTTTTGATGTTATTTCGAATAGACAGAAAAAATATTACAGTCATTCCTTAATTAACGCAGACTCCGAGATGTACATAATAATGGCTGTTAAAATATACCTCCCACGTAAATGCACATGTATCGTAACCTATGTGCAAACGCTATGTCGATTTCGCTGTGTCAAAAATTACAATTAAAAAAACCTACAAAACCTTTAGTCTAATTCTGAGGCATAACATAAAGAATTAATGCATTAGAGATAAGAAAAATGTACAAAATCAAAATAAAATAAAATTCCGCGAAATTCCATTAATGTTTTTGGCGCATTAACGTCATTTCAAAACATGACGTCATACGCATGAAAACGACAAAGCTGAAGGTTTTTCCATTGCGTTTACCTTCTAAACCGGATAATATTGCATTAAATAAAATTTTGAGGTAGGTGTTATTTTTTTCCTATTCTATTACATTATTCACACATTTAAAGATTACAGCAAGTCAACATGGCGGCTCCTTCGTTACAAAATGTCAACAGTGAATTTGACGGTAGCCTACGAGAAAAAAATGTGAATTAAAAATGGCAAATGTTGGGTTGGAGAATGAAAAGAATCAATCATATTTTTCTAGCGGTTATTCAAGAAAAGATTCATGCAAGCTGCAGAGTTTTTAGATTTTTTGTACATTTATCTATGGGTAAAATAGAACAGACACACACACGGCATACCCACCCTCGCTTCAGGTTTTTAATGACAGTATTTGTCCTATTGTAATCGAAATAATTTAGGATAAAATTCGAATATCACGGCCCAGGTCATGTGTTAATTTCCAACAAATCTATGGCTTCCGTGAATTATTTCTTAATTTTATTCACACACACAATAAAATAGTTCCTACTGTGTATTACAATTTTGGGCGTTGCTGTTCTTCAACATGAATTTCAAAGGTATGCCTTCACAGACTTGCAGCCTTCAGGACTTAAAGATTCTAAATCCTTCACAGAGATATTTAAATGACGATTTGAAAAAAAAACTGTTTGGATTTCGTCACTGTAGCCATATAACATATTAATAAACATACATCTGATATTATCTGCTCGATATTTTGTGCCACTGGATAGTTTTATGAGCATACCAATATAAATTTAAATTCTATGTATAAAACGAAAGGACAAGCAAATGTGCATATTAGAAATTCTAAGAAAATAAAAGTTGACCACTACAAAAATGATCGTCAATGTTGATACCTTTTGTTAATGTCATGTAACACTCGGTCGTTTCCGGTGATAAGTTATTAACGATGAAAGGTTAACGATGATAGGACGTCAAATTTTGAATAAATATACATCAAAGACGCCACCAATAAAAATATTTTCGTGAACATAAAATTTGCTACGGCGTCGACTTTTTTTCTAATATTTGAAAAGTAAAATAACAAAAATAAAGAATTCCAAGGAAAATTCAAATCGAAAAGTCCCTTATCAAATGGCCAAATGAAAAGCTCAAGCACAGCATGACAGCATGTTGCATCTAAACTACTAAAGGAAGAGAACGATTTAATTGAGCAAACACGAAAAAATCACTAAATTCGCGTTCATTGTTTTGATTTTGACCGCCTGACAACTTTACGGAAATATCAGAGTGATTATAAACAAGGACTCTGTGACGGGCAACTTATAATATCCGTGTTTTAAAGATTTTAATGATATCAAGCCAGTCCAGTTCAAACTATTATCACGTGGTACAATTCTCATTTACATATAATGAATATTAATTAGCAAAAGTACTACTAATTTCTGGCTATGTACAAAGTCGGAAATATTTGTGATATTACGGACAAATGTAGTGTTTTGTACTTGCTACATTTGTCTTTAAAACAATGTTTTTTTCCATAAAAAACGCCAATTTTTGAGAAAATATCCAAACTCGTAGACCGTTATCGATCCGTGTCTTATATGTTTTCGCGCATGCTCAGACGACGTACTTCCCGCGAAATTTTAAAAAGTTTGTTTCAACACTTGCCCAATTGTACCGCAATTTCGAGGGCATTTTCTAGTATATCATAGCGGATGAATGAAGCCTTCTTTGACACAGAAGTATATGTCATGTGACCAATACTCACAACTTGAAGGAAAATATACCAAAGAGGATGAATGAAGCCTTCCTTGGCACAGAAGTATAAATCATGTGACCAATACTCACAACTTGAAGGAAGGTATACCATAGAAGATGAATGAAGCCTTCTTTGACACAGAAGTATATGTCATGTGATCAATACTAAAAACTTTAAGGAAGATATACCATGAAGGATGAATGAAGCCCTCTTTGGCACATAAGTATATGTCATGTGATCAATACTCACAACGTGAAGGAAGACAGCAGTGTTCCGACAGCAAGCAATCAGGATGTTCCTCTACGTTATCATCTTTATCACAATAATATCCTATTGCACATTTATTAGTGGTGCATTATCCCCCTGCACTACTACACGGATAAGATTCACCTTCAAAAATAAAACTCATTTGAATAATTATATATTTAAATATGAATAAAAATATTCAAATAAGTGTGTCAAAAAAGAGAAAAGAATTTTGAAAAACGACTAAGTTTAGCAAGCGGTATATTTTCGTGACTTTCGAGACAAAAGATTTCTTAGTACGAGAATTAAAATCGTCGCGAATATGTAAAATTTAAGTATTCCTTTGCATAAACATCCAGAAAATTAGAAACCTCAAAAATAAATTGCAGCGAAAAAGGATGAAAAGCGACCCAATCGAAATATAGTATTCATGGGGAAAAGATAATTTACTGTAATCGGTTTCAGAGTTCAGTTAAGCGACATATTTAAATGCATGGGAGTTAATCAACGCTTACTCGTTTGGTACATTTTTATAACCAAAATGATGTATGTGTACAAATAACTAACGAAATAAACGACATAAGAAAAAAAGGTACAAAAAACAAACAACTGGAGCATATCAGTATAAAAAAATATATAAAAATGTATTGTAGCTCTGTCATAAAAATAAGGAATTGTGTTGTGATTGCCAACGAGCCAATTATCCTACAGAGAGAGCAGGATGTGGATGTACGTCATTATAGGTCACCAATGCATCAATAATGAGCAAAACCATACCATAAAGTAAGTAATAAAATGTCTCGACAGGTCAAAATGTGGAAATGGCTATTAGAGAAAACCAAAAGTTAATTTATGTTAAAACAATAAACGAAAACATGGCAGACAACAACTTAAAACAACAACTGAATTACAGGCTACTGACTTGGAACATATACATATAGAATGTTACGGGGTAGAGCAAGTGTGCAAGCGCTCAACCTTCACCATCCAGGGACTGTTGTATAACATAACACAAAAAACAATTATAAATAAATTAAAAAGGGTTTACTCATCAGATAAACATGATTTTACTATAGCCTTTTGAATGGATACCCTCACTACAAAAGTCTAAAAGTCTGAAAAGACCAGTTTTTGTCTTAATTTGCATGAACTTTTACTCGACATTCTCCAAAAGTATGACTTGTGTCTTAATTTTTCTTGACAAATTCCCATTTATATTAAATTTGTATGAAATTTACTCGACATATTCTCGACATTCTGAATATGGTCTTAAAATTTCTTGACAAATTCTTGACATTTGAATACTGTCTCGAAATTTCTCGACATATTCTCGACATTCTTATTTTTTCTCAGTATGGCGTGACATATTCTGAACATTTTGAATCGTGTCTTAAATTTACTTGACAGTTCTGAGTTTTACAAATCATGACCAATATTCATGATATAACTTTAATCTTTATTTCTCTTTATATGATATAATGTTGTTTCAAGTTACACTTCTTTACAACAAAAATTAAAGTTGGGCATGTAAAATAATTGAAAATTTGGGTATATAAATATTTTTACAAATGCAAATATGGCTATGAAATCTAAAGTATAAAATAATTCAAATGTGGGTGTGTTGATATAAAACAATTTCAATGTGGGTTTTTAAATAATTACAAATTTTGATTCCTAAATCTTATAAATTAAATGATTCAAACCAATCATACTGTAGACATATTTCATTCTACATTCATAATATTCAATGTTGATATGGTAAATAATTATTATACCAAAATGTGGTTTATATAAATAGCAAATTATGATGATATACAAATCATTCATTTAACAAAAGAAAAATTTGTGTAATGTCATCTGTTGGAATATATTAAGTATTACACATGGACAGGATGTTCCCCATAAAATTAAGGTATTCCACACCCCAGAGTACACGCAACTGTCAAATAGAAGTTATTGCTTTACCTGTAATCAGCCATACAACTTATCAGTTGACCGACCATGCCACTACAATTTAAAAAGTTTGTTGATCGATGAAAATGAAAATCATCACATTGATGAAAAAAAATTGAATTGAAATGGATTTTCTTCATCAAAATTATGAAGTTAATTATTTTAACATAAAAACAAATTGAATAATTCCCAAAGATTAAAAGAAAATTATTATCTACTCCAGGAATAATAAAAAAAATGTATTTATAATGGGTCCCATCAATGATTTCTATAGAAATCATCGGTCTTATGAAATGGTTCTCAAACAGACATGCATAATATAGATCTAAACATTTTTTTTTCAGGAAGGAGTTATCACAAATATTTATTTTTGATGAAAAATTATAAAATTCAACACTCAAATTTGAATAAAAAATGTTTTTGGGTTGTTCTAAAAAATGAATAAGGTTTTTGAATCAAGATCGGAACAAATTCTTTGACCTAAACGAAAGCCCCCCTCTTTTTTTAGTCACACACACCCAAAAGATGAATTGTGGGGCCCAAAAGAGATACAAGACACCTATTTTAGTAAAGCAAATTTGACTGGCAGTTTTGCGAACGGCAAAAATCTAAATGCTGTTTGTCAATACCTTCGACTTATATTCCAAGTGAAAACAAATACTTAAATGTTTAACAAAAATAAATCAAAATTAAACTACATGGGGGATTATTCAGGGTATTCTAACTTAGTTGCACCAAAAGGGTATCTTACTATACCAAATTAATCCTTGATTCTTCAAAGTTTAGTTTAGCCATAATAAAAAAGGAGTATACAACAGCAATAGAATGTCATAAACAGTGCAGAATAAATCTGTTCACATTTCAGGCGAATTTTATACTGTTGAGATAGTGTCAAGACATATTTAAGACTGTCAAGAATGTGTCGAGACATATTCAGACATTATTTAGAATGTCAATAATATGTCGAGACATATTCAGACATTATTAAGAATGTCAAGAATATGTCAAGACAGATCGAGACAAATTTAAGACAGTCAAGAATTGGTCGAGACTAATCCAGGCTCTTATCAGATGATACAGGAAGTGTCGAGAAATTTTAAGACAATGTTCATACTGTCAAGACACTTGTCAAGAAAAATCAAGAACCTTATTAGACAAATTCATACTATGTCAAGAATTTTTAAAAATTATTCAGACAAATTAAGAATGTCGAGTAAAAATTCATGCAAATTCAGACAAAAACTGGTCTTTTCAGACGTTTTGACTTTTGTAGTGCCTTTAAGAATAGGTTTATTCACACCTTTTCAAAATCCAAAAGTTTACATGGATTGTATTTAAATGTACACACTCTATAAACAAATTTACAACGAAAATTAAGATGTGATATCTTGTTTGTAACTAATTGTCTTCAGACAAAGTCAAATTTCAAAACCTGATATTTGTATAGAATTAGGTCAAGGTTTTAAGTAAATTGTTATCTCGAAATGACTGACTATACATACATAACGTACATTGAAATTGAACACCTGACTTCAGAAACATGCCTATAGGACAAGTAAAGAGACCTTTTATGAGGCCTTTCTCATCAGATATAAACATCTTAGTATAGAAGAGGGAAACCTGTATGGATTTGCAGATTAAAAAAAGCTTATCCCTCATTGGAAAAGTTTAAATCTAGTGGTTTTCTATCTTTTTTTCAAATCATTTTTATCCTATATAGTTAAAAAATGGTGTGAACGATAAAAGAAAATCAAAGAAAAAATAAGAACAGATAACAACATATAAAATTAAAAAAAATATTACGTGAATTCTAGGCCGTACCTTGACCTATAGTGGTTTACTTTTATAAATTGTAACTTGGATGGAGAGTTGTCTCATTGGCACTCATACCACATCTTCCTATATTTACAAAAAGTAACACGAATCTAAGCGCTTACCGGTTCCAAACATCAATGTAAGGAGAAGCACAGCTAGCAGTATCGATATTGTTTTCATCCTGATGTTCGTTTTTAGAAACATCCTACGTACACGCTGTTTTATATACATAAAGTATATAATCTTTTGATACATTTGTTATTAATCCTTTCATGGAAGATTAGACAAGTAACGCAAAACTATTAGTAACAAAACTCTTTGTTAAATGTCAGTACATCAGCACTATTTAACTTAGTACAAGTAGTTAAGAACACATAGTTCAGTGGGCACGAAATTAGTAAGTTCATGTACTAGAACTTAGAGTTCAACTTCCTCTTTTTTATATAACTAAAGTATATAATCTTTAGACACGCTGTCACTAATCCTGACATGGAAGATTACACAAGTAACGATACAAATTAGAAACAAAACTTTTTGTAAAATGTCAGTACATCCCCTTGAGTAGACTAGGTACAAGTAGTTAGAAAACAGTTAAGAGCAAATAGATCTCTATTTGTGGTGAGTTTATGTATATATTGTTAACTGGGAAAATGTCTTTACAATGAAAATTGAAAAACTGTGTTTTGTGTGATTAATGACAAGTATTACAAACATGTACATGTATAACTTTTGAGATAACTCAATGTAATTAGTGAAGACAAAAATATAATAAGTCTAACTTTGTTAAACAAGTGATAATAATCTGAATAGTTATTGAGGGCATGTAATTCCCCCCAAAACGCTTGATTTATGTGTGCTGATTACATGTAATCATTTCTGTGGTTAATTATATGTTAATGAATATTTGTAGTAGGTGTTCACTGTACACTTTCCTTTAGATTTGTCACAATTCGTATATAGTATCTGTCACTACTTTACAATTTTAGTTCTTTTCGCGTGAGTGTGAAATGTGAGTAAGTATTGTGTGCGCCGTTCGATTGTTTGAAACAACGTAAACAATGGTTACCAAGTCGATTTGATTTTCACGTTCGAATTTGATTATCTACAATTATAATTAATCTAAATTTAGGTTGACGTTAGTCATGTTAGTTCTGAAATCATTTTGACTGGCTTCATTGTTCTGATATATTAAATTTAATAAAAATAAATCATGTTTTACATTTCAAACATCATTAGAGATATTTTAAAATTCTTTCAAAAGCAATCAATCGAGGTCGCACAGATGCATATCGGAAAAAAAACTTAAGACATGCGTAGTTATTATACATGGTGTAACAATGATTAGTGACAGATGGGGATCATACTGCAGGAAGAAGGAAGTAAAAACACTTTGTTCAGCGTGAATCGGTCTTTTCAGTCTGATTAAGGCTTAGTCGAAAGATTTTCCCGCTTCAGATTCTAGAATTTTTACATAGTTTGTTACATGTTTATATGATATAATTAAAAGTTCACAGTAAAAAAAAAGAAATATATGAGTCAAGTTATATACATTTACATGTTTGTAATACTGGTAATTAATCACACAAAACACAGTTCGTCACCATTTAATATACTGACATTTTTCCAATAAACAATATATATATAAACTCATCATTCATAAAAGAGAGGCGACAGATACTAAAGAAATAATAAAACTCATAAGTCGAGGCCAAAACTGACAACTCCAGAGCAAAAATTGAAGAAACGACGAAAAGACAAACAACAGTATAAGAATCACTACAAAAGTCCTAAAGAGAACACGGATCCCACCAAAAACGGCCGTAAACATCTTCTTTTTTTCTTAAAATGTCCTGTACTAAGTCAGGAAAATAGCCATTGTTATATTATAGTTCGTTTCTGTGTGTGTTACATTTTAATGTTGTGTTTTTGTTGTGTCGTTGTTCTCCTCTTATATTTGATGCGTTTCCCTCAGTTTTAGTTTGAAACCCGGATTTGTTTTTATCTCTATCGATTTATGAGTTTCGAACAGCGGTATACTACTGTTGCCTTTATCTACAATGTATCCATTGAATATTGAAATGGAATTATGTTAAAAGAATATTCAGAATGATACATTAGCTCTTGAATGAAAATAACACTCTATGAATTTTTTGTGCCTAATCCATGTAAGCCAGGGAGGTAATAATACGCATACGTAGAATCGTAAGGAATTTATGACAAAAATGACCTAAACAGTCTTGTCAAATTTTCCGAAAAACAAATTGCTCGAGGGAATCGGAACAAAAGTTAGTTTCTTAATTTTGTTTTAGTTTAAAAATGTGAAACTTTTAAAATGTGCTTAAACATGTCAGTGCCTCACTAAACTATGTGTTCTTAACTACTTGTACTTAAGTCTAATTGTGGTGATGTACTGTCGTTTTACTTAGAGTTTTGTTAGTAATTGTTTTCGTTATTTGTGTAATCTTTCATGAAAGGATTAATGATGAATTGATCGAAAGATTATATACTATATGTATATAAACAGCGTGTACGGAAAATATTTTCAAAAACGAACATCAGGATGAAAACAATATCGATACTGCTAGCAGTGTTTTGAAATCGTTTAGAATAGATGCGTCGTCGTCCTCAGGTCTTCTTGAAGCTGTAATGTCATTTGTTGATATAGATGCCAGTGAGTATATCTATGGAGAGAGTAATCGAATTTTTTTAGGAGTGAGTGCTTTTTGTGGCGTGCACGAGTGGTTTGTACAAGAAACTGGTGAAGTAATTTGACGGATTTTGACTGTTTGTGGCTTTGGGCAATTCTTATACGGAGTTCTCCTCTGTGATTTTGTTCCCTGTTTGGGTGCATTGAGCCATAGTCGTGATTTTTTCATGACCATGATAGTGAATGTAAAAGAAAACAAATCATATTCAGGTATAAAACAAAATAACTTGAGTCTTTTTTTCACAATTTCTAAAATCTAAAAGCACATAACTTATTAGACTAAAAAACGGGCAAAATGAAATACCCTAAGTTTGTATTTTGTCATCAGAACAAAGTAGGTGTATTTGAATTACAAAGTATCAGATAAAGGCCGAATTATATGCAAATTTATTCTTTTTTATTAATAAATCTACCCCTTGAGACGCAAAATCTGACACCCCGAGCGACACATTATTTTTTGATGAAAAACAGTTTTAAAACCAATAATTTTTAACTAAGAAGCTAGCATTTGGTTAAATTTCATAACAGGAATTCATTTCTTTATAAATCATACGGGAAAAAATCGTAAAAAGTAGTTTTTTATCATGAAACTTGCATATGAAGCCTCAAAATCCGCAACACGGAAAACTAGGGCGAGTTTTTTTAGAAACCAAAGTACTGAAAACGTCTGACTTCTGCTTGCTGGAAATAGATGATGATTCGGTTCTTTCCGTGCAATACATTATTTGGTACTCACAATTCTCAAAAAAAAAATTTTTATACTTGAACTTACCTTGATCATTTTTCTCCGCTTCAAAACCGCCACCCCGTGTAAAACATAGCCGACACCCCGCATGTGGCGTTTTACACGGTGGTCAATTTTTTTTTTTAAATCTACAAGTGCATACCAATTTTACCTGGTTAGAAAGACCTCATGAAAAATCACCTAGCTCGTTCTACATACTCGTTTCTTAAGTGACGTGTTCAGTTTCAATTAACACAATGTATGTTAAGTCATTCATTTCAATATCGCAATTTACTTCAAATCTTTATGATTCGTTTTCTTAGAAACATTTCTATCCTTTGGGCAGACATACTTAACTTTTTTGTTTCAAGAGATAAACACAAAAAAGTCATGTGGAAATTTGTAAAACAATTTGGAATATCTTCTTTACAAATCTATGGTCTTAATTTGTGTAACAATTCTTTGAAAATAATTTATTTTTATGAAAATTTCATGATTTTAGTAAAACGCCATTCTTTGCTGCAATTTTATAGGATTTTATCAAATTCATCGGTGACTTTTTCATAAAGATTTAAACAAGTAATTTTCATACAGTATCAAGTAATTTTTTATTGATAAAAAAAGGGGTGTCCATGTACTTATTTTCAAGCTAATGACTAAAATCTATCATAAATGCATCATTTCCAGATAAGTCGCAGTTTGACGTCGCGAAAAATAACATATTACGTTTACTTAGTAACATCATTACCTGTAACTGTATCATATGCCCTTAACATAAATCAGGCCGTTGTTTTCTCGTATAATTTGATTCACATTTTGTCCCTTCGGGACATTGTATTGCTTACTATATGGTACGTGATTGATCATTGTTGTTGGCCGTACCGTGATCTAAAGTTGCTTACATCAACGTCATGCTGTCTCTGTTGAATAATTGTATCATTTTTTAAAGTTCCAAATGACTTTTACTTTTTAAGCCTATTCTTATCCGTTCAGGGGGATATTGCACAACTGGAAATTGTCCAATAGGATATTATTGTGATAAAGATGACAATGTAGAGGACCATCTAGATTGCTCGCTGTCGGAACACTGCTGTGTTCCTTCAAATTGTGAGTATTGATCACATGGCATATACTTCTGATCAAAGAAGGCTTCAGTAATTCTACAAGGTATATGCAACATGTTGGCACATGTTAGAAAGTAGTCGATGCTCTTCGATCTTTATTGCTGTTTTTCGCCATATCGGAATAAGTTAATATTTACAAAAACTTTTAGATTGATGACGACTTTGATGTGTGTGTTTTAATATACAGTATTATTCAGCTGCTGAGACGAAATCCAAAGATGTTTTTTTTTTGTCAACTTGATATATCTATGAGAAGGTTTGGGATTATTTAGTCTGTAAGTCTGTCCTTTGAATTTTTATGTTTAAGAACAGCAATAATCAAAGGTCGTCATCATCCAGTAGAAACTATTGTATCGAATAAAATATAAATACTGTGTAAACGGCAATGAGCAAAAACGCAAATAAAAAGTTTAAAACCTAGATATCAAAATACGATTTTCGACAATGTACAACTTTAGAACAAGTTTTCAAACAAAGAATGTGTTACTTTCCATACCATTTCGCTGTACAAACGAACGGAGAAAGATGTTCATGTAAATATGTAGCCATATGATATTTTATTTCCTTACCATTTTACAATGCTTTCTCTTTTATAGATATCGAAGATTACGAGTGGCACAAATGATAGTCTTTGTATCATAACAGATGAAATAATATCAAGATTGTTTTATATGTACAATAATTAAAGATAGTATTTTTTATGCATAGCATGATATATTTTTTTTATGCATATCATGATATATTTTCCTAAAATGTCCTGTACCAAGTCAGAAATATGCGAGTTGTAATCAAATAGTTCGTTTCTGTGTTTGTTGGCGTTTGTTTTTGTTGCACTTTAGTGTTTCTGTTGTTCCGTTGTTATCCTCTTATAGTTGATGTTTCACTCGGTTTAAGTTTGTAGCCCGGATTTGTTTTCTCTCAATCGATTTTGAACAACGGTTTGCTACTGTTGCCTTTATTTACAGTAATAATTGTAATTTTCCAACAACATTTACAAGTACAGCTAC
Organism: Mytilus californianus; assembly: GCF_021869535.1. Lineage (NCBI taxonomy): Eukaryota > Metazoa > Mollusca > Bivalvia > Mytilida > Mytilidae > Mytilus > Mytilus californianus. The sequence goes on from NW_026262626.1 coordinate 16,853,068, forward strand.
AATTGCAAAACATGGCCAAACCTTATAACTTTTTACTCTTCTTGACCTCTTCCATAAGCTAAGTTGGTAGAAATGCCACTTTCTGTTCGGTTCATGTTCTATCAAAATAACAACTTGGGAAGAGAGCCATCACATTACGGTAAAAATGAAGGTCGAAGTCCTGATTTTGGTACAGTTGTTTATAGCTACGGACAGGACGTGGCAGACAAGCATCGGTATGGTTCAATCATATTTAAACAATACACTAACAGAGTTATTCTAAGGATTCATAGAAAAGTTTGAGGTCACACACATGTTTTTCATTAGATTGATCGCCAGTCAAATGTTGTATATTGTTTAACAAAGAATTATTGATTTACCTTTCTTGATCTGCTGTAATAAATTTTTCGCACTTATTGTAAACCAACTAATTTTGTCAAGCGATTTATTTCTTTTGCGAATTTCGCGAGTAGAAAAATAACGTGAACATAAATCGTCGCGAATATGTAAAACTTGGATCTTTCCTTATTTAACTACATCAAGTAAATTAAAAAACTCGCGAAGCGGACTAGAAAGGGCTAAACGGGAAATAAAGTATCCGCGAAAATAAGTTGGTTTACAGTTTTGGAGCTGTATCTGCATACACTTCAGGAGCTTCTGGGATGACAATGTTTTTGTTGGGCTCCTGTCACTTTTTTTCAGTTTTCTGTTTGTGTTTTGAAGTCTATTGTTTGTTTTTTTTATCGTTTTCCTTTTTAAGCGATGGGTTTGTCAGTTCGTCTTCGACTCGTAAGTTTAAACACCCCTTTGGTATCTTTTGATTCTCAAATAAAATAATTTGTGAATGGTGTCAATGTTATATAAAACAACCAAAACATCAATTCATCACACCAAAAAAACATAAATATTGTTCTTTGTTAATCCTGTTTTGGTGACAGTCTTTTTAATGGTTGAGTCAAGGGAACATCTATCTATAAAATCCATGGCTTAAACTTTCCAGTTAAAATGATTGAAATTGTTTAGAACTGTCAGCACATTGAACCTTATGTTTGTTTGAAATTTACGTTATAATTATGGATGCACTTAACCGTATTTTGCAGTTGCATATACAAAATGAATGCGGCAGTGTGTATCTAGTTAGTCCAAATAATTATGCTATTTCAATTATTTTTTTCTGTGACACCTTCTTACATATCTAGTTAGATGTGATGTCACCAACGTATGTGTTGATGTCCATTAATTCGACGGAAACAAGAAATTAAACCTTCTGAGAGCGATAAATTGTGGAAACATTTATATGATAATGTTTTAAATTATCAATTTGGACAATTTTTATGGAAGTGTACTCTTGTTTATTGTATGTACAAAATGTCAAGGGACGGATAACTGTTATTTGACAACTAAATAAAAATCTTAAATCCTTTCCCGTCATGATAAATACGTTGACATTCTTCTACAATCTCACTGAAACATGTGAAATCAATTATCATTTTGATGTTGTATCAAATTTGAACGTCAGTAATCAAACCTGTATACACTGACCTTTATGCTATCTTCCAATGTTAAAACAATCTTAAATGTCGTATTTTGCATTCCAAAGTTGTCTGGTATAACCGAATTATGCAGAATGCCATGCATGAAATATCTGCTTACATAATTTGTGAATGAGTTATGCAGAGTGTCATGCATGAAATATCTGCTTAGATAAATTGTGAGTAGAAGCATTTACAATTTGAATATTATTATAGATAGAGATAAACTGTAAACAGCAATATTGTTCAGCAAAGTAAGATCTACAAATAAGTCAAATGACCAAAATTGTCAATTGACCCCTTAGGAATTATTGCCCTATATATTCAATTATTAACAATTTTTCGTAAATTTTTGTAATCTTTTACAAAAATCTTCTCCTCTGAAACTACTAAGCCAAATTTAACCAAACTTGTCCACCATCATTATTAGGGTGTTTAGTTTAATAAATGTGTCCGATGACTCCGCTTGCCAACCAACATGGCCGACATGGGTCAAAATAGACCATAGGGGTAAAATGCAGTTTTTGGCTTATATCTGTGAAACTAAAGCATATAGAGAAAATCTGACAAGGATAAAAATGTTCATCAGTTATAGATCTATCTGCCCTGAAATTATCCAGACAACTCACACAACCCATTGTTGGGTTGCTGCCCCTGAAATGGTTATTTTACGGTAATTTTGCAGTTTTTGGTTATTATCTTAAATATTATAATAGAAAGAGATAAACTGTAAACAGCAATTATGTTCAGCAAAGTACGATCTACAAATAAGTCAATATGATCAAAATTTTCAATTGACCCCTTAAGGAGTTATTGCCCTTTATAGTCAATTTTTATTTATAAGAATTTTTTCGTACATTTTTGTAATCTTTTACCAAAACTTCTTCGCTTAATCTACTAGGCCAAATAGAATTAAACGTAGCCACAAATTTCAATACGGTATCTTGATGGAAAAATGTATCCGATGACCCTGCCATCCAACCAACATGGCCTCCATGGCTAAAAATAGAACATAGGGATTTACTAAAGAAGTCTAAGGGAAAATTGTAAAAAAAAAAATTTCAAATCGTCACAACTTGAAAACTAATTTAAATAATGATAAGGGGTCTTCAGTAACTATTGTAAGTCTAGTTACAAGTTGAATGACCTGCTTTTAATTTAACTACTGGGCCAAATTAAACTAAACTTGGCCTCAATCATTACTAAGGTATCTATTACTATTTATAATAATTCAAACCTTATTTTACATGATTTCGAAAACCACAGTAAAATACAGGTGAGCGACACAGGCTTTGTAGAGCCTTTAGTTTTGGATTTTTCTTATATGGCTGTTGCCTTGAATACAGCATGTATGTTCAATTTTGGGTCCATGCTTTGAATAATTACTGATTTCTTATGAAATAAAACAATTATGTTTCTTGAAATAAAACCATAAGCGATCAACCAACCATCTGTTGACCTCCACACCTGCACCTATGGAAACTTTTAACAAAAGCTTGTCTAAACATGTTAACGTGTGAGACCATATAATTCAGTCAAAACTCAAATGCAGCAGTTGCCAAAGTGATTCGATGAATAAACAGGATGTGTTAAACTTTATTTTTAAGGTTGCTGAACATTTACATGACAAAAATTGAGATCTGACGGCATAGCCATATTTTTATAAATTTGTAGCATGCAATTTCTCCATGGTTTATTCATTTGAGCATTTTTATATTTTGTATTTTAAGATCTTTCAAATCAATAAATTGCGCAATCAAAAGATAATTGTTGAAGTATAGACATTATATTAATACAGATTATCTTAATATTGTATCATTGTAAAAGTATATAACTTTTATATCGGAAAGAAACTGAACAAGAATAGTCCAAGTATGATCATATTTCTAAAACCCAGTCAACTCTTGAAATAGATATAGTAATGATACTTAAAATATATTCAATGACAGGAAAGTGCGAGCCAATAACACGATTTATTTGTATTCTTGAAAATAAGATGTGTAGACAAAGTTTATCTTTCTTTTCCAATGATGTGATCAAGATTAGATCTTTTTAAGTGACATCATAAGACATTGTCGCTTTTTTCGAACGTCACAATATCATATCAACATGATCAATAGATAAGCAAGATTGATGGTTATCTATTCCGCAAAGAAAGTCATGTTTACGTATTAATTAAATAGATATTGAAAACAAGATATATATATTATTTATCATTATCATTATTTTGACATTATTTAATTCTTCACTTTCCAATGATGCTCCCGCTTGCTGGATATCTACAAAATAAAAGGCATCATGATAAAATAAATAATTATATGGATCGATGTTTCAGACATGTTTTGCTTCAAATCAGATTTATAAATGAAGCAATATCAGGTGGTGATAGTGGAATTATTCGTTATCTTCTACGTACATATAAAAGTTATTTTAAACAAAATCTGGTGCTTCATAGAGGCAGTCACTATCAATAAAAGTTCCGTCAACATACAGTGTTCAATATAAAGAAAAACTGCTGTATTAATGTGCTGTTATAATTTGTCGTTTTTAATTAATTTGACCTCTTTTCGAAAAAGCAATTTTGTTAGAATTGATCAGTCACTTAAGTTGTTCAGTTACTTTGACAAATCGATTCATGTGATAATTATGTGAATCTGTTTTTTACCGTTAAAAATCTAATATAAAAAGAAAAAGAAAGATGTGGTAAAATTGCCTATGAGATAAATGTTCACAAGAGATCAAAATGACACAGAAATTATCAACAACATGTCACCGAACGGCCTTCGACAATGAACAAAGCCCATACAGCTTTTTTTCATAAACTTACTCCATTTCGCATATAAAATTGAATTCATATGAACAATCAATATCGTTCCATCCGTTGGCTTTGCGATTTCTAATTTCAAGACAGTTTTCTTTACCACGTAAATTGTTTGGTTCATTAGGATTCCAGTCAGTGTAGGATAACTGTTTCCCTGTGGATGCCCATACCCAGACTCCTTCTAAAACTTCATCTGTTCCGTCTATCCAATAGTCATCTAAAGAAAATTTTAAAACTGATATGACAGACATAATGATATGCTGTTTCTTTTATATGTAATAGTTTATCATTTGAAGACATCTTAAACGCATTGACTAAAACTGAAATGAAGAAAACAAGGCTGTTGCATGATGGCTGATATGCCTGCAACGTTTTATTCTTAACAGGCCAACAGAGGATCCCTCAGATAATGTTTTGTCATTCTCCATACATGATACTTCGGATCTATGTCCCTATTCTGACTGTATAAAGGTCCGTTTTTTTGCATCCCGAATAGGACTCTCGATTTCAGCCGGAGTTTACCGCCGGACGTGAGATGTCCTTAAAGTACCATTTATTTCTTTACCCCAAACAAACCTTGTGGACATAAACCAATGAAGAATGAATTATAGTTATACATTTAAATAATAAATTTCAAAACAAATAACGACTCAAGTTAAAACGGAATTACATGCAGACGGGAGAACGGGGGAAAATTAAACATTCATAAATCAATATTTAGCTAGATATCAAAACGGTAAATACTTCTTGCCTTATCAAATACATATACATTTATTAAAAACAAATAAACAAAATAAGATGCGAATTTTGCAAGCCTTACCTTTGCAAAGAATATTTAGACTCCTCTAACAAGAAATTGGTTTTGCATGCACACGTATAAAACTTGCGGTTTTTATCCAACGTAATCATAGGTTTCAACGTTGTTTTCAATTTAGACAATTAATTAATATTTTTTTCGTTTGGGTTTGTATTATATTTGCCTTCGGGTTTATATAATCCGTTCATCCTATTTCGACTCTTCAAAATTCAAGAGTCAATCCCAAATTGAGGTAAATTATTTGGCCTTCCAAATACCGTTTCGATTCCTAACATCATTGAAGAGAGACATTAATTGTCGAAATCTGGATATGATGTACACATTTTTGCACCTCATGTTTGCGGTATACCATCTTTTCCGCAAGTTTATTGTTTTCTGTTTGGTATTAAATTAGTAATTAAGATCCATTTTGTTACATCTGTGATCCGTTTATTTGGCAATCGACATGATAGTCAGCAGGGTTTAAGAATATTCGTTGTTCGACCTGCTAGTCAAATGCGTTTTGTTAAAATATACTTTTTCACTTGTTTGGTCTTTTGGAAAATGTTATTTGTGCTGTATTTAGACCCCTCTACCAAGAAATTTGTTTTGTATGCACACGTTTTTATCCAACGCAATCATAGGTTTGAACTTTGTTTTCAATTTAGACTTGTGAATATATAGATAGTTATAGATTATACCACTGTATCGAGTTCGATACGATATTTATTCACTCGAGACAGTTATATTTTCAAATGTAAAACGCGAGGCTCAACGAGCGTTTTAAATATGTAAAATTTAACTGTCAAGAGTGGATACATATCGTATAAAACGAGATTTGGTGGTGGAATCTGTTTCTCTTTAATGTTATTTATGCAGTATGCAGTAAAACTTATTCCTTTTTCTCAAATGATTTGAAAAAAAAATGTGTTCATTCTATGTGACGTCATCAGGCATGGTTGCCTCTTTTCATTACGTCACAATATCAATGTCAGTAGAAAGTAAGATAATTTAACGTCATAATTGAATTTTGATCAATGAACAGCTGAGATCAACGAACCGCGTGTTGATTTAATAAAAAATAATCAACAGGTTAGGATAACGATAAATCGGCTAAGAATTAAAATAAACTTCTTTACAATATTTCTTTGCTTTTCAGTGTGTCAGAAAACTTGTGTAAACAAATTCTTTTATTTCCTAATAATAGATATACAAGTACATACGAACAATTCCAGTATATCTTTCGATTTTCTCAATTGTATCAATTAGAAAAATGTTTTCTTCGCGAGTTTGAACATCAGCCAGTTGTGAGTGGTAGGTTCTACAAAAGCTCTGAAAAATGAAATAGAAATATGTCAAGTCGACCACACGACTAATTTCAACAAAAGATAGCAAAAGGTCTGTTTACATTTCATTTTCAAACAACCGTGATCAGACAATTTTGGGACGTAAAAAAAGACCTACATTAATCTTCAAATTCAATTCAACAAGTTAAAATATTGAAAAAGTAACCAAATGAACCTGAATTAGTGTCCCAGATTGTTCTACCAGTGACAACCGTCATATTTTAATCCCGTATCGTTCTAAACATGCATGCAGTATTTGCCACTGGACATTAAGAAATTTACAATCAATCAACCAATCTGGTCAGTTCATTTACTCAGTATACACAGATCAAATGTCATTTTTCCTTACATAAAGTAGTTTCATGATTTTTTTGTTGATGATTGTTTAAGCTAACATATTGCAAAACTCAAGTATCTACTTATGTCAATGTAAGCAATAAAAATTATTACTGCAAAGAAAATAATGAAGGCTATGCGTTTTTTTCCTCTTTTTTTGTGTTTTTTCCCTAAAATTTCAATCTTACATCAACTACATGTAGATTGGCAGTTTTAACAAATACGCAACTCTCATTTAAACAATGATATTCTATTTCCTTTCTCAGCACAGTAAAGTGATATGAAATAATATCATTAATTCGTATAATTTAACTAATTTGATTCGTTCAGGGATAGTCACATGTCAAACTATATTTTCGAAGGTAGATAGAAAAGACGGATAGCAAAAAGCATATTGCATGGTAATTTATTTTAATTTGTAAAAACCGATTTACTTTGTGACGTCATGTAATGAATTTCATGATATTGTTAAAAGTTTTAAAAAAAAAATTTTATTATCGATTATTTGATGAAAAAATTCTTCAAATAAATAAGATGTACAAAAAACATCAAAAATAAATGAAATAACAACTAATATGTTGTTATTATCTAGTAAACAATATGGTATCTTTAAAATTCCAACAACATCAAATGAGCGAATATATTACACTGACGATTTTGATACAAATATGGTCTGAAATTAATAATATAACAATTATAGCCTTTGTATGAGGTCAATACAGGATATATCGACCCAAAGAAGTAAATCGACCTCGGACTTCGTCCTCAGTCAATATACTTTTTTTAGGTCAATATATCCTTTTATTAAATGATATGAGCAAATCAGCCCTAATACGGATAAATCAGCCTGTGCAATACTGAAAACGTTCCACTGTCGATATAAATCAAGAGTTAATATTGCTTTAGGAACAGGGCCAATACGGAAAAAAGCCCATGGGCTAATACGGGACGTTCACTTCCAGTTTCAATTTTCTTACGCCTTACGTATCGTTATGCATAAAAACATTTGTAATATATTTTATAACTTAAAATCATAGAATAAAAAGTTTTGAAGTCTTGAAACGGAAATATTTCACAGCCTTTTCGAGTACGACATTGTTTCATTTCCGTTGATCAATCATCAGAACGCAGACGATCCAACAATACGAATAGTTAAATTGTCTGATTTATTCTTCCTAGCTACGTTATATTTGCTAGATAAAATGAATTGTAATAGCAAAATATTGAGTACTTGGACGAGAAATCAGATATAACATCTAACAATGTTGACAAAAATCCATGGACGTGTAATATGCGAACAGACAAGTTCTCCAAAGTTCAGAAAATAAAATTCTGTATTTTCTTCACGGTAAGTCTCTTTAAAATCATTTAGTAAAAGTGTTATGAACTGGCTGTTTCTGTATTGGCCCTGTTATAGATTCTCGATCAGCTGTATTGGCCCTCGACTTTTCGAGTCTCGGATCCAATACACCTAACCTCCAATCTATAACAGGACCAATACAGAAACAGCTAGTGAATAACACTAAAGAATCGACCTCATACAAAGGCTATAATTGTATATTATCACTAGAACCTAAGGGGGAACATGCCGTTGTTAATGTAATTAACAACGTCGTCATAGGTAAAAATAGCGATAAACAGATTATCATTGGTCTTCTCAACTAGATTGCTTTTCTCAGTTTCGACATACCGGCGAGATGACAAACGATAATCTATAATTCTCACAAAAAAAATCAATGCACACTCAAGCTGCATTATAGGATATTTGAACAAAAAAGTCTAATCACAGTGTAATGCAAATGAATCTTAGTTAAACTATGTATTTGCAGAACAAAGCAATACACTTTTTAGAAGGAAATGGTTGTCCATGTGTTAAAATCTAAAGATTTATAAGATGTGTTATTAGTAATACAGTACAGTCCATTCAGAAATGCTTCATTTTTTCTTGCGATCGTCAGAAATGCTTCATTTTTTCTCGCGATCGTTGATTTTTTCCTGATTTAATTAGCGCAAGCTTGTTGTTGACGTAATTTCGAAAACGTAGACTTACCGCTGCACTAGTCCATGATTTGTTGGTGTCACTAATATAATAACACGAATTACCATAGTGGAGCCATCCTCGTTCACATTCAGAGAATACTAGAGTAAATGCTGGAAAATAATAGGCAATTTATCTAAAACATGTTCTTGACTGGTAAAAATGTCTCTTTGTAAACTATGAGCATCCAATGAGCTGCTCTTGGTTAATCTTCACCTTCAGAACAGTAAAATATGAACAATGTCAGATCGAGGGAAACAATCATTATTTAATTTTTACGGTAGTGATTATATTCAAGGGTCGATGCTCAAAACAAAATGAACTAATTCAATTAACAACAAAATTCAATGAAATAAATTTAAAAAAAATTACAAATTGATTTTTAACTTTATCAAAACGGTATATGTGCTTTTCCCTTAATGTGGTTTTCCCTTAATGTGGTTTTCCCTTAATAATTATTTTTCTAAAAAGAGTCATTAGTATATCTGTAAATGGTATGATTGCTTAAACATACAAAACGAACTATGTGCGGTTGTCCTTGTGAAGCGTAAGCATTTTTTAATATTTGTATTTATTAAGTAGTTTGAAATACATATCATTTAGCAGATTAGGATGGGAATTTTTCTACAGATGCTCAAATGAATATTAAGATTAGAATGAGTAGCGACGGCGGTTCACATTGGCTGTGTATGATGACTAATGCTTCCAAATTCCCACCAGACAATGCTGCATCATATAACACCAGGCTGCTATAACTCTAACCAATGCTATCAAAACAAGCGATAGTTCCTAAACTTTGGATACCATCTAAATAGATATTAAGAATTGTTTATACATAGTATATTTCCTCTTTAATAGGATTTGCGATGACCGAGTGATCTAAGTAGTTGAACTACTGTATCAATAGAATTCGAATCTCGCACGTTGAAGATGCACTCGGCTAAAATCTTGATTGTGTAGGATTGTAAGTATTCCTAACGAAGGTCGGTGGTTCTCTCCAAGGAATCTGGCTTCCTCTACCAATAAAAACTTACCAACACGAAAAAGTACAATATTACTGAAAGTTGTGTTAAACACCAATCAATCGATCAATGAATCAATCGTCTTTAATAAAGCACCATATTGTTGATATAGGATATAAACATATTAATATCTGGGCAGACATTACACTGACTGTGTAACTTTTCGGATTAAATTTTCTGTACAAAGATCAAAAATATTTCCATCAAGAATGTGTACACGGATGCCCCACTCACACTATTATTTTCAAATTTGGAGTTGAATCAGCAAGATTCATCAAAAACTAACTTGATTAAAATCTTTAACCAAAAACGTTAACCTGAACCGAGAAGCCCCTTAGGTGGGGCATAAAAACATATTAAACAGATTTGTTAGTAATTGTTGTACAAAATTTGCTAGCTTAAATTTTTTTATTAATAACGTAAACAGTCTGTTTGAGTGCTGCGTTGTAGATTTGTATATACAGGTGGTTGGCATACAGAAGGTAAAAAAAGGGAACTCCATATAATATATTCTAACAATTATGTATTGTGTTTATTCCTTTTTTTCAACTTATTGATCTCTTACATAGGTATATTTCACAACTTTCGGAACTACGGGTTTTAATTTATCTCCAACTTCGTACTTTATTTGGCTTTTAAACGTTTTTTTATTTCGAGTGTCATGAGTATTTTGTAGACGAAACGTTCGTCTAGGGATCAAACTTGGTACTTTTTATAAGTTTATTTTTACACTACATTCAAGAAAAGGTTAAGAAGCATTTTAATTGCAAGGGGTACCAACCTGACGCAGCTTGTATTCCTGTTTGAATATTCCGTTCAACAAATTATACTGTGGATTAATTATAAATCGCAGAACACCAACTTTCCTGGAAATCGTGGTTATATTTTGGGTCCTCATTGCTCTTCAACTTTGTACTTGTTTGGCTTTCTAACTATTTTGATCTGAGCGTCACTGATGAGTCTTATGTAGACGAAATGCGTGTCTGGCGTATCAAATTGTAAGCCTGATACCTTTGAAAGCGCGCCCGGTGTATCAAATTATAACTTGGTACCTTTGATAACTATTCATAGGTGAACCACGAATTTAAATGTTCAACAAAGTACAAATTTTCCTAAGGGTCTTCACAAATTTTGGAAATCCCTCGAAATCAATTATCAACGAAACTATCCACGAACATTATTATCCACGAAAATAAATGAAGCAACAGTAATTCACATTATTTCCGGTTATGTTTTTGGTAATATGAATGAAGAACCATTTAAGCACCTGAGATCATCCCCAGATTTCGGTGGGGTTCGTGTTGCTTAGTCTTTAGTTTTCTATGTTGTGTCATCTGTAATATTATTTGTCTGTTTTGGCCATGGCGTTGTCAGTTTGTTTTCGATCTATGAGTTTGACTGTCCCTCTGGTATCTTTCGTCCCTCTTTTAAGGAGGGTTTGAAAAAAGTGCAGGAATTCAACAAATAGCTATATACCTGTACTTTACACTTTTGTCTGCAAACCTGTTAACCATTGATTTGTTCATATATATTGTTAACCTGTTGTCTTTCTTTAAACTTCCTTTGGCCGGCGAATAAGAGTTGGGCCTCTAGAGCGGGGCCTTAATTGAATTTCCGTTGTAATTCGTAATGTCTTAGATGCATGATTTTTTTTATTAGTTGTTAGTGGCTTTGAATTAGCTGTCAGTAACTGCGAGTCCTCTCGGATCTGTACTTAGTATCTTTTTGTTTTGGGGATATACAAGTACCCGACCTCGTCCTTTCTGTGTTTTTGTTAGATGTATTTCTATTTGTGTCAATCTTATGAGTTAAGCCTTTTTCAACTGATTTTTATAGTCCGTTTTTAGGTCGTACTGTTTCAACACTGTCCAAGGTTAGGGGAGGGTTGTGATCCCGCCAACATGTTTAACCCTGCCACATTCTGTATGTATGTGCCTGTCCCAAGTCAGGAGCCTGTAATTCAGTGAATGGCGTTTGATGGTGTGTTACGTATTTGTTTTTCGTTCATTTGTTTGTACATGAATAAGGCCGTTATTTTTCTCGTTTGAATTGTTTTACATTTGTCATTTCGGGTCCTTTTATAGCTTACATTGCGGTTTGCACTTTGTTCATTGTTGAAGGCCGTACGGTGACCTATAGTTGTTAATTTCTGTGTCAATTGGTCTCTTGTGGAGAGTTGTCTCATTGGCAATCATACCACATCTTCTTTTTTATATGATCATCCAACACTAGTGTTCGTTACTCTTTTATGTGGGAAACTACTTAACAGAATGACTTCAAATGTAATATGTTGAATATATTTTTCATCTGTCAGCAACCTACTCCTGTTTGCCGATTCATATGTAGAATGAAATTTTTTTTTCATAAACAGCAAACCAATCCAATCAAAGCTTACAACACAAATGTTTGTCTGTCTTTAAGTTGCATTCGTTTGATAGCAGAGGAGAGGCAAAATATAAGGGAGGTATATATATATGAAAACTCATAAATCGAACACTGTAAACGCCATGCAAAAATACGGAAAACAATTGAAAGACAAACAGTGCGACACAGAATCAACATAACAAACTAATTACTACTGTAAGTGCCTTTCCCAAATCAGGAGCCTGTTATTCAATGTTTGTCCTTTGTTGCTATGTTATATTTGTTTTTCGTTCATTATTCTGTTCATAAATTAAGCTGTTATTTTCCTCGATTGAATTGTTTAACATTTGTCATCTCGGGGCCTTTTATGGCTGACTATATATTATTGGCTTTGCTCATTGTTGAAGGCCGTACGTTGATCTATAGGCGTTAATTTCTGTGTCATTTGGTCTCTTTTGTAGAGTTGTCTTATTGACAATCATACCACATCTTCTTTTTTATAACAACACGTAGATTTATTATTGTCTGTGAAATAATCAATATAAAAAAAAACACAACACAACAAATTATTCAGACAATAAAAAAAAAACATTAATGATTTTTACGGTAACAAATTGAAACTGAGTCATTCATTTGTACTTTTTTACTAATTGATATGTAGTTAACTAAGTTATATTTTGCTCTTTTAAATTTTGAATGATTTTGTGGTTAAAAAATTACGTCAAACTATCACATAAATAATGCATGCTAAGATGTTTTTCATTGATTTTTTTTCTATAACAATTCAATGTTTAAAATTAAAAAATGACACAAAACAAATTAAAATAAATAATTTGTTGTTAAAGACATAGAAAGGACAACAGGATTAACTAAACATTTTGAACGGCGCTACAAACAAAACCCACCACCAATATCCAACACTGAATGCATCAGGGTCAACTAACGATTTTTGACAAACGACATATTTCTTAAATATAAAGAATGAAATTGCCAATATAGTAATTACTATGATAATTAAAGCAAATGATCTAACAGTACTTACAACAAAGAAGAAACTTAATAATAACAAACAGACAATACTTCATGGTAACAGTACTAAGTCTCTGTTAACAAATAGTTTTAAATAGATAAGCATAACATTTGCACTCAAATGTGATAATTGTTTCGACCTAATAAGTGACATCAACGATAAAAGGGATCGCATTCACATATTTAGATAAAGATAGGAGTGCATTCATTTAGTTTAACCTTTAGTGAGAACCTTCGATGAACTGACAGCTCAAAAATATCTTCATATCATATAACGTAACACCACCCTTTAAACATCCAAAGCATTTCACGTGCGTATATTACCCATATGTCCAAATCCAATATAACAAGAACCCGTGTTACTACTGTTCTAACCAGTTTTGAACATAAAAATAGTATAACTATATCAACACAGGGAAATCTTATACGTCACACGAAAAGAAATATATCTGTATTTTGTAAAACCTTTCTGAATTTTGGGTCCTCAATGCTCTTCAAATTTTTTTAATTTATTTCACCATTTTAACCTTTTTATTTTAAGCGTTACTGATGATTATTTTGTGGACGAAATACGCGTCTGGCGTACACAATTGATGTGTTTATTCTCTATCAAAATAAAGTACATATGAAAGAACGTGAGACTGATTTATAAACAAGCTGATCACTGCTGTGACATTCAGCTGTTTGAAAGCATTTCATAACCTTGAAATAGAAATAGTAATTGATACACACTAAAAATATAATCGGAGGGTAAATCACCGTGCAAACATTGTTTTCAAGAATATACATCACACACTCAAACTTAAAGAACTAAGACAAGATATTGAAGAAAAAAAGAAATCAGAAGTGTGGAATTTCATATGACTCAACAAAAGAAAATATAAAGAAAAACCCTAGGGGCTTATGTTTTTTTTAACCTCTTCTTATCCAACTTTTCTGAGGAGGGTATGCTGGTTGTTATGTACGTCTTATATTTTAGTTTGGTCGACTTCAATTTATAATTGAAACAAAGAGAATCAAAATAAAAAAAATTTCAAATTATCAATGAATAGATTTACATACATGTCATATCAAACGTTAAATGTCACTTATTAGACATTTTCCCTTTTCATAAAAGTTAAACTTACATGTACCACAACCGAATGATTTTTAAGGCGTTATTTTTTTTCCAGTAATAGGTGTATTACAGTTTAGCGACATCAGATATCTGGTCAGCTCACACAAATATCTTTATTTCTTAACAAACCATGCACAGTGGAAGGATACAGAGAACACAACTTCAGTAATAAATCAACATCTATGAGACAGATGTAAGCCCGGATCACACAACTCTTTATTAAAAAATTTCGAAAGTATCTTTAACAGTTCATATGATCGCCGAATTCATTTGGACGTTTTGAAAAAAAAATCTAGAAATAATAAATTTCGTAAGTTGGCAAATTTCCTGTTTGACATTATGTAATGAAATTCGTCCCAAACTTCATTCAAGTCGCATAATGTGCAGATTCTATTTTAACATTGGATATTTTGTCATCTTTCCTGTTGAATGGATAGCTTGTGATTTGTTATCATTAACTTGCAGATATCAATTATTTCTTTTTGTATCTTAAACATTAATATAACTCTAATATAACTCTAAAATTTAAGCGTTTGTTTGAAAATTCCGTAACAAAATTTTGACAGGTTTCCATTTCACTATGCCAATTTTGTGCATATTGACCTTTCATATCATGAACAACAGTTTTTACCATGTTTGTTGATAAAAGTTTGTGAATTTTACATATATGTTAATCCACAATTATTGGGTATATTTATTATGCTAAAAAGAAAAGGAGATCCGACATTATTGAAAACATTCAATTGATTAATCAGTTTGTATGACATAGAGGACAGTTTTGAACTTCTACTTTTAATCGATTTTGGTCAAAAGATACAATTCTTGTTTTTATTTGTATTTCGAGAGGAAACCTTCCAATTTCGCCATATACCATAAACGACGGTGTTGAAGATTTAAATTGTAAAATCAACTTGAAATACTTTAAGTGAACCCTTTTGATAATATTGTTGTAACCTGTTCCCCAGATTTTTGGTCTTTAACATCACTTTCAGCGCTATATCGTGGTTGTCATTTTAGATTAGTGGAAGAAGCAGGAGTGCCCGTAGAAATCCACCGATCTTCGGAAAAATGACAGCCATAGCCAAGTACAGTTGGTGTCGAACGCATCTTCCACGTGTGAGCCTCGAACCCCCAACCTCAGTGTTGACAAGCTTCACAAGACAGATTCATCATATATTTATATATTTTGTTTACGTTGTTGACTATTGGATTCTGTTAAGCTGCATTTAAAAGTAGACATGTAATTAAGTGGTTGTCGTTGGTTCATGTCTGTCGTATTTGTTTTTCGTAAATTGAATTGTATAGATACGGCCGTTAGTTTTTCTTGTTTGATTTGTTTCACATGTATCTGTCGGTGCCTTTTTAGCTGACTATACGGTATGGGGTTTTGTCATTTTTGAAGGCCGTACGGTGACATACTATTGATTTTACCTTCGTCATTTTAAGTCTGATCGAAATTTGTCTCATTGGCAGTCATTTTTGTAATGACGAGATCAACATACTGACTTAAGGATGTAGTCATGTCAAGTTAAGGAATTTTTGTCAGATGTTCTGACTCCTTGGGTTTTTCTTACGATACTGGGTAAAATATTTTGCCCCATATCACCCACTTTTCTTTTCATAGAAAACTTCAATAGCTCATAAAAGGTTATTACCCAAACTTAAGCAGATTCTAGATTTATTTTCTTACGATTTGAGACCCAAATAATGCCAATGCTAAATATAAGGTTAAAGTCCAAGTCAGTCTTTTCCCGCCAATTTTTAAAAATCAAATATCTCGAAAAAGATTTCCATAACCTATCAATATTTTTAGCTTATTTTGTTAAACAAACTATTATAACTATACACACGTTAATGTCCTTGTAAACAATATGTTACTCAATTTTATAAACGTTTTCATTGGTTTATTTTAAAGCTTGTTTACTGAAAACTAAAGATTGTCGAAGCAGCATTTGGCTGAGTGTCTTTTTTCTATCGATATTCCGCTCGACTATATAACACAAGGCAATCTTTATAAAAATTTAAACGAGCCTCATCTTCTTAAAAGTTTCTCAAGTCAGAAAATTATAGGTAAGGAACTTGTTTGTTATTGGATAATGTATCTCATTTTAAAAGAATTTGATATTATTTGTCAAACTTATATCTTATCAAAACTTTTATGGTATATCATGGTGTTATTTTTAGATTTATTAAGTAGGAATTGGGGATAAGTGAGGAGTCAACGCAATTATATAGGAAATAGGAATAATTATTCAGCGTTTCAGAATCTAATGTATACGACCTGATTTTGAAAATAAAGACACAAACTTAGTATGTTAATCTGTGTTAAACTGTAATTAATGTCTCAAAACAGACAATATAAGAGTTGTCTTTTTTTATTTTTACAAAAAAAAAATATGTTATGTTTATCAATATAATTGTTGAAAAAATTTGATTCATGAACCAAAATTACTATTTACGTAAAATGTGTTCTCTACCCTACGTAATAGAATTTTAATTATATCGGTGTTTTTTTAGGACTTTGATAAAAATGCAAACCATACTTTTTGTATTTATGTGTTCGATTAATTTGGTGTTCTGTGTAATTAACGATTGTCCACAGTACAATAAACCAAAAATAAGTGATGGCGAAGATGCAGCTGATTCTTTTCTGACTTTCAATGCAAATTTACTGTTTGTACATGGAAATCAAACTGGCAGACTTGCCCAACTCCCTGGTGCATTGCTGCATGAAAATGCTGATGTTGTATGTCTAAATGAAGTAAGTTTTAAACAGTTTAGTAAATAAATTTATTTTTTTTAAATCCGATCAGCTTGAGGACCGGTGATGTAAAAATGCCAACTGGTTAGAAGGGGTCAATATTTTCTATATCTAGTGATTTAATTAGAAACTTCTATGTCATCCATTTCTTCATAAAATCTATCGTGGTTTTGAAATGACCATCTGACGTATACAGTATTAAAGTTGGCTGCTTTTCTGTAAGATACTTTTAAAAAACACAATTCATATTTACTTTCTGTTTTGTCTTTAAAATTGATTTTAGAAATAAACACATTCGATTTACAGTGTGAAAATTTTATAATTGTCTCATTTGCAATGACACCACCTCTCCCTTTTTAAACCGATCGACAGTGTTTAAATTTCGGATTATGTTTCCATTTATCTTTTACTGTTCGTAATTGAAAAATCAAACTTTATAATATTAATTAATAAACTGACACTAGTCTGTAGGTCAGTGGTTTTTTTTATTTTTTTTTTTTACCTTTGATTTATCCTGCCATGCAAAACTAATGCCTTTTTACGTGATTTTCAACTGTTATGCTGTACTTTCATGTGTTTTGCATTTGATTTGTTTCCTTCCTATTTTATTTATCAATTAATGTATGTGTTTTGTTTTTAATTTCTGGAACAATACACGATTTGATATTTGTATCCTCAAAATATACTTCTAGACCATGTGTTGTCTGTTTTTCGTTGTCCTTGTCTTTTTGCCGTTTAATCCGGATTCGGCGGTTGTTGTTTGTTGATGTGATATGTCGTACTGTGCGGTATTATGAACGATTCTTGTTTTTTCCTATTCATGCAGTATTCTGTTTTAAGTTATCTGCTATTTATTTCGGTATTGAAATGTTCATAACATATTTAATTTAAAATTCACCGTTTATAAAAGAAGAAATTATTTAGAAACTAAAATTCCATACTCCCTTATGAAGTTTACCGTAGTTGTATGTTGCGATTCTGTTCATGTTCTACGTATTTAAGGATGTAGTCATGTCAGGTTTAGGAATTTTTGTCAGATGTTCGGACTCCTTGGGTTTTTTCCTAAGATACAAGGTAAAATATTTTGTCCCATATCGTCCACTTTACTTTTCATAGAAGACTTCAATAGTTCATAAAAGGTCATTACCAAAATTTAAGCAGATTCTAGATTCCTTTCTTACGATTTTAGACCCAAATAATACGAATGCTAAATATAAGGTAAAAGACTTTTCCCGCAATTTAAAAAAAAATCAAATATCTCGAAAAGAAGTTCCATAACCTATCAATTTTTTCAGCTTATTTTGTTCCTTAACTTATGCTCTTCTGACTTAAAGTATCAATTTTAAATTCCAGATTTTTTTTAATTTCACCTGACTACATCCTTAAGCATCCATGATGGCTTTCAAATGTTTAGGTTTGAGCGTTCATGATATAGGTAAATTCATAAAAGTGCTTCGGACCCACGAAATTTATAAAGTTGTTATTTCATTTACTAGTACTGGGTCGTTACAGCTGCTGATAGACTGTTAGCCGCCGAGGGTATCATCAGATCTGTGTTCTGTGCTTCGGTACTGTCATGGTTTGAAACATACTTAATTCAAAATTCTCCGATGATAGATTAAGGATTTATTGATAAACTAAGTTCCAAAATTCCCTTAGACAAAGTTGACCTTAAATTAATTTCGCCATTCTGTTGAGGTTCTACGTCCTTACACATCCCTGTTGAAGATAAATCAAGAAAAGCGCTTCGAACGCACGAAATCCATTATAAGTGTTTCATTTATTAGTACAAACTGACTAATCTCAATTTTATTTATATTCATATTCTGACCAATTCTCCACCTTATATATAAAGACTGAGATTTCAGCACAATATTAATAACACAATGGCGGATGTTCACCAGACAATCCGGAAAAGCATATAGTTAGCATACTTTTGTTAACTTTTTAAAAATACTTGTGTATTTAGCTGCTGGAGTTATTTTTTCAAGATTAATATCAAAAGTTACATATTACATTGTATGTATAATAATCATATCAGATCTTTAAGATTAAAAAAAAAGAAACATTGTTATGACAATAAATGCCATCCCGTACTTGTGCTGAAAATCGAGTGGTTATTATTTGCATAAACCCGATCAAGATTTGCTCTTTATTTAAGAAACGTTCTTTTTAAGAAAAAATAGCGTACCATTCAGTACTTGCATTTTGTACGTGAATGTCCGTATAATGTTTTCAAATGATTATAATGGGTCTTAACTTTTTTTTCTATTGATTGAGAAATTTAAGAAAACCCAGGATGATATTGAAAACAGATACATGAAATGTTATTGTCATTAGAATATGATATTTACATCTAGATGATGACAATGACTTTAATACAAAAGAGATGATTTCAGCTCCCCAATTGTGCACACTTCGTTTCTGTATAGCTAGATCACTGCAGCGCCTGCATATCTTAGTTATTATAATATTTCAGATCATGCATTTCCTATCAGGATTTCCTTGATAGAGGGTTGCTGCTTACTAGAAAGCTTTTGAACCAAGACTTCCAAGTGGCGATGTTGAAATCATCCCTTTGAATATTTTACGGACGTCATCACGCGTTGACCGTTATAGAATATCTGTTTTGCAGATGACGACGGATATGTTCCAGTTGTAGTAACGACACTCCCGTACTCTTTTCGATTTTGGTGGTGTAAGTGTTGCTCAGTTTTCTATGTTGGGTTTATAATATTGGTGTTTGTCTTCAGTTGTTTTTCATTTTTTTTCATTGGCATTGTTAGTTCGTTGTCAACTCATTAGTTTGAATATTCCTTTAGTATATTTTGCCTCTCATTGATGAATAAATTTTACCTTGTAATTTTATTGCTTTGTATTTAGTGATAATTTCTCATTTCAAAATATTTGGAAATCATTTGAAAAAAATACCAAGCTTTCAAAGATCTTTCCCGCGCTCCCCATGATAGCTCTTATGCAAACAAATAGAGCTCTTATGCAACGAAATAATCTAAAGAAAGTTGTTAGTGTGGGCTGAAGTGTCTACACTGAGTTCCAGTATTACTTCTGGAGAATGCAGCTCGTGTTGTGACAGCCTGTTGCCTGCAGATCCATCATTATCGTCAGTTATACCACCAAAAAGAACTAAAGAAATTCTGCCAAAAAAAATGAATGTGGTATACATTTTATAATGTTCAGTTTGTGGTCTCCAATATTTTGATGATTCAACACGACATTCTTCAAACGCCTCAATGGCCATTCGAGGGATATCAATAGGAAACCACTTATCCCAGATAGCCAACACTTTAGACAGTCGAACAACAAACTCCACGACTTAAATCCTAGTGATTGAACAAAACATTCTCTAAAATGATACCAAAATGAGAGGTTCGGGAAAGTTTCTTGATAAAAGAACCAAATGGGGTTCATCTAAATGGCAACAACAGGAAGAATCATCAGTTTTCATTGAAGGAGGGGTTGCATCAATTATTTTATATATATATTTACACGTACTACCTTTTGACATTTAGGAATGTAGAAGTACGCAGCCACGTAAACATATTATTGAGTTTTGTTTTGTTTTATGAGGTGCGATACTTCAGATTAAAACTCCTTGTTGAACATTATCCTGTACGAGTGAGCTAATTGTTACAAATAAACTGATATTTGCTGCATTTGATGAAAACATTGACACTGAAAAAGGCTAATTATTTGTCAATACAAATTTATAACATCTAATTCGTATATTTCTATCTGATATCAGTATCGTTGCACATAAGCTTATATATTTATTCTTATATGTACTTTTACAAAAAGTATTTTATTGAGTTAAAGTTAACTATGCCTCATTTTGTGAACTTTCAGGTGTTTTCCACAGATGATATATCGTCTATATTTAACAACGTTACGCAAGAGTATTCGAACGTTTACAGCTCCATTCACGATGGAACGACCAACAACTTATTAACTGCAAATTCATCTCTTTGTCAGTTCTTGTCATCCATATTCATTTTGAGCTGCATAACAAGAAATTGCGGTGATAAAACCACCGTCAAAGAACTTACAGATGTGGCAACTTATATGGATGTATTGCTTGGAAAAAACTGAATCAAGAGTGCATTATCTGTGTCGGAGCTAAAGGATTTGCAAATGAGTTTTCGTGTTTTATAAAACGATCCAAAGTTAATGTTGCTGGTAATATAATTTTCAGTAAATCTCCAATAACAAAAGCAAAATCGACATTATTTGTAAGCGATAAACAGATCAACAGACATGGAAAACTAACTGTTGAAGTATGTAGCACGTCTTTTCTGCTTTTTATCAAGGACATTACAATCTTCATTATCACCCCTTTTGAAATATCCTATTTTGAAGGACGCTTGTTTTATATACCTTCGACGTTAATGACTTATAATACGTTACTTGCTTGGATGAGGTTCACTCCAGCTGTCAACATCAAATATCATTAATGCAGTCATTTTCTTTCAATGTTCTACTCGTAAAAGCTAATATCGATTGAAAAACTAGGGTTTTTCTATCTCTATTCATGGTTGACCTTATCCAAATTTAGCACAATTCTTTCGAGATTTTGGGTTTCAATGATCGTAATTTTCGGTTTTCAAACTGTTCTGATGATTGAAGCCCTACTTAAAATATTTAGGTAGACGTCTGGTATAACAAAATCATAAGTCTCGTACTTGTATCTTTGATAGTTGTTTGTTTTATATAATAAAGACTTTTTACAACATTGGATTTAACATAGGGGAAACATTGTTGATACCAAAAACATTATCAAATATTAAAGCTGCCATTGATTATTATTGTGTTTACAAAGACGATGGAACATAACTGTGAGCTTCAAAGGATGTTATCATTTTAATTAGCAATTAAAAGTTTGACCAATATATAGCTTAAAGTTTTCGGAGTTTGTAAGTTCTTTGCTAAGAGGTGAGTGCATGAAATATTGAAACAAAATATGTTGTAGGGCTGTTACGTTCCTTATGTCAATTGTCTATCAATATTGCATGTATGGGTTGTATGATGGTCTGAATGGGGTTTTCAGAATAGAGAATAATATGCAGAATTAAGATTACACAAAATTAAGGAGAAATAGGCTAAAAAATAAAGAAAAGAGAAAAATAGGCTTACAAAAATAAAGAAAAGAGAAAATTAAAGAATACAGAAATGAAGGACGCCCATCCACACCCTCTAGTACTCTAAAACATTTACTGGAGATTGATTTTGAATTTTTAAAATAATGCAATATTCTAATTTAAATTTGTATCCAAGGAGTTTTCTGATCAGTGTTATTCAACAAAGAAATTGTATTGCATCTATGTTTCTCAAAGGTATGCATAATATATAACTGATTGCGGTTTAACGCCACGGGTCAAGGAAGCTGGAGTGCTTCAGTTGAAAAACTGACAATCCCTTTCAATTAAGATTGGTGTCGAATGCACCTGCCACGTGCGGGATCCTTTCAATCTCAGTATTGACACGCTAGTGAACAGTAGTTGGACAAAACAAAATCACTAAAACTGGCATGATAAGTTGTTATGTTTAATTTTTATCTTCGAATAGCTAACACGAAAGAACTGTTTTCCTCATCTTGGGCTGTAGACAATCTCTCACAAGCTAAGTGCATATGGTCAAACTTCGAACAACAAGAAAAGGTCATACTGATGGGGGACCTTGAGTCTGGACCGGCAATTCCCTCAAATAACATTATAAAGGAACACGAACGTAAGTAGATAAGCGACATTCGTCACATAACATTGTGCGCCAAACTTGTTTCCTACTAAAATTGTTAGTTAAGGGGGACGGGTTTTTGCCGTGATTTTAAGTTCCGTGCGAAAACGTTTTCAAACATTTACGACATAAGTTGCTTTTTACAACCACAACAGGATATATCTTTTTACTCAATCAATAGAATGAGTAAAAAGTTCTAGTGCACACACTCTTAAAAGGTTTTTTCCCGAAACATATAAAAGCTTGACTTATAAAACACCTGGGCTGATATGCACAAAACCACTCAAGTACATATATCCAATCGTTGTACTTATTCATCGTAGGACATGTAGAAAAATCCCTCCGTTCGGAACAAATCTTAACTTAATTAGTTTTATGCAAATCAGCCATGATGAATTAAATACAAAATTGAAGATCGGCTTTGGATTGTTTCTTGTTGGGGCAAAATGTTGTATAACATTTTCGGAAGAGGACTCCAGATTTGCTAGGAAAGAAAAGGGATTATGTAAGTTTTTTAATAGTCGTTTTAACAACTCCATGGTGTACACTGCATGTGCATGTGTTATGTCTTTCCTTCTGGAAACCCTCGTTCTAAATAAATTAATAACTTTTCCATATGGATATGGAATACTTTCGTAGATGTGTTCAAATAAGTTTCAGTAATTCTGTATTTCTGTACACATAACAATTAATAAAAAAGAAGAATCGGAGCAATACGTTGAACACTTAAAACACATGCACTATGATCAGTGTATTTTTGCAATTTTATTTTTGTTTTAACAAAAACGAAATAAATTATATATATTTATATTTACACAAATCATCTTATTGGTTAATGAACATAATATGATTTTGTTTCAGTATCATACAACAACTTGACTATCAGGTTCGATTCGCCATATGTAAGTGATGTTGGTCAGCAAACGAGTAGGATTTCGAATATTATCACTACGCACGTGATGCAGAAAGGTTACAACGGTCAACATACTTGCTCTTGCTCGGTATGTTTAAATAAGGACGTATAATAAGCATGAAAGTATGGGCACATACACACAGGGCCATTTTTATTATCAAAATAATTCAAAAACGCAGACCGGTTGAAAAATAATGTTTGATTTAAGAGCATTAATTAGCATAACTGTAACAGTACGGATTGTTATGTCTAAACATGGTAATTTAGAGTATACTAATCCACAAACACGTCATCCGTAGTGATATTGGTACCACTTTTTTTTATATATATAACACTAAATCGATTGACGCTAATTAGTCTCCAATGTTGCCATTTCACCAATACTTGTTGATATGCAACTACTAGTATGATTTACATGATAAATTTTTACTGTTAAACTTTCAGTTATGACATTGTGTAATTGAACTAAAAAAAGGGGGGAGGGGGGGGGATTTTCATATAAATGACTTTTATAGTTCCTAATGAAGGTAAATCCAGAAAAGAGCTTTGGATCAATAACTTTAGAAAATTGTATTTTCTTTTTTTTTCCTTGCGCAAAGTTGACTTTAACTTTTTTACCTTTTCTATTTATACCCTTTTGTTTTTATTGTCTCATTTTCTATACATTTGCTTTCCAAACTTTTTGAAATTTACGCAAGAAACTCGTCTCGTATGCACATGAATTGATATCAAACGTTTATAATATTATTATATGTAACAGGGCCACATGATTAAGGTCTAGGTTAAGTAGTTATCTTTTCAGGTTAAATAGAGTATATTATAAACACATACCTATAATATAAAATAAAGTTATAAAATATTGACATATTTGTACAATGTGAAAAAAATTAAAACTGTCAATCCTTTTTTTCAGAGGAATATTTTTTCCAAAAAGCTGCAAATAGATGCACTAATAAATTACGTTCATCAACAAGAAGAACCGATAGACAGGGTTACCTGTGATTGAATGTATCAAGTAATGACAGACTTTCCTAAATTGGTGTCAAATGCACTGCCAGTGACTGTTCGTACGCATATACCTTTACATTTCTTTTTTATCCCATATATCAGTGTTTTATCTAAAACTTACTAACAAAAAGCACATCTAAGCTTTTTGTCCTTTTTCGTTTGGCGTCATGTTCCTTTTCTACGGCGCCATGACCTTTTTCTGAGTGCATGGAGTGGTCATGCCTTTTTTCATTTTATCAAAACAATAGTTGCCAATCGTGTCAGATTCACTACTCAGTATATCATGTTATTTTGGACTAATAAATAAGAGTTTCCGAGGTCAAATGGCTACTGACTCTACAGATAAAAGATAATCAACAATATCAAACAATATCAATATCAATAAGAATCAAATAAGAAACTAAATGTGTATTTACTATTTACAAACCTATCTTTTCATGCTTCATTTAATAAGAAAGAAATTCTTTCGACTAGGTTTTGTTTAAATGACGGATAATGCAAGTACAAAAGACAATATTTACCCAGTCAGAAAACCAATACTTACTCGGTTGGTTTGTTTTCGCTTCTATGTTTTCTTAGTTGTACATGGACTTGTTGTAGTTGACAGGAATGTAAGATCTTCTGTACTTCCTTTTGAATCTGATAAACAACAAGTCTACAGTTGGGTAGATTCAGAATATGACATACATGTATAGTACGCCTGCGTGTCCGTCGAGGAAATCATAAAATGACCTAATTCAGATGTCAGTTTGGTCTTTTTGTTGTAGGGTTGTTTCCTGTGACTTCACTAGCGTTTACTATATTTCTCTAATATATGTACTTAGTAAGTTAAGACCTGTATTTACTTATTATATTTGTTAATGTATTTCATATAATGTCTTTTAAATTACAAATGCTTATATTAACCTAATTTTGTTTCAGCGAGTTCTTGGTGGCTAATACAATGGAATAGAGCTTGCGAATCAGTTCGGTGTTAAATGTACAATAGCATCGAAATGCTGTAGATTGATAAAAGAACGTGTCATGTCTACCATGCCACATAAAGTCTTAATCAGCAATCATATATTGCTTTTGTTTTCTTTCAATGTCGCAATTGATTATTGAACAGCTAAATTATCAACAAACCATACAAAGCTATGCAAACAAAATAAAATATCTTAATGGTATATACCCTGACCACTAGAAAAATAAATATATATCTAAAGAAAAAAATAGAAAATTAAAACCTTTGCCAAAACAAATTCAATTGATGTAGTTGTAAAAACCGAATGCTGATAATAAATTCGAAACTGCTTGGCATGCCGATACGAGCATTTTAGGTCAAGTCAGGTCAGAAAGAACACAATGTTATTATAGATTTCACCTGTACATTGTATAACCTCTAAATTGATCAACTGTACATTGTTATACTATCTTTAAAAGAGTTCAACTACCAACCAGTTTATTTTCATACGAAACATTTAAAGAAAAAAAATCTCCGTCATCTGCAATCATTGAGACATAATGGAAACGCATTGTCAAACATTGCTTTGTATAGCTTTTACAAACATACACTATTAGACCGAAGATGGAAGATCGAAAGTTGATTCCTTGATTAAGACACACCTATATAAATCGAAACATAAAAACTAATTGTTATATGAGGGTCTTGAGGGGGGGGGGGTCCTTCATTTCTGTATTCTTTAATTTGTATGCAGTTTTTCTTTATTTTTATACTTTTTGTCCATTATTCTCTATTCTTTATATTTGAGTACCTCATTATTCTCTATTCTTTATTTTTTGGTCCATTTTTCTCTATTCTTTGACCATTATTCTGTATTCTGTAAACCCCCATCCACACCCTCTTTTATCCTTTTCGACAAAAGGTCATTGGCAACAAAGAAAATATGAAATACAATCATAAATTCAAAAATAAGACGTTGTTGTTTGATTGCAAATGAGACAACTATCCACAAGAGACCAAAGATGTAAACCGTGCGGCCTTCAACTATCAGCAAAACACATAGCGTAAAGTAAGCTATATAAAGACCCGACATGAAAATGTAAAACAATTCACACGAGAAAACCAACGGCCTTGTTTATATACAAAACGATATACGGGGTTAAACCTGTTGTGAGTGCTCATACCTTCCCGCTAACTCGGGACAGTGGAGTAACAGCAAAACATACGAACAAACTGTAAACATCTGTAAAAACAATGGTTGCATTAATCAGATCAGTTAAAATCACAACAATTATTCTTAAGCTTAATAATCAGCACGAAACAACAAGAGGTCACTGTCCGGCCTTGAAAAATAAAGAAAAGCCTTACCGTTTAGTAATTAAATGAAAAGCCTTTGGAGAATAAAGCTTGATACAATCCAAAAGAGAAAACTAACGGCTTGATTCAATTCAGTGAAAGAAAATGATTAACACAGACAACAACCAACGACATCCATTAGACTGATTGTTCGAGACAGCCTAATGATGTGGCGAGGCTAAATTTTTGAGAGCTCATCCTACCCCGAATTAACTCAATGGTGTAGCAACAAATCATAACCTATACACAGTAAGAGCTAATTTCCTAATGCTTGTAGAGTAAGACTTTGGTTGGCTTGCTTGCCTTGTTTGTATATGTGTTTGCTCAATTGCTCAAGCATTGTAATTAAGATTGACATCAGCAAACAATATAGATAAGTGGAGTTAAACCTGTATACATTATACTTAAATTTGATTGGATGTTATCCTGGATGTTAGAAACACCCAATTATACATGTAAACATTACATGACAAATATTATTCACACATTTATAAGCTGGATTTTATAACATTACATACATCATCATTCTAATTATTTATAATGTAAACAGGATTAACTCCACCTATTTATATTCTTTTCAGATGTCAATCTTAATTACAATGCTTGAGAAAATGTCTATACAAACAAGTTTTTCTTAAATTGTTTAACATTTCACAGCGGTATAACATGTTACTTTAATTATTCTTCCCTTAGTTTATTTATTTTGTATTTACATTGTATCATAGATCAAATTTATTTGTTCAGTGTATGTTCACTGGTTTTAATATGTCTTTTGATTGAGTTAAGCTATTTCAATTGATATTTTATAGTGTGTCCTTCTATGTTGTGATGTTACACTATTGTTTAGATAAGGGTGAAGGTTTGGTACCATTAAAACGTTTAAACCCGCTGCAATTGTTTGCACCTGTCCTAAGACAGGATTCTGATGTTCAGTAGTTGTCGTTTGTTAATGTGGTTCATAAGTGTTTCTCGTTTTTTATATAGATTAAACCGTTGGTTTTCCTGTTTGAATGGTCTTACACTAGTAATTTTTGGGGCCCTTTATAGCTTGCTATTCGGTGTGAGCCAAGGCTCCGTGTGGAAGACTGTACTTAGACCTATATTGGTTTACTTTGATAAATTTTGACTTGGATGGAGAGTTGTCTCATTGGCACTCATACCACATCTTCTTATATCTATAAAACAAGCAAGCCAACCAAAGTCTTGCTCTACAAGCATTATCTGTTCTATATAGAAGTTTCTATCTTTCAAGATAGAAGGCAAAAATGGGAAAAAATTGGGAAAATTGTCATTAAAGGGCAATATATTCAATAAGAAGACGAATTACAATTTTAGTCAGGTTTGACTTATTTGTAGATCTTGTCTTCCTGATCATTTTTGCTTTTTAAAGTTTCTATCTATCTATTATAGTTTTTAAGATATTAGACAAAAACGCAAAAAATATGGTAGAAATCATCACCAAAGGGCAATTACTCTAATAAGCAGTTGTATGACGATTTTGGTTATGTTGACTTCTTGTAGTTCTTGTCTTGATGATCATTTTTGCTATTTAAAGTTTCTGTCTATCTATTATAATTTTCGAAATAGTAGGGAAAAAAATTTTAAAATGGTAAAATTCGTCATTTAAGGGCAATAACTCCTATAAGTAGTCGTCTGACAGTTTTGACTTAAAAGAACAATAGTTAGAGCTCTACACTCTGATCATTTTTGCTACTGTTCTATCACTATCCTAATTTTGAAATAGGTGTTTGTACAATAATCCCTAGAAAAGAAAAGAGTCCAAACGTTGCAAAATTCAATATCACCACAGAAAATGCAAATATTTTTGTGAGACACATGTATGAGAGAGAAAAGAATGAATTGATCGATTGCTTTGATATATTCTCCAGAAATAGAAATAAAGAAACAACAGACACGGCTTCCTCCGTCTTATTTATAGACTTATACCTCGAATTTGACATAAGCGGTCACCTTAGTACCAGAATCTATGACAAACGAGACGATTTTAATTTTGAAATTATCAATTTCCCCCATCTTAGTAGCAGTATACCAACTTCACCTGCATATGGGAAATACATTTCCCAACTCATTCGGTATTCCAGAGCTTGCAGCTGCTACCCAGACTTTATAAACGTCACCAGTGTCTGAGCAGAAAGTTGATGAACCAGGGTTATGTCAAAGAACGTCTCATCCTTTTTCTAAAAATGTTCATCGGAAGATACCACGACCTGGTTGATGAGTATTCCATATCAACTTCACAAATAATACATGATGGTCTTGAAGTATAGATTATAGGTGCTGACGTTGTTTATCATCTTAATTACGCGTTAAAGTGTTCTTTAATTTGTCTTTGTAAATGATTAGCCATTACTGTTTAGTCCATTTTTGGTAATATCCTTTTGGCGTGGCTCGGTAGTTATGCATCCCGCCAATGTATTGATGTGCTGTGGTCATTTTTTGTATTCTTGTCTTTCATTTTCGCTTGTGCGCTTTGTCTATATATGCCATTTTGTTTTTCCTTGTTGACATATTTGTTCATTTTTACAGTGATTAAAATTATAACACATTGTTGACTGCTGTACCCATATTTTTGACATTTTTACTTATTACGTCTGTTTGTTTTGTTCAAACATTATTGTCAATATAATTTAATTTGATGCGACTGTCATATACGTGAGAGGTTTAGCTAGCTATAAAACCAGGTTAAATCCACCATTTTGTACGTACGGAAATGCCTGTACCAAGTCAGGAATATGACAATTGTTTTCCATTCGTTTGATGTGTTTGAGCGTTTGATTTTACCATTTTATATGGGACTTTCCGATTTGAATTTTCCTTGAAGTTCGGTATTTTTGTTATTTTACTTTTCACAAGAATTGTACAATCATTTAATCATTATTTGATGGCAATGACTCTAATGGCATACATATAAATGTTGATGGCTGTGAAAAAAATGAAAGATTTGATTGTATCATTTCTTAACAAAGATGGTCCAAAACTAACTGATTTCAAAACTCCAAACAAGCGAACGGTGAGTGTAAGATCAGGACCACCAAACTCGGCTGAACGTTACACCAAATATTCCAAGCTGGGATCTCCAGAAGCAGATTCTGAATGTCCATAACATCGTACAATGTTCATATATATATATATATATATATATATATATATATATATATATATATATATATATATATATATATATATATATATATATGTGTGTGTGTGTGTTGTGCACAAGATGTAAGTTTTGTACAAGGGTTTTTATACAAGTTATAAGTTTTTTGACACATACCTTTTTGCACCAGGTAATAAAAGTTCGTCTTTTGAATATATCAGTTTAACATCTTAAATTCAAATGTTTATACATCAACCTAACATTTAGTGCTATTCTCTTTGTCCTCATACTGGAAACAAGGACACCTGAATGGTTTAAATTCTTATCTTATTTTTCTCCTTATACCAAAATCATATCCATAAAAAGTCTTCTAATGTTTTTTTGTATCAATGCTCAGTAATAGACTGTATTATGTAGTCAAGGAAATATGAAAGAAATATGCCAAACAAAAGACTGTGTGCTTGCATGATCCCCTGTGTTAAGCGGTTCATAAAACACTGATAACTTGTACAAAAAATCTGTACACCTTATAATTTGTACATTATTACAATTTGTACACAACAAATATATACAAAAAGTGCCTGTACAAATTGTAATTTGTACAGGCACTTTTTGGACAAATCACAATTTGTACAAAGTCAAAATACAAATTATAATTTGTACAATTGTTTTGTACAAGTTATAATTTGTACAAAATGATAACTTGCACACAATTCATATAGGTGTTACTTATTTATTTATCTTGGAGTAGTAATGATTAATTTTTTATTCATAAAAATTGTAATCACAACAAAATCAATCATGTATTACGGAAAGTTGAATCCGATAAAGGCGACAGTATATTAATTAAACCAGAAAAAGCTTAACTCTTGCTACCATAAATGTGAACGGTTTAAGAGATTCAAAAAAGCGTAAAAACATTTTTTCATCGTTGGTTAAAAAAAAAATAGTATTGCATGTTTACAGAAAACCCACTGTACTACAAATGATATAGACCTCTGGAAAAATACAATGGAGAGATAGGGGGGATGAAATAAGCTTTTTGAATTGCGGTACAAGTGATTCGAGGGGGGGTAGCTATTCTCGGATTTCAATTCAAGGACAGTATAGTAACTGAAAAATCTAGAGATAAAAACGGGCGGAAGATAACATGTGAAATAAAAATTCATACGGAAAAACATGTAGTAAACATATATTCACCCAATGAAACTAATTCACGGAAACTCTTTTTTAAAAAATTAATAGTACCAGATCAAGAGACAAATGGTCTCAAATTATTTTTGGTGACTTTAATTGCGATATTGACAGAAAACTTGACAGGTACCCAATAAGATCAAACCCATGACTAATCGTCCAACGAGCTAAAAGACCTAATGACAAATAATAACCTTATAGACATATGGCGCTATCATAATATGAATGTTCAAAAATTTACTTTCCAAAGAAACAACTCAAGGTCTCGAATAAACCTTATTCTTTTGAGTGAACTAGTTGCACATAAAGCGTACAGTAGCAAAATATTACACTTTCCTTTTTTAGTGACCACGATCTTTGTAGTGTAAAAATTAAAATAGACGAAATAGTACGTGGCCCCGGAACATAGACTATGAACCAAGATTGGAATGTCAGAATCAAATATTTTAAAGCTAGAAAATAAATTACACAATAATGAAAATGACGATCCAAACAAAATAAATGTACACGCAATTAAATACATGGAAAATGTTTTCTTTAATATAGAAAAACAGAAAGCTAAAAACAAATTATGGAATCGTATAAAATGCTCGGACGGCAAATATAATAATGGCATTAATTCAATACTATCAGAGAAGGTTAAATTTTACTCCGAGTTGTTTTGCACAGAGGGTTGGGACGAAATTAGCGCAGAGAAACTTATCGAATGTATTGACAGGAAACTGAAGGACGATGATAGACAAACTATAGAACGACAAATTGACGTCGATGAGTTAACAAAGACAGTTCAAAATCTTAAGAAAGATAAGTCTCCAGGAAGGGATGGTAAAAAATCGGAATTTTATCAAATATACTGGGATCTTATCAAAACGGATTTCACTAAAGTAGTAAAGGAAGTATTTGACGAAAATGAACTCAGTAAACCGAAATTCAAGGAAATGTTATCTTTACTACATAAGGGAGAGGAGAACGAGAATTTATAAATAAAACTGGAGGCCTTTAAGCTTGATGAATACGGATTATAAAATTATATCAAAGTTTTGGTAGAGCGTCTTAAACCGTTGTTACATAAAATTATTCATCCGGATCAAAAAGGGTTTGTAAAGGGAAAAAATATAAGTGATGGGAATAGACTTTTACAGGATATTATTGAAGAGGGATAAAATATATTTCTAGACCAGCAGAAAGCTTTTGGTAGAGTCGAATGGGGATGGCTGATAAAGGATATGGAGGGCTTCAATTTTGGTAATAATTTTTGTAGCTGGACAAAAATGCTATTTAAAAATGCCAACACTTGTATTACGAAAAATGGGTTTCTATCTAAATCCTTTTCAATAAGCAGATCAATAAGACAAGGATGTCCTATAGCCCTTTTTTATTCATAATACAAGCGAACCAATGGCGTGTGCCATTCGCCGAAATGTAGAAATACAGGGAATTAAAATATCAACGGAAAACAGACATATGGAATTTAAATTATCAATGTTTGCGGACGATACGAAACTTATAAACAAATCTGAGCAATCGGCCGAAAAAGCCTTTGAAATATTGGAAATATATAAAAAGGCTTCCGGTTCCAAAATTAGCTTCGATAAAACAAAGGGTTTATTTTTTGGGAGGCTAAAGGGCAAAAAACCAAGATTAAAAAAAACCTGGATGAAGGATAGCATAAAAGCTTTAGGGGTGCACCTTGGTTATAATATTAATAACAGAAAATATGGGATTCCATTATTGGCAAGATAAAAAATCGTATTCACGTTTGGAAAACAAAAAAATTAACTTACAGAGGTAAAGTATTGATTATAAAAAACCAATTAATACTTATTTTGGAATACGAGAATGAGATGAGGGGTATACCTAATGAGTGTGAAAAAATGAAATAAACTCGCTTTTCTGGGATTTTGTTTGAGGCTCTAAAGTCAGTCTTGTCGACAGAAAATTATGTTGTCTAGATGAAAACTGGGGGGGGGGGGGGGGGTGCTTGGGAGGGAGATCAAAATGATCAGTTTGGAAAGTTTCAGAAAAAGCAAACATATAAAATAAGCTTATAGAATCTTAGAAAGTCCAACACAAAGTTGGAATGCAAATGCAATTGCAAAAAACTGGATAAAACACTTTGACATAAAACTTTGGTATTGAAAACGGAAACGTTTGTTCTTCCCTTCTTTTACCAAGAGTCATATCGCCAAATGTAAAGATGTATTGAATATCGAAACGGAAACCTGTTATAGTAATAAAATTATATTTGATATACTAATAGATAAACGTAATTGTGTATGCGAATACAATATAACAAAGAAATCAATCCCCACTGATAGGATTAACGAACTTAGAAGCGCCATTAGTAATCCAGTAAATTTGAAGCACATAAAAATCCTGAATAGCATAATATATGATATGAAAAGAAAATTTATAATTTCCAGTAAGAATTCAATTAAAATCATTACAAATGAAATGGAATAGAACATTTAATACGGAACTAGACTGGCAATCAGTTTGATAAAAGCTAAAGTAGCTGCCTGTATCAAACAATATTTTCCAATTTCAATGGAAATCACTACATAATATTCATTAAACTGAATTTAAATTGTACCAAATGCGAAAGTCCGATGGCCTATGTAACTTATGTGGCAATTTTTTTAAACCCAAGAGCATCTATTCTACTATTGTTATAAAATTCAAAAGATCATAAAGAAATAAAAAGATTGTTAACTATGTGCATAGATATCACGCTTAAGATATCCAAAACATGATTATTAGATATAATCAAGATCTTCATAAAACGCAAATAAATATTGGAAATTTGATAGTGTTTTCTTATTATTCGGAACGACATTAAATTCAACAAAATAGTACTAAATGAAACATTCATCCTCCGTATTTTTAAAAAAGAAATGAATGATTTTATCAAAATTATCGCTAAATCAAACAAAATGAACTTATTTGGAATAGACAAACTGGACCGTTTATCTCAAATATTGTAATCAATATCAATAGTCGAATTTGTTTATCATTTGTTTATTCTTTGCTCATTATGCAGATATATATATAGTACATATATAGTTATGAAATAACCTGTGCCTCGGTATTATACTTATATTTATGATTTGAATACAAAAAGCCATTTTGAACTAGTATATTGTTTACACCTTCATTTACAAACAATCGCCGTTATTTACATCAGTTAATTTTATAGTTTATATATAATATATATTTATATTACATACTATATATTATTGTTTAGAATTTATACTCACCACAGACTGTGTTTCTTCATAATAGCACGTACATTTATTTCACAAATAATCCTTCATCGAAAATTCTAGGGATTGAAGCGCGTGTTTTGTCGATGTCAACATCTAATAGACATTTAACCGGGAACACAATTTAAATAACTAAAGATTTCATAATTGGTTGTCTTTTATTTACACGAGATCGGATTTGAACTTTAAACAGTGCAAATGATTAGAAAAAAAACAATATAAATAACAGTCATATATATACTCATAACTGTATCTTAAAAGGGTAAAATTAAATGAAAATGCAAGATTTCAAAGTGTGAACAATACAGTAACTAATTGTAAACAGAAGCTGTATTTTTTTTATATTGAATATATATTGTATAGAGTTCTCACCCATTTGTATTTTCCCTGGCAAATGGGTCATCTAAAACTAAAATGTATTAAATATCATGGTACTCTCTTTTGATCTGTTGCATATTATTTATTAGCCGATCTGTATATTGTGTACTAACAAGTACTAACCTTATCACTGAAATGCGATGTATACTAACGTTAACGATGCCTGGATAAGGTACCGGTACTTTATGTATCTCTAACAAATGTAAATTTCAATTTAAATTATAAACCATTAAAAAAAAATGGTTTTCAAAATAATAGGCAAAACTTGCATTTTACCCCTATGTTCCATTTTTTAGCCATGTCGGGCATCTTGGTAGGCAGGCGGGGTCATGGGACACATTTTTTTAAACTACATACCCTAATCATGATTGCAGCTCAGTTTGGGTAAATTTGGCCCAGTGGTTTTAGAGGAATGATTTTTGTAAAAATTAACAGAAGACGACGGACGCCGGACGCCAAGTGATGAGAAGAGCTCACATGGCCTTTGGGCCAGGTGAGCCAAAAACTTAGTCCATTTATCAGTAAAATATGGAAAAATGAAAATAAATATTTTCAAAATTTTGCTCTTGAAACCGTCTTTTGGTCATAAACAAGCTTCCATCCAAATTTCCTTAAATTCCATGAAGGTTTGACAAAGTTATTGATGTCTAAAAAAAACTTTAATCACAGACTGCACCTAAATGTTGCCGCCGCCACCGCCGCCGGCATCTAGGATCACATTGTCTTGCGACATTAATGCCACTGGCTTGACAAATACCCTAAGCTCTTATATCTGTTATCTGAAGTGTCGCTCATGCACTTTATTCTTCTTGCTTGTAAAAAATATTTCTTATCACCTGATATCACCTCTGGTTTTAGGTGTATTTGTCTTTTAAACTTTTTTCGCTTTTTGCCATGACATTGCATGTCGGTTTGTTTACGACTTATGAGTCTTAATATCCCTACTAGTATCTAAAGCCTCTTTTGTACTTAACAGGTTTGGGACAACCAACCAAACGGGAAACAGTTTCCCAAATGAGTATCCCTCAAATGAGGAATACTTTTCTAGTGTTAAAAAATGTTTTTTTTTCAAATAAACATTTAATACTTGATATGGCATAAATACCCTTCCACGTCCGGTCTATGTTTTTGTTTTATGTTTTCTACTTTGTATCGATCTGCTGAGTTAAGCCCTTTTCAGCTGATTTTTATAGTTTGTTCTTATGTTGTGCTGATACACCACTGTTCCAGGTTAGGGATGGAGGGGAATTGAACGCTCACAAACATGCTTTACCCCGCCACTTTGTTTATGTGCCTGTCCTAAGTCAGGAGCCTGTAGTTCATTGGTTGTCGCTGGTTCATATCTGTCATATTTGTTTTTCGTTAATTGTTTTTGTTATAAAGTAGGCCATTACTTTTCTCAATTGATTTGTTTCATATTTTTCATGTCGGGGCCTTTTATAGCCGACTATACGGTATAAGTTTTTGTCATTGTTGAAGGCCGTGCGGTTGCCTATTATTGCTTACATCCACTTTATTTGAACTTTTGTGGATAGTTGTCTCATCGGCAATCATACCTTATCTCCTTATTTGTATGCATATTCATGAAAAATGCAACAAATTTTCCTAAAGATGAATTACCATCACATAATTTACTGAAAAGTTACAAGTTTATGAAAATTTGGAAAAAATGAAAATTTTCAAGGCTACTTACTTTTTAAAAACCCTCAATAAAATATGGTTCTTTAAAAGTATTCACCTTTTGTGTCTTTTTTTAAATATGTGTGACCACTTAACGTGTTCGCCACAAGTGCGGAAGGTCATGGGTTTGAACCCGGCCGGGTCAAACCTAAGACTGTATAATTGGTATTTGGAGCTTCGCTGCTAAGCACGTGGCATAAAGGAATAAGCCAGTGGTCGCCTTGGAGTCCGAATAAAGTGTCTGGATAGAGAGACATGTCTTTCTGCATACGGTTACCTTGTGAACTACTACTTTTAAAAATCCGGTTAGTAAATATAAATCTTAGAATTAATTGATCACAAAGCTTTTCGTGTAGAAAAAGTAGTCATCAGTCAACTATCTTGATTGAAGTTTAAAATAGAACACACTACTTTCTAATATTATACATGCACAATGGAAATATATTGTAAATAATATTGATAAATGACGTTTTAATGAACGGTTTTTACATCATTAAAGATATATTTAAAGCCAAATAATGAAAAAAATCTATATCATCAATGTTAATGTAAAATTTTATTGTTTGACAAATTGAGCATATAAATATCAATCTTGTGATGCATGCTGTAGTATATAAACCATTAAAAATACTGCATCTGCACTTTTCAAAGTCTCAAAAGGTAAGTTAAATATCTTGTATTTTGTTTTAGAATCTATGTGTTATCCTAAATCTTTTATTAAAAAGTAGCTGAAATGCAGAATATCACATTTAGGTCTGCGTCCAACCTTTATTCAAATCTATACATTGCTAATGAAGGTCGGTTGAAAACTTAACTTTATCGTAATTTTCTTTGTACTTGGTTGTTTTTTACGATGAAGCCACCGAACTAAATGGTTGAACCATCATTGTATCATACTTAAAGTTTATATTGAAGATAAAAGCGTAAATAACGAGCCATTCAGTTGACAATTGGCATGGATTTCACATGGGAAATTCTGGCCGTATGAGTTATTATAAAGATTGAAATTATCAATATGACAAATATCGACTGGTTATCTTTACTGTACACAGTGACGACTCTAATTTATGATTAAAAAGTGTATTAGAGATATAAATCCAAAATTGTTAACTTTTTTCGCAACAGTTGCACTTGCACATTACTCTGTTCCTATTCTGGTGATGGTGACTGCCATGTTGTAAATCATACAATTTCTGCATATTGTCCACGGTGATATCGCGGTGGCTAATCTAAAAACCTTGTATATTTGATACCTAATGAAAATTCTCAAGCATTAAATCGTCGGAGGTGAACCCATATGAGTTTTTTGCCAATCCAATTTTGTCATCTACTTCGATGAGTCACAGCCAGGATACTACGTCACACGTGAGGATACGTTTCTATTTTTTATTGGAAAACGGCTCGCTTCAAGGTAAGTTGACACAAAAAATAATTTAGAAATAAATAAAAGAATAAGTAATACGCCCATGGCCATTTCTAGGATTAAAAACAAAATTCATGTGCTCGCAAAGCGTTTTGTTTTCGTACCGACAATGTTGTGTTGGTATGACACAAATACTACATGGAAGTCCTTAAGAATGAAATTATACATTCAACTACATTCAAGGCCGTACGCTCCACAGAGAGTCATACAGTAAATAATCGTGTCACTACCACAGCTCAGCTTAAGGCCTTCTCTGAACATTTGAAGGTCCCCACTATGTATTGGTTACCTTAACTTCACAAAAAAACTGCAAAA
Organism: Mytilus californianus; assembly: GCF_021869535.1. Classification (NCBI taxonomy): domain Eukaryota; kingdom Metazoa; phylum Mollusca; class Bivalvia; order Mytilida; family Mytilidae; genus Mytilus; species Mytilus californianus. The sequence continues at coordinate 16,891,548 of NW_026262626.1, forward strand.
TATCATTTCATCTCTGCCTCTAGTAAGTGTTCTACTACTAATCTTTCGATGCTTTTAACGAGTTCCTAAAGTACGATAAAAAAAAACTAAATCATTAATTTTTGTAATAAAACATAAGAAAATAGTGGAATTATCCATATTTGGAGTGTAAACAATTCTTTGGATGTTTTAGATAAATTACGTGATTTTTATGGTCCTTTTGATTTGATTGACAGTTTTGACTTTTCAACTCTTTATACTACACAATCTTATCAAATAAAAGTTTTCCTATTTAATTAAATGGTCGTTTGATAAATCTGAATGCAAATTTATTTGCTGCAACTCATATAAAGCCTTTTTCTCAAATGAGACAGGTAAATATGCTAGATATACCTACTGAAGGTGTGATGAGATGATTAAAGCCGTAAATTTTCTCCTTGACAACATTAATGTACGTTTCGGCAATAAAGTTTATCGACAGGTTGTAGGTATTCCTATGGGCATCAATTGTGTCCCTGTAATAGCAGACTTGTTCTTATACTGTTATGAATCACAGTTTATGGCCAAACTCAGTAAAGAACCATCTAAATTCATATTTAATTGATAAATTCAACAACACTTACCGTTATCTTGATGATATTTTTCTTTAAATAATTAAGAATTCTCTAAATATACTGCTGAAATTTACCCAATACTTACCGTTATCTTGATGATATTTTTTTCTTTCAATAATCAAGAATTCTCTAAATATACTGCTAAAATTTACCAAAAGAACTCACTTTAAAAAAATCAAATATTAGCAGCAATAACTGTCCTTTCCTAGATTAAGATATTTCAGTGTTACACCAGAAACTCTACTAAAAAATTTACGACAAAATGGATGAGTTTTCTTTCCCTATTGTTAATTTTTCCTTTTTTGGACGGTGATTTTCCTTTGGTACCGTCTTACGGTGTTTATATATTCCTACTCGTTCGCAATGCCAGTGTCTGTAGTGATGTTTTGGATCTCAATAAGCGTTATCTATGTATAACTAGTGAATAATTAAGTCAGGGATTTCGTTACCACAAATTACTTTTACTAAATTCTTCCATAGATTCAAATATTTGGTTTGCAAGTTTGGCTGTACCTGTAGAAAACTTATTTCAAACGGAATAGCACATCCTAAATTTTATGGTGATGTTGTAAACCAAGCCCGAAAATTTAGATACGAACCGGGTAAACTTGTCAATCTTTTAAATAAACTTATTATAAAAGGTTACCAATTCAACACTGTAATTACATCTTTGAATATTGTTTTTATTGGTATAAATATTGATTTTGTTACCTGTAATATAACACTTTACTAAATATTCTTGTTATACACATATGTACTTCCACTGTACTACAATTTGTCGATATCTATATTTTGGCATTGCAGAAGGTCATGTTTTTCTCTGATTGTTAATGACGTCTCTACACTAAATCCATTGGATGTTGGATGTGGACTGATATTTCAGTCTCAGATTCATGATTTTTTTCATTAGTTGTTATTGGCTTTGAACTAGCTGTCAGTAACTGTGAGTACTCTCAGATCTGTACTTGAGGTCTATTTTTGTTGTTGTTATCGCTGAGGGATGGATAAATACCCTGCCACGCCTGTTCTGTGTTTTTGTCTGATATTTTTCTTCTTTGTATCAATCTGATGAGTTAAGCCTTTTTCAACTGATTTGTATAGTTTGTTCTTATGTTGTGCTGTTACACCACTGTACAAGGTTAGGGGAAAGGTTGAGTGCTCACAAACATGTTTAACCCAGCCACATTCTTTATGTGTCTGTCCCAAGTCAGGCGCCTGTACATTGATTTTCGTTGATTCATGTCTGTAATATTTGTTTTCCGTACATTGTTTTATTATAAATAAGGACTATACTTTTCTCTATTGAATTGTTTCATATTTTTTATGTTGGGGCCTTTTTAAGCCGATTTCATGGGATGGGTTTTTATCATTGTTGAAGGCCGTACGGTTGCCTATAATTGCTTATATCCACTTCATTTGAACTTTGTTGGATATTTGTCTCATTGGCAATCATACCACATCTTCTTATTTTTATACAGTTTTATACAACTTATACTCACTCCTCCGAAAACCGATTAGTGAACCATACTCCTCTCTTCTCATGCAGCGTGAAATGCACTTTTTGATGTGAACATCGTAAAAACCAGAACATGATACAGTTTGCACTCCATCTATTAAAGGATACAGTTTGCACATAAAAGGTTCTATGTTTAACTTAATTCAATGTGTTTGTGCCCTATACTTACACATAGCCAGTTTACACAGGTATCGACTCAAAAATCACTGGATACAGTTTTGCCAGAAATGAAGATACATCTGGCCCGATCACACAGTTATTTCGTAGTGTATTTTTTAATACCATAAATTCAAATGTAAACCAAAAGTAAAAGGTAATGAATAAATCTATCATTTCTATATATAGAAATAAATTTATGTCTTCAATAATGAGGTCAAGTATTGGTGTATTGAGATGTATAATGAATGGTCTGTTTAATTGTGTAAGACTGAGGATGATTAGTAATTAGGTAAATATATGATTGGCATTTAAGGAGGTGGGACATTGTTATTACCGAATTAAAATGACAAAAATAGCCTGAAAACTGACAAAACTTAAAGACATAAATACTTCAATGAACTGCTCTAAAGATAAACCCAATTTTTCACAGTTCATATGTGCATATGTCAACAGACATGAGAATTATAGGAAACTACATTTCAGTGTGTATACATTTTGTAGGTTTAGTAGCTAACCTATGCTACTTCTTGTTTGGGAGGCCGATGTCTTATGAAAGACTTGGAACAATAATTCCATCTGTTCCAAAAATCGTACCTGCTCTATCTCAAAAAAAGATTTTCACAGTGTAGTGTACTACTTTTGGGATGAATTATATCAAAATTAGAGAGAAGGGGAGGGAAGCGGGAGTCAGGGGAGGGAAGTGAGAGTGAGAGGCTGGAACTTGGGGAACAAGGGGGTAAAAATTTGGATATTGTAGTAAGATTTTTTTTTATCGATTTTCTTCTTGGAGTAAGGGGAGGGAAGTGGGAGTTGGGTAGAGAAGTGGGAATCAGGGACCCCTGTCAAGTCCCTTAATTCTGTATTAATGGGTATATAATTCAGTTTGACAGCTTCAGACACACTAATTTTTGACATTTCTAACTGGACCAAATCACTTCTTAACCTAAATTTTTTTGACATATGATTTCTATGGAAAGCCACAGTCAACCCCCTGATCATTATTATTTTTCCCTCAGAAATACATGGATTTAAATAAATCTTCGGCTTTTAGAATCCCGCCGATTATTATCAATTCTAAAATCTTCGGCTTTTAAAAATAAAAACCCGCCGATTATTTTCAATGTCAAAATCTTCGGCTTTTAAAAATTCACCGCCGATTATTTTCAATGTCGAAATCTTCGGCTTTTAAAAATTCACCGCCGATTATTATATTATAAAATCTTCGGCTTTTAATCAAATGGCCGCCGATTATTTTCAATCATAAAATCTTCGGCTTTTAAAAGTCTGACCCCCGCCGATTATTATCAAATGTAAAATCTTCGGCTTTTAATCAAGAGCCCGAAGATTATTTTCAATAATAAAATCTTCGGCTTTTAATCAAGAGCCCACCGATTATTATCAATAATAAAATCTTCGGCTTTTATAAACCAAACCAAAAAATAATCTCCGGGACCCGAATATTATGATTGTTATAATCTGCGGGGAAATATAAAAATTCAAAGACTTACATCAAATGCAGACGCGGAACAGAGAAATACATTCAAAACTCTCTAGATTTGCATATTCTGGTTCATTACACCAAGAAAGGTTGAGATAGATAGGTGTTATTGTTGAAAAGACAACTGAAAACCTTAAACACGCAAGCACATGCAGACTATATAGTATGTATGTATGTATGTATGTATGTATGTATGTATGTATGTATGTATGTATGTATGTATGTATGTATGTATGTATGTATGTATGTATGTATGTATGTATGTATGTATGTATGTATGTATGTATGTATGTATGTATGTGTGTACGTAAGCGTCTGTATAATTTTTAAGCCCCCCCCCCCGTGACAAAATAGTGGGGGGGGGTATAAATTTACCCCTGTCCGTCCGTCTGTTCGTCCGTAAGATGCATTGTTTGTCCGGCTAACTCCTACAGTATTGAAGGTACAACTTTAATATTTTGTAGGATGTTCATACACATAATAAAGGTGTGCATGGCCACATGATTTTGATTTCTTCCAAATATTGTGACAATTATAGCTGATCACAGCTGTAGTAACCTAAGTTGGTCATTTTCTTGGTACTACAGCTGCAAATAGAGATCTTGGTTCAGAGGCGGATTTAGAGATTTTTTTCAGGGGGCCCGGACCCCCCCCCCCCCCCCCTTTTGTTGGAAAAATTTGGTTGATTATATAGGGAATCACTGAAGCATGACTGAAACGGGGACCCCTCTTAGGCAGTCAGTGCCCCCCTCCCCTATGAAAATTTCTGGATCCGCCACTGTGGTTTGTCCAGCTATCTCCTCCTACATTTAAATCATCATATATATTGTAAAATTTATAATTTCCTATGGTCAGGCGGGGGTATCGTTTGTGTCTTATAGACAGCATAACAATTTCAAGTTTTTTTTGGCCCTTTTTAAGGAGCTTCATTCATGATAAAGGCAGAGTTTTTACAATACAAAGCAATACAATATTTTTATTGTCAATCAAGGACGCCCTAAGAGAGCAGTATAATTACAAATAATTTATTACAATGATTATTATTACAAGTATCACTTACAGGGGGCCCCTTTGATTGGTATGACATTGTAATTGATATTTTATAGTGTGTTTTTCTATGTTGTGATGTTATACTATTGTTTCAGAAAAGGGAGAAGGTTTGGTACCATTAAAACGTTTAATCCCGCTGCAAATGTTTGCACCTGTCCTAAGTCAGGAATCTGATTACAGTAGTTGTCGTCTGTTTATGTAGTTCATACGTGTTTCTCGTTTCTCGTTTTTTATATAGATTAGACCGTTGGTTTTTCCGTTTGAATGATTTTACACTAGTAATTTTTTGGGGCCCTTTATAGCTTGCTGTTCGGTGTGAGCCAATGCTCCGTGTTGAAGGCCATACCTTGACCTATAATAGTTTACTTTTATAAATTGTAACTTGGATGGATAGTTGTCTCATTGGCACTCATACCACATCTTCTTATATCTATGTAATTATATCATGACAAGTTACAGATCAAGTTATAATTAGAATTTTGGTCTGGTCTAATGATTTTGTGGCATAGTTTATATGGTCCTTGACTTTGATGTTAAATGGTATAATACATTTGTAATATACAGCTGAAGGTAACAAAATATCAATTAAGGTAAATTAATTTGAACATGTACAATAACAATCATGTGTAAATTCACTAATCCCACCATATTCTATAAATGCCTACTCTAAAATCAGGAGCCTATAATTTATTGCTGTCTGCTATATTTGATTTCATTTATTGTTTTGTCTTTAATTAGGGCATTTCTGTTTTTTGTTTGCATGGACACACGTTTGGTCATCTTTTTAGCCAATTATAACTGACTACAGTACGGGTTTTGCTCATATTTGAAGGTTGTATGGTGACCTATAGTTGCTTACACCCCTAATCATTTGGATTCTGTCAGCTACTGGTAGTTGTTTCTATTGGCAATCATACCACATCTCCTTATTTTATACAAAAGTCTGGATAGGGTTTTGGGGTCTTTCATTCAATGTCATTTCTGTATTGTTCAAAATTTTAGGTCATTTTTTCTGTATTCTTCATATTTTTCCCCATTATTTTTCAATCACTCAATACAACACTCCATTATTCTTTATTCTCCATTTCATTGTTCCTTTCTTTATTTTTTTATACGCCCGTTTTTGGTTTGGTTTATAATAGCCGAAGGTTTTATTATTGATAATAATCGGTGGGCTCTTGATCTTGATTAAAAGCCGAAGATTTTATTATTGAAAATAATCTGCGGGCTCTTGATTAAAAGCCGAAGATTTTACATTTGATAATAATCGGCGGGGGTCAGACTTTTAAAAGCCGAAGATTTTATAATTGAAAATAATCGGCGGCCATTTGATTAAATGCCGAAGATTTTATAATATTTGACTAAGATATGAAATTAACATATTTGACTAAGATATATAAACAAAATTTTGAAAAGTTTACTAGTCTTAATTGGAAGTTTCAGAAATGAGTTTGTGTATCTTTGCAGTAATATCATTTCTCTGAATATTTGTAAAATTGATTTTCAACTGCTTCAGCAGACGACACAACTTAAAGTGATATATTATTGAATACATCGATACCGATCCCTTCAAGTATAGTACGGAATTATACATGGATGTTTAGGTCCAACTTTGAATTTCTGATTAAAATTACCTTACCTTGGTGTATCTCATATTTTCCAGTTATATTTGCATTTCGGGCAAAATTGTATCCAGTGCTTTTATGAATGAAAATAGCGTAAGCACATATCTGTATAAACTTGCTATGTGTAAGTTTAACAGCACAAACACATTGAATTATAACTATAGAACATTTTAGGTGCAAACTGTATCTTTAAATTAATGAAGTGCAAACTATATCATGTTCTGTTTTTACGATGTTCACATCAAAAAGAGAATTTCACGCTGCATGCAAGCATTATACAGCCTGGTTTTTGTATTTTGTTGATAATGTTTTTTCCAAGTAGAATTTCATTGTGTCAACATTCCTTGAAGCGAGCAGTTTTCCTATGAAAAAAGAAACGTATCTTTGCGTGTGACGAAGTATCCTCGCCATGTGAGTCATACATCAGCAATGACATTTAAATGTCCACCAACTGTAGTGGTCTAATTTCTTTTTCATATATTAAAGACTGATGAATTGTCAATTTGTAATTGTCTTGAATATTATTGAATGTATATGACTTACTGGAAAACAACCATTTGTAAACGTTTTTAAGGCCAAAAATAAAATTAAGATTGTTTGATGTTGCCTATCTACTCACGTTAAAAGCAGCCTACCTTAAAAATTTTATGACACAAATCGGTTCAATTTTTTTTGTTAATAACGTCGTTTTCTTGTCTCAACCATATAACTTATGTTGTTGGCCAATAAAAAATAAAATCCCTACCTACCTACCAAACCATACAAGGCATTGAGTAGGTAACATCAAACAAACAATTTAAGGGTGACCTAAACACTATCTCTGGATAATAGTGAAGACGAAAGAAATGAATCTTTTAAGGGGGCGTACTCATTCACTAAAAATATTGATTCATAATTTTACATAAATCTACAAATTCAAAATGTTATTCAATGCTAAATGTTTCTGATGTTTTGGCTATCTTCAGCCGTTTATAATTTGATGATCTCATTGAAAATAAACCATAATATTGTTAGTTACTCAATTTCCACCTTTTAAGCTGTGATACTATGAATTCAAGTAAAGATTGAAGACTATTAGCAACTTTGACCCCATCTCTTTTTTTAACATTTTTAATTTATTAACAGTCACAACCAAATATATAGAGTAAATTGTGCGTTAACATTCCCTTCAGAAACATGATACCCGTGAGGCAGTAAAATGGACCGAACATACATTGACAAATGAACCAATAATCAATTTAATGTACACTACAGTTTATAAAATAAAAGTATTTTAGATTCTGAGAAAATGTGATAATTAACTGCTGTCTGTATTTCACTTTCATTTATCATCTATATAATATTTTTAGCTAAAAATGAAGCTCGCCATTGCTCTGCTTTTCCTTTTGTCAGCCGTGTGCATAAATGCACATTTAGCATATGTCTTGCATGGTGGCAATCATGGTGGCGGAGATGATGTTGCATATGGTCATGATGGTAGCGGATATGGTGTGCATATAGGCAATCATGGTGGCAATCATGGTGAAGGAGATTACCTTGCATATGGTAGTGGATATGGCAATCATGGTGGCAATCATGAGGTTGATCATGGTGGCAATCATGGTGTTGATCATGGTGGCAATCATGATAGTGGATATGGCTATCATGGTGTAGATCATGGTGGCAATCATCGTGTTGATAATGGCGGCAATCATCGTGTTGATCATGGTGGCAATCATGGTGTTGATCATGGTGGCAATCATCGTGTTGATAATGGCGGCAATCATCGTGTTGATCATGGTGGCAATCATGGTGTTGATCATGGTGGCAATCATCGTGTTGATCATGGTGGCAATCAAGATGTTGATCATGATGGCAATCATGGTAGTGGATATGGCAATCATGGTGTAGATCATGGTAGCAATTATCGTGTTGATAATGGCGGCAATCATCGTGTTGATCATGAAGGTAATCATCGTGTTGATCATGGTGGCAATCATCGTGTTGATCATGGTGGCAATCATCGTGTTGATCATGGTTGTAAACATGGTAGCCGAGATAATGTTGCGCATGGTGGAGGATATGCTGCGCTTGGTAGAGGATATGATCCATATGGTGCAGGATAGGGTGTGCGTGATGGCGGACCTGTTTTGTATGGTGGGGTGCATGGTTGAAAGAAAGATGATAATTATTATTATAGATATAGGGATCTTTTTTTTCTCGAAATGGTAAAACGGACATGAATTTAAATAATTTTCCACATGTATATTTCTATAGATATACTGCAATAAAGATATAGCCGGTAGCTGTGTTTTATATTTACATAAGCAAAAAAAAAATTAACATATACATTGTGATTTGCTACGTTAAGTTTATATGTTATATTTTTATCTGCATGCATGTAATTAAACAATCATGAGTTGAAAGCAGAAAGCGAAATAACAACTCATATCCAACTGTAGGTGGCAACTGTTCATAAAATTAATTGCAAAAAAGAAAATCATGGATAGAATCTCCCACAAAACTTTGAAGGCCTAGAAGACGCCATAATTATCTGGACCAGCTTTATATAAATTTGACAAGTCTCCACCTTTTTTTAAATTCTAGCATTTCAACCAAAAAGTACAATCAATTGATAACTTTCAATTGAAATGTAAACTACAAGTTGAAGAATGTGTTATTTACTTTATCGAGTTGTGCCTGTTGATGTGTGCACTTGTCCAGAAAAAATTCTGTAATCTGAAAAAGAACATGGATCTAAAAACTTCGCCAAACTGATCCTTCGGTTATCGTGGAGTTTATTCCCTTTGGGAAAGAACTTCCAGTTTGAAAGGGCCTGTCTTTTTACCGCCAAACACCACTGCACACCGCCCAACACCACAGAACACCGCAAAACACAGCCGAACACCAAAAAAGTGAATTAAAACTATGAAAAAAACAATAATGTGAGTCAATAAAAGCAGAAAGATGTTGAATTTGTTAAATTTTTTCGCAATTTCAAAGAATAATTAAGGACATACGATACAGTTTTGATTCCACGGTGACATTTTGACGAAAGTTTGCATACAAGCTAATTTTCACCTAGTCAATTCAAATATGTAATAAACATTATACCTTCATGTGCTACTTTTAGAGAGAAATTGGGTCGAAATTTCAGACATTTACTTGGAATTTCGGTTATTTGACATTTCTATTCTTTAGAAAGACATACCGAACTTTTTTGTTTCAAAAGAGAAACGTAAGTGGATTTTTGTGACAACATTCGGAATATCTTATCTACATAAGTGTGCTTTAAATTTGTATAACTTTAGAAATAATTCGTTTTTATTACATTTTTATGACTTTAGTAAAAACACGGATTTTTTTCCTGTATATTTATCTAATCTAAAAAAAATCCATCGGTGAATAGCTCATAAAATTGGCACAAATAATCTTCATACATAATCAAGCCAAATGCAATTTTTAAATAAAGGCAACAGTAGTATACCGCTGTTCGAAACTAATTTATCGATAGAGATAAAATCAAATCCGGGTTACAAACTAAAACTGAGGGAAACGCATCAAATATAAGAGGAGAACAACGACACAACAAAAATACAACATTAAAATGTAACACACACAGAAACGAACTATAATATAACAGTAGCCATTTTCCTGACTTGGAACAGGACATTTTAAGAAAAAAATGGTGGGTTGAACCTGGTTTTGTGGCATGCCAAACCTCCCGCTTTTATGGCAACGTCAAACACAACACCAAAACGACAACATCACATGACAAAAAGAGGGCATATAAACTCGTTTTCAAGTTAAATTAGGCTGAATGATTAAAATCAGTCGAAAAATGCATCTTTTCCCGATATGTCACAGTTTGACACCGTGAAAAATAACATTTTACGTTAGCGACGTCTTTATCTCCCCTGTAACTGTATCGTATGCCCTTAAACGAAGAATACACACAGCGTTAGTTAAAGTCTATTTATTATGTTATTGTTTCAGCTACATATATATTGACGTCATTTTTGAATTTTTTTCAGATTAAATGTCTATTTCAATATAATTATTGAAGGTATTTTTTAGGTTCTGGGCAGTTGAATTCTTTTTTATTTTTTTCAATACATATATTTATGTCATTTTTAGAGTCTGTTTTGTCATTGTGTAGTTCAATTTCTCCTTCCTGATCCTTCCTTAGTTAATTATTTATTACAGTAATCTTGCATTCATATATATTACATAAAAATTACAAAATAAAAAAAGTTAGATTGTTCATCTCTTGGCTGCCCTTTCATTTTTCGGGCGTTTTCTTTGGCATGGCTGTTAGATGATTCATTTAGCTTTGTTTACAACTGTAAACTGTCCATCAGAAGAACTTATCTCTGTTTTTCTCTTCCTTTTTTAGTCAACCAAGTACTTTTTGAATATGTCTATCTTCTCTTCGGAAATACGTGGTGAACGCAAGTTAAACTGAAGATACCGTAGACTCCACATACAATACGTGGCATCCTTAAGACCGACAAGTTCGGAAGATATTTTATATGTTGCATTTTTGAATTTTGGTGCCAATAACAAAACATGTTTCGAATTTGTCGAACATTATGATATGATTATTGCATTCGGAGACTAGCAACGCCGCGTCCAATCAAAATTGCGTCAAGCATTTTTGGTCCTCAATGTTCCTTGTATTCTATTTGGCATTAAAAAAAATTCCCTAGCGTCACTGATGAGTATTTTGTAGACGAAAAGTATGTCTGACGTACAAAATTATAAGCCTGGTATCTTCGATTTGTTTTTTACTCTGTCTTCAGAAACAAAATATATTAGACAATTGGAATAACCGAGGAATGCTTCTATAAAATTTCTGAATAGCTGAAAGATTGTAGATACAAACCGCCACCAGAAACGAAAAGGCAACTAAGGCTTCTGTGAGTTGACACATATCCTATATTGCATGATTTACTACAAATATGGTTAAACAAATGTGCCTGAGACAACCAGTTATAAGTTTATTTTTTTTTAAATATTTAGCATCATAAAATGCACAACAAACGAAAAAGGAGGGCACATGCCCCAAGTTCTAATGAACATTTGTTATTCTTAAAAGCAATCATTAATGTATTTAACACAAAATTAAGAATCTAATTTATTTTCTTTAAATTTGGAAACCATAAACACATGTTGAAATCGATTTATGAGACAAAAATAATGTCATAAGAAAAAAGCATGCGACACAAAATCGTATTTCTAGACTAAGAATCAGAAAACAGAAAATTTCTAAATTTCCCGCTAATTTCTTTTTCCGGGAAAGAAACGTATGGTCAAAATCGCGTGTATGACTACGTCTTTAGAAGGATCAGTAACAACAACGGTTGTTACTAAGGACTTGATTTCCGAATGGTATAGCAACAAGGTTCCAAGTATTTAGTCAAATAATGGTGTAGGTTATTTTAATATGCCATGAGTTAAAAGAATGCAGTATTCAGTGAAAATGCAGATACTACAAAAATATTTTTTGGTACTCTTTTAAACCTACTCATGATGGAGAAGATACTTCACCACTAAACGCAATGTTTTTGGTTTAATAAATGAAGAATTGAACATGTATTAGATTTTATTGATATAAAAAAATGATCTGTATAAATGCGGTAAGATATTTAGAATGGTTATAAAAGTATAGTATGCCCTTCTGTTTTACTTTAATGGTCCCAACCCGTTCTGAGTCATAATAAAAGAGAGGCGAAAGATACCAGAGGGACATGCAAACTCGCAAGTCGAAAATAAACTGACAACGCCATGGCTTAAAAAAAAGACCAATAGACAAACAATAGTACATCAAACACAACATAGAGAAATAAAGACTGAGCAACACGAACCCCAAACAAAACTTGGGGTGATATCAACCAAAGTAACAAAGATCCTGAACCTAATAATCTAAACCCATACATGTTTTTTCTTATTGTGTATCTAACATGTCTATGGCTATTGTATAATAGCTCTAACACTTAAACCTAACCTAAACTTAGAAAAAAACCTAAACTTACCCTTTCCATTAAAAATGTCCCTAATCGAAAGAACAGATACCCCTCAAGTAAAAGAAGGCCAAAAAATATATAAACAACTGAAGAAAATGTGAGAGTAATAAGCTGAGTTCGTGTATTTGTATTCATAGCTTAAGAAAATGGAAACTTTTCTTTACATTGTGCTTCCTATCATGCGATTCCATACCAAATAAAAATCAGTTTACGTTTGGTTAGATGAATTCGTTTTGTGTTTTTTTTCCATTATTTCATTTTGTTTTAATAAAATTGATTAGAAAAAATCAAACCTTTTTGAGTTGGATTTCTCTTTTTTTTATATATATATTCTACAGGGGTTGTCCTTTCAGGAAGATATAAAATTGAGAATAGAAATGGGAAATTTGTCAAAGAGACAACAACCTTACCAAAGTGAAGAAAACGGCCCAAGACCACCAACGGGTCTTCAGCGAGAAAATCCCGCAGCCGGAGGCGGGCTTCAGCTGTTCCCTAAACAAAAGTGTGTACTAGTTAAGTGAACATACTTTTCTTTAAACATTTCTTTAAAATTCACGTTTCTGTCTTTTATGTGACAAACTGATAAATGATGTCTGGCGCATGAAATTTTAATTCGGTTATCTATGATGAGTTTTTCTCTATCAAAATCTAATACATATAAAAGAACGGGAGACCGATTTGTAAACAAGCTGATCACTACTGTGACATTCGGCTGTTTAATAGCATTTCATAACCTTGAAATGAAAATAGTAATTGATACACACTGAAAATATAACCGGAGGGTTAATCACCTTTCAAACATTGTTAAGAATATACATCACAAACTTAAACTTCAAAAACTAAAACAAGATATTTCAGAAGAAAAGCAATCAGAAGTTTGGAATTTCATATGACTCAACAAAAGAAAATATAAAGAAAAACCCTAGGTGCTTAAGTTTCTTAACCTTTTCTTATCCAACTTTTCAGAGGAAGGTATGTTATCATGGTTATGTAGGTCAAATATTTAGTTTGGTCGACTTTAATTTATAATTGAAACAGAGAGAATCAAAATGAAATTTGTTTTCGAACTTTAAGTGAATAGATTAACATGTCATATCAAATGCCACTTTTAAGACATTTGCTATGTTATTCCCCTTTTCACACAAGTTTCACTAACATGTACCACAACTTTATGATTTTTAAGGTGTTTTTATTTCTTCCATTATTAGGTGTATTGCAGTTTAGCGACAATAAATATCTGGTAGGGTTACACTTGATGACTATAGAATGGAAATTGCACGTGTGCTTAGCAAGTCATTTATAATCTCGAAATATTTTCCCTGCATGACATCTGTGAAAAAAAGGCAGTTGATTTTATAAATACTGTGATATGTTTTCAGACTAATTCTCTGAGTATAACTTTATTTCTCAACAAACCATTTACAGTGGAATGGTAGAGAAATCACAGTATTAGTAAAAATCGATATTTATGAGACAGGTGTTAGCCCGGATCACACATCCCTTTATTAACAATTTTGATAATATATATAGTTTGCAGTTTCGAAAGTATCGATAAGATCTCCGAATTTGAATTTATTTGGCCGTTTTGAAAATTTTTCTGGAATTGATCAATTTCGTATGTTGGCACGTTTCCTCCTTGAAATGATGTAATGAAACTCGTCCCTTATTTCATTCAAGTCGCAAAATTTGCAGATTCTATTTTCAAATTGAATATATTGCCATCTTTCTTATTAAATGGATACCTTGTGATTTTTTATCAAAAACTTGCAGAGTTCAATTATATCTTTCTTATCTAGAATATTGATATTACTCTTGTTAATAAAAATTTGTGAACTTTACATATATGTTAATCCACAATTATTGAGTATATTCGTTATAATTAAAACCAAGGAGACCCAACAGTATTGACAACATTCAATTGATTAATCAGTTTGTATGTTACAGAGGACAGTTTTGAACTTTTACCCTCAATCAATTTTAGATACAATTCTTGTATTTTTTTGTTCTTCAAGAGGAGGCCTTCCAATTTTGCCATATGCCATTAACGACGATGTTGGCAATTTTTAAATGTTTAAAACCTTAACTGAACCCTTTAAATAATATTTGTTCCCCAGATTTTTGGTCTTTAACGTTATTTTCAGCGCTATATCGTGACTGTCATTTCTTATTGGTGATGGAAGGCGGAGTGCCCGTACAAAACCACCGACCTTCGGTAGGAATACTGACAATCATAGTAAATTAGAATTCGTGTCATACACATGTTGGTCTCGAACTCACAACCCCAGTGTTGACAAGCCAGTAAAACAGTATCTGAACTACTAAGAACAATCTAAATAACAAAATAAAAATTTTATTTGAGAAAGACCACCACTGACGAATTTTCTGAATTTGTAAGCCTATAAAAAATTAAAATTAAAATCCCAAAAATACCGAACTCCGAGGAAAATTCAAAACGGAAAGTCCCTAATCAAATGGCAAAATCAAAAGCTCAAACACATCAAACGATTGGAAAACAACTGTACATGTCATATTCCTGACTTGGTATAGGCATTTTCTTATGTAGAAAATGGTGGATTACACCTGGTTTTATAGCTAGCTAAACCTCTCACTTCTATGACAGTCGCATAAAATTCCACTATATTGACTACGATTTGTGAACAAAACAAACAGACATAATAGGTAAGAATATCACATTCACTTTTGTAGTATTTATCGAAATTTCTACATTTTCAAGTTGACCTATTGGGCTGACATTACTTTTTACATTTGAAGTAAGTAAACTCAGTTGATGTTACATTTTCTAAATAACAGATTTATTTTTAGATATATCCACTATCAATCGGTGTTTTCAATTTTCTTCAGAAAAACAAAAACAATATGATTCGTCATTTTTACATATTTTGTTCACGTTACTTGGTTATTATATCCTGTGTGGTATTTGTGAGAATTCCAAATAATGTTTTGAAGCAAATAAAATGTATAAACAAATTCTAAAACGTAAGTTTAATGGATTCTGTTTAGCTGATTTCAAAAGTAGACATGTTATTAAGTGGTTGTTGTTGGTTCATGTCTGTCATATTTGTTTTTCGTAAATGGTATTGTATAAATTATGCCGTTTTTTTCTTCGTTTCAATTGTTTCACATTTTCATGTCGGTGTCTTTTATAGCTTACTATACGGTAGCTGAGACAAATAAGCGAGACTTACATTAAGTTACTGGGGTACATGTACTTCGAATTCAAACATCTTTTTGCCGATGAATAAAATAAGAATAAAAAGTTAATAATTCGCATCATATTAAAAACTACTAGAGTTAAGGTTGTACAAAACACCTTGACTAAAATTAATTTGGCTTGTTTCATTTTCAAAATATTTACTTCGACCCTATGACAAAAATATAAAAATTTCAAAAACCTTGAACCACACATTTTATCGGAAAAATTTCATTGAATATAGCAGTTTGACAAACACTAATTTTGATCATTGAGAAGCTTAATATTTCCTTAACAATAGAACGTGATTAAAACGTTCGGCTGATTGTTAGAGAGTTATCTCCCTGTAGTGTTATGTACCACCTTAAACAAAACTAGAATACAAAGAACATATCAAAATTGACTGATAAATATATGTATTGGACGCCTTTCCTAAGAAATAGAAATTAACGAAAACTTTCTATGAAATTATGAATAAACGTTTATAAACAACACACATGTTAATGCCCTTGAAAACAATATGTTAATCATTTGCATTTACAAAATCAATTTTATTAACGTGTTCATGTTTTATTTTTAATCGTGTATACTGAAAACCAAGGATTGTCGAAGCAGCATTAGGCTGAGTGTATTGTTTATTTCGATGTTCCGCCCGGCTATAAAACACAAGGCAATCTTTATGAAATTTAAACGAACTTCATCTTCTTGAAAGTTTCGCAAGGCAGAAAATTAAGGTAAGGACGTGTTTGTTATGGTATTGTTTTTTTCATTTTATATTATTTGTCTTCAAGATTGTCAAACTTATATATTGTCAAAATTTTTATGGTATATTATGGTATTATTGTTAGATTTATGAAGTAGGAATTGGGGGAGGAGTCGACGCAATAACATAGGAAAAAGGAGTAATTGTCAGCGTTTCAGAATCATATGTATACGACCTGATTTTTAAAATAAAAACACAAACTTATTATGTTTATTTGTGTTAAACTGTAATTAATGTCTCAAAACAGCTAATATAAGAATTGACTTCTTTTCTTCTACAAAAACAACCCGACCGTGCAAGACCATCATGAGTAGTCAATGTCGTTAAAAACCACTCTCGTCGGACAAAAACAAATATGTTATGTTCATCAAAATAATTGTTGAATTTGTGTTATTCATGAGCCAAAATTACTATTTATTTCAAGATAAAATTTGTTCTCTACCATGCGTAATAGAATTTTATTTATTTCTATGTTTTCAGGACGTTGATAAAAATGCAAACCATACTTTGTCTTCTTGTGTTTGATTAATTTGGTGTCCTGTATAATTAACGATTGTCCACTAAACCAAAAATAGGTAATGGCGAAGATTTAGCTGATTCTTTTCTGACTTTCAATGCAAATTTACTGTGGGCACATGGAAAACAATCTGATAGACTTGCCCGACTCCCTGGTGCATTGCTGCAAGAAAATGCTGATGTTGTATGTCTAAATAAAGTAAGTTTCTTTTTTTAAATCCGACCGGCTTGTGGACCGGTTTTGTAAAAAAATCTAACATATTAGAGGGGGTCAATATTTTCTTTATGTAGTGATTTAATATCTTCATGAAATCTATCGTGGTTAAAACAAATATGCATTTGAAATGACCATCTGAAGTATACAGTATTAAAGTTGACTGCTTTTCTGTAAGATACTTAAATACTATTCATATTTACTTTCTGTTTTGTCTTTAAAATGGATTTTTGAAATAAACCCGATCAACAATGTGAAAATTTTATATTTGTCTCATTTGCAAACACACCACCTCTTCCTGTTTTAAACCGATCGACAATGTTTATTTTTCGAATTATGTTTTTTTTTATCTTTTACTGTTCTTATTTGAAAAATCAAACTTCATAATTTAAATTAATAGCTTTACAAAAGTGTGTAGGTCAGTGTTTTTTGTTTTAGTTTGATATATTCTGCAATACAAAATTTATAACACAAACACAGTTGTATTTTAGCTTGGTTTATCTTGGTTGCCTTTTTTACGTTATTTCCAACTATCATGCTGCATTTTTTTGTGTTTTGCATTTAATATGATTCCTATCTACTTTATTTAGCAATTAATGTATTTGTTTTGTTTTTGATTTCTGGAACAATACACGATGTTGATGTTTGTATTGTCGAATTATACTTCTGGATCGTGTGTTGTTCGTTTTTGGTTGTTCTGGTTTTTATGTCTGTTTTATCCAGATTCTAGACCTGGATAGCTGCAGCTGCTGATGGAATGTTAGTCACCTAGGGTATCATCAGCTCTGTAGTCAGTGCTTCGGTACCTTAATGATATATAACATAAGTAAAATAACAAAAATACAGAACTCCAAGGAAATTCAAATTGGAAAGTTCCTTATCAAATGGCAAAATCAAAAGCTGAAACACATCAACCGAATGGAAAACAACTGTCGTATTCCTGACTTGGTACAGACATTTCCTTGTGTAGTAAATGATGGATTAAACCTGGTTATATACCCTGATAATAGAGAATGGTGTGTTCAAGCACTAGGGTTTAAGTACGTCGTCGAGTTTGTTATTAGACTGTCTGGAGTGTTGGCTATCTGGGGTAAGTGGCTTCCTAGAGATATCCCTCGAATGGCCATTGAGGCATTTGTAGAATCTCTCTTTTTGATGGTCCTACTCATGATAATGATGCATCTGCAGACAACAGGCTGTCAAACATGAGCTACATTCTCCAGGAGTACTACTAGGTCTCGGTGTAGACACTTCAGCCCGCATTAACAAATTCCTAAGACTATTTGGTTGCATAAAAGCTATTATAGGAAGCGCGGGAAAGATCTTTGATAGCTTGGTATTATTTTCAACTGATTTCCAAATGTTTTGAAGTGAGAAGGTCTCAATAAACAAAAAACAATAAAATTAATAAAAAAACAATGCTATAACAAAAAAATGAAAAACGACCAAAAGACAAACACCAGTATAATAAACCCAACATAAAAACTAAAACTGTGCAACACTAACATCAGACGGAATGTCGTTACGACACCTGGAACATATCCGCCATCATCTGTGAAACTGATATTCCATTACGGTCAACAAACACGAGATGACGTCCATAAAATATTTGAAGGGATGTTTTCCAGATCACCACTTATGGAACTCTTGGTTCAATAGCTTCTTGTAAGCAGCAACCGTCTATCAAGGAAATCATGATAGGAAATGCAAGATCTGCTGGTATCTTGCTAAATAGAAATAAAATAATTGGGGAGCTGAAATCTTGTCTTTTGTCGTAAAGTTTTGTTCTCAACCATACCTTATGGTCAATTTCTACACCTTTCAGAATTTTGGGTCCCTAATGCTCTTCAACTTTGTACATTGTTTGGCTTTTTTTTAACTTTTTTTATTCGAGCATCACTGATGAGTCTTTTGTAGACGAAACGTGCGTCTGGCGTACAAAATTGTCATTCTGGTATCTTTGATGTTTTTTTTTTTTTATTATTTTTCTGATGGCAATAACATTTCAGATTCTGGGTTTTCTTATATCTATCGTTCGATAGAAATGAAAATTAAGATCCATAATAATCATTTGAAAACATTATACGAACGTTGACTAACAAAATGTAAGTAGTGAATGATGCATTACCTTATCTAAAAAATGAACGTTTCTTAATCAAAAAGAAACATCTTGATCTGGTTTAAGATTTTAAATAATAATCATTCGATTTTCAGCACAAATAAGGGATGGAATTTATGTTCATAACAATGATGTTTTTTTTTTAATTACTAGATGATTTGATTAATATATATAATGTGGACTCTTAATAATCATCTTGAAATAAATTACTCCAAAAGCTAAATACATAAGTATTGAATCAACAAAAATATGCTAACTATGTGCTTTTTTCGGATTGTCTGGTGGACATCCGACAGTGTGTAATTAATATTGTACTGATATCCCAGTCTTTATATATGAAGTAGACAATGGGTCAGAATCAAAATATACATTAAATTGAGAATAAGTCCGGTTTTTACTAATTGATGAAACACTTAAATCGATTATCGTGCGTTCGAAGCGCTTTTCTTGATTTACCTTCATCAAGCATGTGTAAAGACGTAGAACCAAATTATTCAGGTTTGTTTTGTTTTATGAGGTGCGATATTTCAGATTAAATCTCCTTGTTTAAAAATTTTCTGTACGAGTGAGCTAACTGTTACAAATAAACTGATATTTGCTGCATCAGATGAAAACATTGACACCAAAGAAGGCTTTAAATTTGTCAATACTAATTTATAACATCTTGTTCGTATATTTCTATCTGATATCAGTATCGTTGCACAAAAGTTAAGCCTAATATATTTATTCTTATATGTACTTTTACCAAAAATCATTATTGGTTTCATAGTTATTTATGCCTTATTTTGTATACTTTCAGGTGTTTTCACAGAATCATATATCGATTATAGTTAACAATGTCAAGCAAGAGTATCCGAACGTTTACAGCTCCATTCACGATGGAACGACTAACAACTTATTAACTGCAAAGTCATCTCCTTGTCCGTTCACCCTTTCATCCATGTTTATTCTGAGTTGCATAACAAGAAAATGCCGTGACAAAACCACCGTTAAATAACTTATAGAATGTGACATTAAAAATGGATGCAATGCTTGGAATAAATTGAACCAAGACTGCATTATCTGTGTCGGAACTACAGGATTTGCAAATGCCTTTTCATGCTTTACAACACAATCCAAAGCTAATGTTGCTGGTAATATGATTATAAGTAAATCTCCAATAACAAAAGCAGAATCGACATTATTTGTAAGCGATAAACAGGTCAACAGACATGGAAAACTAATTGTTAAAGTATGTAGCACGTCTTATAGCATGTTGCCGGCTCGATTGATATTCTTGCTGATAAAGTCAGTATCAAAAACAAAAATGCCATTATTCTATATATATTGTTTGAAAAAATAGGGTTTTTCTATCTCCATGCATGGTTGGCCTTAGCCAGATTTGGCACAATTATTTCAAAAGTTTGGGTTTCAGAGATCGTCGTGACCGTAATACATCGGTTTTCAAACTGTTCTGATTCTGGCCGCTACGTATACGATTTAGGTAGACATTTTGTATTACAAAATTATAAGCCTCGTACATGTATCATTGATAGTTGTTTGTTTTATTTAACATATACAGCCCGCCAAAAGTTAAGCACCACCTAAATATAACTGGCAACATTTTTTTAACTTTTGCGAAAAAATTATTAATGTATGGTGTGATCAATTGCCTTTAACATACACTAAGAAAATTCATTACGACCAAAAATATTGAACTCCGATAAACCCGTCAAGCAACTTTTTATTAAAGGTCATCTGCACTTTTACAAATGCACTGTTTCGATACCTTTAAATCATCTTCTTTCTGTCACGCGTACAGGTGAAATTTGACCTTCATCAAGTCATAGTGTAATATGGCAAGGCGTAAGTTATATGTGGCTGAACGCTGGTAAGCAATTGGCATGTCAAATGCCAGTAGGAGTACTAGGAGCATAGATAACCATTTCAATGTTAATCATACCGTCATTGTCAGACTTTTATAACGTCATGTTGACACAGGAACTGTAAATGATAGACCAAGGTCCGGAAGACCCCGTTTAACTACCCGTCGTGATGACAGACTGCTTATTTGTCATGCTAAAGCTAGCCCATTTACTCCTACCCGCAGCTTAGACACCTCTGGCCTCCAGGTGGTCGTGTTAGTGTTCGCACATTGATCCGTCGACTTCATAGAGGCAACATAAGAGCATGTCGTGTTATCAAGAGACCTGCCCTAACAGCCAGACACCGTATAATCAGGTTTCAATGGGCTAGTGACCATGGACGCTGCAACACGAGAAGCTGGCAAAACATGCATTGGTCAGATGAGAGTCGGTTTCTGTTACGACCAGTAGACGGCAGAATACGAGTTTGTCGGGAAAATAAGACTGCCTATGACCAAAACAACATTTGCCAAACGACTGCATTCGGTACTGGTGGTGTTACAGTATGGGGTTGCTTCTCATGCCGTTGTAAGCTGGGTATGCATATTCTGCAGGGTAACATAAACGGACAGACATACAGGGATTTGGTGCTTAGAAACATTGTAGTCCCTCATTTTGACAATCACCCTCTTGTGTCAAGACCCTTGTACATGGACGACAAAGCTAGACCACACAGGGCAAGGATTGTAACCGAGTACAAAGAGCAAGAAGCCATTGACACTATCTTTTGGCCTTCCATGTCTCCAGACATGAACCCTATCGAACATGTCTGGGATGTCATTGGCAGAAATCTCAATCGCAGTGATCCACCACTGCAAAATCTTGGCGATTTAAGAGTGGCAATTGTGGATGAATGGAATAGATTTCCTCAACTAAAGTTCAGAAAGGTTGTACAGAGTATGAGACGCCGTGTTATGGAACTGTACCGGAAGAGAGTTGGTTACACATCCTATTGACTGAAATATTGACATTAAATTTGCCGAACATACCAAAGATTATTTGTAGAGAATTTAAGTGATATAGGGTGATTAATTGTTGTAAAAAATAAAGTGACAGTGAAACTTAAATTCCGTTTCTGATTTGTGAAATTTGCATTATTTTTATGAACGCAAAATTTAAATGCATAGAACCTGTATAAGTGACCAAACGTAAGTTTTTGGTTTGTTTATGGTATATGTTAGCAAAATTGCTACAAGAATGTTTTCTCTTTTTAGAGGAATAACTGATTTTTTTAAATGAAAATTTTTTCGATGCAATAAAAATAGGTGGTGCTTAACTTTTGGCGGACTGTATATATGATTTAATATAGGGGAAAATATTGTTGATACCAAAGACATTTCAATTATTAAAGCGCCATTGATTATTGGTGTGAATACAAAGACGATGGAACATAATTGTGACTTTCAAAGAATGTAATTCTAATTTATAATCAAAAGTATGACCTATATAGCTTAAAGTTTTTGGAGTTTGTAAGTTATTTGCTATAAGATGAGTCTATGTATGTGTGTAAGTGGAGTAATTGTGTGATACAAAATATTGTCTTCACGTTTCAGAGTTGCCCCTTTCGCCACCCACTATCCAACACTTTGTATCATTATTGTCATGTACTTATGTTGTAATATTTAATTTCATTGAAGATTGCTGGACGTACTATTGCTTGTACAAAAATGCAAACCGCTTTGAATGATGCTTATTACGAACGTAAGAATGTCTACCTTTATTTATTTTTTGACACACTTTTTGAGTAAAAGCTTTCTACAAGACTTCAAACAAATAAACTTTAGATATCAGTGTCTGAAAATATATATTTATTTTATTAGTAGGAAAATTAAAACAAAAATATGTCGTAGGACTGTTACGTCCCTTATGTCAATTTTCTATCCATATAGCATGTATGTCTTGTATGATGGTCTGGATGGGGTTAACAAAAAAGACAATAATATGTTAAAGTTGCAGAATTAAGATTAAACTCAATTAAAGAGAAAAAGGAGTAAAAAATAAAGAATAGAGAATCATAGGCTTACAATTTTTATTGGTCGGGGAAGCTGGAGTGCCCGGATGGAACCAGCGACCTTTAATTGGAAAACTGACAATCCTAGGCAATTAAGATTGGAGTCGAACGCATCTGCCACGTTCTGACAATCAACCTCAGTATTGACAGGCTGCGGATACAGTAGTTGGATAAAAAAAACAAAATCACTGAAACAGCATGATAACTTGTAATGTCCAATATTTATCTTCGAATAGCTGACACGAAAGAACTGTTTTCCTCATCTTGGGCTGTAGAGAATCTCTCACAAGCTAAGTGCATATTGCATGTATTGTCAAACTTCGAACAGCAAGAAAAAGTCATACTGATGGGCGACCTTGAGTGTGGACCAGCATTTCCTTCAAAGAACATAAGAAAAGAACATGAATGTAAGTAGATCAGCGACCTTCGTCACATTACATATTGTGCGCCAAACTTGTTTTTACTAAAATTGTTAGTTAAGACAGACGGGATTTGGCCGACATTTTAAGTTCTATGAGAAAACGTGTTCAAGCATTTACGACATAAGTTGCTTTTTACAACCACAACAGAATATATCTTTTTACTCAATCTATAAATTGAGTAAATAGTTTGTGAGCAAACACACAAACACACACTTAAATGGTCCCCCCCCCCCCCCCTAAAATGTAAAAGGCTTGACTATTAGAACACCTGATGACTTCAATACAAAGTACAGTATATGTCTTTGAAGATCGGCTTTGGATTGTTTCTAGTAGGAGCGGAATGTTGTTTCATATTTTCTAAAGAGGACTTCAGATTTGATAGAAAAGAAAAGGACATTTTAAGTTTTAATACCCCCGTGGTGTGTACTGCATGTGTTATGTCTTTCCTTGTTGCACTGTAATAAGGGTGTTTTTGCAATTTTATTTTTTCTTCATAACAAAAACTAAATAAATTATCAAATCATCTTTTTTATTAATGAACATTATATGATTTTGTTTCAGTATCATACAACAACTTGACTATCCAGTTCGATTCGCCATATGTAAGTGATGTTGGTCAGCAAATGAGTAGGATTGCAAATATTATCACTACACACGTGATGCTGAAAGGTTACAACGGTCAACATACTTGCTCGGTATGTTTCAATCAGACCGTATAGTGTGCACGAAAGTATGGGCACATACACACAGTGCCATTTTTATTAACAAAATGATTCAAAAATGCAGACCGGTTGAAAAATAAATTTTGATTTAAGACCATTAATAAACATAACAGTAACAGTATGGACTGTTATGGCTAAAAGTTATAATTGTTCAACAAACACGTCATTTGTAGTGATATTGGTACCATACTTATATATGTATATATATAACACTAAATCGATTGCCGCTAATTAGTCTCCAAGGATGCTATTTCACAAATGCTTGTTGATATGCCACTACTGGTATGATTTACATGATAAAGTTTTACTGTTAAAATTTCAGTTATAAAATTGTGTAATTGAATTAAAAATAAAGGGGGATTTTCATATATATTTGGCTTTTAGAGTTCTAATGAAGCTAAATCCAGAAAATAGCTTCGCATCCATAACTTATATGAAATGGTACTTTCTTTTTTTTGAAACTTCCTTGCGCAAAGTTGACTTTACACTTTTTTGCCTGTTCTATTTATGCCCTTTTGTTTTAATTGTCTAATTTTCTATGCATTTGCTTTCCATATTTTTTAAAGTTTATGCAAAAACACGTCTCGTATGCACTGTAATAGATATCAAAACTTTATACAGCAGGGCTACATGAGGAAGGTCACATACCTATAATTTCAAATAAGGTTATGAAATATTGACAATATATTTACAATGTCAAAAAAATATAAACTGTCGATCTTTTATGATTAGAGTAAATATTTTCCAAATAGATACATAAAAGTAAATTTCGATTCTAGAGTCAAATGGCTACTGACTCTACAGATTAAAGAAAACCAACAATATCAAATAAGAAACTTAATGTGTATTTACTATTTACAAACCTATCTTTGCATGCTTCATTTAATAAGAAAGAAATTCACATAAAAAATAAACCCAAATAATGCACAAAGAAGAAGAAAAAACGAAAAGAAAAATAGTCCAAAAACACTTTATAGCTACTTTAAATTATTAGAGACAGTTGCACACTGTTACATGTCCCATCTGTCTAGTATCCACAAAAAAGCCTTTTAAACAGTTGTTCATGTTTCTGGTTTTTACTCTTGCAACTTGTAGTTGAAAGGAATGTATAACCTTCTCTACTTTTTTTTTGAATTGATTAACAACAAGTCCTTAGTTAGGAAGATTTGGAATTTAACATAAATGTATAGTTCGCATGCTTGTCTGTCACTTAAACATAAGTTGACCATTACATGTCAGTTTAAACGTGTTGTTGTATTGTTATTTCCTGAGACCTCGCTAACGTTAACTGTTTTCCCTAATATATTTACGTTCAGACGTGTTTATTTAAATGGTATGTTAATGTATTTTATATGATATGCTTTTTATTGCAAATGCTAATATTACGTTCATTTTGTTTTTAGCGAGTTCAATGGGATAGAACTTTCGAAACAGTACGGTGTAAAATTTACCATACCATATTAATGCTGTAGATTGATAAAATAACGTGTCTTGTCTATCATCTACAATAAAGTATAATCAGCAAACATGTCTTTTACTTTTTTTTCCAATATTGCATTCAATTATTAAACAGTCAAGTTATAAAGAAACCATACAAAGCTAAGAAAACAAAATGAAATACACCTTAATTATTTATACCACGCCCCTAATTTTTTTTATTATTATTAAATTTTAAAAAAAGGAAAAAAATAAAGAACTTTGCCAAAAAAAAATCAGCTTATGTAATTGTAACAGACTCCTGATAATAAATTCGACACTACTCGGCATGTGGATACACGACATTAAAGGTCAAGTCATGTCAGAAAGAACAAATTATAAATTTCACCTGTATAACCTCTAAATTTATCACATGAATATATATATCTTTAAAAAGAGTCAAATATCACATTGTTCACTTCCATGCAAAACTCTTGAAAAAGAAAATCTCCTTCGGCTGCAATCATTGAGAAAGATAGGAAATTGATCGTCAAAAGTTGCTAAATATTTCAATACCAGACATACACAATCAGATCGACATGATAGAAGAAGGTTGATCGAAAATTTATTCATTGATTTAGGCACATGCACCGATATAAATCAAAATGTATATAAAAAATTTATAATACCTCTTTCGACAAAAGGTCATTGGCAACAAAGAAAACATGCAATGCAATCATAAATTTAAAGATAAGACGATGCAGTATGATTGTAAACGAGACAGCTGTCCACCAGAGACCAAAGAACATAGATGTATACAACTTTATGACACCGTACGGTCTTTAACAATTGGTAAAACTCATACCGTAAAGTAAACAATATAAGGACACCGCTCATTAATCTAGCAAAAGGCCTTCGGAAAATAAATTTTGACACAATTAAAAAAAAAAAATGGAAACTAACGGCTTGATTCAAGTCAATGAAAAAAAAATGATTTTGACAGACACCAACCAACGATATTCATTGGACTGATTGTTCGAGATAAGGGATCATGTGGCGAGGTTAAATGATTTTTTTAGCGCTCATCCCTACCCCGAATAAACCCAGTTATGTACCAACACAACGCAAAGTTAACTCTTGGATGATTTTGGCTGTTCTCTTCAGTATACATTTAGTTTTAGATAAATGATTTTTTATTAGTTGTTATTGGCTTTGAACAATTTTTTTTTTTACTTTTATCAGTAACTACGAGTACTCTCAGATCTGTACTTAGTGTCCTTTTGTTGTGAGGGATGTATAAATTCACTGCCACGTCCGGTCTGTGTTTTTGTTAGTTGTTTTACTACTTTTATCGATCTAATACCAATGAAACAACTTTGCCTCCAAAGTTCAAATGAATGGATGCAAAAAGTTAAAAAACAAAAATACTGAACTCCAAGGAAAATTCAAAACGGAAATAAGATATAGTCGGTAAAGATGTAAAAAATTGGGGGTAAGACAGTCAACATTGTGTTATAAACATAATCATTATAAAAATAACTAACTTTTTCAACAAAAGAAAACAAAATGGCATAAAGACACACTATAGACAAAGAATATAAAGCAAAAATGAAAGACAAGAATACAAAAATAACCATAGCATAATAACACAATGGCGGGATGTATAAATACCGAGCCACACCAAAAGTATATTACCAAAAATGTACTAAACAGTAAAGGTTAAAAATATACAAAGACAAATAATAAGAACACTATAACACGTTATTAACCTAGAATCAAGATCATCATGTATTAGTTTCGAAGTTAAGTTAATACGGAATATTTATCAACAAGGTCTTGGTATCATCCGATGAACCTTTTAAGACACAACCCTGGTTCATCAACTTTCTGCTCAGACACTGGTGACGTTTTATAAAGTCCGAGTAGCAGCTGCAAGCTCTTGACTACCGAATGAGTTGGGACATGTATATCCCGTATGCAGGTGAAGTTGGTATATTGTTGCTAAAATTAAAATTAAAATCGTCTCGTTTGTCATAGATTCGTAAGCAGTTGTAAGCAACCGTACGGCATTAAAAAATAAGAAAAACACATACCGTACTGTCGGCTTTAAAAGGCCCCGACATGAAAAATGTAAAACGTATCAATAGAGAAAACTAACGGCCTTATTTATAACAATACAATTTACGAAAAACAAATATGACATACATGAACCAAAGACAACCACTGAACTACAAGCTGAATTGGGACAGGAACAAAAAGAATGTGGCGGGGTTTAACATGTTTGATTAAACTCTAAATACCCGAGGAAACTTATCAATCCTCTAGATAAACTTATCCAACAAGATTTCCAAAATGAATTCAATACTGTAATTAGATCTTTGAATATTGTTTTTGTTGGTATATATTTTGATCTTGTTATCAGCTGATTGAAACCATACTACATATTTTTTTTACACATATGTACATTCACGGTACTTGATGATGAACGATTGAAATAAATGCAGAAAACAGTTTAAAAGCTAACACGTTGTTATTGTTGGCATTTGTTTTTGTATAGACCAATGGAAGTTGAATTGGTTCTTAAAATTGAAGTCTTGATCACTTTGATAGGCCACTAGTCTAAATGCCATATGTTAAGATAGTCGGTAAGATAAATTCGTTACACAGTGAGCTAGTGACCTGATACGATATATATGGGGTCATTAAATTCCATATGGGGTTGTCATTGAAAAGAATTTTTTTTCCTTCAGAAAACAAAAACGCAAAGGTCAAGACTTTTAAGCGTCGAGAGGAGCAGCAGCATCCCATCTAGGTCTCATCCCATATGAAATTTTCTGACCCAGTATATATCGTATTAGGTCACTAGCACACTATGTAACAAAAAATATTTTTTTAATGCTTCATTTGTATAGAGCTTATTTTTCTTGTCATTTTCAAAGTTCCTGCAAACAAACTCTGCCGTTTCCGCCAAGCAAGTATAAACCTACATGTCTTCTTGTTTCTATGTTTAAGCTCCAGCAAAAAAAAATATACACCATTTACTTATACTGAACTTTATAGTTGCACATCACAATATCACAGCTATTACATTCCTCTTATTCAATGTGCAGGTGAAATAAAAAAAAATCTCAAATCCCAAGTCAAAAGCAATGTGTAAGTAAAACAACATATGTGAACGACCATTTAACTTTGAAAAGGAGGTGTTTTTTTTTATTTCATTCTGAATTTTTTTTTTTTCGTAACACGTAAGCATCAAATTATTTATGTCCTTGTCGAAAACTGAACAATACAGTTAATGGCAAATACTCTCTATCAGATTTCCCCTCCCTTCTCCCGGATCAAAATATATTTTTCTTTTAAAGTTGGGGATCAGATTTCGAAAATAAAACTTAACACCCCACTACCCTTAGAGTTAATGTGGTCGTTCACTAACAAAATGTGATCATCGCGTGCCGCCAATAGTCATGATGAGATTGTGTAGTATACACTTCGTAAAAAGTTCAGCAAGTGTCCATTTGAAAATCAAAGTAACATGTGCATAGGCGTTTATCTTTTTTCCTCTTTTTTTTAATCATTAAATTTATTTTCTATTAAACTTTTCTTTTTCTTTTTACTTATTTTATTTGTGCTGGCTGTTATCCATGACAGTCGAAAGGATGATAAATAATTTATAAAAACGCGTCTTCATCACAAAAAATAAGAAAAAAAGTAATCGGTGAAGGAATCTATGTCCCTAGCGCCTCTGTTTTGAAATACTAATAAGACATAAAGATACTCATATTATCGTACTATTCTTATTTGGTTTCATAGCTTATTTATAGATTCTGGGACTAATATTACAAGTTTCAGAAGTTTCAGAAGTTTCAGTTTAGTATCTTAATTTCACGAAGGCAAGAGCTTATGTAGAATTTAAATGATTTCTACCCAACGCTTCCGGTTACCGAGTTAAAACGAGGGAATTTTCAGTATCGGCAAGGGAGAGTAAGAGAAAATATACTATTCGAGAAAGATTGCCGCGAACCTTATACAGCGAGCATTCTCCTTACAATCATGATATTTCATGTGTTCTTTCTTTTATCCTTACAATCATGTCATTCCATGTGTTCTTTCTTTTATCCTTACAAGCATGAAATAACTATATAATACGTTCAATTCTTATGGATGAAAGACCGAACACATAAAGTAAGTCGAAATTCAATTACGGATTCCGAAGCGCATGCTTCACGCAGATTCGACTGGAGGTACCGAGGTACCGTAGTCTGAATGCAATGCATAAAACCGGTAAGTCCGACAAGTTCAAAAGATTTCCCGTGATTTTTTTTTTATAAAATTGGCGCCTGTAAAGAACAAAACCGAATCGAATTTTTGGACTGAATGATAGCTTGTACTGCATTCGGAGCCTACCTGCGACGCGTTCAATCGTCAAGCGTCAAACAGAAACGGACTTTACTTTATTATAACTTCTCCTTGTTTTTATATTTACGAAAACTTGAGCTACCGAGGACTGATTATATAACTCAGTGATTATGCATACAAACCACCGCCAGAAACGAAAAGGCAACAAAAGCCTCTGTGAAATGAGACATATCCTATTATGTATGATTTATTGCAAATACGGTGCATAAAATGTGCAGGAGATAATTAGTTATAAGTTACGTTAAATTTGTTTTTGCTGCTTACCATTAGGGAACGACCATTTAACTTCAAAAGGGGGGGGGGGGGGGTTATTGTTTTATATTGTGGTCAAGCAGATCACAAAAAAAAATATTCTGAATCCAGATTTTCCCAATGTCTTATAGTATTAAATTTTGAAAATATTAATTTGATTGATAGCGTCGAGAAACTAAAAAGAAAATTATGACTCAGACAAAAAACCATAACACCCCCCCCCCCCCCCCCCTTAATAGAGAATAAAGAGGATGCATGTAAAAACTAGCTATTGAAACATTGTAGGGATAAAAGCCAAAAACACATAAATAAAAAATGTGAAATCAGAAAAAAGGAAAATTATATTTAAAATCTTCAGTATCACAAACAGATTATCGAAAGAAAAACATGATTGTGTAAGTCTAAAAATACATTCATCAGAGTATTTAATCTTTTAGAAAAAAGTAAATTAACAAAAATACGGAACTGCATGGAAAAATCAAAACGGAAAGTCCCTAATCAAATGTCAAAATCAAAAGATCAAACACAAAGTCATGAATTCTCAACAAATAAAACATGGTGGCCATTTTTTGTGCTAGCATTAAACACAACAACATATACGGCAGTTCCGGGATACGGTTTTTAGTTGAATCTGTCATGTGACTGCCATCACCACGTGACCAAAATGTAGGCATCGTCATTTCCAACACATGTTGAGCAAACAGGTGAAACAGTTTGATTTTATACTGCACAAAATATTTGGGAAATTAAAATCTTATAAGATGATCACCTTCCCTCAGTCGTACGGGAATCAAGATTACGTACTTACGGAACATACATTATTCTATACTGATACTCCCCTACAGAATGACGATTATGAAAGTGCTGGAAACTTTTAAAAGAGCTGGGATACAGGCGCGCCTTCTATCTGGTAAATGACTTTATAAAGGCGTGCGAAATTGACGATCTTTTCCGGTGAAAGACATGATTCCAGAAATGAAGTATGGTATCTTTATGATGGTCTTAAATAATACGAAAGTGCTGGACAGGGACTAGGACTTCAAGGTGGAACAGCCAAAATTCCGAACAGATCCAACCTTGACTATGTTATCTCTTTAAGAATAACAAAATTCATTTAAAAACGGTGTATTTTCAAATATGATAGATATAATTGTGAAAATAAATAATCAGTCCCTTGTTTTATAGAAAATGAAAATCAAGCTTCAACAGTGCAGCAAATAAATAATCTATTCTTATAGTCCACAAAAATGATCAAAAATAATAAAACCATCAAAAACAAATCCTCCTCCCCCCACCCTCTAAAATATCATATGGTCGTCCCCTAATTTGGGGGTCCTCTTTTTTCAAAATCCTGGATCCGCATTCGACGTCATATATCGAATGACGTCAAAGTTGGACATGTGACGTCACAAACGTCGAGCTGTCGTATTTTCTGGCAAAGCACATTAAATTAGCGAAAGAAAAAGAGTTAAACGCAAGGTTATTAGTTTGATAGAGGAAGACGTATCAAATTTGATTGATATCAATATAATTAACAGTGGAAATGCGGTAAGATATTTAACGTGACGGTACCCAAATTGCACCGCTATTTTGACAGTTTTTTCACCTACGTTTATTTATGATCTAGACAAAAGTTTCCATTCTGTGTTTATTTTGTAGATGTATTATTATTTACTATATAGTTCCACCAATTTAATTTTGAATCCATATTGAATCATAGAAAAATGGGTTTGAACAGACCTCCAAACGATCAATGCTTCTGAATTTCTGTAATGAGGAGTACCCAAATTGCATCCATGCTTAAATTCACATCCTTAAAAGTCGAATAACAGATATTTTGTTTTATTTCTTTAAATATTTAGAACAATTTGACATTAGCCCATGCTTACTTTTCATTTTTTAAGAAACGAATGCTTGTAACATATTTTATTTGCTAGTTTTTAAAAGGTGACTTTTTGTGGACGTCGCATGGCGACGTTTCCGTACATTTTACTTTTTCCAGTGAACACTTCATCTGTTTATATATACTGTATACTATATTTTTTTTGTATATTTAAATATATTTACCTATGTTGAAAGACGTGCAAAGTGTCAAATCATAAAAATACAAATTGTTTAGTCTCTAGGAAAACTTGTAAGATTTCCTCTGCTATTTTCATTAAATAGGTGCAATTTGGGTACTCGGTAATCTTAACCTAAAATAACCCTGAACCTAATCCTTACCATTTTTTTGTACAGGAACCCCTAAAATAAAAGGTCAATAATATATGGAAAATTGAATTTTTTTTTACAAGAGTAGTGTCAGTGGTTTATGGTGGCGTTGTGTACATTCTCCTCCTTTTGACCTGAAAAAATAAAATGTTGTTTATGAAATCTTCCCACAAAAATATTGACCCGCTACGCTCGCCAGAAATTTTATCCTTTTGGATATTAACACCCCTTGGACCCTGAATCCTCCCTTCATTGTAATGCTATTATAATTTTTATATATCAGTAACAGAATATTAATTCTAGACTTCATTTTGACTGCTCTATTTGTTTAAAGTTGTATGTGTCACCTTGAAAAAGGTGATCCGTATCACAAAAATTAAATGACTTTTGGCGGTAAAAAGTTGATTCACAGTAGCGGTGGTGGTAGGAGTTTTTGTGTCATTTTTTGATGAGCAGAAAAAATTAATATCCTGGCCCAGATCTTAGTGAAAGTAATAATCTGGCCGCCTTTATATTGGAAATAAATGTTCTTACCTCATCAAATTTACCAGCATCCCCTCAAAATTAAATGGGCGTCCCTTTATAAACTTATAATAAAATAGTTTGAACTGTATAATGTTCTCTCTACTGAGTCGGATTTCTCTATTTTTTGCCGAGTAAATGTCTCGAATAAACAGGAGTTGTCCCTTCAGGAAGATATACTTTCTTTATACTCGTATATACAATGGTATTTTAAGGTGGTACATAACACTACAGGGAGATAACTCTGTAAAAATCAGCTGAACGTTTTAATCAGTTCTATTGTTAAGGAAATATTAAGCTTCTCGATGTTTATCAAACTGCTTTATATCCAATGAAATTTTTACGATAAAGTGTGAAGTTCTAGTTTTTTGAAATTTTTCAATATTTTTCAAAGGGACAAAGTAAATATTTTGTCAAAATTTTATGAAATTTAAACGAGCCAAATTAATTTTAGTCAATGTGTTTGGTACCACCTTAACGAGTTTGCATTACATTTTATAAAAAAGGAAAAATGAACATTCACGTCATTTATGGTAGCAGAATAATTTCTGACAAATAAATTTAAAAATGTTAGTGAAATAATGATAAAATGATTTTATTTTTTTTTTTTTGGGGGGGGGGGGGGGGGGGGTCAAAAGTAAATACATATATATAATGTTTAAATAGATAGATTAATGAATGAAAACATTAAAATAAAAAAATTAATATAAGTAAAACTAAAAAAAGCGAAGTTAGTAACAAAAATTAGTAAAATGCTTCAATTGTTTGTCTTACCATAAAGGATTTCACTTAGCGAATCGCCCCTGTTCTAAATCAACTGTAGTCCACCATATGGGCCAAAATCAAAAATGTTGCTGACCTTTGCCATACTGAAGGGTTTATTAAAGAGGAAATTTTCCATCCAAAGCGTAAATTTCAATTTTGGTTACAAATGTAGAATTTGTACACGTATGCTTAGCATAAGATCTCTTAACAAATCTTAGAACGATTGGTCAACTTCTTCGAATATCTGTCGGTTTGATTTTTTTATTAAATGGAAAACACATATAGGGTTTGCGCTAGAAGTCTCGATGGCCGATTGATTTAAGTAGTTTATCTACTGTATCACTAGCCAGTCAGGACTGAGGTTGTGAGTTCGAACCCCACACGTGGCAGGTCCGTTCGACTTCAAACTTAAGGTGGATAGGGGGTCTTCATTAATATCCATAGAATTTTTTAATAATTTGTCAAAATGTAGTTTATATCATGCTTTTTTCAAAAATATGATAAAAAGTATGGGTCACCGGGCTTTTTCACGCTACAGGTTGTGCAAAATTGTCAGATTTTATGTAGATTATGCATGATAACACAATTTTGTGTGATCAAAAGAAAACTACACCATAGAATTGTAAGATAAAATATGAGAAGATAGCTCTAATAATATGCTTTCAGATAAGAAAAAGAAAAAATGGGGTCACCGGACTCGTTTTCTTGCTACATAATAAAATATGTAAATTCACAACACATTCTATTATAAAAGTTACTTTATCTGAGTTACCTCCCCTTATGTAGCAAAGTTGAAAAAAAATGAATCAAACAAAAATATTTTGTTTTATGTAAAATACAGCCGTAAATATGATAAAACACATAATTTTCTATAGTTACACGAAAAGTCTTACACATGAATTACATACTACTCTCGACATTTGCACATTTCATTAAAGATATAGACCGATTGTTATCTGCTATTTCAAAATCCAATATGGAGGAAGACACCCCAGCTATCTTAATCGACTAGGATGGCCAGTTTTCCTCCGGGCACTCCGGCTTCCTCCACCAATAAAAACTGGCCATTACGATGTAGCGTTTAGAGCTGAAGGCGATGTTAAACACCAACCAGCAATCAATCAATCTATTGGTACTCGTTATATATCCTGTGGAGCTCTATGTATTGTCATCTAGCAAATAACTTAGTAAAATGTAATCTTTGTTTTATGTTAATATATCATTATACAGTCACATTTTCAACTTATTTAATTTCAGGAAAGTGGTCTTAGAAAGAACTGATGTCAAAGTATTGGGTGTCTCATTTTTGTATGTGTTACTTGGCATGATGCCGATTTGTCCCGTCATTGTAAGTAGTAGATTTAATTTTGTGTATATATACTGCAGCTAGCTGTGCTTTTTCCGCAGACAAATTGCATTGACAGGATAACCATTTGTGATATACAGTCACTGATCGTATATCGCCTTGTTTATGACGTTGACAATGCGCTTCCGTAGAGTTTTATTTATGACGTCATCAAAAGTACAGGTTAAGGGAATAGTTGTAGGAGTTGCATTATATAAATAATAACCAAAAATTGTCTCGAATTATAAATTTTATTTGTACTCGGCTCAAAACAGGATAGAAATGCTCGGCAAATTCTCGCTTTCTACCTGTTTCTAAGCCTTGTACAAATAAAATTTATATTTCGAGACAATGTATGGTTATTCTATATGTATATCATATTTATGTTGGTCGAAGGGTGGGACCAACGTTTTTCAGAAAAAAATCTACTATAACTTTCGCTTTGGAAACAAAGCAATGTTATAATTCTAATAGAACATGGACTTCACGCGATTGACGTTGCATTTGAAATTGCAACGTCAGATGTATTTTAAACAACGAAGAAGATTAAAAAAAATGGACATTTGTTTTGGTGTTGCTCGCTAGGAAATGAAATAAAATCATCCTAAATTAAAGCAAGTTAACATGTATCTTCATTTTTCATCATGAAACGGTTTATTTTCTATAACGTTTTGGCTTCATCAAATTAAAATGGCTGCATTTCGAACGTGTCTAATAGGTCCGCTTCGAAGTACAAAAGTTCTTTATATTCTTATTAGAATTGAAATAATTCTATCAAACCATGCTCTATGCTCATTTTAACAAGGGTATGCATTGTATTTGTCACCATTTCATACCTCGCTTACGCTCAGTGTAAAGATATTGACAATTATAATTATAAGTTTTTGCATTATGATATTATAAAATTCAATTAATAAGGCCAAAATAAGGTCTTTGTGGCCGTACTCTTCGAGGAACTGAACAATAGAAAAAACATATTTATTGATGGTTGCTTAACATCAAGTGGCAAATATATCATGCATGTTTAAGAGGGAAAAAAACAAACAATGCATACAATAAATACGGTCTATAAAAGGGGTCGACCGGAATTCAGGGCGGGAAAATTGGACAACCACAAGAAAATGAGGGTAAATTTGAAAAGAACAAAAATTTAGCCTTGCAGCAGGCCAAATACGGATCACTCTAAGAGTTGTTGCATGGGATATTAAAGTGCAGAGAGCGTGCCACTCTCTCCACATGAGGCGTCGCCTTTAAAACGTCCCCATTTTCACTTGACGTGTCTGCGTACTTATACATCCCGTACAGCCAAACGGATGGCCCCATTTTGTCAAGGGGTTTACTGCCGGACTTAAGAAGACCAAAGTGACCATATGTCTTTTCCCAGTTACCCCTGGAGAAGGAAAAACAAATTAGATACAGTGTTAAAGACTATAATATTTTCCTATATCTTTTAAAAGGTATGTGTGCATTAATTTTGAAAAGAGAAAAAACCTAGATAAATTAAGAAAAGCAAAGCATGAACAGTATGACGTGTTGTGCACATCAACATCTAGTCTCTTTACATTTCTTGTATATCTGATGTCTGTTCATTCAACTAGAAGAACTAAGATATTTGGTAAGGAAATAATGACAACAATCGGCAACAAATTTTGAAGATAGGAATTAAGTGCATGTATTCAAATATCTTCAAAGGCATTTAAAATTTTAATTAGACCATTTTAACAATTCAAGTTTTAAGATCAGATATCGGTTTTTGAATTTTAGGGTGCAAAATATGATATTGAAAACAATAAAACTGCAAACATAAAAATTCGCGTTTTTTCCTGAAATCAATGGTTTTGATAAGAAAACAACCCCAATTTGCCAATTCTTTAAGCTTAGTACTGTGTATCTAATTTCATTATTATGATATCGTTATTGACTAAAATATATTCATGCATTCGTCGATCCTCGTAAATATTTTCGTTTTTGTAAGTAATTTCGTTACCACATTTCCGTCCTCTTTTCCTCTTATCCTCTATAATTGTGACATCACATATCATCAAATTTGTAATTACCATGAGCAACACAAAAGGGGCTAGTTGAGCTGACCCTTGCGGTGCACCTGAGACCATCCAAAGTTTTTGTAGGGTTCGAGTTGCTCACTCGCTTTTTAATAAGCAATTAGAAAACTGTAACGGCTTTAGGCACTATGGGGGTCTTTCGACTAGTAAACTTGGATAGTAAAATAGCAAAAATGGATCCTTATTTTTGGTTTTTTAGCAAGAAAAAAAGTATTTTTTGTAATTAATTTGCAAAAAATTTTATAGAATTTTTTATATCATTTTATATAATTATATTATACTTTTAGGACAAAAGACTGAACATGTATACATCGACCATAGATCAATGTACAGGATTAAAAGTAGATACTGCAGTCGTTTGCTTAGGACTTGGAACAACAGGATTTTTATGCGCGATTATCCTTTCATATGGATATTTCTTGCGACGTGTAATTTTCATTAGAGGAGTTGGAATTGTAATGATGGCCTTTATTCTTGTTTTTGCTTTTTCTGGGTTTTTAGTTGAACCTATATTAATTGTTGCTCTTTATCCATTTGCCTACTATGTTTACAAGAAGACAGACCAGTATAAGATAACCCCTTTCGGCAATTTCAAATTTAATAGTTCAGTTCAGAAACATGACTGAGTTTAACAAAATCCCCTACTGTACGTCAATGTATATAATTATATGAAATGTATGTCTTTATTTTCTGGTAATAAATTAAAAGAAAGGCAATGGTATATGCGCTGTTTATGCTTTCATACCGTATGAAATCATGTACACGAAAATACAACCGTATGCAATCGTGTATACGATTATACTTTATGTGCACTTCCTCGACATAGTTTGTGTGGGTATCAAAAGATTATATACTTTGAACAAGCCGTCTACAATTGTAGGCTTGCTAAAATATAGAATTATGTAAAATATCACTTTACATGTGGCTATTTTTCTTCCTTCCATTTATTTGTGTCTGTGTTTGTGTTAATCCACTTATCGTGACAAAAAGGGAGAAACGATGACAGTTAAATCCGGCCAATCGTGTGATTCAGGAACCACAGTTGTTTTGTTGATAACAGATGTTTTGATTGTGTAAGTTTATATTGGCATTCCCATTAGTATTGTTGGTGATTAAAAAAAATGATAATTTAAAACATGCGTAGCAACAGATGAAAATGAATGATCAACCCAGAAGAAATCCTTCCCCTCCCCCCTTAAACTTATTCGCAACGTTTTCCTTCTGAAAGAAAAGGGTCAATCCAATGAAATAATCAAGATTCTGATTTACTTTTCATGTAACAATTTTTTCATTGGCTAAAATTTACCGTCAAATACACATTGAACATGACGTAACTTAGGAATGACGCAATATTGAATTGCTTGAATCAACAAATATTTACAAAAAAGTGAAAACACGTTATAAATTTAATGCGTCCGAAGCGCTTTTCCGTATTTACCTTCATCAGGAACGCTCAAAGTCGAATATTTGAAAGCCAAGGATGTATAAAACCGAAACAGTTGAAGAGCTATATAATCCAAGAATACCTAAAATTATAGCCAAATCCTGCTAAGGCCAACTTTGCCTGAGGGAGTTGAAACCATAGTTTCTTTATAATTTCAAAATTTACAAACAGGCAACTTTAGACACAATATCATCGAACATAAAACAACACCTACCTCAAAAAACGCCATTTTCGTGTGATACTATCCAAATTGGAGTCGTAGAAGTAAAGCTATAACTTTCAGCATGAATTTTTGCATTTGAATGTTGTCATTTTTGTTATTTAGTTCCTTGCGTTTCTACGTTTACATATTTATACATCACTGGATTTCATATGTGTTTAATGCACACATTGATAAATATGTTCACAATAATCTAGTGACTTTAGGATATAGTATCTAGCAATCTAACCACTATATAAAGCTGAGAGTTCACTTTGGTTTTTGGTAGGATTCGTGTTGCTTATAAAAAGAAGATGTGGTATGATTGCCAATGAGACAACTCTCCACAAGAGACCAAATGACACAGAAATTAACAACTATAGGTCACCGTACGGCCTTCAACAATGAGCATAGCCCATACCGCACAGTCAGCTATAAAAGGCCCCGAAATGACAATGTAAAACAATTCAAACGAGAAAACTAACGGCCTAATTTATGTACAAAAAATGAACGAAAAACAAATATGTAACACATAGACAAACGACAGTCTTTTGTTTTCTATTTTGTGTTTTGTAAACTGTTATTTGTCTTTCTTTTTTGTTTTTGTTTTTCTGTCATGGCGTGGTCAGTTTGTCATGGCGTGGTCAGTTTGTCTTCGACTTAATAATATGAGTTTAAATATCCTTTTGGTATCTTCTGCCTCTCTGTTATAAAAAAATAAAAGATAAGTATCTGATCATCCGCAAAGTTGTCGGAATATCGTTACAGTTTGATCTATATCCAGGTGATAAATATCTGATCATCCGCAAAGTTGTCGGAATATCGTTACAGTTTGATCTATATCCAGGTGATAAATATCTGATCATCCGCCAAGTTGTCGGAATATCGTTACAGTTTGATCTATACCCAGGTGATAAATATTGAAACTCGAAAACAAATATGCAAGTCATTAGTGCATGTACTGAATTTAGGTGCTTTTTGGATTTAATCTTTTTTGTTATTTATTTTGCCGTTTGTGCACCCGACCTCTTGCACTAAACCTGCATATTAAAATTATGTTTTGTCTTTTCTACGGTCAGCAAAACATACAAGAAAGTTTACCAATAACAAATTTTATTGATTTCATACACTGTTGAAGAAACAAGTGAACGGTGATATATCTTATCCAATTCACAAGAGGGCAAATTTTTTCTCTAATTTGTCTGAAGGATTTACAATAATAGATCTTATAATTAGTGGCTTAATTTTACGTATTTGTATTTTATTTTCTCCATCGTCCTGAACATGCATGAAATATTTGCAACTGGACGTTAAGCAACCAACAATCAAT
This sequence comes from Mytilus californianus, assembly GCF_021869535.1. Taxonomy (NCBI): domain Eukaryota; kingdom Metazoa; phylum Mollusca; class Bivalvia; order Mytilida; family Mytilidae; genus Mytilus; species Mytilus californianus. The sequence goes on from NW_026262626.1 coordinate 16,931,839, forward strand.
CTTTTCTCCAATATAACAAGATTCATATGCCAAATAATTATACCGACACTGAAATGAACTGACAAATGTCTTTTTATGATAGCTTAAAAACATATAAATACAAAAGATGTGAAGTATTCTTCGATGATACAGCAACTTAACTATACTCAAATAACCAGAGTGTGTTTATACGGTCACATGCAGTGCACTAATATGTTAAACTGTTAATTGTCCAGAAATGAAAGATATATTTAACATAAAACATTAATAATTGACAATCAACACCAAATTTATTCAAATACAAGAAAGAAAAAAAACCAAATACATGACGAGTTATATATGACACAACAAAACCATTGACGAGGTTTCTTACATGAGTCATACATATTAACACAAGGCGTTTCTTTAATATCATTCCTCTCTCTCTCTATTTCATCTCAATGGATTTTAAAAGATACAAACCGAAACAAAACTTAAAACATTTGTTAAAAGAGTACATGGGAATAACTCTACAGCTTGTCTACTGAAAAAAATGTATATGCAATCAAAAGCAGAGAACTGTTTTTTTGTTTGTGTGATTATTACAAAAGTGTACATCTATACATTTCTGAGATAAGTCAATTTTATTGGTGAAGAATAAATAAACATAATAGATCTGAATTTGTAAAACAAGTGATAATAATCTGGATAGTTATTGAGGGCATGAAATTCCTCCAAAAACACTTCTGATTTATGAGTGCTGAGTACATGTAATCATTTCTGTGGTTAATCATGTGCTACTAAAATTGAAGATTGAAACGCGGAATGTGTCAAAGAGACAATAACTTGACCAAAGAGCAGAAAACAGCTCAAGGCCACCAATCATTCTTCCAACACAACTAGAAAATCCCCCACCCGGAGACGGGCTTTAGCTGGCCCCTAATACAAAATGTATACTGGTTCAGAGAAAATGGACGTCACACTAAACTCCGAAGCTTATAAATGAACCAAAATTAAAAAAAAACCATACAAAACTAACAAATGAATAGTTTTAGTAGGTGTTCACTGTTTTACACTTTCCTTTAGATTTATCACAGTTCGTATATGGTATCCATCACTACACTACAATTTTAGTTCTTTTCGTATGATTATGAAATATGATGTTCTGTGGCGTTTGATTGTTAGAAAAAAACGTAAAAATGGTTACCAAACCGATTTGAGTTAGTAATACGTTTACATTTGATTATCTATAAGTCGTATTAATCTAAATTTAGGTTGACATTAATTATGGTATTAATTTTGACTAGCTTCATTGTTCTTATACATTAAATTAGATATAAATCATTTATGTTTAACATTTCAAACATCATTAGAGATAAGTTCTTTCAAAAGCAATCAATTTAGGTCGCACAGAAACATGAATATCAGAAAAAACCTGGTAAAATTTAAACATGCATAGTTATTATACATGGTGTATCAATGATTAGTGACAAATGGGAATTATCATGCTTATGTTGTAAAAAGTAAGAAGAAAATACAATTTTTCATTAGTTTTCACTATGAAACGGTCATTTCTGCCTTATTAAGTCTTAGTTGAGTGAATTGCGAAATGCGTTTAGAATTGCACTGAATTTCAGTCATCGTTTCGATCGATAGATATCTGGTTTTTCTTTAAAATATTGACACAAAGTCAATTTTGATATGCACTATTGAAATATGCAATTAGGAGATAGAAATAAAAAGATGTGGCATGAGTGCCAATGAGACAACACTCCATCCAAGTCACAATGTGTAAAAAGTTAATAATGTAAGGTCAAAGTACGGCCTTCAACACGGAGCGTTGGCTCACACCGAACACGACAAGAAAGGGCCCCAAAATGACTAGTGTAAAATAATTCAAACAGGAAAACCAACGGTCTAATCTATATAAAAAACGAGAAACGAGAAACACTTATGAACCACATCAACAAACGACAACCACTGAACAACAGGTTCCTAACTGAGGACAGGTGCAAACAAATGCAGCGGGTTTAAACGTTTTAACAGGCGCCAACCTAACCTGAAACAGTAGTGTAACATTACAACATAGAAAGACACACTATAAAATATCAATTGAAATGGCTTTACTCGATCAAAAGGACATATTAACCAAACAAGTGAACATACACTGAACGAATAAATTTGATCTATGACACAATATGAATACAATATAGATAAAAAAAGGGGATGTAAAACAATGTCAAAAAGATAACTATAACCTGGGACAAAATGGCGTTAAATGAACACAGGTAAATTTAAATATTGTAATTTTGTTGTAAGGAGTACGGAAATATTTATTACAAAATAAATTATTTTTTTCTTCATAGTACGAGTACAGAAGTGGAAATTTATCGTCATGTTAAATACTTTTCAAAGGTGGTACATATTAAAAATAGTGAGACGAGATATAACACAAAATAATTAAAAACTGATTAACAGAAATGCATTACAAATTGTGTTAACAAATCAAATTAACACGAAAGTACGATTTGATAGTACTCGCAGTTACTGAAAACTAGTTAAAAGCCAAAAACAATTAATAATAAAAAATCATCATCAGAGACTAAAATCAATTAAAACAAATCCCAGGGATTTAGTGTTTTAACGCAATGGACAGTCAAAGCAGACATGACTTGTGCAATTCCAAAATAAAAGTATCGACAGGCAGTAGGATAGTTAGGATTTAACCTTAACTGTATTGTATTTTAAGCTCCGACGGCATCAATTGGTGATTTGATGGTCGCAAATTAAGTTTACTGGCGACGCGTTAGCGGAGCCAGTAAACGGGTATTTGCGCTCATCAAATCACCAATTGGTGCCGTCGGAGCTTAAAATACAATATTGTTATCTCCATACTAATGAAACGGACAGAAAACAACGTCAAATCATACATTTAAAATCTGTCATACGTCGTCTGCGCTTTCGCGTACGTTTTCATAGCATCAATTGTTAATTGAAACCATGAAAATTGGTGACGTTATCCAATCAAAATGAACTACTTTTTGAGATATTTTAGTTTGAAATTTGCATGTTTCATATATAAACAATACCTTTTCCGAAACCATACCTTTCAAACTCAAAGAGATGTTTTCACCCGGTTTTCTGCAAAGTGTTCCATATTTAATGAGCCTCATATGAAGGCTGAATGCGATAAAATGTTTTTGTGATAACACAATTATTATGTCAATGCAAATGCATATAGAAAAGTTCTGTCGTTGATTTGTTCTTGCTATTTCGATATAAAATACTCGAAGCAGTGCATACTCGATTGCGAAAGGAAGAAGTAGGCATCAGTGTGCTAATTTTTTTAGCTAGAAATAGAAAACCTAGTTTGTTTAAATGCTAGAGATCCCATTTCCTTTACTTGGCACTAAATTACGTCTAGTATTCTTAATGCAACGTCGTGGTGCAGCTTTTCCCGCCGTAAATCAAAAAGTTACACGAATTACTGCCATATACGGATTTATTGATGATAAAACCATAAATATAGTCTTTATTACCTCGAATTAATGCACCCGTTGTAGACTTTACGTGCTTAAATACTGAACATGTAAGTTTTCCTTCGCCTTAGGTTTCAAAAATTGACGTAACCAATTTGATGACGTTTGTGATTTTTTTGCGAATAAAAAAAAAAAACGTTGAATTTGGACGCATTATTATCTGCCCTGGATACTCTATCCTATGCCCTTAAGATAAACAGGCAGGATTGTTCTGGCGTTGGATTAAGACTTGATCAGACATGATCAGACGCAATGAGACGAAGGATAAACAATAAAGGTTAAGATTCTCAAATCGTGTTTATAGGCGAGTGACAGTTTTAGAAAATGCGCTTAGTTAACGACTTTAATGCACCCACCAAACATACGGCTATATTATATATCATTCGAAAGCTTTTTAATCGTACTTTCTTTTTTGCTCAGTCGTCAATAATTCGTACGGTGCAATTTTCGTTAAATCAAGGTCAAAGGTCAAACTTGAAAATTCGTAAATTTTGCTAGAATTAAACAAAATGCCCTTTTCTGGTACTTGAATGATATTTTTTTTCTAAATATTATCTCAATCTTATAAAACAAAATACCATAATTCCAAATCAAATGCAAACTAAAATGTTGATTGCGCAATATTTACAGAAAATTGCATTTCTTGAAAAAACTTCCAAAAATAATAAAACTGCAAATAAAAGCTAAATATTTCCTGAGGTTTGAATAATTATATGTCAAAAATAGAATAGATTTATCGTTTATAGGCCAAGGGAATTTTTTCATCATTTTGAACTGCAATTAATATAATAAAGGTCTGGATGCAGACTTCTAATGAAGCTTTTGCCGTTGCCATAAAAAAAAAAACACCATCTGCAAATATGGATCATTTTGCTTTTTTGGATAGGTAATATTGTCAATATCGGCAGAAAATGATTAACCATATTTAAAAAAAAGGGTAATGGAAGAAATTTAAGGAAGAAACAAGGTATATTTAGTAAAAATTAGTTTTCCGATTTCGAGTGACATGTTACGAAGTTTATTTTCGTTCAATATTAGAAGGAATACTGTTTGTATCATGCGCTTTTCAATAACAAATTCAGCGAATTCTTTTTAATGATAGCCCATTATATATACTTTATTAGTTGTTTTATCAAATATGACTTAAAATTCATATTGTCGAAGATTGAATACCCTTCCTGGGCAACTGCGATCACCATCGGGTTTAGGTAGTGTTCGCACATTTCGGTGAAGTGTTTTAAGGAGTGTTGTTTGTCTGTCCTACTTTTTCGCCTTGGTCATGCTGTCATCTCTTTTTCTTTGACTATGGTTTGAGACTGCCTCTTTAGTATTTTTTTCCTTCTTTCAACCAAAGAAAAGAAAACCAGATGGTTCAAAGCTGAGCGAATAAAAGACAACAGAACGTAAAACTCAGTTATCGATGCAAGATATAAAAAAAAATTAAAACATCAAAAATATCGAACTCCAAGGAAAATTCAAAACGGAAAGTTCCTTATCAAATGACAAAACCAAAGTTCAAACACATCAAACGAATGGAAAACAATTCTCATAAAACCTCTCTCTCTCTCTCTCTCTCTCTCTCTCTCTCTCATTATATAATAGTCCCTATGTCCTTTATTCTTTTTTTCTTTCCATTCGTATATCCATCAGTTAGTCTGAAACAACTTTGTACATTAAGGGATTTTGTTCATAATACACATATTAAAATAGAGTTAAAAATAGTGAGCACTCCAAATTTACCATAACATACCTGCTTTTAAGCTGTCTCATAAAGTTAAACCCAATATAATTAAAATGTAGATCTCTGATTTCGTTATCCTCATATGATATATGTGCAGGCGAGTCGTGATATATCAGAATTTTTTTCAGATTGTTTTAACCCATGATTTTACACTTATACATACCATTTTGTACTTTATAGCTTATTGTACGCTGATTCCAAAAATATATGGTTTCTATACAATATGTTTTAAATAAGGGAGATAATTTGTTACTTCCAGTTTGAAAAATGTTACTTCCGGTATTATTCAAACGTTTACGTACACAAGAAAAATAGTGTTTGGGGAGATAACTCTTACAATAAAATGTGTTCGGTTAAACAGGGTCAGTCGCAATAACTGTTGGATATCATATGCAAAAAATCTAAGCTACACCTTACGAAATCACCAAACACCGGCGGAAGAAGAAAAAAATAATATTTAAAAACCAATTGTTCAGAGAACAATTAAAGGTCTTTCCACCAGTAAAGATTATTTTGAAATGAAAATATTAAAATTCGGTTTAAAATGTCATTTCAAGCGTCAAATGATGGCTTATTGTACGCTAATTCCAAAACTATATTGTTTCTATACAAAAAAAAATAAATAAGGAAGATAATTTGAGACTTCCGGTTTGAAAAATGATACTTCCGGTATAATTTGATAGTTTAATTGACACTGATTCCAAAAATATATCGTTCGATATACTTTTACATTTAATATGTACAAAAAATAGCTACTTCCGGTTTACACAAGGTCATTTCCGGTTGGCTTTCCAACGTCAAATGATAATGCAAAATGTCTCATGACTTTATCAGGTATACTTATGAGGTTAAAAGCAAATGTCAAAATCTAGAACGTCAAATTTACCAATGACCTTGAGCTCAATTTCAAGGTCATAAACCAAGGACCACAAATCAAGAGACCCTACGTCTAAATTATATATGGTTAATGAGTTATATTACCATATGCGTTATTTTAAATATAAGGGGGGAGAAAACTCCTATTTAATGTTAGCGTACCCTTTCAACCAAAATGTATGTGTTACGACATGTCGCAACTAACAATTTAGTAAAAATATTTTGTCGATTTCTAATACAATTTTTGAAAAAAGGTAAAAATAAGCCAAAATCAAATTTTAGTATATGACCTTGAACTTTTAATTTGACCTAATTTTCTTTTTTTTTTGGACCAAGGACCTTAAATCAAAAGACCCTAGGTCTCTATTACTGATGGTTTACCAGTTAGAAATGCATATCACTTATATCAAATGCATAAGGGGAAATAACTCTCATATGGAGTTTCCTGACTGCTTCGGTGAAAACCAAACTCAACATCCTGAACAATCTAATTAAAATTAAATCTCCGCACTTGCTCCTCGTTGTTTATATGTCGCGCGTGGGAGATCAAACAACAGCCGCTTGAGGGTCATATCTAGGGTCAAATTTGCTGTAGCCAATCAGCGAAGGTGCTACAAACTGTTAGGGTATTGGACTGGCATAGGAGTCTTAGTAGCGTCTAGAGGTCTTCCGAATGTATATAAACAAAAATGGCAGCCCCCATGCGAAAAACGTTTCGTAACATACAACTGTAATAATAGTTTGTATTATTGCCTTCCGAGGTTAAAATGGCATCAAGTGAAGTATGCACCCCAAGGAAAATATCAGTAAGAACAAACATTTGTGTTTTATGCGGTTATTCTTTCATCCAGATAGAAATCTCCTCAACGGGAGAACGTGTTGAAAAAAAAACCTGTTCAAACTGAAACTTCAGCAGAACTCGGAGAGAATCGCAATAATTTCTAGTGTTGTTACTGGTTTTGAAGTAAACGCCGAAGTAGCCAAGGACAATGGCGTCTGTATTAAATGTTTTAGAAAATCCAAGTCAATCAAATTGAAGAAAGATGCATTAAAAATGCAAGAAGAACTAAGTGACTAACTTCGGGTGTCTTACCACCTGACCAATCAGAAAGATTAATTGCTAATAGATTTGTAAATCTGCAAGGTGGAACAAACAATAATATAAACTTAGATGAATACTTAGAGATGTTGAACAAGGATACAAAAGTAACATGTTCAGGACATCAGACAAAGGAAAGTATCCTTCAACACTCTAAAGAGTATCCGCACCTAGTTAATTTTGCAAGCCATTTTGATAACATTACCAATTTAACAGGAAAGAAGGGGTTCCGCCATATACCGTCATACCAAGCTGATGTTCAGAAAACTGCAAAAGACCTACTACAAGAAAATGTACTAACATATAAAACTTCAAGAATAATTAAGTGCAAGGAGCTAAAAAAAGACAAAAACTCATTTTACAGTGCATTTATAGGACTTCGTACATTGATTCATCGACATCAACCAACAGTCCCCTTCCATCGCCTTCGAAACCCACATATTTGCTTGGAATTAAATTATTGTGAATAAAGTGTGCAGGTTTAATTTTCTCTTAAGTCATAACCTTAATTAGCTGGTACTTTTTTTAGTATTTTGTTGCTGATATTAAAAAAAATGTGTGTCATAAGTCAATGAGACATCAACCCAACAACAAAGTAATGAAATACTTTAGTTTAGTTGCAGAATATCATGGTCATTTTGATAAGGCAGCATAACTACCTACAAAAACATGTTTATAAAAATGTGGCATGATTTCTAATGAGAACTATTCAAAAGGGACCAACTGATGACTTTATGAAAACATCAAGCACGTTTGTACAAAACAACAATGAGATAAAAACCAAACTTTTACAGATTTGTTCACAAGGCGACCAGCATGCAGATATTTACCCTATATGTACATGTAAAGAGCTGTTGATAAAACTTATACAAGGTGGTGTTGGTTAAATGTGCTTTCCTGAGTGATGAAGTTATTAGTGCACATTATTTGGTTCAATTTCTATCTTAGTCAAATTAAACACAGTAATTTAATATAATAAAATGCTCCGCTGGGCGCATCTTGATACGACCGCAGAGGTCGAGCCCTGAACAGTTGGGGCAAGTATGGACACAACATTCAAGCTTGATACAGCACTGAATTTGGATTGTGATTAAATATTTGACACAGCATAGGTTTCTGACACAGAATGAATGTGGTCTAAGAACTTGTAAATTTTTAATTTACCTATTCAAACCATATCATTATTATTTGCTTTTATATATAAATCAGAAATAACAAATTTAAAATGGAAAATTTTAAAGAAAAAAAAATGAAAAAAAAAATCCCCCCCACCCAAATTTTTGAACCCCCTTATGATTCATCACCCCCAAACTCAATCCCAGCCTTCCTTTTGTGGTATGGTACCTTGCTGTACAATGTCAGAGAGATCCATACACTTGAACACAAGTTATTGACTGGAAACTAGAAAAATGCTTGTTTTTTAGCCCCTTTTTGGTTCAAAATTCCTAGGGAAATTACCCCCAACTCAAACCAAGCTTTCCCTTTGTGATATGGAACCTTGTAGTACAATTTCAGAAAGATCCATACACTTACACACAAGTTATTGTCATGAAACTAGAAAAATGCTTGTTTTTTGCCCCTTTTTTGACCCCTAATTACTAAACTTTTGAGGCAATTACCCCCAAAATCAGTCCCAGCCTTCCCTTTGTGATATGGAACCCTTTGGTACAATGTCAGAGAGATCCATACACTAACACACAAGTAATGTCTGGAAGTTATAAAAATGCTTATTTTTGGCCCCTAATTCCTGAACTGTTGGTACCACAACCCCCAAAATCAATCCCCACCTTCCTTTTGTGGTATTGAACCTTATGGTAAAATTTCATGGAGATCCATTCACTCAAACTAAAGTTAGAGTGCGAAAACCAATGTGTCTTCGGACGACAACGACGACGCCAACGTCATACCAATATACGACCGCAAAATTTTTTTGTGGTCGTATAAAAAAGAAGATGTGGTATTAAGTCTATATTTGACTGTTTTCTTGATGAACACATTGATCTTGAACAAAGTTGTAAGTAAGATATAGTCCCACTGCATGTTACTGTCTTGAATATGCATGAAATATTTGCCACTGAAACCCAAGTGAAGAAATCAATAATCAATCAACCTGTCAATGTTTATTTTGAGCAAAAATAATCATCCTCTATGTATACTGTTGGCTACACCAAGTTAAATACAATGAGTTTGCTATATAGAACAAATATAACATCATCAAGAACAATGAACAAAAAGGTCAAAGTCATACATGTCATATGAACCATGCCAAAACTTAGCACAAAAGGACATACATCAATAGCAATAATTCTATACACCAAAGATAGTTGACTTGTTGATCAATAAACCATGAAAAGTCAAGGTCAGAAACCAACCAGACTGATTTTTTATAGTTGATTCCTGTGTTGTACTGTTACACCACTGTCCCAGGTTAGGATCCTGCTAACATGTTTAACCCCGCCACATTCTGTATGTATGTGCCTGTCCTAAGTCAGGAGCCTGTAATTCAGTGGTTGTCGTTTGTTTATGTGTTACATATTTGTTTTTCGTTCATTTTTTGTACATAGATTAGGCCTTTAATTTTCTTGTTTGAATTGTTTTACATTTGTCATTTCAGGGCCTTTTATAGCTGACTATGCGGTATCGGCTTTGCTCATTGTTGAAGGCCGTACAGTGACCTATAGTTGTTAATTTCTGTGTCATTTGGTCTCTTGTGGAGAGTTGTCTCATCATGATCATTGGCTATCATACCACATCTTCTTTTTTATATAACATGTACATCTTACAATAATTCCACACCAAATATATTTTTCTGTTTGTTTATCATGTTTATAGTAATCTAGATGCAGACTTGACCCCGAATATATGCTTGTTTCATGAAATGAGGTCAAGATTAGGCGAATCTGCAACCATATCTGACAGACATGACAGACATGGTTTTCTCTTTTAAATTTTTTCATATTTTTCTGGTCGGGGCCTTTTGTAGCCGACTAAAGGCATGGGTTTTTCTCGTTGTACTACAATTGGTTATATCAAGTTATTGAAAAGTCTGGAGGGCAGATGTCTGATTGGCAACCATACCGCATCTCTTTATTTTTAAGATGAAAACTAGTAAATATCTTATGATGTGTGTCATTCAGTTACTGTCTCATTTGTTTTTATACGCTACATCTCTTTTTAGTCACATTGACAGCTGCAGGCATGACATGAACCCAGATCTAGAGTGGCAATACAGCAATTGTAAGGGGGTTAAAAGTCAAAAAATTTAAAGAGTCTAAAGTTGAATAAGTTACAGAAACCAGATATTGAAAAATTAAATAAATAAATATCAACTGTTTTAATCATCTTGTATTTCTAATAAAGTCATATCAAGATCTTCGAAGTATTCATAGGCAGACAAATTGTAGTATTCAGTATCGCTATCTGATACAGCAGAATCTTCTTGCTCCTCGAGCTCCTCAACAACTTGTTCTGTCAACGTATATTTGTTCCTAATAATATTTGTTCCTGAGGGAAACAATATTATAATAATATTTGTTCTGCGGAAATTCGGTCATGGAATACTTCTTCCAACTGTATTACATTTGTTCCACTGATATTAGGAACTTATATTATATGTTGATGAGTATAACAAATGTTCCTAGTATGCTGAAGTTTAAAGTTTACACCTGAGTGATTATTATCTAAATCAAAACAGTTTTTAAATGCTGATTATATGATTATTATGTAAATAGAAAAGTGTTAGTGAGTTAGATATATTCACCTGTACACAACACCTGAATGTATAAACATGGAGGCTGATGAGTATGAGAAAATATTTATATTCTTAAATGATGGAACTTATGTTGAAGGTAAGTAAATATTTTAACAAGTTCTGCTGTGAAATATAAATGTTAATTCTAATGATACAAATATCACTTAAATGTAAAATTTGCATGCCAGTAATTGTGGATAATTTGAAATGATTATTTAATGTCTACAACATTAGGAACAATTATTTCCCATATTCACGATACATGTTCTTTTACCAGTATTATTTCTACTATAGTATATCAGAATAATAATTGTAAATACCAATTTACCATTCCGGCATTCGTAATAGATAGAACATAATAATATTTATGCGTTGGAAAAGATATTACATAATACTTTTTCCAATCGGAATAAATATAACATAATACTTTTTCCAATCGGTATAAATAATACATAATACTTTTTTCGATTGGAATAAATATTACATAATACTTTTTCAAATCGGAATAAATATTACATAACACTTTTTCAAATCGGAATAAATATTACATAATACTTTTTCAAATCGGAATAAATATTACATAATACTTTGCCAATCGGAATAAATATTACATAATACTTTTTCCGAATAAATATTACTTATTTGTATATATGTTAATAAAGCAATTTAACCGTAATTTCTGATTACTTTCATTTTAATGGATGATATGTCAAATTGTCAAAATGATCATAGTAAAAATGTTATACCAGTCTTAAAATTTCCACCATAATATTTATCCCAAAGATAATTTACTATGTAATAAAACGTACTATTGGAATTTATTTTATGTGATAAAAATTCTGAGGCATCGGTCCTTTTATTATGCTTATTGAATATTTTCCACCATAATATTTATTCCAAAGATAATTTATTATGTAATAAAACTTTCTATTAGAATTTATTTTATGTGATAAAAATTCCGAGTCATCGGTCCTTTTATTATGCTTTTGGAATAATTTCCACCATAATATTTATTCCAAAGATAATTTATTATGTAATAAAACTTCCTATTGGAATTTATTTTATGTGATAAAAATTCCGAGGCAAAGGTCCTTTTATTATGCTTATGGAATAAATATCACATAACATTTATTCCAATTGGAACTTTTGTTACATAATAAATTAACTTTGGAATAAATATTATGGTGGAACTTATATTCTGTGACAGTTCTGACAGAAATAACTTCTCAAGAGGTAACATATCACAGGATTCACAATTACAAGACTTAGCACACAAGTCACAGCATGAATGTTTCCTGCTTTCTTTCTTCATCAAATCATCCAAGTCTGAATTTCTGAGGAAAATACACACATTTCCTTTCTCCTACAATCTTTAGCTTTAAGAATTGCCTTAACTTCCGGTTTCAACTTCTGCAAGTGGTATCCATTGTATAGGATAATGGCAACTGATACATTTCCATCCCTCCCCACTCGCCCTATTTCTTGCAGCAAATCTACCAGATTATTTGGAGGTCCAATTATACCACTCCACTACACTTTTTTACATCTAAACCCATTCCCAGGGCACTGGTTGACAAAATAAGTCTCAAAACACTACTTTCCTCCTTCAATGCATTAATTATAATGTTTTTGTTAACATCTGGAGTTTCAGAATGGAACATCTCAATATACTTGGCACAATGTGGCAATTCTGTTACAATGTATTTATAAAGTTTGGAAGTGTCATTTATCAATGAATAATACAAAAGTGTACGTGGGAAGTCCTGTCTTTTTTCCTCTAATGCATCTACTAACCATGTCATTCCCATTTCAATTTCATTTTTATTTTTGGAAGATACTAGTTTAATATTAGACTTGTTTGGTGATAAATTAATTTCTGTTGTGTCCTCCGCTAGCTGCAATTTTTTTCCTAAAGCTTACAGTGCAAGTTGCACTTAAAGCCAATACTGTAGCATCAGGAAAGAGGGATCTTTTCTGTCTCCTTCATCTTGGCCCCTGAAAGAAAAATAGAAATAAGTACATCTATAAAAACTTTTATAAAAGGTAAATATCAGCACCTCTTGCCTAATTTGTTAATTCTTACGGCAAAACAAAAATAAATACATGTATGTGCATGTCCATATTGTTATGTAACAGCCTATCATTCAGTGGTTGTTGTTGGTTGCTGTCTAGCACATTTGGTTAGGGTTTTATTTTTCATACATTCTTATAATTACATTGTAATGGTTCAACATTTTGCAAGTAGTGGTCTTAAAAGAGCTTAATTTTTAGTATTAGGTTATCTCGTTCTTGAAAGCTGTACAGTTCTGTACCAGTGGTCTTAATTTTTTACTTCTATATTTTTGAAAATCTAAAATTCATAAAAATGGGAAGGGAGTACACATCAATATATAGAAACAATTCATCAAAGTTTCATGCAAATTCGTTGAAAAGTTTTTGAGTTACTGTCTGACATGTTGACAGACAGTCACAGGTTAGGGGAGAGTTGGGATCCCTCTAACATGTTTAACCCTGCCACATTCTGTATAGTGCCTGTCCCAAGTCAGGAGCCTGTAATTCAGTAGTTGTCATTTGTTTATGTGTTACATACATGACATATTTGTTTTTCGTTCATTTTTTGTGCATAAATTAGGCCGTTTGTTTTCTGGTTTGAATTGTTTTACATTGTCATTTCGGGGCCTTTGATAGCTGACTATGCGGTATGGACTTTGCTCATTATTGAAGGCCGTACGGTGACCTATAGTTGTTTATTTCTGTGTCATTTGGTCTCTTGTGGAGAGTTGTCTCATTGGCAATCCTACCACTATTCGTTTTTATATAGACAACGGTATACCATAATACGTCCTGTAAATGTGCGAATAGAAATGAACATGGGGAATAAACATTGTATCCACTTACCAAATTGCTATTGTGTGAAACTCATCAATTACAATCAACTTAATGTTAAACTTCTTTAAACAAGTTCTCCAATAGGGATCACCAACCAATGTTTCTGGAGATGCAAAAATGACATATATCAACCCCTCTTTGATTCGATCGTCACTCTGGGGGAGATGATCCTAAAATGCAAAAAAAAATGTAGGTGGGCAGTCTCCAAAAAGACATATTTCTATGATAACTTCTATAATTTAAATGTACACTAGTACTGTACAAATACCCTTTCTCCATTTCACTGCGTTTGATTAAAGATTGAAATCCAATGAAATAATTCTTATTGTTGTAAAGTCCAATACAGAAATGAATATAGCTGAGATTTTAATGAATGCATGGCATATTTTCTCGATTTTGAGATGTTTCTGCCAATTTACCTGTTTGGCCATCCAACAAGGTCATTTAGACTGCACTTTTTCATATTTTTTTTTTTATTTTTTCATTGTTTAACACAAATAACAATCTAATTTAAAAATTAAGTTTCCCGCACGTTTCTGGGCCATGTAAAGCTGACTATGCTGTATGATTTCGCTCATTGTTGAAGGTCAGATGGTGACCTATAATTGTAAACTTTGTCATTTGTTGTCTGCTGGATAGTTGAGTTGGCAATTATACTTCAAGTCTTGTACATGTACGACATCTTCTTATTCTTATATGCATGTATATTTGTTTTGAGATAGATTATTAGTACATGTAATTAACAACATTTCCCTTGGACTCTGGTGCTTCATTAATACAACATGTAGTATATATCTTTATACAAAGTATGAAGAACTAGCATTATGGCCAAAACGACTGTAAAATACTGGTAATATGACCGATACAATCTGTTCTCGGTGAAATGAGACAAATTTATGTGCTACCATGGCTACGCTCTACTGCTTCTGCAGTTTTTTTTTAACTTTGCTCATGTATATCTAAGTTTCATATTACTGCTTTGTTACTGTTAGTCATGTGTATGTGTTGATATACTGAAGTTTAAATGTATGTTCCTGCAAATGAATTATATTTTATTTGATAAGGCATACATGTACATCTTTGCCTGGTCAGATGCGGATCCAGGACTATGGAAAAGGGGGCCTTGCATCTAGGCACCATAAGGTGTGGGAATAACGTCTTAAGAGAGAGGCATTGCATTAATTATATAAGTAGCTCCAACAGCATAGGCGGATCCAGGGGGCCTGGGCCCCCCTTTTGTGGGAAAAATTTAGTTGATTATATAGGGAATCACTGAAGCATGACTGAAGTGGGCCCCCTCTTATGTCAGTCAGTGGGCCCCCTCACAAAAAGTTCTGGATCCGCCAAAGTACAGGGGGATAACATGTCACCTCCTAACTGATTTCTCAGGTGTTATAAACATCTTTACAACACTGCCAACACAATAATTATAATATAGGTGTTTAATGGCATTAAATACTATAGTATAGACTATTCCATTTATTGAAGCCTTACTACCACTGCATGCTTAAAGTTATACTAACCTTTGTATGCAGCAGTAATATTTCCAATGTGCGAGAGTTTTTCCACCTGGTCCTGCAGAGCTACTAAGGGACAACAGACTAAAACTTTCCAGTTAGAACTGTTTTCAATAACCTCCCGGACAACTGGAAGGTACAGTTGAAACGGTAGTGACTTGCCAAAACCAGTCGTACAGCCACGCAGTTCTTCTTGTTAACTAAACACTCTTAAATTTCATTTTGCTCCTTCTTTATATCATTTATACCAAATTTTGGCAAAACTTTTGTCAAAACGTTGTCCAAACTGGGCGCATCCATGTTTTTTAACGATCCGATAATGGTATACAAGCCCGATGCTGATTGGTTAATCGAAATTGATTTTCTGCACGCTGATTGGTCGGTCAAAGTTCACCAAATTTGACCCTAGACATGACCCTCAAGCGGCTGTTGTTAGATCTCCCACGCGCGACATATAAACAACGAGGAGCAAGTGCGGAGATTTAATTTTAATTATATTGCATCCTGAAGATATAGCGAGCAATTTGGTAAAACAAATTTGTCGTAATCTTTTATGGTTGCGATGAAGTAGCAAACACAAGAAAAACAGTGTTCGGGGAGATAACTCTTACAAAGAACATATTCGGTTAAGCAGGGTCAGATTTGAAAGCGCATAAACTGTTCGATATCATATACCAAATATCAAATCGACATCTTGCGAAATAACCAAACAGCGAAAGAAAAAAAATTAGGCGGAAGAAAAAAAAAAATAATCAGAACAAAATCAATAGGTCTTTCCACGGAAAAGTGGAAAGACCTAATAATTAGAACAAATACAATAGGTCTTTCCACAGAAAAGTGGAAAGACCTAATAATCAGAAGAAAACCAAGTCAGAGTTGTCCTCGGTTATGACTCTATGTGGTGGTCAGCAGAAGACTATATTATTTGATAATGACAGGGTATATCTAATAGATGATGGAACATTTAAGGGCATACGATACAGTTACAGGGGAAGTAATGACGTTGCTAACGTAAATTGTTATTTTCGCGACGTCAAACTGTGACTTATCGGGAAAAGATGCAGTTTTCGACTGATTATTATCATTCAAACTGATTAAACTTGAAAACGAGTTCATGGACCCTTCTTTTTTAAAATGACATTTGGTTTGATTACGTATGAAGATTATGTGTACTAATTTTCATGAAAAAATCAATAGTGCCATTATTTTAAATTTGATAAATATACAGCAAAAAATGACGTTTTTTTTCTACATTCATGAACATTTGATAAATATGAGTTATTTGTAAAAATAAAATGTACAAATTTATAGAACATTTATATAAAACAGAAATTACAAATAATTTAACAAAAAACAGCTTGTGTTTATCTTTTAAAACAAAAAAGTTATGTATTTCTGTCGAAAGGAAAAAATACGTCCACAAATCCGAATTTTGAGGAAATATCTGAAATTTCAACCTCAATTTACTCAAAAAGTAGCACATGATGGTATATTTTTTATTGCATATTTGATTTAATCAGGTAAAAAATAGCGTATATGCAAATTTTCATCAAAATTTCATTACGGGATCAAAACTGTAT
The DNA here is from genome assembly GCF_021869535.1 of Mytilus californianus. NCBI lineage: Eukaryota > Metazoa > Mollusca > Bivalvia > Mytilida > Mytilidae > Mytilus > Mytilus californianus. The sequence continues at coordinate 16,948,789 of NW_026262626.1, forward strand.
CGTATGCCCTTAAATTCTTTAGTATGTGTGCAAAACTGTACTTGTAAAGTGTAACATTATGTGCAATCAATTATTTAATAAATACATATAGATATATATACATCAATATTAAAGTCTTTTAATAATTTTTAATCGAAACATTTTTCCGTAACCTCCAACTCATATTATTATATATTGTTATAAGGTTACGAAACTTCTCATTCACGAAACGACCTAGTTAGTAACGATTCGTCTAGGTACGAAACAACCAGGTTACGAAACGACCTGCACCTGAATATCATTTTTTTATAATTACCTACAAAACATGACATAAAATTTGTAAATAATATCTTTTTTATGTGTATCAGTTTGATACTCATGATTCTTTGTACGGTCTTCCTGTCTATTATAAACAGAAAGTTATTTATTGAACCAAGCAGTGCCTTCAGCATGCCTTAACTGAAAACACAAATGAATTTTAGCTATTTGACTATTTCCTGTTTAGCATTTTTAGATCAGTCATTCAGTGTGTGCCTGAATATATTTTGCGGGTGACAATAAATAATCATATAATTGTTACTCAATACGGTATGAAATGAGGTCCCGTCGACGTGCTCAATCCGTTAATTGATGGTTTCTAATGTATACCACTTTTATCATGTTTGTATACCTATAGAACGATGATGAAGAACAATTTCTTTTTTTTTCTATATAATTACAACAGCTCAAAATAATCTCGTGCGAAGTAAACTGGAAAACCGGAAGCAGGCTTGTACTACGGGTCTCACTAATTACCGACAAGAAGCGTCAGTCGAGAAGCGACAAGAAGAAAAGACTAGCGACAAGAAGTGTAATTTAGTTACAATACAATTCCTTGGTTACAAGAAAACAAATTTGGCGTAAACATTCTAAAATTAGTTATTTCTAGATAAATAAATATTGAACATGCATGTACACGAGAACACCGCCAGTGAAAACGTCATATCAGGAACATATATAATATGGAAGCAAGTTAACTCGTACCATTGTAAACTCGTACCACGTAAACTCGTACCAAAAAAGTTTACTCGTACCAACGTAAACTCGTACCACTGGGAAGTCGTACCAATCAGAACTCGTACCACTGCAAACTCGTACCATTAAAAATATATTCAAAAATACGAATGGTAAACTTAATAGAAAAATTTGAATTACTTGAATTTTATACTAGATTTTAATGAAAACTTAGACAAAAATACGAATGTTTTATGATTATTTTTTTTAAGCTTTATACAAAAAATTTAAATATCATTGAATTTTATACCAGATTTGAATGAAAACTTTTATTATATATATTATTAAATTTTGATTGTTGTTATATAATTTAACAGCTTGGAATTAAATGTATAATGTTTATTATTAAATGAACTGAATTACTGATTATCAAAACACAAGCTGACATGAGTTGTCTCAAAGCCCACTTTCCTCATAAAATGGGGCACGTTTGTGAGGTTCCTCATAACAACAATGGAAGACGACAATTGTATATGGTGCCACTTTCTGGTTAGACCCCGACAAGAAGCAAAAGAGTGTGATGTTTGTTCTAAATGGCAACACATGTCTACTAACTTAGTGCAAAAGATCTGCAAGGCTTGATCATGTATAAATATGAATGTACAGCAAAGGTCAAAATCTAGAATCTACATTTCACCTTGAACCAAATTTCAAGGTCATAAACCAAGGACATCAAATCAAAAGACCCTTGGTCTTTATTATATATGGTTAATGAGTAATATTACTATACCCATAATTCTAAATATACGAGAGGCTAAAACTCTCATGTAATGTCTAAGCACCGTTCAACCAATATTTATATGTTATGATATGTTGCAACTAACTATTTAGTTACAATTATATGTCGATATCTTATACGGTTACTGAAAATAAGTGAAAATAAGCCAAAATCAAGTTTTAGAAATTGACCTTGACCTTTGACCTTGACCCTATTTTCTTTTTTTTTTGGACCAAAGACCTCAAATCAAAAGACCCTAGGTCACTCTCACTTAAGGTTTACCAATTACAATTACACTATACTTATTTAAAATACAGAAGGGGAAATAACTCTCATATGGAGCTTCCGGACCGCTTCGGTCAAAATTTTTTTTCAGATCCTAAGGTAGCTCCACAGTTAGAAAAAAACATTAAAATTGAACCACAAAATGTTTTATCATCTTCTATTCCTGGCTTTCTAATACATTAACCTAACTGTTTGTGTTATACATGTGCATATGTATGTAATCAGTATCTTCCATAGATTTGATTTTTAAAAGTTAAAATGGTGAAATATAATTCCTTTTTTGTGTATCCATGGCAACATTCTGCATTTATTTACCATAAAATATTGCAAAAAGGGGGGGGGGGGGGTAAAAATGTCACATATTCCCCCAAAATTTGGTTCAAACTAGAATTTCAATGCCTTTCAGTAATACCTTTTCAGAAACTGTTGATATAAATCTACCAAATGATCAAATAAAAAATGGGTGTCTTTCGCCTCATTTTTTCGTAAAATTTAATTGCAAAGTTCGTGCGACAAAAAGTTGGAAAAAAACATTACAATAATTGCCGGACCAATATTTGGTATGGATATGAAAATACGGACTGTCATACAGAAAACAGCCCATATTACATACATTACATATTCTTGATGTTCCTATAAACCCACTATGAAGGCTATTTTAATCTTCAGCTATCCAAAAATGAATTTTATTCTATACTAGCTATCATATTTGAAAAATCCACAGGGGCCAAAATGCGAAACTACACACCTAACTGTGGAGTGCTACCTTAATATGAATTTGTTTTTCCCTGCCTCAAATTCAAATTCATTTCCTGTGTTCTACTAGCTGTAACGAATAAAATGGTTTCTAAGTTTTTAAAATTGGTTCAGTTATAAAGATTTAATGAAGGTTAGCATTTGATGTTAAAACGCGACAAAAAGTCATTTAAAAAAAAATGCTTGATCAAAGTGTAAAACTTCAAGCCTGTCACATTTTTGGGGTAAATTTCTAAAACTTTTCCCTTTTTTCTGTTTAAAATCATAAAATAACCTTTAAAGAAGAAAAATTATACAATTTTTAGGTATTTGAAAGCATTTATAGGTCAATTTTGCTGTAAATAGCATACCAAACCTTGTTTTAGAAACTCTCAAGCAGGGTGTAAATATCTAACAGTACTGGCATCATTAAATTTCATTCATGCCAAATAATATTTAAAATCCTGCTAAAAATGTTTATTTGACTTATTCGCATTAAAAAAATATAAAGCGATACATTCTCCTCGGAGTTCAGTATTTTTGTGATTTTACTTTTTTCTGAGATTATCATATAAAGCACAAACTTTGGTTACAAGGGCGAAGCTAATGGAGTACAAATTTAAGACAGAAACATGTCTTAGTGTCAAAATGTGTATATTTGGTTGCTAAGGACAGTAAACAATAAAATTAACATGTATTGCAATCCTAGCAATTTTTTTCCCTTCAGAAATACATTAAAAACCTAACAGACTAAAGATTTGTGGTAAAATTTATCTTAAAAAGTGCATTTCTGTGCTTTCTGATGTGCCATAAGGTAGCACTCCACAGTTAAAAAAAAACATTAAAATTCAACCACAAAATGTTTTATCATCTTCTTTTCCTGGCTTTCTAATACATTAACCTAACTGTTTGTGTTATACATGTGCATATGTATGTAATCAGTATCTTCCATAGATTTGATTTTTAAAAGTTAAAATGGTGAAATATAATTCCTTTTTTGTGTATCCATGGCAACATTCTGCATCTATTTACCATAAAATATTGCAAAAAGGGGGGTAAAAATGTCACATATTCCCCCAAAATTTGGTTCAAACTTGAATTTCAATGCCTTTCAGTAATACCTTTTCAGAAACTGTTGATATAAATCTACCAAATGATCAAATAAAAAATGGGTGTCTTTCGCCTCATTTTTTCGTAAAATTTAATTGCAAAGTTCGTGCGACAAAAAGTTGGAAAAAAACATTACAATAATTGCCGGACCAATATTTGGTATGGATATGAAAATACGGACTGTCATACAGAAAACAGCCCATATTACATACATTACATAATCTTGATGTTCCTATAAACCCACTATGAAGGCTATTTTAATCTTCAGCTATCCAAAAATGAATTTTATTCTACACTAGCTATCATATTTGAAAAATCCACAGGGGCCAAAATGCGAAACTACACACCTAACTGTGGAGTGCTACCTAAGGATATAACGAGCAAATTGGTGAAATAATTTTGTCGTAATCTTTAACGGTTGCGAAGGAGATGCGTACACAAGAAAAACAGTGATTGGGGAGATAACTCTTGCAATAAAAATTGTTCGGCTAAACAGGGTCAGTTTCAAAAGCGCAATAACAGTTCGATATCATATGCCAATAATCTAAGTGACATCTACAAAATAAAAAAGCACCGTCAGACAAAAAGTGGTGGAAAAATAAAAAAATAATAATTAAAAACCAATTGTTCAAAGAACAATTGAAGGTCTTTCGACAAAAAAAAGCATGAATATTAATATGAAAATAGTAAAATTCGGTTTAAAATGTCATTTCCAGCGTCAAATGATAGCTTAATGTACGCTGATTCCAAAAATATATGGTTTCTATACAATATTTTTTAAATAAGGGAGATAATTTTTTACTTCCGGTTTGAAGAATGTTACTTCCGGCATTATTCAAACGTTTAATTGACACTGATACCAAAAATATCTGGTTCTATAAACTTTTATAATAATAAAGTACAAAAAAAAAGCTACTTCCGGTTTACACAAGATCACTTCTGGTTGGCTTTTCTAAGGTTAAATGGCTTAAAACCTAATGCAAAAAGTCCCATGGCTTTATCATGTATACATATTAGGTAAAAGCAAAGGTCAAAATCTAGAACGTCAATTTAACCTATGACCTTGAGCTCAATTTCAAGGTCATCAACCAAGGACCTCAAATCAAAAGACCCTAGGTCTAAATTATATTTGGTTCATGAGTTATATCACCATATGCATATTTTTAAATAAAAGAGGGGAGAAAACTCTAATTTGATGTAAGCGTACACTTTAAACCAAAATGTATGTGTTACGACATGTCGCAACTAACAATGAAGTAAAAATATGTTGTGATATCTAATATTGTGTTTGAAAAGAGGTGAAAATAAGCCAAAATCCAAATTTAGAAATGACCTTGACCTTTGACCTTGACCCTATTTTCTTTTTTTTTTTTACCAAGGACCTCAAATCAAAAGACCCTAGGTCTCTATCACTTATGGTTTACCAATTACAATTACATTTTACTTATTCTAAATACAGAAGGGGAAATAACTCTCATATGGAGTTTTCGGACCGCTTCGGTCAAAATTATTTTCAGGATCCTGAGAATATAACGGGCAAATTGGTGAAATAATTTTGTCGTAATCTTTAACGGTTGCGAAGGAGATTTATACACAAGAAAAACAGTGTTTGGGGAGATAACTCTTACAATAAAAAGTGTTCGGCTTAACAGGGTCAGTTTCAAAATTGTAATAACTGTTCGATATCATATGCAAAAAATCTAAGCGATATCTTGCGAAACAAAAACACACCGTCAGAAAAAAAGTGGCGAAAGAAGAAAAAAATAATAATAATAATAATTAAAAACCAATTGTTCTTAATTGAAGGTCTTTCCACCAAAAAAACATGTATTTTAATATGAAAGAAGTAAAATTAGGTTTAAAATGTCATTTCAAACGTCAAATGATAGCTTATTGTACGCTGATTCCGAAAATATATGGTTTCTATACAATATTTTTTTAAATGAGGGAGATAATTTCTTACTTCCGGTTTGAAAAATGTTACTTCCGATACTATTTGAATATTTACTTGACACTGATTCCAAAAATATCTGGTTCTATATACTTTTATATCAATAAAGTACAAAAAATAGCTACTTCCGGTTTACACAAGGTCACTTCCGGTTGTTTTTTCAAGGTTAAATGGTTTGAAACCTCTTGCGAAAAGTTTCATGGCTTTATCATGTATACATATGAGGTTAAAGTAAAGGTCAAAATCTAGAACGTCAAATTAAGCTATGCCCTTGAGATCAATTTCAAGGTCATAAACCAAGGACCTCAAATCAAAAGACTAAAAGATCTTAATTATATTTGGTTAATGAGTTATATCACCATACGTGTATTTTTAAATACAAGAGGGGAGAAAACTCCCTTTTACGTCCAACGTACCCTTGCAATCAAAATTTACGTGTTACGACATGTCGCAACTAACAGTTCAGTAAAACTAATTTGTCGATATCTTATACGGTTTTTGGAAATAAGTGAAAATAAGCCAAAATCAAAATTTAGAATATGACCTTGACCTTTGACCTTGACCTAATTTTCATTTTTTATTACCAAGGACCTCAAATCAAAAGATCCTAGCAATTTTATAAAAAAAAATTGTCGTAGTCACAAGGAAAACAGTGTTCGGGGAAATAACTCTTACAAAGAAAATTGTTTGGCTTAGTATGGGTGAAAATAAAAAGCACATTAACTGTATGATACTATATAAGAAATATCTTAGCGACATATTGTGAAACAAAAATTTTACGCGAGAACAAAATTTGGCAGAAGAAAATAATAATAATCAGAACAAATACAATATAGGTCTTTCCACAGAAAAGTGGAAAGACCTAATAATCAGAACAAATACAATAGGTCTTTCCACTACATTATCAAGATGCTTAATTTCGTGATTCACAACATATTGTTTACGTTTAAAGGAGGTGCTTCTCACAAACAAATGACATTCCAATGGGAACCAGCTGTGCTCCTCCTCTTGACGATTGATTCCTTAATTCATCCGAGAATGACTTCACAAAGGGGCTTTTTTTAAATCAATAAAAAGAATCTTGCATTCACATTCCGCTTTTTAGATGATGTCCTCTAAATGAAAAATTCAAAGTTTGGTGACTATGTTGAACGCATCTAAGCCATCGAACTTGAAATAAAGGATACAACAGATAGAGTTGAGAACAGAATTTAGCGACAAGAGAGATGATTTCAGCTTTCCAATTGTTAACTTTTCATTTCTATATGGCAAGATCCAAGGAGCGCATGCAAATAGAGCGTATATCTCCAAGTTGAAACAATATTTCAGAGCTTGCATTAGAATTAGACTTATGACTGGGTTTGTAAATACGTAACTAACACGACATGTTCCACATGTGGAGCAGAATCTGCTTCCGCTGAGAAACCACCGTTTTTTTGATGATTTTCGTGTTGCTCAGTTCTTAGGTTTTTATGTAATGTTGTATGTCCAATGATCATTTTTCGTTTTTTTTTGTCATGACATTGTCAGTTTGTCATAGACTTATGCGTTTGAATATCCTTTAGGTCATCTTTCGTCTCTCTTTTATAAATATAAATTTACTAAAGGTTATAACGGTTACCGTATATTACAACAGATTTTCAAAAACGGGATTTCATGTTTTGGATACATCTATCCCCTGTTCGTATATACTTATGTCAAATTCGAGGTATAAATCTAACAATAAGGCAGAGGAAGCCGAGTCTGTTGTTTCTTTAATTTCTAGTTCTGGAGGATATATTCAGGCCACGCCGAATTAATACCTCGTTCGTCGGATCCCCTGCGTGTTGTGAAAGGTCGACGAGAAAAAAGTACTTTTTTTAAAAACCCGCGTCCAACACGGAGCCGCGCGCGTCCGTCTCTAAATATATGTAACAAAATTTTTAATCAGTTGTGCGTTTGAAAGTTACCCCTCACAGACACGGAAATTGACATTAAAAAACGATCTAGAACATGAAAAAGTGCGACAACTTTGAACAGACAGACATCCCTGTTTGATATAAGTTATAATTGATGTATTATAAAAATAAGGAAATGTTATATGACTGCCAATGAGACAACTATCCAGCAAAGTTCAAATGAAGTGGATGTTTGCAATTATAGGCAACCGTACAGCCTTCAACAATAAGAAAACCCGTACCGTACAGTTGGCTATAAAAGGCCCTGACATGAAAAATATGAAACAACTCAATTGAGAAAACTAACGGCCTAATTTATTGCTATGTGGTCTTGCACGGGGAACTTCAAACAAATCGGTAACAGAATTGTCCAAATCACATTCCACTGCTGTGTTTGACAGTAAGTTCTTTGCCTACGTTACCACTGTAACTACAAATATTCCACTCATGCCTTACGTTGAGAATATATCTCATATTATGATCCTGATCCTATTATATCATATCATATCATATAAAATCATATTATATTTGGCCATAATAACGTTGTGAATGGTTGATCTAGATCGTTTTTTATGTCAATTTCCGTGTCTATGATGCGTTACTTTCAAACGCACAACTGATAAAAAATTTTGTTACATATATTTAGAGACGAACACTTAACTAGCAAAGCAAGATATTTTCACGTCGGAATTGAATTTTGACCTATGAAGAATTTAGATCAACGGAATATTTAAAATTAGAACAACACTGGTGTATTATTTATTATTATTATGATTATTTTGACGTTGTTTATGTTTTACTTTCCAATGATGCTCCCACTTGCTGGATATCTACAAAATAAAAGGCATCAATATAAAAGAAATAATGATATGGACAGATGTTTCAAGCATTTGTTTCTTTAAAACAAATTTATAAACGAAGCAATATCAAGTGATAAGAGTGGGGTTATTCGTAACCTACTAGTATATGTAAGTTATTCTAAACAAAATCTGGTGCTTCATAGTGGCATTCACTATCAGCAAAAGTTTCGCCAATATACAGTATTTAATATAATGAAAAACTGCTTTATGAATGTGTTGTTATGAGTCGGTTTTAATAAATTTGACTTGTTTTTGAAAGAACAGTTTTGATTAAAATTTATAAGTGTACATGTGACATAGAGTCACTTAAGGTGTTCGGTTACTTCGACCAATAGATTCATGTAATAATTATGTGAAATCTTGTCATTTATTTTGTAAATCTCTACCGTTAACAACCTTATATAAGCCATTTTTCTTCATAACTTCATGAACTTACCCCATTTCGCATATAAAGTTAAATTCATGCGAACAAAGATTATCGTTCCATGCGTAGGAGTTGTGATTACTAATTTCAAGACAGTTTTCTTTACCATCTACATTGTTTGGTTCATGAGGGTGCCAGTTAGTGTAGGATAACTGTTTCCCTGTGGACGCCCATACCCAAAACCCCTCAATAACTGCATCTGTTCCATCTATCCAATAGTTATCTGAAGAAGGTTTATCGTTATAATAGGCATAATGATTTGGCTTTTTTTCTTTGATATATAATAGTTTACCTTTTGATGATAATAAAATTGAGAATGGAAATGGGGAATGTGTCAAAGAGACAACAACCCGACCATAGAGCAGACAACAGCCGAAGGCGACCAATGGGTCTTCAATGCAGCGAGAAACTCCCGCACCCGGAGGCGTCCTTCAGCTGGCCCCTAAACAAATATGTATACTAGTTCAGTGATAATGGACGTCATACTCATCTCCAAATTATACACAAGAAACTAAAATAAAAAATGATACAAGACTAACAAAGGCCAGAGGCTCCTGACTTGGGACAGGCGCAAAAATGCGGCGGGATTAAACATGTTTTTTGAGATCTCAACCCTCCCCCTATACCTCTAGCCAATGTAGAAAAAACAAACGTACAACAGTACGCACAGTAAAACTCAGTTTAAGAGAAGTCCGAGTCCGATGTCAGAATAGGAAACAAAAGAAAATAAACAAAATGACAATAATACATAAATAACAACAGACTACTAGCAGTTACTGACATGCCAGCTCCAGACCTCAATTAAACTGATTGAAAGATTATGTCTTCATCATATGAATATCAGGCACAATCCCTCCTGTTAGGGGTTTAGTATTATACCGTCATAAAATATATGAGAAGAACATAACCCGTGTCATGCAAACAACTGGTTTTATAATAAATATGTTTAATTCCGATGCAAAGACCCTATAAGTGAATCAATATTAAAGCCAAAATATGCAATCTTTAATGACCTGACAACAGTATCGTAACTATATCCCTTCTTAATAAGTCTGTTTAAAGGTTTTGTTAGCTTTTGAGATGACTACTGACATTTTTGTGCTTTGTAAAGAATAATACCATAAAAGATTGGATGTGAAATACCCGAACGTATAAGATGTCTGCATGTTGAGTTATATTTACGAATCTCTCACTAAAATCTAATACGTTGTTACATACACTAGCGAATCGTACAAGTTGAGATATATAAACACCATAAGATGGTGACAAGGGAACGTCACCATGTCTATCACGCATTGACTAAAACTGAAATTAGAAAAACAATGATGTTGCATGGTGGTGAATAGGCCTGCAACCAACTTAAAAATGAAAGTATATCGGACAGGGCAGACATTTTACCTCGCAACAGTCTACCCCCGATCCCTCAGATAGTTATAACATGGGTTCAGTTGATTACATAGTGAGTGTCACTCTTCCTACACGAGACATTATATTTAACGTGCCTATTCCGACTGGACGTGGCTGCGTTTTTATAGATGTAAGCTTACTGCCGATCCAAAGAAGTCATTGAAATAACATATTTGTATCAAACTATGTGTACGAAAACCAGTGAAAAACAGTTATATAATACATTTAACAAACAATGACGGCAAAATCAAAACCAAAATGAATTGCAGACGGGAAAAACTTAAACCCTCTTAAATCAATATTTAGTTTGTTACCAAAAAGGAAACCACTTCTTACCTTACCCAATAAACAAATATTTATTGTAAACAAATAAACATAAGCACATGTGAACCTCGCAAGTCTAAAGACATGTGAGCGTTTTTTTCTATATATAACTCTTTACAATATTTATTTGCTTTTCAGTGTTGTCAGAAAACTTGTGTTAAAATTCTTTTACTCCCTATATGTGGATATTAAAGTACATACGATCAGTTCCAGATAATCTGTCGATCTTCTCAATTGTATCAATAAGAAATGTATCTTCTTCTCGAGTTTGTACATTAGCCAGTTGTGAGTGGAAGGTTTTACAAAAGTTCTGAAAATGAAAAAGAAATGTGTCAAGTCGACCTCATTACTAATTTAAACAAAAGATATTAACGGGTCTTTAAACATTCAAATAGCAGTAATCAGACAATTTCGTAACGCGAAAAAACACGAAAGGTTTAACGTATATCTTCAAAATCCAATATTACAAATTAAAAACTTTTTAAAAAAGTACCCAAATAAACTTGGAGTAAACTCATCGACATGTGTTCCAGATTGTTCTACTAGTGAAAACTGTCATGTTTTAATTATTTTAGTGAATATACTCAGCAATATAAATAACACGCCTCTTCTTCTTAAAACGGAGTATCACGATTTTTTTTTTTTTTTTTTTTTTTGGTTTTTTTTTGGTTTTTTTGTTGTTTTTTTTTTATGGTGGTTTAGCTAACATAGTGTACAACTCTTGTATCTATGTATCCTAACCTTGGAATTAATTCATGGTTTGCATTGAAACTATCATTAAATGAAGTTCTCAAAAATTTCATATTTGATATTCCGGAAATATTGTGTCAAAATTTTAACTCATTTCAATATTATAAAAAATGTAAGTATGTAAATAGAAATGTGTTCTCCAAAGAAACAAATGGAGGCTGTGCGTTTCTTTTGTGGTTGAGTATATTTCCCTAAAATGTCAATGCTTATATCAAATAGATGAACGTTTTTGACATAAACGCCATTTTCATTTTCTAAAATGATAGTCTAACAAAAAAATCACTGTACAATCAAGCTGTATTATTGGATATCAAACACGTTAATTTGCCTAGTTATTGCGTAATGCAAACGAATCATTGTTGAAATGTGTATTTGCAAGACAACACAATCCTTTTTTATAAAAAAAAAATGGTTGATTATATGTTTAGATTAAAGGATTTCTAAAATGTAACGTCTGTGATACAGTACTGTTCATTCAGACCGCTTCATTGTTTTCTGGTTCATTTTTTTTCCTAATTTATTTAGCAAGCTTTTTGTTGAGATAATTTTTGAAACGTAGACTTACCGCAGCATTAGTCCATGAATTTTTTGTGTCACTGATAAAATAACACGAAGTACCATAATGGAGCCATCCTTGCTCACATTCAGAGAATACTAGAGTAACAGCTAAAAAAACAACAGGCAATATATCTGAAACATAAGCTTGACTGGTGAAAATATCACTTTATAAATATTGCGCGTCCGATGAACTGTTCTGGGTTAACTTTTATCAGGAACGTTCAAATCCAAATATGTAAAGTCATTGATACTATATAGATAATACTCGAGAAGCTGATGAATGACCAAAGGGGACCGTAAAAGAATAGCAAAATCTCAATTTTGTCTCAGGAAATTAATTTTTATTTGAATTTCAAGGTAGTTTATATATACGAGCGTCGATGCTCAAATCAAAAGGAAAGGATCCAATTAACAACAAAATTCAATGAAATGAATTAAGGTACCAGCTGGTATTTAAGTTTATCAAAATGATATATATGTGTGATCCCCTTAACAAGTATATTGTTGACCAACTAACTACTAAACACAGTCATAACTATTTCAGTAAATGATTCAATTGCTCAAACATGCAAAGCGAACTATTGGCGGCTATTCTCATGAAGCGTTAGCATTTTTTTTTAATTGTATTTGTTAAGTTGTTTGAATTACATATCATATTCGTTCCAGTTGACGTGCACACATCTGGCCTCAAGTATTACCATTTAGCAGTTGTCAGATGGAAAATTTTCTCCAGATACTCAAATGAATATAATGAATAAAAAGAGTTGCGAGGTCGGTTTTAATTGAATGATGTGCAACGGTTGTTTTCATTGACTGTGAAATTATGCTCGATGCTTTCAAATTTCCATTATCCAACGCTAAATTATATAACATCAAGCTGTTAAAATTTCTGACAAATGCTATTCAAACAAGCGATATGTCCTCTTAAACTTGAGTCATATGTACAATTCTAATCATTATTTTTAGGTTAAATTTTTTTTTCTTTTTTTTTTTACTGATGACAATTTTGCTTTATAAAAATATTGAACAATAAAATTGAGAACGGAAACGGGGAATGCATCAAAGAGACAAAGAGCAGAAAACAGCCCAAGGCCACCAATGGGTCTTCGAGATAGCGAGAAAATCCTGCATCCGGAGGTGGGCTTCTGCTGGCCTCTCAACAATAATGTTTAACAGTTCAGCGAAAATGGACGTCACTCTAAACTCCGAAACATATAAATGATGCAAAATTTGAAAACAAAATGCAAGACTAACAAAAGCCAGAGGTTTCTGACTTCGGACAGGCGGAAAAATGCGGCGGGGTTAAACATGTTTTGTGAGATTCACCTACACCTCTAGCCAATTTGGAATAAACAAACACACAGCAATACGCACAGTATAATTCAATTCACAAGAAGTCCGAGTCCGATGTAAGAATAGGTAACAAAAGAAACTAAGCAAAATGACAATAATCAACATTAATTAACCAAGGACTACTAGCAATTACTGACATGCAAGCTCCAGAGCTTAACTCAACTGATTGAAAGATTATGTATTCATCATCATATGAAAATCAAGCACAATCCCTCCCGTAAGGCATTTAGTATCATACCATCATAAAACATACGAGAAGAACATTCATGCCAACAACTGGTTTTAGAATAAATGGTGTTTATTTCCGATGCAAGACTCTATGAGTGCATCAATATTAATTCCAAAAATGCCATCTTTAATGACCTGACAACAGTATCGTAACTTTATCCCTTCTGAATAAGTCTGTTTAAAGGTTTGGTTAGTTTTTGAGGTGATTAACGACATTTTGTACGACACCCAACTCAAGTTAAACTAACGTTTTTCGATAAACGACATATTTTTTTTTAAAACTAAAGAACCATATGTTATAAAGTTACAATAATTGCTATGATAAAATAAAACATCATCAAAGATAAAAAGCTTATAATTTTGTACGCCAGACACGCGTTTCGTCTACAAAAAACTCATCAGTGACGCTCGAATAAAAAAAGTTCAAAGGCCAAATCAAGTACGAAGTTGAAAAGCATTGAAGAACCAAGAGTTCCGAAAGGTTCTGCGTAATACAGCCACGGTAATGTTTTCCTAGTGTAAAAAATCCTCAATTTTTCAATCAATTCAAAGTTTTGACAACAGTTTTAAATTTACCGTTAAATGTAAATTAATTGTCAGTACTTACACCAAAATAGAAAATTAATAATGTAAAACAGATAATACACCATGGTACTAGTACCGAGTCTCTGTTGACCAGCAGTTTTAAACAGATAAGCGTAATAATTTGCCCTCAAACGCGATCTCAAAGATAAAGGGGGTCACATATTTATATAACTTAATTCGAAATCATGACAATTTAAAATTGAAACAGTAAATGTTGAAATTGAAGTTAATATCATGGTTTTTTTTCACGAATGTGCAGCTGCCCTCAACAAACATTTGAAAACAATGGAAAAGGATAACTACAAACAAAAGACCAATTCAAATGAATCTACAAATCAAAAATTGCATAAGAATTGACCTTTCACTTTCTATAAATTTTAAATTGTAATCAAAAAGTAGTCATTACTTACGGAATACTGTAATATTTTTTGTGTCTATGAAGAAATAACATAAAAAATGTGGTGAACACTGAATAACCCGCACAGGGTTATTTAAAAGTGTGCACCACGTTAGTTAGGTTATTTCGAATTCATAGCAAAAACAAGATTTATTGATTTTTGGTTGCTTAACTTGCAAAGCAAGTAATTTAATTGTCAACAATGGCGAATTGAGATCGACGGAATATTAAAAAACTAGATCAACACTGATAAATTATTTATTATCGCTATTTTACGAAAATTTCCTTTGATCTTACTGACTGATAATTTCCTTTCTCAGCGGAGTCGAGTGATATGAGGGGGCACGTGCCGTTGCTAAAGAAATTGACATGAAATTGACAACGGTGTCATAAGAAAAATAGCGTATAACAGATTATCATTGGTCATCTCAACTCGATTGTTTTCTCGCTTTCGCCGTCCCGGCTCAAGCGAGAAAATCAATCTCGTTGCGATGATCCACGATAATCTATAATAATAATTATTCTTATTATTATTATTATTATTATTGACATTATTTAATTCTTTACTTTCCAATGATGCTCTCACTTGCTGGATATCTACAAAATAAAAGGCATCAGGATAAAATAAATAATAATATGGACATATGTTTCAAGCATGTGTTGCTTCAAAGCAAATTTATAAACGAAGCAATATCGCGTGATGAGAGTGAGGTTATTCGTAACCTACTAGTATATGTAAGTTATTCTAAATACAATCTGGTGCTTCATAGTGGCAGTCACTATCAGCAAAAGTTCCGCCAATATACAGAATTCAATACTATGAAAAACTGCTTTATGTATATGTTGTTATCATGAGTCGATTTTAATTAATTTGACCTGTTTTTGAAAGAGCAGTTTTGAGCAGAATTTATAAGTGTACGTTTGACATAGAGTCAATTAAGTTGTTCAGTTACTTCGACCAATATAATCATGTTATAATAATGTGAGATCTTGTCATTTATTTTGTACATCTGTACCGTTAACAACCTAACATAACAACACGAAATTACTCCATTTCGCATATAAAGTTAAGTCCATGCGAACAAAGATTATCGTTCCATGCGTAGTAGTTGTGCATGTTTCTAATTTCAAGACAGTCTTCTTTACCATCTACATTGTTCGGTTCATGAGGGTGCCAGTTAGTGTAGGATACCGGTTTCCCTGTGGACGCCCATACCCAGAATCACTCAATAACTGCTTCTGTTCCATCTATCCAATAGTCATCTGAAGAAGGTTTTATTTGTTGTTATAATACTTATAATGATTTGTATTTTCTTTGATATATAATAATTTACCCTTTGATGGCGTATGTCACGCAGTGACTAAAACTGATATTAAGATATTAATGATGTTGCATGATGGTAAATAGGCCTGTAATTTAAAAATGAGAGTATATCGGACAGGGCATACTTTTGACCTCGCAACAGGCTACTCCCGGATCCCTCAGACAGTTGTTACAGGGGTTCTGTAGTAGATAGAATACGTGTCACTCTCCCTACACGAGGCATTAGATTGAACGTCCTTATTTCGACTAGACGTGACTGCGTTTTTATACATTATGTCACATTTTGTGGACAAAACCAGTGAAAAATGAATCACAATTTATATAATAAAATTTCACAAAGAATGACAGCTCAAATCAAAACCAAAATGATTTGCAGGCAGGGATGATGAGCTGTTCTGGGTTAACTTTCATCACGAATGTTCAAATTCAAATATATAAAGCCATTAAAGCTGATGAATGATCAAAGGGGACCGTAAAAAATAGCAAAATCTCAGTTTTGTCTGAGGGAATTAATCTTTATTTAATTTTCAAAGTAGTTTATATATACGAGCGTCGATGATGAAACCAAAATAAAAGGATCCAATTAACAACCAAATTCAACAAAATCAATTAGAAAAAGGTACCACATGGTATTTAACTTTATCAAAACGATAAATGTGTGATCCCCTTAAGTATTTTTTTATGACCAACTAACTACTTAACACAGTCATTACTATTTTTGTAAATGATGCAATAGCTTGAACATTAAAAACAAACTCATGGTGGCTATCCCTGTGAAGCGGTAGCATTTTTTTATATTTGAATTTATTAAATAGTTTGAATTGCACATCATATTCGTTCCAGTTGACGTGCACATATCTGACCTCAATTATAACCATTTAGCATATTACATTTACTCTTTTATAGGGCTCTGGTGGCCGAGTTGTTTAGGTAGTCGAACGTCTTCAATCTTACTTGTCTAGGATTGTCAATTTCCTGCCGAAGGTCGGTGGTTCTCTCCGGGCACTCCGGCTTCCTCCACCAATAAAAACTGACCACCACGAATTAGTACAATAGTACTGAAAGTGGCGTTAAACACCAATTAATCAATCAATCTTTAATAAGGCATCGTATTTTTGAGATAATATATTTATATATGTGTATGAGAGAGAGAGAGAGAGAGAGAGAGAGAGAGAGAGAGAGAGAGAGAGAGAGAGAGAGAACCAGAAATTACACCGACTGTATATATTTTCGGACCAAAATTATTTCTAAAGATACATTGAACATGTTTGTAAATAACTGTTGTACAAAAAGTAAATATCTTAAAAGCTCTTTATTAATACAGAATACAGTCAGTTCGAGGGCTGCGTCATACATTTGGATATACAGGTGGTAGTTATCTTACCACCTTCTGCGCATACAGTAGGCTGAAAAAGAGAACTACATGTATTCTAGTAATTTTGTAGTAGTTAGTACTGATGCAGATTTTTTTTACTTAGTGATCAAGTATTTTTTACAATTTCACAAACTTTATGAATTCTGGGCCCTTAATGATCTTCAACTTCGTACTTTATTTGGCTTTTCAAATTTTTTTAATTCGAGCGTCACTGATGTATATTTTGTAGACGAAACGTTAATTTACATTGCTGTTTACATAAACTACAAAAATCTCTATAAAATAAAATTCGTACAAAATTACTATTTTTAGACATCATATTAAACACTTTCAATAGCAACTTTGAAATAAAACATGTTGGTCTGCCGGCAAAATTTAAAGCCTGGTATTTTTTTTAGTTTGTTTTTACACTACATTTAAGAAAAGGTTTAGAAGCATTTTAATTGCAGGGGGTACCAACCTGAAGCAGCGTGTTCCCTTGTTTGAATACTCAGTTAGATCACTGTGCATACCTGGTGCCAAAGTACAGAATGACCGGAAACATTTTCATTCACAACTAAAGACTGCCTTGAAGACGAACACACTGACCAGATTAGACTGTGGATTCATTATTATTTGTGGGATAACAATTTTATTGGATTTAGTGCATAAAGGTAAATCATGAATTTAAATGTTCAACGATGTACACATTTTGTTAAGGGTCTGTATACAAACTTTGGAAAATCAACGAAATCAAATATTCACGAAAATACAAGTTTTCCTCAATCCACGAAAATTGGTATCCACGAACATAAATGAATCAACAGTACTTCACATTGTTTCGAGTTATGTTTTCGTTGACATGAATAAAGAATCATTACGGAGGCTTTGAAAAAGTGCAGGCATTTAACAAATAGCCGTAAACCTGTACTTTAGACTTTAGTCTGCAAACCTGTTAACCATTGATTTTTTTCACATATTGTTAAACTGCTGTCTGTCGTTTACCTTCTGATGGCAGGCGGGCGAAAGACTCGTTTGTCCTCGAAAAGAAGCTTCTTTATACTACAATGTACCTACACTCTAGGAGTGAGGCTCTAGAGTGGGGCCTAAATTGTAATTCCACTGTAATTTCATACTGGTCGTCCAACACTTATTTTCGTAACTCTTTTTTTTTAGGAAACTACATAACAGAATGACTTCAAATTTAATCTGCAGCTTTACTGTGATGATATGTAACGTGTTGAATACATTTTGAATCTGTCAGATGTCTACTCCTGTGTGCCGATGTTTTGATTTGTTCAATATGTAAAATGAACTATGTTTTTTTGTTTTATTTCATGAACAGCCGTGCCCATAAACCAATACAATCAAAGCTTAGAACACTCATCAATCGAAAACAAACTGATAACGCCATGGCAATAAATGAAAAAGACCAAACGATAACCACTAAGACACAGAACACATCTTAGCAAACTAAAAACTAGTAGGTTTTGGATTGTCTGAGAGATAATTAACAACAAAAAACAAAAAACAAAAACAAACAAACAAACAACAACAAATTTAGAAAATCTTTTGGAAAATACAAAAAATATATGATTTTTTACGGGACAAACTGAATTTGAGTCATTAAAATGTACACTTTCCCTTGTTAATTTGTAGCTAAAAAAAACAAGTTATACTGATTCCTATTTTTCTATATAAAATATTGAACAAGAATGATTTTGTGGTTAAAAAGTGACGTCAAACTATAAAATGTATAATGCATGTTAAGATTATTTGGATTTTTTTGTGTATTTTTCTTCATTGATAGCTGGTAGGTTTTGAAATCGTTATGATGCAAAACAAATTAAAAAACTATTGCCTTGTAAAATACATAAAAAGGACAACATGAATCACCAGAAATTAGGACGGTGTTTCAACCCAAACTTACCATCCATACCCAACTAAAAATGGATCAGGGTAAACTAAAATTTTTCGACGAACGACATATTAAAAATAAAGAAACAAATGTTATAGCAAATTGCCAAAACAGCAATTACTATGATAAGAGAATGCAAGTTATTTGGCAGTACTTACAACAAAGAAGAAAATGTATAACGAAAAACAGACAATAATCCATGGTGCCAGTACTAAGTCTCTGTTGACAAGCAATTTAGAATAGATAAGCATAGATTTGCATTCAAATGGGATAAATGTTTCGAACTAATGAGTGACCTCAACGGTAAAAGGGATTAAATTCACATTGTTTAGATAAAGATATGACTGCATTCATTGAATTCGAAATCATACTTAAACACACAAAAAAATGTGAGATAACCATTTAAAAAATTTTCTAACAGCGAATGTTGAATTTAAAACAATTTAAAATCTCCAATTTTAAAGCAAGTTATCCGTTGGGTACAAACTCGAGTTTGAATTTTTAGAAGTTGGTATTCTATTATTATGTAATTAGTATTTTCAATAATTTGTCGTACGCAAGCCTTATATATATGTCATAGTATTACCGAATATAATACAAAATTTGCATTTGTAAACATAATAGTTTTAAGTTACTTACCAGTCGCAATGTCTCTTCATAAGTTATTTTATAAAAAAAATCCATTGTTTACATTTTGTAATTTTTTTTTCATTCAGAAACACTGAACCAAATCATAACAAAAACACTATGATACTAAACGCTTTTCGGTATGACGACGTTACCAAACATTTTCACCAATCTATTAATGTTCGATAATAAAAAAAATGACCAATGACTTTTAATATCTTAATAGTAAAAACAAACAGCTTTATTGTTCAAATTATTTCAATAAAATATTGCAAAAATACATTAACATTAATACAATTTTATCGTTCTTATTTAAATCTTTATTTCCCAATGATACTCCCACTAGCTGGATATCTACAAAACAAAAGGCATCAAGATAAAACAAATATGGACAAATATTAATAGCATGTGTTGCATCAAAACAGATTTATAAATGTTGCAACATCACGTGAATAGAGACGTGTTTTTCTTAACCTTAATGTAAGTTATTATGAATAAAATATGTATAATAATGGTTTTTTCCATCAACTTTAAACAAAAATCCCGCTAATATACAGTGTTTAAATTTTGAAAAAGTGCTTTATTTTTAGTTATGGGGATGTATGAATCCTTGCAACGTCCGGTCTGTGCTTTGTTGCTTGTTTTTCTGCTTTGTATCGATCTGATGAATTAAGCTCCTTCAACTGATTTTGATAGTTTGTTCATTTGTTGTGCTCTTACACCACTGTCCCAGGTTAAAGTGAGGGATGGGCATCCGCAAACATGTTTTACCCTGCCACATTCTGTATGTACCTGTCTCAAGTCAAGAGCCTGCAATTCAGTGGTTGTCGTTTGTTGCTATATGTCATATTTGTTTTGCGTTTATTGTTTTGTACACAAATCATGTCGTTAGTTTTCTCGTTTGAATTGTTTTACATTTGTTTTGGGCCTTTCTTGGCTGACTATGCGGTATTGGCTTTGCTCGTTGTTGAAGGCTTATGGTGACCTATAGTTTTTAACTTCTACATCATTTGATCACTGGTGGAGAGTCTCATTGACAATCATACCACATCTTCTTATTTTGATATTTCTGAATTTGATGTTAATAAGTAAGTTTTGTTAATTTGGCCTGTTAATAGATCTTGATCTTCAAAGAGAAGTTTTGATTAAAATGCTTAGCTAATTGTATGCGCGATGTGTATAAATGGTTCAATTACATTGGTCAATAGAGAGATTCAACGTTAATACACATGTTTTGAAATAATACATGTACATGTAATTATTATGTTAAATCTTGTAATTCTACACGAAAATGATATATCTTACTCCATTTCGCATATAAAATTATCTTCAATGGAACAAGGAGCATCGTTCCATGTGCCAGTATTCCAATTTCCAATTTCAAGACAGTCTTCGTTACCATGTTGATTGTTTGGTTCATGTGTTTGCCAGTTAGTGAATGATACTGGTTTCCCTGTGGACGCCCATATCCAGTATCCCTCAATAACTTCATCTGTTCCGTCTATCCAATAGTCATCTGAAGAAGGTTTTCTTATCGTTATGATATGCATAATGATTTTTGTTTATATATATAATAGTTGACCCTTTGATGACGTCTGACACCCGCTCATTAAAACTTAAACTAAGAAAACAAGGCTGTTGCATGATGGTAAATAGGCCTGCAAATTAAAAATGAGAGTATATCGCACAGGGTAGACTTTTAACTTCGAAACCGGCCACCAACTGATCCCTCAGACAGTTTTTACATCGGTTCTGTAGAAGACAGAGTGCTTGTCACTCTCCCTACACGAGGCATTAGATTCAACGTTCTTTTTTTCGACTGGACCTGGCTGCGTTTTTATACATTATGTCACATTTTGTGGACAAAACCAATGAAGAATGAATAACAGTCATATAATAAAATAAACGATGACGGCTCAAATCAAAACCAAAATGATTTGCAGACGGGAAAAATTTAACCCTGTTAAATCAACATTTAGCTCGTTACCAAAAAGGTAATCGCTTCTTGTCTTATCTAATACACATACATTTATGTAAACAAAATTAGATGTGAACCTCGCAAGTGTAACCTTTGCAAGGAATAACCATTTTTCCAAAAAAATATTTCAACTTAAATTAGTACGAACAAAAATACATGTGAGCGCTTTTTCCTATATAAAACTCTTTTCAAATATGTATTTGCTCTTCAGTGTTGTCAGTTAATTGTTAACATTTTCTTTTACTACCTATACGTATATGGATATCAAAGTACATACGAACAGTTCCAGAATATCTTTCGATTTTCTCAATTGTATCAATTAGAAATGTATTTTCTTCGGAAGTTTGTACATCAGCCAGTTGTGAGTGGAAGGTTTTACAAAAGCTCTGAAAAATGAAATAGGAATGTGTCAAGTCGACCTCATTACTAATATAAGGATGTACTTAGGTGAAATTAAAAAAATCTAGAATTTAAAATTGATACTACAAGTCAGAAAAGCATTAGTTAAGGAACAAAATAAGCTAACAATATTGATAGGTTATGGAGCTCCTTTTCGCGATATTTAAAAAATTTTAAATGACGGGAAAAGGCTGACTAGGACTTTTACCTTATATTTGCAATGGTATTATTTGGGTGTCAAATCCAAAGAAAAGAAATCTTGAATCTGCTTAAATTTTGGTAAATGACCTTTTATGAGCTATTGAAGTCTTATATGAAAAGAAAAATGGGTTTTATGTGGCAAAATATTTTACCCTGTATCGTAAGAAAAAATCAAGGAGTCCGAACAACTGACAAAAATTCCAAAATCTGATCTAAGTACAGCCTTAAACAACAGATAGCAATGGGTTTTAAGTAACTGTCTTTGTAAAAATCATGCAGAGGGTGATTCATGACATGTCACAGAAGTAATTTTTTTGGCCCTATATCATAAGAACTTTGGTAGATAAGTAAAATTCTGTCTTTATTTTCCCTGTATATTGCCCGTTGCCATGGTAACCATCAAAACAATATTTTGCCTGAATATGTGAAAAAAGACCCTTTTGAAAATTTAAAATAAGGGTTTTTACATTGTTAATAAACAAAACCCCAAACTATTCAAAAACGTTAAAATTTTGAATTTAACAAATAGTTTGTTTCCATAGCAGCCATTTAAAAATGTGTTAAAATTCGAAAATGAAAAATTTCAAAAACTCCTAAATTTTAAATCTGTTTTTCTCCCAAGACCAACAATACCATGACATTTCATTGACAAATTTTGAAAGACAACATTCTATATATTGATAAAATAAAAAGAAAGTCGTGTGTTTTTTTTCTTTAAAAAAATAATTTTAGTCAAAAATTGTCAATTTTCACCAAAATTCAGATTGCCAAACAGATGAATAATCAAACATTTTGAACTTAAAAAGCTAAATCATTCCATTTATATGTACATTTCTGACACAAATTTAGTAACTATAAATGAAAATATATTATTGATAGAGATATTTTAGTAGAGAATGAAACTTTTCTCTCTGGGCATGGTGCCCCCACCCCTTTTTTAAAATTTATCAAAAATTAAAAAGAAAGATGGTATTAAATTCTGAACATTTTGAGCATTGAAGCATGAAATTTCTTCAAAGGGTTAGGGCAATGATAGTACCTCCTTCCCCATTTTTAGATATTAGATATTTTTCAGAAATGGGGAATGTGTCAAAGAGACAACAATCCAACCAAACAACAGAAAACAGCCGAAAGGCTGATGACTGAATGAAGGATTGCTGCGTCCCTAAATACATGAAATACACTTGTTTTGTGCAAATTGAAATTTGTAGATGCTATTTCATGGTCCTGAAAATTAGCCTTTGTCCAAGTTTTATTTCAGTATATGTCAAAAAAACTTAGTCTCAGACTGTCTTTAAATTTTAACTCTAAACAGGAGGCTCTCAAGAGCCTGAATCGATCACCGGTATTTTTTTGGTTAAATCTTTCATCAATGATTATTTATGCTTTTCAATATATATCAATGAGTGGCTTAAAAATTCCATTTAAATGTTCTTTGTATCTGTCATATTTTCTTCAAAGGCAAAAAAATGCATTTTACCCCTATGTTCCTTCTTAGCCATAGTGGCTATGTTTCTTGAATTACAAGGAAATAAAATACAAAATTTATACTAAATACTCCCATTTTGGCTGAAATTGATTCAGCAGTTTCAGGAGAAGATTTTTTAAAGTAAGCAAACTAGATAAACAAATTGTGGAAAAATTCTTTAAAGGGCAATAACTCCTTAAGGGGTCAATTGACAATTTTGGTCATTAAAGTTATTTGAAGATCTTACTCTGCTAAACTTTTTTGCTGTTTACAGTTTATCTTTGTCATTACTAATATTCAAGATAATAACCAAAAACTGCAAAATTTCCTTATAATTACCAATTAAGTGGCAGCAACCCAACAATAGGTTGTTAGATTCATCTGAAAATTTTAGGACTGATAGAACTTGACCTGATGAACATGTTTACCTACATCAAATTTGCTCTTAATGCTTAAGTGTTTGAGATATAAGCCAAAAACTGCATTTTACCCCTATGTTCTTTTTTTAGCCATGGCGGCCATGTTTTTTTGACAAAATAAAAAATATAACACAAACTTTGTTCTAGATATCCTAAGGATCATTCAGCTCAAGTTTGGCTGGAATTGGTTCAGTGGATTCAGAGGAGATGTTTGAAATAGTTAACACCGGACGACGACGGACGCCAAGTGATGGAACGGTGAACTAAAAAACTACGTCCGTTCTATCAGAAATATACTGAAAATGAAAAATAAACAACTTGTACCCTCGAGAGCGCTAACGAGGCCACTTTCCATAAATTTAATATTTTTAAGGGTAATAACTCTTAAAAAAGTCGATTGGCCACCAATATATAACTTGTTTGAGATGTTGCTTATATTAACCTAAAGTATTAGTTTCGTAAAAATCTGACAAGATTTGTACATGTGAAAGCGCTACAAGGACCGGACAGACAGACAGACACACGGACAGCCAGATGGACACAAGGACGGACGGCAATCAAAATTTTAAGCAGACCATGTTTAAGTTTAAAATTTTAAGTTATAATATTGATTATTATTTTTTTGGCAAAAAAGACTATTTTTAAAAAAACAAAAAATCGTTCTTTTGTCTTAAATCAGTGGTTTTGATAAGAAAATAACATTCTGTAAAAATTAGATCAATGGGACAGTTCTTACGTTTGGTACAGTGTTCCAATTTTATTATATATGGAAAATTTGCCTTGTATCGTTTCTTTTGTTGACTAGTATACTATTGCGCAGAGTCAGATTATGTACACATAATGGCTGTTACTATTTACCTCCCATGTAATTCGACATGTTTCGAAACCTTTATGCAAACACTTTTTTGTCACTAATTCGATTTAACTGTGTCAAATTTGAAAATTTAAGAAGAACTACAGAACCGTTCTTTCTATTCTAATATATAATGAATCTAACTTATGCAAAAGAGCTTGAAATAAAAGCGGAATGTTTCCATTGGACACAGATGATGCTCCCGCTTGCATATCATAAAAGTTATAAACGGATATATCTGAGGAACGGTAAAAGTGACACTAACCAAATGTGTACTTTATGTAAGTTTTGTGGTCATAAGTATTGTGCAAAAGTTTCATAACATTTGGTTGAGGCAAACTAAAGAAAGAAAAAAGAAACGAAAAATTCAGCAACGTTTTCCCTTTGTAAAGAGGCATGGCTCTAGAACAGTAAAAGTGACACCACCAAAATTCAAACTTGATCTGTATTTGGTGGTTTTAAGCATTGTGTATAATTTAAATAACATTTGGTAAAGACAAGCTAAAGTTAGAGAACGGAAACGAAAAATACAGCAATACTTCTAATTGTAAAAGGGCATACCTCTAGAACGGTTAAAGTGACACCACCAAAATTCAAACTTGGTCTGTGTTTTGTGGTACTTGTAATAAGCAATGTGATTAAGTTTCATAAGATTTGGTTGAGGCAAACTAAAGTTAGAGGACAGAAACCAACTTTGGGACGTACAATGGTAAACCTTAATGCCACCTCCGCCACGGCAGGGGCATACAAATGTGTAAATATAGCAATTGATAA
Organism: Mytilus californianus; assembly: GCF_021869535.1. Lineage (NCBI taxonomy): Eukaryota > Metazoa > Mollusca > Bivalvia > Mytilida > Mytilidae > Mytilus > Mytilus californianus. Next base: position 16,974,758 of record NW_026262626.1, read on the forward strand.
AATTGAGCAAAATTCCATGAATGATCTTTGCACATGGTGGTCCTAAGGTTTTGAGAATCAAAACAGTATATACTAGTTAGGACCAGCAAATTTTCCTCAAGGCCCACAAGGAGAATATGTTTTGAGAACTATAAAGATGCGATAACTCTGCTTTATACAAATAATAATTCAGTTAGGTTATTTAAAAAACAAATTGATAGACAAGCTGTCCTTTTCCATCATATACCATACAAACATTGACAAAGTCTTGCACAGTTTAAGATAGATCGTTGGTATATATTTCCTCAGATAGAACACGTAGAATTTGTATGCCCCCATCGTAGCGAAGGGGCATTAAGTTGTACCCTTGTTCGTAAGTACGTCCGTTCTAGAGGTATACACCTTTACAAATGGAAAAATTGCTGACTTTTTTGTTTCCGACCCTAACTTAAGTTAGCCACAACCAAATGTTTTGAAACTTATACACAATGCTTATTACCATAAAATACAGATCTGGTTTGAATTTTATTGGTGTCACCTGTACTGTTAATGAATTATGCCCCTTTAAAAATGGAAAAATTTCTGAATTTTTCGTTTCCGTTTTCTCTCTTTCGTCTGTCTGACATAGTTCATCTTACCCTGACCTCATTTTCTTAGAACATTGATAATGTTAAGTTAATATGATACTTGTATTAAATCTTTATATAACAGAGTTTCAAAAGTAATTCATTGATAAATAAAACCAACCAGACATTTCAGGATGTGCATTCTTGTTTAGCAGATCTTAGTCTAGGGCAAATTGTTTTTTAAATTGTTCATTAAGATTTTTTTTACAGACAATCATGTTCTGCTTTTTTGAAGGCTGTCCGATGACCTGTGGTTGTTCATTTCTATGTCATTTGGTCTCTTGCGGAGAGTTGTCTCATTGGCAATTACAACACATCCTCTTATTTTTATTCACAGACTTAAATGTTTTTGGAGTTCAATATTATTCTTTTTCACTAACAGCATCAATTACAGGCACGACAACGGGTTATGCGTATTACCATTTTTTCAAACTTCTGAGAAATCTTACATATAACTATTGAAGTACTGTTATGCTTAAATTCTTAAAATGCTTAGTTCACAAGTTAACACAATAAGATTCCACATTTTTTTCAACAAAGTTTATAATTTTGAAAAAAATGATTTTTTTCCAAAAAAAAAGGGGGGTGCACTATACCCAGAGTGATGAGTTTTCGTTTTGTACAAGTATATCTTCATTAATCATATATTCTAGTTTAAAATTAACAAATGTGTGTCAGAATTGCACATACAAATGGAATATTTTAGCTTTTTAAGTTCAAAATGTTTGATTATTCATCTGTTTGGTAATCTGAATTTTGGTGAAAATTTACAACTTTTGATTAAAATTATTTTTTTAAAGAAAAAAACACACGACTTTCTTTTTATTTTATGAATATATAGAATGTTGTCTTTCAAAATTTGTCACTGACATGTAATTGTATTGTTGGTCTTGGGAGATAAACAGATTTAAAATTTAGCAATTTTTGAAATTTTTCATTTTCGAATTTTAAAACATTTTTAAATGGTTGCTATGGAAACAAACTATGTACTAAATTCAAAATTTTAACGTTTTTGTATAGTTTGGGGTTTTGTTTGTCAATACTGTAAATATACTTATTGTTTGTATTGATTAACTTTATTTCAATGGTTCTTTAAAATCCCTTATATTTCAATTTTCAAAGGCTACTTTTGTACGTATTTTGGCAAATTTTGTAAGGATGGTTTCCATGGCAACCAAGGTTCAAAAGAAAAAAATTAATATATGAAACTTATTTTCATACCATACCTTCTTAATAAACAAAATATAAAGACATTTGAAGAGGAGTCATGAATCGCCCATCAACAGGAACCTGCATGATTCTTACAAAGACAGGTACTTAAATATTCATTTTTCAAATAGCCGTAATCAGACATTTTAGTGACACGAAAAAATAGACGAAACGACTAACGTTTATCTACAAAATCCGATACAACAAATTTAAAATTTTGAAAAAAGTACCCAAATAAACCTGGACACTCATGGACTAGTGCTCCAGATTGTTCTACGAGGGACAACCTTCATATCTTATTCCGGCTCATAAACTTAGTAACACAAATAACACGCCTCTTCTTCTCATATTAATTAGTTTCACGTTTTTTTTTTTTTGTTGATGGTGTTTTAGCTTACATATTGCAAACGTTTAGTATCTATTTATCTTAACCTAGAAATTCATATCTCATAAATGTCATGTGAATGACCCCGGAAATATTGTGTCAAAATTTGGACTCATTTCAACACTTTTAAGAAATTGTAAGCAATAGAAATTTGTTCTCCAAAAAAATTAATGGAGACTGTGCGTTTCTTTTGTCGAGTTTATTTCCCTAAAATATCAATGCTTACATCAAAAAGATTGACAAAAAAGCCATTCTTATATTTTGTACAATGAGATTCTCACAAATAAAAAAATCAATGCACATTCAAGCTGTATAAATGGATAACAAACATGTTAATTTGTATAATTATGGTGTAATACAAATTAATCATTGTTAAAATGTGTATATGCAGGACAAAACAACGCTTTTTTGTACGAAAATGGTTGATCATGTGTATAAAAAGTAAAACAACAAAAATACCGAACCCTAGAGAAAATCCAAATCGGAAAGTCCCTTATAAAATGGCAAAATCAAAAGCTCAAACACATCATACGAATGGAAAACAACTGTTATATTCTCGACTTGGTACAGGCATTTCCTTATGTAGAAAATGGTTGTTTATCCCTGGTTTGATATCTAGCTAAACCACTCACTTGTATGACAGTCGCATATAATTCCATTATATTGAAAGTAATGTGTGAACAAAACAAACAGACATCATAGGTAAAAATGTCAAAAATAAGGGTACAGCAGACAACATTGTGTTATAATCTTAATCACTATAAAAACAAACAAATATGACAACGAATAAAAACAAAATGGCATATAGACATAGCACATAAGCACAAATGGAAGACAAGGATACAAAAAAAGACCACAGCACAACAACACGTTGGCGGGATGCATAAGTACCGAGCCACGTCAAGAGGATATTCAAAAATGGACTAAACAGTAAAGGTTAATAATTTACAAAGACAAATAAAAGAACACTTCAACACGTAATTAAGATGATAAACAACGTCAGTACCTAGAATCTATACTTCAAGACCATCATGTATTATTGTGAAGTTAATACGGAATAATTATCAACAAGGTCTAAGTATCTTCCTCTGAATTTTTTTTAGAAAAAGGACGAGACGTTCTTTGATATAACCCATATAAAAGATTTCTCAACTGTAACACTTGTGTTATTGTACGGTTCATTCAGACACGCTTCATTATTTTCTCGTTGATTTTATTCCTAATTTATTTAGCAAGCTTGTTGTTGATATTATTTCTAAAATGTACACTTACCGCTGCACTAGTCCACGATCTTTTGGTATCACTAATATAATAACATGAATTACCATAGTGGAACCATCCTCGCTCACATTCAGAGAATACTAGAGTAACAGCTAAAATATAACAGGCAATCTATTTGAAACATGAGCTTGACTGGTGAAAATATCACTCTATAAATTTTACGCGTCCGATGAGCTGTTCTGGGCTAACCTTCATCAGGAACGTTTAAAACCAAATATGTAAAGCCATTGATACTATATATAAATAATACTCGAGAAGCTTATAAAAGACCAAAAGAGACCGTATAAGAATAGCCAAATCTACATTAGGGCAACTTTGCCTGACGGGATTGGAATCTTGGTTTCTAAACCAATTCTAAATTTATCAGCGTACAATTTAAAAAAATATTTTAATATCTATTTGATTTTAAAGTAGTTATATATACAAGCGTCGATACTCAATCAAAATGCAGGAATCCAATTAACAACAAAATGCAATAGAAAAAACGGGTGGAGGTACCATATACTATTTAAATATATAAACATTTTATATGTATTGATTGTGTGCTCTCCTTTTAAACGTATTGTATTCATGACGAAGCAACTATTAAACACAGCCATTACTATTTCTTAGTTTAAAACATACAAAAAGAACTATTGGCGGCTATCCTCGTGAAACTGAGCATATTTTTGCATATTCAAATTACATAGAATTTTTATTTCAGTTGACGTACATCTGACTTTAATTATAACCATTTAGCAGAGGTCGGATCGGAAATGTTTTTATAAATGCTCAAATGAGTATTAAGATTAGAATGTTTTGCTGCGGCTGTTAAATGCCGCTTGATGCTTCAAATTTCCTTTTTTCAAATGCTGCTTTATATAACATCAAACTGCTATATTTTCTAACAAATGCGATTAAAAGAACCGATATTTCCTAATGAACTTGAGTCATGTGAAAACTTTTAACCATTAATTTGAGGTTGAAAAGGAATCATACTGCTGGCAATTTTGCAATATTAAAATATTGAACAACAATGATTTTGTGGTTGAAAAGTAATGTCATTCTCTATTGCATGCTAGGATCACCCCCGGGTGAGGGATTTTCTCGCTGCATTTTTAAAAGACCCATTGGTGGCCTTCGGCTGTCGTCTGTTCTTTGGTCGGGTTGTTGTCTCTGACATATTCCCCATTTCCATTCTCAATTTTATTAGTTTAATTTTGTCGGTTTATTTTGTGTGTTTTTTTTTTTTTTTTCATTGATAGGTGGTAGGTTTTGAAAATATGATGACGAAAAACAAATTAAAAAAAAACATTGCCTTGTAAAATAACATAAAAAGGACTATATGAATCACCAAATATTTTGGACGGCGCTACAGACCACACAAACCACCAACACCCAACTTAAAATAGATCAAGAAAAACTTACGTTTTTTGACAAACGACATATTTCTTAAAAAAGAAGAATCATATATCATAACGTTACAACAAGTGATATGATAATAAAAATACTCATCAAAGATACATGTACCAGGCTTATACTTTTGTACGCCAGACACGCGTTTCGTCTACAAAAGTACGAAGTTGAGGAGCATTGAGACACCAAAAGTTCCGAACAGTTTTGCCAAATACAGCTACGGTAATGTCTTCCTGGTGTAGAAAATCCTTATTTTTTCGAACAATTCAAAGTTTTGTAAACAGTTTTAAATTCACCGTTAAATGCAAATTAATTGGCAGTACTTACAACAAAAAAGAAAATTAATAATGAAAAACAGATAATACACCATGGTACCAGTACTGAGTCTCTGTTGACAAACAGTTTTAAACAGATAAGCGTAATAATTTGCCCTTAAACGTGACCTCAAAGATAAAGAGGTTCATATGTTTAGATAACGATGTGATTGCATTCATTGAATTCGAAATTATAACGATTTTTAAACCTGAAACAGTGAATGTTGATATCAAATTTAATTTCATATTTTTTTTAAGAATGTCAACAGATATTAGCAGCTGTTCTAATCAAACATTTAAAAAAAAGACAACTTCAAACAAAAGACCAAATGAATCTACAAATCAAATATTGCATAAGAACTGACCTTTCACTTTGTATAAATTTTTAATTGTGATCAAAAGTTTTGAGAAAAGTAGTCATTACTTCTATATAACTTTCTTATATGTCAACAGTTACCGTCTATATTTACAGCTTTGAACCAACAAATGAATATATTGTTTAGACCTGAAAACCTTTTAATTTCTGATACCAAAGGAACAATAAAAATCATAAGTCGCCGAGAGACAGATACCACCATGATAATAGAAAAAAGACGAAAAATCATAAGCAGATCACAAAAATATAGATAGAAAATTAATGATTTAGTAGTATGTACCCTACCAAAAATGGTGAGTGCGCCTAAATTCTCCGGAATGTAGAAGTTTGTATTCCACTAGTAACATCCGTTGCTTTCATCATGTAAAAATCCGTCGATAAGTAATAAACAATGATGTAGCATCAAAGAATGATGGATCGACAGATGTCTCTTGTCTAACTCTTTATTACTAAATCGATAAGAGGGCCATAACATTTTTGATAAAGAAAATAGATTTAAGTTGAGGAATCATTAAAACATAGAGAAACAGGAGTGATTTAAGATATACATCAAACCAGAGGGTGAAGTGATTTAACCTGTGACACAGTTTAACAGACACAGGAATTATTCAGGTTGTGCCACAATGAAAACAGCGACAGGAATGATTTATAATGCGCATAATTGAGACAGAGAAATTAGTTATAAAAGCTGTGCCACAGTTAAAATAGAGAAAAAAGTGATTTAAGCTGTGACACAATTAAACAGAAATTAGTGATTTAAGCTGTGCCACATTTAAAAACAGACAGACAGAAGTGATTAAAACTGTGCCACAGTTTAAACAGAAACAAATATGATTTAAGATGTGCCCAGTTAAAACAGAGGAATGGGTGATTTAAGCTGTTCCACAGTTAAAACAGCGACATGATTGATTTAAGCTTTGTCACAGTTAAAAGAGACATGGATGATTTAAGCTGTGCCACAGTTAAAACAGAGACAGTAGAGATTAAAGCGTTATCACAGTTTAAACAGCAACTGGGGTGATTTTAGCTGTATCGCTTTAAAAGACATGGGGGATTAAAGATGTGCCTCAGTTGAAACAGAGACAGGGGAGATTTAAAGTGTTCAACACTTGAAACAGAGACTAGAATGATTAAAGGTGTGCCATATTTAAACATCAGTGATTTAAGCTGTATCGCAATTCAAAAGGAGAGGCGTAATTTAAGTTGTGTCCCAGTTAAAACAGAGACAGAAGTGGTTTAATATGTATCGCATTTAAACCAGAGACAGGCGTTATTTAAGCTGTATCGCAGTAAAAGCAGAGACAGAAGTGATTTAAGCTGTACTACAGTTGAACTAGAGACAGCAGTGATTTAAGCTGTACCGTAGTGAAAACGGAGACATGAGTGATTTAAGCTGTACTACAGTTGAACCAGAGACAGAAGTGATTTAAGCTGATTCGCAGTTATAACGGAGACAGACGTTATCTAAGCTGTGCCCCAGTTGAACCACTGAGACAGCAGTGATTTAAGCGGTATCGAAGTTAAAACAGAGACTGGAGTGATATAAGCTGTACCACAGTTCAACCATAGACAGGAGTGATTCAAATGTATCCTAATTAAAACAGATACAGGCGTGATTTAAGCTGTGCCAATATTTTTTTTTATTCCTATATAAACGTGTAGGTTGACATATGCCAGCCTCACAAGCACATATGTATTTCCATAATTATTTATGCTGATTATGAACTATTTGGCCCCGAGGGTATTACCAGCCAAGTATCCAGTATTTTGGTACTGGCATGCGAATATGGATATTGTGCTATTAAAATTATGAAAATTATTTTAAATCAATGAATATACCTATCTCATGTAAAGCTCCGAGTCTTTTCCCGGCAATGTCTATACGTCTTGTCTTTTTTTTTTTGGTGTGTAGCCTTCTCATTTTTCAATAAGTTTTACATCACTAAAAAGACAATCATTGTCGAAATGCACATCTGGTGCAGAAAAAAATTGTTATTAACGATATTCAGAATGTAAAATTTAATGTCAAAAAGTAGTATCGACATTCTTCCTTCTGTTCGCTTCTAACCAATGACAGATTGTCCACCTCCGGGATATCTAAAAAAAACAATGTTAAGATGCAAAAAATATACATTTTTATTCCATTGAACTTAAAACAGAGGATACCTTATATACAGTTAAGTCTGTCTCATATTTTGAGTTACATTAAGAAATTGACAATGAAGGTCGGTTGAGAACAAAAATCTATCTGGCAATATTTCCTTCCTTTGTAGAGGTTTGCTGCTTACAAGGATTCCAAGTGGTGCAGTTGAAGTCATCCTTTCGAATGTCACGAGTTGGTAGACCGTTATAAAATATTTGTGTCAAAGATAACCACGGATATGTTCTAGTTGATGTAACAACAATCCCGTCTTCTTTTTAAAGTGTATGGCATCACCGGATGAGACTTATCACCACATTTGTACTTGTATTAGCAACACGTAGATGTCACATGTAGAGCAGGAACCGCTAACAGCTCCGGAACACCTGAGTTCACCCTGGTATTTGGTGGGGCTTGTGTTGATCAATCTCTAGTTATCTATGTAGTGTTTTGTGGATTTTGTTCGTCTTTTCGTAGACTTGCAAAATGAACTTCATGTTTTATAACTACTGAAAATGTGCGTCTTTTTTATTTGTACAAGAGGAAAGGAGAAAAATAAGTATAGAAATGGTTTTTAGTTTTTCAGAGTCAAAGTTGAAGATTATGATTTGATTTATTGGTTCAGTCGACTATAAATAAGTCTTTTTAACTTAAATAAGGATAACAAAATAATATGATTTTTATAAAATATATTGCAGTGCTACCTTGATGTTTTATTTCATTCAACTGCATCTTTTGCCATTATATATACATATCTAAAAGCCATGCAGATGTTGGAGGAATAGAGAGTAGGTATACGGTGTTCCGAATCTACAAATCATTGTGACATTTAGATCAAATTTAGAAAAAAATGCCTGAATTGATCGTGTTTATGATAATGAGATTGCTACAAAAAAATCTTTATAAGTTAATAAATCTATTTGGAGTTGTTTCACAAATTTAGAAAAAAAGAATATATTTAAATCATGTGATGCATTTTAAATAAAAAGTAAAATAACAAAACAAACGAGCTTCAAGGAAAATTCAAAACGGAAAGTCCTTTATCAAATGGCAAAATCAAAAGTTCAAACATGTCAAACAAATAGAAAACAACTTCATATTCCTGACTTGGTACAGGCATTTCCTTATGAAGAAAATGGTGGATTAAACCTGATTTTATAGTTAGCTAAACCTCTAACTTATATGACACTCATATAGAATTCCATTATATTGACAATGTGTGAGCAAAACAACAGACATAATAGGTAAATATGTCATAAGTTGGGGTACAGTAGTCAACATTGTGTTATAATCTTAACTACTATACAAACAAATAACTATTTCAACAAAGAAAAACAAAATGGCATATAGACACTTTATAGACAAAGTATATAAAGTAAAATGAAAGACAAGAATACAAAGATGACCATAGCACAAGAACACAATGGCGTGATGTATTAATACCTAGCCACGTCAAAAGTATATTACCAAAAATGGACTAAACAGTAAAGGTTAAAAATATAGATATATCAAAAATAAATTTGCTCTTACTCCATTTCACAAATAAAAGGCTGCGGTTTGGTACAAATGTCATCATTCCAGTGGCCATCTTTGAACTCCAAGCAATCTTCATGTCCACCGGTGTTACTAGGGTTCCCTGGACACCAGAAGTTACCTTCCATCGGGCTTGAGAATGTCGCCCAAATCCAATGTCCTTCTACAACTTGGTCGGTACCATCAATCCAATAATCAGCTGAGGAGAATTTGTAGAATCGTGTGAATTATTTTATATGGTATATCTTTTTACAAGCAACCATTATTAAGATAGTGACAGTATATTTATTGAAACGCTCTTACAAAAAAACATGTATGTATAAGAATTTTTTGGGTCTTTTAGAAAAGAATAGCTTCTTGTATATTTGTTGTTTTTTTTTTTAATTAAATGCTGATACTCAGTTATCAAATTTTGTTTTGATTTTTTTTTTTGTCGTTTGTTCCCATAAAATATTGTACACTCACTTATCTTTTATTTTGAAATCTATTTGTCATTATATAGGATAAAGTAAAATGGCATATAACAGTTACCGTTTGCTTGACAAACTCCATTCTGGGATTTTTGGTGTGTTGGATTAATTTTTGTAAACAGAAAGTTTAACGTGTCTCGATCGTCAACAACAGCAAGGTTCGCACTCAGTGCTTTACAGTCACTCTGTAAACAGATATTTTAACATGTCTTGATCGTCAACAACAGCAAGGTTCGCAGCTAGTGATTTATAGTCACTTTGTAAAAAAAAGTTTAACATGTCTTGATTGTCGACAACAGCAAGGTTCGCATTTAGTGCTTTACGGTCACTCTGTAAACAGAAAGCTTACCATGTCTTGATCGTCAGCAACAACAAGTTTCGCAGTTAGTGCTTTAATCACTATGTAAACAGAAAGTGTAACATGTATTGTGTCATAGGTCAAATTTATTTGTTCAGTGTATGTTCAATGGTGGTAATATGTCCTTTGATTGAGTTAAGCTATTTCAGTTGATATTTTATAGTGTGTCTTTCGATGTTGTGATGTTACACTATTGTTTCAGAAAAAGGGTGAAGGTTTGGTACCATTAAAACGTTTAAACCCGCTGCATTTGTTTGCACCTGTCCTAAGTCAGGAATCTGATGTTCAGTAGTTGTCGTTTGTTGATGTGGTTCATAAGTGTTTCTCGTTTCTCGTTTTTTATATAGATTAGACCGTTGGTTTTCCCGTTTGAATGGTTTTACACTAGTAATTTTTTGGGGCCCTTTTTAGCTTACTGTTCAGTGTGAGCCAAGGCTCCGTGTTGAAGACCGTACTGTGACCTATAATGGTTTACTTTTATAAATTTTGACTTGGATGGAGAGTTGTCTCATTGGCACTCATACCACATCTTCTTATATCTATTGATCGTCAACAACAGCAAGGTTCGCATTTAGTGCTTTACAGTCACTCTATAAACAGAAGTTTAACAAGTCTTGATTGTCAACAATAGCAAGGTTCGCAGTTAGTGCTTTACAGTCACTCTATAAACAGAAAGTTTAACATGTCTTGATCGTCAACAACAACAAGGTTTGCACTCATTGCTTTACAGTCACTGTAAATAGTATTTGAGAATAAAATGAAGAAATTTGGTTTTAGAATTTGTTTATTAGTTTGTATTCTCTGTCTTGTTTTTACTGAATTTGTCAAGTGACAAAAATAGACGGAAGGTCGAATTTTATAATTTTGAAGTTCTTCAATGTTTAAGTATTCGAATAAATTATTTAAAAAGTTATTTCAGTATCATGTGTCAAATGCAGATAAAATTTAGATTACAACCTATTCAACAGGTAGATGCTAGCGCGATTAGACTAGTCTCCGATGGTACCATACACCAACTAGTGAAGCATGATGGAGTCGGCACAAAAAATCTTTTTCTTAGGTAAGCAGTTCCTGCTTAACTACTGACCCCTAGCGAGGTTATTATGGCAAGTAAACATTCGTTGATAAGTCGAATTCGTTGATGTCGTAATTGAAGAAAAGAGGACGACTATTTATAAATTTTCTTATAATAAGAAGTTAACTGTATTTAAACTAAGATTGAAACTCCCTAGTTCAAAATAGCCTCAAGACGGTTCTAACTGATCTATTTAAGTCTAAGTCTATTCGCCTTGTTGGAGAAGGATTTGTTTTATTTTTAAAGCATATAAATAGATAGGTAAAAAGGGTCGAGAATCTGCCTTTCAAAAACTATTCAACTCCTATCATGTGTTGTGAATGTACTAAGTCAGAATAGCTAGTCCAGAAGTCTTTCTTTATTGCTAATATTGTATAAGCTTTATCTTACATGAATAAATCAGATGTTAGTATGTCTACAAGATTTTTTCAGTGATTTGACATGAAGTAAAAGGACATGTGGGTATGCATCAACACACTACAGTCCCACAATACACAAAGAAACAACAAAACAAAACAAACACAACCACATCTTTATGCATGTTATCTTATTGTTATTGTTCAGTTGGGTTTATTATTGTTCAAATAATGTTATTTTCATACAGAGGAATTATTATAACTTCATTCGCTGAGACATCTCGATGAGCATGATGTTAAAGCGAACACAGGCTTGTTTGTGTTTAGGTTGTGCAGTCCAGGGCCCAGTTTTTTGTGGGTTCTTATTGCTCAATCTTTACTTTTCTATGTTGTGTTTTGTATACAGTTGTTTGTCTTTTAGTCTTTTGGTCTTTTTATGTTTTCCATAGCGTTGTTCGTTTATTTTCAACTTATGAGTTTGAATGTCCCTTTGTCATCTTTCGCCTCTCTTTAACACCACTGTACAAGTTCATGGGATGGTTTGAGCGCTAACAAATATGTTTAACCCATGCAGCCACATTCTGTATGTGCATGTCCCTAGTCGGGAACCTGTAATTCAGTGGTTGTCGTGTCGTAGGTTCTTTTCTTCTACAGCAAAAACGAAAGGCGACAAAACGACAAACAAGTTTACATACCACTTCATAGAAAACTAAAGACTGAGCAACACGAACCCCACCAAAACTAGGGTGATATCAGATTCTCAGGAATGGTAAGAAAGTATCAACAAAAATACCAAACTCCAAGGTAAATTCTAAAAGGGAGAAGTCGAATAAGTCGTTAGACTATATCAATCAACGTAAGCAGATCCTGCCCCACTAGTGGCACCCGAAATGGTTCATTTAAGCAGCCAGAACTCCCACTGGTATGACAAAAGTCAAATCATTATGTACAGACATTTAATTGATAAAGAAGACTTCCATGCATTTATTAAGGGATATTTCGAGTGTTCCTCGATATTTATTGGTTCCATTATTTATATATTGGTCACTGCAAAAAAAAAAAAAAAAAAAAAAACTTGCGCATTTGTTAAATACATTAATATACATATTTGTTTAAACAAATCTTCACTGGACAATACAACAAATTGAAATACAAAAAACAAATACTTCATTAAAGAATTAAATGCTTCTTTCTTTTATTTTGGGTGTAAAAACGTTGACCGAAACACATTTTATGTAAAACCATACTAAAAATGTGCTTAGGATCAACGCTTTTACGACCCTATATAATTACAAAAAGAAGCAATCAATCTTTATAAATACATTGATGTGCTACGATTACGAAATAACGAGTAATAAAAAGCTTTTTGTTTGTTTTCCCATGCATTCTCGTGACATTGTCATGGGAAACACGTGTAGTCATGAATGTTGCATTTTCAGGAGAAATGAAATAGGAACGCCTCGCAATTGTTGTCAGCCAAATAAAAGCACCAAATCTTATGAAACACGCAGGTAATGTAAGTATACTGATATGATACCAACAGAAGCTTCAGGCCAGCTGAGATGAACGTTTTTGCTGATGTAGTAACATGATGCACCGTAATGATGCCAACCATCGGGACAATCGGCTTGTACGTCGACGTCTGTAAAATAAAAACACACAAGGTCACAACAAAGGTCGTTCTCTCTTATGAGGGGTTGATACCAGGATGCTCATTTAGAAATTGCCGCTTTTCTTTTGTAATTTTTATCCACTTCCAGTTTTTTTCCTCTTCTTTTTCCCAGATCCCACTTTTTTTCACCCCTTATATCCCACATCCCAAAAGCGTGTCAACCCCCTTTTTTTATTATATAATGTCCGTTTATTTAACCTGAGTCTTTATATTTGTTTGTTCTCCCGTCTTTACTTTGTATCTGCAACTTCTCTCTAACCAGTAAACTGATTTCAATGAAATTATCAAAGAATCTGTCGTATCTAAATGATCTTGTGCAACCCATATTTTATTTTATTCATATACGATATTTATTAGCACAAATTTGTTGAATCGAAAAACTGTTTTCAAATTGGTTTCACAAAGTAAACCGTGAACTTTGCAATGAAATATTCAATTTGAGGAGCGATGATTTTCACAGTTAGTCCAGTTATAGTTTTTATGTTGTTGTGGGTCATACTAAGTACGTTATGTCCGATAACATTTTAAAGAAAGGATTAGTATATGTGTTTGATTGAAGAAATATTTCGAAAGTTCAACTGGTACTTGAAAAAAAAAAAACGAAAGCACGGAGTGTTTGTTCCGTAACATATCTATATGCATGCCTCTTGATGTGCTTTGGTAATTTCCTTGGTTGGGTTGCTGTCTCATTGTGATATAATCCATATCTCTTTTTATTTATTTGTTCCGCGATCTGTAACAACATTACTAATAGGCAGATAGCATGAGACTCTTCATTGGTATGATCCTAGTCTCCACTTTATAAATCTAGTCCAGTAAAACGAATACTGCGTTTAATGTGAAACATATTTCAAGACATAACTGAATTACTGTACTTTATGATAGCCCTTAAAATAAGCAAAATGAAACAAGATAAATTAATTAAAGTAAAGTGACATTGTAATATTCAATGGAAGTATTTGAAAAACGGTTACATGTTTTCCAAAATACGAGTTCAATACTTACAAATAAACGATAAGAATAAAATTGCGTGCCTAAGTGCCACCATACTGTTGGAAGTGACTTCATGTCAATTCCAGGTACATTTGATAAAAGAGTTCAAACAGTACCATTCCTTTTGATTTCAAATTGAAAATTTTCTCGTTCACAAACCTCTATGTCATAAAAATATGTACTTTGTTTACGTAGCAATTAAATTATAATCTGAAATATTTTAGTGTATTTATATCTTATAGAAATCACTGAGTTGATTTGAACACGCGTGAGAGAAGTATTGGTTGTTTGATAAAATTGAGAATGGAAATGGGGAATATGTCAAAGAGACAACAACCAGACCAAAAGGAGACAACAGCCGAAGGCCACCAATGGGTCTTCAATGCAGCGAGAAAATCCCACACCGGAGGAGGTCCTCAGCCGGCCCCTAAATAAAATTGTGATGTTGGTTTAACGGCGCTTTATTACACTTGAGCTATGTCGCGGCGACTAAGAGAACTACGAAGGGGGAAAAAGACATACATTTTGGATGATGTAAGTTATATAGAACTCTGTGGTTGAAACGAAGTATGTGTTTTTACTACGTATAATTAATCCTTTCCTAAAACAAAATATTTGTATCTACGCCGGTCACTTTTTTATGAAACAAAGTTGTTCTAATTCTTTCAATCTGTCTGTAAGCTAATAAAAAAAAACAAGAGTGCACACGCTGTAATGTCTCGCCTACTATACTGACCATTGATTTTATTTTGATAGTCCTAGATAAAAAAACGTTTTACTACAAGGTCAGATAAACCAAGCCGGAAATACATGTATACCTTTAATACAATCATTCCATACACCAAATATAAATGACCTATTGCTTATAGTATAAAAGAAACAGATAAAACCATAGAAATTATATATTGATCAATGAGCCATGACAATGAGGTCAAGGTCAGATGAACCCTGCTAGACAGACATGTACACCTTAAAATCATTCCATGCATCAAACATAGTTGACCTATTACTTATAGTATCTTAGAAACAAAGTTAACCAGGAAAACTGAACATTGACCAATGAACCATGAAAATGAGGTGGAGGTCAGATGATACCTACCAGACTGACATATACACTTTACAATCATTCCATACACCAAATATAGTTGACCTATTGCTTAAAGTTTAAGAAAAACAGACCAAAACACAAACACTTAACATAGAGCAATGAACCAAGAAAATGAGGTCAAGGTCAAATAAAACCTGCCGGACTGACATGTACATCGTAAAATACTTCCATACATCAAATATAGTTTGTTGACCTATTGCATACAGTATTAAAAAAACAGACCAAAACACAAAAACTTAACTTTTGCCACTGAACCATGAAAATGAGGTCAAGGTCAGATGACACCGGTCAGTTGGACATGTACACCTTATAATCATTACATACACCATTTATAGTAGACCTCTTGCTTATAGT
Source organism: Mytilus californianus (assembly GCF_021869535.1). Taxonomy (NCBI): domain Eukaryota; kingdom Metazoa; phylum Mollusca; class Bivalvia; order Mytilida; family Mytilidae; genus Mytilus; species Mytilus californianus. Next base: position 16,990,382 of record NW_026262626.1, read on the forward strand.
ATCTGAGATATGGACTTGACCACGAAAACTAAACCTTCACTGATCCATGAAATGAGGCCGAGGTCAAGTGAAAACTGTCTGACAGGCATAAGGACCTTGCAAGATACGCACATACCAAATATAGTTATCCTATTACTCATAATAAGAGAGAAATTAACATTACAAAAAATCTTAACTTTTTTTTCAAGTAGTCACTGAACCATGAAAATGAGGTCAAGGACAATGGACATATGACAAACGGAAAATTCATATCATAAAGCATCTATATACAAAGTATGTAGCATCCAGGTCTTCTACCTTAAATATAAGCTTTTAAGAAGTTAGTTAACGCCACCGACGCCGCCGGATCACTATCCCTGTGTCGAGCTTTCTGCGACAGTAGTCGCAGGCTCGACAAAAACCTTCATAAAAGATAGAATGAGGGATACTGATTTAAAGGGCAGAAGTGACCCTTTCGTCTTTTTGTCTGAAACTTCATAGATGCGAATTAAACGTCCAGACACCAAAACATTCATAGCAGTGTTAATTTGATGGAACCTTAAATACTTTGATAAGAATATGAACCCGCTTTTTACTTGACCGAAGGCCACCAATGGGTCTTCAACAAGTGAAGATCAATGTTTTACTAAAACATAGTACGCCTTTTATGACCACTCATTTGGTTTCATATAAAAACTATGTGATGTTTTGAAAATTGCATACATGTATAGGGCTAGTTACACAAGCACTTGGTAAAACTTTACAAAAATGTCATGTTAGGACCACAAGGCTTCGTCATAGGGTGTATACAGACATGGAAATAAACAATTCCCGTAGAACATTCATAACAGAACAAAACAAATCCCAGCCTTTTCAACGTAACAATAACTCAGATTGGGAAAGTTGGGGGAGTTTATTTCTCAATAGTACGCAAGAACTTTCGAATTACGATAACTTCTTTGACCCTATTATCTTATGTCTGTAAAAGCTGGTGTTTATCGAAGTCCACATCATTATTATGCCTGAGAAGTATATCATTTTCTTCTTTCTTTTATGTGGTGGTAAGTAAAAGTTCACTTTCTCTTTCAAGCATTTTATTATTTGAGTAAGAAAAGTCGATGGATGAAATGATTTTTTTTTGCGGGTCAGTGTAACTGTCTCGTTTACGTATATCCAACATCTGGTTTTATTCGTAATCCTAAAATTACAAATTGATGATTCCTATTGACGTTGCTTTATAATATATATATTTTTCATTCACCGGTGTCCAAAAAAGTATAACAAAAATACTGAACTCCAGGCAAATTCAAAAAGGGGAAGTCCATAAAAACTTACAAACGTTATCAACCAACGGAACAAGTGAAAAACAACTGCCATACTCCTGACAATCAAAATCTACAGTCCGATTGTTGATTTGTTGACCTCTTTCGATCGGTTTGAATACAAATAATGCAGTTAGGAAACGGTTTCCTTATGCAACATTTTTTTCAGTTGGGGTCCATCATGAAGACTCTTCATGTATAATATCGAGCCAAACTGCATTTCTAACGCACAGCCTCAAATCTCGAGTAAATCGAATTGCATTTACAACACACTAATTTCAACCTCGTGCTCATATGATTGTACAGTCCATATCGATCTCGCGTTTTTATTGTAAGCGCATGATCTAACTCCTCGATTGGTGCACCTCATATGAACAAGCGCAAAGACCTAAAATGCGAGCAAAGGAATAATCGTACGCGGAAATTGATATACGTCTTTTTTGGAATATCTTTTAAGTGTTTTTGAAATCTGCACATTTTTGTATTATTCGAAATTATCAGTTAATATGTGTTCTACAAGGAAACTACCAACTGAGAATTACGCTAAAGCCGGTGCTAGGGATCGTCTTAAATTTGCAGTTTTTTTTACTGCGTGTTGAAGGCCTGACTGTGACTTTGAGATGAAGAACAGCAATAAAAGCGCTTTGTTTTTCGTGTGTTTTTAATGTGCATGTACTGATTTTGTGTCATGGATGGATACCCCATATCCTTTGTTTTTCTATTATTTTGTAGTCTTCAAATGGACCTTATTAACTATACTAGTATCTATTTATTCAGGACAAGCTCTTGTATTGACGCAGGATTGTCAAAAAAATTGGATACTTCATGGCAACTCTTGCTATCTCCTGAGCCTACAGAAATCTGAATGGCATTTTGCAGTGGTATGTTTAACTAATGTTGATCTTCACTGGTATCTATATAAAAATAAGGAGATGTGGTATGATTGCCAATGTGACAACTATCCACCAAAGTTCAAATAAAGTGGATGTAAGCAATTACAGGCAACCGTATGGTAACCAAATTACGGTCATCAATCTGTCGGTAATCAAAGTTGAATATATATATATTTATCCCTATTTTACGAAATTTTCCTTTGATCTTACTGACTGACAATTTCCTTTTCTCAGCACAGTAGAGTGATATGAAAAATTATCGGAAGTAACTAAGGGCGCACGTGCCGTTGTCAATGAAAGTAACAACGTCGTCAAAGGTAAAATAGCGATAAACAGATTATCATTGGTCATCTCAACTCGATTGCTTTTCTCACGTTCGCCGTACCGGTTCAAGCGAGAAAATCAATATCGTTGAGATGACCAACGATAATCCATAAATATATATATATATTTTTTTAATTTGACAGCATGACAGTTGCCTTTTAACGCTTTTTGGTAGTCTCACCTAATATGTATAAAATATTTGTATTTTGCGGTATGGCTGTCTGTTTGACGAACAGTGGCCAATTAAATATATTTTAAAGGCGAGTTATTGGTTTTACGTGCTTCTATACTAAATCATAAATATTTTTTTTTCACATTGTAGTTCACAAAGTAATTGCTTTTCTTTTTTATTAATAAACACGCTAGAGTTCAACATGCCAATGTCGTATGTAACAAATGTGCCATCGCTCGTTTTATATACCACGCGGGAAAATATATATATATATTTCTTGTAAATTTTCAGAACGTTTGTAGAATATATGGTGGAACATTAGCAGTGGTCAATTCGGCGGAGGAGAACAAATTCCTAAATCAAACTATTTTACAAAAAACAGGAGGATCAACCAACGGTAATTTTTTTTATATAGTTTTACGGATAAGAATTGTTAAATAAGAAATAGCACAAGACTTAAACATCTAGACGTCAACGTTCAGCCTTTAACAAAATACAAAGTGTCTTTACAATATCTCAGAATCGTTCCGTCTTTAATAGACCTTTTTCATATTACCGACTTTTGACTCCGAAGTTTATATTTTTTCGACAGGTTACCTACTCTGTGGTATGACATCCTGGTACTCGGTCAAGCAAGAGCAGCGTAAAAAAGTAAAATCAAGCTTTTAATCGATACAATTTATGGGGAAAATTAACTGCATTATATTTTCTTAACACGATAAAATCATCAGAAAACAGAAAACCTTCCCCTCAAATTGCACGGATTATGTGTTTGATTTTTCTTCTTTTGGTTGCTCTTACTTGACCGAGTACCAGGATGTCTAACAGAAAAGGTAACCTGTCGAAAAATTATATAATCCGGAGTCAAAATTCGGTAATATGAAAATAGTTGTGACTTAATTCCGAGATTACTGTTATAGCTTAATTTATCAGATACTATCAAAGATCTACCATTAACATGACATTCCCGAAATATAAAAACCTCATCCGTAAGATATATAGTTATCCTGCATTCTAATGCAACTCGTTTAGAACCATAATTTTCATTGGACGTTGACAAATATTTTGAAGGGTTATACTCCTCGTTCTACCAGTCCGTAACTAAGGAAAGCCACCATTTTGAATTCCGATATTTTTTTGGCATGTAATTTCTCAAAAAATAAACAAAAAACGTCACATTTTGTGCCTCATTATATTCTTTTTGTCAATATTGAAACCATTCAGAAGCATACAATCGAAATGTATTAATATGACTAGTGTTTATGTTTGACATCGGGAGTATAGTTTACCTTTGAAGTCAAAGACGACTTGTACGACTTTGCCCCCAGCAGAGCTATAGAAAAACAGTACATTAACGGGTGTTACACGGACACTTTTTAGATGATACACGGACACTTTTTAGTTGTTACACGGACACTTTTTATGAATAGAATCATTCGTGCATGATCGGTGAGTTCATGGGCACTTTAAATTTCAATTAGATTTGAAATTTTTGTTTCACCGACATATTTCCTCTCTTTTTAATTAAAATATTTACGCTAGCATCAATAACTATATTTTTTTTCAAACAAATCCAGTAACTATTCATAAGGGATTGACCATTTAACTTCAAAAGGTGGGTTATGGTTTTTTCCTAAAAAAAACCATTTTTATCCCCAATTTTATGAGAAAAAATATATAATATATTATATAGTTGAAAAACTAAATAATGTTCTTACTCAGAAAAGAACACACACCCTTTTGAAGCTAAATGGTCGGTCCGTAAATGTTTTTTTTTCAATATATAGACATGAATAGTATTCTGGACAATGCTGGTACCAACGTTTATATTTCAATAAAAAAGACAGGAAATATATATAAAAAAAATCAAATCTAATCAAAAGATAAAATCCCTATCAACTCACCAATGTACGATTGATCCTATAAATAAAAAGTGTCCGTGTAATACATGTTCAAATAGGCAGCAAATCTTGAAGAAAATCATTCAACTTATGTCATCAATTTTGGACGGTAAGCTCTGATTGGATCATATAATGACACGTGTTTAATCCTGATCAACACTATCAGAGACATTTAAAAACCTATAAGCATGAACATTTTTTTTAATCCAAAATATATGCCTATATATATCTAATAACAAGACAAAATCCATTTTTTCATAACATTTCATTCACTAATGAGATAGGAAATTCATTCTTCTGATACACTTATATTTTTATTGAAATCATATATATTGAATTCACATATTTGGCGGCAAACGTACGATTTTTACGATTTTTTAAGGGGGAATTGGGGGCCTGGAATGGCACATCCTGCATTCTTTCAACAAAGAAAAGGATGAAGCCTGTTTATTTTAAATTTATTTTAACCCCCCCCCCCCCCCTTTTCCCCAAATAAAAATCAAATGGTAGCTTGCTTAACTCTGAAATCTTTTTTTATACATTACTTACTTGCGAAGTTGCATCTCAAAAAGTCTCAAATGTGTATAACATTTACCTTTAACTTGAAATGATTCTTTTTATAAAGTTATTAGATTCTTGAATTTTTTGAGAAAAAACTTACGGCTGAAGGGAAGTGAGAAAAAAAATTGAGTTTAAACTGTAACTTACATTAACTGGTATATGGCCATTTAAGTTTCTAATATCTTTAGTTTTGCTACCTCTTCTAAATGCAAAATGTACTCCTTCCTTCTTGAAACGTCGTACAAGTCAGATACAAAACAAAGGTAACTAAAAACAGGCCGGAAACAACCTGTCGTATAGTTTGTCTGCACTTGTAGTCAGGTCAAGGTCCTCGGCTATCGCCTCGGACCTTGACCTGACTACTCGTGCAGAAAAACTATCCGGCAACGGTTGTTACCGGCCTGTTTCTTTGTTACCTTTGTATTGTATCTAATACGTAACAGTTTCGCGTACTTTTTCATTTATGGCATTTCTAAGCCAAAATATTTACTAAAACGGAATTTATTTTAATATGTGGCTTTAGAATGGAAATAGCTTTATTGTATTTTAAGCTTGGACTTCGTAAAACTTGATTTTACTGTCGCAAATATCCGTTTACCTAGCTTAGCTACGCGTCGCTAAGTAAACTCAATTTGCGACAGTAAAATATACGTTTAACGAAGGCCAAGCTTAAAATACAATACAGTTATCTCCAAAATCTATCCATTTCTGCGTTGGATTTTTTGTTTAGAAATCTCTTTTTATTTGTATTGTCCTATGTAGAGTTCTGATAACTGCGATGTTTTCTTTTCGACAGAGAGCTACTGGTTAGACGGAACGGATTTTGAGACCGAGGGAACATGGAAATGGTCATCAACAAAGCAGGAAATGGCTTATAAGAATTTTTACCCCGGACAACCAGATGATCAAAGTGGTAACGAGGACTGTTTAGCTATAAGTACTGCTCACAAAGGACAATGGGCTGATATGCATTGTTATGAGAAATTGTTTTCCATTTGCGAAAAGTAGGTTATCTGTCAAAAGTTCTTTTTCTCCTTTTTTAACGCATGCATGCAAATAATAATATCAATTATTTGGCAATTAGTGAAGAAAACATCGGGATTTTTTTTTTCGTTTCCTGTTTCATTTGTATTTTTGTATTTTTCGTGATGAAATTTAAAACCGTTTTAACTTTCAGTGTATTTTCCTATTCTCTCGAAAAATATACAAAATGAAAAAAAAATGTCCATAATGGTCGTTATTTGATTATCATGATAATACATTCATTTTAAGATTCGATGTTAAACTAGTATTTTGTTGTTTTATTTTTTCGTTTGCAGGGATTCAAGTGCTGGTGGAACCGTTGGGTAATTGATATATATCAACATCAGAAGCAGTGTTTGCATTTTCCAATCGTGTTTACATTTACCAAAGGCAATAATCAATTTTATTACTATTTTGTAGAAAAATAAAAATTTTAAAAACCATTTTTTTTTTTCTTTTTCTAACCATAAGGAAACAGTCGATCAATCAATCTAAACAAAAACAAAACATTTTACCAAGGAATTAAATAGGTCTCTAAGGATTTATTTATAAAAAACATACAGATCAATCAATTGTGAAAATGTTTTTTACACAAATAGTTCAATTATCACTACAAACCAGTAAAAGTCTGAAATGGCCTATATCTGTACTCGACTGTACTGATTTTTACTCGACCAGTCTGAATTGGTCTGAATTTTACTCGACATTACTCGACCCCAGTCTTAACCATACTCGACTGTACTGATTTGTACTTGACCCTTATCTTTGCCATAGAAAATAGTCTGAACTATTACTCGACCAGTCTGAAACAGTCTTAACCCATTCTCGACCTGTACTCGACCTATTTTTTTCAGTCTAAACCATACTCCACCAAAGGTCTGAACAATACTCGACCAGTCTGAACCATACTTGACCAAATAACCTCTACTTTTTCTAAATTTTAACTGTTAAAATAAATTTCTTTTTAACTGACATGACAACAGCCACAATAAAATAAAGATATATTATGAAAACAGATTTTTACATTCTTACATGATTCTCAGATTTATTGAATAGAGATATAGTTAAATCAAAAAGATTTTCTTTCACCTAAAAACCACACCTATACTGAGGGTAATTAAACCTTATTTAGGTGCATCTTGTTTGGCATGTGGTTTTTTTTAAATTAATTTTCCTAAATTCCTAAATAAAAACTACATAGGTTTCATTGTTACATACAAAAAATGTACAATAGTTATATAATTATCTTTTTAATGAGGTAACAACAGCCAACAAAATCACTGAAATTGTTTAACCTTATTTTAGAAATATATCTATTATTATAATTTGGGATATATTATATACAATTTATATCAAAAAGGGATAAAAATTAAAGAAATTAATAAAATTGTTCTTCTGGTTAGTGGTGAAGTATAAAGTAATACCTCCTGCTTGGGACAAACTCATGAAAAAGATCACACCTGGTCAGAGAGTATTAAATTCTAAATAACATACATTCAAAATTGCAACATCCTGTGAAACTTAAATCGCAAGGCCTTTTGAATTCATTAGATAAGTAATACACGAGTATAGGGCTTTCTTTTTACCTGTAAAACACACATGTACTGAGGTAATTAAACCTTATTAAAGTGCTTCGTGTATGCCATGTCTTTAATTTTGACAAAAATTATTTAAATTTAATTGAAAATTTTTTTTACTGTAACTTTGGAACACATTTCCTTTTTGAAAAGTTTATCACAGGATTACTATGGAAGTTCTATTATCATGATTATATTAAATTCTTGGTTTTACAAAACAAAGGTGTCATTTTTTAAATTTATTAAGTTGCTTTATATGCTATATATTTTATATATATTTTAATAAAAAAAATGTTCACTGCATTATTAACTAAACTCAACTGACACCATAAATATATACGAGGCTTAAGTTAATGGGGAAAATTGTCCAGTAACCATAAAATATATCTGAAACATTCAAAAAACTTTGGATAACATTGAAAATATTAGTCACAATTCAGTTTTGAGATTATTTGATCAGCTTGTTTTATTTTTATTTTAAAGGTGATATATATATGTATATATATAAGTGTTGATGCATATGGTGATGAAGTTATATTATGTTTATTGTGAAAGTTTGGTTTCAATGCTATATTGAATACATTTTTAATTTCGAATTGTTGTTCAAATTTCTAGCCAGGGGAAATAGCTGTTGTTAAAAACAGTTCCTAAATTGATGAAATACAATAGATAGATACAAAAAATAGGTCTAGGTTGGTTAAGACTTGGTCGAGTATGGTTCTGACCAAGTCGAGTATGGTTCAGACTAGGTCGAGCATGGTTCAGACGCGTATAAAATGATTAAGTAAGGGTCGAGTACAAGTTCAGACTGTTAGGTATGGTTCAGACTACAGTCGAGTATTATCAAGTAAATTTCAGACCAATTCAGACTGGTCGAGTAAAAAATTTGTAGTGTATGTACCAACAATTGTCAGCCGTAAATCAAAGCAATTGGGTGGTTCCAGATGAGCCAAGTGTTTAAACTCAGCAGATTGTCGATCCAATCGTGACCGATATGGGAAAAGGAAGATAGTTTTGAGAGACATACTCAAATCTTAAAAAACTATTTTATCCTTATTCTAAATAAGAGTGCACACGCTGAAATGTCTCACCTGCTTTACTGATCATTGATTTTATGTTGATAGTCCTAATCATAAAATTTTACTACAAGTATCACATAAACTTAACATGATCCAAGAAAATAAAGGTCAAGGTCAGAAAAAAACCAAGCCAGAAATACATGTACAACTTACAATCATTCCATACACCGAATATAGTTAACGTATTGCTTATAGTATACAAGAAACAGATCAAACCCTGAAAACTTTATATTGACCAATGAACCATGAAAAACCCTGCCAGACAGACATGTACACCTTAAAATCATTCCATGCATCAAATATAGTTGACCTATTGCTTATAGTATCTAAGAAACAAAGTTAACCAGGAAAACTGAACATTGACCAGTGAACCATGAAAATGAGGTGGAGAACAGATGATACCTGCCAGACAGACATATTCACCTTGAAATCATTACATACACCAAATGTAGTTGACCTATTGCTTAAAGTTGAAGAAAAACAGACCAAAACACAAAAACTTAACATTGAGCAATGAACTATGAAAATGAGGTCGAGGTCAAATAAAACCTGCCAGACTGACATGCACATCGTAAAAACACCAAATATAGTTGACCTATTGCATACAGTATTAGAAAAACAGACCAAAACACAAAAACTTAACTTTTACCACTGAACCATAAAAATGCGGTCAAGGTCAGATGACATCTGCCAGTTAGACATGTACACCTTACAATCTTTACATACACCAAATAGAGTAGACCTATTGCTTATGGTATCTGAGGTATGGACTTGACCACGAAAACTTAACATTGTTCACTGATCCATGAAATAAGGTCGAGGTCAAGTGAAAACTGTCTGACTGGCATGATGACCTTGCAAGGTACTCACATACCAAATACACTTATTCTTTTACTCATAGTAAGAGAGAAATTAACATTACAAAAAATCTTAACTTTTTTCAAGTAATCACTGAACCATGAAAATGAGGTCAAGGACAATGGACATACGACAGACGGATATTTCATAACATGAAGCATCCATGCATTCTACCTTCTGAAATATTAAGCTTTTAAGTAGTTAGTTAACGTTGAATCACTATCCCTATATATATAGCTAGTCTCTTTCTGCGACTTTTGTCGCAGGCTCTACAAAAAATGCGTTTTTTTTTAAAGTTTTAATGCAAGTATGGACACAACATTCAAGCTTGATACAGATATGAATTTGGATTGTGATTAAATATTTGACACAGCACATAGGTTTCTGACAAAGAATGAATGTGGTCTAAGAACTTAAAAATTTGAAATTAGACATTTACCTATTATGGTCCTATTTCCAAAATCTAAATTTAAGGTTAAATTCAGCATATCAAAGAACCAAAAGAATTCATTTGTTGATGAAATCAAACAAAAAGTTCAATTTAAAACCCTTTGGACTTCAACGTGGACCAATTTGAAAACGAGACCCACAATCCAAAATCTAAATACACGGTTAGATTCTGCATATTAAAGACCCAATATATTCTATTTTTGTTGAAATCAAACAAAGTTTGATTTAAGACCAACTTGAAAACTGGGTCCAAAATAAAAAAAAATAAATACTTGTTTAGATTCAGCATATCAAATAACCCCATGAATTCAATTTCTGTTAAAATCAAACTAAGTTAAATTTCGGACCCTTTGGACCTTTATGTGGACCAATTCAAAAACCGGGTCCAATTCAATAAACTATTGACACATAGATATGTCTGGCCTGTCAGCATAAAATTCAGAAAAAGACAATCTGCTGGACAGCAATATGGTGGACCATTATCTAGTAGGCAGGGCCTGAAAATAATCGTCATACTGATACAGCTTTATACAAAATAGCATTGATCTATCACAAGTTGATCCTATCAGACTAACTTAAGCAGAAAACCTAACATTGAAAATTGATAATTAATTCAAACTCACTGGACCATGTCCTAAGGGGCAGGGCCTTAAAATAGTCGTCAAACTGGTATGTACAGATAGTAATGCGACTTCGTATAAAATATCATTGATCTATCACATGTAGTTCTTATCAAACTGACGTAAGCAGAATACTTAACATTGAAAATTGCTAATTAATTCAAAGTCACTCGACCATGTCCTAAGGGGCAGGGCATCAGAATAGTCGTCAAACTGATATGTACAGATAGTAATGCGACTACGTATAAAATATCATTGATCTATCACAAGTAGATCATATCAAACTAACTTAAGCAGAAAACTTAACATTGAAAATTGCTTATTAATTCAGAGTCAATGGACCATGACTTAGGGGCAGGGCCTCAAAATAGTCGTCAAACTGATATGTACCGATAGTAATGCAACTTTATACTAAATATCAATGATCCATCACCAGTAGTTCCTATCAAACTAACTTAAGCAGAAAACTTTACAATAGTTGACGCCGTCGCCGTCGCCGGAAATGCAATCCCTATGTCTCGCTTTGTGCGACTTTCGTCGCAGGCAAGACAAAAATCTAAAAAATACACGGTTAGATTCAGCATATTAAAGAATCCCAAGTATTCAATTTTTTGTTGAAATCAAACAAAGTTTAATATTGGACCCTTTGGACCTTGATGTTGACCCATTTGAAAACGGGACAAAAATTTAAAATTCTAAATACACGGTTGGATTCGCTTATCAAAGAACCCCAATAATTCAATTTTTGATGAAATTAAACAAAGTTTAATTTTTGATTCTTTGGACCTCAATGTGGACCAATTTAATAACGGGGCCAAAAATTTAAAATCAAAATACACGGCTAGATTCAGCATATTAAAGAACCCAAAGTATTCAAGACTTTGAATTAGACCCTATTGAAATTGGTCAAGAAATAAGCAATGTACTGTGGATTCATTTATTTTCGTGGGTACCAATTTTCGTGGACTGAGGAAACATTGCATTGGATATTTGATTTCGTGGTTTTGCCAAAATCTGCATACATTCTTATAGAAAATTTGTAATTAGTTGTACATTGGAATTCATGGTTCCCGGGTAGCCACGAAATCCACGAAAATTGGTATCTAACGAATAATAATGAATCCACAGTCTACAGAGTAAGTTTTGTTTTGGTCCCTTTTTCCTAAACGGTTAACTCAATATAACCTTCCTTTTTTGGTATGGAACCTTATGAAACAATTTCAGACAAGTTATTGTCTGGAAACCAGAAACAAAAATGTTTGCCCCTTTTGGCCCTTAATTCTTAAACGTTTAGTGCCATAACCCCCAACCTTCCTTTTGAGGTATGGAACCTTGTACTATTTCATAGAGATCCATACACTTATACACAAGTTATTGTCGATCCTGAAACAAGGAAAATGCTTGTTTTGACCCCTTTTTGGCGGCCTAATCCCTAAATAATTGGAACAATAGTTCCCAAAATCTATCCCAACCTTCCTTTTGTGGAATGGAACTTTGTGGTACAACTTCTTAGAGATCCATACACTTATAATCAAGTTATTGTCTGGAAACCAAATGTCTTCGGACGACGACGACAACGTCATGCCATTATACGACCGTAAAAATGTGCGGCCGTATAAAAAAGGACCTAAAATAATAGCCAAATCCATCTAAGTAAGGTCAATTTTGCCTGAGGGAGTTGAAACCTTAGTTTCTTAATTATCATAAATTCATAAACGGACAATTTAAAAAAGTTTTGGTTATAAATCATGTCAGTACCTAAGTACTGACTACTGAGCTGATAATACCCTCGGTGACTAACAGCCCATCAGCAGAGGTATCGACCCAGTGATGTAAAAAAAAATATGAGCATCTTCCTGTTTATGATTTTAAGCTCATCTGGCCCACAGGGTCAAGTGAGCTTTTCTCATTACTAAGCGTCCGTCGTCTGTTAACTTTTACAAACAAGAGTGCACACGCTGAAATGTCTCGCCTTCTTTACTAACCATTGATTTGGGGTTGATAGTCCTAAATATAAAGCTTTACTACAAGTAACACATGAACTTAACATGATCCACGAAAATGAGGTCAAGGTCAGAAAAAAACAAACGAGAAATACATGTACACCTTACAATCATTCAATAACCCAAACATAGTTGACCTATTGCTTATAGTTTCTAAGAAACAGTCTTAACCAAGGAAACTTAACATTGACCAATTAACCATGAAAATGAGGTCAAGGTCAGATGAACCATGCCAGACAGACATGTACACCTTACAATCAATTAAATATAGTTGACCTATTGCTTATAGTACCTAAGAAACAAACTTAACCATGAAAACTTAACACTGACCAATGAAACATGAAAATGAGGTCAAGGTCAGATGATACTGCCAGATAGACATATACACCTTACAATCCTTCCATACAACAAATATAGTTGATCTATTGCTTATAGTTGAAGAAAAACAGACCAAAACACAAAAACTTAACACTGAGAAATGAACCGTGAAAATGAGGTCAAGGTCAAATAAAACCTGCGAGACTGACATGTACATCATAAAATATTTCCATACACCAAATATAGTTGACCTATTACATATAGTATTAGAAAAAAGACCAAAACTCAAAAACTTAACTTTGACCACTGAACCATGAAAATGAGGCCAAGGTCAGATGACACCTACCAGTTGGACATGTACACCTTACAATCATTCCATATACCAAATATAGTAGACCTACTGCTTATAGTATCTGATATATGGACTTGACCATGAAAACTTAACCTTGTTCACTGATCCATGAAATGAGGTCGAGGTCAAATGAAAATTGTCTGACGGGCATGAGGACCTTGCAAGGTACGCACATACCAAATATAGTTATCCTATTACTCATTATAAGAAAGAAATTAACATTACAAAAAATGTTGACTTTTTTTCAAGTAGTCACTGAACCATGAAAATGAGGTCAAGGACAATGGACATATGACAGACGGAAACTTCGTAACATAAGGCATCTATGTACAAAGTATGAAGCATCCAAGTCTTCTAGCTTCTAAAATATAAAGCTTTTAAGAAGTAAGCTAACGCCGCCGTAGCTGCCGCCGCCGGATCACTATCCCTATGTCGAGCTTTCTGCAACAAAAGTCGCAGGCTCGACAAAAACCTTCTCTGAAACTAGTGGGCCAAATTGAATCAAACTTGGACACATTCATCATTAGGGTATATAGTTTAAATAAATGTGTGTCCGATGACTCTGTTTGTCAACCAACATGTCCGACATGAATTAAAATAGAACATAGGGATAAAATATACGTCTTCTCTTATCTTGAACACCGCTATGAATAGAGGAAATCTGACAGGGAAGAAATGTTCAGAATGATAAGATCTACAAATTGTTCATTTACATCAAAACTGTCAAACTACTTTTTATAGGAGTTATTGCACTTAAATGACGATTTTGTTTACCATTTTTTTTTCAATTTCGCCTTTCATCTTAAAAACTATATGTAAAAAATTGCATATATAAAAGTTAATAAGCAAAAATGATCAGCAAGACGACATCTACAAGAAGTCAAATAGCTGAAATCATCTGACGACAACTTATTTGAGTTATTGCCCTTTAATGATGATTTTCACCATTTTTGCGTGTTTGCCTAATATCTTAAAAACTATAATAGATAGATAAAAACTTAAATAGTACAAACGATCAGCAAGACGAGATCTACAAAACAAGTGAATGGCTGAAATCGTCAGTTGACTCCTTATTGGAGTGATTGCTCTTTAATGAAGATTTTTACCCATTTTAGTTTTTGTTTTGCCTTATATCTTGAAAACTAATAGATAAATAGACACTTTGAACAGCAAAAGTGACCAACAAGACAAGATCTACAAATAGTTCAAATTTTGCTACTCTTGATAGGAGTGGTTGCCCTTAAATGACTAGTTTTACCCTTTTGTATGTTTTGGGCAAAAACTTAAGAAGATAGAAACTTTAAATAGAAAAAATGATCTGAAATACAAGATCAACAAAAAAGAGATTTTTGTCATGTAAACTATTCTAGTCTACAATGTTGGAGAGGGTCCATTGTTGAAGATGCACATAGACCAAGGTGAGTGACACATGCTCTTTAGAGCCTCTTGTCTGTTGAAGTTGATGTTTATACAATACATTTTCTAAGACTTTGGGTTACAATGTAGAATAACCGAGATTTCAGAAACCTTAACACCTGAGTTATTCCAAGGTTTTGGTAGGATTCATCTGAGACTACATCATCACAGGGTTTATGTTGATTACTTTATAGGTTAGGTTTAGGAATTTTTGTCAGATGTTCGGACTCCTTGGTTTTTTTTCCTACGAATCAGGGTAAAATATTTTGCCCCATAACACCCAATTGTCTTTTCATATAAGACTTCAATAGCTCATAAAAGGTCATTTACCAAAATTCAAGCAGATTCTAGATTTCTTTTACTTTCGATTTGAGACCCAAATAATACCGATGCAAATTTAAGGTAAAAGTTCGAGTCAGCCTTTTCCCGCCATTTTTAAAAAATTAAATATCTCGAAAAGGAGCTCCATAACCTATCAATATTTTTAGCTTATTTTGTTCCTTTAAAACTAATGCTCTTCTGACGAAGTTTAAATTTTAAATTCTAGATTTATTTAACTTCACCTAAGTACAATCTTAAGTTTTCTGTATAGTTTTTTTTTGTGGTCTATTGGATGTCTCTTCATTAATTTTCCTTTGACCATGGTGTTGTCCATCTATATCGATTTATGGTTTTGCATCCTTCTTTTTTTCTATTATAAGTACATGTTAACTTACAGGAATGCTCTGTTTAGATTATTATGCTCAAGACAACCTGTTTCTTAATATTCACTAGTATACACACGAGAGTCTGGATGGAGAGGGTCCCCATTTCTGTATTCTTAAACTTTTTAGGCTAATTTTTCTTTATACTTTTTATTGCCCTTTATATTGTATTCTTTATATTTGTTCACCCAGTTATTATCTTTTCTTTATTTTTTGAGACCATTTTTCTCTATTCTGTAAAAACCACCCAAACCCTACCACATAAGTTATCATAAACATGCCAAATAAATAAATTACTGCAATTAGGGAGCTACCATTTGATTTTTATGGGTGGGGGGGGGGGGGGGGGGGGGCTAGGATGAAATTTGATTAAAAAAAGGCAGGACAGGAGTTTTGAGTCAAAAAAAGTCAGGATGAGCAACTTGGCACAAAAAAAGGCAGGATGACAATTTATGTAAAAAAAGTCAGGATAAACTAATAACAAAAAAAGGCAGGACCGAATAGAGTGAAAAATAAAATGGCAGAACAGAGATTACAACTAAAAAAAAAATGCAGGACAAAATTTTTCATCCTAGCCCCCATAAAAATCAAATGGTAGCTCCCTTACAATAAGAGACAAGACATAGGGATATGGGATATATTCTGAGGTCAATTTATACTGCTGGAGTAGGTTAATTGTAATCAAAGACATCGAGAAAATAGATCCAGGTTTTGAAATGGTTAGACCTGTGTTCATTTAAATAACACCAATAATTTGTTTCCCCTCTTTGTGTAATAACATCTGTTGGTGAAATGCAATTTATACAGGACACAGCAATGATTTTTCATCTGAACACTTTATAAAAAAATTATGACTTATAAAGCCAATTCAAAATGTTGTTTTATCAAGTTCATTGTTGCCATCTTTCCTTAATTATTTTTAATATTTTTCTTTATTATTTTTTTTTTCTTTTTCTTTTTTTTCCAATTTATTTTTTTTGGGGGGAGGGGGGTAATTTTTGCAAACAGTACCTGCTGCATGTCCGCCTGCAAAAACCTGAAATATCATTCTAAGCTAAGCTGGAATTGGTTTCAAATACATAATGTTAAAAAGCAACTAATCTCATTTTCATTCTTTTTAATACTCAATAAATAATGTATAAAAACCATAACTTATCACAGCTAATCAACAAACAATTGTATAAATAATAAATTATACTGTCAAATTCCTTCCCCTGCAATAGTGTTAAATTGGATGTTAGTATATCATAGTGCAGTACACATATGGTATAAACATTGAAATGGATTGTGTTGCCTTCAAGGTCAAGTCGCCGTTTCAGAATCTAATGCATTCTGGGTAATATTTTCAAAAGTGTACACCAAAGCGTTGTGATTGGTTAAAAACATCCTAAACAATTGAAATTCGACCAATGACGTGACATTATTTTCATTTTTGGGTATGAACAATAAAATTACCCATAGTCCTTAAGATTCTGAAATGGCCTATTGATAATATGATACTATGATACATGACATTCAATTTGTACAAGACATCCAATGAAAGGAGTAGGAGCAATAAGGCCCTTATATGGCCCAAATATTTGTGCAAATTAAAAAGTTACCTTGTGTGATCTTAAATTTGTCCAAACAATCCTAAGGTAAAATGTGTTAAGAAAATAAAAACAATTTCCACATTTGACGAGTTACCATGGCAAATAATTTAGTTCTGAAAATCTTCATTAATTTGTGACAAAATCAGGCCTTAATGCTATAATCCTTTCTTAGAGCAAAGAATTAATTTCAATTACAATAGTTAAACAAAATTTCCTAATCACCAAGTATACAAAGATAACATATAAAAACATGAGGTACTTTTGGTAAAAGTGTTCCAATTTTTGACAATAAAGTGCAAATGTACTTTGAAATTTATACAAGATTGATTTTTTAAACTCAACAAATTCAGCACAAATATTAAAATCATGATAAATAAATAATTCTTTGGTGTTCAGCTACAATGCATATAATAAAATAATGAATAGTTAAACTTATGGCATCTACTAACACAAATCTGTCACAGAAACATTTATGTTTAAATTTGATATGGTAATCTTTCATCTCCATGGTTACTGCAGCATTTTTTTAATAAACAATGTTGATGTGGATTACATCTCTAAATCATTACAAATTTCAATGTGAATCATAGAAAATGCTTCGTTGAGACAAAAAAAATAACCCAATGAAAAACACCCAAAAGATATGTATCCTGCCACTATCTTTGTAACAAATCAAATTTAAATAATGCTGTCAATTATCTGACTAACATTGGTAAAACGTGCAATGGTTTTACAGTTTCCTTAATACTATATAGCTTAATATTCTAATAAAATGTTATTTAATCACCACATTAACTTTTAGTTTCTTAATTTTCAACTTCTTTTGATGCTGTCATCTATTTTTTAAATGATAAGTATACTTCGTTGTATGTGAATAAAAGTATGATCATTTTTCATATAAAAGGGACATAACTTTAATATTTACTACTGCTGCAAATAAGTTTAAAAGAACTAAACTTTATAAATCAGAAATTACAAATATTTCTTGTCATAATCTCATTTTTATTAAATACATTAAAGCTGAGACTATCAATTCAAATGACAATAAAAACTTCAAGAATTTAATCTCCATATTAAATTTTTTTTTAAATAAGTTTGAGATTTGATTCCTGATGTTTTTAAACATTAAAAATGGAAGTTTATGTTATTCTAATAAAATTTAAAAACATAAATTGTGCAACTAAAACCCAATATTGCATTCATGTTAAAGCATAAGGATATGTATTACAAGGCAAGAAAGTTTAATATGTTATGTTTATAATTTGCTACCAAAAAAGCTTTAACAATTTGAAACTTGAAAGTGCAGCCAGGATATGAATTAAGATGGTACCAAACACCTTGACTAAAATTAATTTGGCTCCTTTAATTTTCATAAAATTTGGACGAAAATATTAACTTTGACCCTTTAAAAAAAATTTCAAAAAACTTGAACCACACACTTTATTGGAAAAATTTCATTGGATATATAGCAGTTTGACAAACACTAATTTTGATCATTGAGAAGCTTAATATTTCCTTAACAATAGAACGTGATTAAAACGTTCAGCTGATTTTTACAGAGTTATCTCCCTGTAGTGTTATGTACCACCTTAATCTTAAATCAGTCTACACAAAATTGATATACATTATATTGTATGGGAATAAGTAACATTAGACAGAAACAGGTTATGAGCTAGTCAATTTGTTATGATCTCACAAGTCTGTAAATCTCCAATATAGGTTTGGGACCTTGAATATGTTAAAATGTGAGAAATGGGGGAGGGGGTTGTTGTTAAAAATTAAAGGAGATTTTCATGTCTTATTTTTTTTCTATTTCTATAGATGGCAAATAAAGCCATGATGATAACCATTTTATAAGTTACTTTTATGTTGATCAAGAAATAATTTATACTGTCCTTTCAAATTTATGCTTCTTATACATGACGATTTTCTATGATTTATGACATCCATAAAACATCACTAAAAACCAAAAAGCGATAAAACCAATAGCACTAAAATAAAGTTCCTAACTGAAATTCATAAAAAGTGATGCGTCAAAGTTTCGAAATAAATGAAAAAGAGTATAGCATTTGAGATTCTATGTATGTATAGTATACAAAGGTTAATTTAAATCTATTATAGATATTTGTGATGTTATCTATGAAATATGATTAAAAAAAGATATAAAATAAAACTAACATCATTATTGGCACTAAATGTTTATAAATAACAAATAACAAAGGTAAATATTATGACTGATGTGCATATCACACGAGCACAAATGATTTTTCTTCTTTTTAATTTCTCCTTTTTAAAATACAATTGTGGTATAATTTTCTGTCATCATTAAATATTTTTTTGGCACTTTTATTCATTAATTTATCAGTGGAAATTTTATTTCCTTTAACGATTTCTTGTTTCATTTATCTCCATTATGACTGGTCTATTTTCTTGCAAGAAGGCAGTTCTATTCTGATTGTTTTAAAAACTATTTTAAAAAAACTCACATTGGACAATTTTGCTCAAGCAGAATCCAGGTAAATCTATGGTTAATTTACCTGAATAGTGCTGTTTTACTTAGGCAATTGTGTTTTCAAAAATAAATATTTAAAAATAAAATTCTGCAACAATCTAAAATTGAGACATTTTTTTTTAGAAAATTGGTCATCAAAGAGCACTTTTGTCTTTAATTCATAAATGACCAAAATCATGGTTGAAGTGCTCACCCTTTCCAACAAGTAATTATTTAAGTGTTAGTCATAATAAGCAATCAGGCAGTTTTAGAAACATAATCGATTCATTTTTCTCATTCATAGTCATGAAATGTTGCTTCATAAAATAACATTATTCTTTTTATCTTTTATTTCAGTAAGCTGTAATTTAAAAAACAATAAAGAGTGCAATTTAAAATACAGTTCATAATGCAATTTAAAATACAGTAAAGAATGCAATTTAAAATACAGTAAAGAATGCAATTTAAAAAACACTCCAAAAGGGCAGATAACTCATTCAAAATTACTAAAACTATAGAAAAGAAAAGTCTTCTGGCAAAAAATGTGCAAAATAAAAAAATACCTGCTTATTTTGTTTTTACTGATAAAGGTATCACATATTCGTAAGTTGCCTGAATCTTGCAATGACCAGCACCTAAGTTGGGAAAACAGTTTTCTTTCAGGATACTTAAAAAAATAAACCAATTAATACCTCTTTATAAAATAATCTTCAAATAAATGTTTGTCGGAGATATTGTCAAATAGATCATTTGTACTCATGAATATGTTTGCTCTGCACACTGAGAGAATTGTTCTTCCACCAATAAAACACTGGGTTTTTTGTAAAAAAAAGCACACACAAAAGTCTTGACTAGCTATATACTAGGACATTAACAATGTGTAGAGTTACAAAGAAACTATTACCTATTTGCATATTAACCTTAGAGGCCAACAGCCTTTCTGAAAAAGAAAGTAAAACATAACTGTAACTAAAGGCTCTTTTTTCAAAACAATAAAATTTCAATTTAAAAAATTTTGATTGAAATTTTTTGGGATAGGAAATCTTATAGATAATTTCTCATGGCCTAACATAAATTCAAAAAGGTTAAAATAATTATTTCTCATTAATGATATAGGAACACAAATCAAATGGCTGTAGTTGAACAATGAGCCACCTGATATTGCAGTTTCTATGATATACAATGTATATATAATAGCAGGTAAAAGTCATTTGTTACATGTTTCGTGTTGTTATGCTTTTATAACAAAACTTTGTTGGAATAAACACTATTTGTGTAGGCCATTTTCTAAATATATACTAATTTTCATCTGGACATATTCTGTTATTTTCCAAGTATACTACATCTGTTAGAAGAGACCAGATAGCATTCAGCCATATAAAATACAAAACTAATTAAATTTTTCCAAATAAACAGCAAGTTATTTTAGTAAGCAAAACACCATTCAATTTGATTAGTAGTGAGTTCTCTTTTCATAACCCCCTTCACTAATAGTTGTTTATGAACTGAAATACAATACAACCATATTCAAAGCATTGAAAGGGCCAATGCCAGGTCTTTGAGATTAACCAATCTTTCTAATACAAAACCCTTTTAATTAAGCAACCACAAATATACATGACGGTCTGAATGGGGGGTCCTTCATTTCTTAATTCTTTAATTTTATAAACCATTTTTTTTTCATTTTGCCCATTATTCTCTTTTCTTTACTTTTTTGTCCTTTATTCTGCACTTTTTGTCTACTATTCACTATTCTGTAAACCCCCATCCAGACCCTCCTTTTTGTCTACTATTCACTGTACTGTAAACCCCCATCCAGACCCTCCTTTTTGTCTACTATTCACTATTCTGTAAACCCCCATCCAGACTCTCATATATGTATTCATTTCGACCTTCAAATGTAAAGATGTTTTTCAAGCAGTTAATAAATCTGATTAAAATTAGTTCAAACTGACAAAAGAAACAACTTTGCCAAAGTTCCAACACATGACAATGACAAGCGAGAGGAAATGAATACCTACTGATGCATAATCGAAATCATCATCCTCATCAAAGAGAATGAAACCATTGAGTGATCGCTGTAAAGATAGGGTGATAATTTTAACAGTTATTTGTGATTAGATAAAACATTTTTTGTGTCAAATTAAAAATAAGTTCTACGCACTTGCTCCTCATTTTTGTTCGGTTGTTTATATATCACATGTGGTGCGACAAAACAACCAATCGAAATATGAGGAGCAAAAGCGAATAACTAATTTCAATAAGATTGCTTTTTTTACAGATGTGATAGTGTGTATGTAATTTGTGTGCATGTGTCGTGTTGTAAAACAGGACTTGTTAAATTACTTTACAGATACATGTCCAGTGAAAGCATTGTTACATTGATGAACTGCTTTGATGAATAATACTCACACTTTGTTTATTTTTTTCAGATTTCATCAATCGTAAAAATATTAAACACTCATTAAGAATTTGTGATAAGAAAGCAAGAGTTATTCCCCTTTATCTTGTTTTTTCTCATTATTAATATATGATAAAAACTCTGAAAAGAAATTTTCTGTTTGATTCATTTTCTCCATTTGTATATCAACAACTAAATCAAGTCATATAAATCCTTACACAAAATAAAACACACCTTATAATTAACAAAATAAATTTTAATGTAAATGCACTATGAGTATAAAAATGACTAGACAAAGAACTATATTCTTCTATAACAAGTAAAAAAACATAATTAATAATGTTTAAACAAAAATACATACATCAATTTTTTTAATTTAAGAAATAAGTTTTCTTCATCTTACTCTTATTAACAAGCGCAGCACTTAAGAAAACAAATACTTTTACCAGAGACATATATACACATATATATATATGTATATATGTCTCTGCTTTTACAAATTGTTACAGCAGTGTATATTCTTCTTAAAGTTTTCCAGGCACAAAGGGGAGATAATAATATCTTTCTTGTTATTTACTGCATCTTAAAAATAGTTCCTGATTGACAAATGTAATCATACATCACTTCATATAAAGAATATTGGCAATAATTCAAATTGATAAAAAAAATTTGCTGAAAAATCAGGACAATATAGGTCAAGGACACTCTCTTCTCATGACAGACAATCAATAATGTTGAGTCAGCAGTTCTCAACAATGTAAAAAAAAAATACAAAAGGCTCTAACTAATTTTAGAACATGGAAATTCTGTATCAAGCACTTTCATGCTACACAGCTAACACAGGGATAGTGTATTTAAACAATGGCACCATAAATTTTAAGTGTAAGGGAATTATTTGTTGAAATTTTATATTAACATTTTATTGGGTAACCTATGTTTTGAAAGATATAGCAACAGGAAACACTGCCATCTGGTGGAAATGTGTCATTGGCTATATAATGTTCAGAATACATTAAAACATACACCATGCAATCCTAAATTTGGAAAATATCAAATTTAAAAACTTCCTGTAATATCAAATTATTACTATATTGAAAAAATATTAGTCTTAGTTCCACCAAAAGTCATGAAAATCCATGCAAAAGGTGTTAAAATCTTATAAACAAATTCAAATTTTGTTTTTGATATGAAATCTTAAATCCTTAAATTTTTCAATGTAAAATTCTCATGTAAAAAAGTTCATGCTTAGAAATATTTTTCTACCAAGAGGAATGAAAGCTGATGAAAATGGTAAATAAATTATGAAAGATGGGTTAAATTATTTCCAGAGCAAGTTTATTCAAATGTTTAAATTTTATTTTTTTTTGTATGTCTTTTATGGAATTACAAAAAAGTCTTTATTAAAAAGAATCATGAAACTTATAAAAGATATTTGAATCTGATAATTTCACTGGATATGTAATATCTACTCTTTTAAGTTAAGTTTGAGAGTTTTTCTAATTTTAAAAATCTTCATCTAAATATTGTTGAAGATTACAAATATTTTAGTTTAATCATATTCATGGTGAGATCAAATTAGAAAATTCGGAAATGTTTAACTAATGAACAGACAAACTAACAGAAAGGACATAAATGCCAATTCTTTTAACCTAACTGACTATAAAATACATGGTGAAAAGTATTGAAACATTAGTATTTAATTTGTAAATCCAATAACTTACAGTCATTGAAATAAGGAAAATAGTAAAATTAATATATCAACCATTAAACTCTCCAAAGAAGAATTTTATTTTTGTATATTTTTTTTTATCTAAAGTAATCTCTGATTGTGTTTCAATATCTCTTCTTCTTTTCCAAAGTCAAATTCTCGAGTAATATGGTTGATCCTATAAACCGTTTTTATGAGAATAAGTATACAAGATTTCAAAGAAAACAGTATATTTTAGTGAATTACCAAATTATAAGTGGACATTTCAGTGACATAATCTATTAAAAGTTTTCATGAATTCTTGAAAAAAATGGAATTACTCCTTTAAAATAAAAAAAAGCCTCCAAAAGTTTCTATAAATAAAAAGTTCATATCAGCAACTAAAATGTCCAGCATCAATATTCTAAAGGTTAGAGTAATTAATTCTACCCTGTATTTCATATGAACCATTCTCAAATGCATGAAGCAACTATTTTTTTTCAAATAATGTATAAGGTTATGTATAATAAAACCTGAATCTAATACTGATCCATATAAAAATGCAGTCTTTCTTAAATAGCACTACAAAAATATACATCTGGTATAAAACAATGGCACTTTAAAATAAAGCTCTTTAATACATATATTAACAAGTTAAAAATAAATGCAATATACATGCTAACAATACCAGAAACTGGTCTAATTTTTTTCCCAGCTGGTCCTTGCTTTTCAAAGGTGAGTATCTATCTTTGTTATATTTTATTTTCAATTAAAAAAGTTTGCTTAGTTCCTAAACATTCAAGAAAGTATCTATATGTTAAGAAAAAAATATAGCCTTAAAATTTTGTTCCCATGATTCAGTATAAATTTCTTCTCCAAAATAAGAATTTATTTTGATCTTATAATAAAAATGAACTTATATAATTAACAGCCAAATTTCAGAAAAGAAGATATAATCAAAATAAAAACATTTCTAGTTCCTGAATTCTTGTAACCTTATACATACGGAAAGCTGATACAAAATTTTATTTTTTAGTAAGTTATAATGCTGAAATGTTTAAAAAATATACTGACCTATCAATATCCGTACTTATAAAAGAGAATCACGACATAATAATTCAAAAAAGTGTTTAAGTAAACTGCTTCAATCTAGACTTTATAACTATGGCATTCATACACATTTTGTTACATCTTGTATCATGCTGTGTTGTTTGTGCGTCTGCTACATGCAGATTTCGTTCTTCTTTTAGCAAGCAAATTTGTGTTATCTTTAAACTTATTCTGGGATAATTGAAAAAATGGATTTTGAAAGCTATTAAAATCTGAATCAAAATAAGAACTGAGATCTGGATATATAAATTTTTCTGGTCCATATTCCATAATATTTTGTCCATTTTCAGAAGAATCTTCAGAAGGTGAATGAAATACAGAGTTCTTATTGGCTGACATAGATTTAGTCCTAATCACACCAGAGTTTGTTAATGAAGAAAAGTCCACAACATGACTGTCATCTAGCTCTTTTTGAAGCATTACCTCAGACTTTTCACTCTTATGTTTGAAGATATCACCCAGATCACCACCTTCCATTGTTCTAGCTGACCTTGACCCTTTATTTGTTTTATCACTTGATGAACATTCTCCTGCATCTTCACTAGATATGATAGTCGTACACACATTATGATTGAAAGCTGAAGGTAACGGTTGTTTGTGGAGTTGTAATGTTCCATTTGTTGAGGACATCCAAGATTTTTGTTCTTCTGTGAGGGACAAAAGAGGGGGCAGCATGTCCTTTCTTCCTGGTGTAGTCCATGCATTATTATTATTGGATAAATTACTAGTATAAGACAACTGTGCAGAGGCTTTTTGTGAAATATTTTCTTCATCATCTTGTTTGACTGGTGGCTTTAATTTTAACTTAACGGATGAATTTGACGTAAATGTCTTCTGAGAGGTCACTGAGGTACTGGACTTGGTATCTGACTTTTGAGATTTTAGAGAGATGTTTGACACATCTGAGGATCTTTTTGATTTCCCTGATATTTCTGATTTTACAGATATTTCTGATTTTACAGATATTTCTGATTTTACAGATATTTCTGATTTTAAAGATTTAAATGATTTGACTGAGGAAGAATCAAAAGATTTCAAAGAAATGGTATCAGCTTTTTCATTAGGGTTACTACAATGGGAAACAAAACCACTATCAACCCTTGGGTCTTTTGTGCTGGTTTGGTCACCTAACTTTTCTACAGGTGTGTATTCAACTTGACTTCCCCCTTCCCTAGAATCACTACTGCCATAACAATAGTCCTCATATTCACTGCCGGCAGAATCTGTGGAAAGACTACCTGTGGGACTACCTGTTTTGACCCCTTTAAAACGCCTTCTACGAATTCGTCTCACCTTATCAGTGCCTATTCTTCTTCCCTGTTTAAGGCGCCTAATGTAGGCTGCCGGCGCATTTTTTTTCTGATGGTGCAAATCAAGTCCATTTAAATGGGCAATTGATTTCAAATGTTTTTTGTAACGATTTTCGTTTTTCATGAATGCTGGCAATTTTAGACAGTCTAAGCGAGCTATGCGTTTGCATCTTTGAACTTCATCAACACAAATTTTCCCACTCATCATTACATTAAAATCTATCATGTCCAAACTCCTCAGTATTTCAACAGCTCCTGAAAGACATAACAGTTCATTACATTAAAATCTAGCATGTCCAAACTCCTCAGTATTTAAACAGATCCTGAAATATTTAAAAGTTCATTACATTAAAATCTAAAATGTCCAAACCCCTCAGTATTTCAACAGCTCCTGAAAGACATAATAGTGCATTACATTAAAATCTAGCATGTCCAAACAGCTCAGTATTTAAACAGCTCCTGAAAGATATAAAATTTCATGAAGAAATTTCACCAAATATTAAATTCTACACAAATAAATTGGAAGATCTTTTAATGATTGGATGATCTGCTGGCATACCATAATCGGGCTTGTATAGTTCACACTGGTACATTGTCTGCACCCTCCTTCTCGCCACGAAATTTCAGGTAAAAAAACTTTTGTAACTGTTAGAAAATGTCTAATGAAACTCCGGTAATTTCAAATCATGTGTGGTCGTTTGTGGTATTTTCATGGAAAAACTTTTTTCCATCATCAAATAGAAGTTGAAACTGCTTGTTGACTTTTATACTTTTTTCATTCCATTAAATTCAAGCAGATTCCAGTTTATTTATAAGCAATGCAGTGAAAAGAAACGAGAAATTTGTAGTGAAGCAATTATTTTTTAATTTTATCAGTATATATTTGATATTGAATAAAAATAACATACTAATATGGATTAGGTAAAACTAATAGTTTTGAAAATGATGAGTGCCCTCTATAATATCAATAACAAACATGGCGGTATGTAAACAAACCAACTTGCGAAATCAAATTTTTTCTCATTTCTTGCTTATCGTACTCTATATATATATATAGTCCACACCCCTGTCTGACAGGTTCAACTTTGGAAAATAAAACCATGGACTACACAAGCCTTTATTCGGTAGTTTTTTTTCTGTTCACTTTTATTTATTGTGGATTCAAATATTTCGAAAGTACGAATTTTTGTGGATTGAGAAAAAAAGTGTACTTTTGTTTATAATTGATTTCTTGGTTTTGCCCAAGTCTGCATACTAGCCTATATTCAAACTATTCTTCGTTAACATTTAAATTCATGGTTAACCTTTTAAGACGTAATACACGAAAATTGGTACCCTACAAATTATAATGAATCCACTGTATTGTTCTTTTCTGTTGTGATTTCATTAAGTAGCACAATATTTACAAAATATTTTATCAGTATTACCTTCAAAATAGCACTGATCTTTTCCATAACCTCCTAAGTCATTAGGATCTAGAAGTCCCCGTTTGACTCGCATACAAAGTCTCCAGCGATGTTCAGGACTTTTGACATAAATGGTCAGATGATCATATAATTGTTTAAATGTCATCTCTGCCGCTTTACAAGCTGTGTCTGTAAAACATTGAAACAAAAAATAATAATTTTCTTTTTTTTGGTTTTTTAATTATTTTCAACATGGTTATAACAATTTTCAACTGAAGAACTACTTCTAATTTTCCTCGGATGTTGAGATAAATATGCCACAATGAAATTGACTCAAAAATCATATGTCACACAACATTTCTTATCCAAAAGATAAAAAAATTGGAAACACAGAATAAAGGAATATGCAAAAAGGCAATTTTTTTTTCAATTAGTTTTACCTTGACATTGCTAGTAGGATTTAAAAAAAAAAAAAGATTCCAGCTTTCAAGATCTTGATAATTCAATATATTCATATGTAAAAAAAAAAACCAACATCCAGTGAAAGTCATATGACACATATTTCTTACCAACAATGAAAATCCAGAACTTTTAAATATTAAACCTGAATATATATCAAATATTTTTATCCAGCAGGATGGTATACGGGTTTATCCTACTTAAAACTGGTATTTACCCTTAAATAATTCATGCCCAGGAGCAAAGCTATTGAGGTGATACAGAAATTTTTTATGAAGAAATCATGACATTCTGAAAATTCACCAGATATATCTACATATAATTATTTCCAATGTAGTATGTCAAGTCTGATTTCATTGGTGAGCCTCATGTGAAAAAATGTATATACACATGTAAGAGGACCTGGATGGGGGTCCTTCATTTCTTCTTTTTTTTTTTTTTTTTTAACTTTTCCAAAATTTTTCCTTATTCTTTTTTATTTTTAGTATTTTTCTATATTCTTTATTTTCCCCTTTATTTTGCACTTTTTTGGCCATTAGGCTCTATTCTGTAAAACCCATTCAGACCAACAAATAATCCAGTTTCATGACATCACAAGTATGAATTCCTACACAAAAAAAAAAAAAAAGTGATGAAAATGTTGATGAATTTTTTTATCTGGACATAATTTTAGTCCATTTTATTAGAATTATAAGTATTAATACAGTTGTTTTGGAGTACTATACATTACAAGGTTCACACTTATAGACTTTATTACTACAGTTAATCGAAAAATTGAATATCTTTACAAAATTTAGTAATTTACTAATAAAAGGAGAATGTGTCTGAGGACACCAATGCCCAAGCTCAAGCTTTGCAATTTTCCAAGTTAAAAATGGACATAACTCCATAACGGTAAACAACTCACAACCAAATCGAACTCTGTCTGCTAGTTTTGTTTCTTAGCATTGTGTATGAGTTTCATAAAATTTGCACGAGGCAAACTTTAGTTAGAGTGTAGAAACAAATATGGGACGGACGGAAAGGCTATTAAAGGGTCAAGGGTAACACTTAATCATGCCCCATTGCCTACATTGGCGGCATAAAAATCAATTATATATTGTGAAATGTGTATTTCAGATATTAACTTAGCCATAACATATTTTTATCTATAAAATACATCCTGTATTAATATTAATTAACATTTCCTTCTCAGATTTTACATCATTTACATGATGACTAAATTTTTTCAGTAAAACTTTCAGAAAAGTAAGAGTTGCAAATAGGATGTTCATCTTGTTCAGATCAGCTTATAATACTAGTAACACCTAAATCATTCTTAAATGTTGAAGGACAATAAGGTAATGATAATATGAAAAACATTATATCCCAGTAAAAGTACACTAAACATGCTAAATAACTAACAAACTTTAAATGGATAAATAATCCCTCCACACAATGACAGCATGCATTTAAACGTTAAAATGCAAAATCCATGCAAGATAAAGAAATTAGTACAACAACTTCTTTAAATAGAAACCCACTGAAGAGAGCTAGGGTTAACCACTGAAAAATACAACAGTAATATGTAAAGCTAGAAAATACATGTGAGTAAATGAAAATATGCGATTGTGAAAACATCTAAACCAAGTCCATATTTTCTTGCAACAGGTCTTAACAGTCTTCACGCTAAACTTTTGAATCTACAGGCCCGAAGCTGAATTTTACGAAAATTTTAGTTAGATTATATTGGCCTGTAGATATGATTTTTACAGGCCCGACAGCATTTTTACAAGCCTGGGCTGGTGGACCTGTGGTTGAGTGCGAAGACTGGGTCTATTCAATCTGAAGGCTGTTCTTATTGTAAAGGCAATCAACCCTTTCCCAAGAATCAGTTGGAGTTTACCTGTCCACTTAAATTCATGCAAAGTGTACTGTCCTTATTGGCATAATTTTGTAATTATTATCTCTTAATCTGACAGGATGTGTCATATTTCAGTAATGATATATGTATTTTCATCACTATGAGTTTATTTTTTTTGTACAGCCAAATGAATCAATGGATGTTTTTTTTTCAAGGAGAAATTTAAAGTTCCTATTGAATGATCTCCAAAGAAAACAATAGCTATTGTATTTATTCAATGGGACAGAACTAACACTTTGCAAAAAAATTAAATGGACAGGTAAACTCCAACTGATTCTGGGGAAAGGTTTGATATCCTTCACAGTATAAAAACTTGATTGTTGAATACAAAATTGCTAATCAGATTACAAGTAAATATAAGAAAAAGTCCCTTGAATCAAGCTGTTACTCTTTAGCAATATTCAAACAGAGCTTGATAGACAACATGAACTAGGTACTGGTGATTTCAAACAGTATAAAGTAGGTACATGTATTCTATGATAAAGTCTAAGCTATGCAATGTTATGAGAATAGTATATAGCAGTTTCTTGGTCAATGATATAGCATTTACAAATTCATATATAAAATGGTTAAGAAGCAAGGGTTATTGAATAAGTAAAACAGCAAACCATGGTAGAAATAAAGAAACAGATATCAGGTATAACTTCTAGACAAGAGAAAGATTAGTGTTTTAAAATACATTAAAGATAAATAATGCATTTTGAAGTGATCATATATTCATGCATACAAAGATGATGCAAAAATCAAAGATACATGCACTATGTTAGATGGTAATAAATAACAAGAAAGATATGAGGGATACAAAGAAAGAAAACTTACAGTATAAAAGAGCTGGCCCCCAAAGGAACCTGGTTTTTGCATTTAATATAGTGTTTATTGCAGCAAGGCCCTCTTCTGCTCTTAATTCTTCTAAACAATTTCTTCCTCTGAGATCAAATCTTTTCCGGTCACTATACCAAGGTTGTAGGCCATCATTAAATGATCGAAACTGTGCAGTGGTCAAGGAAACAAGTGCAAAAACAAAATTTAATGGTAATTAAAACAAAAGTATGTACATGTATACATAACTTTCGCTAACTACAACATTTTTTGACAAATTTTCTTTAAAAAACATACAGATGACAGCTGAAAAAAAGAATTAAGAACTTCCCATGAACTAATGATAAGCTGCCATACTGTTCGCAGTATCTCCTTAGCCTACAATGTTTACAGAATAATGATTGATGAATTGAAATGTACATGGATGGAATATTATTCCAAGATATCATAAATCCAGTCTGATGTGAACCTGTAACATAAATGGATATTAATACAAATTCAATCACATGCTTGTCAAAAATACTATAGAGTTGATAATCAAGGCATTCTTTTAATAGGAGTTGCAATTAGTTTTTTTCTGTCAAATAACTTGTTTTGCACAGCTATTCTAATCCTTAATTTGGACACAAAACTGTCATGGAATTTTAAATAGCCAGCTAGTACAAGTGGCAAATTTAAATTGCCATTAAGTGCATGTGGCAAGTTTGCCAAGTATTTGTTATTGTCATTCAATCACTATTTATTCTTAAAATGCATAGTCGCAAGACAATAAACAGTACTATAAAAACAATTACAAACATAAAAACTTTCACTTGTCACACTATACTATCAATAAACTCCAGCAGCAAATATATATACAGTTTAACTTATCATGTCCAGAGAGCCATATTTCTATACCTAAACTGTCCTCAAGATCAGGAAAACATGAATTGAAAATTTTAGTTCAATTGGACAATGAGGGGGGGTAGGACCTTTATCGGGACTCCGGGATCGGGTGTTTTTAAGCTTGGGATTTCTGGATTGATCCTTTCGAGATCCGGGAATTCTTTTTTCGAATTTCAGGATGTCGGGATTTAAATTTCTTTAAATTTGGGACCTCGGGATTTCATGTTTTTAAGCCCGGGATTTTGGGATCAGGACCCCCCCCCCCCCCCCCCTAGACAATCAAAGACTTATATTTAAATTTCTTTAAATTCGAGACCTCAGGATTTCATGTTTTTAAGCCCAGGATTTCGGGATCAGGACCCCTCCGACCCCCCCTAGACAATAAAAGACTTATATACATTTGAAAAAAAGCCTTGTGGAAGTCCTTATCATTCTTCAGAAGGAATGGGCTTGTTTCGCCAATTGATACAGTTTTGATTTTTTGGCTTTTGTCAGATCTTTTCATTTTCCTTATAAAAACAAGAAGATGTGGTATAATTGCCAAAGAGACAACTCTTCATAAGAGGCCAAATGACATAGAAGTTAGCAACTATAGCTCATCATAGGGCATTCAACAAATAGCAAAACTCATACTGCATTCTAAGTTATAACATGCCCCAAAATGATTCAAATGAGAAAACTAATGGCCTGATTTGTGTACAAAACAATAAACTAAAAACAAATATGATATACAGCATATTTTTTTTATTGTTCCTTGCTTTATGCAATTCATTATCATTTATTTTTTTCATTCTATATCTTAGTATATGTCTAAGAGATCCAAACATGCAAAATGACTTATTTAATCCAATGTATTAATATCACACCACTGTGCAGTATCTTATTTTGCAAAATGGTACTAGACTTACAATACTGGAGAGCTGGTAGCCATAGGTACCTAACATTAGCATTAAATATTGAATGAATGGCAGCAAGGCCTTCTTCAGATGCCAATCCTTCTAGGGTGTTTTGGTCTCTGAGGTGGAATCTTTTCCTATCAGAATACCATGGTTGAACACCTTCATTGCTAGACCGCAACTATTGGTTAGTCAAGGATTAAAAGTTAAGCAGATTTTCTAAAATAGTTTAAAGCTAGTATTGAAAAATTTGCTGTTTCAGAATCTAAAGGATTTTGGGTAATTTCAGTGTTCGTATATTAAAATACCTTTACATCCATTGTTTAAGATATCATTAACCAATCAAAAAATTTCTGTGTATGCTTATGAAGATATCATCCAGAATGCATTAGATTCTGAGACACCAAATTTGATGAAAAATTTAAAAAAATGGTTTACAATGTTAAATTGTAAGACAAAACATCAGTAAATTGGTCAGGTTATGAACTAGTGCACATTTTATGTGAAGAAAATCTTACAAGTTAAATCAAAATAGGTATGTTACTAAAATGGTATGAAGTTATAATCGTACTTGTGATGGACTTCAAAACCTTGGAAAAGAAAACACTAAAACCTAATGTCAAAATGTTCTTTGAATGTGAGATGCTGAAAATCTTACTCTGAAGATAATTTCTACAGATGCATGCTTACAGTACTGCAAAGATCTGTGGAGAATATATATAAAATAATACTTATATTAATAATATATTTTTGTTTTCCCATTATGACCATCTTTTTTCCACACAAACAAAGCCCATTAGCTAATCATGCTAATGCTCTCTACGAAAGTACTCCATTTTTCATATAGATTTTACAAGAGTTTAATATTCATCCTTAAATCAATAAAAAAAACTTATATGGCCTGAGTCTTAAAATCTAAAAACAAAAAACAAAATTTAACTGTATGCATTATGAAAACTTTTATAAAATGCAATTTTTTCTTTCTTTCAATTTTCATAAAAAAATCTAATGAATCTGAATACTACTGATATTGACCTTGGCCATAAAGTTTTCTAATCACAATTTTAGAATTTTAGGACTCCAAGCTATGTTATAACTGAAGATCATAATAACAACTGCAAACCTTAGCACTATTACTGCATGAATCATTCAATAGGTTAATCAGGCCACCCTTAAGAAATTCTTTGTCTGATGTTGCCTATCCATGCCTTGTAAGGTTAGGTAGGTAGCTAGGGATTTTATTTATTTTTTTTCAGGCCAAGAACATAAGTTACATGTTCAAAACAAGAAAACGATGTTAGAGCAGGAAAAATCTTTAAATAAAAAATATTTGAAATGATCTGTCATAAAATTTTTCGGGTAGGCTGCTTTTAAGGTGGGTAGATAGGCAACATCAAACAATTTAAATTTCATTCTTGGCCTCAGTCGTACCACTTAACTAAAGAGAATACATGCTGTATATAAATACATGAAACAATAACTGAATGAATTTTTAAAAATAGTCAGAAAGAGAAAAATCTATTTGTGAAAACTGGAGTACTTTCTTTGCAAAAAAAAATTTGTTTTAAAAACTTACAATATTGCAGAGCAGGAAGCCAAAGATATCTAACTCGCGAGTTCATTATAGTGTTAATGGCCGCCAAACCTTCCTCAGACCGTATAGCTGGAAGTGTTGTCATTTGTGAACCTCGTAGACTAAACCTTTTTCTATTGCTAAACCAAGGCTGAAATCCATCATTATAAGCACGCACCTGTGTTAATGGGTCAAGGATTAATATCTCCTTATTAGTTATTACTAAATGAAAATAAAATGTGAATGATTTTTTGAAAATGAGGCTTGACTGATAGTTATGCAAGTACATTGTATTGTGAGATTATGGAAAAAAGCATGTGCTGGCTAACCACTACAACATAAAAGCTATTTAAATAATTTTCATAAAAAGGCGGTATATTTGTTTATAAAAGGGAGGCGAAAGATATCAACGGGATAATAAAACTCGAAAACGAACTGACAAGGCCATGATTTACAAGTTAGTTGAAAGCCTTCTTATAAAATTTTTAATTAATTATTTATATTATTGCAACAAACACAATTACTATATTGTTATTTAAAAGGGTCAAGGTCATTTGGCTATTACTACTTTCCACATTTACTATAATTTTCATCATTTTTGCTTCAAATTGCTGAAAATTTCTGCATTCACGTTGAAATCTGTGCTGTAAAACTACATAAAAGCTCCATTCTCAAGTGCAGTGTAGATCAATTTCAATATATGCAAATCCTAGGTGCAGTGTAAATCAGCAACTACAAGCAATGACTAAATTTCAAAATAAACAAAAAATAAATGAATAAGCTTAACATAATGTGTCAGTGATGAAATAATCATTGATAACAGTGGGACAGAAAATATAACTTCTATTAAAACAGGATCAAAACTCTGGTAATATGGCTTCATCATGGCCAAGTAATCCCTCTCCTCACACCCCCTCCCCATCCACACCTCCAAGTAAAATGGCTGACAGGATTATTTCTTTGTATTTACTAGGAAGACAAATAATCTGTTTAGCTAGAACAGCTAGCTAGCTAGAGTATTTGTACTGTGACAAAAGTAAGACTGCTTTTTTTATCAAAACTTTTTCTGTATGAAATCTTTGTTTATACAAAGTTTTAAAAATTGATATAAAGAGTCAGTGTCTTATGGAAAAATCTTTCTTCAATGTTATCACCCAATCTAGAAAACAAGAATGGTTCCACTGTTTACAATTATATGCCTGTGTCCATTGGTACAAGATTTAAAAATATTTCAACAAAAAGAACTACTAAGGCCACACCAGTCTGATTTTAGTACACAGTGTTACAAAAATTGTGTATTTAGAGATTACGTCAGTTGATTCCTGAAAAAAAAGTTATATCTTTAATACAGCTGTAGAAAAATACATCAAGTTTCTGTATATAAACCGAAGATCACAAATCAAATTGGTGTGGCCTAAATGCATGTTCATACTGTGCTTACTAGTGAACATCCTTGCCATGTTTTCCTAATATGAAAGGTTTATTTGGAATAACATCTAATTAAGTAAATTGAGAATTATTGCATTTTTTAATGGAAAAAGGTTCAACATAATGAGCAATTTGCATCAAATTTTTATTATTTCTTTTAAATATAAAAGTATAAAATTTATGTATTTAACTCCGGATCCATGTTGGCTCAAAATTTTTTTTCCACATTTAATTTCTAGTTTCACAGTACTGGATCAAAAAAGAAACCCACTTAAAAAAATATGTTGTGTAATACATAATGGCAGAAATGTATTCACATTAGGTAATGTTGGACAATAAATGACTGGCTATTTCAAGTTCTTGCATTTGAATTTGAATAATTTGAAAAAAATGATGTCTTTTAAAAAAAAATATATATATATATATATTTCGACCGGCTAGTCAAATGCATTTTGTTAAAATATACTTTTTCACTTTTTTGGTCTTTTGGAAAATGTTGTTTGTGCTGTATTTAGACCCCTCTACCAAGAAATTTGTTTTGCATACACACGTATAAAAATTGCGGTTTTTATCCAACGCAATCATAGGTTTGAACGTTGTTTTCAATTTAGACTTGTATATAAATATATATGGTAATTGCAATTGCCCATTTCAAGTTTTCTCCTTTTTATGTTTTTTCCTATATATATACATAAATGCTCAATAAAAAAATCACAGGCAAAAACCTATAATGCAACACACCCTGCCACCATAATGTATATTAGAGGGATATTACAAATTGATTTAAGGATACAAAATGTGTTCCTATTTCATGATCTGCTAGGCATCTAATACCCTGTTCCCTTAAGAAGTTGTTGTCTGTGGAATTCTTAATCCAGAATGAGTAGTTGCGGGCCTCTGGTCTATTGTGTTTACAGTGGGGTCCAATCCACATCATGCGAGCACTGAAATTAAATCAAGTCTACTGTAAGCATGGAAAGATGTACATGTAGCTTATAAAGAAAATATTTTCATTTACATTTTTCCAGTTGAATTTTCATGAAAATGTGATTTTTTTAAATATCTTTGTGATGGTCTAGTAGGAAGTACATGTAAGTGTCTGACAGATCCCAAAAGTGCTCACATAATACAACTCATCACCTTTACCCTGCTGAACAAATATAAAGTTATTCCTTTTTATAGCATCTGAGAAAAATGTGACAGAAATATTTGTTGAATGAACTGACAGACAAAGTGAATGCAATAGAGCAAACTTCAAGAGTAGGTGTTCAATATTTTAAAGGTAAACACTTTTTCTGATTTTGATTTTTTTCATACATTATTTGTATTTTATATTATTACACTGAAAGAGGTTAAAAAAAGGGGGGGAGGTTGAACACTCGCAATACTAGTTTAACCCATTACAATGTTCATATATATATGCCAATCCATAGTCAAAAATCATAATTAGCAGATCTCTATTGCTGAATTTTAGTTGTTTTTTTTTAGAATTTTTTTGTGTTTGTCAATGGTGTCAAACACCTTTATACATGTACATATCCTGTATTAATATTTACAATGTCACTTATATGTGGAGCAGGATCTGCTTACCTTTCAGGAGTACCTGAGATCACCCCAAGTTTTTGGTGGGGTTCGTTTTTCACAGTCTTTAGTTTTCTACGTTGTGTTATGTATACTGTTGTTTGTCTGTTTGTCTTTTTCTTTTTTAGCCATGGCGTTGTCAGATTATTTTTGACTTATGAGTTTGAATGTCCCTTTGGTATCCTTTGTCTCTTTTTTATAGTACTATCATTGGGGTGATTGACATCATAGAGATGCAATAAGCTCTCCTTTTTATAAATAAAAACTATAATAGGGCTTTCTATAAAATATCAATATTGGGGAAGAGGGAAGAGGTAAAAAGGCACATGTGGTATAAAAATAAATAGTGCCTTATCTCTTATGACACATCTATATCTAGATAAGCCTTAAAACACAAATATGTATTGTATGTTTCAATCTTTTCAGCCTTTTTACTATGTTCATTTTTTTTCATATATTATAATGATAACAATTTAATTCAGTCTAGATTATTAATACATTTGTACTGATATCTATCAAAAGCCATCATTGTAATTTTTCATAGATTTGATCTGGTTAACATGGTTTATTTATTAAACATTATAATAAATTTAATTCTTTAATTCTACTAATCAGCAGTTCTTTTGTTTAATTTCATCAATGTTTAAATCTAAATAGTCTATATCCGCAGAACAAATATTTGATATATACATAAAGGAGGCTATCTAAATACATTTTGTATAAATTTGTGAAATGTATGCATCACAACCTTTCAATCTTTTATGGTCAATTTCATTAGAATGAATGACAGTATGCAAATAACATAAATACAAGCTTTGTTGACAAACATCAAGGGTCTTTTGAATTTCTGTCATTAAACTTTACTTTGACAGAAAATTCAATAAAATTATTGATAAGAAGATTGAAGTGTGTGAATGAAAAATAAATTTTGCTTCTATTAAATTTAAATTTGGAAGACATTATATAATTTTTGTTTGGATATATATAATATGTTTCAAAGTCTACATTTATCTCTGAAAAATTGTTTTCTCACGACATTTATTCAAAAGGACAACATAGACAGGTTAATACATGTACTTATTTTTTTGTGGAAATTTATTAAAATATTTTGGCATATAGGCATATCGGCAATCATATCAGAATCACAACTCATTTTTATTTAAATAATTTTTAAGTGCTGAAATTCAAAAAAGTCAACAACTGGCATGACAAAATGGCAAGAAATATTTTTTTTTCTAATTTTCATGCTTTTTTCACAATTCTCGATCGGTTTGAGAAAAATGTTTCTCATCTCTAGAGAAAACTTTGTTCTCAGCAAATGATTGGTTGAAATTTCATTATGATGTCAAATTTTCTTGGTTTCTTCTGAATTTCCTTAATATTGGTGTCATGAAAAAAGGCGACCATGCCTGATGACGTCACATATAAAGAACACAACTTTCTGCAAATCTTTGAAAAGAAAGGATAAACTTTGTTCTAAAAATCATTAGAAAAACAGATTCCACCACTATGACTTGTGTATTACCATATTTCTCCACTCTCAACATTTAAATTTTAATAATTCAAAAAGCTCAGCAAGCCTTGCGCTTTCAATATTAAAATTTAACTGTCTCGAGTGGAGAAATATTGTAACACACTTGATGCAGTGGTGGAATCTATATATGTGAAAGTTAAAAGTTTCATTAATTACCTGGAAGCTAAATCAGCACACCATACTATACTCATAGCACCATCTAGATTGTTCTCCCTAAGATATTGCTCCAGTATTTGAGTTGCCTCCTCTTTGGTAATCTTATCACCAAACTGTGCTGCAAGGTAATTATCTCCATCACCATATTTCTCCTTAACCGTTTTTAAAATGTACTCAGCTTCACCAAATAAGTCAAATCGGATCTGGTTACGAGCCTTGTTGAATAAATTTTCAATCTCATCCTCTGAACCTTTCAAAACAAATTTTGGTAGTTTTCCAAACTTCAAGAATCTCTCTTTCTGCTCTTCTAAATTAAGAGGACATATGGCAGCTGCAAATTTGATTGGTTGTTTTTCTAAAGTTTTGATTGTAGTGTTTCCAACACGACGTGAATTGAATCTCTTTGTCATGACTATTGCACATAAAAGTCAAGGCAGCATGTGATTGGCACTTCAGTAAAAGAAAAATATCTGTGAAATAAAATGAAATGCTTATCATTAATAAACAAGTTAAATCTGTCCAAATTTCCTAAAATTGCATGAAGGTTTGACAAAGTTATTGATGTCTAAAAAAACTTTAACCACAGACTGAACCTCAATGTTGTTGTCGCTGCCTCTAGGATCGATATGTCTCGCTTTCACGACATAAATGTCGCTGTCTAGAAAATAATAGTATGTTGAATTGAATTCATTTACTTTAAACATAAAAACAAGATAATTAAGAATATAAACTGCGATATGTACAATTCTAAATGAACCTCAGTCACTTAAAGACTTTAAAAAATTCGTAAGGGTTCCGCGGAACCCAGTGTCTCGCCTACTTTTGCTGTTAATCGCAGGCTCAACAAAAATGAGGAAAAAAATAAATAAAAATATTCCTCTCTATACTATCTTTTGATTGTTAGTAGCTTCTGTCCAAGTTTGGTAAAAATCCAGGATAGTTTATAAATCTAATAAATGTTTTAAAAACTTAAACTGCAGACTGTATGTAATGTTAACTGGAAGAAAAACAAAGTCCATTTATAAGTAAAATACGGAAAAAATCAAACAAAATTTTAACAAAATTTCCTTCTAGATACTAGCTTTTAATCATAAACAAGCTTCTGTCCAAGTTTGGTACAAATCCAGGATAGTTTGAGAAAGTTGTTAAAATTTTAAAAACTTTAACCACTGAGTGAATGTAATGTTAACTGGCAGAAAAACTAAGTCCATTTATAAGTAAAATACGGAAAAAATGGATTTTTTTTTTTACAAAATTTACTTCTGGATACTATCTTATGATCATAAACAAGCTTCTTTCCATGTTTGGTAGAAATCCAGGATAGTTTAAGAAAGTTATTAAAATTTCAAAAACTTCAACCACAGAGTGAATGTAATGTTTCTTGGCAGAAAAACTAAGTCCATTTATAAGTAAAATACGGAAAAAATGGAATTTTTTTTTACAAAATTTACTTTTGAATATTATCTTATGATCATAAACAAGCTTCTGTCAAAGTTTGGTAGAAATCCAGGATAGTTTAAGAAAGTTATTAAAATTTCAAAAACTTTAACCACAGAGTGAATATTTGTGGACGCCGCCGACGACGACGCCGACGGAATGTAGGATCGCTATGTCTTGCTTTTTCGACAAAAGTCGAAGGCTCGACAAAAAAGGAAACATTGGATTTAAATCATTTGGTGCCTCCATAGCCACCTGATAGCGCTTTTCGCTAACCTCATCAGAAATGGAAATATTTGAAATCTTGCCGTGTAAAATATAATTTTTTTGGGAATATTGGTGTATTAAACCTGTGACACATACCTGCCAATTTTTATACGCCCGTCAAAATTTTGACAGGACTTATTATGGTATACAAATGTCGTCTGTCCGTCTGTCTGTCCGGTGTAAACATGTCGCACCGTAACTTGAGAATGACTTATCCAAATTTCATGAAACTTATCATAGTTGTTTCTTATGATGGTCAAACGATCTGAATACTTTTTGGTGAAAATAAGATTAAAACTTTTTGAGTTACAGGACTTAGTAACTAAAACAGGTGTGTGGTTTTTTTTTTTCACATGTCGCACCGTATCTCAAAAACAATTTATGATTATTGCTTAAAACTTTACACACTTCTTAGTTATATTAATCTTAAGATCTGTATACTTTTTGGTGATGATTCAAAATTTTATTTTAGAGATATTGAGTATTTTGTTAAAAAAGGGGGAGGGGTTTTTCACATGTCGCGCTGTATCTCAAAAACAATTTATGATTATTGCTTAAAACTTTACACACTTCTTAGTTATATTAATCTCAAGATCTGTATACTTTTTGGTGATGATTCAAAATTTTATTTTTGAGTTATTGAGTATTTTGTAAAAAAAAGGGGAGGGGTTTTTCACATGTCGCGCTGTATCTCAAAAACGATTTATGATTATTGCTTAAAATTTTACACACTTCTTAGTTATATTAATCTAAAGATCTGTACACTTTTTGGTTTTGATTCAAAATTTTATTTTTGAGATATTGATTTTTTTTTTTTAAAAAGGGGGGTTTTCACATGTAGCGCCGTATCTCAAAAACGATTTATGATTATTGCTTAAAATTTTACACACTTCTTAGTTATATTAATCTAAAGACCTGTATACTTTTTGGTTTTGATTCAAAATTTTATTTTAGAGATATTGAGTTTTTTGTAAAAAAAAAGGGGGTTTTCGCATGTCAGGCCGTATGTCAGAAACTATTTATGATTATTGCATAAAAATGCTCAGACAAGATGACGGGTGTATCATGCGTTCATGGCGCAGCTGTTTATTCCAAATCTCCATGGGGGATTTTAAGCGCAAAAGGAGTCAGAATGCTCTTCTTATATTGTCACAAGTGCATGCTTTTAATCTACTACTATCATGTATATTGTTTGAATGAGCATTTATGTGCTTTTGAAAATACACTTTTAACTAATTTGAATGCCTGTTTTGAGGTGTTCAGTTTATATAATAAAGAATTTCAAAATTCAGGTCAACTCCTCTCATCATTGCTCATGGGGGAAATCCCCAAAAAATCGTGAAGGCTGGCAGACCTGTCTGTGTGACATGTCTGACTTTTATGATGCATTCTAAATGACTTTCGCACCTTGAGTGGTTTCACCCGGAGAATCAGTTAATAACTCATGAATGTAAAGATCTAAATAATTATATTTAACAGAATGTCAATATCCCACATGTCCCAGTTATTTCAATAATGGAATAAAGTATCAATACAAACTTATTACAGACCTTATCATATAATTAAGGTTTCCTTTATTGCTAAATGTTAAAGAAATCAATTTGTAATCAAAAGTTGTCAATTTTGCTCGTTTGAATAACTTTATTAAATTCACTTTATTGTATTCATATGAATTAGAACGAATTTTTCATAAGAAGTTTTATACAATGTATAAGGTCGTTAAAAATATCTGTTGTCTTTGTTATGATTAATAGCACATGTACAAAAGTATGCTGAACTAGTATACATATTTGTTTAGGGGCCAGCTGAAGGACACCTCCGGGTGCGTGAGTTTCTCGCTGCATTGAAGACCCATTGGTGGCCTTCGGCTGTTGTCTGCTCTATTGTCGGGTCGTTGTCTCTTTGACACATTCCCCATTTCCATTCTCAATTTTATTGTTCCTATATATAAACAGAAAAGTGGGTCGCTGCTTTCAGCATACAAGCTACATGTAGTAAATACAATTCACAGTTTCTGTTTGACAAGCAATTTACTAAAAAGTATAGTACTAAATAGTGATATAGGAAAGTGGGACGCTCACTCATTGACAATAAATAAACAGAAAGTTGGCCATGACATTGTCTATTGACCTGCATGCATAACACCTAATGATGGACCATAGAGCATTCAAATAGAAGAAGTAACAAAAACAGGACAAAGAACTGCTGTCTTTGTCATGGCTAATTGCACATGTACAAATATATTTACACAGAAAATGTGATTGTTTTCTCTTTGACATGCAATTTACTAAAAAGTGAAGTGCTAAAAAAGTGATATAGGAAATTAAGTGAACACTATCTCGGTAGTATGAAATAGACAGAACTGGGTCATTTGACCTGCATTTCTTTTCTTTCAGCTCTTTCTTTCCAAGGTTCATGGCATATTTTAGTGAATTGTTGATTGACATTGATGTTATAGCTGCTGTATCATCAGCATTGGTATTGTCTATTTCTTCTTCAGATGGTATTTCTGCAACCCTCCTATTTCTGTATTGGTATTCAGTCTCTGTGGACCTTGTCTTACGCTCTACTGTTTACAACATGACCAGCTTCTTAAATTCAGATAGCACTTGTATGGCTCCCGTAATTTATGCAAAGTTTCCTTTTAATCATTTGATGTGCAGCTCTGCTCGAGGTCAACACGATTGCAATGTCTACGATTATGCAGGTAGAACTGATAGGATATCCAGGTACACTTGAAATATGTATAAAACCGCAATATTACCTGCACTGGGACTTGAGAAACGGCTGTAAAATAACGTGTCGCTCGCTGAAAATTCAGAAATGTCATTTGTTTAGGAATAAAATTTTCAAATCTTACCAGTTTCAGACATTGCTTAATCCCCTCCCTGACATATATGTATCCCCATTTTCATGTGTAATCCTAAGATTCATTTACGTTAACTGAGCGCCGCCATATCTAAATAAAAAGGTAGCCAGGGATATTAGTGACGTATCGATTATTCGGAGGTTCATTTCAAACCGGAAGTTTTTTCCAAAAGGTGATAAACTCCGAGATAACCGAAGGTTTAGTTTGGCGAAGTTTTTGGACCCACGTTCTTTTTCAGAATACAGAATTCTTTTTGGACAAGTCACGAAGTGCAAGCGTCAACAGCCGCAACTCGAAAAAGTAAATAACACATTTATCAATTTGTACTTTAAATTTTAACCCAAAGATATCAATTGATTGCACTTTTTGATTGAAATGGTAGAATTTAAGAAAAAGGGGGAGACTTGTCCAATTTATATAAAGCTAGTCCAGATAAATGACGTCTTCTAGAGCTTCAGAGTTTTTTGGGAGATTATATCCACGATTTCCCTTCTTGTAATTGATTTTATATGTAGTTGCCAACTACAGTTGCTTGTGAGTTGTTATCTCGCTTTGCTCTTTTAACTCATGATTGTTTAATTACATGCATACAGATAAAAACTGCATCATATAAACTTAACGTAGCAAATCACAAAGTGTACGTTAATTTTTTTTAGCTTATAGTGAACACAAAACAGAGCTGATGGCTTTATCTTTATCAGTCAGGGGTGCTACTTAAACAAGTGATTTCATCATCACTTATTTCTGCATATACATAGTTGTTTTTTCAATGGAATTGTTGTCTTTTTACCAATAAAAAAATCAAGCTTGTGGGAAAAATATCAAGAAAATGTTATAAACACTTATTAAAGTGATTACATTTTAACTTCTAAAATTACTTGTTTCAGTGATTTTAAAAAGTCTGTGTGAAAATTTTTAATATTTCACAGCCAAAATCACTCGAGGGAGTGATTCTGAAATCACTTGTTTAAGTAGTACCCCTGACTGTTTATTGCATATATATGTAAGACTCAGATCAATGTCTGGTCTCTAATAGACGTGTGTTCCTCAAATCGACGTCAGATGTCTAAATCTGACGTCATATTAAAATAAGATTCCAAATCGACAGCCAATTTTATGCCTCTATAACAGGGCTCATGCTACCAGGCGACTAGGGCGAAGAAGTCGCCTTACCGTCCATCACTTCGCTTTGCCTGACCCCCAAAAGCGAAAACAAGTCGCCCTGTTGTTTACGATACTCGCTTTCAGTCGCTTTCGTCATCGGCAATATTCAATTTTTACCAAGTCGACGAAACAGCAATTTTCATTTAAAAGTAAAATAATTCCAGGCATAACCGATTTATTTTCTTCAAAAAAGAGGTTAAAGCAGTGATTTTTAAGCTGGTGGCCATGGCATGTTATTTCATAAAAACAATTTGTTATCACTTCCGGTACTTGTTACACGAGAACGTACATCAAATCATTCTAACTTTCGGCAAAATAAGTTATTACTTCATTAGAACTTGATGAAATTTGCCTGAAGTAAA
The DNA here is from genome assembly GCF_021869535.1 of Mytilus californianus. Taxonomy (NCBI): domain Eukaryota; kingdom Metazoa; phylum Mollusca; class Bivalvia; order Mytilida; family Mytilidae; genus Mytilus; species Mytilus californianus. Next base: position 17,035,264 of record NW_026262626.1, read on the forward strand.
CTTGTTATCCATGTATTGCATTAAAAACGTCATATTCCTTTCCAAATAGCGTGTCAAACATCGTTTATTTTTGTAAATTTTTCTTCGTCCGACATTTAAATTATTGGGCATATCATTGTACAACTACGGATCGGAGTCAGGATTTCATCAGAAACGGACCCTCTATGACCGAAATCCAGATTCTTGCGATAATGACTATGGACGCCTGAATGGGGACTGCTGACAGACAAAAATTGATCCCAAAAGGAAAAATTACGCATTCCACAAGCATTAACATACTTTTGGTTAGATCTTCTTGATTAATGTATATATTTCCATGTATATGCATTGTTTCAATTTATAAGTTAAAGTTGCACAACTCTGGGACTATTACACTAATAAAATCATATTATGTCCAAGCTTAACTGTTAAATTTATATATCTTTTTAATGAGAAATAATTAATTTCATGAACATGATAACAGAGTAGTTTTTTTTAATTGAATTTTAATTTTTTTTATTGCCAGATATTTAATTGTTTTTTATGACAAGAGAACTCATTTGATTGTGCAACTAGATATGATAAAATTAAACAACTTTAAATTTGAACAATGACTTTAATCATGTTATTTGTATAACCAGGTACAAATTGAACAATATAAAAAAGATAAGATACATATGGCCCTTAATGTATTATAGTAAAATTCAAACATTGTAGCCCCGCTTTCTCTTCTCTTTCAAATCTCACCACTTCTCCCTCTCAATTTCAAAAAGAGAAGTCACTTCTCCCTATGATTCTGAAGTAGTGTGAGCCCTGCCCTCTGATCAATGTCTTTTTTGTTGTTTTCAAATCTACGTCCAATTTTTGTCATTTCTAATCAGGGTCCGTTTTATGGACTTGCCGCAATGACGTTATTACTTTATCAAATCGACGCCGTTGATGGCTTCAACAATGGAACAAGACACCTACATTATGAAGGATATGTTTTGGAGAGAAAAAGGAAAAAAAATATTAAGTAAAGATCAAAAGGCCGAGACAATTTTGGCCAACATGTCGTATTATATTGAATATCCAAAGCAAAGGAACAAAACTGCAAATGAGGACCTAAAAATGTTATAACAGAATTCAAACTTGGATTGTCCGAGAGAGTTGTGAAGACTGTTCTAATTCAATATTTTTACGACCAAGATACAAATTCAATGTTTAGAAAATCTGTTGATTTAAATGTTCACCAAAGGAGATGCGTAAGTAAAATTGAGTTAGTGGATAAGATAAAAGAAAACCACAAGAAAGACCACAGAAAAGCTGATACAATCTACGAAGCGCTTAGGACCACAGTGTTCCTGTTTTAAGAGAAACAGTCAAAACAAAGTCATTACGATTCGTAATGTATACAAACAATAAGTTTCTTAAAACAGCTTCACATAATGACAAAACGATACAGATGATATAAATAGAGATCAATCTAATAACAATAATTGTGCGTCAGATAGAAATCAACCTTAAGCAAATGAATATCAATACATCTGTTACTTATTTCGGATTTAAAAAATCTCTATGGAAAGTCTGTAAACGGATTTGCTCCACCAACGATACTGTAAAAAGGCGACTACAAGAACTTCGCGGTCACCTAAAAAATCTGGGCTACAAAAGAAAAGACATTGATAAAGGTTTCTCTTGAGCTAACAACATCAGCCGAGATGAACTTTTACAATATAAAGACAAAAAGGTCAACAAGAGAGTGCCGTTTGTGCTGACTTACCATCCCAAATTTGACAAGTTATCACACCTAATCCGCGAAAATTGGAAAGAAATCGAAAAACATCCTAAAGTATCCAAAAGCTTCCTGAGCCACGTGCACCTGTACTGGCTTTCTGTAGGCCCCAAGGCTTACAGACTTGCTGGTGAGAGCTGATTTATCCTCTAAAACAGGCTCTTCGTCTGTGGGCTCTTGCAAGGGATGCGGAAACAAACGATGTCTGACTTGCAAACAAATACTGAATACCCAGACTTATAACAGTCACTCCACTGGTATGGAATACACCATATTTTGCAATGTTAATTGCAAGACTACAAATGCTGTGTATCTTCTGCAGTGTAAATGTGGTAAACAGTATGTTGGCAGGTCAGAACTGCCATTTCACAAACAAATGAACGGCCTTCATAGTGACTATGAATGCAAGCCAGACCTTCCTCTCAGTCGACATTTGAGATCCCCTGGCCACACTTTTAGGCAGATCTCAATCGACTGACCATTACAATCATAGACCACAACACTGCTTGGTCTAGGGAGGATAGACTCACTCGGGAAAGATTTTGGATAAGAAAATTAAAAACTGTGGCTCCAAATGGGATAAATGAAAGGTGTAGGTCTAATTCGCGTAGTGCTTTTCATTTGGGTTATATTACATATTACTACACAGTCTCTGTTGCTATTCCTTTACCTTTGTCAACTCTAAAATTCTTGTATAATACCAGTTTAAATTGCAGGGTCCTATTCATTTGGGATGTACAAGTACGCAGTCACGTTCAATTACCCCGGTACTCAACTTTTGTCAAAATTTATTATTATCTTTTTTAAATCATTATCAAACTGCTATTTATTTGGGATGTTTAAATAAGCAGCCTTTGTTGTAATTACTTTACCATTGTCAAATTTGAAATATTATACCAGCTTAGATCGGTCAGTGCTGTTCATTGGGAATGTATTTCCACGCAGTCGTTGTTGTAACATCTTAACTGTCATCACCTTTGAAATTTTAGAATTGTATCAGTTCATATCCCACATTACTATTTTATTTGAAGCATATCTATGCAGTCTCTGTTGTGAATAGCTATATAACCTATGTCATTTTACAAGCGTTTTTGTGTTCGGTTTTAATTGTTTTAATTGTATAAATTTCAAGATTGTTATAGTTAAATCAGAATAGATTGATATGATTCATTTTACATCATAATCATACTGATGAAGGATATCTGTTATCCGAAATATTTATAGATAATTACATTTAATGTTTTCATTTTTATACGACCGCAAAAAAATTTTGTGGTCGTATATTGGTATGACGTTGGCGTCGTCGTCGTCATCGTCGTCCGGCGTCGTCGTCGTCGTCCGAAGACACATTGGTTTTCGCACTCTAACTTTCATGACTTTAGTTTAAGTGAATGGATCTTTTTGAAATTTGACCATAAGGTTAAATACCACAAAAGGAAGGTTGGGATTGATTTTGGGGGTTATGGTACCAACAGTTAAGGAATTAGGGGCCAAAAAGGGGCCAAAAATAAGCATTTTCTAGTTTCCAGACAATAACTGTGGAACAGTGTATGGATCTCTCTGAAATTATACTACAAGTTTCAATACCACAAAGGGATGGTTAGGATTTGCTTTGGGGGGTTATGGCTCAAACCGTTTAGGAATTAGGGGCAAAAAAGGGGGAAAAACAAGGTTGTCCTGGTTAATGGACAAATACTTTAGTACAAAACATAATTTAAAGCAGTGTAAGGGAGATAAATCAAATACATCATTGAAATTATCTCCCTTACACTGCTTTTGAATTATGTATAAAGTAATGGTTAATGAACAATAAAGATAATTTAAAACAGTGTAAGGGAGGTAATCCAAATACAACGTTTTGGTTACTTCCCTTACACTGCTTTTAAATTATGTTTAAAGAAATGCATATTTATAAAGGAAGACCAGTAAAAATATCTGCAAGTATTGCATCTTTTTTTTTTACAAAAAAATCCATATGAAAGATTTGACACTATATTTTTAATTCTATTATAAAATAGATTAAGTTAGCACTATGGTAAATTTAAATGGGTAATTATGGTTGCCAACTCCATTGGAAATTTGAATTGAGATTATGACCATATCTTCAGGGAAAGAATTTTTTGGGGGAAAAAAGGGGGGGGGGGATAAAAAGAAATTGTGGGGGGTCATTTTTTTCTCATTTCAGATTTCAGAAATTAAAAAGAATTATTCTTCAAATATTATTTTTTTTTCAAATTTCAAATATTGAAAAATTTCAAGAAGTAATCTTTAATTGCACAGTATGGCCCATTAGATTTGTAAAATCTTTGATCACATTTATTTATTTGTTATGACGAATCTAACAGTGTATTTAGATTTTTAATTTTGGGTCCAGTTTTCAAATTGGTCTACATTAAGGTCCAAAGGGTCCAAAATTAAACTTTGTTTGATTTTAGCAAAAATTGAATATATGTGGTTCTTTGATATGCTGAATCTATACATGTAGTTAGATTTTTGATTTTTGGCCCAGTTTTCAAGTTGGCCCAAATTGGGGTCCAAAATTAAACTTTGTTTGATTTCAACAAAAATTGAATATATGGGGTTCTTTGATATGCTGAATCTAACCATGTATTTAGATTTTTTATTTGTGGACCCCGTTATCAAATTGGTTCATATTGAGGTCAAAAGGGTCCAAAATTAAACTTTGTTTGATTTCATCTAAAATTGAATTATTGGGGTTCTTTGATATTCCAAATCTAACTGTGTATTTAGATTTTTAATTTTGGGTCCCGTTTTTTAAATTGGTCTTCATTGAGGTCCAAAGGGTCCAAAATTAAACTTAGTTTGATTTTAACAAAAATTGAATTCTTGGGGTTCTTTGATATGCTGAATCTAAACATGTGTTTAGATTTTTGATTATGGGCCCAGTTTTCAATTTGGTCCAAGTTGGGGTCCAAAATTAAACTTTTTTTGATTTCAACAAAAATTGAATATATGGGATTCTTTGATATGCTGAATCTAACCATGAATTAAGATTTTTTATTTGTGGGCCCCACTATCAAATTTGTTCATATTGAGGTCAAAAGGGTCCAAAATTAAACTTTGTTTGATTTCATCAAAAATTGAATTATTGGTGTTCTTTGATATTCCAAATCTAACCGTGTATTTAGATTTTTAATTTTAAGTCCCGTTTTTTAAATTGGTCTACATTAAGGTCCAAAGGGTCCAAAATTAAACTTAGTTTGATTTTAGCAAAAATTGAATTCTTGGGGTTCTTTGATATGCTGAATCTAAACATGTGTTTAGATTTTTGATTATGGGCCCAGTTTTCAAGTTTGTCCAAGTTGGGGTCCAAAATTAAACTTTGTTTGATTTCAACAAAAATTGAAAATGTGGGGTTCTTTGATATGCTGAATCTAACCATGTATTTTGATTTTGGACATTGGACCATAATAGGTAAATTAAAAAAATTCAAGTTCTTAGACCACATTCTTTCTGTGTCAGAAACCTATGCTGTGTCAAATATTTAATAACAATCCAAATTCAGAGCTGTATCAAGCTTGAATGTTGTGTCCATACTTGCCCCAACTGTTCAGGGTTCGACCTCTGCGGTCGTATCAAGCTGCGCCCCAGCGAAGCATTTTATTTAATATTGGTGTTGTTTTGTACACTTTTTAGGTGTTTATATAATTTATTTATTGTGTACATGTATCGTTACTTGTAACGATCCAGCGCCCTCGTAAGAAAGATCGTTGACTAATATCTACCGGTAGACGTCTCATATATATATATATTTGCAATCGCCATGGCAGTCAGCAGGGTTTAAGAACATCTGTGTTCGAGCTGATAGTCAAATGCGTTTTGTTAAAATATACTTTTTCACTTTTTTGGTCCTATGGAAAATGTTGTTTGTGCTGTATTTAGACCCCTCTACCAAGAAATTTGTTTTGCATGCACATGTATAAAAATGAAATTGTACCACAAGGTTCCGTACCTCAAAAGGGAGGTTGGAATTGATTTTGGGGGTTATGGCCCAAACAGTTTAAGAATTAGGGAACAAAAAACAAGGATTTTCTGGTTTCCAAACAATGACTTGAGTACAAATCTATGGATCTTTATGAAATTGTACCACAAGGTTGAATACCCAAAAAGGTAGGTTGGGATTTAATTTGGTGTTATGGCCATAACAGTTTAGGAACAGTCTGCACCAAAATCTTTTCCAACTTAACTAGTCCAAAGACCAATATTCCCACAATTTTTTTATGTGTTGAAACAAACATTTGCAAATACTTACTAGTCTGAATAAAATTTTACTAGTCTTGGGCTTCGGACTAGTGGCTAACGGTGCAGACTGAATTAAGGACCAAAAACAATATTGTTTTAATACTTTGTACAAATTACTTATTTCTTGACCAATTTCAATGGGGTTTAATTCAAAGTCTTGAATTTTTGGGGTTCTTTAATTTACTGAATCTAACCGTGTGTTTAGATTTTGGGCCCTGTTTTTAAATAGGTCCATATTGAGGTCCAAAGGGTTCAAAATAAACTTTGTATGATTTCAATAAAAATTGAATTATTGATGTTCTTTGATATGCTGAATCTAAACTTGTATTTAGTTGTTTGTCTCACCTTGACGAAGTCAAAAAGCGAGACATAGGTATGCTGTTTCCAGCGTCGGCGTCGGCGGCGGCGTCAACAATGTATTAGTTTGTGATTAGGTCTAGTTCATGGTGAACCACTAGTGGTAGGTCAATGATATTTGGTATGCAGTTGTATTAGCATTGGCACATCTCATTACCATGGAAATTGATAATTTGGCCCCGCCCCCTCAGTCAAGGTCTATTGACTTTGAAACTTTTCATAGTTTACATGTATTAGTTTATGATTAGGTCAATTTATGGGGAACCACTAGTGGTAGGTCAATGATATTTGGTATGCAGTTGTATAAGCATTGGCATATCTCATTTCCATGGAGATTATTTGGCTCCGCCCCCTTAGTCATGGTCTATAGACTTTGAAAATTTTGCTAAGTTAACATGTATTAGTTTGTGATTAGGTCAGTTCAAGGGGAACCATTAGTGGTAGGTCAATGTTAATAGGTGCTCAGTTGTATAAGCATTAGCACATCTCATTTCCATGGAGAATATTTGGCCCCACCCACTCAGTCATGGTCTATTTACTTTGAAACTTTTGCTTAGTTTGCTCATGTTATATATACTTGTATTAGTTTGTGATTAGATCAGTTTAAGATGAACTGCTAATGTTAAGTCAATGATATTTGGTATGCAAATTTATTGGCATTTGCAAGAATCGTTTCCATGGAGATTATATAGCCCCACCCCTGATCATGGTTCATTTACTTTGAAACTTTTACATAGTTTACAAGTTAATGTTTGTGTTTAGGTTTGTTTAAAGGGAACGACTTATAATAAGTCAATGGTATTTGGTATGCAGTTGTATTAGCATTGGCACATCTCATTTCCATGGAGATTGTTTAGCCATGTTCCTTCAGTCATGGTTCATTGACTTTGAATATTTGCATAACTTACATGTTAAAGTATTGCTATTTTAATTTCAACATTTGCATTATCAATCGATTCTTTGCTATGCTGAAATTATCTAACCATGTATTTAGATTTTGGATTTTAAGAGTCCCTTTTTTAATTTGGTGCACATTTAGGTCCAAAGGGTCCAAAATTAAACTTTGAAAGGATTTTGGCCCCATAATCAATTTCGTTAACATTGAAGTCCAAAGGGTCCAAAATTACACTTTTTGTTTGATTTCATCAAAAATTGAATTCTTGGGGTTCTTTCATATGCTGAATCTAACAATGTATTTTATAAGATTTTGGATATTGGACAATAATTGGTAAATGTCTAATTTCAAATTGTTAAGTTCTCAGACCACATTCATTCTGTGTCACAAACGTATGCTGTGTCAAATATTTAATCACAATCCAAATTCAGAGTTGTATCAAGCTTGTTGTGTCCATACTTGCCCCAACTGTTCAGGGTTGGACTTCTGCAGTAGTATCAAGCTGTGCCCTGCAGAGCATTTTATTATGTTATGACATCAGTGTTCAACTTTTTGCTTTAAAACATGTGAAAACTTTGAAAATTGAGGGCATAGGAAACAGTTACAAGGATGGATAATAATGCATCCACATTTAACGTTTTGTTTTCGCAGATATTGCTAGTAATAAGCTTTCAAAATCACCAACATCATCATCAAATCGGTTACATGAATTTGAATATATTTACAAAGGAAAAACAGACATGTTGTTAATTTAAGCAAACAAAGACCTTAACTTTTTTATCATCAATAATTCTTATATGACAGTAATTTGTATATAGGATTTGATGTATGGCAGGAATAGCTGAACAAGAATTTCAAGGCAAATTCATCGAGAGATCTTCCGTATCATATACTCTTAACATGTAAAAAATATTTGTAAATTGTCACCAAAAGCAGAAAGTTCTGATTTCATGAAACTGATTGATTTTTACAGAAATCAGACTTTGTAATTTAATTTTATTTTTTAACCAGATTTTCGAAGGAAAAATCAGTTATTTATTTGGGGATGTACGGCGGGGGCGGCTGCCGTTCAATAACATGAAAACGCTATGACTAAATTTGTTCAAATTTAGATATGTTGTTTTTTATATATACAATTATGATCCCAAGTTGAATATGCAATGTACTTTAAAGCAGTGTGTAGTCTGAAAACTGAGGACATTAATCCCATTGTATAATTTCAGTTCATCATGGATGATGATGCTCCCCAGTTATCTGCCCATACATTAGCAGCTTTACAAGAGTTTTATACAGAACAGAACAAACAAGAACAAACTTTGATTGAAGCTCAACAAGGAAATTTAAAGGAGCTAGAAATATCAGAAGATTGGGTATGATTTTACACTGACAAATGGTTTCATTAGTATTATTGCCACAAACTTACATTGTCATTATGGGCAATTATCTAATTATGTGCAATTAATTTCAGGTTGGCAGGAAACTTGGTATGACCTTTTGGATTTCAATGAACGTAATCTATGTATTACTGGTAAATTAGGGATTTCGTTACCACAAATTACTTAAAACCTTTACTAAATTCTTCCATAGATACAAAGATTTGGTTTTGAAGTTTGAAGTACCCGTAGAAAACTTATTTCAAATGGGATAGCACATACTAATTTTTACGGAGATGTTGTTTACCTAGCCCAGAAATTTAGATACAATCTGGGTTAACATGGTTAACTAATCGATCATTTCAATAAACTTATTCTAAATGATTATCAATTCAACATTTTTATTAGATCTTTGAATATTGTTTTTATTAGCTTACCTGGCCAAAAGGGCCAAGTGAGCTTTTCTCATCACTTGGCGTCCGTCGTCCGTTAACTTTTACAAAAATCTTCTCCTCTGAAACTACTTGGCCAAATTTAATTAAACTTGGCCACAATCATCATTGGGGTATCTAGTTTAAAAAATATGTCCAGTGACCCGGCCAACCAACCAAGATGGCCGCCATGGCTAAAAACAGAACATAGGGGTAAAATGTAGATTTTGGCTTATATCTCTGAAACCAAAGCATTTAGAGCAAATCTGACATGGGTAAAATTGTTTATCAGGTCAAGATCTATCTGCCCTGAAATTTTCAGATGAATCGGACAACTCATTGTTGGGTTGCTGCCCCTGAATTGGTAATTTTAAGGAAATTTTGCCGTTTTTGGTTATTATCTTGAATACTGTTATAGATAGAGATAAACTGTAAACAGCAATAATGTACAGCAAAGTAAGATCTACAAATAAGTCAAACATGACCAAAATTGTCAATTGACCCCCTTAAGAAGTTATTGCCCTTTATAGTCAATTTTTTACAATTTTCATAAATTTTGTAAATTTTTGTAAATTTTTACAAAATATTTTCCACTGTAACTACTGGGCCAAGTTCATTATAGATAGAGATAATTGTAAGCAGCAAGAATGTTCAGTAAAGTAAGATCTACAAACACATCACCATCACCAAAACACAATTTTGTCATGAATCCATCTGTGTCCTTTGTTTAATATGCACGTAGACCAAGGGGTATTAATATTGATTGATAATGTTGATACCTGTAATTTGGCATTCCACATGGTCAAGGTAGATGTTTGATGTGTACTGATGGATATTTAGTCTGAGATACATTATTTTTATACATCCGTTTACGGGACGTATTATGGTATACTGTTGTCCGTCGTCCGTCTGTCCGTCCATTCGTCTGATATGAAGTATTTCATCCGTTTCTCTTGTCAGTATGATTTTTAGGCTTTTAATTGGTATTATATTAATTAATATAAAAATAAGGAGATGAGGTTAATTGCCAATGAGACAACTATCCGACAAAGTTCAAATGAAGTAGATGTAAGCAATTATAGGCAATTGTACGACCTTCAACAATGAGAAAAACCCATACCGTATAGTCGGCTATAAAAGGACCTGACATAAAAAAAAATATGAAACAATTCAATTGAGAAAACTAACAGCCAAATTTATTACAAAATTTATAACAAAACATAAAAGTATGTTTATATTTTCAGCAATTGAGTCAGTTCTGGTATAATGAGACCACAGCAACAAGATTGGCAGAGGAAGCATTAAGAGCTGTAGGAGAACAAGGGAGGTAAGACAGATTTACATTTTGTGGATTTTGTATAACTGATTTTCCAGCTGTAGTATGAGAGAATGTATAAGATAAGAAATAATGTTTAAAGTTTAAATTAAATTCAAAATCTAATGGAAAATGTGTGACAGAGACATAAAAACTTTCAGTTGTAATTTGAGAGTGTGTAGAAGAAACAAAATAATGTAATAAATTTAGAAAAGCTATTTTTGTTCCATTCAGGTAACAAACTCAACCAGTTCATAATGAGTCCAGATAAAATATATTGATCCATACCAAATTCAATGTAAAATTTTGAGTGAAAACTGTTTTAGATATATTATTCTGAAATAAAAAATAGTTTGAGATATATATTTATTTAGTTATTTTTTGGATCTCCTCACTACCTTATGCCCATGACATAATTGAAGCATGTTTAAAGTATTAATCAGTGGCTATGCCCTGATTCCTTGCTAGTGTCATTTAGAAAATTATTATAAAATAAAAATTTTGTATTTCAGTATAGCTTGCCTAAGTTCTCCAACAGCATACAAGAAATTAAGAGAAATAAAACCAGACTCTGTTTCATTGAAATGTTTAGAATATGACACAAGGTTTCAGGTGTATGGAGATGACTTTCTATTGTATGATTACAAAGAACCACTTAAATTCCCTAAAAACTGGAAGAACTGGTTTGATCTGGTCATTGCTGATCCACCATTTTTGTCAGAGGAATGCCTGTGTAAAACGGCAGTTTCTATTAAATATTTAGCCAAAGATAAAATTATTTTATGTACAGGTATTTATACTTTCTGCACTAACAATTTTTACTTTATTCAAGCAAACTTTAAATAGATATCTAATATATATATTAAACAGATGCAGTTTATAAAATGAGGTACAAATACTACCCATAAGCATGCTGTAGAAGATACTTGTATAATTTAGAAGTATTACGGCTGTGGAAAGATATAGTTTCATTGGTTAATGGTCTGCAAGAAATAATTGATGTAAAAGTGATTGCAGTTAATGTTATGAAATTTTTTTTTATTATTTCTGATTAGACTTCAGAAGTAAAGGAAAAAACAGATAAACGATACAAAATCTACTGTTATCTAAATCAGGATGACAGTAAAAAATGACAGTACACAAACAAATCAAAAGCAATAGACTATGTTTTAAATGACATGATTTTAGTTTGAGTTATTTCCCTTGGCTGCCGTTTTAGAGGGATAAATGGTTGATATTCTTATTTGACTTACCAAATTGATACACACAAGCCCTACTAGATTGTAGTGATGATTTATTCAAGGCTTAAAGAAATAATAATTATTAAAAAAAAAACTTTGTCTAAAATGTAGCGGTTGGTACCATACATTGTTTAGCTTGATTTTAAAATTATCATTTTGAAACTAAAATGCTTGACTGGAACTGAGGAACATGAAAGCTGTTTTACCTCTGAGCAATATTAACTTTAACATTTATCAAATAATCAAATATTCAAACAGCTCTAGAAAAAAATAATCTCAGATTGTGCAGGGCAGTTGCAAGATTATTATTAAACATGTGCATGTTTTTGGTTATAACTTTGAATAAATGACTTATGGAACCAGCTATTGGGACTTACTGGTCATCAATTTTATATTTTGTTGTAATTGATAGAATTTTATGTACAATATATACCAGTACCTTGTAAAAAAGCAAGAACTTTATTTACCTGTTAATCTACCTTTTTATAATTTTTTGTTTGAAACAATGGAAAGAGTGAAATATTTGGATTCTGCTGTTTACAAAGAACAAATTATCACTAAAAAGCTACTTTTGTTTTTAATAACTTATTTACCATCTCTATTTTTCAGGTGCTGTTATGACAGATTTAGCAGATAAACTCCTACGTCTCAAACCATGTGTTTTCCAACCACGACATACAAACAATTTACAGAATGAGTTTAGATGTTATACAAACTATGACAGTCAGCTCTTTAATAAAAGTTGATATTAAATTTATTATTAATGCATATTATCGTAATTTTCAGTGGATAAGACGATTTTTTTTCAGAAAATTCTGGGCCTCATCTTATGCGTCAGATCGACCTATCTAAGTTAAGAAAAAATCAGCAATATTTTCAATGATCAAGTATATCTGATGTAAACTTCAAAACATGTTTGATACTTTTATTGCATATATGATAACATATGCATTAAAAAAAACGATAAAATACATTTATTTCTGAGCTTATACTTCTAATACTTACAGTAGATTTATTTTTCGACCTTTGAGCTATCCACCGGTTTGACCAATCTTAGTTTTTTTCCCAATATTCATAAAAAAATGGCCCTTCGACCTATCCTTCCCGTGGACTAAAAGTGCTAGAAATACGGTAGTTCTTGTGATTATTTTAGACCCATCATTTGCATCCTCATCTTGATCTCATATGCATTCATATATCTATAGAACTGCAATTGATTTGATTGTTAATTTTTGTATGAAAACATGTATAGAACCAGTGGTAAAATTACTTTCCGTATCAAAGTAGTCCAAGATGACCTATAGTTTTTGTTTTAGTGACTTGAAAAAATATTGTGAAAATAATAATTGGTTATTTAACATCACAACTTTGATCTCTGATCTCTAATACTTAAAAGTAATATCATCTAAACTTGTGTAAAGGAGATATACTGAGAAAATAGGTCATAACCTTCACAAAACTAGGTTTGTTTGTCCTGATTTTTATACTTCTTCATGAGCACAATAGGGATTAGTGCTAACAAATATGTTTAAACCAACTATATTCTATAGCCTGTCCAAGGTGAGGAGCCTGTAATTCGGTGGTCATGTTGGTTTTTCATTGATTTCTGCCTGTCTAATTAAGTTTTCATTTGATGTCTTTAAAATAAATCCAGCTGCTAGTATTCTCTATTAAATTGTTTCACTTTTTGTCATGCATGGGCTTTTGATAGCATTATAATACAGTATGGGTTTTGCTCATTGTTGAAGACTGTATAGTGCCTATAGTTGTTTACATTCTCGTCCATTGGTGTCTAATGGATAGTTGTCCCAATGACAATCAAATCACATCTCCTTGTTTTATATACAGTATGAAAGCATTCTCTTATGATTCATAAGATTCTTGTTTACAAGTAGTCATTATGTTAGAATAATAAATGGTTCAAAACTCCTACAAAATTGTCAAATCAAAATGATAGTATAGTAACAACACATGCTGACAAACAATTCTGCCAAGTATTAAAAAAAGCTGTGAAACAGTCTCAAAGTTTATGACAATAACTTGTGTGTAAGTGTATGGTTCTTTATGAAATTGTACTACAAGGTTCCATATCACAAAGGGAAAGCTGGAATTGAGTTTGGGGGTAATTGCCCAAAACATTTAGGAATAAGGGGCCAAAAATAAGCATGTTTCTAGTTTCCAGACAATAACTTGTGTTCAAGTGTATGGATCTCTCTGAAATTGTACTGCAAGGTACCATACCACAAAGGGAAGGCTGGGATTGATTTTGGGGGTTATGGTACCAACAGTTAAGGAATTATGGGCCAATTAACTGCTTCGCTGAGCGCAGCTGGATACGCCCGCAGAGGTCCAACCCTGAACAGTTGGGGCAAAAATGGATACAATATTCAAGCTTGATACAGGTCTGAATTTGGATTGTAATTAAATATTTGATATATTATAGGTTTCTGAATAAATGTAGTCAAAGAACTTGAAATTGGTTATATAAAAGATTTCTTGCTGTTGTGCAATACACTGTGCTGTAGCGTAATACTTAGTAAATCTGTTGTCAGACTATAAACAAATTAAATCTTATAACTCAGAAACATAAAATCGAAAATTTATAAAAATCAAAAGGGAGCTTACAAAAATAGATATAAACAATTTACCAAAGTTTCATAAAAAATGCTGAAATGCTGAAAAAATGCTGAAATCATTTTTTAGTTGTTGTCCTAAAACTGGAAAATCCCCCTTTTTGTAATGAATAAAACCCCATAAATCGGAAACGTAAAGTCTGAAATTTATAAAAATCAAAAGGGAGCTCATGTCGATAGAAATATTTAAAACAATTCACCAAAGTTTCTTGCAGATTGGTGAAATTGTTTTTGAGTTATTGTCTGAAAACTGGAAAATCCCCCCTTTTTTAATGAATAAAACCCCAAAACTCTGAAATGATAAATCTGAAATTTATAAAAAAACGAAAGAGAGCTCACGTAAATAGATATAAACAATTCACCAAAGTTTCATGCATATTGGTTAAAGCGTTTTTGAATTAATAGCTGACATGTTGACGACGGTCAGACGGACAGACGGACGGACAGACCATAATACGTCCCGTAAATAGGCGTATAAAAAGGGGCCAAAAATAAGCATTTTTGTAACTTCCAGACATAACTTGTGTGTTAGTGTATGGATCTCTCTGAAATTGTACTGAAAGGTACCATACCACAAAGGGAAGGCTGGGATTGATTTTTGGGGTAATTGCCTCAAAATTTTAGGAATTAGGGGCCAAAAAGGGGCAAAAAACAAGCATTTTTATACAACCGTTCTAGTTTCAGGACAATAACTTGTGTGTAAGTGTATGGATCTTTATGAAATTGTACTACAAGGTTCCATATCACAAAGGGAAAGCTGGGTTTGAGTTTGGGGATAATTGCCCTAAACGTTTAGGAATTTGGGGCCAAAAAGGGGCCTAAAAACAAACATTTTTCTAGTTTCCAGACAGTAACTTGTGTTCAAGTGTATTGATATCTCTGAAATTGTACTGCAAGGTACCATACCACAAAGGGAAGGCTGGGATTGATTTTTGGGGTGATGAATCATAAGGGGGTTCAAAAAATTGGGGGGGGGGGGTTTTTTCTTTTCTATTTTCCATTTTAAATTGGTTATTTCTGATTTATATATAAAAGCAAATAATAATGATATGGTTTGAATAGGTAAATTAAAAATTATTAAGTTCTTAGACCACATTCATTCTGTGTCAAATATTTAATCACAATCCAAATTCAGTGCTGTATCAAGCTTGAAAGTTGTGTCCATACTTACCCAACAGTTCAGGGTTCGACCTCTGTGGTTGTATCAAGCTGCGCCCAGCGGAGCATTTTATTGCATCAGCCGTGTTGCAACTTTTGGTTTGCTAATAGTTCTTGGCTCCCCTTGAAGTGAATGATTTTAATATTTGGTCTGGGAATGGTCAGAAATGCTCTGGTATACATATTACCTCAATCAATTGAATGTAGCAACCCAGGTCCAGACCTGGTATTAGTCTTGATTTATGTTGTTTTTTGTTACCTTCTATTTTTTTCAATGTCTGTGTTGTTTTTCTCATTACTTTGTTGGTCCGGAACCAATTATAACTTTCAGATTGTGTGAAGTATAAGGGTTAGAGAATTCACATGTATCAAGTAACATTTTCCTATCTATTATTGTATACCTTGTCATCATCAACATAATTTTAACATGTGTATTAACATGATGAGGTGTCACTTGTGGAGCAGGAACTGCCTGGCCTTCTAGAACAACTAAGTTCACCCTGTTTTTAATATGATTAATAATCCAAATCTTTAATTTTCTGTAGGAGTTTCATTAGCTGTACTTTTTATGCCCCTGCCGTCACTGGAGGGGGCATTAAGTGTTACGCTTGTCCGTCTGTACAACCGTCCCTCTATCCGTCTGTACCTAAGTCCCAAAATTGGTCTCCATTCTCTAACGTTAGTTTGCCTCAACCAAATATTATGAAACTTATACACAGTTATTACCACAAAACACAGACCAATTTCGAATTTGGGTGGCGTCACTTTTACCTTTCTCCAGTTATGCCCCGTTATAACGTTATATGCAAGCGGGGAATCATCTGTGTCACATGGACACATTCTTCATTTACTTTATTTTGTGTTTGTCTTTTTTTCTTTTGACTGTTTTTTTTTTCGTTAATTTATTTTTGAATACCCCTTAGCTGTAGTTTGCACAACTTTTTCAGAATTTTCCGTTATTATTGCTCTTCAAATTCGTAATATTTGATTTGGCTTGCAATTGTTTTGATTCAAGTGTCACTGTTGAGTCTAATGTAGATGAAATGTCTGCCGGCAGTACCAAATTATAAGCCTGCTATCTTTGATGACTTGTTATATATTCTCCCCTGTAATAATATCTGAATATTACACAATTGTTTCCACCTTTATATTGGCGTTGGATTACCACAGCTTTTTAAAAATAAAACAGCATATTCACATTTATAGACAAAATGATATGTCTAAATTAGAAGTGAATGAACTTATAAAAAAATTGATTATTCACTTTTGCCAACCAATTCAACTTTTTAGATATATGGGAGATAACTCCTTTTTAACTATTTTAGAGTCAATTTTGATTGAGGAAATGATTTACTTATTAGTGCAAAAAAAATGTATTAGCTTTTTGGACATTGTATCATGAAAGTTAAGGTCTCAAACTCATTTCTATTTTGTATTTTTTAGGGTTTTGGACATGTATCACTAATTTTACGTTTTTCTTTCTAATATATGCATTTATTTTAATAAATGTTTATTTTTTTTAAATTTATTTTGACAATCTGGCATATTTATCAAAAGATAATAAATTAAATTGAGAGAAATAAAATTGCAAATCTGTTAAAAAACAAAATATGAAAATATGCTTTAAACTTTTCACCAGATTTAAGATTTTACATGAATCCAATTTGAAAGTGCAATTTATAAGTGTTTGAAATAAATCAAAATTTAAGCTAGTTCTAAATAAGACAGAATTATCAGTGTTTTTTTTTGTTTTCTCTTTCATCATTGCTCAAAGTGTTCCACTGGAAGAACAGCATGAGTTAATTAAACTTTTATCTGTTGTTTAAGGAATTTTTTCATTTGAAGTCAAAAACAAAACAAATGCAATTATATCATTTTACATTTTAATAATGTGAATAATAGGAAATTAATAATCTGTCTGTTCTATTGTATCATGTGGGTGTATAGACTGGGTGGATTTTACGGCATACATGGCATAATTAATATTCGTGTTACTAATCCATGACCATCTGTTGATAACTGGGTTATAGCACATTCCATGTAACAAACGGACTGTCATTCCATCTGGAATCAAAAGAAAAATAAATTAATCCTTTAATGTCAGGGCTCTTACAAAATTTATCAGGTAAGGGGATGGGAGGCACTCAATTTAATTAAATATGGGTGGTTGCATTTTCCTTAATAGAATTTTGTAATAATTACAAGTAAAATGAAAATTTGCATTTTATGGGTGGTCAAGTTCTTAAATAAACAGCTGCGCCATGAGCGCATGATACGCCCGTCTTCTTGTGTGTGAATTTTTATGCAATAGGCATAAATAGTTTCTGACATACGGCGTGACATGCGAAAACCCCCTTTTTTTTTACAAAAAACTCAATATCTCTAAAATAAAATTTTGAATCAAAACCAAAAAGTATACAGATCTTTAGATTAATGTAACTAAGAAGTGTGTAAAATTTAAAGCAATAATCATAAATCGTTTTTGAGATACGGCGCGACATGTGAAAAAAAACACACACCTGTTTTAGTTACTAAGTCCCGTAACTCAAAAAGTTTTAATCTTATTTTCACCAAAAAGTATACAGATCGTTTCACCATCATAAGAAACAACTATGTTAAGTTTCATGAAATTTGGATAAGTCATTCTCAAGTTACGGTGCGACATGTTTACGCCAGATAGACAGACGAACAGACAGACGGACGGACACCGGACATTTGTATACCATAATACGTCCCGTCATCCCGACGGGCGTATAAAAAGTGCCCCCATGTCCCGCCATGCATTTAATTTTGGAACAGCCCTATTAAAATTGTATCTGAAATTTAAAATATAGATTATTTAATTAATCAAAATTTATGCAATTTACATACTGCTGAATGGCTTTTTTGGAAAACAAATTTGCCATTTGATATTTATTTCACCATATTTGTGATCAAATTTTTTTTCTGGTAACAAATCGCTTATATTCAAATGTACAGTATTTTTAAAACATTCAAGAGAATTCAAATCCTTTTTTTTTTTCTTCAGTGCCAGGGTCAACATTATTTTGTATGAAGAAAAATATCCTCCAAGTTTCCCTCCCTCTTTCCAAATCAAATTACACTCTAGAAAGCAGTTATCTCAATATCAAAGGTTGATGAAATGATTTGTAGATCTAAATTTGCTTATTTATCAAATATTTCTGCTTTCAGTCTATCTCTAACCATCATTGTATTCTAGAGAGTATACAAAAAAAACTCAAGTTCATACAAAAATCATCATAAAAGTCAATAACTTCAATAAACAGTCAATTGACAGCTTTGTTTATATGACTTTTTGCATAAAATATATCTTCGCCTTGATGTTTATTTTTGCTGGTTACAGTTTCTGTTGATCTTTTACAGTTTTCAAAATAACAAGCAAAAACATTAAAATTAGTTTATTTAAGGACAATAATTCTGTAAGGAAACAACTGTTTATTTGTATTTTGTAGACCATGTATTGCTAATCAGTTTTGCTGTTTATAGTTTGTCTATCTATTATAATTTTGGGATGATAAGCAAAAATGTTGAATGGTAAAAGAATGTCATGTAATTTTGGCATTCTGGTCAATCTTGTATTGCTGATCAGTATTGCTGTTCACAGTTTCTATCTATAATAGTTTTTAAGATAATCATGATAATAGGCAAGTCAAAAAGATATCATTGTAGGGCAATAAAACAAAAGGATATAAAATAAGGAGATGTGGTATGATTGCCAATGAGGCTACTATCCACTAGAGTTCAAATGACAAAGATAAAATGCAATTATAGGTCACTTATGGTATCATTTATTTAACCTTTTTTGTAGATATTGTATTGCTGCTCATTTTCGCTCTTTACAATGACTCAATGTACGGTATTATAGTTTTCTAGATAATATGCAAAAACACTAAAATTGGTCAATAATCATGATAATCATCAAAAAAGGGCAATTACTTCTATAAAAATTCAACAGAATAAATATGTACGTCTGATTCCCTGTGATGTCATGGTTGTTCACAGTGATATGTGGTTATTCCTGAGCAACTCATGGACATTTACCTTGTCTATGACGTAATATTTTATCTGCACAATACTTACTTTGCTCCAAGGAAAGTTGAAGATCCTCTGGTGGAATAAATTTATTCCAGTCATGTGTACCAGGTGGGACAATTTTTAACAAGTGCTCAGCACCCAGTACTGCCAGCAAATAGGATGGATAAGTTTTATTTAAAGTTGTCAGGAAGAAATATCCCCCTGGCTGAAATGGAAAAAAAGACTAAATACTTGAACAAGTTTTTACATCCTGATAACTTTGAAAACTTTGCGAATGCCATCTTGAAGTGTTGACCGTTATGGAATATCTGTTTCACAGATGACGACAGATATGTTCTAATTGTCATAACCACAATCCCAAACTGTTTTTCTTCGAATGTGACCTACTGAATTGGACTTATCACTGGGTTTGTACTTACATGAGCAACACGATGGATGTGGAGCAAGATCTGCTTACCCTTTCGGAGCACCTGAGGTCACCCATGGTTTTGTTGCTCAGTCTTTAGTTTTTTGTATTGTGTTTTGTATACTGTTGTTTGTCTTTTGGTAATTTTTCATTGTTGCCATGACGTTATTGGTTTGGTTTTTTGACTTATGAGTTTGACTATCCCTTTGGTATCTTCTGGCTCTCTTTGTTCAATGTT
The DNA here is from genome assembly GCF_021869535.1 of Mytilus californianus. NCBI lineage: Eukaryota > Metazoa > Mollusca > Bivalvia > Mytilida > Mytilidae > Mytilus > Mytilus californianus. Next base: position 17,055,383 of record NW_026262626.1, read on the forward strand.
CTAAAGTCAATGGAATTATAGATTATCGATGGTTTTTCAAACGAGAGGTGGTTTCTCAGCTACAATCTCATTGAAGGGTGATAGCCCTGAGATGAGATGTTGCCGAGAAACATTCTGGAATTTGAAAGACCATTGATAATCTGTTTATCGCTATTTTGCCTATGAGGTTGTTGATGTTTACATTGACAATGTCCAATGCACCCTTAGTTTCTGACAATGATTTTATATCTCAAATGAATAGTGTGATATGATAAATTATCATAAAAAATAGATCAAAGGAAAAATACGGAAAATAGCAATAATAAATCATATCAATCAGATGCATATGTTTCAGATGAGAACAAAATATCTAACTGACCAATAAATAAGTTGGTTTATAATTATTAACAACATAGTAATTTTAATTGAATTGATAATTTTTTTTAAGCTGATTCTTTATCTTTTCTAGTTTGAATGTTCAGAGGTATTATACATGAATCCTATTTCTGCTTTGAGTTAATAATACCATATTCCTGGGTCCCATCAAAAAAGGAATGTTAATCCAGTGCCCCATGTCCTTGTCATGTGTCCATCATTTTAAAGTATAAAATATTCATTTTCAATCTGATAATTCAACCTTACAAGAGACAATAAAGCAATAAAGAAATTACCTCCCCTTTTCATATTTTCTGTAAATCTATTTTAACACATAACAAGAAAAGTTGCAATGCAAGAGATCTCTCATTGCAGATTGCACGTCCAAGAAGCTGAAATGTACTGTAGATTCATTTTTTTTCGTGGGTACCAATTTTTGTGGGTAGAAGAAAAATTGTAGTTTAGTGGATATCTGATTTCGTGGTTTTGCCAAATCTGCATACAAACCTATTGTAAATTTGTACTTCATTGAACATTTAATCTCTAAACCACCTAAATCCACAAAAATTAATATCCCACCAATAAAAATGAATCGACAGTTTGGTTATATTGGCTATTAGAGCAGCATAAAAATCACACATTTTGAGATGTACCAGTCTGCGCCAAAAACTTTTTCATCTACTAGTCCGGAAACTAAATATCAAAACTTGTTCCTATATGACTACATAAAATTTTGAAAATTTTCACTAGTCCGAATCAATATTTACAAGTCTGGGGCATCAGACTAGTGGCGAACGGTACAGACTGATGTACCATCATGTACTAAACACTTTTCCCTCACCTTTATGAGTTTACAACATGATGAGATAAACATGTCAACATCAGATACGTGTTCTACCACTTCAGAGGCCACTACAGCATCAAACTTCCCTTCCTCCGTCAAATCTTCTACGGCACCATGAATATAATTTACACGTCCTGCTATTTCTGGATCTTGAGAAATATGTGTCTGAGCTATTCGTATGTTCTCTTCGACCATGTCTATACCAGTTACTGTAGCTCCTAATCTTGCTAAAGGCTAGATAAAAAAGGTTATTTTGTTATATTGTGGATTCATTATTATTCATGTGATACAGATTTTCTAGGGTGGTTCTCTCCGGGCACTCTGGCTTCCTCCACCAATAAAAACTTACCACCACGAAATAGCACAATAGTGTTGAAAGTGGCGTTAAACATAAATCAATCAATACAAATTTTCTTTGATTTCATGGGTATATGGAAACCACAAATTCAAATTTTCAATGAAGTAACAAGTTTCTATAGGCTTGTATACAAACTTTTGCAAAACCACAATTCAAATTTCAAAGACAATACCATTTTTGCCCAATTTTCGAAAGTGACAATGGTACCAATGAAAATAAAAGAATCCACAATATGTCAAAAAATGTTTAATCTTGCCTTCAGTAATGAGGACACAAGTCAAAGAATATATCTGTGTTGAATTTATCCAAGAATAATGAAGATACATAGTGAGTCTGATGCACTGTACAAGAGAAAAACACCAATTACCCAGTAAACCATTGTATTCCTTATGTTATTGTCTACATTCTACACATACAGCTATATCATTGGTAATGATCTTAAAGACCGGGGCTAGGGTATAAAAGGGAGACAATCTATGAAAATATGGATATATTCAAATTTAAGGCAGGGTTTAGGTCTGTGGAACATTTTTTAATATTTCTTATTCATTACTTACTTTTTTTACTATAAAAAATGTACAGAGGTGGGAACATAAACAAGAATTATTTAGAGCCAAATAGTTTGAAAAAATTCCAATTGATAATTAAAACATTTTAAAATGAAATTCTGAGGTACAAGTATTTTCAAATTCAAATCTTGTGATTGACAGATGGGGAGGAGATACCCATGGCAACAGTTTCTTGTTTATATTTACACAGGAAGTAGTGTGCAACATGTGAATAAATTCATGTCTAGATTATACTTCATGCACTAATTTACTGATAATCCACTTACCAATCAACATGGGAATAAGTATTATTATCCTAGTCAAGTATCAAGAAATCCACAGAATGATCACTGATAAGTGTATTTTACACCACAAGAATTATATAAAATCTCTATCAGTATAAGTTTCAATTTCACAGATGAACCATGTATTCACTTTTTCAGCATGTTCAGTATTTTTGAGAATAAGATGTTTTATGAGGTCTGGATTTAAAACAAAACTAGGTAAATAAAGGATTATTAATTGTAAAACTTATGACTTGGCAATTGTGGCAAATATGGAAAAGACAAATAAACTCCATTTATCTGTGACCACATTTTTGATAGACAAGACACTTTTCAAAACTATTAAATTCTACATAAAAATTTGGAATTACGACAAAAAAATTAAGAAAGTGGATTAATTTTATTTAATTGTTATTTTTCATTCTCTATATTTAATCTGGATATTTATCATGTAAAATATGTGTACTTAAGGAATGACTGTAATATTTTTTCTGTCTATGAAGAAATAACATCAAAAATGTGGTGCACACTGAATAACACGCGTAGCGGGTTATTTTAAAGTGTGCACCACATTTTTTATGTTATTTCGAATAGACAGAAAAAATATTACAGTCATTTCTTATAATTTAATTTAAAATTCCATTTTAAACTGGAGTAAACCATGAAAAAACGTTGATGACGTCACGGTCACATGACAAAATTATGTCTATGAGCTGATAAACAAAACAACGTAAGCCAATCAGAAGACGCGTTACATCCAAAATTAAATTATAGTAAGTTATTTTATTTACATACATGTCCTTCCATTTCAACATGTGTTATTGTTTACATTATCATCATCAGCTGTTTGATCCATTTCTTATCTATCTTAAGACCGCCCATATCCAAATAGGCTTAATTGCTGTAGGGGTGTAAAATTTTCTAGGTCATCCCCGGTCTTTAAGTGTCTTTTCACAACTTAAAGACAAATTTGTGTCGTTATAAAAATAAAGGAATAATGTATCTATCATGTCCATGGGACACAGATGCACCTGCTTGTAAATATACGGTAAATTCAGCAATTTTTCCATTTACAAAGGGACATAACTCAACAACAGTGAAAACGATGCCACCAAAATTCAATCTTTATCTGTGTTTGGTGGTAATAAGCATTGTGTATAAGTTTCATAACATTTGGTAGAGGCAAACTCAAGTTAAAGAACGGGAACCAATTTTGGAATATACAGACGAACCAAGGGACAGATGTACATATGTACAGATGGACAATGCCGAATGGTAAACCTATATGCCCACTTCATATGATCATTTGCTTATATGTGAAAAATATAAGCACTTGATAAAGTATGACCATCATGTTAAAGCATATGGTCAAATTTTCCAAGAAGCATTATATGATCTTCATATTAAAGCATATATATGGCCAAATTCTCCAAGAAGCATTATAAATATGACTACACAGCAGTTAACTTACTATTTAGGAACTAACTGTAGCCATTCATACAAAATTTGATGATGACGGTACTCAAATAATCCTCTTCAACATTCATGAGACAAACATGAAAGGTTATTTCGTTGTTTTACAATGTGCTTCTGACTCTTAAAATTTAAGACAGTATACCTATATACTGTGGATTCATCTGTTTTTGTGGATTGAAGAAAAATTATATTTTCATTCATACTTGATTTCATGGCTTTGCCAAAGCTTGTTTACAATCCTTTGAAAATTTATACTTTGTGGTTCATCTATATCCACAAAATCCATGAAAATTGGTAATCAACATGCCCAATGAACAATAATGAATCCTCAGTAATAATTTTTCCTGCCCATAACTCCTGTCCAACTATTTTTACTTTTTACCTACCTCTGTAAGAATTCCACCTCCACTTCCAACATCTAGAATTAATATATCTTTCAACGGAAATATCTTTGATCCTTTATCTGTAACATCGACAAAAGCATCACGTATCAAAGGAATCCTCAATCTGTTCATGGTATGAAGGGCATAAAATTCTCCTTTCTCATCCCACCAATGAGATGCTAGCTTTGTAAACTTATGATGTTCGTCTTGGTCTATTGTAGTATTCACATTTGGATTGTCTGCAGTTGATGTGCTGTTGAATCTCAAAGACTGTGTAGCAATAGAATTTCTAAAAGAAAAAAAAAGATATCAATTGAGGTAAAATTTATGTTCTTAAAATTGCAAAGAACAGTGTATATTTTTGCATAATGACTATTTTCATGTACACCTATAGGAAACAACAACTTTTGAGTTCACTGTTTTCCATAAAGTTATAAAACATGGACCCTAAGAAGCCAGGTACTGTATTGCTCTCTAGCTAAGTAATACCCCTTTTATGCCTTTGATCATATTGATCAGGATGTCTTGGTTATAAAGGATTTTTGTCGTACAAATTACTGAAACATAAGTTATTATGCTCATTTCTATTTTATCTATCACATTTTGTTGAAAAATCTACTTAAACTTTTCTTACCTACCCTACCTTTTCTTCCAGGAGGCAGGAAACAATAATATTTTTACTTTGCACCTGCTGACAAAGCAGCCAACAATGTTGTTGGTGTTCAGCATAAGTACTATTAGAATATATGGAAATGATCAAAGCTGAGATAACAAATGCAAATACTATCATACATGTACATGAACCTTCTAATAAAGAAAAGATCTTAGATGAATATGCTTCAACAATGACTGAATTGAAAGCTGATGATATCACCCCAAGGTTCCCGTTATGTTTTGGCTGTCTCAATTACACAAGAAACAAATATAAATGTTGATTAATAGCTACAATCATGTTTCTGTAAATATCCATAATCATTTTAAAGATTAAAACTCCCATAAGGAGTCTGGTGAAAATTTATTTGTAGATCATATTATGTTGAATATTTTGCTGGTTACTATTTCTCTCTATCAGATACTGAGAGTTTTGATAAAATAAGGGAAACAATTGTCTTTAAAGGGCAATAGGTCCTATAAGGGGTCAGTTGACTATTTCCACCATGTTGACTTATTTGTAGATCTTATTTTGCTGAACATTTTTATCATTTGAACTAAATTGAAGAATCTCTAAATCTGCTGTAGATTCAATTATAAGCAATGCAAAAAAATAGGTTAAAATCATATATATGATTCCTCCAAGGTCAATAACTCCTAATGGGAACCAATTGACCCTTTTGGCAATATTGACTTATAAGTAGAACATTTTGTTTTCTGAACATTTATGATATCTACAACTTCCTTGTATTGATTGTAGTTTCTGCAAATAACACAAAAAGATGAGTAAAACTTGTTTTCAAGACAATAACTCCTAAAAGGGGTCAATTGATGATTTGGCAATTTTGACTTAGTCTTGTAGTTCTTAATGTACTAACAATGACCTTAATAACTTAATTAAGTCTGAACTTTAATTATTTTAAAACTTCATTTAAACATTATGTTTTTACAACAAAATTCACCTGTTTTAAACCAAAAAACTGAATATATTTCAACTTTAAGTAATTATATATTTTGAGAAAAAAGAACAAATGTAATTTAGTATATATGTTACAAACTAGGGCAAAAACTAATAACTTTTCAGGCGAATCTACCCAGCCCTAAACAACCATATGTGATTTTGAATTGGGGTGTAATGACCTGTTACCTTTGTTGAAGTAGGAAAGAATAACACTAGTTTTGCTGCATTGCCTTGGATAGTGCATATAAATAGCTTTGACTGAAAAGAACACTACACCCATTAGAATCAATAGATGAGAGGGCCCCCACCCCCTAGATGAGTTTCCAATTTCGCTTTTATGAACAAGAGTGCACACGCTGAAATGTCCTACCTGCTTTACTGACCATTGATTTAATGTTGAAATTCTTAAAGATAAAGGTTTTTACTATAAGTATCACATAAACCTGGGACTATTATACTAGTCATGCTAGTATAATAGTCCCAGCATAAACTTAACATTTTCAAAGATCCATGACAATGAGGTCAAGGTCCATTAAATCCCGACAGACAGACATGTACACCTTACAATCATTCCATACACCAAATATAGTTGACCTACTGCTTAAAGTACTTGAAAAACAGACCAAAACACAAAAACTTAATATTGACCAATGACCAGGAAGATAAGGTCAAGGTCATATAGTTGACCTACTGCTTATAGTATCTGAGAAACGGACCTAATTAGTAACTTTAACCTTGATCACTGATCCATGAAATGAGGTCAAGGTCAGTAAACCCTGTCTGACAGACATGTAGATGTTGCAAGGAACCCATATATACCAAAATAATAGTTACCCGATTACTCATTCAATTCACTTGACAAAAAAATCCAATTTTTTTCCAGCAGTCACTGAACCATCAAAATGAGGTCAAGGACAATGGAAATTATGACAGACGGAAACTTCGTAACATAAGGTATCCGCATACATAGTTTAAACATGTTAAGAACATCCGTTGTTCGACCTGCTAGTCAAATGCGTTTTGTAAAAATATACTTTTTCACTTTTTTGGTCTTTTGGAAAATGTTGTTTGTGCTGTAGTTTAGACCCTTCTACCAAGAAATTTGTTTTGCATGCACACGTATAAAAATTGCGGTTTTTATCCAACCCTTCATAGGTTTGAACGTTGTTTTCAATTTAGACTTATTTATAAAGCTTTATATTTATACAAATACTTAATAGTTTACATCACTGTTGCCGAATAGTAATCCTTATGTCTCGCATAATGCGACTTTTCGCAGGCAAGACAATAAACTACCCCAGTTAAAAAGGCGTCATAGGTCATTGTGATGTGAAGATCTTAGTATTCACTCTATTAAAATCTTTACTATTTTAATATATAATCAGTAACTTTTGACTTATTTTAATGTTTAAGGTGCATACTAACTGGCATTTTCTGGGATTATTTTGCAAAACTTTTCCACATGTCTTAATCAGCTGATATTGCTTTGTTCTAGTATTACTTAGGACAGTATAACATTTGTGGCATAATCTCAGAGATGTCATTTTTTCTAAAAGGGAGAGTCAAGGTGAGCTCATTGTTGAAATTTAGACAGAAAACCAGTCGGTGTGTATTATAGTGTTCATCAAAATATTTATATATTTTATCGCAGATATCACAAATAATTGTTTAGCGCGTATTAAGAAAAAATAGTAATTTAAGACCAGTATTATTTATTGCTGATGATGCAATAAATAAAAAATTTAGACACCAGTATTTAATCGTATGTATGCTAAAAAGTCAGCATTGAACTAAAATAGCGGAATAAAATACATGTCTTTTCCGTTAAAAGATTTATTCTAAATCTAAAATTTGATTGGTTGATTTACAGACCATAAAATATCAATGCAGAACATGGCGGCGGAAAATTACATGCGTTAATGAAAGACTTTCCTCAATGTATTAAGCTTTAATTTGACTTCATAATGTATGCAATATATTAATAGGTACTATCCGTCATCAAGTTATTATTAGCTAAGGTAAAAAAATGTTGGAATTGTACTGTTTACATTTAGATTTGTTTGCTCCTCAGTCCGGCTCAGACCTTACTTGTCCTTAGCACGAAAAAAACAGGCACTTGTTTCTATCCATGGGAAGATCCACTATCAACGTATATTTAGCTCCTAAATATACGCTGACAGTGGATCTTCTCCTAAATATACGTTGATAGTGGATCTTCCCATGGATAGAAACGTGCCTGTGATGAAAAAAGTCGCATGATTCACCATAAAATTGAGAATGGAAATGGGGAATGTGTCAAAGAGACAACAACCCAACCAAAAGTCAGAAAACAGCCCAAGGTCACCAATAGGTCTTGAACACAGAGAAAAAATCCTGCGCCCAGAGATGGACTTCAGCTTCCCCCTAAACAAAAATGTGTATTAGTTCAGTGAAAATGGATGTCACACTAAACTCTGAAACATTTAAATGAACTAAAATTCAAAAAAGATACAAGACTAACAAAGGAAAGAGTCTCCTGACTTGGGACAGGCAAAAAAATGTGGCAGGGTTAAACATGTTTTGTGAGATTTCAACCCTCCCCTATATATCTAGCCGATGTCGAATAAACAAACACACAGTAAAACTCTGTTTAAAAGAAGATGTCCGAATAGGTAACAGAAGAAACTAAGCAAAATGGCAATGATAAATAAATTAACATTTGGACTACTAGCAGTAACTGACATGCCAGCTCCAGAACACAATTAAACTGATTGAAAGATTATGTCTTCATCATATGATAATCAAGCACTGTCCCTCCCGTTCGGGGTTAAGTATCATACCATCATAAAATATATGAGAAGAATATAACCTGTATCATGCCGTACCATCATCACAATCGTAAATTTGTTGTAAAAGGATAGTTTTGCTCAATACTCTTTCATGCTTTTTAAAAAATGCAGAGTACCAAAGACATATGTAGATTCAAACACCATATCCGTGTTGGGAACTTCTAGTCTGGAGCAAATTTTCTGATTTGGCACCGACAGAACCCTTATCAAGCAACTATTTAACTGTATTTGGGAATTTTTTTAACTAATTACCTACCCTTAACCTGAGCATTTATGCCTACAAATGAACAGCATCATTGTACATGAATACCTGTTGGTTCGCCAAATTTGGTCTTGTTAAATATTTAAAAGTTCAATAGAGCTTATGTTTCATGACCCCTAGCATGGGACCTTAGCTCTTAGAACATGGTGGTATTTTTGACTATTTGCGGACCATAAAGCTACAGATTTTTCCTATTTCAAAACATTTGGAATTGCAACCCAGGTTCAGGTCACACTTATTTTCCAAAATGTTTATTGTTTATCGCCTGTGTATAGCTTGTCAATGTTTAAGGTTCGTTTGTTGGATATTTTCTAGGATACAATGTACCTATTATCATTATGTTTGAATTTTTATTTCCTTGACACTTATCTAATTATTTCCTTTTGTATACGTCTCTGTCTATTTCATTCAGCAATTTGATTCTCGTCATGACGTTATTAAAAACAAGAACAGATAACTCTAATATCGGGGTGGAGGGGGCAAATAGTTTAACCCTTGTATCATGTGTTAGTCTGTCTGTACGTCCCAAAATTAGTTTTCCTTCTCTAACTAGTTTCCCTCTACTAAATGTTATGAAACTTATACACAATGCTTATTACAACCAAACACAGATCAATTTTGAATATTGGGGGTGTTACTTTTGTTGTTCTCAAGTTATGTCACTTTATAAATGGAAAAATTGGGAAATTTTTAAGGTTTCCACACCTTAACTATGCCTTGCCACAACCAAATGTTCTGAAATTTATTCACAATGCTTAATACTGCCACATACAGATCAAGTTTAAATATGCTAGCATCACTTTTACTGTTCTTGAGTTATGTCCCTTTATAAATGGAAAAATTGATGTATATTTACAAGCAGGGGCAATCTGTGTCCCATGGATACATTCTTCTTTTATTAATATAGTATGACTAAAATAGATGTGTTTCTCAACAACAATTAAAGGAACAAGCAGATTGAAATCAAACAAATTTAAGAATCAAAATTGATGAAGCACTGCAGAATCAGACATAAAAATGATAAAGAAACAGTAGGCTGTTGATCATGTTGATGTTGAAGAAGTGTTTATATAATAATAACAAACAGTTATTACCTAAGCAGGGATCTCAATGGATGAAAATGTAACCTTCATGAGATGTTGTAACTTTCACCATTTTTATGCCCCACCTAAGGGCATTATGTTTTTCGGTCTGCGTTCGTTCGTCCGTCTGTCCCACTATGGACACATTCTTGTTTTTTCTCTTTCAGATATCATAAATTTTCTGGAGACATAATGTGGGCCAATCCATTTCCAGGGGGTATGAACCCCATGATGCAGCAGTCTGCTATTCAAGGCATGCCTCATGGACAAGGTAAGCTTCTTTTAGTTATCAAAGCAGTATCTATTAAGGAATAAAACCACTAATTCATAGCTCCATTGCTTTCTATGTTAAATACTTCTTCAATTTCAAGCCTTCATGGCTATTTTGTCTGAAGTTCAAATAAAGTGACCGTCATTTCATGTCAAAACTTTACCTTACCCTGAATTGTGCTGAAAAATTCAACATACCTTTAAATGCATATTAGATGGCACTGGTTCCCAGAAGTTAGGTAGTTCAAAAACAGGTACTTCTGATCTGAACAACAGGGCAAATATGAACTGCTATTTTGATTTCATATATATATTATTAATAATAGGAAACTTTTCAACAAGGGTCTACAATGATTCCAAGTCCTTAACGGCTGAAGCTTTCATTTCATGCCAAGTATATCAAAATATTTTACTTGTTCATAATAATTGACAAAGTTACAGCCATGCATAGGAACTATTTTGTTTAAATATGTACTACTTTCTTGTATGTTCTTTCAGACCAGGATTTGTGGTTCTATACCTCAATATATACTGTATTTAACTTTGTAACCTAACCATGCTAACTGTAAAAATAAGAAGGTGTGGCATGATTGCCAATGAGACAACTCCATCAGAGATGAAATAACATAAAAGTAACTATAGTTAAGCGCACAGCCTTCAACATGAGCAAAACCCATACCACATAGTAAGCTATAAAAGGCCTGAAAGGACAATTGTAAAACAATTCAAACAAAACTAAAGATCCGATTTGTGTTTATGTACAAAACAATAAATGTGATAAATGAAAAACTAATAAAATAAATTGCATGATTTGTAAAGCTTAAATCTGTTTGAGAAAAAATTGACATCGAAATATTTTTCATGCAGATAATCATGATCAAACTTTTATAATTTTTTAGCTCAATTTCATCTTGGATACAATCAATCAATCCTCTTAGATACATTTGTACATGTACATTTTTGAAATTTTATTCACATATACATGTATATACACTGAAAATTTTTTTTATATTGAAATCATGTTATTGCTTTGTGTATTGAATATTTGACATGAACTATTATTATATGACTAAAAATTCTCTTTTCATATTGGCTAAAACATAGGGAATCTTCATTGATAAAAGGTTTTGTTCACCGCAAAGAAAAATTATGAGAGGTTAATATAAGATTTTGAACAGCGAACCTGTACCTATAAAAAGTTTTTTCCTATGCAACATCAATAACGTAGAAATAACGTTATGAACACTGTCATTTTTCTTCTTCTTTTTTATACGACAGCAAAAATTAAAAAAATTTTGGTTGTATATTGGTATCACGTTGTCGTCGTCTTTGTCAGTGTTGTCCGAAGACAGATGGTTTCTGGATAATAACTTTAGTATAAGTTAATAGAAATCAATAAAATTTTAACACAAGGTTTATAACTACTAAAGGAAGGTTGGGATAGATTTTGGGGGTTATGGTCCCAACTGTTTAGGAATTAGGGGCCCAAATAAGCATTTTTGTAGTTTCCAGACAATAACTTGTGTTAAAGTGTATGAATCTCTCTGAAATTATACCACAAGTTTCCATACTACAAAGGGATGATTAGGATTGACTTTGGGGGGTTATGGCTCAAACCATTTAGGAATAAGCCATTAAGGGGCATAAAAAGGGTAAAAACAAGGGTTTTTCTGGTTAAAGGACAATTGAGACAATTTAAAAGCAGTGTAAGGGAGGTAATCCAAATCAATTTGAATAACAATGTTTGATTACCTCCCTTACACTGCTTGTAACTAATGTATTAAGAAATGATGATTGTCTGAAATACTGACAATAACTGAGGGAAAGAATTATTTTTTGGAATAAGGGAAAGGGGGAGGTGAAAAAAAAATTGGAGGGGGACAATTTTTCTCATGTCAGAAATTAAAAGAAAATTTCTTCAAATATTTTTTTTGGGGGGGTTAATATTCAGCAGCATAGTGTATTGCACAAATGCAAAAAAAAACGGGTACAATTTTTTTTTTTGGGGGGGGTTGGGGGTTGGGGGGGGTGGTCAATTAACATAGTGTATTGCACAAAAGCAAAAAATTGAATATAAATTCAAATCAAATAACCAATTTGAAGTTTTTTGACTACAGTTATTCTGTGTCAGAAACCTATGTGTCAAAAATTTAATTCCAATCCGAATTCAGACCTGTATCAAGCATGTATATTGTGTCCATTTTGGCCCCAACTTTTCAGGGTTGGACATCTGCAGTTGTATCCAGCTGCGCTCAGCGAAGCAATTTATTTTATGTTATTCTTTTAAAAAATGAAGTTACCCTCATCCCGAGTTAGAAATGGTAAGTCTTTCATTTGTGTGTGTCTGGTAATTTGAGAAATCCCTAGATATAAATTTTGGTTGGAATGACAGCAAATTACAGAGTAAGGTCCCCTTAATTGGTAATTTTTAGTGCATTTCAACCAAATCATGTCTTGAAATACCAGAAAAGAAAAAGGAAAAGAAGGTTATATTTGTGCACCATTATACATAATGAACTTAAATTAATGTAAACATGGAGTCGGTTTTTTTTGTCATGCTTTCACCACTGCCTGATTCTTAGGCAGATTGGCACTTAATCAAAATAATATTTCTTATATTCAAGTAAATGGTTTTGACTGATTATAATAGCATACTCTGTTTAAACAGTTGAAACTTGAATTGAAATAATGATTTTTTTTTTTGACAGTTGATTGGGCACAATTGGCAAAACAGTGGATACAACATAAAGAAACAGCTGACAGCAGCCAACCAAATCATGGAGGTGTTGACCTGGCACAACCCCCTCCTCCCCCACCTCCCATGCCTCAAAATGATGACATGGAGGTGGTGAATGAAGGGGAGACCTCTCAAGATTCTAATAGCAATAGCATGTATTCTGGAGGAAACACTGAACCTACATACAGTATGTATCTTAGCTTGATTATTTTGACTGTTGTGTAAACAAAAGTAGTCATTTTCAAAAGTTAGTTTGTAGATTTTTATAAGTGTTATCACCAATCTCATTGAAATACAGACCCTGCGTCCACGCTTTGCTTGCAAAGCTCTGACAATGCTCGTTCTACATTATGTTTTAAAATCCTTTCAGAACTATCTGGTTTTATTGTTATGAAACACCTTAAAAAATATGATGACTTAAATTTTATTGGCTGATGCAATAATTACCAGAACAGACTGTTGTCAGATTCTTCTAAGCAAAGCGTGGACATAGGATTGTATTGTAAGCAGATTTTGTTGTCACAATACAATTCTTATATCCTGCAATGTACTGTTATATGAAAGCAGATCATTGCAATACTAATTAATTTATTTCATAAACCAACTACCTCAAGCAAAATCTTATTCCAGAACACTAAAATCATATCTATTGCTTCAAATAGAAAATCTAATTATGTACATTTTTGTAGCTTTTTAAGCCATTCCATATCTAAGCAGATTTATTAATTAATACCAGAACCTGGTTCCAAAAAAATGACAGCCTGTTGTTGATTTTTTAGCAAGGGTTGTGTATTCAACATGTTTAAGTCAAATGTTTAGATTTGTGTACTTTTACTGAATTTACTGTTATATGGCTATGTGCAATATCTTTTAAGGCTTATTTCAGTACATAAAATTGAGAATGGAAATGGAGAATGTGTCAAAGAGACATACAACCCAACCAAAGAGTAGAAAACAGCCGAAGGCCTCCAATGGGTCTTCAACACAGTGAGAAAATCCTGCAACCGGAGGCGGGCTTCAGCTAGCCCCTAAACAAAAATGTGTACTAGTTTAATGAAAATGGATGTCACACTAAACTCCAAATCATATAAATATTTATGGATTCAACATTAAATGATGCAAATTTTAATAATTTTGATATATATATATATATATATATATATAAATTGTAATATTTATGCATCATTGTTTGGAGGTTTTGTATTATTTATCAATACTATTATTTTTATTTTTAAGCATACCCAGGTCAAACTGGATGGAACTGGAACACACAATGGAATGCACAAGGCTGGAGTGTGCAGGGTGGAGAAAACAAGGTAACATCTGTCTTAATGAAAGAAATCTGGTTGAGATCGGCTGGATTACCTGGCTATCTAGAAAAACCTTTTGTACATTTTTTTTTTTATAAAAAAGGAGATTTGGTATGATTGCCAATGAGATGACTATCCACAAGACTCCAAATGATATGGATTTAATCACTTATAAGTCTCGGTATAGCCTTCAACAATGAGCAAAATCTTTACTGTATTGTCAGCTATAAAAGGTTCCAACACGACAAGTTTTGATAATAGTCTAATGTATAAGAGATCCTTAGTTGTTCAATGTGGTGAATTTAAAAGGCTTGAAAAAACTAAATTGTTAAGAAAACAACTTTGTCTAAAATTTAGCTATCAGCATAGATTTCAGTTATCAGTTGACATCCAACTTGGAGGCAAAGGAAATAACTAACTCAAATTACGTCAACTAAAAAACTATAATAAAAGTAATTTCTCCCTATCCTTAAGGATGTACTTAGGTGAAATAAAAAAAATCTAGAATTTAAAATTGATACTATAAGTCAGAAGAGCATTAGTTAAGAAGCAAGATAAGCTAAAATTATTGATAGGTTATGGAGCTCCTTTTCGAGATAATTAATTTTTAGAAAATTGCGGGAAAAGGCTGCATTTGCATTGGTATTATTTGGGTCTCAAATCGAAAGAATAGAAATCTAGAATCTGCTTAAATTTTTGTAAATGACCTTTTATGAGCTATTGAAGTCTTCTTTGAAAAGAAAAATGGGTGTTATGGAGCTAAATATTTTACCCTGTATCGTAGGAAAAAAACCAAGGAGTCCGAACATCTGACACAAATTCCTAAACCTGACCTAAGTACATCCTTAAGTTCTTGCTGCTACTATATTATACAAATTTATCGTTTTTGGTACTGTATGAAGAAGTTGAGGAATCAAAATACTTATGAATACTTGAATCTTTAATTTAGTAAGATATTTTGTATGGGTTACCACAGCACACAGAAAGGATATGTATTTTGAATTGATAAAATTTATTCTCTAGGATGAAGGTACATTTGAGTATAGTCATGGTAACTTTGGAGAGCAATTTGAATACAATCATGGTGGACAATTTTATGATCAGGTATTTCAGTCAGATAATAATGGAGAACAGATGCATTATCAGGTTAGCCTTTCATTTGTGCATTTATTTGATGTTTTGGTGATATGTTCATTTCATAGCTGTTATAGACCCTCAAACTGTATTACAATGATAAACAGTAGTACACATAAAGATATTGGGCCATTTCTTGTCAAATACATGTATGTTGATTACTTTTGACATCACAAACAAAAACAATACCATCAATTTCACTGTTCAAAGCTGAATTTTGTCAAATATTTCTAGGGTTTTTACAGAAATATTTGTTATTCTGATGGGAGCTATTACATTTTACAGACCCTTTGATGCACAAAATGTTTCCTTTGATTGTTTCAAGCCCTTTAAAAAACTACATAACTGCATCTATTCAGGGTTAAAAAAAAATGTTATTAAGGATCGAAGTATCTCATATTTTCTAATGATTTGAAGATGTCATGCATGCAGTTAAAAAAAAATGTTTACTTGGAATATAAAATGTTGGTTATTTCAAGTGACATCATCACACATGGCAATCGTTTTGTCTGTCAGTCTGTTTGTCTGTCCATGTGCCTTGTAAGCACAATTCTTCCAAAACAGCTTCACAGATATTAATGAAACTTATCTCAAATTTAGAGTACTACCCAAGGATGTACATAAAGATTCTACATTTTTAAGGGGAGATAATCAAACTTACTTTGTTTCAATGTTGCAATATGTGGTAAAGGTCTCTTATTAGCCTAACCCCTCCTAAACAGATAGATGATTATTCAGAAAACTTGACACTTTTATGGAACACTACATGAGGATATGCATATTGGAAGATAGTATTAGTATATTATTATCTCCCCTTTATCCTACATGATAAAGGGGAGATAATAATATAGTAATACTATCACAGGGTTTGGGGTATCATTTGGTTTAGTTCACTCAAACTTCTAGTTTCATGCAGGTGTAAAGGCAAACTCTGTTACCAGATAATAAATTTGACGACATCATTGAATTTAAACCAAAGAAGTAATTAAAACAAATGCAAATGTGTTTATGAAAAACTGAAATATAAGAAAAAATGCATGCTAAAGAAATAATTTGATAAACATAGACACACAGGCGTTCATACCTATAAATATATTTTATATATATAATTGGTTGTACAGGTTTGGAAAACATTTGCATAAATTGGCACAGAATTAGAGAGTAAAATAAAAAAGAACAAAAACTAAAAACATTTTGAGTAATTACCAAAATCAAATAAAAATAGGGTATGAATAGGTTATAGATATCATTTATTTTTATAGGGCGATCAAGGAGAATACAATAACCAGTACTGGAATAATGAAGAACAAGAAAATCATCACTATCACCGCCCACGTAGGGATCGTAATAACAGACGAGATAGGGAGAGGTTTAGACACAATGAAGACAGTAATCCATCTGATGATTCTGGAATTGGTTTGTTTATATTTGTTATACCCCCCGCTTTAAAAAAGTGGGGGTATGCTGTTTACCTCTGTCTGTCTGTCCGTCGGTCCGTCCCCTGAATATTTTTCTTCGCATCTTTCTCAGGAACTACATCATAAGGATTTCAGAAATTTGGTTTCAGGGTTTATATAAGTCAGCTTTACAGTGTGATGCGTTTTCAGATTCATCACTCAACAACTTCCTGTTTACCGAACACTTACATATTTTTACACTATTAAAATTATCTAGTTGCGGTGGGGGTATCATCAGTGAGCAGGAGTTTGCAGTTTCATTTGTTTTGAAAGTGGCAAATACTTTTGCACATGTCAAATCCTTAAAAAATCCCCCCCCCCCCCCCCCCCCCCCTTTCCCCCCACACTGGTTTATTTATATATAAAAGTCTGCTGATGTGGGAAATTTCCATCAAACATTGAGGAAATGGCCAAAATATATTACTAACAAAAAATCATAATAAAACAAAATTTATTATCACTTATGACATAACTACAACAAAATGTAAAAGTATACAAAGTAACGGAAAAAACAGTAAAGACAAAATAGTCACCACAAAGCAGTACTAGACAAAAGATTTGCCAAAACCACAAATTAGAACTAGACAAAAGATTCACCACAAATCAGAACTAGACAAAATATTCACCACAAATCAGAACTAGACAAAAGATTCACCACAAATCAGAACTTTTATTCATATATATATATATACATACATGTATATATATGTTTGTGTATCCAAATCTTGATTTAATTAGCTTGAGAATAGAAATGAAAGGTATTCATTTGGTCCAGACATGACAATATTAACTTTATGTAAATTGTAAATTGACAAATAGATGCAGCCAAAAGAAAATCTTTACCAGCTTGGATAAGAGAGGGATTAGAAAAAATGGAGAACGAAAAACAGAGAAAGCTACACAAGGAAAAAATGGATTTGGAAATGCAAGAAGAAGAGAGACTGAAGGAAGAAAGAGAGAAAGCAGCAAAGGAAGCCATCATGGCTCAAAAAGAGGGTAACGACTCAGAACCTACATTGCCCAAGAAAAGTCGATTTGTAAGTTTATCTAACTCGACTTGTAAATAACATTTGAGAATCCATCATTTGTATAAAATATTAAAATTGTTTTGTCAAGATTAGAATGTGATCCAAACCACATTTGGAAAGAAATGTTGAATCAGAGCTGTGTGATTGAAATGTGTATTCTTGTATTGCTGATATCCATAAAATATTGTTTAGTATGTAATCCTCATTAACACTATAAAGGGAGATATGCCAATTACATTAATCATCACGAATTAGAGAAAGATGATTTACATATAAATATCAGTAATTGATATGTTAACCTGTGCTCCAGTATGAAAATGAAAGGGACAGAGTACTTTTTGAGGTTGGGGAAAGGGTACTTCTCAATTTTTATGGTACATTGCCAAAAGGCACAAGTGAATAGGGTTTAGGGGGCAGAGGAGCTCGGATAAGGGCACCAAGGGTGCAGCCCCCTTCTATTTTGGGCTAACGAGACCACTGTTAATTTAAAAATCCCTAATTTTAATCAAATGTGACACAAGATCGTAAACAGTAGTGTTGCTTAAATGTCAATTTTAAAATTTGAGGAAGAAATCATTTTTGTACGATACTGCTATGGAACACACATGTATATACAAAGCTTCCTATGTAGAATTGAAGCAATGTATACTGACAAAGTGAAGATGTGCTGCCATCTGTTAGTCCTTTCTTATAAAAAAATTTCATAGTTTAAGTTCCAGCTTAAGAATAACACTTTTAGAAGAAGAAAAAAATCCTAACTAAGGAAAACAGATTTAACAAGGCTTTATAAATTTATTTCTACTGTTTTATTTTATTCATTTTAGGACTCAGATGATGAAGCCAGTGACAAATCTAGGTCTCCAAGTAAAAGTAGGTCACCAGAGCCTAGTCCTATAAAGAAACGAAGTCCTTCACCAGATGAATTTAAAACTGAGGAGGAAAAGCAAATGGAAATGGTAAATGGGAAATTTTTTAAAATATTGAATTCAAAATTAACTTAAATTTATATAGACCTAAGTCAGGTGAAAGTCAAAGGTGCATAAAAGTGCATCCAATTTCAGGAAAAACATTGTTAAAAAAAGAACATACAGCGTGAGTAGAAAAAAAAGTATATTTCTGAAGGTAACATTTAAAAAGAAAGTTTTAACATTTAAATTTATGTTATCCAATTTTTGTTGACAAAAATGAAATAATGAAGTCGGTGATAGGGCTGCCTTTTGTCTTTTGCGAAAGTTGTAAGATGCACTCAAATCTTCTACCTGTATGTGATCCAGCTTTTAAGTTATGTCTATGGATGATAGTGCACTCTGGTTTTCTTTAACAAAAAATCTGGCCACCATGTAAAAATATGATAGTAAAGAGTTGATATAGGTTGTTCTGGACATGCATGAAAAATTTGCCACTGGACATTAAGCAACCAACAATCAATGATATGTTGTCAATGAGGCAAGACCAAAGCACCAGAAAGAGAACATCTTCAGATCATGCCTTAATTTTCAACTACATGTAAAGGCCCAAACCACATATTAGAATGAGGTATTTAAGCCTAAATCAATTATCAAGTCGGCTTTATTTAAAGTTAACTAGATAAATATAACAATACAGCGTATTTGCATTGAGTTTTGTAATTGACATTTATAACATTTATGCAAATAATAGATTACGTGCAGAGGGACTGTAACACATATAACACATTCAAAGCACATATAGAATACTAAGTTGTACATAATAAGCAAATACACATGTAGCATAAGTAGTTAAAAAGCAGATACACATATACATAAAATGAAATACGAAAGCAGAAAGCAATAAATAAAAATATTCTGGCCTATCCAACTAACAATATGGCTGAGAAGTACATCTTTAATATACATTTTGAAAATAATACAGCATTGTATATTTAATTACTGTTTTAAAATTTGCTTTTCTTGTATGTAAAAAGTGTATAAAAAATATTGTTTCTAAATTTAGCAAAAACAGAATTGAAAATTTGTTTTACGATACATTTTATAAGATATTTTTTTATACAGAAAAGCGTGATTAATACACAATGTAAATATAGCCATGCTCCCACAGAATGGGTGTATACTGTCAACCCCTATCTGTCTGTCTGGTGGAATTTCCGTCACATTTTTCACGAGAACTACAGATTGCTTTATGTTAACATGTTATGCCCTGTAATGCATTTTCATATTTATCGCTCATATCAATTTCCTGTTTACTGAATACTCACAAAATGGCCATGTATGAATGAATGAGACGGCAAACTGCCAACACAAAAAACCTAAAAACATCAAGATATCAATGGACAGGCTTCTCCAGTCTAAATATAATGTGAATCAAAACAAAAGACCTATCAAAACATCCTGTCATCAACACCAAATTCCTCAAATTCAAGCCTTGATATCTCAAAGTTGATCACACTGACAATTAATATTCTAGATTGATTGATTGTTGGTGTTTTAACACCACTTTTGGCACTATTGGCTATATTGTGACAGCCAGCTTTAATTGATGGAGTGAGCCGAGTGCCCAGAGAGAACCACCGACCTTTGGAAGGAAAACTGGCAATCCTAGTGAATTAAGATTGGAGTTGAGCGCACCTGGTAAGTTCAGGGTTCTAACTCCCAACCTCAGTGTGGACAGGCTAGTGATACAGTAGATTAACTACTGTGGATTCATTATTATTCGTTGAAAACCAATTTTCGTGGATTTCGTGGGTAGAATGAACCACGAATTCAAATGTTCAACGAATTACACATTTTCTATAGGCTTTGTGTGCAGAGATTGGCAAAATCACGAAATCAAATATCCAGGAAAATGCAAGTTTTCCTCAATCCACGAAAATTGGTACCCACGAAAATAAATGAATCCACAGTACTAGACAACTAGGCCAGTGAGGCCCCATATGATTTAGGATAATGGTAATAAAGGATGTACGATAAAAATGGGAAAAGAAATTAACTCTATGATATCATTTTTCTTTGCAGATGATCAAAGTGAAAAAGACATTAACAGAAGTATTATTAGATGTGACTAACAGTGAAATACAGGAAATTGCTAGAGAAGTGTTCTCTAAAGCTAAAACAAAAGCAGCTAAAGGTACTCATTGTTTATAATAACAAAACCTTTATCCTGGGTGCAATTTGACCTGATTGTGGATGTCTTCTTATAATTACATGTGTAACTTTTATCTGCATGCAGAGTTTATTTTCATCATGGCTAAGAAAACTACAAAATTGGTACCAGTGAATACATTTGATTCTGCACTATCTTTTTTGCACACAAGTCTGATGAGACATTTTACTATGACAATTGAGAGATCAGCGTGATGCAAAAACAAAATCTTCAAGTTTTATTATTCCAGGGCTCTTGGTCATAAAACTTGACTCAGTACTCAGGGCACAAAATTTGTTCTCAAAACACCAAATCCAGTATTTTGATTGGGTGAATTCTGAATATGATAATCGTACTGGAAATTTCATTGACCGCAAAGCCTGATGTGCAAAAAAGGATTTGTTTAGAGATCAGTTCCTATTATTACAGAGTTAACATTTGAAGTTTACGTATTTTCTGTGAGCTTTTTTGTTTGTTTTGATGTCGTTTTAATGTGTAAATTTGAGCATATTTTTATACCTATCGCCCTTTTGAAAAAGTGCACCCCAGAGTCATTTCTGTCTGGATACTTGGAAAATAAAACCCGCTTTAAATTTTTAATTTGCCAAAAGAATACAGTTGTGCAGCAGGTTTGAAATTGGTAGATCCTTACTCTGCCCGAGTCGAAGAAAATGCTGAAGAAAATAAATTTCTGAATTCATATTGCTTTTATTCAATTAGATAAATTAAAAATTAATGAACAAAACTCGGTTGCACCAAGTCCTGAGTAGAGTGAAGGTATTTAATAATACACAGGACCGGCAGATATGCGTTTTCCTGGAAAACGAGTGGGTTGTAAGTGACTCAATTTTTTTTTCACCCATAATTTCCAAACTGGGTTTTATGAAAATGATAAATTTTGTTCATATAAAGTTAACAGTATCATTTATAGCAAATTGTTCAATATCTACTGATACTAAGTAAAAAATGAAAAGTGTATAATGATTCATAATTTATTATGTGTGTTGTAACTATGTCCATATATTAATCAAGATTTGTATTACAGCATTTTTGAGAAGAAAAAGTTACCTTGATTTTCAGGGGATTTTCTACTTTCACTTTTACTTTGGAGACTAATCATATTTCTCTATAATTATAAAAGCTCCAGCTAAGCAGCTTGCCAAGTCCACTGCTTTAGCCACCATCACTGGTCTCGGTAAGTAATATTCTAATTTTAGATTTGTTCTTGTTATGTTAAAAAAAATGGTTACAGTTGGTATTATGCTAAGTAAAATTAAGGCAGGAAGGTATATTTTTCTTTCTAAACATGTGAAGTCCTCCCTTGAATCTTTTTTCTCTAATTTGAGTGGTAGAAATTTCCATTGCATTAGATATTACAAAAGATTATATCACATATTACCTTATTGCTACCTTTACAGATTTTTTTTTATAAAACCCCAGACTATCGTCTTACAGTGTATGTGTTCTTCAAACACCCTTTTGTAATTAGTTGGAAATGTTTCTGCTTTAGGAATTTATTCTGATCTTTTTTAAAACTTTCTTAATCATTATAGTCTCTAAACTTTTGTTTGTTGTATTGCATAAGTACTTTTATTTTCAGAATTCTTTTTCAAGTTTGGATAATGTCTTAAAAATACAATGCATATTTTGTATATAATTCTTTCAACACTAAAATTCCAATGGTTTAAGTAAAAATATCTAGTAGAAGTTAAATTCATATATGGGCTGTTCCAAAATGTATCAGGTGGGTGATGGGAGGCCCTCAAATTAATAAAATATTGGTGGTTGCATTTTCCTTCGAGTTTTGTAATAATTATGAGTAAAATGAAAATTTTATATTATGGGTAGTTGGAGTCTAAAAATAAGTGCCTCCCATCCTTCCATACTCAAATGTGGAACAGCTGTTATTGTAGTAGGACTTAGCTCAAGAAATTTGTACATTTTTCTGCAAGGTCACATGATAATTCCTTTTCTATAAATAACTCATATTCAATATTGAACTGATATTCAGATTTAGTACTTAATTAATTATTATAATATAAGTTGAGTAAAGTTTTGGGAACTGTAAGGAATGGTCTGTATTCAATAGTTTTCTATGTCCCATTTAGGACTAGGCTATGGTACAGACAGTGAGGATGATGAAGATGATAATGTAGATGGGAATGACAATGGTGGTGGTGGTGACTCAGATGCTGAGTTAGAGGCATCAATCAGACGAAAGAAAAGAGAGTTCGCGGAAAAGATGAAGAACCAGGCAATCTATATGGAGGACGAAATTGGTAAGTTTAAAAGAAAAAAAGAATATTAAGACAGTTTAAAAACTGACACTGCATTGTTGACTATTAACCATGTTAACAATGAAATACTAAAGTAGATTTATTCAAGACAAATGCTCCTTTATATAAATAAAGTGTTTACCATATTTTTATAGATAAAAGTTTGAAATTAGAATAGGAAGTATTGAAAATAAAGATAATACAGAATGAAAACAACACTAGTACTTTATGAATTTCATGCGTCCGAAGCGCTATCTGGATTTACCTTCACCAAGAACGCTCAAGCTGAGGATGTATAATAATAGAAACAGTTAAAGTGATTTATGACCAAAAGGACCTAAAGATAATAGCGAAATCTATCAAGTTCAACTTTGCCTGAGGAAAGATCACAATTAGATATTACATCTTAATAAATTAAAAACGAATGTGCAAAACTTTCATTGAATATACCATATGAAAATATGATAAATTGATATTGTATTCTAACCATATACTATAGTATTGTTTATCTCTACGTTTTTCATGAAACAATATTTTGAACAAACAAGATTTGGAGTAAATATATATGAGATTGTTGTAAGTGATTTTTTTACACCAGAACCTTTACACACAAATACATTGTGTAAGTTCATTGCCAAATGGCATATTTTTATCTCTTCAAGAGTATAGTGCCTTCACATACATTGTCCGATAGAACCAAATAAACATTTTTCTGTTCTATGGGTAATAAAATCTGTGAAATAAATTTTCAATACAAGAAAAATAGCCATAAGTTGAAATTGGGTATTAAATTGTTCTTATGTATGTCTTATTCTGATTTACTTAGGCACTATCATAGTGAATGTTGTTGAGGAAGAAAAGTTATTATACCCCATGCAACGAGTTGCGGAGGGTATAATGTTTTTGACCCGTCCGTCCGTCAGTCCTGTTTCTTGTCATCGCAACTCCTCTCAAACCACACAACAGAATTTCACGAAACCTTTTTAGATAATAAGGACATACTATGTAGTTGTGCATATCGACAGGAAATTACGATTCAATTCTTTTTCTAGGAGTTACGTCCCTTTGAACTTATTTACTTTAATGTACTACTGCAACTGTTTGTCATCGCGACTCCTCTCAAACCACACAACAGAATTTCATGAAACCTTTTCAGATAATAAGGACATACTACGTAGATGTGCATATCGACAGGAAATTACGATTCAATTTTTTTCCAGGAGTTACGCCCCTTTGAACTTATTTGCCCAATATACTACTGCAACCTTTTGTCATCGCAACTCCTCTCAAACCACACAACAGAATTTCATGAAACCTTTTCAGATAATGACATACTACGTAGATGTGCATATCGACAGGAAATTACGATTCAATTTTTTTTGCAGGAGTTACGCCCCTTTGAACTTATTTGCCCACTATACTACTGCAACCTTTTGTCATCGCAACTCCTCTTAAACCACACAACAGAATTTCATGAAACCTTTTCAGATAATAAGGACATACTACGTAGATGTGCATATCGACAGGAAATTACGATTCAATTTTTTTTTGCAGGAGTTACGCCCCTTTGAACTTATTTGCCCAATATACTACTGCAAGCTTTTGTCATCGCAACTCCTCTCAAACCACACAACAGAATTTCATGAAACCTTTTCAGATAATAAGGACATACTACGTAGATGTGCATATCGACAGAAAATTACGATTCAATTTTTTTTCCAGGAGTTACGCCCCTTTGAACTTATTTGCCCAATATACTACTGCAACCTTTTATCATCGCAACTCATCTCAAACCACACAACAGAATTTCATGAAACCTTTTTAGATAATAAGGACATACTATGTAGATGTGCATATTGACAGGAAATTATGATTCAATTTTTT
Source organism: Mytilus californianus (assembly GCF_021869535.1). Lineage (NCBI taxonomy): Eukaryota > Metazoa > Mollusca > Bivalvia > Mytilida > Mytilidae > Mytilus > Mytilus californianus. The sequence goes on from NW_026262626.1 coordinate 17,080,627, forward strand.
TTTCTGATACAATTTTTTTTCTTACACTTATTTTATTTCTCCAATAACAATGTGGGGACGTGGGGTATGTGAGCGCGCTGACTAAGGTTTTTTAATTTTGGTCATAACTCTTGTTTCTGCAATGTTAAATTGTATTATCAAAATCATCAGTATTTTTGAAATTAGGATAGAAACTAGTGACTAGTAAAATATAAACAATTAATAAAATATACATAGAAAAAACAAGTAAAAAATTTGGAATTGACAATGTTCATTTGTATAGAAAAATAAGGTAAAGTTATCAAAATATCATTTATTTGAGACATTATTTTTTTAAAGTAAAATTCATCAATGATCAAGATGACAACAACATTTAAGTAAAAATGATTAGACAAGAAATGGAAATCCCAAGCGGAAAAGGACGAAGAGTGAAAATTAACAAGAAGAGATAAATTTAAAGTTCTATGTTGTTCTGTTTTTCCCCATGGTATTAATCATGTTCACATATATATATATAATATTTCTACACCCCTGATTCCTAATAGGAATTGTCATTTATTATTATAAAAGGATCATGGTTTAATTTCTGTTCCTCATCTTGATAGTTGCTGGCAGGTCACACCTTACAAAAAGATTGAGAATCCTAAGTGTTGAATTTTGCAGTTAATTAGTATTATGTAGTCTTTAGAGGAATACAATGGAGTGGGGAATCAGAAATTAAAAGCAGAAATTCTCTGTTAGAGACAGAGCACTGAAAAGTGCAATTTTGTAGCATATTCGTGCACCATGATTAAAAAAAAAGAATTTTATTGGTACTAGCAAATCTCTACAATTACTACAACTAATAAGACACAAATGGAAAGCTGAAAGCAACAGCTTAATCTCAAATATGAAAATCTGATATCATAAAAACTGAAATAAAAAGTAAAATCACAAAACGAGGAAGATTCAAAAAGGAAAGTCCCTAATCAAATGGCAAAATCAAAAGCTCAAACACATCAAACAAATGGATAACAACTGTCATATTCCTGACTTGGTACAGGCAGTTTCTTATGTAGAAAATGGTGGATTGAACCTGGTTTTATAGCTAGCTAAACCTCTCACTTGTATGACAGTCGCATCAAATTCCATTATATTGACAACGATGCGTGAACAAAACAAACAGACACAATAGTTAAAAATGTCAAAAATAGGGGTACAGCAGTCAACATTTTGTTATCATCTTAATCATTATAAAAACAAACAAATGTAACAATCATACATGGTAAACATGGTGTCCATTAATGAAACATTCTGTGGATTCCTCAGTATTTGTGGAATACCAAGTTTCATGGGTACTGGTGAACTACAAGTTTAAATGTTCAATAAGGGTCAAATTTTCTATAGGTTTGTATGCAGAATTTTGTAAAACCATGAAATCAAATATCAACAAAAAAATGAAATTTATCCTTAATCCACGAGAAATTTTTATCCACGAACATAAATGATTCACAGTATACAATATTCTTCTTTGAATATCTGACATTTGAAGAAATCAATTTTCTTATCTTAAGGTCTTCTGTTTATATTTAAGCTCGTCATACATACCAGGCTTAAAATGTTGCATGAACAGATAATTTTTATTGCTTTGACAATTGGCAATTTGTTCTTACTATTGTCTTTTCAGAACCAGAGACACCAGCCTATTTAAAAAACCCTATTTCTGAAAAGAGTAGTAATCCATTTGAAAGCAATTATAGTGAAATTCCAGGACTAGAGGTTCAAAAGGAGGAAAAAGAACCTCCATCAAATCATGATAAATCAAAAAAATCTGGGGGCAAATCAAGAGAGAAAAAAATGAAAAAAGAAGATAAGGGAAGGGCTGTGGGTTCTAGTGAAAGTTCAAGTTCTGGGACCGGAAGTTCTAGTTCTTCTGACTCCTCTAATTCAAGTAGTTCTTCCAGTTCAAGCTCAAGTTCTTCTAGTTCAGATTCTGAATCAGAATCTGAGAGTAGTTCAAATGCAAAAAAGAAAAAAGCACAAAAAGTACCGAAAGTACAACAAATAGAACGAACTTCAAGTAGAGATGAAAATGGTAAAAGACGTAATAAAGACTATATTGAGGAATACAATGACAGCAAATCCAAAAGGAGAGATAAAGAATCACGGACCCAAAGTAGGGAGGGGGGTAGGTCATATAGTAGGGAAAGGGACCGTCAAAGACGCAGAAGCCGTAGTTATAGTAGAGATAGAGACTATAGTAAGTCACATGACAAAAGTCATCGTAAATCACATGACAGCGATCATAGAAAGCGGCATTCTAGTTACTTAGATGAAGAGGAATATAAAATTCGTGAAAAACATAATCACAGAGGCCGTAGTTTGGAAAGGGAAAGTGATCGGGAGAAAGTAAGGTCTAAACGTTCAGAAAAATCTGAACGACATAGGGAAAGTAAGTCCAAAAAACGTAAGCGATCTAGATCTTATTCTGTGGAAAGTAATGAAGGTCGTAGTAAGCATAGGAAATCACAAAAGAGTCGAAGGAGTCCGTCGGAAGAATCACGATCAAGTAGGAGGAGAAAGGAAGAGCGTAGTGGTAAGAAGTCCAGTCGTAAACACAGGTCAAGATCAAGGTGGGAAATCTTTTATTATGTTACTTTTCTCATATATAAAATTTTAGCTCTTTGTTTCATTGATGCACTCTTGTGTATCAATGATTTTGTAAAGAAATCAGTATTAATAATCAACATATATGTCTATCATTAAAAGCCTTTCATCTTAGAAAGTCAGTAACATTATTCAGATAATTTTAAATTGTGTATGAAATATAGATTGATTTGCAGTTTTTGTACTTGTATGAAAATTGACAGTTAATTTATGTATGATAAAGTTGAGTTAAACATAATGTACAAGTTTCTTTTTTTTATAAATTTTAGCAAACAGATAATTAAATCATTTATTGCTTTTTCTTTATGGTCAGAGAAGGAACCTTTTCAATATTCCTGAAGTTGAGCAGGGATTTAAAATGAGAAGTCAGAACTGCTGATCAGAATGATTTTATGATCATGATGATAGACACTTTCAGAAAGTACTCAAAAGTACATTTTTAGCAGAAAATATAAAATGTTGTTCTTATATTATTTGGCCTTTAAAGCCAGATTAATTATAAATTTTTAGACCATTAAGTATATGTTCTTGGGAGATGCACAGAGAAATACTACATTACACAGTTTAGGCCCAATAAGTTAGGGTTATTCCATTAAAATGTATGTGGGAGGGTAGGAACGGAAGTTTAATTATTGAATGTGGGTCATTGATCTTTTTTCAGTATGTGTGTATTACCATTATGCAAAATTATCTTAAAATGATTCTTGGTTGTAGGGATATTTTGAAAGTCCCTTCCTACCATCCCACATACATTTTAATGGAATAGCCCTTATCAAACTCTGTGTTTGTGTGTACTGCATAGTATTGAGCTTCAGTTTACTTCACCCAATTAGTTTGAATTTTTCAATATAGCAACTCCCTGGTTTTATTTCTACTAGAAATCCAGGTTCAGGAATAGTATGTTTTCACGTCTTTCAAGCAATTTATAATCATAAGAATATGATACAAAGTTTTTCTTATTACCTTTGACCAAAGTCAGCATTTCAAACCAAGCTTAAGGTTTTGGGTTTATATGGACTGACTCAGTTTGATATGGGAGCAATGAAGGAAAACCCATATGATATTATGTTAATTATAACAAATAGAATGTTTTTTTTAATTTTATAATTGTTATTCATGTCTTTTTCAGGTCATAATAGACAGTATTTAGAGTGGATCGGTAACATTACCAGCCCTTGGATTTGTATCAAATTATTTCTAAATTTTTAGCCATGTAAATGATCAGTTAATATATCTTCGTGAATGACTGCAGTGACAGATGACACGAAGGCAATTTGTGCACAACCAAAACTTTTCTCATTGTTCAAATTCATTTTGTACAATAAATTAATTTAAACATAGACTAATTGTCCTTAAGATGTAGTGTTTTATTGTTTGTACCAGGCATAATGTAGTAAAGCTGTGAAATTAAGTGTGTGCACTAGTAAACCAATTTTTATACGCCCGTTTACGGGACGGGACGTATTATGGTATACCATTGTCCGTCCGTCCGTCTGTCCGTCGTCAACATGTCGGACATTAACTCAAAAATGCTTTAACCAATTTGCATAAAACTTTTGTGAATTGTTTATATCTATTGACATGAGCTCCCTTTCGTTTTTTATAAAATTTAGATTTTACGTTTCCGAGTTGTGGGGTTTTATACATTAAAAAAAGGGGGATTTTCCAGTTTTCGGACAATAAGTCAAGAATGCTTTCACCAACTTGCAAGAAATTGTGGTGAATTGTTTATATCTATTGACATGAGCTCCCTTTTGATTTTTATAAATTTTAGATTTTACGTTTCCAAGTTACAGGGTTTTATTCATAAAAAGAGGGGGGTTTTCCAGTTTTTCGAACAAAAACTCAAAAATGCTTTCAGCAATTCTTATGAAACTTTGGTGAATTGTTTACATGTATTGATGTAAGCTCCCTTTAGAATTTTATAAATTTTACATTTTACATTTCTGAGTTATGGGGTTTTATTCATTAAAAAAAGAGGTGATTTTCCAGTTTTCGGACAATAACTCAAAAATGCTGTCACCAATTCTCATGAAACTTTGGTGAATTGTTTATATCTATTGATGTAATCTCCCTTTTTATTTTCATAAATTTCTAATATGACATTGAGAATTAATTGAACTTTATTTGTATATAGTCTGACAACAGATTTACTAAGTATTGCACAACAGCAAGAAATCTTTAATTGAATATAAGTTCAATTCATATAACCAATTTCAAGTTCTTTGACTACATTTATTCAGAAACCTATAATATGTCAAATATTTAATTACAATCCAAATTCAGACCTGAATCAAGCTTGAATATTGTGTCCATTTTTGCCCCAACTGTTCAGGGTTGGACCTCTACGGGCGTATCTAGCTGCGCTCAGCGAAGCAGTTTATTATATGAAATGGTCATTTTGATCTGAGCAGTAGTAAAAAGACCAAACAATGAATTTTAAAGCCATGTTCAGTCTTTCTGTCAATTTTCAGACTCATCACCTACGGTTAATTCAATACTGTTCAGTCAATGCACTTGCAATCAATTAAGATCTTTTCAGACTGTTCAATAGTTGTTACTTACCTGTACACATAAGCAACATACTGAATTGTATGAAAAGCTTCTGAACAGTATTGCATTGACTGCAAGCGAATTGTCTGAACAGTACTGCAGTAGATAAGTCTGAAAAAGTGACTTCAAGACTGAACATGACTTACTTTTCATATCTTTAATAAGCTTTGGATTTTCAAATATTTTGGCCCTGAGCTTCACTGAAGAGACATTTATTGTCGAAATGCACATCTGGTGCAGAAAAATTGAAGTGAAATGAATAAAAACCATGCAGTGCAGTATTGTCCTTTAAAAAGTATTAAAAAGTACTTACGAAGTATTTTTGTCTGGCCTGCAATGAAAGTAGCAGAATGCGAGACATAAGGATTACAATCAGGCGGCGGCAGCAGCGACAGAGTAAAGCTTTATATTTCAGAAGGTAGAAGACCTGGATGCTTCATAGCTTGTATACAGATACCTTTAGTCAAAAAGTTTCTGTCTGTAATGTGTCCATTGTCCATAACCTCATTTTTATGGTTCAATGACTGCTTGAAAAAAAAATAGTTCTTTTGTGAAGTGAAATAGGATAACTATATTTGGTATATGAGTTCCTTGCAAGTCTACATGTCTGTCAGGTAGGGTTCACCTGACCTCAACCTCATTTCATGGATCAGTGAGCAAGGTTAAGGTTACATGGTCAAGTCTATATCTCAGATACTTTAAGCATTAGGTCAACTATATTTGGTGTGTGGAATGATTGTAAGATGTACTTGTTCATCTGGTAGGTTTCATCTGACCTTGATCTCATTTACATGGTTCATTGGACAATGTTTAGTTTTTGTGGTTTGGTCTATTTACCAGATATTATAAGCAATAGGTAAACATATATTTGGTGTATGGATTGATTGTGAGGTGAGCATGTCTTTTTATCAGGGTTCTTATGAGTTTAACCTCATTTTCATTGTGCATTGGTCAATGTTAAAATTTTGTGGTTTGATCTATTTCTCAGCTACTTTTAGCGAAAGGACCACTATATTAGGTGTATGGAATGATTGTAAGTTGTACATGTCTGTCTGGCATGGTTGATCTGACTGTGACCTCATTTTCATAGAACTTTGATAATGTTAAAGCTATTGTGACACTTGTAGTAAAACCTTCATATTACAGACTTTCAACATGAATTCAATAAGTAAAACAGATGATACATTTCAACGCGTCCACTCTTGTTTTACTTTAGCATAGCATTATTTAAGCGTAGAAGTTTTTTTTCAGTGAACGAGGTGAATCATAAACATATAACATAAGGACTATTGAGCTTTATTCAGATACAGATATGTAAAAAATAGACATACAAAAAATGCAGAGACATACATTTAGCAAACAAAATATCAATATGCAAGCATCATGAAGTGGGATAAGACCTGCATAAAGCAAACAAATAAGCACATATAGCCTATAAATTATGATTCAAGTCTAATTATGGTCCAAGGAGCCTTGGAAATTGGGTCTATTGAACTAATATTCAAGGACTATAACAAGAACCAATGAAGCATGACAGGAATGTTCCAGTGCATGTCAGTATAAGATAGTTCGGAGAAATCAAAACTTAAGTAAAAGAGAGAAGGACAGAATCGTTGCAAAAAAAACAAAAAATACGAAAAGACCAACATATGTCATTACATAACAAAACTAAAGATTAAGCAACAAAACGAGGGAATCGCATGTTCTCTGGAAAGATGAGAAGACCCTGCTAAACATTTTGCACTCCATATGTGTTGATCATTGCTAGAACAAATTAAGTTACATAAGGTGATGTCATAATCTAGGAAAAAATGACGGGGGGAAAATGGTTACGACTATTGGAATGTATCCATGTTTAATGGTGATAGATATTCAATTAGAGTTGGAAGTGATGACTTTCAACTTTATCACTAGGAATTCTTGGTTCAATATATTTTTTTAATCAATAACCCTATATAAAGGCAAACACAAGCTCTGGAGTACCGTTCCAGATGGGAAATATATACTCCTTATGCAGGCGCTGCTTGAATGTTCCTACATAGAACTGAAAGTTCACAATAGGAAAGCTGAAATCATATCTTGTAAAGTTTTTTCTCAACCCACACTCGTTGCCAATTTCTAGATTTCAGTTGAGATGTAAGGCTGACTTATACCTATATCTGTGGTATCCATCTTTCAAGTTCGATGGGATGTATGTATTCAACCTACCGGGGGTAGTCACCAAATTTTGAATTAGAGAGACGCCATCAACTATATAGCGGAACATGAAGTTAAAGAATGATCCTAGCTTTACCGAGAAGCTCCTGTATGGAGTCTGCCTCATATGAATAAAGGAACAAGTCAGCAAGACCACGTTCTTCAATTAAATACGTTGTCAATTAGAAAGATCAAGTCTCAGAGAATTTTTTTATCGAATCCGTTTTTATACGACCGCAAACAATTTTTGCGGCCGTCTATTGGTATCACGTTGTCGTCGTCAGCGTCGTCTAAAGACATTTGGTTTCTGGACAATAACTTTAGTTTAGGTGTATGGATCTCTATGAAATTTATCAAAAGGTTCAATACCACAAAAGGAAGGTTGGGATTGTTTTTGGGGGTGATGGTCCCAACCGTTTAGGAATTAGGGGCCAAAACAAGCATTTTTCTAGTTTCAGGACAATAACTTATGTATAAGTATTTTGATTGCTCTGAAATTGTACCACAAGGTTCAATACCACAAGTAGAAGGTTGGGATTCATTTTGGGGGTAATTGCCCAAACCATTCAGGAATTGGGAGGGGGGGGTCTAAAACAAGCATTTTTCTTGTTTTCAGACAATAACTTATGTTTAAGTGATATGGATGTCTCTTAATTTGTACCACATTTTACGAAAAGAAAATTGCTTCAAAATTATTTTTTTTGGAAAAGGGGGGGGGATGTAAACAAATTTTTTTTTTGGGGGGGGGGGCAATTTTTTTTCCTCAAGATTTAAGAAATTGTCAATTTTCCAAAGAAAAAAATTGGGGGTCACAATTTATTTTGCTAATTCGTTTATATATAGTCTGAAAACAGATTTACTAAGTATTGCGCAATAGCACAGTGTATTGCACAACAGCAAGAAATCTTCAATTGAATATAAATTCAAATCATACAACCAATTTCAAGTTCTTTGACTACATTTATTCTGTGTCAGAAACTTATAATGTGTCAAATATTTAATTACAATCCAAATTCAGACCTGTATCAAGCTTGAATATTGTGTCCATTTTTGCCCCAACTGTTTAGGGTTGGACCTCTGCGGTCGTATCCAGCTGTGCTCGGCGAAGCAGTTTATTTTTTGTGTAAACATTTATCCATTATTTTTAACTAGATATTTGTATCTACGTTGGCCATTCTATGGTTTATGATAATGAAACAACAAAGTTGGACTAATTATTTCAATCTTTCCTTAAGTTTAAAATGAGAAAAACTTGTGTAAAGAGTAGAGAAGTCGAATGTGGTTGTACTAATGCAAGAGGAAAGGGATATAGATTGTATGTAATCTAACAGATATATTTGGAGTGGAGTTGTTTTGTAATCACACCCGATTCATACGGCCCCTACTAGAGTAGGAAGTTACACATAAGCTCTAAATCCCGACTCTGAGTCCTGATAAAATAGATGTTAATAATTTAGAAAGAGATTTCGTTGAGCATTTGGCAGATCCAGCAATATAAAGTTGTATGTATTTTTGGTATCCAATACAGTAAAGAAATTTCCAGTTCTTCATCTTGGGTTTAAATTCCAAATAATGACTATTCAGTACGTGTTATGGGATTATATGTTGAATTTTCAAAGGCAATGTCAACACTCGTATCTTTACTAGCAGTTTATAAATCCGGTCGTTATGTGGACTACAACATATTTGTCATGGAAGTAGGGCAGGTGTTCAGCAACATTTCGGTGAAGATAAATGTATCATTGGTTATCGTAGATCCATTATGCATATCCTATCATGTTTATTTTTTTGGTCAGAAGATATACCTTTAGCTAATGATTACCCATGATCACTCTAATTCATTGCGACATTAAAGGGGCATTAGCTACGAGATATAAAAAAAAACATGATTTTTTTGGGGTTCAATCATTTATGAAAGTCAAGCAGTGAAACAATAATTCCCTTTTATCAGTTATTTTGGTTCAATTTTGTCAAAATATGCTAAGAAACATCGCTGATGAATTATTCAATTGCAAGTGAATAATTCGACCTCATTCATCCGTATTCATGTGACCTTCAATTTAACCCCTTAGCTAGAGATGGGTTACGCATGAACTAGGCGTGATCAGCTATCAAAAGGGAAAAAATGTCAACATTGAAAGTGAAACAATTGTAAACCATTTGGTTGACTGAATCGATTCAACAAAGCTCATTCTTATACAGGTGAAAACGAGGGTTAACATATTTTTTAACCTATAATATGAAATCAAACCGACCTAGAAAAATCCAATTGCACGTGTTCACTATCTATTTATATCTATACTTATGTTTATATCGGGTTATATGACCGTCGGTAGTCCTCGGAGGTCACCTCGATGGTTAATAAGATGGCGTCTAGACTAAAATACACACGAATTGCTTTTACATATTACCGAGTACATGCATCGTAAATTGTTTATTTTAGACTTTATAATTTGGATATACGTTTTAGTATGTTATAAATCAAATATGAGAATCGGTGAACATAAATTTTGACAGCTAATGCCCCTTTGATAGATTTGACAAATATCTGATGCATTTACGACCGGTTTTAATGGCATATGTGAAATTATTTTTTACATCTAAAATTGAGAATGGAAATGGGGAATGTGTCAAAGAGACAACAACCCGACCATAGAACAGACAACAGCAGAAGGTCACCAACAGGTCTTCAATGCAGCGAGAAATTCCCGCACCCGGAGGCGTCCTTCAGCTTGCCCCTAAACAAATATATATACTAGTTCAGTGATAATGAACGCCATACTAAACTCCAAATTGTACACAAGAAACTAAAATCAAAAATAATACAAGACTAACAAAGGCTAGAGGCTCCTGACTTGGGACAGGCGCAAAAATGCGGCGGGGTTAAACATGTTTATGAGATCTCAACCCTCCCCCTATACCTCTAGCCAATGTAGAAAAGTAAACGCATAACAATACGCACATTAAAATTCAGTTCAAGAGAAGTCCGAGTCTGATGTCAGAAGATGTAACCAAAGAAAATAAACAAAATGACAATAATACATATATAACAACAGACTTCTAGCAGTTAACTGACATGCCAGCTCCAGACTTCAATTAAACTGATTGAAAGATTATGTCTTCATCATATGAATATCAGGCACAATCCTTCCCGTTAGGGGTTTAGTATCATACCATCATAACATATATGAGAAGAACATAACCCGTGTCATGCCAACAACTGGTTTTTAAATAAATGTGTTTAGTGCCGATGCAAAGACCCTATAAGTGAATCAATATTAACGCCAAAATATGCAATCTTTAATGACCTGACAACAGTATCGTAACTATATCCCTTCTTAATAAGTCTATTTAAAGGTTTTGTTAGCTTCAGAGGTGAATACTGACATTTTTGTGCTTTATAAAGAATATTTCCATAAAAAATTGGATGTGAAATACCTGAACGTATAAGAAGTCTGCATGTTGAGCTATATTTACGAATGATGTCCTTATACCGATGATAAAATTTAGTAAATGTTTTGCTTAGTTTGTGATATCGAAAACCCTGGTGTAATAATTTTTCAGTAATACATAAATTTCTCTCGTTAAAATCTAAAACATTGTTACATACACGAGCGAATCGTACAAGTTGAGATATATAAACACCGTAAGATGGTGACAAGGGAACGTCACCATCTAAAAATGGATAATTAACGATAGGAAATGAAAAATCATCTCTTTTATCATATATTTTAGTATTAAGCTTTCCGTTAATGATATAGATATCAAGATCGAGGAAAGGGCAGTGGTCATTGTTAGTATTAGCTTTATTTAAAGTAAGTTCAACAGGATAAATTTCTTTAGTATACATACTGAAGTCGTCATTATTGAGAGCCAAAATATCATCCAAATATCTAAAAGTATTATTAAATTTGTGTATCAGATGTTGTTTCGATGGGTCTTTGCTGATTTTTGTCATAAATTGTAACTCATAGCAATACAAAAAAAGGTCCGCAATAAGTGGTGCACAGTTAGTCCCCATTGGAATTCCGATAACCTGACGATATACGGAATCTCCAAAGCGAACAAAAATGTTATCTAGTAAAAATTCAAGGGCATATATAGTATCAAAGCATGTCCAATTGACATAGTTTTTTTGTTTATTGCTACTAAAAAATGACCTAAAAGAGTTTGAACATATATATTCACATTCTGACTTTTTAAATGCCCATTTAATTAGGTGTGTGAATTTTTTCTTAATGAGAATGTGAGGCAATGTGGTATATAGGGTAGAAAAATCAAAACTTTGAACAGATTCAAAATCACCAATATATGCATGCAATTTATCAAGTACTTCCAACGAGTTCTTGACACTCCAAAAGTAATTAATTCCACTATTTTCGAAGGCCTTATTTGAACAATTTATTATCAGGTTTTTGATTGTACCAAGTGTACTGGTAAGAAGAATAGACAATTTAGTAGTGGAACAATGGCTTGAAGACGAAATGAATCTATATTTGTAAGGTGTTTTGTGCAGCTTCGGAAGCCAATACATAGTTGGGACTTTCATTGTATTTGGTTCTGCTTGTAAAGCGGTAGCTAAAAGTTTATGTTTGTTACAGATGTCGTATTCTGAAAATGGAGTCAGTTGGAATGTTGGTGAATTGGTGATTTCTTTTTTCAGAACCTCAATGTAAAATTTACGTCAAACAATAATAATATTATTAGCAGCTTTATCGGCCGGGACAAAAACAAATTCCTTGGCTAGTTCTTTTAGTTTATGTTTGATACGAGAAATAGGTTTATTGTGGTTATTGTTAAGGGTAAAATGTTCTTTAAAATGTTGAATACGTATATCAACTATGTTCATTACTGATTTAAAAAAAAGAGTCCAAAGATTTTTGTCAGCTTTTTCCCGTTTTATCCATTTCAAACAGTAAGTATGGAGTGAGTCGTGGATGATATTACGACACTCATTCCAATTAATAATGGACGGGGGACGATATTTAGGTCCTTAACTGAGGAATGATTTTAACTCTCGGTCTTGAACGATGTTAAGATCTGTTATAACATGGGGAATGGGTCCATAAATGTATTCGAAATTAATGCAATTACATGAAGTAGGTGTATTTTCACTGATATTAACATCTTTACTCAATTGGCTATAATTAAACACAAATTTCCGGGTAGATTTCTTGTAAATATAACAAATAAGAGGGAGCTCAGTATTATCAAAATATCCTGGAATTTGTTCTTTAACAGAATGGTCGTTAAAAATACCGGCAATATTTACAAAATCAAAACCTTTATTGACATACTTTATTTTAATAAACTGTTTTTTATGATCTTCAAGGCGATCAATTTTGGGAAACAGTTTAGAATAACAATATGCCATTATAATTTGAACGATTTCATACTTAGGACTGCTATATGAAATTGTGTTGCAATTCTCTAAAATTTTATTTAACTTATTAACCGGTAATGAACAGAGCTTTGTTAATCTGTTCATTTCTGTTCATTTTCAGAGATTTAATCAACTACCCTGTCATATATTTTGTTTAAATTTCTTTGACATTATCGTATATAATGAAGCTTACATTCTGAGTCATCTATTCAAGCGGCTCATCCATACCACTAATTAAAGTGTTAAGTAAGTGCATGCCCCCTTCCCCATGAACCATTTGTACCTCTTTTATTCTATCCATTTACAAAAGGGGGTTGATCCAAAAAATTTCCCTCGGAAATTTATCAATTTATAATGATAAGTTTTATTGTTTCCCTATTTCAATCGATAACTTCTGCAAAATAAATACGGCGACCAATATTTTGCAATCTTAAATGCGTCGAAGTCACGTAAACGGCGCCGTCAACATTTGTTATGTTCGTGATTAGGTAGGGTTTAGAAGAACCGACGGATGGAAAGTCATTGATATTTGGTATTTATTTGTGAATAGCCCATTTTATACCACTCAATAGTCCTTATTTTTTTGTTACCAACATGACCAATTTGGTCAGGGATTGATGGGTAAAACTGGCGTCTTACAGACAAAATAGTTTTTCGATCATTTCGGAAACTATTTGACCAATCTGTATAATTTTGCAGAACAAACATTTTAATTAATCCTTTTCAGTTGTAAATGAGCAAAAATGAATCAATTCTTGACTTCGGTCAGTTATCTTCAAAGTTTCTTTCACTCAAACTAAAAAAGCAAAATCTTACAGCAAAGGTAGTTTATCAGATACGTTACAAATATTCATCATTTCGTGCGGATCAAGTGTCATGCATTGCGGCGATGTTGCCCCATACGTTCCCATTGAATCCCGGAGAGTTGCACATTTATACCTCTAATCCGTACTATTTGGGTAGAACATATTGAATATTTATTGATTGATTTAAGAATTGATTGCGTCTTTTTGTAAATTTATTGGGGTGTAAACATGGTAAAAGCGTTGACCGAAGTACATTTTGTATGAAGCGCAGATCGAAGCGCTTCATTCTAAAAATGTGCGCACGGTCAACATAGGCGGATCCAGAGGGGGGGAAGCATGACTTGAGCGCCCCCCCCCCCTTTTAGGTCAGTCAGTGGCCCCCCTTATAAAAAGTTCTGGATCCGCCACTGGTCAATGCTTTTACAACCCTATAAAATTACTAAAAGAAACATTCAATACTTATAATTACGTTTTTTTGCTAGGATCATGAAAACACGATTTCTATCAAGTTTTTCTTTTATTTACCTGCATGTGGACTTTATTATGGAAGCTCGTGTCATCATGATGCTACATTTAATTTTGAAATGAAGGTTAATTTCAGAATGACGCGAGATTACTGTTAGCCTATCAAAATAACGTATTATAATAAACAAACATGTAATGTAATTATATTCGTTTGCTTAACGTCTAGTGGCAAATATTTCATGTATATTCAGGATAACAACAAATTAACAATTAATCCAATAGGTGTAGGTTCCATGCATTGCTTTAATTTCGACTGACTAGTAAATGAGGGTATATGTTGCACATGTACCGAAATTTTGTCTTGTAGCAGGTAATTTGGAAGGGTTCTTAAACGCGACACAAGACATCGAAATCGACGTTTCATTTCCGACTGGACGAGAGTGCGTATTTCTGCATCCGCCCAGACAAAGGATGCCCGCCTTCAGTATTGATTTTACTGCCGACTGGGAGAAGTGCTTGTATTACCAAATGTCTATATATTCCATGGAACTCTTGGGGATAACATTGTGACGAATTAAAGTTATCAAATATGGTTGGATCCTCTTCGACAAAAAACTGTACAAAACTTATTTCTATCTGCATCGTCTCAACACATCTCTCACAAAATTGGCCCTCCCTAATATTTGTCCATTGATTCTTGATTTGTCATTATAGCGCTGTTTTTTTTTGTCTTTACAATGGCAGATATAATTAGAAAAAAGTAAAATAACAAAAATACCGAACTCCAAGGAAAATTCAAAACGGAAAGTCCTTTTTCAAATGTTAAAATCAAAAGCTCAAACACATTAAACGAATGGAAAACAACAGTCATATTCCTGACTTGGTACAGGCATTTCCTTAGTGTAGAAAATGGTGGATTAAACCTGGTTGTTCAGCTAGAATTGTCAGTATTAAAAGCCTGGTATCTTTGATGAGTTTTGTTTTACAAAAGTATAACACATTCAATGGTGCATTTTGTCATTGCGTTTGAAACAGCTTGCTTTTCGAAACAATTATTTTTTATAGATCTACCTTAAGTTTTGATATAGTATTATTATTATTATTATTATTATTATTATTATTATTATTTTGATATAGTATTATTATCATTATTAATATTATTATTATTGTTATTATTATTGGCCAGATGTAATGTCCAGACTTGTAGAAGATAGCTGTTGCAACCGAAACAACGTGGTAACGAGATTATACAATTTGTAAGGACAGTATGCATATGTTTTTCTCAATGAATTTTTTTTAGTGTTAGTTGCATGAAACTTAAATCATACCGCGCTGGTCGCCTCTTTCTACTGTAAATGGAATAAAATTAACACACGCAAGTTAAGCGCCATATTTATAATATATTGAATGAAAAAGAAGAGTTCTTAACTGTTAACCCATGAATGAACTGATCGTGACAGCAAATGATCTGGTGTTCAGTTCACAATTTTATACAAATAATCCAAATTGGGTGGCAGTTGAACGGCTGTTATGATCATATAATTTACCCCCCTCTTTATATATGTAGGACTCTAATGTGCGATGGTACTTTAAAGTGCGATGGTATACGCTAAAGTGCGATGGTATACGCTAAAGTGCGATGTTGTCAAACGCTAAAGTGCGATGGTATAGCACGCTAAAGTGCGATGGTGTAACAGGAATGGGGTTCAGGCAATGGTTTTCGTTTGTTTCTGTGTTCCTATTATTGTAGTTTTTCGTTTATTATTATGTTTATTAATCAAGCCATTGCCTTTCTCTTCTTATTTGTTTTACACTGGACATTGTGTGGCCCTATGTATGTATAATATACCACGCTGAAGTATATAATATATAGATTGCTATGCGGCGTAGGCTATAAGGCTCCACGTTAAACGCCGTAGTTATTAGTTGCATATATCAACGACATTTGGTCTTGGGTATATATGTGTCTCATTTTTTTATTCAAAGTACGATAGTTGTCAAAAAAGTGTAATGGGTACATTGCAGTTGCTAGTATATACGTTCAAGTTAGAATACTTTGCGGTGATAGCCAATGCTCCGCGTTAAAGGCCATGCGGTAACCTATAGTTGCTTACATTAATGACATTTGGTCTATCTGGTCGTTAGGTTACTGTCTAGTTGACGTATATCCATATCTTTAACAGAAATGACGAACCATATTGTAAAAAAAATGTTTTATAGTCTAAGAATGATTTCATTAGAAAGTAAAACAGAGTAGACTTTATTTCACGCAAGTTCATAACATGGAATTACAAACATAGAAGGTGCTGCTAAATTTTTAAAATTGGACGAATTTAATTCCTCAACATCCAAGTGAGCCAGCTCCAGAATCTTCTTTTCCTCTTAAGTTAGATTATATTTTGTAACCTTAACATGAATAGTAGAAATACTTAAATTATTTCAGTATAAATGATCAAATGGTCATGCGTATGATCGTCCTGTATATGCATGTGATATTTGCCACTGTATGTTCAACAAGCAAAAATTAGTTTACATTACTTTAATTTATTGATTTATTTTACCGAACTACTGGAAAATATGATTTTCAAAGTGTTTCATACACAGCGTCACTTTTACGGTAATCCGCTCTATCATTTTTGTTGATTTCCACTGTTATCGGGAAAACGCACTTTAGCGTATTGAGGCATCGGACTTTAGCGTGTTCCATAAAATAGCACTAACCATCGTACTTTAGCGTATCAAACCATCGCACTTTAGCGTAGACCATCGCACTTTAGCGTGACCATCGCGTTTTAGCGTCCCCATCGCACTTTAGAGTCCTACATATTTCCAATGGTCATTTTTTTTTTAAATAATTCAACAAAAATTATATGACGTTATCCGTTAGATATCCGCGTAACAGTAACTAAAGGGTGGATATGAAATAAAATTAAGATTTTTGTTATCATTATTGTTATAGTAATGATTAATAATAGCTAACTGTATTTAATAATTCGCTGTTTCCACTGGGAAGACAGGAATAACATCGAGTGCATGTTCGTTGTTAGTTGTATCATACGAAAGTGGTTTCGCTTACAAGATAAACTTTAAATTATACATTTAGTGTCTATCGTGAATACATTTTGATCCCTATATAAATCATAACACTTGATGCGTTAAACTGTATTGTTTGATGGATAGTATCTTCTTACACTTTTGCTCATATTTCATCTTCAATAATTTTACTTTGTCATCTTGGGTATATTCTTACTTTACAAAGAAGAGGTTCACCTCGGGGATTCCAAAATATGCATTACTTAAATGCAATTGAATACCATTATGAGGATTATATTATATGTATCAACTGCACTTGACTATATCACTGATTCACTATTATTTGAGGCATGTCTATAGAGTGTTTCTTGCCCCCGGTTTTATTTTTAAGGATGTTCTTATAAAAAAAACTCTTTAGTACCCCAAAATTATAATCTAATTAAAAAGTCAATCTGAAAATGAATATATTTTTACTTACATTCAGTTGGTATACAAACTGTTTAGTGTAACAGTTAGTAATCATATTTTAAAGAATGGAGTGAAAACAGGAAGAAAAGATAGAAAGAAAGACAATGTTGAAACGAGGGGAAAGTTTAACAAAGATATATATTTTAGCCACATGCGACAAATGTCTGAAACAAAAATGTGCACGCTGGAAATGTGTAACCTGCAAACAAGCATTTTGTGAAAATTGTAAGAAAGGCCATGTTCGAAAATCAATCTTTAAATCCCACAGTTTTGTGAACCTTTTTGGATCAAAAGACGGCACTGCAGAAGCTGTCGTGGACATTTTATGTTCTTGCGAAGTAAAAGGCAAAATTTCTCTATACTGTACAATTTGCGGTGAGCTTGTTTGTCTTGACTGCATCACCTCCAATCACAACGGACACACATTTGAAAAACTGGAAACTGTAAACGAGCAACAGAGAAATAAAATTCAGTCCATTACATCAGAAATTGAGGGGATCCAGATACCAGCTGTGAATGATTTACACGAGCGAATACAGACATGGAAATCAGAACATACAATTACAACAAAACATCTTAAAGATGATGTTCTCCGTAGAAATGGGGAGATTAAGGAGCAAATTGATGGATGGACGAAGTCCTTGTTGATGGAATTGGACGAATTTTCTAAAACCGAACAGAGGAAAGTTTTCGATTTCCAACCACGTATTCTAAAGCGTAATAAACGTCTTATCCAGGAAAGGGAGCGACTTAGGTTGCTAGCTCAGTCGAACGACACACATTTGTTATTACAAGGTGTTAACGCAAGTGTTCGTGATTGGGAACCGTTCGATTACCCGGAACTGAATGATATTCAATACCTTCCAGGCCCTGACATTTTATCTAATTTCCCTTCACCTCTTGGATCGTTTATGTTCACCCCAAGAGGAACGGAAAATGGATCCATCTCAAATTCTGTTAGTTCCGGAGACCAATCGTTGGACAAAACTGTGGACCACGCTTTCAACTTCTTGGTAGATGAAGATGAATCCCACGGGAATTCGAATGGATTCTCGGTCGATTTGAGTCGAATTACGTCTTTGAGTATAGTAAGCCCAGATATAATTTGGATTGGAGACATAAGAATGAAACGTTTGGAACTTTTAAGAATAACGAACGACAAATCAATCCACAAACTTACCCAGGTAAACGTTAACTTCCTGGACTTTTATATACAAAAGGAGAGTGAATGTCTTTGGGTATCTTGCGTTGAGGATAAAAGTCTTTCTGTATTTACCCGTCGTGGAAAAAGAAGAGCAGTAAATTGTTTCCAGTCTCTTTTACCGACATGCGTTTGCATTACAGCTGCTGATACAGTTCTACTGGGACTTTCAGAGAAAAGAAACTTGTGGGTAGATAAAAACAGTGTTAGAAAAATTGTCGAAATCGAACCACCTAATACGGTTTTGCTAGAAATAGAACGTGATCAGAATGGGAAACTTCTTTTTACATTTCCACTTAGATGTTCTGTGAATACTAGAACAGGTGGTATTATTGCGATCGATTCCACTGGACAGACAAACGGACGTCTGATCATGTGTGACCCAAGGGGACATCTCAAACACATCTACACCGGGGAAACATTTCACAACTTTAGAAAACCATTTGATCCAACGGGAGTCACTTCCGTTTCGACTGGAAACGTTGTTGCATGCGACCACAGTAACGAAACATTCCACGTTTTGGATAGTGATGGAATTCTCTTGAAGGTATACCGAGCTGTCGAACTTGACGTGGAAGTGCCATACAGTGTTGCATGTGACGGAAATGGCAACTTTATTGTAGGAAACTGGCCCAAAACTGAAGAACAGGGAGCGAAAGTATTTTTATTAGAAGAATCTGTCTTTTCGGCATCAGAAATTTGCATTTGAGCTACTTTATTTAAAACATTCTTTAAAATAACCGGAGCAATAACCAGAGAAGTTAACCCGATGCTTGTAACATATAGACAGGAGTGTAACTGGAAACATTAATATCGTGATCGGAATAAACGATATTTTGCCGTTTATTCTTTATGAATCGCTGGAAATATAAGGACTATATAAGATGCAGACATAAAACATGGTACTTACCAGCTAAGACGATAACATACGGACAGTTGCCAGAAAGTTGCATTTCAAACGTTTAGTACCAATAGGTGCTTTGTGATAAGGACAAAAGACATGTTTACACGATTTTGAACCAAATGTGATATACTAGTACGTCTGAATATGCGGAAAGCTATGATTTTAAACAGATATAAAATTTAATCAAATTTCCTTGTCTGATCTTATCTGTATTTGTTTTATTCGTTCCTCAAATGTTGTTTTAAGCGGTGACCGGTGACTCCTTCTTTTATTGACGCTAACTTGTTCCCATCTAGCTGACAACGGTGATGGTTCCCGGCTGGGACTAATAGATATTTCCTTAGTCCTATTTCCCTGCTAGATACTAATGACAATTGAAAATTTACATAACGCCCAGATGTCTAGGTCATCGATGATGATCGATGGTAACCGTGCCACAACGGGAATACGATAATGCCAGGCGTCTGTCAGATCGTATTTTGGTATGAATGAAAGATCATGGACATCCGTCAATGAGACAGCCACCCAGTGACATCTAAAGAGCTCAACACATGATCTTCAACAAAATACTGGGGTTTTTACAAGATGATAGCCTTTATATATTGATATTCATGTACACCTTACTTTTGATTCGAGCATCACTGATGAGTCTTTTGTAGACGACACGCGTGCCTGGCGTACTACAAGATTTAATCCGGGTATCTATGATGAATTTATTTACAATCATTCCATACAATAAATATAGTTGACCTAGCGCCTAAGGTATCTTAGAAACAGACCTAATCATGTAACTTAAACCTTGATCATTGATCGATGAAATGAGGTTGAGGTCAGGTGAACCATTTTGACAGATACCTAGACTTTGCAAGGAACCCATATACCAAATATAGTTATCCTATTACGTATAATAAGTGAGAAATTCACAAGATAAAACAAATTTGTTTTCAAGCAGTCTGTGAATCATGAAAATGAGGTCAAAGACAGCAGACATTTGAGAGAAGCATACATTTGTATACAAAGTATGAAGAGGGGTGTAAAGGGGGTATCGATTTCAAGAAACACGGTGAATAACGAACCTTTTTCATGACTGCACGTGAAATAAAAATGGCAAAACACGTTGCACGAAAATAACCCTTTAACACCCTCTATGAAGCATCCAGGTCTACTACCCTCTTCAACACGGCCAGTTTGTAAACCATATGTATCGCATGCTGCGACTTTCGTCGAGATAAAAATCAACTTTCAAGGGCAATAACTCCTGAAAGGAGTTTGTTGACAATTTCAGTCATGTTGACTTAGTTGTAGATCTTATTGTGCTAAACGTCTTTGCTTTTTCCAATTTCTCATTACCTATAATGACTTCTGCAAAAATAAAAAAAAAATGAATAGAAACCATCTTTCATGAGGGTCGAATTGAGGGTACCTTCATGACGACTAACGCCCTTACGGTAAAAAATCTTGCCAAATGACGTTAACGGTAATTTTTGGTGCATGACGATGAAATGTACATTTTCTTTATGACGATAAAAAAATCGACTGATTTTGACGATTCATGTTAAATTCTTTCCAAAATTAACGGTAATGGATAATTATTTGAGACCTCTGACGAATCACGAAAAGGATATTTTGACAAATCACGATAAAATTTTAACCAATTTGATGCTTACGGTAGCAGAAAATGACCGTTTGACGCCTGACGGTAAACATGGGCATTGCTACCTACTTTCATTGCCAATATTTTTTGTAAGCGGTCAATTGACATTTTTGGTTAAGTTGAGTTATTTGTATCTTATTTTGCTGAAAACGTGCCTTTCACAATTTTTCTCAAACTAAAATCGGGCAATAACTTCTATAAGGGGTCAATTGACAATTCGCCCATGTTTACTCAATTGTAGCTCTTATATTGTTCTAGTCATTTTTAACGATAAACATTTCTCTCCATCTGTACCAAGTCAGGAATATGACAGTTATTTACCATTCGTTTGATGTGTTTGAGCTTTTGGTTTTGCCATTTGATAAGGGACTTTCCGATTTGAAATTTCCTTGGAGTTCGGTATTTTTGTTATTTTATTTTTTAAGGTTTTCAAGATAACCAAAAACCATTGAAATTTAGTAGAAAATTACATTTCAGGGGGAAGAACTCCAAAATGGGTTGTCTGATTTTTCTGAAAATTTCGCTGGAGATGACCTTGGTCTGCTGATCATATCACCATGTCAGATTTGCTCTTACCGCTTTAATTTTTGAGATATAAACATAACACTGCATTTTATCCCTATGTTCTATTTTTAGCAAAAGAAGCCATGTTTGTTGATGGATCAAATCCCCAGATACATTTTTTATACTAGATACACTAAGAACATTGAGTTAAAGCTAGGTAACCTTTGGCCTTCTAGTTTCAGAGAAGATTTTTCAAAAAAGTTTACGATGATGGAAGGTCCACAGACGACAACGGACGCAAAGTGATGACAAAAGCTCGTGTGGCTTTTTAGGCCAGGTGAGCTTAAAAGAGAGGAACCATATATCGAAGGAAGACTTACAACACTATGGCCCAACAGAAAAAAACAGACATGCAAGTCGACAAAAACACTGACGACTGAGCATCATGAACTTCGTAAAAACAAGGGGTGAACTTAGGTGATCTGGAAAAATATCAGAAGCTGCTCCACAAGTGACAGCAGTCTAACTGCCTTAGTTGATCTTATAAAAGATAATAAGTTCACATCATAGCAGATGTTTCTAGCCTAACCCTTATACATTAAAAAAAACATCAGTGCATGTTTTAATAAGTGGAGAATGTGTCCATGGGAAACAGATGATGCCCCTGCTTGCATATAACGTTATAAAGGACCATAAATCAAGAACTGTAAAAGTGACACTACCCAAATTTGAACTTGATCTGAGTTTTGTGGTAATAAGCATTGTTTATAAATTTCATAACATTTAGTTGACGTAAACTTAAATTAAAGAACAGAAACTTAAAAATCAGCAATTTTTCCATTTTTAAAGGGGTATAACTCTAGAACGGTAAAAGGTACGCCAACAAAATTAAACCTTGATCTGTGTATTGTGGTAATTAGCATTGTGCATAAGTTTCATAACATTTGGTTGAGGCAAACTCAGGTTAGAGGACGGAAACAAACAAATAAAATCAGCATTTTTTTCATTTGTAATGGGGCATAACTCTAGAACGGTAAAAGTGACGCCACCAAAATTCAAACTCAATCTGTGTTTTGTGGTAATCAGCATTGTGGATAAGTTTTATAACATTTGGTTGAGGCAAACTTAAGTTAGAGAACGGAAACCAATTTTGGGATGTACGGACGGACGGACAGACGGACAAGGGTGAAACTTAATGACCCGCTCCGCTACGGCGGAGGCATAATTAACCTTAGCAAGTTAAAAATGCTCAAGAAAGCTTTTTAATAAATTCTCTTTTTGAATTGCTGTTAGGTGTGAGCTTTTAAGTTCAGGGTTGAAGACTTAATTTCTAACAACTATACAAGAGGCTTGCGTCGCTCACCTGGATCTAAGTGCATGTGCGTATCAAATAACCCCTATAAGGAGTCAACTGACAATTTCAGCTATTTTAACATATTTGTAGATCTCGTCTTGCAATACAAGTGTCCCTCTATATATTAAAGTGTTCAGATAATGGACAAAAATGGATAAAGATTATCATTTAAGGGCAATAACTCCTATTAATGAGTTTTCTGACCATTTCAACTATGTTGATTACTTGATGCTTCTTTTTGCTATTTAAAGTTATTCTCTGTTATAGTTGTCAAGATAAAAGATAATAAAGAGCTGTGAAAACTAAAAGGAGGTTATTTTAATAGATATAAACCAGTCACCAAAGTTTCATGAAAACTTCTCAAAGTACTTTTGAGTGTTTGTCAGAAAACTGGAAAATCCCCACTTTTTTATGAATAAAATCCCATCACTTGGAAAGGTAAAATCTAAAATTCATAAAAATAGAAAGGGAGCTTACGTCAATAGATATAAACAATTCATCAAAGTTTTACAAAAACTGCTCAAAGCATATTTGAGTTATTATCCGAAAACTGGAAAATCCCCCTTTTTTAATGAATAAAACCCCATAACTCAGAAACGTAAAATCTAAAATTTATAAAAATCGAAAGAGACTCACGTCAATAGATTTAAACAATTCACCAAAGTTTCATGCAAATTGGTTAAAGCGTTTTTGAGTTATTGTCAGACATGTTGACGACTGACAGACGGACGAACAATGGTTTACCATAATACGTCCCGTAAACGGACGTATAAAAAGGAAAAAAAAATATGTTAAACACCAAAATCTCCATTAAAGGGCAATAAATCATGTAAGGAGTCGTTTGATGATTAAGGCCTTGTTGATTTATTTGTAGATCTTGTCTTCATGATCATTTTTGCTTTTAAAAGTTTCTCTCTATTATAGTTTTCAAAATAATAGACAAAAGTGAAAAAAAATGGTAATATTCGTCATTAACAAAGTTTGACAGTTTTAATATGTACATGGACATTAAGTAGATCTCAAAATTTTGCCATATTTTCCCTACCTGTTTCAAAATGATTAAAAAAACTTTTTATTTTCTGTTTTAGCCATGTCTGCCATGTTGTTGGGAGGTAGGACCATAAGACATTTTTTTTAATAAATAACTAAATACCCTTATGACAATATTAATTGTGGCCAAGTTTGGTTCCAATTGGCATAGTAGGTTCAGAAGAGAAGATTTTTGTAAAATTTAAGGAACTACAGAGGCAAAGTGATAAGAATAGCTCACTTGACTCTTTGGGTCAGGTGAGCTAATAAAAACAATAAAAGCATTCTTCCTTTGATATATTGCTGTTATTCTCCAGTGTTTCAATTGATTTTTATTTACATCCAACAATACTTTTTCTCTTCCAAGTGATGGTTGGTAGTACAACAGGACTAAGATTTTCCTCTTATTTCACAGTGTTTCAAATGATTTTTTATTTACATCCAACTTAATAATCTTTCTTTTCAAAGTGATGGCTGGCAGTATAACAAGACTTAGTTTACCATAGTCTTATCTTTGTCAGACTGTTGCTGAGCAATATCTAGAAAGCTTGATTTTTGAGCCTTAACTTTTGAGATGTTTTTAAAAGAAACAAAAAAAAATCATGTACGTGCCAAAACAGTAACCACTACTCGATATAAATAAAACTAACATAGAAGTCTTGGTCAAAACTAAAGTCAACACAGGTTTAATAAAATGCTTCGCTGAGCGCAGTCTGATACGACCGCAGAGGTCGAACCCTGAACAGTTGGGGCAAATTTGGACACAATATTCAAGATTGATACTGTCTGAATTTGGATTGTGATCAAATTTTTGACATAATATAGGTTTCTGACACAAAATAAATGTGTTCAAAGATCTTACAAATCCATTGCGCAATACAGTGCAATTGAAGATTTCATCTTGAAACTTTTCAAAAATTCGAAATTTTAAAAATTTTGAAAAAAAATATGAATCCCCTAAAAAAATAGGAAAAAATTCCACCCCGCCCCAACTTTTTGAAACCCCCCCTTGGAGCATTAACCCCAAAACTCAATCCCAGCCTTTCCTTTGTAGTATGGAACCTTGTTGTACAATTTCAGAGAGATCCATACACTTACACACAAGTTATTGTCTGGAAACTAGAAAAATGCTTGTTTTTGGTCCCCAATTCCTACATATTTGGGGCAATCAACCCCAAACTCAATCCAAGCCTTTCCTTTGTTATATGAAACCTTGTGGTACAATGTCAGAGAGATCCATACACTTACACACAAGTTATTGTCTGGAAACTAGTAAAATGCTTGATTTTGGCCCCTTTTTTGCCCTTAATTCCTAAACTGTTGGCCCCCATAACCCCTACAATAAATCCCAACCTTCTACTTGTGGTATTAAACATTGTGGTTCAATTTCAGAGCAATCGAAATACTTATACACAAGTTATTATCCCGAAACTAGAAAAATGCTTGTTTTGTGCTCCTTTGTGGGCCCCTAATTGCTAAACGGTTAGGAACATCATCCCAAAAATCAATCCTAACCTTTCTTTTGTGGTATTGAACCTTCTTAAAAAATTTCAAAGAGATCCATTTACGTAAACTAAAGTTATTGTCCGGAAACCAATGTGCCTTCGGAAGACGACGCAGACGCAGACGACGACGACATCATACCATTATACGATCCCAAAATTTTGTTTGCGGTCGTATAATAATAATAATAATAATAATAATAATAATAATAATTATAATAAATTCTTTATTTAAAGAGGGTAACTCAATTAGAAGTAGTCTAATTTTCATTGAGGCTCTCAAACAAAATACATGTATACAGTTAACATTCATACATTAAAATACAATATATATTACTAGTATATACACAATTCAATCATTCAAACATACAAATGGCAATAAATGGCAATAATTGGTAAAATTTTGATTAAATTTTCTTATTCTTACAACAAAAGAAAGAAAACAAATTAATCGACTTGCATAAAAATTTCAAGAAAATGATTATAACATTGTTTCTTAAGGTAGATCATAAGTATATACTTTTTGAGATAGAATTTTCTTATACTTTGCCAAAAGGAAGATTTTTCTATGCTTTTTTCAAAAATATATTAAAAAGTATGGGCCACCGTGCTATTTTCCAACCTATGAGTCGTTGAAAATTGCCTTAATTTGGTTTATATATAATAGATTGTTCATGAAAAAACACATTTGTGTGCATAAAAAAAATGAGATAGAATTTTGAAATAAATTGTAAGAAGATAGGTTATATAATATGTTTTAAGAAAATAGAAAGAAAAAATGGTGTCACCGAACTTGTTTTCTTGCTACAAGTAAAAATCAAAAATTTCCCTATCAGTCCAGTATATATTTTTTACTAAAAGAGTCATCTCCCCTTGAATGGCTTATTTGAAAAAAATGATTCTAAAAACACAAAATTTGATATTTTGAATAATACAATAAATCACCAAATTTTCTTTATATTAATAAACAATCTAACCATTAAATTGCAAATCTGTCTCCAAATTTGCAGATTTGGGCAAATAACTAGACCATTTTTGTACTGAGATTGTACAATCCAAGATGGCGGTATACCATGAATCTACCTTAAATAATTCCACATTTCGACTATTTTTTATTTTGAGTGGTAAATTATTCCATACCTTTATTTTTATAAAAATTTGTATTTGATCTTGGAACAAATAGATCATTATTAGAGACAGATCGTAAGTTGTGGTATTGCATATATCATTAATATTTAGCATTGCTAAGTAATCAGGTGTTAGTCCATTTACAATTTTATACATTAGAATTGATTGTTGGTATTTTATTCTTTTTGTAAAAGATAGCCATTCTAAAGATGAAAACATAAAATTAGATGGAACAGAAATATCGCATTCAAGTATAATTCTTGCTACTCTTTTTTGAAGTTTAATGATTCTATCTGAATCTTTTTGTAATAAATTTCCCCAAACTGAACTACAATAGTCTATATATGGTAGAATATATGCATTATAAAATAGTTGTCTTGTGTGTATAGGCAAATATACTTTTAATTTTAAACAAAAGTGATATTTTAGATGAGATAATCTTGCATATACCATCAACATGATCTTCCCAGCTTAAATTTTCATCAATATCAATTCCAAGTAATTTGAAAGAATGAACATTTTCATTTTCAATACATGTTTCATTGACGGTAATACATAATTCTGATAGTTGTGTAAGTTTTTGTTTCGAACCCAATTTCATACACTTTGTTTTTTGTGCATTAATTTTCATACTGTTATTGTTACACCAAGATTGTAACTATATAGCATTTAAATCATTTTGCAATATGCTGTTAAATTTTTCGATGTTTTTATTATGAAAATGCAATGTTGAATCATCAGCATATAAATCCATGTCGGATTGTTTAACATGAAGTGGTAAATCATTTATATAAATTAAAAATAACAGAGGACCTAAAATAGAACCTTGAGGCACTTTTACAAACGATTTATCAGATTTAATGTAAGCGAAAAAAGTATTGCATTAATTTGTCTTGAAAAGAGCTGTTTCTAAAATTATTGTAAACCAACCTATTTCCAATGATACTTTATTTTGCGATTTGAGCCCTTTCGAGACAACTTTTCGGCGATTATTTTCGCGATATTCATAAGTTTTCTTGCTGTATTTATATAAGGGAAGATCAAAGTTTTATATTTTCGCGATGATCTATATTCGCGATATTTCTCACCTTGCGAAAGTCGCGAAAAATAAATCGCTCGCTAACATTTATTTTAGTTGATTTACAATATATAGCGCTTTCTAACACTCTCGATAGCATTTGAGATCGAAAACCTATTTCATATTTTTGTATCTTTTTTTTGCTCATAATCCGTTGTTATTTGGTATAATTATAACTGTATCCTGGAAGAAGTATTACGGTTTATGGTGTTTTATTGAATTCTAGTTTTTCATTGAAATAAATGATCGGTGAATTGACTGCATATAATAACTCGGTATTTCCACACTAAAGCTAGCGAATAATAGCTTGACTCACGGAAAATTTAATGCAAACGTGTGTCTTGCACTATCAGAGATTTACAGCATATGTAGAATGTTTGGGTGTTGTACAGATTGGCTGGGCGGAAGCGAACGTCATAATTCAGGAGACGTTGTCAATGTGACGGCACCTCCCTTCACTACAGAGTTACATCTGTACCATGATGGTTTGATGTAATTTTAGAAGAAGCAAACATAATTGAATTATTTCAGTCTGTTTACAAGAGATTGCAGAAGAAAAAATGAAGAAGAATCGGTATGCATATTAAGCTTAATTTAAGTTAATATTAATTTTATAAAACGTCATATACCTAATGTTCAGTGGTTGTCGTTTGTTGATGTGGTTCATGAGTCTTATGTAGACGAAACGCGCGTCTGGCGTATTAAATTATGATCCTGATACCTTTGATAACTATTTACACCAGTAGCTGGGTCGATGCCACTGCTGGTGGACGTTTCGTCTCCGAGGGTATCACCAGCCCAGTAGTCAGCACTTCGGTGTTGACATGAATATCAATTATATGGTCGTTTTTATAAATTTCCTGTTACAAACCTTTGAATTTTTCGAAAAACTAAGGATTTTCTTATCCCAGGAATAGATTACCTTAGCCGTATTTGGCACACCTTTTTGGAATTTTGGGTCCTCAATGCTCTTCAACTTTGTACTTGTTTGGCTTTATAACTATTTTGATCT
This sequence comes from Mytilus californianus, assembly GCF_021869535.1. Taxonomy (NCBI): domain Eukaryota; kingdom Metazoa; phylum Mollusca; class Bivalvia; order Mytilida; family Mytilidae; genus Mytilus; species Mytilus californianus. The sequence continues at coordinate 17,109,522 of NW_026262626.1, forward strand.
GAGCGTCACTGATGAGTCTTATGTAGACGAAACGCGAGTCTGGCGTATTAAATTATAATTCTTGTACCTTTGATAACTATCATAAGTGTTTCCCGTTTTTTTTTATATAGATTATATTAGTTTTCCTGTTTGAATTGTTTTACACTAGTAATTTTGGGGCCCCTTATAGCTTGCTGTTCGGTGTGAGCCAAGGCTCCGTGTTGAAGACGATGTTATAAATCGACACAAATCTGTTGCATGGCAGGTAAATGTAAGCCTGTGAGACCTAGATGTTATTTGGGGTTGCTTTCTGTTTCATTTGTCTGACTTTTATTACTTTTTGGAAGAATCTGAATTTGTGCCATGCAACATTTCCTTGATTGTCTGTCAAAAAGGAAGTCACAGTACACCAAAACAAAATGGCACATTTCATAGAGTACACCTGCTTCATATTGTATGGATGGCATGAGCTATGACTTTAAACTTAGATAAATTATAACAATCATGTTTTACAGTCTCAATATATGCTATCATAATTCCAGTGGTTTATAGATGTAAGAAGATGTAGTATGAGTGCCAATGAGACAACTCTCCATCCAAGTCACAATTTGTAAAAGTAGACCATTATAGGTCAAAGTTTGGTCTTCAACACGGAGCCGAACAGCAAGCTATAAATGGCCCCAAAAATGACTAGTGTAAAACCATTCAAACAGGAAAACCAACGGTATAATCTATATAAAAAAACGAGAAACACTTATGAACCACATCAACAAACGACAACCACTGAACATCAGGTTCCTGACTTAGGACAGGTGCAAACAAATGCAGCGGGTTTAAACGTTTTAATAGGTACCAACCTTCACCCTTACCTGAAACAATAGTGTAACATCACAACATAGAAACACACACTATAAAATATCAACTGAAATGGTCTAACTCAACCAAAAGACATATTAACACAAACAAGTGAAAGGTATAATACATTTGTAATATACCGTATAAGTGTATACAACTGAAGGTAACAAATATCAATTAAGGTGAATTAATTTGAGCATGCACACTCACAATCATGTGTAACCCCACCATATTCTATATGTGCCTACTCTAAGTCTGGAGCCTATTATTTGGTGATTGTCATGGAGCTAAATTGACTAGGCTATTCCCCGACGATTAATTTTGGTTCAGATTTTTTAAAAATAATAATAATAATCGGCGGATTCAGCAGATTATTTTTGGTTTGGATGTTATAATAATAATAATCGGCGGGTCCCGCAGATTATTTTTTGGTTTGGATTTTATGAAAATAATCGGTGGGTCGTGATTTTTAAAAGCCGATTATTTTATTATTGAAAATAATCGGCGGGCTCTTGATTAAAAGCCGAAGATTTTATAATTGATAATAATCGGCGGGGTCGTGAATTTTAAAAGCCGAAGATTTTATAATTGATAATAATCGGCGGGGTCATGAATTTCTAAAAGCCGAAGATTTATTTGTATCCATGTATTTCTAAGGGGAAAATAATAATAATCGGAAAGGGGGGGGGGGGGGGGGGGGAGGTTACTGTGGCTTTCCATACATATACATATACATCTACACACTCTTATGTCTATCTCTAGATTCGCCTTACGTGACAAGGTAACACTACGACTATTGAAGTTATATTTTTATATAGCGGATGTGGTCGAGTGGTCTAGAGCGCTGGACATGAGGCTAAGCGATTATTGACAAAAACATATACAAATTACAACAATGATGGAAATCTGGTTTAATCATGTTTAATTTAGTGGTGTCAATTCTTATGTGATGACAAAGTTCAGATGTGATTGTGACCCATGAATATAGCATAGATCCCAAATACACCATTAGTGGTGCGCCTGACAGAGGCGGAACTAACAATAATAAGTTGCAGGTATATAGGTTTAGGCGATATAACCTAACCAAACCTGACGTATTTCAGCCAATTTTGAAAATACTTACTATACTCTTTTGTAGTGATCAAGTAGAAAATATTACACCTAAGGTGCAATTTTGGGCCAGGGAGACACAAGAAAGAAGTAAGTTGAAAAAGAAACTATTGTATATTCATCAATATTTGAGGTCATAGTTGGATGATACCGTCTTTTTGAACAAATTACTTTCAAAAGGGAACATTAGAACTTTTTTTAATGAGTATAATTGCATGAAATTTTTTTTGCCTAATAAGGTAGCCGATACTGCATTCGACCAAAACATGTTTTCTTCGAGAGACGAGAGTTATGTATGTAGATTTGAAAATTAGGTTATGGTTGAAAGGGCAAAAATGTCCAACAAGAGACGAGCATTTTGTTGTAAAGGGTCTACAAGCGAACTTCAATTGAGGTTTTTTAACCTCATTTATGATTATAAATTATTAGTAAATACTAAGTACTCAAGTGTACATTAAATTGGACCGAATCTAATTAAATTTGATATAAGCATATCAAAGTGTAACTCAGGGCTCATAGTTTCGATTTATTTGACTTTGAAGAACACATTAATAAACAAAACGTTTTTCTTTGAAGATATTGCTTTATTAAACGTAGAATAACTTTAACATGGTTAGAGTAAAAATCCATTGGGTTGACACACATCCAGAATTTATTGTTTTCTAATAGCTACAGTTCGTTTAAACTCAGTTTAAACAATCAGGAATTTCCCATCTTAAATGTCGATTCAACATCCGCCGCAAGAATTACTATTTTTATCCGACGTTTAAAGGACACAATTCTACAGAATTATAGCTTTTGTTTATAACCATGAGCTCATGGATTGAAATTGAAAAGAACCATGCATCATTTCTCTTTCTTTTGTTAGGGGGAGTTAGGTGTATGTGTTCTTGTGTTGCTGTCGTTCACATTTTACCAAAATTTCGCTAAAATAAAGCCGCAGTACTTTTATCAAAACTGAGACCATGATCATGACTTGAGCAATGGGGCTTTCAAGGTTCAGCACTGGTCTACTTAAGTATCTTGCTGTTCAATCTTTCACATAGCACGTCCGCTGAGAGACGATATACCTTCTTTTGATTTTTGTCGGATCAATCTTTGTTTTCTTAGTGAACGTTCTCAATGTACGATGTGTTAACTAACAAACAAAAAAGGTTTTCAATTAAAAGATGCATGGTTTGTTTTATGAATACTAATTCAACTTAAATTTAAAAAAAAAAGACAATCAGTATAATGAAAAGTGTAAGATCTTCAAAAACATATGGGAGGATGAAGAACGTTCGCGAACACTGATAAAAAAAATTAACTGTTCCTGCAATCAGCCAATTTCTATACAAATAATCATGGTTCTGAAATAAATTTATATGCTATATTTGTACATTTTAAAGACTGTACGTTAAATTCTATATGGTTGTTCTTTCTTCTTTTGTGTTGTTGGGTTATTGTCCTATTTACATCTACCAATATCTCGAGTAAAAAAAATTAAGCAGAAAGAATGGCACAAAATTTAAAAGTAAGACAAGCGAAATAAAAATTAAAAAAAAAAATGCACTCAAGCGAAAAATTTGGAAATGCATCCAATGTCATATGACGCCAAAGCATATTTTAAAGAATGCAATTGCTGGATCAACATCCGAAGCAAGTAGGCTCTCAGAACTTATCCCCAGTACTGCGTTTAACAATTGGTTGCCGAGTTTTTAAGCTACGATCGTTGCTTGGAAGTTGTTACTACATGTACATGTTAATTGAACTAGCTGCAACAGTTACGTTGTTTATCCATTAGAACAACATCATTAAGAAAATATACCACATATTTTTTTGAAACAAAAAACTTTGTGTATTTTGTAGTCCGCACGCCCAGGAGCAAGAACTTCAGGAGAGATTATGATACATTTGATGAAGTAGAAAAGAAAGGAATAGAGTAAGCTTTATGTAGTTTTTATCAAAAAAGATATAGTACGAGACAATATAAAAATATTGACTGAGTCAATGAATTCATTTATAAATATTGAAAAGTACTGCAAATTACAGCTTCGCGTGCACTGTCGTCAACGGAAGCAAGCTCCAAAGCCTCTTAAATTTCAAGCTATGCGATTCCTATATATATCCTTTAAAAAAGTAACACTGGTGAATATCACTAACAAAACTGAAAGACGAGAAACAAACAACAGGGGTTACATTTAAAGTTCAATGAGTTGATAGAAAGAAAAGAAAAACAAATTGTACAATAACACATCTTCGCTAGCCAAGGGTTACGATCCACTTCCGTCCTGAAGAGGAGGGAAGTGGATCGTAACCCTTGGCTACTTGAGGAGGGAAGTGGATCGTAACCCTTGGCTAGCGAAGATGACAATAGCATGGCATAGTATATACATAGTAATCTTACTTTTGACTGTAAGTCGTTCGGTAACACGCAAAAAATCTTATATTATCAGTAAAAATTATATATTGTCCTCTTTTCTGGTTCGTGAATTGATGTTCTTATGGATTTGTTAATACTGCCACTGAATGTTGATTTTTTTATAATTTTTATTAGCACGTTACAATAGATACACGAAAAACATGAAAATATTCCAATTTTAATTTAATTTTTTTTTGTGTGTAAAGAATTATCTATTTTTTTAAACCTAAATACTGTTATTAATAAAACAAATTAATATAAGCATATTTGTTTCAGGTTGCTTGCCAACTGGAAGTTTTTAATTGGGGAAAAGGAGCACGCCATCGAAACAACCCTTAACAAACTATATAATATGCAGCCAAGCAAACTATCAGATAATAGAACCAGGCAAGAAATAGAACAACACATAGATTTTTATCAAGCTGACAGACATGTTATGAAGAAATGCATGAACAATCTGCAAAATTCAATGAAAGACCGGTTTAATTTCTTGAAAAAACAGAAATATTTTCTTCTCGATTATCAGAATGCTCTAAAAAATATTTTTTACGCAATTGAAAAAAACAAACGATCCAAAATTCCAAATCCATTTCCAAAATTCATTCTTAATGTTAAACTCAATTATTACCATATGTTCAATGAAGAACTTCTTATTACATCCAACGAACGCACAAATAAGAACGTCAGACGTTTAAGAGATACCAACACTATCAACATCGGAAACATCAATGTATATATGGGAAGAACGGGAAGAGCAAATGTGATGACACCGATACACGAACATAAATTTGAATCGGATGACTGCTTTACAGGCCAGTGTTCCGACCCTTACTGTACATGCAATAGGTCTGAATCAGAACTTAGTTTTGTCAACCATGAACTTGATATTGAATGGCAGATATATGAAATTGCAGAAGATAGCAAACGAAAGGAAAATATTTCTAGAAAGGAGGCGCTTACAAACGTGTTGCAAAAACAAGCTCAGAAATCAAAAATTCCAATTCCCGTTAAATTACTATCACAGTTAGCTTACAATGATAGCAAACGAAATGAAAATATTTCTAGAAAGGAGGCGCGTACAACCGTGTTGCTTAAACAAACTCAGAAATCCAAAATTCCGATTCCCGTTAAACTTCCATCACAGTTAGCTTACAAGAATAAGGACGAATCAACCACTAAACTGAAACTGCCAACACTGTTACCAAACAACAATATAAAACACATTAATAAATCATCCTCCAATCAACTAAAACTACCACCATTGTTACCAAACAAAAATATGAAATACGTAGACGAATCTTACCCCGATCCTCTGAAATCACCACCATTGCACCATAACAAGAAGATAAAATCCTGCTTGGAACCTCTGAAACTACCACCGTTGTTGCCGGGTCGACAGCAAAACTGCAAGGAAGAAAAATCCTTCACTAATCGGTCTGTAACACCACAAATGCTTCAACCTTTAAAGATGTTACCACAAAACATGAAAAGGTCTATAATCATTAATAAGGTCAGGGACGAACAGGAAGAGAAAAGCAGAGCCATGTCATTGAAATCGAGGCCTAAACCAGTCTCGCGACAGACTACTGAGACAACGGCTTCTTTTGAAATTTTAAACGTAGGCTCAGAATTAGCTTTGGATATGATAAGCGGGGACAATATGCCCCGTGAAAGAAACTACCGATATTCCAGGCTACAAAAGGCATCGACTAAAGATTGCTCTATCCCTAGGGGTCCAGGTGATAAAGTCAGCAAAATCATTTACGAAAAATTCTTTAACACAAGAATAGAAAATACGAAAGTCGAGAAGCAAATAGAAAGAGAAAAATCAGATAGCTACCCAGAATCCGACCAATATCGTACTACTCTTGATATAGAAGTCGCTGATAAATATGCGGAAGAAGACACTTTTGAAAATCTTAACGACCATCATTCTAGAACTGTTCAAGGCGTAGATAGTCCCGTGAATGATACGACAAAACAATCTGATTGGCAATTTTTAAACATCGGCTCCGAAAGAGAAATTAAGACACGATTTCTGCCTATGCCACCTAAAACACCTAAACCAAAAACATCAAACTCTAGACTAAATAAATACAACAGGAAACAAATATGATTATGATTATACATGTAGCATTTTACCAGAAACTTAAACAATGATATTCTGATTGTGTTCTATCAATAGAAGATCTGTGATGCACACATGTAAACCAGTTGGGATAGCTTACGTACGTGAAACAGTTGTGTTATAAGGATTCATCTTTTATTGTACATGTCATGTAAACAGGGACTTTCCTAATCTGTTTGAAGCAGCAATTAATGACAAAAAGGGCTGAAACAAAGAGGAAGACCAACTAAGTGAATGGGAAGCATATATAGTGTGGTGGCATATAAATCAACTCATTAACTATAATTTTAAGCAGGCTGAAACAACCAAGAACAAATATATACCTTTTGGATTCTAACAGAGTCATAACTGAAGCGAATATAAAAGTTTTTAAAAGCCTAGAATCGACAGAAACTCGATTTCTGTATTCCTTAAGTGGTAACTTAAAACCAACCACTTTTTCAAAATTTATATTATAGGGTTATTGCATGAATATTGGGGAATATTGTCCCGAGTAGAAATTTATATTGCACGAGCTTGCACGTGCAATATATGTTCTACGAGGGACAATATTGATTCCCCAATATTCATGCAATAATCCTTTTATTGTATAGCAATATAATATTTGAAAGTAAAAATTGGTTTAAACTAAGATTTTGTCGTTGATGACGTCATAAATTTTGAAGATTTATTGCACTAGTGCAATATTAGAATTTATTGCACGCTAACTTTTGGTTACTTTCTGTGGGAAATATTATATTGCTATGCAATAAATTTATATATTTGGTATTGGGTGCAAAGATACTAGCCAAAAGACAATGACCCATAAATTGCAGTATAAATGGTTCCGGGTTATAGCTAGTTGGAGAGGTTGGTGTGTTTTAGATTCCAGTATTTGCCATTGAAAAAAGATTAAATATTAGTAATAACAACAAAACAACAATCAGCATAGACCTAACGTAGTTTTGGACTCAAACATCAGTACATACTACTGTTCCATTTGTTTTACTGTATATTAGTAACTAAATAAATATGTATGATATTATTTTCTTTGTTTATATTCAACAAGATCATTTTCTATTAACTAGTTAGGTCAGTGACGTAACTAGCAAATAACTTATCAACAGGGGTTTTTGGAACCGACCAAGACTCATAGAAGTGCTAAACTAAATGATAAAAAAACTGTTATCTGATTGTTTTAAGAGCAACATGTTGAGTTCTGGACAAAGATTTCTGAAAAAAAATCAACATTAAGTCGAACATACATTTAAATGTATGCAATTCATCACTAGTCAGTGAAGGACGTTAAACCATAATGCACGATTCTTACAGTCTGGCCACTAAAAAGCAAGAAAAGATACTAATTTTAGAACAGCAATGAACACGTGCTATTAAATTCCCTTTCTCTAATTTTTGTGCTATTTTCACATTTCTTGACCGGTGTGAGAAAAATATTTCTCCTCTCTAGTGAAAAATTTGATCTCGGCAAATGATTGGTCGAAATTTAATTATGACGTCAAATTTTCTTGGTTTCTGCTGAATTTTCCTATTGTGACGTCATGAAAAAAGGCGACCATGCCTGATGACGTCACATATAAAGAACACAACTTTCTGCAAATCTTTGAAAAGGAAAGATAAGAATCATTATAGAAACAGATTCCACCACTATAACTCGTGTATTACGATATTTCTCCACTCTCAATAGTTAAATTTAAAGTATTTAAAAAGCTCGGCAAGCCTCGCGCTTTAAATATTAAAATTTAACTGTCTCGAGTGGAGAAATATCGTAACACACTTGTTGCAGTGGTGAAATCTATATGTCTCAAGTCTCATCGGCAGCGACACCTGAACCTCAATGAAATAACAAACGTCGGATCAAACATTATGACGTCAGTGGTTTATACGGATCAACGTCACAGTTTAAAAGCAGGTCACGGTTTGACCTCAAGTATATCAGGGACTTTTAGTATAGAAAGTCCCTGAGTATATCAGCAGCAATAGAGTCACGTGACATTGAAAATTCGAATTAAATCTACGAATGAGACAAACCTCATTTTTTCTATATATATAAATAATATACAAATCATGATAAAAACTTACTGTATAAAATAATTTTAATAGATATAAGAAGATGTGGTATGAGTGCCAATGAGACAACTCTCCATCCAAGTCACAATATGTAAAAGTAAACCATTATAGGTTAAAGTACGGTCTTCAACACGGAGCCTTGGCTCACACCGAACAGCAAAGTATATATAGTTTTCACTCGTCAAAATTTACGTATCAACTGAAAGTCCTTCTTTTTTAAATTTATATTCAAATCTGAACTGAAGTTTTCAATTTCGTGTGTTTTTGTCCATGATGATCACATGATCCATATGTTCATTATATTGTCAGATTTGTATTATATACTGCAGCTATCTCCTGAACATGCATGACATATTTGCCACTGGACGTTAATCAACCAACAATCAATCAATCATATACTGCAGCTGTGTTATTTGCGTAGACAAATTTCATTGACCGTATATTCATTTGTAATATACAGTCGCTGACCGTATATCGCCTTGTTTTTATAAAAAAAATGTGTTCTTGACAAGTTTGGTCATTTAAATACACATTTTATTGTAACTTAAATATCAAAGTATAATAAATCATTATTCAACTTCATGACATTGACTGGATAGGATCTAAATAATCATCACTTCACTGCACTATTTTGTTTGAACTATCAAAGGTACCACCACACTATATAAGGGAGCTACCATTTGATATTCGGGGGGGGGGGGGGGGGGGATGGGGGCAGGAGGATTTGTTTTGGATGGGTTATTTATTTTTGTGGACTGTTGGAGCATGATTTTTCATTTTCATTAAAACAAGGGACTGATTATCTATTTTCACAATTATATTTATAATATTTGAAAACATACAATTTTTAAATTCTTAAATAAATAACATAGTCAATTAAGTCAATCAGAATTAATCATCATACTGTTATTGTTACACCAAGATTGTATAGCATTTAAATCATTTTGCAATATGCTGTTTATTTTTTCAATGTTTTTATTATGAAAATGCAATGTTGAATCATCAGCATATAAATCCATGTCGGATTGTTTAACATGAAGTGGTAAATAATTTATATAAATTAAAAATAACAGAGGACCTAAAATAGAACCTTGAGGCACTCCATATTTTACAAACGATTTATCAGATCTAATGTAAGCGAAAAAAGTATTGCATCAATTTGTTCTGAAAAGCGCTGTTTCTACAATTTTTCGGCGATTTATTTTCGCGATATTCATAAGTTTTCTTGCTGTATTTATATAAGGGAAGATCAAAGTTTTATATTTTCGCGATGATCTATATTCGCGATATTTCTCACCTTGCGAAAGTCGCGAAAAATAAATCGCTCGCTAACATTTATTTTAGTTGATTTACAATATATAGCGCTTTCCAACACTCTCGATAGCATTTGAGATCGAAAACCTATTTCATATTTTTGTATCTTTTTTTTGCTCATAATCCGTTGTTATTTGGTATAATTATAACTGTATCCTGGAAGAAGTATTACGGTTTATGGTGTTTTATTGAATTCTAGTTTTTCATTGAAATAAATGATCGGTGAATTGACTGCATATAATAACTCGGTATTTCCACACTAAAGCTAGCGAATAATAGCTTGACTCACGGAAAATTTAATGCAAACGTGTGTCTTGCACTATCAGAGATTTACAGCATATGTAGAATGTTTGGGTGTTGTACAGATTGGCTGGGCGGAAGCGAACGTCATAATTCAGGAGACGTTGTCAATGTGACGGCACCTCCCTTCACTACAGAGTTACATCTGTACCATGATGGTTTGATGTAATTTTAGAAGAAGCAAACATAATTGAATTATTTCAGTCTGTTTACAAGAGATTGCAGAAGAAAAAATGAAGAAGAATCGGTATGCATATTAAGCTTAATTTAAGTTAATATTAATTTTATAAAACGTCATATACCTAATGTTCAGTGGTTGTCGTTTGTTGATGTGGTTCATGAGTCTTATGTAGACGAAACGCGCGTCTGGCGTATTAAATTATGATCCTGATACCTTTGATAACTATTTACACCAGTAGCTGGGTCGATGCCACTGCTGGTGGACGTTTCGTCCCCGAGGGTATCACCAGCCCAGTAGTCAGCACTTCGGTGTTGACATGAATATCAATTATATGGTCGTTTTTATAAATTTCCTGTTACAAACCTTTGAATTTTTCGAAAAACTAAGGATTTTCTTATCCCAGGAATAGATTACCTTAGCCGTATTTGGCACACCTTTTTGGAATTTTGGGTCCTCAATGCTCTTCAACTTTGTACTTGTTTGGCTTTATAACTATTTTGATCTGAGCGTCACTGATGAGTCTTATGTAGACGAAACGCGAGTCTGGCGTATTAAATTATAATTCTTGTACCTTTGATAACTATCATAAGTGTTTCCCGTTTTTTTTTTATATAGATTATATTAGTTTTCCTGTTTGAATTGTTTTACACTAGTAATTTTGGGGCCCCTTATAGCTTGCTGTTCGGTGTGAGCCAAGGCTCCGTGTTGAAGACGATGTTATAAATCGACACAAATCTGTTGCATGGCAGGTAAATGTAAGCCTGTGAGACCTAGATGTTATTTGGGGTTGCTTTCTGTTTCATTTGTCTGACTTTTATTACTTTTTGGAAGAATCTGAATTTGTGCCATGCAACATTTCCTTGATTGTCTGTCAAAAAGGAAGTCACAGTACACCAAAACAAAATGGCACATTTCATAGAGTACACCTGCTTCATATTGTATGGATGGCATGAGCTATGACTTTAAACTTAGATAAATTATAACAATCATGTTTTACAGTCTCAATATATGCTATCATAATTCCAGTGGTTTATAGATGTAAGAAGATGTAGTATGAGTGCCAATGAGACAACTCTCCATCCAAGTCACAATTTGTAAAAGTAGACCATTATAGGTCAAAGTTTGGTCTTCAACACGGAGCCGAACAGCAAGCTATAAATGGCCCCAAAAATGACTAGTGTAAAACCATTCAAACAGGAAAACCAACGGTATAATCTATATAAAAAAACGAGAAACACTTATGAACCACATCAACAAACGACAACCACTGAACATCAGGTTCCTGACTTAGGACAGGTGCAAATAAATGCAGCGGGTTTAAACGTTTTAATAGGTACCAACCTTCACCCTTACCTGAAACAATAGTGTAACATCGCAACATAGAAACACACACTATAAAATATCAACTGAAATGGTCTAACTCAACCAAAAGACATATTAACACAAACAAGTGAAAGGTATAATACATTTGTAATATACCGTATAAGTGTATACAACTGAAGGTAACAAATATCAATTAAGGTGAATTAATTTGAGCATGCACACTCACAATCATGTGTAACCCCACCATATTCTATATGTGCCTACTCTAAGTCTGGAGCCTATTATTTGGTGATTGTCATGGAGCTAAATTGACTAGGCTATTCCCCGACGATTAATTTTTGTTCAGATTTTATTAAAATAATAATAATAATCGGCGGATTCAGCAGATTATTTTTGGTTTGGATGTTATAATAATAATAATCGGCGGGTCCCGCAGATTATTTTTTGGTTTGGATTTTATGAAAATAATCGGTGGGTCGTGATTTTTAAAAGCCGATTATTTTATTATTGAAAATAATCGGCGGGCTCTTGATTAAAAGCCGAAGATTTTATAATTGATAATAATCGGCGGGGTCGTGAATTTTAAAAGCCGAAGATTTTATAATTGATAATAATCGGCGGGGTCGTGAATTTCTAAAAGCCGAAGATTTATTTGTATCCATGTATTTCTAAGGGGAAAATAATAATAATCGGAAGGGGGGGGTTACTGTGGCTTTCCATACATATACATATACATCTACACACTCTTATGTCTATCTCTAGATTCGCCTTACGTGACAAGGTAACACTACGACTATTGAAGTTATATTTTTATATAGCGGATGTGGTCGAGTGGTCTAGAGCGCTGGACATGAGGCTAAGCGATTATTGACAAAAACATATACAAATTACAACAATGATGGAAATCTGGTTTAATCATGTTTAATTTAGTGGTGTCAATTCTTATGTGATGACAAAGTTCAGATGTGATTGTGACCCATGAATATAGCATAGATCCCAAATACACCATTAGTGGTGCGCCTGACAGAGGCGGAACTAACAATAATAAGTTGCAGGTATATAGGTTTAGGCGATATAACCTAACCAAACCTGACGTATTTCAGCCAATTTTGAAAATACTTACTATACTCTTTTGTAGTGATCAAGTAGAAAATATTACACCTAAGGTGCAATTTTGGGCCAGGGAGACACAAGAAAGAAGTAAGTTGAAAAAGAAACTATTGTATATTCATCAATATTTGAGGTCATAGTTGGATGATACCGTCTTTTTGAACAAATTACTTTCAAAAGGGAACATTAGAACTTTTTTTAATGAGTATAATTGCATGAAATTTTTTTTGCCTAATAAGGTAGCCGATACTGCATTCGACCAAAACATGTTTTCTTCGAGAGACGAGAGTTATGTATGTAGATTTGAAAATTAGGTTATGGTTGAAAGGGCAAAAATGTCCAACAAGAGACGAGCATTTTGTTGTAAAGGGTCTACAAGCGAACTTCAATTGAGGTTTTTTAACCTCATTTATGATTATAAATTATTAGTAAATACTAAGTACTCAAGTGTACATTAAATTGGACCGAATCTAATTAAATTTGATATAAGCATATCAAAGTGTAACTCAGGGCTCATAGTTTCGATTTATTTGACTTTGAAGAACACATTAATAAACAAAACGTTTTTCTTTGAAGATATTGCTTTATTAAACGTAGAATAACTTTAACATGGTTAGAGTAAAAATCCATTGGGTTGACACACATCCAGAATTTATTGTTTTCTAATAGCTACAGTTCGTTTAAACTCAGTTTAAACAATCAGGAATTTCCCATCTTAAATGTCGATTCAACATCCGCCGCAAGAATTACTATTTTTATCCGACGTTTAAAGGACACAATTCTACAGAATTATAGCTTTTGTTTATAACCATGAGCTCATGGATTGAAATTGAAAAGAACCATGCATCATTTCTCTTTCTTTTGTTAGGGGGAGTTAGGTGTATGTGTTCTTGTGTTGCTGTCGTTCACATTTTACCAAAATTTCGCTAAAATAAAGCCGCAGTACTTTTATCAAAACTGAGACCATGATCATGACTTGAGCAATGGGGCTTTCAAGGTTCAGCACTGGTCTACTTAAGTATCTTGCTGTTCAATCTTTCACATAGCACGTCCGCTGAGAGACGATATACCTTCTTTTGATTTTTGTCGGATCAATCTTTGTTTTCTTAGTGAACGTTCTCAATGTACGATGTGTTAACTAACAAACAAAAAAGGTTTTCAATTAAAAGATGCATGGTTTGTTTTATGAATACTAATTCAACTTAAATTTAAAAAAAAAAGACAATCAGTATAATGAAAAGTGTAAGATCTTCAAAAACATATGGGAGGATGAAGAACGTTCGCGAACACTGATAAAAAAAATTAACTGTTCCTGCAATCAGCCAATTTCTATACAAATAATCATGGTTCTGAAATAAATTTATATGCTATATTTGTACATTTTAAAGACTGTACGTTAAATTCTATATGGTTGTTCTTTCTTCTTTTGTGTTGTTGGGTTATTGTCCTATTTACATCTACCAATATCTCGAGTAAAAAAAATTAAGCAGAAAGAATGGCACAAAATTTAAAAGTAAGACAAGCGAAATAAAAATTAAAAAAAAAAATGCACTCAAGCGAAAAATTTGGAAATGCATCCAATGTCATATGACGCCAAAGCATATTTTAAAGAATGCAATTGCTGGATCAACATCCGAAGCAAGTAGGCTCTCAGAACTTATCCCCAGTACTGCGTTTAACAATTGGTTGCCGAGTTTTTAAGCTACGATCGTTGCTTGGAAGTTGTTACTACATGTACATGTTAATTGAACTAGCTGCAACAGTTACGTTGTTTATCCATTAGAACAACATCATTAAGAAAATATACCACATATTTTTTTGAAACAAAAAACTTTGTGTATTTTGTAGTCCGCACGCCCAGGAGCAAGAACTTCAGGAGAGATTATGATACATTTGATGAAGTAGAAAAGAAAGGAATAGAGTAAGCTTTATGTAGTTTTTATCAAAAAAGATATAGTACGAGACAATATAAAAATATTGACTGAGTCAATGAATTCATTTATAAATATTGAAGAGTACTGCAAATTACAGCTTCGCGTGCACTGTCGTCAACGGAAGCAAGCTCCAAAGCCTCTTAAATTTCAAGCTATGCGATTCCTATATATATCCTTTAAAAAAGTAACACTGGTGAATATCACTAACAAAACTGAAAGACGAGAAACAAACAACAGGGGTTACATTTAAAGTTCAATGAGTTGATAGAAAGAAAAGAAAAACAAATTGTACAATAACACATCTTCGCTAGCCAAGGGTTACGATCCACTTCCGTCCTGAAGAGGAGGGAAGTGGATCGTAACCCTTGGCTACTTGAGGAGGGAAGTGGATCGTAACCCTTGGCTAGCGAAGATGACAATAACATGGCATAGTATATACATAGTAATCTTACTTTTGACTGTAAGTCGTTCGGTAACACGCAAAAAATCTTATATTATCAGTAAAAATTATATATTGTCCTCTTTTCTGGTTCGTGAATTGATGTTCTTATGGATTTGTTAATACTGCCACTGAATGTTGATTTTTTTATAATTTTTATTAGCACGTTACAATAGATACACGAAAAACATGAAAATATTCCAATTTTAATTTAATTTTTTTTTGTGTGTAAAGAATTATCTATTTTTTTAAACCTAAATACTGTTATTAATAAAACAAATTAATATAAGCATATTTGTTTCAGGTTGCTTGCCAACTGGAAGTTTTTAATTGGGGAAAAGGAGCACGCCATCGAAACAACCCTTAACAAACTATATAATATGCAGCCAAGCGAACTATCAGATAATAGAACCAGGCAAGAAATAGAACAACACATAGATTTTTATCAAGCTGACAGACATGTTATGAAGAAATGCATGAACAATCTGCAAAATTCAATGAAAGACCGGTTTAATTTCTTGAAAAAACAGAAATATTTTCTTCTCGATTATCAGAATGCTCTAAAAAATATTTTTTACGCAATTGAAAAAAACAAACGATCCAAAATTCCAAATCCATTTCCAAAATTCATTCTTAATGTTAAACTCAATTATTACCATATGTTCAATGAAGAACTTCTTATTACATCCAACGAACGCACAAATAAGAACGTCAGACGTTTAAGAGATACCAACACTATCAACATCGGAAACATCAATGTATATATGGGAAGAACGGGAAGAGCAAATGTGATGACACCGATACACGAACATAAATTTGAATCGGATGACTGCTTTAAAGGCCAGTGTTCCGACCCTTACTGTACATGCAATAGGTCTGAATCAGAGCTTAGTTTTGTCAACCATGAACTTGATATTGAATGGCAGATATATGAAATTGCAGAAGATAGCAAACGAAAGGAAAATATTTCTAGAAAGGAGGCGCTTACAAACGTGTTGCAAAAACAAGCTCAGAAATCAAAAATTCCAATTCCCGTTAAATTACTATCACAGTTAGCTTACAATGATAGCAAACGAAATGAAAATATTTCTAGAAAGGAGGCGCGTACAACCGTGTTGCTTAAACAAACTCAGAAATCCAAAATTCCGATTCCCGTTAAACTTCCATCACAGTTAGCTTACAAGAATAAGGACGAATCAACCACTAAACTGAAACTGCCAACACTGTTACCAAACAACAATATAAAACACATTAATAAATCATCCTCCAATCAACTAAAACTACCACCATTGTTACCAAACAAAAATATGAAATACGTAGACGAATCTTACCCCGATCCTCTGAAATCACCACCATTGCACCATAACAAGAAGATAAAATCCTGCTTGGAACCTCTGAAACTACCACCGTTGTTGCCGGGTCGACAGCAAAACTGCAAGGAAGAAAAATCCTTCACTAATCGGTCTGTAACACCACAAATGCTTCAACCTTTAAAGATGTTACCACAAAACATGAAAAGGTCTATAATCATTAATAAGGTCAGGGACGAACAGGAAGAGAAAAGCAGAGCCATGTCATTGAAATCGAGGCCTAAACCAGTCTCGCGACAGACTACTGAGACAACGGCTTCTTTTGAAACTTTAAACGTAGGCTCAGAATTAGCTTTGGATATGATAAGCGGGGACAATATGCCCCGTGAAAGAAACTACCGATATTCCAGGCTACAAAAGGCATCGACTAAAGATTGCTCTATCCCTAGGGGTCCAGGTGATAAAGTCAGCAAAATCATTTACGAAAAATTCTTTAACACAAGAATAGAAAATACGAAAGTCGAGAAGCAAATAGAAAGAGAAAAATCAGATAGCTACCCAGAATCCGACCAATATCGTACTACTCTTGATATAGAAGTCGCTGATAAATATGCGGAAGAAGACACTTTTGAAAATCTTAACGACCATCATTCTAGAACTGTTCAAGGCGTAGATAGTCCCGTGAATGATACGACAAAACAATCTGATTGGCAATTTTTAAACATCGGCTCCGAAAGAGAAATTAAGACACGATTTCTGCCTATGCCACCTAAAACACCTAAACCAAAAACATCAAACTCTAGACTAAATAAATACAACAGGAAACAAATATGATTATGATTATACATGTAGCATTTTACCAGAAACTTAAACAATGATATTCTGATTGTGTTCTATCAATAGAAGATCTGTGATGCACACATGTAAACCAGTTGGGATAGCTTACGTACGTGAAACAGTTGTGTTATAAGGATTCATCTTTTATTGTACATGTCATGTAAACAGGGACTTTCCTAATCTGTTTGAAGCAGCAATTAATGACAAAAAGGGCTGAAACAAAGATGAAGGACCAACTAAGTGAATGGGAAGCATATATAGTGTGGTGGCATATAAATCAACTCATTAACTATAATTTTAAGCAAGCTGAAACAACGAAGAACAAATATATACCTTTTGGATTCTAACAGAGTCATAACTGAAGGGAATATAAAAGTTTTTAAAAGCCTAGAATCGACAGAAACACGATTTCTGTATTCCTTAAGTGGTAACTTAAAACCAAACACTTTTTCAAAATTTATATATTTATATATTTGGTATTGGGTGCAAAGATACTAGCCAAAAGACAATTTATATTAATGACCCTAATTTGCAGTATAAATGGTTCCGGGTTATAGCTAGTTGGAGAGGTTGGTGTGTTTTAGATTCCAGTATTTGCCATTAAAAATAGATTAAATATTAGTAATAACAACAAAACAACAATCAGCATAGACCTAACGTAGTTTTGGACTCGAACATCAGTACATACTACTGTTCCATTTGTTTTACTGTATAGTAGTAACTATAAATAAATATGTATGATATTATTTTATTTGTTTATATTCAACAAGATCATTTTCTATTAACTAGTTAGGTCAGTGACATAACTAGCAAATAACTTATCAACAGGGGTTTTTGGAACCGCACAAGACTGATCAAGACTCATAGAAGTGCTAAACTAAATGATAAAAAAAACTGTTATCTGAAAATCAATATTAAGTCGAGCATACATTTAAATGTATGCAATTCATCACTAGTTAGTGAAGGACGTCAAACCATAATGCACGATTCTTACAGTCTGGCCACTAAAAAGCAAGTAAAGATACTAATTTTAGAATAGTAAGGAACACGTGCTATTAAAATTCCCTGTCTCAAGTCTCATCGGCAGCGACACCTGAACCTCAATGAAATAACAAACGTCGGATCAAAAATTATGACGTCAGTGGTTTATACGATTCAACGTCACAGTTTGAAAGCAGGTCACGGTTTGACCTCAAGTATATCAGCAGCAATAGAGTCACGTGACATTGAAAATTCGAATTGAAACTACGAATGAGACAAACCTCATTTTTTCTATATATATAAATAATATACAAATCATGATAAAAACTTACTGTATAAAATAATTTTAATAGATATAAGATGTGGTATGAGTGCCAATGAGACAACTCTCCATCTAAGTCACAATATGTAAAAGTAGACCATTATAGGTTAAAGTACGGTCTTCAACACGGAGCCTTGGCTCACACCGAACAGCAAAGTATATATAGTTTTCACTCGTCAAAATTTACGTATCAACTGAAAGTCCTTCTTTTTTAAATTTATATTCAAATCTGAACTGAAGTTTTCAATTTCGTGTGTTTTTGTCCATGATGATCACATGATCCATATGTTCATTATATTGTCAGATTTGTATTATATACTGCAGCTATCTCCTGAACATGCATGACATATTTGCCACTGGACGTTAATCAACCAACAATCAATCAATCATATACTGCAGCTGTGTAATTTGCGTAGACAAATTTCATTGACCGTATATTCATTTGTAATATACAGTCACTGACCGTATATCGCCTTGTTTTTATAAAAAAAAATGTGTTCTGGACAAGTTTGGTCATTTAAATACACATTTTATTGTAACTTAAATATCAAAGTATAATTAATCATTATTTAACTTCATGACATTGACTGGATAGGATCTAAATAATCATCACTTCACTGCACTATTTTGTTTGAACTATCAAAGGTGAGGGGCCTGATGGGTTATTTTCTTTCTTCGTGATCGGCGCATTTTCGCTCTCGTGATCCGTTTTTCTACAGATTTATTTTTTTTTTATATTTTCGTGATCCGTGATCATGGAAATTTATTTTCTGTAAATCGTGATTGACAAAAAAATCAACTCGTGAATCGTGATGAGACCCCCACCATCAGGCCCCTCAAAGGAACCACCACACTATATAATGATACACCTTGGAAAATATAGATATCAAGTCGTTACCACCGGGTTTTGATTGCACTTTATGCAATCTTTATCCAATCATTCAGACGAAGAAATGAACTTAAGATGCAATTATAGTAGAACATCTTTTCAAGTCATTCTGGAGCAGAAGATACAAAAGTGGGACAGAAGGACGAACGAATGTATGAAAGAACGAAAGGGTTCGTAGTTTTTTTGCTTGTCATCATGAAATTTAGGGAGCTACCATTTGATTTTTATGGGGGGGGGGGGGGGGGGCTAGGATGAAATTTGAAAAAAATAGGCAGGACAGGAGTTTTGAGTAAAAAAAAAAAGGCAGGATGAGACACTTTGCAAGAAAAAAAGGCAGGATGACAATTTATGTAAAAAAAAGTCAGGATAAACTAAAAAAAAAAAAGGAGGCAGGACCGAATAGAGTGAAAAATAAAAGGGCAGGACAGAGATTACAACTAAAAAAAAATGCAGGACAAAATTTTTCATTAAGGCTTGTCTCTGCTGTTAGAATTGCTCTTTTATATATATTTATTTACTGATCTCTTGTTTAGGGCAATAATCAAATCTTTCTCCACCCCCAAACTCAATCCCAGCCTTCCCTTTGTGGTATGGTACCTTGCAGTACAATTTCAGAGAGATCTGTACACTTGAACACAAGTTATTGTATGGAAACTAGAAAAATGCTTGTTTTTTGGCCCCAAATTCCTAATTATATATATAAAAATTTAGGGCAATTACCCCCAAACTCAAACCCAGCTTTCCCTTTGTGATATGGAACCTTGTAGTACAATTTCATAAAGATCCATACACTTACACACAAGTTATTGTCCTGAAACTAGAAAAATGCTTGTTTTTTTGCCCCTTTTTGGCCCCTAATTCCTAAAATTTTGAGGCAATTATCCCCAAAATCAATCCCCGTCTTCCCTTTGTGGTATGGTACCTAGCAGTACAATTCAGAGAGATCTATACACTTGAACACAAGTTATTGTCTGGAAACTAGAAAAATGCTAATTTTTGGCCCCTTATTCCTAAACGTTTAGAGCAATTACCCTTAAACTCAATTCCAGTTTTCCCTTTGTGATATGGAACCTTGTAGTACAATTTCAGAGAGATCCATACACTTACACACAAGTTATTGTCATGAAACTAGAAAAATGCTTGTTTAGCCCCTTTTTTAGCCCCTAATTCCTAAAATTTGGAGGCAATTACCCCCAAAATCAATCCAAGCATTCCCTTTGTGATATGGAACGTTGTGGTACAATGTCAGAGAGATCCATACACTAACACACAAGTTATGTCTAGAAGTTACAAAAATGCTTATTTTTGGCCCCTAATTCCTTAACTGCTGGTACCATAACCCCCAAAATCAATCCCAACATTCCTTTTGTGGTATTGAATCTTATGGTAAAATTTAATAGAGATCCATTCACTTAAACTAAAGTTAGAGTGCAAAAACCAATGTGTCTTCGGACGACAACGACGACGAGGACGCCAACATCATACCAATATACGACCGCAAAAAAATGCAAAATTTTTTTGTGATCGTATAAAAATTGATTTATTTTCAACTTTCAAAAATAAATCTCTTCAGAATGAACTTTCATTCCTAATCAAATTTAAGATTGTAAAAACAAACATATTTTATTTGATGGAGATTTATTGTTTCTTGTAACGTACAGATCCTCTGAAAATAAAATTGCTGTTTGCACAAAACAAACCAAAAACATATAATATTAATATCACAGCCAAAATATATCATCTCACAACAAGAATTATGTTAGGTACAATCATGAACAATCGAAATAGCATTGTACTCAAATTAAAATCATAATAAATGCCATTTCTGTCACTTTGACAATGTTGAGGGGTCTTAGATTTGGCAAACATATGGAAATAACAAGGTTAATGAGGATGGTTAATCATTATCTAAACAAGAATGTGTCCATAGTACACGGATGCCCCACTGGTACTATCATTTTCTATGTTCAGTGGACCATGAAATTGGGATCAAAACTCTAATTTGGCATTAAAATTAGAAAGATCATATCATAGGGAACATGTGAACTAAGTTTCAAGTTAATTGGACTTCAACTTCTTCAAAAACTACCTTGACCAAAAACTTTAACCTGAAGCAGGACAGTATCAATTTCTATGTTCAGTGGACCGTGAAATTGGGGCCAAAACTCTAATTTGGCATTAAAATTAGAAAGATCATATCATAGGGAACATGTGTACTAAGTTTCAAGTTGATTGGACTTCAACTTCATCAAAAACTACCTTGACCAAAAACTTTAACCTGAAGTGGTACAGACAGACGAACTAATGGACGAACAAAAACAGATGGACGAATGAACGGACACAAAGACTGAAAAACATACTGCCCCTAGATGGGTCATAAAAATATATAGGGTTTAAAGGCATTGTATCTTAAAAATGTTGTAGTTTTATAAGACATAATATATGACAAACAAAGTACAGATATAGATAGTAGTCCTACCTGTGAAAATGTAAAAATAATAAATTTGTATATTATTAAACTTAAAGGGGCATTAGCTACAAGATATATAAAAAAAAAAAATATGATGTTTTTTTTTTGTTCAATCATTAATGAAAGTGAAATAGTGATATAACAATTCGCTTTTAGCAGCCAGTTTGGTTCAATTTTGTCAAAATAAGCTAAGAAACATCGCTGATGAATTATTCACTTGCAAGTGAATAATTCAACCTTGTTGAATCCGCATTCATGTGATCTTTAATTTAACCACTTAGATAGAGATGTATTACATATAAACGAGGTGTGTTCAGCTATTTAAAAGGAAAAGAATGTCAACATTGAAAGCGAAATAAGGGTAAACTATATAGTTTACTGATTCCATCCACAAAAACTAATTCTTATACAGGTAAAAATGATGATTAACATATTTTTTAACCTTTGATATGAATTCAAACAGACCTAGAAAAATCCAAATGCACATGTTCACTATCTATTTATATCTATTATGTTTATATCAGGTGATAAGGCCGTCTGCAGTCTTCTGCGGTCCCCTTGATGGTTATTTAGATGGTGTCTAGAATAAAATATATATGAAATGCTGATACATATTATCAAATACATGCATCGTAAATTGTTTATTTTAGACCTTTATAATTTGGAAAGATGTTTTGGTATGTTATAAATCAAATATGAGAATTTGAGTCAAATCGATGAACATGAATTTGACAGCTAATGCCCTTTTAAATACTTGCCAAGATAAACCATATTCCTTTTTTTTCAAAAACCTGTCAACTTTCCAGATTTATTAAGGCTTTCCACAAATGAGAGGTGTTGACCTGACTTTTAAAATCCTTTTGAGAAAGGCAATTAAAAATCCAATTATTCAATATTTTTTTGCCATATTTACTTGCATTTTAAAATTTGTACTTTTATTTACTAATATCAGTTTGTTTTATCTCAGAAAGTATAAAGAGATCCCTAGCAAGCCAACACTTGGAGTGATACTATCTATGCATTTATCATATATGAAACTCCATAAGAGGGGGGGGGGGGGGGCTCTGTAAAAATCATAAAATTGGCAAAATGAATAATAAAATCTGTGTATGATGTATATATCATGTAAGCATGTTGTCCCTTTATTTTACCTGGGGAAGGTAGGCACTTTTTTTTAGACCCCAACCAATTTTACATACAATTCTTACAAAATTCAAGTGCAACCACCTACATTTAATTAATTTGAGTGTTTCCCATCCCCATCAATTTTCAAACAACCCTTATTATTTATACTGTATGGTATAACAATTACTTCGTAAAAATATTTTTATAATCATATATGATCTTCAAATTCACACTTGCATATCAATTTGGTTTGACACAGCATTTAAAACTAACTTGGTTTTACAGATAACAATAAATACTTAATTATGCACACTTGAGGTGGTACCTAACACTACAGGGAGATAACTCTATAAAATCAGCTAAAAGTTTTAATCACATTGTATTGTTAAGGAAATATTAAGCTTCTCAATGATCAAAATTAGTGTTTGTCAAACTGCTATATATCCAATGAAAATTTTCCGAGAAAGTGTTTGGTTCAAGTTTTTCGAAATTTTTATATTTTTGTCTCAGAGTCAAAGTAAATATTTTGTCAAAATTTTATGATATTAAACGAGCCAAATTAATTTTAGTCAAGGTGCTTGGTACCACCTTAAATTTCTATAAAATAAAATGTTTCCTTACTGTAACATACATGTATATGCAAAGGGGTTGGTGACCTTCAAGATTTTATCGAAAACATCTGAGTATCAATAACTAATAATTACAATACATCTTCTTATTTATTTGTTTCATAAGAATCCATACTTTTTTGTAATTTCATGGGGTTGTGCATATTTCTAAAATGAAGCGTGGTAATTCAAATGTGCTTCAATTAACACTTTTACACTCCAATGAAATTACAAAAAGAAGCATTCAATAACAACTACAAATACAACTGTTTTTGTTTTTTTTAAGATATGTGGCAAAGTTGGTTTGAAAAACAGTATATAGGGGTTAAAATATGCATGGTAGTATGAACAAAAGAATAGCATTAAAATCATATGAAGTTAAATTATGATTTCCTGATAATATGTTCTATGAATTTTCTTAAAAAACTATATGTCTTGAAGCCAAAATTTCTGCTTTTTAATTTATGAAAATATTGATCTTTTTAGTGATTTTTTATGCATACTATAACTTTTATTTCTATCTTCCTGAATTCATAATTGAAAAGCATCACTGAAAGTACAAATGCCATTTTTTAATCTTCAGGTGTTAGTTTAAAGTTTCATGTAAAATTACTAATTGATCCCAAAAATATCCCATCTATATTTACCTTATAATTCAGCAGTTTGGTATGACACATTTATAGTTAATGCATAATATAGCACAACAATAGTGAATATCTGTAAACCAATAACAAGTTTTTCTCTAATAAATAATTTTACAATTTAGAAATATTCATATTTACTATTAAGGCCACTTTTGACTGGTAAGTACATACAATTTAAGCAAAATTCAGACAAAATATATCCAACTTTGCAAAAATGAATTGAACATACTGAAATATTTAAATTCACAATTATTATAATGATTTTAGAACTTACTATTTAATGGGTACTTTCAATTTGCTTTTCCGTTAAAAATATTTCTAACTTTGCAAAAAATAGTTGTACATACTGAAACATTAAAATTCACAATTATATTGAGATCTTTATTTATAAAATGTAGACAAATTAAACTATTTTTATAACATTTAATGGGTACTTCAACTTCATTGTTTGGAAGCATGAAAAACCAAAAAAAAAAAAGGGAAACTGAATAAATAATATTTATTTCGTAAATAATTAAATACAACTGACAAATTTCCTCTTTTTTAAAAGTTCGGGTTGCTGCCTTCCTTTTTGTCCATAAATTATCTATGTTTACCTGAAATCTACAGATAAACTAAAAACTTCAAATATAAACTGATCAATAGTGATAATCTTTTAAATACAAAAAAACTGTAAAAAATTCTAACAATTATAAATAGCACCCTAATTTACACGTGTATCATACTTCATGAATGCCCTTATTTTTTTTATCTAAAGCACTATTTTCAAGAAGAATTTTCTCAGTTTTATCTGTATCTTTTTCTGTCAATAATTGATTTTGTTTTGCCCAAAGATCACAATACAGACTATTTGGGTTAGATAAAAGTTCATAGTGTGTCCCTTTCTCAGCTACACTTCCATTTTCTAACACTAAGATCTGATCAGCATCGACTACTGTTGAGAGTCTATGAGCAATTACAATTGTGGTATGTTTTTTGGTAATCCTCCTCAATGCCATCAGAATATCCTGTAATATATATGTAATGTGGAAATGCATATATTCTGTGTAATATATATGTAATGTGGAAATGCATATATTCTGTGTAATATATATGTAATGTGGAAATGCATATATTCTAAGAATATATATCAATGAGTACACAGATGCATATTTTTGTGCATACATAAATTGCACTGTTATACAGTGAAACCTGTCCAAACCGAACACCCTCAGAACTTGGTGTTTTGTTCAGTTTCACATGTGTTCGAATTGTAGTGATAAACGGAAGTGGATAGTTTAAAATAATTTTGACAGACTAACGACGAACACAAAGTGACACAACAGATGCAGATAAAAATAGTAATACAATGCTAGTTCAGTGGTCAAGCTCCTTATTAACAAATCAAAAATGTTGGTATGGTTTATGTTAGATCCTGGTATTAAAGTGATATTCCTGCAAGTCTACATCGTTGTCTGATTCAATTAAGTTTCCCCCCCCCCTATAAAATTCACTGTGTAAGTCAGATTCCCAATTCCTGTCAAATCTCGATTCCATAGTTTAATGGTCATCAAAATCGGGTTTCAATTATCTGCACACTCAATCCTCTGAACTGTTGAACTAAATCAGATAACAGAATGGCATCATCTGGGTATTCAGACTCATCTGCATTTGATGGGGTCTTTAAAGGGAATCCCAAATTACGTAAACATTGACAGTGTTCCAGCTTGAATCTCAGGGCAGAAGGGTGCTAGTTGTCTGAAAGGGCACTTTAGCGTAATAACCCAGATTGTAAGGGCACTGTTGGACAGTGTATAAATTACCTTGAATATTGTTAGGCTCAGCTGGAGAACATTAGTTGTATTTAAACCATATTCAGAAATTAATGTGTTCTTGATGTTGGTTCCAGTAAGAATTTTTTTATCAAATTATCATACCATGAAGCAAAGCATATCATTTTTATGTTAATCTAAGCAAACTTGTACATTTGGTTAGGAAAATAATCATCAGAAATTTCAATGTTTTATAACTTATACCAGTCTATAAAAATAAACAAGTAGTTTTGAAAGATGGAGTTATACATGCAAAATTGAATGTTTAATCAATTAAATTATCTACATTTAAATTGCTTGATCAATCCCCCTATAGTATATTGTTATTAAAGTTATTTATTATCATTTCAATTGTTACAAAAAAGTATTTTTAAGTGCACACCAAAGTGCTCCTAAGTAAGGAGTTTTAAAAATATAACAGGTGAGACAGGAGATGATCATATTATATTGATGCAATAATATATTGCATATATTGCAGAAGGTATAAACAGTTACTTTTTCTCCATCATTGTTAAAAATAAAAGCATTTGTGGAGTGCTCCTATAAAAGGAGGATTATAAAATACAAGAAGTAAAACAGGAAGTGGTGCAATCTTGTTATGTTCAAAGTACAAATTTCTTTGATTCTTCTTTAAAAATCATACTCATGGTTATGAAACAAAACATTTTACCAATTTACTCAAAACTGTGTATGCCTTTAAAATTGTTTTAGATTTTATTTTTTATGTTATGCCTACTGAAATAAATTTTTTCAGGTGTACGTGCTGTACATAAACATTACAAATGGATAACATGTGGACATTTAATTCTGTATTAAATATCTAGTATTTGTTCAATTATCTTAAATCCACTAATTAGCAGTAAACAATCATTAACAAAGGTGATAAAACTGCCAAAGGCATTAGGTATTTAACTTAATCCCATTGTCAGTTAATTAGTGTTACACAATCAGGTAACAATTTTACCGGAAACGCCGATAGGCATGACATTTGGAAATTTTATTTTTTTGAAAAGGCAGAGGGGTGCATTCTTTTGCTTTGGAGGGCAGAAGGGCGGGGGTAAGGGCACCAAGGGCGGGCCGCCCTTCTATTTAGGGCAGGCGGGAACACTGATTGAACATGGAGTATATCTTTACATTTGAGAATTTCACAAACAGTAGTTAATACCGATCCTATATTTCAAAATAAGATAATTTTGTGAATAATTTGAAATTGACTCCCGATCTGTAATTATTTCCAATTTGTATCAAAGAGAAAGTCCCATTCTTGCCCTTTTCAACTATGAAAATGTTTATAAATTTTATCAATTTCAAGTTTCACAGGTTTCACTGTATACATGTATATATACATATGAATTAAAACACTTTTGGCGAGCAAGCGTACATACCCCATGCCCCCCACACAAAGAGAAAATATTGTACTGATGGCAAAGCTTACTATGTTGTACGCATCTATCCTATCGAACTTAAAATAAAGGATACACTAGATACACTAAAGTCTACCTCATATCTTGACTAAGTCTACCTCATATCTTGACTAAGTCTACCTCATATCTTGACTTACATCTAGAAATTGACAATGAGGGTCAGTTGAGAACAAGACTTTTCGACAAAAGAGATAATTTCAGCTTCCTAATTGTGAACTTTCCATTTCTATGTAGCAACATTCTGGATGCTATCACGAATTAGTTGACCATTATGGAATATCTGTTTAACAGATGTTGACAAATATGTTCCAATTGTTGTAACCACAATCAAGTCCTCTTTTCCTCGAATGACTTACTGAATAAGATTTATCACCGGGTTTGTACTTACATGAGCAACACAACGGGTGCACATGAGGTTCAGGATTTGCTAATCCTTCCAAAGCACCTTCACATCTTAATAAAAATGTGAACTAAGTTTTAAGTTGATGCTAGAACGGAGGCATGGGAAGTCTTTGGGAGATGTATCAAATACTTGCTGTTACTTATAGTCAAGTTCAAAGTACTTAGCATTTATCGATAAAATCATTTCTTTCATTTAAATTAAATGATAAAAATCATTCCTGAAATAAAATACAATTTTACCTGCTCTGTAATGGTGTCCAAGGACGACGTTGCCTCATCATATACAATGATAGGGGGATTCTTTAGTATAGCTCTTGCTATTGCTACTCTCTGCTTCTCACCACCTTAAAACATAAATTGTTACATATCTTACATAAATAGTTTTTCATAAAATAACCTGCAATTTGGACTTTCATTATGTCATGTATGTGCCTTTCCCAAATGAATTGTGATAGTGAACTATGAATAAAAATTTCAGTTATTTAAAAAACAACACTTTTAATTTTCCTTTTGCAAAAAATAAAATTAAGGCCACACCAAATTAATACCTCGTTCGTGGGATCCCCCGCGTTTTGTGATAGGTCGACGAGAAAAAAGTAATTTTTTTTAAAACCTGCATCCATTACGGATCTGCGCACGTCTGTCTCTAAATTTATGTAACAAAAATTTTAATTAGTTCTGCGTTTGAAAGAAACGCCTTACAGACACGGAAATTGACAACAAAAACGATCTAGATCTAACATTCACAACATTTTATGGCCAAATATAATATGATATATATTCAAAACGTAAGACATGAGTGGAATATTTGTAGTTACAGTGAAAAAACCTTACTGCCAAACACAGCAGTGGAATGTGATTTGGACAATTCTTTTATCGATTTGTTTGAAGTGCTCCGTGCAAGACCACAACGCTCCATCGCCACGGAATTGAAAGACCATCAAATCATGACAATATGACATTCATAAGAATAAAACAAAATCCCGGAGATGATGGTACATGCATTGAAATGGCACCGCAATGAAACTATTATATTTTGTACTCTTTTTTTTTATCTTTTACAATAAAATGTTTTTTTCCTTGAATCTTTTATTTATATTTGCTAGTATCATTTAATGAATACAAAGTTATAAAGCATGGAATTTGACAAGGAAGTTTTTGTGGTAATTGAATATAACACATCAATCCAACTTTACAATTTACAAAATCTTCTAAAAATAAGAATATGTATGATTTTCAATGAGACAAACTTCCACTAGAGTCCAAATTTTTTGAAGTTTGCAACCAGTAAAATTAACTGTAAGGCCTTCAACACAGAGCAATATCCCCATATACATAAATATTTGATTACTAGTAAATTCTTCAGCAAAGTAATGACTAAGTGGACTGTATTTAAATGTTCCTTTTATTTAATTAGTATATAGCATCTGGTGTGATGCATTTGAATACTAAGTAGTATAAATTGATGTGGTTTTTGAAGGACAGCCCTTTTTAAATTTTCAGCCTGTTGAATACACAAATATGTAGTTCTCTGGTTGTCGTTGGTTCATGTCTGTCATATTTGTTTATCGTAAACTGTTTTGGTATGAATTAGGCCGTTAGTTTTCTCAATTGAATTGTTTCATATTTTTCATGTCAGGGCCTTTTATAGCCAACTGTACGGTATGGATTTTCTCATTGTTGAAGGCTGTACGTTGCCTATAATTGCATACATCCACTTCATTTGAACCTTGTTGGATAGTTGTTTCATTGGCTATCATACCACATTTCCTTATTTTTATAACACATCAATTATAACTTCCATCAAACATGGATGTCTGCCTGTTCAAAGCTGTTGCACTTTTTCATGTTCAGGCAGGATCTTTATTTGAGCAGACTACCCGAGTTTGTAGGTTTTGCAACTAGTTAACCATATTTGTACTGAAAATGTTGTGAAAAGAATTCAACAGGGTGTCACAGAACAAATTGATAAGCAAAGTAGGGTAATATAAGTACTAGGATATGAGATATATAAAAACATGAAGCACCAAAACGTGTAAATTTCTGATCGCTCGCTTGCATAAAATGCTTTTCAATGATTATTTTTTTTTTAAATATCAAAAATAATAGCGCTAGCTAGTAAAAAATTCTTTCGAATGCCAAAAATCAAACTTGGAAAAAAAAAAAACAAATAAAAAAATTTCGCTCGCTCGCTACCCTTTTTCAAAGAAAAAATCTGAAGAACTAGAAATTAATTTGGGGTGGCCTAAGACATTTTTTAACTTTACATGCCAGATATCAATACATGTTTGTCCTTATGCGAATCACATCATACATATTCAATGAAACTCAACTAATTATTACCAGATAAAATCAATCCCCTTTCTCCTACTAAGGTATCATATTGATTTGGAAATCGGTTTATGACTGAATCATGAAGTTTGGCAACTCTAGCAGCTTCATACACTTCTTCAGCAGTTTTTTCTAGATCACCATACTGAATATTACTGAACACAGTATCATGGAATAAAATGCAGTCCTAAAACACATGATCACATTTAAAAAAGACATGACAATGATTACTACTCTAAAACGTAAAGTAGAAGTACTGTGAATTAATATATTTTCGTGAGTATCCAATTTTTCATGGATTGATGGAAAATTGTATTTTTCACGGATATCAAATTTCGTGGTTATGCCAAAATCTGCAAATAAGCCTTTTGAACATTTAAAATTTGTGGTTTATCTTTACCTAGCGATGAAAATTGGTATCCCACGAATAAAAATAAATCCACAGTACACAGATCTCCAATATCGAAACTACTGTACTTTGTGATACTTATGTTTAGTACATTGAAGTGTCATCATCCAATTGGTAATTTATGTATGAAGATCGGCCAGTGCATGATCTGCTTAATATGTAATACCCTGTCTTTCATTATGTATATCTTAATGCTTCATAAGTAGTTGATGAATTGATGATTCAATGAAAGATACCTTGCCATCAAATGACCAAAGGATGAATTAATGAATGTTAGGAAAATAAAATTTTTTATTTTGAATTGACCGAAATTCTCTTTGAATAATAAAGTTTGGGGAAAAGAATTTTCCAATAACTGCATCTTAGATAAAATATATCAATAATTGTAATAAGCATTATTACCTGTGGTACCACACCAATAGCTTTACGTAGACTATGTAAATCCACATCGTCAATGGATTGGTTGTTGATATGTATAGTTCCTTGCTGTGGATCAAAGAAACGAAACAACAAACGGACGATGGTGGATTTTCTGTAAAGAAATAGGATTTCATAAACAAAACTATAAAACTGAAATAACAATGTCTTTAGTTTACTCTGCACTTGTATTTTAGGAGTATAATCAGAGGAAATAATGATATTTGTATGTGCATGAATCTCCTCTGTTAACATTTTTTTCTAAATATCTACGATTCTGTTGTTAAATTAGTATAAATGTTGTTTTGTGTATCTTCAGATTGATAAATTGCCATTTACTTTATTCCCAGTGTTGGGGCCTCAGTGGCCAAGTGGTCTAAGTAGTTGAACTACTATATCACTAGCTTGTCAACACTGAGGTTGTGGGTTCGAATCCTGAACTGGGCAGGTGCACACCACTCCAATCTTAATTGACTAGGATTGTCAGTTTTCCTACCGAAGGTCCGTGGTTCTCTCCGGCTTCCTCCACCAATAAAAACTGACCACCATGAAATAGCACAATAGTGTTGAAAGAGGCGTTAAACACCAATCAATCATATTCCCAGTGTTAACAAATCCACAAAAATTGGTATCACAAGAATAATAAAAGAACAGAGTTGCAATGTTCCCCGCGTTGCACATATTTGATATTTCCAAGGGACATAATTCTTTTAAAAAAAGTTGATCGTCCACAATTATATAACTTGTCCGAGATATTGCTGATATTAATCTATAGTATAAGTTTTATAAAAATCTGGCAAGAATTGTACCTGTGAGAGCGCTAACAAGACCGGACGGACACACGGATGCCCAGTATTTCCATGTCCCCCGCAACACGTTACGCGGGGGACAATAACAAATCCCTAGTATATGGTGATATAAATCAATTGTTATTGAACTCTACCTTACCCAGATCCACTACCTCCAACTATGGCAACTTTCTTCCCTGAGGGTACATCAAATGATAAACCATTCAGAATGTTTTGTCCTGGCAGATACTCAAAATGTACATCCTTAAAACTAATCGCTGATTCTGATGGTGTTGCTATTAAGACAGGAGCATTTAATTTATTCTGAAAATGTTATGTACATGTAAAAAAGTAAATTTATATGTTTTCATGTAAACAAACAATTCTCCTCGTTACTAACATTTTAAAAAATTTCTTTTAATTTTTGTGACTTTTTTTAGTGTTGTAAGAATGAGATGTATTTGAAATATCATAAATGCATATTTGTATTATACAATTGATAACTAGAAACTTTTTTTATTGTGAAAGTCTGTAAACTCTTGTCTGTATAGAGGTTTAAGAAACGAAGGCTTAAGAAGTTAACAATATCCTTTAACTCTACGTTCCGCTATATAGATGATGTTCTCTCACTAAATAATACAAAATTTGGTGACTATGTTGAACAAATCTATCCCATCTAACTAGAGATAAAGGATACTACAGATACAGTTAAGTCTGCCTCATATCTTGACTTACATCTAGAAATTGACAATGAGGGTCGGTTGAAAACAAAACTTTATGACAAAAGAGATGATTTCAGCTTCCCAATTGTGAACTTTCCATTTCTATGTAGCAACATTCCAGCAGCGCCTGCATACGGAGTATATATCTCCCAATTGATACGATATTCCCGGGATTGTGTTTCCTATCACGATTTCCTTGATAGAGGATTGCTGCTCACAAGGAAGCTATTAAACCAAGAGTTCCAAATGGTGAATTTGAAATCATCCCTTCGTAAATTTTACGGACGCCATCACGAGTTGGTTGACCGTTATGGAATAACCGTTTCACAGATGATATCGGATATGTTCCTTATGTCGTAACTACAATATCCTCCCTTTTCAAGAATGTGACTTACCGAATTAGACTATTTACCGGATTTGTAATAACATAAGCAACACGACGGGTGCCACATGTGGAGCAGGATCTGCTTACCCTTCTGGAGCACCTGAGATCACCCCCAGATTTTGGTGGGGTTCGTGTTGCTTAGTCTTTGGTTTTCTATGTTGTGTCATCTGTACTATTATTAGTCTGTTTGTCTTTTTATTTTTGGCCATGGCGTTGTCAGTTTGTTTTCGATCTATGAGTTTGACTGTCCATCTGGTATCTTTCGTCCCTCTTTTATGAAAGCACTCAACTCAAATATAAATGAATATGAGATAATGAATTTAAAACGGCATATATCTATGACCCGCTATTTATATTTCATTTCGTTTTTGTAAATAAAATTGAAATATTCATGGGCAAAGAATAAATTGCAAAATAGTGAAAGTCACATCTACTTAGTCTGTTGCGGGTTTCCTTTGTTAAAATTGAGAGGAAGGAGAAAAGGTCTTTTAATATAATGGGGAAACAGGAGACCACTAAAATTGAAAGATGGACAATAAAATGAGGGGCAAGAAAATAGACAGGTGAAAAAGATGGAATGGGAGAAAGATATAAAAATGTCCGCGTTATAAATAGAACGGTATAGTGATTATTCCTGGGATTCTTATTTTTGTGGATTTCATGGGAACAGTTAAATAACAAACTTTAATGTTCACTGAAGTACACATTTTTTATGTCCTTGTATGTAGTCTTCTGTAAAACCAAAAAATCAAATATCCACGAAAATTGGTACCAACGAAAATAAATGAATCTACAGTAATTCATATTGATACACTATTAAATATTATCATTATCAATACACACTCTACTTACTTTAATTTTTGGTTGTATATCCATCAATGCAAACATATTTTCCATATCTACAAATCCTTGATTAAGATCTCTATACGTTGACCCTAGAAAGTTCAGTGGTACAGTTAACTGAATAAGTAGTCCATTAACCATCACTAAATCTCCTATGGTCATAGTACCTGTTAATAAAAGGAAAACAAAATAAGTTTTTTGTCAAATATCAAAGGTTTAAATCTTGAATTAAAATCTTTTCTAGAAAATGTCCGAAATGTTGACACATGCAAAATATGACTGTAAAATATGAAATTGTGAAGTCGTAACTTATATCATCTTTCTTTCTTATACGGTTTTTCCTTACCAAATTCACATAGAAATGACTACTGTGGATTCATTTATTCTTGTGGGTATACATTTTCGTGGATTGAGAAAACTCGTTGAATATCTAAATTCGTGGTTTACCTATACCCAGGAAATATTTGTATTCTATTGATAACTAGATATCATTGAGATGAGAGCCATCTCTGTGGGCCCCGCTGTGAATAATGTGTGGTAAAAAATTTGTATCTTTATCATTGGACATGGGGTTGTCAACTGAAACCAGAGTTTTTGACCTTGACCTAAGACCTAGGAAGTTGTACATAAATTATGACACACCCTCTGGTGTTGGTTTATATACATGTCAAGTATAAACTTTGAATTCCTAACGGTTCACAAGATATAGAGCAGACACTATTTTTACCATAGGACATGGGGTTGTCAACTAAAACCAGTTTTTGACCTTGACCTTTGACCTAGGAAGTTGTACATACATTATGACACACCCTCTGGTGATGGTTAATATACATGTCAAGTATAAACTTTGAAATCATAACGGTTCTCTAGATATAGAGAGGACACAATTTGTTACGGACAGACAGATGGACAGACGGACGGACAGACTGATCACTATAGGGCATCCGCCATTCAGCGGGGCCCTAATTAATCCACAGTATTTGAATTTTGTATCATAGTGAAGACTAACCTTCAAGAATTTGTTGAGCTGCCATAACCATAACGATTGATGATCCCACGCTGAAAATTGCATTCTGTCCAAAATTTAACAAGGATAATGTTTTAGTTATCTGCAGTGATGCTTTTTCAAATCGTTCAAGAGTCTCTTCATGCTTCTTAGCTTCAAATTTTTCATTGGTAAAATACTGAAAAAAATAAAATACAATACAATACATACTGGTTGACAAGGTAATCCAAATAAAAGAACATTTTCCAATTAAACTATGCCTTTAACGTAAGAAATATTTGTAAAAAATTACAAGAGTGCACACGCTAAAATGTCTTGACCATTTTACTGACCATTGATTTTATGTTGAAAGTCTTCAAGATAAAGGTTTAACTACAAGTATCTAATAAACTTAACATTTGTAAAAATCCATGACAATGAGGTCAAGGTCAGATAAATCCTGTTAGATATGTTCACCTTACAATTATTCTATACACAAAATATAGTTGACCTATGTGTTTTCTAATACAATGCTTTTAACAAGTTATTATGACGTAAACCTACCTTAACTGTGGTATAATTTACCAAGTTATTATGACGTAAACCTACCTTAACTGTGGTATAATTTACCAAGGAATCATTAGCTATATTACCAGCATCTTGGTCAGCTTTGTTTTTCTGTTTTCGAATTTTTGTTCTAAAATACATAATATTCAGATATATGTCTTGCCTGTTTATAATTTGATAGTAAAATGCAAATGCTGAAATTAAAATAGCAATATGTTATTTAACATGTAAATTATGCAAAATACTCAAAGTCCATGAACCATGACTGAAGGAAAAGGGCCATATAATTATATGAGATATGCCCATGCTAATACTGCAAATGAAACATTGGCTTATCATGAATTGTTTCCCTCGAACTGACCTTATCACAAACTTTATCATGTAAACTATGCAAAAGTTTTAAAATAGACCATGACTGAAAATGTGGGGCAAAATTATTTCCATGAAAAATGAGATGTGCCAATGCTTATACAACTGCATACCAACTATCATTGACTTCTCATCAGTGGTTTCCCTCAAACTGACCTAATCACAATCTTTAGCATGTAAAATATGCAAAAGTTTGAAAGTCAAAAGAACATGACTGAGGGGACAAGGTCAAATAATCTCCATGGAAATGAAATGTGGCAATATTTACTATATGGTATGGATTTCCCTCATTGATGAAAACTGTATGGTGACCTATAATTACTTACAACTACATCATTTGGTCTCTGGTGGATAGTTGTTTCATTGGCAATCATACCAGATCTTCTTATTTTTATATTGTTCTATATCAAGAACCTCTTCAGTGTTTGTGTTTAATTAAGACTTATTAGTGGGTTTTTTTGCCAAAATATTTGGTGTTAATGTCTTTGGTAATCTCTCTTGAAATATTCACAACTATTCTAGACCTAGGATAAACAAGGGTCTACTACATGGAGGGTCCTTCACTTCTTTCCTGTTTAACTTTTAGACCATTTTCTCTGTTCTTTATTCTCTTTGCCCATTATTCTCTATTCTTTATAATTAAGCACACAATTATTTTCTTTTCTTTATTTTTTTGCCTATTTCCCTCTATTCTGTATTTTCCTCCCTTTATTCTACACTTTTTTCCCATTAATCTCTATTTTTTAAACCTCATCCAGACCCTCATTTAATAACTTGAGCTTGCCATATGCTATTTTGTTTAAGACTATATGATGGAATCGAGATGTTTTTCTAGCTTTATTGTGTTTCAGGGTTGACATCATACTAAACATATCCCCACATCTTTTTTTTTTATTTTCATACAAAAAATGTGTTGACCAGATGAATTTTGTAGGTGACCTTACCTATATTCTGTCATTCTGAAGGTAAATACTATATAACAACCCACACAACCAAGTGTTACTGCAACAAATCCACTTCCAAACTTGTAACCCTAATAAAGAGAAAAATACTTCTGTTTGTCATTTGCTACTGTGAAAATTTTTACAAAATTCAAAGTATTGCAATTTTTATTTACTAGCATTTGTAAATGTTTCAAGTATATTTATTCTATAAATTGGCAAAATAAGAAGCCTGAAACAGTAAAGAAACAATTATGCTACCATATCATCGTAATGTAATCACACTTTTTGGACATAAGCAATAAGCCCACATGCTTTTAAATGAAAACAATTGTACAAAATGCAGATCTCTTTTGGTAAATCTTTGTACTATAAGTAGAATATGCATTCAGATCCATATATCTGCTACATCTATATGTTAATCTTGGTAATAAGTTTCCAAGTACATCATTACATGTATATTTCTCTTTAACTGAATAAAATGAGTGAAAATAATTTTGAAAAAAAAAGATTCCTTACATCAAATGAAGTAGTATTCAGATTTTATCATCCTATGAATCTGTATTTTAGACAATAAAATAAGCAACAAGCTGATCTGATGTAGAAGATTTAAAAAAAAATAATTTCCAGTAAATTGTGCTTTAAATTTTGACAAAGTTTTATAAAATAAAGGATGACCATGGGCCACAAGTGATGGCAATTGCTATAAACATAGACTTGTTCAGGACAGGATTACTTATAAATTTGTAGTATATATTTAAGTTTTATGAATACACATACCAGGATACCTGTCACTAAGCCAACCTCCAAGAACGTTGGGAAAATTCTAAATACAACTCCTTTGAGTACAGGTTCTATGGCCCTGAAAAAAAATCAAACAAACTGGTATAAACTATTTATCCTACCGATTTGCCCAAGCTAGATTCAAACTTCAGAATATGAAAATCAGGAGGTTATTCTCTCTTCACTGCATGGTTATTTAAAACAGTACCCAGAAAAATTGCATGAAGATTGAAAGTTGTTTATGTTCTTAGCTTAGCGCATACAAACATAAAACTTGCCTTTATTATGCATAATAAGTAACTCAGACAGAAGACGGATGAGAAGATCCACACTTACAGCCTCAATAATCATTTTTTTTCTTAAATATGATCATCCTTTCCTAGAACCACGATCAATAGCTTAGGTTAATTCTCCATTCTTTTTATAAATCTGATCATTCCTACCTAGAACCAGGGCTTCCAAAAAATATTTGAGCCAGCCGGACATTTTATGTCTTATCCCAATTTTAATCCCTTAAGACTTAGTAACAAAAGGCAATTATGGTAATCAGTTGACCATCATATAACCAATGATTGACATTAAAAAAACGATATTAAACTTTACTTTGATATAAATTTGATGTTCTGACATAAACTGTTAAATTGACAGTGCATCATTCAAAGTGTGCAACATCAGCGTACTAATATCTGCCTTAGACTCTTTATATTGTGCAACATCAGCATATTAATATCTGCCTTAGACTCTTTATATTGTGCAAAATAACATTGTCAAAAACTTTACTTTCGTTTTTAAAAAGCACATTTTCCTAATACCGGATGTTGACTTGACAATGGTAAAACATGGACCAGAGACGGATACGTAAAATCTGTGTACATTTACAAAGCACGAACAGGTAAATTTCAGCTGTCTGACAACTAATTGACCTTGATGAAAATGAGAAGGTATTAATGTAGGGTTTGTTTTAATAGTACTTATTCATCATGTCACTTTTATGACCGGAAAAGTGTGGCTGTTTAAAGCAAAAGGTTGGGTCAAAAAGATCACATAAACTTCCAATTTGTTTTTGAATTATGTTAAAATGACCGTCTCTTAAGAAAGCCTTGAAAACTAAAAGTAGATGTCCGTTTCATGCTTTTCCCAGACAGACAATGTCCAGTAAATTTATAAATGTACGAAATATATGACCGTTTTGGAAGCCATGCCTAGAACTAAGATCAATAGCTTTAGTTTATTCTCCTTTCATTTTTTAAATCTGATCATTCCTACCTTGAACCACAATCAATAGCTTAAGTTATTTCTCATTATAAATCTGATCATTCTTACCTTGAACCACGATCAATAGCTTTAGTTAATTCTCCTTTCTTTTTTGAAAGATGGTAAGACAGGTCTAAAGAGTGAAGATGAACAAAAATATTTTGTGCTATTCGTCTTATAGTGTTCTCTGCTACTTCAGCAAATGCAAAGTCCTGCATTTCCTTCATAAATGATGCTGTCAGTCTCACAAGGCCATCTGTAATGTAAATTATCATGGTTGTGGTTTTAAAAACATAATTAATTGATTCATTGATTAACAGTATATATATTCTCCTTTTCTCTACATTTATCGAATTAACTAAAGTAAGAGAACGGAAACGAAAAATTCAGCAATTTTTCTATCTGTAAAGGGGCATAACTCTAGAACGGTAAAAGTGACGCCACCAAAATTCAAACTTGATCTGTGTTTTGTGGTAATAAGCATTGTGTATAAGTTTCAAAACATTTGGTTGAGGCAAACTAAAGTTAGAGAACGGAAACGAAAAATTCAGCAATTTTTCCATTTGTAAAGGGCATAACTCTAGAACGGTAAAAGTGATGCCACCAAAATTCAAACTTGACCTGTGTTTTGTATTAATAAGCATTGTGTATAAGTTTCATAACATTTGGTTGAGGCAAACTAAAGTTAGAGAACGGAAACCAATTTTGGGACGTATAGACGGACAAGGGTAAAACTTAATGCCCCCTCCGCTACGGTGGGGGCATAATAACAAAAAAAAAATGGTGAGGAACTAAATATTTTAATTTCTTGATAATTTTTTTCATAAAGTTATCTTATAACTCTGTCAAGCAAGAGCAACGTTAACGTAAATAAGTAGATTCAAGATTTTAACCGGTACAATTTTGTGGGAAAGTTTATAGTTTAATGCTTTCTATACATGACTAAATCATCGGAAAACAGTTAACTTTCCCCCAAAATTGCATATTTCATTTTATTTCTTTTGGTTGCTCATAACTGAATGAGTACCAGGATGTCCTACCACAGAGTAGGTTACCTGTCGAAAAATTATAGAACCCTGAGTAAAAAGTCGGTAATATGAAAATGGTATATTGCTCAGCAAAATAAAATTGATAAAATAAACCTCTGAACCATAGTAATACTTACAGCCTATTAACAGAGCTGTTGACAAACTTAGTATAGCAGTTGGTGTGTCTTTTAAATTCAGAGTATCCCCCGATGCCTCATTCAAATAATCAACTGCCCATTTAAATATAAATGGTACCATAACACTGACAATCTGAAAAGAATCACCACAAACTTTCTTAATCAAAATAGTTTCATTCATCAAATGCATTCTTTCATATGTTTCTGAATACTGCACAGATATCTAAATATTATTAAAAAAAATAAAAAATAACAGTACCATTGTTGAGAATTTTCTGAGTGTCAATGTCACAAGGCAAGTACACATACATATCATGTCTACCTAACCATATTATCTTACACATTCATTTGAAAATAGGGCTCAATGACCAAAATGGCGGGATTTTCTTGCTGTATTGAAGACCCATTGATGGCCTTGGGCTGTTTTCTGCTCTTTGGTCGCGTATGACACATTTCCAATTTCCATTCTCAATTTTCAGCTTGCATATAATTTTTCTTAAACCATGGAGAATGGTCTATAATGAGCATCTAAAAATATGGAAATATTAAATAATTATTTTTTTAATCTTTAAAAATACTATTTAGGGAGGTGCACAACTTCAATCGGTGTGAATTTTTTTTAAATTGTGAAATTTTAAAAATAGATCAGAACAAGCTATCCTTTAGAGTACATACACTGGATTAATTGTATAGTTTCTAATTACCTTTGATCCAATCAATAGACTTAATGCAATTACCACTCTAACTTTAATTTTCACATTATTTTTCGGCCAGACATAACGCATCATTTTCTTCAACATCCGCACATTTTTTGCTCCTAAGAGAGTCTTTGTCCTTCTCCATCTTGAATTGTCTTTACTGCCACTATCCTTAATCACATTTGACAGTCTCGATGTTGTGTTAAATTGTCTTTTATCTCTACATAACTACAACAGAAATAAATACAAATGCAATTTTTGGTAGTTAAGAGTTCAAACATTTTTTTTAGCAGGACATCGTCAAAGACTTCATTATTCAGATTTAATCTTATCTTATTAATCTTTCTGTAATTTACGTGAGAAAACAATCAATAACATTAAATTCCAATGCATACATGCATGCAAATGTACATTGCATATATACAAAGAAATTAATAAGAAACTATATATGCTTCCCTCAATGTCAAGCAAAGTCGACATTATCTGAATTTTGCTATTTTGTTTAAGTCCTTATTGGTCATAATGTTACGGTGTATTTATGCATCCCTGGTTTTCAGATGTTTAAGTATGTGTGTTCAGATGAACATATACACAATAAATGCAAACAATTTTGAAGTGTTCATTTCATTTAACATTTTGGGTATTCAATATCCATATAACACAGAATTATTTGTATGCGGAATAATTTTGAATTCTGGAAAATTACTTAAAAGAAATTTATGAAAACTAACCCAACTAAGCTTGGTTATCTATGTGCAAATGGCTAAGGTTCATTTCACTTTCACTCATATAATATTTCAGTATGAACTAACTAACACTCCTCAGCCATACATGCATGGCTAACCCTCCTTAATTAGATTAGTTTTCATCATACATTTCTTATCAATTTTCCAGAATTCAAAATTATTCCAGATTCAAATAATTCTTTGTTTTTTCATTAATTTCAAGTATTCAGTTTAAAAACACTTACACTTTTATTTAACCTGTTTGACAGTCTTGATAAGAGATTCCATTTTGGTAAATCTTTCCTAGCCTGGGTAAGATGACCTTTGTACTGAAAATAAAATCATTCTTTTTTAGTAAAATGTATGTAAACAAAATGTGTGAGTCTTCCAAGAAATGTGTGTGTTGCCACCCACCTACAAAAAATATAAGCAGAAGTGGCTATTATGATTATTGTCATTTTGTCCTTTCAGCAGATCTTAATTGGAAATGAAGAACTTTAAACTTATAAGGGTCAAATCAACTTTAGATAAGGGGTGAGTCAACTTGGGTGGAAACGACATCAAACCAAGAAGAAAAGGAAAACAAAAAAGTCTAGTGCAGTCCAGTGCACATTCAGTCAGGGGTAATGCTTATATACAAGTCATTTTTATCTACTTGAAGATGTAAGTAATATTTGCTCGTATAAGTACATTTGTAAAGTAATTTATTTTCAAGGTTTGAATTATCTCCCCTTAAGGTATAATACCACCATTGTTTTTCCCCTATTAGTCTTTGATAAATATGCACTTTTCAAAAAATTGTGCAGAATTTATCTTTGTTTCAAATAAAAAAATACTTGGCATGAGTAAAGTTTTATCCT
Organism: Mytilus californianus; assembly: GCF_021869535.1. NCBI lineage: Eukaryota > Metazoa > Mollusca > Bivalvia > Mytilida > Mytilidae > Mytilus > Mytilus californianus. The sequence continues at coordinate 17,151,728 of NW_026262626.1, forward strand.
GTCCAGTACTACAGACAAAACATAACATTTCATTGCATATAAGATAATAACCATCATCAGATCACTGGAAGTTAACCAATCAAATTTTCACCCCTTTTTTTCCTGTGTACAAGTTTAAGTAACTATGTAACCTCAAGTTTCCAAAATATTCTATAGAAACACCAATTGAAAAAAGAATGCTCCTTTGAAGTATACACCCAAGATATATGTTTATGACTCAGAAATTTTTTACTGCAATGAAATGTAGGATTAATTTCCTACAACTGTCAAATTCAATGGAATATTTTTTTTCAATCCTTTTTCATATGCAACCAGATGTGACGTACTATGATTTGGTGGTATTACACCTAATTATTCTCCAAACTTTACTTGCAAGTAATTTTTTTTTACAACCTTTAAATTCTCATTTTTTGGGATGTCAAAACATGCCTAAACTTTTCTGGATTTTGAGATCAACTTTTTAGCTCATCTGGCCCAAAAGATTTACATAATACATGTTAATTCCTAAATAACACTAAATCTTTTCTTTCATTTTTTTAAAAAAAATATTGAAATAAGTTTTAATATATAGGGCAAGCTAGCGCAATTACCAGTTGGTAAGCCTTCCACCAAAACAAATAACTGTAACTGTTTGCAATAATTTGGCAAAGTGCTGTTCATCATGTCATACCCGTGTGTGCATTTTGACCAGCTAGTCAGACCAAGACAACATGCTCTCCAATGTGAGGATTGTGAGAAATGGTAACACAGTACATAATATATACTACAAAATCATATTTATGTTATAACTATGAAATAATACTTGTTTTATTGTTATATTTTATGTTATAACAACAATGGAATAAATACTTAAAAGTATGGAGGATACAGTGGTATGGCCGATCTATTTATTTTAATCAATTAGATAGAACTAAGGCCAAACACTTTCCTTGTCCTTTGTTAATTTATTATGGGTACATGTATTTTTTCACTGCAAATGCATCGCCCAATTTTATCCTATGAGCATGATAAGGTGAGGTTTGAAAATGTATTGAAATTTTAGGATTAAAATTTCATACATTATCATATATGGAAATACAGCCATATTGTGTATTATTGTCTTTGTTTATTAAATATGAAACTGTTTTATGAATCTTGGTTATTTGTAACATTGCTTGGCGCAATCGTCACCTCTTGTCATTTCTAGAATTCTGATAACTGTCATTAGTTGAATTGATTGGTTCTTGGTATTGTCAGTATGCTGTCTGAAGACTTGAAAAGCACAGGCTCTATACAGCAAAGCAAATTGGGATAAGAAGAGGGAATATATAAATAACATTAAAAATGAAATTGTAACAATGCCAACCAGCAATAGTAACATCAACGACATATGGATAGTATTAAAACAAGTTTAGAGAAAAGCGTCAATTTGAATATCCCACACAAACAGGCAAGAACCAAGGACAGCCCACCATGGATATCCAGAGATGTCAAACGACTCATCCGAAAGAGAGATCGGCTGTATAAGAAAAAGAAGAAATCTCATGACAAAAAAGACTCTTGAGAAATACAAAACAATCAAGCGCCAGGTACAACAAGGTCTGAGGAGGTCATACTGGAAGTATGTGGAATCTATTGTAACACCATCAGAAGATAACATCATCGAAAATCGTGGCTGTATGAAGAGATTCTGGACATTCATAAAGCACAAAAGAAGTGACGGAAATGAAGTCTCACCACTGGAAAAAGATGGTCTACTGCATTCAGATCCTTTAGATAAAGCAAATATACTTAACCAACAGTTCCAGTCTGCTTTTTCTGAAAGAACAAGCTTTTCAAACCAGGAATTCCAAGATAGATGTGGATCTTCAAACAAAAATTATCCATCTATGCCAGAAGTTAACATCACAGATAATGGAATACTGAAAATACTAAAAAATCTAAATCCACACAAGGCAGCTGGTCCAGACCAAATTACATCTAAGGTTCTAAACAAACTAGCCACCGAAATAGCACCAATATTCAGTATCATCTTTCAAAAGTCATATGAATCTGGTGAATTACCAATAGACTGGAAATTGGCCAATGTCTGTCCTATCTTCAAAAAAGGTCAAAAGTTCAAAGCAGAAAACTAACGTCCAGTATCTTTAACGTGTATAGCCTACAAAATCATGGAACATATAATTACCAGCAACATCATGTCCCACTCAGACAAACATAATATCCTACATCCTATGCAGCATGGATTCCGCAAAAAATTATCATGTGAAACTCAACTCATCGAGTTCATAGATGATATAACACAAAACCTAGATGAAGGAAAGCAAACAGATTGCTTAATCATGGACTTCTCAAAGGCTTTTGACAAAGTAAGCCATTCACTTCTGATATATAAACTAAGGCAATACGGGATTGAAGGTAGAACCAACAAATGGACACACATGATGGAATCTCAGTTTCCTAAATGGGAGACAACAGTCAGTAGTGGTTGAAGGAGTAAGCTCTGGTCTCATTGATGTTGAATCAGGTGTACCATAGGATTCAGTCCTAGGTCCCGCTCTTTTCCTCTACAACATCAATGATATGCCAGAGGGAGTTCGATCTAGAACAAAATTGTTTGCCGACAACACTATCATTTACCTCACAATAACAACAGATGCAGATACCACAACAATTCAAGAGGACCTGAATATAATTATCAGACTGGGAACATCAATGGCTCATGAAGTTCAACGCAGACAAATGCAATGTCATGACTATCGGCAAGAAAAGAAATCCCATCACCAAAGATTACATCCTACACAGCCATGTACTGGAGAGAGTATCATCTGTAAAATATCTTGGAGTTACCATCAGCTCAGATTTAAGGAAAATGTCATTCTACCCAAAGTCCATACGGGAATGGAATGCCTTATCACTTTCCACTATCACCGCCCCGAGTCTTGAATGCTTCAAGGCTCAGCCAACAAAATAGACAAAAACACTGTTTTTAAAGAGCACCTGTATATATGATTTTAACTTTCACAAAACTGTATATATTTCAATTTTCTTTGGACTTCATGCGCAACACAGTGGCAGAATAATCAGACAGTTGATAGAGGCCACTTAATTGGAAGAAGAAGAAGAAGGCTGAACCCTCTCTACCAGTAACATAAATGGTTGAACTACAATGTAACGGAGTTATAATAATTTCATGAGACAAAATATGAATGAAACATCCGTTAACTTTACATGCTTTACATTATTACAAAAAAATCGTATACAATTATGAAATACAATTCATATATATCTTCATTTTTATTCCTTAAAATTTTTTTTATATTGGGGCCGATACGGGACTTGGGGCCTTTATGTCATGTCCCTTGGCCTTGGCAAAATGCTACTTACAAGGAGTTTTGACCATGTTATTTTCTCACATCTTAGGAGTTTTTGGTTGTTTTGAAGAATACAGCTTGAAGAAGACCTCTTAAAGATGCATGCTAATTCGTTTGAACCACTGTGAAGATGATTCACATATAAAAGTCTGGTCAATGCCATAATGACACATGCCTATCGCAAGAATAACAAAGTCAGTTCTGTCCCTTGAGCACTTCCGTTTTCAATTTGTTCTAGGAATTAGTCCGCTTATATCTTTCCAGGAAGAAGATTTTTATGGTTTAAATCAGGATACTCTCAGGGAGAAAACTCTACAAATAGATAAAAAACAGTTGTTGAACTATTTACTATATGAATAACCCCATCTCGCAATTCTTATATTGGATGTTCTTATGAACTATATTCTCGTGTATATTAATTTTCATTTGTGACGTGTCAAACAAAAATATTGCGGGGATTGTGAAAGTAGACAAAAGCGAAAAAATGGTAGAACCAGATTTGATACAAGATTCCTTGCCACATACTAATTATACAGACTCAGAACTTGGTGCTAACTTCAAGAAGTTGAGAATCACGGACAACGTCAGAGAACTGCAGACTGTTTTGAGAGACAAGTGCGCACGTGGTTTCTATACTGATAATTATTTTTTTTTATCGTCAGGTTGCTGTCTTGTTGGTACATTATACACTACTATTATTTATATCGAATGCCCTTCTGGATACGTATTCAAAATTGTGAATCTTAACCAGATCAGGAAAGCAGCTCTTCATAATTTCAGAAAGAAAAAATAATTTACACTTTCTAATTTCTAGTGAATGCTACATGTATATTACTCACATAAATACAGGTCTTATTAAGTTTTGTCATTAGGGTTTATTTTCATGAAATTAGAGTAATGCATCAACATATTTTTTTAAGGGGAGCCAGTCACTTTACATGCTTTATGTGATGTGGAAATTAACTTTTATTGATATTGTGCAGTCTGGAAAAAAATTTTCAGCAACAGCTGTCAGATAACTGCTTAAAGTTTTATTTATTTTTATACGACCGCAAAAAAATTTTGTGGTCGTATATTGGTATGACGTTGGCGTCGTCGTCGTCCGAAGACACATTGGTTTTCGCACTCTAACTTTAGTTTAAGTGAATGGATCTTTTTGAAATTTTACCATAAGGTTAAATACCACAAAAGGAAGGTTGGGATTGATTTTGGGGGTTATGGTACCAACAGTTAAGGAATTAGGGGCCAAAAAGGGGCCAAAAATAAGCATTTTCTAGTTTCCAGACAATAACTGTGGAACGGTGTATGGATCTCTCTGAAATTATACTACAAGTTTCCATACCACAAAGGGATGGTTAGGATTTGCTTTGGGGGGGTTATGGCTCAAACCGTTTAGGAATTAAGGGCAAAAAAGGGGGAAAAACAAGGTTGTCCTGGTTAATGGACAAATACTTTAGTACAAAACATAATTTAAAGCAGTGTAAGGGAGATAAATCAAATACATCATTGAAATTATCTCCCTTACACTGCTTTTAAATTATGTATAAAGTAATGGTTAATGAACAATAAAGATAATTTAAAACAGTGTAAGGGAGGTAATCCAAATACAACGTTTTGGTTACTTCCCTTACACTGCTTTTAAATTATTTTTAAAGAAATGCATATTTTTAAAGGAAGACCAGTAAAAATATCTGCAAATGTTGCATCATTTTTTTTTACAAAAAAATCCATATGAAAGGTTTGACACTATATTTTTAATTCTATTATAAAATAGATTAAGGTAGCACTATGGTAAATTTAAATGGGTAATTATGGTTGCCAACTCCATTGGAAATTTGAATTGAGATTATCACCATATCTTGAGGGAAAGAATTTTTTTGGGGAAAAAAGGAGGGGGGGGGATAAAAAGAAATTGTGGGGGGTCAATTTTTTCTCATTTCAGATTTCAGAAATTAAAAAGAATTAATCTCCAAATATTATTTTTTTTTCAAATTTCAAATATTGAAAAATTTCAAGTAGTAATCTTTAATTGCACAGTATGGCGCATTAGATTTGTTAAATCTTTGATCACATTTATTTATTTGTTATGCCGAATCTAACAGTGAATTTAGATTTTTAATTTTGGGTCCAGTTTTCAAAATAGTCTACATTAAGGTCCAAAGGGTCCAAAATTAAACTTTGTTTGATTTTAGCAAAAATTGAATATATGAGGTTCTTTGATATGCTTAATCTAAACATGTATTTAGATTTTTGATTTTTGGCCCAGTTTTCAATGAAAGTTGGTCCAAATTGGGGTCCAAAATTAAACTTTGTTTGATTTCAACAAAAATTGAATATATGGGGTTCTTTGATATGCTGAATCTAACCGTGTATTTAGATTTTTTATTTGTGGACCCCGTTATCAAATTGGTTCATATTGAGGTCAAAAGGGTCCAAAATTAAACTTTGTTTGATTTCATCAAAAATTGAATTATTGTGGCTATTTGATATTCCAAATCTAACCGTGTATTTAGATTTTTAATTTTGGGTCCTGTTTTTGTCGAGCCTGCGACTTTTGTCGCAGAAAGCTCGACATAGGGATAGTGATCTGCGGCGGCGGCGGCTACGGCGGCGGCGGCGTTAGCTAACTTCTTAAAAGCTTTATATTTTAGAAGGTGGAAGGTCTGGATGCTTCATACTTTGTATATGGATGCCTCATGTTACGAAGTTTCCGTCAGTCACATGTCCAATGTCCTTGACCTCATTTTCATGGTTCAGTGACTACTTGAAAAAAAAGTTAAGATTTTTTGTAATGTTAGATTCTCTCTTATTATAAGTAATAGGATAACTATATTTGGTATGTGCGTACCTTGCAAGGTCCTCATGCCCGTCAGACAGTTTTCACTTGACCTCAACCTCATTTCATGGATCAATGAACTAGGTTAAGTTTTGGTGGTCAAGTCCATATCTCAGATACTATAAGCAATAGGTCTAGTATATTTGGTGTATGGAAGGACTGTAAGGTGTACATGTCCAACTAGCAGGTGTCATCTGACCTTGACCTCATTTTCATGGTTCAGTGGTTATAGTTAAGTTTTTGTGTTTTGGTCTGTTTTTCTTATACTGTATGCCATAGGTCTACTATATTTGGTGTATGGAATGATTGTAAGGTGTACATGTCTAGCGGGCAGGTGTCATCTGACCTTGACCTCATTTTCATGGTTCAGTGGTCAAAGTTAAGTTTTTGAGTTTTGGTCTTTTTTTCTAATACTATATGCAATAGTTCAACTATATTTGGTGTATGGAAATATTTTATGATCTATTTGGCAGTCACGCAGGTTTTATTTGACCTTGACCTCATTTTCAAGGTTCATTGCTCAGTGTTAAGTTTTTGTGTTTTGGTCTGTTTTTCTTAAACTATAAGCAAAAGGTCAACTATATTTGTTGTATGGAAGAATTGTTAGCTGTACATGCCTGCCTAGCATGGTTCATCTGACCTTGACCTCATTTTCATGGTTCACTGGTCAATGTTTAGTTTACTTGGTTAATGTTAAGTTTATGTGACAGTTGTAATAAAGCTTTATATTTAGGACTATCAACATAATATCAATGATTAGTAAAGAAGGCGAGACATTTCAGCGTGTGCACTCTTGTTTAAATTGGTCTACATTAAGGTCCAAATGGTCCAAAATTAAACTTAGTTTGATTTTAACAAAAATTGAATTCTTGGGGTTCTTTGATATGCTGAATCTAAACATGTGTTTAGATTTTTGATTATGGGCCCAGTTTTCAAGTTGGTCCAAGATAGGGTCCAGTATTTAAACTTTGTTTGATTTCAACAAAAATTGAATATGTGGGGTTCTTTGATATCCTGAATCTAAACTTGTATTTAGATTTTTGATTATGGGCCCAGTTTTCAAGTTGGTCCAAATTGGGGTCCAAAATTAAACTTTGTTTGATTTCAACAAAAGTTGAATATATGAGGTTCTTTGATATGCTGAATCTAACCATGTATTTAGATTTTTTATTTGTAGGCCCCGCTATCAAATTGGTTCATATTGAGGTCAAAAGGGTCCAAAATTAAACTTTGTTTGATTCATCAAAAATTGAATTATTGGGGTTCTTTGATATGCCAAATCTAACCGTGTTTTTAGATGTTTAATTTGGGTCCCGTTTTTTAAATTGGTCTTCATTGAGGTCCAAAGGGTCCAAAATTAAACTTAGTTTGATTTTAACAAAAATTGAATTCTTGGGGTTCTTTGATATGCTGAATCTAAACATGTGTTTAGATTTTTGATTATGGGCCCAGTTTTCAAGTTTGTCCAAGTTGGGGTCCAAAATTAAACTTTTTTTGATTTCAACAAAAATTGAATATATGGGGTTCTTTGATATGCTGAATCTAACCATGAATTTAGATTTTTTATTTGTGGGCCCCGCTATCAAATTGGTTCATATTGAGGTCAAAAGGGTCCAAAATTAAACTTTGTTTGATTTCATCAAAAATTGAATTATTGGGGTTCTTTGATATTCCAAATCTAACCATGTATATAGATTTTTAATTTTAAGTCCCGTTTTTTAAATTGGTCTACATTAAGGTCCAAAGGGTCCAAAATTAAACTTAGTTTGATTTTAGCAAAAATTGAATTCTTGGGGTTCTTTGATGTGCTGAATCTAAACATGTGTTTAGATTTTTGATTATGGGCCCAGTTTTCAAGTTTGTCCAAGTTGGGTCCAAAATTAAACTTTGTTTGATTTTAACAAAAATTGAATATATGGGGTTCTTTGATATGCTGAATCTAACCATGTATTTTGATTTTGGACATTGGACCATAATAGGTAAATTAAAAAAAATCAAGTTCTTAGACCACATTCTTTCTGTGTCAGAAACATATGCTGTTTCAAATATTTAATAACAATCCAAATTCAGAGCTGTATCAAGCTTAAATGTTGTGTCCATACTTGCCCCAACTGTTCAGGGTTCGACCTCTGCGGTCGTATCAAGCTGCGCCCCAGCGAAGCATTTTATTAAGAATTTGTTTTGTTAATCATCATTCTTGTAGTACAACTCTGATAAATGTCCACTATCATATGGTCAATCTAATCACAGTCATTTGAATTTCTTCCATAAATGGTGAAAAAAGAGTATATATATAATAAACCCCTGATGATCAGTCAGGTGTGTAAAAGATTATTACGTTAAACAAATAGCAGATTAAGTTTTGTAGTTTATACATCATTTGCAATGCTATAAAAAGAAAGAAGACATTTGTAATGAAGCATTTCGTTTTGATATTTATCAGTAAATATTGGATTTCAATTAGAATTGCTAATTAATATGGATTATGTAAATTATAAAGAGTTTTTGAAAAGAAATTAAGGCGCCCTCTACAATATCAAGATAAATCCTGGCTATTTTGCAAATATTGCTTATCTGTAATCACAGCTTAAATCTCTACAAACTATTCAACTGCATGTCGAAATATATTTATCAAACCAATAGTATAAGTTTTGCTCATATAAAACAAAAAATTAACCCAACAGATGCGTAGTTCTTTTGAAAAGGTGGAAAATTAATATTGGCTATAGTTTAATTATTTTGTTGGCCTCACTTTTACTGTTCTAGAGTTTGCCTCAACCAAATGTTATGAAACTTATACACAATGCTTATTACCACAAAACTCGGATCAAGTACAAATTTGGTTGGTGTCACTTTTACCGTTCTTGAGTTATGTCCCTTTATAAGGTTATATGCAAGCAGGGGCATCATCAGTGTCCCATGGACACATTCCCCATTTATTTACATATTAAATAGTAATCAGTGCTAGATCATGTAGATATGGCCATGCAAAAATGATTGTGTGTTTCCCCTAATCCTGCTGGGTCTGTTTTTACCCCCTTCCTAAGTCAATTCTTTTTTAAAGCAATTGCTTTTATGCCATCGCATATGGCCATCTTTGTGACGCAAATCAGAGACTCCGCCCAGATCAAGCCATAGTATTTTGTTAAACAGGCTCCTGGTCTGTCATTCTTAAACACCTATGTATGTTTTCTAATACAATACATAGCTTGAAACTTTTGAAAAACGTTAGTGGATTTAAGAGGTTTCAGCATATGCTCTTGTAGATGTATTTTTGTATTTAGGGGGACAATCGTTTGACTATCAAAAAACATAGAAGTCCGAGTGAAAAAAAGTGCATTTTTATACCTGCGATTCCGTTCTCCTTATGACGATGTTTCAGCAAAATATGGAATCATTTCAGTTGTTGATTTAGTATTGAAAATTTTACTGAATTATCTCTTATTAAATACGGTTTTATATGTTTAATGGTGTTTCTCTAAGAAAGAGGCCAGGTGCTCTTGTTCATTCATAAAATTATCGTTCATTCATAAATTTATCGTAAAATCAAAATCACTACACAGTTTATACAGTCAGGGGACTTATTGAAACAAGTGATTTTTAAATCACTTATTTAAGTAGCAAATTCAAAGTTTTGTCACAAATTGTGAATTTGTAGTTTTACCAAAATTTTAAACACAAAGGTTTAGATAGTATCTTTTCATTAGTAAAATTGAAAAAAATGAACTTTTTGCTTCTTTTAAGCAGCAAGGTTTATGTCTATGATGCAAATTCTATTTTAGTTGAAGAAATGCTATAAAAATGGCTTTACACAATGAACTAATACTTTCTTAACAGATTTTTCCTGTAAAATTCAAGGTTTCATCTTATAGATTATGTAATAAAATTCTACTGCTCGCGATCAAAATTTCACTGTTCGGGGGTGTTGAAATTTGTGGGGGTTATTAAAATAATGATACTTAAAGAAGTGATTTTTTGGAAGGAAATTGAGGTATGATACTTAAACAAGTGATTTTTATGTCATTATCCTAGATTTAGTACAAGGTCATCACCTGACATGACCTGGTCATCCTATCAACACACATTGACACAGATGTTGGTTCTGATAATTTAAGCAACATAATTAGTCCCTGTATCATTAATATTCTATATTTAAAGCTACAATAAAATTAAATCACTTAGTCTGGTGATTAATTTGTACTACTGAAATAGGTGATTATTAAATAAAGACAACTCTTACTTCTAACCTTTATGGACATAATGTTACTTGAATCAGTGATTTAGAAAATCACTCATTTAAGTAAGTCTCCTGACTGTTATACGTAGTGTCAAATGATTACCTGTAATCTAAAAATAGATAAACTTAACTGACCTATTTTGTTGATTTGTTTGCGCAAATAATTTAGCGGAACGAAACCCATGTTAAAAACACATAACAATAAGTTCGTTTTCCTTTTTTGTTATAACTCCGTAAGATTTATCGATCACCTTACTAATGAAATGGACCCATCAAAACGTGATAGATGCCAAGTCCAGATGAAAAGATATTAAAATTTGGAATTTTCTAGTTTCATAGATTGAAAAAAAGTACGTCCTTTTGGATATCATAATCAAAACTGGGTATGCATGACAAATGATGAAACCATTATCCTCGTCTTCCCAGTGGACGAGTCTACTACGTGTGTTGACACTCGACGGTGCACCGTGTTTTGCAATTTTATTTCACATGTTTTCGAAATGTTGAAGATCATTTTTCGCAATGTTTCCTGAAAATTGATAAATATCAAAGCAACGAAGAGCTGTTTGTTCTTGTTCGTATAATGACGATTTAATGTCATGTTTGTCTGTGATGACCCCCCTTTTCGGGATTGCATGAGAATTATAGTTATCTCGTACGCATGAGGATGACACATATCAACTGAGCAATAATGTTTGGGACTTAGTTTTAAGAAATGAAGACAAAGTAACATTATGAAAATATTTTTAGTAAGCTGAAATATATATTTATTTTTTACATGTTTATGTCTTGTAAGATATTTTATTTATTTCCCGTTTTTCAACATTTGCGTCTGGAAAGTTGGAATGTTTTAATTGAATGGTTAAATTTAAATTAATTATGATAATTGTTAAAATTAAATCAATTAAGGAAATTATTGCCCAGTTACAAACACTACCAGGGGATAATTTCTTTTTGAGTTATATGTTTCAGCACATGTAAATTTGACCCCAACTTTAGCCTGGTAAACGTGTTGTCTCCTTGTGAAATATAAAACATATTAAAAATGACTTTCTGCTAAAGTCTTTTATTGATATAAAGTTAAAACCTTCTTACTTCTCACTAGACAACACTCCTGTCAGGTTTAATTCTTATATATATGTGGATGAAAAATAAAAGTCCCCAAAACATTAACATGGCAGCAATTGCTTTTACAGCCTTTAAGGCTTTGATTTTCTTTTGCAGATGAAAAACAAATTTTGCACTGGTTTTATTTGACAATTTTCAATGATGCTTTTTAATCTGTTAAAATTGTCTGATAACCCCTTAAAAGTGTGTCAACATTACTCAATTAACATTCCTTTAGTTTCACATAGCTCATACCACAATGTAGAATGTAAAACAAGAATTTAGTGTCAGGTTAACAGCAATATTTTCTGTCGAGCTTGAAACTGATTTTTAACAAAAAATAAAATTAAATTTAAAGTTTTTCCTGCATGCTGGACCTTAAAAATTTTCACATGTTAGGGCATGTAGGGGAAACCAACATTCATTTTTCCATGGCATATATTGTAGTTGGTAGTTTCTGACAAGTAGAACACATATAATTGTAATAAAAATAAATGACAATTTAAGACATATACACTGAGACACTTCAACTTAAAAATGAAAAAAAAAATCATGCAAGTGGGATCCTTGGATTTTTAGAAGTTTAATTACAGATTTATTTGATTTGATTGATGGAAAATTGGAAGAAGTCAATTTGGTCATATATGACATTTTCATTAAAACTTGAAATACGGCCTATCTAATGTAGAACTTTCTATAAACCAGGAGCATCCATTAATTATTTCTTACTTATACATGTATGCACGTGTCAATTCCAATTTTGTAAACATGGTAAAAGTTGATTTATCTTTATATTTCAGAACCACATCAAGAGGAGACTTTATCTTCTATGCAGACAGATTAGTGAGTAAAATATGATATAAATTTAAATTTGAATAAGAAATAAAAAGATGGCTACATGCCATACAGTAGTGTGATCTTAATCCTGTCTTTTTCAAAAGGAGAAACATAATATTAACATTGTTTCAGGTAGGGTGAAGGTTGGCGCCTATTAAAATGCACTGCATTTGTTTGCACCTGTCCTAAGTCACGAACCTGATGTTCAGTGGTTGTCGTTTGTTGATTTGGTTCATAAGTGTTTCTCGTTTCTCGTTTTTCATTTAGATTAGACCGTTGGTTTTACACTAGTCATTTTGTGAGCCCTTTATAGCTTGCTGTTCGGTGTGAGCCAAGGTTCCGTGTTGAAGGCCATACTTTGACCTATAATGGTTTACTTTTTCAAATTTTGACTTTGATGGAGAGTTGTCTCATTGGCACTCATACCACATCTTATATCTATTGAACTTGTTGAATTACCACATTTTGTATTTAATATGCTACATGTACATATACAAAAATGTAAAAGACAAAAAAGCAAAATGATTTTGCATGCAAAATTTAGATTTTTAACTCTTTTATCTGCAAATATACGACTCGAAGACACTTAATAATGTTCTAATGTTCTTGTCATTTACTAATTTTAATTCACTTTTATGCGCGTGGATATTCTTCTTTGGAGTGATTGGTTTAAATTGGATTTGAATGAAATTTGGTATAGAAATGTAAAATGGGCTTCTCATGATATATACATTTTTTTTGTAGTTTTTCAACTTTGCCATGTTTACATATGAGGGAGGGGGGGGGCTGTGGATTTGGTAGAAGCAAGTGGATAATCCTGGAAACAGCAACCTAAATATTGATTGTTTGTACTAAAAAATAGGAATAATCTGAGTTACATGTACATTGTACTATATACATGTATATGTAAAAGTTCAGTCAGAATTTATGTTTTGTGCTGAGTTTCTCCCTAGATGATCTACATTTTTTGTAACATACAGATGTTTCGAGTTGTTTAATTATTACTCCTTGAATGTACAGAACTATTTATTTTGTAAAATGAATAAGAAGATTTGGTTATAAGTCCAGGAGACCATAACGTTGAGTACCTTGTATATTCATTATCTATTTATTTAGATTAGATTAGTTGTTGAAGAAGGATTGAACCAACTACCATACAGACACTGTGATGTGACAACACCTACAGGTGAGACTCGTTGAAAGCTTACTTGATTGTTTGTAGTGTTTAAACCTCAATACATTTATCATGTTTATCCCATTATATAATTTGTGGAAGAAAATGTAGTCCTCAGTAAAAGTTTTAACATTAAACCAACAGTGCAAGACCTTCATGTGTTGTCAATTTTGTTATAAACACCCCAGAATTAGTTGTCTTTGCAGCTGACACAGTTTCGTAGCAGTATAATTAGGATTAGTGATCTGTCAGTTAAATGCAAACTTCCTTCTAAAATTATTTTTTTAATGACGATTTTAAGATATTATTTTTAGCTGTGGGAGTGTGTCAATATGGCTCATATCACCTTGTAGATGTCATCTTTAAGGTGCAGTGACATTGAAGCTTCCTATTTATATACACAACATTATAATTTATAGGTCATAAGTATGAAGGCTTGAGCTACCAAAGGGGAAACTGTGGAGTTAGCATAATGAGAAGTGGTAAGTACAAAGGCATGGGGTACCAGATGAGGAAATTAAAAACAAGTAAGGACCCTTGTCGTTTAATTGGCAGAAGGCCTATAGAGATCAGCTTGTTTGTCCGTCCATGCACCTGTCTCTACGTCCATTCGTCACAAATTGTTTCTGCCCTAACTTTAAAACCCCTTGGAATTATGGGATAAAACCTAGCTTGATTATTCACCAATACTTAACATGCTAGAAAGTGTATTGTGTACATCGAAGAAAACTGCATTTTTGTCCATGATCCTGGGTAAAAATATTTATTTCAACTTAGAAACCGCTTTGCATATACATGGAACATTCCTCATTGCATCATATTTTTTCTATATGCTGCAGACCCTCTGACACATCAATATTCTCTAGTTTGATTGAAAGTGTTAAGTACAAGGTTTGGGTTGCCAAAGGGTTGAATTAGTTTAATGAGTTTCATAATGAGAAGTGGAAAGTGCAAGACTTGAGTTTACAAGAGAGGTAAATGTGTAATTAGTATAATTATGAAAAGTGCTAAATTTTAAGTGTCTGAATGATACTAAGCTACATGTGTACTTGTTAGTACAATGTACTGCAAATGATTAAAATACTTGTGTTTTGAGTATATGTACTTACTTTATATTTATTATAACTACCCTAAAGCACGGGGGGTCTCAACCTACAAATTTGGGTACAGATGTCTGGCTGGGGTTTGAACCCCCTCCATTCATATATTAACACTTATTTTATTTGAGTAAAATTGTAATTTTTTTTATCGATATAGTTGCTTGTTTGTCTTGGGGAACATTATGACTCTTATTTTGTTCAGGTAAAATTGTGAATTTCTTTTATCAGTCTTGTTGCTTATTTGCAGGAGAGGCGATGGAACAAGGTTTAAGAGATTGTTGTAGGTCCATACGAATAGGAAAAATCCTAATACAAAAAGATGAAGATACTCGGGAAGCTAAAGTTGTGTATGCCAAACTACCGCCAGACATAGACCAACGTAAAGTCTTATTGATGTATCCTATTATGAGTAAGTAATGGATAGATATATGGGATAAAGTGGTATGTTGTGGAATTTAAATTTGACTGTCATTCTGACAAACTTTTCATTGAAATATTTATTTGTTGCCATCAGAACCTCAGGTGATATTGAAAATATTGAAATGGTGGGTCAAGATTTTATTTTTAGGTTTTGTAATGATGGTATACTTAGATCCACAAATATAAATGGAGAACAAGTCATTTAAAGGAACTTGTAAGTTACCAAGAGCTCTATAACACATTCAAGAATCTAAGAACTACTGTAAATTAAGAAATTAATGCATGCATTTATTATTGCAATTTTTGAAGAATGGACAAAAATGCGAGATTAATTATTGCGATTTCAGGAAAATCTGCATACAGATATATGTATCAGATTTCAGAATGTGGGTTCTTATAATTGCGATCTTCACCCCGTTGCATTATTCGCATTAATTAAAACCTCGCAATAATTTCTGAATTTACAGTAATCATGTACAAGTGATGCTGTGGATTCATTTATTTACACGGGTATCAAATTTTATGGGTTTAGGAAAAAATGTATTTTTGTGGTTTTGCAAAAGTTTGTATACAATAAATTAAGCCTATAGGCAATTACATTTTATTTATACTTCGTTGAACATTCAAATTCATGGTTCCCATATATATACCCACAAAATCTACGAAAATTGATACCCAACGATTTATTATGAATCCACAGTAAATGTAGATAAATTGTTTCATTGCAGATTCAGGGAACACGGTTATAAAAGCTGTCCAGGTTTTGAAAGATCATTATGTGAAAGAAGACAATATTATCTTGCTGAATCTCTTTGTTACTCCACAAGGTATGATTATGACTCTTTAGAATTGGTGTTACCTTGCTGTCATAAAAATTACAAGCATAATTATCATACTCAGACTCAGAATTCATCCAATCAAAATACTGGATTTAATTTTCATAGCACAAATTCTGAGTACAGAGTAAAATTATATGACTGAGAGCCAAGATCATTATCATCTTCTGTAGGACTTTGATGCTAGATATGATTTTATTGTGCAAGACCTTTTGCTTGCCACAAGTATTCATTCAGTGACACAATGTGTAACAAATAACTACATGAGACACTCTTTTAACTTGGGAATTGGGGAAATCCAGAAATCAATTGGGATTAAAAATTTGTTTGCTGTATTCGTTTTCATTCTATGACAATTAAATGAGTGCAGTTTATTGCTAGCTTGAATGTGCTGAACATATGGAAAAATGAAATTTTTGCGTATTGATTCATGACACAAAATTCCTGCACATACTTGAAAAACCAATATCAAAGGGACACAACTTTTATCATGTATTTGCTGTTCTTCATCTCAAAGTCTTAGGCTTTATACATGGAACAAATGCTAAAAACCTGTTGAGATATTGAAAATTAAGAAAAGAATGCAATATGATAAAAGGATTTGCAGAAGTTAGTTATTTGTTTTTAAAAGGATTTATGCTTTAAATTAAGGAGATGTGGTAATATTGTCAATGATACAATTACCCACCAGATACCCAAGGACCAAAATGTAAACAACTGTATGGTACTGTATATCTTTCAACAATGAGGAAAAATCCATACTGTATTGTAAGCTATAAAAAAGTCGGCATGACAAAATGTAAAACAATTCAAATGAGTGACCGACAGCCTAATATATTGTTAAAACAACAAATAAACAGTGTTGCAGCATGATCGTTTTTACAGGGTGGTCCACTCCCCCTTTCCCGACTGCCGCCCTGTGCCGTTTTTCTGACGCCCTGCCCTTTTTGGCATGTCCATGCCTTTATTGTCGTAATATTTTGATGAAAATACTATAATTCTACCTGTCTTCATGTTTCTGACAAGTTTATGACCATCAGCTAATTAACATTAACAGCAGGTGTTATAAGTTGTGATTACAGGTAATCCGTTATTTAAACATCATAATTGACCATTATAATTATTTTTCCAAGCAAAATCTGTCAATCGGCATTTCAATTTCAATATTTCTAAAACGACCACAATTTGCAGTTCGTTTATCCATAGATGTTTTTGTAGTTTCATCAATTGAACAAAATTGTTTTTCCCCGGAGGGTTCTCATTTTAATTTCAAAATTTCTCAAACGATCACTTATTGCAACTTGGATGACATATTTCGTCATTTGAACGTATTTTCGTCACATTTTATATAATTTTTCATTAAAAGCTTTTGAATTATGTATAAAGTAATGGTTAATGAACAATTAAGACAATTTAAAACAGTGTAAGGGAGGTAATCCAAATACAACGTTTTGATTACTTCCCTTACACTGCTTTTAAATTATGTTTAAAGAAATGCATATTTATAATGGCAGACCAGTAAAAATATCTGCAAATGTTGCATCTTTTTTTTTTTACAACAAAATCCATATGAAAGATTTGACACCACATAAATTCTATTATAAAATAGATGAAGTTAGCACTATGGTAAATTTAAATGGGTAATTATGGTTGCAAATAACGTTGGAAATTTGAATTGAGATTATGACCATATCTGGAGGGAAAGACTTTTTGGGGGGAAAAAGGGGAGGGAAAGAAATTGTGGGGGGTCAATTTTTTCTCATTTCAGATTTCAGAAATTAAAAAGAATTATTCTTCAAATATTATTTTTTTTTCAAATTTCAAATATTGAAAAACTTCAAGAAGTAATCTTTAATTGCACAGTATGGTGCATTAGATTTGTAAAATCTTTGACCACATTTATTTATTTGTTATGCCGAATCTGACCCTGTATTTAGATTTTTAATTTTGGGTCCAGTTTTCAAATTGGTCTACATTAAGGTCCAAAATTAAACTTAGTTTGATTTTAACAAAAATTGAATATATGGGGTTCTTTGATATGCTGAATCTAACCATGTATTTTGATTTTTGGGCCCAGTTTTCAAGTTGGTCCAAATTGGGTCCAAAATTAAACTTTGTTTGATTTCAACAAAAATTGAATACATGGGGGTTCTTTGATATGCTGAATCTAACCATGTATTTTGATTTTTGGGCCCCGTTATCAAATTGGTCCACATTGAGGTCAAAAGGGTCTAAAATTTAATATTGTTTGATTTCATCAAAAATTGAATTCTTTGAATTCTTTGATATGCTGAATCTAACCATGCATTTAGATTTTGGATATTGGACCATAATAGGTAAATTAAAAAATTTAAGTTCTTAGACCACATTCATTCCGTGTCAGAAACCTATGCTGTACCAAATATTTAATCACAATCCAAATTCAGAGCTGTATCAAGCTTGAATGTTGTGGCCATACTTGCCCCAACTGTTCAGGGTTCGACCTCTGCGGTCGTATCAAGCTGCGCCCAGCGTATATACAAGTCTTAATTCAAAACAACGTTCAAACCTATATATATATATATATATGTTCCAGATTGCTCTAAAAAATAAATTGTTTTGACTTTTGTACTGCAGATTAAAAACAGCAGATTTTAATCCTCATTTGTGATTGCCATTACAAAACAATGCATTCTGAAAACTTGTACAATAGATTTTGAAAACATGAACAATATATTTTGATTTGTGTTACCGTATTGCAACTACCACACCAATAGCTGGTAGTAGGATATGAAATATCCTGAAATAAGGTATTTATATGCAATGCTATCATAACTATGACAACACACACAGAACTGAAACAGAAAAAAAAATGAATAAATTTTAATGTTATTAAATTGACATGAATAAAAAGGAATACTGTGAATACAATTATCAACTCACTATAAACATAATATTTGTTTTTTCAGCTGCCAAAGCCTTAGTGAAAAGATTTCCAAACATGAAAGTACTGACATCAGAGGTACATCCTGTCACTCCAAATCACTTCG
Organism: Mytilus californianus; assembly: GCF_021869535.1. NCBI lineage: Eukaryota > Metazoa > Mollusca > Bivalvia > Mytilida > Mytilidae > Mytilus > Mytilus californianus. Next base: position 17,170,657 of record NW_026262626.1, read on the forward strand.
GAATGAAATATTTTGGAACAGACTGAAAAAACAAAAAATACTCTTTGGCGATTTATTTTACTATCAAGTGTGTATGGCTTGTGATTCCAGACTTACTACATCAACAATACAGGTCATTTGAAGGTTATCAATCTGATATTATCAACATCCCCATACATATATAACAAGGTATTGATTGTACAAACCATTGAGGTGTGTGAAAATTCTAAAAATTGTTCAGGCATGAATATATGATTGAATTTGATCGTTTTATGCAGAATGAAGTGAACATATTCAGTAGAATGGTTGTGTAATATATTCTTAAGGATGTAGTCATGTCAGGTTTAGGAATTTTTGATAGATGTTCAGACTCCTTGGGTTTTTTCCTAAAATACAGGGTAAAATATTTTGCCCCATATCACCCACTTTTCTTTTCATAGATGACTTCAATATCTCATAAAAGGGTCATTACCAAAATTTAAGCAGATTCTATTTTTATCTTACGATTTTAGACCCAAATAATGCAAATGCTAAATATAAGGTAAAAATCTGAGTCAGCCTTTTCCCGCCATTTTAAAAAAATCAAATATCTCAAAAAGGACTTCCGTAACCTATCAGTATTTTAAGCTTATTTGATCTTAAACAGTGTTTTTTTGACTTATAGTATCAATTTTAAATTCTAGAGTTCTAACTACATCCTTAACTGAAAGAAGAAAAATTCAGATTTCCCAACCTGTACATGAAATATATTTTTCTCCTCCCATCTTTGTAAGAAAATCTTTCCTGTATTCTGGATACATTTATTTTTCGTGTGTACCAATTTTCATGGATTGAGGAAAAATTGTATTTTCGTGGATATATGAATTTGTGGTTTTCAAAAGTCTGCATAAACACCTATAGAAAATTTGTACTTCATTGAACATTTAAATTAGTGGTTCACATTTACTCATGAGGTCCACAAAAATTGGTATCCCATGAATAATAATGAATCCCCAGTATTACTTCTCCAGTATATGGAGCAGCAGACGACAAGACATTTTAAATTTAAGGTTGTGTTCTAAATTTGTACCATGCCCAATTTTTCTGGTTCATTTTTATGATTGCATTAATGTGTAATAGAAATGCCTCAGTATACATGTATCTGCTGTATGATTTATGATGAGTGCAATTTTGATATGAATATTTATGCTGTGTTGTTTATGAAGGAATGAATAGCTTTGTATGAATTTTTTCAGTTGTATACACTACAATAATTTATTTTTTTTCAAAGGGCATCCACAAATGAATCATTAAGTGTTACCCTTGTCAGTCTGTACGTGCGTACATCCCAAAATTAGTTTCCATTCTCTATTTTTAGTTTGACTCAGCCAAATGTTATGAAACTTATACACGATGCTTATTATCACAAAACTCAGATCAAGGGCACATGGACACATTCTCCATTTAACGTGTTTTAAATTTGAAAATATTGCAAGATTGAGCCACATATACTCTATGAGTAAACTAAATATCAGTTGTAACTTGCTTGTATTCAATTCCTATAACATGAGGGTTTAATGTACATAATTTATAATTTGTGCAATATGATATAACAAAAACTCTCCAAGAGTGTTATTTTTCCTTATTCAAATAATAAAATGCTTTGTCAACAGATGTTTCTCAGTAGCCATGCAGAGCTAATAAAAAAATGTTTTTTCTATAAAATCTCACCATTAAATATTTCAACAAGTTGTAGTAAGTAGTAAAGTAATGTTCAGAGACTCTTTTTCTTAGTCGTGTCAGTGTTGCAGACAGGGTACAAACTAAAAACTTAAAATGGTACAAAGGAGTAGGTTTGATAAGTGACTAAAATGACTCCTATTTTTAGCTACAATTTCAAATTATGATTTATTGACAATTATCACAATGAATCATAGCTAATACAATAACTAGATAGGAAATATGTCTTGTGCTCAAAATTTTACATAATGCATACTTACATACGAATGGCACTCATTTTGATTTTTTACGAGCAGGTTAATTTCCATTGATTTTTTGGACAGGAAACAGAGCGCATATGTTGACAAAACAGATCTTTTAACATAATGTTTGTTATAATATGTTAATATCTGACTTGAATATTTAGTTTGTCAAAGCCTGTCCTTTATGTTCCTTGGCCTTAATTAGGTTGAAATCTGGATGATTTTGTAAAATTTCACAAAAATCTCTACTTATGGCCGATTTGCGTTGTGTTATTTTATAAGAAAAGCTCAACAAAAAAGTTCCATTTCACTGTCTTACATGTCTTTTCATCAACCTGAAACATGTTTTAACTTTAAAAGTATGGATTTAATATTCAGGGCCAAATATAGCCCTACCGAACTTACTCCTTTTGTTAATAATTTGATTTATAAGATGTGCAATTTAATTTTTGATCTGTGGTGAAGGATTGTTCACCAACAAAGGAACACAACTTTGTACTTGTTATCTGTTTACAGTTTTCTATTGTTATTTTTTATGCTAATTTACAATAATATCCCGTTATAAGGGATACATTTTAAAAGGGTATACACGTAGATGTAGTTTGTATGAAATGTATATGATTGTATTACATGTAGGATCTTTATACATAATGTATAATACCATGTAAGATCAGTGTATGAACTATGCTTCTTTTACTTGTAAGTATAATTGTTTTGATGTGTCTTTAAAAAGGAAGCACTGTTTTACCTATTATAGCTTCTTTCTATATGGTATGGGCTTTGCTTATTGTCAAAGGCCTCATAGTGCCCTATAGTTGTTTACATCCTCAGCCTTTAGTCTCTGGTGGATATTTGTCTCATTGGTAATCATATTACATGTCCTTATTAAAATTAAGTATGCAGTTAATATGAACAAAGTTAGATAAAATGAAAGATTTGTGTATCTGCCAAAAATAAGATTATACAAGTGTTCTTCCTGTGCCTTTTTTTTTGTTTTTATCCCAGGACAATTCTGAAAATAATTTTTATACGACCGCAAAAAAAAATTTGTGGTCGTATATTGGTATGACGTTGGCGTCGTCGTCATCGTCGTCCGAAGACACATTGGTTTTCGCACTCTAACTTTAGTTTAAGTGAATGGATCTCTATGAAATTATACCACAAGGTTCAATACTACAAAAGGAAGGTTGGGATTGATTTTGGGGGTTATGGTACCAACAGTTAAGGAATTAGGGGCCAAAAATAAGCATTTTTGTAACTTCCAGACATAACTTGTGTGTTAGTGTATGGATCTCTCTGACATTGTACCACAAGGTTCCATATCACAAAGGGAATACTGGGATTGATTTTGGGGGTAATTGCGACAAAATTTTAGGAATTAGGGGCAAAAAAAGGGGAAAAAAACAAGCATTTTCTAGTTTCATGACAATAACTTGTGTGTAAGTGTATGGATCTTTCTGAAATTGTCCTACAAGGTTCCATATCACAAAGGGAAAGCTGGAATTGAGTTTGGGGGTAATTGCCCAAAATGTTTAGGAAAAAGGGGCCAAAAATAAGCATTTTTCTAGTTTCCAGACAATAACTTGTGTTCAAGTGTATGGATCTCTCTGAAATTGTACTGCAAGGTACCATACCTCAAAGGGAAGGCTGGGATTGATTTTTGGGGTAATTGCCCCAAAATATTTAGGAATAAGGGGCCAAAAAGGGGCAAAAAAACAAGCATTTTTCTAGTTTCAGGACAATAACTTGTGTGTAAGTGTATGGATCTTTATGAAATTGTACAACAAGGTTCCATATCACAAAGGGAAAGCTGGGTTTGAGTTTGGGGGTAATTGCCCTAAATGTTGAGGAATTTGGGGCAAAAAAGGGGCCTAAAAACAAGCATTTTTCTAGTTTCCATACAATAACTTGTGTTCAAGTGTACGATCTCTCTGAAATTGTACTGCAAGGTACCATACCATAAAAGGAAGGCTGGGATTGATTTTTTAGGTAATTGCCCCAAAATTTTAGGATTTAGGGGCCAAAAAGGGGCAAAAATCAAGCATTTTTCTAGTTTCAGGATAATAACTTGTGTGTTAGTGTATGGATCTTTATGAAATTGTACTTCAAGGTTCCATATCACAAAGGGAAAGCTGGGTTTGAGTTTGGGGGTGATGAATCATAAGGGGGTTCAAAAAATTTGGGGGAGGGATTTTTTTTTCCTTTTTTTCCTTTTTTTTTCTTTAAAATTTTCCATTTTAAATTGGTTATTTCTGATTTATATATAAAAGCAAATAATAATAATATGGTTTGAATAGGTAAATTAAAATTTTTTAAGTTCTTAGACCACATTCATTCTGTGTCAGAAACCTATGCTGTGTCAAATATTTAATCACAATCCAAATTCAGTGCTGTATCAAGCTTGAATGTTGTGTCCATACTTGCCCCAACTGTTCAGGGTTCGACCTCCGCGGTCGTATCAAGCTGCGCCCAGCGGAGCATTTTATTGGCTTATATCTCAAAAACTAAATCTTTTAGAGCAAATGTGACAGGGGTAAAATTGTTTAATTGGTCAAGATCTATCTGCCCTGAAATTTTCAGACGAATCGAACAACCCATTGTTGGGTTGCTGCCACCGAATTGGTAGTTTTAACAAAATTTTGCAGTTTTTATACGGCCACAAAAAAATTTTGCGGTTGTATATTGGTATGACGTTGGCGTCGTCGTCGTCGTCGTCGTCCGAAGACACATTGGTTTTCACACTCTAACTTTAGTTTAAATGAATGGATCTCTATGAAATTTTACCATAAGGTTCAATACCACAAAAGGAAGGTTGGGATTGATTTTGGGGGTTATGGTACCAACAGTTAAGGAATAAGGGGCCAAAAATAAGCATTTTTGTAACTTCCAGACAATAAATTGTGTGTTAGTGTATGGATCTCTCTGACATTGTACCACAAGTTTCCATATCACAAAGGGAATGCTGGGATTGACTTTGGGGGTAATTGCCTCTAAATTTAAGGAATTAGGGGCCAAAAAAGGGGCAAAAAATAAGCATTTTTCTAGTTTCATGACAATAACTTGTGTGCAATTGTATGGATCTTTCTGACATTGTACTACAAGGTTCCATATCACAAAGGAAAAGCTGGAATTGATTTTGGGGGTAATTGCCTCAAAATTTTTGGAATTAGGGGCCAAAAAAGGGGCAAAAAACAAGCATTTTTCTAGTTTCATGACAATAACTTGTGTGTAAGTGTATGGATCTTTCTGAAATTGTACTGCAAGGTTCCATATCACAAAGGGAAAGCTGGAATTGAGTTTGGGGGTAATTGCCCATAATGTTTAGGAATAAGGAGCCAAAAATAAGCATTTTTCTAGTTTCCAGACAATAACTTGTGTTCAAGTGTATGGATCTCTCTGAAATTGTACTGCAAGGTACCATACTACAAAGGGAAGGCTGGGATTGATTTTGGGTGTAATTGCCTCAAAATTTTAGGAATGAGGGGCCAAAAAAGGGGCAAAAAACAAGCATTTTTCTAGTTTCAGGACAATAACTTGTGTGTAAGTGTATGGATCTTTCTGAAATTGTACTACAAGGTTCCATATCACAAAGGGAAAGCTGGAATTGAGTTTGGGGGTAATTGCCCAAAACGTTTAGGAATAAGGGGTCAAAAAGGGGCCAAAAATAAGCATTTTTCTAGTTTCCAGACAATAACGTGTGTTCAAGTGTATGGATCTTTATGAAACTGTACTACAAGGTTCCATATCACAATGGGAATGCTGGGATTGATTTTGGGGGTAATTACCTCAAATTTTTAGGAATTAGGGGCCAAAAAAGGGGCAAAAAAACAAGCATGTTTCTAGTTTCCAGACAATAACTTGTGTTCAAGTGTATGGATCTCTCTGAAATTGTACTGCAAGGTACCATACCATAAAGGGAAGGCTTAGATTGAGTTTAGGGACGATGAATCATAAGGGGGTTCAAAAAATTTGGGGGAGGGATTTTTTTTCCCTTTTATTTTCTTTAAAATTTTCCATTTTGAATTGGTAATTTCTGATTTATATATAAAAGCAAATAATAATTATATGGTTTGAATAGGTCAATTAATAATTTATAAGTTCTTAGACCACATTCATTCTGTGTCAGAAACCTATGCTGTGTCAAATATTTAATCACAATCCAAATTCAGTGTGTATCAAGCTTGACTGTTATGTCTTACTTGCCCCAACTGTTCAGGGTTTGACCTCTGGGGTCGTATCAAGCTGCGCCCAGCGGAGCATTTTATTTCTCCTGAAATTAATTCAAACCTGACAATTTTTTTTTTCAATATATCCAATAGCATTACAATTTTGAATTTTATTCCTCAAAGTTACATTATGATGTCATCACAGACCAAACTGGAATCAATGCTGAAAATTGAATGTATAATGTTGTGTTAAGTGATCTCCCTTGGACCTGTATTGAATGCCTTATATATGTAAAAATGTATTTAATTGCTTTATGTTTTATATAATTTTACTTGAATTGATAGATTGATGAAATTAACAATCTAAAATTCTTCTACTTATGAAAAATGGATTCGAAGTAAATGAACAGTTTGAAATAAAGGTGTTTCCTGTTGTAAATGAACATGACTAGTATAGACTTTAAAAAAGAAGAAGATGTGGTATGATTGGCAATAAGACAACTCTCCACCAGAGACTAACTGATGCAGAATTTAACAAGTTTACAACTAAAGATCACTGCAAGGACTTCAACAATGAGTAAAACCCATACCGCATAGTCAGCTATAAAAGGCCTGAAATGCAAACAACAACCACTGAATTGCAGGCTCCTGACTTGAGACAGGCACATACAGAATGTAGAGGGGTTTAACATGTATGCTGGCGCCAAACCCTTCCCCTAACCTGGGACAGAACAAAATAAGAACAAACACAAAAGACACAAAGTATAGATGTGATAGTACAGTTACTGAAAGCAAATTAAAAGCCAATAGCATCCAATAAAAATGATCATCTATCTATCATACAACTAAGATATCAATCAGTACACATCCTAAATCCAATGGATTTAGTGTCAAGACGTCATTAACAGTCGAGAGAAAAAACATGACTTGTAATTTCTGCTTCTTAAGTCGAGAGAGAGAAAAATACACCAGTTATAAGTCCCTAAAAACCATATTCAGAAAAGACAAGTTCTGTACTCCAAATTCACACAATTGCAACTTCAGATAAAATATAATCATAACAGGTAAAAAGTAAAACATGGAAATAGCTTTATAGAACATATGCAAGATTTTAAAGTAGGGGCATAGTTTTCCAGAAAAAACACCCATTACAAAAAGACATTAATTATTGGCATGTTAGTGTGGTTGCAACTGCAGAGACAAAACTAAAGTAAAAAAATCAATAGTGGCATAAATTTGCTAAAAGTTGCAAAGCTGTCATTGGTCAAGTTAGCATAATGAAGTTGCAACCTTAGTTGTAAAAGAATTTAAAAAATTTATCAGTCTGTCAGTCATCTTAAGTTTTTGGATGAAAATAAAGATAAATACTATACATTGGATTGCAACTTTACATTTATATATGGTCGAATAAAATAGAGTTCTTTTTTGATTTCGATGTTTCTACATGTAGGGTCAAGGTCAAAATAACTTAAAGATAGTTTGTGCAAGCAATGAGTTTTGGCATAATATCTAGACTTTTTAAGGTCGTTCCACCTCACATGTTTATAATTAAGGCTTTAATGAACTTTTATACAGATATGCAAAAACCTTTAAATCACAAGATTGCTATTTCCTAATAAAAAAGGTGTAGAAATAACTTTTTTTTACATTTTAGAAATATAGAGTTTGTAGTCCTTTTCTTTGAAATAACGGAGATGAACAACTGCTTCCGGTTTTTAAAAGTCAACTTGATTTTACAGATTCCAAACATATACAGTTTGTATTCATTTCCTTTTGAAATAAGAGAGAACATTGGCATTGAAATTTCCATCTGTCGTATGTCCGTAGTCATTTTCATGGTTCAGCAACTGCTTGTCATGTGAAATACTCACTTATGAGTAACAGGATACCTATATTTGGTATAAGGCTCATTAAAAGGTCCACATGTCCGTCATACAGGGTTCACCTGACCTCAACATCATTTTAGGGATCAGTGATCAAGATTAAGTTTTCGTTGTCAATATAAAAATGAGGAGATGTGGTATGATTGCCAATGAGACAACTATCCACCAAATGGCCATAATTTATATTAAAACAATATACGAAAAACAAATATGACAGACGTGATCTGAACCATCGACCACCACTGAACTATAAGCGCCAGTCTATATCTTAGATACTATAAGCAATAGGTCAGCTATTTGGTATGTGGAATTATTGTTTGGTGTACATGTCCGACTGGAAGGTTTCATATGACCTTGACCTCATTTTCATGGTTCATTGGTCAATGATAAGTTTTGATGGTAATGTCTGTCTCTAAGTTACTTTAAGACATGTGTCAACCATAGTTGATCTATGGAATGATTGTTAAGTACTGGCAGGTTTTATTTGACCTTTACCTTTATTCACGGTTCATTATACGTTTGTATGGCAAGTCGTTGTGGAATTTATTTCCTATTTATTAATATTAGTCATTTTTTTAATATCAATGAATAGGTTTTTATTATTTTTAATATTAAATATTCAATTTTTAATATGATAAATCCATTTATTAATATTAAAAAAAACAATATTTGATATTAAAAAATAGATCATAATAACATTAATAAATCTTTGAAAAATCATTTTCTAATGTTAATAAATGGTCTTATTCTTTAATATTAAAAACTCATTTTTGAATATTAATTATTACGCCATATATGTATAAGAGTTCTTTGTGTGCGCTTTTATATATGATAAGCATACGTTACTGTAAGCTTGTAGCTTAATTAGATTAGTGGAAAATAACAATAACAAAATACTCTGAAGCTTCTGCTCTTATCCTGCAATCAGCCAATTATAATAATATAATAAATTATTTTATTAAAGTGTCACGTATTGATTAATAGTTGAACAATATACAATTAAACATATGCAATATTTCAAATTATCAACACCAAGCCAAACAAATTGACTTATGAGACACTGTAAAAATATATTACAAAGTTGTAAACATATATACTTATAACCATTTAAAAATCGCATTGAACTTTTCATCCATATTCTTCTTGAAATACTGGTTAAAAACCGTGTAGGTTTAAAAATAGGTGGTTGACAGAGCATTTCCATAATAAAATTTATAGAATAATTAAAAATAATTAATAAAATAAATTAGTTAATAAAAATATGCTGTTTACTTTTAAATATAAATTCTTAGATAAAAAGTTGTTTAAAAAAGTTTAAGATCAGATATCTAGATAGAGTTTCCTTCGAGTGAAAAATTTGTGTAGTTGTTTACATACTAGTGGCTGGATCATATCACAATTCATAATTGCAATACATTTTTCGTCCATACTAATATTTTGAAAGTTAACAATATGTATTGAAGCTTCATAAAAAATGTCAAATCTTAAATCATTGTATAAGTCACATGTCATTAGAAAATGATTTTCGGTTTCAACTTCACTTAAATTACATAATTGACAAAGTCTGTTTTGAACTGGTACTGGCGGCCTGGAGTAACTTCCTGTTTCAAGCGCTAACGGTAACGAACCTGCACGGAATATAGCCATAAGTCTTCTTTGCGATTTAGGTAAATTTGCCGAACATATGATTCCACAGATACATTGTTTTTGTAGAGTCTGTATGTGCGCAGCTTATTGCCGTTTATCTCGTTGGCTTTGTCATTGAATATATCTTTTTGCCACTCTTGGTTGTCCAATTCCAAGAGTTTTTCATTTGCTAATTTCATCACAAATTTAGTAGATAGCGTAGTGTCTTGTACATATAAGTCCATATCAATCTTGTTTATCAGTTTTTTTACCATGAACGTCCATCCTTTGCGTTGACGGGCCGAATATTTCCAAATTTTGCTAAAAATTCTCGATTCATCCAGTCTATATAACTTGCACAAAAGGTGTAGGACTTCCTCTGTTTGGTTTCACAAGATGTCCAACCCATATCACTTCGAGAGGATAAATTTGAAGTGTTTTTCCAACGTTTAGAAAGTATTTACAAGCACGGTTCTGAACAGATGTTATTTCACTGAATGTCTTCGTTCCCAATATTCCGCTTCCATACAAAAGTATCGGCTCAACAACTGTTGAATAAAGCTTCGTATAAACGCCATGGGTCATTCCACCAGCAGCCACAACTTTACCACACAATGCAACTAATGCTCTACTGTCTGATTTTGACAGTTCTCTCGCGTTCTTCCGAAATGTTAGATGCTCGTCTAGCCATATTCCAAGATACTTGTATGAATCTATTTTCATTTTGTTGTGTCCACTACATTCAAAACTATACTCGGAGATCGCTATTGATTGAGGACGAAAATGAACAACTTGCGTTTTATCTGCGTTAACGGAAAGTTTCCATGTTTCACACCATTCCGTAACAACGTTCAGCATTTGCTGCAGACTGTTTTCATCCGGTGCTATCAATGCTATATCATCAGCATATAGTAAAATGCTCAACATAGTATCATCTATACGTACACCACAGTTAAGCGCGTTGATATGTTCTGCTGTCTGCTATATAAACGGAAAAAAGAGTTGATGACAGAATACATCCTTGTTTTACGCCGTTCGCTACGTTAAACCAAAGGGTTAAGTCATTATTCAGTCGGACAGTGCATTTGACGTCAGTGTAAAGTGACTGCATTGATGTAAGAAAGCTTCCATGTATTCCCAAGAATCACAGTTTATGCCATAGTAGTGTTCTATTCACGGTATCAAACGCTTTTCGCATAAAGCATACATGTTTAACCCCGCCGCATTTTTGCGCCTGTCCCAAGTCAGGAGCCTCTGGCCTTTGTTAGTCTTGTATTTTTTTAATTTTAGTTCATTTATATGTTCTGGAGTTTATTGTGACGTCCATTTTCACAGTACTAGTACACAATTTTATTTAGAGGCTGAGGACCACCTCCGGTTGCGGGATTTTCTCGCTGCGTTGAAGCCCCATTGGTGGCCTTCGGCTGTTATCTGCTCTTTGGTCGGGTTGTTGTCTCTTTGACATATTCCCCATTTCCATTCCCAATTTTATGTGTAGAAAGTCGAGATATTTTTCTATCGTTCAAAGTCAGGTATAACGCTTGGATGTGTTCTTCACAGCTTATACCCTTGCGAAAGCCATTTTGTTCCTCGCATGAATGATCGTTATCTTCTAACCACTTACTAAGGCGTTGATTAAGAATAATACAGTATATTTTACATGGCACTGATATCAATGTTATTCCACGGTAGTTTAGTGGTATACGTTCATCGTCTGCCTTCGGTTTAAATATTGGGTTAATTATTCCTCTTGTCCATTCTAATGGGACTTTCCCGAGCTGAAAACATCCACTTATTATTTGGTACAGAAGTTCTATTGCTGTGTCATTTTTAAGTACGGGAATATCATCGATACCGATAGCTTTTCGGACCTTTGCCCTGGTTACGGCCGTTATAATTTCCTCTCTAGTGATCGATTCATTTAATTCCGTTAAATTCCTATGGACATTTTGACTCTCCGCTAATTGTGGAATCGTTTCATCGTTGTTTTCGTCGGAGTTAAATAGTTGTCTAAAATCTTCCTTCCACCGATCTAAAACATTAACTTTGTCCGTTTCTATCGTTCCATCTTCATTTACAACAGCGCTAGGTATACATGATTTCCGTTCGTTGCATATTCCTACTTTCCCGATTGATCGCCAGAAATCACGTTGGTTACTTGAACAGTTTAATGGGTTGCGTTGTGTATTGTGATCGTAAGCTTGACTAAGGCGTTATAGATATAAATACGTCTGCCATTACAACTTTCTATTTAATAAACATAATCGTATCACAATAACGCGACGTCACAAAGATTGCGGCCGCACCGCAAAAGGGTACGTTTAATGTTAGCCCAATTCGAAACATTCTGGGGCCGCAGAAAATGATATTTAACTCAAATTTGAAATACAATATGAAAAATACTTAAGTTGAAAATTAAATCTTTCTGATCAATTGTGTCACAAAATGAAATAAAATCATAGTTAAATTTAACACTTTTACAAGTCTATCCAATAACTGTAGTTAATTAAACAGTCTATACATAAACTAATTTCTCCTGGGCAGAAAAGTTTATTCACTGTCACCATTTGTTCTGCGTATTTCCAACGGATAGAGCTTCACAATTGGGCGGTTGGTAATTCATGTGTCGGTCTTGAAAACAGCGGATCGAATGAGTCCATCTTTTCCACGAACTAGATCTTGTACAACTGCTAATTTCCACATTATACGATTTGTATCATTGTGTACTTGTACAATGTCTCCTATTTGTATTGTTTGTTCTTTTAAATGCAAGTATGAAAGACTCCTCGGTTAAATCTGTGACTATCTCCAAGTGTATAGCTCGTGTAGCGGCGCATGTGAATAAACAAATATATGTTTTGTTTAATTCGTTGTGTTTTCCTTATGTGTTCAAAGCTCCTGTAAAAAATCAACGACGGTTACTGAAAAAGGATAATCGTAATTGACTCGGTCTTTAGGTAGCGGTGGTGGATCGAGTGCGCTGTAATGCATTCCTGATATTTTAATGCATTGAACGCATTTACGAATTTGTGATTTTACGTACTGCCTTATTCTTGGTATCCAATACTTCTGTTAGATATAAGCGATTGTAATGTTAAGTCCGGCATGCAAAGTCTTGGTGTGCGTACGCATCCATTACGATTAAGGACGTAAAACTATGATGTGTTGGCAATAACAACGGATATTTTGTACTCTCCTCCACAGTTGCATTTTGTATTCTCCCGGTACATCGTAGTAATCTATTTTTGTCTGTGTATAATTTAAGTTGTCGAACAAGTGGCACTTTTTTCTGTGAAGATGAATTCAAGCTATCAATTTTATCCTTAAATGTTTGTTGTACTGCTCCTATTAGAATTTTTAATGCTTTATATCGCTCCTCAACACTGATAAATCCGATTTGCCTTTTATCTTTTGAATTCCGTAGGTTCTGTATAAAACGCAAGACGTATGCTGTTACTCTCATTGCTATTTCTAAAGATCTGTATCGCTGTATGTCTTTACATGGAATTGTTTGTGTTGAAGCATTTATACTTTCATCGTCTGTATAGTCATCGCTAACAGTTACCATCGTGTTGCAGTCTTTTATTTTCCTCGTCCATGTCGGCCAATTTTCACTGTCTAAAATCCATTGTGGACCGTTCATCCATAATTTGTTGTGATTAAGATGTTTAGCGTAAATTCCGCGAGTTAAGTAATCAGCTGGATTGTCATCTGTTGGGCAGTAATTCCATTCAGCATTCTCTGTTAATTTTCTTATTTCTTTAAGTCGATTTGCTACGAACTGTTTCAAGTCTTTTGAAGATTTATTCCAACTCAAAACAATTTGACTATCACTCCACATATACACATGTTCTATTGTTATGATTTTAAGGAGATGCTTGGCTAATCTGGCTCCGATAAGCGCACCCATAAGTTCTAAACGTGGTAGTAAAATCTGTTTTACGGGTGCTACTCTGTTTTTAGCCATGACGATGATCGATAAACTTGCTGTAACTAAGTAAGCACAAGCTCCGTATACTAACTGACTGGCGTCTGTGAAAATATGTAGCGACGTTTTCTCGTTAGTAACTACTTCCGTTAACATTCGTGGAAATACTATTTTGGTAGCCTCCTCGATATCCAAAGCGATTACCTGCCATTTACTTCCCAATTCGTCAGACAAACATTCATCCCAATCCAACTTTGCCTTCCATACAGTCTGCATAGCATAAACAGCTTAGCTTTCACCGTAATTGGTGTTATTAACCCAAGGGGGTAGAAAATTCTAGACGATGTGCGCAAAACCTCACGCTTTGTTACCATTTGGCCTTTTCCATAAATTCAATCTGTTGAAATCTCATGCCTAGAATTTTGACAATGGCGTCATTGTCGCCGGTCTTGTCTCGTCTAGCGACGTTCTGTAATTCTGTACTATTAGAATTCCAAGACCTGCCTCTGACAATAATTTTCTTGACTGCGTGTAGAATTTTAAAGGTGATTGTTTATCTGTAAAACTAGTCAAAACGTTATCCACGTATAAATTTCTCTCTGTAATTCTGTTGATGTAATTGACGGATTGTCTCTAAAATGTTAAGCGTGGCGCTTAACATGAATGGCAAAACAAGTGGCGCCGAAAAAGTACAACCTTAAACCGGTAAGTAATCAAACGATTTTCTATGTCCATGAGATTCTTTAACCAATAAAATCTTGTGTGACATCTCTGTCATTAACATCTAATTCAATATGCAAAAATGATTTTTCAATATCCGCTGTAACTGCATATTTATACATTCTAAATCGTACTAATATCTCCGTCAAATCAGTCATAATTGGTGGATATGTTGCTAGGCAAGCGTTAAGACAAGGACTACTGTCGTTCGCCCTACAGCTACAGTTATATACTATGCGTATCGGGGTGGTGACTGAATCCTTTTTTAAGGGATGATGCAGAATGTAATGAACCTTGTTTATGCATGTACTTTCATCAGATACCTTTTCAATGAATCCTCTTTTTTCTTGGTCTGTAATTATCTCACCATACTTTCGTTACCTCTTGGGATCCTTCTTGAGGCGACGAATAACGCTTTCCGTTCTGCGTTTTGCGATGTCTTCATTCAATTTGTCTGTAGCTCTGGCGCATTCTCTCTCCATGGTAATTTTGTAATATACCGATCATTTTCCTTCGTAATTGAGGTTTGTATGTAATTTTCAATTGATTCGGCCAGTTCTGGATCATTTTGTTCTTTAGCGTCAATTCCCAACGATTCAAGCTTCCAAAATTTTTCAAGATCACACTCTTCTTGTTTGTGACATACTAGTATATTCATCATTGAGAAAGATGCATTACTGGTTCGTGTAGGGACAGGACCGGAAAGTAATTATCCAATTTTCGAGCTAACTGCGGTTGGACCGTTTTCACACACTATTTTGTCTTGAACTATGTCCCAGTAAAAATCACCTCCAATTAATAAGGATATCTCAAATTGCTCTCCTTCCATGACTGGGTGTGCTAATTGTAGACCACGTAAATATGGAAAATGTTGCGACTTTGAAGTGGTGAAGCAATGGTTGGTACAGTTAAAACTTTAATAGAAATTAATTCTCCTTCTTTAGACTTTAGATTAATTATTGTTTTGTCAAGATTTCTCACCTTTTTTGAATTGCTTCCAAATGTATTGTAGCTATACTCAAAGTTTCGGATTCCTCTTTTTTAATGTCCAATTTAGCTGCTAGTTCTTCGGTTATAAATGAGCGTTGAGCTCCCTCGTCAAAGAGTATGTTTGCATCTATACATGTATTCTGGCGAACGACAGACTGAATGCAGTTTTCAATAAAACAGGGGACCTTTCTTCGCTAGCGGTATAAAACATAGAAGTGTCTGTGTCTACTTTGTTTTGCGGTTGTTCAACTTCAATAGGATGTTTGAGTACGAGTTCTTTTTGCATAATGAAGAGTGATGCTTCCGGTGTCAACACTTACATGTATTCTTAGATTTACAATCGGCTACTTTGTGCTTACCTAAACAATTAAAGCATAACCTCTTTTCTTTTATAATGGTTACTCTTTCATCGTGATTTATGACCTCTGTACATTCGTTTGGCTAGTGGTTTCTGTCAAATATGTGCACTGTTTCTTCCAATTCGAGGTTAATGATTTGTCTATTGTGTTTATCGGACGGGTTTTATCTGTATTTACTCGTTTAACGCCTGTTATGAAATTTGCGCTAAGGGTAGCGGTTGAACACTTGTGTGTTTAATCCGCGTATCCGGACTCTTGAATAGAAATCTCTTTACCTATTTCGTTTCTAAGCGATTGAATATTCCAACTGTCGCTCCCGTTTTCGCGTGTAATATTTTTCCATACTTCATGCGGTAACTTCCCGAGAATCACTGGTATCAATAGCGATCCGTACATTTCCTGACATTGTCTGAGAGACTCTAGTGCCCGTATGTATGCTTCTGATTTATTATACGACCGCAAAAAATTTTTGCGGTCGTATATTGGTATGACGTTGGCGTCGTCGTCGTCGTCGTCGTCGTCGTCGTCGTCGTCTGGCGTCGTCCGGCGTCGTCCGAAGACACATTGGTTTTCGCACTCTAACTTTAGTTTAAGTGAATGGATCTCTATGAAATTTTACCATAAGGTTCAATACCACAAAAGGAAGGTTGGGATTGATTTTGGGGGTTATGGTATCAACAGTTAAGGAATTAGGGGCCAAAAAGGGGCCAAAAATAAGCATTTTTGTAACTTCCAGACATAACTTGTGTGTTAGTGTATGGATCTCTCTGAAATTGTACCACAAGGTTCCATATCACACAGGGAATGATGGGATTGATTTTGGGGGTAATTGCCTCAAAATATTAGGAATTAGGGGCCAAAAAAGGGGCAAAAAACAAGCATTTTTCTAGTTTCATGACAATAACTTGTGTGTAAGTGTATGGATCTTTCTGAAATTGTACTACAAGGTTTCATATCACAAAGGGAAAGCTCGAATTGAGTTTGGGGGTTATTGCCAAAACGTTTAGGAATAAGGGGCCAAAAAGGGGCCAAAAATAAGCATTTTTCTAGTTTCCAGACAATAACTTGTGTTCAAGTGTATGGATCTCTCTGAAATTGTACTGCAAGGTACCATACCACAAAGGGAAGGCTGGGATAGAGTTTGGGGGTGATGAAACATAAGGGGGTTCAAAAAATTTGGGGGGGGATTTTTTTTTTTTTCTTTTTTTTCTTTTTTTCCTTTTTTTTTTCTTTTAAAATTTAAGCAAATAATAATGATATGGTAGGAGAAACACACCAAACAGGATGTGTAAATTATTTTATAATAAGTATTGTGCAATAGCAAGAAATTTTCAATTGCACAGTATTGCACAATAGCAAGAAATCTTCAATTGCACAGTATTCCGCAATAGCAAGAAATCTTCAATTGCACAGTATTGTGCAATAGCAAGAAATATCCAATAGCACAATATTGCCCAGTAGCAAGAAATTGTCAATTGTACAGTATTGCGCAATAGCAAGAAATATTCAATTGCACAGTATTGTGCAAAAGAAGATACTTCGTATAAATTGCTTATTTCTTGACCAATTTCAATGGGGTTTTATTCTTGAATTCTTGGGGTTCTTTAATATGCTGATTCTAACCGTGTATTAAGTTTTTGGATTTTGGGCCCCGTTTTTAAATTGGTCCACATTGAGGTCCAAAGGGTCCAAAATTAAACTTTGTTTGATTTCATCAAAAATTGAATTATTGGGGTTCTTTGATATGCCGAATCTAACCGTGTATTTAGATTCTTAATTTTTGGTTCCGTTTTCAAATTGGTCTACATTAAGGTCCAAAGGGTCCAAAATTAAACTTAGTTTGATTTTAACAAAAATTGAATTCTTAGGGTTCTTTGATATGCTGAATCTAAACATGTATTTAGATTTTTGATTATGGGCCCAGTTTTCAAGTTGGTCCAAATCGTGGTCCAAAATTAAACTTTGTTTGATTTCAACAAAAATTGAATATATGGGGTTCTTTGATATGCTGAATCTAACCATGTACTTAGATTTTTGATTTTTGGGCCCCATTATCAACTTTGTCTACATTGAGGTCAAAAGGGTCCAAAATTAAACTTTGTTTGATTTCATCAAAAATAGAATTCTTGGGGTTCTTTGATATGCTGAATCTAACCATGTATTTAGATTTTGGATATTGGACCATAATAGGTGAATGTCCAATTTAAATAAAATTCATTCTGTGTCAGAAACCTATGCTGTGTCAAATATTTAATCACAATCCAAATTCAGAGCTGTATCAAGCTTGAATGTTGTGTCCATACTTGCCCCAACTGTTCAGGGTTCGACCTCTGCGGTCGTATCAAGCTGCGCCCTGCGAAGCATTTTATCGTGAAATGTTCTCAAACTTTCTAAATTATCACTAGGTGCGGGTATATCAAGTAGTGCTTTCATATATATATGCATTTATGATTTTGTGTGGTTGGCCATAGCGTTTTTGCAATAATTCAATTGCTTTGTGATAGTTTGGTTAATCCTGAAATTACGTTTGCAGCATCAAATTGTAGCAATGAGTTCAAGTACGAAAAATTCTGAATGTCAGTTAAAGTGTGATTGTGATGTATCGTGGTTTCGTATCAATCCCAGAAATATTGCCATTGTAAAATATCTCCGTTAAAATTGGGAAGCGATTACTTTGGTAGGCGATGGTTGTTACTTGAGGTCGAACTTGATTGTAATAATTGCTAACTTGCATGTGTAAATGGGTTTGAATACGGAACAAACTCTGGGGCGTTGGAATCTAGTATTGAAGATGTGGTTTGTGTTACGGGTTTCAAGAACTTTTTGAATTTTCGAATTTTATCCTCTAATTCTAGATAATACTCATCTGTTTCAAGTATTTCATCAGTGATATCTTCGGGTTCGACTGCATTTAGTATCTGTTCGTCTATTGTGGGTTACGCCTTCTTTTTCTTCTCAACTGCGTCGAGCAATGTTGATACTTCCTCCGTGTCTATTTGCGAATCTCCGATGGCTTCCTCCAGTTTTTAAAAACTTTGTCACCGCTGTTCTGTTCCCCATTCTCAAAGATTTTAATCGGCTGATGTCCATTCTCTCCGTTTGAAGTCACAGCACCAATGTAGGTTAATGGGTTGCGTTGGGTATTGTGATTGTAAGCTTGACTAAGACGTTATAGATAAAGATATACGTCACAAAGATAGCGGCCGAACCGCAAAAGGGTACGTTTAATGTTAGCGCAATTCTTAACAATCTTCTAGTTTTTGTCGTTCGTTATTCTAGTATCTTCTTTTGAATTTACGGTTCATTTGATCAAATTGTTTCCGTTCAGTACAAAAGCTGTCTTTTAATTTGCGTTTTTCACTGTTTGAACCGGAATGTTTTAACCATTTACTTTCAGACACACATACTGTATTCCATGTTCACGGAGAATATCGTTCCAATACGGTTTAAACATGGACTGTTTACGCTTATCATTTCTGTTATAATCTGTTTTATAAACAAGTAATATATTTTCCATTTCACTTCTTGGTCATAAGCACTTTGAATGTTTCCATTTATTTGAATTGAATTTTCTATGTTGCTGATAGTATCATTGAACAAGTGAGTTATCTCCTTATTGTTAAGAAAATCATTTAGCAATGCAGACACTTTCACTTTTCGTTTTAATCCTGTTGTATTACGATGATCACAATAACTCGCATTGCTAACTGCCTTCGGCAATAAAATGTCACAATACAGTAAAGAATGATCTGGGGTCCTATCAGGCATAACATTAAGTTCGTTAATTATGTTCGACATCGGCATAATTTTAAAATCTAAAATATATTCCATATCTTCATTTGGAACGCAGACATAATCGACCACTGAACGTCCAGTTGGTGAAATATATGTAAAATCACTGTCACCGAAACGACCATTTAACATTGCAAAATTAGCGTCACTAAGAAAATTAACAAAAGCATCACCTTGATGATTTTCTGTAAAGTCTACTACACTTTGGGGTTTAATGTTATCCACACCTTCGATAAAATCTAAATTTCTACCTACTCGAGAGTTAAAGTCGCCACAAATAACAATTCTTCCCATGTTATGGTATGTATACACTTGTTCTAATAAAGTTTGAAAACATACATGATGGTCCAGCGCTCTGCATGACTCGGCTGGGGGTAGGTAACATATCGCAATGCATAAACATAAAACATCTGTTTTTGATCTCAGTTTAATTCATAAATTCCGTCAAATTCCGAGTCCAAAGTTTCGAAAGTGTAGCTATTGTAAATTTCTGTCTTCACTTAAACGCCAACGCCACCTGATCCCCGCATAGCATTTCTGCTTATAGTTTTCCTATTGTTGCCAAAGAAAGTAAACCCCAGAATGTTTAACTTTTCGTCTTTTCGTAGAAATGTTTCGGTTAAGGCTAAAATATCACAATTTGTGTATTCAAGTACTTCTTTGCAAAAATTCAATACTCTCCAACAAATTCTTGAACAGAAGTAGTAAAACAATTAATGTAATTCCGATGTTGTGAAGGTCCACATATATATAGATATAAACTTTATTTTCGGAGAATCTAGGTAAACTTGTGACGCCAATGCAATCTTCGCAAGCCAAATTTTCGAAATCTATATTTTATCCTAAAACTGAAATGGGGTGGACCTATCTCCAAAGGCTGAAATTAAAGTTCTTACGGTAGCCAAAGCAATTCTTTTTTTCTGCGTTTAATTTTGAAGTTGTTTTGTATTGCAAGAATGTCCCTTAAATCCGCCTGAAACTTTTGAAGAAAAAAAAGTAGACAAATTTACTTATAACTGCCTATGTGGTCAGTCCGTCACGTCTCAACGTTCATTCTGCACCTTCCCGGACTTCCACTTTTACTTCATTCAAACGGAAAAGAAATATATGTATAAACATATATATATCTTTAAAGATTATTAAAACAGGAATAAATAAATAAGAATCTAGACGAAACTGATAAACACATTAGTAGAATATATGAATTATATATATATATTTCTCTAATTCTTCGTCAATTTATCCCTTTCTACACCCATTGTATAAAAAAAATTTAATCAACGTGTGGTTCGTTTGATCTCAGTTCTTCATTGGATAAAATCCGATTATGACGTCGAATTTACTTGCTTTTCTCTGAATGTCCTATTGTGACGGCATGAAAAAAGGCGACCATGCCTGATGACGTCACATAGAAAGAACACTTCTTTTTACAGATCATTTGAAAAGACGGAATAAGTTTGCCTGCATATTGTTTGAAAATCATTAGAGAAACAGATTCCACCACCAAATCTCGTGTAATACGATATTTATCCACTCTCGACAGTTAAATTTTAAATATTTAAAACGCTCGGCGAGCCTCGCGTTTTAAATTTGAAAATTTAACTGTCTCGAGTGGATAAATATCGTACCACACTCGATGCAGTGGTAGAATCTATATATTAATGATAAGCAATGTAAACATCAATACAAGCATCCTCGGGTATTAGTTTGTATAGCTTTCTCCACTTGTTGCATTATACATGTAATAGGTGGGAACGACAATGTACTGTTGATCTGCATATATAAAACACAAGATATAATAAGTTCTAAGAAAAATGCATATAGAAATAAAATAAGGTAATTAATGATAATGATAATAATATATTACCCGTTGTGGGAGGATGTCTTTCACATTATCATTGATTTTAATATATCCATTCATGATTATAAAATAAGGAATCTAAATACTAAAAAACATTTAATATTTTATGCCACAGACGATACTTTTGGAACTATTGCTTTGGAAGTGGAACATTTTAAAGGTTTTATATTTCTTCCTCTAAAAATAAATGGAACAGTATTTATATGGAACACGATGTTGACGTTCTTGCTGAGAGCGTTGTAAGATCGCGGTATGAAGACGGTATGATCGTAGTATGATAGTGGCAAGAGCGTGCTATAATCGCAGTAGAAGCGTGGTAAGATCGTGTTGCAATCGACAAATCGTGGTGTGGTCGTAGTGAGAACATGATGAGCGTAGTAAGATCGTGATAATCGTAGTGATAGTCGTTGAATAAGCGTGGTGAGAACGTGGTATAATCGTAGCGGGATCGTTGTAGAAACGTAATGAGGACGTAATGACATCGTGAAAACAACGAAAATTTACATTTTCATGCCGCTCATACCGCGACCTCACCACGATCTGAATTTATTTTTGATCGCGGTGAGCGTGGTGCGATCGTGGTTTAGTGTGACGGGGGCCTAAGTTAACGTATGTGTATATATCAGCATAAATAATAATACAACTATTTCATCAACCTGTACTGATTTCCAGGTGGTTTGATTTTGCTTACTTAATAAGTTCTTTGAGGCAGTTGTATATTGCTAGGAAGCAAATTTTCACTCGCCATGTTGAGGTACAGTCTGAAGTGGTTTCTCGTAAGTCTTTGTTTTGACGTAAATTGACGAATGAACTGTAAAGTTCGCAAGACTGTTAGAAAAAAGTGTCAAAACAGTTCGGGGGGGGGGGGGGGGGGGGGGGGGTCCTGTTTTCAAGGTACCGCTGGAATATGTCACATTTTCCACCTTCAAAATATGTGAATAGGTATCAGAAATATATGAAAAGTTCAATAAAGTTCCCAATACATGTTATATTAATCTAAATTATGTGAAAATGGTTGGGAAATAGAACCCCAGCATCCCCGTGAGAAAAAAAAAACATTTCAAAGTTGATACGAAAAACATGAACCTGGAAATATAAAGGATTTTTAATCATATATAATCATCACGTGCAGGTTGTATTGACTTACATAAATCAATTAATAAGGATTTTGAATTCAAGTTTACATATGACACTTTTTGTTTGTTTGAGAATCCTCCTAGTTAAAGTTGTGAAGGGCTTCCTTTCAATAGATTGTTGTTTACGTAACGTCTAGTGACAATTATCAAGCATATTCAGTTCGTCTAAAATGAATCAAACTTCTATATGTTTATATCTCTATGTATTCCTTTGTATTTATCTAAAACTCATATTTCACTATTAAGCCCCATTATACTATTTAGTCAGACGTTAGGCGCTACCTTGATATACCTTTTCATTTGTTTTTGTCCGCTGGTTTTGTATTTTGTCAGGTACTTGATGACGGATAGCGTTTGAAGTCTTTTGCCGAACAGTTTTATCGTTATACTTTTTTCAAATTCTTGTGTGCTGGTTCATATTCTGGATGGCAGTCTATACGCTCCTTTAAATTGGAAATACGGATAACAAAAACTGAAACTCAGAAATAAAAAAATACTAAAAAACAATCTCGTTCAAAAGGTATCTACACGTCTCAATCTTCAAAATCGGTTATCTAAAAATGCTACAATCGCTAACGTTTTTAATAATAAAAATTGTGGTTACCCTTCTATCGTTAAGTTTCGTGCCAAAACATGACTTACATGTCCCCGTCTTTCCACCAACAATACAATATGGTCCACTTTTAATGATCGCACATATTTCTTTAAATTTTGAAACTGATATAAATTGAAACATTGAAAAACAAACAGTATTTTCAATTTACTCACATGAAACAAACCGGGATGCGGTATTCAGTACGCTATTTTTATTATTAACGCACGCAAAACCAGTTTTTTTTGTGTTTTGTTTTAGAAAACCCCATAAATTTGAAAGTATCATTTATCAACACCTTAAGACGCACAATCATCCTATTGAATATTTAACAGTTCAACCTTTAGAAGTAGTAAATAAGCAGCCTGGGGAATCTTATTCAAAGTTTTACGATCACGGAAAATAATTGAATTTAAATTGGATTAAAAAATTACAGACAGTCTATCCTCTCGGTCTTAATGATAATATCAAGAGAATTGGTAATAAATCAAGAACTGATTATGTTAACATTTTGGATATAGTTTCTAAAACTGTTCGTAAAAATGTTCTCATGGGCGTAGAATAAATCGCAATCAGAGAAAATTTCGTACCAACAAAACAAATATTTCGGGCATAATTACTATTTAAAAAAACAACGGCAGACATTGTCTGTTAACCAAGCTCTGTTCGTTACCTGTTAACAAATAACATCAAATTTTAGAGGATTGCAATACAATTCCATATTGCAGTCTTAAGTATGAAATCGTCCATATTATAAATGCATATTGTTATTTTAAACTGTTTCCCGAAATTGATCGCCCCAAAGATCATAAAAAAACATTTTATTAAATCAAATATGTCAATAAAGGGTTTGATTTTGTAAATATTGCCGGTATTTTAAAGGATCATTCTGTTGAAGAACAAGTTCCTGGCTATTGTGATAATACTGAACTCCCTCTTATTTGTTGTGATTATAAAAAATCTACCCGGAAATATGTGTTTATTTATAGCGAAGTATGTGAAGATGTTAATATCAGTGACAATACACCTACGTCATAAAATTGCAGTAATTCCGAATACATTTATGGCCCCAGTTCCCATGTTGTAACAGGAGACCTTAACATCTTTCATGACGGAGAGTTGAAATCATTCCTCAGTAAAATGACCTAAATATCGTTCCTCGTCAATTAATAATTGGAATAGGTGTCATAACAGCATCCACGACTCTCTCCGTACTTACTGCTCGAAGTGGATAAATAACGAGAAAAAGTTGAAAAAAAATCCTTAAATTCTTTTTTTAATTCAGAAATGAGCATAGTTGATATTTTAAAACAGTTTAAAGAATATTTGACTACTAAAAACAACCATAATAACCCTATTTCTCGTGTCAAACATAAGCTAAAAGAACTCGCCAAGGAATTTGTTTTTATCCCGGCTGATAAGGCTGCTAATAATATCATTATTGTTTGACGTAAATTTTACATTGTGGTTCTGCAAAAGGAGATCACGAATTCACCAACATTCCAACTGACTCCATTTTCGGAAAATGACATCAGTAACAAACTTAACATTTATATAAAATTTCAAATAGTTCGTTCCTATGTATGTTGGCGTTTGTTTATGTTGCACTTCAGTGCTCCTGTTGTTTCTCTGTTTTCCTCTTATAGTTGAACACGGGTATACTACTGTTGCCTTTATTTAGCTACCTCTTTACAAGCATAACTAAATACAATGAAAGTTCCAACTATGTACTGGCTTCCGAAGCTGCACAAAAAACCTTACAAATATAGATTTATTTCGTCTTCAAACCATTGTTCCACTACTAAACTGTCTACTCTACTAGTACACTTGGAACAATAAAAAACCTGGTAATAAATTGTTTAAATAAGGTCTTTGGAAACAGTTGAATTAATTAATTTTGGAGTGGCATTGTTGGAAGTACTTAATAAATTGCATGCTTATAACTGGGATTTCAAATCTGTTCAAAGTTTTGATTTTTATACCCTATATACCCCTTTGTCTCATAGTCTCATTAAGAAAAGAATCACACACCTAATTAAATGAGCATTTAAAAGGTCAGAATGCGAATATATATGTTCAAACTCTTTCAGGTGATTTTTAGTAACAACAAATAATGAACTATGTCAATTGGACCGGCTTTGATACAATAACTGCCCTTTAACGGAAGCTAATTCATACCAAAATTTACGATAAAAGAGATGATTTTTCATTTCATTTCCTATTGGTAATTATCCATTTTTAGATGGTGACGTTCCCTTGTTACCATCTTATGGTGTTTATATATCTTAACTTGTTCGATTCGATGTTGTATGTAACAACGTATTTGATTTGAACGAACGACATCACTGTACTACTGAAAGCTTGTTACACCATGGTTTTCGATATCACAAACTAGTCAAAACATTTACTAAATTGTGTCATCGGGTAAAGGACATCATTCGTAAATATAAATCAACATGGAGACATCTTATACGTTCAGGTATTTCACATCCAATCTTTTATGGTGATATTTTAAACAAAGCACAAAAATGTCGGCATTCACCGCAAAAGCTAACCAAACCTTTAAACAGACTTATTCAGAAAGGATATAGTTACGATACTGTTGTCAGGTCATTAAAAATGGCATATTAATGGTTTTAATTTTGATTCACTCACAGGGTCTTTGCATCGGAAATAAACACATTTATTCTAAAACCAGTTGTTGGCATGATAGGGTTAAGTTCTTCTCATATTTTTTTTATGATGGTATGATATTAAACCCCTAACGGGAAGGATTGTGCTTGATTTCCATACGATGAAAACATAATATTTCAATCAGTTTCATTGAGGTCTGGAGCTGGCGTGTGAGTAACTTATATGTTTTGGAGTTTAGTGTAACGTCAATTTTCATTGAACTAGTACACATTTCTGTTTAGGGGCCATCTGAAGCCCGACTCCGGGTGTGGATTTTCACTCTGTGTTGAAGACCCATTGGTGGCCTTGGACTGTTTTCTGTTCTTTGGTCGGGTTGTTGTCTCTTTGACACGTTTCCTATTTTCATTCTCAATTTTATTCATTTTTTAAAAGTTCCAAATTGATATTATCCGCCTTTTTCGATGTGAAAACACTTTGCACCGGTTTCAAATATCACAGTACAGGTTTACTCATTGTTTAAGGCCGTACAGTAACCTATAGTTATTTACTTCTTTGTCTTTTGGTCTCTAGTAGAGAGTTGTCTCAACAGCATTATACCACATCCTCTTATTTTTGTATTAAACAGATTTGAAAGTTAATTAATTTCAATGTTTATTTATTTATAACTTCCAACAAGACTGAACTGTTTATGGAATAAAATCAACAACTTCAATATTTTGAACATTTTCACAACCAATGTTTTTATTAAAATTTTAACAAACAAGGAAAAAAGTCAATATATACACATAAATTTGAAGCACAAAAAAAAAGTTAAAACAATTCAAGCTTGAACATACATTTGAATAATAATTACACCATCAAAAAGAGTAACAGATTGACAAATATGTTTTATTCTGTAAATATCTATTTGATTTTTTTTCAATCTTTCACAATTCTTAGGCTTGCAATTAAGACCGTTTAATTTTTCGCAATTATTGTGAGAAACCACAATTACTTTAATGACACGACACAAGTTTTCATATCAGTTATCAACACTCTTTCTTATCTAGAGCTACTTCATGTGGACTAATCAGAATTTTATTATCTGTCTTTATATTCAACTGATTCACTTTTTTCTGCATTACAGAAATCTGTCATTAAAAATTATAAATCACTTCAAATACTCATGACACAAAATCAGTACATGCACAGTAAAAAACATATAAAAAGCAAAAGAATAGCGCTTTTACTGCTGTTCTCAATTTCAAAGTCACATCAACACGCAGCCAAAAATCTTTCACCGCAGTGCAGGTTAAATACAGCCATTAGCATCGGCTTGAGCGGAATTCATTGCAAAAATAAGTTGGATGATTCATTCATTTTAATTGTGAATACCTGTGGGAGGTATATTATGTAACATAAATCTATAACGTTTGGTACGGATTGACGATTGATAAACGGATTTCTTTTCTGTTTGAGTGATTTACGAAACAAAAGCAGACACTGTAAAGTTTAGAAGGACTCGTACCAGTTTGATGTTGTTTAACGGGGGCGTGGCTTATTAGTCTGACTTAAATGACTACCAGGGAATCTATTTGACTGGCATTAAAATAATTTGAAATGGATTGCAGTACACTGAAAAAAGTTTATTATTTGTTAAAATCTTATTTGATATTCAGTAATCTTTTTTATTATCATGGCACTGACTATGAATTTCTTTCATACGTTTGGGATATGTTAGGATTTGAAAACACTAGTAAAGTTCATGTGACATAAATGTTAGATTTCTATTAATTCAAATGTACTAGTTAGTGCTATCATTGGTGTTTAGAAATAGGAAATGATTTATGTATTTTCAGGTAAATTGACGAATGAACTGTACGTTCGCAGGACTGCAAGTTAAAAGTGTCAAGACAATCTCGGAGGGGGCACTTTCGTTATACGTGGTGCCGCTTTACCACCTTGAAAATATGTGAATAGGTAGTGAAACTATCAGAAATATATGAAAAGGTCAATAAAAGAGGGACGAAAGATACCAGAGGGACAGTCAAACTCAATAAAGTTCCAAACACATATTTTATGAAAAGTCCTGTCATCGTTCTTGGTGTTCCCGGATGTCCCCAATTATTCCTCTTTTGACACTTTGGTATTCCACTTTTTAAACACACCACTCAAAACCCAACCAATATATAAAAATGTCTACCTTTTTTAATTCTAAATTAGATAAAATTGGGGGATGGGGATGGGGATGGGGAGGGGTAACAGCATCACCCCCTTTTCCGAGAAGACAAAACATTTCAAAGTTGATATGAAAAACATGAACCTGGAAACCTGAAAGATTGAAGCTTTACCGTTAACTTGAAAAAATGAATTTAAATTCAAGTTTACATATGACAAATGTTTTGTTTGAGAAATATCGTAGTTAAAGTATTACTACCTGTGAGACATGAGAGGTCATCTGAATACGTATCTGTCAGTTTGAATACTGATAAGTTTTTATCATTACTGTTGCACGTTGACATCGAGATGTATTCATGATCCACTTCATGAATAAATTGAAATGATATGAATTTATTTTATTGATTTAAATAGTCATGCAAAATTATCAATTTATATATTTGGTATCAGGTATACTTGTATTTGAGCTCTACAGAATTTTTATTTTCCGGATAAATAAAAAAAAAAAAAAACCTTTTGATATTGATACATTTTTATAAGTAAGAGAATGAATAATTTTCTAATTGGTTCATTTCAATGACATTGGAGATCAGGTCTTTTTGTGAGGGATTTCCTTGAAATTGATTGTTGTTTGCGTAATATTGAAAAAAAAGTTTATTGTTTTTGTAAATCTATTTAAATATTCAGTAATCTTTTTTTAAATAAGTTTAATTACTTTTTGGCCGATCAATCTTAATTGTGATTTTATTGATACCTGGTTTAATGGTTCATCTACTAGTAATACTAGTCTGTTGGCTTTTAGTGCTGCGAACTCTTCATTGCAAATCAGCCCAGGCAAAAGTTAGCAATAGATATATCAGAATCCCAAGAATACATAAAACAAGAATAATGAAGGATATAGTGATCAACCTGAACCAGCAGCATTCTTTGTTACAAAATGTAACACAACCTGTCGAGCAGCAACAGTAACAATTCCAGCAAAACGCACAGCAGCAGAAATTGTAAAACTGTCCGGCAATGCATATCAGTATATAACGGAATCCGATGCCACCTAAAAAAACAGTTAAGAAGATGGACAGGGATGGGCGTTCTACGTGAAAAAATGCTCGATAAGCAATGCATAGGGTCAGCAGTATCGAACCGTATCCTGCAACGATGTTCAAAAACAAAATCCGACAAAGGTTTCTGTCTTTTAGTATTTGTTTTTTTCTTCTGGGAAGTAAATTGAAGAATACGAAGGACAAAAAAAAAATAGTTTCGATTCCTACATAAACCAAAGCAGTAGAATAACATGTCTTGCGAGCCGCATCCCTGATAAGAGTTTTTGCAAGTGCGCATATAAAGTCTGTATGCAACTGACCCTTCAATTTTACGAGAGTATCAATACTATTGTTTGCAACAACATAATTGATATATTTCATATTTTCTGCTGACTTTATTCTGGTTTCTGCTTCAGTTCTAATGTTTGCACCAATCCTGTTCCCACAATCAATTGGTTCATTTCCAATGGTGAGGCTAACAATTGCTGCAACAATTATCGTGACATACGCTCTACGAACAAATGCACCAGCAATAGCTCCTATTGCGGCAACAAATAAGGCCGTTCTAAATCCGACCTCCTTACAGTCGATGAGTAAAACATTCAAAAAATCAATGAAAAATGCTTTGGAACATTTGATGGTGTCAGCTTGCTCACTTAAACTTACACCAGTTAGGATATAATTAATTGCATGCTCACAATTGTTTGAAGATATTTCATACATTCGCTCTCCAATTCTCTCATCTAGACGATTGATAACATGTTCAATGTCATCAGCAGTTTTCGGATAGTTAGTATCCTCAACTAACTCAACCCCCAAGTCAAATCTAAAAAGGTCATGCGGATCTTCATTCTGACCATCTAAACGTATAAAGAACGTTTCTTTTACAAATTTTCCAACTCCGTGACTCCTCTCTGTGAAAATAGCAAGGGTTGTTGTGTAATGTCCAACAATAATACTATATACACGTGGTTCTACCTTTGAAATTGCTATTATTATATAATGATGGAAATATTCTCCCACAAAAGGCGACTCCCGTTTCACTCTTACATGGGATAAATTTCTAGCATTGTCTATCAGCTCTTGAAAACTCGTAATTTTTGTATGATGTTTCTCTTTCTTAATGGCTGTTTTCTGTAAAACAAATATAGTATAGGCTAAAGTATTCTAAAACATTCAGACAAATATTAATCATTATGAAATGCAAATTATCGTATACTGTACATGCTGTATGTTTGCACAATATCTTTTTCTTTTTATAGATTTCGACCTGGTACATTCAACAAGTCATGTCCATTATATGGTACACTTCGGATAATTAGTTTATACTTCACTTGCTTTTGTGACAATCTTTGCCGTTGAGTCTATGAATTTTCAATATTAGATAAGACTTAATTAAAGGGGCATTAGCTGTCAAATTCATGTTCACCGATTTGACACACTTTCTCATATTCGATTTATAACATACTAAAACATGTATCCAAATTACAATAAGTCTGAAATAAACAGTTAATAATGCATGTACTCTGTAATATATAACATAAATTCGTATGTATTTTAGTCTAGACGCCACCTAATAAACTATCGAGATGAACTCGAAGACTGCCGACGGGCACATACCCCGATATAAACATAAACATAAATTGTAATAGAAAGCGACCTCGTGCAATTGGATTTTTCTAGGTCTGTTTGATTTTATGTTATAGGTTGAAAGAATAAGTTAATTTGCGTTTGCACATGTATAAGTAGGATTTCTTGTGAATCGAATCAGTCAACGAAATGGTTAACCTTTGTTTCACTTTTAATGTTGACATTCTTTTCATTTTAATGGATGAATACGACTAATACATGCGCAGCAAATCTCTAGCTCATGGGTTAAATTGAAGGTCAGATGAATACGGATCAATGAGGTCGAATTATTCACTTGCAAGTGAAAAGTTATCAGTAACGTTTCTTTGCTTACTTGGACAAAATTCAACCAAAATAGTTGGTAAAAGCGAATTGTTGTTTCATTATTTCACTTTTATTAATGATTGCTCCATACAAAAATCATATTCTATTTGTTTTTTCATATCTCGTAGCTAGTGCCCCTTCAATACCATTGTTATCTGTATACTTGTTTTAGCGTAAATATTTTGAGCAACTGAATCAACATCAAAGTAAGTTTTTTTCATTGGATATGTGAAACCCTCATCGAAGAATATTCGTCAATAACACAACAATACAACGACACGAACAACAAGACTATATTTTCATCAAACAAATAAAGAACAAGAAGAAGAAAATAGGAACATAACAAATTAGCATTAAGCCTTTGCTGTCAATATGTAGATATGTAAAATACTTACTGTAGGATATTTCTCACTCACAACTACCTTGATCAAATTATTATCTTCCATTGTGTTTTATCAAAATAATGTGCAATGAAATACACGCCTTTCCTAGATGCAAATATAAATATAAATAAGGTAAATTTAGTTGTCAATGGTTCGTTTCTTAAAACAGAAATGCAATAATACAAGTTAGACTAAAAGAACTAAATAACAGACAAAATGTTTATCTTATACTTGTACATATACATTTTTGTTTACACCGTCCATCCCGATTTGACAAATATTTCATCTGTCAACTTTTTTCACAGTAATAAAGCAGCGATACAACATCTATGTAATATCTAATTGTAAAACGGAAAATAGTATTTATATTCTTACTTGTGGAACTTGCAAGCAGCAATATGTTGGTGAAACAGAAGTTATATGCAACATCAGACTCAATAATCACCGGTAATTTTATACTAAAGGAAGAAACTACCAAATCACACGATACCTCTTACGAATAGGACATACTTTTGAAAATATCAACTTTCAAATAATACAAGTCAAATTGTGACACCTAAAGTAGAAAACAGAGAGAACATTTTGGCTGCATCAGCTACGAACCCTTGAACCTCACGGACTAAATGAGAGAAATAAACAACAGTTTACTTTTATAAATTTTGACTTGGATGGAGAGTTGTCTCATTGGCACTCATACCACATCTTCTTATATCTATTTATCAAAAACCAAAGAAATAAATATTGAACTTCATACTATTTAACTAACACAACTATCTGTTTTGATTTGATAATCGCAATGTACAATAAGCTGCAAAAATATATTTAAAGGACATGTACGATAAGCTGCAAAAATATATTTTAAGTTCATCAATGCTAAGCTGCAAAATTTTCTTAACAGCATCCAATTTTACCTGGATGGCTGTACGCGCCCGATAAAACTAGTTTGTGTAGCGAAAAATTGCGTGAAATTATAATATCCATTTTTATAAAAAAAATATAAAATCATAAACAAATGTTAAATATTTCGGATAACTAATATCCTTCATCAGTAAGATGTAAAATGATTCTTATCTTGACATGTGGTGGTCAAACTGAAATTATAATCTTGATCGTTATACAAATTATCACGAATAGAAAAACCGTGAATTTTTTTTCAATAATGATGTTTGAGATGAGGAAAGAATTCCTGAAAACTGTAAGCGTCCTGTACTTAAGTCTGAGTTATTGGAAACAAGTGATGGTAGGGTTTCACTTATTATTGTCGAGCCTTCGACTTTTGTCGAAAAAGCGAGACATAGCGATCCTACATTCCGTCGGCGTCGTCGTCGTCGTCGTCGTCGTCGTCGGCGGCGTCCACAAATATTCACTCTGTGGTTAAAGTTTTTGAAATTTTAATAACTTTCTTAAACTATCCTGGATTTCTACCAAACTTGGACAGAAGCTTGTTTATGATCATAAGATAATATTCAAAAGTAAATTTTGTAAAAAAAAAATTCCATTTTTTCTGTATTTTACTTATAAATGGACTTAGTTTTTCTGCCAAGAAACATTACATTCACTCTGTGGTTAAAGTTTTTGAAATTTTAATAACTTTCTTAAACTATCCTGGATTTCTACCAAACTTGGAAAGAAGCTTGTTTATGATTAAAAGCTAGTATCTAGAAGGACATTTTGTTAACATTTTGTTCAATTTTTTCCGTATTTTACTTATAAATGGACTTAGTTTTTCTTCCAGTTAACATTACATACAGTCTGCAGTTTAAGTTTTTAAAACATTTATTAGATTCATAAACTATCCTGGATTTGTACCAAACTTGGACAGAAGCTACTTACAATCAAAAGATGGTATAGAAAGGAATATTTTTATTAATTTTTTTCCTCGTTTTTGTTGAGCCTGCGATTAAGAGCAAAAGTAGGCGAGACACTGGGTTCCGCGGAACCCTTACGAATTTTTTTGATCAGTACGTCTAAACAAGTGACAACTCTACGACAGATCCGAATGTAGGACAGAAAGTCACAGGACAAAAATTCACTGACAAAAATTCTCTGACTAAAAGTGACAGGACAAAAAGTCACAATTCAGTTTTGATATTATTTTTCTTTGAACATGAAAACACTAATTTTAAAAAGATTTTTTTGTTTTTTTTTCTTGAACTATTATATATATAGCAACTTTGTTATCGAAATTTATTCAATAAATATCAATAATGATCAAATAATTGTTGTGAAAAGAAAATGTCAAAGTGGCTTGGTACTTAAATGGCTTCATGATGTCAATAAACATATCATTTGCATGATCAAAATTAAATAAATTTTCATTAATCAAGGTTTATGAACAATTGAATAAACTAAAGAATGAATATATGTAATAAAAAGAAAAAATTTCAAGATCTTTATCTCATATATTCGAACAATTGGAAACAAATTATTTGTGACTTTTTGTACTATCAAATTTGTGACTTTATGTCTTGTGAATATTTGTCCTGTGACTTTCTGTAGGTTTACCGACAGATCCATCCAATTGATTACCAGTGAAGGTGATACACGGTTGAAAACACATATTATACACAGTAAATGTAACTTGAGCCGAACTCGGTTAGGAGAACGACCTTTGTAATTATTTATTCGATAACTATTGATATGGTCTAAATATAAATATTGTCCAGCCCGTTCAAATACTCAAATGATTATGACCATACATGTATGGTCCAAATACTAATATGGTCAGGAAAATGTAATGTAAATATATATTGTCCATGATTTGTAGCTAGGTTGGATGAAGTCCTAAACCTGATTATAGTATTTTTATGTCAGAAGATCTGACGGGAAAAGTTAGGTATCTTATTTTTGTAATCAACTCCGTCTACAGTTCTTAGCCCAAATACATGAAACTTTACAAAAAACTACGCACATGCTTTAGTTGGCACCTGCTATTATAATATTGTTTCAGGTAATTTTCCCATTTCTCCAGACTTCAGAACTTGTTTTTTCTAAATTTTCCACAGCAACATTTTTTTTTGATCAGTACGTCTAAACAAGTGACAACTCTACGACAGATCCGAATGTAGGACAGAAAGTCACAGGACAAAAATTCACTGACAAAAATTCAGACGTTTCCAGTTTTGGGTAATCAACTACCCAGATCGATGAAACTTATCAGAATGATTATACTTACGTTGAAATTGTGCACCAGTTATTATAAAATAGTTTGAGGATTTCGTGAAACTCAACAAAATAATGGCTGGTAGAGACAAAATTCTTGTCGTCATCTTATTTTCTCTATCATGCAAAGCTACATTCACGTGAAAGAGATAGCAAGTGGGCCCGCAAAACAGTCAAACAACTAAAGGTAAAGTAATCATATCATGGTATTTTCATTATATATTTTTGATGAATTGTAAGCAAACAAATTGTATATCCTATTACTACTTTTAACTTACCTCAGAATGTATCACTTTTTACTTTCTCTTGCGTTAAACTAAAAACCAAATATGTAAACTGATCATGAATTTCTCTCCATTTATACTCCAAATGCTACGGTTGCATGCTTTAAAATTATTTATAATATTTTTTGAATGGTTTGATTGGATCAAGGAACGGATTTCTTGTAAATTCTTTGTCACACTTTACAATCAGCTGATCAAAGATTAATTTGTGTAGACGAGTTCTAGTGCAAGAAAGATCAGTCTCCAAACACAATTTTGCTAATGAAAGAAAACAGTCAGTTGAATGGAAAGATACACAAATCCTCGAACAAGCTATATCCTTATACCAAACAATTGAAAACAGTTAGGATAAATATCTCGATAAATGCATGTATTTCTTAATACATTCCACGAACAAGTATAAACAATCTTATGAATAATTAAATGCACTTAAGGTATATCGATGTTCATGTAGGGTTTGTGATTAAATACTTTGAATGTTTAGGGAGATTAAAGTATTTGTTAGAAATTGTAAACTCTATTTTTGGCGTATTTATTTTGTTAAATTGGGAAAAGATGACACTCGTTTGGATCCACTTTATCTTAAGTTTCGATGGAAAGAAAATACAAATATGTCATACGAAGTCATAAGTCAGAGACGAACAAACAAAAAAATAAATTTACTAAGAAAATATGATATGTTGAGAAGCGATAGCAAACACAGATTTAAACATAAGCAAAAGATTGAGCAAAACAAAATCATGTACAACTCGACAAACAAATAAATCCTCCATTTGGTCTGTTAATAGCGCCCTCCTTTGTATGTATGATACAAACACTGAAAATTGAAGATAGTAATATTTAATGATGAGGAAACTGTTAAGACAACACGGCTTGTTATTACATCAATTGAACGTACTCTATGTCATCTGTCACCTAAATATTCCGCAAAAGTGCCACAAGTCATCATATCCACATAAAAATGGAGAGTTTTTGACAAAAAAGGGGAAGCAATCTTTGGGTCTATGTGCAGGTCAAGGAATAAAGCAGACTTCCTTGTATCTTTGGTATACCATGACGTTTGAGTGTTGCAGGTCCTAC
The DNA here is from genome assembly GCF_021869535.1 of Mytilus californianus. Lineage (NCBI taxonomy): Eukaryota > Metazoa > Mollusca > Bivalvia > Mytilida > Mytilidae > Mytilus > Mytilus californianus. The sequence goes on from NW_026262626.1 coordinate 17,206,343, forward strand.
AGTAACATAAATATGTTTTATTTTATGTGATTTGGTCTCTGTTGAAAAGTTGTCGAATTGTTAATCATACCACATCATCTTATTTTTATATGTATAACAAACTTTGTTAAAATTTAATGGATACGACCATTGTCATCAAATCGATTACGGTGACATCATTTGTTCAACAGAACCTGAAGTTAATGAAAAGTATTTTAAGGGCAAAAATGAAGAAATACATTGTTGTTTCAGTACTATGAACCATATTTTGAAATGTAGAATACGACGTTCTATTCTATATTATGTGTGTATTTACTGTCGTTACCAGTGATAATGTGAACTTTTATTGGTAGACCCTTTAAACATAATGTTTTAAAGTCCTGTATACAACGCGTTAAATCAAACAACTCAATGAAATGGTAACATAACTTTAATCGAGGACAATATGACAATCTTTGTTCTATTTATAAAATACTGCATAATAGTTTTCTTCGAAAAAAGGTGGCCTGGTTCTATTTAACAGTGTTCTTGGAAGTACGATTAATCTGGAATTCATGGTCATCAAATAATGTACTTTACGTTTTAAACTCATTCCTTAAGTTACACTGCACTTCTTTCTTCTGTTGTAGGTAGTTAAATAATGACAGGGTTGGACTTTAAGATGTTTTATATATTTATAATACATACTAATAACGCCCTTCTTACTACGGATGGTACAAACATAGAAAAATTGATTACAGTAATATTCAATGATGAGGAAATCTTTAAGGCAAAAAGGGTCTACGGTACCATTAATATGTTCTCTTTAATGTGATTTGGTCTCCGGTGAAAATTTGTCGAATTGGCAACCATACCACATCATCTTATTTCTATATATATAACAAACTTTGTTGAAAGTAAACGGATAAGATAATTGTCTTCAACTGTGTATAAAGAATGACGGTGAAATCATTTGTTCAACAGAACCCGAAGTTAATGAAAAATATGTTTAGGGCCAAAATGAAAAAAAATCTATTGTTATTTAAGCAGTATGAACCGTATTTTGAAATGTTACTTTAATCGAGGACAATATGACAATCTTTTTTCTATTTATAAAATACTGCATAATAGTTTTCTTCGAAAAGAGGTGGCCTGATTCCATTTAACAGTGTTCTTGGAAGTACGATTAATCTGGAATTCATGGTCATCAAATAATGTACTTTACGTTTTAAACTCATTCCTTAATTTACACTGCACTTCTTTCTTCTGTTTTAGGTAGTTGAATAATGACAGGGTTGGACTTTAAGATGTTTTATAGATTTATAATACATACTAATAACGCCCTTCTTACTACGGATGATACAAACATAGAAAAATTGACGACAGTTATATTTAATGACGAGGAAATCTTTAAGGCAAACAGTTTGTTATTACATCAATAGAACGTATTCTATTTCATCTGTCACCTACACCTTCCATAAAGATTACATAAGTCATCATATCTACATAAAAATGGAAAGTTTTTAACGAAAAAGGGAAGCAATCTTTGGGTCTATGTGCAGGTCAAGGAATGAAGCAGACCTCAATGTATCTTTGGTATACCATGGTAACATAAATATTTTCTCTTTTATGTGATTTGGTCTCGGGTGAAAAGTTGTCGAATTGTCAATCAAACCACATCATCTTATTTTTATATAACAAACTTTGTTGAAACTAAACGGATACCATCATTGTCATCAAAAATGAATAAAGAATAACGGTCTCATCAAATGTATATTATCGATTAGGGACTTATCATTATTTACCTGGGAGGGGGGCTGTTCATTTTGAAATCAAACATATAACATTTTCTTGATCCCCCATGATATTTGACTATTTTTTTTTATCCCCCCCTTAAAAACATTAAAAAATGTGATCCCCCATCTATTAAACATGTCAAAATTTTAACATGCAAAACACTTACCTTTGACACACATTATATGTAGGATATGCTTGAAGATTCAAAAGTTCACAAATGTTTCATTTAATAGAGATAAGGCAAGTAAACAGTCAAGGACACATTTTAATGATCCAAATGAATCTCACAACTAATTCAAATTGAAATTTTGTTACTTTCCTTCCATACTTTGTAACATAAGTAATCTTGTTATGTTCATTATTGTCATTGGATACCGTGTCCTTTGATTTGCATATAATAACTTCATCATCACTGCTATCACTTTCGTCACTAAATTCAGATCCATCTATCTCTTCTATTATCCCATCATCATTGTCATCATCAATACTTATTTCACTTTCATAATGTTCATCCCTATTTTGATTATCGTCTGCCTTTTTAACTGCCTTGTGCTGTTTCGTCACCAGTGTTTTCTTTTTTCTTTTATCTGACCGTTTTCTTTTTCTAAGATCCAAGTCAGCCAGATGTTTCAAGTATTCTAGACATAATGTTTCTTTAACCAGATATTTGTCACACAATCTGGTTATTGTTTCAGGCTGATTCAATAAGTCTTTGTCAGCATTGTATAACTTTTTCAACTGTGCTGTTGGTTGAAATTCGTCTGGGATACCGCGTTTACCATCTGCATTTAACCGTGGAGTATCAACAATTTTTTTATAATGCCCAATTGTTCCAGGGACAGGTTTTGGTATGGGATCTTGTCTAGGGCCAATTTCAATAGAATTTGCACACCAGTTACACTGAATACCATCATTCGGACATTTTAGATATTCGAAATACAACTCGCCAATCTGATAATGTTTTTCTATGGAATTTCAACAGCTGAGAAATACTCTTGTCTTGGGAGAGTACTTCTGACGCTCTGACCTTTCTTTCTCCATCGATTCAAATAGTCGGTATTGTAAAAAAACTGTTCATCTGAAAATAATTTCAGAAAATTAATATTATTATTATTTCCCATTCAATGATATAATGAATAAGCATGATTAAAAACTCTTTTGAACTACTTATTTTGTGTTTTTGCATTAAAGTTATAATATGAATTTTTGAATTCTTTTTTTATTTTGTTTTGCACTGTTTGTATAGACCATGATAACCTGCTCATATGAATATCATTTCTATTTCAATTCTGCATTTTGTATAAAAATGAATACTTTTGGACATGTTGTAGTTGTATTTGTTTTATATGGATTTATAATTTGATTGTAGTCCGAATTTTGCATCAATAATTTCTACATACCAGGCTCTTTAGTTTTAAAAGCTTGCATGTAATCAATACTTATTTCACTTTCATAATGTTCATCCCTATTTTGATTATCGTCTGCCTTTTTAACTGCCTTGTGCTGTTTCGTCACCAGTGTTTTCTTTTTTCTTTTATCTGACCGTTTTCTTTTTCTAAGATCCAAGTCAGCCAGATGTTTCAAGTATTCTAGACATAATGTTTCTTTAACCAGATATTTGTCACACAATCTGGTTATTGTTTCAGGCTGATTCAATAAGTCTTTGTCAGCATTGTATAACTTTTTCAACTGTGCTGTTGGTTGAAATTCGACTATGATACCGCGTTTACCATCTGCATTTAACCGTGGAGTATCAACAATTTTTTTATAATGCCCAATTGTTCCAGGGACAGGTTTTGGTATGGGATCTTGTCTAGGGCCAATTTCATTAGAATTTGCACACCAGTTACACTGAATACCATCATTCGGACATTTTAGATATTCGAAATACAGCTCGCCAATCTGATAATGTTTTTCTATGGAAATTTCAACAGCTGAGAAATACTCTTGTCTTGGGAGAGTACTTCTGACTCTCTGACCTTTCTTTCTCCATCGATTCAAATAGTCGGTATTGTAAAAAAAAACGTTCATCTGAAAATAATTTCAGAAAATTAATATTATTATTATTTCCCATTCAATGATATAATGAATAAGCATGATTAAAAACTCTTTTGAACTACTTATTTTGTGTTTTTGCATTAAAGTTATAAAATGAATTTTTGTATTCTTTTTTTATTTTGTTTTGCACTGTTTGTATAGACCATGATAACCTGCTCATATGAATATCATTTCTATTTCAATTCTGCATTTTGTATAAAAATGAATACTCTTGGACATGTTGTAGTTGTATTTGTTTTATATGGATTTATAATTTGATTGTAGTCCGAATTTTGCATTAATAATTTTTACATACCAGGCTCTTTAGTTTTAAAAGCTTGCATGTAATCAATACTTATTTCACTTTCATAATGTTCATCCCTATTTTGATTATCGTCTGCCTTTTTAACTGCCTTGTGCTGTTTCGTCACCAGTGTTTTCTTTTTTCTTTTATCTGACCGTTTTCTTTTTCTAAGATCCAAGTCAGCCAGATGTACAAGTATTCTAGACATAATGTTTCTTTAACCAGATATTTGTCACACAATCTGGTTATTGTTTCAGGCTGATTCAATAAGTCTTTGTCAGCATTGTATAACTTTTTCAACTGTGCTGTTGGTTGAAATTCGTCTGGGATACCGCGTTTACCATCTGCATTTAACCGTGGAATATCAACAATTTTTTAATAATGCCCAATTGTTCCAGGGACAGGTTTTGGTATGGGATCTTGTCTAGGGCCAATTTCATTAGAATTTGCACACCAGTTACACTGAATACCATCATTCGGACATTTTAGATATTCGAAATACAGCTCGCCAATCTGATAATGTTTTTCTATGGAAATTTCAACAGCTGAGAAATACTCTTGTCTTGGGAGAGTACTTCTGACTCTCTGACCTTTCTTTCTCCATCGATTCAAATAGTCGGTATTGTGAAAAAACTGTTCATCTGAAAATAATTTCAGAAAATTAATATTATTATTATTTCCCATTCAATGATATAATGAATAAGCATGATTAAAAACTCTTTTGAACTACTTATTTTGTGTTTTTGCATTAAAGTTATAATATGAATTTTTGTATTCTTTTTTTATTTTGTTTTGCACTGTTTGTATAGACCATGATAACCTGCTCATATGAATATCATTTCTATTTCAATTCTGCATTTTGTATAAAAATGAATACTCTTGGACATGTTGTAGTTGTATTTGTTTTATATGAATTCATAAGTTGATTGTAGTCCGACTTTTGCATCAATAATTTCTACATACCAGGCTCTTTAGTTTTAAAAGTTTGCATGTAACACCCCCCAGGACCAGGCTCATCGTGAATTTTGCTGACAACATCTTCCACTATGCACCAAGCATTCATCCTGACCATTTTTGTCTCATGTTTTCAATGAGCTGGTCTTCCGTCATATCAGTGATATCATCCTCAGATAGTCCGTGATACTTATCATAATAGTTAGATTTAAGGGCAGTGCCATCAGCCAATGCATCACCTGAAATAAAAAAAAAGTTCGATATTCAATGTACATGTATGTCTGAATTTAAACCTTTACGCTTGCATTGCTAATTGTAATCTCGCCTGTAAGAAGAAACTTAACCAAGTCGCTCAAGTCTGGGACCAATATATCTTATATTTGTTATATAGGTCCCAGCTCAAATTGAAAAATTTTAATAGTGAAACCTGGTCTATTACCCAAGACCTATCTACTGACCAAGTATCATTAACATACCATGTCTAGTAGCTTAAAATTAAACTGAAAACAAAAACAACCAAGATCGGGACTTATGATGTAGAGACGGACAGAAAAGGGTAAATCTATATTAATACCCCTGGCCTATTATTGTGTGATCGGGGCGTAAAAATTCACACTCATTAAAGTGTTTTCAAATATTTTTCTTAAGCATTACTTTGTACAAAGCTTTTTAATATCATTGTACAATTTTTGTTTCGTTTTCTAAAAGTACTTACCAATGTATGCATTTAATCTCTCTGCTTCATTTTGGCCTTGGTCGTCAGTAGCAAGATGTACTCTCATTCTAAAAGATGAGTTATGGAGCCAAGCCAATTCTTGGTCTCAAAATTTGACCTCATAGTTGTTGCATTCCATCACTGGGCCAGCATTAGTGAACTCGATTAGTCGTGGTCTTACTGGTGGAAGGTTATAATACTGCATATTTTTTTTAATTGTCTTCAATGTACTCTGCTGCATTTTCAAAATGTTCCCATAACCTGTCTTGAACAGCAGATTTGTTGTCCAAGACACCAGTGAGATCTACCAATATATCACGCAGGTGTTTAGACTGCTCCTCTAATAAAACAAGGATGTTTTTTTCTTCTAATGTAACTTTACCAAATACTAATTTTGACCAATCACTTGCTTGCAATAACTGTTTTTTTAAGAGATTCTACTCGTACTGTTTCGTATCTATTGAAGTCACAATTGTCTTTTTTCGTAACCTTTAAAACCCCAGGTTTTAGATTAGTTTGTAGAAAATACTTTAGTGGATCTTTAAGTGATGCAAATATCTGTCGGGTCATTAGTGAATAATATTTGTACTGGTCATCATCAGGTATTTCATACAAGTCGGGTCTTTCGCATCGCAGTGTCACATAATCAGAAGCTCATACAGACCCTGAACTGCCCACATAATGCTTGGGTCGCACAATGACAAGACTTTCTCCTTTGAAAGTAGTTGTTCTTCTCCTGTAAATGTAACATACAAATATTAAAGGTTATATTGCAATACATATTTAAATATTATAGACATATAGCAATACATATTTGACATATCTTTTCAAGAGTGATGATACTTCTATTGCAAATTTATAATGTTTTTAGCCTTTAAAGCTACTGGTGATAGATATGGGAAGATGTGGTATGAGTGCCAATGAGACAACTCTCCATTCAAGTCACAATTTATAAAAAAAACCCATTATAGGTCAAGGTACTTTATTACTTGCGGACCTTTACGATACAATTGTTGGCATCTGACTATATGTTTGTATTTTTCTGTATTCAATGTTACTAATTTTTTTTACCATCAATAACATTTCCATCTCCTAGTTTTCACATAAACCTGTGTGCTGATGGTGTAATATACAATCTTTTCTCTGGCCAGTTATGCTGTGTAAGTGAAGGTTGCTTATCGGTATCTGCACTCATATACATCACTTTACTTCTAATTCCATCTGCTCCAACTACAAATTGTTATTTGAATTTTCTAACAGAAATATTTTAATGTGGATGTTAAATTTTACAAAATTAAAGCCAATACAAGAATGTATTTCAATATATTTGTTGCTAATTGTTTCATTTCTTTGAAAAAAAGTATAAAACATTAAGTCCTTGTGTGTGCCTCTGACTTTTATAATTGAAAAACAGGTAAAAATGAAATAAAATAACTACTGTGTTTAAATTAAACATTACTTACTCAAATTCCTATAATGTTAATAATCAGAAAGTTTCTTGTTAAAGTAAACCATTATAGGTCAAAGTACGGTCTTCAACACGGAGCCTTGGCTCACACCGAACAACAAGCTATAAAGGGCCCCTAAAATTACTAGTGTAAAACCATTCAAACGGGAAAAACCAACGGTCTAATCTAAACGAGAAACGAGAAACACTTATGAACCACATCAACAAACAACAACTACTGAACATCAGATTCCTGACTTAGGACAGGTGCAAACAATTTCAGCGGGTTTAAACGTTTTAATGGGACCAAACCTTCACCTTTATCTGAAACAATAGTGTAACATCACAACATATAAAGACACACTATAAAATATCAATTGGAATGGCTTAACTCAATCAAAAGACGTAGTGACCAAATGAACATACACTGAACAAATAAATTTGATCCATGATACAATTTAAATACAAAGTTAATAAGAATAAAGGATGAATAATTATGGTAAAAGTATTATACCGCTGTGAAATGCAAAACAATTTCAGAAAAAACATCAGCTTTGAAAAAAATTACGCCATTTATTAATATCAAAATTAAACACAGGTAAATGAAAATAATTTTGTAGATAAGTATACTTCTTCTTCTGTCTGTATAACCTTACGTTTAAGAAAACCAAGACATTTCTTCCTTAACAATTAAACTTCTAAAACTTGGTAAATGTGGGGTGAATATCAACAATTAAACTACTTACTTGCAAAACTAAGAGATGGGGAATTGAGAAGCTAAATGCTAATACCTAAAAATTTGTGGTTAGCCTAAAAAATTTAAATGTGCATAAAATTAAAATTAAATTAATTAGCTTGAAAATCACTTTAACTGTTGAAATCAAAAACTTTCAAAACAACCCAAAACATAACCATTCCTTAATACAAAGGGAATAGAAAATATAACACAATACATTTTTACATAACAATTCAAAACAGGATGTGACTGTCATTTTTAAACAGACAAGATGAAAAATTATTGCATGAATAGATATTTATTGTAGGTCTTTTTTTATTCTTAATATTGTAATTATTTTGTTGATATGTTGAATGAAAAGAGCATATCAGGTCATATCACCAAAATGGTGGAATTCAATTTATTGTACTTACCAGAATATGCAATCCAAAATACATGCAAACGGCAATCTTCCTAATTTTCCATTGATGCCAGTCAGAAGGATCCATCCTCTCTATTTAATGTGAAAAGAATTACTTCCAAACATTTGCTTTACATCTAATCTAAAGTTTTCATTTTGCTCAAGAAAGAAGACACATCTTCCTGTTTATTTCAAATTCAAATTTGGTTTTATTGACATTCATGAGGTTGTTTAAGGAGTTGTTCTAAATGTTCCTCGCATGACAACTTGCATGTGCCTTAATTTTGAATATGTGATATATTAGAAAAATAAATTCAATTATTGTTTAATTTGGCCTCAATCTCTGTGGAGATAGTACTTCATGTGATCTGTCCAGACTGAGGGTAATTGAAAACAGATGGCACATTTCTACAAGACTACTGCTATTAAATCACTGTTATGACTCAAGTTTCTTATTGATGTTTAAGAATGAATGATAATCATTAATTTTATGCATTCGTCTAATTAAACATAAATACATAAAGAAAATGTATAAATTTAACCTGCAACAGATGATGCTGAGTGATTTATTTTTATGAAAAAAAGGTAAAAATGTTAAGGGTGCAATCAACCTTTTTTTCTATGACGTCATATTTGAAGGGACCATGTATAAGTGACCTTAAAAATGAATTGTACTTTTAATATCATAAAAAAGTTTTATCCAGAGAAAATGGAAAAAAAAACATTGCCTAATCTAAATATAAAAAACCTGAAATCATGTCATGTGCATACCCATGAAAAAATGATACAGGCACATTTTACATAATCAAAACTGTATGAATTTCATAGATTTTTACCTGGTCTTTCAAAAAATTCATGCTAAGTACGTTCGCCTGCTTCGAAAATAGCTACGGTGGCTGTAAATAAGTTTTCAATTTTCACTGCCAAAAAACAAGATGTTTATAGTGTTGTCTCTCCTCAAAACATGTATAAAGAAAAATCACAAAAATACTGAACTCCGAGGAAAATTCAAAACGGAAAGTCCCTAATCAAATGGCAAAATCAAATGATAAAACACATCAAACATTCAAACGAATGGACAACAACTGTCATATTCCTGACTTGGAACAGGCATTTTCAAATGTAGAAAATGGTGGATTGAACCTGGTTTTATAGCGCTAAACCTCCCACTTGTATGACAGTCGCATCAAATTCCATTATATTTACAACGATGCGTGAACAAAACAGACATAATAGGTAACATCGTCAAAATATGGGTACAGCAGTCATCACTGTGTCACAATCTCAAAACAAACAAACATTTAACAAAGAAGCACAAAAAGCATCTATCAAAGGAGTAGGTCCGGTAAGGGCCGATTTTGGCCTCAAAATTCAGATTCATCTGATGAAAGATTTTGGACACTTTTTAAATACTTAAGTGTCTACTTCAGTTGATTCAATTAGTTTATGTGAAAGATTTGAACTGATTTAGTCATTAAAGAAGCTCAAATTCAAGCTTAAATATGAAAATTCTATCAAATATGCCATAATACGTCACTTTTCAGATGGTTTTTGTCAAAAATGAAAGTGGCCGCATCCGTGTTCATTCTCAACCTTTATATATGTTATGTATTATCATCAAATACAACTTACATTTAAATATTAAGAATGAACACAAATGCGGCCACTTCCATTTCAGGCGGAAACCGTCTAAAAATTAACCAAAATGCTAAAATTCGAAGATTTCAGTAATTTAGCATGACTTAATGATGCTAGCAACCGATACATATGCATTGTATTGTCAAAAACAGCCCATATTTATGTAACAGAAGTATTCTTCTTTCAAATAAATAGCTAAACATTTACATTTTAACAATTTTGTAAAACTGCTATATTTTGGGGCCAAAAAGGGGTCTTACTGGGCCTACTCCTTTAACAACCACATTCATTGCTTACTTATATTTGTATTATAAATCAAACCATGTACATTTAATCTAATTTTTAAATTATTTTAATCATTCAACCTGTTTTAATTGAAGCTAATTAACTTATTTTTACAATCAAATACAAAAAACATGATACTTTTTCACCAATTATGTTGATAAAAAAGGACTTCCATCCATGGCTATTTTTAGTCGGGAAATAACCCTTAGTTTTTTTTTATACGAAACTGTTTATAGCACTCTCAAGCAAAACCTTGTATGCGATAAACCAAAAAAAAAAAAACCTCAGCTTTTCTGAATCTGTACATTATACCGATTAAAATGATGTATTTCTTTAAGGATTTCGACCATACATGTAAATAGTGAAAATACAGCTCTTTTTTTTATGTCGCATAATAGTGGCATATTGGCCAGTGGCAAAAAGTTTAACTGACATATTCCAAACATTTCCTGTATCATATTTTCATCAGTTTAACAAACAAAAAAATCATAAAATTGGGTTTCTTTTGAATAAATAGAATGAAAACTGTGGAATAAGCATACATAAAGTTACTTTAAACATATTTTGTCGCTAGTATTATATGAACTAAGTTGTAGCTGAGTTGAGAAAAATATTGAAATAGTTTATTTCTTAAATATGATACTTGTAGCTTTTTGACTATAAAAAGTACCAAATATATAAATTAATGAATAAAAATGCATGTTACACTGATCAGTAGTAAAGGCCAAAGTAGAAAAAATATTTTTATGTGCAACTTTTGGTTCCAAATATATGAGCAAATCAATAAAAATATCATGAGTCGCAATAAGATGAAAAACTCCAAAATTTCAACAGATAGATATAGGAAGATGTGGTATGAGTGTCAATGAGACAACTCTCCATCCTGGTTTTTTTTATATCTGGTTGCTATGTACAAATCTGTAATATTTGCATTAAATATACCTAACTGATGCTTTAAAATTAATATATACATGCCATACAATATTTTTCAGAACTGTGTTATTCCATTCACTAACACATTTCTATGCTAAAACCTCAATATATTATATGTTTGTCCCTTTAAGGGTGCAATCAACATTATTTTTCTATGACGTCATATTTTGAGGGACCATGTATAAGTGACCCTCAGTGGTGGTAATGTGAATAAGGATACTTGTATAAAACTAGATATCACAGGAATCAACATGTTCTCTAGTCTATAATGAAATAAAAATAAATTGTACTATTGATATTATAAAAAAAGGTTTATCCAGAGGAAATGGGAAAAACATTGCCTAATCTAAATATAAAAAACCTGAAATCAGGTCATGTGCATACCCATGCAGACGTAATACAGGCACATTTTACACAATCAAAACTGTATGAATTTCATAGATTTTTACCTGGTCTTTAAAAAAAATCATGCTTCAGGGTACGTTTGCTTGCTCCGAAAAGAGCTACAGTGGCTGAAAATAAGTTTTAAATTTTCACTGCCAAAAAAACAGGATGTTTACAGTGTTGTCTCCCCTCAAAACATGTATATTTAATCTATTTTTCTAAATTGTTTTAATCATTCAACCTGTTTTGATTGAAGCTAATTAACTTTTTTTTACAATCAAATACAAAAAACATGATACTTTTTCACCAATTATGTTGATAAAAAAGGACTTCCATCCATGGCTATTTTTAGTCGGGAAATAACCCTTAGTTTTTTTTATACGAAACTGTTTATAGCACTCTCAAGCAAAACCTTGTATGCGATAAACCAAAAAAAAAAAAAACCTCAGCTTTTCTGAATCTGTACATTATACCGATTAAAATGATGTATTTCTTTAAGGATTTCGACCATACATGTAAATAGTGAAAATACAGCTCTTTTTTTTATGTCGCATAATAGTGGCATATTGGCCAGTGGCAAAAAGTTTAACTGACATATTCCAAACATTTCCTGTATCATATTTTCATCAGTTTAACAAACAAAAAAATCATAAAATTGGGTTTCTTTTGAATAAATAGAATAAAAACTGTGAAATAAGCATACATAAAGTTACTTTAAACATATTTTGTCGCTAGTATTATATGAACTAAGTTGTAGCTGAGTAGAGAAAAATATTGAAATAGTTTATTTCTTAAATATGATACTTGTAGCTTTTGGACTATAAAAAGTACCAAATATATAAATTAATGAATAAAAATGAATGTTACACTGATCAGTAGTAAAGGCCAAAGTAGAAAAAATATTTTTATGTGCAACTTTTGGTTCCAAATATATGAGCGAATCAATAAAAATATCATGAGTCGCAATAAGATGAAAAACTCCAAAATTTCAACAGATAGATATAGGAAGATGTGGTATGAGTGTCAATGAGACAACTCTCCATCCTGGTTTTATTTTATATCTGGTTGCTATGTACAAATCTGTAATATTTGCATTAAATATACCTAACTGATGCTTTAAAATTAATATATACATGCCATACAATATTTTTCAGAACTGTGTTATTCCGATCACTAGCACATTTCTATGCTAAAAACTCAATACATTATATGTTTGTCCCTTTAAGGGTGCAATCAACATTATTTTTATATGACGTCATATTTTGAGGGACCATGTATAAGTGACCCTCAGTGGTGGTAATGTTAATAAGGATACTTGTATAAAACTAGATATTACAGGAATCAACATGTTCTCTAGTCTATAATGAAATAAAAATAAATTGTACTATTGATATAATATCAAAAAAAAAGGTTTATCCAGAGGAAATGGGAAAAACATTGCCTAATCTAAATATAAAAAACCTGAAATCAGGTCATGTGCATACCCATGCAGACGTGATACAGGCACATTTTACACAATCAAAACTGTATGAATTTCATAGATTTTTACCTGGTCTTTAAAAAAAATCATGCTTCAGGGTACGTTTGCCTGCTCCGAAAAGAGCTACAGTGGCTGCAAATAAGTTTTAAATTTTCACTGCCAAAAAACAGGATGCTTACAGTGTTGTCTCCCCTCAAAACATGTATATGTAATCTATTTTTCTAAATTGTTTAATCATTCAACCTGTTTTAATTGAAGCTAATTAACTTATTTTTACAATCAAATACAAAAACATGATACTTTTTCACCAATGATGTTGATGAAAAGGGACTTCCCTCAATTGCTATTTTTAGTCGGGTAATAACCCCTAGGTTTTTTTTGTAAGGAACTGTTTATAGCACCCTAAATAATTGTTGTAAAGTTAAATTTTAACTTGGATATTCAATCAAAAGTCACCAAAATTTAATTTCAATTTTCCATGAATAGTGTATGTTAAATATTCAATACTGGAATTCAAAATATAGAGAAAGCATCCCATCTTATAATTCGAACTAAAAGTATATTGCAAAAAACTATTTTATCATTATTATTACTTGCAAACTTTCTTAACTGTTATAATATATTTCGAAAGAATTGTTTCTTTACGAAGAGAATCTTTTGTGGCAAACTTTTTATTTCTATAAGGGCAGATTAGGCTGATGAACATTTTCTAAGACTAAATTCGTGCTCATAAATGACATTTTACAGAAAGGATAATTTTCCTCAAAAGTTATTGTCTTGTCAGCATTACGAAAAGTGTGGTTGGACTTTTAAGAAAATACCGGTTGGCAAATAACCCAAGTATAACAAAAAGTACGTGTACGGCTCATGTCATACTAGAATTTTCAAAGTCAGACTGGGATACGTCTCAAGTTCAGCCAGAGTCCAGTTGAACTCCTGTTGAAATTTTCATACGGGAACTAAAGTCTAATTGATTTTGATTTTCCTTGCTATCTTCAGTATATTGTGTCATAAAGATATAAAGAATTCTTAGGACACCATTAATGCAATCCTGGGTTATTGTGAAAACCTTGGCTATAATAAATACTTGTATGTGCCCATTACTTAAAGAAACATGGATCATTGTGTGTCCCCACCCCCTACACGCTGGTTTACCTCTTTCACTAATTCTTTCAGATGAGGCTGAATAAACAATCTGTATCCAATCATATCTTATCTTATTTTAAAAGAATAATAAACAGTGTGATTTAAACAGATAAAAATGACAGTTCCATTCAATTTGTATTCATTTAATCCAAAATTTACAACATAAGCACAAATTCAAGATCTCCATTCCATGCTTTAGTATATGCCATGTTGTGGTTCAAAATTTTAGAGCTTGTGATAAAATCCATTATTCTGTCTTGAGATGATCGAACTTATATTGTTATTGTAATGAATTCAAACAGGCGTACAAGAGGACAAAGGGAACGAAACCGTATTGTATTTAATCAAAATAAACATTTATATGGACTGAATGTTTATATTATTATCTTAATGTATGTGGTTTACAGTCTAAACTAAAATTTACTGAATTTTCAAATATCTTTCAACATATGATGTATAATTTTTTTTTGAAACTAAATTAGATGATTTAGATATAATTGATCTTCCTGACTGTTTTCCATATGTAACAAAGAAAAGAAAGGGTGCAACTAAAAGGTCAGGTGGAATAGTAATAATATACAAAAATATTTTGAAACAATACATCAGTTTTATAGAAAGTGAACGTCAATAAGTATAGTGGTTTACATTTAACAAAAATGTCTACTTAACTGTGAAAAGATGTATTAGTTAGTGCTGTTTATATACCACCGGAAAATTCTAAATATGCAAATACTGATGCATTTGAAGAAATTGAAAATGAATTATTGACATTTGCTAATAAATCTAATTCGTCTGTCTCTCTTATTGAAAATTTTTATGCAAAAAAAAAAGGAACACGAGATGATTTTATTGTTCCTGATGAGTCATTGATTGGTATTTTTGAGTAAGAAAGTGATAATGAAATTTTGTCATGTATGTTAGGCTGTGAACAATTGAAGGTTCAAAATATACAATCTCTAACATCAGAGTGTTATTGTGAAAAATAATAATTATGGTCATAAGCTATTGGATATGTGTGAAAAAAAATTCAATGTTCATATAGCTAACTCCAGAATTGGTTCTGATATGGGTATTGGACGTACTACATGTACTACATGTAAATATATCAGTGGTATTGATTATTTGCTTTTATCATCAAAACTGTTCTCTTTAGTAGATGAATTAGAAATACATTTGTACTTGATTGTGTACCACTGATGTTCACAATGCAATACACATTGTTTTTAAATCAGTATTGCCACATAATGAAATTACACATGATACATCATAAAACTCTACTTCAATCAAGTGGAACGACAGTAACAGAAACGAATTTGTAAATACATTTCACAATAGTCAAGATCAGCTGACCAATATTATGAATGACCTTGAAAACATATACACACGTGATACATGTATCCAACAAGCCATAGACACATCACCGGAGAAATAAATGCGCTTTTCCGAAATACTGCAAAGACGACACTCTCAAAACCGATCAACAAATCAATAAAGAAACCGAACTCAAAACCCTGGTACACTAATAAATGTCTTTTGTCGAGAAAAGTTTTTTTTAAGCCAGAAAACGTTATAACATTCACAAAAATGACGTCACACACAAACAACTACTCGAGACAAGTAAATCATAAAAGATGGTTACAAACCAAGCATACAAAAACTATCAATTTGATTTCGAACACAAATTGAGAAATACGTGAAAAAAAAGGTAAAGAGTTTTGGAAAATTTTAAATAAATTTGTTACAAATAAAGATGAAAAATGTGATATATCTGGAGAAACATTATATGATTATTTTAAATCCATGAATGCAAATAAAATGCATGATGAAATTGATATAGATATTGATGTAAATAATTTACCACCAGTTATAGAAGAATTATTAATTTCTCCAAAAACAAGAGATGAAATAAAATGTGCTGTAAAAAAATTAAAGAATAATAAATCTGGATAAGATAATATATTAAATGAATATGTTAAATGTACATTAGATGATATGATGCTTGTTTTGAGATACACACATGATTTAATTATAATTACACGCTTCATGTCTGTATAAAGAAATAAGTAAGAACAAAGTTAAAAGTTAAAAGTTACAAGTTGTCAAAACTGGATATTAGCTATTTTTAGTCAAGGACGGGTTTAACATATATTGGCCTATTTTACTTTGTTACTCGACAAATTTAAAAACATATATCTTTTCAGATGTAAATGTGAATAAGGTGCATATCTATTCTGAGATTCAAGGACGGGTGTTAAAAACAAATATTAACCTATTTTATGTTGTTTCTTTACCAGTTTTCAAAAAATATATCTTCGGATCTAAATGTGAATAAAATGTAATATCACGCTTACTTGTTAATATCCTGTTTTTTCCAACAACCTTCACACTGACATTTCACAGTTTAAAGTTTTATTTATTAGACTGATCTAAATATGATATTTCAAGAGAATAGCATATCCGAAATACAACTATTTATTCATCAATTGTCAATTAAATCCAACTATTTATTGTGTGAACATGAAGAAGAAACTTTTTTATAGAGTTTATGCTTGTGATATGTTTTTCATTATCAAATCTGTCGGCATCGAACATCATTTTAGAGGCATCGATTAATCTGGTGGTTTTAAACTTATATTGTTAATGTAATGAATTCCAATTGTTAGAGTAAATAATTTTGGTTCAAACTTTCTGGTACCATGACCACTAACTGTTTACTTACTTCAGCCTTCTGTGCCATGTACCTATACACATTTAGGTTCATTTTAAATAGAACATTTGAGTTATGAGGATATGACAAAAAAGCAGTGGCTAAATCTGCCAATAGGTCACTGGGATTATTAGAAGCAAAATGTATGGTCAGTGACTGACTATGGGACCTTTATTTCGGGGTACTAAGGATTGTTAATGTATAAATTCGTTAAACATAAGGCTATACGATGTTGTATGGGAGTGGATAGATATACCCCTTACTTAGCACTTTATGGAGATATGGGATGGAAACCATGTATTGTTAAACAATGGTATACCATATTTAGGTCTTAATCACGATGTAATAAGATGTCTAATTGTAGGCTTACGGTCAAAGAATAGTAAATTGGCTATGCCGCAGATTTTGCTAAAATTTTGCAAACAATCTTGGCACGTTGAACTACAACTAAAATTCGAAAAAATAATGCATCGATCTCTATTAATATCTGAAATATTACAGATTGATTTTTCCCAATATGGTCGAAAATTTGTATAAAAGCACATAAAATCGGAGAAAATCCTTCTAAAATTTGTCGAATATAATTATAATAATGAAACTTTATTTCCGTAAGCAAATACAGCTTATTGGATTTACATAATATAAATATCCAATAGACAATATACAGCTTAATATAACATGTCTACTTAAGTTCTACAAATCAATGGAAAAATTAAGAGGAGTTTCCATATAGACATTTAAAACTAAAAATAAGCATTTGAATAATCAACCAACACGTGTTTTTTCCCCAGATTGTTTAACTCTTTGATATTTCTCACAGATACCAATTGCACTAATTTAAAAGTAGATAGTCTCTCATAGAAACATCTCTTTATATATTTACATCTGATGATGAAAAATTGTGCAGAGACTAAAAGTATAATCATGAAGTAATTTATAGCACAATGATTAGTTATGTTGTGAGAACATTAATCGAACTGATGATTTAACTACATTATGAAGAATTTTATCGGGTATGAATAATAATAAGCGAAAAACAACAGATATTACTTTTCCAAACAAACCAAACAAGATGGCTGACCTGCACGACTCAGGTTCAAATCAGTACTCCCAACCTCCAACCCAAATGTAACCATGTCCAAATCAATATCCTACACAGTATACACAGAACTTAAATGATACTCCGCTATCCAGTAATGTAATTTCCTCATCTCAACAAGTACTTTATGGACCAGACAATGGATATGCATTCACCCCATATCACCTACAAGCCCCACATAAACACAAGCTCAGATGGGACATCAGACATTTTCAATGCCAATTCCTATACACTCCATATCAACCCCGTATCATCCTGATTTACAACAGTTAATGCATGAACTCAGAGAAAAATTACAAAAACTTGACATTTTGGAAAATATATTCTCCAGTCTAGTTGATATGGAAGAACATTGTCATAAGCTGGACAGTGAAATTTGTGACATTAAAACTGAGTTAAAGGATCAGACATGTAATATTGTGTCATTGGACAAGGGTCATGGTGGTTTACACTTGAAACTACAAGGAATAGAAACACAAAATATGTCATTAACTGATGAAAATTAAAACTTCAGGCAAAAATCATTGATCAGCAAAAAAAGTCTATGAGGAACAATCTAATATTTAAAGGCATTTCTGATGTAAATAGCCCAAGAGGAAACACAATAGAAAAAGTAAAAGACTTTATTAAAAGAGAACTGGGACTTAAAAGTAAAGCAATATATTTTAATGTTGTGCATAGGCTTAGACCCAGGGATGACAGAGGTCCACGCAGTATTATTGCAAAATTTGAAAGGAAAAAGACAGAAATAGAGTTTTGGAGGCAGCCAAAAACAAACTAAAACAAAAACCTGAATACTATGTACATGAACATTTTCCAGTTGAAATGATAGAAAGAAGGCGTGAACTAATCCCAATTCTGAAAGATGCTCGTGAAAAGGGACACGAAGCAATCTCAATAGAGAATAAATTGTTTATCGACAAAAGGCGTTTCGTTCAACGTCATGTTGTGCCACAGATGACCCCACAACATCAACAAGGAACCCGACAACCACCAACTAATCGTGGACCTTAACAGCCATCATCGGACCAACACCCTACGAATTCTGTACCTGTGAATAACAACAACCATGCCGAAGAATCATATGCAGTCTATTACACTACAGAACACTACAGGACAATAGAACAAGAGGACAAAGGGAACGGAACAGTATTGTATTTAATCAAAATAAACATTTATCTGGATTGAATGTTTATATTATTATCTTAATGTATGTGGTTTACAGTCTAAACTAAAATTTACTGAATTTTCAAATATCTTTCAAACATATGATGTATAAGTTTTTGTTGAAACTAAATTAGATTATTTAGATATAATTGACCTTCCTGACGGTTTTCCATATGTAACAAAGAATAGAAAGGGTGCAACTAAAAGGTCAGGTGGAATAGTAATAATATACAAAAATATTTTGAAACAATACATCAGTTTTATAGAAAGTGAACGTCAATAAGTATAGTGGTTTACATCTCTCAAAGCTGTCTACTAAACTGTGAAAAGATGTATTAGTTAGTGCTGTTTATATACCACCGGAAAATTCTGAACATGCAAATACTGAAGCATTTGAAGAAATTGAAAATGAATTATTGACATTTGTTAATAAATCTAACTCGTTTGTCTCTCTTATTGTAGATTTTTGATGCAAAAACTGGAACACGAGATGATTTTATTGTTCCTGATGAGTCATTGATTGGTATTTTTGAGTTAGAAATTGATAATGAAATTTTGTCATATATGTTAGACTATGAACAATTGAAGCTTTAAAATATACCGTTATCTCTAACATCAGGGTGTCATAAAAATAATGATTATGGTCATAAACTATTGGATATGTGTATTGGGCGTACTACATGTAAATATGTCAGTTGTTATTGATTATTTGCTTTTATCATCAAAACTGTTCTCTTTAGTAGATGAATTTGAAATACTTGATTGTGCACCACTTTTTCAATGCAATACACATTGTTTTTAAATCAGTATTGCCACATACTAAAATTACACATGATACATAACACTACTTCAATCAAGTGGAACGACAATAACAGAAACGAATGTGTAAATACATTTCACAATAGTCACGATCAGCTGACCAACATTATAAATGACCTTGGAAACATATACACACGTGATACATGTACCCAACAAGACATAGACACATCACCTGAGAAATAAATGAGCTTTTCTAAAAAAAAACCGCAAAGACGACACTCTCAAAACTGCACTACAAATCAATAAAGAAACCGACCTCAAAATCCTTTGACACTAATATATGTCTTTTGTCGAGAAATTTTTTTCATAAAGCCAGAAAACGTTATAACATTCACAAAATAAAAGTCACACACAAACAACTACTCGAGACAAATAAATCATACAAGATGGTTACAAACCAAGCATACATAAAACTATCAATTTGATTTCGAACACAAATTGAGAAATACGTAAAAAAACAAGGGAAAGAGTTTTGGAATTTTTAAATAAATTTGTTACAAATAAAGATGAAAAATGTGATATATCTGTAGAAACATTATATGATTATTTTAAATCCATCAATGCAAATAATATACATGATGAAATTGATATAGATATTGATGTTAATAATTTACCACCAGATATAGAAGAATTATTAATTCCTCCAAAAACAGTAGATGAAATAAAAAGTACTGCAAAAAAATTAAAGAATAATAAATCTGGATATGATAATATATTAAATGAATATGTTAAATGTACATTAGATGATATGATGCTTGTTTTGAGATACACACATGATTTAATTATAATTACACGCTTCATGTCTGTATAAAGAAATAAGTAAGAACAAAGTTAAAAGTTAAAAGTTGTCAATACTGGATATAAGCTATTTTTAGTCAAGGACGGGTTTAACATATATTGGCCTATTTTACTTTGTTACTCGACAAATTTAAAAACATATATCTTTTCAGATGTAAATGTGAATAAGGTGCATATCTATTCTGAGATTCAAGGACGGGTGTTAAAAACAAATATTAACCTATTTTATGTTGTTGCTCTCAAAACTGCACTACAAATCAATAAAGAAACCGACCTCAAAATCCTTTGACACTAATATATGTCTTTTGTCGAGAAATTTTTTTCATAAAGCCAGAAAACGTTATAACATTCACAAAATAAAAGTCACACACAAACAACTACTCGAGACAAATAAATCATACAAGATGGTTACAAACCAAGCAAACAAACACTATCAATTTGATTTCGAACAAAAATTTTGAAATACGTAAAAAAACAACAAGGGAAAGAGTTTTGGAAATTTTAAAATAATTTGTTACAAATAAAGATGAAAAATGTGATATATCTGTAAAAACATTATATGATTATTTTAAATCCATCAATGCAAATAATATACATGATGAAATTGATATAGATATTGATGTTAATAATTTACCACCAGATATAGAAAAATTATTAATTCCCCCAATAACAGTAGATGAAATAAAATGTACTGCAAAAAAATTAAAGAATTATAAATCTGCTGGATATGATGATATATTAAATGAATATGTTAAATGTACATGAGATGATATGATGAATGTGTATGTAATGTTATTTAACATTGTGTTAGATACGGGTATTATACCAGGATGCTAGGCCAAAGGAATAATGGTTCCAATTTTTAAGAATAAGGGTTCTAAATCTGACCCGAGTTCTTACAGAGGTATAACTCTCAATTAATAACTAAGTAAATCATTCACTGCTGTGATCAATAATAGATTAAATAAATTGTCAGATGAAATAGGCTTAATTATAGGAGCTCAGGCTAGGTTTAGAAAAGGGTTTTCTACTATGGATAATATTTGTATTTTACATTCACTTATTTCTATATATTTTTCATTTGGTAAAAAATCATTTTGCTCGTTCATTGATTTCAAAAGTGCACTTGATGCAGTTTGGAGAGCTGGTTTGTGGCAAAAGATGCTATAGTATAATATTCAAGACAAAATATTGAGAGTTATACACAATATGTATCAGAATATCCAGACATCTATAAGAATTAGAAAGGTTATTTTTGCATTTCTTAGTTGTGCTTTAGGAGTGAAACAAGGTGAGAATTTATCCTTCTTTCTTTTTTCTCTCTTTTTGAATGATTTGGAGAAATTTTTACTTGATAATGATGTAAAAGACCTTGAAAATATATCAGATAAATGCCATGAAATCTTAGTGTGAGGAGGATCTGTAACATGCATTGACAATTTTTGAGCAATATTGTAATGAGTGGAATATCACAGTTAATACAAGTAAAATTAAAGTTGTATTTTCAGCAAAAAGAAATACAAGGTTAAATCAGATTTTGAAATTCATGGTAAAAATATTGATGTCTTAGACTCATATACTTATCTGGGTATTTAATTAAAGTCGCTCTTTTTGTTCAGCTAGAAAAAAATTATTGGAACAGTCCAATAAAGCATTGTATGCACTATATAGAAAGATAAGAACTATTGCAATTCCCGTAGATATACAGCTAAAGCTATTTGACTGTCTTATTCTACCTATAATGATTTACTCTAGTGAAGTATGGGGATTCGAAAATAAACAGGGTTGAGAAAGGATGCACTTGCAGTTTTGTAAAAATATTCCGCACGTGAGAAAAGGTACTCCAAATTTTATGGTTTACAGGGAACTTGGTCATTATCCCATTGATATTACTATTAAACTACGCATGGTTATGTTTTGGAATGATATGCTCTCAAATGTGAATAAATTATTTAATACTTTAGATAGACTTATGTTACAACTTCACAAGAGTAAACACACACATCTGAAATGAGTTAAGTACATCAAATCCATTTTGATGAATGTGGTCTTACTTTTATATGGAATGATCAGATACCTATGAATAGAGAAATATTGAAATCTCTTGTCAAACAAAAACTTGTTGATCAGTTTATACAACAATGACTTTCTGTAATTAATAATTCTTCAAGAGTAGAATTCTATGGGAAATTCAAAAGTATATTTGAATTAGAGCCCTATCTACTACGATTGGGAAATACTGATAGATTGTATATGGCGATATTTAGATGTTCAAATCTTAAATTCCCAATTGAAACGGGAAGATGGAATAATATTTTTAAAGAAAATAGGATATGTCATCTATGCAATCAAAATATTGGCGACGAATACCATTAGATGTGTGTTTGTTCACATCCTAGTCAGTAACTTCTTAGACAAAATCTTGTACCTAATTATTACTTACAATATCCCTCAATGCAGAAATTAATCGGTTTACTTTTATTTTGCAATGTAAAGGTGTATAGGAAAATATGTACTTTTCTCAGAAAGATTACTAATTTGTTGTAAATACAATTTTTATACATATATATATATATTAATGTACTCACAATCACTTGATAATTAGGAAGATATCTGTACAAATGTAATCCTTTAAAATCAATAGGTAATATATAATGTATATATATCTCATTGTCATGAAACTCACGTGCTATTATACACTACTCTGCTGTCGACTGATATGCACACTTTATCATGTTTTGGCTTCTTCTTCGCTTGTGTAGAAGGAAATAAAATGTTTGTCTTGTCTTGTCTTGAAGTCGTTATAATTATCACATTCTAAAATAAAGTGATATTCTTCTTCAATTATTATAGCATTTTTGTAACACATACTACAAAAACGTTCATTTTTGGGTATACTATAGTATTTGCCTTTTTCTATACGCAGTGCTTGAGCTTTTATGTATTTGTTCAACTTAAAACGATTGTCTGATCGGTTTTTAAGGGAAATGTTCAAAAGTTCAAAAATATTTAGAAAATTCTAGTTTAATATTTCTTGGAAGGGCAGACTATAAAATTTCAGAGATTGAAGACCTACATGCATTACCCTAGATAACACATATAAAAGAAAATGTAGTTTTTTTGAGTTTTGCATTTATAAGATCCAGCAGAAAAGAATGTCGTCACGTACTTTTAGTAAAACATTTGTTATTCAAATCTGTCTTCTCTGTTGGTATGCCTCATTAGAAAGGTATTTCACTTGAACCATATATTTCATCTTTTACTACTGTACATTTTTAGTGTTTTTGTATCAACCTACAGTCTAAATGTATAAAAAATTATACAATCTGAAGCGAGATGACGGATCAAATGTTTTTTTAGACTGATTAGTCAGCTCCAACATGCCTGAACCTAAAAAGGTGTACTCGATATTCTCTTTTCAATGAAATTATTGCCGATTCAGGGATTTTTTCAAAAAAAAACTGTCACCGGTGCAGAGATGCAAATTGATGATGTGAAAAGATTATTCTATTATCTTTCTTTGCAATTTTTTTCAGCGGAATTTATGCTTATGCACAAAAAATATCCACGAAAATGTGCACCTACCACATTCGATTGTTTTGTGAAAATTTGGCTATAATTTAATATGTACAAATATTTTGAAGCTGAATTCAATAATTCAAGTAAAAACACATACATAAAACATGTAAGATGCATAAATTTCTAAATTAGGCACATTCATCAATCGTTTAAAGCCCATAGAAACAGATATAAACAATTCAAATTTACTAGCTTCGCGTTTTTACCTTCTCTTACACAGAGTTCCATTTCTTTTGTTGAAATTAAACTGGGGTTCCGCCTGTATGCAATTAATTTACTTATGGTCCTTGTATTGCGGCATGACATATAGTTAGAAGCATTGCTTTATTAATTTTTTTTCATTTTAATTGTAGCTGAAAATGATTGATAGGAAAAATAAGAGTTACAACAGCGTCGATTTTGATATCAAATGACGGACAAAGATAAATCTTTGGAAGAAATAAATACCTTATAGCAATAAAAAACTAAACTTACAACGAGCAAAATCAACTAAAATTGTGCTTAAGGAAACAACCTAAAACCTAAGAAAAATTGATGTGATATAAGAATTAGTAGTGTTAAAAGGGGACTAGCTTGGAGACATTTAAATTATCTAAAGTTTATTTTTTTTTTGCAATCAAAAACGAAGGTGAAATATTGAAATAATAATTCACTTTAAGTTTGGTCCAATTATGTCCAATTCAGCTAAGAAACATTGATGATGAAATATTTACTTGGAAGGGAATAATTCTACCTCATTGAATCCGTATTCATGTGAATTTAATTAAACCCTTAGCTAGAGATAGATAACGCATGAATTGTGCGTGTTCTGTTATTTAAAGGAACAGAATGTCAACATTAAAAGTAATCATTGACTAATTAGATCCACAAAGCATCATTCTTATACAGGCAAAATAATGATAAACATATATTTTAATCAATATATATAATATGAAACTAAACAGACCTAGAAAACTCCAATTGTAATGAGTTCTCTATCTATTTTTATTTATATTTATGTTTATATCGCTTATATGACCATCGGAGTTCTTCTGAGGTCAACTCGATAGTTAATTAGATGGCGTCAAGAATAAAATACACAAAACGAAGTGCCCCTTTAAAATCAATTTGAAAATGATTTATTTTCTCAAGAATTGTCTTGAAGAGTGATACAATTGGTGTATTTGGAGGTGACTTTGATAAAAAGTTTTTTGTTAAATTGACATATAATCTTTTGTTGCATTTCTTTTACTCGTATGAAGACAAAAAAGTGGATTTTTTTTTCTTCAGTGCTGGACAATTATTTACCTGTATGAAACAATAATGCTTCCTTCAGCTGTCCAATATTTTTAAGAAAGAGGAACCGGGCTATTCTAAAAATATTGCACAGTTAAAGGTAACGTAATGGTTTCTTACAGGTGAATGCTTGTTCAATCACTGAAATAAAGAACGGGTATTGCAATATAATGACGTCACAACAATGTTTTATAACAATATAAAAATAAGAAGATGTGGTATAAATGCCAATAACGCATCTATCTACCAAGGATCAAATGACAAGTAATACTATATCTGCGGAGACTGATAGTCCACTAATAGATGCATTGACCAATTGCAGTAATTTCATGCGTCCGAAGCACTTTTCGGAATTTAAATCTTTCGAGAATGCACAAATCCGAATATTTTTCAAAAAGGTTTGTTTTAAATGATGGCAGTCAAACTGCGATGCCATCCAGTTTCATGTTGGACGAACATTATTTTCTATACTGACGTCTATAAATTTATTTATTTCCTATCAATAGCACATCGGTTTGTTGTTTTATTAGGAACATGTGTTCATGTTTACAATAATATTTAAATTATTTAAGTATAACAATTAGTCACCTTAACCCCGCCATATTCTGTATATATGTGCCTGTCCCAAGTCAGGAGCCTATAATTCAGTGGTTGTCTTATGTTGATGTGTTACATATTTGTTTTTCGTTTATTATTTGTATATAAATTAGGCCGTTAGTTTTCTCGTTAGAATTGTTTTACATTTGTAGTTTCGGAGCATTTTATAGCTTACTATGCGGTATGGGCTTTACTCATTGTGGAAGGCCGTACGGTGACCTATAGTTGATAATTTCTGTGTCATTCGGTCTCTTGTGCAGAGTTGTCTCATTGGCAATCACACCACATCTACTTTTTTATGTAAAGGTTCATCTAAAGGAATTGAAAAATATGGCCGTTTTTACACCACAAAATCTACTATGAGTACAGACAAACTGATACATCTAGGAATTTTTTAAGGCATGGCTTGACCTAGATTTATAAAAGTTATATGAAGTCTATGTTTCAGAAAATTGTAAAGTTACCTGGATTTTGATGTGCATTTTTCCCAGTCTGCAGAAGATAGCAAAATAAATAAACACATGAGATTAATTTGATACGGTCCACTCAGTTACACAGTTTAAATCACCTATTGTTTGCAGATGTCTATTGTCCATTTAAATCAATACAACTCACAACATGTACTATATTAGGGGAGCTTCTAAAACTTCTTTCCGTGCTTAGTTTATTTTGCCACCTTCTGCAGGAAAGAAAAGAAAATAAAAATAAATAGCAACATCTGAATAAGTCTTTAATATTCTGAAAAATGTGAAATGCATTTAAATTTTATTTATCTAGGTCCAGCCAGGCTTCAAAACTTTTCCAGATGCACAGGTGTGTCTGTACTCAGAGTGAAAGTTGTAGTGTATATACAGCCATATTTGCGAAAAGGTTATGACGAACCTTAACTAAGTTAAGAGTTTAAAGTTTCTTTATATGATAGCACTGACTTGCCATTCGCGGTAAAAATTTACATTGAAAATACATTCTCAAAATTTGACTAATCGAAGCTCATTGTTTATGTAATAAAGTTTCCACCTCCCTTCTCCCTGTTAACATTTTTGTTTGTATTCATTGTATTAGTTGTTAACGCATTACGTCTTTGCTGCAGATTTGAAAGAACATTATGTAAATATTGTTTGATGATATGAGCTAATTCTATTCTATTTCTTTTTTTTTTGTAAATACTGTGCATTCATTAATATTCGAAGAATACTAGTTTTCGTCGGTACAAGGGAAACACGAATTTGAATATTCAACGAATTGCAAATTTTCTGAAGAAATGTATGCAGACTTTAGCAAAACCACGAATTTAAATATCCACGAATATGCAAGTTTTCCTCAGTCCAAAAAAATTTGTACATGTACTACGAAAATAAATGAAACCACATGTAATATGTTTGTAAGACATGTTTGCTGCAGTGGTCTTAGTGTTCTGGCAAATAGATTGATGACAGTTGTTTTATTAGAAAAATCAAGCTTTGCTGCACTCGTCTAGGCGAGCTATTTCCCACAGATATGTGTTTGAGATTTTGTTCATAAATACTTTATTGGCGTTTGAGGCCTAGAATAAGAAAATAAATGTATTTATAGGCCCACATGAATTTACGCAAAAATATAGACTAAAACAAAGACAATCTAAGCATGCAAACAAACACAAAGCAATCAATCAATCAAGCTTTGAAGAAAAAAGAAGGTTACATTTGTTTCAATGTTTTTAATGTTAGTGCAATTAACTTGTAAAAGTAAAGGGGTGCATATCGATATAATGCTTTATTTGAACCAAACATAGTTCATTATGAATATCTCATGAATAAATGCGTTTAATTGATTGATTGATTGGTGGTGTTTCAAGCACCACTTTTGGCGGCCAGTTTTTATTGGTGTAGGAAGCCGGAGTACTCGGTAAAAACTACCGACATTCGATAGGGAAACTGACCCGAAATGCGTTTAAACAAGGCAGTTTAAGATTATGTTAATTTGTTTTGCCAAAATTGTGTTTCTTCAGTGACACTCTCTTTTGTCGTCGTCTCTAAGTTGTGGACATTTAAAATTTTTAAACATTATAATATGTATAATTTAAATATCTTAATGTTATTGAATGAAAAATATCTTATTTAGCGGTGACCCTCAACATCACGTGATTTTGTTTATTCGAGTTACTATGTTATCAGATGTTCGGGAATGCATGCAACCGTAGCAATACTTGTATCAAGCTAATACTGTTTAGAAGAATGTTTAATGGACAAAGACACTGATATTTTCACCATTTGTATCCTGGTGAGTATGATTATAAGTTTTAAAATATCCATAAAATTTACAATTTTCCTATACAGTGAGTATTATATGTGTGAAAAAATGAACATTGTAAAACATTGTAAAACTTAATTATTGTCCGATATAAGAATATAATTTTGTTTTGAAAAGACAAATTGATTTGTAACATATTATATTGGTTCAGTAATTATATTGTTATATTTAAATATATTACATTATAAACCTATATGGAGTTATGTCCTTTCAGAACGAAAGGTCATTCTTTTGTAGAATCAACTGAACGATACTAAGTTTCAATGAAATGTGCTTCAAGGCATAAAATAATGACTTTATACAGTTCATTATTTCACTGTTAAAATACAAACTGCAGATTGTTGAAACATTTAATTTATCTGATAGTAATCGTGTGTTGTTCCCAATCGCGTTCTTACTGTATTATTTCCATCTTAAATAGTCATTAGAAGATTTAGGACTACACGATCCTTTCCACACTTTTTTGTAGACTGAAAAACCAACAAAAAAGACGTCGTTAACGAACGCATAATGTAATTTTCGAAATAATTGGCCTTTTAAAGTAAATAGAGTGCAACGCTCTCTTGTTAAGCAGCAACTATGAGGGGTTTGTAGTTGGCCAGTTCGTGCGAAACAAAATGTAATTTCCGTTCCTATCCAATATACCCTCATAGCTCACCGACCTTCATCTTGTACGGCATTCAATACAGGGGCAACCTATTGAAATGATTGCTTATCTGTTCGTTCTGGTGCATGAAATCAGTGTCAAGTAAACTATTAGATTATACTGAAAGTTATATTTTTCAAACCGGAAGTAACACATTATCTCCCTTTATTTCAAACAAAAGTGTATAGAAACCCTATAATTTTAAAATCAGCTTACAATAAGCTATCATTTGTCACTGAAAGTGACATTTCAAACCCAATTTTATTATTGTCCATATGATAGGTTAGAAAGACCTTCGCTGAACAATTGGTTTTTATTTATTATTATTCTTTTTTCTTCAGCCACATTTTTTTCGTCGGGTGTTTTGTGATTTCGCAAGATGTCGCTTAGAATTTTTGCATATAATATTGAACAGTTATTACGCCTGACCCTGTTTAGCCGAACACTTTTTATTGTAAGTGTTCTTTCCATAAACACTGTTTTTATGTGCGCATCTCCTTTGCAACCGCAAAAGCATAAGTGATACATTGTAGAGACCTAAGGTCTTTTGAATTGATGTCCAATGGGGCAAAGGTCAAAGGTCAGATTTTGAATTTGTATTTTGGCTTTATATTGCTTCTTTTCAGAAACCGTATAAGATTTCGACTAAATATTTTTACAAAACTGATACTTGCGACATGTCGTTACATACATATTTTGCTTAAAAGGATGTGTTGATATTTGATGGGAGTATCGTCCCCTCTTATACTCAAATCAAGCTGTATAGGGATAGAACTAATTTCTCTTCCATAGTAGTTCAAGGTCAAGGGTAAAACTGACATATTAGATTTTGACCTTTCCTATTGATTCATAGTTATACATAATAAAGCCTTGGGATCTTTTGCATTAGGTTAGTAGACATATAACCTTAAAAATGTCAACTAGAAGTAGCAATTTATCTCCCGTATTCTAAGCAAAAGTATATAGAAACTATATATTTTTATAATTTGTTTAAAGTAAGCTATTATTTAACACCGGCAGTAACTTTGATGAAACGGAAGTGGCTTATTTTCTCCCTTAATTGATGGAAAAAGTTCCTTAAACATTGAATTTTTAAAATCAGAGTTTGATAAGCTATCACTTAAA
The DNA here is from genome assembly GCF_021869535.1 of Mytilus californianus. Taxonomy (NCBI): domain Eukaryota; kingdom Metazoa; phylum Mollusca; class Bivalvia; order Mytilida; family Mytilidae; genus Mytilus; species Mytilus californianus. Next base: position 17,236,658 of record NW_026262626.1, read on the forward strand.
CCTGAACATATTGTTTTTCATCAAAATTTTCTTATCTTAAGTTATTTTGAGTGGAAAGACAAAGAGCAATTTGTTTTTAAATTTGATAATGTTTTCATCAATGGGTTGCCGTCTCATAAAAGTTTTCGCAATAAATTCATTTATTAAAAAAGAGTCAAAAGAAAATTCTACCTTTGTTGTAAAGTTGTGATAATACCTGAAGGTCGTTAGATTTTAAGTTAGTCTATGTATACTGTTAAAGTGGTTAGATCACCACGGAAATGCATGGACACGTTAAAAATTATCATGATTATATAGCACAAACACCATACACTTAAATCTAATTTTAAATACTATTTATGTTATTAAATACGTTTTAAACTACACAGGTAGGTATATTTTTCTTTTATTTTGGAACTACGTGAAATATAAAATGATTATAATAACTTGTTATAAGAAGCAGTGAAGTTATATTGATAAAATATAACAGAAAATAAACATATGATAACCTTTGTCCTCTAAGAGCAACACAAAATACAACTTCATTTCGTTCAAAATTGTTTCCTACACTTTATTTCTGGACATAATCTATATAGATATACACTTTTTGTTGCTTTCTTTGATTTTTGGGGTATTTTGCTTTCTTATGTCTTTATGTGAACTGCTTCGTTACAGTCATATATACGTATTTGTAAGAGTAACTTGTGAGAAAAAGTCACGAAAAATACAAAACACTAGATGTTATACTGTTTCTTGTTTTCACTTTCAATGATTTATTTAATAAAATTGTTTCTAGCAGGTATTTGTATATATATAAATATATCTTTAAATTCGGTGAATATTCGATGTATGACTTTATTAGGTATCTGTCCAACGTGTATCGTATAATCACATGATAACATTACACAACTTCGACGAAGAAGCTTCGGATTACATCTTAACATTTAAATATAAGAAAAAAACGGTATAGCAACTATTTACTGATAAGTTACCTTCATACCACATTTGAATCGCATTTAAATCTGAAACGATTAAGGTTGGAAAAAATACGTAGAGTGACGATTTATAAAAAAAAAAAAAATTAAAACTTTGACACCTTTTTACTCGCCCGCTATAGTACAATGTGCGTGATATAGTATACCGATATCTGTCCGTCCATCCTTCGTCAACATATCATACGTAAATGAATTTTCCAGTTATTGGAATGATTTGATCAGACTTTAGTAAAATGTAAATCTATTATATAATAAGTTAAGCACCTTTTACGTTTTTTAATATAAATTTCTGATTTGACATTTAGGAGTTATGGAACTTTATTTGCGGAAAAAGCGTCGCATACATTGATAACAAAAAATGAATAAAAATCAATTTTTCATTCGGAGAGTGGTTGCTCTGTGTTACTTTACGAATCGAACATGTTGTATGAGGAAAAAAGTCAGCATTATGTTGAGCTCCTCCATATCATGATGTACAAATTTTTTTTTAAAATATTAAGACCTTTGTCGTAGATACACATACGTACAGGTTTGAGTGTCTCTTTCGGGTCTTTCACCTCTTTTTAAGACGGACGATTTCATATATGAATACGTGATATGTAAATTTGCGTAGTTTTTTGACAATTGCAAACTTTTCTGGAAGACTATATAATTGGCTAAGAAATAACCTTGTTGAAGACCGTACTTCGACCTATAATGGTTTTTCTTTTACAAATCGTGACTTGGATGGAGAGTTGTCTCATTGGCACTCATAACACATCTTCTTATATCTATAAACTATCAAAACTAAACAAGAAAAAAGCTCGTAACAGTTTTGATTTGAACATGTTCATTTTCTTGAAAAGTTCGCCTTTATCTTTGGATAATAACAAAAGAACAAAATCAGGAATGTGCAAATTGTTCATCCTATTGATTTTTACATGACTAGGTGCATATATACAAAATGACGGATCGAATACTTAAAAGGTATCCTTGTATCGTTTTTGTTCAACACCTGAAATAAATTGTTTTTCTAACAGTACATGTTGAAATGTTACATCATTGTAAGAAACATTATAATTATGTGTGTTTTTCGTAATATTCCAAACAACGCCAAATATCGTCGTTTTTTAATTGGAATTACGTAAGCATAGATATTCAATAGATATTCAATGATTTTTCATTAAATGAGGCAATTGACCAGATACATTTGTATTTAAAGACCTGCAATATATTGAATTTCCAAATTAAACCTGATATTTTATTTAACTATGTTATCGTTTTCAAATTAAAAGATATGATTTTTTTAAATCAACAGAAATTCTGAATATAAACGTTAACTTATACCTTATGTGGTAGTTGATAGTCAATTGAGTCGGTTTTAGTTAAAACATTAATAAATTATTATTCTGGAGTTGAGAAAATAAATAACATTGTCCAAGCATGGTTATTGTTCATGGCAATAGTTATCAAAGGTACCAGGATTATAATTTAATACGCCAAACGCGCGTTTCGATGAACACAAGTACACAGTTGAAGTGCATTGAGGACCCACAATTCCAAAAGGTTGTGCCAAATACGACTAAGGTAATCTATGCCTGGGATAAGAACATCCTTAGTTTTTCGAAAAATTCATAGTTTTGTAAACAGGAAATTTATAAAAATGACCATATAATTGATATTCATGTCAACACCGAAGTGCTGACTACTGGGCTGGTGATACCCTCGGGAACGAAACGTTCACCAGCAGTGGCATCGATCCAGTGGTGTAAATAGTTATCAAAGTTACCAGGATCATAATTTAATACACTAGACGCGCTTTTCTTCTACATAAGACTCATCAGTGACGCTCTGATCAAAAAAGTTATAAAGCCAAATAAGTACAAAGTTGAAGAGCATTGAGGACCCAAAATTCCAAAAAGTTGGGATACATACGGTTAAGGTAATCTATGCCTGGGATAAGAACATCCTTAGTTTTTCGAAAAATTCATAGTTTTGTAAACAGGAAATTTATACAAATGACCATATAATTGATATTCATGTCAACACCGATGTGCTGACAACTGGGCTGGCATCGACCCAGTGGTGTAAATAGTTATCAAAGGTACCAGGATTATAATTTAATACGCCAGACGCGCGTTTCGTCTACATAAGACTCATCAGTGACGCTCAGATAAAAAAAGTTATAAATCCAAACAAGTACAAAGTTGAAGAGCATTGAGGACCCAAAATTCCGAAAAGTTGTGCCAAATACGGATAAGGTAATCTATGCCTGGGATAAGAATATCCTTAGTTTTTTTGAAAAATTCATAGTATTGTAAACAGGACATTTATAAAAATGACCATATAATTGATATTCATGTCAACACCGAAGTGCTGACTACTGGGCTGTTGATACCCTCGGGGACGAAACGTCCACCAGCAGTGGTATCGACCCAGTGGTGTAAATAGTTATCAAAGGTACCAGGATTATAATTTAATACACAAGACGCGCTTTTCGTCTACATAAGACTCATCAGTGACGCTCAGATTAAAGAAGTTATAAAGCCTAACAAGTACAAAGTTGAAGAGCATTGAGGACCCAAAATTCCAAAAAGGTGTGCCAAATACGGCTAAGGTAATCTATGCATGTATAAACCTTTTGTTTTTTAAAGTGTTATGGTATTCTGGAGATAGATGTATGTCATTGATACTGACTTAGGAGGATGTCATAGGAAAAGGTTAACAACGAATTAACATTCCGGTATGAGAGACATTGATTTCTTCATTAAGCTCAAAATAAGATTTTTGAAATTTAAATGAACTGCAGACCAAATGGAAATGTTTCATTATTTTAGATCATTTGCCCAAATATGTGATGAACGGATAAGTTGACAGTCGGCTAGACGCTCACATCATAATAACATTCATGTTAGTGTAATCGTGATAATCAATGTTCTCAGATGATTACCTGTATTGAAAAGAAATATTGTTAGTTGAAAAATGTTTGTGTGCAGATACTAAAGCCATTTTGCAAAGAATGGAGTCACACATATGAGTTAATTGAAATTCATCTGTAATGCGTTCATTCCCTTACCCTATGTTTACAATATACGAAACCCACAAGTGTGCCTAGGATTACATCTTTAAATATGCAAACCTGTACACAAAATATTTACTGATACGTGACCTTTATATCAAATTTGAACCGCATTTAAATCTTTAAAGATATAAGTTGGAAATATGTAGAGCAACAATTTTGAAAATAACTAAAAAAAATTTACCACAGATTACTCCACTTTCCCTAAGAAAATAATCCATGTATTATACATGAATGTTAATACTGTTTTTTATAGAAGTTATGCCACAGCAAGTCTACAAATGAAAACAACATGTTAAATTAAACAGTATGATGTAGGCTAAATAGACATACACATATCGGTTCAATTGTATTAACCCATTTATCTGACGTCAGTCTATTGTTCTTACAATAGATTACTTTTCAAGAATACACTGACCACTTCGTTAACTTAAGATAACTTATTTTATAGCTTTAAACTTTTAACTTACGATTTTTTGGCATATGAAGGGTTCGAATTCCCGCGTATTTTCTTCATAATCAATAAAGTCTTCAGTCTATGCATGATACCACTATACCACGAGTGCTGACATAAATCAATATTTAAATAACACTCTTAAAGCGCACAACTGTCAATACATGCCAATAAACTGTATTTCTGTCTCAGAAATAATTCGCTTTTGTTATCTAATAAATTATATATACTATGTCTGGATTTGTTCATGTTCTTTTCAAATTTATTTAAATTGTTTTATTTTGGGCGTTATTTTTTAAGGAAGATTATGTTCTACATTTGAACATTCTTGAGTATAGTTATTTAGCAGTATGGAAATATCTTAAAGAAGAGTTTATACACGATGTCAGGTTTGAACATTGGTCGGTTTTCAACATCGTTTTAAAGAACCGATGGGTCTCATACAATTGTGGCTATTACACACCAGTTCTAAACAGTAGAGAATCAAATAATTGTGTATATCAGTACAATTCCTTGATAAAATAAACATCAATATGCCCATTACACTTGTCACTTTTAACGTACAAGGACTTTTCCTTTTCATCATAGCAAATGCTGACTTATGGTTTTAGTCTTATAATGATATCGTACTATCAATAATTCTTTTTTTTTTATTATAAATGGTCCAAACATACACCACGTCAACATTGAACGGACTCTAATTTGAATAAAGTGTGATATATAAGCTACGACCGTAAAACTACTTCTTTGACTGTAAAACCAGAAACAAAATCATCGCCTTTAAATGAAAATGAAGTATATATTACCTTTAAGATTAAAACAATATTTTTGTCGAGAAAACAATTACAATGAAAAAATTTCAATTCGGGTACAAGGTTTGAACTTTGCACTGTTAATATCACAGTTATGTCTTTCGGTACCAACGACTAGACGATCACGGCTATGAACAGCTTGAATGTAAAAATAAAAAATTGACATAATTATACATTGTACATCTGTAGAAAGAGCAATTCTGCTGGAGCATCATGAAATTGTAGTATTATGGCAACTACGCTAAATATATGTATTTTACTCAGTACGGTTAAATTGTTGGCAATCCTTAATCAGCTGTAAACAATCACAGATTGCGAAATACTATATATATGTAAATTTCAAAGGTTTCTAAATTTTGGTAATTAGAATTTTTTAACTATTCAAAAAAAGATAAATAAATTCTGTATATTTATATATGTCTTTTTGAATAAATCATAAATACCAAAATCTGTATAATTTAAATACTTTGTAATGATAAAACATTAAATGAAATATAAATATACAAGTATGAAATCTGGTAATAAAAAGGGGAGCTAACAACCCTTTTAAGTTATGTTAAACTTATGTTAACTTAAATATAGACGCGAACCGTGTGGATACAATCAATTCCAGCTATTAAAGAATAAAAAAGACAAAATACGAAATTATTTTTATGAAATTCCGTTGATTCATTGTCAAAACATAAAACAGACAGTCGTTTTACTAGAAATGGGTTAAGCTAGAGAATTGATAAGAATAAGGGGATTCGGAAACAATAATCAACTTGCGACTAAAGTCGCTCGTTGATTATCGTTTACGAATCCACTACTTCCTATCAATTCTCTATTACATAATTCAAATGGCTTCGCCTATATTGATTTTTTTTGTCAGATAACAAATAAACATACACTTTCAATGTTGACATTCTTTTCCTTTTAATCACTGAACACACCTAATTCATGCGTAACCCATCTCTAGCTAAGGGGATTAAAATGAAGGTCACGTGAATATGGATAGAATGAATTGGAAATATTCACTTGCAAGTAAAGAATTAATCAGCAGTGTTTTTTTGCTTATTTTGACAAAATTGAACCATACGTGCTGCTAAAACCAATTTATTATTTCATTATGTCACTTGGATTAGTAATTGCACAAAAAATAAATTTTATTTAATTTTGTTTTGTTTTATCTCGTAGGTAATCCCTGTTTGAGTTCAGTGCACGAAACTATTAGTTTAAGGAATCTATAAACTACTTGAAAATCAGTCGTAATTTTCAACTTTATTGTTTTTCTAATAGTTTATAGGTCAGGTAAACGCAATGTTTAATAGTAGTTTACAAATAATTTACTGGATGCAGTAAGTTCATGAATCGACACCTGATTTACATATATTAGAATCGATTAGGTCCAGGACCAATCCAGTATATCTTATTATTATCCTTCGTCATTGATTCTATTTTCTATTTGCATACATTAAGAGTAATTTAGAGCTGGGAAACTCAGTGTATGATAAATATTTCTTGTTATGGAATACATTTTCCAGCATTTATTTTCATATTTTTCAAGAAATTCACACTTGCATGTTTTTAGTATTATTGTTTGTGTATTTTTAGAATAGAAATCCAGTTTTGGTCTGTGTTTCTAATACTAAAAGAGGTGTTTCGGTTATAATCATGTAGACCTAGGCCTATCCTCAGCAAGTATCCCTAGCCTATATTTTTTCTTTCTTGTAATATTTAGAATTGCTCCAATTTGATTTCACTGACGGGGATACTCACGGGGATTCAACCACCTGTATATTCGACTGACAAATATGGTTTTTCTACCAAATACTAAACAAATGAAAAATACTAATTGACTACATGTATAACTATCAAACTATAAATTCTTTAACTGACAAGTAAATAATACTATTATACTAATAATGATACGATATATATATATATATTTCTCTAATTCTTCGTCAATTTATCCCTTTCTGCACCCATTGTATAAAAAAAATTTAATCAACGTGTGGTTCGTTTGATCTCAGTTCTTCATTGGTTAAAATCCGATTATGACGTCGAATTTTCTTGCTTTCCTCTGAATTTTCTATTGTGACGGCATGAAAAAAGGCGACCATGCCTGATGACGTCACATAGAAAGAACACATCTTTTTGCAGATCATTCGAAAAGAAGGAATAAATTTGCCTGCGTTTTGTTTGAAAATCATTAGAGAAACAGATTCCACCACCAAATCTCGTGTTATACGATATTTATCCACTCTCGACAGTTAAATTTTAAATATTTAAAACGCTCGGCGAGCCTCGCGTTTTAAATTTGAAAATTTAACTGTCTCGAGTGGATAAATATCGTATCACACTCGATGCAGTGGTAGAATCTATATATATACATATATATATATATATATATATATATATATATATATATATATACAATGGCTGAAAAGGATTTTCTATTTATTTTCATTGATAATATCGATCCAGCTTGGTAGTTTAACCAATGAATTTACCTGTTATTTATTTCAGGTTAAGATAAGCACGAGGAGATTTCAGAACATACTTTTAGTTAATACAGATTGGTTTCTTTTCTGCAAATTGTGAATAACATTTGCTCTATTATTCTCTACCCGACGGAATATTAAGAGGACTCTGTAGCTTTTATAAACCATGTTCCGATATCCAATTGGAAAATTTATTAGGAGATGTACATTCTGCATCGTCCCTCTCAGGTTAGTAATTATTTTGATGTTTAATCTTTAACAGTTATATTTATAGTATAATTGAATGTTTTGTACAAGAGCAGTTGATGTGTCTATGAAATGTTTTACAGTGTATACCCGTTGTATTTGGGTATATTTGCGATACTTCATTTTGTATAGATCTGAAAAATAACAAACATATTTATTTTGTGTTTCGAAAATAGAAACAAAAACCCTACTGAAAATTTTCATATCCTGAGTATTAATTAAAAAAAGACTGGTCACAATCGACAACCAAGTTTTGTCTGCATGTGTGCAAAATAATGGTCGCATTCCTGTAAATATAGACAATGCAATTTCCCAAAGGAACTCCCTTTACGGCGAAAACTGTGCGACATTTACTATTAAGTTTCATAAAAAATTATATCATAGAATGAAAAGTTGACATGCACTTCTTTTTATTTTCAAACCGGTCAGACCGGTCGAGTAAAAATCGGTACAGTTGAGTACAAATATAGGCCATTCTAGACTGAATAAACATAGGTCAAAACATAGGGCTATGTGGCATATTTCCACATTTATATGCCCCGAACTTCTAAGAGTTTAAACTTATACTAATATTCTGCACTGCCCCTTCCTTCAGTTTATGTTTAACTCAGAATTCAATTCCACCGCCTACCATGTGCATTTACACTGGTAACATTCCAAGGTTATGTCTCTATGAGATGAAACATAGAGATCTTATCTATGAACCAGTACGTAACATTTCAAACCAGTTAAAGTCTAGAATGGCCTATATTTGTACTCAACTGTACCGATTTTTACTCGACCGGTCTGAATTTGTCTGAAATTTACTTGATATTAATCGACCAAGTCTTAACTATACTCGACTGTACTAATTTTTACTTGGCCCTTTTTCTTGCTATTGAAACTGTTATTCGACCAGTTTGAAACAGTCTTTATCCATTTTCCACCTGTACTCTCGACCAATACTTGACCAGCTCTCGATCTATTTTAACAATCTGAACGATACTCGAACAAAGGTATAAACAATACTCAACCAGTGTGAACCATACTCGACTAAATAATCTCTACTTTTTATATTTTTGAATGTTGAAGTAGTTTTCTTTTTAAATGACATGACACCGCCACAAAAATAAAGATTTTTATATACATCCTTACATGATTCTCAGATGTATAACATGGAGATAGTTATATCATCTAATTTTAAAGTCTGAGTCTTGTTAAATAAAAAAGACTTCTACTTCTAACTTAATAAAGGTGCTTTTTGTTTGGCATGTGTTTTAATTATTATTATAACTTGATTTTCCTAAATTCCCGTATAAAAACTACACAGGTTTCAATAGGGATTTGTATAGTAATATAAACTATACAAATCCGTGGTCTCATGATTACATACAATTATAGTTATATAACTCGTTTTTTAATCACTGACATTGTTTTACCTTACATCAGAAATATATCTTTACTTATTATAATTTGGGATATATTATATGTAATGTATAAAGAAATAAGAGAAAATTAAAAAAAAAATAATATTTTGTTTCTTCTGATTAGGGGTAGTCTTTAGAGTAATGTATCCTCCTTGGGGCACACTAATTAAGTAATACATTTTACATAACATCCATTGAAAATAACAATATCCTCATCTGTAAAACTTAGCCTTTCGAATTGACAGGCTAAGTAGTACTCGAGTTAATAGGGTTATCTTTTTAACTGTAAAACACTCCTGTACTGAGTGCATCTTGTATGCCAAGTCCTCAATTTCGACAAGACGTACTCAAATTTAATTAAAATATTTGTCTTCTGCAACTTTAAAATACATTTCCTTTTTTTAAAGCCTGAGGTTATAAAGGTTTGCTAAGATTTTTCATTATTTCGTATTGTTATCATTATATTAAATTCTTGGTTTTACAAAACAAAAGTGTCAATGTTAATATGTATCAAGTTGCTTTATATACTATGTTATATTGATATTCATACAGAATCCAAAAATCTATGTATTGATATAACAAAATATATGGATTCCGAGTACTCTTTCATGAAAAAAAGTGCAAAAACGACTACTTCCGGTTTTCTGAGGGGCAGTGACTCCTAGAAGATGTCATTAGATTGTTTCAGACCAAATGTAACATATCTTCATTACAATTAAGCAAACATTTTGCATTTTTTCTTTTATATATATCTTATAAAGTGTTGGAGAAAATGCCAAAAACAAGGAAAAGTCAAAATTGAGAACTTGACCTTGAACTTTGACCTTGACCTCATTTTTTTAAGTTAGGATCTAGGGGCCTAAGATAAAAACATCCCAGGGTTATACGGTTAACGGTTTATAAGTTAAAAAACATACCGACAAATTTTATTTTATTTAAATCCACAGAAAAGTGGAAAGGTCCACAGAAAAGTAGAAAGACCTAAATATGGTTATAATGATAATTAAAAACCATTTGTTCAGAGAACAATTGAAGGTCTTTCCACCTCGAAAGATATATTTTGTTATGAAACTATTAAAATTTGGTTAAAAACCTAAACAACCCAGAGCTATTTTTTTGTCTACTTATTGTATCTAATCAATTCAGGAACTGCTTTTAACACCAGATAAAACCCCTGGCTAGAAATTTGAACAATTTGTAATTTAAAATGTATTCAATATAACATTGGAAAACAAATTTCCCTTCAACACCATTTTTATCAAATCGATATACATACATATATATATATCACCTTTAAAATAAAAATAAAACAAGGTGATCAAAAAATCTCAAAACTGAATGGTGACTTATATTGTCAATGTTATTTAACATTTTTTTGAGTGTTTCAGATATATTTTATGGGTACTGGACAATTTTCACCATTAACTTAAGCCTGATATAACTTTATGCCATAATGGTGTCAGTCGATTTAAGTTTATAATCCAGTGGTCTTTTTTATTATAATTAGAATATATATAAAAAAGTTTGAAACCAACTTACTTGATTTAGAAAATTACAGTTTAAAACCAAGACAATAACCAAACACCCCACCAATAATATTTAGAAAGGATCTATGAGTTTCAATGACTGCAAAAAAAAAAAAAAATAAAATCACAAAAATACTGAACTCCGAGGAAAATTCAAAACGGAAAGTCCCTAATCAAATGACAAAATCAAATGATAAAACACATCAAACGAATTGACAACAACTGTCATATTCCTGAATTGGTACAGGCATTTTCAATTTGAGAAAATGATGGATTGAACCTGGTTTTATAGCGCTAAACCTCTCACTTGTACGACAGTCGCATCAAATTTCATCATATTGTTAAAGATGCGTGAACAAAGTGTCACAAATAGGGTTAAAAAAAACAACACGAACCCCACCAAATACTTGGGTTGATTTCAGGTTCTCCGGAAGGGTAAGCAGATTCTCCACATGTGGCACAAGTCGTGTTGCTCATGCTTTTACAAAGCCTGTAAATAGTCTAGTTCGATAGGTCACATTCTTGAAAAGGAAACGGGATTGTAGTTCCGACATATTTTATAGTGTGTTTTTCTATGTTGTTATGTTATACTATTGTTTCAGAAAAGGGAGAAGGTTTGATACCATTAAAACGTTTAATCCCACTGCAAATGTTTGCACCTGTCCTAAGTCAGGAATCTGATTACATTAGTTGTCGTCTGTTTATGTAGTTCATACGTGTTTCTCGTTTCTCGTTTTTATATAGATTAGACCGTTGGTTTTTCCGTTTGAATGGTTTTACACTAGTAATTTTTTGGGGCCCTTTATAGCTTGCTGTTCGGTGTGAGTTAATGCTCCGTGTTGAAGGCCGTACCTTGACCTATAATGGTTTACTTTTATAAATTGTAACTTGGATGGAGAGTTGTCTCATTGGCACTCATACCACATCTTCCTATATCTATATAAGGAACATATCCGATATTATCTGTATAACGGATATTCCATAACGGTCAACCAACTCGTGATGGCGTCCGTAAAATATACGAAGTGATGATTTGAACTGCATCATTTGGAAGTCTTGGTTAAAAATTAAAAGGTCAAAATTGGGAAGCTGAAATCATCTCTTTTGTCGTAAAGTTTGTTTTCACTCGACCCTCATAGTCAATTTCTAGATATAAGTCCTAATCAAATGACAAAATCAAAAGCTCAAACACATCAAACGAATGGATAACAACTGTCATATTACTTACTTGGTACAGGCATTTTCTTATGTAGAAAATAGTGGATTGAACCTGGTTTTATAGCGCTAAACATCTCACTTGTACGACAGTCGCATCAAATTCCATTAAATTTACAACGATGCGCGAACAAAACAGACATAATAGGTAAAATTGTCAAAATTGGGGTACAGCAGTCATCACCGTGTCACAGTCTCAATCAGGACAAAAACAAACAAATATTTAACAAAGAAGCACAAAAAAGCATATATCAAATTTGACAACCACATTTATTGCTTACTTATATAATTATTTTAAATCAACCCATAAAGGATTGAAATATTTGAAGTCCTGTGACTGAATGTCTAGGTTCACATTAACTCTAGTGTAGAGTAAATGAAGACAACATCTAATACAAAAATTTAATATTACTTTTTAGATATTTGGGTGATATATTGGTTCTCAATAGTGATGACTTAAGTATGTACACTAAAGATATTATTCTTTTGAACTTAGTTTAAATAAAACTAATACTAAAAATGAACACTGCCCTTTCCTGGATCTTCTTAATATCTATATCATTAACGGGAAGCTTAATACTAAAATTTATGATAAAAGAGATGGTTTTTCATTCCCTTTTGATAATTATTCATTTTTAGATGGTGACGTTTCCTTGTCACCATCTTGAGGTGTTTATATATCTCAACTTGTTCGTGCTTGTAACAACGTATTCGCAGGTAGGTTAATGCTGTTTTTGAGTAAATCGGCTATTTATTCATAAAAAAAAAATCATCGAAATTTGAATTTTAGTCTAGAAACTTTCATACACTAAACTAATTATAAACATCCATTATATAATCCAAACTTTTAATTTCTGGTGTCTAAGAACAGACCCACCTTGTAACCATGGTAACGGGCGACATTCAAAGATGGCGTGTGAATCTTCAACTTCAAGAGCCCAGCACACTCCAAAAGAACTATACCAATGAATGAAAATATAGTTGTATTTAGTTGACAAAGATATAATCTTCGCGTAACAGTTGTTTCTTTCTTTAAATTTGCCCTTTTGTATTAAAAAATAACAGAAGTGCCATACAATCTAACCATGCACACACCAAAAATCAACTTTCTTGTCAATTTCGAAAATGTTGTATTCATTTTAAAAACAAGAAACAGCAAAATTGGTATTCATGATCTTTCCAAGAATAAATAAGCCAAGTTTTAAAGAGATCTTTTGTGGCGACATTTAAACACTGAAATGATTCAGATCGATTATTCCCTTTTATGGTACCAAAGTGCCGGGAACGAAATAAACGACATTGTGATAGTTTTTGACTTGAAATGGGCACATTAAAGATGTAAACCAATATTATTTTTTTCGATTTTATACTTGAAGGTGTTCACGAATCTTGAGCTTTCGTAACCCCATGCTCATTTCTAACTCCACATATGTGCCGATTGTAAATAAAATTAACTTGGTTGCTTTCCTAACTTCGATTCTCTTAGGGTTTTTACGACTTTAAGAATTGACCAAGGACTAGTAAGATAACGAGGTAGCAAACGACAAAAAAGTCTTTCTCAAACAAAATGACTCTCCTGATAAGAAAAAAAAACACATTTAACAAGCACCAGTGTATGGAGGTATGAAGCCCCTTCTATCAAACTCATGTTTCATGAAAAATATTAATCTGCTCAGCCCTGATAAAATTTTTTTTAAAGTTATTTTTGATAAAATACAGTTTTAGATAGATAGTATACTAGAGCTATGTTCTTTTGTTGAAAAGGATGCATCATTCATTCATTGCAGTCTCTTGAATAGTAAATTAATAAATTTGAAAACAGGTCCATGCATTGGTCCAGAGTTAAAACCAGAAAAAAATATAATACTATAGGTCATGTACATGATGTAGATAAAAACAGTTTGGATTTATTATGTATTGTTATAGAAAAAAAATAAAATAAAGAGATTTCCTTAAAGAGATGAAACTTTTTGTTTATTCAATAAAGTTGTATGTATGTGAAAGCCATTACTTCTTCAAGAGTACATTATGAGTATCAATTGACTATTAAATACATAATCATGCATACGTCTATTTCTAAAGTTTCATAAAAACTATGATTACTTTTCATTCAGTCAAATAGTTTTCTCAAACTTAATAATTAAAGCATTGTATACATGTATGTCACATTAAACTGAAAATCCTTATCATAATGCATACAATACTTTCTTGTGGTTTTCCATGATCAATAATACATGTAGAAATATATCATACTGCTGATTTTCATATGTTAAAATTCTTTATTCTTAAACTTGTCTTACTTCACATGTAACATGAAAGGAATATTCCTAAGCACATGCAGTTACCAGCCTGCCTAATATGAAGTTTGAATTATAATTCTAACTCAGTTCACAGTTTTATGTATATCTATCCAAAATGATATCAATAACTGGCATATGACGAATAATGATATGAACAGTTCCGATTTTGTGTTGATCTTACAATAAAGGAGTGAACAGTCATTTCCTCTGGTGTAATACTTTTTTTCTTTGTCTTCAATGTTCCAGAGTCAGTTTAAACAGTAATGTTATCCATCCTTTTGTTGTCATACTGAAAATCTCTAAATTCCAAAAGTCAAATGTGACGTAGCATGGGATTCTTTCATATTCAGCACTGTTAATATTTTTGTTATATGTCCTCAAGCGTTTATCTTTAAAATATTCATTTCACTTTCTTTTCATTTATAGATCTAAAAAATATCAAACAAGTGGTTTCTCATTTTCTCTGATTACTTTTAAATTGTGTGTTCCTAAACTATTATTGAATTAAAAGTAAATTTGACAAAAAGTTCTACACTGATTTAAAATGAACTTTTAATTCATGAATTTTCTGTAAAAGTACAGTAAAGTTTGTAAGCAACTTACTTCAACTTTTATTAACCCATCACAATGCTTGACCAATTTGTTATTAATTAGTATGACTGAATTAATATTGAGTGTGTTGACTCAATACAACAGACAACTTATATATACACCTAACCTGAGGGTCTGGATGGTCTTTAGATAATAGATAATAATCCTTATGGGCAAAAAGTGCAGAATAAAGGGCTAACAAATTAAAGATTATAAAAATGACTAATAATAAAAGAGAATAGTGGGGTGTTAAAATACAAAGAATAGAGAATAATGAGCAAAATAGATAAAGAATATAGGAAATGGTTTAAAAAAAAAAGATAAAGTACTGAGGGACCCCAGCAATACTCATACTTTATAATATTAATACTTACATTGTGAAGACGTCATATTTGATATTAAAGAAACTACACTCTTTAGGCATTAACATGTCAACTTATATGTGCCAGGTGTGAATCAATCTGTAAAAGAAGTTTCAATAATTACTGAAAGGTTTCAAACTAATTTTATACACACCAGATTGTAAATAAACATAATTAAGATTGATGTGAATTGTTTTAAAACATGCTTGTCAAAATTTGAAGAGATCTACACAAAGAAACATAGACTTCAGATACACATTTTTATAGTGAATCAATAATACAAATAACGTTTAATATAATCTAATGACTATAAACATAAGAAAAATAAACAAATTATTATAGACAAAAATTTTAATGTACACTAAAAGGGATGATTTAAAATGATAGTATCAGATTTACAATCATAAATGAAAAGTTGTTTATTAATTATGGCCATGATAATAAATAATACTTCTCACATATAACATCTCATGTGCCTACCTAAGCAATTGCATTGAATGCAGGCAAGTCATAGCCATGTGTATGATGCATGCATATAGTCGTCTATGCATACATGTATATTTTAATAATTTTTTGTTTTTTTTTTGTAGTATATATGATTAATTGGAATAAACACCTAAATTATAGAAATAATTTTGCTTTGCGCAATCAGGTAAATCTGAAGATTCATGTTCAAATATACCTAAACGATCTTTGCCTCCAACATAAACTCGAATTATATGACATGCATACGAGACAAATTAAGGGGAGAGGGGGGAATTAAGAAGAAAGCTGGCGGGCATGGTGTTCGAACTTTTTAAACAAATTTCACTCCTTACGTTGTATTATTGCTGACCATTAAGAGCCCATATTTGCCCTCGTGAAGTTGACAGCGAAACGTGTAACGAATAACCCCATTTTTAAGTAAACAATGCGGCTCTCTCTACAGATTATAGCTACGTTCATACTAAATCATGATTGAAATGAATATCGACGGTGCTCGGCAGTAGAAGGCTAAAATTACTCAAAAACTTACCTCAAAATATAAGCAACACACTTCTATATTAACGTGTTTTTGTTGGACTGATGACAGTGACTTCTATCATAACAAGGTGCTCGATCAGCTGTTTGTGACAAGCTCAAAATTGACGTCGACGTAACGATCTAGCCAATCACGTGTCGAAAAGTTCTGAAAATTACATCAGATTTAGATTGCGATGCAAACACCGAAAATCATTGACAATTTTTATTAAACTGCATTAACCTGCCTGCGTTAGATTTCAACGAAAGAAATATATGTTCTACTGAAAAACTATTACCCCAGGGTTTTCGATATCACAAACTAGTTAAAACATTACTAAATGTTATCATCAGTACAAGGACATCATTCATAAATATAAATCAGCATACAGACATCTTATACGTTCAGGTATTTCACATCCAATTTTTTAAGGTAATACTTTTAACAAAATGAAAGCACAAACATCTCGTCAATCATCTCAAAAGCAAATCAAACATTTAAACAGACGAAGGGATATAGTTACAGTACAGTTGCCAGGTCATTAAAGATGGCATATTTTGGCTTTAATATTGATTCCCTAATAGGGTCTTTGCATCGAAAATAAACACTTTTATTAAAAAATCAATTGTTGGAATGATACAGGTTATCTTCTTCTCATATATGTCATGCTGGTATGATACTTAACCCCTAACGGGAAGGATTGTGCTTGATATTCAGATTATGACGACACAATCTTTCAATCAGTTAACAGTTGGATGCAGACCAAGCATTACATGTAGACGGGCAGAAAAAGGTAACGCGACGTTAAATCGCGTGCACTTCATGTAAACGCCACATTAACTCTGCTTGAACTCAGAAATATCAGTAGACATAAAAAGTAAACGGGAATTTACTTTTGCGTTTACCACCTCGTTTACGCGAAAACGGCGCGTCTTTTAATTTTTTAAAGAGTAAACGGTCGTTTACTTTCGCGTTCAATTCTGCGTTAACGTGGAACAACATTGTCTTCTTTTTTGGTAAAAAGTAAACATACTTTTGATGTTTGTAGGGAACGTGCGTTAATTGACTAATACTTAACTGTTAGATGAAAAAGCCGCGATAATGTAAGACGGCATGAAACCAAGTTTTTGTACGATATGTCATACATTTTATTTCTTGAAGCATAACCTAGTTGAACCTGTCTTTAATAACGCTGACCAATTACTCATGATACTGTATACAACATAATTTTACATGTACACATATATATTGATTTCTCCGGGCACTCCGGCATCCTCCACCGATAAAAAATGGCCGCCACAAGATAGCCCAAAAGCGGTGCTTAAATGTGGCGTTAAAACACCAAAAAATCAAAATCAAATCATACATATTGGTGTACAGTTACTGATATTTATCATGTTTATGGCCGGCTTATTAATATTTCTTTTTCTGCACCAATCAACAGTGCAAGCATGTCCTTTTTTATTCAAATAATTGAATCATCACCAAAATTCATTAGTTTTCACATCTCAGACTGGCTCAAATATAACAAAAAACAAAATTATATAAAAAAAAAAATCCGATGCGTTGGATAACCTTTCTATCCGCTTTCTAGTTAAAACAAACCTTTCCTTTCTTTTATGATATCTGCATGCAGGAACATATATATTACAAGCTGCCTGTGAGTGTGTAATTTTATAGCCATTATTCAATGTATATAAGGATATGTAATGTGTATAATATCTATACATAGAGTAATATGCTATACTGTGAAAAAAAAACAATACGATTATTGCTTACATAATAAAAGGTCAGGTCTAATATGAAAAGTGTAAAACATGTAAATCGGTCATAAGCAGACCTGTCCTCAGGTCTGGTCTGTAGCAAATCTGTCCATAGTTCTGGTGAGTAGCTGACCTGTCCATAGGTCTGGTCAGGAGCAGAGCTGTCCACATAACTTGCTTGTCTGCTTAAAATTTCTCAAGTTAACTTGGAAAGCAGTCAACAAGTCTGCTGCAAGTTAACTCTTGCACAGGTTAGGATATTTATTATTTCGAAATTAAAAATGTTTTTTTAATTTTTACGGTTTTAAACACATATACGTAAATTATTGAGATAAAGTCACTTTTACAAAATAAAAAAAAATGTACAAATAACATGAAGTTTATTTTATAGTTTACATAACATGCATAATAAGTAAATACGCGTTTACTATCAAGTCCACGCAAACATACACTTGTGAAATCTGTAGTAAACGCCCGTTTATTTATAAGTGCACGTACAAATAAACTGGTGAAATCTGAAGTAAACGTTCGTTTACTACTGACTAAACGGACACAGAATAAACGAGCGTTTACTCGGGTAGACAATTGAGATTTACATTGTGATTGCGTTGACGTTATTATAGATAACGCGAAATTGAAGTTACCTAACGAAATATGTGCACGCGGCGTTAACGTGCTTTAACTTTATGAAATGATTGGTCTGCACTTAACTTGAGGTCTGGAGCTGGCATGTCAGTAACTGCTAGTAGTTCCTTGTTAATTAATGTATCATTGTCATTTTACTTATTTTCTTTTGTAACCTATTCTGATATCCGACTTCTTTTAAACTGAGTTTTTCTGTGCGTATTGCTGGGTGTTTGTTTTTTTACATTGGCTAGAGGTATAGGGGAAGGGTTGAGATCTCATAAAACATGTTTAACCCCGTCGTATTTTTTGTGCCTGTCCTAAGTCAGGAGCCTCTGGTCTTCGTTAGTCTTGTATAATTTTTAATTTTAGTTCAGTTATATATTTCGGAGTTTAGTATTACGTCCATTATCACTAAACTAGTACACATTTTTGTTAAGCACGCCTCCGGCTATAGGATTTCTCGCTGTGTTGAAGACCCATTGGTGGCCTTTGGCTGTTATTTTTTTTTGGCCGGGTGTTGTCTCTTTGACACATTCCCCGTTTCCATTTTCAATTTTACATTATAACAATTTAAGTTACAAATATGCATATATTATGAATTGGTTTTGCATTCAGGGCTAAAAGTAAACTATGTATACTGTGAACAATGAATATATGCTGTTTCATCATAGTAGACCCCAGGATTTTCTCAATCTTCATGAAATATTTATCAAACTTCTTATTTGAGTTAATTTCATTAAAATATCTGAGATAAAACCAGATTTGGTGAAATTCTATGTTTTTTTTCACCCAATATAGGTTGCATGTCTGTAAATATAGACAATGCAATTGCCCATAGGAGCTCCCTTTGCAGCTAAAACTGTGCCACTTGTACTATGAAGTTTCGTAAACAAAATTATATCCGATAGAATGGAAAGCTGATATGCACTACTATTTATTCAAAGGTTAAACTTAGGGTGGCGCGGAAAATTTTCAACGTGTATATGCCCTGAGCTTGTTACAGTTTAAACTTATGCTTAAATTCTGTTTTACCCCTACTTCCACTTTGTGCCTACTTCAGAGTTCGAGTTTCATCGCAGCAATATGTTTATATATTGTTAACAGTCCAAAGTTATCTCTCTATGATGAGATGACGTATAGATATATACATCCCGGAACCAGTACGTAAACAAATCAAGTTATCTATAACAATTATATATCTCCTCAAAAGAGGCGTGATTTGAGAAATAGTTGTATTTACAAAGTTCAACCTATACAATAACATTTATTAAAATAGAAAACTCTCTAAAACTCTTTTTCTCATAACAATGCTTAATTTTCAGAATTTAAGACTAAAAGAAATCACTGCATATACTTTTAGTTTTTCTTTACAGTACATTGTATACCCCACCCCTGTTTCAATTATTTAAAGAATTTGAAAACAAGACTTTAATATTGCCAGCTTACTTTCTATGTATGTTGGAAACTATTTTGATAACAAATTAAATGCATTTAAGAAAACTATGTATACATGTAATATTTTGTATTGTGCCAGACGCCCGTTTCGTTTACTTATCATTGACGCTCGAATAAAAAGAAGTTAAAAAGGCTAAATAATGTACGACGTTGACAAGCATTGAGGACCAAAAATGTCTAAATATTTTCCAAATACAACTAATGTATACTCTTTCTACTGTATAAAAGCCTTAGTATTTCAAAAATGCAAAGTTTTGTAAACAGTAAGTTTATAATTATGTTCTAATTGCAACTATTTTGGATAGATACCCAATGTTTAAGATTTAAGATTTGAGATCTTTTACCAACAAAAAAGAAAATGAAGTAAAGGTCATGAAGGTAGCGTGTCAAAGTCTTGTTCTAAAATTTTGTTTCAATAGTTCTCGTCACTCCTCAAAAACTTTTAAGATTTGAACAAAAGATATTTACCCATTTTAAGACTTTTTGTAACATAAAACTTTAGGTCAAACTGAAACAGTACATTTTAATTAAGTTGGAATCTCGGACACATAAGGTCATTTATTGCTTTTAGTTATTACTTAACGATGGACAATAATGCAAATTTGACAATAACGATTTCAAGACATTTTACAACTAAAAATTAATCTCTTTAACATTTCGCGGTCACTGTAACTCGATCACAATAACAATGCTAAAGACTACTACAAGAAATACACGTTTATTTTTTATTCGTTTGCTCAGTGGTAAATGGACCTTTATAACAAATGTCACATTTTGTGCATGTGTTTGTTTTGTGGAAATTCAACGACTTTGTCTTCTTCAAACTGACTTATAATTATATATTGAAAATTGAATACAAAACATCATAATTTCATTTAAGGTATTTTCTCCGATTCTCGGGAAATTTTAATGTTAATGACAAAAAAGTTAGATTCAATATAATGGAAAAGTGTTGTGTCAATAACTTTTCAATTGCCTTTTAATTGCAAAGCAATAATCAATTTATTGTGAAACGTTTCAGGAATAATGCACTTCAATACTGTATTTGAAAATACTTTTTACAGGTATAAACATTATCCCAGCATGCACAGAGCGTGGTAATAGTTTTGATTCATCATTTAGACCAAACTTGGTTGTATTTTATACGGGAAAAGTAAGAAATAAAAGTTAACACAAGTCTTCCAATGAAACAACAATAGTGCACACGCGTAAATGATTCACCTGCTTTACTGACATTTGACTAAATGTTGAAAGTCTTGAAGAAAGGTTTTATTACAAATTAAAATCATTAACTAAACATGTTCAAAAATCCAAGACGATGAGGTTAAGGACAGATAAATCCGGTCAGACAAATATGTACATATAATTATAATTCCATACACCAAATTTCAATTGACCTACTGCTAATAGAATTTGAAACAAAAAAAGACCAATGAACAATTAATCATGAAAATGAGGTTAAAGTCATATATCACCCGCCAGATAAGACATGTTAACCTTACAATCATTTCAAACTCGAAATATAATTGACCTGCTGCTAATAGTATTTGAAAAACAACCCAAAACGCAAACAATTAAAATTGACCAATACACAATGAAAATAGGTTCCAGGTAAAATTATACTTACCAGACAGAAAAGATAACCTTACAATCATTCCATATACTAACTACACTTGACCAATTGTTTAAAGAACTTGAAAAACAGATCGTAACACAAAAACGTAACCTCACCAACGAACCATGAAAATGAGGTGAAATTCAGATGAAACCTGTCAGACTGACATGTACCCCTTAATATCATCCTCTATACCAGACATAGTTACTTTCTGCTCATGGTATTGGATAAACGGACCGAATCAAGTAAATGTAAAGGGGCACTAATAGCTGTCAAACTCATGTTCACCGATTGGACTCTAATTCTCATATTTGACTTTTAACAAACTAAAACTTATACACAAAAAAAATGTCTTAAATAAACCATTCACGATGCATCAAATATATTAATTTATGTCTTTTCATTGTTTGTGTTTTTTTCGTCTAGACGCAATCTAATCATTCGTCGCTGGACCTTACGAAGACTACCGATATATGACCCTATATAACCATAAACATAGACATAGATGCGAAATCGTGCATTTTTTCTTAGTCAGTTTGTTTTCATATTATAGGTTAAAACAATATGTTAATAACAGTTTTTATCTGACTTTTTTTGATAAAAGAACGAGTTTTTCATGTTTTTGTTAATCGAATCAGTCAACCAAATGGTTTAACCTTGCTTCATTTACAATATTGACATTCTTTTCCTTTTATTAGCTTAGTTTTAGTTTAGTTCATGCGTAACCAATCTCTTACTGAGAGGTTCAATTGAAATTCACATGAATACGGATTTATTGAAATAAAATTATTATCTTGCAAGTGAATATTTCATCAGCAATGTTTCTTTGCTTATTTTGACAAAACTGAAACAAAAGGGCTGATAAAGCTAAATGTGTTACACTATTTCACTTTAATTAACGATTTTTAAAATTTTTGTTTATATCTCATAGATAGTGACCCTTTAACCCTGATTACCAATCTGTTAAATACTGGCTAGGTTAGATTAACTCTGGCTGTCGGTACTTATACGTTGCAAGGGGAGCCCATATAGCAAATATAGTTATCCTTTACTCATAATAAGTGAACAATTTTCATGACAAAGAAACAATATGTTTTAAGCAGTGGTTGAACCATCAAAATAAAGTCAATGACAAGAACATATGAACGGCGAACACTTTGTAGCATAGTTGTCTGAATATAAGGTATGAGGCATCCAGGTCTTCAAACTTTCTGATGTATAAAGGATTATACAATAAATTAAAGCGACGCCGCCCCTGGATAGTAATCAGTATGTCTCTCATACGGTGACTTCAGTCCCAGGCGAGACAAAACAATTAAAGAATGAGCAGCAAGAACCCAACTAAAATCGTATGTTGATTTCCGGTACGCCTGACATATACTGAGATAATAATATCTTGCTTCATCGGTCAACCTTTGGGTACTTACAAATGTATAATTAGAATTCAGGTGAATCATTACCTGCTGCATATATTAACATTAATCTCCACCATCTCTTCTGCAGTGTGATGGAGTTTTAATTGATAACAAACTTAATATTACACACATTATTCTAAAATAAAGGAAATGAGTTCATATACAGTAAAAATTTAGTAAAACCACATATACATGCATGTGTAATCCACCAATAGTGGTTTTTCGATCTTCACATTAGTAACGTCTGCCTCTTTTTTTTTTTTACAACAATCAGTCATGTTCAATTAAAAACCAATTGTTCAGAGAACAATTGAAGGTCTTTCAACCCCAAAAGATCTATTTTAATACAAAAATATTAAAATTCCGTTTAAAACTTCCATTTACTTGACATTGCTTTAAAAATAATTTTTATGTACTTTTACGTGAAATAAGTACAAAATAAAGTCCTTTCCGGTTTACACAAGGTCACTTCCGGTTTGCCTTTTCATTGTCATACAAATGGGTATGGCTTGTAACCAAATGCACAAAGTCCAATGGCTTTATGATGTATAAAATTAATATGAATTTAAAGCAAATGTCAAAATCTAGAACATCAAATATTCTAATGACCTTGACCTCAATTTCAAGATCATAAATCAAAGACATTAATACAAAAGATCCTAGGTCTCTAATATGTATGGTTAATGCGTAATATCACTATACGCATAATTCTATATATATATGAGGGGCGAAAACTCTTAATAAATGTCAGCGTACCATTTCAACCAAAATAAATGACTTACGTTATGGTGTAGCTAACAGTTTAGTAAAAATATGTTGTCAATATCTTTTATGGTTTTTGAAAAAAATTGAATATAAGCCAAAATCAAAATTTGGAATATGACCTTGACCTTTGACCTTGACCTAATTCTCTTTTTTTTTTATCAAGGATCTCAAATCCAAAGCCCCTAGGTCTCTATCACTTATGGTTTACCAGTTAGAAATGCATATATCTTATATCAAATGGACAAGGACACATTTATCGTCCTTTGGTTTTCGTTGTCTACGAATAAAGTCCCTAGTGTGAACAGTGTATAACTTGCATTTTTTTATACACTTTTCCAATTTATTTCTTGATATTTAATACATGAAATATTAAGTAGGGGGATGAAATTACATGTTAAAAAATTTGGGTGTTGAATCTTTATGCTAAGTAGTGATTTAGTCCAGTTAAAAAAGGTCACAAATTAGTACGTCTGAAGCTGTCAAACTGAATTTTAGACCCCTTAACATAGAATTGTCAAAATTTTGAGTTAGAGCTGGTAGAAGTTTCTATAATTTTGATATTATTTGTCTTAATAGTAGTTCACTACACTGTAAAATTCTTTTTGAGATAGAGCAGGTGCGAGTTTTTGATTTGAATTTATTCTCTAAAATAAATGCACTACAAAAGAACTGTGTTCTAGGGCCTAAGAGATGGATTCCGTAAATGTAGATTCTGTACTTTGGCAACTTTCCTGAATGGTTCGCTAGTTTCAATTTGTTGAACTCAATAAGAGTAAAAAGGATTAACATCTTTGGTTGACAGAAATTCTGTTAAAACGTCCCATTTTGGCATTATACGGCTAAAATACGCATTTTAAAGCAGTTTGCAGGTTATGCCTAAGAGGTAGTTGACTTTCTAACTGACATCTTTTTTGTTCCTGATATTTGTGTTTCTATGCTTAAATCAAATTTAATTAACCATTTGTGAACTCTGAATCTAGAGAAAAGTAGATTATCACAGAAAAAATGTGCATAATATTTCGTATTCATGACCCTTGTTAAACGGCCTGTTTGATGTATGTGAAATGTGAAGAGCTTTGTACATAAAATCTGTAGTCCATCACAAATATTTCACTAATTCTGTTAAAAAAGCATTTTACAATGATCAGTACACCTTATTCATTTCATATGCTAACATAATTTTCTTCTTTAGGATAGTTAGTGGTCCAAATATATGCTAATTGAGAATAAAACTACATGCAAGTTTTCCATTGAAAAGTGAAAAACTGGTCATCTGACCATACTGTCAGCAAAAAAGTTATATACAAGAGTGTTTTTGCAATTAGACTTCTTGTAACATGACACATTAGCATAGAAATGAGCAAAAAGTAACAAATTTTCATTTCTTATAGCTTCTGTGTGCATTTTTATATGTAAATATGGGCTACGGCCTAAATCGACTCTTAAATAATTCTCAGTATTACAGGGCCTAAGACCATTTAATACTCATGTGGAATGCTTTTTGTAACTTTTCTCTACATTTAAAGTACATTTAATATATATGAATGAATACTTTATGGTTAAAAAACTTCAAAAACTTCAAATTGGTTGAAAAAAATGCATGTTTATGGAAGGCTTACCTTAATTCGAAAATCTCTATTTTCAGCATAGGCTCATATAAATTTGACTTTGGAATAGTTGTAATAATACTGATAAACAAAATGAGTGTTCAGATGCTTTTAATACTTAAAATATGATATTCAAGAGCATTTAAAAAGCAAATTTTTGCAACATTTAAATTTGTTAGGCTTAAATCTTGACAGTTGAAAATATTTGATTTAAACATCCAAATGTTAATACTAAAATAACACTAGTTTCTATAATATATGTCCTATGGCAATGAAACTTGGCCAACTATTTCATAATTCTCTAAACTTAGGCCATGCAAAGTTTTAACTTGCATTTATTTTTATAAACTTTCCAAATTTATTTCTTGATATTTAATGCATGAAATATTAAGTAGGGGGATGAAATTACATGTTAAAAAATTTGGGTGCTGAATCTTTATGTTAAGTAGTGATTTGGTCCAGTTAAAAAAGTTCAAAAAGTAGTATGTCTGAAGCTGTCAATCTGAATTTTAGACCCCCTTAACACAGAATTGTCAAAATTTTGAGTAAGAGCTGGTAGAAGTTTCTATAATTTTAATATTATTTGTCCCAATAGTAGTTCACTACACTGTAAACATCTTTTTGAGATGGAGCAGGTGCGATTTTTTAATTGAATTTATTGTCTTAAAGAAATGCACTACAAAAGAACTGTGTTCTAGGGCCAAATGCAAAAGAGGGAATAACTCTCATATGGAATCTCCCTATAGCTTAGATCAAAATGGTCATCCTAATCCTGAAGATGTAACTAGCAATTTGGTAAATCAATTTTGTCGTATTTTTTTACGGTTTCGACGGAGTAGTGAATAAAAGAAAAACAGTGTTCGGGGAGATAACTCTCACAAAAAAAAGTATTCGGTCAAACAGGGTCAGTTTTAAAAGCGTATAAAGTGTTAGATATCATATACAAAAATCTAAGCGTCATCTTGTGAAACAATAATACTGCGCAAGAAACAAAATTTGGCGGAAGAATTTTTTTTTAATAATAATCAAAACAAAATCAAAAGGTCTTTCCACGGAAAAGTGAAAAGACCTAATTATTCACCAAACTTTAGTTATTTGTGCATAATTGTAGTTTTGTTGATACGAAAATCTTACATACAATACTCAAATCTAATTAGAAGAACACTAGTTCGCTCCTACCTGTCTATTTATTTTTATAATGTCTTTGCTTTCAAAATTAGAGATATTTGAAAACCTTATTAACATGACATATAATCATTTGGTTGGTCAAACTATACATTAGTTTACAATTATATTTTCAGTGTCGTTAAAGCACAAGACAGCATTGTGGATAGTGTTAAAAAGGCATTGGAGTTCGTGCCATCTGAAATGATCACTGATTTATCGGAATTACGCGAAGGTGATCATATAAGTTTAGCAAGCTAGGTGTATACGCCCATCATGCTATTGTCTCAAAACTTGACAAAAAAGCAGGAACAATCACACTTATTCACTTTACTGGTGATGGCAATATCAATACCAAACTCTACAACAAAGCATCGATAAAAGAGAATACGAGGACGTTTAGTTTAAATGATGGTGCTGCTCTTGTTAAATATAACGAATATACACCTCATTTGAAACGATTTCCACGACATGCAACTGTCGCTGTTGCCCAGTACTTTAAAGATAATCCTGATGTCGGTCATAATTACAATCTACTGATGAACAATTGTGAGCATCTAGCTTTCTCGTGCACTTTGGGATATGCAATAAGTTTTCAACAAATGAAGCCACTTATTATTGCTTGTTTGGCCCTGCAATGTGTTACCACAAATGCTCTCGACTTTTTGATGGAATTTCTGCTGACCAAGCAGGTTGTACGATATAAAGATGGAGACGATTTTGTCACACTTTTGTTAAAGGATAAAGAAGTCAAAATTCGCTTCAACGCCCACAAAACGATATATCAAGATAAAAAAAAAAAATGAATATTTTTTCTTAAAAAATGAAATTTTACTGTGCGATTGATGTGTTATTTTATTCACATAATATTTACATATGTAATATTTATCTAACCAATATAATATTTGAGGTATATTGAAATGTTATAAGCCACATTTGACCACAATCCAGTAATTGCTGCAGATTTCAAAAACTTGTATTCACAAAAAAAGATGTTATAACATTGCGAATGAAACATTTTTTGAACACAGACCAGAGTGGTAGATGTAAACAGCTTATTCAACGCTGAAATCATTTGACATTATGAACACAGTAAAATGGAAAAAAAGCACATAACTAGGTTGTGCATTTTAGATAATTTCTATTTTGAAGTTTCCTTTAAATCAAATATACTTATTTTGGAACATATATAAAATAAAATATTTCTTAAATTGATTTGAATTCTTTTGGGATGATGATAGGAAACATTTTGAGTTAAACTGGGAAGAGTTCATTTAGGTTATAAATGTTTTTCAAGAGGAATATCAACTGTTATCACCATCAGAAATTTGTTGAATACATACCGGTATCTTGTTGTAAGCATATACACAAGTGGCTACTTCACTAACAAATTAATGTGCTAGCCATCTTACAACATGTATACAAGTGGCGGCTTCACTAACAAATTAATGTGTTAGCCTTCGTACAAAATGTATACAAGTGGCTGCTTCACTAACAAATTAATGTGCTAGTCTTATTACAACATGTATTCAAGTCGCTGCTTCACTTACAAATTATCGTGCTAGCCTTCTTACAACATGTATGCAAGGGGCTGCTTCACTAACAAATAAATGTGGTAGCCTTCTTACAACATGTAAACAAGTGGCTGCTTCATTAACACATTAATGTGCTAGCCTTCTTACAACATGTTTACAAGTTGCTGCTTCACTAACAAATAAATAAATGCGCTAACCGTCTTACTCCATGCTGAAACTTAGTAGTTTGAATTCATATTTTTGGGGGAATTTTATCTGTTAATTTTATCTTTTGATACATATTGGTTTATGAATTACAACAGCTGAAGTTTTTTTGAGGTTTGTGAGGTCCAATACACAGTGAAAATATAACAGTTTTGTAAGATACGTCTGCTTCCTTTTCTAGTCAACATTGATTCCGCAACCAACAGCAAAACAGGTATTTATGGAGGAGTCTTCATTATCAATTGCTACAAGCATTTGTACTTTACTTTGTTCTGTTAGCTGTAAAGTAACAAATAATAACTGTAAAAACACAGTGTTAAAGTTTTTTTAGATTAGTGATTACATGTTCAAAAGTTTTTAGGTATCATAATATCTAAATTGCAATATGACATTACTTACATGTAACTTTAACATGTATCTTTATACATAAACTTTATATTTTTCACATGCATGCACTTCTTCACAATCAGTTTTGTTTAAATGCTGGTGCATAGAATATAATGCATTCTGGATAAGAAACTATGTAAAAGTTTGGTTAAACTCCTTCTAATTAGCATGGATTTAGGAGAAACAAATAAAAGAAAACTACTCAAACAACAGAGGAAAAATGTTTTATTTACCTTTGATCACTTTGTAAATTTCAATGCTAATATTCTGACAAACAAGCCACTCGTAGACGTCTTCTAGTGTCAAGTATCTTTCAAATTCTTCTTGTTGACTATTTATATTTCATATATATATTAAAAAAAATGTTCAGAGCACATTTAAAGGTTTTCCACTACACTTCACTAAAGATAACAAAATGTGGGCCTAAATGATAGCTTATAACACTAATACAATGTTTAAGGCACTTTTTAATCAATTAAAGGAGATAATAAGCCGCTTCCGGATAGATCAAAATTACTTCCTGTTTAATCAAAATTACGTCCGGTGTCAAATACTAGCTTACTTAGCTCTGATTTAAAAAAAATATAGGTTCTATATACTTTTGATTTAAATAAGGGAGATAATTTGATTCTTCAGGTTAAAAAAAGGTCACTTCTGGTTAACATTTTCAAGGTCATATGTCTACTTATCTAATGCAAAGGATCCCAAGGCTTTATCACGTACAGACAGGAATCTACATACAGCAACTGTCTAAATCTAAAACGTGTTACCTTTGACCTTGAACTAAATGTCAAGGTCATAAAGCGAGGAACTGAAATTAAATGACCATTAGTCTCTACCATGTATAGAAAAAGGAATTCTATCCTAATACAGCTTATTTTGGGTATAAAAGGGGAGAAAACTTCAATTAAATGTCAAGACACCTTTTTAACTAGAATATGTATGTTACAACATGTCGCAAATATCAGTTCAGTATAAATAGTTAGTCAAAATCTTATACGATTGCTAAAAAGAAGCAATATTAAGCCATACTAACAATAAAGAATGTGACCCTGACCTTTGACCTTGAACCAATTTTCTTTTTGGTGAACAAAGGACCTCAATTCAAAACACCCTAGGTCTCTATCTCTTATGGTTTGCCAGTTACAGTTACAGTTTTCTTATCTGAACTACAGAAATGGAAATAACTCTCATATGGAGTCTCCGGACTGCTTTGGTCAACATTATTCTTAATATCCTATGGATGTAACGAACGAAATGGTAAAAAAATGTCGTTATCTTCAAAGGTTACGGAGGAGATGCACACACACACAAAAAAGCAGTGTTTGGGGAGATAACTCTTACAATAAAACGTGTTCGGTTAAATAGGATCGGTTTATAATCGCAATAACTGTTCGATATCATATGCAAAAATATCTAAAAGTAAAATCACAAAAATACTGAACTCCAAGGAACATTCAAAAAGGAAAGTCCCTGTAAGCAAATGGCAAAATAAAAAGCTCAAACACACCAAACGAATGCCAATGTCTAAGCGACATCTTGCGAAACCGAAAACCACCGTAAAAAATAAATGTGGCGGAAGAAGAAAAATATATAAATAATTAATGAAGAACAATTGAAAGTCTTTCCACCCGAAATGATGTGTTATGATATTAAGATTTTAAAATGTAATTTTCAGTGTCAAATGTAAGCTTACTAAATGCTAATCCTGATAAAATAATGATTCATATACACTTTTGTTTGAAAAAAGGTAGATCATTTGTTACTTCTGGTTTGAAAAATGTCACTCTGGTATTATTTAGTTGTTTAATTGCCATTGATTTAAAAAAAAATAAAATGATTCTTTATACCTTATCATCAAACAAGTACAAACAATTAACTACTTTCGGTTTATTCAAGGTCATGTCAGGTGTTTTTTTAATGGTTTGCCATCTAATGCACACAGTTATATGGCTCTGTGATCTATAAATATGATATTGAAGCAAAGGTCAAAATCTAGAACGTCAAATTCATCTATGACATAAACTAATAAATCAACAGACCCTTGATCTTTATTATATATGGTTAATGAATTATATACCTATATGCACAATTCTTAATGTAAGAGGGGCTAAAACTCCAATTTAATTTCTACGCACCCTTTCAACCAAAATGTATGTCTTATATCATGTCGCAACTAACATTTTAGTTATTTGTCAATATCTTATACAATTTCTGAAAAGAAGTAAAAATAATGTATGTGAGGTTAGCGGCCGGTTCGTTATGCGATATTCGATATTCAATATCCAACTGGCTGCAAGCAGTCGGTTCGATATTCAAATTGAGTTGAAAATCATAAAAAAAATAATATTTGATAACATTGAAAGCATGATTTTCATTGTTAAGAGGAGTGAAAAGATACGTAGGATAACCCCTTCAAGCTGTCGTAAATTCACGTTGTCCTCGAATATAAACCCTTATGTTACATGTAGTTCCAAATTTGTCTTAATTTCATATAGATTGTTATCAATAAGACGAAATTAAAGATGTTGTTCTATATATAATGTTTCTTAAAAGAAAAACAAAAACAAAAACCGATCAGTCTAGAAACATTTAAAAATATAGAAATAGAAATATTTATGGAAAGCCCCAAAAAGTATAGTGAAAACCTACCGGAGACCACTTAATCTTCCTAATATTATACAGACAGTTATCTAATATGTAGATACAAACGTGACCATAAAGAATTCGAGTAAACGTCCTGTCTTCTATGTTTACGGAGGGCCCAAAGTGCAAGTTGGATATTCAAAATATACAGTGAAACCTACCGGAGACCGCTTAAATGATAGTGAGACCCCCCGGTCTTTCAATGTCCATAAAATGTGACGAAATCATAGACTTTGTATATTTAAAAGTTGTATCAAAAGGATTTCCCAGAAAAATGTCATCTGCGATATCTACGGAAGGCTCAGATTGTCACTTTTTATTTAAAAATTGTCAAAATGTCAGAACAAAGGACAATGGTCAATGATGGGACCCCCCTGATCTCTCAATCTTCCTAATACTATTGAGACAGCTAGTTGATATGGAGACCATCTGTATATATACATTGTCTAAAAGTTCATTGAATTTTATAGACATTGAATGACCAGGGGGTCTTATAGTCATTTAAGCGGTCTCCGGTAAATTTTCTCTATATATTTTTTTTATATTAAACTGACACTTTGAGCCCGTTGTAAACATAGACAACAAAACGTTTTCCAAATTCCTTTTGGTTTTGATTCTTTCTGCATAATATTAAGGATATTGAGATATCAGGTGGTCTAGACATCACCCTGTGCCCTTTGACCTGGTTTTTTGACGATCTTTAGCTGAAAAGTGACACTTTAAGTACTCCGTATATATCGTAGATGACATTACTTGGGAAATTCCTTCTTGATACCATCTGTATATATACATTGTCTAAAAGTTTATTGAATTTTATGGACATTGAATGACCAGGAGGGTCTCATCGTCATTTAAGCGGTCTCCGGTAGATTTTCTCTATATATTTTGAATATCAAACTGGCTCTTAAAGCCCTCCGTAAACATAGAAGACAAAATAATTTCAAAATTCCTTTTGGTCTTGATTGTATGGTTATATTATGTATTGACTAACTATATGCATAATATTAAGAATATTGGGAGATCAGGTGGTCTAAAACTCACCCTGTGCCCTTTGACCTGATTTTTTGACGATTTTTAGCTGAAAAGATACACTTTCAGCCAACCGTAGATATTGAAAATGACATTATTTGGGAAATCCTTTTGACACCATCTGTATATATACATGGTCTAAAAGTTCATTGAATTTTATGAACATTGAATGACCAGGTGATCTCACCGTCATTTATACGGTCTCCGGTTACATTTTCTTTATGTATTTTTAATATCAAACTGGCACTTTGAGCCCTCCCTAAACATAGAAGACAAGAAGTTTATCCAAATTCCTTTTAGTCTCGATTGTATCGGTATATTACCTATCTATCTGTATAATATTAGAAAGATCAGAGAAGTCTAAACATAGACCTGTGCCCTTTGACCTGATTTTTGACGCTTTCTAGCTGTAAAGTGACAATTTAAGCCCTCCGTAGATATCCTAGATGACATTATTTTGGGAAATCCTTTGAAACTATCTGTATATATACATTGACTAAAAGTTCATTGAATTTTATGGATGACCAGGGGGTCTCACCGTCATTTAAGCGGTCTCCGGTAAATTTTCTCTGAAAAAAGTTTATCTCAATTCCTTTTGGACTCGATTGTATCTTTGTATTTACTAACTACCTGCATAATAGTAAGACGATTGAGAGATCATATTTTGAGGGGTTTCAGTGTCATTTGAACGGTTTTCTGTATGTTTTCACTATATATTTCTTTTTATTTTGGCTTTCCATAATTATTTCTATTTCTATTTCTAAATATTACTAGAGTGATTGTTTTTTAAGTTTCTAGAAATACCATATATAAAATAACCTCTTCGATCTCGTTTTATGGATAAAAATCTATATTTCAAAAAGACAAATGTGCGATTTTCATTAGGGTTTGTATTTGAGTACAACGAGAATTAAGGATAGTTTGAAAGGGTTAAAAAAATATAAGTATCATGCTTTTAATGTTTTTGAATATTCTAAAATTGATGATTTTCAACTAAATTCGAATATCGAACCGACTGCTAGCAGCCGGTTGGATATTGAATATTGAATAACGAACCGGCTGCTAACTTCACATTCATGTGAAATGTATCCAAAGTCTGAAATTTTGAACATGACCGCGACCTTTAACCTTGACCTCATTTTTTTTTCTTTTTTATAATCAAGGACCTCAAATCTGTAGATCCTAGGTCTCTACCACTCATGGTTTACCAGTTACAAATGCATATCAATTATATTCAATGCATAAGGGGAAATACCTCTCATATGGATTTTATTGAATGCTTCGGTCCAAACCAATCTCAACATTCTGAGGCTATAACAAACAAATTGGTTAAATAATTTTGTCGTTATCTTTAACAGTTGCGAAGGAGTAGCAAACACAAGAAAAACCGTGATCGGGGAGATAACTCTTACAAAGAAAAATATTCAGTTACAAAATATAAGCGTTGTTAGTTTTGAAAGTGCATAAACTGTTCGATAGCATATACCTTATATCAAATTGCAATCTTGCGAAACAACTAACCAACGAAAATAAATTAGGCGTAAGAAAAAAAAATAATCAATAAGTCTTTCCACGGAAAAATTGTACATATAAGGCACTTTAAATAAATAAAGTGAGAAGTCAGATTTAATGACTCTAAATTCGTAGACAAATATTATTAATTTCTCTCCGCTGTAAGTTAACTGATCTTGAAATAGTAGCAAAATCTCGATTTAAATGTTAACATGAAGTAAATGCAATATTGATTTATTAACGGCATTTTCTATAGCACAACTACTGAACATTTTCCTTGAATTGTTTTTCGCCTTCTTGTCATGACACTTTTGCACGAATGTTCACTTTCACATTTCATGGAGGTACTTTCAAAATTTTGGATAAGATTTGTCATTTTTTTTCAAAACATACAAGCTTAAGGCAGAGGCGGATTTAGATGGTTATCCAGGGGGTACGGTTCCCTCTTTTGTGGAAAACATTTGGTTGCGTATTTAAGGAATCACTATAGCATGACTGGAACGGCCCCCTATTGGGCAATCAGTGCCCCCTACTGAATGTTTCTGGGTCTGCCACTGCAGGGCACTGCAATTTTTTCAAATCTCGTTGCAGTCGAAAGTCGTCATGTTTAGGCTTTACACCGACCGTGAGAAAACCTTTGATTGACCCACCCCTTTTTTGCACTTACCTAAGCCCAACTCTTGCTACATAGAGCTTTCTTACTTATAGCCAAACAGACAGAGGTAGCATGTACTATGCTAAGGCTTGACCTAAATTGTCTTTTGAATTTAATTTTCAAAAATATATTTACCCTTAGTTTAAAATAACTAATAGATGCTGTTATATTCTAACTTGGGCAGAAAAAACTTAAAACAATAATAAATACTTACAATTAAAGATTGGTTTCTTGTACGTTGTACTCCTTTCTGTGATATTGACTGACCATACTGCTTCTTTGTGTAAAACGATATGTTTTTGACTCAAGGTTTTTGCGGGATTATAGGATTGATAGATATGATATAAGAACATGTTCCAGTCCTTCCCTTTAATCTCCTATCATGTTTTGAAGATAAACATTTACAGCTAAAAAATATGTGCTCATTTAATGTGTATAGGATTTTCACATTATCCTTAACATATTAAGGAAAAACATGTTAAACAAAGCGTTCAGGGCCTTTACTCAATTTTTCGAGTGTGTTCAAATTGTGTTATTAAATACTTACTCAATTACTGCCCGGTATGCCATTTGCATGTAGGGCAGCAACAAAGGTTCTCCATTTCTGTCTGTCTTTGGCCATCTTTTCTACTGTTTCCAATGTGTTATTCATGGTCTTCAGTTCTCCTTCTACAGTACGTCTCCATGTGTTTTTTGGTCTTCCTCGCTTGCGCCTTCCTTCTGGAGTCCAATGTTATGCCGTTCTAGTGATTGAATTTCTATCTCTTCTTATCACATGCCCAATCCATTTCCAACGCCTTCTCATTAATATTGTACCCATGCTATCTTGATGACACTGTCTTAGAAGATCTTAATTGGCCATCTTTTCTACTGTTTCCAATGTGTTATTCATGGTCTTCAGTTCTCCTTCTACAGTACGTCTCCATGTGTTTTTTGGTCTTCCTCGCTTGCGCCTTCCTTCTGGAGTCCAATGTTATGCCGTTCTAGTGATTGATATTTTGTTTGGCCAGAAAATGCGCAGGATTCTTCTTAAGCCTTTGGTATGATAAACTGACAGTTTGTTTAGATAGACTTCTGTCATCCTTCAGCATTCTGATCCGTATAACAGAGTAGATAAGACACAACTCTGGTACAGTTTTAGTTTGGTCCGCTTACTGTACTATGATGATTTCCATACATTGTTTAGTGATCTGAATATATTTCTGGCTTTATTTAATCTGTTCATGATGTCATTCCAGCACCTCCATCTTTTCTTGTTGTACTTCCTAATGTATGTAAATGTTTCTGTGATGGGAAGATCTTTTCCATCTACTAGGATAGGAGTTGGGTTATTGATGTTAAGGGTCATGACTTCTGTTTTCGTTTGGCTGATTTTAAGTCCAACTTGGCTGGCAAAAATATTAAGGCGGTTGGTCTTTTCTTGTAAATGGTGGTGGGTATGTGATAAAAGAGCCAGATCATCAGCAAAATTAAGATCTTCTAATGGTGATGAAATGTTCCATCTTATTACTCTTGGAGCAGCTTCTGTTGTTTTTCTCATTACCCAGTCTATGACCAAATTGAAAAGAAGAGCAGACATCACATATCCTTGTCTAACTCCTGTTTTTACCTCAAACTAGATGTTGCTATGCCCTACACTGCAAGTGAAATTGTTGTAGAAACTTTTGATAAGCTCGAATATTTCTTTTGGAATTCCATATGCTCTAAGTATTCACCACAAGCTCTTTCTGTTGATACTGTCAAAAGCATTCTGGAAATCCACAAAGTTGATGTAAAGCTGCCTTTGCCATTCTGTACATTGTTTGATGATGTTGCGTAAAGCAAAGATTTGATCAATGCATCCTCTACCTTTACGAAATCCTGCTTGCTCCTCTCTTAGCTGTTTATCAACTGCATCTATTATTCTTTGGATAATACTTTTGGCCATGATTTTACTTGGCATTGACAAGAGGGTTATACCTCGCCAGTTGTTGCAGTCACTTAGAGCTCCCTTCTTGGCTAACTTTATTATTATGCCTTTTGTCCAATCGTCAGGTATTTTTTTCTTTCCATATTGATGTAAATAGTGATTGAAGAATTTCGGCTGCAAGTTCTGGGTCGGCTTTGAAAAGTTCTGCATTCAGATTGTCCTGCCCTGGTGATTTTCCATTTTTTAACGATTGTATTGCTGTTATTATTTCCTGTCTGTATGGTAAGTTGATATCTATTTCCAAATCTTGAACTGCCTCAATTATTATTGCTTCGTCATCTGGAGGTGGTGTGTTATGTACTTCTTTAAAGTGTTCTGCCCATCTGGCTTTTTGCTCGTCTTCTGTTGTCAATAGCCTTCCATTTTTGTCTTTTATATGGACATCATTATTGCTACGAAATGTGCCACCGATTTCTCTTGTTATCTAATAATTTTTTCCTGTTCACCCTTTTCTGCTGCTTCTTCAGCTTGTTTAGCAAGGTCTTCCATGTAAGTTCTTTTGTCTGCACTAGCCAATCGCTTAACATTTTTGTCTAGTACTCTGTAGCTTGCTTTGAGTCTTTCTTGTAGCCTTTCAGATTTTGTGTCTAGTATCTTCTTGTTTATATGACGTCTTTCTTCTATAACCTTCCAAGTACCTGGTGTTATCCATTTCTTCATCATCTTTTTACCATGTTTAAAACCCAGACAGTCCTCGCTAGTTGTTTCGTATATTGTTCTTATTAGATCCCATTTTGAGTTGATTTCTGTTGTTTCTGCTGGGATCATGTCAGGATTATCTGTCAAAGCTTGAAACTTATTCTTCAATTGAAGGATGAATGCATTCTTTACTTTATGATCTTGTAATCTTTTGATATCATAACGTGTAGGGACAAGTGTTTTACGTCCTGTACTCCTCAATTTCATCTTAATATTTGCAGTAACAAGGTGATGGTCACTACCAACATCTGCTCCCCTCTGAACTTTAACATCTAGTAATGAACGTCTCCAAGTACCATTTATCATAAGGTGGTCAATTTGATTCTTATCCCTTCCATTCGGAGAACACCATGTTAATTTATGTATATCTTGATGTGGAAAG
Organism: Mytilus californianus; assembly: GCF_021869535.1. NCBI lineage: Eukaryota > Metazoa > Mollusca > Bivalvia > Mytilida > Mytilidae > Mytilus > Mytilus californianus. The sequence goes on from NW_026262626.1 coordinate 17,274,514, forward strand.
AGTGTTCCTCCTACTACCAGGTTGTAAGCTGCACATTATTCTACTAGTCTTTCTCCATTATCATTTATAGTATCACATCCATGTTAACCTAATATTCTGTCCATATCAGTGTTGTTGTTTCCCACTTTGGCATTCAAATCACCACCAGAAGATCATGGAGTGGTACCAATCTCACTTCTGCTTGAAGTTGTTCATAAAAGTTGTCTTTCACAGCTTCATCACTGTCATTTGTTGGTTAGATGATGATCGTTAACCTTGGAAGGTAATTTATCTATGAGAAAGAAAACTCCAAAATAAAACGGGCAGATAATGGTTCGTCAGCCTTGGTCGGCAACTTATCTAAAGGAAGGAAACCTCGACAAAATATCCCTGGCCCTGCATAGCACTGTACAATAGTCATGTTGGTGTGCACTCCTTTCAATTTTGCTGTTATCAATCTACTATTAACAGGTTTCCATTCAATAAGTCCCTTCTCAGTGCCTTTCTTGAGGATGATGGCTACTCCTTCAAAATGATGGTTGTCATCTCTGCCTAAGTAAAGAACTGTTTTTCCTGTGTCTGTCCTTATTTTACCAGAACCTGTCCATCTACTTTCACTAACTCCTAAAATGTGCAAGTTATATCGCCTCATTTCTGATGTGACCTGTGCAAGTTACCCAGTTTCATACATAGTACGTACATTCCTGAATCCTATTCTGGTTTTTGCTGTAGCGCTTAGCACTTCATTCCTGCCAGCAGCTTCCTTGCGGCTTTCACAACTGGCAATCATTCTATTTTCTTGAAGGCCTATTCGCACAGCGGTTGTGTTTGATTCCTTTGTTGCTGTTTCCGTAACTTTAATCTTTTTACAGGATAGAGTTGTTGGCCCTATGCCGAATCCCCTACTTGGAGGGCCAGGGATTTTTTGTCGAGGTTTCCTTCCTTTAGATAAGTTGCCGACCAAGGCTGACGAACCATTATCTGCCCGTTTTTATTTTGGAGTTTTCTTTCTCCTAGATAAATTACCTTCCAAGGTTAACGATCATCATCTAACCGGCTATTTACCCATAGTTGGGGCAAGGTTGATGAGAGTTTGGGCGTTTCCACACATCGGTGGGCCTACACATCATTAGGGCCCTTGCTGCTCCGAGATCCCGTACAGTGAAGCCTGAGATACTAGATCCCAGTTATCATGCGCTGTCGCGGGGAGGCACTGTAGAAGTCTTGACAGTGTAGAGGCTATGTACTGGCAGGAGAGGCTTACTCACTCGGCTCTCTCTTCGCTCACATATGTAGGCTAGCCAGCGGAAGCTGCTTTTCATAAAAAAAAACCAACCACACTAGACGCATACTACTGCCCTGTGGAACAACTACTAGCGCACTGTTATTAAATAGATTGATAATATTATTTGAATTTCAAAATTTGAGTCTGGTCTTATATGTCTTTTATCAAAACAATTTTTAATCATCAATAGTTTCGGCTTATAAGATATTCGTTCATCGTTCTATTAATAGTGCTAAGTTTCATATGTCATGATGCAAACATCCTTTAAGAATAATAATATCATTCAGTTGGCCAAATCAATATTGTTATAACATGGTCATCTGTTTTAAAAAGACGCTGCTAGCAACACATGAATTTATGTTATGAGACACATATTCTATTATAATGATTATCGCTATTTTTCGAAATTTTCCTTGATATTTTTAACTGATCATTTCCTTTCTTAGCACAGTCGGATGATATGATAATTATCGCTAAAAACAAAAGGCGCGCGTGCTCGTTAAAATGACAAACGATAATCTATAGACACCTTAAAATGTTCCTAAAAGTATCTGTAGATATTTAAAAAAAATATTCAAACTACTCATACATTACCCTTTTTCTCATTCCAGTAAATAATTAAAATGCTTTAAAAAAACAGCAGCTAAACAACTTATTAAGATAATGCGCTTATACAAACAACGTAAAAGAACTGAAAGCACGACTTATGTTAATGCAAATCTGGTAACAAAAAAATAGTATGCACACGCACAGTGACAGACATGACATTGTTTTAATAATCATCTTCACCAATAAATAAGGATTGAGTGCTACAAATGCTAATTACAAGAATCAAAACATAAAAATATAAAAAGATCAAATAAAGATTAACATATGTTATTCAGCGTTAATCATGGGTAGAAACAAACTCATCAAAGATACTAACTAGGCTTATAGATAAACTTATCATGGAAACATATGTACTATACCATATTCCAAGCTTTAAATTCACTGGATTTTGGAGAACTCTATTATTTAAATGTAGCAATGTATTCAAAGATTGCAGCTGCAACTCAGGCTTTATAAACTCCACCAATGTCTGTTGAAGTTGTTGAACCTGGGTTATGTCAACTAACGTCTCGTCCTGTATCTTAAATAAGTTCACCGAGGTATATCAAGACCTTATTGATTTATATTCCGTATCAAGTTAACAAGTAATACATGACGGTCTTGAAGTATAGATTTTACATGTGGGTATTGACGTTGTTTATCATCTTAATTGCGTGCTATACTGTTCTTTTTATTTGTCTTTCTATATTTTCAATCTGTACTGCTTAGTCCATGTTTGGTTCTATACTGTTGACGTGGCTCGTAATTTATACATCCCACCATTGTACTTAATATGTGATATGGTCTTTTTGTATTCTTTTCTTTCATTTTTTATTATGTACTTTGTTTATACAGGGTTTTTTGTATATAGTGATTAAGGTTATAACACAACAGTGACAGCTGTAACCGAATTTTCGACATGTTTACCTATTATGTGTTAGTTATGCTAACATTGTTACCAATGTAATGAAATTATATGCGACTGTCATACAAGTTAGAAGTTGAGCTAGCTATAACACCAGATTTAATCCACCCTTTTCTTTTATAAAGAAATGCCAGTACCAATTCAGAATATAACAGTTGTTTTCTATTCTTTTGATGTGATTGAATTTTTAATCATGTCATTTGATAAAGAACTTTCCGTTTTAAATTTGCTCGGAGTTAGGTATGTTTGTGATCATCTTTTCATATACAGTTGGATGCAGATCAAGCATTAAATGTAGACGGACGGAAAAAGTTAATGCAGCGTTTCATGTGAACGCCGCGTTAACCCTGAGTTAACTTCTAAAGTTCAGTAGACATAAAAAGAAAACGGGCGTTAACTTTCGCGTTTACTTCTTCTATTTTTGTAAATAGTAAACGCACGTTTACTGTTTATAGTAAACGCGCGTTAACTCAGATTGTCATCGTATCCTTGAAACACTGACCTTACATATCACATGATAAGGTACATCAACATGACCAACTGTCCATTTTCGATTGACATATTGACGATTCCTGTAAATAATATAATTGAATTGTTACAGTTTTAAATACATATACGGAAATTATATATATTAAAGTCATTTTAACAAAACAATTGTACACGAAGTTTTTTTTTAATTTACACAATACATAACGTGAAAAGTCAAAGCGCGTTTAATTTTAAGTGCAGGTAAAAATAAACTTGTGAAATGTGAAGTAAACGCCGGATTACAACTGACTTAACGTGCGTGTTCTCGGTTACATAATACATTTCAATTTTGATTGCGTAAACGTAATTATAGTAAATGTGCGTTTACTAGTTAACGCAAAAATTGATGTTGACCAACGAAATTTGTGCACGCGGCGTTTACTTTATGTAATGCTTGGTCTGCACCAAACTGTACTACAAATAACGATGCTATCGTCGGTAGTTATTGAGATGCGCTAGAAAAATATTCACTCGTGTTTAGATAACATCGGAATGTGTATACTTTGTAAATTAACATTTAGGAATTTGAAAATTAAGAATTATGATATTCATATTTCAACTTCAAATTGCTTTTGTCTTAATCTCAAAATTATCAACAATTAAAAACTAGAAAACAATGCAGTCGAAAACTGATAAAGCGCTATATTGTTCCTTTCGATAAAACGGCGCATGATGGTGAACACTGATAACATAAGTCATACTTATGGCATTTTAGTCTTTAATGATTTTTAAACTATGTGTTTCGGAGTTTAGTTTGACGTCCATTTTTACTGAACAAGTACACATGTTTGTATAGGGGCAAACTAACTCCTGCATCTGGGTGCAGGATGTTTCGATCTGCTGAAGACCCATTGGTGGTCTTCGGCAGTTTTCTTCTCTTTAGTCGGGTTGTTGTCTCTTTAACATGATCCGTTTTTTCATTCTCAATTTTATTATTGTCTTAGTTGGCAATACGACTTCAATCTATTTTGAAAATAAATATCGATTGAATTTTGAATTTTTTACCAAAGATATCCACAAATATTCCCGTGCAATGCAATATGTTTTTTAGACGAATACAGGAACATCTATACTGCTGACAAAAACCTAACAAATTATAAAATACAATTTACCAACATTATTAAATTGATATGAATCTAACCGCTCGAAAAGATCAAGAAGCAACAAGGGCAATCGTTTAAACAATTTCAAAATTACGTAAAAATTATCAAACTGTCTTGGATTAAACGAATTTAGACAACTTATTCCCTTGGTCTAGATGACAATATACTTGGGCAACAGAACTTACCTAAAACTTCATTTTTCGGTAGTATGAATATGATTAATAATAGACAACATAATAATAGGTCTCATGGCAAATGTATCAATCGAAATAAAAAAATTAGATATCTTACACTTGATAATCTCCCACTTATATTTGAAACCAATGGTAGACATCAATAATTATGTAAACAAGGTCAATTACCAACCAGTAAATTACATGATATTTTCAAGGAATGTAACATAATACTCTTTCTTCTGCCCACTATATGAATATTCGCGTGCAATTACAGCTTGTTGCCACCATAGGCTGTTCCCGATAAACCTGAGGATCATACACGGTTTTATCAACTTATCGAGTATATATATTTAATGACTCTCCCTAACAAAACTTCATATCTCCCTATATACACAGAACCACTTAATATTTAGTACACATATAAATAGAAATACAGCAGAAGTTTAATTTTATAATTATACATCAGTTACATCAGACGCCAATGTAGAAAATAACACTCTTCTAACTTGAAAATGTAAATCGTCGAAGTCTAGATATGATCCGTATGACCATGTTATTACGGAAAAAACTCAATATCGTCCTCCGTCTAAAAAAGAACGGAAACAGTGTTATCAGGTCACAGAGACGCTGTTCCTCGTATTGTTAGGATTAGTGTTTATAGGAAAACTCTGATAAAGATCTATTTTTAAATAAATGTTTGAATATTGTGAATATTCGAATATCACATTTTAAAAATATTTCAGAAATAAATAAAAAAGTACATAATTCGCTTCTTTCGAGAACAAGAACTAAATCGGTTTGTGTAATTAGTACCGACAGACAAAGCAGCCAACAATGTGGTGGTTGTATGCCGCAACTACCACACGGGCGTTCTTCAGAATGAAATTTTAATTCATCTACATTTAAGTCTATGTGCTCTACAGAGAGTCATATAGTAAACAAACATCATAACCACATCACAATGTAATGCCTCTTCTAAACTTTTGAAAGTTCCTACCATGTATTGATTACCTAAACTACACAAAAAGGTAAAATATAGATTCATCTCGGCCCCTAGAAAGTGTTCTAAAACTAAATGCTTTCAACTAGTTCCTTAACTTCTAACTTAGAACTTATCCTTAATTTTTTAAATGAAATATATTAGAATAGTAGAATTAACAATTGTTGGAAAGATACAAAGTGTTTGGAAATAATTTACATGCTTTTGGTGGTCCTTTTGCTTCTGTTGGCAGTTTTGACTTTTCAAGTCTTTACACTACACTCCCACTCAATCATATCTAACAAATGTTTTCCTATTTAGTTAAACGGTCGGTTTGTAAATCTGCGGCTCACTTATAGCTTCCTTCTCTTATGAGAAAGGTAAATATGTTAGATATACTTCCTGGAGGTGTGATGAGATGATTGTAGCAGTTAATTTTCTTCAAACTCAGTTACGGCCCATCTGATTTTAAATGATAAATTTAACAATACCTACCGTTATCTTGGTGATGTTTTTTTCTCGTTAAAAAATCAAGAATTTTCTAAATATGCTATCCAAAGGAACTTAATTTAAGTAAATAAAATGTAAGCGGTTATAACTGTCTTTTCTTTTCTAGATTTTGATATTTCAGTTTTACACGTGAAACTCCACACTAAAGTTTACGACAAAGGTACAATTTTTCGTTCCCTTTTCTTAATTTTCCATTTTTGGTAGGTTATGTTCCTTTTGCACCATCTTACGGTGTTTATATATCACAACTCGTTCGCTATGCTCGTGGTGTCTGTTGTGACGTTTTTTTTATTTAAGTTATAGATAATGGATATTTTAAGGTTTTTCGTGTCGTGGAACACACCGAGGGGTGTAGGGAGGTCTTTCTTTGGGCAATCATGACACCCCGAGGTGTATTCTACGACAAGAAAAACCTTAAAATATGCATTATCTGACTCATATACCGTCAAAAAAAAATATTGATAAAGATTTGCAAACTTTAGCATCCTATTTTACCAACCACACTTAAGTGGGATATTCCTTTCTAATGCGTTCAGGTTTTAATACGCCATACGGCTCATGTAGAATGTGAAATAAAACTTACTTATTAATCTTGTTATCCATACACAATAAAAAATATTACTGTAACTGCACGAAGTAAGACACAAATGAATTGTTACTATCCGACAACGGTGTATGGAAAATACAAGACACTTTGTAAGTAAGTTATTGTACCAACTTAGTTTATGGAAAAGGAGTGGCTGCTATGTTGTTGTTTTTTGTTTCTATTTGTTATGACATTTCTATCGCGGAAAAGTGATTATTTTTTCAACAATTTAATTTTAATTGATTCGAATGAAATATTCAGAATGATTTTCTTTTCAATTGCAATACATTTTTTTAACAGATAATAAGGATATAATTTTATACCCACCACCACCCGACCCCATGTTGATTTACGATGATGTTATTCAGTAGAATATAAGAATATTTTATAAGCTGATCATTTGGTAGACTAAAAGGTATGCATACATGTAAAAAAGGTTAAGAACTGACACGAAGGGAGCACGAAATCGTGATACAATGTACATGTAACACGAAAACGAATATCAATACATGAAGGTCACAGTATGTTTTCCTATTCAGTGTGAAACAATAAGATTTTCAAAATCTTACACACGAATATGGTAAATCTGGCTTTTTCTTAATGCGTTATGAAAGTTTTACATTAAAATTCATCTCACATAATTATATGATAATGTCTCTGTATTGTAGCGAAAACTTTACAAAACTTCACATTATTTGTTTCTGTATCTAAAATTAAATTGCGGGCAATGACGCTTTTTTTACACCTATCATAGATTGAATTAAAAAAAAAAATCTCAAATCGGCAACAAGAAACTATGAGACGAATATGATTTATAGGTAAATTATAGTGTGCATTTCTATCAAGGAAAATAATGACCTCACACAGGTCATTATTTTATACCTTGGAGCATATTTCATTGAAACATGATATCGTCCGGGTTGATTCTTCAAAAGAATGACCTACCGTTCTGAAAGAAAATAACTCCATATAGGTATATAAATGAACGTAATCTATGTATTACTGGTAAATTATTGAGTCAGGGATTTCGTTTCCATAAATTACTTGAAAACATTTTCCAAACGGGATAGGATATCCTCATTTTTACGAAGATGTTGTTTACTGTGCCCAGAAATTTAGAAACGATCCTGGTAAACTTATCGATCTTTTAAATAAACTTAATCCAAAAGATAACTAATTAAACTCTGTTATAAATCTTTGAATATATTTGTTATTAATATAAATATTGATTTTGTTATTAATAAATTAAAATGCTATTGTTATATACATAATGGTATTATAATTATGTCTTTATCGTTCCGATGATCCTTGATGATATGTGCATTAAAGTATTAACGAAAAGAGCCGGAAATTAAACAAAACAAAATTTTTTGAGAGATTATAAGGTGACAAAAAAAAAACCATTGAAGGGTATCCCATTAAAGGGCTTAATACAAAAATTTGACCGAAGAATTTTTTTACGAGAAAACTTATGATTTAAAAACAGTATTTCACATTTGAGAGGAAAAATATATTATTGCGATACTGAATGCAAATTTTGATGGGTAATTTGTACCTGTTTATATTCCGGAAATCTCATATCCGTCAATCAGCTCCATCAGTTATTTTTTCCTAAACAATGAATTTGATAGTTTCGATGTGATTATGTACATTTTCCTTGATTAGGTAATTGATTTTGAGTTCTTTGAAGTGTGATTTAATTAGGTCTTTCCACTTTTCCGTGGAAAGAACTATTGCTTTTGTTCTGATTATTAGGTCTTTCCACCTTTCCTTGGAAAAATCTTGTGATTTTGTTCTGATTATTAGGTCCTTCCACCTTTCCGTGAAAAGACCTTTTGATTTTGTTCTGATTATTATTAAGGTCTTTCCTTTTTCAACAAACGTGTTTTAAAATTACACAAGATCAATAAAATCCAAAGCATGCACTGCTCGTAAAATGTGATCAAAATGTCAATTACCTACAAGAAATACATTGTGTAAATTCCGTCGCTATACATGTTGTCTGTTTAACGTCCCCACCTAAAAAGAAATAAAAAATACTAAGTTTTCGCTATTATAAACCCGCGTCACGTGGTGTCTCATCAATCTGGCGCGATAGACGCGCGCGAGACCTGAAATAGAATAAAAACTTTCCAAACGAAATATAGAAACTTAACCAACACACTAATATGGACCCTTTAAAGAAAGAAAGAAAGAAAGAAACAAACAAACAAACACACATACACATATCAATCAATCATGTTTCAGAAGGGGGAAAGACCGTTTACAATTGCTTTTTAAAGCAATTGCTTTATATTTATTATTTTTTTTCTTCCGCCTACTTTTTTTTCCTTCCGCCTACTTTTTTTTCCTTTGCTGTTTTTTTTATAGTTTCGCAAAATGTTGCTTAGACATATGGTATATGATATTGAACAGTTAATACGCTTTGGAAATTTACACCGCGTAACCAAAACTTTTCCTTGTAAGAGTTACCTCCCGTAACACTGTTTTTCTTGTTATTTCTTATATGTCGCAACCGTATAAGAAACCGACAAATTTATTTGACCAAATTGCTCGATAAATCCTCAGGATGATTTGATTTTGATTGAAACCGTATAGAGATTCCATATGAGAGTTATCTCCCCTTTTGTATTTGATATATGTGAAATGTATTTGTAGCTGGCAAACGATTAGTGATAGAGACCTAGGATCTTTTTATTTGAGGTCATTGGTCCATAAAAATGAAAATGAGGTCAAGGTCAAAGGTCAAGGTCATGTTCAAAATTTCGATTTTGCCTTTTTATCACTTATTTTCAGAAATCTCATAAGATATCGACAAGTTTTTTTAACAGAATTATTAGTTGCGACATGTCGTAACACGTAAATTTGAGTTAAAAGGGTACGGAGACATTTAATGGGAGTTTTCTCCCCTATTATATTTAAAATTACACGTATGGTGAAAAAACTCATTGATCATATATAATTAAGACCTAGGGTCTTTTGTTTTGAGGGCCTTGGTTTATGACCTTGACATTGAGCTCAAGGTGATAGGTAAATTTAACGTTCTAGATTTTGACCTTTGCTTTTACCTCATATGTATACATGATAAAGCCATGGGACTTGTTGCATCAGCTGCAAGCCATTTGACTTTGAAAAACCCAACCGGAATTGACCTTTGGTTAACTGGAAGTAGCTACTTTTTGTACTAAATTAATGTAAAAGTTTATAGAACCATATATTTTCGGAATCAGTGTCAAGTAAACTATCAAACAATACCAGAAGTGACATTATTCAAACCGGAAGAAAAAAATTCTCTCCCTTATTTATATTTTTTTGTATAGAAACCATATATTTTTGGAATCAGCGTACAATAAGCTGTCATTTGACGCTGGAACTGACCTTTATAACTAAATTTTAATATTTTCATATCAAAATAGATCCTTACTGGTGGAAAGACCTTCAATTGTTCTCTGAACAATTGGTTTTATATAATTATTATTATTTTTTTTCTTCCGCCTACTTTTTTTCCTTCGCTGTTTTTTTTTTATAGTTTCGCAAGATGTTGCTTAGACATATGGTATATGATATTGAACAGTTAATACGCTTTTGAAACTGACACCGCGTAACCAAAGACTTTTCCATGAACGAGTAACCTCCCGTAACACTGTTTTTCTTGTTATTTCTTATACGTCGCAACCGTATAAGAAAGCGATAAATTTATTTGACCAAATTGCTCGTTATATCCTACGGATGAATTGATTAATTTTGACCGAAGCCGTATAGAGATTCCATATGAGAGTGATCTCCCCTTTTGTATTTGATATATGTGAAATGTATTTGTAGCTGGCAAACCATTAATGATAGAGACCTAGGATCTTTTGACTTTAGGTCATTTGTCCATAAAAATGAAAATGAGGTCAAGGTCAAAGGTCAAGGTCATGTTCAAAATTTTGATTTTGCCTTTTTATCTCTTAATTTCAGAAATCTTATAAGATATCGACAAGTTTTTTTGACAGAATTGTAAGTTGCAAAATGTCGTAACACCTAAATTTAAGTTGAAAGGGTACGGAGACATTTAATGGGAGTTGTCTCCCCTATTATATTTTAAATTACACGTACGGTGATATAACTCATTTATCATATATAATTTAGACCTAGGATATTTTGTTTTGAGGTCCTTGGTTTATGACCTTGACATTGAGCTCAAGATGATATGAAAATTTAACGTTCGAGATAGTGACCTTTGCTTTTACCTCATATGTATACATGATAAAGCCATGGGACTTGTTGCATTAGACTGCAAGCCATTTGACTTTGAAAAACCCAACCGGAAGTGACCTTTGGTAAACTGGAAGTAGCTACTTTTTGTACTAAATTAATGTAAAAGTTTTTAGAACCATATATTTTCGAAATCAGTGTCAAGTAAACTATCAAACAATACCAGAAGTGACATTTTTCAAACCGGAAGTAAAAAATTATCTCCCTTTTTTATAATTGTTTGTATAGAAACCATATATTTTTGCAATCAGCGTACAATAACCTGTCATTTGACTCTGGAATGGACCTTTAAAACCAAATTTTAATATTTTCATATGAAAATAGATCCTTACTGGTGGAAAGACCTTCAATTGTTCTCTGAACAATTGGTTTTTAATAATTATTATTATTTTTTTTTTCTTCCGCCTACTTTTTTTCCTGCGCTGTTTTTTGTTTTTGTTTCGCAAGATGTTGCTTAGACATATGGTATATGATATCGAACAGTTAATACGTTTTTGAAACTGACACCGCGTAACCAAAGACTTTTCCATGAAAGAGTTACCTCCCGTAACACTGTTTTTCTTGTTATTTCTTATACGTCGCAACCGTATAAGAAACCGATAAATTTATTTTACCAAATTGCTCGTTATATCCTACTGATGATTTGATTAATTTTGACCGAAGCCGTATAGAGATTCCATATGAGAGTTATCTCCCCTTTTGTATTTGATATATGTGAAATATATTTGTAGCTGGCAAACCATTAGTGATAGAGACCTAGGATCTTTTGATTTTAGGTCATTGGTCCATTAAAATGAAAATGAGGTCAAGGTCAAAGGTCAAGGTCATGTTCAAAATTTTGATCTTGCCTTTTTATCACTTATATTCAGAAATCTTATAAGATATCGACAAGTTTTTTTTACAGAATTGTTAGTTGCGTCATGTCGTAAAACGTAAATTTGAGTTGACAGGATACGGAGACATTTAATGGGAGTTTTCTCCCCTATTATATTAAGAATTACACGTATGGTGATATAACTCATTTATCATATATAATTTAGACCTAGGGTCTTTTGTTTGGAGGTCCTTGGTTTATGACCTTGACATTGAGCTCAAGGTGATATGTAAATTTAACCAAAACCGGAAGTGACCTTTGGTAAACTGGAAGTAGCTTTTTTTGTACTTAATTAATGTAAAAGTTAATAGAACCATATATTTTCGGAATCAGTGTCAAGTAAACTATCAAACAATACCAGAAGTGACATTTTTCAAACGGAAGTAAAAAAATTATCTCCCTTATTTATATTTGTTTGTATAGAAACCATATATTTTTGGAAACAGCGTACAATAAGCTGTAATTTGACGCTGGAATTGACGTTAAAAACCAAATTTTAATATTTTCATATCAAAATAGATTCTTACTGGTGGAAAGACCTTCAATTGTTCCCTTTTTTTTTCTTCTGCCTAATTTTTTTCTTCGCTGTTTTGTTGTTTCGCAAGATGTTTCTTAGATATTTGGAATATGATATCAAACAGTTATTACGCCTTTGAAACTGACACTGCGTAACCGAATACTTTTCCATTTGAAAGTTATCTCCCCGAACACTGTTTTTCTTGTTATTTCTAAACATTCCCAGCCGTACAAGAAACCAACAAATTTATTTTTCCAAATTGCTCGTTATATCCTCAGGATGTTTCGTTTAATTTTGACCGAAGCCGTATAGAGATTCCATATGTGAGTTATTTCCCCTTTTGTATTTGATATAAGTGAAATGTATATGTAACTGGAAAACCATGTGATAGAGGCCTTAGGTCTTTTGATTTGAGGTCCTTGGTCCAATAAAATGAAAATGAGGTCAAGGTCAAAGGTCAAAGTCATGTTCGAAATATTGAGGTTGGCTTGTTATGACTAGTTTTCAGAAATCTTGTAAACAAAATATTTTTACAGAATTGTTAGTTGCGACATGTCGTAACACATAAATTATAGTTGAAAGGGTACATAGACATTTAATGGGAGTTTACGCCCCTTTTATATCTAATATAAGAAGTATGGTAATATAACTCATTTACAGAATACAGTAGAGGCCTAGAGTCTTTTGATTTGCGACCCTTGTTTCATGACCTTGAAATTGGGGTCAACGTCAAAGTTTGATTTGACGTTCTAGATTTTGACTTTTGCTTTAACTTTTTATTGATACATAATAAACTTAGGGGACTTTGTGCATTAAGTTGCAAGTCATATGACCGTGAAGAAATCAACAGGAAATGACCTTTTGTAAACCAGAAGTAGCCATTTTTTGTACTCATTTAATGTAAAAGTACATAGAACCATATATTTTTGGAATCAGTGTCAAGTAAACTATCAGATGAGACCAAATTTGACATTTTTCAAACCGGAAATAACAACTTATTTCCTTTATTTCAAACAAAAATGTGTAGAAACCATGTATTTATAAATTCAACGTACAATTAGCTATCATTTGGCACTGAAAATTACATTTCTAACCGAGTTCTAATATTTTTAACATCAAAATATATTGAATCGGGTCAAAAGACCTTCAATTGTTCTCTGAACAATTGGTTTTTAATTTTATATAGTAGTTCTTTCGTGTATTGTCTGTGAATGAGTTATATATTTATTAATTATATTTTGACTTTTTATAAAAGTTAACCAAATCTTTCGAATAAGAGTCGGATAATGACTAGTTGTGGAAGTCCTGTAAGTTTTACTTCTTCTAATCAAAAAAGGATAAAGAATGATTTTGCGTGGAAAAAATACATTGTATGCCAATGGTAAACTACATGTTTTTGTGTAAAAAAAAACCTTTTAAAAGGACAGAAAAGTACACAATCGAGTCGCAAGAACGTGTTGACAGTCTTTTGAGGTGCGCTAATGTGAGTAATCATTCGTCCTTGGGAAAGATAATCGCGAGTACAGATTTATTTTCAAAGGCAGTCTACCTCTCAGCAAGCATTTCCATGTACTTATTGAAGTCAACACCTGTGTAATCAGGTATAATAGGTACTGAAGATATATAATATAAACTTGCTTTCAATGCGTTGATAACGATTGTTAATGATGATCTGTTCTTCCATAGAAAAGCCTTTCTCATGTAGCACATCATTGACATATACCGATCACTTTTACCCAAGAATGTCTCTGATACTAACCCAACTGCCAAATTCAGGAACAAACTAATTACTTTTTATGGCACATTATAATTCAGACACAGCGGGGACAAGGGATGTCAAATATAGGTTATAGTTCTAAGCTTACCTGCTGCAAAAAAATGAAGTCTATGTTAAAACTTTCAGACTTACACGAATGTGCGTCTGCAGATATCAATGATACATAAAAAGAAGATCAATTACTTTACTCTGCTGTTAGCGTTCTTAGTCGTGATATTGAAAACCCCGCTATTTCCTCTGATGACTACCTAGTGTCAATAAAGTCTCGTTCTGTGCTTCAAAGGAAAGATGCACAGCATCGCTTCCAAAGTTCATTGTTGGTTAATTTATGAAAAATAACACAAATGCGCTTCTCAACCGTTTGTTGTTCCTAAAGATAAATTCGTAAATGTATGGATATTACAAAATCAATTGTTTCTGTAGCAAAATCAACATTCACCCCATTCCATTTAGGACTGGCCATGCACTTTTATCATGAATATGAAAATATGGGTCACAAACATTAATAGAAACTTTGTATTCACATGGCTTTTGTGTTACCTATTGCTGAGTTTGACCGATTCAAAACGGTATTTTACGTTCCAGATGGCATTGTTTCAAAATACCAAGGGGTATTTGATACAAGAAGGTGCCGACAACATAAGCCTCAAAACGGAGACAATTGTTAGAATTGATACGTTTCTTTCCATGGCATGATCAGTCTTTCGGGATTGTCAATCCACAATTGATTCGAATTTGCGTCAGATGGAAGAGAAGAGAAGCCATGATAGCACGTTTCAGTTGACCGACAGTGCATCATCGTTGGCGGCTTTTTCAATAAACCAAACGTAAGAGAAGTTGCAGATCGTGTTCCGAATGCTCAGCTCAGTTAGAAACGTTTGCCCATCAAGTCATTCCATTTTACACCGGATATAACAACACTCTTTCTGACTTCATGGTTAAATTTTCGGCTGGGAAGACATTATGGATTAACCCCAAAATTTGTCAAGGGATAAATGTCATCAGATTACTTACAAGATAAACTTTATACCTGTGCTTAAAAGCTGTGTTTACTTTGATCAAGCTCTGTCCTGCTAATTAATGTATGTAGCTTTTTAAAGACAATTTATATAAGTGTCTCGGCCGATTTTAAATTACAACATTAGCAAATTTCCATTACATTGTATTTTCCATCACTATATTACTGGTAAATAATAAGCAAGCAGTCATGTAACGCACTTTCATACGCTTATGAACTAAGTTAATATGTACGATGTCTTGAGTAAACAAAATGTTTGCTTGACATTCGCCTAAGTTTGAACAAACAATCTAGCTGTCTTCAACATATTCAAGGATCTTTTTTTCAATAATAAATATGTTGAAGTACTTTAAAAACAAATAACAGACTCTCCCTGTGTACTTTTATATTAGACATGTACATGTGTATGTACTGTACTGAATCGATAGAGGAATAATACATGCAGTGCTACCAATGATTTTGTTATAGTTTTACCAAGTTTTGAGATTAAGAATAAGTTCCTAAAATATGTTAAAATGTGACTTGAATCAAAGATGTCCTCTAAGGTGAGCTCGATTTCGATGAATGAGAACAAGGGTCATTAGGGATTGTAAAGGTTGTTTAGGACTTGATATAAAGTAGAATATGGACACATTGTCACGTCTTTTTATTCATTACTTTTATTGTTTTCATATAATTGCACGCTGAAATTGCTGTAATAGACAAGCAAGCAAAATCAATTTATCAACCTGATACCAAGACGTTATACCTCATTAGAGCTGATGCACGACCTCATCTACCATAGACTGCAATGCAGATTTCTGTATCATATAAGTAGAACAAATCTGATATGAATATGCTGTTTTTGAATAAATATATAAAGCTGTCGTTAAACCGTGCTTTTCAAAAGTTAGATATACAACAGTCGCTTTATGTGTTGTTAAAGACTAATCAGGTGAAATTGTATCACGGTGAACGTTATTTTAATTTTGGAAAGAGTGCATAATTAGATGTTACCTTTTATACATGTGTGGTATCGTTTGCATGTATCTGTTTCTTCCTGATAATAGAACACTGCTGAATCATTAGATAGAAAAATATGACATACTAGTTCCGTCCCGTACTTAGAGATCAAAATATAAGAAATATACTATAGGCTACAAAGGAGACTAACATTCTAACACCATTAATGCTATTGGATTAGAATTAACGGGGTTTTCCTACCCTTATTTCTGTATATTAAACATCTTCGGCCTTCAGTTTACAGAGAAAAAAAGATAAAAATATATTCTGGTTCAAAGCACTTATGTTTTTTTTTCCAGTGGATAACAACAAAATATATTGAGAACCTCTCATACATTATTTATGCTATGTTTTGTTTATGAAATCAGTCTGAAAGAAATCAGATGAATTCTATAATCATGTAAACATAGATTTAAAAAACAACGGTGATATCTTGTCTTTTAAATTTGTTTTTCTGAAATATTTATTCAAATTTTATGTCAAAACTATATGGACACTAAAATAGAAAAAATATGCAGTGATAATAAATGTTCCATGTCTGTATAGCTTTTAAAAACATAAAAAAAGTCTATAACTTCTCGGTATAAAAGCTATGCAGAAGTTAAGGGGAACACAAAGATAATATGATGAAAATTAATAGTTGCATTTTAAACGGATGTATTTCCCAAAGAATTCGAACAGTGTGAACTACAATGTAACTAGATACAAGCTTAATCATTATGACGTGTATACAACTAATTAGCTCGTTATCCAGCGACATTCCCAAGTTATTCTTCATATGTAATTGATAACAAATCATGGAGTTATGTGGCACAATGTATGGCATTAGTTTAGATATTAACCTCATCGCCTAACACCACAATGCCATTTTTGATTCTCCTGCTAACTTGGTAGCCTTGTGTTTTTGAGATGGTTAATTCGATCCAGTGCCAAGTCAAACCAAAAAGCTAAGATTCGTTTTTGATACTTCTCGGCTGCGTATTAAGTTTATACCAGTTTTAACAAATATTTATTGTTAAAAGATAGAGATAACAATGTGTAATAATCCCGACTAGACATACTTCTTTTTGCAGAATTCTACCGGTACATTTTGAGCTTGCACAGCAATTTATGTCTCATCTGATGTTCACTTAGTATTCCGACCGACACCACAGAGTGATCAAAATCTTTAGGAGCAATTAATGAAAAGTTTGTAACGATGGAGTAGGAAAATCTGCATCCGATTCCTATGGAGTAATTATGCTCTGTAGGAATCGGATCCAGGTATTATTTTCCTGCGGCTACCATTTTTGATCATGATACCCGGTTTGTTATGGGTCATGTACAGAACAAAGTATAATTGACGCATATTTGATGGATAATTACTTAAACCTTCCCTCATAAATCGAAGTACAATTTTTGTCATTGATAGCTACTAATGCAAAATGAATAAAAACACATATTGAGTACACATCAATACTCTATTCTCAACGTATATTCAGAACTTCCGCCTAAAAACTCAAATCGAGACTAAGGTCGGTAAATCGAACAAAGATGGAGGCAGAAAAGACAATCAAAGCCAAAGGAAACGATAAGAACTCTTGTGTGCCATTATGCAATGGCAACGGTCGGAGGCACATGTAATTGTCGTTCCACAGGTTCCCCCAAACTGACAACAAAAGAAACCTGTTGATCCAAGCAATAGGAAAAGATCAAGGGCCGATGTTCAACGTAATGATTTTACCATTCGGTGAACATCGCATGTTGTCTTTATTGATGCACATAAGTCATAAGTTAAGGTTCAGTTGAATGATAATGATTGTTTCTACTGCATTCACCACTAATACTGTACACTTTAATTCAGTTTTAAATTTTTAACAGGCAACACATTACTGTTATGACAAATCAGTCAAATGAATACAATACAGTGAATATATATGTACACTCATGCATTAAATAAGGCCGCCATGTACTTGAACTTGACTGGAACTTGTTCTTCAGAACTAGGTGTTTAGGATATGGAATGGTTAAATGTACAGATAGTATAAAAGTCACAGGAATAAGAATTGCAGGGAAGAATATATCACAACAAATGTTTATACATGTAAATATTGTTTGATTTCATTTCATAGAACGTTCTTGAAAATAGAAATGGATCCATGTCAAATCTTAACCTTTGCTAACTGGTTCTTGACCAACCTGTACCATATATTTACCCACTCGTACTTCTACCAACTTCTAACCTGTATTTATTATTATATTTACGTGCATTATATATATATATATATATATATTTAAGAACATCAGTTGTTCGACCTGTTAGTCAAATGCGTTTTGTTAAAATAGACTTTTTCACTTTTTTTGGTCTTTTGGAAATTGTTGTTTGTGCTGTATTTAGACCCCTCTACCAAGAAATTTGTTTTACATGCACACGTATAAAAATTGCGATTTTTATCCAACGCAATCATAGGTTTGAACGTTGTTTTCAATTTAGACTTTTATATATTTTTTCGTTTGGGCTTGTATTATATTTTCCTTCGGGTTTATATGATCCGTTCATCCTATTTCGACTCTTTAAAATTCAAGAGTCTATCCTAAATTGAGGTAAATTATATGGCTTTCCAAATACCGTTTCGATCCTTAACATCACTGAAGAGACATTATTTGTCGAAATCCGGATATGGTGTACAAATTTTTGCACCTCATGTTTGTGGTATACCATCTTTTCCACAAGTTTATTGTTTGCTGGTTGGTATTGAATTTATATTAAGATCCATTTCGTTAGATCTGGTGATCAATTTATTTGGCAATCGCCAATGGCAGTCAGCAGGGTTTAAGAACATCAGTTGTTCGACCTGTTAGTCAAATGCGTTTTGTTAAAATAGACTTTTTCACTTTTTTTGGTCTTTTGGAAATTGTTGTTTGTGCTGTATTTAGACCCCTCTACCAAGAAATTTGTTTTACATGCACACGTATAAAAATTGCGATTTTTATCCAACGCAATCATAGGTTTGAACGTTGTTTTCAATTTAGACTTTTATATATTTTTTCGTTTGGGCTTGTATTATATTTTCCTTCGGGTTTATATGATCCGTTCATCCTATTTCGACTCTTTAAAATTCAAGAGTCTATCCTAAATTGAGGTAAATTATATGGCTTTCCAAATACCGTTGCGATCCCTAACATCAATGAAGAGACATTAATTGTCGAAATCTGGATATGGTGTACAAATTTTTGCACCTCATGTTTGTGGTATACCATCTTTTCCACAAGTTTATTGTTTGCTGGTTGGTATAGAATTTATATTAAGATCCATTTCGTTAGATCTGGTGATCAATTTATTTGGCAATCGCCAATGGCAGTCAGCAGGGTTTAAGAACATCAGTTGTTCGACCTGTTAGTCAAATGCGTTTTGTTAAAATAGACTTTTTCACTTTTTTTGGTCTTTTGGAAATTGTTGTTTGTGCTGTATTTAGACCCCTCTACCAAGAAATTTGTTTTACATGCACACGTATAGAAATTGCGATTTTTATCCAACGCAATCATAGGTTTGAACGTTGTTTTCAATTTAGACTTTTATATATTTTTTCGTTTGGGCTTGTATTATATTTTCCTTCGGGTTTATATGATCCGTTCATCCTATTTCGACTCTTTAAAATTCAAGAGTCTATCCTAAATTGAGGTAAATTATATGGCTTTCCAAATACCGTTGCGATCCCTAACATCACTGAGGAGACATTAATTGTCGAAATCCGGATATGGTGTACACATTTTTGCACCTCATGTTTGTGGTATACCATCTTTTCCACAAGTTTATTGTTTGCTGGTTGGTATTGAATTTATATTAAGATCCATTTCGTTAGATCTGGTGATCAATTTATTTGGCAATCGCCAATGGCAGTCAGCAGGGTTTAAGAACATCAGTTGTTCGACCTGTTAGTCAAATGCGTTTTGTTAAAATAGACTTTTTAACTTTTTTTGGTCTTTTGGAAATTGTTGTTTGTGCTGTATTTAGACCCCTCTACCAAGAAATTTGTTTTACATGCACACGTATAAAAATTGCGATTTTTATCCAACGCAATCATCGGTTTGAACGTTGTTTTCAATTTAGACTTTTATATATTTTTTCGTTTGGGCTTGTATTATATTTTCCTTCGGGTTTATATGATCCGTTCATCCTATTTCGACTCTTTAAAATTCAAGAGTCTATCCTAAATTGAGGTAAATTATATGGCTTTCCAAATACCGTTTCGATCCCTAACATCACTGAAGAGACATTATTTGTCGAAATCCGGATATGGTGTACAAATTTTTGCACCTCATGTTTGTGGTATACCATCTTTTCCACAAGTTTATTGTTTGCTGGTTGGTATTGAATTAATATTAAGATCCATTTCGTTAGATCTGGTGATCAATTTATTTGGCAATCGCCAATGGCAGTCAGCAGGGTTTAAGAACATCAGTTGTTCGACCTGTTAGTCAAATGCGTTTTGTTAAAATAGACTTTTCCCCTTTATTGGTCTTTTGGAAATTGTTGTTTGTGCTGTATTTAGACCCCTCTACCAAGAAATTTGTTTTACATGCACACGTATAAAAATTGCGATTTTTATCCAACGCAATCATAGGTTTGAACGTTGTTTTCAATTAAGACTTTCATATATTTTTTCGTTTGGGCTTGTATTATATTTTCCTTCGGGTTTATATGATCCGTTCATCCTATTTCGACTCTTTAAAATTCAAGAGTCTATCCTAAATTGAGGTAAATTATATGGCTTTCCAAATACCGTTGCGATCCCTAACATCACTGAGGAGACATTAATTGTCGAAATCCGGATATGTTGTACACATTTTTGCACCTCATGTTTGTGGTATACCATCTTTTCCACAAGTTTATTGTTTGCTGGTTGGTATTGAATTTATATTAAGATCCATTTCGTTAGATCTGGTGATCAATTTATTTGGCAATCGCCAATGGCAGTCAGCAGGGTTTAAGAACATCAGTTGTTCGACCTGTTAGTCAAATGCGTTTTGTTAAAATAGACTTTTTCACTTTTTTTGGTCTTTTGGAAATTGTTGTTTGTGCTGTATTTAGACCCCTCTACCAAGAAATTTGTTTTACATGCACACGTATAAAAATTGCGATTTTTATCCAACGCAATCATAGGTTTGAACGTTGTTTTCAATTTAGACTTTTATATATTTTTTCGTTTGGGCTTGTATTATATTTTCCTTCGGGTTTATATGATCCGTTCATCCTATTTAGACTCTTTAAAATTCAAGAGTCTATCCTAAATTGAGGTAAATTATATGGCTTTCCAAATACCGTTGCGATCCCTAACATCACTGAAGAGACATTAATGGTCGAAATCCGGATATGGTGTACAAATTTTTGCACCTCATGTTTGTGGTATACCATCTTTTCCACAAGTTTATTGTTTGTTGGTTGATATTGAATTAATATTAAGATCCATTTCGTTAGATCTGGTGATCAATTTATTTGGTAATCGCCAATGGCAGTCAGCAGGGTTTAAGAACATCAGTTGTTCGACCTGTTAGTCAAATGCGTTTTGTTAAAATAGACTTTTTCACTTTTTTTGGTCTTTTGGAAATTGTTGTTTGTGCTGTATTTAGACCCCTCTACCAAGAAATTTGTTTTACATGCACACGTATAAAAATTGCGATTTTTATCCAACGCAATCATAGGTTTGAACGTTGTTTTCAATTTAGACTTTTATATATTTTTTCGTTTGGGCTTGTATTATATTTTCCTTCGGGTTTATATGATCCGTTCATCCTATTTCGACTCTTTAAAATTCAAGAGTCTATCCTAAATTGAGGTAAATTATATGGCTTTCCAAATACCGTTTCGATCCCTAACATCACTAAAGAGACATTATTTGTCGAAATCCGGATATGGTGTACAAAGTTTTGCACCTCATGTTTGTGGTATACCATCTTTTCCACAAGTTTATTGTTTGCTGGTTGGTATTGAATTAATATTAAGATCCATTTCGTTAGATCTGGTGATCAATTTATTTGGCAATCGCCAATGGCAGTCAGCAGGGTTTAAGAACATCAGTTGTTCGACCTGTTAGTCAAATGCGTTTTGTTAAAATAGACTTTTTTACTTTTTTTGGTCTTTTGGAAATTGTTGTTTGTGCTGTATTTAGACCCCTCTACCAAGAAATTTGTTTTACATGCACACGTATAAAAATTGCGATTTTTATCCAACGCAATCATAGGTTTGAACGTTGTTTTCAATTTAGACTTTTATATATTTTTTCGTTTGGGCTTGTATTATATTTTCCTTCGGGTTTATATGATCCGTTCATCCTATTTCGACTCTTTAAAATTCAAGAGTCTATCCTAAATTGAGGTAAATTATATGGCTTTCCAAATACCGTTGCGATCCCTAACATCACTGAGGAGACATTAATTGTCGAAATCCGGATATGGTGTACACATTTTTGCACCTCATGTTTGTGGTATACCATCTTTTCCACAAGTTTATTGTTTGCTGGTTGGTATTGAATTTATATTAAGATCCATTTCGTTAGATCTGGTGATCAATTTATTTGGCAATCGCCAATGGCAGTCAGCAGGGTTTAAGAACATCAGTTGTTCGACCTGTTAGTCAAATGCGTTTTGTTAAAATAGACTTTTTAACTTTTTTTGGTCTTTTGGAAATTGTTGTTTGTGCTGTATTTAGACCCCTCTACCAAGAAATTTGTTTTACATGCACACGTATAAAAATTGCGATTTTTATCCAACGCAATCATCGGTTTGAACGTTGTTTTCAATTTAGACTTTTATATATTTTTTCGTTTGGGCTTGTATTATATTTTCCTTCGGGTTTATATGATCCGTTCATCCTATTTCGACTCTATAAAATTCAAGAGTCTATCCTAAATTGAGGTAAATTATATGGCTTTCCAAATACCGTTTCGATCCCTAACATCACTGAAGAGACATTATTTGTCGAAATCCGGATATGGTGTACAAATTTTTGCACCTCATGTTTGTGGTATACCATCTTTTCCACAAGTTTATTGTTTGCTGGTTGGTATTGAATTAATATTAAGATCCATTTCGTTAGATCTGGTGATCAATTTATTTGGCAATCGCCAATGGCAGTCAGCAGGGTTTAAGAACATCAGTTGTTCGACCTGTTAGTCAAATGCGTTTTGTTAAAATAGACTTTTTCCCTTTATTGGTCTTTTGGAAATTGTTGTTTGTGCTGTATTTAGACCCCTCTACCAAGAAATTTGTTTTACATGCACACGTATAAAAATTGTGATTTTTATCCAACGCAATCATAGGTTTGAACGTTGTTTTCAATTTAGACTTTTATATATTTTTTCGTTTGGGCTTGTATTATATTTTCCTTCGGGTTTATATGATCCGTTCATCCTATTTCGACTCTTTAAAATTCAAGAGTCTATCCTAAATTGAGGTAAATTATATGGCTTTCCAAATACCGTTGCGATCCCTAACATCACTGAGGAGACATTAATTGTCGAAATCCGGATATGGTGTACACATTTTTGCACCTCATGTTTGTGGTATACCATCTTTTCCACAAGTTTATTGTTTGCTGGTTGGTATTGAATTTATATTAAGATCCATTTCGTTAGATCTGGTGATCAATTTATTTGGCAATCGCCAATGGCAGTCAGCAGCGTTTAAGAACATCAGTTGTTCGACCTGTTAGTCAAATGCGTTTTGTTAAAATAGACTTTTTAACTTTTTTTGGTCTTTTGGAAATTGTTGTTTGTGCTGTATTTAGACCCCTCTACCAAGAAATTTGTTTTACATGCACACGTATAAAAATTGCGATTTTTATCCAACGCAATCATCGGTTTGAACGTTGTTTTCAATTTAGACTTTTATATATTTTTTCGTTTGGGCTTGTATTATATTTTCCTTCGGGTTTATATGATCCGTTCATCCTATTTCGACTCTTTAAAATTCAAGAGTCTATCCTAAATTGAGGTAAATTATATGGCTTTCCAAATACCGTTTCGATCCCTAACATCACTGAAGAGACATTATTTGTCGAAATCCGGATATGGTGTACAAATTTTTGCACCTCATGTTTGTGGTATACCATCTTTTCCACAAGTTTATTGTTTGCTGGTTGGTATTGAATTAATATTAAGATCCATTTCGTTAGATCTGGTGATCAATTTATTTGGCAATCGCCAATGGCAGTCAGCAGGGTTTAAGAACATCAGTTGTTCGACCTGTTAGTCAAATGCGTTTTGTTAAAATAGACTTTTTCCCTTTATTGGTCTTTTGGAAATTGTTGTTTGTGCTGTATTTAGACCCCTCTACCAAGAAATTCGTTTTACATGCACACGTATAAAAATTGCGATTTTTATCCAACGCAATCATAGGTTTGAACGTTGTTTTCAATTTAGACTTTTATATATTTTTTCGTTTGGGCTTGTATTATATTTTCCTTCGGGTTTATATGATCCGTTCATCCTATTTCGACTCTTTAAAATTCAAGAGTCTATCCTAAATTGAGGTAAATTATATGGCTTTCCAAATACCGTTGCGATCCCTAACATCACTGAGGAGACATTAATTGTCGAAATCCGGATACGTTGTACACATTTTTGCACCTCATGTTTGTGGTATACCATCTTTTCCACAAGTTTATTGTTTGCTGGTTGGTATTGAATTTATATTAAGATCCATTTCGTTAGATCTGGTGATCAATTTATTTGGCAATCACCAATGGCAGTCAGCAGGGTTTAAGAACATCAGTTGTTCGACCTGTTAGTCTAATGCGTTTTGTTAAAATAGACTTTTTCACTTTTTTTGGTCTTTTGGAAATTGTTGTTTGTGCTGTATTTAGACCCCTCTACCAAGAAATTTGTTTTACATGCACACGTATAAAAATTGCGATTTTTATCCAACGCAATCATAGGTTTGAACGTTGTTTTCAATTTAGACTTTGATATATTTTTTCGTTTGGGCTTGTATTATATTTTCCTTCGGGTTTAAATGATCCGTTCATCCTATTTCGACTCTTTAAAATTCAAGAGTCTATCCTAAATTGAGGTAAATTATATGGCTTTCCAAATACCGTTGCGATCCCTAACGTCACTGAGGAGACATTAATTGTCGAAATCCGGATATGGTGTACACATTTTTGCACCTCATGTTTGTGGTATACCATCTTTTCCACAAGTTTATTGTTTGCTGGTTGGTATTGAATTAATATTTAGATCCATTTCGTTAGATCTGGTGATCAATTTATTTGGCAATCGCCAATGGCAGTCAGCAGGGTTTAAGAACATCAGTTGTTCGACCTGTTGGTCAAATGCGTTTTGTTAAAATAGACTTTTTCACTTTTTTTGGTCTTTTGGAAATTGTTGTTTGTGCTGTATTTAGACCCCTCTACCAAGAAATTTGTTTTACATGCACACGTATAAAAATTGCGATTTTTATCCAACGCAATCATAGGTTTGAACGTTGTTTTCAATTTAGACTTTTATATATTTTTTCGTTTGGGCTTGTATTATATTTTCCTTCGGGTTGATATGATCCGTTCATCCTATTTCGACTCTTTAAAATTCAAGAGTCTATCCTAAATTGAGGTAAATTATATGGCTTTCCAAATACCGTTGCGATCCCTAACATCACTGAAGAGACATTAATTGTCGAAATCCGGATATGGTGTACAAATTTTTGCACCTCATGTTTGTGTTATACCATATTTTCCACAAGTTTATTGTTTGCTGGTTGGTATTGAATTTATATTAAGATCCATTTCCTTAGATCTGGTGATCAATTTATTTGGCAATCGCCAATGCCAGTCAGCAGGGTTTAAGAACATCAGTTGTTCGACCTGTTCGTCAAATGCGTTTTGTTAAAATAGACTTTTTCACTTTTTTTGGTCTTTTGGAAATTGTTGTTTGTGCTGTATTTAGACCCCTCTACCAAGGAATTTGTTTTACATGCACACGTATAAAAATTGCGATTTTTATCCAACGCAATCATAGGTTTGAACGTTGTTTTCAATTTAGACTTTTATATATTTTTTCGTTTGGGCTTGTATTATATTTTCCTTCGGGTTTATATGATCCGTTCATCCTATTTCGACTCTTTAAAATTCAAGAGTCTATCCTAAATTGAGGTAAATTATATGGCTTTCCAAATACCGTTTCGATCCCTAACATCAATGAAGAGACATTAATTGTCGAAATCCGGATATGGTGTACAAATTTTTGCACCTCATGTTTGTGGTATACCATCTTTTCTACAAGTTTATTGTTTGCTGGTTGGTATTGAATTAATATTAAGATCCATTTCGTTAGATCTGGTGATCAATTTATTTGGCAATCGCCAATGGCAGTCAGCAGGGTTTAAGAACATCAGTTGTTCGACCTGTTAGTCAAATGCGTTTTGTTAAAATAGACTTTTTCACTTTTTTTGGTCTTTTGGAAATTGTTTTTTGTGCTGTATTTAGACCCCTCTACCAAGAAATTTGTTTTACATGCACACGTATAAAAATTGCGATTTTTATCCAACGCAATCATAGGTTTGAACGTTGTTTTCAATTTAGACTTTTATATATTTTTTCGTTTGGGCTTGTATTATATTTTCCTTCGGGTTTATATGATCCGTTCATCCTATTTCGACTCTTTAAAATTCAAGAGTCTATCCTAAATTGAGGTAAATTATATGGCTTTCCAAATACCGTTGCGATCCCTAACATCACTGAAGAGACATTAATTGTCGAAATCCGGATATGGTGTACACATTTTTGCACCTCATGTTTGTGGTATACCATCTTTTCCACAAGTTTATTGTTTGCTGGTTGGTATTGAATTTATAGTAAGATCCATTTCGTTAGATCTGGTGATCAATTTATTTGGCAATCGCCAATGGCAGTCAGCAGGGTTTAAGAACATCAGTTGTTCGACCTGTTCGTCAAATGCGTTTTGTTAAAATAGACTTTTTCACTTTTTTTGGTCTTTTGGAAATTGTTGTTTGTGCTGTATTTAGACCCCTCTACCAAGAAATTTGTTTTACATGCACACGTATAAAAATTGCGATTTTTATCCAACGCAATCATAGGTTTGAACGTTGTTTTCAATTTAGACTTTTATATATTTTTTCGTTTGGGCTTGTATTATATTTTCCTTCGGGTTTATATGATCCGTTCATCCTATTTCGACTCTTTAAAATTCAAGAGTCTATCCTAAATTGAGGTAAATTATATGGCTTTCCAAATACCGTTGCGATCCCTAACATCACTGAAGAGACATTAATTGTCGAAATCCGGATATGGTGTACACATTTTTGCACCTCATGTTTGTGGTATACCATCTTTTCCACAAGTTTATTGTTTGTTGGTTGATATTGAATTAATATTAAGATCCATTTCGTTAGATCTGGTGATCAATTTATTTGGCAATCGCCAATGGCAGTCAGCAGGGTTTAAGAACATCAGTTGTTCGACCTGTTAGTCAAATGCGTTTTGTTAAAATAGACTTTTTCACTTTTTTTGGTCTTTTGGAAATTGTTGTTTGTGCGTTATTTAGACCCCTCTACCAAGAAATTTGTTTTACATGCACACGTATAAAAATTGCGATTTTTATCCAACGCAATCATAGGTTTGAACGTTGTTTTCAAGTTAGACTTTTATATATATATATATATATATATATAGTTGGTACTTCTGTCGTTTAATATTGAAACTTACACATATACACTTTTCTAGGTTTCTAAAAGTTTTATTAGTCATGTGCCCATTAACTAAGTTTCTTTTTATGACGAGGGCAAAAGTTACCAGATGGACATTCAAACTCATATGTAAAAAAAAAAAAACAGACAACACCATGGCTTAAAAAGAAAAAAAGACCAATATAGACAAACAACCATACACTAAAAAGAACATGGAAAACTAAATACTAAATACCGAGCAACATGAACCCCATCAAAAACAGGATTGTAGTTACCATAAAAGAAACATTTCTGTTATCATCTGTGAAAAGGATATTCTATAACAGTCAACCATCTCGTGATGGCGTCCGTAAAACTTACATAGTGATGACTTCCAACTTCACCACTTGTAGCCCTTTGTTAAATATCTTAAACGAAAGTTCATTTGAAAGCCATGGAAAATATTCACAACATTTTAACATGTTTAATTTGAAATGCAAAGGATATATTCCATGATTTTGGTCAGAAATTTTTGTCTCTCATACAAAGTCAACATTAAAATTTTTGGGATGATTGTATCTTTTCAACAAGTTATTCATGGACATTTACATATATTAATGTAACTCAATTACAAAGGAATAATGCATATCAATCATAATAGTTATCAAAGGTACCAGGATTATAAAACTGTTCAATTTCAGATCAATGATCAAACAGTAGTTTGTTCAAGGCATTTTAAACCCACTGCTTTTAACTGGACTCCTGTCAGAAAGACCCTAAAACCTAACATTGTTTCTTCAATATTTTACTGGTCCAACTAAGTAACACCGCGGAACTCTTCAAACACCCAAACCCACAAAAAAGGCAAAGACCAGCATCTGTGGATGAAGATAGGGATGACGCTGCAGATCTAGATTGTGAACTAATTCCAGAGCTTCAAGGTGGAGATCTTAGTCTATGGTAATTATCATATTGTACATATAATGTATGATATAATGTATGTATAATTCTTGTACAATATTTTATGATCTTGGTAATAAAGACAAAAACATATCTGCTGGTCAGATTTTAGATTTATTGTCTATATTTATTTCATTTATATTTAAAGTTTGCTCGCAAATACCATTTAGATATACTAAAAATTATGTATAACAATACCAAATGTCATTTTCATTAATGATTTATAGAATAATTAAAATTTTCAATCTATTTTGTTTATCAGAATTCTGTGATAAATTATGAATAGTTTGATGAGCTGAAAGTAAACACGGCCACACATCATTCTCAAGATGGTTATTCAGTTGTCAAACTGCTTCAGTTATAATCAGTTTCCAATTGTAATTATTTATTTTGAATAAGTTAATTACATCATGTACTGCTGCTGAACAGAAAGATATGGAATAACAAAAAATTTGTTGTTATACAGCTGCTGGTCAGTTGAAGTCATCAATATAATCAATGTATATTATATATATATATATATACATATAGTACTTTCCAATATTCTCTCAAGAAAATTCTCAAACATGTTAATTTTTTTTTCAATTACAAATTTAAAGTATGATAGACTTGATGTGTCACCATCAGAATTTTTTGCAAATTAAGTGGTTGTGTATAGCCATGTTGTATTACATATTGTGTTTCAAATAATATACACCATAAACTAATACAGTACTCATGGTCATTTAGATAAAAAGACATAACCGAAAATAAACATTTTAATTAAATTTTATCTCACCAATTGAATTGAATTGAATATTTATGACAATAACACTGTTGCTTAACATACATTACCGTACATATTATATTTATATATATATATATAATTCTTTTATGTACATGCATGTCAATTGTTTTCCTGTGCATTTGATAAAAAAATTCTTCACTCAGAGTACTAGAACTGGAGAGGACATTACAGGACAAAGAGGAAGAAATACAGCGGCTACAGGAAAAATTACAAATAGAAAGATTTGGCATTTTCAGATTTTCCAAAGATGACTCAATGATTTCATTTTGTACTGGATTTGTATCAATGTCCATGATCACTTCATTTTTTAATTTCATGTTTCTATGAAAAGCTATTATTTTAAATCTGTAGATACTGTTAATGGTACTGTTGGAAGACAAAGAAATATGTTACTCATTGATGAACATTTTATGTTTTAATGTAGATTAAACTGTGGTCTCCTAACTAAAGACTTTGCGGTACAATTTAAGTGTTATATTTCTACAGTTAGTCGTAAGATAATTACTTGGTCTAATTTTTTATATTATGTTTTAGGTAGCTTTAATATATGGCAACACAATGATAAAATTGAAGCTAAACTGCCAGTTGTTTTTAAAATGTTGTATCTAAATACTAGAGTGGTCATTGATTGTACGAAGATAAAAACAGAGAGACCCTCATCTCTTGCACTTGGCTCAAAATGTTACTCTTCTAATTAGAGTTCCCATACATGGGAAGGACTTGTTGGTACTGCATCTCATGGTGTTTCTACTTTTGTTTCTAGTTTATACACTGGTTTTTGTGATTAACTAAGGTTTAGACGGTACAGGTTAAAACTCCACCTTTCCTTATGATCCACGATCAGTTTAGCAGACATGAAGTGGAGGAAACTCAAACTATTGCTAAACTAAGAATTCACACTGAGAGACATATTTGCAGAGTAAATGAATATCATCTCTTTGATACTATAATTCTCTTAAGTATGTGTGGTGCTATCAATCAGCTTTAGACTGTGGCAAACCTGCTGACCTTGTATAAAGGTCCTCAAAATGAAGATTGGCATTTTATGGTATAAAATCCTTAAACAAATATTAATTTTGACAACTTTTTTAAAGACAAATTATAAATAGTTGTTTTCATTGATGATTAAGTTACGAAAGAATAATTGTGCTCTTTTTAGAATTTAGAACAACTTTGAAAAACTCATTTAACAGAGAATATAGTAGACTGTTATAAAATTAAGTGTGTTGTGTTTTTTTTTTTGTAAACCACATATAATAAACAATATTGAATTATATATATATGATTTTTCGTTTGGGCTTGTAATATATTTGACTTCGGGTTTATATGATCCGTTCATTCTTTTTTGACTATATATATATATATATATATGACTGTACTGTGACTGCATCTTACATTAATTTGTAGTATTCAGTATTTGTTTGCAATTCAGACATCGTTAGTTTCCACACGACCTGCACCATTCTGCAGTTGAACAGCTTTTATTAGAGGAGACGTCAGCTCTCACAATTAGGTCTTTTCGACTTGCTGGTCTCCGAAAAGCTAAGACAGGAGGATTGGGAAAGATCTTGGATAATTTTGGGTGCTTGGTGCCAATTGGAACGGATCAAACGTGAAAGGTTAGTAAAAGCGGGATTGTATGTTAAAACAAATGGAACTATATTACTGCACCTATTCTATTTGTACTGTAACAGGTCATTGCGGCTGTTATTGATAGCACGCGCAAACCCCTTATCCCATGTTTTATAACCTCGTTTAATAAAAAATCTGCGAAGTTCCTGTAACCGTTTAATGACAGCCTCATCAGAGGTGCAAATCCGCTTTACTCTCTGAGAGCTTGACTGTACGTTATATATATATATATAAAATGACTGAATAATAGCCAACGATAAATCTTACGGGGCAATGGATCATAGAAATATGATACAGTACGCTACAAAATATAATATATTACCAGTCTAAAAGGGTACACCAGCACGATGTAAAATGAATCAGATCAATCTATTCTGATTATTAAACTAAAGCAATCTTGAATTCAATACAATAATAAAAGTGAAACAGTTTCACCCGAACATCATATGTAGAGACGCTAATAAATTTTTAAAATTCCAAACAAACGACTCAAAGACATGCCTAAAATGAAAATAGTAATTAGAGATATGAACTGGCACAACTCTAAAATTCAAAAATGACGTCAGTTAAGATGTTACAACACCTGCGTGTAAATACATCCCCCCCCCCAAAAAAACAGCACTGATCGATATAAGCGGGTAAAATATGTCAAACGGAGGCTGCGTATTTATCATTCCAAAAAAATAACAGTTTTGTAATGAAAAGGAAAAATAATAGTAAATTTTGGCTAAGGTTAAAAAATTGGACGTGGATGCGTACTTGTACATCCCTACCAAATGAAAAGAACCCTGGTATTTAAACTAGTAAAATTCAATAAATTCCAAAAGAATCCTTAAAACTGTAAGAGTCAAGTAAGGAAGCAGGAGTAACTGGAAACAAATGATGTCAGGAAAATGAGTGATGGTAGGGAACATGAGTGACTCATTCTATGTTTTTTCATTTATGCACTCTGGGGAAACTGTCCTTAGCTTTCTTATCCGAAACCTTTTCCGAGTAAGTCTTTCCCCGTAAGTCGTCATTTGAGATCACCTGGGCAATCCCAAGCTGATCTCAAAAACCTTACAATCACAATCATAGACCACAACGAGGGTTGGTCAAGGGCCGAAAGACTTGCTCGGGAAAGGTTTTGGATAAGAAAGCTAAGGACAGTTTCCCCAGAGGGCATCAATGAAAAAACATAGAATGAGTAACTCATGTTCCCTACCATCACTAATTTTCTTGACATCATTTGTTTCCAGTTACTCCTGCTTCCTTACTTGACTCTTACAGTTTTAAGGATTCTTTTGGAATTTATTGAATTTTACTAGTTTAAATACCAGGGTTCTTTTCATTTGGTAGGGATGTACAAGTACGCATCCACGTCCAATTTTTAACCTTAGCCCAAATTTACTATTATTTTTTCTTGGGAATGTATTTACACGCAGTTGTTGTAACATCTTAACTGACGTCATTTTGGAATTTTAGATTTGTGCCAGTTCATATCTCTAATTACTATTTTCATTTTAGGCATGTCTTTGCGTCGTTTTTTTGGAAATTTAAAAAAATTATTAGCGTCTCTACATATGATGTTCGGATGAAACTGTTTCACTTTTTTTATTGTATAGAATTCAAGATTGCTATAGTTTAATAATCAGAATGGATTGATCTGATTCATTTTACATCGTGCTCATACTGATGAAGAATATCTGTTATTCGAAATATTTATAGTTACATTTGTTCGTTTATTGTCATTTTTTGGTGATGTTGTACCCTTTTAGACTGGTTATATATATATATAAAAGTCTAAATTGAAAACAACGTTCAAACCTATGATTGCGTTGGATAAAAATCGCAATTTTTATACGTGTGCATGTAAAACAAATTTCTTGGTAGAGGGGTCTAAATACAGCACAAACAACAATTTCCAAAAGACCAAAAAAAGTGAAAAAGTCTATTTTAACAAAACGCATTTGACTAACAGGTCGAACAACTGATGTTCTTAAACCCTGCTGACTGCCATTGGCGATTGCCAAATAAATTGATCACCAGATCTAACGAAATGGATCTTAATATAAATTCAATACCAACCAGCAAACAATAAACTTGTGGAAAAGATGGTATACCACAAACATGAGGTGCAAAAATGTGTACACCATATCCGGATTTCGACAATTAATGTCTCTTCAGTGATGTTAGGGATCGCAACGGTATTTGGAAAGCCATATAATTTACCTCAATTTAGGATAGACTCTTGAATTTTAAAGAGTCGAAATAGGATGAACGGATCATATAAACCCGAAGGAAAATATAATACAAGCCCAAACGAAAAAATATATAAAAGTCTAAATTGAAAACAACGTTCAAACCTATGATTGCGTTGGATAAAAATCGCAATTTTTATACGTGTGCATGTAAAACAAATTTCTTGGTAGAGGGGTCTAAATACAGCACAAACAACAATTTCCAAAAGACCAAAAAAAGTGAAAAAGTCTATTTTAACAAAACGCATTTGACTAACAGGTCGAACAACTGATGTTCTTAAACCCTGCTGACTGCCATTGGCGATTGCCAAATAAATTGATCACCAGATCTAACGAAATGGATCTTAATATTAATTCAATACCAACCAGCAAACAATAAACTTGTGGAAAAGATGGTATACCACAAACATGAGGTGCAAAAATTTGTACACCATATCCGGATTTCGACAATTAATGTCTCTTCATTGATGTTAGGGATCGAAACGGTATTTGGAAAGCCATATAATTTACCTCAATTTAGGATAGACTCTTGAATTTTAAAGAGTCGA
The DNA here is from genome assembly GCF_021869535.1 of Mytilus californianus. Lineage (NCBI taxonomy): Eukaryota > Metazoa > Mollusca > Bivalvia > Mytilida > Mytilidae > Mytilus > Mytilus californianus. The sequence continues at coordinate 17,308,443 of NW_026262626.1, forward strand.
AATAGGATGAACGGATCATATAAACCCGAAGGAAAATATAATACAAGCCCAAACGAAAAAATATATAAAAGTCTAAATTGAAAACAACGTTCAAACCTATGATTGCGTTGGATAAAAATCGCAATTTTTATACGTGTGCATGTAAAACAAATTTCTTGGTAGAGGGGTCTAAATACAGCACAAACAACAATTTCCAAAAGACCAAAAAAAGTGAAAAAGTCTATTTTAACAAAATGCATTTGACTAACAGGTCGAACAACTGATGTTCTTAAACCCTGCTGACTGCCATTGGCGATTACCAAATAAATTGATCACCAGATCTAACGAAATGGATCTTAATATCAATTTAATACCAAACAGAAAACAATAAACTTGTGGAAAAGATGGTATATCACAAACATGAGGTGCAAAAATTTGTACACCATATCCGGATTCGACAAGTTATGTCTCTTCAGTGATGTTAGGGATCGAAACGGTATTTGGAAGGCCATATAATTTACCTGAATTTAGGATAGACTCTTGAATTTTAAAGAGTCGAAATAGGATGAACGGATCATATAAACCCGAAGGAAAATATAATACAAGCCCAAACGAAAAAATATATAATTCTTCTAAACATCAGCCTAACAACGTTTGATCTGTAAATTTGCTTTCGAAAATGTTTTGTTCTTTCCTTCGCCGGGGTTCGAACTCATGCTACATGCTATCGTGGCATCTAATCGCCTTGCACTGTATCCGAAGCGCTAGACCACTCAACCACCTAGGCTCTACTATTATAAAGCTTTCGGTGGCCGGGTGTTACCTTTCCTAGGCGGTTTTTTTATCTAGCGTCGAAACACAGTACATAATATATAAAGCATGAAGAAGGAAATGTTACAGGTCAGCTGAATAATCTATTGTAAAGGATCCTACAAATTAATGTAAGATGCAGTCACAGAAATAATTATATTATAAGTACGTCTGAACCAGTGACGACTCTAAAACAGATTTTATACATCGGATCACCAGCAGTGATGGTGTTACAAGGCTGAAAATACATCTTTTATATACAATTCATCTAAACATCAGCCCAATATTGTTACATCTGTAAATTTGCTTTCGCAAATTTTTTGTTCTTCCCTCGCTGGGATTCGAACTCATGCTACTAAGAAATCGTGGCACCAAATCGCCTTGCACTGTATCTGACGCGCTAGACCACTCATGGAAAACACCCTTAAAGTTTGAAAAAAGTTACTAACAGTTTACTGTTGTATTCCAATGTAACTCCCGAAATATTAAAATATTTAATGTTTAATTATTTTTCATGCATATATATTATTTAGTAAGTGAATATTGAAACTTTTTTACCTACTCATCTAAACCACTTATTGAATGGTTTAAAATCCTACTCTTTTCTTCAATTAACAGTAAAAAGATAATTTTTTTGTAAAAACCGACCTAAAAGTTCTGTTATGAAATACAAATTGAATACCAGTACATTTACATTCTGATACACATTTAAAATTGTTTAAAGGAAATGATAAAAGTAAAATATGTCTAGTTTGGTTTTAATGTCTTTCCACACATTTTCATCAAATTTATTTCACTCCAGATCACTTTCATCTGAGCGCCACACATAAAAATGGCACCACTTCAACCCAGTAACAGCAAAATGCATTATAATTTGGTGATAATAATTATAATTCGTTTTCGATGTCCAGCTATCATCAACACTTTTTGGGAGATAGCTGCATTCCTGTAATTGCTTGACATTGGACTTGATCTCTAACAACTCATAAGGTGGCACCATTAATAGGTTGTATACTTTTCTGTCAGGACTTGCTACCAGCAAAGGAGAGAATAGGCTAACGATAATGCCACAAGGATAAACATTTACACTGCCATCTTGAAACACATTAATAAAACAACAGACTTTGGATAGGGTTTTTGTAAAAAGTAAAGTAGAACTATTTTAACTACAAAAACTATGATAGGCTATGGAGTAGTCATTTTAATTACCGTAGCGTATGCATTGGCTGCTACAGCCTCAAACAACAACCCATGTCTCATACTTTCTGTTACAACTTTACGAGTTGTTTGAAATCTTGCAACTAAATGATCATTATCTGAAAAAAAAACGTCTGATATTCATTATTCATCATAAGAAGCATTTTATTGTAAAATATATAGAGAGGAAATATTTAAAATAATATTGACTGTGTGCATTTGTAAACACAAGATTAGAGTTTTTATATATTGGTAGATTTTGAACATTATGATACCATCCGTCGTTGTTTGATCCATATTTATGTTTTTTTATGATTTTTTATGTTATTGAAATCTTTAAGTTGACAATTATCATACCATAATGCAATGTTTCATCCAACAAGTCCTTTCCAAGTGTGCATTACACATGTTTGCGATTTGTTTTAAATAATATAATATAAGCAAATATTTTTAAATGTAAATAGTCATACATCCGCTTCATTTTTATCTCTGGTGGATATTTATCCCGTTTGCATTCATACAACATTTCACCATTTTTATTATTTATGATATCATTTCTATTTTAATAAAATATATACATGATATACTGTATTTAAATTCATTGACACTATCAAATGAATGGTCATTGTTAAAAATATTTTGGCTACATACACATATATATATGCTAATCAATTATTAGTATAATCAAGTCGATACAATATTTGTAATAAGTTATGTTTAAATATATATATACAGATTTGCATTTGTACCTCGTGTTACATTCATATGTTGTATATGTACTCAACTACACCCAATGAAGTGATCAATAAATTTTTATAGTCATACATCCGCTTCATTTTTATCTCTGATGGATATTTATCCCGTTTGCATTCATACAACATTTCACCATTTTTATTATTTATGATATCATTTCTATTTTAATAAAATATATACATGATATACTGTATTTAAATTCATTGACACTATCAAATGAATGGTCATTGTTAAAAATATTTTGGCTACATACACATATATATATGCTAATCAATTATTAGTATAATCAAGTCAATACAATATTTGTAATAAGTTATGTTTAAATATATATATACAGATTTGCATTTGTACCTCGTGTTACATTCATATGTTGTATATGTACTCAACTACACCCAATGAAGTGATCAATAAATTTAGATAAATGTCACTTTGTTTTGTTATAACTTGTTGTCCTCATTGGAATTTTATAGTTTTTAGAACTGTGCTTTAACTTAGTAAATCTGTGCATTTTTTCTTTACAAACCAGCTCTTCTTTCTACAATATACCGAGCGACAGTAGCGGTTAGTCTATCTTTACGAATAGCATGCCACTTCGGATCTACGCTTTGAAGACGGATCATTTTCTCGATATTGTGGCTCTCCTCAACAGTAACACATATAGAATCAAGACTAGTGCTCTTTGTCTGTTCTAAAACTAGATGCAATTCATTTTCCATCATGTTTTCAAGAGGCAATAGGGAAAAATCTGCATCTGAGATATTCATAATGAAATGGCTAGACAGTTTTTGCTGGTAGCTGATTGGAGATCCTTTTGGATATTTTTCAAATTTTGTTTCAATCATGTTGAATGTGTTGTAGTGTGAATTGACTGACAATATAAGACAGCTGTTATCTTTGTCTTATATGGCAGAACATAAATCAGCAACAGGAGGCAGAGGTATTTTCCTTGGATTGTAGAGGGTAGACCTTAATCCTCTTGGTTGCCTTACGGTGATTTTGTGTCATATCCTACCACAATAACATAGTCTGCTGTATTTCCCTTTATCTTTTAGCCTCTAGGCATGTGCCAGGATTGTGGCAATGAAGTCTTTTATACATCAGACGGTATCGATTTGTAATTACATGACTTCATATGAGGCAAGCTGTACAACAGACCAGTTACATGACCACACGTTCCCAATTTTCCAACAGCACATGAACATTTACTACACTGAAGAATAGGTCCATCCAATAAAATGGTCTGAAAAATAATCATTGTAATACATGCATACATCATTACAAGCAGAAAGCAGAAAATACCTTTATATATATATATAGATATATATTTTTATTTTAAATGTTTTGTAAGTTAAATCACACGCACATATACATAAAGGAGATGCGGGTTGTAATCAAATTACAGTGAGACAGCAACCGAACTGCAAACACAACCAAAATCATAAAGAGGTCCACACAGCTGTTTAAATACAATATGGCAAGCTCTAAATCGTCCAGTCTGTATAAAAATTTTGATTAATATTAAACAGAAAAAAAAACATACTACTAAAAGACACAGTATTAAATCATGTTATACATGTTATATATGGAGTAAACAATACAATACTGTATCATAGAAAGCTCACAGTTCTTAACTGACTTTATATGAAACGAGGCTGCATTAAACTCTAAATGTATGAATTTTTGCGGAAGTGAAATACTGCTTACAAGATCAAAAAGCAGTTAACACTGTCTTTACTCCTTGTCGAGGATTCGAACCTCGATTTTTAATCAAAGATGGTTGTAATTGCATATAATATTAGCAAGGATTGTGTATAGATTTCATTAGTGTTAACATACTTAGAAAATCGCATAATTCTACTTTGAAATAAAAATTTACTGAAACACCTCCATTGTCAATAACACTTCCCTGCGAAATGTGTTATCTAAAGGTCCGAAATGTTGTGAGACTAAATCCATCAATTGGAAATACAACTTCAAATACTGATGGATTCAGTCGAGGATTATGCCAGGCAATAGGCTAAACACGAGAAAGAAGACGTAGATACTCTTTCAAAATGAATTAAGGATGTGAGTTTGTTGATACAAATCAGAAACTGAATGGGTCTTTCAATACCCATGCTGTGTCAATCTTTAAAGACTCAAATGTTGCAAAACACTTGTCCTACCTCCTTGACAAATATGTTTTCATCCCTGCAGATAAACCCCAACACAACATCGTTTTTGTTTGTAAATCGCATTACATAAATTGCTTGATCAATGAATAACTAGTAGGTATTGACAATTCAATTAGAAACTCAACATATCACCTCACAACACTTACCAAAGAGGAAATCCTGGATAATCATAATTCTGATTGTTCTATGTTCCTTTGGAATTTAAACCAGGGATGAAGAACTGGATCTTCCATTACTGTATTGGATACCTAAACTACATAAGTGTCCTTACAAACAACGGTATATTACTAGGTGGCGTGAATCAGATGTGGATACTAAAAAAATGCCAAAGATCTTTTAGATTACATACAATATAAGACTCTTTCGTCTTGCAATAGCATTAAAACATTTGACTTTTCTACACTTTAAACAAGTAATCCCTATTCCAAACTAAGAGACAAATTGGTATTGCTTTGTTTCATAAAAGAGAATGGCCAACGTAGATACAAGTATCTTGTCTTAGGGAGGGATAAATCCTACTTTGTAAAGAATCATTGTAATTTAAACAAAACTGACATTATCAAGATGCTTGATTTCTTGATTGACAACATATTTGTTACGTTTGGAGGACATGTTTTTCAACAGACTGTCGGCATTCCAATGGAAACCAATTGTGCCCCGCTTCTTGCCGACTTGTTTTTTTATTATTATGAGGCTGACTTCAAACATGAACTTCTTACGATGAAAGACAAGAAGTTAACAATATCTTTTAACTTTACTTTCCACTATATAGATGCTGTTCTCTCACTAAATAATTCAAACTTTGGTGACTATGTTGAACGTATCCATCCCATCGATCTAGAGATAAAGAATACAACAGATACAGTTAAGTCAGCCTCATATCTTGACGTACATCTAGAAATTGACAATGAGGGTCGGTTTAAACCAGAACTTTACGACAAAAGAGATGATTTCAGCTTCCCAATTTTCCATTTCTATGTAGCAAGCATTTCAGCGGCGCCTGTATACGGAATATATATCTCCAAATTGATAGGATATTACCGGGCTTGTATTTCCCATCATGACATCCTTAATAGAGGGTTGCTGCTCGAATGGAAGCTTTTAAAACAAATGGTTAAGTTGAAATTATCTCTTCGTAAATTTTACAGACGCCATCACGAGTTGATTGACCGTTATGGAATAGATGATATCGAATACGTTCCTTATGTCGTAATAATATAACGACAATCCTCTTCCCTTTTCACGAATGTGATCTACCGAATTAGACTATTTACCGGGTTTGTAATAACATGCGCAACACGACGGGTGTCACATGTGGAGCAAGATCTGCTTACCCTTCCGGAGCATCTGAGATCACCCCCAGTTTTTTGTGGGGTTCCTGTTGCTTATTCCTTAGTTTTCTATGTTGTGTCTTGTGTACTTGCAGATCCACATTTTTATTAATGCAAGCTTAAAAGCCTACGGATCATGTGCATATATCGTAGACGTAGATGGAAATTCAGGCACACTAGTGATGGCAAAGAACAAAGTTGCACCAGTAAAGAAAATGACAATTCCGAAACTTGAATAAATGGCGTCTGTTATAGGAGCTAGACTGTTGAATCATCTCATGCAACACATTAATATAGAACAAGCGACACATTGGACTGATAGTCAGATAGTACTGAACTGGCTAAAGACTGTCAAAAAACTACCAGCCTTTGTTAGAAATCGAGTCTCGGAAATCAAGCAACTTACAAGGACGTTAAAATGGAGGTATTGCCCAACAGACTAAAACCCAAGCGAATTATTATCTAGAGGGATATCAGCCGATAAATTTAAAAATAGTCGATTATGGATGCATGATCCACAGTGGAGAATTGATTAGTCTGAATGGCCGTCATGAATACCTAATGATCAACATCAAATTCTCTCCGTATCCACAGACGACGTAAAAACAACAAAAAAGGACGAGGTCAGTATGATAGCCGATACAATAGGACTTCATCAAATTATCAACATTGACCAATTTTCTTCTTATCAGAAACTACTCCGCGTAAGTGCTTACGTATTAAGATTCATACAAAACTGCAGAAAAAACAAACATAGTGGAATGTTAACCGTATCGGAAATTCAAAATATGTCTATTATGTTAATTCGAAATTCACAACATAGAAACTATGCCGAAATAATGAAGGACTTAAAGGAGAAACAAACGAAAAACAGCCTTGTTAAACAACTCAAACTGTATTTAGATCACGAAAATATAGTACGCTGCGATGGAGGAAGAACTACTTTTGGTAACAATGCAAATACTAGAATAAGCTAAGTTTCCCGTTTTATTGCAATCTAAAGACAAATTAACCAATATAATCATAAAGATGCGCATACAAGAAATTTTCATTGTGGACTAGATAGTACTGTTCCAGTTTTGCGCCAGCGCAACTGGATTCCAACGATCAAACGTAAAGACACTTTTGTGACGCTGTATTACTTGTCGTAAAGTAACATGAAGACCTTACCCAGTACCGGACCCACCACCCCTACCAGCTGACAGACTTTGTGAAGACCACACTTTCACAGTAACAGGAGTGGATTTCGCAGGACCATTACACATAAGAACTAAAGATCACTCCCAGAAGTGATGATTTCAGACAACGCGTCTACGTATGTTGCGGGAGTAAAAGAAATTTACATTTAATAAAGTCATCATATGCAACCGAGAAGCTTAATTCTTATGGAACAACTTGGCGATTTATCCCGAATAGAGCACCTTGGTTCGGCGGATGGTGTGAGAGATTGATAGGATTAACGAAAAATTGCATTCAAAAAGTATTAGGACGAGCGCTGGTGGACAATGAAACACTCAACACAATAATGACTGAAGTAGATAGTATATTTTATTAATGACCACCCACTCACATACGTTTCATCTAGGCATTATCTAGGACGGTATTGCCTTGCGTCGTAAATATCTAATTCTGTTCATTACAGAGGAATAAATATATAGAAGAATAAATTTTATTTAAAATCAGCACTTATTTATACGTTAACAATAAACATGATAGTAATTTATCATTAGACAACATTGTACAAAAACGCATTAAACGTCTTGTATGCGTATAATCCTCCTTTAAAAGGAGCACCACCAAGAGTTATTACGTAAAGGAGGACATTTTGCAGTATGTTAAAGCACTGATTAATGTGAGCATTTGCCCCAGGGCATTTGCTTTCCCAGTTCCCCAGCTAGGCCGTTACAGGTCAAACTACCATACAGTTAACCTTCCTCAAAACATAATTAAATGCAATAAAATATATCATACAAACTCACACCCTCACCTGAGTCTCTGCAATCATTTGTCTGTTTATCTGATATTTTTTAAAGTTATTTTGTATTCCGGAATACAATAAATATTCACAATTTCGAAATAGCATCCAAAGTTCCCAAAATTTCTTCTGTCAAAAGATGTTAAACATAAAAACTCGTGGCCGTTATATGTTTACGCTTGAGACAAACAGGATGGAAATTCCTTTTAGGCCATTATATTATATGTGTCAGTATTTAATTGCCATTAAATTATCATAAATTCCAAAAGGGAAAGACTTTACTGTATTTATTCTGATTATTATTAAGGTCTTTCCTTTTCCAAAAGCGAAAGTCCTTACTGTATGTCTTCTGATTATTATGAAGGTCTTTCCTTTTCCAAAAGGGAAAGACCTTTCTGTATTTCTTTTGATTATTTTGTCGTTCCACTTTTTACGGAAAGACCTTCTGCTTTTGTTCTGATTATTATGTCTTTTCACTTTTCGTGGAAAGACCTTTTGCTGTTGTTCTGATTATTAGGTCTTTCCACTTTAGTGGAAGGACCTTTTGCTTTTGTTCTGGATATATATTTTTTTCTTCTGCCGTCTGAGATGCTTTTTTGTTTTACAACATATCGAAAGGATTTTTGGCCAAGGATGTCGTACAATGATGGGGATTTCAAAACTCACCTTGTGTAACCGAACACTTATTCGTATAGGAGTTATCTCCCCTCGTTCCCTTTTTCTTGTTATCTTTATTTCTCTAAAATCGTAAAAGATTTTAACAAACTGTTTTCACCAAATTGTTTGTCTACTCTTAAGAATTTTTTAGTTAAGTTTAACTAATGTGATCGGATGACATCTTATGGGAGTTATTTCCCTTCGAAAATTTAACATAGATGATATGTTGAATAAATTCATACATTATAAGTCATAGAGGCCAAAAGTCTTTTAATATGAAGTTGTTGGTCCATTTAAAGGAAATTGAGGTCAAAGGTCAAGGTCATGTTTTACATTTTAAATTTTGCTTGTTATCTTTCTTCAAAAGAAACCGTAACAGTTAATGATATGATGTGTTTTCCAAATAATTGTTTACGAAAGGGCGCAACTTCAACCCATTAAGTCGAATTGTTTTGGTCAACCATTATAGGAGTTGTATCTCCGTATGTATTTGAAATCACTATTTCTCTGCAACTATACAAGTAAACGATATTTGTTCTTTCGATTTGAGATCACTGACCTATGACCTTGAAATTGAGGTCAAGGTCAATGGTCAATTTGACGTTCTAGATTTTGACCTTTGCTAAAAATTCTTACTGGTTCATTATAAAACAATTAAGTCTTCTGCATTTGGTTGTAGACGTTTCACCATTTATCAGGTCAACTTGAAATGACCGTATGTTAACCGAAAGTAGCCTATTTCAGACTAATCCTATGAAAAAGTACCTAGAATTCTTATTCTTTAATATCAGTTTGAAGTAACAAATTACATGGAACCAGGAGTGACATTTTCCACCACATTTTTTTATTATTGAGGTGGAAAGACCTTCAATTGTTATCTGAACAATTGTTTTTTTATGATTTTTTTTCTTCCTCCTAATTTTTTTCCTTTGTTGTTTTGTTGTTTTGCAAGATGTTGCTTATATATTTGGAATGATATCGAACAGTTTATACGCTTTTGAAACTGTCACCGCGTGACCGAATACTTTTCCATGTCAGAGTTATCTCCCCAAACGCTGTTTTTCTACCGATATTATATTTCGCAACCGTATAAGAAACCGATAGATTTATTTTCCCAAATTGCTCGTTATATCATCAGGAAGTTTCATTTAATTTTGGCCGAGGCCGTATAGAGATTCCATATGAGAGTTATATCCCCTTTTGTATTTGATATAAGTGAAATGCATTTCTAATTGGCAAACCATAAGTGATAGAGACCTAGGGTCTTTTGATTTGAGGTCCTTAGTCTAAAAATATGAAAATGAGGTCAAGGTCATGTTAAAAAATTTTATTTTGGCTTGTTATCACTGATTTTTCAGAAATCTTATAAAATATCGACAATTTTTTTTGTACAAAATTGTTAGTTGCGTCATGTCGTAACACGGAAATGTTAGTTGAAAGAGTACGTAGACATTTAAAGGGAGTTTTCGCCCCTTTTATATCTAATATTAGTCGTACGGTAATATAACTCATTAACAATATATTGTAGAGACCTACAGTTTTTTGATTTGAGGCCCTTGTTTCATGACCTTGAAATTTAGTTCAAGGTCAAAGTTTGATTTGACGTTCTAGATTTTGACCTTTGCTTCAACTTTCAATTGATGCATGATATAGCAATGAGACTTTGTTCATTTAGTTGTAAGCCATATGCCCTTGAAAAATCAACTGGAAATGACCTTTTCTAAACCGGAATTAGCTATTTTTTATACTTATTTAACGTAAAACTACATAGAACAATATATTTTTTGAATCAGTGTCAAGAAAACTATCAAATGAGACCAAAAGTGACAATTTTCAAACCGGAAGTAACAAATTATCTCGTTTATTTCAACAAAAATGTATAGAAACCATATATTTTTAAATTCAGCGTACAATACGCTATCATTTGGCACTGAAAATTACATTTTTATTATTTTTCACATCAAAATATATCGTATCGGGTGGAAAGCCCTTCAATTGCTCTCTGAACAATTGGTTTTTAGTTATTTTTTTTTCTTCTGCCGTCCGAGATGCTTTTTTGTTTTACAACATATCGAAAGGATTTTCGGCCAATGGTGTCGTACAATGATGGGGATTTCAAATCTCACCCTGTCTAACCGAACACTTATTCTAATAGGAGTTATCTCCCCGCATCCCCTTTCTCTTGTTATCTTTATTTTCTCTGAAACAGTAAAAGATTTGAACAAACTGTTTGCACCTAATTGTTCGTCTACTCTTAAGAATGTTTTACTGATGTAATCGGATGACATCTTATGGGAAATGGAAGTTTCTTCCCTTTGAAAATTTAACATATGTTATATATTGTATAAATTCATACATTATAAGTCATAGAGGCCTTAAGTATTTTGACATGAAGTCCTTGGTCTATTTTGATGAAATTGAGGTCAAGGTCAAAGGTGAAAGGTCAAGGTCATGTTCTAAATTTAGAATTTTGCTTGTTATCTGTATTAAAAAAAAAAAAACCGTAACAGTAAAAGATATGATGTGTTTGCCAAATTATTGTTTACGATAGTGCGCCACTCCAACCAATTTAAGTCGAAGTTTTTTGGTCAACCCTTATAGGAGTTTTTGAAATCAGTATTACTCTGCAACCATACAAGCGAATGACTTGGGTTCTTTCCATTTGAGATCACTATAATTTGACCGTGAAATCGAAGTCAAGGTCAAAGGTCAATTTGACGTTCTGGATTTTGACCTTTGCTAAAAATTCTGACTGGTTCTTTATAAGACAATTAAGTCTTTTGCATTTGGTTGCAGACATTTCAATATTTAACAGGTCAACCGGAAATGACCGTATTTTTACCAGAAAGGGTCCTTTTCAGACTAATCCTATGCAGAAAAGAATTCTTATGTTTTAATATCAGTTTGAAAGAACAATTTACATGACCCAAGAGTGACATTTTCCAACACCGTTTTTTTAAATTTCCTTCTTTATTATCGAGGTGGACAGACCTTCAATTATTTTCTGAACAATTGGATTTTGATTATTATTATTATCCTTTTTCAGCCAAACTTTGCTGAAGTTAGCAGCTTAACCGTAAGACGTACCGCTTTCAGGTTCACAATTTGTATCGGTGTCATAAATACCTATCCGGAACTCACCATGTGAGTCATAAAATTTTGTCTGTTCGGAATAACCTAAAACCTTTTTATCATTTAAACACCGAAACCGATGGGTAAACCGAAGGCTGAAATATGTTCTGGCCAAAACACTGTTTCTTCATTACATTTGGATCGAAAAGATTGAACGACTAATTGGTAGGATTATGTCCATATGAAAATTAACCGCAGTCGGTTGGCCACCAAAACTCAGAAACTGTAAGTCGAAGACACCTAGGATATTAACCAATCATCATCAATTCATGTGACTTTGAAAAATTCCTCAAGGTTAAATTTGTATGTTGACTTTGACCTTTGACCTAACACCTTGTTTTGGGATAATCCCAGCAACCTAATATTTACAGAAGTGCTGAATAGTGGAAAATGTTTGGGTCATTAATGCGCAACTTTGTTTCATTTGACCGAAGAGATTTGACCTTTATGTAAGGGCCATTTCCCTTGTTTAAGGTATTTGAATAGACAAAATCAGCTTTTACTATGTAATCATAGGTCCTAGACCCATGGGGTCTCCAGCAATGACATTGGGGAATAATGACCTTGACAAAAGTCAAAAGGTCAAAGGTCAAGGTCATGTTCCAGATAGAAAATTGTGTGTTTTTGACCTTATTTAAAAGATTTCAAGTGTGGTTTAAAGCTTTTTTAGGTTGACCTTAATCTTTGACCTTAAAACTTTTTTATTGATTATCTCAAAAACGATAATGCTTACAGAAATTGTAAATGGTGAAAAATGTTTGGGACATAAAGGCGCAACTTTTTTATATAATGACAGAAGAGATTCCACCTATCCGTACAGGGCATAAATCCCGTTAACTGTTTCTGAAAAGACAACATAAGCTTTAACTCTTGAACCAAATTTTCTAGACGTATGAAGTCTTTAGTGAAGACATTGTGTACCAATGACCTTGACAAGGGTCAAAAATCAAGGTCATGTCCCAATTTGCGGATTATGGTTTTATTGTCATATTTGAAGGGTTGTATTTGTGTTTAAGAACTTTCAAATGCATTTTACGTCTATTGAAACAGATATTTTACATTACGAAAAGGAAATACCTCAAGAACAACTGACATTCTAATTATTATTATTATTCTTGGAATTTGTTCAAGACCAGAACCGGGTTCTTAGTTACATTTGGATCGAAAAGATTCAACGACTCATTGGTAGGGTTATGCCCCTTTGAAAATTAACCGATGTCGGTTGGCCAATAAAACTCAGAAACGGTAAGTTGTAGCCACCAAGGTTCTTCACCAATGATCATCTTTTCATGTGACCATGAAAATGATTCAAGGTCAAAGATCAAGGTCATGATCTAGATTTTGACCTTAGCTAGTTATCGGATTTACCCAATAACCGTAAAAGAAGGTTGATAAAATGTAATAGAGAAAATGTGTGTCTTTTCGAGATCTACTTTTGTTATTTTGGGTCTAAAATTGTTGGACCAACAATGATGGGCACCAAAACTTTTTTTCGGGTCCGAAATGAAGATTTTTTGCTGATAACTCAAACGAGGTTAGAGACAGAAAGAAAATTTGAATTGAAAAAATGTTCAGAATAATATGATCTACAAAGTTAGGTCAAGGTCCCTAGCAACGACATAAAAAAACCTTAGCAACCATATATTTTTGAACTTAGAAGGCTATGAATAATATAAATATGAAATTTTAATGCTGGAAATGACATTTTGTCCCTAACTATGACATATAAGTCCTTAGCAACCACTTTTTTTCTTACTTTTAAGGTTATGAATAGAAGATATGACATTTTTAATACTGGAAGTAATATTTTTTTACTTAGCAACGATTTGTGCCTATGGCAACCACTTGTCATGAACATAAAAAGTAAATTAAAATCACAAAAATACTGAACTCCGTGGAAAATTCAAAACGGTATGATAAAACATATCAAACGAATGGACAACAACTGTCATATTCCTGACTTGGTACAGGCATTTTCAAATATAGAAAATGGTGGATTGAACCTGGTTTTATAGCGCTAAACATCTCACTTGTATGAAAGTCGCATCAAATTCCATTATATTTACAACGATGCGTGAACAAAACAGACATACTAGGTAAAATTGTCAAAATAGGGGTACAGCAGTCATCACCGTGTCACAATCTTAATCAGAACAAAACAAACAAATATCTAACAAAGAAGCACAAAAAAGCATATATCAAATTTAACAACCACATTCATTGCTTACTTATATATGCATTTTGAATCAAACAATAAAGGATTGAAATATTTGAAAGCCTGTGACTGAATGGCAAGGTTCACATCAACTCTAGTGTAGAGTCGCGGGTTTGACGTCAGAATGTAAACGTCACACAGGAAGAGATATAAAATAATTTTGTCGTTTAAAGTATTTTCAAAATTATAATAGAACAATAACATAATGGCATTATAATAGAACAATAACATAATTGCGGGATGTTTAAAAGTACAGAGCCACGTCATATGTACCAAAAAACACGAAAAGTCACACGTACAAAGCACACCAGCAAAAATGAAAAATTATACAAACAACACATTGACGGGATGTATAAGTACCGAGCCACGTCAAATGGATATCACCGAAAACAGATCAAACAGTAAAAGTAATATTGATAATGGAACAAAGACACATAAATGAACAATATAACACGTTATTATGATGATAAAGAACGTCAGTACGCAGAATCTATATACCAAGACCATCATGTATTATTTGTGAAGTTGATACGGAATATTTATTAACAAGGTCTTGGTATCTTCCGATGAACTTTTTTTGAAAAAGGACGAGACGTTCTTTGACATACCCCTGGTTCATCAACTTTCTGCTTAGACACTAGTGACGTTTTAAAAAGTCTGAGTAGGAGCTGCAACCTCTTGAATATCGAATAAGTTGGGAAATATATATATACCATTTGCAGGTGAAGTTGGTATATTGCTACTAAGGTGGGGGAAATTGATAATTTCAAAATCAATATCGTCTCGTTTGTCATAGATTCTGGTTCTGAGATAACCGTGTTTGTCAAATTCGAGGTATAAGTTTAAAAATAAGGTGGAGGAAGCCGTGTCCGTTGTTTCTTTAATTTCTAGTTCTTAGGGATATATTTCTTAATAAAAAGGCTATCAATAAAAGGAAAAAGGAAAGACCTTTCAATTGTTTATTAAAAATTGACTTCTAATTAGGTCTGTCCACTTTTCTGTGGAGAGACCTATTGTATTTGTTCTGATTAGGTCTTTCCACTTTTCTGTGGAAAGAGCTATTGTAATTGCTCTGATTTTTATTAGGTCTTTCCACTTTTTTGTGGAAAGACCTATTGATTTTCTTCTGATTATTATTTTTTTTTTTTCGTTTTCCGCCACTTTTATTTCTTGCGTATAAATTTTGTTTCGCAAGATGTCGCTTAGATGTTTGGTATATGATATCGCACAGTTTATGCACCTTTGAAATTGACCCTGCTTAACCAAATACTTTTCTTTGTAGGAGTTATCTCCCTGAACGCTGTTTTCCTTGTGAGTGCATCTCCTCCGTAACCGTAAAAGAAAGCGACAAATTTATTTTACCAAATTGCTCGTTATATCCCCAGGATGTTTTGTCCAATTTTGACCGAAGCGATACCAAGACTCCATATGATAGTTATTTCCCCTTCTGTATTTGACATAAGGAATATACAAATGTATAGCATGAATGGTAAGTGATAGAGACCTAAGGTATATTGATTTGAGGTCCTTGGTTCAGTTAAATGAAATTGAGGCCTAGGTCTAAGGTCAAGGTCATATTCAAAATTTTGACTTCTCCTTGTTATTTGATCTTCTCTGTCACTTTTAAAGATATATATAAAAGAACTAGTGCAAAATGTTTGCCTAATTGTGATTAAGATATGATACATTTGGTCTGAAACAATCCAGTGACATCTTATAGGAGTTATTGTCCCTGAAATGATTCAATTTAAGGTTAATTGATTATTACTCCAACTTGGTACATGATAAAGCCATAAGGTCTTTTGCAAACTGTTGGTTGACATATGACCTTATAAAATATCAAACGGAAGTAATCTTGAGTAAACCGGAAGTAGCTTTTTTTTCATGGAAAAGTACTTAGAAACAATATATTTTTTTTATATATGCAAACATAAACCTATCATTTAAGACCGGGCTTGACCTTCACTAAACCGGAAGTACCTAATATCTCCCTTATTACAGGCAAAAGAGTATAGAAACCATATATTTTGCAATCAGTGTAAATAAAGCTATCATGTGAGACCGGGATTGACATTGTTTAAACGGAAGTAGACAATTATCTCCCTTATTTCAGGCAAAAAACATATATCAACATTTATCTATTGAATCAGTATGGAAAAACCTATGCTTGGACGCCAATAGTAACTTTGAGTAAACCGGAAGTAGCTTCTAATCAATAATTTAGAAAATTGATGTGGAAAGACCTTCAATTGTTCACTGAACAGTTGGTTTTTTTATTTTTTTTTCTTCTTCCGCCAAACCCTTTTCTTGCGGCATAAAGTTGTTTCGCAAGATGTCGCTTCGATATTTTGGATATTATATCGAACAGTTATTGCGCTTTTAAAACTCATCTTTTTTAGCCGAAGACTTTTTCATTGTAGGAGTTATCACCCCAAACACTGTTATTCTTGTGAGTGTATCTAATCCGTAACCAAAAAAAGATAACTACTAAATTATTTTTCCTATTTGTTCATTACATCTTCAGGAATGTTTGGCTAATTTGAATCGAAGCGAGTCGGTGAAATCTTTTAGGGTTATCTACCTTTACCAAATAAATTTGTCGTTATGTTTTTGTAACTCATAAACCGTTAGCCGTATAAACCTAGTCTTTTAATTTAAGGTCCTTGGACCCGTACTCAGAAAATGAGGTCTAGGTCAAATGTCAAGGTCATGTTCACAATTTTGACATTTGCTTGTTTTTGCATTTTCTCTGACACTTTTTAAGATATATATGAAAAAACTAGTGCACAATGTTTGCTTTTTTGTGATGAAGATATGATACATTAAGTTTGAAACAATCCAATGACATTTTATAGGAGTTATTGCCCCTGAAATGTTTTATTTTAGGGTAAATTGATTATTACTTCAAATTGGTACATGATAAAGCCATAAGGTCTTTTGCGAAATGTTGGGTGACATATGACCTTGACAAATGTCATTCGGAAGTGACCTTGAGTGAACCGGTAGTAGTAATTTTTGCACTTATTTCATGGAAAAGAACCAAGAAACCATATATTTTTTGAATGGGCATACATAAATCTATCATTTGAGACCGGAAGTGCCATTTATAAACCGGAAGTAGCATAATATCTCCCTTATTAAAGGCATGATTATATGCAAACTATATATTTTTGGAATCAGTGTGAATGAAGCTATCATATGAGACCGGAAGTGACATTTTCTTAACTGGCAGTAGCCAATTATCTCCCTTTTTACAGGCAAAAGCATATAGAAACCATATATTTATTGAATCAGTATGAAGAAACCTATGATTGGACGTCAATAGTAACTTTGAGTAAACCAGAAGTAGCTTCTTATTAATTATTTAGAAAATTGATGTGGAAAGACCTTCAATTGTTCTTTGAATAATTGGTTTTTAATTATTATTATTATTATGATAAGTATGTAATTTGTTCTGATTATTACTATTATTAGGTCTTTCCACTTTTCTGTGGAAAGACCAATTGTATTTGTTCTGATTATTATTATAAGGTCTTTCCACTTTTCTGTTGAAAGACCTATTGTATTTGTTCTGATTATTATTATTATTATTATTATTATTATAATTAGGTCTTTTCACTTTTCCGTCGAAAGACCTTATGATTTTGCTCTGATTATTTTTTTTTTCATCCGCCTAATTTTTTTTTTTCGCTGTTTGATTGTTTCGCAAGATGTCAATATTTGGTATATGATATCGAACAATTTATGTGCTTTCAAAACTGACCCTGCTTAACCGAATACTTTTCTTTGTAAGAGTTATTTCCCCGAACACTGTTTTTCTTGTGTTTGCTACTTCTTCGGAACCGTAAAAGATTACGACAAATTTATTTTACCAAATTGCTCGTTATATCCTCAGGATGTTGAGATTGGTTTGGACCGAAGCGTTCCGGAGAATCCATAGGAGAGTTATTTCCCCTTATGCATTGGATATAAGTGAAATGAATTTGTAACTGGTAAACCATAAGTGATAGAGACCCAGGATCGTTATATCTTCAGGATTAAGGGTATCATTTGAACTGAAGCTATCCGGAGACTCCATATGAGAGTTATTTCCTCTTATGCATTTGATAAGTGTTAGAGACCTAGGGTCTTTGGATTTGAGGTCCTTGGTCCAAAAAAAAGAAAGAAAATTAGGTCAAGGTCAAATTCTAAATTTTGATTTTGGCTTATTCTCACTTCTTTTCATAGAACGTACAAGATATTGACAATGCATTTTTATTAATTTGTAATTTGCGACATGTGGTATCTTCTAAATGTTGGTTAAAAGGGTGCGTAGACATTACATGGGAGTTTTTGCCCCTCTTATATTTAGAATTATGCGTAAAGTGATATAACTCATTAACTATGCATATTAAAGACCTAGGGTCTTTTGAGTTGAGGTCCTTGGTTTATGACCTTGAAATTGCGGTCAAGGTCATAGATAAGTTTGTTAGTCTAGATTTTGACCTTTGCTTTAAATTCATATTTATACATAAAAAAGTCAAAGGACTGTGTGCATTAGGTAACAAGCCATGTGACCTTGGAAAAGCAAACCGGAAGTGATCTTGTGTAAACCGGAAGTGGCTATTTTGTTATACTCATTGCATGTAAAAGTATACATAGCAATGTATTTTTGAAAGCAGTGTCAAATAAATAATCAAATAATACCGGAAATGTCATTTTTCAGACTGGAAGTAACAAATTACCTCCCTTATTTCATACAAAATAGTATAGAAACCATATATTTTTGGAATCAGCAAACAATGAGCTATCATTTGACACTGGAAATGACATTTTAAACCTAATTTTAATATTTCCGTATCAAAATACATCGTGAGAAGTGGAAAGACCTTCAATTTTTCTCTGAACAATTGGTTTTGATTTATAGGGTCTTTCCGATTTTCCGTGGGAAGACCTATTGATTTTGTTCTGATTATTTTTTTTCTTCCGCCTAATTTTTTTTCTTTCGCTGTTTGGTTGTTTCGCAAGATGTCGATTTGATATTTGGTATATGATATTGAACAGGGTATGCGCTTTCAAAACTGACCCTGCTTAACCGAATACTTTTCTTTGTAAGAGTTATCTCCCCATCACTGTTTTTCTTGTGTTTGCTACTCCTTCGCAACCGTTTAAGATTATGACAAAATCATTTTACCAATTTGCTCGTTATATCATCAGGATGTTGAGATTGGTTTGGACCGAAGCGTTCCGGAGACTCCATATGAGAGTTATTTCCACTTATGCATTGGATATAAGTGAAATGCATTTGTAACTGGTAAACCATAAGTGATAGAGACCTCGGATCCATTGATTTGAGGTCGTTGGTCCAAAAAAAACCAAAATTAGGTCAAGGTCAAAGGTCAAGGTCACATTCTTAATTTTTGATTTTGGCTTATTTTCACTTCTTTTCAAAAACAGTATAAGATAACGACAACATGTTTTTACCAAATTGTTAGTTGCGACATGTCGTAACACTTAAATTTTAGTTGAAAGTGTACGTTGACATGAAATGGCAGTTTTCTCCCCTTTTATATGTAAAATTATGTGTATGGTAATATAACTCGTTCAAAATATCTAATAAAGACCTAAGGTATTTTGATTTGAGGTCTTAGGTTTATGACCTTGAAATTGAGGTCAAGGTCAATTTTAAATTTGAAGTTCTAGATTTTGGCCTTTGCCTTAACTTCATATTTATACATGCTAAAGCCTTATGACGTTTTTGATTAGGTTGCAAGCTATATGACCTTGAATAATCCAACCGGAAATGACCTCGTGTAAACCGGAAGTAGCTATTTTTGTACTTATTTGATGTCAAAGTATATAGAACCATATATTTTTTTAAAATCAATGTCAAGTAAACTATCAAATAATAGCGGAAGTGACATTTTTCAGATCGGAAGTAACAAATTATCTCTCTTATTTCAAACAAAGTTGCATAGAAACCATATATTTTTGGAATCAGCGTACATTAAGGTATCATTTGACACTCAAAATGACATTTTAAACCGTATTTTAGTATTTTCATATCAAAATGAATCGTAAAGAGTGGAAAGACCTAAAATTGTTCTCTGAACAATTGGTCTTTAATTATTATTTTTTTTTCTTCCGCCAAATTTTGTTCTTGCGATGAATATTTGTTTCGCAATATGTTGCTTAGATAGTTCTTACATTGTATCGTACAGTGTATGCGCTTTTAAATTTCACCCTGCTAAGCCGAACAATTATCTTTGTAAGAGTTATCTCCCTATTCACTGTTTATCAAGCGTGTGCATCTCCTTCGTAACAAAAAAAAAGATATCGACAAAACTCTTTTTCTAAATTGTTCGTTACATCCTCAGAAATTTTGGGCTAATTTGGATTGTAGCGATTCGATGAAATTTTATAGGAGTTATCTACCTTTACCAAATAAATTTGTTGGTATGTTTTTTAACTCATAAAGCGTTAACCGTATAACCCTGGAATCTTTTTATTTGAGGTCGCTAGGTTCTAACTTAGAAAATGACGTCAAGGTCAAAGGTACAGTTCAAGTTCTCAATTTTGACTTTTCCTTGTTTTTGCATTTTCTCAAACACTTTTAAAGAAATATATGAAACAACAAGTGCTAAATGTTTGCTTTATTGTAATGAAGATATGTTACATTTGGTCTGAAAGAATCTAATGGCATCTTATAGAAGTGAGTGCCCCTGAAATGTTCAATTATAAGGTTAATTGATTATTACTTAAACTTGGTTCATTATAAAGCCATATGACCTTTTACAAAATGTGGGATGACATATGACCTTGAAAAATGACAACCGGAAGTGACCTTGAGAAAACCGGAAGTAGCCATTTTTGCACTTTCTTCATGGAAAAGTACTCGGAATCCATATATTTTGTAATTATCTCCTGGTTTACAAGCAAAAGTATATAGAAACTATATATTTTTGGAAGCAGTGTGAAAGAAACTATAATATGAGACCGGAAGTGACATTTATTTCACCGGAAGTAGCTAATTATCTCCCTTATTTCACTCAGAAGTATATATAAACCACTTATTTATCGCATCAGTATGAAGAAACTGATGATAAGATGCCAATTTTAACTTTGAGTAAACACGAACTAGCTTCTTTTCAATAAATTCAAAAATTGCTGTGGAAAGACTTTCAATTGTTCTCTGAACAATTGGTTTTAATTTTGATTTTTTTTTCTTCCGCCAAACCCTTTACTTGCGGTATAAAGTTGTTTCGCAAGATATCGCTTAGATATATTGGATATTATATCGAACAGTTGTTGCGCTTTTAAAACTCATCTTTTTTAGCCGAAGACTTTTTCATTGAAAGAGTTATCTCCCCAAACACTGTTTTTCTTTCTTGTGAATGTATCTCCTCCGTAACCAAAAAAAGATAACAACAAATTATTTTTCCTATTTGTTTGTTACATCTTCAGAAATTTTTGAATAATTTGGATTGAAGCGATTCGGTGAAATCTTATAAGGGTTATCTACCTTTATCAAATAAATTTGTCGTTATATTTTTGTAACTCATAACCCGTTAGCCGTATAAACCTAGAGTCTTTAATTTGACGTCTTTGGACCCTTGCTAAGAAAATGAGGTCAAGGTCAAAGGTCAAGGTCATGTTCTCAATTTTGACATTTGCTTGTTTTTGCATTTTCTCTGACACTTTTTAAGATATATATGAAAAAACTAGTGCAAAATGTTTGCTTTATTGTGATGAAAATATGATACATTAAGTTTGAAACAATCCAATGACATTTTATAGGAGTTATTGCCCCTGAAATGTTTTATTTAAGGGGAGATTGATTATTACTTCAAATTGGTACATGATAATGCCATAAGATCTTTTGCAAAATGTTTGGTGACATATGACCTTGAAAAATGTCAACCGGAAGTGACCTTGAGTGAATCGGAAGTAGTAATTTTTGCACTTATTTTAATGAAAAGTACCTAGAAACCATATATTTTTTGAATGGGCATACATTAACCTATCATTTGAGACTGGGAGTGACATTTTAAAAACCGGATGTAGCATATTATCTCCCTTATTACAGGCAAAAGTATATATAAACCATATATTTTTGGAATGAGTGTGAATGAAGCTATCATATGAGACCGGAAGTGACATTTTATTAACCGGAAGCAGCCAATTATCTCACTTTTTACAGGCAAAAGTATATAGAAACCATATGTTTTTTGAATCAGTATGAAGAAACCTATGATAGGACGCCAATAGTAACTTTGGGTTAACCAGAAGTAGCTTATTATCAATTATTTAGAAAATTGATGTAGAAAAACCTTCAATTGTTCTTTGAACAATTGGTTTTTAATTAGGTCTTTCCACTTTTCTGTGGAAAGACCTATTGTATTTGTTCTGATTATTATTTTTTTTTCTTCTTCTGCCACTTTTTTTCTTGCGGGGTATTGTGGTTTTACAAGATGTCGCTTAGATTTTTTGCATATGATATAGAACAGTTATTGCGCTTTTGAAATTGACCCTGCTTAACCGAATACTTTTCTTTGTAGGAGTTATCTCCCCGAACTCTGTTTTCCTTGTGAGTGCATCTCCTCCGTAACCGTAAAAGAAAGCGACAAATTTATTTTACCAAATTGCTCGTTATATACTCAGTATGTTTTGTCCAATTTTGACCGAAGCAATACGAAAACTCCATATGGAAGTTATTTCCCCTTCTGTATTTGACATAAGGGATATGTATACATATATAGCATGAATGGTAAGTGATAGAGACCTAATGTATATTGATTTGAGGTCCTTGGTTCATTTAAATGAAACTGAGGCCAAGGTCAAAGGTCAAGGTCATATTCTAAATTTTGACTTTTCCTTGTTATTTGATCTCCTCTGTCACTTTTAAAGATATATATAAAAGAACTAGTGCAAAATGTTTGCCTAATTGTGATTAAGATATGATATGTTTGGTCTGAAACAATCCAATGACATCTTATAGGAGTTATTGTCCCTGAAATGATGCAATTTAAGGTTAATTGATTATTACTCCAACTTGGTACATGTTAAAGCCACAGGGTCTTTTGCAAACTGTTGGTTGACATATGACCTTGAACAAAATCAACCGGAAATGACCTTGAGTAAACCGGAAATAGCCTTTTTTGCACTTATTTCATGGAAAAGTACCTAGAAACCATATATTTTTTGAATGGACATACATTAACCTTTCATTTGAGACCGGAAGTGACATTTTATAAACCGGAAGTAGCATATTATCTCCCTTATTACAGGCATAAATATATACAAACTATATATTTTTGGAATCAGTGTGAATAAAGTTATCATATTAGACCGGAAGTGACATTTTATAAACCGGAAGTAGCTAATTATCTCCTTTTTACATGCAAAAGTATATAAACCATATATTTTTGGAATCAGTGTAAATAAACTATCATATGAGACAGGAAGTGACATTTTCTAAACCGGAAGTTGGCAATAATCTCCCTTATTTCAGGCAAAAGTATATAGAAACCATATATTAATTGAATCAGAATGATGAAACCAAAGCTGGGACACCAATAGTAACTTTGAGTAAACTGGAAGTAGCTTCTCATCAATAATTTAGAAAATTGATGTGGAAAGACCTTCAATTGTTCTCTTAACAATTGGTTTTTAATTATTATTTCTTTTTCTTCCGCCACTTTTATTTCTTGCGTATAAATTTTGTCTCGCAAGATGTCGCTTAGATGTTTGGTATATAATATCGAACAGTTTATGCGCTTTTGAAATTTACCCAGCGTAACAGAATACTTTTCTTTGGAAGAGTTATCTCCCCGAACACTGTTTTCCTTGTGAGTGTATCTCCTCTGTAACCGTAAAAGAAAGCAACAAATTTATTTTATAAAATTGCTCGTTACATCCTTCGCATGATTTGTCCTAATTTGACCGAAGCGATACAAACACTCCATATGAGAGTTATTTCCCCTGATGCATTTGAAATAAATGATATGCACTTCTATCTTGTGAACCATAAGTGATAGAGACCTAGGATCTTTTGATTTGAGGTCCTTGTTCAAATATGAAAAGAAGGTGAAAGTCAGAAGTCAAGGTCATATTTTCAATTTTGATTTTGGCTTATTTTAACTTCTTTTCAAAAACCATATAAGATATCGACAACATATTTTTACTAAATTGTAAGTTGTGACACATAAATTTTGGTTGAAAGGGTACGCTAACATTAAATTGGAGTTCCTCCCTCTATTATAAATCAGGCATATAGTGATATAACTCGTTAACCATATATAATTCAGACCTATGGTCTTTTGATTTTAAGCTCTTTGTTTACGACCTCGAAATTGGTAAATTTGACGTTCTAGATTTTGACTTTGGCTTTAACCTTATATGTATACATGATACAGCCATGGGACTTTTAACATAAGGTTGCAAGCCATTTGACCTCGAAAAAGCCAACCGGAAGTGACCTTGTATAAACCGGAAGTATCTATTTTTTGTACTTATTTGATATGAAAGTATATAGATACATATATTTTTGGAATCAGTGTCAGGTAAACATTCAAATAATACCGGAAGTAACATTTTTCAAACCGGAAGAAAAAAATATTTCCCTTTTTAAAAAAAATTGTATAGAAACCATATATTTTTTGAATCAGCGTACAATAAGCTATCATTTGACGCTGGAAATGACATTTTAAACCAAATTTTACTATTTTCATATCAAAATAGATCTTTACGGGTGGACAGACCTTCAATTGTTCTCTGAACAATTTGTTTTTAATTATTATTATTATTTTTTCTTCCGCAAAATTTAGAAATTTTTGTTTCGCAATATGTTGCTTAGATATTTCTTATATTAAATCGTACAGTTTATGAGCTTTTAAATTTCAACCTATTAAGCCGAACAAATTTTCTTTGTAAGAGTTAACTCCCCATTAACTGTTTATCAAGTGTGTGGATCTCTTTCGTAACAGAAAGAGATCACGACAAAATTCTTCATCTGAATTGTTCATTACATCCTCAGGAATATTTGGCTAATATGGATCGAAGCGATCCAATGAGATCTTATAGGAGGTATTTACCTTTACCAAATTTATTTGTCGTTATGTTTTTGTAACACATAAACCGTAAGCCGTATAAAAAGAAATTGACCAAAATGTTAGTCGTGACATGATATTTCAGGACAGTTTATGTCGAAATGGTTCGCATCATTGATTAAGGGTTCCATGCCACTGAAACAATAAAATGAACAAAATTAACTAATTATAGCTTCAAACTTTGCAGCTATCATGATGTTTACATGCATCTGATCGTAATTTATCAACCAAGGTTCACCATCCTCCACCTCCACCTCCCCCTCCTTTTTCTTTTATTTTCTTTCTTTTTGCAGGAATCCCATTTCGCCTTGAAGTTCAGTCCTGTACATTTTACCGTAAAACAGCAATACTTCTTATGTACAAACTTCTTAAATAGAAATTCATCCCTGCAAACATCTGTTCCAATTCATGTGTTTTTTAAAATTAATCGATTAACGTTTTGTTAAAATACTATAATAACATCATTATGTTTGTGTGCATGCATTGAACGACAATAGTTTAACTGTAAAATATAAAATGAATAAAAAAAGGTCCCCGTTAGGCGCGGTCCGCTTGATTGAGAAATAAAATTCAATGACGTACACATTGCTCCCAAGTTCGTAAATATTGCTGAAATCCAACAATAAAATTTCTAAACATGCATTAAAATACAAATCTGTACTCCCGTAAACATGTGTATGAATGATGTTTTTATTTATTAGAAAATCCTCAGGCTGTCCGTTTGGGAGTGCAGGATGTACAAGTACGCACCCGGTCAGAATATGGACGTTAAGTCCGATGCCTCGCATAGAGAGAGTGCCATGCAAACTTTCGATCAATCAATCAAGCAATCAGTCAATCAATCAAAAAACCAACTAATAACCGACCAACCAACCAACTAACCAACCAGACAACAAATCAATCAATATGTTTAATACGGTGTCCAAGATCGCATTTAATTGTTTCTTTTTCGCTTGTTCAAAGAGACCTTATCCCATGTGTACAATTAGTATATCAGTAAATCAAACAACACCAAACCAACCAACCAACCAATCACTCAATCAATCAACCAATCAACCAATAAAACAAAAATCAATTAATCATGTTTCGGAGGGGAAAGACCGTTTAACAATTGTTATTAAAACATTTGATTTATATTTCTTTCTGCTTTTGTTTCAGCGACTACAATAAGCTAATAGTTTTTTTTTGCTGTTTTCCTTCTCCTCTCTCCTTTTGTAAAGGTACATTGAACAGAATTGAACTATGATTAAAAATATTGTTAAAATCCTTTCTATATATTCAATTTCATATGAATAATATCTTATTAATGTCTTTCAACCAACGAAGTAATTTCAATAGGATAACAAAAGTGGTTTATTGTTTAAAACAGCACCTCAACTACAAAAAGTATTGATATTGTAACGTGTAACCAGGCGTTCATATCTCGAACGATTCGTTCCAGTAAATACTTGAATCCAAGTTGTCCACAAACAATACGGCAATACTACAAACTATAACTATCTATGTTATGCACAATGAACTAAAATATACACACTGACTCTTTGTCGATATAAAGTAACCATGAACGCTAATATATACAAGTATTATACAATATAACAGCCTGTCCTCCTATTGGAACGGTTTGTCACTATAAGACAGTGCGGCTGGTACAGCTCGTCCTCCGAGTGGGACAGTCTGTCCCTACCAGGTAGTGCAAGCTGGTACAGTCTGTCCTCCGATTGGGACAGTCTGCTCTGCCAACTTCCTATATTTTAGACCAACTTGTACCCAGTACAAGTTGTCCCTAGTACAAGTTGTCCTCGACTATATCACTTACAGCTATGTACCGTGCTTGCTCTTGTCCACTGGTCTTCTTAATAAGAATATCGACAAACTCGAATTGTATTCATCACCCAATTATATACTCCGGGGCGAATACACTATTCATTGGAAAGGGGTGTTCTCTAAATGTTCCCGATACCGAACACAAGAATCCCTCCCAAACACCCCCATATCCTTGGACCCAACCACTGACTTTCCCGCCAAACGTTCTAATCGACACAACGGTTCCTTCTGCGTGAAACATGTATTGCTACAGCAAGATTCTTCTTTTTTGTAACCTTAGCGACCAATGAACATTACAATAGAATAATATAGCTAGGGATCCCATATATTTTAGAACTCGTAAAATGTCTTCAACAGCATTTGTAATCCTTACAGATGAATTGAATCAGTATGATTGATACTCTAAAAGACAATGCAATGTTTATGAAATAAACAGCCTAACGTACTGCCAGAAAATTGTGAAATGTTGTAGAAAGTCATATAAACTCTAAAGATCTCCATTATTTCAATAAATGAAAATCATCAATCTAAATATACTTGAGAAATTATTGATACGAATATCACAATGTGAATAGAAGTAGCATACAAATCTTTCTCGTTTTTATTTGCCAGCTGGATGCCTCCTCATTGGTGCTTTCTTTTCAGCCGTCTGCTTATAGTATAAGATATGTGTATGTAATAGTTATACACCGAGGGATAGGTGTGTCTGGATAAGAAACCCCGACGGCCGGAGGCCGGAGGGGTTTCTTATCCAGACACACCGTATCCCGAGGTGTATAACTAACTTACACCCAATGCTATACCCTATATTTGTTAACAATGGTTATTAAATGAAAAAGAACGGATAGCATATTTATTGACAAAATCAAACCATGATTTATAAGAAAAAGATTTTTTTTTTGCATGAAACCCCACTAGTAACTTGGCTATGTTCGTTCAAACTTTGACAAGTGAGTAGATTTTACAAATGTCAAAGTTGCTGTTTTGCATATTCCCGTTAAATCCTGGTGCTAATATGGATCAGCATTTCAAGGTTGACCGTTTCGTGCATTCTTATTACAAAAAAAATACATCATGGTTCTTGTATGCAGTTGTCAATATGGACGGGTATAAGAAGGACGACTTTTTGAGTCTAGCGTTGGATTTGGTAGATTAGACTAAAGATAAAGGCAATATCATAACCCAAAGTACTTACCTTTATCAGTTTAATGAAGGTAATCATAAATATATTTTTTATGTTACGGGTTTATAAAAAAAAAAAAAGAGCCCCCCACTTCTTCTCCAGAATAAACAAACATTCATATTCGGACATACTGAGGGATAGGTGTGTCTGGATTAAGAAACCCGACGACCGGACACGCTCAACATACCAAAATACAGATTGAATATTTAGGAACTCCCTTTTTGGGGCAATCCAGGGGGGTGGGGGGTCCGGGAGTTAGAATCCCCCCCTTTTTTTTTAAAGATTAATGCTTTAGAATAGAGACATATGACTTGGATCAAAACTTTTACCTTCAAGTAAAGGAGTATTAAGGGAACAACCATTTTAACTTCAAAAAAAGGGGGGGGGGGGGGGGGGTTATGATTTTTTGTCGGAGTCGGAATTTTTTTTCTTCTCGAAAATCGCGAACAATTTTATTTAGTTTTTCAACGCGATCAATCAAATGATTTGTTTTTATTCAAAATAGATGCTTAATATTTTTTTTCGCTATTGGAATTTTCTAAAATGTGTTTTTTTTAATATCTTGAAACAACTTGTAGTGAACACTATTAGTAATTTCTTATGTTCATGCTATTTAAAAAATTATCAATTTCTATTGTAATGCATAACAATGGACTGTGTTTTCGGGATGTAGAAGCAGGGGTTTCCAGAAACCCCGCTCGTCACACCCTGTGGTCAAAATCCATTGTTATTCGTAACAATAGATCTATTCAATTTACACTTGTTTCAGAAATAGAAACTATGAAGTATAACAATAGAACTGGGGTGTAATTATTTGTAAACAATACCTTACGTGTAATTTAAATACCTAAGCAATATTTAATTTTGATGTATTTTATAAAGTGTAGCCAAATAAGAATCACGTGATTTTCTTCATACAAATTGATATGTTTTTTCTCAGTTCGGAAATTCATGAACCGTAAACATATTTGTATAGACACATACACTTAAGTGGAATGTTGAATGCCTAAAGAATCTTGAAATAGTTATAACTGTAACTGCATTTGTATCTTGGTAAGTATATTCATATGTTTAAATATTGTTTAGAAATTGATAAAAGATCAAACAGCAATACTTCTATTGCAAAACATCAAACACTATATATATGTATGTAAATGTGTTCTTGTGTGAAACGCATATACTTTCATCTTGTCCAATCTAAATATGATATATTGTTCCGAAAAGACCATCGCAGTTGTTTCATGATAAATGTCAATCCTATTGTCGTATATTTTTCAATATGGGCAATGTAGTGATAAACCTACGGTGTCATAAAAAGAGGGAAGTTTTTTTATAAAAGATAACCTATCAAAACGAATGCAAGCTTCGATTCTGTTTTAATGGTTCGTCCGCAGCAGTAGGAGCATTAATTGTTATTCCTGATCGTCTGTACAGCTGTACGTACGTTAGTCCCGAAATTTGATTCCATTCTCTAACTTAAGTTTGCCTAAACCAAATGTTGTGAAAATTATACACAATGCTAACTGGAGATAACCAATACAATGACATACGTACGTAACTCGACGTACGGACCTAACAGAAGTGGTTTTTGTCAACCATTGGGTTTGATTAAATTTGTCGCTCAAGATTAAAAAAGTATTCCATGACTTATGAAACTACTCATTTGATTTTTTGGCATATAAAATAATTTTATAATGACAAGAAATGATTGAAATCTTGCACTTTTATTTATTACGCGGTTTTCCGGATTCCAGCCTTTCAGTAATATCGAAACCAGAGTTTTGAAAATGCCTGTACCAAGTCAAGAATATGACAGTTGTTGTCCATTCGTTTGATGTGTTTTATCATTTGATTTTGCCATTTGATTAGGGACTTTCCGTTTTGAATTTTCCTCGGAGTTCAGTATTAGTGTGATTTTACTTTTTGTTAGAATCTGTCTATTTATCATGTTTATAAAAGTTGAGATTCGACTACCAATTCCATTTACTTTCTAAAAATAAGTCTTTTTCATTTATTATAAACTGTATTGATACAAAAATTTCTATACATGTTGTTTTTTTAGAACTAATTATAAGGTGTGTACAATAAGGATAGTTCTGTTTTGAATTGTTTAACGGGAATGCTATCGCAGTCCAAATACAAAAGACATTTTCAGATATTTTTTTTTATATCCCTTGTAGTAAATTATTTAATAGTTTGTTATCCCTTTTACTAATAAACAATTAAAAGCACGGGTAGTAACCTCGTCATACCAAGGGCGTTTAGTACAGTGATTTTGTCATAGTTTGTTTAAATTTAACATGGTTAAGTTAAGTTACTTCCCCGAACGATTGCCTCAGCTCTATTCAAACGAGTAAATAAAAACCAAATAAAATGTGTGAATCTGTATTTTAAGTCAAACAATTTACATTGGAAATGTTGTTTTGAAGAAATTACCGCAGAATAGGCAAATTATCGAAATTGTTATGGTATGGTTAAGTGTCTAGAAATTGGACATGGTTTTGATCAAGTTTGTCATGGTTTAGATCCAAAATAATATATATGTTGTTTTCAAGAAATTAACGCAGAAATGGCAAACTATCGAAATTGTTATGGTTTGGTTAAGTGATTGACATGGTTCGGTTAGGAGTCTAGAAAAAGCTTGTTTTTAAAAGAAGTTACACAATTTACTGACTAAGAAGAAAAAGGCCTTTTCAACCATATTTGAAGAGCGGAATCGGCAAAGTGTACACTAAATAATTTTACTTTTCGTAACTTGTCTTTTTATGCAAATCGTACACATACGAGTATCTTGTAATATAATAAGAATAAATGAGTACTCATGTTATCCCACAAACAATAACATCATTTGGCAAGGATGATATTTTGGCTAATCATAAGTGCTTTACGGCTTCAATGGACATTACATTGAGCAACACATCGGAGGACTTACCTTGTTTTTATTAGATAAGTACGCTTCACAAAATTCAATACTTACAACCGTTCATTGCCGGATCATCTACATGTAAGACGAAATAATTGTCCATTAGATTGACAAAGATTCTTTCACAGTGAAAGAGGGTCTTCAGAAATACAGTGAAACTGTTTACTAACGTAGTGGTATTACCCATGTGAGGGTTTTTAAACTCTCCACCATTCCCCATGTGAAATTAAAAAATCCTCTAAAAATGATTCACAATGCTTTTCAACATAAAAAATGGTAGCATGCGCTATAAATTTATTACTTTGGGATACCATAGGGGATATTTTGTTAATAGTAAACAAAAAAGTAAAGCATGCTACACAGTGGAACAAGTGATCAGTATGCTGAAGTTTTTTAATTGACAACATATCTGTTAAATTTAGAGATATACTTTTTCAAATAATTGTCGGCATTTCTATGGGAACAAACTGTGCGCCTCTCCTTGCCGACCACTTCTTTTTTTTCGTATGAGTCGGAATTCCTTCAGCCATTGTCAAAAACAAGAAGATCAAAGAAACCAGATCATTTAATTTCACAGTCAGATATATTGATGATGAACTTCCATTCACAATCCAAACTTTTCTAATTAGTTCTATCAATATATCACCCAGAACAAGATATTTAAAAAACAACAGACACGGCGTCCTATGTCTTATTTTTAGACTTATATATCGAATTTGACACGAGCGGTCATTTCAGTACCAGAATCTACGACAAACGATAAGATTTAAATTTTGAAATTATCAATTCCCCCTGTTACATGTAGGAAGCAATATACCAACTTCACCTACATATGGGATATAAATTAACAAACTCATTCTGTGTTCAAGAGCATGCAGCTGCAACTCAGACATTGTACAATGTCACCAGTGTCTGAGCACAAAGCTGATGAACCAAGGGTATTTCAAAATTTCAAAAAAACAAGTTCATCAGAAGATACCAAGACCTGTTTCATAAATATTCCTTATCAACTTTACAAATAAAAAATTATGGTCTTCAAGTATAGATGATAGGTACTGATGTTGTTTGTCATCAGAATGACGTGTTATAGTATTGTTTTATTTGTCTTTATGGATATTTCTTTTACTGTTTAGTCTGTTATGGTGATATCTAATTGAAGTGGCTCTGTACTTATACATCGCGTCATTGTGTTGTGATATGAGAATGAAAAAAAAAAAAACTGTGTTTTGTCTATCAGTATTTTTGTGTTTCTTTGTTGACATATTTGTTTGTTTTTATAGTGATTAAGATTATAACTCAGCGTTGACTGCTGTACCTCAATTTTTGACATTTTTACCTTATGTGTCTTTGTTTTATTCAGACATCATTTTCAATATAATGTATTTTAATTCGACTGTCATACAGATGTGAGGTTTAGCAGGCTTTAAAACCAGGTTTAATCCACCATTGTCTACAAAATATAATGCCTGTACCAAGTCAGGAATATACCAGTTGTTATCCATTCATTTGATGTGTTTGAGTTTTTGATTTTGCCATTTGCTTAGGGAATTTCCTTTTAGAATTTTCCTCGGAGTTTGGTACTGTTGTTGTTTTGTTTTTTTTTACTTTTTTCTGCGATTTAATTTAATTAGTTACTGCTCTTTCACACTAGCTTTCGATATAATAATTACAAAAACCAGAGGCACTTTTTCTGTTTCACATAGAATATTTTTTCCGTCTTTCCTTGATATACTCTGTCGGGATGTCGTAAGCAGCATCAATTGCACAATAGTTTAAGACGTTTACTTAAAAACGTAGTATTTTTTGTTTTATTTTTTGTTTAGCAAACTAAACATCTGTTGTTATATATTGAACAAGTATATGATGAATAAAAGCAGATGTGGGGTTATACGCCCGTGATGTAGTAACCCAACTAAAACGAATCAAACGGTATTATTAGGACAACATAAGTCTTCAACCATCCACGAAACAAAATTTTTACACGTGACATGGACAAAAGTTCAATAAATATTTGTTTTATAAACTATTTGGGAAATGAAAATAAAAACAATATTCACAAAGTTCCGAATTCAAATATATGAAAGATCACAATTTCGAAATAGAATAAAGCCGATATAATTTCCATTTTTATCATTGATTATTACAAACTGTATGGATTTTGCTCATTGTTGAAGGCCGTACGTCGACATATAGTTGCTTACATCTATGTCATTTTGGTCTCGGGTTGATAGTTATCTCTTTGGCAATCATACCGCATGAACTTTATATAATATAATACTACATTGTATATGCGTTCATATGTCCTTTTAATTGTATTCCAAATAAAACGATTTAAAAAAGAAACAATTCAATTGTTGTACACTGTCTGTTTATTTCGATCGTTATTCTTCCTTCATCAACGACACGAATCACATTATTGAACCATGTTGAACATGAAATAAACCATGACACCGACTTTTCTGTAATTTTAAATTGTGTGAAAGAGTAGCTATTTTCGGAATAATTGACGGTATTTTATATCATAACGAAATATGTGATGTAAGCACACCACTTTTATGTGTGCATTAAGAACGAATCACAACTTTTACCTTTCGACATACGCAAGCAATATTCTGTTTCAAATTGATAACTATATGATACAAATTTTGATGTACTAACACATTAGCTATAAACAAAGATACTTACCAGCTTTAATTTATGATTAGATGTTCATTTAACAATATATTTGAATGTTTATTTTTTGAAATTGTTTGTCATCAAAAACACTTAACACAGTCATGTCTAACTTACCAAAACTATGAAAAAATAACTACTTAACGCTCCTCGATATGACGAGATTACTCCCCGTGAAAAGGGGGTCACTGAAATCATTTTACTGAATAATTCATTAACGGAAATGTGTAAGGTACATTTGTAAGTAACATTGAACAACAGACTAGTAATATAAGACGATTTCGTTGTCAGATGCGGATCAAGGATTTTTTGAAATGGGGATAAAAGCAACATTTCAAGTGGAACAAAAATAGTATTTATAGAATGTAGGGCCATATAAGCGTTCGTTGCATATGTATTTCAAACATGAATATTTAGAAGGAGAAGAAGAATATCAACCAGACTTATTCATTTTTCTCGTCCTAAATGTTACACTTATCGATCGTATAAATACAAGTATTCTAAAAGGTTACCAACTCACCACTGTAATTAGATCTTTGAATATTATTCTTATTGGTATTATAATTAATTGTGTTATCAGTGAATTAAAAGCAAACTAAATAGTATTGTTATATACATATGCTCTTTCATGGATCTACAATCTGTCGATACCTTTATTTTCGCATTGCACAAGGTCATATTTTTCTCTAACTGTTTATGACGTCTTTACACTATACCCATTGGATGTCGGATGTTTACTGATTGATAGTTAAGTCTAAAATGCATAATTGTTTAATGAATTGTTATTGGCCTCGAATTAGCTGTCAGTAATTGCAATTAATCTGTGATGTATACTTGGTCTCTTTTTGTTGTTGGGATGTATAAATATCCGGCTACGTCCTCTCTGTGTTTTTGTTAGATGTACTTCTATTTGTATCCATCTGATAAGTTCAGCTTTTTTCAACTGATTAGTTTTAGTTCGTGCTTATGTCGTACTGTAACACCACTGTCCCATGTTATTGGACGGCTGGGATCCTGCTAACATGTTTACCCCCACCACATTCTACATGTATGTGCCTGTCCTAAGTAGGAGCCTCTAATTCGGCGGTTGTCGTATGTTGCTGTGTAACATATTTGTTTTTCGTTTTTTTCTGGGTTCATTTAATAGGTCGTTAGTTTTTTCTCGTTTGCATTGTTTTACATTTGTCATTTCAGGGCCTTTTATAGTTGACTATGCGATATGGGCTTCGCTTATTGCTGAACTCCGTATGGTGACATATATTTGGCTATTTCTGTGTCCTTTGGTTTTTTGTGAAGATTGTCTCAAAAGCAATTATATCACATCTTCTTTTTTATATTGATTTTATACCACAGGAAGACACGTAATCTTACCCTGACACATGATTTTTAACCCGGACCAACCAATCTTTGCTCCAAAATATTGCGTGCTTGGTATAGAGGAAGACCATCTTTTTCCAACAGGCGAAAAACGAGCCCTATAATTCCCGCATTCGAGCAGTAGTGCAGCTTTCAATGACAAAATAAGGCTACCGTTCGCCAAATTTCTGACCATCAAAAAGAGAGATACAAAGTAGATGCAAATATCGTATTAAGTAACAGACAAAGTATACCTCGCTGATTCAAATAAGAGGTCACAGCCGTGAAACTGATATGATGCTTGAGTTTTATTAAACGAACTTGTTACTTTTGGTGGACACGGTTGTCAACATTTTATTTAGTAACCTTCTACCTTGGTTGATATAATTAAGACTTCATAGTTCACCAAGTTATTATCATCCATTCATTTTGACAAAACTAAACGTATAAAGTTAAAAGACATAGTGGATCTTAACATTAATATCCCAAAGTCTGTACAAAATCATTTAAGAGTATGTCATAGATATGATTCTGTCAATTATTGTTTTATTGATCAGGACCTGTATGTGACTGAATACTGATAATTAGGGTTCAGTATACAACATATATGTACAACATAAAAATTTTATGAACAAAATCCATGTCTGTTCATCTGTTTATAGAATTATCCATCTAAAACCCGCATTAGCATTTCTAAAGTCGGGCAGATTTCTTTATCGAGATTCGAAATACTTTTAATTAATAAAAATGTCGAAAGAGTTAGTGTTTACCATTATCAGTTGAGGTATTCAACATGCTAATACTGGTTTGGAACTTAACAGAAATACGCAAAAGGGGTTTTAATGTGTTGCTCTTTTGGTGGATCCAATCAAATTTGTTTTATTATATATGTGGTTGTGCCAGATAGACCATTGAGATGAGCAGCAGCGAATCCTTATGTTAAATAATTCTGTTCAAATTATGTGAAAATTTTTGTTTACTTTCATTTTAAAATTTAAAAGAAAATAATTATAGTACATACCGTATAATTTATAATTAATTTAATGAAACATAGCTGAAAGGTTGATAGAAAGCCAATTACTACCTCATTAAAAAATATCTAGTTTGTACTCAAATGAGCAACACTACGGGTGCCACATGGGGAACAGGATCAGCCCACCCTTTCGGAGCACCGGAAATAACCCTCTGTTCTTGGTTGGGTTTGTTTTGTTCAGTCTTCAGTTTTCTATGTTGGGTTTTGTGTACACTTGTTTGTCTTTTTGTTTTTTTTTGGGCATGGCGTTGTCAGTTTATTTTCGACCTTTTAGACGTTTCATGTCCCTTTGGTATCTTTTGTCTCTCTTGTACATGTTTTATCATATTTGCATTAAAAGACATCACTGTCTATAAAAAATAATTAGCATCATAAAGAAAGAGTTTGTAGATAAACCTCTATTATAATGTCAGTTTTGGTTAACAATATTCTTCTTAAATGTAGATGGGGTAACTACATGTACACCAAACATGCAAATTCTGTCAAAACGACACTTATAAGTAAGTGATAATATCATCGATCGGCTGGGAGATTAATAAAAATCTTACTGAGAAGGTATTTGGTTGGGAAACTGTAAATCCTATTAAAGATTAGAAGACTTAAATAGCTTTTGTATGAAAAAGGGGACTTTGGTTCTATTTAAGTTTAGACGTTTCATATTTACATGTAACTAGGACAGTTTATTATTGGAAATGGCTTTCATTTTCTCATAGTAAATTTCGAGCACATCTCGCAGCACTGAATTATCCTTTCGGTTGATAATTTAAAACGATTCGAAATTGTATTGTAGTGTGTACACAATCGTTGCATCTTTTACAGACTTATACAAAGTTCTCTGGTGGACCTAAAATAAACGTAAAAAAATTCAGACGTTTTTATATTTACGAAGTGTTCCGCCATTTTTTAACTCGTCGCAGCTAGAGTAACAAAATATGATGCCAGTTTTGTGTAAAAATCTCCAACTTCCCATCATAACCTACCCATTAGAAAAATCGCACCTAAATTGAAGTTGTAACCCTGATAATAAAGTAGTTTCGTATATTTAAAAAAAATAAGAATGGACGTGTCTTTTTTGTTTTGACCATAAAACGTATATTGTATAAGGGATATGCTATATAATAGCTGTCGCCCATATATGACAATATTCATATTGCTGCAACGTTAATCTTACAGTTTGCGTTATTCACTAAACTATGCACAGTTTCAGAAGGCAGAATAATTCAGTAAATGTATGCGTTTTTTCTCCTATATTTCTATATTTCTCTGTAAGCTTTTATGTTTTGTCTATTGTACTTAGAAATATGAAGAATTCTAATTTTAAAATTGTGCAAAGAACATGGTTGTCGTGTAGTGAAAATTATTATTACGGTATTTACAATATTATGTTAACATGACATTGTAACGGTGGAACGAATTGAACACCTTAATATCAGCTAATTTGTAAAAAACACTGTTTAGAAGAATGCATATATTTTACTTTTAGCCTAACGATTTTGTGTTAAATACCATCAAAGACGTGTTATTATTTATTATAGTTAAATTCTCTTAAAAAGGTGTTATGCAAGTATTTGTAAACACATGGTATTGATAACCTATTGTGTCTTTCCTTTTAACGTGAATATTACTAATGCTATGATATTCTTCTATTTCGTATAGGTAACGTGTTAGAGAATAGCCTTTTACTTTAACACTTCGATAAAAATGCATCACTTTATATAAATTCATTAGTTATTACAAGGACTTACACGTTATTGAATACCAAAGACTTGTCATGTATGAGAAAACAAATGGCAATGCAGTACACGCATTATTATTAATCACATTCAACTATATTAAACCATGTCGAAAGTACCTAGACAAGAAGCCCCCTTATGTGCAGCAGGTTTTGTCTTTTATTCCGTACAAGTTAATTACATGGTCAAGATTACGCGTTGATGTGTATACTTAGTCGCTAATAAAATAAAACAAAATGCAGTAGTAAGCTGAACGCCAGTAAATCAATTTCAATGTTGTCAATGGAATGACAAATGTATTCATTGGGACTGTTACCTGAAGAGTTGGTACGACTCAGCGTATCTTCTTGTAATGCAAAATTCCTTCAGTGTTTTTATGTTTATTGAAGAATCTTCCCACATATAATTTGTGCAATTTATATGAGAGATTAACTGTATTACTGGTTAATTACAAATCATATATGTGAAATTTTGATAGTTTAACCACCAATTCTAACTTCTTCTTTCAGGTTAAAGTAATCGGATGGTGTTTATAGAACAAGGATTCAGTGCATCCAGACTATTTTTTACTGTTGCTTTGCTGCCAATAGGAAATTCATTAGCACAGAAAACAGAAGAGGATACTAAAGTTCTGACAAATAATGTTCCGATATCCATTTTTGAAGTTTGTGACGAGATGTACGTTCTGCATTGGCCCCCTAGCGTGAGTAGTGATCTTGGTTTTTAAATCTGTCAAAAATATAAAGTATTTACACATCATCTGCGGGTTTTTTGTTTATATATATGTGTTTATTTTAGTGTCACAATGTACATGATGTATGTTTTCTGTTTTGGAATACATATGCAATAACTCGTATTTTTGTATACATGTGAAATAAAACTGTTTTAAAACTCTTCAAACACACATATTTGAAAAAAAAAAATCTTATTATACAATACAATACAATACAATATGATTCCTTTAAAAACACTCCGTCACACTCACATGTGAAACAAGAGGTAAATACATACACAATACAATCACATACAATCATAAACTTTGATTGTAACATGACTGGTTGATATAGGTATCGTCAGTTTCTTCTGCATTTGCATAATATATTAGTTCTCCTCTATCGTAGCTTGATTTGATTTGATTGTTTGGTGTTTAACGCCATTTTTGAGCACCTCTTTTGCGCTATTTCGTGGCGGTCTGTTTTTATTGGTGGAGGAAGCCGGAGTACCCGGAGAAAACCACCGACCTTCGATAGGAAAACTGACAATCCTAGTCAATTAAGATTGGAGTCGAGTGCACCTGCACGAGCAGAGTTCGAACTCACAACCTCAGTGTTGACTGGCTAGTAATCACAGTAGTAACTACTTAGACCACTCGGCCACCGCGGCCCCTCTATCGTAGCTTGATACAAACATATTGATATATGATTATGTTTATACATGTATTAAAACAGTATTACTTAGAAAGACGATGAAGTTACAATATTTTGTAATAAAAACGTTTCTTAATTTTGTAATAATTCCTTAATATATTGAAAATTTAAACCCGTTGAATAGTCATCCTATGTACCAGGATTATATTTTATTACGCCAGACGCGCGTTTCGTCTACACTTATACTCACCAGTTACGCTCAGATCAAAATAGTTACAAAGCCAAACAAGTATAAAGTTGAATAGCATTCAGGACCCTGAATTCCAAAAAGGTTGTGCCAAATACGGCTAAGATAATCTATGCCTGGGATAAGAAAATCCTTAGTATTTCGAATAATTCCTACTTTTGCAAACAGTAAATTAATCATAATTATTATTATTAAAATATAAAAATCAAAACGATTTATTAAATACTTGACCATATTGACTGTTGAACTCATGTGTATATGAAGAGTTTGTAGGTAATGTTCCACGCGAGTTAACTTTTGTATTAATTAAGCAAGTAAATATTCTGTAATTAATAAGAACAGACTAAAATGAAAAACAGTTCAATAATTTGAAATTGCTAATGTTCAACGCTGAAGGTCTTTCAAATCAATCAACTTTGATGGAAACTATCTAAAGCGTTCCGTCTACATGTATGTGTGTATATGTGTGTGATGATCGTTACTCCTACATTTAAAATATTTGATTATTCAGAACGTTATAAAACAAGAGGGCACACACCAAAGTGTCTCGCCTGCTTTAGGGACCATTGACTTTATCTTGCAGAGTTTTGAAAATCAATGTTTTACTACTATTATCACAACAATTTTACATTTTCAAAAGTCTATGACAAGGTATGATAAATCATGTCTGACAGACATGTTAGCTTTACAACTATTCCATTTACCAAATATAGTTGACCTATTGCCTATGATAATTGACAAACTGACAAAATTTCTAAAAACTTTATATTGACCACTAAACAATGAAAATGAGGTCAAGGTTAGAGTTTTCATACAAAACATACATGTACAGCTTACAATTAACCAAATATAGCAGACGTATTGCTATTAGTATAAAATACAAAGAAAACGACAAAAATACAAAAATGTATAACTGACCAATGAACCATGAACAGGGGGTCAAGCTCAGATAAAATCTATCAGACACCTTTCAATCATTCGATACACCAAATACAGTTGACCTATTGCTTTAAGTACTTGCCAAAAAAAATAAAAAGACAAAAACACAGACCCAAAACAAAAACTTAACAATTACCAATGAACAATAAAAAAATAGGTTAAGGTAGGATTAAACCTACCAGACTGGCATGTCTTACACCTTACAATAATGCATACACTACCTATAGTTTTCCTTCTGCTAAAAGTATTTGAGAAATATACATAATCACGTAACTTTCAACTTGATCACTGACCCTGAAATGAGATAAACCCTATTTGACGGACAAGTAGACGTTGCAAGAAACCCATATTGCAAATAAAGTTATTCTAATACTGAAAATAAGTGAAACATTCGCATGACATTTTTTATACCAATCAATCGCCGACCATTAAATCGTGCCAAAGACGATTGCCATATGACAAGCAGAAACTTCGTAACACAAGTTATATGCATACAAGATATGAAGCATTCAGGTCTTCCTTATGAATTGTAAAGCTTCATACAAATAGTTTACGCCGACACCACCGGATAGTATTCCTTTATGTCTTGCATACTGCGACTTTATGTCACAGACGAGATCATTTTTTTTGTCATACTAAACCTCAGTTTACATGTTTTTTTTAGTTTCTTTAAAGATCAACTGGATACTGTATCGTCTTTAAGAAAGGCAATGGAATTTGTGCCATCTTCAAGAGTCACTGATTTTGAGTCACTTTACGAAGGTGCTCATGTAAGAGGTTGCTGGTTTGATGTATACGATAATCATGCTATTGTCACAAAGATCGACAAAAAAGCAGGAAAATTCACACTTATTCACTTTAGTGGTGATGGCAGAAACAACCTTCAAAACAAAGTAGCAATACATGAAGACACGATGAAATTGTGTAGAAACATAAATGTTTCGCTGGTAACCTATAGCACTTCCACAACACAGTTAAAACGATTACCGAATCAAGTTTCCGTTGCTGTTGCCCAATACTTTAGAGATAATGCTGATATAATTCAATCGTATGATTTATTGAAAAATGATTGCGACCATCTAATTTTGTCGTGTACTCTAGGATATGCACTAAGTTTTCAAGAAATGAAGCCACTTTCTGTTGCTTTTTTTGGCCTTGGCGATGGTTAACACTAGAGCTGTGAATGTACTGATGAAGTATCTGCTGACCAAACAGGTTGTTCGTTATAATGAAGGTGATGAGTACGTTACACTCATATTACCGTTTGAGGAAGTCAGAATTCCTTTCAAAAAGTGAATAGCACAATATTTGTACACAACAGAAATAATATTAATCATGTTGTGTTTTCCAAATGCTTTTTTCGTACTTTTCATCGCTATAATGTATTTATAACATAATATTCAAAAATGTAACCTATATATCACCAATAAATGCCTTATAGAGAATTAAATTTTGGCGAATCTCTCTGGCATAATTTTGAAATTTTGACACATTTCATTTGTTGGAGTTAATATTCTTTATTTCAAGTTT
This sequence comes from Mytilus californianus, assembly GCF_021869535.1. Classification (NCBI taxonomy): domain Eukaryota; kingdom Metazoa; phylum Mollusca; class Bivalvia; order Mytilida; family Mytilidae; genus Mytilus; species Mytilus californianus. The sequence continues at coordinate 17,350,561 of NW_026262626.1, forward strand.
TCAGTACAGTTTTGTATGAACTGTTATCTTTTATTCTTTATAGTTTAGTGTGTCCTCGTGTTGTATTTGATTTTGATATATTACCGGTTTGTCTTTTTCCCCTTCTTTTATGCATTTTTGTTTTAATTATTAAATGAGAGAAACTTAAAGATAAAGAGTTACTTCCCAGAAGTAGCTATATACAGTGTACGTATGGCTGTTATCCGAGTTTGCTTATGCAGTGCCAACAGCGAACGTTTGTAATTTGAAATTTAACTGTTCCTAACGCGATACGACCATGATATTATGCAATACTTAAACTAGTAACAAGTTTTGTTTACCGTCTAGATGTGAACTTACACAAATAAATCCAATGAAACTAAAGAATAACCTTAGCATGCGTCAAGACTAGTAACATTTGACAAGATAAAATAGAAAATGGAAATGGAGAATGTGTTCAAGAGTCAACAATCCCTACAAAGAATGAAAACAGTGAAAAGCCGATCATTAGTTTTCAACACAGCGAGAAATTCCCGCACCACGAGGCTTCAGTTGGCTCTTAAACAAAAATGTGTACTCGTTCAGTGAAAATGGACGTCATACTAAACTCCTAAACATATGAATGTTTTACAATTAAAAAAAGCTAAATAGACTAACAAAGACCAGAGGCTCGTGACTTGGGACAGGCGCTACAATGCGTGTTTAGTGATATCTAAATCTCCCCCATCCCTTTAGCCAATGTAGATTAAATACACACTCAGCAATACGCACAGAAAAAAAACTCCGTTTAAAAGAAGTTCGAGTCCGATGTCAGAATATGTTACAAAAGAAACTAAACAAAATTACGATAATACATAACTAAACAAAGGACTACAAGCAGTAACTGACATGCCAGCTCCAGACCTCAATAAAACTGATTGGAATATTATGGCTTCATCATATGAAATCAAGCACAATCACTCCCGTAAGGCGTTCACACTGTTCAACATTTTATAGCTCCTGAAGGTATCGAAGATGAATTGATGAATAAATTACAAGAAATAATTCTAGTTAATATGGAGTGTAAGCAAACACATGTAAAAAAGGGAGGTTATCATTTATTCAGTCTGATGTAGTTGAAAGAAACATACCACTTAACTACGTTTAAGACGACACAACTACAATTTACCCTATTTCTGTGCATAATACCTGTCAGTGTGACTACTATAACACATACTTGTCTCAAATTATACGCTCGGGAATACACGTTTTAATATAAAGGATTATTAGCAAATGTTATTTTTAAACTCTAGTCCTTAGCAAAAGAGCTGGCAAGCTTAATTTCGGATTAAATTAAGTAAGGAGGCTATGATTTATAATTCGGGTAGGTTTTGGTTGACTTGGTGTCATACCACCCGCACCGTACTCGTTTATTTTTTTCACATACATCATATAAATTTCAGATCCATTTAGTTTGCATATAAATATCATTATTCAAATTTTGTTTCACAACTTACACACCTAAGACGATCCCGAGACATTGATACTACAGATTCCCTAAAAGTCTTCGGTATGCATATAAAAGATTATCATTTCAATAACCATATTGAATTTACACCCTCCAATCAACTAAAAATGTATGGCTAAGTATACCATGCAGACATTTAGATATATAAGGGCATGACCATTTAAAAAGGGGATGGGGTATTGTTTATTTCCTAAAGAAATTCTGATTTCCAATTTGATGAAAAAAGATACTCTGTTTAAGCAGAGGACTAAAAACATATTATGAATCCAAATGATCCCAATGCCTAATCATTTGCTTAAAGTGTTAAATATTGAACAAAATTATTTGATTGAAAGCGTTGAAAATCTAAATAAAATGTTCACCCTGTCTGCGAAAAAACATTTCTGACTAAGAAAAAAAAAAACATTTATGATCCTTTTGCAAATCCCAGTTTCTACAAACCGGATGTCTAATGCAAATTACACAAACCAATATCAATATAAAGAGGTAGGGTTTGTTTCCCTTGATTTCTTTTCACAACATTTGATTAAGTAGGTAAATCATGTTTTAAATAGCCCGATAGATGCTAGTTATAGTACATGAAAAAACGTCACATCATCTATTTTCATATTTTGAACAGGTATTTCGACAATAAACAAGGCCAATACTATTGATGTTTTGGTTTATTAAAATCAATATTGATTTTGTTTGTTAACGCTCCATGTGAGCATAAGATACCATACCACGTAACCTGTCAAGAAACCAAATAATATTGAACGTATTTAAAAGGAATGTTGTTTTCCTCATTCTTCATGTATCTATCTCTGTCCCGGTTTTTAAATTTTTACCGTCTATATAAACCGGACAACATCTTACACTAATTGGTACTAGAACACCTTATGTTACAAACACATGTAATCTGGCCTTGTTTGGCATTGTAACAAATGGACGCGTTGTTGTGATACAGATGCAACACTTTCTTGATGTTTTATCTACACTCACAATTGTTAGTGTTATTGATTTTTTGTTTCGCTATTGTTTTATTCTCTAATGATTTAGATACCGGTGCAATGATGGTAGGAACAAAGTCAGTACTAGTATCTGCACAGTTGCTAGATTGGCATTTGTTACATATAATACTATTTTCAAAAATGTTCTTGTTCAAGGTTTTGAAAAAAATGTTTGTGTTATTTTGAAATTTTTCTGCTATGGCCTTTATTCGTAATGTGTATATTACACATACAACATTTAGGCTTCATTGCTATAAAATTACTTCTCGGGTTATTGGTTTTGTACAGGCAGCTTCTTCAGTTTGACAGCATATATATAATAAATGTAAACACAGGAATAGTAGGTCAAGAGTATGGATAGTAATCGGAATGCACACAATAAGCGACACGTTGTTTTTTTTTCTTTAATGAAATGATATAATATCAAAATGATCCAAAATGACTTTATCATAGAAACAAACATCCGATAAAATATGATAGAAACATTAAAACTTAATATTTCAACACAAAAAAAATGCAAAACATCTGCGTGAGATTTGAACCCCAGAACTTAAAAACAATCAATCAATTACAGTTCCTATGCGCTACCAATGGACAACAGCGATGCTCGTAGATAAATCTGTTATTTAGCAGCTATATACATGTAAGTACAATTTGGCAATGTTTTACATTTTTATTTAAAAGGTTGTTTTGGGGTATAAATGACACATTGAACCAATTCCTTTTTTGAGGAAAAAAGTTGTATAAATTACAACATCAAACAAAAAACAGAACTTTTTGGGAGAGTTGAAATGTCCTTCTCGGGGGAATCCCTGTTTTCCTCATCTAACAACACGGGAAATTCTGCATATTTGACTTTCATCCTTTTTAGGGGGTTACATTAACTATTTTTTAGACATATTACGATATAAAAAATCAAGATATATACCAAAAAGCATTTTTATTTCTTTTCTTCATAGTTAATCTTATTCTTTCAGCACTTTTTCTAAATTAGTCCTTCTATGACAAAAAAATCGAGGAAAATTGGCCCTACCTCTTTAAGCACACAGTTTGCTAAATGTAATCTCAATACATTTATTTTAAGTCTACAAAGAATCATCAGTGACGCTCAAATTAAAAAAGTATCAAAGACCAAGTACGATTTTAAGTACTCTATTCCTTTAGTAGAAAATCCTTAGCATTTCGAAAAAGTCGAAGTTTATAATAGGATAGTGACTCAAATAGAAAACAAAAGAGAAACAGCTAGAGGTCAGAATACCGTAAGTTATGATGAACGTGCTTGAAATTCACATGTCAAGCTCTTACTGTTGTGTCTTGAATAAGGATAAGGAAAGCGAAAATTTGCATTCATGAGAGAAATTAATATTGATTCATGCACGTTGTATTATTGGTGAAAAAAAGTAAATCGAAAGAATACGCATTGATATTCTGGATAAGAATACGTGTTTGCGTCATCACATATAGTAATATAAAAGTAAAATTCAAATGTCAAATTACCTACCTGAAGTGTTTTGACTACGGATTCATTGACATTTTATCCGGATTCTTTTGTAAACGCAAACTGATAGTGTGCGTGTGAACAGCTAGGATGATGCATAATATGAATAAATCAAGACGTGTACAAAATGTAGGATAGCTAGTCAACATCATGAATACAAATTTCAAAATCTTATCATAATACAAACATAAAGATAAAGATGGTATAAGATTTAACTCTTAAAACAAACATAAAAATAAAGAATTGAAAGAAGTAGGACCGGTAAGGCCCCTTTTTGGCCCCAAAATATACCATTTAAAAATGTTGTTCAAAATCTAAACTTTTAGCTGTTTATTGAAAAGTAGATTACTTTTATTAAATAAATATGGGCTTTTTTACTTTACACTGCACATTTATCAGGTACTACCATCATTAATTCATGCAAAGTTACTAATAGTTATCAAAGGTACCATGCTTATAATTTAATAGGCCAGACGCGCGTTTCGTCTATACAAGACTCATCAGTGACGCTCAGATCAAAATAGTTATAAAGCCAAACAAGTACAAAGTTGAAGAGCATTAAGGACCCAAAATTCCAAAAAGTTGTGCCAAATACGGCTAAGGTAATTTATGCATGTGATAAGAAAATCCTTAGTATCTCAAAATTTCATATGTTTGTGAACAGGAAATTTTTAAAAATGACCATATAATTGATATGCATGTCAACAGCGAAGTGCTGACTACTGGGCTGGTGCTACCCTCAGGGACAAAACGTCCACCAGCAGTGGCATCGACCCAGTGGTGTATATAGTTATCAAAGGTACCATGCTTATAATTTAATACGCCAGACGCGCGTTTCGTCTATACAAGACTCATCAGTGACGCTCAGATCAAAATAGTTATAAAGCCAAACAAGTACAAAGTTGAAGAGCATTAAGGACCTAAAATTCCAAAAAAGTTGTGCAAAAAACGGCTAAGGTAATTTATGCATGTGAAAGGAAAATCCTTAGTATTTCGAAAAATTCATATTTTTGTAAACAGGAAATTCATAAAAATGACCATATAATTGATATGCATGTCAACACCTAAGTGCTGACTACAGGGTTGGTGCTACCCGCGGGGACAAAACGTCCACCAGCAGTGGCATCGACCCAATGGGGTAAATAGTTATCAAAGGTACCATGCTTATAATTTAATACGCCAGACGCGCGTTTCGTCTATTCAAGACTCATCAGTGACGCTCAGATCAAAATAGTTATAAAGCCAAACAAGTACAAAGTTGAAGAGCATTAAGGACCCAAAATTCCAAAAAGTTGTGCCAAATACGGCTAGGTAATCTATGCATGGGATAAGAAAATCCTTAGTATTTCCAAAAACTCATATTTTTTGTAAACGGGAAATTATAAAAATGACAATATAATTGATATGCATGTCAACACCGAAGTGCTGACTACTGGACTGGTGATACCCTCGGGAACAAAACGGCTTCCAGCAGTGGCATCGACCCAGAGGTGTAAATAGTTATCAAAGGTACCATGTTTATAATTTAATGCGCCAGACGCGCATTTCGTCTAAACAAGACTCATCAGTGACGTTCAGATCAAAATAGTTATAAAGCCAAACAAGTACAATGTTGAAGAGCATTGAGGACCCAAAATTCCAAAAGGTTGTGCCAAATACGACTAAGGTAATCTATGCATGGGATAAGAAAATCCTTAGTATTTCGAAAAATTCATATTTTTGTAAACAGGAAATTTATAAAAATGACAATATAATTGATATGGATGTCAACACCGAAGTGCTGACTACTGGGCTGGTTATACCCTCGGGGACAAAACAGGTACCAGCAGTGGCATCGACCCAGTGGTGTAAATAGTTATCAAAGGTACCATGCTTATAATTTAATACGCCAGACGCGCGTTTTGTCTATTCAAGACTCATCAGTGACGTTCAGATCAAAATAGTTATAAAGCCAAACAAGTACAATGTTGAAGAGCATTGAGGACCCAAAATTCCAAAAGGTTGTGCCAAATACGACTAAGGTAATCTATGCATGGGATAAGAAAATCCTTAGTATTTCGAAAAATTCATATTTTTGTAAACAGGAAATTTATAAAAATGACCATAAAATTAATATGCATGTCAACAACGAAGTGCTGACTACTTGGGCTGGTGATACCCTCGGGGACAAAACGTCCACAAGCAGTGGCATCGACCTAGTGATGTAAATAGTTATCAAAGGTACCTTGTTTATAATTTAATACGCCAGACGCGCGTTTCCTCTATACAAAACTCATCAGTGACGCTCAGATCAAAATAGTTATAAAGCCAAACAAGTACAAAGTTGAAGAGCATTAAGGACCTAAAATTCCAAAAAGTTGTGCCAAATACGGCTAAGGTAATCTATGCATGGGATAAGAAAATCCTTAGTATTTCGAAAAATTCATATTTTTTGTAAACAGGAAATTTATGAAAATGACAATATAATTGTTATGCCTGTCAACACCGGAGTGATGAATCTGGGCTGGTGATACCCTCGGGGACGAAACGTCCACAGCAGTGGCATCTACCCAGTGAGGTAAATAGTTATCAAAGGTACCATGCTTATAATTTAATACGCCAAACGCGCGTTTTGTCTATTCAAGACTCATCAGTGACGCTGAGATCAAAATAGTTATAAAGCCAAACAAGTACAAAGTTGAAGAGCATTAAGGACCCAAAATTCCAAAAAGTTGTGCCAAATACGGCTAAGGTAATCTATGCATGGGATAAGAAAATCCTTAGTATTTCGAAAACTTCATATTTTTTGTAAACAGGAAATTTATAAAAATGACAATATAATTGTTATGCATGTCAACACCGGAGTGATGACTACTGGGCTGGTGATACCCTCGGGGACGAAACGTCCACCAGCAGTGGCATCTACCCAGTAGTGTAAATAGTTATCAAAGGTACCATGCTTATACTAGTAATTTAATACGCCAGACGCGCGTTTTGTCTATTCAAGACTCATCAGTGACGCTCAGATCAAAATAGTTATAGAGCCAAACAAGTACAAAGTTGAAGAGCATTAAGGACCCAAAATTCCAAAAAAAAAGTTGTGCCAAATACGGCTAAGGTAATCTATGCATGGGATAAGAAAATCCTTAGTATTTCGAAAAATTCATATTTTTTGTAAACAGGAAATTTATAAAAATGACAATATAATTGTTATGCATGTCAAGACCGGAGTGATGAATATGGGCTGGTGATACCCTCGGGGACGAAACGTCCACAGCAGTGGCATCTACCCAGTGGTGTAAATAGTTATCAAAGGTACCATGCTTATAATTTAATACGCCAAACGCGCGTTTTGTCTATTCAAGACTCATCAGTGACGCTGAGATCAAAATATTTATAAAGCCAAACAAGTACAAAGTTGAAGAGCATTAAGGACCCAAAATTCCAAAAAATTGTGCCAAATACGGCTAAGGTAATCTATGCATGGGATAAGAAAATCCTTAGTATTTCGAAAACTTCATATTTTTTGTAAACAGGAAATTTATAAAAATGACAATATAATTGTTATGCATGTCAACACCGGAGTGATGACTACTGGGCTGTTGATACCCTCGGGGACGAAACGTCCACCAGCAGTGGCATCTACCCAGTAGTGTAAATAGTTATCAAAGGTACCATGCTTATACTAGTAATTTAATACGCCAGACGCGCGTTTTGTCTATTCAAGACTCATCAGTGACGCTCAGATCAAAATAGTTATAAAGCCAAACAAGTACAAAGTTGAAGAGCATTAAGGACCCAAAATTCCAAAAAGTTGTGCCAAATACGGCTAAGGTAATCTATGCATGGGATAAGAAAATCCTTAGTATTTCGAAAACTTCATATTTTTTGTAAACAGGAAATTTATAAAAATGACAATATAATTGTTATGCATGTCAACACCGGAGTGATGACTACTGGGCTGGTGATACCCTCGGGGACGAAACGTCCACCAGCAGTGGCATCTACCCAGTAGTGTAAATAGTTATCAAAGGTACCATGCTTATACTAGTAATTTAATACGCCAGACGCGCGTTTTGTCTATTCAAGACTCATCAGTGACGCTCAGATCAAAATAGTTATAAAGCCAAACAAGTACAAAGTTGAAGAGCATTAAAGACCCAAAATTCCAAAAAGTTATGCCAAATACGGCTAAGGTAATCTATGCATGGGATAAGAAAATCCTTAGTATTTCGAAAAATTCATATTTTTTGTAAACAGGAAATTTATAAAAATGACAATATAATTGTTATGCATGTCAACACCGGAGTGATGACTACTAGGCTGGTGATACCCTCGGGGACGAAACGTCCACCAGCAGTGGCATACCCAGTGGTGTAATCAGTTATCAAAGGTACCATGCTTATGATTTAAATATTAATAATTGATTTCCATTAAAATGACATACGTACCTAACTCGACGTACGCACGTAACGGGACCGGTTATTGCTAACCTATTAATTTTGATAAATGCGTTATTTAAGTTTTATCTTAGTATTCCTAAACTATAAAACCTATTCAGGATAAATTTTATCAATATCAAGTATTTTCTAAGATGATGAAAAACGAAAGAAATCATGATTTTTATATATCGCGTGATAATTGAGATTCCTGCCAAAACTTCACTGTCATAAGACCACGTATATACACGTATCTTTACCTATCATACGATTGATTTGAGTTGTCTTTCATGGTTTTGACCATGACTTTGGTTTTTTGATATACTTTGTAAATGAACCTTTTATTATTTAATATTCGACATGCTTTTATTTGTCGTTATCAGATTGGTGTCCCTTTTTCCTTTCGTCTGTTAATGTTTTATAATATTTAATTTCCTTGGGTATTTATTTTATGACAGAGATTTTTCTAGCAATTTCAGAAATATCGAATTCAAAGTGTTAGTCAGAATTTGTCTCTGTTAAAGTTGATAACTGGGATTGGATCATACTTTATTAAGCATCATTTCAAACGATCTCTTCTTCTGCAGTTTATCTTGTTTATTTACAATCTCCAATTTTTTTCCCAAGGGAAAACGTTCGACAAAGGGATGTGTATATTTAAAAATAACTAATACAGGTCTTGTACTTCTTTAAATTTTAATAGTTGACATACACTTTTCTTTCAAATAAAAGTCAACTAACATTAAAAAAAAATAATTTTGTAATAAATAATGCTATATGTAAATAAATGTGTACACCAATTCGTACGAAAATGCCAATTTATATACTTGTTACACTTTTAAGACAACTATATTGCCACTTCAGTCTTTACAGTAATTTTCTTTTTAAAATATACTTTTAATAAGTAAGGCTTGATATTGTCATAGTTGTTTTTGGATTAAGACAACTCTTACTAATTCAATTAGAAGTGGATTCTAAAACTATCACATATTGATCGAGTTAAGCAAAGAAATTTAGTTTCAATTTTTGTCTCGCATTAGAGGTATATATTTATATATAAAAGTTAGACTCTACGACATATCCATGCATATGATCACCATTGAAGGTGATACACGGCTGAAAACACATTTTATATCAATAATTACTTTGAATATGTATATATGTGTAAACCAAGCTCTCTGAAGGAAGGTTTTTACAGGTTGTTCTTATGTCGTGCTGTTGCACCACTGTCCCAGGCTTAGTGGGTAGGGGTTGAGCACTCATTCTTTATGTGTCTGTCCCATGTCAGGAGCCTGTGGTTCACTTGTTGTCGTTGGTTCATATCTGTTATATTTGTTTTTCGTAACTTGTTTTGTTTTTAATCTGGCCGGTAGTTTTCTCATTAAATTGTTTTATATTTTTCAAGTTGGTTCCTTTTATAGTCGACTATACGGTATGGATTTTTCTCATTGATGAAGGCCGAACGGTTGCCTATCATTGCTTACATCAACTTCGTTTCTTATTGGCAATCATACCATATCTCCTTATTTTTTTTGTTCTTTTTAACTGATGAATACGTTTAATATTCTCAGGTAATTTAACATTTAAGAATCAGCTTTCATCATAAAATGTAATTGTTTTGGGCTTAATTCAATATTGATTAGTTGAGCTATTTCCAACTGAATTTTACAGGTTTTTTTTCTGTTACACGAGAGTGTTGAGCGCTGGTAAACGCGTTTAAACAGGCCAAATTCTATATAGGCTTTCCCAAGTCAGATGCTTTCAATTCAGTGGATGTCGTTGGTTACTTTCTGTCATTTTTGTGTTAATTTTACTCTTGTAAAAATGTTTATTTTCGTTTGAAAAATTTACATTTTTCAAAGTCCATGCCTTATATACTAGTATCTGATAAGACGGTATGAGTATTTGCTTATTGTTGACGACAGCACAAGCCACTGTAGTCGTAATTCACACCATTTGGACTCTGTTTAATAGTTTGACCCCAGGAGTGTAAGGAATAAATCGAAAGGAATGCATGCTAAGCATACTAATGCTTTCAAAGAGAAAATTGAAAATAGTTGTTGAACGGACAGACTGGCGGACGGACAGACATGGTGATTGTAATATGAGTGCGGGTACATATATTTTGTCAGTGTATGTATCTTAGATGCTAGTGGTAAGGAAGTCTGGATCAAAACGGGGAAATCTTTACTTATTAAAAAATATTTTTTACTATTTAGAATAATAATTGCATGCCTACTGGATATTAGTACAATAGCAAGTCACAAGGATAATGGAAGCTGTGAAACACCATTTTACAATAAAAACTAAGCTTTTGGAAACAAAGAAACAAGCAGAAAAATCAAACAAACTATGCAACAAAAAGTGATATCAAAACAAAACAAGTGTTGCTAGAATAATAATATATGCACTTAAAGCATAAAATATATAAACAGATTTTTATTAAATATGGAATTGACTGGTTGCAGGCCTGACTCGATTACGGGTTCAATTATTTTGTTGGACAATTCGATCCAGCGAATCGCTATCATTTCATCATCCTTAATATATATGTAATATTTGTCGCTGGATATAAGACATACATCAGTATCATCATCATCATAAGTATTATAGCTTGAGGCTTAATCTTCGTCGTATTTATTATAGCTTGCAAGTTTTATAGCTTGAGGCTAAATTTTCATCTGATATTTTAGCCAATTTATGTCAGAACTTATTTTATGCATGCACCTCTTTGCTACATAATTTTTAAAGTTAAAGCCAATAGAGATCATAGAAGTATGGTTATCAAATGATCATGTCTACTCATAATTAAAACAGTAAGAAAGGGATTGACTCGTCCGACTAATACGAAGCACAAAAACAGCAATTACTAGTATTTCAAAATAAACTTCATGTACCGATCTTAGAGTATTCACAGCTACTGAACACTATCTTAAAAACAACTACAACTAATAAATATAGAATAATTATCCAGTCTAGAATATTAATCAATTATTTCGTACTGTTACACCACTGTATTAGGTAAGTGGGCCCGTTAACATGTTTAACTCCGCCACATTATGTATGGATGTGACTGTCCTAAGTCAGGAGCCTGTAATTCAGTGGTTATCTATGTTGCTGTGCTTTCGTTCATTTTTTTGTACATTAATTAGGCCGTTAGTTTTATCGTTTTTGTTGTTTTACATTTGTCATTTTGTGGCCTCTTATAGCTGACTATTCGGTATGGGCTTTGCTCATTGTTGAAGGTCGTACGGTGGCATATAGTTGTTATTTTCTGTGTCATTTGGTCTCTTGTGAAGAGTTGTCTCATTGGTAATCATACTACATCTTCTTTTTTGTACATATCACAAATTAAGTAAAAAAGTACATAAATGATAATTTATCAGTAAAAGATACATGCTTATTTGTTAGTGGGATTATATATAACTAAATAAATGAATATTTATATTAAAAGAAACATCAGAAACAAAAATATGTGTCCATTAGATTACACGTCAGTATCACATTTCCGTGTTAAGTGAGCTCAAAATCCAGGAAAAAATCCAATTCAGTATGTAGTCTTAAACTTTTAAATCTCGTGCGAGATGTCTAATGTTCAAACATTGTTGTTTTTAAAACGTATTTATCAAATTCAAACGACAATCATTTAATTTTTTTTTGTGATATACAATTTGTGGTTATGGCCGGATCCAAGATATTTGAAAGAGGGCGTAGTTCCCGATAATTGAATTTATACTGCCGAGCGAAGCAACGCGAAAAAATATTGGAAGATTTTATACTAAACATTTGTATAGATAACGTGGAAAATGTGAGATGTTCAAAATTACTTGGCGATCGAAAGGGGGGAGAACGCCCTCTACCCCTGTATCCGCGAATGCACGTTTAGGTATACATGATCAAAACCTCGTCCCATGCATTATTATAGTTAAAGACTACAAAGTACTTTTTGATAAATGTATCAATGATATGAATTTCTGCCCACGTCAAATAATCTTGAATTAAAATAAAATTATAGAAATTCTTTTTTTAAGTTAATCGCGTACACCTTTTACATTCGGGTGTGTTCGAATCCACTTTTTAAACGTTAAAACTTATAAAAACAAAAAAAGAGATAGCTTTCTCGCTTCGGATTTCATTATTTTAATATTTTCATGCTAAATGTTTACTTGGTAGTTTTTAAAATTCATATGTTGAGAAGAACTGAAATATGGGTCAAGTGAAATGACGAGAAATGATGGGTGTATTTGATTACAAGTTGCTAGTTTATTTATTCCATAAAAATATTTTTGTTAATAAAATCATTAAATATTTAATAACAAAATATTTTAAGATTAGTAGTTGGGGTTGATTTCTACATTAAGTCTATATCAGCAAAAAATGAGTGTTCAAAGAGCAAAAAATGCATGCAGTGTATGCTCCCCTCCGTCATGCTTCGATGCAATAGGACGATATACGTTGAGTTATGTCGGTTATGTTGAGTAAAGTCATTTTATTGGAAATCTCTAATACGCCAGACGCGCGTTTCGTCTTTACAAGACTCATCAGTGACGATCAGATCAAAATAGTTATAAAACCAAACAAGTACAAAGTTGAAGAGCATTAAGGACCTAAAATTCCAAAAAGTTGCGCCAAATACGACTAAGGTAATCTATTCATGGATTAAAAAAACTCTTAGTATTTCGAGAAATTTATATTTTTGTAAACAGGAAATTTACAAAAATGAACATAAAATTGATATGCATGTCAACAACGAAGTGCTGACTACTGGGCTGGTGATACCCACGGGGACGAAACGTCCACCAGCAGTGGCATCGACCTAGTGGTGTAAATATTTATCAAAGGTACCATGCTTATAATTTAATACGCCAGACGCGCGTTTTCTCTATATAAAACTCATCTGTGACAATCAGATAAAAATAGTTATAAAGCCAAACAAGTACAAAGTTTAAGAGCATTAAGGACCCAAAATTCTAAAATGTTGTGCCAAATACGGCTAAGGTAATCTATGCATGGGATAAGAAAATTCTTAGTATTTCGAAAACTTCATATTTTTTGTAAACAGGAAATTTTATAAAAATGACAATATCATTGATATGCATGTCAACACCGAAGTGCTGACTACTGGGCTGGTGATATTCTCGGGGACAAAACGGCTACCAGCAGTGGAATCGACCCAGTGGTGTAAATAGTTATCAAAGGTATCATGCTTATAATTTAATTTGCCAGACGCGCGTTTTGTCTATTCAAGACTCATCAGTGACGCTCAGATCAAAATCGTTATAACGCCAAACAAGTACAAAAATGAAGAGCATTAAGTCCCAAAAATTCCAAAAAGTTGTGCTAAATACGGCTAAGGTAATCTATGCATGGGATAAGAAAATCCTTAGTATTTCGAAAAATTCATATTTTTGGTAAACAGGAAATTTATAAAAATGACAATATAATTGTTATGCATGTCAACACCGAATTGCTGACTACTAGGCTGGTGATACCCTCGGGGACAAAACGGCTACCAGTAGTGGCATCGACCCAGAGGTGTAAATAGTTATCAAAGGTACCTTGCTTATAATTAATACGCCAGACGCACGTTTCGTCTAATCAAGACTCATCAGTGACGCTCAGATCAAAATAGTTATAAAGCCAAACAAGTACAAAGTTGAAGAGCATTAAGGACCTAACATTCCAAAAAGAAGTGTCAAATACGGCTAAGGTAATCTATGCATGGGATAAGAAAATCCTTAGTATTTCGAAAAATTCATATTTTTGTAAACAGGAAATTTATAAAAATGACCATATATTAATTGATATGCATGTCAACACGGAATAGCTGATTACTAGGCTGGTGATACCCTCGGGGACGAAACGTCCACCAGCAGTGGCATCGACCCAGTGGTGTTGATAGTTATCAAAGGTACCATGTTTATGATTTAATACGCCAGACGCGCGTTTCGTCTATACAAGACTCATCAGTGACGCTCAGATCAAAATAGTTATAAAGCCAAACAATACAAAGTTGAAGAGCATTAAGGACCCAAAATTCCAAAAAGTTGTGCCAAATACGGCTAAGGTAATCTATGTATGGGATAAGAAAATCCTTAGTATTTCGAAAAATTCATATTTTTGTAAACAGGAAATTTATAAAAATGACCATATAATTGATATGCATGTCAACACCGAAGTGCTGACTACTAGGCTGGTGATACCCTCGGGGACAATCGTCCACCAGCAGTGGCATCGACCCAGTGGTGTAAACAGTTATCCAAGGTACCATTCTTATAATTTAATACGACAGAGGCGCGTTTCGTCTATACAAGACTCATCAGTGACGCTCAGATCAAAATAGTTATAAAGCCAAACAAGTACAAAGATGAAAAGCATTAAGGACCCAAAATTCCAAAAAGTTGTGCCAAATACGGCTAAGGTAATCTATGTATGGGATAAGAAAATCCTTAGTATTTCGAAAAATTCATATTTTTGTAAACAGGAAATTTATAAAAATGACCATATAATTAATATGCATGTCATCACCAAAGTGCTGACTACTAGGCTGGTGATACCCTCGGGGACGAAACGTCCACCAGCAGTGGCATCGACCCAGTGGTGTAAATAGTTATCAAAGGTACCTTGCTTATAATATAATACGCCAGACGCGCGTTTCGTCTATACAAGACTCATCAGTGACGCTCAGATCAAAATAGTTATCAAGCCAAACAAAGTACAAAGTTAAAGAGCATTAAGGACCCAAAATTCCAAAAAGTTGTGTCAAATACGGCTAAGGTTATCTATGCATGGGATAAGAAAATCCTTAGTATTTCGAAAAATTCATATTTTTGTAAACAGGAAATTTATAAAAATGACATTATAATTGATATGCATGTCAACACCGAAGTGTTAACTACTAGGCTGGTGATACCCTCGGGAACGAAACGTCCACCAGCAGTGGCATCGACCCAGTGGTGTAAATAGTTATCAAAGGTACCATGCTTATGATTTAATACGCCAGACGCGTGTTTCGTCTATACAAGACTCATAAGTGACGCTCAGATCAAAATAGTTATAAAGCCAAACAAGTACAAAGTTGAAGAGCATTAAGGACCCAAAATTCCAAAAAGTTGTGTCAAATACGGCTAAGGTTATCTATGCATGGGATATGAAAATCCTTAGTATTTCGAAAAATTCATATTTTTGTAAACAGGAAATTTATAAAAATGACCATATAATTGATATGCATGCCAACACCGAAGTGTTTACTACTAGGCTGGTAGACCCGCGGAAACGAAACGTCCACCAGCAGTGGCATCGACCTAGAGGTGTAAATAGTTATCAAAGGTACCATGCTTATGATTTAATACGCCAGTCGCGCGTTTTGTCTATACAAAGCTCATCAGTGACGCTCAGATAAAAAATGTTATAAAGCCAAACAAGTACAAAGTTGAAGAGCATTAAGGACCCAACATTCCAAAAAGTTGTGTCAAATACGGCTAAGGTAATCTATGCATGGGATAAGAAAATCCTTAGTATTTCGAAAGATTCATATTTTTGTAAACAGGAAATTTATAAAAAATGACCATATAATTGATATGCATGTCAACACCGAAGTGCTGACTACTGGGCTGGTGATACCCTCGGGGACAAAACGGCTACCAGCAGTGGCATCGACCAAGTGGTGTGAAAAGTTATCAAAGGTACAATGCTGATGATTTAATACGCCAGACGCGCGTTTCGTCTATTCATGACTTATCAGTGACTCTCAGATCAAAATAGTTATAAAGCCAAACAAGTGATTTAATACGCCAGTCGCGCGTTCTGTCTATACAAAGCTCATCAGTGACGCTCAGATAAAAAATGTTATAAAGCCAAACAAGTACAAAGTTGAAGAGCATTAAGGACCCAACATTCCAAAAAGTTGTGTCAAATACGGCTAAGGTAATCTATGCATGGGATAAGAAAATCCTTAGTATTTCGAAAGATTCATATTTTTGTAAACAGGAAATTTATAAAAAATGACCATATAATTGATATGCATGTCAACACCGAAGTGCTGACTACTGGGCTGGTGATACCCTCGGGGACAAAACGGCTACCAGCAGTGGCATCGACCAAGTGGTGTGAATAGTTATCAAAGGTACAATGCTGATGATTTAATACGCCAGACGCGCGTTTCGTCTATTCATGACTTATCAGTGACTCTCAGATCAAAATAATTATAAAGCCAAACAAGTACAAAGTTGAAGAGTATTAAGGACCCAAAATTCCAAAAAGTTGTGTTAAATACGGCTAAGGTTATCTATGGTTTGGATAAGAAATTCCTTAGTATTTCGAAACATTCATATTTGTACAGGAAATTTATAAAAATGACCATATAATTGATATGCATGTCAACACCGAAGTGTTAACTACTAGGCTGGTGATACCCTTGGGGACGAAACGTCCACCAGCAGTGGCATAGACCCAGTGGTGTAAATAGTTATCAAAGGTACCATGCTTATGATTTAATACGCCAGACGCGCGTTTCGTCTATACAAGACTCATCAGTGACGCTCAGATCAAAATAGTTATAAAGCCAAACAAGTACAAAGTTGAAGAGCATTAAGGACCCAAAATTCCATAAAGTTGTGTCAAATACGGCTAAGGTTATCAATGCATGGGATAAGAAAATCCTTAGTATTTCGAAAAATTCATATGTTTGTAAACAGGAAATTTATAAAAATGACCATATAATTGATATGCATGTCAACACCGAAGTGCTGACTACTAGGCTGGTGATACCCTCGGGGACGAAACGTCCACCAGCAGTGGCATCGACCCAGAGGTGTGAATAGTTATCAAAGGTACCATGCTTATGATTTAATACGCCAGACGCGCGTTTCGTCTTTACAAAACTCATCAGTGACGCTAAGATCAGAATAGTTATAAAGCCAAACAAGTACAAAGTTGAAGAGCATTAAGGACCCAAAATTCCATAAAGTTGTGTCAAATACGGCTAAGGTTATCTATGCATGGGCTATGAAAATCCTTAGTATTTCGAAAAATTCATATTTTTGTAAACAGGAAATTTATAAAAATGACCATATAATTGATATGCATGCCAACACCGAAGTGTTTACTACTAGGCTGGTAGACCCGCGGAAACGAAACGTCCACCAGCAGTGGCATCGACCTAGAGGTGTAAATAGTTATCAAAGGTACCATGCTTATGATTTAATACGCCAGTCGCGCGTTTTGTCTATACAAAGCTCATCAGTGACGCTCAGATAAAAAATGTTATAAAGCCAAACAAGTACAAAGTTGAAGAGCATTAAGGACCCAACATTCCAAAAAGTTGTGTCAAATACGGCTAAGGTAATCTATGCATGGGATAAGAAAATCCTTAGTATTTCGAAAGATTCATATTTTTGTAAACAGGAAATTTATAAAAAATGACCATATAATTGATATGCATGTCAACACCGAAGTGCTGACTACTGGGCTGGTGATACCCTCGGGGACAAAACGGCTACCAGCAGTGGCATCGATCAAGTGGTGTGAAAAGTTATCAAAGGTACAATGGTGATGATTTAATACGCCAGACGCGCGTTTCGTCTATTCATGACTTATCAGTGACTCTCAGATCAAAATAGTTATAAAGCCAAACAAGTGATTTAATACGCCAGTCGCGCGTTTTGTCTATACAAAGCTCATCAGTGACGCTCAGATAAAAAATGTTATAAAGCCAAACAAGTACAAAGTTGAAGAGCATTAAGGACCCAACATTCCAAAAAGTTGTGTCAAATACGGCTAAGGTAATCTATGCATGGGATAAGAAAATCCTTAGTATTTCGAAAGATTCATATTTTTGTAAACAGGAAATTTATAAAAAATGACCATATAATTGATATGCATGTCAACACCGAAGTGCTGACTACTGGGCTGGTGATACCCTCGGGGACAAAACGGCTACCAGCAGTGGCATCGATTAAGTGGTGTGAATAGTTATCAAAGGTACAATGCTGATGATTTAATACGCCAGACGCGCGTTTCGTCTATTCATGACTTATCAGTGACTCTCAGATCAAAATAATTATAAAGCCAAACAAGTACAAAGTTGAAGAGTATTAAGGACCCAAAATTCCAAAAAGTTGTGTTAAATACGGCTAAGGTTATCTATAGTTTGGATAAGAAATTCCTTAGTATTTCGAAACATTCATATTTGTACAGGAAATTTATAAAAATGACCATATAATTGATATGCATGTCAACACCGAAGTGTTAACTACTAGGCTGGTGATACCCTCGGGGACGAAACGTCCACCAGCAGTGGCATAGACCCAGTGGTGTAAATAGTTATCAAAGGTACCATGCTTATGATTTAATACGCCAGACGCGCGTTTCGTCTATACAAGACTCATCAGTGACGCTCAGATCAAAATAGTTATAAAGCCAAACAAGTACAAAGTTGAAAAGCATTAAGGACCCAAAATTCCATAAAGTTGTGTCAAATACGGCTAAGGTTATCAATGCATGGGATAAGAAAATCCTTAGTATTTCGAAAAATTCATATGTTTGTAAACAGGAAATTTATAAAAAATGACCATATAATTGATATGCATGTCAACACCGAAGTGCTGACTACTAGGCTGGTGATACCCTCGGGGACGAAACGTCCACCAGCAGTGGCATCGACCCAGAGGTGTGAATAGTTATCAAAGGTACCATGCTTATGATTTAATACGCCAGACGCGCGTTTCGTCTTTACAAAACTCATCAGTGACGCTCAGATCAGAATAGTTATAAAGCCAATCAAGTACAAAGTTGAGGAGCATTATGGCCCTAACTTTCCAAAAAGTTGTGTCAAATACGGCTAAGGTAATCTATGCATGGGATAAGAAAATTCTTAGTATTTCGTAAAATTCATATGTTTGTAAACAGGAAATTTATAAAAATGACCATATAATTGATATGCATGTCAACACCGAAGTGCTGACTACTAGGCTGGTGATACCCTCGGGGACGAAACGTCTACCAGCAGTGGCATCGTCCCAGTGGTGTTAATAGTTATCAAAGGTACCATGCTTATGATTTAATACGCCAGACGCGCGTTTCGTCTATACAAGACTCATCAGTGACGCTCAGATCAAAATAGTTATAAAGCCAAACAAATACAAAGTTGAAGAGCATTATGGACCAAAAATTCCAAACAGTTGTGTCAAATGCGGCTCAGGTAATCTATGCATGGGATAAAAAAATCCTTAGTATTTCGAAAAATTCATATTTTTGTAAACAGGAAATTTATAAAAATGACCATATAATTGATATGCATGCCAACACCGAAGTGTTAACTACTAGGCTGGTGATACCCTCGGGGACGAAACGTCCACCAGCAGTGGCATCGACCCAGAGGTGTAAATAGTTATCAAAGGTACCATGCTTATGATTTAATACGCCAGACGCGCGTTTCGTCTATACAAAACTCATCAGTGACGCTCAGATCAAAATAGTTATAAAGCCAAACAAATACAAAGTTGAAGAGAATTAAGGACCCAAAATTCCAAAACATTGTGTCAAATACGGCTAAAGTCATCTATGCACGGGATAAGAACATCCTTAGTATTTCGAAAAATTCATATATTTGTAAACAGGAAATTTATAAAAATGACCATATAATTGATATGCATGTCAACACCGAAGTGCTGACTACTAGGCTGGTGATACCCTCGGGGACGAAACGTCCACCAGCAGTGGCATCGACCCAGTGGTGTAAATAGTTATCAAAGGTACCATGCTTATAATTTGATACGCCAGACGCGTGTTTCGTTTTTTCAAGACTTATCAGTGTTGCTAAAATCAAAATAGTTATAAAGCCAAACAAGTTCAAAGTTGAAGAGTATTTAGGACCCAAAATTCCAAAAAGTTGTGCCAAATACGGCTAAGGTTATCTATGCTTTGGATAAGAAATTCCTTAGTATTTCGAAAAATTCATATTTTTGTAAACAGGAAATTTATAAAAATGACCATATAATTGATATGCATGCCAACACCGAAGTGTTAACTACTAGGCTGGTGATACCCTCGGGGACGAAACGTCCACCAGCAGTGGCATCGACCCAGAGGTGTAAATAGTTATCAAAGGTACCATGCTTATGATTTAATACGCCAGACGCATGTTTCGTCTATACAAAACTCATCAGTGACGCTCAGATCAAAATAGTTATAAAGCCAAACAAATACAAAGTTGAAGAGCATTAAGGACCCAAAATTCCAAAAAGTTGTGTCAAATACGGCTAAAGTAATCTATGCACGGGATAAGAACATCCTTAGTATTTCGAAAAATTCATATATTTGTAAACAGAAAATTTATAAAAATGACCATATAATTGATATGCATGTGCTGACTACAAGGCTGGTGATACCCTCAGGGACGAAACGTCCGCCAGCAGTGGCATCGACCCAGAGGTGTAAATAGTTATCAAAGGTACCATGCTTATGATTTAATACGCCAGACGCGCGTTTCGTCTATACAAAACTCATCAGTGACGCTCAGATCAAAATAGTTATAAAGCCAAACAAGTACAAAGTTGAAGAGCATTTAGGACCCAAAATTCCAAAAAGTTGTGCCAAATACGGCTAGGGTTATCTATGCATGGGATAAGAAATTCCTTAGTATTTCGAAAAATTTATATTTTTGTAAACAGTAAATTTATAAAAACGACCATTTAATTGATATGCATGTCAACACCGAAGTGCTGACTACTAGGCTGGTGATACCCTCGGGAACGAAACGTCCACCAGCAGCGGCATCGTCCCAGAGGTGTAAATAGTTATTAAAGGTACCATGCTTATGATTTAATACGCCAGACGCGCGTTTCGTCTTTACAAAACTCATCAGTGACGCTAAGATCAAAATAGTTATAAAGCCAAACAAGTACAAAGTTGAGGAGCATTATGGCCCCAACTTTCCAAAAAGTTGTGTCAAATACGGCTAAGGTAATCTATGCTTTGGATAAGAAAATCCTTAGTATTTCGTAAAATTCATATTTTTGTAAACAGGAATTTTATAAAAATGACCCTATAATTGATATGCATGTCAACACCGAAGTGCTGACTACTAGGCTGGTGATACCCTCGGGGACGAAACGTCCACCAGCAGTGGCATTGACCCAGAGGTGTAAATAGTTATTAAAGGTACCATGCTTATGATTTAATACGCCAGACGCGCGTTTCGTCTATAAAAGACTCAACAGTGACGCTCAGATCAAAATAGTTATAAAGCCAAACAAGTAAAAAGTTGAAGAGCATTAAGGACCCAACTTTCCAAAAAGTTGTGTCAAATACGGATAAGGTAATCTATGCATAGGATAAGAAAATCCTTAGTATTTCGAAAAATTCATATTTTTGTAAACAGGAAATTTATAAAAATTACCATATAATTGATATGCATGTCAACACCGAAGTGCTCTCTCTCTCTCTCTCTCTCTCTCTCTCTCTCTCTCTCTCTCTCTCTCTCTCTCTACCCACCCACCCACCCACCCACCCACCCGCCCGCCCGCCCGTCCGTCCGTCCGTCCGTCCGTCCGTCCGTCCGTCCGTCCGTCCGTCCGTCCGTCCGTCCGTCCGTCCGTCCGTCCGTCCGTCCGTCCGTCCGTCCGTCCGTCCGTCCGTCCGTCCGTCCGTCCGTCCGTCCGTCCGTCCGTCCGTCCGTCCATCCATCCATCCATCCATCCATCCATCCATCCATCCATCCATCCATCCATCCATCCATCCATCCATCCATCCATCCATCCATCCATCCATCCATCCATCCATCCATCCATCCATCCATCCATCCATCCATCCATCCATCCATCCATACATCTATCCATCTCCATCCATCCATCCATCCATCCATCTATCTATCTATCTATCTATCCATCCATCTACAAAAAGCAATGTCCAATTGGTACTGGATTTGCAATAGAAAAATAGTAGAACATGCCCGCGAAATCAGTCACCGAATTGGGTTATTTTCTCAAAAATTGGCGTTTCCTGTGCATGATGTGGGAAAAAGATTGTTTCATTCAACGACAAATTTAGGATGTACAAAACACTTCATGTATACGTCATATCACAAAATATTCCGACTATGTATTTGATTTCAACGAAAGAAATATCTGTATTACTGAAAAATTATTACACCAGGGTTTTCGATATCACAAACTAGTCAAAACATTTACTAAATTTTATCATCGGTACAAGGACATCATTCGTAAATATAAATCAACATGCAGACATCTTATACGTTCAGGTATTTCACATCCAATATTTTATCGTAATATTCTTTACAAAGCACAAAAATGTCGGCATTCACCTCAAAAGCTAACCAAACCTTTAAACAGACTTAATCGGAAAGGATATAGTTACTATACTGTTGTCAAGTCATTAAGGATTTCATATTTTGGTATTAATATTGATTCACTCATAGGGTCTTTGCATCGGAAATAAACACATTTATTCTAAAACCAGTTGTTGGCATGATACGGGTTATGTTCTTCTCATATATTGTATGATGGTATGATACTAAACCCCTAACGGGAGGGATTGTACTTGATTTTCATATGATGAAGACATAATCTTTCAATCAGTTTAATTGAGGTCTGGAGCTGGCATGTCAGTAACTGCTAGTAGTCCTTTGTTCATTTATGTATCATTGTCATTTTGCTTAGTTTCTTTTGTTACCTATTCTGACATCGGACTCGGACTTCTTTTAAACTGAGTTTTACTGTGCGTATTGCTATGTGTTTCTTTATTCTACATTGGCTAGAGGTAAAGGGGGAGGATTTAGATCTCACAAAACATGTTTAACCCCGCCGCATTTTTGCGCCTGTCCCAAGTCAGGAGCCGCTGGCCTTTGTTAGTCTAGTATGTTTTTTTTAATTTTAGTTCATTTATATGTTTTGGAGTTTAGTGTGACGTCCATTTTCACTGAACTAGCACACAATTTTAGTTAGGGGCCATCTGAGGACCACCTCCGGGTGCGGGATTTTCTCGCTGCATTGAAGACCTATTGGTGGCCTTCGGCTGTTGTCTGCTCTTTGGTCGGGTTGTTGTCTCTTTGACATATTCCCCATTTCCATTCTCAATTTTATGGTTTCAGAAGAGATGCGGCTCAATGAAATCGGTCTCTTCCTTTAGTAGTATAAATATATAGAATAATTTACAACTCATAAGACTTGTCAGATGATAAGAAAAGGTAAAAAATGGTCGTTTAAACCTAAATTCGTTTATCCGATTCCTAAATTTGTAATTACAAATATCATATTATTCTTATGCACTGATATTAAGAGGTACATTGCCACAGCGATCGATTCTTAATAAGGCATTGAAAGTGATATTTTATATATTACGCAAAGGATTCTTTAATTTCGTTTTACGTGAACATAATAGTATATGCATTAAGCTACTCAACAACAAAATATTAAACCAAGAGATTGATATGAATAATCTGAACGAGGTTGTCATAGTCTCAAAATGTGAAATCTGAGGACATCTGATCTACAAAAAGGTACACGAAATAAAAATTTGTTTCGGATATTTTTAGAATATATGTGTTCATCCTTATCATTTTGTTTAAATTAGGAATACATATTTTTGAAGATTTTCTGATGTGATCTTTCAAAGAATTTTGTTTGTCGTTGGATGTGTGTTTCTTTAATACAATATTATTTACAATTTAAGAATGAAATTGCACGTATTTGACCCTCCTCATTATCAAATTGTATTGACCTGTACAACTACACAAATTTTGTATTTACGAGGTTATAAATGATATACCTTGGTTTTGCATTACTGAAAGTGAATTTTTAAATTATATTTATATAATACTTATTAGTGTGCAAAACGAAATATTAGTCAAACATATCAATTCTTGAACTAGTATCAACTTTAAATCAGGACCGTGTTAACCTGAGGGATTTTCGTACTATCCGTAATATGACTCATATGACACCTTAATTGCAGACGATTGTCCTATTTTTTGGGAGTATTGTCAAATGTTTAATCACCATCGAAATTAATGCACGGTTCAACAAAAGATGAGAAGATGTAATATGAGTGTAATCTGATAACTATTCAAGAGACCAAATGACGTAGATGAAATGCAGTACAGGTCAGGCAGTGCCTTGATTAATAATCAAAACCCATACCGTATAGTTATCTATAATATATATTATAAATGTTAGGTCTGGTCATCAACACGAGACGAACAATTTTAATTGTTAACGTTACAATACATCTTTTACCCAACTATTTTAACACAAAGATGTTTATTGAAATTTAGCACGCATACTGTCTACTACGATTGTCTAAATGACGGGTATTTTTCATGTCTCCTGGAGCGACTTAAAATAGTTATTACTTTGTTCATGAAACATAAAACCATTTAAAATAGGAATGGAATCCATATCAAATGATCTTTTTAATTGCTTGACACATTACACCATTTAATACAAACAAGATTGAGTAGTGAATTCATTAAGGCATATTTTCTGTTAATGTATGCTTATAAACCAGGTCAATTCCTATAAACACTTATAAGTCTACTCCCGAACATTTACATTCAAATGTCCGGGACAAATTGCCATTACACTACATATTTATAGTATGTGACACAACATAACAAAATAAAAATAATCAATAAAAAGACCATTAATATACACAATAAAGTAAATATTTCAAAAGTCCCCTATCCTCAGTTCTATAGACTGTTTTAAAAAAGGATCCTAGCTTATTTGCCTGAATGTGTGATCATGGGTTGAGTATATGTGTTATTTTATCTGTATCATTTAAATTTGTAAAGTGCATATTCTCATTTATCAAAAAATCAAAATAAATTTTATTATTCCATATTGATAGAATTTTCATAGGTTTTTCTATATGAATAGGATTTTGAATACATAGGCATTGTTCACCTGCGAAAAAAGTATATACACCGCGCTAAACGTCGCGTGTTTTTACATATATAATTTGGGTACAATTGGTTTTGGTAAATAATTTCCAAAACATACATATTCTGTAACCTCATTCTTCATTTTATAAAGTTTGTTTAATTATATTCTTAATCTGTTTATGCGTTCCTGACCTAGGAGGATTATTCATCGTTTAACCGTATAGAATGTCAAAACATCGTATCATCGTTACCTTTCCCTTTCTTAAACGTACCTCGAACTGAATAATGCAAGGTCATCTCAGTACCGGAGAACATTCTGAGGACAAACGTCATCTAGGACACAATTCGTGGCTAACCACAGAGTGAGTTACATTTATAACTTTGTATTTAATGCCTTCATATTTGAACTCTTTTATCCGTGATATACTGGAAACTTCACCTTTAATAACTGCAGCTTTATTTCGCATTCTATGGACTTTGCTATTGTCTACACTTGACATTCATACATTATAACATTAATTGAACACATTGTAAAATTGTATTTTATTTTGTATTTTCAGCTTTTTACCATTTGTTAGATTGGTTAGGGAATAAATTATCAGCACCTGATAGTCTTATTGCTTGAGCCCAATCGTTGGTTATGCTTAATGGTCAGGCCATTACAGTAAAAAGTCTACAACTTGCCTGTTGTGTCTCACAGATTACGCAACTCCACGTCAGTTCTACGGCTACAACCAACGCGTCATCCCTTGACGTACAGTAAATTGACGACAACCCGTCTTTACATATCCAGACAAGGAACGACAACGTAGCAACGTACGTACTGTTACACTGACAGTACACAACACAACTTGTGTGTACTAGGCAGCAAACCAACAACGTTGAGCCATCATGGATCCCAGTCACGCGGAACAGCATGACGAGGTTCAGCCCCCAGAGGGAGATGTTTCTGAAGAACTAATAGAAAATCCGTCTAATACCACACATTGAGTTGAACATCCCGAGACTAGGCGAGTACGTGATCTCACAGAAAAAGGACACGAAGCATTCGCAGAGAAACATGACAAGTTCTGTCAGGAGCTAGAGGCCCTGTGGTCAGTTTTAGAATTCCAGTTATTGTAAATGACCACTCCTCCAAACGAGCTCCAACAACTGCTTACAGCAGAGGACAAAATCGTAATCGTACAAACCTGTGCTCATTATCGCAAGCGCATGGATGAGTAGCTGAACTTTTTGAAGAAGACCAGAACGCCGGAAAGTTTTAAAAACATAGACACATGTAATCAGTCATCAGAAATTCGACTGTCTAAAGTGGACCTGGCTATGGAAACCCTGCACGAACATCGTCTCGCTCTGACAAAGGCTAAATCCACCAAAACAAAAACATCTAAGGGTAAGAAAACCTCGAATAGCGGAAGCTCCAACGTCTCCGATATGTCAAGCCTGGCACGGAGGAAGCGTGCAAAAGCAGAGACTGCTAAGTCAAAAATAGCCTTTGCCGAAAAACATGCCTTGATAATTAAACAGGAGGCATTATTAGAGGAACAGGCTCTGTTCAGACAAACTGAAATTAAAGCCGAAATGGACCAACAAGCCATTCAGGAAAAACAAGAAGCCTTACATAAAAAAATTCAAATGGAACAAGAGGCAGCACAAAGGAAAGCTAAACTAGAACAAGAGGCCGTACGCAGAAAAGCTCAACACGAACAAGAGGCTGCGCGTCTAAGCCGGGAAAAGGCTGAACTAAAGGCCAATTTGAAACTTCTCGAAGCACAGAGAGAAGCTGCAGCCGCGGAAGCAGAGGCTCGTATTCTGGAATACGATGACAGCCAAGCGTTTAGCGATCTTCCTGACGAGACAGAAGACCCGCACCAACGTGTGCAAGATTTCGTAAATAAGTACCCTGTAACAACTGCCTTACATGAAGTGACAGGACCTCAAAAGATAAAACAAAATCCCGTTAAGATTGAGCTAAGTCATGAAGCACCAGCGTTCATGCCATCCGTGGCACTGAACTTGCCATCAAAAACACCTGCGGTCTTGCCTACACATGCTAAGTCGCCTGAAGTTACTAGTAATGTATTCCCAGGGAACAATAACTGGCATAGGGAAACAGGGCGTTTCAGAAAAGATCCCTGTTGCATACCATAAACAAGGCGTTATAGAAGAGATCCCTGTTTCACACCAAAAAGAAGGCGTTATAGAGTTTATCCCTGCTACACACCTGCAAACAATCAATCCTACAGGCCTCTCTCACGAGTAAACTTGCCAAATTCCCACCCTTGACGAATAAGGACAACGCACGTCTCTATGAACTGTCTGATATTCTATCAGAAATAGAATATCGCAAGGAAAATCCCAAGCTGGGATGTCTGCTAGCTTATTTCGACTCACCGTCCGGAATAAACCCTTATATTTTAAAAACTACCCTATGGACTTCAGGAAAAGTTGATTACAAGGGCGTCTAGATATAAATCTAAGCACGACGTTGCCTTTCCGCCTTTTACAGAGTTATCTGCATTCATCAGTGAAATTAGCAAAGTTAAAAACGATCCTGGGTTCATCTTTGGGTCAAAAATCACACCAAATACAAAAGGTGCTGCACCAAGGTTCACGTCTTACCCCAAGACTAAAGTTGGTGCTCATAGAACAGCGGTTGAGCAGCAATCTGGAGACGCCAGCAAACAGGGTCTTTGTATTCTGTACAATACAAAGCATTCCTTAAATGAATGTCGAGCGTTCCGAGCCAAGCCAATAGAGGAACGCAAAGGTCTTTTGAAACAAAACAATGTCTGTCACAAGTGTTGCGACTCCACCACACATGAGCCGCACCAACGTGTGCAAGATTTCGTAAATAAGTACCATGTAACAACTGCCGTACATGAAGTGACAGGACCTCAAAAGATAAAACAAAATCCCGTTAAGATTGAGCTAAGTCATGAAGCACCAGCGTTCATGCCATCCGTGGCACTGAACTTGCCATCAAAAACACCTGCGGTCTTGCCTACACATGCTAAGTCGCCTGCAGTTACTAGTAATGTATTCCCAGATCTGGGAACAATAACTGGCATAGGGAAACAGGGCGTTTCAGAAAAGATCCCTGTTGCATACCATAAACAAGGCGTTATAGAAGAGATCCCTGTTTCACACCAAAATGAAGGCGTTATAAAGTTTATCCCTGCTACACACCTGCAAACAATCAATCCTACATCAGAGATAACTAGATTTCTTCTACGTAATGACCTGCTGTTCTCCCGGCTAACAAGCTTTAATGACCGGGCAGAATCCTTCCATACGTGGAAAGCAAGCTTTAAAAACGTGACAGACGAATTTCAAGTTTCTGACTAGGAACAGATTGATTTTCTGATCAAGTAGCTCGGTCCAGAGTCTACTAAACATGCCATAAGCATAAGAGCGTCGAATGCCGATAACCATACAAAAGGCATACAGAGATTATGGAAGAGGCTTGACGAGCGGTATGGCGACCCAGAAATGTTAGAGGCCTCTCTCACGAGTAAACTTGCCAAATTCCCACCCTTGACGAATAAGGACAACGCACGTCTCTATGAACTGTCTGATATTCTATCAGAAATAGAATATCACAAGGAAAATCCCAAGCTGGGATGTCTGCTAGCTTATTTCGACTCACCGTCCGGAATAAACCCTTATATTTTAAAAACTACCCTATAGACTTCAGGAAAAGTTGATTACAAGGGCGTCTAGATATAAATCTAACCACGACGTTGCCTTTCCGCCTTTTACAGAGTTATCTGCATTCATCAGCGGTTGAGCAGCAATCTGGAGACGCCAGCAAACACGGTCTTTGTATTCTGCACAAAACAAAGCATTCCTTAAATGAATGTCGAGCGTTCCGAGCCAAGCCAATAGAGGAACGCAAAGGTCTTTTGAAACAAAACAATGTCTGTTACAAGTGTTGCGACTCCACCACACACATGAGCCGGGAATGCAATGCACACATAAGTTGTAAAGAATGTGGAAGTAAACAACACACTACTGCACTTCACACCACTAGACCACAGCAACCTGCAAGTTCTCAGTCTAGCTCGCCCAAACAAGCCTTCGGCGGGGAGCCAACAGAATCCGCTGAAACTAAGTCAACCGAAGTTAACTCTACCTGTACTGAGATCTGCAAAAATACATAAAATACTTCCTGTGAATGTTTATCACAAGGATAACCAGGACAAAGTTATCCGGATGTACGCCATCATTGATGACCAAATCAACCGGTCACTAGCATCGCCTGAATTCTTCAATCTTTTCGACGTAAAAGATCAACCGGAGAACTATACCTTATCAACATGCTCCGGCAGAGTAGTCACTTCCGGGAAAAGAGGAAGAGGTTTCGTCATGGAGTCAATAAATGGTAATGACAAATTTGACCTGCCTGTACTGATAGAATGTGATCATATTCCCAATAATAGGGACGAAATACCTACTCCTGAAGTCACAATGCATCACCCTCATTTAAGAGAACTCAGAGGTAGCATTCCACCAATAGAGGAAAATTGCCAGATTCTTCTCTTAATTGGCAGAGACCTTATAGAGGCACACCACGTCCTTGACCAGCGCATAGGACCACCCAGAACTCCATATGCACAACAATTGAAACTTACATTAACAAGCAGCATGTGCCTCTCGAATTAAACGTCAAAATAACCAACATTTTACCTACGGGACAACCGTCAACATTTCAACCATGCACAAGCAAGTTTGATATCAGGGAAAATTATACAGACCCTGTAAAGAAAGATTTACAATCGCCACTCTTTGAAAAAACAAGGGATGATGATAAGCCTGGAATGTCATATGAAGACAAAATGTTCATGAAACAGATGGACAACGAATTTGTGAGGGACTCAGAAGGAAGTTGGGTAGCACCGTTACCGTTCCGAGTGCCCAGACAACCATTGCCAAGCAACAGACCACAAGTTCTTCATCGTGCTAATATGTTAGACGCCAGTCTGAGAAGAAACCCAGTAAAGCGGGAACACTTTCTTACATTTATGAGTAAGATCCTAGACAATAATCATGCAGAACTCGCTCCACCGTTGAACGACTACGAGGAGTGCTGGTATTTACCATTGTTTGGTGTTTATCATCCGAAGAAACCCGATCAGATTAGGAGTGTGTTTGATTCTTCCGCCAAATGTAACAGAGTTTCACTAAACAGCGTCCAGCTAACAGGTCCAGACTTGACTTATGATCTCTTGGGAGTACTGCTGCGTTTCAAGAAAGAAATGGTCGCAGTAACTGCAGACGTTCAAGACATGTTTCACTGTTTTGTAGTCAGAAAAGACCACCGAAATTATCTGAGATTTTTATGGCATAAAGACAACGACCTACAAGAGAACCTTGGCGAATACCGCATGAGAGTTCATGTTTTCGGAAATAACCTGCCGTTGCGACGCTTGATCTCAGAAAAGCAGCTCAGGCACCAGAACAAGAGTTCGGCAGTCACGTGACTAGCTTTGTTACCAGAGACGTCTATGTCAGCAAGCATAAGCAAAATATGGAAACTTACGGCTTCACAAGTTCGCCTCTAATTTTGCGGAAGTTATGTCTGCATTTCATGCCAGTGATTTGGCTTCAAATCTAAAGGATATAGACTTAGAATCCGACAGCAAACCCCTACAACGTAGTCTTGGACTTAGCTGGGACGTCAACACTGACAACGTCTTATTTCAATTATCATCAGAAAACAAACCGATCACTCGGAGAGGAATTTTATCAACGATAAACAGTCTCTACGATCCTCTTGGATTTTTGGCTCCGGTGATTATACAAGGGAAACTCCTATTAAGGAAAATAGTATCAGAAACCGTCGATTGGGACCAACTTCTCTTTGATGAGACAGCAGCTGAGTGGAAATCTTGGAGAGATACTTTAATAGCTATTGAAATAGCGCATTCCACGTACCTACGTGCCGTATCTCAGTAAAACCGTCACAAAGGAGTTACATGTCTTCTCTGATGCATCAGAAAAAGCCATAGCAGCTGTTGCATATCTACGCACGACCGACAGTAGTGGTGAACCAAACACAGGGTTCATTCTTGGGAAAGCTAAAGTTGCACCAACAAGTGTTCACACTATTCCACGACTTGAACTATCTGCTGCTGTATTAGCAGTTGAAATTACACAAATCATCGTGGATAATTTAGATTTACACATAGACACCGTGAAATTCTACACAGACAGTAAAGTGGTCTTAGGTTACATCAGTAACGAGACAAGAAGGTTCTTTATCTACGTCGCCAACAGAGTAGAAAAAATAAAAAAATTTAGCTCTCCAAGTCAATGGAATTATGTACCTACTAACCGTAATCCCGCAGATTCGGGAACAAGGTCCGTACCAGCCCACGAAATTCATAGCAGTGAATGGTTGTTGGGACCTAGACAACTTCTTTCCTCAGAACAGAAGAATTCTGAGGACACATATCAGCTAATAGATCCAGAGGAAGATGGAGAAATCCGTGCAACTGTAAATGTTGCAAAAACATTTGCCACACCTGAGCATAAAGGTATCGAAAGGTTCAACCGATTCTCCAACTGGACATCACTAGGGCGAGCGATAGCCTTTTTGGAACGTTTCACCCGGTTACACGTGTCAAAACAGGCAGCATCAGTGACTTCTCCGTGTTCTCTGGAAGGTTTTTCGAATGCCGAGAATTTCATCTTGATATCTGCTCAACATGAAGTTTACGGAGAGGAAATAGATTGCATTAGACCCCAGGAACAAATCCATAAGCGGAACCCGATAGCTAACCTTAATCCGTTTTTGGACGAACGCAGGATTCTGGATCGTCGGAGCAAAACGCTTGATCTCTTCTATTATTCACAAATGTGTGACATGCCGCAAACTCAGAGGAAAAACCGAGTATCAAATCATGTCTGATTTGCCAGAGGACCGTCTTGAACCGTCACCTCTCTTTACTAACGTTGGAATAGACACCTTTGGACCCTGGACAATTGTTTCACGTAAAACACATGGTGGATACACCAACTCAAAACGTTGGGCAATTTTATTCACATGCTTAGTGACAAGAGCTATTCACATCGAACTAATTAAGGAAATGAGTTCTTCGGCCTTCATAAACGCCGTCAGGAGATTCGCCGCTATAAGAGGCCAAGTTAAGATTTTCCGATCTGACCGTGGAACCAACTTTATTGGCGCAATCGACGATTTAAAGATTGACTCAATCAACGTTGAAGATGGACCCTTCAAGAACTTTCTGTACAATTCTGGTACAACTTGGATCTTCAATCCGCCGCATTCGTCCCACATGGGTGGAGCCTGGGAGAGAATGATTGGTATCACCAGGAGAATTCTTGATTCTATGCTTCTAAATGCAGCCGGAAGAAGCCTAACGCATGACGTGCTCAACACACTTATGGCAGATGTTTCGACAATAGTGAACTCTAGACCTCTGGTACCGGTATCAACAGATCCAGAGAATCCGTTAATATTAACTCCGGCTATGTTATTGACACAGAAAACCGACTACATTTTCACTTCAGATCATCTTGGAGAATTCGACAAACGAGATCTATGTCTTGCCGAATGGAGAAGAGTACAGGCTCTGGCCAGTGTTTTCTGGTCACGTTGGAGGAAAGAGTACCTGCCGTTACTACAACAACGACGAAAATGGACCGAAGATCGCCGTGAACTCATCGAAGGAGACGTCATTCTTCTAAAGGACAAAAACCTTTGCCGAACCCAATGGCCCGTTGGAATTATAGTGAACTCATTTTAAAGTTCCGACGAACATGTCCGAAAAGCAGAAGTGCGAGTAATCGTTAATGGAAAGCCACTATCTACACTCGCCCTATCGTGGACATGATTCTTCTTTTAGAGAACGACCTTGTATAATTCGGTGAACATATATTG
Organism: Mytilus californianus; assembly: GCF_021869535.1. Classification (NCBI taxonomy): domain Eukaryota; kingdom Metazoa; phylum Mollusca; class Bivalvia; order Mytilida; family Mytilidae; genus Mytilus; species Mytilus californianus. The sequence continues at coordinate 17,383,758 of NW_026262626.1, forward strand.
GATCTATATAGTCATATTCATATGTGTTATATTTTATGAAATAGCGATATCAGATAGATATCAGACGGGGAGTATTCTGTAACCTCATTCGTCATTTTATAAAGTTTTTTTAATTATAATCTTAATCTGTTTATGCGTTCCTGACCTAGGAGGATTATTCATCGTTAAACCGTATAGAATGTCAAAACATCGTATCATCGTTACCTGTCCCTTTCTTACACGTACCTCGAACTGAATACTGCAAGGTCATCTCAGTACCGGAGATCATTCTTAGGACAAAAGTCATCTAGGACACAATTCGTGGCTAACCACAGAGTGAGTTACATTTATAACTTTGTATTTGATGCCTTCAAATCGTTCTTCACATAATTGAACTCTTTATCCGTGATGTACTGGAAACTTCACCTTTAATAACTGCAGCTTTATTTCGCATTCTTTGGACTTGGCTATTGTCTACACTTGACATTCATACATTATAACATTAATTGAACACATTGTAAAATTGTATTTTATTTTGTATTTTCAGCTTTTTATCATTTGTTAGATTGGTTTGGGAATAAATTATCAGCACCTGATAGTCTTATTGCTTGAGCCCAATCGTTGGTTATGCTTAATGGTCAGGCCATTACAATACATTTCTCTCGGAATATGGAATAAAACAATTACTGTCTTTTGTTTCGGTCAATATATGGTTTAATTGACTTTAGAAAAACTGATATTCACTTCGGCCGTTGGCCTTAGTGAATATCAGTTTTTCAAAAGTCAATAAAACCACATATTTACCTCATCAAAAGACAGTAATTGTATACTATTATTACTGTTACTAAAATGTATTACAATATAAAAAGAAAGGAATTTCACCTTCAATATGTTTGCAGTTTTTGCATGATCTTTCTTCTTTTGGCATTTTAAGATATCTTCCCTTTTCTTTTAATAAATTGTGGTCATAAATTTTGTAACCAGTTTTCTAAATTCAAATTTTGAGCAAGTTTAATATTCTTCTTCGGTATTGTTTAGTTTGACATGTTTATAAATAGAGAGTATCTGTTATCCTGTATATCTAATATTTAATCATTTACTGGCTTTCCATTAAAATGCTTCAGTTTTAATTTTATTTCTTCTCTTATAGTTTTAGTTATCTTTGTGAGGAATATTTCTTCAAAGTGTCTAAATCCATACCAGTGTCTTCTAATACTTGTTTTACATATGAGAACCAAGAATTAATTCCCGAATGTCTTAGTTTTGAGACAAAATAAAAATATCTTTTACAAGAGGATGAATGTCATCAGAAGATAATCTAATAAAATACGATATACATTTGTAGATTGAAATGCAATATTTAGTTCCAGAGGAATTCTTCCCAGATCAGCTCTTGCACCTTAATTTGATGGAAGTTTTTCGTAAACAAAGTGCATATTTACAAAACTGTAGTTGTAACTTTTTATGCCCTGCAACTGAAAGTTTGGGGCATATTGTTTTACTCCTGTCCGTCCGTCCGTCCTTCCGTCTGTCCGTCTTTCCTTCCTTCCGTCCATCCCATTATGGGTATATAGTTATTCCGCATAACTTCTCCAACAGTTTGAATCCTAGGAAGTTTTCACTTTGCTGGCTGTTCGTACATATATTGAAGGTGTGCATGTGGTCAGGGTTTTGATGTTTATTAATATTTGCACTTTTGGGAGTTAGTTGAACTTTGTCATTTTTTGGAGTATTTACTTGCATAAGAGGAGCGTTTCCAGATAACTCCTCCTGCAGTTTAAATTCTAAGAAGTTTTCACTTTGCTGGCTGTTTGAACATATATTGATGGTGTGTGCATGTGGTCAAGGTTTTGATTCTTTTTTAAATCAGTATTATTTGGCAACTAGATGTCACAGTTTTAACTACAGAACTCTAAAATAACAATAAAAAACAATAAGTCATTGTGTTCTTGTTAAATCAATTTCTGCAAATAAGGCTTGTCATACCGGTATATAGCAACTGTAACATTAAAACTCATATAGTTAATTGAAAAAACAAATGAAAAATATTATTTGTATAATGCCCTTAGACATTTTAAAAACAATTATTTTTCAATAATTAGGATATTCTGATTCCTCCACAATATCATATCTGAGATGTGTATTCTGGGATTATAAACATATACCCGTACATATGACAAAACCTAATCTATACTGGCTAATAAATCATTGTGTATATTACAATTTTGACAGACAATTAGTAAAAAATATAAACAAAATACTTTCCATTCTCTTATTTTTTCATGGTTCAATATATGAACAAATCAATGAAAAAACTAGTTTTGTTTGCTTTAGATAATGTACACCTTCAAATCATTTCATACACCAGATATAGTTGACCTATTGCTTATAGTATTACAAAAAACAGACCAAAAACAAACAAAAAAACTTGACATTGAACAATGAACTGTGCAAATGAAGTCAAGGTCAGATGAAACCTACCAGACGGACATGTACACCTTACAATCATTCCATACACCAAATATAGTTGACCTACTGCTAAAACTATCTGAGAAATGAACCTTACATCATGTAACTTTAACCTTGATCCTTGATCCGTGCCACGAGGCTGAGGTTAGGTCCTATTACTAATAGGTAAGTGAGAAATTCACATAACAAAAAAAAGAAACTTATTTTCAAGCAGTCACTTAACCATGAAAATGAGATAAAGGCCAACAGACACATGACAGACCTTCGTAATATAAGGCATCTGTACACAAGGTATGAAGCCTCCAGGTCAATTACCATCTAAAATATAAAGCTCAATACAAATAGTCTATGCCGCAGGATTGTTATCCGTATGTTTTGCATGCCGCGGGAGAGACAATAAATTAAGAAGGCAAGCAAATGTGGCACAGGTGTAGAATTTCATGTACATCAACGCTGGATGATAGTGGTATTATTGTTGATCAATTTTGAAACAAACAAATTACCTATGGAAAAAAAGTCTTACTTGCAAAAGACAGAAATGAAAGATTTGTTAGTCTACTAATAATTTAATCTTCTAAAAATAGTTTACTAAAAAATTCAAGTGCCTGTACCGAGCTAGGAACCTTCTCATTGGTTGTCTCATGTCAAAACTTTGTATTAAAAACAAATGTTATTTGGAAAATTCTGTGTTGATATAGTTTTTATTTATCTTATTCACAACTTTTATAGACTCCTGACAATTGAGAGAATGCTACATGTATAGTGTATGGACTGCATGTTGCCCTTTTGATGCTTGTTTAGCGTTTTTATCGTTGGGTTGCTGTCGGATTCATATGGGTTTTTTGGGGGCAGCCCCCCCCCCCCCCCTTCCCTTATGAAGCTACATAAGTTCCACACCATGGAATGACCTCAAAGTTTGTAAAAATTCTTATTTTAATGTTTTGAACTTTTCTATTTCATTTTAAACTAAATTTTCCATTTTGTGACTTTATCTGTAATGTGCATACAATCATTTTAATTTGAATTGTATAATATTCTGAAAGAGATTGTGGTTGAAAAAATATACACTCATGACAAGTTAATTCCAGGTTCTTTTGATCTCTTGAATACACCACTGTATGTCTGTTACATTGCAGTACTGTTTAAAAGTTCTCTCCTGCATCTATACTTTAAAATGAGAAGACCTCATTTTGTGTATCGCTTCTCTTCCTTCCACAAAAAAATTAATCATCATGCCTTTGTGTCGTATAGGTATCATGCATAGTCGCATTTTTCATCCTCGCTTATGATTGTTCCGTTTGCCAATGGGTTATTTTGGGAGGAAAACGAAAATAAAGGCGTCCGGATATTTTTTCCGTCATCGGAGGGACTTTTAAGACACAAATAAGACTTCCGTTTAGGACTTTTAAAGTTACACATAATTTTCATAGGTACATGGGGACAAGACAATTTTTTTCGCTTTTTCTGTATACTATGAACATGCATATACTATAAATAAAATGTATTTGCTATTTACTATCAATTCAAAGTTTATAATCAATGGCGGTCATATATTATATAGAGATTATAGTATATGTATGTTCATAGTATACAGAAAGACGCGAAAATAATTGAAATTTATAGAAAACAAAAAAATAACGGATTTTGAAACTAGAGGCTCCAAAGAGCCTGTGTCGCTCACCTGACTCTAATTGGGTTTTGGAAATCATGTAAAAATAGATAAAAATCATAACAGATACCCAAATATTGATTTAAGCCAAATTTGTATGTATTTCCCATAGGGTCCTATGTTAAACAAAGTCCCCGTAATTTAATAAAAAATCCTGGTGGCCATCTTGAACAGTAAATCGGCAACAAAGTAGCAACACTTCATCAGCACCTTATAAGGAACATTTATGCCATGTTTGGTTTCATTCCATTCAGTGGTTCTCTAAAAGAAGACATTTGTATGTATTTCCCTTAGGGTCCTATGTTAAACTAAGTCCCCCGCTGGTGGCCATCTTGGATGATGGATCGGCTTTAAAGTAACAGCACTTGGTCAGCACTTCATAAGGAACATTCATGCCATGTTGGGTTCCATTCCATTTAGTGGTTTTCTTAAAGAAGACATTTGAATGTTTTGTCCATAAGGTCCTATGTTAAACGAGGTCCCCCGCTGGCGGCCATCTTTGATGATGGATCGGCTTTAAAGTAACATAACTTGGTCAACACTTCATAAGGAACATTCATGCTATGTTTAGTTCCATTCCATTCAGTGGTTCTCTAAAAGAAGACATTTGAATGTATTGTCAATAGGGTCCTATGTTAAACGAAGTCCCCCGCTGGCGGCCATCTTTGGTGATGGATCATCTTCAAAGTAACAACACTTGGTCAGCACCTCATAAGGAACATTCATGCTATGTTTGGTTTCATTCTATTTAGTGGTTCTCTAAAAGAAGACATTTGTATGTATTTCCCATATGGTCCTATGTTAAACAAAGTCCCCCGCTGGTGGCCATCTTTGATGATGGATCGGCTTCAAAGTAACAATACTTGGACAATCATAAGAAACATTCATGCCATGTTTGGTTTCATTCCATTCTGTGGTTCTTTAAAAGAAGACATTTGTATGTATTTCTTATAGGGTCCTATGTTAAGCTAAGTCCCCCCGCTGGTGGCCATCTTGTATGATGTATCGGCTTCAACAAGTAGACTATTGGATTACACTATAAGACCATTTCATCATACTATAAGACAAATCTATAAATAGCGGCGACAATTTCGCGCGAAATTCATCAGCAAAATCGATTGCGATAAAAAAAAGGCCCTTGAGGAAATCGTTTTGCGGACCTTAGGAAATCGCTTTCAAGATGAACAAATTTATCGACTGTACTGTTGCATTTACCCAGGTTGGTACCCCCTAAAAAATAACAAACAAAAACAAAATAACATATAAGCATAAAACAAAAAGATGGCCTATATTCTTTCCGCGAAATTTAATTATCATGAAAGCAACCTGTTTTCAAGATAGTTTACTTTTAAAAAGCACGTGTTTGCAAATCATGTTGACAGGTACGATGCAATTGTGTAACCCGTATCCGTACCCGTACCCTAATCACATTTAAGAATGAAGTTTATCAAGAACTAAACTGGGTTGATAGATTGTCCAGATCGGCAGTATTGTTAAAATCATACTAATGTGTTATATGAAGTTAACAAATCAATGCTTAAAGTTGATAAATCTTTACTTTTCTATACAAATTTTACGAATTTCATCGCGTTTCACATAAAAAACCTCGAGTCAGAAAGGGGGGATGCACTTCAGTACTCAATTTATAGGGGTGTCGCTGGGGTTCTGGTACCCCAACCTTTTCATATGATTAAGATTTTAAAATGTATACCTTTTCAAAATTTGCGTATATGAAAGTGTAACTTTTTTTCCATTTTGGTTTGGTTTCATGTGGTGTGTTAACAAATTGAATACCAAAGTGTCGAAGAGGGAAAATTTGTGGACAGAAACACAGCCATGAACACGCAGACTTTCGGCTGTGAAAAAAATATCGGGGATTTTCCTTTAACAAGTAATAGGAATTTTTTTTTACCTTATCATATATTTCTGATATTTACTCCTACCTATTCACATAGCATTTAGCCTCTCCCCCACGCTTAAAGCATCTATGTTTTGATTTTTTTATGATCTGAAGGTGTTTCAAAAAAGAAGTGTTCATCTTTGATTTCCGTATCAAAACCGAACGGTAGTCCCCAAACCAACATCAGACAGATACGAAACTATGGGGTGCCCATACAGTTCGAAACGAAATAGAAACGAATGAAAAGAAATCGAAATCGAAATCAACGAAACCAAATGAAAATTAATCAAATATATTATAACATCGATGCGAAATATATAATTATACTATCTCCCGTTGCTTTTTAAGTCTTAGACTGGACTGTTATTTGGAAAAAAATGAATAAAAGTGATGAACAAATGTTTTACGTCCATTAAAAAATATTACATTCATGTAGGAACAGGAGGAAGTTATGGTGGTTTGATTATGAGCATGTTTTGTACAAGACATGCATGCTGAGTTGGATTTTATGCATGTTTAGTGCTGCACAAGAAACAGTCTGCAAAGACGACATTTGATCCTTTCAGGACGCATTTTTTCTACACTTAGCAGACAAGTGATGTCTCTTCCTGCTTAACACCACTGACTCGTTAAATAAGTTGAAAATTATCATTCTTTTTCAGGTGGCAGCAGAAATCCTATGACATTACAGAAAGTGTTTAAGTTTGCGACCGGAACAACAGAAGAGCCCATATTGGGTTTTAAATACATCCATGCATGAGTTTTCAGAAGTTGAAACATCCTTCTTGTCAACTGTAAATAAATGCATCTGTTTACTAAGGATTCCCAGACCATCTCAAAATGCAACATTAACCTTTGATACTGATGTATTTTAAATTTTCGAGTGATTTTATGGATTTCAATAAATGACAAGTCGGAAAATGCTAATAAGTACTATATTTCTTTCAGTTTCTTTGTTTTTAGTCAACTTTTATTTTACCTGACTCGAACTTTAGCCATCACTTGGCGTCCGTCATCAGTCCGTCCATTTGTCAACAATTATTTTTAAAGATCTTCTCTGAAATCACTGGAGCAATTTAAACCAAACTTAGCCGCAGCAATGGTCATAAGTTGTTTTTAGGAGTCTTCTTATTAGGTATTGTGACCCTGCCCGTTTTCTGAATTCTGAAATGGGGGACCATTTTTTAGGATTGGGACTATTGAAAATAGATGTTGTTTCCATTTCTAGCCCGAGCCTTTTTAAATTCAAATTGAAATTCACTCTCATGGAAACACTAGTTCAGCTCGATGTTCAGAAAAAGTTGAAGTGAGGGACATTTGTTTTGGGAGGGGGACTTGTAAAAACTGCACATAAAAAATGATATCGCTTCGATAGCGCCTCCATTTCTTGTCAGAATATCTTCAAATTTAAATTGAGTTTTATTCATAGAAACCTTGAATGAATTAGATTATCAGAAAAATCTGAAATGGTGGACATTGTCTTTAGGAGGGATAGGGACTTGTAAAATTTGCACAAAATAATTTATTAATACAGAGATATGTCTCGCCTTTTTATTATTTTGATAGTAAAATACAAATGTTGAAAAATAGCAAGTACTTTCAACATATAAACTATGCGAAGTATTCACGGTCAATGAACCATGACTGAAGGTACATGGCCAATTAATCTCCATGGTAATGAGATGTGCCAAAGTCAATAAAGCTGCATACCAAGTATCACTAAACTCATAAACTGACCTAATCACAAATTTATATATGTAAACTAAGAAAAAGTTTCAAAATCAATAGACCATGAATGAGAGGGTGGAGCTTAATAATCTTCAAGGAAATGAAATATGTACCAACTCTTATTCAGTTGCATACCAAATATCATTGGCCTACCACTAGTTGTTCCCCAGAAACTTACCTAATCCCAAACTAATACATTGCTGGTGACACAGCCGCTGACGCCGGAAAAACACCATAGCTTTGTCTCGACCAGAAATTATGTATCTGGATAGCGTCTCTATTTCTTGTCTGAGCCTCTTCAAAGTGAAAATGAGGTTTACTCCCATGGATTTTTTATCCAGTGAAAATGCGGGGGCATGGGGTAATTGGACGAGCTCACTAAAGTTCATTTATTGTTATATACAAAAATAAGAAGATGTGGTATGATCGCCAATGAGAAAACTCAGCACAAGAAAAAAAAATGACTCAGCAATTAAAATCTATAGGTTAACAATAACAAACCATAAAAATCAGTTGAAAAAGGCTTTACTTGTCAGAATGATACAAATAGAAATACCTCTAAAACAACACAGAGTGGACGTGGACGGGTACTTATACATCCACACAACAGAAAGACACCAAGTACAGATCTATGAGTACTGGCAGTGACTAACAGCTATTTCAAAGCCAATAACAACTAATGAAAAAAATTATGCATCTAAGACTTTGTCTTTATGTAAAATACATTTTTATTCAAGAATCTGTGGTGGATATGATTTAATTCTTTACATTTATGTCGGGGCCATTTAGTTATGTGGTGGGTACTGTTGTTCCATGTGGAAGACCACACGGCGACCCCTAGATTGTGGAATTTTTGCCATGTTCTTGTTTATTAAGATGATGTCTCATCGACGCGTACCCTATATCCTTTCTTTTTCATATTCTTGTAAGATTGAACACTATAGGGCACGATTACCTTGATTATTGGTAATTTCAAAAGATTACAATGAGATTGGTTTTATTGCCGACTCTGAGAAATAACATTAAAACGTTTGATCGTCTATTTCATGGTTATGTATACTTTAAGTTTATTTATCATTTAAATTTCACATTTAATTGTGGTTTAATTTGAATTTAAGCTATTAATTAAATTCCTACATTTAATTGTGGTTTAAATCAACCTTTATGGTAGCTTAAATTTAATGTATAAGTAAGTTTAAATGAATTTATATTTGCATAAATTCTTAATTTAAGCAAGAATAGTTCAATTTAATCTTCATTTTACTTAACATTTATGTGAAATTAAGCAAATATAAATACCTATTTTCAAAGTTTATTTTAATTTAATCTTCACTATACTAGACATTTAAGAAAATTTAATCAAACATTATATAGATATTTGAAAGTTTAATTTTAAATAATCTTCATTTTATTAGACATTTAAGAAAATTTAATCAAACATTATATAGATATTTCAAAAGTTTAATTTTGAATAATCTTCATTTTACTAGACATTTAAGTCTGAATTTAAGCAAGTTTATTTTAATTCATATTTACAAAAAATAAATGAATTTAAGCAAATATTAAATTGCTATATTACAAGTTTAGCTGCATTTAATCTTCACTTTATCCAACATTTAAGTCTTTCTTTAGGAATAAATGTTTAGTTTAACAACAACTTGGGCTTTGCTCATTTTTGAAGGCCGTACGGTGACCTATAGTAGTTAAATTCTGTGTCATTTGGTCTCTTGTGGAGAGTTGTCTCATTGGCAATCATAACACATCTTCTTTTTTTTTTTATATTATCTGAAATTAAATTTGAATAAAAGTAGGATTCAAGAAAAAATACTGAATTTAAATATTAAAGCAGCTTTTCTTTTAAATCGGGATTAAACTTTATGATCTATTTGTGTTTGATTTGCTTAAGATTCTATGTATAATGTATACAATATAGATACTATGGGTTTGAATCCATAAAATGTATATACTTTTTCAATGAAGCAGGCGAGTTACTTTGCCTGCTTTATATTCTGTTGAAATCCACATTATGTTTTGTACTTGCAAACATATTGTTATTCAAAGGTACAAAAGTAGTTTACCGGCCACTTGTCTTGAAACTTAACCATATTAACAGACTCTTAAGAACATGAAATGATAAAATTAAAGCAGTACTATATTAAAATACATGTACTTGTTTAGTTTTCTTCCAATATATACCCTGTAATTTATATGTTTTTCTTGCATTTTTTGGAATGATTGTTGTTGTCTTGCTGAAATTTACCCCACATCTGCCCTGTTCTTTATACAAATATGCCATCAACATCAACTATTGTCTTTTTTTCTTTGTCAGAAATAATAAGAATAAAAAAACAAAGTAAAGTTCTAATTTAATTACTAGCCACAACAGTGATATCTTCATTTTGGAATATATACCAGCTAGATCTGACTGCATTGTAAGCCATTCATCCGAAACAACATAAAACATCTTTTCATTTGAACTTCATTAAATTAATTCTGTCAACAAATCAGAATATAGAACATGAGTTTTGGAGTTGTCTCTCTTTAATAATTAAATAAATTTGGTTGACAAGGCACAGTTGAATATTCTGATAAATTTGTGTGTACTCATCAATAAAACAATTAAAAGAAAAAAATCAGAAATAACCTCATCAGTATAGTCAGTTTAATTTTCATTAAATAAAAAAGTCCTGTAATCAGTGGGACATTTTTTAAAAGAAAGACCTGTGAAAAAGCTTATTTTATGGAATTACCAATACTGTAAATCAGATATTAACTTTACATGACCTTTCAGCCAATAGAAAAAAACAAGCAAATACAAATATTCACATGCTTATTATACTTAGATCTTCTTTTCATTTGAAATATCAAGAATGTTTGGAAATTGTGAGAAAAGTCAGCTAAAAGCAATGAATGTGAAGATAAATAAAGATAAGACTGTTTCAGTGAGTAGAATGAAATCTTATTTTTACTTTTTGGGAAAACAATTTGATATATATGAACAAAAATCATATTAAAACAATGACATAAATATTCAAACAATCTCACCATACCAAAAGGTTATAACAAACAATTATAAAAAAGGAGTTACTTCCCCTAGATCAGAGAAGTACAGAATGTCCTTGATATCAAAGCTATGTTTACATGGATTATTTTGAGTTAGGCTACTTGTATTTATCATAAATGAGGTTCTTAATTTGATATCTTATGTAGACAAGACAGATAAAATATGTTACAAAGTAATCACTTACAATTCATTTTGTACTATCAAACTTAAAGCAGATAAAAGTACATAGCAAATAAATTTTACTGTCATTGATATATATTTTGTTATAACTAGCATATGACACATACAGTCACCCATCAGATTATACTATGAGTATGCACAACACAGATATTTCCACGCCCCCACATTGTAAATCACATACAACTCCATAATTGTACTTTAAAAACCTTTGCAAATTAAATACATTTGTAATTTACATTGAATTAAAAATGTTTGAGTTACTTCCCCTAGATCAGAAGAGTCAAGTATGTCCTTTATCAATTCTACTCTGTTGTTAAAGCTATGTTAACATGTTTTATTTCTAGATGGGATACTTTTATTCATCATAAAGGAGGTTTTGAATTTGAAATCTTATGTAGATAATGGTTGATAAAAATGTGTAATAGCGTAATGAATTACAATACCATCAAGCTAAATTAAGATAAAACTTTTCAAAGAAGATTTATTTGCAAATGCATTTACTTCATTGAAATATGTTTTTAGAACTAACAAATGATACAAAGTCACCAATGACGTAAATGCACGACACACATTTTCCCACACCCCAGCATTGCAAATCAGTAACAACTACTTAATTGTACTGTAATTATAACTTTAAAAACTTGTTGACAGGGATATTCAAGAAACAAATCCAAAATGTTTGCACTTAAAAATGTTTGAGTTACTTCCCCTAGATCAGAAAAGAACAGAATGTCTTTTCTGCATTCTACCCTATTGTTAAATCTCCATTTACAAATTACATGTAGCATAAATTAGGTATTGACTTTTATATTTTATGTAGATTAACTAGGGTAAAAATATGTTACATTTATAAAAAATTACACTACCATCCAATTAATTGCAAATTAAAGTACACACAAAATTAGTTATACTGTCCATCAAAATAAATATTGTCATAACTAACAAATGACATAAAATACTATCTTGTTGAATACAAACAATACATGTATATAAGATTTCTGACCTCAAAAATATTTATAATCAGAATAATTTGAAATTAAGAATCACCAGTTAATATTATAATTTCAATTTGAACTAGGCGTGTAATTGTCATTGAAAATAAAGTAGATAAATTTCATACTTATAATTTCATTTAAATATATACATGTGTATAGCAAGTCATTAAAATCATTTATTAACATACACATTTTGACTTATTGATTGAAAGCTGTTGAACTACAGGCAATTTCTCTTCTATCTTGAAAGCTATTTAATTTCACATTTATAATATCAACTTTACATGTATTCATTCAAACTAGTTAACTCAAAGAAAAAATATAAATATCTCCCATCATTTATACAAAAAAATGTTTATAATTCATCTTATGTATAATGTATGTGTGTATCAAATAAAACTATTTCGTTAAAGTGGAGTTACCTCCCCTATATGACAATAATTGATACTTGTGTAAGAAAAATAATTATTGATAGTAGAAACCTAATTGAATGAATAAATCACCATGTATGTCAGGTACTTTTTTAAATCTTCAAAATTTCTAATTTTCAACCACTTTAGTTGAAGTTTTTTTCCTAATGAGCCATTGATATAATCTGGAAGCAATATCTTCTTAGCTTCAAAGTGTTTTTCTTGGTACCTGAAATTAATAAATGCATAAATTTAAATATTAAATATAATGCAGGTTATACATGTGAAAAAATATATAGCCAAACATGTATGTTAGTTTTTTTCATGAATGATAATTTTGGTAATACAGATTTGCAGGTAATCTTATATATTAATGCTACTTAATCATATTAAGATTAAGTACGAATTTGTAAAATACAATTTGGAAAAAATACCAGTAAGTCATGTAGGTATAAAATTAAGACAGTTACCTTATGCATGCCTCTGTTTTTTCCTTTTTATTTGAAAATATGTCTGTTATTTTCTATCATGCCAGGGTTTTTTGTTGTTTTTGTTTTTTTATTTGAATTCATAAAATGTCTTTAAGTTTAAACAAAAGATATCTATTTGAAATTAAAAATAAAGCACACAAAACATACAGTTAATATTGAAAAAATAATTTGAAAGATAAATTAAAATGGCAATATTGCAACATGCTTACATATATGGAAGGTATTATGTTTGTTTGCAGTTTGCACTGAAGACGAAATAGAGTTAAACTACTTCAAACACATCTTTTACATATAATTTGCTTTTTATCTAATAAACTAGTAAAATAGCCTCTTACATAAGTCAGAATAAAAGAATAACATGTATTTCATGTTTCAGTAATATCAAATATTATCTCATTTCATCACATACACCATAATGGGTCAGTCTTCAAACATTTCAATGGATACTGTATTTTTGGTCATGTAACTGTCATATAAACTTTACAACAGCTTGCTCATAACTTCACCATACCTGAATTAAAAAAAAATAACATGCAAATGATACATTATATAAGTGTGACAGAGTATATTTTTACATATTTCATTTATTAGTATTTTACATTTTATTACATACCAGATATTATACTTTATTCATTCACTCTGATCATTTGATCTTTTGATTTATAGTTTATTATCTCTTTATACTATAAATTGTATGAAAGTTCTAGTCAGTCATACTTCATTGAGCAAAGTTGTAATTGTATCTACCCGTCCAACTCATTAGTAAATTAATTGTCACACCTTGTTTATCTTTATGGTCAGTTCTTATTGGTCATTCTGGACACACCTCAGATTTTGGAAAAGAAGTAATGGTGGTTAATTCTTGAAAATTGGAGACATACATATTTAATATTTACTTCTTATTTAAACCATATATAGTGATGAAACTTATATAGAGACATTCTATTTAGTGCTCGTTAGTACTCACTGAAGTTTCCATACTTTGGAATCACTGTAGTTATTGGAAATTACATTCTTTATATCTGGTAAGTAGATTTTATGTTCTTTGTGGTGTATGAAAGGCGTATGCAGTGCATGCTATACAATTCTGCCCGTTTATAGGTAAGTATGCCCATAGACCTTAGATATGATAGGAGTAAGATAGTTTATGTATTAATCTGAGAATATATGATTTGAATCTGTAGTTTGGATGTAGAAAGGGAGATTTACGAATGATTTTGAAAGTGACCTTGACCTTTCAGTTATGGATCTATGACGTCACATTGACAATTGCGTTAATATTGCCATATATGGTAATTTTGTGTAATAGCTTGATTTTATTATATCAGTCTTTAATATGTTGTATTTTGTATAAGGGATCATTATTTTCCTAGATCCTAGTATTTACTATTGTGTATTATTTTCAGGACACATAGATTATGATGTTCCTGTAACATACTGGTTGTACTGTAGATGTTAGATATATAACCTGGTTCACAGATTGGTAAGGGTCATATTATATTGTACCTATATGTCAGTTAACTTGAGTTCGATAATAGATATTAAACATTACAGTAGTGCATACGAACTTAATAGCTAGAATACTATAGTGAACAGTTAATAACCTTCGTATGGTAAAGGTTTTATGAATGACACTCGTTTATGAAGTACGATACATTCGACTTGTTTATAATACGCTTGGTTGATTATAATGATATTCTTTTTGATACGACTTATCAGATACATGTATTTGTATTTAGAAATATAATTGCAAGTTTGTTGCATATTATGAATGTCACTGCATTCTTGATACTCAGTATAGTTTATTGTATATGGAATAGAATATTTCATACGATCTTGTAACATTGTTAATTACACCAGTATACTATTTGTATGATTCTAGTATAAGACTTTAATAAGACTGTGATATTGATAAATGTGATAATTATATGCTATTGTTATTGCAGGGTTATTTTCCCTATGTTTACTTATATAATAAAGTGATGTCAAAGAACCCTAGACTTGTCGTTTATGGAACCCCCGTAAAACAAGACTATTATAATGGCGCCCAACGTGGTTTTTCTGGTAGATCAGACGTTTTTGGTGAATAATGAAGAGAATGAAGAATTATTCGTATTTTGGCAATACACGATACCCGTAGATGTCGCTACACCTCAGTGATTACCGATTGACAATAGATGTTACTTTTAAACTGAGTTGTATTTAATGTACCGGTGTGTGTTTTGACTTTATAATTAAATATCATTTAGTAAAACCTTTGATACATACTAATTAGTTGATTGACATTGAATATATTCTTTATTTGTATTTGAACTGTGTATATATAAACATTGATTGTGTCACTTGAATTTTTTTTAAAAATAACTTTCTTTGTTCTTTTTCCGTAAATTATGAAAAGTTATCTCATACATATTAGCTGTATTTGGAATTAAATTTTTGTTGTAAAATTTTGTTGAAATAACTGTAAATTTTCATTCAGAATTTGATTATGTAATTAGCTTTCGAACACATTAACAGTTAGTTAACTTACATTAAAATTTTTAAAAAGTGTGACACAAAGGTAGAAAAGTAAACAGTTGCTACTGTTTGTAATTGATATATATTATATTTGACTTTGTAAGAAAATACATTGTGTTGATATTTGTACATTGAAATAATTTGCATATTATTGTGTACATAATAAATAGATTCATAACTGCCCAATCCCCACTCCTGTAAGTTAGGATTGTTGCAAAGACCAGAGACACGACAAATACTCTTTTACTCGTAAAGTTCCACAGAACTTTGCTGTCGCAGATATTTACCTATAAAATTTGAAGGTAAGTGAAAAATATAAGTACAGAAGAAACTGCCTGGAGTAACTTGTACATTTGAAGGAGTAGGTATAAAGCACTAAGGAACTAGAAGTATACATATGTATAGTTGAGTAAGTATACGTGTTGTTTGATTGATAGGTTCTGGCTATTTGGGGTACTTGATGGGTGTCTACATTGTGTTGTATAGGTAGATCTGTTGCTTCGGTTCTTGTTGTTGACTGACTGATTCTTTAATACATTTTAAGTTTAAGGACTTTCAGTGATTTAATTGATGATACAGTGATATTATTTACAGCAGCAGCAGCAGTACCAGTTACTACTTTACATTATATTGTATAATATATATTTGCTTATATAGTTATATATATATTTTTTGATTATATGTAGCAGTTAGTCGTACTCAGTTAGGAATAAATTACACACATTTTGGTGAGTATTAGGTGTGTGTGATTTTCAGAGGCATAGCTGGGTAGGAACTTTAAGAAAGGTACGTGCGTGTATATTGATACTACTTATATTTGTTTTCCTTATACATATTCATTGGTTTTCAGTTGAGTTGTGAGGTATTGTTAGCCACTGTGTACATTATACTTTTATATAGTATTTCTGAGATCCATTTTGTATTATTTTTTTGTATACATATAGTAATCAGAGTTTTGATTTCAGTATATTGATTTACCATTGCAGAGTTGCATTTGTCATCTAATCTGTTTATTTTCAGAGGAGTTAGTCATTTCAGTCCATTACTATATTACTCTATATTTATTTAGGCACTGTTGTCGAGTTTGTTGATACTTAATCATAATTTTGATTTCAGACCTTTGTAGTAGTTAGAGTTACTAATCTTATTCTTTTGTCAGGATATTCATTTAGATTTCAAGATTATCGTATATCATATTTGGACTTGCATTGATTCTATATTTATTGTTTTCTGTAGATTAGACAGTAGACTGCAGATATTAATCTTATTTTTTTTCTTCTCAGATTTCAGGTACTTAACTTATTTTTTCCTATTTAATTTCAGAATCTTTATTTCTGTTATAGGTACTTAAAACGTTTTGTTTATTTTATTTATTCCAGATGATTTCTTTGTATTTTAGGATAAATTAACATTATTCATATATTTGTTTTTCTTTCAGATACTTTGTTCCTATTGTAGGTACTTAACATCCTTATTTTGTTTTAGCACTAATTTTTGGTATATATTTGTATTCATTTCAGACATATATTTTTTCTTCTTTTAGGAACTTAATATTTTTTGTTTTTGTTTCAGAAGATTTTGTTTATTTCAGATTTCATCTCAGCATTTTATTTCTATAGTTTAGGTATTATCATTTTGTACAGCCATGTCGGATTATCTATCCAAGGATGAGATCAGCAACATAGTTTTGGCCTTCAAGGAGATGGACCTCAAACCATGCGCTCAGACACCAGATGATTTCAAAACCTGGATGGAAGACTATAAAGACACAGATGATGATTTATGGAATGTCTACTTACCACGGATATCAGCATTTTCAGGAGATGCAAAGACTAGTACACCATATGACCTATGGAGATATGAGGTATAGTGTCTCATCAAGACAGGACATACACATGAAACTATCACGATGGCCATTAGACGTTCTTTGCGTGGAGATGCTAGCAAGGTTCCCATGCGACTTGGTCCGGAAGCAACCATTGACGACATCATTGATAAGATGGACAGCATATACGGATCTGTTTATCCACCTGAAGCTTTACTTGGCCAATTCTACACGGCCAGACAGCAAGATGACGAAGACGTTGCAACATGGGCTTGTCGATTAGAGGAGATACTAAGCAAAGCCAAGAACAGAAAGAATGTGACCGAGGAAAACATCAACGACATGCTTACATCCAAGTTCTTTGATGGATTGAGACCGGAGATGAAGAATATTGTCCGCTACAAGAAAGATACCATCACAGATTTTCATTCCTTACTGAAAGCTACAAGAGAAATAGAGAATCAACATAACATCAAGCCATCTTTGAAAAAGAAACCATCTATGCATGCTACTAGTAAATCAACGACAACAACTGTAGAAAACAGGCAAATTCAGCAGCTTACAGCTTTGGTGAAACAACTCTCACAAGATGTCAAGGCTTTGAAGGAAGATAGAAATTGTGACCAACCATCTACTAACATTCAATGGTCAAGAAGAGATACATCATGGACACCATACCACCCAGACGAAACAACCATATACAGACCAGTAGAACAACACAGAAGACGCAAACAGAATGAGTTCACCTGTTGGCGCTGCAGGCAGCCAGGACACTACGCCGTAGACTGCACTGTACGACTTGATCATTCAAGAAAGACACAGCGTGCTCTGAACCTCCAACAAACGTTCATCATGAAACAATCAACACAACAAACTGAACAGAAATCGTCCACATCAGGACTACTTGGTTCATCAAATGAAGTCACTATTACTATAAATGGAATTAATACAACAGCACTTCTCGACACAGGTTCAACTGTATCAACGATAAGCGAGAGTTTTTACAATCAGCATCTATATTCAACGCCATTACAGTCACTCAGTTTTCTTTTGAACATAGAATGCGCCGATGGACAACGTTTACCTTACAAAGGATACATTGAAGCTGACTTGCAACTTCAAGGAGCAGCTGACAACAAGATTCAACCTGGTGTATTCCTCATCATACCAGACAGCGAATATCATAAAGAAGTACCACTGCTTATCGGAACAAACATCTTATCTGAAGTTATGAAGGACATCAAACAAGAACATGGTACACGTTTTCTACAAGATGCTAACCTGATGACACCATACTACTTAGCATTCAGATGTATGACCTTAAGAGAGAAAGAACTTGAAAGACAACATAACCGTTTGGCACTGGTGAAATCAGCAGAGACAAAACCGATTATCATACAACCTAACACCGAAGTAGTTATCAAAGGCTATATGGACAAGATGTTACCGTATCCATCAACCGTTTCCATGTTGTATGCAACTTCAAACTCAGTAATACCTAACGACTTAGATATTGTACCAGCTGTAATCACATACGACCAGAATCAACGAGATGATATTCCAGTTCACATTTCGAACATTTCTACAAGAACAGTAACCGTTGCACCTAGAGCTCTTTTATGTGAACTTCAACCAGTGACCATAACAACAGAACAAGTAAAACCAGATGACAACAATCAAATTGATATCTTCAAAGATATACACTTACCAGACGATATGAAACCAGATGAACTTCAACGAGGAAAGAACTTGATAAACCGATACAACGACATATTCTCCAAGAGCGACACAGATATTGGTTATACGTCGTTAGTGAAACACCGAATAGATTTAACAGATAACACTCCATTTAAACAACGACATCGACGAATACCACCGTCAATGCTAGAAGAAGTCAGAGATCATCTTCAGCAATTACTGTCAGCAGGCATCATAAGGCGTTCACATTCACCATGGTCGTCTAACGTCGTCTTAGTCCGGAAGAAAGATGGGAAACTCCGCATGTGCGTTGATTATCGTCAACTGAACCAGCTGTCCATCAAAGATGCCTACGCACTTCCGAGAATTGAAGAAATCCTTGAATCGCTAGGTGGAAACAAGATATTTACAGTGCTTGATATGAAGTCAGGTTATCATCAAGTGGAGTTAGAGGAGGAGCACAAACAACGAACAGCTTTCACTGTAGGACCACTTGGTTTCTTCGAATTCAACCGATTGCCTTTTGGGTTAGCGAATTCACCAGCTACATATCAGAGATTGATGGAAGAATGCCTTGGTGACTTACATGCAAGAATTTGTTTCATCTACTTAGACGATCTAATCATTTTTTCGAAAACCTTGGACGAACATCTAGATCGCCTCGAGAGAGTTTTCCAGCGTCTCCGAGAAGTTGGCCTAAAGTTATCTCCAAAAAAGTGTTCTTTCTTTCAACGAAAGGTGAAATACGTTGGTCACATCGTATCAGAGAAAGGAGTTGAGCCAGATCCAGATAAGATCGACAAAGTCACTAATTGGCCAAGACCAACAACACCCGAAGAAGTCCGCCAATTCCTAGGCTTCGTTGGCTACTACAGGAAGTTCATTAAAGACTTCTCAAAGATTGCTCGTCCTTTGACGGATTTGATGCCTACAACAGGAAAAAAGATTAAAGGAAAGAAACCGAAGAAAGACCACAAGCAACAACCATGGCAATGGAATAGAGAACAGGAGAAAGCCTTCCAACAGTTGAAAAGTCATCTTGCATCACCGCAAATACTAAGCTTTCCCGACTTCGAACATCCATTTGAGCTGCACACCGACGCTTGTATTAATGGACTTGGAGCTGTTCTTTATCAGACACAGGAAGGAAAACAGCGAGTGTTAGCTTATGCCAGCAGAGGCTTGTCAAAATCAGAGAGAAACTACCCAGTACACAAACAAGAATTCCTGGCGTTAAAATGGGCCGTCACAGAGAAATTTAAGGATTACCTATATGGCCAGAAGTTTACAGTTTACACAGATAATAACCCTCTGACGTACGCACTTACCACAGCGAAGTTAGATGCCACAGGACATCGTTGGCTTGCAGCATTAGCATCCTTCGATTTCAACATCGTTTATCGACCAGGCAAAAACAACGCAGATGCTGATGGACTGTCACGTCTTCCTGGTATTCACACCAAACCAGATAACATCTCAGAGGAATCTGTCAAGGCTATATGCAGCTTAGTACAACCTGTTGCATATGTAGAGTCTTTATCACACCAACCAGATGCTTTAGACAACATACCTGATATGCTCATAGAACATCAAATCAACATCAGAGATGAGCAGATGAACGACTCTACAATAAGATACTGGATAGACAAAGTCAGTAAGAAGATGAAACCCAGAAAGCATGATGTACCGTCGTCACCATTCCACAACATGCTGTATAATAATTTTGACAAGCTGAAGATCAAGCGTGGTATATTATACAGAACAACTACTGACAACGACACTACCAAATATCAACTTGTACTGCCAGCGTCTCAGATCTCAACAGTACTCAGATCACTGCACAACAATATGGGACACCAGGGAAGAGACAGGACAACATCATTAGTCAAAGAGCGCTTCTTCTGGTATGGCATGACTAGAGATATTGAGCAGTGGATCCAGAGATGTCCAAGATGTATATGGCGTAAGACTCCAACCAACGACAGAGCTCCATTGACCAGTATCAGAACTACTCAACCCATGGAGATAGTCTGTATGGACTTTCTGAAGTTAGAAGTTTCCAAGGGCGGATACCAGTACGTATTGGTGATTACAGATCATTTTACCCGATACGCACAGGCCATTCCAACGAAAAACATGACAGCCCGAACCACTGCTGAAGCTTTCTTCAAGAACTACGTGGTACATTATGGACTTCCAGAAAGAATACACAGCGACCAAGGTGCTAACTTTGAGAGCCGTCTAGTCAAAGAGTTATGTGATATTACCGGCATCAAGAAGTCACGGACAACGCCATATCACCCACAAGGCAACGGACAATGCGAAAGATTCAACAGGACACTCATCAACATGCTTGGAACTCTTGAGAAAGATAAGAAAACAGACTGGAAGTCTTACATTGGTCCTATTGTCCATGCCTACAACTCGACCAAGCATGACACTACAGGCTTCACACCGTTCCAGCTGATGTTTGGTCGACAGCCGAAGCTACCAGTAGATTTAGCTTTTGGGATTGACAGTGATAGAGAACCGAAAATTATGACGAAGTATGTTGAAGATCTGAGACAGAAATTAAAGAAATCTTACCAACTTGCATTATCAGCTGCAGAAAAATCACAGGGTAGACAGAAGCAAGCTTATGACATCAGAGTTAAAGGAGCCATTTTACATAAAGATGATCGAGTACTTGTGAAGATTCTTGCCTTCGATGGAACCCACAAGTTACAGGATAAATGGGAAGAATATCCATATGTAATCCTCGATCAGCCCAATACAGAACTACCTGTCTATGTAGTTAGGAAAGAGAATGGTCATGGAAGAAAACGAACGCTTCATAGGAACCATCTACTACCCATTGGAAGCATCAACGAGGAACTTGTGGAAGAGAACACAACTCACCAAATACCAGTTCCTTTGCCAAGAAGAAGTAAAAGAAAACCAACATCACCAAAGAAGAAAACTGCTCCAGTAGAAGTTTCAACAGACTCCAACACAGAGAGTGAGGATGAATCAATGGTGTATGTCGTGGTTGAAGAGCCTCCGCAAGATGTTCAACAAGATATTCAGCCGGATGACGTTATCCAAGCAGATGATGAAACAGCATCGGTTGAGGAGGAGGCTACTGTTCCTGGTAACGCTGATGACGATCAGGACCGCACCGAGGAGCAATCTGAATTAGAGGAGGACGCTTCTTTGCCTGAGGAATCAGGAGGTTCAGAGCACGAAACATCACTAGAAGATCAAGTACATGATTTGGCAACAGATGCTTTATATGATGTAACAGATGATGATAGCACGGAATATGAGAACATTGATGATGAAGAAGAAAAAGATGATGACACAACAGAACCACAACAAAGACGATCTACCAGAACCAAAACATCAACAGCTACAACCAAGTACAAGGATTTTGTTGTACCACCAGTCTCCAAGAGTGCACAACCGGAATGGATGGTTCGTGCTGACTATCTTAGGACTGCAGCATCCTCTGGAATGTTTATCAACATGGCTGATGACGTTTCCAGAGCGATGTTGAAGCTGATCACCAAGACAGACGATTAGATGATATATTGTATTTCAGTTTTGTCCAGTATTAGACGAGGACGTCTTTTCCTCACACAGGGGGAAGATCATTGTTGTATATTTTTGTTTATTGTCACCATGATTTCAGTTATGTCTTGGAAGACATTCTCGCAGCAGGGGGAGAATGTGACAGAGTATATTTTTACATATTTCATTTATTAGTATTTTACATTTTATTACATACCAGATATTATACTTTATTCATTCACTCTGATCATTTGATCTTTTGATTTATAGTTTATTATCTCTTTATACTATAAATTGTATGAAAGTTCTAGTCAGTCATACTTCATTGAGCAAAGTTGTAATTGTATCTACCCGTCCAACTCATTAGTAAATTAATTGTCACACCTTGTTTATCTTTATGGTCAGTTCTTATTGGTCATTCTTGACACACCTCAGATTTTGGAAAAGAAGTAATGGTGGTTAATTCTTGAAAATTGGAGACATACATATTTAATATTTACTTCTTATTTAAACCATATATAGTGATGAAACTTATATAGAGACATTCTATTTAGTGCTCGTTAGTACTCACTGAAGTTTCCATACTTTGGAATCACTGTAGTTATTGGAAATTACATTCTTTATATCTGGTAAGTAGATTTTATGTTCTTTGTGGTGTATGAAAGGCGTATGCAGTGCATGCTATACAATTCTGCCCGTTTATAGGTAAGTATGCCCATAGACCTTAGATATGATAGGAGTAAGATAGTTTATGTATTAATCTGAGAATATATGATTTGAATCTGTAGTTTGGATGTAGAAAGGGAGATTTACGAATGATTTTGAAAGTGACCTTGACCTTTCAGTTATGGATCTATGACGTCACATTGACAATTGCGTTAATATTGCCATATATGGTAATTTTGTGTAATAACTTGATTTTATTATATCAGTCTTTAATATGTTGTATTTTGTATAAGGGATCATTATTTTCCTAGATCCTAGTATTTACTATTGTGTATTATTTTCAGGACACATAGATTATGATGTTCCTGTAACATACTGGTTGTACTGTAGATGTTAGATATATAACCTGGTTCACAGATTGGTAAGGGTCATATTATATTGTACCTATATGTCAGTTAACTTGAGTTCGATAATAGATATTAAACATTACAGTAGTGCATACGAACTTAATAGCTAGAATACTATAGTGAACAGTTAATAACCTTCGTATGGTAAAGGTTTTATGAATGACACTCGTTTATGAAGTACGATACATTCGACTTGTTTATAATACGCTTGGTTGATTATAATGATATTCTTTTTGATACGACTTATCAGATACATGTATTTGTATTTAGAAATATAATTGCAAGTTTGTTGCATATTATGAATGTCACTGCATTCTTGATACTCAGTATAGTTTATTGTATATGGAATAGAATATTTCATACGATCTTGTAACATTGTTAATTACACCAGTATACTATTTGTATGATTCTAGTATAAGACTTTAATAAGACTGTGATATTGATAAATGTGATAATTATATGCTATTGTTATTGCAGGGTTATTTTCCCTATGTTTACTTATATAATAAAGTGATGTCAAAGAACCCTAGACTTGTCTTTTATGGAACCCCCGTAAAACAAGACTATTATATAAGAAAAAAAAACATGCTTTTACTCTGCTACATGAACTTTACATGACAAATATGACACTATTCAAACAAGAAAACTATTAACATGATTAATGGCCAAAAAATATAAATTTTCAACTCTTTGGTTTTAACTAGCCAAAGCTTGAAATCCATGACCTTCACACTCTAGATCATTGTTCATACTACAATCAGATTCTGTAGGGAACGGTTGGTCAGCCAAATGACACAAATTTGTCTAACATGTATACTTGCACTAAAACTAGTAGAATACTAGCTACTACCATCTATATTATATGTAAATGTCATCATTTTGAAATGGAATACGCATATCATCATGATCATTGATAAGATTTTATTTATCTAAACAATTAAGAAAATACAAACTACATGTACATGTATGTAGTCATTTTTTAACTATGAATTGCAATGCTTCTCTGAACCACAATGGTCATGCGGTAGTCCAGTGGTTTACTGCTAAAGTATTACTCTATCTTGTTGAGAGTTACACAGAAGTTTTTGGTAGTAACGCTGAAGTGTGATTGACTACATAAACTTTATATTTTATATATTTTTTTCATTTTGATATGTTGATACACATGATACAGAAGCCAAATTGTTTGTTCCATGTATATCTTGATATTGTTTGGTGACATGTCAGACTA
This sequence comes from Mytilus californianus, assembly GCF_021869535.1. Classification (NCBI taxonomy): domain Eukaryota; kingdom Metazoa; phylum Mollusca; class Bivalvia; order Mytilida; family Mytilidae; genus Mytilus; species Mytilus californianus. The sequence goes on from NW_026262626.1 coordinate 17,408,536, forward strand.
TCATTTTTTTTCCACTCTGTATACATAAATGTCATGCGTGTAAAAATCAGAAAAGCATCTTTAATGTTTTAAAGTATATCATCACCCTTCTAATGTAAAACATTCATGTCCTTGATAAATAGTCATTGAATTTCCAGTAAGGCTGTAAACAGGTAAATCATGTAAATAGGCTTAAACAAACGAAAGCCAAGGTTCATAAATTCACTATGAAAGCTTAGTTCTAAGATCATTTGCCTTTAAATGAAACAAGTACTATACTAAATTCAATTACAAAAGTTGTTTGATATACACTTCATCAGTTCATGCAAATACTACTTTGAAAGACAAATCTTTTTGGATGCCTGCATGTGATCAAGGAACAAAATGGATTACTGTACACAGTATTTACTACAATGTTGGGAGTAAATTGTTAAATATGTGAGACTACTATAACATTAACACTGGGTTATAACTTATAGTAGTCTCAGTAAATAATAAATGTTTGATAATGATAAGCCTGGGACTCTATCTTTTCTTTCAAAGCCAAAATACTGAAAAAAGTACATTTCAAGGATTGTTTCTAGGTTACAAAATGTCCTTTATCAAATTGTGAGGTCATTTTTTAAATATAACTGGGTTAAACCCTTTCATTACCTAGGTAATTGTGTTGATGCATATATTTGAATTTGACGCTCTACATGATGAGTTATCGAAAAAGTCCGAGGCATTGTGGCGTGAGTAACTTAAGAATGACAAACGGATCAGCAATGAATATGTTCCGAAATCGGGTATAATGCTGATATGCACGATTAATAGTGTTGTTAAATATATACATAAAATAAAGATGTATGACAAAACATCGAATTTCACAAGTAGCAAAAGTTTTAAGACTAGAAATTATAATTTTAATAAAAATGATAAGTCATATTTATCTCATAACTCGAACTACATCCCGGTCCGGGGGGGGGGGGGGGGGGGGGGGGGGGGGTACTGACTATCCCTTTGGTCATAACTGTGTCAACAGCACTTGCAAAATCATACCCTGTTCTAACCAGAAATATTGAAAAATATACCCTGTTCTCAGACACGCTCAGAAAATGTTTACCCTGTTCTAGGCCTAAATCATGCATGTATGTTCTAGACTAGTTCCGAAATATATACCCTGTCAGCAAACAAATTAATGTAAGAAAAAACATACTTGTGTCAGTTTCCCACATCCAAACTGTTGTTTTAACTCGATTACAGGCAGTTAAATAAGCGATCCTGTTCTAGACAAATACTTTGTTTAAAAAGTGACCCTGTTCTAACCAGCAGGACATGAAAAAAGGACCCTGTTCAAACCAGCCGGTAGTGAAAAAGCGACCCTGTTTTGCGGAACACTCGTACCACTAAAATATAGGAAGTAACGTCCTGGGAACTACACTAGCATTTTATGAAATTCGAATGGATGCCTCTGTTATTTTCTATTTCATATTAAAAGTGCATGTTTTTGTGTTTTATTGAGATTTTTGTTCGAAACACGAACACGTTTAAATTTCATGGCGGTTTTGTTTTGCAAAAATGGGGATGGGGTTGCGTTTGTGTGTATGTGTGTGGGGTCTCGATAGATTTTTTTTAATTAAGTTTTTCACCAAACATTGAACTTTTGATGGGGTTCAGTAGCTGAAACTTGACCTCTAATATTTGCAAGCATCAACTGGTTCTTATGTTCTGTGTGTACCTGTATAGATATGTTGATGACTCCAATATAGCTTGTTCATTGTCTATTAACCTGTCTACCTAAATAATGTCTCATTGGCCTGGCTATCAGATATTTCATTTGGATTGGCTTTAACAATACTATATATACTTAGTATGCTTATATATTGATATGTTTGTACAACTATCTGTGTCCACTAGCGTGGCATGCAAGATAATATTGTGACTTCGTCATATATCCACAAATCTGAGTCCATGTCTACATGGACACTCGTCTGTGTAAATGTCCATAGGTCGGTCTTCATGTCCACGAGTCTATAAACAAATGCAAGTCCCTCGATCTGTTTGATAGTCTACCAGTCTGTCTTTCTATCAACAATTAAGTCTTTTTGCATGTTCACAAGTCGGTCTACGTGTCCACCAGTCATTTAAAATGTAAACCAGTATGTGTATAGGTGTCCAGTAGGCATCAACTGTAGAACATTGGCCTCACGACCTACAGCATGCAGAAAGTCCCGTAACACATGATATAAATGTCCACGGAAGAGAATTGGTGTGATCACCAGATCAGACCATGATTCTTATATATGTATGAATAAATCATTAGATATTGAATGTATAATTATACGATGATGGTGTGGTAGTCACTAACGCTCAACTTATAACAAGAAAGGTACTACTAGTATTTTAACTCGCCGACATTTTAAGGGGTGTAAATAAGCTTATAGTCCTATAGGGGATAACACTGACCCTATCCTGTTCCCCCCATGCAATCACATTAGTTAGAATGCGGAGACATGCCATTCTCCTGGGGGACTGGACCTCTTGAAAAAATCATATGGGGTAAAATTGAGTGGCTTTCGTTTGGTTGTGCGGGATGTAGAAATTCGCAGCCACGTCAGGTCCAAACTAAATGTCTCCCTATCACATTTACCATCATTTTCTAGTGGTAATCCAAATTTCCAGCTCTTCATTCGAGTCATCCCCTACTACAGGACGTACTTATTATGTGCATTGTTAAAATTGAGAATGGGGAATATGTCAAAGAGACCACAACCCGACCAAAGAGCAGACATCAACCGAAGGCTACCAATGGGTCTTCAACGCAGCGAAAAAATCCCACAACCGGAGATGGCCCTCAACTGGCCCCTAAATAAAATTGTGTACTAGATCAGTGAAAATGGACGTCACACTAAACTCCAAAACTTATAAATGAACTAAAATTAAAAACCATTCAAGACTAACAAAGGCCAGAGGCTCCTGATTTGGGACAGGCGCAAAAATGCGGCGGGGTTAAACATGTTTTGTGAGATCTCAACCCCTCCTTGTACCTCTAGCCAATGCAGAATAAAGAAACGCATAGCAATACACACAGTAAAACTCAAGTTAAAAGAAGTTCGAGTCCGATGTTAGAATTGGTGACAAAAGAAGAAGAAAAATGACAATGATACATAAATTAACAAAGGACTACTTGCACTTACTGACATGCCATCTCCAGACCTCAATTAAATTTATTGATTGTTAATTTAATTAATTAATCTATAATTTGTTCTCGTCATTAATTAAAATGATCAAAGATATTACTTAAAACTATAGTAGGAACGATTCTGGGGTGTATAGTGGACTATCAAATACGTATATATAACAAAAAATTTGCGAAAGCAAATTTACAGATCTAACATTGTTGGGCTGATGTTTAGACGAGTTGTATATACAGAATGTACACAGCCATTTATCACCATCACTGCTGGTGATCCGATGGATAAATCTGTTGTAGAGTTGTCACTGGTTCAGTCGTACTTTAAGATATAATTATTTCTGTGACTGTATCTTGCATTAATTTGTAGGATCCTTTACAATAGATATTTCAGCTGATCTGTAACAATTCCATCTTCATGCCTTATATATCATGTACTGTATAACGACGCTAGATTAAAACGGACGAGGAAAGGTAACACCTAGCCACCGAAAGCTTTATTATTTGTGAAGCCTAGGTGGTCGAGTGGTCTAGCGCGTCGGATACAGTGCAGGCGATTTGGTGTCCCGATATCTCAGTAGCATGAGTTCGAATCCCAGCGAGGGAAGAACAAAAAATTTGCGAAAGCAAATTTACAGATCTAACATTGTTGGGCTGATGATATTAATTATAAGATCTATTTTGTTACATCTTGTGATCCGTTTATTTGGCAATCGCCAATGGCAGTCAGCAGGGTTTAAGAACATCAGTTGTTCGACCTCGTCAAATTGAAAACAACGTTCAAACCTATGATTGCGTTGGATAAAAACCGCAATTTTTATACGTGTGCATGCAAAACAAATTTCTTGGTAGAGGGGTCTAAATACAGCACAAACAACATTTTCCAAAAGACCAAATGAGTGAAAAAGTATATTTTAACAAAACGCATTTGACTAGCAAGTCGAACAACTAATTTTCTTAAACCCTGCTGACTGCCATTGGCGATTGCCAAATAAACGGATCACAAGATGTAACAAAATAGATCTTTTTATTTATTTATTACCAAACAGAAAACAATAAACTTGCGGAAAAGATGGTATACCGCAAACACGAGGTGCAAAAAATGTGTACACCATATCCGGATTTCGACAATTAATGTCTCTTCAGTGATGTTATAGGAATCCAAACGGTATTTGGAAGGCCATATAATTTACCTCAATTTAGGATAGACTCTTGAATTTTGAAAGAGTCAAAATAGGATGAACGGATCATATAAACCCGAAGGCAAATATAATACAAGCCCAAACGAAAAAAATATAAACAAGTCTAAATTGAAAACAACGTTCAAACCTATGATTCACTAGTAGCACGATTTCAGTCTGAAACGGTCATTTTGGTCTGATCATATCTTAATCGACTGGATTTACCGCTAGAGAAAAACGTCAAGACTTTTAAGAACTTTAAGACGCCGTTCCGATCGATAGTCTCATTAGGTAAATCAGTCTGTTAAGGCATGTTAAGATAAACAAGACTGAATCTTCTAGCAAGCTGTTAAGATCCGTTACGACGGTGTCAGACCAAAACAGACCAAATCTCAAAATTAACGTTCAAAATTGTCAGACCATGTTTAGATCCGTTAAGTATGCCGGTATGATACTACGAGTTACGCCCCTTCTGCTTGATAATGCATTTTAGATTAATATATATATTTATTAGAATTTAAAGTATATCTCTCGAATAAATAAAAAGTAATTAAAGATTAAATCCTCTGTAGATTCTTTATTTCTGTTGTTGTTTTGTTTAGGAACTAATAAATTATTCGTCTTTATATGTTGCTTATTTTTTAATAAATGTTAGTTTATTTATTTATATACTTATTAAATGCAAGGACGTATGTTAATTGTATACTTACAAAAACGATTGCCATACATTTAACCTAAATATGTTGTGAACCCTGTGTGAAAATGTTTTTCGTATTTGAAAATTAGTAACGGAAAATCTTAAACGTAACCTAAAAAAATAAGGAGATGTGGTATAATTGCCAATGAGACAATCCACAGAAATGAAGCGGAGGCAAATTAACACATGCGTATTTTTGTTTTATGTCAGTTGCTTTAATTCGTTTTCTGTTGATATGTCCTAGTTTACTATTACCGTTGGAGCTGTTTTTTTTTATTTTCATGCGAGTTACTCTATTAAACTTGGAAAAGCTTTTATTGCCATAGCTTTGTACTGTACAATATAATTTTATATCATTAAACAATAATTTATTTTACATAGTGGTACGTCTAAACACCACCAAGGTCGCCATAGTACATGAAGCTGATCATGATACTGCATTCAGTCTGTGTCGAGACAGTGTTAAACTATAAATAAAGTACCACCGTATAAAGATTTTCATTCAAACAATGTATCCTTATATTTATTTTCTAACCCATATAATATATATATATATAGTACTTAGTGTATGGCGTAAATTTAAAAATTTCCGTTTTAGTTCAAATGATTGAGTTCAATGGCACGTGCTAGTAATCAACCGGGTCAACAGGTAACAAAATCAATGATCCATAACGTAAGAAAGTACATGACTATTTTACAATTGCACTCATGATTCTTAATAAAAAGGTGCCGTAGGGCTAAAAGTTAATAAAGAATTAATGAATTTATGTATACGTATTAGTATTTAAGCTGTTGATGTTTGACCGTCAGTTTTAATATATGCTATGTTTTATATTCAATAAAATAATGAATCTGAATCTATTATAGCTTAGTATGTGTAGTTTAAGGTTCTTACAATATTATATATTTCTAAACACTATACCAAAAGATAATGCAAAATATTTGAGCGCGGCATGGCAAACCATTAAAAAAACATGTACAGTTCGGAAGTTTGTTTAGTATTCAAAAGAAACTTTTCGCTTCTCTACTTATATAGTTTAGAGAGTATTCCTTTAATTTGTGTCAGTTATACAAAGTGGTGTGTATTTGTATTCTATTTATTTGGCAAAATTGTATCACTATACATACATTTTGTATTTCACAACTATATATACTATAAGTTGTGAATTGTGATTGATTGTTGGTTGCTTAAAGTCCAGTGGCAAATATTTCATGCATGTTCAGGACGAACTGTGGGTTTATGACATGGAACCCACCAGTGTAGGTTTCATGTGGTATAATATTTAAAAGTAACTTAAATTTAATTAACATGAATTTTGAATAAATCGAAACATAACGGGAGCTAGCTATATATAGACGCATGGATCACCCGGACCTATCAGTTCTTTTCTCTGTTTTGTCTTAAAAAAAATAATGTTTTTTTTTTTATTTCGATTCTGTACTTTTATATAATTTACGATAACTGTGGTTTATACGTGCTGCCAGACGAAAGATCTCTATGTGTCCTCTAGACGTCTTTTTTGTGTGGATTGGTTGCTTTGTCATTGACGTTTAACACAAAACTTTTATTAATTAAGTGTGATCTATGTAGAAATTCAAACGTACTTAAGAATGAAGGATGAAAATCCAGGCTTTAAATAAAAATGGTCATTAAATAGCCACACAATTAAAAGAATAAGAAAAATGTAAGTGTTGGAATAACATATACAATATATATGTGCATTGTCGGAAAATATAATTTTATTTTACGAACTTTGGTACCCGGTAACTGGACAAAAAGAGAGGCGCACCAATCTTTTCTCCTTTTGTGTAGCGAGTACAAATGAACTGATCCTAGTTATTTCGTATAGCATCTTTTTTTAAATAATAAAATCGCGCGTGCTCTATCTCAAAAAAGATGCTCACAGTGCAGTGTACTACTTTTGAGACAAATTATATCAAATTATCAAAATATCAATCTCTAACTTAATATGTAAACATAATACATGTAACAGCACCCCTTCTTGTCCTTAGTGGCATAGTATACGTCCTTATAGTGCATTAAGGACTCCTTAGCAGTGTTTAGACGTACCGAAATTATAGAGCAGTCTAACAGCTCTAACTCAAAATGTGAACCATTCTATGTTGCAGGTTGGGGTCTACAATTTAGTTTGAAAGCTTCAATCATACAAGTGTTTTATCCTTTTAATTTGGACTAAATCAGTACTTTACCTTAATTTCATTACCTAAATTTTCAAACATGTACTACTTTTTATTTGATGCTTAAAATATAAAGAAAGAAGTTTGGAAGATTATAACCTGTATTATATACACCAACAACTACCAAAGGATGATAAGTATGTGTCACACACACACAAAATATTCACACTGCCGTTTGCTCAATATGGAAGCGAAGTAACAGTATAGATAGATATAAGAAGATGTGGTATGACTGCCTATGAGACAACTCTCCATCAAAGTCACAATTTGTAAAAGTAAACCATTATAGGTAAAAATAAGTCAAGGACTTTATTTAGTTGTACAATAATTGGCTGATTGCAGGGCTTAGATTCCTATATTTGTTCCAAGTTTTTAAAATCACAGGTTTTGGATGTCATCGATTTCACCGTTCCCGTTGTAAAACAGTCCCTGACTACCAACGTAGACTTATTTTACGAACTAAAACCACTATCACACAGTTTTTACAAGCGGAGCCCGTGTTATTACTAATAATGTCATACAGGCAGTTTTGTATTATCTGTCTTTTGTTTAGCAGGACTCGTTTACTGACAGAAAGAGCCTAAATATTAATATTACCAAAAAATACTTTATGTACAATTATTTGTCATGTATTTGAAAAATATTTTTCTTCTTTGCCTTACAAATTTTTTCATACATTTTGCAAATATAGATGTGGAAGTCACCACTTGCCGATTGAGTCAGGAAGGTGGCAGGGTTTACCGAGAGAAGACAGAATCTGCCGTCTCTGTGACTCAAACGACATTGGTGACGAGTACCATTACATTATGAATTGTGGAACATTTAAGTTGGAAAGAAAGAAATTTTTACCCAAATACTGTTTGTCAAACCCTAATATCTATAAATTTGATCAACTGTTTAATTCATCAAATATTGTGATATTAGAAAAACTATGTAAATTTATCAAAGTTATAAATGTGAAAGTCAGTCCTCCAAGTTAATTTCATTTGTATTGTTCGCACATGCATGTAATAATTGTACCTTATAGTTATATTTATGTATGTTCTCTATAACTATGTAATTGTAGTTTTATGAGAAATAAAGTATTCGTATGTATTCGTATTCGTCAAACTTTATTTATTTATTTAATTATTCAAATTAAATTAACTTCACAATGCACGTGTCAATAAATACGAAAGGAAATTATACATTTATAAACAGATGTAATGGTTATACAATATACATTCATGTACACGTAATAAACGAATTTGGTAATTGTCATTATTTGTCGGGAATACACGTACTTGTCATACTTATCCCCATATTTAACTGCTTTCCCCAAGGGCTTATTTCATACGGCAAGGAGAGATTACTAGAATAGTTTGATTGGTTTTAAGCTTTAATTTCGTACCGAACTGTATTTGTTACAAAATCAGATATATTGTACTCATTCTTCATTTATCTGTAAAAAAAAAAACACACACAAACGAGAACTAGAGAACGAAGTCGACCAATACACAAATAACACTCATTTTTAAATAAGCTTTTTTATTATACATGCTTGTTCAGGTGTTTATTTTATCTTCAATTTAATCAAAATACACAAAAAAAAGTTTTTATGTCCTAATGTTACGTATTTTCTCACGTATTTGACAAATATATTTGGACATTTTACTTGAAAATCGTCGTTTTTAGCGTCGTAAGTATGCAGCAACGGATGCAGACATAATAATGCCTTTTGTGTGTATGAACAATATTCTTTAATTGTTATAAATTTCAATGATTTCTACTGGCGATCTAACGAAATATTAACAAAAACTTTTGCCTGGTATTTTTATAGACATCGAATAGAATTCCGGTCATTACGGAATATGATCTTCAAAGATACAATTTACCAAAAAGAAGTAACAAATACATTATTTTTACATATATATATCAAAGTGATTTGCGATCATCAATGAAGGTTTTCTATGTGAAACTTGCTATATTTTCCAGGAATGCAGTAGAGTTTATTTGATTTTAAAACACGTAAAAATCGATCTATACTATTTAAAATTGCAAAACGCAAGCTGAAATCGTACCAAGTGATTATTATTTTTGCACACGACATCTAGGCTGTCGTCCCTCCTCTAATAGTAGACGGTTCTCTTGGATAGGGACATTGTGCATTCAACCGTGGATATTATAAAATATCTGTAATAAACAAAATTTTAATGTTTTGATCGTGTAATGTCTTAATTTTGAAGATTACGCGGGTTCGGTATTAAGCGAACACAATTGGTATGAACACTCTTCCGTATACGTGTAGAATATATTAAAGAGACTTTCAATTACAAAGTTTTTTTCGAGGATTTTTAAAGTTACAAATAAAAATCCTTTTTATGTTTTTGAAAAAGGCTTTTAATTTCCATTCTCAATTTTATTTTAATGTAGAAAATATGTCATTTATATATAAAGTGCATGTAATTCTTTATGCTAGTAATCCACAAATGAAATTGCATAAATCACAAAGGTCTCTAAACGAAGATTGCCAAATCAAATCTATACTATATATACTTAGAAAATGTTAACAAGTCTAGAAAATGTTTATACTGTACATTAAATAAAGTTGAAGATGAGATACACTTTGTGACTGTATGTCCACTATATGTTGATAACAGAAATGAGTTTTTTTACTGAAATTTCTCTAACTTGTAATAATTTTCAATCTTTAGACAATTTTTCAAAGTCTTCATGGCTATTTACACAAGAAAATTTAAATATGTATAAATGTTTGGGAAAGTATTTATCTAAAAATCTTGAGAGAAGGAGAAGTTCAAAGATAATAAATGCAAATTAGCCACAAATACACATATTTTGAGTGGTATATGATTTTTAATGGTATATTTTAAAGATGTGAATTGTATTATCTGGTTCTGTCCTGGCCTTTTATAGCATTTTTAATAGTATTAAACGGTGTTGTTTTCTTATATGTCTCTAATTTATGTCTAATCTTATGTACTTGTATGTAATGTGATGAAAGCTCTTTATAGGGCCCTTTAATTGGAAATGAAATATTCTTATTCTTATTCTTATTCTTATTCTTATTCTTATTCTTATGCGCAATTCAATTTTTCATCATTTAATTTACAAGTCACTGCACTTGGAATGTTTAGGTTTTATGTGGTGTGCAATGTAAGGGTGGAATACCATAGTGTCAAAAGAGAGAATATTTTTCGATTAAAACACACCCGGGAACAGCAAGAAAGTTTACCAAAGAAGTTGTGGAAACTTTACTGATTTTATCATATATATTTCTGATAGTTTTCCCGACCTATTCACATATTTTCAAACTTGAAAGGTGACCTATTTCAGCGGCACGCGCCTTGAACATGTACACGTGACAGTTGTAAGTAACAGGTCATCTCAAAGATACCATAATTAGAATAAAAGGTTAAAATACTTACAAAATATGTCATCTTGTAGAATGTGAATTGACAAATATATTATTTTCAAATTCGCAGTCCAAGTCAACGGAAAATCTCTGTCACAAACAATTTTCATGCTATAAATCCAACCAACAATATCATTTTAAAAACACACTAGCTGGCCTTTTCATTAATTTAGATAATACAAATTTAGCTAAATTTTGTGTATTCACATCAACAGACAAATCCAACACTTATCCTAGACGTTATTAATACTCACTTCAAATTTTGATTAACAATTTATTGATACGGATGACAACACTTATGTAATAAAATAAATATTTAAATTTTAATTGAATGCCCATGCAGTGGTGTTGCAATGCCATAAAACTGGTAATAGAAAGCTATCTGTTAGTGGCGGATCCAGAGGGGGGCGTAGAGGGCGTTTGGGATAAAAATTGCTTTTTTGTCTTTCTTCGTGTCGTTCGTATTGTAAATTTCATTGAATGTCCGTATATCTTGTTTACAACAAGAAATCTGTGAGGTTATTCTAACTAACCATACAACAAACGATAATTTTTCCATGTCCATTTTTTACTGACAAATCCCACATCAAATATATTGGTACATAGCTTTGGATCCATCCAATCATTTTATGATAGACATTTAATGGGGAGAATACGGCATCAAAAATGTCTAACCCTTAGACTTTAACTGTGAGAATATACATGCCCCACATCAGGAGCCGTTGAATTAGTGCATTTTACACTTATTTTATGTTTTTTAGCCAAAAAAAAGTCAAAATTGTTTTCGCCTCTCTACGCTCGGCAAAAGATTCCATACTTCGCCCCCACTTTCCTAAATCCTGGATCCGCCGCTGATCTTGATACATAGGAAAATGAATCTTAAAAAAGTTAATTCTATAAATTCAATTGTGAAAAAAAAATTCACAATACCGTGCATTAACCCGGGGGAAAGTTACTACGTAGAAACCCTTATATAGAATGTATGATATCCCGTAGGTATATATAGTGAAACTGATAAAAAAAAAATCATTTTGATGTTAACAGTTTACTTGTCACATGTCTTTTCTGTGACTCATCAACCGTCCATCAACAAATATTACTTGATATTCAGTGAAATGATAACATGCAGAGTGTAAACAATTATTGTAAAAGCAGAGCAGCCTTAAATTCTTATAGTTTGGTCAAAGCCGATTCATAGTTTTACCGATGCAAGGATATTTTATATACTAGTATTGAGTTGAAATGGCCTAGCGGTAGTCTGATCACTTCGAATGCAACACGCTTAATCAAATTTCGTATTAAATGCAAATTTTGCTTTTTCTTTGCAGAGCATTCATAAAGTATTTAAAACTAAAATAAGAACTATAATAGCTTTCTGAATAGCTCAGATTCAAAACAATGAGAATAAGCTCCTAGCTGCCGACATATACATCTGGACAAGAATGTATTTTTTGTAATTTTTTTTGGAAAGAAAAGTTGCATATGTAAGCTATCTATTTATAATCTTCAACTCTATCAGGAGTTTCAAGAAAATGGGAGGGGGGGAGGGGCGATTAAAGTCTAACTGTAAATATAAAAAAGATCGAGATGTGGTATGATTGCCAATGAGAAAACTCTCCAAAAGAGACAAATGACACAGAAATGAAGAGAACTATAGGTCACCGTACGGCCTTCAACAATGAGCAAAACCAATACCGTAATTCTCTTCTATATTCATTATAATTTCATAAAATTATAACAATAAAACCTGTTTAAGACAGACTTGATCATCACCGCGGCTCAAGTGATATCGGTGACGAATATCATTATATCAAGACATGACTTGTAAAGTATGTTTGTATTCGTTGCAAGCTGTTTAATTCAGTGGTAAATTTTGGTACATTTTAAAAAAGAACTTCGAGAGATATTTATCATTTTTAAAACAATGAGGGCACGTGTCACTGATTACACAATTACTCAGCCGTGAATTATCCAATTAACAAAATTGTTTGGATTATCCTTATTGCTTATGAAAATCATGTTATTAAAACAGTGTTTTGAATAAAATTAGATTATACACGTTATACGATATTTTGAAGTTGTTTAGGAATTGTTTCATGTTGTTAAATTTACTTTATGCGTTGTGCAATTTTACGATTATGAAGAAAAAATAAAAAATCTCACTTTCACTGCATTTTAATAAAGTTTCTCTTATGATCTTTGCCTGTTATATATTTCTTGCATGTAGAGATATTTCTAGTATCACACTGCACGCATGGAGTGTGATACGAAAATGTTTTACACAAAACTTAATTTCGATTATTAGAAAAATACCCAAATATGATGAATGACAGAAACTGAGAGGAAAACGGAGATAGATTCAATTTCAGAATTTATCTAAATTCCGTCAAGGCTTGTAATACTGGACCCGTATGCATCAAGCTACTTAAGTTAAGATTTGTTCCAAACGGACGGATGCATGCAATCATTTTGGCTAGTAGTCCATACATGAAATCGCATTAAACATAAAGGTCTCAAAAAGAAGATTTTTAAATCAAATCTAGTCCTCAATTCCTCTTTTCATCCTTTGCAAGTGATTCGGACACTTTAAAACAGCGTAATGGTACAAATGTAACATGTCATCTGACAGATGCTAATTCCTTACAAAATACGGCATCTTAGAGAACAGGAATTAACAAATAAACTATTTTTAAATTTGCAAATCCAATTCACACGGAAGATCACTGTCACAATCCCTGACCACTGATTCATCAACAGATTTAACACAGATCACATTCATACGATTTCCAAAATAGAAATATATTCCAACAATATCATACAACTTAGGCACGCATATGCTTATGAAGCCTTTTCGTTATTTTAGAAATACGTATACAAAATTGTGTGCAATATTAATATTGTATATTTAATACTACTGTTCTGGCATAGATACATCATTCACTTATCCGAGACGTTTTTGAATCTCACTTCCAATTTGCAATTTGGATTAACTCTGTATTGATACGGATGACAACACAATACTAAAGTAAAGACCATAAATTTCCGTGGGAATTTCAAGTGGAAGCCCAGTGGTGTTAATAAAAACAGAAAACTTTTCGTTTATTACAAAACAATCTTGATACATTGGTAAGATAATACTGATTGATTGATTGTTGGTGTTTAACGCTACTTTCAACACTATTGTGCCATATCGTGAAGGTCAAAAAAGGGAGTCCCTCCCCCCCCCCCTTTATTTGTAACCTTACCTATTTTTTGATCATTTGTTTTCGTCCAAAAATGTATGAAATATTTGCTACTGGACATTACGCAAACATCAATCATGAATCACCTAACACATATCTAAGGGAAGCCTTCTATGCATGCATTAACGTGTTCAAAGATTGAATAATCAATTAATTACAAAATATATTGTGTTGCCAAAAAAAAAAATAGTAACTTTATAACATTTATACATTTAAACCATTCGTTGATTTATCAAAATGTTTGGAAATATATTAGTAGCAGTAAACATAAGAGAAGAACTTAGAAGAAAAGAAATATATATTTATAAGCGTGCATTGTGGATGCAACATTGCATATAATACTTTTTAAAAATTCATATTATAAAACTTAGTGCTTTTTTTTAATTTTTATATAGAAAATACTAAAAGACAAAAGAAACCCCTCTTAGATAAACAAAACGTCTTAAATGGCCATTTCATTTTATATTATTTCAGAATTTGAACATCTGTGTCCCTGGATCTGAACAAGAATTTGTTCAATCTAAATTGTATCATGTCATGGCATTGTGAATTATTACTTATTAAATATGATATCATGCTACATAATGTCATTTCCGTACTTGAAATAAAAAAATCAAATAACTATTTAATTAGTAGGCACGCGCCGATGTTGTCGACACGGTAAGTATGTTTATCAACGAATACGCGTTGTCTCTGTGGTCAAGCGTAACCGGGAGTTTAAAACATGCGTTTTTAATTGGAAAGATAAAACCCAACCCGACGGTCCCTAGATAATTGCATATAACTAAATTGGAACTATTTAAAACAATGACAAATTCAATATAAAAAAATCTCTTCGGACGAATTTTCGAGAATCGAAATTTAAAGTGTAAAATAATTAATCGTTTTATTTCTATTACATGGAGTCTTTTTTTTTAATAATAAACATTTAAGTGAATTAATCTAAATAGTCAGACATTAAACTCTCTCTCAGAACTTTTTGCATTAAAATTTAATTGGATGAAATTCAATAAGTATGTTATTATTCTCATCACTTTTAATGTTAACCTTAATAATGTTTGATTTTTGACAGAATTTTATATATTGTAGAATTTGTTCTTTGTAGACACTTATACTGTATGAAGATGATTCGTTCCAACTTTTATGAAGAAATCTCCGACGTTTTTCTTATTTAAACTACATGAATATACATAAAAAAAATGCCGTTTTTTTTTCTAAAATCAATTTCTTTTCATAAAAATGAATTATTAACAAAGAATTGTTACACAAATGTAGAGGCTTATTTTGTAACGAAGATATTTCAAATCTCTTTACCGAAATCTGCATATGTTTATCTTTTGAAACAAAAAAGTTAAGGATGTCTGTTCAAAGGACACAAATGTCCAAGAAACCGAAATTTTAAGTAAATGTTGAAAATTTCGAACCCATTCATCTTTTATATCTAGCACACGAAGATATGCTTTTTATTTCATATTCAAATGGATTAGGTAAGAAATCGCTTGAATGCAAACTTTCGTAAAAAAAATCACCGTGGGATCAAAACTGTATCGTATGCCCATAATTGCCCTAAAGCTTAATGTCATCGGCAGATTATGAGGGTCTGGAGAGGGGTTCATTATTTCATTATTATTATACAGCACAAACAACATTTTCCAAAAGACCAAATGAGTGAAAAAGTATATTTTAACAAAACGCATTTGACTAGCAGGTCGAACAACTGATGTTCTTAAACCCTGCTGACTGCCATTGGCGATTGCCAAATAAACGGATCACAAGATGTAACAAAATAGATCTTTTTATTTATTTATTACCAAACAGAAAACAATAAACTTGCGGAAAAGATGGTATACCGCAAACACGAGGTGCAAAAAATGTGTACACCATATCCGGATTTCGACAATTAATGTCTCTTCAGTGATGTTAGGAATCCAAACGGTATTTGGAAGGCCATATAATTTACCTCAATTTAGGATAGACTCTTGAATTTTGAAAGAGTCAAAATAGGATGAACGGATCATATAAACCCGAAGGCAAATATAATACAAGCCCAAACGAAAAAAATATAAACAAGTCTAAATTGAAAACAACGTTCAAACCTATGATTGCGTTAAATAAAAACCGCAATTTTTATACGTGTGCATGCAAAACAAATTTCTTGGTAGAGGGGTCTAAATACAGCACAAACAACATTTTCCAAAAGACCAAATGAGTGAAAAAGTATACTTTAACAAAACGCATTTGACTAGCAGGTCGAACAACTGATGTTCTTAAACCCTGCTGACTGCCATTGGCGATTGCCAAATAAACGGATCACAAGATGTAACAAAATAGATCTTTTTATTTATTTATTACCAAACAGAAAACAATAAACTTGCGGAAAAGATGGTAATCCGCAAACACGAGGTGCAAAAAATTTGTACACCATATCCGGGTTTCGACAATTAATGTCATATATATATATATATATACATATGTAGGTCTCGGGACCGCGATGGTACTCAGAACCGCGATGGTCACGCTGAAGTGCGATGGTTCACGCTGAAGTGCGTTGGTTAACACGCTGAAGTGCGATGGTGACATTTTGACGCCAACTTGTTGTTACATACGCTGAAGTGCGTTGGTGGGTACGCTGACGTCCGATGGACACACCGAGACGTCTACAGTACGAACTAAGCAGGACACATTTATTTTTGTCAAATGTACTAGTAACTTGTTTTTGTCATGTCATAGCACAGAAATTGATCACAACTCTCATTTATCTATTTAACTGATATCATAAAAGGTTTTTAAGAAATGAAAACAACCAAGTACATTTATGCTTGATTCATATATATAGTGAAACGTGACGCTTTTTCTGTAAAAAAAGCTTGAAAATTAGCTGCTTTTCTACTAAGTATCAGAAATTGAAAAGTACACCACGTTTGGACCATTCCAGTTTATTTTGGCCTAACCAATTGCAGAAGATAAATACAGTATATAAACACAGTTTACTGCAAGTACTTTAGATCTGTACCTAGTGTCTTTTTTGTTGTTGGGATGTACAAGTACCCGTCCGTGTCCACTTGTATTTTTGTCCATCTGATGAGTTAAGCCTTTTTCAACTAATTTTTATAGTTTGTTCTTATGTTGTACTGTTACACCACTGTCCCAGTTTAGGGGAGGGTTGGGATCCCGCTAACATGTTTAACCCCACCACATTCTGTATCTATGTGCCTGTCCCAAGTCAGGAGCCTGTAATTCAGTGTTTGTCGTTTGAATGTGTTACATATTTGTTTTCGTTCATTTTTTGTACATAAATAAGGCCGTTAATTTCACGTTTGATTTGTTTTACATTGCCATTTTAGGGACCTTTATAGCAGACTATGCGATATGGGCTTTGCTCATTGTTGAAGGCCGTACGGTGACCTATAGTTGTTAATTTCTGTGTCATTTTGATCTCTTGTGGAGAGCCGGTCTCATTGGCAATCATACCACATCTTCTTTTTTTATACAATAGAATTATTAAAATTGCGTGTTTTCTTACAAAGCAGGTTTCATCTCAAGAATAAAACAAAATTATAGCTACTTGATATCACGAAAACATTGCTAATAATTAATTTTATTCTATTATTAAGTTGTCCACACAAAATTATGTGATGCATAATTGAAGAAAAGTAAAAAATAATATTAAGATCAAAACATTTTATTTGTCTAACAAAACGTTTTTGGTATGCATTATACATGTACATGCTTCTGCAAACACTGGTTAGCCCATCTACAGACCACAATCATCTTTTAGTCGCCTTTTCCCCTATGGTTTGTTGTCTGACTTAGTTTGACATATGTTTGTAACTCCCACCTCTAATGCCCAAAACTGTTCGGGATTCGAATCGTTCGTTTCATTCTGTTTCCTTTCCTTAGTACGTATGAAACCTTCATTTACAAACTCTTATTCTCCTGCCTATGCAGATATGAGATGTGGTATGAGTGTCAATGAGACAACTCACCATCAAAGTCACAATTTGTAAAAGTAAAGCATTTTAGGTCAAAGTATGGTCTTCAACACGGAACCATTTAATTTAATAACGTTGTATTTGAAAACGTTACATTGTCCAAACGTAATTGCAAAACCATCGCACTTCAGCGAAAGGACCATCGCACTTCGGCGTAGACCATCGCACTTCAGCGTCCCCATCGCACCTCCGAGTCCTACATATGTATAAACGCGCATTACTATCAATAGTTTATAACAAACAAAATTGGTAAAATGCATGAATGTATTTCTTTAAATGGCGGTTTATTTATAATTACAATTGCTTACATGCTGTTTAAAACATACACGTATTGTTAATTATAGTTTTTCCTGTTTGGTGACAAACAGAAACCCGAATTGACACTCATTAACAGAATCTCGTTTTTGTCGAGCCTTCGACTTTTGTCGAAAAAGCGAGACATAGCGATCCTACATTCCGTCGGTGTCGTCGTCGTCGTCATCGTCGTCGTCGGCGGCGTCCACAAATATTCACTCTGTGATAAAGTTTTTGAAATTTTAATAACTTTCTTAAACTATCCTGGATTTCTACCAAACTTGGACAGAAGCTTGTTTATGATCATAAGATAATATTCAAAAGAAATTTTGTAAAAAAAAAATTCCATTTTTTCCGTATTTTACTTATAAATGGACTTAGTTTTTCTGCCAGTTAACATTACATTCACTCTGTGGTTTAAGTTTTTCAAATTTTAATAACTTTCTTAAACTATCCTTGATTTGTACCAAACTTGGACAGAAGCTTGTTTATGATTAAAACTAGTATCTAGAAGGAAATTTTGTTAAAATTTTGTTCCATTTTTTCCGTATTTTACTTATAAATGGACTTAGTTTTTCTTCCAGTTAACATTACATACAGTCTGCAGTTTAAGTTTTTGAAACATTTATTAGATTCATAAACTATCCTGGATTTTTACCAAACTTGGACAGAAGCTACTTACAATCAAAAGATAGTATAGAGAGGAATATTTTTATTAATTTTTTTCCTCATTTTTGTTGAGCCTGCGATTAACAGCAAAAGTAGGCGAGACACTGGGTTCCGCGGAACCCTTACGAATTTTTTCTTAAATACCCTAATGTTTGGAATATATGAGAGCGATTAGAGAGGTCTTAAAACAGTGTTGTATCAAATGTAAGTGCATATTAATATGACGATTTTCGTTAAAAATTACTGCGTGTTAATTACGAGGATATTCGATTTTATAGAGATACAAAAACGTGTTAAACAATTATTAAAACTGGTAGTTTCTCGTCTGTTTGGAAGTTGATAATGTAATTGTTGACCTAAAATGTTTGGGAAAGAAAAGTAAAGGACGATTAAGCTAATTGTGAGAATTTAATGTGTTCAAGGCGGATGTGCGGGTGATTATATTGGTCATTATATATACGGTTCATTTATTTTCTCCAGTGGCTTTAGAATATTTGAACGTTTATTAAACAAATTCAACATCTATTGATATAGTTTGCATCTACATGTGTTCGTGTTTTCAACAATGACCTGTACTAATTATAACCTTGAATGTAAACTTCAAAATTAAGCCCAAATCTCGACTTGCCATTGTCACAAACCTCATATATGATAACACTTGCAACAAACAAAAAAACTATAGGGACATTGTGAACGAAATGGTTCAGCCATACAAAGGTCACTTTTCCAAAATATTGAAAATACAGAAGAGTCGTCCTCGAGTACCATTCTGATTAGAGGACCATGCATCCAAGATACATAGTAATCACTAGTTTGGTGGTGCAAATTGACAAAGTAGCTATAATCTTGGACTAAATATATATCACGATATCTCAGTAGTATGAGTTCGAATCGCGGCGAGGGAAGAACAAAAAAAGTTGCGAAAGCAAATTTACAGATCTAACATTGTTGGGCTGATGTTTAGACGACTTATATTATATTATTAAATTACTCTAAATATCAGCACAACAAAGCCAAATATGCAAAAATGCGGAAGCAAATTTTTATTCTTCCCTCACCGGGACTCGAATTGAAGCTATTATGATATCAAGATCACA
Organism: Mytilus californianus; assembly: GCF_021869535.1. Classification (NCBI taxonomy): domain Eukaryota; kingdom Metazoa; phylum Mollusca; class Bivalvia; order Mytilida; family Mytilidae; genus Mytilus; species Mytilus californianus. The sequence continues at coordinate 17,428,473 of NW_026262626.1, forward strand.
CTGCATGCACTGTGTCAAGCGCTAGAGACAACTCGGCTGCCAAGAGTGATCTAAAGAATAAGTGTTTGGTGGCCTACTGTTACCTTTCCTCGTTAGTAGAATCTATATAGAGATATAACAAAGTCACCATGATATAGTATAGGCTCGTTTTTTAATATAGATATATAAGACCGTTGGTTTTCCCGTTTGAATGCTTTTATACTAGTATTTTTGGGGCCCTTTATAGCTTGCTGTTCGGTGTGAGCTAAGGCTCCGTGTTGAAGACTGTACCTTGACCTAGTATGGTTTACTTTTATATATTGTGACTTGGATGGAGAGTTGTCTCATTGGCACTCATACCACATCTTCCTATAAATATTCAAGATGGAAAATATTCTATATTAGCTAAATATATATCGTAAAGGATCGTAAGATGCAATCACAGAAATAATTATTTTGATAAATACGTTTAAACAAGTCACAGCTCTGAGACCGATCCATCCAGGGGATCACCAGTGAAGGTGATACTTGGCTGAAAACACATGGTATATTCATAAATACTCTAAATATCAGCACAGCAATGTTATTCCCTCGCCGGAATTCAAACCCATGCCTTTTGGATATCGAGAAAACACCGCATGCTCTGTGTCCACCGCTCTAGATCACACGGCATATATATATGGTGTCAATATTCTGCTAGGTTTCTTTGAATAAATATTTTCAACTAATGAAAACCCTTTCATCCCTTCTAATATTGAAATATGAAATAAAGAGATTTAATAGTCTTGTCAATAACACCGACCCCCGCAAATAAAAAGACCAAAGAAAAAGTAGGAAATCAACTTAAGTTGCCGAGAATCACCGGAATGCCATGCGATAACTTTATGGAAGGCATGTGATAAAAGTCGAAGCATGTGATAAACTTTTCATATCAGCCCGTAAAGCACCAATTCGAAAAATATGGAATTTACGTAAATTTGATGCTATTATCATTCGGTAAAAATTATATGTTATTTAGTCTAAGTATATGATAATTATATATATAAGATAAAGATAAGATAAGAAGATGAGAATTTTATTAATCTAAGCAAGAACCCATAAAGGGCATCATTTTACAACAATATTATGCACAATATGATTGGAAAAAAGCAAAACAGAAACCTAATACCACACTATAACGTTATGGACAGGATCATAACCTAACACAACATGTGTCTTACATAACTATTACAATAAATCTCATAATCATAAAATATTATTTCATATATTTTGTTTATATTTACATCTGGATCTTATTTCTAAACCTTTAATAAAATGTAATTTCCTACGCACATGAGAGTTGGTAAATGCTCATTTGTGAACAGCCTGAAATATTTTTTATCCTTGGGTAGTTCTTTAAAATTAGTACAAGAAGTGTTTACTTTATCAAATAATAATTTCCTCTGTTCATTATATAAAGGACAATTTACTGTAAAATGGGTCTCATCTTCAATAGAATTTGATCCATGTGATAAGCAGTGATGACATAGACGCCGAGTTCTCTCTATGTATTTTTTACTATATCTATCTTTCGCAATTCTAAGATCATGAGCACTTACTCTTACTTTACATATAGCTCTTCTTATATTAAAATCTTTAATTGACAAATAAGCCTCCTTTACGAAGTCAGTCTTGAGGTTGAAATAATTTTCTAATTTACTATTACCTTGTGATAAGGTATCAGATCTTTTGACCACCCAAAATGTTTTAAAACTGTTACAAAGTTTATTACATTTTACAAATTTAATTAATTTATTGAGCTTTGTATTCAAATTTTGTATATCAAGTGATTGAAGTACATGTCTGATAGATGAATACCAACAATTAATGTTTCCTGCATCTAAAATTTTATTACAAACATAAGCATCATAAAGTAACCCTTCGTCCAATTTGTTAAGCCTGTGTGCATAATTTATTATTGATAAAATGTCAGAAAAAATAAAGAGGAAATCTTGCAACCTCTGATAACACTGCCAAATTTGAGCCTTTTTAGATTTACACCAAGAATATAATTTAGATATCTGAAATGTGATTTTTCCAAATAATCATTTATGTAGATTAATTCAAATAGATAATCACTTTTTTTCTTGCAAGCAGCAGGGTTAATCTTAAATGAACCCCAAATTTCACTACAATATAATAAAATTGGTTTTATTGTGTGATCATATAAATGAATTGCAGTATCAATACTTGGATTACAAGCTGACATGGATTTTTGTAATTTAAATTTTGCCTTTAAGGATGTTTTGAATAGCTCTTCTTTCCCTGTTGAAAAAGACCACTAGAAGTAAAGACTATCCCTAAATATTTATATCTATTAACACATTATATAGCCTCTTTATCTAAATAAAGTGATTCCTTCAAAAATTTTCCAGGCTTGTTTAAATTAAAACTTTTGTTTTGGACAAGTTTACATCTAGACACCAATCAATACTATAAGTATCCAGTATATCATGTCGGTTTTGAAAACCCTTTTTAGTGTTTGACAATACAATAATATATATATATATACATCTTACAAAAATTATGTTTTTATATAGATGTCCAAAAAAAAAGAATATATCGATAGTATAATATTTAGGCAGTATAATATTTAGGCAGAATAATATTATACACACACAGATTAAAATATTTTCAAGAAAAACAACCAAACAATTGTCCTGTTTGTGTTCCCACATTTTATTAAACATTCACTAACTGACTTAACAAAAAAAGGTCACGCTTAACATCTGATTTTTCATATTCAGCTGTCGAAAATTATAATGTATGGATGAATCCCAGCATTAAATATTATTGATCATTATTAGTAAAAATATAACTACACATAAATATTGTAAATGTATAATACATTTAAATAATAAGATCACATTAATTACTTTTTAATGACCCAGTCATTGGAGTTGCTGACATTTTCCGGTCTGGGGCGTGTTGATGGTGCCCCAGTTTTGCGTCTGTTAAACACACGTTTTCCATGTTGGCTAAGCGTGGTCTTATGCTTAGCATCCAAAGCACGTAGGCAGTTGGTGTATTCGTCCGACCGCCAGGTAAGCGGTCGGACGATAAACGATGCTTCATCATCGGTGTCATCTTCTTCTGAAGACATATATTGGATGAGCAGAGCCTCCTCAATTGCCTTGGCCTCTTCTTTCGTCCATGATGTTTTAAGCTTTATAGCTTTCAATCTGTAATTCATTTTCTGAAAAGGGAAACAAAAAATACAACAAAATAAGAGAGGCATGTGGCAAATCCGAAATTATTGTCACAATAATCATCATGAACTCAAATTAATTATATTTTATGCAATTGCAGACATAAAGGACACACAAATACAGCAACAACACAATCATATATCTTAGTGCACATTTAAAACGAATACGCCTTGGATGATGTAATAAAATTGAGAATGGAAATGATCCCTATTTTGCAATGACTTCTCTCTTGACACTCATACTATTGAAAACGTTTAAGAGTTCCAACTTTCTTGTATTCAATCAGGACAATTTTCATCAAAATTAAATAATGTATATATACAACTGCAATATCGTAAACTATAGTGTGTGTTCCCTTGGAATATTTTTTATATCGTCTTATTTCTATAGATGTGTAATTGTTGTCACTGACACGAAATTTTGTAAAATAAATATAGTCGATTTGGTCGTAGCTTTATTTAAATTTTCCAGCGGATATACAATTGGTTTCGAATTATTGTATAAACTAGACGTTTAATATATATTTACTCTTTTGTGTTATTTTTTCTAAAAATCTTTAAAATTAGATTTGTATTACAAATTCTTTAAAATTACATAAGCAGTTTTTATTTAAGATTCATATGATAAAAAAATGAGTACTTTTTGCACAAGTAATTTTAACTTTTTCAAGTATTTATGGCTTTTAAATTAAAGCAGTACATAACATAGTTTGATCAACAATCTTTAAATTCCTAACATAAGTGCTACTTCATAGTTCTATATATATATATATATATATTTCCTTGAGATGCAAAAAAAAAAGAAGAAAGAAGTGCAAATGTAGAATAAGCCAGATCTAGAGAAATTTAAAGTGAACAACGATAACCTTTATACAGTTCAATAGAAAAATCTAATGATGGGATCGCAATTTTCACATGCAATTCAATTGAAATCTTACGTCTTTTGCGGTAATAAGGATTAAATCTCTCTATAAAAAATAAAATTGTCTTGTCACCCCAGCACATATGTTTTGACTATATCAAAGTGTATTCGGTAAAATAATTTTGACGTCAGACATGATACTTTGATCGCAGCTAGGGGCCCAGTTTAACATTTAAAGAGGTAGATTTCCGGCGCCGAATAATATTCATTCGCAGATTTAAGTCACAAGTTGATAAAAATCTTATGAAAGATTTTTGACAACGCTCAAATTCAAGCTTAAATATGAAAAATCTATCAAATATGCCATTAAACGTCACTTTTCAGATCAGTATTTTTGCATGAAATAATGATGTCAGTACCTGATGCATGTCTATTATATTATCAAAAACAGTCGATATTTATGTAACAAAGGTATTCTACATTCCAATAAATAGCTAAAAGTTACAACTTTTTAAAAACGCTATATTTTGGGGACAATCAAAGGTCTTACTACTCCTTTGATTAAGAATTATTTGCGGAATGAAATTTGGTATAACCACCAACCATATTGAGCAATGGCATGACTTAGAGCGCATGGTTTGTTAAGAGAAAAACTATTCGGATCTAAAATCATAATAAAAGATGTATAATGACATTATATTGTGAAGATCGAAAATTATGATTATAGGTTTAGGGATAGCAGACAAAAATGTGTACTGGGAAGGGGGTTTGGTGGCAAAGGGGTTATTTTTAGATAACATGATTTCATGAATTTTCCTGCTTGAAGCCCATTATTCGACGTAATTCACAAAATTTTGTGAAAAAAGCCACGTGCAACTGGGGCTAAATTATTTTCGTTCATCATAAAATTACATATATATATTATCTGTTCGTCTGATCACAAACCCCCTAAACTGTAGAATATTACAATGTTTGTCCATGTCATTCCAAAATTATCGGACTTTCATCTGTTGATTATTTGCTTACCCTTTGCTTTCTTGAATATTTAAGCATCTTCTTCTTGTGGTCATCCATCTGTCCTGCAGCAACCATTCTTGCTTTATTTTTGAAACTTCTGAAGTATGTCTCGATGCCCGCTGTAAAAGATTCGTTGATACTATATCTATCAAGAAAACATATGTCTCTAATCCTAAATCTAATTGGGTATTTGTTACAGAATCTGTGAAGTTTTTTGGGGGCCAATTATACCCTGAAACGGGTAAAAGAAAGCTGCACAAGGAATGCAAGATACGCCCGTCGTTTCTTATCTAAATAATATTCTTATATATATTTAGAAATAAAAATATCATTCCGTTTCGCTTTATTTCCGAAATAATTTTAACAACGTCTAAATGTTTTTTCGTATATTTACTGAACTCTGCCTTGCAATAGTTAACCATGTGAATTCGTTTCGTTTCTATTCTTTCTGTTTAGTAGTTTGAGCCTTATTGTCGACCCATCAGATAGATATTGTAAAAAAAAGTTTTAAAAAAGTTTCATCTCACCAATTACAACAAAAGGTGGAGAACATCTATCTTAACATAACTGTGCTAGTGCCAAACATTAGGATCAATGAATTGCCATCATGATTTTTTTTTTTTGTTTTTTTTTTGTCGTTGGGTTGTTATCTCATTGGCATATATTCTAACTCACCTGTATTCCTTTAATTTTGATAGTTGACTAAAATCTGACAACTATATATGGACGACCATCAAAAAGCGTACTAATTAAAAGAGATAATTTAGATACTTTAAAAGTTATAGTTCATGATCTACACTTATATATGTATTCTATTACCATTTATTATCCCATTCTCTGTTGTTGGATATATTCCCTTTACAAAAACTTTGATACTATCTGACATTGGCTTGTTCTCCTCCGAAAAAGGCCTGGGTAAACAAAATAAAAATAATTCTATTAAAGTTAAATTACGAAGCATTCACAAACATTAAGCCACATTTTCAGTTTGAAGTGAACGGTACAGCAGTTTTATTCATCATGTTCATAGGCAGGAACATGAACATGTAGTAGTCTAACTTAACAAAAGTGTGAAAAATCAGAAAATGCATTTTATACAAGCATCATAAGTACATTGTAACAGATGAAAGCTAACTGTTTCGATAATACTGTATTCTAAACATATCGGTATTTTCGATTACTGTGTGAAGTTACATATAAAACGGATATATATATATGAATCTTTTCATGTATAAATATATGAATGGATTTTATAATGTAATTTCCCACAACAATATATATAAATACAGTTGATACTGTTTAACTTTTTTTATTGTATAGAATTCAAGTTTGCTTTAGTTTAAAAATCAGAATAGATTGATCTGATTCATTTTACATCGTGCTAATTCTTATAAAGGATATCAGTTATCCGAAATATTTAAAATTTGTTCATTTTATTGTTATTTCATGGTGATGTTGTACCCTTTGTTATATATTATATTTTGTAGTATACTGTATCATAATTATATCCAAAATACCTCTTCAGTTTTTCGGTAAGTTTCTGTGCCAAATATTCTTTCTATTGCAGTATATATAACGGTTTCGAGATATGATATTTTTCCCTATGTCGCGTTTTCTGCGACAGAAGTCACAGGCTCGACAAAAACAGTTATTTATAAGTGCATATGTATATCAAAATGTGCATATACATGGAACACATAGTTTAACTAATGTATAGGATTCGCAAATAAAGATATATACCTTTCATGTATATCGAAATCATTTTGATTTCAAACTAATGAAACTATAATGAAACGGTTATAGGTTTTTCTCACTGTACATTTATATAAAATGCTATACGTGATATATGATTTCCAAGAAATAATAGGTAAATATAAACTGAATTCTTACTTCAGTGATGCACCTGTATCGGTTTTAGCTTTCCAAGCAAGGCCACTGTTTTCTGCATCACCAAAACCATCTCTGACTGCTTGCTATAAAATTATAAATCGTTTTGATGAAAGGTCAGAAAGAGTATTAAATGCAGACAAAGAAGGTCTTTGTCACAATTTAACAAAATTTAAAATCCATGTAGCGGACACTGATAGCGGAGCACTGCAAACTGTCAGAAGTTGGAACAAAGACTATAAATCGGGGGGATGGGGAGGATAGGGGGGGGGGGGGGGTTATCTCGAAGCTATCTTAATTAGGATTAGGACGTGTCCTAAAACCATCTTATGACACGTCTTAAATTTGTCTTAAATATTTTATCACAAAACACTGAGGACATTTTTAGGACGTCCTAACATAAGATACATCTTAGATAGCATCGAAACACAACTTAAAAGTGTCCTAAGATGACCGCGTTAATTTTAAAATTGTGTCTTAGGACGAATATTAGGATACTTTCGAGAACACCACCTCTAATGTATATAAATTATATATGTATATATATCGTATATCATCAGTGGCGGATCCAGAACTTTTCATAAGGGGAGGGGGCGCTGACTGACCTAAAAGGAGAGCCGCTCCAGTCATGCTTCAGTGATTACCTATATAATCAACCAAATTTTTCCCACGAAAGGGGGGGCGGGCCCCCAGTCCCCCCCCCCTTGCATCCGCCTATGAATTCATGCAGTTGTAGTATATTCTTATCTCTAAAATTACCCTACCGGAATTGACGGAGATAAACCAAGGGAAGTTTTTTTTTGTCACCAAACTTATATTAAAGTCGAAATAAGTTGAACTTTTGGTAGGAATACTTAATTATGTATGTTCCTCTGTTTCAATGGCCAAATTAATTCCGGAACAGACAATTATATAGCCCAAAAATGGTAATATTAAGCAGTAATTCATGAAAGATTTTCACCTTTTCCAATAATCTTGTATCATACAAACACGATATACAAAAATGTGCGTTACATAATAAAATCATTGTCGTGAGCACCCGTATAGATATTGTTAAATCCTTTACTTATGTAATGGGAAGAATTATTATTTATCTTTACATTACCTGAACCTGAGCTGGAACCTCAGGAGCAGCACTTGCTTTGACAGTCTTGTTGGTGTTGGTCTCAGCTAGCCTTTCCAAAATCTGATCTATTTTAATATCTGTGTTCTTTACGGTTTGATCCAAATCAGTAACTTTCTTTGAGAGTATCTTCAGCTCTGAAAGCACTCCCTGCAACAAAAAGTGTTTTCAATATATAGTGTTTTCTATAGATATTGTGTTCAGCTTAGTACACGTACATTTTGTACGCAACTATCACTGACAGTACATTATTTATATGAACCGATACATATGAGTTAATGTTTCTGTATCTGAAGTACGTTATACCAATTATAACCATTTCACAAAATGGCATATGAATCGGAGGCGGATACAGGAAATTATATAAAAGGAGGGGGGAGTACGATAAGAGTTGGACTTGTAAAAAATTGGCTTCTGCGGGGAAAACTTTGTAATATGTTTCAAAATTTAATGTGTGGATATTTAAACGGCGAGAGATTGATGAGACTAAGATTAACTGGTTCTCAATAAGCTTTATTTACCTTATCACTGTTCCTTGTGGTAGTATGAAATTGGACAATTGTTTTTTTAAGAATTAGTACAAAAAATGAATAATTACTAGTACTTATTATTTACGTTATCACTACTCCTTACCTCCATCAAAGACGAAACATCTCCAATAGACTCGTCAGGACACACACCGGTTCTTTCCTTATGATTTGGAGTACTAGTTCTGTTGACCTTTTTAAGTGGTGGTAGTTCGCCTTCTTCAGAGTCGGACCCATCAAATCTCAGATGGAAACTGTTTGTTTTTTGCACTCTATGAGGAATTTCATCATCTGATGGTGGTCTAGAAGTTGACGCTGACATCGACATGATGTGAATGAAGTTGGAATCGCTCTACTCGCGCGATATATACTTGAAGTTTTATTATGCAACCCTTGATAGAATGGACACTTTGTGATGTAACTAGGTGTACCTTCGTAGCATATAACATATTTTGGTTCTTCATCAAACAGACATGAAATTACTGGTAAATTTGTACTGAATAGAGACATCTTTGTTTTCGTGTGTTAAGGATAGGAGTAGATCAATTACTATAATCTGAATGCTTGAAAAATAATATCTGGACGCCTTTGAAGTACAAATACCGATTTATTTTGGTTATAATTGTTAAAAAAATTTGCTTCTCGTTTGTGTTGGTATGAAAGATATCACAGATTGTGGGACAAAGCGGTATCGATCTGTTTATTGTATAATTTGTTCATAAGTCTAATCCAGGTGGGTGCATGAGGCTTTCCGCTCTAAACGTGCGTTATTAAATCAGAACATGCATACCATCTAATATTTATAATAAGACATTATACAGAATTCTTGGATGTGCTTATATCAAAGCTTTTGTTTTGACTAAATGAACGGTAATGGAAACTTTGTCATTTTATTTAGGTACTTACTTTCTCATTTACCGCTTTATTAACATGCGTACATGGAGAAATCTAGTGATAAAAAATTACCTCCCCCGTAAAAACTGAAAACTAGATCTTCTCAATGTATATCACATTTTAGTAAGGACGCTGTCAATTATGAATTCACGGGAAAACGTTCTGGTATATATAGAGTAAAAATAGAAATAAGTTGAAATAAAAAAAAATCCATTTACACAACAACAATGAGTGAATTATGTTTTTAACTTATAACATGAAATCAACATGATCAAACAGACCTAGAAAATTAAATTGCTCATGATTGCAATCCATGTGTGTGTTTGTGTTTATATCAGGTTACTTGACTTTCGGCCATCGTCGGAGGTCTTTTTGGTGGTCAATTAGATGGTGTATAGACTAAAATATACACCAAATGCTGATACGTATTATTTGTCCATGAATTGTTAATTGTTTATTTCCGACTTATTGTATTTTGAATATACGTTTTAGTTTGTCACAAATTAGCTATGAGAATTTGAGTAATATCGGTGAATATGAATTTGAAAGCTAAAGGTCCTTTAACAATTGGCATGTGAACTTAGGTATACCATAATTAAGCAAAAACACTATTAAAATGTATAGGTCTATGAGACACCAACCCATTGCAAAAAAATGTCACAGAAAGTTAGTAGAGCATGGCAACATGCAGTCGTCAACCATTGGAACACCACAACCGTACGAGTCTTTATTTACATTGCGAAAAAATCTAACTGAAACAAACGAAGAATTGCTTTTATCTCCAAATCTCATAAATATCTAAATGTCACGCAAAATTCAAATATTAGTACATCATCATTTAAACATATTTTGTTTCAAGTTATCATTAATTGCAATTGGTCATTCAATTCATCCGACGTTTTAAAAAAACCACAGTGACTGTACATATGCGTATACAATTCAGTACCCTCGAAAACGAAAGTATTTAACAGAAAAAAATAAAAAGTTAATAAGATGAATTTGTCTTATGTGTGTCATGTTTACAGACAATTATACAATATCAAATTGTAAAAATTCAAATGGCATTTATGTCAAATCAAGGCAACATTGGTATACTTCTGTTCAAAAGTCATAGAAAGATTGAGAGAAAACAAATTCCGGTTACAAATTAAAACAGGGATAAACACATCAACCTTAAAAGTAAAACAATGGAACAACAGAAACACTAATATAACCGTGGTTGGGCATCGTTCTTTAATGTTTACATCCTACTTTTATTATATTCATTGTAATTATGATACGATTTTTTTCTGATGCGCACAGTCTTGTGGAAATAAACAACACACGATGTAAACATCACGTTTCAATCCGCATGTTTTAAAATTCTCATTATTATTTTCAAACTTTAAATAACTTATTTGCATCACGAAAGAAAAGATAAAGAGACGACTTGTTTTATTCACCTATATTTTGAGATTTAAATCAAAGTAATTACAACATAATACTGCATTGCACATGTACATATTCAATGAAAAGAAAGCCAGTGAAGCATTGGGTGACATAGATATGTCTACGTCATAATTTATGTATAACGGCTCGGTTGTCTACGCTTCTTAGTTACATTAAAAGTAGATCATCAAACAAGTCAGGCCGCCAATATTTAATTCTGTGTACAAATAAACCAACATCAATAGGGAAATATTTCAACTTGACACCATGTCAAATATGTTACGAAGGTAAGAATTGATTCATTGATACTAACATTCGAGCATAATGTATATATTTATAAATAGTAAAATTGATAGAATGAAGGATTAAAATTAAACAATTGAATACAATAGGATACGTCTTACATGTTTTTATTTGTTTTCTGTTATAATAATAATTTATGTTAGAAATCTGGTATAAGGTTTAGTTGGAAAGTGATTGAGAAACGAAACACATGCAAACTGAAATAATGAGAGTGTTATCGATTTCTTATGTATTTATTTTACATGCGATGAAAGTATCAGATGAATACTCTATCATTTTAGAATTGTAGTGAATGATTTTATTGCAAGGTCTTATTACTGAAATTCTGCTCTTATACATAATTTGTAGACCTTTTTGTTATTCTAAAGTGTTTCCCAAAATTGATCGTCGTTAAAGAAAAAAATTCGCTATACTCCATCTTATTTGTAATGTTTATAAGAATTTACCAGGAAATATTTGTTTAATTATAGCGAAGTGTGTAAAGATGTACATATCAGTGACAAAACACACGTAATGAAACTGCAGTTATCCGAATACATATATGGCCCCCAGTTCTAATGTAATAACAGGAGACGTGAACATCGTTTCGTGACCGAGATTTGAAATCGTTCCCCAGTAAAGGACCTACAAATCGCCCTCCCCCCCGTCAATTATTAATTGGAATGAGTGTCGTAACATCATCAACGATTTACTGTGTACTTTTTGCTCGAAATGGATAAAACGAGAATAAGCTGCCCAAAAAATGAGATTCATTCTTGGTTCACTAATGTGCTTAGTTGATATACGTATACAACATTTAACATTTTTGTTACTCCTAACAACAACCATAATAACCCTATTTCTCGTATCAAACATTAGCTAAAAGAACTCGCCAAGGAAGTTTGTTTTGTCCAAACTGATAAGAGGGCTAATGGAATCTTTATTGTTTGACGTATATTTTACATTGAGGTTCTGCTAAAGGTAATCACGAATTCACCAACATTCTAATTGTCGGAAAAATGACATCTGTAACAAACATAAAATTAAAGCTACTTCGTTACAAGCAGAACCAAATACAATGAAAGTTCCAACTATGTACTGGCTCCAAGGCTACACAAAAAGCCTTACAAATATAGATTTATTTTGTTTTCAAGCCATTGTTCCGCTACTAAACTGTCTATTCTACTTACTGTTTCACTTGGTACAAACAAAAACCTGGTAATACGACCTTTGAAAATAGTGGAATTATTGTCAAAAATTCGTTTGAAGTACTTAATAAATTCTTATGTTGGTGATTTCTAATCTGTTCCAGGTTTTGATTTTTCTGCCCTATATACCTCTTTGAATCATAATCTTATTTAGAAAAAAATCGCACACCTAAGTAAATATGCATTTAAAAAGTCAGAATACGACTACCATTATGTGATGTTTTTGACTTTTGATTTTGCGTTCGGTTTTGAATTTTCCTTGGAGTTCGTTTTTTATTTTAATTAAGTTACTTTTTTCATTAATGTTGCGTCTAGTTATAGTTATTTATCCGGTAAAATATGTACACACTTAATGTGTATTCGCGTAGTACATTGTGTGACTTAGTCGTGGATTTCCTTGTAGAAACGGGTTTTTAAAACGTGTCAAAATTAACTGCACGGTATGTTCACATGTTTCTGGTTTTTTTTCAGCACATTAATAAACGCATAATAGATACCCGTATTGAAATTTTATAATGCAGACGTGGGTTTGTGTACAAGATACGTATCAGTGTCGCTCGAATAAAAAAAATTAAGACCAAACAAATGAAAAAGTTGAAAAGCATTTGGGATCCAAATTCCTTAACAATTTGGCAAATACAGATTTTAAAGTAACCTAATTCTGAGGTAGAATAGCCTGATTTTTTCGAAAATTGTATGTTTTGTAAAAATTAAATTTATGACTAGGACCATATCATATATAATTGATACATATTTTGACAGGTAAAACCGATATATTATTTCATAATTAAATTTAATTTAACAATTAAACGAGTGTCACCTTGGATAAACATTTCTTACATTAATGAGTTTTGTAAACACTGATGGGATTAAATGAGATTGTGATGTGCATGTGTGAACTTCAGTCTTCAAAATACGGTTTTATCATTATAACATTCAACGAAATAATGAAGAAGATACATACATAGGTAAACCACAATAGCTTCATATTGGTTCTCCCGTAAACTAGGGAGGAAGGGTGTGGCATTTAATCCCATCAGTGTTTACACAACTCATACAATTCCAATTAAACTTCCTTTTACCAAGGTAAGACTCGTTTAATTGTTTACTTTTATTTCGTTTTAACACTTACGGGACTAAATGAGACTTTAAAGCCATAATGATAAAAACTGAACAATAAGGATAATAATTGTATAATCTCTTACCCAATGATTAATTCTTCAACACATTAAGGCAAAAAGAATGTTCATCTTTTACAATCGTTTTTTTGTTATAATATTTCACAAAATTTTTTGCATTTGACTATCCAAATTTTTTGTAGAATATGATACATAGGTACTGCATTCATCTTTGTTTTGGAAACTATTGTATTCCTAACACTGTGAAGTTTGAAAATTGTTATGTCAATATTAGCTTTCGTCATTACTACTCTTGACCATCTACAAATTGTATCTCTTGTGAAGCAGGTTCATGTGGTTTGACATAACTTAAAGTAACGGCCATGTTTCCCCCTAAAATATTGTGTACGAAATGTATATTCTTGGTACATCGTTTATACGCAAAGTTTCCTATCTTGAGGATAAGCCTTAATATTAACAGTTGGTTCCTTATAACAAGGTCGGCTTTGTTTTATAAGTTCATTCAAAACAATAACAAATCGTTGCTTCACTTTATGTACATTATTAATATTCATTAAATGAATTGATTGAGCACGAGTTGCATTTGTCAAAGCTATTTACATAGCAATGATTTAAAGTTAAATCTTTTAATTTCAAATATTGCACTGGTGATAAGCTACGCAAAATATAAGTACTTTATTAACGTCCCATTTAGATTCATATTTAGGTCTGGGAAGACGAAGATTCAAAATTGCTTGCATGTATCGTATGACCATTGAATGACGTCAACAGTAAGTCCTAAAGACGAAAGTGCTCCTCGAACCAAATTTAAGCTACCGTAACCAATATTACCTTCCTTGAATACAGAAATTTCAAAGCAATTAATATGTTTGTGTTACAATATGAAACATTTCCTAGTACTTGGTACTGTTTCCCTGAACCTGATTTCCAAGACTACACTTTTCAAGGATCCGATAAACCAATATACCGAATTCAACTGTAGGGAATGGTGATAATATAAGTCCTATGACTTGTATGTTTAGCTTCAATAAGAGTTGTAATCATTTTTTCTAAATCAATAATATTACCCAAGAATAGATTTTGTTTTGATGGTTGAAACAAAGATTTGTCCTCATGTATGACAAATCCTAATTTAATTCAATTGTGCCGTTTACATTTTTATGTATTCTTCTATAGTCTCTACTAATAAAAGACGATCGTCTCTGTAACCAACATTTACATGACTTAAAACTCTAAGATTAGAGTATACTGGTTTTAATAATTTAGTAAATACAATAAGTGCGGAGGAAATCCCATTAGGTAAGCATGTGTATTAAAAATGTTTTCCCTTCCAATGTAATCTTTAAAACTTTTGATGTTCTTCAGCAATATGGACATTATAGTAAGCATGTCTTAAATCAATAGAAGCCATATATGATTTGTTCGTAACAAGTTTGAAGGCACAGTCAAAAGTGTCAATTTTTAATTGATGATACTCAATGAATTCATTTAACTTTTTAAGATTCAAAATCCTTCTATATTCTCTATTCTTTTTAGGCCTTTTAAAAAATGAGCCATAGAAACTGGTCTTTTATTGAATGAACTTTTTTGATATCATTAATCGCCAGTAACTTTTTTTTATTTCATTTGAGACAATATCACTTTCATTTGAGTTAAAAACAGATTTTACATTACATTTGTTTTACTTAAGTTCGACATTATGTATGACCTCTATATGACAATGGATTACTATGTCTAAAATAAATTTGTGCGAGGTAATCTTATCCTATTCATTTGAAAACCTTTTCAGTGAGTTAGCTATAAAACAATGACTTACTTCATTTGATGTATCTAAAACTTCTGTGGATTTCCTCTTCTCCGGGAGTTTTTTTTTCAATTTGACCTGAACCTCGACCTTTTCCTTCTTGAAAGTCACCTCTGCAACCTCTGTGGACTCCTCCACCACATGTAGAGAAGCCGCCACCTTGGTTTCTGCCATAGCCAAACTTTATCGTCAAGTGCCATTTTGTTGACGATTATAGTCAAAATAGTTGCTGCTTGAAGTATAATTTTTTTTTCTCGGAAACTGCACTTTCTTAACAGCAGTTTGAGCTCCTAGGGAAATAACATTCCAGATGTGGTGGTTTATTCTGTCAACTGCTAATTATATAAACCTTCACAGTTTTCAGGTCTTCCATTGTTCTAAAAAAATTCGATAATGTGATTAGCAAAGACCTAATCAATTATATCATCACAAACTTCTTAGAAGTCAATATCTCTAATTTCAAAATGAAGTGCAAGTGTACATGTTTTGAAGAAAATTGTAAACTTGACCCTGCATCTCTTTGACTCAGAAGAGAACCTATTATAATATTTTTTCTGATTCTTTGCAGGTGGTTCAATTTTATTGTCTTGTTTTCCCCATCATCATGAGGTTCTTCTTCATCTTCATTATCTTTATCATCATAATTACAAAATGTATCTCCTTCTCCCTCATATTCCTCAATGTCTCTTACACTGTCTTTTTTTTAAATACATATGTAGCAAAAGAGGAACGACGGGTGCCACATATGGAGCAGGATCTGCTTACCCTTCCGGAGCACTTGAGATCACCCCCAGTTTTTGTTGTGTTCGTGTTGCCAAGTCTTTAGCTTTCTATGTTGTGTCTTATTTACTATTATTTGTCTGTTTGTCTTTTTCATTTTTAGCCATAGCGCTGTCAGTTTATTTTCGATCTATGAGTTTGACTGTCCCTCTGGCATTTTTCGTCCCATTTTTAAAGACCTAATGTCCGGAGCACCTGAGATCACCCCAAGTTTTTGGTGGGGTTCGTGTTGCTTAGTCTTTAGTTTTTTCTATGCTGTGTCTTGTGTACTATTATTTGTCTGTTTGTCTTTTCATTTTATAGCCATAGCGTTGTCAGTTTTTTGTCGACCTATGAGTTTGACTGTCCCTCTGGTATCTTTCGTCCCTCTTTTACTACATATGTATTGAATAAGTCATCCGGTATGACTATCAACATCGAGCAAAAACCATAATAAATACTAGCTATAAAAATGAAAACGATTAAACAATGAAGACATTCACACTGATTTTGAATACAAATTTGAGCAGAACCCAAATATTACAGATAGCCACCAGTGACAACCACAAGTTTTAAGCACTCGTGACAGGGCTTAATTTAACACGTTTGTTTGCGCTTTCCACCACATCCCCAGCTACACTACATTCAGAAGATACTAACTGGTATTTTTGGCTAGGATGCAAAAAAGCCAGGACATGAGTTTTGAGGTTTTTTTGTAATGTATTTTTATTTTATCTGAAAAAACATCAAGCATTGTGTAACATAAATATATAGATAATTTATAATACATGTATTAATATAAAAAATTTCAATAACAGTCTAAAATTAAAAAGTTAGATATGCTAATTTTATATTTAATAATTTATATATATGATAATTATCTGCTAAATCATACTCATCAGTTATCACTCTGGATTAGAGTACATGAATATGTTGGTAAGGTTAAAAACGGCATCAACCTTCTCCTCTAGCCACATGCATCACTGTCAATACAATGATGTTGAACATGAGAGGTATCAGGAGAGGCCACCAGAGATCATTAACAGATAAGGGTCAGACAGGACATGTTAGACAGAATCATAGAATAAATAACAACAGTAAATGACAACCAAAGTCAAGGGGAGATTATTCAAATACAATCAAGCAAAAACAAGTATATCAATATATATATATATATATATAACAATATCAATAAACACCATGAATAACAATGTCATGATGCACACAAATCATGATCACTGTCCAGTTGTGATGTGCATCAACATATTATTAATTCTACATGAATTATTATAAAGTCTAAAGTGAGTACAAAAAAGAAAGATCTCTCCTCACATGTAAACTAAGTTTTTAATCAATTCCCATTTACTATCAAATTTCTCTCTTGCTTTAGGGGGTCTGTAAAGGAGGTAGATATTTTATTCTATTTGATAGGAATTTTTAATCATAGCTATCGCACCTGTAAGAGTCGGTAATGAAGTGTTAAAGCGACATGTATAAATGTAATACTTAATCAGAATAGTGAATAAGTTTAGGGAAACATCCCAAGACTCTGATCCAAGAACAATATTTTCCGCAATAAAAAGTGCTGCAATTTCTAACCATAAATTTCTTACTTGTGTACATTCCCAGAAAAGGTGACTTATAGTTTCTTTAGTTTCATTACAGAAACTGCATAAGTTAGTTTCTTTTAACCCATATTTCTGCAATAATGCATTTGTAGCGAGAGTTCTATGTAAAATCTTAAACTGGAACATACTAGATTTGTTATTTTTAGTGCAACAAAAGGTTATACTATAAATAAAATCCCAATTTTCTGTATGAGTGCTTAGTTCTTTACACATTTTGTCTTCTTGTTTTGTAGGACGTTCTGTATACATTGACAAGAATTTTTTTATAAAAGAATTGACATGACATTTTATTGTTTTTAATAAATTCAAATTTATTATTAGATATGTGAATAATTTTCTCTTTAGTAGTGATTAGATCTTTCCAGGCTTTTGGTATCATATGAAGTATAGAATGCAGGGGCGGATCCAGGATTTTGGAAAGGGGGGGGCGTAGTAATAAAGTTCGCCGAGCGGAGCGAGGCGAAAAAAATTTGTGGACCTTTTTTTGGCTAAAAAACATAAAATAAGTGTAAAATGCATTTTATAGTTAAAGTGTAGGGGTTGGACATTTTTGGTGCCGTATTCTCTCCACCAATTGTCTATTATGAAATGATTGGATGGATCCAAAGCTATGTACTAATTAATATATTTGATGTGGGATTTGTCAGTAAAAAATGGACATGGAAAATTATCGTTTGTTGTATGGTTAGTTAGCATAACCTCACAGATTTCTTGTTGTAAACAAGATATACGGCTATTCAATGAAATTTACGATACGACCGACACGAAGAAAGACAAACAAGCAATTTTCATCCAAATGTTTGGTTGAAATGTTTTACCCAACAAGGGAAGTGAGGGGTTCCAAATCAACCAAAGGCTACGAATTAGTCGGAAATGACAATGAAGTTGTAAATGACGGTCGACACATGGAGACATATAGGCCACACCCAGCAGGCAGGATGCAGTCGGGCCTTGAAAAAGTATTCAGTATATCAGTTCGGCGAAACAGACATTCCGGTCAGATATGGGATTCACATGCAACCCCCCCAAAAAAAAAATTACGTCCGTTTTTTATTCATCATGTTCATTTAATGCTAAATAATTCTGTTGAAAATATTTTTTTCTAATAGCAAAAAAGTGGACAAGATTATTGTTTTCAATCCAGATACGGCCAGAATTTTTGTTTAAGGCAAAAATCAGGGTCGGAATTTTTTCTCTTAAAAATCTCAG
The DNA here is from genome assembly GCF_021869535.1 of Mytilus californianus. Taxonomy (NCBI): domain Eukaryota; kingdom Metazoa; phylum Mollusca; class Bivalvia; order Mytilida; family Mytilidae; genus Mytilus; species Mytilus californianus. The sequence goes on from NW_026262626.1 coordinate 17,447,466, forward strand.
ACTGCCCCCTCAGATCAAATGGTCCGTACCTTAGACTTTAAATCTATATCTATAGCTTACTGACTGGGGATCACTATTCAGCAATGTTATTAATGGGCTGGGGCGTGTGGGGTTAAACATGTTTTCGTAGGTAAATAATATTGCTGTGGAACTTTTTTTTCATGAGAGTGTAATAGAGTATTACTTTCTGTTGGGTGGAATTGTGAAATAGAATTCAATACGTTCTTGCTCAATACTTTGTCGCTTTGAAGGCGTCGTGCTTGTCATCCTCAGCCTAAGCAATGTGTTACTGTGATTTGAATTTCAAAATGACTGAGTGACGTTTTTTTCGACGAACTGGTCAGCTCCACCGTAGAGAATCACATGACTTTGACATAATCAATAATATATAACATTAAATACGAGCGAAAAATATCTTTATAAGTAAAGAATTGTCGCATAAAAATTAAATACACGGGAAATGGCAAAGTTCACGAAGTCTAGTCTGATTACTGATTAATCATTTTACAAAAAAAAAAAAAAAAAAAAAGTGCAAGCAAAGGGGGAGGGGGGGGGGGCGTACGCCCTCTACGCCCCCCTCTGGATCCGCCACTGGAATGGTATTCCAGGAAATTAATATTAAGATTATATTTTCTGCAGAATTCCTTTAAAGTAAAGTAAATCACCTACCAAGAAAACTCCTGATTCAACCCAACTCTGGTAAAAGACAGTTTTATTATATATTGTCAAACTCTTGTTTAGCCATATGGATTGTTTCATGATCCCTTCAACAGTGTCATTAGTGACAGTGTTTAGGATATTCCAGTTTAGTAAAATATCTTTCCAAAAATTATTAAAATTTGTAGAAATCTTTTTGATACCATCAGGGGTCATCAACCATATTTGGAGTTAAAACAAGGCAGAATGAGCTCCTTGGGAAAAAAGGGCACGATGACAATCTAAAAAAAAAGTCCGGATAAACCAATAAAAAAAACTTGGACCGAATAGTGTGAAAAAAAAAAAATCAGTACAGAGATTACAACTAAAAAAAATCAGGACAAAATTGTTCATCCTTACCCCCCACCCTTTTCCCTTAAAAATTAAATAAAAATTAAATGTAGGTGTATTAAATTTAAGTTTTTTGCATCTTAGAACATTTAACAAAACAGCTGATTTCGGTATTTGAAAATACTCCTCGAACTTGAAGATGTATAATCATAAATTCAACTGAGAAAGAAAACCTACACAAACAGATAAAATATTGATCTTTAAAGGTGTAATTTCCATCTCTGCTCCTAACAACAATTTTCTTTTCTGGTGGGGGGGGGGGGGGGGGGTCTTATAATTGGCAATTTTCTTATCGTTTTACAGACAGTCGAGAACACATTTTACGTTTAGGCGTGTTTGAGTTGATTGTTTTGTCCTGAAAACGTATAATATGAAAAATTGTAAGATCTATTTGGCTTTAGATTCGATCTTTTTGTAGATATCTTAAGGCTACGTGTTGATATAATAACGTTATGAATTCACAGTATCAAAACATGAAATAAATGGGTGAAGTGAAATACCTTTGTTATGAGTCATTACTACAGGAAAGGTGACTGTGTTTGACACACGAAAATAAAAGCTTCGTGCTATTACGAATACTTAAGGTTGAGCATAAACTTTTCACGATATGGCCGTATTTACGCTACAAATTTCCCTCTGAGTACAGACAAATATCTGGAAAAATAAACTAAGTTGAGAAAGAAGTTTGAGAAGCGCCCCTTATATAATACATATTCTGATTTGTATTGATTTAAATGGACAATAGATGGACAATTGATATCTGCCAACAATACTGTGGATTCATTTATTTTCGTGGGTACCAATTTTCGTGGATTGAGGAAAACTTGCATTTTCGTGGATATTTGAATTCGTGGTTTTGTCTATCTCTGCACACAAAGCCCATAGAAATTTAGTCATTCGTTGAACATTTGAATTCGTGGTTCACCTGTACCAACGAAAACCACGAAAATTGGTATCCAACGAATAATAATGAATCCACAGTAGGTGATTTAAACTGTGTAACTGAGTGGACCGTATCAAAAGAAAACTCATGTGTTTATATGGAACCCTACAGCTGTCTTATGTGGAACTCTGATATTACGTTATGTTGTTTATTATTATTTGATGATATTTTATGTTTACATAATATGGTTTTGACATTACGTAACAATGTTTTGATATAAATCAATATGTAAAAGTCATTACTTAATGATATTTCGATATTTCACGATATGGTTTCGTATTGACTTAATACAGTTTTGTCATTACATGATATGGTTTTTTCATTACTCGATGTGGTTTCACAATTATTTATTGTGGTTGATTCATTAGGCAATGTGGTTTTAAAAGACCTTGGTCCGCGATAGAAAATTTAAATACGGACTCGTATAATTCTTATTTCAACTTGATATCTTTATCTTAACGAGATTAAATTCGACTCTAACTCGAACTCAACCTCAAAAGGTGACTCAAATTCAAAGTTTAAGTCGAATTCATTATTGTAACTCGATTTCTACCTTTAAATTTGACTCAAACTCGAAATTCAACTCGAAACTCAATACTAGTTAGAACTTTAATTCTAATAATGGCTTGAATTCTAACTTAACTAACTAACTAAAATTTTAACTCGAACAGTAATCCGAACTTTAATTTGAACTCTAACTCGAATGGATGGCTACACTCATCCAAGGCACATCAAACATAGAATCTAACTAAAAATAGAACTAGTTTTTCCGGATTAGTCACGTGGTTTTACCTCATCAAGTAATGTGATAACCACATCAAAGAATGAAAAAACCACATCAAATACAGAAACAAACACATCATGTAGTGTAAAATCGTCAAATTTTGAAGCATCATTACGTAATATTAAAGCCATATAAAGAAATGGCAAATCATCAATACGAAATAACAAAACCACATCATGTAATGTAACAACTACATTATTTTAAGTCACATACACATCAAGTAATATTAAAACCACATTGCCTAATGAATCAACCACAATAAATAATGGTGAAACCACATTGAGTAATGACAAAACCATATCAAGTAAAGACAAAACTGTATCAAGTCAATACGAAACCATATCGTGTAATATCGAAATATCATTAAGTGATGACTATTCCATATTGAGTTATATCAAAACATCATTACGTATTGTCAAAACCATACTATGTAAAGACAAAAATCATCAAGTAATAATAAAACAGCATAACGTTATATCAGAGCTCCACATAAGACAGCTGTGGCGTTCCATATGTTCATTTATTTTGCTATCTTCTGCAGACTGGAAAAAAATGCACATCAAAATCCAGGTAAGTTGTTAATTTTCTGAAACATAGACTTCATATAACTTTTATATATCTCGGTTCTACCATGCCTTAAAACTTTCCTACATGCATGTTTTTCTGTACACATAGTAGATAATGTGTTGTAAAACGGCCATATTTTTCAATTTCTTTAAATGAACCATAACAAAAGATGTATTTCTTACTGGGATTTTTTTTTGCGTTCACTCATTTTCACTCATTTTCAATTAAAATTTAGGCATATTTCATTTTTATTCATTAAATATATTTAAAAAAAAGAAGAGTAGGACACATTATTCACTAACTCCTCCTTAATTCTTTATCAAAAATGCATATTTTTTTTGTATGTGTTATCTAGGTTATCTAGTCTTCATTCTCTGACAAATACAAGTCTGCCCTTCCATGAAATATTTAAATAATGTATTTAGAGTTTTATTGAACTTTCGTAAATTCCCCCTGACAACAGATCAGACAATAAATTTATGTTGACAAAAGGTTTAAGGGTACAGCAAACGATGTTTAATTGCTAATAGATACAGTTTTATAACTTACGGGAACCCTCTTTCCCTCTTAAAAAAAGTTTTCAGAGTAAAATTATCATCTGCAGTAATAGAATAGTTCTTGATCATCTGCATCAAATTATTTTTTAACAACAATTTTAAAATTTCAAACTTTTCCAATCTGAGCAATTTTCACCTTGACCTCCCTCTCTCTTTAAAAAAAAACAAAGCCACAATATTATTGTCATCCTTTTAGTAAACACTAGATTGTTACAAAGGATCTGATTTAAGCTGCTAAGGACACATGATTCTAACTCGCAGAAACAAGGCTGAGATTCATTTAATTGACTAAAAAGAAAAGTATCTACAGTATCGTACAAATTTGTCAAAAAAACACTATCCGGGATGCCTAGGTTACACTGAATTTGTTATCTAAACTCATCTAAGAAGTGCTTAGAATCACCTGATAGTTTGCCGTGATCAAAAGTCCTTTATTCTATATAATTTTATGCTCTCCATTTTTATGCAAAACCTTTTACATTTTGATATTTCGGGTCATATTTGAAGGTCGTACGGTGACGTATAGTTGTTAACACCTGATTCGTTTGGTTCCTGATTGAAATTTGTCCTTTGGCAAGTATACCATATAATCTTTTTTATATAGGTGTTCGATATTTTACACCGTATTTTGATGGTCATGCAAAACTATCGTAATCCCGCCAATCATATGCATAATTTCGTATCTCAAAATGGGGGCAAGAGGGGTTTAATTAACAGGTCAATATCATTTTATTTTGCTCAAAACAGATAACAGTATATCTTAAATATTGAAACCGATAATTGCAATTCGAATGATCTTAAATGAGAAAACAGTGAATCATCTTTTCATAAGAACAGTTTACTATTATCTCAATGTTTAGAAAACAGATAACAGCTAATTAGTCAATAACAGTTTACAGCACATATATTTCCGAAATAACGGTTAACAAAAGTTCAAAAATGCATAAAACACCTTAACAGAAAAGATCTTGTCCCCTCTCAAACATTAAATTAAAACAAAATAGACTCATCTTTGCTCATATGAAATATCCACCAAAAATATTCTATATATATATTCTATTAATATCACTTTTTTCTGCATAAATCATCTTGATTTTTTGCCAATTTTAACTATAATATAAAGGCACAGAACCAGCACATAGGTGCACAGAACCAGGACCGTTTTTCTAATCACCAGCATGTCGTCAGGACAATTTCGTTTGGCGCCTTAGTATGACATTTTAATAAAAAATCAATGTAATATACCCAAAATGGTACTTAGGACGTATCAGAGGGAAATTAAGCAACAGAACGGTTGTTTTATTGCAGTTCTGATAAAATGTAAACAAACCCACCAGCACAGAATCAGGATCCACCAGCATAAGTCAGAACAAAATCACCAGGACAGAACGTTCTCTCGCAGGACAACCCTACCCACCGTGATGTGGTAATCGACAATTTTGGGAAAAAGATTAAGTTTTTGATAGGTACAAAATTACTTATTTGCCTGTGATTTCTACACCATATCATTAGGTTCATGTATACATCTAAAAGGCACAGAAAAAACCCTGTTTTCCTACGTGAGCTGAGCAAAACGGAAAGGCAAAATATCAACATTCCGAAATAAACCAAGTTTGGCGTATCATCTCCTAAGTAATATTTGTTATCGATCACATTATTTGCCTTCTGGGTACTTTGTGAAGTCAATGAAACTTGAAACTCAAATCGTGAAACATACTTTAATAATTGCAAAAATAAAAAACATGTCAGAGGAGATGCGATGATTATGTGCATACTGACAGAATTAAAAAAAAAAGTTTCGTACATAGTAGTTAAGCCTTAAAGCTGTATTCGTATGAGTTAATAATGGACCCTTGTGTCTAGTTAAATCTCACATAAAAAAAAAAACGTTATCTACTTTTATGACTGGTGTTTTTAGCATTCAACAAGTTTTGTCATCCCCAGCGGTTCAGGTGACAGATAAAAAAACACAGAAATCATAACTTTTTTGTAAACTGATAGATTTATTTGTTTGAAACTTGATTGAATGATTTATTTATTGTTGGATCCATGTTGAGGACGAGAAATACAATGCAATAGAGGCCTTAGGTCGGGTAAATTGATGCTGCGTTTACACGTAATTCGAATTCAATTCTCATTTACTAATTCGAATTAGTTTAATTCGCATTCGAAACGTTTTACGTCCATACGTAAATTCTGATACGAATCGCAATGCGTGTCAAATTCTCTTTACTGTCCGAACGTTAACTTTTAAATCGCATTGTCAATGAGTGTATTTATGCTGGGTTGACACGTGATTCAATTTAATTCGAATTACAATTAAGAAATAGTCCAAACCAAAGTTTAGTTTTAATTAATGCGAATTAAATAATAAACGAAAACGCAATTCTAAATGAGCATTGCAAAAGTCGTCGGGGCACTCGAATAATCCTATGTGTGATGTACATTTCATCGTGCTTTCAACAACACTTTAACCACATTGTATCGTAAGATATGTAACACTTGCAGAAACTTTTGATCGTGTTTCATTTATATTATGAAACCTTTTGACACTCGGTAATTTTTATGCGTTTCTATCTGTTATCATGATTACATGCCACCCAAATAATAACATTTTGTAGTTTAAAGTACGTTTTGTAAACATACAATCACCGCTTCTATTATGTTCGTTTGTCGAGATACGTTCGTTTCTCAAAATCATGGTCATCTCTATTAAAGGTTGCATTTCTGTTAATATCGACAATGCAATTTCCCATAGGAACTCCCTTTACGGCTAAAACTGTACCCCTTTTACTATGAAGTTTTGAAAAAAATTTATATCCTGTAATGGAAAGTTCATATGCACTACTATTTTTTTCAAATGTCAAAATATACCGCTGTGCGGCATCTTTTCAACGTGTATATGCCCCGAACCTCTAAGAGTTTAAACATACACTAACATTTTGTACTACCCTTGCTTTTACTTAAGGACTTTCAAAGATTTCAATATGACTGATATGCGTATGCAAATTTACTGGTAACATTCCCAAGTTATGTTTCACGAGAGGAAACATAAAGATCATACATGTAACTGGGAATCAGAACGTCAACAAAATTATTTTTTATGAATATTATATATCTCCCCAAAAGAAGCGTGGTTTGAGAAACACCTGTATTTACAAAGTGCAACCTATACTAACATTTATTCAAATAGAAAACTCTCTAAAACACTTTTTCTCACAACAATACTTATTTATCAGAATTATAGTCACTGCATATACTTTTTACAGTACGTTTCATACCCCCGACCCTGTTTTTATTTTTTTAAAGAATTTGAAACCAAGACTTTAATTTTTGCCAGCTTACCCTATGTCCATGTTTTCTGGCATGAATTGTCTATAACCTGTTTGAACCTATTCTGATAACAAATTGAAAGCATTTCAGAATACTATAAATGTAATGTTTGGCAGTTAATCATTCCAACAATCAAGATTATATGAAGTATCCAATCCTGCCTCTGTCTCCAGTCCACATCTTACTGTATGCCTATTTATCAATGGAAATTCACAATTTCTGCCTCAAATTGTCAGTTTAGAAATCTTGTCACAACAGTATTAATTCTTACCATATATTTAACATAATTTAGCTAATATATTAACTAGAAGTGTTTTAACAAAACCATATTTGCAAAAATTGTATGTATGAAGATACCAGTATGATGTATGAATTCACATAAAGTTTATAGAAATGACTACTAACATCTGATTTTTTGCAGAACTTCCAACCACAGTTATTGTTTTCTATACAAAAGACCTTTAAAATAATAAAATCATAGCATTTACAAGTTAAATTATTTGTTTTATGACCCATGGGTAGGCATTTTTCTCGGTTTTTTGCCCCTGGGGCCTCAAATTTCGTAAATTATTCTGCTGTTTTTAGCAATATGGAATATTTAGAACATATTTAGGACATGTAGGATAAAACATACTATTGTAAGTTTTATTTAGTTATTTTTTTGTATTTCTAGCTTGTATTGTTTATACCGCGGTCACAAAAAAGCACATTTAGGTGTTACGGCTTACTTTTGGGTTATCGACAGGACAAAAACATCCTACCAATAATTTGCAGGAAGGATCTATGAGTTTCAATTACTGCGAAGAGTAACAATAAGCACTTCCTAACAATTTAAATTACAAATATGCATATATTATGAATTTGGTTTGCATATAGGGCTTTAAGTAAACTATGCATACTGTAAACTGTGAATTTATGCTGAGTCATCATAGTTAAGGCCCAGAATTTTCTGAATCTTCATGAAATATTTATTAAACTTCATATACGAGTTAATGTCATTAAAATCTCTGAGATAAACCAGATTTGGTGAAATTCTGTATGTTTTCTTTTTTCACCCAATATAGGTTGCATTTCTGTAGATATCGACAATGCAATTTCCCTAAACCTGTACCACTTTTACTATGAAGTTTTGAAAAAAATTAATTCCTAGAATGGAAAGTTCATATGCACTACTATATTTTTTTCAAATGTCAAAATAAAGGGCATGCGGGATATTTTGAACGTGTATATGCCCGAACTTTTAAGAGTTTAAACATACACTAACATTTTGTACTGCCCTTGCCTTTACTTTAGGACTTCCACAGATTTCAATATGACTATTATGCATATTCAAATTTACTGGTAACATTTCCAAGTTATTTCTCTACGAGACGAAACATAAAGATCATAACTGGGAAACAATACGTCAACAAAATTAATTTTCTATGAATATTATATATCTCCCCAAAAAAGGCGTGGTTTGAGAAACAGCTGTATTTACAAAGTGCAACATATTATACCAAAACACGTGACATTCACATAAAAGGAAGTATACATCATATAGTTGATTGAAGATAAGATTCAGCTTCTTTTTAAAGATTAAAAGTCATACAAATTAATAGCTTGTTAATCAAATAATTGTTTTGATTAGAATTTATCTCAACATTACTTTACAAAATATTCGAAATCTTCAAATCCCAAGACATAGGATACTTGTGTAATAAATCATCTATGAGACCAGGTTTTGCAAACATTCCGGGATCAAATCTCATAATATCTAATTGGTTTTGAAAATGTCATACACAAATTGATAATTAGTATATAAGATTGTTTATGCTGTAACCATCTATTCTCTGAAAATAAACTTCACAGCAATTACCATAAAATTTGTAAGTATCACCTCTTATAAATGCATTATCCTCCTTTTGTGATCTTATAATAAGGAATGCAAAATTGACCTAAATGAAACCATCTCTGCAGTGTATATTGATATTTTTCAGATACTATACTATTTTGGATTTGCGTACAAATAAATTTTAATAAATGCCAGTGATAACCGGTGTGTCGTTTTTTTATGTCGTAACTGAAATCCGGTTCACATTTCGCGTATGTGACCTACCGATTTAGATTTATCAACATTAATCCATCATGATCAGTCCGTTTGAAGATGCAACATTTGATTTTGATTTTCGCATGTTTGAGTTCACAAGAATGACAAATTTCTTAAAAATTCAAATTACAGATATTCAAATTAAAATGTTAACTCTTTCTTATAATCTTTATTTCTGCATCCATTTTCATATTTATGTAACATTAATATATTTTTTCTAAGTCTTTTTGAATGTAGATATACATTACATGTATAGCTCTAAAAAAGAACAGATGATTCTCCATTATGATAAGAGGAATAATAATATTACACACCAGTAGTTGCGTTCTCGTTCTTGTTTGTTAAAGTTGATTGATTTTTTTCAGAATCAGCTTACTAATTACACTGGAAAACGACTGTCTGTACATTTACCTAATAGTCATTTTGCCTTGTTACGTGTTCTAACATTCAACGATCAATTAATACAAGAATATAAGTCAGTCTTCTCTATCATTTTACTGGAAATGTCATGATATATAGCAAAAGACGCTTATCCAGTCGACTGACACAGTCTCGTTTCATTTCCAATTCCTTTAGTTTTGTTTGTTACCATCTTCATTTATCATATCAATCAATTAATGATATCGGAACATCAGTTAATTATATATATATATAACTTATGTTGCCTATATTTATTGAAACATTATGTAGGTATTGGAATCAGTCTAAAAAAGAGGCGAAGTCTACCAAAGGAATATAAAAATTACCAATTAGACGACATGAAGAGGAAGCGATATTGTGTTCATATTCATTATATCTTCTTTTCCTACAAAAGTACATGGAAACATTAAAAATTATAATATTTATATTATTCTATTTTAGGAAAGTTTCATTTGCAATCGGAAGTCACTTATTCAAACCGGAACCAATATTCAAAAGTCCAAGACAAACGGTCTATGGAACATATCGCAGGTATTGTTACTATTTTGTATCCACCCCTTTTGTGTTATTCCTTTTGTTTTTAGAATGAAAGAACAATAATTGAGCCAGGAATTTTTGATGTTGTGGACAAAGTTAAAAGATCTACAGACAAAGTTGATCAAGTGTCTTCTTCCTCACGTGATTTTTATGATATGTCTAATAGCAATATAATTTAGTCACTAAAACAAACTTTACCAGTTTGCTGCCAACAACATGAACAAGCTAGTTTAAACCCTCCACATACTGTATTTGCTTGTTCCAAATTGGGAGCTTGTAATTCAGTGGTTGCTGTTTGATGCTGTGTTACATATTTGTTTTTCGTTAATTATTTTGTACATACATTTTTCCGAACGAAAATGATGTGTCTTAGATTACGTTGAATGACTGTGATGGGTTGAGTATTTTTAGAAGAAAAAAATATCTAAAAAAACGTGTCGTTCAATTTTTTTTTAACTAACAATTTGTGGTGATATTTAAGTCTATATATCAAGAATTAACCACCAGATAACATATAAAATCAAAATGCTAGGATTCAAAATTACCTTGTAATGTACACAACTACTTATTGTTTCCTTATCACCAACCACGTTTCATGAAATTCTGTTGTGCGGTTTGAGAGGTGTTACACTGACAACAACAAAACTGACGTACAGACGGACTGACGGATCGAAAACATTATATCCTTGCCAACTTTAATGTATGTGGGAGCGATGATAAGTTAGTATCAAGGAAGACACAGTCAGATGTGAGGAAAACATAGACCTTTATTTACACAGGCAAATTTTGTTCACGTAAATTTCACATGAAAATCACGTGAATTTCACCTCAAACGAGCTTATACATAAAACTCACGTGAAACTCACGTTATATTTACGTGAATCAAGTTTTCACGTGATATTCACGTGAAATTTTTCACATGAAATTAACGTGAATCGAGCTTTCACGTGAAATTCACGTTAAATTTTTCACATGAAATTAATGTGAATCGAGCTTTCACATTATTTTTTTTAAAAGGTGAATTGAGTCTCTATCACACAAATTTCACAGTATTTGAGCATATTTTAGATAAGTAAATGCTAATCTAGTACATATTCTATTTCAATATATATAAATATTCTTCTTGGTCTTGAGGATGTATTCATACTTCCATTCTAGTTTACTTTCTCTTTGTATCTTAAATTTCTTGGTCCTAAACAATACAAATAATATTTATTCATCAACTCCAACTCACAATATCTTCAATGCAGCAGATAAGATGCAATAAAACCAAGAAGGCAAGCAAATATCCAGGGCACCATAGTTCACTCCTAGAACATTTTTTGTTGTATTCAAGTCTCAATATTTTTTTTAATTTGATGTATGCAAGGTGATTCATTTATAGAAGATGTATGCACTGATGTATATTTCATTTTTAATATGTATGTATAAGTCTTTTTGTGTTCATCAGTTTTGAGACATTCCAATCACATTATGGAAAAGTCTTACTTGCAAAAGATGCCAATTCTTCTTATGAGAGTTTTGAAGAAAAAAGGTAGTTCACCCTGCCACATACTCATGTACTCTGGTCAATTAAACAGATCATGACATATTGTTTAGACACCTGTCTATTGTTGAGGACTGTATGTTAGCACCTTAATGCCTTTCAGGTGTTTTTGTTGTTGTGTTACTGTCTGATTGATTTATACCTCATATCTCATTGTATTAAAAATTCGTAAGGGTTCCGCGGAACCCAGTGTCTCGCCTACTTTTGCTGTTAATCACAGGCTCAACAAAAATGAGGAAAAAAATTAATAAAAATATTCCTCTCTATACTATCTTTTGATTGTAAGTAGCTTCTGTCCAAGTTTGGTAAAAAATCCAGGATAGTTTATGAATCTAATAAATGTTTTAAAAACTTAACCTGTAGACTGTATGTAATGTTAACTGGAAGAAAAACTAAGTCCATTTATAAGTAAAATACGGAACAAATGGAACAAAATTTCCTTCTAGATACTAGCTTTTAATCATAAACAAGCTTCTGTCCAAGTTTGGTACAAATCCAGGATAGTTTAAGAAAGTTGTTAAAATTTTAAAAACTTTAACCACAGAGTGAATGTAATGTTAACTGGCAGAAAAACTAAGTCCGTTTATAAGTAAAATACGGAAAAAATGGATTTTTTTTTTACAAAATTTACTTCTGGATACTATCTTATGATTATAAACAAGCTTCTGTCCAAGTTTGGTAGAAATCCAGGCTAGTTTAAGAAAGTTATTAAAAACTTTAACCACAGAGTGAATGTAATGTTTCCTGGCAGAAAAACTAAGTCCATTTATAAGTAAAATACGGAAAAAATGGAATTTTCTTTTTACAAAATTTACTTTTGAATATTATCTTATGATCATAAACAAGGTTCTGTCCAAGTTTGGTAGAAATCCAGGATAGTTTAAGAAAGTTATTAAAATTTCAAAAACTTTAACCACAGAGTGAATATTTGTGGACGCTGACAACAACGCCGCCGACGGAATGTAGGATCGCTATGTCTCGCTTTTTCGACAAAAGTCGAAGGCTCGACAATAAACTGAAATAGAAAGTTCTGTGAAATATATTTGATATACCATATTGAAAGTCTTGCTGTTATTTACAACCATTTCCTTCTTATTTCATGTATGGTTTTCAGTTTTTCATTTTAACACTGATCTTAAGGCTTAGTCAAAAAGAAAATAAATGTTGACAAACAACAGGCATATACCATTAAAAGATCTCAAAGTTTGGCTGCACAATAAGCTAAAAATTCTTGTTATTTAACATATTTATATAAAATTCATTTTAAAACAAGCATTTTCCATTTTTAGACAGTAACTGTCATGTTGACACAATAATTTGAATTTGAATTGTATTATTTGCTGAAAGTACTTGTGGTTGAAAAAAAGTATACACAATTTTTAATTCCAGGTGTTTAGATTTCTAGAATGCACCACTCCAATATCATGACTACATGTTAGTAATGTTTAAGTGTTCTCTCCTGCATGTAATTGCTACATGTATTTGTACACAAGGCTTCCTTCATACATTTGCACTTATCCTTCTAAGATGTTGCTTCAATGATAAAATCCTGTATAATCAGCCATAAACTCTTGGAATACATTTGCTGTAATAAAAAAAAAAAAACAGCATATATTATTTTGTAAAATATACATCAAATTAAATATTGCTTTACCATTCAAGCAAAAATGATAACATCAATTTAATATCCAAACTTACAGGGTACATATATATATATACTTTTATAAATTGTGACTTGGATGGAGAGTTGTCTCATTGGCACTCATACCACATCTTCTTATATCTATGTATATAATCATACATGTATATTGTGTGTCGGATTAACTGGAGTGGAATATTAATAGTTGTTGTTTGTTGCTGCACTACTTTTTCATTACCTCTGCTATGGAGGTTGTGCATAGGCGGATCCTTTCGTGGGAAAAATTTGGTTGATTATATAGGGAATCACTGAAGCATGACTGGAGCGGCACCCCCTCTTAGGTCAGTCAGCGGCCCCCTTATGAAAAGTTCTGGATCCACCACTGTTGTGGAGGTTTATAATGGTTGAAATTTGCCATGAAACCTTGAATTTGTAAACATTACAGATGAAAATCAAAATGCTCTGATCATTCTGATGATATAAACCTATTTAATATTAATTTCATAAAATTCTGGCAAGAATTGTACACAAGAGCCCTAACAATGCAATTTTCCAAATAATTAATGTTTCCAAGGGGCATAACTCTTTTAAAAATGATTGATTGGCACTGATTTTAAAACTTGTCAGACATTGTTGATATAACCTATCAAAATAAGTTTCCTAAAAATTTGACAAGAATTGTACAAGACATGCAAGTGAGAGCGCTTATAAGGCCAAAGGGATAGACAGACTCCAGGTATTTGTATGTCTCCACTGTTTTATGGTGCTGGTCCTAAGGATATAAGAATAATTATAAGTTTACGATAAGTATCAAATAAACTTAACATTACCAATGATTCATGAAAATATACTGTCAAGCAATTATTAAGGTCAAGTTCAGATAAACCAAGCCAGACAGACATGTGCACCTTACAACATGTACAATTATTGCATATACCAAACTAGAGGCTCCAAGGAGCCAGTGTCTCTCACCTGATATTTTTATTTACAATTGATGCATGAAATAATGCAACCGTTATACTTTTGCTTTAGTTTCAGAGATATACATGTAAGTCATAAACTGCATTTTCCCTCTATGTTCTATTTTTAGCCATATCTGCCATGTTTTTAAAAACTAGATACCCTAATGATGATTGTGGCCAAGTTTGGTTTATTTGTCTTTGTTGTTTCAGAAGACTTTTGTAAATTAAAAAAATTTACGAAAAATTGTTAAATTTGACTTTAAAGGGTAATAACTCCTTATCAGGTCAATTGACCATTTTGGTCATGATGACTTATTTGTAGATCTTACTTTGCTGAACATTATTGCTATTTACAGTTTATCTCTATCTATAATAACATTCAAGATAATAACCAAAAATGTGGATTGTACAGATGATGCCCCCGCTTGCATATCATAAAAGATATAAAGGGACATAACTGAAGAACAGTAAAAGTGACTCTACCTAAATTTGTACTTGATCTGTATTTAGTGGTAATAAGCATTGTGTATAAGTTTCATAACATTTGGTTGAGGCAAACTTAAGTTAGAGAACGGAAACCAACTTTGGGATGTACTTACGGATGGACGTACATACAGACGGACAAGGATAAAACTTAATGCCCCCTTCGCTACAGCGGGGGCATAAAAACTGCAAAATTTCCTTAAAATTACTAATTCAAAGGCAGCAAACCTACAACAGACAGATATATCATAATCTGATGAACATATTTTACCCCATGTCAAATTGTCTCTAAATGCTTTACTTTCATAGATATAAGCCAAAAACTGCATTTTACCCCTATGTTCCATTTTAAGCCATGTCAGCCATTTTGGTGGGAGGCGGGGTCATCAGACACATTTTTTACACTAGATACCCTAATGATGATTGTGGCAAAGTTTCGTTAATTTTGGCCAAGTAGTTTCAGAGGGCCAGGTGAGCTAAAAAAGCTGATCTTTTAATTGATTATACATGTAGCATGTATAGTATACACCAAACAGACTAAATTATTCAATCTTAATATTGACCAATGAACCATTAAAATCTGATCATGAATGGTCAGATGAACTCTGTCCAGACAGACATGTACAACTTACAATCATTCCATACATCATATATACATGTACTTGACATATTGCCTTCAAGAAATAAAAGTTAACATTGACCAATGAACCATGGAAATGAGGTCATTGTTCATTCTCAACACCAAATACAGTTGATCTACTCAAGTTCTGCTTACTATATCTGAGAAAAGGATCTACATGTGTTAATCATGTAACTTTTACCTTGACAGCTCCATGAAGTAAGGTCAGGTGAACCCTGTCTCACAGACATGTACGAGTACATATAAACATTGCAAGGAACCAATATTCCAAATAGATATCCTAATTTACTCATAATGTAAAAAATGAAAGAACCTTAGTGAGCGCGCTCACATACCCCACGTCCCCACATTAGGGCTTCCAAAATTATTTTAAGCCAGCCAGACATTTTATATATTATCCCGATTTTAATCACTTAAGACTAAATAAACAAAAGGCAATTATGATAATCAGTTGCCGAGTTGGACATCCCAATGTCAATGATTGACATTAAAAAAAAACGATATTAAACTTTCTTTGATTCAAATTCGAAGTTCTGACGTAAACTGTTAAATTGGCAGTGCATCATTCGAAGTGTGCAACATCAGCGTACTTATATCTGCCTTAGTCTCTTTATTTGTGCAAAATAACGTTGTCAAAAACTTTACTTTCGTTTTTAAACCAGATGTTATCTTGACAATGGTAAAACATGGACCAGAGACGGATACGTAAATTCCGAGTACGTTTGCAAAGCATGAATGAGTGTAAGTAGCTCTTTCTACGTTATTTCTTCAAGAAAATATTCGAAATAAACGTGAGATAAAGGTATCAATGACAATTTAAGCATTTTTTGAAGAAATTAGGCTGCAAAATTAAATTTCACACCTGAGCACATGTGTACTAGTTCAAACATGTCTCACCATCAAACAACGTGGTTATGACGATTTTTCATTTTCACCTTTTTAATTTTTCCATCAAATCATATTTGTAAACGTATTTCTGATAATTTAAATCTTTTTGACTAAATTAATTAGATGCAAACCGCTGAAATGTAAGAAAATAACTTTGAATAGACCGATCAATGTCCGGTTAAAAATAGTTTACCTGTCACCTGAACAGGTAAATTTCAGCTGTTCAGTGTTCGACAACTAATTAGCCTTAATTAAAATGAGAAGGTATTAAAGTAGGGGTTGTTTTGATAGTACTTAATGATCATGTCACTTTTATGACCGGAAATAAATGTGTGGCTGTTTAAAGCAAAAGGTTGGGTCAAAAAGATCGTGAATTATGTTAAAATGACCGTCTTTTAAGAAAGCCTTGAAAACTAAAAAGTAGATGTCCATTTCATGCTTTGCCCAGCCGGACAAATTATACAAATGTCCGGAATATATGACCGTTTTGGAAGCCTTGCCCCACATTGTCATTGGAGAAATAAAATAAGTGTAAGAAAAAAAAATTGTATCAAAAAAAAAAATTGAATCATAATTTCCTATCAATATGCACATCTACATAGTATGTCCTTATTATCTACACAGTTTCATGAAATTCTGTTGTGTGGTTTGAGAGGAGTTGCGATGACAAAAGGTTGCGGTAGTATATTGGGCAAATAAGTTCAAAGGGGCGTAACTCCTGGAAAAAAAATTGAATCGTAATTTCCTGTCGATATGCACATCTACGTAGTACAGTACACACAGAGAGGATGTAATTTCATACTCCCAACACTGATTCTGGTGTAACACAGTGTCATACTGTGAAACACAGATTTCTCTCCCAAAAAACACCAAGTAACATGAGTAATTACTCCCATATGGGAGGGTTTTATGACCTGTTGATTGCAGGTAAGAGTAATAAAAATCAACAAAGCACGACTGCATGGTCTGACAGTGACATAATTACAGGTCAACTATTCTCTCACTTCTTCCTATTTCAATCATTTCCTATTTAGTTTTATTTCTGAAAGCACTAAAAAAGGTTAACGAAATTATTTTTAAAATTTTTATACAAATATGTATTTTTAGATTGGAAACCTATTTACATTCTTTCATAATCTCATAATCAAGAATGGCAACTTGATATTTACAATAAGTTGTATTTATAGTCAGTTTAAACATATAGATATTAGTATATACATGGTTTAAAAAATAATAGTAATGATACAAAAAACTAGAGGCTCTAAAGAGCCTGTGTCGCTCACCTTGGTCTATGTGAATATTAAACAAAGGACGCAGATGGATTCATGACAAAATTGTGTTTTGGTGATGGTGATGTGTTTGTACATCTTAATTTACTGAACATTTTTCCTGCTTACAATTATCTCTATCTATAATTAACTTGGCCCAGTAGTTTCAGAGGAGAAGATTTTTGTAAAAGATTACTAAGATTTACGAAAAAATGGTTAAAAATTGACTATAAAGGGCAATAACTCCTAAAGGGGTCAACTGACAATTTCTGTCATGTTGACTTATTTGTAGATCTTACTTTAAAATTGAGAATGGAAATGGGGAATGTGTCAAAGAGACAACAACCCGACCACAGAACAGACAACAGCAGAAGGCCACCAACAGGTCTTCAATGCAGCGAGAAATTCCCGCACCCGGAGGCGTCCTTCAGCTGGCCCCTAAACAAATATATATACTAGTTCAGTGATAATGAACGCCATACTAAACTCCAAATTGTACACAAGAAACTAAAATTAAAAATAATACAAGACTAACAAAGGCTAGAGGCTCCTGACTTGGGACAGGCGCAAAAATGCGGCGGGGTTAAACATGTTACTTTGCCGACATTTATTGTTTTTTACAGTTTATCTCTATCTATAATAATATTCAAGATAATAACCAAAAACAGCAAAATTACCTTAAAATTACCAATTCAGGGGCAGCAACCCAACAACGGGTTGTTCGATTCATCTGAAAATTTCAGGGCAGATAGATCTTGACCCGATAAACAATTTTACTTCATTCAGATTTGCTCTAAATGCTTTGGTTTTTGAGTTATAAGCCAAAAACTGCATTTTACCCCTATGTTTTATTTTTAGCTGTGGCGGTCATCTTGGTTGGTTGGCCGGGTCACGCCACACATTTTTTAAACTAGATACCCCAATGATGATTGTGGCCAAGTTTGGTTTAATTTGGCTCAGTTGTTTCAGAGGAGAAGATTTTTGTAAAAGATTACTAAGATTTACGAAAAATGGTTAAAAATTGACTATAAAGGGCAATTACTCCTAAAGGGGTCAACTGACCATTTCGGTTATATTGACTTATTTGTAGATCTTACTTTGCTGAACATTATTGCTGTTTACAGTTTATCTCTATCTATAATAATATTCAAGATAATAACCAAAAACAGTAAAATTTCCTTAAAATTACCAATTCAGGGGCAGCAACCCAATAACGGGTTGTCCGATTCATCTGAAAATTTCAGGGCAGATAGATCTTGACCTGATGAACAATTTTACCCCCATGTCAGATTTGCTCTTAATGCTTTGGTTTTTGAGTTATAAGCTAAAAACTGCATTTTACCCCTATGTTCTATTTTTAGCCGTGGCGGCCATCTTAGTTGGTTGGCCGGGTCACGCCACACATTTTTTAAACTAGATACCCCAATGATGATCGTGGCCAAGTTTGGTTAAATTTGGCCCAGTAGTTTCAGAGGAGAAGATTTTTGTAAAAGTTTACGGACGACGGACGCAGGACGACGGACGCAAAGTGATGAGAAAAGCTCACTTGACCTTTCAGGTCAGGTGAGCTAAAAATTAATGAATAAAATAAAATAATGTAGATAAATTACATATATATATTATATTTATATAATCTTCCTTTATTTCGTATCATTTAAATTTAGAAAAAAACGATTGAATAAATTCAATTAAAATATATGTCTTTATTTTCTATTAATAATACTCCACTTACAGGTGATGTTTTGTTTGTTTTTGTATGTTTCTTAGGTATGAAAAACCAACACTGTCAGAACAAATGCTGAATATAATTTTAATAAATAAAGTTGTACAGGATTCTTTAATAAAATCAGATTATAATATGTCTCTGATTAAATTTAACAAATCTCACACTTTTCATCATTTTTGTGACTGTCATTTAATGACAGGAATTAAACACAAGAAATGTTTATTGTAGTCATCAACTACTGGCACACTTCAAAGGTAATCATAGCAATAAAAATCATGTTGTTGGGAGAAACCACACCAAGGTAATAAACAATTTAGGAGTTTTAGGGAGGAATTACTCCAAGTTTCTCCCAATTTCCTCCCAAGATTTGGAGAGAGTTGCTGGAGTTTCTTGGTGTGACACCAAGTTTTTACACAGTGTAGGGAGTATGAGATTACATACTCTCTGTGTGTACTGTATGTCCTTATTATCTGAAAAGGTTTCATGAAATTCTGTTGCGTGGTTTGAGAGGAGTTGCGATGACAAAAGGTTGCAGAAGTATATTGGGCAAATAAGTTCAAAGGGGCGTAACTCCTGGAAAAAAAATTGAATCGTAATTTCCTGTCGATATGCACATCTACATAGTATTTCCTTATTATCTTAAAAGGTTTCATGAAATTCTGTTGTGTGGTTTGAGAGGAGTTGCGATGACAAAAGGTTGCAGTAGTATATTGGGCAAATAAGTTCAAAGGGGCGTAACTCCTGGAAAAAAAATTGAATCGTAATTTCCTGTCGATATGCACATCTACGTAGTATGTCCTTATTATCTGAAAAGGTTTCATGAAATTCTGTTGTGTGATTTGAGAGGAGTTGCGATGACAAAATGTTGCAGTAGTACATTAAAGTAAATAAGTTCAAAGGGGCGTAACTCCTAGAAAAAGAATTGAATCGTAATTTCCTGTTGATATGCACAACTACATAGTATGTCCTTATTATCTAAAAAGGTTTCGTGAAATTCTGTTGTGTGGTTTGAGAGGAGTTGCGATGACAAGAAACAGGACTGACGGACGGACAGACGGACGGGTCAAAAACATTATACCCTCCGCAACTCGTTGCGTGGGGTATAAATAGAAATTCACAAAGCAAAATAAATTGCTTCGCTGAGCACAGCTGGATACGACCGCAGATGTCCAACCCTGAAAAGTTGGGGCAAAAATGGACACAATATTCACGCTTGATACAGGTTTGAATTTGGATTGTAATTAAATATTTGACACAGAATAACTGTAGTCAAAGAACTTAAAAATTGGTTATATGATTTGAATATATATTCAATTTTTTGCTTTTGTGCAATACACTATGCTGTTGCAAATAGTCCCCCCCCACAATATTTTTTTCACCTCCCCCTTTCCCTTATTCCAAAAAAAAATCTTTCACTCAAGGTATAGTCATTATCTCAAATCAAATTTCTAATAAAGTTTGCAACGATAATTACCCATTTAAATACATCATGAAAGTCTTAAAATATAAAATGACATACATAGTCATGGCTAAAATTAATATTAATTAAAAGTAACTTCTAACAAAAAAATTGACAGCTAATCACCTCAAGACAATCATAGTTTCTTAATAAATAATTTACAAGCAGTGTAAGGGAGGTAATCAAACATTGTTGTTTTTAAATGGGGATTGAATTAGCTCCCTTTGACTGCTTTAAAATTGTCTTAATTGTCCTTTAACCAGAAAAAACCTTGTTTTTCCCCCTTTTTTTGCCCCTAATTCCTAAATGGTTTGAGCCATAACCCCCCAAACTCAATCCTAACCATCCCTTTGTCGTATAGAAACTTATGGTATAATTTCAGAGAGTTTCATACACTTAAACACAAGTTATTGACTGGAAACTACAAAAATGCTTATTTGGGCCCCTAATTTCTAAACAGTTTGGACCATAACCCCCAAAATCAATCCCAACCTTCTTTTAGTGGTTATAAACCTTGTGTTGAAATTTTATTGATTTCTATTTACTTATACTAAAGTTATTATCCGGAAACCATCTGTCTTCGGACGACGCCGACGACGACAACATGATACCAATATACGACCAAAAAATTTTTAATTTTTGCGGTCGTATAAAGACCTAAACTTTTTTACAAGCAGTCCCTGAACCATTAAAATGTGATCTAACATGGCCAACCAACATATGATGGACAGAAACATTGAAACAAAAGGCATCTGTATACAATTTATGAAACATCCAAGTCTACTACCCTATGAAATATACATTGTAAAGCTTAATAATACAAATAGTAAAACCCAGCAGCCACTACCATATGCATGGACTTCCCTTTTTGAAATTGCCTTGGAATTCAGTATTTTTGTTATTGTTATACCATTTGGACTATTAATACTGTAACAAATATACATACCAGTTACATGTACATGTACTGTAGCTATAGGATCTCCTCTACGTCTTATCCCATCATTAATCATGTTAATTTCATTGAAACATATGATGTGTATTACTTCCATTCCACTGACATCTGAGGAGCTAATTCTGAAAATTTAAATTCCTGTGATTATCATGTAAAACACCTGAACCTGGTGCACTGCTTTCCGATGAAAATAAATTGGCAATACAGTTCTCTCTTGGTCATGTTGGTGAATATTTCAAAAAAAATATTTAACAAGAGAGAAAATAAGTGTCAGATTTTTAAAAATTTATATCACCAATACTGGTAATTAGAAGGCTCGACAAAAATGTAGGTCAAAAAGATATCATGCTGCATCATAATTTATACAATGCAAGTCATAATCATGTACATGATATTTGAACTTTATAATAGTAAAGGATAGATAGTCTTGACCAGAAATAAAGCCACACAACACTGTGTGACAACAGTGAAATATAAGTCCGCCATAGATGCACATACCATTATTGTAGGTCTTTTGTATATACCAGTGTTCTCCCCAGGATTTTTGGATAGCACCAGGGTAACGCGTGTCAAAATGATTTGTACAATATGTCGTGTCGTGTCGCGTTGCATCGCCTTTTTTTTCTTGTTAGTTTTTGTGTCATTACCTTTTTGTCTTTGTTTTGTTTACTGTGTTATGTAGACTTTGGGTCAAAAAAATTACTGGTAAAAAAAGAAGTAAATCAATAAACAGTTTGTATACTTTAATTTCTTTTAAGAATAAATAAAAGAAAGCACTATTAGTCTTTAAACTTAAGTCACTTTTTATATTTTGATCAAGCCAATTTGTCCTGATACTTGTAGTTACACAACACATTCCCCATTTTTGTTAGATTACACCATAACAATTAAATTTAAACAAGATTAAATTTTAATGCAGAACCTCTAGTAAATTAAAAACTATTTTCCATAGCTTAAGACATGATTCTTTTAAACAACAATACAATTATTATTAGAATCATTATTCACGGCTGGTAATCTACACACGCAGAACAATTGGTTCTGCAATGAAAACCGTGAGAGGATTTTCCGGTTATGCTTGAGTGGAGTAATTGTCACCGCTTCGAAAGGTATGTACATTTCTAAATCGCAATTTTTTAATTCAACTGATCAAAATATTGAAAATCGGAGAATGCTATGCTGTGGTGAATACTTTAACGAAGAGACACATATATCATTTACTGTTGTGCATGGAGTAAAACTCCTACAAAATCAATCGTCCCACGAGTAATTGCCGAAAAAAGTGACATTTAAATTTTGAGATGGTTCTATTAACAGACCTACAAGTTCAAATTTAGTTTTTTTTTTCTGTCAACGGGATTGAATATCGTTTTGGGTGGCGTGTACGCTGTCCGAAGTTGATAGACGTCTTAATAAATCTAAAAAATGCCAATTTTCATTATTTCATGCGTGAGGGGATCGGTTCTGATTGAGGACATGTATTAAGACTCAAATCTATGTTTTAGTTGTGAACGATGCAGAGCAATTCTATTTCCACAACAGATAAATTTTGGAGGTGATCTTGTGCCGCATCTTTCTTTGTGTTCCACCAATATATGCTGATAGGAAAACTCCCCTCCACAAATGTCACATTTTAATTTTTCCGCGTGCTTCTGTCTAATATGCGCCCGGAGACGGCACAAAGTTGAAAATTCCTCCTGAAAATCATTTGTGTTACACTGCATGAAAAGGCTTGGCTCCCACGTGGACCACAGATTCATGCCTTCTTTTACTATCTTTAGATGATGTCTTGTCACAGTAGCTGCACTTTGTGTCTAGTGTGTTTTCATGTACCAGATTTACTTGGAAGTTCAGCTTTGGACGTTGAGTATATGACTTATCACACTGCAGACAATGGTGGCGTGTTCTATCCATCAATAACATAGATTAAAGTCTTTATACATGCACACGAGAAAAAAAAACATAGTCAATGTCAATCATAAATCTAAACCACTTATATTTAACGTTGTAGCCATTTCCATTTCCATTGTCAACTTATATTTAGTATGAACTTCAATAAAACTATGCAAGTTACTTGCCCTTCTTTGAAGTGATTGTTGCATTTTTCGATATAAAGATATGATTGCACTTCCCCTCACGCATTCACGATGTCCTCAATCAGAACCGATCCCCTCACGCATGAAATAATGAAAATTAGCAGTTTTTATATTTATTAAGACGTCTATCAACTTCGGACAGCGTACACGCCACCCAAAACGACATTCAATCCCGTTGACAGAAAAAAAATCTAAATTTGAACTTGTAGGTCTGTTAATAGAACCATCTCAAAATTTAAATGTCACTTTTTTCGGCAATTACTCGTGGGACGATTGATTTTGTAGGAGTTTTACTCCATGCACAACCGTAAATGATACATGTGTCTCTTCGTTAAAGTATTCACCACAGCATAGCATTCTCCGATTTTCAATATTTTGATCAGTTAAATTAGAAAATTGCGATTTAGAAATGTACTTACCTTTCGAAGCGGTGACAATTACTCCACTCAAGCATAACCGGAAAATCCTCTCACGGTTTTCATTGCAGAACCGATTGTTCTGCGTGTGTAGATTACCAGCCGTGTTATTGTGTTACTTGGTAGACAGACAATAGAAGTATATTTATATCATCTATCTGTACACCCATATATCATATCAAGCTGAGTTCCAATCAATGTCTTAAGACTGGGACTTCTTTAAAACAAGTTATTATTGGAAAATACTACCTATTTATTATAATAAGATAAGATAAGATAAGATATTTTATTTCCAATTATGGGCCCCAAAGGGCATAAACATTACAACATCAATAATTTTTCATAATACAATACAAACAATGAGATAAAAAAAAAAAAAAAAAGTTAAACGAGAACTATTTAAGTTCTTAAAGAATACGTAGATAAAGAATCTATAGTATGTTGTTTTTTTTAATACTAATGCATTTTATTGCAAGTGTGGTATGTCTGTGCATTAATAAAAGTATGATTATCAAAAATAATTTGCAATATATTTTTGTTGGTATGTTGAAAGAAAGTTTTTATCCTTAAGCTAACATTCTTATATAATTTTGCATTCAATTTGTACTTCATTTCTATTTTCAGTGATAGATAATATTTTAGGAGCACTTATTTGTAATAAGCTAAATCAGGGGAAGTAACTCCAACACGTTTAAAATACGCAAATTATTTATAACCAAAGGCTGGAGTAATAGAGTTAATTAACAAATGTCTGCTTGTCCCTCACAAGTCTGATCATTAATTATGATCTCTTAATTAATTAAAACACAAAAGAATCATGTACATCGATTAAATCCAATCATCAAGGTTAACCTCAAAAGGTAAATCGATCACGTGGTGTAAACAACCTAGTTGTAAGAACTGGATTGAACTGGTTTGAACTGGTCAGTTTTCATCTGAAATTTTATACCCCACAGAAAAGGTTTAACAAGTCGTTTAAAACTTTACCGATTTACGATTTTTTTACCGAAAATTTTAGCACCACGGAGAAAAATTATACATCGCGGCAAGAACGATACCACCACGGTAGAAAATTATACATCGCGGGCCCGCGGTCCTTTAAGGGCCTGGGGAGAACACTGTATACAATATATACGTTTAAGGTTACTTAGAATTGGCTGTCGACATACATGTACACATACCAGTACTGTCAGGCATGTTCAGAGTCATTGGACGCTAGGTTACTCCAGTCCATTATCAGTCACTATCAATAGTCAACTCCTCTGTCCATTTGTTGTAATACAATGTACTGCTGAAAGGAGAAAACAGTGCTTTATTAACAGCATGTGGATGCAAGACTATAAAAAGTATTCAAAGAGTTTTGCAAACAATTAGCTTATATATTTATTGTTTACTAATATTAAACACGTATTAAAAAGCAATGGATTGAAGTTGCTATTAACATCATTAAGAACAATAAAGAAAAATTAAAGTTAAATTTTTTGCCCTTTGGACCTTTAATTTATGTTCAAAATAGTGCAAGTCTGAGGTCCGGGACCTGTCATTTCTAGGACATGTAGAAGGGGACTTATTTTTAAATTACAAGTCATAGACCTACCATTCTTCATACAGATCAGATGCTTTAAACATGACCCCTGCCTTTATGAAGACAAATTTGAAAACCAGACCCAAAATTAAAAATCCAAATACACGGTTAGATTCTGCATATAAAAAAAAATCAATAATTCAATTTTTGATGGAATCCAATAAAGTTTAAGTTTGGACAATTTAGATCACAATGTGGACCAATTAACAGTCAGGGCCCGGTTGTTCTGAAATAACTGATTTATGAATCACTCATTTAAGTACAAAACTGTTGCAAATAAGAAATTTTGTCAATTTGTAGTTTTACCAACATTTTAAACATACAGTTTTCAAATGGTTTTAGTTTATATCTAATTATTAGTAAAATTGAAATAAATGAACTTTCCTTTCTTAACAGATAATAAAATTTTACTGTTAACCATCAAAATTTAACTGTTCAGGGGTGTTGAAATTAGGGGGGGGAGGGGTTAATTAAAATAATAATGCTTAAAGAAGTGATTTTTTAAAATAAATAGAGGTACATGTATGATACTTAAACAAGTGATTTTCATGTCAATATCCCATATTCAGTACAAGGTTATCACTTGACATGACTGGACAGTCTATAAACACAGATGTTGGTTCTGGTAATTTTAGCAATATAATAAGCCCATGTATTATACATTTAAAGCTACAATAAAATGAAATCACTTAGTCTAGTGATTTATTTGTACATGTACAACTTAAATTGGTGATTGTTGAAGAATGAAAACTCTTACTTCCAACATTTGTGGACACAATGTCACTTGAATCAGTGATTTAGAAAATCACTCATTAAAGTAAGTCCCTTGACTGATTAAAAACAGATCCAAATATTCAAACTCTAAAATACAAGAAAAAATTCAAGACTGCATTCAACTTCATTGAAATTGGTCAAGAAATAGGTAACTTGTACAGTGTATCAGAAAAGTATTGTTTAGGCCCCTTAGGCCAGGGCTTTTTTATTTGTTGGTTTACGGATCCGCCGACCCTATTTTTCTGATTTGCAGAATAAAAAAAAATTGACATTTCATGCTTTTTATTTCCACTGACCCTTACAAAAACCTTAAAACCTTATCCCTGAAATATAAATACAAATTTTCTTTTTTTATGAAATGCATCAAACACTAACAGAATTGATAACACATTGTGTCGTATCTAAAAATAGACAAATCAATCATAATTGACCTTAAAATAATTTTGCGGTGGAGCGAAACCTGTGTTCAAAACCAATTACAATAAGTTTGTTTCCCTTTTTTTTCATAAATCTGTAAGATGTATCATCTCATAGATGAAATGGACCTGTCCAAATGTGGAAGATTTCAAGTTAAATTATAGATATTCACAAACAATTTGGAATTTTCTTGTTTCATAGATAATAAAAAAAAATGTCCATTTGGATATCTATCAAAAATGGGAATGCATGACAACTCATGAATCTGATATCTTCATCTTTCCAGTGGACAAGTCTGTTACATTTTTGACAAGAATGGTAAAGCTTATTTTCGTACGATGTGTTTGCAATTTTCATGTATTAGTTTTCGTGCTTGAAGATCATTGTTCACCAATAGAAAATGAAAGGATATGGAGTAAATGTACATGGGACAAAATCGCACACAATACATAGAAAACATAGAAAATTATCAATGAACAGGGCTTTTATTCCTGTTCTTCATCTTGACAGTTGATGTAGGGTCTTCCTGAAATTGGTGGATCTGTTTTTTTCTTGTTCATGAAATAACGATTTAATTTGTCTATGTCCTTGGACATCATGGACATAAACCCACCTTTTTGGAAATTGTATGACCTTGGACATAACCCCCCTATTTGGAAATTGTATGACGATGGCATGCATTTTATCCTGCAATCAGCTAACTAATGTACAAAAAACAGGTACACAAATAAATTTTTGCTTTATTTGTACTTGTACAAATAAAGTCTCCTGTTACCCCGCATCCATGTTGAGCAAGCGGTAATGTGGATTTTTCTTTTTGCGTACCAGTTCATTTTGGGGTCCTCTTCGCGGTCCGCGTTATAACTATGTCGATTTCTTTGAATAATTAGAGACAATGATTTACATTTTAACAACTAAAGTTTCAAGTTTTGGGTGTAAATTTCAGGATAAAAACAATATATGTACATTGTCGGAAAATATAAAATTTATTTGTACTCGCTACGAAACAGGAGAAAAGCCTCGCTTTTCGTCCTGTTTCTAAAGCTTATACAAATAAATTATATATTTTCTGACAATGTACATATATTGTATATTTATGTTTATAACAGCTGAGCAATAATAATTCATGGAACTAGAATTTAAGCGATGACAAGATAGCAAACCAAACATTTTGTTAGTAAGGTGAAATATATTTTTTTCTGTCTTGAAAGATACTTTTTTTCTTTTTATTCTCGACCGACCGACTCGACTTTTTCATGTGTCAAATGTGCAAACCAACAAATTAAAAAACCCTGGCCTAACCATGCTAACTCCTGAATGGTTAAGGCCATAACCCTCCAAAATCAATCCCAACCTTCCTTTTTTTTTTTGGTATGAACCTTGAGGTTCAATTTCATAGAGATCCATAGAAATGTATGGGATTTGGATGGCAATTATACCACATCTTCTTATTTTTATATTATATTCAAATTAATGTATGGAAACCAGAAAATCCTTGTTTTTGGGCCCTAAATTCATTATTGTATATATATGCAACTTGTCATGGTACATGTAAAACTATACAACAATCATGATCCATGACAATTACCAAATCAATATCTCCAAGTATAACAAACAAAGAAAGTGAAAAACAGATTATTTGTCTGAATTTTCTAAGTCCAAGGACTATATATATAGCTATGCAAAGGAAACATCTCAACAGAATAAATATTGAACTTGATCTGTAAATTTGTCATGGTAAAACTATATACAATGTATAAATATCAAATCAATATTTTCAAGCACTTACTTAAAGTCCCCTTTGTTAATGTTAATATGGTCATGATCTTATGCATTATTCATACTAGTTACTTAAAGCTGTTAAAAAGTAACATAATTATCTAAAACAAAAATATATTTTCTGAACAAATTTATTGTTGTTATCCATGCAACTGCAACATGTACGTAATCTTTCAAGTCATCTAAAATAAGGGAAATGGAAATCGAGATTCATGCAATCTTATATACAATATGATATACTTGAAATTCATTATTTGTTATATTACCTGATTAGTAAGAAAACTCTTAGATATTAATATGATTAAGTATATTTGTAAGCTGAATCAATTTTATTCTTATATTATCTTATATACATGACACGTAAACCAGCTGGACAGTCACAACGAGGAGCAAAAATAAGAATTAAGCTATAGATATATACGATATATATCATACTTGTCATTATGGTTTTGTTATGTTGAATAAAACATTGAAAGTACAATTTCAAAAAATCATATTATAGTAGAATCCAATTTTTTCCACTTACCAGAATTAAGATGTAATCCAAAATTCACACAATTAATATGATTATATAATCTTCAAAAATTGCCATTGAGACAATTAGGCCCATCTTCAGTATTCAGTGTGAAAAGAACTATTTCCAAGTATATATTATATCCCATGTAAAATTTTCATTTTGTTCATGTAAGAAGACACATCTTTTCTTGTTGTCTTCCTGTATATTCCAAATTAAAAATTTTATCATATTGCAATATATGGGGATGTTTAAGGAGTTGTTTGATTCTGTGGAAGTATTCCCTTAAAGATTACTAGCAATTAATTGCCTAAATCTTTAAAATGAGATATATATATATATACATAATATTAAGAAAAAAATATCCATTTGTTTAAATAAGATATTTTTATTAAAAGTGGTAGTAATTGCTGAACAATATATTAAGATAGGTGTTTTCCCTCATGTGTCCTCAATTTCTTTGTTATAGTACGTACTTCCTGTGTCCACCACAGAGAGGTCAATTGTAAACAGATGGCACATTTCTACAAGACCAGTTTTATCTAAATCACATTAATTCTGTTTGATGCAACTGCCAAGAAATAGTTTACAAATCAAACTGCTATATAAAAATAACTGCCAATCTAAGCTGGGAGACAATTAGAACCTTCATCAAAGTGCTAAGAAATATTTAAACTGCTTAAATTAACAGTTATCTTTCACTTGTAGGCAGTTATTTTAAACTGCCTAAATCAAAACTGCTTTAAACTGCTCCAAAACTGCTAAAAATTCAAGATACTGCTATAAAACTGCCAATGAACTGCTTAAATAGGCAGTTCACTTTGACTTGGGAATTACATTTCAAATGAAAATTTAGCTGTAGTTTATCAAGGGTATAATTACAAATTAAATATATAGTTTCATGCAGTGATTGTAATTATGATATTTGAAACAAAAGTATAATGTACTTATGTGTATGCTTCACACATTAACACTTCGTATACTTTCACTTGTTTTATGATTGGCATTGAGATATCCACATCATTTTGTAGACTTTTTTGATTACACAAAAATTAAGGCTATTATATATTCTTTGAGGTACCAAGTATCATTTTAAATAAATGTCTTCAGTAATGGTTGCACAGACGTCAAATTATTGCACATCAATAATTAATAGATAAGAATGAAGATAATTGAGTAATATTTAAAAGTTTTGTAGAGGTAATCTTGATCTAAAAGTTGCAAATATTACATACATACTAGGTAAACACAATTTGTGACTGTAAATTCTACAAATTATATCTGAAGGACTAAAAATGCAATACAGTAATCGGCCTGTACCATCTTAGGAGTATAACAGTTGTTATCCATTTGTTTAAAGTGTTTAAGATTTATATTTTGCTATTTGATTGTAGACTTGCCGTTTTGAATTTTCCTCGTAGTTCTGTAATTTTATTATTTTACTCCTTGTTTATAAATATTCGATGTAAAATGTAACATGGTTTAAAAAAGATAATATAAAAAGAATGTGCTTGAGGACATGAATGCCCCGCTCAAGCTTTGCATTTTGTAAATTAAAAAAGAGAGGAATAACTCTAAGAAAAGTAATTGACTAGCAACCCAAATTTGGACTCTATCCGCATGTTGAAGTTCCCAGCATTGTTTATGAGTTTCATAACAGTTGGATCAGACACACGTTTTTAAGTTATAAAGGGGCTTAACTTGAGAACGGTTTGTAACACACTTCCCATGTTGAGGCAAACTTTAGAGTGCGGAAATAAAAATGGGACGAACGCAAAAAACGGACGATCAAAAGGGCATACAAAATGGAGGGGACAAAGAGTTAGTCTTCGAAATTTCATTGTGTGAACTTTAGGGCAAGGTCATAGTTATTAATTCTGGTACCTGACACAAGTGATATACCCCAATGATAAAAATCGAATTGAAGTAATATGTCTACCTTCGTTCAAAGAGGGGATGCTATCATTTTCAAATTCACCTTGGATAAACATGATAAACTGCCATATCCTTTATTTTTTCCGAAGAAAAGCTGCATATATCCCTTAATGAAGTGAGTATGATATTACACCATAATGTCTAAAAAAGTAGAGGATTTTTTTACAGTACATTTTACCATTTCTCCCCTTTCCTTATTGTCCTTGAAGTCAAATATACAGGTTTTAGTTTCACATTAAATTTTAATAGCCTATGAAAAAAGATTTAGATTTGTATATTAAATTTAACTATGATAGTATACTACCCTCATTAAAAACTAATAAACTTCACCATGCATGTGAACTTGCATTGGATAGATGATCGCACATGACTTCTACATGTAGTAGATGGGACTTGAAAATATAATGGCTCTGACAAGATTCAACGAGAAAGAAACGTAGGGAGATATTTTTTCGTTCTCTAAACCTTGACGATCACTAACATAAATGAAAAGTTGTTTCAATTGTAAATGTAATAATGTGACCTTTTGACGATTCATGAATGTGACCTTGATAAATTAATTAGGTATTGATAATTCACTTGGAAACTCAACATATACCCCCTCGACACTTGCCAAAGAGGAAATCCTGGATAATCATAGGTCTGTTATATGTTCTTTTGGAATTTCAACCAAAGATGAAAAACTGGACCTTCCATCACTATATTGGTTACCTTAACTATATAAGTTTCCATACAAATAACGGTATATTGCTGGGTTATCCAAGTGCTCCACGAAACCTCTTTCTAAATTATTAACATCAATTTTGTTACTAATCAAAGCCAGGCTTCAAAGTTATTGTGAAACTGCCTATTCTAAAAGTGGCGGTAATCAGATGTGGATACTAAAATATTCCATTGATCATTTATAGTATATACAATCTAAGACTCTTTTATCTTGCAAAAGTATTAACACATTTGACTTTTCTACACTTTGCACAAGTATTCACCATTTCAAACTAAAAGACTAATTGAAGGAGTTGGTATTGCTTTGTTTCATAAAAAAGAATGGCCAACGTAGATACAAGTATCTTGTTTTGGGGAGGGATAAACCATACTTTATAAAAACGCACTCTAATTCAAACAAAAAATTCTCTGAAACTGACATTATCAAGATGCTTGATTTCTTGATTGACAACATATTTGAAACGTTTGGAGGACGTGTTTTTCATCAAACAATCGGCATTCCCATGGGAATCAGTTTTGCCCCTCTTCTTGCCGACTTGTTCCTCTATTCTTATGAGGTTGAATTCATACAGGAACTTCTTAAGAAGATAAACAAGAAGATAGCAATATTTGATTATTTAAATTAATATTTAGCTTGACATACCGCTATAGAGATGATGTTTTCTCACTAAATAATTCAAAATTTGGTGACTATAATGAACGCATCTATCCCAACGAACTAGAGATAACGGATACAACAGATACAATTAAGTCTGTCTCATCTTTTGACTTACATCTAGAAATTGACAATGAGGGTCGGTTAAAAACAAAACTTTACGACAAAAGAGATGATTTCAACTTACCAATTGTGAACTTTCCATTTCTGTGTAGCAACATTCCAGCAGCGCCTGCATACGGAGTATATATCTCCCAACTGTTACGATATTCCCGGGCTAGTATTACCTATCATGATTTCCGTGGTAGAAAGTTGCTGCTCACATTGAAACTATTAAACCAAGAGTTCCAAATGTTGAAGTGGAAATCATCCCTTCGTCAATTTTACGGACGCCATCACGAGATGGTTGACCGTTATGAAATATCCGTTTCACAGATGATATCGAATATGTTCCTTCTGTCGTAACTACAATCCCGTTCCCTTTTCACGTATGTGACCTACCGAATTAGATTGTTCACCGGTTTGTATTAACATGACTAACACGACGGGTGCCACCTGTGGAGCAGGATCTGCTTACCTTTCCGTTGCCCCTGAGATCACCCCAAGTTTTGGGTTGGGTTCGTGTTGCTAAGTCTTTGGTTTTCTCTGCTGTGTAGTGTGTACAATTATTTGTCTGTTTGTCTTTTTCTTTTTCAGCCATACCGTTGTCAGTTTATTATCGATCAATGAGTTTGAACTTCCCTCTGCTATCTTTTTCCCTTCTTTTAAACCATAAAATCATTCGTATTGTTGATCAAAGTATGACATTCAATTATCACAGAGATATGTTTTTTTTAAATAAAATCTCATTTACAATTGTTTACAGTTTTGTTTACAGTTCGATATACTAAGAATTATAAGTATGATTTGGTAAATAAAAAGTTCCAGGAATTTTTTTCAGATTCGCTTTGGTCAATAACCTTCACCTTTTGCTTTCACTTGTAGATGATTTCAAGGCATTTTTGTTTCCATAAGGATATACAGTTTTAGTAACCTCAAATTAATTTAGAAATTACAGAGCTTGAACAAAGCTTTTGGACGGATAGATGTTTGCAAAAACAGACGGAGTTCAATTTTTGTTTTTTCCTTCATGGTGGTCCTTGAAGAAAATCTGCTTGTCCTCAATATTATTTCTATTGAAATATTCCAAAAACATTTCGGTCCTTTAACATTTTTATACTGTATTGTACTTATACTTGAATGGGCATTGTAAACTACGTTTTAGAAAGAGACATTCAGTCTAGGTATTCTATTTTGTGCATACTAACATTGTCATTTGTGAGTGATTTAGTTTCCTCAATCTGTGTAAGTTACATTTTTTAACAATCCACTTAACTATATTTCCGTTTTCCTTAACGTGCTCTCAGTAATGAATGGCAGGTTACATTCTTCAAGGAAATTGAAGTTGAGTTTCATGAAAGTTGAGAAAAAAAAGTTGACTTTTTCCAGAAACAGTTTTGTTCTGACCAGAGTAAAGATGGTAATTTTTGTTTTCATGCTGAAACTGAAGAGATATTTACAGGCCATGAGCTGTTCCAACTTTGCTAATTCATATGACTTGACTAATGCAAAATGAATCGAAGAATATTTACATGTAGTTGTATTTTTAATGGCCAATCTGTAAGAAAAATATTCATTATAAGTCAAATGCAATCATTTAAAAACAAACTAAAATGAGTGAAGTAATTTAAATATCTGTTGTTTCTAAAAAAAAATGAATGCGTTTATCTGTTGGGGAACATTAAAGAAAGCTTTGTCACACTTTAATAGTTAAATACTCTGACTATCTGTAAACATAATGCTTTTGTGCATTCACGTACAGATTAATAAACATTTCCAGTTTCACAGATTTAATGATATTTCAACAACCTTTGATACATGATCTACACGTTTATTTCATTTGCAAATATCAAGAAGAAAAAGATGGACATTCCAGTTCCAGTTCTATGATTCCCTATATTTTTTATTCTGTTTATACATTTGTACAACATGACTTTCCTGTCATCCTAAACGAGCATAGTTAACAGTTAATAATCATTTTAAGTTTAATGGTATGTTCTCTGGTCTGATGCAAAAAAGTTAAAGTCATATGGATCTTCAAATAAAAAAAAAGATAAATATGTTTTATATACTTGAATACTATAAAACAAGTGTACATGAACTGTCAAGTAGAAGAAAAATCTTTATATTATAGAAATCTTCTATTGAATTACACATGTATTGTCTTCCCGTACAATTATTCGCCGATATATTTTCGTATGCAATAACCTTCCCGAATAAGTTTATATATAGATCATTGATAGACTTTGTGCAGATACTATTCAAAACTATGATTTTTTTGTGTTCCGGTGAAAGGAAAGTTGCCTATCAACGGTTTTATTAAATAGCCAAATTATCGCTAATGCATTGCTTTCCCATCACAATTTAGCGTAATTCAAAATAGTATGGTTTGTTAAACAATAAATTGAAGTTGCAAATGAATGGCCACTTCAATTTCAGCTTAATAAATGGTAAGCAACAACCTTGCAATAAAAATATTCCCTAGCAACGGTTCAAAAATTTGTAATTTCTGCCATATGAGGTATGCATATAGCAATGTTTGAAGATTTAGCTTACCGTAAATGATTTTCCTTCCATATATGATGTCCGAGTCATCATTATCTTTTAAGAAGTTCATATTGACCATAGCAACTCAAAAGTTGCTTAACACCAGACAAAATAGATAAAATTAAATTTAAGGTAGATGGGGCTCTAAATTTAATTCCATAGATGTTTTTAATAATTTGCCAAAATGTAGTTCATATAATGTTTTTGTTTTTTCAAAAATATAATAAAAAGTATGGGTCACCGTGCTTTTTTTACACTACAGGTTGTGCAATATTGTCAGATTTAGTATGTATCATGTATGGAAAGTCTAATTTTGTGTGATATAAAGAAATCTACACTATAGAATTTTAGATACAATATGAGAATATATATATAATAATATGCTTTCAGATAAGAAAAAGACATAATGGGGTCACGAGACTTGTTTTCATGCTACATAATGAAATAGGTAAATTCACAACACATTTTACTATTATAAAAGTTACTTTATTGAGTTATCACCCCGTACATCTGAGTTATCTTCCCTTATATGACAAAGTTGTAAAAAAATGAATAAAACATTTATGATCAATTATTCACTTGCAAGTGAATAATTCGACCTCATTGAATTCGTATTCATGTGAACTTCAATGTAACCCCTTAGCTAGAGATGCATAAAGCAGAAATCGTGCGTGCTGAGTTATTTAGAGGAAAAGAATGTCAACATTGAAAGTGAAACAAAGGTAAATAATTTGATTGACTGATTCGATCCACAAAAGATCATTCTTAAACAGGTAAAAACGATGATTAACATATATTTTTAATCTATAATATGAAATTAAACAGACCTAGAAAAATCTAATTGCACGAGTCCAGTATATATTTATATCTATATTTATGTTTATATTGCTTATATGGCCATCGGAGGTATTCGGAGGTCAACTCGATAGTTAATTAGATGGCGTGTAAACTAAAATACACACGAAACGAAGCTACATATTCTTGAGTCAATGCCCTATAATTTATTATTTTAGACTTTTTATAATTTGGATAAATGTTTTACATTGTTATAAACCAAAAATGAAAATTTGAGTCAAATCGGTGAACACGGATTTGACAGTGCCGCTTTAAACTTTGTATACTTACAAAAGAGCTAATTTTGGTGATTTTTTTTTAAATTTGCTTAATTGATTCATCTTATTAAGAATTCAGACAACAAGGAGCAGTGTTACTTGCTTAAAGATTGATAACATAGACAAGTATCCTTTTCTGTGTAAACTAAAATACATAACACTGTTTTTCTAAAAAATTTAGCCAACTGCCCATTAACAAAAAACCTGATCAAATAGATAAAAAATCAAATAAGTATAGTTTTAGTGTCTGTGGGGATATAATTGACACATCCATATAAAATGTATGTTTTTACAGGTGTTAATCACTACCTCCATTCTTTTGACAAACAATAGATGAGCTTGGGTATCAACATTTAATTGTCTGAATTGCAATATCAATAAATTTATTAGTAGTTAATTTTCATTATGTATATAATTGTTTGAAAAATTGCAATACTTGAGATAGGCAGAAAGCACATACCAAAATATATATGGAAAACAAATTTATTCAAATTAAAAAAAAATATAATTCGGTTCCAAATCCCATCATTAATTAAGCGGGCTCTATGTTCAAGACCGTATTTTGACCTATAATGGTTTAATTGTATTTATTGTGTCTTGAATGGAGAGTTGTCTCATTGGCACTCATACCACACCTTATCTAATCATTAATGCCAACCATCAAAGTCAAATTATAACTAAATCTTTTATGCTATCGAATTTCCATGAAGTTATACCAAAATTTAGCATGTTTAAGAACATCGAGGAACACAAAATGCCTTCAAAGCATATACTTGTATCACAACAACTCAAACACACAATGAAACATTTAGAAAGGTAAATTCCTTTAGTAAACTGTTAACAAAATAAATCCCACAATTTGACGTCTTCGCTCTACATCATTGTTCATGCCTAACTTGGTTGTACTAAACGTTTATGTTATAAATATGATATGATTAATCACATTGAACAATGATTCATCATAGTGCATACTAGTGTGATATTTTTTCATTCATGCTACACATCTTCTTATTTTCATATTGTCTATCAAATAATATTTTCATGTACAAAATTTGTAATCAGCAAGTAATTATATGAATGTAATCTTAAAGTAATCTAAAAATAATCGTAATTTCACCTGTTTTTCACACTGTAATCGATTACATTACGATTTCTTGTAATCAGAAATTGCATGATTACTGATTACATGAGGTTATATTGCAAAATGTAATCGATTACAGCAGATTACGATTACTGATTACGATTACCCTATGCCTTCTTGAAGTAGGATTTTGGTATCATTATTCTATTTTGATGAAGTTGATATCGAGCATATTAACTCATATGCTGTTACCCAAAACTGAAAAAAAAACAGTATTAAATAAAGATAGCTACCAAGGAATTGGTGAGATTAATCCACAAAATGTATAAATGTAAATTAGATTGTCAAATAATAAGCAGTAACAAAGAATGAACACTCTTTACATTAACAAGTTAAATGGGTTAAAAATACTTTTGAAAATTCAGTATCCGATTTATACGGTTTCAGTATTTATAGCAAATACGCGTTGTGTGTGCAATGCCATTTGTTGTCAGTTTGAGTATCCTACACTGTGAACTTTCTAACACTCAAAGCAATATTTTAAAGAAAGTAATACCGAATGCAAAGTACAAAGTTTTTGTCGAGGTCAGGGTTCAGAAGTATAAATTACTAACACCGATGTGTAGACGCAGAAGGCGACCTTCATGAACATTTGAAGTTTCTTTGAAATTAAATTCATTATTTCTACGATAGATTTCCTGAATTTAACACACTGATCGTCGGTGTATAGCATCATATGCAATCACACCACATATCCTAGTCTTTACCAAAATGTGATGCTTATGTTAATTGAAATATATACATATGCAATTGGTAAGAAATATTTAATGAAACACCAAAATATATGAATTTTATTAGAAACGAACACATATATAACACATATAACGAACACTTATAATGAAAGATTTAGAATTTTGTAATTTTTTTCACATTTTAAGTTTCCATGGCAACGGCAGCCATGTTGTTGATGTCATACCCCGATTGCAACTCTGCACATGCTGGTTAACATTATGGTATATTTCCACAACATTAGGTTCATACAATTCCGAAATATAAGCTAGACAAAAAAAGTGGAAAAAAAAGAAAAACTAGATTTGCCATTGCAAGCAATAACGGATGTCACCCTTCCCCAATTGACACTAAGCGGCAGCCATCTCGAAAATAACAGATAATGCACGGCAATACATATACCTGTATATCACATTTTTGCTCTTTCCATGGCAACGATGGCCATTTTGGAAATTTAAAAGTAAAAAGTTTCATCAACACTTGCCAGATAACATTATTATCAAGTTTCATTAAGTTTGGAGCATTTTAAAATTTTTGACATTTTTGCAGTTTCCACGTCAACAGTGGCCATTTTGAAAATTCCAAAGTCAAAAGTCTCATCTATACCTGCCAAGTATCTATCATATTAAGTTTCATAAAGTTTAAAGTTCGGAGAATTTTGAAATTTTTGAAAATTTTGACATCTTTCCTGGTTTCCATGGAAACAGCATGCAGAGACCATTCCCAAAATTTAATGACAGATGCCACATTGGTACATTGGAGGGAACATACGATCAAAGTTTCAATGGATTTGACCTACCATTTTAGTAGAGGAAATGCTACCTTAAGGTTTTTTGAGAATTTTGACCTTTTTTGCATGTTTCCATTACATTGTATTAAAATCTAATGATTTTAAGTTTAAGCATATACAAATAATTCACCAAAACCAAAAACTTGATTTTTTCACATTTGTTCCGTTTCCATGGTAACGGCAGCCATTTTTGATGTTCCAAAGACCTACTGTAACTCGAAATTTTGTGTTTCTCATTATAGTAGACAATCATTAAGAATGGTTCCATTGGCTGCCAAAAACTGCTGGACAAAAGGCATTGGAAGAATAATAATAATAGTAGTAAAGAAACAGAGGAAAAGTAATATGTCGTCCGACATGGTCGATCGGGTGACATAACTAGAATTGCGTTGCAAGCAATAGCGGATGTCACCCTGGTTCGCCAATTGCCACTGAACGGCAGCCATTTGAAATTTTCAATCAATGAATGCAAATAAATGAATGACAACAGATCTATCTGTTAGTTTTGATAGCGTTAGGTGTGTTTTTCAATTTTAAACATTGTACTGTTTTCATGGCAACGGTAGCCATTTTGAAAATTCCAAAGTCAAACTGAGCCTCCACACATACCAGGTGACATTTCTGTAAAGTTTCAGAAAGTTAAAAGTATTTTGATCTTGTTTTGCAATGTTTCCATGGTAACGGCAGCCATTTTGAAAATTCCAAAGACATATACTAAGTTGGCACATGACATGTCACATTTCAGTAAAGTTACACAGGGTTTGAATTAAGATTGTTTGAGAAAATGCTACTTTTATGTTTTTTTCCTTATGTATCAATGTTAAATTCTGCTTGTGTTTCCATGGCAATAGCAGCCATTTTAGAAAATCCAAATACTATTTGCACATCTACAAATTTCAGACTATATTACCATACACTTTCAATTATTTAGGTATAAAATTGAAAGATACACAATGACTTCTTATTTCGAAAAAAAACAACTTTCTCAATTTCCATGGCAACCGAAGCCATCTTGAACATTCAAACGTCAGGTGCACAACTGTACATGGTGGGTCACATTATGACATAGTTCAATCATTATCAATCAATCCATTTCAAATGGACAAAATACTGCATAAAAGTTTCTAGAATGTCCCATTGAAATTTTGAATTTCGGAGTTTCCATGGAAACGGTAGACATCTCGCACATTCCAAAGTCAGGTGCACAAAATATTTCCCACCCTAAAATAATAATAAAGAAAAAGAATCGTACAATACGAATAAGTCACCCGACCTCCGTCAGGGTGATATAACTAGATTTGCTATTGCAAGCAAAAGCGGTTGGCACCCTTCCCACAATGCCACTAAACTGCAGCCATTTTTAAATTTTAAACATTCAATGCACATAAATATATCATAACATATTTGTCTGTTAATTTTCAGGAAGTTTGGAACATTTTTCATTTTTTGACATTTTTGCAGTTTCCATGGCAACAATGGCCATTTCAGAAATTCCAAAGTCAAAAGTCTCATCTACACTTGCCAGTTAAGAATCATATTAAGTTTCATTAAGTTTGGAGCATTTTGTAATTTTTGGAAATTTTTGACATTTTTGCTGGTTTACATGGTAACAGAGACCATTCCCAAAATTTAATGACAGGTGCTACATTGGTACATGGGAGGGAACATACCATTAAAATTTCAATGGATTTGACATACCATTTTAACAAAGTAAATGCCACTTTTAGGTTTTTGGATCATTTTGACCTGTTTTGCATTGTTTCCATGGTAACAGCAGACATTTTTGAAATTCCAACGCCAAATTCCAAATCTACCAATGTTGCTCATCATTACTGTGAAGTTTCATTAAATTTTGAGCATTTTGATATTTTTGAAATTTTTGGTGTAGTTCCCATGGTAACATAGTAGTTCCAGTGATTGCCAAAATCATCCAAAACCAGTATATAGTGGGCACCTACATTGTATTAAAATATCATGATTCTAAGTTTATGCATATCCAAATAATCCACCAAACTCTAAAATTTTATTTTTTCACCTCTCTTTGGTTTTCATGGTGACGGAATCCATTTTTTAGTGCCAATGTTGCACTTCAACTCGTAAGTCAGGGTTCCTTGTTATAGTGAACAACCATTAAGATTGGTGCATTAGGCTCTGAGAAAACTGCAGGACAAAATTAGACGGAAGAATAATAATATTAACAAGTAATCCTGTGTTAGGATGCTAACACAACAGTCGCCAAAACGGCCCCCAACCATTGTTCTGCTGTTTCCATGGTAACGGCAGCCATTTTGAAATTTCAAAGTCGGATATCACATCTACACGTGACAGTTTAATAAAAATTGGACCAATTTTCAAATTTAGGCATTCGTGTTTCCATGGTTATGGTGGCCATTTCGGAAATTCCAAAGTCAAATGCCACATCTACATAAGACAGTCAACATTTGTGTAAAGTTTCATTTAGTTTGAAGCATAT
Source organism: Mytilus californianus (assembly GCF_021869535.1). Taxonomy (NCBI): domain Eukaryota; kingdom Metazoa; phylum Mollusca; class Bivalvia; order Mytilida; family Mytilidae; genus Mytilus; species Mytilus californianus. Next base: position 17,489,091 of record NW_026262626.1, read on the forward strand.
TGAATTTTTTGACATTTTTGCAGTTTCCATGGTAACGGCAGCCGTTTTGAAAATTCCAAAGTCGGATGGCACATCTACACATGAGAGGTCACATTACTATCAAGTTTCATAAAGATTGGACCAAATCTAGATTTTTTGCATTTTTGTTGTTTCCAAGGCAGTGGCGGCCATTTTGGATATTCCAAAGTCAAATTCCAAATCTACATACATTCGTTAACATCTCTGTCAAATTTCATTAAATTTGAAGCATTTAAAAAAAAAAATCACATTTTTGCAGTTTCCATGGTAACGGCGGCCATTTTAAAAATTCCAAAGTCGAATTACAGCTACATTTAGTGCTACCTGTAATAATCTATCATTATATAACATAAAAAGTACATAGGAATAATTCAACACTATCACATGACTATTGTTCTAGAATGTTCCATGAAAATTTACCCCCTAAAATAATGCCAAGATGACCCCGGGCTGAAATAAAAAATGTGGAATGGATACCTGGACATCGGTCTCTTGTATTACACAAAACTTAAAGGTTCTACCAGTAGCGAATCAATAGTCGAAAAATGACCCAACCCATGTTCCGGCCTTCAAAAAGTTGACCCCCCTTTAAAAAAAAAATAGCGAATGCACCCCTAGGGATACTACCCCAACATCATACCAAATATACAGTTTCCATCATTTAAGGCTTGGAAGAAAATGGTCGGACAAATTAGGGTTAAGAAAAATTATAATAATAACTAGATTTGTAATTGCTAGCAATAACGGATGGCACCCTCGTCCCCCTATTGCCAGGATAACGGCAGCCATTTTGAAATTTCCAAAGTCAAAGAGCGTATCTACACATGCAAATTATCATTTTTATAAATTTTCATTAAGTTTGGAGCATTTTGAAATTTTTGACATTTTTGCTGTTTCCATGGTTACGGCCGCCATTTTGAAAATTCCAACTTCAAAATGAAACTCTGCTCATGCCAGTTACCATTTCTATAAAGTTTCATCCAGTTTGCAGCATTTTGATTTTTTGGGAAATTTTGGACATTTTTGCTGCATCCATGGTTACAGTGGATAATTCCAAAATTCTAAAAGCAGAAATTTTATTGCCACATGACATGTTATATATCAGTACAGTTTCATTGATTTTGGTGAAATACTCTTTAAGAAAATGCTGATTTTATGCATTTTTCAATAGGGTCAATGTTAAACTTGCCCCTAGTTTCCATGACAACAGCGGCCATTTTGGAGTATCCAAATATTGTCTTGACATCTTAGCATACTAGGTAACATTTTCATAAAGTTTCATCCAGTTGGGTCTTATAACGAAAGAGTTAGAGTTTTTGATATTTTAGCTGTTTCCATGGTAACGGCAGCCATTTTGAAAATTCCAAGTTGAAAATGCACCTCAGGCCATGCCAGTTACTATTTTAGTGAAGTTTCGTACAGTTTGGAACTTTTTGAATATTTTCGGATTTTTACTGTTTCCATGGAAACGGCAGCAATCTTGACCATTCCAAAGTCAGGTGCACAACTTCACATGCTAGTCCACATTATGGTATAGTTCCATCAACATTGGTCCATTCAATTATAAGAACTTGCGTGGACAAAATGTGTGGAAGAAGATTAAGGAAAAAAAGAATCGTAGAATAACAATACGTCACCCCAACTCCGTTGGGGTGCCATAACTAGATTTGGTATTGCGAGCAATAACGGATGGCACCCTCGTCCTCCCATTGCCAGGGTAACGGCAGCCATTTTGAAAATTCGAAAGTCAAAGAGCGCATCCACACATGCCCATTAATATTTTTGTAAAATTTCATAAAGTTTGGAGCATTTTGAAATTTTTGACATTTTTGCTGTTTCCATGGTAACGGCGGCCATCTTGAAAATGCCATACCCCGATTGCAAATCTGCACATGCTGGTTAACATTATTGTATAGTTCCATTATCATTGGTTCATAAAATTCTGAGATAAAGGCTGGACAAAAAAAGTGGAAGAAAAAAAATAATTATAACTAGGTTTGCCATGGCAAGAAATAGCGGGTGGCACCCTTCCCCTGTTGCCACTAGATTGCAGCCAGTTTAAAAATTTTAAACAGTGACTGCACATATATACTGATGTCTATACGTCTTTCGGTTATTTTTTAATACATTTAGCGGATTTACAAATTTTACGCATATTTTTTCCTTTTTTTGCATTGTTTCCATTGTAACGACAGCCATTTTGGAAATTCCAACGCTAATTGCCGTTTCCACACATGAAAGTCAACATTATTAAGAAGTTTCATTAAGTTTGAAACATTATGAAAATTTTGAAATTTTTGCTCCTGTATCCATGGTAACATAATAGTTCCAATGATTGTCAAAATCATTCAAAACCTGAATATAATGGACAACTATATTGTATAAAAATTAGATGATTTTAAGTTAAAGCATACCGAAATTATTCACAAAACCCTGAAGTTTTTGTAGCATTTTGACCATTTTGTATTGTTTCCATGGTAACAACAGCCATTTTGGAAATTCCAACTCCAAATGCCACATCTTTCAATGTTGCTCAGCGTTACTGTGAAGTTTCATTAAGTTTGGAACATTTTGATATTTTTGAAATTTTTGGTGTAGTTTCCATGGCAACATAGTAGTTCCAATGATTGCCAAAATCATCTAATTCCAGTATATTCTTGGCACACCTACATTGTATTAAAATATAATGATTCTGAGTTTAAGCATTTCCAAACAGTTTACCAAAACCAAAAGCTGGATTTTTTCACATTTGTTCCGTTTCAATGGTAACGGCAGCCATCTTGAACATTCCATGCTTCGTGCACAACTTCACATGGGGGTCCTCAATATTATAGAGTTCCATCAACATTGGTCCATTGGATTTCGAGAAATCGCGCGGACAAAATGTGTGGAAGAAAAATAATAATAACTAGATTTGCCATTGCAAGCAATAGCTGATGGCACCCTTCCCCCTTTGCCAGGCGAGCGGCATGTATTTAGAAAATTCCAAAGTCAAAGAGTGCATCTACACATGCAAATTATCATTTTTGGAAAGTTTCATTAAGTTTGGAGCATTTTGAAATTTTAGACAATTTTGCTGTTTTCATGGTTACGGCGGCCATTTTGATAATTCTAACTTCAAAATGCAACTCTGCCCATGACAGTTACCATTTCTGTAAAGTTTCATCCAGTTTGCAGCATTTTGATTTTTTGGAAATTTTGGACATTTTTCCTGTTTCCATGGTGACAGTGGATAATTCCAAAATTCTAGAAGCAGACATCTCATTGCCACATGTCATGTTATATATCAATACAGTTTCATTGACTTAGGTGAAATACTCTTTAAGAAAATGCTGATTTTATGCATTTTCCCATAGGGCCAATTTTAAACTTGCCCCCAGTTTCCATGACAACGGCGGCCATTTTGGAGTATCCAAATATTGTCTTGGCATCATGGCATACTGGGTAACATTTTCATTAAGTTTCATCCAGTTGGGTCTTATAACGGAAGAGTTAGAATTTTTGATATTTTAGCTGATTCCATGGTAAAGGTAGCTATATTGAAAATTCCGAAGTCAAACTGCAAATCAGCACATGCCATTTACCATTCCTGTGGAGTTTCTTCCAGTTTGGAACACTTTGATTTTTTTGGCATTTTTGCTGTTTCCATGGAAACGGCGCCATTTATTACCATTCCATAGCAAGGTGCACAACTTTACATGGGGGTCCTCATTATAGTAGAGTTCCATCAACATTGGTCCATTGGATTCCAAGAACTCGCGCGGACAAAATGTGTGGAAGAAAAAAAAGAAAAAAAAGAAAGGAAGAATAACAATACGTCACCCCAACTCCGTTGAGGGTGCCATAATAATTACTAGATTTGTAATTGCTAGCAATAACGGATGGCACCCTTCCCCCATTGCCAGGGTAACGGCAGCCATTTTGAAAATTCTAAACTCAAAGAGTGCATCTACACATGTCAATTAACATTTTTGTAAAGTTTGATAAAGTTTGAAGCATTTTGAAAATTTTGACATTTTTGCTGTTTCCATGGTAACGGCAGCCATTTTGAAAATTCCAAAGTCAAACTGCAAATCAGCACATGCCAGTTAACATTCCTGTGGAGTTTCTTCCAGTTTGGAAGACTTTGATTTTTTTCGCATTTTTGCTGTTTCCATGGAAACGGCGGCCATCTTTTATTATTCCATAGCAAGGTGCACAACTATTCATGGGGGTCCTCATTATAGTAGAGTTCCATCAACATTGGTCCATTGGATTCCAAGAACTCACGCGGACAAAATGCGTGGAAAAAAAATAATAAAAATAATAATAACTAGATTTGCCATTGCAAGCAATAGCGGATGGCACCCTTCCCCCATTGCCAGGTGAGCGGCAGCCATTTAGCAAATTCCAATGTCAAAGAGTGCATCTACACATGCAAATTATCATTTTTGTAAAGTTTCATTAAGTTTGGAGCATTTTGAAATTTGAACTTTTTTGCTGTTTCCATAGTTACGGCAGTCATTTTGAAAATTCCAACTTCAAAATGCAACTCTGCCCATGCCATTGACCATTTCTGTAAAGTTTCATCCAGTTTGCAGCATTTTGATTTTTTTGAAATTTTGAACATTTTTGCTGTTTCAATGGTTACAGTGGATAATTCCAAAATTCTAAAAGCAGACATCTCATTGCCACATGTCATGTTATGTATCAATACAGTTTCATAGACTTTGGTCAAATACTCTTTAACAAAATGCTGATTTTATGCATTTTCCTATAGGGTCAATGTAAAACTTGCCCCCAGTTTCCATGACAACGGCGGCCATTTTGGACTATCCAAATATTGACTTGACATCTTAGCATACTGTGTAACATTTTCATAAAGTTTCATCCAGTTGGGGCTTATAACGAAAGAGTTAAAATTTTTGATATTTTAGCTGTTTCCATGGTAACGGCAGCCATTTTGAAAATTCCGAAGTCAAACTGCAAATCAGTACATGCCAATTACCATTCCTGTGGAGTTTCATTCATTTTGGAAGACTTTGATTTTTTTCGCATTTTTGCTGTTTCCATGGAAACGGCGGCCATGTGATACCATTCCATGGCAAGGTGCACAACTTCACATGGGGTTCCTCATTGTAGTTGAGTTCCATAAACATTGGTTCGTTCAGTTCTGAGAACTCGCGCGGACAAAATGTGTGGAAGAAAAATAAGAAAAAAAAAGAAACGTAGAATAACAGTATGTCACCCCAACTCCGTTGAGGGTGCCATAAATAGATTTGGTAACGGCAGCCATTTTTGAAATTCCAATGCCAAATACCACATTTACAAATGGTGCTCATCATTACTGTGAAAATTCATCAAGTTTTAAGCATTTTGAAATTTTTGATTTTTTTGCTGCAGTTTCCATGGCAACATAGTAGTTCATTGTCCGATCATTGTCAAAATCATCCAAAACCTATATATAGTGGACAACTACATTGTATTAAAATTTGATGATTTTAAGTTTAAGCATACCCCAATAAATCATAAAACCCTAAATTTTTATTTTTTCACCTTTTTTCTGTTTCTATGGTAACGGCGGCCATCTAAAAAATTCCAAAGGTGTCGTGCATAACTAAAGGTGGTCCTCATTGTGGTACCCATTCAATAGAATTGGTCCATTAATCTATGAGAAAACGGGCGGACAAAAAAAGGTGGAATAATAATAATAATGATAAAAAAGAAACGGAGGAAAAGCAATATGTCACCCGACATTGTCGTACGGTTGACATAATAACTAGATTTGCCATTGCCAGCAATAGCGGATGGCACCCTTCCCACATTGCCACTAAACTACAGCCATTTTGAAAATTTAAAACAGTCTTTACACATAAATACATTACAACATATTTGTTTGTAAATTTTTAGAAAGTTTTCAGCATTTCTCAATTTTTCACATTTTAGCAGTTTCCATGGCAACAGCGGCCATTTTGGAAATTCCAAAGTCGGATGGCACATCTACACATGACAGGTGACGTTACTGTAAAGTTTCATAAAGATTGGACCATATCTAGATTTTTCGGATTTTTGTTGTTTCCATGGCAACGGCGGCCATTTTGGAAATTCCAAAGTCAAATTCCAAATCTACATACACTCGTTAACATCTCTGTAAAATTTCCTTAAATTTGAAGCATTTAAAAAAAATTTCACATTTTTGCAGTTGTCTTGTCTTGTATAAAATGGAATTTTAGCTGTTTCCATAGTTACGGCAGCCATTTTGAAAATTCCAAAGTCAAACTGCAAATCAGCACATGCCAATTACCATTCCTGTGGAGTTTTCTTCCAGTTTGGAACACTTTGATTTTTTCGCATTTTTGCTGTTTCCATGGAAACGGCGGCAATCTTTTACCATTCCATAGCAAGGTGCACAACTTTACATTGGGGTCCTTATCATAGTAGAGTTCCATCAACATTGGTCCGTTTAATTCTGAGAACTAGCGCGGACAAAAAGTGTGGAAGAAAAATAATAAAAACAAGTAATCCTGTGTTAGGATGCTAACACAAAAGTCGCCAAAACGGCCCCAACCATTGTTCTGCTGTTTCCATGGTAACGGCAGCCATTTTGATATTTCAAAGTCGGACATCACATCTACACGTGACAGGTCACATTACTTACAAGTTTCATAAAAATTAAACCAATTTTCAAATTTAGGCATTCGTGTTTTCATGGTGACGGTGGCCATTTTGGAAATTCTAAAGTCAAATGCCACATCTGCATAAGACAGTCAACATTTGTGTAAAGTTTCATTAAGTTTGAAGCATTCTGATTTTTTTTAAATTTTGGACAATTTTGCTGTTTCCATGGTTACAGTGGATAATTCCAAAATTCTAAAAGCAGACATCTCATTGTCATGTCATGTTATATATCAATACAGTTTCACTTACTTTGATGAAATACTCTTTAAGAAAATGCTGAGTTTATGCATTTTCACATAAGGTCAATGTAAAACTTGCCCCCAGTTTCCATGACAACGGCGGCCATTTTGGACTATCCAAATATTGACTTGACATCTTAGCATACATACTGTGTAACATTTTTATAAAGTTTCATCCAGTTGGGTCTTATAACGAAAGAGTTAGAATTTTTGATATTTTAGCTGTTTCCATGGTAACAGCAGCCATTTTGAAATTCCAAAGTCAAACTGCAAATCAGCACATGCCAATTACCATTCCTGTTGAGTTTCTTCCAGTTTGGAACACTTTGATTTTTTTCGCATTTTTGCTGTTTCCATGGAAACGGCGGCAATCTTTTACCATTCCATAGCAAGGTGCACAACTTTACATGGGGGTCCTCATCATAGTAGAGTTCCATCAACATTGGTCCGTCCAATTCTGAGAACTAGCGCGGACAAAAAGTGTGGAAGAAAAATAATAAAAACAAGTAATCCTGTGTTAGGATACTAACACAAAAGTCGCCAAAACGGCCCCAGCCATTGTTCTGCTGTTTCCATTTAACGGCAGCCATTTTGATATTTCAAAGTCGGACATCACATCTACACGTGACAGATCACATTACTTACAAGTTTCATAAAAATTGGACCAATTTTCAAATTTAGGCATTCGTGTTTCCATGGTTACGGTGGCCATTTTGGAAATTCTAAAGTCAAATGCCACATCTACATAAGACAGTCAACATTTTTGTAAAGTTTCATTAAGTTTGAAACAATTTGAATTTTTTGACATTTTTGCAGTTTCCATGGTAACGGCAGCCATTTTAAAAATTCCAAAGTCGGATGGCACATCTACACATGACAGGTCACATTACTGTCAAGTTTCATAAAGATTGGACCAAATCTAGATTTTTCGCATTTTTGTTGTTTTCATGGCAACGGCGGCCATTTTTGAAATTCCAAAGTCAAATTCCAAATCTACATACACTCGTTAACATCTCTGTCAAATTTCATTAAATTTCAAGCATTTAAAAAAAAAAATCACATTTTTGCAGTTTCCATGGTAACGGCGGCCATTTTAAAAATTCCAAAGTCGAATTACAGCTACATATAGTGCTACCTGTAATAATCTATCATTATATAACATAAAAAGTACATAGGAATAATTCAACACTATCACATGACTATTGTTCTAGAATGTTCCATGAAAATTTACCCCCTAAAATAATGCCAAAATGACCCCGGGCTGAAATAAAAAATGTGGAATGGACACTTGGACATCGGTCTTTTGTATTACACAAAACTTAAAGGTTCTACCAGTAGCGAATCAATAGTCGAAAAATGACCCCACCCATGTTCCGGCCCCCAAATAGTGCCAAGTTGACCCCCATTTGAAATAAAATATAGCGAATGCACACCCAGGGATACTACCCCATCATCATACCAAATATAAAGTTTCCATCATTTAAGGCTTGGAATAAAATGGTCGGACAAATTAGGGTTAAGAATAATAATAATAATAATAATAATAATAATAATAAGAAACGGGACAAAAACATAAAGTCCCCGAAACTCCGTTTTGGAGACTTAACTAGATTTGCCTTTGCAAGCAATAGTGGATGTCACCCTTCCCCCCATTGCCACTAAGTGGCAGCCATTTTAAATTTTTTTAACAGTGAATGCACATATATGCATGGCAATACATCTTTCTGTAAATTATCAGAACATTTTGAGCATTTTGAAATTTTCACATTTTTGCTGTTTCCATGGCAACGGCGAACATTTTGAAAATTCCAAAGTCAAAAGCCTAATTTATACATGCCAGTTAGCATTATTATAAAGTTATATTAAGTTTGGTGCATTTTGAAATTTTTGACATTTTTGCTGGTTTCCATGGTAACAAAGACCATTCCCAAAATTGTGATGACAGATGCCACATTGGTACATGGGAGGGAACATACCATCAAAGTTTCAATGGATTTGACCTTCCATTTTAAGAGAGAAAATGCTACTTCAAGGTTTTTCCCATAGGGTTATAATGGGAAACCTTTACCCAGTTTCCATGGCAATACAGTAGTGATTCTCAAAATCATCAAAAACCTGTATATAGTGGATACCTATGTTGTATAAAAATTTGATGATTTTTAGTTCAGGCATTCTCAAATTAGTCATCAAAAACAAAAAAAAATATTTGTCACGTTTTTGATGTTTCCATGGAAACGGCGGCCATTTAAAAGTTCGAAAGTTTCATTGCAACTCCACTGATGGTGGTCCTTATTATGCTCAACAATCATTAAGATTGGTTCCATTGCCTCCGAGAAAACTGCCGGACAAAATTAGATGGAAGAAAACTAATAATAATAGGGAAAAAGAAACAGAGGAAAAGCAATATGTCACCAAACATTGTCGATCGGGTGACATAATAAGAAAAAAAAGAAACGTAGAATAATAATATGTCACCCCAACTCCGTTGAGGGTGCCATACCTATATTTGCCATTAGAAGCAATAGCGGATGGCACCCATCCCATATTGTTATAAAACTGCAGCCATTTTGAAAATTTTAAACATTCATTGCACATAAATACATCATAACACATCAGTCTGTAAATTTTCAGAAAGTTTGGAGTATTTTTCAATATTTCTCATTTTGCAGTTTCCATGGCAACGGCGGCCATTTTGGAAATTCCAAGTTCAAACATCTCATCTTTATTTACCAATCAACAATTATTTTAAGTTTGATCAAGTTTGAAGCATTGTGAAATTTTTGGACATTTTTGCTGTTCCCATGGTCACGGTGTCCATTTCGATAATTTTCCAACAACAGCTGCAACATTGACTTATGCTGTGTTATATATTCATGAAGTTTTATTGTGTTTGATAGAATATTTTTTTAAGAAAATGCTGCTTTAATGTTTTTTCCCATAGGGTCAATGTTAAACTTTTCTCCTGTTTCCATGGTAATGGCAGCCATTTTGGAATTTCTAAGTTTTGATGGTACGTCAGGGCACCACTGGCAACATTTACATAAAGTTTCAATAAGATGGCTCTAATAGCAAAAGATTTAGAAATTTGATTTTTTTTTACTATTTTGCTGTTTCCATGGTAACGGCGGCCATTTTGAACCATTTCAATTTCTCTTGCGCAACTTCACTAGTGGTCCACAATATGATATAGTTCCATCAACATTGGTCCATTCAATTCCGAGAAATAGCTCGGACAAAAAGTGTGGAAGAATGAAAATAATAATAACTAGATTTGCCATTGCAAGCAATAGCGGATGGCACCCTTCCCCCATTGCGAGGCGAGCGGCAGACATTTAGAAAATTCCAAAGTCAAAGAGTGCATTTACACATGCAAAAATATTATTTTTGTTAAGTTTCATTTAGTTTGGAGCATTTTGAAATTTTGGACATTTTTGCTGTTTCCATGGTTACGGCAGCCATTTTGAAAATTCCAACTTCAAAATGCAACTCAGCCAATGCCAGTTACTATTTCTGTAAAGTTTCACCCAGTTTGCAGCATTTTGATTTTTTTTTGAAATTTTGGACATTTTTGGTGCATCCATGGTTACAGTGGATAATTCCAAAATTCTAAAAGCAGACATCTCATTGCCACATGTCATGTTATATATCAGTACAGTTTCATTGACTTTGGTGAAATACTCTTTAAGAAAATGCTGATTTAATGCATCTTCCCAAAGGGTCAATGTAAAACTTGCCACCAGTTTCCATGACAACGGCGGCCATTTGGAATATCCAAATATTGTCTTGACATCTTGGCATACTGGGTGACATTTTCATAAAGTTACATCCAGTTGGGTCTTATAACGAAAGAGTTAGATTTTTTGATATTTCAGCTGTTTCCATGGTAACGGCAGCCATTTTGAAAATTCCGAAGTCAAACTGCAAATCAGCACATGCCAGATACCATTCCTGTGGAGTTTCTTTCAGTTTGGAACACTTTGATATTTTTCGCAGTTTTGCTGTTTCCATGGAAACGGTGGCCATTTTTTTACCATTCCATAGCAAGGTGCACAACTTTACATGGGGGTCCTCATTATAGTAGAGTTCCATCAACATTGGTCCATTGGATTCCAAGAACTCGCACGGACAAAATGTGTGGAAGAAAAATAAGAAAAAAAAGAAACGTAGAATAACAGTATGTCATCCCAACTCCGTTGAGGGTGCCATAATAATAAAAAGAAAAAAAAAAGAAACGTAGAATAACAATATGTCACCCCAACTCCGTTGAGGGTGCCATAATAACTAGATTTGTAATTGCTAGCAATAACGGATGGCACCCTTCCCCCATTGCCAGGGTAACGGCAGCCATTTTGAAAATTCCAAAGTCAAAGAGAACATCTACACATGCCAATTAACATTTCTGTAAAGATTCATTAAGTTTTGAGCACTTTGAAATTTTGGACATTTTTGCTGTTTCCATGGTCACGGCGGACATTTTGAAAATTCCAAAGTCGAATTACAGCTACATATGGTGCTACCTGTAATAATTTATCATTATATAACATAAAAAGTGCATAGGAATAATTCAACACTATCACATGACTAATCACATGACTATTGTTCTAGAATGTTCCATGAAAAGTGACCCCCTAAAATAATGCCAAGATGACCCCGGGCTGAAATAAAAAAATGTGGAATGGACTCCTGGACATCGGTCTCTTGTATTACACAAAACTTAAAGGTTCTACCAGTAGCGAATCAATAGTCGAAAAATGACCCCACCCATGTTCCGGCCCCCAAATAGTGCCAAGTTGACCCCCATTTGAAATAAAAAATAGTGAATGCACCCCTAGGGATACTACCCCAACATCATACCAAATATAAAGTTTCCATCATTTAAGGCTTGGAATAAAATGGTCGGCGAATTAGGGTTAAGAATAATAATAATAACTAGATTTGCCATTGCAAGCAATAGCGGATGGCACCCTTCCCCCATTGCCACGCGAGCGGCATCCATTTAGAAAATTCTAAAGTCAAAGAGTGCATCTACACATGCAAATTATCATTTTTGTAAAGTTTCATAAAGTTAGGAGCATTTTGAAATTTTGGACATTTTTGCTGTTTCCATGGTTAAGGCGGCCATTTTGAAAATTCCAACTTCAAAATGCAACTCTGCCTATGCCAGTTACCATTTCTGTAAAGTTTCATCCAGTTTGCATCATTTTGATTTTTTTGGAAATTTTGGACATTTTTGCTATTTCCATGGTTAGAGTGGATTATTCTAAATTCTAGAAGCAGACATCTCATATCCATATGTCATGTTATATATCAATACAGCTTAATTGACTTTGGTGAAATAATCTTTAAGAAAATGCTGATTTTATGCATTTTCCCATAGGGTCAATGTAAAACTTGCCCCATGTTTCCATGACAACAGCGGCCATTTTGGACTATCCAAATGTTGTCTTGACATCTTAGCATACTGTGTAACATTTTCATAAAGTTTCATCCAATTGGGTCTTATAACGAAAGAGTTAGAATTTTTGATATTTTAACTGTTTCCATGGTAACGGCAGCCATTTTGAAAATTCCAAAGTCAAACTGCAAATCAGCACATGCCAGTTAACATTTCTGTGGAGTTTCTTCCAATTTGGAACACTTTGATTTTTTTCGCAGTTTTGCTGTTTCCATGGAAACGGCGGCCATTTTTTACCATTCCATAGCAAGGTGTACAACTTAACATGGGGGTCCTCATTATAGTAGAGTTCCATCAACATTGGTCCATTGGATTCCAAGAACTCGCGCGGACAAAATATGTGGAAGAAAAATAAGAAAAAAAAAGAAACGTAGAATTACAGTATGTCACCCCAACTCCGTTGAGGGTGCCATAATAACTAGAATTGCCATTGCAAGCAATAGCGGATGTCACCCTGGTCTGCCAATTGCCACTAAACAGCAGCCATTTCGAAATTTTCCATCAGTGAATGCAGATTTATGCATGACAACAGATCTATCTGTTTTCAATTCCAATGAATTTGGAGCATTTTGATATTTTTTGTATTTTTGCTGTTTCCATGGTTACGGCCGCCATTTCTAAAAATTCCAAAGTCAAACTCCTGCTGCATATTGTTTTCCCTATAATAATACACCATCATATTACATTTAATGTCTGTAGACCTATTTTAACACTAATGTTCTGGAATGTTCCATGAAAAATTCACCCCCCTCAAATTATGCCAAGGAGACCCCCCAGTTGAAATAAAAATGTTCCATGTTGAAGTGTGCATGAGCCTCTTAATATCATAGAAGTTTCATATAAATTGGAACACATTTCTATTTTTCACATTTTTGCTGTTTCCATGGCAATGGCAGCCATTTTTTTTATTCCAAAGTCAGGTGCACAACTACACATGGTGGTTAACATTATGGTATAGTTCCATCATAATTGGTCCATTCAATTCCGAGAACTAAGCTGGACAAAAAGTGTGGAATAAGAATTATAAAAAAAAGATTCGAACAATAACAATATGTCACCCGACCTCCGTCAGGGTGACATAACTAGGTTTGCCATTGCAAGCAATAGCGAATGGCACCCTTCCCTCATTGCCAGGTGAGCGGCAGCCATTTAGCAAATTCCAAAGTCAAAGAGTGCATCTACACATGCAAATTATCCTTTTTGTGAAGTTTCATTAAGTTTGGAGTATTTTGAAAATTTTGACATTTTTGCTGTTTCCATGGTTACGGCGGCCATTTTGAACCATTCCAATGTCTCTTGCACAACTTCACATGGCGGTTCATATTATGGTATAGTTCCTTCAACATGGGTCTGACCAATCCCAAGAAATAGCATGGACAAAATGTGTGGAAGAATAAAAATAATAACTAGATTTGTAATTGCTAGCAATAACGGATGGCACCCTTCCCCCATTGCCAGGTGAGCGGCAGCCATTTTGAAAATTCAAATGTCCAAGAGCGCATATACAGATGTCTATTTACATTGTTGTAAAGTTTCGTCAATTTTGGAGCATTTTGAAATTTTTGAAATTTTTGCTATTTCCATGGTAACGGGTACAATTTCCAAAATTTCAAAAAAAAGTGTCACTTTGGGACATGCCATGTTACATATTCATTAAGTTTTATAAGGTTTGATCTAACATTCTGGCAGGAAATGCAGCTTCAATGTGTTTTCCCATAGGGTCAATGTTAAACTTTCGCCCTGTTTCCATGACAATGGCGGCCATTTTGGAATTTCGTAATATTGTCACAACATCTAGGCATACCAAGGAACATTACCATAAAGTTTCATCCAGCTAGGTCTTATAATGAAAGATTTAAAATTTTGAAAATTTTTTACTGTTTTGCTGTTTCCATGGAAACGGCGGCCATATTAAAAAATTCCAGAGTCAGATGCACAACTTCACATGGGGGTCCTCATAATAGTATAGTTCCATTAACATTGTATCACTCAATTCTGAGAAACAGCGTGGACAAAATGTGTGGAAGAATAATAAAAATGATAAGAAAAAAAAAGAAACGTAGAATTACAGTATGTCACCCCAACTCCGTTGAGGGTGCCATAATAACTAGAATTGCCATTGCAAGCAATAGCGGATGTCACCCTGGTCTGCCAATTGCCACTAAACAGCAGCCATTTCGAAATTTTCCATCAGTGAATGCAGATTTATGCATGACAACAGATCTATCTGTTTTAAATTCCAATGAATTTGGAGCATTTTGATATTTTTTGTATTTTTGCTGTTTCCATGGTAACGGCCGCCATTTAAAAAATTCCAAAGTCAATCTACTGCTGCATATTGTTTTCCCCATAATAATATACCATCATATTACATTTAATGTCTGTAGACCTATTTTAACACTAATGTTCTGGAATGTTCCATGAAAAATTCACTCCTCTCAAATTATGCCAAGGAGACCCCCCAGTTGAGATAAAAATGTTCCATGTTGAAGTGTGCATGAGTCTCTTAATATCATAGAAGTTTCATATAAATTGGAACACATTTCTATTTCTCACATTTTTGCTGTTTCCATGGCAATGGCAGCCATTTTTTTTATTCCAAAGTCATGTGCACCACTACACATGGTGGTTAACATTATGGTATAGTTCCATCACAAGTGGTCCATTCAATTCCGAGAACTAAGCTGGACAAAAAGTGTAGAATAAGAATAATAAAAAAAAAAGAATCGAACAATAACAATATGTCACCCGACATCCGTCAGAGTGACATAACTAGATTTGCCATTGCAAGCAATAGCGGATGGCACCCTTCCCTCATTACCAGGTGAGCGGCAGCCATTTAGCAAATTCCAAAGTCAAAGAGTGCATCTACACCTGCAAATTATCCTTTTTGTAAAGTTTCATTAAGTTGGAGCATTTTGAAATTTTTGACATTTTTGCTGTTTCCATGGTTACGGCGGCCATTTTGAAAATTCCAACTTCAAAATGCAACTCTGCCTATGCCAGTTACCATTTCTGTAAAGTTTCATCCAGTTTGCAGCATTTTGATTTTTTTTGAAATTTTGGACATGTATGCTGCAGCCATGGTTACAGTGGATAATTCCAAAATTCATGTCATGTTTTATATCAATACAGTTTCATTGACTTTGGTGAAATACTCTTTAAGAAAATGCTGATTCTATGCATTTTCCCAAAGGGTCAATGTTTAACTTGCCCCCAGTTTCCATGACAACGGCGGCCATTTTGGAGTATCCAAATATTGTCTTGGCATCTTGGCATACTGGGTAACATTTTCATTAAGTTTCATCCAGTTAGGTCTTATAACGGAAGAGTTAGAAGTTTTGATATTTTAGCTGTGCTCATGGTAACGGCAGCCATATTGAAAATTCCGAAGTCAAACTGCAAATCAGCACATGCCAGTAACCATTTCTGTGGAGTTTCTTCCAGTTTGGAACACTTTGGTTTTTTTTGGCATTTTTGCTGTTTCAATGGTTACAGTGGATAATTCCAAAATTCTAAAAGCAGACATCTCATTGCCACATGTCATGTTATATATCATTACAGTTTCATTGACTTTGGTCAATTACTCTTTAAGAAAATGCTGATTTTATGCATTTTCCTATAGGGTCAATGTAAAACTTGCCCCCAGTTTCCATGACAACGGCGCCCATTTTGGACTATTCAAATATTATCTTGACATCTTAGCATACTGGGTAACTTTTTCATAACATTTCATCCAGTTGGGTCTTATAACGAAATAGTTAGAATTTTTTATATTTTAGCTGTTTCCATGGTAACGGCAGCCATTTTGAAAATTTCAAAGTCAAACTGCAAATCAGCACATGCCAGTTACCATTTCTGTGGAGTTTCTTCCAGTTTGGAACACTTTGATTTTTTTTGGCATTTTTGCCGTTTCAATGGAAACGGCGGCCATTTTTTTTCACCATTCCATAGCAAGGTGCACAACTTTACATGCGGGTCCTCATTAAAGTAGAGTTCCATGAACATTGGTCCCTTGGATTCCAAGAACTCGCGCGAACAAAATTTGTGCAAGAAAAATAATAAGAAAAAAAAGAAACGTAGACTAACAGTATGTCACCCCAACTCCGTTGAGGGTGCCATAACTAGATTTGTAATTGCTATCAATAACGGATGGCACCCTTTCCCCATTGCCAGGCGAGCGGCAGCCATTTTGAAAATTCCAAAGTCAAAGAGCGCATCTACAGATGTCTATTAACATTGTTGTAAAGTTTCATAAAGTTTAGAGCATTTTGAAATTTTAGAAACTTTTGCTGTTTCTATGGTAACGGTTACCATTTCCAAAATTCCAAAGACAGGTGCCACTTGAGGACCTGCCATGTTACATATCCATAAAGTTTTATTAGATTTGATCTTATATTCTTGCAGGAAATGCAGCTTTAATGTGTATTCCCATAGGGTCAATGTTAAACTTTCGCCTTGTTTCCATGACAATGGCGGCCATTTTGGAACTTCTTAATATTGCATGCACATCTGGGCATATCAGGTAACACTTCCATAAAGTTTCATCCACTTGGGTCTTATAATGAAAGATTTAGAATTTTGAAATTTTTTCACATTTTGTCAGTTAACATGACAACGGCCGCCATCTTGAATATGCCATATCCTGTTTGCAAATCTTCACATGCTGGGTAACATTATTGTATAGTTCCATGACCATTGGTTCATACAGTTCCAAGATATAAGCTGGACAAAAAAAGTGGAAGAAAAATAATAAAAACTAGATTTGCCATTGCAAGCAATAGCGGATGGCACCCTCCCCCATTGCCAGGCGAGCGGCAGCCATTTAAAATTTTTTAAAGTCAAAGAGGGCATCTACACATGCAAATTATCATTTTTGTAAAGTTTCATTAAGTTTGGAGCATTTTGAAATTTTGAACTTTTTTCCTGTTTCCATGGTTACGGCAGCCATTTTGAAAATTCCAACTTCAAAATGCAACTCTGCCCATGCCAGTTACCATTTCTGTAAAGTTTCATCCAGTTTGCAGCATTTTGATATTTTTTGAAATTTTGAACATTTTTGCTGTTTCCATGGTTACAGTGGATAATTCCAAAATTCTAAAAGCAGACATCTCATTGCCACATGTCATGTTATATATCATTACAGTTTCATTGACTTTGGTCAATTACTCTTTAAGAAAATGCTGATTTTATGCATTTTCCTATAGGGTCAATGTAAAACTTGCCCCCAGTTTCCATGACAACGGCGCCTATTTTGGACTATTCAAATATTATCTTGACATCTCAGCATACTGGGTAACTTTTTCATAACATTTCATCCAGTTGGGTCTTATAACGAAATAGTTAGAATTTTTTATATTTTAGCTGTTTCCATGGTAACGGCAGCCATTTTGAAAATTCCAAAGTCAAACTGCAAATCAGCACATGCCAGTTACCATTTCTGTGGAGTTTCTTCCAGTTTGGAACACTTTGATTTTTTTCGCATTGATGCTGTTTCCATGGAAACGGCGGCCATTTTTTACCATTCCATAGCAAGGTGCACAACTTTACATGGGGGTCCTCATTATAGTAGAGTTCCATCAACATTGGTCCATCGGATTCTAAGAACTCGCGCGGACAAAATGTGTTGAAAAAAAATAAGAAAAAAAAGAAACGTAGAATAACAATTCGTCACCCCAACTCCGTTGAGGGTGCCATAACTAGATTTGCCATTGCAAGCAAAAGCGGATGGTACCCTTCCCACATTGCCACTAAACTGCAGCCATTTTGAAAATTTGAAACAGTATTCACACAAAAATACAATACAACATATTTGTTTGTAAATTTTTTAGAAAGTTTTGTGCATTTTTCAATTTTTCTAATTTTTGCAGTTTCCTTGGCAACGGCGGCCATTTTGGAAATTCCAAAGTGCAAAGTCTTATCTTTACTTTCCTTTTACCATTTATATTGAGTTTCATTAAGTTTGGAGCATTTTGAGATTTTTGGACATTTTTGATGTTTCCATGGTAACGGTGTCGATTTCGAAAATTCCAACAACAGTTTCAACATTGACTAATATGCCATGTTATATATTCATGAAATTTGTTTCAGTTTGATCTTATATTTCATAAGAAAATGCTGCTTTGATGTTTTTCCCTTAGGATCAATGTTAAACTTTTCTCCAGTTTCCATGGCAATGGCAGCCATTTTGAAAATTCCAAATACTGTTGGTACTTCAGGGCACCACTGCCAACATTTACATAAACTTTCAAGAGGTTGCCTCTTATAACGAAAAATTTAGGATTTTATTTTTTTGTTTACATTTTTGCAGATTCCATGGTAACGGCGGCCATTTTGAACCATTCCAATGTCTCTTGCACAACTTCACATGGCGGTTCATATTATGGTATAGTTCCATCAACATGGGTCTGACCAATCCCGAGAAATAGCATGGACAAAATGTGTGGAAGAATAAAAATAATAAAAAGAAAAAAAAGAAACGAACAATAACAATATGTCACCCCTACTCCGTTATGGGTGCCATAATAAGAAAAAAAGAAACGTAGAATAACAATATGTCACCCCAACTCCGTTGAGGGTGCCATAATAATAAGAAAAAAAGAAACGTAGAATAACAATATGTCACCCCAACTCCGTTGAGGGTGCCATAATAATAATAAAAAGAAAAAAAGAAGAAACGAACAATAACAATATGTCATCCCAACTCCGTTGAGGGTGTCATAATAATAATAATAATAAGAAACGGGACAAAAACATTAAGTCCCCAAAACTCCGTTTTGGCGACTTAACTAGATTTGTAATTGCTAGCAATAACGGATGGCACCCTTCCCCCATTGCCAGGCGATCGGCAGCCATATCGAAAATTCCAAAGTCAAAGAGTGCACTACACATGCAATTTATCAGTTTTGTAAAGTTTCATTAAGTTTTGAGGATTTTGAAATTTAGAAATTTTTGCTGTTTCCATCGTAACGGCGGCCATTTTGGAAATTCCAAAGTGGAACGTCTTATCTACATATGCCATTTATCATTACTGTGAATTTTTCAGAAAGTTTTGAGCATTTCAAATTTTTTGAAATTTTTGATGTTTCCATGGTACCCATAGATATTTCCAAAATCCCAAAGCAGACACCACATTGGCAAATGTCATGTTACATATCAATACAGTTTCATTGATCTCTATGTAATATTCTTTAAGAAAATGCAGCTTTTATGTATTTTTCCATAGTCTCAATGTTAAACTTTCGCCCTGTTTCCATGACAATGGCGGCCATTTTGGAACTTCTTAATATTACATGCACATCTAGGCATATCAGGTAACACTTCCATAAAGTTTCATCCATTTGGGTCTTATAATGAAGGATTTAGAATTTTTAAAATTTTTCACATTTTTGCAGTTTCCATGGAAACGGTCGCCATCTTAAACCATTCCATGCTTCGTGCACAACTTCACATGGGGGTCCTTAATATAGTTGAGTTCCATCAACATTGGTCCATTGGATTTCGAGAAATTGCGTGGACAAAATGTGTGGAAGAAAAATGATAACTAGATTTAATATTGCAAGCAATAGCGGATGTCACCCTTCCCCATTGTCACTAGATTGCAGCCAGTTTTAAAATTTTAAACAGTGAATTCACATATATACTGATGGCTATACATCTTTCTGTAATTTTTTAGAACATTTAGTGGATTTACAAATTTTACGCATAATTTTTCCTTTTTTGCCTTGTTTCCATGGTAACGGCAGCCATTTTTGGAAATTCCAACGCCAATTGCTGCTTCCACACATGACAGTCAACATTATTGTGAAGTTTTATTAAGTTTGAAGCATTCTGAAATTTTTGAAATTTTTGCTCCTGTATCCATGGTGACATAGTAGTTCCAATGATTGTCAAAATCATTGAAAACCTGTATATAATGGACAACTATATTGTATAAAAATTTGATGATTTTAAGTTAAAGCATACCAAAATTATTCACCAAACCCTGAAGTTTTTGGAGCATTTTGACCTTTTTGCATTGTTTCCATGGTAACAGCAGACATTTTGGAAATTCCAACGCCAAATTCCACATCTACCAATGTTGCTCATCATTACTGTGAAGTTTCAAAAAATTTTGAGCATTTTGATATTTTTGAAATTTTGGATGTAGTTTCCATGGCAACATAGTAGTTCCAATGATTGCCAAAATCATCCAAAACCAGGACATAGTAGGCACCTACATAGTATTAAAATATAATGATTCTAAGTTTAAGCATCTCCAAATAATTCACCAAAACCAAAAACTGGATTTTTTCACATTTGTTCCGTTTCCATGGTAACGGCAGCCATTTTTAATGTTCTTAAGACCTACTGCAACCCGAAATTTTGTGTTCCTCATTATAGTTAACTATCATCAAGATTGGTTCCATTGGCTCCAAAAAAAAACTGCAGGACAAAAATAGGTGGAAGAATAATAATAATAACTAGATTTGTAATTGCTAGCAATAACGGATGGCACCCTTCCCCCATTGCCAGGCGAGCGGCAGTCATTTAGAAATTCCGAAGTCAAAGAGTGCTTTTACACATGCAAATTATCATTTTTGTAAAGTTTCATTAAGTTTGGAGCATTTTGAACTTTTTGACATTTTTGCTGTTTCCATGGTTACAGCGGCCATTTTGAAAATTCCAACTTCAAAATGCAACTCTACACATGCCAGTTACTATTTCTGTAACGTTTCATCCAGTTTGCAGCATTTTCATTGTTTTTGGAAATTTTTGACATTTTTGCTGTTTCCATGGTTACAGTGAATGATTCCAAAATTCTAAAAGCAGACATCTCATTGCCTCATATCATGTTATATATCAATACAGTTTCATTGACTTTGGTGAAATACTCTTCAAGAAAATGCTGATTTTATGCATTTTCACATAGGGTCAATGTAAAACTTGCCCCATGTTTCCATGACAACGGCGGCCATTTTGGACTATCCAAATATTGTCTTGACATCTTAGCATACTGGGTAACATTTTTAAAAAGTTTCATCCAGTTGGTTCTTATAATGAAAGAGTTAAAGTTTTTGATATTTTAGCTGTTTCCATGGTAACGGCAGCCATTTTGAAAATTCCAAAGTCAAACTGCAAATCAGCACATGCCAGTTACCATTCCTGTGGAGTTTCTTCCAGTTTGGAACACTTTGATTTTTTTCGCATTGATGCTGTTTCCATGGAAACGGCGGCCATTTTTTACTATTCCATAGCAAGGTGCACAACTTTACATGGGGGTCCTCATTATAGTAGAGTTCCATCAACATTGGTTAATTGGATTCCAAGAACTCGAGGGAAAAAATGTGTGGAAGAAAAATAAGAAAAAAAAGAAACGAAGAATAACAGTATGTCACCCCAACTCCGTTGAGGGTGCCATAAAAAGAAACGTAGAATAATAACACGTCACCCCAACTCCGTTGAGGGTGCCATAACTAGTAATCCTTTTGTTAGGATGCTAACACAAAAATCGCCAAAACGGACCCCCAATCATTTTTCTGCGGTATCCATGGTAACGGCAGCCATTTTGGAAAGTTAAATAGCACATCATCATATGCCAGTTTACATTTGTGTAAAGTTTCAATCAGTTTGATGCATTTAAAAAAAAGTCACATTTTTTGCAGTTTCCATGGTAACGGCGGTCATTTTGGAAATTTCAGAGTCAAATACTACTTCTACATATGCCAGTTAACATTTGTGTAAAGTTTGTTTAAGTTTGAAGCATTTAAATTTTTTCACATTTTTGCAGTTTCCATGGTAACGGCGGCCATTTTGGAAATTCTAAAGTCAAATGCCACATCTATATATGCTTATCAACATTTGTGTAAAGTTTCATAAAGATTAAAGCATTTTGAGATCTTTCACATTTTTGCAGTTTCCATGGTAACGGCGGCCATTTTAAAAATTCCAAAGTCAAACAGCTGTTGCATATGGTGCTACCCATAATAATATACCATCATATAACATTTTATGTCTCTAGAATTAATTCAACACTTATGTTCTAGAATGTTCCATGAACATTTACCCCCTCAAATTATGCCAAGGAGACCCCCAACTGAAATAAAAAATGTTCCATGTTGAGGTGGACATGTGTCTCTAAATATTCATAGAAGTAACCATAATTCTATCTACTCTGCATAGAGCAGCTAATTTAAATGTAAAATGTTTTTGACCCCACCCATCTTTGAGGCCCCCTAATTATGCCAAGTGGACACCCTGGTATCATGAATTTTTGGTTCTGCAACCCCCATGATACAAACCCATACCCATAATAAATATAAAGTCCCATCCTCTATAGCTTTCAAAAAAATGGTAGGACAGTTAAAGGGGTCAGAAAGAGAAGAATAAGAATAACAAGTAATCCTGTGTTAGGATGCTAACACAAAAGTCGCCAAAACGGCCCTCAACCATTGTTCTGCTGTTTCCATGGTAACGGCAGCCATTTAGAAATTTCAAAGTCCGATATCACATCTACACGTGACAGGTCACATTACCTACAGTTTTCAAATTTAGGCATTCGTGTTTCCATGGTTACGGTGGCCATTTTGGAAATTCCAAAGTCAAATGCAACATCTACATAAGACAGTCAACATTTGTGTGAAGCTTCATTAAGTTTGAAGCATTTTGAATTTTTTGACATTTTTGCAGTTTCCATGGTAACGGCAGCCATTTTGAAAATTCCAGAGTCGGATGGCACATCTACACATGACAGGTCACATTACTGTCAAGTTTCATAAAGATTGGACCAAATCTAGATTTTTCGCATTTTTGTTGTTTCCATGGCAACGGCGGCCATTTTGGAAATTCCAAAATCAAATTCCAAATCTAGACACACCTCGTTACCATCTCTGTAAAATTTCATTAAATTTGAAGCATTTTAAAAAAAATTCACATTTTTGCAGTTTCCATGGTAACGGCGGCCATTTTAAAAATTCCAAAGTCGAATTACAGCTACATATGGTGCTACCTGTAAAAATCTATCATTATATAACATAAAAAGTACATAGGAATAATTCAACACTATCACATGACTAATCACATGACTATTGTTCTAGAATGTTTCATGAAAATTGACCCCCTAAAATAATGCCAAAATGACCCCGGGCTGAAATAAAAAATGTGGAATGGACACCTGGACATCGGTCTCTTGTATTACCCAAAACTTAAAGGTTCTACCAGTAGCGAATCAATAGTCGAAAAATGACCCAACCCATGTTCCGGCTCCCAAATAGTGCCAAGTTGACCCCCATTTGAAATAAAAAATAGTGAATGCACCCCTAGGGATACTACCCCATCATCATACCAAATATAGAGTTTCCATCACGTAAGGCTTGGAAGAAAATAATCGGACAAATTAGGGTTAAAAATAATAATAATAACAAGTAATCCTGTGTTAGGATGCTAAAACAAAAGTCGCCAAAACGGCCCCCAACCATTGTTCTGCTGTTTCCATGGTAACGGCAGCCATTTTGACATTTCAAAGTCGGATAGCACATCTACACATGACAGGTCACATTACTTACAAGTTTCATAAAAATTGGACCAATTTTTAGATTTAGGCATTCGTGTTTCCATGGTTATGGCGGCCATTTTGGAAATTCCAAAGTCAAATGCCACATCTTCATAAGACAGTCAACATTTGTGTAAATTTTCATAAAGTTTGATGCGTTTTGAATTTTCGACATTTTTGCAGTTTCCATGGTAACGGCAGCCATTTTGAAAATTCAAAAGTCGGATGGCACATCTACACATGACAGGTCACATTACTGTCAAGTTTCATAAAGATTGGACCAAATCTAGATTTTTCGTATTTTTGTTGTTTCCATGGCAACGGCGGCCATTTTGGAAATTCCAAAGTCAAATTCCAAATCTACAAACACTCGTTAACATCTCTGTAAAATTTCATTAAATTTGAAGCATTTAAAAATTTTTTCACATTTTTGCATTTACCATGGTAACGGCGGCCATTTTAAAAATTCCAAAGTCGAATTACAGCTACATATGGTGCTACCTGTAATAATCTATCATTATATAACATAAAAAGTACATAGGAATAATTCAACACTATCACATGACTAATCACATGACTATTGTTCTAGAATGTTCCATGAAAATTGACCCCCTAAAATAATGCCAAAATGACCCCGGTCTGAAATAAAAAATGTGGAATTGACACCTGGACATCGGTCTCTTGTATTACAAAAAACATAAAGGTTCTACCAGTATCGAATCAATAGTCGAAAAATGACCCCACCCATGTTCCGGCCCCCAAATATTGCCAAGTTGACCCCCATTTGAAATAAATAATAGTGAATGCACCCCTAGGGATACTACCCCATCATCATACCAAATATAAAGTTTCCATCATTTTAGGCTTGCAAGAAAATGGTCGGACAAATTAGGGTTAAAAATAATAATAATAATAATAATAATAATAATAATAATAATAATAATAATAATAAACGGGACAAAAACATAAAGTCCCCAAAACTCCGTTTTGGCGACTTAATAATTATTAGGGAAAAAGAAACAGAGGAAAAGCAATATGTCACCCGACATTGTCGATCGGGTGACATAATAACAAGTAATCTTGTGTTATGATGCTAACACAAAAGTCGCCAAAACGGCCCCCAACCATTGTTCTGCTGTTTCCATGGTAACGGCAGCCATTTTGAAATTTCAAAGTCGGATATCACATCTACACGTGACAGGTCACATTACTTACAAGTTTCATAAAAATTGGACCAATTTTTAAATTTAGGCATTCGTGTTTCCATGGTTACGGTGGCCATTTGGGAAATTCCAAAGTCAAATGCCACATCTACATAAGACAGTCAACATTTGTGTAAAGTTTCATTAAGTTTGAAGCATTTTGAATTTTTTGACATTTTTGCAGTTTCCATGGTAACGGCAGCCATTTTGAAAATTCCATAGTCGGATGGCACATCTACACATGACAGGTCACATTACTGTCAAGTTTCATAAAGATTGGACCAAATCTAGATTTTTCGCAGTTTTGTTGTTTCCAAGGCAACGGCGGCCATTTTGGAAATTCCAAATCAAATTCCAAATCTACATACATTCGTGAACATCTCTGTAAAATTTCATTAAATTTGAAGCATTTTAGAAAATTTTCACATTTTTGCAGTTTCCATGGTAACGGCGGCCATTTTAAAAATTCCAAAGTCGAATTACAGCTACATATGGTGCTACTTGTAATAATCTATCATTATATAACATAAAAAGTACATAGGAATAATTCAACACTATCACATGACTAATCACATGACTATTGTTCTAGAATGTTCCATGAAAATTGACCCCCTAAAATGATGCCAAAATGACCCCGGACTGAAAAAAGAAATGTGGAATGGACACCTGGACATTGGTCTCTTGTATTATCCAAAACTTAAAGGTTCTACCAGTAGCGAATCAATAGTCGAAAAATGACCCAACCCATGTTCCGGCTCCCAAATAGTGCCAAGTTGACCCCCATTTGAAAAAAAAAATAGTGAATGCACCCCTAGGGATACTACCCCATCATCATACCAAATATAAAGTTTCCATCATTTAAGGCTTGGAAGAAAATGGTCGGACAAATTAGGGTTAAGAATAATAATAATAATAATAATAATAATAATAAAAAACGGGACAAAAACATAAAGTCCCCAAAACTCCGTTTTGGCGACTTAATAACTAGATTTGCCATTGCAAGCAATAGCGGATGGCACCCTTCCCCTAATGCCACTAGATTGCAGCCAGTTTAAAAATTTTAAACAGTGACTGCACATATATACTGATGTATATACGTCTTTCTGTTATTAAGTCTCCCAAACGAAGTTTGGGAAGACTTATTGTTTTTGCTCAGTTCTTATTATTCTTCTTCTTCTTCTTCTTCTTCTTCCGCCGCTTTTAAATTTGAACTTGTCCGCACCTGTTCTCCAAAACCGCTTGTCATATTAACTTAGGGTTTCACAATATGTTAGACTAACATGTCTAGTGGTGCAATCAGGGTTTTGTTTGTGCAATGGGGTTTATAAAGGGGTACTTTGAGGGGCAAAAAGAAAAGAGGGTTTTACTATAGAACCCTATGGGATTTTATTTTTTAAATTTTTAAATGATTATAAATTGAAAACCGTTTGTGATAAACACAATCTTTTTAATTGAAAATGTTCTAAATGATAAAGCCCATTAAATGAAATACAGGGTTAGTCCCCAGGGGTCACCCCCACCCCCTGCCATTTAAGAAAGTTCTAATACCTTGTAAGTGGTCAAGATCCCCACCCCTAAACCATATATATTTTGGTTTGTCATGCTAAGATGGTTTGAATGATATACAGGGTTAGTCCCCAGGGGTCATCCCGACCCCCTGCCATTTTAGAAAGTTCTAATATTTTGTAAATGGTCGAGATCCCCACCCCTAAACCATATATATATATATATATATAAAGCACATCAAATGTAATACAGGGTTAGTCTCCAGGGGTCACCCCCACCCCATGCCATTTTAGAAAGTTCTAATATCTTCTAAGTGGTCAAGATCCCCACCCCTAAACCATATATATTCTGGTTTCTCATGCTAAGATGGTTTGAATGATATACAGGGTTAGTCCCCAGGGGTCAACCCGACCCCCTGCCATTTGAGAAAGTTCTAATATCTTGTAAATGGTCGAGATTCCCACCCCTAAACCATATAGTCTGGTTTGTCATGATAAAGCACATCAAATGAAATACAGGGTTAGTCCCCAGGGGTCACTCCGACCCCATGCAATTTAAAAAAGTTCTTATATCTTGTAAGTGGTCAAGATCCCCACCCCTAAACCATATATATTCTGGTTTGTCATGCAAAGATGGTTTGAATGATATACAGGGTTAGTCCCCAGGGGTCATCCCGACCCCCTGCCATTTGAGAAAGTTCTAATATCTTGTAAATGGTTGAGATCCCTACCCCTAAACCATATATATTCCTATTTGTCATGTCTCCAACATTTGAATGACGTATACGGTCAGTCCCCAGGGGTTCCCCCACCCCCAATGTTCTAATATCTTGTAAATGGTTGAGATTCCCATCCCTAAACCATATATATTCCTGTTCGTCATGTAACGAACATTTGAATGACGTATAGGGTCAGTCCCCAGGGGTTCCCCCCACCCCAATGTTCTAGTATCTTGTAAATGGTCGAGATCCCCACTCGTAAACCATATATATTCTGGTTTGTCATGCCAAGATCATTTGAATGATATACAGGGTTAGTCCCCAGGCATCACTAATGCATATAACTTTACTGGACCAAACCAATTTTCACTGGACGTTGCCCAATGTCAGGCGACCCTGGGAATTACGAATTATGGGAATTTCGTTTGGGAGACTTCGTAACAGCATCCTGTTACAATCATTTCTTGTTTTTAAATACATTTAGCGGATTTACAAATTTTACGCATAATTTTTCCTTGTTTTGCCTTGTTTCCATGGTAACGGCAGCCATTTTGGAAATTCCAACGATACTTACCGTTTCCACACATGACAGTCAACATAATTATGAACAAGTTTCATTAAATTTGAAGCATTCTGAAAATTTTGAAATTTTTGCTTCTGTATCCATGGTAACATAGTAGTTCCAATGATTGTCAAAATCATTCAAAACCTGAATATAATGGACAACTATATTGTATAAAGATTTGATGATTTTAAGTTAAAGCATACCGAAATTATTCACCAAACCCTGAAGTTTTTGTAGCATTTTGACCTTTTTGCATTGTTTCCATGGTAACAATAGCCATTTTGAAAATTCCAACTCCAAATGCCACATCTTTCAATGTTGCTCACCGTTACTGTGAAGTTTCATTAGGTTTAGAACATTTTGATATTTTTAAAATTTTTGGTGTAGTTTCCATGGCAACATAGTAGTTCCAATGATTGCCAAAATCATCCAACACCAGTATATACTTGGCACCTACATTGTATTAAAATATAATGATTCTGAGTTTAAGCATATCCAAACAGTTCACCAAAACCAAAAAATAGATTTTTTCACATTTGTTCCATTTCCATGGTAACGGCAGCCATCTTGAACGATTCCATGCTTCGTGCAAAACTTCACATGGGGTCCTCAATATAATAGAGTTCCATCAGCATTGGTCCATTGGATTTCGAGAAATCGCGCGGACAAAATGTGTGGAAGAAAAATAATAATAACTAGATTTGCAATTTCAAGCAATAGCGGATGTCACCCTTCCCCCGTTGCCAGGTGAGTGGCAGCCATTTAGAAAATTCCAAAGTCAAAGAGTGCATCTACACATGCAAATTATTCTTTTTGTAAAGTTTCATAAAGTTTGAAGCATTTTGAAATTTTGGACATTTTTGCTGTTTCCATGGTTACGGCGGCCATTTAGAAAATTCCAACTTCAAAATGCAACTCTGCCTATGCCAGTTACCATTTTTGTAAAGTTTCATCCAGTTTGCATCATTTTGATTTTTTTTGAAATTTTGGACATTTATGCTGCAGCCATGGTTACAGTGGATAATTCCAAAATTCTAAAAGCATACATCTCATTGCCACATGTCATGTTATATATCAATACAGTTTCATTGACTTTGGTGAAATACTCTTTAAGAAAATGATGTTTTATGCATTTTCACATAAGGTCAATGTTAAACTTGCCCCCAGTTTCCATGACAACGACGGCCATTTTGGAGTATCCAAATATTGTCTTGGCATCTTGGCATACTGGGTAACATTTTCAGTAAGTTTCATCCAGTTGGGTCTTATAACGGAAGAGTTAGAATTTTTGATATTTTAGCTGTTTCCTTGGTAACGGCAGCCATATTGAAATTCCAAAGTCAAACTGCAAATCAGCACATGCCAGTTACCATTCATGTAGAGTTTTTTCCAGTTCTGAACACTTTGATTTTTTTGGCATTTTTCCTGTTTCCATGGAAATGGCGGCCATTTATTACTATTCCATAGCAAGGTGCACAACTTTACATGGGGGTCATCATTATAGTAGAGTTCCATCAACATTGGTCCCTTGGATTCCAAGAACTCGCGCGGACAAAATTTGTGCAAGAAAAATAATAAGAAAAAAAAGAAACGTAGAATAACACCGTTGAGGGTGCCATAAGTAGATTTGCCAATGCAAGCAATAGCGGATGGCACCCTTCCCGCATTGCCAGGCGAGCAGTAGTCATTAAGAAAATTCCAAAGTCAAAGAGTGCATCTACACATGCAAATTATCATTTTTTTAAGTTTCATCAAGTTTGGAGCATTTTGAAATTATGGACATTTTTGCTGTTTCCATGGTTACGGCGGCCATTTAGAAAATTCCAACTTCAAAAACCAACTTTGCCCATGCCAGTTATCATTTCATTCAGTCTGGAGCGTTTTCATTTTTTTGGAAATTTTAGACATTTTTGCTGCATCCATGGTTACAGTGGATAATTCCAAAATTCTAAAAGCAGACATCTCATTGTCACATGTCATGTTATATATCAGTACAGTTTCATTGACTTTGGTGAAATACTCTTTAAGAAAATGCTGATTTTATGCATTTTCCCATAGGGTCAATGTAAAACTTGCCCGCAGTTTCCATGACAACGGCGGCCATTTTGGACTATCTAAATATTGTCTTGACATCTTGGCAAACTGGGTAACATTTTCATAATTATATCTTATATCGAAAGAGTTAGATTTTTTGATATTTTAGCTGTTTCCCTGGTTACGGCAGCCATTTTGAAAAGTCAAACTGCAAATCAGCACATGACAGTTACCATTCCTGTGGAGTTTCTTCCAGTTTGGAACACTCTGATTTTTTTCGCATTTTTGCTGTTTCCATGGAAACGGCGGCCATTTTTTACTATTCCATAGCAAGATGCACAACTTTACATGGGGTCCTCATTGTAGTAGAGTTCCATCAAAATTGGTCCATTGGATTCCAAGAACTCGCGCGGACAAAATTTGTGCAAGAAAAATAATAAGAACTAGATTTGCTATTGCAAGCAATAGCGGAGGATGTCACCCTGTACTGGACATTGCCACAGTAGCATCAACTATTTTGAGTGTACCAAAGTCAAATGGCACATCTATTATACATGCTGGAATTGGCATGTCTTTTATTCCCCCCCTTATTTTCTCTTCCCGTAGAATAAGTTTGAGTTCTATACATAGTTTGGGAATTCTTTATAATCTAAAAATAGACCCACGCGCGAGGAAGAACGTGGCGTCACGTGATACGCAAGTATATTATCGTGGACTTTTTATATTCTTTTTAGAGGGGACTTTGGACAGACAACATGTGTATACCCAGCAGGCACAAAACGTTGTATCAACGTTGATCCAATGTCAGACTTCAACGTTGTCACAACGTTGTCACAACGTTGAAACTTGGGTTAGATTTGAAAGTTGTAATGACGTTGAAATCCTGACGTTGAATCAACGTTGCAGTTTCACCGTTATATTGACGTTGATAACATGTTGAAATCGGGTCCAGCGAGGTTAAAATCAGGTCTGGGTTAGGTTGTAATCAGGTCGGGTTTAGGTTGAAATCAGGTCGAATTAGGTTGAAATCAGGTCAATTGTAGGTTGGTTGAAGATTGGTAAAGTGATGGTTCTCAGGTGTAAATTTATCCTTATTGGCACGTGTTCAAATACAATAATAAGATATCTGAATTATGAAATAACTCACTTTTTTTATTTCAAGTTAGAACATCCATCAATAGCTCTTTTCTCAACAAGAGACAACTCCAAAAAGAGCATAGTAGACAATCACAATCAAACCCGAAGAGGAGAAACAGTTAGAATATCAAGATTTTATTTGAAACCAAGTATTTCAATATTAACAAAGCTTTCTTTTCTAGCACATCAATTTTTCAAACAAAGGAACACATGCATCAACTTACTACAGCACATTGTTTTGTTCTAGTTGATTAAGTTTTCCAACTTATTCAAAATCATGTAAATGAAGCAAGTTTGACACAGTGACACAACATGCCTCCTTTGTTTAATGTGAATACATAGCAGGACCATTTAAAAATAACTTAGCATTCTAAGTTTTTGTTATCTCAATTGTAACGTTTTGTGGGTATACCGGATATGTGTTTTTTACATTTATCTTTAAGGCTTTTGGAACAAACCTTTATAATACATCACCAAGCTGTTTACTCATTCAATCATTATCTATACACCCGATACAATTAAGTAAACCAAACAAAAAGATGAAGAACACCAAATAATATATTTCTTAATTTCACTTCCTTTTTTTACTAGCAACTAAGTTAATTATAGAAATAAAAAAAAAGAGGTTTTTAAAATGAAAAATTTATTTTGTTTCAAAGATCTATTCTTTTGGCCTAGCAACTCATTCTGCTCTCTTCACGCTTCAAATGTCTTGAACACTGCTAAGATATTTCGGATTCTGTTGTCTCTTTGTGGCAGTCTAGAACAGCATCTGAAGGCCTGGAAGAGAAAGAACATAAATTTGAATTACATAATAAAAGTTGTGTACTAAAGCCGGAAATATCAAATTCTATCAATAAGATCAAAAAATATTTAAAATAATAGAACGCAACATGTCCATTTGAAAGTATTGTCCCAGCTTGCATCAATAACAAGTCAAAGCATGAATTCTAACCAGAGCTGTGTTTTGTAATAATCATAATGTTCAGATACAGTTGAAACTGTCAAAGAATATTTTTCGAAAATATCAAAAAGACCAAAACAGTATTTAAGAGCAGACCATTTCTATGTGGTATCGAGTTGTATTTGAACGAATTGGCTAGTATTCGATGACCCCCTCCCCCTTTTCTGATATGACTGATTCTGTACATCGTAACATGCCTAGATATGTTAATGTTAGTTCGCTGATTGGATATTATATGCAAACAAATCATTAAACTGTAATGACACGAAAATGACTCAGATTCAGTAAGATGAGACCTTGTCATAATTTCTGTTAACGTAAACATGCAAACAAATAATTTGATCATTTGAATGTGTTTCTATATTTTATGATTCTTTGTTAATCTAACTGTACAATATACTTACGCTAACATCAGGAGGTTTACACAGAAAAGTCTTCTCTTGTCTTTATATTCTTTAGACACAATTGTTCACTATTTGTTTATCAGTATGGTGCGATAATTTGTCGAGGATAATTTTCAAAATTTTCAAAACGGATGAAGAAAATTTTCGGAACTCAACTTAAAATACCGCGAAAAACTACTCAATTATTATACTGAATACATTGTACATCGATGATATTTTAAGATCGTTTATATATGTTAAATATTAAACGGTAAAAATAATTAAAATAAATATTTCAAAAAATTTCTCTTATATATTTAAATGAAAGACAGCAACTTGAAAATCGATTTGATTTAAAAATATAGATAACAAAATATATCATATTCATATAGATAAACATATGATTAAAATAGCATGAACAGGTTTTGAGATCTCCCCAAAAAATAGTGAATCATCAAACACAAATTACTGAATAGTGGTTTTGAATTGGTTTATTTAAAGATACTTAAAAAATAAACACAACAAATTGAATGGAAAAAGCTGTGTTATTTGTGATATCTCCTGACCCCTTGTTCTTGCACAAAACAACAGTCCGATCTCCCCCCTTTTTTGTAGGAAAAATGTGGTTGATTATAAAGGGATCATGGAAGCATGACAGCAGGAAGCCCCCTCTGAGCTCATGCTTATGGCAGTCAGTGGACCCCCTTATAAGTATTATGAAAAGTTCTGGATTAGCCACTGATTATCCAATCGTGTATAATACTGAACTGTCCCTTGTCTTATCTGCTCATTAAATATATCTGTACACCTCAATTTTGACAATTAGATTTTTCTGTCGCGAATGACAGACGTTAACCCAACGTTGAACCAACGCTGATTTTTAAACGTTGATTTTAACGACGTAAATTCAACGTTGAAACAAAGTTGTAAAATCAACGTTGAATACCATGACGTTAGATCAACGTTGAAATTAGGTTGATCAACGTCACGACCAAATTTCAACCAAATTTCAACGTTGTTACAACGTCGAGTGCCCACTGGGTATATTGACGGAGCGGCATATTAACTGTTCATTTTTGTTCTTTAATAGATCGCGTATCACACGATACATGTATCTAATCTTGTACAATTAAATTACACGTTCATCGATTGATTTCAGCTAATGTGTATATTTTAGCAAGTGTGTGATTCACGGATGTGTACTTAAATGCAAGTACAGAAATGTCACTAATATGTACTCTTAATGTTTCGCTCTCTCTCTCTCTCTCTCTCTCTCTCTCTCTCTCTCTCTCGGTGGCGATTTTCTCTTCAAATAGATATAGGAAGATGTGGTATGAAAGCACGATTTTTGTGTAGAATAGAAGCACGTTAAATTATATATCTTTTTCTCTTCTAGCATATTCTAGAAGATGTTTTCAATAAGTTTGGAGCATTTTGAAATTTTTTGAAACTTTTGCTGTTTCCATGGTAACGCTGACCATTTCCAAAATTCCAAAGACACATGCCACATTGACTGATGGCATGTTACATATGAGTGAAGTTTCATTTGGTTTGATCTTATATTCTTTGAGAAAATGCTACTTTAATGTATTTTCCCATTGGGTCAATGTTAAACTTTTGGCCTGTCTCCATGGCAATGGCAGCCATTTTGGAACTTCTTAATATTGTCAGTGGTTTCAATCATTACAGGCAACATTTCCATAACGTTTCATTTGGATTGGTTCATCAATGAAAGATCTAGCTTTTTGTATTTTTTTTTTACATTTTTGCAGTTTCCATGGTAACGGTGGCCATTTAAAAAATTCGAAAGGTGTCGTGCATAACTAGAGTTGGTGGTCCTCATTGTGGTACCCATTCAAAAGAATTGGTCCATTAATCTATGAGAAAACGGGCGGACAGAAAAGGTGGAATAATAATAATAATAATAAGAATAATAAGAAAGAAACAGAGGAAAAGCAATATGTCACCCGACATTGTCGATCGGGTGACATAACTAGACTTGCCATTGCAAGCAATAGCGGATGGCACCCATCCCACATTGCCACTAAACTGCAGCCTCTTTGAAAACTGTAAACAGTCATTGCAGTCAACAATTATTACAAGTTTCACTCAGTTTGGACCATTTTGGGAATTTTTGCTTCCATGGTGACGGAGTCCATTTTGAAAATTTCAATAACAGTTGCAACATTGACTTATGCCATGTTATATAAATTAATGAAGTTTCTTTGAGATTGATCTTATATTCCTTAAGAAAATGCTGCTTTGAAGTTTTTTCCCATAGGGGCAATGTTAAACTTTTCTTCTGTTTCCATGGCAATGGCAGCCATTTTGCAGTAGCAAAGTACTGTTGGTACTTCAGGGCACCACTGCCTACATTTGCATAAAGTTTCAATAGGTTGGCTCTTATAACGAAAGATTTAGAATTTTGATTTTCTTTTACATTTTTTTAGTTTCCATGGTAACCGTGTCCATCTTGCACATTCCAAAGTCAGGTGCACAACTTCACATGGTGGTCAACATTATAGCATAGTTCCATTAAGATTGGTCCATGAAACTCTGAGAAAAAGCTTGGACAAAAAGTGTGGAAGAATAAAAATAAGAAAAAAAGAACGGAACAATAACAATATGTCACCCCAACTCCGTTGAGGGTGCCATAAAAAAAAAGAAACGTAGAATAACAGTATGTCACCCCAACTCCGTTGAGGGTGCCATAAAAAAAACGTAGAATAACAATATGTCACCCCAACTCCGTTGAGAGTGCCATAAAAAAGAAACGAACAATAACAATATGTTACCCCAACTCCGTTGAGGATGCCATAATAAGAAGAAAAAAAAAGAAACGTAGAATAACAATACGTCACCCCAACTCCGTTGAGGGTGCCATAATAACTAGATTTTTAATTGCAAGCAAAAACGGATGGCACCTTCGTTCTCCCATTGCCAGGGTAACGACAGCCATTTTGAAAATTCCAAAGTCAAAGAGGGCATCTACACATGCCAATTAACATTATTGTAAAGTTTCATGGAGTTGGGAGCATTTTAAAATTTTTGACATTTTTGCTGTTTCCATGCTAACGGCGGCCATTTTGGAAATTCAAAAGTCAGAGGGACAACTTCACCTGGTGGTCAAAATTATAGCATAGTTCCATCAACTTTGGCCCATTCGATGCCAAGAACTGCTCCGGAAAAATGTGGAAGAAAAATAATAATAAGAAAATAAGAAAAAAAAGAAAAGTAGAATAACAATATGTCACCCCAACTCCGTTGAGTGTGCCATAATAAGAAGGAAAAAAAAGAAACGTTGAATAACAATACGTCACCCCAACTCCGTTGAGGGTGCCATAATAATAATAGTAGGGAAAAAGAAACAGAGAAAACGCAATATGTCACCCGACATTGTTGATCGGGTGACATAATAATAGTAAAGAAACAGAGGAAAAGCAATATGTCATCCGACATTGTCGATCGGGTGACATAATAATAATAATGATAATAGGGAAAAAGAAACAGAGGAAAAGCAATTGTCGATCGGGTGACATAATAATAATAATAATACTGAAAAAGAAACAGAGGAAAAGTAATATGTCACCCGACATTGTCGATCGGGTGACATAAAAATAGGGAAAAAGAAACAGAGGAAAAGCAATATGTCACCCGACATTGTCGA
This sequence comes from Mytilus californianus, assembly GCF_021869535.1. Taxonomy (NCBI): domain Eukaryota; kingdom Metazoa; phylum Mollusca; class Bivalvia; order Mytilida; family Mytilidae; genus Mytilus; species Mytilus californianus. The sequence continues at coordinate 17,525,166 of NW_026262626.1, forward strand.
TCTGGTGACATAATAAGAAAAACAAAGAAACGTAGAATAACAAATCGTCACCCCAACTCCGTTGAATGTGCAATAATGATAATAATAATAAGAAAAAATAAGAAACGTAGAATAACAATATGTCATACCAACTCCGTTGAGGGTGCCATAATAAGGAAAAAATAAGAAACGTAGAATAACAATACGTCACCCCAACTCCGTTGAAGGTGCCATAACTAAATTTGCCATTGCAAGCAATAGCGGATGTCACCCTTCCCCTCATTGCCACTAAGTGGCAGCCATTCCAAAAATGTCAAACAGTGAATGCACATATATGCATGGCAATACATCTTTCTGAAATTTTCTGAAAATTTTGAGCATTTTGAAATATTTACATTTTTTGCTGTTTCCATGGTAACGGCGGCCATTTTTGAAATTCCATAGTCAAAAGTCTCTCCTATACTTGCCAGTCAACATTTGAATTCAGTTTCATAACATTTGGAGCATTTCGAAATTTTTCATATTTTTGCTGTTTCCATGGTTACAGTGGCCATTAAAAAAATTCCACGGTCTAACTGCACATCTACAGATGATGGTCCTTGTTATGGTCAACAATCATGATGGTTAGTTCCATTAACTCTGATAAATTTAGTGGATAAAAAAATAGGTTAGAATAATATTTATAACAAAGAAACAGAGGAAAAGCAATATGTCACCCGACATTGTCGATCGGGTGAGATAATAAGAAAAAAAAAGAAACGTAGAATAACAATACGTCACACCAACTCTGTTGTTGATCGGGTGACATAATAACTGGATTTGCTATTGCAAGCCAAAGCGGAGGATGTCATCCCGTACTGGACATTGTCACAGTAGCAGCAACGGTTTTGAGTGGACCAAAGTCAAATGGCACATCTATTATACATGCAGGAATTGGCATGTCTTGATTCCCCCTCCCCTTTTTGTTTCTCTGCCCGTACAATAAGTTTGAGTTCTATACATAGTTTAGGAATTCTTTTGAATCTAAAATTAGACCAAGGCGTGAGGAAGAACGTGGCGTCACGTGATGCGCAAGTATATTATCGTCGACTTAACACATTGATAGTCTTTTTAGAGGGAACCATGGAACAGACAACATGTGTATATATTGTATATATGGACGGAGAGACATATCATTTTGTTCTGCAATACCTCGCGTATCACACGATACATGTATCTTATCTTGTACAATTTAATTACACACTCATCGATTGATTTCAGCTAATGTGTATATTTTAGCAGGTGTTTGATTACCGGGTTTGTACTTAAATGCAAGTGCAGAAATGTCACTAATGTGTACTCTTGGTGTTTCTCTTTCTCTCAGTGGCGATTTTCTCTTCAAAGCACGATTTTTGTATAGAATAGAAGCACGTTAAATTGTATATTCGTTTTCTTCTAGCATATTCTAGCAGATGTTTTGCAGTATAGGTTTGTATTTGATCGTTTGCACATACTCTTTATTAAAGAATTTTGCTTCAAATTTGCGAGGTGTTTTATGTTGGGTTTTTTTTGCCGCTTCCATGGCAACGGCGGCCATTTTGAAAATGTCAAAGACAGATGACATTTCAATACTATTTAACCGGGAATGAGCTTAAAATTTGAAAAATGTTCCGTTGACGTTTTTTCCCATAAGGGTCAATATTACACTTTTAGCCTTATCCCCATGGTAACAGCAACAAACTTAAAAATTCCAACGGCAATCAATTCTACAGTTCATACTATTGTTACGCAGATGTTAGGTTTGGGGGTCGTATCTGTAACGGTTGATTAACTATGAATTAATTAAGGATTAATTTTCGTTTTTTTCACGTTTGGACTGTTTCTAAGGCAACGGTCGCCATTTTGAAAGTTCTAAAGATGGATGGCACGCTTTCGAATGATAAGTTATAATGTCTGAAAGATTCATTTGATTTAGACCATTTTTCGGTTTTTCACATTTTGGCCGTTTCCATGGTAACGGCGGCCATCTTGCAAATTCCAAACCCTAAATGCACATCTGCACATGGGGATTGTCATTATGGTGCAGTCTTATCAATGTATGTTAAGTCAACTCCGAGAACTAAGCTGGACAAAAAGTGTGGAAGAATAATTCGTAAGAATAACAATATGTCATGATAATAAAAAAAGAAACGTACAATGACATGAATAACAATATGTCACCCCAACTTTTGTTGTTTCCATCTTAACGGAATTCCAATGTCAAAAAACAAGTCGGCAGATTCCAGGTAACATTTCTGTGAAGTTTCATAAAGCGTGAAGCATTTTGAATTTTTGAATATTTCTGCTGTTTCCATGGTAACAGTGACTATTTCCAAAATTCCAAAGACACCTGCAACATAGGCACAAGACAGGGACATTACAATGAAAGTTTCGTTGAGTTTGATATACAATTTTAAGCGAGGGAATGCTACTTTAAGATTTTCCCATAGGCTTAAATGTTAAACATATCGAGTTTCTATGGCAATACTGTACTTCCAAAGATTCTCAAAATCATCGAAAACCTGTATATAGTAGACACCAACAATGTATCAAAATTTGATGCTTTTAAGTTCCGGCATACCTGAATTATTCACAAAAAACAAAAAATGTATTTTTCACATATGTTCTGTTTCCATGTAAACGGTGGCCATCTTGAAAATGCCATACCCCGATTGCAAATCTGCACATGCAGGTTAATATTATGATATAGTTACTAAATTTAATCATTTGTACAAGGACATCATTCGTTAATCGTTATAAACGTTGCAGATATCTTAAACGTTTAAGTATTTCAAATCTTTTTTGGACATATTCTACGCATAGAACAAACATGTCTTCATTCAACTCAAAAGATAACTTAACCTTCAAAAAGATTTAATTTATATATGTATCACATCAATTTCACTGAACTAGTATCAATTAACATTCAGGAGACAGGTGAAACGCACCTACAATGGTTGGATTTACCCACCACTTTTATGACCAATTGAAAGTATTGTGCTGTTTTCTACCTTTTGAAAGGGCTGTTTCCTCTTGGACACATTTTTTTGTTTGTTTTAACTTTGGTTCAACTGGTTATGACATACATGTACCTCTATAATCATATCCCTTCAAATGTTTAGTTAGAGCGTTCCAGATAAAGGGTTATCAGAAAAGTGCATCAAATTCATATAATTCAATTTTAACTATCAATGTGAGTTATTATTTTATATACACCAAGTTCCATCTGACATATCAGATGGAAAATGCCCAAACAGCTGTTAATTATGAAGTATACCATGTTAATCCCAAGTTTTTCGCCGACAACATAGGAACTGAATTTCACTTTAAGGATGTACTTATGTGAGGTTTAGGAAATTCGAACTTCTTGGGTATTTTCCTAAGATACAGGGTAAAATATTTTGCCCCATAATAACCATTTTGATTTAATATAAGACTGCGATAGATCATAAAGGCCATTCACCAAAATGTAGACAGTTTCTGGATTTCTTTTCTTTCGATATGAGACCAAAATAATACTATTTTATATATAAGGTAAAAGCCAGAGTAGCCTTTTCCCTCCATTTTTTTAATATCAAATATCTTGGCAAGGAGTTCCATAACCTTTCAATATTTCTAGCTTATTCTGTTTCTTAACTCATGATCTTCTGACTTATCGTATCAATTTTAAATTGTAGATTTATTTTTTAATTTCACCCAAGTACATCCTTAAGATACAAAACTTGGAAGAATTAATGCATTGAATGGTCATCGGAGAATACTTTCAACATGTTGAACTGTCTATGTCCAGATAATAAATAATAATAAATAAGCTTCATTCAGAGTCGGCATAGTATACAAACAAGGACATAGCATAAGCTCTAATGATCTTTTAACCGACATACACGACATTTTTAACAATACAAAACATAAAACATATACAATAAATTACGCAACACAACCTGAAGCACTCAAAGCATGTTGGTACATGTACCAAACTAGGTATTAAAGCTAAAAGCATATACAATGTAAACTAAGCATGATTATAAAGCTGGTAAAATGCATGGCATACAATGCTAAAAAAATGGAGTATGATCTAAATGGTAATTTCAACATTATATATTAATTGATTATCAAGATGTGTCATGTAGACCATTCCTGGATGCACAATGTAAGCGCAGATAAATGTATAGCTTTTCGTTATTTTACCAAAAATTACTCAACACGAGATGTAGCCAATCAGATTAATACTTTGTAAAATGGCGTTCAAATATTAAGATATTCATATTTTAGTGGCCAGATGCATTTAATACAATTGGAATAGTTGTGCAAAACTTATAATGTGGTATTACGTTATAGAATCCAAAACAGAATAAATAATTCCCTTTTTGAAAGAGAAACCTTACCATCCCCACCGGTGGCGAATCAAATGTCGAGCAATACTTGTATTGTTTTCACTGAATGCTTCTGCTGTTAGTAATGTAACTATCTAGTTCTACCAATTATAACACATGAAATAAAACTTGATGGTGTGTTGATTTTTAATGTTAGATGCAAATGAAAGATTTTCTGTTTTTTACTTTCAGATTTACGTATTCCAGAAAGAATGGTAAGTTGACTTTTATATTGTAGATTTTCTACCTAAAGTTCAGGAATACAAATAAACACACTTAATATGAAAACTCATATCTTTTGCAATTTTAGTTCTTTTAACATTACTGTTAATTACTCTGTTTCTTAGAAACATGAACGTTAATGTGCCTAGGAACATAAGTTAACATCAAAAAGACGAAAGGAAAAAACTATTGCAGAACCAATACGAAGAAAAAAAAACAGGATTATACAATATGTTCCTCACCTAGATGCAAAATTTTTTTCACAATAATATTTTTTTTCATTACAAATTTTACTGTACCAAATACGCTTTTTGAAAAATAGCGTCCTTCTTGTATTCTGTGAGACCAACATTAGGTACTACACCACAGTTAGGAGTGTAGCTTCGCATTTTGGCCCCGGATTTTTCAAATATGAGAGCTAGTGTGCAATAAAAATCATTTTTGGATAGCTGAAGATTAAAATAGCCTTCAGATTAGGTTTATAGCAACATCAAGAGTATGTAATGTATGTGCTATGGGCTTGTTCTGTCACCACAGATAGTTTGTACCGGATTAGGTCCAACAGTAGTCAATTAAATAAGACAGGTCTTCAAATAATATCTTTATTGGACGTAATGCAGATAAAAAGCTACAAAATACAAAGAAAAACGTATTCAAGCACTTGTTTTAACAGAACAATCGAGTTTCATAAAAAATACAAAAATTTACACAAGTTCAATTATGACACCTTTTGCGTTCCATACACAGAAAATTTTTGAGCATAATCCTTGTACAAAAATGATATAAATTTCCCAAAAGTCTTAAATTTCTAATATAGACCAAGGGAATATCAATTAAGATTTAAAACGGGCGTATTTCATACAAAAATTATGAATTTAACGCAACTACACAATTATCAAGAGCGACGGCTCAAATTGGGCTTTTCCAGAAATAGTCGATCCCCCCCTATGGAAGACGCTGGAATTCCAAAAAAAAATGCATCTGAAAATGTAAATTTCCAGAAAAAAATATGTAACACATGTAAATATCCAAAATACGAAAACAGGCCAACTTCAAATTTTCCAAATTTTTCAAAACATTTTACAAAAATGTTCCAAAAGTTTTGCTGGACTAAAAAAGATAATATTTCCAGATGTTAACCTACCCAAAGCCAAAATTTAAGATGGTTGTCCCATAGCTTTTTAAATAAGCCAATAACTATAAGGTATTGATCTTTTATTTGTTGAAGCCTGTACAGTTGATTACTCTGGCAAATAGTTAGCTCATTGGTAATCATACCATTTCATTTAATATTATATTGGGAAGAGATGGTTGTTAGTTTCCAAGTACTTCTCCATATAAATGATCAGATGTCCACTGTAAGCAGCAAATGACTACAAAGTAATGTCATTCTTTCAAATAGTTTTTGTAAATGTACACCATATCAACACTTACATACTGCAGATAAATAAATAACTATATATACATGTAGATCACTTTATGTATGTAATATTTAAAAATTTAAGGAACGGAAAACTATGAACATGAAATAAAACCTGAAATATGTGTGACACTAGTACTGTACCTACAAAAATGTAACATAATGCATAATTCTAAACAAATATCCTATACACAGCCATTTTTTTTCATGAAACACCATATATTCATGTAACAAAATGTGAAATTTCATTATCAAACCAATACAACTTTTTTTAAGTCAATATTCTCTATTAATATTCAAAGTCTCAATTTGTGATATCAGTCAACATTTTGTTTAAGCTTAGGTTTGGATTTTCTAGTTCTTCATCATCCTCATCATGAGTTTTGTCACTGGTACCTTTGATCTCTTCAAGGATGCTTGTATCGGAAGCATCATCACTGATACATTCTTCTTCATCCTGATGTTTCATTTCCAGCAACATATGCTGCAGTTGCAGAATTGTCACACCACAGGCCTTACTGAGTGCACCTGTGGCTTTTTGCAATTCGTGATGCATTTGACAAAGGCTATCTTCTGCTTCTTTCATTCTTTTTCTTTTTTCTTCATCGACCATGTCCATGGTCTCCTTTATTTCTTTAATCCTTTTTAGTTGTACACTAATGTCACTGGAGGCTCTATTAACTCTTTCTGTATCTTTTTGGATTGTTTTTGTCTGCTTTTCATTATATTGATGACCCATATTATTTAAAGCAGTTATAAGGCTTTTCACTTGAATTTGGTCTAGTATTGCCTCTTCTGCATTATACACATCCAAAGCTACTTCAGCTATACCCATAATTGTAGTTTTATTTTTCGATCGAACACTTGGGTCTTCAATCAGTTTCCGATGCTTTTTGTTGATAAATTCCATCTTCTGTCTTAGTAATACATATGACTTCTGGATGACAGTTGAAGTATAAAGATGAATTTTCTTTGCCTGCAGGACTTTATCAGGATTGAAAGGGGATGCTAGCCAGTTTTTAATGCTGTAATTAAAAAGAAAGTTTCCACATACAATTATTCCAAAGATTATGTACATTTATGCCTTTTTGTAAAGACTATTGTGTGCGTATATATATATATATATATATATATATATATATATAAAACGTCTGAATAATAGTCAACGATCTTTCCCACGAGGGCGCTGGATCGTTACGAGTAACGATACATGTACACAATAAATAAATTATATAAACGCCTGAAAAGTGTACAAAACAACAACAATAACAAAGAAAACTATAAATGTAATTATTTATAAATATTTCGGATAACAGATATCCTTCATCAGTATGATTATGATCATGGATGTCAAATGAATCATATCAATCTACTTTGATTAAACTATAACAATCTTGAAATTTATACAATAAAACAGTTAAACCGAACATCATAGTTTAATATAATATATATATATGCTGCTAAAAATTAAAAAAAAATCAATATCATAGAATGTTGCAAATTATAGTTAACGCATTTTGGCTGTTTACATAATTAGGCCGTTAGTTTTCTCGTTTAAATTGTTTCACATTGGTCATTTTGGGGCTTTTTATAGCTGACTATGCGGTATGGGGTTTGCTCATTGTTGAAGGCTGTACGGGGATCTATAGTTGTTAATTTCGGTGTCATTTGGTCTCATTGAAAATCATACCACATCTTCTTTTTTATATTTCTTTACCTTTCTGAATAGTAAGTGCTAAAATATTCATTGCAGGAGTGTTTCTGGCGACAGACAAAATTAAGAAAGGATCAGTTTATAAAACAATGCATGAGAAACGAATTTCGTATAAACGTCATCTCAGTGTAGGCATTTACACTTTTTCTTCTCTGTTTCTTACAACACTGTTTACATTATTTTCGAATAAGTCAAGAATCCTGTTCATGTTATATGATGAATGTACTTATTCAAATTTACCTTGAGTTACTGTTTGATGCAAGTTCTTTTGATTTCTTTGATTGACTGCTTAAATCATCTTCCTCTGAATGTAATGCTTTTTATGAACTGCACAAACAAATTGCATTGATGGTATATTCATTCCTGATATACAGTCACTGACAGTCACTGACTGTATATCATCATGTTTATAACGTTGACATTGGGTTTCCGTAGAGTTTTAATTGTGACGTCATTAAAGGTACAGGTTCACAGAATTTTAACTTTGTTCGCTTCAAATTCAAAAATAATGTTTTCAAAAGATTACAAAAATTAACAAAAAAATTTGACTATAAATGCATTAATACCGGGGTCAATTGACCAAATCTGTACACTGCGATCAGTTTAAATCATCTGACATACAAACACTTACGATCCATGTTGAGCTTTCTCTTTGAAGCTGGCTCATGTCTTGGTTTTGACTCAGAAACCTTTTCTATTTTATCAGCATCATTCATTCCAACAGCATTTAACAGACTTGAATTTTGTCCTTTATCTTCATCCATTGACTTGTCATCTTGGCTCCATTTAGCTGTAATTAAAGAATAAAGGTTACACAATATGACATTTATAAATAAGATATTATTCAGTTGTTAAATTAAGCTAAGTACTTAATCTGGGTAAATTTTAGCTGTGTAACAATACACACTTAATTATGCATCAACTAATTGCTTTTCCAGAACACACTTCTGATTGATATTTTAAAATAACAATATTTTTAAATGAAATTTAAAATGGATTGCTTATTATGCCTGATTCCCTCATCTGAATATAATATAGAATGGAAACTGGTTGGTAAATTTTGTTTTGTGTACCTGTTTAGTTTATTCGGAAGTCCAAGCATCAGTGCGCTCACATCAATTTATGGAATGACCCCACCTCCCTCCCCCTCCCCCCATTTTCACCCACAAATAAGGGAGCTACAAATGCTTGATTAATGAAAACAGAGAATTAAGGGAACATGATAAGGTGGTTTTCAGAAAACAAACTTTGTATCAGTGTGGTAAAATAGGTACATGTAGCACTCATTTAAGAAGTTATCTCAAAAATAAACCTTCTTATTGAATAAAACAAAAGCATTCACCCAAACAAGGAAAAACTTTCTACTAACTTCACACAGCAGACTAACAAACACTGTTAAAATAATTCAAAAGATAGGATATAGGACATCAATCCATGACACAAAATCAGATATGTACATGTATTTGACTTACCTTTCAAATCTTTGATTGCAGCAGAAAATTGCCTCCTTTTCCCCAATGCTTTTATACCCATCTCTTTCAGATCTTCATTGGATACGTCTGTTAGTGCCAAAACAGTTGAAAATTCATTTTCTAAAAAAAACGTCTTTAATACTTTGCAAATCATAAACAATGAAGAAATCATCAAAATTGATACTACTGGTTGCCATTATGTTAACAGATTCTCTTTATGTAGACTTATGAAATGACATTGGCATGACATCAGCTTTTAACACCTTTTTTAAAGTAGTCAGCTGTGTCACAGAAGGGGCAAAATCACATGTCCTGATTATATAATTGCATGATTACTCCACACAATGATTAGAAGAAGTAGTTAATTGAATAAAGTGTTTAATCTGCATGCTAACAGTGTTATATAAACATGGATTCCTTTGGTCTTTAAGAATTTATATAATCTTCCCTGTATACATTGTTAATGTGTACTTTATTAGAATTCAAACTTTTTTGGTAGGGGTGGGCAGCTATGATATTAATATATAAAACTTCTATACATATTATAAAAATTTGTTTTAAAGAATTTTTGATAAATATTTTTTGTATTTCTACAGATACATGCAAGAAAGAAAATTATAAAAATCAAATGAATACTTTATCCACAAACTATTTGTTATGCTGTTGTACCTTCGAATGCTCATTGAGTTTTGTTAGGTTTCTGGCATTGATATTTTTAATACTGCTCAAACTGTCCAATTTTTTTTATGCTAGTACATATCATTTTCTGGTTTTGTTTGTTTTGTACTACACTGACCTCCATGGTTTAATGAAATTTGATATAAACAGTACATCTTGATGAAACATTTGCATGGTTTGGTTAGATTACACATGCTGAGAATGCTAATTAAAACAGACGGATCTTATATTAAAGATTGATAGAATTGCAATTATGCAAGCTGGACACTGACCTTCACTTTAACACTTTATATACAGTTTAAAACATTGTCTATTTACAATTTGAGTGGACATTAATGACAAAGTGCAAAAGAAGAAAAGTTTTCTGCAAGAAAGAACAGTTTGGTAAGCATATTTAACACTTTAAAGAAGTTTTAAAATACAATATTTTGTGTAAATATAATAATTGAAAGCATGTGATATGAAATAATTGACTGATCGATAATTTTTTGGTGAATATATAATTTCTGTCATATTTTAGTTTATAGAAAGGAGAAGGTCTGGAATTTGACGAACATTTGATGAAAGATTTTTTTAAGAGTAATATGAGTAAAGTGTCTTCTTCATTCCATTCAATAAGTTTACATAAAAGATTTGAACTGTTATAATAAATAAAGACGTCTAAATTCATGCTTAAATATGAAAAATCTATTGAATATGCCACATAACATCACTTTTTCAGATATTTTTTGTCTAAAATGAAAGTGGCTGCATTCATGTTCAGTCTCAACCTTTATAAATACTACTATTATAATTAAATACAACATATTCAAATATTGAGACTGAACACAAATGCAGCCACTTTCACATGAGACAACAATGGTCTAAAATAAGCACTTATGCTAAGATTGTGATGATTTCCGTAATTTTGCATGAATTAATGATGCTAGTACCTGATGCATGTACATTGTGTTGTCAAACACAGCTTACAATTATATAACAAAAGTATTCTACTTTCCAATAAATATATAATGGTTTTGCTTCAACACTGAAAAATGTTCATTCAAAAATAGGGTGTAGTCGATATATCATGTATGGGAAAACCAAAGCACTCTCACAAACACCCAATATATGCTGTAGGGAAAAATTAGCTAGACAATATAAAGATTTCTGGAAAAAAACATTATTTTTAATAATAAGAATAACCCTGATGGTAAATTATAAGAACATATACATGTAGAAAATTTAAAAGATGAATATGAATTAAGAGAACTTTTTACTGAGAGATAAGATTAAGTAATAGCCATTTAAATATTGAACCTGGAAAACACTGTAAATTACCCATAGAAAAAAAGACTGTCCTCTCTGTAAAAATGGGGTTGAACTCCATTTTTCTTTAAAATGTCCAATTTTGGAAGAAGTAGGCAAAAACTTGAAAAAAAAGTAGAAAGTATATTTCCATCTTTCAAAAAAATTTAGGACGAGGAAAACTTTAAATTTATGTTTACCTTTTGCGAACATGATAAAATTAAGCTTTTGTTAAGGGGGTTAATCATTTATATGTAATAAAAAATAACATAGCTGACAAAAAAAACTAGATAGAATTATATTTATGATTGTATGACATTTAGTTTTGTATTGTAATATTCTATAACAACTTTTGATGAATAGTATACTTTTTTAGTGTTCAAATTTGCAAGAGTATCACCTTCTAGTCTATGAGGAATAGTTGTCACAATCTGGCAATCAAACCCCTAACCATAATCTATATACTTATTTATGTGAAGTTTTGACAAAGACCTATCATCCCGAAAAATCAGGTGTGGTCAACCTTTACTTTGTAAATCCATTTAGTTTATATATATATATGCAATCATATACATGCACATGTAATGATAAAAAAAAATGACAAGACATTTAATTTTGCTTTTCTGTTTCAGTGATTAATATGGATGCAAGGAATCAGTATTTTGAGCAGTTGCTTTAAAGATTTGAAAGCGCAGGAAAAGGTGGCTACAACAAGTTTAAGACCACTGTTGAAACTGAAATTTCCACTCTTGCTAAATTTCAAGTACCAGAAGTTAGGCCAATAACATCTAAAAGAATTGACTATACATCATTAGAAATCTACCCAAAGAACGACCCATTTTGTGAAGGATTTATACCAACACCAGTATATGGGGATGGGAATTGTTTATGTAGAAGTGGTTCTATGTATGTTTTTGGAAATGAAGCCAGTCATGTAGAGATCCGTTGCCATATAGTGGCAGAAATGGTCATGAATAAGGAGTGGTTTTTAGCTACAAACAGTATAAGACAGTATGCTCAGTTTGATGAAACTATTGAGAGCTATGATGACTTGAGGTGTATTAAAAGTGTTGAAGATGTGTTTGAAAGGAGTACAGTTAAATTCACAAGGAAGTCATCTTGTGGTGAGATGTGGCATTTAATTCACTATCAAATGTTCTTGGTTGTACATCATTTTCAATATATCCAGACCTTATAGGTACCAAAAGAGATCGTCATCTATTACATACTAAATTTATTCCCCGTGTTCTAAAGACAACCGAAAATATAAGGATTATGTGGACAAACACATCAATACAGGACAAAGCTAGTGTTTGGTGGACAAACACATCAATACAGGACAAAGCTAGTGTTTGGTGGACACCTAACAATTTTGTTTCTTGTGTCAGTGAAATCACAGACTTTTCATCCAGCAGAACATGTATGTCACCAAAAAAGAGAAAAAATCCAACTTTAGGAGATTATTTCAAGTTTACCACTGTTTCGTCTTCAAAGACTTCATCAAAGGTAATTATATTTTATTTTCATTTTGTAAGCTACACAAATGTAATAAGAAAGTGCACTTGGACGATCAACAAATTAAAGAAATAAGGTGCGCATAGTAAATGTGTAATTGCTAACTCAAAAGGGAAGATTAATTTATTGTAACCAGTGTTACTCAGTGTGTTTATCCTCTTTTAATAAAAAATCTATTATTATTATTATTATTATCATTATTATGATAAGAGGCAGATCCAGTATTTTCAATTAGGGGGCACTACATTTTTTGGTTATATAAGGCGCCTCATGCCTGTAATTCTCATAATTGTTCAACAATTTTCCAGATAAGTGGGCGGGGGGGGGGGGGGGAATGTCTAACCAACCAATGCAAATACAGATAACCCAGTAGTGTATATGCCTTTAGATGAAAATGTATATTTGTATTTAACTGTGTTCTTTAAATTGAAGGCATAATGAAGTTTTGTTAGAATATTATTCTGATCTTTGATTTATAATGTTATGTTATACAAAGCTTCTTACAACATGTACAAGAGACCTGTATAAATATACAAAAACCATGTTCTTCGATGGAGCTATGAGAAAAAAATAATCGATTGGAACATATATAAAGTTAAAATTACAAAAAATATCAGCAATCTAATGCCCTATCTTGTCATGTTTTCTATGGTTTGAACTGACCAGTTTAGAAAATAAAATGGTATACTGTAAATTTGTGATTTGTGAATTCATCCACATCTACATTTTAACAAGTAAAAGTGTATTTTTTACATTAAATTAAGTGTCAAATGACTATATGAATTATTCAGAAAATGAGGCTCTTTTAAAATAAGTTTAATCAAAGCTGTTTTTATATAATTTCATTTTCAATACAGAGATGTCTATTATGAATAATTTACCAGAAATATTAATTTTTCTTTTTCACACTCGGTTGACTCATCATGTTGTTTTAACATAGGTTCTCAAATATTTTTTTTTAAATAAAATACATTAATACATTCTTATAAAAATAAAATGTATCCAAAATCTAACTTAAGTTAAACTTTAAAGTTTGTTTATAATATAAGGTTTTAATTTAGTTTTCTAAATGCTTGACATGACATTAAATTAAAATCTATCACTGAAAATAAAATAATGTTGGTTAGTTTTTAATTGATATATATATTACTTCCTACTTTCAAACAAACATTACATAGCACCACAGGTGTTCTGTTTCATTATTACCATTAAGTACTTAACCATGTGAAATCTATATAGGACAATTAAAATTGAGAATGGAAATGGGGAAATAAAAAGGCCAGATGTCATCCTAAAATTAAGAAGAAAGCAGATGGTAACACTTTATTGATATTACAATGTATTTAATCCCTTATTAGCCACCCTGCTGGTTGAGGTTAGAGAGTCTGATAACTGGATATAGTTTTATTTGTAACCATGGTATCAGACCACTGACCACAAGAACATTTATGTGTAATTTAAAGTTATGTATGTAAAAATCATCACCCCTCCTTTTTTCCTTCCCTGTGTTAAAAGGAGCAACAAACAGTTTAATAAATACAAAGTGTTACAGTAACATGTATCTGCTTTCGTCTTAAATATATCTTACTTGGAATAAAAAGTAAAAACACTTTTATGAAATATTTTTACTTGTAAAAATGGATTACTGCCAATGCAATATTTAAGACTTTATTAAAATATGAAAAAATTAAAAGAAAAAATCCAAATTGTGTTTGAAGCATTATATCTTTACCATAACAACTTCTGTCAAAGTTCTTTGATGAGTGGATAAGTCATTAATGTTAAAAGTATTTAGCCTTATACTGCATAATTTTTAATCAATATTATCTGCAAAAAAGTACTATGAATGCTGTCTTTTAATTATAAAAAGCGGCTATAAATGTACCATAAAATTCAAGTATGATTTTAAATCAAATTCCAACACTCATGTATGTTTTGGAAAATAGTTAAGAATATATCCCTTCAATTTGGTATCATATTGCATTTTCAATATACGATTCCCAGAATCACTGGTAAAAGAATAATATTCAGTAAACAGACAGAAAATTTTAGGATATGACAGGACATAAACTAAAAGACACACAATTGTCAAGAAAACGTTACAGGAAATTTTACTCAACACACTTAAAATAAAAACATTTCAATTGTTAAAATCTAAAAACAAAAATTTGAAAATAACATGTTTTCTAGAATAAAACCATTTACAATAAACGATATGATGAATAATGACAAACAACAATGTATTTAGAAACTTGTGTACACTTTATCACAACACACACCTAAAGAGATGCTGTTGGCAGTGTTTTTGTACCTTAATCTTTATACCTTTATATTTTTTGTTTATGGCAAAACGATGTTTATAACATTATTTTCAAAGGGAGAATGTGATATATCCCATATTTTAGGAAGAATACACATGTATATAAACTATAAAAAATGTAATTTAACTGCCCATTTTATTAAATAATCCTGTGAATCCTTGTTGTTTTGACTAGGCACCTCATCAATATTTTTATCAATTAACTGCACTTCAAATTAACATGTCACAAGACAACAATGTTAACAAGATGATGATGATGATGGAAATTTTTAACGACCTTGACAGGCTATACAGCACTTGCACGGTCGGATGTCACTTAAGTGAACCCCGTGCTGACAGATACAGCCTCATTCAACTTCCTGTACAATACATCAAATAAATAAATAAAAAGGGGGATTTATAATCTGGATGAAAATTATCTCTGATTTTGGCATACATTTTAAAAGTAAATAAAAATTTTAAAAAATGCAAAAAGTATATTTATTCAAACCAAATCATATTTTAAGATAAAGAAACTATATCATCAATATATTTAGTTATTAAATTTGTAAATGTTTTTTTTTTTTTTAAAGAAAATAAGATTTCACCTTGACATGTACTTGTAGCAAGCTTAGCCTATCCTATTAATGTTTTTCATCAAATAACAAGTTGTTAATCTTTTTCAGTATAGACAGTATAAGAACCCTAGAATGGTCAATGTACCAACAGAACAGAACCTAACTGCAATCCCATCTTCTAAAGTTGGCTCTCCAGACAGGAGTACAGTCCCGTCATCTCAAGTTGGCTCTCCTGACAGGAGTACAGTCCCGTCATCTCAAGTTGGCTCCCCTGACAGGAGTACAGTCCCGTCATCTCAAGTTGGCTCACCAAACAGGAGTACAGTCCCGTCATATCAAATTGGCTCTCCTAACAGGAGTACAGTCCCGTCATCTCAAGTTGGCTCTCAAGACAGGAGTACAGTCTCCTCATCTCAAGTTGGCTCTCCTGACAGGAGTACAGTCCCGTTATCTCAAGTTAGCTCTCCTGACAGGAGTACAGTCCCGTCATCTAAAGTTGGCTCTCCTGACAGGAGTACAGTCCCGTCATCTCAAGTTGGCTCTCCAGACAGTACAGTTCCGTCATCTCAAGTTGGCTCTCCAGACAGGAGTACAGTCCCGTCATCTCAAGTTGGCTCTCCTGACAGTACAGTCCTATCATCTCAAGTTGGCTCTCCTGACAGGAGTACAGTCCTGTCAACTCAAGTTGGCTCTCCAGACAGAAGTACAGTCCCAACTTCTGAATTTGGCTCTGCATGTAACTCTCCGGAATATATGGATATCACACCAGTTAGCAGTTCAAATACTATGGCTTATGATGTTAGTTTTGATTTTTACTTCAAAATTAGACGATTGGCATCACTTAACAAGAGTCGTGACATTAACAGGGGTACTTTTCCTGTCATAAAGGATTTAAAAAACCAAAACATTAGTGTTCAAAGAACAGATATAACTGAAGATAACATTTCATCAAGATTGGTTTCATTAAACAAAAAGTTCTTGTGTGAAATTAAACGATCTAAACGAGCTCATTTAGCAGCTGTAATAGAATGTGGTAACTACATTTTAAAAAATGGACCAATTGTAAAAACTCAGATTTTATGCACAGTCTTAAAAGATGCAAAGACTAGTTACAAAGGTTTAGATGTTATTAATTTGAAAAGAAAACTTTCCATTAAACTTTTAGAAACACTTTCAAAATACCTGCCAGTAATGCAAATTTATATCTCTGGTACAGGATATATAATGGAGAACAGGGAGTGAGATGTCCAAGGCTTTGTAGATACAATTTCTATTGCTGTAAACCAACAAGAACTATCTAACAAAAATCTGGAATTAACTCTAGAGAACTTTAAAGACTACATGCAATTTATTGACACAGAGTTGGACAAAAGCATTGTTCGATGCATTCTTGTTGACATTTCTTCAATAAATGCTGTAAGCAACCTGAAAGGATCTACTTGTCAAAGAACATTAAGACGGGCAAGAGATGAGGTTCCTGTAAAAATAAAAAAATTCAAGAATCTGAAAAGAGACTTGTTGTCAGTCAGGAATGATATGACAAACCATCAACAGCATTGTTTCTACTACAGACGCATATCAAAAATGAAAGCCAAAGCTTTTAAAAGCAGAGCAAATTGTGCTGGTAGAACAAAAATTGCAGATCAATTTCCCCAATTGGCAGAGGTTTTGGAATTGGCATTTGGTGAAGGCTCCAAGATACACCCTGAACTTGAGAATGACACAAGATACAAGAATCCTAACCTTGCCTTAACCATGTCTCAAGCTAGAGAAATTTTACTGACAGCAGCATCTGAAAAAATTCCAAACATAGCTTTGTCCACCTGTTATACCTGCACACAGAATTTTCGGAAAAATAAATATCAAGCAAAACGCCACCATTTCGGACAAGATGTAAATGCGAAAATTTCCCCGAAGAAACTACCAAGTGTGGGAATGATGGAAGAAAGAGCCAATGCCCATTACTGTAGGGCTCATGTAATTTTTGAATTTGAAATCGCAGCCTCTGATGAAACAGATACATTAGTAGACGCAAAAGATGCAAAGGGGATAGTGTGTTCAGATATAGACCCAGTACAAAATATTGGAAAAAGTTGGCTGGATAAAACACGCCAAGATCATCAGTTTGACCAATCCAGGACAAATGCTTGTACACCTATGACACACCTTTTTCTCAAAACTATTTCATCAGATGCAATCATTCAATCTTCAAATTTAATTGAATGTGGTCAGAACAGGACAACTTGTAACGCTAGTCAATATTTCATTTTTTGAACCTGAAACTGTTTACAGATGTTTTAATGAACTTTTCCATCTTCTGTCTATACCTGCACTAGATATCTTTTTTCGAAATCAAGAAACCGGAAATTTACGAAAAAAATGGATTTTTGTTGACAATGGACCATCTGAAGCACCAGCAAGTACTGTGGTTAGAATGCTCCTGGTACGTTTGGTGAACTTTTTAAATTTGGAAAAAGCTACACAAATCTCCTTTGAAAAGTTAAATTCCAAAGACAACCCAGCAGAAAGACCACATGCTTCTGAAAACCCTGCATTAAGCAAACATGGTCCATTCAAGAGTGCTGAAATCTTTCCACATAAAAATGCTAAACCAGGTACACCAAAACACCTTGAAAATATGGAATTAATGGCTGAACAAGTTATATCTTTTCTAAGATCAGCAAAATTTGGCCAAAATCAGTTTTATTGTTTTAGAGGTGTGAAAGATAACTTTATATTTGATGATGAAGATGATCTGCGAAATTTTATAAAGCTATCAGAGCATGGGAAAAATGATTGTGGTAAAGAGTTTAAAATTGTTGAATGTCCTCTCCTTGCAGATATATCCCAAGTTTGGGGAGTGAATAAAAATTTCAGTGGTTCATATCTAGAAGTCTATAACCACTTAAGCAATTCACTGGTTGGCCATGTTAGGACTGCATGGCTAACAGAATATTGTGCAACAGTCTACACAAACAATCCAGAAATGTCTAACCGATATGTGAAAGAACCACTACCAGACTTTGTGCGGTGGATAGAAAGCAATGTGGAACTCCATTATCTTTGCTTTGAAGCTCGTAATCAAATTCCATTTGGGGATTGGGATTCAGAAGAATTATTTCTCCCATCAAATATTACATCATTGTTGTGTGAACTTTGTACAGACATCCCAGATTCAGTGATTGATACTGCTGCCCTACTTGCTTGGCTCACACCTGTTCAACTTAAAGATGAAATAAAAAAACAGCATGACAAAATGGAACAAGGTCTTTATAACGACAAGAGTAGAGAAAGGTGGAAAAATCATGATTTGTTCAAAAAGACTGTAGCTGATCTTCAAATGGAGGCAAAAAATGTTCATATCATCTATTCTGCAAAGCATACAAAAACAGATCTTGTACAGCTTATAGCAGAAAAAAAGAACTTAAAACTACCAAATGACATTGATGATTATCAAGGAAATCTTTCTGATATTCCTACAGATATACAAAATTTGACATATTTGAGCATTTTTGAACTTCGCAAAATTCTTCGCTACCACAATTTAAACTTAAGTGGTACTAAATATGAACTTGTTATGAGAGTATTTTTACTACGACATAAAAGGTCATACATGATAATTGAGTCTACTGTAAGCAAATTATCAAAAATAGCAGAAATTTCTGTTTCGCTCATAATATGGCAGACAAGATATTACAATAATATTCAAGATATCCATAGAAAAAGAAAATTTACTTCTATCAAAAGTGCATCTTCTTCTCTAATTAACGTACCTGAATACATATCTCTCAATAATATGACTGAACTATTTGATCCACTTTTTGACTGGCTTGATGTGCTGTTAAAGTCAATATGGGAAATTGAAAAAGATAGAAGAATTGACGGGACAAACAGTGAAAATGAAAAGGTTAATACATATGAACAATCCAAAGAAACTGGAGCCAAAATAAAAGTCTACTGGAGCAGGGAGGAAATAGGAACATTGGAATGGGATGTAGGATGGTATTCTGCTCATGTCATTTCATATGATGAAAATTTTGACAGAATAGATATTGAATATGTGAAAGAACCTGGGTGTATTTATAACTTGGATTATACGCCTTGTTTTATTAATGGGAAGTTGAAATTTGTTTAATCTCCATTCTTTTCATGAATTGGTGCTAGTAGAAATTTTGGCAATTCCATGTATAAAAAGTGTTTTCTATAATTATAGGTTGCATCTGTACTAAAAAAGAGGGTTTTTTTTTTTTGTGTGAGTGTGTGTGTCTTTTCATCATTTTGATAGTTATTTTAATACATATTAACTAACAACTTTATCATTATTATATATTTATTCCAATTTGATTATATAACAATGTAGATATCAGGGAATTCATAGGTTTTAAAATTAAAGTACTTTATGGTTGTCCAGTACTTTTGCAAATTATATTAAGACTCATTTTCTTTTTAATGGTATCAAATTAAAGAATAATTGAAATGAAATAAAGTGTGTAGCATTGCTAAAGTTTTACTAGTTTACAAATTTTCAAGGAAAACAAAATCAATTGGCTAGATTAACTTATTTTGTTTTTATTTAGAAATTTATGTAATCTTAAGTAATACATATATTATAACATATTGACCAAATTCAGTTGATATCTTTGTTAACTTTTTTAACATTCAAACTTGATGTTGTCCAACCATGGGTATTACATCTATGGTCCAACTTAATATATAATAGAATTTAGAAGCATGTACTTCAAATTTAGAATGCTATTTATTGATGGTAATTAATCCATTCAACATGTCACTACAACCTCTTGTAAGCATCCCTGCTGTTTGAGATAATAAAATCTGA
The DNA here is from genome assembly GCF_021869535.1 of Mytilus californianus. Lineage (NCBI taxonomy): Eukaryota > Metazoa > Mollusca > Bivalvia > Mytilida > Mytilidae > Mytilus > Mytilus californianus. The sequence goes on from NW_026262626.1 coordinate 17,545,558, forward strand.
TGACTTAGTAATGGCATAGAACTTAATTTGTAACCGTGGTAATCAGACCACTGACCACAAAAGAAAATATAACAGGTTATATTTAGAAATTGTAGAACTATATTTTCTCACGATATTATGATTCCATTAATAATAATGTTCTGTCAAGGTTTGGTAATATTACAACAGAGTTTGAAAAAAAGGTTAAAATTTCAAATACTAAACTACCTTGAATATATTCTTTTATCTGATGAATTAGTGAAGCTTTCATAAAAATAAAGTTTCTGATAAAATATTTAACATGATTGCAGCAGTCAATCAGTTTGAAAAAGTATGCTCTCAGACGGCCAATAGGAACTTAATTTCAGCATCAGTAAAATATTTTGTAATGATTAAAAGTAATCTAAATTTTGCCCTTGATTCTGCCTCCAGACTTTTAGAGGCACCTGTTTAAGTAAAGTGAATCTTTTTTAAATGACTACAAAATCAAATTTCCAGACTATCAAGACTATAACAAGCTATAAACTGCAAACTGTCAATTTATCAATTGTCAGACGGAACCCATCCCTTTCCCCATTATGGAGCTAACTTTATGATCCAAGCATAATTCTACAAACCCACTCACTTCCTTGTTGGTGCAAACACCACTCATATGTATTTCTAAATGGTAAACGGACAGAAAGTCACAGGACAAAAAGTCACAAATATGTTTTTGACAATAGTTTAAATATATAAAAGAAAGATCTAAAAATATTTACTTTGTAATACATATATTAAAATTTAACTAATATCCAAGTTTAAGGGTAAGTTTGCAAGTCAATTTACAGATGTCAGTTATTATTGTCAATGTATTTATCTGTAATAACTATAGCTACAATATGTTATGTAAATGATGCTAAGCACACAGCTGGTCATTCTTATCTAATTCATCTACAATATTTCTGTTCACAGACAACTTCCTGCTGTGTTAACAAACAAACAAGTGTTTAAATAAATCATTTACCAATAAGCTGTTAATTAGTTAAATGACTATGATCTGGTATTTAAGTGATGCCTGTCACAAGAAAGTTAAATTATATGCTACATTGTATTTATTATTTAAGGTTCCAGAATGTAATTTCTAAAATGTTGATTACTTTTATGTAAAATATGTATATATAAAATACATTAATTGTCTTTTCATTTAAAGTCTTAGCAAACAAAATTTGAATGGAATATAAACAAATTTTTCAATACCCTAATAGCTAGTTCTTTTCTTTTAATATCTGTTTGTTGACATGACTGAGGGTCATGATAATGGTGGTCAGTCACTGAATTTTCAAAATGATGCTCTCAACTTGCTTAAACTAGCATATATGCGATGATGTCTTAAGGTAACCATATGGTCTTCAATGAATATTTAAGTTCTAAATAAAGCACTTAAGCCAAGAAAATAAGAACAATTGCAAAGGATTTTAGATACATGTAGATCAAAATGCAGAGTGTAGAAGGATGCACAATATATATATATATATAAATATAAATGAGGAGATGTGGTATGATTGCCAATGAGAGAACAGTTCTATCCACCAAAGTTCAGATGAAGTGGATGTAAGCAATTAAAGGCAACATAATTGTACGTCCTTTAACAATAACAAAAATATTGAACCAATTCAATTCAGAAAACTAATGACCTAATTTATAACAAAAACAATTTACGAAAAACAAATAAAAAATTTAAACAGAATTTTCAGAGACAACAACCCCGAAACAAAAATTAAAAAACCCAGCCCAAGACCAACAATGATCAACAATGGGTCCTCATCATGCTCAGCGCTCATCGCAGTTAGACATATATATATGCATACTAGATAAGTAAAATGGACACCACACTACACTCTAATACATAATTATGAACCAAAATAAAAACATTCTAGACTATAAATAGGGCTAGAGGTTCCAGAGTTGGAACAGGTCCACAAATCAGCTCGGTCAAACCCAACCCATGTTTTTGTATACATAACCTGATTAAAAGCCAGTTCACACTTTTGTACAAAGTTAAGAAGACATTTAATGGCAAATACATTGTATCCGTTTATTTGTTCCAAAATAGTAAAATATCAATTCCGTTTCATACTGCAAAATATAGACATCTTCCATATATGACTTTAAGAAAATTTCCAAATTTTGGTGATAATAACCCCAAAATTTCCATGGATTTTTTTTCATTTGCTGTGAATCTTCCATATGCTGTTGCTGGAATTTCCAGGATTTTTTTTTAAGGTTAACGAAAATTTCCATGGAATACATTTTTAAGATAAAGTGTCTTCCATAAGGGGGGGGGGGATCAACTATTTCTGGAATAGCCCATTGTCTCAAATTATGTCTTAAGTAATACATATATTATAACATATTGACCAAATTCAGTTGATATCTTTGTTAACTTTTTTAACATTCAAACTTGATGTTGTCCAACCATGGGTATTACATCTATGGTCCAACTTAATATATAATAGAATTTAGAAGCATGTACTTCAAATTTAGAATGCTATTTATTGATGGTAATTAATCCATTCAACATGTCACTACAACCTCTTGTAAGCATCCCTGCTGTTTGAGATAATAAAATCTGATGACTTAGTAATGGCATAGAACTTAATTTGTAACCGTGGTAATCAGACCACTGACCACAAAAGAAAATATAACAGGTTATATTTAGAAATTGTAGAACTATATTTTCTCACGATATTATGATTCCATTAATAATAATGTTCTGTCAAGGTTTGGTAATATTACAACAGAGTTTGAAAAAAAGGTTAAAATTTCAAATACTAAACTACCTTGAATATATTCTTTTATCTGATGAATTAGTGAAGCTTTCATAAAAATAAAGTTTCTGATAAAATATTTAACATGATTGCAGCAGTCAATCAGTTTGAAAAAGTATGCTCTCAGACGGCCAATAGGAACTTAATTTCAGCATCAGTAAAATATTTTGTAATGATTAAAAGTAATCTAAATTTTGCCCTTGATTCTGCCTCCAGACTTTTAGAGGCACCTGTTTAAGTAAAGTGAATCTTTTTTAAATGACTACAAAATCAAATTTCCAGACTATCAAGACTATAACAAGCTATAAACTGCAAACTGTCAATTTATCAATTGTCAGACGGAACCCATCCCTTTCCCCATTATGGAGCTAACTTTATGATCCAAGCATAATTCTACAAACCCACTCACTTCCTTGTTGGTGCAAACACCACTCATATGTATTTCTAAATGGTAAACGGACAGAAAGTCACAGGACAAAAAGTCACAAATATGTTTTTGACAATAGTTTAAATATATAAAAGAAAGATCTAAAAATATTTACTTTGTAATACATATATTAAAATTTAACTAATATCCAAGTTTAAGGGTAAGTTTGCAAGTCAATTTACAGATGTCAGTTATTATTGTCAATGTATTTATCTGTAATAACTATAGCTACAATATGTTATGTAAATGATGCTAAGCACACAGCTGGTCATTCTTATCTAATTCATCTACAATATTTCTGTTCACAGACAACTTCCTGCTGTGTTAACAAACAAACAAGTGTTTAAATAAATCATTTACCAATAAGCTGTTAATTAGTTAAATGACTATGATCTGGTATTTAAGTGATGCCTGTCACAAGAAAGTTAAATTATATGCTACATTGTATTTATTATTTAAGGTTCCAGAATGTAATTTCTAAAATGTTGATTACTTTTATGTAAAATATGTATATATAAAATACATTAATTGTCTTTTCATTTAAAGTCTTAGCAAACAAAATTTGAATGGAATATAAACAAATTTTTCAATACCCTAATAGCTAGTTCTTTTCTTTTAATATCTGTTTGTTGACATGACTGAGGGTCATGATAATGGTGGTCAGTCACTGAATTTTCAAAATGATGCTCTCAACTTGCTTAAACTAGCATATATGCGATGATGTCTTAAGGTAACCATATGGTCTTCAATGAATATTTAAGTTCTAAATAAAGCACTTAAGCCAAGAAAATAAGAACAATTGCAAAGGATTTTAGATACATGTAGATCAAAATGCAGAGTGTAGAAGGATGCACAATATATATATATATATATATATAAATGAGGAGATGTGGTATGATTGCCAATGAGAGAACAGTTCTATCCACCAAAGTTCAGATGAAGTGGATGTAAGCAATTAAAGGCAACATAATTGTACGTCCTTTAACAATAACAAAAATATTGAACCAATTCAATTCAGAAAACTAATGACCTAATTTATAACAAAAACAATTTACGAAAAACAAATAAAAAATTTAAACAGAATTTTCAGAGACAACAACCCCGAAACAAAAATTAAAAAACCCAGCCCAAGACCAACAATGATCAACAATGGGTCCTCATCATGCTCAGCGCTCATCGCAGTTAGACATATATATATGCATACTAGATAAGTAAAATGGACACCACACTACACTCTAATACATAATTATGAACCAAAATAAAAACATTCTAGACTATAAATAGGGCTAGAGGTTCCAGAGTTGGAACAGGTCCACAAATCAGCTCGGTCAAACCCAACCCATGTTTTTGTATACATAACCTGATTAAAAGCCAGTTCACACTTTTGTACAAAGTTAAGAAGACATTTAATGGCAAATACATTGTATCCGTTTATTTGTTCCAAAATAGTAAAATATCAATTCCGTTTCATACTGCAAAATATAGACATCTTCCATATATGACTTTAAGAAAATTTCCAAATTTTGGTGATAATAACCCCAAAATTTCCATGGATTTTTTTTCATTTGCTGTGAATCTTCCATATGCTGTTGCTGGAATTTCCAGGATTTTTTTTTAAGGTTAACGAAAATTTCCATGGAATACATTTTTAAGATAAAGTGTCTTCCATAAGGGGGGGGGATCAACTATTTCTGGAATAGCCCATTGTCTCAAATTACTAAAATTATCAATCTAACAACTAAATTATGAAAAGTAAGCGTTCTGCAACATGATATGAGCTGCGTCGGATAGAAATCGACCTTATGCAAATGAATATCAAAACATCTGTTAACCATTTCTCGGGTTGAAAATATCTCTATGCAAAGTCGATAACTTTTTGAAGATTGGGTTGTTATAAGAACTCTACAAAACAGACAAAATCTAATCTTTTATTTCGTATTTGAATGTTCCAAAATCAATCAAAGTCTTACACATGTACATGTTTACGTGCATTTGCATAAGGTCGATTTCTATCCGACGCAGCTTATATTATACCAAAAATAAAGTAATTAAGTCATACATGTAAACACTATGATTAATCACAGGAACCTAAAATGTGTATACAAATATAAAGGGAGATAATAATCAAAAATGTACCTATGGAGCGCAGAAAAAAAGCCAGAACAGTTTTCTGTATGACAGTTCGTATTTGCATATCCATACCAAACTTCGGTCCGACAATTATTGTAATGTTTTTTTCCAACTTTTTGTAGCACGAACTTTGTGATTAAATTTTACAAAAAATTGAGGCGAAAACCAATTTTTTTATTTGATCATTTGGTAAATTGATGTCAGCAGTTTCAGAAAAGGTATCACTTAAAGGCATTGAAATTTTAGTTTGAACAAACTTTTGGTAGATATGTGACATTTTAATTCCCCTTTTTGCAATATTTCATGGTAAATAAATGCAGAGCGTTGCCATGGATACACAAAAAAGGAATGATATTTCACCATTTTTAACTTTTAAAAATCAAATCTATGGAAGATACTGTTTACATACATATACACATGTATAACACAAACAGTTGGCTTAATGTTTTAGAAACATAAAAAGAAGATGTGGTATGATTGCCAATGAGACAACTCTCCACAAGAGACCAAATGACACAATATTAAACAACTATAGGTCATTGTACGGACTTCAACAACGAGCAAAGCCCATACCGCATAGTCAGTTATAAAAGGCTCAAAATTGACAAATGTGAAACAATTCGAACGAGAAAACTAAGGGCCTAATGAATGTACAAAAAAAAAAAATGAACGAAAAACAAATATGCAACATATCAATAAACGACAAACATTGAATAACAGGGTCCTGACTTGGGACAGGCACATAGAAAGCTAGGAATAGAAGATGATTGAATATTTTTGGTTCAAATTTAATTTAATTTTCTAACTGCGGAGTGCTACCTTATTGAAAATCCACAAACTTGTACTGTTACAAAACGTTGAAAGGTATAAATATGAATTATTCAGCATCTGCAGCAATGTAAAATGTATTATTAAGACACTTAAGAATATTGTTTTTTTTTTTGCTGTGTATACTAGTAAGATAATGTCTTCGTTTTAATTTTGTATTCAAACCAATGTTCTACTTCACGAATCGGTAGAAAACAACTTTCAGAGTTTGGATAAATTGTAATCTTGAGGGGAAAAATTTAGAAGAGGATTTTTGGATTAACAATCAAATAGTCTTTTTTCACATCTGAAGTGTATTCATACAGATCAATTTCACGATTGACATGGATTTGTACGAATACATTAATTAAACCAATATTAAGGTTTAACCCTCAAAGAGGTCATGACAAATATATTTACCATAGCATTTAACTAGTTGCAACTCCATTGCAATTTGATTAAATAGATAACAATTCATGAACTTGCTTTTCTTAACAGATTATGTCTTAACATATTTGGTAGCAACACATTATCTTTTTAAGTTTTGATATTCAGCTAAAATAAGAAACAAACATAGTTTTGGTTAAAGGTATTATGTAAGATGGACATTCAGGCCAAGATATGTGAGCTTAAGACCAAACAGCCTATTGTTTATGCGCATTATCTAACATATCTAAAAATAATAATACACTACGTATACCTAAGAAGGAGGTAAAAAATCGCAGATCTGGCACCACATTTGACATTAAGCGATTAATTTCTAATGTAACAATTATAACTTGTTTCCTTACTGAGCTTTGAAAAGCTAAGGAAGATAAAAAAAATTAGTTAAAGTAGTTTTTGTCTACTGCCACTAACATAATCTCGTCAAAGATACCAGGATTGACACTTTGTACCCCAGACGCGCGTTTTGTCTGCAAAAGAAACGTCAGTGCCACTCGAATCAAAAAAGTTAAACAAGATACAATAAAGTAGGAAGTTGAGGAGCCTTTATTACTAGTTTTGATTTAGTTTCTGAATGAATTAGCTTATTGTCCGATCTTATAATGAGGATTAATTTTATTTGTACTGCTAAAATGACATGAAAGTGAAAATCACAAAACAATGCATGGAACATGTTGTAATTTGCCGTTGTGATCGTTTAAAACTATCTTCAAGTGAAAAATTATAACGATTTTACTGAAGCTTATGCATAATCAATAGGCCATCAATCATTTAGTCTTGAATCCATAATTGTTTTGTAGTTGTTATTTGCTTTGAACTAGCAGTCAGAAGCTGCGAGAACTATCAGATCTGTACATAGTGTGCTTTTCTTGTATGGATAAAAAGTACCCTGGCACATCAGTTGTGTGATTTTGTTAGGTGTTATTCTGCTTTGTAACGATCTGATGAGACCAACACTTTTCAACTGATTTTTATAGTTTATTCTTAGATTGTACAAATACACCACTGTTCAAGGTTAACATGGTTAAGGGCAGGTTAGCGCCTTCAAAATTTTTAACCCCACCACATTTTGTTTGTGCTTATCCCAAGTCAGCAGTCTGTAATTCAGTGGTTATCGTTTGTTGCTGTATGTCATATTCAGTCTATAAATCCGGCCGTTAGTTTTCTCGTTTGAATTGTTTTACATTTTTCATTTTTTTTAAGGCTGACTATGTGGTAGGGAAGGTGCTCATTGTTGAAGGTCATATGGTGACTTATGGTTGTTAGTTTCTCTTTGGTCAGTTTGGTCATTTTGGTCTCTTGTGGATGGTTGTCTTTTCATTTTTTTTTATTGAATTTATAATTACAGTTAAACTTTAAGGTTTGTAAAAATTGATGTAACTTTAACTGATTAACGTATTATAAAATTTGGAAATACGATTCAAGCTAAAACTAGAAAGATTGTGCACAAGATTCGATTTGCAGCACAACTAGTTGTATCCACTGTCTTTCTTTTTTTTAAAAGCGATCATATTAACTTAAAATAGGGCAAATACACGAAACATTTTAGAATCAAATAATCAATGTAACGTACATTTGTACATGTATCATTTCAAGTTCCACACTTGATAAGTAATCAGAAATAATAAATTCACAAATAAGATGGATTATATAGTGTATCAACTTTACTAATTACTGTTTCTAGGCATCTCAATAAATACTAAATACTATAAATATAGACTATAGCTCAGCAATACTGGTGGACCCCATATTTTATTAATATAAATATAATTGATAAACACAATATACATTAAGCATAAATATCAATGTACAATAAATTAACTTTTATTAAAGAATTCAAAAGAATAATAAGTAAATTGTGTTCAAAAATATTTTGCTCTGTCATCAACGATCCCGCCGGCCAGGAAAAACACGAGTAACATGCACCTTGGTCAAACTCCATTTAAAATGCAGTCTAAAGACTACATTTGAAATAGAGTGGAAAATGTGGAAAACCTGTGTCCAAACCAAAATGCTCGGAAGACCGTCTCGGGAGTTTACTTGGACTGTTTATAAAATAAATATACTATATGTTATAAGTAATAATTTTAGTTACTCTTAAGTAAAATATTTATTTCCTACTAAATACAAAATACAAAATAGAATAACAATTCAATTGCAAATGAACCCTATTTCACTATTGTCCAGTCTGATGCTTGGCTAGAAGTGACCAACAAGGGAAAATAATCCCGCTTCATATCCATATCACGTGATATATATATATATATACAATAAAATGAACAAATGTAACTATAAATATTTCGGATAACAGATATCCTTCATCGGTATGATCATGTTGTGAAATGAATCTTATCAACCTATTTTGATTATAACACTATAGCAATCTTAAATTCAATACAAAATAACAGATTTACCAGAAAATTATAGAGAGCTAGTACAATTCTAAAATTTCCAAACACGGCGCAACGACATCCCTAAAACAAAAATAGTAATAATTTGCGATATGAGCTTGCACAACTTTAAAATTCCAAAAGGTGACGACAGTTAAAATGTTAACAACTGCGTGGAAAAACATTCCCAATAAACAGCACTAACCGATCTAAGCTTGTATAAAATTTCAAATTTGACAACGGTAGAGTAATTAAAACATTGGCTGCGTATTTAAACACTCCAAATAAATAGAAGTTTGATAATGATAAGAAAAATAATTGAACGTGACTGCGTACTTTTACATCCATCCCAAATGAGTAGAACCCTGTAATTAAAACTAGACTAGTATAATTAAAAAATTGCTTAAAAATGTAGGAGTCTAGTACAGAAGTCGGAGTTACTGGAAACAAGTGATGGCAGGAAAATGTGTGATGGTAGGGAAAATAAGTGAAACATTCTATGTTTTTTTCATTTATGCCCTCTGGGGAAACTGTCCTTAGCTTTCTTATCCAAAACCTTTCCCGAGTAAGTCTGTCGGCCCTTGACTAACCCTTGTTGCGGTCTATGATTGTTATGGTAAGGTTTTTGAGATCAGCTTTGGCGTGCCCAGATGATCTCAAATGACGACTTACGGGGAGGTCGGGCTTACAGGTGTAGTCACTTCGATGACCATTCATGCGTTTGTTGAATGGCTGTTCTGTCTCGCGAACATACTGCATGCCACATCGACACTCAAGAAGGTATACAATATTTTGGGTTTTGCAAGTTACATTACAAAATATAGTGTACACAGACCCAGTGGAGTGGCAAGCAAATGTTTGAGTATTTAGTATTTGTTGGCAAGTCAGACATCGTCTGTTACCACACGACTTGCACCATCCAGCAGTTGAACCGCTTTTATTAGAGGAGACGTCAGCTCTCACAAATAAGGCTTTCAGACTTGCTGGTCTTCGAAAAGCTAAGACAGGAGGATTGGGAAAGATCTTGGATTATTTTGGGTGCTTGGCAATAATTTGCCAATTAGCACGGATCAAACGTTAAAGGTTAGTAAAGGAAGGATTGTATGTTAAAACAAACGGGACTATTTTACTGCGACTCTTCTGTTTGTACTGTAACAGGTCATTGCGGCTGTTATTGTTGGCACGCGCAAACCCCTTATCTATGTCCCATTTTTTATAACCTCGTTTGATAAAAAATCCGCCAAGTTCCTGTAACCCTTTAGTGACAGCCTCCTCAGAGGAGCAAATTTTCCTTATTTTGAGAGCTTGACTGTACGGGATACTTTTTGTACAGTGTTTGGGGTGACAGCTTTGGAGAGAAAGGTACTGATGTTTATCTGTACGTTTACAGTAGAGGTCTGTTGATATGACACCGTCCTTTATAGATGTAGTAGTGTCTAAGAAAGATATTTTAGAGTCGGAAATTTCATATGTAAATTTAATCGACTGGTGGGCGTTGTTTGCATGTCTGATAAAATCATCCAATTTTTGTTGGGATTCAATCCATTTCATATCATGTCGTTGCGCCCTGTTTGGAAATTTTAGAATTGTACTAGCGTCTCTATGATGTTCTGGTAAAACTGTTTTTTTATATAGAATTCAAGATTGCTATAGTTTTATAATCAGAATAGGTTGATAAGATTCATTTTACATCGTGATCATACTGATGAAGGATATCTGTTATCCGAAAAATTTATAGTTACATTTGTTCATTTTATTGTTATTTTTTGGTGATGTTGTACCCTTTTAGACTGGTTATATATTATATTTTGTATTGTACTGTATCATAATTATATGATCCATTGCCCCGTAAGATTTATCGTTGGCTATTATACAGTCATTATATATATATATATATATATATATAAGAAAAGTTAAGTAGAATCCGTATGCTGGTAACATATAGGAAAATTATTTTCATTTTGACGATTCACCACATACAATGGAAATATCTTTGCTGCCTATGAACAGTCATTCTAGTACGCAGTTCATTTTTTGTCTCTCCAATATAGAATTCTTCACAATTTGAACATATGAGAGAATAAATCACGTTTGAACTTTTACAACACATGTTTTGTTTAATTGCGAAATGCTATCCATTTTTAAAATAAATTGAACTTTCTTCTATTAAATTTGGACATGTCATACATCGTTTATCGGTACATTTTCTAACAATAGGCAAAGTTTCATTAAAGTTTGAAGATGTCAGATACCGTTTTAGACTTTTTGACTGTCTTTTACTGTTTATTATCTTCTTTTTTTTGTAAAACTTTGTCCATCTTTCACTTTTGTGTAAATTATTTTCAATTTGTCGCATGAAACTAAATATATCATAATCTCGTGGATTATATGTTGTTACAAACGGGATAATTTTATCTAAATTGTTTGATGATTCTTCGGTTGGTTCGGATCGCCGTGATTCTGTAATGATTGGTCCTTTTATCAGTGCCTTTTGAATTCCGTAATCTATCACTTGTTCCGGATATTGCTGCTTTTTTAAAATACACTTTTAGTTCTTCCAATCTTTTATTGCGTAATAGTTATGTACTTGTAATGGTAATTATTCTTGACGCTAGATTAAAAGGTATATTTAATTTTACATGTTTTGGGTGGTTTGAGTAAAAATTTAAATACATATGTGTATCGGTATCTTTAGAGAAGATATCTGTGAAAATTTCATTGTCTTCCGTTATAAGTACTAAAATATTCAAAAACGGCATTTTGTTGACATTTCTGTTAATTGTGAAACGAATATGTGGATTTCAAGAATTTAAATCAGAATGAAAATCTGAGACAGATATATCCGAATTCCAAATTATAAAACAATCGTCAAGAAATCGTTTCCAGTTTTGACGTATGTAAATGGCAAATTTATTTCCGTATTTATGGTCCATTTTTTCGTATAATAATTGTTCCAAATATCTAAGTACTAAAGTGGCGTATGAAGGCGCCATTTTAGTACCCATAGCTGTTCCTTTTTTCTGGTGATAGTATGTGCCGTCAAAGTAAAAAAATATTTCTTTCTAAAAAAAGTTTCAAAGATGCAAGAATAAATTCTTTGATAATCTGGTTTCAATGACGTTTTCCGTATTTTCTAACCCATATTTTACGGCTGTAATTCCTAAGTCATTTGTGTAAAGACTGACAATATCAAAAGTAATGAGTTCTGAATTAGGATTTACAGTTGTTGGTAGATGATTTAAAAATTCAAAATCGTCTCGTATAAAATTGGGAACCTCACGACATAAAGGTTTAATCACAATGTTTCTAAAATGGCTTAAATTCTGTGTGACGCTTTTGGGTCCGCCCACAATAGGTCGAAATTTTAAATCATTTGGTCTTAAGAGTTCGGTGTATTCACTGTTCTGTTTTGATACCGCATTTGTGAAATTTCCTCACTTTTGTGAATTTTAGGTAAACCATAGAAATAGCTTTCTGAAAATTTAGAGTTTGAAATGTAATCCATCTCTTCTTTATACAATTCAGTCTTATGTTTATTTAGTAATTTTTTAATCATTGCACTTGTTTGTTTGTCCATTTTTTATCTGTCACCTCATAAAACATTTCATCTTGTTACACATTTAAAAAACTTTCTCGGTAATACTCACGGTCCATGATTACAACCGCATTGCCTTTATCCGCTTCTTTAATTATTATTGATTTGTCTGATTTTAAATTTTACAAAGCTGTTTTTTCCTCGTGGGTTAAATTGTCCTTGACATTTTTATAGCTTTGAAGTGACTTTGTTTTTAATGTTTTAATTGTTTCTTCTAAATCTTTATCTTTTGTGGGTTTTTTAATCCAGTCTGATTTATTTCTAACTAGTGGTTTATTTTCTGCATCTTTATTTTCTTCATTATCCTCACAAAAAATATAATTTATCCTCAACCGTCTGCCAAATTCATAAATGTCAGCCACAAGTTGTGTTTTATCTTCATTTGGAGTTGGTGTAAATTTTTAATCCTCTTTTTAAAAGATTTATTTCCCTTAATTGTATTTTTTATGCGACAAGTTTATAATTCTAGGGTGAATTTTTTTCGTGTTTGTTAAGCTATTTACTTCTGGAACGTCTCCTGGGTAGTCGTTGTTTCTGATGGTAGAATTGTGTTCCGTATACTGCGGTCTGTTGTCCCTCCGCCCTTGTCGTTCATCATGCGTTGACCAAAAATATGGTTCTGTACGTTTTTCCCTATGTATGTAGTACCATTATCATTAACGAAATTTTGTTGTCTTCTATCTGGTGCGGGATTTCTTCGTGATCTCAAATTATAGTTATTCTGATTCACATTTGTTGTTTGTTTAGAAATATGCTTTTGATGTTGTTGAAATTTTGGTGTATTTCCGGGTTGAAAATTTCTGCTGGGATTATGTGATACTTGGTTTGTAATGTTATTGTCAGTATTATGTGTAGTTACGGGATGATTTCTTTGTACTTTCCTTTTTTTCTGTGGAAAGCTCTTCTTTCTATATTCGTTATCAAACTGTGGGTTTTCTTCAGTAACGATTAAATCACCGAAATTTTCTTCGTATTTCTCAAGCCAAAGCTGTTTTCGCTTCCATATTTGTACAGATTTACACTCAGATCTTTATAAATTGTAAATACCTTCTGTGATCTCGGCGTTAAACTTTGCAACACAAGTTTCGTACATTTCTTCGTTTATTTTTTTGTAGTTATGTTCATATCTGTTAGCTTTATTTTTCAACAATTTAATTTCAACTTCAAAATTACAAATAGCATTCTCGCGACGAATACCAACGTCCTCTGTGTGTTCTCCGGGAATGATTTTTTGGTCTGAATTTCCTAGGAATAACCGGCATTTCTTTTCCAAACCATGTTTCGTAAATAATTACAGTATTTTGACTTTAAAGAAAGTTCCAGAAATTTTGTTTTCTCTCATTTATTTTCGTTTCAATAATGAGATAATGGATTTTGACGGCACATACTATCACCAGAAAAAAGGAACAGCTATGGGTACTAAAATGGCGCCTTCATACGCCACTTTAGTACTTAGATATTTGGAACAATTATTATACGAAAATAATGGACCATAAATACGGAAATGAATTTGCCATTTACATCCGTCAAAACTGGAAATGATTTCTTGACGATTGTTTTATAATTTGGAATTCGGATATATCTGTCTCAGATTTTCATTCTGATTTAAATTCTTTAAATCCACATATTCGTTTCACAATTAACAGAAATGTCAACAAAATGCCGTTTTTGGATATTTTAGTACTTATAACGGAAGACAATGAGATTTTCACAGATATCTTCTCTGAAGACACCGATACACATATGTATTTACATTTTTACTCAAACCATCCAAAACATGTAAAATTAAATATACCTTTTAATCTAGCGTCAAGAATAATTACCATTACAAGTACAGAACTATTACGCAATAAAAGATTGGAAGAACTAAAAGTGTATTTAAAAAAGCAGCAATATCCGGAACAAGTGATGGATGACGGATTTCAAAAGGCACTGATAAAAGGACCAATCATTACAGAATCACGGCGATCCGAACCAACCGAAGAATCATCAAACAATTTAGATAAAATTATCCCGTTTGTAACAACATATAATCCACGAGATTATGATATATTTAGTTTCATGCGACAAATTGAAAATAATTTACACAAAAGTGAAAAAATGGACAAAGTTTTACAAAAAAAGAAGATTATCAACAGTAATAGACAGTCAAAAAGTCTAAAACGATATCTGACATCTTCAAAATTCGAATTTAATGAAACTTTGCCTATTGTTAGAAAATGTACCGATAAACGATGTATGACATGTCCAAATTTAATAGAAGAAAGTTCAATTTATTTTAAAAATGGAAAGCATTTCACAGTTAAACAAAACATGTCTTGTAAAAGTTCAAACGTCATTTATTCCCTCATATGTTCAAATTGTGAGGAATTCTATATTGGAGAGACAAAAAATGATCTGCGTACTAGAATGACTGTTCATAGGCCATGACCAACCATGAAGATTTAACAATCATCCGGTCTAACGACCATTTTCATCGTTGTTCTAATGGACGATTTCAGATATTTCCATTGTATTAGGTGAATCGTCAAAATGATTTTCTCCGGAAGAAGAAAGAAGAATTATTCATAAACATTCTCAACCCGGGATTAAATGATAAATAATATTTTATTTTTTACTTAAATAACATTTTATAGACTTTACTCTTTTTTTAAAATGACATTAGTAGTCTCCCTTGTATTTGTTAACGTCATACTATTGTTAACGTCAATCAATTGTTTTGTATAACACTTATGTATACAAGTCACATTACCTGAAAATCTGTAAAAACAGTGAAAGCGCTAGTAAAACTGATGAATTGAAACCGTTATTATCTTTTATTAATTTTCTTATATATATTCTAAGACATTTATATATATAAATGAGTAAACAAGTTCCAGTTCAATCGATTTCATCCTTCCATTGGGACTCTTCAGGATAACTGATTTAGCGTCGAAATGGGCGACATCGTGAAGGAAGCTTGTGACGTTCCAGCATTGTTCATAAATCAGTTATCCTGAAGAGTCCCAATGGAAGGATGAAATCGATTGAACTGGAACTGTTAACTTGTTTACTTATTTTACTATTTATTTTATGAATATATATCAATGAAGAGACATTAATTGTCGAAATCCGGATATGGTGTACAACAACCTTTGCACCTTTTGTTTGCGGTAAATCATCTTCTTTTCGTTGCATGTATATCATGCGTTTTGTTAAAATATACTTTTCACTTTTTTTGGTCTTTTGAAAAATGCTGTTTGTGCTGTATATAGACCCCTCTAACAAGAAATTTGTTTTGCATTCACACGTATAGAAATTGCGGTTTTTATCCAACGCAATCATAGATTTGAACGTTGTTTTCAATTAAGACTTGTTTATAATTTTTCGTTTGGGCTTGTATTATATTTGCCTTCGGGTTTATATGATCCATTCATCCTATTTTGACTCCTCAAAATTCAAGAGTCTATCCTAAATTGAGGTAAATTGTATGGCTTTCCAAATACCGTTACGATTCCTAACATCACCGAAGAGACATTAATTGTCGAAATCCGGATATGGTGTACAAAAACCTTTGCACCTTTTGTTTGCGGTATACCATCTTTTCCGCAAGTTTATTGTTTTCTGTTTAGCATTAAATTTATAATTAAAATCCATTTATTACATCGGTGATCCGTTTATTTGGCAATCACCAATGGCAGTCAGCAGGGTTTAAGAACATTCGTTGTTCGAACTGTTAGTCAAATGCGTGTTGTTAAAATATACTTTTTCACTATTTTGGTCTTTTGGAAAATGTTGTTTGTGCTGTATTTAGACCCCTCTACCAAGAAATTTGTTTTACATGCACACATATAAAAATTGCGGTTTTTATCCAACGCAATCATAGGTTTGAACGTTGTTTTCAATTTAGACTTGTTTATATTTTTTCTGTTTGGGCTTGTATTATATTTTCCTTTGGATTTATATGATCCGTTCATCCTATTTCGACTCTTTAAAATTCAAGAGTCTATCCTAAATTGAGGTAAATTATATGGCCTTCAAAATACCATTTTGATCCCTAACATCATTGAAGAGACATTAATTGTCGAAATCCGGATATGGTGTACAAATTTTTGCACCTCATGTTTGTGGTATACCATCTTTTCCACAAGTTTATTGTTTTCTGTTTGGTATTAAATTAATATTAAGATCCATTTTGTACTGGTGATCAATTTATTTGGCAATCGCCAGTGGCAGTCAGCAGGGTTAAGAACATCCGTTGTTCGACCTGTTAGTCAAATGCGTTTTGTTAAAATATACTTTTTCACTTTTTTGGTCTTTTGGAAAATGTTGTTTGTGCTGTATTTAGACCCCTCTAACAAGAAATTTGTTTTGCATGCACACGTATACAAATTTCGGTTTTTATCGAACGCAATCAAAGGTTTGAAAGTTGTTTTCAATTTAGACTTGTTTATATTTTTTCGTTTGGGCTTGTATTATATTTGCCTTCGGGTTTATATGATCCGTTCATCCTATTTAGACTTCTCAAAATTCAAGAGTCTATCCTAAATTGAGGTAAATTGTATGGCTTTCTTAATACCGTTTCGATTCCTAACATCACCGAAGAGACATTAATTGTCGAAATCCGGATATGGTGTACAAAAAACTTTGCACCTTTTGTTTGCGGTATACCATCTTTTCCGCAAGTTTATTGTTTTCTGTTTAGTATTAAATTTATAATTTAGATCCATTTATTACATGGGTGATCCGTTTATTTGGTAATCGCCAATGGCAATCAGCAGTGTTTAAAAACATTTGTTGTTCGACCTGTTAGTCAAATGCGTTTTGTTGAAATATACCTTTTCACTATTTTGGTCTTTTGGAAAATGTTGTTTGTGCTGTATTTAGACCCCTCTACCAAGAAATTTGTTTAACATGCACACGTATAAAAATTGCAGTTTTTATCCAACGCAATCATAGGTTTGAACGTTGTTTTCAATTTAGACTTGTATATATATCATACGTGTACTTACGAAGTACCCGTATCAATAGTATTCACTACTACCGTTATAACAAAAATTTCCCAAAAGTAATAGTAAACTTCACTTGTGTATTATTGCATCCAACTGTTAGGTTTCAGTAAGCACTGAGTAGCAATTTTTTCAAAGTTGACAAATGATTCATCAATTTACCGTCGATGTCGTTGAAGTTTCGTATTGCAAAAAATCTCACGAAGATATGAGATGTAAATTGTATAATACAACTTCAACGCATAAAACGATACGTGTAAATGATTCTTATCACAGTGGCTCCTACATGGAGTGACAAATTTGAAAATTCATAGAAAATAAAAGGTACAAATAGGGTATGCCAATTTGAAATTGAGTTGAGACTATCTTTGTTGGAAGCAGATTTACTGTGGTGTTGAATATTTACATGAAGATAATAAATACAACAGTGACCCAATCATGTCTAAATCATATTTTAAGAATACTGCCAACTGGATGAACAGGTTAAGGAACACAGATTTGTCCTTAGCCAAAATTTCCATACCTGGGACCCATGATTCGTTGACAAATAATACTAATTTCAGTTGGGCCAAGTGTCAAAGTTTATGTTTGCTCGATCAACTTAAAGTTGGTATACGGTATTTAGATTTAAGATGTCGCCGATACCACGATAAGTTGTTGCTTTATCATGGTCCTGTATACCTTAATTGTGACCTTGAGTATTGTATAGAACTAATGAAAACATTTCTGAATAACCACAATAGCGAGTGTTTAGTTATAAGAGTTAAACAAGAGAGTGACGTTAACTTCTTACGTTTTCGTAAACAACAAAAACCATTTTGTCAATTGTTTAAGGATATCTTGGTTAGGAATAAACCCCAAAACAATGACAAAAAACTCTTTTGGCTGAAAAGTAGCATTCCAACAGTTAGGGAAGCAAAAGGAAAGATTGTCATTCTGCGAGATTTCAGGTTAGAAAATCAGCAAGAGGAACCACTTGGCATTCCTTATGGAACTCTAAGAGTGGAAGACAATTATGCACATTGGAACTGTAAAAAAAGGTTCTATTGTACTAAACGAAATTTAGTAGTCGTAGCACAAAATTCAGCTGCATTATCCTTAACACATAGCAGTGCTGTTATACTCCCTTTTAATACTCCAAATATGAGCGCAAGTTCATTAAACTCGATGCTTTATTCACATATCAAAGGTAAGCAGGGACCATTTGGAATCATAGCTATGGATTTTCCGGGCCCTGGGCTTATAAAATGCATCATCAATGCAAACGAATTTAATGAACCTTTGTAAAATATGTTGGAGAAGTTCTTGAAACATATCACCGTAATAAGTGATGCATTGATGTTGTTAACCACTATATATATATGCAATGTCATGCTTTTTCCTATTTACCGGTTCCATATTGAAATACATTCACCAGATTTAATTCCAAATTTCATTTTCTTTCCTCTAATTTTCTTTCTGGTTTCAATTTTCTGAGTTGTATTTATATATATTTTTGATTCCTTTATATCTTGATTGAAAATATCTCAGATTTTGTAGTATCTTGTTATATTCCTATAGTAATTATGATATTTGTATAAGCGTTTACCAAGACTAATCCGTAATGTCAAATGCAGACTACATAAATTAAAGTGAATGGGAGTGGCAAAGTTAGGGTGTATAGGAAGAAGAGATAATATTGTCATATTATGTTACATGAAGGTATAGACTTTGGTTTTATCTTTTATTGATGTTACTACATTACACTGAGAGATTAACTAGATAGCCACATGTATATCTGCTTTGCGAAACAAGTATTTGATTTTGTTACATACCTGTCAATTATTTATAACTAATGTTCAATGTATATTATATATTTTTTATCATGTTTATTGTGAATGTATTCCTGTTAGACATTGAGTTATAACCTTATGTTAACTGTATCTCCACTAAAAATCTGCTGCTATTGATGTTTTATTAAAGTATACATTGGTTTACACCTATCCTAAGTCAGAAACCTGTTGTTCATTGGTTGTTGTTCATAAATATTTCTCGTTTCTCATTTTTTGCATAGAATAGATTGCTGGTTTTCCTGTTTGAATGATTTTAAACAAGTCATTTCTGGGACCCTTTGTATCTTCCTGTTTGGTGTGAGCCAAGGCTCCGTGTTGAAGGCAATACTTTGACCTATAATGATTAACTTTTTTACAAATTTTAACTTGTATGAAGATTTGTCTCATAGGCACTGATACCACATCTTCTTATATCTATATAAAATACTGCGATGTAATACATTTTCTTAACTAAAAGATATTATAATTTTATTTTCAAAGTGTAAATGATATATATATATATATATATATATATATCTATTCTAACTTTTAAACGATTGTTTCAATGAAATATAAAGAAATAATTCCCCCATCACATGCTCTCTTCTCATTTTAACATGGGTAACAAGGGTAGGCGTTATATTTTTTTTTCAAAATTTTACAGCGAGCGTTAGCAATGTGTAAATTATGGTCAAAATTAATGCTATCCATGTTAAAATGAGCATAGAGTATGATTTGAAAGAATCAATTCGATTAAAATAGGAAAAAATATATATGTTTCAACAGGTCGAAGCGTACGAAAATGACTAAGAAATGTTTGGCTGTTCCCGTGTCCTCTGTATTGAACATGTACATTCCGAGTTTATGTTTGATAAGTTTAAAAAAAAATATCTGATAAATACATGTTGTTTTTAAACATTATATGATACAATTTTTTGTAACTAAATATATATATGTGTGTGTAAATTGTCGGAAAACATAACATTTATTTGTACGAGCTTTAGAAACAGGACGAAAAGCGAGGCTTGCCGAATTTTCTCCTGTTTCGCAGCGAGTACTAATATATTTTATATTTCCGACAATGTTTATATATTGTTTTTATTCTGCAATTTACACATGGTATTTGAGCATTAGTTGTTTCAATCCTAATCATTTTCTCTTATTTTTTCAATAATTGAAATGCAGACCGCGAAGAAGACCCAACAATGAACTGTTACCCAGAAGGAAATATCCATATTACCGATTGCTCAACATGGAAGCGTGTAACAGGAGACTTTATTTGTACATGTAGAAATAGAGCAAAAAAATTATTTGTGTACCTGTTATTTGTATACAATAACTAACTGATTGCAAAATAAAAGCGATTTATTTAACTGTTACCTTTTTTTAAAAAACTGGTAAAAAATGAAATGGGGTAAAACAATAAATATATTAGCTGACTATGCGGTATAGGTTTTTTGTTGAAGGCCCTACGGTGACCTATAGTTATTAATATCTGTGTCATTTGGTCTCTTGTGGAGAGTTGTCTCGTTGGCATTCATACCAGATCTTCTTATTCTTATAGACAACAAAAGGAACGATATGCACATCACTTGTATAAAAAATAGTAGAAAACAATAACAATTTACTAGAATATGTATTTTTTGATTTTGAATCGTTCTCGATGACACGTTTCGGACAGTTGATGGACCAAATACGGATAGATCAAAGTCATTATCTGGAATTACAGTTTGCGGGATTGAATTGCAAGTATGGCTAGTGAAGGTGACACAAGGCTGATAACCCTTTTATTCAGAGGGAATATGTTTATGCGTCATTTTTGTGGATAACAGGATAAGGCAGTTTTCAATATGAAAACAGGTTTTTAGAGAAAATGCAGCTTTTTTATATACCCTTTTACCTGTCTCGTTAATTTTTAATCAAGAATCAAAAATCGGAACAAATTTTTCCAAAATGCCTGTTAGGTTTAAAAAAGAAATCAAATAAGAGGGGCGGGCCACCTAGCCTCCCCCCCTTAGGACACCCACAGTTTCAACACGCCTTGTCAGGGACGGAGGAAATAGTAAGTCTTAGGAAGGTTATTCAGAATAATATACACGACTGCGACTGTTATGGGAAATGAACGACAATAAAATCTAAAACATTTTGCAGGATGCCTTAGCTGCTACATGAATCGTGGGAGACGTCATTGTATTTGTAGCATTAAACTGGTACACGTTCATCGCTAGAATAGCCTACTGGGAGGGTTATAACAAATCACCCTGACACCCGTTATATTTCTAGTTCGAGGTTGCAGTCGGGAGAAACAATAGGAACTTTGAACTAGCTATTAGTAACTGCGAGTACTCGAAGATCTGTACTTAGTGCTCTGTTTTGTTAGATGTATTTCTATGTGTATCCAACTCATGAGGTAAGCCTTTTTCAACTGATTTTTATAGTTTATAACTTATGTTGTACTGTTACACCACCGCCCCATGTTAAGGAGAGGGTTTGGCTCCCATTAAAATGTTTAACCCCACCACATGCTGTATGTACCTGTCCGAAATCAGGAGCCCATAATTCAGTGGTTGTCGTTTGTTGTTGTGTTACTTATTTGTGTTTAGTTAAAATTTTGGTACATAAATTAGGTAGCTAGCTTTTTTGGTTTGAATAGTTTTACATTTGTCATTTCGAGGCCTTTTAATAGCTGACTGTGCAGTACGGGCTTTGCTCATTGGTGAAGGCCGTACGTTGACCTATCGTTTTTAATTTCTGCGTCATGTGGTCTCTTGTGAAGAGTTTTCACATTGACATTCATACCACATCTTCTTTTTTATATTGTATCGTTCCTTTCGGTTGCACTTCTTCTAGAGGCGTGTCTGTATATTTGTAAATGTTTTAATGTTCAACAAGTAAAGTGAATTTTTTTTAAATTAATGGGTGTATAACGCACACTCTTAAAGCAGAACAACATAATTCCCCTAAAAACTAAATATTTATATAGCATTTTTACATCAATCAATATATAACTATACCACATTTCTAATACTAAATGAACAACCCGATGCACACCTATTACCTTCAATAAGGATACAGCGAAGCAGTCCACAGCTTTTTAGAAAGCTCAAACTTGTAATTTTCCTAATTTTCAAAATGCATATCATTGATGCGTTTTGTTTTAATCTGTGTCAAAAAAGCGTTTACCAGAACGAAATAGTTGTTTGCACATAAAGTAATAGATGTTTGCACATAACGCAATAGATGTTTGCACATAACGCAATAGGTGTTTGCACATAACGTAATAGATGTTTGCACATAATGTAATTATTATAGGCATTTGCATAAACGTAATTGATGTTGCACATAATGTAATAGGTGTTTGCACATAACGTAATAGGTGTTTGCACATAACGTAATAGGTTTTTCAAATAATGAAATAGGTGTTATACATAACGTAATAGGTGTTTGCACATAACGTTATAGGTGTTTGCACAAAATGTAATAGGCATTGGCACATAACGTAATAGGTGTTTGCGCATAACGTAAACGATGTTTGCACAAAACGTATAAGTTGTTTGCACATAACGTTATAAGTGTTTGCACATTATGTATTAGGTGTTTGAACATAATGTAAAAGGCATTTGCACATGACGTAATGAATGTTAACAGAGAGTATAAAAACGCATATAAACTATAACATGATGTATTATGTTTTTCACTGGAGATACATAGTATAAAATTGAGAATGGAAATGGGGAATGTGTCAAAGAGACAACAACCCGACCATAGAACAGACAACAGCAGAAGGTCACCAACAGGTCTTCAATGCAGCAAGAAATTCCCGGAGGCGTCCTTCAGCTGGCCCCTTAACAAATATATATACTAGTTCAGTGAGAATGAACGCCATACTAAACTCCAAATTGTACACAAGAAACTAAAATTAAAAATAATACAAGACTAACAGGCTAGAGGCTCCTGACTTGGGACAGGCGCAAAAATGCGGCGGGGTTAAACATGTTTATGAGATCTCAACACTCCCCCTATACCTCTAGCCAATGTAGAAAAGTAAACGCATAACAATACGCACATTAAAATTCAGTTCAAGAGAAGTCCGAGTCTGATGTCAGAAGATGTAACCAAAGAAAATAAACAAAATGACAATAATACATAAATAACAACAGACTACTAGCAGTTAACTGACATGCCAGCTCCAGACTTCAAATAAACTGATTGAAAGATTATGTCTTCATCATATGAATATCAGGCACAATCCTTCCCGTTAGGGGTTTAGTATCATACCATCATAACATATATGAGAAGAACATAACCCGTGTCATGCCAACAACTGGTTTTTAAATAAATGTGTTTAGTGCCGATGCAAAGACCCTATAAGTGAATCAATATTAACGCCAAAATATGTAAAATATGTATAACACAACATTAAGCCGTTAGACTATAATATGATAAGGTTTTCATAGAACAAAGATGTTTCAAAACAAAGCGTTAAGAACATTCGGCATAACAATCACATTTGAGTCAGGACGCAATCATTAACTGACTTACGTAAAGGAAGAACATAAACTCATCATAGATACATGGATTGAAATTTTATATTTACGACAGACGCGCATTTCGTCTACAAAAGACTCATCAGTGACGCTCGAATCAAAAAATGATAAAATGCTAAATAAAGTACGAAGAAGACAAAGACACAACATAGAGAAAATATGAAAGAATGTAAAGGTGGTTGATCATAAAGTTTGGACGTATTCACAGAATATATAGTAGTTACAGCATAATGAAATGCCTATTGTATACAACAAAGTTTAGCAATGACATATCATACAATTGTTTGACCAAACTATTAGTTAATTTGACATAACACAGAGATGCAGTGTCAGAAAATAAAGGCATTTGCACATAAAATAAAGAAAAATTACAGGACGTAAAGGCAAAGCAACAAAACACATTAAATATTAACACTATAAGACAGTTCCGGCGTTCCATATTATACTTTTGATTTTTCTTCTGTGAGTCTGTCCTTTTGTCGGTGTGTTGAAACAAGGATTGTCCGGATGATCACTTGGGTTATTCTAGATTGATTAGGATGTTTTATATCAAATTGTTTTAAAAATAAAAAAAGGAGGTTGAAAGTCGAAAAAGCAGGACGCTTTTCGATTGTATGTCAACTGATCAAAAGTCATAGTAGCTTACACTGTACATACAGATGTGTGAATACCTTACATGTACGAAATTTAACTGGAGCAGTCATAGATCGGTCCTCACGACTGCTCTCAGTGCTTATGACTGCTCACTAAGATAACTTAAGACAACGTTATATCTGTTTTAAAGCACTGCTTGATACCAGACCTATGACTTGACTGATAACCTTGACCAGACCTATGACTTGACTGATAACCTTGACCAGAGTTGACTGAGGACAGGTAAACTTGACTAGACCAGACCTGTGAATGAATAACCTTCACCAGACCATACCTGTAAAGATGTATGCTGTTAACCTGTACTGTAGACAAGTCTGCTATATGAAGGATCAGTCGTGTCAGCTATTGGGACAGGTGTGCCTATTTAACAGGAAATATGTTTTCACTGATCGAAAGTCGACACCCGAATGATATTCATAAATCAGAGAGGTACTATTTACTAGTTAGCTTTTGATCATGTTAACCTTGATATGAAGCAGACCAGACCAAAGTAAACTTTTATTTGGACAAGTCTGGTTTAACCAGAACAATCAAGACAAGGGCTGGTTTTTATAGCAGATCTGGTCACAAGTTTGCCGTTTATATTTGATGTACTAGGTTGTTTTACGTGTTTTTGTGTTTTTCAGTGTTGACATGAATATCTATTATATGGTTATGTGTATATATTTACTGTTTGCAAAAGTATGCATTATTCTAAATACTAAGGATTTTCTTATCCCAGGCATAGACATTCTTAGCCGTATTTGGCACATTTTTTTTGGAATTTTCGGTCATCAACGCTCTTCAACTTTGTACTTGTTTGGGTTTCTTTACTATTTTGATCTGAGCATCACTGATGAGTCCTACGTAAACAAAACGCGCGTCTGACGTATTTAATTATAAGCCTGGTACCTTTGATAACTGTTACCATGTCGAAATGTTCTATTGTATTGTTTATTTGTGTATTTCTCTGTCCAGAATAATCTTGCATTTATTTGTACTTCAGTCCTGTGATGTAATGTTGTCATTTCAGTGTTATATATAACATTGCCATAAAAGCGCGAGGTTTGTCTATCCACAAAATCAGTTCAACCCACCATTTCGTCTTAAATGTCCAGTACCAAGTCAGGAAAATGGCAGTTGTTATCTTATAGTTCATTTCTGTGTGTGGTGCATTGTCGTTTGGGTTTTTGTTGCATTTCAGTGTTTCTGTTGTTTCGTTGTTTTCCTCTTATAGTTAATGTGTTTCCCTTAGTTTCAGTTTGTAACCAGGATTTTTTTCTCTCAAGCGGTATACTGCTGTTGTCTTTATTTACTTGTGTGAAGGACTGGTTTTGGCAAATTGAACTTTTCCCAGATTTAACTTCATTATTGGACCTGTCATAAAGCTAACTTTTCGGGCAGTAAAAACAAACTGTCCTAGGACCAAGTTTGCCTTTTAAGTTAACATGAATTTTGTCCTAGGATAGGTCGGATGAGTCATGAATCCTATCCAAAGCTAACTTTTACAAAAGTCTGGTCATCAACCTGAACAGGTTAGGTCTGTATCCATCTGTGGTATGACATTGTGGATTTGATGAAATATAGTAAAAGTGTATATTTGTACTGGGGATGTGCTTCCAAATCTGGTGGGTAGCAAGGGTGAAGAGTATAACTGACAAAATAATTGAATGTGTGCCCAAACGTATTCATAAACTGGATCTTCCTTCACTCCATTGAATACCCAGTTCACATTAATATCCTTAAAAAAACGGTCCTCTAAGTGCTACATGAAATGCAAATTATTAACACGAATTTGATCAGCATTCAAAGCAGGGTTTCAAAGTTATTGTGAGTCTACCTACGCTAGGATCGGCGTGAATCAGATGTGAATACTTAAAACGTCCAGTGATTTTTTATAGTACATACATTCTAGGCCTATTTCATCTTGCAATAGTCTTAAAATATTTGACTTTTCTACCTTTTAAACCAGCATCCCCAATTTAAAAATATACATTTAAAGAATCGGCACTGCTTTGTCATAAAACATGACCACAGAGTAACTTCTCAAAACACGTTACATAATTCTTTTTAAAAAATCACTCTGATTTAAACAAAATATTCTCTGAAACTGAGATAATCGTTATTAAACAGGCGTCAACCTTCACCCTAACCTAAAATAACAGTGTAAACTCACAACCTGGAAAGACACACTATAAAATATCAATTAAAATGGTTAAAATCATTCAAAAGACATGTTAGCAAAAACAAATAAACATACACTGAACTAATAAATTTGATCTATGACACAATGTAAATACAAAATTCGTAAAACAATGGGGATACGATGTATAACAATATAAGAAAGACAACTAGAAACCTTGGACAAATGTCGTTAGATAAAATAACCTATGTAGCATTTTAATCTATGTAACACATTGTAAGTATTCGTTGGCAGTCTGTTAAAAGGAATCTGATGTTCAGTAGTTGTTGTTTGTAGATGGATGTGGTTCATAACTTAAGTGTTTCTCGTTTTCATTTACCTGTGTATAATAGTATTGTAAATGGCAGATTTTTGTTCAAGCTTATTGTTGTTTTTCTGCAATTGTGTAACATTTCACAACGGTATAATACTGTTACTTTAATTATTCATCCCTTATTTTATTGATTTTGTATTTTAAACATTTTAACATTGTATCATAGATCAAATTTATTCGTTCAGTGTATGATCTCTGTGTTTGATATGTCTTTTCATTGAGTTAAGCCATTTCAACTGATATTTTATAGTGAGTCTTTCAATGTTGTAATGTTACACTATTGTTTCAGATAAGGGTTAAGGTTTAGTACCATTAAAACGTTTAAACCTGCTGCAATTGTTTGCATCTGTCCTAAGTCAGAAATCTGATGTTCAGTAATTGTCGTTTGTTGATGTGGTTCATAAGTGTTTCTCGTTTCTCGTTTTTTATATAGATTAGACCGTTGGTTTTCCCGTTTGAATGGTTTTACACTAGTAATTTTTGGGGCCCTTTATAGCTTGCTGTTCGATGTAAGCCAAGGCTCCGAGTTGAAGACCGTACTTTGACCTATGATGGTTTACTTTTATAAATTGTGACATGGATGGAGAGTTGTCTCATTGGCACTCATACCACATCTTCTTATATTGAATGATTGCTACATGTACCTTTCTTTTTATATAACATTACGTTTTTCCATTTGATAATATCCAAGCTCTTCATTTAGGGTGTCTGGGGACGTTAAGTCAACAATAAATTATCAGTCACTCTGGTATTTCATGCAAAAAGCCGTGAATATAAAACTCGTTTTAAGAAAGAATGGTGAAAAGTAGAATAGCAAAAATACAAAAATATAAGGAAAATTCATAAAAGAAAGTCAAATGGCAAAACCAAAAGCTCAAACGTATCAAAATGATGGAAAACTGTAATGTTCCTGATCTGTCCTAATATGAGTTACAGCTACAAGCTCTTGAATACAGAAGAGTTCGGAAATGTATTATAATCCTGGTACCTTTGATAACTACATGCAGGTGTGATAAGAATAAATATAAAACATCATTATGTATAGATATATATATTTTATTATGAAAAACCTCGAGAGATTGTATACCCCAAAACCATACTAGCCAACAAATGTAACGATACACAAGTTTGAACTCCAATTTATCATAAAATATAATATATAAGGAAAACTATTAAATCATAAAATGAAAAACATTCATTTGCAAAGCAAATGCATATGATTTAAAGAATGACGAAATTGGAAAGTAAGAAAAAAACCGTGTTGACTAGTATAATATTAATATTCGCTTTTTACTTTTGTCAAGATTATTTTTCGTTGAATACGTCTACAACCGTCTGTTTAAACAATTTATTGTGCAAATGTGTAGAATCTAGTCTTAATTCATACAGTGATGTTATTAAAACAATTCAGTGCTCGACATTTGTTTCCGTTGCATGACTATTGATGTAACACTACTTTTGACGTCTCATTTAAAATGGAAGCATTGTACACGCAAGATTTACATCTACATCTTTTGATAACTGCATAACAACCGTGTTAACGTTACTACCATAATATTTTGTGCCACCTGCATACATTTTCATCCACGCTTCTCCGTTCTTTAGCAATTGGGCCTCAATCATTTTGTCAGGGTTAGTAACCAGGCTAACGTTGAACACGTAACAACACGACAATGGAGCTCGGAAACGGCCTGAATCCCAATTATAGCCTTCACCAATCATCAATTGCAACAGATTGAGCTTTTGTCAAGACGGCGAAAAATGCTACGTTGGTGCACATATCTGAAACAAAATATGATTATATAATTTACTCGTTTACCATAGTAAGCACATAATGTCCAAAGCGCTTATCTGGATTTACCTTCATCAGGAACGCTGAAAGCCAAATATTTGAAAGCTGAGGATGTATAAGTACCGAAACAGTTGAAGAGCTATATGACAAAAAATACTTAAAAAAAAGTCTAAGTGTCGTTTTGTTGTTGGGATGTATAATTAGCCGGCAACGTCCACTTGTAGTATTTGTATCCATCTGATGAGTTAAGACTGTTTCTTATGTTGTACTATTACACCACTGTCCCAGGTTAGGGGGAGGGTTTGGGATCCCGCTAACATGTTTAACCCCGCCACATTCTATATGTATGTGCCTGTCCCAAGTCAGGAGCCTGTAATTCAGTGGTTGTCGTTTGTTTAAGTGTTACATATTTGTTTTTCGTTCATTTTTTGTACATGAATTAGGCCGTTAGTTTTCTCGTTTGAATTGTTTTACATTGTTATTTCGGCGCTTTTTATAGCTGACTATGCGGTATGAACTTTGCTCATTGTTGAAGGCTGTACGGTGACCTATAGTTGTTAATTTCTGTGTCATTTTATCAATTATGGAGAGTTGTCTCATTGGCAATCACACCACATTTTTCTTTTTTATAATAAATCCATCTAAGGTCAACTTTGCACGAGGGAGTTGAAACCTTAGTTTCTTTATAATTTCAATATTTATAAACGGACAATTTTAAAAAGGTTTGTTATAAATCATGTCAGTATCAAAGTACTGACTAATGAGCTGATGATACCCTCGGGGACTGATAGTCCACCAGTAGTGGTATCGACCCAGTGATGTAAAAAATTGAAAACAACACGTTTAATAATTTCATGCGTCCGAAGTACTTTTCTGGATTTGCTTTCATCAGGAACGCTCAAAGCCGAATATTTGAAAGCCAAGGATGTATAAGTACCGAAACAGTTGAAGAGCTATATGACAAAACATACCTAAAAAAAGCCAAAATTCATCTGAGGTCAACTTTGCACGAGGGAGTTGAAACCTTAGTTTCTTTATAATTTCAAAATTTATAAACGGACAATTTTAGAAAGGTTTGTTATTAATCATGTCAGTACCGAAGTACTGACTACTGAGCTGATGATACCCTCAGGGACTGATAGTCCACCAGCAGAGATATTGACCCAGTGCTGTTAAAAAATTGAAAATGCACCTTAACAAAAAACAATCACAGTACAGATTCCATTCAAAATTATCTACATTACTGTTATTGTTTCTTTAGTTAAGATAACAAATAGTGTTAATTACTATTTCCAGCTGATGTTTTTCTGTTGCACATTTGAAATAAAATGGACAATACTTTTCCTTTATTAGACAATGCACTACATAAATAATGAATGTTTATAATTATTAAATCTTAATTCTTTAAATACTATACTTACGTTATTATTATGTTTGTTTTTAATTTACCTTCAAACGTTTTCGATTAACAAAAAAGAACAGGATAGTATTCCGTTGTAATCTAAAGCAATACTTTGTGGTATGATGGTGAATCTCTGTATTTAACTCATAATAGTAGAAATATAAAACAGATGGGTTTATTTAGTGTAATTTATGTTACAATTTTTGATTGGCCCAGCGAATCGTATGTTTTCAAACTTAAAACGTCACGTGGAGGTTTTCTATGTATCGTTCAGTTCCATTGAAATTATAAACGGATCCTTAGAAGAAAATACCCTACAATATATATAAATTCATGACATGAAGAGGCAAACATCTTTAATAGCGTATCTCAAGTACCAAATTTAGCAATTTAAAAATAATTTTTAAACTTGAACAATACCTGCGATTATTTTATGTATTGTCAAAAAAAAAAGAACTAAAAACACTCTCATAAATCAGTAAACGGAAAAAATATCTATATATCTACTTGTGTATTGGCGTTTTAAAATAGGGAATATCGTAAATGTCTGTGAAGTTTATGAAAAGACTTTTTCCGAAAGCATAAATATAATTTTTATCTTTTAAACCATTTTGGTGCTTTCCTTCAAATTTTCATTTAAAAACA
Source organism: Mytilus californianus (assembly GCF_021869535.1). Lineage (NCBI taxonomy): Eukaryota > Metazoa > Mollusca > Bivalvia > Mytilida > Mytilidae > Mytilus > Mytilus californianus. The sequence goes on from NW_026262626.1 coordinate 17,576,471, forward strand.
TATAATATCAAAGAGTATACCGTTAACATAGGACAAAGACTTATCGACAGGAATCATTAAAGTATACAAAACACTACGAAGAAGATTGAGTAACACTAATTCCATTAATAAATGATATTGTTCAATTACTCGGGTATTCTAATATTGTCCGATGCAAAGTGGGGATTAGGACGCTAGCAAACATGTTTTCTCCGTTACATTCTATATGTGTTTGTGCGCACGTCTGAGTGCGTTTATTCAGTGTTTGTTGTTTAAGTGTTTGTTTTTGATGGTTGTTTTATACGTTAATAAGGCTGTTTTCTCTTTAGAATCGTGTTATATTTCGTCATTTCTTGCTTTACTGTAGTTTGGTATACAGTATAGGTTTTGCCCATTGTTAAAAGCGTTATAGTGATATGTACATATATCTGCTAACACCTAGTACGTAGATAGTTGTACCAGATCTCTTTTTGTTATACTGGTATCTCTGATAACTTTTTTTGTAAAAAAAAAACCTAAATTTTAGAACTATAAAGACATACCATGTCGTCAATGCGTACAGAAGTGCAGAAGCCAGGATTCTGATTTGATTAATATTATGTTGGTATTGAAACTCAAACGGTTTATCTTAAAGATTCTCATATGTGACGTTGATTTTGCTTGATTATTTTATGAATTATCTATAATTATTTTCTCTTAATTCTATTGGATGTCAAATATTAGGTTGCAAGCACCTCTTAATAGACATATGTTTTCGAACGGTTATGAAATAAGGAAAGATGTCGAATGGTTTTGAAAAAAAGGACTGTACGATTAGGTACGCCTTTATAACAATTCATGTGAATCAAGAACGTTTACGAACCATTGCAGCAACTAGTTGTGGCTTCTATGGGTAAGCTCTTTCAATATTTTTTTCTCTCAATCCAATGATTTTCAAGACCCTCATAAAGGTCAATCGGCTTTCAAGAAGCTACCGTTTTGCATCTGTTATATCAATTAGTATATATGCATAGCATATTTGATATTGAATATTCAGCAAACGATCAAAACTTTGTATGGAGTTTCACTGTATGCAAATTTTACTCAATTGCCAAAAAACTAAAACAACATTTAGACATTATTTGTTCTGTCCATTACACATTCATCTCACTCGTTCAAGTTGCAGACATACACGACTTAATATACTGAGACAATTCTGTCAATACCATTCTTAAAATGAAGGTCCATGTAATCAATTGATAAACCGTCTTTCAATTAAGTTCGTGGCAAAACAATAATAGTGTTGAAGTTTCATGCAAATATTGGTCGACACAATCAACATGTTATACATATTATACAGGAACGATTGTGCATTATTCAATGTAGAGTTTAAATCGTGAATCAAAACTGGAGGGAAACCCCACTACAGTTTGTTTATCTTTAATATACTGTTATCAGATTAAATGTATACTTTATTTCCGCTAAACATAAAACTTACATACAGTTTGATATAATCGTACTACCCTTTTAGTACACCTTAATTTCTCAACTAAAATAACTGAGTAAATAAGCAATTATATGAAGATAAGTATGCTCTTGTTTCTATTTCAAATTAAAAATAATGAAATTGAGATTATTTCAAAAAGACCAATATATATATATTAATTGTCGAAATCCGGATACGGTGTACAGAAATCTTTGCACCTTTGTTTGCGGTAAACCATCTTTGCCGCAAAATTATTGTTTTCTGTTTGGTATTAAATATATATTTAAGATCCATTTATTACACCTTCTGATCCGTTTATTTGGCAATCGCCAATGGCAGTCAACAGGGTTTAAAAACATTTGTTGTTCGACCTGTTAGTCAAATGCGTTTTGTTAAAATATACTTTTTCACTTTTTTGGTCTTTTGGAAAATGTTGTTTGTGCTGTATTTAGACCCCTCTAACAAGAAATTTGTTTTGCATGAACACGTATAAAAATTGCGGTTTTTATCCAATGCAATCATAGGTTTCAACGTTGTTTTCAATTTAGACTTGTTTATATTTTTTAGGCTTGTATTATATTTGCCTTCGGATTTATATGATCCGTTCATCCTATTTTGACTCCTCAAAATTCAAGAGTCTATCCTAAATTGAGGTAAATTATATGGCCTTCCAAATACCGTTTCGATTCCTAACATCACTGAAGAGACATTAATTGTCGAAATCCGGATATGGTGTACAAAAATCTTTGCACCTTTGTTTGCGGTATACCATCTTTGCCGCAAATTTATTGTTTTCTGTTTGGTATTAAATTTATAATTAAGATTCATTTATAACACCTTGTGATCCGTTTATTATTGATGCGCAATGATTAGAAACACGGTATTGGCAGTATTTGGCCACAGCTTTATTATAAAATTATAAACACATATAACTAGGTAAACAGTTAAGATATATGTATGTATAGTAAATAGATATTTGAATGAACGTAGTCAACTTTCATATTGGCAAACTACGACACGATAACTAGATAACTAAATAGATAAATAATTAAGATATATATATATAGTAAATAGATAATTAATTAAACGTAGTCACCTTTCATATTGGCAGACTACAAAAAGATAACTAGATAGATAACTAGATAACTAATTATTTTCAATAGATGAAGCATCCAATTAAATGAATCCTGGGAAACAGAGATTTGTAAATTTTTGTGTGGTGGTACTGGGATACAGAGATCCACAATATCAAATGTTTTGTATGCTAAATGAAATATGATGCCAAATGACGCATATATAAAGGAAACGCAGCGAAATGTGCCAAATTGAATCGGGTCAACCGCCATTAAAAGCGGATAGAGCTGCGTAGAAGCTGTGAGCCAAATACAATATAAAGGACTCATATATTTAAAACCTAACGATAGCTGAATTCTAATGAATATCATGCAATTTGTAGAAAGTGTGTGGTGTGTAGACAAGAAAGGCTTCTACCGCGCCTTGAAATGTGGTAAGGAAAATGTATTACCAATATGAGTCAAATGTTCACCATCTTGGCATTTAAATATGGAGTTGGGAGATACATCGGAGTATCGTATGTATTGATTGCAATATCCCCCTTGACGAATGATCAAACTAGCCAGCCAGCTGATTATTCTCTTTCTGGTGCTAATCATTGTTTCTGTTACTACGGAATAATGTCATGTTTATTTGGCAAACTTAGGACCACAACAATCTGATTTTCAGTAAAAGAACAGAAACTATATTCATTGTATTTTCCCACATCTTATATGTTATACTCCTGTCGAATTGTCAACTCAATCAATTCCGCATATCTGCATATGTGTAAAATTAAAGATATTGAAAACCGAATTCCAGTTTAATCTTGTACAAGATGAATGCCACCTGGTATATTCCGAGCTTGAATAAATTCGTTTTCTACAAAAGTGGAAACCAAACTCTTATTGTTACTGGCGAACCTGCTAATCTTACATAATGGTTAGTATTACTAAAGTAATTGCAAGTTCTAAACATAAAATTAGAAAAAAATCAAACAGTTATACCCATTGTTGTATTTGAATATATGAACGAAATGACATAGACTTCCATCTACACATTGCCTGAGGTTTAGAATCAGGTCAACCATTTATGGCAGCTCTGTAGCAGCGCCTTTCCTGAAGAAACGAGAACTATGTATCCCTTGACTAAATCCGAAAATATTCAGTGACTATTTTAGGACTCCTAAACTGATATCTAGAGAAAGGAGTTCTATCAAAACAAGCATTCTGAAAGTAATGCATTGCAATACATAGTCACTACCGGTTAATAATTCATTGTACTGGAAGAAAATATTAACTTGATCTATAACTTGTCATGGTGTAAACTATAGAACAAATATAAAGTCAATATATTCAAGCATGACGAGAAAAAAAAAGTGGCTGCACAAAATCACCAAACCGGAACAAAACTCGAAAATTGAGCAATTACTTGTCATGATAAAACTATATACCAATTATTAAAGCAATATCTTCAAGCATGACAACAACAAAAAATTGAGGAAAACTGATAATGTGTGTGAATTTATAGAATATTAAGCCCAAGGACCAAAACTCAGCACAAAAATCAGCAGACTGGAACAAAATATGAACTTGATATGTAACTTGACATCATAAAACTATGTACAAATTATCAAATCAATATCTTCAAGCAATAGCAAAAAAATAATTGCGGAAAACTGATTATTTGGGGGAATTTTTTTAGTCCAAGGACCATTACTTTGAACAAAATCATTAGACTGGAACACAACTCGAACCTGGTCTTTAACTTGTCATGATAAAACTATATACCAATTATCAAATCGATATCTTCAAGTATGACGACAAAATATGCGGAAAACTGATTATTTGAGTGCATATTCTCAGTCCAAGGACCATAACTTTGCACAGAAGCATCATACTGGAACGCAATTCGAACTTGGTCTGTAACTTGTCATGATAAAACTATATACAAATTATCAAATCAATATATTCAAGCATGACGAAAACATGTGCGGACAACTGATTATTTTAATGAATTTTCTTAGTCCAAGGACCATAATTTGCACAAAATCATCAGACCTGAACACAATTCGAACCTGATCTGTAACTTGTCACGATAAAACTATATACCAATTATCAAATCAACGTCTTCAAGTATGACGAAAAAAATGTGCGGAAAACTAATTATTTGTGTGTATTTGACCACAACTCTGCACAAAATCATCAGACCGGAACAACATTCATACTTGATCTGTAACTTGTCATGATAAAACAATACACTAAATATCAAATCGATATTTTCAATCGATATATCGAGCTTAATTCCACTGCAAAAGTATCTCAGCAACAATATATTTATACTCAAGTTCAATTTCTTTATGTTATTTTTGTATGAGGCAAAACTGGTTAAATAACAAGTTTTCCCTGTTCATATGACACATTTTGCTGGTCATTATCAATTATAGATTTGTTCCTAAGTAGAACAAAAATGACATACTCGCCCGTTTGATTTTTTGATTTTATTTTAAGTACTGACTAACATCATAATCAATATTAGGAGAGTAACTAGTTGTTTGTGTGAGATTTGATTGATCTTTACCGATTGCATTACCTAGTCGATTTACTACATCAAAAGAACAACTATCCTCCTGAAGTTGGGGGGTCGTTAGAGGCTGGTACTGAACCTGGTTAAAGTTGTGTTTCCTGCTGTCTTGATGCAGCTTCCAATGTTGCAGTGGCTTTCCATCTTTTTTATGACCTTCTTGTATTCATCTTAGTGCCAAACAACTATAAGATTAAATTGAACAACCAAAACAAAATATTGCTTTGTACTATAAATAAACATGATACAGAATTTGTCAATTAGCGACCTTTAAAAGTTCATTGACGCCTATAACTAACCAGTTTAACATTCATCTGTCAGGAATGAAATATTTGTGTTTACGTGAAGTGATACCGTTGCACAAATGTCGGTCAGCTTCCGATAACAGTAAAATATTCTGGGTTACACGAGCGAGGAGGCTGATTAAACAATCTGTACCGAATGACGATGCTGTTAAAAATATTGCAAGTGAGGTGATATGTGCTAATTTTATATTATAAAATCGGTCAAAGTAATTAAACGGACACAGTGGTAATTTAACAGAATACTAGACGATATTTAAAACACATGTACTATATATAACTATCTATAATGATGATAATAACATCTAGAATGATGATAAAAACATTTATAATGATAGTAATAACATCTATACTGATAATAAGACAGCTAACAAATTGTTGCTATTGCATATATAATGATGCTTACAGTTAAGGTTATGGTGATGCATACATGAAGAGATAAAAAATAATTATGTTGAACATGCGTAACCTTCAATTAGCATTAAGCTGTGACCGCCGGAGTGAAATGTGCAGATCGGTGCCAAGCGTTGAAATGAAATGGAATAAAACGTGTATATCTCTTTGTAACAGTACATAAAAAAAAATTAATAGCTCAATTCTTATACATAAACACCGATCGCTACCTCCGGATTGTAAAAGTATTATAACATGTAAAAATAAGCAAAATAAGCAATACATTGTAATTAATTTGCTATAAAACACTGATATTCTATTATATACAAAATACAAAACCTGCACAATGTGGATCATATATCTTTTTAATCACCAAAATAATTTTCTTTAAATCACCAAAAAATATTCCGTCTGTTTCTTTCAAATGTCGGAATGAAAAAGATCGCGTGCGCAGTCATATTGCATATTGACAAACATACATCTGATAGCCTACATTTAATAGAGGTGAAACAGCTAATAACACAAGTAATCTATGCTCACACTAATAACCGAATTTATGCTGAATCATAAATTCTATTATTTGGCAATCGCCAATGGCAGTCAGCAGGGTTTAAAAACATTTGTTGTTCGACCTGTTCGTCAAATGCGTTTTGTTAAAATATACTTTTCACTTTTTTGGTCTTTTGGAAAATGTTGTTTGTGCTGTATTTAGACCCCTCTAACAAGAAATTTGTTTTGCATGCACACGTATAAAAATTGCAGTTTGTATCCAACGCAATCACAGGTTTGAACGTTGTTTTCAATTTAGACTTGTTTATATTTTTTCTTTTGGGCTTGAATTATATTTGCCTTCGGGTTTATATGATCCGTTCATCCTATTTTGACTCCTCAAAATTCAAGAGTCTATCCTAAATTGAGGTAAATTGTATTGCTTTCCAAATACCGTTTCGATTCCTAACATCACTGAAGAGACATTAATTGTCGAAATCCGGATATGGTGTACAAAAACCTTTGCACCTTTTTTTGCGGTATACCATCTTTTCCGCTAGTTAATTGTTTTCTGTTTGGTAATAAATTGATAATTAAGATCCATTTATTACACCTTGTGATCCGTTTATTTGGCAATCGCCAATGGCAGTCAGCAGGGTTTAAGAACATTTGTTGTTCGACCTGTTAGTCAAATGCGTTTTGTTAAAATATACTTTTTCACTTTTGTGGTCTTTTGGAAAATGTTGTTTGTGCTGTATATACCGTTTCGATTCCTGACATCACTGAAGAGACATTAAAGTGTACAAATTTTTGCATCTCATGTTTGCAGTATACCATCTTTTCCGCAAGTGTATTGTTTTCTGTTTTGGTAATAAATTATTATAAGATCCATTTTGTTACATCTGGTGATCCGTTTATTTGGCAATCGCCAATGGCAGTCAGCAGGGTTTAAGAACATCAGTTGTTCGACCTGCTAGTCAAATGCGTTTTGTTATAATATACTTTTTCACTTTTTTGGTCTTTTTGAAAATGTTGTTTGTGCTGTATTTAGACACCTCTACCAAGAAATTTGTTTTGCTTGTACACGTATAAAAATTGCGGTTTTTATCCAACGCAATCATAGGTTTGAACGTTGTTTTCAATTTAGACTTGTATATATATATATATATATATATATATATATATAGAAGTCTATAAAAAGGACCAACCAGAAAATTTACTATGTACCGGATCGTCTAGAATGGACGATACTGTGCAGAAAAGGAAAAATTATATAAGTCTAGAGATATGCACAACGATACTAATATAAGATAGTATTATACGAAGATGTTGTTATTAAATCGTGTTGACAAATATTTCGGCTTAACAAATAGCCTTCTTCAGTGTTTTAACAATACTGATTGTATGCATAAAAATAGCTCAGTAATACAGTTTATAGTGAACTAATAATTCAGCTTTCAATGGCCTATTGTTACCTTTCCTCGTCAGGAGAATCTAGAGTTGTAACATGGTGTATTAGGCATATGATCGAAGATGGAATTGATTGCAGATCAGCCAATTCATCTGTCCTTAAGGATCGTATGATGCAGTCACAAAAATGATTATATATATACATTTTTTGACATAACTTGTGTCTCGATATTAATTTGAAGTTATTGTTATAATTATCATTTAATTACAAAAGCACAATTTGAACTGGTTTATTGATTACACCTTCATATACAAACAAACGCCAAGTTAATTTTATATACATACTATATAGTTGTATTACTTTTTTGTAATAGTATTTTACTCACAACAGATTGTGTTTCTTCATAAACGTACAATTATGTATTTCAGAAATAATACTTCATCGAAACTTCTAAATTCTAAAGTGTTTAAAGCACGTGTCGTGTCGATGACAATATTTAACAGGCAGTTACCCGGGAACACAATTCAAATGTATATTGAAAATAAAAATGCACTATAAAACCCCATAGGGTTTGATGGTATACATACAAACAAAATAACACATTACATAATAAATCACAAAAATAATAAAAAAAGACATGGATTCATATATGAACATATCATGTAGTTGATGAATCTACTCCTCACAGTGACCAAGACTTTTTAATAAATGGAGCAGCATACCGCATAAATGACAAAACAAAATCAATTTATCCAATAAATCCAACTTATTTTTAGAAAAAAGAAGATGTGGTATGAGTGCCAACGAGACAACTCTCCATCCAAGTCATAATTTGTAAAAGTAAACCATTATAGGTCAAAGTACTGTCTACAACACGGAGTCTTGGCTTACATCGAACAGCAAGCTATAAATGGCCCCAAAAAATGACTAGTGTAAAACCATTCAAACGGGAAAACCAACGGTCTAATCTATATAAAAAACAAGAAAAGAGAAACATTTATGAACCACATCAACAAACGGCTGTATAGGGTTGATGAATTCGCTCTGATTTGAAGTAAAAGATATTTATTTACTCAAAACAAAATATTATTTAAATAACTAGTCACAAAAAACTTACGACATATTAATTTAGAAAAAAACATCGATATTAGCGATGTGTGTCCCAAAGAGGTCTGCAAATCATAATTCTTACACACTGTTTGTATGACTGATACGTGACAGCATTTATGTTTGGTAGGATTTAGGACGCTAAACTTCAGTTTTACTTTTTTGCAACTTTGGATGCAAAAAGAAAAACCAACAGATCTTCAAAAGGACGTCCATAAAATATGTATGCATACATATACCTTTCAGATCGACATAGTCGACCCTAATATTTGTAATTGATTTGAATGCTATGAACCCTATTCCAAAAAAAGGTTTATACATAGTTCAACCTATTGTATGTAAATTTTTGTCCGTATCTGTAAACCCCATGACTGTCAATCTTCAATAGTGAAGACATTTTCCAAAAAAGACATTGCATATAGACATTGATATCTTTCTTTTATAAATAACCAACAAAATTAATGTAGTACATTTTTTCTATGTGAAATAAAACCTGCTTCTACCTTTAAAGTAAACAACACCTATTGGACTGTTTACTTGATGTTGCAGAAACTATATTCATTTCTATTTCATACGAGTAAGAAAGTAATTAGATTTCATTGATGGTTAGCATGTGTTTTAATTCTGGTACTCTAGAGTAAAGAAGCTAATTACAATGTTGTACGTTGATCAATTAGATAGACACTTTAATGTGTTCAGTCATAAATAATTGTTTAGTGGAGTGTTCGACAGAAGTCTGCTTTTGTTCTTTATTTTCAGCAGCAGTTCCTGATGTGCTAAAGAAAGAACTCTTTAATGCTGAAAATTGTATTTATGGACAGAAAATTTTTTATGAAGTGTTAAAACGTCATATTCATATACATGTAATAGTTTTACATATTGGTCATTGAGACTTTGATAGTTATCCACAAAGTACGTTACAGTCAAAAAATAAACTAAAGCAGTCAAAACGTGCTGAACTTGTAACAAATTCATTTTTGTACACGTTACCGTACACGTGAATTTAGGTAATAACACATTTAAACTTGTTTAAAGATTGCAACTTGACGTTTTTTCTTGCTTTGTTTATGCTTTGTGTCGGTATATTTGTTTACATCTGTAGTCCTTTTTTAAGTTTGTGATTTATTTTCTACTTATTACAAGTGACATGATAACATTTTGGACAAAGCACATGTAAAAATAAAAAAGAAGATGTGGTATGACATGTACTCATTTTGGAATCAATATTTGATTGAGAAAATTATAATCTATGGACTGCAGAGCTAGCCTATGTGATTAATGTCAACATCATACTGAATATTTGTTTTCTTCATAATTTTCCTCATAGATATTTTTTTAATATAGAATATGATATGTTTTTTTTCTTTCGGATAAATGGACATTTTTGACGGAGTACATGTACCTATTTTTTGGGTCGATATTTGATCGAGAAAATTCTTATCTTTGATCTTTAGAGCGAGGCTTTGTTATACATGTTATAAGTGTAAATTATACTGGATATCGTTTTTCTCCTATATGTTTATAATTGTTTTGGATAAATATAAAGTTTTCTACATGGACATCTATCACATGTGTCGTCTATGTGAAATTGCACTGATAGCTGAATTCACAATTTAGATGAAAAATACGATTTTCGATTGTAGAAAATAGTGTCAAGAGTGTAAATTCCATGTAAACAAATTTTTTATAAGTAAGAGAGAACTATCAAAGAAAAAAATCATCACAAAAACCATAAATCAAACGTTCCGTGTTTCATTTTGCAGAATTTCATTTGATTCTGGTTTGGTATTTTGCTCTTGAGTAGAATGTCGAACTTATGTTTATAGTATTAAGCTCTCAAAAATGCTTTTTGACATGTTTTTCTTTAGACAGTTTTTATAACTATCCGTAATTTACCGTTCTTATTTCGAAAAAAGAGATATAATTTGGCATTTTCCGTTATTTAATATTTATTAAAGGGGCACTAGCTGTCAAATTCATATTCACCGATTTGACTCAAATTCTCACATTTGATTTATAACAATGTAAAACATTTAATATAAATTATAAAAAGTCTAAAATAAACAATTAACAGGACTTTGGCTCGAGAATATGAAGCTGCGTTTTGTGTGTATTTTAGTCTAGACGCCATATAATTAACTATCGAGTAGACCTCCGAAGACTTCCGATGGTCATATAAGTGATATAAACATACATGTAGATATAAATAGATATAGCTCACTCGTGCAATTGGATTCTTCTAGGTCTGTTTAATTTCATATTTTGTATTAGATACAATACAAAGGTAACAAAGAAACAGGCCAGTAACAACAGTTGCCGAATAGTTTTTCTGCACGAGTAGTCAGCTTGACCTGCAGAAGAACTATACGGCAGTTTGTTTCCGGCCTGTTTTTTTGTTATCTTTGTTTTGTATATGACTTGTACGACGGTTTAAGAAAGAAGTAGTACATTTTGCATTTAGAAGAGGTAGCAAAATTAAACAGAATAGAAACTTAAATGGGCATATACCAGTTAATATAGTTAACAGTTTAAAATATTTTTTTTCACTTCCCTTCAGCCGAGAGTTTTTTTCTCAAGAAATTCAAGAATCCAATAATTTTATAAAAGAGAACCATGTCAAGTAAAAGATGAATGTCGTTCACATTTTAGACTTTTTAAAATGCAACTTCGCAAGTAAGTAATGTATGAACAAAATTTCAGAGGTAAGCAAGCTAACATTTGATTTTTATTTGGGGATAAACAGAAAGGGGGGGGGGGGGATAAATTCAAAATAAACAGGCTTGATCCTTTTTTTTTGTTGAAAAAATGCAGGATGTGCCATTCCATTCCCCCATTCCCCCTTAAAATATAATAAAAATCGTACGTTTGCTCCCAAATATATGAATTCAATATATATATTTGAATTCATTAACAATATAAATGTATAAAAAGAATGAATTTCCTATTTCATTAGTGGCTGAAATGTTATGAAAAAATGGATTTTGTCTTGTTATTATATATATATATAGGCATATATTTTGGATTTGTTTTTTAATGTTTCATGCTTATAGGTTTTATATGTCTCTAATAGTGTTGATCAGGATTAAACACGTGTCACAATATGATCCATGCGCAGCTTACCGTCTAAAATTGGTGACATAAGTTGAATGATTTTCTTCAAGATTTCCTCCTTTTTGAACATGTATTACACGGACACTGTTTAATTTTAGGATCAATCGTGCATTCGTGAGTTGATAGGGATTTTATCTTTTGATTAGATTTGATTTTTTTATATAATATATTTCCTGTCTTTTTTATTGAAAAAAAAACGTCTGTACCAGCATTTCTTTACTTTCAGCATTGTCCAATATACTGAACATGTCCATATATTGAAAAAAAAAGATACATTTACGGACTTACCATTTAGCTTCAAAAGGGGGGTATATGTTTTTTTCTGAGCAAGAAAATTATTTAGTTTTTCAACGCTATCACCTAAATATTTTTTTTTCGAAATTAGCACTATAATTATAAACGGTATGTGGAAAATCAGGAATCAGAACATTATTTTGGCATCTGCTTGACCACAATATATTTTTTCTCATAAAATTGGGGATTGAAAAAAACAATAACCCCCTTTGAAGTAAATGGTCAATCCCTTAGTTTACTGATATGAATAGTAATATACTGGAATTGTTTGAAGAAAAAAAAAAGGTTATTGATGCCAACGTAAATATTTTAATAAAAAAGACAGGAAATATGTCGGTGAAACAAAAAGTTCAGATCTAATTGAAATTTAAAGTGCCCATGAACTCACTGATCATGCACGAGTGATTCTATTCATAAAAAGTGTCCGTGTAACAACTAAAAAGTGTCCGTGTATCATCCTTAAAGTGTCCGTGTAACACCCGTTAATGTACTGTTTTTCTATAGCTCTGCTGGGGGCAAATAAGTTCAAAGATTCAAAATATATGTTAATCGTCGGTTTTACCTGTGTAAGAATGATTTTTTTTGTGGATTGAACCAGTCAATTAAATGAGTTACCTTTTGTTTCACTTTCAATGTTAACATTCTTTTCCTTTAAATAACTATACACGCACAATGCATGCGTTATCCATCACTAGCTAAGGAGTTAAATTGAAGTTCACATGAATACGGATTCAATGAGGTCCAATTATTCACTTGCAAGTGGATAATTCATCATCAATGTTTTTTTGCTTATTTTGACAAAATTAAACCATACTGGCTGCTAAAAGCGAATTATTATTTCACTATTTCACTTTCATAAATGATTAAACAAAAAAAATATTATTTTAGATTTTTTATATATCTCGTAGCTAGTGCCCCTTTAAACTGTTAAAAAACAAAATATTCATTATCTAGTAAAAATAAATCAAATTGCATACCTTATCTACAATCAAAAGCTCTGAAAAATTTAGTACGTCTCCCAGTTAATATTACAATCTTGCTTTCGCAAAGAAGGTTAATACTCTGACAACGGAAACCTTATTGCATCCAAGTGATCATTGCAAACCAAATGTTTTTAAGTATGTTTTTGCAAGGATTTTCTTCTGTTAGTTTTCATTTCTCCTGCATTTGGGTTTCGTTATACGGTATTATACTGATGAAAACAGGCAACCATGTCAGGAGAACATGGAGTATTCATTATCGCCTTTACAAGTATGTGAAACCTACCTGCTGAACTTAATGAGTTCGTTCATCTTTACATTTAAAACCACGGGACATCTAACCAAGGAGCAATACTGGACAACAATTTTCTTCCGTTTATGTCCTAACATGCAAACTATCAGTATCTACCGTTTTGGTGTCTGTTAGTGTCAAGACATACAAAATACTTCGGACTTAATTACCATAGAAACATATACATGATATATTACATTCAAAACATGTCTCACTTTCCTATTTACAGATGCAGGTCCTCATATAAAAAAAATCTAGGTCTCCGTGGCGAACGGTTTAGGAGTTACACCAACATGATACCAATTAAACAAGAGATAAAACTTGTATCATATGAAACAGGACCGCCTTTTGTCAAATTTAACAAATAATTCTGAGGAAGTGACGAACGTTTTGTTTTAAGGGGCGAAAACTTCTAAGTCAAACATACACTTTGACCGAATGTATTGGTGTTGCGCCATGTCGCAACTTAAATTTGACCAAATCTTAATGTCGATAACTTTTCTAGGAACTTTGACTTATGGTTTATGAATTTCCCCAACAAACTTATCATGTCAAACATAAAACGTGAAATAACTCTTTTTTCAAATAACCGCACCGCTTCGATCAACATTTAAGAATTTTTAATAAATGATTTTTAGCAATATCTTTGACAGCTGCTGAGGATAACAATAACAAGAAAAAAAACAGTATTTGTGGAGATAATCCAAGTATAAAAAAGTTGAAAGAAAAAAAAAAGTTAAAAAATCAATTCTTTACAAAACAATTAAAAGTCTTACCTTAGGACAATGTGGTAAACAATAATAGCTTCCAGTTTGAAAAGTCATTCTAATGCAAGAAGATGTCTAAACTACACTTCAATGATAACTAACAAAAATAATGCATTTAGCCGTGCAGACCGACAGAGCAGACGTTTGATATATATATTTTATATAACAATACATATATTAGGTCTAAGAACATTCCAAAATGCGAACATATATATAGAATAGATAAACATCTGAACAATGTCAACCATGAAGCAGAAAAGGCCCTTATCTCTATAAATGTATGTATATATCCCTCTTTAACGTAACATCGCCGCCCAGGAAAAACTACTAAAACTTTACTAAAGAAAATTAATATGGAAACCTGTGTTACGGAGCAAGTGCAAGGCACACTTCGGGACATTAATGCCGAACTTCATACATTTTTTTTTTAAATATCAAATATTGTAATATCGAAGTTTAGGGTTGAACGGCTGCGTTTAGAATCATTTTCAAAAACATGGAAAATAAAAACTCTCCTTCACCTCATTAACATAAGAATACTTTTTGACACAATCCAAATGATTAGTCCACGTAACCTGTAAAACTACAGACAAACCGCAAAAACATATCCTTATAAAAAAAAAGTTCCTTTTAGACAACATTTTCCCGCTATTCTCCGAAACGCAGAAAAATATATATCTAATTTCACACTGATTCAAAAAATAGATAGACGTCGGTTCTTTTTCTTGAAATAAGTAAGATAATTATCTCATAATTTAGTTTTAGTAGATAACATCCAGTTTCATATGCTGTTTTTTTCATAACAATTCCCAAAAATATGTGGTTTCTATTTACTTTTGCATGAAATAAGTGAGATAATTTGCTTCCTCTGTTAACAAAAGATTTTAAATTTATACAAAATATATATATATGGTTTCTAGGTTCCTACACCTGAAGTAAGCGCAAAAACACAAATTCCGGTTTATACAAGGTCATTACCGGTTAACATTTTTGTCAGAACCATATGCTTTCCTACCAAATAAAAGTTGACTTCAACATATGACAGTATGAAGTATAGAGAAATTCAAAATCTAAAACGTCGAATATTCTTGTGACTCTGATCTTAGATTCAATGTCATAGATCATGAATCTCAAATCAAATGACCATATGTTTTTATTTTGTAGGGTTATTTGATATACTGCTTAATAGCTTATCTCAAATATCTTAGGGGGCAAAACGCATATAAAAGTTCACGAAAGCATTTAGAACCAATTTGTATTAAAGTTGCGACATGTCGTTACCGACAGTTTGACAAAATCTGTTGTCAATAACTCTTACAATGTTTTAGGAATAGCGATAGGAAGAAAATTTAAAAAAGAAGTTGACCTTTGACCTTCACCTATCAACTGGACCACACTTTACTTTTTATCTACTAAGGACTTAAAACCTAAAAACCCCAGTACTCTATCACTTATTTGAAATACATTAAGGGAAATTACTATCATTTGGAGTCTCTTGGTTGTATCGATCAACATCCTAATGATGTAACGAGCAATTAGGTGAAAAATGTCGTCATGTTTCACGGTTTCAGATTAGAAGGGATGACAAGAAACACGACCTATAGAGATATAACTCTCATAGGAAAACATTAATAGAGGGTCAACTTGCAAAAGTGAAATCACTGTTCGATATCGTGTGTCAAAAATCTTTTTAACATCAAAGTCGCGGAAGAACCCAAATCTGCAGCATTTAACACAGAAAGCAATAGGTTAATGAATTACTGGTGTTATTAAAAAAAGGTACAAATAAATGCAATAGTAGTATACCGCTGTTCAAAAGTCATAAGTCGATTGAGAGAAAACAAATCCGGATTACAAACTAAAACCGAGAGAAACACATCAACTATAAGAGTAAAACAACGGAGCAACAGAAACACTGAAGTGCAACAAAAAAAAACCCCGCTAACATACATAGAAACGAACTGTTTGATAACAAACACAAACCATGATTAGAAAAAAACCGACAACATCATAAATAAAAAAAAACAAACTTTGAAAATACAAACAACAGTCCATAAAACACGGAGCAGACTTTTGTAATTGAAAAAAAAAATGTTTCTTTTCCTTTCGTCTTCATTGCGACTAATACATTGTGTTTAAACTAAACACAAATTCTACATAATTCCATTCATACGCCTTTTGATTGTTGAGGGAGGGTCGTGATGGATATAAAATTTAGATAATTTGTCGCTTTTAACTTAAAAAATCATCTACTTAAGCACCAGATTATTTTTACGATAGGACTGTGTTGTAGAAAAGTTAAAATACATGCTCGATCTCTCTTTTTGTTTACATGTATTGAATGTTTTATTTACCTGACGAAGGTCGCCGGATACAAGGAGAACTTCAGTCTTAAACATCTTCAACATAACCGTCATGACCAATTAGAGCTTCCATACCACTATCCCAGTTTGTGGAAAGGATTGAGCGCTCACAAACATATTTAATCCCACCACGTTAAATATGTGAATGTCCCACTGAGGATCCTTTAATGTTATAGTTGCTGTCAGTCATATGTGAATTTCGTTTATTGTTATCAAATAAAAATCGGGCCATAGGTATTATTTTTTGAAATTCAAAACACTTGAACCAAACACTTTATCGGAAAAAATTCATTGGATATATAGCAGTTTGACAAACACTAATTGAGAAGCTTAATATTTCCATAACAAGAAAACGTGATTGAAACGTTTAGTTGATTTTTATATAGTTATCTCCCCTTTGTGTTATGTACAACCTTAATCCCAGTTCTGTTTCATCTCTCATTATCAAGAAACAATAGGTAAATGATGTAAACGAAAACACCACTTAAAGTATTAGGTATTAGGTAAATAATTAAAATAAAAAATTCCAAGGAAAATTGAAAACGGAAAGTTCTTAATCAAATGGCAAAATCATAAACTCGAACACATCACACGAATGAATAACAACTGTCATATTCAGGACTTGGTACAGACATTTTCTGATGTTAAAAATGGTGGAATAAACTTTTTTTTTTTCACTTGTATGGCAGTCTCATAAAAATCCATTATTTTGACAACAATTTGTGAACAAAACAGAAAAACACAATATGTAGTCTGAAGTAGAGGTACGTCAGTCAACATTCTGTTAAAATCCTATTCACTATTTAAAACAAACGAATATGTCTACAAAGAAAAACAAAAAGGCATATATGTATTATTCATTAATGGCAAATATTGAAAATATTTTCAGAACAAAATGACAGTTAATTACAAAGCACCTGTTACATGTACATCATAGAAGACGTATTATTTCTCACAAAAAAATTTCCAACTGGATTTGAAAGTATCAAGGTTATTTATTCCCACTTGAAAGTTCACGATAGAAAATTTGACTATGTAGTCAGAAAACGTTTGATCTGAAAATACACATGCTGCGACTGCCACTGAAAGTAATAAAAATATTATATTATAAACTTTAATGTTTACATATTACTGATTTCTTCTATAAATATCTATTTTGAGTTTTTCCCGTCGTGTATATGCATGAAATATTTGCCACTGGAACTATACCAACAACCAATTAACCATGTAAGCATCCAATCCAATTAATCAATCGATAACTTTAGATCTGTAAATGACACAAGATTTCCACATGATAATCTTGTTTATCTAATTGCAGTTAAACAGTCGAAGTGAAATCATGTAAAATTTAATATAATGATAGCATATTTAAAGGTTGTATTTAAACTGTGATGCTGATTTCAAAGGCGATTATACCAGAAGTCTCATGTTATGCAGTTCGTTATACACGTGTAATAGCACAATATGATTTGTGAGGAATTCGACATTGCAGTCTCTGTAATAATTATTTTGTTCTCCTTATCAATCAATCAGTTAGTATGAGAATCTTCGCAGGACATCTGTTACAATCTTGAGGTCAAATTTGTTAAAGGGTCCTGTCTGGTGAATGTTATTTTAGTGTAGTGTCAGCAGACTGTAGATTCAATAATAAATTCTGTTCACGGAACCATTGATACTAAACAAATACGGTGTAAATGTAAAATATTTAGTATGAATATTACACTAAATAAAATGAAAATGTATTCTCTGTACTAAATATATAAAACATATTAAATTGTTTTGCCTCGGGAAATCACTCAACTATCTGAAGAATAATTTTGCTCCAGGACTTTGTCTGGAAGCGATTCTTTCGTGGAAAGTACACCAGCTGACAAGCATTTACGCTCAACTTGAACAACACAATCGACAAAAGAATGACAAAGGGAAGCTTCATCTGACGGTCCATGCGTGGCAGTGGACCAGCCCTCGTGTTGGTGGGCTACAATGTTTTAAGGTGTTGAGTTGAGGTTGGAGATGTTAAATGAAAAATGCTTGGAAAATAAATAAAAATTATGAATGATAAGTGAAATATTTGAAAAGGTGCCAAGAAACTCTGACGAAATAGTGATTAGAAATCAGATGAGTCTGAGTGACCCCCAAGTATTTAGAATGAGGAATCCCCGGTGATCACCTTCAATAAGTCAACGAATAAAACAATAATACGGTAAATAAAAGAAACAATATATACATATAAAGCAACCATGCAGTTCTCCTGTCCATAAATTCGAAATTGACTATAATATAATCAATGATAAACAGATTCAGCAAGCTGCTGTTGTGCATGTTTTATAGAGTTTGTTGAGTGCGAATATAACGCACATAGCAATCTGAAGACCAACGACCTAACGTTTTAATCATGTGATCCTCTATGTTAGCTTGACCAGTTGCGGTTCCTGCACCTATTCTAAAAGACTGACCTGAAAAGTTTTTAGGATCATAACCGCATAATTCTAAAACATGTCTGATTATTTTTATAAAAAATTCTCTTTCCATGGCTGAATTGCCAATTGATACAAAAAGAGGGTCAGTGTTTTGACAAGACGATATACACGTTTTCCTGAACTCTGAATATTATTTTAAAACACGATAAGGACAAAATGACTATTAATTTTGTGTAACATATCTTTACCCTTACGAAATGGATCAGTTTTTTACTGTTTCAAGTGAAGGTTAGCAACACTGTCTGTAAATGAAATGTCTGATATATATAAATTAATTGCAGGTTCAGATTGTTCTGATTTGATAACAGTTATTTCTCCGCATCGGAGAAAGCCAAAGAAAGAAATCACGCAAGCTGTTTCTATCATGAGGTCAATGAACTTTGAAAAACTCCTTCTTGTAATCTCTTTATGTTTGTTCGAGTATCTCAAAAGTGATTGGTAGCCTTACTCTCTTGTTCTGATTTTGAAATCGTTTAACAGAATTTAAGATCAATGTAAGCCTAGGAAATGGTTTGCCGTTAGTAGTTATAAGGGATCACTACAACTGTCCTTCAAATAGTTGTACCTAATTCCACAGAGATAAAGTTTAATGGTAGAATAATGAAGTTTCAGAACTGTATGACAATGGGCAACAAAATATATAAGGATTTCTTCCGAAACTGGGGCCAAGTTATTTGTAAATGTCACATTATTTAACAGTAAATATCTCTTAAAATGCATGAAACCAATATCATACACGTCCTTAGTCCTTTTGGATATAGATGTCGTCCATAGTTGTCGACAGTTTGTTTTAACAACATATTACATCTGAGATTTTGGGACACGGTTCCGGAAGGGGGTCTGCATCTGGTGCCAGGCTTCTGAATCGTTGTATTTGAAATCGAGATAAGGCATCACTTATATCGTTTTGTAAACCTGGCACGTGTTTTGCACTAAAAAAGTTGTTTGTACATGCGCACCATGTTAATTTTCTCATTAACTTCATAATATACAAACATTTTGATCTGCCTTTCCTTATAATCTCGACTGTAGACATATTATCAGACCAAAATAACACTTTTTTTGTTTTCCATGAGGCGCCCCATAAAACAGCTGCCACAACGATTGGGTACAATTCAAGAAATGCCATTGAATGTTTACTGTTTGTGATGTTTTTTATTTCGATCGGCCATGACGAATAAAACTACTTTCCACCAAAATATCCGGCAAAACCTATAGTCGACGATGCATCCGTGAATAATTCCATACCGTAAATAGCTATAAATGTAGAATTATAAAACATATTAATTCCATTCCAATTCTTTAGAAATCGTTACCCAAATTCGGGATCTATCCGACATTCTTTATTTAAACGCACATAATGATGTAATCCTTTCGCTTTGGTTGATAAATTGATTAGATAATACACAAATGACCTGCCCGGTAGTATAATTCTTGAGGCAAAATTCAAATGCCAAAGCAGCTGTAGAACTTCTCTTTTAAAACAAGAGGATTTGACACTTATACTTGAAATTAACTCAAAAATCCGATCAATTTTTTCCTGCGGTAAACGAGTTTCCATTTTTTGTGAATCGAGAATGATGCCAAGATATTCAAGACACGTTACAGGGCCAAAAGTTTTGTGCATTGCTATTGGAACATTTAAGCGTTTAAAAATCATCATCATTAATGCCATTGACCGCTCTCCGTCAGCGTGTGGCGGATCTATAGTCAAGAAATCGTCTAACAGGTGTAAAATGTTATTGACCTTGTAATTGTTTGTGGCAATATAACATATTGCTTGTGACAAAGTATCGAATATAATGGGACTAGATCGGCAAACGAAAGTAAATCGCACATAGAAATAATATTTTTCCTCCAATTTAATGCAAAACAAAGGCCATTGTGAAAGTAAAATAGGACAATTTTTGAATGCATTGGAAATATCGTACTTACATAACCAAGAGTTTGTCCCGTATTTCAGGATAATATCTATAACGTTGTCGGTCTGGACGTACGACATAGAGCAGATGTCTTTGTCAATTAATTCATTGATGCTAAAATGAATATCACTTTGATGAGGTGCCAATAAATCCAATATAAGTCGTTTTTTCTTTAAATATTTTCCTTCCGCAACTTCCAACGGACTGACACGGTAACTTGAAAATGGAAGTGTATAAAAAGGCCCGTACATAAATCCATTTTCACATTCCTTCCTTAACAATTCATTTACTACGTTCGGTTGTGATCGTGTAAACAAATTATTACGACATTCAAGGGTTGGTAAACTAGTCACAGAAACCTTAGTGTCAAACCATATTTTAAACCATTGCATAAGTAAAATACAAAAGATTTGTAACTGTGATTTTTAAGTTCATTTTGTAATACTTCTACGTTAATCGGAGTAGTAGCATGTAGGGGGAAGTTAATATTTGATAGTCATTTTTCGGAACCGAAACTTTGCTTTGGTACAGTAGTACCAGTCTTAGCAACAGTGTTTTTAAATGCGTGGTTCTTTCTATGTTTTTTGGTATCGTTATGCGTAGATTGACGATGACAGGCGGTTAAGCTATGATCATAGTTACGACAGTTAGAGCACATGTGTAAGAAGAGGCATCGACCGTCTTTATTACAGCCAAACATACTATTGAAATTATTACAAAGTTCTTTTCCGTTGTGATAAAAACGCTTCCTACCACATATATCGGAATTACCGCCATTTCTCATCAGATATAGGGTAGATACGCTTTTCTCTGATAATTGCAATGGTCAGAATTTTGTGTCATGATCAACCATGCATGTTACAAAGCTTGCAAATATTTATTTCAACGCCCGCAGCTATCAAGATCATCAGGTCGCGATCCCTTTTACTCCAATCGACTTTAATTTGTTTCCCTTGAAGAAGTGTCGAGGCTTTTGCTGAAAATAATTTATGGTAGTCGTAGAACTTCTGACCGTAAAATTACTGAAATCTATGATATCCTCCTCGTAGGCGTCTAATTCAAATCTCCTACCTTATAAAAGCAGATGTCATAACACGCTTGAATTTCCCGAAGGCCTTTATGAATTCCTGGATTGTTTGTTGTCGATTTAAGCGCGGGTCTGGCTTATTCCTTACATTAATTTCTATACCGTCTGCCAAAGTGGTATATGATTGGGGAGTCTCGAAACAAGGAATAAGGAGAGAAGCTAAGTTAATGTCCTTACCGTGTATTATTTGTTTCTGTAACGCTGTAGAAACTATGTCGACATTGGGTAAATAATCAGAACTAAATCCTGTTCTATTGAATCCATGAGGTAGCGCATCCGGTGTATTTTGTATCAACGGTGCGGTATTACTGGAATTGTACCATTGATGTAGTTCTTTTCCGTTGTGATAAAAACGCTTCCTACCACATATATCGGAATTACCGCCATTTCTCATCAGATATAGGGTAGATACGCTTTTCTCTGATAATTGCAATGGTCAGAATTTTGTGTCATGATCAACCATGCATGTTACAAAGCTTGCAAATATTTATTTCAACGCCCGCAGCTATCAAGATCATCAGGTCGCGATCCCTTTTACTCCAATCGACTTTAATTTGTTTCCCTTGAAGAAGTGTCGAGGCTTTTGCTGAAAATAATTTATGGTAGTCGTAGAACTTCTGACCGTAAAATTACTGAAATCTATGATATCCTCCTCGTAGGCGTCTAATTCAAATCTCCTACCTTATAAAAGCAGATGTCATAACACGCTTGAATTTCCCGAAGGCCTTTATGAATTCCTGGATTGTTTGTTGTCGATTTAAGCGCGGGTCTGGCTTATTCCTTACATTAATTTCTATACCGTCTGCCAAAGTGGTATATGATTGGGGAGTCTCGAAACAAGGAATAAGGAGAGAAGCTAAGTTAATGTCCTTACCGTGTATTATTTGTTTCTGTAACGCTGTAGAAACTATGTCGACATTGGGTAAATAATCAGAACTAAATCCTGTTCTATTGAATCCATGAGGTAGCGCATCCGGTGTATTTTGTATCAACGGTGCGGTATTACTGGAATTGTACCATTGATGTAGATTATACGGTTTGTTAGTATCATAAAGCTTCTATGTCATCAGCGTATCGACAAATTTCTGAAGGCCATTCACGCATTGTTTTGAGAATAAGTTTTAAAAGCTGTTGCCACAAAGAGCAATTACTATAAGACTGAGATTCAACTTGTGTTTCACATGACACATTTATTATTAAACTACAAGCACGCAACTGTATCTAGTCTATATGTTTTGTGACCTCTTAACCGATATTAAATGTCGAGTAACGGATTATGCAGAAACGGGTTAAGAAAAGTCATCAGCACTATTTAACAGCTGGGAATAATCAAGTCGTCTATTAACCATGATTATACAATTCTATAATCTACCATTTGTTTTTACTAAGTTTTTTTCTGGTGGTTTATAGATAGTATTTAACTATTATTATGGTCTAGTCTTTTAATGTACTGATTTTAATTTTAAGCCCGTATTTTAACTTAATCGTATTCGACTTATAAAACTTAGTGACCAATAAAAACTAACAGGCCGATTAACAGTTAGACATGTTGTTTTTGTACAATCATGTGTATTGCCAAAGATCGTCTAGATGTCTTTTAGGTTTATTAGGTAGTCGGGTTTCTGTCTCGTTGACCAATATCCCACACCTCATTCACTTTCACTTTATCATTGAATACACGACCAAAAACCCTAAAAGATAAAACATTAATAAATTTGATGAGAAAAAGCTCATGCATGACCAATGATGACTAGTTTTTTTCGTGTCGGGGCCTTTATAGGTTTTGCTCACTCTTGAAGACCGTAAATTGAATAATCTATAATTGCTGATCTATGCCTAATTTGGACTTTGTTTGATAGTTGTCTCATAGGCAATCAAAACACATCTCAATATTTTATATTACTTATGTTGATCTCGATAACGACAATTGGACTTCAACGATTGTTTGTGTTCACGCTAATATTAGTATAGTTAGAAATTGTAGTTGGCGTAATCATATGACATACTGTTGTCTTCTTTTGACATATTTATGATCGTTTGACGTCAAAATGTTTAAATATTGCGCAAATTACTTTTTCAATCATTTGATTCAAATGCTATGCTACCTTGTTATTGGGTTTTGAGAAAATTGTCTTCAGGTTGAACGTAATAGTTTGCACTTTTTTGTTTCTAATATCGTACATATTAAAAGTCTGTGCCACATGCACATGATGAACAATTGATACAAAAAATAATAATAAAGAGTTGCCATAAAATTAAATTTAAATATCAAGTAGTCGAAATGAAGATTACTTCAACAACTGAACATATAACCTGCGATACACATTTAAGAATCTTTTGATACATTATTTCATTGAATGGGAGACATCAATTGTGTCATTTGACTCCACATTCCGATAGAAATATTTTACATCTATAGCAAATCTGGTTCATAGTATGAAAAGATTGACATTGAGGGTCGGTTGAAAACAAAACTTTACGACAAAAGAGTTGATTTCAGCTTCCCAATTGTGAACTTTCTATTTCTATGTAGCAACATTCCAGCAGCGCCTGCATACGAAGTATATATCTCCCAATTGATACGATATTCCCGGGCTTGTGTTTCCTATCATGATTTCCTTGATAGAGGATTGCTGCTCACAAGGAAGCTATTAAACCAAGAGTTCCAAATGGTGAAGTTGAAGTCATCCCTTCGTAAATTTTACGGACGCCATCACGAGTTGGTTGACCGTTATGGAATAACCGTTTCACAGATGATATCGGATATGTTCCTTACAAATGTATGTCGTAACTACAATAACCTTCCCTTTTCACGAAATCAATGTGACTTACCGAATTAGACTACTTACCGGATTTGTAATAACATAAGCAACACGACGGATGCCACATGTGGAGCAGGAACTGCTTACCCTTCCGGAGCATCTGAGATCACCCCCAGTTTTTGGTGGGGTTCGTGTTGCTTAGTCTTTAATTTTCTTTGTTGTGTCATCCGTACTATTATTTGTCTGTTTGTCTTTTTATTTTTGGCCATGACGTTGTCAGTTTGTTTTCGATCTATGAGTATGACTGTCCCTCTGGTATCTTTCGTCCCTCTTTTATTAATGTTAAATTTTGTAACTATTGATTCGAACTTTTCTATGGTGCTCGAGAAATTATGTTTGTTTTTAAAAGGTAACGAACCAATGACTAAAGACAGGGCGCGATAAAATACTTGTTTTTAAAATGACCGAAATCTTAACTTATGCTTTAAGATTTGAGGTTAATCAAAATTTTAAAACATGAATTTATCAATCTATGACGCCACAATCAATGTAATCACATTGCTGAAACAAATGCCTTATTTGCGTGACCACTAATTCGTGCTCGGTCAGAAAGCACAAATCAGAAAGTAGTACAAAAATTTTGACATAAACATAGATTTTTTTGTAAATTTTTAGCTAGTTTGTTGACTTGTAGATAAAGAACGCATGTAATTTCCATCAAAATAATTTGCCTCAATGTGTTTTTATACGAAACAGGATTGTCTATGTAAAAAATGATGTGGCACGTGCAAGTTTTATATAGTTCTACCATACTGAATTGATTTAAGGCAGTATAGATTTTAACAATGTTTTAATGTTTAGCATTTACATATTGGAATATTATTTAGAATTGCCTATCTTTATGCGCTTCCTATGTGGTCCTAGATTCAGGCACTTCACGTTAAAATAAAGTTTAAACCCCAATGTATGGCACTCATACCACATCTTCTTATATCTACATGATGCTATTATACCGTAAATTTTGTAAATGACTGACAGAGGCTTTGAAATGACCCTGGGTTGAACTATTACAAACTATTTAAATTTTAGAGCTAACTGCATTTTACTAAGATACATGTTAATTGACTAACCAAAATAGGAAAGATATTACCGTCCAATCAAAATTTGACTGTTTAGAGTCGTCATACGGACATTACCATTATACACATTTCCAAAAGAATCAACGTGTTATCAATTACCATATATTGCCGTTGGACAGTTTGTTTGACTTTTTGTATCCACATGTGATTTTTAGAACTTCGCATTTAAGGACAATTTAAACGTATCTAACTGTTTAAAACAAAAACAAAATAACCTGTAAGTTAACTTAATTTTCGAATTTCGTCTTCTAGCTTTGTGTAAGATTTCCATTTCTGTCTTTTTCATCTTTTTGATAACTATTTTACATATGCAAAGTCTATTTATCATTCGGTTTTCAGCTATATGAAGGTTTAAGTGTTCTCGTCTTTTTAATTTTTACCATGGCGTTGTCAGTTTATTCTCGACTTATGAGTTTAAATGTCCATTTGGGGTCTTTATAAAGCTGTAAAATTGTAACTTTTAGTAAATATACTAGAATGATCTTTCAAACGGCCTATCTGTGAGTTATTTCAGGAAAAAATAAATTACTTTTTTTTGTCATTTTTTATTTAAATTACCTTTCTTGCTGTTGGCTGCTACTTGACCTTCCAGGGTCGTAATTTCATTTCGTATCTCAGAACTTGAAGCATTTTGTTTCGATTCAATAATGAATATTTTGACAAGAGTTTCATTTCGACTTGATTCAAAACTTTGAATATGTTTTTTAAGCAGGTTGTCGGTTACCTGGGTAACATTATACAAAGCCTAAAAGTCTTGGATCCGAGCATTTTGGTTATTTGTCAGCAAAATTGATTTTTGTTCCAACGATTATACTTTGTTTTGAATAGGGCGAAAATCTAAGGGATTTGTTCTTTTCAGTTGCTCAAGTTCGGAAACCTTTTTTGAAAGTTCAAGTGTGGTATTTTGCAAACGTTTCATATCATTTTCCTGGTAGCTATATTTATCACGAAGGCGTTTATTTTCTTTTTTAATGTAGTATGGTTAACTCCAAGTTCCTGATATTTCCCTTGTAAGATCGCCAGTTCCAATGTTTCATATTCTCTGTCATTTTAGGAAATTTTCTCCTCAAAGGCTAATAATTTTGATTGTAGTTCGCATGTAAGTATATCTAATTTTTGTTCAGTGTCCCTTTGCAATTGGTCAATATGGTGAAGCAGGTCCTCCTTGGTTGACAATTATCTAGCTAACGGAAGACATCGATTTTTCCCTGTTGGAGTTGCTGTATAATCGGGATCTGATAAAAATCCTCTCGCTGTCGCTAGCAAAATGAAGCACATCAATACAATCAACATAGTGATGACGAAACTATACGTAATAACTTCGATTCAAAAGTTGAATAAGTCGTTTTTTGTTTTTTTTTTACATTACGTCGTAAACGAAAGAGATTTAGATACACTATAAAGATATCATTCGTATGAGTTTCTTTTAATAAATAACTCGTTGCGTTGGTCATGCCTTGTTTATCAACTTTAAAACAATTTATCTCAAAAGAACAGAATCATAAAAGACATTTTTTTTATCCTTGTAAATTAAATGACAACTTCAAAGATTATTTATCAAATTTGGAGACATAAATGTTAATACGTAAGATTATCGATAACATGGTATTAGAATCAACTTGACGATGGATTATCTAGCACAATTATGTTTTCCTTGCGATGCAGGAATGTTCAGATTTAAGATCATTTAAATATTTGCATTCCATTGTCAAATAGGAAGAAGTACAATTTTGTGAAAATCAAATGACGATTACGACTTATACTAACATCATTAAATAAATAAAAATGTGTAAAATGTTATGCAGAATTAGCATTAAGTCATGTCAGTGCTGATAGTAAGTTTACCTAAACAAACGTTTTGTTGCAAACATAATCGACGTCATCTGTTGAGATGCAGTGAATTGTGAATATAAATAAACAGACGAATATTATTTACAGGAAAAGTATCTCCACCTGAAACCTCTAAGTGTATACCACCTTTGATGCTGGTCAATTTTTGATTTTCTGTTTGCTTAGTTTTTATTATCTTTTTTTTTCATGATTTTGATTGATTGAATGATTTATTGATGTTTAACGCCACTGTCAACACTATTGTGCTATTTTATGGCGGTAAGTTTTTTGTTGTTGGAGGAAGAAGCAGTGCCCGGAGAGAATCACAGACCTCTGATAGGAAAACTGATAATCCTAGTTAATAAAGATTAGAGTCAGGTACATCCGCACTAACGCGATTCAAACTAACAACTTCATTGTTAGCATGGTTTTTAATTTTGACTCTCTCTCTCTCTATTTGACATTTTTACCTATTGTGTCTGTTTGTTTTGTTCACGCATCGTTGTCAATGAATTGGAATATGATGCGACTGTCATACAAATAAGATGTTTAAATTAGCTAGCTATAAAACCAGGTCAAATCCACCATTTCCTACATAACAAAATGTCTGTATCAGGTCAGGAATATGACATTTGTTATCCATTCGTTTGATGTGTTTGAGCTTTTAATTTTGCCATTTGATTAGGGACTTTCATTTTTGAATTTTCCTCGGAGTTCAGTATTTTTATGATTTTACTTTTCTCTCTCCCCCCCCCTCTCTCTCTCTCTCTCTCTCTCTCTCTCTCTCTCTCTCTCTCTCTCTCTCTCTCTCTCTCTCTCTCTCTCTCTTTACCAAGTCAAAATATGGTCTAAACAATAATCAAAGTTTTTTATCATATGTCACATTAATAGGTTATGGTTCATAAATGCGGAAAGACTCAGGAGACAAAAACCTCAATGCGATGGGATCATTTTATTGTATCTTCAGTAACCACAAATCAATATTACTTATGAAACAGTGTCTTACCGATATTCAGCTAACAGTAGTATATCTAAAAGGAAAGAAAACTCGGGGCTGTATACTATTGAACATTTTATTTCACGATATTGTCCTGTTTTATTGAATCTTCCTTTCTATTTTTACTCTTGCAGTCGATGCTCGTTTTCAATATTTGTCAATGCTGAGGAATTTTACTTGCTTCAGTTGTTCAGTTCAATTCTAACGTCGAATATAACAATTTCATTACAAAGATTTCTATATTGCTAAAGTTTCAAAGGACGTACACACACGAGGTGTTGAATAATCGTTTGCAAAGAAATTCAAGAAATTAAGTGGACATTCAAAAAATTACTTTTATTTTGTCTGGGAGAACACAATGTTTGATTAGTTTGAGCTAGTTTTTAGTTGCTGCAGGAATTTTAGATTGGTTCTTTGTATATTGTGTCTAAATACTAATTGTTATTTGTGCTTAGCAGCAAACTGGTGAGTCAAGTAATTTTCAAAAAAAAAGAATGATTTTTACAGTGTGCTTCTGAAAAAAAATTGTCATATAATGGCAAGAAGGTTGAGCGCAAACATGCAATTTCTCTAAACATTGTAATACCGATTAGAAAATGTAATGATATAATATCAATTCATTTATACAAGGTATGTTAAAGAAATTATGATTGCAAAGCATAACTGCTTAACGAAAAGATCAATCTTTACTAGTTTATCCTATGTATTTCAAACAGCTGATTCGTATGAGAAGATTGTTTTGTTTGGGGAACATTCATACTTTTTCTTTCGGATATAATATATTCTAACGTCAATAAACAAGAATAAACTTATTCGTGTGTGGATTCTTAAATATACAATCGAGCCATTGAATACTTTTTTTCTTAAAGGGTAAATCGTTAACGTGGTAAGATCCTTGGATATTGGATTTATCGGTTTATATATTGAATCTATTTTTTATGAATTGAAAAATAACTAAAAATGCATTGCTATTCATGTATGAAAACTTATGATCATTATGTTGATATTATGAACCTATATGCTGGCTTTGCACAAGGTCATACTTTTCGCAGACTGCTTATGCTGTCTTTAAACGTAGTCCGGAGGGCTTTAACGGAATGATACTTTAGTCTTAAAGAACATTATTTGTTATAAGATGTTATTGGTTTTGACAAGCTTTCAGTAACTGTGAGTTTTCTAAGTCAACACTTTATGTATTTCTTTTTTAAGGAGCTTCTAACAGATCTGACTCGTTGAGCCCTGCTTGATATTATGCTGTGCTGTGCCAGGTTATGGGATGGTTGAGCGCCTATAAAGAGTTTGTTATAGATGAAGCCTTTGGTTTTATTGAAATGATTTCCCTCTTTTATTATTTAGCCTTATACATTTTTATATAGCTTATTTTATGGTCTGTTTTTTTTTTCTCATTTTTATAGATCATACGGTAAACGATGATTGCTTAACTCCGCATTATTTGAACTTTGATAAATAGTTGTCAAACGACAAGCATACCACATCTTCATTTGTTCTATGCTAGTACATTGCTACTCGCTTGTTATTTTTTCATTATGTGATTTTCATTTAATTTGGTATCGGAAAATTGTCTATTTGCTTTTTGTTTCTATGAATTACATGTACATCAACATAAATAAGGTGCAATTGAGTTTTAAAGAATGCCAAATGTAATAAAAAAACTAAATATTTCTGCATAGGAAATTTTGTGAATGTATTCAAATTTAAATTGATTGATTCCCTTGTTAATATCAGTTATACAAGGTATCAGTTGCCTGTAAATTTGAACTTTCGAAGAACTAATAAATACTATTATGAAAAATGAATTTAAATGATTGATTATATTGTTAATATCAGTTTAAAAAGGGTATCAATTGTCTCCTAATTTGTTCCTTCCCGGAACTAAAAAATACAATTATAAAATATAAACTAAAATGGATCACTTCCTTGTTGATAACAATTTTGAAAGGTACTAATTGTCTACTAAATAATAACTTCCGGGAACGGGATAAGCATATCCAAATTGTGCTATGTCTTTATTGGTTTGAGTTTGGAACGAGGCCATGGAATGTTTTAGTACATATTCCAAATTATTTCAATATTAAGATCTTTTTTACACTTGTGAATGACAATATTTACCAATATATCTCTTTTAAATTTGAGATTATGCTGTACAACTATATGATAAACTAGAGATATATACAAAAACCCCTTACATGTACGGTACCAAAATTATTAGGAACACAGTGTGATACTGACATGATACGTATATACTTTATCAGTAAATACCTTATGGATAAACCGAATAAATACTACAGCCTGTATTTATTTCATTTAATTATTTTTCATGTTTGTTATTTTATATTATTTTTTTGGGGTATCTTATAATGATACAAGCATTCCTAAATAATTGCCGTTACCTCATCTGATCACCATCATTTTCTTCGACGTTCAGCAAAGAAGTTTTGTTTCTAGAAACGACGTTACAATATAAGACGTCACTTCTATAACAAAGATGAGTTTATTCCTAACTTACAGACAGGTTACTGTATAATTAAAGATTATATGGATATTGCACGTAAGGACCGATATGACTCCCCCTTTTGAGATTGTATGGAAAGCCTTATTAACCCGATTATTTGCCCCTTGTAGCTGTACCAATTAGGCAAATCAGCATGGATTTATTAATGAAACACCCAATGTTTTCGTAACAAATATTTGATAAATCGTATTAGGTCACTAGCACAGTGTAAAAAAGAAATGATTAATATTTTTCAGTTGCTGTTACAGTGATCAAAGCAATAGTTGGTGTACGATGGACTATTACAGTGACGAAATCTTCATTATTAAATACCCACTTGCACTGATATATACAAAAAATAATGCCAACACTATCTGTTCAATGTTAAAAAACCTACAACTATCTGTGTATTTAAAACAAACCACGCCCACTGATCTAATATTTAATGAAAACAGTTTCCACGTGTTTTCTGTAAACCAATGATATTTCTAGAAGTAATACAAATGCGTATAACTTATAAAACATTCAAGTGCTTAAAAAATATAATAATTTGACAGGACAAATTACAATGTTATACCTTGTCTCCAACTGTATACATTTAAGGATAATTATAATTGGTTCTATAAGGAACGAAAATCATGATCTTTCATGTATCGAACACGATTATATTTCGATTGATGAATGTAATCCTGTTCACGTATTCGACCAACAGTTTCCATTACAAAGCAGGAAAATAAGAGATGAAGATTTACCTAGCCGAGGAATGCACCAAGGAAATGCAAGTGATCTTTTAATAACACGCAAGACACTTAAAGTGTCTGTTTTCATAGTATTTATGATATGCTTAGTCGGTTGTTGGATAAGAGATGATCTTCCAATAACTTTCGTCATAGTTTAATAAAACTATATAAAAATTTCAAGAAGGTACGTGTTTCTTTAATTAATTTATAAGAAACGCTACAACTGTAACTGAGTAAATCTGTATTTAACTTGGTACAATCTTAGTAAAAAAAACCTCATTTATGAACAAATACGACCGAAAGGATCCCAATACAGGTAAAGAAGACAAAAGTAGAAAGAATTATGGGCATTAAACTGATAAGTTTGGGTTAAAGGCTATATTCTTAGTTAATCTCGGTTTTTATATATGGTATAGTTGTCAGAATACATTATATATTTGGTTTTTTTTTCAAAAAATTACAGATGCCAACATTTTTGTATTAATTGTTTTAACAAAAATAAAGTAACAAAACCTACCTTCAACTAAACATTCATTGGTTGCGAAGTATTTTGTAATTGCAGATGTCCCGACAGTTAAAAGAGAGAGTGTTCATCAGTTTGTTTTCCCAGGAGAATCTATTGTATTAGATTGTTCTGTGGGCTCTTGTGAAGCAAATTTCGTTTTTTTGGTATAAATATGAAAATGGCCATGCTAGAAATATAACATTCGAAACAGATTCAAATAAATACAGTGGAAGTACACACTCTAAACAAGGTCTGACCATCTTCAATGCCAATAAAACTGATGCCGGCAACTATACATGTGTTGCTGTCTTTGACAAAGGAATTGTACAAAGTAATATTATCAAACTTTATGTATCTGACGGTTAGTATATTTTTTAGGGGTATTTTTCCTTGTTCCAAAAATATTTTCATCGAATTAAATACCAGCATTATCTACTTTATAAGCGTAATGTTTTCGGGTTGTCACATATAAAGTGCCTGACGTAAGAGAACCCGATCTTTACATTTGGAGTATCTGTTTGCCCTTTTAGAGCACATGAGGTTCCCCAAGATGTTTGCTGGGCTCGTTTGGTTCGTGTTGCTCAGTCTTCAGTTTTCTATTTTATGTTTTTGTACTGTTGTTTATCAATTTTGACTTTTTTCTTGCCATAGCGTTGTCAGTTTATTTTCGAATTATTTGTTTAAATGTCCCTTTGATGTCATTGTCTTTCTTGTACAAAAAACAAAAAACAAAACAAAAACAACGCACATCACTCTTAAAACCAATTAATCGAACTACCAGTTGATCGATTATTCAATGAACTAATACTTAGTAAAGAAAGCCACAGAGGACACACTAATGTACACTGCATTTTAAAATTAGGTAAATGAAATGTTTCTTTCAACACCGAAATGGGATAATACATTCTTGAATAACAGTTCTAATATATATAGATGATATATACTTTTTCACTTTTTTGGTCTTTTGGAAAATGTTGTTTGTGCTGTATTTAGACCCCTCTAACAAGAAATTAGTTTTGTATGCACACGTATAAAAATTGCGGTTTTTATCCAACGCAATCATAGGTTTGAACGTTGTTTTCAATTTAGACTTGTTTATATTTTTTCGTTTGAGCTTGTATTATATTTTCCTTCGGGTTTATATGATCCGTTTATCCTATTTTGACTCCTCAAAATTCAAGAGTCTATCCTAAATTGAGGTAAATTGTATGGCTTTCCAAATACCGTTTCGATTCCTAACATCACTGAAGAGACATTAATTGTCGAAATCCGGATATGGTGTACAAAAACCTTTGCACCTTTTGTTTGCGGTATATCATCTTTTCCGCAAGTGTATTGTTTTCTGTTTAGTATTAAATTTATAATTAAGATCCATTAATTACATCGGTGATCCGTTTATTTGGCAATCGCCAATGGCAGTCAGCAGGGTTTAAGAACATTTGTTGTTCGACCTGTTAGTCAATGCGTTTTGTTAAAATATACTTTTACACTTTTTTGGTCTTTTGGAAAATGTTGTTTGTGCTGTATTTAGACCCCTCTAACAAGAAATTAGGTTTGCATGCACACGTATAAAAATTGCGGTTTTTATCCAACGCAATCATAGGTTTGAACGTTGTTTTCAATTTAGACTTGTTTATATTTTTTCGTTTGGGCTTGTATTATATTTGCCTTCGGGTTTATATGATCCGTTCATCCTATTTGGACTCCTCAAAATTCAAGAGTCTATCCTAAATTGAGGTAAATTGTATGGCTTTCCAAATACCGTTTCGATTCCAAACATCACTGAAGAGACATTAATTGTCGAACATGTCGAAATCCGGATATGGTGTACAAAAACCTTTGCACCTTTTGTTTGCGGTATATCATCTTTTCCGCAAGTGTATTTTTTTCTGTTTAGTATTAAATTTATAATTATGTTGTTCGACCTGTTAGTCAAATGCGTTTTGTTAAAATATACTTTTTCACTTTTTTGGTCTTTTGGAAAATGTTGTTTGTGCTGTATTTAGACCCCTCTAACAAGAAATTAGTTTTGCATGCACACGTATAAAAATTGCGGTTTTTATCCAACGCAATCATAGGTTTGAACGTTGTTTTCAATTTAGACTTGTTTGTAGATAATATCATATATAGTTTCAATCTTTTTGCCAGATAATTCATATCTTTTCATATCAATGAATTAGACGCCACAAACAACAATTTTAACAAGTGATCATTAGCTGATGATTATTTTCTATGTCATTTTAAATAACCTATTGATATTTGATTGTGTTCCTATTGATGTATGTGTTGTGTTGTGCTGTTGTTTTGTTGACTATTTTTGTGTTTTCTCTTGTGGCTGTTGACAACTTCTCGGTTCATCATATATGTCTTTCCATGTTGAACTGCTTATTTAAGGAAACATAAGTATTAACTTTAAAATTAGTAATTTGAAACTTTTAGGAAGTGTTGGAGACGAATTTGTTTTTGCCTTTTTCAAAAGCAGAGGAATGAGCACAAATGCACTATACGTTACGTCAAGGCATCATGGCAAGTGCATCATAAATTCCCCAAACTTTCATTCGAGTATATTTGTGTCTCCAAACACAACTAATATATATAGGTTTGCTAAATCGCAAAATCTTAGGGAAGACAAAAGTCTTAAAGGAGTTTATATTCTCTGAAATACAAAGGTTTCAGTTACTGCATACAGTAAAATACACAGCAAACGTGCAGGATTTCTACTTTTACCTCTACAAATGCTTGGAAAAGAGTATGTGCTACCTTCATAGATGTCAACCTCAAATAGATACGGATATTCAAGTATATTTGCTGTTGTGGCTATTTACAGCGATACGTAAGTGAATATAACAGTACGATCGGTCACTAAAGGGAACGTCTTCCTTGATAACAAACGTTACTTCAATGGATCCGAAATATTTATGAATATGACATATTTGGATACGGTTCAAATATCAGAATACAAAGGTGATTTAATTGGAACCTACATAAATGCGTCAAAACTAGTTGCAGTTATTTCCGGTCACACGTGTTTATTTATGAGAAATAACTATTGCAGGCGTCTAATGGAAATGATAATCACTGTCAAAGACTTTAGTAAAATATTTATTATTCCAAAACTAGAACGATCAGAGGGAGTTAATTTGGGAGCATATTCATATTTCAAAACGGACATGTTATGCTCTTGTCTGAACAAAAGCAATATATCTTTCTTCGCTAAATTCCACAGAAGTTTTAGAGCTCGATTAAGAAAATCTAATCACGGTAAGAGCAACTGGAAACATTCATATACAACTTTACAGACGTTTATCTGGAGGTTCATTCATGACAACTGTGACCTGTATTAACCAGTATTTATCCTATTACATGTTCTTCGGGCCATATGGTTATCGAAAAAATATTTAAGAATCATTATACGATCTGCTGGAATAAAGGGGATTCACATTAACAAACGAGAAATAGAAACGATTAATGATCGAACATTTGATTTGATAGGTGTCCAATACACTACTTTTGTGTGCAGAACATTATCTGGCAGGCATACTGCAGAACAAATTCACAATGTTCCATTTGGTTTATTTGTTTTCGCAGAAAATTCTTACATGAGTCATGACGTGCATTTCGGATATATAGCAGGAATGAGTCAGTTGCCTTTCAAAGGAACTAAATAAATGCATGAAATAGGCATCAAAACCTTTGAGGCTTTCTTCGTGAAAATATCAAAAGTCTATACTTGATTGTTCTGGCGAAACGATATTAAGGCTTAAGATGTAATTATATACATTTAGAAGGTGTTTCTTGTGTGAACTTTCGAGAAAAGGTAACAAAAAACACAAACAAGTACTAGTACTCTAACGAAATGCTAAAAGCTGAGACCCCAAATTCTAGACAAATCATATCTACAGGTGAGTTGCTCCAACAACTGTTGAGATAAAACTTCACAGGTGACGAACTAAACAGTTTTTCAAATAGATATTGGCATCCTAAATATATTCCGTTCATAAACTGTATAATAGTTGATTCATTTATTTAGTTACTCAATCATTTATCTATTTATTTTCGATGAAAGATGAGTTTGCGAAATTTTCATGATTCAGTGATGAAGATATTATATACAATTAGCTGTATTTTACATCAACCAAATTATTTTCAAACAGAATAGTACAGTGTGTTTACTAATTTGTTATACCCCCGCTTTAAAAAAAGTAGGGGTATACTGTTTAGCCTCTGTCTTCTGTCCATTCGTCCATCCGTCAGTCAGTCCGTCCCATGAATATTTTCCGTCGCATCTACCTCAGGAACTACATAATAAGAACTTCTGAAATTTGATTTCAGCTATACTGTGTGATGCATTTTCAGATTCATCACTCAGCAGCTTCCTGTTTACCGAACACTTACATATTTGTACACTATCAAAATTATCCAGTTGCGGCGGGGGTATCATCAGTGAGCAGCAGCTCGCAGTTTCACTTGTTTATTTATTTTTTTGGTACAATTATTACCAATCGAACGTGAATACATTTCTGAATTTAGATGCTGTAATGTGAAAATTCCAATAGAGCTGGATAGATGGCACACTAATTCGAAAGAAGAGAGGATATGTAATTTGTGTTCAAATTTTACTGGTAATTAATACTATTACCTGTTTCAATGCATTTCCATCTTATTAAAAAAGATCCGAAATCATCACATTCTAGAATACTATGATAAATACCCCAGTGCAGCAAAAATGAAAGGGTTACATTCATTGGGTTATATAAAGGTACCGATAAGGGTATCGTTTCAAAGTTGCTTACAGTATTTTAAAGTATAGTTATTACTAATATATTACATTTTAGAACTGTTTCATTTCTTTCTATGATCGTATGTGATTGTATTTTGTATATATTTACCTCTTGTTTCACACGTTAATGTAACAGAGTGATTTAAATAAAGCTAATTGTATTGTATTGTTTAATTGTTTGATATTACTAGTTTGGTTTTTAATTTGTTCTATCAACTAACCATTCGTATAGCAGACTATGCGGTATGGGCTTTGCTCATTGTTGAAGGCCGTACGGTGAACTATAGTTGTTAATTTCTGAGTCATTTGGTCTCTTGTGGAGAGTTGTCTCATTGTCAATCATACCACATCTTATTTTTATATTCACTGGTATATTGATATTCAAAATATAAGCCATCTAACATGGACAAGAACACTTAGTAATTGAATATTACCTTCAACTATATGATCTGATCAAATCAGCAGTCGTTCTTTTTAAATGTGGATGATATATATAATAAAACAAAATTATATAAATTTCCCTGAATAAATAATAATAATTTATCATATATTTAGTAGTAAATACAGTAGTTTTGAATATTTGTTAAAAATAGCCTCCTGTTTAATCCGTATCGATCAACATTGATGCAGACCCTTTATCACACCTTTTATCGCATGTGTATCCTTTATCACACCCCTACTCGTAAATATGAAAATAGCACAAAAAATTATAGAAATATATTTTTCTTCAATTGGTCCAAAATGGAACAATCGTTACGTCATTTGTTGAATGACGTCATTGTTTGGCATGAGACATCACAGAAGTCGTGATTTCATATTTTCTAGCACACGAAATGCAATCATAAAAAACTACGGGCAGCAAGAGGGTTAAACTTTAAATTTTGATATTTTAAAAGTGCACATTTTACTCACCAGTCTCAAAGTAGTCTATAGTTTATCACAGTATACTTGTTAATAAATTGTTGGTTTATTGTTACTTTTTTTCTATTATTAGGTTTTATTCAGAATGTGTTTTATATAGTACAACACTACTAAAGTAGGACGAAAAGAACTCAATGAAAACAAAACACAAATAAACAAAAAAATACAATAAACAAAATATTTCTATAGGCTACAGGACGCAAAATGTAAGTTAACCCAGGTGCTTAGGATGAATAATTAAGCAGTTCTAATATAATACTAGTATATGATAAATCTGTTAAAACAAGGCGAAAATAAATCGGAAGGTAGCCCAGGTGTTTTGGATCATTGAACAGTTCCTATATACTCTCCTATTTAAATATATGATAAAGCGTATAAAACATGGCAAAATCCGTATCACATGCCGTGTCACCCTCGACCAATATCATCCTTCGGACCCAAAGGCCCTCGGGCTGATATTGGTTTCTCGGGATAATACGGCATGTGATACGGATTTTGCCATGTATTATTCTCTATACAACGAATACCTAAAGATATTAAATGTTTATGAAAATTTCATGATTAATTCATTTGATCAGATCATACCATAGATAGCACTCTACGTATTAAAACAAATATATGTTTTAACAAAAACATCTATAAAAATATTCTTAAAGTGAAGAATTGAATTCAGTTCGGATTAATGTGAATTTTTATACTAGCACAGCTAACAATATCCTATACTGTTTACTAATGTTATGAGGGAGAAGATTCCGGTACTTGATGCATCTATTAACAAATGTAAATATGGAAATAAAACAAGTTTTGAGATGAGAAAAAAAGGATATATCAATAAGTTTTGGTTAAACTGTATGACAACAATAACATTCCTCCTTGAATAGAAATTATAAACAACCAATTTAATTTTGTTTATAGCATTTGGACAAGTAATTCAATGAGCAATTCAATGAGTTTTTTTTAAATTAAAAACGTTCGTTTTGAGGATGAAAATAAACTAATTATAGATACTAATAAAACCATTGTTTACCTCAGACGTCCGTTTCGACAACAAAAGCCAAAGCAGTGACGCTTGGATAAAAGAAATTGAATAGGGCATAAAAAAGACGAAGTTGAAGGCATTGAGGATCTAAAATTGTGAAATACTTTGCGTATAACAGCTTTGGTATGATACAATAAGTTAGTGATTGGTATAATAATAGGTATACTCTTATGAAGAGTAATTCTGTAACTGTTATTAATCAAAATATATGTCAAAAATATACAAGGCTCCGTGTTGGAGACCCAACTTTGACCTATAATGGTTTTACTTGTACAAATTGTGACATGGATGGAGAGTTGCCTTACTGGCACTCATACCAAATCTTCTTATATCTAAATGAAACAACGATAATACGGTTTATATACCCGATATGAAAAGTCTGCTATATATCGTAGACTAAATTTACTTCATATATTTCATTTTTGATTGATAAAAATGGATTTACTTTGAAGAGTGTGCGTTATACACCCATGCTTTTAAAATTTTGTTCACTTTGCTCAGGGACTTTCCATACTTCGTACTTAGTATAGAAAGTCCCTGCTTCACTTGTTAAAAATTTAAACATTTACAAATAGACACGACTCTGGAGGTGTGCCTAGATTGGCAGAAGTTATAAAGTACAGATAATGCTTTTTTTGTAAACATTCTATAGGAACATTGTTTAGCAAAACAAATCGTGCATATTTCAGATTAACAAAGCAAACAAACACGTATTAATAACTGATATTTCAATATTAAATTTCAGTGTGCAATAAATGCATGATAAAACAAACATGAATTAATGACAGTTGATCGGAACTGAAATACACATAGTTAATTTTCCGGCATTTGATGTCTTATCCTGAAACGAGAAAAGTCTGTAATTTTCTTATCTCATTTAAGCCAATAGCTGTTTCTGTATCTAAGCCGCATCATTAAGCAACCAATCAGAATCTATATGTGATAAGTAATTATTTCAAGATGGCGTTAATGTCGACTGAAACTAATAGCTCTGCACCTTAATGCGAAGCAACGATGCACATTATAAATCAAAACACAATGACGGATTCACGACAAATTGCATTTTGTGAACGTATCTTCGATTGGTTCTGTTTCATCAATATTTATCGAGAATACACTAGACAAATGAAGTAAACGGAAACACCATTTAATATATGATTTATTTATGGCAAATATTTTCGACAGATTCAGACCTACATGACAGTTATTTACAAAAAACTTGTTACACCCAAGTATAGACCTATTATTTCAATTCAATTTTTTTTGTGCGCGTGTTTCACCACACTAAAAAACTAATTACACAAATCAGACCAAGCTATTTATTTGTTTATATAAAACATGCATTTTTCCAAGAAAACAAAATACTGAATTTCCTTGAATTGTTTTTGAACACCACAATTTATTTGACTTTCATTATTGCAAGACAGGAAAACGATCCTCGAACTGGATATAAAGTATCCAAGTAAAGTGTATCTTTCAGATGGAGTTCTACTACAGCAGATATTGGATTGGGTGAAAAAGTATCGCCCGAATCAGACGCAGAACTAGCAATTATTTTATCGTTCTTCCTTACGTAGAAACCAAAACCTTGTGTATTTGT
The DNA here is from genome assembly GCF_021869535.1 of Mytilus californianus. Classification (NCBI taxonomy): domain Eukaryota; kingdom Metazoa; phylum Mollusca; class Bivalvia; order Mytilida; family Mytilidae; genus Mytilus; species Mytilus californianus. The sequence continues at coordinate 17,617,374 of NW_026262626.1, forward strand.
ATATATATGAGCTGAAGTATAATACATAATTCATATGATGAAGACATAATCTTTCAATCAGTTTAATTGAGGTCTGGAGCTGGCATGTCAGTAACTGCTAGTAGTCTGTTGTTATTTATGTATTATTGTCATTTTGTTTATTTTCTTTTGTTTCCTATTCTGACATCGGACTCGGACTTCTCTTAAACTCAGTTTTACTGTGCGTACTGTTGTACGTTTGTTTTTTCTACTTTGGCTAGAGGTATAGGGGGAGGGTTGAGATCTCAAAAAACATGTTTAACCCCGCCGCATTTTTGCGCCTGTCCCAAGTCAGGAGCCTCTGGCCTTTGTTAGTCTTGTATCATTTTTAATTTTAGTTTCTTGTGTATATTTTGGAGTTTAGTATGACGTCCATTATCACTGAACTAGTATACATATTTGTTTAGGGGCCAGCTGAAGAACGCCTCCGGGTGCGGGAGTTTCTCGCTGCATTGAAGACCCATTAGTGGCCTTCGGCTGTTGTCTGCTCTATGGTCGGGTTGTTGTCTCTTTGACACATTCCCCATTTCCATTCTCAATTTTTATGCCAGGAATCTCACAAACAAATATCCCACTGGATTTGAAAGTATCAATGCTATCAATTCCTACTTGGTAGTTTACTGTAGAGAATATGACTACTCCACCGGAAAATCTTGTATCTGATGATACACAAGCTGTAATAGCCACTGAAAGTTATAAACATATTTATTGAAGACTTTATAATGTATATATGTTATTGATGTCTACATTAGATATCTTTGATGAGTTTTTATTAGAAAAATACAGTAAACGTTTTCGATAAATATGCATTCGTTAAACTCGTCATACCTTTTAAGTTCGATTATATACATGTAATCACTATACGCTAACTGATGATATGGCATTCATTTTTTTTTCTTCTTAATAGTTACACTGTTATATCACTAAAATAGCAGAATTCCGCACATTGTTACTCGTTACTTACATTTACTTTGATCATGCCTTGACAAGAAATAATGCTTTTATTTAACTTTGTGTTTTTTTCTTCTTCTCGTTTTGATGTGTGCAAGTAGTCAGATTTGAAAAAAAAATAGAAGTCTGCAGTCTTTCATCCGTTAAATATCCGCCAATATCCATAATATCTAAATTACATACATTTTTAATATTACACATACCATAAAAAGATCGTACAGTCAAATATTTCACAGTCTAATTAGCTATTTTTTACATCAAATTTACATTATCTAGTTGTGTACTACTTTTATATTTTGTCATTAGCAAAACAGCATTTTTCTGTGAATTTCAGGAGATTGTTTTATTTGTATAGCATAGAATACGAAATAATTTGGTATTAAATGGAGGACTTGGTATGCTTCCAATAAAAGTCAATATTTTATACTAAACATTTTTTCTATAAAGAAAAACTTTAAAAAAAACTATGTTGTCTTTATTTTGCGTAGTAACATTTCCGTGTTTTACATATATAGTCCTCTAAACTCGAAATAATTTGCGCCTAAAACATGTTTTAGACAGTAAAGATTTTTACAAGAATAATAATTTTCATCATTTATATTTTTGGATATTACTTAACATTGCTTATCTTCAAGCACTTGCAATTATTTCATAGATTTAAGTAATACACGTGATAACGTAGCTTAAAACTTAAAGTATACACATGAAACTGTCTTTTAACAAATGTTCGACATAATAACCCTTTTATGAACTGTTACAAACCATTTAAAGGGGCACTAGCTACGAGATACATAAAAGATATAAAATATGATTTTTTTTTATTCAAACATTAATGAAAGTGAAATAGTGGAATAATAATTCGCTTTTAGCAACCAGTATGATCCAATTATGTCAAAATAAGCCAAGAAACATTGATGATGAACTATTCACTTGCAAGTGAATATTCGACCTCATTGAATCCGTATCCATGTGAACTTCAATTTAACCCCTTAACTAGAGCTGGAAAACGCATGAATTGTGTGCGTGTTTGATTATTAAAAGGAAAAGAATATCAACATTGAAAGTAAAACAAAGGTAAATCATTTGATTGACTGATTCGATCCTAAAAAAAACCATTCTTATACAGGTAAAAATGATGATTAACATATATTTTGAATCTATAAATGAAATTAAATAGACCTAGAAGAATCCAATTCCACGAGTTCCGCTATCAATTTATATCTTTATTTATGTTTATATCGCTTATATGGGCATCAGTGGTATTCGGAGGTCAACTCGACAATTAATTAGATGGCGTCTAGACTAAAATACACAAGAAACGAAGCTACATATCATAATGCCCATGCCCTGTAAATGTTTATTTTAGACTTTTTATAATTTGGATAAATGTTTTACATTGTTGTAAAACAAATATGAGAATTTGAGTCAAATCGGTGAACATGAATTTGACAGCTAGTGCCCCTTTAAAGTCCGAATTAACTAGTCTTTTGTCTTAAAAAAAAGGCAAATTAATCTATAAGAAATCAGAAAGATATCAAAACCAAATGAAATTTTGAACATTCAGAGCTTTTACACGGACATCACAATTTTACACATTTCTAAAAGAATCAAAATGTTATCCAGTACTATATATAGCCGTTGAACAGTGTTTTAGCAGTTTTTAATACAAATGTTTTATAAAATGTTGCATTGAAGAACGATTTTAACCCTAATTAACTGTTTTATATATAACTTTACTAAATTTTTGAATATCTTCATTTAGTTCATGCTAGATTTTCCATTTGTCATTTTTTTCTTTTTCGATAACTATTATCCATATGCAAAGTCTATTTAAATTAAGGTTATCAGCTATATATATAGTTTTAAGATTATTATAATGTTAACAAATAAGCCATAAATTGCTCGAACCTTAAAGAACGGATACAAGCTGTGCCATTATGACTTTCAGTCAATAAAGAATGATCTTTTAAACCACAAATCTGAAAAATTGATTCAGAAAAAAAAAATGGCAATACATTTGGTTATCATTGAATAATTAATACTACCTATCTTGCTATTGTCCGTTACTTTACTTTCCAGGGTCGTGATGTTCGACAATGCATTTCTCATTTCAAAACTAGAAGCATTTTGTTTCGATTTAATATTGAATATTTTTACCAGAGTTTCATTTCGATATTTTTTAAACCGGTTGTCGGTTACCTGGGTAACATTATACAAAGCCAAAAAGTCTTGATTCTGAGCATTCTGGTTATTTGTCAGCAAATTTGATTTTTGTTCCAACGATTGTACTTTGTTTTGTATAGCGCGAAAATCTAAGGCTTGATTTATACTTTTTAATTGCTGAAGTTCGGATACGTTTCTCGATGTTTCAGCTGTGGTGTTTTGCAAACGGTTTATCTCACTATCAAGGTAGGTATATTTATAACGAAGAAGTTTATTTTCTTCTTGTGAAAACGTATGGTTAATCCCCAGTTCCTGATATTTTTTTTCTAAAATTTCAAGTTCCAATGTTTCATTCTTTCTGTCATTTCCAGAAATTTTTCCCTCGAAGGCAGAAAGTCGAGATTGCAGCTGGCTTGTAAGTATATCTAATTTTTGTTCATTTTCCCTTTTGCAATTTGTCCATCTGGTGTCGGAGGTCTTCTTTGTATGACCTAACGGAAGACATGCATTCTTTCCTGTTGGAATTGCTGTATGATCGGGCTCTAATAAAAATCCTCTCGTTGTCCCAAACAAAATAAAGCTCATCAATACAATCCACATAGTGATGGCGAAGTTATATATTACAATCTCAATCAAATAGTCAGTAAGCCGTATGTACTCTAGGTTTATTTCACGAACTGAACAGATTTGGATACAATATTAGGATGTCATACGTGAGAGTTTTGCAATGCATTAAGTAAAATGTTCGTACTGAACGTTTTACAGAGCTATTTAGTATTTTGTTTTGATCAATTTATTGTTGCTTTGGTCTTACCCTGTTTCTCAATTTTAATCTTTAATATAATTTATCACAAAAGTAAAGTATAATTAATGACATTTATTATCTTTGATGTATTTTATATGACAACTTTAAAGCGCATTTAATAATTTTGGAAACAAAAGTTAATTCGTAGGATTTTCGATGCATTGGTATGAGATAAGACTTGACGACGAGGTACCTAGCATAACATTTTTTCTCTTTGTGATGTAGGAATGTTAAGATTATAAGAAAATTCAAATAAAATTTAGAATGTAAACGGGGAATGCATCAAAAGGATACCAACCCGACGAAAGAGCAGACAACAGCATAAGACCACCAATGACATTTTATTGTAAAAATGATAGCAGTACACACCTATGAAAAAGAGGGGCGAAAGATACCAGAGGGACATTCAAACTCATAGATCGAAAACAAACTGACAACGAGATGGCTTAAAATGAAAAAGACAAACAGACAAATAATTATAGACAAGACACAACATAGAAAACTAAAGACTAAGCAACACGAACCCCACCAAAAACTTGGGGTGATCCCAGGTGCTCCGGAAGGGTATGCAGATCCTGCTCGACATGTGGCAACTGTCGTGTTGCACATGTTATTACAAACCCGGTTAATAGTCTAATTCGGTAGGTCATATTCGTGAAAAGGGAACGGGATATCATCGGTGAAACGGATATCCCATAATGGTCAACACACTCGTAATGGCATCCGTAAAATTTACGAAGGGATGATTTCAACTTCACTTGGAGCTCTTGGTTTAAAAGCTTCCTTTGTGAGCAGCAATTTTCTATCATTGAAATCATGATAGGAAAGACAAGCTTGGGAATATCGTATCAATTTGTAAATATATACCCTCATATAACATGCATATGATAAGAAAACTAAAAAAAAAGGAAATTTTATGCAGAATAAGCATTAACAAATCTTTACATCTCGGACAGAATTCAGGGGGCGTCATCTGTTGAGATGAAGTGAACTGTGATTGATAAAAAGGCGGATACTAAACGGCTTAGGTTTAAGATAACTAGCAATAATTGTCCTAACAACAATCTCGTCCTCATTTATCCCGAATGTGACCTGTCGAATCACTGGGTTTGTACTTACATTAGCAACATGTGGACCAGAATCTGCTTACCCTTCTGGAACACCTGAGATCAACTTCGGTTTTTGTTAAGGTTCCTGTTGCTAAGTCTCTATTTATTTTTTGTCTTTTCTTTTTTACCATGGCGTTGTCGGTTTATATTCGACTTATGGGTTGGAATGTCCTGTTGGTTTCTTTCGTCACTCTTTTGTAAGCTTTAATCAACTGATATCTTCTTGGGTAGCAAATTGGAGGGTAGCAGGGAGATTTTCTTACGTTTAATCAATTCTGTTTATTTATTACTGTTAGATGTTTTGCATGAATCTTTTTCTAAAACAACAAAGAGACCATGGCAAATCTTAGATTTTTAATGAGGCAAGAGGTTTGCGAATAATTGCAAGGCTAATTTAAAGAAATGGAAGGCATCAAAACGTGATGAGGGTACACACGTTTTACTCTACTAAATTTGGGATCACTGGCCAACATCTCCCGTGGATGTCCTTCTGGATAAGCGGTCTATTTCAATTAATAAATCATCTGACTAATCCTATAATCATGGGATGGGTCTACGTTGGCGAATATCAAAATTAAATCTTGTTCTCGATCTATCGTTTTGTTTAATGTATTTAACTTTTTATATCCATGCCGAAGATTGCTGGGTATAGTAGGAACTTCATTTTTAAACATCGACAATTTAACCGTCATTTCTAAAAAAGAGCTTCACTGTATGTGCTTTCACACTAAAAAAACCTGTGATTTAGTGGCTGCTACCTGCCATATTTGTTTTTCGTTAATTGTTATCAACATAGACCAGGACATAGGTTTTTTTTTTTATATTTTGTCATGCGAGAGCTTTATAAACGCTACCCATATTTGGCAATGCAGGTGTTTTGCATTATTGAAGGTCATACGTTCACCTACCGTGTAAACATCATCGTGGTTTGGTCTCTAGTGGTTAGTTGTCTCATTTGAAATCATACAAAATCACCGTTATATTTGAATTAATGATGATAGATTCTTTGACCTCTATGTAACCGATCAGTAACTGGAGCACATTGTTTACCAATTATGCGAATTATAAAAGAACCATACTAGGTCCTGATGATATGTCCCCCTCATGACCAAATGCAATAATGGTTATTCTAATAATTATGATAGAACGATTCCGTATGATGGTGATAAATATGTGCTCCAAAATAGGGGAATAAGTTTGATGTTAACGTCTAATGGAAATTTATTATCCATGTTGGGAAACGTCTTTTGAACCGCTTCACATATTCAAACTTAGATCACAAAAGTTTTCCTTGTAAGGTTTATTCATTTCTTATTACAGAATTTATTTAGTTTATCTCTAGTTCTTGTAGATACTATTTTTGAGTATTTGCGCAAATGTAACGTTACGCACATATAAATTGTAATTTTTCCTGTTTTATAAGTTTTCTGACGTTACGCCTTTGACGTACTTTACGTTTTCTAGAGCTCATATTCATTGCATGTTATTATTTATTATTCGGAGAAACATCGTTATTTGTTTAGAGAGAATATAATCGGTCAGAAATATTTATGTACATTTTTTAGAACAATATTTATTTGAAGAAGAAACTATTGTATCTTTTATTATGAAATTTAACAGAACTTTAATATTTATTTCAATTTACTTTAACAAGCTATTTACTACGCGTTAAAGAAAGTGATTCGAATTGTTTGTTTAGTTTAATGTTAAAGTGTTTCAATTTGTATTTTTACTTACGATGCATGTTTATGTGTATTTGTCTTTTTATTGTAGAGAATCGGGTGTTACGATACTGATAGTATATATGAATCCAAATGTAATTTGATGAATAAAGATACTTATAGTTTAACTGCATACTCGGCTTTATCGCCATAATTTGATATGATCCGTACAATGCGTATCATGTAAGGTGTAATATATCATAAGCTATGTGACTCTGATAACTAAACGGTAAAATTCGCCGTTTCAGAATCTATTGAGTTCTGGGTATTATTTTCAACCAATGATGTTAACTTATTAGTTTTCATTTTAGTGTACGAACAATGAGATTTATGACTTTCGAACAGCGGTATACTACTGTCGCCTCCATTTACCCATATTTCTTTATATTCTCAAAAAGGCAGATTGTCAGTATAACGAGAATTGCATGCATTAGTATTTGTTAGCCTGGTTTCCAGATTCAGACTGTTTTTCGTGTCAATAGTCACTAACGAACAGTGATTCAGGTTCCTAGGCTACAGTGATGTATCGTCATGAAATCAGTTTCCGGACAACAAATTAGTAAAAAAAAAATAAAAATCACAAAAATACTAAACTCCGAAGAAAATTCAAAACGGAAAGTCACTAATCAAATGGCCAAATCAAAAGCTCAAACACATCAAACAAAATGGATGACAACTGCCTGGAAAAAAGTGTAAAATAACAAATTACCAAACTCCGAGGAAAATTCAAAGCTGAAAGTCCCTAAACAAATGGCATAATCAAAAGCTCAAACACAATAAACGAATGGATGACAACTGTCACATTCCCAACTTGGTACAAGCATTTCATACGTAGAAAATTAAGGATGAAACCTGGTTTTATATCTAGCTTAACCTCTCACTTGTATGACAGTCGTATAAATTTCTAAGTATCTGAACTAATGTTATGAGTATATTTCGAATTAATATGCATCATTAGGCCAGATCAAATCAATTAAAACATAAAACATATCAGTACTTTGGTTCCATTCCCGTAGCAGGGGGAGGTATTCGAGAGTTTCGTATAAACCCCCCTTGAAAACAAATAAACACTGTTAAAGTCGACGTTATGTTTGAACTGTTAAAGTTGAGTATGATTGTATTCGCGAGTCCATGTACCCCCCCCCCCCCCCCTTTTAGAAATTGCCGGCTACGGGCCTGGGTTCATTCATGTATCTTACACTGATGTATAATTTTTCAAGAATACAATTATTACAAGCGATCAATTCAACTGGTTAAATATAAAAAGGAATACTATAAACACACAATGGAAATTATAAGTCAAAATTTGGTATAAATCCCAATGCCAGAAACTATAGGAATTTCATTTCATCAATTCATTTTAAAATGTTTCTTTTCTGTCTGTAAATATCAAGACAACACTAGCACTGGGGGAAAGCGGCTGTTCGTAACTTCCGTTACGTACGGCCCAATATGGCAGATGACCCTACCGATTATATTTATATTTCCTAAATACTTTTGATCACAAGCATTGTTAATAATGAAAATTAGTAAACGTCGGTTTAATATGTAGGACAACACGAATATCAAGCGTTCTGGAGATAGAATGCCGTAATATTCCTTTTATACGACGGTAAAAATAACGCGAAGCCGTACGTAACTTTGAAAGTAGTGGTTCGTAACGTAAAGTATTTATATAGAACGACCATTCGTAACGTTAAAAGAATAAAACTAATCACATCACGTATATGACTTTATGACATGTATTTTGGAACCAACAAAAATGAAATTGTATGCTTACTACATCAACAAGATGTAGGCATCGAAATGTTGTATTGTTATTTAATTTGACAAGTAACAGAAAGACATGCTTTTTCTAGATACAAACAGAACATTGAATAGAGATCAGACAGATAATACGAATGACAATACATACATATATAAGAAAACACGACCTTCCCAATAAACAGCTAGAAATAAATATACAAAAGTATTCGTAATTTTTATTTGACGCTATATATGCCATGTAAAACATTTTTTTTAAGTAGTATGCAGATGGATTTTGAATAAAGTTAAATATAAAAAAAATGCAAAAGATACTGAATCACCATTTATTCATTTCCTAATTTTTCTTCTCTTTAAGAAATAAATTATGGATAATTTTGCATCTTTTGCCTTTTGCCAAACCTTCGACTTTTGTCGAAAAAGCGAGACAAAGCGATCCTACATTTCGTCGTCGGCGTCGGCGGCGTCCACAAATATTCACTCTGTGGTTAAAGTTTTTGAAATTTTAATAACTTTCTTAAACTATCCTGAATTTGTACCAAACTTGGACAGAAGCTTGTTTATGATCATAAGATAGTATTCAGAAGTAAATTTTGTAAAAAAAATCCTGTTTTTCCGTATTTTACTTATAAATGGACTTAGTTTTTCTGCCAGGAAACATTACATTCACTCTGTGGTTAAAGTTTTTAAAATTTTAATAACTTTCTTAAACTATCCTGGATTTCTACCAAACTTGGACAGAAGCTTGTTTATGATCATAAGATAGTATCCAGAAGTAAATTTAGTAAAAAAAAAAAATCTGTTTTTCTGTATTTTGCTTATAAATGGACTATAAATGGACTTAGTTTTTCTGCCAGGAAACATTACATTCACTCTGTGGTTAAAGTTTTAAAATTTTAATAGCTTTCTTAAACTATCCTGGATGTGTACCAAACTTGGACAGAAGCTTGTTTATGATCAAAAGCTATATCTAGAAGGAAATTTTGTTAAAATTTTGTACCTGTTTTTCCGTATTTTACTTATAAATGGACTTAGTTTTTCTGCCAGTTATCATTACATACATTCTGCAGTTAAAGTTTTTTAAACATTTATTAGATTCATAAACTATCCTGGATTTTTACCAAACTTGGACAGAAGCTTCTTACAATCAAATGATAGTATCGAGAGGAATATTTTTATTAATTTCTTTCCTCATTTTTGTTGAGCGTGCGATTAACAGCAAAAGTAGGCGAGACACTGGGTTCCGCGGAACCCTTACAAATTTTTATTCTATAAACCTCCGACAAGAAACAACCCACATATACTCATGCATTGGGCAAAAGTCTTGAAAAGAAACGTTACCTAGGGGAAAAAATATGTAAGTTTAACTTTATAAATATTGCGCTTGTTTGTAGCATTCGGATAAAGAAATATTCATTGTTACATGGAAATTGCGATTGCATGAAAATAAAATAAAAAAATGCATGAAAACAACAGGTTTGTTTTTTTATTAATAAATCCGTGAATGACAAGTAAACAGGGCAATTTATCAGCAATTATTCGGTTGAAATATTATGTTACAAATGCCGTATTTCAGTAAATGAATAAAGAAAGTAGTGTTTCATATTTGATATTACATCTTTAATTAGGCCAAATAAAAAGTATGTATGTTTATTGTTCCATCCTACATTGTTATTTTTAAGATTCTTTTTACACAGAGTGGACGTGGCTGGGTACTTGTATATTCCAACAACTAAAAGACTCTAAATAATGATCTGAGAGTACCGACAGCTAGTTCAAAGCCACTAACAACTAACAAAAAAAATCATGCATCTAAGACTAAATTATCAATCAGTACACATCCAACGGATTTAGTGTAAAGACGTCATAAACAGTCAGAGAAAAACATGACCTGTTTTTTACAAAAAGTTCTTAATTTTATTTTACATACATATATATAAATGAAAATTCTACTAATTATCATTTATACTTACTACAACACATTGTGCTTCCATGATGGTATCATTTATGTTTGTATAAAAAGGAAGATGAGGTATGATTGCCAATGAGACAACTCTTCACAATGACAAATGTAAAACAATTCGAACGAGAAAAATAACGGCCTTATTAATGTACAAAAAAATTAACGAAAAAAATATATGTAACACAGCAGCAAACGACAACCACTGAAATACAGGCTCTCGACTTGGTACAGGCACATATATACAGAATGTGGCGAGGTTGAACATGTTTGCGGGATCCCAACCCTCTCCCTAACCTGGGACAGTGGTGTAACAGTACAATATAAGAACGAACAATACAAATCAGTTATAAAAGACTTAATTCATTTGATAGATACAAATTGGAATACATCTAACAGAAACACAGAGTGAACGTGGCCGGGTGATTTAACATCCCAACAACAAAAAGACACTAAGTACAGATCTGAGAGTGCTCGCAGTAACTGACAGCTAGTTCAAAGCCAATGACAAATAATAAAAAAAAACCATGCATCTATGATTAAATTACCAATCTTTTCTATAGAAAAACGTTAGGCATTAAATCTAGCATTCAGTCTGTAGAACATATTTTACATTCCTTTTTTCATTAAGAAGATTTGGGAAAAATTATTATAGAAGATTAATTCTACTTCCCAAAGTATGTAAACATGTATATTTTCAAATGAAGTGTCAATAACTTGAGGGAGGGGCTGGACAGTTGGCAAGCAAATAAAAAAAAAAATAATAAAGTGTCTGTATTGTAAAGGCAAATTAAGCTCATTAAGAAGTATGTACAAATCTTATTTATTTACAGTAATTATTTCACTGAAATAAATCATTCATGACAGGAAACGTCCGTACATATTAATTTTTTTTGTATCCGCATTTCACGACTTGTCCGTATTTTGGAAACAGCGCAATATGTGCATTTAAATTGTTAAATTGAAACCAGTTTTCAGTATACAGTTGACAAATAAATGAAGTTATAAGTAAGTTACGCACGGCCGTAAAATCCGTTACGAACAACTTTTTTATTTTCATTCTTAAAGTTACGTACGGCTTCTTGTTTTTTTAACCGTCGGATAAAACAAATTTTTCGGTATTCTATCTCCAGAACGCTTGATATTGGTGTTATCCTACATATTATACAGACTTTTACCAATTTTCTAAACCAACAATGCTTTTGATCAAAAGTATTTAGGAAATATTATATCTTATCGGTACGGTCATCTGCCATATTAGGCCGTACGTAACGGAAGTTTCCCCCAGTGACTAGGTAAATATAGTAAACGGAAACACCACTTAATATATGATTTATTTATGACAAATATTGCATACACATTCAGACCGAAATGACAATTATTTGCAAAACATTTGTTACATCATAGCACGTGTTTCACCACACTAACAATGATTATACAAATCAGACTGGAAAACTTATTTGTTTATATATTTTTTCAAAGAAAACAAAATGCTTCTTCTCTTGAATTGTTTTTCATCACTACAATTTACAATGATTTATTTGACTTTCATTATTGACAGACAGGAATGCATTTCTCGAATTGAATGAACACTTGTATCCACGTATAGTGTATCTTTCAGTTGAAGTTCTACTATAGCAGATATTGAATTGGTTGAGTAAGAACTAACTGAATCAGATGCAGAAAAAGCAATGCCTATATCGTTCTTCTTGACTTTAAACCATAGCCCATTGTGCTTGTATATATATGAGCTGAAATGTAATACAAACCAGGAATCTCACATAAAAATTTCCCGCTTGATTTGAACGTGTTTATGTTATTTATTCTTACTTGAAATTTCACGGTAGAGAATCTGACTACACCATCGGAGAACTTTTGATCCGATGTTACACAAGCTGTAACTGCCGCTGAAAGTAATGATAATATATTTTAAACTTTAGTTTTAACATATTACTGATGTCTACTTTAGATATCATTGATGAGTATTAAAATTTTTAATAAATATGCAATCGTAGAATTCTTAATAACTTTTTATTGGGGTTGCAGCATGTTATTAGTATATGACGCTTACTAATTGTACGTTTACAAATTTTAAATTTGACTGTATACGTATATTACGATTAGTAATAACAAAACATACTTTTTTCTCTTTCTTAATAGATGCACTGTTTCACAAATATATCAGAATTAAGAACCTTGTTACTTTCATTAACTGTGAGCATTTCCTGATCATCATTTCATTTTACTTTGTGTTTTTTCTGAGTTTTTTTTTCTGGTGGCTTTTAGACAGTGTTTAACTGTTAACATAGTCAGGTTTTTTTTAATTCACAGATTTGATTTTTAGGTCGTATTTTAATCTAGATCGACTGATAATACGTAACAATAAATCAAGGTGCTATCCAACAATACACATTTTGAATAAAGAATCTTTTTATAGACTATTTCAAAGAAAGGGAGACACGAATTGCGTCATTTCGATCCACAGTGCGATCGAAATTACGGCCTTACATTTTTAGTAAATCTTGATCATAGTATAAACATTTTGTCTATAGTTAATTGACTAATAATTTGTACTCTTCTCTGGTGATCGGAGGATACTGTTTGTTTTTAAAAGGTAACAGGCAAATGATTAGTACAGGATGCGATAAGGTCCTAATTTGGATTAATTTTTGCTTTTGAAATGACCGAAAATCTAAACAGTTGATTTTACATGTTTTTGTTTTGAGATTAACAAAACTTAAAAAAAAAAGAATCCATAAATCTATGACGTCATAATCAAAGTGATCACTTTACTGAAAAAACTCCTGATATCAATTTTTGTGAAAAAATACATATTTTTTTGTAAATGATTAGCTAGTTTGTTGACCCGTATAGATATAGAACACATGCAAGTTCCATCGGAATAATTTCCCACAATATTTGTTTATATTAAACAGATTAACAGATGTTATCCAAAAGATGAATAAGACCGAAATGGAAATCGTTCACGGACAATAAGATCATTCTACTATCTTTCAAACGGACATTAATGACATTACATTTTTTCTTTATCACTGTGAATTGAAAAAGATCACACTTCCACAATTAAAATTTTTTTCATACCTTCAATAAAGATGAAGTGGACCAATCTGAATAAATTTAACTTAAAAAAGTTATAGGTAGTTGTTAATATAAGAAAGTTTTATCATATTTTGATGCTTTTTCGTGTCAAATTTACCATGCTGTCAACTTTGTAAATTTGTGATTTTTCTCTTTTTTAAGAACAAAATGCATATTATATCAACTTCTTTATTTTTAATGATTGAAAAAATACATAACTAAGAAATTTGAAAAGAAAAAAGTGATATGGGATGTACATGTTTTTGGTAAAATCATTTCTTGTAACCCTCACCAATTTTCTCAAAAGTTTGGCTAAAAAGACTGACTTGATTTGTAATAAAATTTGAAAAATTGATTACTCAAAAACTACTCATTGTTACTACAGAATTTTTTCACAGAGTTAAGTTTGATTATGATATTTATTAAATTCATTGCTATTTTCCACCTGTATCACATTTTTTGGTAATAATTCCAGAACGAGATTTCAACGAGACTGAAACGTCAGAAGAATACATCCTTAACTCCGCATTATTTGAACTTTGATAAATAGTTGCCAAACGACAATCATACCACATCTCCCTTTGTTCTATACTAGTACATTGCTACTCGCTTGTTATTTTTTCATTATGTGATTTTCATTTAATATGGTATGAAAAATTGTCTATTTGATTTTTGTTTCTATTAATTACATGTACACCAACATAAATAAGGTGCAATTGAGTTTTAAAGAATGCTAAATGTAAAAAACAAAATATTTCTGCATATGGAATTCTGTGAATGTATTCAAATTTTAATTGATCGATTCCCTTGTTAATATCAGTTTAAAAAAGGTATCAATTGTCTGTAAATTTGTACTTTCGAGGAAATAAAAAAAAAACTATTATAAAAAATACATTTTAATCATTGATTTCCTTGTTAATATCAGTTAGAAAAAATATATCAATTGTTTCCTCATTTGTTACTTCCAGGAACTATAAAATACAATTTTCAAAAAATAAACTAAAATGGATCATTTCCTTGTTGATTACGGTTTTGAGAGGTACTAATTGTCTACTAATTAATACCATCCTGAAACGTGATCAACATATCCAAATTGTGCTATTTACTTATTGGTTTCAGTTTGGAATGAGACCATCGAATGTTTTAGTTTTAGTACATATTCCAGATTATTCCAACAATAACATTTTATTTGAACTTGCGAATAATGATATAATTATACAAAAATATCTCTTTTAATCTGAGATATTGCCGTACGCTTAAATGATAAACTAGAAACATATATAAAATCCCATACGGTACCATAATTATTAGTGCCACAGTGTGATAGTGACATGATACGATTCGTATGATGCAGTTTCCGTCAAATCACAACGAAAGGTCAAGGACAGACAACTTCTAATTTTACAAGATGTCAACATTTTTGCATATTCTGTCTTCTGAATAATGATATTTTGTATGGACATATGGAAATCTGTTAGAAAAGATGTTAATAGTAACTTATCAAAAGCACTTTGGAATATTAATGTCGGATGTTTAATAAATAACGCCGTTTTCCAGAAATTCCTTTGAAAATGACAAAAATGCATGAAAACCATAATTTTTATCTGTGATTCAACTGTTATTCACCATAAAACCAAATAACATACTTTATTTAGTGCTAAGGATGTTTTTGACATAATTAAATTACTGCAATTACGCTTCCTGTAAATTAAACAGCCAATTATAACAACCATGCAGTTGCCCAAAATAACGCCATCTGCAACAAGATAGCTTTTTTATCTGTTCTTTGTTTAAACAATTTGTATGTAGTCGATATTAGGTTGGAAAAACAAATCCTTAAAGTGCAAAAATGTTAAACGACAGAATACATAAGTCATTCATGCTTTTAGGGGAAAGTTTTGGAGCAAAACTTTGATATTTCAATATTTCAATATGTATTTTCTTGGTTGCTTATACTGCATTTTGCATTGACTTAGGAAGTGAACATTATTATAAGCTAGCCACTGAAATGTTCTTTATGCCTAGTCAATGTATTTAATCCTATCAAACTACGTAACTCTTGTAAATAAATTGAAACTTTCGCATTTATATTTACTTTTATTAATTTTTTAGATGGAAATTCTAGCAATTCGTAATACCAAAACATACACTCCCTGAATAGTTTACATATACATACATTGTAATTAAAGATGATTGATGGATTGTTGGTCATGTTGGTGTTTGATTTTTAAAGTTTTTAAAAAAAATGCAATTTTCTGTAAATATAGCGCAATCAACATTTAAGTTTGCATTTGATTTGGAATAATGGTAATTTGTTTTATAAGGTTTAGATGATGTTTTTAAAAAAAATGCCATACAAGTACCAGAAAATGGAATTTTGTTTAATTCTGGCAAAATTTAGGAATGTTCAATTTTAACCTTTGACCTTAATTTGACGAAAATTGCGAATTATTGAGGACCGGGCAAAACAGGAAGTACAGGTAGATTTTAATTAGCTTTCGAATGATATATAATATAGCCGTATGTTAGGTGCACTACGAAAGTCAAAAAGTCTGAAAAGACCAGTTTTTGTCTGAATTTGCATGAATTTTTACTCGACATTCTTAATTTGTCTGAATAATTTTTAAACATTCTTGACATAGTATGAATTTGTCTAATAAGGTTCTTGATTTTTCTTGACAAGTGTCTTGACAGTATGAACATTGTCTTAAAATTTCTCGACACTTCCTGTATCATCTGATAAGAGTCTGGATTAGTCTCGACCAATTCTTGACTGTCTTAAATTTGTCTCGATCTGTCTTGACATATTCTTGACATTCTTAATAATGTCTGAATATGTCTCGACATATTCTTGACATTCTAAATAATGTCTGAATATGTCTCGACACATTCTTGACAGTCTTAAATATGTCTTAAATATGTCTTGACACTATCTCAACAGTATAAATTTCGCCTGAAATGTGAACAGACTTATTCTGCACTGTTTATGACATTCTATTGCTGTTATATACTCCTTTTTATTATGGCTAAACTAATTTGGTATATAGTAAGATACCCTTTTGGTGCAACTAAGTTGTAATACCCTGAATAATCCCCCATGTAGTTTAATTTTGATTTATTTTTATTAAACATTTAAGTAATTGTTTTCACTTGGAATATAAGTAGAAGGTATTGACAAACAGCATTTAGATTTTTGCCGTTCGCAAAACTGCCAGTCAAATTTGCTTTACTAAAATAGGTGTCTTGTATCTCTTTTGGACCCCACAATTCATCTTTTGGGTTTGTGTAGCTAAAAAAAGAGGGGGGGGGGGGGGGGGGGGGGGGGGGGGGGCTTTCGTTTAGGTCAAAGAATTTGTTCCCATCTTGATTCAAAAACCTTATTCATTTTTTAGAACAACCCAAAAACCTTTTTTTATTCAAATTTGAGTGTTGAATTTTATAATTTTTTATCAAAAATAAATATTAATAAATAATAAAAAAAACTCCTTCCTGAAAAGAAAAAAATGTTTAGATCTATATAATGCATGTCTGTTTGAGAACCATTTCTATAGAAATCATTGATGGGACCCATTATAAATACATTTTTTTTATTATTCCTGGAGTAGATAATAATTTTCTTTTAATCTTTTGGAATTATTCAATTTGTTTTTATGTTTAAATAATTAACTTCATAATTTTGATGAAGAAAATCCATTTCAATTCAATTTTTTCCATCAAAATGATGATTTTCATTTTCATCTATCAACAAACTTTTTAAATTTTAGTGGCATGGTCGGTCAACTGATAAGTTGTATGGCTGATTACAGGTAAAGCAATAACTTCTATTTGACAGTTGCGTGTACTCTGGGGTGTGGAATACCTTAATTTTATGGGGAACATCCTGTCCATGTGCAATACTTAATATATTCCAACAGATGACATTACACACATTTTTCTTCTGTTAAATGAATGATTTGTATATCATCATAATTTGCTATTTATATAAACCACATTTTGATATAATAATTATTTACCGTATCAACATTGAATATTATGAATGTAGAATGAAATATGTCTACAGTATGATTGGTTTGAATCATTTAATTTATAAGATTTAGGAATCAAAATTTGTTATTATTTAAAAACCCACATTGAAATTGTTTTATATCAACACAACCACATTTGAATTATTTTATACTTTAGATTTCATAGCCATATTTGCATTTGTAAAAATATTTATATACCCAAATTTTCAATTATTTTACATGCCCAACTTTTATTTTTGTTGTAAAGAAGTGTAACTTGAAACAACAGTATATCATATAAAGAGAAATAAAGGTTAAAGTTATATCATGAATATTGGTCATGATTTGTAAAACTCAGAACTGTCAAATAAATTTAAGACACGATTCAAAATGTTCAGAAATTATGTCAAGCCATACTGAGAAAAAATAAGAATGTCGAGAATATGTCGAGAAATTTCAAGACAGTATTCAAATGTCAAGAAATTTTAAGACCATATTCAGAATGTCGAGAATATGTCGAGTAAATTTCAAACAGATTTAATATAAATGAGAATTTGTCAAGAAAAATTAAGACACAAGTCATACTTTTGGAGAATGTCGAGTAAAAGTTCATGCAAATTAAGACAAAAACTGGTCTTTTCAGACTTTTAGACTTTTGTAGTGGTGGGTGCATTAAAGTCGTTAACTAGGCGTCTTTTTGAAAAATGTCGCTCGCCTATATGGAAAAAGCCATTCGAGAAAAAGGATAAACAATCGAATACAGATTACGTATTTATTTCATTTATTTCATTTGTTTGCGTTTGCTTTTTTTTATGTTTGTTCTTTCTTCATTATTTTTTTTTATAATGATACAAAAATTCCTGTTTCTTCTCTGACAATCGACAAAGACGTCATGTTTCTAGAAATGACGTCACAATATAGGACGTAACTTATGTAATTAAGATGAGTTTATTTCTTTGAATTTTTATCGGGTTACTTTATATTCAAAGATTGTACATGACTCTCCATTAAGGAAGAGGGGCGATATTGATATTGCATATTTGGGCCGATATGCTCTCCCCTTTTGAGATTGTATGGAAAGTCCGTTTTTACCCCGGTCATTTGCCCCGGATAGCAATACCACTTAGGCAAATCAGCGTGTACGTATTAATAGATGCAAAACCAAACGTTTTCGTAACAAAAATGTGATAAATTGTATTAGGTCATTAGCACTTTGTGAAACGAACTTATTTTACAACAATAGTATGAGTAATTTTTGTAAAACAAATGATGAATATTTTTCTGATAAATATGAATCAATAGTTAGTGTATGTTGGACTATTATCTTGATCAAGTCTTCAATATTTAACACAAACTTGCGCTGATGTATACAAAACAAATGCCAACAATAACAGTTTACTATTTAATATCAAAGAACTACTACTAGCCGTGAATTTAAAGATAAACCACGCTTACTGACCGTGTCTTGAAAAAAACCCACACCAACCGACCTTATATAAAATAAACACGGGTTCCACTTGTTCGCTGTTAACCAATGATATTCATGTAAAATGAAGTTCATAGGCGGTAATAATAATATAAATACTTTATAAAACAATACACGTACTTGAAAAAATATAACAGTCAATCGACAGGAACATTTACTATTTTGAACATTGTGTTAAACTGTGCATGTAAGAGGATTATTATAATGGGTTCTTTAAGAAACGAAAATCATGATCTTTCATCTATCGAACACGATTATATTTCGATTTATGAATGTAATCCCGCTCATGTATTCGACCATCAGTTTCCATCACAAAGCAGGATGATAAGAGATGAAGATTTACCTAGCCGGAGAACGTACGCATACCAAGGAAATTCAAGTGATCGTTTGATAAAACACAAGATAGTAAAAGCGTCTGTTTGTATAGTATTTATAATGTGTGCAGTCTGCTGTTCAATAACAACGGCAGTATTATTAACGCAAATGAAGCAGCATTATCCCAAAAATACGACGGTAAGATAATTGTTTGTATAGATACAAAATAATTTTCAAATATCTTTCGTCAAAGTTTAATAAAAAAAACTGTTGAAATTTTCAAAAAACAGGGTTCGTGTTTCTTTAACTCATTTATAAGTAACGCTTGAACTGTAAATGAGTAAAATTGTACCAAACTAAGTAAAATCTTCGTAAAAGACTAATTCATGATCAATTACGAGCAAACAGATCCCAATACAGTAGCAGGAGTCAAAGGTAGAAAGAATTACGGTCTTAAAACTGAATAGGTTGAGTTAATGGTTATATTCAAAGTTAACCCCCGTTTTGTGGTACATGTAGGGTTCGTATTTTTTAAACCTTTAGAGTTCGGTAAAGAGTATTTGACCTCATTGTTTGAAGCCTCATCGGTGTCATCGTTCTTATACTTTTTGGTCAACCATGATAATTGTGATGATGATGACGTCAGTTATGATGGTGGACTGATATTTCATGAGGGTCTCACCAACCCAGTAGCCAGTACTTCGGTAGTGGCATGAAAATACGGATTTTGAGTTATTAAAATTTGCTGTTACAAAATTAGTGAAATTATTAAAAAAAAAGGAATGTATCTCCCTCATGCAAAGATCTGATCCCTTGCAAGGCTTCGGCTATACTTTTTCTCCTATTTGGTTTATAGCCCTCGATCTTTTTAATAAGCTTTGGATTTTAAAATATTTTGACCTCGAGCTTCACTGAAGAGACATTAATTATCGAAATACATATCTGGTGCAGAAAAAATTGGTACCGTTTATGTTACTTTGACAATTTAAACAGGATATTGTTCAATGTTTTTTTTTGCCGGTCCAGTTTATCTTATATTTTGTTCCT
The DNA here is from genome assembly GCF_021869535.1 of Mytilus californianus. NCBI lineage: Eukaryota > Metazoa > Mollusca > Bivalvia > Mytilida > Mytilidae > Mytilus > Mytilus californianus. The sequence goes on from NW_026262626.1 coordinate 17,637,816, forward strand.
CGCTCAGCTTTTCTGTAGTGATGCATTAAACCTTCGTACCACCAAAACATAATGTCTCATTTGTTGTTTTAACATGCATCGTAGGTACACGAACCAAAATCTTTTCAATTTTGTAATTAATCTAAAAAATGCACTTAGATACATTTTAGATATTTTAATTTCCATAATTGATGTATTATAGGAAACAAAATGTTCATAATGAATAGAAAAAATATTGTTTTATATGGTTTTGTTTTGAAATTTTAGATGTGCAAATTTTTTTTTAATATGTGTTTTAAATAAAATAAAATATCAAAACATACCTTCAACATTACAATCATTTAGTATTTTGTAATTGCAGATGTCCTTACAGTTAAAAGAGAGAGTAGTCATCATTTTGTTTTCCCAGGAGAATCTATTGTGTTAGATTGTGCTGTTGGTTCATGTGGAGCAAATTTCGTTTTTTGGTATAAATATGAAAATGGCCATGATAGAAATTTAACATCCGTAATAGACTCAAAAAAATACAGTGGAAGTACACCCTCTAAACCAGATCTTACCATCTTCAATGCCGATAAAACTGATGCCGGCAGTTATACATGTTTTGTTGTCTTCGACAAAGGAATTATACACAGTAATATCACCAAGCTTTATGTTTCTGACGGTTTGTATCTTTTTTTTGTAATTTTTCCTTGTTCCATAAATATTTTAATTGAATCAAACATCAACATTATCTACTTTATAAGCGTAATTTTTGGGGATGTCAAATATATACAGTGCTTGATTCGAGAAAATCCCGATCTGTTCATTTAGAGCAGTATCTGCTTACCTAACATACCCCAAGTTTTTCGTGGGGATCATGGTGCCCAGTCTTTATTAAAGTATTCTATGTTGTGTTTTGTGTACTGTTGATTGTCATTTTGTGTTTTGTTTTGCCATGGCGTGGTCAGATTATTTTCAAATTATAAGTTTGAATGTCCAATTAGGATCTTTCGCTTCTCTTTTACAACAAAAGAACAAAACACAGCACATCACTATATCATATATATCCTTTCATATTTATGATTTAGAAAACACCAACAGCAATTTCAACGAGTGATCATTAGCTGAAGATTATTTTTACGTCATCTGCCAAAACTCGTGGACTTGCTAATTAAATAAAGTATTAACCTTTAAAATAAATAATTTAAAATATCTTTTTCAGGAAGTGTAGGAGACGAATTTATTTTGGCCTTTTTCAATAGTGGAGGAATGAGCGCAAATGCATTATACATTACGTCAATGCATCATGGAAAGTGCATCATAAATTCACAAAACATTCATTCGAGTATATTTGTGTCTCCAAACACAACTAGTATATATAGGTTTGCTAAATCGCAAGATCTTAGGGAAAGCAAAAGTCGTAAAGGAGTTTATATTATCTGTAATACAAAGGTGTCAATTACTGCATACAGTAAAATAAACAGCAAACGTGCAACATTTCTACTTTTACCAGTGCAAATGCTTGGAAAAGAGTATGTGGTACCTTCATACATGTCAACCTCAAATAGATACGGACATTCAAGTATATTTGCTGTGGTGGCTGTTTACACCGATACGAAAGTGAACATAACAGTAAGATCGGGCACTAAAGGGAACGTCAACCTTAATAACAAACGTCACTTAAATGGATCCGAAATATTCATGAATATGACATATTTGGATACGATGCAAATATCAGAATACAAAGGTGATTTAAGTGGAACCTACATAAATGCGTCAAAACCAGTTGCAGTAATTTCCGGTCACACGTGTGTATTTATGAGAAATAGCTATTGCGGGCGTTTAATGGAAATGATAATCGCTATTAAAGACTTTAGTAAAAGATTCATTATTCCAAAATTAGAACGATCAGAGAGGGTTAAGTTGAGAGCATATTCCTATGTCAAAACGGACATGTTTTGCTCTTATTTGAATAAAAGCAATATTTCTTTTTCTTTACATTCCACAGACTTTTTAGAGCTTGACTATGAAGATTTAACCACGGTACGAACAACTGGAAACATTCATATTCAACTTTACCGAGGTTTATTTGGAGGTTCATCAATGACCACTGTGCCCGGTACTAACCAGTATTTATCCTACTACATGTTCTTCGTTCCGTATGGTTACCAAAAAAATTATTTAAGTATCATTATACGATCTGATGGAATAAAAGGAATTCGCATTAACAAAAAAGAAATAGAAACGCTTCAAAATAGAACCTTTGATTTGATAGGTACTCAATACACTACGTTTGTGTGGAGAATATTGTCTGGCAGACATACTGCAGAACAAATTCAAAATGTTCCATTTGGGTTGGTTGTTTTCGCAGAAAATCCTAAAATGCGTCATGACGTAAATTTCGGCTATTTAGTAGGAATGAGTTTGTTGCCCTCAAATGGAACTTAATAAATACATTTAAAAGGCGAAAATAAAAATTGGGGTGTTTCCTCGTGAAAAAGATGAAAAATAACATTTTACAACAATGTTTTAGCGAAACGGTCTTAATTATAAAAACGTATTATATACTCTCAGAAGGCGTGTTGTGTGTGAACATTCTAAAACAGCTAACAAAGCTGCACACACACGTACTTTAATGAATTACTAAAAGCTGAGAACCTACCTTTGAGTACGTTTATATCTACAGATGAACATGCTGCAACAACAACTGACGAATTATTTCGGTATTTATACATTCTTGACTTTCTAATATTTGGATTTGATGATAAGGCAAATCCAGAATAGCCATTCGGACGCATGAAATTTACAAAGTGATAATTTCATCTTTTTATACGTCATTTGGTCCCTAGAGGAAAAGGGCCTCATTGGCAATCGTACCACCTTTTATTTTATCTCTGTTGCTGTCCTAACAAAACATTTTCCTATATAAACTTTGTTAAAACGGGATCACTTAACTTTAAGAATAAGAGAACTATGGTAATTTCTTTGTTAAATGCTCATATTTTAAATCCTTTTGTATAAACCCCTCTGAAATGACATCGTCAAGATGCTTTGGTTTCTTTACAACATATCTTGTTTTCTGACAAACGTAGGACTTTACTGTGCTCCTCCTATTGCCGACGTCAGGGTTTAGTCATATGAGGCAGACGTCATGCAAGAACTTCTGATGACAATAAAAAAGAAGCTATCATTGTCCACCAACTTCATGTTTACTTTATAAAAGATATTCTCTTACTAAATAATTCAAAGTTTGGTGACTATGTTAAACGCATCTAATCCAACAAACATTAAATAAAAGATACCACAGATACAGTAAATTCTACCTCATAATTGGACTGATATATATATATTGACACTATGGGTCTGTTTAGAACAAAACGTTTTTACAACGGAGATGAGTTCGGTTTTCCAATTATGAACAGTCTATTTAATGTGAGCAACATTTCAGGAGCTCCTGAACACAAAATCCCAAAGCCTGCTTTTCCTATGATGATGTCCGTGTAGAGGATTGCCGACTACAAGGAAGCAATTAAATTTAGGGTTCTATGTGGTACAGTTGAAGCCATTGTCTTAAAACGTTTACAGACGCAAATACAAGTTGGTTGAAAATTGTATCCTAGTTGACCACAGATGTGTTCCAATACTCGTAACAACAATTCCGTTTTTTTTTTCATCGATCGTAACATTGCCATATCTAATTTTTACTTACATGGAAAATCGAAGGAAGTAACATCTTGAGAAGGATCTGCTTATCTTTCAGAGCACATGAATTCACCCTGGGTTTTTGTGTGGTTTGTGTTGCTCAGCTTTATATTCCTATGATCCGATTTGAAGAATGTAGTTTGTCTTTTCATCCTCTTTTCGTGTAATGCCATTTCTCTCTAGTTTTGAATGTTCCATTGATATCTGTTGCCACTTTTTGAAATTCATTTATCCATTAAATGTTGATGAAATGACATAAACATGTTTCCAATATGCAAAACGAAAAATATTTTTTTAGTTTTATTATTTGTGTGTTGTGCTGTTATTTTTCCTTGTTACACATGTGCGAGAAAGTACGAAACGTGTCAAATATAGGCTACGCATATCACAATGTTCACAAAAAAATAGCACAACAACAAAGAAGGGTTTTGAAAATGAATATCCTGGTCTAGCATGTCTAGCGTATAACTCAACTACAACACTCCATTTGAAATTCGCTAATAATTCACCAACATTCAACTGTAACGATCAATCAGACAAAATTCTATGACGTTCATTTGATATTTCAAAATTCACGGTACCTTTTAAAGAACCAAATGAATTGTACATTTATTTAATACAGTTTTCAGCATGTAACATACGTTTTTGATATCTTATCATCAAATATAGGGATACGATCCATCAAAGTTACTTCCATGTGGGTATTAAAGATAAATGATAAAGCTAATTCTATTTCCAAACTCACACATCACAATATGAAAGTATTTTATTATTATATAAGCTTTTTTTTTTAATAAAAAATATGGTAATGTGTTTAAAACAGAATAATGAATGCTAGTATAGTCGTCTGATCTGCAGAAGACTTTTGCCCTGTGTAGGTAACCTGTCTCGCTCTTTTTTGAGTTGATGAGATTCATTCAGGGTTATTTTACCTCCTTTTGTATGTTCTCAATCGATTCATGAAATTTGAACATCGATAAACTTAAATTGCATCAAACATGTCTGTTTCTATTCAGAGTCAGTATAGCTTATCATCCATCATTGGTTTTGCTCATCATTGATGCTTGTTTATGACTTCAAATTGCATACATTCTTGTTACTTTTCCTATGGTGGCGGGTTGTCACATTTGTAACGTATCGGGCTACCAATGTTTGTTATTGTTAAATACATACAAGTAGTTTGTAAAGTTGAAATAATTCCAAAAGTAGCACAAATTAACCAATAACAAACAATAAGAATTTATTCAATTTTAACTTGAGAATAGGTTCCCATATCTATGATTATCCTATAATCATCTGTAAATGTATATGTTTAGTGTACCCTCTCCTTCATTTATCAAATTTATGATGGAAAACTAAATAAGCTTACACAAACAAATGAACATAAATAACTTATCAACTGCAACTGTATGACATGCCTAAACAGATGATTAATTTAAAGTTTAACGAATCAATCATGACAAACTATGTTTTTGAAAAAGTTTAGTCAGAATTTCATTTTCTTGTGTATTTTTTTCCCATTGAAACATTTAAACATGGAACGAGATCAATCAAAGCCTAAAGTCAGTGAATGGTCAGGTTAATATATGTTATATATGTTTAATACATTTCACTTTGAAATAAATGAACATGGTGTAAAAAGACTGCCTATCGGTTCATTTTACAGGTCCAATACAATTAACAAATTCAGACCATAACAAATATGACAAAAAATAAACATAAATCATAAAAATACCATATTCTGCTCCCAAGAAGATGGTCGGAAAACGCTCCTTGAATTTGAAAATAAATTATATTATGCATCATATGATCTACCAAATTTCATCCTTCAGAATATTAATAAAAACGTTAGTCTTTCGAACATAAGTAATTATTTTTTTAATTGTCTAATATATTTAGGGCTCAAAAATTCTTCAATAAACCCCCTTACTGCGTTAGGGACATATGTGTCTTCCCCTGGCTTAATGCGAGAAGCACATATGTGTCCTTTGTGGAAAAGAATATTTTATCTTTCCCTTTCCATATATTTTCCCCTTTTTTCATTTATTATAAAAAAGAAGATGTGATATGATTCCCAATGAGACAACTCTTCAAAAGAGACCAAATGACACAGAAATTAACAACTATAGGTCACCGTACGGCCTTCAACAATGAGCGAAGCCAATACCGCATAGTAAGCTTTAAATGACAAATGTAAAACAATTTCAAACGAGAAAACTAACGGCCTTATTAATGTACAAAAAAAATGAACGAAACACAAATATGTAACACAGCTACAAATGACAACCACTGAATTGCAGGCTCTTTGTATATATTTCATATATTTTAATCATTATGTGGTTATTAATTTTGTTATTTTTTTTTTAGTTCATTTTCGTTAAACGTCATCGTTACGTCATGTATTATACGACATCACTTGACGTCGAAATTGAGCTGAGACAAAACACCCCTACCGATTTTTACATTTACTAAGTGGTGAACTTAGAGTTTGCAGTGGTTTTCTTACTTGCTTTGCCAATAAATAAATAAATTAAACAACAAAACATTCTACGTTGGTAAAAAAAATAGACATTGCCATAAAAAGCATCCAGTACTCTGAATACTTTTAATGTGTTGTTAGCTATAGTTTATGTTCAAAATATGAAAAAAACAATGTGGTTATCGAAAAAACATGTCCAAACGAAAATTGACAAAAAGACAACCAACAGTTATTAAACACTTATATTAACGGAAAACATTAGAGTATGCAAGGTGAAAGCAACTAAAAAGGGTAAATAAACTAGGATTTCCTGGAACCACTTCCGGATGCTCCAAAAGATGGTAGTATAATACCAAGATATAATACGGAAGAAAAATGTGTCGAGTGGACCTGAATAACATATAATATTTCATCTTGTGAGACGAAGATATATTTCAACAAAGGAGTAGGTTCAGTAAGACCCCTTTTGGGCCCCAAAATATAGCAGTTTTACAAAATTGTTGAAATGTAAACTTTTATATATTTATTGGAAAGTAGAATACTTCTGCTACATAAATATGGGCTGTATTTGACAATACAATGCACATATATGGGGTACTAGCAGCGTTAAGTGATGCTAAATTACTGAAATCTTCACAATTTTAGCATTTGAGTTAAATTTTAGACGGTTTTCGTCTTAAATGGAAGTGGCCGCATTTGTGTTCATTCTTAATATTTACATGTCAGTTGTATTTGATGATAATACGCAACATATATAAAGGTTGAGGATGAACACGGATGCGGCCACTTTCATTTTTGACAAAAACCATGTGAAAAGTGACATATTATGGCATATTTGATAGCTTTTTCATGTTAAAGCTTGAATTTGAGCGTCTTTAATGACTAAATCAGTTAAAATCTTTCACATAAACGAATTGAATTGACTGAAGTAGACACTTAAGTGTTTAAAAAGTGTCCAAAATCTTTCATCAGATGAATCTGAAATTTGAGGCCAAAATCGGCCCTTACCGGACCTACTCCTTTGTGAGACGAATAATCCTTTCTTGATGTTTTCTTGATTTCTTTTATTCTTCTATAACTTTGTTTTCCTACATTTCTGGGTATTGTTGACACTGTATTGGGATTCAACCAACAGAATTGCTTAAGGTGTATCTTTTCGGGGAGTAAAATGGCAAAATAGTCGAAAGGGTTCCACTTTATAATCTTAAAGATCTTATCAAGGATAAATGATTTTCCTCAGAGGATTTCATGATTGTCACGGTCACAAAAGAAAATTTGCACTGATATATCAGTGACTATGATAATACGAGATGTGGTATGATTGCAAATGAAAAAAACTATCCAACAGAGTTCAAATAACGATATAATTAATTATAGGCAACTGTACGGCTTTCAATAATAAGAAAAGCCCCTACCGAATAGTCAGCTATAGAAGGTCCTGACATGAAAAATGTAAAACAATTCAAACAAGAAAACTAACGGCCTAATTTATATCAAGACTAGTCATAAAAACAATTTTGATAGATATGAATCAACGACAACCACTGAATACGGGCTTCTGATTATGGACAGGCATAAAGAGTGTGCTTTCTTTATTTTTCCGGTCAATTATTTTGGCGAGTGTTCCTCAATCTATTTGGTATCAAAGTTTATTGTATTATTTACACTATGTCAACCTTTTTTGTGGGGCGGATCCAGGATTTTAAAAATGTGGCGTAATTCCCGATTATTGAGTATGCACACGTGAGTATATACAGCCTATTTTATGCTAAAAGTTTATATCTTGAAAAACAAAAGATTTTTTTTACTTTTGGCGATCGAAAAGGGGGCCACTGTTTATAGTGCAGTAACAGAAGTGTAAAAGGAGTCTAAATTTCGAGTTTAATGTCCCAAAATAACGGCTAAATCTGGTCTCAACACATATGTCTACTTCATTTTCCACCATGTCGTAAGAATTTCGTATGGTCATATTTTTCTACAAAATCGTTTTAATGATTAGAGTATATTGGAAAGTTTGCAACCCCTTGATTAGAATATATTTGCTCACATATGTTTTTTTTTTAGCTAGTATCATTATGTTGAAATGTTTTATTCTGTTTTCTATTTTCAACTAATCTATAAAATTTGCAAAGTTCTGACTGTTTAGAAGTGATTTAATTTTTATTGCAAATTCAGACACAAACTTTAATTTCTTCTTCATAGTACATGTAGTAGTCATTATTACCTAATAATGTTTCAGGCAAATAGTACTTCATAAAACTTGTTACTGATAAATATTTCAGAACGTAAATATTAAAAAAGCCTTAAGATATCAACGAAAACAGAATAAATTTATAAACTACAAATTCATTACGGACCTTGATTACTTCCCTTTCATCACATTTGGTGAATTATTATACCTAACGGTTCATAATTTGCACTCAACTGATATATGTAATTACTACCTTTTTCGCTTTATATACTAATATTTGTAATCAAACCGTTTATTTGTATATGTTTATATTTTAATTTTGTTTTGCTATAATCCATCAAATATATGTATCACTTAGAATAGTCTTATTGTAGAAAATCAAAAAATACATGGACCCTTTTTTCCTCGTTCATGTCATCGTTTCAAACAGCAAACACTGCCGATGCCAAACATTTTCCTTTGACTTAAGAGTTCCGGAGATGGGGTTGTGAAAAGTCACCCATATTTACATTTTGGGACAAGTTTTTACAAGCCATTTAAATACCTCTTCAGAAAGTTAGATTAAAAAGAGAGGAAAATTGGTCTCTTCACTTGAGCTCCACTGCTGCCATCTTGCCCTATATATATATGTTACAAATTTGATCAGCTACTCATGATGGCTACCTGTCTACCTGCTAGATATGCAAACTTTTACGCAAACTAATTCAGAAGGAATATAGTTACGTTACTGTTGTCAGTTCATTCTAAAACCAGTTGTTGGCATGATACGGGTTATGATCCTATCATATATTTTATGATGGCATGATACTAAACCCCGAACGGGAGGGATTGTGCTTGAATTTCATGATGCAGACATAATCTTTCAATCAGTTTGATTGAGGTCTGGAGCTGGCATGTCAGTAACTACTAGTAGTCCTTTGTTAATTTATGTATCATTGTCATTTTGAGTAGTTTCTTCTGTTACCTATTCTGACATTGGACTCCGACTTCTTTTGAACTGAGTTTTACTGTGCGTATTGCTGTGTGTTTGTTTTTTCTACATTGGCTACATGTATAGGGGAAGGTTGTTTAATCGCGCCGCAGTTTTGCGCCTGTCCCAAGTCAGGAGCCTCTGGCCTTTGTTAGCCTTTATGTTTTTTTTTAATTTGGTTCATCTATATCTCTAGGGTTTAGTGTGATGTCTATTTTCGCTGAACTAGTACATATTTTTAAGGGCCAGCTGAATCCCGCTTCCGGGTGCGGGATTTTCTCGCTGTGTTGAAGACCCATTGGTGGACTTGATAGAACCATGAGAAAATCATGTAAAGCCGATCTTAAATTTACTATCCGCTGAATAGATATTGCTCTCCCACTGAATAGTTAAAGTTTTGGTGACTATGTTGTACGCATCTATCCCGTCTACATTGAGATAAAGTATACAACAGATACAGTCTCATATCTTGACTTACATCGATAAATTGACAAGGAGGGTTGGTTGAAATCAAAACTTTACGACAAAACAAATGATTTCAACTTTCTAATTGTGAATTTTCTATTTCTATGTAGCAATATTCCATCAGCATTTGCATACGGAGTATATATCTTCCAGTTGATACGATATTCCAGGTCTTGTATCTCCTATCATCATTTCCTTGATTGAGGGTTCTGCTCACAAGGAAGCTATTAAACCAAGAGTTCCAAGTGGGGGAGTTGAAATCATGCCTTTGTGAATTTTACGGACGCCATGACGAGTTGGTTGACCTTTATGAAATATCTGTTTCACATGTTCCAATTGTCGTAACTACAGTCCCGTGCCCTTTCCCCCGGAATGTGACATACTGAATTAAACATAGTACCGTGTTTGTACTTACATAAACAACACGACGGATGGTACATGTGGAGCAGGATCTGATTACCCTTTCGGAGAACGTGAGATCACCCCCAGTTTTAGTTGGGTTCGTGTTGCTCAGTCTTTAGTTTTCTATGTTGTGTTTTGTGTACTGTTGTTTGTCTGTTTTCTTTTATTTTCTTATACATGGCGTTGCCAGTCTATTCTAGACTTATGAGTTTGAATGTCCTTTGGTATCCTTCGTCTCTCTTTCGAGACATCGTATTGCCACTCTCTCCCCGAATTCGATAAATCGTTTACCGTTTAGATTAGGGATGGGATGTCTCTTATTCGGTGTATCAATGCTAACAATTTGAAACCTTTGGTGACCTGGGGACAGATATCGTCCGATCTCAGCTCTGTTGGTTTTCAATGGTTACTTTCGTTGTTAATATATTTGTCAGATATGACATCAAACTTGCCATCAGGGCAGCAGAACGGGACGTTGACTGCAGATCAAACTTTACACTAAAGGTCTTCAAAGTAATTGAAGTACGCTCCCTTCCAGACTGCATTTTTTTTTATCTTCCAATGAAAATAAGCAAAAATATGCTCCAGTTTCTTTGGAATTTATTGTTTTATACAACCAAAAGAAACATAATGCACTAGAAAATAATAGTGAACTGCCTTTAGCTGGATTTTTTTTTCTGATCCTAAAATCGTAAAACGCATTTGTGCTGAAACGGCCATTGAATACGTCGACCTTTACAGTACGCCAGAAGAGGCTGATACGCGTGTGATTTTGCACTCCATATATGACGATAGACAGTTTGGAAGTTGTAGCTGTGAAGGAAGGATCCCCTGACACAAGACGTTTGATTCCTTTACATAAACTATGTAATTATTTGAATTCCATCGTCAGTCAATGCTTGTTTGCCGTGAATGCAATTTCAGACTGTTACTCCGCATCGGCAATGTTTGGTATCGGTTTTCATAGTCTTGAAACAGGTGTGTAGTAAAGTTTCCGATTTATTTAACCTAGCAAACTGTGATATTGATGAATCTCTTTCAGGTGCAAGAAATGTTTATGTACAGACCCGTGTCCATGACAGACAAATGAAATGGGTGTAAATATCAATACGCGTCTTGTGATGGTTGATGGAAATGAAGATGCTGGAGATCGGGCTTGAGTACCTTTTGAAGTATGTGGTACGTTGCAAGGATAAATGGAGGGGTATGGGAGCTAAGCCGATAATGTTACAGAAGCAATCATTTTTCTATGAAAAAAACAAAAAGTATCCGCAAATTCAATATGAGGTCATATTTGACTGTAGTTTTCTATTGTATCCGGCTTGATACCTCACCCAATATCCTAGTTTAAAAATATAATTTTCTCCTTCATGACACTTGATTTTTACGTGAAATTCAAATAATTTGTAAGATTCAGGTGCTATAAACATTTTATGGGTTGAAAACTTGATTTTTGAAGTTTTGTTTATGAAAACGTCGTTTTGGGAAATTTTTTGGAGAAAAATATCTATGATTAAGGTTCATTTATAAAATCAAACATTACTAAAGCCAAAACAGTATCGTTTGTATTAAAGTAGAAGTTAAATAAAGAAAAAACAAATGTCAAAATTAAAATCGTTCAAACATTTTCACAGATTTGTAAGGATGACCTTTGACCTCAATTTAAAACAAAATGTGACCTTATCCGGTCCTTACGACAGGCATATTGTTAAAGAACAAGGTTTCCTCTTTCGAATGATATATAATATAGGTATGTGTTCGTTGGGGAGATTAAACTCCAAAAAATCTGCTTTCAGTCACCGCACTATTATAGTAACAAGGACTGGAGTATATTCAAAACGAAATCTTCTAACGACTTTAATCAAATTTGGCCGACTGAAGCTAGTTTATAAAGTACAGAGACAGACATTAGCGTAATAATTGATGTAACTGCTTTTATGAGAGGTCTATCTCGCCAATCATTGTTTTGAAGATTGTTGACCAACTTTGTTTCGTTTAAGCTGATAAACTTTTCATTAATTCTAGCATGTTTATTACATTTTTAACATTTGATTGTGTTTTGATTAATTTTTTTAACTGGAATAGCCCATTTTCTAGATTTTTTGAAGTATGCATATTTTCATGAAAAGATGGTTGATCTTTCAAGATATTATAATGAAACTGAATTGCATAAACCTTACATGTAAACAGGATAACGGAAATTTTTTTACCACGTCTTGGATTGTGGTTTACCATTTACGTCGTCTGGTCTGCTAAGTACCGAACGCGACCTATTCCCAAATAGAGGTTTCCTGATTTGCTACGTATCAGGTACGGTTGGTACGTATCTCAACGGTTAGTGCTGTTTTGGAGGTATCATTTAATGCATGAGATTATTTTATTCATCATGATAAAATTAAATGAATTGAAATGCATATCAGCAAGAAACTATCTTAACGTTTCATTTGATAACGATTCCAACGTTTCTAGAACACTTGGTTTGTGATTCTTAATGAGATTATTTAGTTGTGCACAAGTGCATGAATCAAACAGACCTTACACGAACTGAGTTGACACGGCCTTAAGATTCTAAATATAGATTTGTGTTCCTGTTTGTTATAGGTATTGTTTTTGTTTCGTTTATTTATAGAAAAAAAGTGCTTTTCTTATGTATACTAGTAAACAGAATTTGGTTACAGTATTATCTCTCATGTGGGAAGGTTGGACGATTTTGAGCTCATCATGAAAACTTAAATAAATCGGATATTTCATTGCACATAATGATGAAGATATTGAGGAATTGTGTATAATATTAACTTTGATGATTGCAACCACGATTTGTTTGCAAGAAAATGTGAAAACACATTGTTATTTGGTGAATTTCGTCTTGGATCTTCACAAATGTGAATACTACTCATGAACTGTAAGTCTGTTTACATTATATACATTATACACCAGAAAGGAAAAATACTTATAAAACTGTAAACAATCTTCAAACAATATTTATACATATGCCTAGAAAGAAAAGCAAGCCAAAAAAGAGATTTAAAACTATGTCATCAACCACTCAGTCCACACCGACAGCAATGTCGTGTTCAAAAGATAAAATTAAAACAACGTCCAGTAATCCAGAGCCTATTACACCTACACCTGATGCAACTTCATCTAGTAAACCCCACCAGGAACAGAAACGAAAGAGTGAAGCATTGTCTTCGGATTCATCTGTTGATTCTTTCGTCCGTGATCTTGATTCACAAAAAAATAAAATTCAAAATTCAGAGGATAATCGAAGAATCCGTTAATGGGGCTACAGCTATCCAAGCTGCCAAAAAACTATCCAAACTGGTCTCGAAACCATTTTTAGTCACAGAATTGACATATTAGAAAGCAGGACCTTTGACTTAGAAAAGAAATACGATAAACAACTTGAATTGAATAGCAAAATTTCGAAAGATGTCGTCGAGCTTCTAAACGACAATAAAGCTAAAACACTGAAGATATCCACCCTTCATTCAGAGCTGGACATGGTACAGAAAGACTTAAATCAATATCGTTTGCAAATAATTGATACTGCTCAATATAAAAGAAAAAACACCGTGAGAATATTTGTAATTGTGAATAATGAGGAGAAAGAAAATACTCATGATATCGTTTAAAAACTATTTAAAGAAAAGCTCTCTCTTGATAACATTGACATTGAAATTGCACACAGAATAGGTCCGGTCAAAGATTCTGATCAAAATATCAACATCAGAAGACCCATCATCTGCAAAATGCTCCGTAGAACTGATAAAATGAAAGTCATAGCATCCCGTCGTAAACTTAAAGGCCTAAAAGTTTCTATTAGAAATGAACTTACTAAACTGAACTTTGAACTTTTAAAAAGTCTCCAGGAACACGAGCTTATAGATCAAGCTTGGTCTTACAATGGTAAAATTTTTGCTAAACACAAAAACAATGATATAAAGAGAATAATTGACATTGCTGATGTTAATAGGGTCTTCGTAAGCTGATTTATTTACTAAATTCACATATAGTGTTGTTGAAAAAAATTCTCGTGAGTTGATTCGTTTTCTTTAGAAGATAGATATATTGAAACGAAACTGGGGTACTGTCTATGCGACCTTAACTGTATATCTACTAGACAGCATCCCAACTGTTTCCTTTAGTCTAAATCTAGGGTAGGGTTCGGCCTATGTTTTCGCTTTAGGACTTCTATTATAGTTGTGCTCGACTGGAATATTTTAAAGTTTTATTAGGTATTTTTTTTACCGGTCCATGCCACCAGTTTATAAGTGATTTAAAATGTGTGTTCTGGAACTAGATGTGTCTGAAGTTCAGTACTCTTCGAGATTCAGTCAGGAGTGTCTTCTAGAATCTTTCTCCAATGGTGGATAAAGAGGACCAGAGTGCTCTTATGGCCAAACAGGCCGTAACCTTTGACCTTGACCGTAGTCAGGCTACCATAGTGTCGGACTATAGAGACCAACAGGAAGAATAATCTGGATCGTTACAAAATATACAAGGATCTGGCGGTATCGGTTCCCAAGAAAAATCACAATCCCAAACTCAGTAGTTTTGTTAGTAGTCCAGAAATAAACTACACCTCTTTCAGTCAATCAAAATATATAATAAATAGGAGGGGGAACTTCTTACGTCCGGGGATCTTTCTGTATGTCACTTAAATGCACGTAGTTTATATTCCTTTGATAGCGTATTAAAGTCTAACCGAACTAAGCTAGACAAAATTGAGTTCGTCCTGTGTAACGAATTCCAATATGATGTGATCTGTATTAGTGAAACTTGGTTAAAACCAGATATCTCATCTGAAGATATTAAGATTGATAATTATGATATCCACAGGCGAGATAGGGCTGACAGGTCGGGTTACGGTGGTGTAGCCATATATGTTTTCGACCGATTATATTCTATGCTCCGTCACGAGTTAAAATACAGGGTCTCGAATTCTTATGCATTAAAGTCAAAACCAAGGATAATCTATCCTAGTTAGTGTTTTTTACAGACCGCCGACCGTAACGGACAATGAACGTCGAAAATTCATTGACAGCTTTACTGCAGTTGTTGAAAATATGTAATCACACAGCCCATGTTTGCTTGATTTTAGGGGACTTCAACGACCGGTGAAAACGAATCAACTTCATGGTTTGATAGTCATAGTCACAGCGAGCTCGGTCTATCTCTTTTTAATCTGGCACATAGGTATGGTCTATCACAAGTAATTGATGAACCGACCAGGTATACGGATAGCAGTGCGACACTGTTAGACCTTATATTTACTGACAATGTATCGAACTTCGGGGTTAGTCCCCCCTTACTTAATCTCAACCATTACAATATTTTCTGTAAACTATCCCTCAAAGTCAGTAAACCACGTGCCTTTCAGCGTCGTGTCTTGGATTACAAGTCAGCTGATTTTAATAGTCTGAATACTGCATTATATAACGCTCCCTTTGATTCCGCATATGAAATTTTTGACGACGTAAACGACATTGCTAGTTATACGATTGACCTTATCAACTCCGCTTGTTCTGAATTTATACCGAATAAAATAGTAACTACTCGTCATAAGGATAAACCATAGATGAGTAACGAGGTTAGGCGAGCGATTCGTAAGCGTGATCGTTGCTTCAAAAAATATCAACGGACCCGGAGAGACGAAGACAAGTTATATCACATAGTTGCTAGGAGAGAGGTCAATCGCTTAAAAAGAGACACAAAGCAAAGATATGAAATTAATATCATTCGCTCATGTTCTAGAGAAAACCTTAATCCTAGGAAATGTTGGTCCCTTAGTAAATCTGTTTTAGGTTACAATTCAGATAGAGCTATCCCCCCTTTGAAAGATAACGTGAATCTGTTATCTGATGATCTTGAAAAGGCAGAACTTCTTAATTTTTATTTTTCTGCTCAGATGCACTTAGGTCAACATGAAAATGATTTGCCCGCTCTACCGCCATTATCTTTTCTTACCGTAGAGCGTCTTCAGGAGATAGTGGCTGTTGAATCAGATGTTCTTAAATATTTACGCCAATCAAACCCACGTAAGTCATGTAGCCCAGATGGTAAATCAAACCATATTCTAAAGTACTGTGTTCAATCTCTGTATAAACCACTCACTAAACTGTTCAATTTCTCACTTCGTTCTGGAGTATATCCATCTCTCTGGAAAGTATCCAATGTGTGCCCAGTGTACAAAAATAAAGGCGATAAAAATATGATGTCTAATTATCGACCAATTGCTCTACTATCATCTGTGTTCAAGATCCTTGAAAAAATTATCTACAAGGCTATCTATGAGTTCTGTGAATTTCATGATTCACTATCACTGAAAATTCAGGATTTAAGAAAAACGATTCAACAGTGAATCAACTAATTACTATTACTCATAAAATTTACAAGTCATTAGAAAACGGCAAAGATGTATGTACAATCTTTTTAGATGTGTCAAAGGCCTTTGATAAAGTTTGGCACAGAGGCCTAATTTTCAAACTTAAACTATTTGGCATATGTGGTTCACTTTTGTCTCTTATAGAGAATTACCTTTCAGGTCGTACGCAAAGAGTCGTTATTAATGGTCAGACATCATCGAGTCAAAACACCTATGCTGGTGTACCCCAGGGCTCTATACTCGGTCCTCTGTTTTTTCTTATCTATGTTAATGATATCAAAGATGGAATTATCAGCAATATTAAACTGTTTGCTGATGATACTTCTCTTGTCAAACAAATTGATGACATCTCTGATTGTCTGATTGTTTTCAAACTCTGAACAGTGACCTCAACACGTTGAACACATGGTCCCATCAATGGTGTGTAACTTTCAATACACAAAAAACTGAGTATCTTATTATTTCTAAGAAGAAAGATATACCTCATTACCCTCCATTGATCTTACATAATGTAAACATAAAGAGAGTTACACACCATAAACATTTAGGTCTTATTTTTAATGGGAAACTTTCTCGGGCCGATCATATTGCTGATATTTGTAAGAAATGTCATAGTAAAATGAACACTATCTTGAGGATGCGACATTTAAAACCTATATTATGCATTGAAAAGTTATATAAAACATTTGTTCGTTCATTGCTAGACGATGCAGATGTCATCTACGATAACTGCTCTAGCGCTGATTCTGAAAACATTGAACATGTACAGAGATGTGCCTGCATTATATCTATTAGAGCAATCATGGTCACAAAACATGTCACTTTATTGAAAGAGGTTGGCCTTGAACTTCTTAAAACACGCCGTAAAGTTCATAGACTTACATACCTGTACAAAATTAAAAATCATCTTGTCCAAGATTATCTATGTAATTTTCATCCATTATCCCATCATAACACCGAAAACTATATAAGACGATATGCCAACTTGATACCTATCAGGTCAAGAACAGTAGCATACTATAATTCTTTTCTTCTAGCTACGATTAGAGACTGGAATAGCTTGTCAGCTGAACTAATTTCAGCAACATCTTTGGCGAGTTTCAAAAGGTTGTTAAAGAAGAATCTCAATTTGTGTAGTAAAAAAATATATTCATGAGGGCATGGTTATGAGAAAAAGATTCATACTAGATTACGCTTAGGGCTTAGTGCCCTTAATGACCACTTGTACAAAAGAATCTTACATTTAATAGGTTTTGCGATTTCTGCCAAGGTATCCGTATTGAAAGCACTGAGCACTATTCAATTCATTGCGTCCGTTACACGAACTATCGGATTACTCTTCTACTTGATATAAAGAATCTGATTTGTCCAGATATAAATATAGCAATGTTGCGGGATCTATGTCCCAACTATCTAAGCAAAATTTTAATAGAAGGTAGTGACAATTTGTCTGATGATACTAATTAAAAGCTGTTTGAGTGTGTGTTTCGTATATGTTAAATCTTCAAAAGATTTTCTCGATAGCTCAATAACTTATTTGTACTATATTTTTCCTTGTAATAAAAACATATTATGTATGAAACACATACATACACTTATATTATCTTTTTTTCTTTCATTTGACCTGATTGTACTCAAAATCGCCTATCCATAATTATTATTCTATATTACTGAATCCAACATGTCTGTAAAGTCGTGTACATGTGAGTAAGAATGAGCGAGTTATTGGATGGGTGTGTAGTCAAATTACATTCGTATGTCTTGTCCTGTACATATTGTCTTGTCTTGTGTTTAACATGTTTGTAAACTTAAAAAAAAAAAAAAAAAAAAATTGTTAATTGTGAATCTGTATATATCTATGTTGAGGAGACCCACACGTAGCCTCTGGCTGTTGGCAATCCTCTTTAAATAAATAAAGAATTAAAACTTTTTTTAAAATGGGAAACGTGTAGAAAAATGATTGAAAAAATGGCATAAATATAATTATAGTAAACATGCGTACCATACAAAAGTACGAAATTGGTGAATTATCTCCCTTTGTATAAATCTTTTTCGTTTCACGTTTGTTCAAAAACATATAGTCATGCCAAGAGACGTTGGTGCTTATTTAGCCGATCAACAAAGAAAAGCTACTGGGGATGTGGCCACAGAATGGGGCCAGCTTGAAGACTTTTATAACAAAAAGTATAACTGACGTCCGATTCATTTTATTTTCAGATTTCTTCAATTTATAAGCTCATCGCCATCGGTGTGAGCCACAGTCAGAGACACTGGAACTCCACTTGTTTCAACAGTAAACAAACCACCCTTTCTTGACATTTGAATGAAAATGTAGGGTCTTCATTTTAATGATGAAATAAATTTCAGATGAGTCTGGAAGCTCAATTCAGATTCAGAGAACCTCCAAGCACACCACTTAACTTTGTGATACCAGGGTGTCCAAATTTATCTTTGTAAAAGCTTTTGGCTTTTTGCTCTGCTCTAGATTTAGTTTTTTTCACAGCCTGTGACTTCAGGCCAGACTTTGCAAAAACCGTCTGACCTGTCGGTCCTGACCGCCAAAATTTCACCAGGTCCAGCTTTTTCATGTTTGACACATATTGTCTTGTCTTGTGTTAAACATGACATTGTTTGTAAACTAAAAAAATCTTTGTTAATTGTGAATCTGTATATATCTGTGTTGAGGAGACCCACACGTAGCCTGTGGCTGTTGGGAATCCTCTTTAAATAAATAAAGAACTAAACTAAATTAATTTGGAATAATCAAAATAATAACTATAAACTACTTTCTAAAACACGTTTTACATGTGTAAGTTATGTTCGTTAACGTGTCAAAATTGTGTTGATTTCATATTATAATTATTTCTTGCATGATTTCGAAATTAGTTATTATTATTTAAGTAATCTATTTCGATCATTACAACAGAAGATTTTTTTTCTTGAAAGGATGAGAGAGAGCTGAGATTTCATATTGAGTAAGAAAAGAGCACTCTTCTCGTCTTTTTTTTTATCAACAACTTAAAATTTTTGTTTCTAGAAATGCGTCCTAAAAAAGTAAACTAAAAAAGTATTGAAAAATAAATATTCACTATTCTGTTGCCGATATAAAAAAAACACCAATGTCTTTAATCATTTAATTTAAACGACTAGAATAATTGTCATATAATTATAGTAAATTGTACTGACACTTGTGTTCTTTGAATATTTTATTAGCGTATCTTTTATTTGACCCTTTCTTAGTACTTTCAACTTTGGTAAACTTTCTCATACTTGTGTATGACGATTTTTGCGAAAAAATATATATAGCACGCCTTGTATTTACTTCACGAAAAGCGTAGCTTTGAGTGGATTACTTATGTAAATGAGTAAGGCGTGGCTATATATGATTTGTAACATTAATGGGCTTTGATTTGATTTGATTTGATTTGGTCTATGAGACATGTCAAAAGTTAATTGATGGTCAATAAAACTAAATTGTCTTTTTCAATATGTCACTCAAATAGTGGCGAGAGTGTCTCATTTACAGAAAATTAACACATACAACAGATGTCAGTAGGATTTGTATTTCAGATACTGGTACATTTAAATGTACAGTTGCCGTAAAATTCCAACCCGAGTGCCATTTGTGTGTTACCGAATAGTTTTTTCCCCCGTAAATTCTTGAGGAGGGGAGGGGGTAGATGCAAAATTTTATTCGATATGTTTATCTGCCTTCGAATCTGAATGGGACGTATATTTTCGAAGGAGCTCTAACGTTGTGATACGAAGGAAACATTTTTCAATACCAATTACGTATACGAAGGTAATAATATTCTTCCAATCTTAACAACTGGAAAAAGATCGGTTAATTGAGTGGTTGTTGATTGCGTGTAAGGTCCAGGGACTAATATTTGAGGCATGCTCAAGTCACGGAGATAGACCTTTATGAAATGGAGAAAACATTCATGTGACGAATATTTGTTTGAATTTTAATTCCGACACTATAAAAACAGGTATCCAACCAAAATGACTGTAGGAAAAGTTTTGGTCATTTTTATTACATTTTATTTCAATTCTTTCTTTATATACTACTCCAAGGAGGCGGTGCAATAACAACTTCCGAGATGGAAGTCAACGGCGGGATTGAAGAGTGCAATAACTAAAAAATCATTCAGTTAACGCACTCTTTTAAAAATAACAGAAGTTAGCTCACTCAAATATCAAAGGAAAAATTACCATCCATGTTATAATATAGGAATGGAATAGATAATGAATTCTTACTACCAAAATAACTTACAATATTAAATTCTATAAAAGAATGCGAAGAATCGATACCGATTATTTAATACAAAAATGTGTTGATCACCGTTATGGCATATATTTATATGTAAACTTGCTCAGTCGAATTTATAATTTTATACTTAAAGTGGTCGTGCTCGCGAGGTTTGAAATTCAGGTAATCATTTTCGCGAAACAGGTTTAATTTATATTTATCTTCATCATCAATACATGCGGTCAATTTTGTATGTTAAAATAGCTCTTATTCTATCATGTTTTCTAAAAGCCTACCCCCAAAAATGCCAACCTATTTATTTTTTACTGTTATTATATCAATATAACAGGCGAACATTAGATACAAGATAAATGTGCTTTATATTTAGCTTCTTTCTGTCTGTGCAATTTCAGGGGAAATAAATCTTAGTTATAAACCGTTCGTGCAACGGTTACTTGCAACGGTTGGCTGCAAGGATAATCGAGTACACACAATATCGTTCGTTTGTTGTGAATAGGGAACATATCCACATGTTTACCAAGTTGTAGCTAAAAAGCCTCCAAATACTTTTGGTAATGACTCATAAAACATACATTGACATTAAGGGAATATAATATGAATTATTTAAAAAAGTTCAATGACGACTCCCAGTTCGTACTACGGTTGGTACGGTAGCAAATCGGGAAACCTCTAATATGACTGTTTTGCCGAGTGTGAATTCGCATTGCTAGTAAACATGTCTCGGTATTTATACATCCAACATTCATGTATTTAGTTATGATGTTTTTTTTTTTGTAAGTCTGGTTGGATATTGTGTTATGTCTAATCGTTTGTGGTTTGAATTCTATTTTCATTTTCTATATGTATGTTCAAGTTAAGATTATTATTCAAATACTGCATTTATAAGAAAAAATTTACGCACCTAATTAAATGGGCATTTAAAAAGTCGGAATGCGAATACATATGTTCAAACTCTTTTAGGTCATTTTTTAGTAGCAACAAACAAAAGAACTTTGTCAATTCAACATGCTTTGATACTATATCTGCCCTTGAATTTTTACTTGATAACATTTTTGTTCGCTTTGGAGATTCCGTATATCATCAAGTTATCGGAATTCCAATGGGGACTAACTGTACACCACCTATTGCGGACCTGTTTTTTGTATTGTTATGAGTTACACTTTATGACTAAAATCAGCAAAGACCCATCGAAACAACATCTGATACAAAAATTTAACAATACTTTTAGATATTTGGATGATATATTGGCTCTCAATAATGACGACTTCCGTGTGTATACTAAAGAAATTTATCCTGTTAAACTTACTTTAAATAAAGCTAATACTAACAATGACCACTGTCCTTTCCTCGATCTTGATATCTATATCATTAACTGGAAGTTTAATACAAAAATTTATGATAAAAGAAATGATTTTTCATTTGCTATCGGCAATTATCCATTTTTAGATGGTGACGTTCCCTTGTCACCATCTTATGGTGTTTATATATCTCAACTTGTACGATTCGCTCGTGTATGTAACAACGTATTAGATTTTAGCGAGAGAAATTTATATATTACTGAAAAATTAGTACACCAGGGTTTTCGATATCATAAACTAGTCAAAACATTTACTAAATTTTATCATCGGTATAAGGACATCATTCGTAAATATAACTCAACATGCAGACATCTTATACGTTCGGGTATTTCACATCCAATCTTTTATGGTAATATTCTTTAAAAAGCACAAAAATGTCAGTATTCACCTCAAAAGCTAACAAAACCTTTAAACAGACTTATTAAGAAGGGATTGTGCCTGATATTCATATGATGAAGACATAATCTTTCAATCAGTTTAATTGAGGTCTGGAGCTGGCATGTCAGTAACTGCTAGTAGTCTGTTGTTATTTATGTATTATTGTCATTTTGTTTATTTTCTTTTGTTTCCTATTCTGACATCGGACTCGGACTTCTCTTAAACTGAGTTTTACTGTGCGTACAGTTGTGCGTTTGTTTTTCTACATTGGCTAGAGGTATAGGGGGAGGGTTGAGATCTCAAAAAACATGTTTAACCCCGCCGCATTTTTGCGCCTGTCCCAAGTCAGGAGCCTCTGGCCTTTTTAAGACTTGTATCATTTTTAATTTTAGTTTCTTGTGTATAATTTGGAGTTTAGTATGACGTCCATTATCACTGAACTAGTATATATATTTGTTAAGGGGCCAGCTGAAGGACGCCTCCGGGTGCGGGAGTTTCTCGCTGCATTGAAGACCAATTGGTGGCCTTCGGCTGTTGTCTGCTCTATGGTCGGGTTGTTGTCTCTATGACACATTCCCTATTTCCATTCTCAATTTTATCATTTATATGAGTTTTAGTTTAAAACAACTATATGCACAGGATTTATTTGTTTTTAGACAGTTTTTATTAAGGGAGGAAATCCGACATGGTTAGAAAATTCAAATAATTACACCATTACTAACAAAATTCTATACTAATATTCTTGTAATGGTTAGAAAATACATAAAATAACACCATTACAAACTTAATCCCAATTTTATATTCTATTTTAAGAAATTTATATGTGACGTCACTTTTTGTGGCATTAATACTTTCGTGTGACGCACAGTTCATAATTCTATTGGGGTGTACTGGTGTACTGTCGTAAATTAATGGAAGGTGTCTGTTGTTATTCTGTGGTTTACATGTTGTAATGTACTATTATATTATGTTATTGGGGACGATTTGAATTGTGCAGTGGAATAAACGTTCATATATCCATAACATATAACTAACTCGAATGTTTGCTTATAACACCGTTTTAATTGAATATTTACAATATTTACAATCATTTTGTATTACAATTTCACAACATTGTTTTCGATGTTAACTTATCGCATGATAAAGACGAACTGTTTACCGCTGCCACATTAGACATAAAAATTCAAACTAATTGAACCTGATTCCCAGAGATTATCAAAACAAAGTAATTAAATCACTACAGCTGCATTGCAGGCGACTATTTTTGGAACTCTAAATGACTGGACTGACCCACTGAATGTGTCATAAAATTTAGGAATCCCGTTAAGATTAACGATTAACTTTCTACACTGTAATAAACTCTTTGGAAAATACTATTATTTTTAACTAAATTTAGCAGACGAAAATGTAACTTTATTTCAACATAATTGTATTGAAAATTAACGATTAAAATAAACTTGCAAAAATATAAGTGCAACTAATAAAAACGATTTCTACTCTATTAAAAAATTATAACTACAATACAGTCATACTAAAAAACCTAAAACTATTGTCTTCAATCCATATTATTTATTTCTCTGTCCTGAGTGTTCTTGCGTTTATTTGTACTGTATTCTTGTCACGTAATGTTGTCATTTTAACGGTATTCGGCTAGCAAAAAAAAAAACAGTTTCCTATATTGTCCTATACCAAGTCAGGAATATGACAGTTGTTATCAAATAGTCCGTTTATATGTATGTTGGAGTTTGTTTTTGTAGCAGTTAAGTGTTTCTGTTGTTCCGTTGTTCTACTCTTTAAAGTTGATGCGTTTCCCTCGGTTTTGGTTTGTGATCCGGATTTTTTTTTTTCGCTTAATCGATTTATGACTATTGGAGAGCGGTATACTACTGTTGACTTTATTTATACGGTAGCATTAATTTATATGGGATAGATTAGTTGAATGAATGTTCATATGAAACAGTGTCAGTAGTGGTATGATAGAAGTCATAAATAGCTGTTTTTGGAGATATTGCTTTTGTTTTAATTGTTTCATTAACTATAAATATGGTATCAATAAGTTTGTGTGTGAAAGAGAGTTTGTGTGGTGTATGAGTGCGTGATTGGAGTAGTAATGGTGAATGAAACCTATAGTGGAAAGCTAATTTGCAATAAGAGTTAGCGGTCTCCGTTGATTTCATATTTGTACGTTATAACAATAAAGCAACGGTCATGACAAAACTTTTATTTTTACTGCCATATTTAAATCATCGAATATCGATTTAATTTCGATACTGACTGGTATTTAAGATTAAGGAAGGAGAGATAGTTTGAATATTACTAGTAATATGTTAAAATTGAAGTTGTCATATTAAGTAAGTTTATATAAAAAAAAGGTATTTGTATTGTTTCATATATATGTAAAAGTACCAAACTGAATTCAACCTGTGGAAAAAATGTTTATTTTTTGTTTCGCAGGGGTGTTTTATGTAGTAAAGTTGAATCCGGTTAGAGGTCGGGCTATTTCAGGTTATAAGGGTGTAAGGTCGGACCCCTATACTGTTTTTGATTAAGTTGATTTGAGATGATTTGAGGAAGAAGATGTGTAATTTTTGTTAGAATTGACTTGTCTTGTTAGTCCCCGTCCAAGGCAAGATCATATCACATGTACATTGTTTCATCCCCCAAAAAATTAAGATTAACAGCCTCTTTATTCTATTATTTCATGAGTTGAACATTTAGAGTACATGTATTAATACTACAGCTTGAAGCAGTTATATAATTATATCTTTAGGTAGAAAACGTCTCTGCGCTTATATAAATTGTACACTGTCATCATTCCATTTTTCATCAACTACTATTCTTTTAACACTAATTGAAAACGAGCATTAGCTGTCAAATTCATGTTCACCAATTTGACTCAATCTCTCATATAATATTTGATTTAAAACATACTAATACGTATATTCAAATTTCGAAAAGTCTAAAATAAACAATTAACAAAGCATGGACTCGATGATATGTATCAACATTTCTTGCGTATTTTTGTTCAGACGTCATCTAATTAACCATCGAAATGACCTCCGGAGCCTGCCTTCGGTCATATCAATCGATATAAACATAAATATGAAATTAAATAGATAGCGACTACGTGCAATTGGATTTTTCTAGGTCTGTTTGATAACATATTGTAGATTAAAAGTATTAATTAAAATAGATCTAAAATAATTATTAGATTTTTACGATAGTTAAACACGAATCACTACTGACGACTTGATGATTAACCTTAACATACAGTTGATCATTGGTCTGAAGCTGCACTACTGCAGATATTGGAACATCTGTATATGTAGCTGAACCTGATGCTGATCTTGAAATTTGGGCATTATTCTTATACACGTAAAAAGCCGAGCTTTGAGTGTTTGTTCTTATATATGCAGATATATAATATAAACCGGGAATCTCGCATACAAATTTTCCATTAGACTTGAACGCAGCAATGTTATTTATTCCTTCTATCGTATATACTGTTGAGAACTTGACTGCACCATGATAGTTTCCACCTGAGTTATCACAAGCTGTAATTGCCACTGAAAATGAAAAAAAATGTTAAAAACAAAATGCTTTTAAAGATTAAATCAATTTCATTTCAAGAACAAAATTATTGCGGTAGCAAATGGCAGTCTTTTTCTTATTTGGGATAAATCAACTAAATGTGATTTTAACTGAAAATCTGAAGAAATACATATTACAGTTTTTATCTTAATTATATAACGAGATATTTACTTTTAAACAACATTTTCTTATAGTGATACGATTTGCAATATCTAATAATTATCATGTAAAATTGATAATTCTATGTTATATACTTCCGTTTATACATATGTAACCATTTATATAGTACATTTGTCTTTGGTAAAGAATAATAAATCATTGATTTATTGTTATTTGAAATAACTTGAAATCATCAAATATGGACAATATAATTTTATGAAAGACTTTTGATCTAATTATATTTTTTTAATTCACATACGAATTGTCTTCGCTAAAAAATCTCATTAAACAGAATATCATGAGAACGTCTTAGCGAGAACATAATAAATATTCAGCAAAAAGACTATCAATAACTCCTTACTTCTCTTTTTACGGATGTTCTGTTTGAAAGTATTTGTTTTAAACATTAACTAAAAAATCCGTTTTACGACATCGATCTTAAAAATCATTGTATGTAAAAATATTCAAGTTTCATTTGGTAATGAATAATGCATGAACATAACCTGCAGAAATTCGAAAAACACTACGACATGTATAGATCACCCATTGGTGGCCTTCGGCTGTTGTCTGCTCTATGGTCGGGTTGTTGTCTCTTTGACACATTCCCCATTTCCATTCTCAATTTTATCATATTGACAAATAATTACACAGTTCACCAGTGACGTAAAATAGGGTGTTAAATGATATTTCAGAAATTAGCTGATAGTATTTGTCCCTATTCAATATGTTCATTTTTCAACGTATATGTGTTCCACAAAACAAGAGTTTCTCTGGAAACTTTCTTTTTTATAAACAATGCAATAATAATTGTGCAAATAAATAGTGTCTCTAAGCCATCTTTTCCACCAAAAACAAATACTATTTTTGTCTTCCAATGGAATAACTATTCAAGAATAATTATTTCATTTGGATTCATTTTTGTCAAATAACTTTTGTATTACATGAAATAATGTTACCAATTAATCTATATTACAACAACAGCTGAACATCTTGATGACTTCGACCTTTTCAATTGAAAGTTATTGTTAGACTTGGAGTACAACTGGCAATACGTACAATTGTTTAGCCACCCATGTTCTAAAGTTTTTCATATACAAATAAGTTTTTATATAAAATTATATATATAAGTGAAATATAGAGCAACAATTGGAATTACTATCCAAATATAATGACCAGGCGACATAAAAACACACATTGAGGACAATTAAGAGGTACATTGTAGACAATCAGGTGTCAACATGCCAAAATACGAAATTGTCTAGTATTCAACATTTTAAGACTTAATCGATTCAGACGCGAAAAGTTATAAAAGATTAGAAAATACGAAAGAACTGTCATTTCTTATAAAAGCAGAAGGAGAAAAGAAAATAAGTCAGCCAATCCATCACGGAGGGCTTTCGTATAACGCCAACTAGACCCAAAACGTTCCAACCTTATGACTTATCTATTTTTTTTTTTAATTGTAACAACTGAAATAAAAAAAGCAAAAACTTAAATGCTCGGAGATTTTCATGACTAAATGATCCACTGATCATAATATAACGTAGTTTAAGTGTTCAAAGATTTTGTTCTCAAGGTGACTGATAAATATTTTCACGAAACAACATTTGAACAAGGAAAACATTTCATAACACTTTCCTTAAATTGATACGTATTTCTCTCTCTTTACTTAAGTGTATGCAAAATTTACGACTGAACGAGAAGCGTAACGACAATATAATTGACCTGTCTCTGCATTGAACTCATCCTTGATATCTTAGAGTAGTTATCATGTTTCGTTTTCCGTTTTAAAACATGGTGTGTCGGTACGACATATATATATTTACACGGAACCCTCACAAATACTACTTTTAAGAAAACCTCTACAAAAAAAGGTCAATAGTTTAATAATATGTTCATTGTGAACGTTAGATAGATTGATGAAAAAAATAAACAAATGGAGATTTTCGTACATCTTTCGATTTTTTCAACACGTTAAAATGATAGTAATACAGTCGTTCGCTGTTTTGACCTGAACATTTTCTGCTACAACTTATTGAGGAGATTTTTTTCAACCACTGGGTCGATGTCCATCCTGGTGGAGGTTTTCTCCCTGAGGATTTCACCAGCCAAGTAGTCAGCACTTCTGTGTTGACATGAGATATCATTGGAATGGTCATATCAATAAATTAACTGTTTATAAAACTTTGAATGTTTCGAAATACAAAGGATTTTCTACCCCAGGAATACATTACATTAGCTTACTAGTATTACCTATGGGGTTATTAGGACATGAATGCTCTTCAACTTCATACTTTATTTGTTCTTCTTAAATTTTTAATTCGGGCGTCACTGATGAGTCTTTTGAAGACGAAACGCCCTTCTGGTGTCCAAAAGTTTAATCCAGGTATCTATGATGAGGCTATTTATTCATAGATTACAGAAAAAACACGACAATATGTATGCTTAACATAACTGTTTGATTCATCATTCATATACACTATTTAATGCATCTGTAAAGTCTAGTTCCTTATTATTTCATATTTATTCTGGCAAACAGAAAATAAACCATTCAGAACAATATGTTCTACGTCCATTACAAATGCATTACATTATGCATCGCCTATGTGAATAGTCCGTGGTTATACATAGACATGATAGAGAAACAAGTTGTCGTACTCAAATATACACTCTTTAATTTAATTGTTAATTTTAAATCTATTTTTTTTATATTTTATTAACTCAAGTGCTATACTTGTATAGTACCAACAACTTGCAATCGTTTCCCTTGGTGATTAAAAAAAATCACGTTTTAATCTATTTTAAAAATGAGAATTACCTTTTTTGCTATTGGTTGAAACTCTGCCTTCCAGCGAATTAATTTTTGATACGAATTCACCGAAAGCAGTTTTCTGCTTAGCTTCACTGTCATGGAATCGAGTAATCAGTTCACCATAATTTTTACCTATCGTTGCATTTAGTCTCTTATTAAAACTAAACTGATTGGCTAATTGTTTTCCCATTTGATTCACATTATTGTCCGTTACACGAGTCACATTATACAAAGCAAGAAAGTCCTGGCTCCGAGCGTTCTGGTTGTTCGTCAGCAAATTAGTTTTTTGTTCAAGTGATTGAATTTTACTTTGCACAACATGCAAATCTAACGTTTGGTTAACACTTTTCAACTGCTTTAGTTTGGCCAGTTCTTTTATGACTTCCGCTGTTGTGTTTTTCAATAAATCTAATTGATCTTTTTGACGGACATAGCTGGTTTGTAGCAATCGATGCCTTTCCTGAAGTATGGTTAAGTTCAATTCCAAATCCCGATTGTTCTGCTCTAATTGTGCAAGTTCTATCGTATCGTTGGCTTTGCTAGATTCTTTTAGTCTGTCATCCATTACAGATAGCTTTTGTTGTAACTGAGTTGTCAGAAGTTGCAAGGTTTGTTCATTTTCACGCTGAAACTGAAATATTTCATTTCTCAATTCTTTCTTTTCCGCTAAATACATATCCATTGATATGTATTGATTTGTTATGCCGGGCCTTGATGTCTGACCCGGATTGAGTAGAAATCCTTCAACATTCATTGCAAACATTAAGGACGACAAAATTAAAATTAATGAATTTTTGCTTATAGACATGGTATACAATGCAGACGTTTTCCGTTTTGCGTCGGTTATTGCCTGAGTGATCAAGAACTAAAAGATAAATCCCTTTAAATAGGTTAATTATTAAGAAAAGCTGTCAATCTTTCTTTAAGATAAAAAGATGACACAACTAGTTTTCTTCACAGTGTTTTCTTATCTAATACCCCCACTGCAGTCCTCATTCCTCAATTTCTGTTTGAATAACCAGCATGTGTTTAAACGAATCTTTAATAACATTGTGAGATTGTAACATTGCTAAGACATACAATATGCTAGCCTAAATGCAATTCTAAACAGAAACTGATAAATGTGAATTTCGGTACACCACAATATAATGTATCATTTCTATCACAATGCAAACACCCATTCAGTTTGGAAGAATTAAATTTATGTCACCTATAAATGTTTTAGTCGAGATAATCATGAGAAAAATTAGCTATCACTTTATTTATATCAAAACTTGTTATATTCAGGGGAGGGTTCAGGATTTGATATTTAGGTCGCAAGTCGCGAGTCGGTGGCCGCATTTAAAAAAAAATAACTTATTGCACACATTTCAATATATCATATTCAATATCATACATCATCTTAATCAGAAAAACATTTAGTCCATATACTAATATTCTATCTTATTCTAATCTACCATTCAGCAAATACATTTAAATTGATAGAAAGCTTATACAGAATACAAAGGAAACTCAAAGTATAAAGTGTTCGTACGGACTATTGTCCGACAGAGGACGAAAATTGACACAGTCGAAATTATAGTTCGCACATGGCTGGTGGTGGTCGCTCAAGATCAATAAGAAGGATCAGTACAATACCGAATTAAGTTGTTGAACTACATAACCCCTGATATGATGTTGAGAGAATATTATTCTCGTAATATTATATTTTACAAAAAAATGCTATATATAAATATTGATTTATACCTTTTCCTTTTGTCACTTTAATGAGCATTCATCAAGTTTGAACAATTTTTGAAATCACCTGCGTGTTTGGAAACTTTCTGAATTGTATTTTTTTTAAACCATGTGAAAGGTTCCCTTTCATGCACGGATATTCGTTAACAATTGTAAATAATCCCAATTAATTGACAGGATAGAAGAAATATATCAGAAAACCGTGAAAAATTGGACAAGGAAGGACAAAAGGTATATGCAAAAAAATGGTTCAGATATATGTGCGCATGAAACGTTTCTAATGTTTTATTAATCAGGTACGCTACATATCAAAAGTTGAAAATACCACAGTTACATATATATATATATATATATATATATATATATATATATATATATATATATATATAATATGTCATACCATAGAATGTAAGCACATTTACCAAATTTACAAAAAGTAGCCAAGTTCGGCTAAAACCAAATTTGCTAAGATAAGTACAAATAACAAAATTTATAAAATCTTACAGACATAATGTAACTTTTAATCACGCTATAGTGCTGGTGCATCTGCTACTGGGTTGGCGATGTTTTTGTCTAGCAATCAGCATGAAAAATGAAACAATGAACACAACGATAAGCCAAACGATATTTGTCCCTAACTGTTGATAGATCCTTGTCGTATATAATAAATGTTCACAACTTGTTTAGACTCAGAATAATGTAGAACTGAACATCGTTATGGGCACTTGTTAAATGTTGAAGACTATGTTTACATCTAGATAGCTTCTGGGTTTACTTACTGTCTTATGTCGTAAATAAAACATCTCTTTACTTCAAAACATCTAACACATGATTGACAAATGTAAAAAAAGGATGGGCTGATGATGAATAATATACTGTCAAGTAAAGCATTTGCGTTAAAATCTCCGGTAAACTCACTCATGGTATATATTAGGCCTTATTGTGTGCCACACTCCCAGCTGCATTTACTATCTTATGCAGCTACTGTGTTTTATTTGCAGTCAAAATTCATTTACTGTATACATTTTTACTTTGAATGGTCACTGACACCTGGAATGTAACTTTGGTAATTTGTTTCCGTAGAAATTGTTCTATGACACCATGAAGGTATGCAGGTTCTCGAAATTTCTACGTTATTAGCTTCAAACAAAAAAAAATGTTTTTTTTTATGGAAACAATGAACAATTGTTATTAGTAGTGCCAGCAGATAACCATACTTTGTCCTTAGATATGGATATTATTTGTACTCGGATCCAGGCAGATAAGAAACGTTCGGTGAAACTCATATTTTACCTATTTCTGAGTTTTGTACAATTAATTGTACATTTCGAAACGCTTTCCGCTGAAGTAGTATCATAAAACGATAAACTGATAGTAAGTTACACGAGAAAGAGTATGACCTAGCAAATATGAAATATTAATTCAATCATACTTTCTTCTCCACATGCAACACCGGTCTTTCTTAGAGTACATCAAACCAGTAACTTTCAATATCCGAGAACTTGTAAATCCCGTGTGAGAAATAAAAAGCAAATCTACTGGAAAAAATATGTGAATATTTATTAATTCTACAATAAGTAATTTATTGTACAAATAGTAGGTTAACAAAAAAGGTTAGCTTTGTTTAATGGTTTAAATAAAGTTTCATGCAATCTTGCTTCCTTTTTGGGCGAACAGTATTGTATATTACATATAAAAATAAGATGTGGTCGGATTGCTTAACAGACGAAATGACATATAAGTTAACAACTAAAATTCACCATACGGCCTTCAACAATAAACAAAACCAATACCTAATCTTTGGACAATTATTTTTCATAATCATATCATCGTACTGCATAATGCGTTCAATATTTAGAAAGAGAATGAAATAAGCTTTCTTATGATATATCGCATGTTAGCATTACATTTTTAGTATTACAACCGAAACATGTTTTAGAATAGGTAAAGCACGTTTTTTCGTAGAAACACCTGTATGGTGCGACGTCTCATACAAATATCAGGCTGTGAGGATTTGAATGTTGTAAGAAGCCCGAAAATTAACATCAGAACACGATTCCTAATTTAATATTTTACGTTGTCTTAAATCCAAACTTTATCTTCTTTTGCTAATTCCATAACAATTGTGTTCACTCCGATTCCGTTAAATTTTGTGCAACCTGCATACATTTTCACCCACTGTTCTCTGTTTTTTACCAGTTGGGCTTCACACATTTTGTCTGGGTAAGGGACAAGGCTTATGCTGAACATGCAACAACCTACCAATGCAGCACGGAAACGGCCAGAACTGCAATTAAAGCTGTTGCATATATTTGTCCTCACGCTATCAAATTTTAAAGAAGCGTTGTGGCCAACACATTGAGGTTTTGTCAAGATGGCGAACATTCTTACGTTGGTGTTCCTTTAAAAATCTAGTTATATCATTTGGCAATGTAATTTTCCATAATGAACAAATAAAATACAATTTATCTCAGATGGTTTAATACATAATGTTTCCCTTTATTCTTGTGAAAATTAAAAATATTGACCTTAAGAATAATTGGGTTGTGACTTTATAAAATAGGACTTTTTACTAGTCAGCACCTGTCTCTCAAAATTATTTCACAGAAAAGATTTCATTTGAATGAGTCCATTTTGACCTACATTATTGTAAATATTTGTTTGGATATAATCGAAAACTTTGTTTATCAATAATACCGGCTGTTAGTCTTATATGTTGCACTTTTCTTCAGTTGAAGAAAATATAACATAACATTGGTAAAGACGGAGAAAATAGACAAAAACATAATTTCATTCAAATTAATGGTAATGAATTCCTTTTTCATTACACAAAAAACTACAAAACTAATTGATGTTTATACTTATGAATCTTAGGTCTTACACAGCTACATTTGCATAGGTACTATTTCTGTACCAAAAATCTATAGAACTGGAAATCTACTTTTAATATTCAGTACTATTTTGTTACTTTATAATTATTGTGATATTTAGGTACCTGTATTGTACAGTACTTGATATGTTCTTTAAATTTAATACTACAAAATTTTGGTTACACCGTTACATTTTCAGCATTTTGAAAGTTTGTCTATTTCAAATCTCTTAAAGTTATGATTTTCAAACATGGAATATTGTTATCACTGTTGGTATTACTTCTGTACTAAAAATTTCAAGTACAAATCAAGTACTGTAAAATACAGGTACCTAAATATTACCAGAATTTTAAAGTAGTAATAGTAATAGTACTTAAGTGCCAGTCTTTGTAAGAATCAGGCAATTTAGAAAAATTTCAAAACATGGCAGAAAAAAACCAACCGACCAATCTATCCTGTTTTGGAGTAACCCTCATCCTGAGTTAGAAATGGTAGGTCTTTTGTTTCTGCTGTTCTGGTAATTCGAGAAATCTCTAGATAACTTTTGGTTAGAATGATAGAAAATTACAGAGTTATCTCCCTTGAATTGTTAATTTCTAGTGTATTTCAACCAAATAATATCTTGAGTTACCAGAACAGGAAGAGGAAACGAATGTTATATTCGTGCACCATGATACAATTTGAACATAAATTAATGTCAACTTGAGTGGGTTTTTTTATCATGTTTTCACCACTGCCTGATTCTTAGGCAGATTGTCACTTAATATTAAAAGTTAATTTCCAGTACTACAGATTTTTTGTACAGAAATAGTACCTATGCAAAAGTAGCAGTGTAGTATGATATACTTCACGTAAGTACAGTTTTTACTTTCAACTTACCTTAAAACGTTTCGATTAACTCAAACACACCACGCCCAGTCTGTGTTCTGATGTGTTTATGCTTTGTATCAATATGATGATTTAAGCCCTTTTCAAGAGAGTGTTTTACGACAAATTGAACATTGCAAAGGCCATATTGGTGACAAAGATATCACTTAACCACTATAAAGATACGAATATGTGGTATGAGTGCCAACGAGACAACTCCCCCCCCCCCCCCCCCCCCCGGGACAAAAAGACGTAGATGCTAAAGACAATAGGTCACCGTACGGTCTTGACGATAAACAAAACCCATAACGCATAAAAAGATATAGAGGCATAGACATAACAGATGTAAAACAATTCAAACGAGAAATATAATGGTCTGCTTTAAGTACAAAACAATAAACGAAAAACAAAAACGATAAACTTAAACAAACGACAACCAAGTCGATATGAAGTTTTGAAAACCGTCTTATCGATAAATTTTGATAACAAACACTATGTTTTAGTCTTATTTAACCATTTACTTGAATGCAGCAAACACAAGGTATAGAATATTATATTAATAAGAGATATGAACTAATGTCACATTTTCAAATTTTTATATTTATGGCAAGTTTATCAAAAAAAGCTAACAAGTTAAGCTAATACAAATACAGTAACACCATATAAATTCAGTGTGTCAGAAGTGGTTTCTGAATTTTACCCTTATTAAGAAAGCTCAAATACAAATATTTAAAAGACAGGATTGCACTAATACGACGAATAGATACCTAAACTCAAAAACAAAATTCAGCTAAGGTTAACTTTGCCTGAGGGAGATGAAACCTTAAATTTCTCAGTAATTGCTAAATTTATGAACGGGGATTGTCCTTTCAAATATATGTCTTTTAAGCTAAGTGGACTTATTGATAAGTGAAACATAGAAAGGATAACAGGTAATACCTATATATAATACAGTACAAAAGAAAAACTTCCGTCAACAGCCAAATTTGTCAAGACTTTATACGTACCAAAGGAAAGACAAACAACGTAAAACACATGGTCTTAATATAATTAATTGGTGTAAGCAAGACATAATGATTTTTATTGTTTTTTTATTCATTGAAATCTGAACTGTAAGCCTGTAATGTTTCTGATATTGCTGTTTGAAATTTATATGTTGCCTTATGGACGATGGTCTGTATGAGAGGCTATCATCGAGAAGATGATTTTATATTTGTAGTCAATAAACAAGAA
Source organism: Mytilus californianus (assembly GCF_021869535.1). Classification (NCBI taxonomy): domain Eukaryota; kingdom Metazoa; phylum Mollusca; class Bivalvia; order Mytilida; family Mytilidae; genus Mytilus; species Mytilus californianus. The sequence goes on from NW_026262626.1 coordinate 17,673,652, forward strand.
TCAGATTAAAAAAAAATGTTTGACTAAAACATACACTTATTTACCTTTGTTATTATTTAAACAGAGCAGTTTATTTCTATAGTTTGTTTTTATTTTTAACTGTTCCCAGGTTAGTTGAGTAACTTACCACGGAAATCATGCGGACTCAATTAGCAGCCATTACAGCATCTTGCCAGGAGTTACACAAATGCGGATGCAAGAAAACTTGTTTTGGTAGATGCAAGTGTTATAAAGCTGGTTTGACCTGTACAGTATTGTGTTCCTATAGCTGTTAAAACGAAATACATCGGAAAATATGGTAGAATGATACATTAATCGACCTTCCTGTACTATAAATCTTAAATATTTTACCCAAATATCAAACAGACATTTTTATAGCATTTTTATCTCCATTATTTCACTCGATTGCATGAACTTTTAACACCCTAACCGGAAGTGGAGATATATTTTTACAATTCCTGTTTGTCATATTCTTTTGGACATTTTGTTGTATTTCAAATTTTTGTCATCACCTATATCACAGTAAAAAAAGCATGGATCTGTTTTCAATCTCCACTATTTAGCAAAATTATGTCAATTTTAAATTCAAAAATATGTTGGCTACCTCTTTTATATGCTAAAGGACACCATAAAGAACGTATGTGCTAAATCATATCCTTGTATTACCATTTGCATGATTTTGTCAAATTTCGATACTAGGCCGCCCCACTATTATATATGCTAACATATACGTTATTTGGTATCTGTTGCAATATTGTCGTAGTGGCAATCATACCATATCGACTTTTCTATACAGGTATATTTGATGAGTTTAAAAACAACCAATTTGATTCGATAAGCCAACTTCTGAAGCAAAAAAAAAAAAGCCGTATCGGTGTTCTAATCAAATAGGCATACAACCGTTTGTATACTTAAATAAATAGATTAATTCAAATTTTACGGACTCGTATAACAGAAATAAAGAATAGGTAAACGGATCTGTTCATTACGTGTTCGTCCGTCTCGTTTAAGTGAAGGTAATAAAGTAAAGATTTGTTGTCAGGACGCACCTCTCTCATAAAAAAGAACGCAAATGGAAGGATGTATACACTTTTACAAATATTTCGCTTAAATACATAACAAAGAAGAAGTACTACAGTTTGGGAATATTGAAGCTTCATGTAAATATCGCTTGACTCAAAAATGATTCTGCAATACTCTTTGTTGATTTTTAAATCTATCGTGTACTTGCATCGATAATAATATAATTACCTTTATTTCTACAGACAAATTGGTTTTCTGAAATATACACATATAAGTTAATAAAATCATTTGAACAATGAACAATGAGTTATCAGTGGAAATCAACACTTTAAATTTTAAGTTCCGCGAAACATATACCTTAAAGTTATTATGTTTTGTTTATTTTGTTTAATATATCACCAGGAAGTACATACATAATCGGACCTCCCCGAATTCTATCGTCTTAAATACATCACCGCTTCTTAAGAAAACATATAATATATGAGTTATTGTCATTTTGTGTAGCTAAAATTAATTAAAAAAGATCTCAATGAGATTGTTAATTAACAGATTATCAACATAACTTCCGTAAATAAATATGTTTTAAGAAATATTAAGATTAAAGTATAGATTTTCCTTTAATAACAAGTGCAGAAATGTATTACTCTTTCACATAGAAGGCTTCATTTACATTTTGGAATACTACTGGCATTCCAAATATGGTTTGTAATTTCAACTCTTTACTCAAAATGAATAGAAAGAAATGATAAAGAGTAAAAAACCCAAAATTGATAAGCCAATAATGTATAAACACACGAAAGCATTAGAAACTATACAGCCAAAAAGGACCTGCAAGAAATCCCTATTTTATCAATGGTCTGAAAGAGTTGGAAGCTGAGTTTCTTAATAATCAATTATTCGAATTATTTTCTTAGACTAATTATTACGTATTTCACTTAGATACGTTGAATCAGGGAATTTAATTATTGCAAGAGTTCACTACCTTCGAAAAATGTACGTCTCGGTATACATATGTTTTAAGAATCAGATTTACTTATATTCAAATTATATGTAAAAATATGGTCGATTTTCTGTTTGCCCTGTAAATGTACTTAAATGTTTAGATTAAAACTTTATAGGGAAATATGCAAAATTCATAAATGTAAAAAAATGGCGTTTATCAATGTTGGCATAAACATTTTATTAAACCATATTGTTTTTGTCTTGCTGCTCATTTCAACGAAACCATATGTACAAAGAAAATCAAAGTGTATAAATGTGTTCATGGTAATTTTCTATTTCTATTTGAAAGGTATGCCTCCTGGCAACACATCGTTATTGTATATCTTCACGTTGATAACGTCTGTAACTTACACTAGATAGTCCAACAGATAACAGGACAAGTGTACACCTTATTTAATCTTGTTATACGAATAACTTAATTTTAATAAGTTGAATCTTTAGTCAGAAATTCACGTCCAGTGACAAATATTTTATGCATACTCAGGGAAAAAAAAGGGCAATAGTACTAGTATACCGCTGTTCAAAAGTCATTAATCGATTTAACTGAAACAGATCCGGGTCACAAACCAAAACTGAGGGAAACACATCAACTATAAGAGTAAAACAACGGAACAACAGAAACACTGAACAAAAACAAACGCCAACATACATAGAAACGGAATATTTGATAACAACTGACATATTTCTGACTTGGTACAGGACATTTTACGAAAAAAGGTGGGTTGAACCTGGTTTTATGGCTACCCAAACTTCCCGCCTATATGGCAATGTTGAGCATACCGCTTAAATGACAACATTACGTGACAGAAATACACGTTAATGATTAATATTAACTGTACTTTATGCAAAAAAGGATTGACATGTTTAAAGTGTGGGGGATTTAAACGACACTTGACTTAAGGAAAGTTGGAAAGGGAAAGAAAGTTTTTTTTACTTATGGCTATGAATGGACACTATAACAAGCTTTTGTAAGTTCTTTTTAACATATAGAGGTCATGAAATCCCTCATATAGGAGGGATCAGATTCAGCGTTTCTATTCCGAACGGATGGGACTGAAAATACAAAAAAAAAACATTCAAAATCGACGTCACGTTTCAGTGGTAATAAACTTTTTGAGCTTCAATATTGACATAATGTCATATCGAATTAAAGCACTAGCTTTTACGCACACGCTAGTCACATGCGTTGTTCAGAACATTATATGTTTATTCCATAAACAAAAATTCCCACAGTTATTGATAGCAATCTAAAACGTTATCTTAATATAAAATAATACAATTCAACACTGTAATATCACTGAATATACTACATAAAATACATCGACGTTAGAAAAGCACCGGAAGACACATTTTACGATACATAAAAAACAAAAACAAAAATACATTGAGTCGTTAAACTATTGATAAATCAATTGTAGTTTGTCTCACAAAATATCAGACAGAGCATTGAATTCTTGTTTTTCCCCACCATATGTTATGACTGTATCATTGTATTGTCTGTTGATGTAGGATTTATGCATGACACCGTGGTAGCTTCACTCCTGTTTTACGAAACCATGCGTCGTTTGTTGATGTTTTTCTTGTTTATTACTTCCTTTATCTCAGAGTAGTCGGTTGTGATGGTATTGTACCATATTGATGGTATTTCCCTTTATATGCATTGTTTATCAGTTAGTCTATTAATTATATTTCATGTCCCGCTTTGGATAGTATATACTTTTTATACTTTTTGGATTGATAACTAATTTTAAAGTAAGCTCACATAACCTCAACATCGAAAAGGGAATTTGTATATGTTTGTGTAAGCTCTTCAGTTTAAAAAAAATCGATTTTCAAGCATTTTGGCCTCGAGCATCACCGAAGAGACATTTATTGTCGAATGCGCATCTGGTGCAATAAAGTGGAAACTGTTAATGTTATTTGCATAAAAAGAAATATTTAAAGTACAATTGCTAAAATTGTTTGCTTTATTAGTATTTTTTTTAAAAGCAAAAATAACATTATTCAGTACGAGAGTATCATCAGCTCAGTAGTCAGTCGTTCGATACTGACATGATAAATCATAAATAACACCCCTTTCGAAAATTGTCCGTTTATCAATTTTGAAATTATAAAGAAACTAAGAAAATCTCTCGGGCAAAGTTGACCGTAGATGGAACTGACTATTTTTAAATTCCATTTGATCAAAAAGCTCTTTAACGGTTTCTGTTCTTATACATTGATGTTCATATATTCAGCTTTCAGTGTTTCTTGATGAGGGTAAATGCAGAAAAGCGCTTCGATCATATGTATTTTTTTAGGGTATAGTTTTTATATTTAGTCAATTAAACTCTGTAAACTCTCGTAGATTATCTTTTTCAACCAGGTGAACACCTTTGTTAAGTAACTCATCATGATCGCTTTTGTCAAGAATTTTTGATATAGAATAATATCCTACCAATTGAATATATGATAAACACATTGTCGTGGGTACCAACATAGACCATTTAAATAAAACAATCGTAAGACTGTCGCACGACTGTCGTACGACAGTCTCACGACTGTCGCAAGACACTCGTGATACAGTCGCACGATTGTCTCACGAATACCAAATTTCGTACGATGCTCGCACAACATTCATTGTCTGTCGTACGACAGTGGTACGTTCGTCGTGCAACATATTTTCGTTTTATTTAGAAGGATACAATTCGGCGGGAATGAATGTTTGGAAAAACATACCGTCTGCCGTTTAAAGAGGATGGCTATTCCACCAGAACGATTACGCTTGGCCCTGCTAAATAGGCACCTTGCGGGACTCCAACAAGAGCAAAATATGGTCCTGTTAGCGTTGATTCGAGCCCGTGAACAGTATAGGAACCAGCAAAACGCCCGACGTTGGTGGGTTAGGCCATGGATCGAACGGCGCCTGATGTTTGGGCAGTATAGGTCACTGATGCAAGAGTTGGAGCGGGAATCTGACGGTGATTTCGTTGGATTCGTACGGATGGAGCCTGACAAATTTCAAGAGCTTTTGCTGAGAGTCGCCCCTTGAATCACCAAGGGTCGACTGCGAGGTTGCCGCACCCCTCTTGAGCATGGACTGAAGCTGGCCATAGCCCTGCGCTATATGGCCACAGGGAACAGTTACCGCAGCCTAGCCTCCTTCCGGGTCTCCCACAACACCATCTCAGGGTTCGTTCCGGAGGTTTCGCAGGCCATCGTTGATGAATATCTTGGCGAGACGATGCAGACCCCAAGCACACCAGATGGATGGCGCCAAGTGGCAGACAGATTTCGAGCGCGGTGGAATTATCACTATTGCTATGGAGCCATCGATGGCAAACATGTGGCTATCCAGGCTCTTGTGTATAATTTGGAGTTTAGTATAACGTCCATTATCACTGAACTAGTATACATATTTGTTTAGGGGCCAGCTGAAGGACGCCTCCGGGTGCGGGACTTTCTCGCTGCATTGAAGACCCATTGGTGGCCTTTGGCTGTTGTCTGCTCTATGGTCGGGTTGTTGTCTCTTTGACACATTCCCCATTTCCATTCTCAATTTTACCAAAGAACACCGGAACCAAGCACTACAACTACAAGGATTACTTTTCTATAGTCCTGCTTGAAGTGGTCGACGGCAACTACATGTTTTTGTGGGCAGACGTTGGCGCAGAGGGATCCGCATCGGATGCCTGCATTTTCAACAACGGCCCACTTAGAGGTGACCTTGAAGAGAAACGACTGGGCTTCCCCGACCCTGAACCTCTTCCTGGTGATGATCACAATATCCCATACTTTCTGGTTGGGAACGACGCGTTTCCGTTGCGGCCCTGGCTGATGAAGCCGTACGGGGGAAGGGTGCTCGACCATGACGAGCGTATATCTAACTACAGAACCTCAAGGGCCCGCCGAGACGATGAAAACGCATGTGGAATCCTGGCTCACCGTTGGCGTGTTCTACTCACCACCATTCAATTGTTACCAAGACGTGCACAGAATGTCACATGTGGATGCATAGTGTTGCATAACCTTATGCGTGATCGCTATCCCGGCCTCCACGCGGCTGACCTTGACCAGGATGATGGGCATGGAAATATCATTCCGGGTGCCTGGCGTCAAAACGCCATGCACGGCACGAGGTTAACCAGGTGGTCTGGCCTTAAGTGACAAAAGAAGGGAAACAGATTCGTGTTTATTTGAAAAACTTTTATAACAGTGAGCAAGGAAGACTTCCATGGCAGGATGCTATAATCTGAACACTTAACTATGAAATGTTAACTGTACTTGTCAACTTTGAACTTATGACCGTATTTGATTGTATATTAAATATTACATGTTTGCAATACATTAAATGTTTTGATTTCTTTAGAAACAGTCTTATGTCTTTGATATGAAGAATTATGATCAACAATGCCTATTGATAATGATTCATATAGACTGTGGTGCCTACAATAACTGTCACAAAAAGGGACCATTTAATATAACTGTTTTAAACGCAAGAGTAGACAACCGAATCGCTAGTCAAACAGAAGGACAACAGAGCAACTAAAGTCAAACCCGGAAACAATAAAGAGACAAAAACACAAACAATAGACACTCAATACTGAAAACAAAAACAAAAATCATAAAAACGAACCCCTACATGACTGGATTGGCCTCAGGAGTTCCGGACGGGTGAACAGATTCTGCTACTTGTAAGACACCCGCTTTTCAAGTTCCACATCTATTGGCAATTTTTCGGAAAACTATAGCAGATAAATTTGATATCCATTGTATCAATGCGATTTCTGTGCAAATAGCAGTAACAACAGCCACTACCAGGACACCAGGCGAACTATATCTAGGCTCTTGGGAGGCTTGCTATAATATATGTTCAAAATTTTTTTTCACAATTTTAATGAAACTTTTATTATAAGAAACAATTTCATGTATTATTATTAGGGATGTCAACTCGGTGAACAATTGATAATCGAGTACTCGTTGGTTTTATCGAGCGATACTCAAGTACTCGCTCGGTAATATATTTACAACACGGAAACACAAAAATACGTATTTTACTTTCTGTGGTTTGTTGTTCAACGGACGAAAACCATCTACATAAGTATCTATTTCAAGGAATTACACACCATAATTAATAGCTCATTACCTACAAGTACTAATTAAGTAAAAAATAATAATCTAATCAATATAATTTAATGAACACCTATTTAAAAAATTATAACAAGGAACAACCATATCAAACATTAGTATTTTGTAATCGTTAAGAAAACACATTTAATGTTTAGAAAGGCGTAAGGATTAGAAGTTTAACACCACTATTATTGGGGACAGTCGGTTTTGCAACTTTGTAACTAACAGTCTTGCAGACAAAAATATTTGCTCTGACGGTACCGATGTGACGGAATGGCTAAGACATGTTTAGTTTAATGTGTTAGCCTAGGTAAAGCCTAGAAGCCAGAAGAAAAATAGCGCGTAAAACGCTCTTTCATAAATCCATCCATGAAAAGGTTGCTGTACCTATGTCAGCACACATTTTAAAACCAAGAAGAACTTCGAGACTCCATCAACCGAATACTAAAAGATACGTACAAATCAGGCCAAACAAAGATATTTACAAGTACAGCTTTTTTTCCTCGGTCCATTAGAGACTGGAATAAACTACCAGACGAACTACTAGAGATTGAGAGCAGTGAGGAATTCAAGACCAAACTCACCAAGCTTCTCTGTAGTGGCTAACCAACACGAACAAAAGATAGAAGATATTTAAACCAGCACCTGTACATAAATTTTGAGCACAATTTAGAACTATTGTTTATTAAATGTTATATATATAAATTTGTTGTCATGTTGTAAGACGTCAAACTAAATTTTATACTTAAGTGATGGGTCAAAGAACCTTTTTCGAGTGACGACATAGCTTTGCAGCTATGTCGTAGATGTAGATGTGTAGATGTAGCCCACCTATTTTCGGACGCATTTTAAATGAAAATTTAGCACATGCATTCGAAACAAAATGTATTTTATTTACTAGACTAAGTATGATTAATCAGTGATGCCTATTTAATTTTCCGCAAGAAATTCTCAAGAAGATCAATTTTATATAGAGTAGACAGCAATATTCTAACAGGAAACCGATTAGTCGAGTATCGTTTTGATATTCGATACTCTGTACTACCGATCGATACTCGAATACTCGAGTACTCGTTGACATCCCTAATTATTATTAATATACTAATATAAGGGAACTCATACTAGATTTAAGTCTTATTCACACATAGAAATGCATTCAAATTTATTATAGCTCACACTTCCAGTTCCGCCGGAGTGAAAACTATTGTCTGACTATGTACCAACACTGATATGCTATGAGACACTGTCTTCTATTCAATATCACCCTGTCTATTCATCGGGCTATCCTGTGAGTATGGAGAGTCTACCATGGTGTAAATAAGGAAACTGATGTTGAGCGAGGAATCTCTTGATGAGGTCACGCTGCTGGGGTTTGCGCCAAGACTGGATACTGTTGATGGCGTGCTGTTATGCTGATGTTGAGCTGCCTGGTCTCGCGGTATCGTATGCTCGAACACAGTGGGAATGTTTGATTCTTGTTGCGAGGTGGACGTGAAACGCGGGGTGCCCTGACTCATCTGCAACACATAACATTGTGAATTAGTATGTAATAAAATTTATACAAAAACATCCAGACCATACGAGTATTGGAACCATAAGCGCGTGGTCCGACCAAATAAGTATACCAAAATTGTCATGATCACATACTTATGGTCCAAATGTTCTTATGGTCCGGGACATTTATATATATATATAAATAGACAAGTCTAAATTGAAAACATATACATACTTACGTTATACCTGAGACTTATAAATTTGAGGCATTTAACTTAAAATAATATTTTAATTATTGAAGTAATTGAATAAAAAATATAGCTCACTATGGACGACTGCAGCAGTGGATGGCCTGGGGCCATATTTGTGTAGAACGGCCAGCTGTTGTCGTGCTGTGGGTACTGCTGCTTATACTGACGCTGAGGTTGTGCCATCTGCAGCTGATGCATGGAAGACTGTGACTGGATCTGGTCGGGGTCCTCTCCCCTTTCTGGCATTCCTAAATAGCGGTTCATGAGTGCTAACGAGTCCATTTGAAATCGCTGAAAGAGATTGAACGGAAGTCTCCGAGCACTGATTGCGAGGGACTCACCCCATATGGCTGCATGATCCCTCTGCTGTGCCAAAGCAGCGAGGGAGTCTTGCATCTGTAAAACAGAGTGTGTAATTGTATAATATTCAATACATCACAATAACATTATTAGTGTCAATAGAACGTGTTAATTTGTTCACAACCACTATAGAAATACATTCTCAGAAAAATAATCAAATTGTTTAAATTTATTTATGATTAGTGTATAATACAAACAATGACATAGACTACTTTGTGCTGATATAAATCTTTACACTACCTCTTTGTGCATGTTGGCCGTTTCTGGTGCTGTTTTCCTGAGGTACTCTGACAGCGCGGAATCCAGCGTTGACTTGGCAACCTTGCTGCTGCTAGCTCGAACCTTCGTGAAAGAACAAGGTGCCTTGCCCTTCCCACAAACCATTGTCTGGATATCCGGACTGTCTCTGTGAGAACTCTGCGGCACGGCAGAGGCAGACACTGCTGAGGACACTATTGAAGCCCCGTCGTCATCGTCATCCAGGACTTCTATCTCCTCTTCTTCGTCATCTTCTCCTTCTTGTACTGTTGACACACCCTGTAACAAAGACAAGGACCAATATATTGAATGGAGCATGGAATAGAATAAGAAATGAACAGAAAGGACATTTTTTATTTTGTTTTACATATAACGGAATCGAGAGAAAATGACGAGGTAGTAATGCACTCACTTTTAGTCATTCATTCTTGTAAATACTCACCCTGCCCATGATGACACCGATGGTCTTGTTCCTCACATAGGGATTCAGGAATGCCATGTGTTTCCAGATCCATGCAGCCCTGTACTTCAAGACTTGAGGGGCATTGCCGCTCTTCTGAAACTCTCTCTTTATACGTCCGTAGGAGGACCGCATGCTTTTGTACCACTTACCTATCCTGATCCCTGCAACAAAACGAAAACATATCAAAACGCATTTCACACACTGGAATAACATTTGATTTATTAAATGGTACTCACATTAACAGGTCAAATGATTTCACAGATAAAATATATATGAAATGTACACTTACCAATCAAACCAATTGTCGCCCCAAAATCTGCGAACATCCTGTCTTTCTTTGCCTTGTTTTTAATTTCTTTAGTTGTCTGGTTGTACAGCATCTCATTGTCCTCCACCCAGACCGCGATCTTTAACTCCTGTTCCTCAGAAATATCTTCCGGTAGGGCGATGTTGATAACGGTACCACCTTCGTTGTCAGGGGTCTTGTTCTTGGATTTCGCCTGGGTAACCACAGGTTTCTTCGCTCTTTTGGGGACAGCACCAATGTCATTGTCCGTAGACTCCTCCCCGTCCCCCGTCACAGTGACGACATTATCAGCAGGGTCGTCTCCAGCAGTTTCCGAATCGTCATATGTTTCAGCTTGTGGTAGGGGGTCCTCCGTCTAGTCAACATCATCCACGTTTACTGCTACCACCTTTCTTTTGTTAATTTTTCTTTTCGGGGGCATCCTGGTTTAATTCGCTGAACAATTATAATATAAACTAATACGAAAAACATCGTTTACTTGGACCGAACTTATAATGACACTGAACAATATTGAAAGCAAATGGCAAATGGCACGCAATAAATCGGGCCTTCTTTATATACTAGTAGTTCGGAGTCAAACGCGCGAGTGACCCATGACTGTTGTGCGACAGTCGTACGACAGTCGTATGACAGTGGCACGACAGTCGTACGACAGTGGCACGACAGTGACACGACAATAACACGCGCATCCCATGACATGAAAACCTGAAAAATAGCCCCAAACAACTCACGATTGTCGCACGACTGTCGCACGACTGTCGCACGACTGTAGCACGACCGACTTGCGACAAACCCACGACAGTACAATTACAATTCTTTTTTTTTCCTGCCGTGTACCCATCGTGGAACCATCGTGGACATGTCGTAGCTGATGTGACCACTCGAAATATTTTTTTTACATTTTGCACGACAGTGCCACGACAACTATTTTATAGATCTTCCAAGACAAAAAATCGTACGATCTGTTGTGACCGGGGCTTAAAGGTATTGCATTAAAATGTTCTTCGTTGACTTATGGTTTAAACTACGTGACTCATTATAAGACATTTGATTGATAGAACGCAATAACTCATCAAATCAAAATCAATAGATTTCTATGTTTCCTCCAAGTAACTAAGACTTCTGAAATAGTACACAGCATTAAACGACATAATTGTTATGCAATTTTGAAATTGTAGCACACAAGGAAATGTATATGTTTTATGTATTGGTTTATGGGGGTTCCAGTTGTGTTTTTTGAAGAAATACACGCATCGTGTAATTTGGTTACTGTTTAGTCCGTTTGCTTTTTTTGTTGTCCAAAATTGGAATTCAATGCGACTGTCATACAATTTTTTAAAATCAGGTTTAATCCATCATTTACTACATAAGGAAATGTCTGTACCAAGTCAGGAATATGACAGTTGCTTTCCATTCGTTAGATATGTTAAAGCTTTTGATTTTGTCATTTTACAAAGGACTTTCCGTTTGGAATTTCACTTGGAGTCCGGATTTATTCTGTTTTTTTTTACTTTGTGGTATTTTGAAACGGTTATTGAATGATTTATGACACGTCATTTTACGGATTTAAGTATATTTTAGGGTGTTTTTATTCCCGAATCCGGTTCCGATTTGATTGGAATTGAACGATCCATAGAAAATCTTTTGTGTGATATTTCTGGTATGGAAACATACACTGCACTAGAACACACCCGCGAAATCGTGGGTATTTAGAGCGTGGTTGAAAGTATGTAAACTAGCTGTTGTAGGATAAATTTTTGTAAAATATTTTATGAGTGGATAATTTCAGGAAAAGTCATAGGTACTTTGGGACAGGACAATGTTTTTGTTTGCCCTCCCCTTTTTTTCCAAAGTCCGTTATTTTTTGTTTTCTGTTAATTTCAATGATTTTCGCTTTTTTCTGTATACTATAATATTAACATACATATACTATAAATAACGTGTATTTGCTATTTACTATCAAATCTAAGTTAAATTACGATTCCACGGCGGTCACTGATATATTATATAAAGAGTCTCTATATAATATAAACTTCGAATTGATAGTAAATAGCAAGTACACTTTATTTATAAGGGGACGAAGTCCCCTATTACAGTAGAAAAATCAATAAAAAAAAAAAAAAAAAAAAAAAAAAATCGGGAAAATTTCCCGAAATTTTCATTGTACTAATGAACTCAAAATCGTTAACTTTTTTATTTTCAGACTTTTTTATTTTCCCGCATTTGCGCAGAAATCTACTTCCTTTTTCCGGTCTCGTTTGCATGAGTCTTTGAGTAAAATATATATTTATCAGTCTAGTAAAATATAGGAAGGAACGCAATACCAATTCCATTTTTAATAATTCCTTGAATGGCTTGATATGAAAAAACGTTACCTGATAGCGTTTCTTTGTTTACATTGAATATGACGTCATAACATAAATAACGTCACAACTAAAATTCCGAACAACAGAACCGAAATCGGAAACGTAAGGGTATTTCCGTTTCTTTTTTGAACAGATTTTGAAGTTAAAATATGTTTGAATTAAAAAAAATTAATTCATACAGACTTCGTCCCCTTTCACAGGTAACGCCTGCCTCATATTAGTATATGTATGATCATAATATACAGAAAAACGCGAAAATAATTTTCTGTCCCCAAGTACTTTAATTATGTGTAATTTAAAACAGACCTAAACGGAAGTCTTGTCTATGACTTAAAAGTCCGTCCGATGACGGAAACAATATTCGGACGCCTTTATTTTCGTTTTCCTCCCAAACTAACCCAAACTGAATAATCATAAGCGAGGATGACAAATGTGACTATGCATGATACCTATAGGACACAGATGCATGATGGTTAATTTATTGTGGATGGAAGAGAAGCGACACACAAAATGAGGTCTTCTCATTTAATAGACTAGTATAGATTCGGTTAGCCAATCAAAATGTAGTAAAAATCACTCTATGCATAATTTCAAAGCAAAAAGGAAAAAAAAACGTAGAGGAGAGGGTATAAATACAGAGAGATCCGCAACCATACTACATATTCTTATTTTTATTCCAATAATAAAAATATCCAGTACTTTGTTTTTGAGCTAGTTGAATACGATCTGAGGTAAGTTAAAAGTTAAAACTGTGTAAAGAATAGTAATTTGATTTAATATTTAAACACGAATTTAACAGCATAAATGTGAAGTAATTATGTAGCTTTTTCTTCAACAGATAATTAATTAATGAACATAGATTTAGGGATTGACAACAAAATTAAAGTTTTGTAGGTTGACCTTCGTCTTTGATACTCTTGTGTCATAATTGTCTTCAACTTTTGAAATATGCAACACATAACCATAGCTATTAACTGAAAATATTTGTAGATATTGTTTTCAATTATATTCAAACAAACATTTAAAAGAATCTAGGATGAATAAAATCATCGGAAATTACCGAGACCTAATAGGTAAATATTCAGTGTCTACTTCGCAAATAAAACAGAATGGACTAGAGTTATAAATTCTAAGTGCTGAAATTGTGTATCTTTTAATTTATTGTACAGTTTTCCCTTTATTTGTCTTCCTGATAATTAGGTTGTTTTGTCATATTACCTTGGCGCGACTCGCTATTTATACATCCCGCCATCGAGTTTTTGACTTTGCGTATTTCTGGTGCAGGTGGGTACTGGGTTGAGCATCGGACCCAAGAGGGTTTTACAGTGTTGTTTCCATTTCGTTTACCCTTGTAATTATTTTATTCCTATTTGTACTTTATCTGTCGAGAATGTGTATTCTATATAAGGTTTGTACTAAGAACTACAACAACTTTTTTGTTGGCGTCTTTGTCAAATATATCAGTACGTTTGTTTGAAATTTGTAGTCAGTTATGTTGTTTGTCTGTGATGTATACTTACACAATTTTGGCTGCTGGATTCCAATTATTGTCATCTAAACCTATTATGTCTATTTGTTCACACAATTTTGCCAATGGTGCGGAATTATAAACTACTGTCATACAAGTGGGAGGTTAAACTAACTATAAAATTAGGTTGATCTCGCCATTTTCTTCAGATAATGTCTGTACTAAGTAAGGAATATGACTGTTGTTTTTCACTCTTTCCGTTAGTTGATTATGTTTGATACTGTCAGTGTTTATGGACTGTGCCTTTTTAATGTGCATTGGAGTTCAGTTTTTACTTATCTATTGGCCCTTCAAATTGAAAATGTTACTGTGAAGTGCCTATGAAATAAAACAAGCTTTATCGTACTTTCTTGTTTATTTGACCTGTTGATACTAATTGTATTGCTTTTTTGTTATTTAATGTTATTCAGGGTTATATCTGGTCTATATACCAGCTTTGATAAGTGTTTGGTATAACTATAAATTTTCACTTCGTACTATGAACATCAAAATTATTTATTTTGTAAAAATATTTCCTTTCTCTATTGGTACTGTACACGTATACCTAACAACAAATTTATTTTCATTTACATGTGTTTAAAAGTTATTGCAAATGGCTGATATTTTTGTTCAAGCATATTGTTTTTCTTTAATTGTTTAACATTTCTTACCGATATAACATGTTACTTTTATTATTCTTCCCTTAGTTTATTTATTTTGTATTTACATTGTGTCATAGGTCAAATTTATTTGTTCAGTGTATGTTCAATGGTGTTAATATGTCCTTTGATTGAGTTAAGCTATTTCAGTTGATATTTTATAGTGTGCCTTTCTATGTTGTGATGTTACACTATTGTTTCAGAAAAAGGGTGAAGGTTTGGTACCATTAAAACGTTTAAACCCGCTGCATTTGTTTGCACCTGTCCTAAGTCAGGAATCTGATGTTCAGTAGTTGTCGTTTGTTGATGTGGTTCATAAGTGTTTCTCGTTTCTCGTTTTTTATATAGATTAGACCGTTGGTTTTCCCGTTTGAATGGTTTAACACTAGTAATTTTTTGGGGCACTTTATAGCTTACTGTTCGGTGTGAGCCAAGGCTCCGTGTTGAAGACCGTACTGTGACCTATAATGGTTTACTTTTATAAATTTTGACTTGGATGGAGAGTTGTCTCATTGGCACTCATATAACATCTTCTTATATCTATTTATATTTATTCAAACCAGTAATGAAAGTTTTGAAGAACAACGCTTTTTTCACAGTTATCTTAAATAAATAATATGTTGTATCTATTATATCTTATTTGTTCATTTTGGAAAAAATGCAAATTATATAATAATTCGTTACAGAAATGTGTTCAAACGCAGCATTTTTCGCCATCTTGACAAAAGATTCATCTGTTGGGGACAACGAAATTATTAAATTTGATAGCGTGAAAACAAATATTGGTGACAGCTATAACTGCAAATCAGGCCGTTTTTGTGCTCCGTTCCCAGGTTGTTACGTGTTCAGCGTTAGCATGGTAACTAACCCCGACAAAATGTGTGAGGCCAATTTTGTAAAGAATGGAGAACTGTGGATGAAAATGTATGCAGGTTGCACAAAATTTTATGGAACCGGAGCTTACACGGTGGTGTTGCAATTAGCAAAGGGAGACGAAGTCTGGATTTCAGTCAACGGGAAATATCATTCCAAAGGAGCGGTTTTAGATGGAGCGCTCTTTTGTTCATTTTCAGGCTTCTTACAGAAGTAAAATCATTTAAATACGATATTTGCAAGAGGAAAACAATCCTAAAATAATGTTTGCAGTGATATATTCATATAAACATATTTCAATACTCTGTCTTTTTTAACATTTACTATATTTTTTTTTATCTATATCTGTAATAGAAAATAAAATCACTTGAACTAGGTGCAAGGCTAACATGTATATGTACAAATGTATGACACATATGATATGTGGGGCATGCGTCATTGAGACATAATGTCTACAACAACACACACACAGACATAAATATGTACATTTAGAAAAAAAGTTTTCAACAAAAAAATGTCTAGCAGTTGATAACTACGAGTCAAGTAGTCATTGATTAATTTAAGCAGCGGCGATCAACTATCTGACATCACCAACATCGAATTCCCAGAGTTGGAATTAATAAAAAAAAACTCGTTCTCGCTATGTCTTAAGACGAAGTATTTGATTTGGGCAGGCATATCAACATTTATATAATTAATCAAAACAAAGCAGAAGGTTATATACTAGTCAACCAAAGAAACGATAGACAAGACTAGTTTGAACTCCATATTATCATAAAATATAATAGATAGCGAAAACGGTTAAATTATCCAATGAAAAACATTCATTTACAAAGCAAATGCAAATGCTTTAAAGAATCTGACCAAATTGGATTTTTTTTTAAGTTAGATAGTATCGAGTTATTTGAACACAGGGGTCAAATTTATTTTTGCGGAAAATATTGACAAAAGTCGGTACTTAATTTCGGAGATGAAAATTATGTATTCAAAAATCTGCAAAGGCATTCAATATTTTAAGCAGACTATGTTTAAGGTTTAAAGTTTTAAGTTCTAATATCGATTTTTTGAATTTTTGGGTGAAAATACGATTTTTTATCAATTCCACAAAAAATATATGCCTTAAATTAATGGTTTTGATAAGAAAATAACACTCTGTAAATATTATTATTTACCTTGGTACAGTTTATCCAATTTCATTATATATGGAAAACACATCGCCTTTATTCGTTTCTTTTGATGACTAGTATAGAAGCATACAACAGGAAATAAATTTGTGACAAAAATATTAAAAGTAGTATCTTTTTAACAGGGTTTGTGTGGTAGCATATATAAATTATATGTCGTTTTTTTTTCTAAATAAAATACAGTATCATATAAAAGGATGTTTTAAAATTCTTAATGAAATTCTTTCACCTCTCTTCTTTGGGCTTATTTATTCCAATCAGTTCCATTAAACATTGGAATGAATTGATAAATTATTGCTTGGCGAATATCCAACGACAAATAGTTCATGTATATTCAAGGGCAAATGTTAACATTAATTATTAAAGTTCTACAATTTAGGTCCACCGAATGAAAAGCAGGAAATTTTCAGTACAAACAAATGGGTAGCATTATAAGCATGTCCCGTACCTAGTTGGGAATATGACAGTTGTTATCAAATAATTCGTATCTATGTATGTTGACGTTTGATTTAAATTGTTGCACTTCAGTGTTCTTGCTGTTTTCCTCTTATAATTGATGTCTTTCCCTCGGTTTTAGTTTGTAACCCGGCTTTGTTTTCTCTCAATCGATTTATTACTTTTGAACAGCGGTATACTACTGTTGCCTTCATTATGCCTTTTAGCGGACCAATGCCATACACATAAAGTGTGACATGGGGTTTTAAAATTGCATGTCCCTGCACCCTCAAAATGTGATTTTTTTAAATTTATCCTTCCAACTGTTTTAATTCGAGAACCAACAATAAGTTTTGCATATAAGGATTTATATATAAATAAACTCATCATAGTTACCAGGATTGAAATTTCGTATTTGCGCCAGACGCGCGTTTCGTCTACAAAAGACTCATCAGTGACGCTCGAATCAAGGAAATTTAGCATTTAGGACCAAAAATTCCTAAAAGCTTTGCCAAATACAGCTAAGGTAATCTATTCCTGAGGTAGAAAAGCCTTTAGTATTTCAAAAATTCAAAGTTTTGTAAACAGTTAATTTATATTTATGACCATATCGATGATAAACGCACGACTTACGTAAAAAGTCATAAGTCTGATATCTTTGATGATTGTTTATACTGTCTGTTGACGGAAGGCTAACTAAGTGTATACAACATAACAAATGTGAATAAGATCTGTAAAAAGGTACTAAAGATTTTAAGTCAAACTTCTTCGATTTAGGAGCTCGGGTTGGTAACTGCTTTTGATAATGCTTTTCCATTGGATCCTTCTAACGGAGTAAAACTTTTGTAGTCGGTTTTCTTGTTTGCATAAAATTTCCCTGTCGATTTTCTTGTTTGAATAGCGTCACGGTACCCAAATTGCACCGAGTACCCAAATTGCACCTATTTAGCACAAGAGTGCACACACTGAAATGTCTCGCCTTCTTTACTAACCATTGATTTTATGTTGATAGTCCTAAATATAAAGCTTTACTACAAGTAACACATAAACTTAACATGATCCAAGAAAATGAGGTCAAGGTCAGAGAAACCAAACGAGAAATGCATGTACACCTTACAATCATTCAATAAACCAAACATAGTTGACCTATTGCTTATAGTTTCTAAGAAACAGTCTTAACTAAGAAAACTTAACATTGACCAATAAACCATGAAAATGAGGTCAAGGTCAGATGAACCATGACAGGCAGACATGTACACCTTACAATCAATTTATGCATTAAATATAGTTGACCTATTGCTTATAGTATCTAAGAAACAAACAGACAGACATATACACCTTACAATCCTTCCATACAACAAATATAGTTGATCTATTGCTTATAGTTGAAGAAAAACAGACCAAAACACAAAAACTTAACACTGAGAAATGAACCGCGAAAATGAGGTCAAGGTCAAATAAAACCTACGAGACTGACATGTACATCATAAAATATTTCCATACACCAAATATAGTTGACCTATTGCATATAGTATTAGAAAAAAAGACCAAAACTCAAAAACTTAACTTTGACCACTGAACCATGAAAATGAGGTCAAGGTCAAGTCTGGAACATTGTCGGTGGTTTTCTTTCACCAAATCTTAAGTTTTGTTAATCTTTTATAAGTGTTTACGACCGATGTTCGATAGTTTCTGTTTTTATCAGTAACTTATAAGATTACGGCCGATTAAAAGGAGACGGTCCAATGTTAAAGACGTTATGTATTGGTGTAATTTTTTACTTTTGGTATCATTGGTTGCTGACCAATCGGCCATCTTTGCAAGTTGTCAAACAAACGTGCGATTGGCTCGGTAATTTCATACAACAATTATCGTTTCAAAATGAAAGTACATGTACATATCTATTTGGTCATACATAGCATTTGCCTTATAGATTACCCAAACAAGGACGAACTTGCAATAATTTTTTCACATCTTTCGACGACCACGGGCCCTAGATGTGACTTTGGAGTTCTAGCAACTACACCAGATTCGGTCCCAAAGAAGATATTTCAGTACGCTAAGTAGACGTAATTCTAGTGATTCAATCATTCTGTTGGGACCTGTGTCATATATATATATACGACTTCGATATATTGTTTGGTGTACGTTATATAAGCCAATTATCAACAATTGTGTCAATAGACTATTTATAAATTAGCTAATAATAATTCTAAAACTCAGAAACCAATTAATCAGATTGAATATATCTATTCCATTCAATACAATTTGATTTTTATTTTTAGAATATAAATCAGTTTAATTTTTTTACATAATAAAACTACTTCTAAAATCAAAAGATCTATATAAAATTTATCCTTCCAACTGTTTTAATTCGAGAACCAACAATAAGTTTTGCATATAAGGATTTATATATAAATAAACTCATCATAGTTACCAGGATTGAAATTTCGTATTTGCGCCAGACGCGCGTTTCGTCTACAAAAGACTCATCAGTGACGCTCGAATCAAAGAAATTTAACATTGAGGACCAAAAATTTCTAAAAGATTTGCCAAATACAGCTAAGGTAATCTATTCCTGAGGAAGAAAAGCCTTTAGTATTTCAAAAATTCAAAGTTTTGTAAACAGTTAATTTATATGTATGACCATATCGATGATAAACGCACGACTTACGTAAAAAGTTATAAGTCTGATATCTTTGATGATTTTTTATACTGTCTGTTGACGGAGGCTAACTAAGTGTATACAACATAACAAATGGGGACAAATGTGAATAAGATCTGTAAAAAGGTACTAGAGATTTAAGGTCAAACTTCTTGGATTTAAGTGCTCGGGTTGGTAACTGCTTTTGATAATGCTTTTCCATTGGATCCTTCTAACGGAGTAAAACTGTTGTAGTCGGTTTTCTTGTTTGCATAAAATTTCCCTGTCGATTTTCTTGTTTGAATAGCGTCACGGTACCCAAATTGCACCGAGTACCCAAATTGCACCTATTTAGCACAAGAGTGCACACACTGAAATGTCTCGCCTTCTTTACTAACCATTGATTTTATGTTGATAGTCCTAAATATAAAGCTTTACTACAAGTAACACATAAACTTAACATGATCCAAGAAAATGAGGTCAAGGTCAGAGAAACCAAACGAGAAATACATGTACACCTTACAATCATTCAATAAACCAAACATAGTTGACCTATTGCTTATAGTTTCTAAGAAACAGTCTTAACTAAGAAAACTTAACATTGACCAATGAACCATGACAATGAGGTAAAGGTCAGATGAACCATGACAGGCAGACATGTACACCTTACAATCAATTTATGCATTAAATATAGTTGACCTATTGCTTATAGTATCTAAGAAACAAACAGACAGACATATACACCTTACAATCCTTCCATACAACAAATATAGTTGATCTATTGCTAATAGTTGAAGAAAAACAGACCTAACACAAAAACTTAACACTGAGAAATGAACCGCGAAAATGAGGTCAAGGTCAAATAAAACCTGCGAGACTGACATGTACATCATAAAATATTTCCATACACCAAATATAGTTGACCTATTGCATATAGTATTAGAAAAAAAGACCAAAACTCAAAAACTTAACTTTGACCACTGAACCATGAAAATGAGGTCAAGGTCAGATGACACCTACCAGTTGGACATGTACACCTTACAATTATTCCATATACCAAATATAGTAGACCTACTGCTTATAGTATCTGATATATGGACTTGACCACGAAACTTAACCTTGTTCACTGATCCATGAAATGAGGTCGAGGTCAAATGAAAATTGTCTGACGGGCATGAGGACCTTGCAAGGTACGCACATACTAAATATAGTTATCCTATTACTTATAATAAGAAAGAAATTAACATTACAAAAAATGTTGACTTCTTTTTCAAGTAGTCACTGAACCATGAAAATGAGGTCAAGGACAATGGACATATGACAGACGGAAACTTCGTAACATAAGGCATCTATATACAAAGTATGAAGCATCCAGGTCTTCTAGCTTCTAAAATATAAAGCTTTTAAGAAGTTAGCTAACGCCGCCACCGCCGCCGCCGCCGCCGGATCACTATCCCTATGTCGAGCTTTCTGCGACAAAAGTCGCAGGCTCGACAAAAATAGGAGATGAAATCTTTTCCTATATATAGTGACTAAACAATTTGTATTTCTATGATTTGAAACTATGTAGGTCTTTCAACATTGGTGAATATATTTAGATATACACAAAAAGTTCACAGTATATGTAAACAGATGAAGTGTTCACTGGAATAAGTAAAATGTACGGCAACGTCACCATGCGACGTCCACAAAAAGTCATCTTTTAAAAATTAGCAAATAAAATGTGTTACAAGCATTCATTCCTTAAAAAATGAAAAGCAAGCATGGACTTTTTTTTAGAACAAATTGTTCTAGATATTTAAAGAAACAGAACAAAAAGATCTGATATTCGACTTTTAAGAATGTGAGTTTAAGCATGAATGCAATTTGGGTACTCCTCATCACAGAATCATTGGTCGTTTGGAGGTCTGTTCAAACTCACTTTTTTATGATTCAATATGGATTCAAAATTGAATTGTTGGAACCAAATAGTAAATAATGATATATCTATAAAATAAACACAGAAAGGAAACGTTTTTTTATAGATCATAAATAAACGTACAATGTAAGTGAAAAAAACCAGTCAAAATTGGTGTAATTTGGGTACCCTCACGTTTGGTATCTAAGAGTTCAATGGTCGTAATATTTTTATTCCAATAACACTTTTACAGCCATAGTCATGCAAACGTATAGGTATTAAATTCTCAAATCAATATAGACATATTATGTTTGGGGAAGTTAAATTCCAATGAAAAGTGGTATATGCATGTCAATTGTTTCCTGTGATGTCATTTATAAGCCTTATAAGTAAGGGATGTCCTTTGAATCTTGTTTTCTGGCTAATTAGATTTCTTAATTTTACAATCATTTTTAGGATAAACATAAAACGTATAGCTTGTAGAATATCTTATTTGTTTCCGGATTCGTTTGTACAAGTCGTTCCTTCCGTTACTATTTGTGTTGTTCTAAAATGAAATATAAGTAGTGAAGTACATTCACAACTATATAGTGTAGAAGAGTATGAATCTTAATAGTAGTTTTAGTGTTTTGGATTTGCTTTTAGTGATTGCTAGCATTGTTTTATCCAATAATGTGTTATTATTTTATTTGTGCTTCAGTTTTTGATATGTATAATACCGTTGTCTTTAATTTATGTTTCTTTGTGTGTCTAATGTTAGCCTACTGATCCAGAAAAAAGGAATAGTTGAAATCTCAACACCTTAGTTTGTTTGTTCGTGTGTCTGTCCCAAGTCTGGAACATCGTCGGTGGTTTTCTTTCATCAAATCTTAAGTTTTTTAATCTTTTATAAGTGTTTACGACCGATGTTCGATAATTTCTGTTCTTATCAGTAACTCATAAGATTACGGCCGATTAAAAGGAGACAGTCCAATGTTAAAGACGTTATGTATTGGTGTAATTCTTTACTTTTGGTATCATTGGTTGCTGACCAATCGGCCATCTTTGCAAGTTGTCAAACAAACGTGCGATTGGCTCGGTAATTTCAAACAAAAATTATCGTTTCAAAATGAAAGTGCATGTACATATCTATTTGGTCATACATAGCATTTGCCTTATAAATTACCCAAACAATGACGAACTTGCAATAATTTTTTCACATCTTTTGACGACCACGGGCCCTAGATGTGAACTTGGAGTTCTAGCAACTACACCAGATTCGGTCCCAAAGGAGATCTTTCAGTACGCTAAGTATACGTAATTCTAGCGATTCAATCATTCTGTTGGGACCTGTGTCATATATATAAACGACTTCGATATATTGTTTGGTGTACATACGTTATATAAGCCAATTATCAACAATTGTGTCAATAGACTATTTATAAATTAGCTAATAATAATTTTAAAACTCAGAAACCAATTAATCAGATTGAATATATCTATTTCATTCAATACAATTTGATTTTTATTTTTAGAATATAAATCAGTTTAATTTTATTACATAATAAAACTACTTCTAAAATCAAAAGATCTATATAAAGATAAAAAATGGCATAACATTTATTTAATTTTAATAACAGTAAGACACGAATAGTCAGCATTAACGGTAACTCCGGCATAAACATACAATTTGTCATTCACTTGAGCCTCCACTACAAGGGAAATAGTATTTGTTGCCATATGAGGCGACGCCGCAGACGCTCCAAAAGCAATGATGTCATCATTTTTCTTCAGGTGGTAAGCACAACTGTTACAACTGGTTCTAAGTTCGGCGGAAATGAAATAGAGACCGGAAGTTTCACAAATGAATTTCCCAGTTGACTGAAAGGATGTAACACCAGCGTTTGATATTCCGACTTTCGAGTGAATGTTCGGGAATTTGACGGTTAAATCTTGAAACGTTTGCTCGACTGTGACACAGGCTGTTATTCCAACTGAAAACATAACAAAAAAAAATTCATTCGATATTAATAATTTATTCTAAATTATCATAAGGCATACATCTACGTTTGAATAGTTTTTCTCAGTCTGCTTTTCTTTCTTTCTTATAGTGCTCAAATATATTCCATAAATCTATTATGTTTTTTTCTTCTTTTTTGTGATTGATTGATTGTTGCTGTTAAACCCCATTTTCAGCACTATTAGTTTTATCGTGTCGGTCAGTTTTAATTGGTCGAGGAGGCCTGAAAGCCCAAAGGGAACCACCGAGCTTCGTTGAGAACATTAGCAAGCATAGTCAATTAAGATTTGAGTTGAACGCACCGGCAATACGAAGTGGTCTAAGTTGTTCATCGGCTTATCACTTGTCGAACACCTGGTCATCTCTCTTATTTCAATTTACACGTTACAATAAAATATAGTAGAAAGTACATATGGACGCATTTATAATTTATAACTATATCAATGTATTCTCTTGCTGAATAATATAATTAATATAATTTTATATCAAAGCCTTCTAGATGTCCGATTGTTTGTGAAAATATGAGTAGTAACGTTGCTGTCGCATTAACGTTCAAGCCAAATTATCAATTTCATCACAAATTAGTCTAAGAAATGCTTGTGATACATCATTAATATATAAGTTAGATAGCCATAAAACCAGGTTCGACCCACCATTTTTTTTTCTTAAAATGTCCTGTACCAAGTCAGGAATATGGCAGTTGTTATCATTGCAAATAGTCCGTTCCTATATATGTTGGCGTTTGTTTTTGTTGCAGATCAGTGTTTCTGTCGTTCCAATGTTTTCCTCTTATGGTAGATGTGTTTCCCTCGGCTTTAGTTTGTTACCAGGATTTGATTTAATCGATTGATGACTATTTAACAGCGGCATATACTACTTCTGCCTTAATTAGATATACAGGCGAATAAAATATATTACAATATCAAGAAATGGGTTGTAATTATCTTTTTTCCCTGTTGATTTAAAAAAAATGATTCAAACTGCAATCGTCCAATTTACATTTACCGTTTTAAGCTATGAGCATTTGAGAAGTTAATCATGACGAGAAAAATTACCTTTCCGGCTGTTTCCAGAAATTCTTGTTTGTAGTGCGGTCATCTGAGAAAATACGCTAGTGAAAGTCACATTTTGTTCATTTCTAAAACTGTCAAGTTGGTTGTTGCTCTGTACAATTTTGCCATCAAGATCAGACAACTTCTGTTTCAATTGTCCCGCCAAAACTTGTAACGTCTGTTCATTTTCACGTCTCAGCTGGTCGATTTGTTGTTGAAGAAATTTCTTTTCCGTTATAAAAGTTTCCAGAGAAATGTATTGCTTGTTTCCATTTGGATCCAATGTATGGTCCGGTTCCAGTAGTAATCCATAGACACTTAGTCTGAAAGTGAGACTCAGACAAAAGACCGCTGTGTGATATTCTAAAAACATTATTCTGTATGCCGTCTTTGAAAATAATTTTAATATTGAAATGGTTTCTTATCTCTCAAAATTTGAAATAGAAATCGTTCATTTATTCGAACGTATATTCAATTTTAACGATTTCCAATATATTTATCACTAGCATGACTAGTGTACAAACAAAATATTATTAAAAGGATTACAAAACGATATATGGAATGTGATTATATATATCTAAATTTAACAGAAATCCTCCCAAGTTGTAATCGTAGGGCAAACATATTGATTTTGGAAGAATCGAAGGATTTGAAGTATCAAGACTTGCATTATAGTTAAGACCAGTGTGGTATAATTAAATGTTGAAATCGAATTTACAAAGTTTTCGCTATCAGTAGTACATGTATTATCAAACTTATAAAACTGAGTGTTGAGAATTTGAATACATGTACTTGCAAAAATCGTACTTCTGTTATTTTTGGGACCGATTTTTTTTAAAGTGGGGCGAGTTTGCGAAAAAGTGAAGCGATTTTGTGTGGGGCAACTTGGCAAAAAAATGTGGCGATTTGACAATTGTGAGTGGTCTTGCTTCCACTAAAATCTAAAACCAGAGTCTCTAATGATAAATTTATAACTAATTTGATCCTGGACTATACTGTATTTATTTTTAGTTGTCACATTCACGGATTCTCTTGCTATAAGTGGTAAAACAAAAGAAATAATATTTAAATGCAACTATCAATATATTATGTAATAAACAAAATCTGGCGAAACACCTATTTAAAAAAAAACTAATTTAAAACTGGTTTCTTCATAATAAAATTTGCTATTTTCATTTTTGATTTTTGATGAGTAAACACTTTTGGCTATATACAGCATGTACAAAAAATGTTTAATTTTCTTTTTATTTCACTTAAAATACATTATATGTCTCTGCTAAAATGCAGAAAAAACTAGCTACTCATCGTCATCGAAATTTCTCCTGAGGAGAAGGGACGACACGAGGGTGCTTATTTTTGTGATTTTTTTTTTTGTCACCTCCCGCTGTTTTTGCCGCTATATCTCCATCCCCACTTCTTATCTCCTAGATACTCCATCCCCACTTTGTTCAAACACTATTTTCAACATCCAAAAATATTGCCATCGCCCGCTTTATACGTTCGTTTCAAAATATTTGAACGAGTTAAATTAAATAGCAATAGAATGTCCTTATGCACACTCGGATTACATTCTCAGATTGTACGTAAATCCAACAGATCGTATTCTGAATATTGGTTTTGGATTATAAAGAACATCAAGAATTTGCAAGAAACAATTGTTTTTATACTTTTTCTTTTGCATTTAGTCTTGCAGCTAAATAAAATGTCATTTTCACAAAACGTTGTTTAAATTTTCTGAAGTCATTTTTTCTCCTCAAATGATTGCATTTTGCTCCTTCTAATGTATTTACATTGTACATCCTTGTTGGCATCAAGCCACTTAAAAATTACTGTCTAATTATTTCTAACTAAATAAAAGTGGTTACCTCTGTAAAGATATGTATTATAAACAGACGAGCCCAAGACTTTGAAAATATTTTGTTCATTGTTCTGTATTTCATCGGTTAAAAAGTTTTCTGCAATTTACATTACGATACCGTGAGTATAGTTTTGTTAAACGGCCTCCTTGAATTTTATGAAATTTTTCCAGATCCTTTTTGAATGATTACGAGATTTTTTTACAATAACTTCTTTATTTTCCAATGGATTTTCTTCAAATTAGAATTTTATTAAAGGTAAGTTTCCACATTTTATTAGAAATAAAATGTTTTAAATAAAAAAAACAAAAAGCCAAAACTCGGACCTGAACGGAGAATTAAAAACCCGAATTTACCTGAAATTCCACCTATTTATATTTTTTCAAACTTCATTTTCTTTTTTATCAAAGAATTTCCTTGAAATCAAGATTTGTTATAGTAAAAATTGAATATTTTATCAAAACGGAAAAAAGAAAATTAATGACAAACATTATTTTGGTGACAAGACTTGGACCTGAACGGATAATTGAAAGACATGAATAAACCTGAAAATACATTCTTGAAGGCCGTACGGTGACCTATATTTGTTAACTTCTATGTCATTTTGGTCTCTTGTGGAGAGCTGTCTCGTTTGGATTAAACCACACCTTATTTTTGATTCAGTCAAGCTGGATCTATCTGATCACTCCGGATTTTGAGATGGTGCAAAATTCTAAGTTGAAGACATATCATGATATTAATTGTGTGCTATTATGACTTTATACACCATGTTTTAAAATCATCAACTGCAACTAAATTTATCAAGCCAGGGGCCTGTAACTCAGTGGTTGTCGTTTGTTGCTGTATATCATATATTTGTTTTTCGTTCATTTGTACATAAAACATAAATCAGGCCGTTTGAATTGTTTTACATTTGTCATTTCGGGGTCTTTGATAGCTGACTATGTGGTATGGGTTTTGCTCATTGTTGAAGACCGTATGGTGACCTATAGATTTTAACTTCTATGTCATTTGGTCTCTTGCATGTGAGAGTTGTCTCAGTGGCAATCATACCATATCTTCTTATTGTTATATTTATATTGTCTGTTTGTGACAAAACTCAGACATGAAAGAAAAAAAATGAAAAGACCTGAATAGACCTGGATAATTAAACATAGCTTATAAAACATTTGCATTATCATTCAAGAAGAGCCAAAATAGACTTGCGATAAAAATATTTAATTTTAATGAATTAGCTTAAAATGAGCGGTTGTAAAAGTTTATATTAAAATTTATAATTGAGCAATGTTTAGGTCTTACTCTTAAAATATGTTTACAAACATTTAAGTGAATTTGTTCTAAAATTTTCAAGTTTTCGTATCCCCAAATCTCACAGCCATATACAAGAATAGGCTCTACCATGGCATCAAAAAGTTTAAGCTGTAAATCTAATGGGATGACTTGATTTCTAATACTTTTGTACAAGCTGTATAATGCTTTTTGTGCTTGCTTAACAATTTTTTTCTTCGCTTCTGTAAAAGTACCATTACATTTGAATATGAGCCCCAGCTATGAGAAGGTATCGACTAATTCTATATTTTTGCCTTGAAATTCAAATTCAAATTTCCGTCGCACTTTGCCTTTGCTAAATACCATACTTTCTGTTGTTGTAACATTTACTTCCAGTTTCCATAATTCGCAGTAATTCTGAAAACTATTTAGTATATTTTGCATACTTTCAGCTGAATCCGCCAAAATGACGGTATCATCAGCGTACAGTATGGCAAAAAGTTTCATAATTGAATCTAACTCATTTTGACATTTTTCTTTAACTGTCTCAAGGGACATCCACCTAAATCAATAAAGAATGTTCTATGTCATTTAAAAAAATGGAAAAGAGAAGGGGAGATAGATTTTCACCCTGTCTAACACCACTGAGTAAAACAGGGAAAATATTCTGACTGTTGGTTGTCGTATTTAACACATGATTTAATATTATTATACATATTAAAAATAACAGTAAAAATTTTCCCTTTTATACCACTGTTCTGTAGTTTTTTCCACAATCCACTTCTCCATACAGTGTCGAAGGCCTTGCGGAAATCATCAAATGTACAAAATAGTTTTTTTTTCCAAAAGACTTACTAGTATACAGTGATATTAAGGCATGCAATACGAATAAATTATCGGTTGTAGAGTGACCTTTTCGAAATCCAGCTTGGTTGTATGAAATTAAGGAAATTTCATTTGCAAAAAAGGTTAACCTAGAATTACTTATTGATGTAAAGACTTTTCCTAGACAGCTTATTAAAGTTATTGCTCTGAAGTTAACAGGATCCATGGTATCTCCTTTGTTTTTAAAAACTGGTCTTATTATACCAATTAATAGTCCAGTGCTCTGGTATTATTTCGGTGTTAAACAATGTTTTAAAATTTTAGCTAATCCAGGTGATTTGTTATTCTTTAATTTTTTGATTGCATCAATTATTTCAGCTTCCGTAATCGCTTCGTTTAAGATTGAATCGTACAAAGCATCATCACAAATCGAGTTAAAATCAATATCAATAGCATCATCAGCTGCATCGGGTTCATATTGATTCAATTTTTTAAAATATTCGTAAAATGTGTCAATAGGAATCTGACTGGAGGGTTCTGTTTAGTTTGACCGGAATATTTTTTAAGAGTCATCCAAAAGGCTTTTGTGTCAGATTTCGAGTGGGATCTTAGCTCAACAGCACATTTTTCTTGATACTTACTAAAATTTTGGTTTAGTGTTTTCTTAATTATAATCTTTAGCAGAAGTGCTTAAAAGTTGTTTGATCTCTACAGATTTATTATGCTTATATGTATTTTTAACCCGACGAAAAGCATTTCGTTTTTCTTTGCACTCTTTATCAAACCAAGGTTTTGCATTTAATTTAGGTGACCTATTAGACCTGATATTTTTTGTACCAATAAAAACGTTAGTGGCACTATTTACTAAGAATTTACAAAAAATTAAGGTTATTAATAAGACTATTTATCTGATCGGCATTAACCTGTGTGTTTTCATTCATTTCATTCAACATACATCTCTGGAGGGAATTGCTCGTTGATACCGAAGTTTGTATTCTTAAGTCGATATGCTTGTTTCAGAACATGTTCCAATTCCTTTCTAGAAACAAATCTGGCAACTATATCGGGCGTGCTTCATTTCTACCATGTCTGCCGAATCTGTGTACAAGCGTAACCATGTATTCTATTCCTAGTTCCCTATAATAAAAGTTTGTAGATTTGCCTCCCAGTCATCAGATTGATGATAAGTTAGACCGTTGAATACCAAGTTAAATACATGGTTTATGTGCAAATGATACTTTTATTTTCAATACATAAATATAACAGTTTAAAACCTGTTTTATAGATGTTTATATAAATACAATTTAAAGAAGTTAATTAAAATTGAGAATGGAAATGAGGAATGTGTCAAAGAGACAACAACTCGACCATAGAACAGACAACAGCAGAAGGTCACCAACAGGTCTTCAATGCAGCGAGAAATTCCCGCACCCGGAGGCGTCCTTCAGCTGGCCCCTAAACAAATATATATACTAGTTCAGTGATAATGAACGCCATACTAAACTCCAAATTGTACACAAGAAACTAAAATTAAAAATAATACAAGACTGACAAAGGCTAGAGGCTCCTGACTTGGGACAGGCGCAAAAATGCGGCGGGGTTAGACATGTTTATGAGATCTCAACCCTCCCCCTATACCTCTAGCCAATGTAGAAAAGTAAACGCATAACAATACGCACATTAAAATTCAGTTCAAGAGAAGTCCGAGTCTGATGTCAGAAGATGTAACCAAAGAAAATAAACAAAATGACAATAATACATAAATAACAACAGACTACTAGCAGTTAACTGACATGCCAGCTCCAGACTTCAATTAAACTGATTGAAAGATTATGTCTTCATCATATGAATGTCAGGCACAATCCTTCCCGTTAGGGGTTTAGTATCATACCATCATAACATATATGAGAAGAACATAACCCGTGTCATGCCAACATTAGTTTGAATAATTTTCCACGGACAATCCTGTTTTCCCTTCAGGTCCAGGTTTCAACATGAACATGGTTATTATTATTCAAAAAATTTCCTGTATATAAATGTAATCAGTCTTTCTCTTTAATATAATTTAATTTAGAATAAAATCAATGGAAAAATAAAAAAAGTTATGTCTGTTCAAATACATCTACTCCGGCGTATTTATCAGGTCCATTCAGGTCTTTTTATTTCCCCGTTAATGTCCGATTTTTAGAACTAAACAAATATTCTTTATAAAATTCTTTATCATTTCAATAAAATATTATACATTTTTATTACAAATTTCAAATTTCAAGAAGATTGATTGAAAACTAAAACAGTTATAGAACTTGAATGAATTTGACCGCAGATTTTCTGGTCAATTCAGGTAATTTGATTTCTCGTTCAGGTCCGAGTTTTGACACCTCAAAAATATTTTTCAAAATTTCTTTTTAAATATTATTAATATATTGAATTTTTCGTTTCACAAAATCTAAAATTGAAAGAAATCCATTTAAAAATAAAACAGTTATTGAAGTTTGAATAAGTCTGATCGTAGAATTTCAGGTCCGTTCAGGTCTTTTCATTTCTCCGTTCAGGTCCGAATTTTGGCATCAACAATTTGTTTTTTATTTAAAACATTTTAACATTTAATATCATGTGGATCTTTACCTTTAATAAAATTCTAACTTGAAGAAAATCCTTTGAAAAATAAAAAAAGTAATTGTAATTTGAATAAATCTAGTAGTATATCTTCAGGTCTATTCAGGTCTTTTCAGGTTCCACATTCAGGTCTTTAGTGTAACCCTTGGACACCCCCATGAGGGGCCTCAATAATCTATTATATATACGTATTTTTAATTCTTGCTGCTTATCTTTGAACAAATTGTGAGTTTTCGAAATTATGATATATTTTTATCAATATCCGTCAATGAGCCAAGGATTTGTATATTTGTATACAAATCCTTTCAGGAATGAACGAAAAATTTTATAACTCTTGAAATTATGGCGGGAATTTGAATTACCTCTCATGGAAATATGCTCTCCTATGTTGAAGGAAGTTTATTTGACCAGAAAATTTCACACTGTCATACCGGTAGAAATCTTGAAAAATGGTAAATTTTGAGCGAAACTTTCTACGTTTAATCCTATTAATATTAAGTTATCACATAAGGGAATGTAAGCCCTGTACACGCATTAGTGCATCTGTTCAGATTAAGAAGCACGTAAAGCTACAACAATGGTACAATGTTGTATGGTTTGATCTTTTTGTTTGTCATGTGCATATTTTTTTATGACATGATTGTCGAATTATACTCAGTCATAGTAGAAGTAGTGGTATTTACTCTTTTTAAAAATGAAAACAACCGTGTTATTCACCTTGTTTTTTCTTTTTGATTTTTCTGTATCAGAAATCAGTTATTCATGTTTTCAATTGCCTTTCTTTCTCAGGCTGTTGTTTTCTATCCATGGCGAATTAATGAAATAAAAGTCCATATTTTTTTATATTTTCTTGAAGCTTATATTTCAAACTTTCCAATGAACCAAATTTTGCTTACCAGACATTCATTTTGAAGAAGATATTTAACTTTATATTTTGATTTTGAGCTGATTTCAACAAAATTTCTAACTTAATAGGCTACTGTC
Organism: Mytilus californianus; assembly: GCF_021869535.1. Classification (NCBI taxonomy): domain Eukaryota; kingdom Metazoa; phylum Mollusca; class Bivalvia; order Mytilida; family Mytilidae; genus Mytilus; species Mytilus californianus. The sequence continues at coordinate 17,706,085 of NW_026262626.1, forward strand.
CTGGCAGATTTTTTTACCTTTAAAAGACAAAATAAATATTGAATTATAGATTTTTGGAATGATTATTCCTTAAAATTTATCATCGCACAAAAATATTATGCCAGACAGTTGTTTTGGAGAAATTATTTCAATTATAAGTAAATTTTTCTCGGCAATTTCAGCCATTTTTTTCTTAAAATTTAACTGTCCTGGCAGATTTTTTTTAACTTATTAATTTTTTATTTTAATTTTTTTTACAAATAATGCAAGTATATACCCTGTTCTTTATTCTACAATTTAAATTTTAACAATATGTTAATTAAAACAAAAGTTACAGATGAAAACGTATCGAAAATAACTGTCCTGGTTTTATCTGTCCTGTTAATAGACCTTCCCCGAATAATCTTCAATAATTGAAGGATTGTTAGAAAAAGAAGAAGAAGAAGATCTTCTATCACTATATCGTAATATATAGCATGTATAGGGAAAGAAGTTCAGGGGTTCAAATTAGCGGTGGTCCGAGGTCTGCGACCTTCCACTATTGCAATCAGACTTTCGTTTTGGTTACTTGCTCACCCGACAGACCTTCAATTTGAAAGAAAATAAAAATTAACTTTACCAACCTTTTTAACCAAAATTTCCAAACGAATTCAATATTTATTTTCATATTTATTATTCATGACATCAATGTTCATTTTGCAGTCAGGGGTACTACTTAAACAAGTGATTTCATTATCACCTATTTCAGTGATTTGATAAATTCAGTTGTCACCTATTTAAGTGATTTTGGTGTTTCCTTTGATCTTCAAATGCTAATTTCATTGATTTTCCATATTTTGACAAACTTTTCTATAATTTTCCTACATAGAACTAATTATCACTTTCTTTTGTATATCAATTTTACCAGTGGGCTTGGACAGTAAGTTAGCACGTTTAGTGAGCTAAAGCTTTTAAAAGTACCCTTGGGAATTTTTCTATAATAAAATATTCATTAACTACTCTTACTATCAGACAAAGGTCAACAATATTAGGTAACCTGATTGGTTTTCTTTAGAGCTATACTGATCTACTTCAAGGTTATGTCCTGATCTACAAATTATTCCAGTTTTTGCATATTTTAGATAAACTGTAAAAACTGACGGGCTAATCAAGCAAAAGACAATGTCTGCATGTACATGGTTGTTTTTTCAATGGAATTCTTGTCTTTTTACCAATAAAAAAGGCAAGCATGTGGGAAAAATATCAAGAAAATGTTATAAACACTTGTTGAAGTGATTACATTTTAACTTCTCAAATGACTTGTTTTAGTGATTTTAAAAAGTCTGTGTCTATTTTTGTGAAAATTTTTAATATTTCACAGCCAAAATCACTTGAAGAAGTGATTCTGAAATCACTTGTTTAAGTAGTACCCCTGACTGTTTTGTTCAACCGCTAGCTTTATACCGAAAATCTCCAACAAGTAATGTGTAAGTCCGAGTAAAATCGTATCTGACTGACAAACCTCAAAAACAACATTGAAAAACAATGGATGCCATAAACTGGAAATGAAGACAATTACAATACTGGATCAGATTCTGGGGGCAGATAAGGGTAATTCCTGGTTTGCCGATCATATACAATAAGAAAATAATAATTCCAGGCAGGTGACAAAATACATCTTTGATGATGAAATATAAACACTACTATTGAAAACCAAAAGATATACGGAAAAAGAAAAAACAGGAATTATTTTATACAGAAACTCAAAATTACTTTTAGTTCACAAATGTTCATGTCAAAATCATTTTGATTATTAGCATGATTAGTAATGTATTTCTTTTCTTTGTAGTTTCGTAATCAGTATGACAATGATGTTACAGTCTGGAGTCCACAGGTAATATTTTTAGGCCAACCTTAAAAATTCTGTGTTTGATATTGCTTACCCATGACTTATATATGGGTTTGATAGGTACATAGGAATTTTTCTTTAGCGAACAACATACATGACATAAGTTACATGTTTTAGACAAGAAAACAACGGTTAAACATTTTAAACATGTTAAAGCAGGAAAAAATCTAAAAAAAATAATTGAAACATTTTGTGAAATGATTTGTGCCATAATTTTTTTTAGGGTAAGCTGCTTTTTAGGTGGGTAGGAAGACAGTATCAAACAATTTGAATTTTAATGTTAGCCTAAGTATCTATCTGACACTGATATACATGTACAGTAAATATAAACCAGTGTTCCCGCCTGCCCTAAATAGAAGGTGCCCTTACCCCCGCCCTTCTGCCCTCTAAAGTAAAAGAATGCACCCCTCTGCCTTTTCAAAAAAGATCAAATTTCCAAATTTTATGCCTACCGGCGTTTCCGGTAAAATTGTTACCTGATTGTGTAACACTAATTAACTGACATTGGGATTAAGTTAAATACCTAATACTTTGGCAGTTTTATCACCTTTGTTAATGATTGTTTACTGCTAATTAGTGGATTTAAGATAATTGAACAAATACTAGATATTTAATACAGAATGAAATGTCCACATGTTGTCCATTTGTAATGTTTATGTACAGCATGTACACCTGAAAAAATTTATTTCAGTAGGCATAACATAAAAAATAAAATCTTAAACAATTTTAAAGGCATACATAGTTTTGACTTAAATTGGTAAAAAATATTTTGTTTCATAAGCATGAGTATGAATTTAAGAAGAATCAGAGAAATTTGTACTTTGAACATAACAAGATTCACTTCCTGTTTTACTTCTTGTATTTTATAATCCTCCTGACATAAGAGCACTCAACAAATTTATTTTTAACAATGATGGAGAAAAAAGTAACTGTTTATACCTTCTGCAATATATTATTGCATCAATATAATATGATCATCTCCTGTCTCACCTGTTATATTTATAAAACTCCTTACTGAGGAGCACTTTGGTGTGCACTTAAAATTACTTTTTGTGACAATTCAAATGATAATCATGATAATAAATAACTCTCAATAACATATATACTATATGTTTGAACAAGTAATTAAATATAGATAATTTAATTACATTAAACATTCAATTTTGCATGTATAACTCCATCTTTCAAAACTGCTTGTTTATTTTGGTATAAGTTATAAAACATTGAAATTTCTGAAGACTATTTTCCTTACCAAATGTACAAGTTTGTTTAGATTAACATCAAAATGATATGCTTTGCTTCATGGTATGATAATTTGATAAAAAAACCCTTACTGGAACCAACATCAAGAACACATAAATTTTTGAATATGGTTTAAATACAACTAATGTTCTCCAGCTTAGCCTAGCAATATTCAAGGTAATTTATACACTGTCAAACATTGCCCTTAAAATCTGGGTTATAACGCTAAAGTGCCCTTTCAGACAACTAGCACCCTTATGCCCTGAGATTCAAGCTGGAACACTGTAAACTATGGCTGATACAGTTTAAAATCCCCATGATCACTGAGGGTGGTTTTGAGTGATTCCAAGCAAATAAACTCTAATTTTCAAGTCTTTTGTTGCTATTTATACTGAATAGGCAGCTCTATGTACAATATGAATCACTTAAAATCACAAGCATTCGTGCTGACGAATCACCAGCAAGAGATTTACAAAATCAGAACAATGTTCCTACATATACTAGTAATATTAATTGGCATTCAATAAGCAAAATTTATACAACACTGTTACAACAGGGCTCATGCTAGCAGACGTCTGGGGCGATAAAGTCACTTTCCTGTCCCTCACTTAGCTTTGCCCAAAGGTCAAAAGCGATATGATTTACTGTATAGTTTTAAGCTATGGTAGACCCAATTTTGATATGTTTGACAAAGTGTTAAACAATGCAAAAGAGACAACAAACAGTTATGGTAGAAAACAATCAAAACAACCTTTGTACATGTTACAGACCTCTGGCTTGGGACAAGAACATAAAGAGACTGAGTGTCATGGCAAGGTTGAACTTTTTTTTTTTGTAAATATAAATAAGAAGATGTGGTATGAGTGCCAATGAGACAACTATCCATCCAAGTCACAATGTGTAAAAAGTTACAAATATAGGTCAAAGTACGACCTTCAACAAGAGCCTTGGCTCACACTGAGCTACAAAGTGCCCCAAAAAGGCTAATGTAAAACAATTCAAACAGGAAAACCGAAGGTCTAATCTATGTAATAAAACAAGAAACGAGAAACACTTACGAACCACACCAACAAACAACAACCACTGAACAACAGGCATTTTTGTCCAATATACAAGTACTTACAAATTCTGAGGAAAAATTTTGAGAAGGGCAGGTAGAAATAACAAAATCCAACAGAGCTACTTTCATAACTGTGGATTCATTATTGTTCATGTGATACCTATTTTTTCGTGGATTCTGTTGTTAAAGGGGAACTATAAATTGAAATGTCCAAGAAAGTACAAATTTTCTATAGTTTCTATGCTGACTTGACAAAACTGTGAAATCAAATATCCACAAAAAACAATTTTTCCTCAATCCACAAAAATTGGTACCAAAATAAATGAATCCACAGAATTGATAATGTTTATAACAAACATGACAATCATGTATAACAATTTTAGTTAAATGGGAATATAGATTTTCTGTCTGAATATACAGTCAGAGATATAACTCTAAAGGGTTATTACAGAAAATAACTTGCATGTGTTATTACAGACACTTTCATGAGTTGTCTACTCTTTATTCCTTAAATTTTCTAAATCTGCAATAACATATGTTTGTTATTTGTAAAATAAATCAAACATATTTTTATTTATAATGGGCTCTAGGGAACTCTTGAGACTTTGCGCAGAAACTAAATGCATAGCCTTGATAATTAATTTTTTAATTAAATTAATACATTTTTGATTAACCATGGTAAATCAATGAGACAAGGCTTTTAAGGGATAAACTTAGCTGTAATAACATAGCTTAGTTATTAAAGGAATGTAACTTATTATATGAGACACTTGGGAATTACTGGGAAGCTTGCGCAGAACCTCATTACAAGCTCTGGTCATTATTTCTTACAATAAATCAAAATACATTGTAATTAAACATGATGTATGTCTGAGAGAATGCTTTGGAGTGATATAGAGAAGCTGTGATAACACCCTTTAGTTATTACAGGCATATTTTTTCTGTAATAACATACAGGTGTACTATGCAAAATTGGCAAACTATGAACTGTTGTATCTTTCTATAGTTAAGTATACATAAAGACAAAAGTAATATCAAGAGAACTTGTATGCATTTTAACTAAGCTAGTGATGTATATTGTCCCTTTGAAACATGTAACATACATATGTTATCACAGTTCTTTGATTTTTTAGTCCACAATAACAAATGTATGTTATTTTTCTGTAATAACCCTTTAGAGTTATATCCCTGACTGATATATATATACATGTACATGTACATGTAGATATAAAAATGATTTTATGAAAAAATTGTATTTTAGGGCAGAATTCACCAACTTGAATATGCTATGGAAGCAGTGAAACAAGGATCTGCGGCTGTAGGCATCAAATCCAAAACACATGCCATATTGGTAGCATTAAAGGTAGAGTATAAAACACATGCCATATTGGTAGCATTAAGGTAGAGTATTTAACACATGCCTTACTCATAGCACTAAAGTTGGAGTATACATACAAAAGACATGCCATATTGCTAGCGTTAAAGGTAGGTTACATAACACACGCCATATTCCAAGTATTTAAATATTTCAAAAATTTCATAAAGGGGATTCCATCTTCTGGATTAAAAATCATTTTCAAAACTGGTGAGTCTAAAATGCATCAAGATAGACGAATGCTGTAGCAGCTGAGACTACATGTAATTATTTATAGTAAAAGTTTAAAAATTATTTAAATTTGATGTCATTTTCTTGCACTATTTTTTCATGAAGACTGAAATAAAAAATTATTTAGCAATTAAATTTCTTCTTCCCACTGTTAGCCATTGACTTGTCCTTGCTAAAAAATGACAAGTCCATAGAATCTGTACAAACAAATCTGTAAATTCTGAATAGTACTGTCAATGGTTGTGTAGAAAATGCATTACAAAATATAAGCATGATTTACAGTTTAAGGTATTGTTGGAAAAAAAATGCTGCACCTGTAGAAGGATAGTTACTTCATAAAAATCATCTCCTTGTTGAGGCATTAAAATTACTACATGTATATATTACAGCAATATTATTTTAAAATTGTGACAGTAAATTTATTTTGTATAGTTATTCTTCATGTTCATTTTAAAGGAAGTTCAAGTAAATCTGAAAAGCCCTGAACAAACTGATAAATACAATAATATTTAAACATAGCCATGATAGCTAGAGTATGGTACATGTTAAATGATCAGCTAATATTAAAGACTTAATTATATGAACATATACTGTAATCGTGCTTGTATAGTTCGCACTGGTACATTGTCCGCACCCCCTTCTCCCCAAGAAATTTCAGGTAAAAAAACTTTTTGTAACTGTTAAAAACTGTCTAATGAAACTCCTGTAATTTCAAATTGTGTGTGGTTGTTTACTGTATTTTCATGGAAAAACCTGTTTTCCATCATCATGATCATCAAACAGAAGTTGAAACTGCTTGTAAATGATTCTAGAACACTTCATGATTGTTTAAATAAGTCAAAATCACACAAAAACAATTAAGAAACTTGTGTACAATGTTTAAAGCGGAAGTTTGAATAGAACGTGTAAAAGAACATTGAGAGTTGAAATCCGTACTTAATAGATATCACTATAATACTACTTTGAAAGTAAAACAGTTCCATCCTTGTGTAAAACAATGTTTAATATATCTATTACATTAATCATGTTAATGTTTAAAGGGTCTTAAGCTAATACAAAACATATTCGTCAATATGAAACCCAAAAACGGAACGAATGATAACCGATTATGTTTTGTAGTTTATACATTGTAAGTTGGTTTACGGTTGACTTTTATAACTTTTTAGTTCCCTTTCATTCAAGCAGTTTCCAGTTTATTTTAAGAAATGCAGTGAAAAGAAACAAGAAATTTTATGAATTTGTAATGAAGCATTTAGTTTTCATACGGCTGCAAACATTTTTTTGGGTTCGTATAATGCTATGATGTCGTCGTCTGCATCGTCGTCCGAAGACACATTTGGTTTCCGGACATTAACTTTAGTTTAAGTGAATGGATCTCTATGAATTTTTTTAAGAAGGTTCAATACCACAAAAGGAAGGTTGGGATTGATTTTGGGGAAGATGGTCCCAACCGTTTAGGAAACAGGGGCCCAAAATAAGCATTTTTCTAGTTTCAGGATAATAACTTATGTATAAGTATTTCGATTGCTCTGAAATTGTACCACAATGATAAATACCACAAGTAGAAGGTTGGGATTCATTTTGGGGGTTATGGGGCCAACAGTTTAGGAATTAAGGGCCAAAAACAAGCATTTTTGTAGTTTCTGAACAATAACTTGTGTGTAAGTTAGTCACTGTAAGTGTATGGATCTCTCTGACATTGTACGATAATTATAAGGTTCCATATCACAAAGGGAAGGCTGGGATTGAGTTTGGGGGTAATTGCCCAAACATGCAGGAATTAGGGTAAAAAAGGGGCAAAAAACAAGCATTTTTAGCTCACCTGGCCCAAAGGGCCAAGTGAGCTTTTCTCATCACTTGGCGTCCGTCGTCGTTGGCTTTTTACAAAAATCTTTTCCTCTAAAACCACTGGGCCAAATTTAACCAAACTTGGCCACAATCATCATTAGGGTATCTGGTTTAAAAAATGTGTCCGATGACCCCGCCAACCAACCAAGATGGCCGCCATGGCTAAAAATATAACATAGGGGTAAACTGTAGATTTTGGCTTATATCTCTGAAACCAAAGCATTTAGAGTAAATCTGACATGGGGTAAAACTGATTATCAGGTCAAGATCTATCTGCCCTGAAATTTTCAGACAAATCTGACAACCTGTTGTTGGGTTGCTGCCCCTGAATTGGTAATTTTAATGAAATTTTGCAGTTTTTATACGACCGCAAAAAAATTTTGTGGTCGTATATTGGTATGACGTTGGCGTCGTCGTCGTCGTCGTCCGTCGTCGTCCGAATACACATTGGTTTTCGCACTCTAACTTTAGTATAAGTGAATGGATCTTTTTGAAATTTGACCATAAGGTTAAATACCACAAAAGGAAGGTTGGGATTGATTTTGGGGGTTATGGTACCAACAGTTAAGGAATTAGGGGCCAAAAAGGGGCCAAAAATAAGCATTTTTATAGTTTCCAGACAATAACTGTGGAACAGTGTATGAATCTCTCTGAAATTATACTACAAGTTTCCATACCACAAAGGGATGGTTAGGATTTGCTTTGGGGGTTATGGCTCAAACCGTTTAGGAATTAGGGGCAAAAAAGGGGGAAAAACAAGTTGTCCTGGTTAATGGACAAATACTTTAGTACAAAACATAATTTAAAGCAGTGTAAGGGAGATAAATCAAATACATCATTGAAATTATCTCCCTTACACTGCTTTTAAATTATGTATAAAGTAATGGTTAATGAACAATAAAGATAATTTAAAGCAGTGTAAGGGAGGTAATCCAAATACAACGTTTTGGTTGCTTCCCTTACACTGCTTTTAAATTATGTTTAAAGAAATGCATATTTAAGAAGGGAGACCAGTAAAAATATCTGCAAATGTTGCATCTTTTTTTTTTACAAAAAAATCCATATGAAGGTCCAAAGGGTCCAAAATTAAACTTTGTTTGATTTTAGCAAAAATTGAATATATGAGGTTCTTTGATATGCTGAATCTAAACATGTATGTAGATTTTTGATTTTTGGCCCAGTTTTCAAGTTGGTCCAAATTGGGGTCCAAAATTAAACTTTGTTTGATTTCAACAAAAATTGAATATATGGGGTTCTTTGATATGCTGAATCTAACCATGTATTTAGATTTTTTATTTGTGGACCCCGTTATCAAATTGGTTCATATTGAGGTCAAAAGGGTCCAAAATTAAACTTTGTTTGATTTCATCTAAAATTGAATTATTGGGGTTCTTTGATATGCCAAATCTAACCATGTATTTAGATTTTTAATTTTGGGTCCTGTTTTTTAAATTGGTCTACATTAAGGTCCAAAGGGTCCAAAATTAAACTTAGTTTGATTTAACAAAAATTGAATTCTTGGGGTTCTTTGATATGCTGAATCTAAACATGTGTTTAGATTTTTGATTATGGGCCCAGTTTTCAAGTTGGTCCAAGATAGGGTCCAGTATTTAAACTTTGTTTGATTTCAACAAAAATTGAATATATGGGGTTCTTTGATATGCTGAATCTGAACATGTATTTAGATTTTTGATTATGGGCCCAGTTTTCAAGTTGGTCCAAATTGGGGTCCAAAATTAAACTTTGTTTGATTTCAACAAAAATTGAATATATGAGGTTCATTGATATGCTGAATCTAACCATGTATTTAGATTTTTTATTTGTAGGCCCTGCTATCAAATTGGTTCATATTGAGGTCAAAAGGGTCCAAAATTAAACTTTGTTTGATTTCATCAGAAATTGAATTATTGGGGTTCTTTGATATGCCAAATCTAACCGTGTTTTTAGATTTTTAATTTGGGTCCCGTTTTTTAAATTGGTCTTCATTGAGGTCCAAAGGGTCCAAAATTAAACTTAGTTTGATTTTAACAAAAATTGAATTCTTGGGGTTCTTTGATATGCTGAATCTTAACATGTGTTTAGATTTTTTATTATGGGCCAGTTTTCAAGTTGGTCCAAGTTGGGGTCCAAAATTAAACTTTTTTTTAATTTCAACAAAAATTGAATATATGGGGTTCTTTGATATGCTGAATCTAACCATGAATTTAGATTTTTTATTTGTGGGCCCCGCTATCAAATTGGTTCATATTGAGGTCAAAAGGGTCCAAAATTAAACTTTGTTTGATTTCATCAAAAATTGAATTATTGGGGTTCTTTGATATTCCAAATCTAACTGTGTATATAGATTTTTAATTTTAAGTCCCGTTTTTTAAATTGGTCTACATTAAGGTCCAAAGGGTCCAAAATTAAACTTAGTTTGATTTTAGCAAAAATTGAATTCTTGGGGTTCTTTGATATGCTGAATCTAAACATGTGTTTAGATTTTTGATTATGGGCCCAGTTTTCAAGTTTGTCCAAGTTGGGGTCCAAAATTAAACTTTGTTTGATTTTAACAAAAATTGAATATATGGGGTTCTTTGATATGCTGAATCTAACCATGTATTTTGATTTTGGACATTGGACCATAATAGGTAAATTAAAAAAAAATCAAGTTCTTAGACCACATTCTTTCTGTGTCAGAAACCTATGCTGTGTCAAATATTTAATAACAATCCAAATTCAGAGCTGTATCAAGCTTGAATGTTGTGTCCATACTTGCCCCAACTGTTCAGGGTTCGACCTCTGCGGTCGTATCAAGCTGCGCCCCAGCGAAGCATTTTATTGGTTATTATCTTGAATATTATTATAGATAGAGATAAACTGTAAACAGCAATAATGTTTAGCAAAGTAAGATCTACAAATAAATTGTCATGACCAAAATTTTTAGTCGACCCCTTTAGGAGTTATTGCCCTTAATAGTCAATTTTTAACAATTTTTTGTAAATTTATGTAATCTTTTAAATCTTGTACAAAAATCTTCTTCTCTGAAACTTCTAAATTTAACCATACTTGGCCATAATCATTATTAGGGTATCTAGTTTAAAAAATTTGTCCGATGACCCCGCCTTCCAACCATCATGGCTGACTTGGTTAAAAATAGAACATCAGGGTAAAATGCAGTTTTTTGTTTATATCTCAGAAACTAAAGTATTTAGAGCAAATCTGACAGGTGGCAAAAATGTTCATCAGATTTAGATTTATCTGCCCTGAAATTTTCAGACGAATCTGACAACCCCTTGTTGGGTTGCTGCCCCTGAGTTAGTAATTTTACAAAAATTTTGCAGTTTTTATACGACCGCAAAAAAATTTTTGTGGTCGTATATTGGTATGACGTTGGCGTCGTCGTCGTCGTCGTCCGAAGAGGCATTAGTTTTCGCACTCTAACTTTAGTTAAAGTGAATGGATCTCTATGAAATTTTACCATAAGGTTCAATACCACAAAAGGAAGGTGGGGATTGATTTTGGGGGTTATGGTACCAACAGTTAAGGAATTAGGGGCCAAAAAGGGGCCAAAAATAAGCATTTTCTAGTTTCCAGACAATAACTGTGGAACGGTGTATGGATCTCTCTGAAATTATACTACAAGTTTCCATACCACAAAGGGATGGTTAGGATTTGGTTTGGGGGGTTATTGCTCAAACCGTTTAAGAATTAGGGGCAAAAAAGGGGGAAAAACAAGGTTGTCCTCATTAATGGACAAATACTTTAGTACAAAACATAATTTAAAGCAGTGTAAGGGAGATAAATCAAATACATCATTGAAATTATCTCCCTTACACTGCTTTTAAATTATGTATAAAGTAATGGTTAATGAACAATTAAGATAATTTAAAACAGTGTAAGGGAGGTAATCCAAATACAACGTTTTGGTTACTTCCCTTACACTGCTTTTAAATTATGTTAAAAGAAATGCATATTTATAAAGGAAGACCAGTATGGCGCATTAGATTTGTAAAATCTGTGACCACATTTATTTATTTGTTATGCCGAATTTAACCGTGTATTTAGATTTTTAATTTTGGGTCCAGTTTTCAAATTGGTCTACATTAAGGTCCAAAGGGTCCAAAATTAAACTTTGTTTGATTTTAACAAGAATTGAATATATGGGGTTCTTTGATATGCTGAATCTAAACATGTATTTAGATTTTTGATTTTTGGCCCAGTTTTCAAGTTGGTCCAAATTGGGGTCCAAAATTAAACTTTGTTTGATTTCATCAAAAATTGAATTATTGGGGTTCTTTGATATGCCAAATCTCACCATGTATTTAGATTTTTAATTTTGGGTCCTGTTTTTTAAATTGGTCTACATTAAGGTCCAAAGGGTCCAAAATTAAACTTAGTTTGATTTTAACAAAAATTGAATTCTTGGGGTTCTTTGATATGCTGAATCTAAACATGTGTTTAGATTTTTGATTATGGGCCCAGTTTTCAAGTTGGTCCAAGTTGGGGTCCAAAATTAAACTTTGTTTGATTTCAACAAACATTGAATATATGGGGTTCTTTGATATGCTGAATCTAAACATGTATTTAGATTTTAGATTTTTGGCCCAGTTTTCAAGTTGGTCCAAATTGGGGTCCAAAATTAAACTTTGTTTGATTTCAACAAAAATTTAATATATGGGGTTCTTTGATATGCTGAATCTTACCATGTATTTAGATTTTTATTTGTGGGCCCGCTATCAAATTGGTTCATATTGAGGTCAAAAGGGTCCCAAATTAAACTTAGTTTGATTTCATCAAAAATTGAATTATTGGGGTTCTTTGATATGCAAAATCTAACCGTGTTTTTAGATTTTTAATTTTGGGTCCAGATTTTTAAATTGGTTTACATTAAGGTCCAAAGGGTCCAAAATTAAACTTAGTTTGATTTTAACAAAAATTGAATTCTTGGGGTACTTTGATATGCTGAATCTAAACATGTGTTTAGATTTTTATACGACCGCAAAAAAATTTTGTGGTCGTATATTGGTATGACGTTGGCGTCGTCGTCATCGTCCTAAGACACATTGGTTTTCGCACTCTAACTTTAGTTTAAGTGAATGGATCTCTTTGAAATTTTACCATAAGGTTAAATACCACAAAAGGAAGGTTGTGATTGATTTTGGGGGTTATGGTACCAACAGTTAAGGAATTAGGGGCCAAAAATAAGCATTTTCTAGTTTCCAGACAATAACTGTGGAACGGTGTATGGATCTCTCTGAAATTATACTACAAGTTTCCATACCACAAAGGGATGGTTAGGATTTGCTTTGGGGGGTTATGGCTCAAACTGTTTAGGAATTAGGGGCAAAAAAGGGGGAAAAACAAGGTTGTCCTGGTTAATGGACAAATACTTTAGTACAAAACATAATTTAAAGCAGTGTAAGGGAGATAAATCAAATACATCATTGAAATTATCTCCCTTACACTGCTTTTAAATTATGTATAAAGTAATGGTTAATGAACAATAAAGATAATTTAAAACAGTGTAAGGGAGGTAATCCAAATACAATGTTTTGGTTACTTCCCTTACACTGCTTTTAAATTATGTTTAAAGAAATGCATATTTATAAAGGAAGACCAGTAAAAATATCTGCAAATGTTGCATCTTTTTTTTTTTACAAAAAAATCCATATGAAAGATTTGACACTATATTTTTAATTCTATTATAAAATAGATTAAGTTAGCACTATGGTAAATTTAAATGGGTAATTATGGTTGCCAACTCCATTGGAAAGTTGAAATGAGATTATGACCATATCTTGAGGGAAAGAATTTTTTGGGGGATAAAAAGAAATTGTGGGGGGTCAATTTTTTCTCATTTCAGATTTCAGAAATTAAAAAGAATTATTCTTCAAATATTATTTTTTTTTCAAATTTCAAATATTGAAACATTTCAAGAAGTAATCTTTAATTGCACAGTATGGCGCATTAGATTTGTAAAATCTTTGATCACATTTATTTATTTGTTATGCCGAATCTAACAGTGTATTTAGATTTTTAATTTTGGGTCCAGTTTTCAAATTGGTCTACATTAAGGTCCAAAGGGTCCAAAATTAAACTTAGTTTGATTTTAACAAAAATTGAATTTTAGGGTTCTTTGATATGCTGAATCTAAACATGTATTTAGATTTTTGATTTTTGGCCCAGTTTTCAAGTTGGTCCAAATTGGGGTCCAAAATTACACTTTGTTTGATTTCAACAAAAATTGAATATATGGGGTTCTTTGATATGCTGAATCTAACCATGTATTTAGATTTTTTATTTGTGGACCCCGTTATCAAATTGGTTCATATTGAGGTCAAAAGGTCCAAAATTAAACTTTGTTTGATTTCATCTAAAATTGAATTATTGCGGTTCTTTGATATTCCAAATCTAACCGTGTATTTAGATTTTTTATTTTGGGTCCTGTTTTTTAAATTGGTCTACATTAAGGTCCAAAGGGTCCAAAATTAAACTTAGTTTGATTTTAACAAAAAATGAATTCTTGGGGTTCTTTGATATGCTGAATCTAAACATGTGTTTAGATTTTTTATTATGGGCCCAGTTTTCAAGTTGGTCCAAGATAGGGTCCAGTATTTAAACTTTGTTTGATTTTAACAAAAAATGAATATACGGAGGTCTTTGATATGTTGAATCTAAACATGTATTTAAATTTTTGATTATGGGCCCAGTTTTCAAGTTGGTCCAAAATTAAACTTTGTTTGATTTCAACAAAAATTGAATATATGAGGTTCTTTGATATGCTGAATCTAACCATGTATTTAGATTTTTTATTTGTAGGCCCCGCTATCAAATTGGTTCATATTGAGGTCAAAAGGGTCCAAAATTAAACTTTGTTTGATTTCATCAAAAATTGAATTATTGGGGTTCTTTGATATGCCAAATCTAACCATGTTTTTAGATTTTTAATTTGGGTCCCGTTTTTTAAATTGGTCTTCATTGAGGTCCAAAGGGTCCAAAATTAAACTTAGTTTGATTTTAACAAAAATTGAATTCTTGGGGTTCTTTGATATGTTGAATCTAAACATGTGTTTAGATTTTTATACAACCGCAAAAAAATTTTTGTGGTCTCATATTGGTATGACGTTGGCGTCGTCGTCGTCCGGCGTCGTCGGCGTCGTCCGAAGACACATTGGTTTTCGCACTCTTACTTTAGTTTAAGTGAATGGATCTTTATGAAATTTTACCACAAGGTTCAATACCACAAAAGGAAGGTTGGGATTGATTTTGGGGGTTATGGTAATAACAGTAAAGGAATTAGGGGCCAAAAATAAGAATTTTTGTAACTTCCAGACATAACTTGTGTGTTAGTGTATGGATCTCTCTGACATTGTACCACAAGGTTCCATATCACTAAAGGAATGCTGGGATTGATTTTGGGGGTAATTGCCTCCAAATTTTAGGAATTAGGGGCCAAAAAAGGGGCAAAAAACAAGCATTTTTCTAGTTTCATGACAATAACTTGTGTGTAAGTGTATGGATCTTTCTGAAATTGTACTACAAGGTTCCATATCACAAAGGGAAAGCTGGGTTTGAGTTTGGGGGTAATTGCCCTAAACGTTTAGGAATTTGGGGCCAAAAAGGGGCCAAAAAACACATTTTTTTCTAGTTTCCAGACAATAACTTGTGTTCAAGTGTATGGATCTCTCTGAAATTGTACTGCAAGGTACCATACCACAAAGGGAAGGCTGAGATTGAGTTTGGGGGTGATGAATCATAATGGGGGTTCAAAAAATTTTGGGGGGGGATTTATTTTTTTTTCCTTTTTTTTCTTTTTTTCCTTTTTTGTTTCTTTTAAAATTTTCCATTTTAAGTTGGTTATTTCTGATTTATATTTAAAATCAAACAATAATGATATGGTAGGAGATACACACCAAACAGGATGTGTAAATTATTATATAATAAGTATTGTGCAATAGCAAGAAATTTTCAATTGCACAGTATTGCACAATAGCAAGAAATCTTCAATTGCACAGTAATGCGCAATAGCAAGAAATCTTCAATTGCACAGTATTGCGCAATAGCAAGAAATATCCAATAGCACAATATTGCGCAATAGCAAGAAATTGTCAATTGTACAGTATTGCGCAATAGCAAGAAATATTTAATAGCACAGGATTGTGCAAAAGAAGATACTTCCTATAAATTGCTTATTTCTTGACCAATTTCAATGGGGTTTTATTCTTGATTTCATGGGGTTCTTTAATATGCTGAATCTAACCGTGTATTTAGTTTTTGGATTTTGGGCCCCGTTTTTAAATTGGTCCACATTGAGGTCCAAAGGGTCCAAAATTAAACTTTGTTTGATTTCATCAAAAATTGAATTATTGGGGTTCTTTGATATGCCGAATCTAACTGTGTATTTAGATTCTTAAATTTTGGTTCCGTTTTCAAATTGGTCTACATTAAGGTCCAAAGGGTCCAAAATTAAACTTAGTTTGATTTTAACAAAAATTGAATTCTTAGGGTTCTTTGATATGCTGAATCTAAACATGTATTTAGATTTTTGATTATGGGCACAGTTTTCAAGTTGGTCCAAATCGGGGTCCAAAATTAAACTTTGTTTGATTTCAACAAAAATTGAATATATGGGGTTCTTTGATATGCTGAATCTAACCATGTATTTAGATTTTTGATTTTTGGGCCCCGTTATCAACTTTGTCTACATTGAGGTCAAAAGGGTCCAAAATTAAACTTTGTTTGATTTCATCAAAAATTGAATTATTGGGGTTCTTTGATATGCCTAATCTAACCGTGTATTTAGATTCTTAATTTTTGGTTCCGTTTTCAAATTGGTCTACATTAAGGTCCAAAGGGTCCAAAATTAAACTTAGTTTGATTTTAACAAAAATTGAATTCTTAGGGTTCTTTGATATGCTGAATCTAAACATGTATTTAGATTTTTGATTATGGGCACAGTTTTCAAGTTGGTCCAAATCGGGGTCCAAAATTAAACTTTGTTTGATTTCAACAAAAATTGAATATATGGGGTTCTTTGATATGCTGAATCTAACCATGTATTTAGATTTTTGATTTTTGGGCCCCGTTATCAACTTTGTCCACATTGAGGTCAAAAGGGTCCAAAATTAAACTTTGTTTGATTTCATCAAAAATTGAATTCTTGGGGTTCTTTGATATGCTGAATCTAACCATGTATTTAGATTTTGGATATTGGACCATAATAGGTGAATGTCCAATTTAAAATTTTGAAGTTCTTAGACCACATTCAATCTGTGTTAGAAACCTATGCTGTGTCAAATATTTAATCACAATCCAAATCCAAAGCTGTATCAAGCTTGAATGTTGTGTCCATACTTCCCCCAACTGTTCAGGGTTCGACCTCTGCGGTCGTATCAAGCTGCGCCCTGCGGAGCATTTTATTGATTATGGGCCCAGTTTTCAAGTTGGTCCAAGTTGGGGTCCAAAATTAAACTTTTTTTGATTTCAACAAAAATTGAATATATGGGGTTCTTTGATATGCTGAATCTAACCATGAATTTAGATTTTTTATTTGTGGGCCCCGCTATCAAATTGGTTCATATTGAGGTCAAAAGGGTCCAAAATTAAACTTTGTTTGATTTCATCAAAAATTGAATTATTGGGGTTCTTTGATATTCCAAATCTAACCATGTATTTAGATTTTTAATTTTAAGTCCCGTTTTTTAAATTGGTCTACATTAAGGTCCAAAGGGTCCAAAATTAAACTTAGTTTGATTTTAGCAAAAATTTAATTCTTGGGGTTCTTTGAGATGCTGAATCTAAACATGTGTTTAGATTTTTGATTATGGACCCAGTTTTCAAGTTTGTCCAAGTTGGGGTCCAAAATTACACTTTGTTTGATTTTAACAAAAATTGAATATATGGGGTTCTTTGATATGCTGAATCTAACCATGTATTTTGATTTTGGACATTGGACCATAATAGGTAAATTAAAAAAATTCAAGTTCTTAGACCACATTCTTTCTGTGTCAGAAACCTATGCTGTGTCAAATATTTAATAATCCAAATTCAGAGCTGTATCAAGCTTGAATGTTGTGTCCATACTTGCCCCAACTGTTCAGGGTTCGACCTCTGCGGTCGTATCAAGCTGCGCCCCAGCGAAGCATTTTATTGATTATGGGACCAGTTTTCAAGTTGGTCCAAGTTGGGGTCCAAAATTAAACTTTGTTTGATTTCAACAAAAATTGAATATATGGGGTTCTTTGATATGCTGAATCTAACCATGTATTTTGATTTTGGACATTGGACCATAATAGGTAAATTAAAAAAATTGAAGTTCTTAGACCACATTCTTTCTGTGTCAGAAACCTATGCTGTGTCAAATATTTAATCACAATCCAAATTCAGAGCTGTATCAAGCTTGAATGTTGTGTCCATACTTGCCCCAACTGTTCAGGATTCGACCTCTGCGGTCGTATCAAGCTGCGCCCAGCGAAGCATTTTATTTGTTATTATCTTAAATATCATTATAATATCTAATATCTAATACTATTAATTATGATTTTAACCTTATTTTACATGATTTCCAAAGCATCAGTAAATACAGGTGGGCGACACAGGCTCTTGCGAGCCTCTAGTTCTAGTTCCAGACAATTACTTGTGTTTAAGTGTATGGATCTCTCTAAAATTGTACTACAAGGTTCCATACTACAAAGGAAAGACTGGGATTGAGTTTGATGGTTACTGTTCCAAGGGGGGTCAAAAAGTTGGCGGGGGGGTTCCAACTTTTTTAAGTGGTTCATAATTTTTTTTCAAAATTTTTCAAATTTCAAATTTTTGAAAAGTTTCAAGAAGAAATCTTCAATTGCACACTGATCTTACATATCTAATTCGCAATACTCATTAGATTTGTAAGATCTTTGACCGCATTTATTTTGTGTCAGAAACCTATATTATGTCAAAAATTTGATCACAATCCAAATTTAGATAGTATCAAGCTTGAATATTGTGTCCAAATTTGCCCCAACTGTTCAGGGTTCGTCCTCTGCGGTCATATCAGGCTGCGCTCAGATACACATTTTATTAAATTTATCAGTATTAATTTAATATTGAATAAGATTACTTATTAATACATGTAATATGGATTAGGTAAAATTATTAGTTTTGAAAATGATAAGAGCGCCCTCTACAATCTCAATAACAAACATTGCGGAACGTAAACATACAACCTCGCAAAATTGATTTTTTTTCTCTTATTTCTTGCTTATTGTACTCTATTGTCTGCACCCTTGTCTGGCAGGTACAATTTTGGAGAATAAAACTGTGGACTATACAAGCCTTTATTTGGTCAACAAGAAAATGCTCCATTGATAATAGAGATGGTATTGTTGAAAAAAATATACTTTTCACTAGGTACAAATGTATCAGGTATTTCTTATTATATTTCAGCGTGCACCATCAGAGTTGTCTGCCCATCAAAAGAAAATTTTACCAATAGATGATCATGTGGGTGTGGCTATAGCAGGATTGACAGCTGATGCACGATTACTTAGGTATTTCTTAAATTTAGCTATATGAAAATGAGATGTGGTATGATTACCAATGGGACAACTCTCCACCAGAGACCAAATGATGAAGATTGGAACAACTATATGTCACTGTACGATGTTGTATGGCCTTCAACATTGAGCAATTGATGTATATATTTATAAGATATGGACGAAGACCATTTGGTGTAGGACTTCTGGTAGCTGGGTATGATGTATGTATTTATGTGAATAATTTTATTCATTATAATTCTAGAACTAGTCATTTGCTTTATAGTATCAATTCCATATGATATTCTTCTTTGTTTTTTTTCTTTTTTGATAAAAACCCATACCACATAGTAAGCTTTAAAAGGCCCCCAAATGTAAAACTATTCAAACAAGAAAACTTGACAGCCTGATTTATGTACAAAACAATATTAAAATGAAAAGCAAAAAGAACAGGCAGGAAAAATGGAAAAATTAACTTAGCCATGTATCAGGTTTATAATTTTATAAATTCTTTAGTACAGATAGACCTTTTGAAAATCACATTTAAAATGATGACTAAGAATTTGATTTGTTTGTTTAATTTTTGTTTTCTCAGTTGATTATTATTTTGGTTATGATTTTGAATTAATCATACAATTTATATTTCAGTAATTTTATGAGATCAGAATGTCTCAACTCCAGATATGCCTATGATCAACCATTCCCTGTGTCCAGATTAGTAGCCAATGTTGGAAACAGTATCCTTTAATGACCAGACAAATAAGTTGTTACTCACATATTCATACAACATAACCCTGTCAATCAAAAATTTGTATTTCCAAACATTTGAGGTCAACCATCTTGATATTCACATGGTACTGATCATGCCTTACGTGTGGGAGTTCATGGATTCAATTCATAGATGAGTCAAACCATAGACTTTTAAGATAAACATTAGCTGTTCCTCCTCCAAAATTGTGGCATTTAGGAAAAAGCATGATTAGTCAAAACCTGGTCAGCTCAAAGGCAGAATAATGTGGGATAGTAGGATAAAAAGTCTTATTTGGGACTGTTACTTTGTGATCTATTAAAAATGGGAGAAATCCTACACTGCAGAGTGGTCTTGACAAAGTTGTACAGAGCATGGTACACTCGTGTCAATGTACTTCTTTATTGACCTGTATTTGCATGAAATATTTGCTGATAGAATGTCAAGCGAACATTAATCAGTGGATCATATTGAAATCTCTACCATGTTAATTTCATTATGAACTTCTTTCTAATGTGTGGATTGAAAATAAAGTAAAATTTTCATTAAATGGTCATTGAGGCAAATTTAACCAAAATATAAGGAGCCAATTGTTCGTAGAAAAAAAAACAAAAATGTGAATATATATATATATAAGATTCAAACTTGTAATTGAATTCTTCTCACTGGTTAGAAATATTCCATATGGTTGGTAATCTTCTGACGAATTTGCCTTAACTAGCTCTAAGAATCACAAATACCAACTCAAAGATATGGACGAAGACCATTTGGTGTAGGACTTCTGGTAGCCGGATATGATGTATGTATTTATGTGCATAATTTTATTTCTCACAATTCTAGAACTAGTAATTTGCTTTTTAATATCATTTCCATATGATATTTTTCTTTTTTTTCTTTTTTGATAATTGCATATTGTTAATTGTTGAAGTAAGTAAATTCTTTGAGTTAATTGTTAACTGCTGCCTGTCTGGAGCAATAAAATATCAAAAGATAAAATGCTTATGCTTGAATTAAAAAAATTAAGTTATTTTAACAAAATATTCCTTTTATGATGAATGCAGTAGTATAAAAAGTGTTTACAAATTTATTTGTTTCTCAGATCTAAACTTTCATGAATTTTAAAACCATATTTTTATCTTATTTGTAATTTAAACATATATACTTATCTAAATTTTATTCATATTACAATATTTAATAGTATGCTGAAAAAAGTTTCTGGAAACATGTTTTGCATTTTGTTCTTTTGTCTTTTATATTTGCATAATCTATTGAAAAGATCTTTATTTCTGAAGATGTTATTTTTGAATTTCAGCTGATAATTATCATAAATACAATGTTTACAATGAATTTTTGTTTGCAGACTCAAGGACCACATATATACCAGACATGCCCATCAGCCAATTATTACGATTGTAAAGCTATGGCAATTGGTGCAAGATCACAGTCAGCAAGAACATATTTAGAGAAATTCTTGGACCAGTATCTTGATTGTAAGTACACATTTGACTGATTACTACTAAGCATTTCTTATACATGTAGCAGATATTTAGTAATGATTTAAGGTGGTCGGGAGTCTTCCTCCATTTTGGATTTTGAAGTAGCAGATAACGTTGGTCTAGATCTTTGATGAAATGTGCAAATTTTGAGAGTATTATGTAATTCATGTGTAAGACTTTTGATGTGAATATAGAAAATTGTGTGTTTTATCTTAATTACGGCTGTAATTTCTAAAAAACACCTTATTTGTGTTTTTTTTTCAACTTTGCCAAATAAAGGGATATAACTCAGATAAAGTAATTTTTATAATAGAAAGTGTTGTGAATTTACCTATTTTAATCTGTAGCAAGAAAACAAGTTCGGTGACCCCATTTTTTTCTTTTTCTTATCTAAAAGCATGTTATAAGAGCTATCTTCTCACATTTTATCTTAAAATTCTGTCATGTAGTTTTCTTTTTATCACACACAATTTGATTATCCATGCATAATCTATACAAAATCTGACAATTTTACACAACCTGTAGGTTGCACTTTGTAAATACAGCTATTTCTCAAACCACGCTTCTTTTGGGGAGATATAGAATATTCATAGATAACTAATTTTGTTTACATACTGGTTACCAGTTATGATCTCTAGGTTTCATCTCATAGAGACATAACTTGGGAATGTTACCAGTAAATATACATATTCATATTGTCTCTATAGAAATCTGTGGTAATCCTACAGTCAAGGTAGGGATAGTTAAGAAGTTTAGTGTTAGTGTTAACTCTTAGAAGTTCGGGGCATATAAACGTTGAAAATATGCCGCACATATTTTGACCTTTGAAAAAAATTGTAGTGCATATGAACTTTCCATTCTAGGATATGATTTTTTTCAAAACTTCATAGAAAAAGTGGTACAGTTTTAGCCGTAAAAGGAGTTCCTATGGGAAATTGCATTGTCAATATTTACAGAAATGCAACCTGTAGCGTGAAAAAAAGTCCGGTGACCCATACTTTTCATTATATTTTTGAAAAAAGCATGATAAAAACTTCATTATGACAACTTATTAAAAAATTCTATCAATTTTAATTAAGACACCCCAGCGACCTTAAAATCTAATGCCATCATTTTCAAAATTTGAAAAAAAAGTTGTATACTGATAAATTCAGAAATTATTGCATGCATTTATGATTGCAATTTTAAATGATTAATAAAATGCAAGTTTGAATATTAGGATTTCAATAATATCTGCATACAAGTATATGTATATATAATACGGATTACAAATGTGTCGAGGTTTGTGATTGGATGACAACAAAGAGATGTCAGTATATATTCCGAAAACTGCTGGGGTAGGTTTGACGTTTTTATCCCCATTTGGAACCTCAAAAACGTCATAACACCTGTTACTATGTGATGTAGTCAACACTAAGGAATGTCAGAGGCTCACAGAGGGAAAATAATAACGTGCATCAGTCAATAATACATTTTTAATACAAAATCACACAATTTACACTTAAAATACTTAGATTGAATGTTAAAAGTGTTATTATAAATTATTACATACATGATAAAATTATTTTCACAGCAAATTACAAAGTCCTTTACTTATGCAGGGCTCGACAATAACGCTTGTCCGATTGTCCGGTACCAGAGGAAAAAAAGGTCGGACAAGTAAAAGCTATATCAAGCTTGTCCGATGGGACAAGTAAAATTATTCTGCATAAAATAAATTTAACATGTTTAATCCAACGTTGATGAACAAAGTAATTATAAACAAAAAACAAGAAAAGAAGATAAAAACAAGTATTAATTTGACATGTTTACTTGCAATCGATAATTTAAAACTGGTTCTTTGTCAGGTACTTTTTAACAGGTAAAAGGCATACTATTATCGGAAACCAGTCTTACTGATCCGAATCAGCATGCCCTTTGTAGATAGATAACTTTACAAGACAGTTGTCACCAGCTTGGAAATGATTCATTGGCTCCAAGTTTAATAGACAGTTTGGCACCGTAGGAGACATATTTAATAGACATGATAAATAGACAGTTTGGCAAGCAGGAGAAATTTCGGGACCAAGACAAATCAGTACCTCGTTTTCCTACCTTGATTCTGTTGCTTTATAATAAATACCAAACCAGTAATTTTTTAACAAAAATATTTTTTAAATAAAAATGAAGAAATTATTTACCATAAAATTCACAAAATCATATTTGATAATATGTAGAAAAAAAAAACAATACTTGCAATATGGTGACCTATAATGAATTGTTAATTTCTGTGTCATTTGGTCTCTAGCAGAGAGTTGTCTCATTGGCAGTCATACCTCATCTTCTTTTTTTAATTGATTGCATTTGAATAACTTTTTTCAACTTAAAAAACCAGGATACAAATCCAATGAGTGTACATTGACAGGCCTATCAGATGGTGCCTCATGTGCAGAGTCTGATGAGACTTTGGCATTGATGAAAACTAGAACCTTAAAGTCCTGTGACATGACTAGATTCAGTTGTTCTCGACTCATATTTTTGAAAAGTATATCAAAAGATATAAATCTAACTACTGTTATGTTGTTTTAATTCATTTTATTCCTTGAATCAACTTAAAATGCAAAAAAGGGTTATTATTAAGATTTTTTTTGGACAAGTTACAATTTCATTCAGACAAGTAAATTTTGGTATGTACTTGTCCTACTGGACAAGTTGAAAAAAAAGTTATTGTAGAGGCCTGTTATGCCAAACATATCAGGTTGGGTTTTTCAATATATGTGTTGTAAAAAACAAAGCCACACGCACACATACAAACACAAAATAGGAAATCTAAAAACTTTAATAAAAACATTTTCTTAACAGAAAAAATGTTGTCAAGATAAAGAAAGGTACATTTAAATGGATTACTCAAAATGTTAAGAAACAGTCAACATGTAATGAATATACATGCTGCATCATGAATGTTTAACAAATAGGCCTACCTGCACTCGAAAAAACATTAAGACACGGGTAATCTGTAATATAAGTGTAATTCAGGTCTCAGACAAGGTATATATTGTGACATTCCCAGCTTAGGGCTTATATAAACTCCAAGCCGGGAATGTCACAGTATATACCCTGTCTGAGACCTGAATTACATATAATATTATTGCAATACTTACCCAATTGCTGCATTAATAAAAACCTCTCAACAATTTTTGAATTTACAGTATCAAAATTTTAATACTTTCCAATCTTTTTTCATCTAGCTAGTACCTGTGAAGATGATTAATGAAATGTTTGACAGAAATCAAAGTCACTTAATAACTTCCAAATGTTCCAGAGTAACTATTCCTTTACATGTTTTTAAGATACTTGTATTAAAATGAAATTCTCAACCTACCTAGAGTTATTTCCCTTTGTATGATTATTACAGAATAGTACATTTAAATCTATTATCTATACTTTATGTTTCTAAAATGGTTTTCAATAATAGATTACGACTTAAGTTCATAATGGGGACTATCTTAAACATTCGCAATATGTGACTTATCTTGTTAGTGGATTATAAACTTTCCTGCAACTGTTGACCCCAAGGCTTAAATGGGGTAATGAAGAAATAAGGCTGTCAATGGACTTTGATCATCTAGCAATAAAACGTTTTCCATCTTTAGCTGTCTATTTGGCTGTGCAGTATATGTAAAAAGACAGCCATATCCAATCAGACCGGGTTTCCCCTCTTTTTACCACCTCTTTTGCCAAAAGAATATATTTTTTTGACACTTTTAATTTTTTTCGCCAACTGAAGTCGACATAGTTTACATTCAAAATCTTATCCCATCAGTTTGCAACATTGTTGTCTATTATAATTCTACATATCTGTTTTTTATAGTCCCGTTTACGGGACGTATTATGGTATACCGTTGACCGTCTGTCCGTCCGTCTGTCCGTCGTCAACATGTCGGACATTAACTCAAAAACTCTATAACCAATATGCATGAAACTTTGGGGAATTGTTTATATCTTTTGAAGTGAGCTCCCTTTCGTATTTTATAAATTTCAGATTTACCATTTCCGAGTTTTGGGGTTTTATTCATTAAAAAGGGGGGATTTTCCAGTTTTCAGACAATGACTCAAAAACAATTTCACCAATTTGCAAGAAACTTTGGTGAATTGTTTATTGCTATTGACATGAGCCCCCTTTTGATTTTTATAAATTTTAGACTATACGTTTCCGATTTATGGGGTTTTATTCATTACAAAAAGGGGGATTTTCCAGTTTTCAGACAATAACTGAAACTTTGGTAAATTGTTTATATCTATTATTGTAAACTCCCTTTTGATTTTTATAAATTTTAGATTTTAAGTTTCCAAGTTATAAGATTTTATTCATAAAAAAAGGGGTGATTTTCAAGTTTTTGGACAATATCCTTAAAGTGCTTAAACTTTGATGACTGATTTATATCTATTAAAATAACCTCCCTTTAGTTTTTTTATAAATTTCTGATATATCATTGAGAAGTTATTGAACTTTATTGAAAAAGCCACGGGCATATCATGCGCTCATGGCGCAGCTGTTTATTGATCTACCTAGCTTGTAATAAATAGACACTCAAAATTTCTTTTGCCAATAATATATTTTAATCACCCTATTTTTTATTTTTTCGCACAAAGCAAAAATGGTGACGGCAAGCAGAAACCCTGCATTCAAAATTAAACATTAAATGTGATGCTTGTGTAAGTGAGTGTCACCATCTCTGTGCATGAAAGATACTTTCAACAACCTTCTGAGCTAAAGAATGGCAATAAAATCAGCCTGCATAGTTAGCCACTAGTCTGATGCCCCGGACTATAGTGAAATTTTATTCAGACTTGTAAATTTTTAAAAAAGTTTGTTTCGCCCAATTGGAAAATGTCTGAATATTTGTTTTTTCGAACTATATAGAACTAGTAGTAAAATCATTGTGTTTTTGCTAAAGTGTCTATTTTTCAGTATTTCAGTGGCCTCTTCATACATCTGTTATTTTCAGTTTTGAACTGAGAAAGGAAACATTTATTGTACTTTTGGACTTTAATGCCCACACCTTTAATTGCTTTAGCAATTTGAATTAACAAGATTGGAAGTTATTCTTTTTTTTCAGGCACATTAGAAGAATTGGTAAAACATGGTTTAAGGGCATTACGTGATACACTGCCACAAGAAGTAGAGTTGACTACAAAGGTAAATCGTTTATCCATATTAGGCCAACTAAAATTAATTAGGAGATTTTCATCCAGATTTTTGAAAATCTACTAATTAATTTTAGTTGGCCTAATATGAAAATCTATCAAAAAATGGGGCGGGTGGGAGGATTTTATTTTTTAAATTTTATGTCATATGAAACCCTCTTGTGACGAGTTCATATATGCAAGTGTAATAATAAGCTCATATCATGTATATACATGTTTAAGGAATCGCACATAATTTTTCAAATTCTTAAATAAATATCTCTGATTGGCAACCACTGTTCTACAGATAATCATGATAATTGCCCCTTTAGAAACCTATTAATAGTAAACAGCAAAAACGTGGAGAAATGCTTTCTTCATATGGACTACCTACACCAAATTAATTTTGCTTTCTAATGGATGGTTTGTAGTCCCAAAAATAGGATGCAAATGCATTAATTGGTATGCAACATGAGTATTATGAGTACAGAATAAAATGAAAACTTAAACAGTGTTGAAAATAATAGGGTTGGTGCTTATGCAAGATGCAAATATAATTTCAATGTAAAACATGAATTTAACAAAAAAGAAGTTGTTTAATGACTCAATTGAGGGTACCAGGACAGAGGGTGTTTGCTGTTTGTCAACAAAAGACACAAGGTATTGGTAAATCTAAGGGTTTGCTATAATAAAATGTGTATGTTTGTCGACTTTTTTTTACTCAATATATTGTCATAAATCTAACAAGTTGTGCTTGTGTCAATTTCTTTAATCCAGTCATGTTTATTGTACCAATGTGTTCCACGATTCTTGTGCTTTGGATATGTCATTCACAGTCCAAATTTCCTGACACAAAGTTATTGTATAAATAAAAAAGTCCACGGTTTTTCTAATCATAGAAATTTGTGACATATTGTGATTTACGTTCTTGGACTCTGTGTATTAATCGTTACCCTAATATTTCATGCCCTTCTCGTAATCAACCTCTATTCTCGGTAGATGATGTTGTCATCATAGTGCAGTAGAATATGTCGATTAGCTGAGATTACTCGAAAATACAAAAAACCAAAATTTGAAACAGGAAGATTTGAATATAACGAAATTATCAACAGCTAACGGGAATGAACAAAATCTGGAAATCATATTTTTTTCTAAAATAAAAAAAATCCAGAAATCGTAATTTTTTTCTAAAATAAGAAAAATCAGGGCGGGACGATTTCAGAGGGGTGGGCAGGATGAAAATCTATCAATTAATTTTAATTGGCCTTCTTGATAATTTAACTAGATTATATTTACGTCCATAATTATAAAAATTGATTGATAATGTACCATATAGGATGAGAATAAACATAAGGAGCCAATAGATCAAAGGTCAAAACAGATATTCATGGACTTAGATTTGGTCTTTTGTATTTTATTTTCAACCATTTGTTATATAAGAAGTAGGAAACCTCTTTTTATTTCGAGGTCAAAAGTAAAGGTCACACAGGGTTCTCACTAGGAATGTTTAGTTTTTGTTGGTTGGTCATTTTCTCAGATATTTTAAGCAATAGGACAAGTATATTTGGTGAATGGAATGATTGTAAGGTGTACATCTCTGTGTGGATAGGTTCATATTACTATTTACCTTGACCTCATTTTATTGGTTCATTGGTCAATTTTAAAGATTTTGTCGTTTGATCTGTTTCTATGGGTACTGTAAAAGGATAGGACCCCTATATTTGGTGTAAAGAATTACTCTTAGGTGTACATGTCTATCTGGTTTCATTCATCTGACAGTGACTTCATTTTCATGGATCATTGATAATGTTAAATTTATGTGATACTTGTAGTAAAACAATCATATTACCAATATCATTAAACTAAATCATGTGAACATTTTTAATTGAAGTTTCATCACATATCTTCACTAAATATTATTTAACTTACAACATGAATTTAATCATAAGTAAAACAGGCGAAACATTTTGACATGTGCACTCTTGATCAACTTATAACATAAGATATACAGCCTTCTCTAAAAAATCCCTAATAATAGTATCAGACCAAATATCTGTTTCTTCTACTACAATTCCATAAAGATGGCAATCTGTCTTATTACCATGATTACCCATGGTGCTTCTGAAGTGTGTATGTCATGTGAATTTTGTCCCATTTGCTTCCAAATCAGATATTACCGATTTTTGTCGCCATGTGTTTTTGGGTTGCTGTTTAAATGGCATTTAACCCATATTCTTCTTTTTATAAAGTTTAACAATAAATTATTAGGTGTCATTGATATACTCTTAGTTAAGTTAAACTAATCCCACTGTTTTATTTTCAGAACTGTTCACTAGGTGTCGTAGGTAAAGACACAGATTTCACAATATTTGATGATGACAGAGTAGCTCCTTATGTATCCTTTGCTGATAATCAAGAGAATATACGCAACTTCTGTAGAAACAATAAACCACTATTTCAGCGAAACTTGATATTTTCCCTTCGTTCAATTTTTTCTTATCTTTAAACTTTAGAATTTTAAATTTTTGGTTTCGATTTGATTTGACTTTGTTCAGTTTTTTAGGGTAAAGATATAGTGATTGCATTCATGCAATCATAACCATTATGTAGTTTGCTTGATAGATTTCAATTTTCCAGACTTTATTTCTACTTTTGAGATAAACAAAACATATTGCATTGAGCACAACATTCTATACATCCTGTCCATGATGATTTCAAGAAATTTATCAGTGAAATATATAATAAGATATTTTCAAGTTACAAAATGATTTGTATGTGTATAACCATACTAATCAGGCAAATTATAAATTGTGCATGGTTTCTGTTCTAAAAATATTAAAGATGTCATTGTTTAGGTAATATTTTAGATTGGAGTTATCTCCCTTAGTTCATAATTGTAGTTGAACCAATTCAAAGTATTTCTTTCAATGCTATATACGTAGCAATTTATTATTTTTAGTTTCTACTGCAAAATGAATGCAATCTTTACCCTTTGGTGTCCACAAGCAAACTCCTGATTGTTAACCGAATAAATTGCATGTTTTAAGACATCGTGCAAGTTGTTTATATTGGGAAATGTTTAAATATATTTTTTTGGTATGAGGTTCTCTTTTGATCATAATGGTCATGTATAGGATTATCTACAATACTTTGACTGTTCGGATGACCTTATGCTGATTAAATCAAGTCTGATTTTAGATATTGTAAATTTAGAAATTAGAGCGAGCATTTATGATTTTTTCTGAATGGATAAAAGTGCGAGATTAATTATTGCGATTTCAGGTAAATCTGCATACGTATATATGCATTAGATATCAGAATGCGAGTTCTTATTTTTGCGATACTCAACCAGAGAACATCAATTGTCCAGAAAGTTTTAGCTTGGTAGAGGCACATAAATTTTTGGGGTGTAACAAGTTTTATGTGCACACAAAATTCCCCATCGTCTATCTAAGCCATATATATTGTAGAAACTTGAACACAATACAAAAAACTTGCGCAGTGCAGCTACCAACAAAATGACCTCTAACTGTACATGTGTTAATCCAATCATAGTCCTCTGTTCAACAATTAACCATATCATATGAAGTAAACTAGTTATGTTTTGTGATTAAACACATACATGCACACACAATGATATTTGTATTTCAAAATTTCTGGGACAATGATTTGCTTCACAACTTGTTCTTTCATGTTAACCGATAATTTGTTCAATATAAAATAGAATTAGTTTTGGGCTTTTCCAAAATTGATCATGGTAGGGGGACTGAAATTTATTAATTATGGATGGTTGCATTTTCCTTAAAAAAATTATTATGGGTGGTTGGGGTCTTAGAAAAGTGCCTCCATGTGTTTAATTCTGGAACCACTCTTAGTTGAGAAAGATTTTTTTATTGTGGAAATGAGCACGCAATGTGGCCAATTTATTTAAAAATGCAACAAAATGAGAGACTTACTTAATAATTAACAAAATGATTAATAGATTCTCTTTTTTGCCACAACTAAAAAGTTCAAATAAACTCTAATAAAGAAATAATGAATTTTATTTTGTGTTAGCTTATTATATAAACATATTAGTATATGGGGATGAACATCTACAATAATACCTCAATAGTTCTTTTTCTAAAATCCAAGTTTGTCCTTAACCAATGAAAAGCTCCAATTGATTGAAGGAGAAGAAAGAACAAATGCCAGACCACCAGCAGAGGGAGCAGGAGAGGTAAGTTGTTAATTATCTCCCCTTGTCTAACACTAATGTAAAAGAAATCCATAGAGATTGCAGAAAACAATAAATTTCTCCATAGGTGACAACTGTAGCCTTTTTCCGGAATCAGACATTAGAAAGTTGGTCTTTAGAACTAAACCTTGCTGGAAATATAGGTTCCTGTTGCTTTTTTTAAGTTAATTTGTTCTTATTTCCCTTGCGTATCAGTTCTACACTTAAAACATGTATCTCAGCATAGAAAAGATGTGTCGGTTCTGTTAGGGCTAAGGAAAATATATTATTTTGAGTGCAAGAAGTGTCAAGTAATAAAAAATACCGACTGCACCCATCGATCAATCAAGATAAGACATACTCTTAATTTTGAATATTATGTTATCGTCATAAAATGGTTGCGCACATAATATTTTATGGTCGATTGTAACCTAGAGGCTATTCTTGGTTTAATCAATTTAGTTAACAGCATCATCATGGTTGTTTGATATTTTGATGCTTTAATAAAAGATGGGCATATTGTATTTCCTAAACTCATGAGACTTAAATCAAGTCATCACAACAATAACGGTAGCAATTTTAATAAACCATATGCAGATCTCAACAGTGATGCTAGAGGCTTAAATACTAGCAAATCCAAAACCATATACCAACGTTGAAAAGCTAAACCTGGAAAAGAAATATATTATCATTAGGTGGTAATTCCAAGGTTCTCATCTATAAAATAATATTAAAAGCACCCTTAGAAACCTTTCTTTCAAGGGGATTGGTACACTAAAATTCAGGTGGCTCAGCTGCTGTGGACTGTTGTCAATGGTAGTAGATATTGTTAGGATGAGAATGTCATATACATGTTCTCAGCATGTAGAATGGCCTATTTGTTTAAGTTTGAAAAATGAGTACCCAGTGTTCCTTTATCTGTGATTCAGCTTTTGAAAATGTACATGGAAAATGGACTTCAGCAATCAAAAAGCAATCAACTAGAAGGCCCATCAAAACAGACATATGATTTTCACAATGAATTAAAATACATAGCTCTATTCAGTTTAATGGTAACAGGTTATAGGTTGTAAAGATTTAGAATTTTTTCTGCAATCTGTAAAGCTATTATTATATGCCACGCTATGAAGAAGCAGGGGGGAATATGGGTTATGACCCATCCATAAGTCCATGAGTAAATCATTTTCCTTTCCAAAACTTAATAGTTGATTGTAACCAAAATAAAACTTATGGTCACATATAATGAGAGGAAGATTCGTATAGATTTTGAGGTCACTATGTCCAAGGTCAAGGTCATAATCATTAAAAATCAACTGAAATTTGTGCAGAAAAATGGTTTCCTGATGCTTAATCAAATACCACATATGGAATTCAAACTATTCTTGGATTTGTGGTCACATATAATGAGAGGATGATCCCTATTGATTTGTAGGTCTCTGTGTCCACGGTGAATCCAAAATATCTCAAAATAGATTAAAATTATTTGAATCTGGAATAATTTTGAATTCTGGAAAATTACTTAGAAATTTATGATGAAAACTAACCCAATTAAATAGGGTTAGCCATGTCATTTCACTTTCACTAATATTTCAATATGAACTACTGTAAATTCAGAAATTATTGTGTGCATTTATTATTGCGATTTTTCAATAATGGACAAAAATGCGAGTTTAATTATTGCAACTTTTGCGATTTCGAAAAAATCTGCAATAATTTCTGAATTTACAGTAACTAACCCCCTTTAGCCAGTCATGCACGGCTAACCCTTCTTAATCGTGTTAATTTGGTAAGTTTTCATCATACATTTCTTATCAATTTTCCAGAATTCAAAATTATTCCTGATTCAAATAATTCCTTGTTTATAGTACATATGGGATAGCAACCACACTCTAAGATATTATATATGACCAAAAAAATACTTTGTGCAGAAAAGTGGTTCTGGATGCTAAATCAAATACTTCATATGGGATTTAAACCTTTCTTAAATATAGGGTTACATATAATGAGAGGAAGATCCCTATTACTTTTGATGTCACTAATCAAATGTCAAGGACTGAGCTACTAAAAGTATACTGAAATTTATGCAGTCAAAGTAGTTTCCAGATAATGATTCAAATAGTACATATGGGATTGCAACCATTCTTAGATATATGATCACATATAATAAAAGGAAGATCCCCATTGATTCAAAGGTCACTGTCCAAGGTCAAGTACCAAGTTTAAGATTTACATGACCTTGTCTCAAGTCTAAACCCCATCTAGTCATTTTGGAATCAAAGGTGTAGGTAAATACATGCTTGATTTTTCACTTTAGATTTTGTTTCGGGTAACTTTTTGATGCAGTTATTTTAATAAGGTTACCCAAGGATTATGTTATCATCAATGCTTTCTTGAAATGATTATGAAATACAGTTAAAAAGTGCTGATAGACCCACTGCATAAACTACAGGTGCAAATTCAGAAATTTAGAAGGTAGCTATATATAGTTGAGGAGGCTGCATTTTGAATAGAGGGAATCCAGTCTAATTTTAGGAATTTTTACATGATAAAAAATCAAAACTGTCATGACTGTTAAAGGAAAGAATTTGCTAAAGACTTATTAATATTCATTTTTAGTGTTTCCCCTATCACACAAAAAGGGCATGGTAACTTTATTGAAAAAGGGCATCTAGAGCGCGCAAAAATTTATAAAAAGGGCACCTACAGTGTATGGAAAATTAACAAAGGGGCACCTACAGTATGCTGAAAACAAGAAAGGCAATAAATTGTCATATTGCATTGGTAGAGTATGGACTGGCAGTTGTTGATGGAATCAGAACTCAAGATAGCAAGTGTATTGTTTCAAAATAATATTGTATATGCATCTTTAAATAAAGATGAAAATCAACATTATTTCGGGTAAAAGCAAGGGACCAAGGATATATGTATCTTACTAGCTATAGATCTTTGTCAGACTTTTAAGGTTAAAGGCATAAATTTACTAGGCAGTAATTACATGATTTGACTGATGTGGCACTTAAATATGAAGATTAGGATATAAGATCTGAAAATCTAGTTCAAAATTTCACTTCAATTAGTTTCAGGGGACAGTCCTGTTCAACAAAAGTTGGGCCCCTTTTTTTTAAACCAGGATTCACAGTATAAATGAACTTGTAGAACTTTGTAAGACTATTACACTGCATAATCATTATCCTTATAAAACGTTTAGATCGGTTTTTAGAATTCATTTCTATAAAGTTGGAACCAAGGATTTGTACAAATTCTTATTGGAACGATTCTAATAACTGTAAATTGTAAATTAATCGAGAATTGATCACCTTTTCTTTCGATTTACAAATGAAATGTAAATGGGAAGTGACAAGTAGATAATAAATTCAGAATGAATCCGGATTCATCTACGGATTGGTTCGTTTTTAAAAAAAAAGGCAGTAAATTATCATTTATTGTATTTGATTTGCTTATTAAGAACTATATTTGTCTCTCTCATTTATTTTAAACTAAATTTATTTCGTATTTTACGTTTTAGTGTCTACAAATTCACAGGAATACTTTCACGCACGCGCAGTATATAGTAAACAGTACAGGAAGCACCTGTTTGACTCGTGAAAACTTTTCTGAATGTTTTGAATAAAGTTCTATCTTTTTAATCGAAATTGAACGTTTTAAACCAAAGATCACGAAAATACGAGCATTTGACGAAACTGTGACAAACGAACTGCAAATTGTGATAGTTTTAAAAATATTGAAATTAAAAAGCGAACTGTACGGGGGAAAACATTTATGTTCAAATGATGAAACTACGACAAACCAACTGCAAATTGTGATCTTGGCCTTGAGAAATATTGAAATTAAAATGCTGACTGACTGATTTTACTGGGGAAAATTATTATGGTGGTCAATTAGGAGGTTTATTAATAATTAACGGATTAGTGACCCATCCGATGGCGATAAGCGGATTAACAGTAATCACATCTTTATATCACCTGTTGTAAATGTTAATTAGCTGAGGGTCATAAACTTGTCAGAAACATGAAGACAGGAAGAAAGGGCATTTTTGAGACAATGGTGTCATCCAAAGAAGTGAAAAAAGGGCATGGCGTCATTTATTAAGACAAAAAAAGGGCATGGCGTCATTTAAAAAGGGCATGGCGTCTATCCATGCTAAACATGCTTGGGGGAAACACTAATTTTTCGATCTATGAGTTTGACTGTTCCTCTGGTATCTTTCGTCCCTCTTTTATAACCACTGGGTCGATGTCTCTGCTGGTGGACATTTTGTCCCCGAGGACATCATCGGCCCAGTAGCAAAATTGCATGAATTTACAAAGATCTAACAGGATACTGGCTCGGACTTTGCCCAGTATAAAAAGGTCCGAAACAGACGTCACCATGGACACGGTGTCGTCTGATAAGGCAGGTGTCCCCTCATCACCAGACATGACAAATATCCCAAACATGACTCATTCGGATCATCATACTAGTGACAATAGCAATAGTACACATACACAGCCATGTTCAGTTCTCCTTAAAGACATTTTGGATTTTGATGACTCTGAACAACACTGTCTCATTTCGAAATGTGGAACTAATGGCTGCAAAATTTTAATAACAGACGCTCAATTCACTAGCAATTTAACTAAAAAGTCTTACTTTACTAGAAGTTACAATGATCTGAATTGTAAATCTATAAATGTTGTCTACGGATTAGAGTGTAACCTTTGTGGATTGGTTTACGTCGGTGAAACGAAAGGAAGGCTAAACAAATGTATGTGCGGCCATAGATCAGATATCAACCTCAATGCATACGACATTCTGTACCAGCATTTTAATCAGCCTGATCATTCCATCGTTTCTATGACAGTTCGTATTATCGAAAAAATATACCACAAGACTAACAATCCTCAACTTGCAACGCCTCTCCGTAGACAAAAAGAGGACTACTGGATTCGAAAATTGGGAACTGCAACACCATATGGTTGCAATGACAAAAATGATGGTATAGGTATTCTATCAAGTCCTTCCTGTGGCTCGGTGAATGTGATGAATATTTTCAACTCTACTCCTCGACGTAGACGCAGTCATGGTCATCGTCATTATACATCACCTAATTTGCATGATGTCTCTATTAATGACTTGCTGCCATTTATACAAAAGCCATTAGGTATTCATCACATTCGCACGAAACTGTATTCATTACCCCTTTCAAAACTTCATTCTCTGTTCAATTTATGTTTGGAAACCACTGTTACAAACCCTCATTCAAACCAATACAAACTTACAGCTATCATTTCGGATATTGCAAGTCACAGACTTTTCAAACCAGTTCGCATTGGAAAAGATGAAAAAGAGAAAAGATCATTTCTTAAACTTTCTTTTGCCAACAAAGGTCTCGATGGCATCAACTTAGGCAATATCCTTCATCATAAATTAGTTCAGACGAAAATACCTCCTTATTTTTAAGATCAGTCTGTACCAATAATTTCTTATACCTATACCAAACCAATTGCAACTAAAATTTTCAATTACAAACACGTTTTGTAGGATCTCAACATTGACGACTTCAAGTCTAAACCTCCTGATTGCACCTGTGCTAGTTCCCAATTCACATATAATCCGGCTGGCCACGTTATTACCGGAGACCTCAACATTGTCAATAACACTTCCCTGCGAAATTTGTTATCCAAAGGTCCGAAATATCGTGAGCCTAAATCCATCAATTGGAAATACAAC
Source organism: Mytilus californianus (assembly GCF_021869535.1). NCBI lineage: Eukaryota > Metazoa > Mollusca > Bivalvia > Mytilida > Mytilidae > Mytilus > Mytilus californianus. Next base: position 17,742,562 of record NW_026262626.1, read on the forward strand.
TTCAAAATACTGATGGATTCAGTCCAGGATTATGCCAGGCAATGGGCAAAACGCGAGAAAGAAGACGTAGATACTCTTTCCGAATGGATTAAGGCTGTGAGGTCGTTGATACAAATCCGAATTAAGAAACTAAATGGGCATATCAATACCCACGCTACATCAATTTTTAAAGACCCAAATGTTGCAAAACACTTGATCTACCTCCATGACAAATATGTTGTTGTCCCCGCAGATAAAGCCCCAAACAACATCGTTCTTGTGTGTAAATATCATTACATAAACTGCTTGATAAATGAATTAGGTATTGACAATTCACTTGGAAACTCAACATATACCCTCACGACACTTACCAAAGAGGAAATCCTGGATAATCATAGGTCTGTTCTATGTTCCTTTGGAATTTCAACCAAAGATGAAGAACTGGATCTTCCATCACTGTATTGGATACCTAAACTACATAAGTGTCCTTACAAACAACGGTATATTGCTGGGTCTTCCAAGTGCTCCACGAAACCTCTTTCTAAATTATTAACATCTATTTTATCAGCAATCAAAGCCGGGCTCCAAAGTTATTGTGAAACTGCCTATTCTAGAGGTGGCGTGAATCAGGTGTGGATACTAAAAATTCCAAAGATCTTTTAGAGTACATACAATCTAAGACTCTCTCATCTTGCAATAGTATTAAAACATTTGACTTTTCTACACTTTACACAAGTATTCCCCATTCCAAACTAAAAGACAAATTGAAAGAGTTGGTATTACTTTGTTTCATTAAAAAGAATGGCGAACGTAAATACAAGTATCTTGTCTTGGGGAGGGATAAATCCTACTTTGTAAAGAATCACTCTGATTCAAACAAAAAATTCTCTGAAACTGACATTATCAAGATGCTTGATTTCTTGATTGACAACATATTTGTTACGTTTGGAGGACGTGTTTTTCAACAGACTGTTGGAATTCCAACGGGAACCAATTGTGCCCATCTTCTTGCCGACTTGTTTCTTTATTATTATGAAGCAGACTTCATACAGGAACTTCTTAGGAAGAAAGATAAAAAGTCCTTTAACTCTACGTTCTGCTATATAGATGATGTTCTCTCGCTAAATAATACAAAATTTGGTGACTATATATATATATAGCTATGTTGAACGAATCTATCCCATCGATCTAGAGATAAAGGATACTACAGATACAGTTAAGTCTGCCTCATATCTTGACTTACATCTAGAAATTGACAATGAGGGTCGGTTGAAAACAAAACTTTACGACAAAAGAGATGATTTCAGCTTCCCAATTGTGAACTTTCCATTTCTATGTAGCAACATTCCAGCAGCGCCTGCATACGGAGTATATATCTCCCAATTGATACGATATTCCCGGGCTTGTGTTTCCTATCATGATTTCCTTGATAGAGGATTGCTGCTCACAAGGAAGCTATTAAACCAAGAGTTCCAAATGGTGAAGTTGAAATCATCCCTTCGAAAGTTTTATGGACGCCATCACGAGTTGGTTGACAGTTATGGAATAACCGTTTCACAGATGATATCGGATATGTTCCTTATGTCGTAACTACAATACCTTCCCTTTTCTCAAATGTGACTTACCGAATTAGACTATTTACCGGATTTGTAATTATAATAACATAAGCAACACGACGGGTGCCACATGTGGAGCAGGATCTGCTTACCCTTCTGGAGCACCTGAGATCACCCACAGTTTTTGGTGGGGTTCGTGTTGCTTAGTCTTTAGTTTTCTATGTTGTGTCATCTGTACTATTATTTGTCTGTTTGTCTTTTTATTTTTGGCCATGGCGTTGTCAGTTTGTTTTCGATTTATGAGTTTGACTGTTCCTCTGGTATCTTTCGTCCCTCTTTTGCACTTTTAATAAGCATCATCAGTCCATTTGTTAGAACATATTATTTTTAATCAATGAAATTGCTGTTTGATATTTGTTATGATACAATTACAGATAGGAAACACATTGATTTAATTTTACAATGTTCTTTCAGTGTCATGAGTGTTGACTGCAATTATAAACATGATAAAGGTACAGTGATAGATGATATTGCAATTTATAATCAACAATGATGTTTGGAAAAAGTTTTTTAATTCAATTGAGACACAAACCCAATAATTAAGGATATTGTAATTAGTAATCAATTTGATTTTGTATTTTTCATAGGCTGCCATGGAAACTGAAGGTGAAGGTGAGGCCCGTGGTGAAGGTGAAGGTCAAGATCCACAACCTGCAGAACCTCAAGCTGATGAGAGAATGGATCAATAACTCTGATCTGACATTAACATTAAATCTCAAATCATCCATTCATCTTTACGCTGAAATATGCTCTAATGATTTCATCATCAAAACTAGTGCTACCTTGACATTACAGTTATTCTGCACATGTAATGCACAATTACTGCACATGTACTTATAACTGTTAATAAATCAGTTTTATTTACATTTACTTTTTGTCTCATTTTGGTTTCCATCAGGAGCTGTACAAGGGCCTAACTGTGTAAAGGTTTAAGGTACAGATCCTTTTATTGTTGTTAACATTGGAACTTTCAGAACTTTTAGAGATTTTTTTCAGAAATATCAACCATGTTTGAATGGCGATTAAAAAAAAAAACAAACAATTTAATGTTTATGTACATGAAAAGATTATAAAATTGAACTTCCATGATATTATGTTTGAAATGTAATGACATTTTATATACATGATATATATTCAGTTTTGTTTAAACATAATATTTAAAAAAAAAATAGTTTCCAATCCTCATCTGATAAATTAATTTCATTGATTTAAGGAAGGAGTAAATGTGGCTAATATTAGTTTGCTTGGGTAATAGGTCATCTATATCTGGTCTAAAATTGTGTTGTAAAGTTCAAGTATATTTATTATATAGAAGGATTGAAAGGTTAACATGTCAGTTTAACAAGGATCATCTGTCCTGGACTTAATCTTCATAGTTCTTCAATCAATTTTAAGTTTTCGTGATGAAATAAGGTTATTGTCTTGCCTTGACTGTGTCAAACAGCAAGCTTATGTATGCCGTTTCCCTCAGCTGTGACAGTGTCAACAATTTGTTAAAGTTTGTGATTAGGTCAGGTTAAAGGGAACCACTTATGATAAGTCAATGATATTTGGTATGCATTTGTATAAGCATTGGCTTATCTTATTTCCATGAATATTGTTTGGCCCCGCCCCCTCAGTCCGGGTCTATTGAGACATATCTCTGTGTCAACAGTTTATTGTAAGTAATAGGTCAATTATATTATGAGTATAGAATGATTTTAAGGTGTCCAGACAGTTTGTTTTTCCTTGATTTTAGCACATCTAGTGTGAATGGGCCATGTTAACTAGTGCTATCTCTTGAAGTTTCTCATTATTGTCTTCTTTTGATGTAAACTTGTTTTTAAGTCTTTTCGCCACTGGACCAATTGAGTTTTTGTGGGTTTTTGCCTTTTTCTTGAAAACTATAATTATAGTTATAAACTCTATAGAGCAAAAACATTACCAGGATAAAATCTACAAATATTTCAACATGATCATTGTTAGTTTACTTCTAATTGGAATAATGGGCACTAAATTATAATTTTATTTTTTTTATGATTTTGCAAATTATTTTGAAAACTATATACTGAGTACCCATAGAAATGCAAACCCTAAATGTAATTTCCATTTACCAGTAATGAAAAATCAAGCTGACAAATCTTATTTGGAAGTTGATCAATCTTTCTAAGATTTTAAGGACTTCTTAGCATATGACTTCAAAGCATTTTAAGCAAATATCAGGGCTCTTGGTCATAAAAGTTTACAACGTACTCGGAGTACAATATTTGTGCTTGAAACTCCAAATCAAGTATTTTGATAGGTTGAATTCTGAGTATAAGTACAATAATCATAAATTTTTATTTTGACTGCAAAGCCAGAGCTGTTATATTTTTTGAATTTCCATCAGAATGAACCCTATTCCTATTGCAAAGTTTATTAAAAAGTACTGTAAATTCAGAAATTATTGCGTGCATTTATTATTGCGATTTTGTCACTTTAGGCTAAAATGCGATTTTAATTTTTGTGATTTTGTGAAAAATCCTGTTTAATTCATATAAAAAATTTCAAAATGCGAGTTTAAATTATTGCGATTATAACCCTGTCGCATTTTTCACAATAATAAAAACATCGCAATAATTTCTGAATTTACAGTAATGTAGATTAACAATTTTCCTTTGAATTTGGCTTAATGTTATATCACATTTGGATAAAAATTTATGAGTTTTGAATTTGATCCCCATAGATATAGTGGCAAGTTTCAGAAAGGAAAAAAGTTGATCTGAGACCAAACTTTTAAAGTGGCATGTAGCCAAATGCTTGAAAAATCATTAAAAGAAAATTTTGAATTGTTACTCAAAAAGGAACAAAAGGGGGCTTCAAATATGAAATGTTGCATTTCTATGGCCACCCAGTTTATAAAAGATAGAGACAAATTATGCTTGACAAAAAACATTCATGACTCCTTTATGGAGTTATTTCCTGTTAATCACAATATTTATGCATTTTTACTTTTTGGATATTTTCTTCAAAACTAAAACTATAATATATAGATAGAGAGAAAACAGCAAAATAGCAAGCTAAATTAGTACAGATAAGCAAACCTAAAATATTGCAATAAAGGTTAAAATTTCATGTGTTTGCCAGGTGAGTGATTCAAGCTCTTATGAGCCTTTAGTTTCATGTCCAGTCATGGTTATAACATACTATTCTTAAATTCCTGGTTGATGTATTAAGAAATTATAGAGACAGGCAAAGTTGACCTTAGATGAATTTGGTTGTTCTTTTTAGGTCCCTTTTAGTTGTATAGCTCTTAACTTTTCCATGTATTTATTACTCACTGGCTTTTAATTGTTAAGGTTGAGCAATCTTGATGAAAGTAAATACAGTAAAGAGCTTTGAATGCACCAAATTCATCAAGTGGTCTTTTTTGGAAAATGCAAATAGTACAAACTCACAATTCGAACATCTCTCATCACACGAATAAAAATAAGAATCAAGGAAAGTGTGTTTGTCATGAATTATGGTGTGTAGACTTCTTTAAGAGATTGGTTGATTTTGTTTTAAATTCTGGACCATTGTTTATGAATGTCTTTTATTTGTTAACCTCAGTTAAGGCTCATTGTTGGACATTAAGTTTTTTGTGTCAATGTGATATAAATATCAGAAATTCTCTTCGTAATTAAAAGCTCATTTAGATTGTATGCGTAGAATGATTGTAAAGTGAACATGTAGGCATAACACGAACTCTTACCTTGACCTAAATATCAACCTTCATTGGTCAATGTCCAGCCTTTGCAGTTAATTTGGTTTCGTTGTTACTATAAGAAGGGAGATGTTAATATATAATTTGAAGGCCTAATATCTAAACTACTCTTGGTTCTGCTAAAATATGTTGCCCAGTTCCACTGTTCCGATTTCGCAAAAGCAAAAAACGGTTGATCACAAGGGTTAATTGATTTATTTATACCATGTAAGGATATAGTTGCACAATTGACTAATTATACCAGGTTGGCAAAAATGTATTTCTGGTCAGACAATTGACAGAGTGCATGTCCATAAAATGGTACATATTCGAGGTAATTTTGAAACTCATGATTATATTTGGTTTGTAGCAGTAGAATGCCTATATACATTACGAATTTGCTTTAGTTCAGTTGAATGCAATAATAAAGAAGAATAGAGAAGTAAATCAGAAGTAACTTTGAAATGGTTTGCGTCGTATTTACATCAATAGAATATCTCGTCTACATCTGAATATTTGGCTAATAGATTATCAACCTATGTTTTTAGTGACTGGGAAAAGACTTTTGCCTACATCCTGTCTTTTTGAACTACCCGTATGTGCAGCATTTTAATGTATCGATATCGTTGTCATACATGCAGATTGTTGCGGTTGACTGTTTTAACGCCAAAATAATAACACAGAAGAGGCAAGCACCTGCCTTGTTAATAGCCTGGCAAGACTGAGACTACTACAGGTACGCTTATGTTTACATCATTACTATGTCCTCTTCCAGTTGATCATAAAGAAAACTGTTTGAGTCGAGAAGTTTACATTCTAGATAAGTCTAGCTCAAGTCTTGGAATAACGCCAGTGTCTTTACGCGATCCCTCTTTGTAGACAACTGTTACGCAAGAAAAGTACCGTAGTTACGTTTTTCTATACTTTCCTCTCTGATGTTTGGCTTTATTATAAAAATGTGGCATACATATGTTATTATAGGGCACTTATTTTTACCTGAAGGTACGTCAAAACGAAACACTTTGTAACCGTATATGAGGAATATTTTTTGAAATTGATATTTAATGGTGGCCATCTTGGAAAAACAGCCAAATTGAAATTTCAAGGTGGGTCTATTACTAATATTGTTCGAAACACCCAGCACTACTCCATGCTAAATTTGACCGGAAATCTGAATGAACATTTTTGATTTTGATTTTGTATGGCGGCCATCTTAGAAAAAGCCGCCATATTGAAATTACAAGGTGGGTCTATAGCTAATATTGTTTTAGATAACCAGCACTACTACCATGCCACATTTGACTTTGAATGAGTGAAATTAGTTGATTTTGATATTTGATGGCGGCCATCTAGGAAAAAGCCGCCATATTGAAATTTCAAGGTTGGTCCATAGCATGTATTGTTCTAAACACTCAGCACAACTACCTTGTCAAATTTGGTGCTTTTATCATCAAACCCACAATTTTGTCACCGATCTGCAGGATTGATGAAATAAACTTTGAAATAACTATACGAACATTTCCGAATGTGAAAACAATATATAAGAGGGTCTGGATGGGGATCCGTTATTCAGTGATCAATGCACATAAGTAATTTAATCAACAAATCCCTGGAATTTTAAAAAAAGATAAAGATTTCTTCATCGCCAAGGGATGGCACCCGGAGCAAATTCTGATTTTTTCTTCATTTTTATAAATTTTACTGATAAATACACTAAGTCTTTTGGGATTAAATATTTCTGAAACAATTCTAGACTGACAGCAGCAGTCATTGACAGGACATAGGGTTCCATTTCCCTTAAATGAAAATAACATTTTATAAATTGTGTGCGTCCGAAGCTCTTTTAACGGATTTACTTTACTAACTAGTAATGATCCGAACCAAAAATTTTGAAAGACTTGGTACAAGTACAAAAGGTCCGTGTAACACTTATCAATTCAAAATTTCAAAAAGTTTTCAAATTTTAGTTTTTTTGATTTTTTATCAAAGTTCTAAAATATCAAAATTTCAATTTTTTATTTTTTTTTAAATTTTTAAAATTTCACCAAATAATTAAAATTTTAAAATTATAAACTTCGTTTTAAAATTTAATAGTTTAGATATTTAAGCAAACTTTTAAAATACTAAACTGAACGTACAGTTTTGATCATTTCGGTTTTTGAAAGTTTGAATTTTTTGATGTTTGATTAAAATATAGGAAAGGCGGAAAGGACTAAAATGTGGATACCTGTTACAAGTGCGAAACGGAATAAGAATGGAAGGAAACGAAATGAAATTTACCAAAACAAATCAAAACGAAAACAATATTTTCTGAAAAAACTAATTATAAAACAAGAGGCTAACTTGTGACCTACCGAATAACTTATTACCGGGTTTGTAATAACATGAGCAACACGACGGGTGCCACATGTGGAGCGGGATCTGCTTACCCTTCCGGAGCACCTGCGACCACCCCCAGTTTTTGGTGGGGTTCGTGTTGCTCAGTCTTTAGTTTTCTGTATTGTATTTTGTGTACTATTGTTTGTCTATTTGTCTTTCTTTTTTAGCCATGGCGTTGTCTGTTTATTTTCGACATATGAGTTTGAATATCCCTCTGTTATCTTTCGTCTCTCTTTTGTTTGATCTACAGGGTGAAAAGAGAAATATGTTTCTTTAAGTCAAAAAAATAATTAGTAAGACCTGGTTTTGACACACTTTGATTCTCTAACTAAATGAACAATACACAGAAATTACTTGTCGACTTTGTGATTACTGCTATTTTAAGACAGCGAATAAAAGGAAACAGGATATTCGATTTTTCAAATAAGGGATAGTTCCGTTTTGTTATTTGCAATTTTGTAAGTTATCGTGCGACAATCAACTTTGAGCAAAATACAAGTACGCAGCTACGTCCAGTTAGAATGGAGTGTGTAGAGAGAGTGCCACACTCTCTGCACGTTACGAACCGTAACAACAACTCTTTGAGTGGTTCGTTGATTACAAAGTTTCTGTCCCTATCCAATAAACCCTCATTTTCCAGTGGCGATCTAAATTTTCCGACCTTCATCCTGAACGGACTCTATAACAGGACCTACCTATTGTATTTATTGTTAATTTGTTATCGTCCTGAACATGCATGAAATATTTGACACTGGCAACCAACAATCAATCATTTAAAATAGGCAGTTTATATATAAATTATAAAAAAAATCCAGGTTTCAACTCCCTCGGGCAAAGTTTCCCTGAGATGAATTTTTGCTTATTTTAATGTCCCTTTTGGCCATACACCTCTTCAATTGTTTCGGTTCTTATATTTTCTTGGCTTCCAAATATTCAGCTTTGAGCGTTCCGGATGTAGGTAAATAAAGAAAAGCGCTTCGGACGTATGCAGTCAAGTGTTGTTTAATTTTTATTGGATATTCCATTCACTTCAAATGTTATTGTCAACGGGAAATAGTACATTGGCGGATTAAGGTTTTTGTTACTGTAATCTAATTTATTGCGGGGAGTTCTCTTTTAGCAGAAAATTTGTTTTTATATTATTTTCAAAAGTTGAAGTGACCAATTTAAATGGTAAATTATTTTGGTTGATTTTTGTCATATATACTTTTCCTTTGTTGATTTAGCATTATGTTGGTCTTTGGTTGTCTTATTTTATTATGTCATGTCAATAAATACAATAGTTAGGTCCTGTAATAAAATCCGTTCAGGATGAAAGTCAACAAATATAGATCGCCACTGGAAAATGAGGGTATATTGGATATGGACAGAAACTTTGCAATCAACGAACCACTCAAAAAGTTGTTGTTACGGTTCGTAACGTGCAGAGAGCGTGGCACTCTCTCTTCACGCATCATTCTGACTAGACGTGGCTGCGTACTTGTATTTTGCTCAAAATTGATTGTCGCACGATAACTTACAAAATTGCAAATAACAAATACGGAACTATCCCTTATTTCAAAAATCGAATATCCTGTTTCCTTTTATTCGCTTTTTAAAAATAGCAGTAATCACAAAGTCGACAAGTAATTTCTGCATATTGTTCATTTAGTTAGAGAAAAATAGTGTGTCAAAATCAGGTCTTACTAAATATTTTTTAGACTTAAAGAAACATATTTCTCTTTTTCACCCTGTAGATCAAACAAAAGAGGGGCGAATAGACAAACAATAGTACACAAAACACAACATAGAAAACTAACGACTGAGCAACACGAATCCCTCCAAAAACAGGGGGTGATCTCAGGTGCTCCGGAAGGGTAAGCTGATCCTGCTCTACATGTGTCACCCTTCGTGTTGCTCATGTTATTACAAACCCGGTAATAAGTAATTCGGTAGGTCACAAGTTAGCCTCTTGTTTTATAATTTTTATCATATTTAGTTTCTCAGAAAATAATGTTTCGTTTTGATTTGTTTTGGTAAATATCATTTCGTCTCCTTCCATTCTTATTCCGTTTCGCACTTGTAACAGGTATCAACTTTTTAGTCCTTTCCCCCTTTCCTATATTTTATTCCAAAATCAAAAAATTCAAACTTTTAAAAAGCGAAATGATCAAAATTGTACGTTCAGTTTAGAATTTTTAAAGTTTGCTTAAATATCTAAACTATTAAAATTTGAAACGAAGTTTATAATTTTAGAATTTTAATACTTTGGTGAAATTTTCAAAATTCGAAAAAAAAAAATTAAAAAATTTGGAATTTTGATGTTTTAAAACTTTGATCAAAAATAAAAAAAAAACTAAAATTTTAAAACTTTTTGAAATTTTGAATTGATAAGTGTTACAAGGACTAAAACACATACATAATATGCATAAAATGCTAAATTAGGCACATTCATTTAACTTTTAAAGCCCATAGAAACAGATGTAAACAATTCAAATTTACCAATTTGTCCTTTTTTACCTTCTTTAACAAAGAGTTCCATTTCTTTTGTTTAATTTCAACTCGGTTTCCGCCTGTGTTTTGTTATAAATTAGGCGGTTAGTTTTCTCAATTGAATTGTTTCATATAGGGGCCTTTTATAGCCGACTATACGATATGGGTTTTTCTCATTGTGCTATAATTGCTTACATCCTTTTCATTTAAGCTTTCGTGGATAGTTGTCTCATTGGCAATCATACCACATCTCATTATTTTTATATTAAACGTACCAAAAAGAATAACCAAATATTTCTGCATTGTCTGAGGTAGTTTAAATTTAATTTAGTAATGATTTGTAAAATCATCAACGGATAATTTTTAATTTTTGTTTCTTCTAAAATGGTGTATGACCGAAAGTAATTTATTATGAATATCATATATTAATAAACTATATATTTACATGTGTTTCATTAATTGACCTTTAAAGTACACTGTAGTTATTTATTGTTCCGTGTTTGCTATATTTATATATAAATCAGTACAAACTGGAATTGAGTAGAATCATCCTAGTACAATATCTACTAGTACAAAAAATGTAGAATTGAATTCGAATTCTGAAAAATAATAATTAAAATCCAGTGCAACTGGAATTCCAATATCTACTATCTACTTATTTCTATACGGTTTATATATATATGAATAAAAACGAAGTGGGCACAATAGTGGATGTCATATTTATTTTCGTTCAGTTCTCTTTTGATTTTTTTTTTGATTTTTGTTATCAAGAGGCCTCTTGTTACTTACTTTACGGTAGTAATTGCATTGGTAATTTATAGCACATCTTTTACTTTTATTAAAAGAAAGACTACGATATTTTATATACTTGAATGGCTAAGTTTTACTTTAAAAGAAATGAACGTAAAGTTTTTTTAAAAAGATAATCTTAATATTATCAAAAATTTAATAAATGTACCAATAATGAATTATTGACTTCCCAGACAATAATTCGCCGATATTATTCCGTATGCAGTGACCTTAACTACGATACCTCTCGTTATAACTTCAGCAAATCCACAGCGCAAGTGCGAGGGGAAAACCGTGATGAAAGAATGTAAGCACACGTGCCCTTGAAGGTAAATATAAATAACAGATTCTTAAAGAACAAATTTAATACAGCAAATCATTTAACAACTGTTAAGGAATAGTTTAATGAACAAATAGGAACGCATAGAAAATATAAGAACACATGTCATGGCTCTTTAAATTCACTTCTCTGTCACGCTTTCCACGTCCTTTGTTTTTATTGATTATCAATGGCACGATCCTGTAAACCTCGACAACAAACTCGAAAGTTAACTAGCTTGTGATTAACAACCACTGAATGAAACATTATCTGTCGATACTATGTTATAGATGTTTAATAGATATAGTTGTCGTTTGTTGATGTGGTTCATAAGTGTTTCTCGTTTCTCGTTTTTTATATAGATTAGACCGTTGGTTTTCCCGTTTGAATGGTTTTACACTAGTAATTTTTGGAGCCCTTTATAGCTTACTGTTCGGTGTGAGCCAAGGCTCCGTGTTGAAGACCGTACTTTGATCTACAATGGTTTACTTTTTTAAATTTTGACTTGGATGGAGAGTTGTCTCATTGGCACTCATACCACATCTTCTTATATCTATAAAAACGTGCATGCAAAACTTAGTTTAGTATATATGCATGCATTGGTTCAATAATTTCGATAACATTAAAATTTTGAGGAACTCGTTTCATATGACTTTAAATAAGAAGCTGCAAAAGAAACGAGATTTGCGCCATTCCATTCTTAGTCTATGTGATCCTATATCCAGAATATGTTATGAACTTGTGATGGTTACTATAGATTGTATAAGTTCCAGAACTCTCAATATGTACCTTGTCTCCCTTCTGAAGATTAAGTACAACATCAAATATTCCTGTCTTATAGCCATCGCCACTAAGATAACTTCTTGTTATCTCCAAATTGTTGTGATAAAGGTCCAATCCAAGACTTGTTCCACTATATGACATAACAACTGCAGTCATATGATAAAGACCTGGATGTGGAGCCTTGAATACCCCAGTACTTGGTTCATATCCATTCCCTACATTTGTCCATACTCCATCAAATATCACTTTTTCACCGGATGACAATGTCTGTGGACTTGGCCGGTAAGCTGAGAAAGCAACTGTCTCTCTTTTCGCCATCATTTCTTTAAACTCTGAAAAAGTGAAATTGAAGTTGTTTTTATTGTTTGACACGAAGAACAAATATGAAGACAGACAATTAAACGAATTCTTGGTAGGTGTATTTAACAAAAAAGTGCACACATAATACGGACGGTACTGTTTCATTCTTACATGTGCTATAAGTATAGTATAAAGAACAGATCATGACTAATGATGTTAGTAATGACTTATCAATACTTGTACTTTTTTTGATAAATGTTTTTCTTTTTTTTTCTTATTATGTTTTTTGTAGGAATTTTTTTTTTTCTTGATCTTTTCTTGCTTATGATTCTCCATGATTAATGTTGTCATAAGATTTCTGGTTAATTTGTTCATTTACTGAATTGACACTACGACTACGGAGGTGGTCAGCAGTTTCAAATCAATTAATGTTAAATATACAATATTAAACATGTCGGGTTAAAGGAAAACAAGGTACATTATACGATATTTGTAACGTTAGTTACAAAATAAACAATATTCACATCTTGAAATAAAACCAATTTCTGCTTACACTCCTTAAGAACAATGTCAGTTCAATTAAAAAAACTTACTTTTTTATTTTGATTTATACCATCTGTAAGTTAAAAGTTTGCTCGAAATGTTTGTGACTGGACGTTAGGCCGCCAACACATATATGAACGAAAACAGACATACTCATTGGCGTAGGAGCAGGGGAGGGGGATAGGGGGTAATTGCTGTCCTCCCAACACATTTTTTTTTTGGCAAACAAATATTATTGAAAATTTAAAACGAAAATGAAAGAGGACACTGACTAAATATTTGACTATTAAAATATACAAAAAATGCATGTCACTTTCAGAAGTTTGTATGTTAATTTCTGAAAAGGGGAAAATTGAAAGATTTATTTCTGCTTCTTGTGATGTTGTACGACTTTGATCTTAATGAAACATCCTGAATATGCATATCATTTTCAGATCGAGACTAATTAGGACCGATGGGGAGGTATAAATGCGCAAGACTTTCATGCCGAATGGTTAATTTCAAATTACATTCGTTTGAGCAAACCAACTGTTTTGCCTTAAAATATAGAACGTATGGACATGTCTTTATTTATTGTTTAAATCTTGATAACGCAAAATAAGGAATCAAACTGAAATTTTATTAATTATCTGGAATGATCCCTACCTGTCTCATGCTGTAAAATCAATTCCTGTAATGTCTTATTGGAGTGAATTTTGAAGTTCTCCACAATCACATCATATGATATCTTAACACGTTTCTGTTCTTCGTGTAAATCACGCTGCATTGATTCTATTTTTCGTTCCCGTTCCTTTTCAGTTTCATTGATTTCTTGACTATTCAAGGACAAAGAATCCAACAAAGTGTTCATCTTTTCTCCATATAATTTTGTTTCGTTGTTAGATTGCATTTTAAAGTTGTCAACAATTTCCTGGTAAGAATCATTAATTCTCGTTTGAAATTGAAGTTGTTTATCGAGCATCGTTTCTGTTAAAGTTTCCGTTGCTTTTTCAATTTTGTTCATTATTTCCAATTTCGATGACATTGAACTTTGCATCATTTTCATCTTTTCCTCGAATAGTTCCATTTTATGTTCAAACCGTACAAGTTTTTCCAGAACGTTTTCTTCAAAATGAAATTTTGAACATGTCAGCAGTGATTCGGACTGCGAACCAACAGAACTTGTCAATGTCGTAATAACTGATAAACTTAAAGAAAACAGTCGAAAGACAAACATGTTGGCTGCTCCTTGCAATTGATATGATCACAATGGAGAAAGTCATTATCATATATACATGATACAGAAAAGATTTGAGTCACGCTTTGTTATACTGATAATAACATTCCTGTCATTTGTTATTATTTAAAAGCAGCCGCTTATAATTTGTTTATTTCGTTGTATAGATTGTTAACTTGGGGAAACTGACAGAAAGGTTGGTATACCGTGTACATGTTTTCATGCATACTGTTCGAATTTGTGTGGAAACTATTCTACAAGTATATAAGATATGCAAACTTCCATAATGGTTTCTGCTTAAACAAGATACAATGAAACTAAAGTCAAATGAAATTTTCATATTTCGATTCCCTTTGCATCAATTAAAATTCGCCTACAGCCGTTGAACTGATGGCATTTGGTCACTTGATAATTTTTATTGTAGCAAAAACCCTTTACCTTTAACACTTTTTCTTGGAACTGATATATGCTGAAGGTATATATAAAAACTGGTATAGGTGTTAAAATGAAGATTTGGAATGGAAATAAAATAGATAACAAAACATATAAAATCTACAGCAGAAAAAAGCCTAGGATTTAGAAAGGTACATTGTTGCAATCAATAGGTATACCGGTTGTTTATCAAATAAATTATTATAGAAAATAAAGTGTTTAATAACTAAAGGAAATATGATTTAAGGTTCACATACAAAATTTAGCCGTTTTGTCACAAAACGTCATTAATGTCATGCTGGTGTTCTGAAGTCTTTTTATAGTATCATGAATATGTTTTGTTTACAGGTTAATTCTTATAGAAATGTGAAATATATAAGTTATTATAAAAGCTAATAGATATAAGAAGATGTGGTATGAGTGTCAATGAGACAACTCTCCATCCAAGTAACAAATTGTAAAAGAAACCATTATAGGTCAAAGTACAGCCTTCAACACGGAGCATTGGCTTACACCGAGCAGCAACATATAAAGGGCCCCAAAAGTATATATACCATCACATAACACGGTTCTAATACAAAAATGTGAAAAATGAAACTACAAAATATTTTACTACTCTGGAAAATTTACAGTAAAGAAATCATCGCTAAATGATATACATATAAGTAGAAAAAAGAGAAAGCTGAGTATAAAAGATTGCCAGGAAATGCAATGAAAACGAAATACAACATAAACATGTATTGTCAAAATAAATAGTCAATTCACTATTTGATAAGTATTGAAGAAGAAAACTCCTGTGTAATGTGTTAATGTATGCATTCATTAATGATAACCAAAGGAAAATGTCGAGTTAAGTAACTATTTTTGGAAAGTTCTGAAAATGAATAGTTATTTAAAGAATATTAATGTGCATGCCTCTCACTTTAAATCGCATATTAAGTAAAAACATAAAAATGTTTCCGAAAAACAAAATCCCGTAAATATATGCATCGCATTAATTAACCAAATAGCAATAAAACATTGAACGCTTGAAACGTTCCTTGGATTAACGTCAAAATCATCAAGACTCATCTGAATTGGAACGTCACGTTGGTAGAAATATATAAGCTTCATCTTATATTTTTTTCAAATCTTGAAATAATAGGCTTGATAATGTCTTTTTTCATTTTATCACAATTGTTTTGTTTTTAATCTGTATGTTACAGATTCTGAAAAAATCAACATATTATAATAGTAGCACACAAAAGGACTTAACTAGTAATTCTTGAATATGAAGTACCACAGTAAAAGCTTACCTGCAATATCTGATCAGTTTTAACAAAACGTAAGTAGAAGTGTTCGGAGTAAACATTTGATAACGTCAAGCCCTTACTGGTTTTGTCTGAAAAATATTAAGAAATTAAGAAGCTATTATGATTTTGTAACAACTTATCTAATAGAATCAATGAAGCTGTTTTATGGTTAAATTGATGCAAAGAATGGCAGCCCCTGTAGATTGGTATGCTACTGTAAAACATGGAATGCTGGTAAAGTTAATAAAAAGGATATATTTCAAACAGATCTTACAACAGATAACTAAGTCCAAGGTCATATACGAAAGACGGAACTAAAACTTTATTTTCTCAATATAGATACACAATCTCCTGAACAATTAGATTCTTTCAAATTCCACCAATCTCCTGAACAATTAGATTCTTTCAAATTCCACCAAGTCGTGACAGATGAAACTATTGAGAACTTTAAAACAAGGTGAAACCTATCTACAACGAATAATGTGTAATTTGGAAACCAAAAGGATTTTTCTTCAAAATTTTCATAAATATTATGATAATTGAAGTTGATTTCCATGTACAAAAGTGAGAAGATTTTAAAGGGGAAACAAGACGGATAGCAAATACTTCAACAGAAAAATGACGAAAATACATTCACAAGTCCACATAGAAACACCTAGAAATATTGAGATAGCAAAACATGATTAACATCAAAATTTGACAAGTAGACCCACGACGATAAGTTACATTAACCTTTTCACATTGAATACATGTCTAATAAAAGAGAAAACAAGTTGCTTTCTTTAAAAAAAGAAAAGCAATTCGTGAACCCGAGACCTCTGACAGGTCCCAAAAACATTGTTGCTGAATTTTAGTGCTTTTGATTTGAAATATTTGACTTTGAATGAGGAAATGATCTTTTAAAAACATCTTTATTAAAATAGGTAATTGTGTGTAGATGATTGCACAAGTCAATAAAAAGTACTGTTGGAGTTTAGTTGTAAATAGAAAAGTGTATACAGCTTATATTCCATTTGAATTTACCTTTTTAAGGCTTCCCTTATTGTATTTATTACTTGGCAGTGTACATAATTGTTTCTTCATGTTTGATATACAAAGTCTTAGTCCTTTCGTTATTTCCAGTTTCTGCAAACTTAAACTGGATATTGCAAAGTAAAATTGTACTGACTAATCGCAATATAAATGCTGTATAATCTAGATGCCTTTATTTCATTTTCATTTCTCCATGTTTTGTTTCCTTGACAACTTCATTTTTTTATACTTTATACTCATTATTGAAACTGTCTGCGACAACCATTCATAATATGACATTTAAGGTTAATAAAAAAAGGTCTTCAAATGATCAAGTATTAATAAACATCATGGACATATTACACTTTCATGATCACAGTTACGTACGTGAAAAAGACTGGTCGCCTTTTTATCTGTGTTTCAATATGTTGATTATATAAACGGTTTCGTATAAAGTAAAACAATGTATACAATGTTCATAATTGCACCAAACTGAAAAGATTTAGATGTTATAAACTTACCTGGTAAAAAAAATTGAAATCTAATAAACTTGTACATTCCTGTAATAAATCTTTTTACAAATATTCAAAATATACTATCAATAAACAAAAACTTCAAGTATTTACTGATTGAAATTTCTTACAAAATCAACCAGAGACCAATACATATATAAATATATTTCCTAAAATGTTCATCTGAAGATACCAACCCTTGTTGGTAAATATTCCGTATCAACTTCACAAATAATACATGATGGTCTTGAAGTATAGATTCTAGGTACTGATTAATTATCATCTTAATTATGTGTTATACTTTTCTTTTCTTTTTGTCTTGTATATTTTTAAACATTACTGTTTAGTTCTTTTTTGCTAATATACTTTTGGCGTGGCTCGGTATTTTTACATATCCCGCCATTGTGTTATTTTACTTTGGACTTGTCTTTTATCTTTGCTTAATATGTACTTTTTCTATAGTGTGTCGATATGCCATTTTGTTTTTCTTTGTTGAAATAGTTGTTTGTTTTTATAGTGATAAGATTATAATACAATGTTGATTGCTGTTCCCCAAATTTTGACATTTTTACCTATTATGTCTGTTTGTTTTTTGCTCACACATTGTTTTCAATATAATGGAATTCTATGCGACTGTCATACCAGTGAGTTGTTTAGCTAGCTATACAACAGGTTTAATCCACCATTTTCTACATAACGAAATGCCTGTACCAAGTCAGGACTATGACAGTTGTTTTCCATTCGTTTGAGCTTTTGGCTTTGCAATTTGATAAAGGACTTTCTGTTTTGAATATTCCTTTGAGTTCGGAATTTTTGTTATTTTACTTTTCACATTCCAGTGGCACAAAAATGATTCTTCTAGTGATAGTCTCAAAGGTGAACAACTTCTATGTCAACAGAAAAAATATGTTATATACTTTAAGAGTTTTTCCTACAGAAATGTCATGATCCTTTTTATAGACTTTTGATATTTTAGGTATTAAAAACTGATGATGCAAAAATGGAACTCTTTTTCTTCAACTACAACTGTATTTATATTTTTAAATGGCCTTATAGTCCAGATGTGAATACAGACACACACAAAAACTAGACACTGTTGCGATGAAGTACTTGATACTACCTACTGTACAACTATCATTTGTTTGGTTTGTTTGTTTGTTCGTTTGTTTGTTTTGTTCTATTTTCTTACTGTCATTGGTTGTTTGTTTTATGTTTTTTTGTGTTTTGTGTTTTTTGTTGCTTTTCTTTATGCAATTGTATATGTGTTACCTCAGGAAACCGCACCGAACACCCGACTCGAACATGGTTATGTACTCAACCGTACAAAGAAACCGTCCTAGCTGACTATGAGTATTGTCGATAACATTTATGGTCATATTATCTCTGTAAAAGTTTATGGGCTACTAATGTGAATAGTGTTTACGTTAATCAATTATGATTGAAATTTTTAAAATTTTTCCTTTATGTTGGTATTCTTTCCTTTTTGTTGGTAATCTGTCCTTTATGTTGGTTTTTCCACTGTTTGTTTGACTTTTTGATCTGTTTTCCGATTTTTGTCTTTTCACCCTGACTGGTTTCTTTCAAAAGAAAGAACGCATTCTCATTTAGAAAATGTTTTCATGTTATCATTATTGTTTTATTTATTATTTGTTTAACTAGTTGTTTTTGGTCTACATAAGGAGACGAAATATACATTAATACAGGCTAAATTATAAAAGGTAATATATGTTATTACGCATGTCGCCAATACTGAATCACGAACTATGGAGCTGATGGCACCCACGGTTAGAGCACAAGGCTAGAAAATAATGAAAATAATTAATGAATTTGTCTATTCAAAAGCATTTTCTGGAATTAATCATCAATACTAATCACTTGAAACCCAAACCTTTGAACGCAAATAACCTGTTAAAACTTTAATACTCGAGAAATTGCATGACCAAAAAGGGCCATAACACGAAAAGATAAATCAACCTTAGGTCAACATTGCCTGATATAGTTAAAGCATTCGTCCTTAGGTCAACATTACCTGATAGAGTTGGAGCATTCGTCCTTAGATGAAACACTGCCTGAAAGTGTTGGAGCATTCGTCCGTAGGTCAACACTGCCTGATAGAAATGGAGCATTTGTCCTTAGGTCAACATAGTCTGATAGAGTTAGAGCATTCGTCCTCAGGTAAACATAGTTTGATAGAGTTGGAGCATTCGTCCTTAGGTAAACATTGCCTGATATAGTTGTAGCATTCGTCCTTAAGTCAACATAGTCTGATAGTGTTGAAGCATTCGTCCTTAGGTAAACATTGCCTGATATAGTTGTAGCATTCGTCCTAAGGTCAACATAGTCTGATAGAGTTGGAGCATTCGTCCTTAGGTAAACATTGCCTGATATAGTTGTAGCATTCGTCCTTAAGTCAACATAGTCTGATAGTGTTGAAGCATTCGTCTTTAGGTCAACACTGCCTGATAGAGTAGGAGCATTCGTCCTAAAATCAACATAGTCTGATAGAGTTGAAGCATTCGTCCTTAGGTCAACATGGTCTGATAGAGTTGGAGCATTCGTCCTTAGATGAAACATTGCCTGATAGAGTTGAAGCATTCGTCCTTAGGTCAACATAGTCTGATACAGTTGAAGCATTCGTTCTTAGGTCAACATTGCCTGATAGAGTTGAAGCATTCGTCCTTAGGTCAACATATTCTAATAGAGTTGAAGCATTCGTTCTTAGGTCAACATTGCCTGATAGAGTTGAAGCATTCGTCCTTTGGTCAACATAGTCTGATAGAGTTGAAGCATTCGTCCTTAGGTCAACATAGTCTGATAAAGTTGAAGCATTTGTCCTTATGTCAACAATGCCTGATAGAGTTGGAGCATTCGTCCTTAGGTCAACATAGTCAACATAGTCTATAGAGTTGAAGCATTCGTTCTTAGGTCAACATGGTCTGATAGAGTTGTAGCCTTCGTCCTTAGGTCAACATAGTCTGATAGAGTTGGAGCATTCGTCCTTAGGTCAACATTGCCTGATAGAGTTGAAGCATTCGTCCTTAGGTCAACATAGTCTGATAGAGTTGTAGCCTTTGTCCTTAGGTCAACATAGTCTGATAGAGTTGGAGCATTCGTTCTTAAGTCAACATCACCTGATAGAGTTGAAGCATTCGTTCTTAGGTCAACATAGTCTGATATAGTTGACGCATTCGTCCTTAGGTCAACATAGTCTGATAGAGTTGGAGCATTCGTTCTTAGGTCAACATTGCCTGATAGAGTTGAAGCATTTGTCCTTAGGTCAACATTGCCTGATAGAGTTGTAGCAATCGTCCTTAGGTCAACACTGCCTGATAGAGTTTGAGCATTTGTCCTTAGGTCAACATAGTCTGATAGAGTTAGAGCATTCGTCCTTGGGTAAACATAGTTTGATAGAGTTGGAGCATTCGTCTTTAGGTCAACATTGCCTGATATAGTTGTAGCCTTCGTCCTTAGGTCAACATAGTCTGATAGAGTTGGAGCATTCGTCCTTAGGTCAACATAGTCTGATAGAGTTGAAGCATTCGTTCTTAGGTCAACATTGCCTGATAGAGTTGAAGCATTCGTCCTTAGGTCAACATATTCTAATAGAGTTGAAGCATTCGTTCTTAGGTCAACATTGCCTGATAGAGTTGAAGCATTCGTCCTTTGGTCAACATAGTCTGATAGAGTTGAAGCATTCGTCCTTAGGTCAACACAGTCTGATAAAGTTGAAGCATTTGTCCTTATGTCAACATTGCCTGAAAGAGTTGGAGCATTCGTCCTTAGGTCAACATAGTCTATAGAGTTGAAGCATTCGTCCTTAGGTCAACATAGTCTGATAGAGTTTTAGCCTTCGTCCTTAGGTCAACATAGTCTGATTGAGTTGGAGCATTCGTCCTTAGGTCAACATTGCCTGATAGAGTTGAAGCATTCGTTCTTAGGTCAACATAGTCTGATAGAGTTGTAGCCTTTGTCCTTAGGTCAACATAGTCTGATAGAGTTGGAGCATTCGTTCTTAGGTCAACATCACCTGATAGAGTTGAAGCATTCGTCCTTAGGTCAACATAGTCTGATAGAGTTGACGCATTCGTCCTTAGGTCAACATAGTCTGATAGAGTTGTAGCCTTCGTCCTTAGGTCAACATAGTCTGATAGAGTTGGAGCATTCGTTTTAGGTCAACATTGCCTGATAGAGTTGAAGCATTCGTGCTTAGGTCAACATTGCCTGATAGAGTTGTAGCAATCGTCCTTAGGTCAACACTGCCCGATAGAGTTGGAGCATTTGTCCTTAGGTCAACATAGTCTGATAGAGTTAGAGCATTTGTCCTTAGGTAAACATAGTTTGATAGAGTTGGAGCATTCGTCTTTAGGTCAACATTGCCTGATATAGTTGTAGCATTCGTCCTTAGGTCAACATAGTCTGATAGTGTTGAAGCATTCGTCCTTAGGTCAACACTGCCTGATAGAGTTGGAGCATTCGTCCTTAGGTCAACATAGTCAACATAGTCTATAGAGTTGAAGCATTCGTTCTTAGGTCAACATGGTCTGATAGAGTTGTAGCCTTCGTCCTTAGGTCAACATAGTCTGATAGAGTTGGAGCATTCGTCCTTAGGTCAACATTGCCTGATAGAGTTGAAGCATTCGTCCTTAGGTCAACATAGTCTGATAGAGTTGTAGCCTTTGTCCTTAGGTCAACATAGTCTGATAGAGTTGGAGCATTCGTTCTTAAGTCAACATCACCTGATAGAGTTGAAGCATTCGTTCTTAGGTCAACATAGTCTGATAGAGTTGACGCATTCGTCCTTAGGTCAACATAGTCTGATAGAGTTGGAGCATTCGTTCTTAGGTCAACATTGCCTGATAGAGTTGAAGCATTTGTCCTTAGGTCAACATTGCCTGATAGAGTTGTAGCAATCGTCCTTAGGTCAACATAGTCTGATAGAGTTGTAGCCTTCGTCCTTAGGTCAACATAGTCTGATAGAGTTGGAGCATTCGTCCTTAGGTCAACATAGTCTGATAGAGTTGAAGCATTCGTTCTTAGGTCAACATTGCCTGATAGAGTTGAAGCATTCGTCCTTAGGTCAATTTATTCTGATAGAGTTGAAGCCTTCGTCCTTAGGTCAACATAGTCTGATAGAGTTGAAGCATTCGTTCTTAGGTCAACATTGCCTGATAGAGTTGAAGCATTCGTCCTTAGGTCAACATATTCTAATAGAGTTGAAGCATTCGTTCTTATGTCAACATTGCCTGATAGAGTTGAAGCATTCGTCCTTTGGTCAACATAGTCTGATAGAGTTGAAGCATTCGTCCTTAGGTCAACACAGTCTGATAAAGTTGAAGCATTTGTCCTTATGTCAACATTGCCTGAAAGAGTTGGAGCATTCGTCCTTAGGTCAACATAGTCTATAGAGTTGAAGCATTCGTCCTTAGGTCAACATAGTCTGATAGAGTTTTAGCCTTCGTCCTTAGGTCAACATAGTCTGATTGAGTTGGAGCATTCGTCCTTAGGTCAACATTGCCTGATAGAGTTGAAGCATTCGTCCTTAGGTCAACATAGTCTGATAGAGTTGTAGCCTTTGTCCTTAGGTCAACATAGTCTGATAGAGTTGGAGCATTCGTTCTTAGGTCAACATCACCTGATAGAGTTGAAGCATTCGTCCTTAGGTCAACATAGTCTGATAGAGTTGACGCATTCGTCCTTAGGTCAACATAGTCTGATAGAGTTGTAGCCTTCGTCCTTAGGTCAACATAGTCTGATAGAGTTGGAGCATTCGTTTTAGGTCAACATTGCCTGATAGAGTTGAAGCATTCGTGCTTAGGTCAACATTGCCTGATAGAGTTGTAGCAATCGTCCTTAGGTCAACACTGCCCGATAGAGTTGGAGCATTTGTCCTTAGGTCAACATAGTCTGATAGAGTTAGAGCATTCGTCCTTAGGTAAACATAGTTTGATAGAGTTGGAGCATTCGTCTTTAGGTCAACATTGCCTAATATAGTTGTAGCATTCGTCCTTAGGTCAACATAGTCTGATAGTGTTGAAGCATTCGTCCTTAGGTCAACACTGCCTGATAGAGTTGAAGCATTTGTCGTTAGGTCAACAGTCTGATAGAGTTGGAGCATTCGTCCTAAGGTCAACATAGTCTGATAGAGTTGAAGCATTCGTCCTTAGGTCAACATGGTCTGATAGAGTTGGCGCATTCGTCCTTAGATGAAACATTGCCTGATAGAATCGAAGTATTCGTCCTTAGGTCAACACAGTCTGATAGAGTTGAAGCATTCGTCCTTAGGTCAACATAGTCTGAAAGCGTTGGAGCATTCGTTCTTAGGTCAACATAGTCTGATAGAGTTGAAGCATTCGTCCTTAGGTCAACATTGCCGGATAGTGTTGAAGCATTCGTCCTTAGGTCAACATAGTCTGATGGAGTTGACGCATTCGTCCTTAGGTCAACATAGTCTGATAGAGTTGTAGCCTTCGTCCTTAGGTCAACACAGTCTGATAGAGTTGAAGCATTCGTTCTTAGGTCAACATTGCCAGATAGAGTTGAAGCATTCGTCCTTTGGTCAACATAGTCTGATAGAGTTGTAGCCTTCGTCCTTAGGTCAACATAGTCTGATAGAGTTGGAGCATTCGTCCTTAGGTCAACATAGTCTGATAGAGTTGAAGCATTCGTTCTTAGGTCAACATTGCCTGATAGAGTTGAAGCATTCGTCCTTAGGTCAATTTATTCTGATAGAGTTGAAGCCTTCGTCCTTAGGTCAACATAGTCTGATAGAGTTGGAGCATTCGTCCTTAGGTCAACATTGCCTGATAGAGTTGAAGCATTCGCCCTTAGGTCAATATAGTCTGATAGAGTTGTAGCCTTCGTCCTTAGGTCAACATAGTCTGATAGAGTTGGAGCATTCTTTCTTAGGTCAACATTGCCTGATAGAGTTGAAGCAATCGTCCTTAGGTCAACATAGTCTGATAGAGTTGACGCATTCGTCGTTAGGTCAACATAGTCTGATAGAGTTGTAGCCTTCGTCCTTAGGTAAATATAGTCTGATAGAGTTGGAGCATTCGTTCTTAGGTCAACATTGCCTGATAGAGTTGAAGCATTCGTCCTTAGGTCAACATTGCCTTATAGAGTTGTAGCCATCGTCCTTAGGTCAACACTGCCCGATAGAGTTGGAGCATTTGTCCTTAGGTCAACATAGTCTGATAGAGTTAGAGCATTCGTCCTTAGGTAAACATAGTTTGATAGAGTTGGAGCATTCGTCTCTAGGTCAACATTGCCTGATATAGTTGTAGCATTCGTCCTTAAGTCAACATAGTCTGATAGTGTTGAAGCATTCGTCCTTAGGTCAACACTGCCTGATAGTGTTGAAGCATTTGTCGTTAGGTCAACAGTCTGATAGAGTTGGAGCATTCGTCCTAAGGTCAACATAGTCTGATAGAGTTGAAGCATTCGTCCTTAGGTCAACATGGTCTGATAGAGTTGGCGCATTCGTCCTTAGATGAAACATTGCCTGATAGAATCGAAGTATTCGTCCTTAGGTCAACACAGTCTGATAGAGTTGAAGCATTCGTCCTTATGTCAACATAGTCTGAAAGAGTTGAAGCATTCGTCCTTTGGTCAACATAGTCTGATAGAGTTGAAGCATTCGTCCTTAGGTCAACATAGTGTGATAAAGTTGAAGCATTTGTTCTTATGTCAACATTGTCTGATAGAGTTGAAGCATTCGTCCTTAGGTGAACATTGCCTGATAGAGTTGAAGCATTCGTCCTTAGGTCAACATAGTCTGATAGAGTTGTAGCCTTCGTCCTTAGGTCAACATTGCCTGATAGAGTTGAAGCATTTGTCCTTAGGTCAACATAGTCTGAAAGAGTTGACGCATTCGTCCTTAGGTCAACATAGTCTGATAGAGTTGTAGCCTTCGTCCTTAGGTCAACATAGTCTGATAGAGTTGGAGCATTCGTTCTTAGGTCAACATAGTCTGATAGAGTTGGAGCATTCGTCCTTAGGTCAACATTGCCTGATAGAGTTGAAGCATTCGTCCTTAGGTCAACATAGTCTGATAGAGTTGACGCATTCGTCCTTAGGTCAACATAGTCTGATAGAGTTGTAGCCTTCGTCCTTAGGTCAACATAGTCTGATAGAGTTGGAGCATTCGTTCTTAGGTCAACATTGCCTGATAGAGTTGAAGCATTCGTCCTTAGGTCAACATTGCCTGATAGAGTTGTAGCAATCGTCTCTTAATAATTTCTAAATTTATCAAGTTGACAGAGAATGTAATAAACGTACTATGTTTCAAATCATTTTAGTACCAAATCGCTGTTTATTGGGTTGATAATAGTCCACCAGAAAAGGCATCGATCGAGAGCAAGAAAATGAAAATAACTTTTTATCAAATTGGTGCGTCCAGAGTGTTTTTTTTCTAGATTTACATTCATAAGAACGCACAAACGTCAAAATGTATACGCATAGGTAACAAATGAAGGATGCATAAATACGTGTCTGCATAATTTAAGAAATCTATGAAGTACTTTATAGGTTTCTGTGCTAGTAGCCATAGAAAGGAACCCGTCATGTTAAATGCTTTTCCGATTTCAACATCTTTGATTACAGACAAAATTATTTGAGCCGTAAACAATATTATTAACAAACTTGGTTTGATAATGCCCGATTGGGTGACGAAAGTCTTTATCTATTTTAACAAAAAACAGAAATGGATCAATATTTTGGTTCCATACAATTTCTATTGAACCATATGTCAAAAACATCGTTAAACTTAGCATCAAAATGCTTTTGGAAGGCATAAAGATCCGGATTGATTTCAATATCGGATGGGCAATATGGTCAAAGGCTAAAGTTACTGTGTCTATCAATATTTTTAGATTATATCAGTGTAAGAAATAAACTCATCATAGATACCAGGATTGGAATTTTGTATTTTGAAAACGATTTCATAGTTCGGAAGGTATCGGCAAAACAACGTTTCGTCAGTGAATCCATACAGACGGCAATTATGTTATGCATCTAAGTGTGTAGAATTATTGTAAGGTGTACTTGTACGTCAGCTAGTGATCACTGCCATTAATATGTCCTTTACTGAATTATAAGCCAAGGGTTTATTTGTCAACAATAAGTTTTTTTTGTGATTGAGCCCGTTTCTCACTTTGTTCAAGTAATAGATAGAGTATATTTGATGTACTAGTATACAATGATTGTCAGGTGAACATGTCCGTCTAATTCAGATTCAATAAGTAATACCGTTAGTTCATTTTTTTTCGTATCGATTGATTATAAGGTAAACATGTCTAGCTGACTACATTTTCATGGGTTATAGATAAAGTCACCTTTTGTAATTTTATATACACTGTGGTAGTTTTATATAAAATACATTCAAACTTGAATTCATTCATGATCATTTAAGCAGGCAGATCATTTCAATATATGTTCTCGTGTTTTACAGAAAATCGAATAATAAAATATTATGTATTGCTTTGTTTTATGCTTTTATTTTTACATTTACTATAATAGTTGTCTTTTATATGAATGCTGATATTGTAAAAGTAATACTTTAACCAAAGGTACATGGCTACATAATTTCCGTAGAAAAAAAGATATGTCAGTGCTAACATATCTGCATTCAAATATCATTGACCTAAGTGGCATCCCTTAAACTGGCATAATCACAACCTTTAACATCTAAACTATGCAAAAGTTTCGAAATCAATAGACTTGAGTTGCGAAATACTAATAACTACTATGAACTGCAGGAAAATGTAAGAGATTGGTTTTTATAAAATTATTCTCCAATATGTGGAATCAATCAACATGTCAATCAATTAGTCGACAAAAATAGTATGATGATACTAGTATTGCATATCTCATTTTTCAGATATTTGTTTCTAATTATATTGTTTCTAACTATAAAAACTATTTTTCAGTCGTTTTCTTCTTAAGATATACGTATAGCTAAGAACAGAAAACTTGACATGCACTAAGTTTTGTATCCAATCTTTTGAACACAACTCCACATGATTTTCAACGTCGAATGCTGAATTTTGAGCAATGCTTATCAACTCTTTCGGGAAGAATCGATAGTTTTTTTTTCAAAAATTTCTTGACTTCCCTGAATTATCACATGGTTCGTTCAGTATGTTGTAGATTTGACAATATGGTCAAAGTAAGATTCAAAGACATTTTTCCTGTTTGACCAAATTGTTTTTTACTCGTTCCGTTGGTTGATAACGTTTGATTTTGTCAGTTTTTATGGAATTTCCCCCTTTTTGAATTTACCATGGATTTGTTTTTATTTTATTATACGTTTTTTTTTCATAGCTTACAAATGGAAACACATGTATAGTTCTAACCTGAAATTATGGTTATGAATTTGAATAATATATTTATCTACTACAAACATTAAACAGATTGTTGCAACACATAAACATTCCAATAACAGTTTCAACAATAAGCATATGATAAATAGAAGCAGACACATGAAGAAGAGTTACGTAATACTATATCCAGAAAAGGTTAAGTATGCATTACGGTTACTGAAGATTGTACCAGAACTACCAGATGTAATATATACTTCGTCTCTCTGTTGTAGACTAAATACAACATCAAATGTCCCAGTCTTACGACCGTCACCAGTTATCCAACTTCCTGATATCGGCACCTTATTGCGATAAAGCTGCATGAATAAATTCTCTCCCAGACACTGACATAATTACAGCAGTAATGTGATAAAGACCTGCACGAGGAGCTGTAAATATTCCTGTACTTGGTTGATATCCATTTCCTTCATTGGTCCATACTCCACCAAATATCACTATTTCCTTATATGAAAATGTTTGTGAACTTGACCGGTAAGCTGCAAAAAGCAACGGTCTCTCTTTTCGCCATCATTCCTTTAAACTCTGAAAAGGTGAAATTAAAGTTGTTTTAAATATTTAACATGAAGAACATATATAAGAACAATCAATAATACGGTGTTAAAAAAAGTTAATACATAAAATGGACGGTACTGATATCAGTTTTACGTGTGATACAAATGTAGATATAAGGAACAGATCATGACTAATCATATTATTAAAGACTAATTAATACTTTTACTTATTTTGATACACTTTATCCTTTTTTTTCCTTTTTTTTTTTTTTTTTTTTTAAAGTTTTCTTGCAAATGATTCAAGATAAATAATGTTGTTATAATTAAGATATTTGGTTAATCTATTCATGTACTGAATTGACACTTCGACCATAGAGTGAGAAAAATTAATCAGATATCCAGGGAGCAATTGGGTGATTTGGAATGTACAGCAGTTTCTGTTCAATCAATGTTCAATTTACAATATATGTTAAACATGTTGTGTTAAATGAAAAGAAGGTACATTTTACGATTGATTTCTGTGTCGTTATTACCAATGTGTTTTCAACTGATTGAGAGGAGCTTTCGTTTCAATTTGCATAAAAACAGTCTATTCGAAGATGTGTGTGATAGGATGATTGCCGTTATAATTATTATTACTGATTTCTAATCACCTATCAGTGTCACCAAACAGATATACAAAAGAACTGAGTGTTCGATATGGGACAAATAAAATAGTTTATTTATAGCATTTATATGTGCTAAATCAGAGTATTTGAAGTATCGGCTATTGTATTATTCTGTCTCAAACCTTTCTGATTGTGAGATTTATTTTAATCGTAAATTTATAAAATATATATTTAAAAAAAAAATATCCAACCCTACTTTTCCTTCCTTAAATATGATCATTACTATTTGCAACTTATTCTTGTGATTCCACCCCCACCCCCCACCCCCCTAAAAAAAGCGTTCGGAATGTAAGGAAGAAAAAACTATTTTAAAGCGTTATAGAATACCGCCATATGCATACTATCATGTTTGTAAACTCCGCTTTACAAGAAAAAAAACCGGCTGTGTCTTACTATTTATTTGGCGGATACAAATAAAGTGTTTACATATTTTAACCGGATCAATGACCATAACTGGATACCTCTTGATGAGTTTATCCCAAAACACCTTTCTATATATGGACTGGTCTATGATGAGCGAACGGACTAAACCCCGCCCAGTCAAGTGAAATAAATCAAG
The DNA here is from genome assembly GCF_021869535.1 of Mytilus californianus. Taxonomy (NCBI): domain Eukaryota; kingdom Metazoa; phylum Mollusca; class Bivalvia; order Mytilida; family Mytilidae; genus Mytilus; species Mytilus californianus. Next base: position 17,772,005 of record NW_026262626.1, read on the forward strand.
TAATAATTACAACAGAAACAAGTTTCACAAGTTGAACTATAACCACTTTCTGCTTACGATGTCAGTTCAATTAAGAACACTTATTTTTTCCCAGAAGTAAGCTAAATGTTGTTCCAAATATTTGTGACTGGACATATATATTTAAGAAAACATATAAGTAGGATCCGGGGGAGGGAGTAACAGGGTAATTATTCCCCCTACAAACACACTTTTTAACAAAATTATATTTATTGAAAATTTAAAACGAGAATGAATGAGGTCACTGGATAAATATTTGACAATTAAACTATATGGAAACACATTTGTTTTTTTTTTTTTGGCATGTCACTTACAGAAGTTTGTATCTGATAAGTATAGATTATAAGGTTTTCTACACATTGATATCGTAAAATATCAGCCGCGAGCCACAATGCGAACCTTTTTATCGAGTGAGCGCAGCGAACGAGCTAAAAAGCTCCACATTGTGTCGAGCGGCTGATATTTTACGATATCTATAAGAAGAAAACCCGATTATCTGTTTATCGTTCTATAACTGGTCTTTTCTCCCTCCCTAAGACAGTTTAACATTTGACGAGAGCAAGCTTGATAACGTCTCCTCAGACATTGTGACGTCGCTGATAACTTCTCCTCAGACATTGTGACGTCGCTGATAATGCCTGCTCTCGTCTCAAAGACGTGATACGACAATTACGGATCGACTGAGCAGGGTAATATAGGCGTAGGGAAGGACGATAATTTCTGATTAAAGACTATTGAAGGATTTATTTATGCTTCTTATGATTTTGTATGACTTCGATTTTGATGAAATATCATGAATATGCATATGATTATCAGATCGAGACTCTTTAGGACCGACGAAGAGGTACCAATGCACAAGAAATTCATGACGAAATATTGATTGCAGATGACATTCTTTTGAGCAAGCCAACTGTTTTGTCTATATATAGAAATATTTTTTTTTTATTTTTTCATTTCACGAAAAATGAGGAATCAAATAAAAAGAACTCTCTTAAATGCACCCTATCTTTTTCTTGTTGTAAAATTAATTCCGGCAATTCAATTTCTTATTAGATTGAACTTTGAAGTTCTCAACAATAACGTCATATGAAGTATTAAACCGTTTCTGCTCTTCGTGTAAATCACGCTGCATGGATTCTATTTTTCTCTCCCGTTCCTTTTCAGCTTCACTGAATTCTTGACTTTTCAAGGACAAGGAATTCAACAAAGAGTTCATTTTTTCTCCATATAATTTTGTTTCGTTGGTAGATTGCGTTTTAAAGTTATCAATAATTTCCTGGTAATGATCATTAATTCTCGTTTGAATCTGAAGTTGTTTATCGAGCATCGTTTCTGTTAAAGTTTCTGTTTCTTTCTCAATTTCGTCCATTTTTTCTAATTTCAATGACATTGAACTTTTCATCACTTTCATCTTTTCCTCGAATAGTTCCATTTTATGTTCCAAAACTTTTTCTCCGAAATGAAATTTTGAACAGGTCAGCAATGATTCGGACTCCGAACCAACCGAACTTGTCAATGTCGTAATAACTGATAAACTGAAAGAAAACAGTCGAAAGAAAAACATGTTGGCTGCTCCTTGCAATGTGTAGGACCACAATGAAAAATGTCACTGTTATATGTAAATGATACGGAAAAGATTTTAATTACGCTTTGTTATGATGATACTAACTTTCCTGTCATTTGTTATTTTTTTTAGATCAATTTCTGATAATTTGTTTATTTCCTTGTATATATTGTTAACTGCATGTTACTGATTAAAGGTTGGCATACATGTACCATTTGGAAACTTGTCTAAAAATAGCACACCTTTTTTTACAATGGTTTATGATTAAACCAGATACAATGAAACTAAAGTCAAATGAAATTATTCTAATCTCGATTTTCTTGTCATTAATTGAAATTCACCTGCAGACGTTTCAGATTCATTATTTGCCTGTGCACAAAGGGCATGCATTTGGTCATTTAATATAAAAAAAGAAGATGTGGTATGATTGCCAATGAGACAACTATCCATCAAAGTTCAAATGAAGTGGATGTTAGCAATTGAATGCACTCATACGGCCTTCCACAATGAGAATAAAGAGCTGCGCCTTGAGTGCATCATACGCCCGTCTTTATTCAACGACTAAAGTTCCATAACTCCTCAATGTCATATCAGAAATGTATATCGACAGAGAGCTCTCGTCAATAGATATAAAAAATTCACCAGAGTTTCATGCAAACTGATTAAAGCTTTTTTGAGTTATAGTCCGACATGTTGACGGACGGACGAACAAACGGACGGACATATATGAGGGATATTTGTTGATATTGATATTTGATGGTGGCCATCTTTGAAAAACAGCCAAATTGAAATTTCAAGGTGGGTCTATTACTAATATTGTTCGAAACACCAAGCATTACTCCATGCTAAATTTGACCTTATCTGAATGAACATTTTTTGATTTTGATTTTGTATGGCGGCCATCTTAGAAAAAGCAGCCATATTGAAATTTCAAGGTGGGTCTATAGCTAATATTGTTTTAGATAACCAGCCAATACCATGCCAAATTTGACCTTCAATGAGTGAAATTAATTGATTTTGATATTTGATGGCGACCATCTAGGAAAAAGCCGCCATATTGAAATTTCAACGTTGGTCCATAGCATGTATTGTTCTAAACACCCAGCACAACTACCTTGTCAACTTTGGTGCTTTTATCATTAAACCCACAATTTTGTCACCGATCTGCAGGACTAATAAAATAAACTTTGAAATAACATAACGAACATTTCCGCATGTGAAAACAATATATAAGAGGGTCTGGATGGGGATTCTTCAATCAGTGATCAATGCAACAAAGAAATCCAACCAATAGGTCCCTCATGGAATTTAAAAAAATAATAAAGATTTCTGCATCGCCAAGTCTTTTAGGAGTAAATATTTCTAAAACAATTTAAGACTGACAGCAGCAGTCATTGACAGGACATAGGGTTCCATTTCCCTTAAATGAAAATAACATTTTATTAACTGTGTGCGTCCGAAGCGCTTTTTACGGATCTACTTTCACTTGTAATGGCCCAACCCAAAAATATTCAAACCATTGCACATGTCTAAGAACTTGAATACGGGATGGAGGGTTATATGATCTATAAAGAAATAAAACTAATAAAAGAAAACAAATCTATCAGCATCGTCTGAGGGGGTTGAAACTTTATTTTCCGAACAATTTCTATAATGTTGCATTAATTTCGGATTTTAGCCTATTATATATTGTTTCGTGTTTGTTATAAACATAAACTCTAGTCACCAGGAAATAATCAAATACAAGATGTGTCATCATCCGGCCATATTTCCTCTTTTTTTTAATCAAAACCCGTAAGGGTCAGGTTGAAGTTTTCTTTTTTTTAAATCGTTATCATGACTTAGTATAACGTTATAACGACTGAGCTATTTGTTATCACAAATAAACTAACTCGTCATAACGATTAAGCAACTCGTTATAACGACAAATTTAAATAGATTTTACGACTAAGCTTACTCGTTATCATGATAAAGTTTAACTGTCATACTGACTAAGTATTTCATTATAACGACGGAGTAACTCGTTATAACGACTACACTTACTCGTTATAATGACATATTTTATTTTTTGCCGATTAGTACTTTTCTATATTTTGTTTTTATCAACGTGTGTTTTGCTAGATATCATTTTTTATTGGTAAATCTCAATTATGACGTCAAATGTTCTTGCTCAGCTCTGAAAATCCTATTGTTACGTCGAATAAAGAACATATTTTTAATCAATTTAAAAATAAGATAAAGTTTGTCGAAATATCGGCAAAAAATTATTAGAGAACCAAATTCTATCGCCAAATATCGTGCTATTGATATGTTTCCACTCGACAGTTTAATTTCAACATTTAAAAAGCTCGGCAATCCTAATGTTTTAAATTTTAAAATTAAACTGCCTTAAGTGGAGCAATATCGTATCACATTCGATGCATTGAAAGAATCTATATTTAATTAACTCATTATAACGACTAGGCTAACTCGTTATCATGATTTAACTACCAGTGAGTCGTGTTAAAGTGTAACCTTGATTCGTTATAACGCGTAGACTAAGCTGTTAAAACGAGTTAGCTAAGTAGTAATACATGTGTAACGAGTAAATTTAGTAGTTTTAACGAGTTTCGAAATATTAATAACGACTTAGAATTGAACTACACTCTGTCTGTAACCGGGTTCGTACCCTTTCATGTAACCACGTCAATAAAGTAGTTTTATCCGGTATATGTATATTTATAGTTTTTCGTTAATGACTTTGCAGAGGGTCATAAATAGACCAAATATAAAAATATAAAAAATAATTTTGAAATGACTGTATATATATATGATACATGACATATATTTTTTATTTGTAATCTGCTTTGAATTAACTGCCAGAACGTTTAGATCGGTACTTTGAGTCTTTAGTCTTTTTGTTATTTGATTTTGTGTTTTGTTTTAGTCTTGGTGAGTCCAGTCCCTTTCAAATGTGTTTTAACAATTGTTCCAACGAATGATTGTGCTGTCACAGCACTGTCCCAGGTTAGTGCATGACTGTGCTCTAGCAAAGATGACAGCCCCGCAACATTCGATATGTGACTGTCCCAAGTAAAAAACAATCTGTAACTCAGTATATTTTGTTGGTTGCTGTCAGTCATATTTTTCTCCGTCTTTTGTTTTGTACATAAAGCAGGCCATTGGTTTTTTGTTTGAATTGTTTTACATTTTGTAGCTTTGTTGGCCTTTTGTAGTTTTCTACATGCTATGGGTTTCACACTTTGTTAAAAGTCGTACTGTGAAAAATAGTTTTTTTACATTTACACCATTTGGTCTATGTTGGGATAGTTGTCTCATTGGTAGTCTTTCCACATCTTCTAATTTCTATACAGTATATATATTTGAATTATAACGATGTTGGCACAAAAGTTGATTTTTATTTATTCAGGGCGTTTTCTATTTAAAATTTTCTCATTTTTGTCATCACGCGAAAGTATCTTATAACTTACTATACGGTATGTGTTTTGATTATTGTTGAAGACCTTCTTAAGCCTTGTTTGTTTGGCCTATAGTGAATAGTTATCTCATTCATAATGTTTATTATCGCTATTATTTGTATTTTTCCTTTGATCTTTTTATGTGATAATTTTCATTCTCACTCGACTCACTTGAGAATGAAAATTATCGCTAGTTTCTAAGGTCCTTAGCAACAGCGTATTGATCCATATCCACGCACTAGAGCGTCGACCAATCAGAAATGTTTAGCCGGAACTATAAAAAAAAACGTTATCGGATGACTGCGCTGAAATGTCGACAAAAAAAGTATTTTTCTCGTTTCAATTTTACCGTGAATTTCACTTATAAATCAACTTGAAGTTAGTAAAAGTAATCAAATCATGTTTCTTACAAATAAAAAATGTCAATTTTTACATAAATCTGCTACAAATGATTGTCTCTCTGTCTGCATGTATTGTTACACTAAAATAGAGCTTTCAAAACGGTGAAAATGGTGATTGCAATCTTTGAACACCATGAACAAATGCCATTTTTCAAATGAATGAAAGTCGTTGTGTGACTAAATATATATCAAATCAGCCTGCTCGAAAAAAATAGTACCAAAAAGGAAAATGCATTCTTATCGTATTAGATATATTTTTTGCTGTAATTTGTACTAAATAATATTCGAAAATACACATAATAGCGATAAATAAATTATTTATGTTTTTTTTTCAAACTCAATGCATTTTCTGATTCTCATCTCATCTCAAGGCTATCGCCCTTCGATGAGATGAGAATGAGAAAATGCATCTCGTTTAAAAAAACCAGAAATAATCTATAACTACATCTTCATCTTTTATACAAAGAAAGGCTTCCGGTCATATCAGTTCGATCATCGTTATAATACTAATTGTTTAAAGAATGCAACAGATTTACACACTGGGTTACATTGCATGTATTTAACATTGTTCTAGGAAAGTAAAAGTTTGAAATGTATTCAAGCTAAATTAAAAGTCTTAGACATTCTTAGTCTATGTGATCCTATATCCAGAAAATGTAATGTATCTATTAACGTCACTATAGATTGTTTGACTTGTATGACTCTCAAGATATACTTTGTCTCCTTTCTGTAGATTAAATACAACATCAAATGTTCCTGTCTTATAACCATCGCCATTAAGATAACTTGTTGCTATCCGCAATCCGTTGTGACAAAGGTACAATATCAGAATTTGTCCATTATCTGACATAACAACGTCAGTCAAATGATAAAGACCCGGATGTGGAGCTTTGAATATCCCGGTACTTGGTTCATATCCATTCCCTACATTGGTCCATACTCCATCAAACTTTACTATATCACCTGCTGACAACCTTTGTGAACTTGACCGGTAAGCTGAGAAAGCAACAGTCTCTCTTTTCTCAATCATTTCTTTAAAATCTGAATATTAAATGAAATATATAGTTGTTTTAATTGTGTTATACGAAAAACAATCAATAAGACAGCAAATAAAATGAAATGTTTAGGTTCCTTTTTTTTTATATAGTGCATAACATAAACCGTGTAATAGATATAATATGCATAGCATGACTAAAATATTCTGATTGAACTACTCATATGTTTTGGTTTTTTGGTTTTCTTGTGATTTTCGTTTGTTTGTTGCGTTTTTTTTTCTTTTTCTAACGATTCTCCTTGTCTTTTAGATAGAAAATAGCTTGACAAAAATATATCGAAAAATATAACAGTCAACAAATTGATATGCAGAAAACAAAACAGTTCAGCAATACATCCCAACAGAAAAGTCGATGCTGACGTGATTTTGAATACACAGCAGATCCTGCTCAATTAATGTTCAAAAATGTATTATCAAATCTTTACAAAATTGAAAAAAAAAATATCTGGTTCAAAGAAGACAATGTACATTTTACGTTTTTTGTAACGTTACATAAAAATGAACGATATTCAAATGTTGACCTATAACCAATTTTTGCTTATAAACATCACAAACAATGTTGGGTTTAATTAAAAAAACTTAAGTAACTACTAATTTTGATTTATACCTTTGTACCATTATTAGGTAAATTATTAGTTTGTCCGAAATATTTGAGACTGGACGTAATCAACTACATATTTTTTTTTTAAATTTTGGCAAACAGATTCTATTGAAAGTGAAAATGAAAGAGAACACCAACTAACGAGAAAGAGGCACAAGGAGATACCCTCTCAACACTTTTTGGCAAACAAATTTTATTGTAGATGAAAATGAAAGAGAACACCGACTAACTTTTAGACTATAAAACAACAGAAAATATTTTTCTTTTTTGGTTTTTTACTTTCAGAGGTTTGCCGCCCTCCCACACACACACACTTTCCGTCTACTGCTTCGCCACTTTACCTTGAACCATATTATCATTAGAAAAGAGTTTGATTCACCGTCAAGTAGTTATTTCACTTTGATTTAAAATTTTGAAAATTGATTTAACTTAGTGTAATTATAGATATCAATGTAGAGACTTGGTATCTTCTTTGGCTTATCAATCCTAAGAACGAAGTGGGGTTTCAGTACCTTCAAATTATTAGGTATCACTTTCTGTGTTGATTTAGATAGAATGTTAAATCTAAACTATGCTCCTCGAATACAAGAAATAGAAAAAACATTACAAAAATGGTCAAAACAGTCACTTACCCCGTTTGGTAAAATAACAATTATAAAGTCACTAATTATATCAAAATTAAATCATCTGTTCCTGTCCATCCCAGGTCCAGATGATAAAATGATACGTCAACTTAATAGTAAAATTTATTCATTCATTTGGAATGATAAGCCTGACAAGATAAAGCGAGATCTTCTATGCCAAGAATACTTTAGAGGGGGCCTAAAAATGATTAATTTGAGACATTTTATACAAGGGTTAAAACTTACTTGGGTTAGAAGATTATTTAAGTCAAAATCCAAATGGATCCAATTATTTACCTCCACCAAAATATAAATTTTACAGAGTTGGCTTATTTTGGAAAAAACAAATTTTGGGATGAAGTTTTTCATGCCTGGAAAATTATGTCAAAACTCAGATATCCATTTCATTTTGAGGAAGTCATTTCGACATCTATGTGGCATAACGAACATATTAAAATTGATAACGTCAGCGTTTACTATAAAAATTGGTCACATCATGGGGTATGGACTGTAAATGACCTGTTAGATGAACATGGAAATATATTAACATATGAAAATTTTGAAATTATGTATAATTTCAAACCCATGTTTCTACAGTTTTATGGGCTTATATTAGCACTAAAAAAATGGCTACAAGCCATTAGAATCAACACCGAAAGAGAGAAAAAACATCAGGCTATTATACCTTTTAACATTAGTATTTTCTTTAAGTCCGAAAAGGGCTCAAAGGACATGTATACTATTTTAAATCAAGGAACTTTACCTATAGATTTTGTAGCAGAAAAAAAATGGGAAGGTATTCTTAATAAAGTTGTAGAAAATTGGAAAAAAATACACTTGTGTGTTACCAAGGTTTCAAAAAACACTAGGTTATTATGGTTTCAATATAGAATTATTCATTATATCTTAGGGACTAATGCTCTACTCTTTAAAATGAAACTTGTTAACTGTAATTTGTGTACATTTTGCAAGGAAGAGCCTGAAACTATAGAACATTTACTTTGGGGACGTCATATTGTAGCCGACATTTGGCACAATCTAAATTCTTGGATTTTCGATATAGTTCATATAGAAATTCCACTAAATTTGAATATTGTCATTTTTTGCCCCTATGAAAATTATAAATTATATTTTATTAAAAATAAAGTTATCTTACTGACAAAGTATTTCATTTACAGATGTAAGATGCAAGATATAAAACCTCATATTAAAGGTCTGCAAAATTACATAAAAGAAAACTTGATTTTAGAGAAACATATTTCTTCTAAATATTTAAGTATGGAAGAACACAACTTGTCCTGGAACCCCTGGGCTAAGGTCATTAATTAAATTTAAATTAGGTTAATGTATATACATATGTGTATATGAGTATTTAAAAGTACTTGTATACTGTTATACCATATGCATGCTCATATATTTCTTGCACTACTATTACTATTATTACTATATTAATGAAAATGTTATTACTATACTTCATCCATAGATTTCATAGTGTTAGTCCATAGAATGCTTATCATGCTTATTTATTTCACTTGCTTGATTATTGTGCCACAAGATAAATATATGATGATACCTGTAAATTCATGAAGAAAAAAAATAAATTATAAAAAAAAAAGATCGAAGTTAAGACATGTTTAAATACTGATAATATACAAGATAATGAAGTGTGTGTCCGAGCGATAACGTCTCTTTGTTCATTACGTCGGGCATATTTATCCCGAACAGGAGGGATTGTGCATGATTTTCATATGAACAACACATAATCTTTCGATCAGTTTAATTGAGGTCTGGCATGTCAGTAACTACTAGTAGTCCTTTGTTTATTTATGATAAACATTGTCATTTTGCTTAGTTTCTTCTTTTACCCGTTCTAACATCGGCTTTGGACATTTTTGGAACTAGGTTTTATTTCATTGGCTAGAGGTATTAAGGGGGGTGGTGTCAAACAAAACATGTTTAACCCCGCCGCATTTTTGCACCTGTCCCAAGTCAGTAACATCTAGCCTTTGTAAGTCTTGTGTGATTATTTTCTAATTTTGGTTCATTTACTAGTATATGTTTTTAAGTTTAGTGTGGCGCCCATTTCGCTAAATTAGTAGACATTATTGGTTAGGGGCCAGCTGAAACCCGTCTTCGGTGCTGTATTTTCTCGCTACGTTGAAGACAAATCGGTGGCTTGTGCTGTTTTCTACTCTTTGGTTGGGTTGGTGTCTCTTTGATACATTCCCCGTTTCCGTTCTCATTTCTATTTGCTCATCAATAACAAATGTAACTCAGCACCACTTGAAGGTAAAACCCTCATAAAATGTTGTAAGTTTTACATGTTATTTAAGAAGAAGAAAACGAAGTATTTGAAATCTGAAAGACAATTTAGTGATTTAATAATTGTATTAATTGGTACCTAAAAGGATTGATTTATGCATGTTGCATGTGCGTATCATATATCCACTCTGAAGAAATTTTAATTTTAAATGACATTATTTTGAACAGACGATTGGTTTGCATAAACATATAGAAAAATTCGGTAAATAAATGATTATTAATCCATCAATGATTTTAAAATAATGGAAGCAAAGTAAAAACTAAATGTATCTGAAATGAACCCTACCTTCCTCTTGAAGAAGAATTAATTCTCGCAATGTCTGATTAGATTGAACTTTGAAGTTTTCCACAATCACATCATAAGACTTATTAAACCGTTTCTGTTCTTCGTGCGAATCAAGCTTCATGGATTCCATTTTTCTCTCCCGTTCTTTTTCAGCTTTACTGAATTCTTGACTTTTCAACGACAACGATTCCAACAAAGAGTCCATCTTTTCTCCATACAATTTTGTTTTGTTGTTTGATTGCGTTTTAAAGTCGTCAACAATTTCTTGGTTAGACTCATTAATTCTCGTTTGAATCTGAAGTTGTTTATCTAGCATCGTTTCTGTTAAAGTTTCTGTTTCTTTCTCAATTTCGTCCATTCTTTCTAATTTTGATGAAACTGAACTTTCCATCAATTTCATTTTTTCCTCGAATAATTCCATTTTAAGTTCCAACCGTACAAGTTTTTCAAGAACTCTTTCTTCAAAATGAAATTTTGAACAGGTCAGCAATGATTCGGACTCCGAACCAATCGAACTTGTCAATGTCGTTATAATTGATAAACTTAAAGAAAACATTCGAAAGACAAACATTTTGGCTGCTCCTTGCAATGTGTAGGACCAAAATGAAAAATGTTATATATAAATGATACGGAAAAGATTTTGATCACGCTTTGTTATGATGATACTAACTTTCCTGTCATTTGTTTAATTTTTTTTAAATCACTTCCTGCTTATTTGGTTATTTCCTTGTATATATTGTTAACTGCATGTAACTGATTAAAGGTTGGTATACATGTACCATTTGGAAACTATTCTAAAAATAATAGTTAAGCACACCTTTTATTTACAATGGTTTATGATTAAACCAGATACAATGAGACTAAAGTCAAATGAAATGTTTCTAAATTTGATTTTCTTGTCATTAATTGAAATTCACCTGCAGACGTTTCATATTCATTATTTGTCTGTGCACATAGGGCATGCATTTGATCATTTAATATAAAAACAGAAGATGTGGTATGATTGCCAATGAGACAACTATTCATCAAAAGTCAAATGAAGTGGATGTTAACAATTAAATGCACTCATACGAATTTCAACAATGAGAATAAAGAACTGCGCCATGAGCGCATGATACGCCGGTCGTTTTTTTCAACGAATAAAGTTCCATAACTCCTCAATGTCATATCAGAAATGTATAAAACAATCGACAGAGAGCTCTCGTCAATAGATATAAACAATTCACCAAAGTTTCATGCAAACTTATTAAAGCGTTTTTGAGCTATAGTCCGACATGTTGACTGACGGACAGACAGACGGACGGACGAACAGACGGACGGGCAGACGGACAACGGTACACCATATTACGTCCCGTAAACGGGCGTATAAAACCCATACCGTATAGTTGCCTTTAAAGGCCCCGTGATACTGTTGAGACGATTATAGTACCGCGGGAATTAAACATGTACTTATGCGCGCTAGCGCTGTCTATATGTAAACGTCATGGTGTCTATGTGTAAACGTCATTGTAGTCCAGCATTAATTGTTCATTTGTTTAGACTTCTTTTTTCACTTCATAAACACAACGCATTCTACAATATACGATCACGAAATTGGTACCGAGACCAGGATAAAAGATGGATTCGACGAAAATCAAGTCTATTCGAGCTGGAAATAGAGCCGCCGTCACGAAATTCTTCGAGAAACTAGATGAGTTGAACACTGATTCGGAGATAGATATTGGTATTGCAGATCAAATTATTGACGCTATAGTGAAAAACAAAGTGTAATTCTTAAACTGGATGAACAGATCTTGGAAAATACATCGGAAGAAGATATAGAAGTTGAAATCACAGATGCAGATGAGTATAATTTAGAAAATGAAACACATTTACGCCGTTATAAGAAGTTAGCACAAAAAACTACACGACAGAATTATCTCATGAAAGCATCCCAAGCACACGCCCTGTCATGAACATGCATGAATTCAATCCCGAAACCCGTCCTGTAATGAACACAGAATCCATCCCAAGATTTTCATCACAAACTAGTTCACTGTCAAGTTAACCCTACCTACGTTTTCTGGGGACACACTTGAGTAGCAATACTTTTGGAAGACGTTTGAAACCACCATTCACAACAATCAAACTCTAACTGATGTACAGAAATTTACTTACCTACATTCACGTCTTGATGCCGACACTATGAATATCATAAATGGTTTGAACTTATGCTTGGTAAGCTCTCTATTACCGTAAAAAGTAACAAAACAAGAGAAAACCGAAACGATGACTGGACACTTGGAAATCTTTTACAGGCCATTCAAAGAGAAATATCTATTCAAGAAGCCAGTTCTAATGGGACGGAAAAAAATTTGATCAGTACCGCAAGTTTTCATGCAGGAATAAGTATGAGAAATAACTGAAATAAGCCAAAAACTGACATATATTTCCAAAAGGTGCATCTATTGCAACGATCAACATTTCCCTGCAAATTGTAAAAATTACACTGATAGAAAATCAAAAATGGAGATAGTAAAGAAGAGACATCTATATTTCAATTGTTTGGATAACTATAAGATATCAGAGTGTGGATCGAAAAACACCTGTCGTAAATGTAACCGTAAGCACCACAGAAGTTTGTGCAAAGAATCATCCGATCAGCAATCACAGAGTCAGCATACTAGTAATAGAGAAAATAGCACGCCGATTATGCATTCAGCTGCTATTCAACAAAATTGGACCGTCTTCTTTAAAACCGCAATAGCTCCCATATGGTCACAGAGTCAGTTCGCCGACGCTAACATACTTTTTGACGAACGAGCTCAACGATCCTTTATAGCACAGGAATTAGCTGAGAAGTTGAAAGTCAAGCCACACGGAAAGGAAACCATCAACATATCCACCTTTGGAAATTCGGACAAGAATGATCGCCACATGAACAAGGCCACAGTATACTTAGAGGCAGACTCAGGAGAGAAAATACCTTTACAGGTATTGATTGTACCTACCATAGCAGCACCGATCCAGAATAATCGCAGGTACATTTCACAGAAACTCCAGTATTTGAAGGGACTTAAACTAGCCCACCCTTTGTCAGAGTATAAAACTTTTGACATTTCATTACTCATTGGAGCAGACCACTACTGGGATGTAATTGAGAACGTTTTAGTTCGAGGCGACGGGCCGACAGCGATGAGCTCATAAATATGATATTTGTTGTCTGGACCACTTACTTCATGTGCAAGACAACAACACAATTTACACATGATGCATGTATTTACAAGTCATAAAGTAGAGGATCATAATATTATAAGGTTTGGGAAATTAGAGTACCTTGGAATAAAAGTTAAGGAGAAACCGGACGAAGAACCACAGCGCATTCACAACATTCCGCATCACCCCGTCACGACAGGTTCTACAACTACTCAGATTAGAAATGTTTATGACAGCAGTTATAAAGAAAATACAAAGAGTCCTAGTTTAAATAACTGTCTACACTCATATCCACAAACTTCAAATGAACACAAGGACCTCCAGGACATTAGAAAAATACTACAACATTTTCGGACGAGATAAAAGAAGGAGCACAATTTCAAACGCAACTTGATTCAGTGATAATTTTATATGTGACTCATGGAATTTAAAGTTTCAGATACATTGCTCATTGAGACTGTAATTGCATAAACTCGCGGCCCACAGTATGTTGAGGATAATTAGAGACGATTATAGTACCGCGGGAATTATACATGTACTTATACGCGTTAGCGCTGTCTATATGTAAACGTCATGGTATCTATGTGTAAACTTCATTGTATTCCAGCATTAAATCGTTCATTTGTATAGACGTCTTTTTCCACTTCATAAACACAACGCATTCTATAATATACGATCACGAAAATACACTTATTTTTTTATTTTTCCTCAACTTTCATTTAAAAGCAAGAAACTTTAAAAAATATGAAACAAAAAGAGAATGTTGTAATATCTTACACTTAGAGCTTACATTTTAACGAAAGTTACGAACGAACGGAAAGGAAGCATGTAAAACATTCCCCCGATAACGCTGGGAGTCTTAGGTTTTTCTGGTAACACGTCATTATTTTCTAAATCAAATGTATCTTCAAAATTTACGCATCGGAAATAAAAAAACACATTTGATATTTGAATAGGAAAAAATAACTTTAAAATACACTAACGCCCGATACGTTGTTTATGTTCAAACTCATGTGGGCGGGACTTGTTTATTAAGCACGCATTTTGTTTCAAATGTTTAAACATATTAATATAGTGATGCAATTCTTGAAGTATGATACTCTAAATTTATTGATATCTTTATTCAATAATGACTTTGCCATCATGAACTTGTCGACGTGGAACATCAAAGTTTGTCAGAAAACAAATGCTACAATGAATGGAAGAATTGATAAAAAAAATCTGGGAAGTGGAAAATATAGATTTTATGATGAGGTCTTTACCATTAAGTCAATGGTTCAAATAGGAAAAAATTATAATGCGACATTTGCAATAGCATAAAACAAATGTGAAACGAAATAAAAACTCAACCGCCCTCTCCAAGAAAGTTAAATGGTCTTTTTCTTAGTATTCCGCCAAATCGTCGCTGGACTTCCAAAATATTATGAAATACATATTTTTCAACAACAAAAAACTCACAAACAGGCTTTGAAACTTTGGTTAAAATGTTTGCTTCCAAAATATCATATATATATGTGAACATTTTTGTCAATGGCTGTGAAATAAAACTTGGACATAACTGATAAACACATAAACTAAACTTATTTTCACAGAAATAAAGAAATATACAAGTTTTTGATTCCCAAAGCCATTATAAAACAAATTTCAAGTTTACACACACAACATTTTGAAAGGAAAATAAAAAAACAAACGAGACTGACAATTTTGTCCCATGTCTTATTTCAAATGTTTTGATTGGTATTTTCTTTTGGAATATAAAAGATTTCCACCCGCGAAGCCGATGTGTTTGGAAATGTAGTTTAAGCATAACGAGTCATAAACCACATTATTGAAGCCGAGTAATGAAATGATTTTTATGTAAAAATAAGTAGATGTGGTATGATTGCCAATAAGTCAATTATCCAACAAATAAATAGATAGAAGCAAGTATAGGTCACCGTACGGCCCTGACATGAATAACGTGAATCAATTCTAATAAGAAAAACTTACGGCCTAATTCATAACAAATCAATATACGAAAAACAAATACGACAGACATGAACCAACCTGTCTGTTTACATGGTCTGTTTTCAGGGTCTTATTTCAACTATTGATATCTTCAGATAATGCTAGATGCACACACAATTAGCTTTCACGAGAGATCAGCCAAACAACAAATAAATGATAATCATCAATTCAGATAGATTTAAAAATTAACGTTATATTGTATGAGTCCTGTTTAGCAAGTTTTAAATAATTCAAAACAAAAAGATAAACAAGCAACAAGTTATACTGAGAAAAAAAATTAAAACTTAAGTGTTGCAGAAGGTTAAACAGTCTCTTTCATTGACTTCGTTGTTCATACAATAGAAAAACTCCACGTGACGTTTAAATTTTGAAAACATTCGATTCGTTGAGCCAATCAAAATTTTGTAGAAAATCATAACCAAAAAAAAAAACCGTAGTGTTATGAGTATAAGTACAGATATTCACCATCAAACCACAAGTTGTTGCTTTAAATTACAACGAAACAATATCCTGTACATTTTAAGTTAATCGAAAACGTTCTGAGGTAAGTTAAAAGCTATTATTATGATAACGCTAAGTATATACTTTAAAGAATTCAGATTAATTATGTTGTGTAATGCCTAGTAAATGCAAAGTATTGTTATTTTTAAATGTGCAACACAAAACTATCAGCTGGAAATAATAATTAACAATATTTGTAATCATATCGAAAGAATCATTAACAGTTATGTAGATCATTACTAATGAAATCTGTAATTTTAATTGTTTAGGTGCATTCTAAAAGGTCAAATATTTAAAAACCAGAAATACATTTAGACTTTTATCTTAAACGAAAAACATTTTTTCTACAACAAATAAAAGTATTTTATTTTATTCATTCTTATGAACACTACAGTGTAAGTTATTTGCGCATTATAAAAAAAAACTATATTGTTATATTTTATTACAGATATGTGCACCAACGTAGCATTTTTCGCTGTCTTGACAAAAGCTCAATCTCTCGATGATAACGCTATTATAAAATTTGATGTAGTGAGGACAAATATTGGTGAAGGCTATAATTGGGATTCAGGTCGTTTCCGAGCTCCATTGTCGGGTTGTTACGTGTTCAATGTTAGCCTGGTTACTAACCCTGATAAAATGTGCGAGGTTCAACTAGTAAAGAACGGAGAACAGTGGATGAAAATATATGCAGGTTGCACAAAAGTTTTTGGAAGTGGCGCTAACGCGGTTGTTATGCAGTTAGCAAAGGATGACGAAGTCTGGATTCAAGCCCACGGGAAATATTATTCCGAAGGAGTCGTTTTAGATGGAGCGCTCTTTTGTTCATTTTCTGGTTTCTTACAAAAGTAAAACAATATGAACCTTACATGTGTACAAGGAACAAAATCCTTATATAATCGCCGCAGTACATATTTGAAGCTGTAATTATTTAAACAATTATAATGTGTATTTAATAATTATATCTGTCATAGAAAAGTGTCTTTGGATTAATGTATTAAACTTAAATTAGAGGTCAACAATAGTTATGGAAGTTAACAAAATGTCAAGCACTGAATTGTTTGAGGTAGATCATATATATATAAATCTTGGAAAGAATTTTCTTATACTTTGTCAAAATGAAGATTTTACTATGCTTTTTTCAAAAATACAATAAAAAGTATGGGTCACCGTGCTATTTTCCAAGCTATGAGTCGTTGAAAATTGCCTTAATTTGGTTAGATTGTTCATGAAAAAAACACATTTGTGTGCATAAAAAAAAATCTATGAGATAGAATTTTGAAATAAATTGTGAGGAGATGTTTTATAACATGTTTTAAGAAAATAAAAATAAAAAATGATGTCACCGAACTTGTTTTCTTGCTACAAGTAAAAATTAAAAATTTCCCTATCAGTCCATTATATATTTTTTACTAAAAGAGTTATCTCCCCTTAAATGGCTTATTTAAGAAAAAATTATTCTTAAAACACAAAATTTGATATTTGTTTAAATATTTTGAGTTATATAATAAATCACAAAGTTTTCTTTATATAAATAAACAGTCTAAGCAATAAATTGCAAATCTGACTCCAAATTTGCAAATTTGGGAAAATAACTAGACCGATTTTGTACTGGGATTGTAAGATGGCGGTATATCATGAATCTACCTTAAGTACATTACTGTATGACTAAGGACTTGATTCTTCACTTAGGCTTGAGGCATACACATTTACCTAAAAAAATATGTTTTAAACAGATGGTTGTAGAAGTATACAACGAAAATAATCTTTACAAAAGTACAAAAAGTCAATATTTATTTAAGTTCTGGTGTTGAAACATGTGTATATTATTTCTCGCGTTTTTCTAAATAAAATATATAATTATACATAATGATGTTTATATTTCTTCGTATTACATTTGCATATAGAATAAACATATTTTCGAACTCTCCGGTATTGAACAGCTAGCAGCTGCTATTCAGACTGTACCAGATCATGAATATGGCAGTTGTATTCCGTTCGTTTGATATATTTGAGCTTTTGGTTTGGCCGTTTTAAATTTTCCTTGGAGTTCGGTACTTTTGTCTTTAACTTTCACCATTATTCTTTGAAATGAGTTTTATATTCAAGGCTATTTAAATAAAATTAGAGAGTAACTGATAATTTATTGGTGACTTAACTTCCCGTGCATATTCAATAAAAATAATAAAAAAACTAAATAATAAATAAAAAGTAGGTTCTGCAAATTTGGTCACCGTTAATGAGAGCTGCATATTTTCACTTGAAAAAAAGTAATATTATAAATGAAGAAGGTAGCAATTATGCCTTTAAAGACCGACACCGAATACTTACAATGTGTTACATAGATTTAAAAGCTGCAGAGAACTTCCCATATTCACACAAGACCACAAAGCTAAGACAATCTTTCTAACAACGATAAAGACATTATGATTACTTTCGTAGGTTGGAACTAGGTTCTTGTTTTCCGTCTTTCTCCAGCGGCCCTGATCAAATTCCATTTTTGAATTGTGAGTCCAGCGCGATTTGTTCTATTGGCCACTCAAAGAATACTCAACACAGTTTTCTAAGAAGGAGAAACTGGTTCATATTCGGTCTTAGTAAGTAGGATACATTTTAGTGTGTCCAGAATGAATATTCAAAAAGAATATGCCACATGTCGTTTATGGAATTTACACAAGGGTTTACTCAAACAATTAATAAATTATGTTATCTTGCTAAATTAAAATTAAATGGAACAGTTTTCAATACCATTAAAAAAAATTCCAAACTGAATCATATTGAAAATACACATGATTGGTTCTTCTTCAGATACTTCAGTCAACAGTGTAGTTATGAACTTCTTACAAAGATATAAGCCATTAATGCCTGGAATTTTACTATCGTGCAAGTGCAAAGCCACTTTTATCCCTGTCTTTTCTGGTGATGAGATAAATTAATAACCGGCTGTTTACTGTCTTTTTTTTTTTTCAGAACAGTAAAAAGCTGGGTATGGCATCTAGACTACTGCCCCCTACTAAGACATTTATCGAAAGAAAACAATTTTTTTTTATTTATCAATGGTATAGCATACAAAAATACATTCTTAAAAAGGCAAATATTGCGTAATATTATTGCTATTTTTTACCAGTATCAATTAGTTATAATTCATAATAACACAAAGAAACAATGTGTCAAAGCAAGGACTTTATAATTCACGAAGTATAAAAAGTGAGGTATGTAGAAACTTAAATTATTAACAATATTTTCACTAATAGAGTTCCAATGTCTTCAAAAGAGTGGTCAAAGATATTAAAGAGATAATCAAAATCATAAATTGAAAACAAACTGAAAATGACATGGACAAAATTAGAAACTACAAAAAACTACGAAAAGACAAACAACACTACAAAACACATCAACGAAATACTGGTCAACATGAACACAACAAATAACCGTTTATGATACAGTGTATCAGGTGCACCTGATGAATAAGTATGTCAACATGTAACATCCGACGTGCTGCTCTTTTGAGCACAAAGCTAGGGATAAGTTCTGAAGGTCAATTTCGATGAAAAGAGGACGGGATTGTGGTGACGACAATGGGAACATATATGTTGTCGTATGTAAAACAGATATTCAGAAACGGTCAACCACCTCGTGATTATGTCAGTTGAAATTTTCAAATTGATGAATTCAAATTCACCACTTGTAACTCTAGATTTAAAAGGTTCATTGTAAGCAGTAACCCTCCATGAAGACGATCGTGATAGGACATGGAAGCCCTAGAATATCATTTCAACTTGGAGGTATATATGTGAAATGTGAAGCGATGCTGGAATGATTCTTCAGAGAAGCTGAAATCAGCTCTTTAGTAGATTTCAAGATAATAGTCAAGATATAAGGCCGACTTAACTGTATCTGTTGTATCCGTTACTATAAAGCTTGATGGAATGGATGCGTTCAACATAGTTCCCAAACTTTTAATTTTTTAGTGAGAGGCTTTATATTTATAACAGAAAGTAAAGCTTCTTTTTATTATTCATTGGAAGATTATTTACGAGGTCAGTCTCATATGATTAAAGAAATAAGACTGCAAGAAAGAAGGAACAGTTAGTTCCAATTTGAATGCTGATTGTTTGTTACACGTCCTCAAACGTAACAAATATATTCTTATTCAAGAAATCAAGCATATTGATAATGTCAGTTTCAGAGAATGTTTTGTTTAAATCAGAGTTTTTTCCCAATGTATTATGTACCGTGTTTAGACAAGATACTTATATTTACGTTGACCATCTTTTTTTTATGAAAAAAAGCAGGGCTGATTGGTTGTGAAAAAGGAACGCGGGTGTAA
Source organism: Mytilus californianus (assembly GCF_021869535.1). Taxonomy (NCBI): domain Eukaryota; kingdom Metazoa; phylum Mollusca; class Bivalvia; order Mytilida; family Mytilidae; genus Mytilus; species Mytilus californianus. Next base: position 17,792,365 of record NW_026262626.1, read on the forward strand.
ATGGGTAGAAAAGTCAAATATTTCAATACTATTGCAAGATGAAAGAGGCTTAGAGTGTATGTACTGTACAAATCTTTTTAAAAACCCAGCAATGATTTCTTAGTTTGGTGTTAATAATTTGTATTTCATGGAGCACTTGGAAGACCGTTGTTTGCAAGAATATTAATGCAATCTAGGACGATCTAGTTTTAGAATACTTATGTGCTGGCAGACAAAGCAGCCAATAATGTTGTGGTGGTGTGACGCATATACTACACGGTAGTTTTCCAGAACGAAATTACTAATTCTTCTACATGCAGGTCCATACGCTCCACACATAGTCACGCATATCACTGCCACTACCAATTTGCAAGCTTGAAGCCTCTTCCGAACATTTGAAAGTCCCTACTATGTACTGGTTACCTAAATTGAACAAAAAAAAAAACCAACATTTAAATTCCGTTTCATCTCCGCTTCTAGTAAGTGTTCTACTACTAATCTACCAGTGCTTCAAACTACCTCCCTTATTACTATCAAAGAACTTGTTATTAACTTTTGTAATAAAGCTTATGAAAATAATGGTATTAATTATTTCTTGAGAGTTAAAATTTTTTTAGAGGTTTTAGATAAAATACATTCTTTTGATGGTCCTTTTAATTCTGTTGACAGTTATGATTTTTCTACTCTCTACACTACACAACCACACAATCTCATCAAGAAAAAGTTATCATATGTAATTAAGTGGTCTTTTGAAAAATCTCATTGTAAATTTATTTGCTGTAACTCGTTTAAAGCCTTTTTCTGTAAGGAAAGTATGCTAGATACACTTACTGAAATGTGAAGATATGATTGAAGTTTTAAATGTTCTCCTGGACAACATATATATGAACGTTTCGGCGATAAAGTGTACCAACAAGTAGTAGGTATTCATATGGGCACTAACTGCACCCCTTTTATAGCAAATTTATTCCTGTATTGCTATGAATATCAGTTAATGACCAAATTCAGTAAATACACGTCATTGTTACATTTAGTTGATACATTCCACAATACCTACCGTTATCTTGATGATATTTTTTCGTTAAATAATCCTGAGTTCTCTTAATATACTACCGAAATTTACATAAAGGAACTTACTTTAACTAAATCTAAAATAAACAACAGTAGTTGTCCTTTTCTAGATTTAGACATTTCAATTTCTAAAGGGAAACTCCATACTAAAATTTACGACAAAAGAGACGATTTTTCATTCCCTGTTGTTAATTTTCCTGTTTTAGACGACGATGTACCTTTGGCTCCATCATACGGTGTTTATATATCCCAACTCGTTCGTTATGTCCGTGTGTGTAGTGATGTCATAGATTTTAACGTACGTTATCAATGCATCACTGGTAAATTATTAAGTCAGGAATTTCGTTACCATAAATTACTTAAAACTTTCACTAAATTCTTTCATAGATACAAAGATTTAATTAGTAAATTTGGCTGTACCTTATTAACTTATCAACAATGATATTTCACATCCTAAATTTTACGGTCATATTGTACTAAAAGCTAGTAAACTCATCGAACATGTTTAATCAAACTTATTAGTAAAGGTTATCTTACCAATGTTGTAATTAGATCTTTGAAATAGTTTATATTGGCACAAATATCGATTTTGTCATCAGCAAAGTAAAACTTAAATACATTTTTATTCTTTTCAAACGGGATGTATAAAGACACATCCACGTTCATTTGTGTCTATTAAGAGGTTAACTCCTAACTATCCTACTGCCAATCGATACATTTATATTTTGGCATTGCACAAGTCATGTCTTCTTTGACTGTCCATGACGTTAAAATACTAAATCCCTGGGATGTGTTTTAGTTGATTTTAGTCTCTGATGCATGATTTTTTTATTATCAATTGTTTTGGCTTTTAACTAGCTGTCAGTAAATTCAAGTACTCTCAAATCGTACTTTCTTGTTGATTTAACCTATTGATACTATTTGTAATGCTTTTTTTATTATTTAATGTTTATTTATTCAGGATTATATTTCGTCTATATACCAGCTTTAAGTGTTCGGTATGACTATACATTTTCACTTCTACGTACTATGAACAACAAAATTATTTATTTTGTAAAAAATATTTCCTTCTTCAATTTAAACGGTATACCTTACAACAAACTTATTTTCTTTTACCTGTGTATATTTTTGTATTTGACGGCTTTTTGTTCAAGGTTATTGTTGTTTTTGTAACTGTGTAATATCTCACAGCGGTATACTACTGTTACCTTTATTTTATTTTTTTTTCAAATTTATTTGTTCAGTGTATGTTCACTTGTGTTTATATGTCTTTTGATTGAGTTAAGCATTTCAATTGATATTGTATAGTGTGTCTTTCTATGCTGTCATGTTATACTATTGATCAAGATAGGGGTATATGTTGGTACCTATTAAAACGTCTAAACCCGGTGCATTCGTTTGCACATGTCCTAAGTCAGGAATCGGATGTTCAATAGTTGTCGTTTGTTGATGTGGTTCATTTGTGTTTCTCGTTTCTCGTTTTTTATATAGATTAGACCGTTGGTTTTCCCGTTTGAACGGTTTTACACTAGTCATTTTTGGGGCCCCTTTTAGCTTGCTATTCGGTCTGAGCCAAGGCTCCGTGTTGAAGAACGTATTTTGATCTATAATGGTTTACTTTAACAAATTGTGACTTGGATGGAGAGTTGTCTCATTGGCACTCATACGACATCTTCATATATACATATGTAACACTCCCAAACGTGTCCATCCCCCCAAACGTGTCTATTGCCCCAAAACGTGTCCTTAAAAGTTGATATCGCCCAAACGTGTCCGATTTCATAACCCCCAAACGTGTCCGATAATTGTTATTCGCCAAAACGTGTCCACTTTAAAACACCTAATCGTCTCAAAACTTTTAGCGCTATTATGTTCTCAGTGACGTCAATAACGTTTACGGCAATTTCATGATAGGGGACACGATTGAAGATGTCGGGTATCGGTTGGATCCTAAATAAGATAAGAACCGCATTCAAAAGACATAAATCCTGAAGTATTTTGGGCACAATTACCAGAAATTAAAAAAGGAACACAGTTGAAAGAAGTAAATTATTTTGTACTAATAAACTGCGGTAATGCCTTACTATATTAATCATGTATGAGGATATTGCTCGGCCGGCTTCCTGCAGAAGTGTTTTCCATTTTTTTTCAACAGTTCTGTTTCTTTAAAAGCTCTTGAAATTATAAACTGGTATTCGGGTGTTTGGAAAAGGTTTTTTTTAATTCAATTGAGACAGAAACCCATCAATTAAGGATATTGCAATAAGTAATCAATTGATTGTATTTTTCACAGGCTGCCAGGGAAACTGAAGGTGAAGGTGAGGCTCGTGGTTAAGGTGAAGGTCAGTTTCCATAACCTGCTGAACCTCAAGCGGATGAGAGAATGGATCAATAACTCTGATCTGACATACGCATTAAATCTCAAATCATTCATTCATCTTCACGTTGAAATGTGCTCTAATAAATTGATCACCAAAATAAGTGCTACCTTGACATTACAGTTTTTCTGCACATGTAATGCACATTTACTGCACATGTAATGCACATTTACTGCACATGTACTTCTATCTGTTAATAAATCAGTGTTATTTACATTTATTCTTTGTTTCGTTTTGGTTTCCATCAGGAACTGTACACGGCAAGTGTTTTAACTGTGTAAAGGTTTGATGTACAGATCCTTTTAATGTTGTTTATATTGGAACTTTCAGAGCTTTTAGAGATTTTTTCAGAAATATCAACCTTGTTTGAATGGTGATTAAAAAAACAAACATTTTAATGTTTATGTACATGAAAAGGTTATAAAATTGAACTTCCATGATACTATGTTTGAAATGTAATGACATTTTATATACATAATATATATTCAGTTTTGTTTTATTAAACATAATATTAAAAAAAAATATTTTCCAATCCTCATGTGATAAATTAATTTCATTGATATAAGAAAGCAGTAAATGAGGCTAATAGATGCTTTATTATCTAGCAGTAGTTCCTTTGGTTGTAGGTCAACTATATCTGGTCTAAAATTTGTTGTGTTGTAAAGTTCAAGTATATTTATTGTATAGAAGGATTGAAAGGTTAACATGTCAGTTTAACAAGGATCATCTGTCCTTGACCTAATCTTCATAGTTCTTCAATCAATTTTTAAGTTTTCTTGATGAAGTAAGGTTATTGTCTCACCTAGACTGAGTCAAATAGCAAGCTTAGGTATGCTACTTCCAGTGTCTGCTACAGTGTCAACAATTTGTTTAAATTTGTGATTGGGTCAGTTTATGGTGGAACTACTTATGATAAGTCAAAGATATTTGGTATGCAGTTGTATAAGCATTGGTACATTTCATTTCCATGGAGATTATTTGGCCCTACCCCCTCAGTCATGGTCTATTAAGACATGTCGTCTCTGTGTCAACAGTTAATCAGTTATTGTAAGTAATAGGTCAACTATATTTTGTATATAGAATGATTTAAGGTGTCCAGACAGTTTGTTTTTCTTTGGTGTTAGCACACCAAGTGCAATGTGCCATATGAACTATTGCTATCTCTTGATGTTTCTCATTATTGTCTTCTTTTATTGTCAGCTTTTTATTAGCTCACCTGGCCCTATGGGCCAAGTGTCAGAGCTTTTCTCATCACTTGCAGTGGCGTAGCACCAGTTGTAAGCATGTGCTTACAAATAATTTTATAAAACATTTTTTGTCAAGAAGACATTTACTATAATCGTTCACCTTATGGGGGGCTGCCTGGTCAAAATTTTCAGACGACTCCTTATTGAAGTTATTGCCTTTTAATGACGATTTTTACCAATATTTTACGGTTTTGCCTAATACCTGAAAAACTATAATAGATGGAAAGAATCTTAAATAAGCAAAACTAATCATCAAGACAAGATCTTCAAATAAGTTGACATGGTTGAAATCATTTGACGACCCCTACATAGAGTTATTACCCTTTAATGACGATTTAACAATTTTTTTTGTTATTTTGCCTTATATCTGAAAAAATATAATAGATAGATAGAAACTAAATTAGCAAAAATGATCAGCAAGCAAATATCTACAAATATGTCTACTGACCGTAATTATTAGTTCTTTCCTTATTGAAGTTATTGTTCTATTAGTGTCTTGCCTATTATCTTGAAAACTATTATAGATAGAAAACCACTTTAGATAGCAAAAATGATCAACTAGACAAGAGATTGTTTTCATGAATTCTATTCTTGTCCACAATGTTGGAGGGTGTCCATTGTTGAAGATGCAAATAGACCTAAGTAAGCAAGATGTAAATAGACCTAAGTAAGCAACACAGGCTCTTTGAAGCTTCTAGTTAAGTCATCTCGCCACTGGAACAATTTGATTTTTTTTTTACTTTTTGCCTTTTTTTTTAAAACTATAATAGTTACGGTATAAACTCTATAAAGCAAAAAAATCACCTGAACAAAATTTACAAATAATTCCAGATGATCATTGTCATCTGACTTCTAATAGGAGTAATTGTTTGTATATGACTACAAAGCATTTCCAGCAAATATAAGGGCTCTCTGTCATAAAACTTTACTCAGTACTCGGAGTACAATATGTGTGATTGAATCCCTAAATCCAGTATTTTGATTGGTTGAATTCTGAGTCTGAGTATAAGGTAGTCGACATTTTTATGACAGCAAGGGCAGATCTGTTCTATTTTTTTTTTTTATTTCCATCACAATGAACCCTATAGCAAAGGTTATCAAAAAGTTATGTAGATTAACAATTATCCTTTGCATTTGGTCAACTGTTATATCACATTCGGATAAAAATTTATGAGTTTTGAATTTGATCCCCATAGTTATAATGTCCAGATTCTGAACTGAAAAAAAGGTCGATCTGAGACCAAACTGTTTAATTAGCATGTAGCCAAATGCTTGAAAAAATCATTGAAAGAACATTTTGAATTGTTATTCAAAAAGGAACCAAAAGGGGCTTCGAATATGAAATAATGCATTTCTATGGCCACTAAGTATATAAAAGATATAGAGACAAATTATGCTTGACAAAAATCATTTTTGCACTCTTCATTGGAGTTATTTCCCGTAAATTAGAATATTTATGCGTTTTTACTTTTTGGATATTTTCTTCAAAACTATAATAAATAGAGAGTAAACAGCAAAATTAATAGCTAAATAAGTACAGATTAGCAAACCTTAATATTGCAATAGAGGTTACAATAAATATTGAAATATCATATGTTTGCCAGGTGAATGATTCAAGCTCTTAGGAGATTTATTGTCAAGTCATGGTATCATAAAATTGGAAATTCAAATAATTTTTTGAACATTGTACGACATGATTTATAACATACAATTTTAAATTCCTAGTTGATGAATTAAGAAATTATAGAGAACCTCCCATAGGCAAAGTTGACCTTAGATAAATTTGGTTGTTCTTTTCAGGTCCCTTTTAGTTGTATAGCTCTTAACTTTTCCATGTATTTACACCTCACTGGCTTTTAATTGTTAAGGTTCAGCATTCTTGAAGGTTAAATACAGTGAAGAGCTTTGGAAGCACCAAATTTATCAAGTGGTTTTTTTTGGAAAATGCAAATAGTACAAACTAACAAATATGTAAATGCACGAATCGAACATCTCTCATCACATGAATAGAAATAATTATCAATGAAACTGTGTTTGTCATGAATTATGGTGTGTAGACTTCTTTGGGGGATTAGCACAGGCACTTGTCTCTGAAACATGTTTTCCCCCTATATACCTTAATATAATATATTAAGGTATATAGGATTTTTTTTTCTGAGACAAGTGAGTGTGGAGATTGGTAGTATATGTATTGTTTTCTTTTCATTCTGGACTATTGTTTATGGATTTCTTTTAATTGTTAATCTCATTTAAGGCTAATTGTTGGACATTAAGTTTTTCGTGATATAAATATCAGTTTCTCAATCGTAATTAAACGCTCATGTATATTGTATGCATAGAATGATTGTAAAGTGAACATGTAATCTTAACAGGAACTCTTACTTTGACCTAAATATCAAGCTTCATTGGTCAATGTCCAGTCTTTGTAGTAAATTTGGTTTCTTTGTTACTATAAGAAGAGAGATGTTACTATACAATATGAAGACCTAATGACAAAACTACTCTTTGTTCTGCTAAAAATATGTTTGCCCAGTTCCACTGTTTCGATTTCGCAAAAGCAAAAAAACGATTGATCACAAGTGATAATTGATTTATTTATACCATGTAAGGACACGCCAATTTAATTCCTTGTTCGACGAACCCGCCCGCACATATTTTTTCTAAACGGAAAAGAAATGTTTTTAAATGTTCCCGCTTCCCGCATCCAGAAAAGTAATCCTGTCTATTTCCCGCGCCGGTATTTTTGTAAACAGCGATCGCCAGATATTATATTACATCAGTACGGAGCAAATTTTTATTTTTCCTTCATTTTTATGGCAGGACATAAGGTTCCATTTCCCTTAAATGAAAATAACATTTTATAAATTGTGTGCGTCCGAAGCGCTTTTAACTGGGACTATTATACTAGTATAATAGTCCCAGCTTTTAACGGATTTACTTTCACTTTTAATGGTCCGAACCAAAAACTTTAAAAGACATAGTTCATGTATAAGAACGTCAATACGTTAGGGGCTAAATGAACTTTTTTTCAAACTTGTTTTGTTATAAATTAGGTCGTTAGTTTTCTCAATTGAATTGTTTCATATCGGGGCATTTTATAGCCGACTATACGGTATGGGTTTTTCTCGTTGTTGAAGACCGTACGTTTGCCTATAACTTCTTATATCCACTTCATTTGAGCTTTGGTGGATAGTTGTCTCATTGGCAATCATACCACATTTCATTATTTTATATTAACGGACCAAAAAGAATAACCAAATCTTTCAGCGTTGTCTGAGGGAGTTTGAATTTTATTTTCGTAATAATTTCTAAAATTATCAACGGATAATTTTTAAAGTGTTTTTTTTTTTTCTAAAATGGTGTATGTCCGAAAGTTAAATGTGTTTAATTAATTGCGGCTTTAAGATAGTCATTTATTGTACCGTGTTTGTTATATATATTACAGTACAAAATAAAATTGAGTAGAATCCTCCTAATACTAATCGGCATTCCGATATCTACTTGTAGGCTTGAATTGGAATTCTGAAAAAATACTAATTAAAATCCAGTACAAATACGAATTCCAATTTCTACTATCTTCGTATTTCTTTACAGTTTATACATTTGAATAATAACGAAGTGGGCTTGATGTTATATTCGTTTTCGTATATTTAGGGCGTTGGTTTTCTCTTTTGGTGTTTTTTTTTTCAGTTTTGTCAGCACGAGGCCTCTTATATTTACTATACGGTAAGTGTTTGATCATTGTCGAAGACGGTACTTTGGCCTTGTTTTTTGGTCTATGGTGAAAAGTAAATGCATTGGTAATTTATAGCACATATTCTACTTTTATATATATAAAAAAAGACTACGATGATTGTTATAACACTATTTGTTGGAAAGTATGCAACACAAACAATTCGTATAAAAGTTTAGAATGCGTTAAAGTTAAATAAAAAGCTACAATAGAAACGATATTTGCGCCATTCTATTCTAGTTTATGTGATCCTATATCCAGAAAATGTAACGTATTAAGTACTGTCGCTATATATTGTTTGGCTTCTATCACTCTGAATATGTACTCTGTCTCCCTTCTGTAGATTAAGTACAACATCAATTGTTCCTGTCTTGTGTCCATCGCCAGTAAGGTAACTTCTTGTTATCTGCGAACGGTTGTGATAAAGAAACAACACAAGTCTACTTCCAGAATATGACATAACAACGTCAGTCAAATGATAAAGACCCAAAAGTGGAGCTTTGAATACGCCAGTACTGGGTCCATATCCATTCCCGACATTGGTCCATACTCCGTCAAATTTCACTATATCACCGTCTGACAATGTTTGTGAATTTGACAGGTAAGCTGAGAAAGCAACTGTTTCTTTTTTCTCCATAATTTCTTTAAAATCTGAATAAATAAAATATGTATTTGTTTTAATTGTTTGATATGAAGAACAAATATTAGGACCGTCAATAAAACGGAGTCTTGTTAGGTGTATTTTCGAAAAAAGTTAAAGCATACAACGGACGGTATTTATATCAGTATTACATGTGATACAAATGTAGGAACAGATCATGACTAATGAAGTCATTTTATGACTTATTAATACTTTTACTTATTTTGATATATTTTTATTCTTATTTTGTTAGATTCTTATTTTGTTTTTTTCTTGTTATTTTTCTAGCTAATGATTCTCGATGATTAATGATTTTGGTTACTTTGTTCATGTGCTGAATTGACACTTCGACCACTGAGTAAAAAAATTAAAAAGATACACACGGAGCAATTAAAATCCACAAGCCGAAGAAACAGGGAGAGAATATTATGACAAACTAAAAACTTAACAGTCAACAAAACTCCACACAGAAAAACTTAACATTGATCAATACAACCCCAGCAGAAAAGTTGATGAACTAAGGTGGTTTGGAATTGACAAATTCCTGCTCAAATAATTCTTAATTATTAATCACTATTTACAAAAATAGTAAAAATTTCAGTTTTTCATGTGTTGATCTAAAACCAATTTTGGCTTACAATCCCCCCAAAAATGTCGGGTATAGTTAATAAAAACTAAAATTTATATTTTGATTTATACCTTTAAAAGGTAAACTAAAGGTTTTGTCTGAAAGACCGGGCGTATGAACCGGGGGAAGGACAAAGGGAAAACTGCCTCCCCACTTAAAAAAACCGTAACGGGTCCCGCGGAACCCTGTGTCCCGCCTGCAATTGCTTCTGTCAGTGTAACAGTGTTATGTTGACTTAAAAAGTTAGTCCATTTATCAGTAACAAGCAGAATTTAAATAAAAAAAATCAAATTTTTTTTTAGATGCTATTGTTTTATCTTGCAAATTAGCTTTTAGCCATGTTCCATAACATTCCACAAAGGTTAACAAACTTATAATGTCAAAAAAGTTTAATCCCAGAATTTTGTAAAATGTTTACTTTAAAAACTTCATCTATCAGAAAAATACTGACAATGAAAAGAAATATATTTTCAGAATTTTGCTTCCGATATTATCTCTTTATAATAAAAAAGCTTCTGCTAAAGTTTCATAAAATTCTATGAAGGTTTGACATAGTAATTTGACGTGTAACATACTTTAACCCCCGACTGTATCTATACTTGTTAACTGTATATAAACAAATAAAATATGTCCATTTATCAGTAAAATACGGAAAAATAAAACTAAACGTTTTTAAAATTTTGCTTTCTTACTGTCTTCATGTCATAAACAAGCTTCTGTCCAAATTTCATAAAATTCCATGAAGGTTTGACAAAGTAATGATGACCGAAAATTTTTAACTTCAGACTAATTTTGAATGTTATAAGTCCATTTATCAGTAGAATACGGAAAAATGAAAGTAAATATTTTCAAAATTTTGCTATGAATACTGTAGTTTGGTCAGAAACAAGCTTCTGTCCAAATTTCGTAAAATTCCATGAAGGTTTGACAAAGTTATTGATGGCTCGACAAAAATGGGCATTGATAAAACTATGCCCCCTGGAAATATTAACTTGTCAGTGGACGCTAAGCAAAACCATTTTTTTAAATAAAGCTGATATATAATCACAATTCAAACGATAGCCAATGAAAGACCCACAGCATTATTCACTAGCGAAGTCCATGTCGATAAGCGAAATTAAATGTAGAAAGTATTATCATACCTCAGTATGTAATTCCTTTATAAGATTATAGACGAATAAATTACGAAATTTTCTGCAAAAAATCTATATATCTATTAACCGGTTAATAAGTTTCTTGAAATTTACGTCGTCCGCCTCAAAATAAAATATGATGGCTTACCCAAATATTTCATTTGGAACAGTTGTAATAGTTGCAGTATTAAGAGTATTGCCATACATTATCCCGGAAGATATACCACTTTCTTTCTGTGTACGAAAACCACACTTATTTACTGATTAATCTGACAATAGCTAGTTCATTTGTAGTTTGTTGTTTCCCTCGACAGCAATGTTTATCCTCCGCTTGATGTCGTGAAATAGTTTTTGTTTTCAATTCATATATTAACAGTGAAAATAAAATGAAAAATGAAAAGCTATCCAAATATTTGCACGGTACAATCGTGCTAATTAAATGTTCTCACAATGGTAGTTAATTAATTAATAAAGCAGGATGACGATTACTAAGTAACTTACATTGTTTGGCAATTATTGTCCTTTATTTGTATTATATTAAAACAGCTTTGTTTTGGAATATACAATTGAGAATGGAAATGAGGAATGTGTTAAAGAGACATCAACCAGACCAAATAGCAGAAAACAGCCGAAGGCCACCAATTGAGCTTCAACACAGCTAGAAAATGTAGCAAGATCACATGGCGCACCGTTCAATTTCAAAATTAATATTTTATACATATATAAGTGGTTTTTTTTTATTTTCAAATAAAAAAAAAAAACCTAAAACGAATATGTTTATCATTATATACTTCCCGGTGGACAAATACTATACTAGAAGGACAAAACCAATAATACTATTTTTAGATGAATAAATCCTACCTTTTTTGTTGATTTACAATTAACTCCTGTAACGTCTTGCTAGAGCTAACTTTAAAGTTTTCCACAATATGATCATACGAGGAATTGAATCGTTTCTGTTCTCGGTCAAGAGTGAACTGCATCAATTCTGTAACACCTTCCCTTTTCTTTTCAGTTTCAGTGAACACTTCGATTTTCGAAGACAAAGATTCAAGCAAAGCATTCATCTGGTCTCCATAAATATAAGTTTCGTTGTCGGCCTGGGTTTTGAAATGTTCTACAGTTTCCTGGTACGATTTATTAAATCTCGTTTGATCCTGTATCTGGGCATCTTTTACTGATTGAACAAATGTCTCTGTTTGTTTCTTAATACTGCTTATTTCACCCAACTTAGCAGTATTTACCCTTTCCCTAGCGTCTATCTTCTCCTCCAATATTAGCCTAGTCAATTTAGCTCTAAAATCGCTCAACCTGCAACTAATTGCAACACAAGGTTTTATTAGTGCAAATTATAATATAGACTTGTACTAACAACATACTAAAACTATACATTGATATAATTTGCGGAAAAGGTTATTTTGGGGTGAAATATGTGGTTTTTAGAGAAAAAATGCTGAAAACTGGAAAAGAAGAAAAATTGTTATTTATGGTTGTTGAAGACAGGAAACCTTATCTTAATAGAGTATTATGTAGTCCTCTAGATATTATTATTCATTTTGAAGTAATTTTGAGGTGAAATGAGTGATTTTTAGTGAAAAAACGCTGAAAACTGGAAACGTAGAAAATCTCCGTTGTTAATGGTTAATATTTTTGAAATTTGATCTATATGGAAAAAAGAACATACTATTTTATGTTTTATTTGTGAAGTCCTTTAGTTATCAATGTTAATATTTGGGTAATTTTGTTTGAATATATGTTTTAAGACCGCGAAAACCCGGAAAACTGGAAATGAAGATATCTCGGTTATTGATGGTTAAAACTTTCAAATTGGGATTTTAACAGAAAATAGAGAATACTTTCTGATGTTTATCTTAAGAAGTCCTATAGTTATTAGTATCAAAAAAAAAATGTAATTCTTGTGTAAAATGTGATTTGTAGAGAAAATTTGTGAACAATGGAAATAAAAAACTCGATTATTCATGGTTAAAACTTTTAACATCTGATCTTTATAGACAGACTATATTATCTTATGTTTATCGCATATGTATTCCTCTTGTTATCGGTATCAATAATAATCGATTTGTTGTGTGAAATATTTTGTTTTGCACACTAACTACAAAACAAGAATATATCCATAGTACACGGATGCCCCACCCGCACTATCATTTTCTATGTTCAGTGGACTGTGAAATAGGGTCAAAACTCTAATTTGGCATTCAAATTAGAAAAATCTTATCATCGGGAACATTTGTACTAAGTTTCAATATGATTGGACTTCAACTTCATCAAAAAATACCTTGACCAAAATCTTTAACAAATAACTTTAATCTGAAGCAGAACAGACGGACGACCGAACAGACGCACAGACAGAAAAACATAATGCCCCTAAGTGAGGGGCATATAAAATGAAAATTTTAAAATCCTGGTTATCTCTAGTTTGATTTTTAAAAACGAAAAAATGGAGAATGGAAACAGGGAATGTGTCAAAGAGAAAACAAGGTCACTAATGGGTCTTTAACATAGCAAGTAAATCCGGCACACGGAGGTGGGCTTCAGCTGACCCCTTAATTATTTTGTACACTTGTTCAGCAAAATGGACACCACCCTAAACTCTAGTACATACAAATAAACCAAAATTATCACCCCAAAAAAAAAACACACACACACAAGACAAACAAAGGCTAGAGGTTCCTGACTTGGGATAGGTGCAATAATGTGGCAGGGGTAAAACATGTTATGTGAGAACTCAACCCTCCCCTAGTTTCTCTAGACAAGATAGAATAAACAAACACACAGTAAAACTTAGTTTTAAATATGTGCATTTTGTGGAAGTTTGAAATTTTATCTTATGTTTCGGTTATGTATTTATAGTAATTATACGTGTAGGTATAATAAACAAACATGATTGTGTTAAAAAATAACTGTAAATCAGTTTGGTTACTGACTTTGATTTTGTCATGTTAATTGCTGGAAAAGTCATTTTTCTAGTGTCCTTGCATCGTCATTGACTGTAGTCCTTTTTGTGAGTTTTTTCATTAGCTACTTTTACAATATTTGAATTGCATAAAGTCACAGTTAAACACAGACGATGTGATTGCAGATTTCTCTTAATGTGTTGCTAATTTTATTTAGCAAGCTCTATCAATATCCACGTTTAATTTCAGATATATAAGCTTTTTAAATTTAGGAACATATACTAGTTTACTGAATTAGCATTAAAAGAGGGGCAAAAGATACCAGAGGGACAGTTAAACTCACAGATCGAAAATTAAATGTAGATCTGATATTGTTGAAGGCAATTTCAAGAGCAGCTTTGTCAATACGATTATATGTTTACCTCAAGAGCTTGAATTTAAATAGTAATTGTACTAAAGTTGTCCAATTTTGGATGTTGAAAATGAGATAAGCACTGTTGAATGAATTAATGGGATCACTTCCTGGAGGAAGTGTTAATAGCAACAGCGCCTTATGTGTGTACCATATAAACCTGCATGTATGTGGTGGTCTGAAACATCAACCAAATGGTAATGACAAAGAACTAACATGGGTTGTCTGCTATATGAAAATATTATGGTCAAAGATATATATATATATATATATAATACTTACTAGTATGTAAAGAAAAAAACATTACCAAGTTCTTTATTTAATATATCTCATTGAATTAATTTAATAAAAGGTAATCAGCTTTAGCCTAAAAACTGTAAAAAAATGATCATGCATCATCTGTGTATGAATTAAAATTTGTAGTGTCTGTGGGCGACTTTGGTGGCCAGAGATAGCGTTTAGATAGTAATGTCTAATCTGAAAGTATGTCTGTTGGTTTTTGTTAGTCGTTTGGGTTGCTTTCTCGTTGACTTTAAAAACCTCAAATCTCTCTTTATTCATAAATATACTCTATTACAGGCATATCAATGTTAAAGACGCTGTTTTCTGCTTCCGGAATGCTGACCTGTATTCAACTCATTTGAAAGAAACTATAAAAATATTTAAAAAAATACACCTCATGCCAAAAGAATATAAATTTTTAATTTTTAAGGTCCACTAAACTCTATCAGTGATCTCTTGGTAGTGAGTTTGATCGCTTGCCAATGAAACCATCACTTATTATAAAATCTCCCCACTTTAAAAACATAAGAAGATGTTGTATGATTGCCAATTAGAAAACTGTCTACAAGAGATAACAATGCTATGGGTGTGGATGTAAACAACTATAGCTCATCGTCAAAATATAAAACAAGTCAAACGAGAAATTCAAAGGCCTGATTAATGTTAAAACAATAAACGGAAAAACAAATATGACAGACAGCAAACAATAACAACAAAGTAATAAAGGGCCACTGACTTGTGATAATCATATTCATAGTGTGCATGGTTTTTGCGAGCACTCAACCCTCCAATAATCAGGAACAGTTTTTATTTAGGGGCCGGCTGAGGACCACCTCCTGGTGCGGGATTTTCTCGTTGCGTTGAAGACCCATTGGTGGCCTTCGGCTGTTATCTGCTCTTGATCTAGTCGGGTTGTTGTCTCTTTGACATACAGTATTCCCGATTTCCATTCTCAATTTTATTTACATAGCAAACAACGTAAGAACAAATTGTTAAACCCAGTTGGAAAGGGCTCAACTCAAAAAGATCAGCACAGAGTATATAACCAATTAACAAAAGACACTGAGTTCTCATAGCTAGTTCAAAGCTTAGTAATTACAGTCGATGAATAAATACTGTTGGCACCGACTAAAATATAAATAAGTACACATCCGATTAGTAACCAAAGTGAAAAGTGTTACAGTCAAAGCTTTATTTATATGGTGTGTGAGTACTGAAATCGTCGCAAATTACATGAGTAGCTTTTTGCTTCGAGGAGCCTGAATTTTCATTTGTGAAAAAATATTTCACACAAAATCATTTAACACTCATCAGTCTTATTTTTTTATGAAACATTGTTGGATTCTAAATCTTAACATGTTTGTTCCAGAAGGTAAATGAAAAAAATATATTGTTTTCTTTATAAAGTTGTGGAGAAAAATACATTAAAGACTATGAATCTTGCAATAACATTTTTTTCATAAAGCACAAAACATGTGTTTCTGGAACCCCTCCCCAACAAAAAATAAACTGTCTGTGCCTTTAACACAGGTGTCAGAATTCTTTAAAATACCAAGTAAGAATGTAACTATGTTGGTTACTCTAATTCAGTACAGTTTTCCATTTATAGGTTACTTACCAACACCTTTTTGGAGAATTAGATTCTTGGATTGTAAAATAGCAGAACACAATCTCGGTCTATATCTTTATTCAAATATACAAATTTTGAGACAGGAAAGTGATTCATTTGTAATATTATTCTTTTAAATTGAAATAATTATGTGTTGTATTGTATTATTTCAACTGTTTTGAAAAATACAGAACATTTTTTGTATAATTTTATTTTTTTCAACTTTGGCAAATAAGGGGAAGCAACTCATATAACCTTACTTTTACTGCAAAACATTTTTATAAATTACACCACTTTCCGCAAAATATATTTTTGTATAGTTTTAGTATGTTGTTCATAGATAGTAACAGACTTGTTTTTCAGAGAAAAACTTTGTGTTGCAATTAGTTGCAGGTTGTTCACTAAATTGACTAGACTATATTTGCATCTTATGTTCCAGTCGCACAAGTTTTTCAAGTACTTTTTCTTCAAAATGAAACTCCGAACAGGAAAGTGAAGATTCGAATTCTGACCCGATCGAACTTGATGAAGCCCGAACAAACGATAAACTAAGCAAAATTATAAGGGTTTGAACGGCAGTCATATTTCCTACACTTCTTTTGATTTCCTATATCAAAATATCTGTTAAACTCTCGTTTATATAGTTTTAAAAGTTGTGGTATTCTATCTGAAGCAATACCGGTGCCATTGATCATATGCCTTGCTTTAATGAATAAATTTGTCTGCAGCCGTTTTTGGTAAATTGTGTCCTTTGAATTTTATTCAACGAAAGTTATAGCTGGTACTAAAGACATATCAGAATAAATAAATTAGTCTATGTTATGTAATCTATAGTGTACTTAAGGGAACTTCAAAGTTATCTACAAAACACTTGGTACACTTGTTTATTGTATCTCATTAGTAACCACCAAAGGACAATAAAAAAAACAAAATCTAAAAGAAGGAGCAAATGTTAAACCATCAAAGAAAACAAATGTCGTAAGTCGTCGTCTGTGAAAATATGCAACGGAAGCTGACTTTTAGCAAAATATTTAAATCAAAGTATAGACGTACTGTTAGGGCGTAGGATCCCAAGTTCTGATGGTTAAAGATTCAATGATAAAGTTGTACATCTTATGATCACCGTTGAACAGTAATGTGGAGAGAGCTTCTATAGGCTGTGCTTGTTGTCCGACCTTTTCCATATCCTAATGAATAACATATATTTATAATAAAAAACGTAGAACTGCTATATTTTGTAGGAGTAACTTACATTTATTTTGTTTTTCATATATGTCAAATATGTAAGTGTATATTCAGGACGATACGGCATTAATCAACTTTGTGGATTCGATCAGCACAGAGTGTCGTCATATCATTTAGAAGTTACGTATATTGACTATGGTCAGACATTATCCATTGCGAGTTTGTAATGCAAAGTGCATGACTTTATGATTAATATTCATATAAGAGAAATAATTTGATGCATAGTCCTATCCGTCTGAACTAATTGTGCGTTAAAGCAGTCAGGAAGACGCCCACAAATTGAATGGGTGTTTAAATTGTATAGAGAAGCACAAGTAGCCAATTTTTATATTCTATTCGCTATTGTTGGTGTACATATTATGAAATGGCGATCCAGGTACCTTACTAATGATTTCCATGATTATTTTCGCATGTGTACAAAACGCAGTCGTAGCTAGGTCTTTCTTATTATCAAAACGACTCATTATCAAAATGACATACAATAATTCCCACAAAATATAAAAAAAATAAACACAACAGCAGGATTGATAGAAGGAAGTTTCCTCTTGGTTGTGAAATTCTTATGTGTTGTCATTCCAGAGGTAACGTTTGATTATGAAAACCCATGAATTGTCATTATATTTATAGGAAACTTGACAGACTTGAAAACATTAAGGGCAATAAGGTCAATATATGGCAAAAGTTATTGTACAAATTCAATTTACAAAAAATAAAATCTTAAATTCGTCAATATATAACTTAGGCAGAGGACCATGATAACAAACCATAATTAAACTACATGTATATGAAAAAAGAAAATGTAGTATAATTGCCAACCTTCCACCAGAGACCAAATGGCGTAGAAGAATGTAGTATATTTGGTAAAACCTTTGAGATTTCCTTGTTTTGCTGTCATATTTTTAGTGTTTAGAAACACATAACCACAGCACTAAAGAAAAATCGCATATCAAAATATATTGTCTTGTCATTACACCCTTTCGTAACCCCCCTCTCTTTCGAAAAATAAAACAAACTAAAACAAACACAAAAAAATGTGACAAGAAGCAGTCAGTGATGTTTGAAAAAAAATTTAACACCATTTTGAAATTGGTTCATTACTAAATCAAGTATTTCTGTCAATGTATATATCTAATTATATGTTATTGTAAACAACATTAAGTACATCTTTCTGTGTAGACGGTCTGTAGGTATTAACGACACAGTGTAATTAGATCATTAAAATTATTAAGCTATTACGATACATTTATTTGATGTATTTTGCATTATATAGAACTCTATGTTTTAACCAGCGTTCACTTATGCACCTTCTATACAGTTATTTTATGCACTCGTGATATTATCAAACAAATGCATGAAAATCAGGTGTAAGCGTTATATCGAACGGTTGGCCATGTAAAGATAAAAAATATTGAAACTTTAAATGTAGTGGAACGCGATAATTTCATTTGTTTATTTGTTTGTAATTTCAATTTCGTGTTGAAAAATTACTCACACAAAACTGATCATTTTTTTTTTGGTTAAAATTCGTTTTAAAAAAAACATAAAAAGTTTTACCTTAAGATAGACAAGATAAGATATTTTAAGATAAGATATTTTTTATTCAAATTAAAGGGCACACGAAGAGCAAAGTAATTCAGTACAATTTGTTATAATTATCACAAATAATTTTGACAATCATATATAGACATGAATATGTTCAACTAAGTTTTAAGATCTTAAGCCACAGCCAGACCAGAGTCATAAACATATTTGTAAAAAAGCAGTAATAAATAGAGAATATCATATGACTTTTTCAATATCACATCCGTATCAATCCTCAACCAATATTATCCTTCAAGCAGAGCTCTTAGGATTATATTGGTGTCTCGGGTTGATACGGTGTGTGATATTGAAAAATCAATATCATATACACTTTATTATATATATACTTCGCGTAGATGTTTTTATCTGACATGACGTCATACAGATTAGGGGATTGACATCACGTCGTACAGATTAGAGGTTTGACATGACGTCATACAGATTAGAGGTTTGACATGACGTCATACAGATTAGGGTTTGATAAAGCCTTTGCAACAGTGACTGATATCGATGACGTGACGTCATACAGATTAAAGGTGAGGAGGTCTTTTAATGTCAATATTAACTTAATCATTGAACTTTTACTGACTTACAAACCGTCAAAAACATTAGAAAAGTACACAAAAAGCACTCGCAGAAACCTAATTCCCCTGAATTGGACGAGTCTAAATATGTTCACCTTAAATGATAATTAAACAGTACTCAGACTGATATATACAATTAACAGTAACCAAATTGCAACGGAAACGGACCGATTAAATGGCAGTACATCATTCAATTATTCATTTATTATATTTTGTTAAGCATTAAAATAACACTAAATGATAGTTTTACAAAATTAGGGGGTAAATTTATATTTTTGAATCCAACTTTTCAAAATAACGATTTCTTATTTTAATAAATGAGGCTTTCAAAACCCTATACATACCTCATTTATAACTGACCAATGAATATTCTGCACAACAACTTCTTGTAATATATATATTTTTTTTTTTTATCTGTCAGTGATCATGAAACAAACCAGACATAAGAAAACAGTAAGTAAATTCTTCCATCAATTAGCTTTTTAAACAGCATGTTTCAGAACTTTTAATCGAACAGACCTAGATGCATAAGGTCCTTCACAATATTCATCCGGTAAATGTTAATTCCTTTTTGATTCTGTAATTTTCCTACACTACGTTACATGCGAATATAAAAAGATTAGAGTTGTCTGTTCAGTCCAACTATTTAATAGATCTTGCTTTGGTTTTTTTTTTAAATAAAAACTATTCATGCAAACTTCAATGAATCAAATCGTATTAAAAAGCATAAATGTGACATCTATAGCATCAACTAGGTTTCACTGACCCTATCAAAACGTGTTTAGGTGACATATATTCGTAGGTTCGATGTATTATATGAAAACAAACTCTTTTATTTTAGTCGTCCGTTATTCCTATAACATGTCCAACTGAAGCAAAACACCTGAAAAAACTTTTACCTTTCTTTGTTTTATCCTTGCCTGACAAAACATCATGTTATAAATCGTATTAAAACAGTAGATAAGAACCATAGTAAAAAAATATTTAAAACTTTTTTATAAGCAGTCAGTTATGTAATAAATTGAAGGGAAAAAAAATACAAAAAAAACATAAAAATTTAAATGGAAATAGTACATTATAGCAAATTACAAGATCTTGTCTTTCAGTACTAAGTACATGGAACAATTTATGAAGTTGACTGATTGTGGTTTGCTTTACGTCCAGTGGCAAATATTTCATGCATGTTCATGACTATAACACATAAAGTCTTTAAATACAATACTCAATAGGTAGGTCGTGCAATGTAGTTACTTGTAGTTTACAATATCATTTCACGCATTTTATTTAAGTTAGATACTTTTAGCTCGCTTTAGTAACTGTGAGAAGTCTGTGAAACTGTATTTTTTATTATACTTGAGATTTTGGTATATTATGTACTACCGCTCTACTGGTTGGTCTCATGTGAAGGTATTCCCCTCGAGAGCGGGAGGTCGTTTGTTCGAATCCCGACCGGGGCAAACAAAGACGTTAAATTAGTATTGGCTATTTCAACGCTTAACACGTGACATCATAGAGTAGGAGCACAGACTGGTCGGCTCAGAGTCGGAAATGTGTCCGGGTCGGGTGAATATTCTTCCTGCGAACTAATATCTTGGGAACTTACGTGTAAAAACACCGACTCAGCGTGTCAGTCTAGTAAAAAGCGGGGTTAATACTCGTATTGTATTTACATGTTATCGTCCTGAATATTCTTTTTATTTGCCGCTGGTCGTCATCCATTATCATCATTTATTTTACCGTTTTATTATACTGTGAAGTGTTTTTCTTCTACTGATTTATATTACAACTTCTTAAATTTTCACCGATCAAAATTAAAATAGGGCAGGTGAAATTTTTCAACCAGAGATATCTTGGGATATCTTTGACGGTAAATAGTATTAAATCAAATGTGACTTTTGGGATATATAATATTTGACGGTAATTATTATTGACTTAACTCCGTATAACTATTATCAAGTCATTAGGAGGTTTTCAAAAAAAAAGACTGAAAGTTGACTATAAATGTTTTGATATTTCTATGTATTTGTGTTGCTCTCGCATTAATGTACAGCATATCTTTATCACCTTTTATTCAAAATCAAATGATTCACTTGGGCATAGAAATTTTGACATCTCGAGACCTCTCCCGCCCCACAGTATACCCTTGCTAAATGGGTGCGTTCGTTTGGCTTATCGGATATATAAATACGCAGTTTTGTCCCATCAAAATAGGAATGTATATCTGATTCCTGGTGTAGTGAGAATTTCACGCTATCTATACGTTAAAAAAAACATAAGGGGGAAAACGATCTATGCACGAGTTGAATGAATAATCAACAAGAAAAGTCAGCTAAATCTTTTCAAATAAGTCGCATGGCTGATTTTAACACATTTTTTGCAACTTTTGCTAGGACAATTGTAGATGAAAAAAAAATATAACGAAACCGATTAGCAAAACAATATCTAAAAAATAGATAAATGAAACGCCCAAAATAAGTTAAATCCTTTAATAAATTGTTGTCAACATATTTTTATATCTATTTTTGCTTTTGTGGTAACTATTATACCAGTCTAAGATATAAATAAACTTGAAACAGCAAATGTTGACACGTAGACGAGACAGCCGTCGTTTTTCGCTTCAATATATAAGTTATTGGCACTCAATGAAGATCGTTTTTCTGTTCTTATCCCCTCTCCTATTAGTTTTGCTAAAGGATACAACGTAACCCCTGATGTGTATCACGACAACGTTTTTGTAATGTTTAAAAAAAGATTAAATGCAAAAAGAAAAATGATGGAAGAAAGATTTACTCTTAAAAATTCATACTTAAATGAAAATGAAATATAAAAATTGGAAAACTGTTTGAGACGATTATTTATTGATTTATTGATGGTTAATTGCTTAACGTCCAGTGGCAAATATTTCATGAATGTTCAGGACAAAAACAAGTTAACAATAAATACAATAGGTAGGTTTTGTAATAATAGAGGCCATCTGAGATGATGGTCGGGGAAATTTGGACTGCCACTGGACAATGAGGATATATTGGATAGGGACAGAAATTTTGCCTTGCAACAGGCCACCTACGGACCCCTCAAAGAGTTGTTGCAAGTATTCTTAACGTGCAAAGAGCGTGGCACTTTCTGTACACGAGGCATCGGATTTAACGTTCCCAATCTGACCGGACGTGGCTGCAAACTTGATACATCCCGCACAGCCAAACGGACGCCTCACTTTGGCAAGCGTTTTACTTCCGGTCGGAAAAAGATCAAGTGACAATATTTCTATTCCCCAGTCACCATTGAGTGACGATTATTTACTGAAACCAAATGATTATACGTCACTGAATGAAGCTGATTAATTAATTGCTCCTTTTATGTCCAGTGGCAAATATGTCATGCATATTTACGACGAGATGCAAAGTGGATCAACCTGCGGCAAATGATAACAATTTTAAAGTGGCACTTTTTACAATAAGGCAGAGCGTTCGCTTGAAGTAAAACGTATGCCGTAATAGAATACAGTTGAATCATGATCGAAGTCATAAGCTAAGCTTAAGCCCTCCTTCCCTCTTTTTTCTCCACGGTAGATGATTGCCAAAAACAAAACGTCATGAATTTACAAACAATAACGGCCACTATAAGTAAATGAGATATGGACTTTTTTATTTATATAAATTCCTATTGCAGCCAACATTTCTCGGTTCGGGACAGGTTATTATTTCTACCGATTGATTATTGAATGGAGATATTAAAGCTACCAAAAGCACTTTGAATCAAAAATTTCTAAAATTGTAAATTATGGTATTTTGCTGAGTGTTATTTCCCGATCTTATTTCGGACCCCCTGATTTTAAGAAGGCGTATCTAATTAGTCATGCCCGATTAACTTTTAGTCAATTGAACCTCAACTTAAAGACCTACACCGGGTATTTAAGTTCGAGGTACAATAAGTAGACAATAGAAATCCTTTGTGAAATGAGATCGTCCAAGGTATCTTAGATAATTATTTTGCGTTGAATAACAATGAAAAATGCACGAGCAGGTTTGTAAAATTAGATAACGAAAGTTGATATCAAGCTATATTCAATTTTCACAAGTTGTTAAACTTATCTCTCTTATGGTCAAAACTTTCAATGTGTAAAATTAAAAATTCAGCGAAATATTGATCTAGTCTTTTGCACATTCTAGTATGACGTCATATGCCCTTTTCCGGTGTCAAACTTTAACATCTGACATTTTAAGACTTTTTGTACGCTTCAGAATGTAATAAAAATTGACAAAAAGAAGATTGTCAGGTGAAATGTGTGAGTGTTTTGTTTATTATTGAAGAAATCATAATGTCCGTTGCCATGGACGAAATGTACATCACCTTAACCTTTGGAAGTCATCCTTCACCTAACGAATAACCAATAGAAATACCGTAATATAGTCTTGTGATGCTGATAAGCCAATCAAATTTACGCAGATTTTCGTATCACTTTTTCGTATCACACTCCGTGCAGTGTGATACGAGAAATATCCATTCAGGCAAGAAATAGATAACAGGCCACAACCATAAGAGAAAGCCTTTTCAACCGTGACTTATATCGATGTCATCACGGATAGCTGATACAGCACGATTGTCGTTGACCGTATTACACAAGCAATTTATCTGTTTTTACTACTAAGTATATAATAACACAGATTATATATAATATAAACAGATAAATATTCTTAATATAAACATATCTGTACTGTATTGATAGTTTTCTGAGTTCAAAACATTTACTAATATAAATCCCAAAAATTGTCAATAGAAAGAAAAGAACAATAAAACTTGGCACTTGTGTTTAACTTTTCGAAATGTTTACAACTTTTCAAAATTTTATCATAGAACTCTTATCTCAAAAGATAATAAAGGGGACATTTCACATATAAAATGTTCTTCATCTTCAACGTTATCCAACATGCATTTTTTACACAACCTTTGTGATGTAACTTATAATATTTGGCATATCTATCCGTCTCTATTTTAGGGTGTGTGTTCTTATTCTGATCTTGCATAGTGCTTGTATATCTTTAAATTCCAAATATTTTTCTGTACCAAAAAATGTTAAATTGTAAAATAAGTAAAGAGAGGTCTTCTTTCGTTGAATCCGGACACTCCGGCTTCCTCCAACAATACAAACTGACCACAACGAAACAGTCTCTAATGCTGAAAGGAGCGTTCAACAACAATCAATCGATCAATCTTTAGTTGTATCATTCTATTTTTGTCACTCCGGGAATTGGCGGTTTGTGATAACTTAAACTGTCTCTGTTTTATACAGATTTATACAAAACTTTTATAGCCTCAGAGCTATTCAGAGCATAGCATATTGTATAGGCATTTAACTATAATTGCAAAAGACTATTAGTTGGTTTTTTTTATGTCGTTGTGGTGCTGTCGTATGCTTAAAATGTCAATAGACAAAAAAAATTAAAAATATCTTGTTTGTTTGAATAATTTCATATTTTGTCGTGTTTGGAGATCTACACGTTATGTGTTATCTTCTTTGTTGCAGGCCGCATGGTGACCTACATAGTTACTTAAATCTGCTTCATTCGGACTCAGTAGGATAGTTATTTTATTCGCAATCATGCCACATATCAATTTATCAATTAAACTTCGGACATGTTTAATTGTTTTCTGTATGTCCCTTTAGGGTTGTTGTCGCTATGCATATGACCCACTTTTGTAGTCGAGCGCATCCAATGAGAATTAAATTAGAATGCTAAATTAGGGAATACCACGATAGGATGTAGGATATAGCGCCTGAGAATAAGCGAGGATGTGGAATATTGGAGTAAACAAAGTTGGATTAAAAGAAGAAAAAAGTAGGTCGTGGTGAAAAAGGACAAATTTGGAATTTATTCATTTCGAAAAACGTATAATTTATTAAGATATTTAAAAGTAAAATAAGAAAACAATGATGAATTGAAGATTAACAAACATTTTAGTTTTAGTCTTAGATACATGATGTTTTATTAGTTGTTATTTGCTTTAATTAGCTCTCAGATCTGTACTGTGTGTCTTATTTGTTATGAGTGACGAATAAATTTCCTTTTACGTCCGTTTCGTGTTTTTGTTAGACATTTTTCTGCTTCTTATAGATCTAATGAATTAAGCCATTTTCAACTGATTTTTAGGGTTTGCTCTTATGTTGTACTGTTTCACCACTGTCCCAGGTTAGGGGGAGGGTTCGACGCCTTCAAACATGTTAAACCCGGCAACATTCTGTATGTGCCTGTCCCAATTCAGAAGCCTGTATTTCAATAGTTGTCGTTGGATTGTAAATGTCTTTCATATTTGTTTTTCGTAAATTGTTTTGTTATAAATAAGGCCATAATATATAAATATATATATACATACTTAATTTTTTTTTTTACATTGTATACGGAACTCAGTAAGTGTTACAACATAAATGACTGACTAAATACAAAATATAATCTTTTTATCTGGAATATGCTAATTATCCGTATATACATGCAGCTAGATCATGGTAGAACATGCTGATGGCTTTGAGAAACACTTTGAGAACTGGAGACCGAAAGATCTTTAGATTGTAGATATAAGAAGATGTGGTATGAGTGCCAATGAGACAACTCTCCAACCAAGTCAAAATTTATAAAAGTAAACCATTATAGGTCACAGTACGGTCTTCAACACGGAGCCTTGTCTCACACCGAACAGTAAGCTATAAAGGGCCCCAAAAAATTACTAGTGTAAAACCATTCAAACGGGAAAACCAACGGTCTATTCTATATAAAAAACGAGAAACGAGAAACACTTATGAACCACATCAACAAACGACAACTACTGAACATCAGATTCCTGACTTAGGACAGGTGCAAACAAATGCAGCGAAAGATCTTTAGATTGTGTATGTATATGATTTTTTTCCATTTTTTTTCAATATGCAGCAAAGATTAGCATTTTTTTAGATTTTAGTTTCACAAGCTTCTTATTGAATTATCTCGATAAATAGCGAACATAAAACATCGAGTGTTTGCATATATATTTCTAATAACACAGTTTAACAAATAATTTCTTTAAGATGTACAATTATTATTTAGAAATAATTTTTGTTCAGTATCGTCACTGGTATTATTTTATCAATGACTTTCTCGACTCTATCATAAGAAGAGTAAATATTCTTTTGTTTTCGTTCACTAGATTTCCCACTGCAAATGCTTGCTTCTCAGTATCCAAAATACCGTTTGGTCCTTTCTCGCTATTAACTGCAGTGACAAGTTTTTGTTTACAATGACTTCATAGTAATACACAAAAAAGGATAAAAGGAATTACCAAACATTTTAAATAATACACAAACAAACACACCAATATCGATGTAATCCTTCTGAAATGCACAAAACAGGCAATAAACAATAAACAATAAACAATTACAGAAATGGTGCAAATGGCCTCATATCATATAGGCACAACATGTAATACAATGTCATCAGTTTAAAGTTCGGAAAAATTATACCTTTTTATCTATATAAATCTTTAATTTTATTCCAATCTCAAGTCCCCAGATTTATGTTTGCACAAATGAACCCTTTTGTCTTTTTGTGTTTTTAATAACAATCTCAAAAAGTTTTTCAACCTTTAAGTTTTGTAATTCTGATATTTCTCTCGTGATCGTGTTACAAAATCAAAATAAAGTATAACATATATTGACATTCAAATAAAAGTTCAATCATTACATATAAATGTATATTGCCGGTTCAAGGACGATAATTGAAATCTATTTCTGTTTTTAGTTACGCAATACTATGCCCAGAAAATGTAACGTGTGCAAAGCTGTCACTAACGATCGTATAAGTACTATGTCCAGCAATGTATACTTTTTCTACCTTCTGTAGACTAAATACAACATCAAATGTATCAAGGGTGTTATGTATTTTTCATAAATAAAATTCTGATCCCCAATTTGATGAAAAAAAATATTCTGGTCAAGCAGATGACAAAAAATCTTTCTGAATCTTGATTTCCCCCATACCTTATGGTGTTTAGTTTTGAAAAAAAAATTTGATTGATAGCGGTGATTTTTTTCTTTAATCAAAAACAAATCGTGTCTTGTTCGCGGGAATTCTAGATGTCTTTTATTGATAATATATAACACACACAAACATCAACATTTAAAATGTTACAAATTCAAACCGGATTGCCTACATTAGATTTAGGTAAAATGAATAAACTAAATGTTTTAGTTGAAAAATGTTTTGCTTTGATTTTCAAAGTTTTGAAATATATATTATATATTACACATATCTGAGAGGGTGATAGAGCAGATTGCTCCCCCTAGAAATTTTTAAGAATTTAAATGTTTATGTGTGTGTGTTTGTGAAATATTACAAATGAAAGACATCTAGAACAAGACACGATTTATTACTTTGCACATAACAACCATTCGTATTTGATAAAGCGCACACTTGATTAAGCTTCTCTGTGAAGAGTAAGTATAGATTATTTGCCATGGAATAGATAAAATTATCACCCTCGTATTAACCAATCAAAATATGTCATTTTTACATGAAGTATGATAATAATTTATAATTTATATTTTTTTTTAGAAAGGAATAGAAAAAAATTGAAAAGCAATCAAAACATTTGCTCTGTGCAATTGTTCAACATGTAATTAATGTACCTTTAAATATGTTTTTCAATTTTTTGGATGGGCTATTTTTTGTCTTTTATTTGTCTTTTTTGAAAACAGATTTGATTCGGAAAAGTATGCTCTCATTGCGAACCTATCATTTTCAAATATAGAAAGATTATATATACATTCATAAGTGGGTTTTATTTTTGGCTCAATGCAATCGTTTCAAATGTTCCTACAAGAGTGTTTGTAATCTTATCACAACTAGGATGACGATTACTAAGTAATTTATATATTTCGGAAATTATTGTCTTTTATTTGTATTATTTTTGAAAAGCTTTGTTTTAGGCTTAACATACTCTTATGGTGCATAAATTGGTCAGAGCAGTAAATTCTAATTTATAATATATAAGTCCTACCTTCCTGTAGATTTACAATTAAATCATGTAACGTCTTGTTAGAATTAACTTGAAAATTTTCCACAATCTGATCATACGATGAATTGAATATTTTCTGTTCTTGGACAAGAGTGACATGCATTAATTCTTTAACACAATCCCTGTTCTTTTCAGCTTCAGTGAACACATTGATTTTCGAAGACAAAGATTCCAGCAAAATATTCATCTGGTCTCCATAAACATCCGTATCTTTTGTGGCTTGAATTTTAAAATGTTCCATAATTTCCTGGTACGATTTATTGAATCTCGTTTGATCCTATATCTGGGCATCTTGTACTGATTGAACAAATGTCTCTGTTTGTTTCTTAATATTGCTTATTTCATCCAACTTAGCAGTATTTAACTTTTCCCTAACGTCCATCTTCTCAAATATTTGCATCTTATGTTCCAGTCGCACAAGTTTTTCGAGTACTTTTTCTTCAAAATGAAATTTCGAACAGGAAAGTGAAGTTCGAATTTTGATCCAATCGATATTGATGAAGCCATAACACACGATAAGCTAAGCAAACTGATAAGACTTCTTTCCATTTCCTATATCAAAATGTCTGTTTAACTCTCGTTTATATAGCTAACAAAGCTATGCTATGATATCTGAAGCAACATCTGGTGCCGTTGGCTCTATCCCTTCTTTAATGAATACAATTTAACAGCGCTTGTTTTTGATGAATTTCGTCCATTTGAACTTTATTAATATTCTATCTTTTATCAAATATACTTCAAATCTGTTTAGAGTTAACCAACGACCAAAGTAATAATTTGTACCTAAGACATTTCAAAATAATCCGGTTGCACGTTATTATCTAATCTCTATTATACTTTAGAGATGATTGTATACATAATCCTTTTTATTTGAAAAAAGATTATTTCTTTATATATTTATTTTTCTTTTATTTTCATTACTTTCTAAATATCTATTCATTTCTAATCATTATAATTTAAAGTCATTAACACAATAAAAGGAAAAGCTGGAAATGATGAAACACGTAATTTTACAGGCATTTTCTAAATTTAGGCATTTTCGATGTTATAACAAATTTTTTTCCGACAAATGTCTGGGAACATTATGGTATTTAACAAAATGTCTGAAATTATTTGATTAAATGTTAAATTAACAAAAAACTGAGCAATTGAAAGTATCGAACAACAGAGCTGTTTTATCTATAATGTTAACTGAATTTCTTTAAGCTTGCATTTAAAAATAAAAAATAATTGAAAAATAAATTTTACTGAATAATTTAAAATTCACACAAGCATCGAACTCGACAATTATTTGTTATTTCATATTATGTTTAAATGACATGATCTGTTACACATTTGTCCTAATATTTTTAAAATTACATTTGGGGTAACATTTGGTCTTATCACTACAACAACATATGTTGAAGCCCGGACCATCACACATTCAGCTTTGTCAATACTTTCTTTGATAAAACATTCGATCAACAAAGGTTTTTCGCAAAAAGCACACACCTGAATATCTTCTATTGCATGTGTTTTAACAGATTCAAAGTCACATTAGCTTGATGAGGTTTACTGACATATTTTTGTTTATCAGAGCATGTTTCATGCTTAAACAGATGTACGGATGTCGGGCGATTACTAGCAAAATACGTTTACCCTGCCTTTATGCGTCTATAATTGGTCGATTTTCGAGATTTTAATAACGGTAGCAGTTCAATGTTTCTGTTGTTCCGTTTTGTTTCCTCTTATAGTTGATGTATTTCCCTCAGTTTGGTTTGTGACCCGGATTTGTTTCAGTTAAATCGATTTATGACTATTGAACAGCGGTATACTACTATTGCCTTTATTTAACTACTGTCGTCCATCAGATTTGAGGCAGTGAAGATGAATTGAAAATACTCAAATCTTTGCATTAAAAACGTCCTTGCATGGCAAAACCTATTCTATATATATAATCCGTTTGGCTGTGAAGGATGCAAAAGGTCGAAGCAACCTTTTTCTCTCTAACCTACATTCCTTCATTTTAAGTGGCAGTCAAAATTCCTGTCCTTTTTTTCGGGTCAATTCATTGCAGAACTTTCCCCTTTGATCTATAATCAATTTGTTCCGACTTAAATATGCATGAAATATTTGCTACTGAAAGCAAAGAAATAACAATCAGTATTTAAAAAAAATCATGCGTCTTTTTCTCTGCTTTATATTGCACATTTCTCTCTATGAATCAGATTTTATTTAAACATTCGTTTGTAAACTTTGTTCTATTGTAAGAACAGTTGTCCTGCTGTCATTATGACAAGAAATTCTTAAAATTACTATCTGAAATACAGAGTTAGTACTGTACATACTCGACGCAGTCATAGTAGTTTCACTACTAAATATTAAAGAATACAAACTTTCCGGGCCGGGTTTTGAAGGTTAAACTCAATTTTACCAAACCATTAGTTATTTTCTTTTAAATGAAATTGTGGTTTTGGTCATATGCATCTAAATGCTCAATGATAACTGTCCTTCCTTCTTACCAATTACACGAAACCTAACAAGTAAATTGTTGAATTATGTTTCAAATTGAAAGTGACTAGGTATTTTATTCATTGAATATAATGTTTGCTAAGGTTAGGCGTTTCATAAATTGCCTGACAATTTAGGACAATAACAGACTAAGGGTTTAACCCCGCCATATTCTTTATGTGCCTGTCTCAAGTTAGGAGCCTGTAATTCAGTGGTCGTCGTTTGTTTCTGTGTATCATATTTGTTTTCGTTCATTATTTTGTACATAAAAAAATGCCGTTAGTATTCTCGTTTGAATTGGTCTACATTTGTCATTTCGGGGCCTTTTATAGCTGACTTTGCGGTATGGGCTTTACTCATTGTTTTAGGCCTTACGGTGACCTATTGATGTTAATTTCTGTGTCATTTGCTTTCTTGTGGACAGTTGTCTCGTTGGCAATTATACCACATCTTCTAATTTTTATAATGAGATACTACATGTTGTTTGATTGTGGCTGGCTAAACGTCAAGTGACAACTATTTCATGAACTTTTAGTGGCAATAGCACATAAACTAATATAATAGGTATGCCAACAGGGATGAACATATGTTTTGTAACAACAAATTAACATTTCATAATTGTTGAGAAAACCAAGAATACACCCTGATAGTTCAACATGGAGACATTAGAAGTTTGATGCAAGAGCTGAACGGGAACAAATGTGTGGTTAAAAGCTTTGACACTGTACAGTTACTTTACGAAATAATTACATAAGCCTACAAATAAGTAAGACTTATATTTACGACGATTTTTGTCGATCCTAATGAATATTAATTTCTGCGGCCTAGGGGACGACCATTTCATTTTCTTGGACATCAGTCCGATATGGTGTATCATATTTATAACAAGTTATTTTGGCTAATACAAATTGTTATTATACTACAGTATTTTATGATGCGGTCTTTCAGCAATTGGTATTTATTGTATGGTTTATTTTGATCAATAAATGCGAGATATTCAAATACATTTAAAGACATTTTAGCGAGCACAAGACATGTCCCTGCAATGTAGTCGGGGAAATAATCTCAATATATATGGGCAAAGTTATTGTACATCTTGAAGTTACAAAAAAAAAATTTTTTTATGTTTGTCAATACGTAACTAATGCAAAAGACCATGATAAAATATCACAATGAAACTACATGTATATAAAAATAAGAAGATGTGGTATGATTGCCAATGGAACAACTCTCCAACAGATACCAAATGACGTAGAGGAATGTAGTATAGTTTGTGAACCTTCTTGGTTTCTTAGTTATGTGTCAACGTTTGAATATCTTTTGTGGAACTTTACCACAGCACTAAAGTTACCTCGAAAGTCAAAACATATGACCTGTCACGATATCCTTTCGTGCCATCGCCTTTAATACCCCCTCCCAAGAATTTGTTTTTAAATTTTTCTGTCAATACATATATCTAATTATTGTTTTTAATTGTAAACAGCATATTTTATATAAAGTACCGATCGATCTTTGTTTGTAGACGGTCTAAATGTATTTTATGTCGCTGTGTGATAATTCTTTAAATTATTCACATTAGTTTTTTCAATTTAAACAAACAAGATACAATACAATGTTGAAGGCTTTGATATTGCAATTTAATACAATCAATATGATTTTTCTTTATAAGGAACTCCTCTATCTATTTATACATTTCAGCAGGTTCTTGCTTCTCATAGAAGATGTTTTGTCGTTTTATTTCAAATATCGAAACTGCCCAAGTGAACATATTGTAGCATAAACTAATGCAAAACATTACATGTCTATAACAGTGAGATGGTTCTTTCGTTTTCGTCGTTTGCCATTACATGCATTACCTGTGTAGAAATAACTTAAATTTTAAAGTCATCTTAACCTTCCCTTCAAATCTTAATTTTTCAGTTTTGATGGTATCATTGCCAGAGTTAGATTGTGTTATTGTGTTACTGTACAGCTGTGCGACTTTTTTCTAAAGCAAAAACTTATTATAACAAGCATTCACTAAATAATGTAGCTTCTACAGTTATCTTATGCACTCGTAGTATTATCAAACGAATGATAGAAAACCAGATGTAAGGATTAAATTGAACGGTTGTATTGAAATACAGGTGTGAGTGTTATATCGAACGGTTGTAAAAGAAACAAATTTAGTGAAATGAATTAATGTGTACATGTTTTATTCAATTTTTTTTTCATTTGATTTCGTGTTATCAAAAAAAACTTCAAAAATGAGTGTTCCTTTGACCAAAAAATAATAAAAATAAAGCAGATAAAAGAAAAAGATAAGAAAGAAAGAGTTTAAATATGATGTGCTTACGTTGAATGTTTTTCTTGGTGTAACATGCTTTCAATTTGTTTTAGTTTATCAAGTTTATATATAAGTTCAATTAAGAGTTTGCTGCATAGTTGGAGCATATTTTGGGACAGTTTGGGTCAAACAAGCCAGTATGAATGTAGGTTAAATAATTGGTGGATAGTTTGTGGCAATGGGTAAATAAGGGGCCCTATGTTTTAGTGTTGGGATAAAGTGAATTGAAGAATTCCATTGAAGAAGTTGCTATGAAATGTAGGAAGGTGTGAGCGATTTTTGAATTACTAAGCTATGTGAAGTTGTACTGAAAAAGTATTATAAACATACCAAACTGCAAGGCAAATTCAAAAGGGGGAAGTCCATAAAAACTGACAAAATCAAGCGCTATCAATCAATGGAACTGGTGAAAAACAACTGCAATATTCCTGACTGGGTACAGGCACTTTCGGAAGAAAATGGTGGGTTAAACCTGGGTTTATAGCAAGCGTAACACCCAACTTGTATGACAGTTGTTTTAGTTCCATTTTTTTTACTAACTTGAGTGAGCAACCCAACAGACATAATTGGTTAATGTGACAATAATTGGGATTCAGCATCAAAAACTGTGTTAACATACACCAGAGACATACACCACAACTGACTAAAAAATTTACATAAACATACAAATTAATCCAACAAAGACTTCAACAAAAAAAAAGGTGTCGTAGATAGTAAATTGTACAATGTCTTTAATAAAAAAATAAGATAACGAAATAGGATGCATAAATACAGAGTCACGTCAAAAGTAATACAACCAAAACACGCAAAAGAAATATAAAAGCACGAAGACAAATAGCGTGGTCATAAGTAGAGACATAATTAATAGTTACTGGAATCCATATTTTGGTTTCGATTGATAAATTGCCACAACTGAAAGAATCTGTTTCAGGAGTATGTTTAAATGAAGTAGAGACGTCTTCTGTTTGTAACTTATGGTAATTGAGATCAATATTTTTTGTGTTTGATTCATAGCTTACCGTAACTAGAAGTTACGTGTTTAATGATTATTCTAAGGACATTTTCTAGTCATTACTGATTATGAATGTGAATTATCATGCCTAAGTAGGTGTTGTAAAACCTTCATTTATACAAGCTGGCCGTACAGTGTCCTATAGTTGTTAAAAGCCTCTTCATTTGTACTCTGTTTGATAGTAGTTTTTTTGGCAATCATACCACTTCTTATTTTATATCAAAGACATTTTCATTGTATTGTTAGCATGTAACTCAACAGGTAAACCACATTTGTATCCGTATTCATCCAACTTTCAATTTCACCCTTAGCTTGAGATTGGGGAACGCATGTACTTAGCATGTTCTGTTAATAAAGAGAAAAGAATGTCCACATTGAAAAGTGATACAAGTGAGCTACCTTGGAGAAGCAATTCGTTGACTGATTCGCCTCCAACCCTCCACCCCTTAAAAAACAACAATAAATACAGTATTCTTATCAAGTAAAAGAATGAATCAAGTTTTTTTTTATATTTATAAAATTAAATCAAAAAGACCTAAATATCTGGTGCACGGAAATTCCTGAAAATTGCTTTGTACCGTTTAGTCAAAATGTCTTTTGCTGCGGTAAATTCATGCAGCAAAATGAATTCAATGTAAG
This sequence comes from Mytilus californianus, assembly GCF_021869535.1. Classification (NCBI taxonomy): domain Eukaryota; kingdom Metazoa; phylum Mollusca; class Bivalvia; order Mytilida; family Mytilidae; genus Mytilus; species Mytilus californianus. Next base: position 17,827,311 of record NW_026262626.1, read on the forward strand.
TACGAAAAAGAACGTTAGATATAAAACAAACTTTCAAAATTTTCAATTTACATTAATTGTAGCAAAAATTTGAAATAAATATAACGCTCTTTTAATATCCATAGATTAATCTTGAATTAAAAAAAAATATTTTTAAACCTGTCATTTCACATTAGACGTATTAGAGTTTTTCGTTTTAAGAGGTTAAAAACGAAAGTCTGTGTTCGTTTTTCGTTTTGTATACACCAATTTACCGCGTTTGATGCATTAGTTGTAGTTGTCGATGTATTATAGATGACAGGCATATGCAGACCTGAAGCTTTAAAGGTTGATATTGCGTGGTTAGTTAAAAATATTTGATGATCTTTTTTAACAATTTTAGCAATGGCTGCCTTTCAAAACTATAGTAATCAGCTGATAACCATGTCGATGCCAACGACGTCGATAACTACAGGAAGCATGGTCAGATCCATCACCAAACACATGGGATACAGGTGTCAGAGCACAAATTCAAAATCCTAATATAATTAACGAAATTTGTCAGAATTTTCTAAATAGTTAACCTTATGTTTTACGTCATAGAAACATGGTTTATCTCGTGTATCAACTTTATATGCCAATATTCTACCAATGTTTTCAGTGTTGTAGGAAAAAAATAAATCCTGGTTTTCTTGAAATCTTAAATAAGTATAATGCATACTATGAAGCGTAGTAATCCTTATTTTAATGCAAAATCATGGGCAAGTAAATGTAGGCTCAACAAATTTAGAATAAGATATAAGTGTAGTATATCTTCCGCATTATAAGTTTCATTCCAATCAAATATGGGATACTCGAGAAACCATCCTTAAATCACTTGATTCCGACATACTTATGGATGAACGGGCGGTTGGACGGACAAAGTAATATATATATATATAAAAAATTCCCTATTTTTTCATGTAGAATAAAAAGTTAAGGATACACGACGACAGACAACATCAAACGCTCAGTGTTGGCATTAGTTAACACGGACCTTTGGTTGGCTTACGGCCCAGGTTAGCTAATAAAAAAATGAATATCAAGTGGCATCAATTCCAAAACGAGTTATTCAATGTATCTTACAACTGCAGGGTACGTAGGCAGATCTTGCCAATTGTATTATGTTTTCCAGTGTCAGTCTGTTTGCTTAAAATGATTAGTTTTCCGATATAAGCCTAAAGGTGCAGTTTATTCGGATGATTTATGTTCATGGGTTTCATGTTGGTTGGTCGATTGAAAAAAGGTCACAATGGACGGACAAACAGACTTGCAACAGATGCCAAATGATGTCTTTTTGTGACAGGGGTACTACACACAACAAATTTCAAATTTTTATTTCAAAACCTATCCACGAAACAGTAGGCCCTTCCATTATTCTAAGTAATTCAGGCATAAAATGAAGTTCAACCTGACCTTATCGCTGGATATAAGTGTATCATTATTAAACCATAAATGATATCCAAAAAATTGACCTTAATACAAACTTATCTGTGAGCACGCTCACTTAAGGATACACTTTCTCAACCTTTTCTCCCCTTCTTCTCAAATCCAATTATGCCAACTTGCATATATAAGAAAAGAATATTATTTCATCATGCACTTCTACATTTAGTGGAATACCGCTAGCTTGATTTTATTTAAATTCATTTTGCCACTTATGATAGGTAGTTAGTTGTTTTTATTTACTCAAAGTTCAAGTATATGAATTTTCAAAATGTCAGAACAAATTACCTTTCCTCATGCACATCTATATATAATTGACTACATGCTCTCTTAGGTAAGGCTTTTAGAAGATCCGTTGAATGGTTAAGGAGGAGTTGTGCTGGCATCATTCCTGAACAGACAGATTCCTACATTTTTGTATAATCTTGTATGTGCTATTTCCAGTAAAAATACGTTTATGCTGTCACCTAATCCATAAACAAAATAAAATCTTATTAAATCATCCATTCTGACTGACGTATCTTTCTGAATAGGAGGTATTCGAACGTCCTATCATGTATAAGCTCATTGAATTTAGGCACATAGTGTATAAAATTGTACACACAATCATATGACAATGTGTAAAATCGTGCGCACAATTAATTTCTATTGAGCGCAAGAAAATATTAAATTATAATTATTTTGCACAATATATTTATTTTTTGCGCATGTATAGATAATATATGCGCACAATATAATCATATTGAGCTCAGAATAATTTTTTTTTCTGTACCGGTCCTCAACGGGTCTAAATAAACCAAAATAAAACAATCAAACAATATTCATGAAATAACAACATAGGAAACATGATTTATTTATAAGTGATAATTGGTTTTGAACTAGCTTTTTCACTGAAGTAGTACACAATTTTATTTAGGGGCCAGCTGAGGACATCCTCCGGGTGCGGGATTTTCTCGCTGCGTTGAAGACCCATTGGTGGCCTTCGGCTGTTGTGTGTTCTTTGGTCGGGTTGTTGTCTCTTTGGCATATTCCCCATTTCCATTCTCAATTTTATTTAGTAACTGTAGTTTGATCGGTACTTTATGTCTTTAGTCGTTTTGTTAGTTTTTTTTGTGTTTTGTATTACTCTGGTGATTCGAACCTTTGTATCTAGTTTTGAGGGTTTTTTTTTCACGTTGTGCTGTCACACAACTGTACCAGGTTAGGGTGGGGGTAGGTTGAGTGTTTACAAACATTATAAATCCGCCAAAACAGTATGTGACTGTCACAAGTAAGGAGTCTGCATTTAAATGTTGTTCGTTGGTTTCTGTCTATCATATCTTCATTCGTTTATAGTTTTGTACATAAATCATTTGGTTTTTTCTTGTTAAAATTGTTTTAGATTTTGTCAAGACGGAGCTTCTTATAGCTTACTATTATATCTATATAGTATGAAATTTTAATTATAACGGACTGGGAACAATAGTTGTCGTCTGTACAATTAGCTTTCCGTTTATTCAAGGTGTTGATTTTCTCTTTTGAATTTTTTGTCATCACGAGGCCTTTTATAGATTACTATAAGGTACGCGTTTTGATCATTGTCGGAGGTCGTGGTTTGACCTGTAATTTGTCTCAATTGTTGTTCTTTGGTCGTTGGTGAAAAGTTATCTTACTGCCAATTTGTACCGCATCTCCTTTTTTTGTATAAAAAAAGACTAAATCGTATTCCAGGTTAGTCACTTTCTCTCCAAAAGTGTCAAAACAAACGAATTCGCTTAACAGTTTAAAATGTATTCAAGCTATATAAAAAGCTGCAAGACATAGGAGATTTGCGCGCTTCCATTCTTAGTCTATGTGATCCTATATCCAGAAAATGTAATGTATTTACAACTGTCGCTATAGATTGATTGGCTTCTATCACTCTGAATATGAACTTTATCACCCTTCTGTAGATTAATTACAACATCAAATGTTCCTGTCTTATAACCATCGCCAATAAGGTAACTTCTTGTTATCTGCGAACGGTTGTGATAAAGGTACAACACAAGACTACTTCCAGAATATGACATAACAACGGCAGACAAATGATAAAGACCTGGATGTGGAGCATTAAATACGCCAGTACTGGGTTCATACCCATTCCCGACATTGGTCCATACTCCATCAGTTTTCACTTTACTACCGTTTGACAATGTTTGTGAACTTGACCGGTAAAGCAATTGTCTCTCTTTTCTCCATCATTTCTTTAAAATCTGAATATTAAATGAAATATGTAGTTGTTTTAATTGTGTTATATGAAAAACAACCAAGAAGACAGCCAATAAAATGAAATGTATATTTCAAATAGTGCATAACATAATACGGTAATGAAACCGTGTGAGATAGATATAATATGCATAGCTTGACTAAAATTATGTGATTAAATTACTTATATATTTTGGTTTTCTTGTTGCTTTTTGTTTGTTTTTTGCGTTTCTTTTTGCTAATTATTCTCCTTGTTTTTAGATAGAAAATAGTATGATTAAAAGAAAACGAAAAATATCACAGTCAACAAATTGATATGCAGAAAACTAAACATTGTGCCATACATCCCAACAGAAAAGTCGATGAACTGAAGTGATTTTGAATGCACAGCAGTTCCTGCTCAATTAATGTTTAAAAATATATTAAAAAATCTTTACAAAATCGAAAAAAAATCGGGTTCAAAGAAGACAATGTACATTTACGTTTTTTGTAACGTTACGTAAAAATGAACAATGAGTTGATCTATAACCAATTTTTGTTCACAATCTTTTAAAAACAATGTCGGGTTTAATTAAGAAAACTAAAGTAACTATTAATTTTGATTGATTCATTATACCATTATTAGGTAAATTATTAGTTTGTCCGAAATACTTGAGACTGTACGTAGTCAACCAACAATCAATGAATAAAAAATCGGGCATTTATCGGATAACTCAGGGGTATAAGACCTAACAAAGAGGGACAAATAGTAATTGCCCTTCCCAAACAAGTTTTATTCAAAGTGAAAATGAAAGAGAACACCGACTAACTTCTAGACTATAAGACAACAGAAAATGTGTTTCTTTTTAGGTTTGTCACTTTCAGAAATTTGCCGCCCTCCCCTATACATACTTTTAGTCTAATCCTTCGCCACTTTGACCTAAGCCATATTGATCATTAGGAAAAAGTTTGATTCACCGTCAAGTAGTTGTTTCACTTCGAGTTAAACTTGGAAAATTGATTTAACCTAGTGCAATCATAGATATCAATGTAGAGACTTGGTATCTACTCATCGTTCTTAGAATGAAGTTAAAACATGTTTCAATACTTATATTATACAAGATAATTGAGTGAGTGTCCGAGCGAGAACATTTCTATGTTCATTCAGGCATATTTATCTCTAACGGGAGGGATTGTGTTTGATTTTCATATGATTAAGACTTAACCTTTCGATCAGTTTAATTGAAGTCTGGAGCTGGCATGTCAGTAACTGCTAGTAGTCCTTTGTTAATTTATGTAAAACATTGTAATTTTGCTTATTTTCTTCTGTTACCCATTCTAACATCGTACTCGGACTTCTTTTCCACTGAGTTTTACTGTGCGTATTACTGTGTGTTTGTTTATTCTACATTTACTAGAGGTATAGGGGGAGGGTTATGATCTCACAAAACATGTTTAACCTCGCCACTTTTTTTGCACCTGTCCCAAGTCAGGAACCTCTAGCCTTGTAAGTCGTGTGTGTTTTTTTTCCATTTTGGTTCATTTATATGTTTTGGAGTTTAGTGCAGCGTCCATTTCGCTTAATTATTATACAATATTATTGGGGGGCCAACTGAAGCCCACCTCCGGGTGCGGGATTTTCTCGCTGCGTTGAAGACCCATTGCTGGCCATGTGCTGTTTTCTGCTCTTTGGTGGGGTTGGGTGTCTCTTTGACACATTCCCCATTTCCACTCTCAATTCTATTTGCTCACCAAAAGAAAATGAAAGTGTAACTCAGAACTACTCGAACAGGTGTATTACTTTCGAGTAAAAGTTTAATTACAAATGACATTATTTTGAACAGCCCATTGATTTGCATAAAAATATAGAAAAAGTCGGTATTTTAATAATTGTTATTCCATCTATGATTATAAAATTATGGAAGCAAAAGTAAAAAATAAATTTAAACGAAATGAAACCTACCTTTCTCTTGTTGTAAAATCAATTCCTGCAATGTCTTATTAGATTGAACTTTGAAGTTTTCCACGATCCCATCATATGATTCATTTAACCGTTTCTGCTCTTCGTGTGAATCATGCTGCATGGATTCCATTTTTCTCTCTCGTTCCTTTTCAGCTTCACTGAATTCTTGACTTTTCAAAGACAAAGAATCCAACAAAGTTTCCATCATTTCTCCATATAATTTTGTTTCGTTGTTAGATTGCGTTTTAAAGTTGTCAACAATTTCCTGATAAGAATCATTAATTCTCGTTTGAATCTGAAGTTGTTAATCGAACATCGTTTCATTTAAAGTTTCCATTTCTTTTTCTATTTCGTTCATTCTTTCCAGTTTCGATGACATTGAACTTTCCATCATTTTCATCTTTTTCTCAAATAATTCCATTTTATGTTCCAACCGTACAAGTTTTTCCAGAACTTTTTCTTCAAAATGAAATTTTGAACAGGTTAGCAATGATTCGGACTTCGATCCAATCGAACTTGTCAATGTGGTTATAATTGACAAGCTTAAAGAAAACATTCGAAATGCGAACATTTTGACTGTTCCTTGCTATGTATATGACCACAATATAAAATGTCACTGTTATATATATACATGATACGGAAAAAATTTTAATCACGCTTTGTTATGATGATAATAGTTTCTTGTCATTTGTTGTTATTTTTAATGCAATTTCTCATAATTTATTTTGTCCTTGAATATTGTTAACTGCATGTAACTGATTGAAGGTTGGTATACGTGTACCATTTGGAAACTATTCTAAGAATAATAATACCGCACACCTTTTTTACAATTATTGTTTCTCATTAAACCAGATACAATTAAACTTAAGTCAAATGAAATGTTTCTAAATTCGATTTTCTTGTCATTAATTAAAATTCACCTGCAGACGTTTCAGATTCAGTATTTGTCTGTAAACAAATGGCATGCATTTGGTCACTTAATATAAAAATAAGGAGATATGATATGATTGCCAATGAGACAACTATCTACCAAAGTTCAAATGATTTGATGTAAGCAATTATAGGCACTCGTACTGCTTCAACGATGAGAAAAACCCATACTGTATAGTCGGCTTTTAAAGGTCCCGACATGAAAAATATGAAACAATTCAATTAGGAAAACTAACGGCCTAATTTATAACAAAAAAAATGTGACAGACATAAACCAACGACACCCACCAAACTACAGGCTCACGACTTGGGACAAGCACATACTAAATGTGGCGGGGTTTAACATGTTTGTGAGTGCTCAGCCTTACCCTAACCTGGGACAGTTGTGTTACAGCAATAAACTATAAAAATCAGTTTAAAGGACTAAACTCATCAGATCGACACAGAGCAGAAAAATATCTAACAAGACCGGACGTGGCCGGGTATTTATACATCCCTATCAACAAAAAAGACACAAGAATGTTTTTGTATCGCAAAAGAACTGATGGATAGGAATCATACCACATATTCTTATTTTCATAAAATGTCACATGTAAAAACAATGAAATATTTTTACGAAAGTTCTGTTCTTTGGAAATGTAAAAATATCACACAAATTGTATTGTTAGTGCTCTTAATCCTTTAAAGCGCTCTCATGTCTTCACTTCTTGTCAGATTTTTATGAAATTTATATCAATGTTTAAATAAGCAATGTATCCGATCTAATGCTTTAATCTTTCCCTTGTATATTTTTTTTCTGACTGTGCCTTCTTAGTCACCATGATCACCAGGCTTCATTATCTTATCAATTTACAATTTATTAGAAACTAATGCTATCTGAGAGTTTTAAACTTAAACATGTATTTCACTTACTGATGACAACTTTTCTAAATTTGTAAAATGCGTGCTATATAAATAATGCCGTTTTACCAGATAAAACGTAGACTCCCTGTGTCATAATTGAAATGTATTACATGAACTTTTACCTTCGTTTTTATCTTTCGTTAAAATGTAAGAAAGCTCTAAGCGTGATATATAACACCGTTTTATTTGTCTCAGAATTTTTAAAGTTTCTTGGTTTTAAATGAAAGTTGAGAAAAAGTAAAAAAATAAGTGTATGACATGGCCGCACTCTTTGTTGTTTATATGAAAAGACAGTAACAATACCAATATTACTGTTTTTTTCAAATATGTTTTTTTTCCACTGCAAAGTGGGGTGATCACAAACATATGCATATGTTCAAGATTCTAAAACTAAATACAAATGCATTTAAAGCATGTTACAAGTATCTAAAGCCAAAACTGGTCATTCTACATTGCTCCTTAATTTCTTAATGTTTTGATGACAAAACCAGTAAACATGCTAATATATTGTTACCATTGTAACACTTTTTTCGAATTAACGTATTTAATTCACGAAAAGCGTAGCTTTGAGTGGATTAAATATGTTAATGAGTAAGGCGTGGCTATATATGATTTGTAACTGTACTTTTCATGAATCAAATATGTCAATCAAATAGTGGCGCTGTCTATGACAACTCGTCTTTTATTTTCAGAAAAAGAACTGATGGATCGGATTTTTAAGTAGGATTTGATTTGATGATAGATTTACATGTAAATGAATTGTTGCCGTGATACTTTCATCAAAGTTTAAAGTTCCAGAGAGCGATTTATGTGTTATTGAAGTGCCCCCCCCTTGGGTGAAAATTCATGTTAGATGTATAATATGATATTCAAAACCAATAGGACGTGAAGTTTTAGAAGAGGTAAAAGAAGGAAACGTTTTTTAAACGTATTGTGACGGTATTCTACGTTTCCTAAACACCATGAAAATTTTCGATTAATAGATGGGTTGTTGATTGCGTAGGGTCTAGAGTAAATTGTTTAAGCAATTGACGGAGATACACTTTTAAAAAGTGAAGGATCCAGTTTTTTTGGGAATATTTATTATGACACGATAAAAACAAGCATCCACGTTATTCCTTTTTGTATATCTCTCCTCGGGCATTCATTTGTATCAAGTATAGGGATCCACTTTTAATTTAGGGTTAGGTTTACAAGTTTTGCTAGCGTTAAAGTAAACCCCCCCCCCCCCCCCCCCCCCCCCCCTCTAAATTTAACGACAAATTTCACAATTATCTTTATTTTCTAATAACTTTGCCATCATTAAATTGTGGACGTGGATCATCAAGATTCGTCAGAAAAAAGATGCTTCAATGTATGGAAAAAATGAAAAAAAACTATCTGGGAGGTGGAAAAAAATAGATTTTGTGCTGAAGTTTTTGCAGTTAATTTAAATGTTAAAATGGGAACAAAATATAATGCAACACTTGCGATAGCATGAAACAAATATGAAACGGAATAAAAAATCTACCCCCTCTCCCTGAAAGTTAAATGGCCGTTTCATTAGTATTCGACAAGTCTTTGCTGGGCTTTCAAAGTGAAGTAACAACAACAAAAACATCTCATAAACAGGCTTTGAAAATTTGATAAAAATGTTTGCTTTCAAAATGTCGTATGTGAATTTTAACATATTTATAAATGTAAGTGAAATAAAAACTTGAATATTTCTGGATAACACAAAGACCATGTTTATTTTCAAAAGAATGAAGAAATAAGTTTTGATTCCCAAAGCCATTATTCAACAATTTTCAAATTTACATCCAACATTTTGGAAACAACTTTTATTGGCAATTTTGTCACATGTCGTAATTCAGATGTTTTGATTGGTCTAAATGTATGATATTTGGGATTATCAGAGATTCTCTCCTTTCAAGCTGATTTGTGTGAAAAGGTATTTTTAGCAAAAAGAATCATATACAAAATTTTGAAAGCCCATCGACGGAATGATTCTCATGCAAAAATAAGGAGATGTGGTATGATTGCCAATGAGACAACTATCCACCAGAGTTAATATAAGTGGATAAATGTAATTAGAGGTCACCGTATGGTCTTGACATGAAAAACGTGAATCAATTCAAACAAGAAAAATAACGGTCTAACTTATAACAAAGTAGTATACGAAAATTAAATATGACAGGCATGAACCCTTGACAACCTGTCTGTTTACATGGTCTGTTTTCATGGTCTGTTTTCATGGCTTGATTTCAACTATTGATATCTTCAGATAATGCTAGATGCACAACTGCTGTCACATACTTTTAAACGTCATTAATTGGTTCAAAATCATCTACTTATTGTGGACCAATTAGTGGTGCATTAACCATACAAAATAGATTTTAAGACGAGAGAACTTGTGAAATCCAGTGTCAGTTCCAAATGAACGATGAGCACATACACACACACCCACACAGACAGCTTTCCACGAGACAACAGCCAAACAACAAAAATATGATAATCATCAATTGAAATTGAGTTCAATATGAACGTTATATAGGCCACACTGTATGAGTCCTGTTAAGCAAGTTTTAAACAAAAAAGACAAACAAGCAACAAGTTATACTGAAAAAAAACTTAGGTGTTGCGGAAGGTTAAACCGTCTCTTTCCCTAACTTAGATGAGCATATAATAGAGTAAGGCAGATATCATGAATAGGAAGCTAGGAGTATGTCTGCCGAGTAGAGACACAACGGATGCACCCACACCTAAATCCGCCCTTGAGCTCTTATTATGAATTAAAGATCAACTAACGATATATCTTGTTTTGTTAATTTTCATGCAAATTTTAACATCGGAAAGTATGTCAAGAAAACACATGAACCATCTTGCACTTTATATATTCTGAATTTCAATACTGATGATTAAACAGTAAGTGTGATTTAAGGAAAACGGAAACTGCGATTCGATAGGTAAGCTAAAAGACCTGTATCTGTACTCAACACAAGGCTTCACAAACAGGATATAATTACATTGTACCAACGGGAAGACAGGTAATCTGAATAAAAGTTATTCAACGAGCCCCATAATATATTTTGGAGGTAACTTTTTTCAATTTTACTATTTTGGGGATTTCAAAATTACGAATTTAGGTTTGAGCACAATCTTTTTTTTTCTTTTTTTTTTCTTCTGACGATCATCTGTTTAGTCAATTTTATTGAGTTATCTCCTTCTCCCTGGTAGTATAATATGTTTAAAATGACCAAACTACTAGAAGACATCCAAAGTGCAACATACAGTCTTCGACTATAGCCAGGTGTCTATGCAATATGTTAAGTTCTATATCGCACTGAGTCAAACAATGTGAAACTGATAAGAAGAAATTTCAACTGGTGCGGAAATAATTGTTTAATAATACATTTGTTTTTCATAGAATGTACTTTCACTATTGCACAACAATTGTAGGAAATACTTAAACTTTGACAATTGTTTGATTCAAACAAAGAAAATCACTTGAAAGATAAACAATTGAAATCACGAGATAGTACCTATAGACAGAAATCAAAATAGAATTCAATAATGATACATTAAAGTCAAATATGAGTAGAGATATTAACTTAAACTTTTCACAAAGCAGAAACCAAAGCTTATATTTGCTATCTGAAATAATGAAGAGCTTATTATGGTTGTAAAATAAATTTTTATGCCCGCCTACTATAGAAGGGGGCTTTATGTTTTCTGTTCTATTCGTCCGTTCGTTAGTCCGTCCATATATTTGGTTAAGGTGTTTGGTTTCTGTAGTTTATCATGTAGTTGTGGTCACACCAACTTTTAATATATGACAATCGTTCATTATAATGTGAACTGTTCATATTCCGGTTTAAAATGTCCGTTCTGATGTCAAATAATAGCTTACTTTTCGCTTATTTCAAAAATACTTTTGTTCGAAAAAAGGGAGATAAGTTGTTACTTCCTGTTTGAAAAATCTCTCTTCCGGTTTTATATGATAGGTTTCTTGAAACTGATTCCCAAAATATATGGTTTCTGTATACTTTTGCTTCAAATAAGGATGATAAGTTGCTACTTCAGGTTTGAAAAACATCACTTCCGGTTTCTAATAATAGATAACTTCACACTGGTTTCCAAAATTAAGAATAGCTACTTCCGGTTAACAAAAGGTCACTTCCGGCTGAAATTTTTCAAGGTTGAATATCTTCCAACCATATGCAAAAGACCATATGACTGTTTTATGTATAAATATGAAGTTACAGCAAAGATCAAAATCTAGAACGTAAAATTTACCATACATCATGTTGTTGGCATTCCAGGATAGAAAACTAGTATTAAAAGTCTCCGCACTCCTTCGAACAAAACAAATCCAGTTACAATATGTTGCAACATGCAATTCAGTGAAAAATATTTTGTCGATATATATTACTGTTTGTTCGGAGTAGCATGCACAAGCAAAAAAAATACAGAAATGACCTTGATTTTTGATCTTGACCTTATTTTCTTTTTGGTGGACCCAGGACGTAAACTTTAAAGACCCTAGGTCCCTTTCACTTATGTTTTATGAGTGACTATTACTTTTCACTTATGTCCCTACAGAAAGGGAAATAACTCTCATATGGAATCTTCAGATCTCTTCGATCAAAATTATTCTTTTTACAGTTGCGCTGAAGTAGTGCGCACAAGAAAAACAGTGTTCGGGGAGATAACTCTTACAAAGTAAAGTGTTGGATTAAGTCCGTTTCAAAACGTGTATAATCTGTTTTATATCATATATCAAAAATGCAAACGACATCTTGCTAAACAAGAAAACCTCGCAAGAAAAAAATTAAAAATTAGGCGGAAGAAAAAACAAATAATCAGAACAACATCAAAGGGGGTTTCCACGCCTTATCAGAACAAAAACAAAAAAACAGAAAAGTGGAAAGACCTTATTATGTAATATGCAACAAATCTATACCGATGACCAGCTAAAAAAAAATTATGATATATGCTAAATACAAATATTGCCATCAGAATTTAAAATGATAGTTTCTATTTGTGCAAAACATATCCCCGCGTAATTATTGCAATACTAAAAACATCGGAATTTAAGGGACGACAATATGATATTCTGTGTAGGAAAGGGGGGGGGGGGATATTCAATTTTATTTGTTTGCGAGTCTCGCTTATATTTTTTCGCGTATGTTTTCTCTTTTGTACACATTTATTTCCTTCACTTTGTTGCGCAAAATATTTGTTTTCATCCTGTTTTAGGCAAAAGTGTTTCTTCTTCAGAGTACTCAATTCAAGAATCCTCTTCCCCTCCTCGTATATCAAATGGTCGTTCCTTTACAGTATAAAACTGTCATTTGTCACAAAGGAGTATGGGCAATTAAGCCTTTATTTGGCCCAAATATTATTGCAAATCTAAAAGTTATCCTACATATTCTTTTTGTCCTAACTAGACTAAGGTACAAGGTATTCAGAAAATAAAAACACATTTTACATTTAACGAGTTACCATGGCAACAGACCATGACGAAATTTGTATATTTTTTAAAATTTCTTCCGTGTTTTTCATCAAATTTTAAGTATATTTTAGATTAGCAAAGTAGTTGTGCATCCAAGAGATAACTTTATATTTGGTGAGAGTATGCCAATAGTTATAATAAAGTTCTTAAATTATTTTGTTGTTTCTTTGCTGCGCGCGATGTTTCCACAATAGAAATAACGATGGAAAACTGCATAAATGCTGTATTTTTCGTCGTTTTCATGAAAACGGTACATATTATGACGTAATTGTGACGTCATCAGAATAAAAAATCTTATGTTTTTCAGTAATATTTCTTGACTCTATGCGTTTCAAAACATTATGTGCCAATTTTGAATAGTTGTCAAACATTTTATTTTCTTGGGCCAAAAACGGGCCTTAATGCCCCTTCTCCTTTCTTATGGATTTTATAATTAAGAAAAGTGATTGTCAATGAAGGGTCAACATTATTTAGACTGCCATGCAAGATTATAAATTGTAATGGCAAACCTAACGATTCAATTTTCTGATCATTTAAATCTGCAATAACATTGCGCTTTGACGACCTAATGTTTTCTGGAATTGGCATGCAAAATTCGAAGAATGTCGCGCAAATTTGAATCTAGATCTATGTACGTTTCGTTGATGCATTGTTGTACTTAATTTGAGTGATTAATTTATTGACCGGTGCTTTACGTCCAACGCAAACTAATAATTACATATTCAGGACAACGTGTGTGAATATGGAGCGAATATTACACTGCTTCGACATGACCGACACGGTTTTTCTAGTGTTTGGTTTATTTAAATAGGCTTAAGGCTTGGTATATATAAATAGGTTGAAGGCTTGGTACATATAAATAGGCTTAAGGCTTGGTATATATAAATAGGTTAAAGGCTTGGTATATATAAATAGGTTGAAGGCTTGGTACATATAAATAGGCTTAAGAATTGGTATTTATGAATAGGTTAAAGGATTGGTAGACAAAACAAGACAATATTGTATTTAAGTCTCACCTCTTACAAACATTTACACATTGTTATAACTTCATATATAAACCAAGAGCCACTCTAAAAAGAGTTACGAGAGACGATACAATTTTTATATATATTTATAGATTTATAATTCGTCTAAATAACAGCCCAACAATGTTAGATCTGTAAGTTTGCGGAAGCAAATTTTTGTTTTTCCCTGGCGGGGATTCGAACTCATGCATATACAAACGTAAAATATAAAACATAAAACATAATACAAATATACATTTTAAGAATATAATAAACATAGCCTTTTCAATAAAATATCATAGCAGATTTTGGCAGTGTAAAAATAAACATTTTCAACACAAAAAAAAACAAATGTATTGTCATCTGACATACTGTAAAAATCATGACAGAAAGAATTAGCATAACTAAACAAAACAGCACGTAAATTTGCACATAGTGGACAACTAAAAATTACATGTTTCTCATCTTCAACTGTATTATCGTTACAATTAAAACATATTCTATAATTAATAGGTAAGTTCTGGTACCGACCCGTTTCAATTTTTAGGGGCGCAAAACAACAGCAAAATTTTGCTAAAGCGCTTTATATATAAATAGGTTGAAGGCTTGGTATATATAATTATGTTTAAGTCTTTGTATATGTAAATAGTAATATGGACTGGTATATATAAATAGGTTGACGGCTTCGTATTAATCAATAGGTTTATGGCTTGGTATATTTGTAAGACACTAAACCTATTTTTGAATACACAATGCATACTAAGGGACTAACGTATCCAACAAATAGTAACAGTACTGTATAATACATAAGTACTATATATTTTTACTTTTTTATTCTTATATTTTAATTACATCAAAAGGGGTAAACCAATGCTAGGAAGATTTTATCTTCTGCCCCAGAAAAAAAATACTCTGAAAGGATGACTCATACCAACAAATAAATATTGTAAAATAAACTACAGTACTGTTTTTTGTTTTATCTTTTATATAATAAAAAAATAGGGGTTATCTATATCAGAAAGAATTCATGTTATCTTGTCCTCCTGCATCACTATTACATAATAGCTGCATTTATAACACCACTTTACCCTTCTTACGGCAAAACTACACCAGAACTTTCTGACTGATATGGATAAATACTTGCCACTGGAACGTTACATGAAAAACTTTCAACAAATTAAACGTTCTTTACGCTATATCACTTCTAACAAACTTTTCATCTGTCTACTTTTAAACATTCTCCTTTTACATACACTGTAGAACCATTTGTTAAGTTTTGCATTTGTTATTAAGACTAAAGCACTTTCTTCACATATTAAATCATTGAATCAATTCACAATTAGTCGTTCACATTAGAAACATACATGCAGATTAGCATTGCCAACCAGTGGTTGACCCCGCACCTGGTAGTCGTAAACAGGGTATGATATAATGTTAAAGTTTTCACAAGTTTGTCATAGATGTAGCATGCTGGACAGTGACGTCAACGCAAAGTACATCGACTGTAGTAATGAATGGACAAGATAATACATCTCAAACTGAAATCCTTGTAAAGAAAGGTTTAGAACTAAAATGTATTTATTTAATTTTTTTTTATTGTATTTCAACAATTTGGTATTATTTTTGTGGGGGGGGGGGCGGGGGGGGGGGGGGGTGGGGGTGTTATATCATAAAACCGTTTTTGCATTTCGGGACTTAGCCAGGGGCATTTTTACTGCCTGACTGATCCCCAGACAGAGAACTTGTTCATGTTTCTTTCCAGAGAGCAATTAACCAACACTACCTCAGTTTATATCTTCCATGAGATAGTGCGTATACACGTTTCCTATGGTACCACTGGCTTGGGCAATTTATTTATCTTAATTAATAGACGAGTGACATTAACCATAAAATTTTATTTTTAATGCACCCACCTTACATACGGCTTAATCATATACCATTCGAAAGCACATCATCTGTTCTACCTTTTTTGCCCGGTCGTCAAAAGTACTTTGAAATATTAATGTCGGATTTTTAATAAATAGCGCTGTTTTCCAGAAATTCCATTGAAAATGACAAAAATTTATGAAAATTAAATTTTGTGTCTGTGATTCAACTGTTATTCACCATAAAACCAAATGACATATTGTATTTAGTGCTAGGGATGTTTTTGACATCATTAAATTACTGCAATTACGCTTCTTGATAATTAAACAGCTAATTTTAACAACAAAGCAGTTGCCCAAAATACCGCCATCTGCAAAAAGATAGCTTTTTAGCTGTTCTCTGTTAAAACATTTGTATGTAGTCGATATTATGTTGAAAAACACAAATTTTAAAAGTGCAAAAATGTTAAAGGATAGAATACACAGGAAATTCGTGCATTTAGGGAAATGTTTGGGAACGAAACTTTGATATTTCAATATTTCAATAAACGATGTTTTCTTGGTTGCTTATACCGCATCTTGCTATGACTAAGGAAGTGAAAACTATTATAAGTTAGCCACTGAAATGTTCTTCATGCCTGGCCAAGATATTTAATCCTATCACACTACGAAATGTCTTGTAAATAAATTGAGACTCTCGCAATTATATTAACTTACATTAATTTTTGAATTGGGAAATCTTGCAATTCGCAATAACAATACATATGTTTCCATTAATCAATTTTTCTCCCTGAATAGTTTACATATAAATACATTTCAATATAAAGATGATTGATTGATTGTTGGTGTTTGACGCAATTTTCGGTTTAGCACTTTTGGCTACTAACGTTTTTTGCGGCGATCAGTTTTAAATAGTTTAGGCCCATTGAATGGCCAAGGAACCACCGACCTTTGGCAGGAAAACTGGCAATCCCCATCAACAATAAATTAGTTATAGCTATTAGTATCAAGGACGAAGTTACTGTGTAGGTGTCACAACAACAATCTACCAATCAGCATTGATCACCTTTTGTAAAAGTAGACAACCTCTAACCAACACAGCAGTTTTAATGTTGATGTTTGCTTCAGCTAAATGTGACAAGTAAAGTTGCTTAAAAGAAACAAAAATATAAATGCATTTGAACCACTTTTATTTCAAATTTAATTGGCCATGATTTTGCATTAAAATTTCAATGTATATGTGCCACATAATATTTTCATTTTAGGCATTTAAAAAAGAGCACTATTTCAGTAGATCATCTATTAAGCATTGGTTGAACATTGGTATATTAAAGATAGTACATGTATATTAATAATACATATGGTTAAAATTCAGTTATTTTATTTTAAAATATCTATACAATTTTGAGAACTGAAAAAATTGTGGTTGAATTTATCCAGTTTTTTTTATTAATTTTGTGTCATCTGATCTTAAATTATGTTCGTGGATATTTATTGTGTACTGAGCCCTCTGTTATTGATCTGACAGCGAATTTTTGCGATTTTCTCACTTTATTTTCATATTTATTGGTTCAAGTTTCCAATGGTGCGAAGATCTCACAACAATAATAAGTGATATAAGTTGACATGAAAAAATAAACCGTACAAATGTTATGTATAAGTGTTAAAAACATGGGTTAAAACAATCTGAATAAAATTCAGATCAATCACGACTCGCCTACTCATATATCGAATAACGAAATCAGAGAACTACATTTTAATGAGATAAGCGTTATTCATCCCTTTTTTTCATCCCTTATGTTTATGAACTTTGTATTTAATTGTATCATAGATCAAATTTATTCGTTCAGTGTATGTTCATTTGGTCACTACGTCTTTTGATTGAGTTAAGCCATTCTAATTGGTATTTTATAGTGTGTCTTTCTATGTTGTGATGTTACACTATTGTTTCAGATAAGGGTGAATGTTTGGTACCATTAAAACGTTTAAACCAATTGCAATTGTTTGCACCTGTCCTAAGTCAGGAATCTGATGTTCAGTAGTTGTCGTTTGTTGATGTGGTTCATAAGTGTTTCTCGTTTCTCGTTTTTTTATAAAGATTAGACCGTTGGTTTTCCCGTTTGAATGGTTTTACACTAGTAATGGTTTGGGGCCCTTTATAGCTTGTTGTTCGGTGTGTGCCAAGGCTCCGTGTTGAAGACCGTACCTTGACCTATAATGGTTTAATTTTATAAATTGTGACTTGGATGGAGAGTTGTCTCTTTAGCACTTATATCACATCTCCCTATGTCTATTAACTCAATGAGATAGCTTGAAAGCATGTATGTTCTGGTAAAATTAAAGCGATTACCATTTTTAGCGCTATTTAAATATGTCTATTATGAAACAAATCCCTTCACGTATAACCTCCATATGTGCACATCGAACTTCCATAATTCTACCAAACAATGTCGGAGGAATATTGCTCATTACAATTTTGAGACTAACATATAGATATGTGAGTGGACAGAACAAAAGAAAAAAGGACGTAGAGACAAGATGATTCTTACATTTCAGCTATATCATATAAAGATAGACAGAGATGGAGAGAGGTCTATGACAACTGTTTTCCAATCGTTTGATGTGTTTCAGCTTTTGGTTTTGACATTTGATAAGCGACTTTCCGTTTTGAATTTTCACTTGGAGTTCGGTAATTTATGTTGTTTTACTAATTTATTTTTTTGCATCAATATCTGAGTTTTAAGTTCTGTTGACTTTTTTCGCTCACCTTTGAAATTTATGGTTTTATTTTCTTTGATTGAAAGAAGGGATAAAATAATAAGGAGGCAGTCTCAAACCATAGTCGAAGAAAAATAGACGACAGCATGACCATGGCGTAAAATTATGACAGACAAACAAATCTTCTTAAAACACTATACCGAATTGTGTGAACACTACATAAACCAGTATGTTGATTACAGTTGTTCATGAAGGTTATTCAATCTTAATTAATCTGAATTATTAATGTTCAGTCATATTTAATAAAACAAGTAACAAAGTATAATAATAATGGGCTAACATTAAAAGGAATTCGCCGGATTTGACATTGAAAAGCGCATGGTACAGACAGTTTTCATTCGAACATTGAACGAGAATAATCTTCGTAACATGTCGTTCCACATCGGAAAACTAATTTTCACCAAATATACTTCTTTTGTTCCTTAAAGTTCTTCCATTACCCTCTTTTTAGATATGGTTAATCATTATCTGCCGATATAAGCAATATTATCCAGCAAAAAAAAGCAAAGGGATCCCCATTTGCAGATGGTGTTTTTTTGGGCAACTACAAAAACATCATAAGAAGGCTGCATCTGGACCTACATCATATTAATTGCAGTTTAAAATGATGAAAAAATCCCCTCGGTCTTTAAACAATACATCTATTCTATTTTTGACATACAAATATTTATATTTCAGAAAACATTTAGATTTTATTGCAATTTTATCATTTTTGGAAGTTTTTTCAAGAAATGCATTTTTTTTTAATATAGCGCAATCAACATTTAAGTTTGAATGTGATTTACAATCATGGTAATTTGTTTTATAAGGTTTAGATCATTTTTAGGAGAAAAAATACCAAGCAAGTACCTGAAAATGGCATTTTGTGTAATTCTAGCAAACTTTTGGAATGTTCAGTTTTGAACTTTGACCTTGATTTAACGAAAATTGCACCGTACGAATTATTGACGACCGGGCAAAAAAGAAAGTACAGGTAATAAGCTTTCGAATGATATATAATATAGCCGTATGTTAGGTGGTTGCATTAAAGTCGTTAACTAAGCGTCTTTTTGAAAATTGTCACTCGCCTATAACGCATATCAACTCATGTTAAACAATCCAATACCTGCATCTTCTTAAAAAAAACAAATAAACGACACAATATTTAATTAATTATAGAACTAACAACTAAAGTTATTAAAAAAAAACAACAAAGTACTTTTTCTAAAGTTAAACTATGTAAATATAGTGCGCAATTTCCCACAGGAAAGCTGTCGTATATTCACCTACAACCATATATAAAAATAAGATTAAAAATGAGTATGAATGAAAAGGTTTGTTCAGTTATGAAAGAGCTTCTGGTCAAGCTTTGAAGGTTTGACATTGCTGTTTTAGTATATAACCACAGACTACCAAAATGTTGTCTAAAATTAAGTTAATTTATTAGTCAGATACCGTTATCCAAAAGAGCAAACAATTAAACCTTGAATCTAGAATGTATCGTTTGATTATGAGAAGCATCTGTAAACGTAACCTGAAATTCAAAGAAAAGGGTTATTTATGATTTAAATGTTTTATCCCTTAACTATATTTAAATGTTAACCTTTAAGAAATAAAGCTATATGATCAGTAGAATACAGAAGTGCAACACAAAATTTATTTGTTTTCTTCCAGATGCTTTCCTTGACCATGAATTTGATTTTGTCAAAGTTTTAAAATTCAATTCATACATTTTACTAAGTTATCGGGGTCTAAAAAAATAACATCAGATTATCAGATTGCATTTTTAAAGGCGATGTATACGCGAATGCACGTCCATAGCGGAATTCGGGATAGAAAAGTTGCGTTGTTAGTTATGCGAGCTATCTCTGTTACTCCGGGAAATCAAAATATACCGCCTCGTAAGCGAAAAAGAGTTCTTGAAAAATATGCTTTTACTGCGATTAAACTGCGATGACATGACTCCAATCCTTAATTTGGATATGCTTTTTTATGTTAACTTAAGCTTGTCATGACACCACTTTGGCCATACTGGAAATGTAGATAACTGGACGACTGGAAGAAAAATTGTGATGTAGAACTGTTCCATTTCTGTGATCTGGTAAAAATATATTTTCTTCTGTAATTAAAGATCTTTTATGGGGGAAAAGATAAGAGTTATAGTGTGTGAGCTGAGATTTTGTGAGGGAATTCGATATTTGCTATACCATGGTTCATTTAAACGCACTTCATGACAAAAAAGTTTGGGTCATGAATGTTTTGTAGCATTATTAACAAATTGTGTAGAAAAATCCTTCATGTTCTCCTTACCCAAATTACCCCCTTCACATAATATGATATGGACTGGTCATTGTTATTGAATCTTACGCAATTCGATTGGATGAAGTTATTATTGCTTCACCTTTACCTGTTTACCAGTTCAAATTTGTCCTGTGTGTATTCTGTAAGCACGCGAAATTTTATTACCTAACAATAAGTAAAGTTACATCCAACTTTATCTAAAACTACGACACATGATATTATTTTGTGCAGAAAAAACAGGTGTTTTCTATCCCAACTTGAATTGTTATGGAAAATGTAACATCTAAAAGAATCACGGTTGAAACTGAAATTGAAACTACTTTTGATAAAAACAAACATAACTAAATGATAGTTGTATCGAGATCTTTTCATTTATAACCAATCTTAAACCTATTTAAAAATATGGCTGGAGGTGATTATACGGCGGCTTTCCAATTTCCTATATTTGCATAGTTTTACTTTAGAAAAAGTACATTGTGTTTTTTTTTATTAGCTTTAGTTGTTAGTTTTATATTTAATTACTTATTGTGTTGCTTTTTTTGTTTTTATTTGCCAGATGCAGGTATTGGATTGTTTAATATAAGTTGAAATGCGTTACTTTAGTTAGATCAGTTGCCCAAGACAGTGGTCCAGTGGAAAACGTGTATACATATTATCCCACGGCTGATATGAACCATGATGTGAGTTAATTGCACTCTGAAACCAAACATGAATATGTTTCATGTTTGGGGACCAGTCAAGCAGTAAAATGCTACTAGTTAAGTCCCGAAATGACCCTCCTCCCTAAAAAAATGAAATGATAATATGAAATGATTAAAATACAATAGAAGTTAGAGAAAAATACATTCTACATACTTCTAAAGTACTCTTTACAAGGATTCAAGTTTGAGTCATACTCTGTATATATTATTACTGTCAGGTCCGGTGGTGTTCACTGCTTGGCACCGCTAATCTGCATGTATGTTTCTAATGTGAAGGACTAATTGTAAACTGATTCAATGATTTAATATGTGAAGAAAGTGCTTTAGTCTTAGTAACAAGTGCGAAAACTTAGGAACTTACAAATGGTTCTAGATTGTATGTAAAAAGAGAATGTTTAAAGTTAGGCAGATGAAAAGTTTGAAGATAATATAACGTTAAAGTACGTTTAAGTTGTTGAATGTTGTTTATGTAACGTTTCAGTCGCAAGTGTTTCATCCATATTCTATTCAGAAAGTTCGGGTGTTGGTTTGCCGTAAGATGGGTGTAGTGGTATTATAAATACAGCCGTTATGTAAAAACAATGCAGGAAGACATCTAACAATTCTTCCTAATATAGGTAAACCCCTATTCATGAAAGGTAAAACCGTTTGTTTTACAATATTTATTTTTTGGCATAAGTCAACCTTTCAGAGTGTTTTTGTTTTTTTTTTTTTGGGGGGGGGGGGGGGGGGGGGGGGTCATTGACAGTACTGTTACTATTTATTTGTTGGCTATAATTTAGTCCCTTAATATTTATTGTGTATTGAAAAAATAGGAAAACAATTAAATCCTGCATGTTAGTAAATCTTTTAAGTGTAAAATCGGTTACATTTTAATATACTTAGCCTTAAACCTTTAACCCATTTATACATATCAAGCCTTAAACCTATTTATACATATCAAGCCTGTAACCTATTTATATTTATCAAGCCTTTAACCTTTATATATATCAAGCCGTTAACCTATTTTATAATTTATATCAAGCCTTTAACCTATTTATATATATGTAGGACTCGGAGGCACGATTTGGACGCTCATGTGCGATGGTAGCGCTGAAATAAGATGGTCCTTTCGCTAATGTGCAATGGTCTATATACATGACACGTGATGGCTAGTTGCAAATCTACAGATGTACATTTATTATGACAAAAAGATTAATTCTTATTAGTTAGCATTTAAATTTGCATTCAGTATTGCCCACAAACAATTGATTGCATTTCGACATGAAACATTTGATATTTGAAACACAATAAAAAAAAGTAAACCATCGCACTTCAGCGTTACCTACAACGCACTTCGGCGTAGCTATCAACAAGATAGCGTCACAATGCCACCATTGCATTTCAGCATGATTAAAAACGTCAACTTCCGCGTCAAACGATTGAACACCAGCGTGACAATCGTTGTTCAGAGTCCTACATATATACCAAGCCATAAACTTATTGATTCATACGAAGCCTATTTATATGTACCAATCCTTAAGCTTATGTGTGTGCACCTAACTTTCAACCTATGCATGTTTTACAAGCTTTTAACCTATTTATATATACTAAACCTTAAGCCTATTTATATGTACCAAGCCTTCAACCTATCTATATATACAAATCCTTCAACTTATCTATATGCCAAGCGTTTAATCTATTTCTACATAACAATCCTTATTTGTATTTACCATACACTAGACCCACCGTGTCGGTCATGTCGAAGCAGTGTAGTATTCGCTTCATATTGACACAAATTATTCAAATTTGGTACAACAATGCATCAAAAAACGTACAAAGATCCAAATTCAAAAGGGCGCGACATTATTCGAATTTTGCATACCTATTCCAAATAAAGAGTTACGACATGAACGCATAATACGCCCGTTGCCTTTTCTACGAATAAAGTTCAAAACTCCTCATGGTCATATCAGAATATCTAAAACTTATAATAATACAAATAAACCAGTCACCAAAGTTTCGTGAAAACTGCTCTAAGCATTTTTGAGTAATGTCCGAAATTTGGAAAATCCCCCCCTTTTTTTATGAATAAAATCCCATGAATCGGAAACGTAAAATCTAAAATTGATATAAATCGAAAGAGATCTTATGTCAATAGATATAAACCAGGCACCAAAGTTTCTTAAAAATTGGTTAAAGCGTTTTTGAATTATAGTCCAAAATGTTTACAATGACAGACGGACGGACGGACAACGGTATACTATAATACGCCCCACAAACGGGCGTATAAAAACATAAGTTCGTCAAAGTGCAATATTATTGCAGAGTTGAATGATCAGAAAATGGAATCTTTAAGTTTTAAACATTAGTTTATAATCCTGTATGAAAGTCTAAAAAATGTTCACCTAAAATTGACTATACCTTTTCTTAAAGTATAACTATAAAATCCATAAAATAAGTGTGACAAATGACAGTTGTATACTGTAAATGGACAAATGTTTGCACCTGTCCTAAGTTAGGAATCTGATTACAGTAGTTGTCGTCTGTTTATGTAGTTCATACGTGTTTCTCGTTTCTCGTTTTTTTATAGATTAGACCGTTGGTTGTTCCGTTTGAATGGTTTTACACTAGTAATTTTTTGGGGCCCTTTATAGCTTGCTGTTCGGTGTGAGCTAATGCTCTGTGTTGAAGGCCGCACCTTGACCTATAATGGTTTACTTTTATAAATTGTAACTTGGATGGAGAGTTGTCTCATTGGCACTAATACCACATTCTTTCTATAATTCAAAATTCTGATTGCAATATTTGTATTTAGCATATTTAAGGTAGCCGGGGTGTCTTCCTTCGTCTTCGATTTTGAAATAGCAAATAACAAGCGGTCTTGATCTTTAATATAATGTGCAAATTTCGAGCTTATTATGATATTCATTTGTAAGACTTTTAATATTTATATAGGAAATTATGTTTTTTTTTTGGATTCATATATTATGGCGTGGAAAAAAAAGCCCGGTGATCCATACTTTTTATTTTATCTAAAAAAAAAAAGCAATATATAAAATTCATTTTTGGCATATTATTAAAAAAAATCGATGGATATTAAATGTAGACCCCCATCTACCTTTCATCTTGTTAATTAATCTCGCATTTTAAACCATGTTCAATAAATCGTAATTTCTAAAATCATTCAAAAAGTTCCTTATTTACTTACAGTGAAAAATGGGCCACAACAATAAATATGTTGATGAAGTTTGATTCATAAGTATTAAGAAAAAAAATTGTCAAAGAAAAGTTCTGTGTTTTAGCTGGTCATCGATATTGATTTCTTGTATATATAATACATCCCCTTTTTATTTTGATATGATTATTATTTTTTTTCCTTCCTCCTAATTTTTTTCTTTAAAGGTTCTGTTGTTCCGCAAGATGTCGCTTTAACTTTTTATACATGATATCGAACAGATTATACGCTTTTGAAACTAACTTAAATCAACGCATTACTTTGTAAGAGTTATCTCCCGAAACATTGTTTTTCTTTTGCGCACTACTTCTATGCAAATGTAAAAGATAACGACGAAATTATGTCACCAAATTGTTCGTTATATCCTCTGGTTGTTGAGAATAATATCGATCGAAGAGATCTGAAGATTCCATATGAGAGTTTTTTCCCTTTATGTATTTGACATTTAAGTTGAAATAATAGCAACTTATCAATCATAAGTGATATAGACCTTGGGTCTTTGGATTTGTGGTCCTGGGCACACCAACAAGAAAATAAGGTCAAGGTCAAAGGTCAAAGTCATTTTTTATTATGACCCACCTAGGGGCATTATGTTTTTCGGTCTGTGCGTCTGTTCGTTTGTCCGTACGTCCGTCCGTATGTCCCGTTTCAGGTTAAAGTATTTGTTCAAGGTAGTTTTTTTATGAAGTTGAAGTCCAATCAACTTGAAACTTAGAACACATGTTCCCTATGATATGATCTTGCTAATTTTAATGCAAAAAATTAGAGTTTTTACCCCAAATTCACGGTCCACTGAACATAGAAAATGATAGTGCGAGTAGGGCATCCGTGTACTATGGACACATTCTTGTTTTTTTTCTGTTTTGCTTGTACATGCTACTCCTACAGTACTTGCAACCTTAGGCGTTACTGTTTGACGGGAACTTGCCTGATCGGTGAATGATCAGTAACAGATGTTTGACTGATCGATGAATGATCGGTGATCGATAACCCATAGAATCCGTCAGATACGTCAAATAAGCTATGCGAGAGTTACCGTGACAACGGTCAGCGATCGATCAGTAAATTATTAAATGCACGGATCGGACGGATACGTATAAAATTAAAATCCTTATGTAAAACGAATTGCACAGTAATTACATGCGATAAACGCGGACCTCTATGAAAACACCTTTACTCGTTAATTTATAATCAACTTGGTCGCCATAACACATAAAAAATGTATAAATTACTTTTCATGCATTATATATATTTTTTCAATATTGGTTCTCTGCTAAATAAATTACATAAGTGCAAAAGAATGTCATGCTCAGAATCTTTCTGTATTACTAAAAAGAGTTTAAATGTTATCATTTGAAATCAGTACCCTACATGCATTTTAATGTCACTAGATGATGAAAAAGAAAATAATATAACAGCACAAATACTTAAAGCTTTGTTTTGGGTTGATTAAGAGTGCAATTATATCTTTATTTAACTGGAAATCATGAACAACCATTGAATTTAATACTCTAAGTGTATCATGGGTTGTGTTTTTCATAAAATTAAATGAATATCAGAGAAAAGATATTAACATGTTGTTCGCATTGTTTAAAATTACCAATATTTCTTCTTTTTCTAAAAAATAATGCAATGTTATTTGTAATTAGTTATTTCAAAGGCCTCAAGATAAGTTTTCTTTTATAAAATATTTAATAATATAAGGATAAAAATACTTAAACTTTTATTTGGGTTGAATAAGAATGAAATGTATTCTTTATTTTAATGGAAATCATGAACCATTGGATTTTAGTACTTTTTGTACATCAGGACGGGTTGTTTTCTATAAAATTAAATGAATATCAGAGAAAAGATGCTAAAATTTTGTTTGCCGTAATAAAAAATGCCATTATTTCTTCTTTTTATGAACAATAATGCATTGTTATTTGCAATCAGTTATTCTAAATGCCTCAGGCTATGTTATTTTTTTTATAAGATATGAAGAAAATAAGGATAAAGATACTAAATCTTCTGTTTGGGATGGATAAGAATTCAATCATTTCCCATTTTAATAGAAATCATGTAACATCATTGGATTATAGTACTTTTTGTACATCAAGTAGGTTTGTTTTTCATAAATATTAATTAATATCAGAGGAAAGATACTAAAATGTTGTTTCGCATTGTTAAAAGTTACCAATATTTCTTCTTTTTATTGAAAAATAATGCAATGTTATTTGTAATCAGTTATTTCAGATGCCTCAAAATAATTTTTGTTTTATAAAAATTTTAATAATATAAGGATAAAAATACTTAAACTTTTGTTTGTAGTGAAAAGGAATGAAATAATTCCTTTATTTCAATAGAAATCATGAACTACCAATTGATTTCAGTACTTTTTGTCCATTAGAATAGGTTGTTTTTCATGAAATATGCTGAATTTCAGGGAAAAGATACTAAAATGTTGTTCGCATTACTTACAAATGAAAATATTTCTTCTTTTATATCAGACATAATGCAATGTCATTTGCAACCAGTCATTATTACTGCCTTTAATTAAATATTTGCTTTTATAAGATATGAATAATATAAGGATAAAGATACTTATTTTTTTGTTTGTGTTGAATAAGAATGCAGTTATTTCTTTATTTCAATGGTTTCATTGTTTCAAAATACCAATATTTCTTCTTTTTATAAAAAATAACGCACTCTTTTTAGCGATCATTTATTTTAATTGCCTTTGGATAATTTACTGTTTATAAAATTTGAATAATATAGGGATTAAGATATTTCTTTGCGTTGAATAAGACTGCAATTTTGTTTTCATTTCATTAAGATTTAATTACACATAAACCATCATTGGATATTATTATTTTTGTTGGGTTGTTCCCCAAAAAGTATGATGAATTTTGAGGGAAAATTTACTTTATATTTTGTTTGCATTATTTTCGACTGTCCAACTTTCATATTTCTTTATTCTATTGAAAATAATACACCGAAATGTACTATAAATAATCATTTCATTTCATTTTTCAGAGCATTTTCGGAGAATTTATTTAACAGTTGCGACAAACACCGTTTTACAACTCAAAAATAACATAAACATAAACGGCAATCACAATTCTTTAATAATATTTAAATTTAGTTTTATCTGCATATTTCTATTCTCTTTTAATTCTTTAAAATTTGCTGAATGACTAATATTAAAATGTCGAACTTCTGCACTTGAACGATTCGTATATCTCCGTGGCGCCATTTTAATTAAATGAAACGAAACTATAAGATTCCGTAATTTGTATGAGTTCAACACGTGACGTAGTAAAGTTCAATCCGTCAGAAAGGTCAATTTAAATTTTTTAAAATCAATCGGGTCCAGGACCAATCCAGTATATCTTATCAAAATCCTTCGTAATTAAGTCCATTTTTTATGTACAATATGTCCATAACTGTTTCTTGTTACGGAATATATTTTTTCAGCATTTATTTTCATATTTTGTTAAGAAATTTGCACTTGCATGTTTGCAGTATAATTGTTGTGTGTGTGTATTTTTAAAATAGAAATCCAGATTTATTCTGTGTTTCAAAAATTAAAGGAGGTGTTTCGGTTATGGTCATGAGACCTAGGCTTATCCTCATCAGGTATCCCTAGCCTATATTTTTCTTTCTTGTAATATTTAGAATGGTTCCAATTTGATTTCACTTATGGGGATACGACACCTGTTCATACGTTCTAGTTCGTTTCTTTCTTTTTTGTTTCTTTCTGTTTTTTGTTATTTATTTCTCTCTTTAGCTGTTCTGTAATTTTATTGTGTGTGATATTTTTATCTTTTATTTGATTTTATACGACTATTTCATTTTCCATTTTAGAATTCGTTAAATATTCTTTTAGATTTTTATGTCTTTTGTACGCAATAATCGGTGGTTTTGGAAACATAGTCTTTGTATTTCTGTTTTGTTCGATTAGGTGCCAATGTTTCCTTAAAGCTCTTCTGATTCCTGTAAATGCTGGGTTAACTCTTGTTGCAAAAACGAGCGGTGGAGCCGCTTTCTTATTTTTATAATTGTATTTCAAAGTTTGTTTCCTTTCTCGTTTTGTTGTATTAGTTATAATGATGTCAATCTCATTTTCGTAATTTCCTCTTTTAAGAAGTTTAGACTTAAACAGTTGGACTTCTTTATTGAAGTCATTTAGGTTATTGCAAGATCTTATAAAACGAATAATTTCTGCAGTAATGAATCCTTTAAATACGGATGTAGGGTGGGTTGATGTTCGTTCCAGGTATTGGAAATTATCAGTTGGTTTTCTATATAGTTTGACGTCTAAAATTTGCTCTTTTTCCCATCGTTCACCTTTGAAGACAGTTATGTCTAGAAACTGTATACTTTCTGATGATATCTCATGTGTAAATCTAATTAATGGGTGAATAGTATTAGCGATGTCGAAGAAAACCATAAGATTATCTTCACTGGAATTAAATAGGACAAAGCCATCGTCCCGATAAATTGATAAATGAGTGATATTGTTTTTAAACGGGAATAAATCAAGTATTTTTGAAATTATTTCAAACATTCTAATATCAGCTAAACTAGGACTCATTGGGTTTCCCATAGGAATCCCACATCTCTGTTTGAATATTTTGTCATTAAATTCAAACTCATTATTTGTTAGTACGTAATTCAACAGCTCGAGTATTTCATTCTTAGGTGGCAGAGGTATATCATATTTAATTTCGAGCATTTTTGGCCATGCTCTATCGACCGCTTCAATTATTTCTTTGTGTGTGCGTGAATTGTACATACTCGAAATATCAAAACTGCATAATATGATATTTTAAGGTACTCTTACACTTTCAATTTTGTTGATAAAAGCGGTCGTGTCCTTTGTATATGTCCAAAGTGTGCTTACAACTGGTTTGAGACAATAGTCTATAAATTGGCCAATTCTTTCAACAGGACTGTTGCATAACGATACAATTGGTCTGCCAGGGATTTGAACTTCATTTAAGTGTTCACTATTTGCTTTTATTTTGTCTCGATCAGTTTGATTTATTTTGTGTATCTTTGGTAGTATATATAATCTTCCTAGTCTTTTATTTTCGTATCTTGTTAAATACTCATATGTAGTGTTATCAAGGTAATTATTATCATGTAATTTTTTCAGCATTCCATTTATAGTTTCTGAAATATCTTCTGTATGACACTCCTGGATTTGTTCATAATGTATGTTGTTATTGAGTATAACCATTGCCTGTTTAATGTATAATTTCTTATCAAGAACGACTGTGGATGAGTTCTTATCAGCTTTTTTAATTATAATATTTTTATTCGCTCGTAAATTGTTTAAAGCTATTCTTTCCTTTTTACTTAGATTGTCTCTAATTTTGTCCATTTTCAATTTGCTGAGTTCCAGTTTTGTCGCAAATAGATAATTGTCAATTGTATTATTTGCATGTTTCGGTTTATATCCCGATTTTCTCCTGAATGGGTGGTATGTATATGTATTGGTAATATCTTCAAATAGAAATTTACATCTCATCTTTCTGGACATTTCGTCGAAATCCTGTAATAGTTTTTGTTTCGCATTTTTATTTCCAGGTTTAGGAATAAATTTTAAACCTTTTGCTAAAACAAGTACTTCATCATTGGTTAGGTTTTCTTGAGTGAATATGTCTATATAATTTAACGCTTTCTCAATTTTTGCATTGTGTTGATTGTTCTTTATAAACTGTTTTCTCCTTCTATTATGATTATGTAATTTACTCAAATATTTTTTTGTTTTGTTTTCCTTTTTAAAGCCTCTTTTTTGTTTCTTCATTGCTTATGAATTTAGTACTCTATTTGAGAAATTAGGTATCTTAATTTGTTATTCTATTTGAGAACAACTGAGATAAGCAGTCTCTATTTGAGAGATTACTTTATATTTGCTATCCTTCTTGAGTATAATATATTTTAGTAGTCTCTATTTGAGAGAGTACTATATGGTGATATTCTTTTTGAGAATATCTTGTACTATCAGTCTCTGTTTGAGAGATGATTGTTATTTCAATAAGATATAAAACAGTTTTTCCCCTTCTATGTTATAGCGTTAAGATAGATCCCGCAAAGTGTAATAGATAAGCATGTGTATTTTATCAGTCAAATATTTCTATCTAATTACCTCCATGTGATTACAAGATCTCGCATGCTGATTGGTTAATTCTATATACGTCACAGATACATGCACGTGTATGTTTGACCTCGCCTAACCTAAATCAATCATGAATTGTTTACAATGTCTAAAAATAAATCAGGAGTGTCTGCCGTAATAGATACACATAATAAAGTATCATTTTCTTCTTCTGAATCGATATTATCGATGCAACTAAACAGAAAAGCCCATTTTATACTTTGTATATATATATATGTATATTTCATATATCATATTTGTATTAAAATAATCGTTTTTTTTTTGCTGGTCAATTAAAGCATTATAGCTTGACTAGTTATGGTCCATTATTATTTTACATTTGTTTATTATTTGACAGAGACTAGAACGCTGTATGCTTTATTCGTGTAATCTTCTTGTGCCATTTTGATAAGTTTAAAAAAAAAAAAAATTCTTTTGATAAGTTGGAGTTTGTACCGGAAATTCAGAAACTATTGCATGCATTTAATATTGCGATTTTGTCATTTTAGACCAAAATGCGATTTTAATTTTTGCGATATAGAGAGAAATCCTGTTAAATTCATATAAAAAATTTCAAAATGCGAGTTTAAATTATTGCGATTATAACCCTGTCGCATTTTTCGCAATAATAAAAACATCGCAATAATTTCAGGATGTACAGTATTAAATTTATATCATGATTGATGATATGATAATAATAATAGTAATAATAATAATAATTTAGTAATAATTTGTATGAACAAATTCTTTTTCCGTATGAGTTTGAATTAATTTCCTCGTTTATTTGTTATTTAGTTATTTATTTGAGATAGATACACCAATAAGAAAATTAAGATTATTTTTCTTGCAAATTGAGATTTTTGTTTCTTTTATATTTGAAACTCATTAATGTCCTGTTATATTTATCGCTGGACCAATCGTGTAATTTTATCATTATTATGAATGAAAAAGAACAAAGATAGACAGACCTGTATGTGATTTTATATAATCTAAATATATATAATAATAATAATCCAATCACTACAGTATGGTGTTCTTTTCCTTCTTCCAAATGTTTTTTTCCGTTAATATCTGGATGAATAATAACCCCCTCTATTATAACCTCTTCCTCCGCGACCTCTCCTCCTAGATATGTTTCCATCGACCATGTTTTTGAAGTCATCCAATTCTCTTTTTAATCTCTGCACCTCCTTATCACTTTGCGTTTGTTCTTGCTGTTTTCTTGGTCTTGTTCTTTCTTCTTCTGCTTCTTTCTTGACATCTTTCATTTTTTCTTTACTTCCACGTACTGGTTGATAACTTGCACTCCTGTATTTTTCTGCCCATTCTTCTTTTAACTGTCTAATCCTCTCGTTAAGTTTTACTATCGTCCTGGAACTGTCTTTGTTTCGGCTTCTTATCTCCTTTGTTGTTCCTTGCCAAATTTTGTTGATTTCCTCTGTGGCACTGTCTACATATATCTTTGATTCAGTTGTTATGAATTCTCTATATGATCTTCTCATTTCTGTGCTGAATTGTTTTATTTTTCCACTGAAAAAAGTTTTTGCCTCATCAGAGCCAAATATTGGTGAAAAGGATGCATCCTTTAGTACTGCATATACTGGCAGTTCATCATTCTGAAATCTTCTTAAGTCTCTAACTAGGGTTGATATGAGATGCCTTTTAGATAACAGATTATCAATTTTTTCCACACAGTTATCAATAAGTGTTTCACCTTCATTGTCATTTTCATTGTCCCAGCTATCCATGTCGAAGTTTATAGGTATTACAGTTATATTTGGAGGTTGTGCACTTGGAATATCTTTAAATGCTTTATCCATTTCTGAGTCCGAATCTGTTTTTGTGTCTGACATTCTTTTCCTTAGTTTTAGACTTCGTCTGTGCATTTGATCAGTGACTATTTTTGTAGTGTTATATCTACTTTTTGATCCTTGTAAACGATTTACGCATAACCAGGTGGTCGAATCCCCGTGAGACTCAAATTTGAACCGCTGACTTATATGTATAAGTTTAGAAATTTTCAACATTCGGTTGATGTAATTAATATTTCTTGTCATTTGAATTTAATTGACATATCCTGTTAAGTACTTCCTGTATTCTTTTCATCTGGCACATTTATTTTGGACATAAATATTTGTTACTCCATTGTAAATTATTGATGTTCCTTTTCACTTTTCTCTTCTATTTGATATATTTTCTGTCTTTTCTTCTGGTCAATAATTATTCTATATAGCTTTTCCAAATTTATATCTCATTTTTATGTCCATTATTCTGGTTTTTATAAAGACTATTAGACAAAGGGTTTTAATAAGTATATATGGAGATTGTCTAGTTAGACAATACTCAGGTTAGACCACGCACTTTATAGTACAGCCCGAAGAATGCCCTCAGATTTGAGGGAATCTCAAATTTCACAACTGATTAGCTTCACAGTTTGAAGTCCTTGTAATTTATATATCACTCTTCCCAATAAACTGACCACAGATGTTACACATAGGTTATCTGATAAGAAGGTCAACATTTTGGCATTTTCTGTCTTTACTTGAAATATAAATATAAATATTCTTCATAAGATTTTGACAATCTAGTCAGTATTTTTTTTTTATTAATC
The DNA here is from genome assembly GCF_021869535.1 of Mytilus californianus. Classification (NCBI taxonomy): domain Eukaryota; kingdom Metazoa; phylum Mollusca; class Bivalvia; order Mytilida; family Mytilidae; genus Mytilus; species Mytilus californianus. The sequence goes on from NW_026262626.1 coordinate 17,860,847, forward strand.
ATGTTCAGATACAGTTAAAGGAATGTAATATAAAGTTCTTATTTTTTTTTATTAATTTTCCATTTTTTTAAAATTTAGAATAGATCCATAATTTGTTGTCATTTTGAAGATTAATTTTCATTAGAAATGAATATTCTTTGTAATTTTCACATTTATTTTGATAAAATATCATTTAATGATAAAAGGAAATTTCCTAAATACTTAAAAGAAATTCTTTATAGAATATTCATTAGGCAAAGACAATTTGGAAAAAGAACCCTCCTTTTTATACGCCCGTTTATGAGAAGTATTATGGTATACCGTTGTCCATCCGTCCGTCTGTCGTCAACATGTTGAATATGAACTCAAAAACACTTTAACCAATTTGCATGAAACTTTGGTAAATTGTTTATATCTATTGATGTGAGCTCCATTTTGTCTTTTTTTTTTATAAATTTTAGATTTTACATTTCCGAGTTATGGGGTTTTATTCATAAAAAAAAGTGATTTTCCTATTTTCAGACAGTAACTCAAAAATGCTTTCACCAATTTGCAAAAAACTGTGGTGAAATGTTTATATCTATTGACATGAGCTCACTTTCGATTTTTATAAATTTCAGATATACGTTTCCGAGTTATGGGGTTTTATTCATTAAAAAAAGGGGATTTTCAAGTTTTCGGAAAATAACTCAAAAATGCTTTTAGCAGTTCTCATGAAGCTTTGGTGAATTGGTTATATCTATTGACGTAAGCTCCCTTTCAAATTTTATTGATTTTACATTTTACATTTCCCAGTTATGGTATTTTATTAAAAAAAGGGGGTGAAAAAATGCTGAATATATATATATACAGTTTATGTATGGATTTGTCCTGGACCCAATTGATTTTAATATAGTTATTCGAGTATCCCCATAAGTGATATCAAAATCGAACCATTCTAGATATAACAAGAAAGGAAACATATAGGCTAGGGATACCTGATGAGGATAGTTCCAATTCTTCTTGACCGAAATACACACACAATAGTTATACTACAAGCATGCAAGTCGGAAATTCTAAAAAAAAAAAAATAAAGATAAATACTGAAAAATGTATTCCATAACAATAAATATTTATCCTGCACCAAAAATACCAGCTCTAAATATATGCACATCAAAAAATGGAATTAAATACAAAGGGTTATAATGAGATACACTGGATTGGTCCTGGACCCGATTGATTTTAATATAATTACATTGACACGTTTTATTAAAACATATAAAATTTGCTAAATGAGCAAATCTAAAATTTTTATCATAGCATTTCCAAATTAGCTGCAGAAATCCTATTTTCATCAATATTCAAAGAAACATTAAATTTTATTATTTTTTAATTGAATTTTTTATGAAAACATTGCAAAAATGAGAAGAAGAAAAAATAAAGCACCTTGTCTAAGAGAATATTTTGTAGATAAGAATATATAATGTATTTAGTGTAGGTGATATTGAAATTAAACAATCTTGACCAGCTAACCATCTGTGTTTATTTGATAACATCAGTGGACACCAACTGTGAGAGAAGCACTTAACCTAATCATTTAATTGCTTGTATAAACAATCAATTACATGGTTTCAATGCTGAATATCAGGGAAAATCGGGGCTGTTCTATAAAGTACACGGAATGAACCGAGGCTTCAAATAACATTTTAAAATCAATCGGGTCCAGGACCAATCCAGTATATCTTATCAAAATCCTTCGTAATTAAGTACATTTTTTATGTACAATGTGTATCATAACTGTTTCTTGTTACGGAATATATTTTTTCAGCATTTATTTTCATATTTTGTTAAGAAATTTGCACTTGCATGTTTGCAGTTTAAATGTTGTGTGTGTATTTTTAGAATAGAAATCCAGATTTAGTCTGTGTTTCAAATATTAAAGGAGGTGTTTCGATTATGGTCATGAGACCTAGGCTTATCCTCATCAGGTATCCCTAGCCTATATTTTTCTTTCTTGTAATATTTAGAATGGTTCCAATTTGATTTCACTTATGGGGATACGACACCTGTTCATACGTTCTAGTTCGTTTCTTTCTTTTTTGTTTCTTTCTGTTTTTTGTTATTTATTTCTCTCTTTATTTTAGCTGTTCTGTAATTTTATTGTGTGTGATATTTTTATCTTTTATTTGATTTTATACGACTATTTCGTTTTCCATTTTAGAATTCGTTAAATATTCTTTTAGATATTTATGCCTTTTGTACGCAATAATCGGTGGTTTTGGAAACATAGTTTTTGTATTTCTGATTTGTTCGATTAGGTGCCAATGTTTCCTTAAAGCTCTTCTGATTCCTGTAAATGCTGGGTTAAATCTTGTTGCAAAAACGAGCGGTGGAGCCGCTTTCTTATTTTTATAATTGTATTTCAAAGTTTGTTTCCTTTCTCGTTTTGTTGTATTAGTTATAATGATGTCAATCTCATTTTCGTAATGTCCTCTTTTAAGAAGTTTAGACTTAAACAGTTGGACTTCTTTATTGAAGTCATTTAGGTTATTGCAAGATCTTATAAAACGAATAATTTCTGCAGTAATGAATCCTTTAAATACGGATGTAGGGTGGGTTGATGTTCGTTCCAGGTATTGGAAATTATCAGTTGGTTTTCTATATAGTTTGACGTCTAAAATTTGCTTTTTTTCCCATCGTTCACCTTTGAAGACAGTTATGTCTAGAAACTGTATACTTTCTGATGATATCTCATGTGTAAATCTAATTAATGGGTGAATAGTATTAGCGATGTCGAAGAAAACCATAAGATTATCTTCACTGGAATTAAATAGGACAAAGCCATCGTCCCGATAAATTGATAAATGAGTGATATTGTTTTTAAACGGGAATAAATCAAGTATTTTTGAAATTATTTCAAACATTCTAATATCAGCTAAACTAGGACTCATTGGGTTTCCCATAGGAATCCCACATCTCTGTTTGAATATTTTGTCATTAAATTCAAACTCATTATTTGTTAGTACGTAATTCAACAGCTCGAGTATTTCATTCTTAGGTGGCAGAGGTATATCATATTTAATTTCGAGCATTTTTGGCCATGCTCTATCGACCGCTTCAATTAATTCTTTGTGTGTGAGTGAATTGTACATACTAGAAATAACAAAACTGCATAATATGATATTTTAAGGTACTCTTACACTTTCAATTTTGTTGATAAAAGCGGTCGTGTCCTTTGTATATGTCCAAAAAGTGCTTACAACTGGTTTGAGAAAATAGTCTATAAATTGACCAATTCTTTCAACAGGATCGTTGCATAACGATACAATTGGTCTGCCAGGGATTTGAACTTCATTTAAGTGTTCACTGTTTGCTTTTATTTTGTCTCGATCAGTTTGATTTAATTTGTGCATCTTTGGTAGTATATATAATCTTCCTAGTCTTTTATTTTCGTATCTTGTTAAATACTCATATGTAGTGTTATCAAGGTAATTATTATCATGTAATTTTTTCAGCATTCCATTTATAGTTTCTGAAATATCTTCTGTATGACACTCCTGGATTTGTTCATTATGTATGTTGTTATTGAGTATAACCATTGCCTGTTTAATGTATAATTTCTTATCAAGAACAACTGTGGATGAGTTCTTATCAGCTTTTTTAATTATAATATTTTTATTCGCTCGTAAATTGTTTAAAGCTATTCTTTCCTTTTTACTTGGATTGTCTCTAATTTTGTTCATTTTCAATTTGCTGAGTTCCAGTTTTGTCGCAAATAGATAATTTTCAATTGTATTATTTGCATGTTTCGGTTTATATCCCGATTTTCTCCTGAATGGGTGGTATGTATAAGTATTGGTAATATCTTCAAATAGAAATTTACATCTCATCTTCCTGGACATTTCGTCGAAATCCTGTAATAGTTTTTGTTTCGCATTTTTATTTCCAGGTTTAGGAATAAATTTTAAACCTTTTGCTAAAACAAGTATTTCATCAATGGTTAGGTTTTCTTGAGTAAATATGTCTATATAATTTAACGCTTTCTCAATTTTTGCATTGTGTTGATTGTTCTTTATAAACTGTTTTCTCCTTCTATTATGATTATGTAATTTACTCAAATATATTTTTGTTTTGTTTTCTTTTTTAAAGCCTCTTTTTTGTTTCTTCATTGCTTATGAATTCAGTACTCTATTTGAGAAATTAGGTATCTTAATTTGTTATTCTATTTGAGGACAACTGAGATAAGCAGTCTCTATTTGAGAGATTACTTTATATTTGCTATCCTTCTTGAGTATAATATATTTTAGTAGTCTCTATTTGAGAGAGTACTATATGGTGATATTCTTTTTGAGAATATCTTGTACTATCAGTCTCTGTTTGAGAGATGATTGTTATTTCAATAAGATATAAAACAGTTTTTCCCCTTCTATGTTATAGCGTTAAGATAGATCCCGCAAAGTGTAATAGATAAGCATGTGTATTTTATCAGTCAAATATTTCTATCTAATTACCTCCACGTGATTACAAGATCTCGCATGCTGATTGGTTAATTCTATATACGTCACAGATACATGCACGTGTATGTTTGACCTCACCTAACCTAAATCAATCATGAATTGTTTACAATGTCTAAAAATAAATCAGGAGTGTCTGCCGTAATAGATACACATAATAAAGTATCATTTTCTTCTTCTGAATCGATATTATCAATGCAAATAAACAGAAAAACCCATTTCATACTTTGTATATATATATATATATATATATTTCATATATCATATTTATATTAAAATAATCGTTTTTTTTGCTGGTCAATTAAAGCATTATAGCTTGACTAATTATGGTTCATTATTATTTTACATTTGTTTATTATTTGAAAGAGACTAGAACGCTGTATGCTTTATTCGTGTAATCTTCTTGTGCCATTTTGATAAGTTTAAAAAACAAAATTCTTTTGATAAGTTGTAGTATATACTAGTATTAAATTTATATCATGATTGATGATATGATAATAATAATAGTAATAATAATAATAATTTAGTAATAATTTGTATGAACAAATTCTTTTTCCGTATGAGTTTGAATTCATTTCCTCGTTTATTTGTTATTTAGTTATTTATTTGAGATAGATACACCAATAAGAAAATTAAGGTTATTTTTCTTGCAAATTGAATTTTTTGTTTCTTTTATATTTGAAACTCATTAATGTCCTGTTATATTTATCGCTGGACCAATTGTGTAATTTTAACATTATCATGAATGAAAAAGAACAAAGATAGACAGACCTGTATGTGATTTTATATAATCTAAATATATATAATAATAATAATCTAATCACTACAGTATGGTGTTCTTTTCCTTCTTCCAAATGTTTTTTTCCGTTAATATCTGGATGAATAATAACCCCCTCTATAATAACCTCTTCCTCCGCGACCTCTCCTCCTAGATATGTTTCCTTCCGATACAAGAAACAGTTATGATACACATTGTACATAAAAAATGGACTTAATTACGAAGGATTTTGATAAGATATACTGGATTGGTCCTAGACCCGATTGATTTTAATATGTTTCCATCAGTGAAATCAAATTGGAACCATTCTAAATATTACAAGAAAGAAAAATATAGGCTAGGGATACCTGATAAGGATAAGCCTAGGTCTCATGACCATAACCGAAACACCTCCTTTAATATTTGAAACACAGACTAAATCTGGTTTTTTATTCTAAAAATACACACACACAACAATTATACTGCAAACATGCAAGTGCAAATTTTTTAACAAAATATGAAAATAAACGCTGAAAAAAATATTCCGTAACAAGAAACAGTTATGATACACATTGTACATAAAAAATGGACTTAATAACGAAGGATTTTGATAAGATATACTGGATTGGTCCTGGACCCGATTGATTTAAAAAAATTATTGTTGTGAAAAAAACAGTAATAATCATCTCTCAAATAGAGATTATTAATACAAGTTATTCTAAAAAAAGAACATATAATAATCTCTCAAATAGAGACTGCTATTAATAGAAAAGCAAAAATAAAGTGATCTCTCAAATAGAGACTGCATTAATAACTATATTGTTCTCAAATAGTATAACAAAAAATATTTAATCTCTCAAATAGAGTATTAAAAGCAATGAGGAAACGTTTTACATACTAACAGACATAATAATCTAAATGAGTATTTAACGAATTCAAAGAAGAAAAAAATATATAAACAGATGAAATCAATAAAAAGAAAAAAATATCACGAACAATAAACTAATTGAAGAGCTTATAAATAAAAAAAGAGGAAACAATACCAAAAAAACAGAAAGAAGAAAAAAGATAAAAAAAAAACGATTGTATAAACAGGTGTCGTATCCCCATAAGAGAAATCAAATTTGAACTATTCTACATATTACAAAGGAGGAAACATATAGGCTAGGGATACCGATGAGGATAAGCCTAGGTCAACATGACCATAACCGAAACACCTTTTTTTAGTACACACATAATAAGTATACTACAAACATGCAATTGTGAACTTCTAGAAAAATATGGAAATAAATGCAGAAGAATGTATTCCATAACCGGAAATGTTTATCATACACTGAGTTTACAAGCTCTTAATTACTCTAAATGTATGCACATAGAAAATTGAATTAAAAACGAAGGATTATGATAAGATATACTGGATTGGTCCTGGACCCGATTGATTTTAACATATTATTTGGAGCCTCGCTCTATCCGTGGTCTAACCTGAGTATTGTCTTGTTATTAACAAGACAATCTCCATATACGCTTATTATAACCCTTTGTCGAATTGCTTATCAAAACCATGGTAAGGGACAAAAAACTGAAATATAGATTTGGAAAACTATATAGAACAACTCTTGGCCAGAGGAAGGGACATTGCAACTATATTAAACAATCAAGCTTGAAAAGTAAAATGGAGCACCAATAACTTACAATGAAATAACAATTAGTTATGTTCGAAATAAATGTGCCAGATGAAGGGAATACAGGAAGTACTTAACAGGATATATCAATTAAAGTCAAATGACAAGAAATATTAATTGCATCAACAGAATGTTATAAAGTTCCTGACTTATACATACAAGTCACTGGTTCAAATTTGATTCTCATGGGGATTCGACCACCTGTATATACGAATATTACAATAACTATATATTCAACAGCTGACAAATAATAGTTTTTTTTCTAAATGAAAAATACTAATTGACTATAACTATCAAACTCTAATTCTTTAGCTGACCAATACATAATACTAACATTTTAATAGAGATACGAGATACATATATACAATTAATGTAAAGGATTTTCTATTTATTTTCATTAGTAATATCGATCCAGAAGAAGAAAATAATACATTATTATGTGTATCTGTTACGGGCACTCCTGAACTATTTTAAGATATAGTTTAGGTCAGGTGAGGTCAAAAATACACGTGCATGTATCTGTGACGTATATAGAATCAACCAATCAGCATACGAGATCTTGCAATCACGTGGAAGCGATTAGATAGAAATATTTGACTGATAGCATACACATACTTATCTATCACACAGTGCAGGATCTACATTAACGCTATAACATAGGAAGTAAGGACTGTTGTGTCTTGTTTTTGTTAAACAAACACAGTAATGATCATCTCTCAAATAGAGATTGATAATACAAATTATTCTGAAATAGATAGCAACATATGATAATCTCTCAAATAGAGACTGCTATTAATAGAATAGCAAAATTAAGTAATCTCTCAAATAGAGACTGCTTTTTTTTTTTTTTTTCTTTTTTTTTCTTTTTTTTTTTTTTTTGTGAAAAAAAAACAGTAATAATCATCTCTCAAATAGAGATTATTAATACAAGTTATTCTCAAAAAGAACATATAATAATCTCTCAAATAGAGACTGCTATTAATAGAAAAGCAAAAATAAAGTGATCTCTCAAATAGAGACTGCTTTAATAACTATATTGTTCTCAAATAGAATAACAAAAAATATTTAATCTCTCAAATAGAGTATTAAAAGCAATGAGGAAACGTTTTACATACTAACAGACATAATAATCTAAAAGAGTATTTAACGAATTCATAGAAGAAAAAAATATATAAACAGATGAAATCAATAAAAAGAAAAAAAATTTCACAAACAATAAACTAATTGAAGAGCTTATAAATAAAAAAGAGGAAACAATACCAAAAAAACAGAAAGAAGAAAAAAGATAAAAAACGATTGTATAAACAGGTGTCGTATCCCCATAAGAGAAATCAAATTGGAACTATTCTACATATTACAAAGGAGGAAACATATAGGCTAGGGATACCTGATGAGGATAAGCCTAGGTCAACATGACCATAACCGAAACACCTTTTTTTAGTACACACATAATAAGTATACTACAAACATGCAATTGTGAATTTCTAGAAAAATATCGAAATAAATGCAGAAGAATGTATTCCATAACCGGAAATATTTATCATACTCTGAGTTTACAAGCTCTAAATTACTCTAAATGTATGCACATAGAAAATTGAATTAAAAACGAAGGATTATGATAAGATATACTGGATTGGTCCTGGACCCGATTGATTTTAACATATTATTTGGAGCCTCGCTCTATCCGTGGTCTAACCTGAGTATTGTCTTGTTATTAACAAGACAATCTCCATATACGCTTATTATAACCCTTTGTCGAATTGCTTATCAAAACCATGGTAAGGGACAAAAAACTGAAATATAGATTTGGAAAACTATATAGAACAACTCTTGGCCAGAGGAAGGGACATTGCAACTATATTAAACAATCAAGCTTGAAAAGTAGAATGGAGCACCAATAACTTACAATGAAATAACAATTAGTTATGTTCGAAATAAATGTGCCACATGAAAAGAATACAGGAAGTACTTAACAGGATATATCAATTAAAGTCAAATGACAAGAAATATTAATTGCATCAACAGAATGTTATAAAGTTCCTGACTTATACATACAAGTCACTGGTTCAAATTTGATTCTCATGGGGATTCGACCACCTGTATATACGAATATTACAATAATTATATATTCAACAGCTGACAAATAATAGTTTTTTTCTAAATGAAAAATACTAATTGACTATAACTATCAAACTATAATTCTTTAGCTGACCAATAAATAATACTAACATTTTAATAGAGATACGAGATATATATATATATACAATTAATGTAAAGGATTTTCTATTTATTTTCATTAGTAATATCGATCCAGAAGAAGAAAATAATACATTATTATGTGTATCTGTTACGGGCACTCCTGAACTATTTTAAGATAAAGTTTAGGTCAGGTGAGGTCAAATATACACTTGCATGTATCTGTGACGTATATAGAATCAACCAATCAGCATACGAGATCTTGCAATCACGTGGAAACGATTAGATTGAAATATTTGACTGATAGCATACACATACTTATCTATCATACAGTGCAGGATCTACATTAACGCTATAACATAGGAAGTAAGGACTGTTGTGTCTTGTTTTTGTTAAAAAAAAAAACACAGTAATAATCATCTCTCAAATAGAGATTGATAATACAAATTATTCTCAAATAGATAGCAACATATGATAATCTCTCAAATAGAGACTGCTATTAATAGAATAGCAAAAAATAAGTAATTTCTCAAATAGAGACTGCTTTTTATTTTTGTGAAAAAAAACAGTAATAATCATCTCTCAAATAGAGATTATTAGTACAAGTTATTCTCAAAAAGAACATATAATAATCTCTCAAATAGAGACTGCTATTAATAGAAAAGCAAAAATAAAGTGATCTCTCAAATAGAGACTGCTTTAATAACTATATTGTTCTTAAATAAAATAACAAAAAATATTTAATCGCTCAAATAGAGTATTAAAAGCAATGAGGAAACGTTTTACATACTTACAGACATAATAATCTAAAAGAGTATTTAACGAATTCAAAGAAAAAAAAATATATATAAACAGATGAAATCAATAAAAAGAAAAAAATATCACGAACAATAAACTAATTGAAGAGCTTATAAATATAAAAGAGGAAACAATACCAAAAAAACAGAAAGAAGAAAAAAGATAAAAAAACGATTGTATAAACAGGTGTCGTATCCCCATAAGAGAAATCAAATTGGAACTATTCTACATATTACAAAGGAGGAAACATATAGGCTAGGGATACCTGATGAGGATAAGCCTAGGTCAACATGACCATAACCGAAACACCTTTTTTTAGTACACACAGAATAATTATACTACAAACATGCAATTGTGAATTTCTAGAAAAATATGGAAATAAATGCAGAAGAATGTATTCCATAACCGGAAATATATATCATACACTGAGTTTACAAGCTCTTAATTACTCTAAAAGTATGCACATAGAAAATTGAATTAAAAACGAAGGATTATGATAAGATATACTGGATTGGTCCTGGACCCGATTGATTTTAACATATTTTTGAAGCCTCGCTTCATTTCGTGGTCTAACCTGAGTATTGTCTAACTAGACAATCCGTCCGATCAGTCAAAGATTGTTACTATAAGTCTGACGGATTGGTGACGTGAGTTTGACGCGAACTTGACTGATCGGTGACTGATCGATGACCGCTGATTGATCGCTAAAATATTAACGCCTTAGGTTGCAAGTACTGAAAGAAACAGTTCTATATGTATATCGACAAAAGATTTTCACTAAATTGCTTGTTGCAACAGTTGCAATAGGAATGTTAATTTTCGTAGGGGTACGTTGGCTTTTAATACGAGTGTTCTCACCTTGAATGTCCAAAATAAGATACATGGTAATTTTACTCATAAACAATACATATCAAATCTTTAAGGTCTTTGGATATGAGGTCCTTGCTTTCTGACCTTGAAATTGAGGTCAAGGCAAAGGTAAATTTGACGTTCTAGAATTTGACCATTGCTATAACTTCATATTCTTATACATGATAAAGCCATGGGGTCTTTTGCATTTGGATTGAAGACATTTGACTTTGAAAATGTCAACCGGAAGTGACCTTTTGTTAACAGGAAGAAGCCATTCGTTGCACAATTTTATTTAAAAGTACCTAGAACCATATATTTTTGGAACCAGTATGAATTATTCTATCATTTGAAACCGGTAGTGACGTTTTTCAAACCGGAGGTAGACAATTATTATCCTTATTTGAAGCAAAAGTTTATAGAAACCATTTATTTTGGGAATCAATTTCAAGAAACCTATCATATAAAATCGGAAGAGACATTTTTCAAACAGGAAGTTGCAACTTATATCCCTTTTTTCGAGCAATAGTAAGAAATAAACATACATTTTGGGAATAAGCGAAAAGTATGCCATCATATGACACCAGAACGGACATTTTAAACCGGAAATTATCATTGTTGTATCTTAATGTCGATTGGGTCGAAAGTCCTTCAGTTGTTGAGAGAGAACAATTGTTTTTTTTTTTTATATTATCTTATTATCAATAAATCTCAGTATGTTTTTTGTATATAAAAATAGAATGAATGGTTGTGTTAGTTTGAAAGAATATAAACCTGGTACTTTGTTTTGCAACAATATGCCCCGTACTTTTTCATACTTCTTTTTCATTTGACAAAAATGACGTCATTTACTATTCGCGTTGTTTAGTCTATTTCGCATAAATTACTTTGCAGTAACAATGCTTAAAAAAGAAAGAAAAATCTACAGGAAAGTTGACATTTTTATAGAACTACAAGAATATGTCTTCAAACGACACCAATATAAATTGCTCTATTCTATGTCCATGTTCAATGAACCGTGAAATAAACGTCAATACTGTACTTTGTCATATAATAATAAAAGTTCAGCTCACAATGAACATATGTACTACAATTCAAGTGTATGTGACCAAAACTTCATGGTAAACTATCTTAACCAAAACGTTACCCTTAGAATGTACCAATTTCAAGCTATTACATTTTTATGTTCAGTAAAACGTGTAATCGGGGTCATAACCGTAATCTGCCATATATCAACAGTTCACATTATAATAGACAGTTTTCATAAATTTCAAGATAATGTGACCACACCTTCATAATAAATTACGTAAACCAAAACCTTTATCAAATACATGGACGGATTACAACCATAATAAGCTCTTCATTATTTCAGATAGAAATATAAGCTTTGGTTTCTGCTTTGTTAAAAGTTTAAGTTAATACATATGTATTAAATACTTGACTTTTATGTATCATTATTGAATTCTATTTTTGATTTCCGTCTATGGGTACTATCTCGTGATTTCAATTGTTTATCTTTCATGTAGTTTTCTTTGTTTGAATCAAACAATTGTCAAATTTTATGCATTTCCTACAATTGTTTTGAAATTGTGAAAGTACGTTTTATGAGAAATAAAATGTATAATTGAACACTTATTTCTGCACCTGCAGTCGAAATTGCCTGTTTCACATTGTTTGACTCAGTGTGATATAGAGCTTTACATATTGCATAGACTCCTGGCTATTGTCGAAACTGTATGTTGCACTCAAGATGTCTACTAGTTATTTGGTCGTTTAGTTGCTTGCTCGTTGATATGTACCCCACATCTTTTAAACGTAATCATTTGTGAGTTTATCATACACGTATTCAGTCTCAGACTAACAAGTCAGTTGTACTGTATTGAACTCTATCATGTCTATTGTGAATATCAGTTATTGTTCAGTACATTTAAGGCAACTTTTAGATTTATGAGCTTGTCAAAACATTAAACAATATTATGTCCCACATTAAACAGCACTTACATTAAGAATCCACGTCCGTTTTCCACATCTTATATAACAAAGACAGGTTAAATCATGCATCTGTATATATTAATTCTCTGATCTTTCGAATGAAACCATTCATGTTTTGTTTTGTTGCTATTATCCTTATAACCAGTCATAAAGTGTTTCATTATACCATAATCAGAACTTACAAAGAATTCCAAATACCCCATCTGGACTCGAGCAATAGTTGGTATCTCAGGGACAACAAATTTGCTATTCAATGATGACTCGTACGTAAGAGGTAGACATATAATACTACCAGGGGGAAGAAGATAACTCAAAAGAATTTACTAAATAGATGATCGTCAGAAGAAAAGAAACTACCCTTAAAAAAGATTGTGCTCAAACCTTCCAACACCACCCTCACCCTCCACTCCCCCACTCCCCACCCCACTCCCCCACTCCCCACTCCCCACCCCCCCCCCCCCAAAAAAATAATAATAAAAAACATTACTTCGCAGCTTCCGATGTGTCTCCTAGTCTCTTATCCAGGATATCTGCTTTTGCCTATTATATGCACAAGTCAGTCAGACAAAGAGACTGTTTAACCTTCCGAAACACATAAGTTTTCCTTTTTTCATCATAACTTGCTTCTTGCTTCTTGTTTTTTTTTTTTATTGTTGTTTTGAATCATTTTAAGCTTGACAGGACTTATAAAGTTTGGCCTATATAACTTTCATATTCAACTCTATAAGAAATTGACACTGGATTTCACATGTTCGCTCGTGTTAACATCTTTGTATAATGGTTAATGCACCACTGTTTAATCCATAACTAGCAAATGATTTTTAACAAATCAACAACTTTTAAAGATATGAGACAGCAGATGTTCGTCTAGCATTAATTGAAGATATCAATAGTTGAAAACAGAATATGAGTTTTTATTCCGTTTTACATTTGTTTCCTCCGATTGCAAGTGTCGCCATAAATTTTTGTCCCATTTGATCCTTTTAATTAAAGATAAAAACTTCATCACAAAATCTGTTATTCCATCTCCCAGATGCTTTTTTTTCATTAATTTTTCTATACATTGTAGCTTTTTTTTTTGAAATCTTGATGAACCACGTCGAACATTTGATGATGGAAAGGTCATTAATAAACGAAGATAATTTTGAATTTTGTCATTAAATTTAGAGTATCATACTCAAAGAATTTCAGCATTATTTAAATGGTTTAAACATTCAAGGTGGCTCACCACAATACTAACCCTCGGTAGAAAACTTTTATTTTCACTTTTTTTTTTTATCTTTTTATGCTAAATCGCACACTCTAGCTTGTAAATAATACTTAAGTTTCAATGTCAATATACCATGACTGAGGGGACAGGGTCAAACATAACAATAAAAATGAAATCAACCAATGCTTATACATCTGCATACTAAGTATCATTGACTTACCAATATTGAATACCCTTATACGGTACTGTAAACTATGACCTACGTTTCAAATATGAAATACCGTTCTGAAGGACAGGACCAGATAATCCCCAAAGAGATGAGGTGTAAAAATTCTTATAAAACTAACACCAAGACTAAAGGGGGATGGTCAAACAATCTCCAAGGGAATGAGATGTACCAATTATAAATCTGCATACCAAATATCATTTATTTACCATTAGTGGTTCTCCTTAAACAGACCTAACTTAAACTCTAACTTGTAATCTATAATAAAGTTTCAATTTCCATAGATCATGATTGAGGGAGCAGGGCCAAATCATATCAATAATAATGAAATGTGCCAGAGCTTATACAACTGCATATAGAATATAATTGATTTACCATAAGTGGTTCCACTGAAACTGACAAAACTACAAAATTTAACAAGTTGTTGTCGCCACGGTTTGAAAGAGCAAGCATGAGTTTCTTTTTGACGCCGTAAAGGCGAGACAAAATCGTTTGGAAAAAAAATATTCTTCTTTTTGATTGTTTATAAAATATTTTTTTGAAAAGTGAATTTTTGTTGAGGAAAGTTTTTATGCATAAAAAATAAAATGTGACGCTATTGAGTTGTAAAATTTTAATAACCACTATCAATAGAAGATGAATGTTAGTAAACATATTTTTAGAACATCATTATTGCTGCGATGTAGCCCATATGTGTGCTAACATCCGTTTTATCGCTTCCAATCAATCAATCAATCAAACGATCTATCAATTGATATATTAACCAATTTGTCGACAATGTTTACCTGGTGTAAACAGCAATTAGATATTAGATTTCTATATCACATTTTCAGACATTCGTTGCAAAACATAAACATTCCAATGAAAGTTCCAACAATAAGTATATGCTAAATAAAAGAGGAGCAAGAACAAGAGTTACGTAATACTATATCCAGAAAAGGTTATGTATGCATTGCCGTCACTGTAGATTGTATCACTATCACTTGCTACAATGCATACTTCGTCTCCCTTTTGTAGACTTAATACAACATTTAATGTACCAGTCTTACGACCGTCACCGGTTACCCAACTTCCTGATTTGAACTCTTTATTGTGTGAAAGTTGCACAAATAACTGTTTCCCATTTCCTGACAGTACCACGGCAGACAAGTGATAAAGACCTGCACGTGGAGCTGTAAATATCCCACTACTTGGTTGATATCCATTCCCCACATTGGTCCAGACGTGGTCAAATACGATTATTGTTCCATTTGACAATCTTTGTGAACTTTTGCGGTAAGCTACGAAAGCAACCGGGTCTTGTTTCTTTACCATTTCTTCATAACCTAAATAAGCACAGTATTTTTTTAATAGATGCGACGAACATTCAATGATATTATAGATGTCTTGTATGACGATCAAACGCTTGGATTATTCGCCTAAGAATTGCATCAAATATTGCATAAAAGTGCACAGTGATACACTTATTTATGATAAATAAAGGCACATGAAATGCATGGTAATCAATTATATTTAGTATTTGTTTTCAAGTTTTGTTATTTTTTTGGTTAAATATTTTTTCTGATTATTATCCTGTCAAGTTCTATCAAAGCGTTTTAAAGTGCATTAGCTACCAATAAGATAAAAATATCAACACATTTTGTTTTATTTCAAACATAATAATTATAATAGCGGGATATAGAAATAAATTTCACTATTAGCAGTCAGTTTGTTTTAATTTCGTGAATACAAGCCAAAGAACCACGCTAGTGTATTATTGGACTGCAAATCATTATTAGACGATTGGACGTGCTTATCTGTCTATCTATATTATCATTAATGTTTATTTCGGTTTATATAGTCTTCGTATGTCATCTCGGTGGTTAATTAGATGGCGTATAGTTTAAAATACGCTTGAAACGATGATACTTGATAGCGAGTCTAATCGCATTCATTGTTCTTTTGGACTTTTTGTAATTTTGATATACGTGTTAATATGTTATAAATCAAATATGAGAATTTGAGTCAATTCGGTAAGAATGAATTTGATAGCTTTTAACTTTCTACAATATTTTATAAATTAGTAAATATCATCTATTACACCGATGCATTTCTTTATGTTACTATTTTGAATAATGCCTTTCATAATTTGATGAACATGTTTTCCCCTGTCTGACGATAGCTGAAGTTTATTTTCACCCTCGTTTCACTCGTCCGAAAATAAAAATTTTCTTAACTTGAAGTTAAAAACACAGTATAGGATTGTGCGTTCACAACATGATCGAATTTTATATAAGCACAATCTGTGTTTGTTTTCTTTTTAAACAAATTTAGCGATTACTCAATGTCATAATAAATGTGTTTTTTGCCTATCAAAGGTATCTGCTTCATTGTTGCATCAAATATTGCATAAATGTGCACAGTGATATAATGTTTCAAAACAAATAAAAACACATGAAATGCATGACACTTATTATTATTTATTGTTTGTTTTCAAGTTTGAATTTGTTAAATATTGTTTTTATTTCACTCGTTTTAATGTTCGCGTTTTGACCTTTCTATATGAGTTTAACTACCTTCATTCGTTTACAAATGAGTAAAAAATCTTTAAATGACAGGATACGTTTCTATCTAATTCTATTTAAATTATTGTCTTTTTCATAATGACATGAACATGTCTTCCCTTGTCTGATGATATCCCAAGTTTATTCATGAAAACAAGCTATTGACTTTGAGATTTACTATGATCTAAGAAACAAGTAGATTTTGTTCTTTAAACAGTCTCCTAAATATCTTTGAATAATTTAGGAATGATTTGTCAATATACGCTAAGCAGCACCCCCCCCCCCCAAAAAAAAAAACAAAAACAAAAAACAAAAAACAATCAGATATGTGATGACATTTCTGAAGCTAACCAATGAAAGACACATACTAGCTTTTTTCACTGACAAGGGTTATGTCGGAAATTAGTCGTAAGATAATTAAAATCAATATGGAGATACTTTAAATATTTGTAAAGTTGTAAAAAAAAAACTTATGATTCTTTTCACCGGGTTTCTAAATTAACATGTTTGTTCAGTTGGTTGTCTTTATCTTAAAAGGGACAAGTTCTGAAAAACTAAGTGGAATAATACCAAGTCCTCTTTCACAGAGTAGAACAAGCGCTTGGAATTTGTATCTTCATCCATTTCATCCAATTAAGCTAGCCCAAATTGATTAAACTAAACCCCAGATAACACAGACAAAAGCCTATACAAAAAGTACACTTTGAGTTATCAACAGACATACAAAAAGAGTCCGGTAAATTGAACAACATTACTGCAAATCATCAAATTCCAAAGGTATCTTGTGTTTATCATGTTTATCAAATTTACCATTCTCTAAAATTTTGCAAGAATTTATGAAAAAAATTGAGCTATCATAGGACATTTGAAAATTGTGTATACTTTCTGCTGACTCGGACAACTGTATTCTGATAATCAACTTAAATGTAATTCTAATCAACAAATAAAGACATAACCATGCCTGTGTAATAAAGGTTTTTGAGGGTATGATCGTCTTATTCTAAGACATCCTAAGAATGTGTCCAATGTTTGATGTTTGAATTCCCATTTCTGCAAACGGACGGAAGGATGAATAACGGTATACAATAAAACTCTTGCTGTCGATGGGCGAATACAAATCGTGTTCAAAAGCAAAATCCTTATTCGATTCACGATGTTGGTGAAGATACATGGATTTTGGTACAATGTTTTAACATTTTATGTTTTTGAACTGAAGGACAACTGGTAGCTATATGGATTATTTCTAAATGTGCTTTTGGTTCAGTTTCTACAAAATAAATATAAATAAAAGAAGAATGTGTCTATGGACACGAATACCCTCGCTCAAGCTTTGCAATTTTTCAAGTTAACAAGGGGCATAACTATAGAACGGTAAATGACTTACCATCCAAATTCGAACTCTTTCTGCATGTTGTAGTTTTTAGCATTGTGTATGAGTTTCATAAAATTTGGATAGGGCAACCTTAAGTTAGAGTACAGAAACTAAAAATATTCCAATTTTCCCAGTTGAAAAGGCAAAACTCTAGACCGTTAAGTGACTCGCAGCCCGAATTCGAACTCTGTCTGCAAGGTTTGGTTCTCAGAATTGTGTATGAGTTTCAGAAATTTTACACATGTTACATGAGGCAATCTTTAGAGTGAGGAAACGAAAATTGGACGGACGGACGGAAAGACGGAAATATGGACGGACGGTCAAGGATAACATTTAATGCCCACGTTGCCTACTGCAGGGGGCATACAAATGAATTGGTAAAAATCTATTTTGAAATTTAACATCGGTTATGAAAGGATCATTTAGTAGATGGAGTAAATGTTCACAATTATGGAAACCTGTATCAGAAATCTACATGGAAATATGGCTGATCCTATATTGTTTCTGTTCAATTAGTTCACATTGGTTTTTATTATCAGCAGTAGATGCGCATTTCGACAGATAATGTCTCTTTAAAGAAGAGCGGGGTCAAAACATTTGAAAATCCAAATTGTTAGGTGTTGTTTAAAATAGTGCATAAAAAATAATACAATGATGAAACCAGTCCTACTTTGTTTAGATATAATATGCATATCATGACTAAAGAATGATATTAACTTACTTCTATATTTTTTTCTTTCCTTTTGCTAGCCAAGCAGACGGATTTTAATTACCATTCATATTTACTTAGCTTTACAAAAAGGATTACCATTACAAGCTGGATTCGAAAAAAATACGTCTGGTTGAATTTGAACTATATGTAAAAAAATTGAAACCGTGCATGGGATAAGAAATATGGCTTAAATGAAGAGAATTTTATGTAAATCAGTTGCAATTCTTTTTCAAGTTTGTGACCTTAAATAAAGATAAAAATCGATCATTCGAGTGGCAATGTGAATATAACAAATTTGGAAACACAATCCTCCACTATCTTGGGATATTAATTATTTAATTAGTTCTTGGTTCAATAATAAATTATTTTAATAACGAATAGTATACGGTGAGATAACTGCAATATGGAAAAGTGTTCAATTACGAATGATAAGTTTCAAAATTGCAATAAATATTCGATATTATACACAAAATATGTTATCGACATTCTGCGAGAAAAATAGATGAAAACAAAATGATTAGAAGAAAATGAAAAGTATCTATGAAAAGGTGTTAAGACTTAAAGAGGAATAAATAATTATTAAAACTGATAATCCAAATAGGGTTGCAAGTAGTTGGGTTTCGCAATAAAGTTTCTTCTCAGCTACAAAGAAACAATGTTTCTTGTTTGAGAGAAAATCCTAAATGGTGCATGATCAAGCTAATGCAGTAATCCAATAGTAATTCGGCCATATCATGAGCTAAATATGCAGACCGTGTCTAATTGTCTAACGTCAAGGATTCAGACAATAACATAGATAAGATTACATTTGTTTTCTAAAGTCATAAATCAAGATTTGATTTGCCGACTTCCGTTTCAACTATGTATGGTAGCGACCAATGCGCTGCAATATGATTAACCTTACATCATATGTAATTACAATATTAATAGCTTTTCTAAAACGCTTGTAATTGGACAAGTAATAGATTTTCTTTAAAAAAATCCCCGTGCAATTAGAAAATTAATGATAACATTCCAGATGAAGGTAAATCCAGAAAAGCGCTTTGAACGCATGAAATTTATAAGGTGTTGTTTTCATTGTTTACAGGCCTGCGTCGATACATCTACTCGTGGACTATCAGTAGTCAGTACTTCGGTACTGACATGAGTTATAACAAACCTTTCAGAAATTGTAATTATAAAGAAACTAAGTTTTCAACACCCTCAGGCAAAGTTGGCCTTAGATTGATTTGGCTATTATGTAAATCCTTTTTGGTCATATAGCTCTTCAAATGTTTCGGTTCTAATACATCCTTGGCTTTCAAATATTCGGCTCTGAGCGTTTTAGATTAAAGTAAATCCAGAAAAGCACTTCTAACGCATGAATTGTCATTTTTGTTTTTTGTTTTTTTTTTTTAAATATTTATTTCAATTATTGGCTTGTTACAATATCCTTCAGGAATCCAAGCTCCTCATGATGTTCCCTGTTACATTCCACTAATCACTCAGGGCAGTAATTAGTTGTCAAATCATATTACATCCAATATATATGCAATAATATCACTCATAATGATTATTCAAATGTTTTCTAAAGGTTGCTAAATAATTATTTTGAATTGTCAAACATACTTTTCTATTGAATTCATAAAGAAAAATTGAGAAAACATTGACATTTTTTGTCTTTTGATCAGATATGTAATAGGCTTTGTAAATTGAAAAACTAACAATTGTTAAAAAATAGTTAAAGTCAAAATATTCTTCGTCAGAAATGGTATATCCAAATATCAAATGTCTTAATTTATCTTAAAAGTTATTTTACTCTTCTTCAAATCTTCATTTATTTTATCCCAAAAATGTTCTAAATACGGACACAGTATAAAGAAGTGATCATAATCTTCTTCTTGTGTACAAAAGTTACAAAAACTGCTGTTTACAATTTTCCATCTGAATAAAAGTTTCTTTGTAGGTAAAATATGTTGTAGTAATTTCCACCTAAAAATTTTAAGTTTATTTTCTTTTAAATATCTGAATAAAAATTCATATAAATTGTTTTGATATAACACATCATCTATATCAAGTATACGCAGCCATTTTTTTGGTCCAATAACTGGTTCATTTTTATTATTTATCAGAGACTTATATAAAAGTTTGTTTGATAGTGATTCTAATTTTATAGGTAAACCTTTCCATATAAATTGGTTTCTTTTTATATTAACAGTGCTTTTTATAGAATCTTCAGACTTTAACATTGCTGCCCAGCCTTTTGTTATTGATTTCTTTACCAAATTAATTCCAGCTATCCAGTTTGATTTATTTTTTAGTTTTTTAAAAATGATATCTTGTGAAATGCAGCCTTTTTCATCTATGATACCATTTACATAAATAAGATCGCTTTTAATCCAATTTTTTAAAACTATAGCTTTATTTTCAATTTTAATAAATTTATTGTTCCATAATATTTGTTTTCTTATATCTGTAAGTGTTTCAGGTTTTCTCGTTAGACCTCCACCAGTCAACGTCTAACATTTAAGGAATTTTTTTATAAAAATCTGGGATTTTTTCAAGGCTTTCTTCTGGCTTATCCCCACTGTTTGTTTGAAACACTAACCAGTTTGACCCAAAATTATAAAAAAAGTGCTGAGGTATAATTTTTCAATCTCCTTCACAATCACTTACTAGTCTTTTAACCCACATAGCTTTTAAAGCAGTGAAATAACTTCTTATATCTATCATATCTTACCCCCCCTTTTCATATGGACCAATGATCGAATTCCTTTTGACTTTATCTGCTTTATTATCCTAAACAAATTTAAAACAACTTTTTTCTATTTCTTTCAAATATTTCTCTGAAACTATGCAGGCAGTTCCCACAAAAGTGAAAATAGGCACAATTAGTGTTTTAATTATCAAATGTTTTCCCAAAATAGTAAGATTTCTTTTCTGCCAAGAACAAAATAATTTATTCATTTTTTCAATTTAATTTTCCCAATTTAGTTTTTCACATTCCTCTCTTCAATGCCCAAAATATATGCCAAGAGTTTTAACTGGTCCATTGCTCCAGTTGATTCCCTCAATTTTGTCTTTATATGATTTTAGCTTTCCTACCCATAACCCCTCTGTTTTAGCTCTGTTTAATTTCAATCCTGAATAAGAACCAAATATTTCAATTTCGTTCATTGCTAATTGAACGTCGTATTTAGAACAACAAAATAAAGTAGTATAGTCTGCTGGTTGCAAAATTTTTATACTATGATTTTTGCCATCCAATTTGATTTTGATACCTTTAAAACATTTTTGTAAAATCGGTATTGCTTCTTAATCTTGACGCCATGATTTCCACCGATAAAACAAATAGTAAGGCCGATAAAGGACATCCTTGGCGTATACCCCTGGTGTTTTTAAAGACATCAGATATCAAACCATTATTCATAACACATGTTTGGATATCGCTATACAAAGTCTTAACCCATCTTATAAAAGAATCATTAAATCCAAAATGTTTTAAAACTGAAAATATAAAATTCCATTCTAAAGAGTCAAACGCTTTAGAAAAATCAGCAAAGACTATAGCCCCTTCAATTTTGTATAAATCAGTGAAATTAATCAGCAATAATATCTTGTATCTGTCTAAAATTAAAACCAATAAATCTATTCTTTACATATCCAGTCTTGTCTTCTTTAATAAGTTTTGGTAGGATCTTTTTCAATCGTTGTTCTAGAGCGTACGAAAGAAGTTTCATGGCAATATTTAAAAGAGAAATAGGACGATAATTATTTAGTGACAAAGGATCAACTTTTTTAAATAATAGCGTTAATACACTTGTACGCTTTGAATATGTAAATGTTTGATCATTATATCCAATATTAAGAATGTTTACTACTATGTACTTTAATTTATCCCAAAATTTTCTATAAAATTCGACTGTTAAACCGTCTAATCCAGGAGATTTATTAAGTTTCATTTTATAAATTGAATCTGAGCATTCGTCTACTGTAATATCCCCATCGCAGACTGATGTATCATTTTAGTCCATTTCTTTCTCTAGTTTTGTCTCATATATATAGTTAACACTTGATGTTTTATCATGACTTTGCGTCGAGTATCACTTTTTATAGTACTCTTTAATACTACACAGTATATCACCTTGATCCGTTATAATCTCATCATTTTCTCCTTATAATTTGTTGATTGATTTTTTTACCTGTCTCTGTTTTTCTTAACCTAAAAAGTACGAGTTATTTTCCCCCCAAATTCAACCCATTTCTCTCGTGACCTAATTTGAGCCCCTTTAGCCTTTTGTTCGTAAATTTTGGTAATATCATTTTCAAGTTCTTCAATATTTTTATCTAAAATGTTATTCTCAGATTCTTGCTCATCTCTAATTTTCAATTTTATTTCTAATTGTTTTTCAGGAGTTCGTAAATTTTCTCTTGTAAATTTTGCTTTAGTTTTACAATAAGCTATAGTTGCCTCCCTTACCTTTATTTTAAATATATCCCATGCTAAACCAAGATTTTTTTTAAATTACGATTACTCATAAAACAGCTATCCATTTCTTTATCAACTAATTGTATGTAGTCATTATCTTCTAATATAGAATTATTTATTTTCCAGTACCCCCTTCCCTTTTCTGATGCACCAGTTCTAAATTTCATGAAAACACTTTGATGATCCGTAGAATCAATAATTGCAGGTTTAATTTTACAACATTCTACTAGTGGTATGAAGTCTCAACCTATCAGAATCATATCAATCCTACTTGCCTGTAATGTATCTTTTCTTCGCCAAGTATATTGTTGTTTATTTTTATTTAAATATCTCCAAATGTCAGTTAAGTTATTTATTTTTATTAAAGATTTTAAACTATTTACTGATTGGATATTTTTTACCTCTGAACGAGTATTTTTCTGTCTATCTCTTTCATCGAATCATTCAAATCTTCCCCCATTATTGTAATTCCTATCCCTTGTTCTTTTAATATATTATTTACTTTTTTGAAAAATATGTTTCTATTCCTTTTACAATTAGGTGCATATATACACATTAGTGTAAACACGCTTTCATCAATTTCTACATTAAGAAGAACTAATCGTCCATCTTCATCGTTATGTTTATTTATCAACTTATAATTCAGTGACTTTTTAATGAGAATAGCCACACCCCTACTAGAGATCATTCCATGACTGCAAAATATATCAAATTCTGAATTATTTCTTGTTTCTGTTTCTATGTTTTCATCAAAATGAGTTTCTTGTAAGAAACAAACAAAACAGTTTCGAGATTTAATCCATTCAATTACTCTGTCTCTTTTAGCTTTATTTTTAGTACCATTTACATTTAAACTACTTAAGTTTATAAAAAATTTAGATGCCATTTCAAAGTATGATTTCATATTTTTGTAATAGTTCCTCACATAACTGTACATGCCTACAAACAGTACAGTTAAAACATATTTTTATAACAATCATACAGAAATCGGCAATATACATCACTCTATTTCTACAAACATAAAAAGTACAATTCATCAGGCTACATATAATTACGGGTAACAAATAAAACACGCTACCTGTGAATACGGCATTTAATATACTGGCCTGATTTGACCTTGTTATGTTAAAATCGATAGACAATAAAATTGACAATAAAAAATATTCAACAGCCACCACGTGTTGTTCGTTACAGTCTTACATTGTGTAATCGGATGGATCTATGTTTCTGATATACGTGTACGTCTTATTCAAATAATGAGTGCATATAATTTTATCTAAATAAGTGAAATGAAGAATGTAAACATATTTAAGATAATAATGCATGTGGGCTTCACCGTTTTGCGAGGCTTCTATAACTGATTTGTTAGCTATCTTTACTTAAAAAGTAAACTGTTTGGAAGAAATAGATTTTTTAGATATATGTAGTATGAAGTGTAGAGGAATATCCGATAGTGCATTTCGTGGATTTATTACATGTACTATATACAAATATGTTTCAAAAATAGATTTTGCTAAACTACAAATATAGCATGAATGTATACGCTGACAGTAACGTAATTATTTATACATTTTAAACGGTGAGTTGTATACAGTGTTTTACCTAATGTCATCAATTGTTCATTCGCTATTGATAGCACACAGCATTTATATACTTGCGCTAAATATAGCACAGGTAAAAACCAACATAAAATTAATATGCTAAAAATATCAATAAATATTCGCTACTTGAATTTGTTCAGCGATTGACCTATAGTAAACACAATCATTGTTAATAATGTTAATGTTATAATGCACATTATGCATACACACATTTCATGAGATAGCTGGTCTTCACTAACCCAAATATAATACATTGATGGATTGAAAATGTACTTTTGTTTGATCAATGTAAAAAAATTAATTAAAAAGAACAAACAAAGAAATATCATGTGTAGCTCTTTCCAGATATCAAAATAAATTGTGAATAAAACTCTTACTTTCCACAAGTATGACTCAGAATATAACATTTTTGATAGTAATTTGAAACTTAAAATAGTTAGCAATATACTTCTTTTTCACATACAAATCTCACACTTTATATATCTTTTGTTATAGCTTATCAAAGCCTTTAAAATGAAGTTTTTGAGTTTGCATTTATAAAAACATGTACATGAGTTGCATTTATGAAAACCACCAATAGTCAACTTCACGATCAACAACATCAACACATTGAAGTAAACTCTTTTATAGAGCTGAAAGCTTTTTTTCATTTTTGTTTTTGTTTTGTTTTTGTTTTTTGTTTTTTGTTTTGTTTTTGTTTTTTGTTTTTTGTTTTTTGTTTTGTTTATATATATATAAAAGATCATTGTACTGTAATATTTACATTAAAGTATTTTCATTGTCTATATAACTACAATTAAGCTTTGGCCTTCTTGGGGCCTTTATTACCAGTAATCCTATCATGTAAGTTCTCTGGGGGTGTAGGTGGGGTATGATGTTGAGACAGATTCCTGCGTTGACTTTGTGGTGTGCTCATAAATTTGTCTATATATGATTGTGCGTTGTCAGAACTGTTTAAATTTGTCTCATTCACATTAGACTTTCCCTTTCCTGGTTTTGTAGGATTTGGTTTATTTGCATTGCTTGAATTGGCATCTGTTGTTTTCGGTTTTTTGTCTTTTGGTTTACTTGCCACATTTGTTTTTGATTTCAGTTTCTCAGCCTGTTCAGTTGACTGAGAATCATTTACAGATTCATCAGTGGTCACTATTTGTTCTTCATTATTGCTTACTACTTGAAATGTATTTGGACAATCCATCATCTTGTCGCCCATTAAGTTGCATTTTTTGCATACCCAATCATTTGGACAGTCATACACGAAATGACCAACCTGTAAGCATTTATAGCAAGGTTTTATATTGCCATCACTGTTAGAGCTTCTGTTTTCAAATTCAGGTTGCCCACTATGTATAACTATGGCCATGTATTTGCCTATTTGTAAATATCTGGCTATGGGTTTGTTCAACAGCTTACTAATTATTATTATGTCTCCTGTTTGACAGTTAGTGATTTTGCCATTAACCAGTAAACGTTTTCTATAGAGACCCTGTATGTAACAGCCCTGTAATGTAAGGGTTCTATGTATTTGCCCATCATCAGCAGAAATCGGCACATTTTTCACTGTAATTATGATGGCATCTGGTTGTAAATTGCCTTGATTTCGGGAATTTTTATTGTGGAAAAGAACTTGCCTGCCATGCAAGTTCATTCCTGTCACTAACAGAGACAGTTTGTCTTCCTCGTTATCCATGTAAATGCGCCACATATCACGGATTCTCTGAATACCTTTTATCCGTTCAGCTGGAATTTTTGTATCAATGGCTTTGTATATCTATACGTTCGTAAGCCATAGGGATCCCGGTGGTTTAACAGAACCATGTACATCGGTATCTGTCAGAAATATAAGTTTTATATTGTCACTGGGATCACTTGATTCACCTGTAGCATAAACAGCCCCAACTGTTTTGTTTTGGTTTGTGTTGGTGTTTGTATTTTACACTGCCTCGGAATATGACGCCATATTTGTTTTGTTTTGATTTGAAATGTCCACCTCGGGGTCTAACCACTCTTCTTGCATACCTTGCAATCCTTCTAGAAGACGTTTAAAACGATCTTTTGACATTTGTTTACACAATGCTTCAATCTCAGGTTCCATCATGAAGTTTAACCTAATGAAAATTCTTTTTTTTTCTGGAGTGGTATCTCGCTGAGCCTCCATTTTTTTAGTAGCTTTTCTAAAAATCTTGTTATTAAAAAATAATACTAGTAATAGTAGAAGCTTTTCTGAACAGGGATTGTATTGCTCACCAGAAAGCTATTAAAACCAAGAGTTCCAAGTTGAGAAGTCGAAATCATCTCTTTGTAAACTTTACAAACGCCATCACGAGTTGGTGGACCGTTATGGAATTTCTGTTTCACAGATGACGAATATGTTACAGTTATCGTAACTACAATCTTGTGCCTTTTCCCCGAGTTTGACCGACTGAATTATACTTATCTCCGGGTTTATACTTAAATGAGCAACAAGACGGGTGCCACATGCGGAACAGGATCTGCTTACCCTTCTAGAGCACCTGAGATCACCCCCAATGTTTGGTGGGGTTCGTGTTGCTCAGTCTTTAGTTTTCTATGTGTTTTGTGAACTGTTGTTGTCAGTTTGTCTATTTTTTTAGCCATGGCGTTGTCAGTTTGTTTTCGACTTATGAGTTTGAATTTCCCGTCGGTATCTTTCCCTCTTCTTTTTTTCTTTGACGCCCACTGAGTCGCAAAAGTCAGTAATATTGCATTATGCATCAATTAATTCCAAAAGTACTTACTTTTTACTTCATTGACCAAAGCATGAGTCTCTGCCCCGGAAATGTTTTGTTTTGTCATAAGAAAGGCATAATTTTTTTCCATTTTCACTTCAAGTTCAGCTGAAATAAGGTATATATGTATAATAAGGAGATGTAACTGATGCGCAATAATCAAAAAATATTTAAACCTTCACTGTTTTTTTACACGTGGTTTACTTTTAGAATTGATTATTCGAATATGCCTAGAAATCAAGTAGGAGGTAATAAACATAATGGAAGGGTCAATAAGAAAAACATAATGCAAAGAAAAGGATACAACGCCATTATCTAATGAAAAATATAAAACAGACAATAAATAATACACGGAACCCAATACACAAGACATAAGACTGAGCAACAGAAACTGACCCAAGTGTATCTGATTATATTTAAAAGAAGTAACTGATTTATATGAAAACCAGCATACAAATGTATAACAAATCCTCAACCATCAAAGAAAAAAAAAATAGTACTAGCTTTTCTGAACAAGGCTTGTATTTCCGATCATTTTAAGACAGTTATTGAACCAAGAATTCAAAGTGGAGAAGTCGAAATCTCACCCCTTTCTTATCTTTACAAACTCCATCACGAGTTGGTTGACCGTTATGGAATATCTGTTTCATAGATGACGATTATGTTCCAGTACTCGTAACTACAATATTGAACTTTTTCCCAAAAATTTGTCCCACTGAATCAGACTTATCACCGGGTTTATACTTAAGTAACACAATGGGTGCCACATGTGGAACAGAATCTGCTTAACCTTCCTGAGCACATGGGATCACCCCTAATGTTTGGTGTGGTTCGTGTTGCTTAGTCTTCAGATGTCTATGTTGTGTTTTGTGTACTGTTGTTGTCGGTTTGTCGTTTTTTAGACATGGCGTTTTCTGTTTGTTTCCGACTTCTGAGTTTTAACTTCCCTTCGGAACCCTTCGCTCTTCTTTTTTTACGCTCACTGAGTTGGAAAAGTGTGTAATGTTGCATTATTCATTGATTAATATTAAAAAAAAACTTACTCTTTACTTCATTGACCAATGCATGAATCTCTGCCGCGGAAATGTTTTGTTTTGTCTTTAGACAGGCATAATTCTTTTCCATTTTCACTTTTAGTTCACCTGAAATAAGGTATATATAATAAAAAGATGTAACTGGTGTGCAATAATTAAAAATTATTTAAACCTTCAATGTTTTTTACGCGTGGTTTACTTTCGGAATTGATTATTCGAATATGCCTAGAAATCAAGGAGGAGATAATAAACATAATGGAAGGGTCAATAAGAAAAACATAATGCAAAGAAAAGGATACAACGCCATTGTCTAATGAAAAATATAAAACAGACAATAAATAATACACGGAACCAAATTCACAAGACTTAAGACTGAGCAACACAAACTGACCCAAGTGTATCTGATTATATTTAAAAGAAGGAACTGATTTATATGAAAACTCACATACAAATGTACGACCACTCCACTACCATCAAAAATAAAAAAGAGGAAAGACAAAGATCTTTAAAGGGCAACATGCGGTTTTCAACAATAAACCAGCTGACTTGGAGTAGGTTAATCACTATAGTTTAGATATATTAAGCATAATTTCAATTTTTGTTTTATAACAATGAGTTGTTTCTCAAGACACCTCCTTCAAAATGGCTTTACTTCAATTTTTTAATGTGTTTTCCCCCTGCATGGACTCTTGCCTCAAATGTCATTATAAAAATGAATCATCTTATTAAATATCAAAATTGTTTTATTTATTTATGTAAATTAAGTATGAAAATTTAAATAAGCTTTTATGACATTGTTTTATCGGCAAAAATATGGAAAAGCATTCATAATGATTAAAATTCTGTTCATTATGACTTACCATACATCGAAACATATACAACTGTCAAAATCAAACCGACAGATAGCAAAGATACTGTCAGTAAAGGTAAAAGCACAAATTGTAACCATTTTGTCATCCAAAAATTTAACTCAAGGTCCTTCTTAATATTCCCATGAGCTGTTCCGATTTGATCGTATATTTGTTCTTCACGTCTTGTTGTATTTTCATAATCGTCCATTTCTATTTTAGAAGAAGCCATCTTTATTTCTAATCTACTCAATTGATGAACTAAGCTTTCTAGACATTTACAGTTTCATTACGGAAGTACTAAATGTAAACCAATGAACACGTGACCATTTACATTTGGCGTAATAGTGTTTAATTCCGCTTGCTATGAACTTACAGAAGCAATAAGGAAGTATTGCATGTACACCAATGAACACGTGACCATTTACATTTAGAATAATAGTATTTGAATATTTTATCATTGTTTCAATGAGAATATAACTTCTTTGGCCATCTAATACTGCATAACCGAAGCGATTAAAATTGCTCGTCTAAATGTTTAACCTTCTTATTTATGATTGGCCTCACTCTGCGATTATGTTCATACTGCTGATTTTTTGCATCTATATGACGCAATAGAAAAATGAAAACATATGGTATTATTGCCAATAAGACCAACTCTCTACCATAGACCAACTGACATAGTTAGTAATGGAATTTTTTCCCTGACTTTCTCTGATCTAGCTGTATATATATATGCGGATAATTAGCATGTTCCAGAGAGGTGTACAGCCAGTAGAAAAATAAATTGAAGTTGGTACTCAAGGAATTTATTCGCATAGCAACATTTTAAACCAATTCTACATCGAGCTTCTACATGTTTTATAGCCTGCTGTACTCGTCGTTTGCTACTTAAGGAGGAAAATGATAACATTTAATGGAAGTTTTGTTTTTATTTCAACTTATTTCTGTTTTTACTATTTACCAGAACATTTCCCGTGAATCCATAATAATATTGATAGCGTCCTTGCTAAAATGGGACAAACATTGAGAAGCTCTAGTTTTCAGTGTTTACAGGGGAGGTAATATTTTGTCACTAGATTTCCCACTGCTTAATGTGGTGGGATTAAACCTATGTTACGTGCGCACATTCAGACCTATTTTGACCATATGTCTTAAAATTAATACACACAATTATAGAATTTGCACAATCCAACAAAAAGGAAGATGACCAGCAAGTTGATAAAAAACTAACAGAGGTCATTTTAATGAACGATTGATTTTTGGTTGCTAAACGTCCAGTGTCATATACTTTGAAAAGCAGGATCAAAACTCCTTACTGATATAAGACTAGCTAGGGTAGCTACATTTGATGATTGAATATTACCGCTCATGAAAAAAAACAGCTTAACATTTGGCATAAATATATTGATTTGATATTGAAAAACTATCTACATTTAAACAAGATACATTGAAGTGGTATATGTGACTAATAAACATTCATTATAAAGAAAATGCATTAAATGGAGCTACTTTTTCTATGCCAATTCAATTATCTCCATGAAAAATCTTCAAATTTGAGTTGCATCTGATATTTTACAATAATTGTCTTATTCTTAAATACGACTTTAAAAAAGTACGCTTCTGTCAGATCAATTTGTTAACACACTTTATTTTGTTTTTGTTTTATCATAAATATATATATTAGTCAACGATCTTTCTTACGGGGGCGTTGGATCGTTTATATATATAAACATAATATTTAAAACTTTTATGATTTATAAAGCGATAAACTGTTATAGGCTATGTCTAGAAAATAAAAATTTCTAACGCACCTATGTTAACTAATGACACATTACAACTGTTTGCAATGTTTGACATTTGATTTTTCCAACATGTTGCACCAAAAATATCCTTATAGGTAACTGATTAACCGTGCATATGTTCACCTTAAACGTATATCTTGAGGGGTAGGAAATGGTGTCATCTCGAATTCCCGGAACAATAAACGTTGATTCCCAAATTCCCGAAAAAGCTTCATTCCCCTCCCCCCCCTCCCCCCCCCCCCCCCCCTCCAAAAAAAAACAATTATTAATTCCCGAGTCCCGATTAGAGTTAATCTCGAATCCCGCAAAGATAAAGGCACAACCTTGACGTAACACCAAAAAGCCTTCCCCACTTCCCCACCTTTACTTTCCTAAACGATACTTCATCAATGTACTTTTAAGGGAACTATTGAAAATCAAATGACCATGAATCAGATGTATTATCTTCCGTTACTTCCCCCTAGCGTCAGTTTTTGGACTCCATATAAAGGTATATTTTCCTCTTTTGTTATCTGACATATTTCAAAATCGAAGAAAATGCGAAAAAATAAGTACGTTTGTACATGTATAAAAAGACATCTTGTTCACTTTTATTTCCCTTTATGGCGAATGCCAATCATTTTTTTAAACTCTCTTTATTCGTTGGATATACATTTGGTCCTTTCGGATTTTTATGTTATTTTTTCAACGTTTATACTTAGTTTTGGATATCAACTATTTCGACATCAATCAGCACTAAAGAGACATCAATTTTCGAAGTGTGCATGTTTAGAAGAATAGTTAGCGTTAACGTTAAAATGGCTCATATAGTAGTGTCGGTAGCGAAAAAAATAAGACATTTTATGTTCAATTGTATCTGTATTTGCAAAATACATTTTGTTTCATGGTAATAAATATATAAAATAATAACCTGCTTCGTATTTACATTTTTAGATTGATCACTATGGTATGTAGTCAACGTTCGCAGTTTATTTATAAATTTGTCATAAAATTGTTTTGGTGAGGCTTTGTATTCTTATTTTATTAGAATGCTGACACTACCCTTTAATTTCACGTTTTGCTAATATAGATGACGTCCTCTCACCAAAAATTTCAAAGTTTGGTGACTTCGTTGAACGCATCTATCCCATCGAACATGAAATAAGTTTAAGGAAACAACAGATAAAATTAAGTCTGCATCATATCTTGATTGACATCTAGATATTCACAATGAGGGTTGGTTGAGAACAAAAGAATACGACAAAAAGGATTGTTTCAGCTTCCAAATTGTACATTTTGCATTCTTATGTAGCATAATTCCAAATGCATATGGAGTATATATCTCCTAGTTGAAATGAAATTCAAGAGTTTATATTTTCTATCGTGGCTTCCTTGATAGAGGTTTTCTGCTTACAATAAAGCTATATAACCAAGAATTCCAAATGGTAAAGTGGAAATCATCGCTTCAAAAAAAACCGGATGTCATGATTGGTTGGTTGACCGTTATAGAATATCGGTTTCACAAGATAACGACGGATGTGTTCCAATTGTCGTGATTACAATCATGTCCTCTTTTCTTCGCATATGACCTACCACATTAAACTTATCACCTGGTTTTACTAACATGCGCAACACGACGCCACATAAGGAGCAGGATCTGCCAACCCTTCCGGAGCACCTGAGAAAACCCACGATTTTTTTGTTTATCAACTCTTAGTGTAATATTTGGTTCAGGAAATAAATAAAATATAAGTTAGTACACTGTACTTTTGCTTTCTTGTATATGACTCCTATTTTTATTTTAAGCAACAATAGCCATCAAGGAAGTTGACGATAGTGTTTTCATTAATGTTTTGTTGTCAACCGTTGTCAAAAAATTATTTTCACGTTGAATAAAGCTGCTAATTAATGTTTTTGTGTTTCCATACTGAGGCCTTATATTGTTTCCTTGTTCTAGGCAGAAACTTTGTTATGTAAAAGAGATGCGAAAGATATGTAATTGGATTTTAAATCGAGAGGTAATGTTTCGGTTTTAATCGTTTTTGCTAGAATTAGTTCATCTTTCTCCATTATCCTTATTCAAATAATACTTTGTTAAAAAAAGAAACTTTGATTGAATTGTGATATTGATTAGACATTTTTTCCTCAGGAATGTTCAATCTTATCACATGTTAAATGTTGATGTCGGAAGAACCTTAACTTGACTATATCTTGGCATCAAAATGCTTGTCATACAATGTATGTGATGGAAACTTGTTCATAAGAAATATTATATTAACGTTAGAATATATAATGATATAGTTAGCTCAAATAGTTGGTTGGTTATCTTATTAAGTTTAACCTTACATCTCTGAGTGTCTATGAATATGCTAATTGCATAACATGAACAAAGAGATGTGCTACAAGCTGATTGGCAAACACAATCACAGATAGGACTAAATATAACAATGATTTCGCTTCTTTACTTAACGCACCATGTTCCACAAACCAAACTGTAAATCGACAATAACCTACTTCTCTGGAGCTTATAGAATAGTATTCTAAGTTATTCATTTATAATTATAAAAATTATAAAGAAACTAAGGTCTCAATTCCCTTAGGCAAAGTCGACCTTGGCTCTTTGCAGTCATACAGCTCTTCAACTATGTCGATTCTTATACATCCTTGGCTTTCAAAGTTTCGGCTTTGAGTGTTCCTGATGAAGGTAAATCAAGAAAAGCGCATCGAACGCATGAAATTTATAAGGTGTTGTTTTCATTGTTTTTTTGGAATATCAAGTTAGACAGTATACCGGACAGACTCCCTGCAAAAACAACATAGATTCCTTGGTTTAAGACAATATCTTGGCTGCTTCTTACAGTCTGTGTTATTTAAGTCTACCTAATGCTCTAAGTTAAGTAATGACTTTGTTCATTAACCAATAAGCCAACATTTTGTACATGTTTTTCAATAGATGTTCTGCTGTGACTTAAATTGATTTTCGTCTGACTCGTTGACTTGTTCCTTCATTAGAATTTAAAATATATCTTAGAAGAATGTAAAAAAGCTAGCATTCTCAACTTTGCGCTCCACTATGCTTTAAATATGTCTTTATAAAGGAAATTTGGTGATTTTGTCCGGGATATCTATCCCATTAAACTTGAAACGAGAGTTACGACAGATACAGCTAAACCGGTTTCATAACTTGATCTATACACATAAATCAACAATTTTCTTTTTGTTATACACACCTTTATGGTCACAACACATACATATGTTGTGTATGTCCCAAATTATTCCTGCTGATATGATTTTCGTGAGGATTTCCTTAAGATATTATTCTGCTGACACTCCATGCAATGATTTTAAGAGTTCCAATTGAAGCTGAAGTCAAATATTAACGGTTCCAGTTTTACTACACTAGATGCATATTCGACTTATAAATCCTCTTCATTGATGCTCTAGGTCAAAATATTTGAAAATTTAAAACTCAATACAATCATTGAAGAGCTGATAAAACCAAAGAAGTTCAAAAGTAAAGCCAAACCAGGACAGGGAATCAGAGTCAAAGCCTGAAGTTTACGTATGAAATAATCATAGCAAACCATGATAGCATATTTAAGTTCTTAAAAATTTTCGAAGGATTTTTTATCCAGGAATAGATTACCTTAGCTGTTTGGCAAAACCTTCGGAATTTTTTGGTCCTTTATAGTCTTCAACATTGTACTCTATTTGCCCTTTTTTATAATTTTGTTTGATTCGAGCGTCACTGGTGAGTCTTTTGTAGACGAATCGCCTGTGTTGTGTACTCAACTTTAAACTTTGTATCTATGAGGAGATTATTTGTAACACAAGTGACCATAGATAGGATAACATTTCCTTTGTTTATGAATTTTAAGAGAGGATTAACAGCACTTGCAGAGCTATTACTTTGCTTTCAATTTTGTTTGATTACATGTAGGTATTTTGTGTTATATATTGCTTGGTAGACAAATCGCATGAACATCAAAAGTATTACATTTCACTATGCAATATTAAACAATTATTGTCTTTTGATGAGATGGTTACAAAGATTTATCAAACCCAGAAATATGATATATACCTAGGCCAACGGCCGAGTATAAATGGTATATCTCTGTGGTTGATAAATCATTGTATCAACTGATATCAAAAGTCAATAATTGTTTTATAAAATGACTTTTTATCCTTCTCCAATTTTTAGTATTTGCTCAAGATACTTTTTAAACTATCCCTTATTTTTATACCAAACATATCATCAACTTTTGCAGCTGCTAACTTTTATAAGTTGAAATATTCAATAAAATTTTGTAAATATATAAATTTCATTTTTTGTACACATTTTACCAAAGTCTTACATTACACGTTTAAGTAATTTACAAAGGAAGGAAACCGTATTTGTGATATAAGTAATAAAACAGGAAACAAAAAGATTTCCTCTCAATTTTTATAGAAGGAAGCCGTATTTATTTTATAAAATGGAAATATTCCGCTATCTGGAACGGGGACCCAGTTATTTGCCCCATTGAAACACATTAAAAATCATAGTAGATAAATGGGGTGCTGTTCAATAAATAATTTTGATAGCCACCTTGGGATCTCTGTTTCATGTTAGGCATTGGTTTCGAAGTTTCTAAGTGCAATCTCAGTGCCTCATGACCGGCATTCCGTTGCAAAATATTGTATTGATTGACAACAGGGTCAGTCAGTCTACTTCCGGGGAAGAATAAAGGCTAGAATTTAGGAAATTTACTCTATGCACTGACGCCAGATTACATTTAAATCAATCAAAATTTTTACAGAAATTCAAACTTGAAAGCCTACCCTTTCAAATAAATCAACATTCAGTTACAGAACTTGTGTAATAATAACACTACATCATTTGAAATAAAAGTTATAATTTTTTTTAAGAACTACATTCGTGGGTACTGGACTGGTTGACGTAACTGGGATCCTATTCCTGTCAGACTTTATTTGTTCCAGACTTAAAACTGCACTTTTTAAATAAAGATATACATCTCAGTAGTTATTGTGCAAAGTTTCAATAAATTTGATCCAACAGTTACAGAGTTATTGATCCTTATCTATAACATCTCAAATACCAGAAAATTGGTCGGCTGAAATCATAAATTCATGAAGTAAATATGCTTAAAATCAGCAAAACTTTTTTATTTCAAAAGATATTTACATTCTGTAAATTGCACATAGTAGATAAAATGATTTTGTGTATACAAATCTAGTAAAAAATAAATTTTGATGAAAAAAAAAATATTAAAATTATTTTTTTAATTAAAAAAAAAAATAAAGTCTTTTTTTCAATAAGAACTACATATGCAAAGGAGCTAAAAGTTAAAATCTTACAACAAATGTATATTTATGAAGGCCAATAAGTTCCTTGTCATATATGAAAAGCTGTGGTTTATATAGTAATGAAATTAGTGGTAATCCAATAAAATGTAAGCCCTACTGTACACACACGTGATATCTTAGACCATATTGTCCAGCACCTGTAAATCCCCCTAAGAGTGCCACTGTCAGCAATTAGTGGCAAACTTGTGTCATGGAAGCTGACAGCATCTTCGAAAGATATAAATAATGCAGGAAAATATAGTTCTTCATAAATTATCAGTCAATGGTACTGTAAATTAACATGAAAGGTGAAAAAAATCGACGTAAATCCTGCTTCAAACCGGGTAACATACCCCATAACAAGGGGATAAAATATGAAACACAGTCTTCAAACAGTAAGCTAAGTTCATCTAATATACAATGGAAGAGGCTAGATGTAGAGAAGTTATAACTTGTAGCTAAAACCAGTCAAGACGGCACCTCCTACAGTTTACCAGATGTCGAGGGAAATCCTGGATCTACTAAGTTATTACGTCCACATCCAAAATCTTTGAAGATTCTGAAAAAAAGAAGCTATATTTGAGTCTCACGATGAAAACCATGTTAAAGATGATACATATAGAGCTGTTAAAATGAAGAAAATTACTCTATTGATGAATGTAGTTTTTAATCTTCACACTTTACAAGACATTAAATGTGATAATCCGCACTTTGAACTGACAAAGGAAATTTAGTATGGATCTTGTGTAAAGTGCATATATATAGATGTATAAGATGCAAGATTACATCACCACGTGTTAATCTGTACGATGAAATTAAAACTTTGAATCCTGGACCTAACCCTGGAGAGTTAAACCGCATGTGTGCATCTGCCTTACAGGAGACTCCTATGGGAATAAAAAGAGGAAGATTTCTGATGGCTGCAGGATTAAATATACCACCACCCGATAAAAGAACACTGCAGAGGCATTCTAATGTTGTTGCTAATGAAATGAAAGAGTTAAATGACAATGATATGAAGAAAAAACTTGAAACTGTGAAAGAGGTTAACAGAATTCGTGGTGTAAAAGAGCCGTCACATATTCCTGAAGCAATCGACACGCGTTATAACAGTATGCATATAGTGAGCACAAAAAAAACCTGGACAAAATGCTTCCCAGGCAATATCTTTGGCGTGTGAGCAAGTCACTGACCATAAGTTCATTGTTGCATCAGTTTTTTACAGTCAATAAACTTTGGTGGACAGGTGCTTGGCTTATAGGGAAAGGACTTGATGTTACCAGTCCAGATGGACATGCTGGTACATGTACAGCCAATGTTAAGCCAACCACGCCTTTAAGTGAATATCTCATGGGTAAAGAAATTGGACTTCAGGTTGATAGGCAAAATGTGCTGATAAAGTATGCAGTTACAGATGGAGATGGACGTAGAGCAGAAGGTATAAATGATGCACTAAAAGTTTGACACCCGTTGTGGAAAGTTGAACGCCAAGCTGACCCAATTCATCTAGGACGCTCACAGTTTCGGCAAAGTAATTCTGCAAATTTTAGTTTGAATATGTTTCCTGGTTCGACACATGAAAAGAAAAAAACAAGGACAGAAAGTTTTAAGTCAAGATTTGAAAGCCAGATGTAGCTTAGTGTTCAATGAAATGTGGAAAGAAAACTTTGGAAATGTGGAAAACATTAAAAAATGCTTACCTAGAGTGCTTGATGCTACTGTGCGTTGCTATACTGGTGACTGCTCTAAATGTCCCACTAGTTCATATGTGTGTGGTGGTGAACACTCAAACTGTTGGTGGCTGAGATCCATGTACTTGGGTGCGAATAAGTTAACCAACCTGAATATGGATAACAATGACAAGTTAATAATGTAGGAACTTTTAAAAATGAAACTTAGCGAGGAAGCATTAATGAAAATTAAATTTAATTTCAACACTAAAAAATGTGAAGCTGTTAACAGAGCACTAAGTGTTTCCTTACCAAAGAATGTGAACTTTTCTAGAAATTTTGAAGGGAGGGCATCAGCAATAACACTTTGAATAATGGTATAGCTAATTCCTGGAGACAAAAAGCAGAATGTATTGGTTTTAAAATATCACAAGGTTCATTAAAACACTTGGACCAGATGCAAAGGGAGTGTGAACGGAACAAAGTTTACCAAAATACTCCAGAAAGAAAAAAGAAAAATTTACAACAAACCGGACAGAAAATTAAGGATCATGTGGAAGAAAAGGAACAAAGTAAACGTACAGACAGATATCAAAAGGGACAACTTGATCCAAAACTTGATGCTGCATTTGTAAAAAGCATAAAGGACGATCATTCATATGGGAGAGTAATACCAGCAAAGAAGAATATACCTACCAGAAGCTGTACTACAAAAGTTCCAAAGTCAAAGAAGATATAGCTGCATTCATCTACTGCTGAAAAAGATAAAGACAAAATTAACTAACGGTCCTTTTAAGGATCACTAAATCTTTAAAAAATGAGTTTAAAATTGTTGCACATTCAGTAAAAATTCTCTATATAAGCTATAGCCCTACCCCTTAAATATCTTCCAAAAATAAATCCAGGCGGCAATCTGGAAAATTGGCATGCCCCTGGCAAGAGTTTCGGTGTTTACAATAAATGCTGTTGTTGTTTATGTGATGCGGCTCTTAAGTAATGTGAGCCGCATTCACACACAAACTATTGTGACACAAGTGGCTGGCGTCAAATGTTTCATTTAATATCAAATAATTATTAAAAACCATAAAACTGAATCTATGGGCTTTTTTCTTTTTCCAGGTCCCAGAAATAGGATCGCGGAAAGAAATAAGCCCATATTTTCTATCTTTTGTTGTCCCCTGATCCCAAATTAGACATTTGCTATTTCTTGCCAGGTGGTTCTTTTCTAGTATTTTTTGCTGATATTTTTTGAAAAATCCCTCCATTTTAACTTACAAGTGTATGAATACATATTACCAAAACAATGACCTTACTGTGACCCCTTTGCAAACTTTAAATTGAAAAAAACTTTTTTTTAAATTTCATAAATTTAAATTTCATTTTAATCTAAAAAGTTTAATTCAATTTAAAAAAAAAATTACATCATTGTTTTTCTTATTGAATTTTGAAGTCTCTAGCAAAATTTCATCCATGTAACTCCAAAAATAAGCTTACAGAAGCAGATTGAAGTGTTCAATATATGCCCTCTGACAGGAACGGGGACCCAGTTATTTGCTCCATTGAAACGCATTGAAAATCATAGTAAATAAATGGGGTGCTGTTCAATAAATAATTTTGATAGCCACCTTGGGATCTCTGTTTCATGTTAGGCATTGGTTTCGAAGTTTCTAAGTGCAATCTCAGTGCCTCATGACCGGCATTCCGTTGCAAAATATTGTTTTGATTGACAACAGGGTCAGTCAGTCTACTTCCGGGGAAGAATAAAGGCTAGAATTTAGGAAATTTACTCTATGCACTGACGCCAGATTACATTTAAATCAATCAAAATTTTTACAGAAATTCAAACTTGAAAGCCTACCCTTTCAAATAAATCAACATTCAGTTACAGAACTTGTGTAATAATAACACTACATCATTTGAAATAAAAGTTATAATTTTTTTTTAAGAACTACATTCGTGGGTACTGGACTGGTTGACGTAACTGGGATCCTATTCCTGTCAGACTTTATTTGTTCCAGACTTAAAACTGCACTTTTTAAATAAAGATATACATCTCAGTAGTTATTGTGCAAAGTTTCAATAAATTTGATCCAACAGTTACAGAGTTATTGATCCTTATCTATAACATCTCAAATACCAGAAAATTGGTCGGCTGAAATCATAAATTCATGAAGTAAATATGCTTAAAATCAGCAAAACTTTTTTATTTCAAAAGATATTTACATTCTGTAAATTGCACATAGTAGATAAAATGATTTTGTGTATACAAATCTAGTACAAAATAAATTTTGATGAAAAAAAAAATATTAAAATTATTTTTTTAATTAAAAAAAAAAAATAAAGTCTTTTTTTCAATAAGAACTACATATGCAAAGGAGCTAAAAGTTAAAATCTTACAAGAAATGTATATTTATGAAGGCCAATAAGTTCCTTGTCATATATGAAAAGCTGTGGTTTATATGGTAATGAAATTAGTGGTAATCCAATAAAATGTAAGCCCTACTGTACACACACGTGATATCTTAGACCATATTGTCCAGCACCTGTAAATCCCCCTAAGAGTGCCACTGTCAGCAATTAGTGGCAAACTTGTGTCATGGAAGCTGACAGCATCTTCGAATGATATAAATAATGCAGGAAAATATAGTTCTTCATAAATTATCAGTCAATGGTACTGTAAATTAACATGAAAGGTGAAAAAAATCGACGTAAATCCTGCTTCAAACCGGGTAACATACCCCATAACAAGGGGATAAAATATGAAACACAGTCTTCAAACAGTAA
The DNA here is from genome assembly GCF_021869535.1 of Mytilus californianus. Classification (NCBI taxonomy): domain Eukaryota; kingdom Metazoa; phylum Mollusca; class Bivalvia; order Mytilida; family Mytilidae; genus Mytilus; species Mytilus californianus. The sequence goes on from NW_026262626.1 coordinate 17,901,938, forward strand.
GCTAAGTTCATCTAATATACAATGGAAGAGGCTAGATGTAGAGAAGTTCTAACTTGTAGCTAAAACCAGTCAAGACGGCACCTCCTACAGTTTACCAGATGTCGAGGGAAATCCTGGATCTACTAAGTTATTACGTCCACATCCAAAATCTTTGAAGATTCTGAAAAAAAGAAGCTATATTTGAGTCTCACGATGAAAACCATGTTAAAGATGATACATATAGAGCTGTTAAAATGAAGAAAATTACTCTATTGATGAATGTAGTTTTTAATCTTCACACTTTACAAGACATTAAATGTGATAATCCGCACTTTGAACTGACAAAGGAAATTTAGTATGGATCTTGTGTAAAGTGCATATATATAGATGTATAAGATGCAAGATTACATCACCACGTGTTAATCTGTACGATGAAATTAAAACTTTGAATCCTGGACCTAACCCTGGAGAGTTAAACCGCATGTGTGCATCTGCCTTACAGGAGACTCCTATGGGAATAAAAAGAGGAAGATTTCTGATGGCTGCAGGATTAAATATACCACCACCCGATAAAAGAACACTGCAGAGGCATTCTAATGTTGTTGCTAATGAAATAAAAGAGTTAAATGACAATGATATGAAGAAAAAAACTTGAAACTGTGAAAGAGGTTAACAGAATTCGTGGTGTTAAAGAGCCGTCACATATTCCTGAAGCAATCGACACGCGTTATAACAGTATGCATATAGTGAGCACAAAAAAACCTGGACAAAATGCTTCCCAGGCAATATCTTTGGCGTGTGAGCAAGTCACTGACCATAAGTTCATTGTTGCATCAGTTTTTCACAATAAACTTTGGTGGACAGGTGCTTGGCTTAAAGGGAAAGGACTTGATGTTACCTGTCCAGATGGACATGCTGGTACATGTACAGCCAATGTTAAGCCAACCACGCCTTTAAGTGAATATCTCATGGGTAAAGAAATTGGACTTCAGGTTGATAGGCAAAATGTGCTGATAAAGTATGCAGTTACAGATGGAGATGGACGTAGAGCAGAAGGTATAAATGATGCACTAAAAGTTTGACACCCGTTGTGGAAAGTTGAACGCCAAGCTGACCCAATTCATCTAGGACGCTCACAGTTTCGGCAAAGTAATTCTGCAAATTTTAGTTTGCATATGTTTCCTGGTTCGACACATGAAAAGATAAAAACAAGGACAGAAAGTTTTAAGTCAAGATTTGAAAGCCAGATGTAGCTTAGTGTTCAATGAAATGTGGAAAGAAAACTTTGGAAATGTGGAAAACATTAAAAAATGCTTACCTAGAGTGCTTGATGCTACTGTGCGTTGTTATACTGGTGACTGCTCTAAATGTCCCACTAGTTCATACGTGTGTGGTGGTGGACACTCAAACTGTTGGTGGCTGAGATCCATGTACTTGGGTGCGAATAAGTTAACCAACCTGAATATGGATAACAATGACAAGTTAATAATGCAGGAACTTTTAAAAATGAAACTTAGCGAGGAAGCATTAATGAAAATTAAATTTAATTTCAACACTAAAAAATGTGAAGCTGTTAACAGAGCACTAAGTGTTTCCTTACCAAAGAATGTGAACTTTTCTAGAAATTTTGATGGGAGGGCATCAGCAATAACACTTTGAATAATGGTATAGCTAATTCCTGGAGACAAAAAGCAGAATGTATTGGTTTTAAAATATCACAAGGTTCATTAAAACACTTGGACCAGATGCAAAGGGAGTGTGAACGGAACAAAGTTTACCAAAATACTCCAGAAAGAAAAAAGAAAAATTTACAACAAACCGGACAGAAAATTAAGGATCATGTGAAAGAAAAGGAACAAAGTAAACGTACAGACAGATATCAAAAGGGACAACTTGATCCAAAACTTGATGCTGCATTTGTAAAAAGCATAAAGGACGATCATTCATATGGGAGAGTAATACCAGCAAAGAAGAATATACCTACCAGAAGCTGTACTTCAAAAGTTCCAAAGTCAAAGAAGATATAGCTGCATTCATCTACTGCTGAAAAAGATAAAGACAAAATTAACTAACGGTCCTTTTAAGGATCACTAAATCTTTAAAAAATGAGTTTAAAATTGTTGCACATTCAGTAAAAATTCTCTATATAAGCTATAGCCCTACCCCTTAAATATCTTCCAAAAATAAATCCAGGCGGCAATCTGGAAAATTGGCATGCCCCTGGCAAGAGTTTCGGTGTTTACAATAAATGCTGTTGTTGTTTATGTGATGCGGCTCTTAAGTAATGTGAGCCGCATTCACACACAAACTATTGTGACACAAGTGGCTGGCGTCAAATGTTTCATTTAATATCAAATAATTATTAAAAACCATAAAACTGAATCTATGGGCTTTTTTTCTTTTTCCAGGTCCCAGAAATAGGATCCCGGAAAGAAATAAGCCCATATTTTCTATCTTTTGTTGTCCACTGATCCCAAATTAGACATTTGCTATTTCTTGCCAGGTGGTTCTTTTCTAGTATTTTTTGCTGATATTTTTTGAAAAATCCCTCCATTTTAACTTACAAGTGTATGAATACATATTACCAACAAAATGACCTTACTGTGACCCCTTTGCAAACTTTAAATTGAAAAAAACTTTTTTTTAAATTTCATAAATTTAAATTTCATTTTAATCTAAAATGTTTAATTCAATTTAAAAAAAAAATTACATCATTGTTTTTCTTATTGAATTTTGAAGTCTCTAGCAAAATTTCATCCATGTAACTCCAAAAATAAGCTTACAGAAGCAGATTGAAGTGTTCAATATATGCCCTCTGACAGGAACGGGGACCCAGTTATTTGCTCCATTGAAACGCATTGAAAATCATAGTAAATAAATGGGGTGCTGTTCAATAAATAATTTTGATAGCCACCTTGGGATCTCTGTTTCATGTTAGGCATTGGTTTCGAAGTTTCTAAGTGCAATCTCAGTGCCTCATGACCGGCATTCCGTTGCAAAATATTGTTTTGATTGACAACAGGGTCAGTCAGTCTACTTCCGGGGAAGAATAAAGGCTAGAATTTAGGCAATTTACTCTATGCACTGAGGCCAGATTACATTTTAATCAATCAAAATGTTTACAGAAATTCAAACTAGAAAGCCTACCCTTTCAAATAAATCAACATTCAGTTACAGAACTTGTGTAATAATATCACAACACCATTTTAAATAAAAGTTATAATTTTTTTTAAGAACTACATTCGTGGGTACTGGACTGGTTGCCGTAACTGGGATCCTATTCCATCTCGCGGAACAAAAAAATGTTCATGTCCGGTCCGGAATTCAGTTTTGAATCGAAAGTTACGTCCGAGTAGTCGGTAGGCTAAACAAAAATAATGGCGTCAAATTTAAATAACAGTAGTTCGGAAGAAGAAGGGGAGCAAATTATTAGTATCGCGGATATGTCTAAAAATAATGGCGTCAAATGTACATTACAGTAGTTTGGAAGAAGTAGAGGAGCGAATAATTAGTATTGAGGATATATAGAAATAAGAAGATGTTGTATGAGTGCCAATGAGACAACTCTCTATCCAAGTCACAATGCGTAAAAGTAAACAATTTTAGGTCAAAGTACGGCCTTCAACACGGAGCCTTGGCTCACACCGAACAGCAAGCCTTATATTTCTAAATGGACAGTGAAAATTCTAAAAAAAAATGGTTAGAAAAATGTAATCTTTAGCGAAACGGGACAATAGAAGTGCTTGTATATTTCGTGACATGCAACGAATCCTTGATTCGGGATCAGGTGACGGGGAAGATGCCAATACACATGTTGAACACGTAGAATTTGAAGAACTTGTCTCCGAATGGACTGTTGCCACTAAAGATAACTTGGCAAATATTACTGAAAAAGACATTGAAAACAACTTCATTTCTCAGGAAAAACCCTCTCTGGAAAACATGCCAAATTCGAGCGTCTGAAAATCTTGTTTTTGTTATCGGTCAGCACTGAGTTAATGCATCAAAGACCATTCTGTTTATATACCTCAGCCATTCCGAATATTATGTAAACATTAATGGTAATATGTTATTGAACATCATATATTGGTAATAAAGTTAATAAAACGAATCTTGTAGATGCATATTAGGCAATAGAAATGCATAATAACATTTTCTACTATCAGCGGTTTTTAAGTAATCGACGCGATATTATAAAAGTATTTATTTCGAATGTAATCACTTAAATAATCTAATAATGTGTATCTGACGCGATCTAATAAAAGTATCAATTTCGGCTATAAAATTTTGTTAAAGGTATTAGACCACTTTCAAATTTTCACAGCTCTCTTAAATACTACATTAAGGTTAACTTCATGAAAACCATATATATCATGGATTATACTTGTATCAACTTTCTACTGCCAATTTTCAACCAATGTTTAAAGTCTTGTAGTGACACATGATGTTCGGGAAGTCCTCATCTACTAACAATGGCATGTTGGGCTACTAAAAATCTTCATTATAATACTATTGAGTACAACTACACTGAAATTGTATTGCACAAGTAAATATGGGCTTAAAACAATCAAAATATATTTTGCAATCAGAAAAAGTTACAGTAATGTAAATGTGTTTGCAAGTTTTAGTAAACAACAATATCAAACACACTATTTTATTCAGAGTAAGGCTATCTTCTAAATTGGAGTGGGTGAATTATTGGTCTGACACCGTTTATCTGCCCATGTGTATCCGATCCAATCCTTTAGCAATAATATTCATCGATGAGGTTTCGAATACTTATACAAGCATTTTTGTCCGAGTAGGACTATGTTTTAAACTCGAGTGTGTGAATTGGTGGTCTGACACCGTTTATCTACCCATGTGAATCCGATCCGATCCTTTAGCAATATAATTCATCGGGTCTTGAATACTTATACTGTTGTATTTATTCAATCAGGTTTTTGATCTTCCGTATATTATTTCTGTCTCCGTAAGCGTTCCAAATTTTATAACTCATTAAGGTCAATAGAATATAAGCAGAATCATCATACAACCAATTTATCTTGTCTAGCTACGCAATGCTATGTCCAGAAAATATGATGTATGTTCCACTGTCAATATAGATTGAAAAAACACCTCCAGAAATATATACTTCGTCTCCCTTCTGTATACTAAGTTCAACATCAAATGTCCCAGTCTTATAATCGGCACCGTCGACATATATTCCAGAAGATGTCATCTAATTGCCGTGGTAAAGTCTCAGATATAAACTAGTACTGTTATGAAACTACGACATAACCATCCCAGTTAAGTAATAAAGACTTGCACGAGGTGTTGTTGATATCCATGTACTTGGTTCGTATCCGTTCCCTACATTGGTCCAAATTTTATCGAATTGTATTATTCAATTCCCAACAATGTTTATGGTATTCATGATATTGTTTGCTTAACTCAGAAAGCAATTGTTTTACGGTTCTTTATCATTTCTACATAATCTGAATAAACAAAGTTATTATATACTAAGTAGTAAATACATGTAAATTGTATGTGTAATACGATCAATGGTAATTGTGTAGTATCAGCCATCCGTGAGGATATCGATATCAGTCATGGTTGCGAAGGTTTTATCACACCCTTAATCTGTTTGACGTCACGTCATCGACATCAGTCACCGTTGCAAAGGCTTTATCAAACCCCTAATCTGTATGACGTCACGTCACAAGAAAAAACATCTACTTGAGATATATAATAAAGTGTATATGATATGGCTATTTCAATATCACACACTGTATCAACCATCAGAGCTCTTGGGATTATATTGGTGTCTCTGGTTTTCAACATTTACGCATGAAAAGGATATATATGTTGAATACTCAAATTACCATAAATGTTATTTTCGCAAACGCTTGTTTCATCATGTCGCTGAAAAATAAAGGAGTATTTGAATAAAATATCTGTATCGAAACGCACTGCAGAAAGTGCTTAAAAAATGGCGCACCATCATATCTTACTAACAAGTTTCATTATGTTTCAGACAGAAATTCATACCCCTTGAGAAATGCTATTCAAGGAAACCTCATACTCCCTAAACCAAAAACAGAATTGTTCAAAATAATTTTTATGTATTCTGGACCATTCTTGTGGAATAATTTGCCAATACCGTTAAGAAATATATCAAATGTTAATTCTTTCAAATACAAAATAACAGATCATTTATTGAAATCAACCTAGCGGTATAAAAAGTATTGAAAACTGATTATGTCATCACGTTTATTTTTTCATAACATTTTATCAAATTGTATTGATCATTATTATCATTCTTGTCTTTTTATACTAATGTATGCAATGTATATGTTTGCATTTTGTTTGATTTATATGACGAGGGCCTCAGGGAAGATTAGCTATATAGCTCACTGTGTAACCCTCTTAAAATAAAGTATTGTTGTTGTTGTTGTTGTTATTAGGCCTTTCCACTTTTCTGTGGAAAGACCTATTGATTTTGTTCTAATTAGCATTTTTTTCGTCTTTCACCCAATTTTTTTCTTGAGGTTAATAGTGGTTTCGCAAGATGTCGCTTAGATTTTTTGCATATGGTATGCATATTTTTCGATATTTAAATTCTTTGATTAGTTATTCTTTTTATTAGATTAACAATTAGCTTTTTAACAGAAATAAAGTAGAAAATGCAAGGCATTCACAGTTTGCTTTGATGCAACGTCATCGACAACGTCTTGACAACACCTACTATTGTACGACGTCAAAGGTGCAATTATCGAGTTATTTTTACGTGAAATTATCAGTTTTTATTGCACTGAATGTAATAAATTGAATTAATTCCTGGTTCTTAACTTAAACGTCCATCGCTTTCAAAATAAACGCCAAAATATGTAATCTTTCCAAGTTCTCTGATTTAAAAGAAATTTTATATCCAGGTAGAATATGATTTCTTATGTAGTAAGTTATCCATCGGTTCCAATTTGTTTTAAGTAGAACATGATGATTTGGTTTCTGATGTCCAAAATCATACGTAGGCTCACATTTTCAAATTTCTGTTGGCTTAAATTTTCGTCGGCTCCCATTTTAAAAAGTATCTGTAAACCCCAATTTTCAAATTGATAGAAACAACGACTCCTTGTTTACTTATCCGATAATTGCGCTTACATTTGATCAATTAACTTCACACGGGTACTTGTTTTTGTGTGCATACGATGCAAAAAAAAATTGGTCATTTCAAGGAAAGCAGCAGAGCTGATGAGTTGGGTTCTCAATAATTGAAACTACAAGTAATGCGTGTTGCAAGTTGAATGTGTAAAAAAATCTACATGACGTAATTGTAAAAGGAAACAAATTCAAAGTCATTCTAATTTCAAAATATTAGAAATGACTTGTGTTTTATTTACTTCCTTTCTAACTCAGATTATCAAAACAAAAGTTTGGGAAGATATCTATCATCATAAATAACGATAAAGTTGAAATCTGTTAAAATCTTAATAGATTGTCAATATAAAAGCACTTTAAAGCTCTTAAAATGATTACATAGCCCTTCAAGAGCACACCCCACCAAGTTCAAAAATACTTGAAAGATTAAGCTTTTAAATAGTTTACTTCAAAATACTGAAAAATAACAGAAAAATTATATAAAAGTATTGCTTGCCCATCTTTAATGAAAACTGTCACATTTCAGAAAACGCATCAATTTGCATCTATAAGGTGAAAATAACATTTCGATCAAGTGTAAGTTACGCAATTTTATGTTTCTTTCTTAGGTCGATCCGTCAAAATAACATGATCGCCGATATGACAGATTATTGGACGATATGTTTCCTTGACTAAGTTAAGAATTGTTTGAATATTGAACTTATTTTGCGCTATCTATCGCTTTTTATAATTTGTTTGACGCGCGAAGAAGAGCCCTGAATTTTTTTTTGTCATTACGCGACTAGAAAAACGTCGTGGATGACAAACATGGGCGGTTTAGAACCCATGCTCAAAGAGTGAGACGTCTTAAGGCGGTTTAAATGAGATACAATTTTCTTGTCGTTTATAAATCAGGAAAACAATCTGTCATTCAAAGTATGACTAAAGCATATGTATAAAAGATTGAACGGAATCGGAAGGCTTTAATTAATATCTATGATTAATATCATTATTAATCTAGGTAAAAGAAACATTGCAATCATATGTAACTGAAACAATTAACTCTATTAAGAAGACGGTAATTTTACTTATCTTGTAATTTGGAACTTAATCTTTCCCTCTATTCATTATAATTGAATGATCCTCCTGCTCCATTGTATGGGTTTTCATATCTCAGTTAAAACATTACGCTCGTGCATGTTCAAACTATACGGACTTCATCGGGAAGGGTTCCTTACACAAAAAGAACTCCAACTGAGTTATGAAGAAGAACAACTGAAAGCGACACTTTATGATTTGTATGGCCAAATTACGAATTGGATGACCGGTACGATATGTCTGTGTCTTAACTCACTATTGCATGTTTCCGCAGTCTTAAATCTTGTGATACCAATTGTGTAATCTGTAATTTTACCGATTGAGTCCTATTTCCGATCTTAGATCTTGTGATACCAGAACAGTTGTGTAATCTGTAATTTTACCGATGGTGTCCTATTTCCGATCTTAGATATTGTGATACCAGAACAATGATGTAATCTGTAATTTTACCGATGTTGTCCTATTTCCGATCTTAGATATTGTAATACCAGAACAGTTGTGTAATCTGTAATTTTACCGATTGTGTGCTATTTCCGATCTTAGATTTTGTGATACCAGAACAATGATGTAATCTGTAATTTTACCGATGGTGTCCTATTTCCGATCTTAGATTTTGTGATACCAGCACAATGATGTAATCTGTAATTTTACCGATGGTGTCCTATTTCCGATCTTAGATCTTGTGCAACCAGAACAATGATGTAATCTGTAATTTTACCGATGGTGTCCTATTTCCGATCTTAGATCTTGTGAAACCAGAACAATGATGTAATCTGTAATTTTACCGATGGTGTCCTATTTCCGATCTAAGATATTGTGATACCAGAACAATGATGTAATCTGTAATTTTACCGATGGTGTCCTATTTCCGATCTTAGATTTTGTGATACCAGAACAATGATGTAATCTGTAATTTTACCGATGGTGTCCTATTTCTGATCTTAGATATTGTGATACCAGAACAGTTGTGTAATCTGTAATTTTACCGATTGTCTGCTATTTCCGATCTTAGACCTTGTTGTACAAGAACAGTTGTGTAATCTGTAATTTTACCGATTGAGTGCTATTTCCGATCTTAGACCTTGTTGTACAAGAACAGTTGTGTAATCTGTAATTTTACCGATTGTGTGCTATTTCCGATCTTAGACCTTGTTGTACAAGAACAGTTGTGTAATCTGTAATTTTACCGATTGTGTGCTATTTCCGATCTTAGACCTTGTTGTACAAGAACAGTTGTGTAATCTGTAATTTTACCGATTGTGTGCTATTTCCGATCTTAGACCTTGTTGTACAAGAACAGTTGTGTAATCTGTAATTTTACCGATGGTGTCCTATTTCCGATCTTAGATATTGTGAAACCAGAACAGTTGTGTAATCTGTAATTTTACCGATGGTGTCCTATTTCCGATCATAGATTTTGTGATACCAGAACAATGATGTAATCTGTAATTTTACCGATGGTGTCCTATTTCCGATCTTAGATTTTGTGATACCAGAACAATGATGTAATCTGTAATTTTACCGATGGTGTCCTATTTCCGATCTTAGATCTTGTAAAACCAGAACAATGATGTAATCTGTAATTTTACCGATGGTGTCCTATTTCCGATCTTAGATATTGTGATACCAGAACAATGATGTAATCTGTAATTTTACCGATTGTGTGCTATTTCCGATCTTAGACCTTGTTGTACAAGAACAGTTGTGTAATCTATAATTTTATCGATGGTGTCCTATTTCCGATCTTAGATTTTGTGATACCAGAACAATGATGTAATCTGTAATTTAACCGATGGTGTCCTATTTCCCATCTTAGATATTGTGATACCAGAACAGTTGTGTAATCTGTAATTTTACCGATGCTGTCCTATTTCCGATCTTAGATCTTCTGAAACCAGAACAGTTGTGTAATTTGTAATTTTACCGATGGTGTCCTATTTCCGATCTTAGATATTGTGATACCAGAACAATGATGTAATCTGTAATCTTACCGATGGTGTCCTATTTCCGATCTTAGATATTGTGAAACCAGAACAATGATGTAATCTGTAATTTTACCGGTGGTGTCCTATTTCCCATCTTAGATATTGTGAAACCAGAACAGTTGTGTAATCTGTAATTTTACCGATGGTGTCCTATTTCCGATCTTAGATTTTGTGAAACCAGAACAATGATGTAATCTGTAATTTTACCGATTGTGTGCTATTTCCGATCTTAGACCTTGTTGTACAAGAAAAGTTGTGTAATCTGTAATTTTACCGATTGTGTGCTATTTCCGATCTTAGACCTTGTTGTACAAGAACAGTTGTGTAATCTGTAATTTTACCGATTGTGTTCTTTTTCCGATCTTAGAACTTGTGCAACCAGAACAGTTGTGTAATCTGTAATTTTACCGATGGTGTCCTATTTCAAATCTTAGATCTTGTGATACCAGAACAGTTGTGTAACCTGTAATTTTACCGATGGTGTCCTATTTCCGATCTTAGATTTTGTGATACCAGAACAATGATGTAATCTGTAATTTTACCGATGGTGTCCTATTTCCGATCTTAGACCTTGTTGTACAAGAACAGTTGTGTAATCTGTAATTTTACCGATTGTGTGCCATTTCTGATCTTAGACCTTGTTGTACAAGAACAGTTGTGTAATCTGTAATTTTACCGATTGTGTGCTATTTCCGATCTTAGACCTTGTTGTACAAGAACAGTTGTGTAATCTGTAATTTTACCGATTGTGTGCTATTTCCGATCTTAGACCTTGTTGTACAAGAACAGTTGTGTAATCTGTAATTTTACCGATGGTGTCCTATTTCCGATCATAGATTTTGTGATACCAGAACAATGATGTAATCTGTAATTTTACCGATGGTGTCCTATTTCCGATCTTAGATTTTGTGATACCAGAACAATGATGTAATCTGTAATTTTACCGATGGTGTCCTATTTCCGATCTTAGATCTTGTGAAACCAGAACAATGATGTAATCTGTAATTTTACCGATGGTGTCCTATTTCCGATCTTAGATATTGTGATACCAGAACAATGATGTAATCTGTAATTTTACCGATGGTGTCCTATTTCCGATCTTAGAAATTGTGAAACCAGAACAGTTGTGTAATCTGTAATTTTACCGATGGTGTCCTATTTCCGATCTTAGATCTTCTGAAACCAGAACAATTGTGTAATTTGTAATTTTACCGATGGTGTCCTATTTCCGATCTTAGATATTGTGATACCAGAACAATGATGTAATCTGTAATTTTACCGATGGTGTCCTATTTCCGATCTTAGATATTGTGAAACCAGAACAATGATGTAATCTGTAATTTTATTGGTGGTGTCCTATTTTCCATCTTAGATATGGTGAAACCAGAACAGTTGTGTAATCTGTAATTTTACCGATGGTGTCCTATTTCCGATCTTAGATTTTGTGATACCAGAACAATGATGTAATCTGTAATTTTACCGATGGTGTCCTATTTCCGATCTTACATATTGTGCAACCAGAACAGTTGTGTAATTTGTAATTTTACCGATGGTGTCCTATTTCCATTCTTAGATTTTGTGATACCAGAACAATGATGTAATCTGTAATTTTATCGATGGTGTCCTATTTCCGATCTTAGATTTTGTGATACCAGAACAATGATGTAATCTGTAATTTTACCGATGGTGTCCTATTTCCGATCTTAGATATTGTAGTACCAGAACAGTTGTGTAATCTGTAATTTTACCGATTGTGTGCTATTTCCGATCTTTGACCTTGTTATACAAGAACAGTTGTGTAATTTGTAATTTTACCGATTGTGTGCTATTTCCGATCTTAGACCTTGTTGTACAAGAACAGTTGTGTAATCTGTAATTTTACCTATTGTGTTCTATTTCCGATCTTAGAACTTGTGCAACCAGAACAGTTGTGTAATCTGTAATTTTACCGATGGTGTCCTATTTCAAATCTTAGATATTGTAGTACCAGAACAGTTGTGTAATCTGTAATTTTACCGATTGTGTGCTATTTCCGATCTTTGACCTTGTTATACAAGAACAGTTGTGTAATTTGTAATTTTACCGATTGTGTGCTATTTCCGATCTTAGACCTTGTTGTACAAGAACAGTTGTGTAATCTGTAATTTTACCGATGGTGTCCTATTTCCGATCTTAGATATTGTGAAACCAGAACAGTTGTGTAATCTGTAATTTTACCGATGGTGTCCTATTTCCGATCATAGATTTTGTGATACCAGAACAATGATGTAATCTGTAATTTTACCGATGGTGTCCTATTTCCGATCTTAGATTTTGTGATACCAGAACAATGATGTAATCTGTAATTTTACCGATGGTGTCCTATTTCCGATCTTAGATCTTGTAAAACCAGAACAATGATGTAATCTGTAATTTTACCGATGGTGTCCTATTTCCGATCTTAGATATTGTGATACCAGAACAATGATGTAATCTGTAATTTTACCGATTGTGTGCTATTTCCGATCTTAGACCTTGTTGTACAAGAACAGTTGTGTAATCTATAATTTTATCGATGGTGTCCTATTTCCGATCTTAGATTTTGTGATACCAGAACAATGATGTAATCTGTAATTTAACCGATGGTGTCCTATTTCCCATCTTAGATATTGTGATACCAGAACAGTTGTGTAATCTGTAATTTTACCGATGCTGTCCTATTTCCGATCTTAGATCTTCTGAAACCAGAACAGTTGTGTAATTTGTAATTTTACCGATGGTGTCCTATTTCCGATCTTAGATATTGTGATACCAGAACAATGATGTAATCTGTAATCTTACCGATGGTGTCCTATTTCCGATCTTAGATATTGTGAAACCAGAACAGTTGTGTAATCTGTAATTTTACCGATGGTGTCCTATTTCCGATCTTAGATTTTGTGAAACCAGGACAATGATGTAATCTGTAATTTTACCGATTGTGTGCTATTTCCGATCTTAGACCTTGTTGTACAAGAAAAGTTGTGTAATCTGTAATTTTACCGATTGTGTGCTATTTCCGATCTTAGACCTTGTTGTACAAGAACAGTTGTGTAATCTGTAATTTTACCGATTGTGTTCTTTTTCCGATCTTAGAACTTGTGCAACCAGAACAGTTGTGTAATCTGTAATTTTACCGATGGTGTCCTATTTCAAATCTTAGATCTTGTGATACCAGAACAGTTGTGTAACCTGTAATTTTACCGATGGTGTCCTATTTCCGATCTTAGATTTTGTGATACCAGAACAATGATGTAATCTGTAATTTTACCGATGGTGTCCTATTTCCGATCTTAGACCTTGTTGTACAAGAACAGTTGTGTAATCTGTAATTTTACCGATTGTGTGCCATTTCTGATCTTAGACCTTGTTGTACAAGAACAGTTGTGTAATCTGTAATTTTACCGATTGTGTGCTATTTCCGATCTTAGACCTTGTTGTACAAGAACAGTTGTGTAATCTGTAATTTTACCGATTGTGTGCTATTTCCGATCTTAGACCTTGTTGTACAAGAACAGTTGTGTAATCTGTAATTTTACCGATGGTGTCCTATTTCCGATCATAGATTTTGTGATACCAGAACAATGATGTAATCTGTAATTTTACCGATGGTGTCCTATTTCCGATCTTAGATTTTGTGATACCAGAACAATGATGTAATCTGTAATTTTACCGATGGTGTCCTATTTCCGATCTTAGATCTTGTGAAACCAGAACAATGATGTAATCTGTAATTTTACCGATGGTGTCCTATTTCCGATCTTAGATATTGTGATACCAGAACAATGATGTAATCTGTAATTTTACCGATGGTGTCCTATTTCCGATCTTAGAAATTGTGAAACCAGAACAGTTGTGTAATCTGTAATTTTACCGATGGTGTCCTATTTCCGATCTTAGATCTTCTGAAACCAGAACAATTGTGTAATTTGTAATTTTACCGATGGTGTCCTATTTCCGATCTTAGATATTGTGATACCAGAACAATGATGTAATCTGTAATTTTACCGATGGTGTCCTATTTCCGATCTTAGATATTGTGAAACCAGAACAATGATGTAATCTGTAATTTTATTGGTGGTGTCCTATTTTCCATCTTAGATATGGTGAAACCAGAACAGTTGTGTAATCTGTAATTTTACCGATGGTGTCCTATTTCCGATCTTAGATTTTGTGATACCAGAACAATGATGTAATCTGTAATTTTACCGATGGTGTCCTATTTCCGATCTTACATATTGTGCAACCAGAACAGTTGTGTAATTTGTAATTTTACCGATGGTGTCCTATTTCCATTCTTAGATTTTGTGATACCAGAACAATGATGTAATCTGTAATTTTATCGATGGTGTCCTATTTCCGATCTTAGATTTTGTGATACCAGAACAATGATGTAATCTGTAATTTTACCGATGGTGTCCTATTTCCGATCTTAGATATTGTAGTACCAGAACAGTTGTGTAATCTGTAATTTTACCGATTGTGTGCTATTTCCGATCTTTGACCTTGTTATACAAGAACAGTTGTGTAATTTGTAATTTTACCGATTGTGTGCTATTTCCGATCTTAGACCTTGTTGTACAAGAACAGTTGTGTAATCTGTAATTTTACCTATTGTGTTCTATTTCCGATCTTAGAACTTGTGCAACCAGAACAGTTGTGTAATCTGTAATTTTACCGATGGTGTCCTATTTCAAATCTTAGATCTTGTGATACTAGAACAGTTGTGTAATCTGTAATTTTACCGAAGGTGTCCTATTTCCGATTTTAGATTTTGTGATACCAGAACAATGATGTAATCTGTAATTTTACCGATGGTGTCCTATTTCCGATCTTAGACCTTGTTGTACAAGAACAGTTGTGTAATCTGTAATTTTACCGATTGTGTGCTATTTCCGATCTAAGACCTTGTTGTACAAGAACAGTTGTGTAATCTGTAATTTTACCGTTTGTTTGCTATTTCCGATCTTAGACCTTGTTGTACAAGAACCGTTGTGTAATCTGTAATTTTACCGATTGTGTTCTATTTCCGATCTTAGAACTCGTGCAACCAGAACAGTTGTGTAATCTGTAATTTTACCGATTGAATCCTATTTCCGATCTTAGATCTTGTGATACCAGAACAGCTGTGTAATCTGTAATTTTGACGATTGTGTCTCATTTCCAATCTTAGATCTTGTGATACCAGAACAGTTGTGTAATCTGTAATTTTATCGATTGTGTCCTATTTCCGATCTTAGATTATGTGATACCAGAACAGTTGTGTAATCTGTAATTTGAACGATTGTGTCTCATTTCCAATCTTAGATCTTATAATACCAGAACAGTTGTGTAATCTGTAATTTTAACGATTGTGTCTCATTTCCAATCTTAGATCTTGTGATACCAGAACAGTTGTGTAATCTGTAATTTTAACGATTGTGTCCTATTTCTGATCTTAGATCATGTGATACCAGAACATTTGTGTAATCTGTAATTTTAACGATTGTGTCCTATTTCCGATCTTAGATCATGTGATACCAGAACAGTTGTGTAATATGTAATTTTAACGATTGTGTCATTTTTCCGATCATAGATCTTATGATACCAGAACAGTTGTGTAATCTGTAATTTTACCGATTGTGTTCTATTTCCGATATGAGATCATGTGATACCAGAACAGTTGTGTAATCTGTAATTTTACCGATTGTGTCCTATTTCCGATCTTAGGTCATGTGATACCAGAACAGTTGTGTAATCTGTAATTTTAACGATTGTGTCCATTTTCCGATCTTAGATCTTGTGATACCAGAACAGTTGTTTAATATGTAATTTTAACGATTGTGTCTCATTTCCAATCTTAGATCTTGTGATACCAGAACAGTTGTGTAATCTGTTATTTTAACGATTGTGTCCTTTTTCCGATCTTTGATCTTGTGCAACCAGAGAAGTTGTGTAATCTGTAATTTTACCGATTGTATCATTTTACCGATCTTAGATCTTATGATACCAGAACAGTTGTGTTATCTGTAATTTTAGCGATTGTGTCTCATTTCAAATCTTAGATCTTGTGATACCAGAACAGTTGTATATTTGTAATTTTATCGATTGTGTCCCATTTCCAATCTTAGATCTTGTGAAACCAGAACAGTTGTGTAATCTGTAATTTTACCGATTGTGTCCTATTTCCAATCTTAGATCTTGTGATACCAGAACAGTTGTGTAATCAATAATTTTACCGATTGTGTCCCATTTCCAATCTTAGATCTTGTGATACCAGAACAGTTGTGTAATTTGTAATTTTACCGATGGTGTCCTATTTCCGGTCTTAGATTTTGTAATATCAAAACAATGATGTAATCTGTAATTTTACCGATGGTGTCCTATTTCCGATCTTAGATTTTGTGATACCAGAACAATGATGTAATTTGAATTTTACCGATGGTGTCCTATTTCCGATCTTAGATATTGTAATACCAGAACAGTTGTGTAATCTGCAAATTTACCGATTGTGTGCTATTTCCGATCTTAGACCTTGTTGTACAAGAAAAGTTGTGTAATCTGTAATTTTACCGATTGTGTGCTATTTCCGATCTTAGACCTTGTTGTACAAGAACAGTTGTGTAATCTGTAATTTTACCGATTGTGTTCTATTTCCGATCTTAGAACTTGTGCAACCAGAACAGTTGTGTAATCTGTAATTTTACCGATGGTGTCCTATTTTAAATCTTAGATCTTGTGATACCAGAACAGTTGTGTAACCTGTAATTTTACCAATTGTGTGCTATTTCCGATCTTAGACCTTGTTGTACAAGAACCGTTGTGTAATCTGTAATTTTACCGATTGTGTTCTATTTCCGGTCTTAGAACTTGTGCAACCAAAACAGTTGCGTAATCTGTAATTTTACCGATTGTGTCCTATTTCCGATCTTAGATCTTGTGATACCAGAACAGTTGTGTAATCTGTAATTTTAACGATTGTGTCTCATTTCCAATCTTAGATCTTGTGATACCAGAACAGTTGTGTAATCTGTAATTTTAACGATTGTGTCCTATTTCCGATCTTAGATCATGTCATACCAGAACAGTTGTGTAATCTGTAATTTTAACGACTGTGACTCATTTCCAATCTTAGATCTTGTAATACCAGAACAGTTGTGTAATCTGTAATTTTAACGATTGTGTCTCATTTCCGATCTTAGATCTTGTGATACCAGAACAGTTGTGTAATCTGTAATTTTAACGATTGTGTCCTATTTCCGATCTTAGATCATGTGATACCAGAACAGTTGTGTATTCTGTAATTTTAACGATTGTGTCCTATTTCCGATCTTAGATCATGTGATACCAGAACAGTTGTGTAATATGTTATTTTAACGATTGTGTCATTTTTCCGATCATAGAACTTATGATACCAGAACAGTTGTGTAATCTGTAATTTTACCGATTGTGTTCTATTTCCGATATGAGATCATGTGATACCAGAACAGTTGTGTAATCTGTAATTTTACCGATTGTGTCCTATTTCCGATCTAAGGTCATGTGATACCAGAACAGTTGTTTAATATGTAATTTTAACGATTGTGTCTCATTTCCAATCTTAGATCTTGTGATACAAGAACAGTTGTGTAATCTGTTATTTTAACGATTGTGTCCTTTTTCCGATCTTAGATCTTTTGCAACCAGAGAAGTTGTGTAATCTGTAATTTTACCGATTGTATCATTTTACCGATCTTAGATCTTGTGATACCAGAACAGTTGTGTTATCTGTAATTTTACCGATTGTGTCTCATTTCCAATCTTAGATCTTGTGATACCAGAACAGTTGTATATTTGTAATTTTACCGATTGTGTCCCATTTCCAATCTTAGATCTTGTGAAACCAGAACAGTTGTGTAATCTGAAATTTTACCGATTGTGTCCCATTTCCAATCTTAGATCTTGTGATACCAGAACAGTTGTGTAATCTATAATTTTAACGATTGTGTCCCATTTCCAATCTTAGATCTTGTGATACCAGAACAGTTGTGTAATCTGTAATTTTAACGATTGTGTCCCATTTCCAATCTTAGATCTTGTGATACCAGAACAGTGTGTAATCTGTAATTTTAACGATTGTGTCCTTTTTCCGATCTTAGATCATGTGATACCAGAACAGTTGTGTAATCTGTAATTTTACCGATTGTTTCCTATTTTCGATTGTGAAATTTTGATTGAATGTGTATTTGCATGGCTGCTGAAGCATGCATAGTAGGAGACGCTAACCCTAGGCCTATCGACGAACCCGGTATCGCTCCTGTTCTTTTTCATGCGATTCCCTTAGTCTTTTATTGTAACTTTGGATTGTCTTATCAATCGATATATAAGATTTGAACATCGGTAAATAAGCTCATCATAGATATCATGCTTAAATTTTGTACGCCAGAGGCGCATTTCGTCTACAAAGGACTCATCAGTGACTCTCGAATTAAAAACGTTAATGTCAAATAAAACACAAAGTTGTTCTAAAAGCATCGAGAACCCAACATTCTGAAAGGTAAGCTAGTGTTGCCTATACATAGCATCGTTTGTCATTGGTGTAATAAGAATTATTTGTTTAATTGTATAGCAACAACATTTTTCACGTGGAACGTAACAAAAAGTAAGCGTGCAATAATATATCATATTACACTAGTTCGGATAAACGTATAAATTAGTGACGCCCACAGTGACAAACATATCTTTCAAACAGATGTTTAAGTTTTGCTATACAATATAGCGGTTATTGCTTGTATATTGGTAAATATTATCCTGCTAAGAAATATTCATTGTACTCGCAAGCTTCTTTTGTATTATTAACATCTTGGGTACATATCTTGATTAACCACAATGTGAGAAGTCAAAGTTTTAACATTTTTGAAGAACCACTTTCTTCTGAAGCATGTTTAATTAGTTGATTTTAAATATGGAAAGACATGATTGATAGATACTTTTTGAGAAATCTAGTTTAATCCACACATTGTCATTAGATTTCAATTCTAAAGCAACCGCAGCAGCTCCTGGTGCCCAGTGTCCTTTTGTATAACCAACAGCGTATTGCCAATGTATGGCGGCAGAATTTCTCATAATCTCAATTCTTGGATGATCGTCATAAGACATTATTGTTACTATAATGTAATAATATCCAGGAACTTGACAGGTAAATTTACCTGTAGATTTAAATGATGATAGGTCAGATACGCCCAAGGATGTTTTAATGTCAGGAAATTTAAGTGATCTAGTAGGAGCTTTACCACTTTCAACACTACACCCAGTTACCACAACTAAAAATAGAACAAAATCGAAATTAGTACTATCAGATAATAATCTTAATTCACAACTTAATGTTTCAGCTGAACTTTATATTCATTATTGCAGAATGATTGACTGTTCTCTTTTCAAAAGTTTAACAGTAGACAAATCACAGCTAAAAATGATAAATTGTTGTATGCTCTCTATCACTACAAACCAGTAAAAGTCTGAAATGGCCTATATTTGTACTCGACTGTACTGATTTTTACTCGACCAGTCTGAATTGGTCTGAAATTTACTTGATAATACTCGACTGTACTCTGAACCATACTTAACAGTCTGAACTTGTCCTCGACCAGTACTTAACCGTTTTATTTTTGTCTGAACCATGCTCGACCTAGTCTGAACCATACTCGACCTAGTCTGAACCATTTTCGACCTAGTCTGAATCATACTCGACCAAGTCTTAACCAACCTAGACCTAATTTTTGTATCTATCTATTGTATTTCATCAATTTAGGAACTGTTTGTAACAGCTATTTCCCCTGGCTAGAAATTTGAACAACAATTTGAAATTTAAAATGTATTCAATATGGCATTGAAACCAAAATTTCACAATAAACATAATATAAATTCAACACCATATTTATCAACACTTACATATATATATCACCTTTAAAATAAAAATAAAACAAGCTGATCAAGTAATCTCAAAACTGAATTGTGACTAATATTGGCAATGTTATTCAAATTTTTTTGAATGTTTCAGATATAATTTATGGTTACTGGACAATTTTCACCATTTACTTAAGCCTTGTATAGATTTATGATGACAGTTGAGTTTAGTTAATAATGCAGTGAACATTTTTTTATTAAAATATATTTAGAATAGTATATAAAGCAACTTAATAAATTTTAAAAATCACACCTTTGTTTTGTAAAACCAAGAATTTAATATAATCATGATAGAACTTCCATAGCAATTCTTGATAACCATTTAAAAAAGGAAATGTGTTCCAAAGTTGCAGAAAAAATTTATTTCAATTAAATTTAAATAGCGTTTGTTAAAATTAAAGACATGGCATACAAGAAGCACTTTAATAAGGTTTAATTACCTCAGTACATGTGTGTTTTACAGGTAAAAAGAAAGCCCTATTTTTCTTAAACTCATGTATTACTTATCTAGTGAATTCAAAAGGCCTTGCGATTTAAGTTTTACAGGATGTTGTAATTTTTAATGAATGACCAGGTGTGATCTTTTTAATGAGTTTGCCCCAAGCAGGAGGTATTACTTTATACTTTACCACTAATCAGAAGAAAAATTTATCTATTTCTTTAATTTTTTTATCCCTTTTTGATATATATTTTAAATAATATATCCCAAATTATAATAAGAATAGATATATTTCTAATATAAGGTTAAACCATTTCAGTGATTTTTTGGCTGTTGTTACCTCATTAAAAAGATAATTATATAACTATTGTATGTAACCATGAAACCTATATAGTTTTTCTTTAGGAATTTAGGAAAATTAAGTTTAAAAAAAAAAAAACACATGCCAAACAAGAAGCACCTTAATAAGGTTTTATTACCCTCAGTAAAGGTGTGGTTTTTAGTTAAAAGAAAATCTTTTTTTTTTAACAAAACTCTATAAGTTTAAAATAATATAATTAAATTATTATATAAGATAATTTAATTTAACTATCTCTATTTGATAAATCTGAGAATCATGTAAGGATGTAAAAATATGTGTTTATATATATCTTTATTTTTTTGTGGCTGTTGTCATGTCAGAAAAAAAGAAATTAATTTTAACAGCTAAAATTAAAAAAAAAGTATAGGTTTTTTGATCAAGTATGGTTCAGACTGGTCGAGTATTGTTCAGACCTTTGGTCGAGTATGGTTAAGACTGAAAAAATTGGTCGAGTACAGGTCGAGAATGGGTTAAGACTGTTTCAGACTGGTCGAGTAATAGTTCAGACTATTTTCAATGGCAAAGATAAGGGTCAAGTACAAATCAGTACTGTCGAGTATGGTTAAGTTTAGGGTCGAGTAATGTCGAGTAAAATTCAGACCAATTCAGACTGGTCGAGTAAAAATCAGTACAGTCGAGTACAGATATAGGCCATTTCAGACTTTTACTGGTTTGTAGTGTATGCAACAAATATTTTAACAAAACGTTAAGCATATTTTATTTATTGCTTCGCAGCACGGCTCGAAGCCATTAGTTTCAGTCGATATACAAGCAATCTTGAAATTTTTACTAAACAACAGTGAATTCTGATTGGTTGCTTTTCGGTGTGGCTAAGGTTTCTATTGGCTTGAATGAGTTATAAACTTTGAAACACGTCAGAAAGAGGTGAAAGAGACAATTTTATATAGATAGTCGTACAGTATTGGTACAGGTATTCTGGACCCGATCAATAAATATGTTGCAATAGGACATGTAGGATATTATATAATAATATATTTTGGATAAAGCATGATAAAAACTACAATTTGACAAATTATCAAAATATTCAATGGATTTTAACATATGGGGTGAAAATGAACCTACCAACCTACCACAAAATGTTTCGACACCCATAAATAATCAACATTTCCAGGGGATTCAACCAAGAACACTCGCTGCACTTAGTGGTTTTGTTTCAGGTATTCAGACCATTCGTCATGAAAACATGAACTTTACTTTTGCCTCGCCTCCATCCTACATGCAGTTACCTCAACCTCGACCTCAACCCCAATTCCACAATCAGTTACAACCTCAGCAAATATATGAACAGCAACATAATGTACAGACAAGTAACAATCCTGTTATAAATCCTATGACAATAAATAGGATCATGAACACAATTCATGAAATAAACATTGAATTAGAAAAATTGAACCCACTAGTCAGATGAATTGAATAATAGAATGGGTTATTGTTGGGATGTGTGTACATTTCACCTGAAAACTCCAAATATGCATCAACAGAAGCTTTTACTGAAATTGCAGATAAACTTCTTCATTTACAAGATAACAGTTATAATATTGCATTTTTAGGAGAATTTAATGCAAAAACAAGATAATTAGATGACTTTGTTGTACTTGATGACTCTCTTTTGAAGTTTTGGATGATTTTGATGATAATGAATTGCTAGTATATTAGTATGATTATTAGAATATCTCTCTATCAAAATTTTCGGAAGATACATCTCAAGTTAATAATTATGGATATTGCTAGATTTTTGTAAAAAAACTAAATATTTATATCGAAAATAGCAGATTGAATGGAAATGATAAATCTGTTGGTAAGAAGACATGTAAAGTTGTATCACTTGTATATTATTTCTTTTTATCCTCAAATGGTTTGTTTTCAAATGTAAAATCTTATGATGCTTTAGATTACAATCCCCTATATTCAGATGTACATTGTGGGCTAAATGTACAATGTATATTTGCACTCCAATGTAAAGAAAAATACTACAAAACAAAATGTAGGTAAATGTAGTTAATCCAATTATATTCAATGGAATGCTGCCAAACAAGACGAGTTTGTCGAAGCAACTTTTAGTAGCCAATTGTCATTCTGTGAAATTGATACTATTCTTAACGAAAAAAGTGAAACATGTCATGAGAAAGCAGTGAACAAAATTGGTAAGATCTTTAGAAACACGGCAAAATCAATTTTTGGTTGTAAAAACTCGACTCGGAAAAAAGTGAAACCAGACAATATTTGTCAAGAAAAACGAAAGCTGTTTAATATTAACCGTAAAAAATATAATCTGCAAAAGTCGTATGTAAACAAACAGATACTCGAGAGATCGTGTCGAGAATATAAGAAATAAATGATAAATGTTATAATGAACATTTGAAGAATTTTGAGACGCAACTTCGAAATGCCTCTAAAACCGATACAAAAAGTTTTGGGGTATATTGAAGTCATTCTCAAAGTTTGAAACTTCTGAAAAAAATAATATTACACTTGATCACCTATATGAATATTTTTAAAGACTTAAATAACAATGATGAAGAAGCCAGTGTGGACGATTTTTCATAAATTTATTCTCAAATGATATTGACCTTCTTAATTCTGAAATAACAGAGGATGAAATCATTAACTAAAAGCGATTAAAAATTTGAAAAATTCAAAAGCACCTACCATAGACGTCCGTGTACATTTACGCCAAACATTTGTTATTTTAATCTGAAAAATAGATTTTGCAAATAGCTCTGCAACTTACAAAGTTATTTGTTTTGAAAAAAAGTAATAAAAATCTTTTGAAGTCATTTTTGAAAAATATTTTCTTAATGAGATTTGAAATTTGTAATTTCATAAAATTACATTCTTTTGATTTCACGAGAATATTTAAAAAATGAGAATATGTTTATCGTCCCTGTACATTTACGCAAAACATTTTTCATTTTAATCTGAAAAATAGATTTTTCAAAAAGCTCTGCAACTTTTAACAATGTTTAAAGTTATTTGTTTTGAAAAAAAGTTTAAAAAAATCTTTTGAAGTCATTTTTGAAAAATTATTTTCTTAATGAGATTTGAAATTTGTAATTTCATAAAATTACATTCTTTTGACTTCACGAGAATATTGAAAAAGTGAGAATATGTTTATGCTAAATGATTTAAATTATCAATAGTTTAAATACATTAAAACATTTGCATTTGCTTGTTTTAGAAAAAAAAACACATTTCAATCTCATTCTAAAAGCAAATATTGAAATTGCTGACCTTAAGAATTTTTCAATTTGACTTTAAATATTGAAAAATGAAAGATGCTCCAACGTGAAGCATTTTTCAATTTGACTCAAAATATTGAAAATTGAAAAATGCTCCAATGTGGAGCATTTTTCATTTTGACATTATAAATTGGAAAATGAAAAATGCTCCAAGATAGAGAATTTTTCATTTTTCTTTGCAATATTCAAATTTGAAAAATGCTCCCATCTGCATCATTTTTTAATGTAGAACGAAATGAAATTTGTTTCAATATAGGTGTTTTAAATTTTCAAACACTATTTTCTAAATGTTTCACTGTTTCTTTTTTTTTTCTTGTTTGAAGCAAAATATCTTTTTAGTGATGTATACGTGTGCACTGTGTGTGGTATCAACTAATTCCGAACATGAGTAGTTTACCCGCACAACACACGACTGTATATCTACATGTAAATGGAACATGCCAAATATCAGTATATATAAATGATTAAATTGAGAATGGAAATGGGGAATGTGTAAAAGAGACAACAACCCGACCAAAGAGCAGAAAACAGCACAAGGCCACCAATGGGTCTTCAACACAGCAAGAAAATCCCGCACCCGGAGGCGGGCTTCATCCCCTTAACAAAAATGTGTACTAGTTCAGTAAAAATGGACGTCACACTAAACTCCGAAACATATGAATGAACTAAAATTAAAAAACAAACAAAGGCCAATGATACATAAATTAACAAAGGACTACTAGCAGTTACTGACATGCCAGCTCAAGACCTCAACTAAACTAAATAAAAGATAATGTCTTCATCATTTGAAAATCAAGCACAATCCCTCCCGTTAGGGGTTTAGTATCATACAATCATAAAATATATGAGAAGAACATAAACCCGTATCATGCCAACAACTTATTTTAGAATAAATGTGTTTATTTCCTTTGCAAAGACCCTATGAGTGAATCAATATTAATACCAAAATATGCCATCTCTAATGACCTGACAACAGAATCGTAACTATATCCCTTCTGAATAAGTCTGATTAAAGGTTTGGTTAGCTTTTGAGGTGAATGCCGACATTTTTGTGCTTTGTATAGAATATTACCATATACGATTGGATATGAAATACCTTAACGTATAAGATGTCGGCATGTTGATTTATATTTACGAATGATTTCCTTGCACCGATGATAATATTTAGTAAATTTTTTGACTAGCTTGTGACATCGAAAACCCTGGTGTAATAATTTTTCAGTAATACAGAGATTTTTTTCGTTGAAATAAAATACGTTTGTTGAAAATAGATCAGAGAAGTTCCGGAAAAATATACCAAAACATCGATTGATAAGCAGCAAAGATTAACGCTTTTGAAATTAAACTACTAAAACCCGACTGTCTTCGCCGACACCTTGTTCGTGTTGAATTCCTAACACAATCAGGCAGCTTCTTGTTTCCTTCGTATTTTCTTCGTGAGGCGAAAAATACCCGATGGCACCGATGATCACACGAAGTAGAGACGAAGATGACACGAATTGACAAGATGTCCCAACGATGACCCTACGAAAGGCAGCATGGACATACGAATTCAACACGAAAATGAACCATCGTAAGGTCTTTCGGAAATTTTTTGGCATGCCAATGATTTTGCCATCGCTCACTAAGTTACTGTCGGAGCCTGAAAAATTCAACCGGTTGTCATACCATGGCTTAAGATGCCCTCTCGAATGGCCCGATGTTTTTTACGATGAAACCCGAATTTGAATATTTTCTTTATCGTACGTGTGTTCATTTTGGGGACAGTGTGATGCATGCATTACCAATGGCAATAGGTGTATTCCGCGAAGTCACGCCTTTTTCAATACCAAAAAAGAAATATACAACACAACTTTCCACTGATTTCAGAAACCAAAACTGGAGGCTCTTTTACATTTCAGTTATCTCGTAAACATAATAGGGAAAGCGATTGTCAAATATCTGTAAAATGCAATCACAAATCATTCTTTTGGCACAGAATGTATTTTGTGGTTTTTAACCTACTTCTGTCTTTGGAAGGATCAATAAAAGGGCCATTGTCCAAAAAAACAAAACCAAATGTCCTCAGAGATTATGACAACAAGTTTTCTAGTAATACCACATGCACTGAACATCGCACTATCATTTTTTTATTATAAAAAACTTATAATTTTTGTAATTGTGTAAATAAGCTTATGAGAATATAATTTCATTCCGTCATCCTCAATTTTTACAAGGACGACCTGATGGCAATTTCTGAGTGTTCCTTTAAACACCCTTCACTGCTTATAAATACGCTGACGTTATCGAGTTCAGAATAACATTTTTATCGATTCATATATATTAATATTACCACGATTAAATCTCTCATGAAAATATCTTTTTATGAACATTAATTTGTAATATCAACTTGTTTTGTCGTGAGAAATAAATATCAGTAAATAAACCATGAATATCTGTGTACGCGGGTTAATCTTGATTTGACAAAGTTTTTATACTTTGAGTTGAAAACAGTCTAAAACTAGCTCAAAACCGAAAACAGTGTTTTACTTCCCGATAACAGTAATTGTATGTGGTCTTTTCAATTCAA
Organism: Mytilus californianus; assembly: GCF_021869535.1. Lineage (NCBI taxonomy): Eukaryota > Metazoa > Mollusca > Bivalvia > Mytilida > Mytilidae > Mytilus > Mytilus californianus. Next base: position 17,928,690 of record NW_026262626.1, read on the forward strand.
TTATAATAACAAAAGATAATATTATATGGCGATGCATGTCAGTTTTGCTTAATTTCAACTTTTGAATAATATCTAAGTACTCGCATTACTAGGTATGTTACATCATCGATCAATAATAATAATTTGAACAAAGAAATTGTTATATATGTACCTCTGTATTTATATTAAATCGTTATATGCCTATTTGTTTTTAGTTTCAAATCCAATTTTTGAAGAGTAATATTGCAGTACGACTGGTATAAATGATACTTATTTATATAAATATAAAGAGATGTGGTACAAAAAAATGTATGATTGCCAATAAGACAGCTATCCACCATAGTTCAAATGAAGTAAATGTAAGCAATTATAGGCAACCGTACGGCCTTGAATAATGAGAAAAAAACCATACCGTATAGTCGGCTATAAAAGGCCCCGACATGAAAAATCCGAATCAATTCAAACGAGAAAACTAACGGCATAATTTATAACAACACAAATTACGAAAATCACATATAACAGATATGAAACAACGGCACGTCTGAATTTCAGACTCCTGACTTTGGAAAGGCACATCAAGAATGTGGCGGGGTAAAACATGTTTGTGAGCGCTCAACCCTATGTGTTATCTTCATAACACCACGGAGACAATGTATAATCTGATCACATGATTGCACATTATTGGTATCGATTTATTAGCGTATGATATACACAATACATCGAGTCCAATACACAGCATGTTTATTTTATCATTTTAAAAAGAAGGAATGTTTGATAACTATAATAAATAAAATAATTTTAAATAAAAGTTTAAATTAAGGTCATTATGGTAGTAACATAACAAAAGATAACACATGGTTTACACAATCTTTTTTTTTTACTGTGGACTGTTTTCTTGTGAAAGAGCACATTAGGAATCAGGCTCAGTGTGTCGTCTAGTACAGAGTAAGGTTTAAATTATGGTCATATCACATTATCATGTTCTCGTCTTGGATATCAGTGTGTATCCCATGGCAAATATCTTCATGGAGACGCTTGCTCAAGTGTGCGCTTAAATAAATAATGATGATTGTTATGTACAAGACGTCATAGTTTATTACTTTGAATTTGAAATTCAATAGACAGTAAACAACAGAACATTCAGTATAATAAATTAATTAACACATATCTGAGAGGGTGTTAGAGCAGATTGTTACCCCTCGAAAAGACATTGTCAACCTTGGCTTCGCCTCAGTTGACAATGTTTTCTCGGGGTAACAATCTGCTCTATCACACTTTCAGCTATGTGTTATTCATATAGTGTTGTATGCTAGTGCAGTAAACATTTATCAGACATAATCAAGAATCGAAATATTAATATGTATCGGTACAAAATATAAGACTTGAATTGAAGAGTGTCCTAATATATATATATATAGCATATTCACGGGGCGCATTGCATTTGCGCCAATTTTTACAAAATCCAATCTTTCATTTACGCCACAAGGTTATATTTCATTTGCGCCAAAAAAAAAAACTACATTTACGCTATTTTACAGGTAACATATAACGGAAAAGTTTAAAATATTCATTGCTACATCGTGAATAAGATTTTTTTTAGAGTATTCCCCCGGGTTACTAAGTAAGTTCATACTCATTTCTAATATAAATGTGAGAGTACACACTTAGGTTTAAAACTGTATAGTGTTCACATGTTTTAGGTGTCAAGATGGACATCATTGTCAATTCTGAGATAAACAGGTCGTTAGTTTTCTCAATTGGATTGTTTCATATTTTTCACGTCCGGGCTGTTTATTGCCGACTATGCGGCGTGGGGTTTTCTCATTTTTGAAGGCCGCACGTTGCCTATAATTGCTTTCATCCACTTCATTTGAACTTTGTCTCATTGGCAGTCATACCACATCTCCTTATTTTTATACAGAGGAAATAAGTCTGTAATGTTTTATGACCACACATACAGGTTATCCAGTGTACATAAGTACATCCGAGTCGTTGCTTACAAGTATTGTGTTAGAACAAACATTTTGTTTTACTCCAGTGTATAGTGCTTTCTTTTAGGTTTTATGATCTCGTTAATTTATAACAGAACTGTGTTTTAACATTATTATTAAAAGTCTCTTATTTCAAACGTATCAGCGTACTGTGTTTTAACATTATTATTAAAAGTCTCTTATTTCAAACGTATCAGTGTATTGTGCTTTCATTATGGTTACGATGACTGATTTCGGAGTAATATATCTTATCATGCAATCAAAAACTGTGTTTTAAAGTTATTATTAAAATTTCCTTTTGAAGAAAACTATTTTTTATACTATTTATCTGTATTTACCTGTATTATTGGCGCAAATGAAATGTTTTTATTTTGGCGCAAATGAAATATGGTTAAAATTAATAACCTGTTAAATATGTTATTGATAATCACCCTTCGGCGTCCGTCTGTTGTACGCACGGGAAGGGTTTGCGTCTTTAATTGCTAAATGCAGCCTTGTATAGTTATCATTGACATTCTCCAATGTTCTGAATCCTTTTTTTTTTTAGTGCAAGTTTATATACATTTTATATATCAATATCACAGTCTCTAAGAAAATACTCCACGTATCATTTTACCGGTAAATTCAGGGGCAATTTTTAGAATTGGCAGACGTTTGACGTAAATTTAACGACATTTAAATATGACCAGAAAGACAAAAGAAAAAAAAACAATTAATTTTTAAAGATATGTTCCATCTGAAGGCGTCGAATATCGTTTTTTAAGATATAACTTGTATAACTTAATCATGAAGAGTAAGTACGCTAGGAGAGACAACTCTGTCACTTTCACATCTCAGTTTGGGATATGATATGGTAGTGAATAGCGATTTCTCGTTAAGTCTGATTTCATATTCAAGCATCCAATTTTTGGAAATAGATACACGAGCGGATTTTTCGGTTGGTTGTTCAAAAGGAGGGGCTTATCCCCCACCTTAAAAACGTTATAAATTTTAATTAGAGTATGTTATGCGCGATATGGCATGTATATTCGACGCATATCGTTTCATTTTTTATCTTTTCAAGTGTATATTGATTAACAGACCGTTCTCTAATTAGATATTAAGATAAGCTTACAACTGCATACACCGCAAGTTTTGTAAGGTGGGTTCTTTCGTCAAACATGTTGAGGGAATACAGATTTGAGTCAACAATAATCTGCTACTTTTATTTAACATTCATATATTCATTCGATTATTTCTATGTTTTTAAAACACGTACATTAGTTGTGACACTCTGGAGATGGTTTGATTAATAGGTTCATTGATATTTGCCTCATGTCCAGTGGCTAATATTTCATAAATATTCGGTAAACAAATTACAAAAATGTGATTCATGCAAAGTGGTATGACAACAATGAAGGGCGTGTAATGTGGAATTTTGTAGGAAAATATTGACATGTTGGATAGAAACACGAATCTAATCTTGTAAAATGTCAACTATGAATCCCTTAATGAGTGTTAAAGGGGTTCTTTAACTTGCAATCAGCGTGACACTTTTCATACATGAGGCATCGTTTTTACCCTTCCGATTTCGAACGGCCGTGACTATGCCATCCTAACTAAAACCAACGATTCTTCTAGGGGAAGCCTACCCCTAAACTAGATAATGAACTTTTTCTTAACAATGGGGAATATGTCTGGAACTCCTCCTACTTCCTTTCAACATTCGTAACTTTAACCAGTTTTTTATTCGAATTTGAGCCCTTTCCGTCCAGGTTTTTTACGATCTACCCAGAAGTTTATGGAAAGAACATTGAGTAGACCTCTTGCAACATGTTTTTCTATTGTAGATATTGAACAAACAGACGGACAGACAGAATAGTAAGACCGAAAACAACGTACATTTACCAATTGTAAGAATGTCTGAAGAAAATATATGCAAATGATAAGATCCGCGGGATGCATATCAGAAGGAAAAAAAACCGAACATACTGATGGTACGACATAGTAGCGGAATTTCCCATTTTACATAACTATGTTGAGATTGTTATGTATAATTTGTTTGTTTCTTGAAGAATTTACTGTAATCATTGTTACGAGAATTATACATAAAGGATAAAAGACAAAAATACTAGACAGCTGAACACACCACATAAACCGCCAACATCCGACCCTCCCGAAATTTTACGCGAAAAACTAACAGGCCTTGATACAAACAAACCCAAAACATATACAACGAACAACACATAGTAAAACAATCCTTTCTTGATAAGGCATAACACGTGTTAGGTTAAACAAGTTGTATGTGCGCTCAAACATTTCCCTTTACCTATCTAGACCGTATTTCGGCGTTGAACAAAAACACATAAAGCCTGCATATGTATTAAAGTGATCATGATAAGATGAAGACCATTATCTGGAACAAGGAGGTAAAAAAAAACAGACACATAACTTAAAAAGCAGGGATGCTACTAGTCCTAATAATTATGACGTCTTGACAGGCTGTTTTAATTTTTTTTTCTGTGACGCCTTCCGAGGAAGAAGGCGTCACAGAAAAAAAAATAAAAAGCCTTTCATGAAGGCGTCACAGAAAAAAAAAATAGCCTTTCAGGAAGGCATCACAGAAAAATAATAAAATAGCCTTTCAAGACGTCATAACTATTTGGACTAGGATGCTACTACATGAAGCTAACTCAGATAGCTACAGGCGTTGACTAGATAGGGAACTCAAAAAAGCAAAAATATGAGAAACAACACTTCAATAATTTTCTTACATTTATGATCAATTTGTACTGTAGTTTGAGTTGATGCACCATTATCTACTTATGTTTTCCTCTTGGAATGAAGATTGTCTTTTTTATCTTATTGTGCGTAATAAAAGTCTTGTGTTTTTTTACAATAAACAGCAACCAACGACACAACTATACAAATATATGTACAATGTAAGTATTAGATACACCTTTGAGGGCATGAGCCCGAATGGGTGTATCTAATTTACACCCAGATATTATTGTCTATGCAGGACGATAGTTTTCAAGAATATAGGAAAAGGGGGGGGGGGGGAGTCTTTCAACGATTTGATCATATGTTTCATTTACAACAACTTGGTGTAAATGAATGATAAGTTAGTGTTAATTTTTACAGATTTTTTATTACAGCACAGTCGTAAAAATGAACGGTGACCTTTAGTTGCTAACTTTTATATCACTTTTGTCTCTGGTGAAGAGACTTTTGTCTGAGTTTTGGGGGTTTCTCTTATTTTGTTAAATTAATACTGTTACAAAAAAGATCAGTCATGAGCGTAGGAATATTATACGTAAAAGACGTTCATGTCTTCTTCTTTAATTGTTAGTCTTTTAGCACCTTTGAACACAACGAAGCTTAATTATGTCGTTCATTTTTTGTACCGTCATAATATACGAAACCGGGAAACATTTCCGTACATTACAAGTGATGATTATTAAGGATGAATTTACTAATAACTATCAGTTTCTTATTTGTTATCTAAGAACCTTTTATCAATGATAATATATATATATATTGCATATTCTCTTAATTAGTACGAAATGTATCTAGAAAATTTTGCTAGTGCGTGGTGGTTTTTCCTTTCTTTTCGGGGTTAGGTTATAGATGTGTCAAAGAGTGTGTATAAGGGTTCACAAACACACACACACGCATATATATATATATATACACTTTTTCACTGTTTTGGTCTTTTGGAAAATGTTGTTTGTGCTGTATTTAGACCCCCTCTACCAAGAAATTTGTTTTGCATGCACACGTATAAAAATTGCGGTTTTTATCCAACGCAATCATAGGTTTGAACGTTGTTTTCAATTTAGACTTGTTTATATTTTTTCGTTTGGGCTTGTATTGTATTTGCCTTCGGGTTTATATAATCCTTCATCCTATTTCAACTCTTCAAAATTCAAGAGTCTATCCTAAATTGAGGTAAATTATATGGCCTTCCAAATACCGTTTCGATTCCTAACATCACTGAAGAGACATTAATTGTCGAAATCCGGATATGGTGTTCCAATTTTTGCACCTTATGTTTGCGGTATACCATCTTTTCCGCAAGTTTATTGTTTTCTGTTTGGTATTAAATTAATAATTAAGATCCATTTTGTTACATCTGGTGATCCGTTTATTTGGCAATCGCCATGGCAGTCAGCAGGGTTTAAGAACATCTGTTGTTCGACCTGCTAGTCAAATGCGTTTTGTTAAAATATAATTTTTCACTTTTTTGGTCTTTTGGAAAATGTTGTTTGTGCTGTATTTAGACCCCTCTACCAAGAAATTTGTTTTGCATGCACACGTATAAAAATTGCGGTTTTTTATCCAACGCAATCATAGGTTTGAACGTTGTTTTCAATTTAGACTTGTTTGTATTTTTTCGTTTGGGCTTGTATTATATTTGCCTTCGGGTTTGTATTATCCGTTCATCCTATTTCGACTGTTCAAAATTCAAGAGTCAATCCTAAATTGAGGTAAATTATATGGCCTTCCAAATACCGTTTCGATTCCTAACATCACTGAAGAGACACTGTTGAAATCCGGATATGGTGTACCAATTTTTGCACCTTATGTTTGCGGTATACCATCTTTTCCGCAAGTTTATTGTTTTCTGTTTGATATTAAATTAATATTTAAGATCCATTTTGTTACATCTGGTGATCATTTTATTTGGCAATCGCCAATGGCAGTCAGCAGGGTTTAAGAACATCTGTTGTTCGACCAGCTAATCAAATGCGATTTGTTAAAATATACTTTGTCACTTTTTTGGTCTTTTGGAAAATGTTGTTTGTGCTGTTTTTAGACCCCTTTACCAAGAAATTTGTTTTGCATGCACACGTATAAAAATTGCGGTTTTTATCCAACGCAATCATAGGTTTGAACGTTGTTTTCAATTAAGACTTGTTTATATATATATATTTATATATATAATGAATGAAAAAATAAGTTTATTAACCATTTTTCAATATCTTTGTCAAACGATTTCAAAAATTGAAAAATGCTCCAGACAGGAGCATTTTCATTTTTTATGAAAATTTTCAAAAAATCAAAATTCAACCATGATGGACTATTTTTTTATATTTATCGAGACATTTCAAATTGAAAAACTCCTTCACATTGGAGTATTCTTTTTATTGTTGAGTTGAAAAACTGAAATAGGTAATGTAATGTTTATCTTAGCATTTTCAAGTTTCAATATGTAAAAAAAAAAATAGAAAATGCTGTAACGGGGGGATTTTGTTTTTCTTTTTACATTCTTTGAATAGAAATTGAAAAAGCCGTATAAATGTGCATTGTTTGCATTTGTATGTAAAATAGAAAAAAAAAATTTCTGTAAAAGTTCAATTTCAATTTTCAATTTTTGTATCAATGTTAAGAAATGAAATTGATATACAAAAGAACCATTTGATTTCTTTTCAAATAATCTAGAAAGAAAGTAAATATAACTGTTCCAAATGCGATTTTTTTAATCTTCAAGTTAAAATTGAAATGAGAAAATTTGAGTATTTTTCAATAATTATTTTTTCCGAGATATAAGATCACTTTGAATTACTGAGTTATTTCTAATTTTCAATTTCGACAACAAAAATGAAATATCTTTGGCGTAAATATACACGGTCTCATAGATAATATTGTAAATGAATACATGAAAACAACTCTATACAAATTTTAACAATACTACATGTACCATAAATTTTTTAATCTAGTGGTAATAGTCCTGAATCATGGAAATTAGGAATTATTAAAGCTATTTATAAAAATAAAGTAGATCCAAAGGACCCCGCCAATTATCGGGCTATTTCTTTAGGGTCATGTCTAGGAAAAGTGTTTACTTCAATCTTAAACACAATATTAAATAGTTTTGCAGATGAAAGCTGGTCTTATATCTTGGACACAAGCAGGTTTTCGCACTGGATATTCTACGCAGGATAATATTTTCATTTTGTATTGCTTAGTTACACTATTTTTATTAAAGTAAAAAAAAATATTCTGCACATTTATAGATTTTAAAAAAGCATTTGATACAATTTGGAGGGCTGGGTTGTGGCAAAAATTGATAAAAAGTATCATTCAAGGGGAGATATTTTAAATATTTTTTTCTTTATATAGCAATATTAAATCTTATGTTAAAGATAGTGATAGATACTCTGATTTTTTTACATGCGATATTGATGTTAGACAAAGGGAGAATTTTTCTCCATTTCTATTCGCTATTTATTTAAACGATTTAGAAGAATATCTGTCTGAAAATTGTGAAATTGGACTTGACACTCTAAGGTCTTTAAATTTTGAGAATCTGGGTATATATTTGAAACTATTTTTATTACTATATGCAGACGATACTGTTTTATTTGCAGAATCACCACAGGAATTAAAACAAGCTCTGAAAGTGTTTGAAAACTATTGTAACTTATGGAAACTCAAAGTTAATGTATCAAAAACAAAGGTTGTGGTGTTCTCGAAGAGAAAGTGTACTGTAGACTATATAATTTTGAAATATTTGGTGAAAAAAATTATCAGCAGGATTCTTATAACTATTTAGGTATTTTGCTTAATTATAATTGTGATTTTCATAAAGCAAGAAAAACACTTGTGGAACAAGCACAGAAATCACTATATTCGTTGTATACGAAAATTCGTAATATAAGTATACCTATAGATATACAACTAAAACTTTTTGATATATTAGTGTCTCCTATATTGATATATTCATCTGCGATTTGGGGGTTTGAAAATAAAAACATTATAGAAAAAATACATTTACAGTTTTGTAAGAAAATTTTAGGAATTAGAACGCCTACTTGTATGGTGTATGGCGAACTTCGGCGAATCCCCGTAGAAATACAGAAAAAATAAAATGCTATGTTTCTGGAACAAACTAGTTGGAAATGCAGAGAAATTGTCTGGTAAAATGTACAAATTACTGTTCAAATTATATGAAAATGGCAATAGATACATGCTCTGGGTTAATTATATTAAATTCATCTTTGATGAAACGAGTTTAAGTAAAATATGGAATAATCAAGAATATGTTAATTCTGATTTTTGTTGTAAGACAGAGATTGCAATATCAATTTATACAAAAGATGTTACAAATTATTCACGAGTAGAATATTATTCTTAATTTAAGACAGAGTTTAAATTAGAAGATTATCATTTACGGTTAAATCCTGTAAATTGAAGCTCTATCTGCAAACTGAAAACAAGCAATCTTACATTTCCGATAAAGACGGGATGTTGGGCTGGTATACCAAGGGATGAAATATTGTGCAATCTTTGTAAACAAGGTGTTGGAAATGTATTTCATTATACATTTGTATGTCCTGCTGTGATAAATTGAAATATATTCGAACTAAATATATAGCGGTTTACTTAGATAGAAATGATTAACATGTTGAATATAGGAAATACACAAGTTCTTACTCACCGTTCATGGTTTCTCCAAAAGATTGTTAAACTTTTATAGTGTCAGACCGCAAAATTTACCTTAGTTCATGATCTAGTACTCGGATAACATATTTATTTACATTCTTATAACACAACACACTATTTACACGTGGTGATGACGTACAAGAATTGAATCGAGTGCACTCAAAACAGAAATAGTTGAAGTATGAACTTGTGTATTACCTTTCGAAAATATACGTTATAATATATTCACAGTACTATGATTATTCATGTTACCTTATCTATATATGTTTAAATAATTTGAAATTTTTATAGTTCTATATATAAGATCATTTCTACTCATTTTGTCATCTTGAATAACAATGTATTATGTGTAATTGAATCTCCTGAAGTGGAGTTACTGCGTCTGAGTTTGTTTAATAAAGTTCTAAAAGTTCCAAATTAAATAATAATAACCCGATTTTACAATGTTATTGATTGGAATCATTGTATGCATTTTTGACCATCTTTAGTTCTTAAATATAAGTGTGTTACTAAAAAAATATGTTAGCCAAATAGGTATAACAAAGCGGATATAATTTCATCTTCTTCAGTTGTTAAATGATTTTATTTATTCTTAATTAAGGAATGTATCTCTCCAATGCATAGGTCCGATTCCTTGTCTGCGTATGTATTTACAAAATTGTCCTTCGTGGTTTTACCATTTCGTCGTTTGTATTATGATTTGGATTTTCAAGTATTATTGCTTCGGGCATCATTGAATATATATTAATTGTTGGAATCTGTAATCATGGATTACTGTACCATGCATTAAACATTAGTGCCTTTACTGGTATAAGAAAAAAATTAGAAGTTTATCGTAAAAAAACATCAATTTTTTCGCAAAAACGAAATGTTTACATTTATATTTGATGGTCACTTCTCTGTCGTCTATTATACGTATTTAACCTATTGGGTATTAAGCATAAATGTTTTGACCCAATATCTGTTCCCAAATAACCTTCTGACGTCATACAACAATCTCTTTTAAATTATAACGACAAATGTTTTAAATTAATATACAATATTTTGCGGGAACTTGTGTGGTTTTTAAGTAATAAAGACAAAATTGCACATAAATGTAAATACGTCTTCAACAGAATGGTTTTGTGGTGCATTCCATTTGCATTCTTTACAATTACATTTTTGCGTAAATTAGGGAGCCTAAATGACAATATCTAAATTCATTTCAGATTTTCTGTTCACTAATTACAATTCTGAGCAACTCTGTTGATTTTTCTGTAAGAATTAATGTTTTGTGAAATGAGTCTTACCTTTTTGTTGTTTTAGAATGAATTCCTGCCATGTCTTATTAGATTGAATAGTAAAGTTTTCCATAATCAGATCGATTGAATGATTGAATCGATTCTTTTCCTGATCAAGAGTAACCTGCATTGACTCTAGAACACTTTCCCTTTTCTTTTCATCTTCAATGAATTCTTGCATCTTTAAAGTGAAAGAGTCCATCAATGTGTTCATCTGTTTGCTATAAAATCCTGTTTCATTGTTTGATTGAATTTTAAAATGTTGAACAATTTCCTTGTATGATTCGTTAAGTCGTATTTGATCCTGTAACTGTGAGTCTCGTACTGATTCTACGAATGCCTTAGTTTGTCTTTCAATTTCGTTCATTTTATCCAACTGAGAGAAAATTGAATCTTCCAATGATTTCGTCTTTGCCTCTAATTGTTCAAATTTATGTTCTAAACGGACAAGCTTTTCAAGCACCTTTTCGTCGAAATGAAATTTTGAACAGGTCAGTAAAGATTCTGATTCAGAACCAAGCGTATTCGATAAACTTCTTACCACTAACAAGCCTAAGAAAAGGAAACGTATTCGAACAACAATCATGTTATCGGGTCTTTAGTTGCAGTACCTAACTGCAATTGAAAATTGTATTTATACATATACTTAGAAAGTTTTTCATGTTTTTTCTTAGTTATTTTTGGTATCATTTTCAAAAAACTTCTCGATAAATCTCACGTTTCAGTTCATCTAGACGCAGCTCGTGTGTGGCTATATCTGATCAATCTATATCGCAATCTACCTCATTTTCCATTGTATTATATCCAAATGCACCTTACACCGTAAGCTTAGTAATGTGAACAAGCTCTTATTTTGTTTTAACGCCAAACATATAAGACTGACATAATTTGTCTTGCGTTTGGTCGATTAATCATTAAAGTTTTAATTCAAAACAACTTTAAGCAGACAAAATCTAAATTCTCCCTGTAGATAAGCTTACTTGACTAGATAAGTAATAATACATGTGAAGGTTAAGTGAAATTAAAGATGACTACACATTATGTTAATTATATATTTATATTGTTTCTCTAACTAAGACAAACAACCACACACGCGTAAAATCGTATATTCATGAGTGAGATGAAACTTCTTTTTCGTGAAGACATTAAGCTGTTCATTGTATCAACACACATCAGATTTGAGCAAATTCATGTCAGTTCCTCTTTATATTACTTTTTCTGAAAACTTTCAATACATTTAGATTAACTGTGCATCAAACAGTTAGTATTTGAAAACCTACAAGCATTTCTTTCATAGAGCTGCTTTGGTAAAATTTTATTTTACAATTCTCTATTATGGTTCTCCTAGCCTCTCCTGTAGATCAGTTTCTAGAAAGATAATTGTGTTACAGTTTATATATAATATTAACATAACTTAATTTCAAACTACATTACGTCAAATATCAACCCCTGGGTTTTTGGTGTTCGTGTTACTCAATTTTGAGTTGTCTGTCTTGTGTTTTGTGGACTGTTGATTTTTTTGTCATGATGTTGTTTTTCTTACTGTTCATACGTCTAAAAACTAGAATTTCACCAAGAACTTATACTGTACCTCATTATATAATTCTTGGATCTCCGCGGCCGGGTGGTCAGAGTAGTTCAACACTGTATTACTATAGGATTAAACGCCTTTTTAAAGGAATTTATTGGTGTATAAACTCAACCAATTCACTCACAAACAAATATTTTTACAGTTTATACACCAATAAATTCCTTCAAAAAAGCGTTTAATCCTTATAATTCTTTAAAATTGGGAGATGAGGAATTTATTTTTCCACACTCGTAACCTCTATCACACGTTAATTGTATATTTGTGTCATTGAATAGGCCTGGCGCATGAATATATTTGTTGGTTAACGCAAAAATATGTTCTCCATGAAATTTGCAATCTGATAAAAAATAAACTACAAAAACTCTTTTTATCATTCAAACGAATGTTTTGTGTTTATTATTTAATTTAACTATTAAGACCTATTAACGCGAATTGAAAAATAAATTTTGTTAACGTCGATCCGGATTGTGTTATAATCGCCGCCATCTTGTTTACATTGGTTACGAAAAGAAGTTCGGTCAACGTCGTCTATCGAAAAATAAACAATGTCAAGAACAACTACTGGAAGTCCTTTCGACCAATCATATCAACGTATTCTCTAATATGCAAATCAAATAAGAGTTATTAGCGTTTAATTCTTCACTGAAGTTGTGAATTCGAACACGTGGAAGGTACGTTCAACTCCATTCTTAATTGACTAGGATTGTTAGTTTTTCTGCCGATGATCTGTTCTATTATATATCCAAAAGTGCGGAAAATGTCGTTAAACACCAGCAATCAATCAATAAATCATAGTATAATTCGAATATTAACACTAACTCTTACTCGAACTTAAATCAAAGTCTAAACAGATTCATGTAGTTTCCTCAAGTTATTAATTCAATTTGCTAAAATGAGTATTTATAGTAAATCAGACAATATTTTTTAAGAAGCTAAAATACAGGAACTTATATTAATAGACGACGATCAGGAGTTAAAAAAAAACAAGAATCACGAAGTCCATTTTGACCTTTCGGATCACTAGATTATCAACATTTTAGCATTTAAAATGAGGATTTTCAGAAAAATCGTTCTACGCCTCCGGTATGGCCAAATGTCTTCATTATATCAACACGAGGAACATTTCAGTGATTCAGATAGTCTTTAGTTAAGTATATACCACATCTGTTAAAAACTACATTTGTCCTTAATGGAATTAATAAGCAATCATTCTGACGTTTTATGTAACAGAGCATATCTCTATAGCTATGAAATTGAGTTAAACATTAGTTTGTTAATTCATTCAAGTAGGGCCTCAATTTATCTTATAAATTTTGTTGTCTAGTTATTGGCCGATATATTACTGTCCCTGGACAAAGTTATCCACTCAAAAGAATTTTTCGTTTATAGCCGTTTTCCTTAAGATGAAACGTAATTAATTGTCAGAAATGCAAAAAAAATAATTGAAACAAAATATGATGAATAGGCTTCTTCGCATCGTTCTAATACCAGTTGTTTCAACTTCCAACTTCCTAGAACATCAGCAAGCATTAATTCTTTGGAAAATAAACACATATGTGTCTGGAATCCCCCCACAATGTTATTTGTGCAAAACGTCTTAGTACATTAACACCACAATTACAAATTACATTGAAAGTTCGTCATCCGATTATACTCTGTTATTTTGAAGTGATTAAACTATATTATGATAATGGGGAATAATGGATATGGTGTATATTTCATGGAAAAATGTCACTTCAAAAACAAGACATAACAAAAGAAATAACCCAGCAGGCACCCGATGTTGTACAGACGTTGATATTTGGTTGAAAATAGGTCGCAACGTCGGCGACCTAAATTCAACGTCGGTTCAACGTCGACTGGCAAACGTCTGTCGGACGTTATAGAATGACGTCTATATAACCTTGTTTTTTTGTCACGACCTTATACAACGTCGACACAACGTCGGATTCCAAATGTCGGTCGGACGTCTAAATTAATCTTAAATATCGAAATAACACGTACCTGGACATATATACCCAGCAGGCACGCAACCTTTTATTTATATTGGTTTACTTGTTTTTTTGAATAAATTCAACGATTACTGTAGATAATATATCTAATTGATATGATTAAAGTGAATGAATAAATTGTTTTAAAATTTTCGCCGTAAAATATTTCAATTACACGAAACAGATTTGATTTCAATTGGCGCATGCGTATGAGGCCGACATTTCTAATTTATGTGCGCCAATTTGATTACGACAACAATTTCTACGACGGATGCTGTAAGAAGTGCAAAGTAAGTGTAATTTTCATTTATTGTTTGCTTTAATAGTAGATATATGATTATTAAGTGTAAACAGTATTGTAGCTGTAATAAGTCGCTGTTGCCGCAAGTATGAGTGTACAGTGATCTGTGCAGATCATATCTCGGATCACATATAATTTATAATTGAAGCCTCAGCGAAAAACTATAGGTTGACCTTAAGATATATTTGACTTGTAAATTGAAAATTGGGTGAAGGAACATGTGTTAAAAAAATTATGAACAATGATTTGGTAAAAAGCCAAAGTGTGTGGCAAAGTATTCTAATATTAGTTAAAACATATTGTATCGTTCAAAATGGACAAATGGATATTAGATACAAGTTTTTCAACTTATAGTAACGCTTTCTCCAAAATTCTATCATTGCAGATACAGAGAGGATGGATTAATAATATATCATTGAACATCGGATGAAATTAAAGAATTTATTCGTCTGGCAAGTATTGAAATAATTATCTATAACCCCTTATTGAAGTTAAATTCACCTATGTAAATTCAAACGATAACATTTCGTTCTTATTTATATATGTTGATGCAATTACAAGTCAACGATTTACAACACGTGATATTCTTGACCTTGGAATACATTTAAAACAAACAAATTCTTTTCTACTCTATCTGACACTCACAGCATGTATTCCAACATGTTATCGGTGAAGTAATACACAGATAAGAAACACGTTTGACCATAGCAAATTAATACACAATTTGACCAATTTCAAAGTGGTTTATATGATAACGTCGAAATAGATGATGTGTTTAATATCATGAATACTGATGCTTTATCAATTGACCGTACTTAATTGTTACAGCACATAAAATTCAAGGAAAAAGCAAATATTACTATAGTTTTGGTATCTAAACATAACCCATATACATGTATATGTAAAATAAAAAAAGTATCACAAAAGACTGGAATTTCTTACAGTTTGAAGAAGAATGTAAACAAAGTTTCAATGTTTAACTACTTCTTGCATATAGCAAACATGCCAAAAATATCTATTGATGAAGAATTTAAATATAAAATAAAATATATCAATATAATTAATTATACATGAATAATATTTATTTTGAATTATAGTAAAATTATAGGGGTCTATCTGGCAATGTAGGATACATTTTTTTATGGGTGTTTTATTATACAAAATGAGTGTTTGTCAAGATCTCGGTGCTTGTGGTGCATTATTGTTTCTCAAGATGAGTGACTGTCAAGATCTCGGTACTTGCGGTGCATCAATTATTGTTTCCGAAGATGAGTGACTGTACAGATCTCGGTGCTTGTGGGGCATTATTGTATCTCAAGAGTGACTGTCAAGATCTTGGTTCTTGCGGTGTATTATTGTTTCCCAAGATGAGTGACTGTACAGATCTCGGTGCTTGTGGGGCATTATTGTTTCCCAAGATGAGTGACTGTCAAGATCTTGGTGCTTGCGGTGCATTATTGTTTCCCAAGATGAGTGACTGTCAAGATCTCGGTGCTTGTGGGGCATTATGTTTCTCAAGATGAGTGACTGTCAAGATCTCGGTGCTTGTGATGCATTATTGTTTCCCAAGATGAGTGACTGTCAAGATCTCGGTGCTTGTGGGGCATTATTGTTTCCCAAGATGAGTGACTGTCAAGATCTCGGTGCTTGTGATGCATAATGGTTTCCCAAGATGAGTGACTGTCAAGATCTCGGTGCTTGTGCGGCATTATTACTTCCCAAGATGAGTGACTGTCAAGAATTCGGTGCTTGTGGGGCATTATTGTATCTCAAGATGAGTGACTGTCAAGATCTCGGTACTTGCGGTGCATTATTGTTTCCCAAGATGAGTGACTGTAAAGATCTCTGTGCTTTATGTGCATTATTGTTTCCCAAGATGAGTGACTGTAAAGATCTCGGTGCTTGCGGTGCATTATTGTTTCTCAAGATGAGTGACTGTAAAGATCTCGGTGCTTGCGGTGCATTATTGTTTCCCAAGATGAGTGACTGTAAAGATCTCGGTGCTTGCGGTGCATTATTGTTTCTCAAGATGAGTGACTGTCAAGATCTTGGTGATATTTCAAGATAATTTGAAAAAAAATAATTATATTTTCCATCATTGATCTGTGTTTACAATGTATGATCCCTTGCTTTATATAAAAAAAATATAAAGAATATTTTTACTATACCTAGAACAATTTGTTATTGAAGTCAGGGGTTTAACTGTTTGCCTCAAAATTTGCTTAAAACATCGATAATGCAGCACTAATGACATTATGTTGTTAACACTAAACTGTTTGGTTTTTACATAAATTATACATTTTTTATTTTAGAAATGGTACCCATCTAGCAGAATGGGACGAGTGGTCGGAAGAAGAAAGCTAGGACATCAACTGATGGAGCAGCAGACATCAATAGAAATGGAGCAGAAATATGACATTGATGTTTTTTAAAAATACCACATTAAAATATGTAGATTCATTCAATTATTTATTGTTTTGTTTCAACACATATTTCAAGTGTTCAAAGCTCATAGTTCTGCTTTTTAGAACTTAGCTAATTGATATTTGTTGGTTTGTCCTATATTAACTTGGCAAAACCTTATATGTCCACTTCAGGCTCTGCATATCAAGTCAAAAATATAATTTACTGGTCAAGCCCGGATAATGCGACCATTTTTGAACCCGTGGTCAACAGCAGATTGATGTGCAAGGTAGTTGTGGAGACATGAATTATAAGGTTACCAACCTTTGTTGGAAGGAATGATTTTCTGAAGTTTTAAAGATGTTGAAGCACTTATTCAGGACGTCAACTTGTATGAATTATTGTTTCATTACCTTAAGTTGTCCAATTTAAGAACGTTAATAAGGATTTACGTTGGTCTTTAATTAGCTCTGCAGACATCTGAGGATATTTAAAGAGGTTAAATAGTGGTTGTTATGACGTTGATTAGACGTTGTATAGATATCTGAGGATATTTAAAGAGGTTTAATGGTGGTTGTTAGGATGTTGATTAGACGCGGTGCAGACATCTGAGGATATTTAAAGAGGTTTAATGGTGGTTTTTAGGACGTTGATTAGACGTTGTACAGACATCTGAGGATATTTAAAGAGGTCTAATGGTGGTTGTTTGTTATGACGTTTATTAGACGTTGTACAGACGTCGAACATCCTTATTCGAGTTCATCCTGTTGGTTGATCTGATGTTGTACCAACGTTATACTGATGTTGTAACTACGTTGTACAGTTATTTGACGTCTAAAAAATATCATATACAACCAAAATCTAACGTGGGCGCAACGTTAGGGTCTGACGTCGAACTGATGTTTATACAACGTCAAATGTCTGCTGGGAACACTTGTATTTCTGTACATAATCTCAAATGCACATCGAAGCATTCAAGTTGGAGCAAACAGACATCTGACTGCATTTTGAAAACGGTTATTGGCAATTTTTTTGTGGCATCATATTGTCTATATAGACTAACATTTATTCAAACAGAAAACTCTCTAAAACACATTTTCTCACAACAATACATATTTATCAGAATTTTAGCCTTAAAGAAATCACTGCATATACTCTAAGTTTTCTTTAACAGTACATTTTACACCCCCACCCCTGTTTAACTTTTTTAAAGAATTCGAAAACAAGACTTCAATTATTGCCAGCTTACCCTATGTGCATGTTTTTTGACATGAAATGTATAGAACTTGTTTCAAACTATTCTGATAACAAATTGAAAGCATTTTAGAATACTATAAATGTAAAGTTTAGTAGTTAATCATTCCAACATTCAAGATTATATAAAGTATCCAATCCTGCCTCTGTCTCCAGTCCACATCTTGATGTATGCCTATTTGTCAATGAAAGTTCACAATTTCTGCCTCAAATGGTCAGTTTAGAAATCTTGTCACAACAGTATTATCTCTAACCATATATCTAACATAATTTAGCTAATATATGAACTAGAAGTGTTTAAACAAAGTCATATTTGCAAAAGTTGTATGTATGAAGTTACCAGTCTGATGTATGAATTCACTAAAGTTTTTATAGAACTGACAGCTAACATCTGATTTTTGCATAACTTCCAAGCACAGTTATGGTATTGTTTTCTATACAAGAGACCTTTAAAATCATAAAATCATAGCATTTACAGGTTAAATTATCTGTTTTATGACCCAGGGGGTAGGCATTTTTCTCTGTTTTTTTGCCGCTGGGGCCTCAAATTTGCTACATTATTCTGCTGTTTCTAGGAATATGGTATATATACAGCCATGTGTAGGTCAAGTATGTAAATAAGTAAATAAGTAATAGAAAATGCCAAAATTGAAATTTTGATATACAAATGTATCTTTTGTATAGTGCTACCTTTAGTAAACTATGCATACTGTAAACTGTGATTTTATGCTGAGTCATCATAGTTAAGGCCCAGGATTTTCCCAATCTTCATGAAATATTTATAAAACTTCATATTTGAGTTAATTTCATTCACATCTCTCAGATTAACCAGATTTGCTGAAATTCTATATGTTCTCTTTTTTCACCCAATATATATACTAACATTTATTCCAACAGAAAACTCTCTAAAAATACATTTTCTCACATCAATACTTAATACAATCAGAATTTTAGCCTTAAAGAAATCACTGCATATACTCTAAGTTTTCTTTTACAGTACATTTTACATCCCCACCCCTGTTTCAATTTTTAAAAGAATTTGAAATCAAGACTTTAATTATTGCCAGCTTACCCTAGGTGCATGTTTTCTGACATGAAATGTCTAGAACCTGTTCGAAACTATTCTGATAACAAATTGAAAGCATTTCAGAATACTATAAATGTAAAGTTTAGTATTTATCATTCCAACATTCAAGATTATATAAAGTATCCAATCCTGCCTCTGTCTCCAGTCCACATCTTGATGTATGCCTATTTGTCAATGAAAGTTCACAATTTCTGCCTCAAATGGTCAGTTTAGAAATCTTATCACAACAGTATCATCTCTAACCATTTATCTAACATAATTTAGCTAATATATGAACTAGTAGTGTTCAAACAAAGACATACATTGTATTTGCAAAAGTTGTACGTATGAAGTTACCAGTCTGATGTATGAATTCACTAAATGTTTTATAGAACTGACTTCTTACATCTGATTTTTGCATAACTTCCAAGCACAGTTGTTGTTTTCTACACAAAGCACCTTTAGAATAATAAAATCATAGCATTTACAGGTTAAATTATCTGTTTTATGACCCAGGGGGTAGGCATTTTTCTCTGTTTTTTGCCACTTGGGCCACAAATTTGCTAAATTATTCTGTTGTTTCTAGGAATATGGAATATTTAGTACATATTTAGGAAAGAACAAACTATTGTTAGTTTTATTGAGGTATTTTTGTATTTCTAGCTTGTATATTTTTTATGCCACGGTCACTAAAAAGCACATTTAGGTGTTACGGCTTACTTTGGGTTATCGGCAGGACAAAAACACCCCACAAACAATATTCAGGAAGGATCTATGAGTTTCAATGACTGCGAAGAGCAAATATAAGCACTTCTAAACAATTTAAATTACAAATATGCATATATAATGAATTTATTTTGCATTCAGGGCTTTAAGTAAACTATGCATACTGTAAACTGTGAATTTATGCTGAGTCATCATAGTTAAGGCCCAGGATTTTCTCAATCTTCATGAAATATTTATAAAACAACATATTTAAAGTTAATTTCATTAAAATCTCTGAGATTAACCAGATTCGGTGAAATTCTATATCTTCTCTTTTTTCACCCAATATACTAACATTTATTCAAACAGAAAACTCTCTAAAAACACTTTTTCTCACAACAATACTTATTTATCAGAATTTTAGCCTTAAAGAAATGAGTGCATATACTCTAAGTTTTCTCTTACAGTACATTTAACACCCCACCCCTGTTTCAATTTTTTAAAGAATTTGAAAACAAGACTTTGATTCTTGCCAGCTTACCCTATGTGCATGTTTTCTGACATAAAATATCTAGAATCTGTTTGAAACTATTCTGATAACAAATTGAAAGCATTTCAGAATACTATAAATGTAAAGTTTAGTAGTTAATCATTCCAACATTCAAGATTATATAAAGTATCCAATCCTGCCTCTGTCTCCAGTCCACATCTTGCTGTATGCCTATATGTCAATGAAAGTTCACAATTTCTGCCTCAAATGGTAAGTTTAGAAATCTTGTCACAACAGTATCATCTCTAACCATATATCTAACACAATTTAGCTAATATATGAACTAGAAGTGTTTAAACAAAGTAATATTTGCAAAAGTTTTATGTATGAAGTTACCAGTCTGATGTATGAATTCACTAAAAGTTTTATAGAACTGACTGCTAACATCTGATTTTTGCATAACTTCCAAGCACAGTTATTGTTTTCTATACAAAAGACTTTTAAAATAATAAAATCATAGCATTTACAGGTTAAATTATCTGTTTGATGACCCAGAGGGTAGGCATTTTTCTCTTTTTTTTTGCCACTAGGGCCTCAAATTTGCTAAATTATTCTGTTGTTTCTAGGAATATGGAATATTTAGTACATAATTAGGATAGAACATACTATTGTCAGTTTTAGTGAGGTATTTTTGTATTTCTAGCTTGTATTTTTTTATGCCACGGTCACAAAAAAGTACATTTAGGTTTTACGGCTTACTTTGGGTTATCGACAGGACAAAATACCCCACCAACAATATTCATGATGATCTATGAGTTTCAATGACTGCGAAGAGTAAATATAAGCACTTCTAAACAATTTAAATTACAAATATGCATATATTATGAATTTATTTTGCATTCAGGGCTTTAAGTGAACTATGCATACTGTAAACTGTGAATTTATGCTGAGTCATCATAGTTAAGGCCCAGGATTTTCTCAATCTTCATGAAATATTTATTGAACTTCATATTTAAGTTAATTTCATTAAAATATCTGAGATTAACCAGATTTGGTGAAATTCTATATCTTCTCTTTTTTCACCCAATATACTAACATTTATTCAAACAGAAAACTCTCTAAAAACACTTGTTCTCACAACAATACTTATTTATCAGAATTTTAGCCTTTAAGAAATCACTGCATATACTCTAAGTTTTCTGTTACAGTACATTTAACACCCCCAACCCTGTTTCAATTTTTTAAAGAATTTGAAAACAAGACTTCAATTATTGCCAGCTTACCCTATGTGCATGTTTTCTGACATGAAATGTCTAGAACCTGTTTGAAACTATTCTGATAACAAATTGAAAGCATTTCAGAATACTATAAATGTAAAGTTAAGTAGTTAATCATTCCAACATTCAAGATTATATAAAGTATCCAATCCTGCCTCTGTCTCCAGTCCACATCTTGCTGTATGCCTATTTGTCAATGAAAGTTCACAATTTCTGCCTCAAATGGTAAGTTTAGAAATCTTGTCACAACAGTATCATCTCTAACCATATATCTAACACAATTTAGCTAATATATAAACTAGAAGTGTTTAAACAAAGTAATATTTGCAAAAGTTTTATGTATGAAGTTACCAGTCTGATGTATGAATTCACTAAAAGTTTTATAGAACTGACTGCTAACATCTGATTTTTGCATAACTTCCAAGCACAGTTATTGTTTTCTATACAAAAGACTTTTAAAATAATAAAATCATAGCATTTACAGGTTAAATTATCTGTTTGATGACCCAGAGGGTAGGCATTTTTCTCTTTTTTTTTGCCACTGGGGCCTCAAATTTGCTAAATTATTCTGTTGTTTCTAGGAATATGGAATATTTAGTACATAATTAGGATAGAACATACTATTGTCAGTTTTAGTGAGGTATTTTTGTATTTCTAGCTTGTATTTTTTTATGCCACGGTCACAAAAAAGTACATTTAGGTTTTACGGCTTACTTTGGGTTATCGACAGGACAAAATACCCCACCAACAATATTCATGATGATCTATGAGTTTCAATGACTGCGAAGAGTAAATATAAGCACTTCTAAACAATTTAAATTACAAATATGCATATATTATGAATTTATTTTGCATTCAGGGCTTTAAGTAAACTATGCATACTGTAAACTGTGAATTTATGCTGAGTCATCATAGTTAAGGCGCAGGATTTTCTCAATCTTCATGAAATATTTATTGAACTTCATATTTAAGTTAATTTCATTAAAATATCTGAGATTAACCAGATTTGGTGAAATTCTATATCTTCTCTTTTTTCACCCAATATACTAACATTTATTCAAACAGAAAACCTTCTAAAAACACTTGTTCTCACAACAATACTTATTTATCAGAATTTTAGCCTTTAAGAAATCACTGCATATACTCTAAGTTTTCTGTTACAGTACATTTAACACCCCCAACCCTGTTTCAATTTTTTAAAGAATTTGAAAACAAGACTTCAATTATTGCCAGCTTACCCTATGTGCATGTTTTCTGACATGAAATGTCTAGAACCTGTTTGAAACTATTCTGATAACAAATTGAAAGCATTTCAGAATACTATAAATGTAAAGTTAAGTAGTTAATCATTCCAACATTCAAGATTATATAAAGTATCCAATCCTGCCTCTGTCTCCAGTCCACATCTTGATGTATGCCTATTTGTCAATGAAAGTTCACAATTTCTGCCTCAAATGGTAAGTTTAGAAATCTTGTCACAACAGTATCATCTCTAACCATATATCTAACACAATTTAGCTAATATATGAACTAGAAGTGTTTAAACAAAGTAATATTTGCAAAAGTTTTATGTATGAAGTTACCAGTCTGATGTATGAATTCACTAAAAGTTTTATAGAACTGACTGCTAACATCTGATTTTTGCATAACTTCCAAGCACAGTTATTGTTTTCTATACAAAAGACTTTTAAAATAATAAAATCATAGCATTTACAGGTTAAATTATCTGTTTGATGACCCAGAGGGTAGGCATTTTTCTCTTTTTTTTTGCCACTAGGGCCTCAAATTTGCTAAATTATTCTGTTGTTTCTAGGAATATGGAATATTTAGTACATAATTAGGATAGAACATACTATTGTCAGTTTTAGTGAGGTATTTTTGTATTTCTAGCTTGTATTTTTTTATGCCACGTTCACAAAAAAGTACATTTAGGTTTTACGGCTTACTTTGGGTTATCGACAGGACAAAATACCCCACCAACAATATTCATGATGATCTATGAGTTTCAATGACTGCGAAGAGTAAATATAAGCACTTCTAAACAATTTAAATTACAAATATGCATATATTATGAATTTATTTTGCATTCAGGGCTTTAAGTAAACTATGCATACTGTAAACTGTGAATTTATGCTGAGTCATCATAGTTAAGGCGCAGGATTTTCTCAATCTTCATGAAATATTTATTGAACTTCATATTTAAGTTAATTTCATTAAAATATCTGAGATTAACCAGATTTGGTGAAATTCTATATCTTCTCTTTTTTCACCCAATATACTAACATTTATTCAAACAGAAAACTCTCTAAAAACACTTGTTCTCACAACAATACTTATTTATCAGAATTTTAGCCTTTAAGAAATCACTGCATATACTCTAAGTTTTCTGTTACAGTACATTTAACACCCCCAACCCTGTTTCAATTTTTTAAAGAATTTGAAAACAAGACTTCAATTATTGCCAGCTTACCCTATGTGCATGTTTTCTGACATGAAATGTCTAGAACCTGTTTGAAACTATTCTGATAACAAATTGAAAGCATTTCAGAATACTATAAATGTAAAGTTAAGTAGTTAATCATTCCAACATTCAAGATTATATAAAGTATCCAATCCTGCCTCTGTCTCCAGTCCACATCTTGATGTATGCCTATTTGTCAATGAAAGTTCACAATTTCTGCCTCAAATGGTAAGTTTAGAAATCTTGTCACAACAGTATCATCTCTAACCATATATCTAACACAATTTAGCTAATATATGAACTAGAAGTGTTTAAACAAAGTAATATTTGCAAAAGTTTTATGTATGAAGTTACCAGTCTGATGTATGAATTCACTAAAAGTTTTATAGAACTGACTGCTAACATCTGATTTTTGCATAACTTCCAAGCACAGTTATTGTTTTCTATACAAAAGACTTTTAAAATAATAAAATCATAGCATTTACAGGTTAAATTATCTGTTTGATGACCCAGAGGGTAGGCATTTTTCTCTTTTTTTTTGCCACTAGGGCCTCAAATTTGCTAAATTATTCTGTTGTTTCTAGGAATATGGAATATTTAGTACATAATTAGGATAGAACATACTATTGTCAGTTTTAGTGAGGTATTTTTGTATTTCTAGCTTGTATTTTTTTATGCCACGTTCACAAAAAAGTACATTTAGGTTTTACGGCTTACTTTGGGTTATCGACAGGACAAAATACCCCACCAACAATATTCATGATGATCTATGAGTTTCAATGACTGCGAAGAGTAAATATAAGCACTTCTAAACAATTTAAATTACAAATATGCATATATTATGAATTTATTTTGCATTCAGGGCTTTAAGTAAACTATGCATACTGTAAACTGTGAATTTATGCTGAGTCATCATAGTTAAGGCGCAGGATTTTCTCAATCTTCATGAAATATTTATTGAACTTCATATTTAAGTTAATTTCATTAAAATATCTGAGATTAACCAGATTTGGTGAAATTCTATATCTTCTCTTTTTTCACCCAATATACTAACATTTATTCAAACAGAAAACCTTCTAAAAACACTTGTTCTCACAACAATACTTATTTATCAGAATTTTAGCCTTTAAGAAATCACTGCATATACTCTAAGTTTTCTGTTACAGTACATTTAACACCCCCAACCCTGTTTCAATTTTTTAAAGAATTTGAAAACAAGACTTCAATTATTGCCAGCTTACCCTATGTGCATGTTTTCTGACATGAAATGTCTAGAACCTGTTTGAAACTATTCTGATAACAAATTGAAAGCATTTCAGAATACTATAAATGTAAAGTTAAGTAGTTAATCATTCCAACATTCAAGATTATATAAAGTATCCAATCCTGCCTCTGTCTCCAGTCCACATCTTGATGTATGCCTATTTGTCAATGAAAGTTCACAATTTCTGCCTCAAATGGTAAGTTTAGAAATCTTGTCACAACAGTATCATCTCTAACCATATATCTAACACAATTTAGCTAATATATGAACTAGAAGTGTTTAAACAAAGTAATATTTGCAAAAGTTTTATGTATGAAGTTACCAGTCTGATGTATGAATTCACTAAAAGTTTTATAGAACTGACTGCTAACATCTGATTTTTGCATAACTTCCAAGCACAGTTATTGTTTTCTATACAAAAGACTTTTAAAATAATAAAATCATAGCATTTACAGGTTAAATTATCTGTTTGATGACCCAGAGGGTAGGCATTTTTCTCTTTTTTTTTGCCACTAGGGCCTCAAATTTGCTAAATTATTCTGTTGTTTCTAGGAATATGGAATATTTAGTACATAATTAGGATAGAACATACTATTGTCAGTTTTAGTGAGGTATTTTTGTATTTCTAGCTTGTATTTTTTTATGCCACGTTCACAAAAAAGTACATTTAGGTTTTACGGCTTACTTTGGGTTATCGACAGGACAAAATACCCCACCAACAATATTCATGATGATCTATGAGTTTCAATGACTGCGAAGAGTAAATATAAGCACTTCTAAACAATTTAAATTACAAATATGCATATATTATGAATTTATTTTGCATTCAGGGCTTTAAGTAAACTATGCATACTGTAAACTGTGAATTTATGCTGAGTCATCATAGTTAAGGCGCAGGATTTTCTCAATCTTCATGAAATATTTATTGAACTTCATATTTAAGTTAATTTCATTAAAATATCTGAGATTAACCAGATTTGGTGAAATTCTATATCTTCTCTTTTTTCACCCAATATACTAACATTTATTCAAACAGAAAACTCTCTAAAAACACTTGTTCTCACAACAATACTTATTTATCAGAATTTTAGCCTTTAAGAAATCACTGCATATACTCTAAGTTTTCTGTTACAGTACATTTAACACCCCCAACCCTGTTTCAATTTTTTAAAGAATTTGAAAACAAGACTTCAATTATTGCCAGCTTACCCTATGTGCATGTTTTCTGACATGAAATGTCTAGAACCTGTTTGAAACTATTCTGATAACAAATTGAAAGCATTTCAGAATACTATAAATGTAAAGTTAAGTAGTTAATCATTCCAACATTCAAGATTATATAAAGTATCCAATCCTGCCTCTGTCTCCAGTCCACATCTTGATGTATGCCTATTTGTCAATGAAAGTTCACAATTTCTGCCTCAAATGGTAAGTTTAGAAATCTTGTCACAACAGTATCATCTCTAACCATATATCTAACACAATTTAGCTAATATATGAACTAGAAGTGTTTAAACAAAGTAATATTTGCAAAAGTTTTATGTATGAAGTTACCAGTCTGATGTATGAATTCACTAAAAGTTTTATAGAACTGACTGCTAACATCTGATTTTTGCATAACTTCCAAGCACAGTTATTGTTTTCTATACAAAAGACTTTTAAAATAATAAAATCATAGCATTTACAGGTTAAATTATCTGTTTGATGACCCAGAGGGTAGGCATTTTTCTCTTTTTTTTTGCCACTGGGGCCTCAAATTTGCTAAATTATTCTGTTGTTTCTAGGAATATGGAATATTTAGTACATAATTAGGATAGAACATACTATTGTCAGTTTTAGTGAGGTATTTTTGTATTTCTAGCTTGTATTTTTTTATGCCACGGTCACAAAAAAGTACATTTAGGTTTTACGGCTTACTTTGGGTTATCGACAGGACAAAATACCCCACCAACAATATTCATGATGATCTATGAGTTTCAATGACTGCGAAGAGTAAATATAAGCACTTCTAAACAATTTAAATTACAAATATGCATATATTATGAATTTATTTTGCATTCAGGGCTTTAAGTAAACTATGCATACTGTAAACTGTGAATTTATGCTGAGTCATCATAGTTAAGGCGCAGGATTTTCTCAATCTTCATGAAATATTTATTGAACTTCATATTTAAGTTAATTTCATTAAAATATCTGAGATTAACCAGATTTGGTGAAATTCTATATCTTCTCTTTTTTCACCCAATATACTAACATTTATTCAAACAGAAAACTCTCTAAAAACACTTGTTCTCACAACAATACTTATTTATCAGAATTTTAGCCTTTAAGAAATCACTGCATATACTCTAAGTTTTCTGTTACAGTACATTTAACACCCCCAACCCTGTTTCAATTTTTTAAAGAATTTGAAAACAAGACTTCAATTATTGCCAGCTTACCCTATGTGCATGTTTTCTGACATGAAATGTCTAGAACCTGTTTGAAACTATTCTGATAACAAATTGAAAGCATTTCAGAATACTATAAATGTAAAGTTAAGTAGTTAATCATTCCAACATTCAAGATTATATAAAGTATCCAATACTGCCTCTGTCAACAGTCCACATCTTGCTGCATGCCTATATGTCAATGAAAGCTCACAATTTCTGCCTCAAATGGTAAGTTTAGAAATCATGTCACAACAGTATCATCTCTAACCATATATCTAACATAATTTAGCTAATATATGAACTAGAAAAATTGAAAACAACACGTTTAATAATTTCATGCGTCCGAAACGCTTTTCTGGATTTACCTTCATCGGAAACGCTCAATGCCAAACATTTGAAATCCGAGGGATGTATAAATACCGAAACAGTTGAAGAGCTATATGACAAAAATACCTAAAACAAATAGCCAAATTCATCTAAGGTCAACTTTGCCTGAGGGAGTTGAAACCTAAGTTTCTTTATAATTTCAAAATTTATCAACGGAAAATTTTAGAAAAGTTAGTTATAAATCATGTCAGTACCGAAGTACTGACTACTGAGTTGATGATACCCCCGGGGACTGATAGTCCACCAGCAGAGGTATCGATCCAGTGATGTAAAAAATTGAAAACAACACGTTTAATAATTTCATGCGTCCGAAGCGCTTTTCTGGATTTACCTTCATCAGGAACGCTCAATGCCAAACATTTGAAATCCGAGGGATGTATAAATACCGAAACAGTTGAAGAGCTATATGACAAAAATACCTAAAACAAATAGCCAAATTCGTTTAATGTCAACTTTGCCTGAGAGTGTTGAAATCTTAGTTTCTTTATAATTTCAAAATTTATAAACAGACAATTTTAGAAAAGTTAGTTATAAATCATGCCAGTACCGAAGTACTGACTACTTAGCTGATGATACCCTCGGGGACTGATAGTCCATCAGCAGAGGTATCGACCCAGTGATGTAAAAAAATTGAAAACAACACGTTTAATAATTTCATGTGTTTAACAAAGCCATATTTGCAAAAGTTGTATGTATGAAGTTACCAGTCTGATGTATGAATTCTCTAAAAGTTTTATAGAACTGACTGCTAACATCTGATTTTTGCATAACTACCAAGCACACTTATTGTTTTCTATACAAAAGACCTTTAAAATAATAAAATCATAGCATTTACAGGTTAAATTATCTGTTTTATGACCCAGGGGTAGGCATTTTTCTCTGTTTTTTGCCACTGGGGCCTCAAATTTGCTATATTATTGTCCTATTTCTAGGAATATGGAATATTTAGTACATATTTAGGAAAGAACACACTATTGTTAGTTTTATTGAGGTTTTTTTTGTTTTTCTAGCTTGTATATTTTTTTATGCCGCGCTCACAAAAAAGCATATTTAGGTGTTACGGCTTACTTTGGGTTATCGACAGGACAAAATACCCCACCAACAATATTCATGATGATCTATGAGTTTCAATGACTGCGAAGAGTAAATATAAGCACTTCTAAACAATTTAAATTACAAATATGCATATATTATGAATTTATTTTCCATTCACGGCTTTATGTAAAGTATGCATACTGTAAACTGTGAATTTATGCTGAGTCATCATAGTTAAGACCCAGGATTTTCTCAATCTTCATGAAATATTTATAGCAATTCATATTTGAGTTAATTTCACTAAAATCTCTGAGATTAACCAGATTTGGAGAAATTCTATATGTTCTCTTTTTTCACCCAATATACTAACATTTATTCAAACAGAAAACTCTCTAAAACACTTTTTCTCACAACAATACTTATTTATCAGAATTTTAGCCTTAAAGAAATCACTGCATATACTCTAAGTTTTTTCTTACAGTACATATTACACCCCCACCCCTGTTTCAATTTTTTTTAAGAATTTGAAAACAAGACTTTAATTCTTGCTAGCTAACCCTATGTGCATGTTTTCTGACATGTAATGTCTAGAACCTGATCTGATAACAAATTGAAAGCATTTCAGAATACTATAAATGTAAAGTTTAGTAGTTAATCATTCCAACATCCAAGATTATATAAAGTATCTAATCCTGCCTCTGTCTCCAGTCCACATCTTGCTGTATGCCTATTTGTCAATGAAAGTTAACTCAATTTCTGCCTCAAATGGTCAGTTTAGAAATCTTGTCACAACAGTATCATCTCTTACCATATATCTAACATAATTTAGCTAATATATGAACTAGATTTCAGTTGATATTTTATAGTGTGTCTTTCTATGTTGTGATGTTACACTATTGTTTCAGAAAAAGGGTGAAGGTTTGGTACCATTAAAACGTTTAAATCCGCTGCATTTGTTTGCACCTGTCCTAAGTCAGGAATCTGATGTTCAGTAGTTTTCGTTTGTTGATGTGGTTCATAAGTGTTTCTCGTTTCTCGTTTTTTATATAGATTAGACCATTGGTTTTCCCGTTTGAATGGTTTTACACTAGTAATTTTTTAGGGCCCTTTATAGCTTACTGTACGGTGTGAGCCAAGGCTCCGTGTTGAAGACCGTACTGTGACCTATAATGGTTTACTTTTATAAATTTTGACTTGGATGGAGAGTTGTCTCATTGATACTCATACCACATCTTCTTATATCTATATAGAAGTGTTTAAACAAAGCCATATTTCCAAAAGTTATATGTATGAAGTTACCAGTCTGATGTATGAATTCACTAAAAGTTTTATAGAACTGACAGCTAACATCTGATTTTTGCATAACTTCCAAGCACAGTTATTGTTTTCTATACAAAAGACCTTTAAAATAATAAAATCATAGCATTTACAGGTTAAATTATCTGTTTTATGACCAAGGGGGTAGGCATTTTTTTCTGTTTTTTACCAGATTTGGTGAAATTCTATATCTTCTCTTTTTTCACCCAATATACTAACATTTATTCAAACGAAAAACTCTCTAAAAACACCTTTTCTCACAACAATACTTATTTATCAGAATTTTAGCCTTTAAGAAATCACTGCATATACTCTAAGTTTTCTTTTACAGTACATTTTACACCTCCACCCCTGTTTCAATTTTTTAAAGAATTTGAAAACAAGACTTTAATTATTGCCAGCTTACCCTATGTGCATGTTTTCTGACATGAAATGTCTAGAACCTTTTTGAAACTATTCTGATAACAAATTGAAAGCATTTCAAAATACTATAAATGTAAAGTTTAGTAGTAAATCATTCCAACATTCAAGATTATATAAAGTATGCAATCCTGCCTCTGTCTTCAGTCCACATCTTGCTGTATGCCTATTTGTCAGTTTAGAGATCTTGTCACAACAGTATCATCTCTAACTATATATCTAACATAATTTAGCTAATATATGAACTAGTAGTCTTTAAACAAAGCCATACAAAGTGTTTGCAAAAGTTGTACGTATGAAGTTACCAGTCTGATTTATGCATTCACTAAAAGTTTTATAGAACTGACTGCTAACATCTGGTTTTTGCATAACCTCCAAGGACATTTATTGTTTTCTATACAAAAGACCTTTATAATAATAAAATCATAGCATTTACAGGTTAAATTATCTGTTTTATGACTCAGGGGGTAGGCATTTTTCTCTGCATTTTGCCACTGGGGCCTCAAATTTGCTAAATTATTCTGCTGTTTCTTGGAATATGGAATATTTAGTACATATTTAGGATAGAACACACTATTGTTAGTTTTATTGAGGTATTTTTGTATTTCTAGCTTGTATTTTTTTATGCCATGGTCACAAAAAAGCACATTTAGATGTTACGGCTTACTTTGGGTTATCGACAGGACAAAATACCCCACCAACAATATTCAGGAAGGATCTATGAGTTTCAATGACTTCGAAGAGTAAATATAAGCACTTCTAAACAATTTAAATTACAAATATGCATATATTATGAATTTATTTTGCATTCACGGCTTTAAGTAAACTATGCATACTGTAAACTGTGAATTTATGCTGAGTCATCATAGTTAAGGCCCAGGATTTTCTCAATCTTCATGAAATATTTATAAAACTTCATATTTGAGTTAATTTCATTAAAATCTCTGAGATTAACCTGATTTGGTGAAATGTTATATGTTTTCTTTTTTCACCCAATATAGGTTGCATTTCTATAAAAAATAGACATTGCAATTTCCCATAGGAACTCCCTTTGCGGCTAAAGCTGTGCCTCTTTTACTATGAAGTTTCGTAAAAAATTATCTCCTAGAATGGAAAGTTGATATGCACTACTTTTTCATTCAAAGGTCAAAACATAGGGCTGTGCGGTAAATTTTCAACATTTATATGCCCCGGACTAGTTAGAGTTTAAACTTGTACTAAAATTCTGTACTACCCCTACCTTCACTTTGGGCCTACTTCAGAA
Organism: Mytilus californianus; assembly: GCF_021869535.1. NCBI lineage: Eukaryota > Metazoa > Mollusca > Bivalvia > Mytilida > Mytilidae > Mytilus > Mytilus californianus. The sequence continues at coordinate 17,961,026 of NW_026262626.1, forward strand.
TTCAATTTTCACCGCAACCATATGTTTTTATACTGGTAGCATTCCCAAGTTATGTCTCTATCAGATAAAAACATAGAGATCATATCTGGGAACCAGTACGTAAACAAAACGAAATATCTATGAATATTATATATCTCCCCTAAATAAGCGTGGTTTGAGAAAACAGCTGTATTTACAAAGTGCAACCTATAGGTTAACATTGTTTTAATCATGAAACTTAATATCGAGATCGATATACTAGTTGATTAATAGTTTTTATTACCTCGAACTGACCTGATGAAAGTAACTCAAGAAGCAAGTGTCGTGCGTACTGAACTCGATATCACATTTCAATGTTATGGACATCAGGAACTAAATGAACTAATCTTTGAAAGGAAAGCAAAATGCCCAGGTATGTGTACGGGTGCATGGCAAAGTATTGAGTTAGCCATTAATGACCGTCTATTGTGGTTTAATTGAAACATGGAGAAAAACAATAAGTAATTAAAAACCGGCAACTTTAAATAGACCAAATATCACAAAGAGTAACAAAACAAAATACCGGTCTTCAAGGAAAATTCAAAATGGAAAGTCCTTTATCAAATGGCAAAATCAAAAGTTCAAACATATCAAACGAATGGAAAACAACTGTCATATTCCTGAACTGGTACAGGCATTTTCTTATGTAGAAAATTGTGGATTAAACTTGGTTTTATAGCTAACGAAACATTTCACTTGTATGACAGTCGCATATAATTACATTATATAGACAACAATGTGTGTATAAAAACAAACAGACATAATAGGTAAAAATGTCAAAAATTGGGGTACAAAAGATTTTTTTAAAAGGAATGACAAAGCATCATGCAGTATTGCTATCGTTTTTTACTTCATTCGTTCAGTTGTAAATAAAGGTACCATGATTCACAATTTATGCATGATGTTAATCTTACACATACCTAACAAATCGGAGAATTATTTGTTTACAGACTGATTTGTATATAAATTTTCGCGGTAAACAATTATTGGTACATCGTGTGTATACATACTCAGCATGTAAAGTTCAATATGTAACTTCCCATTTACGTAAAACAAAAGACAAGTTTTACTGAAAAAAGATGGTAAAAATATGAATTTCAAAATTATCATCGTTTTTACAAAATAAGAAAATGTGTCATCTGTAAACAACCATTTTCGAACTTGATATTGCTTTATACACTTATAAATAAAGTCATTATGTAACTTTTGATGGACATAGACCTCAATTTGCAACTTTAAAGATTGTTTTAAAAAGCCACCAACTGCTGACAATGTTCAAATTCAGGATTTTAATGTTCTTTAGGCTTGAAAATTGTTTATCTTATGTATAACCAGGTTTTACCTGTAGGATTCTTATTAAAAACGGGATATCACATCCTATTTGTTACGGCGAAGTTGTTTATAAAGCCTGTAAATTTAGATACGATCCATGTAAACTAATTGATCCTTTAAATATTGTTTTTTTAAGTCATCGATTTAAACCGTAGTAAAATCTTTAAATGTTGTTTTTTTTTATGTTAGTTGTCTTTACCTCGTACCAATCTTTTGAGTTAAGCCAATTACAAATTATTTTCACAGTTTGTTATTGTGTTGTGCTGTAACACCACTGCCCCAGGGAGGATTGAGCGCTCACAAACATATTCAACCCCGCCATATTCTTTATGTATCTGTCCCAAGTCAGGAGCCTGTAGTTCAGTGGTTGTCCTTGATTCATGTTTGTCATATTTGTTTTTCATAAATTGTTTTGTTTTAAATTAGGCCGTTATTTTTCTCAATTGAATTGATTCACATTGTTCATGTCGGGGCCTTTTATAACCGACTATACAATATTGGTCTCATTGTTGAAGGCCGTACGATTGCCTATAATTGCTTACATCCACTCTATTTGAACTTTGGTGGATAGTTGTCTCATTGGCAGTCATACCACAGCTCCTTATTTTTATATTCATATTATTGATTTTTTTAAGTATCTTATCTCTTAAAGTTTTATTCAGTTTACAATCTAGAACAAATTGGTGTTTATCATCCAGTTGATCGGAAATTTCGCATAACCTTCGGTGTCTGGGTATATTTCTGTAGCTACTCATTTCAACATCTAGGGTATGGTCACTCATCTGAAATTTAAGGATTAACTGTCTGGTTTTAAAATAAGATTCCCTTAATAATCGATCCTCTATTTTATTAAGAAAGTGTATTTAAGACCTTTGTAATGGAGACGTCATGTGATATCTGTTTAAACTTCACCTTAACGGAATATTTAATTTTGCTATATAGTTATCAATAGTTATAGCAAACACATGCGTGCTACAATCTGATTGAAATGTCTATCCTGTGTCTACGCTCCTTTTTATATAATATTGGGGTTAGTGTGCGTATTTTATTTAAATACATGGTTATTAGCTGTGTTACGTCCCTTTATACAAACAATATGACGTTGAAGAAAAAATATGAAACGTTTCGCCCAGACAACAGACGAAGACATTGATGATAAATGATTGAAAATAAATGCAGAAAACATATTAAAGGCTAACAAATTCTTATTGTTGGTATTTGTTTTTGTATATACCAGTGAAAGTAGGTTCTTGATATTGAAAACTTGATCACTTTAATTGGCCAGTAGTCTGAATTCCACATGTTAAAATAGTCGGTAAGATAATTTCGTTACACAGTATGCTAGTGCCCTAATACGATATATACGGGGTCAGTAATTTTCATATAGGGTTCGAGCTTTCCATTTGAAATTTACTGACCCCGTATATATCGTATTGGGTCACTAGCACACTGTGTAACTAACAATGTTTGAGTACTTGTTGAACGTACATCCAATAAGTGCTTCGAATGCACGAAATGTGCAACATACAATGTTGGTTTGAGTTTCTTCCATAAACCATATACGACGCATCAGACGCGGAAACGACCTTGATACTTCAGTGAGGCCCTTTATTTCAGGTACTGTTGAATTGAGCACTATTAATAAAGACATCACATAACTGGTTGTTTATTTTTCAACAGCGCCACTGTTGTCCTGTGTGATCACGAGTTTTAAAATGAGGCACAATCAAAAATCATCAAACTAAGAAAAATCGAGAATACCATGGCAAAAACTCGATAAAATACGCAAATTACGCAAAGACAATCAACAGTTTACTTAAACATTAAAAAAAAACAACCCCATCAAATAACGGTGTGATCTCATGTGTTTCTTACGGATAAGCAGATTCAGCTACACATATGGCACCCGTCGTGTAAACGTTGTTTGTGGTAAATATAAAGTCAGTGATAAGTCTCATTCGTTGATAAACAATCGAGGAAATGAGGACAGGATTGTGGTTTCTGGGAATATTTTTTTCCCGCTGTGGTTATTTTCGTTTATTTCGCGTTTATAATGCACGAACATATCCCCGCATGAATAATTTAAAGAACAGAATGTAGAAAGCAGCAGATGCGATGCGAAGTACGACCCTACAGTCAAAGCCCAAATGTAACCTATGCGCGAAAGGTCTATTCATTGAAATTTCGAAAATAATCCCGTTTACCGTACCACAATCTGAATATGATCTTCTGTTACACAGATATTCCATAACGGTCAGGATGACTTCAATAAAAAACTGAAAGACTGAAAGCATAATAAAAACAAATCATGGGTTTGTTTGCTTGTAAAAGAGAGGCGAAGGATACCAAAGGGACATTCAAACTCACAAATCGACAATAAACTGACAACGCCATGCCTAAAAAGAAAAACACAAACAAACAAGAGTACACAAAACACAACATGGAAAACCAAAGACTGAGCAACACGAACCCCACCAAAACTGGGGGTGATCTCAGGTGCTCCGGAAGGGTAAACAGATCCTGATCCACATGTGGCACCCGTCCTGTTGCTCATGTGAGTACACACCCGGTAATAATTCTAATTCGGTAGGTCACATTCGGGGAAAGGGAACGGTATTGTAGTTACGACAATTGGAACATATCCGTTGTCATCTGTGAAATGGGTATTCCATAAAGGTCTAGCAACTCGTGATGGCGTCCGTGAAATTTACGAAGGGACGATTTCAACTTCACCACTTAAAACTCTTGGTGTTATAGCTTCTGTGTGAGCAGCAACCCTCTATCAAGGAAATCAAGATAGGAAAAACAAGCCCTGAAATATCGTATCAGTTGGGAGATATACACTTCGTATGCAGGTGCTGTTGTAATGTTGCTATATAGAAATGGGAAGTTCGCAATTAGGAATTTTTTGTAGTTCACTCGAATTTTGATGGTTGTTTGACCCTTTGTGTCTTTATTCCTCTTAATATAAAATTAGCCGTCATGCATTTTAGTCGTAAAAACTTATTTTCAATCAATTAATACGAACAGGAGAAGACATAACTGAAATCATATCTTTTGTCGTAGATTTTTGTTTTCAACCGACCATCATAATTGCAAATTACTAAATTACTTCACTGAATATTGCATATTTGAAATATTGATTGAACAATATTCAGCGAGAAATATATTGTTAATCAATAGTGTATATGTACATGTAATGAACTTTAATCATTTTTTATTTTTTATATTATCAACAACAAAATTCTTTCGCTACGACGCTGCACATTAATCTGATGGAAGATGTTTTACAGCTTTCTATTATTTAATTAATCAAACTTAATCAAATGGTTACCTGATGTAAATAAAATGCACATAATAATTTTTTTTTCATCAAATGGTTGCTTCTCAGTATCTAAAATACCGTTTTTGACCTTTTTCGCTATTAACTGCAGTGACAAGATGTTTTTGTTTACAAGGATGAAAGGATTTATCACACATTTTGAATGATACACAAACACAACATTAATATCGATCTCATCCTTCTTAAATGCACCAACAAAGACAAATAATAACAAAAAACGGTGCAAATTGCCTCATTTCATATAGGCACAAAATGTTATACAATGTCGTCAGTTCAAAGTTCGAAAAAATATACCTTTTTACCCATATGAATCTCGGATTTTGATTTTTAATCTCAAATTCCAAGTTTTATTTTTGCACAATTAAACCGTTTTGCTTATTTAGATTTTAATCTATTTTCAAATTCCTAGTCTTATGTACGCACAAATTGACATTTTGGTGTATCTGTATTTTTTTATTTAATCTCAAAAGGGTTTTGAAGCTTTAACAATATTCAAGTTTTGGAATTCTTAGAAGTAACAGTTGACCTCTCGCAATGGTCCTATGCAATTAATAGTATAACATAGACATGCATTCAATTAAAAGTTCAAGCATTACAGGATACTAGTATGCAGATTTTGCCTGTTCAAAGACGATAATTGAACTCCATTTCTGTTTGTTTTTAGCTACGCAATACTATGCCCAGAAAATGTAACGTGTGCAATGCTGTCACTAAAGATCGAATAAGTACTATATCCAGCAATGTATACTTCGTCTCCATTCAGTAGACTAAAAACAACATCAAATGTCCCAGTCTTATAACCGTCACCGCTGAGGTAACTTCCAGATGCAGCTACCTTATTGTGATAAAGTCTAGGATAAAAGTTGGCTCCAATCTGTGACAGAATCACGGCAGTAATATGATAAAGTCCAATCCGTGGAGCTGTAAATACCCCTGTATTTGGATCATAGCCATTTCCTACATTTGTCCAGACTTGGTCAAATTTCACTTTTTCGGTGCTCGAAACACTTTGTGAACTTGTCCGATAAGCTGAGAAAGCTACTGGGTCTCGTTTCTTTACCATATCCTCATAACCTAAATAAGCACAATACGTAATTATTTTTAACAGATAAGGCGAATATTCAATGTTATTATCGATGTTTCATATGACGATGGATGGGCTATCTGCTTTATTTTTGCATCAAATATTACATAAATGTGCACAGTGATACATTGTGTGATAGGTGTAATACCACCAAATTATAGTAGGTCACATCCAGTTTTTTATACAAAATACGAAAAAGGGTAAAAAAAAAATATTCCCTTGAATTTGACAGTTGTAGGAAATAAATCCTACATTTCATTGCAGTAAAAAAATTCATAAACATATATCTTGGGTGTTTCAAAGCACCATTCTTTTTTATTTGGTGTTTCTATAGATAATTTTGAAAACTTCAGGTTACATGGTTACTTAAGCTTGTACGCAGATAAAAGGGGGTGAAAATTTGATTGGTTAACTACCAGTGTTGGTTATTATCTTATATGCAATGAAATGTTATGTGAAATTTTGTCTGTAGTACTGGACAGGATAACACTTTACTCATGCCAGGTATTTCTTTATTTGAAACCAAGATAAATTCTGCACAAATTTTTGAAAAGTGCAAATTTGATAAAGACTAATAGGGGGAAAACAATTGTGGTATTACACCTGATATCATTCGTCCATTTTCACTGAACTAGTACACAGTTTTGCTTATAGGGGCCAGCTAAAGCCCGTTTCCGAGTAAGGAATTTTCTCTCTTTGTTGAAGTTCCTTTGGTGGCCTTGGGCTGTTTTCTGCTCTTTATTCGGGTTGTTGTCTCTTTGACACATTCCTCATTTCCATTCTCAATTTTATTCATAATAAATAAAGGCACATGAAATCCATGGCAATTATTGATATTTAGGTTTTTTTTTCATGTTTTAATATTTTTTGTTTCATTCATTATCATGATTGTTATGCTGTAATGTTCTGTATAAGCGGTTTAAGGAGCATTACTTACCAATAAGACAAAAAAAATAACAACATTTTTTTTTCAAACATAATAATTATAATAGCGGAATATAGAAATAACATTTAACTATTAGCAGTCAGTTTGGTTTAATTTTGTTAATATAACCTAAAGATCCCCGCTGATGTATTATTGTCCTGCAAATTATTATTGTACGATTGGGCGTGCTGATCAGTCCTCTAGTCTGTATATTAATATTTATGTTTATATCGGTTTATATGGTCTTATAAGACCGAGGGCAGTCTTCGAATGCTTTTTTTCCAATCAAATGTTGCCAGCAAAAAGAAAATAAACTAGAGGCTCTATTTCTCTCACCTGTATATCAACAAAAGCCCCTTTTTATTAATAGTCATACTTTTAGCTTGTCTTTATGCCTTAAATGAACGATCAACTTAAAATACTGTTTACACTGCTCAAATAGACCCTCCTCCCCCTAAAAAAGAAAACATCCACACACAGTGAAACCCATTGATAAAAAACATGAATTATGTGTCACTATAAGGCTACCTAAAGTTTAATTAAGTTTGTGGCCTTGATTTTTCACCGATACATTTCTATTCTATTCACAACACGATTCTTAAAACAAAATCTTAAAACCATCCACGGTGGGAAATATTGACAGTTTTCGGCTATTTTTCAACAAACAAAGTTCCATTACTCCGCATATCATATCACTGAGAAATTTATAAAAAGAATATATGTCCGAAAACTGGAAAATTCCCCCATTTTTATGAATAAAATCTCAATACTCTAAAACGTAAAATCAGAATTTAAAAATCAAAAAAGAACTTATGTCAATATATATATATACAATTTACCAAAGTTTCATGAAAATTGCTGAAAGTTCAAGTCAGAAAACTGGAAAATCCCCCATTTTTTTATGAATAAAATCCCATAATTCGGAAACATAAAATCTAGAACTAATAAAAATTGAAAGGGAGCTTACATCAATAGATATAAACAATTCACCAAAAAATTGAAGTAAGCGTATTTGACATGTTTGACATGTTTGAATTATTGCCCGAAGTGATGACGACGGACGGACGGATGGACAACGGTATAACCTTATACGTCCCGTCTAAGACGGGCGTATTAAAACGAATAATATTTGTAAAAGTCGTTGTTTAAGAACGATAACTCTTATAAAAAAAGTGGTCTGACGGTTTTTGCCCGGTCTGATTTTCTATGTCTAAAGTGGTTTTGGAGATAATAGACAACAATTGCATTTTATCCTTATGTTTTATTTTTAGTCATGTTGACCGTGTTTTTCGGCAAGCAGTGTCATCAGACACATTTTAAAACTAGATCCCCAATTGATGATTGTGGCCAAGTTTCAGAGAAGATGATCTTGGTAAAATTAACGGATGACGGACGACGATGAACTACAACAATGGACAACAATGGACGACTACTGACGACGCACGCCATTGAGATGGCAAACATTTTCAGTGGCCCTTAGTACAAGGTGAGCTAAAATGAAAAGCGATCATAATAATAGCCTGGTGCAATAGTGCAAAATTTTCATATAACATGTATAATGGTAGTTTAAATTAATCATACTAGAAGATGCCCGCGAAATCGCGGTACAATTGGGCAAGTGTTGAAACAAAGAGTGGAGGGAGGGGTCCGGACGTCGGTTGCCTGTGTTTACACATAAAAAGGGGGTGGATCACTTCGCCACGTTCAACACCCATTTCATTTTTAGACAGTTCTGCACCTGAGTAAAAAGGTTGGATGTCGTTTAATTTAGAAAAATGATGCACTTACAAATGACAATAGAATGCAGGATCCTTATAGGCCTAACTGTCCTATTTTCTATCATTTCTTCTTACTTTCACTTGGATTTCGCGGGCAGTACGTCGACTGAGCATGTGCGAAAGCGTATAAGACACGGATCGATAAAGGTCTCCGAATTTGGATATTTTCTCAAAAATTGGCGTTTTCTGTGGAAAAAAAAATTGTTTCAAAGACAAATTTAGGAAGTACAAAACACTACATTTATACGTCATATCACAAATATTTCCGACTATGTATGGTTTCAGAGGAGTTGCGGCTCAATGAAATCGGTCTCTTCCTTTAGTAGTTTAGAAGAAAGATGACGATTAATTAGCATCTATCATTGTTTGGCAAATTTTGTCTTTTATTTATATTATTTTAAGATGGCTTTGTTTTGTAAGTAGCATGCTCACATGTCGCACCGGTTAATTTCAAACATCTATAAGTGTGTTTTGTTTTCAAATGCAAAAAAGAAAAAAACCTAACACGAATATGTTGATTATTTATTATATACTTCACGGTAGGCAAAAAAAAATCTAGAAGGACAAGACCAATAATACTAATTGTTAATAAAGAGATCCTACCTTTTTGTAGATTTACAATTAACGCCTGTAACGTCTTGGTAGAGATAACTTTAAAGTTTTCCACAATCTGATCATACGAGGAAATGTATCTTTTCTGCTCTCGGTCAAGAGTGAACTGCATTAATTCTGTAACACTTTCCCTTTTCTTTTCATCTTCAGTGAACACTTCGATTTTCGAAGACAAAGATTCCAGCAGAGCATTCATCTGGTCTCCATAAACACCTGTTTCATTGTCGGCCTGGGTTTTGAAATGTTCAACAGTTTCCTGGTACGATTTATTTAATCTCGTTTGATCCTGTATCTGGGCATCTTTTGCTGATTGAACAAATGTCTCTGTTTGTTTCTTAATATTGCTTATTTCATCCAACTTAGCGGTATTTAACTTTTCCCTAGCGTCCATCTTCTCCTCAAATATTTGAATCTTATGTTCCAGTCGCACAAGTTTTTCGAGTACTTTTTCTTCAAAATGAAACTTCGAACAGGAAAGTGAAGATTCGAATTCTGACCCGATTGAACTTGATGAAGCCCATACAAACGATAAACTAAGCAAAATTATAAGGGTTTGAACGACATCCATATTTCCTACACTTCTTTTCATTTCCTATATCAAAATATCTGTTCAACTCTCGTATATATAGTTTTAAAAGTTGTGGTATGCTATCTGAAGCAATTTCTGGTGCCATTGATCATATGCTTTGCTTTAATGAATAAATTTGCCTGCACCTGTTTTTGATGAATTGTGTCCTTTGAATTTTATTTAACGAAAGTTATAGCTGGTACTAAAGACATATCAGAATAATTAAATTAGTCTTTAGCATGTAATCTATACTGTACTTAAGGGAACTTCAAAGTTATCTACAAAATATATTGTACACTTATTTATTGTATCTCGTTAGTAACCACCGAAGTAAAAAAAAAACAAAATCTAAAAGAAGGATCAAATTTTAAACCATTATAGAAAACAAATGTCTCAAGTCGTCGTCTGTGTAAATATGCAACGGAGGCTGACTTTTAGCAAAATATTTAAATCAAAGTACAGACGTACTGTTAGGGCATAGGATCCCATATTCTAATGGTTAAAGGTTCAATGATAGAGTTGTACATCTTATGATCACCGTTGAACAGTAATGTGGAGAGAGCTTCTATAGGCTGTGCTTGTTGTCCGACCCTTTTCATATCCTAATGAATAACATATATTTATAACAAAAAACGTAGAACTGCTACATTTTGTAGGAGTAACTTACATTTATTTTTTTTTTCACATATGTCAAATATGTAAGTGTATATTCAGGACGATACGGCATTAATCAACTTTGTGGATTCGATCAGCACAGAGTGTCGACAGATCATTTACAAGTTACGTATTCTGACTATGATCAGACATTATACATTGCGATAGGACTCCTATGATCTTATAGAGCTTGTAATGCAAAGTGCATGACTTTATAATGAATATTCATATAAGAGAAATAATGTGATGCATAGTCCCATCAGTCTGACCTAATTGTGCGTTAAAGCAGTCAGGAAGACGCCCACAAATTAAATGGGTGTTTAAATTGTATAGAGAAGCACAAGTAGCCCATTTCTATATTCTAGTCGCTATTGTTGGTATACATATTATGAAATGGCGATCCAGGTACCTTACTAATGATTTCCATGATTATTTTCGCATGTGTACAAAACGCAGTCGTAGCTAGGTCTTTCTTATTATCAAAACGACTCATTATAAAAATGACATACAATAATTCCCACAAAATATAAAAAAATAAACACAACAGCAGGATTGATAGAAGGAAGTTTCCTCTTGGTTGTGAAATTCTTATGTGTTGTCATTCCAGAGGTAACGTTTGATTATGAAAACCCATGAATTGTCATTCTATTTATAGGAAACTTGACAGACTTGAAAACATTAAGGGCAATAAGGTCAATATATGGCAAAAGTTATTGTACAAATTCAATTTACAAAAAATAAAATCTTAAATTCGTCAATATATAACTTAGGCAGAGGACCATGATAACAAACCATAATTAAACTACATGTATATAAAAAAAAGAAAATGTAGTATAATTGCCAACCTTCCACCAGAGACCAAATGGCGTAGAAGAATGTAGTATATTTGGTAAACCTTTGAGATTTCCTTGTTTTGCTGTCATATTTTTAGTGTTTAGAAACACATAACCACAGCACTAAAGAAAAATCGCATATCAAAATATATTGTCTTGTCATTACACCCTTTCGTAACCCCTCTCTCTTTCGAAAAATAAAACAAAATAAAACAAACACAAAAAAATGTGACAAGAAGCAGTCAGTAATGTCTGAAAAATAATTTAACACCATTTTGAAATTGGTTCATTACTTAATCAAGTATTTCTGTCAATGTATATATCTAATTATATGTTATTGAAAACAACATTAAGTACATCTTTCTGTGTAGACGGTCTGCAGGTATTTAACGACACAGTGTAATTAGATCATTAAATTATTAAGCTATTACGATACATTTATTTGATGTATTTTGCATTATATAGAACTCAATGTTTTAACCAGCGTTCACTTATGCACCTTCTATGCAGTTATTTTATGCACTCGTGATATTCTCAAACAAATGCATGAAAATCAGGTGTAAGCGTTATATCAAACGGTTGGCCATGTAAAGACAAAAAATATTAAAACTTTAAATGTAGTGGAACGCGGTAATTTCATTTGTTTATTTGTTTGTAATTTCAATTTCGTGTTGATAAATTACTCACACAAAACTGATCATATTTTTTTTGGTTAAAATTCGTGTTAAAAAAACATAAAAAGTTTTACCTTAAGATACATTGAGATAGACAAGATAAGATATTTTAAGATAAGATATTTTTTATTTCAATTAAAGGGCACATGAAGAGCAAAGTAATTCAGTACAATTTGTTATAATTATCACAAATAATTTTGACAATCATATATAAACATGAATATGATCAACTAAGTTATAAGATCTTAAGCCACAGCCAGACCAGAGTCATAAGCATATTTGTAAAACAGCAGTAATGAATAGAGAATATCATATGGCTTTTTCAATATCACATCCGTATCAACCCTCAACCAATATTATCCTTCAAGCAGAGCTCTTGGGATTATATTGGTGTCTCGGGTTGATACGGTGTGTGATATTGAAAAAGCCATATCATATACACTTTATTATATATATACCTCACGTAGATGTTTTTTTATCTGACATGACGTCATACAAATTAGGGGATTGACATGACGTCATACAGATTAGAGGTTTGACGTGACGTCATACATATTAAAGGTGTGCTATTTATAGGTTTCATAACGAGTGAGACTGGGATATCGTTTGGTATCAACTCGAGTTATTTAATTTCAATATAATAATAATAAACGAGCCTTCGGCGAGTTTATTATTACTATTTAAATTAGATAACGAAAGTTGATATCTAGCTATATTCAATTTTCACAAGTTGTTAAACTTATCTCTCTTATGGTCAAAACTCTCAATGTGTAAAATAAAAATTCAGCGAAATATTGATCTAGTCTTTTGCACATTCTAGTATGACGTCATATGCCCTTTTCCGGTGTCAAACTTTAACATCTGACATTTTAAGACTTTTTGTACGCTTCAGAACGTAATAAAATTTGACAAAAGGAAGATTGTCAGGTGAAATGTGTCAGTGTTTTGTTTATTGTTGAAGAAATCATAATGTCCGTTGCCATGGACGAAATGTACATCGTCTTAACCTTTGAAAGTCATCCTTGACCTAACGAATAACCAATGGAAATACCGTTATATCGTCTTGTGATGCTGGACAAGCCAATCAAATTAACGCAGATTTTCGTATCACTTTTTCGTATCACACTCTGTGCAGTGTGATACGAGAAATATCTATTCATGCAAGAAATAGATAATAGGCCACAACCATAAGAGAAAGCCTTTTCAACCGTGACTTATATCGATGTCATCACGGATAACCGATACAGCACGATTGTCGTTGACCGTATTACACATGCAATTTATCTGTATTTACTACTAAGTATATAATAATACAGGTTATATATAAAATAAACAGATAAATATTCTTAATATAAACATATCTGTACTGTATTGATAGTTTTCTGAGTTCAAAACATTTACTAATATAAATCCCAAAAATTGTCAATAGAAAGAAAAGAACAATAAAAATTGGCACTTGTGTTTAACTTTTCGAAATGTTTACAACTTTTCAAAATTTTATCATAGAACTCTTATCTCGAAAGATTATAAAGGGGACATTTCACATATAAAATGTTCTTCATCTTCAACTTTATCCATCATGCGTTTTTTACACAATCTTTGTGATGTATCTATATAATATTTGGCATATCTATCCGTCTCTATTTTAGGGTGTGTGTTCTTAATCTGATCTTGCATAGTGCTTTAAATTCCAAATATTTTTTTGTACCAAAAAAATGGTAAATTGTAAAAAAAAGTAAAGAGGAGGTCTTCCGTTGAATCCCGACACTCCGGCTTCCTCCACCCAATACAAACTGACCACAACGAAATAGCCTCTAATGCTGAAAGGAGCGTTTAACACCAATCAATCAATCAATCTTTAGTTGTATCATTCTATTTTTGTCACTCCGGGAATTGGCGGTTTGTGATAACTTAAAATGTCTCTGTTAACAGATTTATACAAAACTTTTATCGCCTCAGAGCTATTCAGAGCATAGCATATTGTATAGGCATTTAGCTATAATTGCGAAAGACTATTAGTTGGTTTTTTTATGTCGTTGTGGTGCTGTCGTATGGTTAAAATGTCAAGAGACAAAAAAAAAATATCTTGTTAGTTTGAATAATTTCACATTTTGTCGTGTTGGGAGATCTACACGTTATGTGATATCTTCATTGCTGAAGGCCGCATGGTGACCTACATAGTTACTTAAATCCGCTTCATTCGGACACTGTTGGATAGTTTTTTTATTCGCAATCATGCCACATCTCAATTTATCAATTAAACTTCGGACATGTTTAATTGTTTTCTGTATGTCCCTTTAGGGTTGTTGTCGCTATGCATATGACCCACTTTTGTAGTCGAGCGCATCCAATGAGAATTAAATTAGAATGCTGAATTAGGGAATACCACGCTAGGATGTAGGATATAGCGCCTGAGAATAAGCGAGGATGTGGAATATTGGAGTAAACAAAGTTGGATTAAAAGAAGAAAAAAGTAGGTCGTGGTGAAAAAGGACAAATTTGGAATTTATTCATTTCGAAAAACGTATAATTTATTAAGATATCTAAAAGTAAAATAAGAAAACAATGATGAATTGAGGATTAACAAAGATTTTAATTTTAGTCTTAGATACATGATGTTTTATTAGTTGTTATTTGCTTTAATAAGCTCTCAGATCTGTACTGTGTATCTTATTTGTTATGAGTGACGAATAAATCTCCTTTTACGTCTGTTTCGTGTTTTTGTTAGATATTTTTCTGCTTCTTATAGATCTAATGAATTAAGCCATTTTCAACTGATTTTTAGGGTTTGCTCTTATGTTGTACTGTTTCACCACTGTCCCAGGTTAGGGGGAGGGTTCGACGCCTTCAAACATGTTAAACCCGGCAACATTCTGTATGTGCCTGTCCCAATTCAGAAGCCTGTATTTCAATAGTTGTCGTTGGATTGTAAATGTCTTTCATATTTGTTTTTCGTAAATTGTTTTGTTATAAATAAGGCCATAATATATAAATATATATATACATACTTAATTTTTTTTTACATTGTATACGGAACTCAGTAAGTGTTACAACATAAATGACTGACTAAATACAAAATATAATCTTTTTATCTGGAATATGCTAATTATCCGTATATACATGCAGCTAGATCATGGTAGAACATGCTGATGGCTTTGAGAAACACTTTGAGAACTGGAGACCGAAAGATCTTTAGATTGTAGATATAAGAAGATGTGGTATGAGTGCCAATGAGACAACTCTCCAACCAAGTCAAAATTTATAAAAGTAAACCATTATAGGTCACAGTACGGTCTTCAACACGGAGCCTTGTCTCACACCGAACAGTAAGCTATAAAGGGCCCCAAAAAATTACTAGTGTAAAACCATTCAAACGGGAAAACCAACGGTCTATTCTATATAAAAAACGAGAAACGAGAAACACTTATGAACCACATCAACAAACGACAACTACTGAACATCAGATTCCTGACTTAGGACAGGTGCAAACAAATGCAGCGAAAGATCTTTAGATTGTGTATGTATATGATTTTTTTCCATTTTTTTTCAATATGCAGCAAAGATTAGCATTTTTTTAGATTTTAGTTTCACAAGCTTCTTATTGAATTATCTCGATAAATAGCGAACATAAAACATCGAGTGTTTGCATATATATTTCTAATAACACAGTTTAACAAATAATTTCTTTAAGATGTACAATTATTATTTAGAAATAATTTTTGTTCAGTATCGTCACTGGTATTATTTTATCAATGACTTTCTCGACTCTATCATAAGAAGAGTAAATATTCTTTTGTTTTCGTTCACTAGATTTCCCACTGCAAATGCTTGCTTCTCAGTATCCAAAATACCGTTTGGTCCTTTCTCGCTATTAACTGCAGTGACAAGTTTTTGTTTACAATGACTTCATAGTAATACACAAAAAAGGATAAAAGGAATTACCAAACATTTTAAATAATACACAAACAAACACACCAATATCGATGTAATCCTTCTGAAATGCACAAAACAGGCAATAAACAATAAACAATAAACAATTACAGAAATGGTGCAAATGGCCTCATATCATATAGGCACAACATGTAATACAATGTCATCAGTTTAAAGTTCGGAAAAATTATACCTTTTTATCTATATAAATCTTTAATTTTATTCCAATCTCAAGTCCCCAGATTTATGTTTGCACAAATGAACCCTTTTGTCTTTTTGTGTTTTTAATAACAATCTCAAAAAGTTTTTCAACCTTTAAGTTTTGTAATTCTGATATTTCTCTCGTGATCGTGTTACAAAATCAAAATAAAGTATAACATATATTGACATTCAAATAAAAGTTCAATCATTACATATAAATGTATATTGCCGGTTCAAGGACGATAATTGAAATCTATTTCTGTTTTTAGTTACGCAATACTATGCCCAGAAAATGTAACGTGTGCAAAGCTGTCACTAACGATCGTATAAGTACTATGTCCAGCAATGTATACTTTTTCTACCTTCTGTAGACTAAATACAACATCAAATGTATCAAGGGTGTTATGTATTTTTCATAAATAAAATTCTGATCCCCAATTTGATGAAAAAAAATATTCTGGTCAAGCAGATGACAAAAAATCTTTCTGAATCTTGATTTCCCCCATACCTTATGGTGTTTAGTTTTGAAAAAAAAATTTGATTGATAGCGGTGATTTTTTTCTTTAATCAAAAACAAATCGTGTCTTGTTCGCGGGAATTCTAGATGTCTTTTATTGATAATATATAACACACACAAACATCAACATTTAAAATGTTACAAATTCAAACCGGATTGCCTACATTAGATTTAGGTAAAATGAATAAACTAAATGTTTTAGTTGAAAAATGTTTTGCTTTGATTTTCAAAGTTTTGAAATATATATTATATATTACACATATCTGAGAGGGTGATAGAGCAGATTGCTCCCCCTAGAAATTTTTAAGAATTTAAATGTTTATTTGTGTGTGTTTGTGAAATATTACAAATGAAAGACATCTAGAACAAGACACGATTTATTACTTTGCACATAACAACCATTCGTATTTGATAAAGCGCACACTTGATTAAGCTTCTCTGTGAAGAGTAAGTATAGATTATTTGCCATGGAATAGATAAAATTATCACCCTCGTATTAACCAATCAAAATATGTCATTTTTACATGAAGTATGATAATAATTTATAATTTATATTTTTTTTTAGAAAGGAATAGAAAAAAATTGAAAAGCAATCAAAACATTTGCTCTGTGCAATTGTTCAACATGTAATTAATGTACCTTTAAATATGTTTTTCAATTTTTTGGATGGGCTATTTTTTGTCTTTTATTTGTCTTTTTTGAAAACAGATTTGATTCGGAAAAGTATGCTCTCATTGCGAACCTATCATTTTCAAATATAGAAAGATTATATATACATTCATAAGTGGGTTTTATTTTTGGCTCAATGCAATCGTTTCAAATGTTCCTACAAGAGTGTTTGTAATCTTATCACAACTAGGATGACGATTACTAAGTAATTTATATATTTCGGAAATTATTGTCTTTTATTTGTATTATTTTTGAAAAGCTTTGTTTTAGGCTTAACATACTCTTATGGTGCATAAATTGGTCAGAGCAGTAAATTCTAATTTATAATATATAAGTCCTACCTTCCTGTAGATTTACAATTAAATCATGTAACGTCTTGTTAGAATTAACTTGAAAATTTTCCACAATCTGATCATACGATGAATTGAATATTTTCTGTTCTTGGACAAGAGTGACATGCATTAATTCTTTAACACAATCCCTGTTCTTTTCAGCTTCAGTGAACACATTGATTTTCGAAGACAAAGATTCCAGCAAAATATTCATCTGGTCTCCATAAACATCCGTATCTTTTGTGGCTTGAATTTTAAAATGTTCCATAATTTCCTGGTACGATTTATTGAATCTCGTTTGATCCTATATCTGGGCATCTTGTACTGATTGAACAAATGTCTCTGTTTGTTTCTTAATATTGCTTATTTCATCCAACTTAGCAGTATTTAACTTTTCCCTAACGTCCATCTTCTCAAATATTTGCATCTTATGTTCCAGTCGCACAAGTTTTTCGAGTACTTTTTCTTCAAAATGAAATTTCGAACAGGAAAGTGAAGTTCGAATTTTGATCCAATCGATATTGATGAAGCCATAACACACGATAAGCTAAGCAAACTGATAAGACTTCTTTCCATTTCCTATATCAAAATGTCTGTTTAACTCTCGTTTATATAGCTAACAAAGCTATGCTATGATATCTGAAGCAACATCTGGTGCCGTTGGCTCTATCCCTTCTTTAATGAATACAATTTAACAGCGCTTGTTTTTGATGAATTTCGTCCATTTGAACTTTATTAATATTCTATCTTTTATCAAATATACTTCAAATCTGTTTAGAGTTAACCAACGACCAAAGTAATAATTTGTACCTAAGACATTTCAAAATAATCCGGTTGCACGTTATTATCTAATCTCTATTATACTTTAGAGATGATTGTATACATAATCCTTTTTATTTGAAAAAAGATTATTTCTTTATATATTTATTTTTCTTTTATTTTCATTACTTTCTAAATATCTATTCATTTCTAATCATTATAATTTAAAGTCATTAACACAATAAAAGGAAAAGCTGGAAATGATGAAACACGTAATTTTACAGGCATTTTCTAAATTAAGGCATTTTCGATGTTATAACAATTTTTTTTCCGACAAATGTCTGGGAACATTATGGTATTTAACAAAATGTCTGAAATTATTTGATTAAATGTTAAATTAACAAAAAACTGAGCAATTGAAAGTATCGAACAACAGAGCTGTTTTATCTATAATGTTAACTGAATTTCTTTAAGCTTGCATTTAAAAATAAAAAATAATTGAAAAATAAATTTTACTGAATAATTTAAAATTCACACAAGCATCGAACTCGACAATTATTTGTTATTTCATATTATGTTTAAATGACATGATCTGTTACACATTTGTCCTAATATTTTTAAAATTACATTTGGGGTAACATTTGGTCTTATCACTACAACAACATATGTTGAAGCCCGGACCATCACACATTCAGCTTTGTCAATACTTTCTTTGATAAAACATTCGATCAACAAAGGTTTTTCGCAAAAAGCACACACCTGAATATCTTCTATTGCATGTGTTTTAACAGATTCAAAGTCACATTAGCTTGATGAGGTTTACTGACATATTTTTGTTTATCAGAGCATGTTTCATGCTTAAACAGATGTACGGATGTCGGGCGATTACTAGCAAAATACGTTTACCCTGCCTTTATGCGTCTATAATTGGTCGATTTTCGAGATTTTAATAACGGTAGCAGTTCAATGTTTCTGTTGTTCCGTTTTGTTTCCTCTTATAGTTGATGTATTTCCCTCAGTTTGGTTTGTGACCCGGATTTGTTTCAGTTAAATCGATTTATGACTATTGAACAGCGGTATACTACTATTGCCTTTATTTAACTACTGTCGTCCATCAGATTTGAGGCAGTGAAGATGAATTGAAAATACTCAAATCTTTGCATTAAAAACGTCCTTGCATGGCAAAACCTATTCTATATATATAATCCGTTTGGCTGTGAAGGATGCAAAAGGTCGAAGCAACCTTTTTCTCTCTAACCTACATTCCTTCATTTTAAGTGGCAGTCAAAATTCCTGTCCTTTTTTTCGGGTCAATTCATTGCAGAACTTTCCCCTTTGATCTATAATCAATTTGTTCCGACTTAAATATGCATGAAATATTTGCTACTGAAAGCAAAGAAATAACAATCAGTATTTAAAAAAAATCATGCGTCTTTTTCTCTGCTTTATATTGCACATTTCTCTCTATGAATCAGATTTTATTTAAACATTCGTTTGTAAACTTTGTTCTATTGTAAGAACAGTTGTCCTGCTGTCATTATGACAAGAAATTCTTAAAATTACTATCTGAAATACAGAGTTAGTACTGTACATACTCGACGCAGTCATAGTAGTTTCACTACTAAATGTTAAAGAATACAAACTTTCCGGGCCGGGTTTTGAAGATTAAACTCAATTTTACCAAACCATTAGTTATTTTCTTTTAAATGAAATTGTGGTTTTGGTCATATGCATCTAAATGCTCAATGATAACTGTCCTTCCTTCTTACCAATTACACGAAACCTAACAAGTAAATTGTTGAATTATGTTTCAAATTGAAAGTGACTAGGTATTTTATTCATTGAATATAATGTTTGCTAAGGTTAGGCGTTTCATAAATTGCCTGACAATTTAGGACAATAACAGACTAAGGGTTTAACCCCGCCATATTCTTTATGTGCCTGTCTCAAGTTAGGAGCCTGTAATTCAGTGGTCGTCATTTGTTTCTGTGTATCATATTTGTTTTCGTTCATTATTTTGTACATAAAAAAATGCCGTTAGTATTCTCGTTTGAATTGGTCTACATTTGTCATTTCGGGGCCTTTTATAGCTGACATTGCGGTATGGGCTTTGCTCATTGTTTTAGGCCTTACGGTGACCTATTGATGTTAATTTCTGTGTCATTTGCTTTCTTGTGGACAGTTGTCTCGTTGGCAATTATACCACATCTTCTAATTTTTATAATGAGATACTACATGTTGTTTGATTGTTGCTGGCTAAACGTCAAGTGACAACTATTTCATGAGTTTTTAGTGGCAATAGCACATAAACTAATATAAAAGGTATGCCAACAGGGATGAACATATGTTTTGTAACAACAAATTAACATTTCATAATTGTTGAGAAAACCAAGAATACACCGTGATAGTTCAACATGGAGACATTAGAAGTTTGATTCAAGAGCTGAACGGGAACAAATGTGTGGTTAAAAGCTTTGACACTGTACAGTTACTTTACGAAATAATTTCATAAGCCTACAAATAAGTAAGACTTATATTTACGACGATTTTTGTCGATCCTAATGAATATTAATTTCTGCGGCCTAGGGGACGACCATTTCATTTTCTTGGACATCAGTCCGATATGGTGTATCATATTTATAACAAGTTATTTTGGCTAATACAAATTGTTATTATACTACAGTATTTTATGATGCGGTCTTTCAGCAATTGGTATTTATTGTATGGTTTATTTTGATCGATAAATGCGAGATATTCAAATACATTTAAAGATATTTTAGCGAGCACAAGACATGTCCCTGTAATGTAGTAGGGGAAATAATCTCAATATATATGGGCAAAGTTATTGTACATCATGAAGTTACAAAAAAAAAATCTTATGTTTGTCAATACGTAACTAATGCAAAAGACCATGATAAAATATCACAATGAAACTACATGTATATAAAAATAAGAAGATGTGGTATGATTGCCAATGGAACAACTCTCCAACAGAGACCAAATGACGTAGAGGAATGTAGTATAGTTTGTGAACCTTCTTGGTTTCTTAGTTATGTGTCAACGTTTGAATATCTTTTGTGGAACTTTACCACAGCATTAAGTTAACTCGAAAGTCAAAACATATGACTTGTCACGATATCCTTTCGTGCCATCGCCTTTAACACACCCTCCTAAGAATTTGTTTTTAAATTTTTCTGTCAATACATATATCTAATTATTTTTTTTAATTGTAAACAGCATATTTTATATAAAGTACCGATCAATCTTTGTTTGTAGACGGTCTAAATGTATTTTATGTCGCTGTGTGATAATTCTTTAAATTATTCACATTAGTTTTTTTTTCAATTTAAACAAACAAGATACAATACAATGTTGAAGGCTTCGATATTGCAATTTAATACAATCAATATGATTTTTCTTCATAAGGACCCCTCTATCTGTTTATACATTTCAGCAGGGACTTGCTTCTCATAGAAGATGTTTTGTCGTTTTATTTCAAATATCGAAACTGCCCAAGTCAACATATTGTAGCATATACTAATGCAAAACATTACATGTCTATAACAGTGATATAGTTCTTTCGTTTTCATCATTTGCCATTACATGCATTACCTGTGTAGAAATAACTTAAATCTTAAAGTCATCTTAACCTTCCCTTCAAATCTTAATTTTTCAGTTTTGATGGTATCATTGCCAGAGTTAGATTGTGTTATTGTGTAACTGTACAGCTGTGCGACTTTTTTCTAAAGCAAAAACTTATTATAACAAGCATTCACTAAATAATGTAGCTTCTATACAGTTATCTTATGCACTCGTAATATTTTCAAACGAATGATAGAAAACCAGATGTAAAGATTAAATTGAACGGTTGTATTGAAATACAGGTGTAAGGGTTATATCGAACGGTTGTAAAAGGAACAAATTTAGTGAAATGAATTAATTTGTACATGTTTTATTCATTTGTTTTTCATTTGATTTCGTGTTATCAAAAAAACTTCAAAAATGAGTGTTCCTTTGACCCCCCCCCCCCCCCAAAAAAAAAATAAAGCAGATAAAAGAAAAAGATAAAAAAAAAGAGTTTGAATATGATGTGCTTACGTTGAATGGTTTTCTTGGTGTAACATGCTTTCAATTTGTTTTAGTATATCAAGTTTATATATAAGTTCAATTAAGAGTTTGCTGCATAGTTGGAGCATATTTTGGGACAGTTTGGGTCAACCAAGCCAGTATGAATGTAGGTTAAATAATTGGTGGATAGTTTGTTGCAATGGGTAAATAAGGGGCCCTATGTTTTAGTGTTGGGATATAGTGAATTGAAGAATTCCATTGAAGAAGTTGCTATGAAATGTAGGAAGGTGTGAGCGATTTTTGAATTACTAAGCTATGTGAAGTTTTACTGAAAAAGTAACAAAGTACCAAACTCCAAGGCAAATTCAAAAGGGGGAAGTCCATAAAAACTGACAAAATCAAGCGCTATCAATCAACGGAACTGGTGAAAAACAACTGCAATATTCCTGACTTGGTACAGGCACTTTCGGAAAAAAATGGTGGGTTAAACCTGGTTTTATAGCAAGCACAACACCCAACTTGTATGTCAGTTGTTTTTGTTCCATTTGTTTTGACTCATTTGTGTAAACAACCCCAACAGACATAATTGGTTAATGTGACAATAATTGGGATTCAGCATCAAAAACTGTGTTAACATACACCAGAGATATACACCACAACTGACTAAAAATTTCACATAAGCATACACATTAATCTAGAGTATGTTTATTAAATGAAGTAGAGACGTCTTCTGTTCGTAACTTATGGTAATTGAGATCAATATTTTTTGTGTTTGATTCATAGCTTACTGTAACTAGAAGTTACGTGTTTAGTGATTATTCTAAGGACATTTTCTAGTCATTACTGATTGTGTATGTGAATTATCGTGCCTAAGTGGGTGTTGTTAAACCTTCATTTATACAAGCTTGCAGTACAGTGTCCTATAGTTGTTAAAAGCCTCTTCATTTGTACTCTGTTTGATAGTAGTTTTTTTGGCAATTATACCACTTCTTATTTTATATCAAAGACATTTTCATTGTATTGTTAGCATGTAACTCAACAGGTAAACCACATTTGTATCCGTATCCATCTGCCTTTCAATTTCCCCCTTAACTTGAGATTGGGGAACGCATGTACTTAGCATGTTCTCTTAATAAAGAGAAAAGAATGTCCACATTGAAAAGTGATACAAGTGAGCTACCTTGGAGAAGCAATTCGTTGACTGATTCGCCTCCAACCCTCCACTCCTTAAAAAACAACAACAAAAAACAGTATTCTTATCAAGTAAAAGAATGAATCAAGTTTTGTTTTATATTTATAAAATTAAATCAAACAGACCTAAATATCTGGTGCACGGAAATTCCTGAAAATTGCTTTGTACCGTTTAGTCAAAATGTCTTTTGCTGCGGTAAATTCATGCAGCAAAATGAATTCAATGTAAGTACGAAAAAGAACGTTAGATATAAAACAAACTTTCAGAATTTTCAATTTACATTAATTGTAGCAAAGATTTAAAATAGATATAACGCTCTTTTAACATGTTTAATATTCTTGTCTTTGATATCATAGATTAATCTTGAATTAAAAAGAAAATATTGTTAAACCTGTTACTTCACATTAGACGAATAATGCATTAGAGTTTTTCGTTTTAAGAAGTTAAAAACGAAAGTCTGTGTTCGTTTTTGTTTTGTATACACCAATTTACCGCGTTTGATGCATTAGTTGTAGTTGTCGATGTATTATAGATGACAGGCATATGCAGACCTGAAGCTTTAAAGGTTGATATTGCGTGGTTAGTTAGAAATATTTGATGATAATTTTTAACAATTTTTACAATGGCTGCCTTTCAAAAACTATAGCAATCAGCTGATAACCATGTCGATGCCAACCACGTCGATAACTACAGGAATCATGGTCAGATCCAACACCAAACACATGGGATACAGGTGTCAGAGCACAAATTCAAAATCCTATTATAATTAACGAAATTTGTCAGAATTTTCTAAATAGTTAACCTTAGGTTTTACGTCATAGAAACATGATTTATCTCGTGTATCAACTTTCTATATGCCAATATTCTACCAATGTTTTCAGTATTGTAGGAAAACACGACCGTTTTGAAGTCAACTACCGAAAAAATAAATCCTGGTTTTCTTGAAATCTTAAATAAGTATAATGCATACTATGAAGCGTAGTAATCCTCATTTTAATGCAAATTCATGGCCAAGTAAATGTAGGCTCAACAAATTTAGAATAAGATATACGTTTAGTATATCTTCCGCATTATATGTTTCATTCCAATCAAATATGGGATACTCGAGAAACCATCCTTAAATCACTTGATTCCGACATACTTATGGAAGAACGGGCGGTTGGACGGACAAAGCAATATATATATATATAAAATTCCCTATTTGTTCATGTAGAATAAATAGTTAAGGATACACGACGACAGACAACATCATACGCTCAGTGGTGGCATTAGTTAACACGGACCTTTGGTTGGCTTACAGCCCAGGTGAGCTAATAAAAAATAAATATCAAGTGGCATCATTTCCAAAACGAGTTATTCAATTTATCTTACAACTGCAGGGTACGTAGGCAGATCTTGCCAATTGTATTATGTTATCCAGTGTCAGTCCGCTTGCTTAAAATGCTTAGTTTTCCGATATAAGCCTAAAGGTGCAGTTTATTCGGTTGATTTATCTTCATGGGTTTCATGTTGGTTGGTCGATAGAAAAAAAGGTCACAATTGACGGACAAACAGACTTGCAACAGATGCCAAATGATGTCTATTTGTAACAGGGGTACTACACACAAAACTCTTCAAAGTTTTATTTCAAAACCTATCCATGAAATAGTAGGCCCTCCCATTATTCTAAGTATTTCAGGCATAAAATGAAGTTCAACCTGACCTTATCATCGCTGGATATAAATATATCATTATTAAATCATAAATGATATCCATAAAATTGACCTTAATACAAACTTATCTGTGAGCACGCTCACTTGAGGATACACTTTCTCGCCCTTTTCTCCCCTTTTTCTCAAATCCAATTATGCCATCTTGCATATATAAGAAAAGAATATTATTTCATCATGCACATCCTCATTTAGTGGAATACCCTTATCTTAATTTTATTTAAATTCATTTTGCCACTTATGATAGGTAATTAGTTGTTTTTATTTACTCAAAGTTCAAGTATCCAAATTTTCAAAATGTCAGAACAAATTATCTTTCCTCATGCACATCTATATATAATTGACTACATGCTCTCTTAGGTAAAGCTTTTAGAAGATCCGCCGAATGGTTAAGGAGGAGTTGCGCTGGCATCATTCATGAACAGACAGATTCCTACATTTTTGTATCATCTTTTATGTGCTATTTCCAGTAAAATACTTTTATGCTGTCACCTAATCCATGAACAAAATAAAACCTTATTAAATCATCCATTCTGACTGACGTATCTTTCTGAATAGGAGGTATTCGAACGTCCTATCATGTATAAGCTCATTGAATTTAGGCACATAGTGTATAAAATTGTACACAAAATCATGTGACAATGTGTTAAATCGTGCGCACAATTAATTTCTATTGAGCGCAAGAAAATATAAATAATAATTATTTTGCACAATATATTTATTTTTTGCGCATGCATAGATGATATACGCGTACAATATAATCATATTGAGCTAAGAATATATTTTTTTTCTGTACAGGTCCTCAACGGGTCTAAATAAACCAAATAAAATAATCAAACAATATTCATGAAATAACAACATAGGGAACATGATTTATTTATTAGTGGTAATTGGTTTTGAACTAGTTTTTAGTAACTGTAGATCGGTACTTTATGTCTTAAGTCGATTTGTTAGTTTTTGTTTTAGTGTTTTGTGTTACTCTGGTGTTTCGAACCTTTGTATCTGGTTTTGAGGGTTTGTTTTTACGTTGTGCTGTTACACCCTTGTACCAGGTTAGGGTTGGGGTAGGTTGAGTGCTTACAAACATTATAAATCCGCCAAAACAGTATGTGACTGTCACAAGTAAGGAGTCTGCAATTCAATGTTGTTCGTTGGTTTCTGTCTATCATATTTTGATTCGTCTATAGTTTTGTACATAAATCAATTGGTTTTTTATTGTTAAAATTGTTTTAGATTTTGTCATGTCGGAGCTTCTTAAAGCTTACTATTATATCTATATAGTATAAATATTTTAATTATAACGGACTGGGAACAATAGTTGTCGTCTGTACAATTAGCTTTCCGTTTATTTAAGGCGTTGAAATTCTCTTTTGAATTTTTTGTCATCACGAGGCCTTTTATAGATTACTATAAGGTACGCATTTTCATCATTGTCGGAGGCTGTAGTTTGAACTGTAATTTGTCTCAATTGTTGTTCTTTGGTCGTTGGTGAATAGTTATCTTACTTCCAATTTATACCATATCTCCTTTTTTGGTATAAAAAAAGGCTAAATCGTATTCCAGGTTAGTCACTTTCTCTCCAGAAGTGTCAAAACAAACAAATTCGCATAACAGTTTAAAATGTATTCAAGCTATAAAAAGCTGCAAAACATACGAGATTAGCAATTGTCTCTCTTTTCTCCATCATTTCTTTAAAATCTGAATATTAAATGAAATATGTAGTTGTTTTAATTGTGTTATATGAAAAAAAATCAATATGACAGCCAATAAAATGAAATGTTTTTATTAGGTGCTTTTTCAAATAGTGCATAACATAATACGGTAATGAAACCGCGTGATAGATATAATATTCATAGCATGACTAAAATTATGTGATTAAATTACTCATATATTTAGGTTTCTTATTGCTTTTTGTTTGTTTGTTGCGTTTTTATTTTGCTAAATATTCTCCTTGTCTTTTAGATAGAAAAAGCATGACAAAAATAAAACGAAAAATATCACAGTCAACAAATTGATATGCAGAAAACTAAACATTGAGCAATACATCCCAACAGAAAAGTCGATGAACTGAAGTGATTTTGAATGCACAGCAGTTCCTGCTCAATTAATGTTCAAAAATATATTAAAATATTTTTACAAAATTGAAAAAAAAAATCGGGTTCAAAGAAAACAATGTACATTTTACGTTTTTTGTAACGTTTCGTAAAAATGAACACAATCTTTAAAACAATGTCGGATTTAATTAAGAAACTAAAGTAACTATTAATTTTGATCGATACATTGCACCATTATTAGGTAAATTATTAGTTTGTTCGAAATACTTGAGCCTGGACGTAGTCAACCAACAATCAATGAATAAAAAATCGGACATTTATCGGATAACTCAGGAGTATAAGATCCGACAAAGAGGGACAAACAGTAATTGCCCTTCCCAAACAATTTTTATTTAAAGTGAAAATGAAAGAGAACACCGACTAACTTCTAGACTATAAGACAACAGAAAATATGTTTCTTTTTAGGTTTGTCACTTTCAGAAGTTTGCCGCCCTCCCCTACACATACTGTCAGTCTACTCCTTCGCCACTTTGACCTAAGCCATATCGATCATTAGGAAAGAGTTTGATTCACGGTCAAGTAGTTGTTTCACTTCGAGTTAAATTTGGAAAATTGATTTAACATAGTGTAATCATAGATATCAATGTAGAGACTTGGTATCTCCTCATCGTACTTAGAATGAAGTTAAAACATGTTTCAATACTTATATTATACAAGATAATTGAGTGTGTGTTCGAACGAGAACTTCTCTATGTTCATTCAGGCATATTTATCTCTAACGGGAGGGATTGTGCTTGATTTTCATATGATTAAGACTTAACCCTTCGTTCAGTTTAATTGAAGTCTGGAGCTGGCATGTCAGTAACTGCTAGTAGTCCTTTGTTAATTTATGTTAAACATTGTCATTTTGCTTATTTTCTTCTGTTACCCATTCTAACATCGGACTCGGACTTCTTTCCAACTGAGTTTTACTGTGCGTATTACTGTGTGTTTGTTTATTCTACATTTACTAGAGGTATAGGGGGAGGGTTACGATCTCACAACACATGTTTAACCTCGCCACTTTTTTTGCGCCTGTCCCAAGTCATTAACCTCTAGACTTTGTAAGTCTTGTGTGTTTTTTTTCCATTTTGGTTCATTTATATGTTTTGGAGTTTAGTGCAGCGTCCATTTCGCTAAATTATTATACAATATTATTGAGGGGCCAGCTGAAGCCCACCTCCGGGTGCGGGATTTTCTCGCTGCGTTGAAGACCCATTGATGGCCATGTGCTGTTTTCTGCTCTTTGGTCGGGTTGGGTGTCTCTTTGACACATTCCCCATTTCCATTCTCAATTCTATTTGCTCACCAATAGAAAATGAAAGTGTAACTCAGCACTACTTGAACAGGTGTATTGCTTTCGAGTAAAACATTTTTAAATCTGAAAGACAGTACAGTGGTTCAATTCAAATGTTATGGTTTCGATTGTCATTCCTTTTAAGTTCTCTTTTTAGTTTCTTGAATATTTTTTGTGAAAGATATAAGCTCAGCTAGATATTAAAAACATTAAATTTATCAATATCTTTATTGTTCCCAAATGAATATCAGAAAAATAAAACGATAGAAATATCACCTAACAAAATTATTAGGTATATGTTTATATTCTTTCAAAATACTTGTAATGATAGCTTACATAATTGTATTAATTAGTATTAAAAATCGGGACAATTCAACAATTGAATTATACATGTTATGCCCTTATCATATCAACTCTGGCGAAATGTTAATTACAAATGACATTATTTTGAACAGCCCATTGATTTGCATAAAAATGTAGAAAAAGTCGGTATTTCAATAATTATTATTCCATCTATGATTATAAAATTATGGATGCAAAAGTAAAAAATAAATTTAAACGAAATAAACCCTACCTTTCTCTTGTTGTGAAATCAATTCCTGCAATGTCTTATTAGATTGAACTTTGAAGTTTTCCACAATCCCATCATATGACTCATTTAACCGTTTCTGCTCTTCGTGTGAATCATGCTGCATGGATTCCATTTTTTTCTCTCGTTCCTTTTCTGCTTCACTGAATTCTTGACTTTTCAAAGACAAAGAATCCAACAAAGTTTCCATCATTTCGCCATATAATTGTGTTTCGTTGTTAGATTGCGTTTTAAAGTTGTCAACAATTTCCTGATAAGAATCATTAATTCTCGTTTGAATCTGAAGTTGTTTATCGAGCATCGTTTCTGTTAAAGTTTCCATTTCTTTTTCTATTTCGTTCATTCTTTCCAGTTTCGATCACATTGAACTTTCCATCATTTTAATCTTTTCCTCAAATAATTCCATTTTATGTTCTAACCGTACAAGTTTTTCCAGAACTTTTTCTTCAAAATGAAATTTTGAACAGGTTAGCAATGATTCGGACTCCGATCCAATTGAACTTGTCAATGTGTTTATGATTGACAAGCTTAAAGAAAACATTCGAAATGCGAACATTTTGACTGTTCCTTGCTATGTATATGACCACAATGAAAAATGTCACTGTTATATATATATACATGATACGGAAAAGATTTTAATCACGCTTTGTTATGATGATAATAGTTTCCTGTCATTTGTTGTTATTTTTAATGCTAGTTCTGATAATTTATTTTGTCCTTGCATATATTGTTAACTGCATTAAACCAGATACAATGAAACTAAAGTCAAATGAAATGCTTCTAATTTCGATTTTCTTGTCATTAATAAAAATTCACCTGCAGACGTTTCAGATTCATTATTTGTCTGTAAACAAATGGCATGCATTTGGTTCACTTAATATAAAAATAAGGAGATATGATATGATTGCCAATGAGACAACTATCTACCAAAGTTCAAATGAAGTTGATGTAAGCAATTATAGGCTTCAACGATGAGAAAAACCCATACCGTATAGTCGGATATAAAAGGTCACGACATGAAAAATATGAAACAATTCAATTAAGAAAACTAACGGCCTAGTTTATAACAAAACAATGTACGAAAAACAATTGTGACAGACATAAACCAACGATACCCACCGAACTACAGGCTCACAACTTGGACAAGCACATAATAAATAAGGCGGGGTTAAACATGTTTGTGAGTGCTCAGCCTTACCCTAACTTGGGACAGTTGTGTTACAGCAATACACTATAAAAAACAGTTTAAAGGACTAAACTCATCAGATATGCACAGAGCAGAAAAATATCTAACAAAAAACAGACCGGACGTGGCCGGGTATTTATACATCCCTATCAACAAAAAAGACACAAGAATGTTTTTGTATCGCAGTAAGAACTGATGGATAGCAATAAAATTGAGAATGGAAATGGGGAATATGTCAAAGAGACAACAACCCGACCAAAGAGCAGACAACAGCCGAAGGCCACCAATGGGTCTTCATCGCAGCGAGAAAATCCCGCACCCGAAGGTGGTCCTAAGCTGGCCCCTAAATAAAATTGTGTACTAGTTCAGTGAAAATGGACGTCACACTAAACTCCAAAACATATAAATGAACTAAAATTAATAAAAAAATTAAAGACTAACAAAGGCCAGAGGCCAATGACTTGGGACAGGCGCAAAAATGTAATCATACCACATATTCTTATTTTTATAAAATGTCACATGTAAAACAATGAAATATTTTTACGGAAGTTCTGTTCTTTGGAAATGTAAAAACATCACACAAATTGTATTGTTAGCGCTCTCAATCCTTTAAAGCGCTCTCATGTCTTCATTTCTGGTCAGATTTTTATGAAATTCATATCAATGTTTATATAAGCAATGTATCCGATCTAATGCTTTAATCTTTCCTTTGTAAATTTTTTTTTCTGACTGTGCCTTCTTAGTCACTATGATCACCAGGCTTCGTTATCTTATCAAACTAATGCTATCTGAGAGTTTTAAACTTAAACATATATTTCACTTACTGATGACAACTTTTCTGAATTCGTAAAATGCATGCTATATAAATAATGCCGTTTTATCAGATAAAACGTAGACTCCCTGTGTCATAATTGGAATGTATTACATGAACTTTTACCTTCGTTCTTATCTTTCGTTAAAATGTAAGAAAGCTCTAAGCGTGATATATAACACCGTTTTATTTGTCTCATAATTTTTAAAGTTTCTTGGTTTTAAATGAAAGTTGAGTAAAAGTAAAAAAATAAGTGTATGACATGGCCGCACTCTTTGTTGTTTATATGAAAAGACAGTAAAAATACCAATATTACTGTTTTTCCAAATATGTTTTTTTCAACTGCAAAGTGGGGTGATCACAAACATATGCATATGTTTAAGATTCTAAAACTAAATACAAATGCATTCAAAGCATGTTACAAGTATGTTAAGCCAAAACTGGTCATTCTACATTGCTCCTTAATGTTTTGATGACAAAACATGTAAACATGCTACTATATTGTTACCATTGGAACACCTTTTTCGAATTAACGTATTTAATTCACGAAAAGCGTAGCTTTGAGTGGATTAAATATGTTAATGAGTAAGGCGTGGCTATATATGATTATAACATAAATGGGCGATAACACATGTCAAAGGTTAAACCTAACTGTACTTTTCATGAATCAAATATGGCAATCAAATAGTGGCGCTGTCTATGACAAATCGTCTTTTATTTTCAGAAAAAGGACTGATGGATCGGATTTTTAAGCAGGATTTGATTTGATGATAGATTTACATGTAAATGAATTGTTGCCGTGATACTTTCATCAAGGTTTAAAGACCAGAAAGCGATTTATGTGTGTTATTGAAGTGCCCCCCCCCCCCCTTTTGGGCGAAAATTCTTGAGGGGATAGATGCAAAATCTTGTTAGATGTATAATATGATGTCTGCTTTCAAAACCAATAGGACGTGAAGTTAAAGAAGATGTAAAAGAAGGAAACGTTTTTTAAACGTATTGTGAAGGTATTCTACGTTTCCCAAACACCATGAAAATTTTCGATTAATAGATGGGTTGTTGATTGCGTAAGGTCTAGAGTAAATAGTTTAAGCAATTGACGGAGTGGAGGATCCAGTTTTTATGGAATATTTATTATGACACGATAAAAACAAGTATCCACGTTATTTCTTTTTGTATATCTCTCCTCGGGCATTCATTTGTATCAAGTATAAGGATCCACTTTTAATTTAGGGTTAGGTTTACAAGTTTGGCTAGCGTTAGAGTAACACCCCCCCCCCCTTTTTTCTCTCCTTCCCGATTTTTTTTTTTGGGATATATTGTTGTGTATGCATTTCGTTCAAATTTATAAGTCCATTCTATGGTCATTGATTTCATTATTTACTATGCCAAGGAGGCGGAGCTAGACGGTGAAATTATCACTTCTGAGATGGAAGTTAGAGCACTGGTCTAAGCTCCTCCCATTCTTTGCTTTTCATATGAAAAGCGACACACTGCGGGACTGGATATAGCAATAACTAAAAAAATCATTCAGTAGACGCAATTCTCTTAAAATAACAGAAGTAAAATCCCTCGAAGATTAAAGGAAAAAATACCATTCATTTTAACTTATTTTCTGAATCAAGTGTATCTTTAAGATTTATGCATATCGCAAAAAAAAATGCATTTAATATCTGAAAATTAATTAAAATAAATTAAAATACACTTATGTCCGATACTTTGTTTATGTTATCCACGATCACACATATTTGCGCAGGAATTGTTCAAGCATGCATTTTATCTTAAATGTTTAGACATAACATAATGATGAAATTCTTGCAGTATGATACTCTAAATTTAACGACATAATTTACAATTATCTTTATTTTCTAATGAATTTGCCAACATTAAATTGTCGACGTGGATCATGAAGATTCGTCAGAAAAAAGATGTTTCAATGTATGGAAAAAATGATAAAAATGATCTGGGAGGTGGAAAAAAATAGATTTTGTGCTGAAGTTTTTGCCATTAATTTAAAGGTTCAAATGGGAACAAAATATAATGCAACACTTGCCATAGTATGAAACAAATATGAAACGGAATAAAAACTCTACCCCCTCTCCCTGAAAGTTAAATGGCCGTTTCATTAGTATTCCCCAAGTCTTTGCTGGGCTTTCAAAATGAAGTAAATTAGTATTTTTTCAACAACAAAAACATCTCATAAACAGGCTTTGAAAATTTGATTAAAATGTTTGCTTCCAAAATGTCGTATGTGAATTTAAACATTTTTATAAATGTAAGTAAAATAAAGAATTAAGTTTTGATATCCAAAGCCATTATTCAACAATTTTCAAATTTACATACAACATTTTCATTGGCAATTTTGTCACATGTCGTATTTCAGATGTTTTGATTGGTCTAAATATATGATATTTGGGAATATCAGAGATTCTCTCCTTCCAAGCTGGTTTGTGTGAAAAGGTATTTGTAGCAAAAAGAATCATATACAAAATTTTGAAAGCCCATAGACGGAATGATTGTCATGCAAACATAAGGATATGTGGTATGATTGCCAATGAGACAACTATCCACTAGAGTTAAAATAAGGGGATAACTGCAATTATAGGTCACCGTATGGTCTCGACATGAAAAACGTGAATCAATTCAAACAAGAAAACTAACGGCCTAACTTATAACAAAGCAATATACGAAAATAAAATATGACAGACATGATCCAATGACAACCTGTCTGTTTACATGGTCTGTTTTCAGGGTCTGTTTTCATGGCCTGATTTCAACTATTGATATCTTCAGATAATGCTAGATGCACAACTGCTGTCATATACTTTTAAACGTCATTAATTGGTTCAAAATCATCTACTAATTGTGGACCAATCAGTGGTGCATTAACCATTCAAAATAGATTTTAAGACGAGAGAACTTGTGAAATCCAGTGTCAGTTCCAAATGAACGATGCGCACATACACACATACCCACGCAGACAGCTTTCCACGAGACAACAGCCAAACAACAAAAATATGATAATCATCAATTCAAATAGTGTTCAATATGAACGTTATATAGGCCACACTGTATGAGTCCTGTTTAGCAAGTTTAAACAAAAAAGACAAACAAGCAACAAGTTACACTGAAAAAAAACTTAGGTGTTGCGGAAGGTTAAACCGTCTCTTTCCCTGATTTAGATGTGCATATAATAGAGTAAGGCAGATATCATGAATAGGAAGGTAGGAGTATGTCTGCCGAGTAGAGACACAACGGATGCACCCTCACCTAAATCCGTCCTTGAGCTCTAATTATGAATTATAGATCAACTAATGATATATCTTGTTTTGTCAATTTTCATGCAAATTTTAACATCGGAAAGTATGTCAAGAAAACACATGAACCATCTTGCACTTTATATATTCTGAATTTCAATACTGATGATTAAACAGTAAGTGTGATTTAAGGAAAACGGAAACTGCGATTCGATAGGTAAGCTTAAAGACCTGTATCTGTACTCAACACAAGGCTTCACAAACAGGATATAATTACATTGTACCAACGGGAAGACAGGTAATCTGAATAAAAGTTATTCAACGAGCCCCATAATATATTTTGGAGGTAACTTTTTTCAATTTTACTATTTTGGGGATTTCAAAATTACGAATTTAGGTTTGAGCAGAATCTTTTTTTTTCTTTTCTTTTTTCTTCTGACGATCATCTGTTTAGTCAATTTTATTGAGTTATCTCCTTCCCCCTGGTAGTATAATATGTTTATAATGACCAAACTACTAGAAGACATCCAGAGTGCAACATACAGTCTTCGACAATAGCCAGGTGTCTATGCATTATGTTAAGTTCTATATCGCACTGAGTCAAATAATGTGAAACTGATAAGAAGAAATTTCAACTGGTGCGGAAATAATTGTTTAATAATACATTTGTTTTTCATAGAATGTACTTTCACTATTGCACAACAATTGTAGGAAATACTTAAACTTTGACAATTGTTTGATTCAAACAAAGAGAATCACTTGACAGATAAACAATTGAAATCACGAGATAGTACCTATAGACAGAAATCAAAATAGAATTCATTAATGATACATTAAAGTCAAATATTGAGTAGAGATATTAACTTAAACTTTTCACAAAGCAGAAACCAAAGCTTATATTTGCTATCTGAAATAATGAAGAGCTTATTATGGTTGTAAAATAAATTTTAATGCCCACCTACGATAGAAGGGGGCTTTATGTTTTCTGTTCTATTCGTCCGTTCGTTAGTCCGTCCATATATTTGGTTACGGTTTTTGGTTTCTGTAGTTTATCATGTAGGTGTGGTCACACCAACTTTAAACTTATGACAATTGTTCATTATAATGTGAACTGTTCATATATGACAGATTACGGTTATGACCCCGATTACAGGGTTTACTGAACATAGAAATGCGATAGTTTGAAGTTAGTACATTCTCCGGTTAACGTGTTTGGTTAAGATAGATTACCATGAAGTTTTGATCACATCAACTTGAAACTTAGTACAGATGTTAATTGTGAGGTGAACTTTCAAAATTATATGACCAAATACAATAGTGACGCCTGAACATGGACATAGAATAAAGGTATTGGGCAGGGTGATAAATTCGTGTAGTTCTATACAAATGTCAATTTTCCTGTAGATTTTTCTTCCTTTTTTCAGCATTGCTCCTGCTAAGTAATTTATCAATATGAAAAAACAGACCTAGAAAACGACGACAACAGGCACTAACAACAATATTTATTTCAGTGTTTTACTTTACCATGCGAAAAAGTTTAAGCATTTTTTTTTTCCAATGAAAAACAAGAATGAAAAAGTTAGGGGAATATTGTTGCAAAACAAGGTACCAGGTTAATAGTCTATTAAACTAACACAACCATATCATTATCTTTCTATATACAAAAAAAAACAAACATACTCAGGTTTAATAATGAATATATAATATAAAGGTCTTTCCACCTCAAACGACATATTTAGATACGAAAATGATAACATCCGGTTTAAAATGTCCGTTCTGATGTAAAATAATAGCTTACTTTTCGCTTATTTCAAAAATACTTTTGTTCGAAAAAAGGGAGATGATTTTAACTTCCTGTTTGAAAAATCTCTCTTCCGGTTTTATATGATAGGTTTCTTGAAACTGATTCCCAAAATATATGGTTTCTGTATACTTTTGCTTCAAATAAGGATGATAAGTTGCTACTTCAGGTTTGAAAAACATTACTTCCGGTTTCTAATAATAGATAACTTCACACTGGTTTCCAAAATTAAGGTTCTAGATACTTTTTAATGAATTTGTGCAAGGAATAGCTACTTCCTGTTAACAAAAAGTCACTTCCGGCTGAAATTTTTCAAGGTTGAATATCTTCCAACCATATGCAAAAGACCATATGACTGTTTCATGTATAAATATGAAGTTATAGCAAAGATCAAAATCTAGAACGTAAAATTTATCATACATCTTATTGTTGGCATTCCAGGGGAGAAAACTAATATTAAAAGTCTCCGCACTCCTTCGAACAAAACAAATCCAGTTGCAATTCAGTGAAAAATATTTTGTCGATATATATTACTGTTTCTTAGGAGTAGCATGCACAAGCAAAACAAATACAGAAATGACCTTGACCTTTGATCTTGACCTTATTTTCTTTTTGGTTGAACCCAGGACTTAAAATCTAAAGACCCTAGGTCCCTTTCACTTATGTTTTATGAGTTACTATTATCTGAGTTTGACTGCCCCTCTGGTATCTTTCGTCCCTCTTTCACTTATGTCCCTACAGAAAAGGAAATAACTCTCATATGGAATCTTCAGATCTCTTCGATCAAAATTATTCTTTTTACAGTTGCGCTGAAGAAGTGCGCACAAGAAAAACAGTGTTCGGGGAGATAACTCTTACAAAGTAAAGTGTTGGATTAAGTCCGTTTCAAAACGTGTATAATCTGTTCGATATCATATATCAAAAATCCAAACGACATCTTGCTAAACAAGAAAAACCTCGCAAGAAAAAAATTAAAAGTTAGGCGGAAGAAAAAACAAATAATCAGAACAACATCAAAGGGGGTTTCCACGCCTTATCAGAACAAAAACAAAAAACAGAAAAGTGGAAAGACCTTATTATGTAATATACAACAAATCCTTACCGATGACCAGCTAAAAAAACCAAACTTTTCTTTGTTCTTATGAATCAAACTTCATCAACATATTTATTGTGGAGGCACCTTAATAGACTGTACGTAAATATGGAAGTTTTTGAATTCTTTTATGATTGCGATTTGTTTAACAATGGATTAAAATGCAAGATTAGTTTTAAAAAAAATGATATATGCTAAATACAAATATTGCCATCAGAATTGAAAATGATAGTTTCTATTTGTGCAAAACATATCCCCGCGTAATTATTGCAATACTAAAAACATCGGAATTTAAGGGACGACAATATGATATTCTGTGTAGGAAAGGGGGGGGGGGATATTCAATTTAATTTGTTTGCGAGTCTCGCTTATATTTTTTCGCGTATGTTTTCTCTTTTGTACACATTTATTTTCTTCACTTTGTTGCGCAAAATATTTGTTTTCATCCTGTTTTAAGCAAAAGTGTTTCTTCTTCAGAGTACTCAATTCAAGAATCCTCTTCCACTCCTCGAATATCAAATGGTCGTTCCTTTACAGTATAAAACTGACATTTGTCACAAAGGAGTATGGGCAATTAAGCCCTTATTTGGCCCAAATATTATTGCAAATCTAAAAGTTATCCTACATATTATTTTTGTCCTAACTAGACTAAGGTACAAGGTATTCAGAAAATAAAAACACATTTTACATTTAACGAGTTACCATGGCAACAGACCATGACGAAATTTGTATATTTTTTAAAATTTCTTCCGTGTTTTTCATCAAATTTTAAGTATATTTTAGATTGGCAAAGTAGTTGTGCATCCAAGAGACAACTTTCTATTTGGTGAGATTATGCCAATAGTTATAATAAAGTTCTTAAATTATTTTGTTGTTTTTTTGCTGCGCGCGATGTTTCCACAATAGAAATAACGATGGAAAACTGAATTAATGCTTTATTTTTCGTCGTTTTCATGAAAACGGTACATATTATGACGTAATGGTGACGTCATCAGAATAAAAAATCTTATGTTTTTCAGTAATATTTCTTGACTCTATGCGTTTCAAAACATTATGTGCCAATTTTGAATAGTTGTCAAACATTTTATTTTCTTGGGCCAAAAACGGGCCTCAATGCCCCTTCTCCTTTCTTATGGATTTTATAATTAAGAAAAGTGATTGTCAATGAAAGGTCAACATTATTTAGACTGCCATGCAGGATTATAAATTCTAATGGCAGACCTAACGATTCCATTTTCTGATCATTTAAATCTGCAATAACATTGCGCTTTGACGACCTAATGTTTCCTGGAATAGGCATGCAAAATTCGAAGAATGTCGCGCAAATTTGAATCTAGATCTATGTACGTTTCGTTGATGCATTGTTGTACCTAATTTGTGTGATTAATTTATTGACAGGTGCTTGACGTCCAACGCAAACTACTAATTACATATTCAGGACAACGTGTGTGAATATGAAGCGAATATTACACTGCTTCGACATGACCGACACGGTTTTTCTAGTGTTTGGTTTATTTAAATAGGCTTAAGTCTTGGTATATATAAATAGGTTGAAGGCTTGGTACATATAAATAGGCTTAAGGCTTGGTATATATAAATAGGTTAAAGGCTTGGTATATATAAATAGGTTGAAGGCTTGGTACATATAAATAGGCTTAAGAATTGGTATTTATGAATAGGTTAAAGGATTGGTAAACAAAACAAGACAATATTTTATTTAAGTCTCACCTCTTACAAACATTTACACATTGTCATAACTTCATATATTAACCAAGAGCCACTCTAAAAAGAGTAACGAGAGACGATTCAATTTTTATATATATTTATAGATTTATAATTCGTCTAAATAACAGCCCAACAATATTGGATCTTTAAGCTTGCGGAAGCAAATTTTTGTTTTTCCCTGGCGGGGATTCGAACTCATGCATATACAAACGTAAAGTATAAAACATAAAACATAATACAAATATACATTTTAAGAATATAATAAACATAGTCTTTTCAATAAAATATCATAGCAGCTTTTGGCAGTGTAAAATAAACATTTTCAACACAAACAAAATACAAATGTATTGTCATCTGACATACTATAAAAATCATGACAAAATGAATTAGCATAACTAAACAAAACAGCACGTAAATTTGCACATAGTGGACAACTAAAAATTACATGTTTCTCATCTTCAATTGTATTATCGTTACAATTAAAACATATTCTATTATTA
The DNA here is from genome assembly GCF_021869535.1 of Mytilus californianus. Classification (NCBI taxonomy): domain Eukaryota; kingdom Metazoa; phylum Mollusca; class Bivalvia; order Mytilida; family Mytilidae; genus Mytilus; species Mytilus californianus. The sequence goes on from NW_026262626.1 coordinate 18,000,576, forward strand.
ATAGGTAAGTTCTGGTACCGGCCCGTTTCAATTTTTAGGGGCGCAAAACCACAGCAAAATTTTGCTAAAGCGCTTTATATATAAATAGGTTGAAGGCTTGGTATATATAATTATGTTTAAGTCTTTGTATATGTAAATAGTAATATGGACTGATATATATAAATAGTTTGACGGCTTCGTATTTATCAATAGGTTTATGGCTTGGTATATATGTAAGACACTCAACCTATTTTTGAATACACAATGCATACTAAGGGACTAACGTATCCAACAAAAAGTAACAGTACTGTAGAATACATAAGTACTATATATTTTTACCTTTTTATTCTTATATTTTGATTACATCAAAAGGGGTAAACCAATGCTAGGAAGATTTTATCTTCTGCCCCAGAAAAAAAAAATACTCTGAAAGGATGACTCATACCAACAAATAACTATTGTAAAATAATCTACAGTACTGTTTTTTGTTTTATCTCTTATATAACAAAAATATAGGGGTTATCTATATCAGAAAGAATTCATGTTATCTTGTCCTCCTGCATCACTATTACATAATAGCTGCATTTATAGCACCACTTTACCCTTCTTACGGCAAAACTACACCAGAACTTTCTGACTGATATGGATAAATACTTGCCACTGGAACGTTATATGAAAAACTTTCAACAAATTAAACGTACTTTACGCTATATCACTTCTAACAAACTTTCATCTGTCTACTTTTAAACATTCTCCTTTTACATACACTGTAGAACCATTTGTTAAGTTTTGCATTTGGTATTAAGACTAAAGCACTTTCTTCACATATTAAATCATTGAATCAATTCACAATTAGTCGTTCACATTAGAAACATACATGCAGATTAGCATTGCCAACCAGTGGTCGCCCCCGGACCTGGTAGTCGTAAACAGGGTATGATATAATGTTAAAGTTTTCACAAGTATGTCATAGATGTAGCATGCTGGACAGTGACGTCAACGCAAAGTACATCGACTGTAGTAATGAATGGACAAGAGAATACATCTCAAACTGAAATCCTTGTAAAGAAAAGTTTAGAACTAAAATGTATTTATTTAATTTTTTTTTATTGTATTTCAACAATTTGGTATTATTTTGGTGGGGGGGGGGGGGGGGGTGTTATATCATGAAACAGTTTTTGCATTTCGGGACTTAGCCAGGGGCATTTTTACTGCCTGACTGATCCCCAGACAGAGAACTTGTTCATGTTTGTTTCCAGAGAGCAATTAACCAACACTACCTTAGTTTATATCTTCCGTGAGATAGTGCGTATACACGTTTCCTATGGTACCACTGGCTTGGGCAATTTATCTATCTTAATTAATAGACGAGTGACATTAACCATAAAATTTTATTTTTAATGCACCCACCTAACATACGGCTAAATCATATACCATTCAAAAGCACATCATCTGTACTACCTTTTTTGCCCGGTCGTCAAAAGTTCGTATGGTGCAAATCACAACGAAAGGATAAGGACGGTAATTTTACGAGAAGTCAGCATTTTTGCATATTCTGTCTTCTGAATAATGATATTTTATATGGACATATGGAAATCTGTTAGAACAGATGTTAATAGTAACCTATCAAAAGCACTTTGAAATATTAATGTCGGATTTTTAATAAATAGCGCTGTTTTCCAGAAATTCCATTGAAAATGACAAAAATGCATGAAAATCAAATTTTATGTCTGTGATTCAACTGTTATTCACCATAAAACCAAATAACATATTGTATTTAGTGCTAGGGATGTTTTTGACATCATTAAATTACTGCAATTACGCTTCTAAGCTAATTTTAACAACAAAGCAGTTGCCCAAAATACCGCCATCTGCAAAAAGATAGCTTTTTTAGCTGTTCTTTGTTAAAACATTTGTATGTAGTCGATATTATGTTGAAAAACACAAATTTTAAAAGTGCAAAAATGTTAAAGGATAGAATACACAGGAAATTCGTGCATTTAGGGAAAGGTTTGGGAGCGAAACTTTGATATTTCAATATTTCAATATTTGTATGTTTTCTTGGTTGCTTATACCGCGTCTTGCTATGACTAAGGAAGTGAAAACTATTATAAGCTAGCCACTGAAATGTTCTTCATTTAATCCTATCAAACTACGAAATGTCCTGTAAATAAATTGAGACTCTCGCAATTATATTAACTTACATTATTTTTTGAATTGGGAAATCTTGCAATTCGCAATAACAATACATATATTTCCATTAATCAATTTTTCTACCTGAATAGTTTACATATAAATACATTTTAATATAAAGATGATTGATTGATTGTTGGTGTTTGACGCAATTTTCGGTTTAGCACTTTTGGCTACTAATGTATTTTGCGGCGATCTGTTTTAAATAGTTTAGGCCCATTGAATGGCCAAGGAACCACCGACCGTTGGCAGGAAAACTGGCAATCCCCATCAACAATAAATTAGTTATAGCTATTAGTATCAAGGACGAAGTTACTGTGTAGTTGTCACAACAACAATCTACCAATCAGCATTGACCACCTTTTGTAAAAGTAGACAACCTCTAACCAACACAGCAGTTTTAATGTTGATGTTTGCTTCAGCTAAATGTTACAAGTAAAGTTGCTTAATAGAAACAGAAATATAAATGCATTTGAACCACTTTTATTTCAAATTTAATTGGCCATGATTTTGCATTAAAATTTCTATGTATATGTGCCACATAATATTTTCATTTTAGGCATTTAAAAAAAAGAGCACTATTTCAGTAGATCATCTATTAAGCATTGGTTGAACATTGGTATATTAAAGATAGTACATGTATATTAATAATACATATGGTTAAAATTCAGTTGTTTTATTCTAAAATATCTATACAATTTTGAGAACTGAAAAAATTGTGGTTGAATTTATCCAGTTTTTTTTATTACTTTTGTGTCATCTGATCTTAAATTATGTTCGTGGATATTTATTGTGTACTGAGCCCTCTGTTGTTGATCTGACAGCGCATTTTTTGCGATTTTCTCACTTTATTTTCATATTTATTGGTTCAAGTTTCCAATGGTGCGAAGATCTCACAACAATAATAAGTGATATAAGTTGACATGAAAAAATAAACCGTACAAATGTTATGTATAAGTGTTAAAAACATGGGTTAAAACAATCTGAATAAAATTCAGATCAATCACGATTCGCCTGTTCATATATCGAATAACGAAATCAGAGAACTACATTTTAATGAGATAAGGGTTATTCATCCCTTATTTTCATCCCTTATGTTTATGAACTTTGTATTTACATTGTACCATAGATCAAATTTATTCGTTCAGTGTATGTTCATTTGGTCACTACGTCTTTTGATTGAGTTAAGCCATTCTAATTGGTATTTTATAGTGTGTCTTTCTATGTTGTGATGTTACACTATTGTTTCAGATAAGGGTGAAGGTTTGGTACCATTAAAACGTTTGAACCAATTGCAATTGTTTGCACCTGTCCTAAGTCAGGAATCTGATGTTCAGTAGTTGTAGTTTGTTGATGTGGTTCATAGGTGTTTCTCGTTTCTCGTTTTTTTATAAAGATTAGACCGTTGGTTTTTCCGTTTGAATGGTTTTACACTAGTAATGTTTTGGGGCCCTTTATAGCTTGTTGTTCGGTATGTGCCAAGGCTCCGTGTTGAAGACCGTACCTTGACCTATAATGGTTTAATTTTATAAATTGTGACTTGGATAGGAGTTGTCTCATTGACACTTATATCACATCTCCCTATGTCTATTAACTCAATGAGATAGCTTGAAAGCATGTATGTTCTGGTAAAATTAAAGCGATTACCATTTTTAGCGCTATTTGAATATGTCTATTATGAAACAAATCCCTTCACGTATAACCTCCATATGTGCACATTGAACTTCCATAATTCTACCAAACAATGTTGCTCATTACAATTTTGAGACTAACATATAGATATGTGAATGGACAGAACAAAAGAAAAAAGGACGTAGAGACAAGATGATTCTTACATTTCAGCTATATCATATAAAGATAGATAGAGATGGAGAGAGGTCTATGACAACTGTTTTCATATCGTTTGATGTGTTTCAGCTTTTGGTTTTGTCATTTGATAAGCGACTTTCCGTTTTGAATTTTCACTTGGAGTTCGGTAATTTATGTTGTTTTACTAATTTATTTTTTTGCATCAATATCTGAGTTTTAAGTTCTGTTGACTTTTTTCGCTCAGCTTTGAAATTTATGGTTTTATTTTCTTTGATTGAAAGAAGGGATAAAATAATAAGGAGGCAGTCTTAAACCATAGTCGAAGAAAAACAGACGACAGCATGACCATGGCGAAAAATTAGGACAGACAAACAAATCTTCTTAAAACACTATACCGAATTGTGTGAACACTACATAAACCAGTATGATGATTACAGTTGTTCATGAAGGTTATTCAATCTTAATTAATCTGAATTATTAATGTTCAGTCATATTTGATAAAACAACTAACAAAGTATATAATAATGGGCTAACATTAAAAGGAATTCGCCGGATTTGACATTGAAAAGCGCATGGTACAGACAGTTTTCATTCGAACATTGAACGAGAATAATCTTCGTAACATTTCTTTCCACATCGGAAAACTAATTTTCACCAAATATACTTCTTTTGTTCCTTAAAGTTCTTCCATTACCCTCTTTTTAGATATGGTTAATCATTATCCGCCGATATTAGCAATAATATCCAGCAAAAAAAGCAAAGGGATCCCCATTTGCAGATGGTGTTTTTTTGGGCAACTACAAAAGCATCATAAAAAGGCTGCATCTGGACCTACATCATAATAATTGCAGTTTAAAATGATGAAAAAATCCCCTCGGTCTTTAAAAAATACATCTATTCTATTTTTGACATACAAATATTTATATTTCAGAAAACATTTAGATTTTATTGCAATTTTATCATTTTTAGAAGTTTTTTCAAGAAATGCAATTTTTTGTTAATATAGCGCAATCAACATTTAAGTTTGCATGTGATTTGAAATCATGGTAATTTGTTTTATAAGGTTAAGATCATTTTTAGGAGAACAAATACCATGCAAGTACCTGAAAATGGCATTTTGTGTAATTCTAGCAAACTTTTGGAATGTTCAGTTTTGAACATTGACCTTGATTTAACGAAAATTGCACCGTACGAATTATTGACCACCGGGCAAAAAAGAAAGTACAGGTAATAAGCTTTTGAATGATATATAAAATAGCCGTATGTTAGGTGGGTGCATTAAAGTCGTTAACTAAGAGTCTTTTTGAAAATTGTCACTCGCCTATAACGCACATCAACTCATGTTAAACAATCCAATACCTGCATCTGCTAAAAAAATTAAATAAACGACACAATATTTAATTAATTATAGAACAAACAACTAAAGTTATTAAAAAAAACCAACAAAGTACTTTTTCTAAAGTTAAACTATGTAAATATAGTGCGCAATTTCCCACTGGAAAGCTGTCGTATATTCACCTACAACCATATATAAAGATAAGATTAAAAATGAGTATGAATGAAAAGGTTTGTTCAGTTATGAAAGAGCTTCTGTTCAAGCTTTGAAGGTTTGACATTGCTGTTTTAGTATATAACCACAGACTACAAAATGTTGTCTAAAATTAAGTTAATTTATTAGTCAGATACCGTTATCCAAAAGAGCAAACAATTAAACCTTGAATCTAGAATGTATCGTTTGATTATGAGAAGCATTTGTAAACGTAACCTGAAATTCAAAGAAAAAAGTTATTTATGATTTAAATACTTTATCCCTTAACTATATTTAAATGTTAACCTTTAAGAAATAAAGCTATATGATCAGTAGAATACAGAAGTGCAACACAAAATTTATTTTTTTTCTTCCAGATGCTTTCCTTGACCATGAACTTGATTTTGTCAAAGTTTTAAAATTCAATTCATACATTTAACTAAGTTATCCGGGTCTAAAAAAATAACATCAGATTATCAGATTGCATTTTTAAAGGCGATGTATACGCGAATGCACGTCCATAGCCGAATTCGGGATAGAAAAGTTGCGTTGTTAGTTATGCGAGCTATCTCTGTTACTCCGGGAAATCAAAATATACCGCCTCGTAAGCGAAAAAGAGTTCTTGAAAAATATGCTTTTACTGCGATTAAACTGCGATGACATGACTCCAATCCTTAATCTGGGTATGCTTTTTTATGTTAACTTAAGCTTGTCATGACACCACTTTGGCCATACAGGAAATTTAGATAACTGGACGACTGGAAGAAAAATTGTGGTGTAGAACTGTTCCATTTCTGTGATCTGGTAAAAATATATTTTCTTCTGTAATTAAAGATCTTTTATGGGGGAAAAGATAAGGGTTATAGTGTGTGAGCTGAGATTTTGTGAGGGAATTCGATATTTGCTATACCATGGTTCATTTAAACGCACTTCATGACAAAAAAGTTTGGGTCATGAATGTTTTGTAGCATTAATAACAAATTGTGTTGAAAAATCTTTCATGTTCTCCTTACCCAAATTACCCCCTTCACATAATATGATATGGACTGGTCATTGTTATTGAATCTTACGCAATTCGATTGGATGAAGTTATTATTGCTTCACCTTTACCTGTTTACCAGTTCAAATTTGTCCTTTGTGTATTCTGTAAGCACGCGAAATTTTTATTACCTAACAATAAGTAAAGTTACATCCAACTTTATCTAAAACTACGACACATGATATTATTTTGTGCAGAAAAAACAGGTGTTTTCTATCCCAACTTGAATTGTTATGGAAAATGTAACATCTAAAAGAATCAGTGTTGAAACTGAAATTGAAACTACTTTTGATAAAAACAAACATAACTAAATGATAGTTGTATCGAGATCTTTTCATTTATAACCAATCTTAAACCTATTTAAAAATATGGCTGGAGGTGATTATACGGCGGCTTTCCAATGGAAAATTGGGTCCTATATTTTGCATAGTTTTACTTTAGAAAAAGTACTTTGTGTTTTTTTTTATTAGCTTTAGTTGTGAGTTTTATATTTAATTGCTTATTGTGTTGCTTTTTTTGTTTTTATTTGCCAGATGCAGGTATTGGATTGTTTAATATAAGTTAAAATGCGTTACTTTAGTTAGATCAGTTGCCCAAGACAGTGGTCCAGTGGAAAACGTGTATACATATTATCCCTCGGCTGATATGAACCATGATGTGAGTTAATTGCACTCTGAAACCAAACATGAATATGTTTCATGTTTGGGGACCAGTCAAGCAGTAAAATGCACCTAGTTAAGTCCCGAAATGACCCTCCTCCTTAAAAAAATGAAATGATAATATGAAATGATTAAAATACAATAGAAGTTAGAGAAAAATACATTCTACATACTTCTAAAGTACTCTTTACAAGGATTCAAGTTTGAGTCATACTCTGTATATATTATTACTGTCAGGTCCGGTGGTGTTCACTGCTTGGCACCGCTAATCTGCATGTATGTTTCTAATGTGAAGGACTAATTGTAAATTGATTCAATGATTTAATATGTGAAGAAAGTGCTTTAGTCTTAGTAACTAGTGCGAAAACTTAGGAACTTACAAATGGTTCTAGATTGTATGTAAAAAGAGAATGTTTAAAGTTAGGCAGATGAAAAGTTTGAAGATAATATAACGTTAAAGTACGTTTAAGTTGTTGAATGTTGTTTATGTAACGTTTCAGTCGCAAGTGTTTCATCCATATTCTATTCAGAAAGTTCGGGTGTTGGTTTGCCGTAAGATGGGTATAGTGGTATTATAAATACAGCCGTTATGTAATAACAATGCAGGAGGACATCTAACAAGATTAAATGAATTCTTCCTAATATAGGTAAACCCCTATTTATGAAAGGTAAAACCGTTTGTTTTACAATATTTATTTTTTGGCATAAGTCAACCTTTCAGAGTGGTTTTTTTTTTTTTGGGGGGGGGGAGAGGGGTCATTGACAGTACTGTTACTATTTATTTGTTGGCTATAATTTAGTCCCTTAATATTCATTGTGTATTGAAAAAATAGGAAAACAATTAAATCCTGCATGTTAGTAAATCTTTTAAGTGTAAAATCGGTTACATTTTAATATACTTAGCCTTAAACCTTTAACCCATTTATACATATCAAGCCTTAAACCTTTTTATACATATCAAGCCTGTAACCTATTTATATTTATCAAGCCTTTAACCTTTATATATATCAAGCCATTAACCTATTTTATAATTTATATCAAGCCTTTAACCTATTTATATATATGTAGGACTCGGAGGCACGATTTGGACGCTCATGTGCGATGGTAGCGCTGAAATAAGATGGTCCTTTCGCTAAAGTGCAATGGTCTATATACATGACACGTGATGGCTAGTTGAAAATCTACAGATGTACATTTATTATGACAAAAAGATTAATTCTTATTAGTTAGCATTTAAATTTGCATTCAGTATTGCCCACAAACCATTGATTGCATTTCGACCTGAAACATTTGATATTTGAAACACAATAAAAAAAAGTAAACCATCGCACTTCAGCGTTACCTACAACGCACTTCGGCGTAGCTATCAACAAGATAGCGTCACAATGCCACCATTGCACTTCAGCGTGATTAAAAACGTCAACTTCCGCGTCAAACGATTGCACACCAGCGTGACAATCGTTGTTCAGAGTCCTACATATATACCAAGCCATAAACTTATTGATTCATACGAAGCCTATTTATATATACCAATCCTTTAGCTTATGTGTGTGCACTTAACTTTCAACCTATGCATGTTTTACAAGCTTTTAACCTATTTATATATACCAAATCTTAAGCCTATTTATATGTACCAAGCCTTCAACCTATTTATATATACAAATCCTTCAACTTATCTATATGCCAAGCGTTTAATCTATTTCTACATAATAATCTTTATTTGTATAAACCATACACTAGACCCACCGTGTCGGTCATGTCGAAGCAGTGTAATATTCGCTTCATATTGACACACGTTGTCCTAGATATGCATTTAATAGTTTGCATTGGACGTTAAGCACCTGTCAATGAATTAATCATTCAAATTTGGTACAACAATGCATCAAAAAACGTACAAAGATCCAGATTCAAAAGGGCGCGACATTATTCGAATTTTGCATACCTATTCCAAATAAAGAGTTACGACATGAACGCATAATACGCCCGTTGTCTTTTCTACGAATAAAGTTCAAAACTCCTCATGGTCATATCAGAATTTCTAAAACTTATAATAATACAAATAAACCAGTCACAAAAGTTTCGTGAAAACTGCTCTAAGCATTTTTTGAGTAATGTCCGAAATTTGGAAAATCCCCCCCCCTTTTTTTATGAATACAATTCCATAAATCGGAAACGTAAAATCTAAAATTGATATAAATCGAAAGAGATCTTATGTCAATAGATATAAACCAGGCACCAAAGTTTCTTAAAAATTGGTTAAAACGTTTTTGAATTATAGTCCAAAATGTTTACAATGACAGACAGACGGACGGATGGACGGACGGACAACGGTATGCCATAATACGCCCCACAAACGGGCGTATAAAAACATAAGTTCGTCAAAGTGCAATATTTTTGCAGAGTTGAATGATCAGAAAATGGAATCTTTAAGTTTTAAACATTAATTTATAATCCTGTATGAAAGTCTAAAAAATGTTCACCTAAAATTGACTATAACTTTTCTTAACGTATAACTATAAAATCCATAAGATAAATGTGACAAATGACAGTTGTATACTGTAAATGGACAAATGTTTGCACCTGTCCTAAGTTAGGAATCTGATTACAGTAGTTGTCCTCTGTTTATGTAGTTCATACGTGTTTCTCGTTTCTCGTTTTTATATAGATTAGACCGTTGGTTTTTCCGTTTGAATGGTTTTACACTAGTAATTTTTTGGGGCCCTTTATAGCTTGCTGTTCGGTGTGAGCCAATGCTTCGTGTTGAAGGCCGCACCTTGACCTATAATGGTTTACTTTTATAAATTGTAACTTGGATGGAGAGTTGTCTCATTGGCACTCATACCACATCTTCCTATATCTAAACATTTCATATTCGGGGAGGGGAAAGAGGATTCTTGAAATAAGTATTCTGAAGAAGAAAAGAATCTTTGCCCAAAACAGGTTGAAAATGAATAATATGCGCAACAAACTGAAGGGAATAAATATATACAAAAAAGAATACATACGCGCAAAAATATAAGCAAAACTCGCAAAAAAAAAATTAAAATAAATATTCTCTCAGAAAAAATTCTCCTCCGCTCTCTCCCAGAATATAGTATGGCCTTCCCTTGAAATCAGATGTTTTTAGTATTGCAATAATTACGCAGAGATAATTTTTTGCGCAAATAAAACTATGATTCAAAATTCTGATTGCAATATTTGTATTTAGCATATTTAAGGTAGCCGGGGTGTCTTCCTTCGTCTTCTATTTTGAAATAGCAAATAACAAGCGGTCTTGATCTTTAATATAATGTGCAAATTTCGAGGTTATTATGGTATTCATTTGTAAGACTTTTAATATTTATATAGGAAATTATGTTTTTTCTTTTGGATTCATATATTATGGCGTGGAAAAAAAAGCCCGGTGATCCATACTTTTTATTATATCTATGAAAAAAAAGCAATATATAAAATTCATTTTTGGCATATTATTAAAAAAAAAGGTTCTGTTGTTCCGCAAGATGTCGCTTTGATTTTTTATATATGATATCGAACAGATTATACGCTTTTGAAACTAACTTAAATCAACGCATTACTTTGTAAGAGTTATCTCACGAAACATTGTTTTTCTTTTGCACACTACTTCTATGTAAATGTAAAAGAAAACGACGACATTATGTCACCAAATTGTTCGTTATATCCTCTGGTTGTTGGAAATAATATCGATCGAAGAGATCTGAAGATTCCATATGAGAGTTTTTTCCCTTTATGTATTTGACATTTAAGTTGAAATAATAGCAACTTATCAATCATAAGTGATATAGACCTTGGGTCTTTGGATTTGGGGTCCTGGGCACACCAACAAGAAAATAAGGTCAAGGTCAAAGTCATTTTTTATTATGACCCACCTAGGGGCATTATGTTTTTCGGTCTGTGCGTCTGTTCGTTCGTCCGTACGTCCGTCCGTCTGTCCCGCTTCAGGTTAAAGTATTTGGTTAAGGTAGTTTTTTTATGAAGTTGAAGTCCAATCAACTTGAAACTTAGAACACATGTTCCCTATGATATGATCTTGCTAATTTTAATGCAAAAAATTAGAGTTTTGACCCCAATTTCACGGTCCACTGAACATAGAAAATGATAGTGCGAGTAGGGCATCCGTGTACTATGGACACATTCTTGTTTTTTTCTGTTTTGCTTGTACATGCTACTCCTACAGTACTTGCAACCTTATGCGTTACTGTTTGACGGGAACTTGCCTGATCGGTGAATGATCAGTAACGGATGTTTGACTGATCGATGAATGATCGGTGATCGATAACCCATAGAATCCGTCAGATACGTCAAATAAGCTATGCGAGAGTTACCGTGACAATGGTCAGCGATCGATCAGTAAATTAATTATATGCACGGATCGGACGGATACGTATAAAATTAAAATCCTTATGTAAAACGAATTGCACAGTATTTACATGCGATAAACGCGGACCTCTATGGAGACACCGTTACTCGTTAATTTATAATCAACTTGGTCGCCATAACACATAAAAAATGTATAAATTACTTTTCACGCATTATATATATATTTTCAATATTGGTTCTCTTATTTTTCTGCTAAATAAATTACATAAGTGCAAAAGAATGTCATGCTCAGAATCTTTCTGTATTACTAAAAAGAGTTTAAATGTTATCATTTGAAATTTGTACCCTACATGCATTTTAATGTCACTAGATGATGAAAAAGAAAATAATATAACAGCACAAATACTTAAAGCTTTGTTTTGGATTGATTAAGAGTGCAATTATATCTTTATTTAACTGGAAATCATGAACAACCATTGAATTTAATACTTTAAGTGTATCATGGGTTGTTTTTTTTCATAAAATTAAATGAATATCAGAGAAAAGATATCAACATGTTGTTCGCATTGTTTAAAATTACCAATATTTCTTCTTTTTCTCAAAAATAATGCAAGGTTATTTGTAATTAGTTATTTCAAAGGCCTCAAGATAAGTTTTCTTTTATAAAATATTTAATAATATAAGGATAAAAATACTTAAATTTTTATTTGGGTTGAATAAGAATGAAATTTTTTCTTTATTTTAATAGAAATCATGAACCACAGGATTTTAGTACTTTTTGTACATCAGGACGGGTTGTTTTCTATAAAATTAAATGAATATCAGAGAAAAGATGCTAAAATTGTGTTTGCCGTAATAAAAATGCCATTATTTCTTCTTTTTATGAACAATAATGCATTGTTATTTGCAATCAGTTATTCTAAATGCCTCAGGCTATGTTATTTGTTTTTATAAGATATGAAGAAAATAAGAATAAAGATACTAAATCTTCTGTTTGGGATGGATAAGAATTCAATCATTTCCCATTTTAAAAGAAATCATGAAACATCATTGGATTATAGTACTTTTTGTACATGAAGTAGGTTTGTTTTTCATAAATATTAATTAATATCAGAGGAAAGATACTAAAATGTTGTTTCGCATTGTTTAAAGTTACTAATATTTCTTCTTTTTATTAAAAATAATGCAATGTTATTTGTAATCAGTTATTTCAAATGCCTCAAAATAATTTTTTTTATAAAAATTTTAATAATATAAGGATAAAAATACTTAAACTTTTGTTTGTAGTAAAAAGGAATGAAATAATTCCTTTATTTCAATAGAAATCATGAACTACCAATTGATTTTAGTACTTTTTGTACATCAGAATAGGTTGCTGAATTTCAGGGAAAAGATACTAAAATGTTGTTCGCATTGCTTACAAATGAAAATATTTCTTCTTTTATATCCGACATAATGCAATGTCATTTGCAACCAGTCATTATTACTGCCTTTAAACAAATATTTGTTTTTATAAGATATGAATAATATAATGATAAAGATACTTAATCTTTTGTTTGTGTTGAATAAGAATGCAATTCTTTCTTTATTTCAATGGTTTCATTGTTTCAAAATACCAATATTTCTTCTTTTTATCAAAAATAACGCACTCTTTTTAGCGATCATTTATTTTAATTGCCTTTGGATAATTTACTGTTTATAAAATTTGAATAATATAGGGATTAAGATATTTCTTTGCGTTGACTAAGACTGCAATTTTGTTTTCATTTCATTAAGATTTAATTACACATAAACCATCATTGGATATTATTATTTTTGTTGGGTTGTTCCCCAAAAAGTATGATGAATTTTGAGGGAAAATTTACTTTATATTTTGTTTGCATTATTTTCGACTGTCCAACTTTCATATTTCTTTATTCTATTGAAAATAATACACCAAAATGTACTATAAATAATCATTTCATTTCATTTCATTTTTCAGAGCATTTTCGGAAAATTTATTTAACAGTTGCGACAAACACCGCTTTTCAACTCAAAAATAACATAAACATAAACGGCAATCACAATTCTTTAATAATATTTAAATTTAGTTTTATCTGCATATTTCTATTCTCTTTTAATTCTTTAAAATTTGCTGAATGACTAATATTAAAATGTCGAACTTCTGCAATTGAACGATTCGTATATCTCCGTGGCGCCATTTTAATTAAATGAAACGAAACTATAAGATTCCGTAATTTGTATGAGTTCAACACGTGACGTAGTAAAGTTCAATCCGTCAGAAAGGTCAATCCGTCCGATCCGTCCGATCAGTCAAAGATTGTTACTATAAGTCTGACGGATTGGTGACGTGAGTTTGACGCGAACTTGACTGATCTGTGACTGATCGATGACCGCTGATTGATCGCTAAAATATTAACGCCTTAGGTTGCAAGTACTGAAAGAAACAGTTATATATGTATATCGACAAAAGATTTTCACTAAATTGCTAGTTGTAACAGTTGCAATAGGAATGGTAATTTTCGGAGGGGTACGTTGGCTTTTAATACGAGTGTTCTCACCTTGAATGTCCAAAATAAGATACATGGTAATTTCACTTATAAACAATACATATCAAATCTTTAAGGTCTTTGGATATGAGGTCCTTGCTTTCTGACCTTGAAATTGAGGTCAAGGCAAAGGTAAATTTGACGTTCTAGAATTTGACCATTGCTATAACTTCATATTCTTATACATGATAAAGCCATGGGGTCTTTTGCATTTGGATTGAAGACATTTGACTTTGAAAATGTCAACCGGAAGTGACCTTTTGTTAACAGGAAGAAGCCATTCGTTGCACAATTTTATTTCCATATATTTTTGGAACCAGTATGAATTATTCTATCATTTGAAACCGGTAGTGACGTTTTTCAAAACGGAGGTAGAAAATTATTATCCTTATTTGAAGCAAAAGTGTATAGAAACCATATATTTTGGGAATCAATTTCAAGAAACCTATCATATAAAATCGGAAAGACATTTTTCAAACAGGAAGTTGCAACTTATATCCCTTTTTTCGAGCAAAAGTAAGAAACAAACATACATTTTGGGAATAAGCGAAAAGTATGCCATCATATGACACCAGAACGGACATTTTAAACCGGAAATTATCATTGTTGTATCTTTATGTCGATTGGGTCGAAAGTCCTTCAGTTGTTGAGAGAGAACAATTGTTTTTTTTTATATTATCTTATTATCAATAAATCTCAGTATGTTTTTTGTTTTTCCGTCTATGGGTACTATCTCGTGATTTCAATTGTTTATCTTTCAAGTAGGTTTCTTTGTTTGAATCAAACAATTGTCAAATTTTATGCATTTCCTACAATTGTTTTGAAATTGTGAAAGTACGTTTTATGAGAAAAAAAATGTATAATTGAACACTTATTTCTGCACCTGCAGTCGAAATTGCCTGATTCACATTGTTTGACTCAGTGTGATATAGAGCTTTACATATTGCATAGACTCCTGGCTATTGTCGAACCTGTATGTTGCACTCAAGATGTCTACTAGTTATTTTGTCGTTTGGTTGCTGCTCGTTGATATGTACCCCACATCTTTTAAATGTAAACATTTGTGAGTTTATCATACAAGTATTCAGTCCCAGACTTACACGTCAGTTGTACTGTATTGAACTCTAGCATGTCTATTGTAAATATCGGTTATTGTTCAGTACATTTAAGGCAACTTTTAGATTTATGAGCTTGTCAAAAAATTAAACAATCTTCATAATAAAGAAATATATTTTAAATGTGTACAATATTGTGTCCCACATTAAACAGCACTTACATTAAGAATCCACGTCCGTTTTCTACATCTTATATAACAAAGACAGGTTAAATCATACATCTGTATATATTAATTCTCTGATCTTTCGAATGAAACTATTCATGTTTTGTTTTGTTGCTATTATCCTTATAACCAGTCATAAAGTGTTTCATTATACCATAATCAGAACTTACAAAGAATTCCAAATACCCCATCTGGACTCGAGCAATAGTTGGTATCTCAGGGACAACAAATTTGCTATTCCATGATGACTCGTACGTACGAGGTAGACATATAATACTACCAGGGGGAAGGAGATAACACAAAAGAATTTACTAAATAGATGATCGTCTGAAGAAAAGAAACTACCCTTAAAAAAGATTGTGTTCAAACCGTCCAACACCACCCTCACCCCCCACTCCCCCACTCCCCACCCCACTCCCCCACTTCCCACTCCCCACCCCCCCCCCCCCCCAAAAAAAAAAAAATAATAATAATAAAAAAACATTACTTAGCAGCATCCGATGTGTCTCCTAGTCTCTTATCCAGGATATCTGCTTTTGTCTATTATATGCACAAGTAAGTCAGACAAAGAGACTGTTTAACCTTCCGAACACATAAGTTTTCCTTTTTTCATCATAACTTGCCTCTTGCTTCTTGTTTTTTTTTTTTTTATTGTTGTTTTGAATCATTTTAAGCTTGACAGGACTTATAAAGTTTGGCCTATATAACTTTCATATTCAACTCTATTAGAAATTGACACTGGATTTCACATGTTCGCTCGTGTTAACATATTTGTATAATGGTTAATGCACCACTGTTTAATCCATAACTAGCAAATGATTTTTAACAAATCAACAACTTTTAAAGATATGAGACAGCAGATGTGCGTCTAGCATTAATTGAAGATATCAATAGTTGAAAACAGAATATGAGTTTTTATTCCGTTTTACATTTGTTTCCTCCGATTGCAAGTGTCGCCATAAATTTTTGTCCCATTTGATCCTTTTAATTAAAGATAAAAACTTCATCACACAATCTGTTATTCCATCTCCCAGATGCTTTTTTTCATTAATGTTTCTATACATTGTAGCTTTTTTTTTACAAATCTTGATGATCCACGTCGAACATTTGATGATGGAAAGGTCATTAATAAATGAAGATAATTTTGAATTTTGTCATTAAATTTAGAGTATCATACTCAAAGAATTTCAGCATTATGTAAATGGTTTAAACATTCAAGGTGGCTCACCACAATACTAACCCTCGGTAGAAAACTTTTATTTTCACTTTTTTTTTTTATCTTTTTATGCTAAATCGCACACTCTAGCTTGTAAATAATACTTAAGTTTCAATGTCAATATACCATGACTGAGGGGACAGGGTCAAACATAACAATAGAAATGAGATCAAACAATGCTTATACATCTGCATACTAAGTATCATTGACTTACAAATATTGAATACCTTATACTGTACTGTAAACTATGACCTACGTTTCAAGTATGAAATACCGTTCTGAAGGACAGGACCAAATAATCCCCAAAGAGATGAGGTGTAAAAATTCTTATAAAACTAACACCAAGACTAAAGGGGGATGGTCAAACAATCTCCAAGGAAATGAGATGTACCAATTATAAAACTGCATACCAAATATCATTTATCTACCATTAGTGGTTCTCCTTAAACTGACCTAACTTAAACTCTAACTTGTAATCTATAATGAAGTTTCAATTTCCATAGATCATAATTGAGGGGGCAGGGCCAAATCATATCAATAAAAATGAAATGTGCCAGAGCTTATACAACTGCATATAAAATATAATTGATTTACCATAAGTGGTTCCACTGAAACTGACAAAACCACACAATTTAACAAGTTGTTGTCGCCACGGTTTGAAAGAGCAAGCATGAGTTTTCTTTTTGACGCCGTAAAGGCGAGATAAAATCGTTTGGAAAAAAAATATTCTTCTTTTTGATTGTTTATAAAATATTTTTTCGAAAAGTGAATTTTTGTTGAGGAAAGTTTTTATGCATAAAAAATAAAATGTGACGCTCTTGAGTTGTAAAATTTTAATAACCTCTATCAATAGAAGATGAATGTTAGTAAACATATGTTTAGAACATCATTATTGCTGCGATGTAGCCCATATGTGTGCTAACATCCGTTTTATCGCTTCCAATCAATCAATCAATCAAACGATCTATCAATTGATATATTAACCAATTTGTCGACAATGTTTACCTGGTGTAAACAGCAATTAGATATTCATTTTCAGACATTCGTTGCAAATTATAAATATTCCAATGAAAGTTTCAACAATAAACATATGCTAAATAAAAGAGGAGCAAGAACAAGAGTTACGTAATACTATATCCAGAAAAGGTTATGTATGCATTGCCGTCACTGTAGATTGTATCACTATCACTTGCTACAATGCATACTTCGTCTCCCTTTTGTAGACTTAATACAACATTTAATGTACCAGTCTTACGACCGTCACCGGTTACCCAACTTCCTGATTTGAACTCTTTATTGTGTGAAAGTTGCACAAATAACTGTTTCCCATTTCCTGACAGTACTACGGCAGACAAGTGATAAAGACCTGCACGTGGAGCTGTAAATATCCCACTACTTGGTTGATATCCATTCCCCACATTGGTCCAGACGTGGTCAAATACGATTTTTGTTCCATTTGACAATCTTTGTGAACTTCTCCGGTAAGCTACGAAAGCAACCGGGTCTTGTTTCTTTACCATTTCTTCATAACCTAAATAAGCACAGTATTTTTTAATAGATGCGACGAACATTCAATGATATTATAGATGTCTTGTATGACGACCAAACGCTTGGATTATTCGCCTAAGAATTGCATCAAATATTGCATAAAAGTGCACAGTGATACACTTATTTATAATAAATAAAGGCACATGAAATGCATGGTAATTAATTATATTTAGTATTTGTTTTCAAGTTTTGTTATTTTTTTGGTTAAATCTTTTTTATGATTATAATCCTGTCAAGTTCTATCAAAGCGTTTTAAAGTGCATTAGCTACCAATAAGATAAAATGATCAACACATTTTGTTTTATTTCCAGCATAATAATTATAATAGCGGGATATAGAAATAAATTTCACTATTAGCAGTCTGTTTGTTTTAATTTCGTCAATTAAAGCCAAAGAACCACGCTAGTGTATTATTGGACTGCAAATCATTATTAGACGATTGGACGTGCTTATCTGTCTATCTATATTATTATTAATGTTTATTTCGGTTTATATGGTCTTCGTATGTCATCTCGGTGGTTAATTAGATGGCGTATAGTTTAAAATACGCTCAAAACGATGATACTTGTTAGCGAGTCTAATCGCATTCATTGTTCTTTTGGACTTTTTGTAATTTTGATATACGTGTTAATATGTTATAAATCAAATATGAGAATTTGAGTCAATTCGGTAAGAATGGATTTGATAGCCTTTAACTTTCTCCAATATTTTATAAATTAGTAAATATCATCTATTACACCGATGCATTTCTTTATGTTCCTATTTTGAATAATGCCTTTCATAATTTGATGAACATGTTTTCCCCTGTCTGACGATAACTGAAGTTTATTTTCTCCCTCGTTTCACTCCTCCGAAAATAAAATTTTTTTTATCTTGTAGTAAAAAACACAGTATAGGATTGTGCGTTCACTATATGATCGAATTTTATATAAGCACAATCTGTGTTTTTTTTTCTTTTTAAACAAATTTAGCGATTACTCAATGTCATAATAAATGTGTGTTTGTCTATCAAAGGTATCTGCTTCATTGTTGCATCAAATATTGCATACATGTGCACAGTGATATAATGTTTCAAAATAAATAAAAACACATAGAATGCATGACAATTATTATTATTCATTGTTTGTTTTCAAGTTTGAATTTATTAAATATTGTTTTTGTTTCACTTGTTTTAAAGATCGCGTTTTGACCTTTCTATATGAGTTTAACTACCTTCATTCGTTTACAAATGAGTAAAAAATCTTTAAATGTCAGGATACATTTCTATCTAATTCTATTTAAATTATTGTCTTTCATAATGACATGAACATGTCTTTCCTTGTCTGATGATATCCAAAGTTTATTTTGACTGATCATTATGACAAATGCTAGGTTTAATGAAAACAACCTATGGACTTTGAGATTTACTATGATCTAAGAAACAAGTAGATTTTGTTCTTTAAAAAGTCTCCTAAATATCTATGAATAGTTTATGAATGATTTGTCAATGTACGCTAAGCAGCCCCCTCCCCCCCTTTCCAAAAAAAAAACAAAAAAAAAAACAAACAAATCAAAATATTTGTAAAGTTGTAAAAAAAACACTTATGGTTCTTTTCACCGGGTGTCTAAATTAAAATTGTTGTTCAGTTGGTTGTCTTTATCTTAAAAGGGACAAGTTCTGAAAAACTAAGTGGAATGATACCAAGTCCTCTTTCACAAAGTAGAACAAGCGCTTGTTTTGTATCTTCATCCATTTCATCCAATTAAGCTAGCCCAAATTGATTAAACTAAACCCCAGATAACACTAACAAAAGCCTATACAAAAGTACACTTTGAGTTATCAACAGACATACAAAAAAAATCCGGTAAGTTGAACAACATTATTGCAAATCATTAAATTCCAAAGATATCTTGTCTTTATCAAATTTACCATTCTCTACAATTTCGCAAGAATTTATGAAAAAAATTTGAGCTATCATAGGACATTTGAAAATTGTGTATACTTTCTTCTGACTCGGACAACTGTAATCTGATAATCAACTTAAAGGTAATTCTAATCAACAAATAAAGACTTAACCATGACTGTGTAATAAAGTTTTTTGAAGGTATGATCGTCTTATTCTAAGACATCCTAAGAATGTGTCTAATGATTGATGTTTAAATTCCCATTTCTGCAAACGGACGGAAGGATGAATAACGGTATACAATAAAACTCTTGCTGTCGATGGACGAATAAAAATCGTGTTCAAAAGCAAAATCCTTGTTCGATTCACGATGTTGTTGAAGATACATGGGTTTTGGTACAATGTTTGAACATTTAATGTTTTTGAACTGAAGGACATCTTGTGGCTATATGGATTATTTCTAAATGTGCTTTTGGTTCAGATTCTACATAATAAATATAAATAAAAGAAGAATGTGTCTAAGGACACGAATGCCCTCGCTCAAGCTTTGCAATTTTTCAAGTTAACAAGGGGCATAACTATAGAACGGTAAATGACTTACCATCCAAATTCGAACTATTTCTGCGTGTTGTAGTTTTAGCATTGTGTATGAGTTTCATAAAATTTGGATGGGGCAACCTTAAGTTAGAGTTCGGAAACTAAAAATATTCCTATTTTTCAAGTTTAAAAGGCATGACTCTAGACCGTTAAGTGACTCGCAACCCGAATTCGAACTCTGTCTGCAAGGTTTGGTTATCAGAATTGTGTATGAGTTTCAAAAATTTTACACATGTTACATGAGGCAATCTTAAGAGTGAGGAAACGAAAATTGGACGGACGGACGGAAAGACGGACGGAAGGACAGAAGGACAAAAATGCGGACAAACGGTCAAGGGTAACATTTAATGCCCACGTTGCCTACTGCAGGGGACATAAAAATGAATTGGTAAAAATCTATTTTGAAATTATACATCGGTTATGAAAGGATCATTTAGCAGATGGAGTAAATGTTCACAATTATGGAAACCCGTATCAGAAATCTACATGGAAATATGGCTGATCCTAAATTATTTCTGTTAAATTAGTTCACATTAATTTTTATAATCAGCATTTCGACAAATAATGTCTCTAAAAAAGATCAGGGTAAAAACATTTGAAAATCCAAATTGTTAGGTGTTGTTTCAAATAGTGCATAAAAAAATACAATGATGAAACCAGTCCTACTTTGTTTAGATATAATATGCATATCATGACTAAAGAATGTTATTAACTTACTTGTATATTTTTTTCTTTCCTTTTGCTAGCCAAGCAGACGGATTTTAATTACCATTCATATTTACTAAGCTTCACAAAAAGGATAGCCATTACGAGCTGGATTCGAAAAAAAATACGTCTGGTTGAATTTGAACTATATGTAAAAAATTGAAACCGTGCATGGGATAAGAAATATGGATTAAATGAAGAGAATTTTATGTAAATCAGTTGCAATTCTTTTTCAAGTTTGTGACCTTGAATAAAGATAAAAACCGACCATTCGAGTGGCAATGTGAATATAACAAATTTGGAAACACAATCCTCCCCTATCTTGGGATACTAATTATTCAATTAGTTCTTGGTTCCATAATAAATGATTTTAGTAACGAATAGTATACGGTGAGATAACTGCAATATGGAAAAGTGTTCAATTAAGAATGATAAGTTTCAAAATTGCAATAAATATTCGATATTATACACAAAATATCTTATCGACATTTTGCAAGAAAAATGGATGAAAACAAAATGATTAGAAGAAAATGAAAAGTATCTATGAAAAGGTGTTAAGACTTAAAAAGGAATCAATAATTATTAAAACTGGTAATCCAAATAGGGTTGCAGGTAGTTGGGTTTCGCAATAAAGTTTCTTCTCAGCTACAAAGAAACAATGTTTCTTGTTTGAGAGAAAATCCTAAATGGTGCATGATCAAGCTAATGCAGTAATCCAATAGTAATTCGGCCATATCATGAACTGAATATGCAGACCGTGTCTAATTGTCTAACGTCAAGGATTCAGATAATAACATGGATAAGATTATATTTGTTTTAAGATCACGATTCGATTTGCCGACTTCCGTTTCAACTATGTATGGTAGCGACCAATGCGTTTCAATATGATTAACATTACATCGTAGGTAATTACAATATTAATAGCTTTACTAAAACGCTTGTAATTGGACAAGTAATAGATTTTCAAAAAAAAAATCCCCGTGCAATTAGAAAATTAGTGATAACATTCCAGATGAAGGTAAATCTAGAAAAGCGCTTTGAACGCATGAAATTTATAAGGAGTTGTTTTCATTTTTTACAAGCCTGCGTCGATACATCTACTCGTGGACTATCAGTAGTCAGTACTGCGGTACTGACATGAATTATAACAAACCTTTCAGAAATTGTAATTATAAAGAAACAAAGTTTTCAACATCATCAGGCAAAGTTGGCCTTAGATTGATTTGGCTATTATGTAAATCCTTTTTGGTCATATAGCTCTTCAAATGTTTCGGTTCTAATACAACCTTGGATTTCAAATATTCGGCTTTCAGCGTTTCTGATTAAAGTAAATCCAGAAAAGCACTTCTAACGCATGAATTGTATTTTTTTTTTTTTTTTTATAATTATATGATTTAATATTTATTTCAATTATTGGCTTGTTACAATACCCTTCAGGAGTCCAAGCTCCTCATGATGCTTCCTGTTACATTCCACTAATCACCCAGGGCAGTAATTAGTTGTAAAATTCATATTACGTCCAATATATATGCAATAATATCACTCATAATGATTATTCAAATGTTTTCTAATGGTTGCTGAATAATTATTTTGAATTGTCAAACATACTTTTCTATTGAATTCATTGAGAAAAATTGAGAAAACATTGACACTTTTTGTCTTTTGATCAGATATGTAATAGACTTTGTAAATTTAAAAACTAACAATTGTTAAAAAATAGTTAAAGTCAAAATATTCTTCGTCAGAAATTTTATATCCAAATATCAAATGTGTTAATTTATCTTAAAAGTTATTTTACTCTTCTTCAAAACTTCATTTATTTTATTCCAAAAATGTTCTAAATACGGACACAGTATATAGAAGTGATCATAATCTTCTTCTTGTGTACAAAAGTTACAAAAACTACTGTTTACAATTTTCCACCTGAATAAAAGTTTCTATGTAGGTAGAATATGTTGTAGTAATTTCCATCTAAAAATTTTTAGTTTATTTTCTTTTATATATCTGAATAAAATTCATATAAAATGTTTTGATATAACACATCATCTATATAAAGTATACGCAGCCATTTTTTTGGTCCAATAACTGGTTCAAATTTGTTGTTTATCAGAGACATATATAAAAGTTTGTTTGATAGAGATTCTAATTTTATAGGTAAACCTTTCCATATAAATTGGTTTCTTTTTATATTAACAGTGCTTTTTATAGAATCTTCAGACTTTAACATTGCTGCCCAGTCTTTTGGTATTGATTTCTTTACCAAATTAATTTTAGCTATCCAGTTTGATTTATTTTTTAGTTTATTAAAATGATATCTTGTGAAATGCAGCCTTTTTCATCTATGATATCATTTACATAAATAAGATCGCTTTTAATCCAATTTTTTAAAACTATAGCTTTATTTTCAAATTTAATAAATTTATTGTTACATAATATTTGTTTTCTTATATCTGTAAATTTGTTAGACCTCCACCAGTTAACTTCCAACATTTAAGGAACTTTTTATAAAAATCTGGGATTTTTTCAAGGCTTTCTTTTGGTTTATCCCCACTGTTTGTTTGAAACACTAACCAGTTTGACCCAAAATTATAATAATAGTGCTGTGGTATAATTGTCCAATCTCCTTCACAATCACTTACTAGTCTTTTAAACCACATAGCTTTAAAGCAGCGAAATAACTTCTCATGTCTATCTTTTCTTATCCCCCCTTTTCATATGGACCAATGATCGAATTTCTTTTGACTTTATCTGTTTTATTATCCTAAACAAATTTAAAACAACTTTTTTTCTATTTCTTTCAAATATTTCTCTGGAACTATACAGGCAG
Source organism: Mytilus californianus (assembly GCF_021869535.1). NCBI lineage: Eukaryota > Metazoa > Mollusca > Bivalvia > Mytilida > Mytilidae > Mytilus > Mytilus californianus. The sequence goes on from NW_026262626.1 coordinate 18,024,725, forward strand.
TTCCCACAAAAGTGAAAATAGGCATAATTAGTGTTTTAATTATCAAATGTTTTCCCAAAATAGTAAGATTTTTTTTCTGCCAAGAACAAAATAATTTATTCATTTTTTCAATTTTTTTTTTCCCAATTTAGTTTTTCACATTCCTCTCTACAATACCCAAAATATATGCCAAGAGTTTTAACTAGTCCATTGCTTCAGTTGATTCCCTCAATGTTGTCTTTATATGATTTTAGCTTTCCGACCCATAACCCCTTTATTTTATCTCTATTTAATTTCAATCCAATAAGAACCAAAGATTTTAATTTCGTTCATTGCTAATTGAACGTCGAATTTAGAACAACAAAATAAAGAAGTATCGTCTGCTGGTTGCAAAATTTTTATGCTATGATTTTTGCCATCCAATTTGATTTTGATACCTTTGAAATCGGTATTGCTTCTTAATCTTGACGCCATGATTTCCACCGATAAAACAAATAGTAATGCCGATAAAGTACATCCTTGGCGTATACCCTTTGTGTTTTTAAAGACATCAGATATCCAACCATTATTCATAACACATGTTTGGATATCTTAACACATCTTATAAAAGAACCATTAAATGCAAAATGTTTTAAAAATGAAAACATAAAATTCCATTCTAAAGAGTCAAACTCTTTACAAAAATCAACAAAGACTATAGCCCCTTCAATTTTGTATAAATCAGTGAATCAATAATATCTTTTATCTGTCTAAGATTAAAACCAATAAATCTATTCTTTACATATCCAGTCTTGTCTTCTTTAATAAGTTTTGGTAGGATTTTTTTCAATCGTTGTTCTAGAGCGTACGAAAGAAGTTTCATGTCAATATTTAAAAGAGAAATAGGACGATAATTATTTAGTGACAAAGGATCACCTTTTTTAAATAATAGCGTTAATACACTTGTACGCTGTGAATATGTAAGTGTTTGATCTTTATATCCAATATTAAGAATGTTTACTACTATGTACTTTAATTTATCCCAAAATTTTCTATAAAATTCGACTGTTAAACCGTCTAATCCAGAAGATTTATTAAGTTTCATTTTATAAATTGAATCTGAGCATTCGTCTACTGTAATATCCCCATCGCAGACTGATGTATCATTTTCGTCCATTTCCTTCTCTAGTTTTGTCTCAAATATATATTTATCACTTGATGTTTTATCAGGACTTTGCGTCGAGTATAACTTTTTATAGTACTCTTTAATACTACACAGTATATCACCTTGAACCGTTATCATCTCATCATTTTCTCCTTTTAATTTATTGATTGATTTTTTTACCTGTCCCTGTTTTTCTAAACCTCAAAAGTACGAGTTATTTTTCCCCCAAATTCAACCCATTTCTCTCGTGACCTAATTTGAGCCCCTTTAGCCTTTTGTTCGTAAATTTTGGTAATATCATTTTCAAGTTCTTCAATCTCTTTATCTAAAATGTTATTCCCAGATTCTTGCTCATCTCTAATTTTCAATTTTATTTCTAATTTTTTATTCAAGAGTTCGTAAATTTTCTCTTTTAAATTTTGCTTTAGTTTTACAATAAGCTATAGTTGCCTCCCTTACCTTTATTTCAAATATATCCCATGCTAAACCAAGGTTTGTTAAATTACGATTACTCATAAAACAGCTATCCATTTCTTTATCAACTAATTGTATGTAGTCATTATCTTCTAATATAGAATTATTTATTTTCCAGTACCCCCTTCCCTTTTCTGATGCACCAGTTCTAAATTTCATAAAAACACTTTGATGAATCAATAATTGCAGGTTTAATTTTGCAACATTCTACTAGTGGTATGAAGTCTGAACCTATCAGAATCATATCAATCCTACTTGCCTGTGATTTATCTTTTCTTCGCCAAGTATATTGTTGTTTATTTTTATTTAAATATATCCAAATGTCAGTTAAGTTATTTATTTTTATTAAAGATTTTAAACTATTTACTGATTGGATATTTTTTACCTCTGAACAAGTATTTTTTCTTTCTATCTCTTTCATCGTATCATTCAAATCTTCCCCCATTATTGTAATTCCTATCCCTTGTTCTTTTAATATATTATTTACTTTTTTGAAAAATATGTTTTTATTACTTTTACAATTAGGTGCATATATACACATTAGTGTAAAAACGCTTTCATCATTTTCTACATTAAGAAGAACTAATCGTCCATCTTCATCGTTATGTTTATTTATCAACTTATAATTCAGTGACTTTTTAATGAGAATAGCAACACCCCTAGAGGTCGTTCCGTGACTGCAAAATATATCAAATTCTGAATTATTTCTTGTTTCTGTTTCTATGTTTTCATCAAAATGAGTTTCTTGTAAGAAACAAACAGAACAGTTTTGAGATTTAATCCATTCAATTACTCTGTCTCTTTTAGCTTTATTTTAGTACCATTTACATTTAAACTACTTAAATTTATCAAAAATTTAGATGCCATTTCAAAGTATGATTTCATATTTTTGTAATAGTTCCTCACATAACTGTACATGCCTACAAACAGTACAGTTAAAACACATTTTTATAACAATCATACAGAAATCGGCAATATACATAACTCTATTTCTACAAACATAAAAAGTACAATTCATCATGCTTCATATAATTACGGGTAACAGATAAAACACGCTACCTGTGAATACGGCATTTAATTTACTGGCCTGGTTTGACCTTGTTATGTTAAAATCGATAGACAATAAAATTGACACTAAAATATTCAACACGTGTTGTTCTTTACAGTCTTACATTGTGTATTCGGATGGATATATGTTTCTGATATACGTGTCTAATTCAAATAATGAGTGTATATACTTTTATCTAAATAAGTGAAATGAAGAATGTAAACATATTTAAGATAATAATGCATGTGGACTTCACCGTTTTGCGAGGCTTCTATAAATGATTTGTTAGCTATCTTTACTAAAAAAGTAAACTGTTTGGAAGAAATAGATATTTTAGATATATGTAGTATGAAGTGTAGAGGAATATCCGATAGTGCATTTCCCATATGGCAAAATCAAAGGTACTTTATTCAAATTATTTGCACCACGTGTTTTTGTCCCTTTTGATCACATTACTTCCCTTAGCTTAAGATTGAAAATAATTTATTTTAAATTTGCGGATAATCCAGTCCTTTTCCGTCATGTATCTAAAACTAATGTATCTTTAAAAACTTCCTTTGGCGGATATTTACAAAAATGCTGTGTAATTGTAAGGAAAAATGCTTAAAATTTGACTTTTTACGAAATGGGAATGTTGAAATCATCATGTTTTTAAAAGAATTTGGCCGAAAACTTAAGAAAGCAGGTAGGTTAAATGTCATTTAACTTTAAAATTCAACCTACAAGGTGTTTCCCTATATGCGAACAAATCATGAACAATATCTTCTTGCATATGTATTTCTGTTTTGAATCTTGCTATTTTACGATTTTCCGTCATTTTATATGATCTCATATAGCAATTATACTATGGTTACGCCTCCGATTTTTTAAACTAAAAAGGCCGAAAGATTTCAGAGTAGACAATGTCCATTTGAACACGGACAGAAGCCTAAAAACATGTACAATTCACCTATATGCGAACAAATCGTTCATTCGGCATATGTATTGGCATATTGGCATTTTTATTTAAGGGGCTTATATAATCCTATTGTAATGGCTGCCGTCATGATAAGGCAAAATGGCCGCTATGCAAATTAGCAAATTACCCCAAATTTTGCCATATGGTGGATTTATTCATGTACTATATACAAATATGTTTCAAAAATAGATTTTGCTAAACTACAAATATAGCATGAATGTATACGCTGACAGTAAGGTAATTATTTATACATTTTATACGGTGAGTTGTATACAGTGTTTTACCTAATGTCATCAATTGTTCATTCACTATTAATAGCACACAGCATGTGTATACTTGCGCTAAATATAGCACAGGTAAAAACCAACATAATAGTAATATGCTAAAAATATCAATAAATATTCGCTACTTGAATTTGTTCAGCGATTGACCTATAGTAAACACAATCATTGTTAATAATGTTAAAGTTATAATGCACATTATGCATACACATATTTCATGAGATAGCTAGTCTTCACTAACCCAAATATAATACATTGATGGATTGAAAAAGTACTTTTGTTTGATCAATGTAAAAAAATCAATTATAAAGAACAAACAAAAGAAATATCATGTGTAGCTCTTTCCAGAGATCAAAATAAATTGTGATTAAAACTCTTACTTTCCACAAGTATGACTCAGAATATAACATTTTTGATAGTAATTTGAAACTTAAAATAGTTAGCAATATACTTCTCTTTCACATACAAATCTCACACTTTATATATCTTTTGTTATAGCTTATCAAAGCCTTTAAAATGAAGTTTTTGAGTTTGCATTTATAAAAACATGAACATGAGTTGCATTTATGAAAACCACCAATAGTCAACTTCACAATCAACAACATCAACACTTTAAAGTAAACTCTTTTATAGAGCTGAATGCTTTTTTCCATTTATATTTTTGTTGTGTTTTTGTTTTTTATTTTATTTTTTGGTTTGTTTATATATATATAAAATATCATTGTACTGTAATATTTACATTAAAGTATTTTACATTGTCTATATAACTACTATGAAGCTTTGGCCTTCTTGGGGCCATTATTACCAGTAATCCTATCATGTAAATTATCTGGGGGTGTAGGTGGGGTATGATGTTGAGACAGATTCCTGCGTTGACTTTGTGGTGTGGTCATAAATTTGTCTATATATGATTGTGCGTTGTCAGAATTGTTTAAATTTGTCTCATTCACACTAGACTTTCTCTTTCCTGGTTTTGTAGGATTTGGTTTATTTGCATTGCTTGAATTGGCATCTTTTGTTTTCGGTTTTTGTCTTTTGGTTAACTTGCCACATTTGTTTTTGATTTCAGTTTCTCAGCCTGTTCAGTTGACTGAGAATCATTTACAGATTCATCAGTGGTCACTATTTTGTTCTTCATGATTGCTAACTACTTGAAATGCATTTGGACAATCCATCATCTTGTGGCCCATTAATTTGCATTTTTTGCATACCCAATCATTTGGACAGTCATACACGAAATGACCAACCTATAAGCATTTATAGCAAGGTTTTATATTGCCATCACTGTTAGAGCGTCTGTTTTCAAATTCAGGTTGCCCACTATGTATAACTATGGCCATGTATTTGCCTATTTGTAAATTTCTGGCTATGGGTTTGTTTAACAGCTTACTAACTATTATTCTGTCTCCTGTTTTGCAGTTAGTGATTTTGCCATTAACCAGTAAACGTTTTCTATAGAGACCGTGTATGTCACAACCCTGTAATGTAAGGGCTCTATGTATTTGCCCATCATCAACAGAAATCGGCACATTTTTCACTGTAATTATGATGGTATCTGGTTGTAAATTGCCTTGATTTCGGGAATTTTTATTGTGGAAAAGAACTTGCCTGCCACGCAAGTTCATTCCTGTCACTAACGGAGACAGTTTGTCTTCCTCGTTATCCATGTTAATGCGCCACATATCACGGATTCTCTGAATACCTTTAATCCGTTCAGCTGGAATTTTTGTATCAATGGATTTGTATATCTATACGTTCGTAAGCCATAGGGATCCCGATGGTTTAACAGAACCATGTACATCGGTATCTGTCAGAAATATAAGTTTTATATTGTCACTGGGATCACTTGATTCACCTGTAACATCATCAGCCCCAACTGTTTTGTTTTGGTTTGTGTTGGTGTTTGTATTTTACACTGCCTCGGAATATGACGCCATATTTGTTTTGTTTTGATTTGAAATGTCCACTTCGGGGTCTAACCACTCTTCTTGCATACCTTGCAATCCTTCTAGAAGACGTTTAAAACGATCTTTTGACATTTGTTTACACAATGCTTCAATCTCAGGTTCCATTATGAAGTTTAACCTAATGAAATTTTTTTTTTCTAGAGTGGTATCTCGCTGAGCCTTAGCAATAAAGGGACATCACTCTCCATTTTTTTAGTAGCTTTTCTAAAAATCTTGTTATGAAAAAATAATACTAGTCATAGTAGAAGCTTTTCTGAACAGGGATTGTATTGCTCACCAGAAAGCTATTAAGCCAAGAGTTCCAAGTTGAGAATTCGAAATCATCCCTTTGTAAACTTTACAAACGCCATCACGAGTTGGTGGACCGTTATGGAATTTCTGTTTCACAGATGACGAATATGTTCCAGTTATCGTAACTACAATCTTGTGCCTTTTCCCCGAGTTTGACCGACTGAATTACACTTATCTCCGGGTTTATACTTAAATGAGCAACAAGACGGGTGCAACATGCGGAACAGGATCTGCTTACCCTTCTAGAGCACCTGAGATCACCCCCAATGTTTTGTGGGGTTCGTGTTGCTCAGTCTTTAGTTTTCTATGTTGTGTTTTGACTTTCGACTTATGAGTTTGAATTTCCCGTCGGTATCTTTTCTCTCTTCTTTTTTTTTGACTCCCACTGAGTCGCAAAAGTCAGTAATATTGCATTATGCATCAATTAATTTTAAAAATACTTACTTTTTACTTCATTGACCAAAGAATGAGTCTCTGCCGCGGAAATGTTTTGATTTGTCATAAGACAGGCATAATTTTTTTCCATTTTCACTTTTAGTTCAGCTGAAATAAGGTATATATGTATAATAAGGAGATGTAACTGATGCGCAATAATCAAAAAATATGTAAACCTTCACTGTTTTTTTACACGTGGTTTACTTTTAGAATTGATTATTTGAATATGCCTAGAAATCAAGGAGGGGATAATAAACATAATGGAAGGGTCAATAATAATAAGGATACAACGCCATTGTCTAATGAAAAATATAAAACAGACAATAAATAATACACGGAACCAAATACAGAAGACTTAAGACTGAGCAACACAAACTGACCCAAGTGTATCTGATTATATTTAAAAGAAGTAACTGATTTATATGAAAACCCACATACAAATGTACGACCACTCCCCTACCCTCAAAAATACAAAAAGGAAAGAAAAAGATCTTTAAAGGGCAACATGCGGTTTTCAACAATATACCAGCTGACTTGGAGTAGGTTATACACTATAGTTTAGATATATTTAGCATAATTTCCATATTTGTTTTAAAACAATGAATTGTTTCTCAAGACACCTCCTTCAAAATGGCTTTACTTCAATTTTTTAATGTGTTTTCCCCCTGCATGGACTCTTGCCTCAAATGTCATTATAAAAATGAATCATCTAATTAAATATCAAAATTGTTTTATTTATTTATGTAAATTAAGTATGAAAATTTAAATAAGCTTTTATGATATTGTTTTATCGGCAAAAACATGGAAAAGCATGCATAATGATTAAAATTCTGTTCATTATGACTTACCATACATCGAAACATATACAACTGTCAAAATCAAACCGACAGATAGCAAAGATACTGTCAGTAAAGGTAAAAGCACAAATTGTAACCATTTTGTCATCGACAGATTTAACTCAAGGTCCTTCTTAATATTCCCATGAGCTGTTCCGATTTGATCGTATATTTGTTCTTCACGTCTTGTTGTATTTTCATAATCGTCCATTTCTATTTTAGAGGAAGCCATCTTTATCTTTAATCTAATCAATTGATGAACTAAGCTTTCTAGAAATTTACAGTTTCATTACGGAAGTACTAAATGTAAACCAATGAACACGTGACCATTTACATTTGGCGTAATAGTGTTTAATTCCGCTTGCTATGAACTTACAGAAGCAATAAGAAAGTATTGCATGTACACCAATGAACACGTGACCATTTACATTTAGAATAATAGTATTTGAATATTATCATTGTTTCAATGAAAATATAACTTCTTTGGTCATCTTATACTGCATAACCGAAGCGATTAAAATTGCTCGTCTAAATGTTTAACCTTCTTATTTATGATTGGCCTCACTCTGCGATTATGTTCATACTGCTGATTTTTTGCATCTATATGACGCAATAGAAAAATGAAAAGATATGGTATTATTGCCAAAAAGACCAACTCTCTACCATAGACCAACTGACATAGTTAGTAATGGAATTTTTTCCCTGACTTTCTCTGATCTAGCTGTATATATATATACGGATAATTAGCATGTTCCAGAGAGGTGTACAGCAAGTAGAAAAATAAATTGAAGTTGGTACTCAAGGAATTTATTCGCAAAGCAACATTTTAAACCAATTCTACATCAAGCTTCTACATGTTCTTTAGCCTGCTGTACTCGTCGTTTGCTACTTAAGGAGGAAAATGATAACATTTAATGGAAGTTTTGTTTTTATTTCAACTTATTTCTGTTTTTACTATTTACCAGAACATTTCCCGTGAATCCATAATAATATTGATATCGTCCTTGCTAAAATGGGACAAACATTGAGAAGATCTAGTTTTCAGTGTTTACAGGGGAGGTAATATTTTGTCACTAGATTTCCCACTGCTTAATGTAGTGGGATTAAACCTATGTTACGTGCGCACATTCAGACCTATCTTGACCATATGTCATAAAAGTAATACACACAATTATAAAACTTGCACAATCCAACAAAAAGGGAGAAGACCAGCAAGTTGATAAAAAACTAACAGAGGTCATTTTGATGAACGATTGATTTTTGGTTGCTAAACGTCACGTGTCATATACTTTGAAAAGCAGGATCAAAACTCCTTACTGATATAAGACAAGCTAGGGTAGCTACATTTGATGATTGAATATTACCGCTCATGAAAAAGAAAAAAACATCTAAACATTTGGCATAAATATATTGATTTGATATTGAAAAACTATCTACATTTAAACAAGATACATTGAAGTGGTATATGTGACTAATAAACATTCATTATAAAGAAAATGCATTAAATGGAGCTACTTTTTCTATGCCAATTCAATTATCTCCATGAGAAATCTTCAAATTTGAGTTGCATCTGATATTTTACAATAATTGTCTTACTCTTAAATACGACTTTAAAAAAAGTACGCTTCTGTCAGATCAATTTGTTAACACACATTTTTTTTTTTTTTTTTATCGTAAATATATATATTAGTCAACGATCTTTCTTACGGGGGCGTTGAATCGTTTATATATATAAACATAATATTTAAAATTTTTATGATTTATAAAGCGATAAACTGTAATAGGCTATGTCTAGAAAATAAAAATTTCTAACGAACCTATGTAAACTAATGACACATTACAACTGTTTGCAATGTTTGACATTTGATTTTTCCAACATGTTGCACCACAAATATCCATATAGGTAACTCATTAACCGTGCATATGTTCACCTTAAACGTATATCTTGAGGGGTAGGAAAGGTGTCATCTCGAATTCCCGGAACAATAAACGTTGATTCCCAAATTCCCAAAAAAGCCTTCATTCCCTGACCCCCCACACCCCCCCCCCCCCCCCCATCCCCCGCCCCCCTTCCAAAAAAAAAACAATCATTAATTCCCGAGTCCCGATTAGAGTTAATCTCGAATCCCGCAAAGATAAAGGTACAACCTTGACGTCCCACCAAAAAGCCTTCCCCACTTCCCCACCTTTACTTTCCTAAACGATACTTCATCAATGTACTTTTAGGGGAACTATTGAAAATCAAAAGATCATGAATCAGATGTATTATCTTCCGTTACTTCCCCCTAGCGTCAGTTTTTGGACTCCATATAAAGGTATATTTTCCTCTTTTGTTATCTGACATATTTCAAAATCGAAGTAAAATGCGCAAAAAATAAGTACGTTTGTACATGTATAAAAAGACATCTTGTTAACTTTTATTTCCCTTTATGGCGAATGCCAATCAGTTTTTTAAACTCTCTTTATTCGTTGGATATACATTTGGTCCTTTTCGGATTTTTATGTTATTTTTTCAACGTTTATACTAAGTTTTGGATATCAACTATTTCGACATCAATCAGCACTAAAGAGACATCAATTCTCGAAGTGTGCATGTTTAGAAGAATAGTTACCGTTAACGTTAAAATGGCTCATATAGTAGTGTCGGTAGCGAAAAAAATAAGACATTTTATGTTCAATTGTATCTGTATTTGCAAAATGCATTTTGTTTCATGGTAATAAATATATAAAATAATAACCTGCTTCGTATTTACATATTTAGATTGATCACTATGGTATGCAGTCAACGTTCGCAGTTTATTTATAAATTTGGCATAAAATTGTTTTGGTGAGGCTGTGGTTTGTATTTTTATTTTATTAGAATGCTGACACTATCCTTTAATTTCACGTTTTGCTAATATAGATGACGTCCTATCACCAAAAAAATCAAACTTTGGTGACTTCGTTGAACGCATCTATCCCATCGAACATGAAATAAGTTTAAGGAAACAACAGATAAAATTAAGTCTGCATCATATCTTGACTGACATCTAGATATTCACAATGAGGGTTGGTTGAGAACAAAAGAATACGACAAAAAGGATTGTTTAAGCTTCCAAATTGTACACTTTGCATTCCTATGTAGCATAATTCCAAATGCATATGGAGTATATATCTCCTAGTTGAAATTAAATTCAAGAGTTTATATTTTCTATCGTGGCATCCTTGATAGAGGATTTCTGCTTACAATAAAGCTATATAACCAAGAATTCCAAATGGTAAAGTGGAAATCATCGCTTCAAAAATTAACGGATGTCATGATTGGTTGGTTGACCGTTATAGAATATCGGTTTCACAAGATAACGACGGATGTGTTCCAATTGTCGTGATCACAATCACGTCCTCTTTTCTTCGAATATGACCTACCACATTAAACTTATCACCTGGTTTTACTAACATGCGCAACAAGACTCCACATAAGCAGCAGGATCTGCCAACCCTTCCGGAGCACCTGAGAAAACCCCCGATTTTTTTGTTTATCAACTCTTAGTGTAATATTAAGTTCAGGAAATAAATAGAATATAAGTTAGTACACTGTACTTTTGCTTTCTTGTATATGACTCCTATTTTTTATTTTTTGATGGTTATTTTAAGCAACAATAGCCATCAAGGAAGTTGACGAAAGTGTTTTCATTAATGTTTTGTTGTCAACCGTTGTCAAAAGATTATTTTGACGTTGAATAAAGCTGCTAATTAATGTTTTTGTGTTTCCATACTGAGGCCTTATATTGTTTCCTTGTTCTATGCAGTAACTTTGTTATGTAGAAGAGAGGCGAAAGATATGTAATTTGATTTTAAATCGAGAGGTAATGTTTCGGTTGTAATCGTTTTTGCTAGAGTTAGTTCATATTTCTCCATTATCCTTAATCAAATTATACTTTGTTAGAAAAAGAAACTTTGATTGAATTGTAATATTGATTAGACATTTTGTCCTCGGGAATGTTCAATATTATCACATGTTAAATGTTGATATCGGAAGAACCTTAATTTGACTATATCTTGGCATCAAAATACTTTTCATACAATGTATGTGATGGACACTTGTTCATAACAAATATTATATTAACGTTAAAATATATAATGATATAGTTTCCTCAAATAGTTGGTTGGTTATCTTATTAAGTTTAACCTTACATCTCTGAGTGTCTATAAATATACTAATTGCATAACATGAACAAAGAGATGTGCGACAAGCTGATTGGCAAACACAATCACGAATAGGACTAAATGTACAAAGATTTTCTTTTTTACTTAACGCACCATGTTCCACAAACCAAACTGTAAATCGACAATAACCTACTTTTCTGGGGCTAATAGAATAGTATTCTAAGTTATTCATTTATAATTATAAAAATTATAAAGAAACTAAGGTCTTAACTCCCTGAAGCAAAGTCGACATTGGATGGATTTGGCTATTATTTTAGGCTCTTTTCAGTCATATAGCTCTTCAAATATGTGGGTTCTTATGCATCCTTGGATTTCAAAGTTTCGGCTTTGAGCGTTCCTGATGAAGGTAAATCCAGAAAAGCGCATCGAACACATGAAATTTATAAAGTGTTGTTTTCATTGTTTTTTGGAATATCAAGTAAGACAGTATGCCGGACAGACTCCCTGCAAAAACAACACACATCCCTTGATATAAGGCAATATCTTAGCTGCTTCTTGCAGTCTGTGTAATTTAAGCCTTACTAATGCTCTAAGTTAAGGAATGACTTTAATAAGCCAACATTTTGTACATGTTTTTCAATAGATGTTCTACTGTGACTAAATTTGATTTTCGTCTGACTCGTTGACTTGTTTCTTAATTGGAATGTGAAATATACATTGAATTTTTTTCTTAGAAGAATGTAACTAAGCTAGCATTTTTAACTTCGGATTCCACTATGCTTTAAATATGTCTTAATAAAGCAAATTTAGTGATTTTGTCGGGGACATCTATCCATTTAAACTTGAAACAAGAGTTACGACATATACAGCTAAACCGGTTTCATAACTTGACCTATACACATAAATCAACAAATTTCTTTTTGTTAGACTGACCTTTATGGTCACAGCACATACATATGTTGTGTATATCCCAAATTCTTCCAGTTGAAATGATATTCCTGAGGATTTCCATAAGATATTATTCTGCTTACATTCCATGCAATGATTTTAAGAGTTCCAATTGAAGATGTAGTCAAATATTAACTGTACCTGTTTTACTACACTAGATGCACTTTCGATTTATAAAGTCTCTTCAATGATGCTCGATGTCAAAATATTTGAAAATTCAAAACTCAATACAAACATTGAAGAGCTGATAAAACTAAAGAAGACCAAAAGTAAAGCCAAACCAGGACAGGGAATCAGAGTCAAAGTCTGGAGTTTACGTATGAAATAAACTTAGTAAATCGTGACAGATTATTTTAGTTCTAGTTTAAAGTTTGCGAAAGATTTTTTACCCCAGGAATAGATTACCTTAGCTGTATTTGGCAAAACCATCGGAATTTTTTGGTCCTTGATAGTCTCCAACATTGTACTCTATTTGGCCTTTTTTTTAGAATTTTTTTTTTATTCGAGCGTCACTGTTGAGTCTTTTGTAGACGAAAGCGTGTGTGGCGTACTTAACTTTAAACTTGGTATCTATGATGAGTTTATTTGTAACACAAGTGACCATAGATAGGATAACCTTTCCTTTGTTTATGAATTTGAAGAGAGGATTAACATCACTTGCAGAGCTGTTACTTTGCTTTCAATTTAGTTTGTTACATGTAGGTATTTTGTGTTATATATTGATTGGTAGACCAATCGCATGAACATAAAAAATATTGCATTTCACTATGCACTATTATACATTTATTGACTTTTGATGAGATTGATACAACGATTTATCAACCCCAGAAATATGATATTCACCGAAGCCAACGGCCGAATATGAATGTCATATCTCTGTTCTTGATAAATCATTGTATCAACTGATATCAAAAGTCAATAATCGTTTTATCATATGACTTTTTATCCTTCTCCAATTTTCTAGTATTTGCTCAAAATGTTTCTTGTTTTTATACTAAATATATCATCAACTTTTGCAGCTGCTAACTGTTATAAGTTGAAATATTCAATAAAATTTTCCCAAAAAAATACCCCGAAAAAAAGAAGAAGAGAAAACAATTACATTTACACCGAAAGAAAAAAAAGAAAAAACAAGATTTGCATAACGTCATAAACCTACATCATTGACGTTGCCTTGATACATCTATATTTACGAACACGTCAGCTGTTCCAAATCTTATATTAAACTCCCATGATTTTTCCCGCGGTGGATACAATGCTTTATCAGAGAAGACTTCGTATGCTTTTAGCCAATGAGAAAAGCGAAAGTTTTTAGTCATATAATAAAATTAATTATCGTTTGGTATATTTTACACGTTAAAAACATATTGTGTAATATCGCTATATGTTTGCTAAAACTGAACTACGTTTAAAGTGAAGAAATTGACAAGGTTTCCGAGGATGAATTTTATTTTTTGTACACATTTTAACAAAGTCTTATTTTAACACGATGATGTAATATACAAAGGAGGGAAACCGTATTTGTTATATAAGTAATAAAACAGGAAACAAAAAGATTTCCTCTCCAGTTTTATAGAAGGAAGTCGTATTTGTTTCATAAAATGACACTGTTCCGCCATCTCGCGGAACAATGATTTTTCTTGTCCGGTCCGGATTTTAGTTTTGACTCGAAAGTTACGTCCAGGGAGACGCTAGGCTAAACAAAAATAATGGCGTCAAATGTAAATTACAGTAGTTTGTTCGGAAGAAGAAGAGGAGCAAATTATTATTATCGAGGATATGTCTAAATGGACAGTACATTTTTTTTTTCAAACTTCTTAGAAAAATTTAACCTTAAGCAAAGCGGGACAATGGAAGTGCTTGTAAAGCGTGTATTTCGTGACATGCAACAAATCCTTGATTCTGAATCAAGTGAGGGAGAAGATGACAAAACACAACATGTTTATTTGAAGAACTTGACTCTAAATGGACTGTTGCCACTTAAGATAACTTGCCAAATATTACTGAAAAAGACATTGAAAACTACTTCATTTCTCAGAAAAAAAACCTCTCTGGAAAACGCGCCAAATTTGAGTGTCAGTTAAAAAAAGGCAGACAACTGAACTCTGAAAATTTTGTTTTGTTATCGGTCAGCACTGAGTTAATTCATCAAAGAACATTCTGTTTATAAACCTCAGCCATTCTGAATATTATGTTTTTTGGTGATATGTTATTGAACATCATATATTGGTAATAAAGTGAATAAAACGAATCTTGTAGATGCACATTAGGCAATAGGAATGCATAATAATAATTTCTACTATCAGCAACAATGAATACACGACTCGATCTTATAAAAGTATTTATGTCGAAAAAAGTTTGAGTTTCAACTATAAGCTTTTGTTAAAGGTATCAGATCACCAATTAAAAATCCCTATATATTGAACCACATAAAAAGTAACAGTCATGTAAATATGTTTGCAAGTTTTAGTAAACAAAGATATAAAAAAGACCATTTTTGTCAGAGTAGGACTATGTTGTAAATTGGAGTTGGTGAATTGGTGGTCTGACACCGTTTATCTACCCATGTGTATCCGATCCAATCATTTAGCAATAATATTCATCGATCTTGTTTCGAATACTTATACAATCATTTTTGTCCGAGAAGGACTATGTTTTAAATTGGAGTTGGTGAATTGGTGGTCTGACACCGTTTATCTACCCATGTGTATCCGATCCAATCATTTAGCAATAATATTCATCGATCAGGTTTCGAATACTTATACAATCATTTTTGTCCGAGTAGGACTATGTTTTGAATTGGAGTTGGTGAATTGGTGGTCTGACACCGTTTATCTACCCATGTGTATCGATCCGATCCTTTAGCAATAATATTCATCGATCGGGTCTTGAATACTTATATTTTTGTATTTATTCAATCAGGTTTTTGATCTTCCGTATATTACATCTTTCTCCGTAAGCGTTCCAAATTTTATAACTCATTTAGGTCAATAGAATATAAGCAGCATCATCATATAACCAATTTATCTTGTCTAGCTACACAATGCTATGTCCAGAAAATGTGATGTATGTTCCACTATAAATATAGATTGTATAACCACCTGCAGAAATAAATGAATGACAAGTTTGACAATACCGAATTACGGAGAAAACGAACCTACCCTTCTGTAAACTCAGTATAACATCAAATGTCTAAGTCTAATAATCGGCACCGTCGGCATATATTCCAGATGTATTCATCGTATTGCCGTGGTAAATTCTCAAATACGAACTTTTATCAGACGGCGACATAACCATTCAAGTTAAGTGATAAAGGCCTGCACGAGAAGTTGTAAATACCCCTGTTGGTTGCACTTTGTAAATACAGCTGTTTCTCAAACCACGCCTCTTTTGGGGAGATTTAGAATATTCATAGAAAATTAATTTTGTTTACATACTGGTTCCCAGTTATGCTCTCTGTGTTCCATCTCATAGAGACATAACTTGGGAATGTTACCAGTAAATAGACATGTACATATTGTTTACATTGAAATCTGTGGTAACCCTTCATTCGAGGTAGGGGTAGTTAAGAAAATTAGTGTTAGTTTAAACTCTGAAAAGTTCAGGGCATATAAACGTTGAAAATATGCCGCACAGCCCTATATTTTGACCTTTGAAAAAAATTGTAGTGCATATGAACTTTCAATTCTAGGATGAGATTTTGTTCAAAACTTCATAGTAAAAGAGGTACAGTTTTAGCTGTAAAAGGAGTTCCTATGGGAAATTGCATTGTCAATATTTACAGAAATGCAACCTGTACTTGGTTCATATCCATTCCATACATTGTTTCAAATTTTATCGAATTCACTATTCCTTTTCCCAACAATGTTTGTGCTATTGTCCGCTTACCTCAGAAAGCAACTGTATCTCGGTTCTTTGTAATTTCCACATAATCTGAATAATCATAGTAAGCAATCAATCTCTTCTTGAAAATATTTTTTTATTATTAAATGTCTTATATAGTGATAATTGTAATAGGTTATCTGCTGAATTGTTGCATCAAATACTGCACAAATAGCTTCACAGTAATGATTTAAGTTTTAAATATTATAAGCAATAGTTCATGTATATCTCATGCCAAATGGCGTTGTTTACATTATTTTCAACGCTTTACACTGGTTCTCCGTTAAAGCGCCCATTTTATGACGTTAATATGTCCAACCGTAATAAAGCAAAACTAACGACTTCGAATTATATACCCGTAGCTTGTTATACTTATTTCTGAGATTAATATATTTCTTTATTATCTATATTTTAAGTTTTTACAAAGTTGAGTACATATTGCACAACGATAGTGGTCGTACCGTCCTTCGAAATGTTTTCTTCGTAAACCTGTAATTTCCGTTAACGGATAAAAGATCAAGCAGGACAAAATATTCAGCACAACATAGAGTGTGATACGAGTTAAATTTGATTATAAGGTTACCATAAATAATTTTTTTT
The DNA here is from genome assembly GCF_021869535.1 of Mytilus californianus. Lineage (NCBI taxonomy): Eukaryota > Metazoa > Mollusca > Bivalvia > Mytilida > Mytilidae > Mytilus > Mytilus californianus. The sequence continues at coordinate 18,041,714 of NW_026262626.1, forward strand.
ATAACAATGGTCATTTATTCCAAATCATATATCAATCTGAAAAACTCAACAAAGTTGAAAACTGCAGAGAATTGTTAAGCATGTAATCTCCGTGGAATGGTCTATTCTAAACGAACACCAATTTTGAAAATAAATTCTACATCCAATAGATCGATATCGGTGTCAACATTTAATTTTAGTACAACTTCTATCTTCAGATACACATATTATGCTTTATAAATGACGAAATCATCGAAATGTAACCTCCGTGGAATGTAATCTCCGTTGACGTTTTGGTAAAGAGTGCTTTCTATCACGTCCGCACTTTTATCGAGTATGGCATGCCAAATAAACATATTAGATAATTATTACGGATGGCGAATATATAAATTACAGAACAATAACATACATTGTAATTCAGGCGACACAAGAAGACACCAGGCCATGTAACAATTCTTATTAGTCAATTGTTTAAGTGTAACAGAGTTGCTTTTATCTCAGATCTAGAAAAAAAACCCGAACCGGATGTTTTTATATCAATATTAATATATGCAAGTACATAATTTTAACCCGTTTTTAATATTCAAGATATGAAACTTTTATTATTAATATAAGTTTGATACCGAATTTAATACGATGTAACAATTATGCAAGTAGCCATAAAAATTGCTCTGCCTAATGAGTTTTATATCATGGTGCACAGGGAGCGAAGCTTTTAATTACTTTCTTTCATTAAAATGAAATTACGACGTCGGCTGAGAGGGCATGGTATATATTGTCCGTTACATTTTTTAAAAACACCTTGTACACATATTCTTTTCGAAAATAAAAACAGTTAAATAGATCAAACAAAGCTATCCGTCACAATGATATATGACGGTCTGGATTAGGGGAGGGGGTCTACATGTCTGTATTCTGTAATTCTTTTGGCCATTTTTCTCTATTCAGTAAGAAATATGCTTATTCTGTAAAATTCTTGTGTTCAGTTCCTGCATATGAAATTAAATTTCCTGTTGTATCACAATTTTGACATTATAGATCTTCTTGTTTGTATCAACGACATACGTATGACGATATTACCCCGTACGCCCCTTTTTTGAAATCTGTCACTGAACTGCACAAATGATACCATTTATCAATTTTGATTAATATCTGATTAAAATCAAACGTGGAGAAAAAAAAACTATTTTAATTTCTTCGTAATAATTTGGGTATCTGGGATTATAAACAGAGGTTAAGATGACATGAGGTATATTTGATCATAGTATATTTGGTTTGTGATATGAGGTACTAGTACTGAGAAGCAGACCATTCAGTTTTACAACAGAGAAAGTACCGGTAGTTAACCGACATTAAGAGAAATCTGAAATCTGATAGAATAAAAATTCGATCACCAGAACTAGATTTTATTCTTGATTACCCAACTGTCCAACAAAATATAAAAAAATTTCCTATCAATCAATTGTTTTGAAGAATATTAAAATTTATTATACTTTACGTAAAAATGCAATATTTTGATTGGCTTATACGAGGGTGTTAATTTACTCTATTATATGGTAAGTACTCTATTACCCTTCACGGAGACGCTTGATCAAGTGTGCGCTTTATTAAATACGACTCTATCCTATGGCAAATACTCTATTACCCTTCATGGAGACGCTTGATGAAGTGTGCGCTTTATTAAATACGGATGGTTGTTATGTACAAGACGTCATAGTTTATTACTTTGAATTTGAAATTTAATCGACAGTAATAACAGAACATTCAGTATAATAAATTAAATAACACATATCTGAGAGGGTGATAGAGCAGATTGTTACCCCTTGAAAAGACATTGTCAACCTTGGCTTCGCCTCAGTTGACAATGTTTTCTCGGGGTAACAATCTGCTCTATCACCCTCTCAGCTATGTGTTATTTATATAATAATTACAGTACATGTATGTATGTTTCATAATAATACGTTATTTTGATTGGCTAACAGCAATTTCGGGTCATTATGAAATTAACCTTCATTTTCAAAATGAAATGTAACATTCATGATGACACGAGCTTCCACAATACACTGCACAGGTAAATAAAAGAAAAACTTTATAGAAATTGTGTTTTGATGATCCAAGCAAAAAAAATGTAATTATAAGTATTGATTGCTTCTTTTAGTAATTTTTAAAGGGGTGTAAAAGCGTTGACCGTACGCACATTTTTAAAACGAACCGCTTCCGCGCTTTATACAAAATGTACTTCGGTCAACGCTTTTACACCCCAATAAATTTACAAAAAGAAGCATTCAATTCTTAAATATTTAACATTTATTGGTACTAAAAACATATCATACCCCCAAAAAATCTAAGACAATGTCATCCGTCCTCAAGCATCAATCATCCAGCCCTAACCAATAAATTGTTGTTGAGTTATGGATCATACAAATATGAAACTGAAGACGTAGGAATTTTGACAGCGTTTTGATTCTGCAATTCTCTCAATTCCCTTCAATTGTTCATTTATAAATTTTGAAACTATAAAGAAACTAAGGTTTCAACTCTATCGGGCAAAGTTAATCTTAGACTGATTTGGCTATTTTTATATGTCATTTTGGTCAGATAGCTCATCAACTCTTTCTGTTCTTTTACATCCTTGGCTATAAAATATTCGACGCTAGGCGTAAATGATGAAGATAAATTCAAAACACTATTGCAGAGCTTTTTGTTGTCAATGGTTATCCTGGTCTGACCTCTGTCACGAACTGTTTAATCAGTGATGTAAAATGTAATCATTGTGACACAATGCAGGAGAAGGATGTAAGGTTAACTTTGTTTGCAATATATATAGGATAGGAGACAAAATGATACGTTAACTCGTGCAAGATCGTGATTTTGGAGAAAAAATACCGAGGATTATGAATGTATAGAATTTGCATCGCTAATTTCAATTACCAGTTCCGATTACAACCAGTTCAACACTTTATTCCAAATGATTTACTATTCTATTGTCAATTATCAATAATAAATTTGATATGCAGAAAACGTAAAGTTTCATTATTCTGTAAATAGTTTATTTCTGAAATTAGTTTTTTTTTTTAACTTATCTTTAATTTGTATACAATTATTTTTAAAAATACATTTTACCACCCCATTATTTTCTATTCCTTATTTGATTGCCTATTTTTTGTTTCTTTATTTTTTTTATTTTTTTTTTTTGGGGGGGGGATTATTTTTATTCTATAAACCACCTCATATATCTTTGGTTATTTTAAATAAATATCTGATATTCAAGCGGAATAGGATGCATAATACTACTAGTATAAGAGTATCTACAAGGAGAAGCTGTTTAATTGGTCTTTTTTGGTGGTCTCTTTTAAAATTTAAGTCGGTGAGATTAATATGCTACAACCAACCAACAAAGAGGGTTGCCTACTATGAATAAAAAATCTATAGAAAATGTTTTTATATTTTATATTTTGCTGATTGCTTTTTTGTCGTCTGTCTCTCGTCAGGGTTTTGTTTATATATATTTTTATCGGTCATAAATCTGCATGAAATATTTGCCACTTTGCGTTCAGAAAACAACGATCAATAAATCATATCTCCTCTAAAATTGCAGTATTATAATAACTTTAAACATTATCAAATAAGTGATTCGTTTAATCCTTTGGTCAGATATAAACACGTCTCGTTACTCTTTTATTATTTCAAAATTTCCGTTACAAAGAAAAAAGTATTATTGAATATCAAAGGAAGTAACCCATCAAAGACACAAGAATTGTGTTTCGTCTACATAGAAAATTCTTAGTTATTCAAACTATTCATCCCAAGGGATGAATGCATTATACGCCATTCTTGTGCAATTTTGAAACAGTTGATTTTATATATAAATATGACCACATCGATGATAATTCATGGTAACACTAGATGATGATGGTGATGAGAAGGAGGAGGAGGAGGGGGAATCAGCGGCGAATTAAATGCATATTCGGATCGAAAGCATGTTACGATATTAATATTAATCATGCCTTCTACAAGACCGACATGCTGAGTCGATTTTTTATCGTACTAGTTCACAAGGAAACAGTCCACAGGAAGATGTATTACCCAAATTTGTGTTGAAGAGATAAAAAAAAGACTTACATAATAAAGCAGACATGGCTGAATATTCCTTAATTTCAACTCACAAGAAAAACGCACATTAAAGTTTATGTGAATAAATAAAGATAACAAAACACCGTAAAAGAAATAATTGGTATTGAAAATCACGACGTCAAAGGAAATCAAATGACGTTAAATTAATTTTTTTGACATTTTTTCAACCAAACTGTCTCGATCATTAGAAATTAACGGTAGCATATTACATGCTGAAATTTATATGGTGGATAGAATATACTATGAAGATGTTCCATGTTCTTTATTTACAAGTTTTGCTGCAATTTATATTTTATCATTTTTTACTCTGACGTTGGGCGCTTTACCGGAGAACCAGTTCTAATAACTCTTGCGTCTCTTTCGTTTTGGTTTTGATGTTGTTTGTCTTTCTGTTTATACGTGTAAAGAAGGGTGTTTTTAAATGCGAACACAGGATCACGTTATTTGACATAAAAAGTCGAATAAATGTTCCAGTTAGAATTTGATTATATAGTTGACGTTCGTATGTCAATGAACGCTACACTATTCATCCGAAAGGTTGAGCTTTAGGAGGACAAACCGGGAACACATTAAATTGAAAACTTTTGGGGTAGAAGCATATGTTTAATCTTGTGTTTCAGTTATATCTGGGATATACCTAGTAATACTGGTACTGGTATTGGCTGGTTGAGGCAACGGAAAATGTTTAAGGGCCTACGTGAAATGAAATAAAAACTTTTCATTTTATCATTCATATACAGATCGAGGGCATATACTAGTAGTCTTTTGACTTTGTCCGTATGTCCGGTTACCCTTTTTTTCAGCTGGTTAATTTAAATTAATTTACGAAGAAAAAACACGTCATTTAGTTTTTACCATTATGGGTGTTACCATTTCAGAGTTATGCCCCTTAAACATAAGAAACCTGACCAATTGTGATTTTCAGACTGTTCTGTATTTTTGGATGCGGACTAAATATTTCATCTAACAAATAATAAACACAGAATGTTTACCTTTTTTAAGTATTCTGTAAAGTTGTCATTCAAAGGATAACTTTAGTTTGATTCAGCCAGAAAAAACGTCATATAAATTGATGTTTATAAAGTAATTAAATATCGTAAATGCAGAAATTTTTGTGAAGTTTCTGTTTTTGAAAAAAAAAAATGCGACGGGATAGGATTTGGCGAAAAAAAAAAACTCATGTACATGCAACTTTACTTACAAAAAACATGCTATTACAAAGGTTGGCAATGGATGAAATGAAGTTAGGCATTGCTCTGAAAAGTGGACATGTTGCCAGGATACGAAGGGCTCAAAGTTTCAGAATTTCTCAGTTTAAATGGCACAACTATAAACTCGACCAACCTATAACATTATATTAAAATGTACGAAAAATTTACAACGAAGCCAAGAACTCAGCTAGGAAATAGATTTCAACTAGGTTCAATTACAGTTTGTTCTTATATTGTGATATTAGACCACAGTAGTAGTATGTGGTTTGTTTTAAGTCGAAAACCCAGGGCGCTAAGGCACTCCCGTATAAGGCATTCCCCGCCCACTTGTGACGTCACCGGAGGTCCATACCGGATTTTGCCCGATGACGCAGCCCAGAAGTAACGTCATCTCCTTATAAGGGAGCTACTCCCTGTATGAGACATCATCTACCCTTATTAGGTGACCACATCCTCAAACCAGATGGAATAGTGTCGACCCCTAAAGTGACGTCATGTCTAACATGTTTAAGTAATAAAACACATGACTCACATAGTCGGCATTGTTGGTACGTTCATTATGCAAGAGCATGTCTCTCATTTTGGAAAATTAAAACTAAAAAAAATCAAAAATTCAATTTAAAAAAAAGTTTTAATTCAAAAAAATTTAAATTCAAAGATTTTTAAAAATGCAAAAAAAGCAAAAAAGCAAAAAAGCAAAAAAGCAAAAAAAAATAAAAATTTAAAAAATAAAAAAAAAAATAAATAAAAAATTCAGAATATTTTGAAAAATCGAAAAAAATCACTGCATAAAATTGTTCAACCTTTCAAACGTCTATAAGAATGCCTGAAGCAAAACTTGTCACTTAATGATGGATAAATTTTACCTTTACGTATCAAGCGAGGATTCTCTTTCGCTTTTAGAAAATAATGACGGTAGTGCATTCAAGATTCAACTTCACAAAAGCTGCATATTGGACGGAGAATGGGAATGTGCACTGCTAGAATTATTGTTCGTACCAAAATTTCCAACACCAACGAGACGGGTTTTCTTTTGTGATCGACAGGTACACCCGGGAAATGTTTCTGCCGATACTTCAATCGGCAGGGGTTTCGAACGAAGATATCGCGGACATCGTATATGAAAATCCAATTAACCTCAAAGTAACCAGAAACGAATTGTACCAAATCGAATTCGCCTTGAGGGATGATAATCTCAAAGTATGTCGCCCAAAGAATGACTACCTGTTTTGCTTGCTGCATTTTCGCAAGAAACCTATAATAAGAGATTGTATACACATGCAGAAAAAGTGAACATGTTCAGTTGCAACCTATGTCGAAGCGTTGGCCACATGATCTTCGAAGACATATGAAAAACAAACATGCGCAGCAGCAGCAGCAAGACCTTCCCCTATCTCTATACAACAGACCTATAGACGTGTTATTCAACAAGGCAGTCAATTTATGTTCCAATATGTACATACTTTTTTTATTTAACATTAGATCAAACCTCATTTCAATCTTAAATTTGTCATTATGAAAACTCAAGACACCTTTTTCGCTCGCTGACAGAAAAAAAAAAACCAATGTCGAGGAAAAGTATTTTGCATGTCTCTTTGACCGAAATTTATTCGTTCCCTGACCTTGATGTTTATTGGTAAACGCCCAGTAGGTGACACTCCCGACACATGTTCACCTGATCTATGAGAAGAAGTGTCTGAATCTAATAGTATTACGTGTTTTCTCTGATTTTTTAACTATTTTCACATTTTCCAACCGATTGTAAAAATTGTTCCCCTCACTAAGGAAATATCTGTTCTCGAAATTTAATTTTATGTCAATTTTTTTTTAATTTCTTCTGAATTCCCTATTGTGACGTCATAAAAAAGGCGACTATGCCTGATGACGTCACATATAAAGAACACAACTTTCTGCAAATCTTTGAAAAGGAAGGATATAAATCATTAAAGAAACAGATGCCACCGCTATAACTCGTGTATTACAATATTTTTCCACTCTCAACAGTTAAATCTTAATTCTTTAAAAAGCTCGACAAGCCTCGCGCTTTAAATATTAAAATATAACTATCTCGAGTGGAGAAATATCGTAACACACTTGTTGCAGTGGTGGAATCTATATTTCACACACACGGAATAAATGGAAAAAAATGATATGAGCAAAAGATTTAATTTTATCAATATTACATCAAAGCAGAACAATTGTGTACCAAAATATCAGAGTGAAAATAAGGGAATAAGTTTTTGTCGTTGGCATCCAGGTCGACCTATGAAAAGTTATTCAATACATCTTCCATCTTGATACTCTGACATCTCATTTTCGCGTTATAAGCGCAGTATAGTCCACATGTTTCCGAATAGTCGGGTTGAATTTGACATCGAGAAAAACGATGAGTACATTACTGAAACGTTGCTGGTAAGTCTCTGGTGCTCCTCCTAGGGAATAAAAAAATTTGGGCGGTCCAGATATGGAAAAATGAAAGGCCACCCAATGAGATCCTTCCTGGTTACAGTTGTCCGTGTTGACCACGTACGTTTTAGGTCTGTCACCCACATAGGCTGGTAATTCGTCTGCACAGCAAACGGTGCCCGACGTTCCCCTCAAAATTCCCTCTAGTGCCTCTCCAGACATTGGTAGGCGAATCAATTTCTTTTGATAATTATGGTCCTCTTTACCCTGATATTGTGCAAAGACCAGTCCGCAATCTCGACAAGCTATTAGTTCCTTTCTGTCATCTATTATATCTGACGTTGTATTTTCAGTGTCGGAACTATCACTGCCCTCCATTTCTTCAGAAGTGTCGACTCCTTTGCCAGTCTGCAAGACATCAGTTCGCAGTCTTGATGATTCTGTTGTTCCGGGTTTCAGATCAACCAGAAGGAATCCGTATGGACTGCTCTCTTCAAATTTCCGTAGAAAGAAGTTCGACCTAGACGAATACATCTGTCGTCCTAGGGTCATGACGGGATGACGATCTATGGTATTGTTAAAGAGCACGAGGTAATGACAGTTTAGTCTCTGGGTTGGGTTCATTCCAAAGTAAACGTTTTGATTTAAAACCACTACCGACAAATTTCTGTGATGACTGCCTTCCGTAAATAGATCGTTGATTCTTGAATCTTTAGTATATATATATATAGTTTTTGATAAAATACGTCTTTCGCACGAGGTCGGTCAAGATCCCATCATGGTAAACGGGTGATTAAAAACAAAATCTCTGTGCTGAGAAAATTCGTGCTCCTCTTTCAGAGGACGGTACTGCTGCTGCTGCTGATGTGGCAGTTACTACTAGCAAAATTCAAAATCCTCCTTTTTAAGGTGGGATCTGCTGTTGCTGTTGTGGCTGTTGCTGCTGCAGCTGGTGCTGCTGTTGTTGGTGATGCTGGTGCTGCTGCTGTTGTGGCTGCTGCTGCTGTTGAGGCTACTGATGTTGCCACCCAGAAAATTCGTATTCTTCTTTCAGAGGAGGGAACTGCACGTGCTACTACTGCGCATGTTTGTTTTTCATATGTCTTCGAAGATCATTTGACCAAGCATAAACGCGTCGACATAGGTTGCAACTAAAATCTTCACTTTTTCTGCATGTGTATACAATCTTCTCTTATAGATTTCTTGCGAAAATGCAGCAAGCAAAACAGGTAGTCATTCTTTGGGCGACATACTTTGAGATTATCATCCCTCAAGACGAATTCGATTTGGACCAATTGGTTTCTGGTTACTTTGAGGTAAATGGGTTTTTCATATACGATATGTTCGCGATATCTTCGTTCAAAACCCCTGCCGATTGAAGTATCGGCAGAAACATTTCCCGGGTGTACCTGTCGATCACAAAGTCTGAGCAAAAGAAGACCCGTCTCGTTGGTGTTGGACATTTTGGAACCAACGATAATTCTAGCAGTGCACATTCCCATTCTGCGTTCAATATGTAACTTTTGTGAAGCTTTGCTTCAGGCATTCCAATAGACATTTGATAGGTTGAACAATTTAATGCAGTGACTTTTTTTTTTATTTTCAAAATATTTTGATTTTTTGATTTTTGATTTTTTTTTTTTTTTTATGAATTTTATGAATTGTTTTTGTTTTGTATTTTTTTTGTTTTTTTTTTTTTCCATTTAAAAAAAAATGGTATTTTTTAATTTGAATACTTTTATTTTTTAACACTTGAATTTATTTTTCAATTTTCCAAAAAGGGAGACAGAAGCTTTTGTATAATGAACGTACCAACAATACCGACTAGGTGAGTCATGTGTTTTATTTCTTAGACATGACGTCACTTTAAGGGTCGACACTATTCCCCGTTTGAGGGATGTGGTCACCTAATAAAGGTAGATTATGTCTATGACTAATACAGGGTGTGGCCTCCTTATAAGGAGATGACGTTACTTATTGGCTGCGTCATCGGGCAATATCCGGTATGGACTTCCGGTGACGTCACAAGTGGGCGGGGAATGCCTTATACGGGAGCACCTTAGCGCCTTGTGTTTTCGACTTGCATAAAACCAACCACATCCTACTACTGACCACTGTCTCGGGTTAGGGGAGAGTTGAACGCACACAAATATGTTTACCCCTGCATATTCTATATATGCCTGTCCCAAGTCAGGAGCCTGAAACTCAGTGGTTGTTGTTGGTTGAAGGTGTGAGGTACATGTTATTTGGAATAATATATATTTTTTTAAAAGTTAACCCTTCCTTTTTTTATTTCGATCAGTGAAAAAACAAAATGTACATACCATGAGAATATTTGTGATACATTTCAGTTTCGAATTTACCTCTGTATGCTCTAAAGCAATGCTATTATAGACATCAACAGCATTGGAACAGGTAAAACAAAACTGAATAGTGAAGTTATGAAAATGATTGCTGTATTCAAGCTTAAAGCACCAGCTCGTGTATACACCATGCCAAAAAAAACACTTTATGATATTTACTAATCCCTACGGGATTCCAATATACAGCTAAATGTCAATTTCTGGAAAGTAGCTCCGCGAAAAAAAAAATTCTTATATACGAGATACCTTTAATTATATCTCCTCATTGTAATATATTTATGTCACTCGAATTGCTCTTTTAGGTATATAATTTTCTCAAGATAGATAATGAACAATAGTTTGTCTTGGATGCATGATATTTTCCTCAGTTGTTATTTGGTTTCAACTAGCTTTCAGTAACGGTGTGGTCTCAGTTCGGTACATTGTATCGATCTGATGAGTCAAACTCTTTTTAATTGATTTTTTCAGTTTGTTCTTATGTTGTACTGTTGCACCAATGTCCAAGGCTAGGGGAGGGTTGGGCGCCCGCAAACATGTTTAGGTTCAACCCCGCAACATTCTGTATGTTGTCCAAGTCAGAGGCTGTACTTCAGTGGTTGTCGTTTGTTGCTGTTTTCATTTATTGTTTTGTACATAATGAGGCCGTTGGTTTTTACGTTTGAATTGTTATACATTTTGTCATGTCGGTAGCCTTTTATAAATTGATATAAGGTATAGGTTTCGTCACTATTGAAGGCCGAACGGGGAAATACAGTTGCTAACATCTATGTCATTTGGTAGATATATGTCTCAATTACAATCATACCACATATTCTTATTTTTATATAAAAGTAATGTTGGGTAAACGTCAATTTAGCAGCAAAGCAACGACCAAAACCATTAGAAGAAATGAGAAAAAGGTCAATAAAGACAGTAGTCTATACAATATGTCAAAAAAGGAAAAGATACTAGTGGGGAACCAAAAAATAAAAGTCGACGAAAAACAGGCAACACCATGGTTAAAACACGAAAAACGAACAAAAACCTCAAAATTATGCAACACAGATACTCAAAATACGTGGATAAATTCGAGTACTCCGGGACAGTAAGCCGTTTCCGCTCTTCAAGAAGTATATGTCGTCTTGCTTATAACAAGTAAAAACGAAGAAAGGTAACATTGAGTGATGATGTCACTATAACATTAACGGTACCAATTTTACTGCAGCAGATCCGCATTTCGACAATATTTCTCTCTATCAGTGATGCTCGCAGCCAAAATACAAGTTTTTGAAAATTCAAAACTTAATACAAGAGTTGAAGAGCTGATAAAACAAAAAATGGCAAAAAGCATAGCCACCTGAGAAAAAGTGAAGTCGACTGCGGATTCAACAAGTGAAACATATCTGTGGTCATCGGTGACACAGATATTCCATGACGGTAATTAGAAATATAAATCATGATGGCGTCCATAAAATATTCGAAAATATAACTTACCATTATGAACAGTTTATGCAATAGCTACCTTGTACGCCTCAGCCCTCTAATAGGTTATTATGTCAACATGTAAGCACAGTTTCTTTGGAAAGATAAACTGATTTGTATCTTGAGTCCTCAGCAATGTTTTTTGTGCAATAAAACTTGGCACAGTAACGCCGCATTCACAATACAAATACAGTTGAAATGTTACCATCCGTCAAATACAAACATACCTAAATTATACTCTAGGCCATCTTTTGTGTATGCTGTTTCTCTGCACAGACTAGATAATACAAAAGACGCAGTGCTTGTATTTCTGTACTTCATCTCACAGGTTGAGTAAGACATTTAGTATGGAGAAAACGCTCACCTCTCAATTCATGTTCAATACTGCCGCCAGCATCGGTTAAGGCAGATTTCTTTGTGGAAACACATTGTTTATAAAAGGCAAATTTTGTTCAATCGAGAAATGTAAAATGGTTCGCGATAGATCAATTGATATTAATCTTTATCTTGATAAAGGTAACGAAAAAATGCATAATGAACATATGTTTAAAGTTTCAAGTTAATTTGACCTTAATCTACTTTACAACAACACTTATATATGATACGGGACCGACAGACAGAAGAACATACCGGAAAACATAGCGGAAAAGATGATGCCACTCTTCTATCTTAATCGGGAAATTAAAGTAAATTCAAAATATACTTAGTTTTTACCAGTTAATACGAAAAGAGCTGCCTGAAACTACATAAACATCCTAAAATGGCGCTGTCGGTGAATATCTTAATATAACAGGACATGCATAGCCAGCATGGATAATAACGTTATAGAAAACACATGCATGTTACGAACATGCATAATACACAAGTCATGTTATTCCTTCATCAATTTCAAAAAAGATGCACCAGTTTTCCATACACACAAATACACCCTATGTCCATATCAATCTAGAACTTTAATTCAGTTTTTGGATCGCTGAAATGAACCTTTTTGTCTATCTGTTTCTGTTGGGTTTTTTTCATCTCAAAAGCATTGAAAAGGGGTTTTAGCCTTCGAGTTTTGGAATTGTCAGAAGTTTCCATTGAACTCTTTCCATTGACCGATTTCAACAATGGTGTCTGAACGTATGGTTAATCAACACCTTAATTTGTTTAATATCAAAGTTTTACACTGAAAAACAATTACTTATGTGCTACTAATAAAAAAAAGAGTTAAACATGGACATTCAAATGAAAGTTCAAACATTAAAGGATAAGTGGATTTTGTTCAAGGACGATTATTGAAATCTATTTCCGTTTGTAGCTAGGCAATTCTATGCCCAGAAAATGTTACGTGTGCAAAGCTGTCACTATAGATCGTATAGGTACTACTATGTCCCGCAATGTATACCTCGTCTCCTTTCTGTAGACTAAATACAACATCAAATGTCCCAGTCTTGTAACCGTCACCGATGATATAACTTCCAGATGCAGCCACCTTATTGCGATAAAGTCTCGGGTAAAATAGTTTCCCATCCTGTGACAGAATAACGGCAGTAATGTGATATAATCCAGACCGTGGAGCGGTAAATACCCCTGTATTTGGATTGTATCCATTTCCTACATTGGTCCAGACTTTATCAAATTTCACTATTGCGTCGTGTGCAACTCTTTGTGAACTTATCCGGTAAGCTGAGAAAGCAACTGGATCTCGTTTCTTTACCATTTCTTCATTACCTGAATCAGCACAATACGTAATTAATTTCTTTTTTATCAGATTTGGCAAACATTCGATCTTATTATAGATGTGTCTTATGTGGTTCAAAGGTATGAATTGTTTCCTTTGTTGTTGCATCAAATATTTCATAAAGGTGCACACTCATACATTTTTTCATAATAAATAAAGGCACAAGAAATGACAATAATTGATATTTAGTATTTGTTTTCATGTTTTAATATTGTTTTTTTTTCATTCAGTTTTATAATGTTTATGCTGTCATGCTCTGTATAAGCGTTTTAAAGACCAAAAATCCTATTCAGTTCTACCCGTGATTTTGGGTTAAAATTTTATGTGAAGGTATTTCGTGATTTTAGGGAACAAAATAAGAAGAAACAAAATGGGAGTCACTGACTTCGTTTCGTCGCTATATCAACTTCAGTTCCGTGTTTTTCTCCAATATGAATATTAATTGGTTGTTATTTAAAATTTCAAATAAGCCAAAAATATCCAAACTACAACCATAATTCTTTTTTTCATGTTTAAGGGAAGATTTGTATCTATCAATTAAAGATTTTAGAGTTTAAGATTCTTGGTGTTTTAATCTTAAAATGTATTATTTATTTCATTTCGACCAAAAATAATATGTAAGATTAAAAAAACGTTTCCAGGATTACAATATCTACCAGTGATTTCGTCATGAAATTTCAAGAAGGAAAATCATTTGTGTACTTTTTCAAATAAAGCCCTAAAAAGTATATCTCACCGACCTTTCAAAAATGTTATGAGCAATTTTATTTTTTTTTATAATTTGTTTTCAAAAAAGAGTTGTTCTTCAGAACAACGAATCTGACGTCATACTACAAGTTTCCAGCAATTTTTGCAAATATCGCATATAGGACGTTTGAAACCCATATTAAAATTTTCAATAATAACAACGATATATATAAATACTATATTATCCTGATATACAAGAGATCACATTTATTTAATAATATTTGTCATTCTGTTGCCTACAAAATTATCCTTCAGAAACACCGTACGTTTGAAGGGGGCTCTTGAAATGAAAATTGTTCGAAATCACCATTCCACATGACAGGAAAGTTTGTTTATGCCGCCATTCTCTCTTTGACAAAATTTATGAAAATAAAAAAAAAAATGAAAGATGACACTGACTAACGTCTAGACCATGAGACTTTATTATAACACATTTATGTGGGTTTTTTCCTCGTCACTTCAGAAGTTTGTCCGATCCCACATTTTAATCTACTCCTTAGTTACTGTAGTTTTGACTAACAGACTGAAGTAAGGACGGACTACGGCAAACTATAATACGTCCCGACTAGACGGGAGTATACAAACTATTCCATCTAATTAATGAATTCATTCTTTCTGAATATTAATATTCTAAGGAACTTGAAATGATAGGTAGAATCAAGTATGTAATTCTGAAATGTTACATGTATTTGACCTAGTATTATAAAATACGATCTCGGATATAACTCTTTTACATGTCTTGAATAAATGCGACGGTATATACAAAATACAAATAAGCCAGAAAAGACTTCTAGTTTAAAGTTGAACATCATTCATTTGAACTGTTAGTAATAATTTTCCGTTGAAAAATATAAAGTATTTCTCAACACAGTATAAATGTAAAAGATTTGATAGAATTTTATGAATCTGAATTGTCCTTTCTTGAATTAAAAAATTAAAACAACGTAAACAATTGCTGGCATTGAAATTGATTTTTGTTTTCTCAATTTTTTTTATCTCATTGTAGCTTCTTGAAAATGATAAAATTGTAGCAATTATTTGTCTTTTAAGGAAATATAACAACATTTTAGTTGCGGCCTTGGTGACCGAATTGTGTCAGTAGTCGAGCTATCACTAGCCTGTCAACACTGAGGTTTTTAGTTTTGAATCTCGCACGTGGCAGGTGCGCTCGACTCCAACCTTAATTGACTAGGATTGTAAGTTTTCCTAACAATGGTCGGTTGTTCTCTCTGGGCACTCTGGCTTCCTCCACTATATAAACTTACCACCACGAAATAGCACTATAGTTTTACAAACATTAAATTTTGATTTTAATTTGCATTCAAGCATTGATTTCCTAAAATTTTGCCTCGGTATATAGTAACCGAGGACAGTCTTCGGATGTTTTTTTCCTTTCAAATATTGACAGTGAAAAGGAAATAAACTAGAGGTTCTCAATTTATAGGCAAAAATAAGAAATCGTCACTAACGGGAAATAATTTCAATAAGGTGTCAACTGACGATTTCAATCATGTTTGACTTGTCTTGCTCATCATTTTGACAAAGTTTCTTTCTATCTATTATAATGTTGGAGATAATAGGCAATTACGAACTGCGCCATGAGCGCATGATACGCCCGTCACCCTTTTAGCTCGTCTTTATACTTTAAATAAATTTATATGATCAACTTGAAATACTGTGAACACTGCTCAAATAGACCCCACTTAAAAAAAGACATGCACACACAGTGGTACCCATTGATACAAAACATGAATAATTCGGCACTATTTAGGCTACCTAAAGTTTAACTAAGTGTGTGGCCTTGATGTTCCACCTATACATTTCTATCCTGTTCACTACAGGATTCTAAAGCGAATAAAATTCTATAACTATCCACAGTGTGAAAATGGACAGTTTTCAACGAATACAGTTCCATTACTCCGCAATGTCATATCAGAAATGTATAAAATAAATAAAACGTAGCCCATTTCAATAGATATAAACAAGTCGCCAAAGTTAAATAATAACTGCTCAAAGCGTTTTTGAGTTATTGTCCGATGACTGTAAAACTCCCTTTTTTATGAAATAAATCCCAATACTCAAAAACCTAAAATCTAAAATTTATAAAAATTGAAAGGGTAGCTTACGTCCATAGATATAAACAATTCACCATAGTTTCATAAAAATTGATGAAAACATTTTAGAGTTATTATCCGAAGTGTTCACGACGGACGGACAACGGTATACCCTAGTACGTGCCGTCTTAGACGGGCGTATAAAAACGAATAAATATTGGTAAAATTCGTTGTTTAAGAAGGACAAGTCTTATAAAAAGTGATCTGACAGTTTTTGTCCCGTCAGATTTTCCCTGTCTATAGCGGTTTTCAAGATATTAGACAATAATTGCATTTTACCCCTATGTTCTATTTTTAACCATGTTGGCCATGTTTGTCGGCAAGCAGGGTCATCGGACACATTTTATAAATTTGTTCCTGCATTGATGACTGTGGCCAAGTTTCAGAGAAGAAGATCTTTGTAAAAGTTAACGGACGACGGTCGACGACGATCGACAACGACGGACGACAATGGACGAAGACGGAAGAAAATGGACGACAACTGACTACGGATGTCAAGTGATGGCAAAAGTTTCCACATGCCCTTCGTACCAGGTGAGCTAAAAAAGAAAAGCGATCAAAATATTTTCCCGGTGCAATCGTTCAAAATTTTTCTACAATGGTAGTTGAAATTAATCACAAGTAGGATGACGATTACTAAGTAATTACCATTGCTTGGCAATTATTGTTTTCAGTTTTGGAAGTACCATTCTATCATGGCGTATCGGTTAATTTTTAAATTTACATTATATACATACATAAATGTTGTTTTTTTTTCAAATACAGAAAAATCCAAACCTAAAACGTACTATACGTTATTCGTTCTATATTTCACGGTGGACAAATAAAATACTAGAAGGACAAAACCAATAATACTAATTCTTGATAAATAAATCCTACCTTTTTGTAGATTTATTATAAACTCCTGTAACGTTTTGTTAGAGTAAACCTTGAAATTTTCCACAATCTGATAATACGAGAAATTGAATCTTTTCTGCTCTTGGTGAAGAGTAAACTGCATTAATTCTGTAACACTTTCCCTTTGCTTTTCAGCTTCGGTGAATACTTGTATTTTCAAAGACAAAGATTCCAGCAAAGTATTCATCTGGTCTCCATAAACGCCAGTTTCGTTAGTTGCCTGAGTTACAAAATGGTCTACTATTTCCTGGTACGATTTATTAAATTTCATTTGATCCTTTAACTGGGCATCTTGTACTGTTTGAACAAATGTTTTTGTTTGTTTCTTGATATTGTTCATTTCATCCAAATTCGAAGTAACCGACTTTTCCCATGCGTCCATCTTCTCCTCGAATATTTGCATCTTATGTTCCAGTCGCACAAGTTTTTCCAGTAATTTTTCCTCAAAATGAAACTTCGAACAGCTAAGTGAGCAATCGAATTCTGACCCAATTGAACTTGATGACGCCCCAACAAATGATAAGCTAAGTGAAATGATAAGGGTTCGAACGATATCCATATTTCCGACTCTTTTTTTCAGAATCAACATGAAAATGTGTGTAAAAATCTCGTTTATATAGCTGACAAATCCGTGGTATGCTATCTCAAGCAAGTTCTGGCGCTGTTGATCATATGCCTTGCTATAATGAATAAAATTGACTGCAGCTGTTTTTGATGAATTATTGTCCTTTGAATTTTATTTAATGTTCAATCATTTTATTAAAGATACTTCAAAACTGTTAAGAGTGAACCAACAACGAAAGTTATAACTGGTACTACAGACAAATTAGTCTTTATAATGCAATCTCTATGTACTTAAGGGAACTTCAAAGTTATCTACAAAACATTTGGTACACTTGTTTATCGTATCTCATTAGTAACCATCAAAGCAAAAATAAAAAACAAAATATAAAAGAAGGAGCAAATGGTAAACCAGTATAAACAAACAAATGTCTTAAGTCAAAGCTGCCTTTTAGCAAATATTTAAATCAAAGTACAGACATACTATTAATGCGTAGGATCCCATGTTCTAATGGTTAAATATTCAATGACAGAGTTGTACATCTTATGATCACCGTTGAACAGTAATGTGGAGAGATTATATAGGCTCTGCCTGTTGTTCGACACTTTTCCTATCCCAATGATAACATATATTTATAATCAAAAACCGTAGAACTGCTAGGAGTAACTTGCATTTATTTTGTTTTCACATATTTCAAATATGTAAAGTGTATATTCAGGACGATACGGCATTTATCAATTTGTGGATTCGATCAGCACAGAGTGTCGACAGATCATTTAAAAGTTACGTATTCTGACTATGGTCAGAAATTATACATTGCGATAGGACTCCTACGATCTTATATAGTTTGTAATGCAAAGCGCATGATTTTATGATGAATATTCATAAAGGAGAAATAATTTGATGCATAGTCCCATCCGTCTGACCTAATTATGCGTTAAAGCAGTCAGGAAGACGCTCACAAATTGAATGGGTGTTTTAATTGTATAGAGAAGCACAAGTGGCCACATTTCATTATTCCAGTCGCTATTGTTGGTGTACATATTATGAAATGGCGATCCAGGTACCTTGCTAATGATTTCCATGATTATTTTCGCATGTGTACAAAACGCAGTCGTAGCTAGGTCTTTCTTATTTTCAAAACGACTCATTATAAAAATGACATACAATAATTCCCACAAAATATAAAAAAAAAATAAACGCAACATCAGGATTGATAGAAGGAAGTTCCCTCTTGGTTGTGAAATTCTTAGGTGGTGTCATTCCAAAGTTACCGTTTGATTATGAAAATCTATTAATTGTCATTCTATTTATAGGAAACTTGACGGACTGGAAAACAGTAAGGGCATTAAGGCCAATATATGGCCAAAGTTATTGTTCAAAATCAATTTACAAAAAAATAAAATCTTAAATTCACTAATATATAACTAAGGCAAAAGATCCTAATAAAAAAAAAAAACATAATTAAACTACATGTATATAAAGATAAGGAGATGTTGTATGATTGCCAACTCTCCACCAGAGACAAAATGACGTAGAAGAATGTAGTATATTTTGTAAAACCGTTTAGAGTTCCTTATTTGGTGTCAATTTTTTAGTATGTAGAACCGATTTACCACAGCACTAAAGTAACATTGTAATTCAAAATATATGTTTTGTGATAACACTTTTTCGTAAAACCCCTCTCTTTCGAAAAATAAAACAAAAAAAAAACAACCAAATGTGACAAGAAGCAGTCAGTGATGTCTGAAAAATAATTTAACACCATTTTGAAATTAGTTCATTACTGAATCAAGTATTTCTGTCGATGTATATATCTAATTATATTTCATTGTAATAAACATTAAATATATGTTTCTTTGTAGATGGTATGCAGGTATTTAACGCTGCAGTGTAATTAGATTATTAAGAATTAAAGCTATTACGATACGTTTATTTGATGTGTTTTGCATTATAAGCAAGTACATGAACTGAAGCATTGTAAATGACAACTATTATAACGTGATCAATATCATATATGTCACATTTGCTACCCCCTCCCCCTAAAATAGATAAAAAGATTATTGCTAAAATAACAGCCTATTTTTTTCACAGAAAATGATCCTTTAACTCCTAATTTTGAGGAGTATCCCCCCTTTAACATCAGACCCGGGAGCCTCGATTTTTGTGGAGGAGTTTTCGCTGTTTTATTTCAAATATATGGAATCTGTAATAGTCGACACCTTGTAGAAAATAGCGATACGAAGCAAGACATTTCATTGAACTGGATGATTTTTCGTATTTGTCAATATCAGTGTCGACATAATTACAATCTTTAGGCTATCTAAACTTAGTACCCTTCAAACTTTTATATCTATTGTAGAGTGCAATGTTATCACTGCCCAAATTAGATTGGATAATTTTACAGCTGTGCGACTTTTTGCAAAAACTAATTATAACAAGCGTTCAACTATGCACCTTCTAAACAGTCACTTTCTGCATTTGTGGCATTGTCAAACGAATCCATGAAAACCAGGTGTAAGGTTTAAATCGAACGGTGGTAGAGAACAAACAAGCAAACCCAATAAAAAAAATTTTTTTTTAATGAAATGCGGTGAAATGTGGTTTTGTTTTTTTTTTTTTATTTGTTTGAATCAATTATATATTTTTTTAATTCGTGTAAAAAAAATTCTCAAGTAAATCTAAAATCATTTTTTTTTATTCCGTGCTATAAAAAAGACTTCATAAAGAGTTTTCCTTTAAGAGAAAAATAAATCAGAATAAAAAAAGAAAAAAGAGTATTTGATTATGATGTGCTTAAGGTGAATATCCTCCTAGAAGTAAAATGGCCAGTTAAATTTATTTCAATTTTGGAGATTAATATCAATTTAAGATTGAAATATAAAAAACATGTTTCTTTTTTGCCTGTATTCTGTGAAGTTCTATACATTAAGTTTAAGCTTTGCGAAAGATCATGTCTTCCTGCACTTTTGCTATTTATAAACGACTCCGAGTTATATCTGTGAATATTATACTGACGGACGCCTGTATTCGAAACAAACTACTTTATAAAAAAGGAGATGTAGTATGATTGCCAATGAGACAACTATCAAACAAAGTTTAAATGAAGTGGATGTAGCAATTGTAGCCGCCGTTCGGCCTTCAAAATTGAAAAAAACCATACCGTGTGGTCGGCTATAAAAAGACCCCGACATGAAATATATAAAAAGAATTCAATTGAGAAAACTGACGGCCTAATTCATAACAAAACAGTTAACGAAAAACAAATATGACAGATATGAACCAACGACAACCACTGAACTATAGGCGCCTGACTTGAGAAAGGCACATAAAGAATGTGGCGGGGGTAAAAATGTTTGTGAGCGCTCAACCCTCCCCCTAACCTGGGACAGTGGTGTAACAGTACAACATAAGAACAAACTATAAAAATCAGTTGAAAAAGCATTTAAACAACTAATCAGATAGATACAAATAGAAATACATCTAACAATAACACAAATTTGACGTGAACGGGTACTCGTACATCCCAAAAGCAAAATCGTTTTAAGTACAGATCTGAGAGTACACGTACTTAAATTACTAAATGACATATACGAATTAAACAGACATTCTTTGCACAATTGAACAAGGTCCTCAACAGGGAAGTCTTCACAACGGGCGGCCTTTTTTAGTTGTATCCGGACACTCCGGCTTCCTCCATCAGTATAAACTGACCAACACGCAATAGCCTTTAATGCTGAAAGGAGCGTTTAACACCAATCAATCAATCAATTTTCAGTTGTACCATTCTATTTTTGTCACTCCCGGAATTGGCTGTTTATGATAATTTAAACTGATCTGTTAACAGATTTATACATAATTTATATAACCTCAGAGCGGTTAAGAGCATAGTATATTGTACAGACATTTTACTATAATTGCTAAAGACCATTAGTTGGTATTTGTTATGTCGTAGTGTTGCTGTCGTATGCTTAACATGTCCAGATACAAATAAATTTAAAAATATTTTGTTAGTTTGAACAGTTTTACATTTTGTCGTTTTGAAAGATCTACACGTTATGTGTTATGTTCATTGTTGAAGGCCTTATCGTAACCTACATAGTTGTCTTAAATCCGCTTCATTCAGACTCTGTTGGATAGTCCCATTAAAAGGGTTGATATTGCTATGCATATGACCCACTTATTGAGTCGAGCGCATCCAAAGAGAATTTAATCAGAATGCTGAACTAGGCAATACCACGCTGGGAAGTTGGATATAGAGCGTGAAAATAAGCGAGGATGTATGATATTTGGGCAAACAAAAGTTGGATCTGATAAAAAGAATAAACAAAAGGCTCTCATGAGCCTGGATTGCTCACCTGTACTGTTTTGCTTAAATCTCTCATCAATGACCTTTACAATACATATTAATGAGAAGCATAGAAATGCCTTTTAAACGATATGTGTATCTGTCATATTTTCTTCAAAAGCCATAGTGGTTGTTTCTTTACGTGCAAGAAAATACAATACAAAATTTATATTATATACTCTGACACTCATTCAGCCCACGTTTGACTGAAATTGATTCAGCAGTTTCAAAGGTTAATATTTTTCTAAAGTAAGCAAATGAGATGAACAAATTGTGTAAAACTGTATTTAAAAGGCAATGACTCTTTAAGAGGTCAATTTTGGTAATATGAAACTCATTTGTGGATCTTACTTTGCTGAACATTATTGCTGTTTACAGTTTATCTTTATCTATAATAATATTCAAGATGATAACAGAAAACTGCAAAATTTCCTTAAAATCATCTATTCAGGGGCAATAACCTAAAAGCAGATACCGGATTTGGCTGATAATTTCAGGGCAGGTAGATCTTGACCTGGTGTAATTCTCGTTTGTTGCTTTGTTACATATTTGTTTTTCGTTCATTTTTTGTACATAAATTAGGCCGTTAGTTTTCTCGTTTCAACTGTTTTACATTTGTCATTTCGGGGCCTTTTTATTGCTGACTATGACTAATTCAAATATCTACTAGTAGCCTTGAACTAGTATTCAGAAAAAAAACGTATTAAAATTGAGTACAAATCGGCATTCCAATGTCTACTAACTTTTTATTTTTTTAAAGTTCATACATTTGAATTATAACGAAGTTGGCACAATAGTTGATGTCATGTTCATTTTCTTTTATTCAGGACCCTCGTTTTCTTTCTTGATTTTGTTTTTGTCATCACGAGGCCTCTTGGTTCTTACTATACGGTATGTGCTTTGATCATTGTCGAAAAAACACACTTTGGCCTTATTTTGTGGCCTATAATGAACAGTAATTGCATAAGAAATTCATGCAACATCTTCTACATGTTCTACTTTATTTAAATAAAGACAACGATGATCGTTATAACACTACTTGCTGGAAAGTATTCATTGGATTTACTCATTGAGTTAAATTGCATGTATTACAGGATAGTCACTTCCACTTTTGAAGTGACAAAACAAAAAAATTCGCATAAAAGAGGGACGAAAGATACCAGAGGGACAGTCGAACTCATAGATCGAAAACAAACTGACAACGCCATGGCCAAAAAATAAAAAAGACAAACAGATAAATAATAGTTCAGATGACACAACATAGAAAACATAAAAAACTAAAGACTAAGCAACAAGAACCCCACCAAAAACTAGGGGTGATCTCAGGTGCTCCGGAAGGGTAAGCAGATCCTGCTCCAAATGTGGAAGCCGTCGTGTTGCTTATGTTATTACACATCCGGTAAATAGTGGTCACATTCGTGAAAAGGGAAGGGTATTGCAGTTACGACATAAGGAACATATCCAAACCAACTTGTGATGGCGTCCGTTAAATTTACGAAGGGATGATTTAAACTTCACCATTTGGAACTCTAGGTTTAATAGCTTCCTTGTGAGCAGCAATCCTCTATCAAGGAAATCATGATAGGAAATACAAGCCCGGGAATATTGTATCAATTGGGAGATATATACTCCGTATGCAGGCGCTGCTGGAATCTTCACAATTGGGAAGCTGAAACCATCTCTTTTGTCGTAAAGTTTTGTTTTCAACCGACCCTCATTGTCAATTTCTAGATGTAAATCAAGATATGAGGCAGATTTAACTGTATCTGTAGTATCCTTTATCTCTAGTTCGATGGGATAGATTCGTTCAACATAGTCACCAAATTTTGTATTATTTAGTGAGAGAACATCATCTATATAGCGGAACGTAAAGTTAAAGGATATTGCTTACTTCTTATCTTTCTTCCTAAGAAGTTCAGGTATGAAGTCAGCCTCATAAAAATAAAGAAACAAGTCGGCAAGAAGAGGGGCACAATTGGTTCCCATTGGAATTTCGAGAGTTCGTTGAAAAACACGTCCTCCAAACTTAACAAATATGTTGTCAATCAAGAAATCAAGCATCTTGATAATGTCAGTTTCAGAGTATTTTTTGTTTGAATCAGAGTGATTTTATACAAAGTAGGATTTATCCCTCCCCAAGACAAGATACGTGTATCTACGTTCGCCATTTTAATGAAACAAAGTAATACCAACTCTTTCAATTTGTCTTTTAGTTTGGAATGGGGAATACTTGTGTAAAGTGTAGAAAAGTCAAATGTTTTAATACTATTGCAAGATGAGAGAGTCTTTGTTTGTATATACTCTAAAAGATCTTTGGATTTTTTTAGTATCCACATCTGATTCACGCCACCTCTAGAATAGGCAGTTTCACAATAACTTTGGAGCCCAGCTTTGATTGCTGATGAAATAGATGTTAATAATTTAGAGAGAGGTTTCGTGGAGCACTTGGAACACCCAGCAATATACCGTTGTTTGTAAGGACACTTATGTAGTTTAGTTATCCAATACAGTGATGGAAGATCCAGTTCTTCATCTTTGGTTGAAATTTCAAAGGAACATAGAACAGACCTATGATTATCCAGGATTTCCTCTTTGGTAAGTGTCGTGAGGGTATATGTTGAGTTTCCAAATGAATTGTCAATACCTAATTCATTTATCACGCAGTTTATGTAATGATATTTACACACAAAAACGATGTTGTTTGGGGCTTTATCTGCGGGGACAACAACATATTTGTCATGGAGGAAGGACAAGTGTTTTGCAACATTTGGGTCTTTAAAAATTGACGTGGCGTGAGTATTGATAGACCCATTTAGTTTCATAATTCGGATTTGTATCAACGACCTCACAGCCTTAATCCATTCGGAAAGAGTATCTACGTCTTCTTTCTCGCGTTTAGCCCATTGCCTGGATAAAAGTTTTAAATATGTTCAGGTTAAATATAGCTGCAACAGAAAACGACATTTGCGCCATTCCAATTTTAGTCTATGTGATCCTATATCCAGAAAATGTAATGTATTTTCTACTGTCACTTAAGATTGTTTGACTTCTATCACTTTCAATATGTACTTTGTCTCCCTTCTGTAGATTAAATACAACATCAAATGTTCCTGTCTTATAACCATCGCCATGAAGATAACTTCTTGTCATCCGCAATCCGTTGAAATTAAGGTACAATGCAAGATCTTTTTCATAAGATGACATCAAAACAGCAGTAAAATGATGAAGACCCGGATGTGGAGCTTTGAATACGCCAGTACTTGGTTCATATCCATTCCCTACATTGGTCCATACTCCATCAAATTTTACTATGTCACCGTTTGACAATGTTTGTGAACTTGACCGGTAAGCTGAGAAAGCAACTGTTTTTCTTTTCTCCACCATTTCTTCAAACTCTGAAAAGGTGAAATTAAGTTTGCTTTTAATGTTTGACATGAAGAACAAAAATAGTAGGACAATCAATAGAACGGAGTCTTGTTAGGTGTATTTTAGGAAAAAAGTTAATACATAATACGGACAGTACTGTTTTAGTCTTACATGTACACGTGGTACAAATGTATTTATAAGTAACAGATCATGACTAATGGAGTTATAAATGACTTATATATACTTTAACTTATTTTGATTTATGTTTGTTTTTGCATATTTTTTCCCTTTTTTGTTTGTTTGCTTTAATGTTTCTGTTTTCTTCTGTTACTTTTCTGGTTAATGATTCCCTGTGACTTGTATATTGTAATAACATTTTTTGTTTCTATTTACTGAATTGAAAATTCGACCTCTGTGATGGAAAAATACCTAGAGGCTCTAAAGAGCATGTGTCGCTCACCTAGTTCTATGTGCATCTTCAACAATGGATATTCTCCATCTTAATGGACTAGAATAGAATTAATGACAAACATCTCTTCTTTGTTGATCTAGTCTTGCTGATCATTTTTGTTTATTAAAGGGATCATAGATTTATTCTTTCGAGGAAGCTCCTAGCATGGTTGGAGGATGCTCGGAGCTTTTTTAAGTAAGCTCTTCTCAGCAGTTTATGTGACAATAATTACATGATCCATTAAGATGTCAATCAAATCCATAGCTCTTTTATAATAAGGAAAGATGAGCATTATAGAGGATGCTCAGTTATTACCTGTGTAAACATCTGGTCTATTCAAAACAAATATTGCATGATATTTTATAAAACTATAAAATAGATGAGAAATTCTTCCATAGTATTGTACAATGCTTGGAAAGAAATATCAAGTCTCCACAGAAAGAAAATATTTTAAAACATTATCTTCTTAATAATCATTCTTATCAATACAAAAAAATACTAAAATTTTGTATTTAAAATATAAATATAGCTTAAATATATACAATATAAAATGAAACATAAAAGTAATCAAAGACAGAAACTATGGTTATTGATTTATAATTATTTGTTAAACTTTATATGCAATAGCAAACTTAAGTTCTTTAATAGAAAATGATGGCTACTTTGGGAAAAGTTGTAATGTATATGCTAGGTTAACCGACTTTTCACAATATAATAGTTATGATAAATTGATTTTAGTTCAGCAATCCTCTATATCTTTTTCTTGAATAACATTTTTGATTTTGTTTTTATGATAATTAAACGGATTCAGTGGACCAAAAACGTTATAAAAAAAATTTATACTTTGTACTGGAATCCCTTTTCTCTATGCAATACAACTCCTTTTCTCAAAATATTTTATATATGATATCCACAGGAAAGTATTGATAAGATATTTTATTGATACTGTTAATGTTTCAAAAATTATACGCAGATTAAATGGAATTAATAATAAATTATGAGCTTTATAATTAGGCTCCAATATAATTATGCCCCCGCGAAAAAATGTCGGGGGCATATTTATTTACCCCTGTCCGTCCGTCCGTCCGTCAGTCCGTCCGTCTGTCCGGATTGAGATACATTATTTGTCCGGCTATCTCCTCCTACAGTTTTGGAGGTACAACTTTAATATTTTGTAGGATGTTCATACACATAATGTAGGTGTGCATGGCCACAGGATTTTGATTTTTTTGTCAAATCAAAAATATGTGGAACAATACTCACGCATATGGTAGAGCAGAAAAAGGGGGAGGGGCATTGCCCATATCTAGTTTGTTATGAACTTTTTTTATGACTTTATCATTCTTTTTCATAGCTTAGTAAAAAAATAACTTAGAAAAGTGCATTTAAATAATTCAACTGCCCAGACCAATTACCATTACCACCATTTATACAATACTATTAGATGTACAAAGTATTGGAGCATCTATATCTAAGCTAATAGCTCTTATCTCTTAATTTTATTTTAAATTCTAGTTCTTTAATACACATTGATTTGTATAAAAAATGTCAATTTTTTTTTTCAAATATCTGTTTTAAGCTTAATTGAAATGCAGAAAGTCATAATTACATTCAATATCCCTAAATGATAATTGCAAGAATTCTATTTCATATAAATAATTAAATTTCCTTTTTCTATTTATAAATGTGAACAGAAGAGCAAATCATCTTCAAACTGAGAAGTCATTTATACAATCTATTCTGTTGTTTGCTTAAAATTTATAATTTTGATTTATTACCCTAATGCTTTAAGTCAATTTAATACCAGTTTAAAACATACCGTTATATATTAAAACTACAGTTACAAATTCTTGTAATAATCTGTTTCAAGTTCGGAATATGGCAATTTAGAAGTTAAAGTGTTTGAGGCCTAACGAAAAGGCAATTTTTGAATAATTTGCAGTCTTGACTTATATATGCTAGGTACCTCACTTACAAATATTTAAAGATGTATAGTAATAGTTCGATTGGTTTGCTTAAAAGCATTTTTGATTTAGCATACTACTGTCATGACTGTAGGAACATATAGGACAACTATGCCACTTTACTTTATTGGTTAAATTATAATGTATCTACCATATATCTATATATTGGGTCGTAAACATGTATCTTGCGTGTTTCAAAGCAATAAAAAAATTCTATTTGGTGTTTTTATAAAATATTTAGGAAATTTAAGGGGACATGGCTACTAAAGCTTTTAAACAGGGGAAAAAAGGGGGAGAGAAATTTGAATGGCTAACTTCTGGTGACGTATCCTATCTTATATGCAATGAAAAGTTATGTTGTATTTTCACTGTAGTACTTGACAGGATATAACTTTACTCATGCCAAGTATTTCTTTATTTAAAACAAAGATAAAGTCTGCACAATTCAAAAAAAATGTCAATTAAACAGAGACGTACTAGGGGAAAAACAATGGTGGTGATACTCCCTCAAACCAGCCTTCCAATACTGAATTACCACTTTTCCTACAGTAGCCATAATTTTCTATTAAAGAAATAAGTTTGCTATTTTATAAAAAAAAAATATTACCATTGTTTAGTTAGAGGCATGACTTAAAGATGTAATTTTCAAAATTACCTGTACAAGTTATGTTGAAAACAAGGCTATTTCAAATATTACGTATATATCATGTATAAGTAACTTTTGTAAATATTATTTATATACAGATTTTATTAGCTTTAACAAATGTTCACTAACATCTGGTTATTTTTCCCATGAAATATAAAACTAATCCTCTTGAAACATTAATTGTCTTTCTAACACCAGGCTTCTGGGTCAAAGATTGGTCTCTTGGGGCTATTAAAATATCATTTTCCTTTAAAATCTTAAAGGTAGACAGATATAAATAGTTGACACCTTGTAATGTTATTAAGACTTGCAGTTATTTATAATTTGTAATCTCAAACAATTACATATGTTCCTTTAATAATTGTAAGTACTAAGTTTTTCAAAGATGTATAAAATAATTCATAAAAGTAATATTTTTGTCATTATTTTCATAGTAACCTTTTATCTCTATACTCATCTCAAATTTGATAAAAATAAATTCTTACAATAGTAATTTTATTTAATAAAATTTTATAAAAATTCTTATAAACTACATTTTAGTCCATGCTTCTATTGACATTTAAAATAACTATTGAGTTATTAAATATTTTTTAAAAACAAAAAAAAATCCTATATAACATGTATAAGTAACTAAAAAAATAACTTGTTGAGTATCGCTCCCTGACTGTTGTTTGTGTCTTGATGACTTTTATGCAGCATATTATATATTATTAACTATATTTAAATTATATAATCTAATTATAAAATTTCAGAATCTATTTATTATTAAGAAGAATGATTATTAAATATAATAAGAAAATACCTTAATGACTTACTTTTTGTAGCGACTTGATATTACTTTCCTAGCATTACACAGTACTGTTGAAGAATTTCTAATCTATCTAATAGTTTTGTAAAATTTCAAGCAAAATGTATTTGAATAGACCAGATGTTTACACAGGTGTTAATTGAGCTTCCTCTATAATGCTCTACTTTCCTTATTATAGAAGTGCTATAGATTTGATTGACATCTTAATGGATCATGATAATTGGATCATGATAATTATTGTCAGATAAACTGCTGAGAAGAGCCTTCTTAAAAAGCTTTGAGCTTCCTCGTAAGAATAAATGTATGATCCCTAAGTTTCTATCTATCTAATATAGCATGTATAGTATTTCAGATAGTAGGCAATAACGCAAAAAATTATAAAAATCGTTATTAAGAGAACGACTCCAACAAGGGGTCATCAGACAATTTAAACCATCTTGAATCTATTGTAGATCTTGTCTTGCTGATCATTTTTGGCTAGTTAAGTTTCTATCTATCTATTATACTTTTTTCAGATATTAGGCAAAAAACGCGAAAAACTAGTAAAACTCGTCACTAAAGGCCAATAACTTCAAAAAGGGGTCATCAGATGATTTCACCCTTTTTGAATTACTAGTGGGACTTACATTGCTGATCATTTTCGCTGAAGAAAGTTTCTCCCTAACTATTATAATTCTCACGTTAATAAGCAAAACTATAAAAAGTTGGTAAAATTCGTCAGACAGTTTGGAAGTAGATGAACAATAGGTAGGTCAGATTATTTATAGTGGTTTTCAAGATAATAGACGATTTTGTATTTTACCCCTATGTTCTATTTTCAGCCATGTCGGTCACCTAACCTTGGTTAGCTGGCATAGTCGTCGGACACATTTTTAAACAATATACACTTATGATGATTAGGGCCAAGTGTGGTTTAATTTGGATCAGTAGTTTCAGAGAAGAAGATATTTGCAAAAGTGAACGACGACGGAAGACGGACGCTAAGGTGAGCTAAAAAGATACCAAGTAAAAAAAATCACAAGTTGATGAAATAGGGACATTACATAATGACAAGTAAACAACAACAAAAAAGCCATAACAATCAACAAAACTCTATGCAGTAAACTGAACATTGAGCAATACAACCCCATCAGAAAAGATGATGAACTGAATTGATTTGGAATGAACAACAGTTCCTGCTCGACTAATATTCAAACATTTATTTTAAAAAATATTTACAAAATGGAACAAAATGTCAAGATCAATGGAGACCAGGTACATTTTACTTTTATTGTGAAGTTACTTGAAAATTTTACAATATTAACATGGTATTATAACCAATATTTGCTTGCAATCCTTAAAAAAGACGTCGGGTTGAATTAATCATTTTTTTTTAGGGTTGATTTTGAGTTATACCTTTAAACGTTAAATTAAAAATGTTGTCTGAAAAAGACAGGGCATATGTGCCTATGGAAGAACAAAGGGGCAACTGCTTCCCCACTTAAACATGTTAAAGAAATCGTAACGGGTTCTGTGGTACCCTGTGTCTCGCCTGCAATTGCTGCTGTCAGTGTAAAAGTGTAATATTGACTCAAAAAGCGATTCCATTTATCAGTAACATACAGATTTTTTCTTTATATGCTATTTCTTTATCTTGAAAAATTAGCTTTTATTGTGAAGGTTTATAAATTTATCATGTCACAAAAGTTTAATTCCAGACTGTCTATACAATGTTTACTATAAAATTTGATTCCATCTAAAAGAAAAATACTGACAATGAAAAAAATATATTTTCAAGATTTCTTCAGACATTATCTCTTCAATATAAAAAAAGCTTCTACCAAAGCTTCATGAAATTCTATGAAGGTTTGACAAAGTTATTGACGTGTAACAAACTTTAACCCCCGACTGTATCTACTTGTTAACTGTATAAAAAAAACTAAGTCCATGTATCAGATAAATACGGAAAAATGAAAAAAAAATGTTTTTAAAAATTTTGCTTTGGATACTGTCTTCATGTCATAAACAAACTTCTGTCCAAATTTCATAAAATTGAATTGAAAACCACAAAGCATTTTTTAACTTACGAAGTCCATTTCGATAAGCGAAATTAAATGTAGATGTATTATCATACCACAGGATGTATTTTCTATATAAAGTTATAGACGAATAAATTACGGAATTGTCTGAATAAAAATATATATCTATTTTCCGGTTAATAAGTTTCTTGAAATTTTTACGTCGTCCGCTTCAAATTAAAATATAATGGTTTACCAAGATATTTCCTTTGGAACAGTTGTGATAGTTGCAGTATAAAGAGTTTGCTATATATTGTACTGGAATATATACCAGTTTATTTCTGTGTAAGAAAACCACACTAATTTACTGATTATTCTACCAATAGCTAGTTCATTTGTAGTTTTTTGTTTCCCGCGACAGCAATGTTTTCCCTCCACTTCGATTCATGTCGTGAAATAGTTTTGTTTTCCATTCATATATTGACAGTGAAAATAAAATTGAAAAATAAAAAACTATCCAAATATTTGCACGGTACAATCGTGCTCATTAAATGTTCACACAATGGAAGTTAATCAATTAATAAAGCAGGATGAAGATTACTAAGTAACTTACATTGTTACACAGGCAATTATTGTCTTTTATTTGTATTAAATGAAAATAGCTTAGTTTCGGAAGTATAAAATTGAGAATGGAAATGGGGAGAGTGTCAAAGAGACAACAACCCGACCAAAGAGCTGAAAACAGCCGAAGAACACCAATATTAATTGGGTCTTCAACACAGTGATAAAATGTAGCATGATCGCATGGCGCACCGGTTAATTTCAAAATTATTATTTTATATTATATAAATCTTTATTTCAAAATTACATCCATAAGGGTCAAAGCAATACAAACAAACAATACAATTAAATACAATACAATACATATATAAGTGTTTTTTTTTAATTATTTTTAAATACAAAAAAAACCTAAAACGAATATGTTCATCATTTTATTCTTCACGGTGGACAAAACTATACTAGAAGGACAAAACCAATTATGATAAATAAATCTTACCTTTTTGTTGATTTACAATTAACTCCTGTAACGTCTTGCTAGAGCTAACTTTAAAGTTTTCCACAATCTGATCATACGAGGAATTGAATCTTTTCTGTTCTCGGTCAAGAGTGAACTGCATTAATTCTTTAACACTTTCTCTTTTCTTTTCAGCTTCAGTGAACACATCGATTTTCGAAGACAAAGATTCCAGCAAAATGTTCATCTGGAATCCATAAATATCAGTTTCGTTGTCGGCCTGGGTTTTGAAATGTTCTACAGTTTCCTGATACGATGTATTAAGTTTCGTTTGATCCTGTATCTGGGCATCTTTAACTGATTGAACAAATGTCTCTGTTTGTTTCTTAATATTGCTTATTTCATCCAACTTAGCAGTATTTAACTTTTCCCTAGCGTCCATCCTCTCCTCAAATATTTGAATCTTATGTTCCAGTCGCACAAGTTTTTCGAGTACTTTTTCTTCAAAATGAAACTTTGAACAGGAAAGTGAAGATTCGAATTCTGACCCAATTGAACTTGATGAAGCCCAAACAAACGATAATGTTAGCAAAATGATGAGGGTTTGAACGATATCCATATTTCCGACTCTTCTCTCCATGTTCTATTTTCAAATGTCTGTACAAATCTCGTATATATAGCTTAAAAAGGTGTGGTAAGTTTTTAAAACAATTACTGGCGTCATTGACTTTATTTCTTGTTGGAATAATAGTGTTTGACTGCAGCTGTTTGTGATGAATTTACACGTCTTTGATCATTTTTCTGAAGAGTTACTTCGACAACGGTTTATACTTGAGCAATTACAACTCCGAGTTAATTTTGATGCTACAAAAGTATAATTAAAATCAAATTATTATGTTACCACTAATTTTATTATGAGAACAGCTGATACTCATAATTATTAAAAGAAACGTAACATAAAAGGTAGTTCATTGTAATTTAAATAAATTGCCGGGAATTAAATTCTAACTTATGAAACATATACTTAAACATGACAGAATAATGTATGAAGTAGACTACGTCAATATGCAAAGAAAGCTGAGTTACAGCATACAATTTTTGTATGCATAAACATTAACTAACGAAATAAACCATTTTTCATAGATTTGTAGAAAACATTTTGAATGTATAAAAGTATAACGAAAATACCGAAATCAAAAAGGAGAAGTCTATAAAAACTCACAAAATTAAACGTTATCTACGCCAACGTAGGAGTTTGCTGAAGACCTTGCAAATACAGGAAAACAATACATGTACTAAGCAATCAGCGTTTAGTCATTAACAACAGCCTAAATAACACAAGGAACGGGTTTCAAAAGTATGACACATGCAAATTATTTATTTATTGAAAAAGTAAAGTTCTAATGTAGCAGATTATGATTTGAATTGCCTAGATTTTTTGGCAGGAAGATGTTTAAAACGATAAAATTGTGTGTAGATAAAAAAACAATATACACACTTATGTCATCTTTCAAACGTTTTACACAAAAAAGAATGACGACCAGAAAACGTTTAATAATGCGAAGCTCGTTCCTAGCTACATACATTTGTATGCCATGTTTTCTAACAATTATCATAATTTGATTAATATCTCATGATGCAATAAATGTGCTCCTCTTCCTGCCTGCTTGTTTCTGTTTTCATGTGAGACTGATTGACTGCATACAGGAGCTTCTTAGAAAGACTGAAAAAAGCTAGCAGTACTCTTTAACGTCACGTTCCGCTAAATAGATGATGTCCTCTCACTAAATAATTTAAAGTTTGCTACTATAATGAACGCATCTTTCTCATCAAACTTGAACTAAAGAATACAACAGAAACAATTAATTCGGCCTCATGTCTAGAAATTGACAAGGAGGGTCGGTTAAGAACAAACTTTAACGACAAAAGAGATGATTTTAGTCTCCCAATTGTGAACTTTTGTATTTCTATGTAGCAACATTCCAACAGCACCTACATGTGGAATACATATCTCGCAGTTGATACTCTTCCAGAGCTGCCATTTCTTATCATGATTTCATTGGTAGAGAGTCAATGTTTATTAGATTGATATTAACCCAATTGTTCTAAGTGGTAAAGTTGAAATCATACCTTTGAAGATTTTACGGACGCCGGCATGAGTTTAGTTGACCATTATGGAATATCTTTTTCTATATGACGACGGATATGTTCCAATTATCGTGACCGCAAATTTGTCTTGTTTTCCTCGATTGTGACCTGTCCAATTAAATGTATCACTTGGTTTGTACTTATGATCAGCACGATGGGTGTCACATGTGGAGCAAGATCTGCTTACCCTTCCAAGAACACGAGATCATCGCCGATTTTTTTCCTGTTTAGTATACTTTTGTTTGTCTTCTGATAGGTTTTATTTTTGTGTTTGCCATGGCATTGTTAGTTTTGTTTTGAGACTATTGAGTTTGTATGTCCTTTTGATTTCGTCATTCGTTTAATATTCGTATCTCACTTGTATCCCCAAATTCCTCATATAGTACATGTAGTATAAGATAAGATAGAGTTCAAATCAGGAAAAACTATCAAGACTAATCACTACGTAATTTTTTTTATATTTTTCTAGGGAGGGGGGAATCTAACATCAAGCACTGAATCACAAATTGAAGTACCGTATAAAATCAGGTTTCCAATCAGTACAGTTTTCTGAAGCAATTAAAATTTATCATCATATCAAATCGATATATGATCTTCTAAAGAATATTGACAACTAAGTGTTTAAACATTTCAAATAAATCTATATATACCATTTGCAATCCAGTGGTACAATGATTATTCTACTCATGTTAGTCTCAAAGATCACTAACTTCCATGTACACAGAAAAAACTAAGATATATACTAAAAGAGTTTTCCTACAAAATTGTCATGATCCTTGTAATAGAATTTTGACATTTTATGGATATAACATGAAAATGCAAAAATGATTCCCCTTTTCTTGTCAGCTGTGTGTATATTTTGAGATGGCCTAATCGGTCTTGCATTGAATTCGACATCCATACCTCTGTACAATTATTATTTGTGTGTTACTGTATTTCTTTCTATGATCTTACTACCATTGGTTTTTTTTTTTTTGTCTTTTTTTTTCCGTTTTGTGTTTTTGATGTTGCTTTTCTGTATATGTGTTCGTTATCTCAGAAAACCGCATCATGCACCCGACTCGAACATGTTTATGAAATAAAAATACAATGATACCGTCCTGGAAGCCTGTGATCATTGTTGGTAACATTTATCGTCATCTCATCTCTGTATATTTCTATTGTTTACTAATGAGAATAGTGCGTACGTTAATCATTTATAGTTCATGTATTCAATGATTGAAATGATTGAAATCTTTCCTGTATGCCAGTTATCTCTTTTATTGTATCAATATTGGTATATTTGGACTTTTTGATTTATTTTAAGCTTTCTTCTATTGACCATGACTGATATTTTCCAACAAAAAATTGCCTTCTCAATCAAAACTTTATTTCGTGTTAGTATTACTTTTATTGATCACTTGTTTCATTGGTTTTGATTTCAAGTAAATTGGAAGTGTTTGTAACAGAGTGTTATTAATATAAAATACAGGATAATCCTTACACATGTTACAAGGACGAACACAAAATCACAAGATACGGTTTACTTGTGCATCGCCACGATAACAGTAGTTCATTTTTATACTGTTGTCACTGTAAATGTCCCTAATATTAAATTTTAGTTATATTGTAATATTTTCGCTACGCGGACTTCCAGACCACCAACCTTGGGATCGACCCAGGGGTATTGATATTAGATGAATCATAACCGAGTGTGTTTTCCGCTTGTTAGGTAAGTTCAAAGTTATCTTGGCCAGATAAAACACAAATGCAGTCAAAAACTCTGTATATTTAATTATTTGAAAATCCGATAATGGCGGGAAAAATAGAAAGGCCGATAAAAACCCTTTTATAACCACTGGGTCGATGTCTCTGCTGGTGGACATTTTGTCCCCGAGGACATCATCCGCCCAGTAGCAAAATTGCATGAATTTACGAAGATCTAACAGGATACTGGCTCGGACGTCGCCCAGTATAAAAAGATCCGAAACAGACGTCACCATGGACACGGTGTCGTCTGATAAGGCAGGTGTCCCCTCATCTCCAGACATGACAAATATCCCAAACATGACTCATTCAGATCATCATACTAGTGACAATAGCAATAGTACACATACACAGCCATGTTCAGTTCTCCTTAAAGACATTTTGGATTTTGATGACTCTGAACAACACTGTCTCATTTCGAAATGTGGAACTAATGGCTGCAAAACTTGTGAAATTTTAATAACAGACGCTCAATTCACTAGCAATTTAACTAAAAAGTCTTACTTTACTAGAAGTTACGATGATCTGAATTGTAAATCTATAAATGTCGTCTACGGATTAGAGTGTAACCTTTGTGGATTGGTTTACGTCGGTGAAACGAAAGGAAGGCTAAACAAACGTATGTGCGGCCATAGATCAGATATCAACCTCAATGCAAACGACATTCTGTACCAGCATTTTAATAAGCCTGATCATTCCATCGTTTCTATGACAGTTCGTATAATCGAAAAAATATACCACAAGACTAACAATCCTCAACTTGCAACGCCTCTCCGTAGACAAAAAGAGGACTACTGGATTCGACAATTGGGAACTGCGACACCATATGGTTGCAATGACAAAATTGATGGTATAGGTATTCTATCTAGTCCTTCCTGTAGCTCGGTGAATGTGATGAATATTTTCAACTCTACTCCTCGACGTAGACGCAGTCATGGTCATTGTCATTATACATCACCTACTTTGCATGATGTCTCTATTAATGACTTGTTGCCATTTATACAAAAGCCGTTAGGTATTCATCACATTCGCACGAAACTGTATTCATTACCCCTTTCAAAACTTCATTCTCTGTTCAATTTATGTTTGGAAACCACGGTTACAAACCCTCATTCAAACCAATACAAACTTACAGCTATTATTTCGGATATTGCAAGTCACAGACTTTTCAAACCAGTTCGCAGTGGAAAAGATGAAAAAGAGAAAAGATCTTTTCTTAAACTTTCCTTTGCCAACAAAGGTCTCGATGGCGTCAACTTAGGCAATATCCTTCATCATAAATTAGTTCAGTCGAAAATACCTCCTTATTTTAAAGATCAGTCTGTACCAATAGTTTCTTATACCTATACCAAACCAATTGCAACTAAAATTTTCAATTACAAACACGTTTTGCAGGATCTCAACATTGACGACTTCAAGTCTAAACCTCCTGATTGCACCTGTGCTAGTTCCCAATTCACATATAATCCGGCTGGCCACGTTATTACCGGAGACCTCAACATTGTCGATAACACTTCCCTGCGAAATTTCTTATCCAAAGGTCCGAAATATCGTGAGCCTAAATCCATCAATTGGAAATACAACTTCAAAATACTGATGGATTCAGTCGAGGATTATGCCAGGCAATGGGCTAAACGCGAGAAAGAAGACGTAGATACTCTTTCCGAATGGATTAAAGCTGTGAGGTCGTTGATACAAATCCGAATTAAGAAACTAAATGGGCATATCAATACCCACGCTACATCAATTTTTAAAGACCCAAATGTTGCAAAACACTTGTCCTACCTCCATGACAAATATGTTGTTGTCCCCGCAGATAAAGCCCCAAACAACATCGTTTTTGTGTGTAAATATCATTACATAAACTGCTTGATAAATGAATTAGGTATTGACAATTCACTTGGAAACTCAACATATACCCTCACGACACTTACCAAAGAGGAAATCCTAGATAATCATAGGTCTGTTCTATGTTCCTTTGGAATTTCAACCAAAGACGAAGAACTGGATCTTCCATCACTGTATTGGATACCTAAACTACATAAGTGTCCTTACAAACAACGGTATATTGCTGGGTCTTCCAAGTGCTCCACGAAACCTCTTTCTAAATTATTAACATCTATTTTATCAGCAATCAAAGCCGGGCTCCAAAGTTATTGTGAAACTGCCTATTCTAGAGGTGGCGTGAATCAGATGTGGATACTAAAAAATTCCAAAGATCTTTTAGAGTACATACAATCTAAGACTCTCTCATCTTGCAATAGTATTAAAACATTTGACTTTTCTACACTTTACACAAGTATTCCCCATTCCAAACTAAAAGACAAATTGAAAGAGTTGGTATTACTTTGTTTCATTAAAAAGAATGGCGAACGTAGATACAAGTATCTTGTCTTGGGGAGGGATAAATCCTACTTTGTAAAGAATCACTCTGATTCAAACAAAAAATTCTCTGAAACTGACATTATCAAGATGCTTGATTTCTTGATTGACAACATATTTGTTACGTTTGGAGGACGTGTTTTTCAACAGACTGTCGGAATTCCAATGGGAACCAATTGTGCCCCTCTTCTTGCCGACTTGTTTCTTTATTATTATGAGGCTGACTTCATACAGGAGCTTCTTAGGAAGAGAGATAAGAAGTTAGCAATATCCTTTAACTCTACGTTCCGCTATATAGATGATGTTCTCTCACTAAATAATACAAAATTTGGTGACTATGTTGAACGAATCTATCCCATCGAACTAGAGATAAAGGATACTACAGATACAGTTAAGTCTGCCTCATATCTTGACTTACATCTAGAAATTGACAATGAGGGTCGGTTGAAAACAAAACTTTACGACAAAAGAGATGATTTCAGCTTCCCAATTGTGAACTTTCCATTTCTATGTAGCAACATTCCAGCAGCGCCTGCATACGGAGTATATATCTCCCAATTGATACGATATTCCCGGGCTTGTGTTTCCTATCATGATTTCCTTGATAGAGGATTGCTGCTCACAAGGAAGCTATTAAACCAAGAGTTCCAAATGGTGAAGTTGAAGTCATCCCTTCGTAAATTTTACGGACGCCATCACGAGTTGGTTGACCGTTATGGAATAACCGTTTCACAGATGATATCGGATATGTTCCTTATGTCGTAACTACAATACCCTTCCCTTTTCACGAATGTGACTTACCGAATTAGACTATTTACCGGATTTGTAATAACATAAGCAACTCGACGGGTGCCACATGTGGAGCAGGATCTGCTTACCCTTCCGGAGCACCTGAGATCACCCCCAGTTTTTGGTGGGGTTCGTGTTGCTTAGTCTTTAGTTTTCTATGTTGTGTCATCTGTACTATTATTTGTCTGATTGTCTTTTTATTTTTGGCCATGACGTTGTCAGTTTGTTTTCGATCTATGAGTTTGACTGTCCCTCTGGTATCTTTCGTCCCTCTTTTTCAATTGCATTGTTTGCAAGTTCCGGTTCATATCCGGATTTTATTAAAAACAATATTGCAGGGAAAGAGATATTCTCAGTTAATTGGAGAATAAGAGAATTTCATTGAACTTTCCATTATATCGTTTAAGAATAGCATGTTGTCAACAAATAAATAAGTATGAATAATTGCTTACTGCATGGTATTCAATTTGTAACTAAGTCTGACTCTCCCAGTTAACTGTTTTCAAATTGTTGTATATATATTATTTATAAATGCAAACATGACATGCAAGTCAGAAAACTTATGCATTATATTTGCGCGCATTACTATTACATTTGCGCGCAAAAATCATTACCTTTGCGAGCATCTTTTGATTACATTTGCGCGCATTCTTTTACAGGTAAACTTATTGTGCACTAACATATACAGAAAAAAAATGTAAAAATATAGTAAATCTAAAGATTTGAGAGTACTGATTTTACATGTTGTTACGTGCAGAAAAAATGGATGTGCTGATCAAAATTGCTCATTTTAATGAGCATGCCATTGGAATGATTCCAAG
Source organism: Mytilus californianus (assembly GCF_021869535.1). Classification (NCBI taxonomy): domain Eukaryota; kingdom Metazoa; phylum Mollusca; class Bivalvia; order Mytilida; family Mytilidae; genus Mytilus; species Mytilus californianus. Next base: position 18,081,792 of record NW_026262626.1, read on the forward strand.
CCATTTGAAGTACGCCTGGATTTTGCTGACGGTAGTGATACCCAAATATTTTGAGGAAATAAGGAATCTGGTGATATATCTCTACAATTATTAACGCCGGGTGCATCGCCATGAAATCACGAAATATCCCCTGACTTAAGTGATCTGTCGTTATCATGCAATCGACCTTTCTGCTATACTGATACAGGTGAACAGATAACACGAAGCGATATACGTATAGTAGACGTTTATCGTCCTTCCCTACACCTATATATCACCCTGCAGAGTCGATCCGTAATTCTCGAATCACGGTTTTGAGACGAGAGCAGGCATTATCAGCGACGTCACATTGTCTGAGGAGAAGTTATCAGTGACGTCACAATGTGTGAGGAGACATTATCTAGCTTGCTTTCGCCAAGCGTAAAACTGCCTTAGGGAGGGGGAAAGACCAGTAATAGAACGATAAACAGATAATTAGGTTTTCTTCGTATAGATATCGTGAAATATAAATTTGTAGAAAACCCGATAATCTATACATATAGTCTCCTGCTTCTGTTGCGAGCGAACGGCTATGTCAAATTTCTGATTACGTCACAGTTCAATTTGGGGTCCTCATTGCGGTCTGCGTTTAAGTCATGTCGATTTCTTCCGATTGGGATAAAAAAACATGTACAAAATGATATTAATTAATTTCCGTATATATAGACAATAACTGTTTAGTTTCTTTAAATATCAGCTGTATTTGTACTCGGCTCGAAACAGGAGTAATACCTCGCTGAAGCTAATATTAAACCTGTTTCTAAGCCTCATACAGCTGATATTTAAAGACACTAAACAGTTATTGTCTATATATACGGAAATTAATTCCATCTTTCATTAATGATTTTTTCCAACAATTTGTTTCTGACAATCGAAACTCCATGTGTGCGCCTTAGCGCATTTTTACAAGCTGACTTAAATTATTTATTAAAGCTATATATCACTTTTCGGTAAACTTATAACACATTATAATATTCGGAGTGATTATTTGTCCGGCTAGCCGGACGAATAGTGCTAGGACTATTTGTCCGGCCATTACAATGCGCATGACATTTTTTTGTGTGTGTGGAAGTACACGATCACTGATGTTGAGATCATGGCTGAAAACGGCGATATCAATATTTGTAATAAATTTTACAGTTTTCAGAATTTGACAAATGAATACGATAATATGAACTTCAAAGATAGATCTAATTTTATAAAGGGACTCAAAAATAATTGAAATCGCAAGGAAAAGGGGAAATAAAAGGCAAAAAGTGGGGATGTGGAATATAGGGGACAACAAAGGTGGGTCTGGGGAAAATGAAAGGAGGATTGATAAAAGGAGCACTACGTGTTACCTGGGATTTCTAAATATGATTTTTTCAGTGTTGTTTACTCCAGTTTGAATAAAATGACAAATTATACAAATCTTCCATCTCTGTCTCTAAATATGGATAACTTATGTTAAGGGGGTCTATAATTCTATTTGACAGCTTCAAACAAAACAATTTTGTACTTTTTCAACTAGAACAAATCCTTACTTTAACTTAAAATGCACGAGTCAATCAAGACCCAAATGTGTTTTAAAGTAATTTCTTCCCTCTTCTTACTACTAGTATTCAGTTGAAGCCATAGATAAAAAAATAAATTTGCAAATTATACGTTGTCCACATTTGACTACAGTAGACTATATTTGAAGACAACAACAATTTCAACTACTAGTAACAAGGTTGGGGCTTAACAATTTAAGATTGCAAAAAATTGCGTTTTTAATGTCCATAAATATAATTTGTGGCCCCCTGGTGCTGCTGAAGATAATATTACACGCACACACAAAAAGTAACATGCGCAATGTATTGGCCGGACAAATAGCAACTGCCTATACTATTTACTCTGAAATATTAAGATTGTGTCAAACATATGTCTTAGGCTTTTACGGGAATTCTCATGATCACTGTATATTTTTTAATTCAATATGAAAAATATATAATTCAAATATTCAAACATGTTCAAGTTCAATATAACTACAGTCATTTTTAATATGAATTATTTTTATTTACCTGAAAAACGAATGTGCGCAAATGTAATCACAAGCTGCGCGCAAACTCGTAAAAAAGTTAATTACAAAATGCGCGCAAATGTAATGCGCCCGCATAACTTCCCCTTACGGAAAAGCAAACTATGTTGTACAAACGGGTACATTTATTTACAAAAGAGTCAGGAGCAAATACGACAACCGGAATACAGAAAAATCCCGTTTACTTCGTGAATATTTAGAAATTTTAGCTTAAAACAGCTCTCACTTATTATTGTGCCCTTTAATACTAGTATGCGGCAATTTTTGTTAATTTTTTTTAAGAAATATCCATCCATCCGTAAAACTGTATTGAATATGAAAAAAGGAAGACAAATTTCAAAATGTAATCTTTAAGCTTTTCCAATGTAATGGGAGATAACTTAATTTGAAAACAAATATTTTCCTCTTGATTAATATGTATACAATTTCGTACCTCATGGAAGATTTGTATGTATACCATTTCGTACCTCATGGAAGGTTTGTATGTATGCCATTCGTGGAGATTTAAATTGGCGGTAGAGGTCACAAGAAAAGCCTAAAATTTAAAATGAAAGCACCTATTGGATATTATAAAGGAATAAAGTCAAGAAACGGTTTTTTATAAAATCTGTAAACCTTTGTACTTAAACATTAAATATTATTTTAGATATAAGCCTGCGCTTTAGTAACAGGTCACATTTTTGCCGATAACATTGATTTTGTTACTTTGGTATATACTTGTAACTAAATTTCTACGGCAGGATTCATTTTATTTTTGTTATATTGAAAACAAAAAATCATCTTAAAATGTTTTATATCTTAAAAAAAATGATGACTTTTACAAATATATGATACGAAATAGTAAACATGTATTTAGTCCATGAGGTACGAAATGGTAGATGCATTTGGCCCATATGGTACGAAATGGTTTTTCTCGTGGGTACGAAATGGTAAATGTTGGGTACGAAATGGTAATTTTGGGTACGAAATGGCAGAGATACGAAATGGTCAAGGTACGAAATGACTTGCTACCTATTTTTTTATCTACGCAATACTATGCCCAGAAAATGTAACTTGTGCAACGCTGTCACTATAGATCGTACGAGTACCACTATACCCCGTAATGTATACTTTGTCTCCCTTCTGTAGACTAAATACAACATCAAATGTCCCAGCCTTATGACCGTCACCGCTGAGATAACTTCCAGATGCAGCCACCTTATTGTGATAAAGTCTAGGATAGAAATTTAACCCATATGTTGATTGAATCACAGCAGTAATGCGATATAGTCCAGTCCGTGGAGCTGTAAATATCCCTGTATTTGGATCATAGCCATTTCCTAAATTCGTCAAGACGTTAGCAAATTTCACTTTTTGGTACCTCGAAACACTTTGTGAACTTGTCCGATAAGCCGAGAAAGCAATTAGGTCTTGTTTCTTTACCTTTTCGTCATAACCTGAATAAAAACAATATGTAATTAATTTTTGAAAGATAAGGCGAACAGTCAATGCTATTATAGATGTCTTATATAACGTTGTATGAGTTATCTGATTTATTGTTTTCTATTTCATTAAGGTGAACAGTGATAATGTTTATAAAAGCACACGAAATGCATAGCAATTATTGGTATGTATTTATTTTCATGTTTCAATTTGTAATATATTGTTTTTGTTCATTTTATAAATGAATAACACATTCTTTAACTGAGACATGTGAGACGGTGATTCTTTTTGGTTCTATCTTAATATTGATAATTATGATAAAATTTACATATTTTCCAACGTCAGACGATAACTGATATTTGTTTTGACTGATCAGTATGACCAATGTAAGGTTTTGTGAAAAAATAGATTTTGATCTTTTGAGGTTTTGAGGTTTGATGGAACATGATGAATTATTTGTCAGTGGTCGCTAAGCGAGATGAAAACAACACAATGAAAACAAAAATAAATAGAAAAACTGAATGTGATCACATTTCTGACAGTAGCCAATGAAAGAAAGACACAAAGCCATTTTCATAAGTCCATTTCGAAAAGCGGAAATCAAATGTAGAAAGTACAATTGGATGCATAAAACAGCTTCTATGTTATTTGTAAAATATGTCACTAGATTCGGTAAAAGCAAACTTGAAATATCATCGGATATATGAAAAAAATACTAATAGCTATTTTCGAAGTAGATTAAAGTCCAATAATTCTTAACAACTAATTGTTTGGTGAAATGTATCGCTTGGTCGTTGTATCACAGACGCATACCACACATCTTCTTTTTTATAAACACATACGTTTACTGCTCCCAGTCTTTTTGAGCGGATTTTTTAACGTTAACAGTGATTTTTTTTCTTTTATAAAAAATAAATCGTGTCTTGTTCTAGATGTCTTTCATTTATATTATTTAACACATTCAAACATCAACATTTAAAATTTTACAAATTCAAACATGTTGAAGACCGCACTTTGACCTATAATGGTTTGATTTTACAAATTGTGACTTGGATGAAGAGTTGTCTCATTGGCACTCATACCACATCTTCTTACATGTATATCTATCTACAATAGATTTCAGGAAAATGAATAAACTAAATGTTTTAGTTGAAAACTGTTTTGCTTAAATTTTCAACATGTTCAAAGTTTTGAAGTATATTAAAGAAATAAAACTTATCTGAGAGAGTAATAGAACAGATTGTTCCCGCTCGAATTTGTAAATTTTTTATGTTTATGTTTGTGTGTGTATAATATTACAAATGACAGACATCTAGAACACGACATGATTTATTTTTATTGAAAAAAAAATCACCGTTGAAGTAATTTAAAAAAAAATATGTGCTATCTTATTTATTTTACTGAATGTTCTGTTATTATTGTCTATTACATTTCATATTCGAAGAAATAAACTTTGTACATAACAACCATCCGTATTTAATCAAGCGCATTCAGAGTATTTGCCATGGGATAGAGTAAATTATCTCCATCGTATTAACCAATCAAAATAAGGCATTTTGACATGAACTATGATGATAATTTTTCATCAATTCAATTTCTTTTTTAGAAAAGAATAGAAAATACGAAAAGCAATCAAAACATTTGCTCGGTGCAGTCGTTCAACATTTTTTTAGATGGGCAATTTGTATTTTATTTGTCTTTTTTAAAACAGCTATGATTCGGAAAAAAGTATGAATTCATTGTGAATCTATAATTTTCAAATATAGATAAATTATATACATTCATAAGTGGCTTTTTTTTGTATTTGGCTCGATGCAATCGTTCGAAATGTTCCAACAAGAGTTTTTGTTATTTTATCGCAACTAGTATGGCGATTACTAAGTAATAAACATATTTTGGCAATTATTGTCTTTTATTTGTATTTTGTATTTTTGAAAAGCTTTGTTAATTTCAAAGTATATATTTTCCCATGTTATAACAGGAGATCTTAACATCGTTCAAGACCGAGAGTTAAAATCATTCCTCAGTAAAGGACCTAAATATCGTCCCCCGTCAATTATTAATTGGAATGAGTGTCGTAATATCATCCACGACTCACTCCATACTTACTGTTTGAAATGGATAAAACGGGAAAAAGCTGACAAAAAATCTTTGGACTCTTTTTTTAATTCAGTAATGAACATAGTTGATATACGTATTCATCATTTTAAAGAACATTTTACTCTTAACAATAACCACAATAAACCTATTTCTCGTATCAAACACAAACTAAAAGAACTAGCCAAGGAATTTGTTTTTGTCCCGGCCGATAAAGCTGCTAATAATATTATTATTGTTTGACGTAAATTTTACATTGAGGTTCTGAAAAAAGAAATCACCAATTCACCAACATTCCAACTGACTCCATTTTCAGAAAACGACCTCTGTAACAAACATAAACTTTTAGCTACCGCTTTACAAGCAGAACCAAATACAATGAAAGTCCCAACTATGTATTGGCTTCCGAAGCTACACAAAACACCTTACAAATATAGATTCATTTCGTCTTCAAGCCATTGTTCCACTACTAAATTGTCTATTCTTCTTACTAGTACACTTGGTACAATCAAAAACCTGATAATAAATTGTTCAAATAAGGCCTTCGAAAATAGTGGAATTAATTACTTTTGGAGTGTCAAGAACTCGTTGGAAGTACTTGATAAATTACATGCATATATTGGTGATTTTGAATCTGTTCAAAGTTTTGATTTTTCTACCCTATATACCACATTGCCTCACATTCTCATTAAGAAAAAATTCACACACCTAATTAAATGGGCATTTAAAAAGTCAGAATGTGAATATATATGTTCAAACTCTTTTAGGTCATTTTTTAGTAGCAATAAACAAAAAAACTATGTCAATTGGACATGCTTTGATACTATATATGCCCTTGAAATTTTACTAGATAACATTTTTGTTCGCTTTGGAGATTCCGTATATCGTCAGGTTATCGGAATTCCAATGGGGACTAACTGTGCACCACTTATTGCGGACCTTTTGTTGTATTGCTATGAGTTACAATTTATGACAAAAATCAGCAAAGACCCATCGAAACAACATCTGATACACAAATTTAATAATACTTTTAGATATTTGGATGATATTTTGGCTCTCAATAATGACGACTTCAGTATGTATACTAAAGAAATTTATCCTGTTGAACTTACTTTAAATAAAGCTAATACTAACAATGACCACTGCCCTTTCCTCGATCTTGATATCTATATCATTAACGGAAAGCTTAATATTAAAATATATGATAAAAGAGATGATTTTTCATTTCCTATCGTTAATTATCCATTTTTAGATGGTGACGTTCCCTTGTCACCATCTTACGGTGTTTATATATCTCAACTTGTACGATTCGCTCGTGTATGTAACAATGTTTTAGATTTTAACGAGAGAAATTTATGTATTACTGAAAAATTATTACACCAGGGTTTTCGATATCACAAACTAGTCAAAACATTTACTAAATTTTATCATCGGTATAAGGACATCATTCGTAAATATAGCTCAACATGCAGACTTCTTATACGTTCAGGTATTTCACATCCAATTTTTTATGGAAATATTCTTTATAAAGCACAAAAATGTCAGTATTCACCTCTGAAGCTAACAAAACCTTTAAATAGACTTATTAAGAAGGGATATAGTTACGATACTGTTGTCAGGTCATTAAAGATTGCATATTTTGGCGTTAATATTGATTCACTTATAGGGTCTTTGCATCGGCACTAAACACATTAATTTAAAAACCAGTTGTTGGCATGACACGGGTTATGTTCTTCTCATATATGTTATGATGGTATGATACTAAACCCCTAACGGGAAGGATTGTGCCTGATATTCATATGATGAAGACATAATCTTTCAATCAGTTTAATTGAAGTCTGGAGCTGGCATGTCAGTTAACTGCTAGTAGTCTGTTGTTATTTATGTATTATTGCCATTTTGTTTATTTTCTTTGGTTACATCTTCTGACATCAGACTCGGACTTCTCTTGAACTGAATTTTAATGTGCGTATTGTTATGCGTTTACTTTTCTACATTGGCTAGAGGTATAGGGGGAGGGTTGAGATCTCATAAACATGTTTAACCCCGCCGCATTTTTGCGCCTGTCCCAAGTCAGGAGCCTCTAGCCTTTGTTAGTCTTGTATTATTTTTAATTTTAGTTTCTTGTGTACAATTTGGAGTTTAGTATGGCGTTCATTATCACTGAACTAGTATATATATTTGTTTAGGGGCCAGCTGAAGGACGCCTTCGGGTGCGGGAATTTTTCGCTGCATTGACGACCTGTTGGTGACCTTCTGCTGTTGTCTGTTCTATGGTCGGGTTGTTGTCTCTTTGACACATTCCCCATTTCCATTCTCAATTTTATTATATACGTACATAAGTGTTTTCTTTAATAAAGAACAGATCTATACCTAAAACGTATATGTTGATCATTTTATTCTTCACGGTGGATAAATTAGTCAGAGCAGTTAATTCTAATTTTTGATATATATATCCTACCATTCTGTAGATTCACAATTAAATCATGTAACGTCTTGTTAGAATTAACTCCACAATCTTACCATACGAGGAATTGAATCTTTTCTGTTCTCGGTCAAGAGTGAACTGTATTAATTCTGTAACACTTTCCCTTTTCTTTTCAGCTTCAGTGAATACTCCTATTTTCGAAGACAAAGCTTCAGGCAAATAGATATAAGAAGATGTGGTATGAGTGCCAATGAGACAACTCTCTATCCAAGTCAAAATTTATAAAAGTAAACAATTATAGGTCACAGTACGGTCTTCAACACGGAGCCTTGGCTCAGCATTCATCTGGTCTCTATAAATATCAGTTTCGTTGTCGGCCTGGGTTTTGAAATCTTCTACAGTTTCCTGGTACGATTTATTCAATCTCGTTTGATCCTGTGTCTGGGCATCTTTTACTGATAGAACAAAAGTCTCTGTTTGTTTCTTAATATTGCTTATTTCATCCAACTTAGCAGTATTTTACTTTTCCCTAACGTCCATCTTCTCCTCCAATATTTGCATCTTATGTTCCAGTTGCACATGTTTTTCAAGCACTTTTTCTTTAAAATGAAACTTCGAACAGGAAAGTGAAGATTCCAATTCTGACCCGATCGAACTTGATGAAGCCCCAACACACGATAAGCTAAGCAAAATGATAAGGGTTCGAACGATATCCATATTTCCTACACTTCTTTTCATTTCCTATATCAAAATATATGTTAAACTCTTGTTTATATAGCTTAAAAGACTGTGGTATGCTATCTAAAGCAACATGAGCAATTTCTGGTGCCATTGGTGATATATGCCTGGCTTTAATGAATAAAATTGACTGCAGCTGTTTTTGATGAATAATTGTCCTTTGAATTTTATTTAATGTTCAATCATGTTTATTAAAGATATTTCAAAACTGTTAAGAGTGAAGCAACGACGAAGGTTATAACTGGTACTAAAGACATATCAAAGTAATCAATTTAGTCTTTATAATGTAATCGCTAAGTACTTGAGGGAACTTAAAAGTTATCTACAAAACATTTTGTACACTTGTTTATTGTATCTCATTAGTAACCACCAAAAAAAATTAAAAAAAAAACAAAATATAAAAGAAGGAACAAAGTATAACCATTATAGAAAACAGATGTCTCAAGTCGTCGTCTATGTAAATATGCAACGAAAGCTGACTTTTAGCAAAACATTTAAATCAAAGTACAGACGTACTGTTAGGGCGTAGAATCCCAAGTTTTCACATAATGTCAAATATGTAAGTGTATATTCAGGACGATACGGCATTAATCAACTTTGTGGATTCTGTCATCACAGAGTATCGACAGATCATTTAAAAGTTACGTATCTTGACTATGGTCAGAAATTATACATTCCGATAGGACTCTTACGATCTTATAGAGTTTGTAATACAACGTGCGTGACATTCTCCGAATATTTATATAAGAGAAATAGTAAATGCATAAGTTTATCCGATCTGATATAATCGTGTTATAAAGCAGTCAAGAAGACGCCCACAAATTGAATGTGTGTTTTATTGGTATAGAAAAGCCCAGGTGGCCACATTTCTATATTGCAGTCACTATAGTTGGTGTACATATTATGAAATGGCGACCAAGGTACATTACTAATGATTTCCATGATTATTTTCGCATTTGTACAAAACGCAGTCGTAGCTAGGTCTTTCTTATTTTCAAGACGACTCATTATAAAAATGACATACAATAATTCCCACAAAATATGAAAAAATAACGAAATAAACGGAACATCAGGATTGATAGAAGGAAGTTTCCTCTTGATTGTAAAATTCTTAGGTGGTGTCGTTCCAGAGGTACCGTTTGATGATGAAATTCTATGAATTGTCATTTCATTTATAGGAAACTTGACGGATGTCATGTACTTGATCTTGTATCATTGGATCAATTTAACATTTCTTACATTATTTTTTTTGTATTGGCGAATCTGGACCGCTTTGTGATTGAAAATTTTATGGTTTATCGTTAAAGTTGTGGGACTTTTAGCATTTTTTTTCAAGCAATATTTATTTTTCATATGGATGTATATCATAAATATATTTGTTTTCCTATAAAGCTATTTTACTTAATTTTAATTCCTAAATATTCCAGATAATTCTCACAACAGTTCTAATGCACAATTCGAAGGTATCATCTACTATTTGATTAGCTGTCTTTTTTTTATATTCATTTGATTTTATAAAATAGAATGCACGTATTCTGACAAAATACTTGAAGATTATTGACAGGAAAGATTATTTATAAGTTTTGTTGTATCTGATGATCACTCTCAAACTTGTTCATCTCTGTCCTTTCTCCTATCTATCAATATCAATTTGACTCGATGTTGGATATGCAAGCTTAACCAGTAAAGACAAAATTAAACATTGATGGGGTTTCAGATCGGATCTTGAATACCCCTATTGTAATTTAGTCCGTATTCAATATCTTCTCTAGTCCGGGACATTTTCTCAAATCTATCTCTTACTAGCCGATAGAATCTTTTCCACATCATCAGGCAACCAAAGATAACCGATATTTGTTACATAATAATTACAAAATGGCATGAATATCGTTTGAAACTTTTTTGTGATATAGTGAAACATATATATAAAGAGATATTAAGCCTATAATTCAAAATGTATAATAGATAAATCAGAGTTGAATATTGTTTGCCCTTGTCCTATAAAGCCAGGAACCTGTTGCTCAGTGGTTGTCGTTTGTTGATGTGATTCTTGTTTTTTTATATAGATTAGACAGTTGGTTTTCTTGTTTGAATTGTTTTATTCTAGTCATTTTGGAGCCTTTTATAGCTTGCTGTTCGGTGAGAGCCAAGGCTCCGTGTTGGAGGCCGTACTTTGACCTATAACTGTTTACTTTGTACACAGTGTGACTTGGATGGAGATTTGTATCATTGACACTCATACCACATCTTTTTATTTCTATTTGCATATACAATGTAAAGTTAATACGTGGTCGGCCAATTGCAGACATCATATTTATATTTAGGACAATGGCATGATAATGAGATACTACGGGTAGATTGATTGTTCCTTGCTTAACGCCCGGTGGATACTATTTCATGCATTGTTAGGGCAAGAACACATAACTAATATAATATAGGTTGGGCAATAGGGATGAACATATGTTTTTTCCAGAATCACCAAATGTGCATTTTATAATCGTTGAGAAAAGCCAAGAAGATAACTTGATAGTTCAACATGGATAACTTGGGAGGTTTGATTCAAATAGCTGAACGGGGGAAAAGTAAAATAACAAAAATACCGAACTCCAAGGAAAATTCAAAACGGATAGTCTTTTATCAAATGGCAAAATAAAAAGCTCAAGCACATCAAATGAATGGAAAACAACTGACTTGGTACAGGCATTTCCTTATGTAGAAAATGGTGGATTAAATGTGCAGTTTTAGTCTTTTACACTGCACAGTTCCTGTCCGAAATAGTTACACAATAAAATTGAGAATGGAAATGGGGAAACCTACAAATGAGTAAGGTTAAATTTCAAGACACAGGATTTTTTGTCGATCCTAACAATTATTAATGACCATGGCTTAGGGGACGACTATTTTATTTGAAGGATGGGGGTCAATTTATGATGTATCTAATTTACGACATAGTATAATGGCTGATGCTGAGTGATATTTTTAAATAATTAAGGATGAGGGGGTTATTCAGCAATTGTACTTTATTATATGGTTAGTCATGATACATGCAAAATATTCAATTGCATTTAAAGGCATGTCTGTGCGCACTAGACACGTCTCTAGAAAGCAGTAGGGACAATAAGGCCAATATATGGACAAAGTTATTGTACAAATTCAAGTTAGTTACAAAAAATATAATCTTAAATCCACCAATACATAACTAAGGCAAAAGACCATGATAACAAACCATAGTTAAACTAAATGTATATAAAGATAAGAAGATGTGGTATGACTGCCAACTCTCCACCAGAGACCAAATGGCGTAGAAGAATGTAGTATATTTGGTAAAACCTTCGAGATTTCCTTGTTTTTGGTGTCATTTTTTTAGTGTGTAGAAACACTTTACCACAGCACAAGAAAAAAGTCGCATATCTAAATATATGTCTGGTCATTACATCCTTTCGTAACCCCCTGTCTTTCGAAAAATAAAACAAACAAAAAAAACAAACACAAAAAATTGTAACAAGAAGCAGTCAGTGATGTCTGAAAAATAATTTAACACCATTTTGAACTTGGTTCATTACTAAATCAAGTATTTCTGTCAATGTATATATCTAATTTTATTTTATTGTAAACAGCAGTAAGTATATCTTTCTTTGGAGACCGTCTGCAGGTATTTAACGCCGCAGTGTAATTAGATTATTAAATTATTAAGCTATTACGATACATTTATTTGATGTATTTTGCATAATATAGAACTCTATGAGCAAGTACTGAACAATTGTAAATGACTACTTTTATAACGTGATCAATATCAAGCATGTTCATTTGCTACCCCTCCCCCTAAAATAGATAAATAAAATTATAGCTAAAATTACAGCTGATTTTTTCTCAGAAAATGATCCCTTAACTCCTAATTCTGAGGAGTAACATCCCCCCACACCCCCCCCCCCCCACCCCCACCCCCTCCTTTTGACATCAAATCCGGGAGCCTCGATTTTTGTGTAGGAGCTTTCGCCGTTTTATTTCAAATATATGGAATCTGCACTAGTCAACACCTTGTAGAAAATACCGATACTAAACGAGACATTTCATTGCACTAGGAGATTTTTCGTATTTGTCAATATCAGTGTAGACATAATTATAATCTTTAGGCTATCAAAACTTAGTACCCTTCAAACCAATATATCTATTGAAGGATGCGATGGTAACATTGCACGAATTAAATTTGATCATTGTACAGCTGTGCGAGTTCCTTCAATTGCAAAATTTTAACCAGCGTTCACTAATGCACCTTCTATGCAGTTATTTTATGCACTCGTGATATTCTCAAACAAATGCATGAATTCAAGTGTAAGGGTTATATCGAACGGTTGGTCATGTAAAGATAAAAAAAAATATTGAAACTTTAAATGCAGTTGAACGCAGTAATTTCGTTTGTTTATTTGTTTGTAATTTCAATTTCGTGTTGAAAAACTACTGACACAAAACTGATCAATTTTTTGGGGGTTAAAATTCGTGTTAAAAAAAACTTCATGCAAAGTTTTACCTTAAGATAGACAACATATTTTAAGATAAGATATCTTTTATTCCAATTAAAGGGCACATGTAGAGCAAAGTAATTCACTACAATTTGTTATAATTATCACAAATAATTTTGACAATAATATATAAACATGAATATGATCAACTAAGTTTTAAGATCTTAAGCCACAGCCAGACCAGAGTCATAAGCATATTTGAAAAAAACAGTAATAAATAGAGAATATCATATGGCTTTTTCAATATCACATCCGTATCAATCCGAGACATTACGTCATACAGATTAGGGGTTTGATAAAGCCTTTGCAACAGTGACTGAAATCGATGACGTGACGTCATACAGATTAAAGGTGTGATAATTATAGGTTTCATAACGAGTGAGAATGTGATATCGCTTGATATCAACGCGAGTTATTCAATTTCAATATAATAATAAACGAGCCTTCGGCGAGTTTATTATTACTATTTAAATTAAATAACGAGAGTTGATATCAAGCGATATCCAATTTTCACAAGTTGTTAAACTTATTTCTCTAATTCTTCGCCAATTTATCCCTTTCTGCACCCATTGTATAAAAAAAAATTAATCAACGTGTGGTTCGTTAGTTCTCAGTTCTTCATTGGTTAAAATCTGATTATGACGTCGAATTTTCTTGCTTTCCTCTGAATTTCCTATTGTGACGGCATGAAAAAAGGCGACCATGCCTGATGACGTCACATAGAAAGAACACATGTTTTTACAGATCATTCGAAAAGACGGAATAAGTTTGCCTGCATATTGTTTGAAAATCATTAGAGAAACAGATTCCACCACCAAATCTCGTGTTATACGATATGTATCCACTCTCGACAGTTAAATTTTAAATATTTAAAACGCTCGGCGAGCCTCGCGTTTTAAATTTGAAAATTTAACTGTCTCGAGTGGATAAATATCGTATCACACTCGATGCAGTGGTAGAATCTATATTTCTCTTATGGTCAAAACTCTCAATGTGTAAAATTAAAATTTCCGCGAAATATTGATCTAGTCTTTTGCACATTCCAGTATGACGTCATATGTCCTTTTCCGGTGTCAAACTTTAACATCTGACATTTTCAGACTTTTTGTACGCTTCAGAATGTAATAAAATTTGACAAAAAGAAGATTATCAGGTGACATGTGTGAGTGTTTTGTTTATTATTGAAGAAATCACAATGCCCGATGCCATGGACGAAATTAATTAATGTACATCGTTTTAACCTTTGAAAGTCATCATTGACCTAACGACTAACGAATGGCCAATGGAAATACCGTAATATCGTCTTATGATGCTGGATAAGCCAATCAAATTAACGCAGATTTTTGTATCACACTCCGTGCAGTGTGATACGAGAAATATCTATTTATGCAAGAAATAGACAACAGGCCACAACCATAAGAGAAAGCCTTTTCAACCGCGACTGATATCGATATCATCACGGATAGCTGATACAGCACGATTGCCGTTGACTGTATTACACATGCAATTTATCTGTATTTACTACTAAGTATATAATAACACAGATTATATATAATATCAACAGATAAATATTCTTAATATAAACATATCTGTACGGTATTGATAGTTTTCTGAGTTCAAAACATTTACTAATATAAATTCCAAAAATTTTCAATACCTCTAGGTTTTCCGGAAAGAAAAAAACAATAAAACTTGGCATATGTGTTTAACTTTTCGAAATGTTTACAACGTTTCAAAATTTTATCATAGTACTCTTATCTCAAAAGATTATAAAGGGGACAGTTCACATATAAAATGTTCTTCATCTTCAACTTTATCCAACATGCATTTTTTACACAACCTTTGTGATGTATCTATATAATATTTTGCATATCTATCCGTCTCTATTTTAGGGTGTGTGTTCTTATTCTGATCTTGCATAGTACTTGTATATCTTTAAATTCCAAATATTTTTCTGTACCAAAAAATGTTAAATTGTAAAATAAGTAAAGAGGAGGTCTTCTTTCCGTTGAATCCGGACACTCCTGCTTCCTCCACCAAGACAAACTGACCACAACGAAATAGCCTCTAATGCTGAAAGGAGGTTTAATACCAATCAATCAATCAATCTTTAGTTGTATCATTCTTTTTGTGTCACTCCAGGAATTGGCTGTTTATGATAACTTAAACTGTCTATGTTAACAGATTTATACATAATTTATATAGCCTCAGATCGATTCAGAGCATAGCATATTGTATAGACATTCAACTATAATTGCTAAAAACCATTAGTTGGTTTTTTTTTAATGTCGTAGTGTTGCTGCCGTATGCTTAACATGTCCAGATACAAAAAAAACTTGAAAAATATTTTGTTAGTTTGAACAGTTTCACATTTTGTCGTGTTGGGAGATCTACACGGTATGTGTTATATTCATTGTTGTAACGCGCATCGCGACCTACATAATTTCTTAAATCCGCTTCATTCGGACTCTGTTGGATAGTTGTTTTATTCGCAATCATGCCACATCTCAATTTATCAATTAAACTTCGGACATGTTTAATTGTTTTCTCTGTATGTCCCTTTAGGGTTGTTGTCGCTATGCATATGACCCACTTTTGTAGTCGAGCGCATCCGATGAGAATTAAATTAGAATGCTGAATTAGGGAATACCACGCTAGGATGTAGGATATAGCGCCTGAGAATAAGCGAGGATGTGTGATATTGGGGTAAACAAAGTTGGATTAAAAGAAGAAAAAAGTAGGTAGTGGTGAAAAAGGACACATTTGGAATTTATTCATTTCGAAAAACGTATAATTTATTAAGATATTTAAAAGTAAAGTAAGAAAACAATGATGAATTGAGGATTAACAAAGATTTTAATTTTAGTCTTAGGTGTATACATGATGTTTTATTAGTTGTTATTTGCTTTAATTAGCTCTCAGATCTGTACTGTGTGTCTTATTTGTTATGAGTGACGAATAAATTTCATTTTACGTCCGTTTCGTGTTTTTGTTAGATATTTTTCTGCTTCTTATAGATCTAATGAATTAAGCTATTTTCAACTGATTTTTATGGTTTGCTCTTATGTTGTACTGTTACACCACTGTCCCAGGTTAGGGGGAGGGTTCAACGCCTTCAAACATGTTAAACCCGGCATCATTCTGTATGTGCCTGTCCCAATTTAGAAGCCTGTATTTCAATAGTTGTCGTTGGATTGTAAATGTCTTTCATATTTGTTTTTCGTAAATTGTTTTGTTATAGATAAGGCCATAATATATAAATATATATACATACTTTATTTTTTATACATTGTATACGGACCTCAGTAAGTGTTACAACATAAATGACTGACTAAATACAAAATATAATTTTTTTATCTGGAATATGCTAATTATCCGTATATACATGCAGCTAGATCATGGTAGAACATGCTGATGGCTTTGTGAAACACTTTGAGAACTGGAGACCGAAAGATCTTTAGATTGTGTATGTATATGATTTTTTTTTTCCATTTTTTTTTCAATATGCAGCAAAGATTAGCATTTTTTTAGATTTTAGTTTCGCAAACTTCTTATTCAATTATCTCGATAAATAGCGAACATAAAACATCGAGTATTTGCATATATATTTCCAATAACATAGTTTAACAAATAATTTCTTAAAATGTACAATTATTATTTTAAAATAACTTTTGTTCAGTATCGTCAGAGGTATTGTTTTATTATTGACTACATAGTAATACACAAAAAAGGATAAAAGGAATTACCAAACATTTCAAATAATACACAAACACAACACCAATATCGATGTTATCCTTCTTAAATGCACAAACATAGGCGATAAACAATATACAATAACCAAAAATGATGCAAATGGCTTCATATCATACAGGCACAAAATATAATTCAATGTCATCAGTTAAAAGTTCGAAAAAATATACCTTTTTATCTATATAAATCTTAAAGGAGTAGAGCCAGGAACCCCAATAAACGGCCCTGTAGAGGTTGGTTTTTTTTAACTTTAATTATCAATGTAAATCTAATGTGAATGTATTGCTAAATGTATGATATTTGAAAGTATAATAAGAAAAAGTTGTATATTTGCTTCTTATTTGTAAAGATATTAGCCTAAAATAGGAAAAGATTTCATTTTTATCCATTTTCTTAGAAATTTTCAACTTTTTCAACCTTATTTCATGATTTTATATTTGGCACCACCCCTCGCCCATTGCAATTTTTGTTGAAAAATAAAGAGTATGGTATATTAAGAATATTTCAGCAAAAACATTTGTGGGCGAAGGGTGGCGCCACTGTTAATTTTGCAGAAAACTGTCATAATTTTATTTTGCAGAATTTTGCAAAAAATCAAGATTTACGAAATTCACCTACATTATGACGTCACAAATACGTCACTAATGGCATAATTGGAGAAAATCTTTTTTTGCTGGAAAACTATTTTTCATTTGAGCATGTTCGCATCAAATTTTCAGCACATTTTCGAAGTGAAAATATTTCAGATTTTTAGTGCCAAAATTATGAGTTAGTGAACCTACTCCTTTTGATTTTAATCTCAAATCCTTAGGTTTTATGTTTACATAAATGAACCGTTTTGTCTACCTAATTATAATCTCAAAACGGTTTCTCTCGCGATGGTGTAGTTATAGAATTAAAATAAAGTGTAACATAGACATTCAAATAAAGTATAACATAGACATTCAAATAAAGTGTAACATAGACATTCAAATAAAGTGTAACATAGACATTCAAATAAAGTATAACATAGACATTCCAATAAAGTATAACATAGACATTCCAATAAAAGTTCAATCATTACATATAAATGTATATTGTCGATTTAAGGACGATAATTGAATTCCATTTCTGTTTTAACTATGAAATACTATGCCCAGAAAATGTAATCTGTGCAACGCTGTCACTATAAATCGTATCAGTACTGATGTATAAAAAGTTAACAATTATAGGTCAAAGTACGGTCTTCAACACGGAACCTTGGCTTACACCCAACAACAATCACACATAGAAAACTCACATGAATGTTACGAATATGTATTATACACAAGTCATGTAATTTCTTCATAAACTTTATAAAAGATGCACCAGTTTTACGTACGCACAAATCACCACTATGTCCAAATAAATCTAGATATTTAATTTCAGTTTTTGGTACGCTTTTTATTTATCTGTTTTTGTTTTTTGTTTTTTCATCTAAAAATCTCTTAAAAGGGGTTTTAGCCTTCGAGTTTTGGATTGTGAGAAGTTTCCATTGACCGATTTCTACAATGTTGTCTGAACGTAAAGTTAATCAACACCTCAATTGTTTAATATCAAAGTTTGAACTGAAAAACTTTTGACGTATGTGCTGGAAAAAGAACGAAAAGAGTTAAACATGGACATTCAAATGAAAGTTCAAACATAACAGGATAAGTAGATTTTGTTCACTGAGGACGATGAATGTAATCTATTTCCATCTGTAGCTACGCAATACTGTGCCCAGAAAATGTACTGTGTGCAACGCTGTCGCTAAAGATCGTATGAGTACTGCTATATCCCGTAACGTATACTTGGTCTCCTTTCTGTAAACTAAATACAACATCAAATGTCCCAGTCTTATAACCGTCACCGGAGATATAATTTCCTGATGCAACCACCTTATTGTGAAAAAGTCTAGAAAAGACATTTGACCCAGACGGTTTTTGAATCACGGCAGTAATGTGATAAAGTCCAGCCCGTGGAGCTGCAAATATCCCTGTATTTGGATCATAGCCATTTCCTACATTTGTCAAAACGTTATCAAATTTCACTTTTCCGTTGTGCGAAACTCTTTGTGAACTTGTCCGATAGGCTGAGAAGACAACAGGGTCTCGTTTCTTTACCATTTCTTCATAACCTGAATAAGCACAATATGTAATTAATTTCTTTTTTAATCAAATTTGGCAACTATTTAATTTCATTATGGATGTGTTATTTGAGTTATAAAGGAATGAATTATTTCCTTTGATGTTGCATCAAATATTTAAAAATGGTGCACAGTCATACATTTTTTTTCTATAAAGGCACATGAAATGCATGACAGTTATTGATTTTTTGTATTTGTTTTTATATTTTGATGTTGTTTTTGTTTTATTCAGTTTTATGATTTTTATGCTGTCATGCTCTATATAAGAGTTTTAAAGACCTATTCAGTTCTACCAGTGATATTTGTTTAAAATTTTGTGTGAAGGTATTCCATAATTATGGGAACAATAGCAAATTGGGGGTCACCGACTTCGTTTCTTCGCTATTGCAACCTCAGTTTCATGTTTTCCCAAATATGAACATTATTTGATAGTTATTTAAAATTTCAAATATTTCAATAATATCCAAATTACAACCATAATTATTTGGTTCATATTAAAAAATAGATTTGTAACTGTCAATTAACGATTTTAGAGTTTCAAATTCTTGATGTTTTTAATCTTAAAAAATATTAATTAGTTCATTCTGGCCAAAAATAGTATGAAAAATTGAAAAACCTTGCCAGGATAAAAAAAAATATTTATCAGTGATTTCTTCATAACAATTTCAAGACTCTTTAAAAGGAAGCCCCCCCCCCCCCCCCCCCCCCCCCCCAAAAAAAAGTATATGAGGGTAGGAATGCCTTTTACCGTCAGGCGTCAAACGGTCATTTTCGGCTACTGTTAGCGTCAGATTGGTTAAAATTTTACCGTGATTCGTCAAAATATCCTGATCGTGATTCGTCAGAGGTCTCACATTAACGGTACCCGCTTTTTTTGAGAAAAAAATTAACGTGATTCGTCAAAATCAGTCGATTTTTTTATTATCTAAGAAAAGTGTACATTTTATCGTCATGCATCAAAAATTGCCTTAAACGTCATTTGGCAAAGACTTTTTTACCGTTATTCGTCATAAAGGTACCCCTATTACGACCCTCGTATATGTCACCTTTCAAAAAAAGTAATGTGCAAATCGTGTGTTTTTTTTCTCTCATTTTCTTTCAAAAAAGAGTTGTATTTCATCAGAACACTGATTCAGACTTCTGAGTGCAAGTTTCCTGCAATTTTTGCAGATATCGCAAGTTGGACATTTGAAATCCACTTTAATAGCTTCAATAGTAACAACAATATATAACTGATTTATTATCCTGTCATACAAGATATCACATTTATGTATCAGTATTTGTCATTCTGCTGCCGTACGAAATTAGCTTTCAGAAACACCGTCCGTTGAAAAGGGGCTCTTGAAATGTAAAATTGTTCGAAATTACCTCTCAACTTTGAAGAGGAAAGTTTGTTTTCGCCTCTGCTCTCTCTTTGGCAAAATTGTTGAAATAAAAACGAAATATGACACTGACTTACTTCTAGACTATTTGACTTTATTAGATTACATTTGTGTAGGTTTTATTTTCCTCGTCACTACAGAAGTTTGCCCCAGCCAATATACAAAGTCAGGAATCTGATTACAGTAGTTGTAGTCTGTTTATGTAGTTTATACGTGTTTCTCGTTTCTCGTTTTTATATAGATTAGACCGTTGGTTTTTCCGTTTGAATGGTTTTACACTAGTAATTTTTTGGGGCCCTTTATAGCTTGCTGTTCGGTGTGAGCCAATTCTCCGTGGTGAAGGCCGTACCTTGACCTATAATGGTTTACTTTTATACATTGTAACTTGGATGGAGAGTTGTCTTATTGGCACTCATACCACATCTTCCTATATCTATCAAAATACAAATAAGCCAGAAAAGACGTCGAGTTTAGAGTTGAACAACATTCATTTGAACTGTTAGTAATAGTTTTCCGTTGAAAAAAATTAAGTATAACAGTATAAAACAGTATATATGTAAAAGACTCGATAGAATCTTATGAATCTAAAGTGTCCGTTTTTGAAATAAAAAGAAAATACAACGTATACAAATGCTGGCACTGAAAATCGATTTTTTTTTCTCAAGTTTTTATGTCATTGTAGGTTCTTGAAGGTGAGAAATTTAATGTTGGATTTTATTCAAGGAGCAATAATTTTTCTATTAAATTAATATAACAACAGTTTAGTTGGGGCCTCGGTTGCCGAGTGGTGTCAGTAGTTGAACTACTGTATCACTCACTAGCCTGTCAACACTGAGGTAGTGAGGACGAATCCCGTGGCAGATACGCTCGACTCCAATCTTAATTGACTAGGGTTGTAAGTCTTCCTACCAAAGGTCGGTGGTTCTCTCCGGCACTCCGGCGTCCTCCACCAATAAAAGACCAATCAATCAATCAAATTAGTTATTGACACACATTTCATTTTGTTTTGAATTTCCACCAAAGCATTGATTTCCCAAAAGTTTGCCTCAAGCTTCAGTGAGAGCAATCGAAATCTTTATCGTTTTTCACTTCAAACAATTTTAAATGAAACAAATAAAAAAATACAATGAATTTTTTTTGCTTTTAAAGTTTTTCTTTTCAAATTAGCAGTATAAATAAAATTGAACTTCCTTACACGATCGGACAATATTTTACGGGAATCAGTTAAACTAATCTAGCCAGGAAATAAGTAAAAAAAAGTTGGTGCCAGTTTAGATCGCAACTACTTGAACAATTTTTTATCAGCCTAACTTAGTCAATTTAAAGTTATACCCATGTATACACGTAAAAACATCACTTTGTAGTTGAACGCTTAATTTCAAGGTTATAGGTAGTTCATTTTTGTTAAATTTTCATTTGCTATAACTATCTCTTGACATAACGTATTTCGATGTACGATAAGAATCTGTGAAATATACGCAAAAGGGGACGTTTCGTTGTAGCTTCTACGAGTTGTGTATATGTAAATTATGTCACATGATTCGTAAAAGCAAACTTGAGAGATATCTTCAGATATATAAAAACATTTCTAGTAGCTTTTTTGGAAGATTGAAATTAATTTGTTTGTTAATTTTGTCGCTGCATCATTGTTTCAAAGACGTATATCTATTTTTATTAGTACATGTAATATTACTCTACTCTGTTTTTCTGGGCGGAATTTATTTTAAATGACTTCCGCGGTGAATTTATTCTTTAACAAAATTTAATCGTTTCTTGTTCTAGATGTTTTTCATTGTAATATTTAATACACAAAAAACATTTAAAAGTTACAAATTCTAACAAAAAATTCCTATAACAGATTAAATGTAAGTTTTATTTGAAATTTGGTTAAAATTTGTTAAAGTTATGAAGTATATTAATGATCAATTTAATTTTGTGTTTTTCGGATCAAATATTGACAGTGAAAAGGAAATACACTAGAGACTCTAAATAGCCTGTGTCGCTAACCTGCATATCAACAATGGCAACTTTTATGTAAAAGTCATCATAAAAGGGGAAGAACTCTATTAAGAGTTAAAAGACAATTTAATTCATGTTGTCGTAGTTGTAGATCTTGTCCTGCTGGTCGTTTTTCCTTTTTAAGTTTCTATATATCTATTATAGTTTTCAAGATAATAGGCAATTAATGCAAAACAAAATGTTAAAATTATCATTCAAGGGCAATAACTCCATTAATGACTCAATTAGAGATTTCGGCCATTTGAAGATCAGGTCTTGCTGATCATGTTTGTTATTCAAAGTTTCTAACTATCTATTATAATTAAAAGATAAAAGGCAAAATGCAAAAAACTGGGAAAAATGGTCAATAAAGTGCGAAAGCGATTTCGGTCATGCTAACATATTTGTAGATCTTGTCTTGTTGATCATTTTTGCTTTTAATTTTCTTTCTATTTATTATACTTTCACGATAATAGGCAAAACATCAGACAATTTGGAAAAATCGTCATCAACGATCAATAGTTTCAATAAGATGTCAACTGACAATCTCGATCATATTTGACTTGTCTTGTTTATCATTTTGGCCAAAAAAATTCTGTCTATCTATTTTAATGTTCGAGATGATAGGCAAAAACGAAAAAGATCGGTAAAATTTGTTGCTTAAGAACGATAATAAAAAGTGGTCTGACAGTTTTTGCCCCGTCAGATTTTCTCCGTCTATAGCAGTTTTGAAGATAATAGACAACAATTGCATTTTACTCTTATGTGCTATTTCAGCCATATTTGTCGGCAAGCAGGGTCATCGGACACATTTTTTAGATAGATTCTCAATTGATGATCGTGGTCAAGTTTGGTGAAATAAGGCCCTGTAGTTTCAGAGAAGATGATATTTGTAAAAGCTAATGGACGACGGACGACAGTAGACGACGACTGACGACGGTTGACAATGGACGAATGACGACGAACGCCAAGTGATGGCAACGTTCCCATATGCCCTTCGTACTAAGTGAGCAAAAAATGAAAAGCGATCAAATTAATTGCCCGATGCAATCCTTCAAAATTTCATATAATAGTAGTTGAAATTAATCATAAGTAGGATGACGATTAGTAAGTAACAAACATTTATTTTGGCAATTATTGTCTTTTATTTTGGACTATTTTAAAAAAGCTTTGTTTGGAAGTAGCATGGTCACATGGCGCAATGATTAATTTCAAAATTAAGATTATATACATACATACATATGTGTTTTTTTGTTTTTAAATACAAAGAAATACAGAACTAACACGAATATGTTGATCATTCTATACTATTTTCTACACTGGATAAATAAAATACGAGAAGGACAAAACCAATAATACTAATTCTTGATAAAGAAATCCTACCTTTTTGTTGATTTACAATTAACTCCTGTAACGTCTTGCTAGAGGTAACTTTAAAGTTTTCCACAATTTGATCATACGAGGAATTTGAATCTTTTCTGTTCTCGGTCAAGAGTGAACTGCATTAATTCTGTAACACTTTCCCTTTTCTTTTCAGCTTCAGTGAACACTTCGATTTTCGAAGACATAGATTCCAGCAAGGCATTCATCTTGTCTCCATAAATATCAGTTTCGTTGTCGGCCTGGGTTTTGAAATCTTCTACAGTTTCCTGGTACGATTTATTAAATCTCATTTGATCTTGTATCTGAGCATCTTTTACTGACTGAACAAATGTCTCTGTTTGTTTCTTAATATTGCTTATTTCATCCAATTTAGCAGTATTTAACTTTTCCCTAGCGTCCATCTTCTCCTCCAATATTTGCATCTTATGTTCCAGTCGCACAAGTTTCGCAAGTACTTTTTCTTCAAAGTGAAACTTAGAACAGGAAATTGAGGAATCGAATTCGGACCCAATCGAACTTGATGAAGTTCCAACACACGATAAGCTAAGCAAAATGATAAGGATTCGAGCGATGTCCATATTTCCGACTCTTCTTTCCTTTTTCATAATAAACATGAAAATGTCTGTAAAATTCTCGTTTATATAGCTGACAGAGTCGAGGTATGTTATCTGAAGCAATTTCTGACGCCATCGATTTCACTTCCTTTTTTTTTTAATTTAACTTTAACTTCAGTTGTTTTTGATGAATTTACCTCCTTGAACTCTGTTAATCAAATCTTAAATCATTTAAACCTACTTCGAAAACTGTTTAGAAGTAACAAAAGACTTGGAATTATTACTCCGTGGTGCTTAAGACAAATTGCTCTTTATCATTTAATCTCTAGGATTTTGATCGAGAGGTTATCTACATACAAAGAAAACAGAAACATTTAGTACACTTGTAAATTGTTTCATTATAGTAACCACAAATTAAAGTAAAAAAGAAAAAAATCTTAAAGAAGAAGCAAATGAATAACCATTATAGAAAAAAAATGTCTGAAGTCGTCGTCTATGTAAATATGCAACATTACCGACTTTCAGCAAAATATTTAAATCGAAGTACAGACGTACCGTTAACGCATATGACCCAAAGTCGCCGTTACAGAATGTAATGCACTCTGGCTTATTTTCTCAAAAGTGTACACAAGGACGTCGTGGTTGGTTAAAAAACGTCATAAACAATGTAAATTCAACCAATGACGTGACGTTATTTTTATTATGGGATGCGAACAATCCAATTACCCATAGTCCTTTGGATTATAAAACGACCAAGTGATTTAATGTTAGAGTTGTACATGTCAGGATCACCGTTGAACAGTCATATGGATGGAGCTGTTATAGGCTGTGACTGTTGTTCAAACCTTTTAATATTCTAATGAATAAAATATATTGCTAAATCAAAAACCATAGAACTGCTAGAAGTAATTTACTTCATTTATTTTGTTTTCACATATTTAAAATATGTATAGGTATATTCAGGACAATACCATATTAACTAACTATAAGGATTATGTTGGCACAGAGGGTCGACAAATCATGTAAAAGACAAGCAAGTATGGTCAGAAATTATGCATTGCGATCGTACTCCTACGACCCTATAATATCATTATGGCTGATGCCAAATGACAAATTTCAATAATTTAAGACGAAGGTGTCGTTCACCCAATGGACTTTATTTTATTGTAAGTCTGACTTGTCATGATAAATGTAAAATTTTCAATTACATTTAAAGGTATTTTGGTGCGCAAAAGACATGACTCTAGAAAGCAGTAGGGGCGACAATGCCAGTTAATGACTAACGTTATTGTACAAATTCAAGTTACAAATAATAAAATCTTACATTCATTAATACGTAACTAAGGCAAAAGACACGATAAGAAATCACCATGAAACTACATGTACATAAAAATAAGACGATGTGGTATGATTGCCAATGAGACAACTCTCCACCAGATACCAAATGACGCAAAAGAACGTAGTGTATTTTGTAAACCTTTTTAATTTCCTTGTTGTGTGTCAATTTTTGAGGATGTTCTGTGAAACACTTTACCACAGCACTAAAGCTACCACGCAGGTCATACATATGACCCTTTAACACATTTTCGTAACAACCCCCTCCCTTCGAAAAAAATACAATAAACAAACACATAAAAAATGCATTTTACGTCGCAGTGTACCTAGTTTTATAATTATTAAGCTTTATACCTTTTATGATGCATTTGTTTGATGTATTTTGCATTATACAGAACTCTGGGCAAGTAATGTACAATTGTAAATGACAACCACTATTTAAAAATTTTATGCTTCTAATTGTAAATTTATTGTGGTGTAAAAGCGTTGACCGAAGTACATTTTCTAAAACAACCCTATAAAATTACTAAAAGAAGCATTCAATACTTAAAATTACTTTTTTTTGCTAGGATCATGAAAACACGATTTCTATCGAGTTTCTCTTTTAGTTACCTGTGCACTTTATTGTGGAAGCTCGTGTCATCATGAATGTTACATTTCATTTTTAAATGATGTTAATTTCAGAATGACGCGAGATTGCTGTTAGCCAATCAAAATAACGTATTATAATGAAACATACATGTAATGTAATTATAACGTGATCAATATCAAACATGTTACATTTGGTACGTCATTTGGTACGTTTTGATCGAAGTGGTTTTCATTTCTTTTACAGTAAGTAACCTTTAATAATGGTCAAATAAAATAAAGAATAGAGAATTGGTTGCTAAAATATAAAGAATTGAGAATATTGGGCAGAAATATAAAGAATAGAGAAAAGTGACCAAACAAATTAAAGAATACAGATATGAAGGATTCCTCATCCAGACCCTCATATAAGGAATCCCTTTACTTAAACATTACAGACGAAGACTTGCTATTTTAAAAACGGAACTATAAACAACTGTCATACTAGTGGGACGTTACGCTAGCTATAAAACTAGGTTTACCCCACCATTTTCTTCGGTAATATGCCCGTTATTTTTTTCATTCGTTTCGTTGGTTGATATAGTCTAACGATTAATTTTGTCAGTTTTATGGACTTCCCCCTTTTTTGAATTTAACTTGGAGTTCGGTATTTTTGTTAATGCTATTTTCATGAAAGATGTTTCGCCGTTTTATTTCAAATATATGGAATCTGCACTAGTCAAAAAATTTATTGTAGCAAATACCGATACAAAACAAAACATTTCATTGCAGCTAGCTGATTATTTCTATTTGTCGATATCAGTTTAGACATAATAACAATCTTAAGGCTATCTAAACCTAGTACCCTTCAAACCTTTATGTCTATTGTAAGTTTCGATGGTATCATTGCCCGAATAGATTTGATCATTGTTCAGCTGTGCGACTACTTGCAAAAACTAGTTATAACCAGCGTTCACTTATGCACCTTCTATACAGTTATTTTATGCACTCGTGATACTACCATACAAATGCATGAAAACCAGGTGTAAGGGTTATATCGAAACAAACAAACAAACCCAATAAAAAACTAAACCATTAAATCTTAAAATGTAGTGAAATGTGATTAATTTTTATCAATTTGTTTATTTGTTTCAATAAAAAAAAAATCCATTTCGTGTTAAAAATATACTCACACAAAGTTGAATCTAATATTATTTTATTTTTATTAAGGGTTAAAAAAAATCATAAAAAGTTTTCTTTTAAGATAAAAATAAATCAGAATTAAAATTAGAAAGAAAAGAAAGGGTTTGAATTTGATGTGCTTCAAGTGACATGGTCATATAAAGTTATTTCAATTGGAGATTAATATCAATTAAAAATTGGAAAAAAAATAAAAATGTTTCTTTTATTTTGCCTGTTTTCAGTGAAATTCTATACATTTAATTTGAGGATTGTGCACGATCTCAATGACTTTAATTTGTTTTTTAAAAATTGCTTCTTAAACTATTAAAATTTTAAAATGTTCACCTTCCAAACTTTTTCCTCCCTAAGCTCATTGCTGATGACCTTTGTTTTGTTCCGCTTGACCTCAACAGGAAGTGGTGTAAGTAACTGTTTTTCCAGGATTGGATTAAATAGCGATGAGGTATGGTGGCCGGATGCGGCCATTTCGCGATTTCGCGTTTTCTCCTTTCACTTTCACGCGAAATCGGGAAATCGAGAAATCGGGAAATCGAGAAATCGGGAAATCGAGAAATCGAGAAATCGAGTATACCATAATAAGGTGTATTGTTTTCTGTATGTCCCATTAGGGTTGTTGTTGCTATGCATATGACCCAATTTTTGTAGAGCGCATCCAATGAGGTTTAAATCAGAATGCTGAATTAGGGAACACCACGCTGGAATGTAGGATATAGAGCGTGAGGATGTGGGATATTAGGGTAAAAAAAGGTGAATCTGAGAAAAAGAAGAAAAAATGGGAAGTGGTGAAAAAGGTCAAATTTGGAATTTATCCATTTTGAAAAACGTATATCTTAATCAAAATATTTATTATTTAGATAAGAAAACATTAAGCAATAACAAACATTTTAATTTTAGTCTTAGATATATAATGTTTCTATTAGTTGTTATTTGATTTAATCTGTACTTTGTGTCTTTCTTTTTTGAGGAGTGAATAAATTTCCTATCATGTCCGGTTCATGTTTTTGTTAGATGTTTTTATCGATCTAATGAGTTAAGTCCATTTCAAATGATTGTTATAGTTTGCTCTTATGTTGTACTGTAACATCACTGTCCCAAGTTAGGGGAATGGTTGGCGCCTTCAGACCTGTTGAACCTGGCCACATTCTTTATGTGCCTGTCCCAATTAAGAAGCCTGTATTTGTTGTTGTTGAATTATGTCTGTCATATTTGTTTTTCGTAAATTGTTTTGTTATAAATTAGGCCGTTAGTTTCCTCAGTTGAATTGTTTCATGTCGGGGCCTTTTATAGCCGACTATACGGTATGGTTCTTCTCATTGTCGAAGGCCGTAAGGTTGCCTTTAATTGCTTGCATCCACTTATTTGAACTTTCAATTGGTAGATAGTTGTCTCATTAGCAATCATAACATTTCTCCTAAATTTAATAAACATTGTATACGGGCCTCGGTAAATATTACAACATAAATGACTGACTAAATACAAAATATAATCTTATGTTCAAACTTCATTATTATACAAATATACCCGTTATAAAACATATCCAATACTAATATACGTTAAATTCAGAAAGGCAGTAGAAAAAAATGTATGTTTGGAAAAATTTAATGACAAGGTGTATATATATATTAGTAACGGAAATAGATTATAGGTTAATATGAGGTAATTGACCGCGACAGTATGATCATGTGTTGTGTTGTGTAGAATATTCTATACAATTTAATTTAAGTTTGACGGATTGCTTCCCTACTGTACATTAGTAAATACTTAGTCAGCCGTAAGCAGTACTTCTTTAGCTAAGTCGGTATACGCGCTGACTTGTAACATAGAGGTCCCGGTTTCCAGTCCCGGTGGAGACAATGTAGAATCATGCTCTCGGTTAAATAAATATTAAGAGTTCATGATCATCGTGGTCAAGTGATTTTCAATTGTATTTAACTGCTAGCGACCATTTAATACTGAGCTGTTGTGATCATTATTTATTTCAAATTCTGTATGAGATAGATAGCTAAATAAAAACTTTATACTAAAGATAGAAAAAAACATTTTTTTTTAATTGACAAAAACAAATCCGAGTTCGTTTTCTTAAGTAAACGATGAGATATAAAAATAACTGCAATACTTGGTTTTCTTCAAGTAACTTCTTCTGTACAACCGCCTTTATACTAATCCGGATTGCTGGGATTGTTGTATTGATCCCCGACCTGGCCTAACAAAAAAATTAAAAATTAACTTAATGTTTGCTGCTTCTCCGCTCAGCACGCGGATTTAAGTAGTTAGAATTAAGACTAATCGGCTCGAGTCAGAAAAAAACTGCTCAGAAAGAACGAATTATTTTTTGGGGTCTATTCCATTGTGAACTAGCAATTTATAATTCGACCCAGTGTGTCAGTCTAGTACGAAACAGGGTTCATATCACATCAACTTGTTCTCGTCCTTTTACGTGTAATATTTGCCACTGACCGTTAAACACTAGGCTAATATAGATTGTTCCTGGTCTGAGTACAATGAACAAGGTAAGAAAATTAATTCTACTCTGCAAAGCACACGATATAAAAGATTAAAAGCAACGACTGGAAGGTTTGGGGTTCGAATTTTTGCTTATGGAGAGTAATACGAATTTTTCCAAAATGTTAACTTTTGACCTAATACAGTATAATCCAATATCCGGACATTGGTAAATACAAAGCAGGTTAATTCACATTTCATCAATATGTTATCGGTATGAATCAATTTATCAATTTCATGACTGGTATATCAATTAGACTGTTTTATCTGTTTGGCAACAAGTGTGTCTCAGGTACCCGTATGTTGCAAGGGAGAGAACCAATCTATTATATCAATCACATACAAGTTGTACAAAAAATTCCAAAAAGGCGCCGCCAACAAAACATCTATAAATCAGTCACGGACTGTACAAAATGTTGTACCGCTCATCGTGAGAACGAATGGACAAGAAAAAATCTACCAATCAGTCACGGATTGGTATAAAATTGTTCATTACGACGGCCAATGAAAAATTCTAATTATTTTGATGTTTAATAAGAAAACCGAACTGTCAATTGTATTTTTATACTCGGTGTTACATTGTATTGTATTACAACAACTGCCTCTGCTTTTCTCTAGCTTGTATTCAAAAAGATTTTCGTTGATAAAGTTTTTTTTTAAACATTTAAAACTAAAAATGAATATTCTTTTTTTTTTTTTTTTTTTTTTGTACTGATGCATCAAAATGATAATGTTTGTGTTTATTGGATATATCATAGGTACTTGGGGAAGGGACAATTTTTTTTTTAGACCTCCTTCTTTTTTCCAAAATCTATAATTTATTTGTTTTCAATTGATTTCAATAATTTTCGCGTTTTCTGTATTATATGAACATAAATATAATTAAAATAACTTGTATTTGCTATTTAACTATCAATTTCAAGTTATATTATATATCAGTGACCGCTGTGAATAGTAAACTTGAAATTGATAGTAAATAGCAAATACAAGTTATTTTAATTATATTTATGTTCATATAATACAGAAAAACGCGAAAAATTGAAATTAATAGAAAACACAAAAATAACGGAATTTGGAAAAAAGGGGGAGAGCTAAAAAAAAATTGTCCTGTCCCCAAGTACCTATGGAATATAGAAATTTTTAAATCTCGTTAAACTGAAGTTAGTATGAAAATCTTTACAATGTAATGAGTTTGACCAAGGTTGAGAGATGGAAGACCGTTTTGAAAAAAGGTAATGACTAGGTCCATTCAAAATCACTCCTCTTTTCATTGGCATATGATCTCAAACAGTATCAAACAAAGCTATCCTACGGATTAAAATTCAAATAACACATTAACATTATTGTTGAAGACACGCCTGGTGGTCGTCTATATTTGATATTTAAATTTGTATTGTAATATCACGAGTGAAACATGTACATTTCATAGTACTAAATGCAACTTAAATTCTCTTTAATTCAAAACAGAAAATTGTTAATATATATTTAAATGTAAAATATGAATGTACGGAAATCATATTAATATAAACAATGATTTTAAATTTTAATCGAAATGTGTGTATTTAACCATAAATTCATCGTGTACACGAGTGATATCACGTGGGACAGACCTATATAATATTAGACTTAGCGCGGGTATGGCTGTATTCTAAAGTCACTGTCCAGAGAAGACGGACCTTCTGAAGTGGGACCGATTCAAAGTCAGATGTTCGTTGTCAACACTTTCTTCTTACTGTTGCTTTTGGGGATTCAGATACAGCGGAAGGGTGAGTATATTTTGACAAACTAATTATATTATAATAATTTATTAAGTTAAATGAATTTTTTTTTTTTTTTTTTCATTGTTTGACGTTTTTTTTTTTTTTTTTAATTTTAATTTTTCTATTGTGCTAAGTGTTTTGGATTGTTAGTCGAATTTTATAAACATTTAGTTAACATCACAACTTCTGCAACTTCTAGAAAAAATGTGAATTGCAGGATCATCTGATCGAAATTTTCTATTCTTGCATTATTTTGGGGTATCTTTTGTCCTTATTGTAAGCACGTGGTCAGATGTTAGCTTTAATTGAAGTTTTGTTTTCAATCGTTTTTATTTCATTTATTTGTTTAAATGCAAATGTGATTTTAAAATTGTATAAAATCTGATATAGATTAAGTGAAGTGTCGTATTGTAACAGAAATTGGGATAAACGCATATTATGAAACTCTCGCACTTTAAAAGTTTGGCATTAAAAATAACCGAAGAAAATGAAAAAAAAATATTTGAAGCTAAACGAATTTTTAAATCAAGAATGTATTTCATTGTGTCCTATTCCATAAGCGTGACAGAAAGAAATGAACTGAGCGTGCACTCACTCTTAAAAAAGATTCTAATAACCATACCCTTTGAATGCATAACGTGAGGGTACCCAAATTGCACCTAATATTTAATATCCAGAAAAAAGTTTCCATTCTGTATTTTGTAGATGGATCCTTAATTTATTTATAGTTCCACAGATTTAATTACGAATCCATAATGAATCATAGAAAAAATGGATTTGAACCGACCTTTAAACGACCCAAGATTCTGTAATGGGTAGTTCTGTACCTAAATTGCATCCATGCTTAAATTCACATCCGTAAATATCGAATAACTGATTTTTTTTTTTATTTCTCTACATTTCTAAAACAATTTGATAATAGTCCATGCTTGCTATTCATTTTGTAAGAAATAGAAGCCTCGGACAAAATGTATTTCATTGTTTCTTTTTCCATAAAGGTAATAAAAAGAAATGAACTGAACGAGCATTCACTCTTTCAAAGAAATGAACTGAACGAGCATTCACTCTTAAAAAAAAACCTTCAACGTATAGACAGATAAGGAGATGTTGGTATGATTGCAAATAAAACATCTCTCCACCAGATTTCAAATGAAGTCATTCCGGATGTAAGCAATTAAAGGTCACTGTACGGCATTAAATAACGAAAAAAACTCATACCGTATAGTCGGCTTTAAAAAGGCTCCGACATGAAAAATTTGAAACAATTAAAACCCTCCAATAACCATTTTTTTATTTTAAATGTAGGTATACATGCCCGACCATCGTCGGACATTCGAAGAAGTTGTCCTTCTACAGGCATTCCACAAGGTTCTCAGAGGGGAGTTAATGTCAGACACGACAAAAAGCCAGTATTTAAGATAGATGTTGGTGGAATACACAAATATGGATACCAATCAGGACAACAATATGAAAGTAAGTTGGGTTTTTTTTACTGTTGAACCTTTAATTATGCAATTTTTGCCTACTCAAATAAGGCCGTTTCAGTATTGTTTATTTGTTTGGTATTAAGTCAAATTTTCAATACCTACCGGCCAGCAAAGAAGAATATTACACATAAATCACATCCTTATTAAACTACATGTAATCATGCATGCATTTTGATGCCCATTTTTTACGCCCAAATAAATCTTGTTAATAAATGTAATCAAGTTGAAGCAAACTACAAATCAGAATATCTGTTTTTTTTTCTTATCTAAAAATGATGTTGGATCTCAAAATGACTAAAGTTGTTTTTCCCCCTCACATTCCCATAGAGCTACCAATAATCGGACCGTAACACAGAAAAAAGACATTGTTTCAACGTGAATTAGCTATCAATTTTAGTATGTTACAATGAAGTCATCACTTTGATAATCACATGCACAAATATACATATAACTTATAGTTATTTACCATGCAAGTCGATATATGCCATTTAATCTGCACGGCTCGGGTGATCCTACATGACCCCGAACTCGCAGCCTTTGCCGCATGTGCTAGTACATATAATTTTATCTGTAATGTACTTTTCTCTTGATTGTTGTTTGTTAAACGACCAGTGGCAAATAGTTGATGGATATTTAGGACAGGAACATGTGTAAACAATTTATCAATTAACTTTTTAGAGACATATTTGGCATTTCAACATATATATTCGTATCGAGATATTTTGGTAAAATGTCATTATGTTTACATGTAATGAGGGTCTGGATGTGGTTAACAAAAAATAGAATAAAGGGCCAACATTAAAGAATAGAAAATTATGGGCCACACAGGTAACGGGTTAAAATATTAATAAAACGGATAATAAATGGAAAAAAAAAAGAATAGATTAACTGGCCTAAAAATTAAAGAATACAGAAATAAAGACTCCCACCCGATCCAGACCGTCTTTTATTGTTGTGACATTACAATATATCAATTATTCTGAAAGCTTAGCTTTTGGAGATTTTATTTATCATTAACCATAATTATTCATTTGTTTGTTTAGTCAATGTTTTGGCGCAAGACCCCAATAAACAGTTTGGAGATGTTCTGCTCTGGTTGCAAACAGAATCGTATAGATGCAAAGTTGGAGAACTCGGTGCAACCAAGGGGTTATATCTACAGCCAGAAAACTGTCCACACATGGTTTTCAAGGATACGAAACCGACGGAATATAAATTTACATTCAAGTGGACGGCACCTGCTTGTGGCTGCATACTTATCAGGTATTATACTTTATATAAATTATATAGATGATTATTATTTAAATAATCAATATCAATATTTATCAAATGGAATTACGTCTATTATTCTTAGGATTTAGGAAAAAAATGAAATATGCTAATTCTGATTTACAATACAGGAAATCCCTACATTAAAATTGTATTTTGGTTTTAGTTTTATTTCGTTTTTTACTTTCGTTTTATTAATTGATATAGCTATGATTGTTATTTTCATCAAGAATCGCATTTTTAAACGGACATGTTCTACTTGAAGATTTCAATCCGTTCTAATATGATATTTAAATACTAACGTATATCGGTTGTATATTTTCAGAGCTCGTGTGGAATCTGCTGACAAAAGCGTTTATTTTATGGAAGATGAAGATGTCGTTAATGGTTACCTGACCAAAAGAATCTGCCCCCAAGAAGGTTCGGTGACATTAAAACAGGTAGGCAGTTCATTGATTGGCCATATCGTGGCGGCCATATTTTATTGGTGGAGGAAGTCGGATTGTCCAGCGCCGAGAACCACCCAACTTCGGCAGGAAAACTGACAATTAAGATCGGAGTCAAACATACCTGCCAAGAATGGGATCCGATCTTACAAAAAATTGTTAACTAATTCTATGCCGTTTGGTCTCTGATGGAGAGTATTTCATTTGCAATTAAACCACATCTTTTTATTTTTATATTTACAAACTCAGTGTTGACAAACTAGTGGTTGCTATAGATGAATAACTTAGACCTCGCGGCCTTCAAAGCTCCGCATAACTTAGAAGAAGACTTTTAGTATATATGATTGTGGAGTAGTCAAGCTAAATAATGTTGATTTTATGTCTATTGGCAAATATCACAGACGTAATCATCGAGTCTTCGGTTATGTTCAGTGGGTTTTAATCTTTCAATTATCAGTTCAGTTCTGAAGGGTTAAAAGGTATAATAACAAACATACCGAACTACAAGGAAAATTCAAAGCGGAAAGTTTCGTATCAAATGGCAAAATCAAACGCTCAAATACATCAAACGAATGGAAAACAACCGTCACATTCCTAAAAGGGTTCTTGTATTATAAAGGCATGTATGGTAATGATCCAAAGTAGACTGGTCTCCAGTAGCAATACGCGGTATTGTAAGGTGAAGAAAGAGGGACAGTGTGTTTGACTAAACGTTGATAGCTAAATATGTTATTAAGAACAAAGTTATCAAGATGCTTATTTGAACGTAATACTTTTTGTATATAAAAAGTACATAGGTCTGTGTGTATCAAAAGCATTCAATCGTTGATCTCATATTTTAAATATTTCTAAAATAAATCTAGCAATTTCGATCAAAACCAAAAAGATAAGTAAAAAAACCATTGTTGGCCTCTCATATTTACTTGGACGGACAAATGTAAGAATAAATCTTGTATGGCTGTAGTGTAAAATACATGTAGTTTAACTATTATATATCTTTTCTTAAAGATGTCAAAACGAGAGAAATACAAGCTTCTCTGCGAAGTTACAAAAGGTGCTACAGCTGATGACATTGCCAGACGGACGTATGTCCAAACGAGAAGAAAGGTGGACTTTACCAAGATGCCAATGATTGAACAAGAAGCTTGGATACTGGCCTTCGACCAAAGAATCTTTGAAGTACAGCAGTGTTGTAAAATGGTGAGGTTATATGTAAATTTGATTTGCACAATAATTAGTGTTGTAAAATAGTGAGATTATATTTCAATTCGATTTGCACAATAGTTTACATATATATCTTCTATCAAAATCAAAATGCAAATGCTAAATTGTTTTTATAAGATGGGTCTAGAAAGAACAACAAAGAGTGTGGATTGAGTTTTCAGAATAGAGAAAAATAGGGGGAAACAAAGAATGTAAAAAAATTGAAAAGAAAAGAGAAGAGAATAAAGGGCTACTTTAATATATAGAATAGACAATAATGATTGATAAAAAGACCAAAACAGTCTTAACTTAAAGAATACAGAAATTAAAACCCCTTCATCCAGACGCTCAAAACACCAAGAATAATACAGCATTCCGACAGTTAAACATCGTAAAAATATGCAAATGTATACTAAACCTTTCCAAAATTAAATTATATAGAAATGAAAACAATTACAATGGATATACCATTTTCATACACTGTAATTTTTTTTTATCGTAGATTCCCTCTGAGCAAGAGGACTGTTTATCTGATGTCAGACGCCACAGGATAGACAAATTTTGCGCTTATGGGGAGTCCATTGTACCTTTTACTGATAAAAGAAGAGATTTCATGATCAGGAGGCAGGATGAATGCTGCTGGAGGCTAGGTAGGTATAGATACCAATCAAACATCGATGAAATATTTATTATCGATGAAACTATATCTAACATTGATGAAATCATATTTAATATCGATGAAATTATATCTGACATCGATGAAATCATATCTAACATCGATGAAATCATCTTACATCGATGAAATTATGGCTAACATAGATGAATTAATCGAGTTGAAGCCTACTTCACTTGTGTGTGCTATATTATCCCAGATAATCTTCCGGCTATGCGATTGATAACTTTAAGGAATTGTGAGCGAGTTTTTTTCTGTTTACTTAAAGTCCAGTGGCAAATATTCATGCATATCTAGAGGCCATGGGGCGGATCCAGGATTTTAGGTTAGGGGGGGCGCAAACTTAAAATTTTTTTTGAGGTAAAATTATCGAAATATTTTTTATTAAGCTGAGGCCATGCTTTGCAATTTTTAGGGGGCGCACGCCCGCCACGCCCCCGAGTGAATCCGCCCTTGAGAGCAAGAATATGTTGATGATTTATCAAACACATAAATGGACCGAGATTTATAAATGTACATGTAGTTTTCAATACAAACTCAAAGGACAAGGATAAGAAAGATGACTTTCTGGCCCATTATTAACTAAAATAAATCATGTGTAAGTGAAAAATATATTATCAGGTTTTCGATAGCAAATTTCAAGAGATCGCACAATACATGAAATTCCTAGATCTATCTATAGATTTTACTTTTAGTTAGAAATGTGAGATCACATCGATACTTCCGTTACCAAATATGATATTTCAGATACTTCCGATATGGTAAACCAGTTGATTAAAGGAAAGTGTAAGTGTTGAAAACGGAAATCACTTGTATACGTTGTCAGAAGTGTAAGAAATTGCCGAAGTTTAGTGAAGGTTATTGTTGGAAAATCTGTAATCCAGCCATGAAATAGTACAAATGAACGAAACTATGATTGGATTTATAAGTGTTATAGCCAATTAAAACTCATATGTGCTTAAACCATTTTTTTTTTTTTTTTGCGGTCCAGAAGTTTGTTTTCAACTATCAAAGGATCGAAAATGTCACTCGTTGAAAACGCGTACAGATGAGCGAACTTTAAGTTAATGAATATTCATTATAATTCGAATGAAGCTATACACCAAATTTGACATTTGTAAATGTCATCCCGTAATAGTTTTACCTAAAATATACCAGAACGACATTTTTGCTCATTTTTGGTCGTCATCGTCAATAGTGTGATAAAAGGGCTGATGTTCCTTTTGTTTTGTTTTGCTCCAGCAATGTATTAAGGATTTATATTTATTTATTTATCACTTACATGCTTTGAAATCCATAAACAGTTAACTTGTAACAAATTAAAAATTAAAAATCTTCATTACTAGAGCAAAACAAATCGAAAAAAGCTAACACCGACCTGTTAATAAATATGAGATGTTTTTGTGAGATATCTTCCCTTCAATTATCAGTGAAATTTCAGGCGAAGGGAGGTACCAATGTTTTTCAAGCGGCCCTATGATGGACGGTACAGGTCGCCATGTTGATGCCATGGATAACATGGACGAATCGGACCCTATTAATGATTTGGAGGATTTCCGAACAGAAATTGGTTACAAGGTAGATGGTATACACATTTATTGTAGTAACTATTTGTATCATTGTGAATATAATTGTTGAATAAGCTAAAAATTGTATGTTTTGTTACAAAATGACTTTTTTTTTTAAGAAAAAAAATATCAAACGACATATTTTAATAAAATTTTATTTTATTTCAGCTTGTACAATCAAAAGCTAATATGGACGGTGACCTTCAAGACAACCAAATTGTCTTGACAACGAACGAACCAAAGAATGAGGACAACATTCAGTCAATTGACAAGAAGGATAATAAAGAAATTCACCATGATGAAAGTTTTAAGAAAAATATAACAGATGATTACGACATTGACGATGAAAGTGACGAAAAAGAAAACGTCGACGAAAGCGAAAACTTATCCAAGGAAGAAAAACAAACGAACAACAAGCATAAAGCTGATTTAGATGAAACAACTGTTAAACTTGTTACAAGTCCGTCACGACAAAAGAAAGACTTCACTACTTCGGCATCAACTTTTACAACGGAAACATCCGAAGGTATGTATAACATCAAACATGAGGATATTAATTTTCATGCCTCGCCTACGATAGTTGGGGGTTGTGTTTTCCGGTCTGTGCATCTATCCGTTAGTCTTATCCTAGATCAAAGTTTAATTTTAACGTATGTTTACGTTTTGGTTTTGGTTTGTGGTCGGGTCAACTTGAAATTTAGTACACATATTCAGTATAAAGTGAATGTTAAATGGTTATGCTAAATTGGGGGTCTGATACAGATTTGACAATCCATTGAACACAATTATGATGTGATAGTTTTAAGTTTTGGTTTATGGTAGTTTGTGGACATACAAACTTGAAACTTAGCGTATATTATGTTTATTTAATATTCAGATAACTGTTTAATGTATATGTCAAAACTATGGTTTTGAACACGATTTTATAGTCGGATATCTGATTTGCACCTTTAGACCCCCCTAAACGATTTGCAGATTAACATCGTTTACTATTTGTAAGAATTTAGGGTGTGCGAGTATATATAAATTTAAAAATAAAATAATATTGAATAAATCGTGAACATCTCTAGAAATTTAAAGATAATATATTTTAAAAGAGAGACGAAAGATACATTCAAACTCATAAGTCGAAAACAATCTGACAATGACATGGCAGGAAATAAAACCAAAATGAACAAAAGACAAACAATGTTGTTAGTAAACAAAACACAACATAGTAAAACAAAGACTGAGCAACACGAACCTTACCAAAAACTGGGGATGATCTCAGGTGCTCCGGAAGAGTAAGCAGATCCTGCTCCGCTAGTGGCACCCTTCGAGTTGCTCATGTAATGTGCAAACCCGGAGATAAGTCTGACTCGATAATTCTTAAACTCACTAAGATGCATATACAACACATAATGGTGTTTGCATTACAATTATGAAATATATTTTTTTAGTGTTGAAGAGAAAATTCCAAAGAACTAAGACAAAACTTGAGTGTTGTGATCTGGGAAAGAAGTATGGTATTAGATACGTCAATGGCGATGCTTGGAACAGGTGTGAGAACGAGGCTCACGTTACAGCAAAACCATACAAAGCGGGAAAGAGACGATGTAAAAACTTCTTTATGCGCTGCTGCATTGAACATTCAAAAAGGTAAACACTCATCAACGATACCAGGTTGTTAACTTGGTATGCCAGTACATATTTTTGATTTATCAAATGATGTAACATTCACAGGATATAAAATGCACAAAGAAATTTTTATTCTGACTGCCATCGTTACCACTAATGCTTAAATATTCTTAACAAAAGATGTAATGTTCTTAAAAGAAATACTATATTATTCGTTTTCAAGACAGGTACAAGTTTCCAATAATAGGTTTGTTTAATATCATTCGAATGGACAAAAAGGTCAATAGATTGTTTTTGGTGATGATTATGTTGCCGTAATTTTCAAAAAAAAAATAAGCTTTTTATTCTGTACTTTTCAGAATTTTTAATAAAATTCGTTCTTCTACCAGACCAGTTGTTCCACGCATACTTAAACAGCTGGAAAATATAAGATATTTTCTTAAAGTGATTAGTCCACCGAAAGGAAATTCAAAATATTCTTATGGACATAAAGCTAACAAAGTCGCTAAACTCATTGAAAATCTTGTTAAGAAACTGGAAAACTCAGATACGAAATTAGCAAAAAAATTTCATATACCTACGAAAGGCATAGTTAATAATAAATAGATAAAGGAAAACGAACTACCAACTACGAATATCAAAAATGTGATATCGATTATAGATTTTCCTTCGAAAATAAACAACATGGCGTCGGAGCATCACGAGCATGGCATGTCACGTGACTAAATGGTAATATGATCATTGCTTTTTCCATCAACATAGTTCTGTGCATGCTCTATTCATTTCGCTTATAATATACTTTCTGGAAATCACGCATAACCGACGGATGATGGCGTTTCTCTCGTATCCAAAAATAGTCAAACATCCTAAGGAGGAGGTTGACTGTAGAATTAATAAATATTGAATCATTATTTTCAATTTTAAATAATTACGCCATGTGTTTTCTTCTATACTCTCAGTCTAAACTAACGAGTCCGAAATATCCTGCATTTTTTAAAATCATACGGAATGCTAAATCCTAAGCGGCACAGGGCTTCTGACATAGGGATCGCTGCTTTTATTACATATCCGTTTT
This sequence comes from Mytilus californianus, assembly GCF_021869535.1. NCBI lineage: Eukaryota > Metazoa > Mollusca > Bivalvia > Mytilida > Mytilidae > Mytilus > Mytilus californianus. Next base: position 18,122,992 of record NW_026262626.1, read on the forward strand.
GTCAGAGAAATTACAAATTAATTCTATCATTTTGTCTGAATTCTGTAATTACCGATTTTACTATCAGGTATTTTGCAATGACATTGTAAATGAGGGACCTGTTTGTTTTTAAGTTTTGTATGATATTAAGTGTTGTAATGCAGTTAATTAATTTCATTGACCTGTTTATTCCTGTTCATCATTTTTATCACTTGAAACGAGGGATATACATGTACCAACATCGAATCACGTGATTCTTGACAATTCATAATGCTTTCATCAATTTTAATCATGTTATATTGAAATTTACATTAATTGTTATACCTCCGAAACTAACCTCAAAATTAGAATTAGAAATTAGAATATGCTTTCTGATTTTGAAGCTGATTAGAACTATATATGTGTGTATTTTTTTTCGAATTGTTTAATTGACTTATTACATCTATAGTACATGTATGCCAATCAGTTATATTATGGACATTTAAATCGCTGTAATTTCTTCTTTGTCGAATTTTATCAAAGACAAATTTACTAAGAATTTCTTATACAAGTATTTGTTTTGTTTTGATATATTTTTTTTTAATTTAATATTTAATATCCTAATCATTTACATCAAATTGATTATGAAATAATACGATTTAAATGCTACAATATTATTTTTACCATGGTGTCCTCTTAACCTTTAGGTAATATTTACTCTCGTTGCTAATAACAAATCAAGAGAATATTATCATACCAAAACAGATATTTTATTTTAAACGAAACATATGTATTACACAATTTTTTTTCTTCATTTAAAACAGGACACTTGTAGACGTTGACGATGACTCAGATGACAGTGAAGATGATAAGGAAATCGATGAACTAGATGAAAGCAAACAAACTTTGTACGAAAATGAAAACAATGAAAAGGCAATAACAAATGACAATGATGAGAAATTAACGGACGATGAAAGTGTCGAGGGCAATAATGATATCAATGATAAATCACGAAGACGACGAAAAAACAAAAACAATCGTAAAAGAAGGAGACGAAATAAAAATAAGAAATCAAGGAGTGAAAAATCAAGAAAACGAATCTGACATTTCAACTTTCTTTATAGTGGCATTATATTGGATACTCTAATTTATTTTCTTCAATGAACCATGGTGTACATTTAATTCATTATTTATTTAGCAAATGCAAAATATTTGTATTTGCTCACCTGGGTTCAGCGATAAGCTAGGGCTATTCTATAAAACTTTGTACTAAATTTCCTAATTTGAAATTTGAAACGTATGTATTCAAAAGAAGTTTTCAATGAGATTGACATAAGACATGAGATTAAAAGAGATAGTGAGCGTGAAAATGAGAAAGAAAGAAAGAGACCAGACAAGAGGGAGAGAGTGAATGAGCGAGTTAGAATTGGAGAATACATGAATCAGTGGGAAAGAACGCGTGCGTGAGTAAGTAATAGGGAGAGAGCAACAGTGTTAAAAACTTTTACTTTATTGTTTTGTTTTGTATTGTTTATATTTTGCATGAAATGCACTTTATCATTAAAAATTTTCACAGTATTTTTATTCTTCTATCTTACATTTTTAGCTCACATGGCCCAAAGCACCTGGCCCTTTAGGTGAGCTTTTCTCATCACTTGGCGTCCATCGTCCGTCGTCGTCGTCCGTTAACTTTTACAAAAATCTTCTCCTCTGAAACTACTGGGCCAAATTTAACCATACTTGGCCACAGTCATCACTTGGGTATCTTGTTTTGAAAAATGCGTCCGATGACCCACCCTGCCAACCAAGATGGCCGACATGGCTAAAATAGTACATAGGGGTAAAATGCAGTTTTTTGCTTATATCTCTGAAACTAAAGCATTTAGAGCAAATTTTACATGGGTAAAAATGTTCATCAGGTTAAGATCTATCTGTCCCGAAATTTTCAGACGAATCAGACAAGCTGTTGTTGGGTTGCTGCCCCTGAATTAGTAATTTAAAGGAAATTTTGCAGTTTTTTGTTATTATCTTGAATATTATTATAGATAGAGATAAACTGTAAACAGCAATAATGTTCAGCAAAGTAAGATCAACAAATAATATGGTCAATTGACCTCATAAGGAGTTATTGCCCTTTAAAGTCAAATTTAACAATTATTCGTAAATTTTTGTGATCTTTTACAAAAATCTTCTCTCCTGAAACAACTGAGACAAATTTAACCAAACTTGGCTATAATCATCACTAGGGTATCTAGTTTTAAAAATGTGTCCGATGACCCTGCCTGCCAACCAACATGTCAGACATGGCTAAAAATAGAACTTGGGGGGGGGGGGGGGAATGCAGTTTTTGACTTATATCTCTGAAACTAAAGCAAATGTATAACGGTTGCATTATTTCATGCATCAATTGTAAATAAAAAATATCAGGTGAGCGACACAGGCTCCTTGGAGCCTCTAGTTATGATGTTATTTCATGCAGGGAATCATTGTGTTAACTCTTGAATCCTATTCATTATAATGATTTCGGGATATTACTTATTAACGCTCCTATATCCGTAGTAAAGGAATGCTAGAGTGTATTTCTGGAATATTTTTACTAATCTATAAAATTTTACAAAAAGCTCGAATTTTTTTCGGACTCCCTCACGGTTGATCGTTATGGAATATGTGTCACCGCTGACCAAGGATATGTTCCAAGTGTCGCAACCACAATTTTCCTCGATTGTGACTTCACAGAATAATTTGTACTTGCATGAGCAACATGACATATGCCACATGAAAAGCAGGAACTGCTTACCCTTCTGGAGCACCTGAGTTCACCCCTATTTTTTTGGAAGGGTTCGTGTTGCTGAATCTGTAGTTTTCTATGAAGTGTGTTGTGGAATTGTTCGTACTTCTCGTCTTTTTTCGCATTCTCCCACGGCATTGTCAGTTTTTCTTTGACTTGTGGGTTTTAAATGTGTCCTTGATATCTCCCACATCTTTTTTTAGTGACAGGGTATGAATGTTCGCTCGAGTGGCTTTGCTTATACCAAATTATACGTTATACATTTGAAATACAAAAGAGATAAAACTGAAACGAACGTAAAAAAAAGTTATTTTCTTTTTCTAGCTCTGGGTCGATACCGCTGATTCCCCGAGGGTTGCATCAGCCAAGTAGTCAGTGCTTCGAACCGACATTATTCTAACTTACCTTTCTTAAACTACTCCATAAATACATTTAGAAATTAATAAGAAACTAAGATTCCAACCTCCTCAGCCAAAGTTAACCTAAGGTGGAACTGGCTATTCTTGTTAGGTCCCTTTTGGTTAGATATTTTCGCAACTGTTCTACTATTTAAAAGACTTTGGCTTTCAATTTAAGGGTTTGAGCTTTCCGAATGAAGGTTAATCCAGAAAAGCGCCTCGGACGCACCAAATATATATAAATTGTTATTTTCATTTACCAGTTTTAAAACACTTACGTTTTTTCAGCATGTGATTAATGGTAGAACTTCCCGTCTTGGTAGCTTTCAACCTATGTTTTGTGCTGAATTAGTTTCCATAGTTAGAAAAAGAAAAGATTAACGTCTGCTTTACGTCTGGGGGGAAAAGAATGGGACGATGTGCACGAGACAAGCATCTCATTTATTGATGTTAAATAATCAACTTTCATCAAACTGAATGCGCCTTATTGACTTTTAACAGTTTCTAGATGTCATCAACATAACATGTATTGCTTACACACATTACAGCAATGACATGACGGTTCCTATGATCTATGCACACGGTACCTTTCAATAGTCATTAATAACCGCAGTAAATATTATTAGTAGAATTCGGTGAAAGCTTTGACCGAAACGTTTCTATAGACGAGTACTGTGTTTTATGCGTAATGATACACGACTGGTTGAATTAGTGTTTCTTTATATATTAAACATCCAATTGAAACATTTCACGCTTATAAGGGGGGGGGGGGGGGAATAAATTAACAATTTAATACAAAAGACATTTCGACCGAGATGAAGGACGGGAAATTTGACTGTCACTGGTATATGAGTATGTTGGGATAGAGTCAATATGCATTCTACGGCCCTGAGGGAGTTGTTGCAAATGTTCTTCAACTTGCAGAGAGCTTTGTACTTGCTCCATGTAAGGCATTGATTTTAACTATTCAAATTCCGAGCGAGCGTGGCAAGGTATTTATACATCCTGCACAGTCAAACCGACGCCCAACTTTAGCATGGGTTTTCTTGTCGGAAAGGAAAGAAAAAGTCTTGGGATAACCACAAGAATCTTCATCCTAGTCAACTATATGTATGTGCGAAGGCACAATACAATGCGGGAGCGGGAGCGTCACATAATGATCTATAATGCATGTATTTCAGATGCCTTAATTTATTTGTCAAAATTTGGTTATTTTCAAATATTGATGGTATTCGTCCATTTGTAAATCGTGATAAACACTTTTCTCGTCACCTTATTTTAGATATGGATTTGCGGTATACTTAAATACAAAGAAGTAAAATAATATCTCAAATGAATTTGAAGGCCGTACGGTAACCTATAGTTGTTAACTTCTATGTCATTTGGTCTCTGGTGGAGAGTTGTTTCATTGGCAAGCATTGCACATCTTTTTTAATATATTCCCTATGGAGAGACAACTTCAATTGCAGGATGTGTAAGGCGTGGTGGCATTTCCAAATGTTTGGCTTTGAGCGTTCCTGGTAAAGGAAGATCCAGAAAAGCACTTCTGACGCATTGAATTATAAAGCATTATTTTCATTTTCTATCACTGGGTCGATACCGCTGCTGATTAACTATTAGTCACCAAGGGCACATAAGCTTAGAATTAGAATACACCCACCTGTGATCTTTTGTTTAAACTCTCCATTATTTTTCAGGAATGGAGAGTTATTTTCTATTGTTCATCGTCATTCATCCAGACGTTTTGCCCTCTGGAAATTCCATGGGCACTTTCTTGAAAAGTGTTCACCCATGGAAATTATTCTAAAGAACTTATCTTACGGGCCTCCGCTCCATTATTTATCAGGAATGTACGTTTATTTGGACCTTCTCTATGACGTCAGAGTTCCTGTACTGACTTGATTTATAACATACCTTTCTCAAATTCGTCGTTAAATTTCGAAATAATTAGAAAACTAAGATTCCTAATCTGTCAGACAAAATTGACCTTAAACAGATTAGGCTATTATTTGGATCAGTTTTTATCATATAGTTCTCTGCGTGTTTCGATATTTATACATCCATGGTTTTCCAATGTTTTGCTTTGAGAATTCCTATAATAAAGATATAAATCCAGAAACGCGCTTAGGATGCCAGAAATTATAAAGTGAGCTGCGTCGGATAAAAGTCGAACCTATGCAAATGAATTTCAATACATATGTTAACCTATTTTGGGTTGCAAAAATATCTACAGAGGGTCTGTAACTGTTTGAAAATTGAGTTATCATAAGAACCCTGCCAAAACAGACAAAAAATCATCTTTTATTTCGTATTTGAATGTTCCAAAATCAATCAAACTCTTATACAAGTACATGTATACGTGCACTTGCATAAGGTCGATTTCTATCCGACGCAGCTCAAGTGTTATTTTCATTTTAAAATTAAGAAAACAAACTCAATTAAGAAGGTTATCCAATAGTATAAACGATTGAAGTTATAATTTGATATGTTCTATGGTCGCCATCTCAATCTAGTTGATTGTTAAAAGTTTATATGAGTCTAAATTAATTTACTGACGACATTTTTAATCAGTCACAGGTTCATTTGACATTATTAACGGTTTCGTTATGTTCCTGGCTTCGAAATTTCGTGCTGGATGTGCTCGTGACTTCGGAATCTGTGTCCCGGTGCATGCATACATATCAGGAAATGGGGGAAAGCTTACTATGTCGAAGTAACTGGTCTCTCCCGCTTAGACTTGCAGTTTTTTTTTAATTCTCATGATTTTTTTGTATGTACTTTGATTTGCTAATTTGAAAATAAAGAGATTTGGTATTATAGCCAATAAGACAGTTATCCATAGACCTGGTCCAAATGACAAAGACATGAAAAATTACAGGCGGGTCACCATACGGACTTCAACATTGAGCAAAACCCACACTATATAATTAGTTCTGCAAGACCCTTGGATGCAGAACAATAATATCATTCAAACGGATGAATTACCTAGAAACTGGAATTAAGAATGACAAAATATGAAACAATTGAAAAGAGAAAACAAAGTCCTGATCTATGATACAAAAAAAACATTGAGAACTGTAATCCAATTAATGTTTGTTAAAACTAAAAAAAAAACCTTTATTTGTTATCTGGTATATGTTTTGGGTCGCTTGAAGTGCAACAGTTGAATCATATAATTATTCATTTAAGAAAAACATAAACATATTAGCATACTTATTGACCATGCAAAAGGTTAACAAAAACACACTGTTTGAAAACGCATACCCGACTTTTATCTGTAAATGTAAATAAGCGTATAATCTAATCAGGGATCCACTATTTTTAGGGACATAACTGTTCATTTAAAGTCTAGTTTTGATCTTTGAAATGTTTACATGTTCATTTAAGCCATACCTTTTATTAAAAGATAATGATTTGTTTTATGTCTTGTTATTTATCATGAAGTAGTTTTGAATAGTTATCAAATCGACAAAGTATTGAAAAACCAAGAAACTTAAAATATAAATGTTTGGTAAACATGAATATATCTTAAAGATGATTCCATATAAACAGCAAATGATACTGTTATTTTTAAACGAATGGAAACCAGTTAGATGAATGGTTTTATTGTACAAGATATTCATACTTTTTGAACTATTTTAACGAATGCCACATGTGGAGCAGGACCAGTTTACCCTTCAGGCGCACCTGAGATCACCACCGGTTTTTGTGGTACTAGTGTTGCCAAGCCCTAATAGTTTTGAAATGTCTATGTTGTGTTTTATAGACTGGTGTTTGCGTTTCGTTATTTGGCATAGCGTTGTCAGTTTGTTTTCGACTAATGAGTTTGAATTTTCCGTTCGTATCTTCCGTATCTCTCTTAAATGAAGTATGCCATTTTAATATTGAGCTGTTTGAACGTAAAGACCTATCATTCTTCTATTTGATATAATTGATACGAAAAAGAATCAATAAAATTGTTTTCGCTAAAATGGGCAATAATAATTTTAGTTTTCGTTTAAATGTGCTAAAAACTGATGCTTATATGGTTTAAAACGTTCGATCTTTTCCGCTCAATTATCCTCTACCGTTTGGAACAAGGATGTGTGGATTTCATTTATCGCAAATTTAGTAATTATAACTCGCTATAATAATCTTCGGTAGACCCATTGGTGGCCTTGGACTGTTTTCTGCTCTTTGGTCGGGTTGTTGTCTTTTTGACACATTCCCCTTTTCAATTCACAATTCTAAATAAAATGCAACAAGACTGTTTTAATATAAAATATTTTTAATATATAGCAAACTAAAAATGTTGAATAATGAATGTAGTAGTATGCATACATTTATTAGTTATTATCATAAAGAAAACTCCATTTGAAAGTTAAAATATTAGTTGTTATGAAAGAAACAGAACAGAAAAAATATGTAAAACAGTATATATGCTATATGTAAATATGTTCTATGTTTCATCTCATTAGATCGGTTTGCAACGTCGAAAAAAACTTACCTACATGTATCATACTATTAGCTGCTAAGTTCTAAAAGATAGTCACTTAATTTATACTCCACTAATCGCTCAGAATTTTTGATACTCAAAATAAAACGAGGTCCACTTGATTAATTCATCCGTTTGAATTATATTATGGTTAATAATTATTACAATACAATTATCAATTATATACATTATAGCTTCTACAAATATAAAAACAAGATCCTGTACATACATGCTATTCATCTATATTATGGGTCATTCTTCCCTTCTTGCTATATATACACAACTTATTTACAACTGTGAAAATAAGAACAAATATCGTGAGTTCTCTGACTTTCTGCGTTTTATTAACCAGAATATGAAATAGTTCTTCTTTTGCATCATCTTTCTCTGACCATACAACATGATCTAATACGAGAACACGCCGATTCGAATTCAATACGAGTCAAAAACCCTCACCTCTGTATAAACAACTGGCAGGAAAGCGTCATAAGCTTTCCTCATACGATACATTATATTCAGGAAAGAGATGTAATAAGTAAATTGTGCAACATCATTATTGAGGGGCCTGATTTACTTCCGTGGTCGCTGGAATTCATCAGTCATTGTACCTAAATGTGAATCTTTAGACACAATGAAATAAGTCTCTTCTTCTCTGTTGTTTAGCTGCTACCCAATTGACAAATATCACATCTCTTATCTATTTGAAATAAAGTTCTCTTTAAAAAAAGGTTTAAATGACTGTTCTTGGTGTTCTGATGATATAAAGTTGTACATTGAGGAGACTGTCGCAAGAATGTGCGATTCAATTATATGCCCGTAAACTAGCGTAATCTGTTTTTCTTGTATGTTTTTCCGTATGTCGACTTGATAATGTCTGAAGCTTTCTCTGCCATCATTACGATTGGTGCATATAAATCTCCAGAAACATGAGAAGGCATAACCGATGAATCTACCACTCTCAACTTATCTATACCTTTGACCCTGAAATTGAAAAAACGATTCAAGGTTCAAATCAAGTTCAATTAAAATTAAATGAAAAAAACAAATGGTAGAAAAAAAATCTTCTAAAGATACGTGAATTAAAATTGTGTACGCCAGACGCGTTTATCCTACAAAAGAAAATTGGGACAAAACATTAATGTAAAATTAATGCACCTTCGATTGTTGACCCTACTTTGTGCTTTGGTTCGCCGGCTCACACAAAAAATTTCTCCGAACGGACAAATTAAAGTCGTCAAAATCAAATGATAACTTTGACTATATTTTATAATCACTGAACTTGTGTCTACATCTGGAACTAAACAGCTTCATATACAAATGTCAACGAAACACAGAACGACGCATATAACAGAAATATGATTGATTTTTTTTTCTCGCCCTGATGAATATATGACATTTGCTACAAACTGCTTTTGGAAATAAGTTATATTTGGGATAAATACATTCCAATTTATTATAACGGGAATAACATTTGTGATGTTAATGCTATGAATAAGTAAATGCCTCTAAATATCTTTATTTTAAATGTTAAATTTGTAGATGAAATTGTTATAGATTTAAAGTCATTCTAGAGTCTTGCATCATGTGCATGGGGCAAAATAATATAATGAAAATAATTAAAAAATAATTTATTTCTCGCAAACAACGCTAAATAATATACATTAACTCGACTCTGAATCTAAAAACCCCTAAAATATAATGGTATATGGAATCGTCCGAAACAGGTTTCCTAATATTGATAATGTTGAAATAGGTAGATTCAGAATTGTGCACAAAGAAATAAGATTAGAAATAAAGCCCTTTGTAAAGCGAAAACCAAAAAAACACCTGAATTGAATCATCGTTTATTAAATTTGCTTGTTGAAACTACTAACGATTACGTGTATCCTGTCAACCCCTAAAAAAATAATACTGTCTTCTTGACTTCTTCCGCGCGCCACTGACTGAATTTTTAATATATTGCTATAGAGTATGTTAATAATGCTAAACACATTATATCAAACTTTATGGAGCAACAAATATCTCAGATATCTCTAGATGGTTTGGACGTTGAAGAATGGTTGGATGAATGTTTCGAATCCAGTGGCAAATATTACTCCTTAATGCCGATTACATCGCGAAGTGGTAGAATATACCAGTCCAAGTTTTTGAGTTGACTCGACCGCACTCGAAGGATTTATTGGTTGTTGTTTCCCTAACTGTTTCCAGAGACAAATATTTCCTGCATATTCAGGACGATATAAACAAATTACTAGTAACAATGCAACACATCCCGTAGGTAGAATCTGCAAAGTGGGTTGATAGATATCAAGGGCAGACATTTCGTTGCCACTGTAATATAATTTTGAGACATTCCAACTATGGATCTTCAAAGAGTTGTTGTAAATTATTTGTGGAGAGCATGGCAATCTCCCTAAATAAGGCATCGGATTTAACGTCCTAATTATGACCGGACGTGGCTGTGTACTAATACATCCAACACAACCAAACGGACATGGGTTTTACTGTTGGATAGAAATGGTCGGGCATGACCTTATTTCAAGACCGGGCAACCCTTGAGGTCACCTAAACTCGAATTTTACTGACAGATCTCTCACTGCCTCGATGTTAGTGTGCTCAATATAGTAATAAGGTCATCCTTTCAGAAGACCTTATTACTATATTGAGCACACTCGGATGACCTTATTACTATATTGAGCACACTAACATCAAGGCAGTGAGAGATCTGTCGGTAAAATTTATTTTTAGGTACTAGATCTTCTTCAAGTATAGACGTTACAATCCAATACATTCATACTGCCTGCATGTTGGATTGGATTGATTAATATTCTTTATGTAGAGCAGGATCTGCTTACCCTTCCGGAGCACCTGAGATCACCCTCGGTTTTTGGTGGGGTTCGTGTTGATCAGTCTAAACTTTCCTATGTTTGTGTTTAGTATACCGTTGTTCGTGTTTTGGTCTTTTTCTTTTATTGCCATGGCGTTGTCAGTTTATTTTCGACTTATGAGTTGGAATGTCCTTAAGTATCTTTCGACTCTCTCTTAAAGAAAATCTAAATGCATAGTCATACAAGGATAAGGATAGGAATTACTCAGTCTTACAGTTAGCTTGTATGTAATGGTAGTATTCGAAATGAGGTCGGGCCCTATAAGATTTATCTATTACCTGAGCTGATGGTCAACTACAGAGGTGTTATCATTACTGCCTCCCATTCTATTTGTGCCTACAATGTTGCTTGCTGGTATTGCGGTGTATCTGATAACACACTCAAAATAGGCATCACTGTTTGGTTTGTTGCCACTACATTTTTTATATAAATGCGGTGGAAATCTTGGTATAATCTTTTTAAAAGATTTTGTTTTCGTCAACTTTATGCCAGTTCTTATACCTGCAAATATATAACAACAAAGATTAATAGTTTATTCAATAATTACCAGATGTCTGGCTATCATAAAATAATAAAAAAATAAATAATTGTGGCTAAATCTGGTTACGTTTTATTTTCCATCTTGAATATGTTTTGCTTTAAATAATTCACTCAGGCTGATTATTAATTTCATTTAAGTCTTTACAACATGTATAAAGCTTCCTTTTGTATGCATTTTACTTTAGACGTAAATAAAGGATAAATACTGCAAAAAAAGAAAGCGTCCGAAAAGTGAATTAAATTATATTTTACTTTATCATTGGATTGGTTGGATTCTTTAACTTGCGGAGGGCGAGACACGAGGTAACGGATTTAATGTCCACGTTCCGATCGAACGTGACAGCGTATTAATACATCCCACTTAGCAAAATAGATGCCTCACTTTCGAAGGATTTTACTCCTGGACGGGATGTCTCACGTAAGCAAGGATTTTACTCCAACACGGGATGCCTCACTTTAGAAAGAAGTTTGCTCCTGAACGGGATTACCATATTTCTATAGCTCAGTGATCATTTGGGCTTTGTAAATATCAGTCTACTTTTAAAACATTTATACCGACCGATTAAACATGTTTCAAGTGTGAGCTATCTCCCGCTGACCAGAAAAAGGGTTTGAAAAAAATATCATCAAAGATACCTTGCTCTTTTAACTCATACCATAACATAAATTGCGGAAGATTTTTTCCAGCTTGTGAGAAAGTCGGCCAAGTTTGATCGTCAATTATAAACTCCTTTCAGGTGACCTTATTACTGTATTGAACTAGAACAACATACCAGTTATTAATGCTTTGATGTCCTGTTCATCTGTAAGATATTGTGGATCTATAATTGGTTGATCAAATGGATTGGTACTTGTAATTGACATATTGCCCCTACTAGCTGGCGATAGTAACTGTATATACAATGTAAATCCTTCTGTTACTTTACCATTACCTTGTCCATTTTGCATCTAAAAAACGAAAGGTCTAAGAACTAAAATCTTTTAATAGTTTTCAATAATTAAACAATAAAACACAAAATAATTATAATCTTAAAGAGCAAAGACGAAAACAAGTCAGCATTCTAGGAAAAGCGTAATCTGATAGCTCTAATGGCCTGCCCAGATTTGGCTTTCCTAAAGGCATTTTTATTTGTTTTATCAGCTCTCCAATGTTTGTATTAGGTTTGTTTTTTGAAAAAACAAATTATCACAATGCGCATCTGATGCAGTAAAATATTAACACTGTTAAATCAAGCTGCAAACCAAGAATACACTCCGGGGCTCTGAAAATATTTGCTAGAGTAGTCACAGCTGTTAAAGTCCTCGGATGAGAAGTTTTAGATGATAATTGTTGAACAATTAGGATAAGAGAACAGGACCATTTGGCATAGACGACATCTCTATCGAAACTCCAGAACTTCACTTTTCCGATATTTGTTTGGAATAAATATTCTATGTAAAATTTAAGATCCTTGAGTCGGTTTCACAAAAAAAAAAAAAAATAAGTCATGATCAATTCAGTATATTTACGATCAAGCTTAGTCGTAAGTTTTTTTGTGAAACCGACTCCTTATCCCCAAACACGAAAAGCAACAATAAAGCTGTTTTTTTATTGACCAGTAAATGTTGTTTTAAAACTCCTTGATTGGTGTTTGCACTGGTTTTCTATTCAACGTATTGGAGCAGGTATAAATATAAGTATCTCTGTTACTCCTTTTTTTTTTTTTTTTTTTTTTTTAAATATAGGGGGGGGGGGGGGGGGGTATTGTGGGGTTCGTGTTGCTCAATTTTTGTTTTCTATTTAGTGTTTTGTTGGCTGCTATTTTGTATTTTTATTGTCCCCATTTTTATCTACTCTTCTTTATACTTGATTGTGAATATATAATACAAACCATTCGTTCAGTTGTTGCTGAACTTTCCCAATGTTGTGATAAAATGGCGGCCATACTAATCATGACGTCCGCTTGTTTGTTGGCTGAAGATGAATTCGTGGTGTCCAGTAGCAGATGACCAAGGATACCACCGTTTGATGACAACATACCTATACAAATCAAATATTTATTTTTGAGAAATCGAACAATGGTCACAGTTTTGTATAATAAAGCCGTAGTAATGATTGCTTTGAAATTCAAAGTGTTGGAAAAAGTTGTGTTTCGGAAGGAAAATAAAACCCTTCACAAACTACACTCTAGACGTAAACGCTTAAATTAACATAAATACAAAAAAAAACGTCAACTTGCTTTGGCGGGTGAATCTTCTTTTTGGTAGTAATTGAACATTTACTTGCAATTTTTGATGTTTTTAGCTACTTTTATCAGGTATCTAGCTACTTTAATTTATTATATATTCTGCACTTATTGCTTTTATGCTGTGTCCAGTTACAACTATCATAATTCGCATTTATACTACAGTGGTACATTCTTATCTTACCTTTAGCTGTAAGTCTATACTTCAATCTATTAATAATACTTGTAGATCTGGCAGGTGTTATTGTATATGTTTCGTTCATATGGAATGTTAATGGAAATATAATCTGATCTTGTAATTTTTCGCCAACAGGTAATATAGCTTTTGGAGGTATCTGTATTAAAATAATCAGTTTAATAGTATAAGAGTGTCAAACATATTTTGTCTTTTGTATATTGGGAAATTTGTAAATTAGTAATGTCAGTTTTGAAGTTTTCTATTAAGTTAAAGTGATTCCGCATTTTGTTTTATTATTTCATTATATTTTATATAGAAGTGTGTTTTTATAATTACCTCCCTTTTTTTATTCTGTCATTTCCTAAAACGTAGCATTTAGATTTAATCAAATTTCATCGAATTGCAGTTTTACATATGTAATTTAATGTTCTTACAATATCAGTATCAGTTGCCTATATATTTGTTTATTTTGACATTTTGTTGATTTCACGCCTCTTTCCTGGTTTTACCTGCATTGTGTACATGTGTTCTTACTGCAAATATTCTTTTTTATTGACGTAAATATTATTTTTATCTCATTGATTGTATATATCTTATAAATAATTTTTCATTTCCTTTTATAGAGATCCTTGAATAATTATATTTGCCATTTAATATGTATTTTAGCATGTATGGTTAGCAATGCGTCGGATTTCCGAATTTCCAGAAATATTTCATTATCTAAAACATCCCGTGATTTTTTGTTGTTCGAGCTTCGCTCTTTGTTTTGAATTTGATACCTACTTTTAAATCAAGTAGTTGTATTTCAGGTCCTATTCCAGACATGATCAGTATCTGTGGCGATGATATTGGACCTGCTGACAAAATTACCTCCCTTGTCGCACCAACCGTTGCTTTTCTACCATTGCGTAAATATTCCACTCCCACAGCTTTACCATTCGAAATAAGTATCTGTTTGTAAGGATGACATTGAGGATGAGATACATTTTATTTTAAAATGTCCCATTTATCAAGGTCTTTAATCTTATTTTATTAAACCTTATTATTGGAGAAAACCTTCTATGTATAATTATATACAATTAATCAGTTCGAATAATCTTAGAAAGCTATGTAATTTGGGTACATTCAAATTTCGTGAACAAAAATTAAGATCTGACATGTCGTAATATATTTCACACTACCTTCTGCTATTCTATGTATACTCTGTGTATATTGTATGCCTATAGTTGTTATGACTTTGGTAAATAAAGATCATCAAAGAATTGAAGAGTAAAATTTCATGAACATGATGAAACTAAATCTTTTATTTATAGAAAATAATTTATCTTAAATCAATAATTAAAACAAGCTGGGTATACAGTGGTTTTGTGATTCGACATTGTGTAACAGTAAATTTTTCCATTTTTTAATTTTTTAAATGCTTATTTAACAGCCAATACAATCAATCTTGTTTTATGTCATCATTGAAATGTAAAATGGACTGAATCAAATATTAAGACAAGAATAGTGTGCCTTTCAAAATAAGTCACGATGCCTCAATAATCATATCATTGAAAATCACATTCAAGTTACTTTACATTTTTTTCATGTGAAAATGATATAGTATCATTAATTGCATATATACTCCTATGGCATGTAGTACTAGAGTTTAAATAACACCCTATATAGGGATAACGGGGAATACAAATATGGTTACCCAAACTTCTCAAGTCCGACAGTGAGGGATGTATAAATACACAAACCCATTCGCAGTTGAAATCGGAACGTTAAAGCCAATGCCATGCACGTCTGTTAAGAACCTGTATTAGCAACTCTTTTTTTTTGGTTCGTAGCCTAGGTGGACTGTTGCGAAGCAGAGTCTCTTCCTCTACCCAAACTACTATTGCTTTTCCCAGTGGAAGTCGAAGTTTCCAAAAACCTGCATCACTGGCGAACAATTTTGCAGAACTGGACGTTAAGTAAATATCAATCAATTTATTTATACTAGAGAGAAATGTACATGTTTAACAGAGTAAAGGCAGAGTGTTTGTAGATGTGTAGCATCATACTCCAGCGCTTTCTAAAGTAGAAAATTAATGCAGTTTCAAATCATGTAACTTTAAGAAAAGATGAAACAAGCTACTTGAATCGGTCGGAAGGCTATTTTGGTTGAAAAAAACACAAACAAAATATATCACAAAGCAGTGACGAAGAAAATTATCAAACAATTGAGACAACTTAGTGTGATAAAACAGATGTTATCATTTAATTGGTTTAGTATTTGTTGAATAAAGCTGGTCTTTGTTTTTTCCCCCAACATATAAACAATAACAGGTGTTAATGAAATATTTACCTTGATTACGTGAGAGTAGAGTGCTATGTGTAAGTTTTTACGCTTCATACTTGGCCGTATGTATGCTGATGCTGTGTGAAGCCTTTCTCCTCTATTAATCGTTACTTGGTTTTTGCAAAAACCTGTAAAAATTTAAAAATCAATATCGCTATGTGATATTTATCGTAAAATTAGTTGTTTCAATTATTCTTTTAAACTGATAGATTTAAATTCTTCGTATAGTTGAACTATTTATTTTTACTTTTCTGAAAAAAAACATTGGTAATATCATACAATTAAAGCTTTTGTTGTATGAGGTCGATACGAGGATATATCGACCTAAAGAAGTATATCGATCTGAGACGATACGAGAATATATCGACCTGACAGAACTATATCGACTGAAGACGAAGTATGAGGTCGATATATCTTCGTAACTACCACAAAGTCATGGCTACAATTGTGATATTATTATTTTCAATACGCCTGAAATTGAACAGAAACTCATTTGATTTGTTGTTATGATTATGTCACAAAGTATTGAGGTTTTTAGATTTCAATTTATAGTTATTCTAAAAATAGCTATGCAATATCACTAATTGTATTTTTTTTGTCTACCTTTGAAACAGTTTAACATGTGACTCATTCTGAACGAATCAAATTAGTTAGAATATACAAAATAATAATATTAAGATGTAACCTGGAACTTAATTCAATTCAGTGCTTCGTTATCCGCTTGTGACCCAAAAGTTAAAAGTTTGTCACTACAATCGGCCCGGGTATATGGTCGGCATGTCGTTTTCCTTTTAGTTTTTTTTTTTTTTTTTAATTAACTGTAAATGCGTGTACTTTGTCGCTGTTACATAATTGGAACTTGAAGCAATGTTTTTTTTTATTTTTTTTTACTTTTAAAAATACGTTGCGTATTTTTGTAACGTCACGTATTTATTCTGTATTGTTGTCATGCTATCGTCTTATCATCTTCGCTTGTCAAGGGTTACGATCCGACCAGAAAGAAGGGGGCCGGATCTTAACCCTTCGATGGCAAAGATGTTGTCTTTTTGTAATGGCCTATGATCGGCCATTTTTGTTCTATTGGCGTCTACTCTTAGTCTATTATGTTGTGGAAAATCACAGCCATTACAAGTACAGATATGTTTATATATGATAAAAAAACATGCACATTTCAATTTACCAACTGGGTCTTTTCCATTGCAGTCTGTATATTTATACCCTAACTGAGCTGCTCCAATTTGCATTATAGACGTAAGCTGTGGATGAGATCCATCAGTTACTGTCAGAGGACCACCAGTGGAATGATAGGCTACAAAATAAAACATTTTCATTTGTTTTAAAATGACTAATGTGCGGGGTAATGCATCTATTGGTCCAAGTCTATGTTGTGTATTTAAAGAATATTAATCGAAAGAATATTCGAACACAAAACCAAAATTCTGTCAAAGATAATAAAACTATGTATTGCATTCTAATACAAAATATCAAGTTTTCTTCTGACAAGCTCAGCTTCCCTATAGGTTTGTTGAAAATCATCTTGAGGAACCTTGGCTGTCAAAAAGATTATTACGAAAACATCTGCATGGCGTTTGAAATATTTTTTAAAAATCTTCCATAGCTATGTTAAGGGCTGAATAATAATTTAATTTCGAAAAATTGTACAAAAGTTGAAAAATCATGGAGTCTCTCCAATCATAAAATTCTATTTTTTTTTTTGAGTAAAACAAGTCAGGGCACAATGGCAATACCTCTTTACTAATTTTCCACGACAACTGAAGTAATTTCAATAAAAGCTTTTTATAATATCACTTATATTTTTTTAAATGATTTTTGTGATGATTCAAGGCAATTTTTTCGATATCTAAACTTCCATTAACCCAAACTGAAATAAAATGAAACTATTTCTTTCAATTGATGAATAACCCGGAAACTATTTTATGTTTACACCATTAATTGACAAACAGATACATCGCGATTAAAATAGAACAGGCCGTGCTTGTACTCTTATAATTACAAATTTCAAAACAACCACGAAAAACAGTAAATAGCACTCCTCGCCATCGTAAACAAACATGTGCTTGTTCTAAAGAGTACATTACAATTATTCTTAAAGTAGATTATTTAAATTTGGGCATGTCGAATAATTTTGAGTTTTGTTGTTTTTTTTTTTATTCAAACTTCAATTCATACATTTGCAAGACTTATTGTCCAATCAGATTGACATTATCGTTGAGATCTCAATCAGCTAATTTAAATATACCACTTAATTTCAAGTCGTCAATCTGTAGATCTTCAGACTTTAGAAAATATGGAATAACGTCTTTGTAGCTCCAACCAAACCCTCCATTTTCTTCCCAGTTATTGTATACTGCAGGACTACCTCTTAAATATAACATTCTGTTTAAGGTACTTGATCCTCCTATCACACGCCCTTGAGGCAAGTGACATTTCTGAAAGACAAAGATATGAAACACTATTTATAAAATCTAGAAAGCACCATTGCTTGTTTTATTTCATCAATTTGCAACACATGGTGCCGAAAGAATATTCGTAATGCTTTGAAGTAAAACAAATTTTACTACTTATCCAATAAAATTGTGAATGGAAATGGGGAATATGTCAAAGAGACAACAACCCGACCAAAGAGCAGACAACAGCTGAAGGCCACCAATGGGTCTTCAATGCAGCGAGAAAATCCCGCACCCGGAGGTGGTCGTCAGCTGGCCCCTAAATAAAATTGTGTACTAGTTCAGTGAAAATGGACGTCACACTAAACTCCAAAACATATAAAGGAACTAATATTAAAAAACATACAGGACTAACAAAGTCCAGAGGCTCCTGACTTGGGACAGGCGCAAAAATGCGGCGGGTTAAACATGTTTTGTGAGATCTCAACCCTCCCCCTATACCTCTAGCCAATGTAGAAAAAAGAAACACATAGCAATACGCACAGTAAAACTCAGTTTAAAAGAAGTCCGAGTCCGATGTCAAAATAGGTAACAAAAGAGACTAAGCAAAATGACAATGATACATAAATAAACAAAGGACTACTAGCAGTTACTGACATGCCAGCTCCAAACCTAAATTAAACTGATTGAAAGATTATGTCTTCATCATATGAAAATCAAGTACAATCCCTCTGACTCTCACCAAGCTACTGTAACAAACTAGTTTTAGTAAGCTTATGCATGGGTTTGAATATACCTTTGGTTTAAATACCATTTATATTTCAAATTCAAAGTTTATGAAGATAAGTCTAAGAAGTGTATAAATAAAGACCAACCTTAAATCTATTTGGTATCGGATCATCTAGGCGATACATTTACTACACAAATAAGAAAACATTATAAATTAAAGTCTTAAAATTGTGCAACGATACTGATATAAGATAACATTAACAAGATGAACAAGATGTAATAAAATCGTAAAGACTAAAACTTCGGCTCAACAAATGGCCGTCTTCAGTATCAATGTGTTTGAACAATGAAATGACTGTTTGAAGTTAAATAAGAGTACCATTTGATTTTTATGGTGGGGGGGGGGGGGGGCTAGGATGAAAAATTTTGTCCTGCATTATTTTGTTGTTGTAATCTCTGACCTGCCTTTTTATTTTTCACTCTATTCGGTCCTGCCTTTTTTTTAAAAGTTTATCCTGACTTTTTTTTACCTAAATTGTCATCCTGACTTTTTTTTGCAAGTGTCTCATCCTGCCTATTTTTTTCAAATTTCATCCTAGCTCCCAAGTACAAACCCGGTGATGGATTTAATTCGGTAGGTCACATTCGGGGAAAAGGGGACGGGATTGTAGTGAACATAATATTTAATTTGTACTTTAAACTTTATAAGGATCTTGACAAATTAAATACAGATTAAAACTTAAAATAAAACATGTAAACCGTAAAAATTCAGAGTACGATTTTCTGAAAATCTCAGGATCTATTGAGTTTTCGAGTGACCTAATTAGAGTACGAGTTATTTCCCTTTGTCGCCAAATTGGAGGTCAACTTGCTCAAATTCCTTCAAAAACCAACCAAAATAAACTGAAAGTACTAAGCACCAGAATGTAATAAAAGTAATATTTTTATGAAAATGTTTAATTTGTTAAATATTTGTATAACTCATCACTACACTCAAGTAAGAATCTTTTCTCAGACTAGCTTATCGATATCCTTTCAAGACAAAAAGACGAGAGGTCAAAGAAATGTCCATAAATACATTTTTTCAACAAAACAAACTTGCTAGAGTGGTAAAAAAACCAGGTTGAACTAAGGTGAACCAGAAACGTGAGCAGTTCCTGATCCACTAGTAGCATCCGTCGTGTTACACATTTAAAGTCACGGCGACAAGTTGAGTCATAAATGAGGAACAGAGGACATGATTGCGGCAATGTCATAAGGAGCATGTTTATCAGTGGACATCTATGACATGTGCGTTTCATAACGGTCAACCAAATGGTAAGTAGAAATTTATTTGGAAGCATCATGTCAAAATGTAACATTCAACGACAATGTTGTTATTTCGAGCGCAACCTTGAACAAGCGGATGTACTGAATCAGATATCGTAAATCTTGTCTTAACTTAGACAATGTTGAAAGATTTTCTGATTTGACTCCGTATTATGTATCTGTGTACGTCAGAACACAAGGATTTTGATAAAACAAGTAGTGTTCATCATCATCGACAT
Organism: Mytilus californianus; assembly: GCF_021869535.1. Lineage (NCBI taxonomy): Eukaryota > Metazoa > Mollusca > Bivalvia > Mytilida > Mytilidae > Mytilus > Mytilus californianus. Next base: position 18,143,451 of record NW_026262626.1, read on the forward strand.
AACCATATCGCTCTCTTGGTGTGTATATCTATAGTGTTGTCAAGATTAATATTATATATCAATATCAACGTCTTAGATATTGATTACTGAAAAAAATGTAATTTCTAAAGTGTCAAAATTGACTTTGTTCATGTTGAAAGAATATTTTATCTGAAGGACTGTTGATTTATTGTTGTTTGCTTAATGTCCAGTGGAAAATATGTCATGGATGTGTTTCGGCTTGGTTGTCTGTGCTTGCTAAATATCCTGTGCAAATCGTTCATGCAAGTCTTGACGAACCCGAGTAATAAATCCTATAATAAGGTTCTGACAAGTCAGTCGATCGTGAAGAAGGTGGAAAATTTGAACCGCCCTTGAGTAAACAGGCCACTCATGGGCTCGTCAAAGTTTTATTTATAGGGTTCTCAAACTACAGAGATCGTGAAACTCTCCCAACAAGAAGCATAAAACTTTAAAGTAGTCAATTCCAACCAGATGTGGCTAAGTATTTATACATCCCGATATCAATTAACGGACATCCGTACAGCATTTGTTTGACTGCATGCCGGGTCTGAGAAGTATGAGTGATCATATTCTAAAACATTAGTCAAATCTTGTGATCGACTAGAAAACACAGATTCATTAATATGAAAAAATGTAGATGTGGGTTAATATCAATGAACTTGCAACCTAAGAGTCATTGTGACGAAATTGATAACATAATAAAATCGTTATATCTTTCTATTGCATCAAAGTGTGATAATTTCATTAATGACAATCAAAGGGTGATGTATTGTGGATACTTAGCCTACTAGTGCAGAAATGTCAGTTGGAACCTCACAAACATCGAAAATGACAAATATATTAACCTAAATTGGCATTATCCGAAAACACGAATTAAAAAAAAAATTAAACATGACCGGCAACCGTAATCAAAAAGATGTTTTACCAACCATACCATCTTTGAATAAAACTTTTTTGTACAAATCTTCCTTTTTCGGAAAATAAGCCTTTGACTCATATCAGATTATCAATGACAAGATCATGCAAGGGTGCTCTTTTAGGGCAATTTTTGCAGTTTTGTATTCAATACAGGTATTTTAAAGACTTAAAACAAATATGTAAATAGATATAAGAAGATGTGGTATGAGTGCCAATGAGACAACTCTCCATCCAAGACACACTTTGTAAAAGTAAACCATTATAGGTCAAAGTACGGCCTTCAACACGGAGCCATGGCTCACACCGAACAGCAAGCTATAAAGGGCCCCAAAAAATGTCTAGCGTAAAACCATTTAAAACAGGAAAACCAACGGTCTAATCTATATAAAAAACGAGAAACGAGAAACACTTATGAACCACATCAACAAACGACAACCACTGAACACCAGGTTCCTGACTCAGGACAGGTGCAAACAAATGCAGCGGGATTAAACGTTTTGATAGGTGCCAACCTTCACTCTACCTGAAACAATTATAGTGTAACATCACAACATAGAAAGACACACTATAAAATATAAATTGAAATGGCTTAACTCAATCAAAAGACATATTAACAAAAACAAGTGAACATACACTGAACGAATAAATTTGATCTATGACACAATGTAAATACAAAATTGATAAAACAAGGGGGTTAGATGTAAAACAATATCAGAAAGACAACCACAACCTTGGACAAAATGCCGCCAAATAAAAGACAACATTCTGAAATATAAATACTGATTATCCGACAGACTAAAGTTTTAAAAACATCTGAAAAGTGATATTTGATAGATTTATAATATATAAACATTTTGCATTAAAAATTCTAGCAGCAAAAAAAAAATGAATCTCCTTTTGACGTTTATATATCAGACAATATCAACGCCCTTGGAACGTATAAACATTTATCTGACGTGTGCGTTCTGATTAAACCTAATGAAAAGATCAAATCGAAGGAGCACTTGGTTATTTTCGATAAGATAAGCAAGAATCATTGTTTTATATCAATATTATTGCTATTATTGTATACATTTGCTTCTATTTACATCAGCAGCGGCTGATAGCTGGGTGCATAAATAATGGTTATGAGAGTTTAATTTCCAATTTTACAAATGAAATGAATATAGTAGAAATATTTTATCTCAATATATCTTTTTTGAATATATAAAAAGAATGAAAAAGAGAGGCGAAAGATACCAAAGGGACATTATTGCTCATAAGTCAAACTGACATTTTCCTACTATAATTACAATCGCATAATTCTTCCTTGCTGTGAATAGTTTATATTACCCAAGTTCATAATACTTCGTAGACCGTTCATACTTATTTTGGTTTGTTAGCTAATGATAGGGAATTGTGTTGGTTTTGTTTTTTCGAGAGTCATGTTTAACCCCACCACATTTTCTTGCAGCTGTTCCAATGGCATGTTCGGCCTTTGTCGGTAATTGTTGTATGACTTCTCTGAATACGGGCATTGTTTTTTTTTTTTTGTAGTTTAATGGGATCTTTATTGTTTTTGTTAAATTTTTCACAACTTTGCTAGATTCTGGTTGATTAAGAGCTTGGTAAATTTTGTAGAGACCTGTCCTTTGTTGAAAACTCCCCCTATGTATGCCGTTTGGTTATTTTTGTCGTTTGCATGGTTGCACAACTCCTTTTATAGATATTGTTTAATTTCAATATGTAATTACATTTGTCAAAATTTGTGTCATGTTCGGTTTAGGGGACTTTAACCTGTGTTCCTTGCATAAAGCCTGGAGTGTCAAATATGTCACGCATTTTCAGTACGATCTCACAAGAAGTTCAGTTGGAAAAAAAAAGGAGTCTGCACCAAGGAGGCTATATTAGAATACAATCTCTTGACTGAACTGAGTACTTTACAATGAGGTTTTTATTATAAATTCGATTTTCATTTTTTACAATACGTTGCATGCTTTATCTTGTTTGTTTTGCTCTTCCGTTTTCCGTTCTGGAATTTTTCCATCTAATGGAACATCTTGTCTGCATGCTTTTTCAATTATGAAAATGGTATCTTTTAATAGTTTAAAGCGTGATGAGAAAACATTTTTTTTTTAACTTTCTCCATACTATGATTTCTTCATAAAAGACCAATGATCTTAGAGAATTTTAACATCTTAGCTTCGAGGAAAAGTTATACCGTATGTTCATTCAATGCGCACGCATATGATTCCATTCGCTCTTGATTTTATAATGTTGGCTGCAAATTTCAAAATATTTGGTTTGACCAAAACGGGTCTCGATAACGAGAGACTTCCATTACTCAAGGCGAGCACAGGAAGTAATCATCAGGTGACATGTCAACCAAAATTGGAGGGAATAAATAGATTCAATGAATCAATAAATAGATTCAATGAATCAATTAATCGTATGCCGCTGCTGGTGGACTGCTCGTTAGTCCCCTAGTAGTGTATCATCAACCCAGTAGTCAGTGGTTCACCATTTACATGATTTGTCGATACATTTCTTACATTTCCGTTGAGGAGTTTAAACATATTTAGAACTAATGTTCCAATATTTTGAGTTGAGGTAAACTTGACCTGTGCCGGCTTTGACTATTTGTTTAAGGTCCCTGTCTCTTCGGTCATATGATTTCTATGGTATTTATACAGCCGTGGATTTCACATGTTTGGTTCGTGATCAGTAATCAAGGTCAACTCCAGAATTAAAAGGAACGAATACAAGTAAACAAAATATATTAGAATTCCACTCCACAACACAAACAAAGACACCCAAAGTTGATAACTACTAGATAACCGATTAATTACATTCTTCAAATTTCGATGCTTGAAGCTTTCAATTTTGAAAAGCAATCTTTTTGCCATTTGTCTAGTCGGAGCATCCAATTTAGCTGAAATAAACACATTATTCTGACTACACTTGTGTTTTTCATTTTACCACAAGCATTTGTTTACACCTTTAAATAACAACCTAGTAGCAACTGTTACATTCATTAGCGTTATGTAAGCTGGCGTGAGATATATTATCTTTTGTCAATTGTAGTGCCTTCACACTGAAACAATGTATTTATATAGGAATTAAACCTTTCTACGAATTCTTAATACTTTTCACAGCAATGTCAATACTTTTACAACGAATACACAAACAAATCAAAAGGCTCTAAAGAGCCTGTGTATCTGCATCTTCAGCAAGGCCGCTTTAAAGTACCTATTAATAGTTATTTGACATTTTCAGTAATGTTGACATATTTGTAGATCTTATCCTGCTAAAAATTATCATTTAGGCAATAACACAAATAACGATTCGACAGAAGATTTCGGTCATTGCGGCTTATTTGTAGATCTTTTCTTGAGGATCAGTTCTACATCTACGACACACTAGAAAAGGGTACTTTTGACCCATCACTCAAGTATAAATTTGTTCTATTTAAAGTCTCTATCTATTATCTATTACAGTTTTCAAGATAATAGGCAAAAATTGGGGGAAATCGCCAAAAAAGGGCAATTACTTCAATAAAAAATAAACTTACGATTTTAGTTATATCGACTTATTTGTAGAATTGTCTTACTGATCATTTTTGCTTTTTAAAGTTTCTATCTATCTATTAAGATAAAAGGCAAAAACCGAATAAATTGGTAAAAATCGTCATTAAAGGGCAATAACTTTAAAATGGAGTCGACTAAAGATTTCGGTTATGTTAACTTATTTCTAGATCCTGTCGTGCTGATAATTTTTTGCTTTTTTTTTTTTAGATTCTATCTATCTGTTATAGTTTTTAAGATAATAGGCAATAACGTAAAAAAGGTAAAATACGTCATTTAAGACAATAACTCCTATAAGAAGTCGCCTGACAGTTTTGACGTAAATAAACAATATAGGTAGAGAACATTGTTGCCCTGTCAGATTTTCTCTTTTTATTACGGTGATTCAAAATAAACGGCAAAACTTGCATTTTACCCCTATGGTCCATTTTTAGCCATGTCAGCTATCTTGATTGCCAGGCAGGGTCATCGGACATATTGATACCCTCATAATGATCGTGGATAAGTTTGTTTAAATTTGTTTAAATTTGGTCCAGTACTTTCAGAGGAGAAGATTTTTGTAAAAGTTAGCAGATGATGACGACGACGACGACAGACGCCAAGTGCATGATTAGAAAAGCATTCTTGGCCTTCCGGCCAGGTGAACTAAAACGCAAATCAAAAACAAAAAGAAGCACATAACACAAGGGTTTTATATCTTACAGTTTTGACCTAGATTGTAGCAACTGTTGGATGTATCAATTTTATGCAACCTGGCATAACAACTATTACTGGTATATGTTCAACTGATTGACTATTCTTGTATTCATCGGGTTGAAACAACCTCAACATAGATAACGTAAGAAGCTCATGTGCGTGCTATATTTTTCCATTGCAATGTACAAGTACTTCCTGTTGCATTAAAACAACTAACAGCACCAGTTTGCTTCGGACGCAAGAAATTTATAAAACGTTGTTTTCATATTTTACAGGACTGGGTCGAGGCTGGTGGACTAAGTCCATGTGGATATAATCAGCTCAGTAGTCAGTACTTCGGTACTGACATGATTTATAACAAACCTTTCTTAAATTGTTCGTTTAAGAAAATAAGGTACCAACTCCCTCAGGCAAAGTTGACCTTGGATGGATTTGGCTATCATATTTAGGCCCTTTTTGGTCATATAGCTCTTCAACTGTTTCGGTTTTTATACATCCATGGCTTTCAAATATTAGGCAGTAAAACATTTTGGACGCATGATAAATATAATATCGTCATTCCCTTCGCCTATATCACCCTGCTCAGTCGCTCCGCAGTTTATAAAGTGTTGTTTCATTTCTTACTATCAATAATTGTTGCGAGAATGTAAAGTATATGTAGCAGGTGCGGATCCGGGATTTTGAAAAAAAGTGGCCCACCGACAAGAAATTGTTAGTAGTGAGACTTGTGAGACAGTCTATGCATTAACCATATATGTAGCTCCATCAAGGACCAGGGCCCCCTGCATACACTCTAAATTTGCCTCTGCGTAAGTTGGTTGTTCTTCAAAAACAGAGCCAACCAACGACACAAAGTACCAGAAGACATAAAAAATACGCCAAACTGTTTTCAGCAATAAACTGGTTCTTTACAATAATTCCAGAAAAAACTGTTAATAAATTCAACCGAGAGTTTAATTTGTCATTAATGGATTAATTCGTTTTGTACTAGATATTGACAATCTTCAGTTTTTTTAATACAACAAATATTTAGTATAACTTCAACAACAATTATTATTGATAAAATAAGTACAAGTATTAATGCCGATTCAAAAACAGTGGGTATAACCATGGAAGTATTATATTGACAGGAACTCCAACGAAAAATTAGCACTTTTCCCAGTTCCTGTCAATATAATACTTCCATGGTATAACGTTCCCAAGTTGAGAATAGAGAGACCAATGATAATGAATGTAGAATTAGCAAACATCTTCAAATTGGTAGATCTTGAACCTAATCTTAATAACAAGGTAAGTTAAATTGTTGAAAAAATATAAAGATTGCTATAAAGAAAAAAATAGGCGGAAGACATCAAAGAGACCCTCATACACAATGAGACATGTTAATGATACAATGAAATCGCTGTTTTTGTTTGTTTGTTTGTTTGTTTGTTTGTTCGTTGTTGTTTTGTTTTGTTGTTTTGTTTTTTTGTTGGTTTTTTTTTTGGGGGGGGGGGACTTTATACAGTGTTAAAAGACATAGTCAATTTCTTACCTTATCTTTGAATCCTTGGAATGCTTTTGACTGTGGTTCCGTAAAGTAATTCCAATCAAACTCTTTATAACGCAGGAAAGAAGAAAGGAGAGGGATGTCTACATTCGGAATTCTATCCTCCTCCCCTCCTGCCTCTAAAACAAGGACTTTTATACCAGGATCCTCTGAAAGACGATTGGCAAGCACCGACCCTGCTGTTCCGCCACCAACTAAGATATAAAAAAGACACTTCCTAAAGTATGATGGTTTAAAATAAAAAAATCATGCTTAATGTTAAGAAACAATGTTTTTTTTTAAATTAATAATAAGCACTATTGCAGATAATTTTGGAATAAATCACTCTGTATTTATTTAAAGATCTCTATAAAATAATAGGAGATACACTAAGTCACTAATTAGATTATTTCTAACATTAGAGAAAGACAGACAACTTACAAGGAAGCACGATGTAAAATAGTAGTATACAAGAAGGAGAACATGGTGAAAGGAAAAACACAACGAGTTTTGTTATATATAAGTATGTAAATGGAGACTAAGGAAGAAAACTTTACGTAAGCTGGGATACACATCTTCGGGTTATTAATTTCCGTGCCATGGGATGGAAATTATACGTTCGATGTAGAATTCAAAAGAGACAAGCAACAACACGAATACAATATTGCAATCGCAAGAGAATGAGCGAGAAAAGAAGAAATGAAAATGAAAAAATAAAATTTATTGAAGTAAATATTATTATACAACAAAATTAATAATTTCACGAAAAATTGACAGCATGCAGGCATTCAAGGAAAATCGATTAGAAAAAAAAACATCTTAATATAACATACTAGTTTCATCTTAAGTAAGTGTTGAGTGACTGTAGCTAATGACGCACTTGGTTGGTAAACAATTAAACCGTTTCTGTTGTAATAATTAAACAATGTTTGCAATTAATGTAATATACTGTAACAGTGTTGGCATCCGTCAAAATCCGGGACATTAATTAGTAACATTGTTCTAGTTGAATAGCAAATATATCTGTTGCACCAGGTGAATTGCCTTTGCACTTTCAAGTATACCTAGTAAAATATTTTTTTATAAAGAAACTGACGACCAAAATCTAATAATTCATTGATTAAAGACTTGGTTGATTGCCTAATAGTATTTTTAATTGTCTAAAAAATAATTACTATGATGTGCATCTTATAAAAAAATCCATATAAAAATAAGAAAGTGTTGTAAAATTGCAAATGAGACAAGTCTCGACTAGACACCAAATGACGTAGAGGTTAACAACTATAGGTTTCCGTACGGCCTTTTAACAATGACCAAAATTCATACCTGCATAGCAAGCTATAAAGGGCAACGATGTGACAAATATAAAACAATCCAAACGAGGATACTAACGGCCACTTTTATGTACAAATAGAAGACGAATGCCCCCGCTCAAGCTTGCCTATAATATGTTAATATTTTTAGAACGGACGGAAAGATGGATGGACGGACGGTCAAGGGTAACACTTAATTCCCCTTCACAAAGCGGCGGGGCATATAATATGAACGGGAAACAAATATTGTATGCAGCAACAAACGACAACCACTGCATTACCGGTTCCTTTCTTGGAACAGACACATACAGAATGTTGCTATGTCAAACATGTTTGCTGGTGCCATACATAAAATAGTTCAAACAATGATTATAAATAGCTATGCGTGTCAAGAGATTATTTTAGACTAGACTGATATTTTCACCATCTAAGCAGCTACGAAAACATGTAGGTCTATGATTAAAATAATGAATATAAAATGTAAAAAGGACAATAGTAGAGCCAATTTAAGTCAAAATATACACAAATCTACATTGGGAAATTCTTAGGCAGACAATAGTGTCAAAGAAAAAATCCAAGATGTACACTTTAACCCAATATAGTCTGACAAGATGTATATGTCAATTCTGTTGAAAGCTATAAGTTTGATTCACGTGGATACTGTGCGTTTGCACGTTTACAGCTTATTCTCAGAAATTAATACTCAGTTAGATACTGCCATTGGTGATATGCAATAATATGAGGTCTTTGAGCTATATTCCACAGTTAAGTGACTTTACATGATCTAAAAACTAAAAACAATTCTTTACGTCCGTGTTCAGTTTCTATATACTTAATAATCTTTTTGCATATTTCTTGGTGTAAGGATGTATGCAGGCCTTTAAGTTCGGCTTCATTTATTGTACGATATCAAAGTTAATGGCCAAGTTCTGACCTCACATGCTTTGACTGCCTAACTACCTATAACTTATTGTATGGATAGCTGGAGATTAAAGTACACCCCCCCCCCCCCTCCCGACAAATGGCGATCACTCTCATATTACACTTCATTGACTTCTATCAAGCTTTACGTCTGAATTTAGATCACTGATCCCCGAGGGTTGATTAGGGTAAAACATATGGTCATACTTAGATTTTTCACGTCCAGCAGTAAAACTCTCGTTTAGAATGAGCGTCCTGGTTTAGCTGTGTGAATGTATAATAAATATGCATCCATGCCGGTTCGGTTGGAATGGACACGCTGTGTAGAGTCAGCAATCGCGATTAAAAAATAAAAAAAGTGTAACAATCTCTCAGGGTTTCGTATATAGGTGACCAGTTACAAGGGAAAATATATGCATATCCAACAAATCCTTGTTTTCCAGTGACAGTACAATTTCACCGCCCTTCATTCCGGTCGACCTACCTGTTGTTTAAATTGTTAGTGTGTTCTCGTCCTGATTATTCATGAAATATTTGTCACTGGGCGTTAAGCAAGTCATAATAAATCAGGTAATCAATACCTGATACTTAAAGTGAATTAAACTCATACATATAGCTACCCTATTCTTTTCCAAGAATTCATAAATGATATTTGTAATCAATACCTGATACTTAAAGTAAATTAAACTCATATATATAGTTACCCTATTCCTTTTCAAGAATTCATAAATGATATTTGTAATCAATACCTGATACTTAAAGTAAATTAAACTCAAATATATAGCTACCCTATTCGTTTCAAGAATTCAGAATTCCTAAATCAAAATTAACTTAAAATTAAAAATTCAGAATACTTGTTAGAAATTTTATTCAGGTTTTAGAAAAGAACAATTCAAACTTAAACTCAAAAACAAAAGCAAAACAAATCAACAATAAAATGTCCGATACTTGATTTATTTTATATATTGTTGTTTCGTTTGATTGTGTCCATCTGTTTGTCTCTCGTTGGTGTAGGAGGCCTTGGTAGCCGAGTGGTATACGTAGTTCATCGTGCGTTCGATTCCAATCTTAATTGACTAGGATTGCCATTTATCCTCTCGAAGGTCGGTGGTTCTACCCGGGCATTTAGGCTTCCTCCACCAATACAAACTGGTCGCTACGACATAGCCAATAATGCTGAAAGTGGCGTTAAAACACCAACAATCAATAAATCGATCTCATATCTTCATATCTAACATCTTCATATAGAGAGTTCTTTTTTGGAAAAGGTTAAACATACCAAAATTTGAAAAGCCTGATTAAAGAATCTATTATTTTCTAAAGGGACTTACTTATCACGAAGTCATATGTACCATTGATGTGTTCTACGATTGCATATCCAACACCTACTGTATGTACATACACAACACCAAATAGTCCAACGAAAAGTCCTAATAAAATCCACCATGCTATGGTACTTCTATAAATTAAAAAAAATATTTTAATGGTTTTTCATTGGTTATAGGAAATTAAGCTTTACAAGTGAAAGAGAGAACGGTGTACATATAGGTATAAAATGATGAGCCGACCACTCTTTGCTCTTACTCCTTAATGCCGCGTGCGTAGCGGAGAAGTAGATAATATAAAAATAAGAAGACGTGGTATAATTACCAATGAGACAACTCTCTACAAGAGACCTAATGGAATATTTAGACAGCTCTCTCACAAGCAAACAACTATAACTGTAAAACTTATAGGCATACACCTCAGACACGGGGTTCAATCTACTGTATCCACACAGCACGAGTAACAAACCCTGGCTGCAGTAAATATAAAAATAAATAGATGTGGTATAATGCCAGTCTTTGATTTAAATTATTTTTGTAAACCCCGTTTTTCGGAAGAGTTCAATCATTGCCTTATTTTCTGTGGTTCGGAGATTGTTGTTTGTCTTTTTGTCGATTTTTTGGGCGGCAATTGTTGTTTTTGTCTGCAGCTTATGATTTATGATCTGTCTCTTTTATTCTTTAAATCAACCGCTCATAAATAGTTAGGATCATTCTAAACACTGACTTTTTAACAAACTACAGACAAAGATTCGGCACACATTTTTTTCGTGTTTTGAATGCTCCTGAACTTCATAAACAGAATGATCTAGTAGCTGACCATAAATGATTTTTATAGATATTCGGGAAACGATGCAATGATTAGGCGAACAATGCTGCAGATATTTTGTCACTGTTCTTAAGTGTAAACAAAATACTACTGAGACGGATGACGACTAAAACTTTGACTGCAATTTTTTGCAAAATAAAGAATTCTTGTTGAATCAAACTTTTTTTGTTCATCATTGATATAGTGTACGCTATTATGAAATATATGTGGAATTCTTTAGATTTTGAATTGTCGAATTTTAATACTCTGATCTCGGTCAAAGAAGGTTTTTTTTTCCTATGTTCTGACGCTAAATAGATTAATTCCTTTAAAGTATATTATCCTAAAGTAACGTTTTAAGGTTACTATCAAAGAGGGTCTGATAGGGTTTTTTTGAAAAGATTATGTTTAAATAATGCAATGAAAAGAGCAAAATGAGCTAAAAAAAAAAAAAAAAAAAAAAAAAAAAAAAAACTAAAAACTAAAAAGAATAATGTGTTGCAAAAGTATAAAGAATAACTGTGGATAATAAAAGAATTAGGTAATACAATACTGAATACAGAAATGAGCGATATACAGAATAAATAAATCATATAATTGCTGAAAAATTCATAGTAAAATATCTTCATTAGAATTTTACAGAATAAGTGTTATTTTTAAAGATAAAGAAAAATTCCCTAAACATTTAAAGAATACAGAATTAAGGACCCCCATCCAGATCCAAATCAAACGAATTTAAAAAAAAAATGAATTCATTGTTATCACCAAATGTTCATTGCCTATAAAAATGGAGATGTCGGAGGATTTTCTGATTTGATTCTGAAACCTACCTTGATGTTCGCACAGGATGGTGGATATTTGCCGCAGTTAAATATCTGAAAATGCGAAAGACGTAAACATTAACAAATTATCTCTGAGCATATTTCACAGAGAAAACAAATATATTAAAGTAGGTTCTTGATAAACACTAGAAAAACGAGGGTATCATCACACTTAATTTTTATAATTTAATTCTAAATTTCATTTTTAAGGAGTAAACATGAAAAAAAAAAGTTGATGACTTCACGGTCACATGACAAAATTATGTCTATGAGCTAGACAAAAAACTTTCAGCCAAATCAGAAGACGTGTTACATCCAAAATTAAATTATATTCATTTAATTCTTTATTGGTAGGTCATTTTTATCTTTTGCTGATTCCACATTAAGTTAGTATATTGATAAACCTTCGTTTGTCCAAACTTTTGAGTCTTGAAAATTCAAGTAAAGGTGTATCCAGAAACCAAATGCAGAAAAGCGCATATGAAACGTTCTACTTCGTAGGTCTGCATCGATATATGTCCAATACTGTTAACAATAACAATTACATCTATAGAGTATATCATTAGCCAATTGGTCAAAACCGAAGAAAACCACGAATATAACCTCTGGTACGGTTACCTTATATGGTCCATGCGTCTTATATATCTTCCAATGTATTTTTTTTCCTTATCATGCTTATGTCACAACAAGTTTGGCTTTTGGAATTACTGATGGAAAGAACAAAACATAAATGGTGCATCGGACGTGTTGGTATATAAAAAAAGGTTTCTCAGTTATTTTTTTAATTTCATACTTTATCACATCATAAGCTGTTTGTTTTTGTTTGATTTTTGTTTGTTGCTGTAAATGAAGTGATCAGTATTATGGAGCTACCATTTGATTTTTATGGAAAGGGGGGGGGGGGGGAGGGGGAGGGGGGCTAGGATGAAAAATGTTGTCCTGCATTTTTTTTAGTTGTAATCTCTGTACTGCATTTTTATTTTTCACTCTATTCGGTCCTGCCTTTCTTTATTAGTTTATCCCGACTTTTTTTATATAAATTGTTATCCTGCCTTTTTTTTTGGACAAGTTGCTCATCTTGCCTTTCTTTTTTACTCAAAACTCCTGTCCTGCCTTTCTTTCAAATTTCATCCTAGCCCCCCCCCCCTCCCCCCCCCCCCCCCCCCCCCACAAAAATCAAATGGTAGCTCCCTTAAAACGTGTTGCGTTTTATTAGAGTTAAATTTATTATATTGAGAGCGCTGATCTTTTTCTCTTTTATCATCTTTTCATGCCTTACAACGTGTAAATATTCCTTGCTTACGTCAATACATCTATAAAATTAAAAATGAAATAGAGATTATGTAATTTCTGAAATATGAGGTCATAAAATTTGTTATCCGTGCATTTGAAATAGTTTGAAAGTTTTGCTTCAGGTATTTAGCGAGAAGAGGCGGTTAAAATTACTTCTAAGAAGGGGATAGGCGTGGTTAGGGGTCGGGACAAGAAAAAGTTGAAGTTCAATAAAAATGTTTATGGCCTTCAAAATGGGGTTTAGAAGAAAAATGTCTATGGCAGTGCCCCAAAAGCGGTTTATAGTTGATGGTAAAGGAATTTGAATGCAAATATTATAGTATGTTAAAGTTTAACATAGCTTCAAAAACTTAGCTCAAAGTGGTAGAGGAGTGGTAAAATTTAAAAGCATTTCCCTTTTCATAAAAACAAATACTGCTACTAGAGTGTATAATACATCATGACTTTTTCTTGTATATAAATTCAGCTTATTTCTATGAAAGGATGTACTAATTTCCATGCGTAGTTTTCTTCCCGCTGGTGGTAGATTTTGATTAACTTTGACGCAATAAAAAAAATAAAACAATTTGACACAGCATTCTGGCAAAGACCCAGGCTAGTTGTATCAACAATATCAAAAATTGAGTACATAACAAAATTTGAAAACTTAATTTAGTTTATTTCAGTAATGAAAAATACAACTAAAACCAATGAAACCATTTAAACCAGAGAATGAGCTCAGAATCACCGGAAGGGTAAGAATTTTCTGGTTACTAAATACGAAGCATAAAGGCTTATAATTGTTTAAGTCATATGCAACTTCAAATTAAAAAAAGTTGAATATGTTTTATATACTTGAATGTCTAAGTTTTACTATAAAACAAGTGTACATAAGAAAATCCTTTATATTATCAAAATCTTCATAAATGTACTGCTATTGATTTTTTGTCTTCCCGTACACTAACTCGCAGATGTTTTCCCGTATGCCGTGACCTTAATCACGAGACCACTCGTTAAATCTTCGGCTACGCTTTTCGTGAATTAAATACGTTAATTCGTAAAAAGCGTGCTATATATATAACGTATCCAACCAAAATACCAATAGGAAAATTTATAGTCATTTCTATTACATTTTGTTTTATTCTTTCATGAAGTGGAGGAAATTAAACGACTAAAATTCCAGTGACAATTTTTTTGAAAGAATTATATTGTCACGATAAAAACAAGTATCCACCAATTTATCAATATCGCCTCTTCGTTTATAGACCACGTTATTCCTTTTTGTAGCTCTCCTTGGGCATTAATTTGTATCAAGTACAATGTATAGTGAACCATTTTTAATTTAGGGTTAGGTTTACAAGTTTGGCTAGTGTTAGGGTAAGCCCCCTCACTCCCCCCTTTTTTTCTCGATTTGTTTTTGATATATTGTTGTGTATGCATTTTGTTTACATTTATTAGGGCATTTTATGTTCATTGTTTTCATAGTTTACTAGGTCAAGGAGGCGGAGCTAGACAATTAAATAACAACTTTTGAGATGGAAGTTAGAGCACTGGTCTAAGCTCCTCCCATTCTTTGCTTTTCCTATGACAAGCGACACACGGCGGGACTGGAGAGACCATTCAGTTTACGCACTCCTCTAAAAATAACCGACGTTAACTCGCTGGAAGATCAAAGGAAAAATTACCATTCATGTTACAAGAATTGTTTATTTAATGAATATGTGATATGTTATTCATTTATTAATATAGAGAAACTATGAGCAAGAGAAAACCCATTTCTCTTCTTTAATGTTATAATCTTGATGAAATTGTCGGTAAATTAGAGATGAATCTTAATAATTATGTTATCAGCTGGTAAAAGTGATATTTATAGAAAATAAAAGCATTTTTTTCAAATATTTTTGGCATTAAAATGGAGGACATATTTTCACGTAGTAAGACAATATGGTCAACGACTGTTAAGCAGAATTTTATTTCATAAACAGAAATTTTTAAAAAGATATCGACGAATGAACTATCAATATAAAAATAAGGAGATGTGGTATGCTTGCCAATGAGACAACTATCCACCAAAGTTCAAATGAAGTAGATGTAAGCAATTATAGCTAACCGTACGGCCTTCAACAATGAGAATGGTAAACGGTCATAAATCTGTCGTGTAAGTTGCTTGGTTGTCGTTTACCTTCAGTCCAATGCCAAATATTTCTTGCATAGTCAGGACGACAACAAAATAAACAATCAATACAGAATATATATTTTCTGCAATGTAGACCGACCAGGAACACGAAGGGCGGGACAGTCTGAAAGTTTTGCCTCCAGGTATATTTAGCGAATGATGAAAATTACTTCTGAGAAGAGGAAAAGCGGGGTATTTTGCAGGGTACGAAAAAATTGATGATCAATAGAAATATCCTTCAGAATGATTGAGTAGAAAAATACGAATCATGGTCGATTGTAATAGATTTTGAATGGCACTGTTTAGTATGTAAGTGTTTCGTAGCTGAAAGTTAAAATTCTAAGCCTTTCTGTTTTTCGACTAACCGTGAAAGCAATCGTCTTCTTATAAGAAAATTACTATTACAAGAATATAAAATATATCATGACTATTTCTTGTATATGAATGTAGCATATTTCTTTGAAAGAAAGAACGTTATAATCTAATCTTTTGAATTTCAATATTGCATCATTTTAATTTTGACTTAAGAAACGCTTATCTTCTATCGCAACATGAATAAACTTTCCATGCAGTTTGATGCTGCTTTGAAATAAAATTCGGTCTTAAGTCAGGTCTATTTCAGGGCTCTAGAAGTGTTCCAAGGTAAACTTTCTGATTACTTGTCAAAGATAGACATGATAAATTTCTCTATGTGAAACCGATGACGTAAATTGGTAAATAAATACGGGGGTAAAAAATCAATCAGCTGCTGTTAATTAAATGTTAAAAAGTGCAATTGAATAGTAGTATCTCAAAGAATTGCTTTATGGGTAAATAATGCTGGATGCTTGAAATCTAACATCAACTATGACAACCTATCAATATTAACCATAAGATAGCAATTAAGGAACTTTTTACGAATGATATTGATTGATTAATAGTTTCTTTAGATCACACGACAAGGGTTGACTGCAATTGTAAGGAGATAGGATTTGCATGATTTCTAATTTACTTTTATTAAACGCAGTGAAAAAATATAGAGATAATTGTTATGAAAAAACCCAACAAACAAAACATAACCAAAGTCCCTTCATATTATAATACTGGTTGTAGGAAAGGCTAAATACTTCAGGCCAGACTCCGGTTGAACTGCAGTTGCTTAAAATGAACACCTTTTCCAGAAAAATATTGTTCTTTCCAGCCTCTGTATATGTGGACAAGTTGAGAGCAGCAAACACTATCTGCTAGAATGTCATAATTATAGATTCATTAGGACACAAACCATTTCCACACTATCAAGATATAATATACAAACATTATTATCAGGTAGTGAACTCATCAGTGATGAGGAAAACGAAAATATTTCTAAAGTTGTACAAAGTTTTATTTTGGAAACAGGGATATTTGGTTCATAAACTTTTATTTTTATGTCGATTTAGATGTTGAAACTTTATAATTTAACCTTATTTTTTGAAATATTTACATATTTTCACAGCTACATGCGAGACCATAATTATAAAAATGAGTTGATCACATTTTTCGATCAAACTGACTTCTGAGTAACGTGCAAACAACAGAATAAACATATAATGTAAATTGAAAATTATATTATGCGGGTGTCTTACACTATGTTCCCAATTTTGTCATTTTTTTTAAGGGAGACGGATTTATATAAGTTCTTCTTGTTTCCGAATCCCTGTATTTCTATTGTATAATTGTAATTTGTGCACTTTTGAATAAAATAAAATATTTGTTTAAACTAAAACATAACCATTCACATATACAATAAACACGTAAGAAAAACTTTATCAAAAACCAAGTAGCACAATGGAAACAAAAACAAACAACACAACAATGAAATTAACAAGTTTATTTTATATGTCTTATTGTGTCTTTGTCTTAAATCACTACGACACCTTGTCGCGGTCGTAGATCTTTAGACACCAGTTAGTCGTCTGACCTGTAAAATAACCTATTGTGTCCTAATCCATCTTCGCTAGCCAACAGTTACGATCTGGTCCCCCTAAGCGGTACCAGATCGTAACCCTTGACTAGCGAAGATGGTTCTATTCCTGATTAGGGGGAACGGATCGTAACCCTTGGATAGCGAAGATGGTCCTATTCCTGATTAGGGGGAACGGATCGTAACACTTGACTAGCGAAGATGGTCCTATTCCTGATTAGGGGGAACGGATCGTAACACTTGACTAGCGAAGATGGTCCTATTCCTGATTAGGGGAACGGATCGTAACCTTTGGCTAGCGAAGATGGTCTATTCCTAATTAGGGGAAACAGATCGCAAACCCTGGCTAGCAAAGATGGTCGAATTCCTGATTAGGGGGAAACGGATCGTAACCCTTGGCTAGCTAAGATGGTCCTATTCCTGATTAGGGGGAACGGATCGTAACCCTTGGCTAGCAAAGATGGTCGAATTCCTGATTAGGGGAAACGGATCATAACCCTTGGCTAGCTAAGATGGTCCTATTCCTGATTAGGGGGAACGGATCGTAACCCTTGGCTAGCTAAGATGGTCCTATTCCTGATTAGGGGGAACGGATCGTAACCCTTGGCTAGCGAAGATGGTTCTATTCCTGATTAGGGGGATTGGATCGTAACCCTTGGCTAGCGAAGATGGTTCTATTCCTGATTAGGGGGAACGGGTCGTAACCCTTGGCTAGCGAAGATGGTTCTATTCCTGATTAGGGGGAACGGATCGTAACCCTTGACTAGCGAAGGTAGTCTTATTCCTGAATAGGGGGAACGGATCGTAACCCTTGGCTAGCGAAGGTAGTCCTATTCCTGATTAGGGAACCGGATCGCAACCCATGGCTAGCGAAGATGGTCATTTTCCTGTTTAGGGGGAACGGGTCGTAACCCTTGGCTAGAGTTTTGCACTTGATTTGTATCTTCTAAATGTATTTATTAAGTTTGAACATCGGTAAACTACAGTACTGTTGCCTCTAATTTATCAATTAATATATGTGGAAAAAATTACTGATTTATAAATATCAAAGAAATTTGGATTGAAATTCCTAAACGGCAGAAAAAGAATGGCCGGTTTGGAGTCTGAATCTTATGATGTGTCATGGGTAAGGTGACGTCTTCCTGTAGACTGTTACCTCGCGGACTCGCACGTTAAAAATCCGGATCATCGTGTCGGATTTGTACGAAGCAGAGTGCATATTCGTATCTCGTTAACATGTTAACATCCTGGTATGCTTGTAATATTTGCCACTGGACGTTTAACACCAATTCATTATTATCATCATCATCTTTTTTTATCAACTAAAGGATGAAGTCAAAGTTGTCTATTGTGTTCGCCCGCTTGCTGAAAACTCACGTTTTTGAATCTGAGAGAAAAACCAAACAAATAAAGTATCCAGAAAATCTTTTGAAATAAGGAAAAATTGGGATTTATAAAGTGACATGTGCGGAATGTATGAATGTATGTATGTCTAAAATCATTATTTGATTCAAAATAAAAAATATTCAATGCATGAGGATGTGAATAGTTTTTTTTAAGATAAAATACTTGAACACGAATGATTTCGATGTCAAAATGGCGTTAACATGCGTGTTTATATTTTTCATGTGTGGTTTTCTAGCTGGTGGTGGTAGATTTTGATTAACTTTGACGCAATGAAATAATAATAATAATAATAATAAAAAAAAAACAATTTGACACAGCATTCTGGCAAAGACCCAGACAAGTTGTATTAAGAATGTAAAAAATTGAGTACATAGCAAATTTTGAAATCTTTATTCAGATAATTCTAGTAATAAAAAAGACAACTAAAATCAATATAACCAATGAATGAGCTCAGCATCACCGGAAGGAAAAGCATTTCTTGTTTACTTAATACCAAGAATAAAGGCTTATAATTATTTTATAAGAGTATATCTTTGTTTATTTAATGGATATGTGATATGTTATTCGTTTATTAGTTGTAAAGTAAAGTTACTAAGAGCAAGGGGAAATCCATTTCTTTTCTTTTATGTTATAATCTTGATGAAATTGTCGGTAAATTAGAGATGAATCTTAATAATTATATTATCAGCTGGTAAAAGTGATATTTTTAGAAAATAAAAGCAATGTTGGCATTAACCAGAAAGAAATATTTTTTTCAGATGTCAACGACTTTTACGCAGATTTTTTTTCACAATGATAAAAGGCTCAATTTAAAAGAATGTATCGATGAATGATCTATCAAGATGGTATGGCCACAAACCTGTTATGTATGTTGATTGAGAGTTGTTTGCTTACGTCCAGTGGCAAATATTTCTTGCATATGCACCTGACGACAACAAATAAACATCCAATATGTAGTTTCTGCAACAACAATCGACTAGGAACATGAAGGGCATGACATTTACACTGCCAATGGAAAATAAGGATATTTTAAGGTGGTACCTAACACTACAGGGAGATAACTCTGTAAAAATCAATTAAACGTTTTAATTACGTTGCATTGTTAAGGAAATATTAAGCTTCTCAGTGATCAAAATTAGTGTTTGTCAAACTGCTATATAACCAGTGAAATTTTTCTGATAAAGTGGTTGGTTCAAATTTTTTGAAATTTTTATATTTCTGTCAAAGGGTCAAAGTAAACATTTTGTCAAAATTTTATGAAAATTAAACGAGCCAAATTAATATTAGTCAAGGTGTTGGGTACCACCTTAATATGATGGATAAGGACATAAAACCTTTCCATACAACAGATATTATATATGTTGGATAGGGACCAAAACCTTCCCTTACAACAAGCCACCTACGGACACCGCAGATAGTCGTTGCGGTGGTTCTGCAACATGCAGAGCATAGTTTTCACCCTTTAAGGGGTATCTAATTTAACATCCCTATTGCGACCGAAATGACACGTTTTCTTAATATAAAATCTAATTTGTACACGAAACGTGCGTCTGGCGTACACAATTTTAATCCTGGTATCTATGAGTTTATTTTAAATATGGCGTATCCAAAGAAGGTCTTTAATTTTAAGCCCGCTTCCCATTCATATGCTTGGAATTTTCGAGAAAAAAAGCTTTTCATAAACCTACTGAGTACATTATATAATCTTTTATTAAAATAAATGATTCTAATTCTAAAACATGTGTATCAAAAATCAATTTAGCTGAGGAAATATTAATTTAAAACTTAATCTTAACTCTATAGAAAAGGAATAGCCGAATTATAAAGGTAGAACTTATTCATTTAAAATGCTGCTTTAAAACCTGAGAAGAGCTGAAACAAGAGTGCACATGCTAAAATGTCTCGCCAGTTTGACTGACCATTGATTTCATGTTGAAAGTCTTATAGATAAAAGTTTTAATTACTACAAGTATCACATAAACTTATTTTTTTAAAGATCCATGATAATGAGGTCAAGGTCAAATAAATCCTGTCAGACAAACATGTACACCTTACAATCACTCCATACACCAAATATAGTTGACCTACTGCTTTTAGTATTTGAAAAAAACAGACCAAAACACAATAAAATGCTCCGCTGGGCGCAGCTTGATACGACCGCAGATGTCGAACCCTGAACAGTTGGGGCAAGTATGGACACAACATTCAAGCTTGATACAACTCTGAATTTGGATTGTGATTAAATATTTGACTCAGCATAGGTTTCTGACATAGAATGAATGTGGTCTAAGAACTTAAATTTTTTTAATTTACCTATTATGGTCCAATATCCAAAATCTAAATACATGGTTAGATTCAGCATATCAAAGAATCCAAAGAATTCAATTTTTGATGAAATCAAACAAAGTTTAATTTTGGACCCTTTTGACCTCAATGTGGACCAATTTGATAACGGGGCCCAAAAATCAAAATACATGGTTAGATTCAGCATATCAAAGAACCCCATATATTCAATTTATGTTGAAATCAAACAATTTGAAAGTTTAATTTGGGACCCTAACTTGGACCAACTTGAAAACTGGGCCCATAATCAAAAATCTAAACACATGTTTAGATTCAGCATATCAAAGAACCCCCAGAATTCAATTTTTGTTAAAATCAAACTATGTTTAATTTTGGATCCTTTGGACTTTAATGTAGACCAATTTAAAAAACGGGACCCAAAATTAAAAATCTAAATACACGGTTAGATTTGGCATATCAAAGAACCCCAATAATTCAATTTTTGATGAAATCAAACAAATTTTAATTTTGGACCCTTTTGACCTCAATATAAACCAATTTTATAGCGGGGCCCACAAATAAAAAATCTAAAAACATGGTTAGATTCAGCATATCAAAGAACCCCATATATTCAATTTTTGTTGAAATCAAACAAAGTTTAATTTTGGACCCCAATTTGGACCAACTTGAAAACTGGGCCCAAAATCAAAAATATAAATACATGTTTAGATTCAGCATATCAAAGAACCCCATATATTCAATTTTTGTTAAAATCAAACTTAGTTTAATTTTGGACCCTTTGGACCTTAATGTAGACCAATTTGAAAACTGGACCCAAAATTAAAATCTAAATACACGGTTAGATTCGGCATAACAAATAAATAAATGTGGTCAAAGATTTTACAAATCTAATGAGCCATACTGTGCAATTAAAGATTAATTCTTGAAATTTTTCAATATTTGAAATTTGAAAAAAAAAAAAATATTTGAAGAATAATTCTTTTTAATTTCTGAAATCTGAAATGAGAAAAAATTGACCCCCACAATTTCTGTTTACCCCCCCCCCCCCTTTTTTTCCCCCAACAAATTCTTTCCCTCAAGATATGGTCATAATCTCAATTCAAATTTTTAGTTTTAGTGCGAAAATCAATGTGTCTTCGGACGACGACGACGACGACGACGCAAACGTCATACCAATATACGACCGCAAAAAAATTTTGCGGTCGTATAAAAACTTACTATTGACCAATGAACCATGAAAATTAGGTCAGGGACAGATGACACCTGCCAGTTGGACACGGTACACCTTAAAACCATTCCATACACCAAACATAAGTAGACCTATAATTGCTTATAGTATCTGTGATTTGGACTTGACCACGAAAACTTAACCTTGTTCACTGATCCATGAAATGAGGTTGAGGTCAAGTGAAAACTGTTTGACAAGCATGAAAACCGTGCAAGGTACGCAAATACCAAATGTAGTTGTCCTATTACTCATAATAAGAGAGAAATTAACATTACAAAAAATCTTAACTTTTTTTTCAAGTATTCACTGAACCATGAAAATTAGGTCAAGGACAATGGACATGTGACAGACGGAAACTTCATAACATAAGGCATTTATATACAAAGTATGAAACATCCAGGTCTTCTACCTTCTGCACTATGTAAAAGCTTTCAAGTAATTAGAAACACCGCCGCCGGATCACCATCCATATGTCTCGTTTCTGTGAAAGAAGTCGCAGGCGAGACAAAAATCAGGTGCTAAAAACAAAATGCTTAAAATGAAATTCGGATAAAACAATAGTTAAATCTTTAAAATTGAGTGATATTGATATCAGTTGTCAAACAGCTTGTGATTTAATTTAGATATTGGATCAGTTGCAAGATTGACTGCTTGATTAACGTCCAGTGGCGAATATTTCATGCATTTTCAGTACGAGAACAAATTAACAATTATAATACTGTTACATACAATAGTTAGGTCCTGTAATAGGATTCGACCGAGATAAAGAACGGGAACTTTGGACTGCCACAGGAAAAGGATGGTAAATTGGATAATGACATAAATTAAGCCTTGCTATAGGCCACCAACGGGTCCCTCAAAGAGTCGTTGTAAAGGTTCTTTACGTGCAGAGAGCGTGGCACATTATCAACATTCTGACCGGACGTGACTGCAACTATACATCTCCCACAACTGAAATGTCGCCCAACTTTGGCAAGGGTTTTACTGTCGGTCGGAAGACGACCAAGAGTGACCATATTTCTATTCCCTAGTCATCCTTGGAGTAACCAGTTGCAGGAATATTGGCTTATTCGTGAATGGTTTTTGTTGTGAAATAGATAAAATTTTGTAGCTGCATGAATCTTCAAAATATATTTCCCTGTGTGTATAGTTATATGGAGATCAACGAACTAAAAGTTAAAACAAAAAACAAAAAACTATCGAGTACTATATAATTGACATAATGATTGTAATACATTTACTTATGAATGATGGATACAGCTGTTTTATTACTACATGTAAATATAGAGTGATAATAAAATACATATGAAAAACTCAAAATACATATGAAAAAATCAACTTGAAAGAAGCGATATGTCATATGTTAAAAAAATTACATCATCTTCATCATTCCAAGAATTTATGAAAGACGCGTTCGTGTAATAAAAAAGAATGATGGTACCTTCTATTTCAGATGACTTAAATTGCAAGCAATGTAAACTACGCCATTAAAAGTTCATCATCTAATTTTAAATTACAGAGACAACATCATCATATTTTGCAACTTTTTTCCAGATGAAGAATGAGGATTGAGTGCAAATAATAGTTGAATCCGTCTACAATATAAAAAATAAGAAGTTTTCTCTTTCTATGACTTCTAAATAGTTTTAATATACCCTTAGATTAGTAATCCCCCCCCCCCCCTTGTTTCTTACTTACATTATTAGCCAATTTGTTAATTAGCATTATATGTTTTCAATAATATAATTCCTTTACATCAAAACTGATATAAGTACCCTTCAAATGAAAAGCTTGATTGAACCAAGGAGGTTATAATAATCACAATCTCCTTGATTTACCACACAGAAATACATTAAATGTCCATGTAATTAATCATTTCTTCATTAAATAACCAATAAGTTGTATATGATTGGAGGCAACATTCCGATCATTGGATATCTAATCTGTATTCTGATACTTATCAGAAATATTTTCATCTGGTCATTCAGATAACTGATACAAATGTTCATACCTTAAAATAACCACAAACACAATGCCGAATCTATATGTGTTTGATATATATGTTTTGTACTAGTTGTAAATTTGTACTAGTTATCATGTGTGCCTTCTTTCACCGCTGGGGATAATAAAAATGTCTTCGATAATTATCTATAGCTTGATGATTTACTAACAAATGTGTATACATCTTATATCAACTTTGTATCAATGTTTTGAAGAAAACTATAGCACGTTGTCATCAGATATGACACGGATAAGTGAGATAAAAGAAAGTGTGCCTGTTTTATCCAATATTAATGCTACCGTTTCATAGGAGTCTGTGTTTTTGATTGGCTGAAAGCATTCGCGAGGCATTCTAAAATCAAAATTGTATTTCTTAATAAAATTCAGCATTCATGACTGTAATGCATAGGAAAACTAGTGATAATCTTGATACAAAATGTGCATAACTCGTAATTTAATAGTTTTGGGATATAAATGAATTATAAGAATTGACTGATGTTACTTTTGTAATTTTACAGGGTAGTAAAAGCCTTGGCACGTATGCATAAAGCTACTTAAGTTAAGTTTTGTTTCGAACGGACGGATTTTTCTTCATGTCCTACAATAAATTAGTATTACGATTGGATATCTTAACTTAAGTAGCTTTATGCATACGGGTCGGGTCCTTGTTCGTACTCACATTTTTGATATAAAGCGCTTACACGCTGCATACAGAATATGCTTCGGTCAATGCTGATAAAATTACAAAAAGAAGCATTCAATTGTAAATGCTAAATACTAATAATTTGTTCAAATTATAATTTGTATGAAGGCTTGTGTGACAACTTGTACACTAAATACACACACCATCGTATGGAAAACCTATCTTCCATGTTTAAATTCAATTGCTTTGTTGATAATTTTAAAAGAATGAAATAGTTTAACTAGAAACGGTTTAATGAAAATCGAATCAAGTTTTTAAGTGAAAATCTGCGGACAAAATTAAATAATGTAATAAATACATAAATATTAAAATCAGAAAGTTATACATCTATGATTGGTTTAAAAAATGCGTGAACTACAAACATTCAGAAATTCAGCCTTTTTAGAATTGAGCTGATAGTAATGATATCAATTATAACTATCATGTACTTGTGGTTTTTCTTCCCTGCACATGGTCGCTCAGAATAAAGTAACTGCCAAAGTACAAGAAGTTATTCAAACTAATAAACTTGCTGTCCTTAAAAACGTTGTGGATAGTAAAACAAACTCGTCAAAGATACCAGGCTTATATATAGTTTTGTACGCCAGACGCACGTTTCGTCTACAAAAGAGTCATCATTGACGATCCAATAAAAAAGTTAAAAGGCTAATAAAGAACTGCTTTTTTAAGAAAAAACAAAAAATATGAATTGAAATTCTAAATTTCGATGAAAAGATTCTCTCTGTCAAGTTCATTAATACGAACTTGCAATATGTATTTATAAAGGTTACTCGGGAACACGTGTATTTGTTTACTTTTAACACGTGTGTTTAAATCAAAACATGTTTATGTTTAATTTGATTGGACCATCAGTAAGTTATTACCGGTTTAAGTTATATCAATCATGATA
This sequence comes from Mytilus californianus, assembly GCF_021869535.1. Classification (NCBI taxonomy): domain Eukaryota; kingdom Metazoa; phylum Mollusca; class Bivalvia; order Mytilida; family Mytilidae; genus Mytilus; species Mytilus californianus. The sequence goes on from NW_026262626.1 coordinate 18,169,269, forward strand.
ACTTCATGCTAGAATTTTAGCGCTAAAATTATAATAAGATATCTAGAATTGTCATTCGAGGTTCGCCTATCCGACAGAAAGGTTCGTTTTCCCACCCACCCACCCCTTTTATTAAGACTTCATAGGAATGTGAATCAGTATGTTATGTAGAAAATAGTTGATAAAATACATGTATGTAAATCGAAATGATTTTTTCTTCAACTTATAGAACATTTTTCTATTGTAGATTGTGTTTATATGTGATGGCAGCGGTCGATGACAGCAAATTGGACATTTGTTTATTGTTTATAATAAAAATAAGCTTTCTGTGCTGTCGGGGCGAGCTGATAACCAAAAACTGTGTTGAGTTTTTACTTTGTAAATGCTTTATGTTCGTTTGAAGTATTGAATAAGAACATAAATGATTTTAATTGATACCATTGAAACCCTCCTTGTATATTGCGAATTGTTATTGTTTTCAATTTCTGATATGTATTAACTTTCTTCACATTCAGTGTGCATTGTATATTTTATTCTGTCCTTTTGTTGCACAGTTTGTCCATTGAAGTCTTAATAAAATATTAAAAAAATCTTGAAATATTGTCCATAAAAGCAGTACAATTCGTGTGTTGTTCGTATTTAAAACGCTCAAACTTAAATCTGTTAACTAATAGTTAATCGTAAATTGTCAAAAGTTATTTTACATGCTTTGAACTAAATTTTCAAATATAAAATTTCAATCTTAAATATATTAAACTAAAACTTACCGAACATCATTTCCTGGCATTTTCTAACTCATTTTTATAACGAAAATATGAAAAAGTGAAACCACAGTTAAAATCCTGACTTCATTTGTCTTCCCGGGTCGGTGCTGCAATGACGAAATCTTTGATCATAATTGGTTATTGTTTGTATACGTTTGTAACAAGGAAAACATGTAAATAAACAAAGTACAAACGTCAATAAGTAAACATTGCTAGAACAGATACAACACTCTAATTCACCAGACTTCGGTATGTGTGCTTTGATGCCAGTTGCTCCCATCAATTGATTGATCTATAATTCTAAAAATATAGACTATATAATATATATCTTGAATCACATTCATCAAAGCTCACCTGAAAGGAGAAATCATTTTCTTATCAATTCGCACATGTTTTTTTTATTCTTTTTTTTTTTATTATACTCTGATTAACCTGCTGTCAGTGTTTAAGGATGCTATCTATCTTTAACAGCGTGATAATTGTTACGCAATGAACTCTGGGTAGTGTGGCAATGAACAGAAATAAATAATTAAATTTTGATTTTGAAGTTTCAAAAGAAAAGAGGATATGTATTTCGCGTAGTAATGAAACACGACCTTTACTTTAATTAATTGTTCATATTAATTTTTTTTCTAGAAAATTAAACTAACACATTAGATGTTTCTATTTGATAATTGGAATATATTTAACCATAATGCAATGTTAAATGGGCTAAAGAGACTGTCATTTGATCATAGTATACATTCAAGTCTGATCATTACTCATAGCATTGTACTTTGGATCCAAACTTCTATATTTTCTTTTATCTAGATCCATTTAAAAAAATCTGCGTAACGTCATGAGATAAATGCCGCATGCTTGTACCAATAAAGTAGAAGAATCCGTTTTGATTATGATTTCAGACAATATGTTGGCAAATTTTAAAATCACCAGAAATTGTCGTATGAAAACATACCATAGTTCGACGCAAAGTGTCATACATCAGTTCTGTCTTGTTAGAAAGCCAACCGTGATGCATCTTTCCCGTCTAATTTAGAATGTCAAACGTCATATATTTCCCATCTTATGAAGGACGCCGACCGTCATACGTTTTTCCCGTTTTATATGTCCAGTCTTATTAAGGATGCCAACCGGCATTCATCTTTCCCGTCTTATTAAGGATTCCAACTGTCATGAATCCTTCCCGTATTATTAAAGATTCCAACCGTCATGAATCTTTCCAGTCTTATTAAAGATTCCAACCGTCATGAATCTTTCCAGTCTTATTATGTCATGAATCTTTCCAGTCTTATTAAGGATTCCAACCGTCATGAATCTTTCCCGTCTTGTTTAAAAGGATACGAACTATCATGTATATTTCCCATCTTATTAAGGATGTCAACCGTCATACAAATCTCCCGTCTTATTAAGGATACCAACCGTCATGTATCTTTCCCGTCTATTCTAGGATGCCATGAAAATGTCATGCATTTCCCGTCTTATTCGTCAACTCCTGTGTCGTCTGTTATTGGGGCCTCATGTTGAACTCTAGATGTCTTTGGTTTTTGTTGTTGTTTGTTGCCATTTCATTGACGTATACCCAAAATCTCTCTCTTCATATCAAAATTACACGAGACAGCTGCGAAGACAACAAAAAGAACTGAATACAACATGGACACTTCAAAATTAGGTCCAATAATAGATGACCCAGGAGTTGACTGGGTATACTCAAATGGTCGGCTAAATGTAGCTCTCGTCTGTCCTACGTTTAGATCCATGCTATAATTAAAGGGACGTCCTTTTGGATAAACAGGATAAATAAATACGCATTCACGTCCATTCGGAAAGGGGACCTCCAATTTGATGCTTCTTTTATTTTCCCGTCTTTTGTCCCGGTCCATCCACTTTGGGGAACCTTTCTATTAATGTAAGAATTATTCTTGACCTGAATATGCGTATACTATTTGCCACTGGACGTTAATGAAACAGCAATTAATCGATCAACAATAAACAGGTGTCCAAATGTAATATCAAGGTCAAAATAACCCAGATCATTCCAAAAATATGAAACCATCAAAACCCAAACTTTTGATATGACATTAGACAACCGATGAGGTTCCTGACTTTGGACAAGACACATGATGTTCATGTGAGGAGTTCCTGACTTTGGACAAGACACATCATGTTCATGTGAGGAGTTCCTGGCTTTGGACAAGACACATCATGTTCATGTGAGGAGTTCCTGGCTTTGGACAAGACACATCATGTTCATGTGAGGAGTTCCTGACTTTGGACAAGACACATCATGTTCATGTGAGGAGTTCCTGACTTTGGACAAGACACATCATGTTCATGTGAGGAGTTCCTGACTTTGGACAAGACACATCATGTTCATGTGAGGAGTTCCTGACTTTGGACAAGACACATCATGTTCATGTGAGGAGTTCCTGACTTTGGACAAGACACATCATGTTCATGTGAGGAGTTCCTGGCTTTGGACAAGACACATCATGTTCATTTGAGGAGTTCCTGACTTTGGACAAGACACATCATGTTCATGTGAGGAGTTGGCTGTTTGAATTGGGTGTGTTTTGTCGTCTCTATACCGGACTGAGCATTTTGCTTTATCTGCTATATTTTTTTCCAGCTTTGTTATATACCTATTCATAATAATTAAAGCTACATTCGGTTAAAAATATAATCAACATGTCCTATATGACAATATAGCAAGCTTTGGCATCCAAAGATAACTGTGTGATTTAAAATTAAATGCAATAGAATAACATTTTTTGTTAATTTTTTATCTCTCAAAATTTTCGAAGCTGCAAGTGTAACCTTCTAAGACAAATTGTGTCTACAACAAGATTTCCTAAAGGAGAACCCATTTGTTGACTTTTTATTTCTGGCAAAAACAGCAGATAAGAAAGTTTTAACATACATTGTAATTCCAACAGGGATAATGAACCTATCCTTACCCTAAAATCACATGCAGATTATACCTCATAGACATTTTTCAGAATTTACTAACTAGAGACTATCTTGGTTTTTTCTGCAATATCATTTTCATTCAGAGTGTCTAGATAAAATCGATTTAGCTGTTTGAAAGACCTTTTGACAATTAAATAACAAATGCTAGCACCTTTTGGCTAAATCAAAAATATATGTGTTGTTATCTTTAAATAACTAGGACTGCAGCAGAACAAGATACCATGGTTAAACAGGAATATTAAGCTGGAAAAGAGAGGCAAAACTATACACACCTTCAACAGAGGCAGATTTAGGGGCCAGTCCACTTACAGAGCTACATATATGATAAATGCATATTTTTTACAAAATCCTGGATCCGCACCTCTTCAAGTTGATCTGCTGTTTACAAACAAAACATTTACCTGTAGTATTTCGCTATGGTAAAGTAGTTACTTTTTCAAAGATCAACCATCATAAAATTGGGATCAGTCTCAGAACTCAAAATTGGTATATAGCAAATTGAAATCAAGAGTGACTGAAATTCTCTATGATAAACTTGTATCTCAAAGCAGCCATAAAAAACTGATTTGATTTCATCATTCATAAATTACCATGATTGATTTAATAATACAATTTACACTTCTATGGACAGGGAAGATACAAATTTTGAAATCTAGCTCAAACAAGCCCTGTTTAAACTTGAAACCTGTCAAATCAGAACTCCTGTATAAAGACAACAGAGTAGTATTTAACCTGTTTTAACAGAACAAGTCTACTATAAGAATGTAAAGTCCCAAATTTTTTTTTATGACAAATTTCACTGTATTATAAATACAAATCAACTAATTTGCAGTTTTAGAATCAAATGCATTCTGGGTAATATTTTAAAAAGCATACACCAAAATGCTGTGATTGGTGAAAAATGTCCTAAACAAATTTAAATTCAACCAATGATATGGCATTATTTTCATTTTGGGATAAAACAATGAAATAACTCAAAAGTCCTTCAGATTTTGAAATGGCAAATTGGACATAAAATATTGCATTGAGAAAAAAAAACACTTTAAATTGTAAAACATGATTTAATCACTAAATTCATTTGGAGATTTCATATTTAAATGCCCACTCCAGATCACATCAGTCACTATTTAACAATTCTAGAATAATATGTACATATATATATATGGCCATTGTTTAAAGATTTTCAAAATTAAAAGAGGACAACATATGATGTATTTGATAAAATGTTAAGTCATCTTTTCAGTAAATACTATACTATAAAGTTGTATGGAAGCATCAGATACAAATATACCTAAGTGCCTACAGAAACAAAACAGGTCTTATTCCAATCCCCTATGGTCTCTTATAGAATAAAATACAAATAGTTCTTAAGAGCCATTCCTTAAACAATTGGCTTTATGTTACTAAAATAGTTTGGTCTTGCATATCTATAACTGTGAAAAAGTTTTTGATGTGGTCTCATAGTGGCAAAAATCATAACTTGGAAGTTTTCATCCAAATGTTATCACACTGGACCAAACTACATCACTATGTTATATTTGTTGCTTAAGAGGTTCATTAAGGTTAAAAATTGACATATAAATAATTTTTTAATATTTTGTTAAAAAAAATTTAGAAATTATTAATATTTCCATTTTAAAAAAGGAATGCACTGTTGGAACAAAAAATACCAAGAAAGTTCAGTATGCATATTTCCCATAAAATCAGAAAATCTTACAGAAACTGTTTAACATTCAAAGCAGCTTTTATTTTCATCTAATTTTAAAATACAAGTTGGTGTGTTTCCATAGACACTCAGTATATTAAGGAACAAAAAATTGCATGTTCAAATCAAATTCTAATATGATGTTCATCAAACGTTTTGAGTACACACCCATGGTAAAATATGAATATATTGTATATCAGCTGATCGGCAACCTCATGATTTGTTTGGGCTGTTCCAATCGTACTCCCACCTCATATGCATTTTTATGAATGAGCTACCCGACGTCAATTGGTGTTAATGACGTCATTGAACGATAATGTAAGAATATTAGCATTTTACGGGGAAATGCACGGTTGTGAAACTGAGTCATCAAAACAAGGAAACATAAACAAACAATGATAAAATTTGTTAAAAGCCATTTTTTTTACTTTTAAGTAAGATTATCATTTCATTTAAATTCTGAGATCCAAACCTATCTAAGTACGATATTGTAAATGGTATAAGCATGTCACTAGTTCAGTTATCTTCGTTCTTTTACGTCAATATTAATAGTGTATTTAATCACGGGAATGGCAAATGTTTGTCTTTACCTAGACTGTTTCAATCCAAAAGAAATGCCATATTTGTCCTATAAGAATAGAAATAATTCATGTGGGCTTGAATGTAACTTTATAGCATTTCATTAATTTACCTTTTTTTTTTCAAATAAATGAATAAATAAAACATATATCTTCTCTTCACACTAAATCTGAACGAATACTAATTTTACAATCTGCAATGCCACTTAGTATCTTATAAATTGTTACTTTCAAGAAGGTGACCTCTTGACAGCAAAATGTATATGTTAACTGACAATAAAAGAATACTAAAAAATTATTCACTAACATATTTTTTTTCAACCTGATGCAAAATCTTGATAAAACAACTGATAAAATGTACAGTAACTATATCATAAATAATAAATCCCAATTAAAATGGACCAAAAGTCAATCATCCTAGTTTTAAGAAAATCATTTGAGCACATTTTTCTGACGGTTTTAAAAATATATTATTGAAGTTAAGTTCATATGTCATTCTCTTTTCTTACATAGTACAAATGCAGTCAACCTATATGAAGTTAATTTAAAAAATCACAATGATCACCCTTAGTAATTTTCCAAGAAAAAAACCCGGGAAATACATGTATTCTTCAATCAGAATACAGATTCTCAATAAAAGTGATAATAAATGGACTTTATTATATACTTAGTAGTAAATACATGTATACTGTATGTGTAATACAATCAATGACAATCGTGCTGTATCAACCATCCCTGATGATATCGATATCAGTCACGGTTACATAAGCTTAATCAAACCCCTTCAACTCTATGACGTCACATCATTGATATCAGTCACGCTTGTAAAGGCTTTATCAAACCCCTAATCTGTATTACATCAACTTACAGGAGAAAATATCTACTTGAAGTATATAATAAAGTGTATATGATATGGCTTTTTCAATATCACACACCCTATCAACCCTCAACCAATATCATCCCTCGAGCAGAGCTCTTGGGATTATATTGGTGTCTCAGGTTGATACGAGTGTGATATTGAAAAAGCCATATGGTATTCTCTATTTAACACATGGGGCCTTGGTTGCTCAATGGTCTAAGTAGTTAATCTACAGTGATCATTAGTCTGGTCAACACTGCGGTTGTGAGTTCAAACCCTGTTTGTGGCAAGGTGCTTTCTACTCCGAATTTGTTAATTGACACGGATTGCTGGTTTTCCTGCCATGGTTTGGTGGTTCCCTTTGGATACTATGGCTTCCTCCAGCAATAAAAACTGACCAACCATGAAATGGTCAAGTATGCAAAAAGTTGTGATAAAACACCAAAATCAATCAATTGGATTGGACAATACAGGAAAATTTTTAAATGACTGCGCAATAAGAAAATTAGTAATGACAAACAGATCACTTTAGCCTTAAAGCAAATTTTTAACATGCCTGAAATGTGAAAAATCTATATACAGAACTGAATACACTATTAAAATGTCACTTATAGGATGTGATATACATGTTACCCAGAGCCAGCTCAGGGTCAATGACTGAGGTCAATGAAATATGGAAATTTTATTCTGAATTTGATTAAATAAAGAAAAAAAATGTTAAAAAACAAACAAATTTTGAATTTCCAAGGTTCTATTGAAGCAAACTTATAGAATTTCGTTCTTAAAATAAAAAAAAATACATAAAAATTCAAAAGCCAATAAAACCCTGTCTTAAATAAACATGACATGAAGCTTATAATTATGATTTAAGATTTATGGTAGCACTGTTATATTTTTCAAATTATTTTTTTTTCAATGGCCAGCATTTTCACATCTGTAACAATTTTCAATCTGTCAGTGAGATTAATTTCTTAAAAATTAGAGCAAATTTCAAATACAAAAGAGCAATATTAACATCTACTATATTCTTTCATTTATAATTTGTTAATTAACATAGTTTGATTAATCATGACCAAATATTGCCCGTCTGCTGTAATTTTTAACACCTCTATGAATGTAATGACCTCATGCATCTTCTTAAATAAATGGAGTCGGTGGATAATTTTTTTTACTTCATTATTTTCCCTGAATCTTAGAATATTTTCATTATGAATGAGCTTCACAGAATCTGAGAATATTTTCTTTATGGCCTTACAAAAGCTGGTTATATATTCTTCTGCGAATTTCATATTCCAGAAAATTGAATGTCAATATATCAACAGTTCAAATGTGACATATCAATTCAACAAACTGATGACTCGGCAATTAAAATGGACATAAAAATATGGTATGAGCACAACACGTAAAGCTATATACATAAAACAAGCACCTATATTTTAATACATATGCTATCATGTAACAACCTCTATGTGCATATATTTATCTATGTGTTATAAAAATACAAATAAACTTTTTATAAAATTTAACATATGAGTATTAATGAGACAAAGTACACGTTTTCTGAATTTCCTTTGATCTTTGAAAAATCACAACCTGTTAACAACATTAACAATTAACATTAACATGTCTGATTTAGGTTATCATGATTTCTCTGATTATGGTTTATCAAGTGATTACATTTTTTAAATGAAATATGAGAATGCACATTTTTTGTGTCTGTAAAACCCAACAATTGAAATTGATTTAAAAACAATAAAATTATTTATTTAACAAAAATTTTAACTTTAACATTACATAAAATAAACAAATACAAATAACAAGTTGACCTTCATAAAAGTTTCAACATAATTTTAAATCCTTAACAGCAAAAACAACTCATCTGTCCAAAGATTTTTTTGCCAGTGGAAAATTTAGCTTTTTGTTTAAAACAGTTAGCGTTCAAGTAAAAATTCTGCAAGTGAAACAGTCCAAATTTAATAGGTATTTCACATTGCATTTGTCTATGGTCACAACTGGGTAGCATTGACTGCAACAGGTAAGGTTTTTTTTTAAAAAGCTTTCATTAAAATATAGAAAACATTAACAACAAGCAATTACAATAGTAGACATATAAACTCTTTTGCTGTATTGCCATTATGACACTCAAAGATAGCCTAAAAAAAATCCTGATTTTTAAAATTTCCTGATACCCGAAAACAAGGTAAACTATAATACAACATGTTTTTTAAATAAATGTATACACATACGTAAGTACATTATATATTACAACTGATATTAATATATATACAACTTATTTGACAACCTACACAAATAAATTACAATGAGAACTCGCAGCACAAGGATGTATGGAACACAAAAAAAATTATGTATTTTTCAAAAACAGCTTATATTAATGTGCAAAATCAATGCTGTGCTCCCATGTTTGTACATAGTCCCAAACTATGAGGGTCTAGATATGGGGTCCTTCATTTCTGTATTCTTTAATTTTAAGCCATTTTTCTTTATTATTTGTAAGTGTTGCCCTTTATTCTTTATATTTAACACCCCATTATTCTTTTGATTTTTTGGGCCTATTTTTCTTTTTTATAATTTTTAGCCCATTTTTCTGTAGCATAAGCTCATTATTCTCTATTCTATAAACCCCATCCAGACCCTCAACTATAGAGCATTTCCTCAAATCACTTTTATCGTAGTGCTTCGTTATGCCTCTCTTTATCCCTACAATGCTTCAACATAAAAATCCCTTAACCATATCTAAGATTTCTATAAATGCCGTCTAAAATTTCATGCGTCTACTCTAATTTTAAAACCAAAGTGCTTGTAAGCACTGAAGGATAAAGATTGCTTTAATTTATCAGTGGGAAGTAAAATTAAACATTGCATTGTATAAAGCATTAGTTGTAGATTATGGACAAAGGAAGATAACTCCAATTTTAAAGATTACTTAAACAATGACTTCATTGATGTTTTTAGAACAGATATAAGATCCCTGCACTTTGCACACATTATGTAATTTTCTTGAAAAATATAACATCACATTGTAACTTGAATATTCATTGATAAATTTCTAGAAATGTTCATGGCTAGGATGTTTAGAATGTTATGATCAATGCACTATATTTTGTGTATGTCAAAAGTAGTGATAAACCTAGGAAGATTTAGATATCAAGTCAGTACCAATGGGTTTTGGTTGCATTTCATGCAATCTTTACCCAATAAAAACTAATTTTTTCATTTAAATAAAAATTTTGGAATCTTTTATTTTTAACTTACTAAAAAAGAGCCTTGAAAAACTGGTAAATTGAGAAAAACTAACATAAAAAAAATGACATGTTTTCTATCTTGTAAAGCCTAAATTATCTTTATAGTTTGAAAGGTATAAAATTATTTTAAATACAAACTTATCCATGAATGTAATTACAAATAAATACAAGATAACCGACACACAAACACACAACTTTCTAAAGTTTTACTATTGCATACATATGTTGGCACTATGTTATGGTTATAACTTACCAAAGACAAAAAAATTACAGTTGTCTTGTAGTTCTTCAATGATATTTTCAAAAGTTAAAAAAAAAAATAATACAAAATTAGTTTTTTTCATAAAAATATTCCTAAAAAATTAAACAGTTGTCTTGAAGTTCCTCAATGACATTTTTAAAAGTTTTAAAATAAACAATACAAAATCATAAAAATATTTCACAATAAAATGATCTGTGTATACCTGATAACTATTTTTTATACAGTTTTCCCTGATTGTAATTATGCAGGCTTGAATTACTTTGTTGTAGAGTTCTGATTTCAAAGTCAAGTTAGGGCTATTCCAATAAATTGCATGTGGTTGGGTAGCAAGGGAAATTTAATGAATAAGTGGCATGGGTCATGGTTGTTGGTCATTTAAAGTTGTTTGTCAATTTGATATGAGCTGGTCTAGATAAGGTTTACCGAATACAGAATTATGGGCAAATAGTGCAGAATGAATGGCTAAAAAATAAGAATAGACAAAAAATAGGCCAAAAAATAAATAATAGAGAATAAGGAGGTGTTGAAATATAAAGAATAGAGAATAATGGGCAAAATAAAAAAGTAATAGAGAAAAATAGTCTAAAAAATGAAAGATTCAAGAAATGAAGGACCCCCAATTGAGACCCTCATATAAGCAAAGCTACTCGAAGACAGAATGTTGCTTGTGTGGGAATTTTGGACATCCCATCCTACCCTCCCACATTTGTTTTAATGGAATAGTCCTTTTAAGTCAATATCTGATTATACAAGAGTGTAAACATGTGATACGTTTCATTTTTCATGTCAAAGATAGGTGATTTTACTCTTAACCAAATCATTTTCTTGTGATTTTTCACTTTTTCACATACACTGTATACCGTTACAAATATTGCACACATTTACGTATTGAGTTTCAAAAATACTTACACAAAAGATCAATCTTGAGTCCCAGGGGATTCAAAAATTAATTGCAGATATTCCATTTCAAGTCTAATTTCAACAGATAAAGACGAGTATTAAAATTAAATTTATCATCTTTCCAAGTTATCAATTTGGTGAAATTCTTGAACTTTCCAAGTATTTTTAAGGCCATGAATATAAATTTCATTTACAAGTGAACTTTCAAGAATTTACCTAGAAAGGATCAGTGTCAACCTTGAACAGCTCAGCTTAGATTTTAAATTATAAACCAATTTCCTTCCTAGGTAAAAGATTTTGAATAATACACAAATTTCCAATACCATAAAATGTAAGTTATAGACAAATAAAACAATACAACACATTGCACAGAGACATATCATTAAGACATTTAAAATACACATGAGAATGAACTACGTATTTTCACAATTGATTTAAAAACACAAATTAAATGCCTGAAAGCAGATATTCATTTGCACCAATAAAGATGTCTACTGGCTTGAATAGCGAATATATCACTTTGTGGAGAATTCCTTCATTCTAATTCTTAAAATTCCTTATTTTCTCTTCGACCTCACATTGGTGTAATTTAGCCACATTATTTATTTAATACTGTTTTCTTTCTTTCTCTACTGGCAAGATTTTTGATTGAAGCCACTACACGTCAGCATTTTCAGGAATATCCAAGTCTCGTTAAAGCCATCTTTTTCCGCAATCTTACCAATTCATAAAATACTTCCTTGTCTGCAATGAAAGAACATGATCCTTTTATGACGTATTAGTTGCTTAACATTTCATGTACATTTTGCCCTTTTCAACCTGTTCACTCTAGTCTATATGTCTTATTTTTCACAATATGAAATACAAATGCCTAATCTTCTTGCATCAATTAATTATATTTTCAAGTTTAACTATCTCACCCCAAAAAATGTGTCCAAATCACAGGGTAGACATCCTGAATTGCTGTGTATTTTCATTATTGAATTTTCCTTTTTTCCCTCCCACCAAAATTATTAAATATCGTGTGCTACACAGAAAAAATTGAACGCCATTTAAATTCACTGCACATATATAAGTGCATACATTTCTGCGCCTTTCTCAAAAAAATTAATGAAGTCTAAACAGAACATCTGCACAGAATTTTATTTATTTGGCTTCCATGTTCAAATTAAACTTCTATGACTGACAAGATAATATTCCTGTCACTTCATCGGCAAAAGTTGTGTGTTTTTCTTTGTTTTGCATTTTCCTTGATTGCAAGATTTTTTTTGGTCTGTGTCCATACCAGAGAAACTGTTTTGAATCTTTTTTTTTTTTTGAAGAGACCTTTGGAACATAAGTCCTATGCAAGTCCTTATCAAAATTTTCTTCAGAAAAAAAAATTCAAATATGATACCCCCTAGTAATTTTGTTTAAAAAATATTCAACACTATGGATTTTGATGGTAATTTTTGTGTTAGAACTTGAATAACCTACCTTCACTTTTAACTAAACCTTGTTGTATATATCTAATATAAGTATAATAATCACACACAGCTGCAATCTGCAAATAAAACAGAAAATGAAATTAAAATATGGACATTTATATAAATCATTCTCTCTCATTGACATATACCTCACATCTCCTGGTATTCATATTGAAATAAATGTGTAAATATTTAATAATGTCATTTTTAACTAAATCATACTCGACTCAACAATTACTAATAAAAGAACAGAATTCCAATTGACAAATTGGCGTTGCAGGGGACAATATATAAATAACACATAGCTGAGAGGGTGATAGAGCAGATTGCTACCCCGAGAAAAGACATTGTCAACCTTGGCTTCGCCTCAGTTGACAATGTCTTTTCGAGAGGTAACAATCTGCTCTATCACCCTCTCAGATATGTGTTATTTAATTTATTATACTGAATGTATAATTATTACTGTCTATTAAATTTCAAATTCAAAGTAATAAACTATGTCGTCTTGTACATAACAACCATCTGTATTTGATAAAGCGCACACTTGATCAAGCGTCTCAGTGAAGGGTAATAGAGTATTTGCCATGGGATAGAGTAAATTGTCTCACTCGTATTAACCAATCAAATTCTAGCATTTTGACATGAAGTATAATAAAAACAAATAACCTTTGAAAGGGTGAAATAATTACAATTTTTTTGTAGATTCCCAGAAAAAAAATATGCCTTGTATTGTACATCTTACTTTGTCAAATGAAAGAAAACTGAGGAAGAACCTCTACAGCAGTGATTACAAATTGAAATGATTTGTATAGGAAAATGTTGACACAATACCTAGATCACTGAGGCAATCAGACCTTCTGTTATTTCTAATGAGAGTTGCTAGCTAGTACATGGATGAACTTGGGTGAATGTGTAGATAAGTTAGCTAAGGTCATGGTTATTATTGCATTAAAAATTAATTCTATCTTATCTGTTAACGTTGTTACTTCAATGATCCACTAATCAACTACCATTAAATGTTATATTTCAAGACAATATATATATATATAAATAGTTATTATACCATATGTAAAGCACGGTAGTTATCATTTCCTCAAAACATCACAAATTACACACTTTGTCTATCTTAAAAAATAGAACAGCCCTAAGCTTCTTATAAATCCCATTAAATACAGACAATATAAACGTACCCTATTTCTACACAGCTGAGATATAGAATACCACTCAGGATCATCGCCTAATCTAATTTTGTAGTTACATAGTTTATTATTTTCGGTTAATCTACACTTGCGTGGATATGAAGTGTCTCCTGGGATTGGTTCTATTGCTAAGGAATTGTTTCCTACACATTCCTGTACTCGTTGTGATAACTGTAAAAGAAAGATTTTGTAAAATTCAGGAAAATTAAATCCATTATTAAGATTTTATTTTATGGAACATTTTTTGTCATTTTTATATAATTATGTTCTTTAGTTCTTCAGAAATTCCTGTCTTAAAATAAAACATATTGTCAGACGTCTGCTTGTGTCAAATTGATTGTTTGTTTGCTGTCTCATTTGTGTTCCATATCCATGATATCAATTCCATTTGGTTAAAATTATATGTGAACCAAATCGTATCTTGCTAAAATACAATTTTATTACCAGTTCATTCATTACAATCCACAAGAATCTGAAGACCATATGGTGACCTTGTGATGTATTTTTAAACTAACATTGATGGGTCGCTGTCTCAATTTCCTTAGTACATCTCTTTTAATCATAATAATAAAGATTAACAACAATTTTTTTTTTAAGACTAATTCAAAAACATTTCACATACATACCTTTGAATTTGCAAAATTTAAACATGGTAAAATATCTTCCATATAAACCCTTGGCAAGTATCCATCTTTCCTTTCCATTAGGGGTGATTGTCTCCAGGCACAAAACTCATCAAAACATACTTGGTCAATCTATAAATACATTGTCCAAACCACTAATATTAATTACTGCAAATTTAGAAATTATTTCAAGGTTTTTATCATAAATGTGAATAATGCGATACGGTGACATCCTAATAATAACTAGAATACTTATATCATGTTTATTTGATACATATTTCCGTATGCCACTTTTCATAAAATTAAAATAGTCAATCTTGAATTTTGATTCGTCATTTCAAAATCATAATCGCTTGCATTATTTTCTAAATTCATAGTAATTGCATTCAATACTTTCCATAAAATCCTAAAACTAGGTTTCCTTTTTTTAGCATAAATATCTAACTTTCAAGTGGTGACCATTATAAATGTGTTCATATTTTACTTTAGTTGTGCTGTTAGGTTGCAGTTTCATTGATATTTACAAAAGTAAAGGTAAGAGTTATCTACCTTTGTCATTGTTTTTTTTTTTTTTAACTTTTTAGCTCCAAGAAAAAAAGAATTATCATAATCTTTTGAAAACATTGACAAAATAAATATCTATTTTATTTTTTGTCAAAAACAGGTTCTTGATACCTGTTGTGTATCAAAATTTATTCTTCAAAAATTTATTCAAGCTTTCTTTCTATAAAATATTGACATATATTTCAACATAATTTTTATGTGCCATGGAATTGTTTGCATAAAAATAAAGCTCAATTTTTGCCATACAGAACTCTTTCTACAAAGAAAGACAACTCATGTGAAACTGTAAATGAAAACTGTATTATTACAATAAGAGAACTTTTAACAGGTCTGGTTAATCTACAATTCAAGTTTATATAGCTAGATTAGGCTTTATAAACCTGATTATGCAAAACCAAATTATACTTTAACATAACAAGCAAGAAACAGAAATTTCTTTGAAAAATTGCAAAGGGAGATAATTTTTGATTGCCTGATAGAACTTATAGGGGTAAATTCAGTAAATAAATATATGTCATCAGGGACCGCCCATTTGGGGGAGAGCTTTCTGTATAAAACTGAAGTCATGTGCTCTTCTGATTGGTAGATAATGTTTGTAATAAATATTTTTTGATAGATGGATAAAAACTAGAGTTGAAAAAAAATAAAAAATAAATGCTGAATGTACTAAATTTTTTTACTACAGGGTTGAAAAGTAATGGGGGTCAGTGAAGGAATTAAGTGCGAATCTACAGTGTTTGTAAACAAGGCCATGTGAAGGCCCAAAAATGCCGCATGACCCTATGTTTTTATTGTTGCAAATGATAGGGCTACATTTATACTTTCATGAATGATATATGAAATTTTCTAATTTCTAAAGGTAAATCAGGTATAAATTTAATTCAAGACATAGATTAGCATTACAGTCAATGGGAGATTTTTTACTGAATTTACCCCTATAGGAAAATATGCACTCTGTCACTGTACTTGTTCAAGGCCACACAATAATCACAAAACTTATTTCCTGTGAATATTAATGCAATGGAAGCATTTTGGAACCATTTGAAGTTGTTTTTTACACAAATTTCTATGTTTAACTCGGCTATCCAAGATGCACTGAGTGTACTGTGAGAGGAAGCATGGGGTATATGGTAAAAATCAGTTTTTGTGTCCAGATTGAACGAAACAATAGAAATTACACTTGAGAGTTATGATATCAATGAAAGGCATAAATATTCCCCCCATTTTACAACACATTTTGCACATATTTCTCCTCATTATGTGTAAAATCATATGGAAAATCAGAATTACCTCCCTTTGACAGTGTATTTTTTTAGCTGTGTTTCACCATGTTAAGTTGTAGAACAAGTTGTAAATAAGCACTTTTCAAATATTTTAACACTTGAATAATCTGACCGCATGAAGATATTCATTTATTTTTACATAACGCATTGCGTTTCTTTATTTAAAAAAAATTGTAGATAACTTTTTATGATTACATGCCCTTCATCTATGAAACTAGTGTTGAAATGTTTGTAATTGGATTACTATGTTAAATAATTGCTTTTAAATATTCTAAATTGTTACTTTAATTTTCCAAATGCAAAGTTTGGTCATACCCAGTCTTATTTTTTCATATTTGGCATTTTTTTCTACTTCAGTTTTGTCTGTCTAGTTTTGGCGAAGAAACCATCCTGATGTTGGGGTAACAGGAATTTCTGCAGAGTGATTGTCAATGACATTTTGTGAACTTTACAAGTAATTAAAACACAAATTTAGTAAAATGAAACATAATTGTTGGTTTTTTCTGTATGAAACTGCTTAAAAAAACCTTTGAAAAGTGTTTTTGTGGTCTTTTCAGGGTATTTAATCAAACACTTCCATATAAGGCAAAATTTAACTAAGAGTACATCAAGACTTTAGTTTCTAGATGTACTTGCAATACTGGAAGAAAAAAGAGTAAGTAAATGGAAAAATCATGATAAAAGTGTTTGCTTTATAATTTAGGTTATTCCAGAAATTATTGTATGGGATGGTCCTGTGACACTTGAAAAGAAGCAAGAGGTGCATATTTTTCTTATTCAAAGCAAACACAGAAAACAATTCATATTTATTAAGCATAGTATTTTACACCATTCTTTTACAAACAGTCAATATGCAACTTTATATACCAAATATACATTGGCCGCAGTATGGGCTGTAGTATAAATTTTCCTCTATCTTTACAAGTTCAGCATTTATGAATGTTGTATTGGAACTGGAACTTAAAAATTGGATACATTACATGATTATTACAAAAAAAGAGGGAAAAGCTACTAAATAGTCCCTTATAGGGGTAAATTCAGTAAATAAATATATGTCATCAGGGACCGCCCATTTGGGGGAGAGCTTTCTGTATAAAACTGAAGTCATGTGCTCTTCTGATTGGTAGATAATGTTTGTAATAAATATTTTTTGATAGATGGATAAAAACTAGAGTTGAAAAAAAAAAAAAAATAAATGCTGAATGTACTAAATTTTTTTACTACAGGGTTGAAAAGTAATGGGGGTCAGTGAAGGAATTAAGTGCGAATCTACAGTGTTTGTAAACAAGGCCATGTGAAGGCCCAAAAATGCCGCATGACCCTATGTTTTTATTGTTGCAAATGATAGGGCTACATTTATACTTTCATGAATGATATATGAAATTTTCTAATTTCTAAAGGTAAATCAGGTATAAATTTAATTCAAGACATAGATTAGCATTACAGTCAATGGGAGATTTTTTACTGAATTTACCCCTATATAGCTTAATCAAGTTAAACAAGCTAGAATTGTAGAATCTGTTTTTAGTCTTTAGAAAAGTTTCATGAAAACCAAGAGATTATTTCTTCGTACCTCATTACACCTGTCTGTTTTAGCATCTTGTTCTGCCATTGCCCCTTCTCGAGCCTCTTTTGTGAACTCATGGTGACTGGTAGATCGTCGATGTGTTTTCCAAAATGGTTTCTTACTCTCTTCCTTCTTCCGCATTTCTATTTTTGAATCAATCTGCGGATGTAGATGTTTGTTTGGGGAACTTGGAGTTGATGTCAAGACCAACTGTTTTAATGCCTTTAATTCTGCTTGCAATACATCAATCTACAAAAATAAAACATTTTTGGTTAAAAGCAGAATCAGAAACAACTAAAATTAGTCAGTGTTGTCAATGGAAGTACCTCTTACCACTTGCTTTTGTGCCCTTTGTCTGATTTTCTATTGATGTAAATTATTTCCAGCTCTTAAGAATTTGCTTAAGGTTTATATGGATAAAAGTGAAAAATCTTTCAAGTTTGTTTTACATATTACCCAAAATAGGTTTGACATGTAGACCTGTAGGGTTTAGCCAATATTCCATTTTTTTTCAGCAAGTGTCTTAAATTTTTTTTTGATGTACGATAGTTAACTTAGTCTTAACCATACTATATTTTTTTTCTCTGTGATATTTCTTGATCTATCGCTATTTTATTCTAAAGACAAGTCTACTCTAAGGGCTATTCCATTAAAATGTATGTGGGAGGGTAGGAAGGGAAGTTTAATTATTGAATGTGGGTCATGGGTCATTTTTCAGTATGCGTCTATTACCATTATGCAAAATTATCTAAAAAATTCGTAAGGGTTCCGCGGAACCCAGTGTCTTGCCTACTTTTGCTGTAAGTCGCAGGCTCAACAAAAATGGTGAAAAAATTATTTTGATTGTAAAAAGTTCTGTTCAAGTTTGGTAAAAATCCAAGAAGGTTTATGAATCTAATAAATGTTTTAAAAACTTTAACTGCAGACTGTATGTAATGTTAACTGGAAGAAAAACTAAGTCCATTTATAAGTAATATACGGAAAACAGGAAATAAATGTTTACAAAATTTCCTTCTAGATACTAGCTTTTGTTCATAAACAAGCTTCTGTCCAAGTGTGGTACAAATCCAGGATAGTTTAAGAAAGTTATTAAAATTTGAAAAACTTTAACCAAAGAGTGAATGTTATGTTAACTGGCAGAAAAACTAAGTCCATATATGAGTAAAATACGGATAAACAGGATTTTTTTTTTTACAAAATTTACTTCTGGATACTATCTTATGATCATAAACAAGCTTCTGTCCAAGTTTGGTTGAAATGCAGGAGAGTTTAAGAAAGTTATTAAAATTTCAAAAACTTTAACCACAGAGTGAATATTTGTGGCCGCCGCCGCCGCCGACGGAATGTAGGATCGCTATGTCTCGCTTTTGCGACAAAAGTCGCAGGCTCGACAAAAATGGTTCTTGGTTAAAGGGATATTTAGAAAGTCCCTTCCTACCCACCCACATACATTTTAATGGAATAGCCCTCATCACCACAGTAGAAATTGTTAGCACCATTTTTTCTGTAGTCTTAAACCCCAAATATGTTCCTGATCAAAAGACTATTTTCTTTTGTTAATCTTTATTACCATAAAAAAGTACTTTCAACATAAAATTGTAAAGGAAGATAATCATAATTAGTTAACTAAAACTATTGATTTTTCATGTTTGAACAAAAAAAAAAGATTTAAATGTTTTTGTTTTAAATTGAAAATTCTTGGTTTTTTTTAACAAACCTGTTCATTTGCTTCCTTTAATATTTTCTCTGAATGCATTCTTTTAATGTTAGCATCTTGCACCATGTTGTTGGCCTCCTGTGGAAAAATACAAGAAAATATTTGTGTTACCACGCACTTACAACTGTAGTCTAGAAATATAGTAAATTAATTCTACAAAAGCTATAGAAAATTGGTCATCATCAGTCAGCATGTTACTAAACTCGCAATTTGATTGATTGATTGTTGGTGTTTAATGCCAGTTTCAGTACTCTGCTATAATATGGCAGCCAGGTTTTATTGGCGGAAGAAGCTAAGAGTACCCAAAAAGAACCACAACATTCCTCAGGATAAAAAAACACTTGGAAATGTACCCAGTCATTGGTGCCAGAGAAATGGAAATATTGAAGTAGACACACGTCAGAGAGCATTTGTTTTTAAAGTCAGTAAAGCCAAACAAAACCAAAAGAACATGATTGTGTAATAATTCCTGACATTAGTGCAAAATCCGAAGTTTAACTGTGAGCTATTGATCACTAATGATACCAGTTCCGTATTAAGTATTTGGTAAACAGGAATGATAGAATTTCCTCAGCCTAATGTTCTGGTTATAAGTTATAACTTAACCCATATTTATGTTTTTCTCTGTTCATAAAAACTAAGTGAAGGTTTTTTGTTCATCATGTTGAAAATGTGAGATGTGTTTATACTGATACTGAATGAAACCAGAATAGAAGTAGTGATGTCAAAAATAGGAGAAATATGGCAGCTGCCTTGTCAGGTGGAAATATTTATTTAAACATACCAATATCAATGGCCTTCTGACATACTTTCAACAGGGAGAGATATCTTATTACTTTCTTAAAACATAATTACCTAAATTATAGTTTTTGGTGGGGTAAGTGTTGCTCAGTCTTTGGTTTGGTATGTTGTGACTTGTAAACTGTTGTTTTAATTTTTTGCCATGGCATTGTCAGTTTTTTTATTTTTACTAATGAGTTTGAACGTCCCTTTGATATCTTTTGCCTCTCTTTTATAGATTTTGTACACATTAACATTATATGTTTTCCTTCAACTTAAGATCAGAACTATATTTGGTTTTATTTTTTTAAAACTCTTCAGATTATCCCAAATAGACTGGCTGTTAGATCCTCTAACTCCTCCCCCCATTTGATCTCGTAATTACCTAAAAAAAAAGACTGGCTGTTAGATCCTCTAACTCCTCCCCCATATGATCTTGTACTTACCTCAAAAAGACTTGCTGTTAGGTCCTCGAACTTCTCTTTAATCTGATCTTGTCCTTACCTCAAAAAGACTGGCTGTTAGATCCTCCTCCTCCTCATTTAATCTTGTACTTACCACAAAAAGAATGGCTGTTAGATCCTCTAACTCCTCCCCCCATTTGATCTCATAATGACCTCAAAAAGAATGGCTGTTAAATTCTCTAACACCTCCTCCATCTGATATTGTACTTACATCAAAAAGACTGGCTGTTAGATCCTCTAACTCCTCCTCCATCTGATATTGTACTTACCTCAAAAAGACTTGCTGTTAAATCCTCTAACTCCTCCCCCATCTGATCTCGCACTTTCAATAATTTGTCACATTCTTCATCTTTCAATTTAAGTTCCTGGAAATAATAGTTGTTTTTAAAAGGCTTTTTAAATGTACAATGAAGCTTTTCAATTTAGTTGTTACACAATTCATCACTTTGCAGGAGGCAGACCAAAGGAGCTTCATATCTAGCAAGGCTGTAATCTGAGGTTATAAATGTTTCCTGGAGTTTACAAACCTTGAATCATTACTACCTGTTTGACAAAACTTTGAATTTTTTATTATAGATATCTACAGTGAGCATGGAATTTTTTCTGTCAATGTCTAACAAGATTTACACTTTGCACAGTATCTCATGCAACTCCATGCTAATTTTGTACCAAAGCTTAAAAATATATAAGCTTTCACCAAGATGTTTCTCAAACTTGTCAATGTACCTGAGGCACTGAATGCTATTTCCAGCTAGTGTTGGGTTGCTTACGATTGAAATAAATGGGGAATGTGTCCATGTGCAGTGGCGGATCAAGAAATTTTCATAAGTGGGGCCCACTGACTGCCTAAGAGGGGGACCGCTCCAGTCATGCTTCAGTGATTCCCTATATAATCAGCCAAATTTTTCCCACAAAAGGGATGAGATGATTTTATACTAAATATGTAAACAACTGATTCAAGCATTACAAAAAGAGTGACAGACAGAATGGTAGACTGGCAGAGTGAAAACTTATAATCCCCCTCAGCTTCACTGGTCAAGGGATTTATTAGCTACTGTGGATTCATTCATTTTCGTAGGTACCAATTTTCGTTAAGGAAACATTGTATTTTCGTGGATATTTCATTTTGTGGTTTTACAAAAGTCTGCATACAAGCATATAGAAATTTTTTTTGTACTGTGTTGTACACTTAACCTTGTGGTTCACCTGTCCCCACGAAATCACTGAAAATTGGTTATCCTACAAGTATTTATGAATGCTCAGTAATAGCCATGTTTTCAAAATATAACAAATATTGTAAATTAACCTCCTGAGCTTTGTTGAGTTCGGACTGAAGTCTTGAATATGCATGTTCCTTTGCTATCTCCATTGTTTGACTTCGTTTTCTCTGAGCAGCAAATTGAAAGTCATTGGGTAAAATCTCTGACATGGCATGTCGTAATTCACGTCTGGAATGGTGTCTTCTCTGAACCTCTGTAGGGTCATAGTCAACATTAAAATCATCTGGTCTGAAAATAAACAATAGAATAATTATCACATAAAAGTGTCTAGTTTGCAAACTTTAATCTTAATGATCATATTTATGAGCTTGAGGGTGCATTTATAAAGTTTTGGTGTGTTTTATAATTCATGAGTTAAGCTTTCCCTATTTCTTTAATTTTTCGGTCAGTATTTTCAACAAAATTGTTATGCAGTCCATAGTAATTTGTTTGCCCTATTCATAAGATTTAAAGTGACCCACCCTAAAAAAAGAAAGGAAGATACAGTACGATGAGTACCAAGGGGCAATAAAAAGATTAAAAGCCAAAAAAAAAAAAGATATAATGTGATAGTCAAAAGATTTAAAAATAAAAAAAGAATAATACACTACAATGAGAAAACGTAATATTGAGAAACACCAACTCTACCAGAAACCTAGGTTGAAATCTGGTTCCTTTTTCATTTGAGTAAGATAAACATAATAATACACCCTTTCTGATGTGTACCCTATACATAAAATTTTCACCAAAAATACTTTAAACTCTTTTTGGTAATATAGCGCTTAACTTGTTTAGGTGCTTATACATCCTTGGCTTTTAATTAATTGGGTGTGAGTGTTTCTCATGAAGGAAAATCAATAAAAGAGCTTCATGAGCTTCGGACACAAGAAATTTACAAATTGCTTCAATGTTTTGAATAATACATGTACATACTGAAAAAGTACAACATAAAAGTGTAAAACAATTTCATTAGTTAAAAATAAATATCTACAAGCTAAGATAACCATGGAAGTAACATAGTCAATATAATATGTCCATGCTATAACACAACAGTAATTCAATCCATCAAAATAGAATGACTGTCAATAGAACCAAGACACATATATCCCCACAGAAAATAAACACCACCATAACAAAACACTCTTAATCATCTCATTAATGATCTATCACACAGAACAGTTAGTACATTCTCATAAAATTTACATGTTGAGGTTTTAATTAAAAACAAACCAATCAATTTCTTGATTCAATTGGTTGATATATTTACTATATAATCATGATAATAGTAAATACTGATTGTTAATTTTGGAAAATTTACTGATTTAATTGGTTGATATATTAACTATATAATCATGGTAATACTGATTATTAATTTTGGATAAATAACTGATTTAATTGATTTGTAATCTATCTTATTAGATACAGAACAGATAACAATCTTTCAATAACCCTTAAAGACTGGTTACAGACTGACAATGAGTTGCTGATGCTTACAGCTAGTTCAACCAAAGCAATTTGTTTATGTTTATACATGTACGAAAAACAAAAAAATGTTTCAAGGATTTATCATGAATAAAAAGACTATTACCGGTTCAACCAAGTAACAAAAACTACCTTACTGTTTTTCTTGTTTATCAAAACTGTTCAAAACATACCAAATATATAATAGTCCTCTGCTAGAAACTATTTACAGATATTTAACAATATTTGCTTAGCTACAGTCCTTAATGATGTACCAAAAAATATATAAATACATGTATGAAGTGCAATATTATATGAACATGCACTCATATATAATCAATAGAGAAATTCTAGCATATTTGAATATATGTTGAATAATAAAAAAAGTATCACTCTAAAAATCTAATTTTTAAATCAAAGTTCATTTTAAAAAAAAAATCATGAAAATAATTGGACTATAATTTTGACGTTTTTTCTAATTTTTTGTTTTAAAGATATACAGTTTCAATTATTTAAGCCTGTACAACTAAATATTTTTTCCACACCCAAATTGGGGAAATAGGCACAAAAAACAAGAATTCCATAACACTTTTCCCCTGAAATGTATCCAAGTTATAGTTTTCTCATAAATTTTCAGCAATAACAATTAAAGATTAATCAATAACACAAAATCCAAAGCAACAGTACAAAAATCCTCATGTCAAACATTTTGTTATAAATATGTTGGTTAACAAAAATTCTACAAACGGTGGTCATGGTGGTAGTCATCCATATATCTGTGTATATATATATATATATATATATATATGATTTTTAGAAACCAGAAAGAGGTGCATCTAGTACAGTTAACTTGAGGATACAGACAGATGAAACTAACATCAGGTGTTAAATTTCAGATACATATCTTACCTTAATACAAATTTAGCCCTGAAGAAAATTACAAATTGTCTCATTTTTGTGGTTTTTATTCGTGATAAATGAAAATAACATATTTGTATAACATATCTGGATTTTTTTCCTTTTCCTTTTAAAATGCATAACTCTGTGTTTTTTCTGAGAAAAATATTTGTGCTTTTAACTGGAAAATAATATATCATATTTCATTTGTGGCTTTTTGCATAAATAATGATAAATGATAAATGAAAATTATGTTTTTTACATCATTATAAACATGGATTTCATTATATATTTTCCTTTTTTTCATAAAATATTAATCATGTTTCTGTAAAATCATAACTTTTGAACTAATACATGTAGATATGATAAATGACTGTTTTTTCTTCATCTCTTTTTATCTTTTTGCTAGTAAATAGAATTTAACATTAGAAATTGTCATGTTAAATATTTTTTTGCACCAACATTATAAATAATCACTAAAAATAAATAAAATCCTATTACATATATATAAACAAGAGTGCACATGCTGAAATGTCTCGCCTGCTTTACTGACAAACAATTGATTTTATGTTGATAGTTCTAAATATAAAGTTTTACTACAAGTATCACATCCAAGAAAACGAGACCAAGCTGAAGGTCAGATAAACCAAGCCAGAAATACATGTACAACTTACAATCATTCCATACACTGAATATATAGCTGATCAATATATATATTGCTTATAGTATACAAGAAACAGACCATCAACCATGAAAACTATATCTTTACCAATGATCCATGAAAATGAGGTAAAGGTCAGATGAACCCTGTCAGACAGACATGTTCACCTAACAAGCATTCCATGCTTTAAATTAAATGTAGTTGACCTATTGCATATATATAGTATCTAAGAAACAAACTTAATCAGGAAAACTTAACTTTGACCAATGAACCATGAAAATGAGGTCAAGGTCAGATGATACCTGCCAGACAGACATATACACCCAGTATAGTTGACCTATTGCATACAGTATTAGAAAAACAGACCAACAGTCAAAAAACTTTATTTTAACTACTGAACCATGAAAATGAGGTCAAGGTCAGATGACACATGCCAGTTGGACATGTTCACCTTACAATCATTCCATACAACAAATATAGTTCACCTACTGCTAATAGCATCTGAGATATGGACTTGACCACAAAAACGTAACCTTGTTCACTAATCTGTGAAATGAGGTTGAGGTCAAGTGAAAACTGTCTGACAGGCACGAGGACTTTGCAAGGTACCCACATACCAAATATAGTTATCCTTCTACTCATAATAAAAGAGAACTTAACACTACAAAAAATCTTCACTTTTTTTCAAGTAGTCACTCAACCTTGTAAATGAGGACAATGAACATATGACAGTGTAAACATCATAACATAAGGCATCTATATACAAAGTATGAAGCATCCAGGTTTTCTACCTTCTGAAATATTAAGCTTTTAAGTAGTTACTTAATGCTGCCCAACTTCGCCACTGCCAGATCACTATTCCTATGTCTTGCTTTTTGCGACAGAAGTCACAGGCTCGACAAATACTAGAATATTTGCATGTCCACAGGACACCATGTGCAAAATCAGTGAAATTTTGGCAAAACCCTAATTGGCATATACATTAAATAGTTTATTTAAATAATAAACATGTATATTACTTCTCTTTAAGTTGATGTGACCACAAACTACTTTAACCAAAACTTTAACCTAGTACATTTTCATGATCAGTAAACTGTGAATTCTGGGTCAAAACCGTAATTTGGCATTTATATTTAAAAGGTCACTATATAATGAACATGTGTAACCAGCTGATGGACAGACAGACACACAGACCAGAAAACATAATGCCCAAGTGGCCAAGCCTTGTAACAATTGTAGGAAAGGCATACAAATTTTATTTCAGAAATTGTATGCACCTTATTTGCTATATTTTAAAATGCACTTAATAATACTTGATTTCTGAAATTGCTTTATATAACAATTAAGCCCAAACAAGTCTTACAAGAGTATTGATTTCTTAAAATTAAAGAACAGCAAACTGCCTTTTTAATGAATGCTTGACCTTTAAAAATGAGTTATCTTTTAAAATTTGCATAGGTAAATTGATTGCAAACTATATAAGATCTTTTGATCTCCTCATCTTCTTTGAAATTAAAAAAAAAAAAACATCAAAAAAATCATCTTGAAAAGAAATATTACAAACAAACCAGCTCAAATACATTGTATACATGTAACTTGTACTTTTGAACAATTTAAACTATAATATATAATATCTTAGATAATATATTAATACCTTATAATTTATCCTTATAGAATAATGCTCCAATGGGCCAGACATTTTGCTTCAAACAGGGATTTAATCATTAGGGTCTCTGAAACATGGCCCCATAACATGCAGAATTGAGATGAACTGACACACTGAACTTTCCAAATCTTGAAACTTAACTATTGTTGAATCATTACTATTCATCTATTCATGGAAGAACTACATGTAAGAGGGTCTGGATGGGGTTTACAGAATAGAGAATATTAATGGTCCAGTACTACAGAAAAATGGACAATACAAATAAAGAATACAGAATAATTAGGAAAGGGGGGGGGGGGGGGTATAGCAAGTTGGTTTACCACAAAAAAGAAGCATACATGTATATTATTTTAATGTCTATGGGGATTGTTCAACTCCTGGCCTCCTATACATGTACATGAACATGAAAAGAATACACTTGTGACAAAAAGAACACTTAACTTGCTGAAAGGTGGAAGCTTTTATCATATATATTATAAGGAACCATAATAATGACATATTAAACAGTCAATAGAGGGTTTACTGGAAACCATTGCACAAAAAGATATAAACATTACATTTCCTTTATTAACTGTAAACAAACAGCAAAAAAATATTTTCCAGTAGAGGGATAATAAATTTACCCATTATGTTCTCATAAAAAAATCAATATTCAAGCTCACGAAATTTATTTTCTGTATTCCTTAACAAGACATTACTCTGTTCATTAATGTGCCCTGAGTGGATCGATACCTTTCATGTCAATTTTTTAGCTAGCCTTTTACTTTGTGTATAATTATGTACTATATTGATCACGGTTCGGTCTTTGATGTGTAAGAAAATAAACATCATACTATTTACTTTGATCGACAAGTAATTGTAATTTGTGTCCTTTTACAATAATAAATTGTGTCAAATCAGCATAAAAATCATCTTTAATTTCCTAATGTTGATTTCATACCTGCATAAACCAACACAATTGTCTATTTTCAGATAGAATAACAAGATGACAACCAGAAAGATTCCTTGATTGACATTTGCCTGCAGTCCAGTGACAAATATTTCATGCATATTTAGGACCATTGAACATTAAACATTTTAACAAGAGTCTAATTAAAATATCGTTTACAGTTTTGAATATTTTAAGGAAATTCTATAAAGAAATTTAAAACTGTAAGACATTTGAGGTAAGTAATAAAATGAAGGGACCCAGTTGATATATAAACATTGATTAATCTTTAAACCGCATCGTTTCAAAAACAGTGTGCCCAACCTTGCCTTTGATTATATATAAAATTGATTCTAAGCTACCACTCTTTGTATCGTTGTACTTGCAATGAATGGGTCATACAACTGTGACCATGCTTCCCACCCCCACCCCCTCAAATGATTCTAAACATGGATTCCCCAAATAATAGTACCAAGGGTGATTTTAAAATTTATTATTTCTGCTGTATACTTTGTCTTTCCCTTATGGAGTTAGTTTTAAAGGAAAATAACCAATGTGTC
This sequence comes from Mytilus californianus, assembly GCF_021869535.1. Lineage (NCBI taxonomy): Eukaryota > Metazoa > Mollusca > Bivalvia > Mytilida > Mytilidae > Mytilus > Mytilus californianus. The sequence continues at coordinate 18,197,641 of NW_026262626.1, forward strand.
GTATAAACAATGCAAATTTACCACATCCTACTATGAAATATTTAATTGACCTTTGACAAACATAGAGTGTTCATTCATTTGATGTTAATAGTATTAACGATATTTCAAAGGGCAAACTAACTTTAAAATGTCATGTACTGAAGTTATCTGGACACTATAATTAACAAAATGGTTGAGATGCACTTAACACATGAAGTGCTTTTCCTATTTATAGTATTCCTAAGAAGTTAAGAGTCACAGAAGAGTTATAAAAGGGGTGGGACAAAAAAATGTTTCATATATATATATAAAGATACAATAGTGATGGTATTAAAAATTATATAATATAAAAATAAAGGGAAATGGTAAGATTGCCAATGAGACATAACTATCCATCGTGGACGAAAAGACATGGACATTTAACAGTTGAATAGAGTAAAAGAAGATATATGATAAATAATCCTAATGAAAAGGAAATCCATGCCCCCATGCACACCTTTGTGACAACCTCAGGCCCCCGTGTTAGAGACTATACTAAAGAATGTGGTGCTACAGAATTAATTCATCTGAAATGTACTTGTAACTCGTATCTTCATTTAATTAATTCACAAGAGACAACCCCCATCATCCTGATTACAAAGATGATGCAATATGTGACAATTTAATTTACATGTAAGGTCATTAATCATTTTAATCTGCATGGAAATTCTAATCAAATTACCAAAACTCTTTTATAAATAACTCAGTCAACTGTATTGATATGCAGAATGCATTCATTGTCAGGAGACAGAATTTTTAAAATTTCACATGTAAATTAAAATATTCAAGATTTAGAATTGAAACAGGATGAAACCTTAGGATTGTTCATATTTTAAATAAAATCAAACTTTATGTTATTAGATCGCATGAGCACAAAAAGGCTATATCACGGAGATTATGTTATTAGACAATCAGTAATGAATACTGTTTGTATGTTGCATCTATACAATGTTTGATGTTAAATTTGCTCAAGTTGATCAGTCACAATGCAGAGGTTATTCCTTGTTTTTAACAAGCAATTGACCTTTGACAGTGACTGATATAATGCAACTGAAACCTAATTTTTTTTTTATAAAATCAGCAGTTTAACTGAATGTAAGAAAACACTTATTAAATTTTCTTTTGCTAATTTGGGGTGTCCAAAGACTCTCCTTTTAAAAACTCATAAAATTGAACATAATCTTAAACTTATAAGAAACATATAACCTTATCATACTTTCAAAAAACAAAAAAAAAAGAGAAGAAAATTACCACTTACGTTCTCATTTATAGTAAATCCATATTTTTAAATCAACAAAAATTATGAAAAAGGAAAATAATTTTGCTGCAAATCCATCATTCTCAATGCTAGAAAAACTTGTCAACTATTCTTAACGATCTCTTCTGAAATCCATATCTATATACTATTTCCGGACATTAGATCAATCAAGTGAAAGGTCCTAGAATTATCATCAAACTCACAGAGGAATAACTTCACTAGCTCATCGAAATGCCAGATAATTTACATCAACAAACAGATATATCCATCAAGTTTGTAATTCCATACAATGATCTATACTTAAACAACATAATGACCCTCATTTCAGACTGAAAGCCCTGACTAATCTGTGAAACAATCATGAAAGCATGTAACTGTATCGTAATTCTATTTGCAACTGAAATGGGCCAATTTATTCATCAATTATATTCACACACGTTATAATGTAACTTTTATTATACATGTGTATAGAAAATTGCTTCCTGGGTTCAGTTTATATAGAAATTTTAATCAAATTACCAACACTCTTTTTATTAAAAGCCTGGTATCTTAAGGGAGCAACCATTTAACTTCAAGGAGAGGGGGTATGGTTTTTGTCTATACAGAAAAATTTGTTTTAGTTTTTCGACGCTATCAATCAAATTGTTTTTTTCAAATTTATCACTAAAGTATGGGGGAAATCTGGATCCAGAACATTATTTTTTGTCATCTGCTTGTCCACAATATTTTTTTTCATCAAATTGGGGATCAGAATATTTTTTTTAGGAAACCCTCCCCCCCCCTTGAAGTTAAATGGTTGTTCCCTAAATGAGTTCATTATAAATAACTGTAGTTGGTATGCATGAGGATGCAATCCATTGTCAGATAACACAATTTTTAAAATTTTGTATCTAAATTAAAGTTGACATTTTATCAAATTATTAATACTGGATATCCATGATAGCATATTGCATTGGGGATTTGTTGCATTAATTTGTTCCTACAAGGATTTTAACAGAAAAGATGCTAGGAACTGTTATATTAATCCTACAATTGATGTACATATCAATAATTACAGACCAACAATTACAAAGATGTATAAAATAACGTTTTATACTTATTTTATATTTATTCCAATGTCCAAATAAATAATATATGTCCTGCATCAGATAGAAATCGACCTTATGCAAGTGCATGCATGTATACATGATTTTGATTGATTTTGAAACATTCAAATACGAAATATAAGATGGATTTTGGTCTGTGTTGTAGGATTCTTTTATCAACTCATTTTTAAAAAAGTTAGACTTTGCATTAAGATTTTTTCAACCCCACATAAGTTAACACTGATATGTATTGATATCCATTTGCATAAGGTCGATTTCTATCCGATGCAGCTCATATCATTATTCATGGCCTCCAGACAAGAGCATTTGATGATTGTTAATTCAAATATGAAGCCTCAATGATTGATTGTGGTTACAATTGATAATTAGTAAATGTCCAGTGGCAAATAGTTCATGACTCCTCCAGATGATGAATTGAACTAGTCTTGTATATGTACAGAGCAAGCTAACACGATGAGTATCATTTGGATCGTAAAGAAAATTCAATTATTATACCGATGGATGCTACTAGTAGAGCAGGATCTGCTTACCCTTCTACTAGTTCTAGAGCACCTTAGATCACCCCCAGTTTTAGATGGGGTTAGTGTTTCTAGGACTTTAGTTTTCTTTATTTTGTATTGTCAGTTTCGTGAATTTGTTTGTCTTTTGTCACCTTTCATTTTTTGCATGGCATTGTCAATTTTTCTTCAAAATGAGTTTTGAACGTCCCCTTGGTATATGACACCTCTTTTTTAATCCAATATATTATTATTTACCCCTATAGATGTAGTAGCATCCTACATTTCTCAAGTGCAGTCTTAAAGCTTAACCACAGACTCACCTGGGCTGATAAAATTGCTACTGAACCTTTAAAAAACATGTCTAGAGGCCAACAATCTAATTAAAATTAAATCTCCGCATTTGCTCGTCGTTGTTTATATGTCGCGCGTGGAGCAAGTGCGGAGATTTAATTTTAATTAGATTGAGAGGCCAAAAGAATCTAACTATGATTTTCATTAAATTGAGCTTTGGGACTTTGGAGTAATGTTTAATACACATGATTGTTCAAGAAATATAAAGTTTTAATAACTCTTAGCAAGCTTAAGTCAAGATTTATGGATTTGCATTCATATCTGAATGAAATTCTTGAGAAAAGTGTTATAGAACTGTCAGTGAGCGTAACAGAAGAAAATTACAGAAATGTATTTAAAATAATACTGCCCTGATCTGTTAGTTAACTAAAAACATTTTAAGATCACTACAAAATGCACTACACTACATCTTCATAAAGTTAAACAATAATAACTTGTTGTTTATTTGATTTTCACACTAACACAAGTGAGAAATATTATCATATAACCACAAATCTCAAAAATAAAGTACCTTCTAAGCTTTGTTGTTCTAAAATAAAATATAAAGTTCTTATAACTCGTCATAATTGTCAATTTCATCTGAAAATCATGATGATGATGACAGTGATTCAGGTCTGATTATTCTCTATCTTAAATTTACTGTTCATTTCTGAAACTCTATTGAAAGCAAACAATTGCACAAGTTCATGTTTTCCTCTGACTGTTAAAGACATAATGATATTTAAGTCTTAGATGCAAGATTTTTTATATTAGTTGATATTGGATATTATAATTAAACAGAAAATAGGATGAATTTATTTACAATTGCATATTTGGAAATAGACACGTCATGTGATTATGGTTAAAATATGCAAGCATTGTATGTGAACATCATGTACACATGAGATTGGAAAAAATTTCAAATATCAAAATGCTTAAAATTGAATCTTTCAAGCCTTAAACTCCAGTTACTCTGAAACAAAGGACTGAGACTCAAATCTCTTCTCTAATCAACAGAGGAAAAGAAAAAAATAACATATTTCAGGTTTAATGACCTATAGCTTTTCATCAGGCTTAATGTTTCTCCGGTTCTGTGAGTTAAAAAAACAAGTTGCATAACGCTGCGGTTTTATCTGACAATAAAGCGTAATTTACACCAGGAAAAGACTTGACTTCTAAATGTACCATAAAATGCCTTAATGCTAACTTTTCTCTTGCGTATTAGATAATTCGTTTCCAAGACATAAACATTTCTACGGATAAAATGCAATTTATTCTACCTGTAAACAAAAAGTAGGATAAATTCACTTCAATCTTCAATTTGTAAACATCTTAGGGCAAAACAATCAATTAAACTAAAATTTACCGGGTACTAAATAGTGCACTGAACTTAAATTGACATTATCATTTGAATGGACTTACAATTTTTATATTATAAAAAAGTTACTGAAGCTTGAAAATCTAGATAATATATATTTTTAACTACTACTGACTAAAAGGTTAAATTTTATTGGCCACTAATTCCATTTTAAAGGTTCATCACAAATAAGGGCATTACGAAACATTCCCTCAAGACAATATGGTCATGAGGATGAAATACAAAATGTAAAAAAAAAACCATGTGATGAATATAAGCAGATGTAATGTATAGGTCAATGATACAGCAACCCATTAACACAAAAAAAAAACAAAAAGACATCTAGATGCTGTTTGTTTACTGTATACATATCATTTTAGTTTTTCGATTGTTGTTTAGTACATAAATCTGCCTGTTGATTTTCTTATTTGAATTGTTTATTTCATTTGTTATGTCTAAGCCTTTAATAGCTTGCTATGAGGTATAGGTTTTGCTCATGGTTGAAGGCATTACAGTGACCTATAGTTGCTAACTTCTACATCATGTGGTCTCTGGTGGATATTTGTCATCATTTGCAATCATATCACAAGGTTCATCGTCCAATTTTTTTTATAATCAAGTGGTCAATATAGTGGCTAAACAACAGACAAATGTCTATACAATTTTTTCAAGCTCTAAATTACCAGGAGTTAAGAATAAATAAAACATGGGCTATTAACAATCAACCAAAAAGTCCCCAAATGACAAAAATTAAAAAGTTCATAACCAGCTGATTCAAATTACATTTGACTTAACTTCTTTTGCCACATTTTTTAAAACAACACCAATCAAAAGAGTGTCTTTGAAATGTATTGATTTACAGATTTTCCATCTAGACATTGAGAAATTGAGCTCCACAGAACAACTGTCATTCAACTACATACAATAGAAATTTGTTCATTTTTCTGTGCCATGGAATTCTAAAACTGGCAAAAAGTACAAGTACACAATTTGATCTGTATTTAGATAATCAGATTTCAATAGTATCTTTATTAAAAGTCGTAAAATTACATGTTTCATTCTCAAATACATGTATAATGCTATCGACAAAAGTCCTATAATGAGATACATTGTCTAAGGTTGTAAAAAATATTTATTGCTTAAGCATGTTTAGTAACCAATAATATTTCAACCTTATTGATAAATAAGATTATTGGAAAATTATGATAATAAACTATTGTCAACAATTTTTTTGGTGACATAATATACATATATTTGTCAATAATAATCATTTGGTGACAAAATAACATGAATTGATTATGGATGATAAAAAATATTGACACTATAACTGATGAATACCTGGTACTCTTCTCAATCAACGAGTTTACTTAATGTACATATATAAAAAAAACATTTCACATGTAAGTTGATGGCCACCAAGTTCACTTTTTAATATCTAATAATTATTACCATGATTACCACAAAACCACATACTGTGGATTCAGTTATTTTCGTGGTTAACAATTTTGGTGTATTGAGGAAAAAATGTATTTTTGTTGATATTTGATTTTGTATTTTTGCTAAGGTCTGCATCATACAAGCCTGTAGAAAATTTGTAATTCGTTGAACATTTGATTTCGTGGTTGACCTGTACCCACGAAATCCACTAAAACTGGTATCCCACGAATAACACTGAATCCACAGTATCTACAAATGTAAGTAAAGATTGTCCTTGCTGTAGAATAAATCTTCCTTCAGTCACGTAACCAGCAATCAAATTAAACATCCAAAATTTAAATGAAGTACATGTAAGTGGGCTCAGATACATGTAACTCATTAGTGTACGCAACAGACACTGTACGTGTGAACTTTTAAGAATTTTACCACAACTATATTTAACGGTACATCACCTATCCATATACAGGCACATGCCGAATAATATAAATATCTTTATCTTTATAAATATGCATGAACATGTATTAAAATGGGATGGACTTACGGTATAGAAATTGTAAGTCTTGCTAAATAAAATAAATATTATGTCCACTCTATAGGGTGCACAAAGTGGACAAGATGCTTAACTGTAGATATTTTTGCTCACTCCAACATAGATTGATGGAAAAAGACAAATTAACATGAAATTGATTCTTAAGAAATTTGTAAAAAAATTTGTAAATTCAGATTTATATGAAAGCCTTAATATTACTTGAAATTGTCCAGATTAGACAATATCGCCAGATAAATACATCTACCTAAATTACTTAATTTTCACATGTTTCAACATACATATATATAGGAAAAAAATGAATACCCATTATTCTAATATTTTAAATTACCCTGATTCGATCTCAGGAATCATGTAAATCCCATTATCCAATGTTTCCGCTGGCATCTTGAAATCTTTATTTTTCACCAAATAAAATCTTAAATTTTGTTATTGTCCACTTTAACAGACAGAATCAAGCAAATCGAAACCGTGTCAGTTATGTCAACAAAATGTTTATTATTGTAAATCCACCTATGGTCACAATAACGTTAGGTCATTGAGCCATGGATTAAAAGGTTTTTGTCCTGTTATGTAAACTTTCCTCTGATTAGCATACAAGCCTTTTTAAAACTCCAGCCAACTTGATAACTCTATTAGCAAATACCAGATAACCACAATATATCAATGTTGTAATAAAAACCATTCATCCTTAAAAAAATATTGTTATCCCACTGACCAACGAATGTCAGGGTTAATATCTCCTTAGACAGAAAGTGTCCAACTGCCTTATAAAAACATTTCTATAACATATAAACAAAGACAATTATCACCTTGTTATCAAAACAACAGCCAATATGAAATCATATCTGATTTGACAAGATAAATACCAAGGACGTCATCAAATGACACTAGACAATTAGAAATTGAGGACATATACTTATTATCCTCTTTACCCATATGTAACAGGTATAGTACGCTGACAAGGTGTGATTGATAATATCAATTCACTGACATGTGCACTGATTAAAACATCCATGTGGTTTTTAAAAAAAATTATAATATTACATAATTATTATCATATCTAAATATTGAATCATTAATTTTGATAAACAATTTTAAATGTACATGTAGCTAAGGGACATAAAGGAGACATCAAGAATTTAACCTTTTCATTTCCCCCTAAGCCAGAATATTTCTGTGAATTCAATGAAAATGTATTTATTATTTTCTTACTTATTATTCAAAGTGGTTTCGCATAATCAAAGGTACATGCAAACATAACCCATACATGTTCAAAATGGCTAATTTAAAGGAAAGTGTTACATCAGGATATGTTTTTAACATGTTCTCTCTTAAGGAAAACATTCAAAAGCTTATATTATTAATGCTTATTTTTCCCTAAGCAGGGATCCTATTTCATTGTTTGTTTGATTTCTGCATATACTATTCTTACAGCCCAGTATGTATTTATTTTTTTATTTTTTTTGTTGGGGGGTGGGGGGAAATTAAATGTGAACATTTGAATACTGTACTTTAATTTTAAAGGTAGACTGACATTTTGACAGATATCAATGGCTTTCAAAATTCAAAAAGACTTGTAACATTGGACTTCATTTTTTTTAACATACTGCAAGCTAAAGTTAGAATTATTTAGCTTGTAGAATTTTAAAGAGCGTCTTAGGTTTTTTGTTTTTTTTTTGTCAAATTCAATCCTACATTTTTGTGTACATGTATCTAACGTTTGCCAAGTTAAATTATTATTCAATACCTGAATACAAGTAAAAATAGATACACATGATATATTTGTTTAATTTCCTAGAATTGTATGTAACAATGAACATGTTGAAATCAAAATAAAGAAAATAATTTTCGATTTTTTTTTTTTTTTATTTTTAAACTTTGAATCCATTAATATAAAAAATAAAATAACATGTCAGAAGTCTTTATGTGTTGACAAAAAATGTGGTCGCTTGTCATTTTTCGAGGACATTGTTGACGTAGTTACATCATGTACAATCAGTACATTATTACGTTTTTTTAGAACAAAAACAACCAATACAACATGGTCACAAAAATGCCAAAACATGACATTTATATTGACAATTAATACAAGTATTTATCCTGAAAATACACCAAGCAAAATTTTGATGGACAAATTAACTAACAATGCTACTCCGGGAGCTAAATTGAACTAAATTCGTCAGATAAATCTTTACTACGTACTCGGAGTGCAAAATGTATGCTTGAAACACCAAATCAAGTATTTTTATTGGTTGAATTCTGAGTCTGAGTACAATAAGTGTACTCAAAATGTTTATGACCACAAGGCCAGAGCTTGATATATAACTCTAAATGCTTTACATGCAACACTTAAAACTTATTTTAAAATAACACTGATAAATCAATCTTCAGAGATACATGTAACTTAAAGAACATGACGAAGTGACCATGATGAGAGATTGAATGTAAAATCTTTGAGTATCAATATATATGTTAATGAAACAGCAACAAGCAATGGAGACATACATGTATATGAAGGATATGCATTAATCAGACTGTGAGACTGAAACCCAACACCACAGAATGATATAGCAACATCTAACAAATATCTATAGATGTTTTCTTTATAATAAACATGTACATGTTCTCTTTGGGGTTTGCAGTCTTTGCGCTCAACCACAGGCCCACCAGCCCAGGCTTGTGAAAATGCTGTCGGGCCTGTAAAAATCATCTCTACAGGCCATTAGAATCTAACCAAAATTTCGTAAAATTCAGCTTCGGGTCTGTACATTCAAAAGTTGAATGTGAAGACTGGGTTTGTGATTTCAAAAAAGCACAATTTGTACATCGGAAATTATTTTCATTTTGAATCAGAATATATTTGTCCCAAATAAAATTTAGTCCATAAAAAGTAGCATGTGAGGTCTATACATACACATATATAACAATACTCACTCTGATTTTGATCCATCTCCATTGCAACTGGGTGTGTTTGTGTTCACATCATCTGTTTTACATTTTTCCACAGCTTGTGTGACTTTTTCTATGACATTATTATTAAGGGATAAGTCCTGTTCTCCATTATGGTTTATCGGTGGTGGTGATTGGTGGTTTGGCTGTACTGCTGAGGTCATTTTGTTCAAATCAATGGTCAATGTGTTTCACATTCTGGCATATTTGATAGATTCTAAAAAAAATATAAAGATATGTAATACAAAATGTTACAATACATGTATCATGATTATTTAAAATAAAATAACTACATGTACATACTGCAGTGATTTTATAAGGAACATGAGGGCATGTACATTGTATTTTCCTTCCTTATTAAAGTTGGGTTCTATCAATATGATCAATGCACACAACTATTATACTAAAATCACATTGTTAGCAGAAACAAAATATATGTGGTTCATATTAACTTAAATCATGTTAGTCATTTTTTGAATCAGATTGAAATCCACCTCTTATAAATTCAAAATATATTTAATAATAACACATGTGTACATTTGGCCTTCGACTGTTGTGTGCACTTTGGTTGGGTTGTTGTCTCTTTGAAATATTCCCCATTTCCATTCTCAATATTATTTGAAATGAAATGAAACTATGTGTTTGTAAAAAGAACCTTTTGATCATTTAATGGATACCACGGTTGGCAAAAACCCAGGTGTTCAATGAGTATTGCCCAGCTCAGTGGGAAATACTGGGATAACCCGGGGTTTTACTGGGTTTTACCAGGTAATACTTGACAATACTGGGTAATATGAAATACTGGCCTGAATTTTAAAGAGGATTCAGTGATTAATCGCAATTCTAATATGACGTGCTTCTTTCGCTTTTGTAAACAACACCGTGATAAAATTCTCGATATATCTATACTTAGCACAGACTCAGAGATGTTCATAATAATGGCTGTTACAATATACATCCCATGTAAATCCACATATATTGTAACCTATGTGAAAATGCTATGCCGATTTCGCTGTGTTAAAAATTGCAATTGAAAAAAACTACACAACCTTTCTTCTTATTCTGATGCATAAGAAATAAGAATTAATGCATTATAATTAGAGCTAGGAAAAATGTACAAAATCAAAATAAAATAAAATTCCGCGAAATTCCATTAATGTTTTTGGCGCATTCAAGTCATTTCAAAACATGACGTCATACGAAAGAAAATGCTGAACTTTTTTCGGTTGCGTTAACCCTCCAAATTCGGATAATATTGCATTTCAATTGAGTTTTGAGGTAGGTGTTGTTATGTTTTCTATTCTATTGCATTATTTGCACATTTATTGATTTCAGCAAGTCAACATGGCGGCTCCTTAGTTACGAAATGCCAACTGTGGATTTACTGTAGCTTACGAGAAAAAAATGTTAATTCAAAATGGCAAATGTTAGGGTTGAAAATTAAAAGAATTAAACATATTTTTTCTAGCGGTTATTTAAGAAATAATTCATGCAAGCTATAAATTTATTAGAAATTTTTAGCTTTATCTAACAGTGGGTAAAATAGAACAGCCACACATACGGCATACCCAACCGTGCTTCATTTTTTAAATGACCGTATTTGTCCTATTAGAATCAAAATAATTCATGGAAGCCATAGATTTGTTATAAATATACACATGGCCTGGGCCATGATATTCCTTATTTTTACCCCTCGATAACGCTCAGGAAAAAAATCAAATATCACGGCCCAGGCCATGTGTAAATTTCCAACAAATCTATGGCTTCCATGAATTATTTCTTAAACATGTTAAAAGCAATACATTAAAGTCAAAGAATTTTTTTTTTTTTTAAATATAACTAATATCATGAATATTAAGAATTAACATTTCTATACAACTGTACAATGATGTAATGAAAATTACTTCTAAACATTTTTTGTTCATTACTAAAATTGTTTACTAAGTTTTAGAATATGTTTATGTACATTACTAATTAATAAGTAATTATTCAGATTATTATCAGATTATACAAATTTGTTTATATAACAATAATCAGCCTTTTGATTACTATAAGTGTTCATGGTCTCTCCCTTAAGGGTGTTTATTTAGCAATAAGATTGTTTCACAATCAAAATTTACAATTCACTTTAACACTGCAATAAAATACCTTTTTCAACTTGATTTTATAATGCAACAAAGCCTGGAAATTAACAAGGCATCCTGAAATATCCCAAACTTGTATTCTGCATGTTTGGAATTAGTGGAGAAAAGGAAGAAATTGAATTTTCAATCTTCAGGAATGACTTTCAATGGTTATCTGTATAAAATGTATAAAATGTATAATTTTAGCTATAATACTATTAAACTACAACAAGTCTACTATTTTGGTTTTAAGTTTGAAAATCTTATTACCCAGTATTGCCCAGTATTACGTTTCTAGGATTATTGCCCAGTCCGGGAAAACCCGGGTTTTCCCACCCGGGTAATACTTTTCCAACTTTGATGTATTTTTTTGTATTTCTAATTTATTTTGATGACCTAAATTTATGCACTTTTTTTGTGAGAACATATGTTGTACATGTATTGTGTGTATAACAATTTAAAAGCAACTGTACATGATCATTGATGATATGTATAAAGAGAGGTAACTCCTACTCATTAAGGGGCATTAACTGTCAAATTCATGTTCACCAATTTGACTGAAATTCTCATATAAACATACTAAAAAAACATATATATCCAAATTATAAAATGTCAAGAACAGTTAATAATCACAGGCACTTGTTCCTAAATTTGTTTTTACCTATTTAACTTCATATAACACAAGGTAATCAACTTGTATTTTATTGAAATGACATTTGGTTGCAAATTTTCATCTTTTGTCTATTCCGTGTTCGTCTTTCCCAGTAAAACTTATTATGCCGTAAACCTATATAATTGTACGTACACATTGGTTTATAACACACCTATCTTTGTGTCTGAATTAATTCATTACATGACTTCCAAGTAGGCCAACTCCAAGCCATGTCCTCATCTCACAAATTGACAATGACATGTCAGTGTTCGAAAATTAAATAGAAATCTAGGATTCTGATAGGTCAATCTACTCTCTAAAAATTAATATTGGAAAATTCGAAAAATATAGAACTTAAGAAACCTTAAATATCACTATTTTATCAGGTATTTAATTGCAATATTGTAATATTTACGATATCAGTTATAAGTTTTTTTAACATTTAACATAATACATGTTTAATAATTATTTTTTCAAGGTGGCTTTACATTGTGAGTTGAGGACATGGCTAAGGTTTTGCCTACCAGGAATTAATTCAGACAACAAAGGTAGACACTGCCACTGTCATAACTATTATATATATATAGATAAATTTAATCAGATTTACAGCATAATAAGTTTATTGGGACAGGCTACCATGGAATAATATAACAAAAATTTGCGACCTAGTAACACTAAAAAAAAAAGAAAATTGAGTACCTAATTTTAGAACTAGTGATAATTATGCATGAACTCGTTATAAAATATAATGTATTAGCATTTTGAGCAGCTGATTTTGAGCATATTTTAGACTAGATACATGTACATGATGTACCATCTAATTAACCATCAAGATGACCTCCAAATAATGCAGATAGTCATATGACTCAATATAAAACATTAAAATAAATAGAAAGACAAGCATATTTGCAATTATAAAATGACAATTTTTCTAGGTCTGTTTAATGTGAGAGATAGTCATTCATTTGTGTTTTTTTGCCTAAATTGTACATGCTGTATGTTGTCAAATATACATGCAAACAAGTAAGCGTATAAACACTCTAAAATTCATATCCAGGGCTCACCCCAGCAGGCAACTGGGAAAAAGAAGTCGTTTTCCCGTCCGTCACTTCGCTTTGCCTGATCGTCAAATGCGATATCTAGTAGCCCATGTGTTCACCCTAGTTTCTTGCAGTCACTTTTGTCATCAGCAATTTTCCATTTTTACTTAGTCAACAAAACATCAATTTTTCATTTATAAGTAAAGAAATTCAAAGACATAAACGATTTATTTCTTTAGAAAAGATGTGGTTGTATGTATGTTATTTCAAAGAAATAACTTTTGTGAAGTATTTTCTTTCACTTCAAGTACTTGTTACTGGAGAAAGTATATCAAAACAGTCTGATTTTCGCCAAATTTTAATTTCTTTATAGTATTAGTTCTGAGCTTGTGATCCACACACACAAAACATTGAAGTGCTGCGAGCGATTGAGCACTTCTCTTTTAAGTCTCATCACTTCTCCCTATCAGTTTGAAAAAGAGAAGTCACTTCTCCCTAGTACACTGAAGTAGCGTGAGCCCTGAACTCACCTGGCCCAAAGGGCCAGGTGAGTTTTTCTCACCACTTTGCATCCACTGAGTCCGTTTGGAAATATTGACATTTAGCAAGGAGAGCTAACCAAAAGTTTTTTTATGCACGTGGAATGCAAAGTTTTCACTTTTGGGATTTTTTATTCTTCTGTAAGCATGGTAAGCTGTTCCATTGGTGCGTCTGTAGTTATCGTATATGCTCTCAAGTAACCATTATCGGAAGCAAAATAAAATACTTCATCAAAGTAATTGTTGTTTCTTTGAAATAACATATCCGGTCACGATACAACCAATCAGTAAAGTCAATACTTTCAAAGCTGTTCTAAAGAAATAAATCGATTCAGTCTTTGTATTTCTTTACTAATAAATGAAAAATTGCTGTTTTATCATGTTTATTTACTTGGTAAAAATGGAAAATTGCTGATGACAAAGGCGACTATTTAGAACACCAGGGCATCTAGATATCACTTTTGATGGTTTGGCAAAGAGAAGTGACGGACCTGAAAGCGACTTTTTCGTCACAATTGCCTGCTAGCATGACCCCTGTGAGCTAATAACTAATGAATCTTTAGTGTCTATTAAATTTAAATTAGATCATAAAATTGATATCAGATATAGAAAACAAAAACAAAAAGATTTTTCAGGGGAAAATTACCAGATTTGTATTGGATATGTTTGTTAACACTAATGATTAAAACATGCTGATGTGTCTATCCTTTTCATTTGGAAATTTGATTATTTTAGTTTTTTCTGTTTAGGTAGATAATGTCGTCATAATTAAAATGCCTAGTAGCATGACCAACATTGTGGATGATTCCATACTTCAGATTTAGTTCAATAAAAATATAAATGTAAGAAATTAAGTAAACTGGATATTTCATTATACAAGTCTTTATCATGAAAACATTGATGTATGCCATAATGGTTTTTCCACTTTATACAGTCGAACCTTGTTGTGTCGAACTCGGTTGTGTCGAAAACTCGGATGAGTCGAGGTAATTTCTCGGTCCCGGTAAAATTCCCGTTTGATCAATGCATAATTATCTCTGATGAGTCGAACTCGGTTGATTCGAATACTCGGTTAAGTCGAGTAAATTGATAGTCCAGTTGATGTAAAATTAATGTAAATTGACCCCGATCTCTCGAAGTTCTAAAGTAAGAAATCGAAAGGATAAAAATTCAAATCGGATGTATTTCTTATGCAACCCAATCACTTTCAAAAGAGATTACAGCTGAGTTAACATATTTGTTTGAATAACAGTTAAAATGACATGTTTATGGTGACCGGTAATTAACACCCCGTCACCTTTGTTGATTGTTCAACAAAATGTTAGTATGTTAAACATTTTTCACAAGAGATAAAAACGAAACGAATTTAAATGACCCAAGCCGAGATTTAATGAATCGTTAGATTTAAAACTCATTAATTACAATAAATAAAAGGATTAAGACAATTATGATAAATTCATGATAATTTAATGTAAAGCAGACGACCTCTTTAGACATGTAGAGACCGTTCAGAACTTATTTCATTCCGCAAGTGATTTCATAATTTATAGTGACTGACCTTTGTAAATAATTGTGTAGACTATTGATTTTATTTGTGCATGATTTGTATCTGTACTTGTGTGTTTAATTATTACGAAGGACCAAAAAATGGAGATTGAATACACAATCATCAAGTGTCATATCGAAAAAGTAACACTGTTCATTGTATCTAGTTTACACAACTCTTATACCGTATTTCATACATTCCAAATTTATGACGACACACTCGACCTCGGATGAGTTGAATACCATGGTCCGGTCCCTTCAACTTCGACACAACAAGGTTCGATTGTATGTACATATAGTTGTTGACTTTAGTTATGTCTTGCACAATGCAAAATAAATCAAATTAAGTTTATTTTGAAAAAAACAAGTAAGGCGAAACAATTTGATTTTCGTGTGGGGGAGGGGGGGGGGGGGGATTGGGGCAGGAGGATTTTAAAAAGGAAAGTTGTCTTAGCCATGATAGCTTACTTACATGCTTCACCCCATATACTTGCGTCATAGTATATTTTTAGAGCTATCTTTATCAACAGGCAGCGATGAGCGAGGGTGGTAATGGGGGAACCTTCGTGACTATTGACTAATAACAGTAAAAAATCTTGCCAAATAACGTCAATGGTAATTTTTTGTGCATGCCTATAAAAGGTACATTTTCTTAATGACGATAAAAAATCGACTGATTTTGACTAATCATTATAAATAATATCCAAAAAATAACAGAAACAGATAATTACTTGAGACCTCTATTCTAACAAATCATGATGAGGATATTTTGACAAATCAAGATAAAATTTTGACCAATTTGATGCTGACAGTAGCCGAAAATGACTGTTTGACGCCTGACAGTAAAGGGTATTCTTACCCTAATGATAGAACATTCAATTTTTCCCAAACAGTGGAACAGTAGATTATATCAAAATTCTCTTTTTCACTTTCAGCACAGTACTGTCAGTAGTCAGTAGTTACTGAGTTTGGGACAAAAAGTAATATACATGAGTGTATTTCGCCTTTCTCGACATTTGTTTGAGTGTATTTTCCCTTTCTCAACATTTGATTTCACCAAGCTGAAGTTTAATGGAAACCAGACACTGTTTAGTCGATTTCGGGTTGTCAGCTGACTGAAAATTGTTCTTTTTTTAGTTTGTTTACATAATCTTCTGTTTGTAAACCAGTTAGATCTCCAAATCTGGATTCATTTTACTGGTTGTGATGTTAAAAGTGTCGTTAAAAGGAAGTTAGCTTCTTACATAGACCACTCAAAAGTTGACAGAAGACGGAAGAATTTGTACTTTTACAGGTAAAGTTGCGATTTCAACGACATATTTTCAGTGACAGTTCCACTCAATTGATCAGGCATGCGCATTATTAAGGAAGTCAAAGGTCATATATAAAATTTAAAATCATGTCCGAGTTTTTTCCGGAATTCTTAGAGTTTTTTTTTAATTTGTATGTTTAAAAAACTGTAAATTGATTATATAAATTTATTTTACTTCCAAGAGGTATAGAAACATATGAACATATTTTCGAGGGTATGGATGTGGGTCCTTCAATTTTTTCGCTCATTATTCAATTTCTTTATCTTTAGAAATAATGACTATTCTGTATTCTGGACATTTTTCGTTTTTTTGTAATCAGTATATTTTTACCCAATTCTTTAATTTTGCAGTTATTCTTTAGATTTTAGCAGCCCATTATTCTCTTTTCTTTACCCCCCCTCCATTTTCTCTATTCTTTATTTTTTTGCCCATTATTCCCTATTCTTGTAAACCCCACCCACACCCTCATTAGCTTAAGTTTTTTTTTCTTTAAGTTTCTTTAAGTTTCTAGCGATCCTTCAATTATTGAAGATTATTCGCCGGGCGTCGACTATAAAATTTTATAATTTACATTGTAGCAAGAAAAATAAAAAGAAACAAAATCAAAAAATCAAAATAATGTATGTACATTTGAAAAAATTTATTTAGATAAAACTATATACATTTGATAACAAAATAGTTAGGGATAGAAAATGGGGATGAGAGCAGATTCTGAGATCATACTCTTGAATCACTGTACTGTACTGCATGATACTATTTGTTGTGGCAGATGATTCCAATTTATACTTGAACTGTTCGTGGATAAAATGAATATGTATAACTGTCTTTAGATGTTTGTATTTGCCTAAATGAGTGTGGATTGCTATGTCTAGTTCTATTGTCTAGTGGGATCAAAAGATTATATGTAGGGACTGCAACAATTTCGTGTATAATTTTGTAGAAGAAGACAAGTCTGTAATATCGTAAACGCCTAATTTCAAGTGGGTACCAATTTAAGTCTGTCATCATTTCAGTAACTGAGCTGGTGTTATGGAAGCGGTTGCATGAGAAGCGCGCTGCTCTTCTTTGAACTTTTTCAATTTGTGAAATTTGCTGTTTTTGATGTGGATCCCAAATAGTTGAGCAGTACTCTAGTTTTGGTCGGACAAGAGCTTTAAATGCATGTGCTTTAACTTTAGGTGTGGCTATTTTTAGGTTTCTACGAATAAATCCAAGAGACTGATTTGATTTTGATGTCATGGTATCGATATGTTTGTCCCATTTTAAATTTGATTGAAGAGTTAGGCCTAAATATTTTGTAGAGTCAGCTTTTTATAGAGAGTGATTGTGTAATTTATAAGTGAAGTCTAAAGGTTTGCGTTTTTGAGTTACACTGAGAATGTTGTACTTATCAGGGTGAAAATGCATGAGCCAGTCCTGCTCCCATCTGCCGGCCGCTTCCAAGTCAGACTATAATTTATATGTGTCATCTGGTTTTTTAATTTCCCTCTAAATAATACTGTCATCTGCGAACAATCTTAATGTACTATGTTCAATATATTCTGCCAAATCATTTAAAAATATTAAGAATAAAATTGGACCAAGCACTGTGCCTTGAGGTACCCCAGATGTTACAGGCATTTTATTTGATGTTTCACCTTCAAGGACTACTGTTTGTGTTCTGTTTGTTAAAAAATCTTGAATCTAATGTAATGCATTGCAATTTATACCGTAGAAACCGATTTTATACATGACTGACCATTATTTAGTTCTACCGGAAATAATTCTACAAACGACTGAGTGAAATACACTTCTTACTCAATTATGAAATGAGCTCAACTTTCGAGCCATTATAAAACAATTATGATATGATCTGTGACGGAAAGCTCGCGCAATGTATGTATGACTTCAGTACTGAAACTAAGTAAAATAAAGTATTTAGAGTACGGATCTTAAACTTCTATAGAATTAAGGTTTTGGTTGAAATATTCATATACCCCTTTAACGATTTCCTAAGATTTACAAAAAATCCAATTTGAGACCTCGTTTAGCAAAAAATATTAAAACAACACTTTATAAGAGCTAGGGTTGTAAAGGGTTATTTTCGTGCAACGTGTTTGCACTTATTCATTTCCCGTGTTTTCGTGCTTCAGGTCCGTTATTCTCCGTGTTTCGTGCAAATTGCCGAACTTCCTCCGTGCATGCGAAATTTCTATTTTACGTTCATCGTGAATTTCAACTTTAATTTCACGTTCTTTCATGCAGAGACCCCCCCCCCCCCCTTTTACCACCCTCTTATAAATTTCATGCGTTCGAAGCACTTTTCTGGGTTTACCTTCATCAGGAACGACCAAAGCCAAATATATGAAGGCCACGGATGTATAAGAACCGAAACAGTTAAAGAGCTTGGAAAATGTATACATGAAAATGTTCACAAATATGACATATAGACATGATATAGTTCAGTGTTGGATCTGGCGATGTAAACACCTATTATATACACTGTGAATGTAAGTATAGTATACAGTGATGATTCATGAACCTTTTGGACACATGATTTGCTACATGTATAATGATTAAAACAAATACCAAAGAATTTAATCCTTCCACTTAGATGACTGGAGCGAGACAACATCAACACTGGTGTGCACAAACATTCTGTGACACCCCAAGACTCTACGTGATCATTAAGAAAGATTACAACTTTCCTCGAATACCCACCACCGCATTGATTCATGGAGTTTCATATAACATAATAATTTGTCTTACATCTACAACCTTTAACGATAATATGCTTCAGCTGTATAATTGCAATATGACCAGATTAAAAAAAGTACTGTGTAAAATGCTATTCAGAATTAAATTGCGAGCATGGATTCAGGCTTTAATACAGTAATACTTAATACAATATATAATAATAATATATATATATATAAGTCTAAATTGAAAACAACGTTCAAACTTATGATTGCGTTGGATAAAAAGCGCAACTTTTACACGTGTGCATGGAAAACAAATTTCTTGGTAGAGGGGTCTAAATACAGCACAAACAACATTTTCCAAAAGACCAAAAAAGTGAAAAAGTATATTATAACAAAACGCATTTGACTAACAGGTCGAACAACGGATGTTCTTAAACCATGCTGACTGCCATTGGCGATTGCCAAATAAACGGATCACAAGATGTAACAAAATGGATCTTTATTATTAATTTAATACCAAACAGAAAACAATAAACTTGCGGAGAGGATGATTTACCGCAAACGTGAGGTGCAAACATTTGTACACCATATCCGGATTTCGACAATTAATGTCTCTTCAGTGATGTTACTGAGGAATCGGAACGGTATTTGGAAGGCCAAAAAAGATTTGCACAACGGTACTAATATAAGATGGTAATATACGAAGATGATGTTAAAATCGTGTTGACAAATATATCGGCTTAACAAATAGCAGTTCCACTAACTTGCAGATAATGATCGCCATCAAAGGTGAAGTTGTTGTTCTTTAGTACCAGCGTGAGCATTTTGACCAGGCATTCAGTGGGTGGATATTTTACTGGTCGGGAATTCAAAATTCTTTACATGCATCAATGCCATCTGCATGTGATTCATGTACAGCCTTTCCACAAACGCCTCAATGGCCATATATATATAGGAGTGATATCTCTAAGAATCAACTTCTCCAATTTTCTCAGCATTTCAGACAATTAGGTCACAAACTTTATGACTTTAACCGCATGAAAATCCTAGTGATTAAACAGAACATTCACTGGAGTGATGCCGAGCGACAGGTTCGGGAAAGCTCTTGGATAAAGGAACTAAATGTACATCATCCAAACGGCATCAATAAGAAATACTAGCAGTTTTATTTTTCACTCTTTTTGGGATGTAAATATTCACAGTCACGTATATTTGAGTATCGAGTTTTGTTTTACATAATGATGTTCAAAATTTTGGATTAAATCAATAGACCAAAACTTGCCTGTATTACTGAGTTATTTTACACATACAATCAGTATTGTTAAAATTATTGACACTGACGAAGGCTATTTGTTAAGCCGAAATATTTGTCAACACGATTTCATAACATCATCTTCGTATATTACCATCTTATATTAGTACCGTTGTGCAAATCTTTAGACTTATATAATTTTTTCCTTATCTGCGCAGTATCACCCATCCTAGACGATCCGGTACATATTAAATTTGCTGGTTGGTCTTTATTTTATAGACTTATTTATATATATATATATTTGCACCTCATGTATGCTGTATACCATCTTTTCCGCAAGTTTATTATTTTCTGTTTGGTATTAAATTAATAATTAAGATCCATTTTTACATCTGGTGATCTGTTTATTTGGCAATCGCCATGGCAGTCAGCAGGGTTTAAGAACATCCGTTGTTCGACATGCTAGTCAAATGCGTTTTGTTAAAATATACTTTTTCACTTTTTTTTGGTCTTTTGGAAAATGTTGTTTGTGCTGAATTTAGACCACTCTACCAAGAAATTTATTTTGCATGCGTATAAAAATTGCGGTTTTTATCCAACGCAATCATAAGTTTGAACGTTGTTTTCAATTTAGACTTTCAACTCGTCTAAACATCAGCCCAACAATGTTAGATCTGTAAATGTGCTTTCACAAATTTTTTGTTCTTCCCTCGCCGGGATTCAAACTCATGCTACTAAGATATCGTGACACCAAATCGCCTGCAGTGTATCCAACGCGCTAGACCACACGACCACCTAGTCTTCACAATAATAAAGCTTTCGGTGGCCAGGTGTTACCTTTCCTCGTCAGTTTTAATCTAGTGTCGTGAAACAGTACATGATATATAAGGCATGAAGATGGAATTGTTACAGATATTTCAGCTGATCTGTAACAATTCCATCTTCAACAAAGTGTAGTAGTCAGTCGAGGACCAGCTTTGAAGTTGCATGTGATAAACGTCACGGACATTAACGGAAAGGCATGTGATAACATTCCGGAAGCAGTCAATAAAGGTTCGTTTATCAGCCCGACGAGGAAATTCTAAGGAATCTGGTCAATAAACATAGTAATCCTTTCATAGACTTTTAATATTTTTAAATGTTATTGAACAGTTAAATTTAAGTAATATTTTATACAAGTATATGATAATAAGGATTATTATACTTCACGTTAAAATGCCATATTTTGATTGGCTAATACGTGAGTGTTAATTTACTCTATCACATGGCTGAGCAGGTGACAATTTTTTTGAATGTCACCCTCTCGTCCAGACCAATCAAAAATCGATAATGTAAAGGACAATGAATTGAATTTACATCAAGTAATTAAATACAATGCTTAAGTTCTACGTTTTTGCTCAGATTTTATTATTTGACTGTCAAAATAGAAAAAAAAAAAATAAAACATCATGCCTTACTTTTGTTGTTTTTTCTAATACCCGTAACGTTGTTATGTACGTGACGTCATAGAAAATACTTTTAAAATAAAATTAATCTGTTAAAGACAATAATGATAGGACATTCAGTATAATAAATTAAATAACACATAGCTGAGAGGGTGATAGAGTAGATTGGTACCCATCGAAAAAGCATTGTCAACCTTGGCTTCGCCGCGGTTGACAATGTTTTCTCGGGGTAACAATCTGCTCTATCACCCTCTCAGCTATGTGTTATTTATACAATATTACATATGGTGTAACATTCTACTTTTTTCATTGGTTATTATGATCACGTGTTTCAAAGGTTATTTCATGTATCTGAAGCCTTGTTTCTATTGATATGTATATTGACGGTCAATATTAAAAAGCTTGATCCAGATTTAAACCGTTCCGATCCGAAATTACTCTACGTCATGACGTCACACATAAGAATCAAAGGAGAAGCGCCGCAGCAGACGAAAATTATATAATTTGAATTCTTATTTGTTCTAAACAGAAAAAAAAATATGTTGTGTTTTTGGTTACAATAAAAAAAAGTTCATCTTATTAATTGATATTTTCAATGGCATGCAAAATACAATTTAGAAATACACAGAAAGAACATTGAAGTTCATTTTCCTATTACATTATTTACATATGTAATATAAAAATTAAGGACTTTCACTCAGTCACTATGATACGTTATATATGGACCTGTTAGTTTATATTGACACTCGGACTTCGTCCTCGGTCAATATTATCTGAACAGGTTTATATAATTATGTAGGACTCTAAAGTGCGATGGGGACGCTAAAACGCGATGGTCACGCTAAAGTGCGATGGTCTTCGCTAAAGTGCGATGGTTCGTTACGCTAAAGTGCGATGGTCTGTGCTATTCAATGGAACACGCTAAAGTCCGATGCCTCAATACGCTAAAACTGATGCGTTTTTCCGCGAAAGTGCGATTGTTTACGAAAATAAGGAAGTTAGCTAAGTTTAAAAGCATTCTGACATTACACGCCGTTTGTACAAAATAAGTTATTCACATGCCGGAAAACAAGAATGTTTGTCCAGGGTTTTATTAGACAGCGAAAAAGAAAAAAGAAAAAAAGAAACCAAATGATCCCAACCCGGAACGTTTTTGATCGGTTCTGGAAGAGGTTAACTTAATTCGGCTAATTTTTGTTTACAAGGGCTTCAAAACGACCAGTGTAAAACAATTCAAACGAGAAAAATAATGGCCTGATTTATAAACAAAATAATAAACGAAAAACAAATATGAAATACAGCAACAACGAAACAACTACCACTGAATTACAGGTGTAGGTTTATTGGCTTGAAACAGGTGCATAAAGTTAATACTAGCTACTGCAATGTAATCATTTCACTTTTTTAACATCTATCGTACATTGAATGAAAATAAGAAGATGTGGTATAACTGTCAATGAGACAACTATCCACCGAACACCAAATGTCGTTAATGTTGCAACTGATAACTTCACGGCCATCAACGTGGAGTCTTAGCCTACGACGCATAGCAAGTCATAAAGGGCCATACAATGACCAGTAGAAAACATTTCAAAAGAGAAAGACAACAGCATGATTTATAATCCGGCAAAAACAATTAACAAAGAAATTAATAGGAACACAGCAAAAAAAAAAAAACAAAAAAAAAAAAAACAATTGCCTGAACTTATTGCTATACCATCGCACTTTAGCGTGTCATACCATCGCGCTTTAAAAATCAAACAACCATCGCACTTTAGCGTCTGGCACCATCGCACTTTAGCGTAGACCATCGCACTTTAGCGTGATCATCGCACTTTAGAGTACCATCGCACTTTAGAGTCCTTCATATATAAGTGTTGACCTCGTCAAAAGTCCATAATTGATGAATATTTCTTAACAAATGAAACATAAAAAATATATAGAAAAGGGGGGTCCATTCCTCTAAGAGCCTGTACTTTGGTGCAAACAATCCTCTGTGCTTCTGTACATGGTCTGTTGTAACGAAACATTGATACAATCTCATTTGCATATCTCTATACCAATGTAATTTGGTTTGTTGAGAAATAAAGATATATATATATCTATATTTATAAAAACAGGATTTGCAACACAAAATGGTTGCATACTTAATTTTCAATACCAGATATAGATCCTTATTTTGTGTTTCTTTGCTGAATGACAGCATTGCGCAGTATAATAGCAGGTTAACATGTGAAGTAGGATCTTCTCACCCTTCCAAAACACCTTACATAATCCCCGAGTTCGTGTCGATTTTTAGTTTTCTAATTAGAGTAGTGATGAGTGTTGATTGTCTTTTCGTTGTTTATCGTTTTTTTTATATGGTATTGTCGGTTTCTCTTCGACTTATTAATTTTCATTGTTTGAATTTTTTAGATATTATTTTGGAACTTTGAATATATATACCATGTATATTGTACGTGTCACACTGAACGAATTCGAGGAAACAATATTTCGAACAATTTGAAAAGAAATGCATTTCAATAACCAAAATAGCAATGCGAGGGGGCGTCACTGAATAAAAATTCCGTGGGAATGACATAACTTTAAAAGACTTGGTCATGATTGATGAAACATATCGTTTTTAGTATTTGCTGTTTGTAAACGTCTTAATTCTTTTGCCGTTTGTGTGTTATTCATCTTTGTTGTTTTTTTCTTCATTGTCTATGATTTTTCTCTACTGCGTATTGTTCCCAGGAATCCCGATTGCTGTTTGTTTGGAGTCAATACTTATAACTTTTAAAGATTGGTTTAATTTTTATGAACATACACAAATATTTGCTGTTTTAAATTGTCTGAATTTTCTGATTTGTGTGTATTCTTGTATCGTTCAAGTTGTCTTTAATTTATCAAGATGATATAATGTTCTGTGGAATTCTGATCCCCGATGGTTCGGGTCCTTAAACTTATTTTTTTTTATGTCAGCGAACTTGCGAGTACTAAGTCTTATACAATTCAGTACTACTTGCAATGTAGCTCTATCTGGCTTGTTAAGCTCAAATGATATCCATTTGCATTTTAAAAAGAAATTTCAGTTTCTGACTTGTTATTTCAAAGTGAAATGTAAAACTTTGCAAGTATGATAAAGAAGTATAATTTTGCAAATATTTTACTTGCACTGTGGACTAAAAGACCCTACCCCTTTCATTTGAAAGTTTGTACACAGACATATATTGAACTATGTTTCTTCATCATGTCTTTTAAGTTTCAGACTGCCTTTTCAGTTATTAATGCAGATACTGATAATTCCTTTGATAAATATCTAAGGGAGATACATTTTATAGACAATCCGGAGTCGTTTGCGAGCTCGATTTATAGAACCTGTTATGCAGTAGTATTATATCTTTAAAATAAAATGCTCCGCAGGGCGCAGCTTGATACGACCGCAGAGGTCGAACCCTGAACAGTTGGGGCAAGTATGGACACAACATTCAAGCTTGATACAGCTTTGCATTTGGATTGTGATTAAATATTTGACACATCATAAATTTCTGACACAGAATGAATGTGGTCTAAGAACTTAAAAATTTTAAATTGGACATTCACCTATTATGGTCCAATATCCAAAATCTAAATACATGGTTAGATTCAGCATATCAAAGAACCCCAAGAATTCAATTTTTGATGAAATCAAACAAAGTTTAATTTTGGACCCTTTTGACCTCAATGTGGACAAAGTTGATAACGGGGCCCAAAAATCAAAAATCTAAATACATGGTTAGATTCAGCATATCAAAGAACCCCATATATTTAATTTTTGTTGAAATCAAACAAAGTTTAATTTTGGACCCAGATTTGGACCAACTTGAAAACTGGGCCCATAATCAAAAATCTAAATACATGTTTAGATTCAGCATATCAAAGAACCCTAAGAATTCAATTTTTGTTAAAATCAAACTAAGTTTAATTTTGGACCCTTTGGACCTTAATGTAGACCAATTTGAAAACGGAACCAAAAAATTAAGAATCTAAATACACGGTTAGATTCGGCATATCAAAGAACCCCAATAATTCAATTTTTGATGAAATCAAACAAAGTTTAATTTTGGACCCTTTTGACCTCAATGTGGACCAATTTAAAAACGGGGCCCAAAATCCAAAAACTAAATACACGGTTAGATTCAGCATATTAAAAAACCCCAAGAATTCAAGAATAAAACCCCATTGAAATTGGTCAAGAAATAAGCAATTTATACGAAGTATCTTCTTTTGCACAATACTGTGCAATTAAATATTTCTTGCTATTGCGCAATACTGTACAATTGACAATTTCTTGCTATTGCGCAATATTGTGCTATTGGATATTTCTTGCTATTGCGCAATACTGTGCTATTGGATATTTCTTGCTATTGCGCAATACTGTGCAATTGAAGATTTCTTGCTATTGTGCAATACTGTGCAATTGAAAATTTCTTGCTATTGCACAATACTTATTATATAATAATTTACACATCCTGTTTGGTGTGTACATGTATCTCCTACCATATCATTATTATTTGCTTTTAAATATAAATCAGAAATAACCAACTTAAAATGGAAAATTTTAAAAGGAAAAAACAAGGAAAAAAAAAAAAAAAGGAAACCCCCCCCCCCCAAAAATTTTTTGAACCCCCTTATGATTCATCACCCCCAAACTCAATCCCAGCCTTCCCTTTGTGGTATGGTACCAGGGGCGGATCCAGGATTTTGGAAAGGGGGGGCGTAGTATGTAATAGTTGCCGAGCGGAGCGAGGCGAAAATTTTTTGGACCTTTTTTTTTGGCTACAAAACATAAAATAAGTGTAAAATGCACATTTTTAGTGACGGTTCCTAACGTGGGGTATGTATATTTTATAGTTAAAGTGCCGGTAAGCTTGGTGCCGCATTCTCCCCATTAGTTGTCTATTATAAAATGATTGAATGGATCTAAAGCTATGTACTAATATATTTGATGTGAGATTTGTCAGTAAAAAATGGACATGGAAAATTCTTGTTTGTTGTATGGTTAGTTAGCATAACCTCACAGATTACTTGTTGTAAACATGATATACGGCTATTCAATGAAGTTTATAATACGACCGACACGAACAAAGACAAAGAAGCAATTTTTATCCAAATGTTTGGTGAAATGTTTCACTCAACAAGGGAAGTGAGGGGTTCCAAATCAACCAACGGCTACGAATGAGTCTGAAAATCAAATGACAACGAAGTTGTGAATGACGGTCGACAAATGGAGACATAAAGGCCACACCCAGCAGGCAGGTTGCAGTTGGGCCTTGAAAAAAGTATTCAGTATATCAGTTCGGCGAAACAGACATTCCGGTCAGATATGGGATTTACATGCACCCCCCCCCCCCCCACCCTCCAAAAAAAAAAAGAATTTTTGTTTAAGGCAAAAATCAGGGTAAGAATTTTTTCTCTAAAATATCTCAGACTGCCCTATCAAATCAAATGGTCCGTACCTTTATTCAGCAATGTTATTAATTGGCTGGGGCGTGTGGGGTTAAACATATTTTCGTAGGTAAATAATATTGCCGTGGAACTTTTTTTTTCATGAGAGTGTAATAGAGTATTACTTTCTGTTGAGTGGAAATATGAAATAGAAGTCAATACGTTCTTGCTCAATCCTTTGTCGCTTTGAAGGCGTCATGCTTGTCATCCTCCGCCTAAGCAATGTGTTACTGTAATTTGAATTTCAAAATGACTGAGTGACGTTTCGAAAGTACAGATCAACTCCACCGTAGCGAAACATATGACTGACATAATCAATAATATATTACAGTAAATACGAGCGAAAAATATCTTTATAAGTAAAGAATTGTCGCATAAAAATTAAATACACGACCGGGAAATGGCAAAGTTCACCCTCTACGCCCCCCTCTGGATCCGCCACTGGGTACCGTACCTTGCAGTACAATTTCAGAGAGATCCATACACTTGAACACAAGTTGTTGTCTGGAAACTAGAAAAATGTGTTTTTTGGCCCCTTTTTGGCCCCAAATTCCTAAAATATTGAGGCAATTACCCCCATCATCAATCCCAGCCTTCCCATTGTGGTATGGTACCTTGCAGTACAATTTCAGAGAGATCCATACACTTACACACAAGTTATTGTCCTGAAACTAGAAAAATGCTTGTTTTTTGCATCTTTTTGGCCCCTAATTCCTAAAATATTGAGGCAATTACCCCCATCATCAATTCCAGCTTTCCCTTTGTGGTATGGTACCTTGCAGTACAATTTCAGAGAGATCCATACACTTGAACACAAGTTATTGTCTGGAAACTAGACAAATGCTTATTTTTGGCCCCTTTTTGGCCCCCAATTCCTAAACGTTTCGGCAATTACCCCCAAACTCAATTCCAGCTTTCCCTTTGTGATATGGAACCTTGTAGTACAATTTCAGAAAGATCCATACACTTACACACAAGTTATTGTCATGAAACTAGAAAAATGCTTGTTTTTTGCCCCTTTTTGGCCCCTAATTCCTAAAATTTTGAGGCAATTACCCCCAAAATCAATCCCAGCATTCCTTTTGTGATATGGAACCTTGTGGTACAATGTCAGAGATATCCATACACTAACACACAAGTTATGTCTGGAAGTTACAAAAATGCTTATTTTTGGCCCCTTTTCGGCCCCTAATTCCTTTACTGTTGGTACCATAACCCCCAAAATCAATCCCAACCTTCCTTTTGTGGTATTGAACCTTGTGGTAAAATTTCATAGAGATCCATGCACTTAAACTAAAGTTAGAGTGCGAAAACCAATGTGTCTTCGGACGACGACGACGACGACGACGACGACGACGCCAACGTCATACCAATATACGACCACAAAAATTTTTTTGCGGTCGTATAAAAACAGCAACAGGAAAGAACTGGTAAACGTTTTATTATTACAAAAATAAAGTTAACATATGGATTTCATATGAACCAAACTTTGCTTCTTTTATGAATAAAATAACATTGCCAATTTTATATAATTTGAAAAGAGAAACATAACAACGCAGAAACTTGACAAGTCCAACAGAATCATTTTAGCGATAATAATTTTGTTTCCTAACTGTAAATCTAAATTTGGATAATAAATATCACGGTCATAGAGTTTGGAAGCAGTTCTTTCTTTGTAGGACATTTTTTTTTATGGAATTTGATAATTGAAATGAATTGTTTGTCAATATTTCTGCAAAAAATCACAAATGTATCATTTACCATACGTTGGCACCAGTTGGACCTATATAGGATAATTAATAATACAAAGACGCAACAATAATAAATAGTAACAAAAATGTTTACATTTGATATATAAATATATATATATATGTACAATTATAACACGATAAAATATATATCGAAACATTCAATGACAAATGGAATATTTTTATCATTTGTAACGTTGGAAAAATATTGAAGTATTAATTTTATTAATGATCGATAATAAAACTTATCTCGTGTAATATTCACTATGATTTGATCGACCTTAAGTCTGGGCTTTCTGTTTTTATGCCCCACCTACAATAGTAGAAGGGGCAGTATGTTTTCTGGTCTATGCGTCCGTCGTCCGTCCGTCCGTCGGTCTGTTCGCTTCATGTTAAAGTTTTTGGTCAAGGTAGTTTTTGATGAAGTTGAAGTCCAATCAACTTGAAACTTAATATACTGTTTCCTATGATATGATCTTTCAAATTAGATTTGGACCCCAATTTCACGGTCCAATGAACATAGAACATGACAGTGCGAGTGGGGCATCCGTGTACTATGGACACATTCTTGTTTTTAGATACTACAAAAAGGAGTAGGACTTGGTGGTCTACATTTGGTCTTCAAAATTAGACATTTTAACATCATGTCTATTCATCAATATTTACGAATTGAAATATTTATATTTTGACAAATTAGACATATTATTTTTTTAAATATTCTTAAAGATCAAAGCCTCAAAAGTATGATAATTTACAAATTTTGTAGCCACATTTCCTGTTTTAATTCATTTTCAAATTATATTTTCTTCTAAAAAAACATTGACTGCATCCTTCAATAACAAATATAATAAAATGATGCATATGGGCGAGATACACATCATAACAAAAAAATTATGGTAGAATTAAACATTATCATATTTGGAACAACAAATTAGTCAAATTAAAATTTAATAAGAGTTAAGAATTATGATTTCTTTATGACACCATTACTGATGTAATGCATCTGAACTTGTTAACTTTGTATTTTCTAGATATTTTTAAATATGTTTTCATCAAATGTGTATGAAATTTACTCAACTTAAATTGCAAGTAATTTTAGTGCAAATATCGACACTTCTTGAGCACTATACTCCTTTATATAAAATTATATTTTTTTCTCTTACTTGTTTGTGAATATATGGTTTTATTGAGCTTCTTAGCACATTAGTCCAAGTCTCACAATCTTTATTCAGAACTCTCAGATACGGATCCAGGGGGGGGTTCCGGGGGTTGGAACCCCCCCCCCCCCTTTTTTTTGACGATCAATGCATTTGAATGGGGACATATAGTTGGAACCCCCCCCCTTTATCCTGGGTTAGGAACCCCCTTTTATAAATGGCTGGATCCTCCCCTGACTCTTATGAGAAATTATTAATGAACAGTAATTTTACACAAAAATGACAGTACCAATGACATTTTATGTCAAGAATGGAGTATTGTTTTAAGAGCTAGTTTAAAATATTTCATTAAACGGAGATAAATCATGCAATGCAATTGCTGGATTAATCTATCAGATGCATTGCAATGATTAACTTACTATATACATACAAAAGTCAAACATAAAGGATTAAATTATAATACAAAAGAAAGGGAAAAAAACTGCAGTGACACAACAAATTGTTAAACGAATGATAGATTTAAACTAAAAGTTCTTCGTTTATTCTTACTGTCATTCCATATCCCTGAACATTTCATCGAACCAACAAAGGTGCCATTGATGTCAATATTAACAACAACAAAAAATGATAAGTACATGCGAGTACATCAAATATTGACAATAATTGTATATACAGCAATTAACACGAAAAGAGGAAAAATAACTGAAAAATACAATATCATTTTTCATCAACAATAGTTATAATGAGTATCAATTAATAACTCATGACCAAATTGGTTTATGTCTCTTTGTATAATATAATCACAGAGAAGACAAATGTCCCACTTTTAAAACACATTCAATCATTCCATTATATTGGATTTCAAATTGTTCATCTTGCACTATATCAAAATAAATTTGTACAATCAATTTTATGAACAGTCAATTTACAGAAAAGGACTGCACAATTACATGTCAACATTGAAGTTCTAACTCTTGTTACAAGAGTTATTTCTAAATATTGCAATTAACTGTGCGAAATCATGCAATGCTCTTGCTGGATTCATTATCTGCATTGCTACATTAACTTATTATATACATACAAAAGTCAACTACAAACATTTATAATAAAGAAAGAAAAGGGAAAAAAACTGCACTGACAACTAAGGTTTCGTCAAAGGATATGGATTAAAAAAATCTTCGTTTCTGTTTATCATCATAGTACATAGTTCTGGAATATTTTATCAAACCAATAAAGGGTCCATTGAGGTCATGATTACAAATCATTCGTCACAACTCGGCCGATTCCGTACCTTCATCTAACGATAGAAGGAGAGTAGCGGATTCACCCGAGGATTGCCGATTGGATTACAAATGACAGCATGACAGTATATCAAATTTGGTAAAAAATTATATCCTATTTTAAAAAGTTTAAATTAACGATTCATTTTTTCCTGGAAAATATAAAGACTATCATGGTAGTCTGGAAGCGTTTTCAAAAGTTTGATGCTTTCCAATAAAACCAAACATCATTTCGATTGCAAGGAAAACTCTCTGCAATGATAATTTTTTATTATTACTTGACCCAAAAAATGTGTTCATCGTGAAGCAGGCCATATACGTGGTCTTAAATAATGATATTTCCAGATAACATCCTAGTACACAAATATCTAGATGCAATCCATATATGACAACTCGATTACCATAATGATAAGATATCCATTACATATTCTTTTGTAAATAAGTGAAGATGTTATAAATATGATAATAGAAAAATATATATTAACATTATTATAATTAACAATAGTAATACAAAAGTTATCTTATATAACTTTCATCAAAATATATGATTCACTTTAAATAAGCATGGCATTTAAGTTTCAGATATTGATGAAGAAACAAACAGCCTAATAAAGAGTGTTTAATAAAGACAGATTTCGGATCTAAAGCTAAGAGATTAATGTTAACAATATATCACAGGAGCTTTTTAGCATATTAAGCTAAGGCTCTTTACAAATGTATTTGCTCTTATCACAAAATAGACTTAATGGTAAATTTATTTAATATTTAAAATTAGGGAACGATCATTTAACTTCAAAAAGGGGGGGGGGTATTAGATATTCAAAAAATATTCTGAATCCAGTTTTTGCCCATACCTTATAGTGTTAAATATTGAAAAAAATAATTTGATTGATAGCGTTGAAAAACTACATAAAATTGATAGCGCTGTGCGTGAAAAAAATTTTCTGACTTGGACAAAAAACCTTAACCCACCCCTTTGAAGTTAAATGGTTGCTACCTTATTAGATTTCGGTAGTCTTTTATTTTGTGAAAAAATACTAATTTGAATTATATTTACATTCAAAATCTGCAATTTATACAATCATTTAAATAGTCTTCCGCCATCATAAATATCATTATTATGTATGGCAGAATTAATATGTTATTTAACAGGAGATATGCCATCATATGGTAAGAAAAGAAAGAAGTCTGATGCAGATGCGTATGTATACACCAGATTCATTTATTTAAGCCTCTGGTGCCATGGTCACATCTGTTCCCTTCTTAAAATTCCTACAACCGTCACTGTATGCAAAAAAAAAAGTTTTTTTAAGTTCAATAGAATGGTACCGTGTTGTTTGTTTTAAGTCAAAACTTTAATTTGGAGCACGGTGTGGGAGCTGGGACTATTATACTAAGTATAAGTTAGTATAATAGTCCCAGGTGGGGGAGGAGGTCCTAAAGTCAAGAAATGTTTTTATCATTGTCAACTTTTTATTCGAAAGCTACTTCTCAATATTTTCTCAAATGGTGATATTACATGACGCCTTTGTCAAATATTTATACAAACAATGGTTTACTTTTATAAATTTTGACTAGGATGGAGAGTTGTCTCATTGGCACTCATACCACATCTTCTTATATCTAAATAATTTTAAAAACATCTGATTTATGACACAAAGAATTCTGCACTGTCGTTTATGTAAATATATATTTACAACAAACGGTCTTCGCAGTGGCGGATCCAAGGTGGGTGGTTCCGGGAGTCGGAACCCCCTATTTTTTTGACGATCAATGCATTTGAATGGGGACATATAGTTGGAACACCCCTCCCCTTATCCTGGTTTAGGAACCCCTGCTTCGTGTATTCTTTATGTCATTCAATATTTATTTGTTGAATCAATAAATGGTCCCAATCATTGAGACATGATTACAAAAAATGGCAATACATAACAACAAATCATTTAAATTTTATCAACAATAGTTGTGTTCAATAGTTTAGGAAATTGTGGCAAACATTTGATTATTTCCCTTTGCACAATATTAACACAAGAGAGACGAAAATTCCACTTTTCTTTCTGATGTCAAGATGCAGTCTTCCATTCCGTTATTTTTTATTTCAACTCCTCATTTTATACGTTATGATAAAAATGTTTGTTTACACAAATGTTAGAATGCTTCCACGATCTTCCAATATTATACAACTCTGGAATATTTTCCAAGTAGTCTTTTCTAGTACTTGTGCACATGCAAACCATAGTATTGTTAGTGCAACGAATGTTTTTTTTTTTTTTACATAGCATATCTAAACAATTTTTATTGTACCAGGTGTTAAAAATTTAACACTAATGTTTTTTACAGCGGACATTCATAAAACTCTAATTGTGCTATGGAAATGTTTTCCAATCTTTTATGCTTTCTAATGAACCAAACATCTCTTCGCTATCGGGAAAACTTCCTGCAACAATAAAACTACTGTTAGTCATAAAATCCAAGAAAATGCTACATGGCCCTATTATATCTTATGTATGATTATGGGTAGTAAATATAAGAATAAGAAGATGTGGTATGATTGCCAATGAGACAACTCTCCACAAGAGCCCAAATGATACATAAATAAACAACTATAGGTAACCGTACGGCCTTCAACAACGAGTAAGTCAGTTGAATCCCTTTTAATGAAAAAAAAAACAAGATCATTTTAGGTCTGTGTTAATTCTCAAAACCAAATAATTCATGTTGCAGAATTAATCTCGAATCTACGCAATAAAAATTGTAAATACATTTTACAGTCAATCAATTGCAAAGATCTGCCATCAACACTAAATTCTCCAAATGAAAACCAAAACAAACATTCAGATATGACAAAAGACAAACACTGACGAGATTCCTATCTTGGGATAGAAACCTCGTCAGTTAGGAGCACCTGAGATCACCCCCAGTGTTTTGTTGGGTTCGTGTTGCTCAGCCTTTAGTTTTCTATGTTGTGTTTTTTGAACTATTGTTTGTCTGTTTGTCTGTTTCTTTTTTAGCCATGTTGTCAGTTTATTTTCGACTTATGAGTTTGAATGTCCCTCTGGTATCTTTCGACTCTCTATTTGGGACAGGAGCATGAACCGAAGGTGAGGTTTCCAAAAGCTAAATACATTACTCGGGAACAATTAAAAAATGCAGGACTTTGTAGGTGTCTGTCAATTGTTGAATACTATAGGCAACCTTTAAATAATAACGGTTATCGTACGTAGTTAGGTTGCTGTCTGAATATTATAATACATTTTCTTTCAAATTGTTTTATTCTTGTGAACTGTTGATCGTTTGAATAAAAACGACTACTACATGTAAATTAATCGTATTCTGCTTCCATTATATATACAATTTCATTCTGATGCGTTGGCTTCAAGAAGGAAACAGCAAATCTTTATTTAAAAGTTACATACGTTTATATAAGGAATTTTGCAGAGAGTAAGATAAAATATATACACTTGGACTTTCATTCAGTCTTTTCAGGCCAAAACGATAACGACATCGTCTATACTTACCATATTCATAAAAGAAACCCTGTATTGTTTCTTCTATAAGGCATCTAGGATATCCAGCATCCAGAGCGTCTACAACTATACATGTTTCCATCTTTGTTGGCCTATTAAGACCTAAATAAAGAATATATTAAACCTAACCATTATATCATTGATATATGTATTTAAATTGGCTTTTTGATATCATAGGTGTGCATGCTTAAAAAACGTCATTAATAATCACCTTACTGAAAGCGCTCATAGTAGATTCTAATGGCTCTCAATATCGTTTATGCTATTTGTTATAGATAGAAAGATATTTTTATTTTAAAATACAACTTGGTACATGTACATGAAATACAAGATATTATAATTTGAAACATATATATGTATATAGTCAATAAACATTTTGTTATTAATACCGACCAGCCTTTAGAGGCTTATGAATCGATGCACTGTCGTTTAGGTACGAAAAGTATATAAATAAATTTCAGAATCTTATTAATCCTTATTATATCTGAAGCTTACATCTTCGGAGGTAGTTTTATTATATCAGTTGTGTTAAATAATGTGAAAATAAAGGTGAAAGTATCTAAATAGTTATTGGTTTGATAATGTATACAAGGGATGTACATGGAAAAGCAGGATGATAAGAGTTGCCTCTCTTTCTTTGAATCATTTTATCATGGTAAATTAGGATTATTAAAAGTAAACAGTAGCTCAATATATCTTCCTCATTATAATTTTGTATGTTTATCTATATTACATCCACACTGCCTTTTAATATGAACATTGATAACACCATCAGTACTTAAAATACAGTCCATACAACAATTCGTTTTCATGATATTATTTTGAGATTAATTTTTGACAATATTTTATGAAAGCTTTGCCATTAATTAAAAATAATTTTAACAATTCCTCATTATTGCAGTGTCAACATGATATTTTATATTTAAAATCCGAATTAAATTGAATAAACTGCTTCGCTGAGCGCAGCTGGATACGCCCGCAGAGGTCCAACCCTGAACAGTTGGGGCAAAAATGGACACAATATTCAGCTTGATACAGGTCTGAATTTGGATTGTAATTTAATATTTGACATATAGGTTTCTGAATAAATGTAGTCAAAGAACTTGAAATTGGTTATATGAATTGAATTTATATTCAAATAAAGATTTCTTGCTGTTGTGCAATACACTGTGCCGTTGCGCAATACTTAGTAAATCTGTTGTCAGACTATAAACAAATAAAGTTCAATTAATTCTCAATGTCATATTAGAAATTTATGAAAATGAAAAGGGAGCTTACATCAATAGATATAAACAATTCACCAAAGTTTCATGAGAATTGCTGACAGCATTTTTGAGTTATTGTCCGAAAACTGGAAAACCCTCCCTTTTTTAATGAATAAAATCCCATAACTCAGAAATGATAAATGAAAAATTTACATTCTAAATGGAGCTTACATCAATAGATATATAAACAATTCACCAAAGTTTCATAAGAACTGCTGAAAGCATTTTTGATTTTTTGTCCGAAAACTGGAAAATACTCCTTTTTTTATGAATAAAACCCTGTAACTCTGAAAGTTCATATCTAAAATATATAAAAATTGAAAGGGAGCTCATGTCAATAGATATAAACAATTCACCACAATTTCTTGCAAGTTGGTGAAAGTATTCTCGAGTTATTGTCCGAAAACTGGAAAATCCCCCTTTTTTTAATGAATAAAACCCCATAATTGGAAACGTAAAATCTAAAATTTATAAAAATCGACAGGGAGCTCATGTCAATAGATATAAACAATTCACCACAATTCCTTGCAAGTTGGTGAAAGCATTCTTGAGTTATTGTCCGAAAACTGGAAAATCCCCCTTTTTTTAATGAATAAAACCCCATAACTCGGAAACGTAAAATCTAAAATTTATAAAAATCGACAGGGAGCTCATGTCAATAGATATAAACAATTCATCACAATTTCTTGCAAGTTGGTTAAAGCATTCTTGAGTTATTGTCCGAAAACTGGAAAATCCCCCTTTTTTTAATGAATAAAACCCCATAACTCGGAAACGTAAAATCTAAAATTTATAAAAATCGAGAGGGAGCTCATGTCAATAGATATAAACAATTCACCACAATTTCTTGCAAGTTGGTGAAAGCATTCTTGAGTTATTGTCCGAAAACTGGAAAATCCCCCTTTTTTTAATGAATAAAACCCCATAACTCGGAAACGTAAAATCTAAAATTTATAAAAAACGAAATGGAGCTCACGTCAATAGATATAAACAATTCACCAAAGTTCTATGCAAATTGGTTAAATTGTTTTTGAGTTAATGTCCGACATGTTGACGACGGACGGACAGACGGACAGACGGACGGACGGACAGACGGACAGACGGAC
Source organism: Mytilus californianus (assembly GCF_021869535.1). Taxonomy (NCBI): domain Eukaryota; kingdom Metazoa; phylum Mollusca; class Bivalvia; order Mytilida; family Mytilidae; genus Mytilus; species Mytilus californianus. The sequence continues at coordinate 18,235,288 of NW_026262626.1, forward strand.
AACGGTATACCATAATACGTCCCGTAAACGGGCGTATAAAGATTAAAGTTTTCTCAGTAGTAAAGTAACGTATTTGCTGCAGAATGTTTATTATGCTTTAAAGTTCCAGATAGTTTATATATGGTTATATGTATTGAGTAGAACTGAGCTATAAGCTATGCGAACAAATGAATTTTAGATACTTGTATACAATCATTATAGCATGCTGACAACGTACAGGCAACAATACAACATTTCACCTTTTTATGCTTTTATAGGACATGTGAGAATCTAAACGTCAACGGCAAGGTAGCAAATGGTTGTCTCCGTAAAAGATAAAAAAAAGAAAGAGTCTAACTATAGAATAAAAATATAGTATGAAGCTAAAATTAGAGAGACACACAAAAGATGTTTCTTCCGGATATATATCATCGGAAAAAGGAGATGTGTGGTACCAGTATACGTAATTAGTAAGTTTTAGATGAGAAATGCTCCGACTGAAGTTTTATCCATATGGATTGAGATGTCACACGTTGTAAACCAAACTATGTGATTTTTTTATAAAGCTACATTGAAATGGTTTGTTACAAATTGTGTATTGAATTAACAAATAAAGGCTTAATTACTAAATCAATTAGAAAAAAATGTAATCTTCTGGTTTAAAATCAAAGGTGTTCAAATAACTTTTCTGGAATAATCATAGTCACCCTATTTTGGAAAATCACATATATGCTAAAATGACGTATACAATGTATATATAATGTCAAACTTTATTACTTAAAGGAACAGCGAATTACTAGGCTTACCAATCGTAACTACTCGGCCATTCATTGTAGACGTAGCGAGAATGGCCGAGTAGTTATGATTGAGGTTTTACATGACATATCGAAGCTCTCTAAAGATTGTGTCGGTTACTCTATAATTTTCTTATGCTTACCTTTAAGATGTCTTTTAAGAATTTTAGTGTCCTATAATAAATAAATGAATAAAGATCATTAATATATTAATAAAATCACTAAATATATGATTTACCTCTTAACACCAATTATAATTTAAAACATAGAGATGGGTGATACAATTTTCGTTAAAGGTATGGAAGGCAATATTTAGCTACAAGCATTACACAAAATCCCCAAATACTGACAATTTTGTAAAATGACCGTTTCATTGCTCAACCTTTTAGAACAATAATTGTGTCTTTATTTCTTTGTTTCTGTTTTAGTAACTAAAGAGTATGCCAATCGAAATTATTACGCTTATTTTTATAAATTTTTTTGACGTTTGTTTAATATGATTTTTTTTTAATATTTCGTCAATTTTCTGAGTAAAGCACGAATATTGTCAGGTATAAATACTATACAACTGTATTTTTTGTTAAAAGGTTTTCAAAAATGAGAACCAAATTGAATCTACACTCTATAGCAAAAACAAGAAATTCCATATCCAATCATTAAGATTGTTAACACCCGAATTCCGATATTATCTATAAATTATATCAAGATTCTTCATTTTCAAATATTTATTCTTTTTTAAATTATAATAAGCATCGTTCATGCAACAATTACATCTTGTCAAAACTGCAAGCAATAAACGTATGTCTGTAAAAACAATTTACTTTACTTGTAAAATACTTTATACTTTACAACCATACAGTTAATGAACTAAAAACAAATCAGTTTACTGTAAAATGCTAAAGGACTTACATATAGCACATCATGAACGAATCTTTCTCCTTTCTTTTGTAGGACATGAGGGCAGACTGGAAACCAACGGGCATGTTCTCTCCAAGGATCTAAAGTAAGGACATCTTTTCTAAGACAACCATCACAATAGAAGCACACTCTATCTTCCCTTCTCTCTTCTAAAACAAGGAAATACTTAATCATTTTAGTATATTGTAAGAAGATGCAACCAAAAAGTTTGTTTGTATTGATTTGTTGTGAGCATTGATACTTTAAACCATTTCAGCGTAAAAATTGTGCTTATAAAAATATTTCCTCTCTCTATTGGAACTGTACACGTATACCTAACAACACAATTATTTTCATTTACCTGTGTTTAAAGTTATTGCAAATGGCTGATATTTTTGTTCGAGCATATTGTTTTTCTTAAATTGTTTAACATTTCATACCGATATAACATGTTACTTTTATTATTCTTCCCTTAGTTTATTTATTTTGTATTTACATTGTATCATATGTCAAATGTATTTGTTCAGTGTATGTTCACTCGTGTTAATATGTCCTTTGATTGAGTTAACCTTTTTCAGTTGATATTTTATAGTGTGTCTTTCTATGTTGTGATGTTACACTATTGTTTCAGAAAAAGGGTGAAGGTTTGGTACCATTAAAACGTTTAAACCCGCTGCATTTGTTTGCACCTGTCCTAAGTCAGGAATCTGATGTTCAGTTATTGTCGTTTGTTGATGTGGTTCATAAGTGTTTCTCGTTTCTCGTTTTTTATATAGATTAGACCGTTGGTTTTCCCGTTTGAATGGTTTTATACTAGTAATTTTTTGGGGCCCTTTATAGCTTACTGTTCGGTGTGAGCCAAGACTCCGTGTTGAAGACCGTACTTTGACCTATAATGGTTTAATTTTATAAATTTTGACTTGGATGGAGAGTTGTCTCATTGGCACTCATACCACATCTTCTTATATCTATTATACATTACAATTGAATTTCATGTTCAGTGCTAAGAGAGTTTAGGATTGTGTTTAATATCTAAACACATTTCTCAGTAAGCACATTTAATGTAAACGTGTCTTGAGGCTTGTATTGGGTATATTGGGATACGGGATATTTGCCATTTTAATTTTAGGAATATGGGATATTTGTCCTAAAAATAAATGGGATATGGGATATTGATGCATTTTTAGGGAAACTGAATTTTGAACATGAAAAAAAAATGTGTAATTTAAAAGTTAAGTACAGAAATATTTACATCTCACTTGATAAAATTGCCAAAAATAATTTACTAGAAAAGGTCATTTTAGTGCTTTGTTGATTTTCATTGAGTTTATTGTCGTTTGCTGTACCACAAAACCAAAATTGATTCAGTATTGTGTGTATAGGATTAGATATGAATGATGTCACATTACAAGAAGAGGTGGAGATGGATTTAGAGGAGGAATCTGCAACCAATGTTGCCCGTTTACCCACGAGAGGAAAGAGGAAGCGAAAACCTCGATCTGACACTGACTTCATGTTTTACTGATTTAATGATATTTACTGTTAAATAACTAGTCGGCGTCAAAGCAAAAAAATAAAATAGCCTTTCAAGACGTCATATTTATTTGGACTATTTTATCAAATAACATGCTTATCTCTACAGTAACTTTTATTTATCCACTGACGTTAAAAACGCTGAATTATATATTGGTTATTCCAGAGACATGTAGATAAAAATTTAAACTGATAATTACATTAGATGTATGTTTCATTATTATATGTTATTTTGATTGGCTAACAGCAATCTCGCAATATTCTTTATTTCAAAACAAAATGAATTTCAAGAATTGTAACATACATGATGACACACGTTTCCACAATAAAGTGCACAGGTAAATAAAAGAAAAAAATGATAGTAATCGTGTTTTCATGATCATAGCGAAAAAATGTAATTATAAGTATTGAATGCTTCTTTTAGTAATTTCATAGGGTTGTAAAAGCGTTGACCGTGCGTACATCTTTAGAATGAAGCGCTTCATACAAAATGTACTTCGGTCAACGTCAACGCTTTACGCCCCAATGAATTTACAAAAAGAAGCATTCAATTCTTTTAAAATGGTTAACTTTTCTCTGTGAAAAAGCCCACATCCTTACTACAACGCATACAACATGTATTTACGAATGTATACAAAAATGGGTTTGGGAATGAATTAATGATTTTTTGGGATATTTCAAAATAGTTTTAGGGATACGGGTTATTGTAAAAAATATTTATTGGGATATTAGGGGTAAACATTAAAGGGATATGGGATGTTAATTCCCCACTAAACAAGATTCTGTCTTGAATTTAAACACTTTTAAATGTGTTTTAAAATTAGTGTTTAGGAATAAAACACTATTTTTTTTAAATAAACACGATCATAACAACTGCTTTCAGATTAGAAAAAGAAAAAAATGGGGTCACCGGACTCGTTTTCTTGCTATATAATAAAACAGGTAAATTCACAACATATTCTATTATAAAAGTTACTTTATCTGAGTTATCTCCCCTTCTTTGGCAAAGTTGAAAAAAAATGAATCAAATAAAAATATTCTTTTTTTTGTAAAAATACAGCTGAAAATATGATGAAACACATAATTTTCAATATTAACATGAAAAGTCTTACACATGAATTACATACTACTCTCGAAATTTGCACATCTCATTAAAGATCTACACCGATTGTTATCTGCTATTTCAAAATCCAAGATGGAGGAAGACACCTCAGCTACCTTAACGTTAAAATATTATCAAGTGTTATTGCAAAATATCCACACCGATGTATTTCAACAAGTTCTAAATTCATATAAAATGTCATCAACACTCCTAATTAAATATTATTTGCCTTTATGACGTATACTGTGCCTTAATTACGTATACTTTGCATAATTACGTATAATTTGCATAATTACGTAAACTTTGCCTTAATCACGTATAACCATTGAAAAGGTTTACATGTTAATCAATTTGCAAATTGTACTTACCCATAGTAAAAAACCCTGCTTCTGCCTGAATAGCTCTGTTCATGTCATTTACATAATGTAAATCAAAACTCTGTCGACGATGAGCTTCATCCTCAAATTGAGAATGAATTGGACCATTGTTCTCCTCTATTCTTCTCTTGAGTTTGAGGATTAACCTTTTCCCAAATAGCCTTGGTAATCCATACTTATCTCTCGCTGTTTCCGGGCCGGGTAAAAAGATAGTGCTCCTACTGCAAGAAGAGCAAGGACATTCGTCGCTCGGAGCACCCATAATAGATGCTACAGACGGGTATATGTTTATGTCTGCCATGCAAGCTTCTGGCAAATGTTGTGTTTGGCGAGATGATAAAACTTTCAGGGCTTCTTTGTATTGATTTGATGGTTTCGGCTGTATTAATTGTCTTATCCTGCAACTTTCAGCATGTTTATTTGTCAAATTTATAACATCCTCGCGCTCCATATCTACCGCAGCATCACACTCGTCACATTTGATTATAAAATTATGGCCACTATAGCTAAACCCTTTGCCAGCTAACACAATTGATGATTGTTGACCCTTCCAGGTTGAATATGAAGCAAGTTTGCTAATATTCGCAAAATAATTTGATATACTCATGGCTTCAATAATTCTTACTTTAATCTTTGTTATTTTGCAGATAGCAAGTTTGGACACAGTGACATGTATTTTCTTCCGCAACAATACTTTTTTTCTTGATTTTCGATTGGTTTCAAAGAAATATTTTCAATTCACTCTCTCATCTGGTCATCGATAGTACCTTTGTCGTTACAAGCATGGGATGATGTTTTGAGGAACAGATATCTGTGCTTTCCAGTTGCGTTTACTTTTTTCTGTTGCTCTTTGTAGACCAAGATGCGGTTTAATAATTTGGAGGTCCAGTAATTTTCATGGTCTAAAGTAGCAACTCCCATTTCTCTTGCAAAAGGTACGATCAGATTCACCTGCAAATACGATAGAATTAAAGTTTGTCTTCGACATAAAAATGTATCTCCCAAAATGGTTTAGCTAGAAAGGAAAATAACTGTGATAAAGTTATGCTCAATGTGTATCCACAGAAAACTTTGAATCCACCACTGCATATATATATATTCAAAGAAACCGATTTTGTCGAGTTTTTTTTTCCGTCTGTCACACTTAAAAATGTAGAAAAAGCAAAGTCTACATATGTTTAATAAAATGCTCCGCAGGGCGCAGCTTGATACGACCGCAGAGATCGAACCCTGAACAGTTGGGGCAAGTATGGACACAACATTCAAGCTTGATACAGCTCTGAATTTGGATTGTGATTAAATATTTGACACAGCATAGGTTACTGACACAGAATGAATGTGGTCTAAGAACTTAAAAATTTTAAATTGGACATTCACCTATTATGGTCCAATATCTAAAATCTAAATACATGGTTAGATTCAGCATATCAAAGAACCCCAAGAATTCAATTTTTGATGAAATCAAACAAAGTTTAATTTAGGACCCTTTTGATCTCAATGTGGACAAAGTTGATAACGGGGCCCAAAAATCAAAAATCTAAATACATGGTTAGATTCAGCATAACAAAGAACCCCATATATTCAATTTTTGTTGAAATCAAACAAAGTTTAATTTTGGACCCTTTGGACCTTAATGTAGACCAATTTGAAAACGGAACCAAAAATTAAGAATCTAAATACACGGTTAGATTCGGCATATCAAAGAACCCCAATAATTCAATTTTTGATGAAATCAAACAAAGTTCAATTTTGGACCCTTTGGACCTCAATGTGGACCAATTTAAAAACGGGGCCCAAAATCCAAAAACTTAATACACGGTTAGATTCAGCATATTAAAGAACCCCAAGAATTCAAAAATAAAACCCCATTGAAATAGGTCAAGAAATAAGCAATTTATACGAAGTATCTTCTTTTGCACAATACTGTGCAATTGAATATTTCTTGCTATTGTGCAATACTGTACAATTGACAATTTCTTGCTATTGCGCAATATTGTGCTATTGGATATTTCTTGCTATTGCGCAATACTGTGCAATTGAAGATTTCTTGCTATTGCGCAATACTGTGCAATTGAAGATTTCTTGCTATTGTGCAATACTGTGCAAATGAAAATTTCTTGCTATTGCACAATACTTATTATATAATAATTTACACATCCTGTTTGGTGTGTATCTCCTACCATATCATTATTATTTGCTTTTAAATATAAATCAGAAATAACCAACTTAAAATGGAAAATTTTAAAAGAAGAAAAAAAGGAAAAAAGAAAAAAAAAGGAAAAAAAAATCCCCCCCCCCAAATTTTTTGAAACCCCTTATGATTCATCACCCCCAAACTCAATCCCAGCCTTCCCTTTGTGGTATGGTAGCTTGCAGTACAATTTCAGAGAGATCCATACACTTGAACACAAGTTATTGTCCTGAAACTAGAAAAAATGCTTGTTTTTTTTCCCCTTTTTGGCCCCTAATTCCTAAAATTTTGAGGCAATTACCCCCAAAATCAATCCCAACCTTCCTTTTGTGGTATGGTACCTTGCAGTACAATTTCAGAGAGATCCATACACTTGAACACAAGTAATTGTCTGGAAACTAGAAACATGCTATTTTTGGCCCCTTTTTGGCCCCTTATTCCTAAACGTTTTGGGCAATTACCCCCAAACTCAATTCCAGCTTTCCCTTTGTGATATGGAACCTTGTAGTTCAATTTTAGAAAGATCCATACACTTACACACAAGTTATTATCATGAAAAATGCTTGTTTTTTGCCCCTTTTTTGGCCCCCAATTCCTTAAATTTTGAGGCAATTACCCCCAAAATCAATCCCAGCATTCCCTTTGTGATATGGAACCTTGTGGTACAATGTCAGAGAGATCCATACACTAACACACAAGTTATGTCTGGAAGTTACAAAAATGCTTATTTTTGGCCCCTTTTTGGCCCCTAATTCCTTAACTTTTGGTACCAGAACCCCTAAAATCAATCCCAACCTTCCTTTTGTGGTATTGAACCTTATGGTAAAATTTCACGGAGATCCATTCACTTAAACTAAAGTTAGAGTGCGAAAACCAATGTGTCTTCGGACGACGCCGGACGACGACGACGACGACGACGCCAACGTCATACCAATATACGACCAAAAAATTTTTAATTTTTGCGGTCGTATAAAAATGGGACAAAAATCTATGTGATAAAAAATAAAATGAAAAACGTTGAATTGAATGTGGCATGAATTGAAATATTTGCCAAGTAACGTATAACCAAGTGTAAATTATATATGTAAACTATATATATACATATAGTTTTTGTTGACAAACTTACAAAATTGTATTTATGTATCTGTATTGTAGTTAAACTGAACAGCAATCGAATGAAATATAAATAAGGAAGCGCACAACTTAATTTGTTGTATTCATCATTTCAACCAAGGGATGTATTTATTATAAGTTCTAGGGTAAGCATGGAAATTTAGTTGGGCATTACAGATTAATATACTAAGAATTTCCCCAACGTATTCGACAGTTTCATGTCTTAACTGTTTTTATTAAGGGTCATCAGTCTTTTGTATTAATAAATAGATTCTATTGAGTCACTACGAGCAAAGCTAAAAAAAAAAAATACCCGTGTCTTTTGAAAAGTCAATGATTTGCTAAGGGAAACCCCACAACTAATTCGGATCCAAAACCAAAATAGGAGGTGCACAATGGCATTGTATGGTAAAGTTTCTGAGAAAGATTTACTATATTGTATTGGGTTTTAGAAGGAGTTGCGGATTCAAACTGGGACCCCCAACTATAAAGCAATAGCAAAGTATATAATGCTTTGGTAAAGGAAGATTCTATAAATAATAATAAGAGCTTGAGGGGGTTACGAATACAAACTAGGTATCCCCCCCCCAAAAAAAAAAATAAATAGCAATAGCAAAAATCACGATTTGGTTATGGAAACCCCCTAAACGCTTCAGACAAAATTGATGGTACACAAAAGCATTGTACGAGTAAGACGGTGCGAAAATTTCAATAAATTGTGATATGGAGTTAAGGATGAGTGCTCAAATGTGTACTATAGCGTGCTGATATGACGAAATCCATGTACGGGTGCCAGTTCGGCTGTGCGGGATGTATTAATACGCAGTCACGTACGGTCGGGTGGAGAGGGTACCTTCGATGCCAAATTCCATGTCACGTAAGACCTCTTTGAGGGGTCCGCAGGTTGTCGGTAGAAGATTCTGCCTCTATCAAAAATACCTTTTCCAAAGGCAATTCACATTTGTTATCTCGAGCAAAACTTTCCTATATCTTTTAAGTAAACCAAAAAAAAAAAATCATTCGCATGAAGAAATTATATATAGGAGTGCATGAGTACATCATGTGAGTAGGATTCTATGAAAGTTTCATCGCATTTTGTCAAGCGGTTTCCGATCAGTTCGGATACAAAAATGGGACAGAAGGACGATCTAACAGACTAATGGACTCCCCAATCTCTATATACCGCCAGCTTTAAAGCGGGGTATTAAAACGCGCATCTTGTACTATTATATATTTTAATACATGTACATTAATTTTTACCTGTTGAAAATATAGTGTACTATTAAAAGCTAACGTATTGATTATTTGGTCATGTGTAGTATTTTTTCTTGTCATATTCATTGTAGAGTTCCCAAATATAAATCACATGCCCTTATATCGTGTCAAGAATTACTAAGAATTTAAGACATTTCTATTTTTAAACAATTTCTATAAATTCATTTATAGCAACGTTATTAATTAAGATTCAAACTCCCTGTTGATGTTTTAAACTCAATTGAAATATCAACATATTCATTATCTCATAGCTAAGTCAATAACGATATATATGTAGAGAGAAGCACTACATTGCTCGTAGCATACAAAAGTGCCAGTTTGACTGTGTGGGATGTATAGATACACAGTTACGTACTGTCGGATTGGAAAAGTAAATGCGACGCCTAATATCACGACTTTTTCACGTTAAACAGAGACGGATTCATGATATATGAAAAGGATTCTGTATATATAAAACTATAATTTTTGGACGAGTTTATACTAAATAATGATCGATATATTTTTCAATCATCTGAGTTACCTATGTGGCAGAACCTACCTATCTTATTTACTGTAAAAGTGTTATCAGTCTTCAAAAGGGTTGACATTTGTCACTGGACGTCAAGAAAACGAAAATCAACCAATCATACAAGGCAGGGTAACCATTTTAATACCAATAAGTAGCACTAAGAGTTGTGATATTAATCTCAGGAGCTCGAGGGGGATCCCCCTTTTTCTTTATATTATCTTTCTACGTTTTAATATTCTTTTAGTAAATATTCCTTAATATTTTAACTTATTTCCCCTTATCTAATGTGTCTTACTTTATCCATACGATTTTACTATAACAGTAATTCATATGTGACGACCTTCTATTCTTATTTTCAACTAACAGTTTCAATGAATCTAAAAGTAGTTTAAGTAGAGGATACGTGTGGTTGCTCATTACACAGTGACACATTTGTAATTCAAACCACATTGCCGGAGTATTTAACCCTATAATAACGATAGCCATAAAAACAACAAATAATCAAATAAACTTTTATTGGTTTTTCTCATTGTTGAAGGCCGTATAAGGTTGTATATAATTGCTTGCATCAACTTTATTTGAACATTGATGGATAGTTGTCTCATTGGCAATCATACCTCATCTCCTTATTTTTATATTTTAATTAAGGTCTCATTTACCTTTGAAAAAAACAATGAATGAATGACGAGAAAAGATAAGATAGAAAGATGATTACTAAAACGATTAGCTATTGTTTAAAAGTTTGCTCCTTTCCCCCAAGGATATCTAATCTATCTAAATTGTACATAGTAGACAGAAAATATCAAATCCAATGTGTTAATTTAAAAGTAAGAGAATCACATTGGACAGTCAGTGAATGATGCAAAGCACATCAAAAAGACAAGTACACGGCAATCGCCCATGCAGAGTTATCGGTCCTTGCTCTCTCTCAATTGATCCTGCATGGGAGATTGAAGTACAAGGAACAACAACATTCGTAGTAGTAGTACATTATAAAAAAATAATCATAAAGGGTGCTGCGGAACCCTGCGTCTCTCATGCTGCTGTCAGTGTAAAAGAGTAATGTTGACCTAAAGAGTGAGTACATTTATCAGTAAAATACAGAATTTGAAACAAATAAAAATCAAGAGGGGGGGGGGGGGGGGGGGGGGGGGGGCTGGGGGGGTGTCCGGGGGTTGGAACCACCCTTTTTTTTGACGATCAATGTATTTGAATGGGGACATATACTTGGAACCCCCCCCCCCCTTTTCAAAATGGCTGGATCCGCCCCTGAAGTTCACTACACAGAAGACTGGGCAACAAGTACCAAAAATAAAAGTAAAATCACAAAAATACTGAACTCCGAATAAAATTCAAAAAGGAAAGTCCCTAATCACACCAAAACAAATCTTAGGGGTGATCTCGTATGATCTCAGTTATGGAAGAGTAAATTTTATTATTTTGCTAATGGTTTGTACAAATTCGGTGTTAAGTCTCATTCGGGGATGTCAGATTCTAGGATGTTCATGGATCAACCAGTCAACCCCTGGGGTATTCCTAATTTGGCATTCTATTAAAATCTATGTTCATGTATAGTAGCATTCAAAAATCAAGTGTCATCTAAAAATAAATGTTCGGTTATAAAAAGTTGGTTGCCCCTCGTATCCGCTCCTGTGGTCCAAAATAAATGATAAAATGAACAAACAAATGTTTGAAAAACGAGATTATCTTGTTTATGTATGTATCAATATCAAACAATATTAAATATTTAAGGTTCATCATAAAAAATGGACAAAAATGGCTTTATTTACACCTCAAAAACTACTATGAGTACAGGCTAACCTGTGCAGTTGAAAATGTTTTAATGCCTGGCACTAGATACATAAAAGTTAAATGCATTTAGTGTTTCAGATAGATTAAATCTTTTTTGGATTTTGATGGGCATTTTTTTCTGTTCCTGCAGAAGATGTAAAAATAAACTAAGTTGGGTTAAATCTTTGAGATGCTCCCTCTCAGGTAACAACTGTATTGTATTGTATTGATTGTCCTTGATTGACATGAACAATAGAAGGACAATAGGTGAGTTAGAGGGTGTAACTGAGTGGACAGTATCAATTGTAATTCAGGTTACACCAACAGCAGGAAGGAAAAACAAAGCCTATCAAAATAAAAAATAAAATTTAATCTTACTGAAACACAAAATGCACTTAAATTTATATATCTAGTGGATGCCAGGCCTTAAAACTTTTCCAACTGCACAGGTTAGTCGGTACTCAGAGTTGTTTTTGAGGTGTAAATACAGCCATGTTTGTCCATTTGTTATGATGAACCTTAAATGTACATAAAATAAAATGCTTCGCTGGGGCGCAGCTTGATACGACCGCAGAGGTCGAACCCTGAACAGTTGGGGCAAGTATGGACACAACATTCAAGCTTGATACAGCTCTGAATTTGGATTGTTATTAAATATTTGACACAGCATAGGTTTCTGACACAGAAAGAATGTGGTCTAAGAACTTGAATTTTTTTAATTTACCTATTATGGTCCAATGTCCAAAATCAAAATACATGGTTAGATTCAGCATATCAAAGAACCCCATATATTCAATTTTTGTTAAAATCAAACAAAGTTTAATTTTGGACCCCAACTTGGACAAACTTGAAAACTGGGCCCATAATCAAAAATCTAAACACATGTTTAGATTCAGCATATCAAATAACCCCAATAATTCAATTTTTGCTAAAATCAAACTAAGTTTAATTTTGGACCCTTTGGACCTTAATGTAGACCAATTTAAAAAAACGGGACTTAAAATTAAAAATCTAAATACACGGTTAGATTTGGAATATCAAAGAACCCCAATATCAATTTTTGATGAAATCAAACAAAGTTTAATTTTTGGACCCTTTTGACCTCAATATGAACCAATTTGATAGCGGGGCCCACAAATAAAAAATCTAAATTCATGGTTAGATTCAACATATCAAAGAACCTCATATATTCAATTTTTGTTGAAATCAAACAAAGTTTAATTTTGGACCCCAACTTGGACCAACTTGAAAACTGGGCCCATAATCAAAAATCTAAACACATGTTTAGATTCAGCATATCAAAGAACCCCAAGAATTCAATTTTTGTTAAAATCAAACTAAGTTTAATTTTGGACCCTTTGGACCTCAATGAAGACCAATTTAAAAAACGGGACCCAAATTAATAATCTAAAAACACGGTTAGATTTGGCATATCAAAGAACCCCAATAATTCAATTTTTGATGAAATCAAACAAAGTTTAATTTTGGACCCTTTTGACCTCAATATGAACCAATTTGATAGCGGGGCCTACAAATAAAAAATCTAAATACATGGTTAGATTCAGCATATCAAAGAACCTCATATATTCTATTTTTGTTGAAATCAAACAAAGTTTAATTTTGGACCCCAATTTGGACCACATTGAAAACTGGGTCCATAATCAAAATTCTAAATACATGTTTAGATTCAGCATATCAAAGAACCCCATATATTCAATTTTTGTTGAAATCAAACAAAGTTTAAATACTGGACCCTATCTTGGACCAACTTGAAAACTGGGCCCATAATCAAAAATCTAAACACATGTTTAGATTCAGCATATCAAAGAACCCCAAGAATTCAATTTTTGTTAAAATCAAACTAAGTTTAATTTTGGACCCTTTGGACCTTAATGTAGACCAATTAAAAAACAGGACCCAAAATAAAAAATCTAAATACACGGTTAGATTTGGAATATCAAAGAACCCCAATAATTCAATTTTAGATGAAATCAAACAAAGTTTAATTTTGGACCCTTTTGACCTCAATATGAACCAATTTGATAACGGGGTATACAAATAAAAAATCTAAATACATGGTTAGATTCAGCATATCAAGGAACCCCATATATTCAATTTTTGTTGAAATCAAACAAAGTTTAATTTTGGACCCCAATTTGGACCAACTTGAAAACTGGGCCAAAAATCAAAAATCTAAATACATGTTTAGATTCAGCATATCAAAGAACCTCATATATTCAATTTTTGCTAAAATCAAACAAAGTTTAATTTTGGACCCTTTGGACCTTAATGTAGACCAATTTGAAAACTGGACCTAGAATTAAAAATCTAAATACACTGTTGGATTCGGCATAACAAATATATAAATGTGATCAAAGATTTTACAAATATAATGCGCCATACTGTGCAATTAAAGATTTCTTCTTTAAATTTTTCAATATTTGAAATTTGAAAAAAAAATAATATTTGAAGAATAATTTTTTTAATTTCTGAAATCTGAAATGAGAAAAATTGACCCCCCACAATTTCTTTTTATCCCCCCCCCTCTTTTTTCCCCCAAAAAATTCTTTCCCTCAAGATATGGTCATAATCTCAATTCAAATTTCCAATGGAGTTGGCAACCATAATTACCCATTTAAATTTACCATAGTGCTAACTTAATCTATTTTATAATAGAATTAAAAATATAGTGTCAAATCTTTCATATGGATTTTTTTGTAAAAAAAAAAGATGCAACATTTGCAGATATTTTTACTGGTCTTCCTTTATAAATATGCATTTCTTTAAACATAATTTAAAAGCAGTGTAAGGGAAGTAACCAAAACGTTGTATTTGGATTACCTCCCTTACACTGTTTTAAATTATCTTTATTGTTCATTAACCATTACTTTATACATAATTTAAAAGCAGTGTAAGGGAGATAATTTCAATGATGTATTTGATTTATCTCCCTTACACTGCTTTAAATTATGTTTTGTACTAAAGTATTTGTCCATTAACCAGGACAACCTTGTTTTTCCCCCTTTTTTGCCCCTAATTCCTAAACGGTTTGAGCCATAACCCCCCAAAGCCAATCATAACCATCCCTTTGTGGTATGGAAACTTGTAGTATAATTTCAGAGAGATCCATACATCGTTCCACAGTTATTGTCTGGAAACTAGAAAATGCTTATTTTTGGCCCCTAATTCCTTAACTGTTGGTACCATAACCCCCAAAATCAATCCCAACCTTCCTTTTGTGGTATTTAACCTTATGGTCAAATTTCAAAAAGATCCATTTACTTAAACTAAAGTTAGAGTGCGAAAACCAATGTGTCTTCGGACGACGACGCCGGACGACGACGACGACGACGACGACGACGACGACGACGACGCCGGACGACGACGACGACGACGACGCCAACGTCATACCAATATACGACCACAAAATTTTTTTGCGGTCGTATAAAAAATATCGCTAATCTAGGTGGCATGCGTAGACGGAATTAAATTAAAAAGATTGTGACACATACATACATACATATGCATAAATTACGAGGCTTAACGAAAACCACATATAACCTTTTTTTTTTTTTGGAATGAGACACTTCTTCAACTGTTAGATTTACCAAGGAGATTTTTAGAACGGACCACTCTACTGATAGTAGAATCCTTATACTATTAATAAAACGATGGAATCAAGATATAGAATCCAAGGGATGCGACACTTCCTTGCAAATTCCACAACCTACGGAATATATCACTTCCTTAATTAAAGGTAATTCATACCAATACCCTGGACATAATGTATTTGATAGTAATAATTATAAACACATACAAATAAACATTAAACACACACATATACTATATATTATATATTTACATGTGATAAATTGAATGCTTAAAGCATCTACGAAGTTCATACTGTCCGGCCCGAGGTCCGGTTTCATTACAAATTTTGTACGTCAAACTATGTACTCAAACAAATTCTAACTGATTCAATTTACTTAGCACTTATAAATTTATGAGAAATGTAAAAGGGACGTAACTAGAAAAAGCAGACAAAATTTGCGCTGCGTAATTACTTGTTTTGAATAAAAACGAACCTACTATTCACCTATAAGATTAGGAAAACAAAATTATTAGTAAATATTAGTATATTAATTAGTTTATCTAGATATAAAAATATAAATAAGTGTCGCAAAAGAAACTTAAATTTAAGAGTTTAATGGAAACATTTTAATTAGTCCTCTTCCGGGTTAGTTATGTTATACTCGAATAACAATTAAAATGATAAAACCTACAATATAACTTGCAGGGGCGGATCCAGCCATTTTAAAAGGGGGTTCCCAACCCAGGATAAAAGGGGGGGGGGGTTCCAACCATATGTCCCCATTCAAATGCATTGATCGTCCAAAAAAGGGGGGATTCCCCCCTCCCTGGATCCGCCACTGACTGGTCAGAATGACGAGTCAGAAAGGTAGTCAAAATGAACAGATGCCTTTACAGTACTGTAGAGCTGTTACAACAACAGCACATATATTTCGAAATGAAACGAAGCATACAAGCAAGGCATAATATATACACTTATATTACAGCTGAGTATTACTGCCATGCAATAAAGTAAACAACAACAACAAAATAAAACTAAAAATGTTCACAGACTTAATACTAGAGTGTGAAATTATTCGTAATGTCTGATTATGTCCCCAAAGGAATGTTCATTGTTGTTGTTGTTCTTATACAGATATAGGTCAATAGACCGGATAGTCACATTGGATAATAAATTTATACAAAAAGTGTTAGTAATTATTAACTTGTACATGTAAAAGGCGTTAAAATTGATAATTGAAAGTCTTACTTTGACTTTAGGATTGAAAATATAACGGTCCGTTTGATCAAAGATCATACAAGTCAGTAGTTAAACCCGAAGATAAATGGATGTTTATATACTGTTTTATTTATATCAATGATGACGTAACACTATGTGTCGATTTTTCTTAGATACCAATAAAAACTTCCAAAGAGATCCGAAAGAACAGAATGCTCTCGAAGTTTTTGTTTATAAATAGAGTTGGAAATTACCTAATTTATTAAATTAGCTAGGATGAAATTTGAAAAAAAGGCAGGACAGGAGTTTTGAGTAAAAAAAAAGGCAGGATGAGACACTTTGCAAAAAAAAAACAAAACAGGATGACAATTTATGTAAACAAAAGTCAGGATAAACTAAAAAAAAAAAAAAGGCAGGACCGAATAGAGTGAAAAATAAAAAGGCAGGGCAAAAATTACAACTAAAAAAAAATGCAGGACAAAATTTTTCATCCTAGGCCCCCCCCCCCCCCCCTAAAAAAAATCAAATGGCAGCTCCCTAAGAGCGTACAAAAACAAAATGACAATAGTATGCGAGGGAATTACTTGAAGTTGGGTTTATTAGAAAGAGAAAAAAATACTGAACATTATGAATTGGTTGGCTGGTGCTTATTTTCATAACATTTGCAAACCAATTTTAGAGGTATTTTTCGATACAACTCATTCAACACACAGAAGGTAAACATATATAGAAGTTTTGTATTAACAAGCACCTAATTGGCAACACAACCAAGCTTACATTTTTTTCGAGACCCTTTTCAAATAGAAGACACATTTGTAAAGCTTATGTAAGATATAACTAAATGTTTCCAAGGGAAATCCTCTACAAACGTAAGGACTTCTGAGTTTCTATTTTTGAATCCACGACACACTAATAGCAAACCCTCCGAAAAATTTTTGAATGTGCACGATGTAGACAACTTATGGCAAATATTTCATGTATATTTAAGACGATGAAAGTTTTTGGGGTTAGATTTTTTTTTAAGGAATTTTATTATCTCCGCGATTTAGAATTTATCTTCAGTGATATTGGAATTATGCTCCCCCTTTCGACGATATCATATAGCTGAAACTTTTAAAACATGTAAAATATTTGGGTAGTTTGGTCTCATTCTTATTAGATTGATACATTTTCTCCAACAAAAATCCAGATGTAATGGCAGTGTTTTAAAGTTGCAAACCGTAGTGTCAATGGCCGAGTCAACGAGTTCGAATAGGTCTTTAATGTTATAAATGGTTGTGTGCACAAGTCAACCCACAGCCATCATATAACATCGTATAAATAAAACATGTCGCAACATAAGAGAGGATATCCTCTGAAATACTTGTACGGTTTCAAAGCCTAGGGACTCGGTTGGTGAATACATTCATGTTTTAATCATTATAAATTGTATTTTTTTTCGTATTCCCTGTCCATTTGTGTTGAACTATTTACGTTGGCACCAAGAGTTTATAGATATAAGAAGATCTGGTATGAGTTGTATGTTTACTATCAATGTGCAGTATACTATCCATGTCCGTATACCGCGGAAAACAGCTATTATTTTTCAATATACGGACTTGTTGTCAACGTTAATTATTCAATAAAAATGGACAGGGCGCCCATTATTTTACCGATTGTGGCCATCTTCCAAATCCCGCAATCTAGCATTATGACGTATTGTTTATTATTACGTAACGTCAAAATACCGTTGGCCTTTGGGCCTATGCCGTGGCACTCAAAGGTAGTGTTTTTGAATAGGCCGGATCACATATATTAAAAACACAGAAACGTATCAATATTTACCAATCACTAGTGAAAAGTCTTTATTTTGCTTGTTTTATTTTCATTTGAAACAGATTTGGGAGACAACTCTAAATAAATTTACGACACAGTGAGGCTCGCACAGTATATGAAATGTAACCAAATAGATATAAGAAGATGTGGTATAAGTGCCAATGAGACAACTCTCCATCCAAGTCAAAATTTATTAAAGTAAACCATTATAGGTCACAGTACGGTCTTCAACACGGAGCCTTGGCTCACACCGAACAGTAAGCTATCAAGGGCCCCAAAAATTACTAGTGTAAAACCATTCAAACGGGAAAACCAACGGTCTAATCTATATAAAAAACGAGAAACGAGAAACACTTATGAACCACATCAACAAACGACAACTACTAAACATCAGATTCCTGACTTAGGACAGGTGCAAACAAATGCAGCGGGTTTAAATGTTTTAATGGTACCAAACCTTCACCCTTTTTCTGAAACAATAGTGTAACATCAAAACATAGAAAGACACACTATAAAATATCAACTGAAATAGCTTAACTCAATCAAAGGACATATTAACACCAGTGAACATACACTGAACAAATAAATTTGACCTATGATACAATGTAAATACAAAATAAATAAACTAAGGGAAGAATAATAAAAGTAACATGTTATATCGGTATGAAATGTTAAGCAAATTAGGAAAAACAATATGCTCGAACAAAAATATCAGCCATTTGCAATAGCTTAAAACACAGGTAAATGAAAATAATTTTGTTGTTAGGTATACGTGTACAGTTCCAATAGAGAAAGGAAATATTTTTACAAAATAAATAATTTTGATGTTCATAGTACGAAGTGAAAATTTATAGTAATACCAAACACTTATCAAAGCTGGTAGGCCTATATAGACCAGATATAACCCTGAATAACATTAAATAACAAAAAAAGTATTACAATTAGTATCAACAGGTCAAATAAACAAGAAAGTACGATTTGAGAGTACTCGCAGTTACTGACAGCTAGTTAAAAGCCAAAACAATTAATAATAAAAAATCATGCATCAGAGACAAAAATCAACTAAAACACATCCCAGGGATTTAGTATTTTAACGTCATGGACAGTCAAAGAAGACATGACTAGTGCAATGCCAAAAATAAATGTATAGACAGACAGTAGGATAGTTAGGAGTTTAACCTCTTTATAGATCAAAATGAACGTGGGTGTGTCTTTATACATCCCGTTTGAAAAGAATACAAATTTAGTAATGTTTTAATTTGCTGATGACAAAATCGATATTAGTGCCAATGTACACTATATTCAAAGATCTAATTACAACATTGGTAAGATAACCTTTACTAATAAGTTTGTTTAAAGGTTCGATGAGTTTACACGGATCACATAGTGATTTCCGCGCTTTAAGTACAATATTACCGTAAAATTTAGGATGTGAAATACCGTTTTTAATTAGTTTTCTACAGGTACAGTCAAATTTACTAATCAAATCTTTTTATCTATGAAAGAACTTAGCAAAAGTTTTACGTAATTTATAGTAACGAAATCCCTGACTTAATAATTTACCAGTGATGCATTGATTACGTTCGTTAAAATCTATGACATCACTACACACACGGGCATAACGAACGAGTTGGGATATATAAACACCGTATGATGGAGCCAAAGGAACATCGCCGTCTAAAAAAGGAAAATTAACAATAGGGAATGAAAAATCGTCTCTTTTGTCGTAAATTTTCGTATGGAGTTTTCCTTTAGAGATTGAAATGTCCAAATCCAGAAAAGGACAACTACTGCTGTTTATGTTAGATTTAGTTAAAGTAAGTTCTATTGGGTAAATTTCGGTAGTATATTTAGAGAACTCTGGATTATTTAACGAAAAAATATCATCTAGATAACGGAAGGTATTGTTGAATGTATCAACCAAATGTAACAATGAGGTGTCTTTACTGAGTTTGGTCATAAACTGAGATTCATAGCAATACAGGAATAAATCTGCTATTAAAGGGGCGCAGTTAGTGCCCATAGGAATACCTACTACTTGTCGATACACTTTATCGCCGAAACGTACATATATGTTGTCCAGGAGAAAATTTAAGCTTCAATCATATCTTCACATTTCCAGTAAGTGTATCTAGCATACTTTCCTTTTTCGTTACAGAAAAAGGATTTAAATGTTTGTTTAGCGCCAGACGGAAAAAAAGATGTTTGAGGGACTGACCACTTATCTTTGGTGTTGATGGTTGGGCTCATATCATACCGGCTGAGTGTTTTTTTGGATTTTTAGGGACTAAGTCTAGAATAAATAAGTTATAATGAATTATCTTTTGGCCCCAACTCCCAAGTTGCAGACGGGGAAAGTAGTTAGTTTCTAATGAATATTTAAGTAATGAAATTAAATATATTAAATTCTTCTTCCTATCTGCATGGATTTGTATTTAAAAAAAACGGCTATATATAAATCCTTGCTGTTCGTTACAGTATTGAAAAAAACAACTTTTATAGTTAGAATGACCAAATTTGAAAAATTAAGGTTTGTCCTTAGAGAGAACCAAACAAAAGATGAATGGACTTTGGTACTCTTGTTTTCTCCATATGTGGTATGTACTATCAGAGACATATATACACATATATGTATATATATGTCTCTGTAACTCTCGATTTACGGTTGAAATTTATTGACAATTTGGTTTAATTCATCAGAAAAGAAAAATGATTCTTAGGATTTGTATAGTAATCTCTTACTATACTGTTTGAAATCCTTCGCTTCGTACTGACACAATTTTTACTAAATAGTAAATAAACAAATACATATATGTGACAATGCTCTTTTTCGTGGCATCAAGTTGATCATGATGATCCGACCAGACAAGACTTAACAATAATTGTTTGAAAGAATGTTGTTTTATATGAAATAGATAAAGCAAAAAAGAATCGTATGTGATTTTACTGATACATTTATACATTAGTCCTGGGACTATATTACCAGAGACATATATACACATGTGTATATATGTCTCTGATTATACTAGCGTTAGTATAATAGTCCCAGATTATTCACTGCATGTGACGAATACTTTTTTGGTTGTGACGTGATATTTTATCCTGACAAGTTACCGTCCATCGACTACATTAATGAAATTTTCCCTTTTTAATGTTAAATTCAGATGAACGAAAGTTGAAAGATCTTCATTTTAACCGTGTAAATCACCCGTTACTTCACCAAGAATTTATGCACTGAAATCAACATGTAGTAGTTTGCACTGTACTATAATGGACCATAAACTGTAAGTTTCAGTGAATATATGCCCCTGTTTTCATATCTTTCTCGGAAAAAGAACAGACGTCTGGCAACAATATGTTTTAGAAGTGTTTCTTCTTCTGGTTCTTCTCGTACAACCTTGTCCGCCCTATTTCATCTTTTGACATTAACGTATGTTATTTGGTACGAACGTGTATAACCGAAAGACGGTGTGTCGCATATCATCACGACCTTCATGTGAGCTTGTCAATTGACCTACATCAAAATACTATTTATTTTTTGAGGGGGGGGGGGGGGGGGATTATCTCAAGACTATTTCTTGTACCAGGAAAGGTCCAATATCCTTGACCTTTGACCTTCAAGGTTAAAAAAATTGTTTATTCATGTATATAATATATCCACCCTAAAAACCATGTCGTTTCTTGCTTTGCATTACAAGAGTTTTTCAATTAAGCTAAGGGGTTGTCCCTTAGGGTGATGTCCCACCTCCTTATGTAATAAAAGGTTAAACACTTCAAAAGTTGAAATTGATTTGTCCTTTTCTTCGCTGTAGTTATGGAAGGCGGAACTCTCTCTGCACATGAGTCATCCGATTTAAGGTCTCCGTTTTTACGAGATGTAGTTGCGTATTTATATACTAGTACAAGATTACCGCACTGACAAACGGACGCCCCACTTTAGCAAGGGTTTTCCTGTCGGAAGGGAAAAGTTCAAGGGATGACCTCAGTAAACCTTTTGGGTCCAAGCTGTCGAAATTGAAGTATATATTATGTACATTTATAATAGAGTACTCGTTGCAAATATAACTGATTCGTTTTTCTGTCAAAGTTCGATTATTCTCCCCGGATACGTCGGCTTTCTCGAAAACTGACCGCCTCGAACAAGTGCTGAACGTGGCATTACACACCAAATGATCAATCAATCAACATAATTGATTTGGTGGGTCTTGTGTTTTTTTTCAATTCTACAAGCATGAACAAGGTGTGGGGTTCATTAGCGTTAGCAACAATTTGTCATAGACATAGAGTTTCTGCCATTTTAAACTGTCTAACTTTTTTTGATATTCCGATAAAATTTTCTCTGAAAATAAAAGCAACTCTACGTTTTGGATCATTTTTTTCATGCATATATATCAGGGATATAAAAAAATAAATTCCACGCAATACGTTTTAAGGTGCTATTGTGTTTTTTTTCCTGTTTTAAAAGGTTATATGCCATAAGGATCTCTTACCAAAAAAAAAAAAAAAAAAAAAAAACTCGTTATACATACTTCACAATATCTATACTAAATAGTAACCTTTTGCCTACATTTATATGTGATTATCAATTAAGTACTTTACAGATATGATATGAAACTGCACTTTGGTCATACAAATCTTAAGTTAAATTATCAATTAAAGAAACAATATATCAACGTTTGCCAATTATAAAAAAAAAACAATCAACACTAATTATGAAAATCATTGATAAAGGTAAAATTACTTACTTTCTACGAGACATGTTGGTAAAGATTTGAAATACAAGTATCTAAATATATATATATTCAGTACATATTGTAACACAACATTGACTCATGTGTGTGTTCATTCAACCTATTATAACACGAGGTTGGATCTTAAAATGCATCAATGCGAACCTATTACTATAATTAACCCCTACGCTGTAGTACTAGAATGTTTGAGACTTAACTTGGTTCTAAGAAGGATGTGATACATCTATTACGATATTATAAAAAAGCTATACGTATAAGGTTTATAAATAGATTTTATATCAGCCTGTATTACATATCCTGTTCAATATTGACACATTATACATTGTTATAATAGACGTGTTAGGAAAGGGATTTAAATACTGCGCTGATGTTAAATACCAATACCGATACAAAAATTAAGTGTGGACTTTCTCAAAATGCAATTGCATTGAAAAGTATCCCGGCGTAGTATCGAGTATAGTTTAGCTTTGTGGTGTGTTTGAAACAACATGAAGCGAACGGTTAAGGTGGCTCGGCCCTTTAACAGTGCGCATATTTTAACGCATGTTACTAACGACGAGCGCCTTGGAAACGGTCGCTTTGAGGGGTTTTCTCAAAAATAGTTTTGACGACATTGGAACGCGGGCGTGTATGAAAGCACCCTTTCCCGATGTCAACAAACCATGCAAAACGTTCTACAAAAGCCACAAAACAGGAAATACGTGCGGTCAGGACTAGAGTGGTTTGTTCATTTTTCACATAAAATGGACAGAATTATACATGATATATTAAAGCATAACATTAAAAAAAAAGAAAATATAAATATTGACTTGTACGACGGTATCTGGTGCGTTCGCTCCAAAAACACATTCTCACCCTACACGTTCGCCCCTTGGATCCGTTCGCACCCTTTTCCATTTAAATACTGGTTGAATATATCAAAAGATGTCTTTTAGATGTATTAGTATATATATGAAAATATTTTGCCAATGACGCAATGTTTAACCGTAAACAAAGGATAGCGATGTAAACAACTGCATGTCACCTTTCGGCTTTCAAAAACAAGTAAAACCCATATAGTATGCTATAGTATAAAGGCATCGGGGTTCATCTGCACGCTATAAATAATAAATAAATAAATAATAATAAATAAGCTTTATTTAGAGTCGGCAAAGTATACAAACAGAGTCAACCTAAGCTCTAATGAGCTTTTAACCGTTTTATCCGTTTGGCGTATTATAACATTTTGTTACTGTCATACAGTAGTGTCCGGTAATTCCGCCCGTCCGGTAAACCCGCCCACTCCCATTTATTTCCGTAATTGTCACTTCTGTGAATATTTAGTCTGCTATTTTATTCATAGGAACTGTGCTTATCATCACTGCATGTCAAATTAAAAAAAAAAATCCGTTATTACGAAAATATCTAGTGATATATATAACACGGTCCCTAAAGCTAACGATAATCATATAATTGCTTACAAAACTCGTTTCTGACTTGAAATTTTTTTTTTTTCGATTGTCTGGAATCCCTTTATAAGTGATCTATTAATATATCACTTTTTCCTTTCATAAAAATGTGATAAACTGGCCCTTCATACATATTTACTGCCTATGGGCGGATTTACCGGACAAACACATTTCCGATCAAAACACAGATGACCCACTTGTTTTGTTGATTTTTAAAATTTATTTCAGATATTTTTTAGGAAATGAGATAAACTTTGATTTGTCAGTGATTCGAATTATGTTTACTTTGATACAATTTGTACATAATTAAGCAGAAATACATACGATCAAAGCCTTATGTGGGCGGATTTACCGGACTGCATCGTAAATCTCTTTTTTACTTGAAATATCTTCATTTCCAAGTATTGGTAGGATCTTATTCCGGAGTATGTGAAATATTTTAACACTGCAAAATTTTGATAATAGTTAAGTATTTTTTATTTTCCAAATTTTTTTTTTGACATTACAATTTTCAAACAAAGACTAAATACTTGACAGTCACACATAACATTTTTATTTAAAGATTTATATACTTTATCAAATAATGGGCACGAAAATATCTAACAAATTTTCTCGTATCATGATTCTATGAAATTTGGAACTCTAGTCCTATAACATGAGACCTCGGGGCCAATGTTTTCTATTTATAATATTTTCCTTTTACTTATTTTGCTATTTGTTAATTTTCTGTGTTCTGTTGTATCTATCAATATGCCAACAGAGTTCGCATTAAAAAAAAAGAGGAAATATCAGCGTAAAAACTAAAATAATTGATTAAGAATGAGTTATTATAATAGACTAACGGAACTCGAGCAACACATTTTTTGTTTTACGCAGAAAAAAAACCGGACATTTCAATAATTTGCAGTTTTCAACCTTTGATCATGTAGATGAAAATTGGTCAAAAGCAACCGGGACCTTACTAGTATTCCGGTCTTATATATCGGTATATGCTATTATCCCTCAATACCACATGCTTTGCGGCGCAAAATATTTGGCTTGACCAAGTCGGGATTTTGCCTAGGACACACATCCGCAGTCTACCGGGCAGTTCCAAACACTACCAGTTAAAGACATTATATATACACAAAATCTATACTACTTACTAGGTTAAGGAAAAGTTGGGATTGTAATTTTAAAACTCCGCCCAGTACACAGGGACGCTATAATAGTCGGTGATATTGGCAAACTTTAACTTCTGTCTTACTTTTTTTTCAAAAGGGAAGCTAATAAGGAAAGATCTTGATTTAAAAAAAATAAAAGTGGAGTGTGTCATTGCGGCAAGAAATATGTATGACAACTTTTTTAATGATGTGTGAACACTGGTTTGACCCACCTGCTAGCTGCAAAGAAACGTAATTATCGGCCTATGATGATAATATGGAGATGCAATTTTTTTTCAAGTGAATATTGACTTTTAAATTTGAACTTTGGTGGATAGTTGTCTCATTGGCAATCATACCACATCTCCTTATTTTCATATCGTAGGGTATAGAAATATGACTTCTGGGCCTAATCTGACAGATAATCCCTTGCTATGACAGGGTGTTCACACAGCTGGATGTATAGGAGGGGGCACTTCAATACTTAATTGATAGGGGTGCCGTTTGGGCCCACCTTTTTCAAAAATTTATATTCCAAAAATGCATACCTTTTCATATATTGCGTAGGTAAAAATGTAACCTTTTCCCTATAATGCTTGGGTTTCATGTAGTGTAATGTAAGACTAGAATACCAAAGTGTTAGAAGAGAAAATTTGGTTGATAAAATCACACCCGGGAACACCAAGAAAGATGACAGACGAAGAAGTTATGGAAACTTTATTGACCTTGAATATAGGAAGTGCCCCTCCCCCACCCCCACCCGAGATAAATACGCAGTCTCGTATGGTAAAAAGGAGGAATTTTGTCCACACCAAGCATGCATTGTCCATTTATTTTCTAGCGGCAGTCCATATAATTTTTGTGTTAACAAGAGTGCACAAGCTGAAATGTCTCACCTGCTTTACTAATCATCATTCATGATTGGATTTATGTTGATATTCCTAAAGATAAAGTTTCACTACAAGTATCAGAAAAAATTAATATTATCAATGATCATGAAAATGATCAGATAAACCAATCCAAGCCAGCCTTACACAGTGGCAGAGGCAGAATTTTTCATGAAAGGGGGGGGGGGGGGATGGCTGACTGCCTAAGAGAGGCCTGCTCCAGTCATGCTTCAGTGATTCCCTATATAATACCCATGGACCCTCCCCCTAAATCCGCCTCAGTCTGTTACAATCACCCCATCAACGAAATATTTTAAACATATATATAGTATGCCAGTAACAGACAAAACCATGAACATAAAAGTTCAGATAGATCCTGCAAGACAGGCATATTTGTTTTTCATTCATTATTTTGTACATAAATCATGCCGTTAGTTTTCTCATTTGAATTGTTTTAAATTGTACATTTGTCATTTGGAGGCCTTTTATACCCAACTATGCAGTATAGGTTTTACTCATTGTCGAAGCTCGTATGGTGACATTTAGTTGTTTATTTCTGTGTCATTTGGTCTCTTGTGGAGTGTCTCCTTTACAATCATATCCCATCTTTTTACTTAATATTTCAATATATACATTTAATAATCAAACCATACACCAAATATAATAACCCATTGATTACACAATGTAGCATGTTAAAAGAGGACTTACCATTGACCAATGAACCATGCAAATGTGGTCAATGACAACTGCCAGACAGACATGTACTCCTTACATTTGTGAATCATTGCATACATATAGTTTATCTACTACATGTACTTCTAGTATTAGAAAAAACAGACAAAAACACAAAAACATGACATTGACAAATGACCTATTGCTAACAGTATCTGATAAACAACCCTAATCAGGTAACTTTAACCTTGATCACTGATCGATGAAATGTGCTTGAGATCTTTGTAGCAATCTTGAGTGCATATCTAAATTTACAAAACAATATTAATCTGGATCATTGTGATACTGTAATATTAGAAATTATTGTGTGGTTATTATTAATGCAAATAATGCGACAGGGTGAATATCGCAATAATAAGAACTTGCATTCTAATAACTGAATTATAGATCTTTATGCAGATTTTTTTTGTAATCGCAATAATTAAACTCGCAATTTAGTCCATTTGTCAAAAATCGCAATAATAAATGCACGCAATAATTTCTGAATTTACAGTAGGAAAAAATGTTGTCAGTTAATAAATAGTGAGACACAAGTTTTCCCAGACAATATATAATTCTTTTGGTTGTTTTGTTTGGTTGCTGTCTCATTGAACAAAACTGTATTTTATTTCTCCTTTTATCCAAAAAATATAACTTTTGAAATAGAAACTGAATAGCATATGGATGGAAAACAAATGCCAAATGATGTTAAATAATTCAAGTGGCCATTTAGGTCAGGGGTTGGTGAGGTAAAAGATGAGGCAAAGGCATGTGCATTTACCACAACTGCCACTTGGTATTATGATTTCCAAAATTTACAAATCTCATAGCTACCTTCTGTATTAAAGACAACTGCATATATTGCAGTTTGCATATCATGAATTGTGTTTGCAGCAAAATTCACTACAGACAGCAAAAAAAAGAATCAATTCAGCTCTATTAAAATTCATTTTTTGAAATTTTTGATTTTTATTCCTAAAATGTCTATGAGATCAAATTTATAAAACATTGATAAGCATTGTAAATTTCAATAAACTAGTAATTTTTTACATGTTTACATCATGTACATGTACAATCATTAGCTGATCAGCTCTATATTTTCATTATTTTTATATCAATATTCTTCATCAGTGTTTTTTATAAGACTCAATAATCTGTATTCATCATTGGGACAGGTAGGTAAAGTAGGTCCTTTTGATCTTGGATTTTTTTTATGGATTTTGAAAGCACTAAAGCATATAGTTCCAAATTATAGTTGATCTTGGCTTCTTGGATTCTGACAACACTTTGCATATAGACACCAAGTGTAGATGATCTTGGGTTCTCTCATATGGATTCTGACAGTACTTTGATTATACATGTAGTTCCAAGTATTGTTGATCTTGGCTTCTAATGTTGTTCTTAAGTTTCAGCACTTTACATATAGTTCCCAATTGCAAGACAAGATGATACTGGCTTCTCGTGTAAATTCTGTCAGTTCTTTGCTAATAGTTTCCAAGTAAAGTTGAACATTCCAGGATCTTTCACAACAAATCACTCCTTCCTCTTACATGTAATGGAAGCCTGAAATTAAATGTCAGAGTAATTCTGTCAGAAAATCAACCATGATTGACATTTAAAAGCATAATGTAGTTCATATTTTAAATAAATGGGGAATGTGTCCATGGGACACAGATGATGCCCCCACTTGCATATAAAGTTATAAAGGAGCACAACTAAAGAATGGTAAGAGTGACACTACCCAAAGTTTTACTTGATATGAATTTTGTTGCAATAAGTAATGTGTATAAGTTTCATAACATTTGGATGAGGCAAACTAAAGTTAGAGAACTGAAACAAAAAATTCAGCAATTTTTCCATTTGTAAAGGGGCATAATTCTAGAACAGTAAAAGTGACACCACCAAAAAAAATTCAAACTTGATCTGTGTTTGTTGGTAATAAGCATTGTGTATAAGTTTCATAACATTTGGTTGAGGCAAACTGAAGTTAGAGAATGGACACCAATTTTGGGACATACGTACAGATAGACAAGGGTAAAACTTGATGCCCATTCCACTACGGCGTAAAAAAATGAAGAATTTGTGGTAACAATAATGAGCAAACAAAATAAAATTACATGCACAGCAAGTGTAAATAGTGATTTTGTTTTTATATATATGTTTAATACAGACTTCTCGGGGCATGCTGTTTCGATGCCAGGGACAAGTTATTTCTATGCCTAAAAATTCTAAAATGCAGCTGAGCTACATTTGTACTCCTCGTCAACCAAATTATGCTGAGGTGTCTTGTAACCTGTTTGGAATATGGGATATACAAATTTTGTGTTTAAAAATACTAAGCACAAAACAATAATGAATTTTTTAACTCAAATGTATGTGTTATTTGGTAAACAAGATAAGCCCTATGTGTATGTTTAAACCTGATACTTGACGTTATGAAATTTTTTATACCAAAGAGAGACGCGGGGGGGGGGGGGGGGGGGGGGGGAAGGGAACATGGGAATGAGGGATCAGGAAGCGAGAAAAGGGGGTATCATGTGCAGGTCCGTTACCGTTAGTTAGCCTGGTCTGAAGTGAAAATAAAAGTAACCAATTATTTTATTGTTATAGAACTATACTAACAAAAGCATGATTTAGATAAAAGGAAGGGTACAAACAGACTCAGGGTGGGAATGTAAAAGGGATGAACGTGAATTGGAGAGAACATGATTTTGGGTGAAAGGACAAGAATTCGAAAAGAGGGGGATGAATAATCTGGGAAATATATTTTGCAATTTTTTTGTCTGGGAGCAAAGGGGATGGAAGTAGAAGTTAGGGGAGAAAATTTTAGAGTAAAAGGGAAGAGAAATGGGAGTTTGGGATAGGGAGTGGTAATCATGAACCCCTGTCCGAGGGAAGTTATGGGGTACCCCATTTTACAGGTTGGGAACAAACCCTCTATATGTTGTTCAGGGGCGGATCCAGCCATTTATAAAAGGGGGGGGGTTCCTTACCCAGGATAAAGGGGGGGGTTCCAACTATATGACCCCATTCAAATGCATTGATCGTCAAAAAAAAGGGGGGTGTTCCAATACCTGGACCCCCCCCCTGCCGATCCGCCACCGGTGTTTAAACCTGTGTAGAGGAATAATCCTTCTATAGAGGGATACAATTATCCCGCTATAGAGGGGTATTTTTGTTTAGACTGGATTTAAAGCAAAATAGGGCAGAAAGGCATTTTCTACTTATTATGGCAGTAACCTGCTACATTTGATGCACCAATTGATGTACTTAATTTCATTTCACATGCCCAGTTTACTGCTAAACTGACTGAATATACAATCTATTGTACACCATAATTGAAAGCTGTGATGATCAGGTAAATTCCAATCAGTTATGCCTCACTGAACAGAATTTCTATTGTTAGAAAACTGGGCATCCCAGGCCATTTTTTAGTAAAGAAATACAGAATACAGTAAAGTGCAATAATTGATGCATATTAAGTGCTAGAGATTATAGCAAATATAACTGGAAAATGCCATTCTGCCCTATTTTGCTTTAAATCCAGTCTAAACAAAAATACCCCTCTTTTATCCCTCTATAGAATATTTATCGTTAGCGTCTATAATGACTAGTAAAACAGGTTGGGAACAAACCCTCTATACCCAACCTGTTTTACTAGTCATTATAGACGCTAACGATAAATATTTAACTTCATTTGACCCTAACGTGGCTACGATTTTACGAATGACGATATAAAATCAAGACTCATTTGCCGCTAACGGTAGCGCAGATCATGAGATGCTGAAAATGACCACCCCCTCCTCTTTGACTGTTTGACACGGATATTTTTCAAAACAGGCTATACATGTTCACAACTTGCCAGTTAACAGGTTAAGGGTCAAGTAAACACATAAATAAGATACCAGCCATAACGATTATACATAGAACAGAAATTTAGACCATGCAAGGTTTCAGCCGCAGTGATTTTCTACAGTAGCGAGTATTTTGAGATAACCCCCCACTTTGTATTTTTCGTGATACTGATAACATTTGGCTGTCTAATATATTAAAATCTATGTTTTCTTATTTAATGACTCTACCTTCATCGTTGTCTATTCGCCACTATGTCTGTTATTCGTGCACATGGTTGTATTTATCAGTGCAGTATGCTGCTCAGCAATGGCGACCCTGAAATTTCTGTTGTCCGATTATGGCGCCAGATTAGAGGGAAGCAACTCGCGCCAGACAAAATTACCGTATTTCACCAAAATAATCAAAATTTGGCTTTTTTATAACAAACAGTAAAATGTTAATCACATTTATACTCAGCTTTCGTCCATTGATATAATTACAAACATTATTTATTTAAAGACATCAATAAAAAAATCACAATAAAGTAATTAATGGAGTACATTGAAATCAGACCTCATGGGGTAGAGGGGTTAAACAAAAGCTCGTAACTTTTTTAAAAGCCAGGTGACCCCCATTTTATTTTACCTTAAAATGCTCGAAAAGTTCATAGCTTTGACATATCCGTTTTTAAAAAAAATCTACCGGGGAAATTTTACGAAAAATCGATTTAACCAATATTTTTAGCATTAAACTGAAATTAAAAAATGCCAAATTTAGACATAAATCTGAAAATAAAAGGATTTTTAAGTCTAAAACAACCAAGGGGAAAGTTTACATTTCAAATTTAATTGTTTTTTCACATAATAATCATACTGACATGGTTCTAAAAGTCTTTGAATTTGATGTAGTCGTTATTGTTGAAAGGGTGTAAACGTTTGGAAATAGGGTCAAAATAGCACATTTCGCTTCCATTTGAGGGGAAAACGAGCCTGGTGACCCCCTTTTTTCTTTGCATTTTTGGATTCAGCATAAAAAAATCTACAAAATATGTGAAAATAAAAAAATTCTACCGGGGGTCCTTTTGGGGTGAGCCACCTTAACGTCGACTCCACATTTTAAGACGTGCATTGGCCTTACATAGATCTTCATACATTCATTTGTATTTGTTTGATTTAGGAGTGCAAAACAAAACTTAACAAAAATATATGTAAGAGTCAAGAATGGGAGTGACGGATTTTACGGCTACAAGTCCAAATATATACATTAAGTGATATGATTAGAATACTAGTATGTTTAATAGTTAAATAACTCAGTTTGTCTCTCCACAATAGATATGTCCTATTTTCGTTGCAAAATATAGTTACCATGCATTTTGTGTCCGGGGATACAGGGACACTTATGTGTGGCTTAAACAAATCAGTCCTAATCTGAACACATCGTTATATGTATATATAAAAAAAATAATAAATAGTGGACACAAGTGGATACAGTGCTATTTCTATATAAAACTTTAAGAAGCAGGGGACTACAGAAGATGGTTGTCTTGCTGTGAATCGTTTTAATGGTCAAGAAAACCACTTTTCACGAGCTATATGTGATTCGTATTGTTTACTTCTATCTGGGTATGAATGCAATGCATGGACAGAGGGACGAAAGAACGGACGGATGGACCCATTCACCCATCACTATATACCGTCCAATTTAGAAAGCGGAGTGTATAGTGAATATTGGACAAAACAAAATGAAGGAAATCGGAAAAAAAATGCCTGACATATAATTTAGCAGACTTTGTTTTGCAAGAGGTGAAAACGAATATTCCATTTTCAAAATATCCTCCTGATCAAAAGATAATAAAATTATTTCCTCCATATGAAAGTTTAACGCCACTGTCTATTTTGGCAATCATCATACCACATCTCCTTAAAAAAGAATGAAACAAAAGCGTTTTCAATTTGATTATCTTTATGTACTTGACAAATTAAATTGAGATATAATTGTTTCATTCTTTTTTTTAATTGTCAAGTACATAAATTTCTAGTTTGGTTTATTTTTAGAATTTTACGCTACTGTGTAACACATTTCTCTTTTCTCTTTTCTAGAAAATGATATAAAATAAGGAGATGTGGTATGATGATTGCCAAAATAGACAACCTTCAACATGAAGCAAAACCCATCCCGCATAAAAGCTAAGAAAGGCCCTCGACATGACAAGTATATTTTAAATATATTTCAAATAAACGAACATTTTGAACAAAAAATGATGGAGAGTAAAAAATTGGATTCGAATGTGATTTGGTTCCTGTGGTTTTTTTTCATTCATTTATTCTGATCACTTTGTAGATACTGTTACATGTAATGCAGGGCAAGCTCATGTTGATTTGTCACATACATATGTTTTAATGGCATATTTGTCCAATTTCTGTATTGACCCTTCGATATACGTTCACCTAGATACATGAAATTAACTGAAACTCGAAAATCAATACATTTTCTGAAAAATCAACATGAGCTTGCCCTGCATTATTTATAACAGTATTCGTCCATACCAATTTTAAACAAATTAAGTCGTCTTGCAGGCCTCCAGATTTTTTGGAAAATTTTGTGTTCACCCCAAGAACCGGTTTGGCCACAACATAACAATTTCAAGTTTATTTACAATTTACACAGTGTGTATATGTTAAATATGTTTAAATGAACATATGTTCCCATAGTTTAGGATTTTATTCATTATAGGTTGAAAAATACAGGCAAAGTTTAGATGTTTATAAAGTGTCCTATATTTTGACTTTAGTGGAACCTTAAATGCAACGTAAGTTTATAAAGTATCATATATAATCTTAATATGTCAAGAGGGTGCATTATATAAACAAGGTGCCAAAACTTTTCAGTAGACGCCAGTTTCTGCTTTTAAAATGTAATAATTCATTATTGTTTTCCAATAACTGTTATGTTCAAACGTCTTTTCTGCTGTTGCACACTCAACAAAACAGTTGTTCATGAAATGAACTGAATCTGAAATTGAGAACACAAATATTTTTTCTCGAAACTTCATAAAATTCAGGTTTTCGAGAAAACATTGTCATAACTTATTGTTATAATAGTATCTTGATCATATGTGGTCTATGTATCAACCACGGCTGTCGTTTGGTATTTCAAGAAAAATGACCGTGAAAGAATTAGTAACGATGGTCAAGTATTGCGATAGGATCGCGAAATATCTGGTATGAGATGGTGAATGAAACCTTTTCGAGTATACACAAGTAAAGTCAGCAGATAATATAATTCATTTAATTATAAAGGACATATTTTGAACAAAAACCCACCTTACTTGCCATGAAATAAAGCTTAAATAGCTGAAAATGTTTTTGGGGTTAGATTTTTTTAAAGGAAATTTATTAGCTCTGCGATTTTAAATGAAAGTGCAGTGATATTGTTATTATGCATAGAGTTTCTTTTAAATAATTCTTCCATTTTAACCAATCAATCAATATAAATGATTTGGTGGATCTCGTGGTTGTTTTCTTTCCTTTAAGTCCGAAAAAAGTGTTGGGTTCGTTAGCGTTAGCAACACTATGTCATAGACATAGAGTTTCTCTTAAAAATTCTGCGATTTTAAACTGTTTAACCTTTTTTATGATACTCCGATAAACGCTTCTTGGAAAATAAAAGCAAATCAACGTTCTAGATCATTCTGTTCTTTCATATATATATATAAGGGATATATATATAAACAAAACAAGAATGTGTCCATAGTAAACGGATGCCCCACTCGCACTATCATTTTCTATGTTCAGTGGACCGTGAAATTGGGGTCGAAACTCTAATTTGGCATTAGAAAGATCATATCATAGGGAACATGTGTACTAAGTTTAAAGTAGATTGGACTTCAACTTCATCAAAAACTACCTTGACCAAAAACTTTGACCTGAAGCGGGACAGACGGGCGGACGGACGAACGGACGAACGAACGAACGAACGGACACACAGACCAGAACACATAATGGACCTGCTACTATCGTAGGTGGGGCATAACAAACAATTGTCCACGCAATACACTCTAAGGTGTAATTGTGTCCCGCCTATTTTTAAAGGTGGATGTGACATGCGAAACTCTTATCAAAAACGAACTCTGAAAGAGATTGTTTGACAAGTTGTTAATATCTTCACAATATATATCTTATATTCTAAAAAGTAACTTTTTGCCTGCATGTATACGTGACTATCAAATACTTTACAGTGTATGATATGATATGAAACTGCGCTTTGGTCGTACAAAATTTAAGTTAAATTATCAATTAAAGAAACAATATATCAACAGTTGACAATAACAAACAATACTAATTATGAAATAATAAAATAGTATAAGTAATTAAGGTAAAACGACTTACTTTCCACGATACATATACTTAAGATATGTATTTCAAGTATCTAAAGATATTCAGTACATATTGTAATACAACATTAAATCACGTGTGTGTTCATCCAACCTATTAAAACACAAGGTTTGACATTGAAATGCATCTATGAGAACCAATAACACCTACGCTTTAGTACTTGGAATGTTTTAGAAATAACTTAAAATTTTGTATTAAGAAGGATGTGTTTAAATCTATTACGGTATTATACAAAAAGCTATGCATATAAAGTTTAAAAATAGATTTCATATCATCAGCCTGTATTATATTTCCTATCATTATTGACACATTATATTTAATGATTATATAGATGGAAGGTATGCAATGCATTCAACAATTTTTATATTAGTTATAAAGGGACAGTTTCCAATATAGCTGAAAATGCCATACTTAGAAAAATAACTATATATCAGAGTTTGTTGTAATTAAAAGCAATGTAAGATGTTAATTATCACAGTCTTAATATGACTAACGGGGGCATTATAAACAAGGTTTTAAATCTGTCCAGAAGATGCCAGTTTCCGCATGTATAGTTTAATAGTTTAC
Source organism: Mytilus californianus (assembly GCF_021869535.1). Classification (NCBI taxonomy): domain Eukaryota; kingdom Metazoa; phylum Mollusca; class Bivalvia; order Mytilida; family Mytilidae; genus Mytilus; species Mytilus californianus. The sequence continues at coordinate 18,271,207 of NW_026262626.1, forward strand.
AATTGTTTTCTAGTTTCTGTTATCTTCTAATGCCTTTTCTGATATTGCACACACAAATAAAACAGTCGTTTTAGAAATGAACTGAATCTGAAATTGCGAACACATAATATGTTTTCATTGAAACTTTATAAAATTTAGGTTTTTCGAGGAAACATTGTCAAAACTAATTGGTATAATAGTATCTTGATCATATGTGGTCTATGTATCAACCACGGCTGTCGTTTGGTATTTCTAGAAAAATGATCGTGAAAGAATAAGTCAAGTATTGCGATAGGATCGCGAAAGATCTGATCGTGAGGGAAATCTTATCGAGTATACACAAGCACAGTCGGAAGATAATATAATTCATTTAATTGTAAAGGACAAATTTTGAAATAAACCACCTTATTGGCCATGAAATAAAGCTTAAATAGCTGAAAAATTTTCAAATCTTCTCTAAGCTAGAACAAAAAGTTTTCAAGGAAAATTCTCCACATATATACATACTTGTAGTTTCTATTCCTTTGCCTTTTTGAATCCACGAACCATAACAGCAAACTCACTGAAAATCTTTGAATGTTCATGATGAAGACAACTAATGAAATGAATTTGATACCATTATCCTTCATGTTGATGTGATCTGGTTTATTGACTGATGCTAACTTAAAGTCCAGTGGCAAATAGTTCATGCATATTTAAGATGAAGTGGTTTGGGGTTAGATTCTTTTAAAGGAAATTTATTAGCTCTGCGATTTTAAATGACAGTTCAGTGATATTGTTATTATGCTTTATCTTTTGACATTAACGTAAGATATTTTGCACCAACGTGTATAACATTAAGACGGGTTGCCGCATATCATCATGACCTTCATGTGAATTTGACCATTTACCTCAAGATCAAAATACAGATTTGAAGGGGGTTCATTTTAATATGGGGAACATAACTATGTTTTTCATCGACATAAGAATTTTTATATTTGCCTCGTATATGCATTATCTCAAGACTATGCTTTGTACCATGAAAAGTCACCAATATATTTGAACTTTAACATTCAAGGTTAAAGAAATTGTTTATATATAATATATCTAACCCCAAAAACCATGTATATTATATTGCCGGTATTTTTAATGATAATTCTATTAAAGAACAAATTCCTGGCTATTTTGATAATACTGAACTCCCTCTTTGTAATGTTTACAAAAAATCTATCCAGAAATATGTGTTAAATTATAGCGAAGTGTGTAAAGATGTTAATATCAGTGACAATACACATACGTCATGAAATTGTAGTAATTCCGAATACATTAATGGCCCCAGTTTCCATGTTATAACAGGAGATCTTAACATTGTTCATGACCGAGAGTTGAAATCATTCCTCAGCAAAGGACCTAAATATCGTCCCCCGTCAATTATTAATTGGAATGAGTGTCGTAACATCATTCACGACTCACTCCGTATTTACTGCTCGAAATGGATAAAACGAGAAAAAGCTGACAAAAAATCTTAAGATTCTTTTTTTAATTCAGTAATGAACATAGTTGATATTCGTATTAAACATTTTAAAGAACATTTTACTCCTAACAACAACCATAATAGCCCTATCAAACATAAGCTTAAAAAACTCGCCAAGGAATTTGTTTTTGTCCCGGCTGATAAGGCTGCTAATAATATATCATTATTGTTTGACGTAAATTTTTTTATTGAGGTTCTGCAAAAGGAAATCACGAATTCACCAACATTCAAACTGACTCCATTTTTGGAAAATGACATCTGTAACAAACATAAATTTTTAGCCACTTCTTTACAAGCAGAACCAAATACAATGAAAGTTCCAACTATGTACTGGTCTTCGAAGCTGCACAAAACACCTTACAAATATAGATTTATTTCGTCTTCAAGCCATTGTTCCACTACTTAACTGTCTATTCTACTGACTAGTACACTTGGTACAATCAAAAACCTGGTAATAAATTGTTCAAATAAGGCCTTTGAAAATAGTGGAATTAATTACTTTTGGAGTGTTAAAAATTCGTTGGAAGTACTTGATAAATTGCATGCTTATATTGGTGATTTCGAATCTGTTCAAAGTTTTGATTTTTTCTACCCTATATACCACTTTGCCTCATAATCTTATTAAGAAAAAATGCACACACCTAATTAAATGGGCATTTAAAAAGTCAGAATGCGCATATATATTATCTAACTCTTTTAGTTCATTTTTTAGTAACAACAGACAAAAGAACTATGTCAATTGGACCTGCTTTGATACGATTACTGCCCTTGAATTTTTACTAGATAACATTTTTGTTCGCTATGGAGATTCCGTAAATCATCAAGTTATCGGAATTACAGTGGGGACTTACTGTTCACCACTTATTGCGGACCTGTTTCTGTATTGTTATGAGTTACAATTTATGACTAAAATCAGCAAAGAACCATCGAAACAACATCTGATACAAAAAATTAATAGCACTTTTAGATATTTGGATGATATATTTGCTCTCAATAATGACGACTTCAGTATGTACACTAAAGAGATTTATCCTGCTGAACTGACTTTAAATAAAGCTAATACTAACAATGAACACTGCCCTTTTCTGGATCTTGATATCTATATCTTTAACGGGAAGATTAATACCAAACTTTATGATAAAAGAGATGATTTTGTATTTCCTATTGTTAATTATCCACTTTTAGATGGTGACGTTCTCTTGTCACCATCTAATGGTGTTTATATATCTCAACTTGTTCGATTCGCTCGTGTATGTAACAACGTATTTGAATTTAACGAAAGAAACCTCTGTATTACTGAAAAATTATTACACCAGGGTTTCAGATATCACAAACTAGTCAAAACATTTACTAAATTTTATCATCGGTACAAGGACATCATTCGTAAATATAAATCAACGTGCAGACATCTTATACGTTCAGTTATCCCAGATGCTTATTAAGACCAAACAACAAATTGGCAGTATTTGGCCACAGCCTTTAATATTATTATTCTCAAACTTTATACATATTGTATATACTGATTCAATATATGTTGTTACCGTAAATTGATGGCAACCGAACAGTCAGTGATATATAATTAAACATAACACCATAAATGATGCTAACTGAAAAATGATGTTACCCGCAGATCGCTGATTATGGCAACCGTACTGTCATATATATATATATATATAATAAATTACTACCACAGATAATGGTAACTGAAGATAGGATTAAAACAATTTGGAAATCACCGTGAGAACACAGGTGGTGGATTGAAACCCTTATATAAAAAGTAAAATCACAAAAATTCTGAACTGCGAGGAAAATTCAAAACGGAAAGTCCCTAATCAAATGGCAAAACCAAAATTTCAAACACATCAAACGAATGGATAACAACTGTCATATCCCTGACTTGGTACAGACATTTTCTTATGTAGAAAATGGTGGATTGAATCTGGTTTTATAGCTAGCTAAACCTCTCACTTGTATGACAGTCGCATCAAATTCCATTATATTGACAATGATGCGTGAACAAAACAAACAGACATAATAGGTAAAAATGTCAAAAATAGGGGTACAGCAGTCAACATTGTGTGATAATCTTAATCACTATAAAAACAAACAAATATGTAACAAAGAAGTACAAAAAGGCATATATCAAATTTAACAACCTCATTCATTGCTTTTTTATTATACGATTTTATTTATCTATGTTAAATCCACCCATAAAGGATTGAAAGATTTTAAGTACTGGGACCGAATCCTTACCCTGACAGGCACATGGTTTTGGTTAACATTAACTCTGACGTAGAATCTTGCGTTTGACGTACATCAGTTGATCAGCATGTAAACGTCACACAGGTAGAAATAAAATAATTTTGTCGTTCAAAGTATGAACAGAATATAGTTCTTTTAGGCATATCCTCTGCAGAATCTAAATTAGAAGTTTCCCTTGTCCTTCTTGCCGCTTGTCTATATGCTTATTGTGAATTTCATCTAAAAAGAGCCACGTCATTATGTATCAAAGAAACACAAAAGGGCATACAGACAAAGCATTAGCAAACATGAAAGACAAGAATACAAAAATGATCATAGAACAATAACACAATGGCGGGATGTATAAGTACAGAGCTACGTCGTATGTATCATAGAAACACAAAAAGTCATATAGACAAAGCACATTAGCAAAAATGAAAGATAAGAATACAAAAATTATAGAACAATAACACAATGACGGGATGCATAAGTACAGAGTCACGTCAAATGGATATCACCAAAAACAGAATTAAACAGTAAAAGTAATATTAATAAAGACAAATAAAAGAATACCATAACACGTTATTAAGATGATAAACAACGTCGGTATGCAGAATCTATACTTCAAGACCATCGTGTATTATTTGTGAAGTTGATACGGAATATTTATCAACAATGATCCTATTAATAAAACAAAATGTTTTTTGATGCAGCGAATTATGCCAGATTGACAGTGAACCAGAACAATGTTTCACTGTCAATCGCCATAAAATGGAGGTTCGCTGTCAAGCTGTGAGCCAAATACATTCACCAATAATTAAAGCAAACTTCAAGTTAACTATAAGTAAAGTTGCTAACTTGAAAACATGTAAAATACTGTTATCGACATAATTACATTTACATAACTAGATGAAACATACAAGGTTTGTCTTTGGTTACAATATTGTATTAATATTAAAGAGACACAAAACATATTTCATACTTATATTTCAGTAGAGGGAAACACATGACCATTGGTTTTAAGCATGAAAAACTCAATACCACCTTGAATTGTATTTAAAAAAAATATTATTTCCTATAACTGTCAAATGCACCCCATCCGATTTAAACATGTTTTAGTCCTGGAAATGTCTGGGTAGCGTATATAATAACCACCTGATTCTAATATGTAATTCGCGACTGCATTATTTTCCCTGTATCTGCATTTTTCCATTGCCTTAATATCACTAGAGTATCTCCATTTTGAACGAGGCAACATTTGTGACCACACAATTTTTGTGTCAGGCAAGTCTTTTGAAATTAAGGTCAAAACTTGTATCAAATTCTTTCTAAAATCCTTAGTTTTTATATTTCCTAAATCATTAGCACCTACATGTATGACTAGCAATTTTGGGGGATCTTCATATCTTAACATTATTCTAAGGTGTCTTCTAAGCTGACTTGTAACCATGCCAGATTTTCCTTGCCACCAAAGTTCTGCATTTAATCTGTCGAGGCACAGGTTAGTCCCACCAGGACGTTGCCTTGATTCAATAAAGGCATTCTTCACTAATGAAGACCCCATAATCCAAATCTTTGCAGGTTTACCTATACAATTTTTTTATTTTCTTTTTACATTTAACAAATATTATATACGATTTAAAATTAAAATTGTAAATAATATAAAAAGCTTTATGATCTGATGTAAGTTTTGTAATAATTGGATTTCCAACGCCCTAGTTGCATGATTATGGTATCTGGCACACCTCCAAGTGACAAACTAGTAGCACAACCAATGCAAAATGAATGATAACTATATTGTTTATAATTTACCCCGACTCTCTCCAATGATTTTTTCAATACTGTTATGAACTGATAACGAGTTACTGCTGCGCCATTGTAGTGACAAAAAAGTGCTCCTGGTAAAGATGTTCTATCCACGAGAAAAGACTTTATCAACTTGCATGGGAAGGCCTCTGAATTTGGTTGTGATTGTAATGTTATTAAGGCACCTGTACCCAACTGGTCAGTTTTTGATGAAGGTACGCGTATTTTCAAGACTTCAAAAGATGACCATGACACATCAGTTATAGAGATAATATGAGCCAACTTGCCATTACTTACTGCTAATTCCCCTATTCTCAAAAAACCGTGATAGGCTAATGAGAAGGCAGCCTTGAACAACTTAACTTCCTAACTAGGGGAACAAATATGGGCAAAATTTTAACTATCAATAGTAGCAATGTTTTGGTAATGGGTAATCTTGCATCTTAAATTTTTTGCCTTGACCGTTTAATTCCCTCCAACATTTTTTAATAATAAATTTTCGAGTAAAATCTTCAAAATCAATCATTCTACTGAAAAACTTATCCCTGCTAAATAACACTTAATAGAGGAATGAGAGTAATTTGCTTGAAACAAATATGCTATAAAATTGCATAATTCATACAATGGTATGGGCCAAACATTTGATAAATCAAACAATTGTCTGAACTCATTAAAGGCCAATACACCTCTCTGATAGGTCGTACAGGTACTTGGGGCAACTGAACTTTCTATAAGGGACCCAATTAAAATCTTCTGGTATTCCTGCTGGGGTACTTCTGGCTGTTGGAACCAGAGCTCTGAAACGTGACATCTGAAATCGAGAGATGACATCAGCTAGCTTATTTTTTTACCCTTAAATATGCACAGCTTTAAATTGTATAATATTCATCATTGTCAGTAACACAAACGGACGAATCAGTTTCATTATTTGTTTATCGTTTAATGACCTTTTGTTAACAATACCAACCAATGCAATATTGTCAATATCAAAAAGGATCTTTTTGTTTATTTAGATTTTCTTCTCATAAATACATGGCAAGCACCACTGGAACCAACTCCAAAAATGACATATTCCTCATAATTTGTAAATCTTTCCATGTTTCAAGCCACCTAAATTGTACCCATGACCCCCCGAAAAATGGCCAACAGCCCAAATTTTGGTTTCCAGAGCTATCGGAGAAAAATTTCTTTAGATGTCCAAATTTTGTCTGGAAAGAAACACTGGCCGTTAAAATTTTCAAGGAACTGCAACCACAAAGCTATATCTGACTTGACCTATGTATTCAATCTTATTTTATGAAATGGCTTCCTTGCATACCCCATCAAATCATAAAAACTACGAATGAAAGCACGTGATGATGGAATGGCTTTAGAACAAAATGACAGTAACCCCGTCCACAGATTCCAACTCTTTAAGTGTAATTTTTTTCCTAAACAATAATGGTTCAGGTAGCAATTTCATCTTTTCCAACTTTTCTGGTGGAATCAAAATCATCATGAGATTGGTGTCAATAATGAAGCCCAAAAAGGGTAAAACGGTAGTTGGACCCATTGTTTTATTTTCTGCAATGGGAACACCCAACTCATTACAAACATTCGGAAATGTATCCATCAACACTAAACAATCATTTGTGTTTTCTGCCCCCATAAAAATAAAGTCATCTAAATAATGATCAATTGAATTTAAACCTGACTGCGTTTCAACAACCCACTGAAGAAAAGTTGCAAAGGTATTGAAGAGTTTACACGAAAGCGAACAACCCATAGCCAGCGCTTTGTCCACGAAGTAATAACCATCAAATTTAATGCCCATTAAATCAAAATCAGCAGGATTCACAATTAATAAACGGATAGCCGATTTCACGTCCATTTTGGCAAAGAAAACTTTACTACCCAATGCATCAATCTTTTCAAGTATACTGTCTAAAGTGGAATAACTAACTTTGCAAAGTGCAGGGTCAATATACGAATTTACACTATTATGATCTGGGTGTGATAAATGAGTTATTAGCCGCCATCCCCCATCTGATTTTGGAACTAGACCAATTGGTGAAATACGTAAATTCGAAATTGGCAATTTTGAAAAAGGGCCTAAAATCCTACCCAACTCTTTTTCTGTTTTTAATTTGTTCAAAGTTTCCCATTTAAAGAGCTCTGCAGAAAGCACATTTTTTGACACAACAGGTTCTCTAGGTCCTGTATATTGTAAACGAAAGCCAAGAGAAAATCCTAAATACAATTCTTCAGCTGCCTCCCTGTTGGGATAATTTTCCAGTAACTCTTTCAACCTTTCAATTCGTACTGGGGTATTCCCTAGTTCCCATAGATGTGCCAGGAGCTCTCGGTCTTGTATGTTGCTGTTGCCTGAATACAAAATTTTGAGAAGGCATTAATTCAGGTTTTGAAAATCTCGGGTTGACATATGGTTGCCTGACCCTATATTTGGTCTTATTTGCGGAGACATATTATTATATTGCTTTAATTGACAGTTTATAACTGAGTGACCACTATGACACTGTATACATGCATGACTATATTGACAAAAACAATTGAAACATTTGCCATTATAATTGAAAGCATAGCACTTCAACCTTCTATTCAGATTTCTATTAGCAGAAAATGCATTATAACCAGAAGAAACTACTCCCGAATTATGTGTGCCACTACTATCAGCCATATATAATAACCAAAGCTCTGGATCTACTGTAGCCCATGAACATGCTGGAACCAGCTCTTTGCGCAACCTAAATTGCTCATCATACAACTTCCAAACTAAACTATTAGGGTTTCTCTTTGCACCCAAACGTACAACCGACATGTATTTAAGTAATTCTTGTAATCTACTTAAATGCGCAGTACAATATACACTAATAAAAATGATAAATGCAGATGTCCATTGGTCAATAGACCCAATTTCGTTTTGTATATTTTCTGCTTGTACAATAAATTCACCCCCTCTAAAAACAAGCTTTTGTGTAGCCTGCTGAGTATTGTTTGTAAACAATATGCCTAAATCAATAAATTCACTTTTCACAATTTTTTCTCTAATACTTTGAGAAACATTAAAAGCTATATTAGCATGCATGCTGGGTATCTGAATAGGGTGATCAAGAGTACTTAATGGCATTGTAAAGTTTGAGGTACCATAAGTATTACCTAAAGAATGTTCTTGAGGATCGTGACTGGTTACTGTGTTAAACTCTCTTTGGTCTGGTACTCTTGAGTATAAAAGAGTATTAGCTGTGCTCATTGAAGCGACTGGACACGTTCTTGCATTGGTATATAAGGCAGCTCCTGTCTGTGAATACAACATTGGGTATATCCCAGCAGAACTGGTAGCTGGTATAATTGCTGAGTCAACTGTAGGCAACTGTGGTGCAGGTACTGACGAAGTAGCGGGTACTCTCTGGTTAGCCTTTTTCCTTGCTGAAGCTGCAGCCACTATTGGCATATTTTTCCTCTTCCTGGCCGACCGCCTGAACTGTGCTGACATGACTCCTAAAAGATAACAAGAATTTAAGAACACAATGTAAAGATTAAAATTTTGTTTAATTTCTGAATTCACAAGAACTACAATATCTACAAGAACCGAATACTAGCTTTTCGATATACATAAAGATAATAAAGATATTCATAGTATGATTGATTATTGCTTGATTAATGTCCAGTGGCAAATATCATGAACCATGTGGTCGCCATGTGAGTGTACATGTATCCTTGTTTTGCAAAATTAACATAAATTTTTGCTACTTTTTACTACTTCCATGTTGAAAAGAGCCTCAAATCTAAACCAAACTGTCGCCAATTAAAGAAAATTAACAAAAGTTAAACTTTGAAAGAGAAAAAAAATAATTTGATTTCAACCATGTGGTCGCCATGTGCTTCTGTAGTTTAGTCACGTACAAGTGTACATGTATCCTTGTTTTGGAAAATTATCGTCACTATTTGTCTTTTTATTGCACGACGCCTCGCTTATGCATGTAAAACTATAACATATCCATTCAGAAGGTAAAACAATACAAAATACTCCCTGACAATATTGAAAATTGACAATTTCTTTTGAATTAAAATTTCTTCTGATAACATATTGTGCCTCTCCTGTTGGATCCTATTTCAGAAAGGATCGTGACGTCAAATTGTATGGTTCACCAACCACCAATGAAATTAGAGTTTTCTTAAACTCACTAATAACCAAACCAACCTAATTGTACAGAGCACCGTAATAACCAAACCAACCTAATTGTACAGAGCACCGTGATAACCGTGATTTCAGGACTTAAATTCTAGTATTTCACATCCAATATTTTATGGTAATATTCTATACAAAGCACAAAAATGTCGACATTCACCTCTAAAGCTAACCAAACCTTTAAACAGACTTATTCAGAAGGGATATATAGTTACGATACTGTTGTCAGGTCATTAAATATGGCATATTTTGGTATTAATATTGATTCACTCATAGGGTCTTTGCATCGGAAATAAACACAATTATTCTAAAACCAGTTGTTGGCATGATACAGGTTATGTTCTTCTCATATATTTTATGATGATATGATACTAAACCCCTAACGGGAGGGATTGTGCTTGATTTTCATATGATGAAGACATAATCTTTCAATCAGTTTAATTGAGGTCTGGAGCTGGCATGTCAGTAACTGCTAGTAGTCCTTTGTTAATTTATGTATCATTGTCATTTTGCTTTGGAGTTTAGTTTGACGTCCATTTTCATTGAACTAGTACACATTTTTGTTAAGGGGCCAGCTGAAGAACGCCTCCGGGTGCAGGATTTTCTCGCTCTGTTGAAGACCCATTGGTGGCCTTCGGCTGTTTTCCTCTCTTTGGTCGGGTTGTTGTCTCTTTGACACATTCCCCATTTCCATTCTCAATTTTATATTCTTGCTTCTCATGACAAGGCGTTATCAATTAAGCTAAGGCTTTGCCCCTTAGGGTCATGTCCCACCCCTCATACAATAACAAGCTATATAATTCAAAAGTTTAGGATTAATTTGCCTGTTTTTGCTGGAGGATGGAGGGTTGAACTCTCTGTACATGAGTCACCCGATTTCATATCTCCATTCCGCGTAAATGTAGTTGCGTATGTTTATACTAGTACACAATAACCGCACAGACATACGAGCGCCCCCTTTAGCAACAGTTTTCCTGTCGGAAGGGAGAAGCTAAAGGGATGACCTCAGTAAACTTTTTGGGTCCAAGCTGTCGAAATTGAAGTATATATTATGTACATTTATAAAAGGGTACTTGTTGCATATATACCTGATTGTTTCTACTACCGATGTTCGGTAGTTCTTTTTCTCTAACAATAAAAACTGAATGCCACAACATAGCATACAGAGCTGTGCTGGAAGTGACATTAAACACCAAATAATCAATCAATCAATATAACTGATTTGGTGGAACTGAAACCTTACAAGCCTGAAAAAGGTGTTGGGTTACTTATCATTAGTAACATAGACATAGAGTTTCTTTTAAATCAATTCTTCCATTTTAATCAATCAATCAATATAATTGATTTGGTGGATCTCGTGGTTGTTTTCTTTCCTTTAAGTCTGAAAAAGGTGTGGGGATCATTAGCATTAGCAACACTATGTCATAGACACACAGTTTCTCTTAAAAATTCTGCGATTTTAAACTATCTTACCTTTTCTATGATATTCCGATAAACACTTCTTGGAAAATAAAAGCAAATCAACATTCTAGATCATTCTGTTATTTCATATATATAAGGGATATATATATAAACAAAAAACAAATTGTCCACGTAATACACTCTAAGGTTAATTGTGTCCCCCATATTTTTAAAGGTGGATGTGACATACGAAACTCTTACCAAAAACGAACTCTGAAAGAGATTGTTTGACAAGTTAGTAATATCTTCACAATATTTTATATTATAAAAAGTAACTTTTTGCCTGCATGTATAGGTGACTATTAAATACTTTACAGTGTATGATATGATACGAAACTGCGCTTTGGTCATACCAAATTTAAGTTAAATTATCAATTAAAGAAACAATATATCAACAGTTGATAATAATAAAAAAAAAACAATACTTATTATGAAAAAATAAAATAGTATCAGTTATTAAGGTAAAACGACTTACTGTCCACGAGACATATTATTAAGATATGTATTACAAGTATCTAAAGATATTCAGTATATATTGTAATACAACATTAAATCACGTGTGTGTTCATCCAACCTATTAAAACACAAGGTTTGACATTGAAATGCATCTATGAGAACCAATAACACCTACGCTTTAGTACTTGGAATGTTTTAGAAATAACATAAAATTTTGTATTAAGAAGGATGTGTTTAAATCTATTACGGTATTATACAAAAAGCTATGCATATAAAGTTTAAAAATAGATTTCATATCATCAGCCTGTATTACATTTCCTTTCAATATTGACACATTATATTTAATGATTATATAAATGGAAGGTATGCAATGCATTCAACAATGTTATATTAGTTATAAAGGGGCAGTTACCAATATAACTTAAAATGCCATACTTAGAAAAATAACTATATTTCAGAGGTTGTTGTAATTAAAAGCAATGTAAGATGTTAATTATCACAGTCTTAATATGACTAACGGGGGCATTATAAACAAGGTTCCAAATCTTTCCAGAGGACGGCAGTTTCCGCATGTATAGTTTAATAGTTTACAATTGTTTTCTAGTTACTGTTATCTTCTAATGCCTTTTCTGAATAAAACAGTTGTTTTCGAAATGAACTGAATCTGAAATTGAGAACACGTATGTTTTCATCGAAACTTCATAAAATTCAGGTTTTTCGAGAAAACATTGTCATAACTAATTGTAATAATAGTATCTTGATCATATGTGGTCTATGTATCAACCACGGCTGTCGTTTGGTATTTCTAGAAAAATTATCGTGAAAGAATAAGTAACGGTGGTCAAGTATTGCGATAGGATCGCGAAAGATCTGGTATGGGATCGTGAAGGAAATCTTATCGAGTATACACAAGCACAGTCAGAAGATAATATAATTCATTTAATTGTAAAGGAAAACTTTTGAAAAAAAACCCACCTTATTGGCCATGAAATAAAGCTTAAATAGCTGAAAAAAATTCAAAGCTTATCTAAGCTAGAACAAAAAGTTTTCAAGGAAAATTCTCCACATAAATACATACTTGTAGTTTCTATTCCTTTGCTTTTGAATCCACGACACATAATAGCAAACTCATTGAAAATCTTTGAATGTTCATGATGAAGACAACTAATGAAATGAATTTGATACCATTATCCTTCATCTTTATGTGATCTGGTTTATTGACTGATGCTAACTTAAAGTCCAGTGGCAAATAGTTCATGCATATTTAAGATAAAGTGGTTTCGGGTTATATTTTTTTAACGGAAATTTATTCGCTCTGCGATTTTGAATGAACGTGCAGTGATATTGTTATTATGCTTTATCTTTTGACATTAACGTAAGATATTTTGCACCAACGTTAAGACGGTATGCGCATATCATTATGACCTTCATGTGAATTTGACCATTTACCTCAAGATCAACATACAGATTTGAAGGGGGTTCATTTTAGTATGGGAACATAACTTTGTTTTCCATCGACATAAAAAAAATTTATATTTGCCTCGTATATGCATTATTTCAAGACAATGCCTTGTACCATGAGAATTCACCAAATTGAATATATTTGACCTTTAACATTCAAGGTTAAACGAATTGTTTATATATAATATATAACCCTAAAAACTATATATATTCTTGCTTCTCATGACAAGGCGTTATCAATTAAGCTAAGGCTTTGCCCCTTAGGGTCATGTCCCACTCCTCATACAATAAAAAGTTATACTTCAAAAGTATAGAATTAATTTGCCTTTTTTTGCTGGAGGATGGAAGGTTGAACTCTCTCTGTACATGAGTCGCCCGATTTCATGTCTCCGTTCCGAGGACATGTAGTTGTGTATGTTTATACTAGTACATGATTACCGCACAGACAGACGAGCGCCCCACTTTAGCAACAGTTTTCCTGTCGGAAGAGAGAAGCTCAAGGGATGACCTCAGTAAACTTTTGGTGTCCAAGCTGTCGAAATTGTAGTATATATTATGTACATTTATAAAAGGGTACTTGTTGCATATATAACTGTTTGTTTTAACTACCGATGATCGGTAGTTCTTTTCTCTAACAATAAAAACTGAACGCCACGAAATAGCATACAGAGCTGTGCTGGAAGTGACATTAAACACCATTAATCAATCAATCAATATAACTGATGTGGTGGAACTCAAACCTTACATGCCTGAAAAAGTTGTTGGGTTAATTATCATTACTGACATAGAGATAGAGTTTCTTTTAAATAATTCTTCCATTTTAATCAATCAATCAGTATAAATGATTTGGTGGATCTCATGGTTGTTTTCTTTCCTATAAGCACGAAAAAGGTGTGGGGTTCATTAGCGTTAGCAACACTATGTCATATACATAGAGTTTCTCTTTAAAAATTCTGCAATTTTAATCTGTCTAACCTTTTCTATGATATTCCGACAAACGCTTCTTGGAAAATAAAAGCAAATCAACGCACTAGATCATTCGGTTCTTTCATATATATCAGGGATATATATATAAACAAAATAACCAATTGTCCATGTAATACACTCTAAGGTGTTATTGTGCTTCCCCCCCCCCCCGGTTTTTCAAAGGTGGATTTGACATACGAAACTCTTACCAAAAACGAACTCTGAAAGAGATTGTTTGACAAGTTGTTAATATCTTCACAATATCTTATATACTAAAAAGTAACTTTTTGCGTGACTATCAAATACTTTACAGTGTATGATATGATATGAAACTGCGCTTTGGTCATACCAATTGTAAGTTAAATTATCAATTTAAGAAACAATATATAAACAATTGACAATAATAAAAAAAAAAAACAAACAATACTAATAAGAAATAATAAAATAGTATCATTAATTAAGGTAAAACGACTTACTTTCCACGACACATATAATTAATTTATGTATTACAAGTATCTAAATATATTCAGTACATATTGTAATTCGTCATTGAATCATGGGAAAATAAAACCAAATATACGTTCTGGATGATTCTGGTCTTGGATATATATCAGAGATAAATTCAAAAACAACCCGCTAATTACACTTTTAGTTATTATTGTTTTTTTTTGCTTTTTAATGTGATTGCGCCATACGGAACTCTTCTCAAAAAACGAACTCTGAAAGATCTTGTTTGACAAATTGTTGTATTAACTTCACAATATCTATATACCAAATAGTAACATTTTGCCAACATTTGTATGTGACTATCAAATACTTTACAGTATAAGTATATAATCTGAAGCTTCAATTTTGCAATAATAGTTAATTTTTCAATAACAGAAATACCGGTTATATACCGATTATATATATTATATAGCTGGGTTTCAATTTATTGATAATAAGTCAATATTTATACTGATAAAACCAATATTATCATCCGACGAGATGTAGTTGCGTAAAGATCTAATTACTTTGCTTAATTGATAACCTTTTAGAATAAGTTTATTTAAAGGATCGATAAGTTTCCCCCGGATCTTATCAAACTTTACGGGCTCGATAAGTTTACATGAATAATATGAAGATTAAAAAATGGCCTTTTCCATATCGACCCGGATATCATCCCGAGACCCCCATATCAGCCAGAGATGTTTTATTGAATGATGAATGGGCCGATATGCAAAAGGACATGTATTAATCTTTTTATCATGTACTTTCGACGAATTGTTTATTACCTGAGGCAAATAACATGTATTTATATTTTTTGAGCCGAGTAAAAATAAAATGTATATTTCGAGACAATGTATGATTATTTTTCATATGCTGTAACTTATGCAGCTATTCCAAATAAAGTACTTGGGATAAAAATCATCATTTTTTAAGTTGGAGCGTTCGACGTAAATATTCCGCGAACCTGTATTCTTTATTGACGTCATCAATAAAACTCAAAAAGCACATTTGCAACCTTCTGTCCTTTCTTTGTGTGTCAGATAGCAGTTGTAACAAGACGACGTCAGAAATACCGGCGCAAGAGGTATTGTAACGGGTTATTTGCACGAGATGCCCTGATATTGGTTATCAGCATTGGTGTGAATTTATGGCTTGTTTACTTCCGCTCGTTACATATATGCAAAAAATATTATATAAATGCTAAGTGTATGAAAAATCTAAATATCTAATCGAATATCAACACCATCGTAAAAATAAGGATGTGCTATCCCGTTTTAAGTAAGTTTTCTACGGGTACAGTCAAATTTCCAAACCAAATCTTTGTATCTATGAGAGAAATTAGTGATAGTTTTTAAGTCATTTGTTGTAACGAAATCCTTGAGTTAATAATTTACCAGTAGTAATTAGATTACGTTTATTGAAATCCAAAACTTCACTAAAGACATGGACATAACGAACGAATTGGTATGTATTAATACCGTAAGATAGAGCCAAAAAACATCACCGTCCATACAAAGGAAAACTAACAGTAAGGAACGGAAAATCGTCCCTTTGTATATATATTTGTATAGAGTTTCTCGTGTTTCTTAGATCGACGAAATAACAGTTTTGCTGTCTATCTTTGATTTAATTAAAGTAAGGTTCTTTGTGTTAATATCGGCAGTATATATAGAGAATGCTTGATTATTTAACGAAAATATATCAAGATAACGGTAAGTGTTGTTGGATTGAAAAATTTAATGGAATTCAGACGGGTCCTTACTGAGAGTGGACATAAACTGTGATTCATAACAATATTGGAACAAGTCTGATATATTTAAAAGACATAAAATTGAGAATGGAAATGGGGAATGTGTCAAAGAGACATCAACCCGACCATAGAGCAGACAACAGCCGAAGGCCACCAATGGGTCTTCAATGCAGCGAGAAACTCCTGCACCCGGAGGCGTCCTTCAGCTGGCCCCTAAACAAATATGTATACTAGTTACCTTTTAACAAAAAATAGGTGTCGTCTGACTACCGTTAGCTATATTATAAATTGCGAGAATTAAGTTACAATTTTTTATTATAAACATTACATTGGTTTTTATCTTTGTTTATTTTCTTGTTGTGCATTTTTATTTGTACTTTTGCTGATTTGTAGTCCAATGCCTTTTATATTTTTGTGGTTTGCTTTTATTGTCGAAAACGTGATCGTATTTAGTATTGGAAATATGAAAGAATTGACAAATCATGTTTTCAAAATAGTTTTATCTTAACACAAACATTGGAATTATCAGCGTTAATGGATGCATTACATCTGCATTGATATAGTTTATGTTTAGCATCAATGTATCGAGATACTGTATTCCTGTTGTACTGTATATAATCGCTATTTTGTGTATTTCTCTTTTGATCATTTTTTTACTCGCTGGAGATAGAAAAATATCAATAGAAACTAAGGGGGCACGTGCCGTTGTCCATGTAAACGATGTCCAAATAGCGATAAACAGATCATCATCGGTCTTTCAAGCTCGAGAATTTTTCTTGACCACATCTCATCTCAGGAAGCTTACCTTTCGATGAGATTGTAGCTGGAAAAAATCCTCTTCTTTAAAAAACCATCGATAATCTATACATAAAGTAGGTCACTTTCAGTGTAGTCTTCACAGAAAATATTGTCCTACCTTTGGTAAACAATTAAATGTATTCAAACATTCGAAATGAATAATGGTATCGAATCACACTTGTGTCCAAAGCGGCAAAAGTATGTAAAATGAATTCAAGTATTACTATTTTCATTATCCAAATTTATTTGCATTTGATTTTAAAATTAAAGACTGTATTGGGATTTTGAAAGTAAGTATGCAATTAAAGACAAGTAAAGACATTATTTTGCACTGATTGTCAAACATTAAATGTTATAACGTTTAATATATGTCTTTATAAAAGTTGAAATAATACAAAACCAAAACTATGACGTCAAAATAATTCTACATTTATGTTATGCGAGATGTATACATATAGAATAACTATACATAGTCTGAAAATATAAAATGTATTTGTACAAGGCTTAGAACCAGTTAAAATACGAGTCTTTGCCGAGCATTTCTAACCTGTTTCGAGTAGCATACATTATTTATATTTCGAGACGATGTATGGCGGTTCTTTCAATCTGCAACTCTAACAACTGTCCAAATAATATATTTTGGGTAAAAACCATCAATTTGGATAATCTTCATCACAGAGGAGTTTAAGGCATGGACCTCCCCTTTTTATGCATGTATTTTACATGTTTTATTTGGTGTTTAAGATTAATATTGATGTTAAATTTCGTTATTACTTCATGAAGTCTAGATGGGGAGCACTTATAAACCTCACTTATTTTAAAATTGTGTAGAAAGGAGCCAAAACAATTATGATATAAGAAATGTTCGATAACATTTGGAAAAATTATTATAAATCTTAAATACAAAAACACAAGAATCTGTGTAGGACAGGATGTCCATGTCTAAAACCACCCAATGCATGAAATTTTCATTGAATAGGTTTTCATTAAGTAACAATTGTTTTTGACATTCAAGAAGAAACAATTTTGAAGCTAAACAAATCGTTAAAAGTTATTAGTAACAATCACTTAAAATTCTGTCCGCAGGGAAAGAATGTCTTTAGAAATACTAGTACTGTGAAACCGTTTACTCGGGTAGTGATATCTATCATATGTGGATTATAGAAAAACTCTTAACAAACTCTTGGATAATTTCAAATCTCGATCTTTCTTTGAAATTAGTTCTATCAAAACCTTTGATTTTCAACACTTTATACCCCCATTCACCATTTGAAATTTACAAATCTTCTAAAAGAAATAATCCACAATGTTTTTCGGTATAAAAATGGTATCATACAGTAAATTAATTACTCTCCGATACCATACCGCATATTTTGTTAATAGTGAAAAAAAAAAAAGATAAAACATGCTACACCGAGGAACAAGTGATCAGTATGCTGAAGATTCTTATTGACAACATACATGTATTTGTTGAATCGGAGGCTGACTTTTTCAACAAATTGTCGTCATTTCTATAGGAACAAAACTGCGCGCCTCTATTTGCCGACCTCTTGTTATTTTCATATGAGTCGGAGTTCCTTCAGACTCTTTTCAATAACAAGAAGATCAAAGAAGCTAGATCATTTAATTTTACATTCAGATATATTGATGATGTCCTTTCTATTAACAATCCAAACTTTTCTGATTGGATTCCATTGATACATCCTCCAAAACTAGAAATTATTGCAATATACGGCTTCTTCCGCCTAATTTATAGACTTATACCTCGAATTTGACACCAGCGGTTATCTCAGTACCAGAATCTATGACAAACGAGACGATTTTAATTTTTAAATTATCAATTTCCCCCTCCTTAGCAGCAATAAACCAACTTCACCTGTATATGGGATATACATTTCCTAACTCATTCAGTATTCAAGAGCTTGCATCTGCTACACATACTTTGTAAAACGTCACATGTCTGCAGAAAGTTGATGAACCAGAGTTATGTCAAAGAAGGTCTCTTCCTTTTTCTAAAAAAGTTCATCGGAAGATACAAAGACCTTTTTGATAAATATTCCACTTCACAAATAAAACATGATTGTCCTGAAGTATAGATTGATCCTAGGTACTAACGTTGTTTATTATCTTAATTACATGTGATAGTGTTCTTTTTATTTGTCTGTGTATATTTTCAAACGTTACTGTTAAGTCCATTTATGGTGATATCCTTTTGACGTGGCTCGGTATTTATACATTCCGCCATTGTGCTATTGTACTATGGTCATTTTTTGTATTCTTGTCTTTCATTTTTGCTTTTGTGCTTTGTCTATAGAGTGTCTATATGCCATTCTGCTTTTCTTTGTTCACATAGTTGTTTATTTTATAGTGATTAAGATTAAAACACAATGTTGAGTGCTGTACCCAAATGTTCGACATGTTTACCTATAAACGTATTTACACTTTTGGTATTTAGCTATATTTTGCCTCCGAATGACCTTAGATCTACTCCGAATCACCTTTTGACGTCAGGCAACAATCACTTTTTAATAGTTTGACGAACAAGGTATCATAGAATAAATTTTGTAACATCGGGGTTTGCACATATTTTTTCTACTTTTGAACAATGAAACAAAACCTAGGCTGAAATAATCGCAATTTAAAAACATTATGTTCATCCCTTTATATTTGAACTCTAATTTGTTGATAAATAATAACTTTGTACACTCTAATAACTTTCAAAATTTTTCATTGTATTAGTTGTTCCTTATACAATTCAAATTGTGAGGTCCCCTATTTTGAGGACGGTCATGATCTGACATGTACATTTACAATTGAAATGAATAAATTACAAACGCCTCTCACGTACGCTTATTTTATTTCCTGCGTTACAGGTCTTTCAGTATTTTTTTGTTAATTGCAATCATCTCAAATAATTTCCACAACTAAACGATACGTAAGATGATTTTACACAGTTACTTTTGCTGCTGCAACCAGGCTTCTATTACTATTTCCCATAATTAACCTTATTTTCCATTTATAGAAACAGCAACCACATAGATTGATCGAGAAGTCTTTTAGACGGAAACCATCAAATGAATTATTCCAAACTTTGCTCAAATAGCAAGTGATTAGTAGGCAACAAAAAACTAAGATATAACTGAAGACAACCACTGGTGAGCTTTCTTTATTAAGAAATCTTTATTGGCATGTGGAAGGGTAAAATAAAAAGATACCAATGGGATAATAAAAAAGTAACATCAAAACGATAAACGATTGTAAGACAGACAACAGTCAACAAAACACTAAAATACTACTACTACATTTGATACGTTACCACAGGAAGAACTGATCGAGTTTTAACTACATAGTAAATATAAATATAAAAGGCTAGGGTACCTGATGAGGATTTACGGATGAATTTAGTCATTATTTGTTGTTTTGTATGCAAATGCTTCAAAAGTAAGTGTAATGTAAATGTTAACTTTGGCTGTGTCTTGTGAAATATTAATTCCTTGCACTCATAGTGATGTGTTTTTGTTTTCTGTTGTAAGTACATCAGCTGTTCTCATAGGAGACTAGCGATTTAATGATAACAAACAATGTGTTTATAATAGTATATTTATTAGCACCAATATCAAACTAAAGTCATTGCTCAAATCCGAACACATGTTGAAGTAGCTTTAAGATTGGTTAGAGTAAACAAACAAATCAGTGGTGTTAAATTCATCAAAGTGCAGTCAACTTTATAATTTTAAAAAAGGCATAAGGACTATGGTAAATTGCTTCAGATAACATAACACAGGTTTGTCAGCTACACACATGTTGTACATGCGATTTTAGCGGACATCTTATATTTGGAGATGAAACCATGAGGCGATGATATGGATATCGTCTTTATTTAGTTTATCTGTTTTCGGGACTTTATCAAGTTCGATTGGGTCCGAATTCGAATCTTTAAATACATGTTCAAAATTGCATTTTGAAGAAAGAGTACTCGAAAAACTTGTGCGGTTGGAACATAAAATGCAAAAATTTAAAGGAAAGATGGAAACATGGGGAAAGTCAATTACTTTTGAATGGGATGAATTAAACAATATCAAGAAACAAACTGAACAATTTGTTCAATCAGCGCAAGATACTCAGTTACAGGATCAAAAGAGATTACATAATTCATACCTAAAGCCGTTGAACTTTTTAAAGCCCAGGCAAACAATGAAACCTCTTTTTATGGAGACCAGATGAAAACTTTGCTGGAATCTTTGTCTTCGAAACTATAAATGTTCAGTGAAGCTGAGAAGAAAAGGGAAAGTGACATAGAATTAATGCAGTTTTCTCTTCATAAAGAGCAGAACAGATTCAATATTTCATTTGATCAAATTGTTGAAACATTTAATGTTGACTCCAATAAGACGTTACAGGAGTTAATATTAAAACACCAGACAGGTAGGATTCTTTTAAGAATATATATTATTAAGTTCAGTTTTCTTTTTTGTTTCCCGCGAAGTTTAAATGTAAGGAATATATATTTTATATATTCTTAATTAGAGAACCTTACATAAATATACAGTTTGCTTGTAGGGCATGATATTCCAATCACAAAGAAATTGCAAACTGACTTTTATTTTAGGAAGCAAGTGCAAAACTATTATTTGTATCACAAAAGTTATGACAAAATAGTACATTTCTACATAAAAAACCGCAACTTACTTTGTATCGGTGAAAATTATATCACGAAGAATCATACAAAAACCGTCTTTTTATATCTAGCATTCTTTTTATTTGTTTGATTTGTTTAAAGGATAGACGGATATTTAGAGGTGAAGTATGAATACGTCTCATTTGTTTACCATGCAATGGCAATATTGGAAATTTTAATTAAAGCTCAAAATAATATATTAAAAGACATTTCCAACATGCCAAGATAGAATTTGCAATTGGTAGAAATATATTTCAAATTTATTTACAGGTACAAATACCTTTTACAGACTAAGAGTAACACTTGTATGTGTAGTTTGTATGAATCCCGCAACGTTTTTCAATATTTGTGAACATTTCACCGAAGTGTAAGCAAGTAGAATAGGCTTTAAGTTAATTAATGTCTCTTCAGTGATGTTAGGAATCAAAACGGTATTTGGAAGGCTATATAGTTTACCTCAATTTAGGATAGACTCTTGAATTTTGAAGAGTCGAAATAGGATGAACGGATCATATCAACCCAAAGGCAAATATAATACAAGCCCAAACAAAAAAATATAAAAAAGTCTAAATTGAAAACAACGTTCAAATCTATGATTGCGTTGGATAAAAACCGCAATTCTTAAACGTGTGCATGCAAAACAAATTTCTTGGTAGAGGGGTCTAAATACAGCACAAACAACATTAGACCAAAAAAGTGAAAAAGTATTTTTTAACAAAACGCATTTTATATATATATATATATAAATATATATACAAGTCTAAATTGAAAACAACGTTCAAACCTATGATTGCGTTGGATGAAAACCGCAATTTTTGTACGTGTGCATGCAAAACAAATTTCTTGTTAGAGGGGTCTAAATACAGCACAAACAACATTTTCCAAAAGACCAAAAGAAGTGAAAAAGTATATTTTAACAAAACGCATTTTACTAACATGCGAACAACAAATGTTCTTAAACCCTGCTGACTGCCATTGGCGATTGCCAAATAAACGGATCACAAGGTGTAATAAATGGATCTTAACTATAAATTTAATACCAAACAGAAAACAACAAACTTGCGGCAAAGATGGTATACCGCAAACAAAGGTGCAAAGATTTTTTGTACACCATATCTGAATTTCGACAATTAATGTCTCTTCAGTGATGTTAGGAATCGAAACGGTTATTGGAAGGCCACATAATTTACCTCAATTTAGGATAGACTCTTGAATTTTGAGGAGTCAAAATAGGATGAACGGATCATATAAACCCGAAGGCAAATATAATACAAGCCCAAACGAAAAAATATAAACAAGTCTAAATTGAAAACAACGTTCAAACCTATGATTGCGTTGGATAAAAACCGCAATTTTTATACGTGTGCATGCAAAACAAATTTCTTGTTAGAGGGGTCTAAATACAGCACAAACAACATTTTCCAAAAGACCAAAAGAAGTGAAAAAGTATATTTTAACAAAACGCATTTGACTAACATGCGAACAACAAATGTTCTTAAACCCTGCTGACTGCCATTGGCGATTGCCAAATAAACGGATCACAAGGTGTAATAAATGGATCTAAACTATAAATTTAATACCAAACAGAAAACAACAAACTTGCGGCAAAGATGGTATACCGCAAACAAAGGTGCAAAGATTTTTTGTACACCATATCCGGATTTCGACAATTAATGTCTCTTCAGTGATGTTAGGAATCGAAATGGTTATTGGAAGGCCACATAATTTACCTCAATTTAGGATAGACTCTTGAATTTTGAGGAGTCAAAATAGGATGAACGGATCATACAAACCCGAAGGCAAATATAATACAAGCCCAAACGAAAAAATATAAACAAATCTAAATTGAAAACAACGTTCAAACCTATGATTGCGTTGGATAAAAACCGCAATTTTTATACGTGTGCATGCAAAACAAATTTCTTGTTAGAGGGGTCTAAATACAGCACAAACAACATTTTCCAAAAGACCAAAAGAAGTGAAAAAGTATATTTTAACAAAACGTTATATAAATATATAACGTTTTATAAATATATATATATATAAAAGGGCGCAGACATTTTAAATATGTTTCCGCGTTACTGTGTTTTAATTTAAAGTCAAAGGCTTTACTATTTAAGTCTTTAAGTTATCTATATTATAAATAAACTGTGTGAAGACAAACGTGTTCTTGTGTACCGCTATTTGTCTTGTCTTTTCGTCTGTTCGCCGTCGTTTTGTAAGTTTTGTAGGTTTACTCTTTCCGTACCAATTTATTAAACAATGAAACCTAAAATGATCAAGAACGAGCAACCTTTCGATCATTTTGATGATTTTCAGGCCAATCGCTCTAGTGACATTCGATTGTAATTGATCGTAATTAAAAACAATTTTCAATATGTCTCATGATAAGCCGAATATGCCTAGTCAAATTCTAACATTTTAATAAAGTGTAAGGTTTTAAAACACTATTTTTTCTCGTTCAGTTTTGATGATTTTCAGTTAAACATTTATATAATTGTGATATTTTAATTGTCAGAAACTTTGCAGTTTTGAATGTCTAATGATTTTGATCTTATAGCTCTTCATGTGTTCAGGTAACTAAACATTCTCGGCTTTCAATATTTTGGTATGATCGTTCCTGATGAAGACAAATCCAGGTAAAGCGAATCGAATGCAACACAATTTTAAAGTGTCATTTTCATTACTGAGAATACTAAAAAATCATCATATTTCGACAATTAAAGTTTTTTAATTGTGATTCCTTGTTCGATTGATTTTGTTATAGTTTTTGTCCTGATTATAAATATCAGCATCTCAATATTTTGGATATTTGGATATTCGTGTTGAGGATTACTGAAGAGACTTTATTTGCAGAAATGCACTTCGGGAGCATTATAATTGGAACCGTTTAATATTATACCAAAGACAAGCTACATTTCGAATTTAATGATTTTCAGTTTTTTGGACTCTATTCACTAAAAACAAATAGACGGTTGTCCATATGTCTCACAATAACTATAGATCATTTCAAAAGTTCGTTTTAAAGTTTGAAATGGTCATACTTATATTTCGATATACTAAGGATTTTCTACCCCAGGAATATATGTTTCTACCCCAAGAATAGATGACCTTGGCTGTATTTGGCCAAACCTTTCGGAACTTTGGGTCCTCAGTGCTCTTCGGCTGCGCCCTTTATTTCGCCTTTTTAACTCTTTTGATTCGAGCGTGACTGATGAGTTTTTTGTAGACGAAACGCGCGTCTGGCGTGCATAATTTTTATCCAGGTTTCAATGATGCGTTAATTGTAAAGAATGCTGGAATCATTACAGCATTATACCTTTCGTATTTTATTAAATGATAAAAAATGATAGGATATGCAGAAAAAAGTCAAAATGCGAGCATGAGAATGAGTTAAGTAAAGCAATATTTAACTCATTAAATCACGAAACATAAGAAAATTAAACAAACGTTTGCCTTAGAATGCAATATTAATGGAACAATATTGTACTTGTAGATAATAGTTAATTCATCAAAGAGCAGATATTGCACCTCATTGATTTTAACGACACTGAATATTCGAAAATCTTTTAAAGAATATCAAAATTACATACTTAATTTTCAGATATAATGAAATGGTAAAGACACGAGAGACAGTTGATTTTTTCAGCTTACCGGAAGAGTCAACAAACTTTGACGTTCGGAACAAAGGTGTTATTTAATGGAGTATGGACCAATGTAGGGAATAGATATAAACCAATCACTGGGATATATACAGCTTTAAAGGCAGGTCGTTATCATTTACGGCCGTGGTTATGTCAGCACAAGGGGAGGATTTATATCTGAAACTTTATCACAATGAGTTGACGATGTCAGAAAGTTATAAGGATGGTGACGGTTATAAGACCGGAACATTTGGTCTGATCTTTAGTCTAAAGAAAGGAGACGCAGTATACATTGCAGCACAACGCAGTGATAAAATCTATAGTGACGCTAATATGTACATCACATTTTCTGGCCATAGTGTTTGGTAATCAGATAACATTAATTGAATACTCTTTTCGCTCTTGTTCCTACTTTTTTATTCAGCATCATATAGTTATTTAAACTTCGGAAGGTTTTAACTCGTCATCTTTTATATCGTATGGTGTTTACATATCTAAGTTGATACGTTATGCTCGTGCATGTTCACACTATACGGACTTCATATACAGGAGTGTGCTCCTTATACATAAACTGGTCCAACAGAGTTATGAGGAGGACAGATTAAAAATGACACTCCGTAAATATTATGGACATCATCACGAATTGCTTGATCTACACGAAGTGTCTGTGTCTAAACTAATTAACGACAATTTTACCACGTCTTAGATTGTGGTTTACAATCTACGTCGTCTGGTCTTCTAAGTACCGAACGTGACCTTTTCCCGAATATGACTGTTTTGCTGAGTGTAAATTTGCATTGCTATTAGACGTGTCTCGGTATTTGTACATCCAACATTCATGTATTTAGTTATGATGTTTCATTTATAATAATGGTTGGATGTTTTTTTTGTCTTATCATTTTTGGTTTCAATTCTATTTTATTATATATATATGTATAAAAAAGTAAAAATATTATTCACTTAGTTAATTCTTTTTCGATCAAAGCAACTTTATGCACATGATTTATTTGTTTTTACACAGTTTGATTTAGAAGAAAAACTGACACGGTTATAAAATACAAATAATTACACTACTACTAACACAATTCTATATTAATATTCTTGTAAAGGTTAGAAAATTCATCTAATAATACCATTACAAACTTGATACCAATTTATATCGTATTTTTAGAAATTTTCCTGTGACATCACTTTTTTTTGGCGTTGATAATTTCGTGAAACCTTGTGAAGGGAAATTAAGGCAACTTGGTGATGATTTTTTAAACTTTCTACAGGAAATTGATATATGTTGTCATGATTGATTGATTGATTATTGGTTGCTTAATGTCTAATGGCAAATATTTCATGCATTTTCAGGACGAAGCCATGAATTAAAAAACCGTGATAATGTTATCAATTTATTTTACCATCTTATCATGTTAAGAAGTACATGTATAGTAAAACACTGCTTTATATCAATGTGCATACGTACACCAGCAGCTACCATCTTTTCATTCTGAAGTCAAGGGTCTTTTGAAATCCCATATTTTACGATTAAAGTAGTGAGTAGATTTACAAAACATAAAACTTCGTTAATGAGCTCCAGTTTACAAACACCTGTGATACAAAGGTCTGCCAAAATAAACTATCAATAGACCAATTAAAGGATTACTCTAGTTGTTGATATGTGCTAAATTGGATAGTCTATGAAATTTCATAGTATATACCTTTTCATAGACTAACCTAGACTTGTACTGTATTCCAATCACGTAATGTTGTCATTTTAGCGGTATTTTTAACATTGCCATATAAGCGGGAGGTTTGGCTAGCCATAAAACCAGGTTCAATACACAGTTATTTCTTAAAATATGCTCGTGCATGTTCACACTATACGGACTTCATATACAGGAGTGTGCTCCTTATACATAAACTGGTCCAACAGAGTTATGAGGAGGACAGATTAAAAATGACACTCCGTTAATATTATGGACATCATCACGAATTGCTTGATCTACACGAAGTGTCTGTGTCTAAACTAATTAACGACAATTTTACCACGTCTTAGATTGTGGTTTACAATCTACGTCGTCTGGTCTTCTAAGTACCGAACTTGACCTCTTCCTGAATATGACTGTTTTGCTGAGTGTAAATTTGCATTGCTATTAGACGTGTCTCGGTATTTGTACATCCAACATTCATGTATTTAGTTATGATGTTTCATTTATAATAATGGTTGGATGTTTTTATTTGTCTTATCATTTTTGGTTTCAATTCTATTCTATTTTATTTTATATATATATATATATATATATATATGTATAAAAAAGTAAAAATATTATTCACTTAGTTCATTCTTTTTAGATCAAAGCAACTTTATGCACATGATTTATTTGTTTTTACACAGTTTGATTTAGAAGAAAAACTGACATGGTTATAAAATACAAATAATTACACTACTACTAACACAATTCTATATTAATATTCTTGTAAAGGTTAGAAAATTGATCTAATAACACCATTACAAACTTGATACCAATTTATATCGTATTTTTAGAAATTTTCCTGCGACATCACTTTTTTTTTGGCGTTGATAATTTCGTGAAACCTTGTGAAGGGAAATTAAGACAACTTGGTGATGATTTTTTAAACTTTCTACAGGAAATTGATATATGTTGTCATGATTGATTGATTGATTGATTATTGGTTGCTTAATGTCTAATGGCAAATATTTCATGCATTTTCAGGACGATGCCATGAATTAAAAAACCGTGATAATGTTATCAATTTATTTTACCATCTTATCATGTTAAGAAGTATATGTATAGTAAAACACTGCTTTATATCAATGTGCATACGTACACCAGCAGCTACCATCTTTTCATTCTGAAGTCAAGGGTCTTTTGAAATCCCATATTTTACGATTAAAGTAGTGAGTAGATTTACAAAACATCAAACTTCGTTAATGAGCTCCAGTTTACAAACACCTGTGATACAAGAAGTCTGCCAAAATAAACTATCTATAGACCAATTAAAGGATTACTCGAGTTGTTGATATGTGCTAAATTGGATAGTCTATGAAATTTCATAGTATATACCTTTTCATAGACTAACCTAGACTTGTACTGTATTCCAATCACGTAATGTTGTCATTTTAGCGGTATTTTTAACATTGCCATATAAGCGGGAAGTTTGGCTAGCCATAAAACCAGGTTCAATACACAGTTATTTCTTAAAATAATTATGCTCGTGCATGTTCACACTATACGGACTTCATATACAGGAGTATGCTCCTTATACATAAACTGGTCCAACAGAGTTATGAGGAGGACAGATTAAAAATGACTCCGTAAATATTATGGACATCATCACGAATTGCTTGATCTACACGAAGTGTCTGTGTCTAAACCAATTAACGACAATTTTACCACGTCTTAGATTGTGGTTTACAATCTACGTCGTCTGGTCTTCTAAGTACCGAACGTGACCTTTTCCCGAATATGACTGTTTTGCTGAGTGTAAATTTGCATTGCTATTAGACGTGTCTCGGTATTTGGACATCCAACATTCATGTATTTAGTTATGATGTTTCATTTATAATAATGGTTGGATGTTTTTATTTGTCTTATCATTTTTGGTTTCAATTCTATTTTATTTTATATATATATATATATATATATATATATATATGTATAAAAAAGTAAAAATATTATTCACTTAGTTCATTCTTTTTAGATCAAAGCAACTTTATGCACATGATTTATTTGTTTTTACACAGTTTGATTTAGAAGAAAAACTGAAAAAAGTGCACTGTAATCCCAGAAAAAGTAGTACATGCATAATAATACTTATTATTCTATTATATGACAATGAATGAAAAAGAACATCTTTCTAGAATGTAATACTAGTAATAAATAATATAACATTATAACATAATCGAGTGCACCTCTAAACCATGGATTACCTAATACAAATTAAAGAGACATAAAAGGCAGACCACATAACATCGTGACTGTTATCTCCTACAAGGTTTGTAACATCATATAAAATTAATTAATGTGTTTATTTTTTCTTTGTCTATTGTATTATTAGATAAATAACAGGGTACAGATTTCAGATGGGTTATCATGTATGATTTCCAAAGATTCAAAATATCTGTAGATGACATTTTTATCCCATCATATTTGATTTTGTTTCTTATTTTCCACAAGGACCATTTGGTCAAAATAAAAAAGAGATTTACAAGTAAAGTGTGGTTCGATTGACCACTGCTATCTCCCAAAAGCATAAAATGTTTTAAATTTTCATCATCTAATTGAACATTCCAAAATGTGAAAATATCTTTGATTTTACTAATGATTATTTTGGTTGTATTGCAATCGAAAAATAAATGTTGCAAATTTTCAGTATTATTGACCGTTTGGCAAATATGACATTTTCCGTTTGACAATTGCATTTTTTTAAGTCTACTTTCCGTATATATGATATTGTGAATGCATTTCCATTGAAATTCTTTTATTTTATTGGTGATATTAACTTTTTTCAGATTGTCCCATACTATTTTCCAATTAATTTCGTGCCCAAAAATTTCTTGCCATTTGTTTTGACATTTTGGATATATTTTCTGATTAATCGTGTCTCGAATATATTTGAGTTTCAATTCTTTAGGTTTGATTTTTTTGTCATTTCTATCTAATATGAACATTTCATCAGAAAGTTTCAATTCTATGTTTGTTTTTACATTAATTTCATTATCAATTTCTAAAATTTGTAAGAAGTCGATTGGTATTGAACTTTTAACTCTTGAAAATTCCGATATACAGTTTCTTTTATCCACAAGTTTTTCAAATATAGAACAACAACTGTAAAATTCGTTGGTTTCTTCATTCCATATGTCTTTGATATATTTCATGTTACTTTTTAGAAAGGAAGAAAAAAACAATGGCTTATTTTGGAATAAAATTTTTGAATTACCAAATAGTCTCATATTAAGTACCTCGTGCTTTGTTTTGGGATTATCTCCAATTTTTAGAGAATTAGACCATGCATAGACCATTTTCTGATAAAATAAAGGAATATTTTTAAGATTTAGTCCATTAATATTTGAACATTTACATAAAAAATATTGATCATTATACTTATTGTCAAATTGTCGAAGCCAATACTTGCCAATCGCATTCCAGCTTTCTAATGGTTCATGAAGAATGCGATAAAGAGACTTTATTTGCTTACTTCTAATGAATAATTCTATACTAATCATGCCCATTCCACCCTTTGTTATATCAAGACAACAAACCTGTCTTTCTATTTGGTTAACTTTCCCATCCCATATAAAACTCCAAATAATATTGTTTATTTCTTTTGAATATTTTTCAAGAATTCCCCGCATTTCAATTTCATAACTGCACATGGGCAATATGAAATTTTTTACTATTAAGGTTTTACCACTAAATGAAAGTTTCCTGCTTTTCCACACGTGGACACAGTTTTTAATCTTTTCTATAATGCTTTGCCATATAGCATCATTATCAATTTCATATCCGTGATTTACTCCGAGGGTTTTTACGTTACCTGTAATCCATTTAATTTTATTAAATTTTAGTTTTTTCCTTCTAAGAGATCCTATAAGTAAACCTTTGGTTTTATCATAATTAATTTTAGATCCCGAAGCTTTTTCATATAGCGTTAGGACTTCAAAAGATTTTTCTACTGATTTCTCATTTTTGTTAAACAGCTGAGTGTCGTCAGCAAACATGCATAATTTAGTTTCTATACTTTTACCCCCCTCACCAGGTATCTTAATCCCTTCAATTTCCTTGTTACCTCGTATTGCACATGCCATTGGTTCTGCTTGCAAAATGTATATAAGGGGTGCTATTGGACAGCCTTGTCTGGCCGAACGAGTTATCGAAAAATATTTTGAAACATGTCCATTTGTTTTTATACAAGTTATAGCATCATAAAGTAACATTTTGATCCATTGTCTAAATTTTTCCCCAAAATTAAACTTTTCTAATACAAAATCCACCCAATCCCATTCAACTCTATCAAAGGCTTTTTGTTGATCAAGAAATATTATTATCCCATCTTCGTCTTCGTTGTCAATATAGTCTATTATATCTTGAATTAATCTGTTAGCATCACTAATGTTTCTTCCTTTAACAAATCCTTTTTGATCTGGATGTATTATTTTTGGTAAGACTTTTTTCAATCTCATTGCAAGAAGTTTTGCTATGATTTTATAATCGGTGTTAAGTAATGTAAGAGGTCTCCAGTTTTTAATATTTTCTCTTTCACCACCCTTATGTAATAACGTAAGAACCCCTTTATGTTGTGATTTACTTAAGGCATTTTTATCAAATATTTCTTGAAGGAGTGTAAAAAAATCATATTTTATTATATCCCAATAAAAAATGTAAAATTCAGATATAATGCCATCCTCACCTGGCGATTTGTTAGTCTTTAGATCTTTGAGCACTTTTTCTAATTCTTCCATATTTATTTTACTTTCAAGCATCTCCTTATCGTCGGAACTTACCTTATTTTCAATAAATTGGCAAAGCATTTCACCGCACTGTTTGTCCCACCCTTCAGAAGTAAAAAGTGTGGAATAAAATTGTACTTGTTCTTTTAATATCGAATCAATATCATATTTATACTCACCCGTTTTTGTTTTTAAACGATTCCACAATTTGTTTTGACCATTTTTCTTTTCTAAATTAAAAAAATACTTCGTAGATTTTTCACCTTCCTCTGCCCATTTAATTTTTGCTCTAATTTTCGCAGATTCTGTCAAATGTGTATAAATATCCTTAATTTCGCGTTCAATTTCGGTTATTCTAGAATTGATGATATTTGTTTTTCCTCTGCCAATTTTAATGCTTCAAGTCGTTTTTCTAGTTGTTTAATGTGATTGTTATTATATAAGCGATTTAGTGTTTTACTAACATCAATTGTTAGAAATTTTATTTTACTTTTGGTTATATCCCACCATTTTTGTATATCATTATATTTGTCTTTACTATTTTTCCATCCTTCCCAAAAGACTTTAAAGGCATTTGAAAACTGTTCAGATTTAATTGTATTTAAATTCATAATCAACATACCCGGCCCTCTTTCTATATCATCTAGATTAATTTTTGATGTAACTATTTCGTGATCACTAAACGGGAAATGTGATATACGAGTGTTAAATATTTTACTATTCAAAGATTTGCTGCAGAAAATAAAATCAATACGAGACTTCGAGTTTCCTCTCTGAAACGTATAACGTTTTGTATCTGGAAATCGAGATCTCCATACATCATCTAATTCATATCTCAACAAAAGATTTTTTAATTCTGTTGCACCGACGTCATTATTTTGATGTGGTGGCATTCTGTCTAGTTTTTTGTCTAAAGTACAATTAAAGTCTCCTAATAATACGGTGTAGTGTTCAACGCTATCATCGTCATACATTTTATTTAAATTACGCAAATTTTCGTAAAAAGTCTTTCTATCGGAACCGTTGTTCGGTGTATATACATTAACAATATGATATACAGCATTATCTCTTTTTATGTGACACATTTGACATCTTCCGTTTTCATCGTGATTAATAAAAGTTACATTTTCGGAAAATTTCTTTTGCAAAAGGAATCCCACTCCCCTTGAATCAGAAGTTCCACAATTCCAAACGGATTCACCTCCCCCAAATTTTTTCCAGTCATTACCCCAGTTATCAATATCAGATTTCGTACAGTGTGTTTCTTGTAGACAAATGATATCAAACTTTTTTGAAACCAACCAATTAAAAATCACATCTCGTTTTTTATTGTTTCGTAAACCATTTACATTTATTGAAGCAATTGACAAAGACATATTAAGTTCGAATAGGTTTTTTTTCCCTTTCTTTCGTCATTTAAATGTTTCACTTGAATGCTTTGAACCTGGTTATGTCTATTCGGTAAAATAAACTTAACGGATCGTTCATGTGTATACCTGTGTGTAAACAAATCAGGTAAAACTTTAATTATTAAACGTCGTTTTAAAACCGTAATAGGTCTAATAAACCGATACTTATTCATGTTCTCCATATATAACATTACAATTTGGTACATCTTAGCAATTTTTGCACTTTTTGCAGTATATAGATATAGGCATATAAACGAAATACTTCTAAATAAAATATACATACGAAAAATATGTTTAAAAAAGTGGACATGATATTTACAGTGATACATTTTTTTTTTTTTTTTTTTTTTTTTTTTAAATATTTTGTTTTTAACAGTAAAATCAGATTAAAATAGTCTGAGTGTTTATTTACATGGTTTAATCATGATCTATGCATGTCTCTTTTCTTGATACTTTGGATGTCCGGTCTGCAGATGTTGGAGTAGTTTTGTCACTCCTGTTGCGTTTGCGATCAACCGGAGTGTTTGATACGGTTAAGTTCGTATTTGGGCTATGAAAAAACTCACAAAGTTTACTGTTAATTCTTTGTGCGCCTTCTGTGCTGATGTGTACACCGCTACTGTCATTTTTATCAAACAACGCTCTGATTACAGCTCCGTGTTGATAAAATTGATCATTTATATCAACAAATGCTACAGATTGTTCTCGAACACAAAGTTTTTTCATGAAACTATTTACATTTTTGGTCGTTTCATTTATTTTCTGAAATTGAGCGCCGTTGCCTTTACGCGGTATTATATTGCAAAGGCCTATTTGTGCCTCTGGAAAGCTAGACTTCACAAGATTGACAGCGCTTGTTACAAGAAGGTTTATTTGATCAGAGTCACTTTTATTTCTACTTATGTCATTTGTGCCTAGACAGATAACAACCTTTTCAATATCTTTGTTTTCAGTTTTTTGAAAAGCTAGATCAATGTTTTGTTCAATTTTGTCAAAGGATCCTCCAGATATTGAGGCGTTTACTAACGAATCGTCGATATGTCCGAGCCTAATACAATTAGATGCTCCAAAGAGAACACACACTGTCTCTCTTCCACAATTTGCGTTGTCTGATGAGATGGATTCTTCGTCATCTTCGTCAGTGTGAATGTTTTCTGTATTGTCTTGTCTTCCCTCTAATATTACAGGACCATAACTGCCCAATTCCTTTTTTTCTGTTTCCTGTTTGTACTGCTCACAGTCTCGTCTGGCGTGACCTTTGACGTTACAGTAAGAGCAGTATCCTTCACTTGTACAGGCGTTAGCTACGTGACCTATACCACAACAATTGTAACATCTCTTTTGATTCATGAGACTTGGTTTGTTCTTACATCTGTATGAAGGATGACCTGTGATATGACAGTATATACATGGAGTGCGATTGTTATCAGCAAAAAGTCTTACTTCAAAACGACCAAATGATGTTCTATTCGGGAGCACTGCATCACATTCCAGAATATCAATATACCGAGACACATTTTCGATGTTTGTGCCTTTGATGACGCCTCGGTTTATAGAGCCTGGAACTACTTTACCAAATCTAAACATCTGAGTACAAATGTATAAGTTTTCTAGTTCGTAAGGTGCGTCTTTTATTGTTACATGAGTAATTAAACTCTCTACTTCATAAAATTTAATAGATCTGTCTCTTAGCGTTATTCCTTGAGCCGCTAGCCTGTCTTTTGTTTCAGGGTTTTTTAGAGTTACTATACAGTCTTTTTCAGTGATTTGAATTGATAACACATCCTCAATATTAATTACTTTACCTATTTCTGACAAAACATCATCATGCGATATCCCTTTGAGTCAATGTATAGATAACTGTCTGTTTATTTTAGACATTTTTGTGAGTTCCGTTCAAGATGTCAACAAATAGACATGTATATATCACAAATACTAGATTGTTTTGAAATTAAGTTTGCGAAATTTACTCACATATCCATCATTTGGTAAAAACCATAAGAATATCTTGAAAATTGGCACCAGAAAGTTTAGATATAAGGAATTTATAATACTTTTCCGATGAGCACAAAAAACTCACACATCCATTTTCAAGGGGACATAATATCAGCCCTTTGTTGATAATTTCGTGAAACCTTGTGAAGGGAAATTAAGGCAACTTGGTGATGATTTTTTAAACTTTCTACAGGAAATTGATATATGTTGTCATGATTGATTGATTGATTGATTATTGGTTGCTTAATGTCTAATGGCAAATATTTCATGCATTTTCAGGACGATGCCATGAATTAAAAAACCGTGATAATGTTATCAATTTATTTTACCATCTTATCATGTTAAGAAGTACATGTATAGTAAAACACTGCTTTATATCAATGTGCATACGTACACCAGCAGCTACCATCTTTTCATTCTGAAGTCAAGGGTCTTTTGAAATCCCATATTTTACGATTAAAGTAGTGAGTAGATTTACAAAACATCAAACTTCGTTAATGAGCTCCAGTGTACAAACACCTGTGATACAAGAAGTCTGCCAAAATAAACTATCAATAGACCAATTAAAGGATTACTCGAGTTGTTGATATGTGCTAAATTGGATAGTCTATGAAATTTCATAGTATATACCTTTTGATAGACTAACCTAGACTTGTACTGTATTCCAATCACGTAATGTTGTCATTTTAGCGGTATTTTTAACATTGCCATATAAGCGGGAGGTTTGGCTAGCCATAAAACCAGGTTCAATCCACAGTTATTTCTTAAAATGTCCTGTTCCAAGTCAGGAATATGGAAGTTGTTATTACATAGTCCGTTTCTATGTATGTTGGCGTTTGTTTTTGTAGCAGTGTTTCTCTTGTTTCGTTTTGTTTCCTCTTATAGTTGATGTGTTTCCCTCAGTTTTGGTTTGTGTCCCGGATTTGTGTCAGTTATATCGATTTATGACTATTGAACAGCGGTATACTACTATTGCTTTTATTTATAGTACTTATACAAACCTATAGATGTTTGATTAAAAGTGAGCGTCAGATATTTTCGATTAAATCATGAAAACTCCGTCAACCAAGAATCAAAATTGCATAATAGGACTTCCCTTATCGTATTGGAAAACATTTCAACTCATTGAACCGTTTGAATTTAGGTGTAAAAGATGAAATTTAAAATTCGCAGTTCATGTCATCATTGTAAAATTTCAATTACGCGGCTGTGTTTCTTATTTGGTAGAAAATGATTGAACAATGATTTAAGCATATACATATATATATAGTCAAAATGCGTTTTGTTTAAATATATTTTTTCACTTTTTGGTCTTTTGGAAAATGTTGTTTGTTCTGTATTTAGACCCCTCTAACAAGAAATTTTTTTTGCATGCACACGTATGAAAATTGCGGTTTTTATCCAACGCAATCATAGGTTTGAACGTTGTTTTCAATTTAGACTTATTTATATTTTTTCGTTTGGGCTTGTATTATATTTGCCCTCGGGTTTATATGATCCGTTCATCCCATTTCGACTCTTCAAAATTCAGGAGTCTATCCTAAATTGAGGTAAATTATATGGCCTTCCAAATACCGTTTCGATTCCTAACATCACTGAAGATACATTAATTGTCGAAATCCGGATATGGTGTACAAATTTTTGCGCCTCATGTTTGCGGTATATTATCTTTTCCGCAAGTGTATTGTTTTGTGTTTGGTATTATTGAATTAATATATTAAATAAAGATCCTTTTTGTTACATCATGTGATCCGTTTATTTGGCAATCGCCAATGGCAGTCAGCAGGGTTTAAGAACATCCGTTGTTCGACCTGTTAGTCAAATGCGTTTTGTTTAAATATACTTTTCCACTTTTTTGGTCTTTTGGAAAATGTTGTTTGTGCTGTATTTAGACCCCTCTACCAAGAAATTTGTTTTGCATGCACACGTATAAAAATTGCGGTTTTTATCCAACGCAATCATAGGTTTGAACGTTGTTTTCAATTTAGACTTAAATATATATATATAGGTTTGAACGTTGTTTTCAATTTAGACTTGTGTATATATATATATATATATATATATATATATATACAAGTCTAAATTGAAAACAACGTTCAAACCTATGATTGCGTTGGATAAAAACCGCAATTTTTATACGTGTGCATGCAAAACAAATTTCTTGGTAGAGGGGTCTAAATACAGCACAAACAACATTTTCCAAAAGACCAAAAAGTG
The DNA here is from genome assembly GCF_021869535.1 of Mytilus californianus. Classification (NCBI taxonomy): domain Eukaryota; kingdom Metazoa; phylum Mollusca; class Bivalvia; order Mytilida; family Mytilidae; genus Mytilus; species Mytilus californianus. Next base: position 18,308,719 of record NW_026262626.1, read on the forward strand.
AAAAAGTATATTTTAACAAAACGCATTTGACTAGCAGGTCGAACAACGGATGTTCTTAAACCCTGCTGACTGCCATGGCGATTGCCAAATAAACGGATCACAGATGTAACAAAATGGATCTTAATTTTAATCTAATACCAAATAGAAAACAAAAAACTTGCGGAAAAGATGGTATACCGCAAACATGAGGTGCAAAAATTTGTACACCATATCCGGATTTCGACAATTAATGTCTCTTCAGTGATGTTAGGAATCGAAACGGTATTTGGAAGGCCATATAATTTACCTCAATTTGGGATTGACTCTTGAATTTTGAAGAGTCGAAATAGGATGAACGGATCATATAAACCCGAAGGCAAATATAATACAAGCCCAAACGAAAAAATATAAACAAGTCTAAATTGAAAACAACGTTCAAACCTATGATTGCGTTGGATAAAAACCGCAATTTTTATACGTGTGCATGCAAAACAAATTTCTTGGTAGAGGGGTCTAAATACAGCACAAACAACATTTTCCAAAAGACCAAAAAGTGAAAAAGTATATTTTAACAAAACGCATTTGACTAGCAGGTCGAACAACGGATGTTCTTAAACCCTGCTGACTGCCATGGCGATTGCCAAATAAACGGATCACAGATGTAACAAAATGGATCTTAATTTTAATCTAATACCAAATAGAAAACAAAAAACTTGCGGAAAAGATGGTATACCGCAAACTTGAGGTGCAAAAATTTGTACACCATATCCGGATTTCGACAATTAATGTCTCTTCAGTGATGTTAGGAATCGAAACGGTATTTGGAAGGCCATATAATTTACCTCAATTTGGGATTGACTCTTGAATTTTGAAGAGTCGAAATAGGATGAACGGATCATATAAACCCGAAGGCAAATATAATACAAGCCCAAACGAAAAAATATAAACAAGTCTAAATTGAAAACAACGTTCAAACCTATGATTGCGTTGGATAAAAACCGCAATTTTTATACGTGTGCATGCAAAACAAATTTCTTGGTAGAGGGGTCTAAATACAGCACAAACAACATTTTCCAAAAGACCAAAAAGTGAAAAAGTATATTTTAACAAAACGCATTTGACTAGCAGGTCGAACAACGGATGTTCTTAAACCCTGCTGACTTCCATGGCGATTGCCAAATAAACGGATCACAGATGTAACAAAATGGATCTTAATTTTAATCTAATACCAAATAGAAAACAAAAAACTTGCGGAAAAGATGGTATACCGCAAACATGAGGTGCAAAAATTTGTACACAATATCCGGATTTCGACAATTAATGTATCTTCAGTGATGTTAGGAATCGAAACGGTATTTGGAAGGCCATATAATTTACCTCAATTTGGGATTGACTCTTGAATTTTGAAGAGTCGAAATAGGATGAACGGATCATATAAACCCCAAGGCAAATATAATACAAGCCCAAACGAAAAAATATAAACAAGTCTAAATTGAAAACAACGTTCAAACCTATGATTGCGTTGGATAAAAACCGCAATTTTTATACGTGTGCATGCAAAACAAATTTCTTGGTAGAGGGGTCTAAATACAGCACAAACAACATTTTCCAAAAGACCAAAAAGTGAAAAAGTATATTTTAACAAAACGCATTTGACTAGCAGGTCGAACAACGGATGTTCTTAAACCCTGCTGACTGCCATGGCGATTGCCAAAATAAACGGATCACAGATGTAACAAAATGGATCTTAATTTTAATCTAATACCAAATAGAAAACAAAACGTTCAAACCTATGATTGCGTTAGATAAAAACCGCAATTTTTATACGTGTGCATGCAAAACAAATTTCTTGTTAGAGGGGTCTAAATACAGCACAAACAACATTTTCCAAAAGACCAAAAAAGTGAAAAAGTATACTTTAACAAAACGCATTTGTTCTTAAAACCTGCTGACTGCCATTGGTGATTGCCAAATAAACGGATCACCGATGTAATAAATGGATCTTCATTATAATAATAATACTAAACAGAAAACAATAAACTTGCGGAAGAAGATGATATACCGCAAACAAAAGGTGCAAAGGATTTTGTACACCATATCCGGATTTCGACAATTAATGTCTCTTCAGCGATGTTAGGAATCGAAACGGTATTTGGAAAGCAATACAATTTATCTAATTTTAAGATAGACTCTGGAATTTTGAGGAGTCAAAATAGGATGAACGGATCATATAAACCCAAAGGCAAATATAATACAAGCCCAAACGAAAAATATAAAGAAGTCTAAATTGAAAACAACGTTCAAACCTATGATTGCGTTAGATAAAAACCGCAATTTTTATACGTGTGCATGCAAAACAAATTTCTTGTTAGAGGGGTCTAAATACAGCACAAACAACATTTTCTAAGAGACCAAAAAAGTGAAAAAGTATACTTTAACAAAACGCATTTGACTAACATATATACTTAAATGGGTGCAGATCCTTTAATTATTTCATGCGTTAATGTGTTTTATTTTGAAGTTGAAAATCTATAATATTTTAGTCTTTAAGTTAGGTATAGTTTAGGTAACACATGAACTTTCAAATATTAACTAATCATGCAAATGAGGTAAGTGTTAGTTAAGACCCGTGCGATAGACATGTTTATAGTTCATAAAAATTAACTCAAGAAATAGCTGGATGATCATGAAAACCTATTGGTGATCAATAAACACTGACATTGATGTGTGCTAAATGGTAATAGGGCATGTACCTCTTACAATAATTTTATACAACAATTACTGTTATAGGACAAGGAAATGTGCTATGATTGCAAATAAAACAACCAATCTGAGACCAAAGAGCTTGTTAACAACTATAGCTCATCGAACGGATTTCAAAAATGAGCAAAATCATACCGTATAGTAGGCGATGAAAGCCCTATCACTTGTAGTATCGGAATAATGAATCATGTCATAACAATAAAACAGTTACCGATGTTTACAATCTAATTGATATCTGGTTTCGTTTTGACAATTATGCATATTGCGAAGTAGTAAGCAGTCTTACATAGATTTCCATCCAATGACTGCTGTTTATGAATTCCTCTCTGTAAAATGAAGAAAGAAAGTCCAAGGGCGACCTTACACCGAAATGTATGACCTACACTGTTTCCTTAAACACATTTGATTTCAAAACTCAAAATGGCATTGGCTCTCTAAGTTTATGTTCGATTATTATTACGCCAAAAGGAACTTTCTGTTGATCTTCAATATTGGTTAAGGATACAAGTTACACATGACTTGATTTATGAAGGGGTTAATCATACTTAAAAAAACCCACGTTGATTAAAATAAGAGAATGCTTGATTAATATTAAACATAATTGTTACATTTGGAGACATGTTTTCAGAAATATTTGGTAATCTTATGTGAACGAACTGTGCTTCTATTCTTGTCGACCTATTTCTTGTATTCATATACTTCATACAGGAGCAGCACAGGCTTCAAAACTACCATTATCCTTTCACTCCATGTTTCGCTATAAAGATGATGTTCTCTAAATAATTCAGTTTGTTGAACGCAATCTACCCGATCAACGAAAATATACAACCAATACCATTACCAATATGTGTCTGCATATAGAGTACATATCTGTCAATTGTTATTCTATAGCTGGCGTAAGCAGCTACCCTCTATCTAAGAAAAATGATATGAAACTTCAGCTGTGAAATATCTTCTTAATGGATAGACATATACTCCATATATATGCAGGCACCTATAGAATGTTGAAATTATCTCTTTTCTCGTCAAAAATGCAGCCTAATTGGTATGGCATCTAAACGCTAGTCTTGGTTTATATGTTTCTATGGATCTTTTTGATGCAGATAGCTCTATCAACCAATTCAATTTTGCTTTTCCTTTTTGAACTTTTGTTGAAAGTCTTATCCTATAAATTTGAAGTATTTGTTTGGGAATTTCTGCATTATTTTTGATATAGGAATATTAACAATTGTTTTACATTTATCGAAATTAAGTTTCAAATGCACTTAGATCATATCTAAACTTTGCTGTTTTAAATATAAAAAAAAATTGTAAATGTAATGTGAAGAAAATGATAAAATTTCTACAACATTTTTATAAATAATTTGACTGGAAATTGTCTGTTATAAGTCTTTAGAATATGTTAGTATTTAGCTATGGACGGTTGAGCACAGATATATTACAGATACATTCATAAAATCAATAACATTGTTATACAAGTATCTACAATTTAACAGAATGGTTGATGATTTTTTCAAGGATATTGTACATTTTTGTACATTTCGTATACAAAATTGGAGTTACCGATATTTTAGTACCCATGTTAACCATATTTTCACTATAATACATTATTTAGTGTCTAGCTTACTTTTTCTTGGCATAAAAGAAAATTTTCGAAAACCATCTTATATTCACATATTTCTGGTATCTTTCATTAATGCGCAGGCGTATGATGTTCTAATACATTAGAAAACCTTCTTTCAAACCAAATCGTTTTAGACATTTAAAAAAATTTGTCTCGAACAAGAAATGTAATAAAAATTTAGCAAGATATTGCAGGATACCGATATATATTGGAATAGTGTACATGTATGACGATAAACAACATGCGAAATTTATCAATACGAGGGGGGGAAATGAAATACAAAACAATATTGTATCACACTGTTTGAAATTATTATGAACTTAACTGATTGACATGTTACCCAATGATAATTAATTTCTTCATTTATTAACCGAAAATAAATTGTTTGTTACAGTGTTGTCTGTAATGCAGTTAATTTTGTTTTCCCTTTACTTTTTATTTGGCTAATCTATCTATATCGTTTTGGTTTTATGGCTTCAGGGGCCTCGACGGGCGAGTGGTCTGAGTAGTCGAAGTACTGAACCACTAACTTGTCAACACAGAGGTTGTGAGGAGTTTGAATCCCGCACGTGGCAGATGAGCTCGACTCCAATATTGATTGAATAGGATTGACAGTTTTCTACCTAAGGTAGGTGGTTCTCACCGGGCACTCAAGCTACCTCCACTAACAAAAGCAGATTGCCACGAAATAGCACAAAAGCGCTGAAAGTGGGGTAAACAACAATCAATCAATCAATAAAATAATAAATGTTATGCCTTCAAATGTTATACAGGGCTCGACATTACCGTTTGTCCGATTGTCCAGGACAAGTGGACACAGACTGTGGGCAAGTTTATTCACCTTACTACATTTCCGACGGGACAAGTGAAAAAACGATGTCAGATGTAATATATATCAGATTTCAAGACTTGTAAATTCCCCAAAAATTGAATGATTATTTTATTGATGTTACGAAATGAAACAAATATTCTTTAATTGAACATGCTAGCAGCCGCTGACAGAAGCTTTCATATCGAAAAGGATAAATCCCGAGAGATCCTGGTTGCCGGAATCGCGATCTTTAACGTGTTTTTATCAGTTGGAATTCGCAAGGTGGCCAGGTGTATTTACATACGCATTGAATTGTTTACCTGCGAGACGGAAACAAAGTTTAAATGGATCTCAGAAAGTTTGGGTTCACCGTAGCTTCAGCGCCGGGAAAAAAGAAAACAGAAGAAGCTGAGAAAAAGAAAAGAAGAAAGAATACGAGAAAAAGCGCGAAAGAAATGTCCAGTCGTCCTGGATTGAAGAATTCCAAGGTCTTATGTACGCCATGCCTGTTTCAGAAACGGGAGAAGAGTCTGGCAGTAATGTCATGTTTTGTAAAACGTGTCTAGATGTCCCAGAATGCTCTGATAAAACCAGTTCCTTGGTGATTGGCACCTCTGTTTTCAGGAAGGACACGTTGATGGTTCATTGGAAGAGTTGAGCACACATTAGTTGTAATGAGAGAACGAAGCTCAAAGAAAAGGCTAAACTGTTTGCTCTCAAACTAACTACAACCAAGGAAGACCAGTCGGATATAACGGCAGTTGGGCCAATAGTAGATTGTGCACGTAAGATTGACAAAGCGAATGAAGAGAAGATAAAGAGACTGATTAACACAGCTTATCATGTTTGTAAATCTGAGTGTCCATTTACTGATTATTCAACACTGATAGTGCTGCAAGAAAAGAATGGGCTGGATATGGGAAACTTTTACAGAAGTGATAATGCATGTAGAAGGTAAAAAAAAAATGAAAGAAATTTTGACAAGTCGATGATATAGACTTATGAAGTGGACATGAAGAACTCGTAATGACATTTCAATAAAGAAGATGTATGATTGCTTTACAGAGTTAGAGCTGAATTAAAACCTAATCTGATTATTTATAACATTGAATGTATTAGAACATTGAGATAAGGTTTTAATCTGGCATTTAACAGATGTGAAACAATCTGACATGAATAAGTCATAATGAGTTTTCTGTCTCACTCTGCGTGATCGTTTATGGTGCCTAATATCATTAACAATACCAATTTATACGACGGGTGCTTCATCAGTAGCAGGATATGTTTACCCTTTCGGAGCGACTGAGATCAAACCCAGCGTTGTGTGCGTTCCAGTCTTAAGTTTTTATTTTGTGTTTCGTATATTGTTGTTTGTCATTTGGTCTTTTTCCATTTTATTTTCTACTTTTAATCTTAAAAGTCCCTTTCAGTTTGGTATCTTTCGACTCTCTTTAACTGTCTGCTTCAGATGCCCAAGTCAACAATTAATAAAGTCTCATCAGGCAGTGATGTTAGAGTCCGAAATATTGAAAAGTCCAACACCTTATATAAATTTTGAGGTCAGGAGCTGACAAAATTTAAATTAAAAAGGACCAAAAGTGACACAATGTGAAACTTGGACAACTCAAAGAATCATAGAAATGATTGATTGATTGTTGGTTTCTTAACCTCTAGTGGCAAATATTCCAAGCATGTTCATGATGAATTATAGAAATGCATTAAATGAACGGATCCTTTTAGACTAACTAATTTGCATTTTCATGTTTGCGAAGACAGTATATGATGATCTTGTATCAACACCACTTGAAATGCTGAGAACTGATGTGAATTTCTTCACTATTCTAATAGATGACGACACTGATGTTTCTGTTACCGAAAATGAGCTGATTTATGTTAGATTACTTCAAGATGGAATTCCTGCAAACAAATACTTTAGTATTGAAGATGTTGAAAGTGCTGATTCTGCAGGTGTTTTGAACAGTATAAATGAGGCATTTGATCGACATGGGTTGCCAGACTGGAAAGAAAAGCGTATTGGATTTGGATCAGATGGCGCATCAGTTAACTTGGGGAATCATTCAGGAGTTGCCAAGCAGATCAAAGATGAAGTTCCCCGTCTTATCATAACTCACTGTGTTGCCCACCGTCTAGAACTTGCAGTCAACAATGCTATAAAGCATCACAAGATCATGCGGGAGATACAAGACATTCTACAACATATGTACAAACATTACCATTACTCGCCAAAAGCCCTTCGAGAATTGAGAGAATTGGCTGAAGCACTTGAAGAAAAGATTTTGAAACCAACAAACATGTCTGGGACACGTTGGCTTCTATTTATTGAGAGTACTCTGCATGTCTTGGTTGTTGACTTTCTTGTAATTTTGGCTTATTTTGAAAATGTTGTTGAATCTCGAACTGGTTCAGCTGAAGTCCAAGGAAGAGCTCATTTTATTATCAAGAAGCTGAAAGAGTATAAGTTTCTATACCTTACCTTTTTTGTCTTGGATATTTTAAAGGTGTTAAGTATTCTAGTAAAACCATGCAGAGAGACGATTTGACATTGTCACAACTGTTTGATGCCCTGACAACAGCTCATCTTTCTCTTGCAGAGTTACGCAGTACCAATGGAAATCAGCTGTCAAATTTCCTGTCTGAAGTTGAAGGCGAAATTTTTCGCGACATAAGTCTGAAAAATGTCCAGCAAGGAGAAAATTATGCAACTATTAAACAAGAGATGCTGGACCTTATCTGCAAAGCTTTAGATGACAGATTTGGACCATCTGAAAAAGATCCATTGTTGCTTGCTGCTGCAAAAATAACTGACTTTAGCGACTGGCCGAGAGATATTCAAAACTTGGCAACATTTGGGCAAGATCAACTCAACCTGCTTCTTCAACATTTTCAGGACATTCTCAACAGAAGTGATTGTGACCTGGAAGTTATCAAAAATTAATGGACTGATTTCAAAACCTACACATACAGACACAAATCAACAGACATCAGCACATTTTTTATTAATGACAATCTCAAAACTAGATTCAAGAATCTGTTGTTCTTGCTGGAGATCATACAGGTATTTCCACTGTCTTCTGCAGCTTGTGAGCGTGGATTTTCGGCTATGAAGCGTATAAAATCAGACTGGAGGAGTTCTCTAAAGCCAGACATGTTGCAGCGACTTTTGTTCATTGCCATCGAAGGTCCATCAGTCCCAGATTTCAATGTGGATTCAGTTTTCATCAGGTGGTGGTCTACAGGAAGACCAAAGCATCCTGGGTTTAACCTATATGACTACAGAATGGATAGGTCTATAAGAGAACCCAGTGCCTGCGATTTGGGAAGTGATGACGATTAAATGATCGACATGATAGTGAAATTGAGTCAGAGAACTCAGTCTGAAAAAATAAAAGGATTTTTGATGTAGTATTCCTTATTCAGTTACAAACAAATTCATATAGCATAACAAATTGCTCCCTTCATTAGGTACGCTCAAAGCTGAAGTGTTATTGGTGCATATAATCAATATGCACGTTTTTTAAATTTTGAATTCGGACAAGTGAGTTAAGAGTTCGGACAAGGATTATCTCCCCTGTAATGGCTGCGCCCATGAACAAAAATTTGTAGCAGTACATTTTGAGATATTTTAGAATTTACGGAGATGTAGAGTCTTTAAAAAGTGGTACAGATGATTTTGTTTAAATGAATTGACATAACTATAAACAAAAATATAATGTCTCGTCAATATTAGACAATATTAGCCCATATCCATGTACCGCGGATGAGCTGAGCACAACGAAGTATATTACATAACGAGTAATGAAGTAATTATTTACTTTTCTATATTATTATAAGAACCAAAGACAAATATGTATAGTCCCTGGCATAACCTAAAGTTTTCTATAAACATATAACCAGTAGTATTATAACGATACAATTCTCAACACGAAAGAATACTACATCATACATGTACATGTAGTGAAGTACCAGTAGTCAGATAAAACTTTAAAATTGGATTGTTTTTAATCCAACATGGCATCACAAGAACAATTTGATGATTTGAAGACCCTTATTATGGGAATAGATAAGAAAGTTACTGGTTTTTCTACACAGCTGAATAAAGTTGAACGCAACTTGACAAGTATGATAAACGAGGTAAAGGCTGATGTAAATGTGCTTAATGTTAAGTATGAAACCTCACACAAAGAGCTTAACACTCTTCGTAATGAATTCATAGAGCTCGAAAGAGGTGTTCAAGGTATGGATTCACAGATTCAATTCATAGAGAATGATAAACTTGAAAAACAAAAAATAGAGTTACAAGAGCAAATTGATGACCTTAAAGAGAAAGCCATTCTACAAGAAAAACATGATAGGAAGTATAACATACTAATATACGGAATAGATGACAGTAAAAAAGATGAGAATGTGTATGCAATAACAAGAAAACTCTTCAGTGAAGACATGCATATTGACAACAGAAAAGCAAATTCTATACCCATCGCAAATGCGCATAGAGTTCCAACACATGGGAAAGGTCCAAAGCCTATCATAGTTCGTTTCCTGCATTTTGGGGATAAGCAACTTATCATGTCCAACGCGCACAACTTAAAAGGGAAAAAAATACGCATACTTGATGATCTGCCAATTTCAATGAAGGAGGAGAGATTTCTACTTTCGCATAATGCATACAAAATAAGAAAAAGGGACAAGTTACAAACAAGAATTCGAGCAAAGGGGGCCCACATGACATTAGAGACTCGTAAAAATAGTTCAGAAGAATGGTCTCCATGGGAATAACTGCAGTTTCATATACTTGTATATACTATTCTAAGATAAAAACCGGTTTATTATACAAAATGTCATATATAATACTATTGAGTATATAAATTAACCATGATTATAGAAGATATAAATTTAATAATAAATTTTACAAAACATAATAAATGTATATTACATTGAAACAAGAATTTTGTATTGTTAGATTTCTATTTACAGGCTTCTAGATTGATAGTACATGTAGTAAGTATAGAAAAAAAAAAAGAATCGTTGCTTTTTCATTTGGCTTACATTTTATTCTGCTTCTCTATTTTTGCTCTATTTTGTTCGACTAGCTTGATTTGATATATAGCATTACACGCCTTTATTTTTGCTTTTTTAGTTATGCGTTCTTTATATGTTGAGTAAGTGCATGCATGCTTTAGCTTACATATAGATATTATATGTTATAATGTGATTTTTTTGCTTTTTTCGTTCTGCATTTTGTTTTCAGCTGTTTATATTTCTAGAGAAAATGCATGCTTTAGTCTATTTCATAGATAGCACAATGTATGTGAATTTATAAGATCACCTTAAGAGGTGTATATATACACAACTGGAGGATGGGCGGGTTGCTTTTTTATTCCTTTAAGACTCTACATTTCTTGAAAATAAACATTTAGATTGAAATAAAACATGTACATTTTGTACCTTCAATACTCATAAAGGGATAGAAAGTAATATCTTAAGGTGAGCTTTAAAAAATTAATATTTAGTTTTTGATCTCAATTATAGTAAATAAACAAATTGTGTATGCTTATTTAAATCTTAAGATGCAAAGTGACACCTCACATATTGTAGTGATGTGATATAAACATAAGACAAACTTGACCAGATCAGATAAGGAAGCACAAAACAATGGACATTTTGTGGTAAGGTGCTTCTTGTGTGATCTCTTCTCTTTTGTCTAAATAATTATTTTCAATATTTTATGAATAAACCTAATTCATTAATTATAAGTTTGTAAGAAATGGTGTTTAAATATTGAGATGTAGTACATATTATTATGCAGATCAGTACAAAACTTAGTCTGGCCTAAATTTGATCTAAAAACAAATTGAGTTATCTCCCCTAGAACACATATGTAAATCTGCATTAAGATGAGAAATATCTTAGTTTCATATTATATGTTTTATATGTGTTTCATCTTCTTTTTTGTTTGTTTATTTTATGTATATATTTATTACAAAACATGGATTTCTGGTATTTGGCATATATATGAAATATTTTTCAAGGAAGTGAAATATTATGAAATCAGTCCTGATGTCTTGCATGAACTATTTTTTCCTTTGTTTTTACAAATATCATACTTTACAGTTGAAGAACAATTATCATGATGGAAGGAAAAAACATTAAAATAATGTCCTATAATTGTCAAGGACTTCACATGAGGGAAAAACGGGGAGATATTTTTGATTATCTTTATTCAAAAGATTTAAATATATATTGTCTCCAGGATACACACTTTGTAGAACAAGATGAAGTTTTGATAAAAAACCAATGGAAAGGCCATTGTGTTTTTAATTCATTTGCTTCAAATAAACGAGGAGTTGCTATTCTGTTTAAAAATGATTTTGACTATAAAATACATAAAGTTAAAAAAGATGGAGATGGCAATCTGATGGGATTGGATCTTAATATTGAAGACAAGAGATTTACTCTGATAAATGTTTATGGGCCAAATATTGATACTCCCTGCTTCTATGACAAATTAACAGAAATAATAGATTTCTTCGGAAATCAGCTTTGTATTATTTGTGGGGACTTTAATCTTGTTCAAAATTTCAACCTTGATACCCATCACTATATAAATATAAACAATCCAAGATCTAGAGAGAAAATTTTGGAAATTAAAGAATATAAGAATCTCATCGACCCATTTAGAGAAATATATCCTGATCTTAAACGATTTACATGGAGAAGGAAAAACCCTTTTAAACAATCTAGATTAGATTTCTTTTTGATTTCTGAAAGCCTTATAGATGACATTTGTGAAGTAAACATTGGTAATAGCTACAGGTCAGATCATTCACCAGTGATTTTGACTTTAAAAATAAATGACTTTATAAAAGGCAGAGGCCTCTGGAAGTTTAATAACTCTCTCCTTCAAGATCCTGAATATGTAAAACTAATAAAACAACAAATTACTAACACAGTTGAGCAATATGTAATGCCAGTGCATAGAGTGGATGCTTTACATGGTATTGATACTTTGGATATTGAATTTTCAATTAATGACCAATTATTTTTGGAGACCCTTCTCCTTGAGATTAGAGGTAAGACTATTTCTTATTCAACATTTATAAAAAGAGAAAGGACAAAACAGGAAATCCAACTGACTGAGGAGATACAAAATTTAGAAAATAAGGTAAGTACAGAGGACACTCTTGATGAAATAGAATCCAAAAAATGTCAACTTAGAATTTTGAGACAGAACAAGGTTAAAGGTCAATATGTTAGGTCAAGAACCCAATGGATTGAAGAAGGAGAGAGGCCCACTAATTTTTTTTGTAATTTAGAAACACAAAACTTTGTCAATAAAACTATTAAAAAACTAGTTACTGATGAAAATACTGTAGTAGAAAATCAAAAAGAAATCTTAAAACAATCAAAAATATTTTATGAGAAACTTTACAAAAGACAAGAATGTCTTAAAAAAGTAAACTTATCAAGGGAATTACCATCTTTGACATCTAAATTAAATGATATCGAAAAAGAATCATTAGAAGGTAACATTTCTTTTACTGAATTAACACAAGCTTTGAAAAGGATGAAAAATAATAAAAGTCCTGGGTCAGATGGTTTTACTGCAGAATTTTTTAAAGTATTTTGGATAGACATTGGAAAGTTTGTCTTGAGGTCAATAAATTATTCATATCAGATAGGGGAAATGTCTGTCACACAGAGGCAGGGAGTTATCACATGTATTCCAAAAGAAGGCAAGTCAAAACAGTTCTTAAAAAATTGGCGTCCAATTACACTTTTGAACTCAACATACAAACTAGCTTCTAGTTGTATAGCTGAGAGGATAAAGTCAGTTCTAAACAGAATTATTGACTCTGATCAAACAGGCTTTATCCCGGGTAGATTTATTGGGGAGAACTGTAGACTTATATATGATATTTTACACTTTACAGAAGAAAATGATATCCCTGGTATATTATTACTCATTGATTTTGAGAAGGCCTTTGACTCTATATCATGGGCCTTTCTCTTTGAAACACTGAAGTATTTTAATTTTGGAGACTCTATTATGAACTGGATAAAAACATTTTATAATGATATTACATCTACTGTCACCCAGAACTGCTGTCTGTCAGACTTTTTCCGTGTGGAGAGAGGCTGTAGACAGGGGGATCCTTTGTCTCCTTACCTTTTCTTGCTATGTGCTGAAATATTAGGCATTTTAGTAAGAAGTAGTGATGAGATAAAGGGTATTACGATAGATGATTCAGAGTATATCTTGTCTCAATATGCAGACGACACATCACTTATTTTAGATGGGTCGCCTTCCTCACTGGATGCATCTCTCCGTATATTACAATTCTATGCTGAGATATCAGGACTGAAAATTAATTTAGACAAAACAAACGTTATATGGATAGGTAGTAAAAGACATAGTCAAGACAAAATATGTGTAAAGTGGGGACTGAAATGGGGTTTCAGTACCTTCAAATTATTAGGTATCACTTTCTGTGTTGATTTAGATAGAATGTTAAATCTAAACTATGCTCCTCGGATACAAGAAATAGAAAAAATATTACAAAAATGGTCAAAACAGTCACTTACCCCGTTTGGTAAAATAACAATTATAAAGTCACTAATTATATCAAAATTAAATCATCTGTTCCTGTCCATCCCAGGTCCAGATGATAATATGATACGTCAACTGAATAGTAAAATTTATTCATTCATTTGGGATGATAAGCCTGACAAGATAAAGCGGGATCTTCTATGCCAAGAATACTTTAGAGGGGGCCTAAAAATGATTAATTTGAGACATTTTATACAAGGGTTAAAACTTACTTGGGTTAGAAGATTATTTAAGTCAAAATCCAAATGGATCCAATTATTTACCTCCACCCAAAATATAAATTTTACAGAGTTGGCTTATTTTGGAATTATTAAAAAATCAAAAAACAAATTTTGGGATGAAGTTTTTCATGCCTGGAAAATTATGTCAAAACTCAGACATCCATTTCATTTTGAGGAAGTCATTTCGACATCTATATGGCATAACGAACATATTAAAATTGATAACGTCAGCGTTTACTATAAAAATTGGTCACATCATGGGGTATGGACTGTAAATGACCTGTTAGATGAACATGGAAATATATTAACATATGAAAATTTTGAAATTATGTATAATTTCAAACCCATGTTTCTACAGTTTTATGGGCTTATATTAGCACTAAAAAAATGGCTACAAGCCATTGGAATCAACACCGAAAGAGAGAAAAAACATCAGGCTATTATACCTTTCAACATTAATATTTTCTTTAAGTCCGAAAAGGGCTCAAAGGACATGTATACTATTTTAAATCAAGGAACTTTACCTATAGATTTTGTAGCAGAAAAAAAATGGGAAGGTATTCTTAATAAAGTTATAGAAAATTGGAAAAAAATACACTTGTGTGTTACCAAGGTTTCAAAAAATACTAGGTTATGTTGGTTTCAATATAGAATTATTCATTATATCTTAGGGACTAATGCTCTTCTCTTTAAAATGAAACTTGTTAACTGTAATTTGTGTACATTTTGCAAGGAAGAGCTTGAAACTATAGAACATTTACTTTGGGGTTGTCATATTGTAGCCGACATTTGGCACAATCTAAATTCTTGGATTTTCGATATAGTTCATATAGAAATTCCACTAAATTTGAATATTGTCATTTTTGGCCTCTATGAAAATTATAAATTGAATTTTATTAAAAATAAAGTTATCTTACTGACAAAGTATTTCATTTACAGATGTAAGATGCAAGATATAAAACCTCATATTAAAGGTCTTCAAAATTACATAAAAGAAAACTTGATTTTAGAGAAACATATCTCTTCAAAATATTTAAGTATGGAAGAACACAACTTGTACTGGAACCCCTGGGCTAAGATCATTAATTAAATTTAAATTAGGTTAATGTATATACATATGTGTATATATATGAGTATTTGAAAGAACTTGTATACTGGTAGTTATACCATATGCTTGCTCTACTATTACTATTATTACTATATTAATGAAAATGTTATTACTATACTTCATTCATAGATTTCATAGTGTTAGTCCATAGAATGCTTATCATGCTTATTTATTTCACTTGCTTGATTATTGTACCACAAGATAAATATATGTTGATACCTGTAAATTCATGAAGAAAAATAATAAATTATAAAAAAAAAAAAGAGTTCGGACAAGTTGATTTTCTTGCAATTTGCCCGAAGGGACAAGTTGGAAAAAACGATAATGTAGAGGTCTGTTATATATGTTTGATTTTCCAATGTATTGATAAAGTATGATTCAGATTTGTTTTGCACGCGGATCTTGTTTCAAAAGTTTTGATTTATTTTAAATCATTAACCTAATAATTGGATGGAACATGTGAACAATATTTTCGAATTTGGTTTGCTTGTACAATAATATTTTTATTCCGTCTTCTAATTCAAAATCTTTAATTATCAATTTGAAATGGCACTTAAGATTTTACTTCTGGACTTTTATCGTCACATGATAATGCTACATTAATTAATATTGCACGTTTGAGGTATGCCGATTTTAATTTTGAAAATATGCTTAAATATTTTTCATATTCTTTTGTTAGTTATGCGAGTATATTGTACAGTTTAATATCACTTCTTAAGTATTATTGTATTGAATATAAATTGTATGTTTATATGAAAACATGAAAACGTGGTATGATTTCCAATGAGACAACTCTCCACAAGGGAACAATTGACTCAGAAATTAACAACTATAGGTCACCGTACCGCCTTCAACAATGAGCAACGCCAATACCGCATGGTAAGCTATAAAAGGCCTCGAAATGACAAACGTAAAAAAATTCAAACGAGAAAAATAACGGTCTGATGATTTAGTCATAAAGTAATGGACGAAAACAAATATGATACAAACAACAACCACTGAATTACAGGCTACTGACTTGGGACAGGTATATACAGAATGTGGCGGGGTTAAACATAAAGCGGGTGCCCATGAAAGGATAAAAACGTTTCCGGAGGATTGTTTTGTTCAGATATAAGGCGTCCAAAACTGCACAGATTAGTGCATTTTAAACCTAGAATAAGCCGTAATTAGGTTGTTGGTTTTAAGGATGGAATTGACACTTGCTTTAGAGAGGCGATACTTCTGCATGGTATCATTGTGTTTGGAACGCTATCTGGAGAAAGGAGCTACAGAGTGGATGTCTAAATTACTGACTATACTTGTGCTTCCGAACATACAAAACCTTCAGTCATTATAGGTGAAGAACTGAATACTAACGTCATGGAAAGCTTCTATGACGTATTGCTATAAGTTCCAGTGAAGTTGAGTAGTTACAAAAAATACACCACAGAGTTATGCATGCAAGGATCGTGATCGTGTACTGTAGCTGGTTTTGACTACCAAACAGATGTATCTGATGTTACTTCTCGAGTGACTTTTACGAACTCATTACGTTCTTCAAATGTGACTTGTACGAAAGATGGATAAATACTCGGTTTGATAGTAGTTAATATGTACAATAGCTAACATGATCTTTTGTATGATTGGCATTCAGTATTCCTATTTATCAATATGATACGAACAAATATATATTTCATTTGTTAATTGATCATACAATGAAATTCTTAATTTCAGGTGGCTGGGGTGTCTTCCTTCATCCTGGATTTTGAAGCAGCAGATATCATTTGGTCTAGATCTTTAATGATACGTGCAAATTTTGAGAATAGTATATAATTAATGTGTAAGACTTTTCATGTGAATATAGAAAACTATGTGTTTTATCATATGTACGGCTGTATTTTCTAAAAAACACAGTTTTTTTTTGTTTGATTCGTTTTTTTTGTCAACTTTGCCACATAAGGGGAGATAACTCATAACTAATTTTTATAATAGAAAGTGTTATGAATTTACCTATTCTAATATGTAGCAAGAAAACAAGTCCAGTGACCCCATGTTTTCTTTTTCTTATCTGAAAGCATGTTATAAGTTCTATCTTCTCACATTTTATCTTAACATTTTATGGTGTAGTATTCTTTTTATTACTCAAAATTGGATTTTTCATGCATAATGTAAACAAAATCTGACAATTGTGCCCAACCTGTAGCGTGAAAAAAAGTCCGGTGACCCATACATTTTATTTTATTTTGGAAAAAAGCATGATTAAAACTGCATTTTGACAAATCATTAAAAAAATCTATGAATTTTAATGAAGACCCCCATCTACCTTAAAACTAATTGGCATTAAGAACAGAACTGTAAAATGTTATATAAGGTAACATGGTTGTTGAAATAAATTTGGACACTTAGCTTGCTTAGGACAATAACGAATGTATTATCAAGTGAAGAAATAGTCCTTCATTTATTAATCATGTAAATGTCGTTAAGGATTTTTTGTGCTGTTAGATTGATGCATACTGGAAATATTTCAATTTAAAATGATTATCATGCTTTAATCATAAGAATTTTATCAATTATTTACATTAAATTTTAAAAGACACAAAAATGACGGAATGGAAAGAAGCGAAAGATACCAAAAGGACATTAAAACTCATACGTTAAAAATGAACTGACAACGCCATGGCTAAAAAAAGAAAAAAAAAAAAAAAACCCAAACAAACAACAATTTACAAAAAACACAACACAGAAAACTAAGAGTGAGCAAAAAGAAACCAACCAAAACAAGTGCTCCGTAAAGGTAAGCAGATCCTGCTCCACATGTGGCCCCGTCTTCTTGCTTATGTTAGTAGAAACACGGCGATAAGTCTTATTCGGTAGGTTGCATTCGGAGAAAAATGGACGGGATTGTAGTTACGACAATTGGAACATATCCGTCGTCATCTGAGAAACAGATATTCCATAACGGTCAACCAACTCGTGATGGCGTCCATAACAATTATGAAGGATGATTTTAACTCCACCACTTGGTACGCTTGGTTTAATAGCTTTAGCATTAATAGAAAACACTTCGTTTGAATAGTATAAAAGAAAAGTTTCCAAACATATTTCTTTGCCTTTGTTAACTTTTAACTTTGAACATGTAAAACAAAATGGGCTTGCATGTGAACCGTAAATTTATAATAATTAAATTATCATTTTTATCTTTTTCATTATCATTAGTATATCAAAGGGAGGTTATCGTGTGAGATATTTCTGGAGCAGTTTTATTTTGTATTTTAGTTTTCAAATCAGAAAGGCTCGCGAACTTTTCTAGAGAGCATGTAATCTTTGTACCAATTGACAAAATAATGTCGTAATACAGATTACAAGTATACATGAATCTATACACTAGTTCGAATAGCAATTCTATTTCTTTTATTCCCAACATTTTCAATAAAATTGTTAATGCACATACGTCATCGCCAATCTATTAACAATTTCTACTGGACAAGACAGCTATTTACCTGTTATTTCTCCTCAAACGTATAACGTTACTAAGCATTCTCATCGCTTCATCGAGTCTTAATGACTTATAATTGCTTGTATGTTTTGGCTTTACCATTCGAAATATATAGAATTACCAGGAAAGATTAAACACATAGATAATGTCCCAATCAATAGACTTTTCCATGACAATAAGATAAAACTTTAAAAACGATAATATGGAAATGGCATATAAACAAGAGGGTTGGACTTGGCATGAAGTGGAAGCTGTCATCTCTCTGCAGCATTATTAACTGTCTTTAGATATATAGTTAATAATAATGTATAAATCTAGCATGATAAGACGAATCCTTCGCATCGTCTAATAACACATGTGAAATTTGAGTGTTTCTTGTGCTGCTCATCAGACATAACTTATTCAAACTGATTATATTGATTCATGAACTTTCAAATGTGTGTTCGTGCTAACCAATGATGATATGATTTTGAAATTTTTTCAAGTCCCTATTGGCCGTATATCTTTTCAAATACTTAAGGATTAAACACCCTTGACTTTCAACTGGTCTCTCTTATGATGATACATTTGGAAAAACACTTAGGATGCACCACATTTATAGAATACGTATGAAGCGTGAAATGTTATACGAACTGTATACTGTATTTCACTCATTTAAGTTATATTTTTTGTTGCATACCCGATAAATGTTGATATAGTAAGATACCCCCTTTTAAATAGACGTTGTCTGTTTAACACTCTAGATGTTTATACTGTATAAAACCCCCTTTAGTTTGAAAATGCAAAGTACACTCACCACGAGGTCTACACTGTGCTACACGCCAAATAGTAGATATATTGTGTAACGCAGTTTAAAAAATAGGCGGAGGATATCAAATGGACATTCGAACTCAAAAGTCAAAGACAAACTGACAGCACAATACCACAAACGGAAAACGAATTTGTGATTGCGTACCTAAAGGTACTAGGATTTTCAGTATAACACCCTTTAAGTGTACTGTATGTAATATCAATTTAAGATAACAATTCCTAACATTCCATTGGACACTGTGTCACCTCAGAGTAAAAGTGACGATGTTACGCCGTATATTTTAGTGGGAATTATGCATATGTTGAAGCATTCTCATTCTGTGTTCACAGTGAACACGTTTTATGGTGCTAAGCAGGCACTCTTAAACACATGACTCAGGTTGAGACGTTTCACTAAGGCTTAGACGTCAATACTTTGAATCAAACCCTTCAAATGGATACCGCGTTAAATACCATTGATACATACATTTAGGTCTTAATTAACATTCACATGTTATACTAATATCTAATTGCTTGGATTGGATGACTTGATTTTTAACCCCCTTTTTTTACAGAAAATAAAATATTCTTTCAGGTACTCCATCACAAGTTCGTTTTTTGTTTTGTGGCATTGTGTTTTCTGTTTGTCTTTGATGTTTTTAGTTCGAATGCCCATTTCATATCCTCCGCCTCTCTTTGAACTAAGTTACACAATGCAGACACCCCGTGGTGTGTGTATTTTGCAATTTCAAACTAAAGGGAGTGTTATACAGTATAAACATCTAGAGTCTCAAGTACACAACGTCTATCTAAAAGGGAGTGTGAAGTAGAATTTGTATGAGAAAAAATTCACCACGCACTATTTGTGACATCATTCTTTGTGAGGTTTTCATCGTGCAATAAATGCTAGATGTGCGTATTAACGTGCGCAGATTCACAATAAAATCGAATCTATAGAGAAGCTAAGTTTCAGCCAACGTAAGTTATTTTTTCTAATTTTTAATTGTTATATATGAAATAAGTTATATAAAAGAAAAGCCAATGCACCTAAGATCAACTTATACTGTAGGAAAAAGATTCCTAGAATCTTAATAACTACTTATTATAAATCTACTATTTAATATAATGGAAGTTATTCAAACATGAACTTGAAAATAATACTTTAAAAATCTATTGCGTTCGAAGCGTTTGTTTTGGTTTATCGTCATCAGGAATGCTCAGTCAAATTAATTTGATTTTAAGGCCAGGAATGTATAACTACGTGTGAACCTAGTTATATAAAAGAAAAGCCAATGCACCTAAGATCAACTTATACTGTAGGAAAAAGATTCCTAGAATCTTAATAACTACTTTTTATAAATCTAATGAACAAAAAGGGAGAATTGAAGAAAGGTAATAAAGCAATCATGTCAATTCCGAAGTCCAGACGATTTAGCTTTATAATACACTCGGTACAAACACTTCACTAGCAACAATATCGACACCGAGCATGCACATGAATATATCACATTCCAGGGCTTGTGTTTCCTTTCATGATTTCCTGGATAGAGGGTTGCTGCTCACAAACCACGAGTTCAAAGTGGTTAAGTTGAAATCATCCCTTCACAAATTTTACGGACGCCACCATGAGTTGGTTGACCGTTTTTCAATATCTGTTTCACAGATGACGACGGATATTTTCCAATTATCGTAACTACAATCCCGTCCCCTTTTTCCCCTAATGTGATCTACCGAACTAGACTTATCACTACTGGATAAGTACTTACTTGAGAAACACGACAGGTATCACACGTGGAGCAGGATCTGCTTACTTTTTTGGAGCACCTTAGATGACCCCCACTTTTTAAGTTTGGTTTGTGTTGCTCAGTCTTTAGTTTTCTATGTTGTGTTTTGTGTATTGGTGTTCATACTTCATCGCCAATCTATTAACAATTTCTACTTGACAAGAGAGCTATTTAACTGTTAGTTCTCCTCAAACGTATAACGTTTCTCATCATTCTCATAGGCGCTTCATCGAGTCTTAATGCTTTATACTTGCTTGTATGTTTTCGCTTAACCATTTAAAATGTATAACATTACCAGCAAATGTTAAACACATGACTAATGTCCTAATCAATAGACTTTTACCATGATAATAAAATAAAAATGTAGAAATAATACTATGCAAATGGAATATAAAGATGAGAGTTGGACTAGGCATTAAGCGGAAGCTGTCACTCCACATTATTATTAACTGTCTTTAAATCAATAGTTAATAATAATGCATAATGATAATATCAAAAGCCTGATTAACACGTACATATAGTTTTTGGATGACCAAAAATTACATTCAGAGAGAATAAATTGGTATAATAAACCCGTGAATAAATACTTATCATGACTAAAACTATTGTAATTATGAGATTTTCGTATACACATCCTAGCGTAATAAGTATCTTTTCCGTAAAGATTTATACAATGTAAAGTAATTCACACGATAAGGGTTCAACATACCAGTATCTCCTTTAAAATAGTAACTATAAGGTTAAATCCTTATTTGGATATTTCAAAGTCGATGTCGGTTTTTTCCTTAACTAATAAATGTACGTACATGGATAGAAAACACACTAAATCGTGGAGAGGATAAAAAGGAAAAAGGAAACAAATCAATTATATTTTTGATAATGTAAGCTTATCGTTTTATATATGACCAATGAGATTTAAACAGAAATAATGATAACTTCCAGTTGTTGTCTTTAAGTTGTAGAGAAGCCGACAGTGCTTTACACTGTTTTAAATTTGACCCTCAATGACCTTAGACATATACATATATATATATAATAAGTTTATTGGTATATAATCATGTATTTGGTAAGTAAATGTCCTAAGTGCAGTATGAATTATTAAACGGACTTATTCTCGCTTGACAACAGACAAACGAATTGTGGCAAGCGTATCTGATGTATGTTAGTCAAGCAAAGTTAACCATAAGTGGTTATCAAATTGGCCTTGATAACTTCATGACCCTGTTGATCTCAACGGAACTAAAATTTTGTTTACAAACTAATGGCGGCAAGAATGCTGTATGTTCCAAACTAATAGCGGCAAGAATGCTGGATGAATGATATCAACAAAACACACCTGTTATAATGGAATTAATTTAAACATGAACTTGAAAATAATACTTTAAAAATATATTGCGTTCGAAGCGTTTGTTTTGGTTTATTGTCATCAGGAACGCTCAGTCAAATTAATTTGATTTTAAGGCCAGGAATGTATAACTACGTGTGAACCTAGGTATATAAAAGAAAAGCCAATGCACATAAGATCAACTTATACTGTTGGAAAAAGATTCCTAGAATCTTAATAACTACTTATTATAAATCTAATGAACAAAAAGGGAGAATTAAAGAAAGGTAATAAAGCAATCATGTCAATGCCGAAGTCCAGACGATTTAGCTTTATAATACACTCGGTACAAACACTTCACTAGCAACAATATCGACACCGAGATGCACATGAATATATCACATTCCAGGGCTTGTGTTTCCTTTCATGATTTCCTGGATAGAGGGTTGCTGCTCACAAACCACGAGTTCAAAGTGGTTAAGTTGAAATCATCCCTTCACAAATTTTACGGACGCCACCATGACTTGGTTGACCGTTTTTCAATATCTGTTTCACAGATGACGACGGATATTTTCCAATTATCGTAACTACAATCCCGTCCCCTTTTCCCCTAATGTGATCTACCGAACTAGACTTATCACTATTGGATACGTACTTACTTGAGAAACACGACAGGTATCACACGTGGAGCAGGATCTGCTTACTTTTTTGGAGCACCTTAGATGACCCCCACTTTTTAAGTTTGGTTTGTGTTGCTCAGTCTTTAGTTTTCTATGTTGTGTTTTGTGTATTGGTGTTCATACTTCATCGTCAATCTATTAACAATTTCTACTTGACAAGAGAGCTATTTAACTGTTAGTTCTCCTCAAACGTATAACGTTACTAATCATTCTCATAGGCGCTTCATCGAGTCTTAATGCTTTATACTTGCTTGTATGTTTTGGCTTAACCATTTAGAATGTATAACATTACCAGCAAATGTTAAACACATGACTTATGTCCTAATCAATAGACTTTTACCGTGATAATAAAATGAAAATGTAGAAATAATACTATGCAAATGGAATATAAAGATGAGAGTTGGACTAGGCATTAAGCGGAAGCTGTCACTCCACATTATTCTTAACTGTCTTTAAATCAATAGTTAATAATAATGCATAAATTTAGCATGATAAGACGAATTTTTCGCATTGTCTAGTTAAACATTTCAAATGGGAGTGTTTCTTCGGCTGCTTATTGGACGTAACTTATTCAAACTGATTAAATTGATTCATGCACTTTCAAATGTGTGTTCGTGCTTACAAATGACGAAATAATTTTGAAATTTTTCTCAAGTTCCTTTTAGTCGTATATCTTTTCAAATACTCAAGGATTACACACCATTGACTTCCAACTTTTAGCGTTGTTATCTTTTATGATGATACATTTTGAAAAGCCCTTTGGATGCACCACATTTATATAGTTCCATATTCATATTTAATCCTTTGGTAATTATTGATTGATAAGTGTAAATGAGTAATGTAACACTGTTTATCATGTGATCGAATGACAAAATATATCGGAAGTTGAAAAGTTATTAATCAGTTTCAATTTTGTCATTGATGAAAAAAACCTAAGGCATGTGAAATAACTGTGTGGTTCATAGACTCATGAAGCGTGCAATGATTCAATTTACACGAACTGTGCACTGTATTTCACTTAATTAAGTTCTATTCGTTGTTGCACACTCCATATAGATGGATATAGTAAGACACTCCCTTTAAGATAGACGTTGTGTACTTGAGACTCTAGATGTTTATACTGTATAACACTTCCTTTAGTTTAAAATTGCAAAATACACACACCACGCGGTGTCTGCATTGTGTAACTTAGTTCAAAGAGAGGCGGAGAATATCAAATTGGCATTCGAACTCAAAAATCAAAGACAAACTGAAAACACAATGCCACAAAACGAAAAACGAACTTGTGATGGCGTACCTGAAAGAATATTTTATTTTCTGTTAAATACCCGTTAGGTGTACTCTATGTAATACCAATTTAAGATAACAATTCCTAACATTCTATTTGATAATGTGTCCCCTCAGACTCAAATTGACGATGTTACGCCGTATATTCTAGTGGACATTGTGCATATTCTGTAGCATTCTTTTTCTGTATACGCAGTGAACACATTTTATGGTGCTAGGCAGACACTCTTGAACACATGATTCATGTTGAAACGTTTCACCAGGGCTTAGAAGTCAATACTTTGAATCAAACCCTTCAAATGGATACCGCGTTAAATACCATTGATACATACATTTAGGTCTTAATTAACATTCACATGTTATACTAATATATAACTACTTGGATTCGATGACTTGATTTTTAACCCCTCGGGAAAAAACACTGTAAATCGTCGTTTTAGTTATGTGTTATTTACTAACTACTGCATTGTTTTGTTATTATTTGTTAATACGACCCAAGTAGTAGAATACTTCCCTCGAATTGACCACTCCCTACTGGCATACCACCATATAATAACATACACTTATTTATCTAATCCTAAGTTATGTTTTCGAATGTAAATAGAACATGACTGTAAACCTCTCTGCAATAAGTATTGGAGGTGAAAAGAAGTAAATTTGTATGAAAAAAAATCCACAACGCACTATTTTTGACATTATCCTTTGTGAGGTTTTTATCACGCAATAAATGCTAAATGTGCGTATTAACGAGCGCAGATTCACAATAAAATCAATAAATTTACAGAAGAAAGACACAAAATAAATATTGTCGCAATTCACTCGCAATCTTATTGGAAATACTTAGTAATACCAACATTTAAACAAGGCGCGTATAGTGTTCAAATTTTTAGGGTAAAAAAAAACCCGTTTTTTAAAAATAAAGTTACCAAAAAGTTCACAGTATTAACAGTAGCATATGAAAATATATATTAGACTTTCTATTGAATTATTTCTACATTAAAAATATTGATGTGATGAAGGGATTTTAAAATTACGAGTAGTTTATTTTTAATTATGTTGTAGTTGGTGTGGAGGAGTGTATCAATTCGTTTTGGTTATTCGTCATCTTATTAATTGTTATAATGTTGTAGTCTGTTTGCGCATCCTTGTACAGTACGAATCTATCGAGAATCTAAGTTTCACCCAACGTAAGTTATTTTTTTTATTTTTTGCTTGTGAATAGATTCATATAGGAGGAAATAAGTAAAATATGCATTTATATTGAAAATAACATTATTTAATAGAAATAATTTGCCAAAAAACCCATTTTCTGGATAAATCATGAACAGGACAGCTAACACGCAAATCTTTTTAAAAGCGAAGGTTATAGAAAGATATACAAATACATGAATACGTCAAAAGCTATATGACCACACTTAATCTTGATATTCCTCTCAAATCAAATAATCGACTTTCAGATTCAAAATTTGACCTTGCCACATTTTGTATCTTTAAACGGCTACCAACGTCCTTTCTAATGGATACCAACATCCCAAAAAATATCAATAGCCTGATTAACACATACATATAGTTTTGGGATGACAAAAAAATCATTCAGAGAGAATAAATTGGTAAAATAAACCCGTGAATAAATACTTATCATGACTAAAACTATTGTAATTATGAGATTTTCAAATACACATCCTAGCGTAATAAGTATCTTTTCCGTAAAAATTTATTCTTATGTAAAGTAATTCACACGATAAGGGTTCAACATACCAGCATCTTCCTTAAAATAGTAACTATAAGGTCAAATCCTTATTTGGATATTTCAAGTCGATGTTGGTGTTTTCCTTTACTAATAAATATACGTACATATATAGAAAACAAACTAAATCTTGGAAAGGATAAAAAGGAAAAAGGAAAAAAATCAATTATATTTTTTGAAAATGTAAGTTTATCGTTTTATATATGAACATTGAGCTTTAAACAGAAATAATGATAACTTCCGGTTGTTGTCTCTAAGTTGTAAAGAAGATGACAGTGCTTTAAACTGTTTTAAATTTGACCCCCAATGACCAAAGACATGCATTCATATATAATAAGTTTATTGGTACATTATCATGTATTTGGTAAAAAAATGGCCTAAGTGCAGTATGAACTATTAAACGGACTTATTCTCGCTTGACAACAGACAAACGAATTGTGGCAAGCGTATGTGATGTATGTTAGTCAAGCAAAGTTAACCATAAGCGGTTATCAAATTGCTGTTGATAACTTCATGACCTCGTTGATCTCAACCGTATTAAAATTTTGATTCCAAACTAATAGCGACAAGAATGCTGGATGTTCCAAACTAATAGCGGCAAGGATGCTGGATACATGATATCAACGAAACACACCTGTAATAATGGAATTGATTTAAACATAAACTTGAAAATAATACTTTAAAAATCTATTGCGTTCGAAGCGTTTGTTTTGGGGTATCGTCCTTAGGAACGCTCAGTCAACTTAATTTGATTTCAAGGCCAGGAATGTATAACTACGTGTGAACCTAAGTATATAAAAGAAAAGCCAATGCACCTAAGATCAACTTATACTATTGGAAAAAAATTCCTAGAATCTTTTTAACTACTTATTATAAATCTAATGAACAAAAAGGGAAAATTTAAGAAAGATTATAAATCAACCATGTCAATGCCAAAGTACAGACGATTTAGCATTATAATACACTCGGGACAAACATTTCACTAGCAACAATATCGACACCGAGCATGCACATGAATATATCACATTCCAGGGCTTGTGTTTCCTTTCATGATTTTCTGGATAGAGGGTTGCTGCTCACAAACCACGAGTTCAAAGTGATAAAGTTGAAATCATCCCTTCGCAGATTTTACGGAAGCCACCATGAGTTGGTTGACCGCTTTTCAATATCTGTTTCACAGATGACGACGGATATTTTCTCATGATCGTAACAACAATCCCGTCCCGTTTTCCCCTAATGTGATGTACCGAACTAGACTTATCACTACTGGATAAGTACTTACTTGAACAACACGACAGGTATCACACGTGGAGCAGGATCTACTTACCTTTATGGAGCACCTTAGATGATCACCACCTTTTAAGTTTGGTTCATGTTGCTCAGTATTTAGGTTTCTATGTTGTGTTTTGTGTATTGGTGTTCATACTTCATTGCCAATCTATTAAAAATTTCTACTTGACAAGAGCGCTATTTACCTGCTAGTTCTCCTCAAACTTTAACGTTACTTAGCATTCTCATAGGCTCTTCATCGAGTCTTAATGCTTTATACTTGCTTGTATGTTTTGGCTTAACCATTTAGAATATATAAAATTACCAGCAAATGTTAAAAACATGAATTATGTCCCAATCAATAGACTTTTACCATGATAATAAAATAAAAATGTAGAAATAATAATATGCAAATCTAACATAAAGATGAGAGTTGGACTAGGCATTAAGCGGAAGCTGTCACTTCACATTATTATTAACTGTCTTTAAATCAATAGTTAATAATAATGTGTAAATTTAGCAAGATCAGACGAATTTTTCGCATCGTTTTGATAAACATGTCAAATAGGAGTGTTTCTTCGGCTGCTTATCGGACGTAACTTATCCAAACTGATTAAATTGATCCATGTACTTTCAAATGTGTGTTTGTGCTTACAAATGAGGAAATAACTTTGAAATATTTCTCAAGTTCCTTTTAGCCGTATATCTTTTCAAATACTCAAGGATTACACACCATTGACTTCCAACTTTTAGCGTTGGGCTCTTTTATGATGATACATTTTGAAAAGCGCTTAGGATGCACCACATTTATATAGTTCCATATTCATATTTAATCCTTTGGTAATTATTGATTGATAAGTGTAAATGAGTAATGGAACACTGTTTATAATGTGATCGAATGACAAAATATATCGGAAGTTGAAGCGTTATTAATCAGTTTCAATTTTGATATTGATAAAAAAAACCTAAGGCATGTGAAATATCTGTGTGGTTCATAGACGCATGAAGCGTGCAATGTTTCAACTTACACGAACTGTGCACTGTATTTCACTCAATTAAGTTCTCTTTTTTGTTGCACACTCCATATAGATGGATATAGTAAGACACTCCCTTTAAGATAGACGTTGTGTACTTGAGACTCTAGATGTTTTTACTGTATAACACTCACTTTAGTTTAAAATTGCAAAATACACACACCACGCGGTGTCTGCATTGTGTAACTTAGTTCAAAGAGAGGCGGAGAATATCAAATAGGCATTCGAACTCAAAAATCAAAGACAAACTGAAAATACAATGCCACAAAACAAAAAACGAACTGGTGATGGAGTACCTGAAAGAATATTTTTTTTTCTTTAAATACCCCTTAGGTGTACTCTATGTAATACAAATTTAAGATATCAATTCTTAACATTCTATTTGATAATGTGTCCCCTCAGACTCAAATTGACGATGTTACGCCATATATTCTAGTGGACATTGTGCATATTTTGTAGCATTCTTTTTCTGTATACGCAGTGAACACATTTTATGGTGCTAGGCAGACACTCTTAAACACATGATTCAGGTTGAGACGTTTCGCCAAGGCTTAGAAGTCAATACTTTGAATCAAACCCTTCAAACGGATACCGCGTTAAATACCATTGATACATACATTTAGGTCTTAATTAACATTCACATGTTATACTAATATCTAATTGCTTGGATTGGATGACTTCATTTTTAACCCCTCGGAAAAAAAAACCACTGTAAATCGTCGTTTTAGTTATGTGTTATTTACTAACTACTGAATTGTTTTGTTATTATTTGTAAATACGACCCAAGTAGTAGAATACTTCCCTCGAATTGACCACTCCCTACTGGCCTACCACCATATAATAACATACACTTATTTATCTGAGACTAAGTAATGTTTTTGAGTTTAAATACAACATGACTGTAAACCTCTCTGCAATAAGTATCGGAGGTGAAAAGAAGTAGAATTTGTATTAAAAAAAAATCCACAACGCACTATTTTTGACATTATCCTGCTGATTTTTATCACGCAATAAATGCTAAATGTGCGTATTAACGAGCGCAGATTCACAATAAAATCAATAAATTTACAGAAGAAAGACACAAACTAAATATTGTCGCAATTCACTCGCAATCTTATTGGAAATACTTAGTAATTCCAATATTTAAACTAGGCGCGTATAGTGTTCAAATTTTTAGGGTAAAAAAAACCCCGTTTTTCAAAAATAAAGTTACCGAAAACTTATCAGTATTAATGGAAGCATCTGCAAATATATTAGTTTTTTCTATTGAATTATTTCTACATTAAAAATATTGATGTAATGGAGGGATTTTAAAATTACGTGTACATGGTGTAGTTTATTTTTTAATTATGTTGTAATTGGTGTGGAGGAGTGTATCAGTTTGTTTTTGTTATTCGTCATCTTATTAATTGTTAATTGTTATAATGTTGTAGTCTGTTTGCACATCCTTGCACAGTACGAATCTATAGAGAAGCTAAGTTTCAGCCAACGTAAGTTGTTGTTTTTAATTTTTGCTTGTTATATATGAGGAAATGAGTAAAAAATGCATTTATTGAAAATAACATTATTTAATAGAAATAATTTGCCACAAAAACCCATTTTCTGGATAAATCATAAACAGGACAGCTAAAACGCAAATCTTCTTAAAGCGAAGGTTGTAGAAAGATATACAAATACATGAATACGGCAAAAGCTATATGACTACACTTAATCTTGATATTCCTCTCAAAATCAAATAATCGATTTTCAGATTTAAAATTTTATCTTGTCAGTTTTTGTATCTATCAACTGCTACCAACGTCCTTCCTAATGGATACCAACCTCTCAAAAAATATAAATAGCCTGATTAACACATACATATAGTTCTGGGATGACCAAATAATTAAATTCAGAGAGAATAAATTGGTAAAATAAACCCGTGAATAAATACTCATCATGATTAAAACTATTGTAATTAAGAGATTTTCAAATACACATCCTAGCGTAATAAGTATCTTTTCCGTAAAAATTTATACTTATGTAAAGTAATTCAAACGATAAGGGTTCAACATACCAGTATCTCCTTTAAAATAGTAACTATAAGTCTATCCTTATTTGGATATTACAAAGTCGATGTCGGTTTTTTCCTTTACTAATAAATATACGTACATGGATAGAAAACACACTAAATCGTGGAGAGGATAAAAAGGAAAAAGGAAACAAATCAATTATATTTTTGGAAAATGTAAGCTTATCGTTTTATATATGACCATTGAGATTTAAACAGAAATAATGATAACTTCCGGTTGGCGTCTTTAAGTTGTAAAGAAGACGACAGTGCTTTACACTATTTTAAATTTGACCCTCAATGACCTAAGACATATACATATATATATATATAATAAGTGTATTGGTACATTATCATGTATATGGTAAGTGAATGGCCTGAGTGCAGTATGAATTATTAAACGGACTTATTCTCGCTTGGCAACAGACAAACAAATTGTGGCAAGCGTATGTGATATATATTAGTCGAGCAAAGTAAAGCATAAGCGGTTATCAAATTGCTGTTGATAACTTCATGACCTCGTTGATCTCAACCGTATTTAAATTTTGTTTCCAAACTGATAGCGGCAAGAATGCTGGATGTTCCAAACTAATAGCGGCAAGAATGCTGGATGAATGATATCAACGAAACACACCTATTATTATTGAATTGATTCAAACATGAACTTGAAAATAATACTTTAAAAATCTATTGCGTTCGAAGCGTTTGTTTTGGTTGATCGTCATCAGGAACGCTCAGTCAACTTAATTTGATTTCAAGGCCAGGAATGTATAACTACGTGTTAACCTAGTTATATAAAAGAAAAGCCAATGCACCTAAGATCAACTTATACTGTTGGAAAAAGATTCCTAGAATCTTAATAACTACTTATTATAAATCTTATGAACAAAAAGGGAGAATTTAAGAAAGGTAATAAAGCAATCTTGTCAATGCCAAAGTCCAGACGATTTAGCTTTATAATACACTCGGGACAAACTTCACTAGCAACAATATCGACACCGAGCATGCACATGAATATATCACATTCCAGGGCTTGTGTTTCCTTTCATGATTTCCTGGATAGTGGGTTGCTACTCACAAACCACGAGTTCAAAGTGGATAAGTTAAAATTATCCCTTCACAAATTTTACGGACGCCACCATGAGTTGGTTGACCGTTTTTCAATATCTGTTTCACAGATGACGACGGATATTTTCCAATTATCGTAACTACAATCCCGTCCCCTTTTCCCCTAATGTGATGTACCGAACTAGACTTATCACTACTTGATAAGTACTTACTTGAGCAACACGACAGGTATCACACGTGGAGCAGGATCTGCTTACCTTTATGGAGCACCTTAGATGACCCCCACTTTTTAAGTTTGGTTTGTGTTGCTCAGTCTTTAGTTTTCTATGTTGTGTTTTGTGTATTGGTGTTCATACTTCATTGCCAATCTATTAACAATTTCTGCTTGACAAAAGTGCTATTTACCTGTTAGTTCTCCTCAAACGTATAACGTTACTTACCATTCTCATAGGCTCTTCATCGAGTCTTAATGCTTTATACTTGCTTGTTTTGTTTGGCTTAACCATTTAGAATATTTAAAATTACCAGCAAATGTTAAACACATGACTTATGTCCCAATCAATAGACTTTTACCATGATAATAAAATAAAAATGTAGAAATAATAATATGCAAATGGAATATAAAGATGAGAGTTGGACTAGGCATTAAGCGGAAGCTGTCACTCCACATTATTATTTACTGTCTTTAAATCAATAGTTAATAATAATGCATAAATTTAGCATGATAAGACGAATTTTTCGCATCGTCTTGTTAAACATGTCAAATGGGAGTGTTTCTTCGGCCGCTTATTGGACGTAACTTATTCAAACTGATGAAATTGATTCATGCACAATCATCCTATTAAATATTTAACAGTTCTACCTTTAGAAGTAGTAAATAAGCAGCCTGGTGAATCTCATTCAAAGTTTGTACGATCACGGAAAATAATTGAATCAAATTGGATTAAAAAATTACAGACAGTCTACCCTCTCAGTCTTAATGATAATATTATGGGAATTGGTAATATATCAAGAACCGTTGCTGTTAACATTTTGGATATAGTTTCTAAAACTGTTCGTAAAAACCGTTCTCATGGGCGTAGAAAAAATCGCAATCAAAGAAAATTTCGGACCAACCATACAAATATTTCGGACCTAATTTTTATTTCAAAATTCAAAAAACAACGGCAGATATTATTTATTAACAAAGCTCTGTTCTTTACTTATATATAAATTAAATAAAATTTTAGAGTATTGCAACACAATTTCATATTGCAGTCCTAAGTATGAAATCGTTCAAATTATAATGGCATATTGTTATTCTAAACTGTTTCCCAAAATTGATCGCCCTGAAGATCATAAAAAACTTTTTATTAAAATAAAGTATGTCAATAAAGGTTTTGATTTTGTAAATATTGCCGGTATTTTTAACGACCATTCTGTTAAAGAACAAATTCCTGGATATTTTGATAATACTGAACACCCTCTTATTTGTTATATTTACAAGAAATCTACATGAAAATTTGTGTTTAATTATAGCCAAGTCTGTAAAGATGTAAATATCAGTGAAAATACACCTACATCATGTAATTGTAGTAATTCCGAATACACTTATGGCCCCATTTCCCATGTTATAACAGGAGACCTTAACATCGTTCGCGACCGGGAGTTAAAATCATTCCTCAGTAAAGGACCTAAATATCGTTCCCCCGTCAATTATTAATTGGAATGAGTGTCGTAATATCATCCACGACTCACTTCGTGCTTACTGTTTGAAATGGATAAAACGGGAAAAGCTGACAAAAAATCTTTGGACTCTTTTTTTCATTCAGTAATGAAGATAGTTGATATACGTATACAACATTTTAAAGAACATTTTACTCTTAACAACAACCATAAAAATCCTATTTCTCGTATCAAACATAAACTAAAAGAACTAGCCGAGGAATTTGTTTTTGTCCCGGCTGATAAAGCTGCTAATAATATCATTATAGTTTGACGTAAATTTTACATTGAGGTTATGCAAAAGGAAATCACGAATTCACCAACATTCCAACTGACTTCATTTTCAGAAAACGATATCTGTAACAAACATAAACTATTAGCTACTTCTTCACAAGCAAAACCAAATACAATGAAAGTTCCAACTATGTACTGGCTTCCGAAGCTACACAAATCACCTTACAAATATAGATTTATTTCGTCTTGAAGTCATTGTTCCACTACTAAATTGTCTTTTCTACTTACTAGTACACTTTGTACAATCAAAAATCTGATTATAAATTGTTCAAATAAGGCCTTTGAAAATAGTGGAATTAACTACCCTATATACCACTTTGCCTCATATTATTATTAAGAAAAAATTCAAACACCTAATTAAATGGGCATTTAAAAAGTCGGAATGCGAATACATATGTTCAAACTCTTTTAGGTCATTTTTTAGTAGCAACAAACAAAAGAACTATGTCAATTGGACATGCTTTGATACCATATCTGCCCTAGAATTTTTACTTGATAACATTTTTGTTCGCTTTGGAGATTCCGTATATCGTAAAGTTATCGGAATTCCAATGGGGACTAACTGTGCACCACTTATTGCGGACCTGTTTTTGTATTGTTATGAGTTACAATTTATGACTAAAATCAGCAAAGACCCATCGAAACAACATCTGATACAAAAATTTAACAATACTTTTAGATATTTGGATGATATATTGGCTCTCAATAATGACAACTTCAGTGTGTATACTAAAGAAATTTATCCTGTTGAACTTACTTTAAATAGAGCTTATACTTACAATGACCACTGTCCTTTCCTCGATCTTTATATCTATATCATTAACGGGAAGCTTAATACAAAAATTTATGATAAAAGAGATGATTTTTCATTTCCTATCGTTAACTATCCATTTTTAGATGGTGACGTTCCCTTGTCACCATCTTATGGTGTTTATATATCTCAACTTGTACGATTCGCTCGTGTATTTAACAACGTTTTAGATTTTAACGAGAGAAATTTATGTATTACTGAAAAATTATTACACCAGGGTTTTCGATATCATAAACTAGTCAAAACATTTACTCAATTTTTTCATCGGTATAAGAACATCATTCGTAAATATAACTCAACATACAGACATCTTATACGTTCGGGTATTTCACATCCAATCTATTATGGTAATATTTTTTACAAAGCACAAAAATGTCAGTATTCACCTCAAAAGCTAACAAAACCATTAAACAGACTTATTATTATTTGTTTAGGGGCCAGCTGAAGGACGCCTCCGGGTGCGTGAGTTTCTCGCTGCATTGAAGACCCATTGGTGGCCTTCGGCTGTTGTCTGCTCTATGGTCGGGTTGTTGTCTCTTTGACACATTCCCAATTTCCATTCTCAATTTTATTATTAAGAAGGGATATAGTTACGATACTGTTGTCAGGTCATTAAAGATTGCATATTTTGGCTTTAATATCTATTCACTTATATGGTCTTTGCATCGGAATTAAACATATTTATTCTAAAACCAGTTGTTGGCATGACACGGGTTATGTTCTTCTCATATATTTTATGATAGTATAATACTAAACCCCTAACAGGAGGGATTGTGCCTGATATTCATATGATGAAGACATAATCTTTCAATCAGTGTAATTGAGATCTGGAGCTGGCATGTCATTAACTGCTAGTAGTCTGTTGTTATTTATGTATTATTGTCATTTTGCTTATTTTCTTTTGTTTCCTATTCTGACATCGGACTCGGACTTCTTTTGAACTGCGTTTCACTGTGCGTACTGTTGTGCGTTTGTTTTTTCTACATTGGCTAGAGGTATAAGGGGGGGGGGGGGGGTTGAGATATCAAAAAACATGTTTAACCCCGCCGCATTTTTGCGCCTGTCCCAAGTCAGGAGCCTCTGGCCATTGTTAGTCTTGTATCATTTTTAATTCTAGTTTCTTGTGTATAATTTGGAGTTTAGTATGACGTCCATTATCACTGAACTAGTATACATATTTGTTTAGGGGCCAGCTGAAGGACGCCTCCGGGTGCGGGAGTTTCTCGCTGCATTGAAGACCCATTGGTGGCCTTCGGCTGTTGTCTGCTCTATGGTCGGGTTGTTGTATCTTTGACACATTCCCCATTTCCATTCTCAATTTTACTTTCAAATGTCTGTTCGTGCTTACAAATGACGAAATAATTTTGAAATTTTTCTCAAGTTCCTTTTAGCCGTATATCTTTTCAAATACTCAGGGATTACACACCATTGACTTCCAACTTTTAGCGTTGTTTTCTTTTATGATGATACATTTTAAAAAGCCCTTAGGATGCACCACATTTATATAGTTCCATATTCATACTTAATCCTTTGGTAATTATTGATTGATAAGTGTAAATGAGTTATGGAACTCGATTTATCATGTGATCGAATGACAAAATATATCGGAAGTTGAAGCGTTATTAATCAGTTTCAATTTTGTTATTGATAAAAAAAACCTAAGGCATGTGAAATAACTGTGTGGTTCATAGACGCATGAAGCGTGCAATGATTCAATTTTCAAGAACTGTGCACTGTATTTCACTCAATTCAGTTCTATTCTTTGTTGCACACTCCATATAGATGGATATAGTAAGACACTCCCTTTAAGATAGACGTTGTGTACTTGAGACTCTAGATGTTTATACTGTATAACACTCCCTTTAGTTTAAAATTGCAAAATACACACACCACGCGGTGTCTGCATTGTGTAACTTAGTTCATTAGGCATTAGAACTCAAAATTCAAAGACAAACTGAAAACACAATGCCACAAAACGAAAAAACGAACTTGTGATGGCGTACCTGAAAGAATATTTTATTTTTCTGTAAAATACCCTTTAGGTGTACTCTATGTAATAACAATTTAAGATAACAATTCCTAACATTCTGTTTGATAATGTGTCCCCTCAGACTCAAATTGACGATGTTACGCCGTAAACCTCTCTGCAATAAGTTTTGGAGGTGAAAAGAAGAAGAATTTGTATGAAAAAAATCCATAACGCACTATTTTTGACATTATCCTTTGTGAGGTTTTTATCACGCAATAAATGCTGAATGTGCGTATTAACGAGCGCAGATTCACAATAAAATCAATAAATTTACAG
This sequence comes from Mytilus californianus, assembly GCF_021869535.1. Classification (NCBI taxonomy): domain Eukaryota; kingdom Metazoa; phylum Mollusca; class Bivalvia; order Mytilida; family Mytilidae; genus Mytilus; species Mytilus californianus. The sequence continues at coordinate 18,345,475 of NW_026262626.1, forward strand.
AAGAAAGACACAAAATAAATATTGTCGCAATTCACTCGCAATCTTATTGGAAATACTTAGTAATACCAACATTTAAACAAGGCGCGTATAGTGTTCAAATTTTTAGGGTTAAAAAAAAACCGTTTTTCAAAAATAAAGTTACCGAAAAGTTAACAGTATCAATGGAAGAATATGAAAATATATTAGATTTTCTATTGAATTATTTCTACATTAAAAATATTGATGTGATGAGGGGATTTCAAAATTACGTGTAGTTTATCTTTAATTATGTTGTATTTAGTGTAGAGGAGTGTATCAGTTCGTGTTTGTTATTCGTCATCTCATTAATTGTTGTAGTCTGTTTGCGCATCCTTGTACAGTACGAATCTATAGAGAAGCTAAGTTTCACCCAACGTAAGTTATTTTTTTAAATTTTTGCTTGTTAATAGATTTATATATGAGGAAATTAGTAAAAAATGCATTTATTGAAAATAACATTATTTAATAGAAATAATTTGCAAAAAACCCATTTTCTGGATAAATCATGAACAGGACAGCTAACACGCAAATATTTTTAAAAGCGAAGGTTATAGAAAGATATACACATACATGAATACTTCAAAGCTATATGACCACACTTAATCTTGATATTCCTCTCAAAATCAAATAATCGATTTTCAGATTTAAAATTTGACCTTGTCACTTTTTGTATCTTTGAACGGCTACCAACGTCCTTTCTAATGGATACCAACATCCCAAAAAATATCAATAGCCTGATAAACACATACATATAGTTCTGAGATGACCAAAAAATTACATTCAGAGAGAATAAATTGGTATAATAAACCCGTGAATAAATACTTATCATGACTAAAACTATTGTAATTATGAGATTTTCAAATACACATCCTAGCGTAATAAGTATCTTTTCCGTAAAAATTTATACTTATGTAAAGTTATTCACACGATAAGGGTTCAACATACCAGTATCTTCCTTAAAGTAGTAACTTTAAGGTAAAATCTTTATTTTGATATTTCAAAGTCGATGTAGGTTTTTTCCTTTACTAATAAATATACGTACATGGATAGAAAACAAACTAAATCTTGGAGAGGATAAAAAGGAAAAAGGAAACAAATCAATTATATTTTTTTGAAAATGTAAGTTTATCTTTTTATATATGAACATTGAGATTTAAACAGAAATAATGATAACTTCCGGTTGGTGTCTTTAAGTTGTAAAGAAGATGACAGTGCTTTACACTGTTTTAAATTTGACCCTCAATGACCTAAGACATATATATATATATATATATATAATAAGTTTATTGGTACATTACCATGTATTTGTTAAGTAAATGGCCTAAGTGCAGTATGAATTATTAAACGGACTTATTCTTGCTTGACAACAGACAAACGAATTGTGGTAAAAGAGGGACGAAAGATACCAGAGGGACAGTCAAACTCATAGATCGAAAACAAACTGACAACGCCATGGCCAAAAATAAAAAGACAAACAGACAAATAATAGTACAGATGACACAACATAGAAAACTAAAGACTAAGCAACAAGAACCCCACCAAAAACTGGGGGTGATCTCAGGTGCTCTGGAAGGGTAAGCAGATCCTGATCCACATGTGGCACCCGTCGTGTTGCTTATGTTGTTACAAATTCGGTAAATAGTCTAATTCGGTAAGTCACATTCGTGATAAGCGTATGTGATGTATGTTAGTCAAGCAAATTTAATAATAAGCGGTTATCAAATTGCTGTTGATAACTTCATGACCTCGATGATCTCAACCATATTAAAATTTTGTTTCCAAACTAATAGCGGCAAGAATGCTGGATGAATGATATCAACGAATTTCAAACACAACTGTTATAATATAATTGATTTAAACATAAACATGAAAATAATACTTTAAATATCTATTGCGTTCGAAGCGTTTGTTTTGGTTTATTGTCATCAGGAACGCTCAGTCAAATTAATTTGATTTTAAGGCCAGGAATGTATAACTACTTGTTAACCTAGGTATATAAAAGAAAAGCCAATGCACCTAAGATCAACTTATACTGTTGGAAAAAGATTTTTAGAATCTTAATAACTACTTATTATGAATCTAATGAACAAAAAGGGAAAAAGCAATCATGTCAATGCCGAAGTCCAGACGATTTAGCTTTATAATATACTCGGGACAAACATTTCACTAGCAACAATATCGACACCGAGCATGCACATGAATATATCACATTTCAGGGCTTGTGTTTCCTTTCATGATTTCCTTGAGAAAGGGTTGCTGCTCACAAGGAAGCTATTAAACCACGAGTTTAAATTGGTAAAGTTGAAATCATACCTTCGTAAATTTTACGGACGCCACCATGAGTTGGTTGACCGTTTTTTGATATCTGTTTCCCAGGTGACGACGGATATTTTCCAATTATCGTAACTACGATCCCGTCCCCTTTTCCCCTAATATGATCTACTGAACTAGACTTATCACTACTTCATAAGTACTTACTTGAGCAACACGACAGGTATCACACGTGAAGGAAGATCTGCTTAACTTTTTGGAGCACCTCTGATGACCCCAACTTTTTAAGTTTGGTTCGTGTTGCTCAGTCTTTAGTTTTCTATGTTGTGTTTTGTGTATTGGTGTTCATACTTCATCGACAATCTATTAAGATTTTCTACTTGACAAGAGTGCTATTTACCTGTAAGTTCTCCTCAAATTTATAACGTTACTAAGCATTCTCATAGGCGCTTCAACGAGTCTTAATGCTTTATACTTGCTTGTATGTTTTGTCTTAACCATTTAGAATATATAAAATTACCAGCAAATGTTAAAGACATGAATTATGTCCCAATCAATTGATGCAAATGGAATATAAAGAAGAATGATGGACTAGGCATTAAGTGGAAGCTGTCACTCCACATTATTATTAACTGTCTTTAAATCAATAGTTAATAATAATGCATAAATTTAGCATGATAACACGAACTTTTCGCATCGTCAAGTTAAACATGTCAAATGGGAATGTTTCTTCGGCTGCTTATTTGACGTAACTTATTCAAAGATTCGTGCACTTTCAAATGTGTGTTCATGCTTACAAATGACGAAATAATTTTGAAATTTTTCTCAAGTTCCTTTTAGCTGTATATCTTTTCAAATACTCAAGGATTACACACCATTGACTTCCAACTTTTAGCGTTGGGCTCTTTTATGGTGATCAATTTTGAATGGCACTTAGGATGCACCACATTTATATAGTTCCATATTCATATTTAATCCTTTTGTAATTATTGATTGATAAGTGTAAATGAGTAATGGAACACTGTTTATCATGTGAGCGAATGACAAAATATATCGGAAGTTGAATTGTTACTAATCAGTTTCAATTTTGTTATTGATAAAGAAACCTAAGGCATGTGAAATAACTGCGTGGTTCATAGACGCATGAAGCGTGCAATGTTTCAACTTACACGAACTGTGCACTGTATTTCACTCAATTATGTTCTCTTCTTTGTTGCACACTCCATATAGATGGATATAGTAAGACACTCCCTTTAAGATAGACGTTGTGTACTTGAGACTCTAGATGTTTATACTGTAAAACACTCTCTGTAGTTTGAAAATGCAAAATACACACACCACGCGGTGTCTGCATTGTGTAACTAAGTTCAAAGAGAGGCGGAGAATATCAAATTGGCATTCGAACTCAAAAAGTCAAAGACAGACTGAAAACACAATGCCACAAAACGAAAAACGAACTTTCAGGTGTACTCTATGTAATACCAATTATATAACAATTCCTAACATTCTATTTGGTAATGTGTCCCCTCAGACTCAAATTGACGATGTTACGCCGTATATTCTAGTGGTCATTGTGCATATTTTGTAGCATTCTTTTTCTAAATACGCAGTGATCACGTTTTATGGTGCTAAGCAGACACTCTTAAACACACGATTCAGGTTGAGACGTTTCACCAGGGCTTAGAAGTCAATACTTTGAATCAAATCCTTCAAATGGATACCGCGTTAAATACCATTGATACATACATTTAGGTCTTAATCAACATTCACATGTAATACTAATATCTAAATGCTTGGATTGGATGACTTGATTTTTAACCCCTCGGGAAAAAAAACACTGTAAATCGTCGTTTTAGTTATGTGTTATTTACTAACTACTGAATTGTTTTGTTATTATTTGTAAATACGACCCAAGTAGAATACTTCCCTCGAATTGACCACTCCCTACTGGCATACCACAATATACTAACATACACTTATTTATCTAATCATAAGTTATGTTTTTGAGTTTAAATACAACATGACTGTAAATCTCTCTGCAATAAGTATCGGAGGTGAAAAGGTTTCCATAATGCAATAAATGCTAAATGTGCGTATAAACGAGCGCAGATTCACAATAAAATCAATAAATCTACAGAAGAAAGACATAAAATAATTATTGTCGCTATTCACTCGCAATCTTATTGGAAATACTTAATACCAATATTTAAACAAGGCGCGAATAGTGCTCAAATTTTTAAAGTAAAAAACTCCAAAAAAACCCAGTTTTTCAAAAATAAAGTTACCAAAAAGTTAACAGTATTAACGGAAGCATCTGAAAATATATTAGATTTTCTATTGAATTATTTCTACATTAAAAATATTGATGTGATGGAGGGATTTTAAAATTACGTGTAGTTTATTTTAAATTATGTTGTAATTGGTGTGAACGAGTGTATCAGTTTGTTTTTGTTATTCGTCATCTTATTAATTGTTATAATGTAGTCTGTTTGCACATCTTTGTACAGTACCAATCTATAGAGAAGCTAAGTTTCACCCAACGTAAGATATTTTTTTTAATTTCTGCTTGTTAATAGATTTATATATGAGGAATTAAGTAAAAAATGCATTTATTGAAAATAACATTATTTAATAGAAATTATAATTTGCTAAAAAACCCATTTTCTGGATAAATCATGAACAGGACAGCTAACACGCAAATCTGTTGAAAAGCCAAGGTTATAGAAGGATATAAAAATACATGAATACGTCAAAAGCTATATGACCACACTTAATCTTGATATTCCTCTCACAATCAAATAATCGATTTTCAGATTCAAAATTTGACCTTGTCAGTTTTTGTATCTCTGAACGGCTACCAACGTCCTTTCTAATGGATACCAACCTCTTAAAAAATATTAATAGCCTGATTAACACATACATATAGTTTTGGGATGACCAAAAATTACAATCAGAGAGAATAAATTGGTATAATAAACCCGTGAATAAATACTTTGTTAGTCTTGTATTATTTTTAATTTTAGTTTCTTGTGTACAATTTGGAGTTTAGTATGGCGTTCATTATCACTGAACTAGTATATATATTTGTTTAGGGGCCAGCTGAAGGACGCCTCCGGGTGCGGGAATTTCTCGCTGCATTGAAGACCTGTTGGTGACCTTCTGCTGTTGTCTGTTCTATGGTCGGGTTGTTGTCTCTTTGACACATTCCCCATTTCTATTCTCAATTTTATTACTATGACTAAAACTATTGTAATTATGAGATTTTCATATACACATCCTATCGTAATAAGTATCATTTCCATTAAAAGTTATACTAATGTAAAGTAATTCACACGATAAGGGTTCAACATACCAGTATCTCCCTTAAAATAGTAACTATAAGGTCAAATCCTTATTTGGATATTACAAAGTTGATGTCGGTTTTTTTCCTCAACTAATAAATATACGTACATGGATAGAAAACAAACTAAATCGTGGAGAGGATAAAAAGGAAAAAGGAAACAAATCAATTATATTTTTGGAAAATAAAAGCTTATTGTTTTATATATGACCATTGAGATTTAAACAGAAATAATGATAACTTCCGGTTGGTGACTTTAAGTTGTAAAGAAGATGACAGTGCTTTACACTGTTTTAAATTTGACCCTCAATGACCTAAGGCATATACATATATATATATAATAAGCTTATTGGTACATTATCATGTATTTGGTAAGTAAATGGCCTAAGTGCAGTATGAATTATTAAACGGACTTATTCTCGCTTGACAACAGACAAACGAATTGTGGCAAGCGTATGTGATGTATGTTAGTCAAGCAAATTTAACCATAAGCGGTTATCAAATTGCTGTTGATAACTTCATGACATCGTTGATCTCAACCGTATTAAAATTTTGTTTCCAAACTAATAGCGACAAGAATGGTGGATGTTCCAAACTAATAGCGGCAAGAATGCTGGATGAATGATATCAACGAAACACACCTGTTATAATGGAACTGATTTAATCATGAACTTGAAAATGATACTTTAAAAATCTATTGCGTTCGAAGTGTTCGTTTTGGTTTATCGTCATCAGGAACGCTCAGTCAAATTAATTTGATTTTAAGGCCAGGAATGTATACCTACGTGTGAACCTAGGTATATAAAAGAAAAGCAAAATGCACCTAAGATCAACTTATACTGTTGGAAAAAGATTTTTAGAATCTTAATAACTACTTATTTTAAATCTAATGAAGAAAAAGGGAGAATTTTAGAAAGGTAATAAAGCAATTAATGTCAAGTCCAGACGATTTAGCTTTTTAATACACTCGGGACAAACACTTCACTAGCAACAACATCGACACCGAGCATGCACATGAATTTATCACATTCCAGGGCTTGTGTTTCCTTTCATGATTTCCTGGATAGAGGGTTGCTGCTCAAAAACCACGAGTTCAAAGTGGTAAAGTTGAAATCATCCGTTCACAAATTTTACGGACGCCACCATGAGTTGGTTGACCGTTTTTCAATATCTGTTTCACAGATGACGACGGATATTTTCGAATTATCGTAACTACAATCCCGTCCCCTTTTCCCCTAATGTGATCTACCGAACTAGACTTATCACTACTGTATAAGTACTTACTTGAGCAACACGACAGGTATCACACGTGGAGCAGGATCTGCTTACCATTTTTGAAGCACCTTAGATGACCCCCACTTAAAGTTTGGTTTGTGTTGCTCAGTCTTTAGTTTTCTATGTTGTGTTTTGTGTATTGGTGTTCATACTTCATTGCCAACCTATTAACAATTTCTACTTGACAAGAGAGCTATTTACCTGTTAGTTCTCCTCAAACGTATAACGTTACTAACCATTCTCATAGGCGCTTCATCGAGTCTTAATGCTTTATACTTGGTTGTATGTTTTGGCTTAACCATTTAGAATATATAAAATTACCAGCAAATGTTAAACACATGACTTATGTCCCAATCAATAGACTTTTACCATGATAATAAAATAAAAATGTAGACATAATAATATGCAAATGGAATATAAAGATGAGAGTTGGACTAGGCATTAACCAGAAGCTGTCACTCCACATTATTATGAACTGTCTTTAAATCAATAGTTAATAATAACGCATAACTTTAGCATGATAAGACGAATTTTTCGCATCGTCTAGTTAAACATGTAAAATGGGAGTGTTTCTTCGGCTGCTTATTGGACGTAACTTATTCAAACTGATTAAATTGATTCATGCACTTTAAAATGTGTGTTCGTGCTTACAAATGACGAAATAATTTTGAAATTTTTCTCAAGTTCCTTTTAGCCGTATATCTTTTCAAATACTCAAGGATTACACACCATTGACTTCCTACTTTTAGCGTTGTTCTCTTTTATGATGATGCATTTAAAAAAGCCCTTAGGATGCACCACATTTATATAGTTCCATATTCATATTGAATCCTTTAGTTACGAACTTGTGATGGAGTACCTGAAAGAATATTTCATTTTCTGTAAAATACCCTTTAGGTGTACTCTATGTAATACCAATTTAAGATAACAATTCCTAATTGAAAATTATACCTTGTCACTTTTTGTATCTTTGAACGGCTACCAACGTCCTTTCTAATGGATACCAACCTCTCAAAAAATATTAATAGCCTGATGAACACATACATATAGTTTTGGGATGACCAAAAATTACATTCAGAGAGAATAAATTGGTGTAATAAACCCGTGAATAAATACTTATTATGACTAAAACTATTGTAATTATGAGATTTTCATATACACGTAATAATATAGCGTAATAAGTATCTTTTCCGTAACAATTTATATATATGTAAAGTAATTCACACGATAAGGGTTCAACATACCAGTATCTCCATTAGAATAGTAACTATAAGGTCAAATCCTTATTTGGATATTTCAAGTCGATGTTGGTGTTTTCCTTTACTAATAAATATACGTACATGGATAGAAAACACACTAAATCTTGGAAAGGATAAAAAGGAAAAAGGAAAAAAATCAACTAAATTTTTTTTAAATGTAAGTTTATCGTTTTATATATGAACATTGAGATTAAAACAGAAATAATGATAACTTCCGGTTGTTGTCTCTAAGTTGTAAAGAAGCTGACAGTGCTTTACACTGTTTTAAATTTGACCCTCAATGACCTAAGACATATGCACATATATATAATAAGTCTATTGGTACATTATCATGTATTTGGTAAGTAAATGGCCTAAGTGCAGTATGAATTATTAAATGGACTTATTCTCGCTTGACAACAGACAAACGAATTGTGGCAAGCGTAAGTGATGTATGTTAGTCAAGCAAAGTTAACCATAAGCGGTTATCAAATTGCTGTTGACAACTTCTTGACCTCGTTGATTTCAACCGTATCAAAACTTTGATTCCAAACTAATAGCGGCAAGAATGCTGGATGAATGATATCAACGAAACACACCTGTTATAATATAATTGATTTAATCATAAACTTGAAAATAATACTTTAAAAATCTATTGCGTTCGAAGCGTTTGTTTTTGTTTATCGTCATCAGGGACGCTCAGTCAAATTTATTTGATTTTAAGGCCAGGAATGTATATATAACTACGTGAGAACCTATGTGACTAAAAGGTATATAAAAAAAAGCCAACGCACCTAAGATAAACTTATACTGTTGGAAAAAGATTCCACATTCCAGGGCTTGTGTTTCCTTTCATGATTTCCTGGATAGAGGGTTGCTGCTCACAAACCACGAGTTCAAAGTGATAAAGTTGAAATCATACATTCGCAAATTTTACGTAAGCCAACATAAGTTGGTTGACCGTTTTTCAATATCTGTTTCACAGATGACGACGGATATTTTCCAATTATCGAAACAACAATCCCGTCCCCTTTTCCCCTAATGTGATCTACCGAACTAGACTTATCACTACTGGATAAGTACTTACTTGAGCAACACGACAGGTATCACACGTGGAGCAGGATCTGCTTACCTTTATGGAGCACCTTAGATGATCCCCACCTTTTAAGTTTGGTTCGTGTTGCTGAGTCTTTAGGTTTCTATGTTGTGTTTTGTGTATTGGTGTTCATACTTCATTGCCAATCCATTAACAATTTCTACTTGACAAGGGCGCTTTTTACCTGTTAGTTCTCCTCAAACTTATAACGTTACTTAGCATTCTCATAGGCTCTTCATCGAGTCTTAATGCTTTATACTTGCTTGTATGTTTTGGCTTAACCATTTAGAATATATAAAGTTACCAGCAAATGTTAAAAATATGAATTATGTCCCAATCAATAGACTTTTACCATGATAATAAAATAAAAATGTAAAAATAATAATATGCAAATGGAACATAAAGATGAGAGTTGGACTAGGCATTAAGCGGAAGCTGTCACTCCACATTATTATTAACTGTCTTTAAATCAATAGTTAATAATAATGCATAAATTTAGCATGATAAGACGAATTTTTCGCATCGTCTAGTTAAACATGTCAAATGGGAGTGTTTCTTCGGCTGCTTATTTGACGTAACTTATTCAAACTGATTATTGATCCATGCACTTTCAAATGTGTGTTCGTGCTTACAAATGAGGAAATAATTTTGAAATTTTTCTCAAGTTCCTTTTAGCTGTATATCTCTTCAAATACTCAAGGATTACGCACCATTGACTTCCAACTTTTAGCGTTGGGCTCTTTTATGATGATACATTTTGAAAAGCCATTAGGATGCACCACATTTATACAGTTCCATATTCATATTTAATCCTTTGGTAATTATTGATTGATAAGTGTAAATGAGTAATGGAACACTGTTTATCATGTGATCGAATGACAAAATATATCGGAAGTTGAAGAATTATTAATCAGTTTCAATTTTGTTATCGATAAAAAAAAACCTAAGGCATGTGAAATAACTGTGTGGTTCATAGACGCTTGAAGCGTGCAATGATTCAATTTACACGAACTGTGCACTGTATTTCACTCAATTAAGTTCTATTCTTTGTTGCACACTCCATATAGATGGATATAGTAAGACACTCCCTTTAAGATAGACGTTGTGTACTTGAGACTCTAGATGTTTATACTGTATAACACTCCCTTTAAAATTGCAAAATACACACACCACACGGTGTCTGCATTGTGTAACTTAGTTCAAAGAGAGGCAAAGAATATCAAATGGGCATTCGAACTCAAAAATCAAAGACAAACTGAAAACACAATGCCACAAAACGAAAAAGGAACTTGGCGTACCTGAAAGAATATTGTATTTTTTTCTGTAAAATACCCTTTAGGTGTACTCTATGTAAAACCAATTAAAGATAACAATTCCTAACATTCTATTTGATAATGTGTCCCTTCAGACTCAAATTGACGATGTTACGCCGTATATTCTAGTGGACATTGTACATATTCTGTAGCATTCTTTTTCTGTATATGCAGTGAACACATTTTATGGTGCTAGGAAGACACTCTTGAACACATGATTCATGTTGAGACGTTTCACCACGGCTTAGAAGTCAATACTTTGAATCAAACCATTGAAATGGATACCGCGTTAAATACCATTGATACATACATTTAGGTCTTAATTAACATTTACATGTTATATTAATATCTAACTACTTTGATTGGATGACTTGATTTTTAACCCCTCGGGAAAAAACACTGTAAATCGTCATTTAAGTTATGTGTTATTTACTAACTACTGAATTGTTTTGTTATTATTTGTAAATACGACCCAAGTAGTAGAATACTTCCCTCGAATTGACCACTCCCTACTGGCATACCACCATATTATAACATACACTTATTTATCTAATCCTAAGTTATGTTTTTGAATGTAAATAGAACATGACTGTAAACCTCTCTGCAATAAGTATTGGAGGTGAAAAGAAGAAAAAATTGTATGAAAAAAATCCACAACGCACTATTTTTGACATTATCCTTTGTGAGGTTTTTATCAAGTAATAAATGCTAAATATGCGTATTAACGACCGCAGATTCACAATAAAATCAAAACATTTACAGAAGAAAGACACATAATAAATATTGTCGCAATTCACTCGCAATCTTATTGGAAATACTTAGTAATACCAAAATTTAAACAAGGCGCGTATAGTGTTCAAATTTTTAGGGTAAAAACGAAAAAAAAACCCGTTTTTCAAAAATAAAGTTACCGAAAAGTTAACAGTATTAACGGAAGCATATGAAAATATATTAGACTTTCTATTGAATTATTTCTACATTAAAAATATTGATGTGATGAAGGGATTTTAAAATTACGTGTAGTTTATTTTTAATTGTGTTGTAGTTGGTGTGGAGGAGTGTATCAGTTCGTTTTTGTTATTCGTCATCTTATTTATTGTTATAATGTTGTAGTCTTTTTGCGCATCCCTGTACAGTACGAATCTATGGAGAAGCTAAGTTTCACCCAACGTAAGTTATTTTTTTAAATTTTTGCTTGTTAATAGATTTATATATGGAAATAGTAAAAATATATTTATTGAAAATAACATTATTTAATAGAAATAATTTGCCAAAAAACCCGTTTTCTGGATAAATCATGAACATGACAGCTAAAACGCAAATCTTTTTAAAAGCGAAGGTTATAGAAGGATATACAAATACATGAATACGTCAAAAGCTATATGACCACACTTAATCTTGATATTCTTCTCAAAATCAAATAATCGATTTTCAGATTTAAAATTTGACCTTGTCAGTTTTTGTATCTTTGAACGGCTACCAACATCCTTTCTAATGGATACCAACATCCCAAAAAATATCAATAGCTTGATTAACACATACATATAGTTTTGGGATGACAAAACAAAAATATTCAGAGAGAATAAATTGGTAAAATAAACCCGTGAATAAATACTTATCATGACTAAAACTATTGTAATTATGAGATTTTCAAATACACATCCTAGCGTAATAAGTATTCTTTTCCGTAAACATTTATACTTATGTAAAGTAATTCACACGATAAGTCGATGTAGGTTTTTTCCTTTACTAATAAATATACGTACATATATAGAAAACAAACTAAATCTTGGAAAGGATAAAAAGGAAAAAGGAAACAAATCAAGTATGTTTTTTGAAAATGTAAGTTTATCGTTTTATATATGATCATTGAGCTTTAAACAGAAATAATGATAACTTCCGGTTGTTGTCTTTAAGTTGTAAAGAAGCCGAAAGTGCTTTGCACTGTTTTAAATTTGACCCTCAATGAACTAAGACATATACACATATATATATAATAATTTTTTTGGTACATAATCATGTATTTGTTAAGTAAATGGCCTAAGTGCAGAATGAATTATTAAACGGACTTATTCTCGCTTGACAACAGACAAACGAATTGTGGCAAGCGTATGTGATTTATGTTAGTCAAGCAAAATTAACCATAAGCGGCTATCAAATTGCTGTTGATAACTTCATGACCTCGTTGATCTCTACCGTACTAAAATTTTGTTTCCAAACTAATAGCGGCAAGAATGCTGGATGAATGATATCAACGAAACACCTGTTATAAAGGAACTGATTTCAACATGAACTTGAAAATAATACTTTTAAAAGCTATTGCGTTTGAAGCGTTTGTTTTGGTTTTGTCGTCACCAGGAACGCTCAGTCAAATTAATTTGATTTTAAGGCCAGGAATGTATAACTACGTGAGAACATATGTGAACAAAAGGTATATAAAAGAAAAGCCAATGCACCTAAGATCAACTTATACTGTTGAAAAAAGAATCTTAATAACTACTTATTATAAATCTAATGAACAAAAAGGGAAAATTTAAGAAAGGTTATAAAGTAATCATGTCAATGCCGAATTCCAGACGATTTAGCTTTATAATACACTCAGGACAAACACTTCACAAGCAACAATATCGACACCGAGCATGCACATGAATATATCACATCCCAGGGCTTGTGTTTCCTTTCATGATTTCCTGGATAGAGGGTTGCTGCTCACAAAGAAGCTATTAAACCACGAGTTCAGAGCGGTAAAGTTGAAATAATCCCTTCGTAAATTTTACGGACGCCACTATGAGTTGGTTGACCGTTTTTTTAATATCTGTTTCACAGATGACGACGGATATTTTCCAATCATCGTAACTACAGTCTCGTCCCCTTTTCTCCTTATGTGATCTACCGAACTAGAATTATCCCTCCTGGATAAGTAATTTATTGAGCAACACGACAGGTATCACACGTGGAGCAGAATCTGCTTACCTTTTTGGAGCACCTTAAGTAACCTTGAGCACCTTGTAAACATAACAGTTTGCAAAGATATGTTTTAGTTTTTATAATTGCCAATGTATGTCCTGTGTCTTGGAATTGAGAAGAACTTCTTCGATAAGTGATTATAAAAATTAGTCTTCCCCCGACTGATGGGCATGTCAAAGTTTGGTTATCCTTCCTTTGCCAAAAAAAAAAAATCAGCTGAAATATTTGAAATATATTGCACTGCAAATTGAAGTAACATTAACGGTACGAATATTTCTTCACCAGATGAGAATTTCAACATTTCTATGATAAAATCAGAGACACAGTTTTTTTAAAATAAACTTTATAGAAATGTATTAGAGGTGATAACAGCAATTTGAAGTATAAGATAGCCAAATCCAGGCAGAAGAAATATGAGTGTGTTTCTATATGTCTAATAAATATTATACACCGTTTTAGAGTAAACATTATGTCGCTTTTCATAATGCATTTATGCAGTCACTATTGGCGCGAATCCTTTATATTGGACTGACAAGATTAAGCTTCCTCGAATTGTTATGGGCAAAACAAATAAATTTGGCACACATTATTTTTCAAGTAAACGTTAGAGAAACCCATTTCCAATAATATGTATTTGCCATTTTCATGTACAAATGAATTTCAAGTCCGATACATACATAGATTATAACATTTATAAACAAATTATTTTGTTTACCAAGATATTATTTAGTTTGGTCGAATTGTTGCCAAAATGTCGGAATTCCTACAACAGAAAAATGGGACATAATATAATTTAATACACAATTTTATTTGAATTGTACAACTGAATACCTATTATACTCTCCCCTATACACATACTAAATAATAATTTTGTTTTTAAAAGGAAATCACGAAAGGAGGCACTTAATTCTAATTTATTAGTCACATATCTATAATTAGGTACAAGTATGTACAATCGTGATGCTAGGATAAGACCACGTGCTTTTGTTAAAATGCACGAGACATAGTTTTTGAATCACGTTGACAGCTAAATTTATCTTGAATATGTAATTTGACAACGTATAAATAGATAAATAAATAAATAAATAAATAAATAAATGAAGTACTTTAAATCACACAATGTGTACGAATTTTACTTTTCGGAATTATCAGATGTACCTTTGTATAAGATATTTCCTTTTCTTGACGAATCATTTTCCAAAACCTGATTTGCTAATGTACTTGATGAAGCGTATCAGTAGTTAGACACATATATTGATGCTACTAGTATAAGACAAATAGATTTCTTTTGTAATGATTTGTATTATTTCAGCATCCAGAACAATGGCAGACAAAGCGTTGGCGAATGCAAAAAGTATATGGAACTTTCAGCAAAAAGACCAATTTTGTGATGTTGAATTCAAGATTGGGAAATTTAAAAAGTCGATGAGAGCTCACAGGAATGTTCTAGCGTGTAGCAGTGATGTTTTTTTTAGAATGTTCACCGGTTCATTACCAGAAACTACAGTTTCAATTCCAAATATTGATCCTTGTGCTTTTACCGAAGTTCTAAGGTAACACAATTAAAAAATGTCATTGTTTTAGCTATTGTGATATTTTTGCGCAGAATCCACAGGGACCTTTGAGCATCAAACGTCGCAATATTCTTAAAATTAATTAAAAATCTGTTGATTAAAAAATGAAAAAAAGTCACATACCGGACCAAATGGTTTTTACACACAACTAAGCTGTCGTGTGGTCCTGTGAATTTGGACTTAGTTTAATAGAAAACAAACAGCATTTAAAACCACCACATTGGACAAATGCAACCATCATTTATGTCACGAGGTCCTAATTTCGCAATTTAAATAATTCGAATAGACATTTACAAGACTCGATGTTTCAACATGCTTATTAAGTTAATTATTGAACAAATATTTTATTTGCTATTATCATTCATTTATTTTCTATTAAGATATATTTCATTTGTGCACTTATATTTTGTTTTATGTACACATGTTATATTTTATGAACATATCATTATCTTAATTGGCATATGAAAATGTTTTTATAACATTTTAGTATTTGTTGGTCGTTTTGGTAATATGGTGTTGATGGTACATTAGTTTCCATACGACTATCATACAAGTGAGAGGTTTGGCTAGCTATAAAACCAGGTTTAATTTACCACTTTCTACATAAGAAAATGCCTGTACCAAGTCAGGAATATGACAGTCGTTGCCCATTCGTTTGATGTGTTTGAGCTTTTGATTTTGTGATTTGATTAGGGACTTTCCGTTTTGAATTTTCCTCGGAGTTCATTTTTTTGTGATTTAACTTTTCACATATATATATATATATATATACATATATCGGTCTTTTGTTACTTCGGAAGATCAACATAAGATTTAAAAAGACTAATGTTTCGTCAATCTACTTGATATTGAAATTCCATAGGTATTCTTCCAAATTTAAATACCAAAATTGCTACATAAAAATTCTTCTAAACTATACACCTACATTTTTGTTGGCTTCAAAGTTCTTCTAAACTACATATAATTGGGGCTGAATCAAGGATTCTCACAAAATCAAAAGATCTAATAGAGTACTTACAATCTAGGTCCATTTCCTTGCATAATATGATAAAATATTATGCTTCTCGTCACATTATATCTCTTCGTTGATATTCCAGGCTTTGTGTTTTTTATCATCATGATCATAATTTCCGTTGAAAAGGGTTACTACTTACACAGGTAAAGTCGAAGTCAACCCTTTGAGTTTACAGACGCAATCATAATGCTGTTGACCGTTATGATTTATCTATGTCACATATGACTACCGATATGTATCACATGTAGTACCACACCAATTTCGCCAATATTGTGACAATGTCTGAGCCGAAATATTCATTTTATCTCCGTATGTTTACTTGCATCGAGTAACAATAATTTTTCAATAGTTGGGAAAAAAACTGCATACTCTTCTGAAGTTATTGTGTGCTTCATAGTTTTTGGAAGGGTTGGTCTTTCCTAATGATTAGTTTTCTTTGTTAGTATTTTGTATTGTAGGTTGTCTTTTGGTTGTTTTTTCCTTTTGGTTTTAATTGCTTGTATTAGACTGCTCATATTTCGTTGCCTAGTTTTATACTTGTATATGACACATTCTTTTCTAATAATCAGAAGTCCGTATGTGGCCTGTTGAAAGGAAAAAAATTTGACTCTGTCCAATATAACTTTTTTTTTCAGTGGCAGTTCAAATTTCCCCGACATTTGTCCCGGATGGCCGCCATTACAAAACATACCTATTGTATCCATTGTTAATTTGTTCTCGTCCTGCACATGCATAAAATATTTTAGCAACCAACAATCAAGAAATCAATTTTATTTACCAGACCATATTGTGCCTTGTATATTCCTAATCTATTACACATATCGGAATCATTTGTCCTATTTATGCGTCTTATATGTGCAAGTAATCAACAAACGTCAATGTTTATATTGTTTCTGTACTTTACAAGACATTTTTTGCATAAATTATGACAGAAATTATTGATTTTTATGCCTCTTGTCCCCTTGAATTTTTCGAAAACATCGCATCTGTGTCGGGTTTTATACGCACGTTTACCTTAAACAACATCTACAGGAGAGTTCCGCTCATACTGCGGTTTAGGCGTCGTGAACATGCAATAAGTGTTAGTTACTGCTGTAAAATTTTTTAGCTAAGGCTCTAAGATGGTAACTAAGTTAGTTTTGGTAGTTGACGAAACTTCTGCCTTAAAAATAATAATAAAAAAAACCGTTCAATGATCATATCAACAATGATCAAGGACAACACTTAGTATAGACACCGGTATGATAAACAAGTAGGAAAATACATGCACCGAAAGAAACAAGAAGAAATCGTTTCATGATGAACAGTTTTTCATGTTGAAGCAAACATGAAGTGCGAGTAAGTGACATAGAACGGTGTTTGTCATGCTTATGTATTTGCATTTCAATTTGGTCAAACATTGAGATCTTGGGCAAGTTGACAATTGTTGAAAATATTTATTTTTTACATAATGCTTGTTGACGCAAGTGTTATACATGTGTGTGTTAAATATCCTGCAAACCAATGGAATCTGACTCCTTTTTATTCATTTGTTAGAGAAATTATACAAATGCAAATGAATAATTATTATATTACGATCCAATATATGGCGTGTACGTATTTTTTGAAAGTGAATATTGAGATGTGTTACATTGCAAAACGTTTAATATTCATATCTCTTCAATTTGCACATTTGTTGTTATACTGTATAATTAAACGCGACTACTTAACTATAAATCACAATTATTGCTTTTATCTTTTAAGGTATCTTTACATCGATGAGTGTAAAATGGACTTTAGAAATGTAGAGCAGATTCTAGATTGTGCTGAAAAATACAATTTGAAAAGACTAAAAAAACATTGTTATACATTTTTGGCGTGTAATATGGTCCCCGATACAATTTGGCAAATCTTTTATTTGGCCGATATATATTTCCTGCATTCTGGTTTACGTACAAAATGTTTTGATTTTTATGAGTCAAATTCGAAGAAATGTTTGGAATCAAGTTTTATTTCGAATCTACCAGAAGGCCTCTTTCGGGACATTATAGAACATACGCCCGTCTCATGTAAAGAAGAAAGCATTTATGAAGCATGTTTAAGATGGGTAGCGAAAAAGCTCAGTAGCGAAAGGCCAAGAGATAGAGATATGAGAAAACAATTAATAAGAAGTGAAATTCTTTACAAAATCCGATTCAGTTGCATAACCAACGACTACTTTGGGCACAATATCTCAAAACGAAAAATTCTTTCAAAAGATGAAATAGCGTCAATTCAACGTTCAATGTATGACGATGGCTATTCTGATGAATTATTCATTTCAGATATAAGGCGTCCGAAACTGCACAAGTTAATGCGTTGTGGAGTTAGAAAAGACAAAAGTTGGAAAGTTGGTGAATGGAAAGATGCAATTGATATTTGCTTCAGGGAGGTGTTACTTCTACATGGAATCGTTGTGTTTGGAACTATATCTGGAGAAAGCAATTATAAAATTGATGTGTCCCTGATGGAGCCATGTGGTGACGAACAGAGAACAATATCAGTCTTACAAGGCAAAGAACTGGAAACTAAACAGAGGACAGCTCTTTATGATGTTCTTCTTAAACAGCCAGTAGAGATTAAACGTAACACCAAATACACTATAGAGTTATTAATGATAGGTGCATGTACTGTTTCCGGATGTGACTATGAAACAGAAGTCTCTGACGGCACTTTTAAAGTTACTTTTGCGAACTCACCAGACTCTTATAATGGAACCAATATTAAAACGGGACAAATACCGGGAGTAATAGTCAGCAATGTATACGACAGTTAACATGAGCATTTGAAAGATACGAAGAAATGGAGTCTTCATTTATATGTAATTAAATTTAGAATAATTGTCTTTGCAATTCCACAGGTAATTGCGATCAATTCGCATGAGAATTTCTTATAACACGAGTGAGTTGGATCAAAAACGTTGAACCTATTAGCACCATCAGCAACAAAAGTAATTGTTATTATTAGTTTACTCATTGAAATATTATCTTAATAAAATTTTGGTTAACACCGTAAATACATTGATTAGTATATTATTTTGTCGGTTATTCACAATTTGCTGTCTTGTGGCGATTTACAATTTATCACCAATTTTTTAACAAATGCCGGATGTATTTTAAAGGGTTTTGGTGCTTTAGTTGCGTTGTCCTTGTATCTAATACTAATATGAAATTCTCACGGATATTCTCGTACCAACACTTATAACACAAATGATGAAACATCATTTCCTTTTTGCTAAAATCGATTATGTTTTGTAAACAAATTTCTTTGCCTTTTTCGTAAGTGACTGAATATTTCTCTGGTTGAGTATATACACATATAAGGGTGTACTCAATGAACTGTCATGACAATTTTTCTACACACGCGTGGTGTCCACTTTGAAGTACGCAATTTGAAAAAAAATAATTGGTTTGTTATGAATTAGGCCGTTAGTTCTTTCAATTGAATTGTTTTGTATTTTTCATGTCGAGGCCTTTTAAAGCCGACCCTACGGTATGGGTTTTTCACATTTCTTAAGACCGTACGGTTGCCTATAATTGCTTATATCCACTTTATTTGAACTTTGGTGGATAGTAGTCTCATTGGCAATCATACCACATCTACTTATTTTTATAATGTAACTCTCAATATATAACGAACGTTTCATATATATGATATTTTAAAACTATACACAATTAAACAATGATAAACATCTTTGACTTGGCAGATTCAAGTATAACATACTAGCAGTAGTTAGCATTCGGTAATGCTAACCTGAAATATTGATTTCAAATGGCCCCAAGGGTTGACAAGGGTTAAACTTTGCATATACATGATATTTTAAGTAAACACAATTAACCAATTAGAAACATCGTTTGACGTGACCGATTTAGGTAAAACAGGCAATCAGTAGTAAACTTTCAGTAATGCTAAAGTGTAATATTGATTTCAATTGACCCAAAAGGTTGACAAAGGTTAAACAATCTTAATAGCCTCGAGTATTTTCATTTTGGCAATACAACTCTTGCTTAATTTAAGACTCTGTTTGGTCGAAAAAGGGACGTTGAATACAATGCCTAGTGTTGGGTGACTACCACAGTATCAATACAGTTAAGAACATGCGCAACAAATCTCTTGGAAATATATAGCATATTCAATACTGAACGTTAAGGATGTTCGCTACTCTTGTTTTTGACTTTTTGTCAGATATTCTGAATTCTCTAGTTTTATCCATGTAGTGCCAACAAAAATCTTGCCCACTGACCCCTACTTTTCTTTTCAGAATTTTATTGCATATAGTTTTTAAAGTCATTTTTGAAAATTTTATAAAATCCTTGTTTTTTTTCATAGTTTTTGAAAGGCAAAAGGTGTCAATGTTAAATGTATGAAAAATCTAGAGAGAACTATTTCACGCCAAATTGCCTATTGATTATATCTCAAAAACTACAACACGGACCTATCATTTTTTTTCTAATTTTTAAGTTTCCTTATTCATATTCTATCAATCTATAACAGTCTTTTAAAAACCTTGTTATTTTGGAACAGAGGAGCGAACATCCTTAAACCAAGCCTTATCAACAAATCATCTGATTGCACGACGCAGGTTTGTAGAATAACCTGTGGGTATTCTATGATATGGTATTATTAGTGTATCATATGAATACTGTTTAACTCGCGGATATGAATTTACAGCCACAATTATTTAGGTATATGCTTTTTTTCAAAGTATGTTTATGTGATTTTTTCTAGTTTGTCATTCTGTTAATCGAGGTAAAAAGGGGTACATGTATGAAAGTGCCGTCAATCAACGATAATTTGTATTGTTTGTCTTCGGCCATCATATTTCGTTTTCGTTTTCGTCGACAATTTGGAATTGTGTCACCGTTGGTATCTTTTAATCATTTTTATCAATGATTTTGTCACAAACTATTGGTATTGTCTCAAGCCTTGTATATTCATTTCAAAAAAAAAAGAAGCTTTCTTCACATTCAATTATTTATAATGATCTAATTGTGCATAAGTTTTAAAAAAAAATTTTTTTACCGCTTCTCAAGACAAAAATTAAAAAAATTGTACGATTTTCAATTTTCTTTACCTTTTAATGGTTAAAGTCACAATCATTGGAAAAGCGGCATAACTCAGATATCAAAATGTAAAACTGTATGGTTTTACTTATATTACTGTTGTTTCTCTATGTTACAGTAATCCAAAAAAAAAAAATAAAATTAAAAATCAGAAATACAACATTGATACACCTATGATATTATAAAGCACACAAAAGAAGCGATTGCGACGACGAATATTCATTTTGATCCATACAACCTTTTATTAACAGCACGTTCCTCCTCCTTTTAAAACTTTTAGAAATATAGTTGGAATGCTAACATGGTTTGTATCATAACACAATTCTTAAAAACTGTATGTTGATATCAAGTTGTCATATTTAGTTGCGTTGGTTTGCTGGAATAGGGCTGTTATGATATCAAAAGAGCATGATATCGATTGATGAGTGCTAGTATTTTGTTAAAATCTTAATATGTTATGATAAATTTGATCATTGAAATTGATTTGAGATCTAGATTGTATTGAGATATATCAAGTTCTTGAAAGTTTATTTCATACGGAATAATTTGTAACAAAATAATAGTTTGCACGTTTTAAGAATAGAATGTACAAAACTATTTTTTCTTATTTTGCAAAATATGCTGGTCAGCAATAAATGGTCATGCTATATACAAAATAGTTATCAAAGGTACCAGGATTATAATTTAATACGCGTTTCGTCTACATAAGACTCATCAGTGACGCTCAGATCAAAATAGTTATAAAGCCAAACAAGTACAAAGTTGACTATCTCACTCCACAAGTGGCATCAGAAACTGTATACACTCAGAATAGAAAACCAAAACATTATAAGAACTGTCAATACAAAATATATGGGTTGTTTCAAAATTCAAAATTCGTAAATTGTCTATTTGTAACTTGTAACTGTGTAATTTCAAAGATCCTAATTCGTGTAATTGCAAAACTCATATATTGAAAATCTGTATTTGCAACTTTGAAATTCAACATTTGTAACTTTGTGATTCTTTATTTGGGAGTTTGTATTTTTTTAAATGTAACAATCGTGTACTATTTCATATTTTGCCATTCTTTATTTGTAACCACGTTACTTAAATATTTGCCATAGACACGCTGAAATTCGTATATCAATGTTTTGTAACTTGAAACATGTCGATACGTTAAATGTCGATTCGTTAAATGTCATCGTTGTATTGTTCTAAAAATCATTATGACAATTCTCGCAAATCTGTTCCCAATAATTTTATTTCTCTATGAAAATGATTTGGACATGACGGAGGGGGGAGGGGGTTGTTCCTGTGAGGGCTTATTTTGGAGAGCAAAATGGTGACAAACTGTGAGGAGGGGTGGCAAGGGGGTGGGATTCCGGGAGTATGAAGCGTAAAGCCGGGGTTGCGGAGTCGCGAATGGGGAACATTTGGAGAACACCCTGTGGGACGTTTTGTCTTCAACATATTTTGTAAATTTTTATAGGACGCAAAATCGGGTGGCGGCAATAACTTCTTGACTCGTAAAGTTTAGTATGTATGTATATTATTGTATAACTTTCAGCCCTTTCAGTCAGAATCAAATGGTTTGATAATCGCATTTTAGATTTAATAGAAACAGTTTATTACCTGGGTTTTCCAGTAATGACGAATCCGTTCTCAAACGCAGCACAACCTGTCGTCTTCAAAAAAAAACCCCAATAAAACCGAGTTCCTGTATATATGCCATAAAAAAAAGAAATATTTTATCGATCTATTTGTTTTCTTCTATTATTAAATTACCTACGCCTTATCCCTTATTTTTTATATAATTGTTTTTATATTTTGCATTTTTATATTAAGGAAAATCGAATCAGGTGAGTGTGACTGTGTTTGTATGTGTATTGCATTGCACTTTTTGTTTGGGTAAGGTTAACTTTTTGGTAGAAGACCAGTTACGGTCAAGCTTGTAAAAACTGGATAGGCAAATCCTCAAATTAAATATTTACCGGTACATTGTGTCCTCCTTTATACCATAACCATGATGGTGCTCATATTAAAGGCGGAAGATACAGAACCGGAAACTACATGTGACATATACTATTGGTATCGGTATCGGATTCAACCCAAACTTGTTAATTATTGGTAATACTAATTATGTGGAAAACAAAAGGGCATAGAATGGTGTAATTTTTAATCAACACCATTGTCCTGTATTTGTTGTACATAACAATGTATAAAGTGGAATTCTTTAATTCGTCGTTTTTACGCCATGTCGGCTAACAGATGGGACAATATTATTTTAGTACTATAGATGATACATAATTGATTTAAATTACTAAAAGTATACTTCATATATAGGTATTCCTACTTATAGGAGTCTTCTTATACACAGAAGAAGAAAAACGAGTGTCATCTGTCGTCATAATGATCGTTAGAATAATACAACGATGACATTTAACGACATGTTTCAAGTTTCAAAACATCAATATACGAATTTCAGCGTGTCTATGGCAAATAGTTACGTGACGTGGTTAGAATTGACGAATGACAAAATATGAAATAGTATACGAATGTATGATTTAACGAATCACAAAGTCGCAAATCAAGAATTTCAAAGTTACAAATGTTGAATTTCAAAGTTGCAAATACAGATTTTCAAAATACGAATTTTGAAATTACACAGTTACAAGTGACAAATTAGCAATTTACGAATTAAGAATTTTGAAGTTGCACAGTTACAAGTTACAAATTAAGAATTTTGAAATTACACAGTTACAAGCTACAAATTGACGATTAACGAATTAAGAATTTTGAAACAAACCATATATTTTGAATTGTTGTGGGAACTTTGAATGGTCATTTGACAATGTTTTCAACAGTTTTGAGTATACTCATATCATTATTCTTATAAATAAACATCTTAAATATTAAATAAAATGTCTTACCTTATTAAATAATAGAGGTATATCCTATTTTGAAACACTTTTCTAACTGTCCCCCCTCCTCATTCTAAATTGTCAAGCGGATCACGTACGAGACGTCTCGCATGTCTTTCCGAACGAATACCCAGATGTATATATTTCAGAATACTCCTTGGAAAACGAATTTTGTTTTGAGTTTTGGATGATAAAAAATGGTGAAATGATTTTATTTGTGAATAAGTTAGCAAGCCAATCATAAAATATTTCTTTCATTAACGAGGCGACCCTAGCGTATTCATAAAAAGGGCATATGATGATTATAGAACTGAATAGTTTGTCCTAATAATAACAAGAATCGGTTGAAAATGAAGTAGATGTCTCAAAATAAAGGACGATAGGGAAACAATTGTTTACATGAATTTCAAAAATTATTTTGCTGTTGGTTTTCTCATTGATTCATCATTTGTTCATGTCGGGCATTTTTAAAGCCGAATATACGGGTTTTTTTCATGGTTGAAGACCTTAAGATAGTCTATTATTGCTTACATCAACTTCATTTGAACGTAAATAAAAAATTGCTGTCTAATTGGCAATCATACCACATCTCCTTTTATTTTTTTAATGTATGAACAGACGTTATTCAATATTTCAATTAAGGCGACCAAGGATTTGCATATCATTGAGGCGATGCACGTTTTTATAAAAATATGATATAAATGGGGAATGTGTCCATGGGACACAGATGATGCCCTTGCTTGCATATAATGTTATATAGGGACATAACTCAAGAACGGTAAAAGTGATGATACCGAAATTCGTACTAGATCTGAGTTTTGTGGTAATAAGCATTGTGTATAAGTTTTATAACATTTGGTTGAGGCAAACTAAAGTTAGGGAACGGAAACAAACGGACGTGCGGACGGGTGTACAGACAGACAAGGGTAAAATTTAATGCCTCCGCTACGGCAGGAGCATAGAAAAAACCTCGTTGATTTGTAATTAAGCAGTACTCTAGTCAAATGTAAATTAATAAACGATAAACAGTTATTGATTCCAATTCCATCTATACAAATGATTATTTCTCGTGAGGATACTATGACATTACGCAAATCAATATAAATCGAAAATTGAGAATGGAAATGGGGAATTTGTCAAAGAGCCAAAATCCAACCAAAGAGCAGAAACAACAGCCTAAGGCCAACAATGGGTCTTCAATACAGCAAAATCCCGCACCCGGAGGCGGGCTTCAGCTGGCGCCTTAACAATAATGTATAGTTCAGTGAAAATGGGCGTCACACTCCATTCAGAAAAAATATCCCCTGTTTCCTTTTTTTTTTTATCTTATATATATATTGAAAGACTTTACGTACAATTTCCTACAAACTTATTTTCCCGTTTTCTATCTGTTTTATTTACGATTAAACAATATCAGTATTTTAAGCCCATCCTCTCTTATTTTCTAGTGACATCGCCTGAAAAATATTGGCATTGCTGAATCGTAAAGATAATTACAATATAATACAATACAATACAATTTATTTACAACTTAGGCACACGTATGGTGCTGCAAGAGGATAACAATTATACATTAACAATTACATATATACTTATACATTTACAAGCGAGACACACAATAAATAAATAAGTGATATCATACAATAAAACTGAAATATACCATATTTGGTTGATTTGTTTGCAAAATTCTTAATTGCAACGTGGATATGAAGTTATTGTAACATGCTATGAATTATGAAAAATATTTTTTCAATATGTCTTAGAAACATTCACACTTTTGTTAGCACTGGCACGTTACAGTGTGACAATAGACCAGTAAATTTCAATTGGGAAGGATTTTTTGTGTAATATGTAGGTATATACCTTTCTCTTAAAGACATAATTTGTTCATTGGAACATACAAAAAAATAATGATATTCGTCACCAATTGTATTTGAATCGCAGTGACAACATATACGATTTTCTCTTGGTGTATTTTTCCACCGACCAACTTCGAGAACTACAAGAACACGTTTAAAATGGGGAAAAGAAGTTTAAATAAAAAATGTGTGGTTAGCTTCAATGAAACAATAATCCAACAACAAAAAATATTTAAAGAGAGAAACATACAATTTGACATTACACAGGAATATTACAAGCTTCAGATCATCCAAAATCAAAATAAAGTTCCGGTAACAAACAAACAACGAATCGAAACCCAATTGTCTTATCGATATAAAGCGACCGTTAAGGAGATAATTTAAGTAACCTACATTTTTTGAATATAAAAAAGAAGATGTGGTATGATTGCCAATGAGACAACTATTCACAAGATACCAAATGACACAGAAATTAACAACTATAGGTCACCGTAAGGCCTTCAAACAATTTAACGAGAAAACTAACGGTTTAATTAATGTACAAAAATTAAAAATGAACGAAAAACGAATATGTTACACAGCAACAAACGATAACCACTTGATAACAGGCTGGGACAGGCACATATATACAGAATGTGGTGAGGTTAAACATGTTAGCGGGTTCCAGACACTACCCCTCACCTGGGACAGTGGTGTAACAGTACAACATAAGAACGAACTATAAAACTCAGTTGAAAAAGGCTTAACTCATCAGATGAATACAAATAAAAATACATCTAACAAAAACACAGAGTAGACGTAGCTGGGTACTTGTGTATCCCAACAACAAAAAGACACTAAGTACAGATCTGAGAGAGTACTAGCAGTTACTGACTGTTAGTTCAAAGTCAATAACAACTAATAAAAAACTCATGCATCTAAGACTGAATTATCAATCAGTACACATCCAACATCCAATGGATTTAGTGTAAAGACGTCATAAGCAGTCAGAGAAAAATATGACCTTGTGCAATGCCAAGATACAGGTATTGACAGATTGTAGATCCATGAATGTGCATATGTATATAACAATAATATTTAGTATAATAAAACCGATTTTTATCTTTTTTTATCCAAGTGAAATACCCTAGGAGTCGTTAAGCTTCAACAAAAAATAATTGTCGTGAGACCGGGCAAGCTGATAAATACCTTTCCACATATGAGTTCATACAAAAGTGGTGAGCGCGCCAATAGTCATTCACCAGGTGTTCTCTAGTCCAAGTTGTTAAGTATCATCACAAATTAATTTGCAATTGTAAAAGCGGACGAGACGATAAAAGTCTCTCAAAATACGAGTTCACACAACTTTGATGAGCGAGCCAGTCCTTATTCATCAGTAAACACTTTAAATTTTATTATCGCTTCCATTCTTGACATCACAGTTAATAATATCCACCCCCTACCACACCCTTTTTTTGTGGGGTTTGTCTTAATCAGTCTTTAGTTTTCTCAATGTTGTGCTTTGTGGACTCTTGTTTGTTTGTCTTAATGTTGTTTTTTTTATACTTTGCCATTTTGATAGTTTATTTTTGACGTGGGCGTCGCTTACTCTTTTTGTATATTTCCGCTTTTCTGATATAACAACTGGTAAGTGAAAAAAATAATTAATGGGACGAGTAGTAAATTCTAACTCACTTGAAAACTTGCCAAACTTACATTTTAAGGTTGTTCCTACTAGTTTAATTAGTTTTGGCAGTGGGTTATTAATTTTAGAATTTGCTACGAGAAAATAGCTACTATCGATAAGACTTCGTGGTTCAGCATTGATACCAAAAACAATTTCCGATAAAAAACGTTGACTGCAAACGATATGAACCTTCGAAGTGTTATATTATCATGATTATAGGACTATTTTGCGTATGTGCTTGTGTTATTGTATATTAAGTGGACTTCCATATTAATGATTTGATAATTAAGATGTTTATCATTCAGTTTGACAGTTGGACTGCAATATTTTTCGGATTTTTTAATATTAAACAAATATGAAATAAACGCACTTTTTTCTAATTTAAATTGAGCGTCTAAATGTAAATGATTAAAAACGAAATTGAAGTACAAGTATGGAAAGCATAGTTCATGTTTAAAATTGCAGCGAAAACAAAATAATCAAATTCATATTATGATTACATATTTATTGTGGAAAAATTCTGATTATTTATAATGATAATAATACAAAGAAGATCAACAAGTTATCAAAGGTTCCCAAGTTCAATGAATGGTGACAACTGCAGATAGAAAATAACTATACTCACTCCAAATTCATTTGTGTAACAATGTAATACAAACATTTTCCCCGTCAATGGAAGGCAAAGGCTGCATCTATTTTCTTTACATTTCAAATCAAAAAGTGAAATTTTACATTTCCTTTAATCATTACAGGTATCAGTTTTTAATAATCATACATGGAATGCTCAGAAACCGATTAACATATACATAATATAAGTCAGTATATTTGCAATATAAAATAAATCCAAATACTTTGTTTAAAAATAATTGCGCCTGTATCATTCCCCATTCATAATATACACTTTATATATTAACTTATTTTTTTATCAAATATACAAGGATTATAATTTGTACGCCAAACAAGCCTAATATATTGCTATAAAAATGTACATGTGCATTATATTAGACATATTGAACAGGTCGCAGCTTAGATTACTTCTTCCTCCAAACTATTTTCTACTTCCATGTGAAAATATAAAACTAGATAACAACAAACTATACACGAAAAAAATGTACAAAAAGAAATGTAGAGAAGGTTTTATTATTTATATTACTCCTGCACCTCTTTTGTGTCAGTATCACAAACACAACTGTGATGTGAATTTGTAAGAGGTCAATTCAAATTCTGTCTATGCAATCTAGTGATCCGTTGTTGATTGCCCTCTTTTCAATATTGTAGAGCCTCAGACTGTTTCAAACGTTAAGTTTAGACTATTCTTATAGAAAAATAGAGGATTAATGTAATGAACCTATCGACTATTGTCTGCAACTTTACCGGCATCTCATTGCCAACTCCATCTCTAATGTTAGTTAATTAATTTTCATTTTTGTACACAATTATCCCCTGCATTTTGTGTTGCAGAATATTCATTTTCATCCTGTCTTATGCAGGGTTATCTATTTTCAGATCTTGCAAAGACAGCAAATTCATTTTCAAAATCATCTAAACCTTCCCACAGAAAATCAAATGGTCGTTTCTTTACTGTTGTATAGGATTTCGTGAGCAAAAATCAAATATTCGTATGCTTAATTAAATTACTTCGTCTTAAGCTTTAATTCAAAGCAAAATTACAAATCACATTTAAATTTTAATTTTCCTTTAGGTATATGCAATACTTTACACATTGTTAACAAAACCCATTGACAACTTTTCATCACACTGTTTCTAATTAGATAAACGTTAATACATTTATCCAACAAAATATTTGGTGATGATCAAATGGAATGATATTCTGCATTTTTTTTTTCACGAATGGAAATGTTCGGTGTTATATAATATGAAGAACTATGTGTGATCGAATAGGTAAATATTATAATCCACGACAAACATGTCGCATCTGACGTAGGACTAAACAATCTTGTTTTAAAAATAAATTTTAAAGTCAATTTACGGAGATGAGAAACCCAATTAACAAATCATAGCGAAAATTTGTGAGGGTGACAGATTTTCTCTTGAAGTTGTAATTTCATAAGTTATTTCTTACATTCCTCCTTGATAGTGACTACATTAAGAAAACATATATATTGGAAAATCCAAGTAGAAATACATGCATATTTTGATATATTTTATCAGTATGAATAAACACAAGAAAAAGCATCGGACAGAGAGTTTAAAACAACTTAAACAATAATGAATCAATGAGTTTGAGAAATACACCTAACATTTGTTTGTATATAAGATCAAAAGGAAAGGGTTTGACGTGGCATAAAGTTATATCCCATTTCGGAATAAAAATACTGAAAATGAGAGCTGCATACGAATGAATTAACACTATATAACAAACTATAACTGTTTTGAGAATGACCTTATCCAAAATACGGGCATCGATCTTAATCGGTATAAGTAAATATTGAATAAATGCCATGGAGACAAATATATTGCAGAAGCCATAGATAATGACATTTAACATTTATTGGATAAAAGATAAATATTTCTGCCCACAATATTCAATGTGTAAAACTATTTGTCTTCTTTCGTGTTTTTCGTCCGTCAACATTGTGAAAAGAGCAATTATAAACTTTATTAAAGGTGCAAAACAGGGTTCGTATACAGGGGAAAGGTGGAACATGTTCTTGCGAAATCAGGAAATCAATGGAACCGGACGCGGAAATCACTAAAATAAATCACGCTAGATCGGTTCTTTCGACAAAAGATCACTTACGACTTTTTATTATGTTCACAACATTTTCACAATACTATAGGAAGACAAACAAAAGGTTCCGTTCAAAAAATTGCAGCAGTTCTACCATTGATATCTGAAATTATCTTCAGATAATATCGATATTAATTGGCAAACATGATCGTCATATAGTATCAAAAAGTCAGCACTCGTTTTTTTTAAATAACCTTATTGTCATCAAGCATCTATTAGCATCAAGACAATTTCTGCTTTGACAAAAACAATAACCATACAATGCAGGTTTAAAGTGTGCATACACCCACATATGGAAATACTCACAAAAATCCTGATTTTCCTGTATGTAATGTTTATCTCAAAAACAAATGCAACGACCTCAGATTTGTTATAGCAAATAAATCAACACAGACTCAAACATGCAAATATGACATCAAACTTAAAAAAATTATGAGTAGATTCTTATAATGTCGAAACAACAATATATATGAAATGAAAAGTATTAATATATAAACATAAACATAAATAAGAATAGAATATTAATAAAATTATTACAATGATAAAAATAATAATAATTATGTTACAGAATATGAAATATACACCATGATCATTCGACTCAATAATTATACATCTTACTACTCAATGCGACGTGCACTACAAGCGTGTAACGTTTGATTAGAAATAACAAGCTTGGCATATATGATGAATTTATAACAGTAATCACCAGCAGATTATATCAAGCTGATGCCATACAGATAACTAACGACTTGAAAATATTAAATTTACTGCACTTACAACAAACATCACGCTGATACCATGCATATAACGTATACCTTGAAAGAAAAAAGGAATTTATTGCGCTTAAAACAAGAACTAAGTCTTGAAATACTTTCCTTGAAACGTTATATTATTTAGGGGAAAACAAAGTGTTAATGATCTACTCTTTTTAATCATGTTAAAAAAACACACATTTCAATGTCTTTTATTCAATGTAGCATACCATAATCAAAGATATTTGAAACCCTATTGTAAGTAAAGTGCCATTGGTATATGTTTGTCAAATCTACAAAATTTAAATGTATAATACTGCGAAAAATCATTTAACAGCACAGAATCTAAATAAGTCATAATCGAACATACATAATTAGTAAATGAGTGTTTTTTTTTTATTTGGTTGATCTTCATTCACCAGGTTGCAAAGAAAATGCATTGGAACATATGGATTATTAAAAAATATCAAAGTTTAATATTTATCAGTACTCCGGAAATCGAGACTACACTATATAGCTATTTAAGCTGAGGATGATTTTTAGTTCTTTTAATTGCATTCAAACAAATGCAAAATATGAAACTAAAATTTCTAATGATAAACAGGAGAGTTTGGATTTGGAAAGGAGAAAGATGGAATCTTTCACTTCTGTATACTTTAATTTTTATGCCATTTTTCTCTTTTTCTTATAAACTTTGTCTCTTGTTCTCTGTTCTTTATATTTTAGCACCTCATTATTCTCTATTCTTTAATTTGTTGGCCTATTTTTCTGTAATCTTTAGTTTATTGCCCCTTTATTCTGCACATTTGGCCCATTATTCTCTATTCTGTAAACCCATCCATATCCTCTTGCAGTCGTTCAAATAAATGAGATTGATTCATTGTTGGTTGCTTAACGTCCAGTGGCCAAATGAGAGACAGTCAGGAAAAGTAGATTTTCGTTTGTTTTGTCCATACGATAATATAAGTTAAAGTAATGAATGTAATTTGAATAAATCAGGTCATAATGACAACAAAAATGGCTGAAATATCATAATCATACCCAACACAGTAACATATATAAACAAAATGAAAGCCTAAATAAGAGACAACAGTTATCCTTCGATCTTCACATCGCTTCGATATATTTAGAATATATATATCAAGGTAAAAAACAAACCAATGATATCACACGAAATTGCATTTGCAACAATGTTATTAAGCATATAGTAAGGTTGATGAAAAAAAAAAATTTCTGTAAAGCACTAAAATGTACTTTATCTATGAATATCATTTTCCTGATATAGTCGTTTTACATTTTTATGGCTAGTATACTATTTGGATTTGACAAGCTAATCCCAGCCTTTAAAAAATAAAACACGGATTTACTGTTTTTGTTGATTTGTTGAAATAAATTAAAAGTACATTGTATCTATAAAAGTATGATATATATATATATATATATATATATTATAAAACAAGTACAGGTTTACTACCTTCCTGTTGTTTTTATTCACACATCATTGGCCAAAGTACAATCTACTAGGGTTTGCTCATTTATCAACAATGTAAGCATTTTAAACAAAATGTGATAATCTGTCTTATATTCTATCAAACGCTTACATCAGATTGATGTAATTAAGGTTAGTATAAGCAAATACACATTGTCATTGCAAATTATATATTAACCTAATGTTATCCTACCAAACCAAAATGTTAGGTCGAGGTACACAAGTCTGTATAATAAACATAAGTTCAAAATATTTAGTGTAGTTCAGCACACAACAGATGGCACATTTCCATAATAAATATTTTTAGCACGCGTAATTTGTCTTTATACAGGAATCATCTGTACATGTTGTCTTTTATGCTGCACATTTAATACACCCATATCAAATTATTAGTGTTACTCCAAATTTCTTAAAGGCAGTTTCTGTGTACACTAAGCACCATCTAAGTTCATGATAGCCTTTTATGACTACTAATGTACAATGTTTTTGATAAACAACTATTGTCATGAATTGTATCAGAACAATCAGACACAAGGTACGTTTACAAAGGTCTTCCATTGTTTAATGCTCTCCACACAACTTGAAAATTCCTCACGATTTGGAAAGCTTCCTGCAAGTAAAATAAAAACAATACTGAATAATTCAAACAATTACAGGTGTTTCGGTAAATATTAAAATCAAAGTAAAAAGTTCATACTCATTACTGTTACTATTGGTAACCTAAATTCAACAAAAAATCTGCAGTATATTTTCTCATTAAAAAACAAGTTTTAAATTTTATTAATTTTAATTAAGTAACCGACATTTAACCAACATAATAATTAAACCTAAAAAAAATAGATTGCTTGTAAACTATATCATGAGGGTCTTGATTTGGGGGGGGGGGGGGGGGGGGGGGGGGGGGTTTGGAGGTTTGTCCTTAATTTCTGTAGTCTTTAATTTTGTAGGGCAAATTTCTCTATTTTGTAAATACTTTTTGCTCATTATTCTCTATTCTTTATATTTTAGCACCTCATTGTTCATTATTCTTTATTTTTTTGGTCCGTTATTCTCTATTCTTTATATTTTTTTTACCATTATTCTCAATTCTGTTAAACCCATCCACACCCTCATGTTATAACACGTACCATATTCAGAAAAAAAACCTTGTATTGTTTGTTGAATAATGCATCTAGGATATCCCTCATTGATAGCATCTATAATTATAGACAGTTGCATCTCCTTGGGCCTGTTTAATCCTGTAAAAAAGTATAACAAAACTACTGAACTCCAATGTAAATTCAAATAAGGGAAGTCGATAAAACTGACAAAATCAATTGTTATCAATGAATGGAACGAGCGAAGGATATCTGTCATATTCCGGACTTTGTACACGTATTTTTCGAAGATGATTGTGGGTTAAACCTGGTTTTAAAGCTAGCTTAACCTCCCACTTGTTTGACAGTTATTAATATTTCCTTTAAATTGACAAAAGCGCTAAAGACGACAAAGTCGAAGTGCATGTTTGTGATTATGAAATAAAGTGAAGAAATCTGTTCTTTTACTATTTCATATACTTGTTGCATATTCAAGACTTTCTGTACATTTTAGTATAAAAGGTTTTACGTTAATATAATGTTTTATAACTTATCTGCAGTTGTTGTAATACTATAATCACTTCTGACTAAACAGACCTGTTTGTGATAGCATTACGATTAAGGTTTGTTCTTTTAAACGGATTATATAATTCTCAAGCGCACATCATATGTTTCGTTATAAACCTTAAAAGAGTAGTATTGTGAATTTGGAAATGAAAAAAATATGAAACGCATTAAACATAAATTACGCAAATAAAATGTTAAAATTGACTAGAATTATGTGTCTATTCAAAGTCAGATATATCAACAGTTGTAGTTATTTTTTGTATATAAGAAAAAACTCATCAAGGAGGTTAGGCTTATAGTTTACGTCAGGACCTACAAAAGCATCATCAGTAAAGCTCTAATAAATAAGAAGATAAAAGGCCAAATAAAGAACGAAGTTGAAGAGCATTGAGGAACCAAAAGTCTCAAAAAGTTTTGCCAAAATGCAGCTAAGATATTCTATTCCTGTAAATGCTTTTGGAAGTTAAAAAAAAATGAATAAGATTATAGATAATTTATAGTCTTTTATTAATTTATTTAACACTGGTCTTAACTGAGGTGATGTAGATCTTGACATATTGTATCGCCTTCTATCTATTGTTGTATACTTATGTTTAGTTTGATATATTTGCAAGGAAATGAATTTTTTATTTTGCAATATCAATAATGAAGATGTTTCATATATCCTGAACAAGTCTCATCCGGAGTCTACAAGTTTTTGTAAATTAATTTTACTAAACTAAATTAAAAAAATTCTTTGACGACCCTGCCACATAGAAAAATAACTTTTTTTTTTATCATAATTGAACGTCTTACTCAACCTAAACAGCTAAATTGGTATCGTTTAAAACGTGTTTGAGGTTAGACAACTACTGTATTCTTTCATACTAACCTTTAAGGTGTGTCTTTAGTGCTTTGGTGTTCTGGAAAAGATAGACCATAGTATTATTTTGTGAAAAAGGCATTGTTCTTTTGACATTTCAATATGCCAAAATGTGTTAGAGAAATACAGATTACTGTCGATACAAAACACAAAAAATACTATTTCGTTGTACTAGCATGTTTGGCGTTTTTCAAAGATAAGTGAACAATTCAAAGCAAAAAAAAAAAAAAAAAAAAAACAGCAGTTCAGGCATAACAGAAAAAAGATCACTCATTAAATATACCAGATGTAGGATTTGTTATTACGGATGAACGTTTGGTAACAATAATACGCATCAATGAAAATCACAACAAAACAGTTGGATGGGCAAATTGAAAACTAGTTTGTATAGCATCCATAACCACAACTGATACACATAAAGCAGTGCCATATATTGTTCAGACCATTGTTTGAGAATTGTCTTCAGAATAATTAATCATTGTCAAATGGTAAAATTTACAAAAATTATATCATTAATATTTAATCATATCAAAGGAATATTGACTACTAGGCTGATGATAATTTTAGCCCACTAGAAGATGCATCGATCTAGTGGTTGTAAAACATCGCCAAAGATACCAGGCATATAACAAAGTTAAATTAAATCAACGTATGCATGAATAACTGGCGGAAATTACACTCAGAATACACTTATCTTAATTTCAACATGTAATACAAATGCTACATGTGCTATATGCTTCTTCTTTTTCTGGTGATAGACGGTTTACTGTGGATTCATTTATTTTCGTGGGTATCAATTTTCGTGGATTGAGGAAAACCTGCATTTTTGTGGATATTTGATTGCGTGATTTGCCAATCACTGCTTACAAAGCCTATAGAAAATTTAAAATTCGTTGAAAATTCAAATTCGTGGTTCACCTGTACACACGAAACCCACGAAAATTGGTATCCAACGAATAATAATGAACCCAAAGTAATAGGATATTTTACAGTACTTTAACAAAACCCATAGGATGTTCTTAGACGAATCTAATGCTCTATTAAACTATACATTTAGATTTAGTCGTCTCAACGTCCTTAATCAAGTTTATGAAGGTAAGTACTATAATCTGCCTCAGATGCAACCTTTCTAATTCTAATGTGGTATATTATTTTTTATTAAATTTAGTAGAATACACCTGTCTTTTTCGGACATGAACATTGTTTAATTATTTCATAAAAAAAATAAAAACACATACAAATTTAGAGGCTTACAATCGTTATATCATGTACAAATTCCTCTCCCTTCGTTTTCAGAACATGAGGACAGACTGGGAACCATCGACCATGTTCCTTCCACGGATTAGTTTCAAGTACCTCTTTACGAAGACTACCGTCGCAATAAAAACAAACGATTTCCTTTCTTTGACCTATAAAGAAATAATATTCAAAATGATATGGACAAAAAGAAATACAATATTGTGTGCATTAAAAAGTCTACAATGTGTTCATGCATTACTCATACTTTGATAAAAAAAATAAAAAATAATAAAAAAAAAAAAAAAAAAAAAAATTACCAAGAGCGGACATATGTGTCCTCAGATTAAAAGGGAAAATAATTCATTTTTCCTTATATCATAGATGACAACCTGTCAGTTTAAAAGATTAAAGATATTCCTGATTTGAAACGAGTTGGGGTTAGGTTAAAGGTAGTTCGTGAGTTTTGAAGCAACACTATCTAATACGAAAAAAATACGTTTACCTGCATAGTAAAACCCTGCTTCAGCCAAAGTTTCAATATTCTCATCCATCCCGTACAATGCAAAAGTTCTTTGACGTACTTCTACATCTGTTAACTGTGCGTGTATTGGACCATTGTGCTCCTCTAATCTTTGCTTTATTGAATTTATAAGATTCTTTCCATAGATCCTTGGATATCCATACATATCGATAGATCTTAAGGGAAACGGAGTGGTAAGTATATTGTTTCCTCGGCAACATAGCTTGCATGAACACTCATCGCTTGGTGCTAGCATAATTGAAGCTAAGGACGGATACAACAAATGTTCGTCTGTGAATTGTTTACGATACATTTGTTGAGAAACAGGAATCCCTTGACTTACATTTGGATTTGCCTTTTTCTTACGCAATAGCTGACTTATCCTACAACTAACTGCATGGCCATCTGATAACGAAATTATATCTTCAGTTTTCATATCCACTTTAGCTTTACAATCATCGCATTCAATGATTAAATCATGTCCACTGTAGCTAAATCCCTTTCCTGCCATGATAATTGGAAAATGGGGACCATTCCAATTTGCATAGGATGCCAGTTTTGAAGTCGCGTTAATCGTATTCAGAGTACTCAAAGCCATAATTCGACTTTTGCCAGCAAAACGATAACACTGTTTATGGAGAATAAAATATGCCAATCAAAACTTAATTTTGAAATTTAAAATGACAAATAGTTATGTTAATATTCAAATTTTCTAATCTCGTATTTGGTCATCAAGCATTCCTATGTCGTTGCATGCATGAAATGATGTTTTAAAAAATAAATATCTGTGTTTTCCTGTGGCATTAACTTTCTTATGTTGTTCTTTGCACATCAAAATCAGTTTAGAAGACTTCACAATCCAGTAATGTTCATGCTGTTGAGTTAACACTCCCATTTTATTTGTTATAATCATGCAAATTGATTTGTTTACCTGCAAGTAAAAATTGAATACATTGTCAAGTTAGTATTATCGAAAAATGTGCTAAATATGTGCGTTATATCACTCCTTGCCGATCATCGGATGTCATATTCCGAAACAGAGGCTACACGAAGCTACTCGATGTTAGAGTAAAATGCAGATAACTATCTTGATTTCAAATTGGGTTAATTTCCATAGAATGCATGATCATTGAAACTAGCAATATTTACAAAATATAATGATAAATTATTTTAATTCAATTTTAGATCATCAACAATGACAATCTATAGTGTATAACAATACTTGTAGATATTGAATATATCAAAACATAAGAAAATTTAGATTAAAAAATTATATATAACTTTATTTATGGCGTTATCGAATCTAGCGAGTAATTCCGGCTTAACTAGTACCAGGATCCGTCCCAATCTTGTTTTTTGTACCCAGTCTCACGCCTGTTGGGGTTCAGTTGATTTCGATAGTTTGGTACCCTTATTTGTCTTCTTAATCGATTTAACTTTTGGTAAACTACTGTTGTCCTTTATTATTGATGCGTTTTTGTATTCATGTAGAGCAGGATCTGCATAAAAGCTTCCGAAGCACCTGATAGCATTAACCAGTTTTCTTGTAGGGTTCGTGTTGCTTAATTCTGATTTTCTATGTTGGCATGTGCTTTGAAGACTGTTGTGTGTCTTTTGGTCGTTTTCAGTTTCGCGTCAGGACGTCAGTTTGTCTTTCACTCAAAGTTTAATTATCCCTTTGGTATCTTTAGTCTTTCTTTTGAAAAACTGTGACTTTGAGGAAAACCGTTCCTTTGCTTGTGTTCAGTAAAGTGCGTTCAGGATTTAATCTAACCTTCAATATCGTAAACACATAAATAGAAAGTGTTTTTCTGAAAACTTCTCATTTCAACAATAACTACTATTAATTAAATACAACAAAGAGAACGATCAGAATTTATTGTATATTACACGAACATTGATTTTACTTTATCTATTTAACTTCATTTCATCGAATACTTACACTGTATAAAAAATTACATATATTCGTTTAAATCTTTACTAAAATAAATACTTGGTTTGGATTGGTTGCAACATTAGAAAGGAAGGGAAAACAAATTACGGAAAGAAAAGCTGGGGCTTTTATTAAAGTTATTCATGACACTGTTGGGATCACAAGCCGTTTTAAAGGTAGCCACAGTATTTTTCAATACCTTTTAAATGAGCATAAGCGAGATGTAAAATGTTCAAAAATATAATTCGTTCGTTTCTCAGTCTCTATGCACTGTGATCAATCCAGTGATTGTTGATTAAATGGACACTAGCTATGACATATATAAAAAATCTAAAGTATGATTTGTTGAACATTCTTATAGAGGTAAACACGATGAATAACATATATTTTTAATCTATAATATGAAATTGAGCAGACCTAGAAAAATCCAATTACACGAGTTCACTTTTTATTTATACCTATAGTTCTGTACTCGGGGGTCAACTCGATAGTTAAATAGATGGCGTCAAGACTAAAATACACACAAAACGAGGCAACATATTATCAAGCCCATGCCCTTTAAAAGTTTATTTAAGTCCTAACATAATTTGGATAAATGTTTTTCATGGTTATAAATCAAATATGAGAACTTGAGTCAAATTGGTGAACAAGGATTTGACAGCTAGTGTCCCTTTAAAAGACACGTTGTCCTAATCAGTTTTCTTCATCAACTTACCTCGAAACAAAGGTAAAATGTGTAAATTGATAAATAACAAAGGCTTTGAATACGTTCAATCATATTTAATTGTCCTAACATAACCATGGTAACATGATAATCAGATGCTTGTGTGGCTTCGAAGAATGTAACAATAAATATTGCAAAAACATTTGCATCTAGAAAAACAGACTTATACAGAAATGTCTTGTTTATATCCTACTTCAAAACAAAAAGATAGAAAATCTTATGGTTATTCAATAGACCACTTTCGAGTTTGTGCTTCACCAGAAAAACTCGTCAATTTTGCGCGCCTTTATGACGTCATTTACCAGATAGAGGGGATCGCATGTGTCCCTGCTCAATTAAAATTCATCAAGCGTCTTTGTGATCGTCATTATACAAGATAAACTAGAAATAATATTTGTTCCGTAAGTACGTAATCACAATTCCCTAATAAAAGCAGTGCTGAATATCAGTTATAAGAATTTACTTTGCCGAGTAATTTGTGTAATATAGCATTATAATTTTTAAAACCGATCGCTCAACATAGGAACGCAAATGACAAGCCCCTTAACGCACGAAAGATGTTCACTAAAACCAAAGTTTTTGACGGAAATAAAACGAACTCGAAAGTTGTCTAATCATTATAAACTATGTAACCCACAGTATCACATCAAACTATAACATTGTTTTTGTACTTATTTCAATCAGTGTCCAAAACATAACTTACTATTAAGCTATACATATTTATTTTAATAAAGCTATATTTAGTTCAAAATGTTTAGTCACCAAGCATTTATGATTTTCGAACACACTTATCAAACGTATTCGAAATAAATAAAACCCCGATACGATACATCCGATATATATATGTTAATATTCGGGGTGTCAACGAGTTTTGGAGTATTTGAGAATCGCTAGGTAGATCCGAGTATCGAATACCAAAACGATACTCGAATATTCGGTTTCCTGTTAAAATATTGCTGTCTTCTTTACATAAAATCGATCTTCTTGAGAACCTCTTTCGGAAAATTAAAAAAGCATCACTAATTAATCATACTAGTAAATGAAAAACATTTTGTGTCGAATGCATGTACTAAGATGTTATTTAAAATGTCTGGGAAAATATTTAGGCTGTACCAAAGCTTACATTTTAAACATGTCTTAGGCAAGCCGTCAGATCAAATATCCTCGTCTGCAAGAATGTTATTTACAAAGCTGCGAAACCGACTGTCCCCCATAATAGTTGACAAGAAAATGGCTCCAATTAAAATACATTCGTCGCATCCTTTTGACTTCTAATCATTACGCCTTTGCAAAACGTTACATGTGTTTTCTTAACGATTACCAAATACTAGTATTTGATATGGTTTTTCTTGTTAAAATAATCAAATAAAAATATGTCATAAAAAACATGTGTAATTCATTATCCAAGATACTTATGTAGACTGGTTTTCGTCCATCGAACAACAAAACATAGAATTACGTACTTTTATGGTTCTGTGTTGCTGATATATTCCCGAGTAAGTACTCGAGTATCGCCCGATAAAATCATCGAATAATCGATTAGTAATTGTTCACCAAGTTTACATCTCTACTTAA
The DNA here is from genome assembly GCF_021869535.1 of Mytilus californianus. NCBI lineage: Eukaryota > Metazoa > Mollusca > Bivalvia > Mytilida > Mytilidae > Mytilus > Mytilus californianus. Next base: position 18,386,580 of record NW_026262626.1, read on the forward strand.
TGTATACATATATTTTTATATTTATAGGCATGTATATGTTTGGCCACATGCACTGCTATACCACCACATTGTACCAGGTGGTGCTTAGCTTCATATTTGTAAGAATTTCGATTTGTTGTTGTTGTACGGATTAGCATGGTAATAATTTTATAACATCAATATTTTAAAGGAACACATAGAATAATTTATAACTGAAATATAACATTTGAATTGATCAATATATATTTCAGTCAGTCAGAATGGTAGCACGTATCTCCATAGTTTTGCATTTTGACAGACAAAAAGGGATATAATTTTTGTAAACCAGAATCTTTATTTCGAACACCTTAACTACTCAAATATAGCACAACCTATCAGTACAAACAGTCCGTCAAGTTTTATAAATATTGGTATATGGAACAACACAGCTGCCTTATGATAACAATAACCATGTCATTAAGGTTAGATATATATATCATAAAGCAAATGTTCTATACTATAACGACATTTGACTATAATACTCTGTCAATTTGCTATATCACTAAGATAAATTTATATACTATAAAGACGCTTTGATACATCATGGAGTTACCTTTTCATACTATTCTGTCATTTCACCATGTTCACTTTGTTATGAAGATAATATTTCATACTATGAAGACATCTTGAAATAACATGGAGCTACATGTTTATACTGATTTGTCATTTTACTAAACTATTATGTGATAATGCTATGTCATTTATACATATTTATACATATCACCTCGTGATAAAAGAATTGTTAGCTTGATATTGAAATATGTCTTTATAAGATAGGTATATGACATAATAGTATGACAAAATGGTTCTATAATATATCGAGATGATTGTATGGTATACACATTTATCGTTATAATATACTGAGATGACAAAATAGTATGAAAAAGTTGCTTAATATTATATTAAAATGTCTTTATAGTATAAAATGAATCTTTATGACATAGCAATATTACATAATAGTTTAGTAAAATGACAAATCAGTATGAAAATGTAACTCCATGTTACATTAAGATGTCTTCATAGTATGAAATATTATCTTCATAACAAAGTGAAATGACAGAATAGTATAAAAAGGTAACTCCATGATGTATCAAAGCGTCTTTATAGTATATGAATTTATCTTAGTGATATAGCAAATTGACAGAGTATTATAGTCAAATGTCGTTATATTATGTAACATTTGCTTCATGATATATCTGTACCCTTAATAATATGGTTATTGTTATCATAAGGCAGCAGTGGCGTTCCATATTGGTACATTCAATATACCTATATCAACTTTCACATTTATATTCCGTTGGGTTTTATAAATATTGGTAGATTCAATATACCTATATCAAATTTCACATTTATATTTATCAAGTTATTATAGTTATAAATTTTGTTCTTGATTAATAATGTTATACCTGGTAAACAGACAAAATACGATTGACTCGATTTTATTTATATTCATCTGAAAATAAGACAAGAATTTTTGCCGTCTAATTATAGATATATTTGTCGAAATACTTGTTTATCTTTTTACATATAAAAAAAATATAATTCAAGATTTATATATCAAAAGATATCAAAAGTTAAATAATAAGAATAAAGAATCGTTTTAGTCAATTCGTGAAACGAAATCGGCTTTCGACGAATTAACGGTGATTGACTCACACTTATTTAAAAAAGATGTATATCGGTTGACAGATGCGTTAAGAAAATGATGTGGTACACAAATAAAAAGATATTTTTAATGTAGAATAGTGATAAATTGCCAAAAAAAAACAACATGCAGAGAACACAGAAATGACACCCTTAGCCCCCAATTCATACTAGACATAAAGAAAAACATGACTGTTTAGTTTTGTATAACATTTTGTAGACTCAAGAACAAAAAAAAACACAGTATGGTATAATCCAATTAACAAAAAGGTTGGTTGAAATTATTTACAAAATATACTAGTCTATCGTTTGACTTTGCAATTAATCGTAAATCAAATTTAATAACTTCATCATGTATTAACGCTTAATAGTTGTTTACATCAAATTTTAATTATTTAAACCGAACATCATTTAGACAATGATGCATCAAACGTGTATCAAAAGTTTGTCTTGTAGGACAATAAACAACGTACGAAAGACTATAGGAAATTGCCAGTTGCGTTTCATATTTGATTTACTAACCAAAGATTTAAAAGTTTATATAATATAAAAATAAAAAGAGATGGTATGATTGCAGTTAAAATAAATCTCCACAAAAGATCAAAATGACAGACATTCACAACAATAGCACATCGTAGTGCCTCTAATAATGAGTAAAACTATACTGCAAAGTCAGCTATCAAAGTTCCAGATATGACAAATGGCAAACAATACAAACGAGAAAACTGACGGCTTGATTCATGTGCTAAATTATGAATAAAAAAACAAATAAGAAATACAGCAACAAACGACAACCACTGAATAAAAGGTTGCTGACTTGGGACAGGCATATACATAATATGGCGGTGTTAAACTAGTAACGCCAAATCATTCCCCTGATCTTTGACAGTTGTGTGACGACTTAACAAAAGAACAAACTATGCAAAATAATAAACTTAAAAATAATAATATGAGAAACAGAAAAAAACGACAACCATTAAATACCAAGGCCCTAACTTGTGGCGTTGTCAGTTTATTTTTGATTTATGAGTTTGACTTTCCCTCTGGTATCTTTCGCCCCTCTTTTGTGACAGGCGCATATAGAATATGGCGGGGTTAGAATATTTTGTAGGTTACAACCTTCCCCTTACATAGTACAGTTCAAAATGATTGATTGATTGTTGGTTGCTTAACGTCCAGTGGCAAATATTTCACGCATATTCAGGGCGAGAACAAATTAACAATAAATACAATAGGTAGGTTCTGTAATAAGGGCGTCCGGGATTAAGGTCTGAGAAATTTAGACTGCCACGGGAAATGATGGTATATTGGATAGGGACAGAAATTTAGCCTTGCAACAGGTCACCTACGGACCCCTCAAAGAGTTGTTGCAAGGGTTCTTAACTTGCAAAGAGCGTGGCACTCTCTTTACACGAGTCATAGGATTTAACGTCTCCATTCTGACCGGACGTGGCTGCAAATTTGTACATCCCGCACAGCCAAACGGACGCCCCACTTTAGCAAGGGTTTTACTGCCGGTCGGAGGAAGACCAATGGTGACCATACTTCTATTCCCCAGTCACCCTTGGGGGTAGTTCAAAATGACAAAACTAGGTTACGCGCATTCAAACTTAGAAAACATGTATAATATATTCCCCATAGCTGATAACAAGATTTGTTTTAGTTGTTTTAATTGTAAATTTGTCATTTTATGAATAATTTCATTTACGTGCAATAATGCCAGATAATTTAAAAGATAGCGTTTCTTTCTATGTAGTAGATCAACATTTGATATTTCTAGATTTACTTGACCGGAATACTAGCATATTTACCGATAACTTTTCATTCATTAAGACGAAAAAATAAAAAAAAGATTGAGAATGGAAATGGGGAATGTGTCAAAGAGACAACAACCCGACCATAGAGCAGAAAACAGCTGAAGGCCACCAATGGGTCTTCAATGCAGCGAGAAACTCCCGCACCCGGAGGCGTCCTTCAGCTGGCCCCTAAAGTATACAATAAGATATGTTTAGACATGGGAAAGTTATATTTTGGAATTTCCTCCTACTCAAAAATAACAATACATCATGTACATATCTTCGTCAGAATAAAATTTAATTCAAAAACACAATTGAAAAAAAATAACCTGCACACGTGCAATTTACATGTATATTTAAAAGTAATACAAATCTTTTCATGTTTATATGATTCATATCTGTAAACACTGTCACAATGCGAATGATCTAGTTCTATTTAAAATCCTATTCAAATTAAAATTAAATTAGAAAATTCCTAATACTAATAATAAATATTTATCAAGATATTATATATTTGTAGGGTTCAATTTGTCATTCTGTACAAATTATTTTAATAACATAATTTCATTAAACACTAAAGTGTTTGCCAAATAATAACAATCAAGATACAAGCTTGAGCACGAATTGTAAAATATTTTTTCTCTTATACTATATTCTCTATCCCATAATCTTTTTTTTTCATAAAAGAAAATTTCGTCAAGTTCTATTCATAAGACCATAGCTTGTAGTCATCTTAATATATCAAGAGTTTTAAATGATAAGCTATAAGAAAAATATAAGTCTAGTTTTATCCAATTTTATCAACTAAAGTTGTTCCCTCATATGCATAAATGCATAATAGTGATACCTTGACTGTATAAAGTGTTTAAATATGTTCAGTGTTTGGATATACACTTTTAATCACACATACACATCATGATTGATTCAATATGAAAGACATTTTAAGAATAATATAATCTGTTTTATTTGAATAGTTTTAATTATATATTCCTATGACACATATCAACCTCGTTGTTAACAATTCCCATAACAGTTTTAAACATTATCAAAAGCGAAAATTACACAAAGATTTGTTTCTTGGAATCAACCAAGGGGTGTCATTGTTCAAAAATAGATGTTACAAAATAACAATTTGGAATGTAAACGCAACCAATAGCAAATATATAATTTGAAAATATCATTCAATTTCAATTAGAAAATACAGAAAAAAACTGATCGCCAATAAAATAAATTAAAATGACAAATTATTTAATGAAATTTCTCTTATAGTTATCTATATATAGATTTATACGAAATACCCAAGTGTATTATTTGATTGACATTGGGAAAAAACTTCCTTGTTAAAGTAACTATTATAAACTACTATTAGATCAAATAGGTATCAAATTTACAAAACTTTTAGATATAGTTTACTTTTATACAATTTTATATCACGCTAACATTTTTGATGTTATTTAGCACTGTAATACAAACATGACAAATGTAACGACAGTTATTCATTTCTATTGTTGAATTTGTGATCGATTATTAAATTCATCAGATATGAGGGTTTGTTTCAACATTTTCCTGAAACTAGAAAAAAAACCTTATCTAATTTTATAACAGAATAAAACTGAATAAATGGAAAAATATATTTCTACTTCAGCAAACACGCCAATGATCAAAGTCTAAAAACATTTCGTGATAATATAATTTATTTCTCGGAATGATCCAGGTGGTGTGTCATGGTTTAAAAATATACATGTTTTGAAAACGTACCTCGTACTAACATTCATATTATTGTAAAATATGAAAATATACATAGATAATCAAACAATAAAAAAACACACACATATAAATAAGATTATTAAACTAAACTGTCTCTGTGCAAATTTATATATAAATAGATACTCGGGTGAATTATTTGATATACATTTAGATCTTCCTTGTTTATTACAGTAGAAAACAAAAACAATTGGGAGAGGATATTCGAAAGTTTGTGTAATAAACAAGTTTCAACCATATAAACTTAAAGAATTGTCTCAAATTTACAAAATTGTGACATGTTATAAATAATCATATCCTTAGTATTTGATATTGACCTATATGCAATGGGTTTATTTACGCGCAACTATAACAACGTGACAATATCATGATCAATATTTAATTTAATTGTTAAACCTGGCATTGTTTCTATGTTTCCTTTGAGCTGAGGGTATTCACATGTCATTATTTTCAGAAAATGCATAATTCAATGGAAAACAAAAGAAATTAAAATATGTACTTCGAGATGATTTGATGACTGAAAACTGTTCCAATTTAATTTAATCTAATAATTAAGTAAATTATCAAAATTTTCTTACTTCAGTCTTCAAAAGAAATCACAGTCCGATATGCTAGAATGTCAATAAAGAATAGATTCAATGTCGAACTGAGTAATGTGACTATTTGACGTCATAACAACACATGAAAAAATCTGATTAGATAGTCAATATATAGCTATTTATAAGTTTGTTTATTTAAATGCACTTATTTTATGTAGTGAGCAATGTGTATAAATAGGTGTTCTTAATAAATATTACCAAAAAAAAAAGGGAGATGATACAATACATAGTTTGTCTAGGATTTAGACACATATATGACTTGTGACATAAATAGAATAGGGATCGTTTATAGTGGAAATATGAAAGAAATTTGGCAAATAAAATATACGATGAATAAGTACAAATCTACAAACTTTATTGTAAACAAATTCAATATCTCAAGTGTTAGGTGTATGTATAAGCTTGTATATGTTAGTGATGATAAATGATATTTAGATGTAAAAATTATATTAATAGGCTGAGTCAATATTTTCTCCAATTATGTTTAGAGGTTCGAAAATTGATAGAAATAGCGATTTGTAAATGAAAAAAAAAATATACAAAATTGATGGGTGACATCAATGAAAACGGGAGCATAAACAGTGAAAAACTGATATGCAGTATGAAAACAAGGATATCATATGAAAACATATCACCAGAGAAAGAATGGAAGGTGACAGATAATAAAGGGGCATGAAAACTCATGAGTCGAGTATAAACTGACAACGCCATAGCTAAAAAAACGTCATAACAAACAGATATAAAAAACTGAAAAACAAAAGACTGAGCAACACGACACCCACCAAAACTTGGGATGATCCCATGTACATGTGGAAGAGTATGCAGATCCTGATTTACAAGTGACACCCGTGAAAGAAACTGGATTATAAATAAATATTGTTATATTGATATATTTTTTGGTTCTAACAAAAACGTTCAATCTTCAATTTTGTCATTTCAATGATATTTGGCATTATGTCAAGGCGAACAGCAAGCCAATGACACAAAGACGATATATTGTATGCATGTCAAAATACCGTCTTCAATGATAGACTGGTGTCATTATCATGTCAAGTTACCGGATTTGAACTTCACTTTAAGAGATGATATTACAGGTTTGCAAACCACATCAAAATTTCCTAAACGAGAATATGGCAAAAATATATAAAAGCTATCGAAATTCATAATAATATTTCTGGGGAAAATGTAAACATGCACCTGCCAATCAAGTAGTTCTTCATCAATAAGTTATAAGCAGTCGGAGAATGAATAAAAGTAAGTTGAAGTTCCTAAATCCCCTCAATCAATTTTACACAAGGACCATTTCAATTCTTCCAAACTATACTTAAATTTATAGCATTACAGCTTCATGTACATGTATATGTTTTGTTTTTGCGGTGGATTAAACATACTGTCGTATTTTTAAAGATGTGATTGAATTGTAAATGCATAATAATGACAAAATCTTTAGTCTTGTACTTTTTTGCAAATTTTGAGTAATCAACCCATGAACTCCAAACTGTGTAAGACTCGGTGTGTCAACTAAGTACACGTTTACGGCAATGCATGCATCATCAGCCGGGACTCAATCAAAAAGTGATAAATGGAAAATATTACACAATTGTAAACAAAACTTTAGATTAACCTCTCACTTGTATGACAGTTCTTAATAGTTCCATCATATTGACAAATTTGGTCGTTTTTCCTTTATTGTTTTGTACATAAATCAGGCTGCAAGTTTTTCTCGTTTCAATTGTTTTACACTTGTCATTTCTGGGTCTTTTATAGCTTACTAAGCGGTAAGGGTTTAGATCATTTTTGAAGGCTGTGCATAAAGTTATTGTTGTTAGCTGTGACGTCATTCGGTCTCTGATGGAATGATGTCTTATTTGCAAACATGCCACATCTTCTTATTTCTATAGTAGCAAGCCAAACCGTCATAATTGGTTAATATGACACCACTTTGGACACAGCAGGCACATATATGTTCATAGCAAACACATCTGAATTAAAATAATCAAAAACAAAAACAACACACAAATAACTGTGACAAAAACGCCAACTAAACAAGTGAACAAGTGGTGTAGTTGATGTAACCATACAATTTGTTAGACATAATGTCATACTACATACATATTTTATATACTTTCCTGATAAAGTTCAAATCAAGTAAAATATGAATACAAGGGTAAACAAAGGGAATATAACACTGTGAAAACCTGCCCTACTTGCAGCAGAAATGCTCAATGCAAAATTCCCGATAACTGAATGTATAAAAACAGAGTCTCAATAGGAATATGTAAAGTTGCCAATGAGAAAACTTTCCATAAATAAAATATAAATTAACAACTATAGGTCACCATACGATTTTCAACAATGAGCAAAATCTATACTGCTTAGTCAGCTATAGATGCCAAATATAAAACAATTCAAACGAGAAATCTAATGACCTGATTAATGCAACAAACTACAACCATTGACTTGGGACAAGCATTTACAGCATATGGCGGTGTTCAACGTGTTAAAAGGCACCAATCCTTTCCTAACCTAGGGCAGTGGAGTAACAGTCAACACAAAAACAAACTATACAAATCAGTTAAAAGGGTTTAATTCAACAGTTCGATACAAAACAGGAATACATCTAACAAAACACATTTTTCACATTTGTCATGTTGGGATCTTTTTAGCTTACTAACGTGTACTATGCGGTTTTGGATTACCCTTATCGAAGGTCGTGCGTACGGGGACTTACATTAGATAACTTCTACGTCATTTCGTCTCTCTCAGATGATGTATCTTTCATTCCAATTACAACTTTTTAGACTGACATAACATATAGGTTAACTCGGCATTTAGTTATAAGTCTTTTCATTAATTACAAACATGTTCGTGCATTTTCCATTGTTATTCAAAGCAAAATAATTATCTAAGATACCTGAGACGATCTCACTAAACAAAAGATCTCTTTTGTTTACTTATTGTACCTCGAACTTATTTACCCGGTGTAGGTCTTTAAGTTGCAGTTTTTTTTACTAAAAGTCCATCGGGCATGTCTAATTAGACACGCCCTCTTGGAATCGGGGGGCCCAACATAGGATCGGTTACAAAAAATAACTTAACTAACGATTTTTATCATGGTTCAACTTTATTCTATTAGCGACATACGTTTTACCTCAAGTCAACTCTCCATCTTATTAAAGTGATGCTCTTAAATTGTTTTGATTTGCTTTAGTTTGATCCACTTTGCATCTCGTCGTAAATATGCATGACATATTTTCCACTAGACATCAAGGGAGCAATTTATCAATCAGCATTATTAAGTTATGTAAAACCATTTGTCTTCAGTTGATAATTATCTCAGGCAGTTTACCAATACCAGTATTTATAAATTTGATTTTTTTAATTTCAGCATTTCTTTCTTTATCTTTTCTTTGCATTTAATCTTTTTGAAATACAAAAACGTAGTTCACATTAGGGTTTACATTATATCTTAGCCAACCATACTAGGAGGAGGGGAGTAGAACCGAAAACAATACGCATTGAGTGGCAATAAATCATAATTTACAACGACGGCAGTCTATAAAGTGAACCGATCTAGTTTAAAACGATCTAAATGTCCTAGTGTGACCGGGGTCTAGGGGACAAACTTTGCTATTTTAATTTTTTTTTATATCTGGTATAATAGTTGTTATAAAAGCAGCCGAACAGCCAAACTGATACACCCCTTTAGCAAGGGTATACTGTCAGACTGGAGAGATCCTGAGATGCCATTACATGTATTTCTATACCCAAGCCCTTTGGATTTGAATAAAATGAGATACAGGCATACATTAATGTGGCAGCTACCCAACGACACAGACAAATCAAAATACTAGGAGTCAACTCAGTATTTTGTTATAGAAAGATGCGTATACAGAATAGGCTCAAAACTGTCCCATGACTAAAAATTACGGAGTTAATTTAACAATATATATCACAACAGGGACATTTGATTTTATATATTAATTACCATTAAAGATATCCTAACAAGCATAAACATCACCTGTCATTTTTTTTTTAAATTTCGATCGATAGAAATTAAAGGAGATGTCATATATACTAGTAGAAGAAAAAACACTTCACTGTATAGAATAATGATAAAAAAAATGATGTTAATGAATGACGTCAAGTGGCATATAAAATGAATATTCATGACAATTAGATGTAAATATAATATGAGTATTAATCCTACTTTGTACTAGATTGACACGCTGAGCCAGTTTTTATTCGTAAGTTCAAATGATGATATCAGTTCGCAGGAAGAATAGTCACCCTACCCGGAAAAATTTCTGGCTCCGAACCGACAAGTCTGTGTTCGTACTGTAAAATACCGCTAATTTAGCTTTGAAACAGCAATAGGTTGGTTCCCTCCGTAAAATATTAGTATATACAAATAGTGTCAAGAATATCAATAACGGCCGGGTACCAGAATAAAACAGCAAATTATGTACCATTTTTTACGTCTTTGTTAGACCCGGAATGTACAAATGGTGTCAAAAATATCAATAACGGCCGGGTACCAGACTAAAACAGCAAATAATGTACCATTTTTTACGTCTTTGTTAGACCCGGTCGAGATTTGAACAAACGACCTCCGGATCTCGAAGAGAACACACACACACGAAACAAACAAGGAGAGCGATAGTCATAGAATATTGTTGATCATCTCCACTCGATTGCTTTTCTCACTTTCGCCGATTATCTCAACGATATTGATTTTATCGCTTGAGCCTGTACGGCTAAAGTGAGAAAAGCAATCGAGCTGAGATGACCAATGATAATCTGTTTATCGCTATTTTACCTATGACGACGTTGTCAATTTCATGTCAATTTCATTAGAAACGCCACGTGATCCCTTAGTTTCTAGCGATAATTTTACAATTTTTCATATCATACGACGCCGCTGAGAAAGAAAATTATCAGTCAGCAAGATCAAAGAAAATTTCGTGAAAAAGTGATAAATATTGGTTTCAATTAACAATAAAGGATAAATATATTAACAACGTTCGCAACATTCAATAACTCGCAAAGTCTTCAAAGATTCACAGATTATGATATATATATATGTTCCAATCGTCGTTACCACAATCCTTCAAAATTTCCAAGATTTGACCGACTGGTTTAGAATTTTCACCAGGATTGTACTAACATGAGCATCACGACTGGTGCCACATATGCGGCAGGTTCTGCTTACCCTTCGGAAAGTGACCTGAGATTACTCCAGACTTTTGGTGAGTTTTTAAGTTGTACTGTTACACCACTGTCCCAGGTTAGGAGGAGGGTGGGGATCCCGCTAAAAAGTTTAACTCCGCCACATTCTGTATGTATATATGTATCTGTTCCAAAACATGAGCCTGCAATTTCGTGGTTGTCGTTTGTTGATGTGTTACATATTTGTTTTTTTCATTTTTTTTGTACATAAATAATGCCGTTAGGTTGTTTGTTTGGATTGTTTTACATGTCATTTCGGGGGCCTTTCATAGCTGACTATGTTGAAAGACATACTGTGACCTATAGTTGCTAATCTCTGTGTCATTTTGTCTCTTGTGAAGACTTGTTTCATTGGCAATCGCACCACATCTCCTTTTTTATAATCATTTTGAAGAGATAATAATTTTTTTACCGTATATTTAAAATAAGAAAAAAGTAAAATCACAAAAATACTGAACTCCGAGGAACTAAAATTATGTAATAAATCGCGTAAAGTTACAACACGGGAAAAAGTAATTATTTCAATTAGATTATACTATAAAATGCTTGAGCTTTTAGATGCAGTAAGATATTGTTTTAACATAAAAATCCTTAAGCAATAGCTGCCTTAAGCTTGCTCATTCGATGATTTTTAAAATCATGTTGATTGACTATATGTATCAAACTGGGTTGAACATGTTAAAAGAAACACAAATATACCTTACATTTTTTATTTGAATAACTTATACATTCATTCGCATATACAAGATTTAACTTACATTAGAAGTTTCATTTAAATGGTATATTCAGATGCAATTGTTGGCTATGTGCATACTGAAATGAGTGACGGGATGAATCATATTTGAAGTCGCCGATTTAACTAGCGATGCATCTAGTAATACATACACAAACACACTAACACAAGCAAGTCAATTCCCTTTCGATTTGTGATAATCTATTTGACGTAGATTTTCTTCAACTTTTTCAAAATATTCTTTGTGTTTTTTCAGCACAAGAAGATTTATTTCGTCAACTGTCTTTTTACTTTGTTCATTCAATTCTGCTCGACGACGTTCAATTTCTTCTTTATCCGTGGTTGGATCTAGTGCGACAAGACTACCCAATCTGTTGAGTTGGTCCAAAAGATGGGTGTCCGATACTTCAACGTATGTGGATGTTATGGCATGAACAGCATACGTCATAGTGCTCACCTTAAACAGTTCTTCAAAGATAACTTTGTTTGTAAATTCGTTTATTTTGCCTTGTTTTAGCTTTGAATCAACTGCAAATGCCATATCATCTACTAAATTGTGCACGTTCTCGTGAAATTTCATTTTTATTATTGTAGAAATAGTTTGGAAAAACCTAACAATCTTTCCCCATTCAGAACGAACTTCTGCTATTGAATTCAAACCTTTAGCTAAAATCTTTCGGATGTCGTCAAAATTAACTTCTTCTATTTTGAAGCTCTCTAATTCTTTCAAAGTATTTGTTATCCTCTTGTTAGTGTTTAATATGTTTTGAAAAGTTTCTTCTTTACTACGTCTCGAATCTTCTAATGCATCTCTTGAACTTTCGACTTTTATACTCGATCTCGTTAGTTCATGCTGAACCAATGTGTCCGAGCTTAATATTGTTTGCTTCCACCCAGCTCGAGTTTTATACATATGTTCTTTTGCATCTGCCAAAAATTGTTTAACGTCAAGATGAATATCTTCAATGTTTATGACAACTTGTTTCACTTCATCGTCATCTCTCATCAACTCTTTATGGAGATCAATTAATTTTTCAGAATATTCTAATGCATTCTTGATTATTTTTATACCCTGATGATGAGCATCTGTATGTTCGGAATCCTTCGTAAGCTTTTTTTCAATATGTGAGATAGTATGTTTTAAACCTCTTACGTCATCTATTTTATTCCAGTCGGGTTCTTTTTGTCCATTTTACTACCAGCAGTGGCTATTTCAACCAATTGATCGACCGCTAGGTGTAGATCTGCTGCAAATCCAAATGCACGATTTTTTGCCCTGTCCTCATCTGATTCTGTTTCACGTTTGTCATGAACTTGATCATACAATGACTGATCTCTTCCAAATAGTAATTTCTTGACAACTCCAAATGTTCCATCGAATATGGAAAACGCCATTAGCTTCATCGAAGACGGTCCATCATCAAGTGCTTTTTTGAAATCTGCTGATGCACTTTTTATCTCCTCGTCGATTTCCTCAAATTTTTTCGTCAACATCTCTTTTTCTTCTTGTGATTTCTTAACCTCTTCCTTCGCGGCTCGAATAGCCATTTCTGTATCTTTGGCCTTATCCTCGTAAAAACCTTTTGCCATTGTGCTTGCTTCTAGAAGTTCACCCGTAACATTCATGAAGAGAAGAAAACGCGCTTCAACATCGAGCGACAGCTTGAGACACTCATCTGCGATTAATCCAATTTTCTTTAGAGTTTTTGTACTGAAATATTGCACTTCATCATTTGTTCCTTCTGTCATGACATTAACTAGTAATTTCAAATGGCTATCAATATTTGTCATATGTAACTTCATTGAATCCATATTTATATGCGCCTCATTGAATGCATCCCATCCAATATTTGTTAATTGCACCAGAGATGCACGGAATGAATCGGGGTATTTCAAATATTCAAACTGTTTTTTGAAAGATTTCGTTTTAAGTGTGAAGTCATTGTCAGTTGCTATAAGCAATAAATGACCCATCAAAGCTATTGCCTGAGGAGGGGAGGTCAACAGATTAGTCAAGCCTGCATAAGGTTCGATTTCTGTGTCAGCTATCTTTTTAGCTCTCTCTCTAAAATTGAGCCTGGAAATATCTTTCGTTTCTTTTCCTGCTTCAAACGTCCTAGAACACATGAAATATTTGAATGAATGTAGCGTTTGCAGCATACGATAAAACAAAAACAAAAAACAGGAATTTGAAAATATTAAAAACATTAAAAGGCATTTCATTAGAATAGCCTGCCATAATGAAATAGTATTTTGTTTGAAAATGAAACTATGAAAAATTAAGTAATGCATCAATTATAAACCTTTGATTTACACTGACCATGATGACGATGAAACTAATTCTTGAATAAAACCAATCAAGGGATCATGTGAGCCTTGATCACATTACAATATTCTAAGTTATTAGAGAATAATACTCCCTTACTTCATGATAAGTACTCGCTAACACTCGTCAATAATCATGAAGGATAGGGATTATCATTCTCTTACATATACTACGAGTATATGGTACTCTTATTAAGTAATTACCCGTATCAATGAGTGTCAAATTATATAAGAGTCGTAAACACTCATGATAATTTTGTAACTTATTAGTAAGTTCATCAAAGGTCCGGTTAATTTTGCAACTAATCAATCGTAAAATTTATAAAGACATTTGAGTTTGAATACCTATAACAAATATCTAAGTCACTGGTATTCTATTTATTAACTGTATCAGAATATAATCAATGAATAAGAGGTCTTTCAGGTAAAAATAAATAAATTAACAATAACAATAGACACTTGTTTGTCAAATTGACAACTTTTTACCTGCAACAATTTTAGTGTCCGACAAAACATTTAATAGAGATTTAAGAATCCATCAAAATAAAAACCGCCAAAAATTTTCGAATATCTTGTTCCCTCTGAATTGCAAAATTTTACACCCGTGAAAATAACCTGCTATACGGTATTTTGGGACCATGAAGATGTGTCGGTTAAAGCAGGATCTTGGAATACTCAGGTGTTGGATTATGCAGGTTACACTGTATATCAAAACAATCTGATTTTAGATATTTGCAAAATTGAATCTTTTGTTATGTTTAAAGATCTATAGATGAAATCTCATTACCTATTATTTATTTTGTTTTGTTATCATCGGTGTTAATATACTGGAATTTTATGCGACTGTCATACAAGTGAAATGTTCAGCTAGCTATAAAACCAGGTTTAATCCACCATTTTCTACATAAGAAAATGCCTGAACCAATCAGAAATATGAGAGTTGTTGTCCATTCGTTTGGTGGGTTTGAAATTTTTATTTTGCCATTTGATTAGGGACTATTCGTTTTGAATTTTCCTCGGAGTTCACTACTTTTGTGATTTTACTTTTTAGATTTATTTGGCAATTTTCTTAAGGTATCTAATGGTTATATCGCTATTGTCATATTCTGGGAGTGAACTTTTAATTACAAATCTTTCAGTGTGAGCGTTTCTAATGAAAATGAATAAGCACATCGGACGTACAAAATTTAAAAAGAAAAAAATACCAAAAATACCAAACTCGAAGGAAATATTCAAAACCGAAAGTATTTCCGTATGCAATTGCAAAATCAAAGTTCAAACACATCAAACGAATGAAATGTTATTTTCATTTTCTAAAGGAAGAATTAGTGATGTGTTTGGCTATATATTAATGCTGGTCACATGTTAAACGACTCAATACTCTGTGCCTAAGTATTGACATTATATATAGCATACTTTTCTTTACTGATCTGTTAATAATTTAGTAAAAAATAGTTCACTAGGTTTACATATGCTCAAGCTAGAATTTGTTGGCTATGTTTAAAAAGTGAAATCACAAAAATACTGAAATTCGAGGAAAATTAAATACGGAAAGTCCCTAATCAAATGGCAAAATCAAAAGCTCTAACACATCAAGCGAATAGATAACATTTGTCATATTCCTGACTTGGTACAGGCATTTTCTTATGTAGAAAATTGTGATTTATATAGATTTTAATTCTTTGGATCCGGCTAACATGGTTAACCCCGCCACATTCTGTCAGGATCCTGTAATTCAGTGGTTGTCGTTTGTTGATGTGTTTCATATTTAATTTTCGTTAATTTTTTGTACATAAATTCATGAAATTAGTCCGTTAGTTTTCTCGTTTGAATAGTTTTACATTTGTCATTTCGGGGCCTTGTATAGCTTTCTCTGCAGTATGGGTATGCTCATTGTTGGCGGCCGTACGGTGACCTATAATTGTTAATTTCTGTGTCATTTGGTCACTTGCGGAGGGTTGTCTCATTGGCAGTCATACCACATCTACTTTTTTATAATTATCATGAAATTTAGCCAAATACCAGCTTCTTAGTTAAAATTTATTGGTTTTAAAACTAATATTTCATTAAAATATGATATGTTGATCGGGATGTCAGATTTAGCGTCTCAAGGCGTTGAGGCATTTATTATAAAAACAAAGTTTTATTATTAAGTTGGCCTTTACCGGATATTTTGTAATTCAAACACACCTACTTTATCATGATGACAAATTACAAACTTGAGGTATTTCATTTAGACCATAT
The DNA here is from genome assembly GCF_021869535.1 of Mytilus californianus. Lineage (NCBI taxonomy): Eukaryota > Metazoa > Mollusca > Bivalvia > Mytilida > Mytilidae > Mytilus > Mytilus californianus. The sequence continues at coordinate 18,402,932 of NW_026262626.1, forward strand.
TTTAGTCTGCTAAGTAATGTAAATTTTTAATGTTAGAATTCGAAAAAAAGCCTTAAAGTAAACTTATAATGGAATAGGAATAGAGGTGATATCTTACTTGTTTTGTTTTAAACATTTAAAGCACAAACAGTTGAATAACACACGTGCGAATGCCTAAGGGTGTTCCCAATTCGGTATAAGATTATTATTTTTTTTCCAAAAAATTGCAATGAAATAAATTCAACTTACCTGAGAATACATGTTAAAATGATAACACACGCAGGACGACAACTACCACTGCATACCTTCATTTTGTTTAAGGCTTCAATATAAAATTAAACATGTTGTACATATAACTGTTGATACGTCAATAAGAGAATCGTATGTTTAGTATCAACAACGTATATCAATAACTGTATTTTCTAAAAACCAATACAATCATAGGTACAAAGATTGACATGCCGAAAACAAAACACTTATAATATATGATGTGTTAGAGGTTAGGTAACATTAGTGTTAAATGATACACATTATGAAAAAATACCGAAAAAAACCCAATTAATAACATACAAGCACTTTTGGCAATCAGTAGGTCATTTTTCTCTGGGTTTATGTTTAAAACGATTTTTGAAAATAATATTTAACGTGAAGTGTTAACCAATGTCTGTCTGCCAATGAAATTATTCCTGATACACGCGAACTCTCTCAGGCGCACGAAACTTTCGGCTACCTACTGTGTATTTTGTCAGAGAACACTCTCATCCAGAAACCAAATGACGTTAACAACAATAGGTCTATGTACGGTTATCAATAATAAGCAAAACCCATACCATTGAGTCAACTATAAAAGTCCCAAAAGACCTGCTGTTAACGTGGTAAAGCATCTCAAACGAGAAAAACTAACGCCATAATGTCAGTACAAAATAATAAATGTAAAACAAATATAATAAACAACATCAACAGACAACTACTGGATGATGGTAGGCTCATGACTGAAGACAAGAACATACATAATGTGGAGGTGTTAAACATGCTTGTTGGTGCCCAGCCCATCTCGAACATAGGACAGTGGTGTAACAGCATAATCCAAGAAAAAAAATGTACAAAAATATAATTGTAAATCAAAAATGATATACATCAACAAAAACCAACACAAAATAACAGTTTCCTGAGTTGGGACAGTACATACAGAGTATGGTGAAGTTGAACAATTATACAGGCACCAAACGCCAACCAAGCCTGGGATAGTGGTGTAACATAAAAACAAACCATACAATCAGTTTAAAAGAGCTTAACTCAAGTGTTTTATCAAATCTATACAAAGCACAAAAACACAGAAGACAGATCTTACAGTGCTTGCAGTTATTGAAAGCTAGTTCAAAGCTAATAACAATGGATAAAAAAATTGATATTATAATCTAAAATAACATTCCATACACATCTAACATCCAATGAGTTTAGTGTGTTCATGCATTGCGACCTTGTCTACCCGCTTGACAGAATTTCTTCTGATTTTTTCAAGTTTATATAAACTGGGTATAGTTAAACATTTAATTACTTTTAAATTTTCTGAAGTCGAAACATGTTTAATGTGTTCATTACTTATCTGCAATGTATAGTATATCTTTTGCAGAGAGATATGCACTTACCGTTAGTAAATCTTGTAACAACATATATACGTGGCGATCAATTTGTCTATATTTAGATCCAGGTGAACCAGGCAATTTTTCGAAAATTGCAAGGTGCTCAACTGCTATGGAATAGTGATTGTATCATTTTATAAAAGTATTGTGAATAATAATATAAATTAATAATAATAGATAAAATTACACTAAAAGATTTTTTTCAATTTGTGTACCGTTATTTTCATTTTGTGTTTAATCGGCTTCGGTATAGAAAAATGTTTATCAAAGATATGTCTTCTTTATCCTTGCATGAATATTTTTTTTTATAATCAATACATTTATCAAAATAAAATAATTGATATGTGTGTGTAAGAAATTTTTTGAAGTAAATATTTTATTTACTATAACATGTTAAATAATTTGAAAATATAAATCAAGATTCAACCCGTGGTGAAACATTTCAATATACAATACGATTGTTTTGTTTCCAACGAAAACTCGGCCACAAATATTCTTTGTCTGTCTTATTTTATATTCAAAGGGTTGATATGATCACCTGCAAGTTTGCATATCATTTTCATTTGAACTTGGCAATAGTACCACAACTCCTCTGATGGGTTAAAAATGAGCTAGATATTGTAAAAACGAGGGGATGTATTGCGTTATGGCGAAAATACTGTAACAGCAATACAAGTATTAAAATAACTAGAGGTCAATAAACAACCCTAAACCATGGCTACACATATTCTTAAGGTCCTGATCATACTCATCCTAAAAACGGTCAGCTTATATATAATACATGTATCAATGAGCTGCACATAATTAATTGAGGTATAGAAATATGGTCATCGGGACCTGTCTTATTCCGGTAGCTATTCCTTACTTACGTTCGACGTCAGTTTTGCTGTCATATTATTCAATGCGGAATGTTCACGTAAAATACGATATATGTCTCATGGAAACTGTGTTCCGCTCTGTCCAAGGTTAACACTAACAATTAATCAATTTATTAAAGAGTTGCAATCAACAAAAAAGACCCGAAAACCCAATATTATATGGCAAAAGATTAATGAGGATGGTTCTCACTAATGACAAAAACACATTTACATACAATTTGTTTTATAAAATCTCAGATTGTTATCTTTTCATTTTGATCAGTGTTTCTTTTTAATTCACTGAAAAATAGGACAAAAAAAATGTCCACATGTGCATTTATAAACCTTTAGTACTATTTGTTAAACCTCATTCAAATCACATTCACCAACAACAAATAGGACCAGAAAAATGTCCACGTGGGCATTTATAAACCTTTAGTACTATTTGGTAAACCTCATTCAAATCACATTCACCAACAACAAATAGGACCAGAAAAATGTCCACGTGGGCATTTATAAACCTTTAGTACTATTTGGTAAACCTCATTCAAATCACATTCACCAACAACAAATAGGACCAGAAAAATGTCCACGTGGGCATTTATAAACCTTTAGTACTATTTGGTAAACCTCATTCAAATCATATTCACCAACAACAAAACGCAACATCTTCAATTATTCCGTTGGAGCACAAAATTCTTTTGCATTCAACTTTTTTTTAAAGTGTAAGAAATTAGTCAAAATTTTGACATAATATGTCTTAGTCTTCTGTGAAATGAAAATATGCTTAATTTGAATTTTTGATCTCTAAAAAAAATAGCCAAATTATTGTTAAAATAAGTCGTGTGTAACTTTCAAACTGAAATTGTTTCGTAATCGAATTCTTTTCTCTTGTTGAATTAGAAAATGAATTATCTCAGACTTTTGCATATTTTTAAACAAATGATTAGTAAAATTGAGAATGAAAATGGGAAATGTGTCAAAGAGACAACAACCCGACCAAAGAAAAGAAAACAGCCGAAGGCCAACAATGGGTCTTTAACACAGCGGGGAAATCCAACACCCGGAGGCGTGCTTCAGCTGACTCCTACACACAAATTTGTACTAGTTCAGTGAAAATGGACGTCATACTAAACTGTAAAAAAAATATATTAAAGACACTTTTAAGGTATTCGTTTTCTGTATTCGATGGGAGCTTGGAGTTGTAAAAATATACTTTGTGACAGAGATCAGTCGTTGTATGATCAAATTCATGACACACGAGAAACAGAATAAACTTAGGACAGGGCAAAACATCGTGCATTCGGATTTGCAGAAGATCTAAACCTAGCGGTCGATCAATTGGTTGAAATAACCACTGTTGGTAATAAAAATGGACCAAAAAGAACCCGACTGAATTAAAATAGATGACGTAAGAGGTTTAAAACATACTATCTCACATATTGACAAAAAGCTTAAGAAGGATTCCGAACATACAGATGCTCATCAACAGTGTATAAAGATAATCAAGAATGCATTAGAATATTGTAAAAAATTAATTGAACTCCATAAAGAGTTGATGAGAGATGACGATGAAGTGAAGCAAGTAGTCATAAACATTGAGGATATTCATCTTGACGTTAAACAATTTTTGGCAGATGCAAAAGAACATATGTATAAAACTCGAGCTGGATGGAAGCAAACGATATTAAGCTCGGACATATTGGTTCAGCATGAACTTACGAGATCGAGTATAAAAGTCGAAAGTGCAAGAGATGCATTAGAAGATTCGAGACGTACTAAAGAGGAAACTTTTCAAAACATAATAAAAACTAACAAAAGGATAACAAATACTTTGAAAGAATTAGAGAGTTTAAAAATAGAAGAAGTTAATTTTGACGACATCCGAAAAAATGTTGGTGAAAGGTTTAAAATCAATAGCAGAGGTTCGTTCCGAATGGGGAATGATTGTCAGGTTTTTCCAAAATATTTCTAGAGTAATCAAAATGACATTTCACGAGAACGTGCAAAATTTAGTAAAATCACTGAATTGCAAATAAAATTATCTATGAGAAACTGTTGAAGGTGAGCACAATGACTTATGCTGTTCATGCAATAACATCCGCATACGTTGAAGTATCAGACAAGCATCTATTGGACCAAATTAATAGATTATGTGGTCTTGTTGCACTTGATCCAGCCATTGATAAGAAAGAAATTGAATATCGTCGAAAGGAATAAAATGAACAGAGTCAAAAGGCAGTTAACGAAACGTTTCAAATTGTGAAAAAAAAAACACATAGAATATTTTGAAAAAGTTGAAGAAAATCTACGTCAATTAGATGATTACAAATCGAAAGGCAATTGATTTGCTTGCATGTTTATCCATGTGTTTGTGTATATGCATGTGTGACTGGATGCATCTCTATTTAAATTTGAAGATATCAATATTGTCCAATTTCAACCATAAGTCAAATAAAAATTTCATAACAGTAATAAGATCTTTTTATACAGTATAATATTTATTGTTATTTTGTGTCTGTTATTCATTTGGTGAGATTCGCCTGAAAAATAATAAAAGGGGGGTTTATAAGAATTTGTAACCTAGTTTAAACTTGCCAGGTGTCCTTGTTCATCCAAGTCAGAAGCATTGATGGTGACTGTCTCGTGTTAGCCTTATGGTTGTGTTTTTCTTATTCTGAGATAAGGGTTCAGATCTTGAGGCAAATTGTAAAAGTCTATAGCTATGTGTAATGTTCTTCAACTGTTTAAAGTCAAAGTTATCTAAAAGATGTCATATAATTGTCCAGTCATTTTTCTATCATCGACGAATGTATGTTGACCTCTAGTTATATATTGGTTAGTTTTGGTCGTTTATTTGACGGTCCAATGATGTAAACCCACAACAAGTTTTAAATGAAGATTGGATTATAACAAATTAAATTAATGTTTAAAACATATACATAAATAAGGATTTATTTCTTTAACGTCAACAGCTAATATAACTATATATGCACATAATATAAAAATGTCATGAAAATGGAAACAAAAAAAATAAATTAAACAACAACACACTTGTATTAAATTAATAGAATGCTGACTTCAGAATGAACACATACATATAGAAACTTAACAAAAGGAAACTGTTTCGATAATAACTGGTTGGTCGAATAAATTAATACTGAAATTGAGAAATTATTTTGAATTACATGTTATACTACTTTTAAAGTCGTAATACTGCCATTGCTGTAAGCATTGCTCAATAGATTGTATCGTAAGAACATAATATTTTTTTTTCAATTTTTAAGTGAAACGTTTAACAAAATCTCATATGAATTATTCCAAAATTTTTATTTATAATTTTTTGGAATAGGAAACCTAATATCGCTTGATTGTTGCTTGCTTTACAATGTAGTCGTTCAATTGCAAATATTTTATGCATATTCAAGACGATAAACAATTAACAATTAATGCAAAAGGAAGGTTCTGCAATGTTGACCAACCTGAAGGACTGGATATTATGACTGCCACTGTAAATGAGGGTATTTTCGATAGGGGCAGTAATTAAGCCTGTAACAATTCATCTACGGATCCCTCGAAGAGTTGTTTCAAGGTGGTCTTAAACGTGCATAGAGACTAATTGTAATGCTTTTGTTATTTAATGTTATTCAGGGTTATATCTGGTCTATTTACCAGCTTTGATAAGTGTTTGGTACTACTATGAATTTTCACTTCGTACTATGAACATCAAAATTATTTATTTTGTAAAAATATTTCCTTTCTCTATTGGAATTGTACACGTATACCTAACATCAAAATTATTTTCTTTTACCTGTGTTTAAAGTTATTGCAAATTGCTGATATTTTTGTTCGAGCATATTGTTTTTCTTAAATTGTTTAACATTTCATACCGATATAACATGTTACTTTTATTATTCTTCCCTTAGTTTATTTATTTTGTATTTACATTGTATCATAGGTCAAATGTATTTGTTCAGTGTATGTTCACTGGTGTTAATATGTCCTTTGATTGACCCGTACGAAATTGGTAGTAGGATTCCACCTAGAAACAAGTAGGAATGTAGTAGGTATCTACCTAGAATCAAAGATTCTATATAGAAAGTAGACGGACAGGGAAAATGAACAAAATTCTGACTGGATTTTTTTATATTCCCACTAGCAAAATTCTACTATTTAGCTGGAATTTTAAAAGTCTGTATGGATTTTTTATGTTTTGAAAATCTTAAAAAATATTCCTACTAGAATTAATATATTCCTACCAGATAATCTTTCTATCTGGAATCTTGTTAATTATCTGAAACTGGATTCCTGATTGCTAATGACACAAATTTTGCTGTGTTCAATGCAACCAAGTTCCAGTTCACAAATTCAAAAGTTGGAGGGGAAAAGAATTATAAGTTGTGTTGGAACACAGTGCTGCAAGAGTCAAACAACTACAATATTGAAATGGTAGAAAATATGGCTCATGTAGACTGAAGGTAATTTTGATACTTTTAAGTGAAAATTTTTATATGTGGGCCAAATATATTTAGTAATCAATTAATTCAACAATAGTGCATACTTTTACTCATTATTTGTTCATAACTCTTCACAACATTTTAGCTTTAATCTACAAGTATATGTACAATTTCTAGCAATTTCCTCATACATTTCAACACTCCATTTTTTTAAAATGAATATATTCCATGCATTTCCTTTGTTCTTTGTAGTTCAGATTCCAACTTAATTGATTGACCCAGTTGTGTATTTGTTGATTTACACTTACATTTTGTGATATTTTTAGATTCCTACTAGAAAATTATTTTCTTGGTGGAATTTTGTAAAACTCCTACCAGGTTTTCTAGTAGGAATTTTATTTTTCTGCCAAATTATTCCTGCTAATTTGCATATTCCTGGTAGGAATATACAATATTCCTACTAAGAAATTCCTTCTAATTTAAATATTTCGGCTATTTTCCGTGTGGATTCCTACTACTGTCTGGCTAGAATATAACTCTTTTCTGGTAGGAATTCAATGCAATATTCCTACTATATTCCGTGTAATTTCTGTTTGGAATATTTCATATAGGGAGTTAAGCTATTTCAGTTGATATTTTACAGTGTGTCTTTCTATGTTGTGATGTTACACTATTGTTTCAGAAAAAGGGTGAAGGTTTGGTACCATTAAAACGTTTAAACCCGCTGCATTTGTTTGCACCTGTCCTAAGTCAGGAATCTGATGTTCAGTAGTTGTCGTTTGTTGATGTGGTTCATAAGTGTTTCTCGTTTCTTGTTTTTTATATAGATTAGACCGTTGGTTTTCCCGTTTGAATGGTTTTACACTAGTAATTTTTCGGGGCCCTTTATAGCTTACTGTTCGGTGTGAGCCAAGGCTCCGTGTTGAAGACCGTACTTTGACCTATAATGGTTTATTTTTATAAATTTTGACTTAGATGGAGAGTTGTCTCATTGGCACTCATACCAAATCTTCTTATATCTATATAGAGCGTGGTACTCTTTAAATTAGGCATCGGATTTAATATCCCCAATCCGACCGAACGTAGCTGCTTATTTTATACACTTCACAAAGTCAAGCGGACATCTAACTCTAGTAACGGTTTTACTGCCAGTCGACAGAAAACTAAGATGACCATATTTCTATATCTAAGTCAACCTTTGGATATAGCTAAGAAAAAATTGAACAAAAGTGACATCCCATCGTTGGCAAATATTATCAATAACTTCTTTTCATGAGTGTACATCATTTACATTAGTTCTGGAAATATTGAAAAGCTAGGCACATATAGCAATTAACTTCAACATTAGCTAAAATGCCCTTCGAATCTACAGTAGTCATATGTTTCAGATGTCTTCCATAGTTGGAAATTCTCTAAATATTTAAACAGATCCTCTCTACACGGAAAGTAACCTAGAAAATAAAAAAAAAAAAAATTAAAAAAAAACGCATAATAATTATTATGTATATGTAAAGACACCGATTTTGTCTAGGTTTTGTTATGTCTGTCACACTTAAAAATTAAATGGAGAAAAAGCCAAGTGTTCATATGTATAAAAATGTGGAAAATAATCAATGTGATACAAAAATAAAACATAAAACGTTGAATTGAATGTGGCATGAACTTATTCAAACTCAATTGAAATATCAACATATTCATTATATCATAGCTAAGTCAATAACGATATATATATGCAGAGAGATACACTTCATTGCTTGTAGCATACAAAAGTGCCAGTTTGACTGTGTGTGATGTATAGATACACAGTTACGAACTGTCGGATTGGAAAGGTAAAAGTTTAATTTTGGACCCTAATTTGAACCAACTTGATAACTGTGCCCAAAAATAATTATATGCTTAGATTCAACATATCAAACAACCCCAAGAATTCATTTTTGTTACAATCAAAACAATTTGCGTTCGTATAGAAATGATATATTTTCCAATCTAAATTTTCTATCATCTCGAGCTACCTAGTTGGCAGAACATACCCATTATTTTAACTATAAAAATGTTTTCACCCTTCAAAAAGCATGAAATTCGTCACAGGACGTAAAGAAAACGAAAATTAACTAATCATACAAAGGGGGGTAGTCATATTAAAGCAATGAGTAACACTATCTTCACCCGCAATGTCTTGGACGAGTTCGAAAATCAGTGTCGACCAATTGTTTTTTAAAAAGTCATGCCCTATGGAAACATTAATTATATTATCAATTGATTCGTTAGCGCTCTCATGTGTTCAACTCTTGACAGATTTTTATGAAACTCATATCGTAAGATTATACCAGCAATGTCTTGGACGAGTTCGAAAATCAGTTCCAATCAATTATTTTTAAAAGAGTTTTGCCCATTGGATACATTAATTATATGGAACATTGCATTGTAAGTGATCTCATGTGTACAATTCTTGCCAGAATTTTATAAAACTTATGTCATAGGTTTATATCAGCAATGTCTTTGACGAGTTAAAAATCAGGGTCGATCAATTATATTTAGAAGAGTGATGCCCCTTGGAAATATTAATTATAGGGATAATTGTTTTGTAGCGATCTCATGTGTACAATTCCTGCCAGAATTTTATGAAACTTATATCAGCAATGTCCTTGACTTTTTCGAAAATAAGTTCTGATCAAATATTTTTTAACAACTTGTGCTCTTTGGAAATATTCATTATAACGGAAACCGCATTGCATTTGCTCTGAAGCCTTCCATTATCTGATATTTATAAAAAGTAAAAAAAAAAGCAAAAGAAAATAGTTGATTTTTTCAGTTATTGCCCTTGTCCCTTGGATAGATAAAATATGCGCAACGCGGGGGATATTGAATCTCTGTTCTTTTATTGTTTTCTGCGTTTATATTTTCTTTCAGTAAATATTCCTCAAGGATGTTCGCTACTCTGTTTCAAAATAACAAACTTTTTAAAAGACAGTTATAAATTGATAATATATAAATAAAGAAACTAAATAAGCAGAAAAAATTAAGGGTCTGTGTTTTTGTTTTTGAGATATACGCAATTGAAAATTTGGCGGGAAATAATTCTCTCTAGATTTTTCATACATTTAACAGAGGCACCTTTTTTCTTTCAAAAACGATAAAAAAAAAAAAACAAGGATTTTATAAGATTCCAAAAATGTCATTTTAAACTAAATGTAATCAAATTAGGGAAAGAAAAGTACTGTGAAAATTTTTTTATGGCACTACATTGATAAAAAAGAGGATTCCGAATATCTGGCAAAAATTCAAAAAAACAAGAGGAGTTTCAATGAATCGAAAAGTAGTTTAAGTAGAGGATACATTTGGTTGCTCATTACACACTTACTATCGCACTTAAAATCGGTTTAAACCTGTAATATAAACCACATTGCCGGAGAATTTACCCCTATAAAAGCGATAGCCATATATGTTAGTCTGGACCGAGGGTGACTTGTAAACCAAAAATAGTCAAATAAACTTTGTGTGTCACAATTCGAAACACTGGACAGTCAGTGAATGATGCAAGAGAGGGCCCTCTCCTCATTCAAAGCACATCAATAAGACAAGTACACGGAACAAAAAAATCAGTAGAAGTATATATATAGGACATTATAAAAAAAATCATAAAGGGTGCCGCGGAACCTTGCGTCTCGCCTGCGATTGCTGCTGATAGTGTAAAAGTGTAATGTTGACCTAAACAGTGAGTTCATTTATCAGATAAATACAGAATTCGAAAGAAAATAAAATCAAACTTTTTTTTTAAATGCTATTTTTTGGTCTTGAAGTTTAGCATCTGTCCTGGTTTAATAACAATCTATGAAGATTTACAAATTTATAATGTCGAAAATATTCAATCCTAGACTGTCTGCAAATGTTAACTGTAAATGAAATTTTAAATAAGTCCATCTATCATAAAAAATACTGAACATGAAAAAAAAAAATGTTTCTAAAGTTTACTTTAGACACTATCTCTTAATCAAATGAAAGCTTATGTCAAAGTTTCATAAAATTGTATGAAGGTTTTACAAAGTAATTGATGTGTAACAAATTTTAACCCCACACTGTATCTTCTCGTTAACTGTAAAACAAAACTAAGTCCATTTATCAGTAAAATAAGGAAAAAATTGTGCTCTAGATACTGTATTTTGGTCATTAACAAGCTTCTGTCCAAATTTTTTAAAATTCCATTAAGGTTTGACAAAGTAATTGATGTAAAAAAAACCTCTAACCACGGAATGAACCTAAATGTTGACGCCGCCGACGCGACGCCGAGCCGACACCGAAATCTATGATCGCTATGTCTCGTTTTCGCGACATAAATATCGCAGGCTCGACAAAAACCATGTGACACAGTTACATGCATTATATACTCAACATACGCATGCTAGCTATTTCTTACTGATACGAATTAAGAATAGAAAATAAATGATGTACTAAGATCCAATGTTTTACTGATCTATTGATTGTTGTTTGCTAAACGTACATTGGCAAATATTTCGTGCATATTCAGGACGTGAAACAAAATAAATATGAATCCAGGACGAGAAATAAATTAAATATGAATCTAATAGGTAGGTTGAGCAAAATGTATTGACCTGAGTTATATAGGCGAGATCCAAATTTCGATTGTGATTGGAAAATATGAGGGTATGCTGGATAGGTGAAGACATTGTGCCTCGTAAAATAATAGTAGAATAATCCTGCCCTTTTGGATTGTAGCTATTTTTGGTGGGCGGCGAAATTAGAAAACCGCTCCGGACTCAGAATTGAAAAAAGGATTACTTAAAGAAATGTTGCATGGTTCTATGGGTTTTACTGTTTTATTTGAAAAAAAGAGACGGAGAATACCAAGTGGGATTTCAAAACTCTATAAGCATGTTAAGTTGCATGGTGATAAACTGATGTCATGACCGAAAAAAAAAAAGACGACGACGAAAAGACAAATAAGTTCACTACATAGAAGACGAATGATTGGGCAACACTTACGAACCACACCAAAAAATGGGGGTTATCTCGTATGATCTCCATTATGGAAAAACACATTTTATTATTTTGATAATGATTAGTACAAATTCTGTGTAAGTCTCGATCGGGGATATCACATTCTAGGATGTTCATGGATGACCATATTTTATCAACAAGTCAACCCTTGGGGTATTCTTAATTTGGCATTCTATTAAAATAACGGGCACTTGTCTCTGAAAAAAAAATCCTACATACCTTAATGTGTTATATTAAGGTATATAGGAGACAAGAGCCTGTGATTAAAATGTATGTTCATGTATAGTTGCATTCAACAATCAAATGTCCCAAAAGCAAATGTTCGGTTATAAATAGTGTGGTAGCCCCTCGCATTCGCTCCCATGGCCTAAATAAATGATAAAAAAAACAAGCAAAATAATGTTTGAAACATAAAATTATTGTATCACTATCAAACAATATTAAGTATTTAAATGTTAATGTAACTAATTATAAAATAGATGGAACTAAATTTAGATTGTGACACATAGCCTACATACATATGCATATAAAATAATATATTAGTAAATAAAATGTATTGATTAGTATATTAATTGGTTTATTTAATATAAAAATATAAATAAGTGTCGAAACAGAAACTTAAATTTAAGAGTTTGATGGAAACATTTAGTCCTTTTCCGGGTTGGTTCTGTTATACCAGAATAACCACAAAATTACCAAACCTACAACATGTACAATATAACTGGGCATAATGACGAAAGTAAGATACAAGTTCGTCAATATCAGTGGCGTATCCAGGGGATGGTGGTGGGGTTCCGGGGTTTTAACCCCCTATTTTTTACGATCAATGCTTTAAATGGGGACATATGGTTGGAACCCCCCCCCCCCCTTTTAATCCTGTTTTTTTTTTTAAATGGCTTAATATCCGGCCCTCAACAGCACAGATAATTCGAAATGAAATAAAGCACACTGCAAGCAATTAGGGCTTACTTACAGTCATGCAAAAAAAAGTAAACAACAACAACAGCAATTTACATACAAAATATAGGTCAATAGACCGGATATTCACATATAGGATAATTGTTATGCTTTCTTACAAATATGTGTATGGCTCTGATCTCGCTGTGGTTTAACATTTTAGAATTTAGATTATTATATTCATATTTATATATGATTATTAAAACTATTGTGTCAATTATCTAAATGATTGTAATAAATTACTTTGCTCTTCATGGGCCCTTCAATCGGAATAAAAATATCTTATTTGTATGATATAAATAATACAAAAAGTGTTAGTCATTATTCACTTGTACATGTAATAGACGTTAGAATTGATAATTTGAACGTCTTATTTTTACTTTAGGACGGAAAATATGACAATCCGTTTGATTAAAGATCATGTGAGTCAGTAGATATCCGCGAACGTAAACAAATGTTTAAATACTGTTTATTTATATCAATGCTGACGTAACAAAATAGAATGTTCTCGAAGTTCTATAAATAGAGATGGAAATTACCTAATTAAAATATCTGGGGCATTTTCAAAAAATTGTCGAATTTTCAGTACACCTATAATATTTAGTTTTTTTTTTAATGGAAATGCATTTGTGAGTGTTTAAATGAACTTTAAAATTTTGTAGAAATTATGATAAAAGGATTAAAATATATTTAAGCCGGTCAGGTTTTATTTTCATATAAAATTTATGAGCGTACATGCAAGGTCATGGTAAAAGATTTAAATGTTTTTTCCTGTTTTCTGATTGCATTGAAACCTTCAAAATGAACTGCATGTATTTTGAAATGTGTATGACACCTGAGTCCTCTTAACGAAAAATCACACTTTCTTTATTATTCTATGTAACATTTTTTTCAATCGGCGTACACGAAATGCATGCCTATCCAAGTCGTATATCTACCGTTTAAATAAAGAAGTAAAAATATGATACCATAAGTCATAATTGCATTAGTAAAGGAACAAAATAAGCTAAAAACATTGATAAGATTATGGAACTCTTTTTCGAGATATTTGGTTTGACAAAAATGGCGGGAAAAGGCCGACTCGGACTTTTACCTTATATTTAGCAGTGGCATTATCGGATCTCAAATCGTAAGTACAGAAATCTAGAATCTGCTTAAATTTTGGTAATGGCCTTTTTCATGTTTTTATGAGCTATTGAAGTCTTCTATTAAAAAAAGTGGGTGCAATGGGGCAAAATATGTTACCCTGTATTGTAAGGAAAAACCCAATGAGTCCGAACATTTGACAAAAACTCATAAACCTGACCCGAGTATATCCTTAAAGTTGCTTATTCCCCCTATGCATATCGAACTACTTTGTAATGATTCCATTCTGCTTAATGTACGAAGCTATATATGTAATGATTCCAAAAGCACAAAGCATAATTTAAGTACTATAAAAATTGAACACGACACATTTCTCGCATAACAATCAGTATATATGGTTGTTTGTGTGGATTTTGTACGAACTTTGTGATTTGTATTGATTTGTATGCTCTTAAACTAAGAATATCTAAAGGCATTTGATTTGATAACAGTTTAGAGAAAATAAACTTCCAGATATTCATTGAAAAATAAGCGCGTACCCTTTCATTCTGTTTATGCTGTTAATGACCAACAAATTAATGACAACAATGTTATACTGTAAAAAAGCCACGTAAACCTAGATCAATGAATAAAAACATTATCACTGCATAAAAGGGAGTTTATTTATTTCACAACAGCATTCATAAATACATAGAAGTTCGTCTATCCTGTTGGGTCTTTCCTGTTACTATGCATGCTATGGTTACGGTAATAGGATAGACAATAATTGACTGAAACGTCCTTAAAAAGTACAAAACAATATTTGTCTACCCCGCCGCTAGACGAAGGCGGCATTAAAAGTTACCCTTGTCCGTCCCGTCCGTCCGTCGCGTACGTCCCCAAAATTGGTTTGCGTTCTCTAACTTTAGTTTGCCTCAACCAAATGTTAATAAACTAAAACACAATGCTTATTACCACAAAAAAACAGATCAAGTTTGAAATTGGATGGCGTCACTTTCCCGTTCTCTAACTTTAGTCTGCCTTTAGTTTGCCTCAACCAAATGTTATAAAACTTATACACAATGCTTATTACTACAAAACACAGATCAAGTTCAAAATTTGATGGCGTCACTTTTACATTTAGTACATTGACTCATGCATATTTACAAGCGGGGGCATCTGTGGCCCATAGACACATTCTCCATATATTTTTTACACATACTGAAATGATTGGTTATTTGAGCTTGCAATGTATTTAGCATACACAAAAAGACGAACAAGTAAGTAAATCTGGGCACCTATTTTGCAATCTCCCACCAATCATTATAAAACAACATATATTATGATTTTTTTTTCTAAAAAAACCTCGGTTGTGATGGCTTTAAATTCTTCACTCGATTTTTTTCATCAGAAGCTAAAATCCACCAGTTTAAGAAGCCACGAACTTATAAATTTTGCTCAAACCACAAAAAAAAACTGATATCCAAGAATAAAAGTACTTTCACAGTATTTGTATATGATTACCGAACAGACAAACGGATTCCCCACTTTAGCAGGAGTTTTCCTGTCGTAAAGGAGAAGATGGTGGTAAAGGGTTATTTTCGTGCAACGTTTTTTGCCATTTTTATTTCACCTGCAGCCGTGAAAAATGTTCGTTATTTACCGTGTTTCGTGAAATCGGTAAAAAGATCAACGTGCAAGAAATTTTTTTAATTGTTCGTTCATCGTGAAATGGCAATTTTTATTTCGCATTCTTCCGTGCAGATACCCCCCTTTACGCCCCTCGGAGAAGTTCAAGGGATGATCTCAGTAAATCTTTGGGGTCTTAGCTGTCGAAACTGAAGTGTATTTTATGTACATTTATAAAAGGGAACTCGTTGCACATATATATGGCTGATTTATTTTTCTGTCAAAGTTGGGTTTATTCTCCCTGAACACCCCGGCTTTCTCAAAAATTGACCGTCTCGGAGTAGTTAAACTTGCTGAATCAATCAATCAATATAACTGATTTGGTACTTTTCTTAGAAGAGGTGTGGAGTTCATTAACATTAGCAATACCGACCATGCAAGACCCTCATGGGTATCAAGGTTGTTAAAAAAAACCTCGTCGTCGTAGCATTAGTAACACTATGTCATACATGTTACAGAGTTTTTTTTAAATAATTCTGCCGTTTTGAACTGTTTAATCTTTACTATAGTGTTCCGATAAACGTTTCTGTGAAAATAAAAGCAATTTAACGTTCTGGATCATTATGTTCTTGCATTTATATCAGGGATAAATAAAAAAAAAAAAAAAACCAAACAATTGTCCACGCAATTATACACTTGAATCTTTCCTGTTTTGTAAGAATGATGTAACATACGGAACTCTTACCAAAAAAACGAACTCTAAAATATCTTGTTTGTCAAATCGTTATACACACTTTACAATAATTATATTTATACTAAATAGTAACTTTTTGCCTACATTTATATGTATGATATGAAACTGAACTTTGGTCGGAAAATTAAGAAATTAAGATAAACATTCTATTAAAGAAACAACATATTAATCAACAATTGACAATAATAATAATAAAAAAAAAAAAAAAAAAATTTCTTAACATGAAGTAATAAAATGGTTAAATTATTTAAGTTTAATTTCTTACTTCTACGACACATGTTGGTAAGATATGCAGTTCAAGTATATTATATTCAGTATATAACATTGAATCATGGGAGAGGTTACGAAAGCAAGATGGAGACGGATAAAAAATCGCTCCTCAGATAAGTTATATTTATAATTGGAATTTCTTGAGATAATTTAGTAACTTCTGAACATAACATTTATGATTGTGATGTTGGACTATCCGCCCAAAGTAAGCTTAATTTGCTTAGCTTAAGGATTTATTAGTGTTTTTGAAACTTTGAAACTTATTAGCTCATTAGGTAAAACCCTGAGAGACTTTTTACTTTTTGCGTGAACTCCTGAGGGTTCACGCATATTAATTAGTTAGAAATATAGTCTATGGAGGAATATTCAGAACCCTAATTATTGTTCATTCGGAACATTTATATTTCTTATCTGTATTAGCTTCCTGCAATTAAGAGCACCTCCATACGGATCATTTAAGATATATAAAACTTGGCAATTAAGAACTTTACACAGATCGCTTAACCTCACTTATATGCTTATAAAAGATATAGTTAATAATCTATATAGAAAAAGATAGAAATAGATTCCCATACGTATATTTCTTAAAGAATAATAATGATTCAAAACATGGACACATGTACCTCAGTCTTTCAAAAATTCATTAAATTAATCTAGAAATAATTAATGAGGCATTGAGTAATGGTCAACTAGTAGGAGACATTAATTATATATAATGTTCCTTACAACTAATCATCAATAAGTGTAACTCTACCACGAGAAAAAAGTAAAATCACAAAAATACTGAACTCCGACGAAAATTTTAAAAGGAAAGTCCCTAATCAAATGGCACAATCAAAACCTCAAACACATCAAACAAATGGTTAAAGAAGCGCATTGAGAGATTAAATTATCTAATATAGAACCATTTTTGTAGAGGCATAACTTTTAAGTTCAAGATACAAAAGATTTCATTAATAAAACACACGAGGTAAAAAGGGAATGCATTCTTATTGCCTATGATGAAACGTAAATGTACACAAATATGATCATTGATAATTTAAAAGAAAGTTATCAATGCAGAAAAATTAATTGACACAAAAGAATACTCAGTATCCTTTAAAGATTCTCAACAAAAAAGATTCAACTGCATTTGTTTAATTAATTCTAAGAACCAATAAATGTGAGTTTAATGGAAAGTTATACAAACAAGTTATAGGAGCGCCCCCTCCATAGGTGGTATATTTTCACCATAATGCACATATCTGCATCTGTCTGTCCTATTAGTAAATATCTTAGATAAGTTCAAATGGAAAGAAAACATCAAATTACACTGTCAATATAGAGATGACGGTTTTATGGTCTTCAAATTACTGAGGGATTCTAGTTGAAATATTACCTCTACCAATAAACACCCTAGAAGTGTCATCCATTGGTAGTAGTTTGACCTTTCACACTGGTAAAAATGAAAGCTAACACCATCCAGAAATGAACTATTGAAATTAAAACATTCCTTATCTCCCTACTTTATATTTAACACCACTCTCAACATGCCATAATTGTCCTGATTTACAATAAAAAGAAAATATTATCCTCCACACACACGGTAATAAAAATACTGAGATATAATTTACAATTCAGTTGAAATAATAATTAGCATAAAACAAACGTCTAAGGTTCATGTATTGACTTTTTTTTTAAAAAAAAGCAACTTATTCCAACTATTTACCAGCGCCCGGGCATTTGTTATGACAGATGAATTATACTCAAACCTCAACGTTTAATTTCTGAGGCTCTACACGAGTGGGTGGAATGGAATCTCAAAATACAACCAATACATCTGATATACTAAATCAGAGTAGAGATGTTCTATACGGTGAACAAAATAAAACTGTTTCCTTAGAAAATTTATACCAATTAATGCTTGATATGAACAATAGACTGACATCAATTGAAAAAAGAATGAAACAAGTCAACCAAATAAATCGGACATTAACAAACCTAGTTTCGAAATTACATGAAGTGAAGAGTACAGTTTCTAAAATAGACAAAGATGTTAAAAGCCTTAATAATAGGTGTGATAAACAAGAAACTGAAATAAATAAAGTTATAACAGACAATTTTAACTTAAATAAAGATCTTACACAGCTATATAAAACGTATGCAGAAACTGATAAGAATCTACAAGGCATAAGTGACTTTATGGATGAATTTAAGGTAGATGGGGTGTCTAAATTATAATCCATAGAATTTTTTAATAATTTGCCAAAATGTAGTTTATATCATGCTTTTTTAAAAAAAATAATAAAAAAAATGGGTCACGGTGCTTATTTTCACGCTACAGGTTGTGCAAAATTGACAGATTTTGTATAGATTATGCATGGAAAACCCAATTTTCTGCCATAAAACGAAAACTACACCATAGAATTTTGAGATAAAATATGAGAAGATAGCTCAAATATTATGCTTTCAGATAAGAAAAAGAACAAATGGGGTCACGGGACCCGTTTTCTTGCTACATGATAAAATAGGTAAATTCCTAACACATTCTATTGTAAAAATAACTTTATCTGAATTATATGCCCTTACATTTGAGTTGCCTCCCCTTATGTGGCAAAGTTGGAAAAAATTGAATAAAACAAAAGTATTCTGTTTTTTTGTAAAATACAACCATAAATATGATAAAACATGTCATTTTCTATATTGAATTGAAAATTCTTACACATGAATTACCTACTACTCTCAAAGTTTGCACATTTTCTTAAAGATCTAGACCGACTGTTTTCTGGTATTTCAAAATCCAAGATGGAGGAAGACACCCTATCTACCTTAAGCTGAAACATGAGCAAAATGCCAAAGATGTGAAATACGTTAAAACAACAGTAACCCAAGTAAAAAACAATTTAAATGATCAAGCAATCGAACTTAGACATGAAATTAAATCGTGACATCAGAGAAGAAACGAAGAGCTAAAAGACACAGTATTAGATTTACAATGTAGATCAATGAAGAACAATCTAGTTTTCACGGGTCTACATGAAATTCAAAAAGAAGACACAGAAGATGTAATACGAAAATTCATGTTAAACGAACTTCGTATCACACACAGGGTGGAACTCGGTAATGTCCATAGATTCGGGCACGGAGCTATGCCTGGTAGGAGAGGACATCGTAGCACGATTTATCTTTTACAAAGATCTTGCCAGAGTATTGTCAAACACATACCGACTGAAAGGAAAACCATATGGAGTAAACCAACAATTCCCTGATGCCATCGAACAGGCAAGGAAAAGTCTGTACCCGATAATGAAACACAAGAGAGCTGAGGGTAGTCGCGTAAGACTAGTGCGGGACATTCTGTACGTTGATGGACAAATGTATACTCCACAAACAGTAGAGCATTCCCATGCAGTACCGGCACCGAAAAGTCCGATTAACTTTGCTACCCCAGAACAGCGGCAGACAAGTAAGAGACGTCGCACTTCTTCAACGCCCAAAGGTTACTAGGATCATCACGGAGCGACAATAAAAAATGGACAAAAAAACGAAATAAACGAAATTATATGTAATGTGTTATCATTAAACTGTTGTGGTCTAAAAAATAGGATGCAATATCCGGAATTTGTTGTGAACTTATTCATAAACATGATTTTATTTGTTTATCTGAATCAAAAACAGATGACTTTGATATAATAGATATTCCGTGTTATAAATTTATTATGCAAAATAGAAAAACTAAGTCAAAAGTAAAATCTGGTGGCATAGCTTTTGGTTATAAAGAAAAATATAAAAAACTAGTACATCTTATTGAAACAGAAAGTAAATTGGTGCTTTGCTTAAAAATATCTTCAGAAACTTTTGGTACTGAGGAAGAAGTTTTAATTGGTTGTATTTATATTCCGCCCGAAAACTCTATATATAAAACTCAAGATGCTATTAACGAGCTTGATCAGGAATTTCTAAAATTTTCTCTGAATTATAAATATATCCTGCTCACCGGTGATTTTAACAGTAGAACCAGTACTGATTCAGATTTTTTTGAGATTTCAGAAAGTCATCATGATTATTCCGATAATGTTGTTGTAGATTATGCTAGTTGTTTAAACCACTTTATAGATATAGGAAGATGTGGTATGAGTGCCAATGAGACAACTCTCCATCCAAGTTACAATTTATTAAAGTAAACCAATATATGTCAAGGTACGGCCTTCAACACGGAGCCTTGGCTCACACAGAACAGCAAGCTATAAAGGGCCCAAAAAATTACTAGTGTAAAACCATTCAAACGGAAAAACCAACGGTCTAATCTATATAAAAACGAGAAACGAGAAACACGTATGAACTACATAAACAGACGACAACTACTATAATCAGATTCCTGACTTAGGACAGGTGCAAACATTTGCAGCGGGATTAAACGTTTTAATGGAACCAAACCTTCTCCCTTTTCTGAAACAATAGTATAACATCACAACATAGAAAAAGACAAAAATATCAATTGGAAGGCTTAACTCAATCAAAAAACGTAAATTAACACACAATGAACGAATAAATTTGAACTGTGACACCTGAATGCAAATACACAGTTAATAAAAAATTACAAGGGATAAATAATTAAAGTCAAAAGTAAATAAACAGGTTTAAACAATTTAAAGTATGACATCACTGTGAAATTTCAAACAATTTATAGAAAATCATCACTTTTGAAGAAACCTGCGTCATATTATACACAGGTAAATGAAAATAATTTTGTTGTTAAGTATACTTTATTCTTCTTCTGTGTGTATAAAATCTTCCGTTTAGGAATACCAAGAAATTTCTTTAATATCAATAAAACCAATCTAACACTTGGTACATATGGGGTGAATATCAACAATAAAAATATACAATTAGTGCTAGATAAAACTTCCTGTACAGGTCCAAGAACAGCATCTAAGGAAAAATGAAATAATTTTGATGTTCATAGTACGAAGAAGTAAAAATTTGTAGTAATTAAATACCAAATAATCAAAGCTGGTATATAGACAAGATCCATGTTAACATTAAATAACAAAAACGCATTACAAATAGTATCAACAGGTCAAATTAAAAGGAAAGTACGATTTGAGAGTACTCGCAGTTACTGACAGCTAGTTAAAAGCCAAAACAATTAATAATAAAAAATCATGCATCAGAGACTAAAATCAACTAAAATACATCCCAGGGATTTAGTATTTTAACGTCATGAACAGTCAAAGAAGACATGACTTGTGCAATGCCAAAAATAAATGTATCGACAGGTAGTAGGATAGTTAGGAGTGACTTCTTTATAGATAAAAATGAACGTGTGTGTGTCTCTATACATCCCGTTTGAAAAGAAAATACAAATTTAGTTATGTTTTAATTTGCTAATGACAAAATCGATATTAGTGCCAATGTAAACTATATTCAGAGATCTTATTACAACATTGGTACGATAACCCTTACTAATAAGTTTGTTTAAAGGTTCGAAGAGTTTACACGGATCACATAATGATTTCCGCGCTTTAAGTACAATATTACCATAAAATTTAGGATGTGAAATACCATTTTTAATAAGTTTGCTACAGGTACAGTCAAATTTACTAATCAAATCTTTGTATCTATGAAAGAATTTAGTAAAAGTTTTAAGTAATTTATGGTAACGAAATCCCTGACTTAATAATTTACCAGTGATGCATTGATTACGTTCGTTAAAATGTATGACATCACTACACACACGGGCATACCGAACGAGTTGGGATATATAAACACCGTATGATGGAGCCAATGGCACATCGCCGTCTAAAAAGGGAAAATTAACAATAGGGAATGAAAAATCGTCTCTTTTGTCGTAAATTTTAGTATGGAGTTTCCCTTTAGAAATTGAAATGTCTAAATCTAGAAAAGGACAACTGCTGCTGTTTATGTTAGATTTAGTTAAAGTAAGTTCTTTTGGGTAAATTTCGGTAATATATTTAGAGAACTCTGGATTATTTAACGAAAAAATATCATCCAGACAACGGTAGGTATTGTTGAATGTATCAACCAAATGTAACAATGATGTGTCTCTACTGAGTTTGGTCATAAACTGAGATTCATAGCAATACAGGAATAAATCTGCTATTAAAGGGGCGCAGTTAGTGCCCATGGGAATACCTACTACCTGACGATACACTTTATCGCCGAAACGTACATATATGTTATCTAGGAGAAAATTTAAAGCTTCAATCATATCCTCACATTTCCAGTAAGTGTATCTAGCATACTTTCCTTTTTCGTCACAGAAAAAGGCTTTAACGGAGTTACAGCAAATAAATTTACAATGAGATTTTTCGAAAGACCATTTTATTAAATATGAATTTTTTTTCTTTTTTAGATTGTGTGGAAGTGTAGTGTAGAGAGTAGAAAAATCATAACTGTCAACAGAACCAAAATGACCATCAAAAGCATGTATAAAAAATAATTAATACCATTAGTTTCATAAGCTTTATTACAAAAGGTAATAACCAGTTCTTTGATAGTAGTAAGGGAGTTAGTAAGAAACACAGATACATGAGTGGTAGAACACTTACAAGATGCGGAGATGAAACGGAACTTAAATGTTTTTTTGTGTAATTTCGGTAACCAGTACATGGTAGGGACTTTCAAATGTTCGGAATAGGCTTTAAGCTGGGTAGTGGCAGTGATATGCTTGTTAACGATTTGACTCTCAGTGGTGCGTACAGACCTGAATGTAGAGGAATTGATAATTTCGTTTTGAAGAACTTCCGTGTAGTATATGCGTCATACTACCACTACATTATTGGCTGCCTTGTCTGCCGGTACGAACACAAACCGCTCTACGAGTACTTGGAGTTTATTTTTTATTCTAGAAATGGGAATATCATGGACCCTATTATTAATTTCAGAATTGTTTTCAAAATAAGATATTCGAATATTAACAGTATTCATAATTTTATTCAAATAACTGTCTAGAGATTTTTTATCAGATTTTTCACGTTTGCACCAATTTTTACAGTAGGCAGACAGAGCGTCTTTAATGACCTGACGACACTGTTTCCAATCTATTATAGATGGAGGACGGTATTTCGGTCCTTTCTTTAGAAAAGTTTTGACCTCACGGTCTTCGACGATGTTGAGGTCTCCTGTAATAACATGACCATAGGGAACATATCTAAAACTAGATGTTTCACAGTCTCAAGTGGAAGGAACATTATTTTCTATATTGACGTCTGATGTAACTGACGTATAATTAAAAATCAAACTTCTGCTCGGTTTTTTATAAGAATACGAAATAATGGGTTAACATGTTACGTAAGAGATGTAGTAAAAAGATGTTTCAAAAAATTCATATGGTAACCATTTACTTGATATGTGTAAAAATGATAATTTATTTATATTGAATGGTAGAGTAAATGGCGATAAAGAAGGCATGTTTACTTGTAGACAGTCAAGTGTTGTCGATTATTTTATTTGTACATATCCATTGTTATACTGTATTAATGAAATGCTTGTTCATGATTTTTCGTCATTATATTCTGATGTACACTCGCCTTTATCGTTGACTATGTCATTTAAACAAACTTGCACTGTAGATAAAAATATATACGTAGAAACATGCGCTGATAATAATGTAAAAAAGATAAATAAATGGGATACTGAAAAAGAAAACGAATTCGTTGAGAGCATTGACAGAAATAAATTAAGCGAATTTGAATCATAGTTGAACATGCTAGAAACTAGCATACTAGCTAAAGAAAACATAAATAAAGTCGTTGAACAGGTGAACTCTATTATTCTAGCATCAGCAGAAAAAGTTTTGGGATCTCATAACGAGGGGGGAAACAAATACTACGATACAAAGGTACACAAGCCTTGGTTTAACAAAGAATGCTGGGAAACAAGAAAATGTTTCCGTATCGCAAAAAGAAGGTATAAATCTATTAAGACGGAAAATAATCGAAAACAAATGAAAAAATCAGAGAGAGATTATAAGAGACAACTAGATAAATCCATAAAGAAACATAAAAAAGAAATCAGACAGAAGACGAACACACTAAAAAACAGCAACGCAAAAGAATTTTGGAATATCTTGAATACAAACAGGGGGGTAAAACCAGCTAATATTTCTGTTGATGTTCTTTACGATTTTTTTAAGAGTCTTAATTCTTCAAGTTCTGAAGATGAAAACATACCTATTTCAGAAGAATTGCAAGAATTGAATGAAATTATTAACAGTAGTATTACTGAGGTAGAAATTTTTACATCTATAAAAAAAACTGAAAAATGGAAAAGCATGTGGTAATGATTTAATTATAAATGAATATATAAAGTCTACATGTAATATTTTTATGCCTGTTTATGTTAAACTTTTTAATGTTATATTTAGTTCGGGAAAAGTACCAGAATCTTGGCTTATTGGAAATATTATACCTTTTTATAAGAATAAAGGAGATCAGTGTGATCCACAAAATTATAGACCTATCACTATTTTAAGCTGCTTGGGTAAACTTTTCACTTCAGTACTTAATCTTAGAGTAAGCTCATTTTTAGAGAATTTCTTATTGCGTAAAGAAAACCAGTTTGGATTTAAAAACTCTGTGAATGGTAAAATGTTTAATACTATTACAAATATGTACAGTAACATAAAATCTGGAATTTTTTATAGTAATGAATTTTCAGAATTTTTCCCATGTAATGTTGGTGTTAGGCAAGGGGAAAATTTATCTCCTATACTTTTTTTCTTTATATGTAAATGAGTTAGAAGATTTTCTAATAGAAAAGAACATAGATGGTTTGAAAACTCTATCAGATGAATTAGAAACTGAACTAGATTGTTATCTTAAACTTTTTGTTATATTATATGCAGACGATACAGTTTTGTTATCAGAGTCGCAAGTTGACTTACAAAAGCAATTGGATACTTTATCTGAATACTGTGAATTGTGGAAACTGAAAGTTAATGTACAAAACAGTAAAATTGTAATTTTCTCTAAAGGTAGACTACCTAATAATATTAAGTTTAATTATAACGATATTGTACTAGAAATTGTTAATGAGTTTACTTATCTAGGTGTCTTATTCAGTAGAACAGGAAGTTTTGTAAAGGCAAAAAAGCACAAGTAAATAAAGCAATGTGTGCTATGTACGACGTTATCAAAACAGGAAGATTGCACAATCTTTCTATTGAATGTCAAATTGAATTATTTGATAAGATTGTTAATCCTATTTTAATTTATGGGAGTGAAGTCTGGGGTTTTGGTAATAAATCGGTTATAGAAAGGGTTCATATGAAATTCTGCAAACTTTTGTTTAAGGTTAAAAATTCTACACCTAATGTCATGATATATGGAGAATTGGGCAGATATCCTTTGGAAATTGATATAAAACTCCGTACAATTAACTACTGGACTAAATACTTTTCTGGACAACAAGAATAACTTACTGCAATACTATACAAGTACTCATTGTATAAATATAAAAATGATATTACTTGGTTGAAACATGTTAAATCCATTCTTGATGAATCTGGTTTGTCATTTGTGTGGGATACCCAATATTTTGTAAGCGATACATGGCTGTATACTATTGTTAAACAAAATCTTGTTGATCAATTTAAACAGAAATGGCACACTAACGTGCAAGAATCGCCAAAAGCTATAAACTATCGTATGTATAAAGAAAACTGTGCATTTGAATATTATTTTAAAAAATTAGATGATAGAAATATTGTTACATTATGTAGATTGAGAACAGGAAATCATAGATTTCCTATTGAGACTGGTAGATGGCAAAATGTTGCAAGAGAAAATAGAAAATGCTTACTTTGTAATTCTGGAGACATCGGAGATGAATTTCATTATATTTTTATGTGTTCTGTATTCAATGATGGTCGTAAACAGTTTTTGAGAAAAAAGATATAGAAATCAACCAAATTCATTGAAATTTAATGAACTGATGAATAGTAAAAATCTTTCTGATCTTAACAACTTGTGCAAATTTATAAGACTAATAAATATGCATTTAGGCTCTCCTGGGTAATTCATGTACTTGATATCATTTAGTTTAATATGTATACCGTAATATATGATATGTGCCTCCCTCTTGCTTCCGTATAATTTTTGTATGTCTGTACATATACATTATGTAATATTTATTGTGTGGATCTCTATACCAATGTAATTTGGTTTGTTGAGAAATAAAGATATATATGTGTGTTTTCATCAACACAAGGTTGGATCTAACACAAAGTTGAATATCAATGCGCGAACCAATAACTACAATTAACCCTACAATTAACCCCTACGCTGTACGCTGTAGTACTGGAATGTTTTAGAGTTAACTTGTTTTATAAATAGATTTCATATCAGCCTGTATTACATTTCCTGTTCAATATTGACACATAAATATTAGGGGCTTTATAAACTGAAGGTATGCAATGCATTCGACAATTTTATAATACATTGTAGTTATAAAGGGGAAGTTACCAATATAGCTTAAAATGCGATATGTAAAAACATGCATATATGATTTTTTTTTAAATAAAAAACAACGTAAGTTTATCAATCATCACATAATTATTTAATATGACTAGAGGGAGCATTGTAAACAAGGTGCCAAAACCTTTCAGTAGATGCCAGTTTCCGCATGTATAGTTTAATCGTACAATTGTTTTCTAATTACTGTTACCTTCTAATGTCTTTTCTGTTGTTGCACACTCAAACAAAACAGTCGTTCAAGAAATGAATTGAATCTAAAAGTGAGAACAAATATGTTTTTTTTTATCGAAACTTTCTAAAATTCTTGTTTTTCGAACAATAGTATCGGGATCATATGTGGTCTATGTATTAACGTTACATTTGAATAGCATAACATATTAGAAAAAAAAAACTAATGAATTTTATGAAAGCAGTTTTTAATATTAAAAAAACCACAAAACATCAACATGAAACAAACAAAACAATTTTGTTATTTGTAATTGAAGAAGCATTTATGATACAAGTTGTTTATGACTGAGTCAAACTAAAATAATACTAATGCTTTCGCAATGATAACTGTATTGGTGAATCATACCTGAGGGCCTGGATTGGGATCCTTCAATTCTGTATTGTTTGTTTTTTAAGCCATTTTCTCTTTTCTTTATTCATTTTGTCCATTTTCTTTATTCTTTATATTTCACAACCCCATTATTTTCTATTTTTTTCTATTTCACCACCCCATTATTCTATATTCTTTATATTTCACCACCCCATTATTCTCTATTCTTTATATTTTAGCGCCCCATTATTCTCTTTTCTTTATATTCTAGCACCTCCTTATTCTCTATTCTGTATATTTCACCACCCCATTATTCTCTATTCTCCATGTTTTATCACCGCATTAATGTCTATTCTTTATATTTTAGCACCCGATTATTCTCTATTCTTTATATTTTAGCACCCCATTATTCTTTATTGTTTATTTTTTCGGCCTATTTTCTCTATTTTTTATTTTTCGTCCTATTTTTCACAATTTTTTATTTTTTTGGACCATTTTTCTGTAGTATTGGACCATTTTTCTGTTGTATTAGTCCATTATTCTCTATTCTGTTAACCCCATCAAGACCCTCATACTTAAATTGGGTTTGTAGAATGAGGTATGACATGATTACGTCACAAGGAGTAATTTTATACTGTCGATTCCAGTTTGTTTCCAACTCTATTCTAGTATGTGTACCAATTCCTTTTCGCTTGGCGGTACCTGACATACGTATTTTACTAACATACAGTCTGTAATTTAGTTGTATAATAGGAAAGTTTTTAATTGGTTGTTTCCGTGAAGCCGGAGATCAAACCTACGACCTTCACACTCGAGGACAGCACGCTACCAAGAGACCACCGAGTCGGTTCACTATGCTAGACAAGTTTCAAGCGGTTATTGTAAGCAGTATTTATGTTACTAGCGTGATTAGAAAATCGTTGTTTGGCGTAATTAAAACAGTTGATTATAAAAAGGTGTTTGTTTCGTTTGTGTGTTTCGTTTTTGGTAAATCCATTCCATCATAGATGAATAGCAGTGTTTTACAATCCAACAAACTTAGTCCAATTTCAGATGACAAAGGTTCCATACTGGGGCGTTGTTATATATCAATATTGAAGACTGGATACATGAACGTTCACATACTTTATTTTTCCATCCAACATATTTACAGTCAGTTCATAAAACATATTTACAAAACAGCAATCATGGCAACATACATTAACCCACCGCTACTCGCAGATCGAGAACGGGGCGAACCGATGCGTCACATGGTTCTCTCTCTTTCTCTGACTCCCTTTTTTTCAAAATTAACCTTTATAAAACATATGATCATAGGAACGTTTTGACCAATGAAAATAGAAAAAGGTACTTATAAACAAATAGTTTCCTATCAATGAAATATATCAAAAGCAGATTAAATTAAGTGTTAATTGACATTATTCAATCTATGTATACGTAAGAGAATGATAATCCATTTCTTCATGATTAAGAACAAGCGTAAGCGAGTACTTATCATGAAGAAAGGGATATCATTCTCTTACAATCTTAGAATATTGTAAAGTGCTCAAGGCTCAAATGATCTCTTGATTTGTTGTATTTAAGAATTAGTTTCATTGTCAGTGCAATGTTTTTAACTAATGCATGACTCCCTTTGTAGGCATTAGTGATGTAAGAGCTTTCTTATAATTTTGGACAATATAATAGATTATTTTTTAGACATTAGATGACACAACAGTACAATGCAATGGTATGAAATGTTTCCTGATTGTGAGTATGAATGTAAATCATGTAATATTTTAGCGAGGAATTACGTTTTTGTTTATTTCCTGTTCAATTCAATAAATTCAAAATTTGAATTACAACTGAATTTTTTTTTACAGCCATTTTTTAGTCCAGCCCTTTACATCAAATACTACTTCATTATGCCAGGGAAATGTTCAAATACAATGCCTTTAAAAGTTTAAAATACATTCAAACGTTAAACTATTTTTTTTTTTTAATTTATCAGAATATTGGAAATTACTATTCTCACCAATCGCGGATCCAGTAATCTGAGTTTTTGAAAGAGTATAAGCTTAAGATTAAGGTTTTATTTAATTGTAAAACTTTTTTTCTCTTTTCGCATTGCTTTGATATTGTTTACTTTTTTTTTTAGTAATTTGAAGTTATTAATATTCTCATAATAACGTTAAAGGTACCAATGTTACTGCACCAGCAAACTTCATCTTATTTTGATTTTTTGTTTGTTTCAAAATTTTTAGTCAGTTTTTCAAGCTGATAAATGTGCTTCAGGGTTGTTGTAACTCATTTATAGAAACTCTTTGTTTTGAACTGTAAAAAGGCCTAAACAATAGGATAATCCCTTACTAAGAACATGATTTCATTCATTCTTCACAATTAAGAAACACCAAATCCTACAATTTCATTGGTCGAGAGCACTTTGCTATATTCTAAATACAATTTGTAAGTAGACAAGTAAATTAAATTGATGACCATTGTTGTTAAAAAGTATTCTCACGACATAATCTTAATCTTAATCCATAAATATTTCCTAGTAACGCGAACACGACTAGTAATGTCTCTTATAAAATTATTTGAAAAATAGTTCAAAATCTTGTTTCCCGAACAAAATGCACTTTTTGCTTAATAAAAATATTGAAACTTCACTACTCATAAGAAATAATGACTTTTAATACCAAACACGACATAAAAAGAAGAAAATGCTCAAATCCACAATTTCACGCATTTTCTCAACATGACATTACGACTAATAAAATAACTGCCACGGCAAAGTGAAACGTATATGATATCTTTCACTTTAATTAGCTCTTTAACTAATAGAAGTGGATATAACCTAATTTATGTAATAGCGCATGCCTTTATGTCAATTATGTATACAATAGCATAAATTTATAAGTGTCCTATAACAACATTATCGCGTGTTTCCAAACGTTTGACTACTAGTATATAACAAAATAAATTATCAATGCATAATGAAAGCTCAAAATTGTATCTTTGATAGCTTTTAGTGTAGTTTCAGTAATAATTCAAAAGTATAAGAAATATGAACTTTTGTTAATCAAAACCAGAAAATAATTGTTGTCTTTTAGATACAAATTACTTCAAAGTTGACCCCCGATGCAATATTTTACCCCAAAATAAAGCATGTAACATTTTCAACTTTGCTTCAACAGCAACATGTTTTAAAGAAATTTAGTTGTGTTGTTGAGTGGAACCAATTAAGAGCAAATATGCCCTACCCCTTTGATCCTAAGCAAACGAGAAAAATCTTTCAATCTGTACTTTCGCTTACTGTTAGTCATGTCTTAATTCTTTTTTAGTTTCTTTTATTCACATAATTAAAACTCTTTCTATTATCTAGATTCTCATTCATTACCATGTTGAAAACAGGGACGTTTTATGGTATATCAGACTGAGAAAGGCTTGCAAACACACAATTTTTGTTTTGTTTCTTTCAATTCGGAGTATTATTGCATAACACGATTCAGTACACAATCTAATATCTACGTTGCCGTATTGCCTTTTGATGGTTTTAAGTCTAAGCATATTTTTAAGGTGCATTTGTGGTGTCTTTTTGTCTTTTTGTTTTAAATTTTGTATTTGTAAACCATTCAAAGTGTTTCATTGTTGTTTGAGTTCTAATGATTTCTATATAAGTCTTATATTTTGCAAGAATATTGCTATGCATTTCTATTTAAGCATTGGTGTTTAGCCTTAAATATATTTTCTGGTCGTGTATTGTTGTTTGTGCTTTTGTTGATTTCTGGTTTAATTTGTTGTCAACAATTTAATATGATTCGTTATATTTGGTACATGCAGTTTGAAATGCCTCAAAATACATCATATATCTTTGACCTTAGACACAGTGACCTTAACTAAATTTGTTAATGTCCGACGCATGAACAGCAAATTAAAACCGCGACCCATAATTGCATCTTTGAGGGACCGGGAAAAAGTGAGCAAATCTGCTTATAAGTTAAAGGGGTCTCCTTTCAGTCTTAGTGAGCAGTATCCATCTGATATACTGGTTAAACGAAAAAAATTGGTTCCAATTTTAAAAGAAGCCCGAAATCAAAATGTCAAGGCGGTGTTGCTCAAGGACAAGCTTTATATTGATAATGATATTTTCCCCCTTTGAAACATAAACAATTTATAAAGGAGTCAAACGTTGCATTTCCTAATGGTGCTAGTTCTGGGAAATCGAAGACGACGGGCACTGTTGGTAGTGACGACAATGGCTCAGAACCCAACTGCAGTATGAATGAGATGGACAGCGAACAAACCGAGGTCTAACAGATAAAGAACAATAGCATTGAAGGACTTCCAACTTATGTTTTATCTAATATTTGTACTGATATTTTACAAATTATCCCTTGGAATGTAAATGGTGGCTTACAAACAAAACTTGATGATAAAGCATTTGTTAATTTTGTATGTACATATGATCGTGTTTTCCTTACATCATGTTGTTATGAAAAGTATTTTTCATTTAATTTACCTGATTATGATTGTCATTTATATCCGTGATCTCAGTCTTAATCTATTCAGGGAGGAGGTAGTGTGCTTTTGATTAAAAAATGTTTTTCTACTGTTATGGCTATTGAAAAAATGTATTTTAGACACTATTATATGATTGAATATTAAGAAGGGTAAATTCACTAAAGGCAAAACTGTATACATTGCTTTGGTTTATATTGCCCATGTCAAATCTAAATGCTATAAGTTATATTACTGTGATTTATATAATGAATTAGAAAACAGTATTGAGTTATACTCTGAACTTGGTCACGTTTTTATTCTTGACGATACCAATAGTCGAACTGGGACGTTAGCCGTTTTTGTGGAAAATGATGACAATCATTTTACTGTGAAGAACCGAATTTTTGGCGCTTTTGAATGTGTAACTGATAGTGTTCTTCCGATAAGAGTTAACCTAGATTTAAATACAAACAGTTATGGACCTAAATTAATTAGTATGTGTAAATCATCAGGCTTAAGGATAGTGAATGGAAGGCACAAAAACGGTTCTTCGAATGACTTCACATACTGTGCGCAAATGGTATGAGCGTTCTGGACTACTTTATTATACCTTCGTTTTATTTTCAGAATATAAAACAGTTTATTGTGTCAAACTTTAATACTTTATCGGACCATGCGTTTTTACATGTAGAACTAAATCTATTAAATACTGTGCGAAACCCAGCCAAATGTTCAGATGCCGCGGAAAAAGTAGAACGTCAAGTTAAATAGAAATGAAAAGATCAATTTAAAGAACAGTGTGGTGAGTGTATTCATGTCAATATGGACAATATCATTCGTTTACAGGATCGTATAAACTTTGAAAATCAAAATTCGTTTGATGAATCGTTGAGCGATACATGTATGATTGAGGACATTATGTCGCCTTTTGTTAAAACGACGCCTTATGTTAACAATAAACCGTATAAACCAGTTAAATATATCGACAAACCTTGGTTCAACACACGATGCAAGGAACTTTATCGATGTTATATCGATTATCTACATGTATTCAATCGTTCAAAATCAATTGTAAACCATACAAACGTAATTAGTGCAAAGATGGGAATATAAAGTTATGGAACGTCGACTTAAGCGAGGATACCAACGTATCGAGGGTAATACAATGAACTTTATGAGATATAGTAACCCAAAACTATTCTAAATTTAGGATAAAGACCCGAAGGAAAAATAATGTACCGTTAAATTCTTTCTATGAACATTTAAAAAAATGATCTTCTGTTAATATAGACAATACATGTGACAAAGATTTGTTTAATAACACTGACGGCGATTGTGTAGATCCTGAACTTGACGAAGAGATTACAGAGGAGAAGATTTTAAAAGCCATTCGCAATTTAAAGCGCAATAAAAGTCTCGGAGTAGACGGTATACTGAATGAATATTTTATTGATTATAAAGATGTGTTTATGCCCACATTAGTCAAGGTTTTTAATGGTAATTTGCAGTCCGGAATATTTCCAACTAGCTGGGCTATTGCTATACTTGTGCCTATTTTCAAGAAAGGAAAATAAGACGATCCAAATAACTACAGAGGTATAAGTCTTGTAAGTAATTTCGAAAAATTGTATACTTCCGTATTAAAGCAACATTTGATGGACTGGTCCGATTCTTTTGATGTCATTACTGACGTCCAGTTCGGTTCTTGCCCAGGTTTTGGAACTGTAGATGCAATTTTGCTCTAATTTCTGTAATTTTTAAGTCCTTATCAGCAAACAAACGTCTTCATTGTTGTTTGATACTGTTCAAAGGCTAATGCTATGGTATTAATTGTCAAAAAATGGTATCCAGGGTAAACTTCTAACTGTTATTAAATCTATGTATACTAATGTGTCTACTTGTGTATGTGTTGATGGTTTTAGTTCTGATTACTTCACCAATGAATTGGGCTTGATGCAGGGGGAGTTGTTATCTCCCATACTTTTTCATTATATGTTAACAACTATGAAATGTCTACTCTATAGTCTGATGGGGGCAGGGCTCCATGGCAAAAATGGCTTAAACCCAATAGCTTGTCTACACTTACTACAAGTATATGTACTTCCGATTCTGATATATGGTTTAGAAATCCTTCCATCCAGAAACGAGCTGCATGCAATAGAAACATTCTATAGAAAAACCTTGAAACAAGTACTATCAATACCAAGTACAACGCCAGATCCAGCAACATACATCTAAGCTGAAACAAGTTCTCTAAAAAGCAACATTCACAAGAAAGCCTTAAGGATGCAGATCAATAGAAAAAGAAATAGCAGAGAAGCAATTATGCATCAAAGATATTAACGACAGCAGCTGGTTCTCAAAAATAAGGCAACTACTGGCAATCTATGAATAACAATCTAGAATTGAGATATTTGACAATCCACCAACACAAAATGCTTGGAAACGATATACAACAGACCTTGCAACTCTGTATAATAGGATAAATTATATTGGCATTGATCAATATGCCCTTGGAAGTCCACACCAAGCATTAA
Organism: Mytilus californianus; assembly: GCF_021869535.1. Lineage (NCBI taxonomy): Eukaryota > Metazoa > Mollusca > Bivalvia > Mytilida > Mytilidae > Mytilus > Mytilus californianus. The sequence goes on from NW_026262626.1 coordinate 18,437,594, forward strand.
CTAGTGTAACGACATCAACTAGAGATGTTGCAAGACTACCGGTGATACTCAAACTTATGACTGGAACCTACCAACTACAGAGTACGAGAACAGCTTTCAACCAGAATCAAGTAGTAGACCCAACATGCCAGCTTTGCAATGAAGAAACAGAAACACTCAAGCACTTTCTCATAAGTTGCAATGCTTTGTCACCTATACGCATGTCATTCTTGCTTGAATACCAAAATCTACAGTAGATACACTATGTATATTGAACCCGAGTGCTGTATTCTGTGGTTGTGGTTGTAACTGTAACTGTACTCACAAGCTAAACCTGCTAGAACACCTTAGCCGTAGATTGTGTTTTTCTTTGCACGTGGGCAGAAATACCATTCTTAACGCTTTGCCTAGTAGCAAGAGAAAGGGATTAAGGGCAGCCACCCCTCTGTAAAATATTGTTCCTAAACAAAAACATTATTAAATAGAACAATTGCTACTTATATCCTACTCTGTTTATTGGAGGTGGTCCTATATAGGACGGATTTATTAAAAGACAAGACAAGACAAGACAATGGCTTTCATTAATAGTAATGTTTTTCCATATGAGATTGAAAGAATTGAATTTATTCCTACTTATGTATGCTGATGATATGGTAATTTTCTCAGAATCTGTTTTACATTGTATGAATATACATCAAAGTGGTCATTGAGTGTTGATATTAATAAAACTAAAATTTTAGTATTTAGAAAAGGTGGTAGAGTTCATGTTGATGAGAAATGGTATTATGATAATAACAAAAAATGAAGTTGTTGATAATTTTACCTACCTTGGTGTCCTTTTAAATTTTATTGGCAAATATAATATGTTACAACAGAAACTGTCGGAACAAGGTAGAAAAGCAATGTTTGCTTTAAGAAAAAATGTCAAAAGTATGTATTTAAACTATGTCACTTTGTTATCACTTTTTGATACTTATATCAATTTTTTATTGAGTTGTGCAAGTGAAATATGTAGTGCACACAAAGCCCCGGCCTTAGAGAGAGTCCACATGAACATTTGTAAGAATATACTTGATGTTAAAATGTCTACTAACAATGTTATGATATATCAAGAACGAGGTAGATTGCCTCTTATTTTTACAGAAAAATGCAAGATTTACAAATATTGGTTTAAATTGCTAAATACTTCAAACTGTATATTGAAAAACTATTATAATTACTTATATTGCGAATTAGAGAGATGTCCAAATAATAAGTAATTGGTTGTATTTTATAAAGAATGTACTGTTTGTTATTGGTTAAGGTGATGTATGGTATAACAAAAACCTTATTTCATACTTGCACTGATGTATATTTTGCTGTCATAAAGCAACGTTTGTATGATTGTCTAAAGCAAGAACTTGATGCTCAGTTGCACACTTCTCCGAAATGTTCTAATTATAAATATATATTAGATAATTTTTGTCTGCAATTTTATTTATGCAAACCAATTCCTTATGTTTACAAATAAAATTGAGAATGGAAATGGGGAATGTGTCAAAGAGACAACAACCCGAACATAGAGCAAACAACAGCCGCATGTCACCAATGGGTCTTCAATGCAGCGAGAAACTCCCGCACCCGGAGGCGTCCTTCAGCTGGCCCCTAAACAAATATGTATACTAGTTCAGTGATAATGGACATCATACTAAACTCCAAATTATACACAAGAAACTAAAATTAAAAATGATACAAGACTAACAAAGACCAGAGGCTCCTGACTTGGGACAGGCGCAAAAATGCGGCGGGGTTAAACATGTTTTTTGAGATCTCAACCCTCCCCCTATTCCTCTAGCCAATGTAGAAAAAAACAAACGTACAACAGTACGCACAGTAAAACAGTACGCACAGTAAAACTCAGTTTAAGAGAAGTCCGAGTCCGATGTCAGAATAGGAAACAAAAGAAAATAAACAAAATGACAATAATACATAAATAACAACAGACTACTAGCAGTTACTGACATGCCAGCTCCAGACCTCAATTAAACTGATTGAAAGATTATGTCTTCATCATATGAATATCAGGCACAATCCCTCCTGTTAGGGGTTTAGTAGTATACCGTCAAAAAATATATGAGAAGAACACAACCCGTGTCATGCCAACAACTGGTTTTAGAATAAATATGTTATAATTCCGATGCAAAGACCCTATAAGTGAATCAATATTAAAGCCAAAATATGCAATCTTTAATGACCTGACAACAGTATCGTAACTATATCCCTTCTTAATAAGTCTGTTTAAAGGTTTTGTTAGCTTTTGAGGTGAATACTGGCATTTTTGTGCTTTGTAAAGAATATTACCATAAAAGATTGGATGTGAAATACCCGAACGTATAAGATGTCTGCATGTTGAGTTATATTTACGAATGATGTCCTTATACCGATAATAAAATTTAGTAAATGTTTTGACTAGTTTATGATATCGAAAACCCTGGTATAATAATTTTTCAGTAATATATCAATTTCTCTCGCTAAAATCTAATACGTTGTTACATACACGAGCGAATCGTACAAGTTGAGATATAAAAACACCATAAGATGGTGACAAGGGAACTTCACCATCTAAGAATGGATAATTAACGATAGGAAATGAAAAATCATCTCTTTTATCATAAATTTTTGTATTAAGCTTCCCGTTAATGATATAGATATCAAGATCGAGGAAAGGACAGTGGTCGTTGTAGTATTAGCTTTATTTAAAGTAAGTTCAACAGGATAAATTTCTTTAGTATACATACTGAAGTTGTCATTATTGAGAGCCAATATATCATCCAAATATCTAAAAGTATTGTTAAATTTTTGTATCAGATGTTGTTTCGATGGGTCTTTGCTGATTTTAGTCATAAATTGTAATTCATAACAATACAAAAACGGGTCCACAATAAGTGGTGCACAGTTAGTCCCCATTGGAATTCCGATAACTTGACGATATACGGAATCTCCAAAGCGAACAAAAATGTTATCAAGTAAAAATTCAAGGGCAGATATAGTATCAAAGCATGTCCAATTGACATAGCTCTTTTGTTTGTTGCTACTAAAAAATGACCTAAAAGAGTTTGAACATGTGTATTCGCATTCCGACTTTTTAAATGCCCATTTAATTAGATGTGTGAATTTTTTCTTAATAAGAATATGATGCAAAGTGGTACATAGGGTAGAAAAATCAAAACTTTGAACAGATTCAAAATCACCAATATATGCATGCAATTTATCAAGTACTTCCAACGAGTTTTTGACACTCCAAAAGAAAAAAAGAAGTTAATTCCACCATTTTCAAATGCCTTATTTGAACAATTTATTATCAGGTTTTTGATTGTACCAAGTGTACTAGTAAGTAGAATAGACAATTTAGTAGTGGAACAATGACTTGAAGACGAAATAAATCTATATTTGTAAGGTGATTTGTGTAGCTTCGGAAGCCAGTACATAGTTGGGACTTTCATTGTATTTGGTTCTGCTTGTAAAGAAGTAGCTAATAGTTTATGTTTGTTACAGATATCGTTTTCTGAAAATGAAGTCAGTTGGAATGTTGGTGAATTCGTGATTTCCTTTTGCAGAACCTCAATGTAAAATTTACGTCAAACTATAATGATATTATTAGCAGCTTTATCAGCCGGGACAAAACAAATTCCTTGGCTAGTTCTTTTAGTTTATGTTTGATACGAGAGATAGGATTTTTATGGTTGTTGTTAAGAGTAAAATTTTCTTTAAAATGTTGTATACGTATATCAACTATCTTCATTACTGAATTAAAAAAAGAGTCCAAAGATTTTTTGTCAGCTTTTTCCCGTTTTATCCATTTCAAACAGTAAGCACGAAGTGAGTCGTGGATGATATTACGACACTCATTCCAATTAATAATTGACGTGGGACGATATTTAGGTCTTTTACTGAGGAATGATTTTAACTCTCGGTCGAGAACGATGTTAAGGTCTCCTGTTATAACATGGGAAATGGGGCCATAAGTGTATTCGGAATTACTACAATTACATGACGGAGGTGTATTTTCACTGATATTTTACATCTTTACAGACTTGGCTATAATTAAACACACATTTTCGGGTAGATTTCTTGTAAATATAACAAAAAAGAGGGAGTTCAGTATTATCAAAATATCCAGGAATTTGTTCTTTAACAGAATGGTCGTTAAAAATACCGGCAATATTTACAAAATCAAAACCTTTATTGACATACTTTATTTTAATAAAACATGTATTACGAAAATAAGATTAAGTAACCACAACTTAGCTATAGTAAATGCAAGATTTTATTGTATAACAAGAAATAATAGAATATGTACTTTTTGATAAAATGATATAGAAGATGAGTTTCATTTCATCCTCAAATGTCCATTTTTTCAAGGTTTTCGAAAATTTTATATTAAGCCATAATATTGGAAAAAAAACATCGATGCACAAATTTATTAAACTAAAGAGTACAAACAATGTAAAAGAGCTTTGTAATCTAGGTCAATTTATATTTAAATCTTTTAAGCTTAGAACCGATATGTTAAAATAGTGTTTATTAATAATTACAACACCTTCTGCCAGTCTGTCACATAGTTTGTGTTTATGTTTGTATTATTGATGTTGATGTAATTCAAATGTGCACCTATATATTATATAGACTTTGGTAATAAAGATATATATATGTAAATCAATTTGTATTTTATTCTCATCAAACGAGATGATATGTTGCAGATGTAGTATTCGATTTAACATAAGGGAACCTCTTTTTTTCGTACAAGTCTGTCTATTTCATTTTATAATGACCTTTAACTCAGACATAATGACCTCAAAATCGTAAGGGATCATTCTCTCATATCTGTCAACATATCCGAGTATAGTAAGGTTGCAAATATATATGATATATTATCTGATAATTCACCATGAAACCACTTTGTTCCAAAAAGTTGATATTTATTAGTATCTTTGATTTTGACCTTTGAGTTGGTAATCTCAAAATCAATAAGGGTCTTCCTTTCATTATATGTGACATACATCCAAGTAAGGTTGCAATCCAATATAAAGTATTTGAGTGAGCATCCGAAAACCATTTTTCAGGACAAATCTTGGTCTATTTTTAGTGACTTTTACCATGACCTATGAGGTGTGGACATCAAAATCAAAACGGATTTTTCTTTCACCATATGTGACCATGTATCCATCTTTTTTTTTTTACATTTTTATATTACAATCCGATGTAAAGTATTTTAGTAATCTTCCGGAAACGAATAAGACTGACGGACTTACAGACTGACGGAATGATGGACTGACTGACGGGTCAAATACTATGTACCCCGTTTCTTCGTAGCGAGTTGTATAAGAACATTGCAAGCGTCAGAACCCAGAACATACAAAATCAGTAAAATGCAGTTGCCCTGTTGGATATTTGAAAGAGTCAACATATCAAAAAATCAAAATCCCTCAAACAACAGTCATATTGTTTTGAATTTTCATTTCTACAAATTTACAGTCTTTCAAATACAGATAAATTATGTATGCTAACAATTGTCCCAAAACAGCGATTTAGAGAGGGTTTGAACAAGCAAAGATGTGAAAATCGCACAGTATTACGATTCTAAGAAATAATGTTTTCATTCTTACAAACAATAAATGTCAGATACCAGCAATACATATTAAAATTGGTCTACATTTGCTTCTGGCTTTGCAACCACTTGCATTTCATATATATTGCCTCAAGATGTTTTCTGCAAAGATGTTGGAAGTGGTGAATTATAATTTTGAGCAACGTTTTTCGTTCATGTTTTTTTTTTCTGAAACTATGAAACATTTCCTTTCCAATGAGTCAATTAAAGGATTTTAAGACGTTACATTGGCATTTCAATTGACATGTATGCACTATTGTTGTCAATGGACAAAATTAGCTTAATCGTAATGACTTTATTTGAATTATTTCAGTTTACTGGAAAATGAATTATAGCGATTCGGACCCAACAGGTTTTTAGTGTAGTTTTCATTATTTTTACCCTTGTATTTATATTTTACTTAAATTGTACTTTATCGGGAAAGTGTATACTAGTACGGCATTATGTTTTTAAAATTCTGTATGGTCTATCAAATACAAAAAATATTTTGTTGTCGTCTTTGTCAGATCTACTATCAACAACAATAGTTGTTTTTTTGGCGTCTTTGTCAGATTTATTTGTATGTTTGTTTTAATTTTTAAGTCAGTTGTGTTGCATGTCTTTGCTGTTTACACAGTCATGGCTGCTCGTTTCCAATTATTGTAAAATTAATTAATTATTTTTTTTTTGTGTCAAAATAACGCAAGTAATAACTGTCATACAAGTGGGAGGTTTAGCTAGCTATTAAACCAGGTTTTACCTTACCATTGTCTTCGGTAAATGCCTGTACCAAGTCAGGAATATGACAGTTGCATTCCATTCGTTTCGTTGGTTCATACAGTTTTACGTTTGATTATGTCGGGTTTTATGGAGTTTGATTTTACCCTGGAGTTCGGTACTTTTGTTAATTTTTTTTTTATAGTTTTAGTTCGATCAACCAATAGATATTTTATTTTGAAGAGCAGACTAACCAGACAAATGAATAAATCATAATTCTAAAATTTGAACAGAGGCTTATTAGAAAAAAAAGGTCAATTCCATCATGTATCAGCATTGGACAATTATGGTGTAATATCACAAAATTATAGTACGTCACATCCGGTTGCATACGAAAAAGGGTCGAAAAAAAATCCCTTAAATTTGACAGTAGTAGGAAATGAATCCTACATTTCATTGCAGTAAAAAAAATCTGAGTCATTAACATATATCTTGGGTGTTTCAAAGCACCATTCTTTTTTATTTGGTGTTTCTATAGAATATTTTGGAAACTTGAGGTTACATGGTTACATGTACTAAAGCTTGTAAACAGAAAAAAAAAGGTTGAAAATTTGAATGGTAAACTTCCAGTGATGGTTATTATCTTATATGCAATGACACGTTATGTGAAATTATGTATGTAGGACTGGACAGGATGAAACTTTACTCATGCCAAGTATTTCTTTATTTGAAACAACGATAAATTCTGCACAATTTTTTGAAAAGTGCAAATTTAACAATGACTAATAGGGAAAAACAATGGTGGTATTACACCTATTATGGGAAGCTGCACATGCACCTTTGACCTTGTATGTACTCTCATGTGTGAAAATTTCATGCTATTTAGGTGAAATATTACAAAAATGAAATATTTTGAGTGGATTGAGTCTCAAAAACACATTTTATGAGAAAATTACCTTGAAATAGGACTCTACCGTGAATATTATTAGACAGGGCAAGCCACACTCAGTATTTTGGGGAGCTTTTTCTGACTTTTTCTCCTTATTTCTTATATTTTGCTGTAATAGAAAACTTTTTCCTAAGTAATACTTTAATACATATACAGTTATAAGTAAAGGAAATTAGTTTTGAAGCAGTAACAACGAATTTTTCACTAAAAGGGAAGCTTTTTATGTCCCTCTCTGGAGCGCGGCGTAAAATTAAGTTTTACGTAAAGACTTATTGAAACCTCTATGGAGTCAGTAAACTTTAATATTGATAGTTCATTCAGATTGAATTCAATTGCCTTCAATTTCTCATTTATTATCACATTTCTTTCATAAATAAGTGAAAGTTTCCCCAAAATTTTGATTTATTGGCCTAAAAAGGAAATGAGAGGTATAAATGGACCAAAATTGACCTTATAATGAAGACAAAGTGGTCCACTAGTGGTATTTATCATCATAGAGTCATCTTTTGTATCATATTCAACTATTTGTAGGCAGATGAGATAAATATTTCATCATTTATTGAACCACACTATATTCTATCTTGATGCGGCTTTATTGAACCTCACTATATTTTATATTGATGCGGCTTGATTTTAATTTTTCACAGAAATTTTGCTCGAATCGCTGTAGATGTCGTCTCACATTATACTATTATTTATATATTAGTTTGTTTTGTGACCCGGATTTATTTTTGCTTAATCGATTTATGACTATTGAACAGCGGTATACTATTGTTGCCTTTATTATACTAGATTTTTCTCAAACTATAGAACTGATTATGACAAAACTTGACAGTAATGCTTGAAATCACCAGTATTACAAAGGAAAAAAGTCATTCAGAGTCTTCTTTATTATCAAATTGCTGAAATAGTTTTTTTGATATTATAAAATTGTTTTCACAAAAAAATTAATAATATTGATCTCATACATGTATAATGCTTTCCACAAATAAATGATACGATTTTTTCTTCGTTCAGAATTTACGTTGCTCATATTCTATGTTTCAACTAGGTTTTTATGGCATATTTACATAGAAAATCTAAGATATTTATGCATGTTAAGCCATATGCTCTTGTATTTGGTTTTATGTAAATATTTACTTTAGCGATTACCAGTACAAATCAAAATGTTGCGTTTCAGTTTCTCGGAAGACTGGTTGCTCTCATAACAGACTAACGATTACAAAATACAGAACAAATTGATTAGAGTGTATTTTTTGCACCCGTAACTACTCAGAGTCATTACAAGTACTCAAACTATTGTGTATATGGTTTCATTGTTATAGGCCATTTGCCCTCATACATGTTATAGCAGAATAGCAATTACATGAACAATTTGATTAAAATAATATGTATGTTGGTATCAGTTACAAGCCAGGGTCAGTGTTGGAGTCTGAGAACTGTAGAAACTGCTTTACAATGAGCCTAAAGTAAACAAAAAGATCAAAGTAGTATACATTAATCAAAGACAGCTGCATTTGAATTTTATTTATTTAAACAAAGAATGAAGTGGGTGACGCAGAGAATCGCCTCATAACATAAACACAATTTTGTCAGATAAATAAATGCAATTTTGCAAACATATTTGAAAGATATAGTCAATGAATATGGATATTGTTAGAATTCTTAGCATTTTATTAGGCTTATCGGTAGCAGGGGCTTCATCAAGTTCTATCGGGTCAGAATTTGAATCTTTTTATACGTGTTCAAAATTTCATTTTGAAGAAAAAGTGCTCGAAAAACTTGTGCGGTTGGACCATAAAATGCAAATATATATAATGGAAAAGATTGACGAATGGGAAAATTCAATTTCTTCTAAACTAAATAAAATGAACGATATAAAACAACAAACAGAAACATTTGTTCAAACAATATATGATTCCATACCACAACATCAAACGAGGTTTAATACAACGTATCAGGAAATTGTGGAACATTTTAAAACCCAGACTGAAAATGAAACTTATTTTTATGAAGACAAGATGAACACTTTAATGAAGGCTTTATCTTTGAAAATACAAACGTTTAGTGCACTGAAAAGAACAGAGACAATGACTTGAAAGCAATGCAGTTTACTCTTCACGAAGACCAGAAAAGATTCAATTTCTCATATAACCAAATTGTGGAAAACTTTAAAGATAATTCCAACAAGACATTGCATGAGTTAGTTCTAAAACTACAGAAAGGTAGGTTTATTTAGGATAAATAGTACCTTGGTTTTTTCTTTCTTGTTCAGCTTGAAATATAAATTATTGACGTAACACATGGTTGGATGTTTTTTATTTTTCGAGACCCGAAAGGTTGACTGGGGTATGCAATTAGGTTCATCATAAAAACTTCTCCCGTTTTGGCAGTAAAACCCTTGCTTAACAGTCAGGATTCTTCTCCGTCAAATTTATCTCCCTATTACGCCACATAATTTTATCAATCACGAAAATTTAGGTCTTCAAAATCGATAAATTTATCCACATAGCATAATTACCATTCTAACATGACAGTTATATTTTGAAAGACAAAAGTATTTACTAGCTACTGAGCATCTTTTGTCAACTTAAAACTATTGTCTGATCAGTTGTCAGGGTGACTGTTCCAAAATTGAAAAAAAAAATATAAAAAGAATCTAATTCAATATTTCATAGAATGCTGGAAAACATTTTCAGAGGTTAAAGACGAATTATCCTAGACAAAATACACAAAAAATAATGTTTTCAAAGTTATGCATGTTTTAGATGCACTAATAAAGCCTGTCGTCAAGGGTTTTCAATAAAAATTCAAGGGGTGATAGTGCACGGTGTGTTCAACTGTTCTTTTTCTAATACATTTAATGAATAGAATTATCAATATGACTAATTTTCAACTGAAATACACCTCAAATATTAATAAGTGTAGTAACACGAAGCTTTTTTGTGATTTAACCAGACCTACTCTGTTGTTATAACTCATTAGAAAGGTATTTCACCTAACCAATATTCTTTATTTTTAGGTACTGTGACTCACAAAAAAACAACATGTGAGTGGAAATGTAATAAAGATATTTGGTCTAACCTGTTTTAGTTATCTTCTAATAATAGGCATAATGTCCAATGACTAAATTTGTTAACTAATGAAAATACGTCGAAATCGAACTTGAGATTAAAGATACTACCAAAACTAGAAGCTCTGCTTTATATCTTAATCATTTCCTCGATATTGACACTAATAGACGATTTTAAACTAGAAACTCTCACAAACATGATAATCAGCATTCCAATTTCCGATTTTTCAGCAGTAACATACCATCTGTTCCATCGTATGGCATTTACATATAAGTATCTTCTGTGGTACGTTACGCTCCTGCAGGTTCATTCTTGACAATAAGGACTTCTTAAGTAGGGTTATGCTTCTGACAAACGAACAAAAATCTGCTACGATAGAGGTAGAACGCATGAAATCGACACTACATCAGTTTTACGATAACGGTCACTAATGTGTTGACCGATACGATACTCACTAGCGACATGTTTTAGCAATCTTAAATCTTTATATCCGGAATAGTTGCTTGATCTTGAAAATTACTGATTGCGTCCTATTTCCGACTGTGACATTTTCGCTGTGTGTGGATTCGCATGGCGGGTGATACATGCAAATTAGGAGGCGAATACCCTGTCGACACACACGTTCTCGCTCCTTTGGGACTCCATCAGTTTTTTGTTTGTTACCTTGTCTTTTTAATAGATTTATAAAATTTAAAAATCGGTAAACTACGGTTGCCTATACCTGTAAGGTCTATTTTGCAACGATAGAAAAAATTTTCGCACGTTAAACTGGTATTACTTCACCAAATTATGAGTTTGCACCAAGTCAGGCTATTTCGAACATTGTTCGTTGCTTTTTGTCTTTAATTGTATATCTGTTTTTTTTGCTTGAGCATTCGGATGTTGGTGGGAGATGCGGTCTGTTGTACTTTATGATAATTTAAGCGTTTCCTGTTATCCTCTTTTTGTATTATGATTGATATCCAGGCAGCACATTTATGCTGTAAATGAATGAAAATCTTATGCAAATTATAAGATATAAATCTAAAAAAGTATCTGTATTAATTTTGTCTCATTGAATGAAGTAAAAATAAAAGGTTAATAATAAATTTCACTGGTATTGAAAATTTATGTTAACCTTTAATTTAATTTATAAAGTAACGGCTTTTGCAACAGTTTTCAAGTTTGTGAAAATTTTACCAAATATAAAAGCTTACAGAACAGGACATAATCAGTTTGATATTGATTTTGCTCAAATTTTGAGCCAGTGTCATTACATAAATCCGAAATATATTCAATATAAAAATCTTTCGGATACAGATTGACTAGGCATCCCAATGTTGATCATTTAATTCTCAATTTTCAATAATTGTACATACATTCTCTTCAACATTACAGTGTCAATCTAAATAACATTTTGACTCGTGAACATTTATAATACGCCCGTCGAAAATAAAGTTGTTATAGTATACTTCGTATGTTTGTCGGGCCAGGCACTTCTCTTGGAACGGCCGGTATCTTTTACCTTTTCTTACCAAATTTTAACACAACTATTTGTCCTCAAGGACTAACAACCTTTCGATGGTTTTCATGTGTATTCATATATGAAAACTCATGTGCACACAGTTGTGGGTTTGTATCTATGAATTTATACGGCTTGTATCCCGTGTTTTTGTAAATGAAAATGGAACAAGCTTTTGCAATACCAATCAAAATTAAAAAAAAAATTACTCTGTCAGGCAAAGTTGACCTTATATCGAAACTGCATTTGGTCATAGGCTTCTCATGTATTAAAATATTTATACATTTTTTTACTTTAAAATTATTAGGGGTTTAGTGTTCCTGATGTTAAATACAGAAAAATGCGTTGGACGAATTAATTTGTGCCATTTTCCTTTTTAGGCAGCTAGGCGATGCCGTTATTGGTTGACTTCTAATACCAAAATGTATCATAATACCAGAAGTCAGATATTCGGTACTGATATGATTTATAACATACCCTTTTTTTTTTTTATTAAATTCGCCGTATACAAATTGAGAAATTATTAATATTACAAAATTTAGGTTCCAATTTCCTCAGGCAACTATAACTTTTTCTAGATGGTTTCACATGATTTAAATCTTCTCTTTTGTTTTTTTTTTTGGCGTTATATCCCGACGTTTTCAGGTAATTATACATTGTTGGCTTGAGACCAATGTATTATCCTTACTGGTAAGTTAATCAAGAGAAGCGCTTTAGATGCATCGAAATGAAAAATTTGTTTTTAAGACTCTGAAAACAAAAATAACGACAAAAGAGTTGATTTTAGCTTTCCATCTTAAAACTTTCCATTTCTATATAGCAACAATTCTGCAGAGCCTACATATGTTGTACTTTGGATTCATTTATTTTTCAAGCGTACCAATTTTCGTGGATTATGGAAATAAGGTACTTTCGTTGATATTAGATTTTTCTGCTCAAAGTAAATTTGTACTTCGTTCAACATTTAAATTCGTGGTTTATCTTTATCTACGAAATCCACGAAAATTGGTGCACTTAGAATAATAATGAATCCATAGTATACATATCCCCGTTGATACGATTTTCCCGAGCTAGCATTTCCTATCATGATTTCCTTGATATATGTTGCTGCTTACAAGGAAGCTATGAAATCAGGAGTTATGGAATATTTTTTTCATAGATGTAACCACAATCACGTCCTTATTTCCCCAAATGTGACCTACCGAATTAGACTTATATCCGGGTTTGTACTAACATGAGCAACATGACGGATGTCTGCCTACCCTCCAGGAGCACCCGACATCACCGTTGGTTTTTGGTGGGGTTCGTGTTGCTCGATCAGATTCGATAAATCTATGTTTTCTGAATACTGCTCCTGGTCTTTTATTCAGAGTAACATGAGTAAGATAAATGTATAAATATTTATGGACACGTTTCTGTTTTAACACTTTGTTTTACTTTAATAGAGCATGAATAAGAAAACCTATTTACTGTTCAATCTCATTACTATGAGTTTGATTAAACTTGTCATGACAATTTAGTCGGTCAATTAAATCCTTAAAAAAATGGAAACACAAGGTGGTAATTCAAGGAATGCTGATGACCCCTTTAAAGGGAAAGTCCGCGATTTTTTACTTATCATCTAAATATGTTCATCTTAACATAAAAAACACATTCACAAAGTTTTAAATTTATATTCTTTCTAATAACGGAGAAAATCAAGTATTTGTAACTTTTTTGGTTGACCTACGTCACTGGGTTGTGACGTTTTAACCCGATTTGTTGAATCATGGGAAAAAATAAAATCTGTTAAAGTCTAAATTGCTTATCAGAATTTAACGTAATTAAAAGCGCACAGATGACCGTTGGTCGTAGTTAATAACCACAATATAAGAATGAAAGAAAATGAGTATGTGTGTACCGTTTTGTATTGATTGAATGAAACTTCCTATATGAAGTTATCTAAATATAAATATTTTCGAATTAATTTCATCAATTATTGTTGACATTTTTTCATAAAATATCTGTTGAACACTTTGACTGATATTAAACTGAAAATATTTTACGTTTTATTTACCGTTATAACTTTGGTAACCATTTCAAGGCAAAATATATGTGAACAGAGTGTGTATATTATTTTGTAAAGTCATTGTTTATTTATCGATTTGAGAGGATTCGTTTGAACTTTACCTTGCAACAATTTAGCCTCAGGCGTACACAGGTGTGAATTCAAGCGTACACAGGTGTGACTATTGTCATTTTGAATGGATTAACAGAAAGAGTATGGCGTGTTTAATACACCAAGCTGAAATACCCGATGAAAATAGAGAAACAATAATTAAAATGTATAAATTAATTGAAAATAAACATTCAATTTCGGAAGTGTATTTTGAAATGGAACAATTTTCGATTACGCTCTATGCAATTAGCATAAAATTAAAATATGAAGTTAAAAGAAAATTAATTTAACATTTCCCAATTAATATATGCACATCTGTTTAATTTACTTTACCGGAATTCTTTAACTTGTATTTAAATCTGGCGATGTTTAAATGCTAACAATCGAAATTTAAAAGTTTTTATTGAAAAAATACAATAGTACAACATGCATGATTTTTTATCTTCTTTTTAAAATTTCATTCCTACATAATAAATTCAACTAACAATCTCTTAGAATAATTATTTGTGAAAAGAATGCCAATTATCATTTATTTCATTCATTATAAATCTAAGCTATTAAAATAATTGTGTATTCCGTCTGGAAATTTTTCTTTTCTTTTTTTTTTCTTTTGATCTGTTTTTTTTATGAGGTGTTCTAATTGTCTTTAACGGTTTGAACATATGCAAATTAAATATAATCATTTTTATATTATATTATAGTTTAGTGTAATACTCTACAGGGTACCCGTCATTAATCCAAAATAGTAATTGTAGTAATTAATGGCATAGCTTAGTAATGTATTGCTGACAATGACGATTTTAGAACAGTTCGTCTCCTTGAAACAAGCTGTACTAGTATACTTTTCCTGAGGTATAAGCGCCGTTGAAGACGAACTCCAGATGTTCTTTCTAAAGGACAAAGCAGACTAATAGCGTATCGTTCGTTTGTTTGTTGGGTCAGGGGAGGCCAACCACTTGCCCAGAAAAACAGAATCACCATACAAGCATAGTTGTCAACACTATCGGAAAAGAGTTCCTATCGTCGGATGGGGTACACGAATGCTTCCAAGAATGAATAAGTGACATGTCTGACTCTGAACAGTCAGTAAACGAACTGAACAATGATCTACAGACATCAACCTCTTATTCTTGATATCATAAACTGCATGCATGTACGTTTATGAGAGCGATTATTTATCTTGTACCTGACGAAAACTAAACTTAATGCGTGCATGGTTATGTATCTTGCTATACGTTTTTATTGGTTTGGTGTGTGTTCACTCAAAATCGTAATCCAAAGATAATGTTTGTGAGATGTAATTTCACTTCTCAATACCGAATTTCGTCTATATATTTCACAAGTGTATACCACTGAGAAGCTCTGATTGTATATAATTCCTTTTTTTTTGTGTAGACCATCGTTGTTAACAGCAATATTTGATGAAGCAGATGATGATAGTAGAAAGCAATATGAGCGTATTATTTATCTTGTGTCTGACGAAAACAAAATGCCTGCATGGTTATATCTTGCCATTTTGTATTGGTTTGGTGGGTGTTCACTCAAAATCGTAATTCAAAAATTGTGTTTGTGAGATGTAGATTCATTTCAATAACGAATTTCGTCTATATATTTGTGACAAGTGTATACCCCGGAGAAGCTCTAAAGGTATATTACTCCCATTTAGTTTGGGTGTGAACCATCGATGTTTACAGCAATATTTAATGAATAAGATGATGATAGTAGAAAGAAATATGAGCGTCATGTGGCAAATATTACATAAATGTCGGACTATGAGTTATCTATCTGTATGAAAAGATTTCCAATACAACCATATTGAGTAGGATTTTTCATGATATACTCGAGTCGTACTAGTATACAGGCTTCTCATGTCGCCGTTTGACTCAGACACACATCTTTTACTTTAAGATGTATGAAAGATTCTATATATATATTAAATGTAACAATAATGAAACGCCTACAGGCAATAACTAAACGGGTATGAAGTCTTATACAGATTTATTCTTATTTACATAATCATTAACAAACTAAATAAATTGAACGAAGAAACACAGTGACACTACGATATAACAAATGGGATACTTAATTATTTTTAACCATGCTATGCAGAAACTTAACACATCAAATTAGCGCACGTGAATACCAATTTGGAATACGATGTGTGATTTTGTATAAAAATATCAAAGCGAGCAGTAACTTTGTCTAGCAAACATTTTTTTACTATGCCTCTCTTTATCTCTTTTCCTTTACAATAACTATTACCCTTTTTGTCGATCATTCTCTATGTAGTATAATTTTCTCTAATCGTTTTTTTTTTTTTCACTATGCCACTCTATCTCCGTTCCTGTACAGTGACTGTTTCCCCTGTCGTTCTAATCCGTATAAAGATATGGACATTAGACATAGAAGGAGCTCTCTTATCGTCAATAAATAAATATTTGATACTAACTATAAGTGCTGCATTACTTTATACTGCATGTTTGCCAATCGTCAAAAGCTTGCATTTGCGTGAAGAAATTTTTTTTCAAAAGAAGGGTCCAGAATCATGACAAAACCGTATATGTATTTCACAAATTTTTTTAAAGATCATGTTTATAAAATTTTTAAACTTATTATCAGCAAAAATAGTGGATAATATTATTATCAGAAAATCATTCATTAACAGTGGAATTATAATTTCAAACACGCACAAGATAAAAAACGTCGAATACAAATATATGTGGTTCAATAAATGTTACCTGTGCACGTCGGGTACCTGTATAATATATTGTGTAATAGGAATTTTTAGTCGACAGGATGTCGCTGGAATAACCAAGGACGTGTATCTAATATACGTCCTTGGGATAACTAACTGAATGTGTCGCTCCGACACGACATCTATCAATAATTCTGACATACCTATTATCAATTCGGGAGGAAGCCAAAATATATATATATATATATAATAAGATAACGTAAATAAAATTTAAAAAGAAAAAAAAATATACATTTTTTTCCCAACATACCAGATAGGGTCACACATTTAACTGTAAAGTGTCTTTATAAGTGACTGTTCCGAATTGATCCCGTATCAATTTGATATAGTTAAAAGATTAGTTAAAAAACTTTTTTGATAAAAAATTGAAATGTCCAATATTTCGATATTTACATTTCTATGACCTGGGAATATTATACTATATCAACATATTTTGTCTTAGCTGAAACCTCTTCCTAACATTGCTCCCCGGCCGTCAATATCCGTTAAATATCATAATTTAAAAATGTTATTTATCGTATAACTTTATTAATTTAAAAAAATTATCTTGACTAAATACGGAACTATTCTTTATATAAACCAATGCACTTTATATAAAAGAGGCATACTAATGAATCTTTTGTAAATCAGTGATTGTTACAAGAACACTGCATTTGTCTTTCTTTTAATTGAAACTTTTCTTCCTCATCAAATCTATATTTTATTGAATCAACGAGATCTTATCATATAAGGATTTGATAACTATAGCTACCAGAACTGCTTGGTTATTTTGTTATTAAAAAAAGTATAATTACCATCAAATCTCCCTCGAAACAAGATTGTTCAAAATGGTCTTCACACATCAACTTGTGCTTATAATAACTATTTTCTTTTTTTTGTGGGTTTGGGAAAACTATTTAGACTTTTGTCATAACCTTGTCGGACAGAACAACCGTACGCTTGATAAGACATTTTCACAATGGGTGATCATCTACGGTAATCCCCGATTGATGATGGGAGTTTTTAACGCACGGTCGGTAAATCCCTGATTCATTTTGGTCTTTGTGGTTTATAGATATCACGTGACTTTTTAGATCGAACATGCCGACAAGATGGCGATCTGTCGAGAACTGATAGTGAATTTCAAAAATCGATTTTGATCTCTTTTCATAGAGAATAAAAGTTTTTTATTTATAAACATGTGTTTTTTTATGCTTAAAGAACAAAATATCAATTTTTCATTTTTTTGCGGAGTTTCCCTTTAAAGGGAAAGTCCGCGATTTTTTACTTATCATCTAAATATGTTCATCTTAACATAAAAAACACATTCACAAAGTTTTAAATTTATATTCTTTCTAATAACGGAGAAAATCAAGTATTTGTAACTTTTTTGGTTGACCTACGTCACTGGGTTGTGACGTTTTAACCCGATTTGTTGAATCATGGGAAAAAATAAAATCTGTTAAAGTCTAAATTGCTTATCAGAATTTAACGTAATTAAAAGCGCACAGATGACCGTTGGTCGTAGTTAATAACCACAATATAAGAATGAAAGAAAATGAATATGTGTGTACCGTTTTGTATTGATTGAATGAAACTTCCTATATGAAGTTATCTAAATATAAATATTTTCGAATTAATTTCATCAATTATTGTTGACATTTTTTCATAAAATATCTGTTGAACACTTTGACTGATATTAAACTGAAAATATTTTACGTTTTATTTACCGTTATAACTTTGGTAACCATTTCAAGGCAAAATATATGTGAACAGAGTGTGTATATTATTTTGTAAAGTCATTGTTTATTTATCGATTTGAGAGGATTCGTTTGAACTTTACCTTGCAACAATTTAGCCTCAGGCGTACACAGGTGTGAATTCAAGCGTACACAGGTGTGACTATTGTCATTTTGAATGGATTAACAGAAAGAGTATGGCGTGTTTAATACACCAAGCTGAAATACCCGATGAAAATAGAGAAACAATAATTAAAATGTATAAATTAATTGAAAATAAACATTCAATTTCGGAAGTGTATTTTGAAATGGAACAATTTTCGATTACGCTCTATGCAATTAGCATAAAATTAAAATATGAAGTTAAAAGAAAATTAATTTAACATTTCCCAATTAATATATGCACATCTGTTTAATTTACTTTACCGGAATTCTTTAACTTGTATTTAAATCTGGCGATGTTTAAATGCTAACAATCGAAATTTAAAAGTTTTTATTGAAAAAATACAATAGTACAACATGCATGATTTTTTATCTTCTTTTTAAAATTTCATTCCTACATAATAAATTCAACTAACAATCTCTTAGAATAATTATTTGTGAAAAGAATGCCAATTATCATTTATTTCATTCATTATAAATCTAAGCTATTAAAATAATTGTGTATTCCGTCTGGAAATTTTTCTTTTCTTTTTTTTTTCTTTTGATCTGTTTTTTTTATGAGGTGTTCTAATTGTCTTTAACGGTTTGAACATATGCAAATTAAATATAATCATTTTTATATTATATTATAGTTTAGTGTAATACTCTACAGGGTACCCGTCATTAATCCAAAATAGTAATTGTAGTAATTAATGGCATAGCTTAGTAATGTATTGCTGACAATGACGATTTTAGAACAGTTCGTCTCCTTGAAACAAGCTGTACTAGTATACTTTTCCTGAGGTATAAGCGCCGTTGAAGACGAACTCCAGATGTTCTTTCTAAAGGACAAAGCAGACTAATAGCGTATCGTTCGTTTGTTTGTTGGGTCAGGGGAGGCCAACCACTTGCCCAGAAAAACAGAATCACCATACAAGCATAGTTGTCAACACTATCGGAAAAGAGTTCCTATCGTCGGATGGGGTACACGAATGCTTCCAAGAATGAATAAGTGACATGTCTGACTCTGAACAGTCAGTAAACGAACTGAACAATGATCTACAGACATCAACCTCTTATTCTTGATATCATAAACTGCATGCATGTACGTTTATGAGAGCGATTATTTATCTTGTACCTGACGAAAACTAAACTTAATGCGTGCATGGTTATGTATCTTGCTATACGTTTTTATTGGTTTGGTGTGTTTTCACTCAAAATCGTAATCCAAAGATAATGTTTGTGAGATGTAATTTCACTTCTCAATACCGAATTTCGTCTATATATTTCACAAGTGTATACCACTGAGAAGCTCTGATTGTATATAATTCCTTTTTTTTTGTGTAGACCATCGTTGTTAACAGCAATATTTGATGAAGCAGATGATGATAGTAGAAAGCAATATGAGCGTATTATTTATCTTGTGTCTGACGAAAACAAAATGCCTGTATGGTTATATCTTGCCATTTTGTATTGGTTTGGTGGGTGTTCACTCAAAATCGTAATGCAAAAATTGTGTTTGTGAGATGTAGATTCATTTCAATAACGAATTTCGTCTATATATTTGTGACAAGTGTATACCCCGGAGAAGCTCTAAAGGTATATTACTCCCATTTAGTTTGGGTGTGAACCATCGATGTTTACAGCAATATTTAATGAATAAGATGATGATAGTAGAAAGAAATATGAGCGTCATGTGGCAAATATTACATAAATGTCGGACTATGAGTTATCTATCTGTATGAAAAGATTTCCAATACAACCATATTGAGTAGGATTTTTCATGATATACTCGAGTCGTACTAGTATACAGGCTTCTCATGTTGCCGTTTGACTCAGACACACATCTTTTACTTTAAGATGTATGAAAGATTCTATATATATATTAAATGTAACAATAATGAAACGCCTACAGGCAATAACTAAACGGGTATGAAGTTTTATACAGATTTATTCTTGTTTACATAATCATTAACAAACTAAATAAATTGAACGAAGAAACACAGTGACACTACGATATAACAAATGGGATACTTAATTATTTTTAACCATGCTATGCAGAAACTTAACACATCAAATTAGCGCACGTGAATACCAATTTGGAATACGATGTGTGATTTTGTATAAAAATATCAAAGCGAGCAGTAACTTTGTCTAGCAAACATTTTTTTACTATGCCTCTCTTTATCTCTTTTCCTTTACAATAACTATTACCCTTTTCGTCGATCATTCTCTATGTAGTATAATTTTCTCTAATCGGTTTTTTTTTTTCACTATGCCACTCTATCTCCGTTCCTTTACAGTGACTGTTTCCCCTGTCGTTCTAATCCGTATAAAGATACGGACATTAGACATAGAAGGAGCTCTCTTATCGTCAATAAATAAATATTTGATACTAACTATAAGTGCTGCATTACTTTATACTGCATGTTTGCCAATCGTCAAAAGCTTGCATTTGCGTGAAGAAATTTTTTTTCAAAAGAAGGGTCCAGAATCATGACAAAACCGTATATGTATTTCACAAATTTTTTTAAAGATCATGTTTATAAAATTTTTAAACTTATTATCAGCAAAAATAGTGGATAATATTATTATCAGAAAATCATTCATTAACAGTGGAATTATAATTTCAAACACGCACAAGATAAATAACGTCGAATACAAATATATGTGGTTCAATAAATGTTACCTGTGCACGTCGGGTACCTGTATAATATATTGTGTAATAGGAATTTTTAGTCGACAGGATGTCGCTGGAATAACCAAGGACGTGTATCTAATATACGTCCTTGGGATAACTAACTGAATGTGTCGCTCCGACACGACATCTATCAATAATTCTGACATACCTATTATCAATTCGGGAGGAAGCCAAAATATATATATATATATAATAAGATAACGTAAATAAAATTTAAAAAGAAAAAAAAATATACATTTTTTTCCAAACATACCAGATAGGGTCACACATTTAACTGTAAAGTGTCTTTATAAGTGACTGTTCCGAATTGATCCCGTATCAATTTGATATAGTTAAAAGATTAGTTAAAAAACTTTTTTGATAAAAAATTGAAATGTCCAATATTTCGATATTTACATTTCTATGACCTGGGAATATTATACTATATCAACATATTTTGTCTTAGCTGAAACCTCTTCCTAACATTGCTCCCCGGCCGTCAATATCCGTTAAATATCATAATTTAAAAATGTTATTTATCGTATAACTTTATTAATTTAAAAAAATTATCTTGACTAAATACGGAACTATTCTTTATATAAACCAATGCACTTTATATAAAAGAGGCATACTAATGAATCTTTTGTAAATCAGTGATTGTTACAAGAACACTGCATTTGTCTTTCTTTTAATTGAAACTTTTCTTCCTCATCAAATCTATATTTTATTGAATCAACGAGATCTTATCATATAAGGATTTGATAACTATAGCTATCAGAACTGCTTGGTTATTTTGTTATTAAAAAAAGTATAATTACCATCAAATCTCCCTCGAAACAAGATTGTTCAAAATGGTCTTCACACATCAACTTGTGCTTATAATAACTATTTTCTTTTTTTTGTGGGTTTGGGAAAACTATTTAGACTTTTGTCATAACCTTGTCGGACAGAACAACCGTACGCTTGATAAGACATTTTCACAATGGGTGATCATCTACGGTAATCCCCGATTGATGATGGGAGTTTTTAACGCACGGTCGGTAAATCCCTGATTCATTTTGGTCTTTGTGGTTTATAGATATCACGTGACTTTTTAGATCGAACATGCCGACAAGATGGCGATCTGTCGAGAACTGATAGTGAATTTCAAAAATCGATTTTGATCTCTTTTCATAGAGAATAAAAGTTTTTTATTTATAAACATGTGTTTTTTTATGCTTAAAGAACAAAATATCAATTTTTCATTTTTTTGCGGAGTTTCCCTTTAACACAAGGGTAATGGGATTTTCAGCGTACATTTATATCTGTATGATGTGATCGTTGACACCTTCACTTGCAGACAACAAAAACACGAAATTTGAATCCTTTTTGTTAATCAGGTGTTATAATTTTTTATTTAACTACCCTCCTGCATGAACGTAATATTATTTTAAATAAAAAAAACCAACAACATTGAAACGGTTTGAAAGTTCCTTTTGGTGACACCACTAAAGATATATGCGGGATCATCAATTTATACTTGCGTTTGGAGTATATATATATATATATATATATATATATATATATATATATATATATATATATATATAGATTGCCTAACAATGTAATTTTAACACACTATTTAGTATGTAAATATAAGAATGTTTAAAATATTTACAAAATGATGAAAATAAACGCAATATTTCGCTAGACTAACTAGCTTTATCAAGCGTGCATCTATCCAGGTGAAATCGGATGTAGATGATAAGAAACTTTTGCAGCTCAATGTATATGTTGCACTTGAATTTAGCTGCCTTGAAAATAATACATAATTTGGATGAAGTTCAAGATTTTTATAAAATTGGTAATTGAAGTTAGCAACGTCCATTGGCCAATATTACAGGATAAAAAGGACGATGCTGTGTACTAAATTATTCTTTATCTTTCCTGTATATTTTCTCATCTTTTTCGTTAAGACCATCAGGTTCTAGAGTGTGGAGTTGGTGGATCCAAAAATTTTCTCTTCTCCTTCTCGCGGTGGTGTCCCACTCGGTGTTGACTTCTATAATTTGGAAAGAAACATTATCAAAAGAATGTTTCGTTGAACGAAGATGTCTTGTGAGAGGACAGTTTTTGTTGGTTTTGTACCATGAACGATGGTTATTGAGCCGAATATTAAATTTGTCCATTGTTTCTCCCACATACTGAATGCCACAAGTGTCACATGTTAATATATGAATTGAGTTCTCCGTTTTACAGTTGGAATTTGAGTAGATGGTATAATTTTGTTTAGTAACGGAGCTGATGAAAGAACTGCTTGTATTGGCAGCTTTACAACACAAGCAGTTCCTTCGACCACATTGTTTGTAGCAACCGGGAGATGGAGTAGGCTGCTTTGCTAATACAGATGTCACTAATTTGTCACGGATGTTTTTAGGTCTTCTGAAGGCCATGACTGGTGGTGAGGAAAATACTTTTTTAAGATTTGAATCATTTTCTATAATTTTCCAATGCTTTTGAACAATGGAAGACACATTTTTAAAATCAGGATGGTAAGTGAGTACAAGGGGTGTTCTGTTAGGAGCCTTATTCTTATCTTTGTACTCTAGAAGTTCTTGGCGACTAGTTTTGTTTGCTCTTTCGAAAGCGCTATCAATGATGTTGTTATTGTAACCTCGAACAACTAGATGTTTACGTAGTTGTCCAAGTCTAGCATTTTGCGTATTTTCAGTAGAGCATATTCTCTTGATTCGCAATGCCTGGCTGAATGGGATGCCACGGGAGCAGTGTTTATGATGGCAACTTTTTAGGAGAAAGGAATTGATGTTTGTCCGGTTGTTTGGTATGAAGGTCCGTTATAATGGTTCCGTTCTTGATGTAACTCGTAGTGTCGAGGAAGTTTATTTTCTCCATAGATGATTCATATGTAAATTTTATTGAATGGTGGAAAGAGTTACAGTGTCCTAGAAATTCATTAAGATGTTCTTGTGAATCTTGTCCGTTATGATGGTTCCGTTCTTGATGCAACTCGTAGTGTCGAGGAAGTTTATTTTCTCCATAGATGATTCATATGTAAATTTTATTGAATGGTGGAAAGAGTTACAGTGTCCTAGAAATTCATTAAGATGTTCTTGTGAATCTGTCCATTTGAAATCAATATCGTCAATGAATCGGAACCATGATAAGGGCTGGCATGGAGCACTAGCCAAGAGGCGTTTTTCAAGTTGGCCCATAAATATGTTGGCATATGACGGGGCCATTTATAGGCACTTATATATATATATATATATATATATATATATATAAACAAGTCTAAATTGAAAACAACGTTCAAACCTATGATTGCGTTGGAAAAAAACCGCAATTTTTATACGTGTGCATGTAAAACAAATTTCGTGGTAGAGGTGTCTAAATACAGCACAAACAACATTTTCCAAAAGACCAAAATAGTGAAAAAGTATATTTTAACAAAACGCATTTGACTAACAGGTCGAACAACGGATGTTCTTAAACCCTGCTGACTGCCATTGGCGATTGCCTATATATATATATATATATATATATATATAAATGAAATCTGTCGTAGAGTTGTCACTGGTTCAGACGTACTCATAATATAATTATTTCTGTCACTGCATCCTACATTAATTCGAAGGATCCTCTATTATAGATAATTTAGCTGATCTGTAAAAATTCCATCTCCTTGCCCTATATATCATGTACTGTGTTACGACGCTAGATTAAAACTGACGAGGAAAGGTAACACCCGGCCACCGAAAGCTTTATTGTTTGTAGAGCCTAGGTTGTCGAGTGGTCTAGCGCGTCGGGCACAGTGCAAGGCGATTTGGTGCCACGATATCTCAGTAGCATGAGTTCGAATCTCGGCCAGGGAAGAACAAAAAATTTGCGTCCGCAAATTTACTAACCTAACATTGTTGGGCTGTTATTTAGACGAATTATATATATATATATAACTCTAAATTGAAAACAACGTTCAAACCTATGATTGCGTTGAATAAAAACCGCATTTTTTTTACGTGTGCATGCAAAACAAATTTCGTGGTAGAGGGGTCTAAATACAGCACAAACACCATTTTCCAAAAGACCAAAAAAATGAAAAAGTATATTTAAACAAAACATATATATATATATATATATATATATTTCATTTGGTTTGTGATATATAATCAATAAAAAAAGTATTTTGAATGTCAATCAAACACAAAAGAGTCGAGATGCAATCTGTATATGTAGTAAAGGAAAAAAATCTCATATCTGAACATTGTTTTAACACGTATTGCCACTTGTCGTAAAGCAAAGAACCGATAATGAAACTGTACTAAAAAATCTCGTTAAGCTTTACAGTATCAGAACTAAAACAAGAAAATAACACTCAGTAAATTTTGTGCGACTGAAGCACTTTTTTTTATTAAACTTCTTCAGGAATGCTCAAACCTTAAAAATTGAAAGGCTCAAGAAGGATAGACAAACATCTGATATTGAAACAGATAACATATATTCTACTGGTAAATTACAAACAGCCATCCTTGACGAATGTACAAATAAGATGTTAGGCATGTTTATCATAACTGTAAACATGTATTTATACACTGTGTGCATACTTATTACTATATATGTCTCAAGATTGTTTAGATTTAGTTATGTTTTCCGGTTTGTGCGTCCATTCGTTCGTCCGCTCGTTCGTCCGTTTGTTTCTTTCGTCCGTTCGTTTGGTCGTTCGTCCGCCCGTTCGTCCGTCTGTCCCGCTTCAGGTTGCAGTTTTTGGTTGTGCAATGAGGTAATTTTTTTCTATATTCGAAGGTTCAATATTACCAAAACCAAATATAATGAATGCAAAAAAATAAAATAAAAATGAATATTGCGCTTAAAACACACATATCTGGTAAGAAAAGAGGCGGAAGGCTCATTTGAAGATCATTCAATGTAACAAAGCGAAATGACCAAAACAAAACAAATTCTACGTACAAATTAAGACTAAGCAGCATAAACTCGACCACAGACCGGATGTGATCTAATGTGATCCGGAAGTTGAAGCATATCCTACTCCATATGTGGCTCCCGGAATGTCACCTTGATCAAATATGGTCTAGGCAACAAAATTAAAATCACTTCTGACTAACCAGACAGACATGTTTGTGATATCATTACGATTAACATTTGTTCTTTAAACGGATCATATAATTCCCAATAATTCCAAGTTGAAGAGCATTGAGGAACCAAAATTTCCAAAAGGTTTGGCCAAAATAGAGCGAAGGTAATGTATCCCTGTAAATTCTTTTGGAAGTTGAAAAAAATGAATAAGATTATGGATAGTTTATAGTCTTTTTTTATTTATTTAAAACTGAGCTGAGGTAGATCTTGACATATTTCATCGCCTACTATTTATTGTTTTTTCCTTATGTTTAGTTTGACATATCTACATTTAGAGGGAAATACATTGTTTATTTTGCACTATCAATAATGAAGATGGCTTATTTATCCTGAGCAAGTCTCATCCGGAGTCTACACGTTTTGTAAATAAATTTTACTAAAATAAATTAATAAAATTCGTTGACAAGCCTGTCATATAGAAAAATAACTTTATGTTGTTTATTACATAATTGAACGTTTAACTCTACCTAAATTGGTATCGTTCTAAACGTCTATATAAAAAATGTTAGGCAACTACTGTATTCCTACTATCTGTTGTCGTTTTGGAAAGATGTAAACACAAATATGTGGTCAGTTCCATCATACTAACCTTTAGCGCTTTGATGTTCTTGAAAAGAAAGACAATACTACTATTTTGTGGAAAAAGAAGTTGTTCTTTTGACATTTAAATTCGCAATATTGTTTTAGCCAATATGGTGTGCACAACAAAGGTCCTATCTATACATGCGAGTGCATTTATCAAAGAGACGCTTAATTAACGACTTTAAGTTTTGTAGTGCACATAAGGAGATTGTAATGAAGGGATGTTATTCATGATAAACACATTCAAATTAAGTTAAATAACAAGCATTTGTGATTCACCATAACAGGCCTGCTTTTAAGTTATCTCATTTAACGCTTGTTTTTCCCACACTTTAACATACCATTTTGTAAGGTTTATTATTAACTAATATCAGACACTTATTGCAGTGTTGAGATTTTCGCGCAACAAGAAAACCAAAGGAACAAATTATAGCCTGAAAAACACTGGAATGTAAAAAAATAGAAAGGATTTTACTTATTCATGTTATTGTAAATGACTTATCTTTATGATTTAGTTTTGAAAACCAATTAATAGTGGCAACCAATGTATTTACCCGACTTATGTGATTAGAAAAGTGATGTTAATAAACTCCTCATTGATACATGTACCGGGCTTAAAATATTTTGAGCCACACGCTTTTTTCGTCTTTAAAAGACCCACTTGTGACGCTCGAATAAAAAACTGTGAAAAGGCCAAATAAAGCAAGATATTGAGGAGGATTGGGGGCCCCTAATTAAGAAAGGTTTTGCCAAATACAGTTAAGGTTATCTATCTATTTTCGGGGTTGGAAATCTAGTATTTCGAAAAATGCATTAATTTGCAAACAGTCAATTTATAATTATATCCATATCGGTGAGAACTCATGTCAACGCAATACTACAGATTTGATACGATATTCAAAGACTTATATTTCCTATTATAATTTCATTGATTGATGCTCAAAAGAAGCTATTAAACCAAGAGTTTAAAGTGGTGAAGTAGAAGTCATTCCGTCGCTATCACGAGTTGGTTGACTGTTATGGAATATCCGTTTCACAGATGACAGCGGATATTTTCCAAATGTCCTAACTACAATAAATGAATGTGACCTACCGAATTAGACTAATTACTCGGTGTGAACTAACACGAGCAACACGAAGGGTGCCTCTCGTTCCCTTAGGCAAAATTTATAGGTTTATATCCTGTGAATATATATGTTTAAACTCGTTAAGTCATTTATAAATAACTGCAAACAAAAGAAGTATGTCAATTGGACCTGCTTTGATATGATATCTGCACATTGCATTGGAAATAAACACATTTATTCTGAAACCAGTTGTTGGCATAAAACGGGTTATGATATTGTCGTATAATTTATGATGGCAGGATACTTAATCCCTAACGGGAGGGATTGTGCTTCTTTTTCATATAATTCGTTGAGTTCAAATGAGGTCTGGAGCTGGCATCTCAGTAACTGTCCGTTATAAATTTATGTTGATCTTTGTCATTTTACTTTGTTTCTTCTGTTACCTATTCTATCATCGGACTTGGACTTCTTTTAAACTGAACCTTACTGTGCTTAATTCTGTGTGTTTCTTTGTTCCACGTTAGCTAGAGGTATGGGGGAACGATTATGATCTTACAAAACATGTTTAACCCCGCTGCATTCGTGGGTCTGTCCAAAGTCAGAAACCTCAAGTCTTCGTTGTTCTTGTGTGTTTTTAATTTTGTTTCATTTATATGCTTCGGAGATTAGTGTTGCGTACTGGTTGCTGAAACAGTATACATTATCATTTAGTTCACAACCGAACCCCACCTTCTGGTGCAGGTTACCTGCTGAATTGTAGACATATTGGTGGCCTTAGACTGTTTTCTCGCTTTTTGGTCGGGTTGTTATCTCCTCGACAAAACCCGTATCCATTCTTAATTTTATTCATAACAAGATAGAATTTCATATCTCTTGATATCTGCACAATTTTTTAATTTCAATAACGTTTTCCATGACAAGGGATAGATGAGACTGTTACTAGTATTTACAACACAGACATTGAAAAATAATATGCACAAAGAACAACGCTTAAAACTTAAGCAAGAGAAAGAGCAACACGAACCCCTTTTAAACAAAACAATGGGAAATTTCAGGTCACTCCGGAAGGGTTAACAGATCCTGCTCGATATTTGACACCCATCGTGTTACTCATGGGAGTATAAACATGGAAATTAAGCCATTTCAGTTGATATTTTATAGTGTGTCTTTCTATGTTGTGATGTTACACTATTGTTTCAGAAAAAGGGTGAAGGTTTGGTACCATTAAAACGTTTGAACCCGCTGCAATTGTTTGCACCTGTCATAAGTCAGGAATCTGTTGTTCAGTAGTTGTCGTATGTTGATGTGGTTCATAACTGTTTCTCGTTTCTCGTTTTTTATATAGATTAGACCGTTGGTTTTCTCGTTTGAATGGTTTTACACTATTAATTTTTGGGGCCCTTTATAGCTTGCTGTTCGGTGTGAGCCAAGGCTCCGTGTTGAAGACCGTACTTTGACCTATAATGGTTTACTTTTTTAAATTTTGACTTGGATGGAGGGTTGTCTCATTGGCACTCATACCACATCTTCTTATATCTATTTACAAGTATATATTGATCTGTGTGGAAAATAGCTAACAGGCCACAACCATCAGAGAATGAATTTTGTCATGCTAAGTCATTCAATTAATTACAGGAGAACAATAATTCTTATTTAATTTTTTTTTACAAACGAATTGATATATTTTTGGACTTTCTTATAATAACTGAACCGATCCATTGATGGACAAATGAACTATTTTAAAATTGATAATCATGTTTCTACGTTGAGACCGCGACTTACATGATCACAGTAGAATGAGTTGGTTCGAAACAATTACAGTGCAATACATGTTTAAAACAGTGTGTTGTTATAGTTGAAACCCTCTTTATCGAGATAAGTTGACGATAAAAAAAAAAAGATGTTATTGTTAATTTTGAAACATGTAATTTTTCCTGCGTACCATAGCAACCGAAAGTTCACTTAAATATAGATTGTTTAAAATCCCCGCACGGAAACATTTATAGATATTTAGATGATATATTGGCTCTCAATAATGACGACTTCAGTATGTACACTAAAGAGATTTATCCTGCCGAATTGACTTTAAATAAAGCTAGTACTAACAATGAACACTGCACTTTACGGGATCTTGATATCTATATCTTTAACGGGAAGCTTTATACCAAAATTTATGATAAGAGAGATGATTTTTCATTTCCTATTGTTAATTATCCATTTTTAGGTGGTGACGTTTCCTTGTCACCATCTTATGGTGTTTATATATCTCAACTTGTTCGATTCGCTCGTGT
This sequence comes from Mytilus californianus, assembly GCF_021869535.1. NCBI lineage: Eukaryota > Metazoa > Mollusca > Bivalvia > Mytilida > Mytilidae > Mytilus > Mytilus californianus. The sequence goes on from NW_026262626.1 coordinate 18,467,983, forward strand.
ATGCAACAACGTATTTGATTTCAACGAAAAAAATCTCTGTATTACTGAAAAACTATTACACCAGGGTTTTCGATATCACAAACTAGTAAAAAAATTTACTAAATTTTATCATCGATACAAGGACATCATTCGTAAATATAAATCAACATGCAGACATCTTATATGTTCAGGTATTTCACGTCCAATATTTTATGGTAATATTCTTTACTAAGCACAAAAATGTCGGCATTCACCTCAAAAGCTAACCAAACCTTTAAACAGACTTATTCGGAAAGAATATAGTTACGATACTGTTGTCAGGTCATTAAGGATTGCATCTTTTGGTATTAATATTGATTCACGTATAGGGTCTTTGCATCGGAAATAAACACATTTATTATAAAACCAGTTGTTGGCATGATACGGGTTATATTCTTCTCATATATTTTATGATGGTATGATACTAAACCCCTAATGGGAGGGATTGTACTTGATTTTCATATGATGAAGACATAATCTTTCAATCAGTTTAATTGAGGTCTGGAGCTGGCATGTCAGTAACTGCTAGTAGTCATTTGTTAATTTATGTATCATTGTCATTTTGCTTAGTTTCTTTTGTTACCTATTCTGACATCGGACTCTGACTTCTTTTTAACTAAGTTTTACTGTGCGTATTGCTATGTGTTTCTTTATTCTACATTGGCTAGAGGTATAGGGGGAGGGTTGAGATCTCACAAAACATGTTTAACCCCGCCGCTTTTTTGCGCCTGTCTCAAGTCAGGAGCTTCTGGCCTTTGTTAGTCTTGTATGTTTTTTAATTTTTGTTCATTTATATGTTTTGGAGTTGAGGGTGACGTCCATTTTCACGGAACTAGTACACAATTTTATTTAGGGGCCAGCTGAGGACCACCTCCGGGAGCGGGATTTTCTCGCTGCGTTGAAGACCCATTGATGGCCTTCAGCTGTTGTGTGCTCTTTGGTCGGGTTGTTGTCTCTTTGACATATTCCCCATTTCCATTCTCAATTCTATTATTAATCAAATACATCATTGTTCGATCTATAATGTTAGCCAATATGGAGCTTGGATTTGAAAAGAAAATATCAAAAACGCCGATCGTTAAACTTAATAGTGAGTTTATTCAACAATTTCATTTGTTCTTAATTATTGTGTATACAAACACACTTTTGAGAGAAATAAGCATGTGATATAGGATTTCGATCGTTAATCAAAATAAATAAAACACAAACACTTATAAATTAAATTTAAAGTATAAACTGAATAGAAACTGTTCAGACTGAACGACAACTCTACATCAAGAGTTTTACCGCATGCCACAGCGATACGAATGGTTCAGCATACAAACAGTTACAATTCGGTGGTAGAGTATATGTCGTTCTGTTCGAAATCGGAACTCAAGAAAAGATATTATATCATTAGTTTGGGTATCCCTTTGATATCTTACACCTCTCTCTTTTTCAAGTGAAGTATATACTTCCTTTAATTATAATTTAATTGACACATGTTACAGTAATCGGTTCTTGTGGTAGCTGTAACGAACCAGCTTTCTAGTTATATATATATATATATATATATATATATATATATATATAGCGGATGTTTTCATAAAACAAACATATAAACATATACTTAAAGCTACAAATGTTTTACTAGTGCATTTAAAGAATCATAAGAAAGTGAAAATTTCATAGCTGCACGACAAAGACGACTGATGGTCTAATGGATCTGTATCATCTCTTCCGTAAACAGGATGTCTGTTCATGAATCCCGGGGTCAATCTAAAATGTATTTTTGCTTTTCTACTTAGCCCGAAGCATATGAGATGATGAACAAAGACTTATCGTCTCAGAGTAAGAAAACAGTACTTTGATGTAATACAATGTCTTTCTATAAACTGTTTTTTTTAAGCTCGTTCTGCAAGTTTGAAATCGGACTCAATGTGACAGGCTAGAGCTAAACATGGTTCATATTCATTTATTACATTCGAAACAAAGTTTTAGAACTATAAATGACTGTCATACAAGTGGGAGGTTTAGCTAGCAATACAATCAGGATTGAAAAGTAAAATAACAAAAATACCGAACTCCGAGGAAAATTCTAAACGGAAAGTCCCTAAGCAAATGACAAAATCAAAAGCTCAAACACATCAAACGAATGGATAACAACTGTCATATTCCTGACTTGGTACAGGAATTTTGTTATGTAGAAAATGGTGGATTAAACCTAGTTTTATAGCTAGCTGAACCTTACACTTGTATGACAGTCGCATAATATTCTATTATATTGACAACGATGTGTGAACAAAACAAACTGACATAATAGGTTAAAGTGTTAAAAATATAACAGTCAACATTGTGTTATAATCTTACTTACTTTACAAAATAAACAACTATGTAACAAAGAAAAACAAAAAAGGTATATAGACAAAGCACATAAGCAAAATCAAAACACAAGAATAAACCACCATTGTCTTTGGGAAATGCCTGTTCCAAGTCCGGAATATGGCAGTTGTTTTTCATGTGTTTCGTTGATTGATAGCGTTTGATTTTATCATTGTTTTTGGAATTCCTTTTTTGAATTTTCCTTGGAGTTTGGTATTCTTGTTATCTTTTTAAGCGTGTTGTTTTGACAATAGACTCTTAACATCAATCGGTTTATATTCATTTTGTTCGAATTTTAATGGACTGATTTAGGCAAACATATAGCATAACCTATATGTACTACAGTATATAACAAAACAACAAAGAAACTGAAAATAGCACTATAAATTTCGTGCATCCTAAGAAATTTATTTGCCTTCACCAGGAACATAAAAAAAGAAACGTTTGAAAACCAGTGATGACAGTGTGTGACGGTTAATATGCGTGCTTGCTTCATGATATAAGCAACATTAACACATACGTGAATATTCGATTAATATATGGGATTTGGTATCTATATCTTTACTATTAAATTTGTACACCAACTTTTTTTAGCTAATTTGTCTCCGAGCTGACCATCGTCTGAAATATTATATAATAATAAATAGTTAGTGTGTGTAATGTACTTTCTCTAATTCTTCGTCAATTTATCCCTTTCTGCACCCATTGTATAAAAAAATTTAATCAACGTGTGGTTCGTTTGATCTCATTTCTTCATTGGTTAAAATCCGATTATGACGTCGAATTTTCTTGCTTTCCTCTGAATTTCCTATTGTGACGGCATGAAAAAAGGCGACCATGCCTGATGACGTCACATAGAAAGAACACATCTTTTTGCCGATCATTCGAAAAGAAGAAATAAATTTGCCTGCGAATTGTTTGAAAATCATTAGAGAAACAGATTCCACCACCAAATCTCGTGTAATACGATATTTATCAACTCTCGACAGTTAAATTTTAAATATTTAAAACGCTCGGCGAGCCTCGCGTTTTAAATTTGAAATTTAACTGTCTCGAGTGGATAAATATCGTATCACACTCGATGCAGTGGTAGAATCTATATTTATAACTTCATATAATAGTTATTGCTTATATTAGCGTAGCTTAATTAATTAAACACCAAATACAATTCCGTAGCTGGTTCCTTACCGTCTACGTTTTGTTAGCAGGTGGGAATGGGTTTGTTTTCAATTTGTCTTCAATTTATGACAACTCGGCCCTGGGTCAACTCGCACAACTCAAACACTCTCACTAATTATTACAACTTGCATCACTTTATCAAACTTGCACCACTCAAACAAAAAGAAGAAAGAAATATAACAATCTCGAAGAAATGTGTTTATTCATTAGATTATTGTCTTCTTTTTGTTTTTTAGTAAATTCCTCCTTTCTCGGAACACCATGTCACACAGAGACAGAACTTGCACCACTCGAAATTAAATCCTACAAACTCGCACCACTGAAGAAATAATTAAATCATCAGAGAGTTCTAGAATGTCTTCTATTAGTAATTTCCTCCGTTTTTGGAGCACCCATATCACACAGAGACAGAACTTGACTCGCACCTTTCGAAAGAAAAAAAAAAAGAAATACTACAACTTAGCACTACTGAGAATTGTTTTAATCATCAGGTTTCTAGGTTGTCTTCTTCTCCTCCGATTTATTTTCTCTGTTTCAGGAGCACATGTCTAACACCGAGACGGTAGCTATTAATTGGACGTTAAAACTCCTATTGAAGAAGACAAGAACAGACAAACTAATCAAAATATCAACATAATGCATTATGCATTAAAACAGTTTGGGAAACACGAACCCAAGCTGTGTATTACAATAAACATTTCCAGTAGTCTTTCAGCCGCTCTCGCTCGGACTTTTACTAGTATGTTATAAAATTTAGTAAAATCTTTTTTTCCAAAAATACACAGGGAGAAAGAAACAAGTCATTATCAGAGTGATATTTAGTGGATAGTATGATTAGATTTTGTAAGAGCCAATTGTCACAGTGAACTTGAGTTTTCATACGAAAATCAAATAAAAATTAAATAAATTAAAAGTACATGCAATGATTATTTCCTGGAAGTGTTAAATCATTTTTCTATTTGTGTACACCGGAACAATATTAATTGTTTAATTTTGATGACACAAAAATACACAGCACAAGGATCGTCAAACTCTATTTGAGACACATATCATGAATGACATTTTACATATAACTAATGAATTACCTACAGTTTGTTTTTTGGATATTTTTCAAACTTACACGTATGTATTTAATGTAAATATGTGAATTATTGTGTGAATGTGTATGTGTGTGTTACAATAATGTTGCTCTACAAATTAAATCAAATTAATTGTTCTAGTAGTTTACTGTTTGTCAAATGTCACTACATTAGTATCAAGAAATATTCAGAATTATTTCATAATAGAACACTTTCGAGTTCCTTGCATTTCCGTCAGTTTTAGTGAACATCGTTCGTGCGTTTAGCGGCATTGACACTTCCGTTACAATGTTGAGCGAGTGGGTGAAAAATTATGATGCTTTATCAAAGGAATCATTTGGCAAATTAAATTCTTATAATTGCTCATCAGCACTGCTGTCATAAGGGAATCGTCATTAAGCACATATGGTACAAACATTATTTCTAGTTTATCCTACATAATGACGATCACAAAGACGCTTGCTGAACTTTAATAGTGCAGTGATACAGGCGATCCCCTACATCTGGTAAATCACGTCATAAAGGCATGGAAAATGTACAATTTTTTCCGGTAAAGGACAAGACTAGAAAGTGGTCTATTGATAAACGTTCTTTTTTTACTTAACATTTTCACTGGTTAATGGGCTAAGCCATCATATAAGATAAGTATTAAGTCTTGGGGTTTATACATAACAGCTTTTTGTGTGTTTCCCTGTACTCTCGCAATTCTTTGCAAATGAATGTTCTTCAACAAGTTCAATTAGTAAAATATGCAAGATGGTTACGATGATGAATTGAAAATGAAATATACAGATAAACATACATATAAATGGTATATATTATAATTTGCAGGTATAATTCAAAGCAATGGGTACATTTGCTTGACATGGATCATAACTGACGAATCCTTAAAGTGGAAATGTTTGACAAGCCAGATACATGCACAAATAACTTTTTACAACCCTTTAAATATAGAACAAGGGCATTGCATTATACCACAACCGTTTCCATCATGTATACGCTATAAAGAAAATAGTATTATTGAACAGAGGCTGAAAGGGACAGAGACTGTGTTTGAAATTAGAGATTTCATCGCTGCAAATGTTAATGGTAAATGGTCGTGTCACCATGGAACAAATTTTGAAACAGCTTTTACTTATGTCAGAATACCAAGCAAAAAAGGTAATTATTTGGGTTCTATTGCAAACAATTTCACAAAAATATAATAAACAAAATTAACATTTATTTGGAAAAAGGGTATCTTTTGTTTTCCTTTTACCTCATGTTTGCTTTGCTTTTGGTGTCAATTTATACATGTTTGAATCAGTTTATATGGGTTTATTCAGTAAAATATCTCCCATTGACTTCAATGCAAATATATACATGTCTTGAATTAAAGGGGTTGGTTCACTAACTCATAATGTTGGCCCTAAAAATCTCAGACTTTTTTCATTACGAAAAATGTGTTGAAAATTCGATAAAAACATAGGCTAAAATGTCCATTAGTTTTGCAGCTAAAAAATATTTTCACAGAATATGTCATTAGTGAAGTATTTGTGACGTCATAATATAGGTGAATTTCGTTAAATCTTGATTTTTTCATAATTCTGCAAAATATATGACAGTTTTCTGAAACATTAACAGTGGCGCCACCCCCCGCCCACAAATATGTTTGCTGATATAATCTTTATATACCATATTTTTTACTTTTCAACAAAAAATTCAATGGGCGCGGGGTGGCGCCACATATAAAATCATAAAATAAGGTTGAAAAAATAAAACATTTCCAAGAAAATGGATGGAAATAAAATCTTTTCCTATTTTATGCTGATATCTATATGAATATGAAGCAGACATACAACTAATTTTGTTATACTTTCAAATATCATACATTTAACAATATTAGATAATTTAAGTTTTTATAAAAACAACTCTACAGGGCCGTTTACGAGAGTTCCTGGCTATACTCCTTTATACCAGATTGACCTTTAGAAATCAGAAGCTTTCATATATCATTCATTTAAGTACAAATGTAGCCCCACGTTTTGCAACAATAAAAACATAGGGTCATGTGGCATTTGTTTGGAATTCACATGGCCTTGTTTACAAACACTGTAGATTTGCACTTAATTCCTATACTGACCCCTTATCAATTTTCAACCCTGAAGCAAAAAAAATTAAGCGCATTCAGCATCTCGGCATTGCACTTTTTAATTTCTTTTACTTAAGTTTTGATCCATCGATCAAAAAAGATTTATTACAAACATTATCTACCAATCAGAAAAACGCAGGACTGCAGTGTTATACAGGAAGCTCTCATCCAAATTGGCGGTCTCTGATGAGGTATCTTTATTTACTGAATTTACCCCTATAAGGAACCTTTTTTCCTAATTTCCTTTTTTTGTTGTATTGATCATGTAATTTATCCAATTTTTTAGTTCCAGTTTCAATACAATATTCGAAAGTTCATGCATGCTGAATTTGTAAAGATGGAGGAAAATGTATATTAAAGCCCAAACTGCGGCCAATGTATATTTTGTATATAAAGTTGTAAATTGACCGTTTTCAAAAGAATGATAATATACGCAATATGAATAATTTAATGCGTTTGCTTTGACCAGTATTGCAAGTACATCAAAGAACCAAAGTTTTGATGTACTTTTAGTTGAAAGCTTTTCAAAGGCTTTTAAAGCAGTTTCATACCGCAAAAAACAATATTTATGATTTATCTTACTTAATCTGTGTTTTTATTTCTTGTAAAGTTAAAAACTGTCAACGTATAAACATTCTGCAGAAATTCCTGTTAACCTAACATCATGATTCTTTCATCGCAAAAAATGTACAGGCAAAACTGAGGGAGATACATATGTCAAATATGAAAAAAATTAGACTAGGTATGACCAATATTGAAAGATTAAAGAAACAATTTATAATATCTCAAAGGAATCATTGAACATAGAAATCAAATACAAGCATTTCAACACCAGTTTCATAGATGAAGGGTATCTAATTCTGAAAAGCTGTTCAGAATGTTTTTAATGAAAGAAACGCAATGAATTATGTAAAAAAAATATTAATATCTTCATTCGGTCAGATTATTCGAGTGATAAAATACTTGAAAAAGTGGTTAATATCAACTTAAGGTGGTATCTGTATCTTTCGCTATCTTGTATTGAAAATAACAGAGAACATGAGGTCCATATTTTCAATCAAGTCAGGAAAGTTTTATGAGGAATGCAGATAGCTTATGTGAATTTTCATTTAAAAGAAACAAGTTATAAGATTTTAACTTTTAGATATTAATATTTTTACAAGCTAAGATGATTTTTGTTTAATTTTTAATGTTTTAAAATTGGCATTTTAAGGGGAGGTAGCTCTGAAATAGTGCATTTTCTGAAGGAATCTACATGAAATTTTGCTATTCTATATTATAGCCGGAAAAAACGTACGGTGACCCTAAATTTCTTTTGATATTCTCAAAGCATTTTATAAAAGCTATCTTCTCGTATTCTATTTTACAATTCTATCATTTAGTGTAGCTTCTAATCCCATAATGATGTTTTTTCCTGTATAATCCATACAAAATGTGTCATTTTTTCACAACCTGCAGCTTGATAAAATGCTCGGTGACCTAACATTTTTATTACATGTATTATATTTTTGAACATATCACAATATACACTACGTTTTGGCACAGTATGAACAAATTCTAATTTATACTCCTATACCACCTTAATCTGAAACTATTCATGGAGGAACACTGCTGAAAAATACACTTTGTCAAATGGAGGTTATTCTGATTTTGCATATGATTGTACACATTCTTACAATGAATATGTGCAAAATTTAATGTTAAATGGAGAGAATATTAATCTCTTTTATATATCTTTTAGATATTGAATCTTTCGTCCCTCTTTTAGATCGATCCGTAGGTTGCTTAGTGTTTATCCCTATCCAATATACCCTATTTTTTTGCAGAGGCACAACACATTTTCAGTCATGAATCCCGGTCGATCCCTATTGCAGAATTTACCTGTTGAATTTATCGCCAATTTGTTCTCGCTCGGTACATGAATGAACTATTTGAAATTGGACTTTGAGCAAGCAATAACCAGTCAATCTTTTCTTCTTAATACACTACAGGATATGCTGCTGAAATCACTATAATCTGGGAGGATCAGGATCAAACTTCCTTATGCTTACCGAAAAACCCTGAGTGGAAAGATTACCAGAAAGAACGAAGTTCCGATATTGGCCAAATATTCGGTGTGGAATATGAAATTTTCCAGAAACCATTTTCAAAAAGCTTTAACAATAAGGACATGCCTTGCTCAGTATGTTTAACATCTAGGTCTACAGTGCTCATGGTTCTCGGTAAACTGACATGTCCTGAAGGTTGGCATACAGAATTCTCTGGTTATTTAATGTCGCAGGGCAGTTATAGAAATCGAAACCCATCAGAATACATTTGCGCGGACGAGAAGTTAGAGTACATTCCTGGTAATGATAAAAGTAATAATGAAGCTGTAGTCTACCCAGTGGAAGTAAGATGTGGGAGTTTGATTTGTCCTCCATATGTTGATGGTAGAGAGCTCACCTGTGTTGTCTGTACGAAATAGATAGAACATTTGAAATATATTATCTGAAAGCAATGTGTTTATGCAACTTTACAATTTTTCATGATATATAATAAATTGTCTTCAAATCAAAATCGTCTAAGATTTATATCTCTTAATTCATATTTTTTATGAATATTACTTTTATATTTTTGCAGAAATTAAATACCAAACTTAGAACATGTATATGGCATATTGAATTGATGTTCTCTTTTCTGATAGTGTTGGTTTACCTATTTATCATCTTTTCTGAAATGATTGTATCTATGTTGTGTAAAACATGATACATTTAATATTCTACTATACCCATTACAGAATTAAAAAATGAATGACGCAAAAGGGCAAAAAAAATAAAACTATATGTCGAGGAAAAACAGACCACGAAAAGGTTCCCTCAAAACAAACCAACAAAAAGACACACACAAAAAGGCAAGAAAAACTTTATGTGGAGGAAAAACAGACCACAAAAGGTTCCCCCAAGTCAAACCAACAAAACGACACACATCAAAGGGCAATGAAAAACTATATGTCGAGTAAAAACAAACCAACAAAATGACACACAAAAAAAACCGCAACAGTCCAATAAATATCAACTATAGTTAAGCAAAATAAACCAAATAAAACACTAGGGGTTAAACTCAGGTGCTCCTGGTTAGTAAGCAATCCCCTCTCCACTTGAACCGCCTGTCGTGTTGCTCATTCGAAGAAAAATAAACATTTTGAAGCTGCCCTTTCTTTACGTCATAAATAAGGTAATCTGTTTAAAAGTTTAAAAACACTTACAACAAATATATTAGTATGTTAGAAGTTCTAAAATGATTTGTCGTCGGAGCTTTTGATTAATCAACGGACTAATTTGATTGTGGATAATATAAACTTTTGACGATTCAGATAAAGTCGTTTTATAACGCCGTTGGTAGTTAGCTACTATGTAAAGATTATACCACTGCATCGAGTGTGATACGATATTTGTCCACTTGAGACAGTTTAATTTTCAAATTTAAAACGCGAGGCTTGCCGAGCGTTTTATATATTTAAAATCTAACTGTCGAGAGTTGATAAATATTGTATTACACGAGATTTGGTGGTGGAATCTGTTTCTTTAATGATTTTGTAACAATATACAGGCAAACTTATTCCTTCTTTTCAAATGTTCTTCAAAAAGATGTGTTCTTTCTATGTGACGCCATCAGGCATGGTCGCCGTTTTTCATGACGCCACAATAGGAAATTCACAAGAAAGCAAGAAAATTTGACGTCATAATCGAATTTCGACCAATGAATAGCTGAGATCAAACCTCACGTTGATTAAATAAAAATAATCAACAGGTCAGAAAAATGATAAATCAGAGAAGAATAAGATCAATTTTGGTATGAGTCTTTTGAACTTATTGTGTCATACATAGTTTTTTTATGCAAGAGTGATATATAAGTAAATGACAAATGAAAATCAAGACATATAACTTATAAATCAAAGTGGTTCTGTATATTGATAATTTTACGAGAAAAAGGCTTTTTAATTCACATACACATCAATAAAATCTGAGACGAAAAGACCCCTAAATGTCAAAGAAATACACCTAATAAACTTTCAATCATTAGACGCAGGCAACCGGAGAGCACATCTACCATGTTTAAGGAATAGTAACATTATCCCATTTATCATTAGTTTTGAATCTAGTATGTAGATTTCCGTGAAGTGCATAATTGCATAATTATTTGGATTATCTATAGAGTACATTGCATAAAAAGATTTTCAGATATTGCTGTAAATATGTAGTAAAGAGGTTGCATTTTTCCTAAATGAAAACTTGTCATATTATTAGAAAATTATTGCGATTGCTGCTCACAATGAGGCTATCTAACCACGAGTTCTTAGAGGAAAGGTTGGAGTCATACTTTCGAAGGTTAAACGAGCGCTTTCAAAAGTTGGTTATATCAATTCTCTCGTTCTCTTTTTTATGATTGTGCCATCACCGACGGGATCAGTATTTGGTTTTTGTATCAGTTCGTCGTTTTTCTTTTATTGCCATGATTTGTCGATCTAACTTCAGCTGATAAGTTTTGATATTCCCTTTGCTATCATCTGCGTTTTTTGAATGGCAATAACACTGACTTTATTTTATTATTTAAATAGAAATATAAGAAGCTGTTGTATGATTGCCAATGAGATAACTCTCCACCAGAGACTAAAGGTCATAGAAGTAGATTTTAGTTGAACCCAGAATCCTGCAAATTTCTATTGAAATTCGAAAATATACTTGTCTAGTAAAATTGGGATATCCATGATATTAGTACTAGGAGAATTCAGGATATCACTTAAAACAATGGTTTCTGGTCTCTACTGGATGTTTTTCCTTTTTTTTTATTACTTGCCGATGCACTTGTTCAAATGAAAAGCAAAACAAATGATTGTATAATACCATTTTCAATACCGTAATAAAAAAAAAAAAAAGTAAAAAACATTCAGTTTCGTAAAATTGTTTTTACTTAAATTATAACTACAACTTTAAAGATATCTGTTAATATTTAGTTCATGGTGTTTTGTAGAACAATTTTGACATTAAACCATGAACGAAGTTAACGGAAACACAGATTTTGAGTTCAGTTACAAACTGGTCTCCTGGATAATAGTTTTCAGACATAATTGAAAACTTAACATGGTTTTGTTAAAATTTGTTCCAAAAAAAAACCCATGATCATGATCATTAACATTAATTATCATATATATTAATATTGAAAACACTTCAAATAAGTATTTTGATTTTGGTCAAGAATTTCGTTATAATTACTACAAATTTGCCACAATTACCGTGTTAACTGTATATTTATCGCTGCTGGTGGACGTTTCGTCCCCGAGGGTATCACCAGCCCAGTAGTCAGCACTTCGGTGTTGACATGAATATCAATTATATGGTTATTTTTATAAATTTTTTGTTACAAAACTTTGAATTTTTCGGAAAACTAAGGATTTTCTTATCCCAGGAATAGATGACCTTAGCCGTATTTGGCACAACTTTTTTGGAATTTTGGGTCCTCAATGCTCTTCAACTTTGTACTTGTTTGGCTTTATAACTATTTTAATCTGAGCGTCACTGATGAGTCTTATGTAGACGAAACGCGCGTCTGGCGTATTAAATTATAATCCTGATACCTTTGATAACTATTTACACCACTGGGTCGATGCCGCTGCTGATGGACGTTTCGTCCCCGATGGTATCACCAGCCCAGTAGTCAGCACTTCGGTGTTGACATGAATATCAATTATATGGTCATTTTTATAAATTACTTGTTACAAAACTTTGAATTTTTCGGAAAACTAAGGATTTTCTTATCCCAGGAATAGATGACCTTAGCCGTATTTGGCACAACTTTTTTGGAATTTTGGGTTTTCAATGCTCTTCAACTTTGTACTTGTTTGGCTTTATAACTATTTTGATCTGAGCGTCACTGATGAGTCTTATGTAGACGAAACGCGCGTCTGGCGTATTAAATTATAATCCTGGTACCTTTGATAACTATTTACACCACTGGGTCGATGCCGCTGCTGGTGGACGTTTCGTCCCCGAGGGTATCACCAGCTCAGTAGTCAGCACTTCGGTGTTGACATGAATATCAATTATATGGTCGTTTTTATAAATTTCTTGTTACAAAACTTTGAATTTTTCGGAAAACTAAGGATTTTCTTATCCCAGGAATAGATGACCTTAGCCGTATTTGGCACAACTTTTTGGGAATTTTGGGTCCTCAATGCTCTTCAACTTTGTACTTGTTTGGCTTTATAACTATTTTAATCTGAGCGTCACTGATGAGTCTTATGTAGGCAAAACGCGCGTCTGGTGTATTAAATACAATACAGTGAGCATAACAAAAGATTAAAATATATAAAGAAAAAAAGACTCTTCTGTGAGGTAAACTCATAATATTTCTTTTATACCGTCATTTTTAGAATGATCTTTTACAATCCAGGATATTTTTAATACAGATCTGATTATCTAAATATTTACAAGTAGATTTGAACATTCTGAAATGTGCCTGATTTAAACATGTTAAATTAGCATAAAATAGAATTATAATTTCTAAGTACTAGTAAACATTGGAATTTCGATTTGTACTATCAAGATTCTGGATTAAACTGAATTCCATTTTGTACTGAAGCATACACAAAAGGAATTACAGTACAGCTTTTTTGGCAAACATTAAACTATTTAATTTACTTGAAGTGTTATTAAAACATTCAATTTACTCATCATAGATACCAGGATTAACATTTTGTACGCCAGGTTCAATTCGTCAACATAAGACTCACCAATGGAGCATGAATAAGAATAGTGAAAAAGGCTAAATAAAGTTCATAGCTGAAGAGCAATTAGGACCAAACATTTCTAAAGGTTTTGCCAAATAATTCTTAACTGAAACAAATATATCCGAGAGTAGCATTGAACATATCATAATTCGATAAAAGATTTGACAATATCAGACAACAATAATGCATGCACCATTATTTTTGTCTATTGGTTAACAATCGTAGTAAGAATTGCACGCACGAATTTAGTGAAGTGTATTCATCTCCCCATTTATATTTCTTACAAACTCTCTCTCATATACTAGTCTGCTCCTTTGTATTGTAAAAAATTAAGATTAGAAAAAATACCGAACTCCAAGGGAAATTAATTAAATACGTAAAGGTCCTTATCAAATGGCATAATCAATAGCTCAAACACATCAAACGAATGGAAAACAACTGCCATATTCATGACTTGCTACAGGCAGTTCCTAATGTAGAAAATGGGGATTAAACCTTGTTTTATAGGCGTAATAGGTATAAATATAAAAAAAACAAGAAACTTCATTTTGTGTATTATATTTCATTTATGCACTGAAATATAGAAACTTGTCTATATGGAAAGATCTGCCATCAAGGCCATAATAAATTCGAAAAAATAAAATATATGAACTTAATCAAATAATCGAGTTATACAAAATGCCCGTGTGGAAAACATGTTTGCATAATTTGAAAGAGCACACTCTGATCGAGATTAAACGATAAAGAGCTGAGCTCTTGAAAATTAGTGTATTGTTCATTTGCTTGTTCATAAGTCAAAATCCTACTTATAAATTTTGTGAATTCTTTTTATAGTTTTGTGTCTCTCATGTTGATGACAGCTCTGATAGGGTACTACTTGAAATGACAGTATATCGGAAAGAGGACAGTAGTTTAGCTTTACAATATGACACCACGAAGATTAATTGCACGGGTTTTTAACGTGCAGAGAGCGTAGCAAACTCTGCATGAGATATCGGATTTTGCTTCAATATTGAGTATGATTTACTTGAATACTGAGTATGATTTAGATCTTGAAATATTGTTTACGATATTCGTACCGACCGTTAAGGACTGTTTTTTTCCTGTTAAGGTATTGTCTCAATAACGCAACAATAACCCCCCTCTTTTCCCTCACCCACCCCAAAATTTTCTTTCTCTTTTTTTGTCGTGACATTGTCAGTTTATTTTCGACTTATTAGTTTTAATGTTCCTTTGGTATCTTTGGCATCTCTTAATTCATACTGGACACTTCAGTATTACGTCTGTCTTGTTCTCTTTGACATTTTTTAACTAACAGTCATTACAATATGAAAACAAGGTTGCATGGGTGACTGCCGTTGATAATCTTTTCACTAAAACTCAAAGGAAAAGGATATGTAAATCTGCAGGTGACTATATCAATCTGAAATATATAAAATCATACGGACAAAGATAACATTTTGTCAAGATTTCGTTGAAAAAGATATCAAGTGACGTACACCTTGATTTAATAGTATAACAATGACAAAGTTCCACTTACGCATTTAGATATAATTCAGATTTTTTTTTAATTATTATACACGTTATAGTAATAACAAATACTGTCAACAATTCTTACCTTAATTACACTACATACCAATGACTTTAATTGGGGTGAATGTCTTGATTATCTTTTAAAAACTGTTGTAATTTATACAAGAATAAGAAGATACATCATTGAATGTCGTTTGTTGATGTGGTTCATAAGTCTTTCTCGTTTCTCGTTTTTATATAGATTAGACCGTTGGTTTTCCTGTTTGAATGGTTTTACACTAGTCATATTTTGGGCCCTTTATAGCTTGCTGTTCGGTATGAGCAAAGGCTCCGTGTTGAAGACTGTACTTTGACTAAGAATGGTTTACTTTTAAAAATTGTGACTTGGATGGAGATTTGTCTCATACCACATATATATCTATATATGTTTGATAGACTTTCTTTATATTCTGAAGCCGATTAAAAACTAAATGAAAATAACACAAATTAAAAAAAGTTTTATTATTACTACATTTTCATCATAATTATTATTATTAATACATTTTTAAATATTATTGTTTTTATAACATTTTAGAAAATGATACAAGCGCTATTCCATTATATAAGAACACACTTCAATTTTCAAAAAAATACCTGGTTTACCTGTATCTAAATATAGACGAATTGATCGCCATGTTTATGTTGTTAGGTGGTATAATAACGGTAAGTACAAAGCTCTCTTTAAAAGATATAATAGATATTGCAGGAAAGTTTCGAATGAATTGAACATGTAAAACTTCAGATAATTAGAAAAACATAAATTTTAAACTACACACAGCTTTGTTGAAACCTAAAAAATTAGAAACAACGTTGCCAAGGTGGTAGTCAAGGTTGCAATGCATATATTCACTGAATATATTAGGTGTTGGATGCTAATGGATTGACATTTTAGTATTATATGTTTTCTTAGAGACATGATTTTTCAGTAGTTGTTATTGGTTTTGAACTAGCATTTAGTAACTGCGAGTACTCTCAGATCTGTACTATGTGTCTTCGTTGTTTTTAATTTTTTTTTTGTCTTTTGTATAGATTTGATGAGTTTGATTTTGTAGGAAAAAGGGGGAAAGTTGTGCAATCGCATACATTTTCAACCCTGCCAAGTTCTGTATGTGCCTGTCCCTTCTACGAAAACAGTTATTCAGTGCATGGTTGTTATTTTATTGATGTACTGTAGATCATATTTGTTTTTCGTTAGCTGTTTCGCACTGTAGGCGACTGGTTTTTGTGTTGCTGTTGCACCAATGTCACTTTTTAATTGTGGAATTATTTGAAAATCTTGTATTGCTATTCAAAACTTTAGTCTATCTATTGCAGCTGTGTTGTAAATTTCTAAAACATTAAGTAAATTGCTACAAGTTGGTCAACAAAAAATATTTAAGGGATATAACTCCTACAAGGAGTCAACTGTTACGATTTCGGTCACAAAACGTATTTAATGATCATAGTTTGCGTTTTCAGTTTCTATCAATAGCCTACTGTATTCACATTAACATTAAAAGTGGACATTATATTAATATTTGTTGATATAATGACTTGTATTACCGTTAAAGTCTTCCTCTATCTATCTATAATTTCTGCCAAAATTTCTTAATGAACAGGCAAAAACATATGCAAGGGTCGAATTAAAATGCTATTAAATTTCTAGAGATACCAAAGTTTGAGCTAAAAACGTCCAAATAACATATTATGTTATTATTTCATATTGTGGCGAGTTGAGGCATACACAGAACAATTGATAATTCAGACTTCAGACGTATCAGTAAATTTGTCTTGCTATTTACAGTTTTCCTCTACCTACTATAGTCCGCGCGAGGAAACAACCCCATAGAAGTAAGTACACATCTGGATTTAACAAAAATGGGCAAATGGGCAACGATTTTAACAATTCAGAAGTTTTATTAGATAGGGTTTTCTATTTACAGTTCCCGTTATAGTATTCACCGTAATTTCATCAAAAACAAAGAAAGTTAAAAAAAAATCGCCATTCAAGGGAAGTTTATCCTATAAACAATAGACTAATAATATACACCTATTGACTGGTTAAGAGGGTAATAGCAAGTTTGTTGTCCCTGAGATACCAACTATTGCTTGAGGCGAAGCCGAGGGCAATAGTTAGTATCAAAGGGAGAACAAACTTGCTATTACACTCATAACCAGTCATTAAGTGTTTTATTATACCGAACAAAACAACTTTCTAAAAAGACTACATGGGAAAAAAACAAATAGTCACATAAAAATGCACATGATGAACTATCAGGGGTTTTTTTTTTTTTTTTTGCCCGTGTGGTATTTGTCAATATTTTATTTACTGTAATCGAGACCAGGAATCCTTTTGTAAAAATTCCCGTGCATATAATAAACGCTAGCTAAAATATATTACCGTACACCAAAGCAATCTCAGATTATGAAGACGACGACAGACCCATACCATACATTTGTTATGTTTTAGTTATTAAAATATGTCGCGTAGATTTTCTCTTTCTTTTTTAATTGCTTCTGGTAAGTAAATATTAATTTGAAATTACGACGACGGACACATACAGATTATGCCGTTTACGATATTTCAGAGTTAAACGTTGCAAAGCAAAATAGTCAATGACGTCATTGTTGTCCAATGAAACATTAGTATGAAAAAGTACGGGAAATATGTTTAAAAGACTATTGACCGGGGTAATAGTCTTTGACTAACAAAACCTTTAAATAGACTTATTAAGAAGGGATATAGTTACGATACTGTTGTCAGGTCATTAAAGATTGCATATTTTGGCGTTAATATTGATTCACTTATAGGGTCTTTGCATCGGCACTAAACACATTTATTTAAAAACCAGTTGTTGGCATGACACGGGTTATGTTCTTCTCATATATGTTATGATGGTATGATACTAAACCCCTAACGGGAAGGATTGTGCCTGATATTCATATGATGAAGACATAATCTTTCAATCAGTTTAATTGAAGTCTGGAGCTGGCATGTCAGTTAACTGCTAGTAGTCTGTTGTTATTTATGTATTATTGTCATTTTGTTTATTTTCTTTGGTTACATCTTCTGACATCAAACTCGGACTTCTCTTGAACTGAATTTTAATGTGCGTATTGTTATGCGTTTACTTTTCTACATTGGCTAGAGGTATAGGGGGAGGGTTGAGATCTCATAAACATGTTTAACCCCGCCGCATTTTTGCGCCTGTCCCAAGTCAGGAGCCTCTAGCCTTTGTTAGTCTTGTATTATTTTTAATTTTAGTTTCTTGTGTACAATTTGGAGTTTAGTATGGCGTTCATTATCACTGAACTAGTATATATATTTGTTTAGGGGCCAGCTGAAGGACGCCTCCGGGTGCGGGAATTTCTCGCTGCATTGAAGACCTGTTGGTGGCCTTCTGCTGTTGTCTGTTCTGTGGTCGGGTTGTTGTCTCTTTGACACATTCCCCATTTCCATTCTCAATTTTATTTGAAACTATTGACTGGCAAATAGTGAAATAGCACAAATATTTCATTCTTTTTTATATAGAAAAAACATACTGAGGTATAATAATGTCTGACTATTGACTTTTTAGTAGACCAACACTTTCTAAAACTTGTTTTTATTTTCAGTTTTTCAATCTCTTTCTCTTTCTTCTATAAGTTTCCACTCAAAACGCACAAATGCGTAAATTGCCATTGAAAGGTTCTAACTCTACTAATAAATCGACTGACTATTTCGAACAAGTTCAAATGACTGTGTAGATCGTATCAAGCAGATCATTTGTGCATTATTGATAAAAGATTCCCAGATCAAAGTGCAAGCCTAACAAAAATATTATCAAAACGTTTATGAACATGATCAAAGGCAATAAATCCTACAAATACTTGTCAAAGATGCAAGGCTTATAATAGCAAGGTGCTCATTTCGTATACATAAGACTCGCCAGCTTCATATAATTTCAATGGCACATGAGATTACTAACTTACGTTTTAAATTTCAATAACATAAATAGAATATACAAATCAAGGCAAAACAGATAAAGAAAAAAGGAAATCGCATAACTGCAAAAGAGCCAAGACCAAGAGCGTCGACAGTGAACGCGTCGCGTGCAAGGATAGCATGTATCATAGTCATGCGAATCCATTATCAAAATATTACAATATGAAAATGAAAAATCTCTGTGGGAACAATTAAAGTGTAAAGAGCAAGTCCGTATAGTGTGAACATGAGCGAACGTAACGTTTTAATTGAGATATGTAAAACGCTGATAAGACAATGGAGAGAGAATATACAAATTAGTCATTCGAAAGTCATAGAAAATATATAAAAACAGACAGCAACCCGTTTAAAAATTCAAAAACGACGAAAAGACATAACTGTAAATAATCATTCTGTACTGAAAACCAAAGACTCTGGGTGCGCAAGATCAAATATACCACTAATAACACGTTTACTACGTTATGATGGAAGGCACACCATTGGTAAAAACGTCAGGTTTAGTAATTTAGCAAAATGACCTATTTATTTCACAATAGACTATAATATACGTCATTGATACAAAACATATTATCTCCGGCTTAGTATATTTTTCGGATTTTGGTTGACTAACGCATGTCGTTAAAAACCCATAGCCCCGGGTGTTGCTACCCCATATACACGGACGTTAATATCCATAACCCTGGGGAGCTTCACTCGCCTTTCCCCAATTTCCTTAGTTGCTCCTAGTGAACAATTGAAATTCGTACATTATCCATGATATCTGTAATTAGATATGTAACCCACTAACGATTTTATCCTATCATGCCGATCATTTGCATTAATTTTAGTAAATGCTTCACTTGGCTACAACATCGTCAATTAATGGGACTGGCCTAGCTTTGCAAATGACCCACGTCAACGTTACACCGTCTTTGGCGTAAATGCTTGCAGCATTGAGCGCCAAATTTGATTTATTCCAGTTTCTCTTTCTCTGTTAAAAATTGTCTTATATTTGACTACCTGATTGGTTCTACAAAAGGTGGTACCATATACCCCGTAAAAAGGATGTCAAATTTCCAACTTTCAATAAAACTTCTTGATATAATAGAAAAAAACGAAACTTCCACGTTACACTTTGTGGTTGAATTTCCTGAAAATCGTCAGATTCGGACTAAGAACTGGGATAAATTTGTTATCTACGTTCATATCTACGGATATATATCTACGGATATGAACGTAGATAACTTATATTATACCTGTATTGACGTATCCATAACTATACATCTACATGATTAATTTTATATTGAAGCCTTAGACAAAATGGTGGCATGCAGCGGTAGTTGTCGTCCTGTGTGTGTTATTATTTCCATATTTCTTCTTAGGTAAGTTTGTGTTTGTTATATATAAAATATCGTTATCTTTTACTCTCTATCTATTTTTCTCACGTGTCACTTGGTATCACAAAGCAGTACACACCAAGAGGGACGAGGGCATAAGCACAATACCAGCGTCCCTTCCTCAAATTTAAGAATGTTAATATATTTAACGTACCCGTTTACATTTTAGTTAACTAACAACCAACTTTGTATTGATGTGATGAGTTAAGCCCCCTTTAACACATTTATATCGTCTTTTTGATTTTGTACTGTTACACCATTGTCCAATAATAGAGGGAGGGTTTGCTCCTTCAGAATGTTTTTATATGTGCCTAATTAAGTCAGGAGCATGAAACATTTGTCGTTTAATGCTATTCTCATATTCGCTTTTCGTTATTGTTTTGTGTAGTTTGTTCTTGTGTTGTGCCGTTGCAACTGTGTCCCAGTTTAAGAAGAGGGAAGATGTGGTACCTACAAATATGGCATACCCCACTACATCCTTTATGTGTCTCTAAAAAGTCAGAAGCCGGTTGTTCAGTGGTTGTCGTTGGTTCATGTCTGTCTTATTATTTTTTTTTGTATTTGTGCTGTTATCAATAAAGGCAACAGTAGTAATCCGCTGTTTAAGTCATAAATCGATTAAGAGAAAAGAAATCCGGGTTACAAACTAATTCTGAGGGAAACACATCAACTATAAGAGGAAAACAACGGAACATTCGAAACACTGAACTGCAACAAAAACAAACGCCAACATGCATAGAAACGGAATATTTGATTACAACTGCCATATTCCTGACTTGATACCGGACATATTAAGAAAAAAATTGGGGTTGATGCTGGTTTTATGGCTAGCCAAACTTCTCGCCGATATGTCAATGTTTAAAGATATCGCTAAAATAACAACACATGAATACAGTACAAAAAACGCAGAAACACTAAGCACAGAATAACAACGGACATCTCCAATTAACGACAGCACAGGACACTATAAACAGTAACGTATTCTGTGACGTATATATGATCTTGAAATTCATACAACTATATGAAACGAGATCCAAAATTCACAATTATTTTCCAATGCTAGTCCAAATAATTATCATGATTTTGACGGTCTTGAAAGCCTTTTTTAAATTTATGCTGTAACGACTTATTTGGACTAACACAATACTTTATCCATGGAAGATGGAAATCAACTCGACTATTCTGACAAATAAGACATATATGAAAGGTATCGAAAATACAGAATTCAAACCACAAACGATAAGACAAAACACACTATCCAACTGAACTCACACAAATAAAGGCAACAGTAGTATACCGCTATTCGAAATTCGTAAATCGATTGAGAAAAAAACAAATCTGGGTTACAAACTAAAACTGAGGGAAACACATCAAATATTAGAGGAGAACAACGACACAACATAAACTCAACACTAAAATGCAACACACACAGAAATGAACTATAATATAACAATAGCCATTTTCCTGACTTGGTACAGGACATTTTAAGAAAAAATGGTGGGTTGAACCTTGTTTTGTCGCTAGCCAAACCTCCCGCTTTTATGGCAATGTTAAATATAACATTAAAATGACAAGATTACATGACAGGACTACAATACAAATAAATGGGAGAACATACAGGACAGACACACACACAAATAATAGGTACCAAAAGGTACCAGGCTTATAATTTAATACGCCAGACGCGCGTTTCGTCTACATAAGACCCATCAGTGACGCTCAGATAAAAAAAGTTCGAAAGCCAAAACAAGTACGAATTTGAAGAGCATTGAGGACCAAAAGTTCCAAAAAGTTGTGCCAAATACGGCTAAGGTTATATGTCTGGGATAAGAAAATCCTTAGTATTTAGAATAATTCATACTTTTGCCAACAGTAAATTTATAAAAATGACTATATAATAGATTTACATGTTAACACCGATGTGGTGACTAACCACAGAATAAAACAACCTAAATCAGCACATAAACAAGGCACAGCCGAACAACGTATTATATGTTAGCCGAAGAAATTGACGACCAATGTGACGTCACATTTAAATTTCAATAAATTTCCAAAAAATAGGATAGAGTTCAAGATTAGGTTTGTAATACTGATATAACATGTATTAATAATAATGAAAATTACAATACTTTTTAACATAAAATTGTGGTAGTAATTAGATATTTAATTGTATTATCAAGCTATGTCGGTATTTCTTCTAAATCAAACTGTAAACCAAATACATCGTATAAATTTGGTTGACCCAAACTAAAATCTTATAAATGAACTGGGTGATTAATTATCTTTACCGTAACACACGAATAGAACAGAAAAAAATAAGATTTACAACTATAAACGACAAGACATTTGACAAAATCCGATGAGAATAACATATATAACATCAAAACTAAATACATGGATTTTGGATAGAAAAATACCGTGACACGTCTTATAGCAATGCGAATTCACACTCAGCAAAACAGTCACAATCGGGAATAAGTCACGTTCGGTACTTAAAAGATCAGACGAAGTAATGGCAAACCACAATCTAACACGTGGTAAAAATGTCCTTTGTTAGTTTGGACAAAGACACATCGTATGAATTAACCAATTCGTGATGGTGTCCATAAAATTTACGGAGTGTCATTTTTAATCTGTCCTCATAACTTTGTTGGAGCAGTTTCTGCGTTAGGAGCACACTCCTGTATATAAAGTCCGTATAGTGTGAACATGCACGAGCATAACGTATCAACTGAGATATGTAAACACCATACGAAGAGGCAGCGGGTATGTTACTGCTGAGAAATGGGAAATTGATAATTGGGAAGTTGAAATCGTCCCGTTTATCATAGATTTTCGTGTGAAGTCGTCCATCTGTGTCAATATTGAGAAAAAGATCAAGGTATGAAGCAGTCCTTCTAGTATCAGTAGTATCCTTAATTTCAGGTTCACTGGGATATATGAGACGTAAGTATTGGCTGAAATATGGGTTATTCAATGATAGGACATCATCAATATATCTGAAAGTAAAATTCAAGAATTTCGCAATGTGCTTTTCTTTTTGTCTTTTAGAAGGTTCTGAATGAATTCTGCTTCATACGAGTACAAAAACAAATCGGCCAGTAGGGGTGCACAATTAGTACCCATTGGAATACCGACTGTCTGTTGAAATATCTGTCCTCCAAACTCAACAAATATATTGTCGATCAAAAAGTCCAGCATTTTGATAATATCATCTTCAGTATATTTTCTGGTAGATTCAGTGTGGTTCTTTACAAAATATGAATTATTGTAACCCAAAACAAGAAATTTGTAACTACGATTCCCATTTTTATAGAAAAAGCTCTGTTTAATGAGATGGTGAAGTCGATCTTTCAACTGAGCATGGGGAATAGTAGTGTAAAGCGCAGAAAAATCAAAAGTCTTTATGTTGCTGCAAAATTTCAAAGATTGTGATCGAAGATTAAGCAGTAGATCTTTCGAAATTTTGAGAATCCACATCTGGTTAACACCACTGGTAGAATATATCTCTATTTTTGAAGCCCATCTTTAACTGTAGAAAGAATAGTAGATAGTACTTTAAAAAGATGTTTAGTCGAACATTTTGATGACCCAGCCATGTATCGTTCTCTATATGGAGTTTTGTGAAGTTTTGGTATCCAGTATAATGACGGTAAATTTTCTTCGTTTTCTTTGATGTTGATACCAAAAGGAAGAAGGACAGATTTGTGATTTTGTAAAATTTCATCCTTAGTAAATGATGTTAAAGAATATGTAGGATTACCAGTTGTTCTATTTATTCCAAGCTCTGTTGCGAGACATTGCAAATAATGGTTTTTACATATGAAGACTATATTATTGGAGGCTTTATCTGCTGGAACAACGACATATTTGTCATGCAAAGAAACATCATAAATACATAAATAAATAAATACATGAATGTTGGATGTATGAGTTACGAGACACGTCGTATAGCAATGCGAATGCAATCTCGGCAAAACAGTCATACTCGGGAATAGGCCACGTTCAGTACTTAGTAGACAAACGAAGTAGATCATGTTGATGGTAGTTTTAGTTTAGTTTAGACGAAGACACATCGTATAGGGACAACCAATTCGTGATGGTGTCCATAAAATTTACGGAGTGTCATTTTTAATCTTTCCTCCTCATTTCTCTTTTGGATCAGTTTAGCTTTTTCAATTGAATTGTTTTATCTTTTTCATGTCGAGGTCTTTTATAGCCGATTATAGGCTTTAGGTTTTATTATTGTTGAAGGCCGTACGTTTGTCTATAGTTGCTTACATCTACTTCATTTGAACTTCCGTAGAAGGTTTTCTCATAGGCAATTATACCATATCTCCTTATGTTTATATTTTGCATGGAACTAATTATTTAAAATAAAAGAGTATTGAGTCGTTTAACATGTTACCAACAATATATATTCAAACACATCATGAATTCTTCCTTTAGTGAATAAAAATAACAATTTATACATTACTTGCGTCCAATAAATCTTAATTCAATTTTCATCACAAACGCTCAAACTCAAACTTTTGTGAGCAAAGTATGTATTACATACAGCATACGCAATAATCGATAAAACCATTAGAAAATTGAAGAGAATAACAAATATATACAATGTCAACTTTGATCTAAATATCTTAAGATATAACAACAGATTACATTCTGCAAATATCCAACATGTCTTGATATTTGTGCTGCAAATGCTACAATTATTCAGATATATTAATGTGTTCTAGGACTTTTGAAGCAGCGAAAGAAACAAAATATATCTCCAGGCACAATTTAAAAGAGAGAGCTAAAAAAGTTGCAGACACAGAAATTGAACCTTTTACGGCCTTGACCAAATTATTGACCTCACCTCCTCAGGTCATAACTTTAATTGGCAATTTATTGCTTATAGCAAATGACAGTGACTTCACTCTAAACATGAAATCTTTCCAGAAAAAGTTTGAATATTTGGAATACCCCGATTCATTCCGGGCATCACTGGTGCAACTAGCAAATATTGGATGGGATGAATTTTATGAGGCGCATATAAATATGGATTCAATGAAAATACATATGACAAATATTGATAGTCATTTGAAAATATTAGTTAATGTCTTGACAGAGGGCACAAATGATAAAGTGCAATATTTCAACAAAAAGATTCTAAAGAAAATTGAATTAATCGCAGATGAGAGTCTCAAGCTGTCTCTCGATGTAGAAGTTCGTTTTCTCCTCTTCATGAATGTTACTAATGAACTTCTAGAAGCAATCTCAATGGCAAAAGGCTTTTATGAGGATAAAGCTAAAGATACAGAAATGGCTATACGAGCCACAAAGAAAGAGGTAAAGAAATCAAAAGAAGAAAAAGAGATGTTGGATAAAAAGTATGAAGAAATCGATGAGGAGATGAAAGGTGCATCAGCAGATTTAAAAATAGCACTTGACGATTCCTCGATGAAGTTGATGGCGTTTTCCGTATTTGATTGGACGTTTGGAGTAGCAAATAAATTAATATTTGGCAGAGATCATTCGTTGTACGAACAAGTTCATGACAATCGAGACGCAGAATCAACTGAGGACAGGGCAAAAAATCGTGCATATATATTTGCAGAAGATCTGCACGTAGTGGTCGATCACTTGGTGGAAATAGCCACTGCTGGGAAAAACAATGGACAAAAAGAACCCGACTGGAATAAAATAGATGACGTGAAAGGTTTAAAACATACTATTTCATATATCGATAAAAAGCTTAAGACAGATACCGAACATACAGATGCTCATCATCAGGGTATCAAGCTAAGCAATAATGCAATAGAATATTGTGAAAAATTAATTGAACTCCACAAAGAGTTAATGAGAAATGATGATGAAGTAAAGCAATTAGTCATAAACATAGAGGATATTCATCTTGGTGCAAAAGAATTCTTGTCTGAGGCAAACGAACATATGCATAAAACTTGTGATGGATGGAATCAAACAATATTAAATTCGGACACTTTGGTTCAGCATGAACTAACTAGATCGTGTATAAAAATCGAGATTTCAAAAGATGCGTTGAATGATTTGAAACGTAGTAAAGAGGAAACTTTTCAAAAAATAATAAATACGAAGAAGAGGATAACAAATACTTTAAAAAAATTAGAGGGTTTTAAAATCGAAAAATTTAATTTTGACAACATCCGAAAAATTTGGGTAAAAGTTTTAAAATTAATAGCAGAGGTTCGTTCCGAATGGGGAAAGATTATCAGGTTTTTCCAAACTATTTCTAGTGTAATAAAAATGAAATTTCACGAAAACGTGCAACATTTGGTAGAAGATATGACGTTTGCTGTTGATATAAAACTAAAACAAGGTAAAATAACCGAATTTACAAATGAAGTTATCCTTGAAGAACTGTTAAAGGTGAGCACAATGACTTATGCTGTTCATGCAATAACATCCTCATATGTTGAAGTATCTGACAAGCATCTATTGGACCAAATTAA
Source organism: Mytilus californianus (assembly GCF_021869535.1). NCBI lineage: Eukaryota > Metazoa > Mollusca > Bivalvia > Mytilida > Mytilidae > Mytilus > Mytilus californianus. The sequence goes on from NW_026262626.1 coordinate 18,494,908, forward strand.
TAGATTAGGTGGTCTTGTTGCACTTGATCCAGCCACGGATAAGAAAGAAATTGAGAATTGTCGAAAGGAGTTAAATGAACAAAGTCAAAAGGCAGTTAACGAAACTTTTCAAATTGTGGAGAAAAAACACAAAGAATATTTTGAAAAAGTTGAAGAAAATCTACGTCAAATAGATTATCACAAATCGAAAGGAAATTGACTTGCTTGTGTAAGTGTGTTTGTGTATGTGTGACTAGATACATCGTTAGTTAAATTTGAAGATATCAGTATTGTCCCATTTCAACATCGTTATAAGATCTTTGAATATTGTTTTTATTGGTATCCGTACTTTTTTGTTGTGGAGATGTGTACATTCCCAAACACGTCCAGGCAACAATTGATCCGTTGTTATCAAGCGATGAATCAATCTGATAAGTTATTTCCTTTTCAACTTATGTTTTTCTTTTTTTGTACTGTTACGCCCCTCTTTAGGTAAGCCGAGGGTTTGTCACCAGCAAACCTGATTAACCCTGCAACATTTTATATATGCCTGTCCCAAGTAAGGTACCTGTAATTGCGTGGTTGTCGGTTTCTGCTGTTTCTCATATTTTTTGCAGTTTAACACAGTTGGTTTTTGTGTTGTGCCGTTTCACCATAGTCACAGGTTGGGGGTATAGAGTAGGGGAGGGGCGGAGGAAGGGGTGTGGAGGTGGGGGTTCGTCGTCTTCAAATATGATTCATCCCGCCTATCATTTCAATATAAACATATCCAACAATTGCATCTGAATATACCATTTCAATGATATTTCTTATATAATTTAAATCTTGTATATGCGAATGAATGTATAAATTCTTCAAATAAAAAAATGTAAGGTATAATTGTGTTTCTTTTGTTCAACCCAGTTTTGATACATATAGTAAATCAACAAGATTTTAAAAATCATGGAATGAGCAAGGCAGCTATTGCTTAAAGGATGTTTATGTTAAAACAATATCTTACTGCATCTAAAAGCTCAGGCATTTTAAAGTATAATTTAATTGAAATAACTACTTTATACCGTGTTTTAACTTTACGATTTATGACATCATTTTCTTATATCGAATATACGGTAAAGAAAATTCTTATCTCTTTCAAATGATTACTAGTATAAAAAAGAGATGAAGTGTGATGGCCAATTAGACAAGTCTTCACAAGAGACCAAATGACACCGAGATTAACAACTATGTCCTTCAACATAGTCAGCTATGAAAGGCCCAGAAATGACATGTAAAACAATCCAAATAAAAAAATAACGGCATTACTTATGTACAGAAAATGAACAAAAACCAAATATGTAACACAGCAACAAACGACAACCACTGAATTACAGGCTCCTGATTTGGGACAGGCACATATATACATACATAATAAGCGATGTTAAATATGTTAGCGGGATCCCATCCCCTCCCCTAACCTGGTACAGTGGTGTAATAGTAGAACAAAAACATAAACTGTAAAAATCAGTTGAAAAGGGCTTAACTCATCCATTCATCAGATGGATACAAATAGAAATACATTTGACAAAAACACAGAGTGGACGTAACCTGGTACTTCCAAAGCCTTTTTAAAAACTTCTGAAACCTACAATTTCGTGTCAATTGCCAGTTTTCATGTAAAAATTAACGGTAAAATCATATAAATCAACATGAACAACATTTAGAAAAGAGTAAAAATTGATGTTCATTGGTTTTATTGACAAACTCTTTCACATCCTGTCTTTCAGGGACCTATGTTTTCACCTTACTTTACGGTCTGAAATAGAGAGGCGAAGGGTACAAAAAGGGAACATTTAAACTCATGAGTCGAAAATACACTGACAATGCCATTGTAAAAAAGATAAAATACCAAGAGACAAACAACAGCATAGAAAACTAAAGACTGAGCAACACGAAACCCACCAAAAACCGGGAGTAATCTCAGATCATTGGAAGGATAAGCAGATCCTCTTACACATGTGGCACCAGTCGTGTTGCTCATGTAAGTACAATCCTGGTGAAAAGTCTAAACCAGTAGGTTAAATCTTGGAAATTGTTAAGGATTGTGGCAACGACGATTGGAACATATTAATCATAATCTATGCAACTTTGAAAACTTTGCTAATTATTGTTAATATATATATATATATATATATCCTTTATTGTTAAATGATAGCAATATCTATTGGATCCATACAGCGTCTACCTAATTCTATATTCAAATTTTCATTTGTCAAAAGTATGCGATGAATTTTACTTTACAGAAAAAAAACATTGATTTCTTCATTTAATTCTTTGTAAAAATAAAATGAGGTAAATATAAAAGAACAAAAAAGGATATGAGGTGGTATCTATCCAGGATACAAAATAAGTACATGCACAGCAATATATTTGATGGTCCAATGATGTAAAACCCACATCAAGTTTTAAATGAAGATTGGATTAAAACAAATGAAATTAATGTATAAAACATATATTTAAATAAGGATTTATTTCTATAACGTCAACAGCTAATATAACTATATACATTTGTATGCACATAATATAAAAAAAAAAGATAAACAAAAATAAACAAAATATAAATTTAACAACAACACACCAGTATTAAATTAACATAATGCTGACATCAGGATGAACACATACATATAACAAGAGGAAACTCTTTCAATAATAAATAACAATAACTGATTGGTCAAATAGATAAATACTGAAAATGAGAAATTATTTTGATTTTCATGTAATACTAATTTTAAAGTCGTAATAGTGCAATTGCTATGCACATTGTTCAGATCATAATAATTGTTTTTTCATTTTTTTTTTATTTAAAGTGAAATGTTTAACAAAATATGATATGAATTGTGCCAAAAATTAGAATTTATCTGTTCTTTTGGAAACTGAACTTTGATATTACTCGCATAAATTATACAAGAAGATTGGTGCGTGCTTTGAATGGCTAATGGCAAATATTTAATGCATATTCAAGACGAGAAACAATTAACAATTAATGCACTAGATAGGTTCTGCAATGTTGACTAACCTGAAGGATTGGATATTTGGACAACCACTGAAAATGAGGATACGTTCGATAAAGGCAGTAACTAAACCTGCTACACTGTATCTATGGATCCCTCTAAGAGATGTAGCAAGGTGTTCTTAAACGTACATAGAGCATGGCGCTCTCGGATTAAACGTCCCCATTCCGATTGAACGCAACTGCATATGTGTTAATCCCTCACAGACAAAAGTAAAATTCAAACGTTGGCAAATAATATCCATATCTTCTGCTCATGAGTGTTGATCATTAAAATTAGTTCTATATAATTTGAGAAGGTAGCCACATCTAGCATTTTACTTCAACATCATCTTCTGATTTCGAATCGACAGTAGTCATATGTTTCAGAAGTCTTCCATAGTTGGAAATTCTCAAGAGATTCAAAGAGATCCTCACGACACGGAAAGTAACCTAGAAAAGAAAAAAAAACATATTTGCATTATTCTGTTGGCGTTTGCAACCTACATAAGATATTTGATATTAATTCTGTGAACGTTTTTACAATTCAAAGTCAACCCTCTCAGAAGTGCAAAATAGCATAAATGATAAAATGATTCACAATTCAACTGATGTCAGAAAAAAAAGCATTGATATTTGAAATGAAAATCAATACAAAATGTAGGTATTTGATACAAATATAAAGAAATTAAATTGTTTGACAGGAAAAGATGGTTTTTTTTTATTTTTTATAATAGATACTTGAAAACAATTACTTATTAATCATGTTAATTACACCCACCAACAACAAAAAATACAACATATCCAATTCTTTCGTTGGAGCACAAAATGTTTTTGCTTTCATTTTTTTTTAAATGAAAGAAATGAGTCAAAATTGTGACATAACGTGTCTGAATTCATAAACATTAAATTCTGTGAAAATGAAAATATGCTGAATATAAATTTTTGACGTCTCAAAAATCATAGTTTTTACCTCAAAGACAGTTGCCAAATTATTGTTAAAATGAGTTGTTTGTACCTTTTCACCTGAAATAGTTGTATAATCGATTTTTTTTCTCTTGTTGAATTGGAAAAACATGATCTATCTCAGACTTTTGAGATTGACATCTCAGTTGTCGCAGCTCTAATAAAAATGAAAATGTCTCTAAATTTATGCAAATATAATGTTTAAATCGTTTAAATCTTAATATATTTCTACAAATTTGTCGCAAAAAAAATGAAACTGTTACATTTATGGTAATATGTGGTGCATTATTTGTGTTATGAAGTTTACTCTGACAGAAGTGAATTTAAATAAAAAAAACACCCAGTCTCTTTCATAAAAGAGAATGATAACCACTCGTATTATGTTTTACCTTCATTTGTATATTTTGAATTGAATCATGAGATTGAGTAACAGATAATAAATATTGTTAAATAAATGACCAACAAAATTGAGGATAGAAATGGGGAATGTGTCAAAGAGACAACAACCCGACCAAAGAGCATAAAACAGCCGTAATCCACAAATGGGTCTTTAATTTAGCGAGAAAATCCCGCTCCCGGAAGCGTGCTTAAGCTGGCCCCTAAACAAAAATATGTACCAGTTCACTGATAATGGACGTCATACTAAACTCCAAAATATATAAATGAACAAAAATCAAATTCATACATGACTAAAAAGGCCAGAGGCGTCTGACTTGGGACAGGCGCAAACATGCGGCAGGGTTAAACATGTTTTGTGAGATCTCAGCCTCCCCTATACATTTAGCCAATGTAGAAAAAACTAACACACAGCAAAACTAACAGTAAAACTCAGTTTATAGGAAGTCCGAGTCTGATGTCAGAGTAGGCATTAAAAGAAACTAAGCAAAATGACAATGATACATGAATTAACAAAGTACTACTAGCAGTTACTGACATGTCAGTTCCAGACTTAAATTAAACAGATTGAAAGATTATGTGTCCATCAAACCCCCGGTATGAAAATCAAGCACAATCCCTCCCGTTAGGGGTTTAGTATCATACCATCATAAAATATATGAGAAGATCATAATCCGTATCACGTACATATATGTTAGATAAACCGTAAATCGTGTTTCACATTTTTGAGATAGCGAAATAACATTCATTACCATTCTCTATAAAGAATTCCTCCACAACTTTTCCTATTGCATACTGTGGATATACTCGCATAGCTTCTACTACAACGTTTGTGTCCATGCAAGATGTCCTCATTTTATCTGAAACAGGAGAAAGATAGATAGATCTTTTATATTTCAATTTAGGTGATTACGTGAAGTGACAACCCTATACAAAAAAAAGTGTAGTGGAAATAGTTTTGTATTACAAATAGCATGGCATAGCTTAATTTAAGAAATTTCTATTCAATACAGTTTTGAGAATGATCGTGGTGTGATTCATTCATAAAATTTGAGGTTGGGAATCTTGTCAAGTGTTAATATTTCATGTATTTCACAAGACATACAAATCATTATGCATGTCATTAGTCAAGACATAACATGGTGAAACAGGGGAAGAAATCAAATCAAATCTATCAAAAGAAATGAATTCAAAGCGAATGGCTACAAGAACAAAAGAAATTGTATAATAAATAGGATTTGGAAAATTCATATAGAAAATATATTAACATACCTTTCAAGAAAGTCTTTAGTACCTTTGTATCCTGCAAAAAAGGTAAAAGTGGGATAGGAATAGGAAGATACGTACAACATTTCTACATTTAAAAGATGTGATAAAAATTGATTTGATACTTTAAAACGATGAATTGATTAATGATAAATGTACTGCATGAGAACTTCATTCTACAACTCAGTTCCAATGACTGACAATTATACTAAAATATACATAGAAACAGATGAAACAAATATTGCCGACTTCTTGATTATACTATTTCAGTCCTTAATGAAGTAACGCATATGATTGTAAGATTAGTGTTTGATTATAATTAATAGGTATATGCAAGACAAAAACGAACACCGAGGACCAAGAACAAACTCGCAAGAATGTCTGTCCATATGACACCACTTACACTATTCATTTTCATGTTCAATGAACCGAGAAATATGGGTTAAAATCCTAATTAAGAATATATCGTAAACAGTTCAATTCAATTTCAACACAATGAAAGAAGTTGCATGTGAAAAATTACTAAATACAAACAAAATTGTAACCCGATATGGGACGAACAGACGGACACATAGACCGGAAAATATATAGCCCATTATATTGAAGACAAAGCAAACGAAAGGAAAATAAATGTACCTGTAACACGTTGTGAATATATTCTTCTCCTTTCTGTTGTAAGATGAATGGACATACAGGAAACCAGCGTGTGTGTTCTCTGAATGGATTATAACTCAACAGTTGGTTTCTTAGATTGCCATCACAGTAAAAGCAGCATATTCTTTCTTTGCCACAGGAACCTATGAAAGTTTTTCGGAGATATGTTTTAAAAAGTATATAAGTATCTTGTGTTATTACTTAAACGAATTGTCTTTATTTCTACACAAAAACAAAAACGCCTATTACATTTGTAAGCTATCAAATTCAAAATCTTATGTAGAAAGGATATTTTTTGATAACATTCATTGTGTCTTAATAAATGTTTATTTATTCGAAGACAGAAGGATGCAAATCTTTTTTATAAGGTTTTAACGATTATATCGATGTTGTTTTGGTATAACTATTATATTATTATATACCAACATATACACGAATAATTTTACTTACTATCAGCAAAGAATCCTGCTTCTGCTACGCATGAATATGAGTCAATAATTCCATTTAGATTTCTTTTCCTAGCTTCTAATGTGTTGAATTCTGGATGAAGTGGGCCACTTGATACTCTTTCCCGTAGACGAAGCATCAGAGTTTTTACATTTAATTTTGGAAATCTATACATACAAGTTTTACTTTTATTCCTAAAAACAGAAACAGTGTTGTTGTATCTACAGAGTCGACAGGGACAACACCAAAAGGGTGCTAATTTTATTGACTGATAATTATCATACAAAGTTAAATCAGTACAGATTCTTGAATGTATTCTTGGTTCTGGGGCTGCATTCATGGGTTGAGCTGGCAAGAGCGCTTGTGCAATGTTGGTTGTATCTACTGAAATAGTTTCCACGCAATTGTATTCGGTTGTGTTTCTTCTATTAATATTGGCATCATCATTATAAGATGAAGCTGACGCATGATTGTTCTGATTGTTGGACCTCTCTTCTGCATTCCCTGCTATATTATGTAACGGCACTGGAATTTCAAAGTTATTTTGATGATTTGCTTTTCTTCTACAACTGGTGTCATGCTCATCAGAGAGTGAAATCACATTGCTCATCTGACTCATGTCTACTCTTGCCTTGCAAAACTTGCATTCTACTACATAGCCGTTGCCGGTGTATGAAAATCCGGTTCTGACAATTATGACAGGTGAATATGACGAGAGTGGCCAGTTGTGGAATGATGCAAGACTCTGGGTTGTTTCAAATGTATTGATATCCGTCATTTCAAAAACCAAAATTGATGTAATCTGCAGACTAAAATGTGGTTGTGATCAACACCAGTTTCTTACGATATGTTTTCACTTAAAAAAAAAGAATAAGAAGAACATTGGCTATATGCTCATCATTCATACACTTAGTCACCTGAGATCACCCCCAAGTTTTTGGTGGTGTTCGTGTCTTTAGTTTTCTATGTTATGTGTTGTGTACTATTATTTGTCTGTTTGTCTTTTTTCTTTTTTAGCCATGACGTTGTCAGTTTATTTTCGATCTCCAAGTTTGACTATCCCTCTGGTATCTTTCGCCCCTCAGTTATATTGTGAAAATAATTTCTAATAAAAAAAGAGTTTGAATGTCCTTCTGGTATCTTTAGCATATCCTTAACCGGAAATATTCAAAATTCTTAAATATACATCTAACCTATAGATTAATAGTAAGTTTGTTCACATCGATTCAAAACGATTTACACTTTAAACTTCCATATCCATAAGTCTAATTCAGTCATTATATTTATTAGAAGGAATTACAGTTTATGCTACAAGTGAAAATAGGCACTGTTATTAAAACAAAATCCCCTTTCAGTACAATTACTAGTAATATGCATTGAGCAATGTTTGGAGATTTGCCAATTTAAGTGTTAACTGTTATTAAAAATCAAAGTAGGACCTTCAGGATGAAGCAGAAACTCTAACCACACTGCAAGTTCAAGACAACCATTTAGTTTTCTTTATTGATATAACAATAAATGTAGCTTAATCTCAAATGATCCTAACAATAACTGAAAAGTCTGAACAATAATTGATTATGTTAATTTCAGACTCGCGATTTATCTAGTGAAAATTATTGAGAATGGAAACAGAGAACGTTTGATAGGAACAACAACCCGACCAGTTTTGAAATTTTCTTTTTTAGTTACAGCTTGGTTTTTGTTAAATTGATTCCAGATTTGCATGTATTTTTTTCATAGCAGAAACGAAACGTTATTCACACCACCTACATATAGCTGAGAAATACACATAACAGGTGTCTTCAACTTGCAGTGAGTAGTGAGACATTGATCAGCATTGAAGAGGCCGAACATAATTCTGATTACGAACAGAAAACGGTAAACCTTTGAGCAGTTGCTTTATGATTTGGCAAGTGCCTGAATTCAGTTTTTTTTTTTTATATACGTTGCTATTTTTGTCTATATCATATTGTTAACAACTTGTCTTAAATTCACGGGCTACGTATTTTTTTGCGACTTTCGCTCATAGAAAAAATGCAAACATACAACAGTCAGGAATACGTCAAACTAAATATTTGTGTATATAAATTTCCAATATATATATTGTGCTTCATAATAGGCTTAAAAGGGAAATAGACGTATCCGCTCAATTAAGTTTGTTTACATTATTTAAATCATGCTTTAAACCAAAAAAAATAATAATAGAGTATTGGTCACCGTGATATTATTTCTAAACAACTAGTTGTTCAAGGTTGTAAAAGCGTTGATCATGCGGACGTTGTTTTTATATGAAATGCTTCCACGCTTTTAACAACATCTGATTCAGTTAACGCTTTAACACAATGAAATGATCATAATTATCAAAGAAGCATTTGATTCTTAAATAAAAGTTATCTCTAACATAACCACACAACACATTTGTCCACATCAACCTCTTAACCTTAAAAAGCTTACATACAAACAAAGAGAAACAATAACTGTAAACGTCATATGGTTCTTATAGACAACCTGTATACTTGCACACAATGTTGTACGTTAAGACCAATTTTTCGTGTGCACAAACCTTAAAATTCCAGAACTCTTCTGATAGTCATTATAGTTGTGGTAATACAAATTTAATAAAAATTGCTCAGCATGAATTTAAAGGGGAAATGAAGTATATACCGCCTTCAACAATGACTAGAACCCATACTAAACTAGTCAGTTCTAATCTGAACACGCTCAAAAAATAAATTTTAACAGATGCATAGGATATAAAAACATTTGCAATTGTAAATACTTTCTTATTTATCTAAATTACTTATACCAACTAAAAAATAACACAACAAACACCTGTTTCCCTTTTCTCGTAGTTGACTTGACATATGTGCACTTCCGGTTATAACGACCATGAGATTGTGTATGATTCTCGAGGAGGTTATTTACAATGATATCATGAACCGTAAATCTTATTATAGAAAGTTCAGTATGTGTGACGAAGTTATTTTTAAACAATAAACCGAAACAAAGTTGTTCAATACTATAAAACGATGAATCAAATGCATAAGATTTTGTTTTGTATACTTTATTTAACTACACACTCTAAATACAATGTTGTTCGCGTTTTAGTGAGTTTTTGTTTTTTGTCTTTAATAAGACGTGAAATTTTGGGAAGACATTGTAAATGTTTAGTCGACTCATTAGGCAAGACAAAGCTTCTACATCGTGCTGAATATGCCCGAAAAGCTAGCAACTGAACGTTAAGCAACAAACAATAAATCAAGCAAAGCATCTACCATCGAAGATTTAAACGACAAAAAGTAAGCAATTCCAAACAATTTTAGAACAAATTAAATAGACTATATAATTTCGAAACCATCAACAAGTTAGAATGAGTATTATTGTTATGGATTTACTTTTTTGGGTAAAGTACATGTACAAGTATGTCCCCTATCCAAAACCCGAATTTCATATTTTTAGTTTTGGCTTTCAATCAAAGATTGTATATATGTCATTTTTCTTACCGAAAAGACTGTGTGCAAACTCGAACCTTTAATTAATTCAAGACAGTATCAAAGTTAGGAACAGATGACTTTATCAAAAAGGTGCATATGACCATGAAATCCTTAATTTCTAATCAATCTAGAAAGATATGTGAATCACATCCCTACCAGCTTCTTAATTGACAGATGTTTACCTTTTTTTAGTTTCCAAATGAAAAAATTAATTCAAGTTTAAAATATTGATTTAAAGTTTCGTGTATTCAAATTGAGGTCACCCACAATCTTAAACGAACCATTTTTAATCAAGTACTTTAGAGATTAGCATAATATTTATCAATGAATATCAATATTTTATTTTTAAGTTTAACTAAAAATAGACGCAGAAACATTAATATATATGTAGGTTAATTTCCTTAACCAATTGCGGCAAACCCGTCGTTTTAATGTTACATATTCTTTTTCTAAGTGTATTTATAAGAATATGAGATGTGAAATAATTGCCAATAATATAATTATCTATCAACCTTAGTTTTCATAAACGTGATGTTATCCACTATGTTGGTCACCGTGCAGTCTTCAGCAATGCACAAATTTCAAACCGTATACACAGCTATGAGAGGTACCGACATGACAACATGAAACAATTCATCAGAAAAAACAAAAGGACTGAATTAAAACACAAGTAATGAAAACAATACACGGCAGAGTGTCATGAAATAGTCCATTTATGAATGATAGTAGGTAGGAATTATCAGTAATAATAGTTATAAACTGTTTATGGTGTATCTTGAATGACACAAACATTTTAAGATCAATTTTGAAACATAAATGACATTGATATATTGAAGCTTACCACTTCGTGTATTTCAAGATTGATCCAGGACCTTCTCGTTAAGGATAGAACATACTATTAGTTTCAATCGTTGACGTATTCATGTTATTTACAAACAATGTGAATCTTCTAGAAGTTTATTACGTCATAGATTGGAACATTCGAGAAGATACTAGTCTGTCACATGTTAATTATAGGACTTTAAAAATAAACTTAACAAACACCCTTGCCTTGTCTTTTAACTGACTTTTCATTGGTTTATTATATATAGACACTGTTTAATAAAATGTATATATAAAGTACCAGGCAATTTCAAAAAGGATAATCGGGAAGTCCATAACAACTGACACTTTTATCTTAGTTAAATGAATAGTGCAAAGATAATATTTGAATAGGTTTTGTTTCGAACATGTATATGTTCTTTAGGGAGCAACCATTTAACTTGTAAGAGGGAGGGGATATGGTCTTTGGTCTGAGTCAGTAATAAATTTCCCATGAGGTTAATTGGTATTTCCTTTATTTCATGTCATGGTATGAGCACACTTACTTCATAGGCGGATCCAGGGGGCCGGGCCCCCTCTTTTGTGGGGAAAATGTGGTTGATGATATAGGGAATCACTGGATCATGACTGGAGCGGCCTCCTCCTTATGTCAGTCAGCCTCCTCCCTTATCAAAATTTCTGAATCTGCCACTGTTTAACTTTCTGTTTTCTTGTATTTTGATACGTTTAGACTTTATTTCTGGTAATTCATAACAGATCCGATTCCTGGTCAGCCGCTTCACAACGATAAGATGTAGTTTCCTCATTTTTGTCCAACAAAGTTGGACACAGAATACTTCCTGTTATGAATGTTGAATGCACTTAAAATTGTTCGTAACATGCTCTCTAGTATTGCTGAACAGAATGACCCCATATCGAGTTAGCAGATTACATGTATAAGTGATGGGTCTAACGTATTAGCATTTTCCGTATCTAATGTCTTACTCTGGATTGGTCGTCCTCATGACTGTATTCTTTATTTTAAGGCATTATGTCTCTATGCATTATATGTTTTGCCTATTATTCTCCATTCTTTATATTTAAGCACCTTATTATTCTTTATTCTATATTTTTTTGTTCCCATTATTTATTATTCTTCAAAACTCTATGTCAGACACCCACTTTTATAATTTAAAAATTTTAATTGCGAGTGGGGATATACATATTATGTTTCCTGCTTACGCTGTCTAAATTCAATGGGCATGTGTCTTTTAGATACAAATATATGCAGTTAATTTGGCCTTCACCTATAAACAGTATTTTTTAAATCCAGACTATGGCCTAGCTGAAATATAAATCCAATAGTACTATAAGTTGGTTCCGAATATACAGAAAGAATTTTGTTTATTTTGACAGATAATTAGAATAGTGATACACAAATTAATTTCATTTTACATTTATAACTTATTTTGACCATTGCCTCATTCTCACTTTGTCAATATAAAGGAATAACACATTGGAGGTTTAGCTAACTATACAACCAGGTTAAACCCACCAGGTTCTATTGACTTCTGTATTTTCTATTTGGTATATTTGTTAATAACTTTAAAAAAAAAATCTGAAATGTACCGACTAAATTGTAATTTGTTTTTAATTTTTTTTTCCATGTTGATTGTTCTGTAACGATTGAAAATACGGACTCCAAATAGAGAACTCTGAACTTCATATTTTAAATACATACTTTTAATGCTCTCTACCGCTTTCAATACATATATGTGAAATACATGTATCAATATCATAAGAGAAATGTCTAAATTTATACGAAGAATCTCAATGTCCTATGTTGATTAGAAAATTAATGGATAAAGTCTACAAATATAAGCTTTATTATTTTCTTTTTTTATCGATAAAACATAAAATAATAGAAAAGTCTAGATTTGTCAATTTGAGATATAATAAAAAGTCAATAAAAACATCTCCTTTATGCGTTAAACCTTCTAGTTTAAACAAAAAAACTTAATTAAAACTAAAGGATTCAATTTTATAAGTAGTGCACGTGAGTTTTTCTGTTTTCAAGACGCAATATATGTACACCACCTGCATATTATGTACTCATAAAACTTGTGATATATTTGATCTATGTGTACGGTAAATGTATACGTTTTGGTAAAAGCTTTTAAATGAAACCAAATATGTTTACTACTTTGAATTTATTTCTTGAAGTGAGAAATGCTTTGTAGTATATAATAAACAAGTGATTGGTATTGATGTTTTAGATTATTACTGCTTCTCAAGAAACCGCGAATTTTCGCATTTCCAACCGTCGACTCCGAGACAGTCGATGATTAGCTGTAATCAAGAAATTGCAAAAGCGACAGTTCACAGGCACAATTGCAAATACTGAAATGATTTGTATTTTCTTCAGTTCGGAAATGCAAAGAGATAACAAATTTCTGTATGTCCCCTTTAAAAATGTGTTTAACAGAGATATTTATTTTTGGCATCAAACAAACCAGTGTATTAATGACATATTGCACATTTCCTAAACCCGAGGCAAGACTGTTTGTAAGCTCCACTAATATTTTAAGTTTTAAAATAAAGTACTTTACTTAGTCACTCATTTGTTGTTTATATAAAAAATGGAACATGCTCGATTGATTCTTCTCTTTTAAAAAATAATACTAAATCGGTACATGTACTGTGATTTGAAATGCCAATAAGAAAGTGCACTCCATATGAGCAACTGAATTAGCAGTCATTCGGTTTTTTTTTTATTTACTTTTATTTTTTGTTGTGATAAGCAAGTCTTTTTTTAACTGTTAAAGAATTTGAAGTATTTCAATTGAGGCCACCAACCACCTTAACTGTAGTTTTTTAACAGATTAGTATTGAATGTATCAATAAATAAAGTAGATCTAAAAATTGAAGCGGACACAATATTTCGGTCATTTGCCTTACCATTCACTGCTGATACATGTACAAGTCGCATTGTTCACATCCAATGACGTCATAATTAGTTGCTATTTTTTCTAATATGAAGAAATGTGTAAAAATACAATTGACTACAATTCAGTATGAACATAATATGTAATATGACTGCTAATGAGACAAATATGCACTGGGAGTCCAAATTTCTTTGATATAAGCAACTATGGATCACTATACGGCCTTCAACAATGACCAAAACTCATCAAGGTAGACCGTATGATCAATGAATATTACTGTGCATGATAGTATCACCAGCTCATTAGTCAGCACTTTTTTATTGCCACGAATATAATTGATATGTTGATATGCTGTATACTTACTGCTTATAAAATGTTTAGATATTTGAAACACTCAGGTTTTTCTTACCCCAGGAATAGACTGCCCTATCTTTATATCAGATTAATCAATTGTTTTGATTTTAGATCAGTTTCAAAGTCTTATGAAGACTAAACACGCGTCTGGCGAACTAAATTATAAGTCTGGTACGTATCTTATGAGTTATTGTATTATTTAATTATTCGAAAATTCTATTTATTATCTCAAATGAGGCGGGCTTTTTATGAGGGGTATCAACAGTTATTTCTCAGAGTTTCCGATTGGCTCATGATATATATTTCGGATACTCATTTTATTTTGTTTCTGAGAGGTCTTTTCTAAATACGTAAAAATAAGGGGTTGAAAGTACAACTTGGCATCTTAGGTGTGTTTGAAACAGTCATATGAGGAATTGAAATTGTCTGAAAAAAAATTGAAAACAACACGTTTAATAATTTCATGCGTCTGCAGCGCTTTTCTGGATTTACCTTCATCAGGAACGCTCAATGCTAAACATTTGAAAACCGAGGGATTCTTATTTTTTATTACTACTTCCATCATGCTGTTTTTGTCAATAAATTTGTATTTCAATTTCGAGCCGGCCACAAACTGGAAAAATTAACAGCTGTAGACTTTCAGGGTTTTGTTTTTATATTCATCCATAGCACGATTTGGTGTTTTTAGTTATCGTTCTGGTATAATGCATCATAATTTGTTGATAAATTATTTATTCTTTGTTGGTTCTTTTTATATCCAACATGCGACTCGAAATTCAACACGGAAAGTTCCTAATCAAATGGCAAAATGTAAATCGCATACACATAAAAGAATAGATAACAACTGTCATATTCTTGACTTGTTAAAGTCATTTTCTTATGTAGAAAATTGTGGATTAGACCTGGGTTTGTAGCAAGCTAAACATCTCACTTGTATGACAGTCGAATGAATTTCCTTTATATTGACAACAATGTGTGACGAATTTTGAAACACAATAAAACCGAAACTAAGTTGTGCAACACTTTTTAACGATGATTAAGGCGCATTTAACTTTATTTGTGATACTTTTATCGATCAATTATTTGACTGCACACACTAGATATAATCTTGTTTCCGTTTTAGTAAGTAATCTGTGTGTGTTAAAGTGCATTTGTGTATGTTTACAGTACAATCAATGATATTGGGTTTTATTTAGTTCAGATATTCAAAGAGAAAAAAAGTACTGGCAGCTCTATGAAATGCACTGTAAGAAAAGTGCACAAAAAAGGTTACTCAATTTATATAGATTCATTAAAAGAGAGAGGACTATCATACAATAATGGCTGCTTGCATACTTCAAGATATATTGCAATTATTATCAATATCATAAAATAGATATGATTAAAAAAAAATTATCATCCGGAATTCAAATCAAAATATGAACTGTAGATTTGTAAAGGTTTTGGTCGTGTAAGACTGTGAAATAAGGAACATTTAAATATTCCGTAATATTTCATCTGTCACAGGACGTTAAGCTTCTATCAGCGAAGGTCTGGACGACAAATAGCAAAGTTAAAGGTTAAAACAATTAAAAACAAAAATTCAAAAGTTTATTCGGAACAAAAGCAAAAATCGTTTGAATTTCTATCTGTATGGATATGTTATTTTATTCCTTTGATATCCTTTTATAAGCCATTGTATACGTATGTCCCCTACACAAAAAAACGAAGTATTTAAAAATAACTTTTACCTTTTAAAGAAAAATATAATTGAAAATATTGCCACTGTTCTATTTGTCTAGCTACAAGTTCTGCATGTTTAGTGTATGTTCAATGGTGTTAATATGTCCTTTGATTGAGTTAAGCTATTTCAGTTGATATTTTATAGTGTGTCTTTCTATGTTGGGATGTTACACTATTGATTCAGAAAAAGGGTGAAGGTTTGGTACCATTAAAACGTTTAAACCCGCTGCATTCGTTTGCACCTGTCCTAAGTCAGGAATCTGATGTTCAGTAGTTGTCGTTTGTTGATGTGGTTCATAAGTGTTTCTCGTTTCTCGTTTTTTATATAGATTAGACCGTTGGTTTTTCCCGTGTGAATGGTTTTACACTAGTAATGTTTGGGGCCCTTTATAGCTTACTGTTCGGTGTGAGCCAAGGCTCCGTGTTGAAGACCGTACTGTGACGTATAATGGTTTACTTTTATAAATTTTGACTTGGATGGAGAGTTGTCTCATTGGCACTCATACCACATCTTCTTATATCTAAATAGTTGGTTAGGACAAATTTGACTAATTTTTCGTTTGCACAAACCTACTGATTTCCGAACTCTTCTGCAATTCATCATGGTTGAAGTAACACCTACGACGTTTGACAAAAACTACTCAGCATTTATAAAAAGGGGAAACGATGAATATAATATTACTAAACAGCACCCAGAAGTAAACATACGGCAGTGTTCAACAAGATGCAAGATTGAGTCTGTACAATATGTTCAGTTCAAGATTGTAATGTTCAAAAGAATAAATTTTAACAGGTGCCTAAAATGTATAATATCTACAATTGACAATTCAATATGTTGTTATTATTACATCTAGCTTATATTGAAACAAAGTTAACACACATACATACTTTCTTCAATTTTTTCCTCATTTATCATGAATCCAAAATTTTAATATCGAATTTTGAGTATGGAGTATGTGTGACGGAGTTTAATCAACACAATAAAATACCAACTAGTAAAGCACAACTAGTAAGAAACACCGGTTTTTAGTACAGAATGTTTTTATTATCAATTCGATGACTACCGATACTAAATATAATATACATCCTGGAAAGGACATAACGTCTAGACATAACTCTGAAAAATTATGACGTCTATTAAGTGTATTTTATTTTGAAGTGGTTACAACGCAAAACATAAGAAAAAGCCCACCAAATTTTACCAGAAATTTGAATCATTTTGACTTAACGTTACTAGACATCAGAGGCTCATTTCGCACAAATACAACGCAAATTGATAAGTTATACTGTAACGTTCATGATTTAACTAGTAAGACTATTTATGAAATGAGTCGCTTGTTTTATGTTACAAAACATTTTATATGTGTCATTGTTATTTTTGTTCTTAAATTGCTATTTCAATATTTGTGTTTATCATAATTAGGGAAGTTCAAGATGTCTTGCTAGCTTGATTTGGCGAATCTATAACTATTGAGCATGGCAAACATTAATCTTCTTACAATGTGTTGTTCCATCAGTCAGTATTTACAATCACCTGTTCTGTCTTCCGTCGAGGTGTACTCAAAGCTTGACATTGTGTATATGCACTGCCGGTTATAAAAACATTTTTTTTGTGGTTCGGGGTGGAGGGGAAGGGGGATGGTATATATATATATATATATATATATATATAAATATATATATATATATATATATATATATATATATATAAATATATATATATATATATATATATATATATAAGTTTTGGTAAAAGCTTTTGAATGAAACCATGGAAGTGAGTTGGGAATATGTCAAAATAAATATTTTTGAATATAAATACACGAAGCAAATCTCGAATATACATTGCGCTTTGGAATTGCTTGAAAACGGCGTATTATATTATTAGCCTTGTACCTTTGTGGTCTATACCCTGCTGGTGGACGTTTCGTCCACGACGGTATCACCAGCCCAGTAGTCGGCATTTCGGTGTTGACATGAATATTAATTATACGGTAATTTTTATCATTTTCTGCTTACAAAAGTATGAATTTTTCGAAATACTAAGGATCTTCTTATCCCAGGCATAGATAACCTTAGCAGTATTTGTCACAACTGTTTGGTTCTCAATGCTCTTCAACTTGTTTGGCTTTATAGCTGTTTTAATCTGAGCGTAACTGATTTGTCTTATGTAGACGAAACGCGCGTCTGGCATATTAAATTATAAGCCTGTTACCTTAGATAACTATTTGACCACTGGGTTGATGTACCAGGTTTACAATTTGATACCAGGCTTACAACTTGATTCGCCAGATTCGCGTTTCATTTTCATAAGACTCATCAGTGACGCTCAGATCTAAATAGTTAGAAATCCAAACAAGTATAACGTTGAAGAGCATTGAGGGTCAATTTCTAAAAAGTTGTGCCAAATACGGCTAAGGTAATCTATGCATGGGATAAGAAAATCATTAGTATTTCGAATAATTCATACTTTTGCAAATACAAAAAATACTCAACATTAATATGATGAATAAAAGGTAATTATGAAGTATAAATCTACAATTTGAAGTAAAAGTAATGCAGTGGGCAGCAAGATGCAAGAGTTTGTTCAATTTCTTCAGTTGTAGTTTGTACCCGGACGAAAGAATGAATTTTAACAGATGCATAAGATGTAAAAAATCAGCAATTGACGAAATCAATATCTTTTTACTATCATAGCTAACTTATATCATAACAAAATGGAAAACAAACATTTACCTTCGTCAATTTTCTCTTAATTTATTTCGAATCCTAAATTTTCATATAGAATTTTGAGTATATGTGACGGAGTTTTATAAACACAATAGAACCTCAATCAAGTTGTGCAATACTATTTAACGATGAATAAGAAGCACCGGATTATTGATACAGGATTTTTATTTATCAATTCGTTGACCTCCTGAATATAATATACTTCCTAAAAAGGACACGATGTCTTAACATAAGTCTGAAAAATTGTGATGTCTTGTAAGGCTATTTTAGTATGATGTGACGGCAGAGTAAGACCAAATTTGCCCTTCAAGATATAAGAATTATTTGGACTATACCAGATACCAGGGATTCGTTTCGCGAAGTATCTACGATAGAAATTAACACTTCATACTGAAATGTTCACGATTTAAAGAGTATTTTAAGTAGTAAGATTATTTGTGAAATGAGTCGCTTGTACAAAAATGTTCCTAAAAATTTTATAATTATGTTTCATTTATATTTCATTGTAAATCATTTTCGTTCTTCGAGTGTTATTTCCAGTGTCTGAGTTCATCTTCATAAGAGAAGTTTAAAAATGTCTTGTTAGCTATTTCAAATCAAAGGATTGTTGTCCCAAAAGCCAGAAAAGTATATAGATCAAATTGATTGGATGAGTCCCGACTGTTGAGCATGCCAAAGATTCAGTTTCTTACACATCGTTTGTGTACTGCACCAGTCAGTGTTTACAATCACCTGTTCTGATTTCCTTCGTGTATTCGAAAGTTGACTTCACGAATGTGCACTTCCGGTTAGATACACTTATTTTTGTCGATGTGGAAGTGGGTAGATGTACAAATTTTGGTGAAATTTTTCAAAGAAACCAGATATATTTTATACTTAAAAATTGTTTAATAGAAGTTAAATAGTTTATGTAGTTTATAAAGTAACAAGTGACACATTAAGAGATATTGCTGGGTTTTTTAAAACGCGAATTTTTCTCATTTCCAACAGTCTTATTTTGACAGTCTGTCAGTGTGAATAGTTGGAATCGAGAAATTATAATAGAGACATACCTACTGCAGCTGTTATTAAAGATACGGATAGAATTTTGGCTTTTCTTTATTTCAGATATGCTAGAGAAAACAAGTTACTTGACATCTTTATGAATTTTACATTAAGAAAAGTACAGAAACAAAGGTTACTACATGATATACTAAATTATTTAAAGAAAGAGGACTATTATGCAATTTATTTCATAATTATTGATTTATTAAAAAGATATGATAAACAAAATAAACCATAATTCCGGTAAATATTTACTGAAGTTCCTGGTCGGGAATAACTCTGTTATAAGGAATATTCAACTACTACTATAGTTCGTGTTTTTATGAAACTTGCATTTTTTTGGCAGAACATGTTAATGTGTAGACTTAATTAGCAAGCCAATGTTTATATATCGTTCCGAACATGCTTTCAATGTTTTAACATTGGCTACAATTATAGGGGGAGTGTTGAGATATCACAAAAAATGTTTAACCCAAGGAGCCTCTTGCCTTTATGTTTCTTGTATGATTTTTAATTTTAGTTCATTGATATGTTTTGGAGTAAAGTATGACGTCCATTATCACTGAACTAGTACACATTTTTGTATAGGGGCCAGCTGAAGGTGGCCTTTGGTTGTTTTTTCTCTTTAGTCGGGTTGTTGTCACAATTTCCAAAAAACATTCCGAATTTTAATATATGCAACTTTACTTTGGGTAACCTACACTAAACAACACTCAACAACTAAAGCTTTTTTTGTCAAAGATCTAAACTACAAAGTGTAATCTTTAAGGTAAAACGATTGCCTTCAAACATGTCATATTTAGAACAAATTAAACAGCTTATATTTACATGATTAATTCGAAACGAAAAGCAAAAGTCGTTAGAATTTCTACAATTTGTATGGATATGGATTACTGTTTTTATTTTATTTTTTGTGTGGAAGGGGGTTATGAACATGTATGTTGCCTATGAAAATCCGAATTTGACGGAGATATTTATCTTTCTCTTGCAATGAAAGAATGTATGCATGTCATATGCATGCTTTCCTAACCTGTGATAAGGCTGTGTGCTAGCTATACTTATTTTCTAATTAAAAAACCTGTACTTTGTCACCAATTTGTTTGTATAAAGAAGTAAAAATGAATGTGTGCGATTGTTTCTTTTGTAAAAGTAAACTGAACTGATGCAATGAGCCTATTGTGACTTTTAATGATATTACTTGAGATTGTTCTTGCCCTTTAAAAAATGGCAATTTAATTAACATATCTTATTGTAAAACGTGCACAGAGGAAACACATCTTTTAAAATTTCCAAAACAATATTTAATGAGACATTGTCCTTTATTTTACTATACATGTATGTGAGCATATTTGTGCAGTGAGCAATACATTAACTCGATTGCTTTTACGCAGTTTATGTGCCTTGGAAAATATACTGCAAAATATTTTTATTTAAAAGATTCAATTAGTGATATCATTTTCTGTAGTGTTTTAGTACTGTACTTCTTTATAATACCCTTGTCTTATAAGGTGAAGCATAGCATAAATAACATTTTCGTCATGATATTGTGACCGAGGGGAAACTCGACATTTTTGTAAGCTGTAAGTAAAAAAAATTAATTTCCTGGGCCATCAAGAACACATTTTTGATCAAATGAATGCACTCATATCAAAACCAAAGTTGACAGACAGTTAATTTCGAATATTATAACTATTTTTTTTTTTTGATAAGCAAGTTTTGAAATATTGACAAAGAGTTTCGTTTATTTAAGATTGAGGTCAAACACAATTTTAAATGTCCCGTTTCACACAAATTCTTAAGATTAGCTTACAATTTATTTCCAGTGAATGAAGTAGAACTAAAAATAGAAGCGGAAACAATATGTCGGTCCATTTACCTTAACCAGTAATCGCAAAATCGCTAATACATTGTACATGTACAGTTCATACAGTTAACATCCACTGACTTAAGAGTAAGATGTTCTTTTCTAATATAAATTTATTTATAAAAATACAACTAACGTGATATGATTGCCAATGAGACAACTATCCAACGGATTCCAAATGTTAATGTTAACAGCTATAGGTCACCGTACGTCCTTCAGCAATGAGCAAAACTCATATCGTATTGACAGCTATAAACGGTACCGACATTTGAAGCAACCAGTAGCCTGATTTATAACATAACAATAATTAATGAATGTTGTTTTTTTTTGCATGATTGTGGCACTCACTACGGAAGCCCATTTAGGACCTCCCAAAATATATATTTGAATTCGAAATCACGAATTTAAATCGTTATCACGAATTGTATAATATGAATCTTGAACTGTGTATGGTGTATCTTGAATGACATAAACATTTAAAGGTCAACTAAACATTTATTTTTTAGACAAAAATGGCATTGGTGTAAATTGTCGATTTTTGATAAGGCTTACCACTATAAGTATATTTCCAGAAAGATCTAGAACCTGTTCCGTTAAGGATCTATGATATAATGTTTACTAAAAAAGGTAATCGATGACTTATTTACAAACAATGGGAATCCTCTAGAAGTATATCACGTCATTCGGAACATTCGAGAAGATACTCTGTCAAAAACCCCCACGTTATTTATAAGACATTAAAATGAACTTCATGTATCAATGCAGTGATCATTTTTCAAATGATTTATTTTTAGAACAGTATGTTACCTAAAGTATATCCCAATCGTCATACGTTCTCAAGTCTCAGTCTCAAGTACTGCTGAACAGAATGACTGAATGATATTTAATTAACAGCTTATCAGTGATGGGTGTAGCGTGCGGGCCTTTTCCTTATCTGTTAGACACCCATGCACTTTCTGTTATCTGAAAATTTGAGGGGATATACTTAAGTTTTTTCTTTACGTTGCCTGACAATGGTCAAGCTGGATTAACAATATTATTAGCTGGTTTCGAATATAAATTGAATATTTTTCATGTTGACAGATAATTAGAATTAAGCAATTTTTTGGGGGTATTCATATATTTGAAAACAACAACAATTAGTTATTTGGTAAATTTACAATTTATGTTGTCCATTGCGTTTTCAAAAAAAAAATATGCCGTAAGAGTTCATGGTAATAAAAACAAGTTGATCGACTAAATTCGATCGTGTATATTACAAATGTATTACAGCAGTAAAACAGAAGTAAAGGGTTTTCGTTGTTTTCATAGCAAGACTATATTTATTTCGGTTGATCATCAAATTTTGTCCATATAACGGAACTATAAACAACAGTCTTTCAAGTGGGAGGTTTAGCTACCTATGGAATTAGGTTTAATCCACCATTTTTGTTAGAAAATGCCTATACCAGGTCAGGAACATGACAGTTGTTCTACATTCGTTCCGTTGGTTGATATAGTTCAAGTTTGATGTTGTCAGGTTTTATTGACCTCCCCTTTTATAAATTTACCATGGAGAACGTTATTTTTGTAAAAACATTTTTTTTTTATGAAATCTTAAATGTGACGACAAACTGTGTTTTATAATGATAATGCTATAATAGCGAATTTCCTTTTTTTGGAATACGAATAAACATGTGAACACACAACACGATTTTTTGAAATTGTTCCTAAAAGTTGAACTCCATACTCCATATATAAAAGACACACTTTTCTAATGATTGCATCTTCATGATTGCCGGTAACAATCCTGTAATAGGGGTAGATTGGGATGAAGAGCCTGACATTTCGACTGCCGTTGGAAATTGAGGATATATTTGATAGGAACAGAAATTTAACAGGCTACCTTTGGATCCCTTAAAGAGTTGTTGCAAGGGTTCTTAATGTGCAGAGAGTGTATCATTCTATCTACACGAGGCATCAGGTTTAACGGCCCCATTCTGACATGACGTGGCTGCGTAATAATGCGTTAACTTTCCTCTACCAATAGACATCCGAGGTCATTACACGAACCACCAACAGCCAACTCCTCCAAAGAAAAAAAGTTTCTAAAGAGAAACTCAACAACGAAAAACACACTATTCAGATAATTCGACTTGGTACATGCACAACGTGTGGTTCGGTTTACGTCAGCACAAACTGTTCTCTTTTAATATTCAGACAGCATGTGTGTGGTTAACGTCAGCACATACTGTTCTCCTTAAGTATTCAGACGATATATGCCTCGTCGTTAACACTAACAGCCTGTGCGTGAATTCTAACAAATGATAATGATAATTAAAACAAAGAAAATCTATGAAGTTTTAATTACAGCATTACATTTGAAAAGCTACTTAAAATGTGTTCGCTACCACTAAAGTTACCAAGGCGGTTGGTTACATACTTTCACAGTAGACATACACATTTTTTTATTTCTAAATATACCGGATTATTAATTATTATAATAATGATTGTGAAAAATTTTGAATGATTAACGCAATTACAGAGAGTTTCATTACTATGATAAATAAAGGCAACAGTAGTATACCGCTGTACAAAAGTATAAAACCGATTGAGACAAAACAAATTCGTGTAACAACGGAACAACAGAAACACTGAAGTGCAACAAAACATACGCCAACATACACAGAAACAGACTATTTGATTACAACTGCCATATTCCTGACTTGTTACAGGACATTTTAAGAAAACAATGGTGGGTTAGAAAAAATGATAACCCTTGAGGTATGCTTCAATAAAGTATTTTTAAACTGGGCAGTGATTGGTATGACTGAAAAGACGTTTAATTTGCTTGCTGATCCCGTTAAAAGTCATGATTTGTTGAAGGACAACGCATTGTCGTTGTTCCTTTATACATGTATTCAAAACTTCATTACCCAAAGTTTGCGAAAGCGGCAGGAGATTAAGAATTGTGAATGTTAGTAGTACAAACTTGTTCGGAGAATTGAATATGGTTCTTTATCTTACTTTCTATAGATTTATGGGAATCTGATTGGTTAAAAGCAACCGCGTGGAGACCGTGTATATTCCATATTAGGTTAGAAGGGTTCCGTGTTAGGTTATTAGGCGGGGCTTATTTCAATACACGGTTATAAGGGGTGTTACTTACCTTCATAAAACAACACGGTGTTGGGGGAAAATCTTAAAGGTTTCAACAGATGAAGAAACGCTCTCAACCCATATGGAATTTACTGACCCCATATATATATATATTAAGGTCACTAGCACACTATGGAACTAATAATATTGTACAAATACATGAATACATAGATGAATATATTGTTGAATATGATTACATGTAATATGCGAAATTAAAATAACTTAGTCTTTCAAGCAAAAGGGATAGCAATAATTGAAACAAAGTGATTATTTTTATTAAACATCGAATTTATTTAAATCAAATGGTAATTAAGATGAAGGTAATATCCTTTTTTGTGACAAGATTATTTGTTATATAACTAGGATTAACCTCTGATTTGATTAAACCAAGAAACCTGTTAATTTATTTGAATTATTAACGAGAACCCCATCGTCCCGGAAAGATTGTAACTATGTCAAACAAATTTCGTTTGCAATTTATTAATATAACGGTTTGAGGATGATAATCCCCTAAATACATATCCTTTTCAGATTATGTCAGAAACGATGACATACGTTTAGTAGTACACTGTGTCATTTATGTACATGTACCTATGAAAATATTGAATTTTATAAATATATAAAGAAAGGCACACCCTGTATAATCTTGTTTACAACAAATAGTCGAAAAGTCAGCACGCTGTAATACCGAGATGATATATTTATTTTCTTTAAAACAGGGCACCAATGTCTCATTTGCGGTAAAACGTTTACCATGAAGAATGACCTTCAAAGACACAATGATTTTATCAACGGCAACAACATGGTTACGTGTTTGAAATGCAACAAACGTTTCAACAGAAAAGACTTTTGCAAATACTGACTTTTTCTTCGAGACCAAGAGTGACTATGACCTTCACGTCACATCACGTCATTTGGAAAAAAATGTCAGTGTACGTTTGCGAGAAAAAATACAAACAAGCAAGATTTAAAGAAACATCGACAGACATGTCATTTTCTTAAATTTAAATTTTTCAAAAACGTATAGTACATGGTATCGGGTTAAAATAAAGATATTAAACGACATTCAAGGGATTAAGTTGTAAATTATTTTCTAAAGATCGAAAAATCCTGTTGTCATCAGGTCGAACTATTAAGTTGTTAAAGATTCAAGATTCAATATTTTATTATAGTCTCACCACATACAATTACATAAATTTACAGAATACAGTAACATAAAACATACATGTATAACAAAAAACTTTACATTAACATCGTATGTGCCAATCTTATAAGATTCATGAGAGACTGTACAAATACATCAAAATACAATTCGATAATGTACATATTATAAGAATATAACTTAAACACGCTAATTAATACATTAAAAAGTTCTATTAGATATTAAATAGAAATACGCAATATTTCGCTAAACAAACTAGCTTCATCAGGCGTGTGCATCTCTCAAGGTGAAATCGGATGCATGACAAAAAATGTTATTGTAGCTTGAACTACATAAAATTTGAGTAAAAGTTTAACATATTTATTGATGTTCTATAAAAAATATATGTTTGTAGCTTCAACTACATTAAGTTTGAGTAAAAGTTTAACATATTTATTGATGTTCGATAAATGGTATGAATTTCTATAAATTGTATTAATTTCTATAAATCAATTTCTATGATTTCAAGATTATGGTTGTGATTTGTTTTAAATTTTTTTTCGTCTCTTTCATTGAGTCCATCAGGTTCAAGAGTTTGTAACTGGTGCATCCAAAATCTCTCTCTCTTTTGTCTTCCTTGTGTATCCCAATTTTTGTTTTTTTCAATGATTTGAAATCTGACGTTTTCAAAATCATGCCCTTCTCTTAAAAGATGTCTTGTTATTGGGCAGTTTCTTTCTTTTGTAAAAATGACCGATGGTTATTCAGTCGGATGTTGAATGATGTTTATGTTTCACCATCATATTGCATCTTGCAAGTTCCACATGTTATAACATGAATACAATTTTGCATTTTGCAATTTGATGTTATAAATATATTGTATTTATTCTTTGTGACTGTGCTGACGAATTGGGTTTCAATGTTGGCGACTTTGCAGCACTTTCAATTGCCCCTTCCGCATGGTTTATAACCTCCTATTGTCGATATCTCTTGTTTAGATACTTAAGATGTAACCAGAATATCTTTGAGGTTTTTGGGTCTGCGGTAAGCCATAACGGGAGGTGATGGAAAAATCTCTTTTAAGGAAGGATCATTTTCAAACAGACGCCAGTGTTTATTACATGCAATTATATATAAAACAATTTCTTCTGATAAAAATGTTATAGTAGGTTCTAGAAACACATTCAAAAACTTAACCGTATAGAATAAGAAAATTAATTTCTGATAAAACTTTAAAATCCACGTTCAAATTTGCAGCTTCATAGAACAACATGTGTCTAAGATTTTCGTATAATGGACATTTTAATAAAACATGTAGCTCATCTTAATACTATTATTACATTAAGAACATGTTCTTCCGTTTTTTATTTTTCTTTCATATCTATCTGTTTCTATTCTCAGGGAAGCAACTCCACATCTAAATTTAGCAAAAGCACTTCTAAATTTAGGTGACATTTTACATTTCAAGTAAGGTTCAGTATTTTGATCTGAGCGTCACTGATGAGTCTTATGTAGACGAAACGCGCGTCTGGCGTATTATATTATAATCTTGGTACCTTTGATAACTACCAGTACAATAATAATGTCTAAATAACTTAATATATGTCCTTAATTTATTACCTTGAGCATACGTAGACACTCTACTACTCCAATCTATCTTATCGAACATTATTGGTTTAATTTGTACAATAATACTATTATTTAATACATTAGTTTCAAAGTTACAATAGCTTTCAAAATTATGAATTTTAAACATTTCCATAACTCTATGGTTCCAATTCTTAATTATACCGCTAGCTTTTTCCATTGACCATTTGAAAGCTTTAAAATTTATTCTATCATGACTCATATTTTAACATATTGTCCAGTGTTTAAATGCACTTGTCCATTGTTTTACAGATGGTGGTTTCCAACCCATATCTCCATGTATGGCATCATTTGGGGTATATTTACCGACACCAATAAAAAATCTTATGGCTTTATTTTGGACAGCATTGATACATGATCGTGTGTTAAAACGAGATTAATTGCATTTTTAAACGACATTCAAGGGATTAAGTTGAGAAAATAAATGAAGGCATCTAAAATATCCTGTTTTTTTATCAGGTCGAAAGAATAAGTTGTTAAGAAATAATAAAGGGATTAAATTTTAAAAAAAACAAAAAACACATCATTCGTTCTGTGTATTAGAAGCTAGGATCATCTTGACACATTTCATTCACAACGAAATACTGCGAGATTGTAGGTTGTTTTTTTATTTTTATTTACTTTAATTTTAATTTTTCTTATTTTCCTTCATTGGAAGATGCTATGTTCTTCTCGTATTATTTCTTTATGCACAATTAGATAAATATCGACATTATGGTGTAATAATATCGTTGAAGCGATAAATTTGTAATAAAAAGATAAAATTTGAAGCAGAAATCTCAAACGATACCAGAAAGGATTAAGTTGTCACAAAAGATTTAGTGTACACGTATTTTCCATTATAAAAAAATCCCATCTATCTTGATTATTGAGTTTCAAGCGAGAAAAAAATATACTCGCTGTAAAATTTAAGTGAGAAAAATTGAATTACTTAAATTCCCGGGTCTTTATAAACCATATGTAAATAACCTAGAAAGTTGATTTTTTATCAAGTATTGTAGTTTTTTATATTCATTGCCTTGTATATTAATCATTGTGCAATCTGTGAATTGTCTTATGTTATCTAGTACATCATATCGATCTTTCTGAATGGGCTTGGATCTAATATATGAAATCATGTCTCAACAAGGACTTTATCTGTTAATTTAAATCAATTCAATCAAATTTCGCGTATTAATCATATTCAACAAAACAATATATTCATCAATGTATTCATTTATTTGTACAATATAAAACCATATTCAAATCTCCTATGACAATTTAATTTCCCAAGGGATGAGGACTTAATCTTCGACAGGGAATTAACATTCTTATACCGTAATATTATTATGCAACAGATTTCATTAGTCTAATATACGTCAGGCATTTCATAATAATGCGATTATGCAAATTACGTTTCCTTCAACGGATTTGTCTATAGATGATTATTTGTTACATAATTTTGCAGTCTTTCCATTGGTCGAAATATGTGACATACGTCAAACTTCCTAAATAGGATATATTTAGTCTGAGGGAATACCACATTGACCGACATCTT
Source organism: Mytilus californianus (assembly GCF_021869535.1). NCBI lineage: Eukaryota > Metazoa > Mollusca > Bivalvia > Mytilida > Mytilidae > Mytilus > Mytilus californianus. The sequence goes on from NW_026262626.1 coordinate 18,524,058, forward strand.
TGATGATTGGGTCCTATGTTTGTATGTTGACTAAAACATCACTATCTATATAGAATAATTGCATTTTTGATTTTGATACTGATGGGGTCAGTATCAAAAAATAAAATGCCATTATTCTTTTTATCGGCAATTTGTCTAAACTGTCTGTTTTTTGTGCGGAGAATATGAAGTAAAATTGAATAGTTAGTAAAACTATTTTACGCGTACAAAACGTTGGGATAGTTGTTCGGTTGTATGAATGAAGTGCATTTCATTGATGAGTTGATGTCGATCGACTTGATCACGTGACGTTGCTGCACTGATTAATGACGTCATTGCTTACTATTTTCGATTTTCAAGTCCTATCCATGATCATAAAAAATATTAAGCACTAAGATCAATTATAAAATGTACAAAATGCCGATAAATACTAGTATCAGGTAAAACTTAAACGGCATATTTCTAATATCAGTTGGTGAAATATTGACGACGTGATACTTAACCCTCTTGCTGCCAGAGGGACACATGTGTCCACACTGGCTGTGCCGGTTTAATTTATGCAAGCTTCTCATCATTGCTGTATCTCTTTGAATTAAAAGACAGAAGATAAACTAGTGTAATATTTTTCTTCAATGTGTCCCAAATGTAACGGCCATTATTGCGTGACGTCATTGTTGGGCATGTAACGTCACAGATGTTGATCGGTCGTATTTTATGGCACACGAAATACAACACTGAAAAAAAACCAGCAGCAAGAGGGTTAATACCAACAGGTTTAATATAAACGGCGTGATTCTTAATATCAGCATGTTAAATACCAACGGCGTGATTCTCAATATAAACAGGTTAATTATTAACGGCGTGATTCTTAATATCAACAGGTTAAATATTAACGGCGTGAATTTTAATATCAGCAGGCTAAATATTGACGGCGTGGTTCTTAATATCAGCAGGTTAAATATTAACGGCGTGATTCTTAATATCAACAGGTTAGATATTAACGGCATGATTCTTAATATCAGCAGGCTAAATATTGACGGCGTGATTCTAAATATCAACAGGTTAAATATTATCGGCGCGATTATTAGTATCAGCAGGTCATATATTAACGGCGTGATCCTTTAAATCAACAGTTTAAATATTAACGTTCGGCGCGATTCTTATTATATAAACAGGTTTACTATTAAAGGTATGATTCTTAATAGAACCAGTTTTATTACTAACAGCGTGATTTTTAATATCAACAGGTTAAATATTAACGGCGTGATTCTTAATATCATCAGGTTAAATATTAACTGCGATATTTTTAATATCAGCAGGGTAAATTTTACGGCGATATTTTTAAAATCAGCAGGTTAAATATTTACGACATGTTTCTTAATATCAGCAGTTAAAATATCGTTGACGCTTTCAGGAACAGCGTTCCAGTCGTAAAGCAAGCCCTTAGATACGATTGTTGTTGATACTTTCTTAAGACAACAATGGGACTGATATAAAAGCCCGCCATTCTGAAATTGCGTTAATTGGCGGCAATTTGGAAAATTTTCTATTTTCAATTTCTTACTTGCCATTGGAGTCAGAAATAGATGTCTTTCTATCTTGTAAGCATGTGTCTTATTATTAAAGAACCCGTATTGGCCGTCCTTGAACAAATATGTTAAAAAATTACGCGAAATTAGTTACTAAAGTAGTTTTTACCCTTTTTTCATAGATAAACTAATATCATATATAATCTTCCAACAAAAACATCATACGTTTCTTAAATTTAAAATAAATTATTTCAAGTCTAACGTACTGTCACCCCTTATGAAAACCCGTTTGAACTAAATTCCGAAAGAAAGACATTTTTTGACATTGTAGTTTTTTGGTCCTACACATCGATGTCAACATGCATGAGAACAAAATGTACACACATTTAGCGTGATTGTTTGAAAAAGCAATGGCGAGATCAGCTGTGAATTTGATTGTGGATTAATTATTCTGAAATGTTTAACTCTCACTGAACAATAAGGTAAAAAATTCAAGACTGTCGTACACAACCTTGAATTTAAGATGACTGGAAAAATCATTCATTGACAATATTAATTCCTTTTTTTTTTTTTGTGATGAAGGAATTCTGCAAAAATAAATGCAAATATTACATGTACAATGGAAACAAAAGTCTTGTCCTTTTAACTTTTCAACAATCTCTTTCAGACTGGTATTCAAAGCATTTTCATAATTACATGAAGTGTGACTTACTTGTGTTCTAAAAATTAATTATTGACTTTAAGTTAGCACTTAACAACTGTCCTGAAATACTTTTATGCCTAGTTATTTTTTCTTTAAATAGAAGAAAAAAAAATGAGATCGAATCTTTCCTGTTGTTATTTATTCGCAAGTTCATGATTAACCATTTAAATAATTACCCATTGGTTTAGGCTTTTTTAACAATTTGAGTCCATCCAGTAGAACCTGTATGGAATCAATGAGACATAATTTATTGTTATATTAAGTTTAATTATACACAGATTGCAAACCAATTTCCTTTTGTTTCAAATTATAAAGAATTTACATTGAGAATACTTTCAAATTCTTTTAAATGTATATGAAAAAATTAAGATCAGGTATCAGTTTTGCAAGAGAATTCAACTTTTTAACCCTATCTAGATCCAGTATTTATGAATATTTGGGCTAGCCCTGACTTTTATAAAGTAGAAATTTATTTCTGTGTTGGTATTACAGCAGTAAAAATGGTATATACCAAAATATCAAAGTAACTCTTGGAATGATATATTATGGCCCTGAGTAACATTTACTGTTATAGTAAATCCCTATTTCATTTCTGAAACTGTTTTAAAAATGATAAAATATATGTTTACCTAATTGTTTGACATATATCTGTAGTGTAAAAATATATTTATTAAATAGATAATTAATTATTTTAAACATATTCACTTGTAAATAACATCATATGGTGCTATATATATATAATAGTACAAAAACGTTTGTTCATGAAAAAGTGTCAACAAAGGGACGTAATTCGTAAAATACTATCGGAACCGCTTCGTCAGAAATTTCGACACATCGAAGTGGCACATTTGCGTATTACAGCGTATTAGGTGGCACAAATTTGACACATGCCAGTTCATAAAAAGCCTCATCACATATTTTAAATTCAGCATAGGTTCCCAAGAAGTTAAGAAAGAAATTTCAACTGATGTGTTGAAAAAAATTGACGCGACTAGTGACGACCTGAGGTTTGAAGACTTCGTATTCTAATTCAGTACCCTTAATCAAAACAATTTATACGTTAGAACTTCTAGAAATAATATACAATTGGCATTTGTAGCGTACAGCATGCTTTGATTTCATTTGATACGACTTTTTGGAGGAAACAGACTCGTTTTAGTTAAAGAAAAAAGTACCGAAAAAAAATGCCCAAATATGGTAGTCACAATCTTCCATTGTTGCTTTAAGAAATGGGGTCAAACCGGGGTCAGCGTTCCGACTGGTTCATGTTATTGTTAACACGGACCCGAAGTGTCGGCTAGGAGATGAAATTGTGTCACTTTGTCTTGGCTGTACGTATATATAAATATGTAGCCATGGCCAGTCAAAATCGGGACGTTAAGCCGATGAGTTGTGTACAGAAAGTGCAAGTTAATGACACTAACAATTCTTTGAGGAATTCGTAAATGATCTGTTGCAAGGTAAATTTCCCCTCTCCAGACAATTATTTATAATATTTATGGCATTATTTACTACTTGATTGTCTGAACCTGTATTTTTGTAGTCATTATACACACACAAAAAACAAAAAAGAAATAGCATCCTTTTTTTATGTTTCGGGGTAATTAGTTTCATCCCATTTTAATCGATTTAATGAATGAGGATACACTTTTAGTAACACGAAAAGTAATTAACAAAATTGCGGGAAGCCGAGTACTAATAGTATAATGTATTTGTTTTGTAATAAAGAGCTAAACGATAAATGATGATAATTGCCTAAGCGGCCTTTTTAAATTTGAAATTCTGCGAGGGTTATTGAGAACACCTAAGTGACAAAAAACGTGATGCGAATTCGGAACCCAATATTGATACAATGCAATCAACCCACACACTTAAAAACAAATTTTACATCGATCGAACTGTTTGTATTCCAATGATATATTTTCTGGAGAGGATAATCATCCTTTTGTAATATGGGTTCAAATCCTTGTAATTACAACAAAAACCAATTCAATAGGAAAATATATCTCAGTTGAAATATTAAAAGAAGTAGGCCCAAGTCTGTCTAAATAATTTTGCATCAGGATGTCAGAATATTTAAAAAGAATAAACAATTGAAAATTTTAGTATTGTTCATGATTTATTAGTGAAATTGACTTTTGAACTAATTTTGTTGTGTGCTTTGTATATAAAAACAACAATAAAAGATGGTTAATAGCTGCATTTTTTTAAATATTGCCAAATAATGGGATGTTAGCAACGATTATCCTCCTTAAAAACAAGGAGGGGGTAAAGGATGCACGCCAAAAATTTATTAAATCTAAATTTTAGGTACTGGCATTTATTGCTTATAAAATGCAACACATAATTCTTCCTTTCGGTTTCGATTTTCTATGGTGCTAAGATTCAAAGGTTGCGATATTCTTTGATCAGATATAAGAAGATTTGGTATGAGTGCCAATGAGACAACTATCCATCCAAATCACAATTCGTAAAAGTAAACCATTATAGCTCAAAGTACGGTCTTCAACAAGGAGCCTTGGCTCACACCGAATGTGTATTATGAAAGTATGAAAACCAGTTGAACGATTTTTCAACAGGGACATGAAAACTCTTTAAAATTCAAAAAGAAATATATTTGAATTCTCTAACCTCGCTTTTTTGATACTGTAAATTCAGAAATTATTGCGTGCATTTATTTTTGCAATTTTGTCAATTGTGACTAAAATGCGATTTTAATTTGCGATTTTGAAAAAAAATCCTGTTTAATTCATATAGAAAATTTCAAAATTATGGTTTAAACTATTGCGATTGTAACCATGGCACATTTTCGCAACAATTTAAACATCGCAATAATTTCTGAATTTACAGTAATTGCATTGCTTTGAAGAACTTATAAAAAAAAATAAAGCAAGGAAATTGATTTTTGCCATTAAAAATGTATACTGGTTCTTTAAAGAATCTGACATTTAAAGTACATGTAGCTCTCAGTCTTTTTGACTGTATAGTTACACCAATAGCCACTTACAATTCAGAAATTACTTTAATGGATACATATATTTCAAAATTTAGAGCAGAAAAGCGGTCAATTATCTCCAAAAATATATAAAACTCCTTACTCCTTAATTTAACTCAAAATCATATTTAAAAAAATGACAATTGTGTTTCTGTAAGTATATCCTCGAAACAAGAAAAACTTCTTCAAACATAGCCTTGAGAACAGAGCTAGGAAGATACCCACTAGAGATGCCAAACACTCAGAGTATACGTTACCTTACAAGATTTTTAAACTCTGAATTAATCCATAATTAAATGAATCCGTTTTTACTTTCTAAAAGTTTGGATGAATCAGGTTTCTATACCTGTTTTACATATGTTGAAATATATTTTGAAAGAGGTAAACATAGAAGTATCCATTCTTCATGTGTGTTCTTGAGGGGAAAGAAAGGAAAACATTACTCGAAGTTGTTAAAAAACCCTTATAACACCATTTTTTTAAATTTTTACAAACAAAAACAATTTTTTTTAAAATAGATAAAAAAGAAAATTATATTTATATAAAAGTTTAAAGCAAAATTTAGAAATGGAAAATATCTTTAACTGTAAGTCTTTTGAAAAGAGAAGTAACATACAAAAATGAGAATTAACTACCATAATTAATTGATAGAAAAAGTAAGGCATTTAAAAATATTATATATAAAATATAACTATGCCCATCCGTAATACAGAAAGTGGGAGATGACGCTCATTTCATTTTATACTGAAAAAAAAATTTACTCTAAGAGATGACTTTTTAGAAAATGTAGTTAAACATATGCTCATGATGCTAGAGTTCATGTCATGGCAAGAAAATGAGAACATTAAATATCTTCTTTGCCCATCAACCTCAAAAGCAGTAGAAGACTAAGAGTCCCTTTTTAAACAGGCATTAGAACTGAGGACAGTAGACTATTGATTTATTTATATAAATACATAAATAGATTATTTTGCATTTATACTTGTATATGATTTATGGGATATGTTTTCCTATGGTTTTGTTTTTGTCTTTTTGTGTATGTTTACATTCATGAATTGTTAATATGTTCTCTTTTTGCATGTTACTGTTACAAATCTTTTTAAAAAAAGATGGATATGGCAATAAAATTAAAATTCAAAGATAATGTGGGTAAAAAATGCTTAATACATTGTTTCATCATTAGGAGCAACACATTGGGTAGAACTAGTGAAGCTAGATCTAACTTATACATTGTAACTTGTATCATTTACTAATGGTTTATAAGTTTGGAAATGTCTTATGGATAAACAAGTAACATTTACCAATCATCTATTTTGTGTTAGCCTAATATCATCAAATATTTTTTTTATCAATACAACCAAGATAATTTGTAAACCTAGCCAAGTTAGAGCAAACCATTTACAAAAAAGTACATTTGAAAAACAGGAGGCCAATTAAACCGGACAAAACCAAAACTCAAATATATCAACCAATGGAACGGTAAGAAAACAACTGTCACATTCCTCACTTGGTACAGGTATTTTCCGAAGAAAAGTATGGTTAAACCTGGTTTAATAACAAGCTATTTAAAACCCCAAACCTGTAACTACTATTACATGTAACTGATGTTGCTCAATTTTAGTTTTTGAATATATATTTAGTGGTTTTTGATGTTTCTTTTTCTACAATGGTGTACTCTGTCTTTTCACGACTTCTTGTTTTTGCTGTTCCCTTTTTTATTCAATATCTCTTAAATATAATATACATTTCAAGTTATTCTTGGATGAATAGTGTCGTTTGGACAAAATAAGTGTTATACTGTTGGGTGTTCATAAGTACGTTAGAAATAAGTGTTAAAAAAGGAAGATTCGTCTGATTAAAAATGATTATATTCACAATGTTCAAGAACTACGAAGGACATGCTGCTTTTTCAAATACGTCATTTCTTTAATTAATTGTTTGCCTGAAAATGTCTAATGATGGTTTTGAACTTTATCAGTCAATTTGTCTTTTTATCAATGCTTTGGTTTAACCTTAAATGTTGCTTGAAAGATATTTAGATACCATCACTATCTATCTGTAACCGATATTATCTGATGCAGTCGGCTATATAAATACGGATGTGTCTTAAAGCAAATGCCAAGATAAAATTCGAAACTGTGGCGAATTTAAAATTTCTTTTTTCTTACAGGACGAGAATAATAGAAATAATAGAAATTCTATCAGTAAAGAAGAAGAGAAAGTTTTTGAACAGAATGGTGAATGTATATCTGCAATAGAGACAGAACCTCCACATGCTGTGCATTTAATTATTAGCATAAAGGATGGTATTTCAAGTCTGTCGAGAATCTTAAGAATATTCGAGGTAAATGAAATATTTGTTGTATATATAACACCGTTACGGTGTTTTAGTTTCGCCCTTTCAACTCTTTGACTGAACGAAATTCAAGTTTAGATGTCCAGTAATGGAACAAGGCGGATCTTGGAGATATATCGTATTAATAGACAAATGCTATGAAATTATTACAACACTCCGATAAACTGAATGATTTTTATTTTGCATGGATATCATTTACTACGATTTAATGACATTATCTGATTCATTTCACAGGAATAACGATATCTTACGTTAAAAAATCACTGGTTTAAATCTAGATGAATTATCACAATATGATAATATGATATGATTGTTTATGAGCTCCTGATATAAAAGTTTGTTTCGAGAAAGATGTCATTATATTAAATATGATCCCTCCCATATATAACTTCTAGATTATTGTACTTAAATAAACTCATCATAGATACCATGATTGAAATTAAATATTCTAAATTAATATTAAATTATCTGAATATTCTGCAAAAAAGGAAAAATGAACAAGAGCACAATATAAGTGCGAGTTTTACACTCGGTTATGCAATTGCTTTGACTGCCAAAGACAATTCTGTTAGTTTTGATGTTGTTTTATTGTGTATGTCATAGAAGCGGGTTAGTTTCAACTTTGAACTAAATGGAAATGATGTGTAGTGTATAAACTAGCGAGACGACAAAGCATAAACAAACCCACTTTAAAATACACCAGGAGGGTCTATACAATCTTGCAATATGTTCCAATAGTCTTAACCACAGTCCCATCCTCTTTTCCTCGAATGTGACCTACCGAACATCACCAGATTGGTACATACATGAACAACACAACGGGTGTCATCTTTTAAGCAGGATCTGCGTACCCTTTTGGAGAAGATTAGTTTATCCCGGTTTTTTTGTAAGGTTCGTGTTGCTCAGTCCTGAATCTTCTCTGTATTGTATTGAACACCGTTGTTTGTCTTTTGGTCGTTTTTCCTTTTTTGCCATGGTGTTGTCAGTTTGTCACTTCCATTACTGTCACACAAAAAGACGTGTGCAGTTTTTTTCACGTTAGGTCAATCGATCTTTGAATAAACGTTTGGAACCAATGCTACCTTGGCTTACATATATGAACTTGGCCAATAATAGTGTTTTTACATGCTCCATCTTCATTTTTCCGTGCAATTAAATCCATTAATTTATCAAATTGTCTACTCTGACGTAAAAAACTAGTGTGTCGTTTATTATCCCAAATTCGCATGCTTTTTATTTATCATGAATTTACAAAAATGCCATTTACGAAGACAATATTCATCATTTTAAGTAACTATATATAGGTATATCTTCTTGTTTTATATGTTTTTTCAGGGATATACAGATAAAAAGTACAGAGAACGACGTAAATTGATAGCAGACATAGCATTCGATTACAGACAGTAAGTGGTGTAGATAGAAACTGGTTTGAGACACTACTGCAAATAGAATCATAGAATCAATTGACTATTTTCACATTACCGACTTTTGACTCCGGATTATATAATTTTTCGACAGGTAACCTAATCTGTTGTAAGACATCCTAGTAATCTGTCAATTAAGAGCAACCAAAATAAGTAAAACCAAACACATAATCGATGGAATTTGTGGTGAAAGTTTACTATTTTCCGATGATTTTTGTCGTGTACAGAAAACATATAACAGTATATTCCCCCTCTAAATTGTACCGATTGTAAGCATGATTTTTCTTCTTTAAGTTACTCGTACTTGACCGAGCACCAGAATGTCCTACAACAGAAAAGGTAACCTATCGAAAAATATAAAACTCCGGAGTCAAAAGTCGGTAATATGAAAACAGTCTATTGTAAACAGTTTGCTCGTATGACCAAATAGACCTATAGCTTAATAATATTACTCAAATTTTGGATAACAAATGCGACAGTAACTTAATGCATTACAAAATTAAATAGACGGGTTCATGCTGTCTATAGAGACAATATCTAAAATGTCTATTTTTGGGCAATGGGAAAAAAAATTCTTTGGAAACTATTTTAATAGCAAAAAACACAGAACAAACATTGAGGATTTAGGAATAGTTGTCTGTAATTCAAAAAGATGATAAATGTGGTAACTATGGCAATGTAATAAATGGTATCAAATATTTCTGTTCTTTCCTGTTACCAAAGTGAATCAATTTTAAAAAGTTTCTTATGTGAATGAGGAATAAATTAAAGATACTGTTTGTAGTTTGCTAGTACATCCTGCAATATTTTATCAAATGCCAATTTTTTTTTAACCAAATATAATACATTATGTTAAGAAATATAGTAAAATATAGTCCGATTTGTCGGTAACATGAGAGAATCTTCAGTAACAGGACAGAGTTCGTAACAGGAAAGAACTTTATTTCAAAACAATTCCTTTGTTTTCACAGTTTAAGAAAAATACATCATTACAAATTGGTCAATATTGGTAGTTAGCAGCAAACAAAGTCATGTTTCTTTTGAAACTTTCATTTGCTAGATGAAAAATCTGCCTGTAATGAAAAATTCAAAAATAAATTCCTTTCTGTTACCATTTACTTTACAAGAATTGAACAATGTTCTCTGCTGTTATCAAAAGTCAAAAACCTGTCTTGTTATTTATTAGACAGTATATTATGCTGAGGGTTATTTAATACGATGATATAAACTTATATTAAATAAACTGTTTGGCATATAGAAGTTAAATGTGTGTTTCATCAGTAAAATAGTCTTTATCATCCTTCCTGTTACTGATTATGACTATGCTGTTACTTTTTATCAGGTAACATGAAAGAACGTAACAGAAAGGAATTACAAAGAACTTTTTGTCCTATTTTTTGAATGAGATGGAAGGGAACTTCCATCTACATATCAATTTAATAAGATGATATTAATACACACTTAATTTTATAGTGCTGACATTAAACTATTCTCAGAAGGTACACAAAAAGGCTGTTACAGGACAGAACAACAAAAGTATTCTTCTATAAATTCTTATCTTGGATGAGCTCAGATTTTTCAAACTGGCCGCCATTCAAACTATACATGTGCAGTCATATTCAGGGAAGGATGCCCTTCTCATGGCATTATAGGAAATCAAATCTTGGTCTATCAAACGTTTTAAAGTGCATTTTTGTTTTAAATATGCTTTAGTTATGAATAAAACAGATCAATAGGGGACAACTTTCTTATATATTCTATCATAGATGACTCACATATCTGGATTGTGATTTCAAATAGTAATGATCAAGGGCATTAAGGATTGTCGGCGTTACATTCCTGTTCATGAGTTGTGTCAGTCGTTAAATTCAGTTGTGTGTATAATCCTACCAGTTGAACATACCATTACAGGATGTGATACTACATCGACTTTGTTTGGTATAGGCAAATACGCAATGCTCAAGGCACTGAAATAAACGCCTGATCAATTCAAAGACATGTCCCGGATATCTTTATTAGATATAGATGATTCGGTAGACGTCAGTCGTAAACTAATAACAAGGCTTTATGATCAGAAAGGAAAGTCCATAGCAATCTGAACAGGTTCCGTCTTAAATTCGCCATTTGTAAAAATTCCAGCTTGGTCCGACTCCCCCTTGTGAAGCACCATTTAAACAGCACGTCTTGAGGTTTTCTTTCCAAACCAAAGTCTGGATGAATGCGCATGTAGCCAAGTCGGCCATTGGGTCACCTCTACAGTTTGGTTGAAAAGAAGGAAAATTTTTTCTTGAATTGGTCTTGTTTGAAGGTCAAATCTCATCTGACTTCCTTCAAGATTTCAAGATTTGATGTGCAAGTGCAAAAAAAAAATCAGTTTGCAGTAAAGGTTGTGTGTGTTTGGAACAAAATGTCAATGTCAAGCATCAGACCTTTGTCAAAATATCAATACACACCTGACAGATGATGATGATGATGATGATGATGATGATGATGATGATGATGATGATGATGATGATGATGATGATGATGATGATGATGATGATGATGATGATGATGATGATGATGATGATGATGATGATGATGATGATGATGATGATGATGATGATGATGATGATGATGATGATGATGATGATGATGATGATGATGATGATGATGATGATGATGATGATGATGATGATGATGATGATGATGATGATGATGATGATGATGATGATGATGATGATGATGATGATGATGATGATGATGATGATGATGATGATGATGATGATGATGATGATGATGATGATGATGATGATGATGATGATGATGATGATGATGATGATGATGATGATGATGATGATGATGATGATGATGATGATGATGATGATGATGATGATTGATTATCTGACCCATTGACGTCTGACCCATTGACGTCTTAAACATGCTAATGACTTTATAAAAATTATTTTACATTCAGTTATTGTCCACTGTTATTGATACGTTTATGTTAGTTTGACACAAAAGCTATTTCCGTTTCTTATAATAGGACGATCGGGACATTCCGAACGTCAAAAAACGTCAAAAATCGCTGATATGATGCTAATACATTTCATAAACCTTATAAGGATACATTTTGATTGTACAACAAAAATATTATAGACAGCCTTTGTCTGAAATGAAAATGTAACAAATTGACTAAAATAGCCAGTGGAACTGAAATCAATAAACTTAACTTTAACCCGTCCTTTACAAGACTTTGAAGTTTTGCAAAGTAACAAATCTTCTTAAAACTTCATTTCTATGTATTTTTTTTATAAATAAAGTTCAAGGTCATCCTTGTATGGAAACAATATGAATTCATAAATAAACAAAATTTCTGATCAAATAAAAAAAAGTCAATTTTAACGTTAAAAAATAACGTATTTAAAAAAAATGGTATTCCCTACAGGCGTCATATATGCTCAATGGAAAATTGTCCTCTGATTTTTTAATATATTTTATAATTCCTGAATTTAACCAAAAATTAACCGTTAAGACAATAATAGGAAATATATAATTGTTGACATTTGACCACCATTATGCAAAATTCTGACCACTTCTCAGGCTTACGGCATCATTAATCTGAAAGTTTACAATTTTTTCTTTTCAGTGATATATAATTTAGCCGTGTGTTCGGTGGCTGCATTAAATTAATTTTTTTATGTTTCTTCCGCTGGTCTATAAGGTGTATGTTTTTTTTTCATCTGCCAGATGCATTTTCTATCATGCTTTTTTCAATACTGTCATTGTAATTTTAGTTTTTACCATTCATTATTTGCACGGTTGTACAACAGTTGTATGATAAAACGATATCATTGATGCAGCTGACGTTGGTTACATTTATTATGTTCCAACAATTTTAAAAGAAGATACATCTTATTTGCATGGTTTACATTGATTCGTTTAATACACGGTTTTCAAATGCAATGAATCTAGATGTGGGCTTTGTGAATACTAGAAAACTGAACAAATTTCAAAATACAGAAATTTATTGTAAGACGGAAAGCCTAGTTCATTGTATAATATGGAGTACATGTAATGAATGGTAGTTCGTTCAGACAGGTAATCCCATTTTGTGAACAAGTCCGTATCCATTAACATTTTCAGGAGCATGTATTTCATATTGTGACAGGCTGGGCCATACACGATAATTTCAGACATGCCGATTTATCAGTAAATCTTTATTGCTATTGAGAGTTTTCATCTATTTACTATAGTTAGCACGACAAAAGAACCCGCCCCTCCCTTCCCCCCCCCCAAAAAAAAAGTAGGAAAACATTTCAGAAGTATAAGTAGATATTTTCTAGCAGATCATTTTTGCTATTTACAGTTCCCTCATAGTATTGACCATACATGTAGTTACAGCAAAAACACAACAAAAATCTCAATTCAAGGGAAGTTACTCCTAAAAACACTCGACTGATAATACCTGTCATAATGACTTATTTGTAGATCTACGTTTGCTGATACTTGTTTTTAATTTCAGTTTTTCTATCTCTTTCTCTATCTTCTATTGTTTCCGCATAAAACGCGCAAATGCTTAAAATCAATCGTAATTGAAGGTAATAACTCTACTTATAAATCGACTGACTATTTCAAACATGTTGACATCTGTGTAGATCGTATCCTGCAGATCATTTGTGCTATTTATAATTTCTTATTGTTTTCCTTATCATAGTCCAAATCTATGTCTACTATTGTTAAGCATCGTTATTCAAGGGCAATAAATCCTACGAAAACACTTCAAATTTATATTGCAAGGCGTGCATTTCGTCTACATGGGACTCAACAGTAGTGCTCAAATAAAAAAGGATTAAAGGAAAAATCCAACATTAATTTTAACGGCATTGCTAGCTCGTTTGTCTTTAGTGCCATGTGGAGACAGTAGAGTGCCTCCCCGTGCTTCAGGTTTATGCTCTTATAATATACAAGATAATGGAGTTCGTGTCCGAGCGAGAACTTCTCTGAGTTCATTACTTTAGGTATATTTATCTAAAACTCATATTTCACTATTCAGCTTCTTCATTCTGCTATTTGGTCACACGCCAGGCGCTACCCTGATATACCCTGTCTTTTGTTTTTGTCCTCTGGTTTTGTAGTTTACGTATTCTGTCGGGCAGAGTATAGGTAATATAGTCTTTATTTGTGCAAATAATTCGTCATGTATATTCAAGATATGAAATCTTGTTCAAACCTACCTCTTCAATCTATGCATTTATTAGAAAATTGTTACTTACATGTAGACTTACATATCGGTTCACGGCAATTTTTGTAATTCAATATTTGATGTTTAAACTGCTGCAGTTTATTTCTTTTTTTTTCATATTTCGGTGACGGCATTGTATGTTCGTCCTCAACATATGTTTTTATTACTCCCTAGTAATTTTGCATCTTGCATAATTCTTTCAAAATACTTTCAAAATCCTGCATTGACAACATCTAGTTTCGCTTTAATGGTATGTATAATGTATACAATGTTGTTCTTCGGGTCTTATGTGTGCGTATATAAATAATGAAGATATATAACATGTATAAAAAATATAGGTTGTGCAATATCATTTCTCAACGGTTACGATGCATGGATTGTTTTAGATTCAATAATTTTGAAACCCTTTAAATCTATAGTTAAAAGAAATGGGAAAATAAACCAACGTGATACATGTTATATTTCCTGTATTTAAAATTCACTATTTTTTTTTTAAATCCATTACTATTCACTCCAAATACGATATGTTTTAGGTTTTAATAAGAGATTGCGAGCAAAACTTTATGTGTGCGTGTGAGTCCTTTATCCTTTTCCTCACCATATCAAAGAAACTTTGGTTTCAAAATTATGCTGAAATTTTGAAGCAAACATACATATAACAATTAACTATACCTGTGCAAATGAATGATTATCTGAAAATGGCGTCTATGATCATGATAAACAAGGAAAAAACTAAAATGTATGTCAGCAATTCTTAACACGGTTTAAAATAAAAAGCAACTTGTTTTTCTTTGAAAATATGGCTTTTCACTTCCCGGTAATGGTATCATCTATCAACATGTGATTGGTTCTTAACCTGTGACTCAAGGTTTAACATTTGAGGAATTACTGCGTCATAGTCATATACTGTACAAGTACATTGTACATTATTTTTCGTTCTTAAACCAATGGTTTGTTTGTTATTAATTTTGATTGTCTTTCTAATTAGTTGCATTTTCAACGTGAGATGTGTTATAATTGCTAATGCTTAAATATCCACCAGAGTCTAAATGTTGCAGTTGTAAGCATCTATAGGTCACCACACGGCCAATGAGCAAAACTCATACCGTAAAGTCACAATATGGTATTCGTCATCGAAGTTATCACAATCCCATTAGTCAGCACTTTATATTGACATGAATTATCATTGATATGTTCATTTTCTGTATCTTCACTGTTTATCAAATTTTGAAATTTCTTCTTTTTCTTTCCCCAGCAATAGACTGCCTTAGCCGTGTTTGGAACAACTTTTAGGATTTTTTGGTTAAAATGCTCTTCAACTTCGTATTTTATTTGGACTTCAAACTGTTTTTACTCTATAGCAGTTAATGAGTCTTATGTAGACGAAACGCGCGTATTGCGAACAAAGTTATAAGCTTAATATCTTTGTTAAGTTTTCATAAAAAGCTAAGTGGTGTATCATGCCTTTTATTGTACATTCTCCTGATAAGCTTTATTGTAAATATTCCTTCTTTTCTTATCGTCACAGGTCAAATCAAAATACACGAAAACACAATAGTTTAATCAGAAAGAAGTGGGACTATTCTTTTATAAAAGTAAAGGTTCTCTATTTTATATGTAAAAAAAACATATTTAAATTATATTTGCCAAAGAAATCCAACAAATACTGTCATAAGCTACCCGGCAATTTGACTGTACAATACAGAAGTATTCCAAACAATTAGACCACCACAGGGCACCATAAGAGTTGTCTTAGATAATTTGACAGGAAACGTCGTATGAAAAGCGAACGAAATTGTGGACTGCATAACATTTTCAATAAAGTGGCCGAAAGCAATAAAATGATGGCATGCATACGAGAAGTTATCTCAAGAATTGAAACATTAAAATTGTAAAAATATAAGACCCGACACCTTAAGCAAGGGAATCTTTCTATGGTGTAGATAAATTCTGTTGAAAACATGTTTTAGATTTTCTTTACCTACCGAATTAGAAATTATTACCGGGTTTGTACTAACATGAACAAAAAGACGGGTGCCTCATGTTGAGCAGGATCTGCTTACCATTCTGGAGCACCTGAGATCACCTCCAGCTTTTGGTGGGGTTCGTGTTGCTCAGTTTTTAGTTTTCTATGTTGTGTTTTGTGTACTATTGTTTGTCTGTTGGTCTTTTTCTTTTTTAGCCATAGCGTTGTCAGTTTTTTTTTTTCGACTTATGAGTTTGAATGTCCCTTTGGTATCTTTCGCCCCTCTTTTACGTTAAAGATTTTTTTCTTTAAATTATTCCACAGCTTTGCATGTATGTTTCATCGCACAGACGAAGCGTTATCGACACCTAGCTTGAAATTACGACAAACCGGTGTGACAGTCTTCAACTTGCAATGAGTAGTGAGCATTTGCTAATCATTGAAGAGGCCCTTTGGGATTACGAACAGAAAACGGTAAAGCGCTGTGTAGTTGCTTTAGGTTGTGTCAAGTGCCTGAGTTGAATCAATTTAATGAATACACGTTGCCATTTCTTTTCTATGTTTTAGTGTTCACCAATGTCTTAAATTCGCGGGCTTAAAATAACGCGAAAATAAAATAGTCCGGAATATGTTAAACTATATATTTTCGAATATGAAATATACATTGCGCTTCAAAATATGTTCAAAATTCAAAAGGGCTATAGCGAAATAAACATATCCACGAATATAAGTTGGTTTACAGTATTTATAAAAAAATATTGGTTTTGTATAACAACCATATGGAAAAAGAGGTGATATGCAAATCTTTGTTTCTTTCTGTTAAATGATCATATAAAAACTATACATCATGAATAAAATGGCAAAATGAATAATATCTCTATGGGTTAACACCCAGAAGTAAACATACGGCAGTGGTCAACAAGATGCAAGAGTCTGTACAACATTTTCAGTTCTAGTTTGTACCGGGTCGAAAGAATAAATTTTAACAGATGCATAAGATGTAAACAATCTGCAATTGACAAAATCAATATCTCCTAGCTTACTATCATAGTTAACTTATATTTACACAAAGTAACACAAACACATACCTTCTTCAATTTTCACTTCATTTATCATGAATCTCAAATTTTAATATCGAGTTTTGAGTATGTGTGACGGAGTTTTATACACACAATAAAACCGCAATCAAGTTGTGAAATACTATTTAACGATGAGTAAGAAGCACTGGATTTTTGATACAGGATGTTTTTATTTATCAATTCATTGACTACCCATATTAAATATTATGATAATATACTTCCAGGAAAAAACATCATGTCTAGACATTAGCCTGTAAAATTATGACGTCTTGTAAGGCTATTTTATTTTGACGTGACGTCAGAGCCAAAAAAAAAATAGAAATAGCCTTACAAGACATAAGAATCATTTGGGACTATACTAGACATCATGGGCTCTTTTCGAAAATATCTACGACAAAAATTGATAAGTTATACTGAAATGTTCATGATTTCAAGAGTATTTTAACTAGTAATATTATTTGTGAAATAAATCGCTAGTTCTAAGAATGTTACTCAATATTTGATATGTGTCATTTATATTTTATTGTAAATTATTTTCGTCCTTTTATTGCTATTTTCAATATTTGAGTTCATCTCAATTAGAGTAGTTAAGAAATGTCTTGTTAGCTATTTCAAATCAAATGATTGTTGTTTTAACAGACAGAAAATTATATAGATCGCCTTGATTGGTTGAGTCTCCGAGTATTGAGCATGCCAAAGATTCATTTTCTTACACATTGTTGGTCTAACAGTCAGTGTTTACAATCACATGTTCTGAATTCCTTCGATACCGTGTATTCGAAAGTTTACTTTACGAATGTGCACTTTCGGTCATATGAAGACAATTAAGGATGTTCGCTACTCTGTTTCAAAATATCAAGTTTTTTAAAAGACTGTTCTAAAATGATAGTATATAAATAAAGGAACTGAAAAAGCTGAAAAAAATGAAGGGTCCGTGTGCTTGTTTTCGAGATATAAGCCATTGAAAATTTGGCGGGATATAATTCTCTCTAGACTTTTCATACATTTAACATTGGCACTCTTTTTCTTTTAAAAATTATGAAAAAATAACAAGGATTTTATAGGATTTTCAAATATGGCTTTTTAAATTATGTGTAATAAAATTATGAAAAGATAAGTAGAGGTTAACGGGCAAAATTTTTTAAGGCATTCAAATGGATAAAATCAGAGGATTCCGAAAATCTGACAAAAATTCCAAACCTGACAAGCGAACATCCTTAAACTTTGTGAGGATTTGTAAGGGGTAAATGTACAAGTTTTGGTGAAATTTTTCAAAGAAACCAGGTATATTTTATACTTTAAATATATTTAATGGAAGTAAAATAGTTTGTGTAGTTTATAAAGTAACAAGTGGTACATTGAGATCTCACTGTTATTTTTTTGAAACCGCGAATTTTACCCATTTCCAACCGTCTTTTTTGACACAGTCTATATATAGCTGGAATCGAGAAATTTCAAAAGCGACATAACTACTTCAGCTTTAATTAAAAAAACGGAATGAATTTTGGCAGTTCTTTATTTCAGATATGCAAAGAGAAAACAAATTGCTTGCCATCTTATGAATTTCACTTTAAGAAAAGTACAGAAAAAAGATTACTCGAATTATACATTGTACTGGTGCTTGAATACAGCAAGATATAATGCGATTATTATTTATATATTAAATAGATATGATCAAAAATGATAATCCGGACTTAAGGTAAATATTAACTGTAAATATGTAAAGATTCTGGTCGGGATTAACTCTGCAATAAGGAATATTCAAATACGCCGTTTATATTTTATGTTTTTTTAATGAAACTTGTATTTTTTGGAAGAAACTGTAAATGTGTAGTCGACTAATTAAGCAAGGCAAAGCTTATACATCGTTCTGAACATGCATGTAATATTTGCCACTGGACGTTAAGTAACCTACACTCAACAATCAAAGCTTCTATTGTCGAAGATAATAGTTTGTAGTAATTCGAAACAAAAAGCAAACATCGTTAGAATTTCTACAATTTGCAATGACACAAATTGGTTTTTTTTTTTTAATTTTTGGGGGTTAGGTACATGTATGCCTCCTATCAAAAACCGAATTTGAGGGTGATATTTATTTTTGGCTTGCCTTGAAAGAATTTATGCATGTCATATCCACGCTTTCCTAACCCGTGACAAGGCTGTGTGCAAACTATACTTATTTTCCAAGTTAACAATAGAATGACTTTACTATGTCACCAATTTGTTGTTTTTGAAAATAAGTAATAATGAATATGCGCGATTGATTCTAATCTTTTGTAATCGTTAACTGAACTGATACAATTAGCATCCATAGTTCTCGCAAACTAATCGCTTTACAACAGATCAGGATTAAGTGAATTCGACGGAAAACATTTTCAAAATAGGCTAAAATATTTTCAAAATTAGCTATGGTTATTTTTTATCGTCACTAGTCAAACCAAAATACTTGAAAAACAACGGTTGAATCAGAAAAGAGAGGGACTATTTCTTTATTAAAGTATATGCAGAAGATCTCTATTTTATGTGTCAAAAAAAACATTTTAAAATTTATCCGTCAAAGAAATGTTACAAATACTGTCATACTGTCACTACTCAGCAATCTTACTGTTAAATACAGAAATAATCCAAACAATTAAACAACCACAGGGCACCTTACGATATGTGTGCGATAATTTCACCGAAAATTTCGTTTGAATTGAGCAAACAATTTTGGATTGCATAATATTTTCAATTAACAAACTTGCCGAAGGCAAGAAAATGAAAAGTATTTTGCGACTTTCGCTAGTAGAAAAATAACGCAAAAATAAAATAGTCGGGAATACATCAAACTAAATATTTTTGTATATGAATACATGAATAAAATCCCGATTATGCATTACGATTCAAAATAGGCTCAAAACGGACATACGCTAAATTTATGTATCCGCAAAAATAAGTTGGTTTTACTGTAATTAATAAGCATTGTGTATAAGTTTCATAACATTTGGTAGTGGCAATCTTAAGTTAGAGAACGGAAACCAACTTTGGGACGTACTTACGGACGGACGGACGGACGGACGTACAGACGGACAAGAGTAAAACTTAAAGCCCCCGCCGCTACGGCGGGGGCATAAAACAATCTTCTGTACAAAATATAAAAATAAGAAGATGTGGTATTATTGCCAATGAGACAACTCTCCACAAGAGACCAAATGACACAGAAGTTAACAACTATAGGTCACCGTACGGCCTTCAACAATGAGCAGAACCCATACCAAAATGTTCATTTCTAATCTGTTCACGCTGGAAAGAATAAATTTTAACAGACGCATAGGATATAAAAATATTTGCAATTGTCAATATTTTCTTATTTATCTTAATTACTTATATTAACTCACAGTTAACACAACAAACACCTGCTTCAATTTTCTCTTCATTTATCATGAATCACAAATTTTAATATGGAATGTTCAGTATGTATGACGGAAGTTATTTTTACACAATAAAACCGAAACTAAGTTGTGCAATATTATTTAACGATGATTAAGACGCATGTGATTTTCGTTTCGGATTGTTATAATACATCAATTCTTTTCACCTCCTGGAAAAGACATCATTACAAGACATTATCCTAAATAATTTAAGATTTCAATGTTTGATATGTATCATTTATATTTCATTGTAAATTGTTGTTGTTCTTTAACTATTGTTTTTTTTAAATCTTAACATCATCCTCATTAGCGAAGGTTTGTTTTGTTAGCTATTTCAAATCAAATAAATATTCAACTTTACTTCACTACTCATAATTATTAATTATATAGCATGTATAGGTCGCAAAGATTTGATTGTTTACCAATTTGTTTTTCTATCAGTCTATGTTTACACTCAGCGTTTACAATTACCTGTTCTGAATTCTTTGTAGGATGTGTATTCAAAACTTTACATTGCGCATGTGCACTTCCGTCAATTACCTTGTGAGGATCTGGAAGGGGGAAATGTAACACACACAGAAACGAACTATAATATAACAATGGCCATTTTCCTGACTTGGTACAGGACATTTTAAGAAAAAAATGGTGGGTTGAAACTGGTTTTGGGGCATGCCAAACCTCCCGCTTTTATGGCAACGTCAAACACAACACCAAAACGACAACATCACATGACAGGACCACAATACAAATAAATGGGAGAACATATAGGACAAAGAAACACACGAATAATAGCTAGCAGAAGGTACTAGGCTTAAAATTCAATATGCCAGACGTGCGTCTCGTCCACACAAGACTAACCAGTGACGCTCAGATAAAAAAAGTTTGAAAGCCAAAACAAGTACAAAGCTGAAGAGCACCGAGGACCAAAACTTCCAAAAAGAAACCACGAATTTTCCACATTTCAAAAAGTCGCTATTGAATAGCTGGAATCGAGAAATTGGAATAGCGACATAGCTTAGGTATAATTATATATAAAGAAATGATTTTGGTGTTCTTAAGTTCGTATATGCAAATAGAAATCAAAGTACTGTATGTCCCTATCAAACAACCGAATTTAGCGGAGACATTTATTTTTTGCTTGCAAAAAAATTGTATATGGATGTCATATGCACGCTTTCAAAATCCGTGACAAGCTCCACTTATTTTCAGTTAAAAACAAAAGACTTAACTAATTCAACCATTTTTTTATAAGTAATAATGAATATGCGCAATTGCTTCTTTTCTTTTTTAAAAGTTAAGTTAAACTGAACTGATACATGTACTGTGACTTTAAATGACAATAAAAAAGTACAATACACACTGATTTAACGTATTTTATTGTAAAACGTGCATTGGAAAACGAATCTTTTATTTTCAAGAAATTTATTTTCATTTTTATTTGATTAGAGCGTCACTTGTGAGTCTTTTGTAGATCAAACGCGAGTCTGGCGTACAAAGTTAGAAGCCTTGTATTTTTTATGAATATTATATTTTACTTTATTTGATAGTGCAGTGAGCAAAATTTGAACCGGTTGCTTTTAAGTGTTCTGATTACAATAAGAATAAACGGCAAACTTTTTCTATATAAAAGAATGAATAAGTAATTATATCCCTCTAGTGCTTAACTGTACTTTTTAATAGCCTTGTTTTACAAATAATAACATGGTTTAACTTATGTCAGTATCAACAATGTTTTCAAGCTGAAAATAGGAAAAGAAAATTTACTGAGCCATCAAGTACACTTGTTGGGTATAATGAATGAGCTCCATTTCACCTACTTATTTGACAGAAATTCACTTTCTCATTTAATAACTTTTATTTTCTGTTGTGATAAGCAAGTTCAAGTTTTTGTTTAAAATTAAAAAGAATTTGGAGTATTTCACTTGAGGTCAACCACAACTTTAAATGTCTCATTTTTAAGATAAGCAAAAAAATTTATCAATGAATAAAGTAGAACTAAAAGTAGAAGCGGAAATAATATGTCGGTCAAGGTTGCATTAACCATTCATTGCAAATTCGCTAATACATGTAGAAGTCGCCTTGTTCACAACCGCTAAAGTCATATATATTCTTGTCTAATATAAATATAACTATAAAAATGCAATTGAATACGATTTAATTAATATAAAAATAAGAATATGTGGTATGATTGTCAATGAGACAAATTTCCACCTGAGTCCAAATGACGCTGAAGTAAGAAACTATAGGTCACCGTTCGGCCTTCAACAATGAGCAAAACTTATACCGTATGTACCGTATGTAGTCAGCTATGACATGACATCATGTAAAACAATCAAATCGAGAAACCCAAAGGCTGAATTTATAATTGAGGGTGGTAAAGGGTTATTTTCGTGCAACGTATTTTGCCATTTTTATTTCACGTGCAGCCGTGAAAAAGGTTCGTTATTCACCGTGTTTCATGAAATCGGTAAAAAGATCAACGTGCAAGAAATTTTTAATTGTTCGTTCGTCGTGATATGGCAATTTTATTTCGCGTTCTTCCGTGCAGATACCCCCGCCCCTTTACGCCCCTCATAATTGTTACAAAACAATTTACGAGAAAACAAATATGACAGACATGAAACAGTGTACGTGTTTATGTCGCATGCTAGTGACAATCATCAGTCCATAAATAAATTCTGAACTGTTTATGGTGCATCTTGAAGGACACAAACATTTAAAGATCAACTGAAATTTTTTTTTTAGACAAACATGTCATTGATATATTGAATATATTTAATAAGGCTTACCTCAACTTTGTGTATTTCTAGAATGATCTTGAACCTTCTCGTCAAGGTTTTGAAATTGTAATGTTTACTAATAGGCAAGATCATACTTAAATTAGAATCGATGACTTATTTACAAACACTTTGAAGCTTCTAGAATTACTTTACGTCACTCGGAACATTCGAGAAGATACTAGACGTCAAAAACCCTCGTGTTATTTATAGGACTTTAAAATTAACTTAAACCGACACATTGACCTAAATGACAATTTACCTCCCAAAGAGGCCTTTTAACTGATTCGTTATCTTATTATATATTAATACAGTATAGTAAAATCTTTCTTACTTTGATAAATAGTGCAGTGATCATATTAAAAATGGTTTATTTTTGGGACGATTATGTTACTCATAGATGAAACACACCTTATTACCGGTAAAAAAATCCGACGAAAACGTTCGCATTTTAGATTTCTTCAGTTGAAATGATTTTTTGTTTACTTTTTTTTAAATGTAATAGGTCGTGTCTTTCAAACACAAATGTATGAATAAATTAGGACTTCAGCTGTTGACAATAATATTTTAAAGCCTGGCTATTGTCTAGCTGGAATATATACTTTTATCAAATAATACTATTAGTTGGTTTGGATTTCTGCAGACTAATTATATATAAGGAATAATTAGATTAAAGCGATGTTTATGGTATTTCTACATTTTGAAACAATAACAATTATTTATCTGGTATATTTGCAACTTGTGATGCTGATTTTCTTTTCTCCAGAAAATCTGTCGTACCTGTTTCTCTGGCTTTTATACAGGACTAAATTCAATCCTGTATATTACAGTAGTAAAACAGCAAATACAGGATGCTGTATATTACAGTAGTAAAACAGCAAATATCGTCCTGAATATGCATGAAATATTTGCCACTGGACGTTAAGCAACCAACAATCAATCAATCAATAAAACAGCAAATACAATTGAGAATGGAAACGGGGAATGTGTCAAAGAGACAACAACCCAACTAAAGAGCATAAAACAGCTCAAGGCAACCAATGGGTCACCAACACAACGAGAAAATCCTGCACCCGGAAGCGGGCTTCAGTTGACCCCTAAAAAAAAGGTGTACTAGTTCAGCGAAAATAGACGTTACATATAAATGAACCAAAATTAAAAAAATATTCAAGACTAACAAAGGCCAGAGGCTCCTGACTTGGGACAGGCGTGCGCCAGGGTTAAATATGTTTTGTGAGATCTCAATCCTCCCCTTATACCTCTATATAGCCAATGTAGAATAAACAAACACACAGCGATACGCACAGTAAAACTCAATTTCAAAGACGTCCGAGTCCGATGTTAGAATAGGGAACAGAAGAAACTAAGCAAAATGAAAATGATACATAAATTAACAAAGGACTACTAACATCGTAACTATATCCCTTCTGAATAAGTCTGTTTAAAAGTTTGGTTAGCTTTTGAGGTGAATGACGATATTTTTGTGCTTTGTATAGAATACTACCATAAAAGATTGGATGTGAAATACCCGAACGTATAAGATGTCTGCACATTAATTTATATTTACGAATGATGTCCTTGTACCGATGATAAAATTTAGTAAATTTTTTGACAAGTTTATGATATTGAAAACCCTGGTGTAATAATTTTTCAGTAATACAGAGATTTCTTTCGTTAAAATCAAATACATTGTTACATGTACACGAGCGAATCGAACAAGTTGAGATATATATACAACATAAGATGGTGACAAGGGAACAATAGGAAATGAAAAATCTCTTTTATCGTAAATTTTGGTATTAAGCTTCCCGTAAACGATACAGATATCAAGATCAAAGAAAGGAAAGGACAGTTTTCATTGTTAGTATTAGCTTTATTTAAAGTCAGTTCAGCAGGAAAAATCTCTTTAGTGTACATAATGAAGTCGTCATTATTGAGAACCAATATATCATCCAAATATTTAAAAGTGTTATTAAATATTTGTATCAAATGTTGTTTCGATGGGTCTTTGCTGATTTAAATCATAAATTGTAACTCGAAACAATACAGAAACAGGTCCGCAATAAGTGGTGCATAGTTAGTCTCCATTGGAATTCCGATAAATTTACGATATACGGAGTCTCAATAGCGATCAAAAAAATTATCTAGTAAAAATTCGTATCAAAACAAGTCTAATTGACATAGTTCTTTTGTCTTTTGTTTGTTGTTACTAAAAAATGACCTCAAAGAGTTTGAACATATATATTCGCATTCTGACTTTTTAAATGCCGATTTAATTAGGTGTGTGAAATTTTTCTTAATGAGATTATGAGGCAAAGGGGTAGAAAGGGTAGAAAATCAAAACTTTGAACAGATTCGATTTATAACCTAAAATCCTGACAATTTGCGCACTTTAAATATATGTACTAACACCAGAAACATAATTCAAAAGTTGAAACTTAAAAACTTAATAAATTAGCCGTCTAAAACCATATATACCAAGTGCGGGACGGACGGTCGAACGGACACGGGTAAAACTATATGCTCCCGGCATTTTGTCGAGAGAGCAAAATATATATTAGCGTATATGGTGATGTTCTATTTTATAAGGCATTTAGTGACAACATATCCTTTTGAATCAGCAGTTCATAGTGAAATGGTAATTTGGTAATTGGGAGATCTCAAATGTAGTAATGTAAGCCAGCTAACATCTATGTCATTTGGTCTTTAATGGAAAGTTGTCTCATTGGCAATCGTTCCACATCTCCTTGTTTCGTAATGGTCTGAGTTTTCTCCTGAAATACAAAAGTTTAAAGACTTTATCAAATATGTACTAGGAGACTGAAATATGTTACTGTTATGATTAAAATCTGACTATTGTTGTGAACATGTGATGTTATAATTTGATAGATTTGAAACTTACTGTACTAAATATACTTATAAAATTTTCAATTAAAGGGACCAACGAATCTTTACTAAAGCTACAGATTAACTTGTTCATCGTACATTAGTCACGTATTATCTAGATGTCATTGGTTTTTATGTGTCGTTAATTGGTCAGTTGCTGTCTTATTGTATATTCCACATCTTCATTTATTCACACAAAGAAATACCAACACTTTTTTGCATACATACTTGTAAACTTGTTATAAAAACTCCCTAAAAGACTGCAACACAACGGAACCTGCTACATTGACTGGTATCGACGAACGTTGTTCAATAACGTCAAGAACGATAACCCATAAAGTCATTTGGTTTCGTGTTACCTTAACGAAGTCTGATTTTTTCTAGGTTTACAATTGATATGATTGTTTACATGTAATATGTCCCTTTAATAAATAAAAAACAAACAATAATTACCCAGCCATTTTTAATAATCAGTCTTCAAAAATCAGTTTTTCATTATCATGTGTCTTTTGCTGATTTTGATAAATAATTACTATAACTGATTATTGTATTTGATCTAAGTGTAATGCGACGGTCAATGCATGTTCCTTATTGAAGACCGTACTTTGACCTATAATGGTTTACTTTTATAAATTTTGACTTGGATGGAGAGTTGTCTCATTGGCACTCATACCACATCTTCTTATATCTATAAATTAAAGATGTTAAACATGTCAGGCAATCATATATAAATCCCTGTTTAGTTTGAATTAGTTCGTTTCAAAGCTTTCAAAGTTTAAAAGTGATGTACTTGCCAGGCATTTTCTTGTCTATTTCTGTACGTCTGCCTTCAACAGCAACAGGTCAAATGAAAATAACACTTTATGCATTTTCGTGCGTCAGAAGCGAGTTTTTAGATGTATCTGCATCAGGAACGTTTGAACAAAAGTATTTGATAGCTATGTGATATTTAAATACGTAGAAACGTTCGGAGCTCAAAAATATTAAAACAGACACACAGACTGTTTAAGTAAATTTGTACAAATGTTCATTTATAGTGACCATCATAATTATAAATAAACTGTTCACAAAACTCTAATTTTTTCGAAATACTTATAGATTATCGTTGGTTATCTCAATGAGATTGATTTTCTCGCTTGAGCCGGTGCGACGAAAGTGAGAAAAGCAATCGAGTTGAGATGACCAATGATAATCTGTTTATCGATATTTTACCTATGAAGACGTTGTTAATTTTCTTGACAACGGCACGTGTTCCCTTAGTTTCTAGCGATAACTTTCATATCACTCGACTCCGTTGAGAAAGGAAATTATCAGTCGGCAAGATCAAAGGAAACATTCGTAAAATAGCGATAATAAGGATTATTTACCTCAGGAATAGAATTAATAGCTGGATTTGGCAAAACCTTTCGGAATTTTGGGTCCTCAATGCTCTTCAACTCGGTACTTTAACATGTTATTTGCATGGCCTTTGAACTATTTTGATTCGAGCGTCACTGATGAGTCTTTCATAGACGAAACGCGCGTCTGGCGTACATAATTTTAATCCTGGTATCTATGATGAGTTTACTTGAAACAATAAAAAAATAGAAATTAAGTTTTCTAGTCTTTATGGTTGTTGGTTGTGATTTTACGTAAACAAGCAAAAACTGTATTTTATCACATCCACCGGTAACGATGGACAAAAATTGTTTTTACTCTTAGTCAGTGCTGTCATATTGAAAGACTTTTTCCTTCTGGGTCAAACCGAATTGGTATTTGCTACTTCTCCGCTGAGCAATTAGTAATTAGCAAAGGCGGGATGCTCTGAGTGATAATAATGTGTCCGTGTTTTATTACAAAAAAAAATGTACAACCATCACGTTAACAAATCAGGCTGCTGATTATCTATACTACCAAAATAACGAGGTCCAATTTGTTAGCTGGCAGGACGTAAAAACGACGAATCAAAGTATTCAACTTTATATATAACTAATATAGGACAATGATGTTGTTTAAAAATTACACCATTCCATGCCCTTTTGTTTTCCACATAATTAATATTACCAATAATTAACCAGTTCCGGGTCGAATCCGATACCGATGCCAATAGTATATGTCACATGCAGCTTCTTACCTGTTACCTTCTGTAAATCCCTCCTCTATCATGCAATGGAGCATTTGATTCAAGTTTCTTTAGCATATATAATCATCTGTCCAATGGCAAGTTTTTAATATATTGTTGCATTTGATTAGACTTAATTGATCAGTCCATTGGTTCTTCTTGTATATGATGATTAATTTTACTTTAAATGCCTTGTTGTCTGTTTAACATGTTCGGGGACTTTTATAGCTGGCTATGCGGTATGGGCAATGCTCATTATTGAAGGCAGTTCGGTGACTTATAGTTGATAATTCCTGAGTCATTGCCTATTAATCTGTATCAATCTGCCGGTATATTAATTAAGATCAACCACGATGTTCAAGAAATCCTTTTATATACTTCTTTTATATGTTTTACTATTGACAAATAAGTAGTTATAACTTATATTGAGCTGCGTCTGATAGAAATCTACCTTATGCAAGTGCACGTATACATGTACACGTATAAGACTTTGATTGATTTTGGAACATTCAAATACGAAATAAAAGATGAAATTTGGTCTGTTTTGTAGGGTTCTTATAACAACTCAATTTTCAAACAGTTACAGACTTTTCGTAGAGATTTTTTCAACCTGACAAAGTTTAACAGATGTATTGATATTTATATACTAAAGGATGATTTCTATCCAACGCAGCTCAAATAAGTAGACAAACAAAAGAAAATCACCATCTCCACACATTTCTTGAGAGTAAACTTTTCTGTTGTGTAAAACGTTTTGAAAAGATATTGAAAGTTGAAATTCAAAACTTCGAAACAATATTTGTGTAATCAGTTCAGTTCAGTTTCTTGTATTTTACTCATTTAATTTTGGAGCACTACCATAGAGTATGGTGTTGAAGACATGTACACCTGTTAAACAGAACAGTAACAATTAATATACCCTCACCCATTTATCATAGTATTACTTAAAAGTACAAACTGTGCATCATGTTACATAAGTTGTGCATGATACCCATAAAAATGTGTATTATCTAGGGGTGCTAAACTGTAAACTGTAAATCATATTGTTAAACATTAACAAAAATTCATTGAAAATAAACAATTTTTTGATTTTCATTTTTTACTTCTCTTAACACATTTTTTTTAACCCCAAAACGAAAAATGTTGCCAAATTCGTAAACACTGAAGTCGAGTGTATCTTTTTAATGAAAACAAGCGAAAATGAGTTAATGTGCAGTTTCTATATCGATTTTTTTCTAATAACCAATTACAATTAGAAATTGACAAATCTCAGGCTTTTGATCTTTGACTTTTTTAGATGAGCTTCTCATTGTCGTCACTATAACTCTCAGGAAACATTTGAGTAATTTTAAGGCTTTATTAAAAGGTAAAATAGCAAAGATACCGAACTCTAAGGAAAACTCAAAACGGAAAGTCCCTTATCAAATGGCAAAATGAAAAGCTCAAACACATCAAACGAATGGAAAACAACTGTTATATTGCTGACTTGGTACAGGCATTTCTTTATGTAGAAAATAGTGGAAAATATACTAGTTTTTTGCAAATATTTTGCAAAAACTAGAAATTGTGAAACTTTTATTTATCGAAAGAAGTGGTTCATTATTCATGTTACTGATTATAGAGAATACGTCTTTTATGAAGTGCATAATATGACAAGTCCACAGCAACATACATTTTTTAATTAATTCTTGAAATACGCATGTGCTATTCAAAAAGAAGGTATGCTATGATTGGAAATAAGACAACTATTCACCCGAGACAAAAAAAACATCGGACTCAGACTTCTTTTAAACTGAATTTTACTGTGCGTTTTGCTGTGTGTTTTTTTTTTTTTATTTTACATTGGCTAGAGGTAAAGGGGAGGGTTGAGATCTCACAAAACATGTTAACCCAGCATGTTTGCGCCTGTCCCAAGTCAGGAGCCTCTGGCCTTTGTTAGTTTTGTATGTTTTTTTTAATTCTGGTTCATTTATATGTTTCAGAGTTAAGTGTGACGTCCATTTTCTCTGAACCAGTATTCATTTTTGATTAGGGGCCAGCTGAAGCCCGCCTCTGGGTGCGGGATGTTCTCGCTGTGTTGAAGACCCATTGGTGGCCTTGAGCTGTTTTCTGCTCTTTGGTCGAGTTGTTGTCTCTTTGACACATTCCCCGTTTCCATTCTCAATTTTAGTTAAAGAGCATTTCTTAGAGCAACGTTATGATAAAAAAAAATGAATTATTATATGTGTAGGTATTTTTAGAAAATCGTAAATTTTTCACTGTTGTGCGATTTGGTGTATCTAAAAGAGGTTTAATTTTCGTAAACATATGTCCCGGCGGGTTTTAAACATTTTTCATCAGTGTATACGATTTAACAGTTGTGTTCATCGAACAAAGCGGCATAACTTAGACTTCAATAATTATGTACAAATCGTATGTTTTGCTATTCCCTTTGCAAGCGGGTTACTATGGGAAAATTAATAAAAATGAAAAAAAAATGATGCCTTTTTGAAATACAGATAGATAATATTGCATTCTCATTAGTCATTTTGTATTTTGGATGCAGATTGTTTATGAACAACATTTTACAACAAAACGATTTAGTTAAAATACCTACTTCAAATGTTTTATGCGGCATGTAGTGTATGAGAGGTCAAAATATGGTTCATTTCCTCCTTGTTTACACTTGACACGCTGTAAAACTTGATACCATCCGCCACTTTCCTTAGAAAGTGTCTTAACTAAGTAATGAATGTGAAAACAAATCGCTAATTCATGCACTTTTTCAGTGAAGATTGTCATGATACCTCGACGGTATGCATGAAGATAGTTTTCCAACTTTATATATTATATATTTAGTGAACAGTGATAAAAGGGTGATGATACAAATATGTATAATTCGTCTAAATAACAGCCCAACAATGTTAGATCTCACATGCGGCTCACTCATTCAACTTATTTTAGAAACCTACACAGAATACAAAAAAAAACATAAAAATGACTGATAAAAGTCTTTTGATTTCAGTGAAAAGACGATTCGTACTCATATACTCACAAAAAAATTATTAACACATTATTTACAGTTTTTTATTTTCAGCATATTCAATCATCATCAGTATTGCCTGGTTCACTTCATCATTCATAAATTTCGTACTCCAAACATCATTGAAATCTCCTGTCAAAACTTTATTGAATTTCCGGTAATAGCGATCACCATAAATGAGTTCTGCGTATTCCTTTCGGTGCATACTAAATATTATAAGTCGACCAGTTTTTTTTTCAATTTTCCCGATCAGTTTATCTTCATCTGAAATACTTCTTTTCAACACAAATTTAGAGAACAAGTCCGACTTTCCTTCACTAGACGCATTATCAACGTTGTGCATATCACTTTTGTCTGATTTACATTCGTCTGTACTTATAGTTTTAACACGGGAAACTTTGTTTTCATCACAAGAGTTTGTAATGGAAGATCTGCTACAATTGTCTACTGTTTTACGGAACATGAATTTAGAAAGTAAATCATGTTTATTATCTTCAATATTCACCACGATATATTGCGGTTTTTATCCAACGCAATCATAGGGTTGAACGTTGTTTTCAATTTAGACTTGAATGACTGAATAATAGCCAACGATAAATCTTACGGAGCGATGGGTCATATAATTATGATACAGTACACTACAAAATATAATATATAACAAGTCTATAAGGGTACAACATCACCAAAAAATAATAAAATCATGAACAAATGTTAGAATTTCGGATAACTTATATCCTTCATCAGTAAGATGTAAAATGAATTTTATCTTGACATGTGGTAGTCAAACTGAAATAATAATCTTGATCGCTATACAAATTATCAATACGCTGGTAAATGTTATCCAAGATCTTTCCCAAACCTCCTGTCTTAGCTTTTCGGAGACCAGCAAGTCTGAAAGACTTATTTGTGAGAGCTGATGTCTCCTCTAATAAAATCTGTTCAACTGCAGGATGGTGCAAGTCGTGTGGTAAAAGATGATGTCTGACTTGCCAACAAATACTGAATACTCAAACATTTACTTGCCACTCCACTGGGTCTGTGTGCACTATATTTTGCAGAACCAAGAATGTTGTATACATTCTTCAGTGTCATTGGTATCGAGACAACACCGCATGCACTGTGTCCAGCGCTCTAGACCACTCGGCCACCTAGACTGAACTAATAATTCAGCTTTCGGTGGCCTAGTGTTACCTTTCCTCGTCAGTAGAATTTAGAGTTGTAACACAGTACGTGATATATTAGGCATGAAGATGGAATTGATTGCAGATCAGCTAAATTTAGCTAATCTGCAATCAATTCCATCTTCATGCCTAATATATCATCGGGTTTATATAATCCGTTCATCCTATTTTGACTCTTCAAAATTCAAGAGTCAATCCTAAATTCAGGTAAACGATATAGCCTTCCAAATACCGTTTCGAAACGGTATTTGGAAGGCTATATCGTTTTCAAAACAACCGAGAAAAAGATGTTTTAAAAAACAGAAACACTCAGTTCAAGATAATTTAGTTGTAAATCTGTCATCAATAGAACTAACTGACTTTGAAGAAAAACTATTGAGTAAAGACCTTAATTTCTGTCCAGTTCCAGCAACCATCAATAATTTACAACTTGAGACAGATGTAGAAGCATTTGCCAGGCGTCTTCGTTTGAAAGAACATTTCAATAGACAACAGAAGAAAAATTTAAAAGAAGCCGGAATGAATGAATCTGATTATGAGAGTGATGAAGGAGACATATGCATCTCAAAATTTAAAAAGAAAAGTACATGGAATCCACCTAAAAGCAAAAACGATAATTTGGAATCATTTATTACATCAGTCAAAGCTGAAGTCAGATCTTCAATCAGTAGTAAACAAGTGCGAAATATTTCAAAGTCAGAAAGCCAAGCCATGATAAACTTAAAAGACCGTGATGACATTGTTATCAAACAAGCGGACAAAGGAAGTGCCGTTGTTGTGATGAACAAGGCAGACTACATCGAAGAAGGGAATCGTCAGCTCTCGAACACTGAATTTTATAAAGAATTAACATGTGATCCAACCAAAGAAATCAACAAAAAAATTAATGACGTCCTCTCAGAAATGAATAAAGATAAACAAATTGATGACGATACGTACGATTATCTACGCCAAGACGAAACTTGCACAGCCGGTCGATTTTACTTACTTCCAAAACTCCATAAAGAAGGGATTCCTGGGAGACCTTATAGTATCAGCTAATGGCCATCCCACCGAAAAAATTTCAGAATTTTGTTGATTACCATCTTAGACCACATGTTTGACAACTGCCATCTCATATTCAAGATACAACTGACTATTTGAAGAAAATGAATTCCTTAAGTCCTTTACCTAATGACACAATTTTGGTTTCAATGGATGTGTGTTCTTTATACACAAATATTCCAAAAGATGGAGGAATAGCCGCGTGTGAAAAAGTATGGAACACTCGAAAGGATTAACATCCATGAACTGACTGTCTAGTTCAATTACTCAAGCTAGTGCTTGAAAATAACAACTTTATTTTCAACGACAAGCACTTATTACAGAATGTTGTCACCCGAAACACTGCTCCAGGAGCATACCTTACAGTCAAGCTATCAGACTAAAGCGAATTTGCTCCTCAGAATCTAAACTCAACTATCGTTTGGGACAACTAAAAAAACAACTAAAATCAAGAGGATACAAAACCAAAAACATCACAGACGCTTCTGATAAAGCCCAAGAAAAAGATCGAGATATCCTCATGGAATACAAAGATAGAATTCCGTTTGTTGTCACCTTTCATCCCGATTTGACAAATATTTCATCTGCTATCCGCAAGCACTGGCGTCTTATCGAAAATGACTCTTCCTTAAAAGAAATTTTTCCATCACCTCCTGTTATTGCCTATCGCAGACCCAAAAATCTCAAAGACATACTTGTCACATCTAAAGTAAAGAAACAAGAGACTTCTAAAATTGGGTGTTACAAACAATGCGGAAAAACCAATTGTAAGTGCTGTAAAGTCGCCAACACTGACCACTTTTTCAGCAGCACAATAGCAAAGCAGCGATACAACATCTATGTTACATCTAATTGCAAAACGGAAAATAGTATTTATATTCTTACTTGTGGAACTTGCAAGCTGCAGTATGTTGGTGAAACAGAAACATCAGACTTAACAATCACCGGTCTTTTTAAACAAAAGGAAGAAACTGTCCAATTACGAGACACCTCTTAAGAACAGGGCATACTTTTGAAAATATCACCTTTGAAATAATTGAGGTAAACCAAAATTTGGACTCCCAAAGGAGAAAACAGAGAGAAAGGTTATGGATGCATCAGCTACGTACTCTTGAACCTGATGGACTTAATGAGAGATGAAAAACAGTTCTACCCAAAACCAAAGGAATAAATCCTGAACTTCATTCTATTTAACAAAAACAACTATTTGTTTTGATTAAAGAACTGCTATGTACAATAAACGGCAAAAATATTTTTCTAGACATTTGACATTGAGTTGCAAAAATTTCTTTACAGCCTCTTACTTTTACCTGGTTGGCTGCACGCGCCTGATGAAGCTAATTTGTTTAGCGAAATATTGCGTGTTTAATATAAAATATAACAACTAATTTTATAACACTCATTAGTGTGTTAAAGTTACATTCTTAGGCACTTATATATAAGTCCCTAAGAATGTAACTACTAATGAGTGTTAATAAATTAGTTGTTATATTTTTAACAAATTGTTAAAATTATTGACACTGAAGAAGGCTGTTTGTTAAGCCGAAATATTTGTCAACACGATTTAATAACAACATCTTCGTATTATACCATCTTATATTAGTATTGTTGTGCAAATCTCTAGACTTATACAATTTTTTCCTTATCTGCACAGTATCGTCTATTCTAGACGATCCGGTACATAGTTAATTTACTGGTTGGTCCTTTTTATAGACTTCTATATATATATATTAATATATATATAAGTACGTCTGAACCAATGACAACTCTACAACAGATTTATCCTTCGGATCACCAGCAGTGATCGTGATACATGGCTGTGTACATTCTGTATATACAACTCGTCTATACATCAGCCCAACAATGTTAGATCTGTAAATTTGCTTTCGCAAATTTTTTGTTCTTCCCTCACCGGGATTCGAACTCATGCTACTGAGATATCGTGACACCAAATCGCGTGCACTATATCCGACGCGCTAGACCATACGACCACCTAGGCTTCACAATAATAAAGCTTTCGGTGGCCGGGTGTTACCTTTCCTCGTCAATTTTAATCTAGCGTCGTAATACAGTACATGATATATAAGGCATGAAGATGGAATTGTTACAGATCAGCTGAAATATCTTTTGTAAATGATCTTACAAATTAATGCAAGATACAGTCACAGAAATAATTATATTTATAAGTACGTCTGTACCAGTGACAACTCTACAACAGATTTATCCATCGGATCACTAGCAGCAACATGGCTCGAATCCCGGCGAGGAAAGAACAAAAAATTTGCGAAAGCAAATTTACAGATCTAACAATGTTGGGCTAATGTTTAGATGAGTTGTATATACAGAATGTACACAGCCATGTATCACCATCACTGCTGGTGATTCGATGGATACATCTGTTGTAGAATTGTCACTGGTTCAGACGTACTTATAAATATAATTATTTCTGTGACTGTATCTTGCATTAATTTGTAGGATCCTTTACAATAGATATTTAAGCTGATCTGTAACAATTCCATCTTCATGCCTTATATATCATGTACTGTATTACGACGCTAGATTAAAACTGACGAGGAAAGGTAACACCCGGCCACCGAAAGCTTTATTATTGTGAAGCCTAGGTGGTCGTGTGGTCTAGCGCGTCGGATACATTGCAGGTGATTTGGTGTCACGATATCTCAGTAGCATGAATTCGAATCCAGGCGAAGGAAGAACAAAAATTTGCGAAAGCAAATTTACTGATCTAACATTGTTGGGCTGATGTTTAGATATATTTGTTAAAATATACTTTTTCACATTTTTGGTCTTTTGGAAAATATATATATATATATATATATATATATTTTCCAAAAGACCAAAAATGTGAAAAAGTATATTTTAACAAAACGCATTTGACTATCAGGTCGAACAACAAATGTTCACCGATGTAATAAATGGATCTTAATTATAAATTTAATACTAAACAGAAAACAATAAACTTGCGGAAAAGATGGTATACCGCAAACAAAAGGTGCAAAGGTTTTTGTACACCATATCCGGATTTCGACAATTAATGTCTCTTCAGTGATGTTAGGAATCGAACGGTATTTGGAAAGCTATACAATTTAACTCAATTTAGGATTGACTCTTGCATTTTGAGGAGTCAAAATAGGATGAACGGATCATATAAACCCGAAGGCAAATATAATACAAGCACAAACGAAAAAATATAAACAGGTCTGAATTGAAGACAACGTTCAAACCTATGATTGCGTTGGATAAAAACCGCAACTTTTATACGTGTGCATGCAAAACAAATTTCTTGTTAGAGGGGTCTGAATACAGCAAAAACAACATTTTCCAAAAGACCAAAAATGTGAAAAAGTATATTTTAACAAAACGCATTTGACTAACAGGTCGAAAAACAAATGTTCTTAAACCCTGCTGGCTGCCATTGGCGATTGCCAAATAAACGGATGACCGATGTAATAAATGGATCTTAATTATAAAATTAATACTAAACAGAAAACAATAAACTTGCGGAAAAGATGGTATACCGCAAACAAAAGGTGCAAAGGTTTTTGTACACCATATCTGGATTTCGACAATTAATGTCTCTTCAGTGATGTTAGGAATCGAACGGTATTTGGAAAGCCATACAATTTAACTCAATTTAGGATTGACTCTTGCATTTTGAGGAGTCAAAATAGGATGAACGGATCATATAAACCCGAAGGCAAATATAATACAAGCACAAACGAAAAAATATAAACAGGTCTGAATTGAAGACAACGTTCAAACCTATGATTGCGTTGGATAAAAACCGCAACTTTTATACGTGTGCATGCAAAACAAATTTCTTGTTAGAGGGGTCTAAATACAGCACAAACAACATTTTCCAAAAGACCAAAAATGTGAAAAAGTATATTTTAACAAAACGCATTTGACTAACAGGTCGAACAACAAATGTTCTTAAACCCTGCTGACTGCCATTGGCGATTGCCAAATAAACGGATCACCGATGTAATAAATGGATCTTAATTAAAAATTTAATACTAAACAGAAAACAATAAACTTGCGGAAAAGATGGTATACCGCAAACAAAAGGTGCAAAGGTTTTTGTACACCATATCCGGATTTCGACAATTAATGTCTCTTCAGTGATGTTAGGAATCGAACGGTATTTGGAAAGCCATACAATTTAACTCAATTTAGGATTGACTCTTGAGTTTTGAGGAGTCGAAATAGGATGAACGGATCATATAAACCCGAAGGCAAATATAATACAAGCCCAAACGAAAAAATATAAACAAGTCTGAATTGAAAACAACGTTCAAACCTATGAATTTTTATACATGTGCATGAAAAACAAATTTCTTGTTAGAGGGGTCTAAATACAGCACAAACAACATATATATATATATGCGAGATGGTATCCGAGAACCTGCATGCATGTAATATTTGTATGGTTCTATTTATGTTCTTTTGAGGTGGTCATTTTTTACTTGGGTTTGTCTACATAAAACTGTAAATTTGTTCAGGATCTTCCCAGTATCATTAGTAAAAGATTTGGTTGTAATGTCGAAATTGTTTCTACGAAGATATATTATGGTTTTAAGTAACGACAATATATCAGATATGGCAGATACCAATACAGATGCTCAAAACTCCTACAAACTGATTAAAATTCGTTTGAATATGAACAGGACTGACGGACAAAAGGATTTAAAACATTATACTTACTAACATTACCGGTATGTATAAGTGAATGATCAATACACTCAGGACTCATCAGCAGGCAGCACAGATGTTTAAAAAAAAGAGTTACAAAACCACCTATCATCATATTGCTAGTAGCACGAGTAGTATTGTTTGGTAAATTTTTGCCTTTTTTTTATTTGGATTCTGGACAAAAAATGTTTGGTTCAAGTGTAAATAAAATGCTTTAATTTCCCTTTAAATACTTACATTGAAAGGATGCTACTTCAACAACTCCTTGTGCTGACAGATTTAATCATCTTACCTCACAGCAGATCATGTGCAGATGTGAGTTGTCTGTCAAATCTTTATTTCACAAAGAATTCATTTGCATAACAATGAACAGAGCTCGAAGCAAAGCACTTTAATAATACACTTAGACAAAAATTTCAATCCAGTGATATACATGTAATTTGTAATAGAAGACTGTCATGAACATTCGCCCTTCATAACCACCTCTATGATCTAACAAACATGCCAAACTACATGTATCAGAAGTCCTGAAAAAGACATGTAATTTTTTTATATTATATGTACGTATCCAAGTTAAAACATACAAAGTTGTGGTAAAAACATTCAGTTTTAGCAAGTAGTTGTCACTTCATGCACAAATTAATAATATAAGCTGCGTGCGCCTCTTTTTGAAATAAGGACATACTTCCACCTAATCATAGTAAACAGGTGAAAAA
This sequence comes from Mytilus californianus, assembly GCF_021869535.1. Lineage (NCBI taxonomy): Eukaryota > Metazoa > Mollusca > Bivalvia > Mytilida > Mytilidae > Mytilus > Mytilus californianus. The sequence goes on from NW_026262626.1 coordinate 18,563,160, forward strand.
ACATTAAACTATAAAATTATCAGACTTATCTATCAGTGTCTATTTACGTCACAACTGAATCAATATTATTAGTTACATAGTGTGCTAGTGACCTAATACGGTATATATGGGGTCAGTAAAGTCCATATGGGGTGAGAGCGAAGCTCGAATCCCCATATGGAATTTACTGACCCCATATATACCGTATTACGTCACTAGCACACTATGTAACGAATTTATCTTACCGACTATCTTAACGTGTGAAATTCAAACTAGTGACCTATTAAAATGAGCAAGTCTTCAATACCGTTAGCATTAAAAAACTACTTCCATTGATCCTACAAAAACAGATGCCTACAATAACAACTTGTTAGGTTTAAATGTGTTTTATAAATATTTATTTCAATCTTCATCATCAATTTCTTCGTCTGTTGAAACCTTTAAGATTTTTTCTCAGAACCGTTTTGTTTTATAAAGGGACGTAACACCACTACTAACCGTGTATGAAATAAGCCCCGCCTCCCTACTGACCTAATATGGAATAAACACGGTCTCCACGCGGACGCTTTTAACCAATCATATTCCTAGAAATGTATAGGAGGTAAGATAAATATACATATGTAAGACTCAGATTGACGTGCAGTCTATAACCAACCTCCATTCCTGAAGTCAACATCCAATTCTGACGTCATAATAAAACAAGCATTCAGAGAGTATTGCATGGCAATACATAGTCCCCTACCGGGTAAAAATTCATTATACTGGAACAACATGCTAACTTGTTCTATAACTTGTCATGGTGTAAACAAAAAGAAAATATCAAGTCAATATCTTCATGCAAAACAGTGTGGAAAACTCAATATATGAGTGAATTTTTTCAAGTCAAAGGACCATACATTGTAACTCTGCACAAAATTATCAGACCGAAACAAAAACTTGAACTTGATCTGTAACTTGTCATGATAAAACTATATACCAATTGTCAATCAATATCTTCAAGCATGATGAAAAAAAGTATGGAAAACCTATAACACTCTAACATTAGATATGATTAATAGTTCTCTAAAATTAGATATGATGTAATACAATGTATATCTATTTTCAAATTGCAATCAAATATAATTAATAGTTTCAAACTTTTTTCTTTCATTTGTCACAAACTTATATAGATTTGTAACTTATCTATTAAATGTCAACAACTTTTATCTACACAATGTAATGTAATGAAATATATACCTTAATAAAAATAGATTATTATAGATCCAATTAAAGTATTCACTTAATAAAAAAATTATATATATATGTAGCATTCAGAAAATTAGTTTATTAATCACTCTAACATTAGATATGATTAATAGTTCTCTAAAATTAGATATGATGTAATACAATGTATATCTATTTTCAAATTGCAATCAAATATAATTAATAGTTTCAAATTTTTTTTCTTTCATTTGTCACAAACTAATATAGATTTGTAACTTATCTATTAAATGTCAACAACTTTTATCTACACAATGTAATGTAATGAAATATATACCTTAATAAAAATAGATTATTATAGATCCAATTAAAGGATTCACTTAATAAAAAAATTATATATATATGTAGCATTCAGAAAATTAGTTTATTAATCACTCTAACATTAGATATGATTAATAGTTCTCTAAAATTAGATATGATGTAATACAATTTACCAAAGAATGTCTTTTAAAAAATGAGTTATCTCCCTTTGTACAGATTATATGGTTTAACATAGTACTCTAACATTAGTTATGGAGTTTTTTTATGGACCATAACTCTGGACTAAATCATCAGACCGGAACAAAATTCGAATTTGATCTATAACTTGTCATGATAAAACTATATACCAAATATCAAATCAATATCTTCAAGAACGAAGAAAAAAAGTGTGGAAAGCTGAGTTGCCGGACTGACGGATGGACAGACGGAGGGACAGACAGACGGACAGAGTGCAAACCTAAAGTCCCCTTCGACTTCGTCGGTAGGGGACTAATAAGATTCCAAATCTACATGTAGGACCAAATATATATCCCCGAAATAGACATCTTTTTTGTTGTTCTCAAATTAATGTCCCAATAGTATTGGCTTCTCTAATTGATGTCTTTTTTGACAGATTAGCCACAATGAAATCAAAGTTTTATAAAATGTTAGGTAAAACCTAATACTAAAAAAGTTGAGAAAGAAATACTATTTTAAACCTTGCAAATAAATGTAATTATAATACTTTTCAACAATTGGCTGTACTTTTTCATTTTTTTTTCTATTGTTTGAGACTGTGTGTTGTCCTCTACATGTCTTTCAATTATCTTTGGCATAGGGTTGTTGTCTTATTGTTGTACATGTATATATCCACGTGGCATTAATTTATATGAATGTGAAAGAAATATGACAAAGTAGATCGAGAGGATGAACTTCTTCACCAAAATATTAATATGCATGTACATGTTATTTTTACATGAAAGATGTTGATGGTCTTGTTGTAATTTTCTGAGGTTTGACCTTTTAATTTTAAGCTGTAACATGCCCAAGATTTAATGTCAATAGACCATGACAACCATGACTAAGGGGGTTGGCCAACTAATCCCCATGGATGAGATGTTATAATTCTGATACATGTACAACACACCAAATATATTGACTTACCATTCATTACTGGTTCCCCTCAAACTGAACTAATCAGATTCAGCATATAAACTAACCAATGATTTTTGGGGGCAGGCCCCTTAATATCAATAGAATGAGATATTCAAATGCTCCTCCAACTGCATTATAGTACACGTACACACCACGTATCATTGACTTCCCATAAGTGTTTCCTGTTAAACTAACCTACATGTACACAAACAGTAATGTGGTCATATTTCATAGGCGAAGGAAGCCGGAGAGAACAACCAACCATCGGTTGGAAGACTGACAATCCTAGTCGATAAACATTATATTTGAGTCAAAAATTGTTTAACAAATTGTTAACGTCATTGGCTATGCCAAAAACAGCATACATTTTTTTGTTCCTTAGTTAAGCTTTGGAGACTTTGTTGCAGCAAGACAAAACAATGTATTTATGTTGCTTTTGGTTGCTCTGGTCTAGCATGTTTTATTTCATTTTAAATTTGTTGCTAAATTTTTATTGCATGCTATGTAAGTGAGATTTAACTTCGTATAACAGGTTGTTTTATATGTCAAATTAGACTGTTTTTATGTTATGTATATGTTTTTATATTCGGTCAAAAGCTCCTTAGAGCTTGTGTTGTGTCTTTTAACTTATGCCGAATCAAAATAAAGTTTTTCATCTTATCTTATCTTATCTTAAAACAAATAGACAACTTTCGAGTTTGTTGCATTTCCCTCAAAAACTTCGGTTTTAGTGAACATCATTCGTGCGTTTATGGGCGTCGTCACTTCCGTTTCTATGTTGAGCGCTTGGTTGAAAAAAAAATGCTATATTGCACGAATTATTACCCAAAATAAATTCTTATAATTGATAATCAGCACTTCTGTCATTAGAGAAATGTTATTTAAAAGTACCTTTTGGAACAAACATTCAGGCGGTCCCCTCTATCTGGTAATTTAAAATGACGTCATAAAGGCGTGTATAATTGTCGAAATTTCCCAGTGAAGGACATAACTCTAAAGTAGTCTATTGGGAAAGGGTTCCTCACCTACAATTGCAGCTGTCAGTGTTAATGTGTAATGGTGACTGTCAAATAATAAGTCCATTTATTAGTCATAAGGGGGATTTTTTGTTTATAATTCCATTTTTGTTAATTTTTTTATCATTACATATATATAATTATTTGCAGTTCATTTAAGGCCAATACAAAATAGGTGTGTTTCCTGTTGCATGCTCCCAAAAAATAAATTGGAAGTTAAAAAAAAATCTTACGAGAAAAAATACTTGAAAGTCAGGACTATTTCAGTATAACTTAGTAAAATACTATCAATTTTTGTTGTAAATTTTTGTGAAAAGACCCCCCCCCCGGATTTCATTTCTATCAACCTTCAGACTTATTATGAAGTGCCGCAATGTTACCAACTGCGACGTGAGGTCGTGTGAAATTTATTTAAATGGATATATATGCTGACTGAATGATTCTTTTCTTTAACCACCCATGGCAATCAGATCAGTGGATTACCCGTAAAAAAATAATGATACGAATTATGTGACCATTGATTTTTCATATATTTAATTTTTACAGACGTGCTCATTTCGCCCAAAGGTGTCCTTAAAACCACAAATCGCCCAAACATGTCCATTTTCACATTCCCAAATGGTCCAATTATTTACATCACCAAATTTGTTATTCGCCAAAAACTTGTCCACTTTATAAAAACTTTAAGCTCAAATATGTCCTCAATATTTATGCACAAAGGTTAACGACCTTCAATGATGGGTAAACAGACACCAGATAAGAAAAAGATTACCACAACAAAAAATTATCTTCACTTGCGAGAGCTCTTTATTAATTTTTCATCAATATGATTATTGTTATAATTTAGATGAAGGTATTTCACAAATATTATACATTTAGTTTTATCTTGCCAGTTTTCACTAGACTAGTAGAAGTTTTCTCAGTGCTCCAACTATTGATTAAGTGGTCATTTATTAGCATTATGTTGTACAAAGTCAGTTGTTTATATTTAGCATAATGATTTGCAACACATACATTAACTCTTTGTGGTTGATTGCTTGGTGTACAGTGGCTAATATTTCATGCATATTTAGAGCAAATATAAAGATTGCAATTAGTTAGTTTTGTTCAGTTAAATTCATTGTTTACAACGTAAATTATTATTCTTTTGCACTAATATACTGCAGTTATGCCTATATATCTTAATAATGTATCAGGGATTCAAGGTATTGCAGGTACGGCTTCCTGCAAAAGTGGTTTCTGGGCTTTTAGAGAAGTACTGTTTCATTTATACAACAAAACAAAAGGACGGTTCCTGTAATAATATCAATAGGATTTATACTTAAATAGCATGTGATTAATTTACAAATTACTATCTAATAACGGTGGACATGACTAAGCGTTCATAAAAGCGAGACGTTTTGGCTTCATATGGAGCGTTTTAGTGGGTTTTTTCAAGTATTGAACAGGTTTGTAAAATAATAATTTCAATGTGTTGCTTCATGCAGACTATAGCTATATAAATATGGATGATGATGTTGTATTGAAAAAGTTGCATGGACATATTAGTTCGAGACAAAAATTTGGTAAGACAAATAGGTGGAAATCCATTTATTTTTGGAAAATCTGTAAAAATAATCCAAAATTTGGAATGATATGGAAAGTTCCGACACGTGTTCGTTTGTTTACAAATACAAATCATAATGTCACGTAATTATTCAATGATGTCAGATTCATTATCCGCCATCTTTATGTGTGCATACAAAATTCCTCATCATAGCCATTTATCGTGTATAAACTTGAACAAATTGAAAAAATATGTTCATTGTTACACATTAAATACTAAGATATTGCAAATACAGATAATTCAGAAATTATGTTGGTTAGATATTAAAATCAGAGAAAAATGTCAGTGACCCATATCGTCAAGGTTCACATTTTTGTCCCTTTGTCTACATTTCTAAGAAATGGGATTGTTACTTACCGCTCTCAAATACAAAAGTCAACAGCACCCAAATACAATACAAATTAATTATAAATAATGCTCAATGGAATTTCTGAAAACAAAAAGATTATATTCTCCGTTGAATTCGAAGAAGACTCATTCATTGAATTCTTTATGGCGCGATAGATCCTTACTCACTATAGGATTTTATGTAACAACATTATATATATAGAAGTATATCTAACAATCTTTCAGTGTCTTCTCTTCTTCTGATATATAGTTGCAGCTTCATTTAATATTGAAGATTACGTCAGGATTAATATATTACCTATACAGTAGCTTCACTTAGGAATTTCATTTCAGCGGAGGAAAATTTATTTATAGTTAGGGAGCTACCATTTGATTTTTATGGGGGGCTAGTAGGATGAAAAATTTTGTCCTGCTATTTTTTTTAGTTGTAATCTCTGTCCTGCCTTTATTTTTATCACTCTATTCGGTCCTGCCTTCTTTTTTTTTCATTAGATTATCCTAACTTTTTTTTACATAAATTGTCATCCTGCCCTTTATTTTTGCAAAGTTGCTCATCCTGCCTTTTTTTTACTCAAAACTCCTGTCCTGCCTTTTTTTCAAATTTCATACTTGCCCCCAGATTTATAAAATGTGGGAATAGGAGGAATGAACCGCTCCATTCTTACTTTGATTGATTAACTGATTGTTGGTGTTTAACGCAACTTTCAGCACTATTGGCTATTTCGTAGCGCCTGCCAGTTTTTATCGACGGAGGAAGCCGGGGTGCCTCATGAGAACCATAGAACTTCGGCAGTAAAAATGGAAACCCTTGTCAAATACGATATGATTAGAAAGCACCTGCCACGTGTGGAATTCGAACTCACAATCCACTTTGAAATGCCCATATGACAGAAAGGCACCGAGCATTTATCTTTCAATTCGGGGGAACATCCTTTTTAGTTATATTTCTTTATATCAGCAGTTTAAATATTTTTGACGCTTTCCGTAACAGCGTTCATGTTATCGTTAACACGGGCCCGAAGAGTCGGCTAGGTGAATACATTTGGTCATTTTGTTTGGGCTGCACGAAATATATAAAGTCGCAGCCATGATCAGTCGAAATAGGGACGTTAATCCGATGCGTTTTGTACAGAAAGTGCAAGTTAAAGACACTTTTCAAAAACTCTTTGAGGTGTTCGTAGGTGACCTGTAGCAAGGCAAATTTCTCCTCTTGATAAGAAATTCTCGACTTTTATCCCGGACGTCCCACTCTGCAAAACCTACTTTTCCCATGATTTGACTTTAGACAAATTTGGCTATCTTATGAACCTTTTGGTCATATACATGTAGCGCTTCATGTGTTTTGATCTTATACGTTCTTGGCTTTCAGGTGTTTCTATTTGAGCGTTCCTGATGAAGGTAAATCAAGAAAAGCACTTCGGACGCAGGGTATTAACCTAGTGCTATTTTCATTGTTCTCGTCCTGAAAATGTGTGGAATATCTGCCACTGATCGTTCAGCAAACAACAAGCAGTAAATCAAAATATTTATGGCATAATTTAAGTTTCAATCTGCTAAGAATCAGGCAGTGGTGAAAACATGACAAACAAAAACCCACTCAAGTTGATATTAATTTATGTTGAAATTGTATAATAGTGCACGAATATAACATTCGTTGCCTTTTCCTATTCTGGTAATTCAAGATATAATATGGTTGACATGCACTAGAAATTAACAATTAAGGGGAGCTAACTCTGTAATTTGCTATCATTCTAACCAAAAGTTATCTATCATGTCTATAGATTTCTTGAGTTACCAAACCAGCAGAAACGAAACACATACCAATTCTTACTCAGGGTGAGGGTAACTTCAAAATAGGATGGTTATGTCGGTGGGTTTTTTCGGCCATTTTTTGATTTTTTCAAAATTGCCTGATTCTTTTAAAGACTGGCACTTAATATTTGATTATCTGAACCTGTATTTCCGTTGTCATTATACACAAAAATAACAAAGGAACAGAAAGAAAATAACTTAACATGATTTTTTTTCAGGGTAATTAGTTTTATACCATTTTAATCGCTTAAATGAATAAGGATACTCTATAGTAACACGAAAAGTCATTGACAAATTGTGGAATGTCGAGTAATAAGTATTATAGTACAATGTATTTGTTTTGTAATAAAGAGCTAATCGATTAATGATGATGATTGTCTAAGCGATCTTTTTAAATTTGAAAGTTCAGCGGGGTTATTGAGAACACCTAAGTGACAAAACGTGATGCGAATTCTCAACCAAATACTGATACAATGTCATCAACCCACACACTTAAAAACAAATTTTACAGCAATCGAAATGTTTGTATTCCAATGAGCGACATTGGGGGAGTATAATCATCTTTTTGTTATACTGTTATAGGTTTAATTAATAAAAATCATGACAAAAATCAGTTCAATAGTAAAATAACTTTCCGATAAAACCGAAAAATAGGTAGGGCCAATGTCTTTCTAAATAATTTCGCACCAGGACGTTTAAAACAAATGAACTATTGAAAATTACAGTATCAATGATTTATAATTGGTGAAATTGAGGTTTAAACTTATTTTGTGGTGTACTTTTGTATATGAAAACATTGATAAAAGATGGCTCATTACTGCGATTTTGAAATATTTTCAAATAGTGGGAGGGTAAACAACGATTTTCTCCCTTACAAAAACACATCCGAGGCTGAGAATCAGTGGCAGATCCAATGTGGGAGGGGGTAGATGGAATACGCCCCACACTTTTTTGATCGCCAAAAAAATAATAATTATATTATTTTTTTCACGTTTTATATGAATATTTACCATAAAATCGTTCAATAACTGAATTATTGTAGTCTCAATTTGAGGTAATAATATTTATTGCTTTTTAAAATGCAACACATACTTCTCCCTTTCGGTTCCGATTTTTCTAGGGTGTTAATATTTAAAGTCTGTAATATTGTTTAATGTATATAATGATAGCATGTAAACGTGTTGAACAATTTTTCAACAGGGACATGAAAACTCTTTAAAATTCAAAATGAAATATACTTGAATTCTCTTACATCATTTTTGATAATGAGGGTGAAACAAAAGCGTATGACATAGTTTCATCAATAGGAGCAACTTTATGGGTCGAATTAATGAAGCTAGATCAAACTTATAACTACTATTATTTACTGATGGTTTATAAATTTGGTAATGTCTTAGGGATAAACAAGTGAAATTTACCAATCGTCTTTTATGTGGTGTCTTATCATCAAATTTCTTTTTATAAATACAACCAAGATTATTGGTAGAACTAGCGAAGCTAGAGTAAAAATGTATCAACAAAAAGGTAGATTTAAAAGGGGTAAATTAATTAAACCTGACAAAACCAAACATTCGACTATATCAACCAGCGGAACGACTAGAAAACAACTGTCACATTCCTCACTGGGTACAGGTATTTTCCGAAGAAAATGGCAGGTTAAACCTGTTTTTTTAGCTAGCTAAACCCCTAAACGTTTAAATTCTATAAACTGATGGTTTAAAAATGTGGCAACGTCGTAGGGATAACCAAACATTAACAAATTATCAATTCGCCGTTTCAGAATTTAATGCATTCTGGGTAATATTTTCAAAAGCGTACATCAATGCTAAAGCTATCAACGTCCCTAACAATTGAAATTCAACCAATGACGTGATGGTGTTATCATGTTGGTGTACGAACAATGAAATTACCCATAGTCCTTTAGATTCATGATGCATGACGGGTAGCATTGGTGAAGCTTGATTAATATTGCTCAATTTTAGTTTTTTGTTCTATATATAGTGTTTTTCGGATGTTTTTTTTTTACAATGGTGTGCTCCGTCTTTCCGCGACTTCTTGTTTTTAATGTTCCCATTTTCATTAAATATCTCTTAACATAATATACATTTCACGTGATTCATGTGTGAATAATGTCGTTTGGACAAAATAAGCGTTATACTGTTAGGTGTACATAAATACGTTAGAAATTAGTGTAGAAAAAGAAAGATTTATTTTATTAATAATAATTCTATTCATAATTTTCCAGAAACATGATGGACATGTTGCTTTTTCTGATACGTCATCTCTTTAATTAATTGTAAACCTTGAAACGTCTATTGATGGTTTTCGCACTTTATCCACCAATTTGCCTTTCTATCAATGCTTTGATTTAACTTTTTAAATGTTGATTGAAAGAGATTTAAATACCATCACTATTTATCTGTAACCGATATTATTTGTATTATTTGATGCAGTCGGCTACCCATTAATAGCATACGTGGGTGGAATCATATTTAGCATTTTAGCCAGCATCCATATTTGGAATAAAATATTTGTATACTTAATGAAATAAAATTATACAATTTTCGATTTACTCCCAAAGAAAATCTTCGGGAACTAATTCGCTATTTAGGCGATCGATGAATCTCTGAGATGCGAATGCCATATTTAAAAACCATGTTTCAGAAATCATAAAATCATTTACTTACAAAAGTGTTGATACATCCTCATTTGTAATATAATTTGGATTTTACTTCAATTTAAAGGACACACGTTTTCCGAATGTATTCACCGACACTACGTGCTCCGTCCGATCCACAAACTGCCAAAAGGAGGCTTGCCTTCCAGAAAAGCTATAGCCAAGAGGTTCGTAATTTTAAATTTCATTTCAAAATGTATAATAAACAGTTTAGCTGTATAAAAAACTAATTTATTTGATGGCTATACATGCAGACAATATAAATAAAAATCGGAAACTTGATTTTCTTTTAAAGTGCATGCTTGAAAACGGGTTATGTTATAAAATATAAAATTATAAATAAAAGTACGAAATATTTAGGTAAGTGACTCTAATTTATAATTGCAATTTTTATTTTTTACTTTCATGATTAATTTGAAAAAAAAACTGCAATTTTAATTAATCTTTTATTAGACTAATTTAAATTACATATCATACGCTTATTATTGCGAAAAACGTCTTGCAAAAAACTTATGCATGATTAATAATAAAGAAATATAGAAAATAAGACCTTTGTATCAAAGTTTTTTTTCAGTTGATCTGAATACAAAATAATAACGACATCTTTTAAGGGCGGATGCAGGAGTTTTGAAAAGGGGGCGTAGTTCCATAAAACGGATTATTTACGGATAAAAAAAAATTGGACGATTGTATGCTAAAAATCATATAAATCGTAAAAAACCTGATATAATTATTTTTGGGGCGATCAAAGAGGGGGGCACCGTCTATTCCTCCTCCTGGATCCGCCACTGTCTTTGATCCAGAAAAATCGCCCAAAACAGATAAATAGCTAGACGAGCATCGCTTTTCTTATGTTTCTAAACTCGTACAAATATACTTTATATTTTACGACAGTTAACGGAAAATAAAATATGTTTAACTTGTTTAGCCCCACCACATTCTGTATGTACTGCCAAGTCAAGATCCTGTAATTCAGAGGTTGTTGTTTGTTGCTGTATATCATATTTGTTTTTCGTTTATTGTTTTGTACATAAATCAGGCCGTTAGTTTTCTCGTTTGATTTTTTTTTTACATTTTATAATTTCTGGGCCTTTTATAGCTTGCTGTGCGGTTTTACTCATCGTTGAAGGCCACACGGTGACCTACAGCTATATAGTTGCCTACATTTACGTATTTGAAACCATCCTACATCTTCTTATATATATATATATATATAAGTCTATAAAAAGGACCAACCAGCAAATTTGATATGCACCAGATCATCTAGAATAAGCGATACTGTGCATATAAGGAAAATATAAAAGTTTACAGATTTGCACAGCGATACTGATGAAGGCTAATTGTTCAGCCGAAATATTTGTTAACACGATTTTCTAACATCATCTTCGTATATTCTCATCTTATATTAGTACCGTTGTGCAAATCTTTAGACTTTTATACATACACATATATATCAATTCACTTCCCTTTCCTATGTTGTATTAGTAATTTGATTTTAAAATTATTCTTATATGCCGTTTAACGATTGAAAGAATTTGCAAATTGGTCGCTTCAAGGATTGTGCTATTAAAGTCTGTCGCTACTCCGTTAAATAGCAAATGAAATTACATGTTTTCAAAGGATTGTATTGGACCTAATACTTGCAATCAGAAGATCATTGTCTGTTTCTTCAATAACAACAGACAGTCTTTCACCAACAATTATAACATGTTATACTTTATTTTGATTGCACATATTGAAGGTGTATTGTCAATTTATGAATTATGTAATTGTATTCAATTCAATGTTTTTTTTTTAATACAGAAATTTTCACAAGTAACAATACGTTATCGTTATACTCTTTACTCGATTTCAAACAGTTTTATATCTTAAGGATGTTTGCTCCTCTGTTTCAAAATAACAAACTTTTTAAAAGACTGTTATAAATTGACAGTATATAAACAAGAGGCTCTCAAGAGCCTGAATCGCTCACCTGTATTTCAGAGGAGAAGATTTTTAAATGTAAGCAAACTTGATGAACAAATTGTGTAAAATTGTCTTTAAAGGGCAATAACTCCTTAAGGGGTCAATTGACAATTTTGGTCATTTAACTTTTTTGTAGATCTTACTTTGCTGAACATTATTGCTGCTTCCAATTTATATATATCTATAAAAATATTAAAAAAAATAACAAAAAACTGCAAAATTTTGTTAAAACTACCATTCGGTGGCAGCAACCCAACAATGGGTTGTTGGATTCGTCTGAAAATTTCAGAGTTGATAGATCTTGACCAATTGAACAATTTTACCTCATGTCAGATTTGCGCTAAAAGCTTTAGTTTTTGAGATATAAGCCAAAAACTGCATTTGACCCCTATGTTCCATTTTTAGCTATGGCGGCCATGTTTCGATGGATCAAAACTTCGGATACAATTTATAAACTAGATACCCTAAAGAACATTTAGTTAAAGTTTGAAGGTATTTGGCCGAGTAGTTTCAGAGGAGAAGATTTTTGAAATAGTTTACGACGACAGACGTCGACAGACGACGACGACAGACGACGGACGACGACGGACGCCAAGTGATGTCATAAGCACACCTGGGGCCCTTCGGGCCCCGGTGAGCTAAAAATGGAATTAAAAAAGCAGAAAAAAATTAAGAGTCCGTGTGCTTGTTTTCGAGATATAAGCCATTGAAAATTTGGCGAGAAATGATTCTCTCTAGATTTTCGTCCATTTATCATTGGCACCTTTTTTTCTTTCAAAAACTTTGAAAAAATAACAAGAATTTTATAAGATTTTCAAATATGGCTTTTTAAACTATATGTAATAAAATTATGAAAAGAAAAGTAGGGATTAGCAGGCAAAATTTTTATTGACAATACATGGATAAAACCAGAGAATTCCGAATATCTGACAGAAATTCAAAAACAAGAGGAGCGAACATCCTTAATAACAAATTTACTGTACTTTAAATTACAATCGGCTGTTATAATTTTGGCTGAAAAGTAGGGAGAGGGTATATCAATACAACTTGCAAACTTCAAAACCAAGTTCGTATCCCATGTTTCAAAATCAAGTTCGTATCCCATGTTTAAAAATCAAATTCGTATTCGATGTTACAAAAACAAGTTAGTATCCCATGTTTCAAAAGCAAGTTCGTATTCCATATTTCAAAATCGAGTTCGTAGTTGACCTTCGATTGATTTGACTATTATTTATAGGTCCATTTTTGTCATATAGCTCTTACATTGTTTCGGTTCTTAAATACATGTGCATCCTTGGCTTTCAAATATATGTCTCCGAGCGTTCCCGATGACGGCAAATCCAGAAGAGCGCTTCGGACACATGAAATTTATAACGTGTTGTTTTCATTTTTCCCCCTTAAATTCAGTAGGTTTGACCCGGGAAATGTTGGGTGTCTAACACAGGGAAAACAAACTGTGCTTCGAGCCTCACTTCCGCCAGTCTTTTCGTTACACATGTATACAAGACATTTACAGACTCAGACTCGGATACTAATATTCTGCTGTAGCATCGATATCCTTGTTGAACTATGAGGGTGTTGGTAGGGGACAATGAGGTGCTTAAACATACAGAATAGAGAATAGTAGATAAAAAGTATAAAGAAATAAAGAGAAAAATGGTCTAAAAAAATAAAGAATACAGAAATGAAGAAACACCCTAACCGAGTGGTTAGGCTTTTCCACCTAATTGTTTCTTAAAATAGATAATTGGCGCTATTAGTTTGTCCTGCTGTCAAAACATTATCATGATTATGTTTGTTTTGTACAAGATTTTTTTCTGTATTTTATTTGTACTTTTTCTCGAAAGCAACAATTTCAGGATATACGTTATAGCAGTGAAGGCTGTCGAAATATGAAAATGGTACACGTCTGTATGGAATAATGAACCGGTAACCGATTATAACCCCCCCCCCCCCCCTCACCCCCCCCCCCCCCCCCCCACCCCCACCCCCAACTACACAGTCATATACTTTTTTTCAAAGTTCAAAACTGCTGCACATGTCCACCAAAGTAATTCTGAACATAAAACCTAGATAACTATTGTTTTATAAAATCAAGTCCAGTTCAAAAACATTACTTACACATGATGCATTTCAAAATTGCAGTGATATAGGAATTGTGGTACCATATTTTGTATGTCTGTGTTTTTTATTCTTTTCTAGCTATCTATGAAGGATAAATTCCCTTGTCAAAGTTGGAATTGCATTTGTTGGTTGTACATGTGTAGTTTGTCACATACCAGTTAAGATGCTTAGTATGTGGTTATGTTTTAAGTGCGCATTCTGTTTTGTCAGTTTTACCATGTTTAAGAGAATTTTAACGAAGTTATTGCAAGGTGATATGTGTGTCTTCCGCCATCTTGAATTGTAAAATACATTGTTTGTAGCAGAACACAACAGCAAAGTTCGATGCAGGAATGCATCTTACTAATTCGAATTTTCATTTAAATGAAAAAAAAATAATGTGATCTTGGGTTATTATCATTCATATTTTTACAAAAGCAGAATATTTTAGCTTGATATCAATTCTCTTTCAAACGGTGCCACCGTTTTTTCTTTTGATATTCTGAAAGCATTTTATAAGAGAGCTAACTTCTTTTCTTTTATTTCAAAATCCTATCATTTGGTTTACCTTCTATTCACATTATGATGCCTTTTTTCTGTATACTTCATACACAATGTGACTTTTTGTCACAACCTGTAGCTTCAAAAAAAGCTCGGTTACAGATCATTTTTATTATATTTTTTTTACATATCACAATATATATTACATTTTGGCAAATAATGAACAAATTCTATTCTTTTGTGTGTGTACTCCCATGCCACCGTCATAGGATTAATATGTTTAAATGTATTCATTGTTCTGGGAAATATTTTTATTATTTAAAATCGTCCATATCTGAGGCATACATGCATGGTTGACATTGCTTTTCATCTTTAATGTGATGAACAGCTTCGGTGTCTTATAAGACTTTCCACTACCTGCATGCATATGTACGTATACTACACGCCATAGGACATGCATGATATATAGTTTCTTCGGTAAATTTATACGAAAACGAAATGTCAGGTCATTTTGTAGTTCCATGACAAACTGCCCATTTTTGACGTAGACGCAGGATTCGTGTCAACTGTTGATTTATGTCAAGGTCAAAGTTTTGACATTCACGATTTAAGTTTTGTCTATATAGTAATGTCCATTTTGTTAAATAGCGCTAATGTAAATACAGCAATAAGGAAGACACTTATAACATCACGAGGAAGAGCAGACGAGACTAAAGCGATGTAAGGTTCATCATTTACATGAAACAGATATCATACCCGTGTTCACAATTAGTCTTTTAAGGAGGAAACCTTGTTTAAACGTTGCCAACAAATAACGTTAATAGGAATGATCCATTGACATTTTGCTTAAGGAAATGGACTTGATGTCGTTTTCGGCCATTTTGCCTTTCATTACAACATTTTAAGGACGTAATTGTTATTTGTGATTTGCTCTGATGGATGGACATTTATTTGTAGCTGAATATTTATTTTGTTTTCAATAAGATAAGATACTTGAAAGGGGAAATGATCTCTACTAAATCAGTCTTTGAGTAGTTAAAGTAATTTAGGAATTCAAAGATTAACTGTCGATCTTTATTAATACGGCAAACGGACGGAAACTGCTAGTAGAACATTTTTCGTGTATCTACTTTGCTAATACATCTGCTTGATTTCTTGATAATCGTTTGTTTTTGGAATTTATTCAACCTCGTTTAACATTTTGATTTGTAGATTAAGTATCATGAATATAATCGTTGGAATATTTTAATCTAATACAAATTTGTACTGTGTAGATCAAACATAATTTAATTGAGATTTAAGTTGAGGTCTAGATGCTTTTTCCAGTCACGCACAGACTGTCCTTATATCATGCAATCCATTAAATTTTAACATAAACTCGTTATAGTATAGTCTTTTTTGTTCGTTTTCAATTCTGACATCAATATTATATTAATTTTAAGTTAACAAAGTTTTATAAGCGATTATGGTACATTGTAGATATAAATGTTCAATACAACCATTAAAAAAAACCAAATTGCAATATAAATTGAATGCGCATTTTGTCCAACACATGTTCAAATAAAAAAAAATGATTGATAATTGATAGTGTTTAACGCCACTTTCGTACTATTGACTATATAGAGGTGGCCATTTCTATTGGTGGAGAAAGCCGGAGTGCATAGAGAAAAATCTCCCATTCGGCAGAACAACTGACAAGTCAATTAGGATTTGAATCGAACGCACCTGCCACGTGCCGGATTCGAACTAACAACTTTAGTATTGACAGGCTAGTGATACAGTAAATGAACTTATTAGACCATTCGACCACTGACGCCTCCATATCACAAAAAACAGCAATGTAGAGCTTTCAAGCTGTATTTACATGTACACATATCTATCATTGGAAACTATGTACCGTTTATTTTTACTCACTAGTATTATATCGTTGAGTTGATTTTTTCACTGACGTGAACTATCAACTTTTTCAATGTATTCTTTATCAGAATAAAATAATCGTTGTAAATGTATCTAACATATGGCGGACAGACATGTTTACTTTATTGGAAGAAGCTGAAATTTGTTGCTGTGTCAGGCAGTATCAGTGTGTAGTTGCAGCTTTTACATTTAGTACCATTTGGAGCTTTCCCCATTTTGTTGTAAGTCCATATAAAAAAAACTATGAAAAACGATAATTCCACCAAATTGGATTTCTTTACTTAAAAATCGACGAGACGGAACACTAAGGATAATTGTAATATTTTTTTTTATTTAATATAAGAAATTTTGCACCAACATAAGTGAATGCAACGCGGTTGTTCGATAATCACTCGGTTCACGAAACTAGATAAGCAAACTGCATCTTTCTAAGAAATTTGTTAGTATTAATTTTACGCGTACATCCCCCATTTAAGGGGGTACATAACACTACAGGGAGATAACTCTGTAAAAATCAGCTGAACGTTTTAATCACGTTTTAATCATGTTAAGGAAATATTAAGCTTCTCAATGATCAAAATTAGTGTTTGTCAAACTGCTATATAACCAATGAAATTTTTCCGATAAAGTGTGTGGTTCAAGATTTTTGAAATTTTTATATTTATGTCAAAGGGTCAAAGTAAATATTTTGTCAAAATTTAATGAAAATTAAACGAGCCAACTTGATTTTAGATAAGGTGCTTGGTACCACCTTAATAGTACCATTCTTAAGTAATTAAGCACCTTGGAATTTACAAATCTCAGTTGGTACATGTAAGATAAAGTCTACAGGGTTTACTAAAAAAAGCTAAGCCTTTAACTTAAATGAAAATATTTCTACTAGCTTGAGAGCTATGAGAAAACATCCCTTCAAAATATATACGGTCACAATTTCGAATTGGTTGTCAACTCGACCATATTTTCCGTTTTATAATTTTCTGACCTATCCCCCTGAATCGACCAATTAGTTTAGACATCGACTCTTGCCATTTTTATTTACATTGGCATCTTATGAGTTCCTTCAAAATAACATGTATTGCTATAACATATCTCGTTTTTATTATGAATTTGTAGCAAATGTAGCACTAATTTCGACCAAACAAAACGCTTATTATTGTTGCTTATGATTTTAGTGTATTTGTAAAATAAATATATAAACTCTTAGTATATTAGTACAGTCGAACCTCGTTGTGTCGAAGTCGAAGGGACCGGACCAAAGTATTCGACACATCCGAGGTTCGACTCATCCGAGGTCGAGTGTGTCGTGATAAATTTGGAATGCATGATATTATAAAACGTTATTACTAGTAGTTCATTTATATGTTTATATGTTTTGGAGTTTAGGGTGACGTCCATTTTCACTGAACTAGTACACAATTTTATTTAGGGGCCAGCTGAGGACCACCTCCGGGTGCGGGATTCTCTCGCTGCGTTGAAGATCCATTGGTGGCCTTCGGCTGTTGTGTGCTCTTTGGTCGGGTTGTTGTCTCTTTGACATATTCCCCATTTCCATTCTCAATTTTATTTGGGAATTATCTACCCCTGGTTCGCTCAAAACTTAGTTTTTTTAAAGCCAAATACATGTCAAGAATTCGAAGAGCATCTGGTATAAACAGAAAAGAAAATCCTCTTCGGTCAATATGCTCTAAAGATAGTTCCAATTGTTTAAGATGTCCTTAAACGTATAATCTTTCGATTTTCAATAGTAAATTAAGGTCTAAACAAAAAGGAAAGATTTGCATATATCTGAAAAAATGAAATCACTCTACAGTAACTGAATATACACAAGAAAATAAAATAGAGATTGTTAACCAAACAAAATAGAGTTAATGGCTTTTTTTTTCACCGAGACTAAAGTTTACATCTATCAAGTTTTATTTTAAATAGAAACATCTACTTGACGTTGATTATCAATAAAGCAACATAAAGACGTGGACCGACATAAATAGCCTGTTGACAAAAGATCCAGGCTGTTAGCCTCTTATAACAACAAAATCGAGAATCAATGCTATATTGAAACATTAGAATTTTCTATTGGGTTATAGTTTTCTGTTTAATAGCATTAAAGCTGACAGTTCTGACTTGATGAAACATTTTGAATATGTATAGATGAAAAAGACGGAATTTTAAGAGCATCTACAGGAAATTCTAAATAAACTGATTGAGAAAAATTGTTGACTGTACTAAATGGTCGAAGTAACGGTCAACTATAAACAATGACTACAGCGGATACATTGTGCTTTTATTTTTATACATTTTCTAATGGAAACATTTGACGTGTTTCAAGCCACTTTGTTCATTCGTAAAGTGTTTTTGGCTGCTCATTTTCTTCTTATAAAAAATGGCACACTAGAATAGTACTAAATCAGAACAACCAAATAAAGACAAAAACCAAATACAGAACAATCAAAGGAAAACAAAAAGCATATACAGAAAATAAAGGAAAGACAATTATAAGAATACCATGCAATATATGACTTTTTGTTCTTACATTGTATAACATCATATCAACAAATATATATATATAGGGGCCTCGGTGGCCGAGTGGTCTAAGTAGTTACTACTGTAATCACTAGCCAGTCAACACTGAGGTTGTGAGTTCGAACCCCGCTCGTGCGGGTGCACTCGACTCCGATCTTAATTGACTAGGATTGTCAGTTTTCCTATCGAAGGTCGGTGGTTTTCTCCGGGCACTCCGGCTTCCTCCACCAATAAAAGCTGGCCGCCACGAAATAGCCCAAAAGCGGTGCTTAAAAGTGGCCTTAAAACACCAAAAAATCAAATCAAATTATATATATATATATAGAGTAGTATTAAAGAAAACAATAAGAAAAATATATATTGCGAAATGCAAACACATATTAATTTAACATACTTCTGTTGTTTGAAATAATTCAAACAATAGCATAAGTCTATATAACTCCTTGCGCTTCCTGACTGAGATTTAAAAAAAATGATATAAGAAGAAATATTTTTAATCTCCCCCTCCCCCTCTCCCTCCCAAAAAAAAACCCAATCAACAAACAAAATGAGGAAAGGAATTAAGAAAAATATCACAAATATCGCACGTGTAACGGAGGACGTAACCATTTTACCACAGTTCAAGAAAAAGACAATTATAAACAAGTGAACATCATAGTGCTTTGTGAAATACCATGATGTATTTAAAGCAAATAGGAAAATCCTACCCCCATACCCACTGCGTCATAGTCTCATAATCTGAAATAACGGATATCGATACATTATATTATTATTTTGTTGGAATAAGTTGACTATTTAAGTCGACATTGTCGTTTACTTTGACATATTAACGGCATATTCTTCCGGAAAACGCCCTGAATTTTAGTAGGATTCGTGTTTCTTAATCTTATGTTTTCCTTATAGTTTTTTGTGGACATTGTTTTTCTTTTTGTGGTTTGGCATTTGGCCAGGGTACTGTTTGTTTTAACTCAAACTGATGGCTTTTGATCGCCACTTTCGGATACTCTCGCCCTTTCTATCGATCATTATACTGCAAAGGGTATTGATCAACTTATTATATATAAGTATCTTTAAACGGGTATAATGTAGACCTGCAAACTCCGAACTATAAACGATCTTCGAGAGATAAATAACAGAAGATGTGTATGCAGTAAAAATGCAAGATTTTCTGATTCAGACAAACAGATAGCCAGTAGAGGCACTCCTGTGTTTTATATTTTAAAAAATTACAGTATCAATACTAAAAAAACAACCTGACAAAATTACATTCCATTGTACTTTATAGCAAACAACCATTTGATATTTAGAAAACACTATTACTTCTTTAAGGGCATTTATACTTTAAAATGACGCAAACTGAAGCAGGACATATCATGCTATTCAAAACAAATGCGTTATTAAATGAGCTTACTTCTATTGCTACTTGGTGTCAATTTCAGATATTTCTATTATAAAATTAATAATCGGACTACTTATGGCGATCCAGTCATTAACTCGACAATAAGCTTTTAGCGTAAATCATGCTAAGTCAACATAGTTGCAGACAATGTGCTTTTACAAAGCATTTTAAGTGTTGTACATTACTCATACCAAAACAAAACATCAAATGTCGATTACTGGTAGATAATTAACGCTAAGTTTACATAGTTGATAAGTGTTACCATCTATCAGCAATAAAAACAATTTTTCTTTGAAAAACCCAATCAAACACGAGATTTAGTCGATGTCATTATACAATTTTTTTTCCAATATTTTGATTGTTGACGCTGCCATCAAACCATTAGGATCTCATTGATGACGGCTTTACGCGCATTTTATGGAATTTAAAATGTTGCTTTTCATTGTTATATAATAAAATGCGGTTTTACTATCGTTTCGTAATTTCCCATTAAAATCAATCAGATTTTACATAAATGACAACTGTTTGTCTAGCAATTAATAGATTTTATGAAATTAATATGATAACCCTTATTTAGTTTACGACGCTTACTAAACCAATCATGCATTGTGTCGGTAACAAGACAACACGTTTAATGATACAACTGTTGAAGTTAACTACATCTTAAATTACTGTTTCTCCTAAATAACTTTCGTACTTTTTATTATTTTTTTTAATCTCTTTATATTTCATATAACGGAAAGCATGCCGGATGTAATATTAACAGAACAAAATATGTGCCATAATATCGTATGTAGTTCGACATGAATCACCGTGAATTCTTCAAATTCATATACAGTATCCATGTCCCCATCTAAGGGAGCTACCATTTGATTTTCATGGGGGGGGGGGGGGGGGGGGGGGCAGGATGAAATTTGAAAAAAATAGGCAGGACAGGAGGTTTGAGTAAAAAAAAAGGCAGGATGAGCTACTTGGTAAAACAAAATTCAGGATGACAATTTGTACATGTATAAAAAAATTCAGGATAAACTAGTAAAAAAAAAAGCAGGACCGAATAGAGTAAAAAATAAAAAGGCAGGACAGAGATTACACCAAAAAAAAAAAAGCAGGACAAAATTTGTCATCCTAGCCCCCCCCCATAAAAATCAAATGGTAGCTCCCTAAGTTTTGATTTGTTTGCACCTCACTCAAAACTATGCCCCACCTGCTATGTGTTTATTCTTGTCGACAACTTCTAATAAAGATAATTTCATATCTTTAGATTCAGAAAAAAATTACAATTTCTTTTTTCCCCCGACTTTTGTTGATGAAGTTTAAGGAAACACGTTATGTTTTGTACATTATTATTATATATTAGTCCGTTATCGCGCTAGCTGACGACAATCGTCATATTCGAGTAGTGCGTAATTTTTTTCTTCTAAAATTCAAATGTATCCCAAGCATTGACTAGTGCATAGAAATATGGTCATTCCTTGGACTTTTCTATTTCAGGCAGTGCAATACTTGCTAAATCGGGACGTCCGATCGGCTGTGCGGAATGTATAAATACGCAGTCACGTCCAGTCGGAATGCGGACGTTAAATCGTATGCCCCGTTTAGAGAAAGTGCTAGACTCTTTTCACGTTAAATAACGATGAAACAACTCTCTAAGAAGTCCGTAGATGGCCTGTGACTGTTGCAAGTCTGTCCCTATCCAACGTACCTTCATTTTTCAGTGTTTTTAAAATTAATTTAGTCTAAATTTCCCGCTTTTTATCCCGGTTTAACACCTGCTTGCACGACAATACCTGTTGTATTTATTTATGATTTGTTATCGTCATAAATATGCCTGAAATATTTGCCACAGGACGCTAAGCAATCAACAATTAAGCGAGTATGCTCAACTTGTAGCATAACTTTAACAAGAATTATTGTTGGAATCTATTTTTTTTTTATACAATACGTTTGATCTATTTGCCGATGTGCAAATTAATTTTATGGTGATAAACAAAAAAACTTATTTATGATAAACACATCCATGTCATTTACCTTTGAAGTTTACATGTACTATCAATTGGTCAAGTTGACAAAATTGCTTGAGGTTTTTTTGTAAACGATGAAAATTCTCTCTTTTTTTTTTAAATTAATTTTCCTTTTTTTGGCAATTCTGACCATCAAATATGGTGTGTCCAGTCCTGGACAAAGTAGTATACTTTAAAACGACTTACCCTGGTTTAGCCACTATCAATGGTTTCTATGTGTCTTAATTATAACAAGACATTGGTAGCGAAATTTTATATTAAAAAGACATTTATTATTTTTTTTTCAATTATGAGAGGCGGTAGGAGGGGTGTCATCCCGAATTCCCGTGAAAATAAACCATTTTTTCCTGATCCTGCAAAATTAATCATCACTTCTCGAGTCCCGATGAGTGTTAATCCCAAATTCCCGCAAAAATAAAGGCCCAATCCCGACGTCCCGATAAAGGTCCCTCAATTATAGTACTTCCCCTGATGAAATGATGCCAATTCGTACCGACGCAAGACTAATTCAAAATGTATCTTTTTCATACATATAACTTAATATTATGTCTAGGTTAGTCTATAAAAAGGTATATACTATGAAATTTAGAGCGAGGGGCTTGCCCCGAGCTCTTAATTTCATAGTATATACCTTTTCATAGACTATCCAATTTAGCACATATTTACAACTCGAGTAATCTTTTAATTGGTCTATTGATAGTTTATTTTGGCTGACTACTTGTATCACAGGTGTTTGTAAAACGGAGCTCATTAACAAAGTTTTGTAAATCTACTCACTAGTATCATTGTAAAATATGTGATTTCAAAAGGCCCTTGACTCCAGAATGAAAAGATGGTAGCTGCTGGTGTAAGTATGTATATTGATATAAAGTGGTGTTTCACTATACATGTTCTTCTTACATGGTAAGATGACCAAATAAATTGACCAAAAGCAGGCAATAATTAAATTGCAGTGGAAGCTTTACATGTTTTGAAAACATTTTTTAATTTCACTAAAAACTAAAGCTATAATAAATTTGAAACATATAGATAGTTTGTCCCCATAGATATAGTCTAGCAGATAGGCATTAAAAAGCAACTATCAATAGATCAGAGATTATAGGTTTTGTGTGTTTTTTTTTTTTTTTTATTATTTCAAAGTAAAAACTAAAAGATTTATCAGAATATGTTTATATATATAATTGGCACATTATCTTCAGACATAATCACAATTTTTCAATTCATGACATCGTCCTGAACATGCATGAAATATTTGCCACTGGAAATTAAGCAACCGATAATCAATAAATTAATCAATTCATGACGAAATAGATCACCTACCTTAAGAAAGTTTAAAAAATTATCACCAAGTTGCTTTAATTTCCCTTCACAAGGTTTCATAGTACACACTTTTTTGTGTACAAAGTAATTGCATGGATGATACATTATTACATTATCATAATTTTAAGATATCGTTGTACTCTAATCAAGGTATAAAGAACCATATGTATTACCCTTTATTTAAATGAAAGAAATAGCAATTATCAAAAACATTTTTTAGATCCAAAGATTTTAATAGCAGGATATTTAAAAATCAACGTGAAAACTAATTACAAACTATTTAATTTAATTTGGAACACAGCATTTTATTTCAAAACAGCCAGCGGCAATTTTTGATTTAAATATCTTCATTATGATACAATGAAATCTTACCCTTGTGGTCATTCATGTGTAGTTACTTAGTACACGGGAAAAGTATGTACTATGAAAATTAGAAGGCAAATATAAGCAATTTGATTGGACGAGAAGTTGTAAGTATGTGCTAAATATTCATTTAAACAATTGTGGTGACGTCAGCCTATTCATTTACCGTGGATTCTTTTTCTAGAATCAACGCTTCCTAAATCTGCCGCTGTAATTGACTCACCAAATTATATTCAATGGTTTCCTTTGTGTGCCTAATTTCATTAAGTTTGAATTGGCTAATTTACTGATTTCTGTTCACTAATGGAATTAATTTAAAAACTTACCTTTAATTTTTGTAATTTTTATATGCCTTCACTGGGGGATCGAACCCTTCCTTGAAATCTGTTATGTGTGACTAACATCAACAGATCGACGAAACCTCTCGGCTACCAATGGGTTACACTATAGATGTCTATTTTATATATTTAAATGAACATCTGATATACATCGGTTCATCGGACACACAGGGCTTGTATCTTTATATGGACACAATAGGCAGTCGTATAGTATGAGTTGGTAGCCGCGAGGTTAGCATGGTTAAAATCAATGAGTTAAAGATAGGGATTTGTCGGTTTAGGTTCGAATCTCTGTATTCTCTCTGTTGTTCCAATTCTTAAGTTATCCTGGTTTTTTTCTAATTTTGCATGTTATAGTGGATATTTTTGTAATAATAGCGAGTTTTACCGGGTTTTTTTTTATTATTATTGGCTATTTCACATGTTTGAAACAAAAATGATTATATTCTATTTGTCAATTTTTGTTTTATAAATATAGTATGATTTCATCTGTTTTACTACATAATTTTACAAAGGTTTGTTCGCAAATTCCTATGCGAGAAAATCGTGATGTGCCTAGAGTGCTAGAAAAATTTCGATAACATACTTATTATATATACTTTATATAATCTTTTTGGTCGGGTTGTTGTCTCTTTGACACGTTCCCCATTTCCATTTTCATGAAATAATTTCGAATATGTCTTATTTTGTATAAACAGATAACATTCATATGCCTGGTAATATAACGATCTTTAAAGGTATAGGTGTTATATTTGTATTTTGTTAACCAATTAATTGTGATCTGAGATTTATCAATGCATCGTTGGACACGATAACATGGTTATTTAAACTCACTTACAATACCTTATAATTAAGAAAAGGCTTTAATTTTGAAAAGAAATTAACACCATAGTTTAAGTTATAGATACAATGGATAAGCGTTAATTCATGAAAAACAAACCATTCGCCCTCCGGGCTCATGGTTTCTTTTTCAAGAATCCACGCTTATCCATTGTATCTATATAACTTATTTGCGAAATAAAAAACAAAATAATACGAAAATGATCCTTGTTTTGTACCAATACAACACGCCGAGTCATGCAGATTTTTAAGATGCAATTATGTCACTCAGTCGACAAGACCTTACTCTTACTACTCTATTTTTTTCGAGCAAATATAAGTAAGCTTGGTGTTGAATAAAGTTTTTCAATGTTTTTCTTTTTTTTACTATCAAAATGCCATTATTGTTAATTGATGTATGTTTACCTGTTTCCTATATTGACATAAAAGTTTTCAATAGCTCACACGAATATCGTATAATTTTCTCATTTTCCCATCAACAAATAACTGTTGAATTTCTAAACAGTAAATCATAAATAAATGTGGTCGATCCTGATGTGATATGTAATAATATTCGAACATTAATATACATGAACTTATTATCAGGAGTTTTCATTTCTGAATAAAATTACCTTGATAGAAAAACAGTAACCAGTCTAGGTTTTCATATAGTGAGTGTGTATATTTACATAGTTCATCCTTTTATGTTAGGCTCATTGCTTATACTGAATAGCAACATTATATTAAACAGCAACAGTTCTCAAAGTGGTAATGGCTGATTCAGATATATACTTCTTTTCTTTTTAATAGATTTAATCAATAATAAGCGCTCCCTATTTTAAAAAGGTTATATGCTCGCACTTCCGTTTACTATTCAGTTCTAATAGCAATCTCATGTTGCGTCTAAGGACAGAAAACATTAGCAATAAAGGACCCATCTTACTTTGATATTTGCGAACTTTTTATCAAAGTTTATCAAGATGCATATAGCTACTGAGAGTGGCTTTAGTTGTTACGAAGTTCTCCATCCGCAAACTGGGGACAAAAGAAAATTCTACTAATGGGGATATTATTACCTGACCGAGGATAATGATTAAAATATTGCCTTTTACAGTAAAATTAAACATATATTGCTCTTTTACCTGTAACTCATAACAGTATGTAAGTGGAATTCATTTCTATTTTATCGCTATTTTAAATTAATTCTACATTCACCGACAAATGAATGGAAACCAATGAAGCTTTGAATGAAAGCCTGGCTTCGTGCAATATTAAACTGCTATTTGATCATTTCGCGGATCAGCAATAACACGCAAGTTTAAAATTAAACATAAAAATGCTTAGAAGTACCACTGTGTTTTCAAAGCTTCTATTAAATCTTAAAAACTCTCACAGTTTCAATTCTGAATATTTTGACTTGTTTTGAAAGAAGAAAAATAAAGTGCAGCTTGCTACTGCACTAATGATTCTATGTTAAAATGTTTTCTATTTCACAAACCATTAAACGTTCAAGGAATAATTACTTTAATCGTCGGTATACTAGTATTCTTTGATGTCTGGTTTAAAATTACATAGAATATATGTTGAATCACATCAATCAATTGGTTTTATTTGGCTTTTAACTTTGATAAAATTAAGTTTATTTGAATTGAAAATGTGAATAAATAAATAAATAAAAAAAATGCAATTTAATCTTTTAAAACTTAAAACATCATTATTTGATGTTAATGTTGTAATGAGGTCTGGATAGGCCATTTTTCTCTATTCTGTAAACCCCTGTCCTCATCCTCTTAAAAATATTAATCTCATTCTAAAAAGTAAGATGTATTCAATGAGTAAGTCAATTGACAATCTATACACTAAAAAGGTACAAGACTACCGTCAGACATTTACCCTTTAGACAATAAATAAAAGGAAACCAAATTCTCTCTAGACTATTTACATAGTTCATAAAACTCTAATACTTGTATTTAATTCAATATTTGGAAACATAATGATCAAATTACAATTTGGTTCTATTCCAGCACGAGATATATATTGGCGACGGATGTCAAGGTAGAAATCGAAACTATGGAGAATTTATAATTTGTTTCTTTTCTAGCACGGGGGATCATGGCGACGGAAGAGTCTTATTGAAGATGCAAAATTCGAAACTGTGACAAATTTAGAATTTGAAAAACGAGAAAGGACATTAAGTAATAGAAATTCTATCAGTGAAGAAGAAGAGGAAGTCTTTGTACAGAATGGTGAATGTATATCTCCAATTGAGACAGAACCTCCTCATGCCGTGCTATTGATTATTAGCATAAAAGATGGTATTTCAAGTCTGTCGAGAATCTTAAGAATATTTGAGGTAAATTATTCATTTGCTGTACATTATGTATAAATGAACAATGGTGTTTTATTTTCGCCTTTTAAACTCTTTGACCGAACGAACGTCAAGGTTAAATGTCCAGTATCGGACCCCGGCGGACATTGGCGATATGTGGCATCAATAGACAAATGCTATGGAAACTGTTTAAACACTCCGAGAAGTTGAATGGTTTTATTGTCCATGAATATCATTTAAAACAATTTTAGGACATAGTCTGATTCTGTGCTAAGAAATAACTATATAACATTAACAATTACTGATTTAGCGCTAGATGAATTATTCTGAATATATTGATAATATGATATGATTGTTTATGAGCTCCTGATCTAAAATTTTGTATCGAGGAAGATGTCATTATATTAGGTATGATCCTTCTCATAGATGACTTCTTGATTTTAGTTATTGAATTATCTGAAAATCCTGCAAAAGAGGAAAAATGAACGATTCACCTGAAGCACAATAGTAGTGCGAGTTTTCAACTCAGTTATTCTATTGCTTTCAGTTTGGCTGCCGAAGATCATTGTGTTAGTTTCTATGTTATTTTATTATGTATGTCATAGAATAAATTTATTGTTTAACTGTGCCAAAAAAAAAATAGAATGCGGGTACAGTGTAAAAGTTACTGATACGGCAACGCTTAAACAAAAAAAAAATCAACTTTGAAATACATTAAGAGGGTAAATACAATGATCCCAAAGTATGTTCCAATTGTCGTAACACCACTGTCCTGTCCTCTTTTCCTCGAATGTAATCTATCAAATTAGACTTATCACCGGATTTGTACTTACATGAGCAACACGACGGGTGCCGCATGTGGAGTAGAATCTGCTTACCCTTCCGGAGCACATGAGATCACCCCTGGTTTTTGGTGGGGTTCTTGTTGCTCAGTCTTAAGTTTTTTATGTTATGTTTCAAGTACTGTAGTTTGTCTTTTGGTCGTTTTTCGTTTTTTTGCCATGGTGTTGACAGTTTGTTTTCGACCTATGAGTTTGAGTGTCCCTTTGGTATCTTTCGCTTGTCCTTTACAGTATACATTGTACCATATGTTATGATTTAAATCGCTTCCATTACTGTTACACAACAAGACATGCATAGTTATTTTTTTTTTATGGTCAGTCAATATAAATAAACCTTAGGAACCAATGCTACCTTGGCCTATATGTATGGCCTTGACCAGCAAATATGTTTCTACGTGCTCAATTTTCCTTTCCATGCGATTAAACCTATTAATTTAATAACCTGCTTAATTTAATATTTCAAATTGTCTACTCTGACGTAAAATAATAGATTACCGTTTATTATCCAAAATTTGCCATTTAAGAAGACAATGTTCATCATTTTAAAAGACTAGAAAGATTGACCTTTAATCTATCAATTTAATTTTTCAGGCATCAAAGGTGATTATAGATCACATCGAATCACGGAAGTCCAAGAAATCCGGAGCACAATTTGAAATTCTGATAAAATGTGTTGGGTCACGCGATAGAATCACATCACATGTTAATTCGTTACGCATGGTCACATCTATAGCTGACGTTGCAATTGTATCGGATCAAGAAGTTGAAACTAAAGGTGCGTGTTACCATGAGTATGATTAAATCTTCACTTTATCATAGATTTTTCAATTTATCGGTTTCAGTCAAAGATGATTTAAATGGATTATAAAAATTAGTCAGAATTCGTTGCGGTGTCTGTGAGGTAAATTGAAGTTTCCTGTCAAATAAAGAAACACAAAAATCTGTTTTTGATGAGCTACATACGTTTTCACTCTGGCATTAAAAGAAATGCAGAAAAGTGTGTTTTTGTTTTTGCGGTTTTTTTTTTTAGGATTTTTAGTTAAATTTCAGAAAACACCTATATAGTTAATAATCTGACAATGCCTCAATTTTTTTTTTTAATATAGCATTTGATTTGTCAATTACAACTAATTTTATTGACCTAAAAGTTAAATTATCAGTCCGACTCAAGTTTTTATAAATTAGAAATTACTAATCCCTTATTAGAATTAAATCAAACAGAAATACTAATACGATATTTATTAACTGTGGAAATAATAATCGCTGCTTTTCTGGACATATTTGAAGCACAGATTTGAGTGTTTAAGAAAATACACAAATTCCTTATCGGCTTGTTTGCAGAATTTGTCAAACTCACGAAATCACACGAAAATACAAATTTTCCCCTCAAATTAAACGCATCATGTTTTATTTTTGTTTTAGTAATTTGGTTTCCAAGACACATATCAGAATTAGATAACTGCACACATCTTGTCACAAAGTTTGAACCGGAACTCGACAGTGATCACCCGGTAAGTAAAAGTACAGTGATTCTTGGGGTGTGAACTAATCCAAATCATCACAATAGAAAAAAAAACACGATTTACAAAGACTACATGTAACTTATATAAATATTCAAGTTTGATACTAAATCTTGATTCCACTTTTATTTTCATTCATTCTTACAGTCTTTAAGATTCGAACACAAGGAATCAGTTTAACAAATTTTGGACATTGCAACAGCATGGTAGTTAACATAAATGTATTCACACCTTTAATAAAAGAACACATCCGGGTGACTCAGCATTTCCGGACATTTGTCTTTGTTGGTGTTATTTTGTCCATGCTTAGTGTAACATATATGTTTGTGTGCGTGTAATTTTTATTCAGACTTATTATATGCACTAAATTTGTGCTTTTTCTCATTTTCCCTATTAACAGTTCATTTTGTGTTCTTCACTTCAAACAAAACTAAAATCCAATGTCATACCTGGTAATGCAAACCCGTCTGTGATACAAGGTTACACGTAATTCCTCTTGCTTATCTTATTTGTTCTTAGTTGACCGAGTACCAGAATGTCCTACATCAAGTTGGGTAACCTGTCGAAATTTTTGTTTCTCCGGAGTCAAAAGTCAGTAATACGAAAATAGACTATTGAAAGCCGCTTTCAATCTAACATTAAATTGGTATAAGTAAGAACACTTAACAGAACATTTGAGCTGAAATAATAAAATGTATTAAAAGTATCTGCGACACAAAAATAACAGATTAGTCCTCTCATTTCATCTGAATCAAGCAAGTTTAAGTATTTTCAAAAATATCCTGAAAATATCAATATCATCAGCAACATGTTTGAGTATTGTTAAGTTTTCTGTATATCTTCTTGTTTTATATGTTTGTTCAGGGATATACAGATAAAAAGTACAGAGAACGACGTAAAATGATAGCAGACATAGCATTTGACTACAGACAGTAAGTGGTGTAATAGACACGGGTTTGAGACACAAAACATTGCTACTGCAAATAGAAGCATAGAATCAAACGTTATAAATAAGTTTACTCGTATGACCAAATAGACCTAAAACGTAATAATATTACTCAATTGTTGGATAACAAATGCGCCAATGAATTTATACATTAAAACACTAAATAGACAACTTCATGCTGTCTATAATAATTACTGCATGTTGTAATATGCAGTTTTATACTGCAACTAGTTGTGTTTATTTCCTAAATATAGTAACAAAGCTATATTTTGTCCAATGTCAATTTCATCGTGGATCACTTTTCCCACAATCAGGGGTCCATTTAGGAATGAAAATAAATTTTAGATTTACACTACAATTTAAATAGCTATTAATTTATTAATTTAAGTTGCAATATAAAAACAATATTAGGTCAATATCAGAAAAATATAAACTTTTTTGTATTCGGCACTAAAATGGGGAGGGGCTCGGTACAACCTCGCACTTCCTTAGTTTCTCAGCCTCATACAAAAAAGTCTATATTTTTCTGACATTGACTTTATATTGTATATTTATTGTGTATGTGAATATAAAATAGAGCAAGGCGTGTTCAATGCATCATGTATAACATGTAACTTTGGAACTAATACAGATTTCTGCGTTGTGATAGGATTAACACATTTTCCAGACTAATAGAAAAATAAGGAGATGTAGTATATTTGCCAAAGGAGACAACAATCCACCCAAGTCCAAAGGACAAGGATTTTAATATCTATAAGTCACCGTACGACCTTCAACAATGATCAAAACCCATACCTTATGGAAGCTATAAAAAACCTGCATTTCTGAATTTGAAAAAAAACTCTAAAGAGAAAAACAAACTACCAATAATTAATGCTAAAAAAAATAAATGAAAAGACCCATGGCGGACAGCAACCAACAACAACTACTAAACTTAAAGGCTCCTGACTTGGGACAGGCACATGCAAATTGCATGTATGTTTTAACTCGGCCAGTTTAATTCTTATGATAACTGCGACATAGAATGAAATATAATTATTATAATTCTCATTGGTCCAGTTTAATTATTTCAATTATGATCTTAAACCACATGTATTTAGTTTTTTGCCAACAACCGTTGATTGAAAATGATGTTAACATGTTTTGAGTGTGTAACGAGAACTTATGTTCGTTATGAAAGTAGTCCTGTGATACGGCCTATTAAGAAAGTAATCTCCAAAAATAATACTACGGAAAACGCTTGTTACCATTATCATAGTAAAATTTAAGTCTTTAAGCAAATCACATATTCAGAATGATTTTACTTTAATAACAAGGCACTTTTATTTCTTTCCCTTTTCAGTGGACAAGTTATCCCGAGAGTTGAATATACACAAGAAGAAAATGACACATGGTAAGAATTTGTCTATCCTTGTATTTTATCTAACTTGGTGGCTGATTGGAAAGCAGAGGTTTTTTTTATAATACAGTTTGTTTACTGGATGGTACTTTGGTCTTTGAATATGTTCGCGCTTCAGCTGAAAACTACTTTGAATACTAAATCATTTTAATTGTATATTTCTCAATAGTGTTTAATATAAAATTGCGAATTTGTCTTTTTGTGTTTTAATATCGAATCAATGGACGTATGGAATAAATTTCATGGAATTATGATTAAAAAAAAGCAAACAAACAATACACGAGGACCATGATGAACATCTGGTTTTCATATATCCAGTAACCTTTATTTGGCTGCATGGATGTCGAGATCTCGAGCTTTCAGAAATAAAAGTACATATCTGTACTGTTTTAGTTTGAAGCATAAGAGTACCATCCGAAATTGTTTACACAATCTGAAAAGAGATCTTTATGAGATGATCTCCGGTTTTTGGGTGGAGTTGGTGTTTCTCAGTCTTTAGTTTTCTCTGTTGAGTTCTATGTACTGTTGTTTGTCGTTTTTCGTTTTTTTTTACATGGCATTGTCAGTTTGATTTCCACTTATGAATTCCCCTATGGGATCTTTCGCCTCTCTCTTATGGAATAACGCCCAGTGATTACAGAAAAAAGTACTAAAATCCAACAGCGATTTTATCAATTGAAATATTAATACCATTAATAGTTCGATCATTTGAACCAGATGTGTTAAAGATTCTGTCATTCTGAAAATATCATCCGATTTATCATTCTAAGACACAAAATGTTGTTATTACAAAGTATTTGATGTGAAAATATCAAATTATATTGTAGTAATCAATTTATGAAAAAGATATCGGGTCTATATCACATTGTATTATTCGTCCTTCATGTAAACTGGCACTGAGTTAAACGTTTTATTGACTACCGATAGTTGAAAAACACATTTGCATCAGTTGTCATAGGATTGTTGATCGTGTTTAATATCTCTGTGTAATTAACGATTGTGATCAATGCATAAAAATATGATGAAATGTATGGTGCTTGTTCTGATATTTGAAACTGATTTGTAATAAATGCTTGAATGTTTTACGCATTGCATGTTAAAACAAATTTTGATTGATCGTACCATGTTATCAGACTTTTAAACAAGTATCATGCAATCAAGTAGCCATTATGAACGATTGATTGATACATGTAGTTACTGGCTTAACGTCATGTGGAAATATTTCATGCATATTCGGGATGGGAACATAGCGAACAATAAATGAATTATGCGGGTCTGGATAGGGGTGTTAGACCATTTTCTCTATTCTTACTTTTTCCCTTTATTCTGCACTTTTTGCCCATTATTTTCTATTCTGTAAACCCCATCCAGACTGTCAATTACTAGTATGTTGTTTCTGCAATGCAGGCCAACAGGGATGATGAGCAAATCCTTTCGACTGTCACTGAGATAGCTGGATAGGGTAGAAAAGAGTGGTGCAGATATTCACCTGCATGCCCCTCATGAAGTTATTGTAGGGTTTGATTACTTGCAGAGAGCGTGACACTCACCAAACATCGGCTTTTAGAAACATATTCCGATCGATCGGACGTGGCTACATATTCTAATTATTTCGCGCAGCCAGATGGACAACCTATCAACGCAGCAATTATTGCAAGTTAACAAATTCAAGTGCTCAGCGTAACTTGAAGTTAAAATTAATACTCATCTGATTCACAACTAAATGATAAGACGCATATGTCCCATATCCTGAAGCAAAAACACAGTCAAAGTTCAGTTTGTTTTGTCTGGTTTGTCTTAAGAATTAAGTTTCCACATTTTGATTTTCAAATTATTAGAATTGATTTGATACTCTTTTCTACGAGGAACTTCTGGACAATAAGTCTTGGAGAAGTAAAATAAGAAGTGCAGTTATTTGCAGATTATCAAGTAAACATCCATATGAAATATAAGGAGTATTTCCAGGTGCACCGACAAAAAGGTTTTAAGTGTAAACAGTCAACAAAGACCCTGAAATCATGCTGAATATGCATGAAATATTGGACTTTGGTGGCGTTAAGCAAACAACAACCAATCAATCAATATATTATTAAAAAAAAGATTTTTTTGTGTCAAAACCAGTGAAATTGCATGATATTGAATATGCATGAAATATTTGCCACTGGCCATAAAGATAACAACAGGCAATCAATATATTACTAATAAGAAACAGTGTTAAATGGTCGGAAAAGTCTAAAATTTCCTTTTTCCATTTAGTTGATTTGGATGGAGATATAGTCATTGTATTTAGATGAATTAATACAATAAATTCATTAATTATCAATTTACAGTACTGTTAAGTATGTCCTTTGTTTTTTTTTGTGAGGGGGGGGGGGGGGGGGGGGGGGGGTGGCTTTTTAGCCGATGAAAAAAATGTTCAGTTTGCATGATTTAAAAAAATATATGATATCTATAACAACTACAATTATTTCTATTATTTATTGATTGAGGGTCCTAAGTGGCCGAGTGGTCTAAGTATTGCAACTGCTGTATCACTAACTTGTCAACAATGAGGTTGTGAGTTCGAATCTGGCACGTGGCACGACTCTAATCTTAATAATTCAATTTTCCTACCGAAAGTCGGTGGTTCTCTCCGGGCACTCCAACTTCCTCCACGAATAAAAACTGACCGCCACGAAATATCCAATAATGCTAAAAGTAGCGCTAAACATCAATCGATTAATTAATTAATTCCGCATTGATACTTTTAAAACAATATTCAATAAACATGTTTTACAGGGGACACGTGTACAAACATCTTCAAGATCTGTTTCCAACTCATGCTTGTAAAGAACACATTGAGAACTTCAAAATACTAGAACAGGATTGTGGATATAGCGCAAATAAAATTCCACAGTTAGAAGATGTATCTAATTTCTTAAAGCGTAAGTATTACTTTATAATTACCATAATTATAAATTAACTGTTAACAAAACTGTGAATTTTTCGAAATACTAGGGATTTGTTACCCCAGGAATATATCATCTTAACCTATATTATGGAAAACCATTCGGAATTTTATCGGTCTTCAACTTTTTACCTTATTTGGTCTTTTTAACTTTTTTATCCGAGCGTCACTGACGAGTCTTTTGTAGATGAAACACGCGTCTGGCGACAACTGGCGACAACAATTTGAATCCTGCTATCTATGATTAGTTTATTTCTGACGTTTGAGATGACACCATAGTCGATGTCATATGTTACTGTTCTTGCTTTTCTCAACGGTTTCCTTTACACATTTTAAAGTCTTGTCACATGTATAATAAGGTCCTATCAAATGGTACCGAGTATATAAAAAAAATTCAACAATTAGAAATCTTATCAAATTTTTTGTGTACGAAAATAAATGAATCCACATTGATTTATTTTGATCAGACTATTTTTTAGTTGTTATATAAATTGTCTTCACTCATTTAAGCTAACAAAACATTGGAAAAATAGAGATAATACTTATGAAATAATAGAACAAAAAATAGATAGGAAGATCCAGTATGTAAAGAATTTAATAAAGACAATGCTTTACAAATTTATTAGCATATTAATAAAAGTTTATGAGGTTCATAAGTCGACAACAACAAAACGATAAAAAATAACATAATACAATCATATTATCAATTTTTTTAAGGGGACGACCATTTATTTTTTTAAGGGGGGGGGGGGGGGTATTTTGAAAATAGATAACTTGACTTTGTAAGAACTGAACATAAACAAGTTTGCACAAAACAGGATTAAAATGAATATTTTGCAACACAAAGTGCAAAAAGCAAATGTGCACAAAAGTGAAAATAAGTTTTTAAGCGGAAAAAATCAGCATGCGTAGCAACAGATGCAAATAAATGATCAATCCAGAAAAAAATCCTCAATATCAAATGGTCGTCCCCTAACGTGTATACAAACAATGATAGATGAAAGGCAGATAAGTAAGAACTGCATAAGCTGAAATATTTGCCACTGGACCGTCTGGACGTTAAGCAACCAACACTTATATTGTTTACATAAATCCTTTTCTTTATAGGAAGAACAGGGTTCCAGTTACGTCCAGTTTCCGGTTTATTATCAGCACGTGACTTTTTAGCTAGTCTTGCATATAGAGTTTTCCAGTGTACGCAGTATGTTCGTCATGGGTCAAAACCAGACCACTCTCCTGAACCGTGAGTTGCGTTCTGATTTACTTTTTTCTATTGCGGAAACCGTGAACTGTGAGTGCTATCTCAGGGGCGGATTCAGGCGGGGGCGTGGCGGGTGTGCGCCCCACCCTCTAAAATTTGCAAAGCATGTCTTGTCCTCAGCCTAATAAAGAATATTTCGATAATTTTACCTCAAAAACTTTGCGCCCCAAACCCCCCCCCCCCCCCCCCCTAACCTAAAATCCTGGATCCGCCCCTGTATCTGATGAGCATCCTAAGGTTGAATATTGGAATGTTATATTTATTTTCTTAATAGATGCCCTCATATCATTTTTGATTTTTTTGAAATACTTACGCTTTCTACCCCAGGAATAGATTACCTTAACTGTATTTGGCGAATTTTTAAGGAATTTTGGGTCATCAATGCTATTCAAATTCGTACTTTGGTCTTTTTAACTTTTTTTATTTGAGCGTCACTAATGAGTCGTTTGTAGACGAAATGCGCGTCTGGCGTACAAAATTTCAATCCTGGTATCTATGATGAGTTTAGTATATTTGTATACTCATACTTTTTGGTAACCAGAAATACAAATTTGCGAGAAATTGTATGCTCCTTTCTAGTGAAATAAGGACCCCCTAGTT
Organism: Mytilus californianus; assembly: GCF_021869535.1. Classification (NCBI taxonomy): domain Eukaryota; kingdom Metazoa; phylum Mollusca; class Bivalvia; order Mytilida; family Mytilidae; genus Mytilus; species Mytilus californianus. The sequence continues at coordinate 18,600,363 of NW_026262626.1, forward strand.
AGTTCTTAAAAATTTCTGTTTCTTACGTATACAATGTAATATCAATTTATTAGATGGTACATAATTTCATCTTTTACATTGACTCTTTATAAGAAGAAAAAGTGAAACAAAATGATGTGTAATATGCCAATAATCACGTGTTTAATAAATATAATATACATTAAATACAATATGTATTCATTTTATTTTTCACAGAGACTGTATTCACGAGTTGCTTGGACATGTGCCAATGTTGGCAAATCCAAAATTTGCACAGTTCTCACAAGAAATAGGACTAACATCTCTTGGAGCCTCAGATGCCGATATTGAAAAATTTGCTACAGTATGTATTTTAAGTGAAACATAAAATATCAAGTGATGTGAAATTGCATATTATTTCCTTGACAAGGAAGACTTTTTTAAAAACACAATGGTACGTTAATATGGAAATTGCTTATCGTTTATTCTCACCGTGGACACGAGTTTGCTAAAAGTACATTTTTTTATTTCTAATCGGATGAGGATGTTCAATGGTTGTTTTTTAGTGCTTGTACATGTAACTTAAACACTAAACTGTTTTAATTTTACGTAATCATCGTTGTTTGATGAAAATATTTAAATAAACGCCATTAAAATCCTGAACATTAAATACGACGCAAAATTTAGACACCTTTGATCTGTTCATGGTTGTAAAGTTTTAAGTGTTTTTAATATTTTAATGATGCTAGATAGTACTTTAATATATAGAACAAGTTAAGAACAATAGGACGAATATTGCAAGTTTTGGATAAACGAAAATTAAAATCAACATTATATTACCAACGTGAAACTAAATGAAACAATTCAGAAACGATCTCTATTATAAAAAGTTGCACTTTTAGATAAAGTGCATATAAATCAAAACATAGAAAGAATTGATATTGATGGAAGCTTTGTATGAATATTTTATTTTCGAATATATCATAATATTTGCTTTAACTTTGATAGTCCATTAGTATTTGTTTTACTCAACATCCATACGAATTGAAAATATTATAGTGTCGGCTTTCATATTAAGAAAACAATTAGTACCATAACACAAAACAGTCTATTGATATTTGAGCCTGAAGGTGTGTTTTATTTCCGTTCCAATATTGAATATGGTTTTACGATTTAAAATATGGAGATGTTGTATGATTGTCAATTAGACAACTATCCACCAAATGGCGTACATATATGCCTTTTTTACAACGCGTGGCACGTTTCAAACAAGAACTGTATGGTCAGTGGATGCACATGAATCGACACAATAATTTAAACCAGTTGTTTGGTCGGTTTGTGCCCCTTTTTGTGTGTTGTCGTCTAGTTATGTTATAATTTCAATAATCCGTTGTTAATGTCAGTTTTAATGTTATAATTTTAATAGACCGTATATATTGTCAAACTATTCTTCAGAAACAAATAAAAGAATGAAAGTAGCAGAACAAGAACACTGTTTGAATTAAAAAAAAACAAGAACAAGAGATAAGAACAAATTCAACATCAACAAGAATAGTTTTGATTTGATATCTTTGTATATGACAAATAAACCATCTGCTTTCCGGTGCATGCCTGGTTGCACAGTATTTAATCTAAAATTAAAATTTATTTTAAGATTTATTTCTAATCAGATCTTTATTTTCATTTTTATGTTTTCATATTATGTACAATTTATCATTTTTTCTTTTGTTTTTAAAATATGATTTACAAGTTCAAGTTAAAAATCAAACATTTTTTGATTAATTATAGCTGTACTGGTTTACGGTAGAGTTTGGCCTATGTAAGGAACATGGGAATCTAAGAGCATACGGTGCTGGGACGTTGTCATCGTACGGGGAGTTACGCCATGCCTTGTCTGATGCCCCGAAAAAATATCCATTTGATCCAGAGAAAACTTCAGTACAAGTGTACACAGACGAAGATATCCAGCCAATTTATTTTGTTGTTGAATCTTTTGATGATATGATGCAGAAAATGAAGTAAGTTTGAATAGTTTACTCTTCCGGAGCACCACATCGTGTTGTTCAATTTTTATTCATGTGTAATGTTTTGTTATCGTTGTTTTGCTGTTTGGCTATGGCGTTGTCTGTTTTTATAGGACTTATGGTTTCAATTGTCCCCTAGGTATCTTTTCTCTCTCTTGTAAGTGTATAATACTTAATAGTAAGATCTTCTAACACCAGATCAAAATTATATTTCATATTTACAAAACACTTTTGATCAACGTATGAGCAGAGTTAGCCAGTTATATCGCAGAATGTAAAATCAGTCGTTTTCCCAAAAAATAGAATGCACCTCCCTAAATGTGCATGAAAGTCCGTTAAACTCAATTAAACAAATTCATATTATTTATGGTGAAAATGTTTTCATCTTTAAAATAGATAAAGGAGATGATGATCTCTATGATTTTTTGTATCTATAATGTCAATGAGCATTTCACAATTACGTTATCGGGAGATTTTTCGAAATGATCCTACGTTTATTTTTTCTTTCAGGCGCTATGCAGCCACTATTAAAAGACAGTGTGAAGTACGCTATGATCCTTATACACAAACAATACAAGAACTCGGCAACGAGGTATCAATGCAGTATTTGCATTTATCTCTTCAAAACGAAGTAGAAAGCTTGCAAAGGGCGGTAAAGGAACTGAAAGTGTAATGTGAAGATTTGTCGTCATTATGCTTAATCATTACATGTATAAACATGAATATATGTTTTAAATGAACTCGTTATGAATAAAATATGTCTTGTAGAATGCTTAATCGCCCTCTGTTTTTCAGCCTTATGCCGTGTTTACCCCCCCCCCCCCCCCTTTTTCCAGGTCTTATCACTTGGCATCCGTCGTCGTCGTCGTCCGTCGTCGTTGTCGTCCATTAACATTTACAAAAATCTTCTCCTCTGAAACCACTGGGCCAAATTTACCCAAACTTGGCAACAATCATTATTAAGGTATCTAGTTGGCCAACCAAGATGGCCAACATGGCTGAAAATAGAACATATGGATAAAATGCAAGTTTTTCCTATTATTTTTAAAACCGCTATAAATGGAGAGATTTTGACAAGAACAAAAATGTTCATAATGTTGAGCTCTAGCTATTGTTCATTAACGTCAAACCTGTCAGCCGACCATTACCATTTTAAATGTTTTCCCCTATTATCCCAAAAATTAGACATAGACAGAAACTTTATATATCAAAAATGATCAGCAAAACAGGATCTTCTAATAAGTCAACATGAAAAAAAATCATTAGATGACTCCTTATTAGAGTTATTGCCCTTTAATGACGATTTTAACCAACTTTTTGCGTTTTTGCCTAATATCTTAAAACTATTATAGATAGAAAAAATAATCAACAAGAAAAGATCGACAAATGAGACAACATTGCCAGATTTGTAAGTCAACTCCTTATTGAAGTTATTGCCCTTTAATGATAATGCTTACATTTTTATATAAAAAAAATCAATAAATAGAAACTTTAGAAAGGAAAAAATTATCAGCAGGATAAGATCAACAAATATGTCAACATGACTGAAACTGTCAGTTAACTCTTAAAAGAGTTGTTCCCCTTTAATGATGCGTTTTTTTACTAAAAAGTGACCATTGTTGAAGATGCAGGTGAGCGACACACTCAAGCTCTTTAGAGCCGCTAGTTTATATGTACTAGACTTTTCACCACATGGTAAGACGACTGTCAATCTTTTTTGTTTATGTTTATATCTTGAATTAGTACAAAGCTTGTTGATATTTGGGGAGTGTAGAGTGGGTGATAAGACACATGTCTGTATACTGCATCTGGATGCCTTGCATTGTTTTGTTGTTTGTGTGTTAATTGCAGCATTTTTGTTGCAATTTTAAATGGAAAAAAAAGATTGAACGGATACGGGCGATGCATACATGTATAATGCAGTGTCTTCTATCAGCACCATATAAAAATTAATAATTATGATTACAAAAGAGAACAAAGTGAAATGTAGCGTATACTTCATTCAGACAGCAACCGAACGGCACATAAATAACAAAGATACCTTGTGGTCTTTATTTGAAGAAAAGTCGTTCTGAACGTAAAGCAAATGTAAAAACCATCTTTACCAAATAACCCAAGTCTAAAAACGTTGTGAATGAATAAAGCAGATAAATATGATGACAGACCTGCCGGCAAATAACATAAGGTTCAAGATCACCTTGTACATGAAGGCATGGATGGGGTATACAGAATAGAGAATAAAGGGCCAAAAGTGCAGAATAACGGAAACAAATTATAGAATAGAAAATAATGGCTTGAAAAAATATAAAGATTGGAATTTTTAACAAAACTGCAAGGTGCATTACATTTGGTTTGCGATTGCTTGTCTTAACTATTCACCAAACGAACAATAGGTAATAAAATAATGGCTAACCGGGGCTACCGGTCGAAAAAATGTCACTTTTGATTGGATGACAGCTGCCGTCAATTGCCAAGTTGACATTAGGAAAATTATATAGCTGCTAATTTTAACACACCATTATGTACGTCAACAAAAAATCAGTACACGAATGCAGTAGCGACATACAATACATTATCCCCGGCTTAGTATATTTCTAGAATTCTGATTGGTTAACGCACGTCATTACAAAACCCATAGCCCCTGGGTGTTGCTAACCCATATCCCCGGACGTTTCTACCCATTACATCGGGGAATTTCACGCGCGTTTTCCTTAGTTCCATGGTTGTTCCTTATGAAATATCGAATTCTGTAGATTTTCCATGATGTCTGTATAATTAAATACTTAATCCACTAACGATTTTATCTTATTATATCGATTATTTGCACTCATTTTAGTAAATGCATCACTATGCAGCCACATTGACAATGAATGGTACTACTGACCTAGCTATGCAAATGACCCACGTTGACGTCACACCGTTTATGATGTAACTCTCACAACATTGCGCGCCAAATTCGACCCATTTCAGTTTCTCTGTCTCTAGTTTAAAAAAGCCTTATATTTATCTACATGTAGGGTTCTACCAAAGTACACCCCGTTAAAAATATGTCAAATTCCCAAATTTCAATAAAAGATATTTAAAAATGAAAAAAACGTTGCTTTCACGTTAAACTTTGTGGTCGAATTTCTCTAAAAATCGCCAGATTTAGACTAAGACCGGGGATAAATTCGTTATGTACATTCATATCCGTAGATATGGATATTTTAACACCCTTCAGTACCCTATACATCCTTCGGCTGCGCCTCAGGGTGTACTTGGATACTTCAGGGTGTTAAAATATCCATATCTACGGATATGAACGTAGATAACTTATAATAACACAGTGTTCCAGTCATGTAGTTGAAAAATGAAAAATCCAATGGATGCCATTCAAATATTTGACATATCGGTATTCTTAAAGTGTATTTTGTAATTCAAATTCTGCATTGTGATTGACATTTTATATTTGTATATAATGGATATTAGTATCGTGTTATATTCATTCAAAACAACTTTTTCCCAGTAATTGATTTATATTCACAAAAAATAAGTGCTCCCGAACAGTACATCAAAAGCAGCGATAGAAAGCCATCCTAAATATTCTATTTTTATCGCTTTTATTCAAATATTTGCAGACAGAATGTAACAAAATTCAATGTTTATATTGAAGTATTCAGTTTCAGATTGTTCAATTATTTCACCAAATATATCAATATTGTCTTTTGTCAACACATATTGACAAAATCACAGAACTCTATTGAAAGAAGAAATTACAGTAGCGGTAAGGGTGATTTATATTTCCTTCTTCAGCGATAATAGAACACAGAATTACATAAATACCCCATTCTAATGACTAAATGGCACAAAATAGAACAATTCAGTGTTTATTTCAGTGTTCATACAGCCAATTGCATCTGCTGGAATCCCATTAGTCGAGAATCGTTAAAAAATAATTGATTTTGCATGCGTACATGTTTTGCATCATATTTCTTATTATTTGCAATTTAGACTAAATACTAAAAGACCATGTCAGACTGTATCAGGATATTAATAAATCATGTTTTTTTCTTCAAAATTTAATTATAAGTCCAAAGTCTTTTTTTTTTACATTCATCAAACATTTACGTCTATGTCATGTAAAGTGTTGAATTCGATCATGCAACTTACATTTGGTTTGATATAAAAACGTGGCATTAATGTACACAGTGTATGTAATGTGCGAATCCTAAAAGTCATTTTTACTGTATCCGTGATGAATTTCTGATGTAGAATAATAAATAAACAGACGACAATTTCAAGATTTTTGAATAAAATAAGAACTAATATATAATGTGTACTGTTTTTATAAATTCATGATATAGGTATGAGATGCGGACGGGTTTTCATCGCGCCTACAGCCATCCAGGTGCAAAATTGATACACAAATAGATAAATATTAAGAATAGTTCACGAACAGAGCGTGCAAGAGATTTAAAAGTAGCAGTTAAGTTTCATTTGCAGAAAAATGTACCTTTTAACATAATTATTAATGTTGTTTAACTTAAAACAGGTTTTGTTATTCAGCTTGTTGATATTGAATCAAATTCCATTATGCTGTTTTCGTTATGCGATTCATGTTTACTGTCGAATAATGATACGAGACTTTCATTTTCACTGTAGAGCAATTCATTTCTATTGTATATGCGATGCGTTTTCACAGAAGGAAATAAATTAATTTTCATTATATAAAATTTATGAAGTCAGAAGGATTGATTATATATAAAATAAAATTGAGAATGGAAATGGGGAATATGTCAAAGAGACAACAACCCGACCAAAGAGCTGACTTAGTGAGTGAAAGTCTGAGATAATATATGATCAATAAATTTCTTAAACATGGTATTTATTGCTAATATAGTCAATTCTATTTTCTCAAATAATTTGTCCTGATCTATATGTAGGATATTATTCTTTCCTATGACACGTCATCATTAAATACATATATCTTGGACAGTCAAGACAATCTTTGTATAAAAGTGACACCTAACATCCACGTATTCCAACATCAATCTGAATTCCGACAGCAAAAAATCTTATTCGGAAGACTCCGTATACATACTATTAGTATTTTACTGTAATTATATTACAAAATATTGATCACATGATGCTAGTATTACTAGACTTGCAATTACGTTTTCATCTTGCACAAACAATTGACGCTTGTATGACTGGATAATTGATATGTATCATGCCATTGTGTATAAATCTTATACAGTAAAGAAAGTTCGAGCAACAGTCCAGTCACCATAAATATGCTTGAATTTCTTATAAGTAGGTGTTACAAATAAGCCAATACGCAATTGTGAGAATACAAAGAAATATTGAAAACAGTTTATTGTTACATGTTTAAATGGTTCTATACCACGGGGTATAACCGACGTACAGTTGATTCCGGACGTTAACCGCTACATCGCAAAGCAATGTTGGTAGATACACCGTTCTTATATTTACACCAAAGACTAATTGACTAACTGTTCAGTTAAGTATTAAATGTTTATGAAAACAAAGTTTACTGCTCCTGGCAGCATTGTATATCATTTATATTACATGAACACCATGTGACTATTTTAAATAGACAGGTCTGGGAATTACTTGTAAACATCGCGAAACAAACACTATGCGTAAATTAAACTTGATTAAACTACAAATAGAGCATAATTGGTTGGCTTTTTCACTAAATGCGACCGTGAATTTTGTGCTTTGTTGTTGTTAAAATACATAATACGAATGACGAACCCGTTGTTTTAATTTTATTTGAAGACATTTACTTGAAAAACTGACCTCAGAATTTTGACACTGTACGATTCATTCTCTTTGTAGTTTGTTTTCTTTCTTTAGTACCGTTCGTTGTACATTCTTGTACTGTTCGTTGTGCAAAAGCCTATCAATACGGTAGAAATATGTATGACACGGCGTGACAAATGTTCAAAGCTTTTTTAAGCGAGTTATAAAACTTTTCTAAGAAAATTCGTCGTAGAAAAACGTTATATTCATGGATGTTCTGCTCCAGTTAATTTTCGGATCCATGACAAGCTAATAGTAAACTCACCAACAATATTTGAATAATCATGATATGAACGTGGTTATACCCGTGTATATTCAAGTAAGCATCTACGACTAGCTTGCATTTCAAATTGTAAATATCATCAATATTTAAGTCATTTAAAAACTATTTTCAGTTGTTGTATGGCGAATAATCATATAAAACGACAATGAAAATTCATCGCACTTCCAAAAATTCCACATCATAAATTATTGCACTTACAGTGATAATTCATCGCATCTATAGTTAAAATGAATCGCATTCAGTAATCAATATTATGGATTCTGCTGCTTAAATAACACTTTTTTGGACTTAAATCCTGTCATTATACATTAAAAAGTTATATTCTAATGAAATTCTGTTAAAACATACATTCAAATCTATTATTTTGTATTTTCAAAAAGTAAACAAACGCAGTTTTTTCCATCATCTTTTATTCTACAATAGACATACTCGCATACAACTTAAAATGAAGTAACTGGATTCGCACTTTATATACACTGGTACAACGCTATGATGTATTTTTCTTCCTCCAAAGGATCCTCGGTTTTTATTTTATTGTATATATTTGAATAAAATTTAATCAAAAGAAAAAGAAGTTGATCTACATCGATCGCTTTCCTGTTAATCACTGAAATGGTGAGTTAGAACCAAGCTCTTGGCAGGTGCGTTCGCCTCCGATCTTAATTGACTAGTATGGCCAGTTTTAATTCACCGCGGGTTCTCCGGGCTTCCTCCGCAAATAAAGGTGGCACCCACGATATACAAGTAGCCAAGAGTGCTGAAAATGGCGTTAAACATCATCAATCACACGATTTTCAACAGCAACAAAATATTTTGAAATGCTTATATCTAAAAAAAAAAACATACAGAACAATCTAATTTTGTTTTTCCATAGTTTGGATGTTTTATTCAAGTTCTATTCAAACACATCGGATTGATGCAAATGTAATTTTTCTGAATTCCAGCAACTACATTATGTAAATATATGCAGTTAACGCGGGTGCTCCGGTCAAGAAACGCATTTCATATAACGAGTGGTAGATTTGTATCCGTCATTTGTTCTTTTGGAAGTTAAAAGTTGTGTGATAAGCTGGCAAACATGTTTAGCCCCGCTATAATACTATTAGTTACATATATAGTGTGCTAGTGACCTAATACGATATAAATGGGGTCAGTATGTGGAATTTACTGACCCCATTTATATCGTATTAGGTCACTAGCACACTGAATATACTGACCCCATTTATATCGTATTAGGTCACTAGCACACTAGTACTGTGTAACGAATTTTTTTTACCAACTATCTTAACATGTGGTATTTAGACGAGTGGCCTATTAAAATGAAAAATAAAGTCATCAATACTCAGTAAGAACCTACTTCCATTTGTCTATACAAAAACAAATGCCAACAATAACAAGTTGTTAGCTTTAAATGTGTTTTATGAATTTATTTCAATCGTTCATCATCAATTTCTTCGTCTGTAAAACCTTTCTGATGTTTCCTCAACACCGTGTTGTTTTTATAAAAGGACGCAACACCACTACTAACCGTGTATTGAAATAAGCCCCGTCTACTAACCTAATATGAAATAAACACGGTCTTCACGCGGTTGTTTTTAACCAATCATATTCCTAGAAATGTATAGGAGTTAAGATAATTACATGTATGTGCCTGTCCTACGCCAGGAGTCAGTAGTTCAATAGTTATCGTCCAACTCAGTTCTCGTTTGTAAAGATTATTTTTCATTTAATGATTTCAGGGTGGGTGAGTTTTATAGTTATCTATACGGCATTGGTTTTGCTTATTGTTGACTGCCGTATGGTGTTAGTAGTTGTTGGAAAGTTCACAATTGCGTAGCTGAACTCATCTCTTTTGTCGTAAAGTGTTATTAAACCGAACCTCATTGTGAGTATTTTTTTATGTTGAATCCTTGTCATTAGATCGCTTGGGGGAGAAAGATACCAAATGGAACTTTCAAACTCATAAGTCGAAATTAAACTGAAAACGCCATATGGCAAAAAAAAAACATGAGACAAAGAGTATACAAACAACAGCATAGAAAAATAAAGACTGAGCAACACGAACCCCACCAAAAAACGGCGTGATCACAGGCACTCCGGTAGGTTAAGCAGATCCTGCTCCACATGTTGCATCCGTCATTTTCTCATGTATGTACAAACCCGGTGGTAAGTCTAATTGGTAGGTCATATTCAAGGAAAAGGAGGACAGGATTGTGGTTACGACGATTGGAACACATCCTTCGTCATATGTGAACAGTATATTTCATAACGGTCAACCAACCCTTGATGGCGTCCATAACATTTTCGACGGGATGCTTTATACTTCACCACTTGGAACTCTTGGTTCAATAGCTTCCTTGTCAAGGAAATCATGATAGGAAACGCAAGCCCTGGAATACCGTATCAACTGGAAGATAAAATTGAGAATGGAAATGGGGAATATGTGAAAAAGACAACAACCCGACCAAAGAGCAGACAACAGACGAAGGCCACCAATGGGTCTTTATATACTTAATATGCAGGCGCAGCAGGAATGTTGCTACATAGAAATGGAAAATTCACAATTGAGAAGCTTACTCATCTCTTTTTTCATAAAGTTTTTTTTCAACCGACCTTCATTGTCAATTTCTAGATGTAAGTCAAGATATTAGCAGACTTACTGTATCTGTTGTATCCTTTATTTCAAGTTCGATTGGATAGATGTGTTCCACATAGTCACCAAACTTTGAATTATTTAATGGGAAGACATCATCTATATAGTGAAGTTCAAGTATAATGCTAGCTTCTTTTCATTCTTCCTAAGAAGCTCATGCATGAAGTCAGCGTCATATGAATAAAGGCCGGCAAGAAAAGAAACACAGTTGGTCCCTGGAGGATATTTGTTTTATTGACAATCATACATGTACTTCATATGGATATGTTTATATCAACAAATTACTGTATCTTATAAAAATAAGGAGATGTGGTATTATTGCCAATGAGACAAATGGAGTGGATGTAAGCAATTATGTTAACCGTGTTTGTATTTATGTCTGTATTGTTTTTGAATTCAACAATGAGATTGCGGTGCATATTCTGACAATATTTCTAAATATGTATGCCTGTTATAGTCTGTTATAGCAATTTGATCATATGACCTCGCATTTATGTTAACTTTAATGCACACGTACAGCTCTATGAACATCACACATCACTTAAACACGTGCCAGGAGCCATGATCTCTAACTAACAGCATTTTGTTGTCATCTACATTACTGCAGGCGCAGATTCATACGGAGGCGTTCCCGGCGCCCCCTCTCCCCTAAAACAGAAAAAAATGTAATGTGTCGGTAAAGTTACAGCCATTTTGGGGGAACAATATGATCGTGTAACTCTAAATTCTCAGAAGCGTTCCCACCTTTCACCACAAAAACGCCTGCACTTTGACATTGAGATATCGGCCAGCAATACAGTTGCTGTTGTTGTTCTTTATGTTTCGCCAGGAGCGTGTTGAAATTTTGTATCTCCTTTATATTTCTCTTTTAATATGAGGGATTTAAAATAGCATTAAATGTGCAGTTGTATAGGGATTATTGCTAACGCATGATTAGTTAATGTAAACTAAATTGTTTAATGGAATATCCTTAATAGTTGAATTCTGGAAAATTAAAGGCAATTAGATTGCTAAATATAAATAGCAGGAAATGGTGCAATTTAGTAAATATTCATCTTAATTCTTTAAATGGAAAAATAAATTCTTTATCTTAATTACCAAGTACCATGTATATATGTTTGATTCAAATCTGAGAACAAATCGGTTTAAAAAGTTTTTTTTTCATTGGTTAAATTGCGCTTTATTAGACTAATAATGTGTTTATGTTTCAACGGTTGATAGAAAGATAAACTCAGTCAAACGAAAATAAGGACCAAATATTGTAAATGTTGTTTCATTGACTTTATTTATTCTTTCAAATGAAACATAGAAAGAAAAGAAACATCACGTCAAATATAATGAAGAGAAATTAAGGATGTTCGCTACTCTGTTTCAAAATAACAAGCTTTTTAAAAGACTATTATAAATGGATAGTATATAAATAAAGGAACTGAAAAAGCAGAAAAAACGTAGTGTGCTTGTTTTAGAGATATAAACCATTGAAATTTGGCGGGAAATAATTCTCTCTAGACTTTTCTTACATTTAACATTGGCACCCTTTTTCTTTCAAAATTTATGAAAAAATAACAAGGATTTTATAAGATTTTCAAATATGGCTTTTTAAACTATTTGTAATAAAATTATAAAGAGAAAAGTAGGGATTAACGGGGAAAATGTTTTAATGACACTACATGGATAAAACCAGAGGATTCCGAATATCTGGCGATAATTTCAAACCCAATAGGAGCGAACATCCTTAATAGTCGAAATGCGCATCTGGTACAGTAAAATTGGTACCGTTAATGTTATTACTATACCACTGGGTCGATACCTCTGCTAGTGGACTATTAGTCCCAGAGGGTATCACGAGCCTAGTAGCTCGTACTTCGGTACTGGCATGGAAATACGGAAATAGTGTTATTGACATTTACAGTTACAACATTTTTGGAAATTATTTTTAAATTGAGGAATATTTCTCTCTCATGCTAACGTCTGATTCCTTGCCAAACTTTGGCTAAACTTTTTGTCCCTTTTGGTTTCCTCAGCTTTTCAATTTTCGAATAAGATTTGTATTAACAAAAAATGTTGACCTCGACCATCACTGAAGAGACATTTATTGTCGAAATGCGCATCTTGTGCAGTAAAAATTGGTACAGTTAATGTTATTACAGAATTAATTTTGCCAATTAATTTTTTCATTAATGATCATCACAATTTTAAAATCTATCATTTTTGTATTGCAGTCATATTTTATTGTTACTAAAACACGAAAAAAATATTGAGTCTGTAAATAATCTTTAATATTAAGTGTTTTGAATTTTCTACATTTTTGCACTCTGCTCATGGTATCACAAAAAAAAATCGTGTAAAATGTTAATCACCTCCCTGTTTAAACTAACAGATTACAATTATTCACGTTTAAATTCGATATTGATGAAACTATTAAGTACAGTTTCACAGCATAAAACAACTTATCATCTGTTATGCAATATAACTGACTGCTTAGATTAAAGTTGTTGAGATTTGCAACAATGGTGTTAAATTTGATATGACTGGAGTCATTAATTCAGCAACACCGCATCAATGGGCTGATTTATGATAACTATTAACTCAAAACTTGAAACTTATTCATTTTCTATTCATAAATCAGACACAGTTTGTGATAAAAAGAGTAATTATAGAGTCTGCTGATGTAATGTATCGATAATTAGATTTAGATTTCAAAAAAGTACATAAACACTGAAATGGAATGGTATTAAGCATGGTATCCAGAAAATGGACACATGACTGTTTTTCATCATCATTATTTTATGTATTCATTTTTTTTTGTCAACGTTGCGATAAATTAAAACTTAATAAATATTATACATCATTAAGTCAATGACAAAAAAATATCAACTTTTTGTTTGAGGCTGAGGAACTGTGAAAAGGCGAGGTTTACCGATCCCTTCAACAGTTTCGTGAAGAATACAACAATAGACACATGTATATATTATATTCCAGCTTAAAGTCTGTCTAAAACGTTTAAACACATTTTACACAGACGAACAACGATCTAGATCCACTATCAACAGCAAATATGTCTGCCGGATAAAAAGCAACAATCATTATGGCATGTATGGTGTAAAAGACAAAATGAGGTCACTTCTTTGCGATCGGCGGATATCAACAGGGTTAAATTTTGTACCGGAAAATGCGTCCTTAGCGCCTTTTTTATTTACCTCCTTCAGGAACGCTCTTTAACAACACCTATTTATTTGAAACCTCCTGGAAAAAACAAAGCAAACCTAAGCAGTTCAGAGCATTTGGATTATTATTTCGTATATTTCTAAGTAAAGAAATTAAAACACGTTAAATTTATAAGAAGTCCTCCTTCCTCTACGAGATCAGAGTAACGTGGTTTTTTCATATTGTGTCAAAAGCATATGGTATTTTTTTTTTATTTTTAAAGGGTATTACATTGATATTTGCTATATTGTGTTTGTTCAGTTGACATTCTTTTGTGTATATCTTCCTGTTACGAATTTACCGTCCATATTTAATTGAATTGATTGCTAATCATTTCACAAATTCACACTATGCAATCGGTTGCTTCAATTCAAATTCAAATCAACTGAAAGAAATACACCAAGTCCACATATAAAGGACAGAAAACTATATTTTAATACGTTTTTAAACTCGCGTGAAAAATTGTAAACATTTTTGTGTTATAAATTCTAGTATACAGTCTCTTGAATAATAATGTTTCAAATAGTATTGATTCACTTAATCTTATTCGGGGTATTACCACAAGTACAGATGGATTGTTCAGTTAGTAAATCAGCATTTGGCGTAATACTTGCCGATTGCCAAAATCAACAGTTGACTCAAATACCACAACATTTGCCGCAAGATTTAAATATCTTAGATTTATCGGAAAATTATATTGAGATCATCAATTGCAGTGCTTTATCAAAGTACAAATTATTATCGACAGTGTACATTAATAACAATAAATTACGCAGCCTCGATTTCAGTGACTTTGTATGTCTACCATTGCTCACGTGTTTGGAAGTTTCGGGGAATTCGTTAAATTTGACCGATTCGTATTCAGCTAGTATCCCTTTTCTTAACCTGACAGAATTGGACATTGGTCAAAATATGATGGAAACAGACTGTGACGAATCTGCAGAAATATCCTATAACATTCCAGTGGAACATCTAACAAAGTTACGAAGCTTAACAATAGATCTGGTATGTTTTCCTTATTTTCCGAACCAGTTTCGTGTAATGGATGAATTGACGAATATACGGTTTAAAAACTGCTTCGTCAACCATTTGACAAACGACACGTTTGGAAACCTTCCAGAAAGTATAACCGAATTTTATATGAATAATTGCAGTAATTTCTTTGTTGTCGAGATAGATGCCTTAAGACACTTCCCAAAGCTCAGTGTTCTGGACGTAAGTAAAAGCCCTATTCATTTGATTCAAGCCTTCCGAATGTTATATCCGTTCGAGAACCAAACGATGGAAATAATTAATTTCCACGACGTGACCTTTGCAAAAGTGAAAATATTTTACTATGATGTAGTACTCACCGAGGAAATGATGAAATATATAAAAACCATGTGTATTAAAACGCTAGATATATCATTCAATAACATTGTTGCATTTAGAAATAATTCATTACTGGCATTTGAACATCCGGAGTGTTTCAGGAAAATACATTTAACTGCAAATGATTTCAGCTTTTAATTAAATACTTTATAGAAGAGTTTATGGAATTCTTTAAAAGATTAACAAATCTTGAAATATATGATCATTCATATTTTGCATTAGGATACAGAAACCCGAAATTTTATAACGACACAGCCTCTAGAATTGATGAAATAATAACTCCGAATTCTAATTCAATGCCGAAAAAAGTTATTTTGTATGCACCTAAAAGTCTGAAGGAATTTAGAGCTACTCATATCATGTCAAAATTTCTTTTCGACGAAGTCGTCTTTAACGAAAGTTCTTTGGAAAATTTTGACGTTTCCGATTTTGATACGATAATTTTCCCAAAATTCACATTTATTGGTAAAAATCGGGTAAAGTCTCTTAACATATCAGGAATAAGTGCCCACAGGACATTAGATAAGTTTCCACTTATGTCAAATTTAACAACATTAAGGATGTCAAAGGCAAAGTTATTTAGAATTTTTAATGAAAGTAGCAGTCATATTGGAATTTTTAACTGGGCACCAAATGTTGAACACTTGGATCTATCAAAAAATTTTATGTGGGTCTTAAACAAAAGATTTTTGGATGGATTGAAACATTTAAAATACTTGAATTTACAAGGTAATTTGTTTCAAACTGTTCCTGAGGTAGTAACGTCTTTGACCAATATTAATAAAATTGATTTATCGTTTAACCTTCTGCCGACGCTCGACGAAAATATGAGGGGATGGATCGACAGACAACAAAAGAAATTGGGCAAATTTGAAGTTTTTCTTGTTTTAAATCCCTTTCTTTGCCACTGTGAAACAGTGTCATTTCTGTATTGGATACGTTCTACGAACGCCAATTTAGATTGCGATGGAAATTACACGTGCAGGTTAGATGCGAATCATGTAAGCCACACGTTAAATGTATATGAGAAAATTCACGATTTTTATTCGGATTGCAACGGTATATTATGGCTAAAGTTTGGTGTGTCATTACTGACTTGCATTAGTATCTTGACTATTTTTGCGACTTTGCTGTATAACTTCCGATGGCGATTAATATTTTTTTGTCAACGAAAATTTCTCAAAATGGCTGAAAAAAGTTTGAATGTTGACTTTAAGTATGATGTATACGTTTCGTATTCAGATGACGGAGTGTCCTTTATAAAGAATTTTTTGCAGCCGAAAATTGAACAGGAATGGGGTTTAACTTTGTGCTGCGAAGATCGAGATTTTTTCATAGGGGAGTCAATTGTTGATGCACGCGCCGCTTCAATTCATGAGAGTAGGCATATAATTTTCCTCGTCACACCATCTTTTAGGGAGAACGAATGGAGCAGTTTTGAGATCGAAAGAGCTAAATATGAGAAATTCTCGAGGGATTTACAAAAAATTATAGTAATTGCGAAAGGCATCGCTACAAAAGATATGCCCATCGAATTTGCTACAGTATGGAAAGACGTTAGTCTAATTGAATGGCCAATCGATGTGGACGGAATTAATATGAGTTGTCAGAAACTACGGCTATCTTTCTTCTATTAGAAACTTATGATTGTAACAATTTAAAATGTTTATTTTGTTCGTTAAAGTAATTTTTAAATTTTAAATAGGAAATGGTGAAATATTTCTTTGGGAAACCAGATATTTTAAAGAAGTTGTTCCATTCACTTCCTCGACACCCGGAAGTATGTTTTCGAATACATTATTACATTTATATTATATATTAGTTATCTTTAATTTTGTATAATATTATAGAGATTACAATCATTGTTTATGTTTGCCTTTTACAATGCTGATTATAATATCAATTCAATGGTTGATACGGAAGAATTACTGTAAAGCCATGAAGGAAATTGCTATCCATTTATAAACCCGAATTGTTGACAGGTGTATAGAAATAAGGTCATCACTTGACTTCCCCGTTCGGACGTGAAACCCTTGCCAAAGTGGGTACGGGATGTATAAATACACAGCCACGTCTGGTCATAATAGGAACGTAATCATATTACATGTAATTTTAAAAAATAACCTTTGCAAAATCTTTTTTGGGGAAACTTAGATGGCCTGTTGTAAGGGAACGACCATTTAACTGCAAGAAAGGGGGGGGGGGGGGAGTTATGGTTTGTTCCTAAAAAATATTCTGATCCCCAATTTGATGAAAAAAAATAAAGTGGGGTCGAGCAGATGACAAAAAAAAATATTTTGAATCCAGATTTCTCCCATATGCACCAGTGTTAAATTTTGAAAAAAAATAATTTGATTGAAAAACTAAGAAAAAATGTTCGCGTTTTGTGCGAAAAAAAATTTATGATTCAGACAAAAAACCTTAACCCCCCTTTTTAAAGTTAAATGGTTGCTCCCTAAAGCAAGATGTGTGCCCAAATCAAATGTAATATTGTTTTTAAGTGACATACCCATCTTTCTACCTATCGACTTAACTGTTGTATTAGTTATTAATTTGTTTTCATCCTTAACATGAATGAAATATTTGCCACTGAACGTTAAACAAGCAATATATACTATCTCGTAAATATACATTGTAGACCGAACTTTGTGTTGATAACATTTCCTTTATTAGAAAAAAAAGACATTTGAACTAAGATGAAGTTTTATTACATTTAAGAACTGCATAAAACGAACCACCAAAATCACGCTGGATTGATGTGTGATTATAGCTCCTCATGTTATTGACTTTTTGTCACATATTCTGAATCATCTGGTTTTATCCATCATTGTTCACGTAGTGCCATTAAAATGTCATCCACTAACATCTCCTTTCTTTTAATAATATAATAACATATGTTTTAAATAGTCATATTTTAAAATCTTATGAAATCATGGTTATTGTTATGGTCATTTTAAATGTATGAAAAATCTGGAGAGAATTATTTCCCGCCAAATTTCCAATCATTATGGCTTATATCTTGAAAACAAGGATAAGGACCCTTCATTTTTTCTGCTTTTTTAGTTCGTTATATTATATCCTATCAATTTATAACAGTCTTTCAAAACGCGTTATTTTGAAACTAAGTAGCTAACATCCTTAACGTTTAGTGGCAAATTAAATGCACATTCAGAACGAAAACAGGGTGAAAACTTTTGAAGACTGAATTAAACATAATCGTTTATTCTCTGTCACAAGAGGGTATGGATTTGAGGGGGGTGGGGGGTCTTTCATTTTTTTTCTGTATTCTTCAATTTTTTAGACAATTTTTCTCTATTGTTTGTATTTCTTGCTCATTATTCTCCATTCTTTATATTTTAGCGCCCCATATTCTCTATTCTTTATGTTTTTGATCCATTTTTCTCCATTCTTTATATTTTTAGCCCATTATTCTCTATTCTGTAAACCCCCTATCCAAACCCTCTCATAACACTAGCCTCGTGGTATTCTGAAATCAAGATTACTTAATGGTAGAATTTGTTTAGTTTTATTTTTTGAAAATTTCATCAAAATTTAACTTTTGTCCAAAATGTAACGTGAACACTTGATTCACTCCTGTACGATGGACAGTCGTCTTGCATTAGAAATAACATTGCGTAGTACATTGTAGGTAAAAAATTCATTTCGCTTTAGCAAGGCCAAATATAAAATTTAGATTGTTTAATGTTGCATCTTGTACTAATAACGAATTGTTGGTTAAACTCTTTTGTGTATCCTCTGTTTATTATTGATACTAATTATAAACTAACCAATAAGGATACAATAATTCATATTGATGTATGTTAACAACGTACATGTAATTGTAACTATTACAATGAGCATACAAATAGATGTAAGGAAATAAAAAAAGAATCGTACCAAAAGCAAATATGGTCAGTTTAAGTTTAATTTAAAAACATATTTATTCATAATAGTAGATTGGGAAACAAGTTATTACATTTGGTTAATGAGGTCAGATAATTTTGTTATACGAGTCATCCTGACTCCCGGAATGACAAATGTAAAACAATTTAAATAATAAAACTAACGGCCTAATTTATGTACAAAAAATGAACGAAAAACAAATAATTTATGTAACACATCAACAAAAGAAGATCACTGAATTACAGGCTCCTGACTTGGAACAGGCACATTCATGCAGAATATGGCGGGGTTAAACATGTTGTCTTGATTAAAAATCTGAAACAAGACCGGCAAAATAGCAAAACTCTATATAAATCGCTATTTTCCCGAAGCCTTATATTTAAGACAAAGAGTTCTTAAAACTTATAACTCAATTCTAGCCGTAGAACTCAATTCTAGCCGTAGAATTTATAAATCAATTCTAGCCGTAGAATTTATAAATCAATTCTAGCTGTAGAATTTATAAATCAATTCTAGTCGTAGAATATATAAATCAATTCTAACCGTAGAACTGTTCTAGTCGTAGAACTGTTCTAGAAGTAGAACTGACCAAAGATTTGGTCAGTTCTAGGTAGAACTGTCTAAAACTGTTCTAGGGTAGAACTGTCAGGATCAGTTCTAGGTAGAACTGTCCAAATCAGTTCTAGGTAGAACTGACCAAATCAGTTCTAGGTTAGAACTGTTCTAGCTAGAACTGTCTAAAAGGTGTCAGGCTGACAGTTCTACATACTGTCCTAGAACAGTTCTCCTGACAGATTCTGACAGATTTAATGAGAGGTTAGAAGCGATCTCCACTGTATGTTTTATTGTATCCCGGATGTTCACAATGCATTAGTATGTTATATAACAGTATCAGTATTTGTCAATTGTGTCTTCCACATACAGTTTGTTTGCTATATAAATGTCTTAAACAAAGAATGTGGAAATTTTGAACAGCTTTATGACCCCACTGTGACATCAATCACTTCTAGCATTTCTATACTAAAGTATCCAGTCAATTATACCATCTTATTCATCTATGTATTAAACTGATTAATAACAGCATTTTGTAAAGGTTGATTAATTCCGTTTTCTGATATTTCAGCAACCAGAAAATTTTTCTTACCATTACTCCTCTTTTTACATCCTCGACATTACAGTTTTAGGTAAGAGCGTTCCCGATAAACGCTGAAAAGTGCTTCGGACGCACCATATTTCATTTTCGAACATGGGGTGGATACCGTTGGCGGTGGACACCCAGTCCTCAAGGGTATTATCAGTTCAGTAATCAGTGCTTTGGTACCAACATGCCTTTAACCTGTACATGTAATTTTCTTACATTATTTGTTTTTAAAATTTTCAATTATGAAGGAACTAAGGTTACTCCCTCATGCAATGTTGACCTTTGATGTGTTATGCTGCTGTTCTGTCTTGGTTCCTTTTTTGTCTGATAGGTCCTCAAGTATGTATATACAATATTAGGTCAATGCCAGAAAAAATATAAACTTTTTTGTATGAGGCTGAGAAACTGGGGAAAAGCGAGTTTTGACCTACCCCTTCCCCAGTTTTGTGCCGAATACAAAAAAGTTTATATTTTTCTGACATTGGACTTGAATTTGTTTTTATACTGCAACTTGAATTAATACATTGATACATGTAGCTATTTACATTGTAACACAAATTTCAAACTTATCTTCATCCCTAAATGAACCCCTGATTGCGGAAAAGTGACCCATGGTGAAATTGACATTGCACAAATATAGCTTTGTTACTATGTTTAGGAAATAAACACAGCTAGTTGCAGTATAAACGTAAATAATTACATTAGATGTATGTTTCATTATAATACGTTATTCTGATTGGCTACACTGCAATCTCGCGTTATTCCTTAATCAACTTCATTACACAATAAAATTTATCATCAATGATGACACGAGGTCCCACAATAAAGTGTACAGGTAAATTAAATAAAAACATGATAAAAATCGTGATTTCATGAGCCTAGCTAAAAAAATGTAATTATAAGTATTGAATGTTTCTTTTTGTAACTTCATAGGGTTGTAAAAGCGTTGACCGCGTGCGCACATTTTTAGAATGAAGCGCGAGAAGCGCTTCATACAAAATGTACTTCGGTCAACGCTTTTACAACCCAATGAAGTTACAAAAAGAAGCATTCAATTCTTAATTATATATCCTTGGCTTTTAACTTTTCGGGCTTTTAATGTTTCAAATGGAGATAAATCCAGAAAAGCGATTCGGCTCAACTTGATAAAGTGTTAATTTCGTTTTCACATTACATTTCAAGTAATATACTATTATAATTGAAACTAAACTACGATGAAAGACATCACTGAGTACGATTAAAACTCTTATGAGTGTATTATAATTCAACTTAGTGTATGTAATGAAATGTTTACAAGAAATGCTCTTGGAAAAAACCTACAAAGTTCTTTTTGTATATATAATTTACAAAATTGGGAAATTCAATTCTGTATGCTTTTAATGTTTTAAGTCATTTTCTCTATTCTTTAGAAATTTAGCCTGTTATTCTCTTTTTTTTTAATTCTATCTTGCCCCTACTCCTTTTTTTTTTACCCATTTTTCTGTAGTATTTGCCCATTATTATCTATTCTGTAAACACCATCCACACTCTTATGCATGCCCTTTAATTTTTAGAGAATTTAACTGCAACTAATGTAAAGATGTTCTTACAAAGATGTCCCGATTAAACATTATAATTTACCAATAAATTACATTACGTACGTCCGATGATGTACACATTAAAGTATTTGAAATGGGTTAAAATATTTAGTTGATTGAAATACTTCGGATGTTTTACTTAAGGAGTAGATTACCGTAGCTGTATTGATCAAAACTCTTCGGCTTTTTGAGTCCTTTTTGAAACCTTTCAAACTTCGTACTTAATTCTTCTGTATACGAAACGCGTACACAATTACAATAATTAAGCTATTTTTCCAAATTGAGTAATCTCCCGTTTACTATACAAAATCGTTAAAAAAGTTCCCCAATTACGAATGTATTTTATTTACGTGTACATTTATCTCTGATTGGTAAGAAACAGAAGATTAGTATGATTTATTGCATTTATCCGGACTTCTTCAAGGTAATCATCCGTTTGCATGTTGAGATCTCATAAACATGTTTAACCCCGCCGCATTTTTACGCCTGTCCCAAGTCAGGAGCCTCTAGCCTTTGTTAGTCTTGTATTATTTTTAATTTTAGTTTCTTGTGTACAATTTGGAGTTTAGTATGGCGTTCATTATCACTGAACTAGTATATATATTTGTTTAGGGGCCAGCTGAAGGACGCCTCCGGGTGCGGGAATTTCTCGCTGCATTGAAGACCTGTTAGTGACCTTCTGCTGTTGTCTGTTCTATGGTCTGGTTGTTGTCTCTTTGACACATTCCCCATTTCCATTCTCAATTTTACCTTATATACGATACAGTTTTGATTCCACTGTGATTTTTTTTGCACGAAAATTAGCATACAAGCTGTATGCTTGGGCTTTCAAATATGTAATAAATGATGTACATTCATTATGTTCATGTGCTACTCTTAGAGATACATAGGGTAAAACATTTACTCAAAATTTCAGTTTCTTGGACACTTCTGTTACGTTGTTTCAAAAGATGAAAAACAATATATTTGTAGTAAATATATATGATTTTGGCAACAACAAAAAAGCAATTTTTGCTATATATTTATCTAATTTACAAAAAAATCATCGGTGATTTGTTTATAAAAATTCGTACATATAATCTTCATACATAATGAAGTCAAATTTCATTTTAAAAGAGTGCGGTCCATGTACCATTTTCAAGGTTATGATTAAAAATGCATCTTTTCACAATATTTTAATCTGCTTACCCTTCCGGAGCACTGTGTCAATATAATGAAATTTTTTGCCACTGTCATACAAGTGAGAGGTTTAGCTAGCTTTGAAACTAGGTTTAATCTAACATTTTCTACATAAGGCAATACATGCCTGTACCAAGTCAGGAATATGGTACTTGTTTTCCTTTCGTTTGATGTGTTTGAGTTTTTGTTTTTGCCGTTTGATAAAGGATTTCGTGTTTTGAATTTTCCTTCGAGTTTGTTATTTTTGTTTTTTACTTTTGCAATGCGGTCTGTAAAAAGAAATGGAAAGTACCTTATACATCTATGTGATATATCGTACAGTCCAACTTCGTCACACTTCTAACACATTCTAAAACAGTATAAAACAATTTTGAACTCATGTGCTATTTAAGAGGGACGGAGTGACAAAAACAATACTTAAACTCAGCAACATAAATTAGAGAGAGAATATAAAGGGAGTAATGCAAAAGCATTGCAAACTACGGAATAATAAAAAGAACCACCTAATCCGATATTCCTTATCGCTGTAGATGTTGCTCCTTTAATTCAATTCTCAGTTTCTGTGAATAGCCCTTTCCCTTCCTAATCAAATGGTAAGACTTTCCTTAGTAAAAGTTTGGTACCATTAGTGAGTTTTAAGGCAACGTGTTTGTATAATTAATTGTTTATAACATTCTGGTAAAGGTGGAGATCAAGAACAGTGATTTCAAGAGCTGTTCATTTTTACATGATGAACCTATGGTTATTTTGTTAAATTTATTACACCTTACCTTTAACAGAATAAATGTTAAATGTTAAACTTAGTCTGACCTTGTTAAATATTGATTCAAGTTTTTCTTCGACGCTTGTCTTGTCGTTGTTTTGGATTTTTGATTTAAGTATGTGCATGCGTTTGTTTGTGTTTGTTTGTTTGGTAGTGTTGGTTTTTTCAATTTGTTTGTCTTTTGCAATTTAACAATTTTGAAAATACTCCAGCTGTAGGGACAATCATAATTTTGCTTTATTGCCTCAAAGTATGTTTTCCGGATATTTTTTTTTTATTTCGTATATGAACAAAACAGATATGTAGGGCATATGATGATTGGGGTTATTAACGACCTTGACTGGCTATACAGCCCTCGCATGGTCGGTTCTCGGGCATATGACACAGCTACCAAACAACACACAAGAAAAACCGAAATACGTCTGCTTGGATGCCAAGAAACGGTCCCCAACATAAGCGTTGAGTATCTACAGAATATACTCTCACCGAACTCAAAATGATAAAAATGTACTAAAGAACAAAATCGCACAAATGATAATACACTAGGTACTAGTATATAAAAACAATTGAGGTTATTTTTTTGGGATCTCAAACTTCCGCTCTTATTTATTTCCATTCGTGGTAATAACAAACTGTACATGACAAACGTAGTCTTATAAACATAATGCGCTAGAGAAAATGTAATCGACACTATAATAACAGTTTAATGATAATAATGCAAGACCCTCATTGGTAGTCAAGTTCGGTAAAAACCACCCCATCTTCGTCAAGTGAAACACAAAATAATACTGCACAAAAGAATGCTTGAAATCATTGAAAGCAGAAGCAAAACCTAAACCCGACGATGTGCACTCTAATGTCGTTGCCTTTACTACAAGTTCTCCCTGTTCGTCCACTGTTATAGGTATACACCAGGGATGGAGTAATCGTAATCTGTAATCATAATCGATTGTAATTGATTACATTTTTTCCAGTAATCGACAGTAATCTGTAATCGAAGACATTTTCGATTACATGTAATCGTAATTTAATCGATTACAGCAAAAATTGTGATGTAATCATCGATTACTTTTCGATTACATTTCGATTATTTTAGTAAAATAGTTTGATGAAATATAACCTATTCTAAATGAAAGTATGTATGTATTAAACAGAATGTATCAATATGATTTAAGAGTTTATCAACTGCTTTATATCTATCTATTGTCACAAGCTGCATTATGATCAACCAGATCCCCTACAAAATTTTACTTTATATCTAGCTTTTGAAAAAAAAATGGATTTATGTGCTTGTCAATAATTCAAGACCTTATATATTAAAATAAGAAAATAGATTTGAAATAAGAAAATAAAAATAGAATAATAAATGAGTCTAAAGTTAAGTACTGTACTACATTAAAGTAGTAAGCTTATTTGTATTAACATTCTTTAAAGCATAATTTTAAATAAGAGTTGGAATTTTAGATTAGAATAGATAATCAGTTGATTCCTTATAATGTTATGATATAAAAATTAAAAAGTACACAAAATCCTTTCGACAATGAACCATTGGCTATGCACTGAAATTATTTTGGAGAAATAGATACATGTATCCCATTTTGACACTATGAATATATATTGTTTATAATTTGATTAGAGAATAAAAAAATCTAAACACAATTCTTGTCTTTACTAATCAGATGATAAAAGACTTCTAATAAATAAGATGTAGACTTTGTTTTCATTTCAATTATGTCTAATTAAGAGGGAGATTTACATTATTTTGCCCCAGGTTATAAATTGTACTCCATTGGCAGTTTTATAACATGTAATTGGGGTGGTTATCCAAAACAAAAGGATTAATTCATGCATGACATTATAATTATAAATATTGATCTTTGAAATTAGCTGAACTAATCAATTATTCTACTTTTTTCAGAGGAAAACTTCCAACATTGCAATTAACTATGTTGAATAAAAATATACCTGTTTTTAATGAGTAAAAACAAAAAAGCTACTCTTAGTCAGTATGAAAGCAAATTTTTTGAAAAAAAACTTGCAATATAAATAAGTGATTGATGCAATGCGATGTCATCTCTCGTTCATGTTGAAAGCCAAATTTCAAGAATGTTTGAATATTTCTGATCCTCAGTTAGAGATTCCATCTAGAAAAAAAATGTCAACTTAAAATTTGAAAACAATGCTCTAAATGCTGTTTTTGGTAAATTTCTAAATATCCACTATACAAACGTTGAGCAACAAAATTGTATTTAACTTTAACTTACTTTATTATTTGTTTTGTAATTTTGTAAAATGTAATTGACAGTAATCGAAAAGTAATGTAATTACTTTTGATAAAGTAATCGATTGCAATCGATTACATACAAAAATCAGAGTAATCGATTATTAATCGATTACACAAAAATCCTTCATGTAATCGATTATTAATCGATTACATTTGTCAGTAATCGTGCCCATCCCTGGTATACACACAGAACTTTCAGTGCACACATGGATTATATTTCAATTTTAAAGATTAACTAGTGTAAGGTAATATTTTGGTATAGAAAGGAGATGTTGTTATGTTGCCAATGAGACAACTATCCACCAAATAAAGCGCTAGTAAGGAATATGACGAGTCATTCTGTTGGTTGACTGTGCCCCACTTCTTGCCGACTTGTTCCTGTATCCATATGAGACTGACTTCATTCAAGAACTTCTAAGGAAACAAAGAAAAGAAGTAAGTAGTATCCTTTTAACTTAACTTTCCGCTATATACATGATGTTCTCTCACTAAATAAATTAAACATTTGGTGACTGTGTTGAACGCATCTATCCAATCGAAATTGTGATAAAGGATACAACAGATATAGTTAAATCTGCCTCATATCTTGACTTACATCTAGAAATAGACAATGAGGGTCGGTTGAAACAAAACTTTACGACAGAAAAGATGATTTCAGCTTCCCAATTGTGAACTTTCCATTTTTTAGTAGCAACATTCTTGCAAGTAGATTTAAGATTTGATTTTGATTTTTGGTGTTTTAACGCCACTTTTACGCACCGCTTTTGTGCTATTTCGTGGCGGCCAGTTTTTATTGGTGGAGGAAGCCGGAGTGCCCGGAGAAAACCACCGACCTTCGATAGGAAAACTGACAATCCTAGTCAATTAAGATTGGAGTCGAGTGCACCCGCACGAACGGGGTTCGAACTCACAACCTCAGTGTTGACTGGCTAGTGATTACAGTAGTAACTACTTAGACCACTCGGCCACCGAGGCCCAAGTAGATATAAGAAGATGTGGTATGAGTGCCAATAAGACAACACTCCATCCAAGTCAAAATTTATAAAAGTAAACCATTATAGGTCAAAGTACGGTCTTCAACACGGAGCCTTGGCTCACACCGAACAGCAAGCTATAAAGGGCACCAAAAATTAAAAGTGTAAAACCATTCAAACAGGAAAACCAACGGTTTAATATATATAAAAAACTGAACATCAGATTCCTGACTTAGGACAGGTGCAAACAATTGCAGCGGGTTTAAACGTTTTAATAGTACCAATTTCACCCTTATCTGAAACAATAGTGTAACATCACAACATAGAAAGACACACTATAAAATATCAATTGAAATGGCTCAACTCAATCAAAAGACATATTAACACCAGTAAACATACACTGAACAAATAAATTTGATTTATGATACAATGTAAATACAAAATAAATAAACTGAGGGAAGAATAATTAAAGTAACATGTTATACCGCTGTGAAATGTTAAACAATTTAAGAAAAACAATATGCTCGAACAAAAATATCAGCCAAACCTGCATACGGAGTATATCTCCAGTTGATACGGTATTCTAGGGCCTGTATTTCCTATAATAATTTTCTTGACAGAGGGTTGTTGCTCACAAGGAAACTATTAAACAAAGAGTTCCAAGTGGTGAATTTGAAATCATCCCGTCGTAAATTTTACGGACGCCATAACTAGTTGGTTGACCGTTATTGAATGCCTGTTTCAAACATGACAACGGACATGTTTCAATTGTCGTAACTACAACCCCGTCCACATTTCCACCAATGTGACCTACCGAATTAGACTTATAACCTAGGTTTTACTAACATTATCAACACAACACAACGGGTACCCACATGTGGAGCAAGATCTGCTTACTCTTCTGGAGCACCTCAGATCATCCCCAATTTTTGGTGGGGCTCGTTTTGGTCAGTACTTAATTTTCTATGTCGTGTTTTATATACTGTGGTTTGTCTGTTGGTCTTTTTCTCTTTTTGCCATGGCGTTATCTGTTTATTTTTGACGAATGAGTTTGAATGTCCCTTTGCTATCGTTTGCCTCTCTTAATATAGTCAAAAATATTTGTAATACACTTATCCATTAATTTCCCCTGAACCCCAAAAAAATCACTTTTATTCCATAACCCTTAACCGGGAAACAAAATTATTCCATTATAATTTTCAACAAAGCTGTTTTATGGTAGACATTTTGATGGATTTATAGTTCAATAATAAATATTTCGGATATTATTCATAAACGGAACATATTAACTCTTATCTAGAAAACGCAATATTTACCCGTGTGCATTGTAAATAAACTCATTATAGATACCAGGATTAATATTTGCACGGCAAACTCATCAGCTCGAATGAAAAAAGTTAAAAAAGCCACATAAAAGTACGAAGTTGAAGAGCAACTTCCTCTAGACGACCGGACAGATATTTGATAAAAGTTTCAACAGTTGTATTAATTACTTTATGATGAACAGAAAGGAGTAGCATTCCAATCGAACATGTGAAATTTGAGAAAACAAAATCGTCTTCTTCTAATTAACAAATAACATAGGGATAGATTGGATGGTAAAAGGTCATCTGAACATGTGAGGGATATCTTGAAGAAATCAACAAATCTACGACATTCTGTTTGATCTTTAATCAATTCCAAATATTTGTTTTATTTGTGTGTCATTGGCTAACTGTCTCCTCGACGTATAACCATATCTTCTTTCATGCAAACACACAACAGATGCACAATATATCGTTTTACGTAAACGGAGGTCCATAGATGAATGTTATTCCCCTATACCCTAAAAGCCAATGGTTGAATGTTTGTCATTTTATGTAGAAAAATTAAATTAAACCTTCCACTCTACTGTTAAGTCATCATATTTACGTTATATTTGAAAGATTTTAAACATTGCAAAAACATTGAATTGTCGAACCCAAAAATGAAATGATTTTGAAATATAATGTTTTTCAGATGTTTTCCAAAGGTTCATACTCATCAGATAGTATTGTGTATATCTGTTTATGTGCTGTATTTATACTTAAGATGGCTTCATGTAATGCAAAAGTATTTAATGAAAAATGTTTGTATTAAACTTCGAGATTCGTTTGAAACTTTGATGTACAACAAACAAACAAAAACAATAATGCGGCAAATAAATTGATAACATAAAAGCGGGAAAGCAACACAGGAGCCATAAAAGGCCAAAAGATAAATTAAATGTACGCGAGTCGAATCTCTAACTCGCAGGTGCAGGCTATTTGTTTAAATGGGTTACATAGATTTATTGTGATATTGATTTATACCTCCATGGTATATAGCCCGTGTGCGGTTTGTACTTCTGTCAACTGAAATCCGGTTGCTGATACAAGTAACAGTTATGAAAAGAATTATCATCAGCGTCATCTGAAAATAAATTTACTTCAGGAATTACTTTAATCTGATTTATGTACAGATCTTGTGTCCAAGCTTCATTTACAATGATCTGACAAAACTCAAGTATAAGTTCTACTTTCTGCTCTAGTAATTATAACATCAACCAATGAAATGTCAACCTTCAAATTGTCGAATTGTGTATTATTATAACAAAACCAGAGGATCCCGAATTATCTTTAAAACAGAAAGAAAACTGAGTTGTCAGATCCATGCAAGCAAAGCAAGTCGGATTGTAATTACTGTCATTTGCAGTTTACAAATATGTCGCCGATGGCTTAATATATGTAACACACATTCTTAATACTGTAATATCTGCACTGTAGAATACAATTAATTAATAACCTCGCCAATCTAACATGTGATTGTGAATAGATAATTTACTGGTTTTTCTAACACAGTCTTGACTTAAAATATAGGTATGTAGTTTTGTGTTTTCCGAATAAACTGGATGTAATGTGTGGTAGGTTTTTATTCCTGTCAGCACTGTCGGCGATATATACATGTATCAAAGTGCTTAATTTTATGATAGGATTATATCTAAAATGCCTACGACGATTTTCACATCACATCATTTCGATATTTTTACAAAGGTAGAGTGTATACTCATAACATTACCAAATGAGGATCATATTTGAATTGAAGGGATTCATGTTCACAGAGCTCCAGATAAGCTGCGTATTTGCGTGATCACGCAATACAAATGATGAAAAAACCCAATGCAATTGCCCATTGCAGGGTTCAATAACCCAATTAATTCAAAGGAAAACCCAATTATATGCCAAAACCATGAGTTCTTAACGCTTTTATTCGCTATCGTTTGCGTTATTTACCCTTATCTAATTACAATCGTCGCGTAAATCTATTTTTATAATATTTATAATTGGAAATTTCCTTTCGTTCTAAAAATAGAGCCCTGCATCAAGTAGCTGAAATGGGTCCCTGTTGGAATTTTCCGTTGCTCAAAAGGTACACGTGTTTATGAAAACATTTCGATCTTCTCGGCTTTTATCCAATTAGCGTTTGTCATGTTTTCATATTTTTTTCGAATTGCTCGGGACTTATCGTAACATACAATGAATTAAAACGAAAGTAAATGTCCGGTAAAAATATTGAATAGAAGCATGTTTTCAGCTTCTTTTTGATAGCTGAGGACAAGTTATGATGATAACAAGACTCAGCTAGTGTTTTATGAAGTGTCCGTCGAACGCACGGGCGTGTTAGCGTACCTTAACGAGAACATTGCTAGAACGATAAACACGGGGTTTCTTCAAGAACGAAATGAGTTGGAAAAAGTGAAAGGCCAAATTAATTATGACATGATATGTAGTTGGAAAGCATCGGAAACCAAAAGTTCTAATAAGAGACAACTTAACCCAGATTTATGTTAATTAAATTAAACAAAAACATTCAGGTATAATTTTAGTTTATATATTATTTTTTTCATTTTTAGTTGATGAGTGAATACACATATCCGTTTTTTACGTCAATGCAGCTTGACACTTTCTTTATTTTGGTCTAATTGTTCTGTATGCTTAAGATAGCTGTCTTATTGGCAAGTGTTATTTATTTATTTGATGTTGCAGAATTATTTGTAAATTGAAGTTGAATGTGGTGTCCGTAATTAAACCACCCTTTAAACCTGGTCAAGGTTTTGGGGTATATCTTAAATCTGGGAACTACTTATTATTTTTATTAAAAAGTAGATCTGGCAAATAGGTGAAAGGATTGGCAAAACTTTCTTACATCACCTAAATTTCACATATATTACATAAAAATCTTAACACTAAGCCACACCTACCCCAAATAAACTGTAGGATATCATATGGGATCTAGAAAGGTAATAAGTTACTGTCCAACTAGTGATACCAGCTGCAGTTTATATAAGTTGCGAGAAAATACAAAACTGGCAGAACGTTTAAAACGGGACACAAATCAAACGTACAATTGCTCGTCAGTGAATAAACCAAACAAAACAGCTAGAACATATACAAAGAAAGAAACATATTAAAGATGGAAAAACATCTTGGGTTGATATAATGTGATTATAACATGCCTAAATATTCAATATTGTGTTGATGAAAAAACCCAATACATTAAGGAGCTTGGTGGTGAAAAACCCAATTTGATATTTGCTTGAGGGGTGAATCGGAATTGATAATGCAATTAAAAAACTCTATCACCCAATTACATAAAAAAATGATGGGTAAAAACCCCAATTTGTGAATTCTTATCTGGAGCTCTGTGTTCAATAGGTTCGTGTGTTGGTTACGTTTGGTGACCATGGTGGCCAGGGTGTTTGGTTGTCATCCCTTATGGAACTGAATTGTTTGCCGCAAACTTGCAGCAGACTTGCTGCAAGCTTGCGGCAAACAAAAAGTTTGCAGGAACACAGAAAATAGTGTTTGCAGATGTTTGCCGCTAGCTGCAAACTTCCGGCAAACATTGCAGCTTTTTGCTGCAAGCTTGCGGCAAGTTTGCAGAAACATCAATGTTTGCCGTAAGATTGCCAGAAAGTTTAAAATTATAAAGAATGTTTGCCGCAAGATTGCAGAAAACTTTGACCATTCTATATGTTTGCCGCAAGATTGCAGAAAACTTTGACCATTCTATATGTTTGCCAGAACATTGCAAGAATTACACAATATTGACTGGGCATGCCTAGTTGGCACTTCCTGGAAGTTATCAATTTGAAATTGTGGCTAGGTCATGTTGGTTGTGTTTGGAAAATGCATTTCACAAATAAGAGATCAAGGAGGCATTTTGGTTCAATAGATAAAGATATTCAGTATGTAAT
Organism: Mytilus californianus; assembly: GCF_021869535.1. Taxonomy (NCBI): domain Eukaryota; kingdom Metazoa; phylum Mollusca; class Bivalvia; order Mytilida; family Mytilidae; genus Mytilus; species Mytilus californianus. The sequence continues at coordinate 18,632,739 of NW_026262626.1, forward strand.
TTTGTAAGTACAAATAATTCATAAAATGTTTTAATAAAATAATTAATGTTATCATCATACATAATAAAGTAAGCAACTATATATACATGTATGTGTGTAATGAAAAACTTTAGCTATTACAAGTTTGAATTTTGTAACTGATGTACTGTACCATGTTTATTAAAACTAAGTTCAATTCTGTTATGCAATTGTTACCTAGCTTTATAATCAATACACATTTGAGATTTATCCTTTTTCATTTCTTAATACAGGTATATGATGTCATTTGAGAATGACCCCTGCCCCCTTTTTCAAAACTCAAATGCATGTATGTATTTCCTTAAATCTCGTAAGTTTGCAAGAACTCTTTCAATGACTGTTTGTATACAGACATGAATTGATTTTTTAAAAATGTTGCTGTGTAATTTGAAAGAGATAAATTGAATATGTCTACACACATGACATTGGTATAATGTGTAGTTCCTGCAAGTTTGCCGCAAGTTTGCAACAAACAATTGCTGCAAGCTTGCAGCAAACAAACAATTGCCGCAAGCTTGCGGCAAATCTAATTTGCATAATTATGTTTGCAGCAAGCTTGCCGCAACCTTCATTTGCATGGTAAAATGGTTGCGGCAAGTTTGCAGCAAATGTTTGCTGCAAGCTTGCGGCAATGTTTGCTGCAAACTTGCAGCAAATGTTTGCCGCAGAGCTTATTTTTCGGTAAGGGATGGCAAAAGCCTGAAATGCATTGAAAATATATACCAATTAAACTTGAGGTTTACTCATATTGCAAATAAAATATATTAGAAGTCTGAATAGTGAAGAATTGTACAGTAAATTATCTTTATTAAGGAATTGCAAATGTAGTAATTAGTGGTATCAATGAAAAAAAATAATATTCTTTAAATCATTTTATATGAAAAATGGCATTTCTTAAAACTTTAAAAATTATCAAAATACTAGAATTAAACAAGGAACCATTTTTAACTGTTTTTAAATTTTTATGTTTCGGGACTTCTTATCATTTAAATTCGAATATTTTTGCAAATAATGCAACAACTCAACGACACAAAAACTCGGTCTCCAATACACAATAGCCCAAATGATAAAAGTTTTTATATAAAACAAAAACCACCATTGGAATGGTTCCCGACTTGGGCCATAAACATGAATATTCGACGGTACATAAACAGTGCCGAATCCTAACCTGTTTCGATCAAGATTTTTTGAATAACGAAAGTGCATAAAAGAAAACAAAAGAAGAACTCAGTATAATGTATGAATACATGTCCTAATGGTTATTTGTGTATCTGACTGTACACTAGTTTCCATATAAGGAAATACTTGTACCAAGTCAGGGATATGACATTTGTTTTCCATTCGTGTGATATGTTTAAGCGTAATATTTGTCATTTGATAAAGGACTTTCCGATTTGAATTTTCCTTAGGGTTCGGTTTATTTTTGTTATTTCACTTTTTTCTAGATGAAAAAGTAAATTTGAGAATGGAAATGGGGAATGTGTCAAAGACAACAACCCGACCAAAGAGCAGAGAACGTCCCAATGCCACCAATGGGTCTTCAACACAGCGTGAAAATCCTGCATCGTTTTATACTAAAATTTTAATGCAGATTATCGACATAATTGGACACCAAGTGACTATAAATTTCAAACAACTTGTAACAGTTTCACTGCTGTAGATTCCAGGGGCCCCTTTGACCCATTTCGAAAGAAAGCCCCAACTGTTTGGCTAAATAAACAAAATTTTAAAAGAAAAAACTGAAAACTGACAGGATGACTGCTAGACACTCATGAAGATAGAAAATATTTTTTTTTTTGGCTCCGATACTTTTAAAATTTTTTATTTCTCACTTTTCAGTCCACTCATGCCCCAAAGAAGATTGTCAAGGAAACAGAATTTAAAATGTTTTAAGGCCGGGTTTTTTTTATAAAAAAATATTAACCTACCATACTTGCCTCCTCTGAAAAGAAAATAATTTAATAGTTTACTCGGTAAAACCAAGAAGCAGTTACGATTTTGAAAATTCCATTAACATGTTGATACAAGGAAACAGTAAATATTACGATTTTTTGCCTATATTAATTCGTTTTGAGCAATCAAATCAGCTTGTTTATTACAGTAGGAATTACATTTTGACAAGAAGAAAATTAATAATACGCGTCTTGGAAAACATTTGTCTCTTCATTGCGTTGTTGTGTGCTTAATAGATGCATAAGAAACACGTTGAAAACTTGATCGAAGTAAAATGCTTCCATAATATATTTAGAGTATTGATCAACATTAATTCAATGAACAAAAATTACAATCTAAAAGAAATTTAAAATCAATATTATAAAATACCACAAAATACTCCAAAGCGTGTTAATTCAGAAAAGCCGTTTCCTAATGTAATCAGGGTGTCACTTTTTGAGAATGACAAAATGAAAATATATTTTCAAGCAATATATTTATTGAATATTTCCTTGAACCAAGAACAAAGACAGAACTACTGCTAAGTTCAATTTGATGCAAATCTGATACCTCCGTAAAGACTAAGTGACGACTGTGAGAACTGAACAGATCAACTGCGTTTTGTATCAAACTGGTGAGGCCTTTTCAAGGTACGATGTAGTTTAAGTATCGGTTCGATTTTGAACTTTAAAATTCACGTTCAAGTAGTCTATGGATTATTGATAATAATGGCATCTTTTTATATAATTCCAAACTAAATAAATTGTACACGTTAAGGAGACAGCAAAGTAAGGCTACAATAAAAAATCGAAAGGTATTATGTATCTAATTTTTATCTTCTTTTTAAAATTTTTTTATCCAAAGGTCTTAAGATTCAGTTTGGAGAAACTACATATTTTTACTATAGCTGCAAATAAAATAAACATAATGTCATTAGATTTTTTAAGTTTATTAGATAAGTTTAATGAAAATGATGATAACGCAACAGACTGAGTGATTATTTATTCAAATAAGAATAAAAAGCAATGTAAAACATTAACATAGCTCATTATTGATCACAACTAAAATGTTATGGAGGTATATAAATTTGGTCATTTTGCTCTTCCTCCTACCGGAAGTAAAACATCATTCCGAAATTATCAGAAAAGTCTTCTCACGAGTTATTGTCCTCAAATGACAATTTGTTTTTATTTATTTTCATGTTGTTTTATTTAATCATAAACTATAATAAAAAAAAGACAGATACCATGAACAGTAACAATGGTTACCAATTCAAAATCAACAAAAAATGCCCAAATTACCACTACCATCAGAGGATTCCTTTAGTGAATTTTATTCCACTTCAAAATGACATTTTCTTACTAGGTTTTGTGTATTTGCCTATCATGTCAAACATTTGTATAGACACAAACGGTAAACAGCAAAAATGATCAGTAATACAACTGTTAATAAATCTACAAAAATGCTGATATATATATAAAACCATCAGACAACTCCTTTTAAAAGTTATTGGCTTTAAATGACGACTTTTATTTGATTTGTTGTTGGTTTTTGCCTATTATCTTAAAAACTACCACACATAAGTTATTGTCTTTAAAAGACAATTGTGATTAATTTTGAAGTTTTTGCTTTTTGTCTCGAAATATTTTATAGTTAAGAAAAAGCGAAACAGCAAAAATTATCATTAATACAATATGTACAAGATCTATAAACATGTTAATATGACTAAAACCTTTGGGTTACTGGTTATAGGCATGTTTGCTTTTAAATCTCGTTTTTTTATTATACCTATCTTTAGTTTTAGTTTTTGTCCATTATCTCGAAAACTATTAGATAATCAATACCATTTAAACAGTAAAACTAATCGGTATTACTAGATATAATTTTGACAGAATAATTAATTAAGAAATTTGCGAAAACCATTAAAATTTTCAGTTTTGGTTCATCATTCGCATTAAATTTTACAATTTGACAACATAGTTAAGGATCGAATACGGTTTGTGTTATTCCAATTTTTAATAAATCGTATGTGATTATATTTTGTATATAGTTACCTCTTGTTTCATATGTGAATGTGACATAGTGTTTTTAAATAAAGCATATTGTATTATTGTATTGTAAATACAAGAAAATATCTGTTTCTCTTTCCTCCCGAAATTTTTTTCCAAGAAATTTAGAACTAAACATAGTATATATCTTATGCATGTCTGCATGAGCTGCATTTCATCTTTATAAAGATGTATTTTTTTTGCTTTTATAACTTGAAAACATTTCCAAAAAAGTTCTACAATGTTGTTCAAATCTAACAAATACCAAAACAAAGCTGCCATGTTGGTAATTTTAGTAAATATTAATGAAAGTTTGGAAAAGTGTGTGATAAATTCTGGTTGACCTCGTCGACTTGTTTCGTGATGTGTAAGTGTTGATAAACAAGTCTAAAAAAGCAGAGTGAAAGATCTAATTATAATCAGATATTTGTTTATTTTCATTTTAGAAAATACAAATCTACTTTCAGAACAAGGAAGATAACAAGTGTAACAGATTGACTTTGATCGGTGAAGTCCCTTGAAAATTGCAACAAGGACGTATTTATTGTACTTTTCTTGTTGTGTTGTTTTCATAAATATTATTTTCTTATACAGTGCAAACTGGACGACAAATACCATAGAAGAATTGTCTTAATCGAAGCTCTTGATACGTCAATCCCTGAAATATAAAAATGGTTGTATATCAAGATAACTCGTTGTGGTTTTTTCCCGGTAGAATTAAGTGAACTTTGTCCTGAGAGATTTTTCTGTAGAGACATGTCACGATTGTTGACAATTACGTATTGGTGCGTTTAGATTATAATATTATATGAATTTAAAACGCATCGCCTCAGTATTTTGAAAACCGTTATTAAATATAGAGGAGAGAGTCTAGAAAATAATCCCAACTAAAAAATGACTGAATTTTCAACGAAACTGAATATTTTGTCGAATCGAATTTAGATCTGTGTTTTTGACAGGTTAATTTTATTGTAAAACTGTACTATTTACAACTGACAAAGGTTAAGAAAGGCATCTTACACATGTATACGTGCAATTTTGTACAACACAGATTTTTTGGAGTTAGTAAACCCTGACAGAAGTTATTTGTATGTAAGCAGTGAAGAACGAACAATAAACGAATGAATTTTCCCTTACATCAGTCTGAAATGTAATTTTATTTTTTTTAAATTGTTTCGCCAGACAAACAAAAATAGTCTAAAACTGTAGACGGTATAGTTTAATAACAATAACAACATGTAGTGGGATAAACAGTTTATTACAAGACGCCCCAAAGACTGTTATTACTATATATGTAGCTCGTTTTCAACAGTATTCTCTCGAAATTTTATTATATCTTATGCGCGTTTTTGCTTTATTATTGCAATTTTGAACTGTTGAATACTCATTTACTACAAGTCACGTCACCAAGGGTAGAGGGTAGGTGTATTATATTATCCCATCGGCGAACGTAGACTGTTGAGCTAACCGTGTAAGTCTTATTCCAATGCATTATGGTAAGACGGGCAATGAAATATTTGAATAAAAGCATAAACTCACAAGGGACAATGCTAATATTTCCTTCCGTACGACGAAGAATCACAACATGTGTAGATAACTCGAATAATTATTCAGACACTGTAAACAGTTTATTACGCAAATATCATTGATTTTTTTAACTCATATGATCAAGGAAGATTTAACTTGCCACAGCTTGTAAAAACATACAGTTAACGCAATTAAGAAATATCTATATATAAATATACATAAATGATAAAACGCATCGCTTCTTCATTGACACTGTATATGTAATTTAGCTTGGACAGAGTGCAGGATATAGCAGGCAATATGCAAAAGCACAAGCGAATTGTGATTTATTTCATTTTCTTACTTTTTGGGGTTTCTACAGGTAAGAAACTTGTTTTCCTTACCTATTAGACCATTATGATTTGTATGTCAAAAACACGAAAATTAGAAAACAAGTGATATCTGCTTTATAGTCATATTCTTTTTGAAAGAACAAACAACTTAACATAGAAAGGCATGTGGTCCTTTTACGCACAATTATATAAAAGGTATCCTTAGGATGAGGAAATTAACTCTTTATATCACATTATCAATGAGTGTTTCATAGTTAATTTCATCGAAGCAGAAAACATATCAATTTTAAAGTAAAATCAATAGATTTTAAATTTTATTCACCGATTTAATGTGCTTTCTATACAAATGTTCACCTTTTTAAAAGTTTTTATTCAATTATATTTAAGAAAGTAAACATGTTTTTTTTTTTAATTTTCAGTTTAAGTTCAACGATCTTAAGTTCTATGCAAAATTTTACCACAAATTGTGACATAGCCTTTATACTCTGACATAACCATTAACAATTATAGAAATTATTTAAAGCAATCTGAAATAACTTAACATGCTGATAAGTAATCACACATTCTTTAACTTAATATTGGTTGATTTACTTCCGAAAAGATTTCATTCAACAGTACAGGAGGTCATGCTTTTCAAAGATGCCCCAACCGAACTATAAAGTATTACATCAAGCTGTTAACTAAAAGACTAGGTTCACTTAAGGCCAAAAATGGCCTTGATTTTAATTTAATTTGATCATAAAATGTCAAAATGATCAATAAAATGGTTCTTAAAGGGGTCTCTTCCTAGCGCCTATTTGCTACTAGGTCAAACAAGTCTTTTCATGAGAGTACATTCTATGCTTCAAAGTCAGCACCTTTTGGATAAAATTGTCAAAATACGATGATATTGAGCATATGTGAGACCTGAAAGCTTGAGAAATCCCTTGGTTGCAACCAAGGATCCAAAATGATTTGTAACCAAGAGATGTCAATGGTGAATTTGAATCCCTAGGCACACAATTGTTCTGGATCAGGGCTGGCAGCCAAAGTTAATTATGCTCAAAACTGTTAAGAACTATTGACAATTTGACCAAACTTGACATTGTACACAAATATACCACCATAAAGGGATTAGGAAATTGTCGTTTAGAATATGATGTATCAAAAAGGAGCATTAAAAGATTGCGAATTGATATGAGTTATATTTAATTAATAAGAATTTTTCTATTTTTATCCAAATCACCCATGCGATACCTCTAATGCACTGTTTTTGGAAAGTTCTTTCGGAAGCTTTTTTTGTCACTTTTTAATGTTGAGTTTGATTTGTTCGTAATGAATAGTTCATAGTTTTGTACATAGATCAGACCGTTAGTTTTCTCGTTTGAATTGTTTTAAATTTGTTATTTCGGGTAAGGGTTTTGCTCATAGTTGAAGGCCATACGATGACCTAAACTTGTAAACTGCTATGTCATTCGGTCTCTGGTGCAGAGTTGTCTCATTGGCAATCATAACACGTCTTCTTATTTTCATAATTAGTCCAATGTTTGACAGAAGTATATGACTCGAATTCGGAATGTTCACATACTTTATTAGATATAAATAAAGAAGGCAATGAAAGATCTGAAATATACAGATAATGCGAAAAAAAAAAAAAAAAAAAACAGAACTTCACTAATAAATGCATATGAATATATAATTTTGTAGTAGCTAATGTATATTATGATTAAAAATACAAATGCAAATATATAATGATGCAAAATGCAGTCAAATGACAACTCTAAACATGCTAAATGTAAACAATTTGTTCATCAATGCAAATGAAAATTGTTCATTAAAGTAAGTTGACCATACGACCAAATAGAATACTGTACAACATTAAAAGTTAATAACAGGTAACTAAAATAAACATAAAGTTTGAAATGCAATTAGCAAAGTAAATGACACTAAATGAAATATTTAAGACGAAAACTTTTAACCAAAAATTTATTTGAAACACCTTGAAATGATAAATGCCTTATACTGCTGTCTATGGCTCATAAAAAAACACTGAAAAATAGTTTGTCAAATATCAAGTAGTAAATAAAAATCAAGAAGCCTACATGGAAAATTTGGATTCATTGAACCATATAATACAAAATGTGTTCAGTATAGTTAGATCATTAAAATAAAAGAATATAAAGATATAAACTTTGGAACATTAGCAAAAAGATAAATTATACATAAATCAACTTATCCACATTCATCTTATTGAAAATCGTACGGAAGCGTGCCAGTTTAGTTTAGTTAGCGATCAGATAAAACCAAAGTCTTAACCATAAATATTTGCACTTTTTCTGTTTGCATGGTTAATAACATTGTATTTATGAGTAAGAGCAAAAGGTGACACGTTAAGAATAAAATAATATTCCAACTTTATACTTGTTTGGCTTTCTAACTATTTTGATCTGAGCGTCACTGATAAGTCTTATGTAGACGAAACGCGCGTCTGGCGTATCAAATTATAAACCTGGTACCTTTGATAATTATATATATGTCTAATACTGCATCTTTGCTTATTCAGCAGTCAAATTTCTATTGCCTGTTTTTCATTCGTGAGAAAAAGTCACGCTCATTATATCGTCGCATTGTTTCTGACTTTGACAATGCGTTTCTGTAGATTTATGAAATATACAGGTAAGCGGAATTTGAACTTCGTTCGTTTCAAACTTACAACATATCTTCAAAGATGATTAGATACTGTTCAAAAGGGAATAATCCTTACATATTTATTGATTGTCTCCCCAATTCACTTTTATCTTCAATGTGCATGCACTAACTATTCAGTGTTCTATTGTGTTGTATTTTACTATTCCATTGTCATAAAAACAATCAATTTAATAATTATTTGAAATTTAAAACCCGCAAGGGTCCATAATTGGTTTAAAAAAAAATCTTTTTCTATTTCTATTTCTACATCCAAATTGGTTTCATTTGTATCAGTTGTATGAGTTGCAATCGAACGGAAATAACTATATATTGTCGCTAAATACAAATTGTATTTGTACTAGGCTAGAAATAAGATAAATGCCCAGCAAGGCCTCTCATACTATCTGTTTATGAGCATTGTACAAATAAATTTGTATTTAAAACTATGGAAAGCCGCAGTGATCCCCCCGATTATTCTTATTTTTCCCATAAGAAATGCATTACAAATAATTATTCGGCGGCCTTCAAATTCCCGCCCGCAGATTTTTATTAATCCCGCCCGCAGATTATTATCATTCCCGCCCGCAGATTCATATTTCTCGATTCGTTTTGCGGCGTCCGCCGATTTTTTTTTTCACAAGGTCTTCGGGCGGGAATACCGATAATTTGCGGGCGGGAATTTGAAGGCCCGCCGAATAATTATTTGTAATGCATTTCTTATGGGAAAAATAAAAATAATCGGGGGTTCACTGCGGCTTTCCATATAAAACAATACGTAGCATGTAATTTATATTCAATGGGGCGACATGCCTTTCTGTTTTATATGATTATATCTATGAATTCCTTGGACTGAATTTTCTACTTTAATTTTAGGTATGACTGAATTTCCATGTAATTTCCCTTGTCAATGGCACAATCAAACCTTTAGTAGGTATAAAACTGAACAGTTCATGCTGTATGCAAATTGGACGTTTAATGCTGATGGAACGAGCGTGTTTTTTGGAGAATCAGATGGTTTTTTCGTCTTCAATTGTTATCAAATAACAGAACGATTCCTTATTTTGAAGTATGTTAATGTTAAAATCTTATATACCTTGTTGTCAACATTTATTTCAACAATCTATGATCTCTAAATTAAGAAATATGAGTTGAAAATCAGATGCACTGCATGAGGCCTTTTTTTATCACAGAAAGTGGCCAACGTATGTGTAGTTTAATATCTTATTGATTCAGGTTTGTATAAAAAGGGGGAAACTGCATAAAAAGAATACGGATCAATAGAATAAGTTGAAAGGACATTTCATTATATCGAAAAAGAGAGACTTTATTTTTTAAAACCGAAATATGAGAAAAGACAAGCTACAACCTACTAAACACTGCAGTGAAATCAAAAATAATTGCATTTTGTACTTGATTCAAGATTATACGCGTCCTCGGTTTTATACATCATTTGGTTGGTGAATGTTAATCTAGGAAAGCAATACGGACGCACCATATTTAAACAATTTTACTGTTATTTTCACAATGATGTCAACGTCATTGTATCTAGTGATGTAAGAACACAAAAAAAAAAAAAAACAACAAAAAAACATGCTGCTAGCTATAATAGTAAGTTGAGACACCGACGCATTGTTTTGGTCGACCAATTCCTGATTGTGGCCGTAATACTTTTTTCCTCATAACTTTGTTGAGTCACTACTTTTTTGCGTAAGACGCATACCCTGTTTATAAAGTCCGTAGTGTGTACACATGCACAACCGTAACGTTTTAACGGATATAAGTATAAACATTCACAATGGAGCAGAGGGTATATTACTGAAACATTGTGAAAAATAGAAAGTTTACAATTTTGAAATTAAATCATCACGTTTCTTATTAGAAGTCGTCCAACTAGGTTAATATCGAGGAAAAGATCAAGACATGAAGCAGTCTTTCTACTTTCAGTAGTATTCTAAATCATAAACCTTAAACAAAACCCTCCGTAAACCGCCTGAAAACATTCTGCACATACAAATGACAAAACCTTCGTGGAAAAAATCCGTGACAGGCTTCAGGTGATTGGAATTAAAGTTATTGTTCAGTTTAAAGAACTTTAAACTATTGTCTTTTAATTTCCTTTTTTCTTTCAATTCCCTATGTATTTTTTCTAAGACTTCAAATTTTTAAATTTTGCCTTGACATATTCTATGTTCTTGCGTGTTATTTGTTATTTTCATCTTTGTTGTCATGACGGATGTTTGTCATTTTTGTCTCGCTTTATTGATTTTATTTCCTCGTGGTAGGAGACAATTATGAAAAACATAAACTGTCTGATATATGCCACTCAATACTCCATATTCAACTTTGGTATTTTTTTGACATTTTTTAGATTGAAATGTATAACACATCTTACAATGCACTGCACTAGTTTAGGTCGTAGTAAGTCAAACGTGTATAGCATAAAATAAAAATAGAAAATAATGCTTATTCAAATATGGTAATTCATACTTTGAACAAAATTAACCAATGCTATCTACACTTTTTCAGAGTTGACGAAGGAGGCGTATTTAATTGCATTACGATCTTTTATGACATTGACATTCCTCTGGAGTTTAAAATGGGAGGTTGGAGTAAGTTTATATGGTGTTGATCTCATTATCATAATACCATATTCTATAAACTCAAAGTTCAGTAATTAGCATATCCGTACTTTTGCTACATTTATATATGAATGGATAATACAAATAATAATGATTTGTTTCTATGTATTTTTAATTAATAATTCTGTCAAGATTCAGCCAATGCTGAATATTATAATAAAAAGCATTTCTCAAAGTAATGAAATATCTGAAAATTATACTTATTCAACCTTCATGAGTTGCACATATGACCAATATCAAGATAGTGGGTAATTTATAATGATGCACAACAAAATTTGTAGAGAATACTTTATTTCATAGAATAGATTACTTGCATAGTTTGTATATACTGTAAATCAACAATTTTTTTAGTGAGCGATTTATTTTAGCGACTTTCGCGAGTAGAAAAATATCGCTAATATTAATCTTCGCGAATATGTTAGACTTTGATTTTACCTTACTTAACTACATCAAGTAAATTTGAGAATCGCGAAATGAAGTAGCCGCGAAATGGGCTAGAAAGGGCTAAACACGAAATAAAGTATCCGCGAAAATAAGTTGGTTTACAGAATATATTTACTGTATATCTTTACATATGTTGAAATGTATTCAATTAGTTTTTTAAGAAGATATTATGTTCTGTAGAACAGTGATCACTCAAAAAATTTAAGGATCCAAATAAAATCACTTCGTACAAGATGGGAATTTTCCGTAATAATTTATGTGTGTTCTTTTATAGAAATATGATGCAAAATGCAAATTAGGCACTTCAAAATATGCAACATGCAGGATGGTGTAAAAAATTGTAAAAAGTAAAATAAAAAAAAACCGAACTCCAAGGGAAATTCAAAACGGAAAGTCATTTAAAAAATTGCAAAATCAAATTGACATAATGAAAAGAGTTTTTTTTAAAGTATCATCAATTTTTACATTGTTTGTAAAGTCTGTTCATTTAGTACTCATATTAATAAACGAACAGACGTTCATGACCATTAGAATTATTGGCCGGCATCGTATATAACATACACGGATAGAAAGAAACGCACATTGTGCAATTACTATTGTATGTATCTGTATCTCTGAATTTTTATCCGTCTTAGTACATAGGATATTGATGCCAACCTGTTGTTTATTGCCTGATTGCATTTCGCATAATATATGTATTCAAGAACACCCAGGATCATTGCGATCATTTTTGTGAAATCTTACATTTAGGATACTGACTTAGAATGTTTCTTTTCATCCTACCAGACTTTGTAGCATTATACCATGTTATACCAATTACTATTTCCTTAAGCCAATGTTTTTAGTTTCATGAAAATAAAAAAAGTGTCGCACAAAATATGCAAACATCGAAAATATTTTGCCAGATTACAGTTCTTCCTTACTAGATATTACTTGAGCAGAGTTTTTGCTTATTTGGTTAATTTCCAAGTAGTCCTTGCATCCTTATTCAAACTTTTTTTGTCAGTTTGAGTTCAGTTATATTCGTTATAGACTTATGTCGATGCAGCAAAAAACAGAAGTAAGCGTGCCCCTAAAACATTGATATCACACGACCAAGGCACAAATCCAATTTGAAATTTGTCTATTAAGTTAGTTTGCTTAATGTTTATCAATTTAATGTCTGTTTACCATACCCTATATTTTCCCTGTAAAAAATGAACTAAACTTAAAACATTTATCCTTTGATCTTCTTAAAATGATATAGCTGTAAATAAAAATTCATTGACTTGTTTTGGGTTATTATTTTTGAGTCAGGTTATGAAGGAAGATAGGCCAGAAAACCACCGTTTTATGTTTAAGAATAAATTGACGTCTAGTATTCTGAATTCAGGATATCCACACCGAGTGTTTAATCTAATAGCCAGTGTTTTGGTTCTGTCATGAAAAACGGATATTGTGTTATCAAAATTTGCTGTTACCAAAATGTTGGGTATTATTTTGAATCAAGGAATATATCTCCTTCTTTTAAAACTCTGAAATATTTTTGCGCCGAGCATCACCGAAGAGACATTTATTGTCGAAATACGCATCTTGTGCAGTAACATAAGTACCTTTAATGTTACTAATGATATGCTTTATTAAATGTAAACTTATTCCAACATATTTAGTTTCCTCGAAAATATATTGACTTTTCGATTAGGTGTCTAACTTGATCATTTTTTTAGAACTCCAACAAACCAAACCGTTGGCTCTATATGGTATTAAACATTAGGAAATAGTAGTATATACTTATGATAAAATGGGACACAAAATCACAGTTGCAGGTATAAGATACGGTTAATCCGAGGCGGTATAAACTAAGTGTTTTGACAACAACCAGCGTCGAATTGTTCGTTTATGATCTAGGAGTCAACAGATGAGAATCTTTAGCATCTTCCGCGTCTATTTGTGTTTTAGTTCAACATCAGTTTCAAACATTGTGATGAATTGTTGCGTGCTTAACGTTCAGTTATACATATGCCATGCATAATTAGGGCGACAGCATATTAAGGATAAAACTCGGAATAACTATTAATTCATAATGAAATGTATCTAAATAAAACAGGATATCAGGCAAAAGATGTGTGGTCTTGATTCTAAGTATGTTTGAATTCATATTGAAGCAAAAAAATAGTTCACTCAATCATGCCAAATTGTTGTAGTAACTTAATAACAAAACATTAGTTCTTTTTAGATGGATTTTTTTCTAACCAGACAGGAGTATTTACCGATTTATGTGAAATGTGTAAAATGCCAGATGAGTTGTATTTGTGGACAGTTGGTAAGCATAACTTTTTGGAAATAAATAAATGTAAACTCTTTCTTAGGATGCTTATGACTTTTGTCAGATATTCGGAATCCTCTAGTTTTATCCATGTAGTATCATATATTAAAATTTTACCCACTTATCCCTACTGTTCTTTTCAAACATGTATAATATATACATATAATTTAAAAAATCCTTTTAGACAATCTTTCAAAAGCTTAGCTATTTTTTTTTAAAGTGTTTGAGAAAAAAAAAATAGTGCTACTGTTAAATGTATCAAATATCTAAAGAAAATTATTTCCAGTCAAATGTTTGATTGCTTATATGATAAAATAGTTGTAAAGAGACATTCTTGTTTGTTAGCGATAGGAAATTGTTAAAAACAACTTTTGGTTAACAATGTCGGACTGTATACTTCAAGAAGTTGAATATATAGGATTGCATTACAAAACATCGGGGCCTCGCTTTCTGAATGTCATATAATTCATGTACGTTCTGTTAATGTTTGCCCTACTTTGTATTTAATTTCTTAAATTAAAAGTTATTAAATTCTCACTGTACATTGCGCTAACTATACAGTCTGAGAGAGTAACAAATCAACAAAACGAGTCTACTATGACTGCTTTGAGACAATTGTACTTGAGTGCCCTTTTGATAAAAACACTCTAGCAACTTTCGAGACGGAGAACAACAACAAATAACAGGTCATACATGTACATAAAACATCCCTCTGTATAGGAAGATTAAAAGAATGACGAATGTTAAGAGAATGCCCAGCTCTCCGCAAATAAGGGAAGACACTACCAACTGTTAATTTATTTTGATTTGTTACCTTTTATTAGTCAGACATTTAACATTATCACATGTACCCTCGGTTTTAGAAGAAATGTTTCCGTATAGGTAAATGCATATTTAAGCCTCTTCACTTTTATATAAAAGATAACGTATTTTTTTTTAATCTTAAGCATGCATGTTATAGCCAGCATATGATAAGGTTATACTTTAGATGGATTACTATTTTCCACGGGGGGAGGGGGGTATCAATATTCCACTAGGAAGTACTGGTATTCAAATATGTTTATTGTTGTATTGAAACATGATCTAATAAATAAGAAAAAAAAATCATCAATTTATATACTTCAGCTGTGCTATTTGCGCAGTCAAATTGCATTGACCGTATAATCATTTGTATTATTGTAATATACAGTCGCTGACCGTATATCGCTTTATTTATGACGTTGACAATGCGTTTCAGAGTTTTATTTATGAAGTCAATAAAGATACAGGTTCGCGGAATTTTTAAGTCGTTCGCTCCAAATTAAAAAAATTTATGGCTTTTACCCTAAATATTATATTTGGAACAGTTAAAGGAATTGCAGTATATAAATAATAGCCATACATTGTCTCAAAATATAAATTTTATATGTACTCGTCTCAAAACATGAAAGAAATGCAAAGCATTGCTTTCTACCTGTAACTAAGCCTTGTACAAATAAAATTTTATATTTCGAGACAATGCATGTTTATTCTATATAAATCAAGACATGCATTTCCCTTTCATAATCTTTACTTCAACCAAAGTTGTGTCAAATAACGTATAGTTCTTTTTCTCAAGATGTTCATCGGAAAGTACTAAGACCCACAATGTATTCTACTATGGAAGCGAAATATATAATCGACACACTTTAAAAATGCTCCTTGTTGAGAAGCTGGTCACATAAAGTAAATGTTTGCAAAGCCGTTTTCTTAGTGAAATATATAGAATTACGGACATCTTCAAATTGATACGGGTCCTTTCCTCCTTGTCTCTTACATTAAAGAAAATGGTGGAACGGTGTCGCTAGAGGAATTATAGATACCTACGGTCCGGAGATTTGAAAATTTTAGTTTCTTGGTCCTCTGTGTTTATGTGTAATGTTTTGAAAACCATTTACCTTTTTATGACATCACTAAAAAGTACATATCACGTGATATTGACTTATCATGCGTCACATTCAATTGTTGTTTTCTGAGTTTATGCCTCCCTTTAGTTTATAATTTATTTTACTTTATTAATGGCGCCTTTTATATTCATCTTCATATTTTTGTGTTCCAATAAAAATTCTAAAAAAAATATACGGTCAACATGGCAAATGCCAAAAAAAATGAGATGATTGTTAAAAAGAACGATTAGTATTACGGTGGACCTATCTGCTCAAATTGGAACTGGAATCGATAGTTTTGACAGATTTGAAAATTATTACTGGGTATACATATAAATGACGTAACGAAGCAAGTGAAGCAAAAAGGAAATGTTGTTTAACTTTCAAAAGATAGTTCATTTACCTTTTCAAATTCTTTTGCAGCAACAGGAACACCGTGTAAGTATTTTCCATACATTATTGTTATTTTGTCTGAAATGATAAACAAAAATAAATGTGCTTTATATTCTTTATACATTGTTTATAACTGATTTTGTTTTGTAAATATTTTTGTTATTAGGTCTTTTTCTGTGGAAAGACATATTGGTTTTGTTCTGATTATTATTAGGTAATTCATCTTTTCTGTGGAGAGACCGTTTGATTTTGTTCTGATTATTATTTAGGTCTTTCCACTTTTCTGGGGAGTTTCGCCCTTTAATTTTGACCCTGCTTAACCGAACAATATTCTTTGTAAGAAATATCCCCCCAAACACTGTTCTTCCTGGTTGCGCATCTCATTCGCAACCGTAAAAGAAATCGACAAATTTATGTTTTCAAATGGCTTGTTAAATTCTCAAGATGCTTCGGTCAATTTTAACCAAAGCGATACCGAGACTCCATTTAAGAGTTATTTCCCCTTTTGTATTGACATTAATGATATATAAATATAACTCGTGAACCTTAATTGATAAAGACCTAGGGTATTTTAATCTGAGGTCCTTGGTCCACCAAAAAGAAAATGGTGTCAATGTCAAAGGTCAATGTCATTTTATAAATTTGGCCTTTGCTTGTGTGTGCATCTTATTTTATGCTATAAAAGCTAGATATAAAAGAACTGATGGTAAATGTTTGGGTTGTTCAGACGAAGAAATGGTACATTCAGTCCGAAGTGATCTGATGATATCTTATATGAGTTATTGCCACAAAAATTTTAAAATTTAAGGTAATTCAAATACAACTTCATTCTGGTACATGTTAAAGCCATAGTGTTTTTTGCAAAGGGTTAAATGACACATTACCTTGAAAAATATCAACCGGAATTGACCTTGTTCAAACCGGTATTAACTCTTTTTGCGCTAATTCAAGGGAAAAGTACTTAGAAACTATATTTTTAGAATCAGCATACAATAACCTTTAAATGACACCTGAAATCGCATTATGTAAACCGGAAGTGGTTAATTATCTCCCTTATTTGAAAGAAAAGTATAAGGAAACCATATATTTTCGGAATCAGCAGAAAGTGAGCTATCTTATGAAACCGGAAATGACATATTCTTAACTGGAACTAGCAAATTATTTCTATATCTAAGTTGAAAGTATATAGAAACTATATATTTTTGAAAACACTATAAAGAAACCTATGATTGGATGCCAATAGTGACTTTGAGTAAACCTGAAGTAGCTTCTTAATAATTATTTAGAAATGTAATGTGGAAAGAACTTCAATCGTTCTCTGAACTATTGGTTTTTCTTTTTTTTTTCTTTCGCCTAATTTTGTTCTTGCTTTCTATTTTTAATTCGCAACATGTCACCTCAATATTTTGTATAAGTTATCGTACAGTTTATGCTCTTTGAATTTTGACCCTGCTAACCGAAAAATATTCTTTGGTAGAGTTATCTCCCCAAACACTGTTTATCGTGTGTGTGTGTACATCTCCTTCGTAAAATGAATCGACAAATTTATTTTTTCCAAATTGCTCGCTTAATCCTCATGATTCTTCAGTCAATTTTAACCGAAGCAAGACTGAGACTCCATATATTATTTCCCCTTTGACATAAGTGATATATAAATGTAACTCATGAACAGAAAGTGATAAGGACCTATGGTGTTTTGATTTGAGGTCCTTGGTCTACAAAAAAATTGTGTCAAGGTCAAAAGTCAAGGTGATTTTCTAAATGTTGCTCTTTGCTTGTGTGTGCATCTTATCTAATATTTTAAAATTTAGATATACAGGAACTGATGTTAATTGCTCGGGTTGTTGAGATGAAGAAATGGTACGTTCAGTCTGTAGCGATCTGCTGATATCTTATAGGAGTTATTGCCTCTAAAATGTTAAAATTTATGGTAAAACTCGAATATAACTTCATTCTGATTCATGATAAAGCCATAGTGTCTTTAACAAAGGGTTGATTGACACTTGACCTTAAACATGTTAAAATATATCATCCGGAAGTGACCATGTGCAAATCGGATGTAGCTATTTTTGCACTAATTCAAGGGAAAAATACATAGAAACTACTTAAGTTTAGAATCAGTATACAATAACCTTTTATTTACACTGGAAGTCACCTTCTGTAAACCGGAAGTAGCTAATCATCTACCTTATTTGAAAGAAAATTATATAGAAACCATATATTTTTGGAGTCAGTGTAAAGTAAGTTATCTTATGGCACCGGTTGTGACCTCATATAAACCGTAAGTGGCTGATTATCTTCATTATTTCAAGTGAAAATAAATATTAGCTATATATTTTTGGAATCAGTGCTTAGCAAGCTGTCATATGAGGCCATAAGTGATATTTTCAAAACCGGAAAATGCAAATTATTTCCCTTATTTCAGACAATAGTATATAGAAACCATAAATTTTTTGAATTGGTATGAAGAAACCTATGTTTAAACGCCAATAGTATTTTTGAGTAAACCGGAGGTAGCATCTCATCAATTATGCAGAAATTTAATGTGGAAAGACCTTCAATTGTTCTCTGAACATTTGGGTTTTAATTTTTTTTTTCTTCCGCCACTTTTATTTCCTGCGTGTAATTTTCGAAAGATGTCGCTCAGATGTTTGGGATATGATATCGAACAGTTTATGCGCCTTTAAAAAAGAGCCTTCTAAACCAAACACTTGTATTTGTAAGAGTTATTTCCTTGAACACTCTTGTGAGTGCATCTCCTCTGCTATTGTAAAAGAAGTCGACAAATTAATTTTGCCAAATTGCACGTTATATCCTCAGGATGTTTATATCAATTTTGACCTAAGCGTTACAAAGACTCCATATGAGAATTATTTTCCCTTATGTATTTTACAAAGGTTATATTTTAATGTTTTGCATGAAATGTATTTGATAGAGACCAAATGTCACTTGTTTTGAAGTCCTTGGTTCAAATAAGTGAATTTTAGGTAGAGGTTTAAGGTAAAGGTCATATATATTCTTAATTTTGACTTTTGCTTGTTTTATTATCTCCTCTGACATTTTTAAAGATATACATAAAAGAACTAGTGCAAAATGTTCGTTTTATTGTGATGAAGATGTGATACATTTGATCTAAAACAATCCAATTACATCTTATAGGAGTTATTGCCCTAAAATGTGTTAGTTTTAGGTTAAGTGAATATAACTTCAGCATGGTACATGATAAAGCCATAGGGACTTTTACAAAATGTTTCATGACCTTGAGAAAACCGGAAGTAAGTATTTTAGCATTCATTCATGGAAATGCACCTAGAAATCATATATATATATATATATGAATAGGTATATATAAACCTATCATTTGAGACTGGAAGTGACCTTCGATAAACCAAAAAGAAGCAATTATCTCCCGTATTACAGGCAAAAGTATATATGAACCATATACTTTTGGAAACAGTGTAATAATAGCAATACTTATAGACCGAGAGAGACATTTTCGCAAGCCGGAGGTTAGAAATTATTTCCCTTACTTTTGGCAAAAGTATATAGAAACCATATTTTTGGGAATCAGAGTGAAAAAAGCTATCATATGAGACTGGAAATGACATTTACTTAACCAGAAGTAGCAAATTATCTTCCTTATTTCACATGAAAGTATATAGAAACCTTTTATTGTTGGAATCAGTATGAAGAAACCTATGATTGAACGCCAATAATTAATTTGAGAAAACAGGAAGTAGCTTCTTATAAATTATTTAGAATATTGATGTGGAAAGACCTTCAATTATTCTTTGAACAATTGTTTTTTTTCCTTCTTCTGCCACTTTTATTTCTTGCGGTTTCGTAAGATGTCGCTTAGATGTTTGGTATATGATGTCGCACAGCTGATGCGCATTTAAAAATTACCCTGCTGAACCAAATACTTTTCTTTGTTAGAATTATCTCCCCGAACACTGTTTTCCTTGTGAGTGAATCTCCTCCGTAACTGTAAAAGAAATCGACAAATTTATTTTACCAAATTGCTCGTTATATCCTCAGGATGTTTTCCCAAATGTTGTCCGAAGCGATAGGAAGACTCCATGTGAGAGTTATTTCCCCTTCTGTATTTGACATAAGTGAAATATAATTGTATAACATGAATGATAAGTAATAGAGACCTAATGTATTTTGATTTTAGGTCCTTGGTTCACACAATTGTCTTTTCATTGTTTTATGATCTTCTCTGACACTTTTCAAGAAATATCCAACGACATCTTACAGGAGTTATTGCCCCTGAAATGTTTACATTTAAGGTAAACTTCACCTTGGTACATGATTTAGCAATAGGGTCTTTTGCAAAATGTAAGGTTCTATCTGACCTTGAAAAATATCCACTGAAAGTGACCTTGAGTAAATCGGAAGTAGTCATTTCTGCACTTTTTTCATGGCAAAGTACCTAGAACCCATATATTTTTTAAATCAGGATACATAAACCTATCATTTGAGACCGGATGTGACCTTCGATAAACCGGAAGGAGCTAATTATCTCCCTCATTATAGACAAAAGTATATAGAAACCATATATTTTTGGGATCAGTGTAAGTTCGTGTACAGTTATCATATGAGACAGAAAGTGACATTTTCTAAACCGGAAGTAGCATCTTAGCTTCTTTATGTCGGACAAAAGTATATACAAACCAAATATTTTTGTAATCAGTATGAAGAAACATATGATTAGACGCCAATAGCAACTTTGAGTAAACCGGAACCAGCTTCTTACCAATAATGCAGAAATGATGTGGAAAGACTCTCATTTGTTCTCTGAACAAGTGGTTTTTAATTATCATTAGTTGTATAATTATGATTACAATATTTATCAGCATAATGATTACATCATTATCAAAATTAATATTATCATTACCAAATTTATTATCATTATTTCTGTCGTCGAATCATGCGTTGTTAAACAAACATAGAAAACATCACAGTGTATTGCACGATATGAAAATTGATCTACCTTTCGAATGTACTTTCAGCTACCCCGCTCCCACTGTCGCTAGACTGTTATAGACCATCATCATGTTCCCCACCTGGTGAAGTTTGTAATAAGAATGACACCATACCAAAAGCATGCACACCAACAACTGAACCACCAACGACTACGGCAGACCCCAAAACTACGAGGAGCCATTGTGGAAAGAAAAAGCAAATCCATCCATCAACCTAGACAAAAATAGAAAATTTGTTGAATATGAACTCCAACAGTCAAAAATGCGAATAAAGATTAATTGATAAATTTGTTATAATTACTATATCCCATGAAACAAAAACAAAAATGTCTGTTGAATCTTCGTAGCTATTTATCATAATATTTATATTGTAAAAAGAGCATAAAAGTTTTGGACAAAAAGCGGAATCACATATAAAACTAATCAAAAGTACCAGTCTTCTAATTTGAAACGACAGACAGGCGTTTCGACATCTGTCACTGCTATCGATCGAATTAATATATACCTTATCCTAACAAAACATGTTAAACCCCGCCGCATTTTTGTGCTTGTCCCAAGTCAGGAGCCTCTGGCCTTTGTTAATCTTGTATGTTTTTTAATTAAGTTCATTTATATGTTTTGGAGTTTAGAGTGACGTCTATTTTCACTGAACTAGTACACATTTTTGTTTAGGGGCCAGCTGAAGCCCGCCTCCGGGTGCAGGATTTTCTCGCTGTGTTGAAGACCTATTGTTTTGGTCGGGTTGTTGTCTCTTTGATACATTCCCCATTTCCATTCTCAATTTTAGTTTATTAAGAGTCTTTTGTCTTCGTTTTAAGTCATTTTAAACAGAACCATTAGCCTTTGTGTCTTTTGAAAATTCTTTGTAAACGATATACATTCTACATTATGTTTATAAGTGACACTCTTGAATAGAAAAATCAGAAGATGTGGTATGAGACCAAATGACACATAAATTAACAACTATAGGCCACCGTACGGTCTTCAACAATGAACAAAACCCATACCGCATATGGCCGCGAATTAATGTAAACATTTCAAACGAGAAAATCAACGGCTAATTTATAAAAGTTAGTTGTTTGGGAATCTGTTTTTGACAAAAAGCATTTTCTTACATTTTCATCTTTTGATATGGAAGAAAGATTGAAAGTATGAAAGTATGAAAGTTTGAAAAAAAATATACTGTGAGTTCCTTATTATTCGTTGGTTACCAATTTCCGTGGATTATGGGGGGTACAGGTGCACTACAAATTCTAACGTTCAACCAATGACACATTTTCTATATGTTTGTGTACATGTAATATTTATCATTTAAATATTACATGTACACAAACATATAGAAAATTTATATATGTTTGTGTACATGTAATATTTATCATTTAAATCCTAAATTCATCGTCCAAAATGAACATATATTTCATATTTGTTTTTCGTAAATTGTTTTGTTATAGATTATGCCGTTAGTTTTCCCAATTTATTCGTTTCATACTTTTTATGTCGGGGCCTTTTATAGCCCACTATACGTTATGGGTTTTTTTCATTGTTGAAGGCCAAATCTAATTAAAATTAAATATCCGCACTCGCTATTTTTTATGATTGGTAGTTGCGCTCCCACGCAGTTTCCAAGAATAAAAAAAAATGAACAAGTGCGGAGATTTAATATTATTTAGATTGTTGAAGGCCGTGCGGTTGCCTATAATTGCTTACATCCACTTCATTTGAACTTTGGTGGATATTTGTGACAACTTGTCTTATTGGGAATCACACCACATCTCCTTATTTTTACAAAGCTGACTATAGAGAACGGCTTTTGCTCACTGTTGAAGGCTGTACGTAGACCTATTGTTTCTTAATTCCATTTCATTTGGATTCTGGTAGATACTAAGTAGTTGGCATTCATACTGCAATCCTTCTCTTTTACATTGTTTGGTGACGAGGGAGATTATAGAGTCTTGTAATCGTAAGACCTACACAAATTATTAACAAACAAAAAGCTCCTAGGAGCTTGTATCGCTCACCTTGCATTTTATTCTAAAAATACAAGATTTTGTGTATTGGATGAAAACTATGTGGACCACAATATGTCGTCTAGATCATTTCGGTGAGACTAAGTCACTTTTTTTCCATTATCTTTTTAAAGATTATAAACAGAAACAAAAAAAAACGAGGTTAAAATTGTGTATTTTTGGAATTTTCCGCAAAATACAAAAACGGTAAAAATTGTCTTTCAAGGTCAATAACACCTATAGTCAGTTGACTATTTCCTTCGTGTTTTCTGATATTTTAGATATTTTTTTTGCTTTCTATGTTTTACTTTTTTTAAAACATGTTCCTCTATTTTTCCATCTTTTTTGCAAATAGTGTAAACAATGGTAAAATTCAAACTTCGAGGACAATAACTATCAAAAAGAGGAAGATATCAAAGGGATACACATAAGTAGATGCCAAGGCAAAAAACGAAAAACAAACAATAAACATACAGCAGTCTATAAAACACAACGTATAAAACTAAAGACCGAGCAACACAAACCTACACCAAAAAACCGGGGGTGATCTCAGGTTCTAATGAAGGGTAGGTAACCCGAATAATTCAGTCCCTCCCCGTGATCAAATCTCCCACTCGCCAGAGCCTGAACTCTTAATTCGCGCTTTTTACGATAAAAAAGCGTCAAGAATCCAGGATTTTGATTTGCGCTTTCTGAACTATAGACCCAATCAACTGATAGCTTACTGTCATCAAGATAGGTAATCCCTGAGCTTATTCCGAATGATTAATTGACGAATTTTCATTGAATAGGCGTTTAGATCTTAATGTAGCAATCTTAGAGCTGGGGAATATAACAACTGAATAATTCCGGTTTAAGGGAAAGCAGAGTTGACCCATTTGTAGTCTTAGTACACCAGAGTTATTGTTCTTACTGCGTTCAATAAAGTCCAGCTTCAATTTTTCAGGTAGTCGTAATTTATTCATATATTCATATCTTAAACCTCTTATACGATCTCTTAGAGTAATCCCTGATAATGATTTGACGACATTTATCTGTCGTAGAAAATGACTAGTTCTCTTATACGTAAATGTTAAGATTATAGAAATTATATTTTATTTCCTTAATCATAAAATATTATTTCATTATGCAGTTATAATTTTAATAATGTACTAGAATAGCAACAATGCTTTGGTTTGAACGTTTTAATGAAATTTTGAGGATAAGGGTTATATCTTTTCAATTAAAGTCATAACTACAATGGAAATGCAATCAGACCTAGTTTATCTTACATATCTTATGTATCTCTTTTTGGTATCCTTCGCCTCTCTTTTAAATCTATTTTGGTATACACACTATTGGCTAATGTAAAACCCTTAGTCACTAAAATCTTTTGTTTGTAAATCTTTACTTTTTTAATGAAATATTTGATTATAATTTCTTGAAGAAAACAATGTGTTTCAGACAAAAAAAAAAAAAAAAAAAAAAAATATGGTTGTCATGGAAAAGTAGGGAAACAAATTCAATATTGTATTTCGTTGAAAACAACAGTATGTTTTTAGTAAGTCGAACACTATTATTTATCCTGATGTAAAATATACCATCTCCCATAAAAATGATGAATGGTTTGTGCCTTAATTACTTACAATACCCGTGAAGAAACCTTCTGTCTATATAAATGCAAAACTAGATTAAGTGCGGATTTTGATTAAAACTTGAATCATCGCCCCTTTTATTTTAGTTTTGCAAAATGATTGATTTATTGTTAGGAAAATGTTCATAATATTAAAAATTGAAATAGGGAATGTGTCAAAGAGACAACAACCCGATAATAGAGCAGATAACAGATCAAGGCCACCAATGGGTCTTCAACACAGCGAGAAAATCCCGCACACGGAGACGGGCTTCAGCTGGCCCCTTAACAAAAATGTGTACTAGTTTAGTGAAAATGGACGTCACACTAACCTCCAAAACGTATAAATGAACAAAATTAAAAAAAAACATACAAGACTAACAAAGGCCAGAGGCTCCTGAATTGGGACAGGCGCAAAAATGCGGCGGGGTTAAACGTGTTTTGTGAGATCTCTCAATCCTCACTATACCTCTAGCCAATGAATTAAACAAGCACACAGCAATACGTACAGTAAAACTCAGTTTAAAAGAAGTCTAAGTCCGATGTCACAATAGGTAATAAAAGAAACTAAGCAAAGTCACAATGATACATATATCAACAAAGGACTACTAGCAGTTACTGACATGCCAGCTCCAGATCTAAATCAAACTGATTGAAAGATTATGTCTGCATCATATGAAAATCAAGCACAATTCATCCCGTCATACCAACATGAAACATATGAAAAGAACATAACCCGTATCATGCCAACAACTGGTTTTAGAATAAATATATTTTATCCGATGCAAAGACCCTATGAGTGAATCAATATTAATACCAAAATATGCCATCTTAAATGACCTGACAACAGTATCGTAACTATATCTCTCTGAAAAATTCTGTTAAAAGGTTAGGTTAGCTTTGGAGGTGAATGCCTACATTTTTGTGCTTTGTATAAGATATTACCATAAAAGATTGGAAGTGGAATACATAAACGTATTAGATGTCAGCTTGTTGATTTATATTTACGAATGATGTCCTTGTACCGATGATAAAATTTAGTAAATGTTTTGACTAGTTTGTGATATCGAAAATCCTGGTGTAATAATTTTTCAGTAACACAGAAATTTCTTTCGTTAAAATCAAATACGTTGTTACATACACGAGCGAATCGAACAAGTTGAAATATACAAACACCATAAGATGGTCACAAAGGAACGTAACCATCTAAACATGAATAATTAACGAAAGGAAATGAAAACGCATCTCTTTTATTGAAATTTTGGTATTTAGCTTCCCGTTAAAGATATTGATATCAGTATCCAGGAAAGGGTAATGTTCATTGTTAGTATTAGCTTTATTTAAAGTCAGTTCAGCAGGATAAATCTCTTTAGTGTACATACTGAAGTCATCATTATTGAGAGCCAATATATCATCAAAATATCTATAAGTGATATAGTGCATATTTAGAAAGATTCAAGATGTGTGCAAAACAAAACATCCATGTGGATATATAGAAGCGTTTTAATTGGTACCAAGCATAGTGTTTTCACCATTGAATCTTGATGAAAGGCTGTTACGTACACATTGTTATTCTATAAATATATGTAGAAGAAACTTTTTGTACAAATTATAATTTTGTAATTTGACTATAATTCACTTATAAGCTGTGCAATAATTTATGGTATGAATTTTGTTACATAAAAAGCATTGATACACACTATAGAATTTTTATTCTTTTATTCAATGACCCCACAATAAACCTTATTTATAAATACAAAATTAGTTCTGTATCATTTGTTTGAGCATGCGAGTGAATTATGTCATTGAGAATTGCCCAAACGCAATGCGTTATGCATGCCGCCCTCTTAACGCATTGAAAGTCCCCAAATTATTCCGAGAATGTTGTGCAAGTACGACTTAAAAGGAATGAATGCACATTTTCCAAACAAAAACAACCTCTAAAATCAATGTCAAACTGTCAACTACAAAATAAAGCTAAGAAACAATAAAAATAAGATCAATCTAAAACTATAGTAAATGAAAGTTAGTGCACATTTCAAAAGAGATTATTTGGCGGATGTCAAATTCTGAAGTTCTGGTTCAAGGTTAGTATTAGCCAGACTTCAATCAACCTTAGTGTGAATATTGTGATAAGAAATAACGATCGCACTGCATTAGTAGCTGACAATTGTATTTATCCGCGTTGAGTCCTTTGTGTGGCAATATTGTCGTTAGCTTGCCAAAACATTGTTAAACCAATAACAAACAGTAATCCGTTAAACTGTTTAAAACTTCGCAATATTATGGGTTGATATCTGTTCAAAACAGTAAGATGCAAATGATATATCATCGACATTAAGATATAAGTAATCTGCCCTCCTACATAACAAAGCATATAACATCATTAACAGTCAGAATCCGCTAGAGCTATAAAGTGAACTACGTAACTGTGAATGCTATGTTTATATTGCGTTGTATTTGAGTCCTGAGTTTGATATTGTCTTTAATTTTCTTCTATGTTCCAATATTCGTAAAGGTACTTTGCTACTGCCAAGCAATAATGAATTGGCCTCTAGCACCTTTATTTTGAAAACATCATTTATTCAGAATATGTTGATATCGCCAAATATAATTACTTTTAAAACAGTTTGAAGTTAGTTCTTAACTATAAACGTCAGTGCAACACTGAACTTGTGAGATCCTCATATGTAATCAAGGTAGTTAAACACCCCTAGTAGTAGTCAGTGCAACAATGATCCATGTCTATTGCCATGATAGTATGTTTTAAGAACTGTGGATTACATGTTGTATAATTATAATCGCTGATATCAAGTGATCTCGCACAAATGTGCTCACTTCAATGACTTTATTCGGTGGAAGTTTTTACATGATATACACTTTTAGTTATTCCAGATCTGTAAAACAAAAAATTGTTACAAAATAAACATGTATAGACAATTGTCAATGCAAATGAAACGTCAGCCGAGTAAAAGTTCTTAGTTTACTACACATGTACAGACGATGATAGGGATCACCAACGCTAAAAGTGACACACCTGTTATATCAATTAAAAGGAAGCTATCAAAAAAGCATGATCAGACAAATTGCAGACGGCACTAAGTAGCCATATCAATTGTGGAATATTTTTGTCGGAAGCTCGCCTGGTTCTCCTGTATGATTTGAGAATCTTCACAAAAGATATTCAGTCTGTTATCAAGTACAGCAGTGAATAATTTCCCAAGACAGCTGACAATTGATTTGATCGTTGAACTCTTCAGTATGTATAACATGTATAAGGTTGACTATTGGTAGATTTTCATTATTATCATTTAGCGGCAAGGCATTAAGCTTTTTCCTACAATTTTTTTATTTCAATTTTAGTCTATTTCTTATTTTTATCCGTATTTAAAATCTTCCAAAACTCTTTAGGGTTAGATTTTTTGTTATTTTGTAATTCGCCAGATAATTGTTCTTCGAATACGTTAAACTTATTATCTAAAGTGATATTGTAAAATAATTCAGCATTCTTCATTTCTTTGTGTCAATCCTTTGAAACTTTTAACTTAAATTTTTTCTTTAATTTTCTATATTTTTGTCCTGCCTAAACTCGCCATCAAACCATGACATTTATTTATTTTATCCGTTCTATATTTAAAGTCATATGAAACGAGTTTCTTGAAATTTTAATGTCATCAAAATTATTGAACCAATGCATGCATATATACTAAACGAAGTCTTGCATGCACGTTTTTTTATATACATTTCACATCTATAACGTATCATCGACAAATGATATTTCATTCAGTGGTTGTTGATCCCAGACTAATTAACTTCGAGTATGTTGCCGAAGTTTACCGGATCGTGACATTGATTAACAATAAAAACAGAGCACGTGGAAAGCGTGACAGATAAGTGAATTGAAAGAGCTATGACATTTGTTCTTATATTTTCCATGTGTTCCCATTTGTTTATCAAACTATTTCTTAACAGTTGTTATATGATTTGTTGTATTAAATTTGTTCTTTACGAATCTATTATTTCTATTTACCTTCAAGAGCACGTGTGTTTACAGTCTTTCATGATGGTTTTACCCTCGTACTTGCGCTGTGCGGTGGCCTAAGTTATAACGAGAGGTCTCGTAGTTAAGGTCAATACATACGAGAAGATACGGTCGAATTAGTGTCTGGGAGGTCAATAATTCAATATTGGTACATTGATGAAGATTTTGATAATATAAAGGAATTTCTTTTAAAAAAAATTCACATTAACTTCTTTTAAAGTAAAACTTAGCCATTCAAGTATATAAAACATATTCAACTTTTTTGTATTTGAAGTTTTATATGACTTTAAGGGCTTTGCATATATTTGTTCCAAAAATTACTCGAGGGGCGTTGCCAAAATGCAACTTAAATTATTTATTAGTACATTAGTAATGTTTTGATCTACCGTATTTGGTTCTTAAGTATTAAGTTTATGACTAAACTCATTTACCACTTCCCAATTAATATGTATTTGAAATTCTACTGCTTTCTGAGCTTCCTATTTTTTGAATTTCACTACATTTTCATCGTCCTCGATCTGTCCATCTTTACCCATTCCATCTGATGTCATGCTAGAACTGTTGTTTAGTACGGTAATATGAAGGGGTAAGTTGACATTAGAAAATAGTTTACTGGACTCTAAAATTTCAAAACCTGCTTCAATTTCAAAAGATCTGCCGTACATGCGCAGTAATCCACTAAATTTGTTATCCTTTCCCATTTGTCCATTTAATATAAAAGTATCATTGTCCTTACAGATATTTAACAATCAATTGCCACACCTAATTTTGCTTTTATCAAGCTTTGTTTTGTTTTACAGGGAGCCTTAGTTCAAGCAGCTGATTTGTAGAACTATTAGAAAATCCCTTACAATTATTTACACCCTTTTCATTTTTGTCGAAAGACACAAAATCATCCTCGCAAAAAGTTCTGTCATCAAAATCACCTCAAAGACATATACTATTTTAAAATATTCGAAAAATTCAAAAAATGTTTGTTTTATTTCATGAAAAGCCTCGTTAAATGAGTAGTTTGTATACTCCGGTGGCACAAAAACCATACCAAAAATGAAATTAATTGACTGTATTTTTGACTTTTGTGTCAATTCTAAACCATAGAGCATGTTTACTTGGTGTATCTATTATTTCTATATTTTCTTTTAATTTATCCTTAAAGCATACGTTTATACCACCGACCTCGTTTTCGCACCTTTTTTTCCTGTTCTTCATTTTGAATTGATAGCCAGGGAAATCTATAACATCAATATCATCGGTTTTGAAATTCATAATAATTTATGCAACACTTAATACCACAACAGTTAAAGTATTATTTTATTTTAGATCACTGCCATTTGAGATGCTATTGATTAGAATACTAGTATTATCACTACTAATTGAAGTTGTAACATTAGAAATATCTAAGTTCGAAGGTGAATATATGTTACTGTTTGAATATTAAGAAATATTTGTATTTGTATGTGGATTAGTTGGTTGTTCTACGTGGCAACTCTAATATCGGTCTGGCTGTGTGTCGTCGAAGGCGAAGGTATGGAATAATATTTCTAAGATTTTTTCTAAAAGTGCTATTATCTGAATCAGCCCTGGCGCGTTTTGACATCGGCGTGATTGGTGGGCTCTGAAGGCTTGCATCGTTGTTCTTTTGTATCGCATTTTCCGCGTAGAATAGGCGTCTTTATCTTTTCTGCTGTATACAATTTCCCGTTGATAGATAACTTATCCTGTACAAAGTTTGATATTTTAGCCGTCCTGTTTAGCCTTCTTTGAAATCAGATAGAGCTTTTTTCGTGTATGCTCGAATTCAAAGGGAAACTGTTGTGTTATCCTTTTTTTCCTTTGAGCTGGTAAGCACTTAAAAGCACTATGTCTATATATGTTCTGAACAAAATACTGAAGACTATTGGCCTCGTTCCATATAATCCTTGTCTAAAAACCGATAGCCGTTTCTGAACTCTGTTCAATAATGAATTTTAAGTTCACCATGTAAAACGTTTTGGTATTGCAAACCTGTGTATAAAAGGATATTTTTATGTAGCGGCACTTTAACAATGTTTAAGTCTATCAATTGTTTTTCCATTTTCTTTATAACGTCCAACTGATCGATGAATTTTGAGATGCTTGATCTTTTACTTCCGATCTTTTATTTTTCACTTCTTATTTCATTTCTTTGATGCTTCTTTTTTTACAGGCACACTGATCGATCACTGCAGCCACCATAGTGCTCAAACTGATCTTTTCTTTGAGTTATGCGTTTGTCTGATTGCTCAATTTCTTCTAGATTTAATGATATGATTCTATCTGGTAAAATTTCTTCTCAATTTTCCAAATTCTTTCCTCCAGTTTTTAAAATGTCTTCAGTATTTCTGCAAGAACGGTTGATTCTGTGATTCTAGCTTTTTTCTTTGAGCTATCGGAATTATTTATTTTTGTTCTAGGTATAGCAAACAAGAAAGAAAGTCGACTCGTAGTTAAGAGATCATTATGAAGGACAATTAAGTAACCAAGTGGAACAATCGTGTTATCCTTTGTGACCACGTTGCGTTGCTTCGTTGTGTCTTCCGACCATCCAGACTGAATGAGTAGTGTACATAATTACAATTGAAGTGGGAATTTGATTGACACAGTCTTTCTTTTTGGACTCAGAATAATCTGCTTATTACGTTCAAGCAATTCTTTTATATGATACTCTCCTAAATGTTCCAAAATCATGACTTTTTAAATTCAAAATTACCTTTCTATGATACATGTCATATTTAGTCTTTTCTAATGAACTATTTATATATTTTACAAAACATGTGCGAAAAAGATGAATCAATAATTAAAAAAGAGGTTAGTTTTTCAAAATCTATAGTGTCTAATCTAAACAAATAACAAAAATAAATGTATATTTATAGCCGGCAAGAATCATTCTCAATTGACAATTCAATGGTGACTGTTTTCCCTCTTTTATTTTGTTACAGAATATTTAGATTAAATAAACCTACTTCAAAGAGATTTTTTAATCAGCCTGAACTAATTGGTTTTCATTTTGAATCACAATTAAACCTCAAAATTTGTTGGTATTGCAGCTTTTCATAAAATCTCGCAAGATGTGCAAATGATTTGAAAAATAGATAGACATCGAAATCATGAAATGCTACTTAACAGAATAAACGATACGTTAAGACATTTCGCAGGATATACGACTTTACATGTCATCAAGCAAACACGTTATAGGAAAAGTTGTCTGGGCTTGTATTGTGTTGACATGCGTGGCTTTATGCTTCGGTCAAATATATACACTTGGTGTCCAGTATGGAAGGTAAGAATTGTATGACTTATACTGCAGCAAATTCTATGAAGTATGTTTTTACCTAAACGAAAATCGAAACTGACTGCAAGGGTTTTCTCTGCAATCTGATGTTACAGTATTATTTTTTTCATATTTATACATGTTTTTTGAACATTAAAACATTTACAATTTTGTTCTTTAATTCGGTATTTGAAATCCGTTTAGACTGTATAACTTTGATATCATTGAAAAAAGATTGATGGATGGTAAACATCAAAGAGACAGAAACCCCGCAACACAGGTAACTGCCAACATAAAGAGATCAAAAGACAGTCTGAAACAATTGAAAGTACACTATTAACAATATGTTTTAGACTCGGTGTGATTCAAAGCTTACATGTAACACAATCTATGGATAAACACTTTTTAATAACTGAACGTTATTTTCAGTTACATATTCTATGGACACTGGCATTGGTGTCGGTGGACTATGTTTAAGCTTGAAATCACTCCGAGTAAATCTCGCATATTAATGTTTATCTACAAAAGAATTGTCCGTTAGATTAACCAGAAGTTTGTTTTTCCGCAGTCAAAGAGGGTAAACAGATATACTGTGACACTGGATTCCTAAGACCTCGACAGAACTTCTGGAAAATTAAAATCACGGTCACTTTCTGAATAAATTCTATCAAAACCTTGTGTTTTCCCACCATTCACACCACCATACCACATGAAGAACTAAACACCCGTCTTAATGCTTCTCTCCATAACAATGGTACCATATGCTACAAATTTATTGTTTTTGGGATATAATTCTACATATTTTGTTAAAAATGAGCCTGATAAAAAATGCTACACCGAAGAACAAGTGATCAGTATACTAGAGTTTCTCATTGACAACATATATATTTAATTGGGATGTAGAATAGTGTTTACTACACAAATAAAACAAGATGGTCCTGAGTTATAGATTTTATGTGGTGAAGTTGTGTATCTTTTTATTTTACGATAATTTTGATTAAGTTTCCCTGTTATTTGTCTTCGTGCTATTATGTTTCTTTTGGGCGTATAACTTTTGACGTAAATCAGTAGTTATACATCCCGACAACGCGTTTTTAACTTTCTAACTTTGGGCATTCCTTGTGAAGATGGTGCAATTCAGACAAAATGAGTTTTGACAGTGAAGTTTCTATTTAATTTACCCTTGTATTTGAATTTATTTAATTGTAACTTGCTGGAGAAATTGTATATGTCGTGTACAGGCTGCGAGTTTTTACATGTTATAACATGTATAGAAATATTGTACATTTTATAACTTGCACAATGCAAAAATACAATTTATAACATGTACAAAAGTACCTCGTACATGTTATTACATGTACACAATATTGCTAGAAAATGGTTTTAATTTGTACAAAATTTGAAAATAAATTAAAATAAAGCCGTATTTAAATAACAAATATTAATAATAAAAAAACAACGAAAGGTGCATTATTTAAAACATGGATAAAATCTTGCATTTTCATCCTTTTAAGACACGAGTTTTGTTTACTTGTTGCTACAAGACGATACATGTGACATCTAGAGTTGCACAAAACTTTTATTCTTCTACATTTACACCTACCAGACTTACAGTTGCCTTTCTTACATTGACAATGCACAAAACATTGCTCTCCACTCAATGATATCTCTCACACGCATATCACTCATTTGGGACTTCAGACACATCTAACGTACTGCTTCAGAAGGGCTCTTTCTTTGCGAGTTTAGTTGCAATGTTTGCCTGCTCAACACTCCTTATCAAAATTTCTATCCTCTTCTTTTGAAGACAGGATATTCTTTGCAGAGGAAGCTTCCTCAACAAATAAGGATTTCATTATAATAATGGGATCTATATCGTCGTTAAAACTGAGGTCTAAAATATTGATGCTAAAATATACTGTATTATTTTGTTTTAATTCTTTCACAGATATGTAGTTTTCCTTTGAAGGTAAATGTTTATATACCAATGGGATCTCTAACGTTATTAAAGAGTAGGTTTAAAATATTGATGCTATAATATACAAACATTTTGATTTATAATTTCACAGATATGCAGTTTTCGTTTGAAGGAAATGCTATACAACAATCCAGTGGGAAATCTAAAGAAAATGATTAAAAGAAAATTACCTCTGCTTGTGATAAAGTCGAGAAAATCAATAATACTATGCCGGTGACGACACTTATCAAAATTTATTTCTAAATAACAATTTTACATTTTAAAGAAATTATTTTTTTAACTGTGTTATTAGGAATAAACATGCAAATACACATTGTTTTATGTTCAGTATTTATCAAGATAATTGCATTAGAAGGTTGTGAAACTGGAATCTACAAAATGCCAATTTTTGCTACATATTGATAACAAAAATTGGAAAAAAACATGTAAATACAACATCTAAAGATCTTTCGGGTCACCAATTTTTGGAGCGTTTCACAAAGTCCTTAGCATGTTATAATTTCCAAAAGTATACTTATTTTTCACATTCTGAGTTTTCGAGTACACTGGTCTGCCTTTGTCACATGACTATTCAATATAGAAAAAATAGCTTTTCATGAATATAACAAAATAAAAGTCTGTCTGTGCCTGTTAAAAAATTAAAGATAAATATTCTTATAAAGTAGGCATCTTTTTACTATCTTTTATACAATTTAAAAAAAAGGTCGTCTCGATTTTTGTACATGCATTTGCGGTCCTCTCGATTGATTCACATTCAATGTTTACATTGGGATAAGGTCCGTTTGAATTTGCTTAGTAACTTAATTTCATAAGTGCCAATCTTTGCTGCATATCAATCGAATCCTTTGGATTTTTTTCCTTGAATTTCTCTGATCTAGCTGCATATATGAACGGATAATTAGCATGTTCCAGAGAGGTATACAGCCAGTAAAAACAATAATTATGTAAATTCATGGGAAAACGTTCTGGTAAATTATAAAAATAGAAATAAGTTGGAATAAAAACAAAACTTCCATTTAATGTTATCATTTCCCTCCTTAAATAGAAAACGACGAGTAAAGCTTGGTGTAAAATTGGTTTAAAATGTTGCTATGCGAAAAATTTCCTGGAGTACCAACTTCGGTTTATTTATTTTTTCTGGCTGAATACCTCTCTGAAACATGCTATTTATCCGTATATAAATGTAGTTAGATCAGAGAAAGTCAGGGAAAAAATTCCAAAGGAATCAATTGATATGCAGCAAAGAATGCATGGCACTTTTGAAATTAAGTTACCCATTAATGTATTAATGTAACAATTGAATGTGAATGGATCGAGAAGACTGCAAGTACATGATCAAAAATTGAGACGACCTTTTCTTAAAATTGTATAAAAAATAGTAGAATATTTATCTTTAATTTTATAACCTGCACAGACAGACTTTTATATTGTTATACTCATGAAAAGACAATATTTCTATATCGAATGTAACAAATATACAATTGTCATCTAGAAATAACTTTAGATCAGTGTCGTCACCGGCAATGTTTTTTTATTGATTTTTTCGACTCTATCATAAGAAGAAGTAATTTTCCTTTGTTCATTTTGTAACGGCCAGAAATAACCTTTAAATTGTACATGATTGTAGCCAACAAAAGACACCAATCAATAATAAAATTTTACAAGATTTATTATACACAAGATTACAAGAAGTATTACACAAATAGAAATGTCAACTTAACTTTAAAAATATATGTCAGATCTTTTGTCTTTTCTTTATCCGTAATCCTTCGCGGGAATCTAAACAGAATGTCATGGAAATCTCTAAAACACTGTAGAAGGGAAACTCCTAGAAAATTGTAGAACGTAAGCTTCTAGAATATAATAGAAGTTTGAACTACTCATCGTAGATTATGATCATTCTGGAATCGTTATGTAAGTATAATAGAAAGTTCTAATCATTCCAACAGTCTCCATGATTGTTCCAGTGATTTCTAACCTGCACAGTTACAATATTATTGTGTAAACAACTTTAAATATTATGCAAACATATTATAAGGCCACACAAAACAAATAAGGCCAACTAAATAAACATGATAGTTACAATATCATAACATTTTTCACTAGATTTCCCACTGTAAACGGTGGTCTAAAATATTGATCCTGTAATATGCAAATTATTTTGTTTAATTATTTCACAGTTAGCTTACGGTTAGGCGATTGTCATTTTTTGATAGCAATCTGAATTGTTGATGCTTTGTGAGTGGAAAATATTTTCATGGATTGTTACATAAAGTATGACTATTCATAAATCTATATTGTTTAATTATATAATAAGCATATTACAAGTACTTTGTCTGGTTGTTCAGGAACAAACCTGATACACATATCCGAATACATTTAGATATTCCGGAGTCATTTGGTGAATAACTTAAAGAACTAAAACTGCTTTTCTATATAAAAAATTATATGAAAAAAATGGACTTCTTTTCTTACTAAGGCTTATTCAATACATGTAATGAGATCAAGTGGACCTAAGGACAAAACTAGTTTATATAGCTAGAATTGCAGCAGGAATATCGCCTCTAACAAAGTTTTGTGACTATTAAGTTTTGTTGTATGAAATTCGCTTATCATTTTTTATAGTATATAACTATGTATCTATTAGTATTGCGTTACAACTTTATTTTGACTTATTTTTTTTTCCGCATAAAAGATGCAACCTCCCGTCCATTACATGTATACTGAAAAATATTAAAATATGTCGAAAATTGTAGTTAGGACTGCCCTAAGATAGCTTTGTTTTACATTCTAAGACATGTCTCCTAAATAATGTCCTAAAACATATCTTAGGACATATCCTAGGATACTTTCAATGACATGACCGCAGATGAATAGTTTTTATAATTACTTAAAACCTTTTAAAAAACACATGTATGAAATAAAATTCTCAACTGGTGAATTACAATTGATAGTTTCCACTTTGAAGGCAATGTGGAAATACTTTCATACAAATTGATACTTAAGATGCAAGAGATAGCCAGGATATATTTTACAATGAAATTCTTAATACGTCGAGGAAAAATTCTGCAAACTATACTCTGTTTTTAAGGGAGAGGATATAAATTTTGAAAACGAGTGTTAAGCAGTCAGAGGCGTAGCCTCCCTTGATGCAAAGAATGAGGCAACTGCCTCACTAAATATTTGACAAATAAACTTAGAAAGAATAAATGTACAATTTTGTATTTCGTAGCAATGGATGGTTACAGATATTCGACTTCTCTAATTTACATTCTAAACGTAAGACAGCCTGAAATACTAAGTTCAACTTTTTTTTAATAAAAGAGCTATCGTCGGTACAAATATACTGTTAGCAAGGGCCATTTTCATAATAAATATTCGCTTCAACAAGAATTTCTTTAAAACTAAAATCATAAAGATGCCGCTTTTCATTGAAACAAATTTGTAACGTTTGATCGACAGGGTGTATAACACATAAAATCATACAGAGGCTTTTAAAAAATGCGATGAAATTAGTTGCCTTTTACTTTAACCTTAACTTCCTCTATATACAAATGGTTATCTCACTGAATAAATAAAGTATGGTGACTGTTGATCACATCTATCCCTTTGAACTTGAAATAAATGATACCAAATATACAGTTAGGTCCGTGTCTTATTTAAAAAAAAAAACAGTTTAGAACTGGCTTATGACTGAATAGAATGAACACGTCTTATATAAAATTGGAACTTAAGTTGGACAAATAAAGTGATATGTGAGTAGAAACCAGGTTCAATTTATTGCAAGTGCAGCGTTAGATATGTCTGAAGTTCCAATGGATGATATGAGTATGAGAAAAATAGTGCGTAAGATATCATTGAGCTGAGCGCAAGGGTTTGTGCTTTGTCAATGTAAGAAAGGCAATTGTAAATCTGGTAGGTGTAAATGTAGAAGAATGTTTTGTGCAACTCTTGGTGTCACACGTCTCTGTCTTGTTGCAAAAAGTAACCATAACTGGTTTCTATAATGTATGAAAATGTGGTACATTATGCATGCTGTAAATCATGCACCTTTCGTTGCTTTTAATTATTGCTCTTTATGATTCAATAAATTTCAAATGTATATTCTGCTTTATTTCAATTTATTTTCAAATGTTGTACAAGTTCAAACCACTTTAAAGCAATATTTTGTACATGTAATTACATGTACGAGGTACTTTTGTACATGTTATAACTTGTTTTTTTTTGCAATTGTTATGACATGTACAAAATCGCAACTTGTAGACGATATATATACTACTAGACCATACACGCGACATCGCGGGTCCGTGACTAAATTAAAGAACCTACGCCTTATTTTTAGCCTGGATTATTAGGATTCGTATTGTCATTTGGTAAAGTCACGCTGATTATAAGGTACACAGTTATTCCCTGTATAATGACGAAGTTCAGGTGTGATTATTACCCGTGTTTATAGCAAATCCCGAATACACCGTTTATTTGTTCGCCTGACAGAGGCGGAACATACAGATTAGGTAACAGGGATCAAGTAACTTTGTGACATGTACTATTGGAATCGGTATCGGATTCGACCCGGAACTTGTTAATTATTGGTAATATTAATTATGTGGAAAACAAAAGGGCCTGAAATGTCCATTGTCCTATATTATAAAGTTAAATTCTGCGGGCAGTACGTCGACTGAGCATGTCTTGGTTGCATATTTGTACATCGAGCACAATCAAACTGACACCCCTCGTTATCATAATTTCATTCCTTCCGGTGGGAGGAGGCAAGGAATGACCATATTGTAATGTCCCCTTTCACACTCGGGTCTTTCTTCAAAAAATAACTTTTTGATGGGTATGATTATCAAGTGTAAGAATAATTTTGAAATTGGTTTTAAATGCTCAATCTTGAAAAAAAAAATTACCACGAAGCATTTATATATCATTTGCTGAATTATTTTTAAAATATGTGTTTTGAGCATTGTAATTGGTTTCTTAGAAGTCTTACTTGGAGATTACCAGCATGCTAATCTTCCAAAATCTCCAAACAACTTGTAGACCAAATTGAGGCTATTTGAGCATTTACATATTAAATAGATACAATGCAAATGTTTTAATCATTTTCTGCTTAGTTCTTTCATGCAGCAAGTTGAAACAAAAACAACAACAAAAGCTTACAAATAAAACAAAGAAGTATAAGAAGATGAAGGCTTTATTAGTTGTGCTACTTATATATTAGTTGTGCTACTTATATATTAGTTGTTCTGATCAGTTGAAATACGAAGATGGATTTCCCCGTCTAGAGGTTCTTTGTACACTTTTTTGTCTTGAAATAATTGAGATTTCTGACCTTAATCATCATGACTTTCTATTTTTTGTACTATATACTAGTAGATAACTTTCATCCTGAATTTACAAATGTCACTTAACGTTTAAGAAACATCTTTCAATGTTTATGTTGCTTACTTAGTGTTCGATAACAAATAATACACGCATATTCAGAAAGTTTCTAATGAGTGTATTAAATTAATTTTACAGTAAACAAGTCAACAATAAAGTATCAATCCAATACCAACAAGTTTACTTTCCTGCTGTTTCATTTTGTAATTTGAATCCGATCAGATATTCAAAGTTACAAGAAGACCATTCTCAGTGTGATATTCATTTTTGAAAAAACAGGTTTGCACATACTTTATACCAGACACACAATTTCATATTTACAAGAATCAACGAACAATTAGAAGTCTCACCAAAAGGCCATGGGAAACTTATTTCACTGAAGACATAATACTATATGGTTAACTGATTTTGATATTTAGAAGATATATATACGCTTGAAAAAGAGACGCAACATACTTTTTTGTTACCAGTTTCACAAGAACGATTTGATTCTATTCACATAATTCATATTGGTAATTATATAAACTGAATTACTTCTTAAATTGCTGTTTAACGATTTGTATGAAAAAAATAATCATATATGTATAGGAAGCCGTTTTTTTTTAATCTATTCATTTTCCAAATATCGGATAAATTATCTTGTATTCATTATGAGTTACTTTATTTGATTTGAAGTTAATGAGATGTCTTATATACTTTACAAGATATCCAGTTAACTTTATAAGATATATTTTTATCTAAATTATATATCTTATATAGTTTATAAAATATCTTTTAAACACACACTTTGGGGGATATCTTTAAAAGTATATAAGATATTGTATTTACTTTATTAAATGTCTTAATAATTTTGCAAGGTTGCATTTCTGTAAAAATAGACAATGCCCATTCCAATAGGAACTCCTTTTACGGCTAAAACTGTGCCACTATAACAACAGTGAACAATGACGTTTCGTTAAAAAATATATCCCAGAATGAAAAATTCATATGCACTAATATTTTTTTCAACGGTCAAAACATAGGGTTGTACAGCATATTTTCACCATTCATATGCGTCGAACTTGTAAGAGTTTAAACTTATACTAATTCTGTACTACCCCTCCCTTCATTTTGGGTCTTCCTCAGAATTTAATTTAGCCGCTATTCATGTGTATTTATACTGGAAACATTTCCAAGTTATGTCTCTATGACAATGTATGAGATGCAACATAGAGATCATATCTGGGAATCAGTACGTAAACAAAACCAAATATCTATGAATATTATATATCTCCCCGAAAGAGGCGTGGTTTGTGAAACATCTGTATTTACAAAGTGCAACCAATATTAACATTTATTCAAATAGAAAAAAATTGGAAAACACCTTTTCTCACATCAATACTTATTCATTAGAATCGTAGCTAAAAAGAAATCTCTGCATATTGTCTAACCTTTCTATTACAGTACATTTTTATACCCATAGTCCTAGTTCAATTTTTAAAGAATTTAAAAACAACACTTTATATATTGTCAGTTTACCCTATGTGCATGTTTTCTGACATGAAATGCCTAGAACCTGTATGAAACTATTCTGATAACAAATTGAAAGCATTTAAGAATACTACTAATGTAAAGTTTAGTAGTTAATCATTTCAACATTCAAAATTATATAAAGTATCCAATCCTGCCTTTGTCTCCAGTCCACATCTTACTGTATGCCTATTTATCTATAAAAGCTCACAATTTCTACCTTTAATGGTTAGTTTAAAAATCTTGTCACAATAATATCATCTCTTACCCTATATATAACATAATTTGGCTTATATATGAACTAAAAGTGGTTAAAACAAACCCATATTTGCAAAGTTGTATGTATGTGAAGTTATCAGTCTGATATATGAATTCACTATAATTTTTATAGAACCGACTGCTAAGATCTGTGTTTTGCATAATTTCAAAGCACATTTATTGTTTTCTATATAAAAGACCTTTATAATAATAAGATCATAGCCTATACAGGTTGAATTATCAGTTTTATGACCCAAGGGTTAGGGATTTTTTTCCTGTTTTTTGCCACTGGGGCCTCACATTTGCTAAATAATTCTGCTGTTTCTGTGAATATGGAATATTAAGTACAAGTTTAGAACACACTATTGTTAGTTTTATTGAGGTATTTTTGTATCTCTAGCTTGTATTGTTTATGCCGCAGCTACAAGAAAGCTCATTCAGGTGTTACGGCTTATATGTGGGTTTTCGACAGGACAGAAACACCCCAACAACAATATTCATTAAGGATCTATGGGTTTCAATGACTGCGAAGAGTAAATATAAACACCTCTTAATAAATATGTACAAGTATTTTTGTTTGAATAAAAAGGTCCTCTGTTTTGAATTTTTGATCCATAGTGAACATCTTTCTCCATCCTGTAAATATAAAGCAAATTTACATACAATTTCTATTAATGTTTATTTACTAAATTATTCAAGGCAAAATTAAACTTTGCATTGTTATTATCAACACAAAATACAAATGTGCCAAACAAATTACCAAGAAAATACATGTATTTATTAAGTATAATAGATAATTATGCCCCCAGCATTTTTGCTCAATACATGTACATAAAAGTTTCAGACAAAGAAAACATTTCAAAAGTCTTGAAAAATAATTTTTAGGTTTAAAAAGGAGCAAATTTATGTTATACAAATATGCATATATAATGAATTTACTTTGCATACAGGGCTTAAGGTAAACTATGCATAATGTAAACTGCGAATTTATTGCTGAGTCATCATAGTGAAGGCCAAGGATTATCTCAATCTTCATGAAATATTTATAAAACTTTATATTTAAGTTAACTTCATTAAAATATGTGAAGAGTTGGTGAAATTCTACATGTTTTCTTTTTTCACCCAATATAGGTTGCATTTCTGTAAATATAGACAATTCAATTTCCCATAGACACTCCTTTTTCGGCTAAAACTCTGCCACTATTACTATGAAATTTCTTAAAGTTTTTATCCCAGATTCAAAAGGTCATAGGCGTTACAATATTTTTAACGGTCAAAACAAAGCAAAACAAAGGGCTGTGCGGCATATTTTCAACATTTGTATGCCCTGAGCTTGTAAGAGTTTAAACTTATGAATATTACATATCTCCCCAAAGAGGCATGGTTTGTGAACAGTTGTATTTACAAAGTGCTCCCCCCCCCCTTTCTGTTTGCATTCAGTGTCATCTTGAATATCTACCAGGGACGTTTCCAGACAGGTTCTGTAATGAAAAATAAATCAAAATGACATATTGATGGGCAAAATGTCTATATAAAGAACATATAAATAATTAGACATTTGATGATCAAGGAGAATGCATCCCCCCTCTCTGAAGAATATATTGAAAACAAAATTGATGGCACAAAAAAAACCACAAAATTGTCATCATCTGCTGAACAAAATTTGTTGATTTTCTCAACCTCAAGTACTGGACAAGTGAAGGTACATAATTACATTCATAAGTTGATCAAAAGATAAAAGTTTGAAGACACATGCATATGTTTGCTTACAGAAAATGTATTTTTTGATATACCCGAAACTTGCAGTTGATAACATCTGTTGTTGGGTTGTTGTCTCATTGATATACAAAACGTCTGTTATTCACATGTATACATTCGGAACAAAATCAAACTGTCAATATAGCCAAAATACCAGGAAACACAAAGCTAAAACGTGCGTGGTTTTATGTCTTATAAATGGCAGTTAAGAATTTTTAAGCAAATACAGAATTTGGACAAGTGTTTTTTTTTTTTCTTTATTCGGACAAGTAACAATGAGTAATTAATCTTGCTAACTTTGCCAAAGGGCAAGTTGATAAATAAGCAAATGTCAAACCCTTAGTATAATATAATTTTAAAAGACTTTAATTAAGATTTTTTGTCATAAAATTTAGCTACATTTATTTTTTTATGTACATAAACATGATAAATGATCATCATTGTACATGTTCATTTACGTGGATTGAATTTTTGAGTATTGCAAATAGTCCACCCTTGAAAATTTACTTGTGGTGACTCATATTATAGGGGAACGAGTTGTAAATTACAAACAAGAAATCATGACAAATAGACAGCAAGCTCTGGTTAAATTTTCGTTTTCAATGAGCATTGAGAAAAGATTATTTTCCTTATGAATAAAAAGATACGTATATAGATTTGACATTGTTTTACTAAACACATGTTACAATGACATCCAAATT
Organism: Mytilus californianus; assembly: GCF_021869535.1. Classification (NCBI taxonomy): domain Eukaryota; kingdom Metazoa; phylum Mollusca; class Bivalvia; order Mytilida; family Mytilidae; genus Mytilus; species Mytilus californianus. The sequence continues at coordinate 18,676,474 of NW_026262626.1, forward strand.
TATAAAATTGGCCACTGGACATTACAAAAGAGTCCATTCTGATTTTCTATATCTTTCAAGTTTATATGAAATATAAAATATAATATATATATATATATATATATATATTTTGGGTAAAGGAACTAAATGTACATCATCCAAACGGCATCAATAAGAAATACTAGCAGTTTTATTTTACACTCATTTTGGGATGTAAATATACACAGTCACGTATATTTGAGTATCGAGTTTTGTTTTATATTATGATGTTCAAGATTTTGGATTAAATAAAATAGACCAAAACTTACCTGTATTACTGAGCTATTTTACACGTACAATTAGTATTGTTAAAATTATTGACACTGACGAAGGCTATTTGTTAAGCCGAAATATTTGTCATTACGATTTATAACATCATTTTCGTATATTACCATGTTATATTAGTACCGTTGTGCATATCTTTAGACTTATACAATTTTGTCCTTATCTGCGCAGTATCGTCTATTCTAGACGATCCGGTACATATTAAATTTGCTCGTTGGTCCTTTTTATAGACTTCTATATAGAAGTCTATAAAAAGGACTAACCATCAAATTTAATATGCACCGAATCGCCTAGGAATTTATAACATCATCTTCGTATATAACCATTGCATATTAGTACCGTTGTGCAAATCTTTAGACATTCATATATCATGAGTTCGAATCCCGGCGAGGGAAGAACAAAAAATTTGCTTCCGCAAATTAGCAGATTTAGCATTGTTGTGCTGATATTCAGAGGAATTATGAATATAATATGTTTTCAACCGTGTATCCCCTTCACTGGTGATCCAATGGATGGATCTGTCGTAGAGTTGTCATTTGTTTAAACATACTTATATATATATATTTAAACTTTGTGAAAAATCTGCATACCATCTTCATTCCCTCCATCATATATGCATTCCCTGGCATGGATGATGATGTCATCTTGATCTTTGACATCTGACGAACTGGTGTTTGACATATAACTGTTATGTTTTTTGTCTTCCTATAGATGAACGCTTCTTTTTATGCATGTCTGAAGTGCTGTAAATAAAAGACTTTTTATTTATAAATCTAGTTGAATCATGTTTATTAATATTTGTTTAGACTAAAAATCATGTAAGTGTTACATATATAAAGGACGTTACGAGGAAAATACGGATTGAGTGAAGAATTATTCTCAGCTAAGAACTTAAATGTACATACATCTCGAAACACCTATTTCTAAATAAAAAAAAAATAAAACAAAGGCTACAAGCGGACACTATCAATTAGCCACAGCACTACTTCTACATAAATAAAAATGATACAAAGCGATACTGTCAGACACAATTGATCACTAATTCTGAACAAATCATAAGATCACATACGAGGACTCTCCTACTTTATTTGTGCTATATATTCATCATTTAAGTATGGGACCAGATCGACTTGGAGCCTTATGAAATGACAACAGTGATTTTGCTAAATCATGATAAACAAGAAAATCTGATTTGATTGCTAGTCAAGACAATATGCAATGTCCTGGGGGAAAAAAACCGAAAAATTTCACATAAAGATCCAAGTTTTGAAACAGCGTTCACTAGTTATTTCAGCCATATTGAATAGGGGGCATATTTTTTTTGGATGGAGGGGGAATAGAAAGAAAACATTGGAAAACCTATGCATGTTTCAAAGCAATTTTTCTTTTTGAATGATGTATTTCCGTTTTTGTCAAAGCATGTTCACCTTTATTATGAAAATCTGCCCCTATTCAATATGTCTGCAATAACCATGAAAGGGCATATTTTTTAAGTTCTGATTGTGGAACCTATTGTACATATTTTCATGAAGTAAAATCCTGAGGATTACTACTGTGCACTAAAAAAAAAATTAATACAAATATTGCACACAGAATAGGAGTTATGGGAAAATTATAATTTCTTTAAGCCCTGCATGTGGCTTCCTGTTATAATGAAAAGGAGATTTATATTCCGCTTTTCACACTAAAAAATGATAATAAAAATAAAACCACTTTAACCTATAACTTATAGATATGATTAAAATAAAAACAGAACTTGCGTATCTCTTTTCAATCAAAAGTGTTTAGAATTTTGATGAGTCATCACAACATTACCACGCTTTAATCATCCTGAAAACATTTCAACCTTTAGATGTCATTTTTTAACATGAAAGTTAGTATAATAATCATAGATAAGATATATTATTTAGTTGATAATTAATTTTATGCTTAGTTTTTTATAAGATAACTTATTTAGTTTATACGATAACTTATTTAGTTATTAATATATCAGTATCTGATATAGTTTATAAGATATCTTTAAAGATACACAAGATATCTTTTTAACTAAATAAGACATCTTTTAGCATGTTATAACTTTCGGCAACGTCAGACCAGTCTGAACATGCCTCTATGAACATCTCGTGAAACAAAACGGGTTGAATATCGGAACAAGTTGGCACGAAAACTCTTCAGCAACATCAGCAATAATTTCAGTAGAAGGAGCAAATGATTTTTATTTGTCTAACTCAGCATTTGATTCGATCAATGGCAAGTCGATGTACAACTGTCATACACGCCAAAAATGAGTCTAATCAGATATTGAATCGCTCATGGAAATAAACTTGAACGCTAGTCAACATCTGTTAAATCATCTATCTGTATACCCATTTTACAAATATGATATGATTCTTTTAAATTAACTTTTACATTACACATGTTACAGATGTGCTTAAAAGAAACATTACTTATATCAACATACCGGATTTCAATTTTCCGTGAAAAATATTACATGCATTAGTTTAATAAGTAATTATCATTTTGTTCATATGTTGTATTTATATTTTGGGATACTATGTTAAAGTTACATTAATCAGAATCAACATGTAATGATTTATGAATATTTTATTTTTTTAGAGGGACGTCCAAAGAATATATGCATACAGCCAGGGTAAACTTAAATGCTAACGAAAATATTGATGTTGGAATTAATTTTATTCAGGAGTGAACAAAAGAATAAAAGTCTGAATTATCTGACATATTAATTTTGCTATAATATAAAATCATCTTTAAGAATGAAATCAATGTTCGTTTAATACTAGTTGAATCTCCATTTATTTTTTATTGTTGATAACGATCTTTTACAATGTCTATATATTATCCCAACCATGTTCAGAACCAAAATATTCTTTTTATTTATATCAAAACGTTTAAACAACTTCATTATAACATTGAAAAGATTTAGTATAAGGGCCAATGCGACAAATATCCACCAGTCACCAAATGAAGCTGAAGTAAGAAACTAATGGTCACCGTACGGCCTGCAAGTACAAAAACACAAACAGCAATAACAAAAGTCTTTAAATACAAAACTAAACATTGAGCAATACGAACACCATTAAAAGACAGGGTTGTATCCAGATGCCCCAGAAGGGCAAAGACAAACCAATATATCTTGATTTAGAAAAAAAAGGTTGCAGTTCTTTTATCTATTGCTAAAGCTTAATTTCTAAATTGATAAAATATTTAGCTATTTGTAATTCAATTAAGTGATAATACGTTGTACAGTATCAAAACCTAAAAAATACAACAAAAAAATGTTTTACATCTAATTAAGGTCATTTTAGCGTTGGTTAGCAAAACCAAGTGTTCCGTCTGATTTTAAAATTTATGAACAATGAATTTACAAAAACCCCTACATCAGTGATCGTATAGATGAAAGACATATTATACCGACATTATAGATAATCTTAAAAAAACTTAGTTCTAATTCGAAATACGGTTTTACAGATCATTTAAACCACTAAATATTTTGTAAAGGATAAGAAAGGATACAATGCATTTATTCATTCTTTTAGCTCTTCAGAATGTTATAATTCACACAACAGATTACACAGTTCTGCTTGGTGGAACAATGACTCTCCAGTGTAAAGTGACAGACATTACTTCAGCCTTTGAGGTTCAGTGGCAATATGGATATGAACTTGGATACATAAACATAACTAACGACAAGACAAACAAATATAATGTGTCTACAACTAGTACTCCGTCACTGACTATTTTCAATGCTGAATATAACGATCATGGAATTTATAAGTGTACAGCCAAAAAACAACAAGGCATTGATGAGATCACCTTAATATTCTTAACAGTTATCAAACGTAAGTAAATATTTCTCATCCGTTCCCGCGTAGTGTAGTGTGAATATTCAATGCTTGTTCTATTCGTCTATTCGTTCGATGTTTAGTGGGCAAGGTATATTATCAAATTTTCAATTCAAATGAAGGTTTCCTCTGATCGAAACTACGGATTATATCGATAACCAGAAAAATCTTAAAAGTGGAACTAATTTTTCTTTGGGATATGGGAATGTAACCTTGCTCACTTAAATTTCTTTTTTTTTCTTTTTTTACTGTCAACAACATGAACAATGCAAAATTATAAAATTCAATGAACTTGAAATGTGATATACATTGAACTGAAATGAAATAAAGATATTTTTGGATTTATATGTCAAGAAGTCTGACGTATATCCAAATATCAAATGAAAAGGTGCTGGAGTTAGACAGAAAATGGAACCCCTAAATTGGAAAACTAAGTCTAATTTCTGAACCCTCAATTTTGAGTTTTTTCAATCCTCCTAGATTAATTTGTAAAGAAAAAAAGAAAAACTGCATGCACTTAAACAAAAGTTGATGCCTTTTATATATTTTGTAATGGAATGAAAATTTAAACGGTTGTTGTGTATGTGCACAAATTGTACTGCTTCGGATACGTCTTTCGACAATGACTGTCTTTCCAGTGATGTTCAAGATGCCTTCCATCCTGAATCAGCAACTGAGTTACTGTCATCTCCGATAACAGAAATATGTCATAACTAAGATACTTTTATCATAACTGTTTTTATTCAATATTGTTTTCCAACTTCCCAAGTTATAGCTTTGACCTGGAGTAAAATCAGTTCATATCAATTAATTGCATTTTTTTTTCTTCAAATTGATCCTACATTTTTTTCCGTCGCAAAGTCTTTATGTATTTTGAAATTTTTGAAAATATTGGTGTTTCCATGGTAACGGTGATCATTTCCAAAGTTCCAAAGACAGATGAGGCATTGACTTATGCCATGTTACATATCCATAAAACTTCATTGGGTTTCATTCATTATTCTTTAAGAAAATGCTGCTTTAATGTGTTTTCCCATAGGGTCAATGTTAAACCTTTCCCCCGTTTCTATGGCAATGGCAGCCATTTTGGAATTTCTAAGTACTCTTGGTACCCCAGGGCACCACTGGCAACATTTTCATAAAGTTTCAATAGGTTGGCTATTATAACATAAGATTTCGAATTTTGATTTGTTTTTTATTTTTTTCCAGTTTCCATGGTAACCGTGACCATCTTGCAAATTTCAAAGTCAGGTGCACAACTTCATATGGTGGTCAACATTATAGCATAGTTCCATGAAGATTAGTCCATTCAAAAAAATTATAACTAGATTTGTAATTGCTATCAATAACGGATGGCACCCTTCCCCCATTGCCATGCAGGTGATCGGCAGCCATTTCAAGCCATTTGGAAATTCCAAAGTGGAACATCTTATCTACATGTGCCAGTTATCATTACTGTAAATTTTCAGAAAGTTTGGAGCATTTCAAATTTTTTGAAATTTTTGAAGTTTCCATATTAACGATAGATATTTCCAAAATTACAAAAACAGGCGCCACATTGGCACATGCCATGTTACATATCAATACAGTTCCATTGATCTCTATGTAATATTCTTTAAGAAAATGCAGCTTTTATGTATTTTTCCATAGGTTCAATATTAAATTATCTCCCTGTTTCCATGACAATGGCGGCCATTTTGGAACTTCTTAATATTGCATGCACATATAGGCATATCAGGTAACACTTCCATAAAGTTTCATCCACTTGAAACGGTCGCCATGTTGAACTATTCCATGCTTCGTGCACAACTTCACATGGGGGTCTTCAATGTAGTACAGTTCCATCAACATTGGTCTATTGGATTTCGAGAAAATGTGTGGAAGAAAAATAATAATAAGAAAAAAACGAAACGTAGAATAACAATACGTCACCCCAACTCCGTTGAGGGTGCCATAACTTGATTTGTAATTGCTAGCAATAACGGATGGCACCCTTCCCACATTGCCATCAAACTCCCGCCATTTTGAAAATTTAAAAGTCAAAAACATAAATACAATACAACATATTTGTCTGTAAATGTTCAGGAAGTTTGGAGCATGTTTTTCAATTTATCTTATTTTTGCAGTTTCCATGGCAACGGCGACTATTTTGGAAAATCCGAAGTTCAAAGTCTGATCTTTACTTGCCAGTTACTACTGTATTTCATTATATTTAAAGCCTTCTGAAACATTTGAACATTTTTGCTGTTTCCATTGTAACGCTGTCCATTACGAAAATTCCAACAACAGTTGCAATATTGACTTATGCCATGTTATATATTAATGAAGTTTCATTGTGTTTGTTTTAATATTACTTCAGAAAATGCTGCTTCAATCGTTTTTCCCATACGGTCAATGCTAAACTTTTCTCCCGTTTCCATGGCATTGGCAGCCATTCTGAATATCTAAATACTGTATGTTCCTCAGGGCATCACTTGCAACATTTGCTTAAAGTTTCAATAGGTTGGCTCTTATGAAAAAAGATTTAGAATTTTCATTTTATTTCACATTTTTTCTCCCTGTTTCCATGATAATGGCGGCCATTTTGAAACTTCTTAATTTTGCATGCACAGCTAGGCATCATCAGGGCACCACTTGCAACATTTGCTTAAAGTTTCAATAGGTTGGCTCTTATGAAAAAAGATTTAGAATTTTCATTTTATTTCACATTTTTTCGGTTTCCATGGAAACGGTGGCCATCTTGCACATTCCAAAGTCAGGTTCACAACTTGACATGGTGGCCCATATTATGGTATAGTTCCATCAACATTGGTCCATTCAATTCCGAGAAACGTCGCGGACAAAAAGTGTGGAAGAAAAAAAAAATAACTAGATTTGTAATTGCTAGCAAAAACGGATGCCACCCTCGTTCCCCCATTGCCAGGGTAACGGTAGCCATTTTAAAAATTCCAATGTCAAACAGCGCATCTACACATGCCAACAAACAAATTTCAAAAGTTTCATAAAGTTTGGATCATTTTGAAATTTTTCACATTTTTGCTGTTTCCATGGTAACGGTAGCCATTTCCAAAATTATAAAAGCACACATCTCATTGGCACATGCCATGTTACAAATCCATACAGTTTTATTGAGTGTGATGTAATATATATTCCATGACAACAGCGGCCATTTTGGAATATCTAAATATTGTCTGCACATCTTGGCATACTGAGTAACATTTCCATAAAGTTTCATCCAGTAATGTCTTATAATGAAAGATTCAGAATTTTTGACTTTTTTTCTGTTTCCATGGTAACGGCAGCCATTTTGAAAATTCCAAAGTCAAACAGCAAATCAGCACATGCCAGTTACCATTTCTGTAAAGTTTTTTTCAGTTTGGAACATTTTGATTTTTTTTTGCATTTTTGCTGTTTCCATGGAAACGCGCACGGTGGCCATCTTTTACCATTCCATAGCAAGGTTCACAACTTCACATGGGGTTCCTTATTATAGTTAAGTTCCATCAACATTGGTCCGTTCAATTCTGAGAAATAGCGCGGACAAAAAGTTTGAAAGAAAAATATAAAAGAAATATGAAAAAAAAAGAAACGTAGAATAACAATATGTCACTCCAACTCCGTTGAGGGTGCCATAACTACTAGATTTGTAATTGCTAGCAATACCGGATGGCACCCTCGTCCCCCCATTGCAAGGCTAACGGCAGCCATTTTGAAAATTCTAAAGTCAAAGAGCGCATCTACACATTGCGAACAACATTTTTGTAAAGTTTCATCCAGTTTGGAGCATTTTGAAATTTAAAAATTTTTTTTTGTTTCCTTGGTAACGGTGACCATTTCCAAAATTCCAAAGACAAATGCCACACTGGCACATGCCATGTCACATATTCATAGATGTTTATTCGGCTTGATCTAATATTATTTAAAAATGCAGCTTAAATGTATTTTCCCATAAGGTAAATGTTAAAATTTTGCCCTGTTTCCATGACAATGGCGGCCATTTTGGAATTTCTAAATATTGTCTGCACATCTAGGCATACCAGGTAACATTACCATAAAGTTTTATCCAGTTAGGTCTTATAATGAAAGATTTAGAATTTTGATTTTTTTTTACATTTTTTTAGTTTCCATGGTTACGGTGGCCATCATGTACATTCCAAAGTCAGGTGCACAACTTCACATGGTGGTTCACATTACAGTTTAGTTCCATCAACATTTGTCCGTTCATATCCGAGAAATGCCGCGGATAAAAAATGTGGAAGAAAAATAAGAATAACAAAAAGAAACGTAGAATAACAATATGTCACTCAAACTCCGTTGAGGTTGCCATAAAAAACTAGACTTAAAAGTGCTAGCAATAACGGATGGCACCCTCGTACCCCCATTGCCAAGCGAACGGCCGTCATTTTGAAAATTCCAGTCAAAAAAGTCAAAGAGTGCATCTACACATGCCTATTATCATTGTTGTAAAGTTTCATTAAGTTTGGAACAATTTTAAATGTTGGAAATTTTTGCTGTTTCCATGGTAACGGTTATCATTTTCAATATTCCAAAGACAGGTGCCACTTTGGGATATGCCATGCTACATATCCGTAAAGTTTTATTAGGTTTGATCTAATATTCTCTCAGAAAATGCAGCTTCAATGTATTTTCCCATAGGATCAATGTTAAACTTTCGCCCTGTTTCCATGACAATGGCGGCATTTTTGGAACTTCTCAATATTGCATGTACATCTAGATATATCAGGTAACATTTCTATAAAGTTTCATTCAGTTGGATCTTATAATAAAAGATTTAGAATTTTGAAATTTTTTCGCATTTTATCAGTTTCCATGGCAACGGTAGCCATCTTGAAAATGTTATACCCCGATTGCAAATCTGCAGTTGCTGGTTAACATTGTGGTGTAGTTCCATTACAATTGGTTCATCCATTTCCAAGATATAAGCTGGACAAAAAAAGTGGAAGAAAAAAAAATAAGAAGAAAAAAAGAAACGTACAATAACAATATGTTACCCCAACTCCGTTGAGGGTGCCATAATAAAAAAAAAAGAAACGTACAATATTTTTATGTCAGCGCAACTCCGTTGAGGGTGCCATAAAAAATAGAATTGTCATTGCAAGCACTAGCGGATGTCACCCTGGTCCGCCAATTGCCCCTAAACGGCAGCAATTTCAAAATTTTTATGGAAGCAGTAGCCATCTTGCACATTCCAAAGTCAGGTGCACATCTTCGTGTGGTTGTCCTCTTTATGGTGAAGTTCTATGAACATCGGTTCATACAATTCCGAGAACTAGTCTGAACAAATTTATTTCCATCCCAAAATAATAATAAAGAAAAAATTCGTACAATAACAATATGTCAACCGACCTCCATAAGGGTGACAAGGATGACATAATAAAAAAAAAATAAACGTAGAATAACAGTACGTCACCCCAACTCTGTTGCAGTTGCCATAAAAAAGAAACGTAAAATAACAATATGTCACCCCAACTCCGTTAAGGGTGCCATAACTACATTTGTAATTGTGAGCAATAACGGATGGCCCCTTCGTGCAAAAATTGCCATGGTACCGGCAGCTATTTTGAAATTTCAAAAGCGCATCTACAGATGCCAATTAACATTTTTTGTAAAATTTCACCATGTTTGGAGCATTTTGACATTTTTGCAATATGTTGTTTCCATAGTAACAGCGGCCATTATGAAAATTTCAAAGTCGAATATCATAGATATAAGAAGATGTGGTATGAGTGCCAATGAGACGACTCTTTATCCAAGTCAAAATTTATAAAAGTAAACCATTATAGGTCAAAGTACGGTCTTCAACACAGACCTTGGCTCACACCGAACAGCAAGCTATAAAGGGCCCCAAAAATCCATTCAAACAGGAAAACCAACGGCCTAATCTGAATAAAAAACGAGAAACGAGAAACACTTATGAACCACATCAACAAACGACAACTACTGAACATCAGATTCCTGATTTGACATGCCAGTTTAAATTTTTGTGAATTTTCAGAAAGTTTGGAGCATTTTGGAATTTATGGCATTTGAGCTGTTTCCATAGTAACGGTGGCAATTTCCAAAGTTCCATAAGCAGAGGCCACATTGGCACACCCAGGTTACATATCAATACCATTTCATTGAGTTTGATGAAATATTCCTTAATAAAATGCAGCTTTAATGTATTTTCCCTTAGGATTAATGTTAAACTTGCCAGATTATATACCTGTAAAGTTTCATAAAGTTTGGTGCATTTTGAAATTTTTGTGGTTTCTATGGGAACAGCAGCATTTTTCAAAATTCCAACTACAAATACCACTTTGACCCTTTACATATTACATATGTATTCATTGGGTTTAATCTGTCATTTTTTGAGAATGCATGTTTGCAGTTTCCATGGAAATGGTGGCTATCTTGAACCATTCCAAAGTCAGGTGCACAACCTCACATGGTGCTTTACATTATAGCTTCATCAATATTGGTCCATTCAATTCCGAGAACTAGCGCGGACAAAAAAGTGTGGAAGAAAAATACAAAGAAACTAGATTTGCCATTGCAAGCAATAGCGGATGGCACCCCTCCCATTTCCACGGTTACGGCAGCCATTTTGAAACCTGTATCTAGTGGACACCAACTATGTATAAAAATTTGATGATCTTAAATTCAGATATAATCAAATTATTCACCAAAAACTAAAATTTTATTTTTCACATTTGTTCTGTTTCCATGGTAACGTTGGTAATCTTGAAAATACCCCGATTGCAAATCTGCACTTGCTGGTTAACATTATGATATAGTTACATAACAATTGGTTCATACAATTCCAAGTTATAAACTAAACAAAAAAGTGGAAGGAAAATAATAAAAAAAAAAAAGAAACTCCGTTGAGGGTGCCATAATAAGAATAATAATAATAAAAAAAAAGAATCGCACAATAACAATATGTCACCCTTACTCCGTTCAGGGTGTCATTACAATAAAAAGAAGAAAACAGGAAACGTAGAATAACAATATGTCAACCCAACTCCGTTAAGGGTGCCATAATGATAACAAAAAAGAAACGCAGGAAAAAACATTGTCGATCGGGTGACATCATAAGAAAAAAACCGTAGAATAAAAATATGTCACCCCAACACCATTGAGAGTGTCATAAAAAGAAACGAACAATAACAAGATGTCAGGCGAACTGCGTTCAGGGTGCCATAATAGATTTTTAAAATCGTACAGTTTTATAGCCAAAAAAACTTTGTTACATATCTATGTGTATATATAATTAAATAAAGATATTATTATAATTATTATTATTATTAATATTATTATTATTATTATTATTATTATCATTATTATTATTATTATTATTATTATCATTATCATTATTATTATTATTATTATTATGATGATTTCCATTCATTGTTTTCGTTCATCTGGTTCATACCATAGAAATTCCTGGAATATAAACACTTCCCAGAAGCATCACAAAGTAAAAACAAGGTAACACTACAGTCTTATAAAAATCAATTATCTGTTACTTATTAATACATAAATGCCATAATACAATCGACTAGAAAAGAATACTTGATGTTACGGTTTCAATGAAAACTTACATCGACATGAAAATGAAGCAACTATATTTTAACATTTCGTCATTAACCATCGATGTGATTATTAAATACATATGTTTGCATTACATGTTTTAATAAGAAGCTATACGCGAAAGAAACATTGTCTGTTGTGAACATCATGACTTGAATGTAATATTGACAGAAGTTCTGAACGACAAAATTTTTGCAGTAAAAATAAGTTGAAATACTGTTTCGTGTTTCCTTAAATTTATCTCTTAACCAGATATATGTTAGTTGAACGCTGTAAATACAGAAGCAAAACACAAAGATTTGAAAAACGACCTTAACGTAAATTTATTTTTATATTTATATACCATCAGCTTTAATGAAAGTATGTTTATCTACAGAGGATTTAGATAAAATTTTGAGAGGAAGCGGAGAGGTATTCAGGTTGAAAATGTTAGACCCCTCTTATGAGTCTCCTCAAGAACTAGAGACGGCAATCAAAGACCTGTCTGCGGATTTTTCTGATTTTGTAATCTACTGCAATTTTGAGGGACGTCAGTGTAATGAAAGGTATTTTATTTTTCTTCTAGTTTGAGTTTTCTACCTCATGTATAGTCTATGTCTAGCTTATGTCTAGCCTATGTACTTTTATGATTTTAATGATTTTATGACATTTTAATTTTGATGTGCATATAAAGCAATATGTTTATATTATTGTAAACTCTACTTAAAGGTATACTATCCTAGTGGACCTCTTTATAGACATTACTACGTATAATTTTGGGAACAGTTGTATTTCATTCTAAAAAAAATAAATTTGTATAGTGAAATAATTTCTTTTCCTTTTGTCGTTTATTTTGTGGTAAGAGATAAACTTACTAGTATCATAGATACCAGGATTGAAATTTTGTATTTTCGCCAGACGCGCATTTCGTCTACAAAATATTCATCAGTGACGCTCGAATCAAAAAAAGTTAAAAAGGCCAAATAAAGTACGAAGTTGAAGAGCATTGAGGACCAAAAATTCCTAAAAGTTTTGCCAAATACAGAGTGTTAATTAATATTTTCATTAAACGCATTGATATTATTTATAAAAGAATTACCACTGTTTCCGAAATTGAACCAAATCATATTTTGGCCCCAAAAAGGCCAACAAAATAATGTGCACAATTTATCGAGAAATTAAACAAATTTGAGGCAGACCTCATTCAAATCATCATTTTGACGTGCCTTTATACATATTTCTCCGTTAATTTAGAACGGTCGTAGAAAATATTATATGTGTATTTCTATTCTTCTATTTAATAAAAATAACAAGTAAATAAAAAGAAATCCTACCTTTTTTCTGTCTGTTGATGGTCTGTCACCATGCCGGATATTAGATATTATAGAGTCCAAACATTTTTTGCCGGTATAGTTTAAACACAGTGTGGTCATTGTTATTAAATCTACACAACTTTATTAACCTCTACCTCTTTACCTGCATGTAGTATGTAAGACTGTGAAACATTAGTATGTATCAATAAATGTATATAAAATCAGGGACGGCTCAAGATGAAATAATTAATGTATTACATAAATGTGTTTAAACACTGTTCTATTACGTAACTAGAACCACGAATCGAGGATGCGCGAAACTCATAATTTTCACTTTGTCCTACTTTATGTTTGTATGTTTGTCTGTATATCCGTCCGCCTGTCGATCAACACTTTTATAAACGAAAAAAAAAAAAAAACCCGTAGAAGTATGAGTAGGATACATAAAACATTTTGCAAAGACAAAAATAAGTTAGTCAGATAATAAATTGTACAAAAACTTAATGTTGATTGTATATAGATACAGACATGGTCGTGTGTTTATTTCAGTTTGATTACAAAATCAGACTCACAATATAGGAAATGTTGGACATGCGCATGGTAAGGATTGGGAAATGACTAAACGTACGATTCTATATCAATAGCCTTTAAATCGTCCTGTGGTCTCTGGGGGATAGTTGTCTCATAAGCAATAATACCACATCTCTTTATTTTTATATGGAAGGATGTAAATTCCTTTTAGCGATTTCGCCTGTTGTAGCTAATATCTATCTTGAATGTGTCTTCATTTTCCATTTAATATAAGAAATCTGCAAATTCAACTGTTCTGAACAAACATGCCACTAAACTATATCATTTACTAGTGCAAGTGTCACTGTAGATCTGGATGCTGTTTTTTTAAAAGCCCATAAGCCCAGTGAGCTATTCCACTCTCATTCTCATCACTCATCTCGTGTGTCGTCCGTCATCGCTCATCGTCGTGCGTTCATTTTCTCTGAAACTACTAGGAAAATTAGCACCAAAATTGTCCACAATCATCTTTGCAGTATCTTATTTAAAATGTCCGATGCTCCCGCTTGCAAAAACTGTAGAAAGCTGGAAACAGTACGAAGCTTCACAAACAAATTGTTCAACAAAGTTGAAATGGTTAGTCAACTTCTAAAACTGTCAACAGCAAAATTAATCAAAAAGACAAGATCTACATATATACCAAAATTGCCGAAATTTTTAGTCGACTCCTTACAGTAGGTATTGCCCTTAAATGACGGCTTTTATCCCTTTTCGCTTTGGGCAAAAACTGTAGAATACTGTAAACAGTAAAAACGACTTCACCAACAAATAAGTCAACAAAGATGAAATGTTCAATGTCTACGTCTTATGCGAGTTGTTATCCTTCAATAATGGTGATTAACCATATTTGTTTTAGCTATGATATATAGAGAGAAACTGCAAAATAAAATTTGGAACATTAGATTAACAAACAAAATTTTTTTTTTCATGAATTATATACTAGTCTACAGTGTAAGACAGTAGTCAATTAGAAGATGCTTAAAGATATAGGTGAGTGACACAGTCTCTAAGTGAGTCTTATTATTTTTCTTAAAAATCTTCGAGAACAAATATCGTTAACATGCTGATATATCTGCACTTGAATAAAATATTATTCCAAATTAGTATATAACTAATCCAGGTATGACTATATTTTTCGTCTGCTTTCTTATTTTAACTTCCGAGTGCAAAAACAACTATAGATTTTTGTCAAGAAATACTTCAATTAATACTAAATGTATAAATGTATAAAGGTATTTATACCACACCATGTGTTTTGTGTTTTGTGTTTTGTCTTTTTTTTCTCGCTTTGTATTTGTTTTATTTGTTTGAATATATGAAATAATTTTGTCCACTTGTACTCCTGTATGTGTTTGAGGTAATAAATACAAATCTTGACAGTAACTCGTCTAGCAGTTAATTGAAAATGAATTGATCATAATAACCTACTGTAAAATTGTATCCTTTACAATTTCGCTATTTCAGATAACAATATGCCAGTACTACAACCCAGTCATTCGAGTTTCAGACGCATTTTTAGATAATTTTGGCTATATAACTGCTCATAAAAAGGTACCTTAAGTTTCATGTTTTTTAAAATATACTAATTTTGGTTCAGTATGTTTGTTCCATTTTTTGACAAGTACTATGGCCAGTGTTACAGATTCCCACACGAACCACTCATCACAAAACGTGCAGGACGACTATTTGGTAAATACAATTTGTTTTATATTTGTATCCAATTTTGATTTTTTTTTACCCAAATTTACTTCACAATTCTTCGTCATTTTTTTTTTTTTTTTTACTTAATAAAGTTAACTTGTCTCCTAGTGCTTACATTTGTACATACAAGCACTGACAGCAAGATCTTAACAATGGTTTCTATATTCTATTTCCATATTTTTCCAAAGTATAAAGTAGTAATTTTAATAATTGAAATTAACAGTCAATACATATTGGGTCGAGTTACTATCCTCTGATATATTTTATTAATATGTGTACAGCATTACAGTTGCCAATCAACGTAAATCAGAGTGATTATGTCCCATACATAACTTCAGAAGCTGGTATAAGGCTGTCCATTCACGAACATGGTTCGCAACCTTTTTTGGAGAATAATGGATTTTCTGTTGCTACTGGATTTAGAACGGATGTTTCACTAGTTCAGGTAAGATTTATTATAAATACCGTTACCGAAGGAAATAAATAAAAACGATTAAGTGTTGTCATGCACATGTTCTTTTTTTTGCAGTTAATCTCTACCATCTACCTCCATCCAACCTACGAAAGAAGGTTGGGAAGAAAAATTAAGCAAACAGTTGTAGTTTACAAATATTCAACCCGATTTTAAAAAAAATTGAAGAAATTGCATGAGTAGCTATAACATGTATAAGTGCATCAACGGGGTAAACATTTCCAGCTTTACATGCAAAACTTGCCATTCACTCAAATTGTAAAGAAAGGGAATATGACACAATCGGTAAATTCAATGATCAGAGGACTTAAATTTGATACCAAGAAAACTTGTCTCTCGTAGATGTACACCTGTTATATCGGTCAAAACATTCATGATGGTGATCGTACAACTGTAAAGCATTTTTTTTTTTTTAAATTTGTCGTTCTACCTCATAACCCTACAATACAATGTTTACTTTAATTGCACACAAACTGATGGCATTCGGGAAACGCAACGTCTGTGCTGTCGTCATTTCTTTTTTATCATGATAATTTTATACTGATGTTTGCTCAAGGGGAGGAAAGCTGAGGTGGAGGTAATAAGGAATCCCCGTTGTCTTTGAGAGAGAAAAACTACAAAATAAAATTTGCAACACAACATCAACAAAAAAGATATTTTTTTCATGAATTATATACTAGTCTACAGTGCAAGACAGTAGTCAATTAGAAGATGCTGAAAGACATTGGTGAGTGACACAGCCTCTAAGTGACTCTTATTATTCTTTTACAAATCTTCGAGAACAAATATCGAATCTGAAAGTAATACTGTCAAATCAATTGAATGTCATTTAATTTCTTGCAATTTGCACAATGATTATTGCTATTTCAAAGAAGTGAGGTCCTGAGTTTTCATCAAAGTATAATAATTGGCATATTATGGAGAAATGATTAATGGTGTCATGTTTCTATGAGTTATTTATGCTTTGGATAAATAATATCAACTACTTGGTCAAAATAAAAAAAAAACAAAAAAAACATTAATTGTGATTTCTCGAAACATTCCAAAAGTTGCCTCAAGCATACACACTCTTTGTTAAAATAGTACTGCCTAATTATTTTTATTGTTGACGTGTTAACATGCTGATATATCTGCTCATAGGTACACACCTGTTATATCGGTCAAATCATTCGTGATGGTGATCGTACAATTGTAAAGCATTTTTTTTTATATTTGTCTTTCTTCCTCATAACCCTACTACAACAGTTTTCACTTTAATTGCACACAAACTGATGGCATTCGGGAAACGCAACGTCTGTGCTGTCGTCATTTCTTTTTTATCATGATTTATACTGATGTTTGCTCAAGGGGAGGAAAGCTGAGGTGGTGTTAATCAGGAATCC
This sequence comes from Mytilus californianus, assembly GCF_021869535.1. Classification (NCBI taxonomy): domain Eukaryota; kingdom Metazoa; phylum Mollusca; class Bivalvia; order Mytilida; family Mytilidae; genus Mytilus; species Mytilus californianus. The sequence goes on from NW_026262626.1 coordinate 18,693,650, forward strand.
CCATCGTCTTTGATGTATGTCAATAAATAACTACTTAAATTGAATTTCTCTATTTCTTATTGGGGTTTTTTAAATGCATCAAATTAAATTCATGGTCAACAAACCACTTTAGGTGGTGTCACAAGAAATGTTGGACTATCGTCTGGCATAGTCAATGGCATAGTAGTTTTTAAGACTAACCTAAAACATAATTGTTATATAACTTATACAAAGCTGTATATGATTAATGATTTTTTAATGCATATAACAGATGATTTATTTGTAATTTTCAAATTGAGGATCGGTCAAAAGTTTGGTAAGATTGACTATTACAGCAGAGTCATACCTATTGTTGACTTCTATATCAAAGGAAACAAACAGACATCAATTTGACGACAAACAATAAAATGAACAACTGTCCAAGATAGTGGCGATACACTTTAAGCATAAGCATGTACAGAAATGTTTTAGTATTACATGTATCGTAATACTGTAAGAGGTTCCTGAAAGGGACAGTGTATCATTTTATGTAAATGTGATGTATACTTTTGTTCTAGTGGAAGCTTTTATTGAAATCATTTCTAAAAGGCAGTTGCTATTTGTCCGGCTAGCCGGACGAATAGTACCAGGACTATTTGTCCGACCAGTTCAATGCGCATGTCTGTGAGTGTGAAATATTATCTTCTGCAGCACCAGGGTGTGGCAAATTAAATATATGGACATCTATAAAGCAATGTTTTGCAATCTTAAATTGTTAGGCCCCAATTTTGTTACTGGTAATTGAAATGGTTGTTTCTTCAAATAAAGTCCAATGTGGTCAATGTATATTAGAAAAAAAAATCATATATATTCAATGTTATATCTATATCTATTGCTTCAAATTGCAAAAAGAGGGAGGAAATTACTTGTAAACCAAACTTGGGTCGTGATTGGCTCATGCATTTTAGATTAGGTTAACGTAAGCATTTTCTTGTTGGAAAAGGTACAAAATTATCATGTCTGAGACTGTCAAACAGATCGATTTATAGATCTCCTTAACATAAAGTTGTCCATATTTTGAGTTAGGGGTGATGAGAGGGTTGGGGTAACACGTGGCGTTCCTTCAGTTTCCAAATCCCTCTTTTCTTTTTACCCAGATCCCACCTTTATTGTCCACTATATTTCATATCCCCACTTTTTATAATCCTATATCCCACATCCCCTACTTTTTTTAAGTTATACTATCGCATTCCCTTGTCAAATTCTGAAAACTGGAAAATTATCACAAATATTAATATCCCCGTTTTCAGCCATGATCTCAAAATTGAAAATCAGTGATCGGATTACACGCGACCCCTGGTGCTGCTGAAGATAATATTACACTCACTTTCGTACGCACATAAAATGACATGCGCATTGCAATGGCCGGAAAAATAGCCCTAGCACTATTCGTCCGGCTAGCCGGACAAATAGCCACTCCGTTTCTAAAAATAACAACATTTTTTTTATTACAAAATATTCAAAAGATTAATGAAATGTATACGACACAAAAGTAAAAGACACCACTATAACCAAACGGAAAAAAGATATACAAAAAAATCATCAAAAAACAAAAGAACAGGAAACTTTACAGTGTACAAAACTAGGTCTCTTAAATCAGCATACAATTGCGTGTTTTTGAAAGGTCAGCAGTTCCTGTCCCAATGGTGACATCTGTCATGCTACTGGAGTTAACATCTGATAACTTACATTCGGTGAAAAGTAAGATATAATATAAATTTATTCTGTCGAAAACTTACACTTTACTAAATTCATAAACTATCAGTACATGCAATTTCCCTTGAGAAAAAAAAATAATAGACATTCGTATATTTTAATATACATATCGTTTGAGCATTTTATGGATTTTTTGTGACTCTTAAAGCTGTTATTAGCCATAAAATGTTGAACAATTGATTGGTTGTAACTTCAAAGAGATACTGGTTAAAGCATATGGTAAATAAAGGCAACAGTAGTATACCGGTGTTCAAAAGTCATAAATCGATTTAAAGAAAACAAATCCGGATTACAAACCAACATCGAGGAAAACACATCTACTATAAGAGAAAAACAAAGGAACAACAGGAACACCGAAGTGCAACAAAAACAAACGCCAACACACATCGAAACGAACTATTTGATAACAACTGCCATATTCCTGACTTGATACAGGACATTTTAAGAAAATATGGTGGGTTGAACCTGGTTTCATGGCATGCCAAACCTCCCGCTTTATGACAATGTTAAAAAATATCGCTTAAACACTACGTGACAGAAATACAGCACAAACACACGCAAGAACATTCATAACAGCGAAACGCACAAACAAATAATATAATAGTCGACACAACATAAAAAAGCTTAACAAAAGGATATATCTCCTCTTGCAAAACGGTGAACAGAAAATGTGTTAATTCAATCAGGTCCTTTCTATGTTGTGATGTTATACTATTGTTTCAGATAAGGGTGATGGTTTGGTACCATTAAAACATTTAAACCCGCTGCAATTGTTTGCAGCTTTCCTAAGTCAGGAATCTGATGTGCATGCAGTAGTTGTCGTTTGTTGATGTGGTTCATAAGTGTTTCTCGTTTCTCGTTTTTTTATATAGATTAGACCGTTGGTTTTCCCGTTTGAATTATTTTACACTAGTAGTTTTGGGGCCCTTCATAGCTTGCTGTTCGGTGTTAGCCAAGGTTTCGTGTTGAAGACAGTACTTTGACCTATAATGGTTTACTTTTATAAATTTTGACTTGGATGGATAGTTGTCTCATTGGCACTCATACCACATCTTCTTATATCTACATAATGTCTTGTTATGAAAACCTTCTAGCTTCTATTATTTTATGATTCGGTGTAATATGAGCAACGTTTTGACTTTTTTGGTAAATTTGTGCAAAACTGGAAAAGTGATTTCCTTTGTCTTTGCAATGACTTATACTTCACAATTTTGTCGTAATATGGCAATCTCCGTCGCAGAGTTCATATCCGTTCCGTAGATGCTTTGCAATACTGCACTCAATATTTGTGTAGTGTTACGTAGTATGGAACTGAAAGGATATGAACTCTGTGCCGGAGATTGGAAATATGGATAAAAAAGAGGCGGAAGATACCAAGAGACAATTCAAAACTGAAATATCGAGGGGAGCTGACAACGCCTTGGCAAAACAACTAAAAATGACCAAAAAAGTTCATAAAACAGTACATAGAAAAATAAAGAATTGGTCACACGGACACCACAAAAAAATGGAGATTTCAGGTGCTCCGGAAGACTAAGCTATTCCTGCTACATGAATATTAGTGCACCGAAAGTAACATTTGGTCAATTAGAAGTAGCAATAGCTTTTATATACAAATATAAAGAAACCATATGCTTTTGAGTACAGAGAAATACCATGAATGTCGTGACAAAATGACACCAGCATTAACCTTTGTAGACCGGAAGTGATTTTATGTTCTCTCTCTTGAGATTCACGTATACATTGATGATGAATTAAATTTCTACATTTTTTTTTAATGACGACGATGATGCCGATGCTTATTTTTATTATTATTATCATTGTTTGGTTATTATTGAAATCATTTTTCGCATTTTTTTTTTTTTTTTTTAATAATTGTATAATTATTGATCTGTTAGAAAGAAATCGGTCTTTTAAAATAAAATCATATAATTGCAATTTGTTTTTCTCTACAAAGTTATGAAAATCTCGTTTGTGTTTCATTTTTGTAGTCATGCAATTACTGCAAAATATACTTGCATGCTTCCAACTTTCGGTTTGCTGGTAAGGATTACATTTCAACTAGCCGAAATCTAAAAAAAAAAAAATCTATGATAATGACAATATTGCTACGAGACAATCAAGACATACATCTCAAAGAAAGGTAGAAAACATAGAGCAAGTTAAGTTAAGAATGCAAACATACAAAATTAAACGATCATCATTGCGAAATTGTCATGTGATAATTCTAACTACATCGACTAATTATCTTTTAAAAGAAGAGAATAGAAAGGATACCTGATACAACAGTGTGTGATACTAGTAACAAATTCAGTAACATTAATGTAAGTTATTTAATATGTAATGTTATTTTGTTTTACACATATACACTTTCATTGGTTGAACTTCTGTAAGTATAGACAATGCAATTTCCCATAGAAACTCCCTTTGCGGCTAAAACTGTGCCACTTTTACTATGAAGTTTCGTAAAAAAATATATCCTAGAAAGTTGATATGCACTACTATTTTATTCAAAGGTCAAAACATAAGGCTGTGCGACATATTTTCAACATGTATATGCTCCGAACTTCTAAGAGTTTAAACTTATACCAAATTTCTGGACTACCCTTACCTTCACTTTTGGTCTTCCTCAGATTTCAATTTTCGCCGCTGCCATGTATTTTATACTGGTAACATTCCCAATTTATGTCTCTATGAGATGAAACATGGAGATCATATCTGGGAACCAGTATGTTAACAATATATAAATAACACATAGATGAGAGGGTGATAGAGCAGATTGTTACCCCGAGAAAACATTGTCAACTGAGGCGAAGCCAAGGTTGACAATGTCTTTTCGAGGGGTAACAATCTGCTCAATCACCCTCTCAGATATGTGTTATTTAATTTATTATACTGAATATTCTGTTATTACTGTCTATTGAGTTTCAAATTAAAAGAAATACTCTATGACGTCTTGTACATAAAAAACCATCCGTATTCAATAAAGCGCACATTTGATCAAGCGTTTCAATGAAGGGTAATAGAGTAAATTGTCTCCCTCGTATCAAACCAATCAAAGTCTGGCATTTTGACATGAAGTATAATAAAACAAAATATCTGTGAATATCATATATCTCCCCAAAAGAGGCGTGGCTTGTGAAACAGCTGTATTTACATAGTGCAACCTATATGCATAAATTGCCCCCAACAAAACTAAAGAGCTGAAAGTTTTTATAACTAGTACCTCAAGAATATTTCTGTTTTGAACGGACATGGTAAGCTCCAATAACTCCTAGAAAGGCGTACATGTGGCCTTATTAATAAACCATGCCATATATCTTATTAAACTGGTATTCTCAATTACAAGTAAGAAAATGAGATTACAAACAATATTGTTCGTGTCAGTTGTCAGCAAAATTGGATGTTTACATGTAATTCTTTTCTCACTTCGTATAACCATTAATCCTCATGCCTCAAAGAACTGACCAAAATGACTTGTGCATTTCGGATAAGATACAGGACCTCACATAATAATATGCTGGCCAATGTCCTTTGCAGCAAAATCTCAACATATAAGCAAACATTATTCCAAACAATGATTAGTACCGGCAGAGGGCATATTAGTCACACCGCAATGATGTCATTGCTAGAGAAATGTGTTGAACCCCTTTTGGTTTTGTAATTGTCTGTTTAAATGAATATCATGACAGTTCAGGTAAAATTCATCAAAGGTTAGTTAAACGAATTGTTTGTACATAAAAATATCACTTTATAAAATCCGTGCATCCGAAGCGCGTTTTTTACATTTACCTTAATCCGGTAGTCATACCTCCTAAAATGTCATATTGATATAACAGAATTAGAAAAAAAATCATATGACAATATTATACTTCATCGTCAAAATGCCAGATTTTGATTGGTTGATACGAGGGAGACAATTTACTTTATTATACTTCATGTCAAAATGCCAGACTTTGATTGGTTAATACGAGGGAGACAATTTACTCTATCCCATGGCAAATTCTCTATTACCCTTCTCGGAGACGCTTGTTCAAGTGTGCGCTTTATTATACGGATGATTGTTATGTACAAGATGGCATAGTTTACTACTTTAAATTTGAAATTTAATAGACAGTAATAACAGAACATTCAGTATAATAAATTAAATAACACATATCTGAGAGGGTGATAGAGCAGATTGTTACCCCTCGAAAAGACATTGTCTACCTTGCCTTCGCCTCAGTTGACAATGATGTCTCGGGGTAACAATCTGCTCTATCACCCTCTCAGCTATGTGTTATTTATATAATATACAGGATATACTCGGAATTTGCCGAGTAACGCCGGAATGCCATGCGATAACGTTACGGAAAGGCATGTGATAAAAGCTGGAAGCATGTGATATATAATTAACGTATATATTACTGTATATAATATACATACAGTAATATATACGTTAATTAGACAGTATCTCAAAAGAACAGAAGAGGAAATTTCATTTCAATAATACGTGTTATTTTATAACTTATATGTTTGTTTTTTTAGGAAGAATTACTGAAATTATCACAATATAAGCATATGGTGTTTTTATATTGTTTGGTCAATTGAACAATGTGCTTCAACGTTTTTCATATATATATAACATACCCTGAAGATGAAACAGAGGTATAGACATATGGTCGCTACGGTAGTAACACTATTGCTAATGAGGCATTCGTTGGCTGTGCAGTATGTATAAATTCGAATTACCTCCGGTTGGAATGAGAACGGTTAATCAGAGGCTTCATATAGGGTGATCGCCGGGCTATCTGCACGTTAATAAAGAACCCTTGCAACAACTCTCTGTGGGGTTAATAGGTATTCAGTTGCAAGGTAAACATTTCTGTCCCTTTCTAAGATACTTTAGTAACCTTATTTACCAGTAGCAGTAAAAATTGTCTTCCCTTCATCTCAGTCATGCCAACTTACAGAACTTACATATAATTATTATTGAATTGTTCTCGTCTTAAATATGCATTTGATGATTGCAACTGAATATTGAGCAAGCTACAATCAAACAATTGATCATAATTATATAACACGTGTCTACTTTAGCAATAAAAAATTGTAAAAGTTTTTATCATAATTTTTTAACTTTAAAAAGTACTACTTTATATGAAGTTGGAATCTGTTGAGGTGTTACATGTATCATGCACAATAGTAAACACTGATCCTTTTGTACGCCGAGTCTCAGTTTGGTATTATGCAATTTCATTTATTTCAACTCATGTGTTTGTTTGTGTTATATGAAGTTTAACATATCTATATACTGTCTATATTTGTTGATCTTTCCAATAAAAAGTACGGAATTTTTACGTGCTGTTTGAAGACAGAATAATAAAAAAATTTAATAACTCTAAAAAAATTCCTTTTGAAGTGTTCAGACAAGAATTGTTTATTCTTTAATTCTATGACGTAATTATCTTGTATCTAGGCCTGTTTCGAGGAGTGTGTCGAAAGGAATGTAAGAGAAAAGTGCCCATGTCAGCGGATCTTGTCTAATGACACGGCTTATTTATACTCCTGTGGATATTACGGTATGGATCGTAATTGAAAAAATATGTAAATATAATCAGTTTAAAAACTCACTCCAAGAATGATTTGAAATGTTAGTTGTGCAATTCATAGTATTGAAATAAGAAATATTCGAATCTTGAATTGATTATTGATTGCTAAATCCAGTGGCAAATATTTAATGCATTTTCATGACGATTGAACCTTGAAAATATTTTTCCTATTTGTTTGCCTTTTATATATAAACGGCATAAAGGGAAATATATCAAGTAAATAAACCAGAGCATATAAAAGTTTTATCATATATTAAGAGTAAATAACTTATACATGTTATAGGAACATGGTGTTTAGCGGGCTGATATGAAAAATTTATCACATGCTTCCAGCTTTTATCACATGCCTTTCCGTAACGTTATCGCATGGCATTCCGGCGTTACTCGGCAAATTCCGGAAAATACACCTCAATGGTACGTTTTCAGTGAAATACATAACAAAGTAAAATACAAAACGATTATTAGGAAACAGGAAAATATATTATGTAAAATGTCAAAAAAAAAACCAAAAACAATGATGCAATAAATGCATTTTCCAAAGTTTCCAGCATAATTTAGAAAGTTACTTTTCCAAACAGTGTTCATTATGTTTTGTTGATTTTTTTTTATCGCCAATATAAAAATATATCATACTGTTGTGTTTGTCTTCTGTTGAGGCATATGATAGAAAGATTTCATATCAGATGCATTACATTTGGCGTCCGACGTCCGTAAACTTTTCACTTTTTCAACTTCTAATTGAGAGCCACTTAAAAGGACATATGCGTTAAACTGTAATTTTTCGCAATTGTTGAAGCATATGATAAAAAGATCATAACATGTCATTGTTCATATCAGGTGTAGTATCAGCCCTTGGTCAATATCAGTCATCGAGCCTTCGGCTCTTGGGCTGATAATACATCTAATATGAAAATGTCATGTAATAATCTGATATTATTTAATGATTAAACCAGTGGTACTAAAACCAAGAATACGGAGCAAAACACGGAATATTTAACAAATCACGTTACATAGAATGGAAGCGGAAAACAGATCGGTAGCGAATTAAGGAACGCAATGTTATATTGAACAGAAAACGTCTTGGTAACATGTTATAGGTCCAGTTATCAAATTGAATATGGATCAAAGAAAGACATGTATGCAGTTTTTTCCACAAAATTTCATGAGTTTTAATCTAGGCTGCTATCTATAAACCAAAGTTAGATCTCCATTGGAGAACGAATACAAGAGTATGATCGAACGCGTGTAGTTCAAGGAATTCAGTGCAAGTATTCCATGTATTCGTCTACTACAACATGCGTTCTGTCTATGGATAATGTTTCGTGTCCCATTCCGTCGATGTAAATTGTTTCGTATAATGTCAAAGGATTAAGTTCGACTTCTAAAGCTTCCACTTGAAGCTCTTGTCAAGGGAAGCTGTTCATTGTCCAGTTCCGTCCTTTGAAAAGTCTGTATCACGTTTTGTCAAACGCAAAGTTCTACCTAGATGCTATCCATGTAGTAACCCAGTCAACTCAACGATGTCATGATTTCATAAAGTAGAATCATACACTACTGCTTTGTCATGTGCTGTTTACAATTCCACCTGATTAAAACTTTTTATAAACATTTCGATTGGTTCATTCAAATTTAAACCGTACACCATCTCGAGTTATGAACTCAGGGATTATACAAACTAAGTGTTAATATATTTTTTTAGGACATTTAGAAAATAAAAGGCATGATAACTGACCGTTTTAGAATCTAAAGAACTATGGGTAGTTTTATTGTTCGTACCCCAAAATGAAAATAACGTCAAGTCATTGGTTGGATTTCAATTGTTTAGAACATTTGTTACCAATCACGACGCTTTGGTGTAAACTTTTGAAAATATCACCCAGAATGCATTAGATTCTAAAACGGCGAATCGTCAGATTTGGTTATATTGAAGCCGGTATATTGAGTATCATATATATGCATGCGCATGTAAACATGTGAATGTGCATGTGTGGCTGTTCAATTTTGACAATTTTATTTGCTTTTATGTTCTTTTTCAGTTAAGGTATCATGATTCAAGGCAAATGAGACCTAACTCAATCCAGAATAAATAGAATAGATCTTTCCCCTCAAACAATCGTTTATAGGCAAATAAATAACAAATATTGTGTCCTTCTACATGTAGGTAGCCGGAACTTTGAACATTTTCTCTGAAAAAGGATAGGAAAAAGCATTTCATCCTTCATGTCTCAATATAACACCAGATACTGACTCAATTGACTTTCTTTGCCCTTTATATTATTTGAAAACACGTAAACACATTGTAACATTTGTTTCTTTTTCACGTTTTGCTTTTTCATGACTTTGTCCTGTTTCGTCTTTTGGCTAAAGCGGCTTTCCGAAAACATGGAATTTCAGGATGGAAATCATACCATTTGCTAGTAATACAACTGGTTCATTTCCGCTGTATGTAAAATATTTGTCCTCGAGATTTTACCAACACAGTAGCTAGTTATATAGTGATTTGGAACAAGCATGATTTATATGACTAATTTGGTCTGTAAATTTCAAAGTAAAAATTATGTTATTTCTTTTTTAAGCACAAAGGTTGCAACTGCATTAGGTAAAGTTGATCTTAGGAGGTTTAGAGTATCATGTTTAGCCCCCTCCTTTGTTTTTATGTCTAGTTTTTATTTTGTTTATTTTTTGGGAAAGGAGTTGGTGCTCTTAAACATTTTATGGTTTCTTCCTTTGTAAACTTGATAAAGGAAACAAAACACTTGCTGTTCGCATGAATCTTGCAAAGTTCCCCAAAAAAGCGTGAAAATGATTCCAGCATGGCAATCATTCCATTTGTTATTAATACAACTGGTTCATTTCCGATGTATGTGAAATATTTGTCCTCGGTTTGGTACTATTAAAACGTTTAAACCCGCTGCATTTGTTTGCACCTGTCCTAAGTCAGGAATCTGATGTTCAGTAATTGTCGTTTGTTGATGTGGTTCATAAGTGTTTCTCGTTTCTCGTTTTTTATATAGATTATACCGTTGGTTTTCCCGTTTGAAGGGTTTTACACTAGTAATTTTTGGGGCCCTTTATAGCTTTCTGTTCGGTGTGAGCCAAGGCTCCGTGCTGAAGACCGTACTGTGACCTATAATGGTTTACTTTTATAAATTTTGACTTGGATGGAGAGTTGTCTCATTGGCACTCATACCACATCTTCTTATATCTACATATAAACTTTTCATTAATTTTACATGAATTGATTAAAAAAATACACATGAGCTTTAAATTGTACGACCAGAGAACCTGTAAGAATACTTATGTGTATCATTTATATGTAGCTTCTCTTGAAAAATTAAAAGGACATAGCTTTTTTGTAGACGCTGACTGCGTAGCTGATGTTCATGCAAGCTTGACGAAATGTAAATGCAACAATCCGTGCAGGTAATTAAGAGATTTTATAAAAACAGCAATGTCAATAAATCCAAGGATATTAATGTGTTGCCTTTGAATGGGTGTATTTAACTGAAAGCTGTTCTTTTATTCCTACTTGTTTGGTCGGTTTTTTATCAATCAAGGTCTTTCCTTTTGGAAAAGGAAAGATCTTTCTGTATATCTTAGGATTATTAGTATCATTTATTCTTTTTTCCCCAAACTTTGACAAAGTTAGCGGCCTGAACCGTAAGACATGGCGCTTTAAGGTTCACACTTTGTATCGGTGTAAAAAATATCTATCCGGAACTCACTCTGTGAGTCGTCAAATTTTGTCGTTCCGGAGTTATTTGCCCAAAACCTAAATATCTTGTTATCATTCAAACACCATAACCGTAATTGGTAGAAATAACCGAACGGTGGAATTTGTTCGGGAACATACCCTGGTTCTTCGTTACATTTTGATCGAAAAGATTTTTTGTGTTGCGGATATTCCTACTTATCTTTGTATGTTATGAAATAATCTTTTTTTATATATTGTAGTGAAAAACAGCACATCAAAACATTGGCTAGAGGTATAGGGGGAGGGTTGAGATCTCATAAACATGTTTAACCCCGCCGCATTTTTGCGCCTGTCCCAAGTCAGGAGCCTCTAGCCTTTGTCAGTCTTGTATTATTTTTAATTTTAGTTTCTTGTGTACAATTTGGAGTTTAGTATGGCGTTCATTATCACTGAACTAGTATATATATTTGTTTAGGGGCCAGCTGAAGGACACCTCCGGGTGCGGGAACTTCTCGCTGCATTGAAGACCTGTTGGTGACCTTCTGCTGTTGTCTGTTCTATGGTCGGGTTGTTGTCTCTTTGACACATTCCCCATTTCCATTCTCAATTTTATTTCATACAAGTAGGTGGCCAGCCAAAAACTATGAAGGTTTACTGGAAAAAATGTTGAAAAGCAAAGGACTCTCATTATCAAATACTAGGTAACGTTTATTGTATTATATAACCAAACACATTTTTGTTTTCTGAAAAGAAACTTGTTCTCGGCAAATATCAATCAAGAAAATACTAAAAGGATACACAGGGTCTGGAATATCGTATCAACTATTACACTTGCTTCTTTTGTAAGATGGAATATATGATAAAATATATGACTAGAAACAATTAGTTAACAATAGTTTGTCAAATGTGGAGTTGGGTTTGCTTATCCTTGCGGAGCATCCAAGACTATCCCCGTTTTTTGGGTTGGTTCTTTTTGCTCAGTCGTTTGTTTTCTATGTTTTTTTTGTCTATTCATCATTCCTCGTTTTTTGCCATGGCATTGTCGTCTTATGAATTTTTAATGTCCCTTTGGTATTTTCCGCCTCTGTTTTAACATGAATACTTATCTCATTTTCCCATTAATACCGGTTTATTCATTATCATTGTACATACTCATTGTGAATGTTTTATCATACAAAAAACATTATGTAAATGAATATTGTAACCTGAATCTGGAATTTACATATTCATTGTAGACTCCCTGTTATGATGCTTGGGAAGGAACAAAAATCTCGAATCAATTTATGAATTTATAATGCATTTACTTTTCTTGCAAGTTTTGTAAGAACATATTTCAGAAAATATTGTCATATTTTTGCTATGCGAAGAAGAATGAAATATATCATAACGTAGCTACGTCTTGTACATCGCTGGCTAACGAATGTCCAGGCTTATGCATTCTTGATGAATGTATAACCTGTTACGGCCAGAAAATCGCCTTTTAATTGTAGCCAACAAAAGACACAAATCAATAATAAAATTTAACAAGATTTATTATACACAAGTTTACAAGAAGTATTACACATAAAGAAATGTCAACTTAACTGTCAAAATAGATGTCCGATCTTTTGTCTTTTCTTTATCCGGAAATCTTCTCGGGAATCCACGCAGAATATTACGTCCAATAGGTCACAATCTAGTATGATGTAGTTAGTAAATAAAAGTGCCAATCCAACTGCTGAGAATATTAATGTCTATCGATGTCTATGTCTAAATCTGAAAGTTTAACTTTCAGAGGCGGATCCAGAAAAATTCGTAAGTGGGGGCCCACTGACTGCCTAAGAGGGGATCCGCTCCGTTCATGCTTCAGTGATTCTCTATATAATCAACCAAGTTTTTCCCAGAAAAGGGGGGGGGGGCACGGGAGCCCTGCCCCCCCCCCCCCCCCCCCTAAATGCGCCCCTGACTTTAGTGTCTGTATATATATATAGTTGTCACGGATATATCTAGAACACTGTAGAAAGGAAAATCCTAGAAAATTATCGAACGAAGCTTCTAGAACAATGTTGACGTTTAAATTACGCATCTTTTATTATGATCATTCTGGAATCGTTATGTAAGTAAAATAGAAAGTTCTAATCATTCCACCAGTCTCTATGATCCAATGATTTCTAAACTGCACAGGTACACTATCATTTTGTAAACATATTATAAGGCCACACAAGACAAATTAGGCCAACTTAATGATTATGACAGTTACAATATCCATAGCCAGAAATTAGTAGTACTTTTGCTAATTAATATTCATAATATGTAAATGAGAATTGTACCACGTGATAATTTTATTCTTCTTGATATAGAGGCATTTTAACTTTACGTGGGAACCTAGAGTTCAACGACTACACTAACAAGGTTTGGACTTGCTTATTCTTTGGACATTCAAGTTTCAAGTTTCACCCCGGCAACCTGTATTTCTAATGACCTTGTTAGCCAATTTTCAATACGAAGTTTCCAAATTTGACGTTTCAATAGCCTGTATTTTATACTGCAATGTTAAAAGCCTCTCGCTTCGATTTTTTTTAAATAGCTCAGGAACCTTGATTTTTGCAACGACAGTCATAATATTTCGTTTAAATGTTGTATATTGTTGTGTATATTTATTTTCTGCCCCGGCAACCTGTCTATAACTTAAATCAAAGTTAAAACAGACATTTTTTCAAAATTCCCTATCATTTCAATATAGTTTCCGTGACCCGTATCCGATTTTTTTAGTATAATATTCAAATAAGCAAAGTTGCGTTGATTTCTGGATATGCATAACAAACCAGAAAAGCGTTTCAAACCGACAAAATTTAAAAGTCATATTTTCATTTACAGATGTTTAAGTACGTTAAATCCATTAAGATAATACAAATCAAGATCAAACAAAATACCATAAGGAATCACATAAAGTAATAAAAAAAAGTACGAAACCGAATGCGTCAGCAGGGAGAGTGGCTGCTACAAAGTTACAATAGAGAATAGGAAATAATCGGTAATTGGACAAACAGGACGAATGTTGTGGTATCATAAGACCTATGTCACTTTATGGAATTGGAGGCGTCGTATCGGTCTGCTAATTCATGATTATGATAGTCAAACTTGTATAGTATTGATTTAAGTATTTTTTTTTTCATAACCTTGACGGGAACAGCTTTTACGTTAGTAGCACAACAATAAAAAATGAAGTCAGTATGCTGTGAACATACGTGCAAGTTACATATTTATTGAAATATGTAAAACCCAGATGCTCCGATAAAAGCAACGATGATAAGACGCATTCGGTTATCCACAATTATAGAGAAAACTTTGACAGGAGTTTGGTTACGACAGGTAGAACAATTCCGTTAGCATCTGTAAAATTGATATTCCAAACCAAATCGTGATCGCGTCCGTAAGGAAACAAGTTTGTTGACATATTCTCCATCTACCATTATAGGATAAAACATATCATATCTCTTTAATCATCATAATGAAACTGTACAAACTTTTAAGTGTACCTTTTGCGGAGACCGAAAACTTTTTTAAATGCCGTTGTTGAAAGTAATCTGATCCAAAAGATCACAAAATGCATAAAATTAAAATTATCTATCTTGTATGTTCTTTATGTTTCCTTTTTATAGTTGCTATGTGAAATTAAATGTGTACACATAGTTGATCGCATGATCGTCTGTATGTCGTATTCGATATTTTATACACAATTATGTTTAAGCTTTCTGTTTTGTAGTGACAGTCTGTTGCAAGTCAATATATACTTTTCATATTTACATGAGGAAGTTACAGAAGAAATACCATCTATGACGATATGATATTTTTCAAATGAATTCAACAGTTATATGCTACTGAGGCATTTTTTAAGGGTTCGTTCGTTCATTTGTCTGTTTGTTTATTTGTTGGTAATTACCCATACTTTCAGCGTCTTTGGGTATAACTTCTTATTTTGGTTGAAAGAGTTGCTTGATAATAGCAAATATGTTCCTAATGTCGTAACTACAATCCCGTCGCCTTTTCCCAAAGGTGACGTACCGAATTATACTTATTACCGGATTTGTACTAACACGAGCAACACGATGGGTGCCACATGTGGAGCAGGATCTGCTTATCCTTACGGAGCACCTGAGATCATCGCCAGTTTTTGGTGGGGGTTCGTGTTGCTCAGTCTTTAGTTTTCTATGATGTGGTTTGTGTATTATTGTTTGTCTGTTGGGCTATTTCTTTTTTAGCCATGGCGTTGTCAGTTTATTTTCGACGTATGAGTTTGAATGTCCCTTAGGTATCTTTCGCCTCTCTCATAAGATCGGATTCGAACACAACGTGCCACGAGCGAGGTTCGAAATCTCAATCTCAGAGTTGACAGGCTAGTGATAACTGTAGATTGAGCACTTATGCAAAGTAAGAAGATATGGTATGATTGTCAATGAGACAACTATTCAACAGAGTCAAATGATGTATATTTAAGCAATTATAGGTGGCCGTACCGTCTTCAACCATGAGTAAAACCAGTACCGTATTGTAATTAATGAAAGTCCCGACATAACAAAATGTGAAATATTTCAAACGAAAAAAACAAACGGCCTGATTTATGACAAAACAATAAACAAAAAACATATATGACAGACAGCAATCAACGACGACCACTGAATTACAAGCTCCTGACTAGGGACATGCACATGCATTATTTGGTGGTGTTAAACAAGTTTGTGAGCGCTCAACCCTCCCAGAGAATGGCGTAGCAGCTTGAAAGGGCTTGACTCATGCAATCGGCACGATTCACAAAAAAAGAGCTTACATATAGACAACAGATACAATGTATCGATCTGAGAGTACTCGCTGTTACTGAAAACTAGTTCAAGGCCAATTACGACTTATAAATAAATCATGTTCTCCAAAATTTAAGTACCAACCAGTACACACCAAATGGATTTAGTGTGAATACGTCATAAAAAGTGTGAGAAAAGAATGACCAAGTGCAAAGATCTATAAATTGTATTCATAAAGAATAGGTTTATACAAATGACCAATAAGGTTACATGGATCCTTTTAAAATTTAAGTGCTTTATAAACAACATTATTGTAAAAATTAGGATGTGATAACCCGTTTTAATAAGACCATATGACCACCATTAGGGAAGGGAATACGAGGGAAGTGATAACAATTTAAGGATGGTTATACTGTGGATGCATTATAATTCGTAGGGTACCTATTTTTATGGATTAAGGGGAAAAGATTAAACACAAATTTAAGTGTTCAACTATTTCATAACGTCTTGTATGCAGATTTATTTATAGCCATAATATTAATTATTAAGTATTAATTCAGTTTTCCATCATTTACGAAAATTGATACCTACGAATATCATAAATGCACAGTACTCAAGAGAAGAGGGCCTACATTAAAGTTCAAGATCGACTCTGTAATGGTAAAATAGCCTATGACAACATTACAATATTTAAAAATATAATTTTTACTTTAAAATAAAAAACAATTGTTAAGTTTAAAAATCAGATTTTTTTATTACATGAACTAAAGCTAGCTAAATAAAATAAAACCCTTATCATTGAGGAACATGTAGGCCCTTTATTCAAAAGTCAAGCCCAAAAGAACGTTTTGGACAAACAATAACTTATAATAAGTATTAAGTCACAAATTATAAAAAATAAAGAATTTTCTGTTGGTTAAATCATTTATTTCATCAAAACCGTCAGAAATGTGCTACCAATGAATTAATGTTTTCCCTAACTCAAATTCGCCAATTGACAATCGAAAATTCTACATCGAAATTGCGCGAAGAAAGGAAATTATTTCAGGTAAACAAACTAAGATAGTATTACTAAGTTGAAGCAAAAATATACTACACCGAATCAAAAGTTAACACAAATTTTTATTAAAAAATGGGAACACATAGAAATTACGAAAATTTAAATAAACATCGCTCTATCATCCCATTTATTATACACGTGCTCCATGCTTTTGTATTGATCGGTACGATCGGTAAACTTCGACTCAAAATCAGAAAGTTAATTAGCAGCCAAATTTTTAAATCAATAATCCCTAACTGATTTTATTTTTCGATTATACGTCACGGAATCGTAATAAATGTAAAAAAAAAATGCACAGAGGACTTATAATGGGATATATGAGATGCAAGCACTCACTGAAATGTGAGTTATTGAGCGACATAACATCATCAATATATCTGAAAGGGAAATTGAAGAACTTTGAAAGATCCAGTTTCTTTTCGTCTTTGTCTGGGTTCTTTATGAATACTGCTTCATCTGAATACAAAACAAGTAGGGTGCATACTACTACTCATTGAAATACTGACTGTCTGTTGTTATGAAAAAAGAAATTCGACACTAAACCTTTTTACCGATTTGCGTGAGTCCGGTGTAATTTTCATAATTTTCCGAAATTGCTCATAACGGGGGCATTCTATAGGGAAAATGTTATAAGTTGCACTTTGAAAATACAACTGATTCACAAACCACGCCTTTGTTGGGGACATATTTATTATTCATAGATATTTTGTTTTGTTTACATACTGGTTCCCAGATTTGATCTGCACGTTTCATCACAGAAAGACACAACTTGAGAACTTTTCCAATATACATACATTGTACACTTGGATAGTGGTCAAAATGAATTCTCAGGGAATACTCATAGTAAACGGAGGTGTTGCACAGCATTTTAGTATAAGTTTAAACTCTTAGAAGTTCGAAGTATATGACAGTTGAAATATGCCACATAATCCTATGTTTTGACTTGCAAAACATAGTGGTGCATGTGAACTTTCCATACCAGGATATAAATTATAACGAAACTTCATAGCAAAGGTGGCACATTTTTAGCCGTGGAAAGAGTTCCTATGGGAAACTGCATCGGTTATAATTACGGAAGGGCAACCTATATCCAGTTCTAGCAGTGTTAACAAAATTGTAGATATATTGAGTATTTATAGCATACATTTCTCAAATTGTCCGTTTATGAATTAAAAAATAAGTAAAAAAAAAACTAAGGTTCAAACTCCCTTACGCATAGTTGACCTTAGACAGATTTTGCAATCACTTTAGGTCACTTTTGATCACATAGCTCTTCACGTGTTTTAGTAGTTATATAAAAATAAAAATAAGGAGATGTGGTACCATTGTCAATGACACAAAATTTTATTAAAGTTCAATTGAAGTGGATGTAAGCAATTATAAGCAATTGTTCGGCCTTCAACAATGAGAAAAACCAATACGGTATAGTCGGCTATTAAAGGGCCCGACATGAAAAATATGAAGAAATGCAATTGAGGATACTAACGGTCTTATTTGCAATAAAAGAATTTACGAAAAAAACAAATATGACAGAATACCGTATAGCAGGTTATTTTCGCGGGTGTAAAATTTCGCGATTTTCATTGAATAAGGTATACAAAATATTTTGGCGGATTCAAAACTGGCGGGGTTAAACAAGTTTGAAGGCTTCAAACCTCTCCTAACCTGGAACATTGGTGCAACGGTACAACACAAGAACGATCTACACAAAACAACGTAAAATTAATATGAGAATCAGCAATAGACGACAACCATTCAATAACAAGCTCCAGCTGACTCGAGACAGGCACATATAAAATGTGGCAAGATTATACATGTTTGAAGTCGCCAACCCCATTAACAGAGAAAACATGACCTTGTGCAATGCCAAAATATAGGTATCGACAGATCGTAGAACCGTGAATGTTTATATGTGTAACAATAATATCTAGTATGATTTTAATTTACTGATCAATATTTTTACCATTAAAACAATATTCAAAGATCTAATTACAGTGATGAATTCGTAACCGTTTAGAATATATTTATTTAAAGAATTGACAAGCTTACTCGGATCGTATCTAAATTTCCTGGATCGGTGAACAAAATCGCCGTAAAAGGATGTGGTATTCCGTTTTTTGTTTATACATAAAGCTATTTATTTACACCGTCATGCGATTTCTTTTTTGCACTTTTGAAAATGTAGCTGGCATACACATTAAATGATTATTAAGGTATCCGGACAACATTGATAGCATGATTATTTGTATTCATATTTGGATATTCTATCCAAAGCTAATTTTTTAACTTCAGCAAAGGTGGATAAATATGGAAAAAATCTGTTGTTATCACTAGATTGGGAATATGTTTTTAATACAAAAATTTTTCTTTGATTTATTTTTTTAAATTTTTTAGTGCAGATTTCAATATTTTGCTTGCAATTTTGATTATGATCCAAATACCTTGAAAACATTTTCATAAATTGTTGTTTTCTTACTGAACTGTTAATCAATTTCAGTTTGAGAACTTTCTGTCGAATATAGGAGGAGCTCTTGGTCTATGGATTGGAATGTCCGCCATTAGCATTAGCGAGTTGATAGAATTGAGTTTCTTTCTCCTGAGAAGCATAACAAGACGTAACAGAGCTATAGAAAACCAAACTGATGTGAGCTTAGATGAAATTGAAGAAACCACTACAAGCTGTGGCCAGAATAAAACACAATCTGTTCATATTGATATGTCAATCATCCACGAAGGGGAGAGTGGTCTATAAAAACGATCAATTCGTCTATGGTAATAAAAAACCAAGGACATACCATTGACTGATAGGATGCATCTATTATTAATATGTCTAAAAGTATTTATATAGTAGTAAGTCTTGAACATACGTATTTACAGTGTATATAGTATTTTTTTGATTCCGCAGCTATTTTCAAAATTTCATGATCTATACACATGGGAGAAGATCAAAGCCTGAAATAATTTCGAGAAATTAGAGTTTTTCGCATAATTAAATCACTAAAAATTTAATTGGTGTACAGTGTCAATATTTGTTACAAGAATGTCTCCTTTATACATATGTATATAGACAACTAACATGTCATACTACAAATGAGTTTCCCTGTTGTGATGTTGACAAACGTATTTTAAACGTTTTGTATGCTGTGTTGTATCTTATTGTCATTCACACAACTTCAACCATTAATCACACTGAACTGTTTCATATAAGAAAATAAGAAAAAAAGCCCCATGTTATCATTGTTGACTCAAAAGCCGCTAACTATACAGAATGTGTAAAAAAAAAAACAACGTCATATCCAGAGTTGAGCGTTATGACCTATGCCTCCTGTTGAAAAAATCGAATGATTTTTGCTCGGAAAAAATGTAATGTATTGTACAGACGCTTGTATGAATCATTTATTAAATAGGTTTGTTTTTTAGACTGAAAACTTTAAATCAAAAATATCTATGTAATCATGTTTATTGATGTAAATTATCTGTTTAATAAACTGCATGTTTTAACCACGTTTTAATTCGTAGGTTTCATGCATCTTTACAATACAAATGTAATAAAATATTCTTTCTATACACAAGAGATAGAAGACATTAGTCGAGGTAAAACAGACAATATAAACATAATTAGATGTAGTATGATTGCAAATCCATCAGGGACAAAATGATGGAGAAGTTCGCAACTATTTGTCGGCTTACGGATTTCAACAATCAGCAAAACCTATAGGTATTCAATCGGGTCCTTAGGCTATGTTCTTCTTCATAAATCAGTTCACTCGAAAATACCTCCCTTTCTGAAAGATCAGTCTGTACCTATGATTTCTTATACCTATGCTAAACCAATTGCATCTAACATTTTCAATTGCAAACACGTTTGGCAAGATCTCAATATTGACGACTAAAAGTTTAAACCCGTTGATTGCACTTGTGCTAGTGTCCCATTCATATATAATCCCATTGGCCACGTGTGTGACCTAAACATTGTCAATAACACTTCTTTGCGAAATGTTTTATCCAAATTCCGGAAATATCGTAAGCCCACTAACATCAATTGGAAACGAAAATTCAAAATATTCATGGATGTAGTCTTGGATTATGCCAGGCAATGGATTAAACGCAAGAAAGAAGACGTAGATACTCTTTCCGGATTAATTAAGGCTGTGAGGTTGTTGATACAAATCAGAATTAAAAACTATATGGGTCTACGAGTACACATGATACATCAATCTTTAAAGATTGATTGTAGCAAAACACATGTCCTACCCCATGACAAATATCTTATTGTCCACGCAGATAAAGCCACAAACAACATGTTGTTGGGTGTAAATCACATTCTATAAACTGTTTGATAAATGAATTAGGTATTGACAATTTACTTAGACATTAACATTTAACAGCACGATACTCACCAAGGAGGAAATCATAGATACTCAAAGGTCTGTTCTATGTTCCTTTGGAGTTTAAACCAGACATGAAGGACTGATTCTTCCTTCACCTTATTGGATTCCTAAATTACATAAGTGTCTTAAATTTGTGGTAAAGTTTTGTTTTCCATTATTAACATAAATGTTGTCAGGAATCAAAGCCGGGCTTCAAAGTTATTGTGAAACTACCTATTCTAGAAGTGGTGTGAATCAGATGTGGAAAAAAAAAATCAAAAGATCTTTTAGAATACATACAATCTTTGTAAAAAAATCACTCTGGTTCAAACAAACATTTTTAACAAACAGATATTATCAGGATGCTTGATTTTTTTTATTGACAACATATTTGTTACGTTTGGAGTACGTGGTGTTTTTCAATAATTGGCAATCCTATGGGAACCAAATGTGCACCTCTTCTTGCCTACTTGCTCTTTTTGATATGAGGCTGCCTTCATACAGAGGCTTCTAATGTTGAACGCATCTATCCCATCGAACTTGAGATAACGGATACTACAGATTCAATTTAGTCTGCCTCATATCTTGACTTACATCTAGCAATTGACAATAAGAGTCGATTGAAAACAAAACTTTACCACAAAGGAGATGATTTCAGGTCCCCATTTATGAACTTTCAATTCTATATAGCAACATTCCAGCAGCGAATGCATATGGAGTATTTATCTCGCAGGTGATACGATATTCCGGGACTTGTATTTCCTATCATGATTTCCTTGATATAGGGTTGCTGCTCCTATTAAACAAAGAGTTCAAACGTGGTAGAGTTGAAATCATCCCTTCTTAAATTGTACGGACGCAATCACGAGTTTGTTGATTGTTATGGAAATTTGTTTCACAGATGACGACGGATATTTTTCCGATTGTCGTAACTACAATCCCATCCTTTTTTCCCCGAAAGTGAGCTATCGAATATGAGTTATCAATTTTTATTTCGTTTTTTTTTTGTACTAACATGAGCAACACTACGGGTGTCAGATGTGGAGCAGGATCTGCTAACCCTTCCGGAGCACCGGAGATCACCCCCTGTTTTTGTGGGGTTCGTGTTGCTAAGTCTATAGTTTTTTTTATGTTGTGTTTTGTGTACTGCTCTTTGTCCTTTTGGTCTTTTTTTTTTGCCATGGCGTTTAAGTTTATTTTCTACTTTGAGTTTGAATCTCGCCTCTCTATTGTATATATTTTAAATTATCCAAAACAAAATCGATGTCAGTACCGAGAAAACCATATCTAAAGATCTAATTACGGTATCAATCAAGAATAATTTTATTCAAAGGATCAATAAGGTTACATGGATCATATCTAAGTTTACGTGCTTTTTAAACAACATTATTGTAAAAACTAGGATGGCATATCCCTTATAATAAGACCATCTGGCCACCATGACCCCATTTGGGAAGCGAATACGGAAAAGAGATAATAACAATTTAAGGAACTTCAAGGTAATACTGTCGGTGTATTTTAATTCGTGGGGTACTACTGTGTATTGATTTCAAAGGTTCATTTTGTTCTGTTTTGCTATGTTTTGTTCTTATCTGTAATATATGTTCTGATAACTTTTAAATCAGTTAAACTTGATATCTGATTTTCTTCTAGTAATCCTGATAGCCAGATAACAACCAAGGTCTGTATATCACTTAAAAAAATCCCCTAAAATTCGTTTTTCCACATTAAGTCAACAATTTAAAGTGTCATCTCAAATTGGCCAAGTAGTATTTTTGTACATATTTTAAGATTTTTCCAACAGTTGATAAAATTACCGTCTTTCAATCACAAAAAAAACCAAAAACAAAAAGCAGTGTAACTGTAACATACTATAATGAACGAACAAATGTTCTGTTCTTCTTTTGACAACTTTGCTTATAATATCATCGTATCAGTCTAATTGGATATCTTTATGGTTTGTAATTTAATAAGTCTATTTCCCTCAAAGGAAGTTTTCAAAAATATACTCAGAGTCAAACAGACCGCCCATGCATAACTCAAACACGAAAAAATATTATAGCAAGAGATAATAGAATTTATAGGTGTACAAACATATTTTCCGTGTATATACTGTTGTTTGTAAAAAGTATCTTTTTATTTTAATCAAACATTATTGGCAACTTGCCCAGTAGATACTGATTTAATTCTTTACAAAATTGTATTATATGCACAAATAATTGTTCACAAAATACATACAAATCATGTAAAACTGTATATTCAAGTTGCAAGTAAGAAGTGATTAATTTTATAACTAGATATGTGGAGGTTCATCTTTAAACCAACTCTATGCTTGGACCATATATTTCATACAACTTGTCTTTCAAATATAGTGGCTAGATCACGGATAACAATGATTTACAAAAATAGTAAAAACTACGTAAAATCCCATTTTTATCATCCAGTATGACTCCAGGTATCCTTATGATACCCATTTATTTTTCCAACACCTTAATTTTGTATTTTTCTTGTTTTATTATAATTTCCTGTATTTCTTCTGATGATGATGTCACAGGAACTCGGTTAGCAGATTAAAATTTTGTTAATCAATGTTTTTTAATTATTTTTTTTAGTATTCCCTGTCTATTTGTATTACTTTATGAACGTATTTGACGATGGCATCAATATTTCTTTGTTTTCTAGCAATGTACAGTTTACTATCCATATCCGTATAATGAAAAATCCTAAAGGGATCTAAGTCGCCATCTTGAATTGCCTACCCTTCTTTAAATAAAAAAATATTTCTAAATCACTATATACCTTACAAAGACACTCATGTTCCTCCTAAATAATTCTTCTATCACAAGCATATTTTTGATTTTCCGATCAACGGAACCCTTACCCAGCTCCAGTTACATTCGGGTCAAAACATTCAAATTTCCCGGCGAAAGCAAGGTAACTGGCACACTCGTCGTTTCGCAAGGACTTAGACGAAAGGGAAGATAACATCTTGTCATTCGAAACTTCTCAGATTTGGTCAGTAAAATAATAAAAAAACATCTAACGAATTATGAATTTTCATTTTGAAAATTATCCAAAGTAGTAAATAACATACTGAAACATGTTGAACTTCCAAATTTAGACATATTTGCTTAGGCGTAGCTATCTTATTCAATCTACATTTGAAGAATTTATAAACACATTCCTTTTATAGAAAATCCTAATGTTAATAAATAATCACGTGGTCAATAAATGTCTAAATATCTTTATCTATTTTAGTCGTTTAATGGTAAGCAGAAGCACACAATTTGAGAAATTTGAATGATATTTCTATATTTAAAATACTTTTTTGATCAATTCCTGTTTGTGACATTATGTGATTGTGATTTACATGTATATGGCGTGTGATAGATATGAGAAGATGTGGTATGAGTGCCAATGAGACAACTCTCCATCCAAGTCAAAATTTATAAAAGTAAACCATTATAGGTCAAAGTATGGTAATCAACACGGAGCCTTGGCTCACACCGAACAGCAAGCTACAAAGGGCCCCAAAAAATACTAGTGTAAAACCATTTAAACGGGAAAACCAACGGTCTAATCTATGTAAAAAACGAGAAACGAGAAACACTTATGAACCACAACAACAAACGACAACTACTGAACATCAGATTCCTGACTTAGGACAGGTGCAAACGATTGCAGCGGGTTTAAACGTTTTAATGGTACCAAACCATCACCCTTATCTGAATAGTGTAACATCACAACATAGAAAGACACACTATGAAATATCAGTTGAAATGGCTTAACTCAATCAAAAGACATATTAACACCAGTGAACATACACTGAACAAATAAATTTGATCTATGATACAATGCATATACAAAATAAATAAACTAAGGGAAGAATAATTAAAGTAACATGTTATACCGCTGTGAAATGTAAACAATTTAAGAAAAATAATATGCTTTAACAAAAATATCAGCCATTTGCAATTACTTTAAACACAGCTAAATGAAAATAATTTTGTTGTTAGGTATACGTGTACAGTTCAAATGGAGAAAGGAAATATTTTTACAAAATAAATAATTTTGATGTTCATAGTACGAAGAAGTGAAAATTTATAGTAATACCAAACACTTATCAAAGCTGGTATATAGACCAGATATAACCCTGATTAAGTAAACATTAAATAACAAAAAAGCATTAAAATTAGTATCAACAGGTCAAATAAAAAAGAAAGTACGATATGAGAGTACTCGCAATTACTGACAGCTATTAAAAGTCATAAACAATTAATAATAAAACATCATGCATCAGAGACCAAAATCAATTAAAACACATCCCAGGGATTTAGTATTTTAACGTCATGGATGCATGCATAACAAAAGACTCATATGCTGTTGACGTATCGATCTAAACTCTTTTTGAATTATTAGTTCATAGGATTCCCTCAGTTTTTGTTTGAAAACCACGGGTAACAAAATTTAAATAAATCAATTTTCGTTTTCATATGCTTGCATATATTGTAATAAAAAGCTACATGCAAGCAACACAGGGGGTTATGGACTTTATAGAGATGAGGCCTGTGAATGATGATTCGGTTATAGGGTAACTTGCGTTACCACCACTCTAACCCTTTACGGGGATTCAAACTTTACTCATTAATTACAAATACATTTTCAGAACAAGCGTTTTACCATAAGCATTCCGATATGGGCCCTTTATAGCTTGCTGTGCGGTGTGAGTCAAGGTTCCGTGTTGAAGACCTTACTTTGACCTATAATGTTTTACTTTTATAAATTGTGACTTGAATAGAGAGTTGTCTCATTTGCACTCATACCACATCTTCTAATATCTAACCCTAGTTCATTTATCAAATCAATTTATGTAGACTAGTCTGTAGGGCAAAACAATCACGACAATCGGAAATTTTCAACAAACTACAATCATATAATCATGTAATCATGGCAAACGTATACCAGTATACTGTCTATCAAAGATTAGCTCCTTTTCGAGATATTTAATTTTTTTTTTAAATGGCGGGAAAAGGCTGACTTGGATTTTAACCTTATATTTGATATGGTATTATTTCGGTCTCAAATAAAAAAAAAAAAAAAAAGAAATCTAGATTCTACTTGAATTTTGGTAAATGACCTTTTATGAGCTAATGAAGTCTTATATGAAAAGAAAATGGGTGTAATGGGGCGA
Source organism: Mytilus californianus (assembly GCF_021869535.1). Taxonomy (NCBI): domain Eukaryota; kingdom Metazoa; phylum Mollusca; class Bivalvia; order Mytilida; family Mytilidae; genus Mytilus; species Mytilus californianus. Next base: position 18,720,065 of record NW_026262626.1, read on the forward strand.
AATATTTTACCCTGTATTGAAGGGAAAAAAACAAGAAATCCGAACATCTGACACAAATGCCTAAACCTCACCTAAGTAGATCATTAACGTTGAACTGGGGTCGCAGTCAACAAGTTTGCAGTGATGTATGATATATATATTTATCCTGCATTCAGTCCACTATTGTACAAATAACAGGTACACAAATAAATGTTTCTTTATTCGTACCTCTTCATTAAAAGTCTCCTGTTATCCCGCTCCAATGTTGAACAAGCGGTTATTTGGGATATTTCTTTTTTGCCTAACAGTTAAAATTGGGGGTCCTCTTCGCGGTCGGCGTTTAAATTATGTCGATTTCTTTTGAAAATCAGAGACAATAATTTGGATTTTAACAACTAAAGTTTTAAATGCCGGGTGTAAATTGCAGGATAAAAACAATAAACGTACATTGTCGGAAAAAATGTATTTGAACTCCCTACAAAACAGGAGAAAAGCTCAGCGAGCCTACTTTGTTGTCCTCTTTCCAAAGCTCGTACAAATAAATTTTATATTTTCCGACCATGTACATTTATTAAATAATATAACTGTATTCTAAAAGAGAAGATAACAAGGTAGCATTTAAACACCATAAGCAAAACACAAAAACGCTGCATAAATTATAAGAAAAATGAAGATTGAGCAACACAAATCCATTCAAAAGTAATTGGTGAACTCATGTGTCCTTTAGGCTATCAGCTGATGCTCCAAAAAGTACAGCCATCGTTTTGCACATGGCAAATGTTTGGGTCTATATATCAAACCGCTCCTTAATACAGAAGCTGGATGAAATGTAGCAAGCTATTTTTCAGACGAACTGACAGAAAGTGCGAATGCAGTATCACACAAACTCTGTGAATAGGGGTATATAAAAGATACATTATAAGATTTTGCTCAAAACAGGATAAAAACAATAAACGTACATTGTCGGAAAAAAATGTATTTGAACTCCCTACAAAACAGGAGAAAAGCTCGGCGAGCCTACTTTGTTGTCCTCTATCCAAAGCTCGTACAAATAAATTTTATATTTTCCGACCATGTACATTTATTAAATAATATAACTGTATTCTAAAAGAGAAGATAACAAGGTAGCATTTAAACACCATAAGCAAAACACAAAAACGCTGCATAAATTATAAAAAAATGAAGATTGAGCAACACAAATCCATTCAAAAGTAATTGGTGAACTCATGTGTCCTTGAAGCTATCAGCTTCCGCTCCAAAAAGTACAGCCACCGTTTTGCACATGGCAAATGTTTGGGACTATATATCAAACCGCTCCTTAATACAGAATCTGGATGAAATGTAGCAAGCTATTTTCCAGACGAACTGACAGAAAGTGCGAATGCAGTATAACACAAACTCTGTGAATAGGGGTATATAAAAGATACATTATAAGATTTTGCTCAAAACAAATATAAAAAAAAAACAAACAAAAAAACACGGTGATAACGACCTTTAATAAATGACAATTTAGATGTTTGGAAAACACAAATGTACTAAAAATTCCCAGAATGCCCCTTGTTCTCCCATTTCCGTTTTCTTTGTTATGATTGTAGTCTCATGTATGTACTGCCTCACGTTATGAAATTACCAACCAATTATCAGCGATTTGTCTAATTACTCGTATGAATATGAATAAAAGGAGCATATAAGTCAATGGCAACCCGTATTTTCTGCAAATAGGAAACCTTTGTGTATTGAAATTGTACCATGGTTTTACAAATAAGGTTAAGACCCCTACTCACCCTTGCAATAAAAGGGACTCATAATGTTTCAACTACAACAGCAACAACAACTGTTTAAGTCATGCATTTTAGTATTTAAGAGTATGCCAATTAAGAGCTTAAGGTTACACTTATATAGACAATGCAATTTCCCATAGGAACTCCTCTTACCGCTAAAACTGTGCCTCTTTTACAATAAGTTTCGTAAAAATTATATCCTAGTATGGAATGATCATATGCACTAGTACTTTTTAAAAGGTCAAACATAGGGCTGTGCGGCATATTTGCAACATTTATATGTTTCTATGTTCTATCAGTTTAAAATTATACTAAAATTCTGAACAACCCCTGCCTTCATTTTGGGTCATCCTAAGAATTAAATGTAGCCGCTTTCCATGTGCAGTTATACTGGTAACATTCCCAACTGTCTCTCTCTGAGATGAAACATAGAGATCATATCTGGGAACCAGTAGGTAAACAAAACAAAATATCTATGAATATTATATATTTCCCCATAAAAGGCGTGGTTTGTGAAACAGCTGTGTGGAGCAGGATCGACTAACCCTTCCGGAGCACCTGAAATCACCCCTTGTTTTTGGTGAGTTCGTGTTGCTCAGTCTTTAGTTTTTTATGTTGTGTATTGTGTACTATAATTTGTCTGTGTTATTTTTACTTTTTTAGCAATGGCGTTGACAGTTTATTGTCGATTTATGAGTTTCAATGTCCTTTTGGTATCTTTCACCACTCTTTTTATGTCATACGATTTGTTTTCATCTAGGATATTTAACATCAATAACATCAAGCAGACTCTTATTCCAATGAGGGAAATATTGCTAAATTGATTTGAAGAAATCACCAATCAATCTAAAACATGGTTTTAGGAAAAAATTGCATATCCAATCACGTTAAACATCTTTCACCTGTTCTTTTTAAAGCATTATCAAACAAATTGTGTAGGGTAATTAGTTACAATAGCAATAGCATATTAATCAATCAATATACATTATGTTGCAACTGATAATTTGTATCTGTTCATTAACTGCGTAATCCCACATGCAGAAACTTTGATTTAAAACTTTACTTTCGTACATGGTACATTAAATATTGCCGATACTATCTGCTAGTTGCTGCAGAATATTTAATGTGTATAATGACCTAAATACCAAATTAAAATAAATATGATTGATCAAAGGCATATTTTACAAGTAAATTTAGATCCTATACTCATGTCATAATATTCAGCTTGGATGACTAGATATGTATTTTCTTTATAATAGAAATAAGAAGATGTGGAATAAATGTCATTGAGACAACTCTCCATCCAAGTCATAATGTGTAAAAAGTAAACAATTATAGGTCAAAGTACGACCTTTAACAACCTTGGCTTACACCGAACAGCAAGCTATAAAGGGCCCAAAATGACTAGTGTAAATTATTTCAAATAGGAAAACCAACGGTCTAATATATATATAAAAAAAAAGAGAAACGAGAAATCTGTAATGGAAAATTGTAATCTGTAAGATGAGAGTTTTTTTTATATTTCTTTTATTTTCAAGTAGACAATAATAATGATATCTGTTTACAATTCATTGAAAAGGTAACAGCCAAATTCAAAACCAGCACCCAAATGCACATAAAATGTATTGCATGTTTAATTCATGACTGTTTGATAACATATTAATATGAAGCTTCTGTTTGATAAGATCGTGTAGAAGTGTAAGGTAGAGGGTCGAAAAATACCAACTGTCAACCGAATAAAAAGGATCATTTAAAGCACGTAATTTATCCAAAGCATTCAAGGAGATTCATTCACGTCAAAAATATTTTTTTTTTGCTTTCGATAAAGTTCGTGTCTTCAAAAATACTTGTAGTAGGGAATTCAAATCTTTTGTATTAGTCAAGAATCCCCCATTGAATTTCGATGACTGAAATCACAACACACATAGTAAAACAACAATTCTAATTACATTAATTAATAAAACCGGAACTATAGACAATGAAAATACTGATACAACTGAAAGAAGACGAATCAAAAAATTGTCACCACATATATACTCCAATCAGCTACTGAATTTAATGTATGCTTGGTGTCAGTTGTCAAATACTTCTTTCATGTTCAGGAAGAGTATATATTTTTCAGCTTACCAATTAGATTGCTTCAGCAGAAACAAATATTCGATGTACCGTACGTAAACATGTAACTAATTACATGAAACAATCATATTTATAGTATTAGAAATTGTCACCTCCTCTATCAATACCAATAAGCGTCCATAAGATCAAACATTTGGGACAGCAACTTGAATTGAAATAGAGGATGTGACGGGCGTTTGCCTTTAAGGGTCATGTTTGTTGCCTAAAAGAACTAGCGATCTCATATACGATATATTATAATCTTGGTCTATGGGTTTAGCTCCTGTATATAATCTATAGTATTATTTAAATTCAATGATATTGGATTTTTACAACGAACAGTCTTGACTAAGGCGACCTATAATAACCTTTCAGCGTCTATGACGCGTTTGATTCTTTTTTATTTCTTTATCTAAAACTTATAGAGATAAGTCTATTTTACAACTTATTTTGTTAACATTTCTATACATGTACCTAACTGGTTTTTTTTTAATTTGTAAAAATTGCTTTCGGCATGATAAAATAATTTTATTTTTAGTCATTTATGTTTAATGATTAATAAATTTGTAAAAGTGAAACGTGGAAAATATTAATAAGTTTTAAATTAAAAATGAGTTTCGTATAAAGTTTGTTTGTTTTAAATCTGTGGAGTGCGATTTCGGAACAAATTATAAAACTATATTGCCGACAATAAAATGGTATTGACAGTTCAAGTGTAACTCATTTGTCCTCTGTGGGTTTTTTTGTCTCAAAGTATGATTATTAAATAAACATGTTCTATAGAGAATTTTGGATAAGTCTAATAAATCTCGTCTTTCATTTCCAATTCCTAGAACAGTTCTTATTTGTTAATAATTCTAAATATTGATGATTGATATTAAACCACAGATATTTGTGTTTTACAACACTTCATACAATATCGAAAGGTGTTCGGATGTTTGAGAAAATAGATAAAGACCTTGTGTGAAAATGCTACCAACCAGAATAAAAGATACTTTAATAAATTTCGCAGGAAATACAACTTTACATGGAATAAACAGAGTGTCAACAAGCAAACATGTTATAGGAAAACTTCTGTGGGGTTGTATCGTGTTGACATGTGTGGCTTTATGTTTCAGACAAATATATACACTTGGTGTACAATATGGAAGGTAAGAATTATATCTCTTTTATTGTAGCAAAATCAATGGAGTATTTTTTTCCTCTAATCGAATATTTTTTTCAAAAAATATTTTTATAAACTTCAATATAACTGATGTGTTTCCCTTTTAATTCGAAGATTTTGAATTCCGTTGATATAATGTTATTTTAGAAACATCATTTAACAAAGATGGATGTAAGGTAAATGTTACGGAGGCATCAACCCAACGACACTATTTACCACCACATAAATATAGAATAATGGCATTTTTTTATACTGACTTTATCAGCAAGAATATCAAGCGAGCTCGCAGGGGCAAGCTTATGTTCGAGGTGATGCATTCAGTATATAAAAATATATAATGTCACTATTCTTTAAACGGTTATTTTGTCTTAAAAATATGTTTTTTGTTTGATATATAATATGATATAAAATGAAAAAGTAAGCAAATCTTTTTTTTAGCGTAGAAACGTAGTGATAGTTGTCGCTTGTATGAATGAAGTCAGGGCGGATGGATGTGAACGAGTGACGTTAATTGCTGTACTCTGACGTGGCGTCATTGCCTAATATTTTCGAGTATAATGTTTCAAGTCCATGATATAGAAAAACATTGCAGTTAAAGAAAGTGATCAACAAATAGTTCAATCTCAGATGTTCCGGAAGAGTAAGCAGATCATGTTCCACATGTGGTACCAGTCCTGTGGTCATATAAGTATAAACCGGGTGAAGTCTAATTCGGTCGTTCACAATCGAGGACAATACAACACGAACAATTGGAACATATCAGTCGTCATCTGTGAAACAGATATTCCATAACGGCCAACAAACTCATGATGGCGTCCGTAAAATGAATCATCTGAACTTCCCCACTTGGAAAACAGTTGTAGTTGATAATATATGTGTGACAAAGACACCAAGAAAAAAGTTTTTACAGGTGATTGAAAATTGACAAAGATGCCGGTTAAATATTTTTTGTTGTTGATAATACATTCCGTATATAATATACACTTTTTTCATAAAGTACAACTTAAATCAAACGTAAACGCAAGGATAAAGAAAATGGAAACAACACTCCTCTTTTGTCCGAGCGCACATTGGGACCTACCTACACTAAGAACGCCCAAAGTAAAAAAAGGATAGCGAGATGCATAAATACCGAGTCGGGTCAACAGTCATACGACCAAAATAAACAAAATAGCACAAATAAAGGGAAAAGTGTAAAGTAAATAGAAAGATATACAACGTCAGCACCTAGAATCTATAACTCAAGACCATCTTGTTTAAGTAGACAATGAATATTTATCTATTAGTTCTTTATTTTTTCCGATGAATTTTTTGGTGAAAAAGGACGGGACATTATTTGACAAAACCCTTGCTCATTAGTTCAGACACTGATGACGCTTTACAAAGTCTGAGTAGCATCTGCAAGCTCTTGAATATCGTATGAGTTGAGAAATGTATACTACATATGCGGATGAAGTAGGTATATTGCTGATATGTGAGAAAAATTTATGATAATTATTTTAAAATTGAAATCGTCTCGTTTGTCATAGATTCTGGTATTGTTTTTAAACTCTAGTTAAGAAGGATATATTTAAGGAACCCAGTCAGAATAGATTGTTAACAGAAAGAACATCATCAATATACATGTATCTAGATTCTTTGATCTTATTGTTTTTTTAAAAGTGTCTGAAGGAACTCCGACCCATATGAAAATAGGATAAGGTCGACAAGGAGATGTGCACAGTTGGTACCTATACGAATACATTCACCAAAATCTAAAAGGACTTAATCTATATAGTGGAACGTGAAGTTGAATGATAATGCTATCTTATTTTCCTTCTTCCTAAGAAGCTCCTGTATGAAGTCAGCCTCATGTGAATAAAAGAACAAGTCAACAAGAAGAGGAGCACAATTAGTTCCGATTATTTCATAACAACACGCCTTTCAAACCTAAAAAATATGTTGTCAATAAAGAAATCAAACATCTTGATACTGTCAGATTCAAAGTGATTTTTATTAAACAAAGCAGGACCAATTCTTTCAATTTGTCTTTCAGTTTGGATTGTGGAATACTTGTGTAAATGATAAAAAGTATAATATTTCAATACTATAGGAACAAAAAAGACACTAAGATTGTATTTACTCTAACAGATCGGTCGAATTTTTAAGTATTAACATCTGATTTACGCTGCCCCTAGAGTAGGTCGTTTCACAATAGCGTTAAAGCTCGTCTTTCATTGTTGATAAAATTGATTTTAATAGATTAGAAAGAGGTTTCGTTGAGCACATGAACGACCCAATACTATAACTTTGTTTGTAAGGAAACTAATGTAATGTAAGGATCCAATACAATGAAGGAAGGTCCAGTTCTTCATCTGTGGTTGAAATGCCAAAAGGAATATACATAACAGACCTATGAGTATTCAGGACTTCTTCATCGATAAGTGTCGTGGGGGTAAATGTGGAGTTTCCAAGTGAAACGTCAATACCTAACCTCTTTATCAAGCAGTTTATGTAATGTGATTTACACACAAAAACGAATGGGCTTTATCTGCGGGGGTAAGATAATATTTTTCATTGAGGTATGACAGGTGCTTAGCAACATTTGGGTCTTTGAAGATAGATGTAGCTTGAAAATTCATAGTTTCATTCAGTGTTTAATTATAATTTGTTCCAATGACCTCACATCCTTAACCCATTCGGAGAGACTATCTGCGACTTCGTTTTTTGTGTTTAGTCAATTGTCTGTTTACTGGGCAATAACTCCTATATGGAGCCATTTGACTAATTTCGCCATGTTGAATGATTTCTAGTTGTTATGTTGAGCAGTTTACTATGTTTAAAAAGGTTCTATCAATAGGCTATTTATTCCGTAAAAAAAGACATAACGCGTCTTTAAAGGGCAATAACTCCTATTCGGGGTCAATTGACGATTTCGGCCGTCTTAACTTATTCAGATCTTCGACGTTCTTTGACAAACCATGTAACTAATTGTCTTGAAACAAAGAAAATGTTTGTCATCAGCTTTCATGTCTTCTGACTTGTTTTATTACAGGTTGACTTCATCATTTCATTTAGCCCTGTAATTGTTTTCAGTAGTGCTCCACTGATGAGTCTTATGTAGACGAAACGTGCGTCCAGCGTACAAAGTTATAAATCTGTTAACTTTGTTGATTTAAATGTTTCATTATATTTCATTTTCAATGTGCAAATTTCACTTGACGTACTAGCAACTACTATAAATGTATTCGTTTTTCGACTGATTAGTTGTTGTTTTTTTACCTTGAATGCGTGTTCAGGACGTGTCAAATTAGTGAGGTTTCTCCTATTGACTAAAAATCCCAGGGAAAAAAAATTGAGAAACATTCCAGAAAGAATAATGGCTTATTGAAACTGACAACGCCTTGGCAAAAAAAATCCTATCGAACAAAATGACGAGAAGCCAAACACCAGTCTTCAAAAAGACAGTATACAAAAGTAAAGACTAAATCAGGTGCTCTAGAGTGGTAACTTCTGTTCTGTGCCACATGTACCACTCGTCGAATACGATTCGGCATCATTAAATGGTTGATTTTAATGGCTCTTAGCTAACCCTAAGAAACCATATAGCACGCCACCAACTAAACTGATTATACATTTCATTCAACAGTAAACAAGTCAACACTAAAATCTTCATCCGATACAAGAAAGTTTACTTTCCTGCTGTTTCATTTTGTAACATGAATCCTGTCAGCTATTCAAAGATAGAAGAACAATATCTAGAGATGAATGGATATGGTATTGAGAGCATGTTGGGTAACGAATTGTATTTTGAACACCAAAAAATAACTACAGAAATCGTAAAACAATTTGAAGACTCAACAGCCAGTTACGGAAAACGTAAAAAGGTAATAACTATTTCATTCTTTTGACACGGATGTCAAGTTGGTTCTTTTGACTCATATTTTAAATGTTCGGATGTAAATCATCTTATCAAGGTTTAGGGAACAAGTATATATTAAGGTTCTACAAAACAGAATGTACATGTGAAGGCACAATTCAGCCCTGAAACTACTTTTTTATTGTACAACAATATTAATATTATAAAATCTGTTGGCCTATAGGAAAAAAATACTTATACATGTTAGAGATCGTGCTAGTAGAGACCAACTTAAAATCGAGTAATATGCTGAAATATTACGCATACTACCCGACACTTTTTTAATGGTTTAAAGTAAAACATACCGAATCATTCCGGAGGCAAAAATTTGATTGGATGCTTAAAGATCATCCGATCATGCCCCTTTTTTAATTGTCTTCAAATCCTTACGAGACAAGCAAAGTGAAAAATCTGATTTTAATCAAATAGTTTTTAGCTTATGTGACCTTTGCATATGTATACGGACTTTCAAATGACAGGCCAGATCAGACTTTCTACGGTGAACTTTTCGCGTATCAAAACGGTGTATAGGTAAATGATCATAAGTCTTAGCCTAACGTACTCGGATATTTATTTATCCTTTGTTTACAAATGATTGGATAACAGCGTTTCGGATAAATGTATGAAACTGAATAGCGTTTCGAACGCACACAATTCACTAATTTATTAGCGTCAACTAGGCATGCAATGTTTTCAACAAGAACATTTATATAGGAATATCTTCAGCAGGAGTAACGAACTATTTTCAATACTCTAATGAAAAATATAAACCATTTGACTTAATGTGCATTAAGGATGTACTAAGGTCAGATTCAGGAATTTGTGTCAGATATTCGGAGTCCTTAGGTTTTTTCCTACGATACATGGTAAAATATCTTGCCCCATTACAACCATTTTTTTTCATATAGGACTTCAATAGCTCTTTACAGGTCATTTACCAAAATTTAAACAGATTCTTGATTTCTTTTCTTTCGGTTTGAGACCCAAATTATACCAATGCAAATATAATGTAAAATTCCGAGTCAGCCTTTTCCCGCCAATTTTTTTAAATTGAATATCTCGAAAAGGAGCTCTATAACCTATCAATATTTTTATCTTATTTTGTTTCTTAACTAATGCTCTTCCGACTTAAAGTATCAATTATAAATTCTAGTGATTGATTATTTAGTCTTAGATGCACAGTTTTCTTTCATTACTGTAAACTGGTAAATTTTCGAGCCGTATTTTTTTCGCGATTTATTCACACAATCTTTATTCGCGCCGTTTTGAATTCGCGATTTTCCGGCAGCCTATAAAATATTTTCGTTAATGATTTAAAAAGTGAGCAGCTTTTCATGTGGCGTAACTCAAGTGATAAAATCAATCCGAAATCTTTTTTGTCGGTTCACTAATATTTAAGTAGATTAAAGGTTATGTTATGTTTTCTATTAAAAACACATACACAATTAATAGAAAAGAAAACCTAATTAAGAGTGAATTAAATGCTGTCAGGATTAATGATAGTTAATCGATATTTTGATCTGTTAATCTGTATAGCAGATACAATGAGGCAATAATTTCAAAACTGATTGACAAGTGTCATTTACATATCAGTAACAAGTTTTGTTTACATAACAATATTCGTATTATCCGCTTGCTTGAGATGTCTTCCATGTTGATAAGATTAACTTGAGTTAAAGTTATGATTTCTAACATTGCTCTTCATTTAGAAATACAATTATGATTTGAGGTATAGATCTGTCGTCTGTAAAATCGGTGTTATATAGTGGTCCTATTCATATACGTACATGTATGGTCTTAATCTTATGATTAGATTTTCCTTGAAATTTTCGCGGTCGTATTATTTTCGCGTTTCAAATCTTACCGCGAAAATAGCGAAAATCAAACTGCCACGAAAATTTCCCTGTTTACAGTAGTTGTTATTGGCTTCGAACTAGCTGTCAGTAACTGCGAGTACTCTCAGATCTGTACTTAGTGTCTTTTTGTTGTTGGGATGTACAAGTACCTAGCCACGTCCACTCTGTGTTTTTGTTAGATGTATTTCTATTTGTATCCATGTGTAATGTATTTCATTTCAATTGTTAATATATCGAATTGTACAGAAAAGCGCTTCGGACGCATGAAATTTACAACGTGTTGTTTTGATTTAATTTTAATTTTTTTTTTTTTTTTTTTTTTTTGTGCATATGTTGCGTTCTATTTTGGAATATTAAATGAATGTTACAGCAATCAATAGCAATATTTAATTTTCATTGATATTTTACTTTTATTAGAGGGACATTCGTGGAGCAGTTGAAGACAGTCATGATGGTAAATATATCTTGACAAAAAATTAGGTCTTCTATTGCTATTAATATGGAGAAGAGAAAGAACAAAAATTTAAGTTTAGATTATCTCTGTTTTTGGGGGTTTTTTTTTGGTTTTTTGTGTAATATTGTAACATTTTTCATATCATCAATTCCTATCAGACTAGTTGAATTCCTACTTATTCGGTTATGAATTATTAAAGTGCTTAATATATACATCTTGTAGATAATGTTCATATGTTATACTGCGCATTTTTAGAAATCATTCTTTTCTATTTTGTAACCTTAATACAACTTAATGAACATAATTGCATTTGTAAAAAAACATCTTTTCACCTATGCATAACTATCCATCCTTTCAGTTCCTAAGGTTGCAATTCAGAGAACATTTTACACAGTTCACTTAAATGGAACGATAACTCTTGAATGTCAAGTGACAGGCATTCCTCCAGCCTTTGCTGTTCAATGGCACAAAGAACTAGGCGATACCACCATGGATTTAACTAGTGACAATGCAAACAAGTACAATGGGTCTACAACCGATACTCCGTCACTGACAATTTTCAATGCTGAACAGAGTGATCATGGAGTCTATAGATGTACGGCCAGAAATAATTACGGCATTACTGAGAGTCCCAGAATATACTTAAAACTTACTGTTGGTAAGTAAATGTTTCTCATCATTTCCTGTGTAGTAAAAAAGATTGTCGAGTCCGACATTTCCGTAAGAATGGTGGTTTGTTCGCCAGATGCATTGAATTCTCAAAATCACAGTTTATTTTTATGAATCGATAGAAATTGATACTAGTGTAGTTTAATCTAACTTTTTAATCTAGTTAATTAAACCCCATCCAAAGGAGTTTTAGAAGGTATAATATTTTCCTCCGCTCAGTCAAACCGTCTGTCCGTCATCTCCTTTATTGCCGTAGTTTTTGTAGAATAGTCCACATATGTAAACGAATGTTTCAACTTATAATAACCACAGACGAGTCTTGTTATAGAAAAATATGAAATCGAGAACCATTTTGTCGGAAGAGGGACTTCATAAATATACAGCTTTAATTTGTTCGCAGTGATGGGTCTCTCATTTTCTAAACAATTCCTATACATATTTCAATGAAGGTTTTGACTAATCCAAACAACGAGTGATAATCAGAAAAGAAATAAAATGGGGAACTGTTTTTAAGGAATACTTGAAAAATTTCCATGTACTGATTATTTATGACGTAGTTATCGAAGCTTGCTGAATAAAGGTTCGTTCATTTTTATATTTAAACAACTCAAAATAATTAATTCAACCGGAATGAAAAGTGAGTGGTTGATATGAAATTGTTGATTTGTACATTGATTCTGAGCAACTCAAAAAGCTTATGTCGTGATGATAAACATGAAATGAATGATTTACAATAAAATGAAGTAAAATAAAGTTAATATTAACTTGTATGTCGAGAAGTCCTTATTCATGTTATTTCTTTAAAAACTCAGGCTTATATTTTGGCACATTAGAAGCGCGTTTTAGATACATAAGACACATGGTTTGCGAATCAAAAGGAAGTTAAAGGGCATTGAAAAACGAGAATTCCGAAATGTTGTGCAATACGACTAAGGCTTTCGTTGACTTGGGGTAGTCAAACCTTAATGTCTTGAATAACTTTACCTTTAATAAACAATATATATATAGAAAAGGAACGTATCAATGATATTTCATGTCAACAAAAAAGTGCTTGCTACAAGGCTGGTGGCTCAAGAAAGAAAGTCAACTAGCAGTGGCATCGATCCAATGGTTTGTAAAACCTAATCAACAATACACGACTTTTTGACAGTTTGATACGGCAGACGCTCGTTTCGTCTAAAAAGAATCATAAGTGCAGCTCGAGAATAAAACCGTTGGAAGGCTAAATCAAATTGGAAGTTGAAGAAAAATGACGTATGTTCCACTGCTTTTTATATCAAATTAAAATTGTCTAGATTGGAGAGAAAAGTGGAACGAATTTTGATTGTCCCTGAAAAAGTGTCAAGAGGGTATGAAAGTTAGCCAGAGCATCGCCCATCAATTAATTTACTCTAAACAATGATAGAAGAATGTATCTTCCCAAACCGGATTGTATATTCGAAACATAAAGCATACAAAACAGACGCCATTAACGGGGAAGGGTGGCTGGGATCGAATACGACTTTATACTAGATCGACCACCCTGATCCAAATGGGTTAACTTGCTAGTTCACAAGGTAACACTTTGCAGGAACACATGTACCCCTAGCCGGACACTTTATACCGGATCCGGACCGACCAATATTTGCTCTTACTACTAAATATTGCATGCTTTGCAGATTAGTAGCCAATCTTCGATTTGAACTGGACGAGGAACAAACCCAAAATCTCCCGCGCTCGAGTCGAGCACGCTAACACAAGACCAGCGAGATAGTAAGGGATATTGAAGATACACATACAGTTGTACATGTTCATGTATATTCAAAACATTTGAAATAAAAATATGTAGCCATAAGACAACGGGCTCCACATTATCATATTTCCATGTTCAGTGAACCACTTAATCCGGGTCAAACCGTAATTTGGTATATAATCTCAAAGGTTTTAAATTAGGAATTGGACGGACATGAAGAAATGATACCCTCTTGCTATCATAAGTTGGCAATGAAACTAAAAAGATCCTACTTAACAAACTGCAATCAAATATGTCCATATTTCAGACGTATTGGTATAAGTTAAAGCCAAAAATTTCAGAAACACAGTTTGTAAGCAATGACATTAAATTACACACGTGTTCACCGATTTGACACAAAATCTAATATTTCATTTATAATATACTTAAACGTCTTTTCAAATTACAAAAAGTACATGCTATAGCTTAAACAAATATCTATGTCATCTTTTACCTTGTATTGTGTCTATTGCATTGTGCTGGGTACTTAATTACGTGTCTAAATATGGTATGAATATTGACGTTTTATCCAATGTCCTGTTCGTCTTTGTTAGTTCCTCATAAAGTTAAATCCAGAAAAGCGCTTCGGACGCATGTAATTTATTGCTTCGCATCACGGTGCGGAGCTATTAGTTTCAGTCGATATACATGCCATCTTGAAATAATTACTAATCACATATAGATTCTTATTGGTTGCTTTATGATGCGGCTGAGATACAGCAATAGCTATTGGCTTAAATGAGATAAAGAATTACAGACTTTTCTCGTCTCAGGATAAGACATCTAATGCCGGAAAATTAACTATGTGTATTTCAGTTCCGATCAACTGTTATTAATTCATGTTCGTTTTATTGTGCATATATTGCACACTGAAATTCAATATTGAAATATCAATTATTAATACGTGTTTATTTGCTTTGTTAATCTGCAATATGCACGATTTGTTTTGCTAAACAATGTTCCTATACAATGTTTACAAAAATGCATTATCTGTATTTTATAACTTCTGCCAATCTAGGCACACCTCCAGAGTCGTATCTATTTGTAAATATAAATATATCTATACAAAAATTGATATTCCAAGTCTAAGACATCCATTTTATATCAATCAATATCTAAAAATACCACATTTCCAATACTAAATCAACAACAACATGCACACATATTACCTTAAATTAGGCCAGAGCGAAGCAGTCGACAGCTTTTTAGAAGGCTCAAACTTGTAACGTGTTGTTTGCATTTTTTACACATTTTAAAAAATATGAATAACTGGCTTTCTGGATAATATATATTTATATTTAAATATTAACTTTAATGAAATTATTTTTATCTGCAGTGGATTTAGATGTTGATCCCATTTTGAGAGCAAGCGGGGAATTCAGACTCTTGATGAGTAGTTTTGGCTATCGTGGCGATTATGAAAAAGAAACAGAACAGGCAATGAAAGCATTGTCTGCGGATTTTTCTGACTTTGTTATCTACTGCAATTTTGAAGGACGTCAATGTAATGAAAGGTATTTTATTTTTCTTCTAGTCGTTCAAATTTTCCACTATGAAGGTGGTCACATTCCTAGCATACGTACTTTTGCTATCCTGACGAATTTCTACTGTAAGGTATACTATCTTGTAAAGTTTCTTACATTTTATTTGATATCAAGAACAACTTAATTTTTTTCAAATACCAAAGCACAAGAACTCCACGCTTTTTGTCAAGAATTTAACTTTTTTGCCAAGTGAGGCTAGTATCTCCCGTGAGTCTGTATATTCCCTTTTTCTGAAATCAGACAATATATTGAATACAAGTATCCTTATAGAATTGAATGCTGTTTTGGTTTTAAATGCATTCTATATGAAAGCAAGTAACAATTACATTTGAGTGAAACGCTTCCGTTCTGTTTGTTAAAAATATCATTGGCATTTCGATGGAACACAAGGAAACATTTCGTTTATATATTCTACTACGCCAAGTCGTTAGTTAGAATATTCACCAACTCGAGATAGTTAAATTGTCAAACTTTGAAATTTGAAAAGTTAAATAAAAGTGAAAAGATATTGCAGTCAAAAGGGTAAAATTGTTGAAAATGCTTCTACATTTGAATGTAAAATTAGATAATTTATCAAAATTTTTCCAGTGAAATATTTTGAAAAGATATGGCGGGAAATTGTATTAGAGAAAACTTGTGGTTTATAAAATGTATCAAACTGGTCAGAACCGATATCAATGCATATTGAATGAGTGAAATGCAATTCACATTAAACAATCTGAAAGTCAATATCTCAACAGAAAAACTTTACAGCAATTGTTCAGAGAAATTTAAATTACTTGTACGTAATTTCGTTGAATATCACATATTGCAGTTTTCAATTTCAATTATGGCGATATATTATTTTTATTGAATATCCATGTTTACAAAGTTATTTATCAACTATTATCATATACTTAGAGTAAATAAATTATAAATTTTACAATATGATAATAGTTTTTGAATTTACGCGCATTCTATATTTTCCGAAGTGGTGTTTTTCGGGCTGATATGATTAATTCATCACATCCTTCCAGCTATTATCACATGCCTTTCCGTAACATTATCGCATGGCATTCCGGCGTTACTCGGTATAATCCGGAAAATACACCTCAATAGTACATTTTCAGTGAAAAACATAACAAAGTAAGGTACAAAACAATTATTGGGAAACAGGAAAAATATAGTATGTAAAATGCCAAAAAAAAACAAAACAATGATATAATAAATCCATTTTTCAAAGTTTCCAGCATTATTGAGAAAGTTACTTTTAGCTACATACAAATGTTGACTTTTCCAAACAGTGTTCATTATGTTTTGTTGAAATTTGTTTATCGTCAATATAAAAATATATTATACTGTGGTTGTTCTCCTGTGATGAGGAATATGATAGAAAGATTTCTCAAATAGGATTTCAAATCGGATGTACTGCATTTGGCGTACGACGTCCGTAAACTTTTCACTTTTTGAACTTCTACTTGAGAACTACTTAAAAGGATCAATATATTAAACTGTTATTTTTCACCATTGTTGAAGCATATAATAAAAAGATCAAAACATGTCATTTATATGTTTTGGAGTTTAGTGTAACGTCCATTTTCACTGAACTAGCACACAGTTTTATTTAGGGGCCAGCTGAGGACCAACTCCGGGTGCGGGATTTTCTCGCTGCATTGAAGACCCATTGGTTGCCTTCGGCTGTTGTCTGCTCTTTGGTCGGGTTGTTGTCTCTTTGACATATTCCCCATTTCCATTCTCAATTTTATTAGAGTTAATAACTTATAATTTTTACAGTATGATAATAGCATTACATTTACTTGAATGCAATATTTTCTGAAATGGTGTTTAGCGGGTTGATATGAAAAAATTATCACATGCCTTTCCGCAACGTTATTGCATGGCATTCCGGCGACTCTCGGCAAATGCCGGAAAATACACCTTAATGGTACGTTTTCCTTGACAAACATTACAAAGACGGGTACAAAACAATTATTACGATACACGAAAATATATTATGTAAAATGCAAAACAACAATTGATGCAATACATGCATTTTTAAAAGTTTCCAGCATAATTTAGAAAGTTCCTTTACAAATGTTGACTTTTACAAACAGTGTTCATTATGTTTTGTTGATTTTCTTTTATCGTCAATATAAACATAAATCATACTTTTGTTTTTTCCCCTCTGTTGAGGCATATAATAGAAAAATATCATATCAGATGTTCTACATTTGGCATCCGACGTCTGTAAACTTTTCACTTTGTGAACTTCTACTTGAGAACCACTTAAAAGGATCAATATATAAAACTGTTATTGTTCTCCATTGTTGAAGCATATGATAAAAAGATCATAACATGTCATCTTTCATATTAGATGTATTATCAGCCCTCGGTTAACCTTGGGCTGATAATACATCTGTCATATACTGAGAGTAATTCGCATAGTAACATATTTTTTGCAGTATGATTTTTTTTTTGTTTTTTTTTGGCAAATACATTTTGTCAGTTCAAAAACATCAG
This sequence comes from Mytilus californianus, assembly GCF_021869535.1. Taxonomy (NCBI): domain Eukaryota; kingdom Metazoa; phylum Mollusca; class Bivalvia; order Mytilida; family Mytilidae; genus Mytilus; species Mytilus californianus. The sequence continues at coordinate 18,737,796 of NW_026262626.1, forward strand.
TGTGAAATTCCTACAAAATATAAGTACGTTTGCGCATTTTACGATTACATATTTCTTGAATTTAATTAAATATATTCATCGGCTAGTATGTTGATTTATGCAATAAAAATTACGTATTGAGATTTAAATTTTTCAAAATAGTTTTTTGTATACAATGACATTTTTTTCAAAGTGGAAGTATCAATTAAAAAGATAATAACATGCCATTTTTCATATCTGATGTATTATCAACCTTGGTCGATATCAGCCCTCGAGCCGTCGGCTTTGTGCTCATATCTTTCACCTAGGGATTGTTATACATCTTATATTAAAACAGTCATGCAATATTTTGATACAGTTCCAAATTAATTAGAATGCCTCAAGGGAACAAACTTTTCGCAGACACTGCGTTGATTAAATAAGTGAGCGGAGCTTATAATTCTATTATGTTAATACCTTATGTTTGCTCGTACAAAAATTGGAAAGATCTGGAGCCAAGTAAGGATAGTATAGTTTTGAATTGAGCATTCAATGTAATACTATTATATATATTTATAATCTCTCAAATTTAAAGCTTTAAGTAGTGCAACCCGTCCATTTAAGTGTTAGGTTTTATTGTAAACTTATTTTATTTCAGCGTATTTGTTCCATTTTTTGATAAGTACTATGGCATGTGCTACAGATTCCCACCAGAACCAATCACCACGAAACGTGCAGGGCCACTATTTGGTAAATGTAGTTTTTTGATACATTTTTTTAACCCAGATCTAAGTAAAATTCTTAAATTCTTTTTTTCAAAAATAGATGATTAAAAAAAAAAAGATCATGAAAAGGGATTATTTTTTAAACTTGTTTTCCATTTTTGACAAACAAGATCTTTACTACTTTGTCGATATTTTATTACATTTAGTTAGTGTAAAATTGTAGTGACAACAAGTGGAATATTTTTCCAATAAAGAATGATTTATATTATTATCTCAAACTACAAATATATTATATTTTCTATATGTTTTAAGCTTTACAGCTGATAGTCAACGTAAATCAGAGCGATTATGTCCCATACATAGCTTCAGAAGCTGGTATAAGATTGTCGATTCATGAACATGGTTCTCAGCCTTATTTAGAAAATAATGGTATCTCTGTTGCTACTGGATTTAGAACTGACATTTCTTTAGTTCAGGTAAGATTTAATCTAGTTACTGTTCCCACCCATAGATAGAAATATTTTATAGTTGTTGGAAATATGTGGTGACACATGACATCTGTAGTCTTCTTTTTTCGGCAGAAGTATTGTTATGCCTTCTACGTCAAGTGTATTGAAGCGAAGTGTGAATTCGAAAACTGTGGTTTTCTTGTTTTTCGTGAAAATGGCTAAGATGCTTTTGCTAATATAAATTTTGTTTTTGATAATGATTTAAGTCAGTGTCTGTCTTATAAAACTACATATTTATAATAAGTGTATAATAATTCATTTGTACTGGAAAAAAAGTCCGTTTAATTCAAGAAAGACAAAATTACAAGCTGTTTTTCGACTAATTGTAATGGAAATCCCGTTTGTGTATATGTTTATGTGTCTTTCATCTACTACGGGTTATACTTACATGATTTCAACATTAGATTTTAGGGTAGAGATACATTCAAACTAGACGCAATATAAGTATCAAAAGTAAAACAATGTTACGAGACAATCAAGACCTGCATTTCCTACAAAGGCAAACAAAAAAAAAAAGGAAAAGCAAATAAAAAAACAAAAACAAAAAAGGAATTATATAAAAATAATACATAGCTGAGAGGGTGATAGAGCAGATTGGTACCCCGAGAAAACGTTGTCAACCGGGGCGAAGCCAGGGTTGACAATGCTTTTGAGAGGGGTACCAATCTGCTCTATCACCCTCTCAGCTATGTGTTACTTAATTTATTATACTGAATGTCCTTTCATTATTGTCTTTTACAGTTGATTTTTAAATTCAAAACATTTTACTTTTACATAACAACGTTACGGGTATTCGAAATATCAACAGAAGTGAAACAAGATGTTTTATTTTTTTATTTTGAAAATCAACTAAAAAATTCTGTGCAAAAACGTTGAACTTAAGCATTGTCCAATTACTTGATGTAAATTCAATTCATTGTCCTTTAAATTGTCGATTTTTTATTGGTCTTCCCAAGAGGGTGACATTCAAAAAAATTGTCTCCCGCTCAGCCATGGGATAGAGCAAATTGTCTCCCTCCTATTAGCCAATCAAAATCTGGACTTTTAACGTGAAGTATAATAAGTGCAACAAAAACAAACGCCAACATACATAGAAACGGACTATTTAAAAGCGATTGTTTTTGATAATAGGTCATATTAAAAGAGATGCAAATGATACCAAACTGACATTCAAACTCATCATTTGAAAATAAACCGACACCGTCTAGGCCCAAAAAAGAAAAAGACAAACAGACAAAAACAGTACACGAAACAACATAGAAAACCAAAGATTAAGCAACACCCATCAAAAACTGCGGGTGATCTCAGTTGCTCCGGAAGGATAAGCAGATCCTGTTCCTCATGTGGTACCAGTCGTGTTGCTTATGTAAGTACAAACCCGGTGATATGTCCAACTCGGTAGGTCACATTCGGAGAAAGGGAACGAGATAGTTACGACAATTGGAACATATCCGCCGTCCTCTGTGAAACAGATATTTCATAACGGTGAACCAACTCGTGATGGCGTCAGTAAAATTTGCGAAGGGGTGATTTCAACTTCACTACTTCGAAATCTTGGTTTAATAGCTTCTTTGTGAGGAGCAAACCACTGTCAATGAAATCAGATAGGAAACACATGCTTTGGAATATCAACTGCGCTGTTGAAATGTTGTTACATAGAAATGGAAGCTTTGAATTGACAATTGGGAAGCTGAAAACATCTCTTGATAAAAGTTTTGTTCTCAACCGACCCCCATTGCCAATGTCATTGCATTTCTAGATGTAAATCGAGATAAAGGCAGACTTAACGGTATCTGTTATATCCTTTATCTCAAGTTCGATGGGATACATGCGTTCAGCATAGTCACCAATTATTCAGTGAGAATACATCATTTATACCGCAAAAAGTGAAGTTAAAGGATACTACTTACGTCTTTTCTTTCTTCCTAAGAAGTTTCTGTATAAAGTCAGCCTCATATAAATTAAGGAACAAGTCGGCAAGAGGAGGGGCACCGTTGGTTATCATAGGAATGCCGATTGTTTTCTTGAAAAACAAGTCCTCCAATCGTAACAAATATGTTGTCAAACTAGAAATCAAGCATCTTCATAATTTAAAATTCCAACTACACCGATTTATTTGTTTGTTTTTTTTTTGAAAGAAAAAAATTGAAAGAATGCCTGGTACAACAGTGTGTGATGCAAGCAACAAATTCAGTAACATTAATGTAAGTCAATCAATTGTATAATATTGGTTTGTTAACACATCGTGGCAAGGGTAATTGCGCATTACTTGATTACGATATACGGTATTGGCAGTGTAACATATACATGATATAACTGTTCTTGTAATCAGTTTAGTCTTTCAAAGATACACACAGGGTTAAGATACTAGTAGATAAACATCGTCATAGATTATTTGTATGTGTACTCCCCCTTTTAACAATTGATAAAACGTCAAGTTACCTTTCGGCATTTCAAAGACAGGACAGAAATGTGACCGTAAAAGGTAATTGTCTGTAAGGGAACTATTACCATTTTGAACCTGCTCGGATAGAAGTGTAGTACAGCAAAGCAAGGAAATCAAATATCCACAAAAATACAAATTTTCGTCATATACTTTCAAAAAATTAAAAAAAAATTGTCAATGTGATAAAATCATACCATTAAAAGGGTGGTTGGGGGATAAAAATATGGTCACTCCAACTGGCAGTAAAACTCTCGCCAAAGTTGGCTTCCGTTTGGCTGTGCGGGATGTACAAGATCGCAGTCATGTCCGGTCAGAATGGGGACGTTAAATCCGATGCCATGTTTAAAGAGAGTGTCATGCTCTTTGCACGTTACGAACTCTTGCAACAACTCTTCAAAGGGTTCGTAGGTAGCCTATTGTAAGGCTTAATGTCTGTCCCTGTCCGATATACCTTAATTTCACCTTGGCAGTCTAAATTTCTCCGACCTTCATCCCGGACGGCCTCTATTACATGACCTGTGAACTGTATTTATTGTTAATTTGTTCTCTTTCTGGACTTGTGTAAAGAAATATGGTCATTCCTTGACATTTTCTGTTCCGGCAGTTAAACAGTTGCTAATGTTGGGCGTCCATCTAACTGTGCGGGATATATAAATTTGCACCACTTCCAATCGGAATGAGGATTTTAAATCTGACACCTCCTGTTTATGGTTAGAGTCACCCTATTTTAATGTTTACGAATAATTGCAAAAACACTTTCTGAAGGGTTCCTTTATGGTCTGTTCTAACCAACATGCATTTATATTCCAGTTGCAGTAAATATTTTCCGCCCTTTATCTGGCTCGTCCATCCTGCAGAACCCACCAATTATATTATCATTAATGTGTTCTCGTCCTACAGATGTCTAAAATAATTGACGCTGGACGAAAATAAACTCATAATAGATATCAAGGTTAAATTCTTTACGCCAGACGCGCTTTTCATATCCACATGACTCATCAGTAACGCTTGATTAAAAAAAAAAAACAAAAAAAAACCGCCAAATAAAGTGCGAATTTGAAGAGCATTGAGGACACAAAATTCCAAGTAAGCATGTTATAATTAATCAATCAATCAATCAATAATATATCACACACTTTTAATGTATCACTGACAATTGACAAATTTCATAACGAGTTTCCGACCTGGAAATTTATTATTGGAGATAACTTTGGAATCATTTGAGGTGTTGTCATGTATAACAAAGGATGATTATCTTTTCGATACGCCTGTTTGTAGTTTACTGTTATGGAATTTTCCTGTCTTTTGCATACACGTGGTTTGTTTTGTTTAATATCTATTGACTGTCATTATATTACGCCCCATATTTACTTTCTTTAAATGAATTAATACTCCCAATAAAATGACTTGAAGTTAAAGTATTTCGACGACAAAATAATTATGAAAGAATAACATAATAGAAATTGTTTAAAAGTGTTCAGACAAAATTGTGTGTTTATAAATGGTGTAATGCACTTAATATTTATATGCTTTATGTAGGCTTGTTTCGAGGAATGTGTTGAACGGAATGTAAAAGAAAAGTGCAACTGTCTGCTGACCTTTCCTAATGACAAGACTAATTTATACACCTGTACAAGACAAGGTATCGATCTTTAATGATAAAATATGAAAATATCATCTGTTAAAAAACAAATTTTCAATAACATTGACACTTTCCAACTGTGCAATTTGTAGGATTGAAGTAAGAATTAGCCGAACATTAAGTATTAGATACACTACAAAGGTAACAAAGAAACAGGCCGGTAACAACCGTTGCCGTATAGTTGTAACTAGATATATATAGGCATATATTTTGGATTTGTTTTAAAAATGTCATGCTTGTAGGTTTTTCTATATGTGTCTAATAGTATTGGTCAGGAATAAACACGTGTCACAATATGATCCAATCGCAGCTTACCGTCCAAAATTGATGACATAAGTTGAATGATTTTCATCAAGATTTTCTGCCTATTTGAAGATGTATTACACGGACACTTTTTGTCTATAGGATCAATCGTGCATTGGAGAGTTGATAGGGATTTTATCTTTTGATTAGATTTGATTTTTTATATATATTTCCTGTCTTTTTTATTGAAATATAAACGTCGGTTCCAGCATTTCTTTACTTTCAGCATTGTCCAGAATACTATTCATGTCCTTAAATTGAATTAAAATCAGATAATCAGGAATCAGAACATATTATTTTGTCAAAATATATTTTTCTCATAAAATTAGGGATCAGAATATGTTTTAGGAAAAAACCATAACCCCCCTTTTTAAGTTAAATGGTCAATCCCTTAGTGTACTGACATGAATAGTAATTTACTGGAATTGTTGGAAAAAAATATAGTTATTGATGCCAACGTAAATATTATAATAAAAAAGGCAGGAAATATGTCGGTGAAACAAAATGTTCAAATCTAATTGAAATTTAAAGTGCCCATGAACTCACTGATCATGCACGAGTGATTCTATTCATTAAATTTGGTCCGTGTAACAACTAAAACGTGTCCGTGTATCATCTAAAAAGTGTCCGTGTAACACCCGTTAATGTACTGTATTTTTATAGCTCTGCTGGGGGCAAAGTCGTACAAAAATGTCTATGACATTTCTTCAGTTGTTTATCTATACACGTTATAAGGATATTACTCAGGTAGATGAGCCAGATCATTTTAAAACATTATAACACTTTTGGTATCGACCTATCTGATTGTTAAGCCACTGGTTGCTAAAACACGAATACGATTATTCCTGAACGGAACACACGCAGTAGGGAACGATAGCGTTTAAACAGATCGGTACAAAATTAAGGAAATAATTCATTATATTGTCACCTTGATAGCATAGTTACTTTATGACAACAGATACTTATCTGCATAGCTTTGAAGATAATTCATAATCTAAAAAGAATTTCGTTTGAATCAGAAGCCATTTGGAATAATTTCGAAGATATGGAAAGAATATTCAATTGTTTCGTTTAGGCTCAAAGGAGGGAGTTTTGTGAAATAAAAGGAGCCATTCGTTTTTAGATGAGTGACGAATAATTTAAACTCAAACAAATAGAAGCTGAAAAACTGCGTTTTCAAAATGTTTTCCTGAAATTTCATCTCTTGTCAGTCGCTCATTGTTCATGAAGAAACTTAACGAAGTATGAAGATAGATTCAGGAAACAGTTGCCGACAAAAATGCCCAAACTATCCCTTGATCAGAATAATTCAAACAATTGGAAGCTTCCATATCATGAAAGAAATAAAACTTAACTTTTTAGCAATGTCCATTAAAATGCAGCAGCGCTACCACGTGAAGGAAACTCGGATGTGAAAATAAAGTCTTCACATTTATCTTGAAATTTTGATAAACGATCATCGGTTTTAGTCTAAACTAGTAGGAAAATGTTATCGGCATTTCTCTACGAAAGAGTGAATACAGAAGCATAGTCCAAACTTGTAACAAAACATGCAAAATGTTATCGGCATTTCTCTACGAAAGAGTGAATACAGAAGCATAAGCAAACATATAATTCATTGCAAGTATCCGTCTATTACAAGATATTTTTGGTTTATGGAGAATGTTCTATCGATTTTTATTGTTCCGTACAATTTTTTGGCATATATTCAATACGGTTCCTCCCATCCAGTGGCCCTATCAAAGGAAGATTTTCAGTGTCAAGTAACGTCTTCTGTGAAAGTTTTGTGTGTTATGTGCAATCGCAAATGAAGTTATAAAAAGTATTTTTGTATGTTGTAACCAAGTTAACACATCGATTTTTAAAATGGAATCAAAAACTCCTACTAAGCCCTGAACCGTTTACAATTCAGTTGGAGTTGTACATGTTGTACACATCCTTATCTACTGATTTTATAACTCTTTTGTTCTATTGTCTATTCCAATTTCACATGTGTACCATCTGGTATACCATCTAAGGGCCGTTTGCTAAACAAATTCTAATATATTCCAATTCCGCATACGAGGAAATTCAAGAATACAAATCATGACTAATGCCGGAATAGTAATTTTTGCAAATATTCAAATGCTACAGAAGTTCTATGAATGTTGAGAACTTGCAATTTCATTTTTTCTTGATTTAAATCTAGCGAAAATAGATATGATTCCAAAGAAATGAGACACATCTTTCATGTGTCTAAAGAGAGGGTCGTAAAAGTCTATCCCCCTAAAACAATCGTTCGATGGCAAAACACAACCAAGAAAACAAATGACATAATGGAAAAATTTCATCCTGCATTACCAATACATACACACCATCATTCCTTAATATATCTTACTAATGAAGATGTTAATCAAATTGAACGTCTTCATTTCGTAGAATCTTTCATTAAGCATGAAATACTTCCATTTCGATTCATCCACAGGAACGATTATAAAAGAATAATTAAATTGATTAACAATTTCAACGGTTGGCAATTCTGAGGCTTAATTTTGTTTTATGTAGCTCCGTTTGTGTTATGAATTAATGAAAACAGTTATGAAAAGCTGATTGATTATGCTATGCATGCATGTCATACCTTTTAACATATAAAATAAAATGCATTATGTTGTGCGGCATTGCTAACTCATGTTAGTACTAGTAGTTTCAAATTTTGGCAATGTACTCTCCTGTTCTTTTAGAAGAAGTTTTGCAGCGTTTAAGTATCGATTCCAATTAGTATGATGATTAACGGTCGGGTTTACATGCACATTTTTACTTCCTCTAAAGTAAATTAAATTGTAAATATGAATTATTGGTATAGCTGATCTTAAAATAATAACATGTATACGTTCAGACTAGCTAACTTAATAACTGTTTGTAAGTTTTGGGATAGCTACTCTTGCAAAATTATGTTGTTTTTTTTTAGACTTTGATTGCATAGAAGATGTCCATGAAAACGTAACTGGATGCAAATGCCTAAATCCTTGCAGGTAAATACGAGACTTTCCATAAAAATGACCAAGAGCAGTATCAATGAATCGATTTAGGAATTAAAGAATTTGTTCAGACAGTACATTTTGCATTTATACAGAAAGCTCTTCTCTCAACAGTCCTTGCTCGTTTATTTTGAATACAAATATCTGTTGTATGATAAAATTATTGTTGAGAATGTAATTACTGCGATGATAGGACGATATATAAAAGAGGAACACAAATATGAAGCAATTTTATGTGTTTGAAGACTTTTGTTTATTTCGTTTTCTTCGAATTTATTCATTTCTTTTAAATATTGTAGTGAAAAAAGACACGCGATGACAATTTCGACCACTAGGTGGCCAGCTGAAAACTATGAAGATTTACTGGAAAAAATATTGAAAAATAAAGGACTATCTTTCTCAAATGCAAGGTAAAGAAAGACAAATAAATTTATGAGAAAACTTAAAGGTGTGTCATCGATCCTAGTTTGAATTCGTCTATCTGACAATATAAAAAAGAAGATGTGGTCTGATTGCCAATGAGACAACTTTTCACAAGAGACCAAATGACACAGAAATTAACAACTATAGGTCATCATACAGCCTTCAACAATGAGCAAAGCCCATACCGCATAGTCAGTTATAAAAGGCCCCGAAATGACAAATGTCAAACAATTCAAACGAGAAAACTAACGACCTAATTTATGTTCAAAAAAATGAACGCAAAACAAATATGTAGTAACACAGCAACAAACGACAACCACTGAATTGCAGGCTCCTGACTTGGGACAGGCACAAACAGAATGTGGCGGTGGTAAACATGTTAGCGGGCGCCTAACCCTCCCCTAATCTTGGACAGTGGTGCAACAGTACAACATAAGAATAAACTACATGTATAAAAATCAGTTGAAAAAGGCTGAATCAATATCAGGAACATTACAAGGCAGACGTGCTATTATCAGATATCATTAATTTCAGATTCACTGATATATATGAGATTAAATTACTCATGAAATACGGTTATTGAGTAACAGAACATCATAAATATACATAAAATGATATAAATGAATTTGGTAAAATGCGTTTCTTTTATAATATTTTTATCACCTCTGCATGTTTTAAGGATGTACAAAACACATCAGTCATTGGGGTGTTTACGTTATGATACCTTATACAAAGACCAACCATGTATTGTTTTAACCAATGCCATAATTCAAAATAAGCGAAGCATATTAAATGGTTTGATCCAAAAGATGACAAAGCATAACATCATGACAATTTAAATGTATGCTTTTAACTTTGCCATTATTTGTATCATCTCATGCATGGTTAATTGTCTTTTTCAAAAATTTATTTTGTTAAGTATTACTTACCCACGGATTTTTACAGGAGAACCACATCATTTGTCCTAATAGAGAAGGAACTGCTCACCTCTCCATGCTCAATTTCTAGTGCGCTATATAGTAGTTTGTAGACAGGTTTATTCTCTGTGTGTATTGCTCTTTTGTAACTTATCTGTCATATTTATCTCCGGGTATTCCTGCTTCTTCCGCCAATAAAAACTGAACGTCACGAATTAGCACAATTGTATTGAAAGTGGCGTTAAATACCAAACAATCAATCAATATTGATCTTTGGTATCGTATCTGATCTTTTTCTTAAAGAAATTGCTATCTAGATGGTATTTATTAATGAGAAATTATTCATGATTGACTTAAACTGAAAAAAATATCTTTCAAACATTTAATAGACACTTGAACGACAAGTTAAACAAATTAAAACATAACTAAATTTGTATTCTTTTCGAATGTTTTTTTTTTTTTTTTTTTTGTTGTTTTTTTTTTTTTTTTTGGGGGGGGGGGGGGGGGTGTATAAATACACATCCACGTTTATTTTCTATATAGACATTACTTTATCTATATATAAAATCCTAACAATCCTACTGTCTGTCGATACTTTTCTTGTGACATTGCACAAGTCATGACTTCTTTGACTGTCCATGACGTTAAAACATTACTTCCCAGGGATGTGTTTTAATTGATTTTAGTCACTTATGCATGAGTTTTTATTATTAATTGTTTTGGGCTTTTTACTAGCTTTCAGTAACTGCGAGTACTCTCCATTCGTACTTTCGTGTTAGTTTGACCTGTTGACACAATTTGTAATGCATGTTTGTTATTCAATATTTACTTATTTTGTGTTGTATCTCGTCTCACTATTTTAAAGATGTACCACCTTTGATTTAGTATGACGATAAATTTTCCCTTCTGTACTCGTACTATGATCAACAAATTTAATTATTTTGTAAAAATATCTCCGTACTCCTAACAACAAAATTATTATATTTAACTTTACCTGTGTACGTTATTTTATTTAACGCCATTTTGTCAAGGGTAGAATTGTCTTGTTTTTTTTTAAATTGTATTTATATTGTGTCATAGATCAAATTTTTATATCGCGTCATAGATCAAATTTATTCGTTCAGTGTATGTTTACTTGTTTTTGTTAATATGTCTATTTGATCTAGTAAAGCCATTTCAATTGATATTTTATATTGTGTCTTTCTATGTTGTAATGTTACACTATTGTTTCAGGTTAGGGTGATAGTTGGCGTCTGTTAAAACGTTTAAACCCGCTGCATTTGTTTGCACATGTCCTAAGTAAGGACCCTGTTGATCTAGTTCATAAGTGTTTCTCGTTTCTCGTTTTTTATATAGATTAGACAGTTGGTTTTTGTGTTTGAATTTAACCTATAATTGTTCACTTTTTACACATTGTGAGTTTGATGGAGAGTTGTTTATTTGGCACTCATACCACATCTTCTTATTTCTACTTTAAAGTTTCTTACATCCACGTCATTTCGTCTCTGATGGATATGTATGGCATTAACAATCATGCAACATCTTTTGTTTTTGTATACAGTATTTATTTGATAGATTTTTATAATGCCTTTTACAGTGAATGTACAAAATATATATATATATTATATATTATATATATATATATATGATAAATGTTTACATGTAAGTTTCGTTTTGATACGGGAAATAATAGGTATGCTTCATATTTTATAGAAACAGTTTGTTGCAAATAAGTATATACTTTTCGTCGCTATATGAGGAAGTTACAGAAGAAATACCTTCAATCACGGTAAGACATTCGTTCCGTGTACTCATTTGTTAAGAATAAAAACAACAATTTATGAATTACTTTTGGTCGAAGCGCTTTAGTAGATTTTACTATCATCAGGAACTGTCTAAGGCTAGGTTCCAGGATTTTATAAATGCGTAGAAACCCCAGGAGCTAAATTACCAAAAATAATCCAAAGAGAATAGAGAAATTCATCTAAAGTCAACTTTGTCTGAGGGCACCTTAGTTTATTAATAATTTCTTAATGTATCAACGGGGAGTTTAAACGGGAATATTTCCTAAATCATGTCATTTTCATAGTATTGACTAAATAACAGATATTACCCTCTGATGTTTCTTAACAGCATATTCAATGAATTTTAAGAGCAATTTAAGTTTTTTAAGTGAGGAACACCTAGATTGAAATGAAAATGAGATGCGGAGGATACAAACATGACAAAAGGAAAAATCAAAATGCAAATGTAAAAGAAAACCAACTGACGACTCAATGACAGGAAAAAATAAACAAAAAACCAACAAACACAATATATACATAGAAAACTAAAGATCGAGCAAAACGTACCACACCAAACATAATGTGTGATCACATTATCTTCTGCAGGATGAACAAATCCTGCTCTTCATGTAGCACTAAACGTGTTGCGCATTATTATTAAAACGTTGGTGATAAGTTACATTACAATAGATCAACCAACTCAATATATCGTCCGTAAAACTTTCAAACGGGTTAATTCATCTTTACCACTTAAAATTAACCTATGTGAAATACATGTAGCTTCTTTATATGCAGTAACACTTTATTAATTACCAGGGGGATCATTATAGAAAATACGTCGAATTTATTTTGTTTTATCTAGCCTAGCATTGTATTTATACGTTCGACAGCTATTTTGCTAGCTCTTAACATACTTTACGGGAAAAATTATTATAAACACACAAAAACAGATGATTTTCTTCTCATGATACTACAACTTCGATCAATTATTATTATTTTTTTTATTTATTATGTATGAATAGCAGGACATTCTATAAAAGGAATTTTTTTTGAATTCTGCATAGGTCAATATAATACTTTATTATATACTAAGTAGTAAATACAGGTAAACTGTATGTGTAATACCATTGATGACAATGGTGCTGTATCAACCATCCGTGATGATATCGATATCAGTCACGGTTGCAAAGGCTTTATCAAACCTCTAATTTTGTATGACGTCACGTAATCGATAACAGTCACGGTTACAAAAGCGTTATCAAACCCCTAATATGTATTACGTCTCGTCTCGTTAAAAATACATAAGAGAGATTAGTTGTATTTGAGGTACATGTATATAATAAAGTGTATATGATATGGCTTTTTCAATATCACACACCGTATCAACCCTCAACCCTCAGAGCTCTTTGGATTATATTATTGGTGTCTCTAATTGATATAGGTGTGATATTGAAAAAGCCATATGATATTCTCTATATAGCTACTCCTTAATCAATATTTTTTTAAGTTCGTTATTTACTACTTAGTATAATTTTCAAAACGAAAGTTTGATATTCGTTATTTGCATTTTGATGTCCACAATTTGACAGCAATTTTAATTATTGTCCAGATTCCGTAAGAGCATTTTGATAGATTGCTGTTATATTACTTAATGTTTATTAATTGCAGTTTGAAAGTTTTCTATCAAATATAGGAGGATCTCTTGGTCTATGGATTGGAATGTCCGCCATTAGCATCGGAGAGTTGCTAGAATTGTGTTTCTTTCTCCTGAGAAGTATGAAGAGACACAAGAAAGTCACAGAGCCCCAAACTGATGTCAACTTAAATGACACTGTAGAAACTTTTATAATCTCTAACGACACAATGAACGAGAAAAACGCACAATTTGCCCTTGATAAGCAACCTTTCGAAGGGAAGAGTGGTATATCAAACGATCAAGTCGAATATAGTAATAGAAAACCAGAACCTTACTGATAATATACGTCTATTATAAGTCTGTATATAATCATGCACTTACACTGTTAGATTTACACTGTATGCTGTATCGTTTTGATTACTGTTTATTTTCGCGGAAACTTATTAAAGAGAATAGCGGATTTACATGTTTTTTGTTTTGTTTGTTTTGTTTGTTTTTTTTTTTTTTTTGTCATTTCCAAATTCCCTAAATATAAGAGAAGAGCAAAGCAAGAGATTATTTCGATGGTTTTCACTCTATAAAATTGCGTAGATAAATCTCTTTCAAAAATTAGTTGGTAGTGTTCTGATTGAATTACTCAAATAGCTACATATCATGCTATGACGGAGTAGACTACATTGAATCTTTGGATCCATATTTTTGTCATTGATAACACAACTTTGGAAAATTTAACTACCCTTTGTAAATTAGGCTAAACCATACGAATATTCAATAAAAGGAAACATTATAACTATCACACAGGTTCTTTTTGAAATTTTTACAAGTAACTGGCATCAATTAATTACATGAACACACTTGGAAATGTAAATTATCAAAGAGGTTGAACTGGAAACTGCATTTCGTTTGGGCGCATTGGATATATATACATACACAACCCTGTTCGATTGGAATTAGATCATAAAAAACACAATGGTTCATGTTGAGGCTATTTATTGTTTTAAGTTACTATTTGCAAGATGTCAGTATATACATGAACACAATCTATTCATTCAGTCAATGGAAGTTGGAATATTACAGCGTTCGTATATCTCAGCATACCCAGTTTGCAGAAAGTATACATAAAATAATGAATGTGAAGTTAGCAGCCGGTTCGTTATTCGATATTCGATATTCAATATCCAAATTACCTCATCATAGATACCAGGATTGAAGTTGGACGGCAAACGATTTAATGGCTTCTAAGGTCAAGACATTGGTCACGTGACAAAAGGTCAGAGTTTACGGTGTTTTGGTAAACGTGCACGTTTGGTGGTTTTTTGCCTCGTATCGTCTTATTTGTACTCGTACATCAATAAAAATCAAAGTGTTCAATTCTAGATTGAATAAGCTTCATTATTCTTTATAATTATTATTAAAAAGTGTTGTTAAAGTATTATAAATTCACGAGTGAAGTGAAACTTTTTTTCTGAAAATTTGCGTAGGTCCACGGAAAATCCTTATTTATTCCTTAAATAGGTATGGTAACGTGTTGAGGAGGGGTATAACAGATGAAGCAAAATCATTTTTCACGTTAAATTCTGATGATAATCGATCCTAAATTCACATGAAATTGTGTCAGCTTAATCGTGGTGAAGTGAAGATCAAAGGGAGATAACTCCGTACACGCGTCGTAGGAAATTGCAAGTTCACAACAGTAAATTCGAGTAGAATTAATGATTGTAGTTATATTTCAACACTTTCTTGAATAACCATTCAATATTTCATGTTCCTCTACTCTTGTAACATTAAAATAGTCATGGAATGGTTGAATATGGCATTTTTTCAAGTACCCTAAAACAGGTTTTTGAAAACTTCCAAAGAAGAAAATTATAGATATTAAACTGACTTTTCTCTGAAACTTGGACTTATTTGTATATTCTCAAACACCCTTTTGGTAGATGGAATGATACAAGTCTTTGTTTTACTTTCTTTGTATCAATATTCTTAGAAAGGATATGAAAATAAACTCAGTGTTTGTACATGTTGGTTGTTTATAGAAAAGTTTGTTTAAATATACTAAAATTTCACTCTAAAATTAGACTTGAATTTTTATATTTAAATAAGTATCTAACATAGAAAGTTGTTAATCTGGTGCACTGAAAATGTACCATCAGAAATGAGATTTAACAAAGTTATTTAGACTGAAGTACTTATAGATTGTCACTTTTTATGCTGATCATATGGGGAAAAAAAGAGTGATATTATAAATTCTAACACAGCATCAATTGTGAAATAATAGTTCTCTCCTACATACATTTTATTTTTCAAGATGCGAGGCTTGCCGATCAATTTACATATTTAAGATTTAACTGTTAAGAGTGGAAAAATAACTTATTGACAGAGATTCTGTATGCGAATGTTTCTCTTGATATTTTTAAACAATACATTTATGTTACCAACTACATTGTATCTTTGTTTTTCTACTATGATCTGCAAGGAGATGGGTTCTTTATGTGTGACCACAATGATCGTCAAGCATGATTATTGGTAGCCTTTATTCCTGATGTAACAATGGAAAATTCTGAGAAAAGCAAGAACTTTTAAGCAGATCCAGGTCTTTTATAAAGAGAGGGTGGATTATTCCTAATTTCCATATACAGAAAAAAAACATATTTCATTTCATGCCAAATAATTACATACAAGAGGGGTTTATCAGCCATTTGTCAGCAGAACTTGTGTTACAATAGAATTAACTTTGCATTACATTAAAATACAAAAAAAAGAAAATGTAGACAATACATGCTTCAAAATTATGAACATTGACATTGACATTGAATAAAAAAAAAGTCAATTTGCAGTGGACAGAAGTACAATTTTTTTATTTTTATATTATACCTGCTATAAGATACAGTGGCGGATCTCCCGGGGGTCTGGCGATTGGAATCGCCTCTTTTTATCGACAACCAATGCATTTGAATGGGGACATATAGTTGGAACCCCCCCTCCTCTCTGAAAATTGGCTTGATCCGCCCCCGAGATAAGAAACTATATAAGATGTACAAGTTCCGTTGCTCGCTCTTAATCAAGAGAAAAAATCTGAACATCCAAAAAGCCAGAAAGGGATTTAAAACATTATAATCAACACAAAGAAAACTGAACAAAAAGCTGTATTGCAATCTGATATCATGCAGTTCTCATAATTCCTATTACATGTATTACTTCAAGTTTTGATTTTTTTTCTTATATTTGAATTCAAAAGTCCTACAAACAACTGTTGAGTCCTTTAATTAAATTATTGATTGAATAATGAATGATTAGCTAAGCTGATCTGTAAATAAAGTCTGAAAATGTTTTGTTTAAATAAAAGAGTGTTATTATGTCATAAAATATACTGAATCTACTTCAAATTTAATTCAAATTCATATTTAACTGCTCTAAAATGCATAGTCAATTGAACTACGAAACAAAAACCTGAGACTACTATAACATAGAGATTGGTCACTTCCCATGTTATAGTAGTCTCAGACAAAAACAAAGCTGACTTAAATACATGTACAGTATGTTCAAAAAATTTTTGAAGAATGGACAACAATGAGATATTTATTTTTCTGATATCAGAAAAAATCTCATAGTATCAAATCAGAATGCGAGTTCTTTTTATTGAGATAATTAATTTAATCGCATTATTTACTTTAATAAAAACCTCATGATAATATCTGAATCTACAGTCATGACTTAGCTTGTCAACCTCTACACTTAAAAATTTAAGGTTCCTAGGCCTAAATGTGGTTGAAATACAGACAATTTTGGTAACTTTTACAAAAAAACTCTTTTTTATGACATACATTACAATTTCAGAATAAGCTGCATTAAGTTATATATATGTATCACATATAAGAATGCTAGTTTGTATTAATATCATGATTATCATGATTATTGCAATAAGTTGTTATTATTCAATTAATTAAAAAAAAACATCAATTATTTTTGAATTGATAGATCTGGAACTAGTACATACATTTGTTTTTTTAAACATCTATATACTATTCATTAGGGAACTTATTCAAATATATTTTGTACAAGACAGTCATGGCAGTTCACAATTACAGTGGTCATTATAAACATAATGACACAATTTATACAACCAAATTTTATTGTTGATATATGTAAACTGAAATCATTGCAGAATTTTTCTTTCAAATGATTTAATGTTTGTTAGTCACTTACTTTAAATACTTAACCTGTACTAAAATAAAGAGATGTGGTATGATTGCCAATGAAATAACAGTATAGAAACTATCCACCAGAGTCCAAATGTCTGTTAGCAGTTAAATTGTAAGTTACTTTACAGACATCAACAATGAATACATTTCATTGTTATCAGGCAGATGAGGAAAAAGAGTAATGATAGCTTTTTAGCCTACTACATGTACAAGAGAATATAAGAAATATAATAATATAAATACGGAAATAATAGAGACAAAAAAGACAGGACTTAGCCACTGGACTATATGTAAAGTGTTCCCTTACTAATCCTTAGAGGAGCTGCTGTATACTTAGAAAAACGGATGTTGAGGACTTGGCCACTTCAATCAGCATTTTTAGACACTACATTATGGTCAACTGCAATCTGCCCTATTTGCTCCAACCTCTAATGAGTATTAAAACTAATATTTAGGGTGGGAATTAAACCCATGTATGTTCATTTTCTCTATTGTTCTCTATGTACATACATATACATGTATATGAAATACAGCAAATGCAAAAAATTGATGGAATGTAAATATGGTAATTTACATCATGTACATTATTACAGCCTCATTTTTTAAGGACCTAGTAAAGGAAGTCCCTGGACCTAGATAGACCTATTTCTTAGGCAAGGTGTATTATATAACTCTTGAAAGTAGTAAAATGCAATTGTAAAATTAATTTTATCTGCTGTTAAACAATAATAACACGATAATGGTTATTTCTAAGTATTTAGTAACAACAACGTGCAATTTAGGTAAACAAACATCAATAATCTACCACGTGTTTGTCTGCTGTGCTTGAAAATTCAAAACGCCCCATCAGGTTTATTTACACGAATTTTTGCTAAAGCAGACAGTTAAACATGTCTGTTTACCTTATAAGTTCTATAAAAAATGCATTTGCTGTTATGACTTATGTATGCATGGAAAAATAATGAACATAACATTGATTATTCACCGTAAATATTGAATACACATCATTCCTGAGCTATACACACAAAACACATGGCACTTTTGTAACGATGGATGGTAATGTATAGCCACTTTATAACAGTAAATCCCATTGGATAAGCTACCCTACACAGTACATAATATGCAAATTAATGATTGGATACGAATTTGTGCTAGCTCTCAAATCGATGGAAAAATGTAAACATTGGAATCCGCCATTTTGACATAGGAAACAAACTAATTTTGAATCTTGGATTAAAGGACATTGCGCACATTGCCAGCGTATCATGCAAAACCAGTCATGTGCAAATATATCTTTTAATTAGTTTTATACACTTACTTTTCTATGTTTTAGTTAATTTAAGGTTTTAATTTATTACAGAACGGAACATCGTTCTCAAAGACGCCGTAGAAAACATTATAGGTGGCGCTGTTTGTGGGCGTAAACATTTTACATACGGGTACTTTTTGTGTCGACAGATTGTCCTTTATCTGTCAGATTCAGGCGTTTGCCGTTCAACTGGAAAAGGAGTGGAAAGATATGTAGGAAATCGTTTTATGACCTCTTCAACCTGTCGTAAATTCTCGTTGTCCTCAAATATAAACCCTTATAATATGTAAATTTGTCTTTATGAAATATAGATATTTATCAATAAAACGAATTCAAAGATATACTTTTATCTATGATATTTCTAGAAACAAAAACAAAAAACGAACACTCTAGTAAAATTTAAAAATAGAAATAGAAATAATTATGGAAAGCCAAAAAGAAAACAAATATAGTAAAAACCTACTGGAGACCGTTAAAATGGCGATGAGACACGCCCCCCCCCCCCCCCCCCCCCCCCCCTCCCCGATCTCTCAACCTTCCTCATACTATGCAGATAGTTAGTAAATATAAAGATACAAACGAAACGAAAAAAATTTGCGTAAAATACTTGTCTTCTATGTTTACGGAGGGCTCAAAGTGCTAGTTTGATATTCAAAATATATATAGTGAAAACCTACCGAAGACCGCTTTAATAACGGTGAGACCTCCCTGGTCTTTCAATGTCCATAAAATTTAATGATCTTTTTAGACTATGTATATATACAGATGGTATCAAAAGGATTTCCAAAAATAATGTCATCTGCGATATCTACGGAGGGTTTAAATTGTCACTTTTCATTTAAAAATCGTCGAAAATTCAGGTCAAAGGGCACAGGGCGATGTCTAGACCCCCCTGATCTCTCAGTCTTTCTGATATTATGCAGATAGTTACTGTTAGTAAATATAAAGGTAAAAACTAGACCAAAAGGAATTTGGGTAAACTTCTTGTCTTCTTTTTTACGGAAGGCTCAAAGTGCCAGTTTGATATTCAAAATATATAGCGAAAACATACCGGAGATCGCTTAAATGACGGTGAGACCCCCATATAGTCTAAAAGATCATCGACATAGAAAGACCAGGAGGTCTCACCGTCATGGCTTCCCATAAACGCCTTGTCAAGTCTATTGATTGAAAGAAATTCTTGTTACTCCCCTTTGTCCAGAAAATAACCTAGACGTCAACCCTTCCACTTGAGCCTGTGTTTCGGTTTTTCCTGATAACAGACCGTTTATGTGAAAGCAAATTCAGGACAGAACAAGTCTTATTTTGTTATAATTTCCCTTCAGTTGTTTACACTCTGGTTCTTGTTATTTGAATATTTCGTCTACTAGTTACTTTACTGGCCTCGAAATTGAGAATTTAGCCTGAAATTATGTTGTTGTCCCGACCACTATTATTAGGTCGGGCTAGTTACATTTTGTCCGTCGGTCTGTACCACCTTTATTCATTGTTTAACCACAAACTTATTTAAATGTACGTACAGAGCTTTACTCTGTGACGTTCTATAGAGATAGAGTGGGATCGTTCTTCATTTTTGAGTTGAAGATAAATATACTGAGAGAAATTCAAATCGAGGTGCCGCTTGATACTTGTGGTATGAAACCGAAGAGACAAAAAATATACTGAACTTCTACCTCGACAATTGAATTGGTGATTTTGTCCTGTAAAATTAGTTCACAGTCAGATCCTACTATATCTTGTAACGATCAAGAGTGTCTCTCCTGTTGGTCAATATAGCCCGATACCATGGAAGTATGACTGCGGTCCTCGTCAAAGGTTAGCATCTAGTTGGCCATAAGATCAGACTAGATCCTCTTTCTCAACCATTTGAGAAAGATTCTAGAAGCTACCTGTGACTTGATATCTGGGTATGATATAACCATCAGATATATAGTTCTTGAATACTTTAATCCATTTATATACTGGTGGCATAAACCGGTAAATATTATACCTAATAAAACTTTTTAAAAAATCTATTCATAACTATTATAATAGAAGTCCTATAGAGCAAAAGCATAGGCCGAACCCTACCCTAGATTTAAACTAAAGGAAAAGTTGTTCGGTTACTGTCTATCAGATACAAGGTCCTTTAAATGGTCTATAGACAGTACCCCGGCTTCGTTTCAATATTACTAAATATACTATATTTGCATATTGTCCTCATTTTGTATTATGCGGTCTCACATTAACTTTAACCAAAACATGTTAATATATTTATCATTCGTGTCCGTTATGTATTATTCAATATGACGACATTTAATAGATAAACGATAGTCACATACATCCAATTTCTTTCACAACATCTTTTATTTGAAAATTCCTTGAAAAACACAAACCTTCGCAATCCAAAGCAGTTGACATAGGGCCGGGGTTCCTTCCTTAATTTTTTTTTATTATTTTATATATATTTTTAATAATTGTGACCCGCCACGACATATCTAGGCTTATGGCTTATAAAAAACGTCGTTGTGAGAAAAACGCCGTTAATGTGACAGTGGTGTCCTCCATCTTGGATTTTGAAGTAGCAGATTACAATTGTTCTAGATCTTTTAAATTAATGAGAAGTTTGTAGGCCTTCCATATTCATATACAATAAAAATATGTGTTTTATCATATTTACGGCCGATAAAAACACAACATTTTTTTTTTATTCATTTTTTTTCAACTTTGTCACATAAGTAGAGATAACTCAGATAAAGTAATTTTTATAATAGAAAGTGTTGTGCATTTACCTATAAATATAACATTTATACGACACATTTACTATGGATAAATTTTAGACTCTGATTATGAAAATCTCACGGGTGTCATTCGGTTTATCGAGAGAATCTATCGTGAAAGAAAACCTAACAGTGATCAAGTATTGCGATTCGATCGTGAAAGCTCTTGTATGGTATGGTGAATTCAATCTTATCGAGAAGACATATGCAAGGTCAATAACTAATCTAATTTAATTAATTACACGAACAAATTTACAATAAGATAAAACTGTCTGTCAAAATGGTTCAACATTATGATCAGTATGTGAGAAAATCCAGGTTTAAAAGTACATCGTTTTTACAAAACAACAAAAGGCAGATTGCTCCTCGGCATTTCAATGACATTAAAAATGTAAACAAACATGATTTTTTCATAATTCGAATGACTAAACTACTTTTCTCCCAAAAAAGACCATTTCATTTGAATGAAGCAAATGGTTCTCAAAGTAATTTTGTGTAAACATAATCAGAAACTTTGTAAAAAAAGAAATATTTACACAAAATTGATATTTCGGATCGTGAAAGATCACGTACCGCTTTTTGAAAATCGTGAAAAGAATCGTGAAAGATCTGATGCTACGAAGACGTTCAAATCGTTCTTTAATTATATGAGAATTTATATTTGTTATTAGTATAGAAAAAAAACTAGATTTGCATGACTAACCCGGGTCTCTTTTGTTGGTGAATAGGGCTATAATCGTGCAATGCCATTGGATCTAACAATCTTATAATACCACACAGACTAGGTGAATTATAGCAATATCAGTATACTTGTCCGTCCTTCATAAGTTTTGTATTTTCTTTAACAAATTTAAGATTGATTTATTTTGTAATAATAATTTTCATTTCTCATTTTTAAGCCCATTATATTTATAAAACGAAGATCCTCAATTTTAAGCATTTCAAAGTATTAATATTTTCAGACCTCGAATGTGCCTTATTTCATGGATCAAGGTTTAGTTTTGTGGTCAAGTCCGTATGGCGGATTCGTTAATCTATAGGGTAACTGTATTTGATGTAAGTTTTGATTGTAAGGTGTACATTTTCGACTAGAAAGGTTTCAACTAACCTTGACCTCATTATCATGCATCACTTGGCAATGTTTATTTTAAAATGTATGTGGTGTGGTCTTTTGCTTATATATACTTGTATGATATAAGACCACTGTATTTGGTGTATGGTGTACATGTCTGTCTGCATGTTTCATATATGACGTTGACCTCATTTTCATGGTTCATTGGTCCTTGTTAAGTTTTCATTTTTTTGTGAGTTTTTCAAATATTAAAAGCAATAGTTCAATTGTATTTGATATATTGAATATGGTAAGATGTCTATGTCTGGCCGTCGGTCAGGGTTCAGATAATTTTGACCTTATGTTCCGAATTCTCGAATGGCCAAACATAACTTTTAGATTTGTCAGTTTCTAAAGTACTGTAAGCATCAGAATCACTATATTTAGTGTACGGGATGTTTGTACCGGTCTGTAAAGCATGATTCATCTGACCTTGACCTCTTTTTCATGAATCATTGATAATCTTATAATTAAGCGTATGTGACACTTCTAGTAAAACCCTTACTATTATAGACGTTCAACATATATACTATCATAAGTAAAGCAGACGAGACATTTCACCATTTGCGCTCTTGTATTCTTAAGTCTGTAATATATGGTTATGTCATTGGCAATCATTTCACATCTGCGACGTTGTATATAAAGATACATAGAACTTAAGAAAGTACTGTAACACAAAAGGTTGCATGGTTATCGTTCAATCTCAAATTGTTAATGAAAGATGCTGTTTTTGCTACAAGATATGGTAGATGGTTAACTTTTTGTGTAAACGTCGCATACCCATGTTATTGGCTAAATAGTTGCGGTAAGTAGATAGGTCTGCCTGAATAGTATTAGATCGATTCTCAGAGCTGAATTTTTCACACGCGAACTGAAAAAGGTATGATATCGCTAGACATGCCAGTGCAGATTCAGTAAAAGTTGTAAGATTGAGAATAGAACTTAATCGGTTAAATTACAGTTCAAGCTGGGCATCCCAGTCGAAGTACGTTGAATGAAATTTTCCCCACTAAGTTTGGTACAATGGCGTATAGCTATTGTGAAATGACTTAACAAACAATTAATAGAAATAACGTTATCTTTGTACCTTTTTAGTTTGTGTCGGCGCAGCCACGAAATAACAATATTGTCATACGATGTATGCACGAACGACACTCCACATAACTGAAAGTAACAACCCTTAAAAAAATGCGTACACATGCATATATTCACGAAGCATCCGTTAACTAACGGAGCCGTTAACGGGTACGTCCGTTAAAATTATACGTATTATTCACAAACGTTTCTGTAAACATTGTGATAACGGGTGCGCTATTAACGGGTGCGTTAGTATGCAAATTAGACGTAATTGAAGTCTCGGGTGTTTTCATTGGTTTGTAAACCAGATGGGCAATACAGTAAAAATGTAATGTTTTCATTTTCATCATAACAATGTAAACAGACGATGTTTAAAATTTTCTCATAATTATGCTTATAAAATTTGCTGCAATACGTCTACAAACATAACAATTAATCAACACTGCGTCTTGGTGGTGGTATTTGGTCGTTTATTCGTAACGCTTAGTATAGTTTTATCGTTTAATTTGATAGGCTAGTGGTAGTAGCGAGCGCACCTCACGTGGGAAATGTAGTAGTTCGATTATTTCGACAATTCCCAGAGGATCCAAAGGTTATATTGCAAAAAAAATATTCTTCTTTCCAACCTACCCTAATATTTTTAAAACTAAGTCAAATATCTCGTCCTGCATCAATCCTTGTCGATCGACTTATGCAAAACCAACGATATTACTAGTAGATCTATTGTTGATATGTTCTCGGTCTGAATACACATAAAATATCTGCCACTGAACATTAATCAAACAACAACAAATCAATCAAATTGTGTTAGTGTAGTTTTAGTCAAATCATTTTTTTTTCTGTTTTTGGATTAGGATAATGTCTCCCGGAGTCGCATGATAATTCCGATGTCAAAGATGTATAAAAAAATGTGAATTCCGATTAAAGTTATAGCTGCGTATGACAACTTATTCAAATGAAGTTACTAGTGACAAGATAACCCAAAATACTTATTTTTGCAATAACATACACGATCAAGAAAATTTTAGAATCAGTGCTGTTATTTACTTTTAATTTTCAAAGAAACAATTAGTTTTTTATGCCCCCTCCGTAGCGGAGGAGGCATTAAGTTTTACCCTTGTCTGTCTGCACGTCTGTCCGTCCATCCGTACGCCCCAACATTGGTTTCCGTTCTCTAACTTTAGTTTGCCTCAACCAAATATTATGAAACTTATAACAATGCTTATTACCACAAAACACAGATCAAGTTGGAATGTTGGTGGCGTCACTTTTTTCGTTCTAGAGTTATGCCCCTTTACAAGTCGAAAAATTGCTGATTTTTTTATTTCCGTTCTCTGACTTAAGTTTGCCTCAACCAAATGTTATGAATCTTATACACAATCCTTATTACCACTACAAACAGATGAAGTTTGAATTTTAGTGGCGTCACTTTTACCATTCTAGAGTTATGCCCTTTACAAATGGAAAAATTGCTGAATTTATCGTTTCCATTCTCCAACTTAAGTTTGTCTCAACCAAATGTTATGAAACTTATACACAATGCTTATTACCACAAAACTCAGATAAAGTACGAATTTTGGTAGCGTCACTTTTACCGTTCTTGTGTTATGTCCCTTTATAACGTTATATGCAAGCGGGGGCATCATCTGTGTCCCATGGACACATTCCCCATTTATTTCACTCACCTTCAGAAAGACTTTGTGTTAAGAAAACAAATAAAACAATTAATCTAAAAATCAAGAAGAGGAATGATGGATGTCTTTGGGGATTTTACTCATTTAGGCGACGATCATTTCATTTTCTGGGGAAGAGGGCTTGGAATTTTTGAGAACGTAATTTTAGTTTTCGCCTGTTGCTTGGTTAGTTTATGTCCATTTTGTAAATAACTATTTCTTGCAATTTGTGGGGAAGAATATACATTTAATCCTGTCATAGGCGAGATATTTTGTTAGTTCTTACTAGGCTAGCAGATTATTTTCCAAAATTTTCAGGACGACCCTCCCCTTCCTCCGACAATTAAATTGAATTATCCTACCTGGTTTGCACGAATTCATGTTTCGCTCATAATTCTGACCTTCGTTATGACAAATATCAATATTCTTACCCTACGACACAATTTACCTGTATAGCAGGGTCGGATTTAGACACTCCTTTGGCGGTGACGGCAAAAGGGGGAACATAAAGGGGATATAAAACTAAGGATGTTGAAAAGCATTAGGTGGATTTCAAAAGTTATCCCACGGGGGTACCCCGGTGTATGTAGATAATCCCAGGGTCTCTGCGTTAGGGCTATAACAGAAATTGGATATGCCAAGGAGATGCTAAAATTTCACAGAATTTGTTCAGAAGAGACCTTCGAATTTGATTTTTATTTAGTGAATTATGGTGTAAGAAAACAAAGATTGTACTTATGTTATTTTTAGTTGTTTTCCGTCGGGCGTCTCAGCTGTGTCTTTTACCGACAGAATCAAATGTTTTGGCAAATTTGAATCCTATCATTTCACAATAAAATATCTAAGCTTTACCAGAGGTCATAAAAATCAGAACTAGAAAGAACAAAATTACAGAGCATTTAATTTTGATCTTGATTATTTAAAATTAAATTTTGCTTTTCTAAGCAAAGCAAGTCTGTCTTCTTTACCAACAGTTCTTCCAAAATCAATACAACTTTGAATAATAAAGGACTTCTACGATCTCTATATATTATAGATGATTTTTTATAGGCCTGATCCTACATAGATCACTTAAACTGAACTTTGACAGTAACTGTCGACTTTTGACATTTTTCAATCCTTCCATAGCTTTTTGATCTGAATTAAGATAGATCGGGTGACTTTTTCTGAGCATCCCTTCTGGGTATGTTGCAAAATTACTTTTTTGGCTTGAAATAGTTTACCACGCATCATTCAATATATACAACCGAAACATCTAAAACTTGAAATTTTAAGACTAAACTATCAAATAATTAAGTGTCGTTAAGTTTTTTTTAAATTTTCAGAAAAAAAAATCATTTAAAATCAAGGGCAGATAATTATATGGAATTTGATAGGACAATTTGTGTTTCTTTTTTATTTTCATTTGAGATTTCGTAAGTATTTATGAAAAGCAATTCTCTCATGGAATTTTGACCAATTCTATCTTTAATTTTTTCCTCAATAAAGAAAAAATAGCCCATATAGAATAACCGTGATTTCGTTTATTTTAATGTATTTTAACGAAAAAAACAAGATCCCTGATCTATCGTCGAACATTTAGACACTCCAGCTACCTTCATTTAATTTTTCGACGTCATAAAGCGAAAGGACCATTTACCCTGTATTTGCTTTCATTATAAAGGACAACATCTAAAACTTGTTCAATCCTACTTTAAATTAAACACCAAAGAGATTAGTTTTGGTTAACGACGATCATTTTAAACATTTCTGTGATAAATGCTCAAAATTTGCCAAAATTTGTCAAAATTGCGGTTATGAGTTATCTTCAAGCACTTACAATTTGATAATCTGTTTAGATATAAAAGAGAGGCGAAAGATACCAAAGGTACATTCAAACTCATAAGTCGAAAATAAATTGACAAAAATGGATAAAAAAAGAAATAGACAAATATACAAACAATAGTACACAAAACACAACATAGAAAACTAAAGACTAAGCAACACGAACCCATGCACCAATATTGTGGGTGATTGATCTCAGGTGCTCCGGAAGGGTAAGCAGATCCAGCTACACATGTGGCACCCGTCGTGTTGCTCATGTTAGTACAAACCCGGTGATACGTCTAATTATGTAGGTCACATTCGAGGAAAAGGGGACAGGATTGTAGTTACGACATATTCGTTGTCACCTGTGAAACGGATATTCCATAACAGTCAATTAAAAATAAGCAATCATATATTGTTAGAACCTTAAGATCACAAATAAGGCTGTTAAACTATCCTTGCATATGAATTTATGTAAAGATTGAAAGAATTTTTGAAAATGTCCCTGCTGTGATACAAATTCAAGGGAAGTTGGCACTACCTCTTTGCCCCATGTAGAAACGGTAAAATAACTGAAGTCGTTACGTAGTTTTCTTATAAGAAAGGGTCGATCCGCTATTCCGACACCCCATTGGTCCGATACCCCATTAGTCCGACACCCCAGTAGTCCGATACATTTGCAGGCCGCAATAAAAAATCTACTTCATAGAATCGGTAAAAGTGGTAATTGAACTATTGTCTACTTTCCCTTTTGAGTATAAAGAATTAAATGAAAAAGACAGCACTCCCGGTCTAGTATGTAAAAAATACCACGATCCTATGAATATAAGGCAATGGATAACCTTGCAACATTTTGTTTTACTACTATAACGTATGACCTATCTAATTCCTAAAAAAACACTCCGCTAAAAAGTGAATTTGATTGATAGATTGCCGTTTTACTTTAGTCCAGTGTCAAATATTTCATGCATGTTCAGGACGAGAAATACATTAACAAAAAATACAGTAAGTAGGTCCTGTAATAGGAAATCAACCGGATTAAAGGGTGGAAAATTTGGACTGCCACTGGAAAATGATCAGCCCCGGGGTATATTGGTGAAGGACAGAATTCTGACCGGACGTTGCTGCGTATTTATACATCCCGCACTGCCAAACGGACGCTCATCATTTTCAAGGGTTTTACTGCCGGTCACAAAAAGACCAAAAGTGAATATATTTCTATACCAATATCCCAGTCACTCTTAGGGTGAAGAGAATATAAAGAACATTTTCTCGTCGTAAAGGAAAATGTCCAGACCACTATATACTCCATTAAACGGTCAACACTGAATAAATTTCATTTGCAATGAAAAGAACTTTATTTTATCTAACTTAAAGCATGTTTGTTTCCATTTGTCTACCCTGAACTTGAATTTAAAGATCGAAAGCGTAAAAAAAATGAAAGTCAAAATATCCGTATCAAAATTGTACAATCGATAATATTTTTTTTTTTTTTTATTATCGTGTTAAAAAAAACTCAACGTCATTGCAGGTCCTTAGATAAGTATCTTATCATAAATGATATCCGAATCGGTTCCAACAAAAAAGCACGACTATCTGACCATATGTTCACTCTTAAGACCATTGTATTGTAGCACAAAAGAAGAAAGAGTGTTTTTTTTCCTTTTTTGAATTAGAGAAGGCTTTCAATATTGTCCTACACCAAGGGATAAAATTCCAGCAGTAAGGTTCAAACTTTTACAATATCATTAAGAGTATGTATGCACTGAGTAAATTTTGTGTTCTATCAAAAAATAGAGTGACAGACTTTTTAAAGGCCCATGATTATTAACAATTTCAAAAATGACCTTCCTGATTGTCTCGAAATTCGCCTGGTCCAGTCTTTGGTAATTGATGAGCAGTCCATTATTTATTATATGCAGATGATAATATTGTCATTTTTCTCAGGAAAGTTGAGGAAAGGACCTCAGAGTAAAATTAATCGATTAAGTACGTATTACAAAGGCTGGTTTTTGAAAATTTGTCCCAATAAAACAATAATAAGATGTTCGTTTATAACAAAGCAGATAGGCATATCAAGCATTTTATCTTAATGAAATATTTATTGATTGTGATCAACATTTTAGCGCATCTCAATCTCTTTCCTTCGGTCAAAGGGAATTGTATGACAAAGCATTAAAAGCATACTACAAGCTTTACAAGGACTTGTTGTCATTGAATCCAAATATATAACAGTCTTCATGTGTTTGATTATACAATTCTTTTAGAAATAGAAACAGTTTAGAAATGTTGATATAGTTTAAGCCTTTCAAAAGAAATGTTTAATCTCAGACTAAAACAGTAGATTAGGCTTATCCTTAGCTTCTTTCAGGATACTTGTAAACTTTTTCTTGGTGTGTTGGAAAGGGCAACACATCTTGCCACCCTTTCACAACTAAGGCAATTCCCTCCGCATTTTGGCATAACAAATCCTATGATCAGATAATGACGTAGGCATAACATATGAGTTCATCTTTTCATTTAATAAAGGAAGCATATTTGGAGTCAACATTTCTACACGAGTAAAAATCCCCTCCTGGTATGGATATTTCGAATTACAAAAGAATGTAAAATGTGTTGGTAGTTTAGCTTCTACAAGCAATTATAGGCATACATTTTTATGCAAAAGAAATCTTTATCAGTACTACACTCAAAATGCATATCTGTGTTGATAGAAAGCTTTGTAGCTACAACACATTCAAGAAAAATGTTGGTCTTGAAAGACATCTGATTATGTTACGATCCCCTGAGCGAGAGTGAAAATTCACTCACTTCCTATTGCGTCACATAGACTAAGAATAGAGCAAGGTCGTTATCAGGTCACTTCCCGGTAAAGCAGAGTATGTTTCAGGAGAACCTCAAATGCAATGATAAAAATCTTTTTTTTTTGTGCCAACCATCTCAAACTACATTTTAGAGAAACGGCATGTTTTCTAAGATTAACTCACCCTGTTCCAACTTTAAACACTTGATTCCTAGCCAAAAACTGATCTGGCTACTTAATGTAGAGTTGACATATTAATTTCTGTTTGTAACTTTAATAATGAATGCCAATTATAAATCTATAGTCTTCTCTGTACTAGACACGAGGATGGCATGCTGTTACCTAGACTCACCATTAATAATATGCCTTTTTGTATGTTTATTCAATTTCAGATAAACAGGATTATTTTCAGATAAATTAATTTTTTCCACTTTTTCCTAGAACAATGTGTGCTCCTTGTGACATCATTGAATGGAAATAAAACGTCTTTTTTCATACCCTAATTTATTTTATAATAAACGTTTTTCCATAAACTCAAAATATTTTTTGGAATTCATTCATGTATAAAAACCTGCAAAACTATGCCAATAAAGAATAATCTCTTTTATTCGTTTACAGAAATAGAGTTGTTGGTCATTTGATCAATGATTAGGAATACAAAAAACGTAAACAACAGACAAACGGGATCTCAGCGAATCGCAAAAATAAAACCTCGCATTTTTGCCGGGGATCCTTAAATCCATTTATTACATTTATGATATATATTTTTTATTAATAATTTTGTAATATTATAGAGATTTCAATCATTTTTTATGTTTGCTTTATACAATGGCGATTATAATATCAATAAATGGATGATACGGCAGAATTACTGTAAATTCATGATGGAAATAGCTATCCATATATAAACCCGAACTATTGACTGGGGTATATGAATAATGTCCTCAGAGTTAAATACTTGGCAAAGTGGGTACGGGATGTATAAATACACAGCCACGTACGATCTAAATCGGGATGTAATTATATTACATGTTATCTTAAATAACCCTTGTAAAATCTTTTTGAGGGAAACGTAGGTGGCATTTTGTAATGCAAAATGTGTGCTTAAATCAAATACAATATCTTTTCCTAGTGGCATTCTTAAGTTCCCGTCTTTTACCTCGTCGACTTACCTGTTGTTTAAGTCGTTAATTTGTTCTCATCCTTAATATGAATGAAATATTTGCCACTGAACGTTGAACAAGCATCAATCAATATATAATACAACGTACATATACATTGTAGACCAAACTTTGTGTTGATAACAATTCCTTTATTACAAAAAAGAAATTTAAACTAAGGAAGCTTTCATTTGATTTGTATTGGGGGAGGGGGGATGAAATTTGACAAAAAAGGCAGGACAGGAGTTTTGTTTTAGAAAAAAATGACAGGATGAGCAACTTGGCAAAACAAAAGGCAGGATTACAATTTATGTAAAAAAAAAGTCAGAATAAACAAATAAAGAAAAGGCAGGACCGAGATTACAACTAAAAAAAATGCAGGACAACATTTTTCATCCTAGCCTCCTCCCCAATAAAAATCAAATGGTAGCTCCCTAAGATGAAAGTTAATTATAAAATTTAAGAACTGTATAACATGAAGCACGACCATGACGCTGGATTGATGTTAAATGATTTTTGCTCCTCTTGTTTTTGACTTTTTGTCAGATATTCGGAATCATCTGGTTTTGTCCATCACTGTCCATGTAGTGCTGAGAATTTTGTTTTATTCGGAAGCCACTAGTAAACATAGTATACATTAAATTAAAAGAAAACAAAAAGTCTATGTCCTATTTTCTTGGTTGAAGGTCAAATATGAAATTAAGATTGTTTGATGTTGCCAACCTGCCCACCTAAAAAGAAGCCTACTCCAAAATTTTATGACACAAATCGTTTCAATTTTTTAAAAGATTTTTTTCCTGCTCCATCGTTTCTTGTCTAAAACATGTCTAACATGCAGATCATTAATAAGAATCCCTTCTAATCTACCCAAGCCTTCAAAGTATAGGTAGGTTTCATCAAACAATGATATTTTTCAGGGTATACTGTCATTTAAACTCTTTTGTGTATCCTGTTTAATATTGAAACTAATTATAAACAAACTAACAAGGTTAGAATAATTCAATGACATATTGATCAGGTCGGGAACTCTACCTTATATGGGTATGCATGAATTAGCATACGTATGTCCTCGCACATGTAATTGTTTATTTACGTGTGACTTAATTTTTTTTTAACCTGTGTTTTTGACCGATCCACTAAATGAGTAACAATGCATGATGGACTACTACGTGTTTACAATCAACCGAGAACACGTGTTATCTACTGAAATACAACATATTTTTTTACGCATTGCGGGATTAACAATTTCGCTTAGTTTTTCATTTTTTGTATCCACATTTATAGTTCGTGATATAAAGTATTCGTTCCATGCTCAAATTAATGAAGAGTTGTTTCTTTGCAAAGAAACGAGTGTTTGAATTACCCGAAATATAGCCATTAATATAATTGATGATGACACAAAATTCACAAAATTGATTGTATGATATTGTACCTTCTTTTATGATTAAAAAGTAATTTAAATCAAGGAAAAGTATGTATTTATTAATTTGTCTTTAAGTAACAACAACGTGTAATCATCAATCGGGGCCATTTATAGCCGATTATACGGTATGGGGTTTTCTCATTGTTGAAGGCATTACGGTTGTCTATCATTACTTACATCCACTTCATTTGAACTTAAGTGAATAGTTGTCCCATTGTCAATCATACCACATCTCCTTATTTTTGATCGGTTTTCCATTATGAGATATTTAGTGTAGAATACTAAGTAATATGTTTGTATTTAGAATTTGACAGGTACAGAACATGCATAAAGCCTATATCATCTATCATATTTCATCAAAACTGCACAAGACATTTTTTAATTCTTGTCTGATAATGTTAACAAAATCTATAAGTATTGATTTTTTGGATTATTTCAGTCTTTTGGACTTTTTTTCTATTTCAAACTGTTCCCTTTGTTCTGAAAGTAATAAAGCAAGCACCTGTAGTTTCATTTTGTTTTCGTCTTTGCAAAGGTCGTTTTTTTCTAATGGAGATATTCGAATTTTTGATATTTTTAATGGACTCGGATATTTGCCAACCTTAATAAAATCATTTATGATGTTATCCATATTTATGTGCGACAAGGACGTGAACTTTGATATGTTTTGTGAAAATTACAGCGTTGGATCTAAACCTATTGTATTTCTCTTATTTATTGAATAATTTTCTTCTCGTTTTGTATATAAATTAGGCCGTCGTTTTTTTTTTCGTTTGATTTGTTTTACATTAGTAATTGTTGGTCCCTTTATAGCTTACTTTTCAGCGTTGATCCTATGATTGCTTACTTTACTAGATTGTGTCTTGGATGGAAAGATGTCTCAGTTGGCACTCATACCTCATCTCCTTATTTCTATTTACAAAGCACGTTTCAGAAAACCTTAATGGGCAATATGGCGCCCACTATGATCCAGAGGATTTAAATGATTGAAGATATTACACATAAGTCAATAGGACTGCAGCCGAACGATAAAAATACCACTGAGGTATATTTTGGGATAAAATTAGCAACAGACGGACATTATCGATGGACAAAACTATACAAAATATGTAAAGCTATTTACCGTTATACCTTTTAAAACACTTTATCCAGTACAGATAAGTCTGCGTCTGTCGTTACATCCATATTGCCGGCCGGCAGTCTGTAACGCCACAACGGCAATATGCTTGAAATTAAGCAGTGTTTCAGTGCTAGTTCTTTGTGTTTTTCGAAGCAGCAATGTTTTGGAATGGCATTATACAGGTTTAAAAAACTCAAATGATTTTTCATACTGGACAGTGGTCACTTCATTGGAAATTTCACTGTTTCACGCCATGAAATTAGTGCACAGGTACAATGCATAACAATTGACAAAACCTGTTCAACTACTTTTACAAGGCAAAAAAGAAAATCGAATCGTGAAGCCATGTAACAGTACTTTTCCAATCTGAGCATGCAAATTGAAGATTATGTTATATATTTTGCATTAAACATATTCGCAGAACAAAAACGTTTATTATGAGAGTCCCAGACACTATATTAGTTGACAGTTTTCCCACTAATTCCACGTGCTTTCAAGTGGTAGTAAACTCGTAGTAGCCCACAATGCATTGTAGTTCATTGAGTCGATTTGTCAGTTTTTCAAGGCCATATTGGTCTTGTGTTTGGGAAATTACTATGCAAATATAGTCTGACGTCAGGAAATCTAGAATTCTCGACCTGTTGATGTATGTAACTATTACAATGATCATTCAGATAGATGTAAGGAAATAAGAAAAAAGAGTCTTATCAAAAGGAGGTTATTTACCTAAAGTAGAAATTATCCGCACACCGTTTATAGACAGAAAAAAACCTATTATATAATGTTTTCCAATAATGTATACGGGATACAAATGTACGGAATACTATGGAACGCCAACACTGTCTTGTTATGACCATTTTCATTATATGATGTGCATTTACCTTTATATGATGTGCACTTGTCATTATATGATGTGCAAACACCTTTATATGATGCGCAAACATCCTTATATGATGTGCAAACATCCTTATATGATGTGCAAACATCATTATATGATGTGCAAACATACTTATGTGATGTGCATATATACTTATATGATGTGCATATATACTTATATGATGTGCTTATATACTTATATGATGTGCAAATGTACTTATATGATGTGCGAATGTACTTATATGATGTGCAAACATTCTTATATGATGTGCAAACATTCTTATATGATGTGCAAACATTCTTATATGATGTGCAAACATTCTTATATGATGTGCAAACATTCTTATATGATGTGCAAATGTACTTATATTATGTGCAAAGATCCTTATATGATGTGCAAATATACTGATATGATGTGCAGATATACTTATATGATGTGTACATATCATTATATGATGTGCAGTTACCATTATATTATGTGCAAATATCTTTATATGATGTGGTTGTGTCATTATATTAATATGTGCTTGTTATCTTAATAAATCATAGTTTATCGGTCGACTATTATAGATGTACGGCGTAAAGTATACTTTACGGTCGATCATCATAGATGATCTAATTAATGTGACTCGCGCGCAGACAATGATAGTTACTTCTTTGATAATGCATTAACAGTCGATAAGGTGAATTGATAGTTAACCTCGACCAAGTGAATTAAAACACCATTCGTAAATTTGATAATTTTAAATAAAACCGGAAATGCTTTCCAATTGTAAAATCGATTTTGATTGGCGGTCAACTTTTTTCTACTGTTGCTTTGCGAATTGACGAAAACGACAACACTTCAAGAGAGTGGATGGAAGTTAATTCCTTAAAACAATAGTTACTCTTTCTAAAACATGTTGTGTGGATGGAAGTTAATTCCTTAAATCAAAAGTTACTCTTTCTAAAACATGTTCAACAGGTGGTTTGAAAAATAAAATTTCGGACTTCACAAATTGAGACATCCTCGTATTAACTATGATGGTAAAGTGCATCGGACTATTCGTGCAACAGAATGGAAACAAGAGCTAGAACATAGTTTCCAATTTTCAATCCACGAATATTGAAGCTACTTGAAGAATAAATTGCAAAATTTAAAAGTTCCACACATAAAAAAAGTTTTGTTTTCTCTATCGTTTACACAGTAAAATACCTTTTATTTTTATCATGTACATGTATATTTGTATTTTTTTTTTAAAAGGTTTGATTTTTACAGGTAAATGTATTTACAGGTGACTATATTATCACAGATTTACCTGTTATATTGCTAAAAGGTGTCAGAAGTTAAATTTCTATAACAACTGGCCCCAATACATGTTGACATAACAGGGAAAAAGTAATAAAAGAATGTTAAAATCAATAAATTAATTCGTGACTGTTCAACAGTAAGATACAAATTCAACATTCATGAACAAGAAATCTTTAAAAGATTTATGCTCTATGGTGTTTTTTTTTGTAATTATTTGGGTTTTTCTTATACTGAAATCTATATATTATTTTATATAATATTTTATGAAATTAGTGTTAAAATAGGTGCGCCTTAACACTGCTTAGGACTCCTAAGTGCACTAAGGACTTATAATATGACACTCTTGACAAGAAGGAGTACTATTACATGTAAAAAAAATCATATTATGTTAGAGATTGATTCCAATTTTTTTTCGAAAAAGAATAAAAAATAAATGAATCATTCAACAATGTTAAACGTGCCGGTTTTTCTTTGATTTTGCTGAAAATCGATGAACCGCAAGACATGGGTCAAATTACATAATTATCTGATTACTCTATTATCTTAAAAAAATGAAAATTAATTATTTGCATAAGAAAATAACCCAGACATTAGATATGTTTACCATAAAAAAAACTTTGAGATTCCGTAATTATTGTTTTTAAATCTTTTTTTTTTAATAAGACATCTATAGTTGAAAAGCTTAAGTATACCTTGGTGAATTCAATGATATAATACAGAAAATTGTTACGTATTTTTATGAATTGAAAACAAAACGTTTGTCCCGTTGTGTACCATAAAATACTTTTAAATTTAGGATTTATTATTGTTTTGAAATCTTTTTTTAATTCAACATCTAGTATACATCGGTTAATTTAATGATGGAATAAATTGTGGGTTTTTTTAACAAAGAAAAATGGTTGACCCGAGACCCCCTCCCTCTTATGATTGGTCAATACCTAAATAGGTGCTATAATTTCGAGACCGAGACACTAAATGATTGTACTGAATAATTTCAACTACCACATGATGCCCTATGCATTTATTTACATATTTGAAGTCGTCTAAGGAATATATTTCTGGACAAAAACGAATTCAGTATACATTATGTTTACTGTACAAACAGACAACAGACAACAAGTGATGGATAAAATTGTGGTTTATATTGTTTAATTAATTTTTAAAGCAAAATTTGATTGGTCGATTGGTTGTTGCTTAACGTCCAGTGGCAAACATTTCATGCATATCCAGACGAGAAGTCGTTTCAGAAATAGATTATGAAAAAATATATCTTTTGCTCTAAATTTACGCATACGGTTCTGGGAATATTAAGAACATTGTAACTTAAGTCTCGGAAGTTATTCGTATATAAGTTAAGGCTTTTAAACATATAAACCCACTGTATTTGTTTGCACCTGTCCTAAGTCAGGAACCTGTTGTTCAGTTGTTGTCGTTTGCTAATGTATAGTTCATAAATGTTTCTCGTTTCTCGTTTTTCGTATAGATTAGACCGTTGGTTTTCATGTTTGAACGGTTGTACACTAGTCATTTTGAGGCTCTATATAGCCAAGGCTCCGTGTTGAAGGCCGTTCTTTGACTTCTACATTTTTGTTGATAGTCGTCAAAAAATTTAAAGAGAACACAGAGTGTGTAAAGTTTGTAAAATTTCCGATGAGAAGAAACACTTTTTCCTCCATTGTCAA
Source organism: Mytilus californianus (assembly GCF_021869535.1). Taxonomy (NCBI): domain Eukaryota; kingdom Metazoa; phylum Mollusca; class Bivalvia; order Mytilida; family Mytilidae; genus Mytilus; species Mytilus californianus. Next base: position 18,775,448 of record NW_026262626.1, read on the forward strand.
ATAAAATCAAAGGAGTTCTTAGCAGTGTTTAGACGTACCGGTCCCCTACTATCGTTAGCGAAGAAAAATAATGACAGAAATAAACTGGAAATATATTTATGGTGTGTAAATGCAAATGCGGCTATGCAGGTTTTCTAGGAAGTTGACTACTATTAACCACAGCGTACATGTAAATTTTTTAAATGACTCCTTCCACTATTCAACCAAGAGTGACAATTATGAAATGTTATAGTTGGTGAGACGTTATTCCTATAATATGTGTGTATTCATTATCTATATATTTGTAAACCAAATCATTTGTGTATTTACCCAGTGGCGGATACAGACATTTTCATAAGTGGGGGCCTCGGTGGAGGCCCACTGACTGCCTAAGAGGGGGACCCGCTACGGTCATGCTTCAGTGATTCCCTATATAATCAACCATTTTTTCCCAGAAAAGGGGGCCGTGCACCCCCCCACCCCCCCCCCACCCCCCCCCCCCCCCCTTTCTACATCCGCATCTGTTACCCTTACAACATTTAAGAAAATTTCGTATACCCATTCCTATTATGAACAGAAATATGTTAAATGTATGCAATTTATATGATTATTTTCTCTCTTATTTTCAACATATATTTTAAATTGTGACTACATGTATCTATAATAGTAACTTTTAATCTGTATAAACCAATAATCAATAATTACATACATTTTTTGGGGAAATTATCAGCAATAATAATTTCAAAAAACAAAGAAAGTTTTAGTCACGAATAATATTCTAGTCTAACGTGTTGATGTGTCCGTTGTCGGAGATGCACATAGACCTAGGTGAACAACACACTCTCTTTAGAACATCTAGTTTTTAGTTTCATAAAATTTGAGTAATTATCAAATTCTGTTGAAGGATTTATTGTTGTAAGTTAATGTAAATGTTCAGTTGCAAATACTACATGCATATTGAGGACAGTCAAAATCGAAGAAATATAGTTTCTTGCAAAACTATTCAGGCATCTCCACCTTAGATAAATCTTCATGGAATGCTACCTATACTTAATAAAAAAAAAAACACTTATATACGATTTTCAAAGATTTTTGTTTATGTAATTGTAGTGTATTGGATAGATCCGTTGAACTCATTTTTCCGTCTTGCCATTACTTTCAATAAAGAGCTGGTGGTATTCTTAGCCCCAACACCATGTGTTGTTTGAAATTGCTTCTGATTTTTTTCACAGTTTTGGTTTAGATGGTGTCACAGTCTTCTCTCAGTAAAACAACAGGGTTGAGTACGGGTGTCCTGATGAGTTCAAAATGGGTCCTCTACGCAGAGAGAAAATCCCACACATAGAGTCGGGCCTCTTTTGGTCACTAAACAATAATGTATACTAGTTCAGTGAAATGGTTTCTACCCTTAACACCAAAATACGCTTTTGAACTTAAATTGAAAAAAACAAACAAAAGCACACGAGATTAACAAAGGATACAGGTTTCTGTTTGTGACAGGCGATAAAATGTAATTTATGACTTTTGATATCTCAACCTGCCCCTATTCCTTTAACAAATGAGGAATAAACAACCACACTGCATAAAACAGGAGAAAACTCAATTTAAAAAAAGTCAGATTCCGATGTTAGAATAGGTAAAAGAAGAAACTACGCAAATGGCATTAATAAACATAAAATAACAAAGGACCAGTAGCAGTAACTGAATGCAAGCTCCATGCTTGAAGTACAATTATCGGGAATTGTGTCATTTGTTGTAAAATTTACATTTTTTTAACACTGAATTCTGGGGATATTTGGTCAAATAAAATAATACCTTTACTTACTACCGGAACATATCAAAATATTCTCTTTTCTTTGGTTTTGTTCCCAAATAGATTTTTCTCCCGTAGGATATTTCTTTTTCCCATAGGATATTTATTTCTCCCATAGGATATTTATTTCTCCCATAGGAGATTTCTTTCTCCCATAGGATTTTTATTCTCCCTTAGGATTTTTATTCTCCCTTAGGATTTTTATTCTCCTTTAGGATTTATTTATAACCCTTAGGATTTTTTTATTATCCTACAGGATATTTTTTCTGTAATGAAATCCCTTAGGATTTTTATTAATCCTATCGGATATTGTTTTTCCTACGGGATTATTTTATTAGACAAATATTCTATAGGATAAAAAATATCCTGTAGGAACTGCTTTTATTTTTCCTAAGGGATTTTTTTAGTCCTAAGGGAGAAAATATATCCTATAGGATATTTTTATTCTCCTAAGGGATTATAAATATCCTGTAGGATATAAAAAATATCCTATGGGATTATGACTTTATCCAATAGGATTTCTCAAAATCCTCTAGGATTTTGAAAAATCCTATGGGAGAAAAAATTATCCTACAGGATTTTGTCACTGTTTTCACTCCAGTTGCCGAACCAGGCGAGCCACACCAAAAAAAAATGTGTATTGTGTTACCCATCCCCAGAGGTACATTATTGCCAAATTTGATGATTCTACGATAAAAAAAAGTGTGGTTCGAATTTGCACTCATGAAAAGTGCAAATTAATCCAAGAACATGTTTTATATGATGTGGTTTAGTTTACTTCATTATATGATGTCGAAACGTCATTATATGATGTGCATTCATCGTCGTTATGGTCAATGAACATGATTACGATTAGAATGATTACTGTCTACGTCATAACTGATTCCGATCTGCTTCTGTAAACTATAAACCCAGCTCAAATATGTGTCTATCGCTAGCGAGAGTGCAATTAATAGGAAAAATGAGACAATGCAATTTAACAAAATCAACGTTTCAAACATTTCGGAGGGAGATTAAGATCAATTAATACAGGAGCTAATTGGAGAAATTTGCGGCTGTGGCGAAAATATGATAAAACAAATTTTGAGGCTATTTATAGCTTGCTATTTGGGTTAAGCAAATGCTACGTGTTGAAGGTCGTACTTTGACCTATGATGGTTTACTCTTACAAATTATGACTTGGATGGAGAGTTTTCTCATTGGCTCTCATACCACATCTTCTTATTTCTATTCATTGCAATTTGCACCATTGAACTCACAGTCAGTTTTAAAAATATTTCACAACAATAGCTATAAAATTATCTACTCGTGCATAATATGGCGAGATGGTTTGTTTTATAAAATGTTATTGAATAATATAAATTGTAAGATGTATAATGTAGTGTTACTCCTACAAAACCATACAAATTTGGAAATATTTGTGATATGACGTATACATGTAGTGTTTTGTACTTCCTTAATTTGTCTTTGAAACAATCTTTTTTCCACGGAAAAAAAACAAAATATCCAAATTTGGAGACCGCATGCTTAGTCCACGTACTGCCCGCGAAATGCGAAATGGTCAGATTGGGTAATGTTCACATATTTGTATATACAGATTGTTTATTTTCAACTTATTTTAATGGAGATTTAATTAATTGCTAATAAAATTCTGCAACTTGAGTATGACAACAGATTTGGAGTGGCGTCAACGGTTTCCGAGATACAGAGGGGTTGATTCCTGGAGAAGTGTTTTGGATTTTATTTTTCATCCGATTAGATGAGATTTTTTTCATTGTGTACTCATTTTGATCCTTTTCGGTAATGTCAAAGGATTTTACGTAGTTCATACGGTTATTTAGTTAAAAGGAAAAAAAACCCACTGAAAACCACACTTTGCCACACTTTTTCAATTTAGGGTATTTGATATTTTTATTTTCCAACAGAGATGAATGGGGTGATGCCCGTCTTTTGCATTATGTTCCTCGTTTTCGTCTCTTTAAAGAAAAAGAATTAAATGCATTAAACGTGTCCAAATCCTTACTGTGTCCACCTTATTACTGTGTCCACACTCTTTGTTTCAACACTTGCCCAATTGTTCCGCGCTTTCGCTGGCATCTTCTAGTAATTATAATTCGAAATACTTTGCTTGCTTGTGACAATGGTGTTCGACAAGGATTAAAAATTATTACCTTTTCTATTTACTTTACTTTTGATTGACTAAAAAAAAATTCTTAGTGAGTAAAAATATTACAGGACTTAACAGAACTATACCAGAAGATCTGGAAAGAGAATTAGAAATATATCTTAAATTTTTTATACCTGCTGACCAAAGACTTTTGAAACCTCTCTCTCTTGTTTTGTATATATTGTAAAGTTATTATTGTTATCTCTGTACTGATGTCATACATTGACTTTATGAGAATAAAGATATAGAATTAGAGGCCATAATTATACCGGTATGGATGGTTGATTGATTAATTTGTTGATTGATTTATATTTACCGCCACTTTCAACACTTTCATGCTATTTCGTGGCGGTGAGTTTATATTGGTGGAGGAAGCCGAAGTTCCCAGAGAGACCACCCAACCTTCGTTTGGAAAACTGACAATTCTGGTCAGTTAAGATAGGAGTCGAGCTTACCTGCCACATGCGGTATTCGAACTCACACACCTAAGTGTCGACAGACAAGTGATACAGTAGTTCGACTATTCACACCACTCGACCAGCGAGCGCCCATCTCTTTCATCCGAAATGCTTTAAAGGAGATATGGAATGAACTTCAACTCGGTTTTTTTCATTTGCTTTCAGCTTTTTATAATGTTTTCGTGCTTATATTTCACAACTTCAATATAGATGGTTATGGATGGATGCTTGATGTGCAGCGGCAAATTGATATGCATATTCGTACAAGAACATGTTACAGCTATTTTCCTGATGTATGTAGTTTAAAGGTTTGGTTAGCTTGCTTGCTTTGTTAGTATAAATGTTTGTTCAAGCATTCAATAACATCATACAAGCTGAAATCCAGCCTATCTGTTGATTAGAATTGTAAAACTTAATTAAGATGCATGAGCAAACAGTTATAAAAACAAAGCAATCAAGCCAACCAAACCTTTAAACTACATGCATTAGGAAAATAGCTGTAATGTGATATGAATATTAACCCTGCTTTGTACTAGACCGACACCCTGAGCCGGATTTTTAACATGCTAGTTCACAAGGTAACTTTCCGAAGAAAGACATGTCACCTTACCCGGACAAATTCTTCGGATTCCGAGCCGACCAGCTTTTGCTCTTATTCCTTAATTTCGCGGGCTTAGCAGGGAAGCAGCAAATATCAATTTGAAAGTCTTTGGACTTGACCCGGCCGGGTGTCGAACCCATGACCTCTCCCACTCTATATGAACATGCTACCACGTAAGCACCACCACATGCAGTAACCCGCAATATAAAAGGTTTTGTGGGAAGCCGCTCATTTTTTTTTGGGGGGGGGGGGGGGGGGGGGGAGGGGGCGGCAACATTTTTGGAAAATGTTTGATTCCAAATTTCTTGAAAGAGATTTTATATTTTCAGAAGGGGAGCGAAATAGTTTGTTTCCATTTTAAGTCAGGGAAAAATAAAACAATAATGAAATTAAAAAAAAAATAACCATGTTCTTTTTTATTAAAGTCCATCAAGGAAATACACGTGCTCCTACCCACACTACAGTCGGTGTCTAACAAATGATTAATATATAATGTACAGATCATCTGTCTAAGCTTTGGTTACAAGGATCTGACAACACTTCGTTTTACTTTCTGTCCTGGTTAATATTACATCAGCCAATAAAATTTCAGCTTTCATATTTTTGAAGGTGTGGATCAATCCGACGAAACCAGCGACCCCAATGGTCTTGAATTGAGCGTTTGCAGATCGGCGTAAGCAAAGCTTGAACACACAATACCTGTAATCTAATCAGATTGGTGTCTAAATGAACTTAAACACTGCATTTATTTATTGTTTACTGAGACCTGTTGTTCTCTTACAGATAGAGAGTTGTATTTTGATTTTTCAAAGTGAAGATTTACGGCAGCGGCTTTTAATATTTTGCGTTTATCCTGGAAACTATAATAGATTTAAAAAAACAAATAGTGCAATGTGTCTGAGTAAACTCTATAGTAAAGGTCCTTTTTGGGCAATTTTGGCTCTTCAGAGTTTTGTTGTTTTATTGGCTATTATCTTGATAACTTATCTATAGAGAAACCTTTTCTTGAAAACTGGTATAGACAAGAACAGATATAATCAAAGTAGTGAAGTACTGATCATCGGATGACCGCAAATTCTTGTGGATGGTCACAAGCACTTGTCCCAGAAAAAAATCATATCTGTACCTGAAAGTAATGTTAATGTACAGAGATATATTTTTTTTCTGAGACAAGTTCGTGCGTGGATAATGAATAAATGTTCGGGAATTCAACCTCACCGTAATAACTATTATATTGTAGTGGTACAAATTATATATTATTAATCTGTGATCTAAAAAAAATATTTTTATGAGTATTCATTGAAGAAATAAACTTATAACAAGCGATAAGGAATGTTATTTTGCACTCTATAATGTCCGTATTTATAAATCGGTTACCAGTCAAAAACGAAAGCTACGTAAGTAGAAATCTCTTTGGTAACAATACATCGCAATGTTAAAATAAATAAATAAGTAATAATTATGGTAATTTTCTTTCATTGGGGGTGGAGACGTGTGAGGAAACAGTGGAATTTCTCTTATTTTTTTTCAAGTCTACACCTTGAAGAAGGAAAAACAGTCAATAAATACCCCCTTTTCCAAAGACCTACAAATTTCAACCCCCCCCCCCCCCCCCCCCCCTTCTTCCCAAAAAAAAGCCACCACCGGACAATTACACACAAACGCACATACACACATTTTCAATACTTTTGTTCGTAATAACAAAAAAATCGTATCAAGTTTCTAAATGCATTATAAGTTTAAAATATTGCGTCAGTAGTGAATCTAGAACTTCAAGTGTGGAAGTTGTTTGCGACTTCACGAACTTAATTTGGATTTGCCGGTCATGGTCTCATTAATATTTACCACACCTTCATTCGATATTAGCTTCAGATGAAAAATTTTCTGCTAGTGAAATTGTTAAAACTAAGGATTCAGGTTTTAACAATTGAGGCGAGCGGAACCAGGCGTAAAAATTGATGCCTACGGATTTTGAAGACATCGCCATAACATTATACCGCAAATCTATAACTATATAAAATTGAATGCACCTTTCCATTAAAAAAATGATGAAATTAAAGGCCCCTTTTATTTCTTCCTATCCCTCTTTTTGGAGTTACAAATGACTGGTCCCTTATATAAGCCTTTACCCTATCAAAGTCCGATTTTTTCCCATTCTTTTGTGTCTATCTTGAGAATATATAAAGAGAAACTCGAACAGCTAAAATAATCAGCAAGGCAAAATTTACATTAATGTACATACTAGAAATTCGTGTATTAACTTCTTATAGATTTTTTTTTATGGTGTACAGAAATTGACAAATATAATGCCCTCCCTTGTTAAAATGAGCATAGAGCATGAAATAAAAGAATTATTTCTTAAATTTGATAATTTTAACCGTATGTTCATTATTGCAGACTCCGTATGTTTATTATTTTAGACCAATCGATTAAAACAAAACGTTGCAATTCATATATTTTGACATTTTTCCAACAATATCAGGTGTGATATTTTACATCTTAAAACGAGGTACTAATATGCCAAGGTTTATTTCTTTTTAAAATCTCAACCATTTTCCAAACGACAGCTAAAATTTGAGCCTGATTAATTGTTACTCCGCAGAAGCAGATCGGGATCAGTTCTGACGTAGTGAGTAATCGCTTTAATCGTAATCATGTTCATTGACCATCAGGACGATGAATGCACATCATCATAATGATGTTTCGACATCATGATAATGATGTTCTGACATCATATAAAGATGTAAACCGAACCACACCATATAACGATGTTAGCACATAACATAAGGATAAGTTCACATCATATAAAGAAGTTTGCACATAATATAAAGACATCTGTACATGATATAAGATAATTTGCACATCATATAAGACCATTTGCACATCACATAAGATAATTTGCACATCATATAATATAATTTGCACATCATATAAAAATATAATTTGCACATCATATAATATAATTTGCACATCAGATAATGTCAAATTGTCATCATATAAAGGTGATTGCATATCGTATAAAGGTGATTGTACATCACATAATGCCGTTTCTACATCGTATAAGGAAAGCATCACATAATATAAGGACTCAATCACATTACATAATGGAAAAAGCACATCATTTAATGAATTGTGGACATGATATAAAGATGTTTGCACCTCATATAAATGTGTTTGGACAGCATATAAGGACAACTTCACATCACATAATGACAAGTGTACATCATATAAGGATAAGTGCACATCATATAATGTCATTTGCGCATCATATAAGGGTAAAATGACATCATATAATGGCAAATAAACATCATATAATGAGAAATGTCATAATAAGACATTGTCGGCGTTCCATAGAATACATTCAATAAAATGGAAGCTCCCTAAGATGAAATTTGATTATAACATTTAAGAACTGTATAACATGAAGCACGAACACGACGCTGGATTGATGTTCAATGGTTTTCGCTCCTTATAATTTTGACCTTTTTGGTCAGATATTCGGAATCATCTGGGTTTATCCATCACTGTCCATGTAATGTTATTAAAATGTTGTTCACTTACTTCTTAAGACGGAAACATGCATATGTTTCTTTATTCTACATTGACTAGAGGTAAAGGGGGGTGGTTGAGATCTCACAAAACATGTCCAAGGCTCCGTGTTGAAGACCGTACTTTGACCTATAATGGTTTACTTTTATAAATTTTGACTTGGATGGAGAGTTGTCTCATTGGCACTCATACCACATCTTCTTATATCTATTAGCCCCGCCGCATTTTTTTGCGCCTGTCCCAGATCAGGAGCCTCTGGCCTATGTTAGTCTTGTATGTTTTTTTCAATTTTAGTTCATTTATAAGTTTTGGAGTTTTTTTTATGACATCCATTTTTCACTGACCTAGTACACATTTTTATTAAGGGGCCAGCTGAGGCCCACCTCCTGGTGCGGGATTTTCTCGCTGCGTTGAAGACACATTGGTAGCCTGCGGCTGTTATCTGCTCTTTGGTCGGGTTGTTGTCTCTTTGACATATTCCCCATTTCCATTTTCAATTACATATGATAATGTGATAAGACTTTTTCAACACAATCATGTATTCTCTGTCACAACACTAGCCTCGTGTTCTTTTAAAATCAAGACTAGTGAATCGTTGAATTTGTTAAGTTTTAGTTTTGGAATTTTTTTTCAAAAGTTGACGTTTGTCAAAAATGTAACGTGAATAGAAGATTCGCTCCTGTACGACGAACGCCTGTCTTGCATTATAAATAACATTACGTAGTACATTGAATATTTAGGAAAGTATGTTCCTAATGGACGCACAAAAGTGCTTCGGATGCCCAATATTTAATTTTCGAATAAGGGGTCGATACCGTTGGTGGTGGAAACCTAGTCCCCAAGGGTATTGTCAGCTCAGAAGTCAGTGCTTTGGTATCAACATGACTTATAACATACATGTACTTTTCTTACATTATTTGTTGTTAAAAGTTTTAGATTTCGAAGGAACTAAGGTTACTCCCTCAGGCAATGTTGACCTTTGATGTGTTTTCTGTTTTGGTCCCGTTTTTGTCTTCTAGCCCCTCAAGTATTTAAGTAATTATACATCTTTGGCTTTTAACTTTTCGGGGTTTTAATGTAACAAATCAAAGTAAATCCTGAAAAGCGATTCGGCGCAACTTCATATGTATTATGTTTCAAGTAATGTAGTATAACTTCGATGAAAGACATTCAATTTTGTATACTTTAATTCTTTAAGTCATTTTTCTTTTTTCTTTTTAAATGCCCTTTTATTTTAAAAGAATTTAATTGCAATTAATTTAAAGAGGACAGACTTTTTAAACCAAGTAGCTACATGCTACGTAGATCTGATGACGCTCTATGCACATTTAAAAGTGTTTGAAGTGGATTCATAGTTAGTTGATTGAAATACTAACGTACTTAATTTTGGCCTTTTAATGTTTTTTATTTTTATTTGACTCTTCTGTAGACGAAACGCGCATATGGCGTACACAATACAATGCTAAGTGAATAGATCTACTTTTAGCTTTTGATTTAATATCCAATAGCTTTAACATAGAACAGATAGATCAATGGCTATGCATAATTAGATTGCTTAGAACATATAAGCTTAAATGCATGGTTTTATAACTTTTTATCACTTGGTAGTGCTTATAGATAGATGTAATATAGCACCGGCAGATATTTTCACTAAGACATGCCTTGTAAAAGAGGGGCGAAAGATACCAGAGGGACAGTCAAACTCATAGATCGAAAATTAACTGACAACGCAATGGCTTAAAAATAAAAAGACAAACAGACAAAAAATTGGACACAAGACACAACATAGAAAACTAAAGACTAAGCAACACGAACCCCACCAAAAACTGGGGGTGATCTCAGGTGCTCCGGAAGGGTACGCAGATCCTGCTCCACATGTGGCACCCGTCGTGTTGCTCAGGTAGAACTCCACAGTTAGAAACAAAAATTAAAATTGAACCAGAAAATGTTTAATCATTTTCTATTCCTGGCTCTCTAATACATTTCCAACTGTTTGTGTCATACATGTGCATATGTATGTGATCCGTATTTTCCATAGATTAGTTTTTCAAAAGTTAAAATAGTGAAATATAATTCCTTTTTTGTGTAACCATGGCAACATTCTGCATTTATTTACCATAAAATATTGCAAAAAGGGGGATGAAAATGTCACATATTCCCCCAAATTTGGTTCCTGTTGACATTAATCTACCAATTGATCAAATAGAAAATGGGTGTCTTTCGCCTCATTTTTTCGTAAAATTTAATCACAAAGTTCGTGCGACAAAAACTTTTTGGTACGTAAAAAACATTACAATAATTGCCGGACCAATGCTTGGTCTGGATATGAAAATACGGACTGGCATACAGAAAACAGGCCATATTACATACATAACATACTCTTGATGTTCCTATGAACCCACTACGAAGGCTATTTTAATCATCAGCTATCCAAAAATGTATTTTATTGCACACTAGCTCTCGTATTTGAAAAATCCACAGGGGCCAAAATGCGAAACTACACAGCTAACTGTGGAGTGCTACCTCATGTTATTACAAACCCGGTAAATAGTCTAATTCGGTAGGTCATATTCGTGGTGAAAAGGAAAGTGGATTGTAGTTACGACATAAGGAACATATCCGATATCATCTGTGAAACGGTTATTCCATAACAGTCTACCAACTCGTGATGGCGTCCGTAAAATTTACGAAGGGATGATGTCAACTTCACCATTTGGAACTCTTGGTTTAATAGCTTCCTTGTGAGCAGCAAAACTCTATCAAGGAAATCATGATAGGAAATACAAGCCCGGGAATATCGTATCAGTTGGGAGATATATACTCTGTGTGCGGGCGCTGTTGGAATGTTGTTACATAGAAATCGAAAGTTCACAATTGGGAAGCAGAAATCATCTAGTATTTTTTTTTTATCAATTACTTTTAAACTTTTAAACAGAGACCAAGATTTTAATGTATATAGAAGGTATTTTTGCAGGGATTTTAACTGTATATAATGTTTTTTACTAGCATATTCATTTAAGGATTAACCAACATTTACATAGTAATGATGGTGTACTCCAACTATTGGAGGAAGTTATAGAGGAAAGAAGAAGAATAAGTTTTTTTCCTAATTGAGTTATCTGCCGTTTACCATAAACAAATCTTTAAAAAAAATAACTCAAAATATCTCCAATTACGAATGAATTATTTTGCATGAACATCATTCTGTGTCTGATTGGTAAGAAACTGAAAATAAGTACAATTTATGTTAATTATCTGGACTTCTTTAAGGTAACCACCATCTGCATGTTCATGTACGTTATATAATTAAGGGCATACGATACAGTTTTGATCCCACGATGATTATTTTTATGAAAAATTAGTATACAAGCTACTTTTTTCACTCGGGTAATTCAAATATGTAATAAATAATATAGCTACTTTTAGAGATAAATAAGACCGACATTTGCTCAAAATTTCAGTTTCTTGGATATGTCTACTCTTACTTTTGTGTTTCAAAAGATAAACACAATCGGATTTTTGTAGAAATATTTGAAATATCTTCTTTTATATATACGTCTGTTCTAAATGTGTGTATCAAATTTGGAAACAATGTATTTCTATTAAATATACATGATTTACGAAAAAAAAAAAAAAGACATTTTTTGCTGTATATTTATCTAATTAAAAAAACAAAAGCATCGGTGATTCGTTCATAACAATTCGTGCATATAATCTACATACATATCAAGTAAAATATCATTTTTAGAAAAGTGCGGTCCATATACACGTTTTCAAGCTAATGATTAAAATCAGTCGAAAAATGCATCTTTTCACAATATGTCAGTCTGCTTACACTTCCGGAGTACCTGAGATATCCCTTGGTTTTTGGGTGAGTTCGTGTTGCTCAGTCTTTAATTTTCTATGTTGTGTTGTGTATGCTGTTATTTGTCTTTTGGTCTTTTTCTTTTTTTGCCATTGTGTTGTCAGCTTATTTTCGATTTATGAGTTCGAATGTCTTTTTGGTATCTTTCGCCTCTCTCCTTGATGTCGCGAAAAATAACGTCAGCAACGTCATTATCTCCCTTGTAACTGTATCGTATCCCTTTAAGGTAAGAGGTACGAAAATCAGCGCCTCCAACGGAAAACGGAAAAATCTACGTTCGTTGTCATGAAAGTTATCTCCCTTACACAAAAAATATTTTCGAAATATCAGGAGAGGTTCCGCCTCATCGGAAAAATGGACAATACGATGGAAGAGTACTCAATACACTTCATCAACATTTATCAAAAATTGAAGTAATGGTTAATGAAGTTTCTTGTCCGAGTGAAACATTGCTTCCCTGAAAAGAAAATAACTTGGCAAGGAGAGTAGTTGAGTTGGGTTTACTGGCTTGCCAATTCAAAGCTTGTAAGAACTGTATAAAAGAAAACAAAAACAATTTCGGAAGCTAGTATCTTATATATTATACCGTGTTGCAACTGTTCCTACAATACCCTGATAAACACTGGAAAACGGAACAGATAAGAGACTTAAACAAAGGGAATGTTGATATGGGACGTGAACACAAAATGTAAAATGGGTAAGAATATTATAAACACGCGCATTTACACATTTTCAGCCGCTCTATAAAAGAATTTAAATCTTACTTCAAAGTTGATTGCTTATTTTATTTCATATAGTGAAATTTCATATACATACATGTCAAATGCATTTATATATAGTTGCATAAAAAGAAATAAATTCGTCTCTAAAAATTCAAGACATTCAACTATCGACATAATAACAGGGAAACAAACTCTTTTATATATTAAGTGATATTCTTGATTTAATATTCGTGCTAGATAATCATTACCAACTAAAATATAATAAATTTGGAAGTTCATAATATTACAAAAAAAAAACGTTTCTTATCGCTCTTTCTTTCACGCCCGCAATGCGGTCTATACTGTAAATTCAGAATGGCGAATAGCCTCGGACAACACCTTTGAAATGAGCACGGTCTGGTTTGGAACTTTGCCGTAGGGACTTGCCGAGGGGTACCGAATATGTGGTTGGTATGAAAAATACGTTAAGGGGCGACTTAAAAATAATCTTGGATTATTTCTGTGAAATGTATTCCAATTTATTTTAGATTCTGTACGATTTAGAGCTTGACATTATCAGTTACACAGTGTGCAAGTGACCTAATACGATATATATGAGGTCAGTAAATTCCATATGGGGTGAGAGCGTTATATGAACGATGAATGCACGATGAGTTTGAAATTTTTGAAGGTCTGCAAGAGAAAACTCGAAAGAGGAGACTGGAAGTATTTCTGAGAAAATGTTTTCTCTGATTTCGTGGCTTCCTTTCTTGCATGCATATCAAGCAGATTTATAAGTATTGCTTTCATGCACAGACCATTGACGCACAATTCATTTGTTTAAGACGGGAAATGAAATAAAAACTGGGGTTTTTTTTAAGTTATTTTTAAAAAATATAAACAACACTGATTTCTTAAAAAAAAATCCTTATTCTAGAATGTATTAGGAAAGCACAAAATGAATGGTAGGTGCTTTAAAGTTATTTCTTCTGTGAGTTGGCATGACGCTGCTGTATGTAATCTTCCCTTTATAAGGCTATCGATAGAATGAATAAAGGGATGCGCGTGTTATACATGAATTCGATAGCAACCTAACAAAAACACAAATTACATGTACCTGAAATCCATGATTAAGAGGTGTCGGTCTTACCCGCGCCTGTATTGACTTTCTGAGTTCTTAGTAAAATTATATGTATATTCTTCTTTTTACTTTATTTCAATAAATATGAACACTTTTTTTTATACGGGCACGGTATTTTTGATAATGGCTTTTATTGTACTACAAGTCTTGCGTTTGTTTTAACAAAAACTCATCAGGCTTATTTATAAGTAGGCCTTTTTCCTTTACAGATTATTGTATCATATTCTTACAGGTACTTTTAGTTTTTCCACTGACCAACATCAAATGTAAAAGCGGTTGGTTGAGATCTGAAAATCTAACTCGGCATAGTAAAGCATGTCAAGAGTAAGGAACCTTGCCATTGGTTATTTTTTTTATTTGTATGTTAAAAGTTTTTGTCAACATGAAAATTTGGCATAGATAGCAGATGTTTGTTTATTTCTGTAGAATTTATTCTCAAAGTTTGTTTATCGTTTGTAGACAGTATGTTGACATAAAGATATTGTTTACTTTTTGTGTTGTTTGGTCGCTGTCTAATTGGCATATACCTCGCATATTTTCATATTATTCTTAAATTATAAACAGTTAAATCCGGACACGATTGTAAATAAGCGAGAAAACGTATATACATGGTACTTTTTATTACGGTGGGATATTTTGATACAAAATTAGGATACAGTTAAATAGTCGATGATACGAGACTTGAATGTTTCAAAAATGCAGTTGACAATGCAGAGTTATCTGTCAGTGATTTGGTTTTCCCCTTATCATTGTTGTACAGCCTTGCACTGCAAATTTCTATTTGACTACCACAAACTTAATAACGAGGCCTCGTGTTCTTTCCGTCATATTTTTGTAATACTGATAAAATTTTCGGTTAAACCCTAATTGATACGGAAGGATACAAACAAGAGTTTACAGGTACCTTATTTTTGTCGAACCAATTTCAAAGTCAAACAAAACGTACTAGATTTCATGGATGAACTCTATATGCATGTGTCTGTGTAAATTGCCATAATCAACTCTCAGATAAAAATGAATTTGAATGTTCGGAAAACCAAAGTTAAAAATGTACACGAACAAGCAAAATTTAGTGATTTATTTTCAGAACACATATAGTTTGACTATTTATCGTGCGGAATTTCCAAATAATGTTAGGCACTCTGCAGCAAGCAAGAAATTCCAGGAAGAGAACATGTTTTTACGAAACGAACTGTTCGTTTAAATAAACCAAATTGATGAACAGGATTTTTTTCTTGGTAGAGCAAACTGAAAGACGCGGTTTTGTCGACAAATCAATGCTGCACATTATTCCGAGTTTGAGTATTAATCATTAAGCTGTTGCTTTTATTCGAAAATATCGTATGCTTAGCATTGAAGGGACTTGTACAAATTTTACAGTCTTTTGCTTGACAAATTCAGTGACAAAACTAACTGACCCATTAATCGCGATAACACGCCACACCGATAGAGGAAAATACATGCGAAACTTCAATGCATTATTTGTGTTCATCAAAATAACTATTATTAAATCCGATACATAATAAGAACCAAATCTATTGGATAAAAATTAAAGTTGTGTCCTATGTGACTAAATATATCATATCCGAAACAAATCTCTCCTACGGAACAAAAAGATTCGTATAGGACAAAAATATTGTACCGGACAAAAATATTCCATGGAAAAAAATACCGTCATGCTTCAAAAGTTGAAAATGAATTTGCGAAATTCGCGAAGAATAATCTAGTAACACAGTTGAACATTGGAGAAACGACTCAAGTTGAACGTTTTTAATAAGATGATGTCCAATGGAACATCAAAACGAGTTTGTTTTCTAAATTTATATGTATTATCAGAAGCTCGTTACTAGGATTTAGATACTAGTAAGTTAATAAGCACCCTTTCAATTATAGACTAAAGTAGAGATTATAGCACAATATCTAAAACAGGAGATTTGATATTTGCTGTTTCAAATATAATGTAACTAAATAAAGTTATATAAGAAACAGAAAATACTTGATAGTTGACCTATGTTTATGTCAATACAAAACACATATACAATACAATGTTATTGGTGTATATTAGTATAAGATAATTAATACTCTTAGAACATCTCGTAATTCAAAAGATGTTTTATAATCAGTTCGTTCAAAACTTTCAAAATGAATATCGTCCGATTTAGAATGAACACACGTTGAATGCACATTACACGATTAAGGATGAACCCACAATGAGCTTCATTTACACGATAAAGGATGAATGAATGTTGAGCGCACGTTGAATGAAAAACATACGGAACGATGAATGATGAGCGCACGTGCGGTACATGGACGATCACGGAAAATAGGTTACTTTGTATTTTGGACGGTATATAATAGGCAAAATCACCAAAATTTGGTAAAAATCGTCATTAAAGAGCAATAACTCCAATAACGAGTCGTCTGAGGAATCTGGCCGTTAGTCATATTTGTAGACCTTCCCTTGCCAAACATTGTTGCTAACAAAGTGTTTATCTACCTATTGCAGTTTTAACGATATAAGGCGAAAATTCAAAACAATGGTCAAAATCGTTATTTAAGGGCAATAACTCCTATAAAAAGTCTACTGACAGTTTAGACGTTGATAGACAAAAGGAAGACCTCAACATTCTGAACATTTGCGTCCCAATCAGATTTTTTCTATGTAAAAGTTTTAAAAATTACATGTATAAATAAAACTTTTCTCCTATCTTTAATGTTTAGCCCTCTGGACCAGGTGAACTAAACACTTACAGATTGGCAAATAAGTACACAAACAAAAACTAAGGTGTTTAAGAATCTTAAACACTACCTGTTACACAATTGACACCTGTCAGGAAACATGTGTTCAATACAAACTAATGTAAATTAAACGTGATGTCAAAACTATTTCATTAAAGTACAAAACCTATGATTTTCAGACCGTAATTAAGCTCTGTACATACATGACATAGATAGCATGGCCCTCGTCTTATTGTTAAAACTGTTTTATGTATAGGCCCATCTCGATGAGACCACATGTATTACATTTTAAACATCATGCAAATGCTGATCCAGATCATTAGGTGGTGGAGTCCTCCTTCCTTGGCTGTTTTGGAGCTGTTCCACAACAACCGCCAGAGGTGCGCCTGCTCAGGTGATCAGTCTGAATCTGAAACTTAATGGCTTAAATTGCTCCCGATATTTCGGCTGCTGTAACTGCTTTACTGTCACTGAATGGTTTTTTTTATCAGAGCTGTTGTAAAAGTCTCTTATATCATTCTAAGTCCGTTATTTACACTACTGTCTAAAATGTTCATCTTTAACATATCTCTTATTTGCCACTTTTCCAGATATCATCCCTTTTCTTTCATATCTACTGTGATGACACTTTTGCTTGCCTACAAACTTCTTAAATAATCTTCTTTCTCTCTGTTCCTACCACTCCTAGTGTCCTAAGAGCTTGCCGTACTGTCTTCCCTGCAAAGCCCCTGCAACCTACTTCAATAACCAAGCACCACGCTCGCCATCCCTTGCACGCTGCTGGCAATCCTCTTGTGGTATTTTGCTATCTTCCTTTCGTGTGCCTAATCCATCCTTTCTTGCAAAGGGACTGTCAGTTCTAGCAAGACTGTCTGCCTTGTTCCGTGTGACCATAGCACAATATCTGGTCTTATCGATGTTGCTGCTATTTCTGTTTGGAAGCTCATACGTTGCTGAATGTCTGCAGTCATCTGCCAGTCTGTTGCTGTTGCAAGGATCCCAAAGCCTTCCAGTTGGCTGTATTTGCTCTCACCAGCCGTCACAAAGTTTACAATAGTGATGTTCTTCTGAACCTTTCTCTTTTTCCTCCTGATGATATCGAATTTAGATTATCGATGCTACTGGTTTAAGTACACTATTATGTCTCCATGTGTACTTACCATCTTTCAGTGCCACTGGACATGATGACAACATATGCTGTAGAGTGGCTGGTTTGTTTTTGCATGAGGTACGTGTTGGATCCTAAATTAACCCCCATGTATAGAGGTTGGATGGACTTAGTAGTACATCATGCACTGGTCTCAGTAAGAAGCTCAAGCGATATCCTTCAATACTCAAAATTCGATCCAGGTTAAGGCCCTACTTCTAGCTCCTTGCAAATTCAACCAACTACCGTACTGCTTCTTGTACTTGCTGCCTTACTATTCTTGTACTTACTGCCTTAATGTTCTTGTACTTGCTGCCTTACTGTTCTTGTACTTGCTGCCTTACTGTTCTTGTACTTGCTGCCTTACTGTTCTTGTACTTGCTGCCTTACTGTTCTTGTACTTACTGCCTTAATGTTCTTGTACTTGCTGCTTTAATGTTCTTGTACTTGCTGCCTTAATGTTCTTGTACTTGCTGCCTTACTGTTCTTGTACTTGCTGCCTTACTGTTCTTGTACTTGCTGCCTTACTGTTCTTGTACTTGCTGCCTTACTGTTCTTGTACTTGCTGCTTTAATGTTCTTGTACTTGCTGCCTTAATGTTCTTGTACTTGCTGCCTTAATGTTCTTGCTCTTTTCTTCTATCTGACGTACTCCCTTTGTATATATAATTGGGGTTTGAGCGTTCCTGATAAAGGTAAATCCAGAAATGCGCTTCGGACGTATAAACTAGAAAGTGTTATTTCATTTACAAATGAATACTTTTATATACTCTTGTAAGACAGTATTTAACGTGATTATTTGATCCAATGGTAAGTTTAGACATGAATACAATTATACGTTTTGAAACATTTCACCGCTAATTTGAGTAAGGTCTTTACAAATAATTTTGCTTATTTTTCTTTCTTGGTGTAAGTTCATATTTTATAAATACGAACTCAGACTAATAATTTCACAATTTTTGGACTATAAAAAAAGTTACACTATAGGTCTCTATGATATTTATTTTAAACTGTTGATGGAGTAAAAATAAATAGTCTAGCCGACATCCAATCAAAACAAAAACAACACACAAGTACTTTGAGTGTTAGATTCATTGTACCATGTGACATGTAAATATTAAAATGACCCTTTGATAGCAGACTTATTCTTGTACTGCTTATGACCATTTTGTGTTTAGATTAACAAGAAATCTCAAAATTTACTGCTGAAATGTACCCAAAGGAACTTACTTCAAATTAATCAAATATTACTAGCAATAGTTATCAAAGGTACCAGGCTTATAATTTAATACGCCAGACGCACGTTTCGTCTACATAAGACTCATCAGTGACGCTCAGATCAAAAAAGTTATAAAGCCAAACATGTACAAAGTTGAAGAGCATTCCTACTTTTAGATATTTCAGTTTTACAAGAGAAACTCTACACAAAAATTTACGACAAAAGGGACGATTTTTCTTCCCTATTATTACTTTTCTTTTGTGGACGGTGATGTTCCTTTGGTACCGTCTTAAGGCGATTATATGTCCCAACTTTTTTGCCATACCCGTGTCTGTAGTGACGTATTGAATTTTAATGAGCGTAATCTAAATATTACTAGTTAATTATTAAGTCAGGGATTTCATTACCCCAAATTACTTAAAACCTTTACTAAATTCTCCCATATATACAAAGATTTGGTTTGAAAGAGGGACGAAAGATACCAGAGGGACAGTCAAACTCATAGATCGAAAACAAACTGACAACGCCATGGCCAAAAATAACAAGACAAACAGACGAATAATAGTACAGATGACACAACATAGAAAACTAAAAGACTTAGCAACACGAACCCCACCAAAAACTGGGGGTGATCTCAGGTGCTTCGGAAGGGTAAACAGATCCTGCTCCACATGTGGCACCCGTCGTGTTGCTTATGTTATTACAAATCCGGTAATTAGTCTAATTCGGTAGGTCACATTCGTGAAAAAGGGGAGGGTATTGTAGTACGACATAGGGAACATATCCGATATCATCTGTGAAACGGTTATTCCATAACGGTCAACCAACTCGTGATGGCGTCCGTAAAATTTACGAAGGGATGATTTCAACTTCACCATTCGGAACTCTTGGTTTAATAGATTTGGTGTGAAAGTTTGGCTTTATTTTAAACGGAATATCACATCTTAATTTGTACGGTGATGTTGTTTATCGATCCCTGAAATTTAGATATGTTCTGGGCAAACTTATCAACCCTTTAAATAAACTATTTCTAAAAGGTTACGAATTCAAAACTGTAATTAGATATTTGAATATTGTTTTATTGGTATATATTGATTATGTTATCAGTAAGTTAAATTCATACTAAACATTGTTGTTAAACACATATGCACATTCACGGTTCTACAATCTGTCGATACCAATTTTTTGGCATTGCACAAGGTCATTGCTTTCTCTGAGTGATAATGACGTCTTGGCACTAAATCCCAATTTCCCAAGTTGTGTCTCTATGAGATGAAATATGGTGATGATATGTGGGAACCAATAGGTAAACAAAATATATCCCCAACAAAGGCGTGGTTTGTGATTCAGTTGTATTTACAAAGTGCAAACGATAACATTTTCCCTAAAGAATGCCCCTTTTGTGATCAACATGGAAATATTATAAAAATAACGCAAAAGACACGCAAATAGGTAAAGTGTTTAGGTTTCGAATATCTTATTTAATAACAACAGACAGTCGATATTTCAATGATTATTATTGTACACCCTACTTGTTTTTGTACTCATATGGAGCAAAATTAAAAAAGAACCGAGACAAAGACAAAAAGTAAATTGATCTTGCAAAGTTCGTTAATTTCACTTTCAGATATATTGATGATGTAATGTCACTCAATAACTCACATTGCAATGAGTGCTTGCATCTCAAATATCCCATAATAATTCTGTGCATGTTTTTTGACATCCGTTACTAGTCAATCACGTATAATCGACATCAAAAATCATTTGTGGATTGTTGACTTTAAACATTGGCTGCTAATTAAGTTTCGGGCTTTTTTGCCGATTAACCGATAATGCTCGCTTGTATAATACATGAGATGATTAAGCGATGTTTATTTTAATTTCTAATAATTTTCTATGCAATCACGTTTATTAATACACATTTGTGTTTACAGTTTTTAAATGATTTAGTGTATTATATTTTGTCTTTCAAATTAGTTAATGCTATCTTTGTTTGTTTACTTGAAATAATTTCCTTCAATCACGGGTTTCCCCTTCGCAATTGTGATGTACGATTATCGAATTTTTAACGAGAGGTTTCATGGTAATGGTCACTTAGTGAAACAGTAATTCAGTGGTAGTAAATTTATGAAGATTTTAATGAAATGAAGGATTTTCATCTTAAAAGAAAGTATAGTACAACTAAATATTTATCAAATTTCAAGTATATAAAACATGGTATTCGTTTTTGTTAAATTTAAAGGATCATAAATTTAATAGATGCACATCATTTGAGTAATCTTCATTATATCACAATATTTGAAATGACTTAATGATACTTAATCAATGTTGAACTCTTTCGAATAGCAAACCATCTTTGTACATTATTTGTACTTACTACCAAGAACAAAATCTTTATTTCAATTATTTGTGATTTAATACTAATGTCAATGCGTTATTGTTTGTCCAAAACGTTCTTTGGACTTGACTTTTAAATAAAGTGTTTATATTTTTCTCAATGATAAGGATTTAATTGTATTTAGCTTCCTTTAGTTCATGTAATAAGAATATATGATTTTTAGACTTACATTGTAACAATTGTTCTCTATTTTAAAGTAAAACTTACATTTTCAGATTTTGTAATGTTCTCATAGATTGGCTATTGTTATCATAACTGGGTCGACCTTGAACTTCAATTGTATTAATATTATGGTTATGCCTAATATGCATACAACACTTTATGAAACAGGTCAATACTTAAATTCGAGTTTATCTATACCATGTATACCTTTGAAATCAATAAAAGTTAGAACACCACGAATTATAATGCACCCACAGTATTACCTTCCTTAAATTGTTATCACCTCCTCTGTATTCCCTTCCCAAATAGGGTCATGGTGACCAGATGGTCTTATTCAAACGGGATATGACATCCTAATTTTTACAGTTATGTTGTTTAAAAAGCACGTAAATTTAGATATGATCCATGTAACCTTATTGATCCTTTGAAAAAAAATATTCTTTATTGATACCGTAATTAGATCTTTGGTTATGGTTTTCTCGGTACTGACATCGATTTTGTTTTTGATAATTTAAAACATATACAAAAGAGAGGCGAGATTCAAACTCAAAAGTAGAAAAAAAAAATTAAAATGCCATGAAAAAAAAGAAAAAAAGAAACAAAAGACAAACAACAGAACACAAAACACAAAACACAACATAGTAAAAAACTATAGACTCAGCAACACGAACCCCACCAAAAACAGGGGGTGATCTCATGTGCCCCGGAATGGTTAGCAGATCTTGTTCCACATGTGACACCCGTAGGGTTGCTCATGTAAGTACCAAAAAAATAAAAAAATAAAAAAATTATAACTCTTATTCAATAGCTCACATTCGAGAAAAAGAGGATGGGGTTGTTGTAACGACAATTGGAAAATATCGGTCGTCATCTGTGAAACAAATATTCCCTAACTATCAACCAACTCGTGATTGCGTCCTTAAAATTTAAACTGGGATGTTTTGTTGTTTAAAAAGCACGTAAATTTAGATATGATCCATGTAACCTTATTGATCCTTTGAAAAAAAATATTCTTTATTGATACCGTAATTAGATCTTTGGTTATGGTTTTCTCGGTACTGACATCGATTTTGTTTTTGATAATTTAAAACATTTACAAAAGAGAGGCGAGATTCAAACTCAAAAGTAGAAAAAAAAAAATTAAAATGCCATGAAAAAAAAGAAAAAAAGAAACAAAAGACAAACAACAGAACACAAAACACAAAACACAACATAGTAAAAAACTATAGACTCAGCAACACGAACCCCACCAAAAACAGGGGGTGATCTCAGGTGCCCCGGAAGGGTTAGCAGATCCTGTTCCACATGTGACACCCGTAGGGTTGCTCATGTAAGTACCAAAAAAATAAAAAAATAAAAAAATTATAACTCTAATTCAATAGCTCACATTCGAGAAAAAGAGGATGGGATGGTTGTAACGACAATTGGAAAATATCGGTCGTCACCTGTGAAACAAATATTCCCTAACTATCAACCAACTCGTGATTGCGTCCTTAAAATTTAAACTGGGATGATTTCAACTTCACCACTTGGAACTCTTGGTTTAATAGGTTCGTTGTGAGCAGCAACCCTCTATCAAGGAAACCATAATAGGAAATACAAGCCCCGGAATATCGTATCAACTGCGAGATATATAATCCATATGCATTCGCTGCTGGAATGTTGCTACATAGAATTAAAAGTTCACAATTGGGGACCTGAAATCATCTCGTTTGTGCTAAAGTTTTGTTTTCAATCGACCCTTATTGACAAATTCTAGATGTAAGTCAAGATATGAGGCAGACTTAATTGTATCGGTAGTATCCCTTATCTCAAGTTCGATGGGATAGATAACTTTGAAGCCCGGCTTTGATTGCTGATAACATTTATGTTAATAATTTAGAAAGAAGTTTCGTGGAGCACTTGGAAGACCCAGCAATATAACGTTGTTTGAAAGGACACTTATGTAATTTAGGTATCCAATAAGGTGAAGGAAGATCCAGTTCTTCATCTTTGGTTGAAACTCCAAAGGAACATAGAACAGACTTATGATCATCTAGGATTTCCTCCTTGGTTTGTATCGTGGTGTTATATGTTGAGAGTCCGATTAAATTGTCAATACCTAATCATTTATCAAGCAGTTTATAACGATGTTGTTTGGGTCTTTATCTGCTGGGACAACAACATACTTGTCATGGAGTAAGACATGTGTTTTGCTACAATCAATCTTTAAAGATTGATGTAGCATGTGTATTCATAGACCCATTCAGTTTTTAATTCTGATTTGTATCAACGACCTCACAGCCTTAATTCATCTAGAAAGAGTATCTACGTCTTCTTTCTCGCGTTTAATCCATTGCCTGGCATAATCCACGACTGCATTCATAAATATTTTGAATTAATGTAATTGGGCTCACGATATTTCGAGAATTTGGATAACACATTTCGTAAAGAAATGTTATTGACAATGATTAGGTCACCAACGTGGCCAGCAGGATTATATATGAATGGAGAACTAGCACAGGTGCAATCAACAGGTTTAAACTTGGAGTCGTCAGTATTGCGATCCTGCAACACGTGTTTGTATTTTAAAATATAAGATGCAATTGTTTTGGCATACATGTAGGTATAAGAAATCATAGGTACAGACTGATCTTTAAAGTCTTTTAGGGAGGGATTTCGAGTGATCTGATTTATGAAGAAGGACATTGCGTAAGGACTAGATTGATTACCTATCGTTTGTTGTTTTGTGCATGGGTCGTGCCGTTATTTATCTCGGTTTGTTTTATATTTGTAATTTCGGTGCCTTGTATAGCTTGTTATGCGGAATGGCTCTTGCTGATTGTTGAAGTCCGTAAGCTGACAAATAGCTGCGAACTTCTCCATCATTTTGTCCCTGGTGGAGAGTTGTCTCATTTGCAATCATACCACATCTTATCATGTTTACCACATCTTATCATGTTTATACTGTCTGTTTTACCTCGACTAATGTCTTCCCTATGTGTATAGGAAGAATATTTTATTACATTTGTATTGTAAAGATGCATGAAACCTACGAATTAAAAAGTGGTTAAAGCATGGAGTTTATTAAACAGATAATTTACATCAATAGACATGATTACATTAATATTTTTCTTTTAAAGTTTTCAGTCTGAAAAAACATGGATTGCAAAAATTTAATAAAGAATTAAAACAAGCGTCTGTACAATACATTACATTTTTTCCGAGCAAAAATCATTCGATTTTTTCAACAGGAGGAATCGGTTACTAGCATAATGCTCCACTCCGGATATGACTGTGTCTTTTTACACATCCGGTATAGTAAGCGGCTTTTGAAACTCCAGGTCATAACTATTGATATTCAACATTTAAAAAGGAAAATACATATACTAGTATACGTTTCCAATTGATTACTTTTAATATGACGGAAATCTTGTGTTAATGATGATGCTACAAATGTTTTTCTTTTTAAAGCTATTTCCATGAAAAACCTGAAACTATTTATCTTTTTTGTAAATACAAAAAAGTAATTATATTTCACAAAGATGCGTCAACAATGATAACATGATGCTTTTTTTTTTCTTATTTTCTTCTATGAAACAGTTCAATGTGATTAATGGTTGAAGAGGTGCGAATGGCAATAAGATAACAACACAGCATACAAAACGGTCAGAATACGTTTGTCAACATCACAACAGGGAAACTCATTGATAGTATGACATGTAAGCTATCTATATTTAAAAGAAAAAAAATTCTTGTAATGAAATATTGATACTGTACACCAATTAAATTTTAAGGGATTTAATTATGCGAAAACTCGAAATTATTTCAGGCTTTGATCTTCTTCCATATGTATAGATCAAGAAAATTAGAAAATAGCTGCGGAGTCAAAAATATACTATATACACTGTAAAAACGCATGGTCAAGGCTTACTATTATATAAATGCTTTTAGACAGATTAATAATAGATGCATCCTATCAGTCAATGATAGGTCTTTCGTTTTTTTTTACCACAGACGAATTGATCGTTTTTACAGACCACTCTCCTCTTCGTGGATGATTGACATATCAATATGAACAGATTGTGTTTTATTCTGGTCAGAGATTGTAGTGGTTTCTGCAATTTCATTTAAGCTCACATCAGGTTGGTTCTCTTTAGCTCTTTTACGTCTTGTCATACTTCTCAGGAGAAAGAAACACAATTCGAGCAATTCGCCAATGCTAATGGCGGACATTCCAATACATAGACCAAGAGCTCCTCCAATATTCGACAGAAAGTTCTCAAACTGAAATTGATAAACAGTTCAGTAAGATAACAACAATTTATGAAAATGTTCTAAAGGTATTTGGACCATAATCCAAATTGCAAGCAAATTATTGAAATCTGCAATAAAAATTTAATAAAAATTAATCAAAGAAGGAAATTATGTATTAGATGATTAAAAACTTATTCACAATCTAGAAAAAAAAACAATAAACTTTTTTTGTAGTTATCAACCTTTCATGAAGTTATGAGAAATTGCTTTGGATAGAAGAAATGGCATAACGGAGTTAAGAGATAGCTTTTTATATCACAAATACAAAAATGGCTATTAAAACTTTTTCATTCTCTCACTTTAAAACAGATTTTGAATATATACAGGCATCCATTCTTTTTTCTCCAATGTGTGTAAAGGACGTATAACAAAGTCACAATCATTGTAGTAAATATACTATATTAGTTAGCAATTTTGGTCTGAGTTATGGCATTTGGTCATCACATTTAAACACTTAAAACTAACGACAAATGAAACAACACACAATTCAAAATGTGTGTCGCCTCCATCCTGAAAAAAGAAAATAACACTTTAAAAATTGTATGTGTCTGAAGCATTTTACTGGATTTACCCTAACCAAGGACGCCTAAAACAATCAAATATGTTTCAGGTAAGGATGTTTAAACGATAAAGTTTATCAACAGGTTGTATGTTTTTCTATGGGCACAAATTTTGCCCCTTAAATAGCAGACTTGTTCCTTTATTGTTATGAATCACAAACTCAGTAAAAACCAGTATACATTCTATTTTATTGAGAAATTCAATTGTCTGTATTGACGTTTTGGATTTCAATGAGTGTTATCTATGTATTACTAGTAAATTATTGAGTCAGGGATTTCGTTAGCACAAATTACTTAAAGCGATACTAAATACTTCCATAGAAACACAGATTTGGTTTGGAAGTTTGGCTGTACCTGTAGAAAACCTATTTCAAACGGAATAGCACATCCTTTTACGGCGATGTTGTTCACTGATCCCAGAAATTATAATCTGGAATGGAAAGTTCACATACACCACTATATTTTGCAAAAGTCAAAACATAGGATTATGTGGCATGTTTTCAACAGTTATATGCCTCGAACTTCTAAGAGTTTAAACGTATACTAAAATTCTGTGCAACCCCTCCGTTTACTATGAGTATTCCTGGGAATTCATTTTGACCGCTATCCAAGTGTACGTATATTGGAAAAGTTTCCAAGTTGTGTCTCAATGTGATGAAACATGCAGATCAAATCTGGGAACCAAAATATCTATGAATAATAAATATCTCCCAAACAAAGGCGTGGTTTGTGAATCAGTTGTATTTACAAAATGCAACCTATAACATTTTCCCAAAAGAATGCCCCTTTTGTGAGCAATATCGGATAATTATGAAAATTACACCGAACAAACGCAAATCGGTTAAATGGTTTAGTGTCGAATTTCTTATTTCATAACAACAGAAAGTCAGTATTTCAATGATTAGTATTGTGCACCCCACTTGTTGTTTACTCATATGAGGCAAAATTCCAAGACAAAGACAAAAAGAAACTGGATCTTTCAAAGTTCTTTAATTTCACATTCAGATATATTGATGATGTTATGTCGCTCAATAACTCACATTTCAGTGAGTGCTTGCATCTCAAATATCCTATTGTAAGTCCTCTGTGCATTTTTTTTTTAAACATTTATAACGATTCCGCAACGTATAATCGACAACAAAAATCAGTTAGGGATTGTTGATTTAAAATTGAGGCTGCTAATCAACATTCTGATTTTGAGTCGAAGTTTACCGATCGTACCGATCAATACAAAATCATGGAGCACGTGTATAATAAGTGGGATGAAAGAGCGATGTTTATTTTATTTTTCGAAATTTCCATGTGTTTCCATTTTTTTAATAAAAATTTGTGTTAACTTTTTTTAAAATGATTCGGTGTATTTTAATTTTGTTTTCAACTTAGTAAATACTATCTTAGTTTGTTTACCTGAAATAATTTCCTTTCATCACGGTTTTTCCCTTCGCAATTGCATGTAGAATTTTCGAATTTTCAACGAAGGGTCAATTGGCGAATTTGAGTTAGGGAAAACATTGATTCAGTGGTAGCACATTTCTGAAGATTTGGACGAAATAAATGATTTTCATTTTTAGAGAAAGTATATGTATACCTGTTTTATAGTAATAAAATTTCAGGTATAAAAAATGTTTTTCTTTTCGTTAATTTGAAGGATCATATAATTTTATAGAAGCACATCATTTGAGTAATGAATATAATATCAGAATATTCAAAGTTACTTAATGATACTAAATCAATGTTGGACATTTTCGAAAAGCAAACCATCTTTGTACATTGTACATACTTATTACAACCAACGAAAAATTTCAATATTTTGTGACTTAATACTTAAGTTATTGTTTGTCCAAAACGTTCTTTTTGGCTTGAATTTTAAATAAAGGGCCTGCATTTTCCTCAATGTTAAGGGTTTCATTTTATTTAGCTAGCTTTAGTTCATGTAATAAAAATACTGAAATCCGTAAAAATAAGTACCCTACGAATTATAATGCATCCACAGTATAACCATCCTTAAATGGTTATCACGTCCCTCGTATTCTTTCCCTAATTGGATCATGGTGGCCAGATGGTCTTATTAAAACGGGTTATCACATCCTAATTTTTACAGTAATGTTGTTTATAAAACATTTAAATTTTAAAAGGATCCATGTAACCTTATTGATTTAATAAACCTATTCTTTATGGATACTATATATAGATCTTTGAATATGGTTTTATCGGTACTGACATCGATTTAGTTTTTGATAATTTAAAACATACATTAATATGTATTGATTTACATTTACCAAAACTTATTGCCCAACATCCTGTCGGTGTCATGTACTTATAGTTTGGCCTTGCACTAGGTCATTCTTTTTCTCACACTTTTTATGACGAATTTACACTAAATCCATTTGGTGTGTACTGGTTGGTATTTAAGTTTTTGAGAACATGATTTATTTATAAGTTGTAATTGGCTTTAAATTAGTTTTCAGTAACGGCGAGTACTCTAAGATCTGTACATTGTATCTTTTGTGTCTATATGTAATTTTTTTTTTGTGATTCGTGCCGGTCGCATGAGTCAAGCCATTTCAAACTGATATTTACAGTTTGTTCTTATGTTGTACTGCTACACCATTGTCTGGGAGGGTTGAGCGCTCACAAACTTGCTTAACACCACCAAACAATGCATGTGTATGTCCCTAGTCAGGAACTTGTAATTCAGTGGTTGTCGTTGGTTGGTCTCTGTCATATATGTTTTTCGTTTATTGTTTTGTCATACATCAGGCCGATTGTTTTTTTCGTTTGAATTGTTTCACATGTCGGGACCTTTTATATCTTACAATACGGTACTGGTTTTACTCAAGTTTGAAGACGGTACGGAGACCTATAAATCCACGTCATTGTTGAATAGTTGTCTCATTGACAATCATACCATATCTTCTTACTTTGCATTAGTACTCTATCTACAGTTATCACTAGCCTGTCAACTCTGAGATTGAGAGTTCGAAACTCGCTCGTGGCAAAGTGCGTTCGACTCCAATCTTAGTTAACAAGGATTGCACGGAGGTGGGTGGGTCTTTCAAGCAACTCTTTCAATAAAGACGCTGTTATACCCAAAGTCGCTGAAAGTATGGGTACTTACCAACAAACAAACACACAAACAAACGAACGAGCCTTCAAAAATGCCACAATAGCATATAACTGTTGAACACATTTAAAAAATATCATACCGTGAAAGATAGTATTTCTTCTGTAACTTCCTCATACAACGACGAAAAGTATATGTTGACTTGCAACAAACTGTCACTACAAAACAAGAAGCTTTAACTTAATTTTGCATATAATATTGAATACGTCATGTGGACGATGATACGATCAACTATGCATACAAATTTTGCAAAGCAACATTAAAATTGAAATGTTATGAGCATATTAAATAAATAGTTTGGATTTGATGCATTTTGTCATCTTTTTTATCAGATTATTTTACACAAACCGCATTTAAAAAAAGTGTTCGATCTCTGCCTAAGTACAATGTGTACTGTTTCATTAAACAGATGATAAATGTAAAAATAAGTAGCCACGTTAGGAGCTATACCACCAAAAGGGCCTAAAAGAATAGCCAAATTTATCTCAGGTAAATTGTCTGAAGGGGTTGTAAACTACTGGTGCCTCTTATCTAACATCTACTATGTATTTCATAGGGCAGACATAGCATATACTGATATCTCTTTTTTCGCTTCTGCCTGTTTTCAAGAGAGAAAATATTGTTACACAAAAGTTTAAACATATTTCTTACCTAGTTTCATTCTTCTTTGCATAACAAAAATATGACAAAATTTTCTGAAATATGTACTTAAACAAGAGGCTCTCAAGAGCCTGAATCGCTCACCTGTGTTATTTTTTTTGCATTGATCTTTCATTTGAGACTATAAGTCCCAGATTACATCGTTGATTATTTTTTTTGGTTTAATGTATATTAATAAGTGCTTGAAAATGCCATTCAAAGTATCTCAGTTTTTGTCATATTTTCTTCAAAAGCAAAAGAAAAGGTTAATATCATCTTTTAAGAGCAATTATATCTGTAATTGGTGCATGACAATTTCAGTCATTTCCAGTCATGTTCACTTCTTTGAGTTTCTTCTTCTTTTTATCATTTTTCCATATCAAAAGTTAAACGCATCAAGAGAATGGAAAACAACTGTCATAATCCTGCCTTGATTCAGGCATTACCTATATTAATGCAGATATATATATATATATATATATATATATATATATATATAAAACGTCTGAATAATAGTCAACGATTTTTCCCACGAGGGCGCTGGATCGTTACGAGTAACGATACACGTACACAATAAATAAATTATATAAACGCCTAAAAAGTGTACACAACAACACCAATAACAAAAAAAGGAACTATAAATGTAATTATTTATAAATATTTCGGATAACAGATATCCTTCATCAGTAAATATGATTGTGATGTTGAATGAATCATATATCAGTCTACTTAGATTAAACTATACAAATCTTGAAATTTATACAATAAAAATGTCAAACCGAACATCAGGTAAGACGCTTGCACAATTCTAAATATGTGTTAAACACGACATAGGTTATATGACTAATTACAACAGAGAGTTCAAATATATGCTTTAAATAAAAATAATAATGTGCGATATGAACTAGCACAATTCTAAAGCTTTAACGGTGACGACAGTTATGATGTTACAAGAACGATTGCGTCAATAAGAATTCCAAATAAACAGCACTGAACGATCTAAATTTGTAAATATTTCAAATTTGACAACGGTAGAGTAGTTGCAACAGAGTCTGTGTATTTAAACATCGCAAACAAACGGCCGTTAAAATATAATAATAAATTTTGACTAAGGTTAACTAGTTGAACGTGGCTTGGTACTTACCTGATGTTCGGTTTGACATTTTTATTGTATAAATTTCAAGATTTGTATAGTTTAATCTAAGTAGACTGATATATGATTCATTCAACATCACAATCATATTTACTGATGAAGGATATCTGTTATCCGAAATATTTATAAATAATTACATTTATAGTTCCTTTTTTTGTTATTGGTGTTGTTGTGTACACTTTTTAGGCGTTTATATATATATATATATATATATATATATATATATATATATATATATATAGAGTCTATAAGAATCAACCAACCAGTAAACTTAATAGGTATTGGATCATCAAAATAGACAATACTACACAAACAGGGAAAATTATTTGAGTCTAAAAGATTGTGTAACAATACCGATAAATATATATATATGCAAGTTTAATATTTGGCAAACCTGTATCACTTTTTTATTTAAAAAAGTGTGGACATAGACAGGTGTCAGTCATCCATTTTTTTGTGTTTATCTGGAATTTATCTATTGTTAGAATCATCAAATTATAAAGTCAGTGATATTTTACTTGAATTCGCATCATTTTTTTTATTGTTTACAAACATGTCTAAAATGTCTCATGAGCCAGTCAAAATTACTATCTAAATTGGTTCATTATGTTTGCATCATTTGATTCATTGAAGATAGGAGGCAATTATATTTGTGTTATTTAGGTTTTTATAATATACTGTGTGCTGTGAGATTTTGAAGTTTGTTAGGTTTTTAAAAGGTAAATTACTGCAGTTGACTTGCAGATGTTGAAATTAACATTAATTAATCTGTTGCAAATAATTGTTTCATCGACTACCATACAAGATATCTTTTTTTTTTACATTTGGTTCAAATAGAATTGAGAATTGAAATAGTGAATATGTTTAAGAGACAATAAATTGACCAAAATGTACAAGACAACTAAAGGTGGCCAACACAGCCATAAGGTTTACAACAGACTGAGAAACCTCGCACAAAGAGGTTGGTTTGTACAGGTTCTGAAACACTAAATAAATGTATACTTGTTTTTGAAAATGGACATCTCTGAATACTGCGAAACATAGAGGTAAACCAAAATTTTAACAAGAATGTGTCCATAGTACACTGATGTCCGGCTCGCACTATCATTTTCTATGTTCAGTGGACCGTAAAATTGGGGTCAAAACTCTAATTTGGCATTAAAATTAGAAAGATCATATCATACGAAACATGTGTACTAAGTTTGAAGTTGATTTGACTATAACTTCATCAAAAAGAGTACACACGCTGAAATGTCTCGCCTTCTTTACTGATCATTGATTTTATATTGAAAGTCTTAAAAATAAAGGTTTTACTAAAAGCATCACAGAAAGTCAGGTCAGATAAATCGTGTCAGACAGACATATACACCTTACAATTTTTGTATACACAAAATATAGTTGACCTATTGCTTATGATGATTGAAAAACAGACCAAAACAAAAAAAAACTTAACATTGATCAATGAACCATGAAAATGAGGTCAAAGTCAGATGATACCTGCCAGACAGACATATACACCTTAAAATCATTCCATGCACCAAATATAGTTGACCTATTTCTTGTAGTACTTGAAAAAGACCAAAACACAAAACTTAACATTGACCAATGAACCATCAAAATGAGGTCAAGGTCACATTACACCTGCCAGTAGTACATGTTCACCTTACAACCATTCCATACACCAAATATAGTTGACCTATTGCTTATAGTACTTGAAAAACAGACCAAAACACAAAAACTTAACATTGATCACTGATCCATGAGAATGAGGTCAAAGTCAGATGAAACCTGTCAAACTGACATGTACCCATTACAGTCATTTCATACACCCTATATAGTTGACCTACTGCTTATTGTATTTGAGAAACGGACCTAGTCACGTAACTTAAACCTTGATCACTGATCCATGAAACGAGGTCAAGGTCAGGTGAACCTTGTCTGACAGACATATAGACGTTGGAAGGAACCCATATACCAAATATAGTTATCTTATTTCTCATAATAAATGAGAAATTCACATGACATAAAAACTCAATTTTTTTTTTAAGCAGTTGCTGAACCATGAAAATCAGGTCAAGGACATTGGACATATGACATACGGAAACTTCGTAACATAAGGTATCTGCATACAAGATATGAAGCATCAAGGTCTTCTACCTTTTGAAATATAAAGCTTTATACAAATAGTTTACGCCGCCTACGCCGGATAGTAATAACTATGTCTCGCATACTGTGACTTTCGTCGCAGGCGAGACAAACACTACCTTGACCAAAAACTTTAGTTTTTTAGTTCAAAGAGTAGTGGTAAAGAATTTATTTGCAGCACAACAGTATTTAAATGTTGATTACTGCAATTGATACTTTTCAAATTGTTGTTGGAAGATGGAAAAATATTTAGATTTTTTTTTTCATTCTAATGCATGGTATTTATTTATTTTGTTGCAAATTTATAAGCAGATTAGCAACACATATTCTAATTTTGTATTTTAAAAATAGCTCAACCTTCCTTTTGGTGGTTTTTAATCTTGTGGCACAATTTCATAAGATATTTATTCACTTATATATAAGGTATTGTCTAGCAGGTCTTCAAACTAAAATATGTATGGATGACAACGCTGACAACACCACAGCAGTGTATACATGTATCATTGAACACAACTTTCTGCGGTCTCAATAAAATCAAAATGGGTATAATAATACATTAAAATATTAAATAACATACTACCACAATACTAAAGTGTAATGTATAAAATTTAGTCATTTGTGTCTTGTTTTATTTACATCAAATTTTAATGTGATACAGAATACACCTCAATATTAAAAGCAAAAAGTCAATTTATAATAAGTAATGGTAATTTTCACACAATAGCTTATATAATATTGTGTAACTAATAAGCAGAGTTGTCATGTTTAAATACAATGGAAGCCAATGTTAAGTTGTCATGGTTACTTAAAATGGAAGTACATTTTTAATCATATCTGATTAGGTTCTTTTAAGTGAGGGTCAAACATTTTATAAGTTGATGGAACAATGTGTGGTATATTTGGTGATCACATTCTATAATTATTGTATAAAGTTTTTCACTAGTACAGTACAGTCTCTGCTGTAACTTAAATGACAATATGTGTCACGAAAAATTAAAACAATAAAAACGTGAGGTTTTTAAATGTGTTGAAAATGGGGGAAAAAACATTTGTTTTTGACTTAACTTAAGACATGCAATCATTGAAAACAAAAATTTAAAATCATGCTACATTGCATTTTACATGTCAACTTATATGTTTAAAACTGTACTCTGCAAGTTAATGTTTAAAGGATATCTCTCACTTCTGTTGCGTCACTTTACATCATCAGTGTGATGGTGTTCAAATCCAACATGTAGTCCACAAGTTCATCTTGTTGTCGATTTCCTTAGATTGACAATAATGTGTTGATACATCATGAAAAATGATGATATTGTGATTCTGGTCATGTTGATCTGTCAGTTTGATTTTGGCAAGTCTTTTAGTTGAAAGATCTGTAATACGCTGTTTGCTTTTGCAGTTTTGACTTCTTATTGTCATGGTGAACTGTTGACTGGTTATAAAATCATTGTCAAAGACTTTGTGGCACTGAAGACATTTTTTTGTTGATGTTATGTGTACCAAATTAAGTTTTCCTTTAATTTGTACTTCATTCTTGGTTTTAATGTCTTCCTTGGCATCAATTATATTGTCTATAGTTTGGAATGCTGTAGACCCAGTGGTATTCAACTGTAATTCTGATCTGTACGTTTTAGTAACTAAGTTTGAGATCTTGTAGGATTGTCCAATTTGAATTTTGTTAATATTATCGCCCCATGGCATCAGCTAATACAGCTGTCATAATCATTCTTTTCCCATAAATTGTTTCAACGTTTTCTGGGGATGTCATTTGTAAAATCTTTACAGACACTGTGCACTGAAAAGAAAAAGGATAAAAATTTCACAATACACTACAAAAAACGTATTTACAGGTTGGGTATTAAGCTGAGTTTTTTTCTATATAAGTTTAGATTTGTCTTTGAAAACTTTTTGACGTTTTTAACAATCCCTTTTTCATTTTGACTTCATACATTTTAAATTGCGATTTACAGAAACCTGTGCATTTTTGAGTAATGGTGAACAAATGTGTATACAAGTGTAATTACGTCTATGATTAAAGGCGGATCAAAACTTTAAAAAAAGGGGGTGGGTTACAGGTCAGCTTAAATTTTGAATTTGTAAGGGGGGAGCATGTTTTGAATTGTGATGCAACCTATTACAGGAATGTGTGTGTTTTTCAGTAAATGATTGACACATTTGCATACAAGTGTTAATATGTGTATAATTTGAGACAGGTCCTAACTTTCTAAAGAACAAGAATGTGTTCATAGTAAACGGATGTTCCACTCGCACTATCATTTTCTATGTTCAGTGGACCGTGAAATTGGGGTCAAAACTCTAATTTTGCATTAAGATTAGAAAGATCATATCATAGGGAACATGTGTACTAAGTTTGACGAACGAACAAACGAACGCACAGACTTAAAAATATACTGCCCATAGGTGGGGCATAAAAAGGGGTGGGTTATCTGTCAGCTTTATTTCTTGAATCTGTAATAGGGCCTAGAGCAATTTTTTCCTAATATATCTGTGATTTTTTTTAACATTTTTCAGATAAGGGGACCCTAAGCCTTCTGATCCGTTTGGATCATCTATGATAATAATAAAAATAACATGAATAATATTATTATATATATAATATGTATTGATTTATTTTGAATAAATACTGTTTGAACTAAAGAAGTGAACTCAAGTATAGTATGAAATTACTTTGAGAAACTATAGTACCCAAGAAGATACAATCAAGCACAAAGAGACTAGTTGTGTCAACATATTGATTTTAGGATCAGGATCAGGAAAAGATACAGCATTTGTGTGTTGGATATAAACTTAATTGTGAAACGCTAACTCAGTTACGTCACAGTACCCAAATTGCACCTATTTAGCTAAAATAGCAGCAAAAATCGTACAAGTTTTCTTAGGGAATAAACAATTTGTATTTTTTTATCATTTGACATTATGCTCGTCTTTCAAATAGGTAAATATATTTAAATACTCACAAAACATTCATAGTAAATATCAACCCATGAAGTATTCACCGGAAAAAGTAAAATCTACGGAAACGTCGCCATGAAACGTCCGCAAAAAAATCATCTTTTAAAAATGAGCAAATAAAATATGTTCCGAGCTTTCATTTGTTAAGAAATGAATAGTTAGCATGGACTAATGTCAAATTGTTCTAAATATTTGAAGAAATAAAACAAAACTTCTGTTATTTGATTTTTAAGGATGTGAATTTAAGCATGGATGCAATTTGGGTATTCCTCATTACAGAATCATGGATCGTTTGGAGGTCGGTTCAAACCCATTTTTCTATGATTCAATATGAATTCAAAATTATATTGGTGGAACTATATATAGTAAATAAGGATACATCTACAACATAAACACAGAATGGACACGTTTGTCTGGATCATAAATAAACGTAGGTGAAAAAACTGTCAAAATAGGTGCAATTTGCGTACCCCCACGTTAACTGTATGTACACGTAGCCGTCGTAGGTGTTTCAGTTGTATGTAAATAGTTGGTCTGCAAAAATCAAAAATTAGGACTTACAGAGCTACAATTACACTTGTACATGATATTGATATTTAAGTATCAACCTACCTTCTTACTGGGTTCTCTCAGTTCAATTTTTTTGACATCAGGAGATATCTCGGGTACCAATTGCTTGAAGGTAAAATGCAACTTTTTACAAACTTCTAAGTTACTTGTTCTTTGGACAGTTAATTCGTTCCTCCTTTTGGTGTGACTTTCGGATTAGTTATTTTGATAGGCGACTTCATAGTATGCGCTGACTGAAATGATTCCAACTTTTCGGGACTGAAGGATACAAACCGGATTGTGTGGTGGTTGCTGTTTTGAACAAACCCGTCAAAGTACATGATTGCACTGGTTTTTCCTTTCTTTAAGACGCTTACAGATTGGATATACCCAGTTATGATGTCTTGTGATGGGTCTGTGCGTTTCATTGTGTCGATTTAAAGAATAAGCTTTTTGATAGAAAGAGCGGGAGATTTTCCTAACCCGGATGTGTTTTCGGAAGATTTTTACGCTTTTCACATTTTTTTCCCGATAAGGCTAACTCGAAAAATTATATTCCCTTTAGCGGGCTATAGCTAGGCCTATATATGTTCTTGGAGAAATCGGAGATCGGCGGAGTATAATATTCGGGTTAAGAAATAGTCCAAAACGCAGATTTCTTTTAGCTAAAATTTGTTGGAGATCAGAGACTGTTTTTGGTCGGGCCTTAAGAGGTGAAATGAAATGCAATTTTTATATATTTTAAATGAAATTTTTTTTTTTCAAATCCTTTTTTTCTTTTCTTCATAAAATGATGTCCTTTAAAAGTCATTTCATTTGTGTAATGTAGGAATTTGTGTGAAAAGAAATAAATTTCCTTGCTTTTTAATGCTTCAACAGAATATTTTATGATCTGATTTTGCAATGTATGATCAGAGGCATGTTTTTTTTTTGTGGTGGTGGGGGGGGGGGGGGAGGGGGGGGGGGGGGTGAAGGGGGCTTATTGCATTTATAAAGACAGTTTCGCTTTCGAGAACTATTTCAATAAGCTAGATGATAAAGACGTTTTCACTCTTTGCAGACTTAGAACCGTAAATCACAAGCTTCCAATTGAATCAGTAGATGGAAAAACATACCCAGAGAAAATCTAACATGTAAATTGTGTAATAGAAATGAAATTGGAGATGGATTGCACAATATTTTGGAATGTACATATTTTTCAGAAGAAAGGAAAGGATGTATAGATAGAACATACTGTACCAACATTAACACCCTAAAGTTAAAAGCTGTAATGAATTGTTCAAAACAATCAAAACTTACAAAGTTGTGTAAGTTCATTAGAAACATAAATACAAAAAATGGATTCTCTCTGATAAAAAGTATGCCTTCAAACCTATGCATTCTTTTCTTCTCTTAGAAGTCTTTATTCGCTGCTACCTCATCACATGTAAATGTATCGTATGTCTTATTATATTATTATGTATGTCTATGTGTTTCTGTATACCGCTGTATCAACAAAGGTTTCCTCAGAATACATATATTTATATAAGAAACAGCAAGCTATAAAGGGCCTCAAAATGCCTATTTGAAAACAATAAAAAAAAAAAGAATAGTCAACTTACAGCAGCTTGGCTTCTTTGATCTCATGTGTGTTTGGAAACATTTATATTAACTTTGTCAAAATAATTTACAATAAAGACACCTTTTAGAATGTTACTTAATTTATTTTAAAACACAAAAAAAACCTTATATGTTGTATAGCAATACAGTGTACAGTGACTTTAATATGTTTAAAAAATATACAACACAATATATTTAAAAAGGGTGTGAATGTGTATAATGCAAACAAACTCAGGTTGCAAACAAGAAGTTCGCGAAGATGACTGGGAGCAAACGTGATTTGGTGTGAACGGATTTGGATTCGTCCTGTACCAGTTGACAATTCATTGTACTGCAACAAATTTCGAGACTTGTTTGTAACTTGTCATGGTTAAACTGTATACCATATATATATTCAATATCTTTAAGCATAAATAAAAAAGTGCTAAAAACTGATAAATTATATAAACTATCTGTCCAAGGGCAATTACTCTGCAAAAAAATCATCAGACTGGAACTAAATTTAAAATTTGTTTAAGTTCAAGAGTTATTTCTCTGCAAAAATCATCTAACCTGAACAAAATTGGAATTTGATCTGTAACTTGTCATGGTAAAGCTAAACGCCAAATATCAAATCAAAATATTCAAGCATGACAAAAAAGTGTAGGAAACTGATTTGCCAGTAAGACAGACGAACGTATATATAGATGGAAGAACAAAGTGCAAACCGAAAGTCCCCTTTGATTTCGCTGGAAGGGAATTACAAAAAAAAAACTTAAGTATTGTCAAATCAAAATTATAATGTACAAGAATTAGAAATGTGCAGTAGCAATCAATTCAGAATTATGGTTTTGAAGTCAAAAACTGATAAGTTGTTTTCAAATTGTTCAATTCAGATAACAGATGTCTCCCTTTTTCGGGGCCTTATACATGCTTTGTGCTTTGGCTTTTTACTTTTTGTTGATGGTTGATGAAGGCAATTAACCTTTTGATGCTTTAGTTGTCTCATTAGCAATCAAACCATATTTCTCATTATTATATTTGGTTCAAATAAGATTGTCAATTTCCTTTTAAAATATATAAAATAAAAAAGAAGATGAATGAGACAACTCTTTATTAAAAGTTAACAATTACAGGTCAAAGTATGGCCTTGTACACAGCATGTTGGCTCACATTGAACAGCTAGCTACAAAGACGTTCTGGATTTAAATGCATATATTGTTCTGATTCTGTTGCTCCTTCTTCTAAATCTTCACATTCTACTTTTTGTGTTCCTGGTGCTAAATTATCATACTGGTTCTTTTCAAGTTCAGCTTGTTCAAGAGCTTTGTCTAATTCCTGAGCATTTTGCTCATACTGTTTTGCCTTACTGTTAACAGTTCTATAAACAGTTTGGTACATCTGTTCAAAAGTCTCAAAATGTTTTTTTCAGATCTATCTTTTCATTTCTCCATGGATGGAATAACACCAGTCGTTCTCTGTAGAAATTTTCTGAATCTGCCTTCTTATTAAATCTAACATAGCAAATGACCTGTGAGGACTTTTTTTGCCTTATTGTGATGCCGTCTTTGAGTAAAACCTTGATTTTTCTGACTTCTTGATCATGTAACTTAATTTCATCATTTTCAGAATCACTGCTCTCTGTATCTTCCTCATATGTTTTATTTCGACCAGCATCTGCATCTATATTTTGGGGGAACTTGACTTCAAGTTGAGAGATATAATCAGAGAAACACCAGTTTTCAAGCGATTTAGGTCTTTTTGAGTAACGTTTGATGTCATTTCTATATGAAATTCCGATAAAGTCTGGAGACAATTTTTCTAATTCTGAATTCTTTTTAAGCAAAAAAGGCCTTTTGTCAGAGGGAGAAGTAATAATAAACCACATGCATATAGCTAGTTGCCTTTGTTAAAGGCATTTGTAATGTTAAATAGACTGCCTACTGTGCACTTGTTTCTACTGAGTTTGTGAAATAATTTCCAATATGTCTAACTTGACGTTTTAATTATAAGTCACCTTCTCTGGTTTCTATTTTTGCTTGCTCTAACAATGAACTCATTCCTTTTTGTGACTTACTTATGTAAGAAACAATATACATGACACAGGCATAGGGATCTAAAACAAATTGTAAGTCATGGTCAGCTTTCCAAGCTGATAAAATAATGTTCATGTATGGATTAACACGATTTTTACATGGCATTCTTTTAAGAAAATCTTTAAGCCCATTTAGGCTACTACGAACACACTAAATATACACCTTTTCGCTCATCTCTAAAATATTAATCAGAAATTCTTCAAATGTCAAGTCTGCAATGTTGTCTAATTCATTCAATGAGATGATTTTATCCTCAATTTTTTTGTAGACACTTTTATTCTTTTCTACATCCTCAACAAGTGGTTTCAAAATAACTGTTCTTTTCATTGGAGGCAATTGAAATCCAAAGCGGCAGATTGCATGTCCTTTTTTTTCTACATGTTTTTGAATGCTTGTGTGTCTGCAAACTTATCAAATCTTGGAATTCTTTTAACGTAGAGCAAGATACATGTTTGTCGATATATTTTATAATATCTTCATTTAAATCTTTGTTATATTGTGGTGCACCTTCAAGCCAAATCAATATGTGAATATGTTGAGAACCCCTCTGCTGATATTCTACTCTATATAAGTAGTCAATGACTTTTCCAATTGGATTATGCTCACTTTTCAGGACAATTTTGATGAACTGTTTGATCCGGTAATCAAAAAAGCCAGAACAGGTTACTGGATCTTTTTTGTACCAGTTTGGTTTTAGTATTCCAATTCATGTTTTCTAGTTCTTCATCACTATATTCTAATGCGTCATTCAGTTTTGCTAACATTCTGAGAAAATCCTTCCACTTTTTATCTGCAGATAACAATGAACCAAACCATGTTGGTAGACCTAACTGTCTAATCATAGCAAACAAATCTGTTTTACGTTTCTCAAGATAAACCGGAGAATTCCGAAGAGAGCGAAATAAAAAATATCCCTCATCAAGTCTGACAAGTTGATTAACTGTTGATGGATCTGATGACTGTATCTCATTGAAATTGATAAATGATTGAATTTTCTTTTCGTTTTAAATCTATACAAGTCATGCAACTTTTCATAATTCCTTTCAAAGATGCAAAACAAGAACTTTAGCCAACATTGCATCAGGATAATGAGAATCTGGGCCTGTGATAAAGTCTGGTTTTACAAGACAATAATACAGTTATTTCAAGGCAAGTAATTAAGACAATTTTTTCAACAGATTTTATTGTATAAACCCCAGTTTCTTGACATGTAAGAATATAAACAAACTCC
Source organism: Mytilus californianus (assembly GCF_021869535.1). Lineage (NCBI taxonomy): Eukaryota > Metazoa > Mollusca > Bivalvia > Mytilida > Mytilidae > Mytilus > Mytilus californianus. Next base: position 18,817,730 of record NW_026262626.1, read on the forward strand.
AAAACGTGTATACATAAATCTTCACTTCTGTTCAGTGATAAAAAAAATATTTAAAAAAAATTGGATTTCATGATATTATTTTTTATTGTTATAAAACTGTTCTGCATTCACCTTCTTTATTAAAAATTCATAGAAAAGACTAACAACATTACAGTGATTTCTTTTAAGATGTTGATCAACATCGTGTCATCTTACCTTACAGGATAAACAGGAAGTCAATGTAAGTAGAAAATGATAAAGGAAAATCCGCGATCCCGAACTCAGAACCAATTTAACCCCCCCAAAAAAATTATATATATATATAATCAAATTCAAGATTACAAAAAAACAGCAAAAAGCATATACCAATTCAAAAGCAATAAGTCAATGTACTGGGTGTCTGTTTTGTCTAAATATTACTTCCCAAACAAATCTTGACAAATCTTGACCACTGTGCATTTTTTACCATTACCTGCCTACGTTTGTCTTACTTTGTTCATTATTTTTAGAGGAGAAGATTTATGACAATTATCAAACCTGATAAACAAATTGTGTAAAATTGATTTAAAAGGCCAATAACTCCTTAGTGTAAACATATTTTATTAATTAAATTCAAGTTAAATAATGTACACAATTTGGCATTTACATATTAATGCAATTGAATAATTAATAGGATCCGGAAACAAGCTGTTAACTTATATTAATCCGTTTCCTAATTCAAATAAGAACATTTCATATTGTAATACTCAAGGAGTAGAATGTATAAAATTAAACAATGTTACACTAGATGGAAAACGAAAAAAAAACATATAATAAGGTTGTGAACATAAGAAGAGAGAAAAAAAATCTGATACATCGGAAATACATTAATAAAGTGCATGTGTCTGAACGGACACAATGATTTAACTCCTTGAAAAGTCTAATGACAAGTTTGGTCTTTTGACTTATTTGTGGATATTACTATGCTGAAAATTTATGCTGTTCACAGTTTACCGTTATCTTGAATAATATTCAAGATAATAACCAAAAACCTGCCAAATTTCCTTAAAATTGTCAATTCAGCGGAAATTACCCCAATATGGGTCGTCTGATTTGTCTGAACATTTCAAGCCAGGTATAACTTAACCTTATAAACATTTTTACTTCTGATCATATTTGCTCTAAATGCTATGAAATTGAGATATAAGCCAAAAACGACATTTTACCCTATGTTCTATTTCTAGCCATGATGACAATACTTTTGGATCAAACACAAAATAAAACACAAAGTTTATACTTAATACCCTAAGAATCATTAAGCATAAGTTTGGCTGTAATTAGTTCAGTAGTTTCAGATAAGAAGATTTTTAAAAGTTAACAACATGACGAACAAATTGTGTAAAATTGTCTTTGAAGACCAATAACTCCTTAAGGGGTCAATTAATAATTTCAGTCACTTGACTTATTTGAAGATCTTACTTTGCTGAACATTTTTGCTTTTTACAGTTTATCTTTATCTATAAAAATATTAAAGATAAGAACTAAAAACTGCAATATTTCCCAAAGATTATCAATTCAGGGTAAATAACCCAAAATCAGTTGTCCGACTTGTCTGATAATTTTGTGACAGGTAGATCTTGACCTAATGAACACTTTAACACCTTTCAGATTTGCTGTAAATGCTTAAGTTTCTGAGAAATAAGCCAAAATCTGCATTTTACCCCTATGTTCTATTTCCAGCCACGGCAGCCATGTTTTTGACGAAACTCATAATAAAACACGAAATTTATACTAGATACCATAAGGATCATTTTATTTAAGTTTGGTTGAAATTGGTTCAGCAGTTTCAGAGAAGAATTTTTTTTTAAGTTAACAAACATGATGAACAAATTGTGTAAAATTGTCTTTAAAGGTCAATAACTCCTTAAGGGGTCAATTGACATTTTGGTCATATGGAACTTATTTGGAGATCTTTCTTTGCTGAACATTTTTGCTGTTTACAGTTTATCTTTATCTATAATAATATTAAAGTTAATAACCAAAAATTGCAAAATTTCCTTAAAATTACCAATTTAGTGGCAGCAACCCAAAAATAGGTTGTTAGATTCATTTGAAAATTTCAGACCTGATCGAACTTGACCTAATGAACACCTTTACCCCATGTCAGATTTGCTCTAAATGCGTTAGTTTTTGAAATATAAGCCAAAAACTACATTTTACCCATTATGTTCTATTTTTAGCCATGGTGGCCATGTTTTTTGATGAAACAGAAAATAAAACACAACTTTATTCTAGATACCCTAAGGATCATTTAGTTTAAGTTTGGTTGGAATTGGTTCAGTACAGATGGGTGCTCTCCTAACCTGTACAAAAGTTAACTTTGAGCAGAATTGTTGACTGCTTTTCAAGTTAACTTTGGAAATTTTAAGCAGACAAGCAAGTTAACTTTGTCGTTGGTAGACCAGACCTAAGGTCTGCTTTTTATGACTGCTGCAGACCTATTGACAGGTCTGCTCCAGACCAGACCTGGGGACAAGTCTGCTTTTGACCAGTCCTGAGGACAGGTCTGCCCCAGACCAGACCTGTGGACAGGTCTGCACCAGACTAGACCTGTGGACAGGTCTGCTCCTGACCAGACCTGTGGACAAGTCTGCTATTGACCAGACCTGGGAACAGGTCTTTTGACAGATTACCGTGTTTAAGACTTTTGATTTTAATATGTAAACAATAATCGCATTGTTCTTTTTTCCCAGCATACTGCAAATTTCTTTACTCGTTAGACTCTATCGATATTATACACATTAAATTTTTTTTTTTTTCATTTCATATTCTTATATACATTAAACAATGGCTATAAAATTTACACTTGTGATCACATGCAGCTATCATTAAAGAAAGGAAAGTTTTTATTTAATTAGAAGGCGGATAGAAAGGTTATCCAACGCATCGGAACAATATTTTTATGTCATGGGATATCAACATCATTGTCGACGTTGCTTCGTTCCCCATATTTTACAGTCTCTTCCTAAATTTAACATTATGCATTACATGGATATTTTATCGTAATTCACCTTGTTTGCATTGGATTGACGATTCTGCTTCCGACAAAATATTCTAACGAAAATTGTACAGTGTCCGGATACATAAGGTGTTGAATAATTATGAACAAATTAATCTCGTCAGTTTCGTCAGATTTGTCTTTACCGATTAAAAATGATGATATGGGACTTCCAAAAAATATACTCGTTGTGCACATGCAGTATACTATTCCCAGAAGAGAACTTCTTATACTTTTCATTATAAAGTAAAAATGAAATCAGACATGTCAGTGTTGGATGATACTGTCAAATAGTTTTGTTATACACACCATCCTGAACTACTAACTTTAGTGATGGTCTTATATTATGAATACAGAGATGAAATGATGACAATCTAAATTGATGCGGAAAAGATAGTGCATTTATTGTTTTCCAATATTGCTTTCATTTGTATTACAACGTATAATACAATACATCCTGACAATAAAAAAAACTTCTGATTAATAAATATAATGCAGCCATATAGATTTACATACTAAAGTGCAAATATGGTCAGTTTTAGTTGATACGGTCAAAAAAATTTGATATACCAGTCAGCCGGAGGTATCAAAAGTACTGAAATTGTGTTACATATCAATATATTGAACAACAGGAGGACATGCTGGCACTCTAACTTTATGCGGACAAAAATTTTTTTTCATTGTGTTCCAATATAACTGTCATTTGTATTATACATTAAATCCTGACATAAAAATATTACTGAATTATTATGCGGCTATAAAGATTTACATAATAAAGTGCAAATATGGTCAGTTTTGGTTGATACGGTCTAATAATTTTGCTATACAAGTCAGCCTGGGGTATCAAAACTACTGAAATCTAGTCACGTATCAGTATAATTGACATGATGGCACTCTAAATTTATGCTGACAAAAATTTGTAGTTGTTGTGTTCCAATATTGGTGTCATTTGTATTATACATTAAATCCTGACATAAAAATAGTTGCTGATTTACTATGCGGCTATATAGATTTACAAAATAAAGTGCAAATATGGTCAGCTTTTGTTAATGCGGTCAAATAATTTTGTTATAGGAGTCAGCCTGAGGTATCAAAACTACTGAAATTTTGTTGCGAGACAATATTTTGATTAAAAAGAGGACATGCTGGCAATCTAGATTGATACAGACAAAATTTTGCATTCACATTATGTTCCAATGTTGCTGTCATTTGTATTATACAATACATTCTGACATAAAATATTATTGAATTATTATGCGGCTATATAGATTTACATGATAAAGTGCAAAATTATGGTAAGTTTTGGTTGATACGGTCAAATAATTTCGCTATACGAGTCAGCCTGGGGTATCAAAACTACTAAAATTGTGTTTCGTATCAATATATTGAACAAAAGGAGGACATGCTGGCACTCTAAATTTATGTGGACAAAAATTTGTAGTTGTTGTGTTCCAATATTGCTGTCATTTGTATTATACATTAAATCCTGACATAAAAATAGTTGCTGATTTACTATGCGGCTATATAGATTTACAAAATTAAGTGCAAATATGGTCAGTTTTGGTTGATGCGGTCAAATAATTTTGTAATAGGAGTCAGCCTGAGGTATCAAAACTACTGAAATTTTGTTGCGAGACAATATTTTGATTAAAAAGAGGACATGCTGGGAATCCAGATTTATACGGACAAAATTTTGTATTCACATTATGTTCCAATATTGCTGTCATTTATATAAAACATTCATTCTTGACATAAAATTATTACTGAATTATTATGCAGCTATATAGATTTACATAATAATGTGCAAATATGGTCAGTTTAAGTTGATGCGGTCAAATATTTTTGCTTTACCAGTCAGCCTGGGGTATCAAAACTACTTAAATTTAGTTATGTATCAATATATCATGTATATTGAACAAAAGGAGGACATGTTGGCACTCTAAATATATGTGGACAAAAATTTGTAGTTGCTGTGTTCCAATATTGCTGTCATTTGTATTATACATTAAATCCTGACATAAAAATAGTTGCTGATTTACTATGCGGCTATATAGATTTCCAAAATTAAGTGCAAATATAGTCAGTTTTGGTTGATGCGGTCAAATAATTTTGTTATATGAGTCAGCCTGAGGTATCAAAACTACCGAAATTTTGTTGCGAGACAATATTTTGATTAAAAAGAGGACATGCTGGCCATCTAGATTTATACGGACAAAATTTTGTATTCACATTATGTTCCGATATTGCTATCATTTGTATTATACAATACATCCTGACATAAAATATTACTGAATTATAATGCGGCTATATAGATTTACATGATAAAGTGCAAAAATGGTAAGTTTGGGTTGATACTGTAAAATAATTTTGCTATACGAGTCAGCCTGGGGTATCAAATCTACTGAAAGTTTGTTACGTAACAATATTTTTAACAAAAGGGAGGACATGCTGGCACTCTAAATTTATGCGGACAAAAATTGGTAGTTGTTGTGTTCCAATATTGTTGTCATTTGTATTATACATTAAATCTTGACATACAAATAGTTGCTGATTTACTATGCGGATATAAAGATTTACAAAATAAAGTGCAAATATAGTCAGTTTTGGTTGATGCAGTCAATTTTTTTTGTTATAGGAGTCAGCCTGAGGTATCAAAACTACTGAAATTTTGTTGCGAGACAATATTTTGATTAAAAAGAGGACATGCTGGCCATCTAGATTTATACGGACAAAATTTTGTATTCACATTATGTTCCAATATTGCTGTCATTTGTATTATACAATACATCCTGACATAAAATATTACTGAATTATTATTTGACTATATAGATTTACATGCTAAAGTGCAAATATGGTAAGTTTTGGTTGATACGATCAAATAATTTTTACTATACGAGTCAGCCTGGGGTATCAAAACTACTGAAATTTTGTTACGTATCAATATATATTGAACACAAGGAGGACATGCTGGCACTCTAAATTTATGCGGGTAAAATTTTGTAGTTGTTGTGTTCCAATATTGCTGTCATTTGTATTATACCTTCTATCTCGACTTAAAAATATTTCTGAATTACTATGCGGCTATATAGATTTACATTATAAAGTGCAAATATGACTTCAAATATGGTTAATACGATTTAAAGAATTTTATATGTATTGGAATATATATTAAGCTCGTTAGCATTGTAACCATTATCGTTTTTTTAATATATAGAAAGGCAGATCACGAATAAATTTGTATATAAATAAGCAAAGTTTTATGCGTACTTTATTTACAAATAGATATAAGAATGAGTGCCAATGAGACAACTCCCCATCCAAGTCAAAATTTATAAAAGTTAACCATTATAGGTCAAAATACGGCCTTCAACACGGAGCTATATGTATTTAATCTTGTTTATATCACAGAAGTATTAAATTGACTTTATTTTTCTATGTTAATACCAAGAAACAAAGACATTAAAAAATATTAAAAATATTATTGTTGATGTAGAGCGGCCCTGGTTACATGTTAACTTAGTGTTGAGCAGACCAGACCAAAAGTTAACTTGAGATCAGGTCTGGTTCGATCGGAGTTGTCAAAATCAAAGTTAACTTGTGTTAACTTATGGCAGAACTGGTTTTGAAGTTAACTTATATCAATAGCGGCAGACATAAAAACAGTCCTAGGACCAAGTCCGCTTTTCAAGTTAACTAGATTGTGGTCCTAGGACTGGTCAGAGCAGTCCTAAATCCTGTCACAGGTTAACTTTGACCAGTCCAAATGACTGGTTATCAAGTTAACTTGCTGTACAGGTTAGGACTGCACCCATCTGTAGTTTCAGAGGAGAAGATGTTTGAAATAGTTTACACCAGACGGACGACGACGGACGCCCAGTGATGACAAAAGCTCACATTTCCTTCGGAAAGGTAAGCTAAATAGTTGCAAGAAAAGTAAGCTTTTAAATAAAATGCATTAAAAATTGAATCGAGATTATTATTCCTTTCAAAGCATCATAACATATATAGTGCAGCGGCTACAAGCATATTTCACATGAATTGTGCACATCCTGCTACATGCATGAAATTTGGCATAGACCTTCCTCAACTATTACTCTTTTATTTCAGATAGGAAGGTATTTGAAAAAAATGTCTCACTTCCGGTAAAATTCAGAATGGCGGACATCATACCTAAATCAGCCCAATATCGATGGCTAGTATGTGAAAAGGTGTTATTATCATGCTACTATCATAATATTTTGTACACACCTTTGTTGTGTACTACTCTTGGATATATTATATAGATTAGATGTCTTCAAAAACCCTACTTTTTGTAAAATCCAACATGGCGGACATTCTACTAGAATAAGCTTATTTTTTAGGGAGGTAATTGAAATGTGTTTTAACGTATTGCTACTATCATTACATTGTGCAGGAACCTTTCTTTTGTGCTTCTCATGGATGCAATGTATAAGACATATGTCTTTAAAACACTTACTTGCGGTAATATCCAAAATGGCGGACATAGAAATATCAAATTTTTACTTTAATATTCAACTTTTTTCAAAATGTAAAGAAAATGGTTTTTTTTGTGCTGGTCCTTAAACTTTTGGCTTTAAGTTATTATCAAAACCACTTATTCTATTCTGTTGTAAATGTTTGAATACAAAGTTAACACTTCCGGTAAAAAAATATCAAAGATGAGTCCTCAATCCATATCTTCTATGTAGAGTTTTGGATAGATTGATTAAAACAAAATAAAATCACTAATAAAAGTACTAAAACATTTTTAAAATTACTACTATGTGGCCAAAAATACATATTTATTCACAGTCACTACTACATGCACACAAAGCAGTGCACGGGAGACCCGATTTTCCACATTAACAACGACCACGGCATCCTTTCTTACATCCACAATGTACAAGCTTCTGACAAAATGATGAGGCCTCAGAAACAGTTTTTTTTAAAGTGATCCTCTTTGTCCCTTCGCCATCCATTAGCGCCTGGACTGGGTAGCATAAGAGCCAATTCCAAGCACGTCCCCCTAAACACCTGCCTTAGTATATTGCACGTTTAATATGCTGGAAAAGACTAGACCAAATTGAGGGAATAGCCTCAATTAGCTTTCCCTTTTGCGCAAAAAGTTATTTTCTTGCTTCGTTAACCATGTTAACCCCATCTGATAAGTTTGTGCGATCTTACAGTTAAACCCCGGTGATTTAGGCTGATCAGTTATCATTCCTTATTTTAAAGTCACATCTTCAAATGCCATCAATGTCTCCCACCCAGTCTTTTTTCCTTTTCAAGCGAACATAGAACCGTATCACAACCGGTTAAGGCATGGATCACAATAAGTCTGTGTGATCACTCATTGCCTAGTGCATTTGAAAGGTCATTAATAGATATTTATCCAAAGCTTTTTGCCCTCCCAAACCCAATCCATAGTTCGTATACCCCTATGTCACGGAATAGCAAAATAGTAATGACAGCATTATCAATAACAACTGTTCGAATCATGACTCGTTTTAATTCGTGTTTCATTGCATCAAACACATGCACCACGATTCTAGTGTCAGCCTCTTAATGCGAACATGGTCCTAAACTCGAAATACTTCACGTGGTGGATAAGATAGAATATCTTGAGCATTTGTTGCTACAACTACCATACGCATCCAAGACTTCAACCACTCCTGTAACAGTTTTAAGGTATTTTTTGAGGTAAGGACATAATACCCTATCAGCATACTCGTTATGAAACACCTTGAAACTGTAACAACAGTGGATGTAGTCTCGGATGCGTACATAGACAGTACCGGTAGTTTACAGGCTGCTACAAGAAGAAAGAGCTACATTTAGGGGAAAGGGAACACACAGGCGACTCCAGGGTCAAAACAAATTCCTCAAAATTGACAAAGTTTTCTGAGAGATGACGACAATAAGAAAGAACTTTTTAATTTTCATTCACAGCAGATTGCTCAATAGATTTTGAGAAAAAGGTAGTTGTAGCAACAAATGCTGAGGATGTTCTATGTTATCCACCACATGATTATGTTTCAAGTTTAGCACCATGTTCACATGAAAAGACTGACACTAAAATCAAGATGCATGTGTCTGATGCAGTGAAACACAGACTTAACTGAGTCATGACTCGAACAGTCGATACTGATGTTGTTGTCATTGCTGTTTCGCTATTCCGTGACATAGGAGCAGACGAACTTTGGTTTGCATATGGAAGTGACAAGCTTTAGATATATATATATATATCCATGACCTTTCAAATGCACTAGGCATTAAGAGATTACACGTTTGCTGGAAAAGGAACTGCGTGGGTGACATGGATGGCATTTGAAGATGTGACTTTATCATTTAGAATGATGATTGATCAGCCAACATCACCAGATATGGATTTGATAATGTCATTGATAAAACGATACGTGGTTTTGTTGTAATATCGAACAAATTTATCAGATGGGGTTAACGAAGCAAGAAAACATGTGTTTTTGGAAGAGGAAAGACTTATTGAGGCTATTCCCACGACTCGGTCTAGTCTTTTTCAGCATGTAAAACGTGCAATATACCATGGCGGGTTTGAATGAGTAAAAAGCTTTGAATTGGTTTCAATGCTAACTAGTCCAGACGTTTATGAATGGCGAAGGGAAAAATATAATCCATGGGAACCCTTTTGGACAACTCTTTGTGAGGCCTCTTCATCTTATCAGGATCTTGAACATTGGATGTAAAAAAACAATATCACGGTCTTTGTAAATGTGGAAAATCAGCTCTCCGATTGTGAATAAACATGTATTTGCGGCCATAGATTAGTAATTCAAAAGATGTTTTGGTACTTAAGTGATTTTATTTTGTTTTAATCAATCTATCCAAAACTCTACACCGAAGATATGGATTGAAGACTCATCTTTGAAATTTACGCCCTATTGGTTTTTTTACCTGAAGTGTTAACTTTGTATTAAAACATTTACAGTTGAATAGAATTAGTGGTTTTGAGGATGACTTAAAGCCAAAAATTAAATGACCAGCACAAAAAAAAACATTTTCTTTACATTTTGAAAAACATTTAATATTAAAATAAAAATTTGATATTTCTATGTCCGCCATATTGGATATCACCGGAAGTAGGGGTTTTAAAGACATATGTCCTATAAATTGTATCCATGAGAAGCACCAAAGAAAGGTTCCTGCACAATATAATGCTAGAAGCAATACTTTAAAACACATTTCAATTACCCTCCCTAAAATTAAGCTTATTTTAGTACAATGTCCGCCATGTTCTATTTTACCGGAAAAAGGGTTTTTGACGACATCTAATCTATATAATATATCCAAAGGTAGTATACAACAAAGGTTTGTACCAAATATTATGACAGTAGCTTGATAATAACACCTTTTCACATACTAGCCATCGATATTGGGCTGATTTAAGTATGATGTCCGTCATTTTGTATTTTGCCGGAAGTGAGAATTTTTTTTCAAATGCCTCCCTATCTGATATAAAAGAGTAATAGTTGAGGAAGGTCTATACCAAATTTCATGCTTGTAGCAGGATGTGCACAATTTTTCACAAAGCCGCCGTTCAAATACTGCAATGCATTTGCTAATTCTAGATGCAGGTCACAATATTCAGTTACATAGTATTTGTTGTATAATAAAAAAAATAAAAAGTGAGTATATATAATGAGTATAAATAAACCGGAGTTAACGGAAAAAAGTATAAAAACAGAAGCGACATTAAACATTCACAAGACGAAAGAAAGGTAACCGACAATGCCATGGCAAAAACAAAAGAAAAATGATGAATAGACAAAACACCACATAAAAAAAACTATCGACTGAGCAATACGAACCCCACCAAAAAAATCATGGGTGATCTTAGATACTCCGGAAGGGTAAGCAAACCCTACTCCACATTTGGCAAAATGATGTTTAAACATTGCTTCTAGTAATATATGTTATTATGTATTCCATCCTTCATAGGAAGTAAGTGTTCTATTTGATACGATATTCAAAACCTTGCGTGTCCTATTAGTATTGCCTTGAGAGATTTTTGCTGATAACAAGTTTCATTTCAGTAAAAAAAAAAAACTTTTTTGGTGATATATTAAAATAAACGTTACCTTGTATTTGAAAGTGAGAGTCCTTTGCTTTTCAATATTTTGTCAAGTAAACCTTCATAGTTTTTAGCTGGCCACCTACTTGTATGAATTGTTTTGATGTGCTGTTTTTCACTACAATATAAAAAATAGGATTAATTTGTAACAACAAAAGATAAGTAGGAATATCCGCAACACGAAAAACACTTAGAAAGGACGTCGTGTGTTTGTCACTCCCTATTGTCCTGCACATCAATGTAGATTATACCAACTCATCGAGTGATATACTATATTTTTCCATTGGAGATAATAAAATTTTCAAATTTACATATTTATAATTTAACAGTCGATAGTGGAGGAATATCGAATAACACAAAATTCGGTGGTAGAATTTATTTCTCAAATCATTTTTTGACGATACGTAGGGCAAACTTTATCGTTTTTTCAATGATCTGCGATAAGATGGCTTCGTCGCCTTTTTTCTTGACGTCGAAATCACAAAATCAGAGGAAAGCAAGAAAATGTGACATCATAATCAACTGAAATCATACAAACCACATGTAAATAATAAAATACATGAACAGGTCGGGAAAAGTATACATGTGCTAAGAAATAGAGAAAAGTAAATATATAAAAGAAAATATTTATCCAACAAGATACATTAGTAATTAAAAAAATCGGATTAAACAAGTAGGATTAAAAGAACAGCTTTCAATTAAACATGCATATTTAAAGGTAAAATAATAATATCCTTTGATTGATTGACATTGATGGTAACATTTGGTAGAAAATCTCTTACTTACCTGCACGGAGTGTTGCAATTACATCCGGTCACGTTTCTACGAACAGCTAATATGCAGGCGGTGGCTACAAAAAACCAATGTCTTTTTCATTTTAAGAGAAGCTAAATTAATATATTTATTCTTTTAGATACTCTAGTCTTTCAATTTAAAGCTCAGCTCAATTATTTTTTAAACATTTCATGTAAATTAATTATCAAGTACAAATGTGCATAGAAAGGAAAATCTAACACCTTGCCAAAAAAAAAACAAAAAAAAAAACAGTGAACCAAAAAAGCCATACCAATCACAAAGCCGACATTGGCAACTTCGAAAAGAACATAAATTATTAAGACCTACGTCATTTGGTTTCTGGTGGTTAACTGTCCCTTTGCCAATCATACCGCATCTTCTTATTTTTATAGAAGTGTATATGTATGTGTCACAATACAATGGAAATTACATTGCATGTTCTGTAAACTCAAATAATTTAATAGTTCTGCGGAATTTAGTCGTTTCAATTCGTTTAACAGCTTCATTGAACATAAGAAATGTCGTCGATATCACAATTATCAACGAAAGAAATATATCTGAAATTGGATAGAGCAACTACCGCAGTCATTTTCAAGCTTTTTTTTGGGTAACTTTGCAAGATCCATGCGAACAGCAAATGTTTTGTTTCCTTTATTAAGTATACTAAAGAAGAAACCATTAAAATGTTTAAAAGCACTAACCACTCCCCCTAGTAAAAAGAAAAACAATATAAAGACAAGACATCAAAATAAAGGTGAAGGCTAAACATAAAACTCTAAACTACTTAAGATCAACTTTACCTAATGCAGTTGCGACCTTTGTTCTTAAAAAGAAATACGTAAATTTTACTTGGACATTTACAGACCAAATTAGTCATAAAAATCATGCCTGTTCCAAATCACTATATAACTAGCTATTGGGTGGGTAAAACCTCGAGGGAAAATAGTTCACTAGCAGCGGAAATAACCCAGTTGTATAACTAACAAATGGTATGATTTCCATGCTGAATCCCGTGTTTTTGGATAAGCCGCTAAAGCCTATAGACGAAACAGAACAAAGTCACGAAAAGGCAAAACGTGAAAAACAAACAAAAAGAAACAAATGTGACAATGTGTTTACGCGTTTTTAGATAATATATAAAAAACAAAAGTCAATTGAGTCAGTAACTGGTGTTATATTGACACATGAAGGATGGTTTTTCCCTATGATTCCCAGAGATAATGTTCAAAGTTCCGGTTTCAGGCTAATTAGAAGGACATAATGTTTCAATATGGATGGGTTCTTAATTTGCCTATAAACGATTGCTTGAGGGGAAAGTTTCATTCTATTTTTTTCAAGATACTGGATCAAGTTAGGTCTCTTTGTCTTTGAATTATGTACCGTTAACTTTAACAGAAATTAAAGTATTCACAATTATCAAAATTTAACAGCTATACACGTTCCGTTGCATTTGAATGTTTGCGAGCATGATACGCAACAAACTGGTTTCATTATAACCAAGTCTCGCAATTACAAGGCTTTTTATTGTTGAATGTCCTCAAAATGTTTTATTTACACTTAGTTTGTATAAGCCCTGAGTTCGTGAACCAGATGGTGTACGGTAAAAAATTTGAATGAACCAATCAAAACGTTTATTAAAAGTTATAATCAGGTCGAATTGTAAACAGTACATGACAAAGCAGAAGTGTATGATTCTACTTTATGAAATCATGACTTCGTTGTGTTGACTGGGTTACTACATGGATAGCATCTAGGTAGAACTTTGCCTTTGACGAAACGTGACACAGACTTCTCAAAGGATGAAACTGGACACTGAACATCTTCACTTGACAAGAGCCTCAGGTGGAAGCTTAAGAAGTCGGATTAAATCCTCTGACATTGTACGAAACAATTTACATCGACGGAATGGGACACGAAACATTCTCAATAGACAGAACGTATGTTGTAGTAGACGAATACATGGAATACTTGCACTGAATTCCTTGAATAGCACCCGTTTGTTCATGCTCTTGTATTCGTTGTTCCATAGATAGCTAACTTTGGTTTATACTGTAAATTCAGAAATTATTGCGATGTTTTTATTATAGCGAAAAATGCGACAGGGTTATAATCGCAATAATTTAAACTCGTATTTTGAAATTTTTGTATATGAATTAAACAGGATTTTCCTCTATATCGCAAAAATTATAATCGCATTTTAGTCTAAAATGACAAAATCGCAATAATAAATGAACGCGAAAATTTCTGAATTTACAGTAGATTGCAGCCGAGATTAAAACTCGTGAAATTTGGTGACCCATATTCAATTTAATAACTGGACATATAAAATGTTACCATGACGTGTTCTGTTAAATAGAACATTGCGTTCCTTAATTCGCTACCGATCCGTTTTCCGCTTTAAAAGCCAATGCATTTCCTCTTCGAGTTTCCTCCACGTATATTGCATCGACCTTATTGTGAACAGGCAAAACACATATATATCCGAGTTTTGGTTCAAAACTTTTTTAGAAATGTGTCAAGAAGACAGTTACCCTTTTTGTTCGGCAACACGTTTCCTCATTCTTTCTTGAGAAACCACAACGCAATATGTCATGTTTATTACTTTATATACGAAGCTAGGAAAACTTTCAGGAAGCCATTTTGTATATTTAGTCTTCCAGCAACCTTTTTGTTTGAGTTACTGGTTTTCAAATTAACCGAATGATGCCTTGCTTCTTGTATGTCACAGTCGGCAAATCTTTAAAATATTTAACAAGCTCTACAAAGTTTAAGACAGTGCATCGAGAATTGTATGCTATTTACGCTCATTGATGAGGACATTGCCCTGTACAATAACAGGTTTCTCTTCGAACATAAAATGTTTGAATTTTATAAGTGAAATATGCGAACTTTTAGACAAAATCCTCGTATCTTTTAAGAAAATGGGCGTTTCTGGACATAACTATATATGTGTAGTTCATTTTAATTGTCTGAATAAGTTTTTATAGAACGCAAAAATTACCCTCTTGGGTGGTTATAATCGCGAGCTTATATAGCTGATTTTTGTTCTTCATTGGGAGACGAATTATCATTGTGTATTTATTTATCTTTTAGTTTTTATTGCCGGGGTACAATGTTATGCACGACACATATAAAGGTAGCATCACTTTCAACTATAGATTAAATTATTTACAGTTTTATTCCTGAGGGATGATAATACATCTGATATGAAAAATGACATGTTATGATCTTTTTATCATATGTTTCAACAATGGAGAAAAATAACAGTTTAATATATTGATTCTTTTAAGTGGTTCGGGGTTCTCAAATAGAAGTTCAAAAAGTGAAAAGTTTACAATGACGGAAGCCAAATGAAATACATCCGATATGAAATCTTATATCATATGCCTCAACAAAAGAATATATTTTTATATTCACGATAAAAAGATCAACAAAACAAAATGAACATTGTTTGGAAAAGGTCAACATTTGTAAAGTTTATATATAAAAGATAAACAAATAGGAAAGATATTTTCAAGGTTCAATCGTCATGAACATGCATGAAATATTTGCCACTAGATGTTAAGCAATCAATAATCATCCAAGATTCGAATATTTCTTATTTCAATGCTATGAATTGCAAAACTAAAATTTTAAATCATTCTTGGAGTGAGTTTCTTAACTGATTACATTTACATATTTTTTTTCATTTACGATCCATACCGTAATTTGCACAGATAGTCGTCTCAGTAAACATGCTCTGCAGACATTGGCACTTTTCTTTTATATTCCTTTCGACACAATCCTCGAAACAGGCCTACATACAAGATAAATACGTCATAGAATTAAAGAATAAACAATTCTTGTCTGAACACTTCAAAAGGATTTTTATATTAGAGTTATTAAATTTTCTTTTATTTTGTCGTCAAACAGCACGTAAAATTCCGTACTTTTTATTGGAAAGATAAACATATAAAGACAGTATACAGATATGTTAAACTTTGTATAACACAAACAAACACATGAGTTGAAATAAAGGAAATTGCATAATACCTAACTGAGACTCGGTGTTAAGTGATAAGTTGTGTATGATACATGCAACACCTCAACAGATTCCAATTTTATATTTAGTAGTACATTTTACAGTTCAAAACTTATGATGAAAACTTTTACAATTTTTTATTGTTAAAGTAGACACGTGTTACAGATGATCAATTGTTTGATTGTAGCTTGCTTAATGTTCAGTTGCAATTATCAAATGCATATTTAAGACGAGAACAATTCAATAATAATGTAGGTTCTGTAAGTTGGCATGACTGAGATGAAGGGAAGACAATTTTTACTGCTACTGGTAAAGAAGGGTATCTTAGAAAGGGACAGAAATGCTTGCAATTGACTACCTATTATCCCCACAGAGAGTTGTTGCAAGGGTTCTTTATTAACGTGCAGATAGCGCGGCGATCACCCTATACGAAGCCTTTGATTGAACGTTCTCATTCCAACCGGAGGTAATTCGAATTAATACATACCGCACAGCCAAACAGACGCCCCATTAGCAATAGTGTTACTACCGTTGCGACCATATGTCTATACCCCTGTTTTATTCTCAGGGTATGTTATATTATATACATAAAGTTGAAGCACGTTGTTCAATTGACACATGGTAAAGATCAAACAATATAAAAACACCATGTATAAAAATAAGAAGATGTGGTATGATTGCCAATGAGACAACACTCCACAAGAGATCAAATGACACAGAAATTCGCAACTATAGGTCACCGTACGGCCTTCAACAATACAAAAGCCATACCGCATAATCAGTTATAAAAGTCCCCGAAATGAAATGTAAAACAATTCAAACGAGAAAACTAATAGCCTAATTTATGTACAAAATAATGAACGCAAAACAAATATGATGTGTTTATATTGTGTTATTTTCAGTATTTCTTCCTCAAAAAACTTCCTTGACACGTTCATTCTGACAAATAACTGTTCTTGCAATAGAAATTCAAAGAGTGCTTTAAATATAGTAAAACTAGTATCGGGCATTTGATTCTAGAAAACGCAGAAATTTTAGTATTTTCTACAGTATTATTCACATCAACACCATTTTTATAACTAGAAAGTTTTTTTTTTTTTTGTATATGTATCTTTTATAAATATGCTTAATGAAACATCGTAGATATAAAACAACACGTATTATTAAAATGAAATTTCGTCTTCTGTTCTTTTGAGATACTGTCTAATTGACGTATATATCACTGTATGTATATTATCAGATGTTTTTTTTTTTCTAATTCTGTTACATCAATATTACATTTTAGGGGGTGTGGCTACCTGATAAAGGTAAATGTAAAAAGGCGCTTCGGATGCACGGATTTTATAAAGTGATATTTTTATGTACAAATAATTCGTTTAACTTACCTTTGATGAATTTTACCTGAACTGTCATGATATTCATTAAAACAGACAATAACAAAATCAAAAGGGTTCAACACATTTCTCAAGCAATAACATCATTGCGGTGTGACTAATATGCCCTCTGCTGGTACTAATCATTGATTGGAAGTTTGTTTATATGTTGAAATTTTACTGCAAAGGATATTGGCCAGTATATTTGTATGTGTGGTCATGTATCTTATCAAAAATGCTGAAGTATATTACAAAGTCATATTGGTCACTTCTTTGCGGCGTGTGGACTTTATCCGAAGTGAGAACAAAATATTAAGAGTACATCCAATTTTGCTGACAACTGACACGAACAATATTGTTTGTTTTCGCATTTTCTTACTTGTAATTGGGAATACCAGTTTAAAATGATGTATGGCATGGTTAATTGTTTAGGCCACATGTACGCCTTTCTGGTAGTTATTGGATCTTACCATGTCCGTTCAAAACAGAAATATTCTAGAGGTAATGAAAACTTTTAGCTCTTAAATTTTGTCGGGGTAATGTATTCATTTATCTTTCAGGACAATGAAAGTGTATATGTGTAAACAAAAGGACATTACATAAATAACTTACAATGATGTTACTGAATTTGTTACTTGTGTCACACACTGTTGTACCAGACATTCTTTCTATTCTCTTCTTTTAAAACATAATTAGTCGATGTAGTTAGAATTATCACATGACAATTTTGCAATGATAATCGTTTAATTTTGAATGTTTGCATTCTTAACTTTTGTATTATGTTGCCTGCTTTCTTCGAGATGTAAGTATTGATTGTCTCGTAGCAATATTGTTTTTATAATAGATTATTTTTTAGATTTCGGCTAGTTGAATTGTATACTTCTTCAACAAACCGAAAGTTGGAAGCATGTAAGTATAACTTGCAGTAATTGGATGACTACAAAAATGAAACACAAACGAGATTCTCATTACATTGTAGAGAAAAACAGATTGCAATTATATAATTTTATTTTAAAAGACAGCTTTCTTTCGCACAGATCAATGACTATACAATTATTTTTAAAAAAAAAATTGCATAACGCGAAAAATGATTTCAATAATAACCAAACACTAATGATAATGATAAAAATAAGCATCGGTACCATCGTCGTCATTAAAAACAATGTTGAAATATAATTTCGCATCAACTTATATATGTGAGTCTCAAGAGAGAGAAAATAAAATCACTGCCGGTCTACAAAGGTTACTGTTGGTTTCATTTTGTCACGACATTCATGGTAATTCTCTTGTACCCAAAGCATATGGTTTCGTTATATTTTGCTATTTCTAAATGACCAAATTTTACTTTCGGTGTACTAATATTCATATAGCAGGAATGGCGTAGTCTTCCGGAGCACCTGAGAGATCTCCAGTTTTTGGTGGGGTTCGTGACCAAGTCTTTATTTTTTTATGTACTGTTTTACATGTTTTTTGAACTTTTTTTGTCATTTTTAGTTTTTTGCCAAGGCGTTGTCAGTTCCCCTCGATATTTCAGTTTTGAATTGTCTCTTGGTATCTTCCGACTCTTTTTTATCCATATTTCCGAAATAGTTGTGAATTATAAGTCATTGAAAAGACAGATAAAATCTCTTTTCCCGGTTTGAACAAAGTTACCACAAAAGTCAAAACGTTGCCCAGTTTACAATGAATCATAAAATAATAGAAGCTAGAAGGTTTTCATAACAAGACATTAGGTCCTGATTGAATTAACACATGTTCTGTTCACCTTTTTTCAAGAGGATATCACTATGTAAATCGATTTTACCGTTTGGTTTTAACCTGTATCTCTTTGAAGTTACAATCATTCAATTGTTCAACATTTCATGGCTAATAACAGCTTAAAGAGTCACAAAAATTGCATAAAATCCTCTGAGGATATATGTTTTAAATTGTACGAATTTTTTTTTTTATTTCCTTAAGGGAAATTACATGTACTGATAGTTTATGAAATTAGTTAAGTGTAAGTTGTCGACAGGAGAAATTTACCTAGCATATTTCTAATCACCAAATATAAGTTATCAGATGTTAACATCATAAAAATATCATATATGTCACCATAAGGCAGGAACTGCTTATCCTTCAAAAGCACTCGATTCTATGCTGATTTTTGGAGAGTTCGTGTTGTTCCATTTAAAGTTTTAGCTTGTTTTTTGTATATCTTTTATCGTTTGGTCATAGTGGTGACTTTTTTTTTCCTTATTCATTTCATTACTCTTTTTAATATTTTGTAATCTATAAAAATGTCGTTATATTTACTAATGATTTAGATACAAATTTCAACAGAACAACAGTATACAGCAAATGTATATGAAAATGATACCCTGTCTCTTTTAGGAACCTCTTACATTATTACGATACATGTAATGCGGAAATGTTTGTGTACATGTACACGCTAAAAGTGTATCGCCATAATCTTGGACAATTGTTCATTTTATTGTTTGTCGTCAAGTTGATGTCTGTTTGTTTCTTTTTTATATAAAAGTCAACAATAGGTATGACCTTGCTCTTGAAGACAGTGTACAAATAACACATAGCTGAGAGGGTCATAGAGCAGATTGTTACACCAAGAAAACATTGTCAACTGAGGCGAAGCCAAGGTTGACAATTTCTTTTCGAGGGGTAACAATCTGCTCTATCACCCTCTCAGATATGTGATATTTAATTTATTATACTGAAAGTTCTATTTAAAATTTTGCCCGCAAACCCCTTGTTTTCTTTTCACATTTTTGTTACATATAGTTTTAAAAGCTATATTTGAAAATCTTATAAAATTCTTGTTATTTTTTCATAGTTTTTGAAAGAAAACAGATGCCAATGTTAAATATGTGAAAAATCTGGAGAGAATCATTTCCCGCCAAATTTTCAATGGCTTATATCTCAAAAGCGTGCCCACCTACCTCAGCTTTCCTCCCCTTGAGCAAACATCATTATAAAGTCATAATGGTAAAAAAAAGAAATGACGACATCACTGACGGTGCGTTTCCCGAATGACGTTATTGTATGCGCAATTAAAGTGAAAATAGTTGCAGTAGGGTTATGAGGAAGAACGACAGATATCGAAAAAATGCTTTACAATTATACGATCCCCATCACGAATGGTTTGACCGATATAACAGGTGTGCACCTACGAGAGAAAAGTTTACGCGGTCTCAACTTTAATTCATCTGAACTTTAAATTAATTGATTGTGTCATATTCCCTATCTTTACAATTTGAGTGAATGGCGAGTTTTGCATACAAAGCTGGAATTCTTTACCCTGTCGATGCACTAATAGCTTCTCATGCAATTCTTTCAGTTTTCTTTTACTCGGGTTGAAAATTTGTAAACTACAACTATTGCCTAATATTTCTTGCCAACTTATTTCGTAGGTTTGGTGGAGGTAGGTGGTAGAGATTAACTGCAAAAAGGACATGTACATGACAGCACTTAATCGTTTTTTTTTTTTTTTCCTTCGGTGACTGTTCTTACCTTAAATAATGAAACATCAGTTCTAAATCCAGTAGCCACAGAAAATCCATTATTTTCCAAAAAAGGCTGTGAACCATGTTCGTGAATGGATAGCCTTATACCAGCTTCTGAAGTTATGTATGGGACATAATCACTCTGATTTACGTTGATTAGCAACTGTAATGCTGTACACATATAAATAAAATATATCAGAGGCTCTTGATAATAACTCGACCCAATATGTATTGACTTTAAAATTCAGTTATTGATATCAAAATTTTATATATTGTAAAAAATAAAAGAAATCGAAGACGAAAACAATTGTTAAGATCTTGTTGATAGTGCTTGTACGTACAAATGTAAGCACTCGGATACAAGTTAACTTAATTTAGTTTTAAAAAAAACGAAGAAGAATTGTTAAGTAAATCATGATTAGAAAATGTAATACAAATTTGCCTTGGATACAAAATATAGTACAAACTTTATTTACCAAAGAGTGGCCCTGCACGTTGTGTGATGATTGGTTTTGATGGGAATCTGTAACACTTGCCATAGTACTTGTCAACAAATGGAACAAACATACTGAAGTAAAATTAGTATATTGCAATAAAATGAAACTTAAGGTCACCCTGTATGAGCAATTACATAGCTAAAATTTTCAAGGCATGCGCAAAAAACGCACATCACCGGGTTGTAGTACTGGCATATTGTAATCTGAAAATGCGAAATTTTAAACGGTAACATTGTACAGTAGGTTATCATGATCAATCTATTTTTAATTAACCGTAAGACGAATTACTGTCAAGAATTGTATTCATTATCTCAGACACAAACAGGTGTACAAGTGTACACAAATATTTATAGTACATATATATTCAAACAAAGAAAAACAAATACGAAGCGAGACAAAAACATTTTTAAAAAGACAAAAGACAAACAACATCATGTGGTATAAAGACAGTAAAACTGCTAGTAGTCTGTTGTTATTTATGTATTATTGTCATTTTGTTTATTTTCTTTTGTTTCCTATTCTGACATCGGACTTGGACTTCTCTTAAACTGAGTTTTACTGTGCGTACTGTTGTACGTTTGTTTTTTCTACATTGGCTAGAGGTATAGGGGGAGGGTTGAGATCTCAAAAAACATGTTTAACCCCGCCGTATTTTTGCGCCTGTCCCAAGTCAGGAGCCTCTGGCCTTTGTTAGTCTTATATCATTTTTAATTTTAGTTTCTTGTGTATAATTTGGAGTTTAGTATGACGTCCATTATCACTGAACAAGTAAACATATTTGTTTAGGGGCCAGCTGAAGGACGCCTCCGGGTGCGGGAGTTTCTCGCTGCATTGAAGACCCATTGGTGGCCTTCGGCTGTTGTCTGCTCTATGGTCGGGTTGTTGTCTCTTCGACACATTCCCCATTTCCATTCTCAATTGTATTAGTAAGTATTAATTGAAGTATTTCTTAACGAAATTTTATAAAAAAAAATTTTGCGATCGGAAGTTAAATGAAGGAAGCAGACCCACAATGTAGTCATACCTGGATTAATTACATACTAATTTGGTATACTACTTTATTCAAGTTCAGATTGATCAGTATGTTTACATGTAAACAATACAAATAATTAAGCAGTACTATGTTAACAAAGAGTTCGTATGCTTCAGGCAACCTCTATGTTTTTTCCCATATTTTGATCAAGTAGTTGAAATAATATATTGTAAACATAAATAAATCATTGAAACACGAAACAATAAACTACTTTCCCATAATATATATTAATTATTAAACTTTGATAAAAACTAATGACCTTTGTACTTTGAAATCGACATATTCATTGTTCTTCCCATTCAGATTCAATAATTGTTCTCGAAGATTTGTAAAAAGAAATAGGAGGCCTGTGTCGTTCACCAATATCTTTGAACATCTTCTACATTGACCACTGTCTAACATTTTATACTATTATATACATTTTAAATTCATGAATAAAATCTCGTATTTGTTGATCTTGTATTGCATTTTTTTTTCTATTTACAGTTTCTCTCTATCTTCTATAGCTTTTGCCCCAAAAACATAAATTGGTAAACGTTATCATTCAAGGGAAATAACTCCAATAAGAAGTAGACTGAAAATGTCAGTTTTGTTGATTTATTTGTTGGTGAAGATTAGCTGACAAAAATTAATATTCTTCTACAGTTTTTGCCAAAAACGCAAAAAAATAAAAGGGGTAAACATTGTCAATTAAGGGCAATACCTCCTTTAAGGAGTCGACTTATAATTTGGCTAATTTAATATATTTGTAGATCTTGTCTTACTGGTCATGTTTGGTGTTTACAGTTTTTTTATTCACAAAAGTTTTTTGCAAGCAAAATTAGGTAAAACATTTTCATTAAATGGTAATAACTCCTATAAAGAGTTGACAGACAATTTCATCCATATTTACAAATTCATATATCTTGTCCTGTTGATCCATTTTTGTCTTTCATTTCTATCTATCGATTATAGTTTTCAAAATAAAAGGCAATAACGGAAAAAAATGGTAAAAATTGTCATTCAAAGGCAATAACTCAACAAAGGAATTGATGACCGATTTCGGCTATATTGCCATATTTATAGATCTTGTATTGATGATCAGTTTTGCTTTTTTCTTTCTATTTATCTATTATAGTGTTCAAGATTATAGTCGAAAAAAACAAATCAAAATGTCATTCAAGGGCCATAACTCATATGATGGGTCGACCAATGATTTAGAAAATTTTATTTATATGTAGCTCTTGTCTTGCTGATTAATATTGCTGTTTAAAGTTTTTCTGTAACTACATGCATTATAATCCGAATAATTCAGTCGTCACATTCCGCTCATCTACGATTACTACATTAACGCTTGAATGCGTAGACAATGAAAAATCGTCAATCAATCATTCGGAATTAGCTCGGGTTTTACCAATTTTAATAGGTCACCTATTCTACAGGGCACCAATCAAATTCCAGGATTCGTGAAGCGTTTTTAGAGTGTTAGGAATTCAGGCCCTCGCAAGTAGGAGATATCAATTACGGGGAAGGACTGAATTATTGTGGTTACTTGTATTATAGGTTTCAAGATAAAAGGTAAAATCGAGAAACAAAAGCAAAACCGTCATTAAAGGGTCATGACTCTTATAAGGAGTTTACTAACTATTTCATCAAAATTTGACTTATTTGTAGATCTGGTCGTTCTTCAAAAATGTATCTATATCCATTATACAAATGAAGTTATCATGATAGAAGCCCGAACGCAGAAAATGGTAAAAATCGTCATATAAGGACAAAAACTCCAGTAAGAAGTTGACTGACGATTTCGTCCGTAGATGATTTGTATATTTCGACTTGATTATAACTTTTGAATGTTAAAGTTTTTGTACTAACATGAGCAACACGATGGGTAACACATGTGGAGCAGGATCTGCTTACCCTTACGGAGCACCTGAGATCACCCCAAGTTTTTTGGTGGGGTTCGTGTTGCTAAGTCTTAAGTATTCTATGCTGTGTTTTATGTACTGTTGTTTGTCTGTTTGTCTGTTTCTTTTTTAGCCATGGCGTTGTCAGTTTGTTTCGACTTATGCGTTTGAATGTCCCTTTGGTATCTTGCGCCTCTCTTTTACTCTATTTTTTTAATTTCTCAGATAATAGGCATTTTTTGTGAGTAAAGTTTGTCATTCAGGGACAAAAACTCCTATAAGAAGTCATCTGTCTCTTTTGAGGTAAATATTTAGTAAGTAGCTCAAAGTTTTGATAATTTCTGCTCCAGTTAGATATTAGCTATCTATAATGGTTTTTACGATAATAGACAACAGTTGCATTTTATCCCTACGTTCTGTTTTTGGCCATGTAAGACATTTTTTTTTTAACTAGATACTACAAGAATTATTACGGACAAGTTGGTGCCAATATTCCTAGTAGTTTCAGAGGTTATGAACAGACGACGACGGGCGATGACGGACGACAGACAGTGATGCGAACAGGTCACTTGGCTTTATGGGCATTTAACAAAAACGGCTTCCAAATCTACAGTAATACTTGTACTATTAAATAATGTAGTTTAGGGGTATATATTTTCAGAACGGTTAAATGTTTGGATTCCATATCGAATCGTACGTATGACATATGAGAGTATTCCATTTATCACTTGTTCTGGACATCTAAAGGAAGGCTCTATATAATTTATTTTTATATTTTAGGTCGAGAAAATCTGACAGTACCGTGTCAGAAACGATAGACGAGGAAAAGACAAAAATATTTATAAAGCACTGCATACAAATCTTAAGATTGAGCAACACAATCTCAACCAAAAACTGGGGTTGATCTGTTTAAATTATGACAACCTAGAAACTGAAATGTCGGGAAGGGCCCCGATTCCACAATTATATGTGAGGTACAGACACAAATAATCAATACTGATGCAATCAAAGGAATAATGTATATGGAGTATACATTTTTCGTAAGTTTGACACAACGAAATTATTTGGAATATGTATATGTGTTTACACAGTAATATTTAAATCCGAACACTATGAATATAATGTATTTTGGTAGCCATTAAAAGAATTGAAAGGACAAATCATTATTGAAACAAGGAACCAATTTGGAATATCAAATGATACGTTTATATAAATAATATGTCTCATAGTTTTTTAATTATTTTAACAAGAACTAAGATTTCACTTTTTTGGCCTCTTGAATTCTAAAATCAAAAAGGAACAGCAATCTAACAAATACCATTCTTCAGATTTCACAAGACATTCGCTGTCAAATATCAGTATACATAGTTTTGAATGGTGTCTTTCATTTTTTCACTAGGTATTAAAACTTGTAATCAGTACAAATCTGCAAAAATAGCCTCATTAAATATTAGCCAAGGCAATATCCAAAATATGTTTTGTTGCTATGTATTAATAAATATGTAAATGTGTGTAAAATATCTTTTTCGTTAAAGCCTTTCATCAAATCTATTTTGTCCAAAAACTATTTGTTAAATTACGATTTTAGGAAAAGTATTTCCATTTCGGCTTGTTCATGACATCATAGTGACACCACAAATGACTTGTTTGCACTTCCAGACCACAACTCAAAAATTTTCTATAATTTTGAAAAATTTGGAGTGATTATACTATTTTTCAATTTCAGGGGCCAAATGTAGGCTCTTCTCATACCTCCTTCTCGGTGAATGTTTAGCAAAAGTAAATTTTGAATGCAAAATTTGACACCGGGAATCGATTTGGAATACCATATAGTGCGTAAATGAATATATCAATTTTCGTTGCAATCCTAGCACAGGAAGATGTTTCTCAAAATTTGTGATTTTATAGCAAAACGTTTTTCTAATTTTCACAAAACAATATTTTCGGAATTGTTATTTACAAATGAACTATATTCACCTGTATATTTAAAGTTTAGTAGCTGTTCGATCTCAATGTTTTTTATTTAAGGACAAATTACATGCCAAAAATTTATAGTGAATGATTCAAAGGTGTTTTTACTTTCTGAAAGTTATTAACACATCTGTGGTTTCATGATATGTCGTCAATTCAGAATTGTGCACCATTTGACATCCGGAGTGATCACATAGACTCAGCATGGCTGGATAAAAAAAAAATTATATTTTTTGTTACCAAAATCTATTTGCTAATTTTTACAAAAAATAGATAATTATGCATATTATCATATTATGCATGACATTTGTACGAAATGTTTTAAACATCCTATTCATACTTCTACGGTTTTTTTTTTCGTTTACAATAGTGTTGATTGACAGGCGGAAAGACATACAGACAAACATAAGGTAGGACAAAGTGAAAACTATAAGTATCCTGCATCCTCGATTCAGGGCTCTAGTTAAGTATTAGAACACTATGTTTAAACACATTAATGTAATGCATTAATTATTTCAACTTGATGTGCCATCACTTATAATTATAAAATTGCCTTTCAATACCATCATTGTCATATTCCCGCATATGACTGTTTCCCTCGGTTTTAGTTTGTAACCCGAATTTGTTTTTTCTCAATCGATTTATGACTTTTGAACACCAGTATACTACTGTTGCCTTTATTTATATACAATGATTGATACATAATAATGTTTCACTTTCTTACATACTACACGCAGGTAAAGAGGTAAAGGTTAATCATGGTGCGTAAGATTGAATAAAAATGACCATTCCATATTAAAATAAGTATTACGGGTATATTGGGTACAGAGAAAATGACAGATTTTGTAGGATAATTTCTTATAAAACCGACCATTCAGTAATCAACAAAACTGTATGCTGGAATTACAAAAATATTATATGTCTGCGTTGGTATAGTTTTCCCATCTTTCCTTAGCCTTTTTAAAGGAATAGAAAATTTAATTTAGCAATCTTATTTACTTTACACGGCAAATTCGACTGATTAAAGATCTATTTCATTAAGAAATAACACCCGGATACATAGGAAAATAATTCTTTAAAATACTGCTGAAAGATCTCATTTTGATAATTCAGTGATATTGTCATATAACAATGTATAAGTGCGTTTAAAACTAAACCGTTGTATAACAAACATCGAAAACCCTTACACAAGCACATACTAAGGGAAGCTATATAAACTCGACCTTTTAGTGGAGAAATGTCATGTCATTTTGATAATAAACATTGATATAGTTGAGGTTAAATGGTCATTGTCGACATACCTGTGTTACAAATAAGATATTAGTCTTACGCAAAATGAGATTTTGGTAACATAATCAAATTCATACATATGTAAGACATAGTATACCATGGTGAATAGAAAAAAATGACGTGCTCTCAAAGTTTGTTTTGCAATTTTGGTATTAAGTAGATTTGTAATGCTGTTTGATCTTCTTGTTCAAGATCAGGAGGCCTCAACGATATTTCTCCTTATCAATGGGATCTTCCATTTAATTCTAAAAGGAATACACTGTTCCTTATTTTGTTGGCTATTTGGGGCCAAAATATGATTTCGTTCAATTTCTGAACCAGTGGTAATTCTTTTATAAATAATATCAAGGCGTTTAATGAAAATATAACATCTATAAATCAACACCCCTCACCACAAAATAAACGATTAAAGGAAAAGAAAGTATTTCATTATAAAAATGTTTTTTTTTAGAATGAAATAAAACTGTTCCCAAAATTATGCGAAGTAATGTCTATAAACAGGTCCACTAGGATAGTATACCTTTAAGTAGAGTTTACAATAATATAAACAGACTGCTTTATATGCACATAAAAATCAAAATCTCGTAAAAACATTAGGATCACAAACGAACATAGGCTAGACATAATCTAGACATAGGCTAGACATCAGTTAGAAAACTAAAACTAGAAGAAAAATAAAATACCTTTTATTGCACTGACGTCCCTCAAAATTGCAGTAGATAACAAAGTCAGAAAAATCCGCAGACAGGTCTTTGATTATAGTCTCTGCTTTTTGAGAAAAAAAATTAGTCAATCCAAACACCGACAGCCTGAATCTCTCGCTTCCTCTCCAAATATTATCTAAAACATCTGCAGATAAACATTCTTTTATTATAGAAGAAGGTATATAAATATAAAAGTAAATTTGCGTTATGGCTGTTTCTTAAATCTTTGTGTTTAAAATGGTTTGCTTCTGTATTTACAGCGCTTAACTAGCATACATTTTGATTGACAGATAAATCAAGGAAACACGAAACTGGCTAAACAGTATATCAGCGTAGTTTTACTGCAAACATTATCTGATCGTTCTGAACGTCTGTCAATATTACATTCAAGTCATGATGTTAACAATATACAATATCTTTTTATCGTATAGCTTCTTAATAAGGATGTAGTCAGGTCAGGTTTAGGAATTTTTGTCAGATGTTCGGACTCCTTAGGTTTTTTTCCTACGGTACAGGGTAAAATATTTTGCCCCATATCACTCACTTTTCTTTTTCTTTTCTTGATTCTATCATGGCGAAAAGTGTTTTATCTGGGTGAGAAAGCCTGTTTGCCCTCAGGTACCGCTAACATTGGGCAGGAAAACTAGCAATCCTAGTCAATTAAGATGAGAGTCGAACGTACTTTCCATGAGCGAGGTTCGATCTCACACTATCAGTGTTGGTAGGCTGATGATCGCTGTAGATGCATTACTTGGACCTCTCTACAAACCAAGACCCAAAAGAGAAACATAGGGGCAATAAGAGCATTGTGATAGAAAAACAAACAATAAATTGTTCTACCCCAGGTTTATATTACCTTAGCTGCGTTTGACAAAACCTTCCTAATTTTGGGTCCTCAATGCTATATTTATCTTTTTTACTTTTTTGATTCGAGCGTCACTGATGGGTCTTTTGTAGCAAGAACGTGCGTCTGGTGTAAACAATACAATCCTGATTTATGAGTTTTTTTTAAACCAGCGGGTCGATGCCACTGCTGCTAAAGGTTTCCTCCCTGAGGATATCCCCAGCCAAGTAGTCAGCACTTCCGTGTTGACGTGGAATATCATTGATTTGTTCTACCAAAGGGTTAGATTACCTTAGTTGTATTTGGAAAAACCTTTCTTAATTGTAGGTCCGCAATGAACTTAAACTTCGTACTATATTTAGCCTTTTTACTTTTTATATTCGGGCGTGACTGATGAGTAATCTGTAGACGAAACGCACCTCTGGTGTAACCAAATATAAGCCTGATTTTGGAAATGTTTTCCAACCACTGGGTCGATGCCACTGCTGGTAAAGGTTTCCTCCCCGAGAGTATACACAGCCCAGTAGTCAGCACTTCCGTGTTGACGTGGATCTGGTCATATTTATAAATTTACTGTTTACAAACTTTCAATTTATATGAATACTATGGATTTTCTACCCCAGGAATAGATTACCTTAGCTGTCGATGAAACACAAGTCTGGCTTTTAAAACTATTAGAGGTTTTGTATGCACAAATAGACAGTTCACAAAACACATACACACATACAAAAACTTAAGCAATAGAAAACCCATGAAAACTCGGACGTGTGGGAGCTAAACTCAGGTGCTTCGAACTCGACAGCAGTTTCCACAATACGTTGTTAATGAGTCTTATCAGGTTATAAAACAATTGCAGATGTCTTATGTCTATGCCAAAGTCAATAACCATTCGAATATGTTAAAAGCTTCATCCACTTCAAACAAGACATGGAGTGAACTCAAGTGCTTCAGAAGGTTCAGCAGTTCCTGCTTCACTTTTGTCAAGCACAAATTGTTCAGAGGTCGTATTCTGGGGTGTCACCATCATAGAAAAGTGGTCGATATTGTGCGTAAGTCAAGTTGAATATATCCTGTGGTCATCTGTAAGACAGATATTCGATATTGTGGCAATGACAAGTAGAGCATATAATATGTGTTCATCTGTAACATCAACTATATGCCACATACACCTATATTAGTCTGGACCAATGAAATAACAAAGATTTATAAAAGAATTGGCAATTCAAAAAATGCACTTACCTTTGTAAAATCGGTATAATACACAACATAAAACACAGGTATAGATTGAGGCGGAAGACCTGGGTCAATAGAGATAACTCCTTAAATTGGTAAGGCGTTTTTAATGGCCAGTTTCATCGATGAAATATTTAACAAACTAAGGTAAAAAAATCGCTGTTACTTTGAAGCTCAAAATGTATCGAAATTGTTTGACACAAAAGTTCCAGTCTTGTTCTACACTATAGCAGATACGTTTATATTTCAAACTCCCCAAAGCAATAATTAAACAACAGTAGTATAAACGTTACTTATACAAATAAGTGTATGGATTCATCTTAAGACTTGATTGCTTCCATACTAATGGGATCATTAAAGGTGGTAGTAAAATAACACTTGGCATGTTTGCTCCTTTGTTTTAAATTAACATGCTTTTTAACGGACTGGGATAACTTGATAGTTTATAAATAACGGAACTTAAGAAGTTGAAAAAATGACAGGTCCGTGTCCTTTTTTTTTCAATATAGTCAACTGAAAATTTGGCGGGAAATTATTATCTCTAGATTTTTCATACATTTAACATTTACACCTTTTTTTCTTTCACAAACTATGAAAAAAAAAAAGGACTTTATATGGTTTTCAAAAATGTCTTTTTAAGATATACGTAATAAGATTATGAGGGCAAAAAGTAAAGTTAGCGGGCAAAATATTTTATTGGCGCTTCATGGATAAAACTAGAGGATTCCGAATATTTGACAAAAAAATATAAAAAAAACAAGAGTAGCGAACATCTTTAAATGTTCACAATAAATTCATGTATTTAAACTTCAAATCGACCAATTTATTTTATCGAGAATTAAATACCTTCCGATATTTTCGAATGCCCGTAGTGGTCGTGTTGAGGTCTATGGTAAATTTGAAGGAAAAACAAATGCAGTTAAATATTTTCGGAAAACGGAGTTATGTTCCATGAGAAATGGTTAATAACCTCCTCACTAATTACTTTATCATATGTTCAGTCTTATCTTTGGTATTTAATTTATGATAAGATCGTCTAAAATTGAAGTCTTTTAGTTATTCAGGAGTAAGATGTTATTATTTATTAATTAGTTGTTGTACTTCCAAATTTCATATTATACCTTATTTTATAAACGTTCGCATAGATATATTGCGATTGCCGGGTCATTTTCAAATTTGTCTAAAGACGGGTTTCCTGCCTGTAATGGTGAAGCTTTCCACTCTGCTGGTAAGTTAACCTGGTCTGTTCTAAACGCTTAATTATTAGATTGATCTATGTTTATCTAAAGTAAAACTATTTATTCAGATTTGATCCTTGATACCTCTCTATTTTTGATAATAGTTTACATTTCTAAATTATACTTCCCATTTACTTTTGATACATTTTCGTCTACATTTTTGATACCACTTTACACTTGTTGGATTTGCTTGCCTTGTTGTATTTTGTTAATAAAAGTTTATTGTTGAAACAGCTGCATTAATTCTCTTTTAGCTCAAGATTGAGTACAAATAAAACATACAGAATAGAAATATAGAGTAATAGAGTACACCTTTAAAAATACAAAGTAAATATATAGAATACGAGTTATCAACAGCATACCAGTTTGAGTTGAGTGAGTTGAGCTATCACTGGGCATTCATCAAGCTTAAAGTGCATCATACATTGAAGCCGTATCATAAGAACCTTGCAAACCTTATCCAATCGAACCCCTCATATTACATAAAACTGATTTTCTTACAGGTGAAAGCCATCAGTTTATTTTCTACTTATGAGTTTAAATGTCCCTTCGGTATGTATCGCCTCTCCAATACTTTGGAAGTCAGAAAACGATATTGGAAAAACAGATATGATGAAAGTAACTTAATCATGACATAGAACGAAAACGATTATTTCGGTTATCGGGGAAGATAGTAAAGCGATGGATGATCCAGAAAAGAAGGGGTTCTTGATCATAACTGACAAGACAGTTTTTGTCGAAATGCCTATCATCTGAAAAAGTAAAATATGTGCACATACACAACAAACGTTTAAATTACATTTCATTACAAAATATATAAAAGGCATCGCCTCTTGTTAAAGTGTATGCAGTTTTTCTCTACAAATTAATCTAGGAGGATTGAAAAAACTCAAAATTGATCCCCGAGAGAACCCAAGGGTTCATAAATATAATTTTCCAATTTAGGAGTTCTATTCTATGTCTCATCCGACACCTTTTCATTTGATATTAAGGAGTTATAGGTATACGTCAGACCTCTTGACACATAAATCCAAAATATCTTTATTTTATTTCAGTTCATTCTATATCACATTTCAAGTTCATTGTCCCGCTGCAGGCTTTATGTATTGCTGTGGAGTGTACATGTTTAACACCAATTTACACACACATTCTTTTCAACCATTCGCCCTTCATTATTGTTGAATTTGATATCTTGCATTGTTGACAATAAAAAAGAAAGAAAACTTTAAGCGAGCAAGCTTACACACACATGCCCTACAAAATCAATAAAGGTTCCCCCCCCCCCCACCAAAAAAAAAATTACTTCCACAGTTTTTAGAAGTTTCTGGTTATTGATCTCATCCCAAGTTTTGATCACAGGCGGATTTAGGGGGCCAAGGAGGCCCCGCCCCCTTTTGTGGGAAAAATTTGGTTGATTATTTATGGAATCACTGAAGCATGACTGGAGCGGCCCCCCTCCTAGGCAGTCAGTGGGCCCCCTTATGAAAATTTCTGGATCCGCCACTGGGAAACCTTCATTTAAATTGAGGATTTAAAAATAAATCTTACTAACCATCGAACAAAATGACGGATAGAACAATCATTGAATATTCCCGCTGCACAACACAGGAAACGGATAAGAAATATTTACTTACTATATGTAACTGTTAAGTATATGATTGGGCTCTTATCAGTGCCGTGTTTGTTTCCGGCTGTACACGTATATGATCCTTCATCGTTATATTCAACATTGAAAATAGTCAGTGACGGAGTAATGGTTGTAGACCCATTGTATTTGTTTGCCTTGTCGCTAGATATATTCATGAAAGTAGAACTATCATATTCCCATTTCTGCCACTGAACCACAAAGGATGAAGTAATGTCTGTCACTTCACATTGAAGAGTTACCGTTCCACCAATCTTAGCTTTGTAATCTGTTCTGTGAATTGTAACATTAGGAGGAGCTAAAAGTATGGATATTCATGTAATGAATGAATGCATTGTATCCTTTCTTATCCATTACAAAACAGATAATTGGTTTAAATGATCTGTTAAACTGAATTTCGAATCAGATACTGTTTTTTTTTTTTTTAAAGATTATCTATTATGTCGATGAAATATGTCTTTCATCTATACGATCACTGGTGTGGTGATTTTTGTAAATTCGTTGTTCATAAATATTTAAATCAGACGTCACTCTAGGTTTTGCTACCCAACGCTAATACGACCTTAATCAGATGTGACACATTTTTGTGTTGTTAATTTTAGGTTTCGATACTGTACAACTTCGTTTTTGATTTGGCATCTACAAATGTGCCAAGTACAACTGAGTCTTTGTGTCAGGAAGACAAAAACATAAAACTTGTATCTTTTGTGATTTTTTTTTATATTTCTCAGCATCAACGAAACTAGATATCTATCTCTTAATTGAAATACAATTAGTTAAATATTTCTAACCCGGATTTTTTTTTTCTCTCAATCGATTTATGACTTTTGAACAGCGGTATACTACTGTTGCCGTTATTTATCAATTAAGAAATTAAGTAATAGAAATAAACAATGTCAAAAGAACTACAACCTTTTCAAAAAATCTAGATATATTGCTTTTTGTTTGCCCTTCCAAGACATCTGTGTTCACACCTGGCTTTTAATGGAATTCGTGTTGCTCGGTCTTAATTTTTATATTTAATGATTTTTGTTATTGCTGTTTGTCTTTTCGCCGTTGAAGGCCGTACGGTGACCATTAGTTGCTTACTTCCGCTTCATTTGGTCACTGGTGGATATTTCTCTCATTGGCAATTATACTACATCTTTTCAATGGTAAAAGGAAGTTGCTTACAGGTTTTACTATATATAAAAATAGTTTTTTTTTTGCTTTGAACATGCTTGGGAATATATGGACACGGTGTAAAAGATCGTTATCAAACAATAAAAATAAAACCAAATAGGGAGTCAACCAGTATCGAACATTGTCTTGATTCTTAAAGATATTTTTACATTATAGTTAAATCAACATGGCAAATAATTCAGACTTTATTAATTCGTTCACTCCTATATAACATTAATTCCAACATCAATATTTTTTGGTAGGATTTAAATTTACCCTGGCTGTCTTCATATGTTCTTTGGACATCTCTCTAAAAAATAAAAATTTTCATAAAATATAATATATTGATTCTGATTTCTGTAAAGTTAACATAGTCTCCCAAACCATAAACACAAAATATGTGCAAAATGATAATAGCATATTAAACTAATGCATGTAATATATTTCACGGAAAATTGAAATCCGGTAGGTTGTTATCAATAATGTCTCTTTAAAGCACATCTATAATGTAAAAGTTAATTTATTGCGTACCAAATGATACGTTTCCACAGATTCACTTGAAGATTAACTGTTGATTTATTTTTTGTAAGTTCTTTTGTCTCATTGAATAAATACAATAGCTATTGTTCTATGTGCAGTTTATTCACTGGGACCTTTAAATTTCTTCTAAGAGAAATCTATCACTCATTGATTAATTTACCTGAGTAAAACAAAATCTTATAAATAGACGAAAATACATGTTTTATACTCAAAAACTGCATGGGATGTTTTGTTTATTTAATAATAAAGGGATATAGTTACAATACTGTAGTCATGTCATTAAAGATGGCGTATTTTGGAATTAATATTGATTCACTCATAGGGTCTTTGCATCGGAAATAAACACATTTATTCTAAAACCAGTTGTTGGCATGATACGGGTTATGTTCTTCTCACATATTGTATGATGGTATGATAAGAAACCCCTACCGGGAGGGATTGTGTATGATTTTCATATGATGAAGACATAATCTTTCAATCAGTTTAATTGAGGTCTGGAGCTGGCATGTCAGTAACTGCTAGTAGTCCTTTGTTAATTTATGTATCATTGTCTTTTTGCTTACAAGTTTCTTTTGTTACCTATTCTGACATCTGACTCAGACTTCTTTTAAACTGAGCTTTACTGTGCGAATTGCTGTGTGTTTCTTTATCCTACATTTAATAGAGGTATAGGGGAAGAGTTGAGATCTCACAAAACATGTTAAACCCCGCCGCATTTTTGCGCCTGTTCCAAGTAAAGAGCTTCTGGCCTTTGTTAGTCTTGCATGTTTGTTAATTTTAGTTCATTTATATGTTTTTGAGTTAAGTATGACGTCCATTTTCCATGAACTAGTACACATTTGTATTTAGGGGCCAGCTGAGGCCCACCTCCGGGTGCGATATTTTCTTGCTGCGTTGAAGACACATTGGTGGTCTTCGGCTGTTATCTGCTCTTTGGTCGGGTTGTTGTCTCTTTGACATATTCCCCATCCCCTTCTCAAATTTATACTACTGTTATCAGGTTAGGGTGAAGGTTGGCTCCTGTTAAAACGTTTAACCCGCTGCATTTGTATGCATCTGTCCTAAGTCAGGAGCCTGTTGTTCAGTGGTTGTTGTTTGTTGGTGTGGTTCATAAGTATTTCTCGTTTCTCGTTTTTTATATAGATTAGGCCGTTGGTTTTCCTGTTTGAATTGTTTTACACTTGTCATTTTGGGGCCCTTTATAGCTTGCTGTTCGGTGTGAGCCAAGGCTCCGTGTTGAAGGCCGTACTTTGACCTATAATTGTTTTCTTTTTACACATTGTGACTTGGATGGATACTTGTCTCATTGGCACTCATACCACATCTTCTTATTTATAAGATATATTATATACTTTACAAGATATTTTGAAAATGATTAGATTTAGAAATAAGAACGATTTGCTATACATATATGATTACTTTTTTCATACAAAATGTTATGCAGGAAATTTAAAAAGTAATCCAGTTTACCATTCTGAATTCTATAAAAGGAATCAAGACATATAGTTTTTGAAAAATGGGTAACAAAAAAGTCTGTTGCTTCTCTATTTTTAACGTATATATTTCTTCTAAATATCAAAATCAGTAATACGATATTGTGTCTTCAGTGAATTAACAAAACAGAACAATACAAAACAAAAGAGTAAGAATGCAAAGTAGTTTTCGCATACTGTGGCGTTCAGCAATCACCAATTAATATATCATATATGTTGTAGTCACCTGTCAGAGTTTCCGTAGTACATGACACTAGAAAACATTTCTTTATGATGGCAATATTCAGAGTTCTGATTATACAATCTTAAGATTAATCATTTACCTCATAATGAAATATTACACAAGAATGAATAATAAGCAATAGTATGCACCTAACATCTCATTTGTTGAGAGTAATATCACAGCTACCTACTGACGGTTTATTGGACCTTCACGGCACACATTCACAGGGTTTTACTTTTGTACATTCACTTTATTTTTTTAGATATATATATATTGTGATTTAAATAGGGATCTAAGTCTGGTGAATACTGCGAAAAAGTTCTTCTTGTTAATAATTTAGAAATAATACAAAATTGTGCAAATATTGTAGATTCGACTGTTTAATTAAATTAACCATTATTAAGCAAGACAATCAGTTGTGAGGGTTTGAAAAAATTTGGACACCAAAGAGTCGTCAATGGTTATTAAGTGATTATTAGGATGCATAGATATAGAGTCATTAGTCGTGAAAATAAAATAATATTTTTATGGAGCTTTACTAGCGGTCATAGTACTCTTTTCAAAAATCTTCCTGTAAGTCATTCATAGGAATAAACAGGAATATACATTATGTGTTCATGATAAAGGTTGTCTTCAGGCATGATTGATGTACCAGGACTTACTTTCGTGCACCCTTGTATCTTTGTGCATCACATGTTAGTTATCATATCATGTTCGTTTGTTACTTTAACATAATAAAACGTGTATTACATCGAGCATGCAAAAATATAAGGCGCCAAAACAATATGTAAATTACCCTTTTACGTTTGCCCATCCTTATTAGTTCAGGTGAGTCTTCCAATTGTGTATTGATGTTTGTAAATATTTGTAGGTATTTAGAGTAAACTAGGTCACCAACAAGGCCTGTTAAGGAACCATTGAGTTGATCCCGCTGGTATTCACGTTGTATCTTTAGAAAGCTGATTGGATTCAAATTGCAAATTGAAACAGCAGGAAAGTAAATTTTCTGGTTTTGGATGGAGATTTTAGTGATGACTTGTTTACTGTAAAAATTAATTTGATAATGTCAAACTTCAAGTATTGGACATGTTCTGAAAATGCGTGTA
Organism: Mytilus californianus; assembly: GCF_021869535.1. Classification (NCBI taxonomy): domain Eukaryota; kingdom Metazoa; phylum Mollusca; class Bivalvia; order Mytilida; family Mytilidae; genus Mytilus; species Mytilus californianus. The sequence continues at coordinate 18,855,406 of NW_026262626.1, forward strand.
ATTTTTGCTATTGAACGTTAAGCCAATAACAGAAACATTGAAAGTTGTTTCTTAAACTTAAAGTGACGTTTGCACATTCAGGATGAAAATTAACTTTGTAATTAAACAAGTATGAAGATATGATGGTTGTCAGAAATCTTCCTTATTCCAAGACATGTAGTCACAAATGTCGACAAAAAACCTCTGGACAAGGAATTTGACTTTCTTATTTCAATTGATCAGAGAAACAAATTATATACAGTTTATTACAATCTCGTCCCCTCCCCCGAATGTGACCTAAATAATTAGACATATAATCGGGTTTGTAATTACAGGAGCAATACGACGGGTGTCACATGTGGAGCAGGATCTGCTTACCCTTCTGGAGCACCTGACATCACCCCAGTTTTTTATGGGGTTCGTGTTTCTTAGTCTTTGGTTTTCTATGTTGTTTTGTGTGTTTTTATTTGTCTGTTTGACTTTTTCCTCTTTAGCCATGACATTGTCAGTTTTTTTCGACTTATGAGTATGAATGTCTCTTTGGTATCCTTCGCCTCTCTTATAAACAACCATTAAGGACCTCATTAACTTAAACTTTGCTGTATTTATAAGCTTTTGTATTCCGAAGAGTTTCAACGAGCTGCATGAAAAAAAAAAAGATAGAAAAATGATTAAAATATTTGCGTGTTTTCCCATTATGTTAATGCTCAATTTGACTTATTTTTGGTCTACATTTGGCATACAGTACTTTTGCATCCAATCAACATTGTGGAGGATGAGAAGTGTGTGGGAGATTTCGGACGATTAGCATGCTAGTCATCTCCTACAGTTCTCAAAACAAACACGGCTTTCTAAATTAATTTAGCAGATAATATTTAAATGCTTCCTGTTTTTTTCTTCAAACCAGAATGCGAATTTCAAAGCGATTTCAAAATCATTTTTACTCTTGATTGTTAAACCCATGGAAAAGCTGATGGTGAAATACTTCAAGTTAATTTTGAAGAGAGACCCGAGGGTTAAACGTGACATTAAAATATGTTCATCCCTTGGCTTGTCCCATCCGGAAAGAATAAATTCATGATTAAGAGGGGCGTCAGTTTGGTAGTGCGCGATGTCGACAAGTCGAAACTATGATGCCTATTCTGATGCTTCGCGTAGAGAACGAACCCTTGCAACAATGCTTAGTAAGATGGCATGCTGCAATGAATGCAAAATGTATACCCTAATTTGCATTTACACTCAAAATTCCCGTCCTTAATTCTAGTCGATCCATTCATCCCAATCTATTTGATATAAGAATTGCTTTTTTGTTCTCCCTCTGAATATTTATCAACTATTTGTAATTAAAAGTACAGCAAACAATCAATCACGTGTGACAAGAGTTACATAACGTTTCTCGTTGATCATGTTGATATCCACTCAAAAAAGTATAAAAAAAAATACCGAACTTTAAGGCAAATTCAAAAAGGGGAAGTCTAGAAAAATTGCCAAAACCACACGATATCAATCAACGGAGCAAGTGAAAAACAACTGCCATATTCCTGACTTGCGACAGGCATTTTCAGAAGAAAATTGTGGGTTAAACCTAGTTTTACAGCTCCCACTTGTATGACAGTTGTTTATAGCTCCGTTTTATTGGCAACATTGGGTACGCAACCCACACAGACATAAAAGAGGGGCGAAAGATACTAAAGGGACATTCAAACTCAAATAATTTATAGGTTAATGTAACAATAATCGGGATCCAGCAGCCAAAACTGTGTAAACATTCATGATAGACATACAACACAACTTACTAAAAAATTCAAACAAACATACAAATTAATATAATACAGACAACAACAAGAAATGTGATAATAAATTTTAAACTGGATAATAACGTCAAAAGTTTTTGTCGTTGAAAGTACATACCGTATATTGGCGTATATAGTATGTACACTTTCTCGATCAAGTACAAATTAAGTAAATACAAATACAATGGTGAATAAAATAGAATCAATACTGTAAAAACTCGTTATGTCCGAATCGCACCTCAGGATCCACCTGCACCAGGAATGACCAAAAGTAAAAAGTCATAAACATGATGTCGGGATGTATAAATACCGAGTCACGTCAAAAGTCATAAACATGATGTCGGGATGTATAAATACCGAGTCACGTCAAAAGTCATACAACCAAAAGAAACATAATAGCAAGAAGACAAATAACGGGGAAACTAAAGTTAAATAAAAGATACACAACTTCAGCACCTACAATGTAGAATCTGTAACTCGAGACCATCTTGTATTATTTGTTAAGTAGACACTATTCCACCGACAAATTCAACAAATAAGTTGTCAATGAGAAACCCCATTATACTGATCACTTGTTCGTCGGTTTAGCATGTTTTTCTGGGCTCATTTTAACAAAATATGTAGAGTTATATCCCCAAAACAATAAAGTTGTACCGTATGGTGGCATTGTTATGGAGAAAAGCATTGTGGATTATTTCTTTAAGACGGGTTTTCGGTTCTTCATGTGATATTGTGGTGTAAAAGTTTTGATAGAATTTATTTCAGAAAATGACCGTGATTTTAATTTTCCAGAAGTTTTTTCGAGTTCTTAAGAATCCACATATGATTAATGCCACTACGCGAGTAAGCAGTACCACAGTATATCTGTAATCCCTCTTTCACTGTGGAAAAAACTTTCGGTTTATCTAACTTACAATTTATTTGTAGATAAACATTAATATGCGAGATTTACTCGGAGTGATTTCAAGCTTAAACATATTCCATTGACACTAATTCTAGTGTCCATAGAATAACTCAAAATAACCTTCAGTAATCAAAAGGTGTATATCAATATATTGTGTTAAGCTTAAAATCACACCGAGTCTAAAACATGTTGTAAATGTTGTCCGTTCAATTTGCTAAGACTGTCTCTTGATCTCTTTATGTTGGTAGTCACCTGTGTTGCTGAATTGCTGTCTCTTTGGTGTTTACCGTACATCCATCTTTTTTCAATGATATCAAAGTTATACTGTCTCAAGTACTAAATTTAAGAACAAAAATATTAAATGTTTTAATGTTCATATAACATGTATAAATATGAAAACAAATGACACTGTAACATCAGATTGCAAAGAAAACCTTGGCAGTCAGTTTCTTTTTTCGTTTAGGTAAAAACATATTTATTAAAATTTGCTGCAGTATAAGACACACAATTCTTACCTTGCATACTGGACACCAAGTCTATATATTTGTATGAAACATGAAGACACGCATGTCAATACGATACAAGCCCAGAGAACTTTGCCTATAACGTGTTTTCGTGATGAAACCCTGTCTATTCCATGTAAAGTTGTATTTCCTGCGAAATTTCGTAAAGTATCTTTTATTCTGATAAGTAGCATATTTATTATGTCGACGTCTTTGTCTATTGTTCAAATCATTTGAACATCTTGCGAGATTTTACGAAGTGCTGCAATACATACAAATAAGTGTGGTTTAGTAACCATTATCACGATTTACGCTTAATAATAAATGATAACGAATTGTGACTCGGAATGAAAATCAATTTGTTCAGACTGATTGGAAAATCTCTTGAGAAATAGGTTTATTTAATCTAAATATTCAAGAACAAAATAAAAGAGGGAAAACAGTCACCATTGAATTGTCAATTGAATATGATTCTTGCATACTACATATATACATGTACTTTTGTTATTTGTTTAGTTTACACACCAAAGATTTTTAGAAAATAACATCCTTTTTAATTTTGAATATAAAAAGTCATGGTTTGGAACATTTAGGAGAGTATCATATGAAACAAACCGATTGAACTTAATCAGCAGATCATTCCGAGTCAAAAGATAGGACTGTTTCAATCAAATTTCACACGCCAATTATAATTATGTACGCTATTTATTCAGCTTGGATGGTCGGAAGCCACAACGCAGCAACGGAACGTGATCACAAATGATAACACGATTGTTCCACTTGGTTACTTAATTGTCTTTCATAATGATCTCTTAACTACGAGTCGACTTTTTTCTTGTTTGCTATACCGAGACCAAAAATAAAATAATTCCGATAGCTCAAAGAAAAAAAGCTAGAACCACAGAATCAACCGTTCTTGCAAAAATACTGAAGACATTTTAAAAAATGGAGGAAAGAATGTGGAAAATTGAGCAGAAATTGTACAAGATAGAATGATAACATCAAAGCAAGAAGACATTGAGCAAGTAGTCAAACGCATAACTCAAAGAAAAGGAGAGTTTGAGCAATGTTTTGCAGGTTGAAACACAGTGTTGGATGCAGTGATCAATCAGTGCCGGTAAAAAACAAGGAATCAAAGAACTGAAATTAGAAGTGGAAGAAAGGATCGGAAGTGAAAAAATCAAGCATCTCAAAATTTATCGATCAGTTGGACGTTTTAAAGATAATGGAAGAAAATTTGATAGACTTACACATTGTTAAAGTGCCGCTCCATGGAAAATAAACTTATATTCTCAGGTTTGCAATACCATAAAGACGAGCTCGTTGAAGTCAAACTTTTTACATAATGAACTTAAAATTCATTATCGAATAGAGTTCAGAAACGGCTATCGGTTTGATAAACAAGGATTATATGGAACGAGGCCAATAGTCTTCAGTATTTTGTTCAGAAAGATATAGACATAGTTCTATCAAGTGCTTACCAGCTCAAAGGAAAAAAGTATGGCATAACACAATAGTTTTCCTTTGAATTCGAGCAAACACGAAAAAAGCTCTATCCGATTTGAAAGAAAGCTAAATAGGGCGGCTCAAATATCAAACTTTGTACAGGATAAGTTATTTAACTACGGGAAGTTGTATACAGAAGAAAAGATAAAGACGCCTACTCTAACTGCGGAAAATACGATACAAAAGAACAACGAGGCAAGCCTTCAGAGCCCACTAATCCTGCCGATGTCAAAACGCGCCAGGGCTGATTCAGACAATAACACTTTTAGAAAAAATCTTAGAAACATTAGTCCACACCTTCGCCCTCGACGACACACAGTCAGACCGATATTAGAGTAGCCACGTAGAACAACCAACTAATCCACATACAAAAATTATATTCCTTCGAACACAGATACTTCTAATGCTACAACTTCAATTAGTAGTGATAGTATTAGAATTCCAAGCAAAAGCATCTCAAATGGCAGTGATCTAAAAAAATTAATACTTTAACTGCTGTGATATTAAGTGTTGCATAAATTATTATGAATTTCAAAACCGATGATATTGATGTTATAGATTTCCTTGGTTCTCAATTTAATATGAAGAACAAGAAAAAAGGTGCGAGAACGAGGTCGGGAGTACAAACGTATGCTTAACGATAACTTAAAAGAAAATATAGAAATAATAGATAAAGTAAACATGTTCTATGGTTCAGAATTGACACAAAAGTCAAAAATAAAGTCAATTAATTTAATTGTTGGTGTCGTTTATGTGCCACGAAGTATACCAAATACTCATTTAACGAGGTTTTTCATGAAATAGAACAAACATTTTGAAATATTCGAATACTTCAAAAAAGTATGTGTCTTTGAGGTGATTTTATTGCCAGAACTTGATGCGAGGATGACTTTGTGTCTTTCGACGAAACTGAAAAGGGTGAAAATAATTTTATGGAATGTTTTAATAATTCTACAAATCAGCTTATTGAACTAGGGCTGCCTGTTAAATGAAAAAAAAAATGGATAAAAGCGAAAACAGGTGGGGCAATTGATTGTTAAATTTCTGTAAGGGCATTGATACTTTTATATTAAATGGACAAATGGGAAAGGATAGATGTGATGCAAGTTTAGTGGATTACTGCGCATGTACCCCAGATCATTTGAAATTTGTAGCAGGTTTTGAAATTTTAAAGTCCAGTAAACTATTTTCTTATGTCCATTTACCTTTATTTTACCGTACTAAACAACAGTTCTAGCATGACAGCAGATGGAATGGGTAAAAAGGGACAGCTCGAGGACAATGTAAATGTAGTGAAATTCAATAAATGAGAAGCTCAGAAAGCAGTAAAATTTCAAAAAAAATATTAATTAGGAAGAGATCAATGAATTGAGTTATAAATTAATACTTTAGAACCAGGTATGGTAGATCGAAATACTACTTATACTCTAATACACAATTTAAGTTGGATTTTGGCAACTCCCCTCGAGTAATTTTTGGAACAAATATATTCAAAGCACATAGACATTGAACGGTTAAAATGAATAAACCATGTCATGGTTTGATGGCGAGTTTAGGGCGGCAAGACAAAAATGTAAACAAATTAAAGAAAACATTTAAGTCAAAAGAATTCAAAGGATCGACACAAAGAAATGAAGAATGCTGAAATATTATACAAATCACTTTAGATAATAAGTTAAATTTATTCAAGAAACACTTATCTGACGAATTACAAAATAACAAAATTTCTAACCCTCAAGAGTTTTGGAAGATTTTAAATAGGCACAAAAAAATAAGAAATAGAATAAAATTGAAATCGAAAAATTATAGGAAAATGCTTAATGCTTTACCGCTAAATGACAACAATGACAACCTATCAATAGTCAACCGTATACACACTGAACAGTTAACGATCAAATCAACCCCGCAATAACCAAAGAACAAATTATAAGCTTTTTTAAACATTTAAAAAATGGCAAAGTTTGTGTACAAGACAAACTTCTCAACGAATATATAAAATCATGCACACATATGAACAGATTTTCAATTTGATATTTGAAAAGGTCCTTGTACCACAAAGTTGTGTAATTGGCACAATAAAACCATTATATAAAGAAAGGCGATGTCAATGTATCAAAATTAACCCATTACTATTGTCAGCTGTCTTGGGAAATTATTCACTGAATAACAGACTGAATATCGTTTGTAAAAATTCTCAAATCATACAAGAGAACCAGGAGAGGTTCCGACAAAAATATTCCACCATGGATATGGATATTTAGTGTCGTCTGCAATTTGTCTGATCATGCTGTTTTGATAGCTCCCTTTTAATTGATATAACAGGTGTGTCTCTTTTAGCGTTGGTGATCCCTAACATCGTCTGTAGTGAACTAAGAACTTTTGCTCGGCTGCATTTCAATTTGCATTGACAATTGTATATACATGTTTATTTTGTAATAATGTTATTTGTTTTACAGATCTGTAATAGCTGAAAGTGTACATAGAAGAGAGCAAACATGTGCGAGATCACGTGATATCAGTGATTATAATAAGACTACATGTAGTCAACAGTTCTTAAAACATACCATCATGGCAATATTCATGGGTCACTGGTGCACTGACTGCTTCTAAGGATGATAACATTTGATGGTCTCACAAGTTCGGTGTTGCACTGACGTTAATAGTTAAGAACTAACTTCAAACTGTTGTAAAACTAATTATATTTGCCCATATTAACACTATCTGAATAAATGATGTTTTTAGATTAAATGGTGCTAGATTCCAATTCAGTACTGCTTGGCAGTAGCAAAGTACCTTTACAAATATCAAAACATAAAAGAAAACTAAAGATGATATCATACTCAGGACTCAAATATAACACAATATAAAAGTAGCATTCACAGTTACTACATGTAGTTCACTTTATATATCTAGCAGATTCTGATTGTTAATGATGTTAAATGCTTTGTTATGTAGGAGGGCGGTTTATTTAAACTTTACTGTCGATATATTATTTGCATCTTCCTGTTTTGAACAGTTATCAACCCACGATATTCCGAAGATTTAACAGTGTAACGGATTCCTATTCGTTATTGGTTTAACAATGTTTTGACAAGCTAAAGACAATATTGCCACACAAAGGACCCAAACCGGATAAATACAGTTGTCATCTACTAATGCAGTGCAATCGTTATTCCTAATCACAATATTCAAACTTAGGTTGATTGAAGTCTGGCTAATACTAACCTTATACCAGAACTTCAGAATTTGTCATCTTTCAAATAACTTCTTTTGAAATGTGCAATAATATTCAGTTACTATAGTTTTAGATTGAACTTATTTTTGTTGTTTCTTAGCTTTATTTTGTAGTTGACATTTTGACATTGATTTTAGAGGTTGTTTTTGTTTTGAAAATGTGCATTTATTCCTTTTAAGTCGTACTTGGACCACACTCTCGGAATAATTTGGGGACTTTCAATGCGTTACAAGGGCGGCATGCATAACGCATTTCGTTTGGGCAATGTAATAATTGATTCCACCCATTCTTAGCTTGTCACAAAAATATTACCTGAGTTCTCAAGCAGCCCTTAATAAAATGGGTAACTAAGTAGCCCTCTTGTCGGGTGAACAAATCATATGTCTATTCATTTGAAAGTGCTTTTAGATACAAATCTAGTTTGCAAGTGTTTTTTCACTCGAAGTTATCCGTCTCAGGTTGCATATTCAGTCACTGTAAGTATGAACGGGGCCAGCGCTCAATATGCAATAAATAAAAAGAATAAATAGTTATAAATAAATAATAAATAAATTGGAGAGTAGGTATACTGTTGTTTGACATGGGCTGGACCAGCGCTCAGCATGTCACGGATAGAAAAGTATTCCTCGTTATGTTTAGAGCTGTTGTCAATGCCGTCACTCTTTAAGACTCGCTTTGTTATTCAATTCATAGCATTCGAGTTCTTTTTCTGTTTGGTGTATACTTGAGTGACTCTTAACTTTTTTCTTAATTGTTATGCAAAGAACAGGTTTAAGTTAAATTAAATGTCTTGTTTGCGATATGTGTTTAAATAAATTAATTATTCAAATACATATAATTTATACCATGCTGCCCGTAACGCCACTTTTCATGTTTATTTTTATTTATTTTTTTCATGTGTGAGGATTGTATTTTCACACTTCATGTACATAATAATAATTTTATCATAAAATGTATTTTTGTTTGCAGGCACGTAATACCAGCTGTGTAGCTCGTTCAATTCGGGGTTGAAATTAATACGGCACATAAACTTAAAAACTTTGCTTTATCATATAGATGGAAATATGTATTCAGTCATTTACAATATCTACAGCAACATTAAGTCTTCTATTTCCCACAATAACCATACTTCTGATTATTTTCCTTGCGACAGTGGTGTTAGACAGGGTAAATATGTATCCCCTTTTCTGTTCTCTTGATTTGTAAATGACTTTCAAGATTTTCTTTCCAGTAAAACTAAATCAGGATTAAAATCGATTTTTGATAATATAGAAAGTGTACTGGATGATTATACAACATTAATGGTCATACTGTACGCCGATGATACTATTCTAAATGGTCGAAACTTCACAAACTTTGCAAAAGGAACTAGTACTCTCAGATCGGTACTTAGTGTCTTGTTTGTTGAAAGGGATGAGGGATGGATAAATACCCTGTCACGTCCGGTCTGTATTTTTGTTTGATGTTTTTCTGTTTATTATCTATCTGATGAGTTAAACCTGTTTCAACTGATTTTTATAGTTGGTTCTTATATTGTGCTGATTCATCACTGTTCCAGGTTATGGGAGGGTTGAGCACTCACAAATATGCTTAAGGTCGTTATCATATAGACATAAATATAAAAACTAGAATGGTTTATTTTGGGACTTTGTGGTAAACAGTCAAAATATTGTTATATTAAATATAGATATCAGTACTACATGTTCACAAATTACAATGTAAATATGAAATGGTTTTTGTCAATAAAGCAAATGTTTGATGACTGTGGTAACAACTATATATGGGTCACTCAGAATTTTAATAACAAAATTTGACTTAAAGCCATCATCAACCAGAGGCTTTTGGACCAGTTCACCCAGAAATGGTTTGACGATATTGAAACATCTAGAAAGGCATTAAAATATAAGATCTTTAAAACGAAATAAGAATTTGAAGAATACTTCAAAACCTTTGATTTCTAAAACTCTATTAGATTTTGTAATTTAGAACAGCTACAAATAGAACGTGCTAGATGGCAAAACATAAAAAAGGACCACCGCTTATGTAGCTTATGTACTAAGAGACTAGTTTGGCATAAGTATCACTACATGTTTGAATTCCCGGCTTTTTTTCTTAGAACGAAAGAAATATCTTACAATTAATTTTACTTACATACATAACGGAATCAAATGTTTAGAACTAATGTCCCGGAACCGTAAAGATATTCCTAAGGATGTTCGCTCCTCTTGTTTTTTGAATTTTTGCCAGATATTCGGAATCCCCTGGTTTTATCCATATAGTGTCATTAATCATTATATTAGTAAGCATATAAATATCATGTATATGGTAAGTCACTAAGTGAATATAGAACTTTCATTAGAAAGACAATTAATGACTTGATAGTTATGGCATGGCGCCCTGTTTGCACTGCATTATTTTACATATAATCTTTAATTTATTCTTCCTTATGTGTGTATCAGGAAAAAATCTAAAAATAAATTTTATGTTTGTCATGTTTAACACTGCCTGATTTTTTGGGGAATTTGTTTATCATGATAATTCCTTAAATCCATATTAACTTGTAATTAATCAATGTTACGCCTTATTTTGCGAAATAAACTACATTCATAGTCAGATAGTATTGTTTTTTAATTGGTAATCATATCTTTTATCAAATTTATGATACACTGTAATACATTAGACTTTTAAGATGCAGGTATTCTAAAACGGTTTTTGTGTTTTGGTCTATTTCTAAGAAGTCAGTTGTGTCTGACAGTAATCATCTGATGTGACCTCAAGTTCATGTTTCATTGGTTAATGTTATTTTTTTTTCTTGTGTGGTCATGAACATTCATGAATATTCCAGTTCCATTCATGGTTACTATTCCTGTGTCAAAATTATTCATGAATAAGAAACATGAATTAACTGGAATATACATGAATTCTTGATAACTTTATGGAGACACCAAATAAGATTTCTAAAAATGCTAGACACTTACTAAATCAAGTTTCTTCCATTCTAAGATAATATCCTGTTAGGCATTAAGCCCTGTTTTAAGGAAAACACAGTAATGGGAGAATTCCAGGAAATGTCAGGACTTTCAAATCATTTTTAGCAGTCTAAAACTGGGGGAATTCTCAGGATATCTCAAGACTTTCAAAAATCAAATTATATAAACCAGGATATATCAGGAATTTTCTATCAACATTCATCCTGTTTTCAGGACTTTTACAAATTCTATCTGAATGGAAAAAAAAACCCAATAAAGTCCTTGATCATTTCTTGTATTGGGACTTAAGAAAAAATATAATCTGTATTACAATTTCAACCAAATAAAAAATAAAATCTTTGGGACTGAAATTAACTATTGTTTGTTTAAATATATATTCACATTTACATGTATGTACGTATCATGTATGCATTCAGCATGTCACAGACAGAAATAAATGATTTAAAAACCTCTGTCCTGGACCTGCTGCTGCTCCTCAGACCCCTCGCCGAGGTTCGGGCGTACATGTGAAAATAGCCTAGCTACGCCACTGAAAGCATTTGGATTTTAAATACAAACATGTATTTTAAGAATTCTGATGTAAATTAAGTGGATGGGGATATTCTGTTAACTGTATACTATATTATAAACATGACAAATCAAAACAAAAGCTTCTCAAAGTAAGAATGATTTTATCATAAATGACTTAAATTTCACATCAATAATAAACCGCATTCCAAACAATTTTGGAAGTCTTGAAACACATATATTTTTTTCATTGCCAGATATGTATAACAATTTCTCATTAATAGACTGCTTGCAGAGTTGTTCGGTTTTTTCTTACACTTACAGTGCCAGTGCTCACTGGTACGCTGCAAGAAGTCTCTCTTCTTTTCCCCAAATTAATAAAGATGTAAATTCTGATTTTCTCCAAGTTCACATATGTACCTTGCTATTAATTATCGTCCGGCTTATAAAAGAACTTAGAGAAATCTCAGATCAATGATAAATGAGCCATCGGCATCGGAAATCGTTGGTTTCTTAATGTATGTAAAATGTAAACAAGTCATGACCACGTATTTCTTGTAATTGTACTGAACAGAATAAGGTATTCCGACCCTAGGAAATACCGTCCTAGATAATGCGGCCACTAGCTCATCCGCATGAACCCTGTGCCGTTTAAATTCAAGTTTTTTTTTATACTTAAAAACAGCCCCAGTAATAAATATTTTTATGCGACACCCTTGATTTATTTTAATTTTTTTATAATACCGTTTAGGGGACGGATCAAGTTCGGGCCGATATAATATGGGGCGAGTTGTCACCTCGACGTGAACGTACTTGATAAATTACGTCATGAAAATTTGATTACGCTGATGGAGATTCAAAAATGGAAAATCCGATGAAGATGTTCTCAGATAAGTGCATTTGAAATTTAATTTAGCATATATATAATGATTATAAAATATAATTTGTTGAGGAACTATGTTTGTTATGGTTTTTATTTGAGCAAATCAACATCAGAAAGTCTGACAGCATAAACTGAAAATATATTTTTATTCTTAACATAACAATGAATAATTGTTGTCACATAACAGGTATAACTGGTAGATATGTAAAAATTAAATTGAATTGTGTGAATGGTTCTTTGGTAAAAATATTAAGTTGACAGTTTTATCTTCAGGGGATAAACCAACTAGAGGCTCTCAAGAGCCTGTGTCGCTCACCTGTATCTACTGTGGTTTTGGAAATCATGTAAAATAAGGTTAAAATCATAATAAATAGTATTAGATACCCCAATAATGATTGAGACAAAGTTTGGTTTAATTTGGCCCAGTAGTTAAATCAAAAGCAGGTTATTCCAGTGTAGTCTTACAATAATTACTGAAGACCCCTTATAATTATTTAAATTAGTGTTCAAGTTGTGACCATTTGAAGTTGTTTTTTAACAATTTTCCCATAGACTTCTATAGTAAACCCCTATGTTCTATTTTTAGCCATGGCGGCCATGTTGGTTGGATGACAGGGTCATCGGATACATTTTTCAATCAAGATACCCTACTAACAATTGTGGCTAAGTTTATTCTATTTGGCCCAATAGATTAAGTGGAGAAGAGTTTTGTAAAAGATTACAAAAAATTAAAAAAAAATTGTCAAAAATTGACTATAAAGGGCAATAAACTCCTTAAGGGGTCAATTTACCATTTTGGCCATGCTGACTTATTTGTAGATCTTACTTTGCTGAACATTATTGCTGTTTACAGTTTATCTCTATCTATAATAATATTCAAGATAATAACGAAAAACTGCAAAAATTCCTTACAATTACCAGTTCAGGGGAAGCAACCCAACTACGGGTTGTCTGATTTGTCTGAAAATTTCAGGGCAGATAGATCTTAACCTGATGAACATTTTTACCCATGTTAGATTTGCTCTAAATGCTTTAGTTTCAGAGATATAAGCAAAAATCTGCATTTTACCCCTATATTCTATGTTTAGCCATGTCGGCCATGTTGGTTGGTAGGTGGGGTCATCGGACACATTTTTTAAACTAGATACCCTAATGATGATTGTGGCCAAATTTGGTTAAATTTGTTATTTTGGTAGAAGATGACAAAAACTTACGAAAAATTGTTAAAAATTTACTATAAAGGGCAATAACTCCTTAAGGGGTCAATTGACAATTTTGGTCATGTTGACTTATTTGTAGATCTTACTTTGCTTAACATTATTGCTGCTTACAGTTTATCTCTATCTATAATAATATTTAGGATAATAACCAAAAACTGCAAAATTTCCTTAAAATTACTAATTCAGGAGCAGCAACCCAACAATGGGTTGTCTGATTCGTCTGAAAATTTCAGGGCAGATAGATCTAAACCTAATAAACATGTTTACCCCCATGTTAGATTTGCTCTAAATGCTTTACTTTCAGAGGTATAAGCCAAAAACTGCATTTACCTCCTATGTTCTACTTTTAGCCATGGCGGCCATGTTGGCAGGCGGGGTCGTCGGACACATTTTTTAAACTAGATACCCCAATGATGACTGTGGTCAAGTTTGATTAAATATAGCCCAGTTGTTTCAGAGGAGAAGATTTTGGTAAAAAATAACGGACGACGACGGACGCCAAGTGATAAGAAAAGCTCACTTGGCCTTCAGGCCAGGTGAGCTAAAAAAAAGGGGGAGGGTAATTAATTTGATTCCAAATGGCTTCCAATGTAATGTATAAACATGCAATAATATTTCTATTGAATGTATGGCTTCAAAACGTCGTGAACAATTGATTCTTTGTGGATTTTTTTGATACTTTTAGGAGATTAAATGATTAAATGGAGCTGCCAATAATGATATTAAACAGATTGCATGCAGACTCGTGTTACCTTTATTCAGCAATACTAGTTGGAAGTACAGAGACAGCAAATTTAATTACAGAAAGGAACATTACATGTATCCTTTATATCTGACACACAATTTTAATATTATAATACTGAATATTATAATATTTGAAACTGAACAGCGAGCATCAGTAAGCCATGGTGAACAATGAGTATCCATTACAATTAAGACGATGAAATGCTTGAACGTGTTGGTGAACATTGCACGTTGGGGGATGGGGTACCATTTTAATTGGGAATTTAACAATAACAGCCATTAAAAATGGCCAACAAGTTTGCTAGCATCTAAATTCTAATTTTGATGGAAGTTTAAGGATCATTAAATACAAGGCAATTTTTTTAATGGGAATTTAACAGCCATTAAAATAAGCTATTAAACATGGCCAATACAAATACCAATTACTTATACACCTAATAAATGCATAAATTTGTAATTGGATATTTCCTTTAATTGCTCAGGTTATCTTTCTAAAATAACCACCACCCATCATTGGGTGGGTAGGAGAAATTTAAGGGGACATAATATTCATTTTCTTATTTTGCTATTGTGGCTTATTTTCAATCTGTACACAATTTTTCCTGCATTTTATTGGACAGAATATTCATTAATTTTCATCCTGTGTCAGCAATCTTGAGTAATGATTATTCTATGTTCAGTTATTACCATGATTACATGGACATGTACCAGATCAGAATATTTGTTACCTTAAGACTCCTGAAAAAATTATATTAAGTTCATTGTGAATAAAAAAGAATATACATGTATTTTCATGGTAATTTTTTTTGGCAAATTTGTATTCATGTGTTGATGATAACAATACAAAGTTTAATTTTGCTTTGAATATTTTAGTTATATACATTTAGTAATTGCATGTATATTTGCTTTATATTTACAGGATGGAGAAAGACGTTCACTATGGATCAAAAATTCAAAACAAAGGACTTTTATTTATAAACAAAAAACACTTGTACATGTATGATATCCATGCAACAAGAAAACAGTAATCAAATGGAATGTCTATGTGAATGCAACAACATATTTCAATGGAGTGATGTTAAAGGCAAAATTATTTTGATAATAGAAAACAATATGACTACAATATATTAGGGGTAAGTAATCCAAAAGTGTCTGTTTAGGATTACAAAAGTGGGTTATTTACAATTTGATATGATTTCAATCCCCGAAATATGAAACAAAACATAATATACATGGTATTCAAACTGTTTTCCTAAGGAAACAGACTGAAAATGTTCTGCATTTAACAGTCAGACATGTAGGTTCCCAATGGAATAAATAAGGACTGGAACTTAAAATGTATAGGATATAGGTCAACGAATCCTACACAGACTTTAAGGCCAAATGGTATAAGTACTTTTAATAGTTTAGAAATTTTATTCTATTATCTATGCTCTATAAATGTCAATATTGTTTCATTCGGATTTTAAACCTAATTTCAAGAATGAAGGGTACAGTCATTTAAAATTCATTTATATGATTAAAAGCAATATAAGGGAAGTAACTCTTACATGATGTGTATTATATCCTGATGAAGCGTTTTAATAAATTTGACCAATTTTGTTGAGCCTGCGACTTAAGTCGCAGAAAGCTCGACATAGGGATAGTGATCCGGCGGCGGCATTAGCTAACTTCTAAAAAACTTTATATTTTAGACGGTGGAAGACCTGGATGCTTCATACTTTGTATATAGATGCCTAATGTAATGAAGTTTCCGTCTGTCATATGTCCATTGTCCTTGACCTCATTTTCATGGTTCAGTGACTACACTACTTTAAAAAACGTTAAGATGTTTTTTAATGTTAATTTCTCTCCTATCATGAGTAATAGGATAACTATATTTAATATGTGCGTACCTTGCAAGGTCCTCATGCTCGTCAGACAGTTTTCATTTGACCTCCACCTCATTTCAGATCAGTGAACAAGGTTAAGTTTTAGTAGTCAAGTCCATATCTCATATACTATAAGCAGTAGGTCTACTATATTTGGTGTATGGAATAATTGTAAGGTGACGTGTACATGTCCAACTGGCAGTTGGTATCTGACCTTGACCTCATTTTCACGGTTCAGTTGTTAAAGTAAAGTATTTGTGTTTTGGTCTGTTTTTCTAATACTGTATGCAATAGTTCAACTACTATTTTTACGTTTCATTGTTCAATGTAACAGTTAAGTTTTTGTTTTTAGTCTGTTTTTCTAACACTATAGGCAATAGGTCAACTTTATTTGGTGTATGGAATGATTGTAAGATGTACATGTCTGTCTGGCAATTATCATCTGACCATGACCTCATTTTCATGGTTCATTGGTCAATCTTAAGTTTGCCTGGTTAAGTTTGTTTCTTAGATGTGAAAAAGGTCAACTGTATTTCAAGCATATTTTGTGTATGGAATGATTGTAAGGTGTGCCGGTATATGTATTTCAAATTTAGTTAATCTGATCTTTACCTCATTTTCTTGGATCATGTTAAGTTTATGTGATAGTTGTAATACAGCTTTATATTTAGGACTATCAACATAATATCAATGGTTAGTAAAGAAGGCGAGACATTCAGCGTGTGCACTCTTGATTCAGTTAAGAGAATGACTTGAGCAGACCATATTGGGGTCATAGATGGCCATAACAATGAAAAAAAATATATTATTATTATCATTCTTCTTAACTTTTTGATTGAATTAACAAACTTTAATTTAATAACAAAATATTTTCTTATTTTCAGTACACGAACACATCCTGTCAGAAGAATAATTTTACTGGAGGATAAAAATTTGTATACCTGGAATCAGCAATTTTGATGAAATTTGTTAAGAGAGATATACATGTACAGAATGGTAACCCCACCAGATAACCCAGGTGGTTCAAGTGATTATTAGCAGACATTTTAGTTGAACTAATGCAGCATTTAATAAATGAAACTTTTGCAGACTATGGGCTCCAAAGTGTAGTAGAAAGAGGAATTTTAAATATGTGAGACTCATCAACATAAAAATGTACATGAGTGAAATGTTACAATATTTTGTAAAATTTCAATTTATTGACTCAGTTGTTTTCATGAAATTTTATCAAACCAATATCACTGTTATATTAATAATAAGATTCCATATGTTTTATTTTAAACTTTTAACAACCCAATATATCTTCCCGCTGGCCTCAAGTATTTCTCTTTTATTTTGTATGAGTGGAATTTAAAAGAATGCTCCCTTTTGCTTTGGATGAATTCAGGTTTTGTTATTCCAGAATTATTGGACTTTATTCATGGAAAATTAGACATTTACCCAAATGTTGTAGAAGAACTAAACTTTGCTTTAATACTTTTTCAAGAAATTGTATCACAAGGCTAGATTTGATCAACTAAGCTCACTTTTGATTATTTATCACATATCACATATTTAAATAATCTAGAAGACTTAGATTGATCTCTTTCACTTTTGCCCTGTTGTTGAGATTGTGTGAAAAAATTTAATTATTTTATCCCTATCCATTTGGGGGTGGGGGTCTATGCCCCATCAGGACCGGCATTCAACACTGCATAACTATATCCTATCAAAAGTAATTATACAGCCAACCATACAACATAGCCCATGTCACCGAAAGGAGAAAAAGAGGTGCACAACATACAAAAAATATTTCATTTGGCTAGCTACATTGTATCCTTTGAAATATTTCATGGATTTTTTTTTTTATGTGTAACTGTTTTTTGTAAGTACTTATTTATTAAAGGTACTACAGTTCCCTTTCAGTTTGCCTGCTTAAGACTTGATTACAGTTCCAATATAAAAGTAAGAAGTTGGGGTATGATTGCCAATGAGAAAACTCTTCACAAGATACCAAATGACGAAAAGGTTAATGAGTATAGGTCTCTGACGGACGTCAACAACGAGCAGAACCAATACTGCATAGTATATAAATTAATAGTAAGCTACATGTATAAAAGGCCCCTAAATAACATGACTGGCTGAAAATGAATATTCTGCATCTGTATGCAAAAGTGAAAATATATTTAGAAAAAAAGCATGTGTAGCAATGGATACAAACAAATAGTCAATCCAGAAAAAAATCCTTCTACCTCCCACATTATGCGGTTTATTCACGGAATTTTCAACAAACTTTTACAAACTTTATTCAAATAATGTACAAAAAATTAAACAAGACACCAAAATAAAATTAAAAAAACAGGGCAAATGGGTATAAGAGCAAAAGGACCCATGGCGAACAGGTACTAGTGCGAATGGACCAGGATTCCCCTACCAATACCTACCTAGAATAGCCAATGGTCGTCCCCTATGCATAGATATATTAATAGACGTTATATATAGCAATGCCCTAAGATATTGCACATTGAATTTGTAAAAAGTAGTCATGAAGAGTTTAAACCTACACCACAAACCAGAAATTTAGAACCATGAGCCCTATAAATGACACACGACTTTGCCTAAATTAAAAATTAAGAGCCCCCCCCCCCCCCCCCTTTCAAACAAGAAACAAGACAAAACACATACATAACGATAACGAAAGAAAAATTATGAAACAAAAACCTTTTCTATGTCCTATTCAGAGTAGATGTTCATTAAAAACTCATCGGCCGGTAACAATATTCACGAAATAAATATGGATCCACAAAGTACGATTTCAAAGATATAAAATCAATCCCATGATGAAGTAGGCCTAAAGCTGTTATTTTACCAAGCTCGGCCTGTGTTGGTAAAACGTTAATATGGATTCAACATATCGCATGACTTCCTGACATATAGATAAACAAAAAATTGCTAAAAGGAAAAGGATCCAACTTATAATGACATTTTACGTTGACATTTTCGGCGTCGGAAATTGACAACGTTGATCTATATACTGACACAACTTCGGTTGAGGTTGATTCCGGCAATTCTGCTTCAAAAATCACTAGCAGTCAAAACTTATTGATGTCTTAAAATATATTTGTTATGTTTCAATAATTTTTAGCGGATAATTATTTTCGAGATGAATAGTTATCGTGAACTTCAGAAACAAGATTAAGGGAGGACCACGCCCCCATAGTGGGGACATACAAAATAAACATGACCGTTCTCCATTTCTACTCGATAGAAGTGCCTAATTTTTTCATAACATAAATATTATGTACTAAAGATTATTAAATGAAAGTATAAAAAAAATCGAGGCGGAGATTTTTTAGAAACAGCTAATAATTATAGCAGACCAATAGACGTAATAGAAAAATAGACGAAAATGGCGCCTTCTTCAATTTCGAAAAACATCTATGATTTTACAATTTATCGACCCATATTGTTATTTTTAAAGGGGTTGAATATCGAAGGATCCTCCTTTTCATGACATTTGAATGAATATTTACTTTACAAACAGAAACTCTCCCAATTTCTAGATCTACCGCCCATGCAAGAAAAAACCTATAAAAAATTGAGACCCCTACATTAAAATGGGAACAAATTTTTGCCCTGGCTTGAACACCCCTGTTCTTTACGAATTTCGATGCCAAAAACTAGCGAGAATAGTATGTATATTTTTTTGGAAAATCGAAGGATAGGTATTTTTTTCCCACTTTTAATATCTCCATTTAATTCTACAGTGCAGAAAATCAAAATCAGAAATTCTATGTTCAGATATAAAAAAATAAGATTTCCTTTTATTTTAATGTTTAAAAATGAAAATAATATGTAAACTCATACTTTTCTCATATAGATGTGCTTACAATCCACAGTATTTACCGTCGATACTTTACCGTAAACGAATGAAAAAAAAAATACAAAAGCGCGCCATTTTTCAGTTGACGTCGGCCGACGCAAAATAGTCCAATTTTGCGCGTAGGACTACTGAGCGCCGCCGAATCACATTTTGGCCAAAAAGGCACATCCGGTTGTCCTACTGACAAGACAATACAACACAATTGTAGAAATTGGAGTGGCATATGCGCTAGCTGCCACCCATCAGAATCCACCCATACACAAGGTATTATCAAAATAAGCCCATCAGACAAGACAAGTAGGTGTCCACACTTGTGTAAGAAACATTATATTTATTTCATATGTCTCTAACATACTGAATTTCGCCAGATCATGACCGGATTGCTTGATATGTCCTAGTCATATCGTTTTCATACTAGTGGTCAATAGGGTCCATAGATTTACGCAAAGTCACCACAGAGTAACTTAAAGTTACCAAAAAAAATCCTTAAACATATAAAGTATAGTTAAAGTCACATCAAGTGTAATTATTTAAAACATTTGCGACAATTATTCTGTATATACAAGCCATTGTTGAAATTAAATTACGCTTTTTTTATCGTAATTACAATTTTACATGAATTTTATGTGGGATCACATAATAATGTGGCAAAATAAAACTGTAAAGTGTAAGTTTATTCTTATTTTTTAATTTTTTTGTGCACAATATAGATGTGGGTTTAAATTTTGAGATATGTTACAAACAATTAATCAATTTGATTATTAAGTGATGATTAAAATCTGAAATTACTTCTACATAAAATATTTTTTTAAAACTTGCTAAAATGCATTGTTTGCAAGCTTAAACATATTTTATTTATGCTGACGTATTTGTACAAAATGATACTTGGTTTTGATAATAAAAGTTATATAAATAAATTAAAGTTATGCAACTTTATCTATTGTCCATTTTGAAATTGTCGTAAATGAATCATTGATTTCTGTCATCCTATCTATCGACTAATATACCCACCTGATTTAACAAGTAACAAAATCTCACACTCCAATAGGTTACTATTCACATTTTTATATGTGTCTACCTAACTGGACCGCTGTATTTAAGATAATAAATGTACAAATTAAAAAATTGATCAAAACGATTTAATGCAGTAAAGTGTTTTTGCTTAGACTTTAGATTTATAAAAAAAATTAATGCAATTGTTTATCTTTTTTACATTTTAAATATATATATACTTGGTCTCATTCCTAATGCAGATCCATAATTTTGAAAAAAGGGGGGCAAACTAGGCAATGTGAGGAGTGGAACAAGTAAAAAGTCTATCCATTTACCATATAATTATGTAACTTGATGTCATTCTGAATCAGCTGTGAAATTTATTATTTTACAACAGTAACTATATTTTTCATAAGGTTTGTATTTTTTACTTGAGATTTCTAGGTTTTCTATTCTGCCCTGATGCATTGGCATCTAACGTTTTCAAGTCAATCTCAAGTTGCTGTCTACTATTTTGAAAAGTTGTCTTTAAATAATTTTTCTATAAAATAAAATCAACACAAAATGATGCTTTTTTCATATGTATCAATTGCCTTTTTGGAAATTTTAAATTAGTGCAACTTATGTTGTCAAAGAAAGGAGGGACATCCTAGATGTTGTGCGAAACATTTTTCAGGTCACGTGGTTCAATTTCAGCTTTCGTTTGGTAATTTTGAGTATTGTGAAAGATCGATTTGTTTAAACTTTTATATCCAATGTAGTCTTGCATTCATGAAAAATATATAACGTTTTCATATAGAAAGATGTATCGATCGATGATTGAAAATCGCTTTAACATGAAATATTTTCTGTATTTTGTACTTCTTGTGGGTAGATTATATCATTACAAAATCTGTCCTGTAATGGCGGGAATTTTTATTCGATCTTTGTAAAATTACAAGACACAAATTGTAACTAATATTTCGAAACTTCACAAGTAAAAAACATTGAAATTAATATTAATAAAAGAAAAAGAAACTGTTCATGCATTCTATATATAAAAAGGTCTCTGTAAGTCTTAATCCGTTGCTGCATAATAAGTCATTAAGAACGACCATATTCAAATAAAATGTCACCAAATATTTGTCAAATCCGTGACAACACGTACATTGAATGAACAAATACATGTACCATTACTTGTATATTTTAGCTATATCTAAAATTTCGTGTAGAATAGGTTTTTATTTCGCATTGTGCATTATTTGTGTAGAGGACGGCTTCGCATGTGTTTCTGGCAATAATGGAGTAGTCCAATATTTAAAATGTTGTAGTTAATGATACATTTTCATTGTGACAGATCATTAATATAAAACACATATGCGTGCCGTGTGCAGAATGTCGTCCCATCTAAGAGTGACAGCTTTATAACAACTGAATGATTATGTGTTACTTTGCTCACACAATGACTAATTTCAAACTAAAATGAACAAATCTACATTGTTCATTGGTTAATTAGCAATGAATACCCCACGTATGTATTAAACACACTTAGTTTCATCCCAAGGACTAACAACATCAGATATACGGCTGATATTTAATACACGGTAAAATCTACGTATTTGTTACAGAGAGGATGTACACAGAAAAGCATGTTCAAGCAGGATATTTATGAAAATCTTAATTTTTATCATTTGAATGCAAGTCTGGAAAAACATGCGTGAAATGAAACCTTCATTCGTCCATTCCATAAATGGTTGAAACTAGTTTCCCTTACAAATCATGACTGTTTTACCTGTGTACATTCTGCAAAATGGGTATGATGAGACGAAGGCTGTAATATTCAAACTCACATTGAATGAAAGAATATATTATGTACATGTATATACTGAAACTGAGTTTGCAAATAATCATTAAAAGCAAAATAGGCATGTATATAAACTCATCATAGATACCAGGCTTAACATTTTGTACGCAAGACGCGCGTTTCGTCTACAAAAAACTCATCAGTGACCCTTGAATAAAAAAACTTTAAAAGACAAATAAAGAACGAAGTTGAATAACATAGAGGGCCTGAAATTACGAAACGTTTTGCCAAATACAGCTATTGTAATCTATTCCTGGGGTAGAAATTCCGTAGTATTACGAAAAATTCAAAGTTTTGTAAACATTTAATTTATAATTATGACCATATCAATGGTAATCCAAGTCAACACTTCTGTGTTGACTACTTGGCTGGTTATACCCTTTGGGAGGAAACCTATACCAGCAGTTACATCGACCAATTTATTCACAAAACTTTTGAGAGTGACACAAATCTAAATCGTCGACATCATCTCTTGTATGGTTATTCTCTTTTATTCAGGGAATTAGGAAATAACGAAAATACACACATGTGTAACGAAGTAAGTTCTTCGGATTGTCAAGTGGCCAATTTTATACAAAAAAAACTAGATTTAAATATAAATTTAGTAAACAAAACAAAAGTAAAGTAAATTCAACATAAATGTAATAATGAAATGAATAAACACAAAATCAATGTAACTAAATAAACACACACAAAACGGATCTAAATATAATGTTATGAAATAAACAAATTGAAACAAAAATAATTTCAGTCTTCACACCATTAACTTTGCACACTTTTGGGTAGGTTGAACGTTGCACGTACTGTATAAAATTGGATTGTTTCCCTTGGATTTTCTTTAATCGTAAAACGGACGGATATAACTAATTTTCACACATTTTTGGTTGATTTTTAATTGATGAAAAGAACACACGATTACATACTTTTACTGCAATAATAACTTCAATGAGCCATGACGACTTTAAACTGCATATTACTGCACGGACTGCTCGATTTCTTTGACATGTATTTTAACGACTTTTTGTATATTTCTAACGGATAATTTCAACGACTCCAGGCGTTGTAATTATTATCAGCAAACATCAAGTTGTTACCATATTAACAATAACACCATTTATATCTCCGACACTATATATCACCGACCAGTCGACAGTATTTACTACGTGCTATACGCACACCAAACACGGGCCTTTAAGGTTTATCATAACAAACGTACAAAATGGCTTTATTTACATCTCAAAAACTACTCTGAGTACAGACTAACCTGTACAGTTGGAAAAGTTTTAAGGCCTGGCATCCACTAGATATATAAAAGTTAAAAGCATTTTGTGTTTCAGAAAGACATAATCTTTGTTGGATTTTGATGGGCATTTTTGTTCTCGTTCCTGCAGAAGATGTAAAAATAAACTAAGTTGGGATACAACTTTGAGATGCTCCCTCTCAGGTAACAACTTATCGTATTCTATTAATTGTCCTTGATTGGTATGGACAATAGATATCTACACAACTGTAGGCGAGTTAAAAGTTGTAATTGAGTGGACAGTATCAAATGAAATTCATGTGTTTGGTTTGTTTATTTTTACACCTTCTGCAGGAACGAAAAAAAAATGCCTATCAAAATCCAAAAAAGATTTTATCTTTCTGAAACACAAAATGCATTTAACTTTTATATATCCAGTGGATGCTAGGCCTTAAAACTTTACAGACTGGACAGGTAAGTCTGTACTCAGAGTAGTTGTTTAGTTGTAAATACAGCTATTTTTGTCCATTTGTTATGATGAACCTTAAACCCCTGCAACATAAATATTGAACCCAAAAATTACTTACTATACATGTATCTATACATTTGCATAATATAACAATTATTCGGACATTCTGAACCGCGAGTAAGAAATATCATCTCGACAGAAAAATAAACCTCAATGTACTATATAAATAAGTATAAATGTCTTACCTGAGTATTTTAATAATAAGCCTTGGGATATCCATGTCCTGAACTGACAATTCTGATACCCAACTGCTATTTTTTACCAACTCTAAAACTTAGCACAAGCGTGTGCTTTACTCAATGGCCATGTGTCGACTGATTCATGTGATTTGAATCTCACCTGTGAAATAGGTGCCTAATCACGTGATACACATGAAATGTCTGCTTGACAATATAGTCCGGTTTTGTGGAAATAAGCCCTAACATATATAAAGTCCTATGTGAAATAAATATATATAAATAGATAACAGATGTTTGTTACAATATGTAGATCCGCAAATCTCTTTAACTAGTCTCCTCGAAAATAAACAGAAATCAAAACGATGCAATATACAGGATAAATCCAACATGTACAAGTTTATTTTATAGACAGATTAATGATAGACGTATACTATCAGGAAATAATAGGACCTGGTTGTCTTTTATCATAGGCGAATGTATCGTTTTATAGAATAGTCTTTCTTTAAGTCGACAAGTAACTTATCAATATAAACTCTTTTTTTTCGGTTTTTTATTGGTTTCAACAGTTTCATTTTAGTTCATGCCAGTTTGTGTCTCTATGACTTTCTGGTGTCTTTTCATACTCCTCAGGAGAAAGAACCACAACTCTAATATTTCCCTATGCTAATGGTGGACATTCCAATTCATTCAAGAGATCCTCCTATGTTCGATAGAAAACTCTCAAACTGCAATTAATAAACATGTCAAACTATCTATCAAAATGTTCTCAAGGTATGTGGACAGTAATCAAAATTATGGTCATTGAAATAATAAAAAAAAAAACATAACGAATTATAAATTTTCATTTTGAAAATTATCCAAAGTATCTACCTTTCAAGAAGTCATAAACAAATTCCTTTTATAGAACATTCTGATGTTAATAAATAATCACGTGGTCAATAAATGTCTTAATACCTTTATCTATTTTAGTAGTTTAATGGTAAGCAGAAGCACACGATTTGAGAAATTTGGATAATATTTCTATATTTAAAATAACTAAATAATACTTGATCAATGTTGTATTCGAATGAGTAGCAAATCATCTGAGTGTGTTTATGATATGAATTTCCAAAGAGTATGTTTACAACCACTCAGTAGAGCTTAAATCTAATATTTTCACATTACATGCATTATGTAAATGAATAATACCGATGTTGGCCCGATAATTTCAAGTAATAAATCAGTTTAAAGAACCATTGCGGATTTGGCTTTCCATAATGGCGAGATATTTGTTTCAATTAACTACTTTTTGACGTATAAAAGATAATATTAGAGTTAAACAAAAATCAGTGTAGCCTATGTTTGCTTTCCAAAGAATTTTCAGACTTAACTAGTGTTTTCTATTTTGAGATAAAACATTTTTTTCGCTGTCAACAATTGGCTTATATTAATCTATTTATTGCTCAGTCGATTTTTTTATGTGTTTTCTGTAATATTTTCCTTGATAGAGTGTTGCTACTTGTAAAGACGATATTTAACCAAGGGTTAAAAGTGGTAGAGGTGAAGTAATCCCTTCAAAAAGTGTACGGACATTTCATGAGTTGGTTGACCGCTACAGATATAAATAATCGCCAAATGTTTATTAGCGATGATCAACACTTCGAGTGCAACATGAGAAGCAGGATCTGTTTATCCTTCCGAAGCAACTGCAATCACGCCTGGTATTTGGTGGGGTACGATTTGCTCAGTCTTTAGTTTTTCTATGTAATGTTTTGTTGTATAGACTGCTGCAATCTGTTCTTGCCATTGAATCGGCAGGCTTCTTTTTACATAATTATGAACTTTGATTTTTTTTCCTAAGGTATTCCCCACCTCTTTTTTACTTTAAATTAGGTGTTTTTCTCTTGAAAACGCTCTATAAGTGTATTGAATATACTCTTTAGAAATCTTCGAGGATAACATATATACTGTAGTCAGTGCTATGGACATGATTTATAACATATTCTCTTTAAAGTCTCCGTTGATAAATTCAGAAATCATAAATAAATTAAGATTCCCTCAAATAAAGTTAACGTTATATGAATATAGCTATTTTCCTTAGGTTCCTTTAAGTCATATAACTACTGATGTTTCTACGTATTTAAACATAGTTACTTGGCTTTCATATGTTTAGGTTAGCGCGTTCGTGAAGAATAACATTCCAGAAAAGCGCTTTAAACGCAAAAAATAAACTTATATATCATGTTGTTTTTATTCTCTCCTTAAATGCCATAATAACTTAAAACATGAAAACATGGAACAAATAATCTACCGTGATAGAAGGTATTTCATCTCTTACTTCCTCGTTATATTTTTGTAAAACAAAGTACCTTATTTTCCTTATTGAAACCAACCCAACAGGCGAATATTTATCACAATGTATACTTTGTACACATTTTTTGTAAGGCATAATAATTACCCAACAAATAGCTTCTGGTCATTTATCTAAACTTTATATAAAAATTATAAGATTTGGCATGATTGCAAATAAAAAACTTTCCATCAGAGGCAAAATGAAGTGGATGTAGGCAACTTTAAAGAGCCTAATATAATTGTTTAAATATTTTTCAGTTGAAGTCAGCAATTAAAAAATTATAAAAGGACAGATAAGATAACAGTACTTAAATTAAAAGACAAACAATGGTCCACAAATTACTATACAATTATTTTTCTTGTCTCTGGTATTAGCTATAGGTTCTTAGAGGTGAAATAGCCCTATTAGCGCGTATGTACCCGTTTCAGCCCTTGACTGGTACCCTGTAACTTATTCGTTCCTTATTCGTTTGTAATACGTTTGTTATACGTTGCACACTTAAAAAAAAATCTTTTCATTTGTTTCTTGTCTTTGGTGTTAGCTATAAAATCTTAGAGGTGAAATAACCCTATAAGCGCGTATGCACCCGTTTCATCGCTCGACTCATACCCTGTTACTTAGTCGCTACTTAGTCGTTCCTTATTCACTTTTCATACGTTGCATCTTTTTAATGCTTTTTTTTTTATTCTTGTCTCTGGTGTTAGCTGAGGTTACGTAGATGGAAAATAACCCTATTAGCGCGTATGTACCCGTTTCAACTCTCGACTGATACCCTGTTATTTATTCGTTCCTTATTCGTTTGTAATACGTTTGTTATACGTTGCACATTAAAAATGTCTCTGGTGTAAGCTATAAGTTCTTAGAGGTGAAATAACCCTATTAGCGCGGATGTATCCGTTTCAGCGCTCGACTCATACCCTGTTACTCATTCGATACTTAGTCGTTCCTTATCCACTTTCATACGTTGCATCTTTTTAATGCTTTTTTTTTCTTTTATTTTCTTGTTATGGTGTTAGCTGAGGGTTTGTAGATGGGAAATAACCCTATTGGCGCGTATGTACCCGTTTCAGCTCTCGACTGATATCCTGTTACTTATTCGTTCCTTATTCGTTTGTAATACGTTTGTTATACGTTGCACATTTAAAAAAAAATGTTTTCATTTTTTTCTTGTCTCTGGTGTTAGCTTTAAGTTCTAAGAGGTGAAATAACCCTATTAGCGCGTATGTACCCGTTTAAGCGCTCGACTGATACCCTGTTTCTTATTCGCTACTTAGTCGTTCCTTATTCACTTTTATACGTTGCATCTTTTAAATGCTTTTTTCCTTTTATTTTCTTGTTTCTGGTGTTACCTGAGGGTTTGTAGATCGGAAATAACCCTATTAGCGCGTATGTACCCATTTCAGCACTAGACTGATACCCTGTTACCAATTCCTTCCGTATTCGTTTTTAATACGTTTGTTATAAGTTGCAAATTTAAAAAAAATCTTTTTATTTTTTTCTTGTCTCTGGTGTTAGCTTTAAGTTCTCAGAGATGAAATAACCCTATAAGCGCGTATGCACCCGTTTCATCGCTCGACTGATACCCTGCTACTTATTCGCTACTTAGTCGTTCCTTATTCACTGTTCATACGTTGCATCTTTTTAATGCTTTTTTTATTTTATTTTCTTGTCTTTGGTGTTAGCTGAGGGTATGTAGATGGGAAATAACCCTATTAGCGCGTATGTACCCGTTTCAGCTCTCGACTGATACCCTGTTACTTATTCGTTCCTTATTCGTTTGTAATACGTTTATTATACGTTGCACCTTTACAAAACAATGTTTTTCTTGTCTCTGGTGTAAGCTGTCGATTCGTAGAGGCAAACGCACCCTTTTAAATGGGATTGTACTCTGTTTTATAACTTGGGCACGTATGTCTGGGCTGCTTTGGCAATGGGGCGAGTTGGGATGAATTCAAACTTACCTTAGTACTGTTCATTACTATCCCCTGTATTAATATTGTACTGAACTCGAGTTATAATATACCTCAATTTTACGTCGAAGAACCACTATAAGCACCACGGATTTTAATATTTTTTATCAGTAAAATTATTGAAAATAGTCGTTTATGAATTATTTTATATACAAATAGTGATTGAAATACAGTAAAGGATTCATTTAGAAGAGGAATAAATAAAATCTCATATATTAATAAGCACCACAAAAATAGTATTAAAGCACCATGGACTGCAGCCATCTTCCAATAGGTCTAAAATGCAAGACTCAGTGTCTAAACCATTTGGTTTGGGTCTAATCGTATAAACACAACCCATTGGTTCACCAGACTTGGTGGTCCAGTCTGCAAGTTGGTGATGAACTCATCTCATATATTTATAAGCACCACAAAAAAAAAACACATTAAGCAACACGGGCTGCAGCTATCTTCCAATACGATCAATAAGCAATGTTCAGGGTCAAAATCACTCTGTTGTGGTCTTATTTGATTTCTATGGCTCATTTATCCACCAAACTTAGTGGTCTGGTCTACAAGGCTAAGATGTCAAGTCCTGTAATGGTGCCTATCATGAAGCATATTTATGAGCACCACCAAAAATCAACTAAGCACCATGGGATGTAGCTATCATCCAGTAGGTCCAACAGGCAAGATCCAGAGTCTACACTACTCTGCTGTGGTCTTATCTGGTTTCTATGGCCCATTTGTCCACCAGACTTAGTGGTTCGGTCTACAAGGCTAAGATGTTCAGTCCTTTAATGGTGTCTATCATGAAGCATATTTATGAGCACCACCAAAAATAATTAACTAAGCACCACGGGATGCAGCTATATTCCATAGTTGGAACAAGCAAGGTTCAGAGTCTTAATCACACTAGTGTGGTCTTAAAAGCGTAAAAGAACTTCAAAGCAATATAAGTACTTTGTACAGAACAAGGTCAACTCAAATTATTCAATCTTATTTTGGGCATGTCATATCATATGGCTTTAAAAAATGGCAACTTGTTAATAGCAAATTAAGAACAAAACGGTATCAAAAAGGTAACAGGGTATCAGTCAAGCGCGGAAACGGGGAAGTACATGCCGACTGGGTAATTTCACCTGCACGAACCAATAACTAACACCAGAAACAAGAAAACAAAAGAAGGGAAATCATTTAAAAAGACGCAACGTCTAACAAGCGAAAAGGGAACAAATCGGTAACAGGAACAGGGTATCACTGGAGCGTAAAAAATGGTGCATATGCGCTAACTGGGTTATATCAACACCACGAATGGAAAAACACAAAAAAATGAATAAAAAGGGACAATGTTTATAAAATGAATAAGGAACGAATAAGTAGTTATTTCATCTCCACAAACCATGAGAACTAACACACAACACATGAACAATAATAATTAAAAAGACCAACATATAAAAAGCGAACACGAAACAGGTTATTAGTCGAGCGCGTAAACGGGTACATACGATCTAACTGAATAATTTCACCTCCATGAACACAAATCGTACAACCGGGGACGAAAGTAAAAAATTAAGACAATTTAAAAAAAAAACGTATAAAAAGAGAATAAGGAACGAATAAGTAGCGAATAAGTAACAATGTTTCAGTCGAGCGCAAAAACGGGTAAATACGCGCTAAAAGGGTAATTTCACCTCTACCAACCAAGAACCAACGGTAATCAACGGTAACATGCGCGCTCAAAGGGTAATTTCACGTCTACTAATCACGAACTAACACCAGAGACAAAAAAATAAAAGAAAAGAAAGCATTTAAAATATGCAACGTATAAAAAGCGAATACGGAACGAATAAGAAACAAGGTATCAGTCGAGCGCAGAAACGGTACACACGCAATAATAGTGTAATTTCACCTTTTCAAACCAAGAATCATCACCAGAGACAAGAAAATAAAGCAGTAAAAAATTGCAACGTATAACGATCGAATAAGGAACGAATAAGTAGTAAATACATGTAAGTAACAGGGTATCAGTCGAGTGCAAAAAACGGGTACCTACGCGCTAAAATAAAAGAAAGCATTTAAAAGATGCAACGTATAAAAAGCAAATTAGGAACGAATAAGTAACGAATAGGTAACAGGATATCAGTCTAGCGCAAAAAAGTTAACATGCACGCTTAGAGGGTAATTTCACTTCTACGATGCACAAAATACCACCAGAGACAAAAAAAAAAGAAAGAAAAGAAAGCATTAAAAAGATGCAATGTGTAAAAAGCGAATAAGGAACGAATAAGTAGCGAATAAGTAACTGGGTATCAGTCGAGCGCTGAAACGGTTACATACGTGCTAATAGGGTTATTTCACCTCTAAAAGCCCATAGCTAACACCAGAGACAAGAAAACAATTGAAAAGAATTGTTTTTAAAAGGTGTAACGTATAACAAACGTATTACAAACGAATAAGGAACGAATGATAAACACTGTTACAGTCGAGCGCTGAAACGGGTACATCCGCGTTTATATTATTATTTCCCATCTACAAACTCACAGCTCACACCAGAGACATGAAAATATAAGAAAAGAAAGCATTACAAAGATGCAACGTATAAAAAGTGAATAAGGAACGAATAAGTAACAGGGTATCAGCTGAGCGCTGAAACGGGTACACACGCTCTCATAGGTTTTATTTCATCCCTTAGAACCCATAGATAACACCAGAGACAAGAAAAAAAATTAAAAAGATTTTTTTTTAAAAGATGCAACGTATAACAAACGTATTACAAACGAATAAGGAACGAAAACGTAACAGGGTATCAATCGAGCGCTGAAACGGGTACATACGCGCTAATAGGGTTATTTCCCATCTACAGACCCACAGCTAACACCAGAGACAAGAAAAGAAAAGAAAAGAATGCATTAAAAAGATGCAACGTATAAAAAGTGAATAAGGAACGAATTAGTAGCGAATAAGTAACAGGGTATCAGTCGAGCGCTGAAACGGGTACATACGCGCTAATATGGTTATTTCACCTCTAAGAACCCATAGCTAACACCAGAGACAAGAACAAAATTTTTTTTTTATTTCAATGTGCAACGTATAACAAACGCATAACAAACGAATAAGGAACGAATATATTAACAGGGTATCAGTCGAGCGCTAAAATGGGTACATACGCGCTAATAGGGTTATTTCTCATCTACAAACCCACAGCTAACACTAGAGACAAGAAACTTAAAGAAAAGAAAGCTTCAAAAAGATGCAACGTATAAAAAGTGTATATAAGGAACGAATAAGTAGTGAATAAGTAACAGGGTATCAGTCGAGCGCTGAAACGAGTATATATGCGCTAATAGGGTCATTTCAACTCTAAGAACCCATAGCTAACACAAGAGACAAGAAAATAATTTAAAAGAATTTTTTTTTAAATGTGCAACTTATAACAAACGCATAACAAACGATTAAGGAACGAATAAGTAACAGGGTATCAGTCGAGCGCTGAAACGGGTACATACGCGCTAAAAAGGTAATTTCCTATCTATAAACCCACAGCTAACACCAGAGACAAAAAAAGAAAAGAAAAGAAAGCATTACAAAGATGCAACGTATAAAAAGTGAAAAAAGAACGAATAAGTAGCGAATAAGTAACAGGGTATCAGTCAAGCGCTGAAACAGGTACAAACGCGCTAAAAGGGGTTATTTCACCTCTAAGAACCCATAGCTAACACCAGAGACAAGAAAATGAAAAAAAAATTAAAAGGTGCAACGTATAACAAACTTATTACAAACGAATAAGGAACGAATACGTAACAGGGTATCAGTCGAGCGCTGAAACGGGTACATACGCGCCTAAAGGATTATTTCAGGTCTAAGAACCAATAGCTTACATCAGAGACAAGAAAAAAATTGAAAAGAATTTTTTTTAAAACGTATTACAAACAAATAACAAACGAATAAGGAACGAACGAGTAACAGGTGGGTTATTTTCCATCTACAACCCACAGCTAACACTAGAGACAAGAAAAGAAAAGAAAAAAAAGCATTAAAAAGATGCAACGTATAAAAAGTGAATAAGGAACGAATACGTAGCGAATAAGCAACAGGGCATCAGTCAAGCGCTGAAACGTGTACATACGCGCTTATAGTGTAATTTCATCTCTTCGAACCAAGAACCAACACCAGAGACACGAAAATAAAGCAGTAAAAAGGTGCAACGTATCAAAATCGAATAAGGAACAAATAAGTACTGAAAAAGTAACATAATCAGTACAGCTCGGAAACGGGAACACATGCGATAATAGGATAATTTCACCTCTACGAACCAAGAACCAACACCAGAGACACGAAAATAAAGCAATTCAAAGGTGCAACGTATAAAAATTGAATAAGGATCAAATCAGTAGCGAATAAGTAACAGGGGAATAGTCGAGCGCAAAAAACGGATACATGTATGTAGCTTCAGATTTAGCCTCGATGTGCATGTTCTTAATGCTATGATCATAGTACTATTCCCAAATGGGTCACGTATTTGCTTCATCATAAACACGCTTCCTTTTATAGGGTATTACCCTGCTCCTGATTTATACTAAAATCTTGGTATGATTTCAATGCCATTGAGTTTTTTATTTTTATTTTCAGAAAGTCTTAATTGGTTGTCATTGAAATATATCCTACCTCTTCTTTTCCACATAATATGTAAAAAGATAAAGTGAGCAAGTCGCTAATAATTTAATGGCATTTCGTCTTTATATCCACCAGAACATATGGAAGGTAAAATCATAACAAAATAAGATAATGAAGCAGAAAACACGAAATAGGAGAACAAGGGGAGAGGTTTTAGTACTTTTTTGTTTTCCGAACTTCTTTTCGATTGTTTAAGCTTGTGATCTCCGTGTTCGGCATTTATTCATTATATGATTTCAGCAATTTTATACAGCATATCTTTTATGCATTCAAACAGTAGGTGTGATCTTCGTTCGAGCTTTCCTTCCGTTCGTCTTGACACTATTTTTGTGATATTTTCACTCAGCTTCTGTATTATGAATCGTTTCGATAATTAGTCGGAATCTTTTGCCATGAATAACATAACGATTATACTATTGAAGCGATAACTTCTAACCATTAAGTTTTCATGAGTTCGTTTACGGATTTTTATTGGATTTGTGTTGCTCAATCTTTTGTTATGTGGTCGGTCGTATGTCTTATGCCTGGTTTTCTTCCTGCATTTTCTTTTATTTTTGGTTGCTGTTTTTGATTGTTTCCTCGTAAGTTCCTCTCCAACATCAAATTTTAAAAACATACATAAGCGAATACTTGTTAACTGCTACTCTAGCGTTCAGCTCAATTTTAACTTAAGAACGTACATTTTAAAGACAATGGCCTTGGTTGTACGGATCATGTTTTTGGACAGTCAGCATGAATAGAAGGCACTTTATAATAAAGCCTCACTAATGTCCCATAAATGCGACATGGCCATGAATCTAGATATTTCAAAAGTTTTGATGGAAGTAGTAAAACGATGTCCTCACCCAAGTTAGTGTAGTTGTGTTACGTAAATGTTAAGAATGAAGTCTTATTTCGCAAAACAGTTGCACATGACCTACCAAATACTCATATATTTTGACTTTGAATTAGGTTATTATTTGTTTTAAGTTAAAATTCGTGCACTAAGTTAATTAAATGTACGGCGCGTGCTCATAGTGAAACAAAGCCGTAAAGCCACTTTCTAATATAAAGTTTCAAGCAATAGACAAAATAAACATATCAAAATGCCATGTAATAACTGAAATAAATTGGGATGTGTGGGAGGCAATTAAAGATTCGTTATCGTCCTATTGTAAAAATTGGTGTAAAGGGGTGAAATCCAATAAAATAATCAAATCATATTCTTTCACTATTTAACATGTTAAAAAATGAATTTTACCCTCATCAGGAACGCTCAAAACCGAATATTTCAGGGGTGTATAAGAACCGAAACGGTCGAAGAGCTATATGGTAAATGTATCAATAATGTAGACTAGAAAAGCGGTCTATGCTCGATTCGGCAAACAAAGCAGCTAAATATATGGTAGTTGTATGACGTAAATTTATACAACAAGACAGCTTTGAAATGTAAACGACAAGTGTCAAAGGACATCCCAGTCTTGTCATCTTTTGGGATTTTGTTTCCTAACTGTACAACTCCAAAACTTATTTTGCCTCACATATGAATAAAACTGTATCAAAACAATCTCAGATAGAATAATGAACATCTTAAAAAAATCAAAGAAACAATAAAACATCAACAAATACAATAAATTCAAGGCCTAACTGTATGGGGAAAACTAAGCATTCATCCCAATCAGGGACCGGACACGACTTTCCGGAAATTATTTAAAATATTACTTATATATAACTTATATAACTTAATGATTGAATAGTAGATATTTTGAAAGTTTAAAATATTCTTATTTCATTGAAAAAAACTTGTGCATATGAAAAGAGAAATTGCAGTTTTATCACTTTATAGCAGTTGCGATACAATTTATATATTAGACCTTTATTGTATGTATTATGTTGGAATCCGGTGAAACACAAAATGTCGATCCTCGTTTACAGTACTTTGTGCCTTCATAATTTGTCATCAAAAGGTTTTTATGATTAGTTTTTTTTTCGATTAATGAATAAAACAGTGTGTGTGATGTTTGAATACAATAAAACAAAAAGAAATGTAATTGAGTGCAGCCATTGAAAACAAGTCAACCTGCATGCCACTCATGATCTGCATTTTTAGTCAATCTAAACGATTAAATTAAAACAAAACTACACCATACGACTTTTTGACGACCAATCTCAAATTCAGGCAAAATATTTTTTCTACGACTGTACAAATTGTTAGCCGTGTAATATGAAGTGAAATTAAACTCTTTTAATAATCGACCTTTTCCTATTCCGTCACCGTACTATTAGGTTTAATCCTTTGGATAGTGTTGTTTTCTCAAAAGCAGAAGTGGGTCACTTGTTTTATCGCAGTATTTTGACACAGTTGATAGGTGTAGAGATTTATTACCTTGAAATTGATGAGTATGACGTTGGTTCATTCAATGATGGTATGCCGAAGGAAAGTTTGGAAATTATTTTCTATAATTAATGATACAAATGATGCATAAGTCAACATAAAACAACGGTGTTTACAGTTATCATTGGAATAGGAAATACAGGAGCTTTTCAAAGACTTCAAAAAAACCATTTGGCCTAGTTCTTTAATTTGATGATTGATTGAGTGTTGGTTGCTTAACGTCAAGTGGCAAATATTTCATGCATATTCAGGACGAGAACAAGTTAACAATATATACAATAGGTAGGTTCTGTAACAGGGGCTTCCGGGATTAAGGTCGGAGAAATTTAGTCTGCCACGGGAAATGAGGGAATAATGGATAGAGACAGAAATTTAGCCTTGCAACAGGTCACCTAAGGACCCCTCAAAGAGTTGCTGCAAGGGTTCTTAACGTGCAAAGAGCGTGGCACTCTCTTTACACGAGGCATCGGATTTAACGTCCCCATTCTGACCGGACGTGGCTGCAAATTTGTACATCCCGCACAGCCAAACGGACGCCCCACTTTAGCAAGGGTTTTACTGCCGGTCGGAGGAAGACCAATGGTGACCATACTTCTATTCCCCAGTCACCCTTAGGGGGTCTTTAATTTGAAGTTCACTCTATAATCAACATTTCAGTCAGTGCTTACTTTTCATATATCCCAGTGAGCTTGTGATAAAGGATACTACCGAGTCTAGAATGGCTGCTACATATCTTGACATTTTTTTTTATATTGACTGATTGAGGAATTCAAACAAAAATCTTTGACAAACGTCACATGATGATTTTAAATTTCCAATGTCAATGTCCCAGTTCTCAATAGTAGCATACCTTCTGCTCCATCGTATGGTATTTACGCATCTCAATTGCTACCTTACGCTCAAATTTAATAGTCATATGTTCAAATTGTGAGGAATTTTATATTGGAGAGACAAAAACAGAACTGCGGACTAGAATGACTGTACATAGACAGCAAACCAACCATGAAGATTTAACAATCATCAGGGCTAACGACCATTTCCATCGTTGTTCTAATGGACGATTTAAAATATTTCCGTTGTATATGGTCAATCGTCAAAATGATTTTCTCCGGAAGAAGAAAGAAGAATTATTCATAAACATTCTCAACCCGGGATTAAATGATAAATAATATTTTAATTTTTACGAAACATTTTAAAGACTTTACTACAATTTTAAAATGACATTAGTAGTCTCCCTTGTATTTGTTAACGTCATACTATTGTTAACATCAATTAATTGTTTTATAACATTTATGTATACAAGTCACATTACCTGAAGATCTGTGAAAGTAGAGAAAGCGCTAGTAAAAGTGATGAATTGAAACCGTCATTATCTTATATGAATTTTCTTATATATATATATTTATATATATATATACAAGTGCCTATAAATAGCAGCACATGACATACAAATCTATGGGAGTGTTGATTAATCAGTACAGAGATTAATCTAATTACACAAATAAAATTATAGATTGCCTAACAATGTAATTTTAACACACTATTTAGTATGTAAATATAAGAATGTTTAAAATATTTACAAAATGATGAAAATGAACGCAATATTTCGCTAGACTAACTAGCTTTATCAAGCGTGCATTTATCCAGGTGAAATCGGATGTAGATGATAAGAAACTTTTGCAGCTCAATGTATATGTTGCACTTGAATTTAGCTGCCTTGAAAAAAATA
This sequence comes from Mytilus californianus, assembly GCF_021869535.1. Lineage (NCBI taxonomy): Eukaryota > Metazoa > Mollusca > Bivalvia > Mytilida > Mytilidae > Mytilus > Mytilus californianus. The sequence continues at coordinate 18,893,248 of NW_026262626.1, forward strand.
CATAATTTGGATGAAGTTTAAGATTTTTACAAAATTGGTAGTTGAAGTTAGCAACGTCCATTGGCCAATATTACAGGATAAAAAGGACGATGCTGTGTACTAAATTATTCTTTATCTTTCCTGCATCTTTTCTCATCTTTTTCGTTAAGACCATCAGGTTCTAAAGTGTGGAGTTGGTGGATCCAAAACTTTTCTCTTCTCCTTCTCGCCGTGGTGTCCCACTCGGTGTTGACTTCTATGATTTGGAAAGTAACATTATCAAAAGAATGTTTCGTTGAACGAAGATGTCTTGTGAGAGGACAGTTTTTGTTCGTTTTGTACCATGAACAATGGTTATTGAGTCGAATATTAAATTTGTCCATTGTTTCTCCCACATACTGAATGCCACAAGTGTCACATGTTAATATATAAATTGAGTTCTCCGTTTTACAGTTGGAATTTGAGTAGATGGTATAATTTTGTTTAGTAACGGAGCTGATGAAAGAACTGCTTGTATTGGCAGCTTTACAACACAAGCAGTTCCTTCGACCACATTGTTTGTAGCAAGTGCAACATATACATTGAGCTGCAAAAGTTTCTTATCATCTACATCCGATTTCACCGAGTTGGGTCTATGAGCAACATCCACGAGCATACCCGGACACGGTGATACCGGAAGTCCACGAGCATACCTGTGAAAGTGAAAGTAGAAAATAACATATAAATAGATGTAACTGGCGTTGTGTAAGAGTCGTGTTTATTTTTATAGTATGGCCAGATTATAGAAATTCGTACTCTTTTAATAAGCAATGCAGTGTGTAAAATAATAAAAGTTATTTTTGGAATTAGAGAAAAATAAATATCTAAGTAGACGTAATTACTAAATTAGCGTTGTGTACGAGGCGTCATGGTAGTCATGGTATATTATTAATCAGCTTACATTAATTTAGCATGGCAAAACTGAGACTACTATGTTGATAAATTAACACAATCAGTGGCGGATCCAGAAATTTTCATAAAGGGGGGAGGGGGGCACTGACTGCCGCTTCAATCATGCTTCAGTGATTCCCTATATTACCAACATGAACCACATTTTAACCACAGTGTGGAACCTCTCACAGTTAACTCCCTGGATCCGCCTATGAAAATGTAACGTAAGAAATATTGAAAGTTATTCATTCATCATTACAGTTTATCTTAGATTATTAAAATTAGGATTGAATTTATAATAAAGAAATATTGATAATAATTATGCGAAAGTAATCTTATTTATTTTTATACGCCCGTTTACGGGATGTATTATGGTATACCATTGGCCGTCCGTCTGTCCGTCTGTCCGTCCGTCCGTCGACAAGAAACTTTGGTGAATTGTTTCAATCTATTGACGTAAGCTCCCTTTCGATTTTTATAAATTTCGGATTTTACGTTTACTAGTTATGGGGTTTAACTCATTAAAAAGGGGGATTTTCCAGTTTTCGGACAATAACTATATAATGCTTACAGGCAGTTTTCGTGAAACTTTGGTAAATTGTTTATATTTATTTTTGTAAACTCCCATTCGATTTTTATAAATTTCATATTCTACGTTTCCGAGTTACGGGATTTTATTCATAGAAAGGGGTGATTTTGACGACTGATTTATATCCATTAAGATAACCTCCCTTTAGTTCTTTTTTTTTTATATAAATTTTTGATATGACATTGACAAGTTATTTAAAAAAGCGACGGGCGTATATTGCGCTCCTGGCGTAGCTGTTAATTTATGTTATGCGATAATTATGTAATATTTTTATAAGTTAGATCAAGCGTTTTATGTTTTTGTAGTTGAATTTAATTGTTTTCATTAATAATCATTTAATATCATCAAAGATCTAATCAAAGATGAACATTAAAAAAAATATGTTTAAATTTCTTTGTTTAACTGAACCCTGATGATTTGCATATATATGGTGCCCTAGTAAATTGATATGTAAGGAACACGGAGTTATAGAAGCCCGGATTACCCACCCTCCCAATTTCCTGGAGCCCGGCTGCCATAGTGCCTATATAGTTGACCTAGTATTCCATATTTGTATCCAGTAGGAGTGATATAAAAGATAAAAAAAAAGAGCTTGAGATGGCGAGAGAGAGAGAGTTTAAAGTGAGGAGAGGACAATATACGTTAATAGTAATCGTGGAGAACCGTATTGTTGATCCTGAAGTTAGATGTTGTACATTTCTATACTTGTTACCTTGTTATGGACTTGGTCAAGTGTTTTTGAATAATACAGTATCGAACTTTTACTCAACTTTGATTCTATTTTTTACTGACAAGGATTTGTTCAGTCTACACTAGGTATTTATGTGACATCCGACTCCAATGCTCTCTCATGTACGATATAATTGCTTAGAAATCAATACTGTCAACGCAGTAGTAAGACCAAGAGTGGAATATAACGCAGCCATATAGGATCCCTATACACAAGACATGATAGATAACATAGAGCGTGTACAGAGAAGAGCAGCTTGATACATTTTCAATGAACGAATCAATTAAGTGTCACTAGTATGATCAGCAAGCTTAACTGGATACCTTTATACCAACGAAGAGTAATAGCCTGGAATAAATTGCCGGAATCGACAATGGAAGCTTTCAAGACACTGATTACGTAGATGATGGAATATTTTTATCCTGCTCCTACTGTACAGCATGCACAGTATTTTTTATTACTATTTTCCTCAGCAGATTATGGGTTAGGTAGTTCACCTGCCACTTGTATTCTTAATGATATTCGCACGGAGACTATGCATAATGTCCGGTATCGCCAGAGAATCGGGCACTGTTCCTAAAAAAAACAATCCTTATAGAGTTGTCAAGGAGACCAATAATAAGCAAAGTGGTAGAGGAAATGGTCGGAGAAGTTTTGGTTGATATGGATTAGCTTACCTCTCAGTAGTGGTCTCGTTGCAGTTGCACAGATCTTTTTTCCAAATAATAGGGTAGTATCATAAATATTTAATTATTGGATTATTAGCGATAATAAGCCTAAAAATTTCAACGATAGTCTTGAAATTTGTATGGAATTCCGTCATTTCTGATCATTAATCAGAAAACACCGTATATGCATGATCCAGGAAGAGACGAAGCCATAATCGTATGTATAATGGGCCAAGCTGTACTGCAGATAATATATTATAACTGAAACTGGTATGCCCTATGACTCAGATGAAATGCATGAGACGTAAGCCTAATAAACCGCCCTGTTATAAACGAGCAAACGCAAATGGAGCTTGAGTTAACAAGGCAAATATCGGAAAACATAGGCTTATAACCAGGACATGTTCAATACTGCAATCGATAAAAAACATAAAAAATAAAATAAAATGAAATACAGTAGTTCCGGTAAGTAGGCGTGGCTAATAGGTTAGTTGAGGTCATTGACGTATAAAGCTAACGTTTATACGTATAGCTTTATCTGTATAGTAAAATAGCTGATTGCAGTATAAAGGCTTATAACCAGGACATGTTCAATTGCCAGAGTCTGGAAAAATGAATGTTCTGATATATACTGAACAACGGAATTCTTACCGTTTAATATTACATCTACGAGGGTACCTGTGATATATATATATATATATATGGTGCATTTAACCATTAAACATTACATCCACAAGGATACCTGTGATATATATGGCGTATTTCACCATTATATATTACATCCACGGGGGTACCTGTGATATATATGGTATATTTAACCATTATATATTACATCCACGAGGATACCTGTGATATATATGGTGAATTTCACCATTATATATTACATCCACCAGGGTACCTGTGATATATATGGTGTATTTCACCATTATTTATTACATCCACGAGGGTACCTGTGATATATATGGTATATTTAAACTTTAAAGATTACATCCACGAGGGTACCTGTGAGATATATGTTGTATTTAACCATTATATATTACATCCACGAGGGTACCTGTGAGATATATGTTGTATTTAACCATTATATATTACATCCACGAGGGTACCTGTGATATATATGGTGTATTTAATCATTATATATTACACCCACGAGGGTACCTGTGATATATATGGTATATTTAACCATTATATATTACATCCACGAGGGTACCTGTGAGATATATAGTGTATTTCACCATTATATATTACATCCACGAGGGTTCCTGTGATATATATGGTATATTTCAACTTTAAAGATTACATCCACGAGGGAACTGTGATATATATGGTGTATTTCACCATTATATATTACATCCACGAGGGTACCTGTGATATATATGGTATATTTAACCATTATATATTACATCCACGAGGGTACCTGTGATATATATATTTGGTATGTTTGAACTTTAAAGATTACATCCACGAGGGTACCTGTGATATATATGATATATTTAAACTGTAAAGATTACATCCACGAGGGTACCTGTGATATATATGGCGTATTTCACCATTATATATTACATCCACGAGGGTACCTGTGATATATATGGTATATTTAAACTTTAAAGATTACATCCACGAGGGTACCTGTGAGATATATGGTGTATTTCACCATTATATATTACATCCACGAGGGTACCTGTGATATATATGGTATTTTTAAACTTTAAAGGTACATCCACGAGCGTACCTGTGATATATATGGTGTATTTCACCATTATATATTACATCCACGAGGGTACCTGTGATATATATGGTATATTTAAACTTTAAAGATTACATCCACGAGGGTACCTGTGATATATATGGTGTATTTAAACTTTAAAGATTAGATCCACGAGGGTACCTGTGATATATATGGTGTAATTCACCATTACATATTACATCCACGAGGGTACCTGTGATATATATGGTATATTTAAACTTTAAAGATTACATCCACGAGGGTACCTGTGATATATATGGTGTATTTAACCATTAAATATTACATCCACGAGGGTACCTGTGATATATATGGTGTATTTAAACTTTAAAGATTACATCCACGAGGGTACCTATGATATATATGGTATATCTAAACTTTAAAGATTACATCCACAAGGGTATCTGTGATATATATGGTATATTCCACCATTATATATTACATCCACGAGGGAACCTGTGGTATATATGGTATATTTAAACTTTAAATATTACATCCACGAGGGTACATGTGATATATATGGTATATTTAAACTTTAAAGATTACATCCACGAGGGTACCTGTGATATATATGGTGTTAACCATTATATATTACATCCACTAGGGTACCTGTGATATATATGGTATATTTAAACTTTAAAGATTACATCCACGAGGGTACCTGTGATATCATAGTATTAATTCTATTGCACCATATGAGCATTTCATCTGAGTGCAGATGTTTCAATCAATAAAGAATCTACAGCTATATAATTTGCACTTTGACCCCAGTTTTTTTAAGATTTTTTGAAGAGCATTTATAAATTATATTATTAAGTTGAGAACACCTTAACAATCCTGTCAGCCTAAGTTCAAACCAATTTCTATGCAAACTCGTTTTTCTTGAAATTGCAGGATTGATAATAAATTCTTGTCTGTGGTAGAAGAATATATTTTTAAAATTTGTAAAGTGTATAATCAAATGTAACATTTCAAATATATTGTAACAAAAATAAGTCAATTTCATCATCTTTTTTCTTTTTCTTCAAACTAGTTTCTTTCCAAGGCAGATTCTGGAATAAAGCAAGATGCAAAGTTTATTATAACAGCAACTAACTATCAATTTATCTTTATTTTAAAACAAGCAAAATAATTAAGTTAAAGTTAATATTATGTACAGTGATACATGAACATCTATGTCTATTAAAAACCATTAAAAACACATTATATCAGAATACATACCGGGTATTTAAACAGTTATCTTCTTCCTTCTCAAATGACTACGAAAGCCTATTAGGGTAACAAAAAAAATATTTTTATCTCGTAATTACGAGAAAACTATCGCGTAATTACGAGATAAGAAGTGTTTTATCTCGTAATTACGAGATAATTATTGCGTAATTACGAGAAAACTATCGCGTAATTACGAGAAAACTATCGCGTAATTACGAGATAAGAAGTGTTTTATCTCGTAATTACGAGATAATTATTGCGTAATTACGAGAAAACTATCGCGTAATTACGAGAAAACTATCGCGTAATTACGAGATAAGAAGTGTTTTATCTCGTAATTACGAGATAATTATTTCGTAATTACTAGATAACTATCGCGTAATTACGAGATAATTATCGCGTAATTACGAGATAACTATCGCGTAATTACGAGATAAATATAGCGTAATAACGAGAAAACTATCTCGTAATTACGCGATAAAAATTCATTTGGCCAAGTAGATTAAGAGGAGAAAGATTTTTGTAAAAGATTAAAAAAAATTACTTAATTGACGAAATGACTGTAAAGGGCAATAACTTCTTAAGGGGTCAATTGACAATTTTGGTCATTTGACTTATTTGTAGATCTTACTTGGCTAAACATTTTTGCTCCTACAGTTTATATCTTTCTATTATAATATTCCAGATGATAACCAAAAACTGAAAAATAATCATTAAAATTACCAATTCAGGGGCAGTATCCCAACAACGGGAAGTCTGCTTCGTCTGAAAATTTTTACCCTGTCATATTTGCTCTAAATGCTTTAGTTTCAGAGATATAAACCATAAACTACATTTTACCCCCCCCCCCCCCCCCCTTTTCGATTTGTAGCCATGGTGGCTATCTTGGTTGGTGGGCGGGGTCTTTGAATACATTTTTTTAAACTAGAAACCCTAAGGATGATTAAGGCCAAGTTTGGTTCAATTTGACCAAGTGGTTTCAGAAGAGAAGATTTTTGTAAAAGTTAACGGACGACGACGGACGACGGACGCCATGTGATGGGAAAAGATCACTTGACCCCTTTGTTCAGTTGAGCTAATAAAAACGGGCGTTTTATCAGGTGCCCCGGAAGGGTAATCATGATCTGTATATCTATATATATATATATATATATATATATAAGAAAATTAATATAAGATAATGACGGTTTCAATTCATCACTTTTACTAGCGCTTTCACTGCTTTCACAGATCTTCAGGTAATGTGACTTGTATACATAAATGTTATAAAACAATTGATTGACGTTAACAATAGTATGACGTTAACAAATACAAGGGAGACTACTAATGTCATTTCAAAATTGGAGTAAAGTCTTTAAAATGTTTCGTAAAAATTAAAATATTATTTATCATTTAATCCCGGGTTGAGAATGTTTATGAATAATTCTTCTTTCTTCTTCCGGAGAAAATCATTTTGACGATTGACCATATACAACGGAAATATTTTAAATCGTCCATTAGAACAACGATGGAAATGGTCGTTAGCCCTGATGATTGTTAAATCTTCATGGTTGGTTTGCTGTCTATGTACAGTCATTCTAGTCCGCAGTTCTGTTTTTGTCTCTCCAATATAAAATTCCTCACAATTTGAACATATGAGAGAATAAATGACGTTTGAACTTTTACAAGACATATTTTGTTTGACTGTGAAATGCTTTCCATTTTTGAAATACATTGAACTTTCTTCTATTAAATCTGGACATGTCATACATCGTTTATCGGTACATTTTCTAACAATAGGCAAAGTTTCATTAAAGTCGAATTTTGAAGATGTTAAATGTCGTTTTAGACTTTTTGACTGTCTTTTACTGTTGATAATCTTCTTTTTTTGTAATACTTTGTCCATTTTTTCACTTTTGTGTAAATTATTTTCAATTTGTCGCATGAAACTAAATATATCATAATCTCGTGGGTTATATGTTGTGACAAACGGGATAATTTTGTCTAAACTGTTTGATGATTCTTCGGTTGTTTCGGATCGCCGTGATTCTGTAATGATTGGTCCTTTTATCAGTGCCTTTTGAATTCCGTAATCTATCACTTGTTCCGGATATTGCTGCTTTTTTAAATACTCTTTTAATTCTTCCAATCTTTTATTGCGTAATAGTTCTGTACTTGTAATGGTAATTATTCTTGACGCTAGATTAAAAGGTATATTTAATTTTACATGTTTTGGATGATTTGAGTAAAAATTTAAATACATATGTGTATCGGTGTCTTTAGAAAAGATATCTGTGACAATTTCATTGTCTTCCGTCATAAGTACTAAAATATCCAAAAACGGCATTTTGTTGACATTTCTGTTAATTGTGAAACGAATATGTGGGTTTAAAGAATTTAAATCAGAATGAAAATCTGAGACAGATATATCCGAATTCCAAATTATAAAACAATCGTCAAGAAATCGTTTCCAGTTTTGACGTAGGTAAATGGCAAAGTCATTTCTATATTTATGGTCCATTTTTTCGTATAATAATTGTTCCAAATATCCAAGTACTAAAGTGGCGTATGATGATAGTATGTGCCGTCAAAGTAAAAAATATTCTTTCTAATATAAGTTTCAAAGATGCAAGGATAAATTCTTTTGTTAATCTGTAGATTACATATATATATGTGTAATTTTATCTCGTAATTACAAGATAGTTTTCTCGTAATTACGAGATAGTTTTCCAAGTAATTACGAGATAGTTTTCTCGTAATTACGAGATAATTTTCTCGTAATTACGAGATAGTTTTCTCGTAATTACGCGATAATGATCTCGTAATTACGCGATAGTTTTTTTTGTGACCCTAATAGGCTTTCGTAAATGACTCATTAATAAAGTAAACAATTTCTTGTTATATCCTCAACTGTCACCTTTCGAGTTTTTATTGTTTGATATACTATATATGTCATTTTTAAAGCATATAGGTACATGTTCATGTGTCTTGTCTAATTTAATATTAACTCCCTCATAATCGACTAGAAATTATAAAATAACTGTTTATGTTTTCAATTTTATTACTATTTTGTTGTTGAGAGTACAGAAATTCAAAAGTAATATCGTTATCCAACCTGTAGAACTCTGAACCGCGAATGTCATGCTGATGCGCAAAGGTTTAACGATTAAGTACATTTTTTATCAAGCCGAAGTGCGATGATGGCATTGTGACACTTTCTTATTGATAGCTTTGCAGAATTGCTATGGTGGTTATGTTGAAGTGCGATGGATTACATAAATCATATTTTTAATGTTTTTTTTTTACATGTTTACATGTCGATTTGATCAAGCTAAATTTTATATACCACCCACTTTATTAAGTGGTGATATAATTTGATTGGTTGAGGTCACAACTTAAACATTAATATATACATGTATATATAGACTTTATAACATAATACCTTGTCTTTTCTTGCTCATGCTGGTGTCCATGTACTGTAATATTTCCCCCTTTTCTGTATCATTAATATGTTCCACTTCTCCCAAATATCCAAGAAAAAACTCGATTTCATCAGGCCCATTGACATTTAGCTTGTTTTTGTGGAGAAATGACCTCTGAAATTAAAACATTGATTTTATTACAATTTACTGATTTTAATTTTAAGGATTATACACGTATGTACCCATCTTATGTCCCTATGTTTAGTTAAAAATCATCTGTCTTAATAAGTGATTATTTAATAGTCAACTTATAAAACTACACATATATTATAAAATTATAGCCTTTGTATAAGGTCGATATAGGGTTATATCAAGAGAAGCATATTGAATGTGGACAAGGCCAAGGTTGATGTGCTTCTCTTGGTCAATATAATCTCCATGGAAATGAGAAGTGCATATCTTACTTCAACTACATAACAGGTACTATTGACAAGTTTATCATAAGTTATTTCTTGGTTCCCTTTAAACTGACCAAATCATGAATTTTAACAAATCTTGAAGACTTCGCCTCTGTCAAAAACAATATACCTACGTCTCACCTTCATGACTTTGCTATCGCAAGACAAAACTAGAGGCTCTAAAGACCCAGTGTCGCTAACCTTGCCAGGTCTATAATGCATATTCAACAAAGGACACTCTCCCACATTGCAGACGAGAATGGAATGAATGACAAAAATCTTTTTTTTTTTTATATCTTGTAGATCATTTAGTCTGTTTAATTTCTTTCTATCTAATTAAATTTTTGCTCAAAACACAAAAGATGGTAAAAAATCCTCATTTAAGGGCAACCACTTCTATATATATATATATATATATATATATATATAAAGAGCGACAGTCTACAAGCTATAGACCATATTTTGACTTCAGTTGATCTTGCATTGCTGTTAATTTTGTGATTTACAGTGTCTACCCAGTATTTATCTATTATAATTATTATAGTATAAGGCAAATTAAAAAAAAATATATGGAAAAACAAAATGCATTAGAGGGCAATAATTCTCTTGGAGTTGTTGGATGATTTCCCCCATGTTGTCTTTAAATTGGAGATCTTGTCATGCTGATCAAATTTTTTTCTGTACTAAGTTTTCATTACCATGATTACAATTTTTAAGATGAGGCAAAAACGCTAAAAATTGGTAAAATTTTCATCAATGTTAGACTTGAAGTCAATTTTCCTGTCAGACTTAGTACACATTTTGTTTGGGGGCAAGTTGAAGCAAGCCTTCGGGAACTTTTATGACATGTACCTTTCATCACACAATGTTTCGTTGTCTGCTACTCCTTATTTGCACATGAATCAATACAGCAATTTTCAAATCCACTACTAGTCTATATAATCTAGAAAGCATTGCCTCTAATGACTTCTGTTCTGTTGATTATCTTCTCCTACTTCTCTAAGTACATGTACTTTTATTAAAAATGCTAAAAGAAAAATGTTTAATTGCATAAAAGGAAGTTATAACAAGAGTGCACACGCTGAAATGTCTCGCCTTCTTTACTAATCATTGATAATATGTTGATAGTCCTAAATATAAAGCTTTATTAAAACTGTCACATAAACTTAACATTAACCGAGTAAACTAAACATTGACCAATGAACCTTGAAAATGAGGACAAGGTCAGATGAACCATGTTAGGCAGGCATGTACAGTTAACAATTCTTCCATACAACAAATATAGTTGACCTATTGCTTATAGTTTAAGAAAAACAGACCGAAACACAAAAACTTAACACTGAGCAATGAACCTTGAAAATGAGGTCAAGGTCAAATAAAACCTGCGTGACTGACATATAAATCATAAAATATTTCCATACACCAAATATAGTTGAACTATTGCATATAGTATTAGAAAAAAAGATCAAAACTAAAAAACTTAACTTTGACCATGAAAATGAGGTCAAGGTGAGATGACACCTGCCAGCTAGACATGTACACCTTACAATCAATCCATACACCAAATATAGTAGACCTATTGCATACAGTATAAGAAAATCAGACCAAAACACAAAAACTTAACTATAACCACTGAACCATGAAAATGAGGTCAAGGTCAGATGACATCTGCCAGTTGGACATGTTCACCTTACAGTCCTTCCATACACCGAATATACTAGACCTATTGCTTATAGTATCTGAGATATGGACTTGACCACCAAAACTTAACCTTGTTCACTGATCCATGAAATGAGGTCGAGGTCAAGTGAAAACTGTCTGACGGGCATGAGGACCTTACAAGGTACCCACATACCAAATATAGTTATCCTATTACTTATAATAAGAGAGAATTTAACATTACAAAAAATTTTAACTTTTATTTCAAGTTGTCACTGAACCATGAAATGAGGTCAAGGACATTGGACATGAGCTTTTAAGAAGTTAGCTAACGCCGCTGCCACCGGATCACTATCCCTATGTCGAGCTTTCTGAGACAAAAGTTGCAGGCTCGACAAAAACTGTCTAATATGACTATACAAAAAGCATTTATTAATAATTATTTGAATGTTCTTATACACCATACATTGTTGTATCAAATCAATATAACATTTTTGTGAATGAAAGTGGTGATATTGCATGGTTTACAATGCCAATCTTTGGGCAATAAAGGAATTTGAAATTTGAAGTTACACAAGATGTTAAATTTGGCCAGTGTAAATGTTATCAAGGTAAAATGAACCCTGCTAGACAGACATGCATGCCTTATAATTTCATACACCAAAAGTTGACCTATTTTACAGTATCTAAGAAATTGATTAGTCTAAACAAGGAAAACTTAACAGTGACCAATGCAATGATCCATGAAAATGAGGTCAAGGTCAGATGTACCAGCAGATTTTTTTAGTTGAAAATATAGACGAACAAGAGGCTGTCAGAGTGACAGCAAACCGGATTTTCCTGCAGAGGTCAAACCCTGAACAGTTGAGCAAGTATGGACACTACATTTAAGCTTAAAACAGCTCTGAATTTGGATTGTGATTGAATATTTGACACAGCATAGGTTTGTGACACAAAATGAATGTGGTTTAAGAACTGAAATACTTGAAATTGGACATTTGAATACCTATTATGGTCCAATATAAAAAATCTAAGTACATATTAGAATCAGCATATCAAAGAACCCCAAGAATTCAATTTTTGATGAAATCAGACAAAAGTTTAATTTAAGACCCTTTGGACCTCAATGTGGACCAATTTGATAAAGGAGCCCACAATCCAAAATCTCTCAATACACGGTTAGATTCAGAATATCAAAGAACCCCATAAATTATTTTTTTGTTGAATCAAACAAAGTTTAATTTTGGACCCTGATTTGGACCAACTTGAAAACTGGGCCCAAAAATCTAATATTTAAATACAGGTATTAGATTCAGCATTTGAAAGAACCCTATATATATATATATATTTAATTTATGTTGAAATGAAACACAGGTTAATTTTATCCATAATATTTTCTGTGCAAAGGGAAATAACTCAAACTGGATAAATAGTTCTCTAAAATAAGAAATGATGCAATTTTTCAAATCATAATCAATAATATAATAACAACAACCAGTGATGACTAAGTTCTCTAAAATTAGATATGATTTAACACTCAAACATTGTTAGAATCAGCATACTAGTATCAAAGAATCAAAGAATTCAATTTTTGATGAAATTAATCAAAAGTGTAATTTAGGACCCTTTGGACCTCAATGTGGTATTATCTTATTAATAATGAAAAGAAATACAGGTTTAGTTTAAGCATTTCAAAGAACCCTCTATATATTCAATTTATGTTGAAATCAAACACAGTTTAATTTTGGACCCCAATTTGGACCAACTTAAAAACTGGGCCCAAAATCAGAAATCTAAATATATGTTTATTAATAGACAATATAAGCTTAGTTTTTAAAGGAGTTTACTACATCAAAAAAAAAAATATAGCATTCAGAAAATTAGTTTTTATCAGTAACAAGAAATAATTGTAACAGAATGCTGTTACGAAGTCTCCCAAACAAAGCTCCAATAATTGTCATTCCCATTGTCGCTTGACATTGGGCAATGTCCAGTACAAATTGGTTTATGATATGCATTAGTGACGCCTATGGATTGACCCTGTATGTCATTCAAATCTTCTTGAAATTACGAACAGGAATTTATATGGTTAAGGGGTGGAGATCTCGACCGTTTACAAGTTATCAAAAGGGGGGTGATCCCCAGGGGACTCTCCCTTTATTTCATATGATTTGTTTTTTTGTCCCGTACAAGAATATATATGGTTTAGGGATGGGAATCTCGACCGTTTACAAGTTCTTAAACAGGATGAGGTGGGGGTGACCCCAGGAGACTGGCCTTATACTTCATTTGATTTGTTTTATGGTCTATACAAGAATATATATGGTTTCAGCGTGGGGATCTTGACAGTTTACAAGTTTTCAAAAAGAAGGCGGGTGGGGGTGACCCCCATGGACTTCCCCTATATTTCATTTGATTTGTTTTATTGTCCCATTCAAGAATATATATAGTTTAGGGGTTAGGATCTCAACCGTTAACAAGTTCTTAAACAGGAGGGGGTGGGGGTGACCCCAGGGGACTCGCCTTTTATTTCATTTGATTTGTTTTGTTGTCCCATGCAAGAATATATATGGTTTCAGGGTGGGGATCTTAAATGATTACAAGTTTTCAAAAAGAAGGGGGGTGGGGGTGACACCCATGGACTTCCCCTATATTTCATTTTATTTGTGTTATTGTCCAATACAAGAATATATATGGTTTAGGGTCGGGGATCTCGACCGTTTACAAGTTCTTAAACAGGAGGGGGTGGGGGTGACCCCAGGGGACTCACCTTATATTTCATTTGATTTGTTTTATTGTCCCATACAAGAAGATATACGGTTTCGGGGTGGGGATCTTGACCGTTTATAAGTTTTCAAAAAGAAGGGGGGTGGGTTTAGGGACACTTAATTATCTACAAAATGTCTAATAATGAACAGTAAATTTCACAAATTTCATTTATACAGTCCTTCTAGTAAATTTCAAACTTTATATATACAGTTCTACAGATCTTATCAGGAAACAGAAAATTTTCAAATAAATCTGTCACTCCAATGATATTATATGCTAAGATATTACCCAGATCTAATTAATAATTAATAATGTAATTAACTTCAAAATGTCTAATAATATAGCTTATAATCATTACCACTTAGGAAATAGATAATTTTCAAATAAATCTGTCACTCCAATTTTTATTGTGAGATAAGACATTATGCTTAGTCATAAAAAAGATAACAAGAGTAAAATATTTTAAAATTCCACTTTTGGATATTAAAAATGGCGATAACTCACAAAGCAGATATACTAAAATCTTGAAAATTGAACTAGACTTTCATTAAGTCCCAGGAAACAACATATTTAAATTTGAAAAAAAATTGTTAAAGCGTTTTCATGTTATTGTGCTGACCCTGTTTGACGCTTCACTATTGCAAAAAAATAAAATAACCTTTCAAGACATCATTTGGACTAGATCTAGACAAAGTTGACAAACCCTAAAACAGTTTGGCACAGACTAATCAAATGTTCTGGACTTTTTACATTACATAATAAACTGTTATCACAGAGATTTGTCTCGCCTTTTTGTAATTTTGATAATGCAAATGCTGAAATTAAAATAGAATACTTTTAATAATAACATGCAAGTTATGCAAATATTCAAAGTCGATGAACCTGGTAATGACTCGAGGTATAAGGCTAAAACAATCAATATGGAAATGAGATGTGCCAATGCTAATACAACTGCAATCCAAATACCATTGACTTATCATAAGTAGTTCCCTTTCAACAAACCTTATGGCCACGCCAAATTAATACCTCGTTCGTCAGATTCCCCGCGTGTTGTGAAAGGTCGACGAGAAAAAAGTACTTTTTTTTAAAAACCTGCTTCCAGTACGGAGCCGCGCGCGTCCGTCTCTAAATTTGTATAACCAAAATTTTAATCAGTTGTGCCTTTTAAAGTAATGCCATACAAACACAAAAACTGATGTAAAAAACGATCGAGATCTAACATTCACAACGTTTTTACATGTATTTTTATGGACAAATATATGATAATTGATATGATATATTTTCTAAACGTAAGACATGAGGGGTATATTTGTAGTTACAGTAGTAACACAGGCAACAACCTTACTACCAAACACAGAGTGGAGTGTGATTTGGACAGTTCTTTTATCGATATGTTTGTCAAATTTGTTTTTCGTAAATTCTTTTGTTATGAATTAGGCTGTTAGTTTTCTCAAATGAATTCTTTCATATTTTTCATGTCAGGGCCTTTTATAGCCGACTATACGGTATGGGTTTTTTCATTGTTGAAGTCTATATAGTTGACTATGATTATATATATATCCATTTCATTTGAACTTTGGTGGATATTTGTTTCATTGGCAATCATATCACATCTCCTTATTTTTATAATGCATCAATTATAACTGACATCAAACATTGATGTCTACCTGTTCAATGCTGTTAAACTATTTCATGTTCAGCTGGATCTTTATTTGAGCAGACTACAGGAAGTTGTAGGCTTTGCTACTACATTTGTAGTTAACCATTTTTGTACTGAAAACAGGGCGTCTGAGAACATATTTCATGTATTAAGAAGCAAATTAGGGTAATATAAGAAGAAGAATATGAGATATATATAAAAACTTGAAGCACCATAACTGTGTAAATTTCTGATCGCTCGCTTGCATAAAATGCTTTTCACAGATTTTATTTTTTTAATATTTTAAAAATAGTATCGCTCGCTAGTAAAAAATACTTTCGCCTACCAAAAATCAAACTTCGAAAAAAAAAACAAATAAAAAACTCTCGCCCTCTCGCTACCCTTTTTTACGGAAAGTGTCTGAAGAACTAGAAATTAATTTGGTGTTGCCTAACACAAACATTAACTTGTAAACTAAGTAAAAGTTTCAAAGTCAATGAACCATGATGAAGGGTTGGGGCTATATAATCTCCATAGAAACGATACTTGCAAATGCCAATAAATTTGCATACCAAATGTCATTTACTTAACATTAGCAGTTCATCTTAAACTGATCTAATTACAAACTAAAACATAAACTAAGCAAAAGTTTCAAGTCAACAGACCATGACTGAGGGGGCGGGGCCAATGGAAATGAGATGCACTAATGCTTATGCAAGTGAATACTAATTAACATTGGCCTACCACTAATTGTTCCCCTTGAACTGACCTAATCATAAACTAATACATGTAAACTAAGCAAAAGTTTCAAAGTCAATAGACCATGACTGAGGAGACAAGGCAAAATAATCTCCATGGAAATGAGATGTGCCAATGTTTATACATCTGCATACCAAATATCATTAACTTACCACTTGTGGTTCACAATAAACTATTGTTAGTGGCTTTGAACTAGCTGTCAGTAATTGTGAGTACTCTCAGATCAGTACTTAGTGTCTTTTTGTTGTTGGGATATATATACAAGTATCCGGCCACGTCCACTCTGTGTTTTGTTAGATGTATTTCTATTTGTATCCATCTGATGAGTTAAGCCTTTTTCAACTGATTTTTATAATTCGTTCTTATGTTGTACTGTTACACCACTGTTCCAGGTATAGGGGAGGGTTGAGATCCCGCTAACATGTTTAACCCCGCCACATTCTGTATGTATGTGCCTGTCCCAAGTCAGAAGCCTGTAATACATATTTGTTTTTCGTTCATTTTTTGTACATAAATTAAGCCGTTAGTTTTCTAGTTTGAATTGTTTTACAATTGTCATTTCGGGGCCTTTTATAGCTGTATGGGCTATGCTCATTGTTGAAGGCCGTACGGTGACCTATAGTTGTTAATTTCTGTGTCATTTCATTTGGTCTCTTGTGGAGAGTTGTCTCATCAAATTGGCAATCAAACCACATCTTCTTTTATATATAGACTTAATCACAAACTAATACATTGCAGACGCTGACAACAGCATACCTATGTCTCTCTTTTTTACTATGTCAAGGCAAGACAAAAACCGTGGTCTCTAATAGTAATTTATAATATATTTGTATCTTGCTCTTGTAACATCGTCATTATGACACATAAATTTTTAATGATAAACATGATAAATAGATAAAATACTAAAAAGTATACAAACTCGTTCTTAGGACTGATTTTCAAGTTGTTTACAAGTCTGAAGTCAAATGGTTATTCGTGACGATGCAGGACACGACACCCACACTGCCATAGGATGTATGGGCAGTGTACACTGAAAAGATGTAACAGCCATAGGACTACATCGTCCATACTTTGTTAAGACGCTTCATCCATGGTTTTTTTCTTCTTCAGAAATTCTTATTTATAAATTAAAGTATTTAAACATATATACATGTAGATGGTTATTATAACTTGTAAAATGTATTGTGCTGTTTTTACATTATTTGTCATGTTTTTTATTTGTTAGGTATACACTTGAAATACGCATTATAAATGTGTTTTATCTAATTAAAAATTTTTATTATTTTCTAAATGTTTAATATCTTGGGTAAAACAAAATGAAAAAAAATAAAGCAAATAAGAATGAATATCCAAAATGGGAGATTAATTTGTCATGGTTAACCCTCTTGCTGCCAGTTGTTTTTCAAGGTTGCATTTTATATGCCACAAAATACGACAGCTCGACGTCTGTGACGTCAGATGTCCAACAATGACGTAATTCGATATATGACGTCACGCCAACATGACCGTTACATTTGGGACCCATTGAAGAAAAATATAACACTGTTTAATCTTTGGTCTTTTATTTGAAAAAGATACAGCAATGAGGAGAAGTTTGCATAAATTAAAACATGGACATATGTGTCCCTCCGGCACAGTCAGTGTGGACACGTGTCCCTCCGTCAGTAAGAGGGTTAAAACAATAAGTTAAGTTTGAAATATAAAACAAAGTAATTTGATAATGATTAATTTTAAAGAAATTTTAAGAAGATTGTTAATTGCTCATTATTTTATTTCTGGTGAACATAAGTATTAATTATGCTTTTGTATGGAACGCCGACACTGTCTTATTATGACATTCCTTATTATATGATGTTCATTTGCCATTATATGATGTCATTTTACCCTTATATGATGTGCACATGACATTATATGATGTGCACTTATCATTATATGATGTACACTTGTCATTATGTGATGTGAACTTGTCCTTATATGATGTACACTTGTCATTATATGATGTGAAGTTGTCCTTATATGCTGTCCGTACACATTTATATGAGGTGCAAACATATTTATATCATGTCCACAATTCATTAAATGATGTGCTTTTTCCATTATGTTATGTGATTGAGTCCTTATATTATGTGATGCTTTCCTTATACGATGTAGAAACGGCATTATGTGATGTACAATCACCTTTAAACGATATGCAATCACCTTTATATGATGACAATTTGACATTATCTGATGCGCAAATTATATTATATGATGTGCAAATTATATTATATGATGTGCAAATTATCTTATATGATGTGCAAATGGTCTTATATGATGTGCAAATTATCTTATATCATGTACAGATGTCTTTATATTATGTGCAAACTTCTTTATATGATGTGAACTTATCCTTATGTTATGTGCTAACATCGTTATATGGTGTGGTTCGGTTTACATCTTTATATGATGTCAGAACATCATTATCATGATGTCGAAACATCATTATGATGATGTGCATTCATCGTCCTGATGGTCAATGAACATGATTACGATTAAAGCGATTACTCACTACGTCAGAACTGATTCCGATCTGCTTCTGCGGAGTAACAATTAATCAGGCTCAAATTTTTAGCTGTCGTTTGGAAAATGGTTGAGATTTAAAAAGAGATAAACCTTGGCATATTAGTACCTCGTTTTAAGATGTAAAAAATCACACCTGATATTGTTGGAAAAATGTCAAAATATATGAATTGCAACGTTTTGTTTTAATCGATTGGTCTAAAATAATAAACATACGGAATCTGCAATAATGAACATACGGTTAAAATTATTAAATTTAAGAAATAATTCTTTTATTTCATGCTCTATGCGCATTTTAACAAGGGAGGGCATTATATTTGTCAATTTCTGTACACCATAAAAAAATAATCTATAAGAAGTTAATACACGAATTTCTAGTATGTACATTAATGTAAATTTTGCCTTGCTGATTATTTTAGCTGTTCGAGTTTCTCTTTATATATTCTCAAGATAGACACAAAAGAATGGGAAAAAAATCGGACTTTGATAGGGTAATGGCTTATATAAGGGACCAGTCATTTGTAACCCCAAAAAGAGGGATAGGAAGAAATAAAAGGGGCCTTTAATTTCATCATTTTTTTTAATGGAAAGGTGCATTCAATTTTATATAGTTATAGATTTGCGGTATAATGTTATGGCGATGTCTTCAAAATCCGTAGGTATCAATTTTTACGCCTGATTCCGCTCGCCTCAATTATTAAAACCTGAATCCTAAGTTTCAACAATTTCACTAGCAGAAAATTTTTCATCTGAAGCTAATATGGAATGAAGGTGTGGTAAATATTAATGAGACCATAACCGGCAAATCCAAATTAAGTTCGTGAAGTCGCAAACAACTTCCACACTTGAAGTTCTAGATTCACTACTGACGCAATATTTTAAACTTATAATGCATTTAGAAACTTAATACGATTTTTTTGTTATTACGAACAAAAGTATTGAAAATGTGTGTATGTGCGTTTGTGTGTAATTGTCCGGTGGTGGCTTTTTTTTGGGAAGAGGGGGGGGGGGGGGGTTGAAATTTGTAGGTCTTTGGAAAAGGGGGTATTTATTGACTCTTTTTCCTTTTTCAAGGTGTAGACTTGAAAAAAAAATAAGAGAAATTCCACTGTTTCCTCACACGTCCCCACCCCCAATGAAAGAAAATTACCATAATTATTACTTATTTATTTATTTTAACATTCCGATGTATTGTTACCAAAGAGATTTCTACTTACGTAGCTTTCGTTTTTGACTGGTAACCGATTTATAAATACGAAATTATGATTTCTCATAAAAATTTTTTTTTTTTAGATCACAGATTAATAATATATAATTTGTACCACTACAATATAATAGTTATTACGGTGAGGTTGAATTTCCGAACATTTATTCATCATCCATGCACGAACTTGTCTCAGAAAAAAATATATCTCTGTACATTAACATTACTTTCAGGTACAGATATGATTTTTTTCTGGGACAAATGCTTGTGACCATCCACAAGAATTTGCGGTCATCCGATGATCAGTACTTCACTACTTTATATCTGTTCTTGTCTATACCAGTTTTCAAGAAAAGGTTTCTCTATAGATAAGTTATCAAGATAATAGCCAATAAAACAACAAAACTCTGAAGAGCCAAAATTGCCCAAAAAGGACCTTTACTATAGAGTTTACTCAGACACATTGCACTATTTGTTTTTTTAAATCTATTATAGTTTCCAGGATAAACGCAAAATATTAAAAGCCGCTGCCGTAAATCTTCACTTTGAAAAATTCAAAATACAACTCTCTATCTATAAGAGAACAACAGGTCTCAGTAAACAATAAATAAATGCAGTGTTTAAGTTCATTTAGACACCAATCTGATTAGATTACAGGTATTGTGTGTTCAAGCTTTGCTTACGCCGATCTGAAAACACTCAATTCAAGACCATTGGGATTCTCTGGTTTTGTCGGATTGATCCACACCTTCAAAAATATGAAGGCTGAAATTTTATTGGCTGATGTAATATTAACCAGGACAGAAAGTAAAACGAAGTGTTGTCAGATCCTTGTAACCAAAGCTTAGACAGATGATCTGTACATTATATATTAATCATTTGTTAGACACCGACTGTAGTGTGGGTAGGGGCACGTGTATTTCCTTGATGGACTTTAATAAAAAAGAACATGGTTATTTTTTTTTTAATTTCATTATTGTTTTATTTTTCCCTGATTTAAAATAGAAACAAACTATTTCGCTCCCCTTCTGAAAATTTAAAATCTCTTTCAAGAAATTTGGAATCAAACATATTCCAAAAATGTTGCCCCCCCCCCCCCCCCCCCCCCCCCCCTCACCAAAAAAAGAGCGGCTTCCCACAAAACCTTTTATATTGCGGGTTACTGCATGTGGTGGTGCTTTCGTGGTAGCATGTTCGCATAGAGTGGGAGAGGTCATCGGTTCGACCCCCGGCCGGGTCAAATCCAAAGACTTTCAAATTGATATTTGCTGCTTCCCTGCTAAGCCCGCGAAATTAAGGAATAAGAGCAAAAGTTGGTCGGCTCGGAATCAGAAGAATTTGTCCGGGTAAGATGACATGTCTTCCTTCGGAAAGTTACCTTGTGAACTAGCATGTTAAAAATCCGGCTCAGGGTGTCGGTCTAGTACAAAGCAGGGTTAATATTCATATCACATTACAGCTATTTTCCTAATGTGTGTAGTTTAAAGGTTTGATTGGCTTGATTGCTTTGTTTTTATAACTGTTTGCTCATGCATTTTAATTAAGTTTTACAACTCTAATCAACAGATAGGCTGGGTTTCAGCTTGTATGATGTTATTGAATGCTTGAACAAACATTTATACAAATAAAGCAAGCAAGCAAACCAAACCTTTTAACTACATACATCAGGAAAATAGCTGTAATATGTTCTTGTACGAATATGCATATCAATTTGCCGCTGCACATCAAGCATCCATCCATAACCATCTATATTGAAGTTGTGAAATATATGCACGAAAACATAATAAAAAGCTGAAAGCAAATGAAAAACACCGAGTTGAAGTTCATTCTATATCTCCTTTAAAGCATTTCGGATGAAAGAGATTGGCGCTTGCTGGTCTAGTGGTGTGAATAGTCGAACTACTGTATCACTTGTCTGTCGACACTTAGGTGTGTGAAATCGAATACCGCATGTGGCAGGTAAGCTCGACTCCTATCTTAATTGACCAGAATTGTCAGTTTTCCAAACGAAGGTTGGGTGGTCTCTCTGGGAACTTCGGCTTCCTCCACCAATATAAACTCACCGCCACGAAATAGCATGAAAGTGTTGAAAGTGGCGGTAAATATAAATCAACAAATTAATCAATCAATCATCCATACCGGTATAATTATGGCCTCTAAATCTATATCTTTATTCTCATAAAGTCAATGTATGACATCAGTACAGAGATAACAATAATAACTTTACAATATATACAAAACAAGAGAGAGAGGTTTCAAAAGTCTTTAGTCAGGAGGTATAAAAAATTTAAGATATATTTCTAATTCTCTTTCCAGATCTTCTGGTATAGTTCTGTTAAGTCCTGTAATATTTTTACTCACTAAGAATTTTTTTAAGTCAATTAAAAGTAAAGAAAATAGAGAAGGTGATAAGTTTACTCCTTGTCGAACACCATTGTCACAAGCAAGCAAAGTATTTCGAATTATAATTACTAGAAGATGCCAGCGAAAGCGCGGAACAATTGGGCAAGTGTTGAAACAAAGAGTGTGGACACAGTAATAAGGTGGACACAGTAAGGATTTTGACACGTTTAATGCATTTAATTCTTTTTCTTTAAAGAGACGAAAACGAGGAACATAATGCAAAAGACGGGCATCACCCCATTCATCTCTGTTGGAAAATAAAAATATCAAATACCCTAAATTGAAAAAAGTGTGGTAAAGTGTGATTTTCAGTGGTTTTTTTTTCCTTTTAACTAAATCACCGTATGAACTACGTAAAATTCTTTGACATTACCGAAAAGGATCAAAATGAGTACACAATGAAAAAAATCCCATCTAATCGGATGAAAAATAAAATCCAAAACACTTCACCAGGAATCAACCCCTCTGTATCTCAGAAACCGTTGACGCCACTCCAAATCTGTTGTCATACTCAAGTTGCAGAATTTTATTAGCAATTAAAAAAATCTCCATTAAAATAAGTTGATATAAACAATCTGTATTTACAAATATGTGAACATTACCCAACCTGACCATTTCGCATTTCGCGGGCAGTACGTGGACTAAGCATGCGGTCTCCAAATTTGGATATTTTGGCTTTTTTTTGTGGAAAAAAGATTGTTTCAAAGACAAATTAAGGAAGTACAAAACACTTCATGTATACGTCATATCACAAATATTTCCGACTTTGTATGGTTTTGTAGGAGCAACACTACATTATACATCTTACCATTTATATTATTCAATAACATTTTATAAAACAAACCATCTCGCCATATTATGCACGAGTAGATAATTTTATAGCTATTGTTGTGAAATATTTTTAAAACTGACTGTGAGTTCAATGGTGCATTTTGCAATGAATAGAAATAAGAAGATGTGGTATGAGAGCCAATGAGAAAACTCTCCATCCAAGTCATAATTTGTAAGAGTAAACAATCATAGGTCAAAGTACGACCTTCAACACGTAGCATTTGCTTAACCCAAATAGCAAGCTATAAAGAGCCTCAAAATTTGTTTTATCATATTTTCGCCACAGCCGCAAATTTCTCCAATTAGCTCCTGTATTAATTGATATTTATCTCCCTCCGAAATGTTTGAAACGTTGATTTTGTTAAATTGCATTGTCTCATTTTTCCTATTCCTACATATTTGAGCTGGGTTTATAGTTTACAGAAGCAGATCGGAATCAGTTATGACGTAGACAGTAATCATTCTAATCGTAATCATGTTCATTGACCATAACGACGATGAAAGCACATCATATAATGATGTTTCGACATCATATAATGAAGTAAACCAAACCACATCATATAAGATTATAAGCACATAATATAATGACACATCCACATCATATAAAGATATTTGCACATAATATAATGGTAACTGCACATCATACAATGATATGTACACATCATATAAGTATATCTGCACATCATATAAGTATATTTGCACATCATATAAGGATCTTTGCACATAATATAAGTACATTTGCACATCATATAAGTATATTTGCACATCATATAAGTATATAAGCACATCATATAAGTATATATGCACATCATATAAGTATATATGCACATCATATAAGTATGTTTGCACATCATATAATGATGTTTGCACATCATATAAGGATGTTTGCACATCATATAAGGATGTTTGCACATCATATAAAGGTGTTTGCACATCATATAATGACAAGTGCACATCATATAAAGGTAAATGCACATCATATAATGAAAATGGTCATAACAAGACAGTGTTGGCGTTCCATACTTTTGTCAAGAAATTGTAAAGCCTAAAGGAAATACAAATCGAGATCGCTATCATGACTATAAACACAGCACCCAAGCTGAGTTCAACTTCAAGCAGATACAAACATACATTGGGTAGTGTTGTATTATTATATTTTATGCTATAACCTCAACATGCTCAATGGAATTAAAACTAAGTATGGACGATACGATACGCTCTTTATAGGGTATTGACTTTAGTCTTTACGTCCCATGGACAATGTGGCGGTATGGCCGACATATCCTACATGTATGGACGTAATGGAAATGTGGCCGGCGCGTCTCGAAAGCATTCGTGAAGACAATTTAAGACTGATATCTTCCTGCTTTTATATCCATTTAACATGTGAATGACAAATTATTTTTACCTTTCTTTGTGCTTTCCAAGTCAACCATCAAAACAAAAACACTTTCGTTGCGTTGACTTTCATTTGTATCGTTCCTCGCCTCGGTTTCTCCCAGTTAATCGACAAGTCATCTATTTCAATTTATTTCTATATCGGTTTGACCATCAGTTTGAACAACCAGAGTTCTTTATATCATATATCTCTGACTCTGTCCATTCTTTGTCTTACAGTAAAAATTGAAACCTCCATCATCAGCAGGGGAAATCATATTTACACTATAAATTCATTTATTTTACATTTCTTTTCACCGGCTGTCAGTAATAAATAAATACTCATGCTGAGGACTGTGACATGACATTTCTTATGTGGGATTAACTTGGGGGGATATGGAAAAACAAGTCGTGGGATTTGAGATATGATCCCCTCCGTTTTCAACCCCCTCCTCTGCTGTCGCATGCCATGAATCTGTTACTGAAATGCATGCCGCCGCATTTGCTACGACGTTCAGACACTGACCTTATTAACACAAAAAAACTATTCTATTATATAACATATAGTAACATGACATTTTTATTAAACGACATATTGCATTTCCCACACCCAACCAATTTTTAAAGGCAACAGACATTGTTAAAGAAATAACACTAATGCTGTGACCAATTCCCCACAAAAAAGGGGAAAATAGAATGATGAATGCCTTATAAGGCAAATTTATATTCAATTGTACACTATTTTTTATGCCTAGAGTTTCATGATATATCCTCTGGGTTCTTGATAGGTATAAAGTCAAAAATGTCAGGTTGCCATCTAAACATTGCGGAATTTTACCGAGATTTGAAAGTCTGAGGTAGAGGTGGGCTTCCGGTGAACCTCGATCTGTAGTACCTATGCATCCATGAAAAGAAATAGAGAATGTGGTGCTCAATTAAATCATTGCTATCAGTGTAGAAGTTTCAAACACACTTTTACCATAAAAAGAGACCTTAGACTGAGGACTACTCTTATCAGAGAAGAAATAAAATGCAATAGTGTGTAATAAAAAGCATAGGAATATGTTTGGATACATAGTTGTCGAAAGTACTGTAAGTTTTACTGCCCGGAAGGTCTATGGTTCTCTCCATATTCCTCTGTCATCAAAAAAACTTACTACTACGAAATAACCAATATTGTTGAAAGTGGCGTTAATCAATCAATCTTGGACACATAGGTGTCATTTAAGCCAATTTTACTAAGAATCACAAGTCCTTCCGTAGTTATAAGTTAGGAAATATCCTAAATTATCCTACTGCCGTGCTTTTAAATTCCATACTCTTCAAGGTTCTGTACAAATACTAGCCACTGCTACATTATCAGCATGATCGATCCTTGAAATGGCTAAATCTTGGACTTTATCTATAAGTCTAAGGTTAAACAAGATATTTTAATTGTAAAATTTTCAACTCATGAACTATGAAAATACTTGCAACACTGATTTCCTATATTCGGTGGAAAACCCACCATGCAGAACTTATATGTTCACATGTTTGTCAATATATATGGCGAATCAAATCAAATCAAAGTTTTATTTATTTTAATACTTTGCAATCATACTAAAAACTAATTTGCCACATGTTGAGCAGGAACTGTTTACCTTTCCAGAGTATATGTGTTCACCCATCTATTTTGGGGGTTCGTTTTGCACAATCTTCAGTTTTCTATAGTTATTGTTGTTT
Organism: Mytilus californianus; assembly: GCF_021869535.1. Taxonomy (NCBI): domain Eukaryota; kingdom Metazoa; phylum Mollusca; class Bivalvia; order Mytilida; family Mytilidae; genus Mytilus; species Mytilus californianus. Next base: position 18,919,881 of record NW_026262626.1, read on the forward strand.
TTCATCTTTATCTTTTGGCTCTTCTCGTTTTATTAGACTAATGGTTATAAATTACCACTTTAATTGGTATCCTCTTTCGAATTAACAGTTCACAAAAGCCCTGTACCTGTATCTTTCCCAAAATATTTTTTTTTCACACATAGACTGGAGAAATCTGTCCAAAGTTTCATATATACTAGGAAAAAAAACCCGGTTGAGTGCGGGTTGAAGACTACTTGAAATGTGTATGGTGATAACACAGCTTGGGTTCATGTTTCCCAAACTGGTTTTATGCACTGATGCATTATGTTGATGGTTTTGATTAGTTTGTAAGTTGTTCTTCCATAGAACTCTCTGATGATTTTAAACATTTCCTCAGTGGTGCGAGTTCTGTCTCTGTGTGACACGGATGCTGTGAGAAAGGAGGAATTTACTAAGAGAAGAAGAAAACAATTTAATGAGTAAACACATTTTTTCGAGTTTGTTATATTTCTTTTTTTAATGGTGGTATTTGGATAAAGTGATGCAAGTTATAAAGAGAAATTGGGAAGGACATTTATTCCACATACGAAATTTGAAAGAAGTATAATTATTAAAGAGGTGTCTAAATTATGACATCACATGCATATGACGATACTTGGTTGCTATTGCCAGACTGTCAAACTCCCAAGACTTACAATTGTTCTAGTAGCATGATTTGGCGGATTGGAGGGACATTAGATTGGCAGGTATAACGGTAAACCTATCACAACCCATCAAATTTTGCATCAAAATACAAGTAAAATAGAAACAGTTTATATCCTTTGCTTTAAAATCACACTAAAAAAGAAGAAAGGCATATTATGATGGTTATATAAATAGATTGTAAATTGTTACCCCTTAATATTAGTAATATAAAGATATTAAGACATGTTTATCGGGTATTACTCAAAACATACGTTCACAGCCTGTTTTCAAACATATGTTAACCAGGTGTTACTCAAAACATGCGTTTACCAGGTGTTTTTCAAAACATATAATTACCACATGTTTTCAAACGCATGTTTACCAGGTGTTTCTTAAAACATATGGTAAACATGTGGTCAAACGTATGTTTCTCATGCGTTTTGTAAACATGTGTTTCACATGCGTTCATCAACGCATGTTTACCACATGTTTTTCAAACATATGGGAAACGCATGGTTTCAAACACATGTTTACCACCTGTTACTCAAAACACATGGTAAACATATGGTGAAACGCATGTTTACCATACGTTTGCAAAAACACCTGGTAAACATGCGTTGCATTTTTTGCTGTGTAAATTAGGTAAATTTACAACTCTTCAAGTTGAAGTTGGCAGTCTAACTAGTTGTAGTTCAGATCTTACAAAAAAGGCACGAAAAGTTTAAACTTCCAGTTAGAGTGTCTTGCAACCTTTTTGAAACATTGGTCAAGCCTATACTAACATATATTAGTGAAATATGTTATATGGACACTTATATTCAATTTTATAGAGCTAAACTGCGAGCTAACAAAAACAGCTCAACACCAGATGTTATTCATTTTATTGATAACACTATCTTAGAAAAAAAAACAGCTAAATTTTGTTAAACAAGTACTGGGGACAAAAAGAAGCTCAACAAATCTAGAAATGAACAAGGACTTCTGCCATTAGAAACTTTTATAAAAACCCAAACTATGATGTACCTATCTAGATAAAATAATGAAAATCTAAACCCACTTCTAAATGGAGCCTTTAAATTAACTAAAAATATAGATACTAAAGGAACATACTCTTGGTATACTTTTGCAAAAAAATGTGTCACAAGAAATTGATATTGACATCAAACTTATTGAAGCAACTAAATCTTTAAAACAAACTACAAAGTTAAAACCCCAATTAAAAAAGGTTATATTAACTATTATCAAACCCTTATTGATGATAAAATAAATAACTTGAATGAAAATAATAAAATATATCTATATAAATTTATTTAATCTAATATAAATGACCAAATGGAATACTACCTATCACATCCAAATAAAGAAACAAGAAAAATGTTAACCAAATTTAGAATAAGCGACCATTGTCTTTTAATAGAAACTGGACGATATACAAAAATACCAAGAAACGAAAGAAAATGTAAAAATATGTAATATCTTAGATGATGAATTCCATTTGTTCTTCAACTGTAAAATAAAAAAAAAGAAAATAAAAATCTTTCTAACATATTATATACAAAAATATGTCAATTTTAATACACTTAACTTAACTGATGAACTCGTGATTATACTAAATCCATCAACACCAAATATGACGGACATTGTAGCCTACGTAGAAGACATTTCCCTGTGAAAAAAACCGTTTGGATTTGAATCACAGGTTGGAATGGACAAATACACTATAACATCGCATTTTTATGCATTTACGAAATAATTGGAAAAAAAAAACAGAAATCCGTGAATTCTTGGCGTCTGCTGGTTAATAATAACTATGCAAAGTTAACCTTCAAGCCTTAAAAACACTCATAAAAATATCATAATGTTCGTTTTACCCTCTAAATTCGTCTTACGCTAACAAAATATGAATGTATAGCATCAGCTTTTTCATATTTTCAAATTTCACTATGGCTACATTTTTAAAGCTAACACAAAAAATTAAATTAAACTGCGTAAAGCAAACAAAGATCAAATACGATGATAAATATAATACAGTTACAATGTATGTCTTGGCTTATTCATGGAGGTCAGGAGTGTTTATTGTTGACGGCTGTATTCTAATTTTTGACATTTTTATCTAATATGTCTGTTTCATTTGCTCACACATTGTTGTCAATAAAAATGGAACTCTATGCGACTGTCAAATAAGTGAGAGGTTTAGCTAGCTATAAATCCAGGTTTAATCCACCATTTTTGACATAAGAAATGGCATGATGTACCATGTCAGGAATAACCTAAATGACAGTTGTTTTCCTTGCGTTTGATGTGTTTGAGCTTTTAACTTTCCTATTTGATAAGATACCGTTTTAAATTTTCCTTGGAGTTTAAAATATTTATTTACTTTTTACACGCAGCTGCTACACATGGAACATATTAGAAGACATATGGAACATATTAGAAGAACATGTGTGAATAAAATTCTACGATTATTCACCTCTCATTTGTCGAGTTATATGTGGAAACTGTTACAAATCAATTGTAGAAACTGTGAATCGCCCCCTTTATCTAAGAATAAAAGTTCAAAATTAATATTTTAAAGTCACTGTCTATAAAAATACATGGTTCCTAAAAGGTCAAATGTTTTATCATGGATAGAGCTATTTTCCTAGTGCTTGTAGTTTTAAGGTTTGGTTGGCTTGCTGGCTTTGTTTATATCAATGTTTTATTCGAGTATTGTAATTACGATTGACATCTGCTATCAAGAAATATGTGAGGCTACAACGTTTTTATATTCAACAACAAATGACAATTAAGTATAATATATACAAGCTGAAGCCCCGCCTATACATCTAATTATTGCAGATTTCAATCTTAATTACAATGCTTGAGCAGACATTTATACAAACAAAGCAAGAATGCTAACCAAAGTTTTTAACTACAAGCATTAGCAAAGTAGCATTTCGAATCTTGAATTTAAGTTCATTGACTCTCAGACATGTTAATGAATTGTCTTATTGATGTAAACCCCACCTCTTCTCTAATTTGATCAAATCAGTTTAGCCTAAACAAACAGACAGACAAAAACACAGATAGAACTACAGATATATCAAATAATCGGGGGTCATTGCTTGAACGTACTTAAGGCATAGTCAAAGGACACAAATAGATATGCTAAGGCACGATCCCTTCGACTCTACTATCAGCGGCTGTACTTCCATGTCAAATAACAATGTAACGGCACAGATAGTATAGAAAAAACAATTATGTCAAATAACTACTCTAAATATGTGTAAATAAGTGTTCAGAATATAAAAAATAAATTGAAACATTTTTTAAACTGGTAACAAGTGAAATGATTATAATCGCAAAAACTACACACTTGTTTAAAAATGCATGTGTGTAGCTGTTAATAGATATTAGAAGTAGTGGTATGAGTGGCAATGAGACAACTCTTCGTGCAAGTCATATTGTAAAAAAAGTAAATCATTATAGGTCAATGTACGATCTTCAACACGGAGCCTCGGCTCACACCGAACAGCAAGCTATAAAGGGCCTTCAAAATTTACATGTTTAGTACAATTAAGAACATTAAGGTTGTAGAAAACTATTTAAAGGACATTTATCGTAGTAAATAGTGCAAATAGTATTTTTTTTAATTAAAGGCTTGGTTCAAAATTTATCTTGGCTTTTATAGTTTTGGTTTTTAAAATAAAGGTAAAACTGGAAAAAAAACACTTCCTACACACGAAATGATGAAGTCACATTAATGAAGTTTTAGAAAAATACCTCAAATTCAATCATGTTAATATATATACTCAAGAGATATAAATTAACTACACAACATTTACAATCATGGTTATGAAGTTGATATTACGTCGTACCGTATTTACTTAGTATATATGAAAATAAGAAAATGTGGTATAATTGCTTGCCAGTGAGACAACACTCCACTTGAGACCAAATGACACATAAGTTAACAACTTTAAGTCACCGTATGACCTTCAATAATGAGCAAAAAGCATAACGCATCTGTATAATCAGCAATACAAGGCCCCGAAATGACAAAATGTAAAAAAAAGAAAAAAACTGACGTCCTGATTTATGTATAAAACAATGAACGAATAGAGCTATTGAAATATGATAATCAGCAACAAATGACATATTTCTTATTTTCGTATATAGATATAAGAAGATGTGCTATGAGTGCCAATGAGACAACTATCTATCTAAGTTACAATTTGTAAAAGTATTTCAATAAAGGTCCAAGTACGGTATTCAACAGTGAGCCTTGGCTCACACCGAACAATAAGCTAAAAATGACTAGTGTAAAACCATTCAAACGGGAAAACCAACAGTCTAATATATATAAAAAACAAGAACGAAAAATTTAGAGGATGTATGAAATAAGCCATTATTTGGTCCCTCAAATTGCAAAAGTAGTAAAATTTCTCACTGACACCAAGTGAAAAGTACAAATTTAATTGTATTGCTAAATTTTGGAAAAGACCGCTATAAAATAATTCTTCACAATTGTGTACAGAAAGGCCATTTGTGTTCATTTGTTATATCGCTATGATAAAGACTTAAATTACCTTACATGACCTAAAATTGTCATTTTACACTCCTAGTTTATAGTCAAAATATATATCTGTCAGATTAGCACAAAGTGCATGCGTTTTGTATCTAAAATGTAATATAAAGTTCGAGTTATAACCGTTTGAGATAATTACGATTTAATGTTAAATATCTACAAAATTTAATATTATAGGTTGCAATTCTGTAAATATAGACAATGCAATTTCCCATAGGAACTCCCTTTGCGGCTAAAACTGTGACACTTTTACTATGAAGTTTCGTGAAAAATAATATCCTAGAACGGAAAGTTTATATGCACTACTATTTTATTCAAAGGTCAAAATATAGGGCTGTGCGGCATATTTTCAACATTTATATGCCCTGAACATTAAAGAGTTTAAACTTATACTAAAATTCTATACTACCCTAACCTCCATTTTTGGACCTCCTAAGAATTAAAATTTAGGCACTACCATGTTTTTCTATACTGGTTACATTCCCAAGTGATGTCTCTACGATACGAAACACAGAGATCATAAATGGGAACCAGTACGTTAACAAATTAACATATCTATGAATATTATATATCTCCCCAAAAGAGGCGTGGTTTGAGAAACAGCTGTATTTACAAAGTGCAACCTATACAAACATTTATTCAAATAGAAAACTCTCTAAAAACACTTTTTCTCACAACAATACTTATTTATCAGAATTATAGCCTTAAAGAAATCACTGCATATACTCTAAGTTTCCTTTTACAGTACATTTTATACCCCTACCCCTGTTTCAATTTTTAAAGATTTTGAAAACAAGACTTTAATTATTGCCAGCTTACCCTATGTGCATGTTTTCTGACATGAACTGTCTAAAACCTGTTTGAAACTATTCTGATAACAAATTGAAAGCATTTTAAAATACTATAAATGTAATGTTTAGTAGTTAATCATTCCAACATTCAAGATTATACAAAGTATCCAATCCTGCCTGTGTCTCCAGTCCACATCTTACTGTATGCCTATTTGTCAATTAAAGTTCACAATTTCTGCCTCAAATGGTCAGTTTAGAATTCATGTTACAACAGTATCATCCCTAACCATATATCTAACATAAGTTAGTTAATATATGAACTAGAAGTGTTTAAGCAAAGCCATATTTGCAAAAGTTGTATTTATAAAGATATCAGTCTGGTGCATAAATTCACTAAAAGTTTGATAGAAATGACTGCTTACATCTGATTTTTGCATAACTTCCTAGCACAGTTATTGTTTTCTTTACAAAAGACCTTTGAAATAATAAAATCATAGCATTTAGAAGTTAAATTATCTGTTTTATGACACAGGGGGAGGCATTTTTCTCTGTTTTTTTGCCCCTGGGGCCTCACATTTCCTAAATTGTTTCCCTGTTTCTAGCAATATGGAATATTTGGTACATATTTAGGATAGAACACACTATTGTAAGTTTTATTGAGGTCTTTTTGTAATTCTAGCTTGTACTTTTTATGCCGCAGTCACAAAAAAGCACATTTAGGTGTTACGGCTTACTTTTGGGTTATCGACAGGACAAAAACACCCCACCAAAAATATTTAAGAAGGATCAATGAGTTGCAATGACTGCGAAGAGTAAATATAAGCACTTCTAAACAATTTAAATTACAAATAGGCATATATTATGAATTTATTTTTAATTCAGGGCTTTAAGTAAACAATACATACTGTAAACTGTGAATTTATGCTGACTCATCATAGTTTAGGCCCAGGATTTTCTCAATCTTCATGAAATATTATAAAACTTCATATTTGAGTTAAATTCTTTAAAATCTCTGAGATAAACAAGATTTTGTCAAATTCTGTATGTTCTAATTTTTAACCCTATATAGGTTGCAATTCTGTAAATATAGACAATGCAATTTCCCATAGGAACTCCCTTTGCGGCTAAAACTGTGACACTTTTACTATGAAGTTTCGTGAAAAATAATATCCTAGAACGGAAAGTTTATATGCACTACTATTTTATTCAAAGGTCAAAATATAGGGCTGTGCGGCATATTTTCAACATTTATATGCCCTGAACATTAAAGAGTTTAAACTTATACTAAAATTCTATACTACCCTAACCTCCATTTTTGGACCTCCTAAGAATTAAAATTTAGGCACTACCATGTTTTTCTATACTGGTTACATTCCCAAGTGATGTCTCTACGATATGAAACACAGAGATCATAAATGGGAACCAGTACGTTAACAAATTAACATATCTATGAATATTATATATCTCCCCAAAAGAGGCGTGGTTTGAGAAACAGCTGTATTTACAAAGTGCAACCTATACAAACATTTATTCAAATAGAAAACTCTCTAAAAACACTTTTTCTCACAACAATACTTATTTATCAGAATTATAGCCTTAAAGAAATCACTGCATATACTCTAAGTTTCCTTTTACAGTACATTTTATACCCCTACCCCTGTTTCAATTTTTAAAGATTTTGAAAACAAGACTTTAATTATTGCCAGCTTACCCTATGTGCATGTTTTCTGACATGAACTGTCTAAAACCTGTTTGAAACTATTCTGATAACAAATTGAAAGCATTTTAAAATACTATAAATGTAATGTTTAGTAGTTAATCATTCCAACATTCAAGATTATACAAAGTATCCAATCCTGCCTGTGTCTCCAGTCCACATCTTACTGTATGCCTATTTGTCAATTAAAGTTCACAATTTCTGCCTCAAATGGTCAGTTTAGAATTCATGTTACAACAGTATCATCCCTAACCATATATCTAACATAAGTTAGTTATTATATGAACTAGAAGTGTTTAAGCAAAGCCATATTTGCAAAAGTTGTATTTATAAAGATATCAGTCTGGTGCATAAATTCACTAAAAGTTTGATAGAAATGACTGCTTACATCTGATTTTTGCATAACTTCCTAGCACAGTTATTGTTTTCTTTACAAAAGACCTTTGAAATAATAAAATCATAGCATTTAGAAGTTAAATTATCTGTTTTATGACACAGAGGGAGGCATTTTTCTCTGTTTTTTTGCCCCTGGGGCCTCACATTTCCTAAATTGTTTCCCTGTTTCTAGCAATATGGAATATTTGGTACATATTTAGGATAGAACACACTATTGTAAGTTTTATTGAGGTCTTTTTGTAATTCTAGCTTGTACTTTTTATGCCGCAGTCACAAAAAAGCACATTTAGGTGTTACGGCTTACTTTTGGGTTATCGACAGGACAAAAACACCCCACCAAAAATATTTAAGAAGGATCAATGAGTTGCAATGACTGCGAAGAGTAAATATAAGCACTTCTAAACAATTTAAATTACAAATAGGCATATATTATGAATTTATTTTTAATTCAGGGCTTTAAGTAAACAATACATACTGTAAACTGTGAATTTATGCTGACTCATCATAGTTTAGGCCCAGGATTTTCTCAATCTTCATGAAATATTATAAAACTTCATATTTGAGTTAAATTCTTTAAAATCTCTGAGATAAACAAGATTTTGTCAAATTCTGTATGTTCTAATTTTTAACCCTATATAGGTTGCAATTCTGTAAATATAGACAATGCAATTTCCCATAGGAACTCCCTTTGCGGCTAAAACTGTGACACTTTTACTATGAAGTTTCGTGAAAAATAATATCCTAGAACGGAAAGTTTATATGCACTACTATTTTATTCAAAGGTCAAAATATAGGGCTGTGCGGCATATTTTCAACATTTATATGCCCTGAACATTAAAGAGTTTAAACTTATACTAAAATTCTATACTACCCTAACCTCCATTTTTGGACCTCCTAAGAATTAAAATTTAGGCACTACCATGTTTTTCTATACTGGTTACATTCCCAAGTGATGTCTCTACGATATGAAACACAGAGATCATAAATGGGAACCAGTACGTTAACAAATTAACATATCTATGAATATTATATATCTCCCCAAAAGAGGCGTGGTTTGAGAAACAGCTGTATTTACAAAGTGCAACCTATACAAACATTTATTCAAATAGAAAACTCTCTAAAAACACTTTTTCTCACAACAATACTTATTTATCAGAATTATAGCCTTAAAGAAATCACTGCATATACTCTAAGTTTCCTTTTACAGTACATTTTATACCCCTACCCCTGTTTCAATTTTTAAAGATTTTGAAAACAAGACTTTAATTATTGCCAGCTTACCCTATGTGCATGTTTTCTGACATGAACTGTCTAAAACCTGTTTGAAACTATTCTGATAACAAATTGAAAGCATTTTAAAATACTATAAATGTAATGTTTAGTAGTTAATCATTCCAACATTCAAGATTATACAAAGTATCCAATCCTGCCTGTGTCTCCAGTCCACATCTTACTGTATGCCTATTTGTCAATTAAAGTTCACAATTTCTGCCTCAAATGGTCAGTTTAGAATTCATGTTACAACAGTATCATCCCTAACCATATATCTAACATAAGTTAGTTATTATATGAACTAGAAGTGTTTAAGCAAAGCCATATTTGCAAAAGTTGTATTTATAAAGATATCAGTCTGGTGCATAAATTCACTAAAAGTTTGATAGAAATGACTGCTTACATCTGATTTTTGCATAACTTCCTAGCACAGTTATTGTTTTCTTTACAAAAGACCTTTGAAATAATAAAATCATAGCATTTAGAAGTTAAATTATCTGTTTTATGACACAGGGGGAGGCATTTTTCTCTGTTTTTTTGCCCCTGGGGCCTCACATTTCCTAAATTGTTTCCCTGTTTCTAGCAATATGGAATATTTGGTACATATTTAGGATAGAACACACTATTGTAAGTTTTATTGAGGTCTTTTTGTAATTCTAGCTTGTACTTTTTATGCCGCAGTCACAAAAAAGCACATTTAGGTGTTATGGCTTACTTTTGGGTTATCGACAGGACAAAAACACCCCACCAAAAATATTTAAGAAGGATCAATGAGTTGCAATGACTGCGAAGAGTAAATATAAGCACTTCTAAACAATTTAAATTACAAATAGGCATATATTATGAATTTATTTTTAATTCAGGGCTTTAAGTAAACAATACATACTGTAAACTGTGAATTTATGCTGACTCATCATAGTTTAGGCCCAGGATTTTCTCAATCTTCATGAAATATTATAAAACTTCATATTTGAGTTAAATTCTTTAAAATCTCTGAGATAAACAAGATTTTGTCAAATTCTGTATGTTCTAATTTTTAACCCTATATAGGTTGCAATTCTGTAAATATAGACAATGCAATTTCCCATAGGAACTCCCTTTGCGGCTAAAACTGTGACACTTTTACTATGAAGTTTCGTGAAAAATAATATCCTAGAACGGAAAGTTTATATGCACTACTATTTTATTCAAAGGTCAAAATATAGGGCTGTGCGGCATATTTTCAACATTTATATGCCCTGAACATTAAAGAGTTTAAACTTATACTAAAATTCTATACTACCCTAACCTCCATTTTTGGACCTCCTAAGAATTAAAATTTAGGCACTACCATGTTTTTCTATACTGGTTACATTCCCAAGTGATGTCTCTACGATATGAAACACAGAGATCATAAATGGGAACCAGTACGTTAACAAATTAACATATCTATGAATATTATATATCTCCCCAAAAGAGGCGTGGTTTGAGAAACAGCTGTATTTACAAAGTGCAACCTATACAAACATTTATTCAAATAGAAAACTCTCTAAGAACACTTTTTCTCACAACAATACTTATTTATCAGAATTATAGCCTTAAAGAAATCACTGCATATACTCTAAGTTTCCTTTTACAGTACATTTTATACCCCTACCCCTGTTTCAATTTTTAAAGATTTTGAAAACAAGACTTTAATTATTGCCAGCTTACCCTATGTGCATGTTTTCTGACATGAACTGTCTAAAACCTGTTTGAAACTATTCTGATAACAAATTGAAAGCATTTTAAAATACTATAAATGTAATGTTTAGTAGTTAATCATTCCAACATTCAAGATTATACAAAGTATCCAATCCTGCCTGTGTCTCCAGTCCACATCTTACTGTATGCCTATTTGTCAATTAAAGTTCACAATTTCTGCCTCAAATGGTCAGTTTAGAATTCATGTTACAACAGTATCATCCCTAACCATATATCTAACATAAGTTAGTTATTATATGAACTAGAAGTGTTTAAGCAAAGCCATATTTGCAAAAGTTGTATTTATAAAGATATCAGTCTGGTGCATAAATTCACTAAAAGTTTGATAGAAATGACTGCTTACATCTGATTTTTGCATAACTTCCTAGCACAGTTATTGTTTTCTTTACAAAAGACCTTTGAAATAATAAAATCATAGCATTTAGAAGTTAAATTATCTGTTTTATGACACAGGGGGAGGCATTTTTCTCTGTTTTTTTGCCCCTGGGGCCTCACATTTCCTAAATTGTTTCCCTGTTTCTAGCAATATGGAATATTTGGTACATATTTAGGATAGAACACACTATTGTAAGTTTTATTGAGGTCTTTTTGTAATTCTAGCTTGTACTTTTTATGCCGCAGTCACAAACAAGCACATTTAGGTGTTACGGCTTACTTTTGGGTTATCGACAGGACAAAAACACCCCACCAAAAATATTTAAGAAGGATCAATGAGTTGCAATGACTGCGAAGAGTAAATATAAGCACTTCTAAACAATTTAAATTACAAATAGGCATATATTATGAATTTATTTTTAATTCAGGGCTTTAAGTAAACAATACATACTGTAAACTGTGAATTTATGCTGACTCATCATAGTTTAGGCCCAGGATTTTCTCAATCTTCATGAAATATTATAAAACTTCATATTTGAGTTAAATTCTTTAAAATCTCTGAGATAAACAAGATTTTGTCAAATTCTGTATGTTCTAATTTTTAACCCTATATAGGTTGCAATTCTGTAAATATAGACAATGCAATTTCCCATAGGAACTCCCTTTGCGGCTAAAACTGTGACACTTTTACTATGAAGTTTCGTGAAAAATAATATCCTAGAACGGAAAGTTTATATGCACTACTATTTTATTCAAAGGTCAAAATATAGGGCTGTGCGGCATATTTTCAACATTTATATGCCCTGAACATTAAAGAGTTTAAACTTATACTAAAATTCTATACTACCCTAACCTCCATTTTTGGACCTCCTAAGAATTAAAATTTAGGCACTACCATGTTTTTCTATACTGGTTACATTCCCAAGTGATGTCTCTACGATATGAAACACAGAGATCATAAATGGGAACCAGTACGTTAACAAATTAACATATCTATGAATATTATATATCTCCCCAAAAGAGGCGTGGTTTGAGAAACAGCTGTATTTACAAAGTGCAACCTATACAAACATTTATTCAAATAGAAAACTCTCTAAGAACACTTTTTCTCACAACAATACTTATTTATCAGAATTATAGCCTTAAAGAAATCACTGCATATACTCTAAGTTTCCTTTTACAGTACATTTTATACCCCTACCCCTGTTTCAATTTTTAAAGATTTTGAAAACAAGACTTTAATTATTGCCAGCTTACCCTATGTGCATGTTTTCTGACATGAACTGTCTAAAACCTGTTTGAAACTATTCTGATAACAAATTGAAAGCATTTTAAAATACTATAAATGTAATGTTTAGTAGTTAATCATTCCAACATTCAAGATTATACAAAGTATCCAATCCTGCCTGTGTCTCCAGTCCACATCTTACTGTATGCCTATTTGTCAATTAAAGTTCACAATTTCTGCCTCAAATGGTCAGTTTAGAATTCATGTTACAACAGTATCATCCCTAACCATATATCTAACATAAGTTAGTTATTATATGAACTAGAAGTGTTTAAGCAAAGCCATATTTGCAAAAGTTGTATTTATAAAGATATCAGTCTGGTGCATAAATTCACTAAAAGTTTGATAGAAATGACTGCTTACATCTGATTTTTGCATAACTTCCTAGCACAGTTATTGTTTTCTTTACAAAAGACCTTTGAAATAATAAAATCATAGCATTTAGAAGTTAAATTATCTGTTTTATGACACAGGGGGAGGCATTTTTCTCTGTTTTTTTGCCCCTGGGGCCTCACATTTCCTAAATTGTTTCCCTGTTTCTAGCAATATGGAATATTTGGTACATATTTAGGATAGAACACACTATTGTAAGTTTTATTGAGGTCTTTTTGTAATTCTAGCTTGTACTTTTTATGCCGCAGTCACAAACAAGCACATTTAGGTGTTACGGCTTACTTTTGGGTTATCGACAGGACAAAAACACCCCACCAAAAATATTTAAGAAGGATCAATGAGTTGCAATGACTGCGAAGAGTAAATATAAGCACTTCTAAACAATTTAAATTACAAATAGGCATATATTATGAATTTATTTTTAATTCAGGGCTTTAAGTAAACAATACATACTGTAAACTGTGAATTTATGCTGACTCATCATAGTTTAGGCCCAGGATTTTCTCAATCTTCATGAAATATTATAAAACTTCATATTTGAGTTAAATTCTTTAAAATCTCTGAGATAAACAAGATTTTGTCAAATTCTGTATGTTCTAATTTTTAACCCTATATAGGTTGCAATTCTGTAAATATAGACAATGCAATTTCCCATAGGAACTCCCTTTGCGGCTAAAACTGTGACACTTTTACTATGAAGTTTCGTGAAAAATAATATCCTAGAACGGAAAGTTTATATGCACTACTATTTTATTCAAAGGTCAAAATATAGGGCTGTGCGGCATATTTTCAACATTTATATGCCCTGAACATTAAAGAGTTTAAACTTATACTAAAATTCTATACTACCCTAACCTCCATTTTTGGACCTCCTAAGAATTAAAATTTAGGCACTACCATGTTTTTCTATACTGGTTACATTCCCAAGTGATGTCTCTACGATATGAAACACAGAGATCATAAATGGGAACCAGTACGTTAACAAATTAACATATCTATGAATATTATATATCTCCCCAAAAGAGGCGTGGTTTGAGAAACAGCTGTATTTACAAAGTGCAACCTTAAGGTCTGTTATTTGGAACATTTATAATAAAATTTTATTTTCGAATTTACGGGAGAGAGTTAAAAAAGTTACCTTCTGCATTAAATTTAAGAATCAAATATTTAATTTATTCTTATCGCACCTACTTTTTCCTAATGAAATAATAAAATTGGGAATTATTCGTTCATACAAATAAATCTCTACTTTAAGGGATAAGCCATCTGGCGTTTTGTTCCAATCTATTTCCAGCATAATATACTTTTTTTTATCTTTCTTTGTTTAACTTGCTCTAGTTTATACTTCAATTGCTATACTATTTCTCTAACTTATAACTATTTTAAAATCTACTAGTATTCGGTTTTAAATCATGGCACTTTTTGTAAATTATTTACATGTACCATTGTTCTTGAAATCGCTTTTAGCAAATCGAAAATGTTCTCTTGTTCGATGCAATGTCTTCATCTTTAGCTCGCGACATAATCATTTGGTTTATCTATTTAGTATTCCTCTGTAGAATATTGCACATACATGTTCTATCACTCATAATTTAAAGATAAAAATTGTGAACTACTACAATACGAGACATTTTAACGACTTCATTATTTTTGTCTTCCGTAGTACTATTTCTGACGTATTCAGGTAAGGATTCTTACTTAAACATGTCTTTTTTGTGTTTCTTTCATACCTGTATCGATATGACGTGGCTCTGTACGTATACATCCCGTCATTATGTTATTGTACTATTATATTTTTGTTTTCTTGTCTTTCATTTTTGCTAATGTGCTTTGTCTATATACCTTTATGAGCTTGTTTGTTACATATTTGCTTGTTTATATAGTGATTATGATTTTAACACAATGTGGACTGCTGAACCCCTATTTTTGACATTTTTACCTATTATATCTGTTTGTTTTGTTCACATATTGTTGTCAATATAATGAAGTTTGATGCGACTGTCATAAAAGTGAGAGGTTTAGCTAGCTATAAAACCAGGTTTAATCCACCATTTTCTACATAAGAAAATGCCTGTACCAAGTCAGGAATATGACAGTTGTTATCCATTCGTTTGATGTGTTTGAGCTCTTGATTTTGCAATCTGATTTTTTTTTTGCATCATGTGAAAATTATAAGCAATATTCCAGTTTTGTTTTAAAGAATGATAAAATAAGTTATCAAAGTCTGAATAAAGAAATGCAATGGCAGCGACAACAAACAAATAACCAACTTTAGGCCTATTTTTGGACTTTAGACTTTTAACGTTTCCCTCAATTATCATGTTGTCAAACCTTTTTAAAAGAGGCAAAATCTACAATCTTACGAAAAGCGCTTATAAACCGTTTCTTGAAAACTTCAGTCGAAAAGTTGATTTAACACCTTCTACAGCTCACATAAACATAGTGCCTAAAAATGACAAGTTTAAGTGTCTACTTTTAATATTTGTATATCAAACACAACACATTATGTTACTTGCACACAATTTGTTTTCCCTCTTTTTACTTTTAGATATAGTCAACACCGAATGCCCGTTAGGCTGGCATAACTATGGATCCTCTTGTTTTTTTCTTTAGTACTGAAGTTTTAATTGGTTAGATGCTGAGGTTGATATTTTTTTAACTTTAAGGGATAATTGAGTTAACTCTTTAAAAATCGGCTGAACGTTTCAATCTTGTACTATTAGTAAATAAATTAATGTTAGTCAAACTCCTATAATTTAATAAAAAAATCCTGTAAATTGTTTTGTAAATTTTTATAGTTTTGTCAAGAGGTCAAACAAAATATTAAGTCAGTCAAAATTACATTAAAATTAAACGAGCTAAATCTGAGGGGCCTGATGGGTTATTTTCGTTCTTCGTGATCGGCACATTTTCGCTATCGTGATCTGTTTTTCTACAGATTTTTCTTTTTTATATTTTCGTGATCCGTGATCATGGAAATTTATTTTCTGTGAATCGTGATTGACAAAAAAATCAACTCGTGAATCGTGATGAGACCCCCACACACCTTTAAATTCATTTAATCTATATTTCATGCATTATAGGGAGCGACCATTTGACTTCCAGGGGGGGGGGGGGTGTTTTTATTTTTATAAAAAAATATTCTGATCCCCAATTTGATGGAAAAAAATATTCTAGTTAAGCAGATGACAAAAAAAATATTCTGAATGCAAATCTTCCCCATACCTTATAGTGTTCAATTTGAAAAAAAAATAATCTGATTGATCGCGTCGAAAGCTAAAAAAAAATTTACTTAGAAAAAAGTAACATACCTCTCTTTTTATTATATATAAAGTGTAATATATGATTGTATGATAGAAACTATAACACAAGTCACGGCAGTCTCCATTGGAACAATTACATTGCTTGTGATGGTTACCTTACAATAACGTCTATGACGTTCGTTTGCCGCAATTTTTCCTTTTTCATAATTTGTTTTACTACATACATGTAGTGTTCAGTCCGTCCGACTCTTAAGTTTTTAATTTTTCAATCCTAAATTAATTTAGCTGGCTTCTTTAGTTTTTTCGGTAAATGTCTGCCAAATACTCTTTCTACTGCAGTGACTTTTCGATTTTCAACCGCAAATGGTTTTGTTATATGAAGTGGTTTGCTACTGGATCGTCTGTTTTGTTTGTGCTTATTTTTAAAAATTCAATAACAACCTTTGATACAGTGTATCACCTGAAAAAAGATTATAGAAAAACAAACTGAACCTTAGAATCGTTGAGATGTGATAAATGCAAATATACGATGCAACAACGAATTATTTTATTTTTTAAGCTATAAAACTGTTATAAGCGGTATGATCACCGATTTTGAAAGAATTATTGAATGTTGGGGCGTGATGTCTGTGATGTCGGATAGCATACACATGTAATAGCAGTGGTGAAGTTCAAATACCGCGAATGTCCTTTTTCTACACTGAGTGATGATAGGTACAGTCAGAGATAAGATGAAGATTTTCTATTTATTATAAGTAAGGTTGTACTTGTTTATCAAAATATAAATAAAGGAAACAAAATCAATGTATAAAGACAACTCATTGACATCAGGCAGTTAGTTTTCTCGTATGATTGTTTTACGTTTGTCATTTCGGGGTCTTTTATTAATAGATAACTTATTCGGTATGGATTTTGCTCATTTTTATAGGCCGTACGGTGACATAAACTAAGTTGTATACTTATACGTCATTAGGTCTCTGGTGGAGAGTTGTCTCATCGGCTTTCGTAACAACATCTTCCTTTTTATATGACGAAATAATACTAATAAAAAATTCAGGCACCTTTTAGGTGGGTTAAAAAGAGAAATTATATGTCATACTGAAACAGTTCATAAATGAATATGCGGTTGAGTCCTTAAAATAATTCTATAGATATCAAACGATTTACAGATATACTGAGTGTTGGGTTATGTGACAACGGACAACAGCGGTCACAAAACAGGATTTCTAAACAGCGTACTGGACATAAACTATACTTAACTGGCACTGTTATTCCTGTTTCCTTCTGTCCATCTCACAATCGTATAAACATATTAAGAAATCAAAAACGTCATTATATTTTTGCAATTTATGAAATGAAAAAGTGAAATATGTTAGAACAAACTGATTTAACTATAAAACTGAGGGTTTTAAAGTCTGATTGGAGCTTGTTGCCTTGTTTGTTAATAAATGGAGATCAAGCATAATATTATCTTGAATAGGCAATTATAGCCAAACCATATAAACCAGCTTATAATTCCAAACAGGCATTTATGTTTCACGATTGCATTTCTTTTTTAAAGAATTTAAAGCAACTTGGTCTTACATGTTATTCTAGGACACAGTTATTGGTTGGGTGCACGAGATGACATAACTGAAGGAACTTGGATCTGGGCATCGAGAGATGAGGTGGTTACATATACAAACTGGTTCCCTGGAGAACCGAATGGGGTTCGCGGAGAGAACTGCTTACACATGTATACCTGAGTAGATCTGAAATAGAATGATGTCAGTTGTACTTATACGAACAGATTTATTTGTGAAAAAGAGTCAGTATTATATATATAGTCATTCACTAATATCCATATTTCATTCTTGTTTGTTGATTTTTCCTATATCCATATAATTAGTTATCAAAGGTACCAAGATTATAATTTAATACGCCAGACACGTGTTTCGTCTACATAAGACTCATCAGTAACGCTCAGATCAAAATAGTAAAAAGCCAAATAAGTACAAAGTTAAAGAGCATTGAGGACCCGAAATTCCAAAAAGTTGTGCCAAATACGGCTAAGGTAATCTATTCCTTGGATAAGAAAATCCTTAGTTTTTTTTTAAATTTAAAGTATTGTCAACAGGAAATTATGATTGATAAGATAATTCGACCACCTCATGATTTGAGTCCATATGAATAGGGAATGTTTTAAAGTATTTGAATAAGTATGATGCAAAATATTTAAGATTTTAAGAAGTCCGTATATAAACTGATCAGCTAAGCATATAAGTAAACGTTGATTAATGGTATGACATACTAGGTTCAATTCTATGGCAAGCCGTTGTGGAATTTATTCCCTATTTATTAATATTTATAAATCATTTATTAATATTAAAAAAAGATTTTTTAATATTACAAAATCATTTTTTAATATTAATAAATCGATTTTTTAATATTAAAAAATACTGTCATTTTTTAATATTAATAAATGAATATTTAATATTAAAAAATCATTTATTAATATTAAAAAATCATTTTTTAATATTAAATATTCAGTCTGATATTTTAATATTAATAAATGAATTTTTAATATTAAATAATACGCTGATTTTTTAATATTAAAAAATCAACATCAATGTTACCTTAGCGTTTAATATAAGGCTAACCAAATTCATTTATCTGTCAAACGCTTTAATGATGATTATTGACAAGTCGGTCCGGAGAAATTTTGGACCGACTATGTTAAGTCAACTCGGACCATCTTATATCGACCCAGACAAGTAATTAAGGAAAGTTCGAACTATTTAATGATTATAAACCATTAAATATTGAATTTTGAATTTAATTTTCTTTTAAAATCGTGCATTAAATTTGCCAAAATAATTTCAAATTATAATTTGATCCATGTGAATGGACTCAATCCTACGGAAGCGTATTAGGAACAAAACAAATTAGCATTGACCAATATTTGGCAAACATATAGACTAAACAACTCTTTCGTATGGCAAGTCGTTGTGGAATTTATTCAGTGTACCACTCTGAATGTAAATTTTTTACTCTTCTGGTGATAGCCACGTGGTTAAATATTCTGCATTGTCCCTATCAGAGCTTTGAAAAGATCTATTCATATCAATATTTAAGTTCATGAAAAAATCAAAACATAGTGTCACATTCATGTTTACCGCTGACTAAATTCTCGATCGATTTATTTACTCGGGCCAACATAAGCGATTTGTAGGTATTTTTTTGTTAGTTAAATAGGACACGGAATTTCAACCCTTCCATTTTTTACATTTCAAATATCTGTAATACGATTTCCGTAACCTGGAATCTGGACTAAGCAAACATACAAACTATTAGTCTCATGCATACAGTTACCTTGTTTCTTCTGTCAAAAATTTGAAACGTGTTTAGGTTAAACTAGTAGTACAGTGACACGATATTTCTTTATAGCAATATAAAGAATAAGGAGGTGTTATGTGGTAATATATGATTGCCAATAAGACAACTATTCCACCAAAGTTCAAATGAATTGGGTGTAAGCAATTATAGACAACTGTTCGTCCATCAACAATAAGAAAAATATAGGGACAAAGTAAAAAATAAAATGGGCACATTTGTTTCGAAGTCGAACTTTTGACATGTCAAATCTAAAAATTTCGACTTTAACTCAAATTCTTGACCTTTCAAATCTCGAAATTTTGACTGTAATCTGAAATTTTGACTTTTGAAATCTTGAAATATCGACTTTTTTAAAAAGTATTACAACTTTAATATAAGTATTCAAACACGTCTATTACAATTTTAGAAGGAGATGACATGGACGCAAATAAATAAATAAAGCGTCATCCAAACATTTTGTCAATTTATATTCAGAAATAGTTTTGTTCTCTTTAATAATGATATGGATTAACATTTAAGATTGAAGAGTTTAATTCGGAAGGAGCATGCGAGTTGATAGAAAAAAAAATGTTATTTTCCCATATTCCATGTTTTAGTGTCCACGACTCAATCATTGGGTCGTCACATCTAAGGACATTTTGCATCCTATGTTTTATGATTGAGTTAAAAGTCCTGTTCGGTATCCCAAAAGCAGGTCAACGACTTTGCCTTGTTGAAACAATGATATAAAGTGGCAAAATATGCCATGCATATTCAGGACGACTCATGAGCTCCTCAGTTTTCTAGTTTTAGAACATATAAACATATAAATACTGAGAAGTTGAAATTTCCAGATTCTAAAACTTGAAATTTTGAGTTTAAAGTCTAAATTTTGACTTTATAAAGCTGAAATTTCGACTTTTCAAAAAGTCAAAACTTTCAACTTTCTAAAAGCCAAAATTTCAAAATTTCTAATAGCTAAAATTTCAAATTAAAGTCAAAATTTCGAGATTTGAAAAGTTGAAAATTCGATGTTTCAATAAGATTTGATTTGTCAAAATTTCGAATTTTAAACAAAAGTTCAATGCCAATTTTAATTCTAGTTCGTCCCAAATATGATTCCGTAGTATCCAAATTTCATCAAGTTTAATAGTATCATAAAACTTAATTCATACCCAGAAAAAAAAAACCTTGTGAAGTGGATGCTGATTATAGTGTGTGATACACAGCGTTATCATCATAAACAAATATAATAATGATTGATTAAACAAGAGTTTATATAGTTTGTTCTTATGTTGTGCCGTTATACCACTGTCAAAGGTTAATGGGTTAATGGGTTCTCACATACATGTTTAATGTTTTACTCCGGTACATTGTCTAAGTCATGAGCCGTAGTTCAGTGGTTGTCGTTGGTTCCTGTCTGTCATGATATTTTATTTCGTAAAAAGCCGTTAGTTTTCTAAGTAACGTTGTTTCATTTTTCATGGCGGGGTCTATTATAACCACCTATACCAGTGTATATAAAGTCTAGGTACTTGTTAAATGTCTTGTAGTCAAATGAGGTACTTGTTAAATGTCCTCAATTAAAAGAAGGTACTCGATAATTGTCCAATATTTGTAGCAGGTCCTTGATGAATGTCCTATAGTTATAGCAGGTACTTGTTGAATGTCCTATAGCTATAGCAGGTACTTGTTGAATATCCTATCGGTATACTAGGTTCTTATTGAATGTCCTACAAATATAGTAGGTACTTGTTGAATGTCCTATAGTTATATCAGGTATTTGTTGAATGTCCTATAGTTATAGCAGGTACTTATTGAATATCCTATTGGTATAGAAGGTTTATGTTGAATGTCCTATAGTTGTAGAAGGTACTTGTTGAATGTCCTATAGTCATAACAGGTACTCGTTGAATGTCCTATTGCTAAGGCAGGTACATGTTGAATATCCTATAGCTTTAGCAGGTACCTGTTAAATATCCTATCGGTAAAGTATGTACTCATTGAATGTCCTATATATATAGTAGGTACGTGTTGAATTTCCTTTTTTACAGTAGGAACTTGTTGAATATCATAGTTATAGCCAGTAGTTGATGAATGTCCAATATAATTACTAGGTAGTTGATGAATGTTCTTAACGTATAGCAGGTACCTGTTGATTATACTATAGCTGTAGCAGGTACTTGTTGAATTTCCTATATCTATAGCAGGTACTTTTTGAATATCGGTATAGTAGGCTCTTGTTGAATGTCCTAAACATATACCAGTTACGTGTTGAATTTGCTTTTTTATAGTATGAACTTGTTGAATGTCATTTAGTTATAACAGGTACTTGTTGAATGTCCTATATTTATAGCAAGTACTTGTTGAGAATCCTATTGGTATAGTAGGTTCTTGTTGAATGGCCTATAGATTTAGGAGTTACGTGTTGAATATCCTATAGATAAAGCAGGTACTTGTTGAATGTATTGTAGTCATAGCAGGTACTTTTTGAATGTCCTATATTTATAGCAAGTACTTGTTGAGAATCCTATTGACATAGTAGGTTCTTGTTGAATGGCCTATAGATTTAGAAGTCACGTGTTGAATATCCTATAGATATAGCAGTTACTTGTTTAATGTCTTGTCTTATAGTCATAGCAGGTACTTGTTGAATGTCCTATAGTTATAGCAGGTACTTGTTGAATGTCCTATAGTTATAGCAGGAACTTGTTGAATGTCCTATAGTTAAATGAGGTACTTGTTGAATGTCCTACAGTTACAGCAGGTACATGTTGAATATCATATAGTCATGGCAGGTACTTGGTGAATGTCCTATACTTAAAGCAGGTATTTGTTTCATGTCCTATTGCTATATCAGGTACTTGTTGAAAATCCTATTGGTATAGAAGGTTCTTATTGAATGTCCTACAGATATAGTAGGTACTTGTTGAATGTCCTATAGTTATATCAGGTATTTGTTGAATGTCCTGTATTAATAGCAGGTACTTGTTGAATATCCTATTGGTAAAGTAGGTTCTAGTTGAATGTCCTATAAATATAGCAAGTACTTGTTGAATGTCCTATAGATATAGCACATACTTGTTGAATTTTCAATAGCTATAATAGGCAAATGTTGAATATCCTATTGGTATAGTATGTTGTAGTTGAATATCCTATAAATATAGCAGGTACTTGTTGAATGTCTTATAGTTAAAGCAGGTTCTTTTTGAATGTCCTATAGTTGTAGAAGGTACTTGTTGAATGTCCTATAGTTATAACAGGTACTTGTTGAATGTCATATTGCTATAGCAGGTACTTGTTGAATGTCATATAGCTTTAGCAGGTACCTGTTGAATATCCTATTGGTAAAGTAGGTACTCATAGAATGTCCTATATATATAGCAGGTACGTGTTGAATTTCCTTTTGTTATAGTAGGAACTTGAATATCATAGTTCTAGTCGGTAATTGATGAATGTCCAATATTATTACTAGGTAGTTGATGAATGTCCAATATTATTACTAGGTAGTTAATGAATGTCCAATATTATTACTAGGTAGTTGATGAATGTCCAATATTATTACTAGGTAGTTGATGAATGTCCAATAATAATACTAGGTAGTTGATGAATGTTCTTTACATATAGCAGGTATCTGTTGATTATACTATAGCTATAGCAGGTACCTGTTGATTATACTATAGCTATAGCAGGAACTTGTTGAATTTCCTATATATATAGCAGGTACGTGTTGAATTTCTTATTGTTATAGTAGGAACTTTATGAAAATCATATTGGTATAGTAGGTTCTTGTTGAATGGCCTATAGATTTAGGAGTTACGTGTTGAATATCCTATAGCTTTAGCAGGTACTTGTTGAATGTCTTATAGTCATATCAGGTACTTTTTGAATGTCCTATAGTTATAGCAGGTACTTGTTGAATGTCCTAAAGTTATAGCAGGTACTCGATGAATTTCCTATATCTATAGCAGGTACTTGTTGAATATCCTATTGGTATAGAAGGTTCTTATTGAAAGTCCAACAGATATAGTAGGTACTTGTTGAATATCCTATAGTTATATCAGGTATTTGTTGAATGTCCTGTATTAATAGCAGGTACTTGTTGAATATCCTATTGGTAAAGTAGGTTCTAGTTGAATGTCCTATAAATATAGCAGTTACTTGTTGAATGTCCTATAGATATAGCACATACTTGTTGAATTTTCAATAGCTATAATAGGCGTGTTGAATATCCTATTGGTATAGTATGTTGTAGTTGAATATCCTATAGATATAGCAGGTACTTGTTGAATGTCTTATAGTTATAGCAGGTTATTGTTGAATTTCCTATAGTTGTAGAAGGTACTTGTTGAATGTCCTATAGTTATAACAGGTACTTGTTGAATGTCATATTGCTATAGCAGGTACTTGTTGAATGTCCTATAGCTTTAGCAGGTACCTGTTGAATATCCTATTGGTAAAGTAGGTACTCATAGAATGTCCTATTTATATAGCAGGTACATGTTGAATTTCCTTTTGTTATAGTAGGAACTTGTTGTATATCATAGTTCAAGCCGGTAATTGATGAATGTCCAATATTATTACTAGGTAGTTGATGAATGTCAAATATTATTACTAGGTAGTTGATGAATGTTCTTTACATATAGCAGGTACCTGTTGATTATACTATAGCTATAGCAGGTACTTGTTGAATTTCATATAGATATAGCAGGTACGTGTTGAATTTCTTATTGTTATAGTAGGAACCTTTTGAATGTCCTATACATATAGCAGGTACTTGTTGAATGTCTTATAGTTATAGCAGGTACTCGATGAATTTCCTATATCTATAGCAGGTTCTTTTTGAATATCCTATCGGTATAGTAGGCTCTTGTTGAATGTCCTAGACATATAGCAGTTACGTGTTGAATATGCCTTTTTATAGTATGAACTTGTTGAATGTCCTATAGTTATAACAGGTACTTGTTGAATATCCTATATTTATAGCAAGTACTTGTTGAAAATCATATTGGTATAGTAGGTAGTTGTTGAATAGCCTATATATTTAGGATTTACGTGTTGAATATCCTATATATATAGCAGGTACTTGTTGAATGTCTTATAGTCATAGCAGGTACTTGTTGAATGTCCTATAGTTATAGCAGGTACTTATTGAATGTCCTAAAGTTATAGCGGGTACTTGTTGAATATCATATAGTCATGGCAGGTACTTGTTGAATGTCCTATAGTTATAGCAGGTACCAGAAATAAAGGTAGGTATGGCCTCTAAAATGTTCCATAGCATTTATACCCTTAGGAGTGTGTCAAGAAAGAGAAGGGGATTGGGGTATTCTGGTATGGCACATAGCTGAAGGGGGATTTTTCTCGCTGTGTTGAAGACCCATTGGTGGCCTTCGGCTGTTTTCTGCTGTATGGTCGGGCTGTTGTCTCTTTGACATTTTCCCCATTTCCATCCTCAATTTATTTTTATGCCCCACCTACGATAGTATAGGGGCATTATGTTTTCTGGTCTGTGCGTCCGTTCGTCCGTTCGTCCGTCCGTTCGTCCGTTCGTTCGTCCGTCCCGCTTCAGGTTAAAGTTTTTGGTCAAGGTAGTTTTTGATGAAGGTGAAGTCCAATCAACTTGAAACTCAGTACACATGTTCCCTATGATATGATCTATAATTTTAATGCCAAATTAGAGATTTTACCCCAATTTCACGGTCCACTGAAAATAGAAATGATAGTGCGAGTTGGGCATCCGTGTACTATGGACATATTCTTGTTTTATCTCTACTATTGCCCGCTGGGAAAACTAAGAGATTCTCCATTGGGGCCATGGTACTAGAAAATGGTAATGGTCTCTAAAATGGAATATAGCATTTAAAACCCTACAACTGTACGAGTTTGTCAGCAAAGGTTAATGGGGACCCGGAATGTTACATAGTCCAACTTTTATATTGCCTGCTGACCAAACTAAGAGATTTTCTACGTGGGCCATGGGAATAGATGTAGAGGTTGGCATGTCTCAAAGCAATTAAAGCTTAGACCCATACGTGTGTGTCAGCAAAGAATGGGAGTTTGGGTATCCTGGTATGGCAAATATGCCAACTTTCCTATTCCCCACTGGCCAAACTAAGATATTTTCCATGTGGCCCACGGTTACCAGAAGCAGAGGTAGGCATGGTCTCTAAAATTACCCACAGCACTAGACCTGTAAAAGTTTTGAAGCATATGGTAGGAGGTGTCTGGTTTGTCACAAAGACCACATGAACTATCACCTGCTGGCCAAAGTAAGTGATTCACCACATGGGCCATGTTATAGAGGTAGAGGTAGAGTTATGCATGACCTCTATTATGGACCAAATCATTTATACATTTAAAAATTATAAACCAAATTTATTAAAAAATATCTTACACAGTTATTTTTTCTGAGACTTATTTTTCTACATTCCAATTCACTATGACAGCATGTTTTTTGTTGTCTCTTAAACACCACAAAGGACCTCCTTTGAGCACAAAAAAAGCACAATGTAGCACATAGGACCACAAAGGACCTTATAATCATTTTTTTGTAAGGAAATAATATTTTTTTAAATCTCTATTTCAGAAATGTCAATATATGCTTTGCTTTATCAAATTTTATTTTGGACAAAAACAAAGCATCTACAGAAATGTTCTTACTTTATACGAATCTTAAATTGCTATGAGGAACAAAAAGTGCACATAGTGCAATAAAAAAGGTGCAGTAAAAAAGGACTGTACAGCTGTCTTTTGGGAATATGTTTCGTTGGGCTGTTTAATGAAAATGAAAATATACCTGTTGCCGTCTAGATAACCCCGATAAGTAACTGTAATAAAAGTGTATCATCATGCCGTGAAATGTATGGCCTTGAAAAATGTATTTATGATAAACTCTCTTATTTTATACCTTTTGGATGAAATGGTTTCTATTTCTCCCTTTTTTACATCAATTAACGATGACCGGTGTCTTTGGTCGCCGCTTGTGTGGTCTAGACTTAGATCACTTGTATATTTTGCATATATCGTATTCTTTATTCTACAATATATGTTTAACCCTGCCGCATTTTTGCTCCTGTCCCAAGTCAGGAGCCTCTGGCCTTTGTTAGTCTTGTATGCTTTTTAACTTTAGTTTATTCATATGCTTTGGAGTTTAGTGTGAAGTCCATTTTCACTGAACTTTCTTTTCTTAATGTTCTTCGTCTAGTTTGAAGAGCTCTAAATTAATTATGGGACGTCACCTAACCACATAGAGGTAATATACAATAATTATTGTAGAAGGCTTATTTTCTGGGACCTTTTTTTATTACCATGTTTTTCTATTAAATGGGCAGCTTTTTATTAATATGTTTATGTTTAGTAATGTTTTTAACTTGTATTTTCATAAAATATTATAAAAAAAAATGTTTTATAGATTTCAGTAATAAAAAAACCCAACTGATTGTCTAAAAGATAAGTCCTTTCTTAAATTTAATTAAAAAAACAGTTTTCTTATCACTGGATTGTGATTTTTGTCGTGTGTTAAAATATGCAAGTCAATGTAAAAAGTGATTATTAGAATAAAAGATTAGAGAAAAAGATAAAAAAAAACAGCAACCGTAAGAATATAAATCTTTCAAAATTTCGTTTTCGTGTATGAATTAATTTATTCGTTTCAGAATCTAATGCATCCTGTTTAATATTTCAAAAGTGTTCACCAAAACGTCGTGATTGGTTTAAAATGTTATAAACAATGGAAATTAAACAAGTGACGTGACGTTATTTTCATTTTGGGGTACGAACAATGAAGTCTTTAGATTCAAAAACGACCAATTTAGGATACATCTTATACTCAATTTGAAGTCTTTGATTGCTTTTAAAAACTAGATCCGAATATAGGACATAGTGCAAACATGTAACTTGTAATATATCATATATATTCAACATATGTTGTTGGCTGCGAAACTTTCACCACTAGTTGACGAACTGGAGCTTATTATGCAATACAGAAAGTACAAAAAATAAAAACATATTCTTGAAAAAAGATGGAACATGTAGCTCATTTGTTAATTTATATTTTTATTTCATATATGTTGGGATCCAGCCTTCTCAGAATGTCGGAGTAAAATATGATGCCTCGTGTAAAAGAGAGTGTCCCGCTATTTGTAAGTTCAGAATCCCTGAAAAAACTCTTGTAGTGGTTTGTAGGTGGCCTGTTGCTAGGCAAAATAATGACCCTATCCAATGTACCCTATTTTCAAGATTTAATCTATATTTCCAAGAACTTCATCCCAGACACTTTTTACGGGACACCTGTATTTATAACTAATTCGTTCTCTTCCAACAATCAATCAATCAATCATATATTTTAGTTTAATATTATAATTTTCTTTTGAAGGTATCCTGGAGATAGTTCTGAAATAAAAGGATAAGCAAATTCAATGTAAACACAAGTCGTTTTGCTTTTAAATTATATTAGAAAAGTAGTTTATCAAACTTGTATTTTGGATAAAGAAAACATATATCAGCTCATACAACGAGCGGCAATCTACTTTAAACAAATTAATCTCCTGTTATCATTATCCATGTGCAAAAGAAATGTTTGTACTTTTGAATAAAATGTTTAAATATGTTATTTCGTTTTTGTTTTAATGGTACCACAACCTCTATAATAAAATAAAATAATATTTATTCAGGTTAAGGCAATATATACAATTAAAAACCAATTGTTCAGAGAACAATATAATGTCTTTCCACCGGAAAATATCTTTTTTGATTCAAATATATTAAAATTAGCTTTAAAATGTCATTTCTAGCGTCAAATGATAGCTTATTATACGCTGATGTAAAAAATATATGGTTTCTTGACATTTTTTTTAAATAAGGGAGAGAACTTGTTACTTCCGGTTTGAAAATTTTCACTTCAAGTATTATTTGATAGTTTACTTGACACTGATTCCAAAAATATATTGTCCTATATACTTGTACATTACACAAGAACAAAAAAAAACTACTTCCGGTTTACACAAGGTCACTTCCGGTTGGCTTTTCCAAGGTCATATGGCTTGCAACCTAATGCAAAAAGACCCATGGCTTTATCATGTAAACTTAGGAAGTAAAAGCAAAGGACAAAAACTAGAATGTCAAATTTACCTATGACCTTGAGCTCAATTTGAAAGTCATAAACCAAGGACCTCAAATTAAAAGACACTAGGTCTTTATCATATATGGTAAATGAGTTATATCACCATATGCGTAATTTTAAATATAAGAGGGGAGAAAATTCCAATCTAATGTAAGCGTACCTTTTCAACTAAAATGTATGTGTTACGACATGACGCAACTAACAATTTAGTAAAAAAAGTGTTGTCGATATCTTATACGGTTTTTGAAAAGAAGCCAAAATCTAATTCTAAAATATGACCCTGACCTCTGACATTGACCTAATTTCCTTTTTTTTTGACCAATGACCTCAAATCAAAAGACCCTAGGTCTCTATCACTTAAGGTTTACCAGTTAGAAATGCATATTAGTTATATCAAATGCATAAGGGGGAATAACTCTCATAAATAATATGGAGTCTCCAGATAGCTTAGGTTAGAATAAAAACGTAACATCCTGAGGATATAATGAGCATTTTGGAAAAATAAATTTGTCGGTTTCTTTTACAGTTGCGAAGGAGATCTCATTACAAGAAAAACAGTGTTGGGGAGATAACTCTAACACAGAAAAGTGTTCGTTTAAACAGGGTCGGTTTTTAAAGCAAATATAGACTGTATGATATTATATACACAAAAACTAAGCGACATCTTTTGAAACAAAAAAAAAAAAAACAGCATAAGAAAAAAATTTGACAGAAGAAAAAAAATTAATAATAATAATCAGAACAAAACCAATAGGTCTTTCCACGGAAAAGTGGAAAGACCTAATTATATAATACAACCTTAAAATATAGCAATGGTTGTGACATAGGTACTTCTATGATAAGAAGTAAGCAGTATCCTTTAATTTTACGTTACGCTATATAGATGATGTTCTCTCACTAAATAATACAAAATTTGGTGACTATGTTGAACGAATCTATCCCATCGAACTAGAGATAAAGGATACTACAGATACAGATAAGTCTGCCTCATTTCTTGACTTACATCTAGAATTTGACAATGAGGGTCTGTTGAAAACAAAACTTTACGACAAAAGAGATGATTTCAGCTTCCCAATTGTCAACTTTCCATTTATATGTAGCAACATTCCAGCAGCGCCTGCATACGGAGTATATATCTCCCAATTGATACGATATTTCCGGCTTGTATTTCCTATCATGATTTCCTTGATAGAGGATTGCTGCTCACAAGAAAGCTATTAAACCAAGAGTTCCAAATGGTGAAGTTGAAATCATCCCTTCGTAAATTTTACGGACGCCATCACGAGTTGGTTGACCGTTATGGAATAACCGTTTCACAGATGATATCGGATATGTTCCTTATGTCGTAACTACAATACCCTTCCCTTTACACGAATGTGACCTACCGAATTAGACTATTTACCGGATTTGTAATAACATAAGCAACACGACGGCTGCCACATTTGGAGCAGGATCTGCTTACCCTTCCGGAGCACCTGAGATCAACCCCAGTTTTTGTTGGGGTTCGTGTTGCTAAGTCTTTAGTTTTCTATGTTGTGTCTTCTGTACTATTATTTGTCTGTTTGTCTTTTTATTTTTAGCCATGGCGTTGTCAGTTTATTTTCAATCTATGAGTTTGACTGTCCCTCTGGTATCTTTCGTCCCCCTTTTCTAATGCCTTAACACAAGGACGACCCACGAAAGCAACCAAGCTTATTTAAAATGGGGTCCTAATAGACTTGTTTTTTTTTTGTTTTTTTTTTAATTTTAAACATATTTTATTAATTAACACCTGTTTTATCAACCTTAAGATTCCCAGGTCCTGTTTGCTACTGTAAAAATAAATGTATTATTGCATAGCTGTCGACGAACCCAGACTTGTTTGATTTGGAGTCCATGAGATCGATTCTCTCAGGGTTAAATCTTCTTTAATTTTATGTGTATATTCAAAATGGATTCACGAGTTTAGAACCACGATAAACTATACTGTTACCTCTTTGAAATCGTAAAGTATTACCAGTAGCATCTTTATTTGGAAAAGGTAAGTGTTTACTACATTGAATTTATTAATATAACACATACATTGTTATTGAACATTTAGTCGATGTTTTCGTGAAAAATGAAAGGCTTTTTGCACCTACAAATTTAATCTGAATGATAAAACAATGATACATGTACAGAGAAGGAATGTGCTTAATATGTAAAGCTACCTGGTTTTGACATTGTTCATTTAGTAAAAAAACTCTAAGATACAAGGTTAGGAAGATAATCACGGACACTACAAACAGAAGTTAATACGTACGTACAGTACGGACGCCTATCGGAACACATTGTCCAATACAACCTCTACCTCATGGAGCAAGGGGATAGCAATGTTGATCATTGGACATTTTAAAATTTTGCGATTTTGATTTGAGAACTTTTGCGATTAAATCAATACTGAAAATGTTGCCATATCTAAATGTTTCTGTGTAAAGTTTCAGACTAATATAAACTGATTAAAATAAAGATAAGGCTTTTGTATCACTTTGAAATTAACCGAGGTACAGATAAGTACTTCGTATATAATGAGAGTCATGATTGTGAACTTGTTTCAAGTATTTCACCTGCTGATTTTGCTGATTTTGCCTGGTATGTATGTTCAAAATATAAATATTGTTTAACATAATTGGTTTTTTTTTCTCTCGATAGATCGATGAATAGATCAAATCTCCTAAAATTTATGATTTTGATATACATTTTAATTCAAAGGTGGCTGTAAAAATTCATAGTCATAGTCATAATACAACCTCGGAATAATTAAAATATATATATTTTTGAGATTTAATAAATTACCCAATTTTATTGAAGATAACAATAAGAAATACTCATAAAATAATGTATTTCCATACATGAGTATAGATCATTGGCCAAGAAAGTGTTCTCTTAAACATACCACAAAAAAATGAAAACACATCAAACAACTTCATGCGTCCGATGCGCTTTTATTGATTCCTCACCAGGAATTAATTCGAATATTAGAGAGCCGAGAATGTAAAAGAAACGAAACAGTTGAAGAGCTATATAGAAAAAAAACTACAAAATAGTCAAATTCATCTAAGGTCAACTTTGCCTGAGGAAGTTGAAACCTTAGTTTCTTTATAATTTCAAAATTTATAAACGGACATTTTATGAAAGGTTAGTTATAAATCATGCCAGTTCCGAAGTACTGACAATTGCAATCAACATACAATTTAGATAGACCAATGTGTACTTGTGTAGGTTTATCTTTAACCCTGAATAGTGACCATTAACGGTCAATATTTGTCAAAGATCAAGAACAGTTTCTATATTTTCAAAATTTATTTCATGTATATTTATTTTAAACGTAAATTCAACCCTAATAAATCTAATCGATTGTCCGTTGCTTTTATTCTTGTGTAAAGGAGCCACGTAACAGTTTTAAAACAAGGTTAAAAATATTTTTAGTGTGACGTGCAGTTTCACTGAACTAGTATACATTTTTGTTTTGGTGCAAGCTGAAGCCCGCCTGTGTTGAAGACCCATTGGTGGCCTTTTGGCTGTTTTCTGCACTTTGGTTGGCCTGTTGTCTCTTTGACACATTCCCCATTTCAATTCTTAATTATATTTTAGATAATGGAAACACTGAATGTGCAACAGGGTGGCATCATTTGGGATCATCTTGCTATTTCTTCAGCCATGAACGTTGTAATTGGTTTCAAGCTGAGGTAAACGTATTACTAGAGATAAGAACATGATATAAAAAGTGATTAATGAGTGGAAAACCAACTCATATTTATTTCCGATAATTTGTTCATAATGCAAAGTTATAAATATAACTACCCATGCTTTTTACTATTACCCATGGTTATGGTCGATATAAATTAAATTTAATGCAATATGAAAAATACGAAAATTGACATAACTCCAAAATCTGCATGCATGCAATTGCAAATGAACAGTCAAATTTTGTTCACGATCAGGCATTATAACAAGATTAACTATCTATTTCATGGTGTACACTTATTAGTAAGTTAGATATCAAAATTAAAAAAAAATAGCAGCTTCATTTTATTTTTTACTTGACACCATTTATGTACGTTTTGGCAATAATTTTTATCAACAGGTATAAGGTATTTCTATGAGCACCAATTGCGCCCCCTTTAATATCAGATCTTATTTGAATCACAGTTTATTGCAAAGCTATTAAAGTACGATTATTATAAATTCCATTTAATTGATCAATTCAAAAACAATAATCGTAAACTCGATGTATATGCTGTAAACAATAAAAACAAATCTTAATTACACTGCACATATTTGCAACGGAACTAATTTAAAAAACATCTAACAGCAACAACTGTTCTTTTCGAGAGAGGATATTTCAGTTCCACAAGGGAGAATCATTACAAACAAAACAAAATTTTACGACAAAAGAGACGTTTTTCTAGTTCACCATTTTTTATTTTTATTTTTTTGGGCGATGATGTTTTTCGCCCATTCTTATGGTATGGACATGTATGTTTCCAAACTCGTTCTCTTTGCTCGTTCTATAGTGATGTTATGATTTCAATAAGTTGAATCTATGTATAACTGGTAAAAAAATAAGTGAGGGATTTCATTTCCATACATTGAATAACTCATTTACTAAATCATTTCATGGATACAAAGATTTTGTTTTGAAGTTTTGCTGTACCAGTAGAATTATTACTAAAATGGGAAATCACATCCTGAAATTTAAGGTGATGTTGGTTATAAAGCCTGAAAATTTAAATACGATAAATTTCAACTCATTGATCCTTTCAATAAACGTATTCTTAAAGATATACTTTTTAATCGGTTCTAACAGTGATTTCGTTTTTGATAAATTAAAAAAAATAACTAAAATATTATTTTGTTTTACTTTTATGAAACTTATATCGATATGATGTACTTTTTGTTGGCTTTGCACGAGGTAATGCTTTTCTCTGACGGCTGTCCATACCTTGAACCACAGAATCAAAGTTATGTTATTCAATTGGTAAAACATCCTTTGCTACATTGTATGAAGGTTGTGTGCCAATCAGAACGTTGTAGATGGTAAAATGCAGTTTATAAAACGGGAAATTGCTAGCGACCAGACTGGCCTGTAGTTTACCGATACATGCCTTATACTCTCCTATGGTTTCTCGTGGATAATCTCATTTGCAATCTTACATATCTTTTCCATAAATTTATTATAATCATAATTTTCAATAATTCTATTATTAGCTTTATTTGACTTCATTTCGATTTTAATATACAAAAACTTGGGGGTAATCATACATCCTTTTCTATTTAGTTCAGTTGTAGTGCACACAACGCCCGCCTTGCTGAAGTTCAGTCAAAAGAACAGGCGACCTTTTTAGTAAACATGGGTAAAACTCTAGGACCAGGTATGTAAAGAAAATCGAAATATGTACAATGTAGCTAGTGAACCTCCTCATGGGGTTTGATTATGTGATTATTTGGCCGTTTAAATAGTGTTTATTTGATTACTAAATTTGTAGCTATATGGACCAAATATTTGCTGATCATTTGACTATTTGATAATCTTGGACTGTATTTTTGATTATTTGATTATATCGTTAAAAAATTAATAATGTGTATGTGATTATATTGACAAAAAGAAATGTGATTATATGATTAATGACACACCCAAATGAGGGGCCTCGCTAGTTGACAGAATCAATACAAAATCCAAAATTTGAATATTTAACACTGTTCGTGTCTTTCAAACAAAAATACACTTCATATAAAATATTTGAGAATAATGCAATATTTTGATATGACTTTCGATTGTCAAAAACAACAAACATATTGTCTGCTCTTTGGACGGGTCGTTGTCTCTTTGACATATTCCCTATTTCCATTCTCAATTTTATATTGTTTTTTTTTTCTTTCAAAAGGAAAGATAATTGCATAGACTATTCTTTATTCAAAAGGCAATCACTGGCTTTATTAATTAAACATGTTAAATATGAATAAGCAATTGCTTATTGTATTAATAGTATGTTTACTCATGTCAATCATCCCAAAATTCCAGAGGTGAACGACCACGAGTATCCAATAGAGTTTATATGCATTCAATACTCTAAAATTAGGTAAGGGACAACCATACCAAATGCACGATGTACTATCATTGATCAAAACTGAGAAAGTTATTAATATGTCTTATTCACAACATGATGCAAATATCTCGTAGTACCATTAATCAAGCAACTAATTTATCATACGGGCATATATATTTACAAGGTTTTGTTACTAATAAATAAAATTTGTATTGAATTATCATATGTTATGGATTCTATTATTTCGATACAATTGTGTTCTTGCCCCTAGGAATCATCTCAGCCATGCTTACATGTTGGCCGGGACCTGCCTAAAAAGATTATAAGCAATCACGACGAGCAAATTTCAAAGCAGTTGCACCCTTCAATTCGTAGGTACACAACATAGTTCTGACTGAGCACAACATTACTATAAAAACGAGTTGAAATGTCTAAGGAAACTTTGATGAAAAATGGGAAAAGTAAATAGCAATCTTCATCTAATTTGTGAATCTTGTTTGCGATAAAAATATTTTAGAACCATAGCGAGTTTTGGAGAAAAAAATCATACAAAGACATGACTAAAGGATAAGGATATCCTGTCTGCAAATAAAATTAGTTTTGTTTTCTTTTGTGAACTATTTAAAGTGTCACTAATGTTATTTTTTTCTAGTATACCGACAGTTATTTGCACATGCGCACCATGTAAACCGTCGCATTATTTCAATACATTTTGATCCCTCCTTTTCACAATTTGCGTTAGCTTCATTGCAACAAAGACAGAAAATAGTCTTGTATTTCTATTTTTTGCTATCCAATCTAACGAGCAGCTACTACTCTCGGATAAACCTCTAGATATGCCAAAATAATGCCCAAAACCGAATACAAACGTTAAGCCGATTACAGAAAAATAAAGGGGAAAGGAAAGTAAAACCCATAGCAATTTTTATTTGTTTCTATATGTTGACCTTTGAAACATGGAATTGATAAATCGGCAAATTTGTTCTATTTTGTTCAAAAGTAATATAGCCTCCGATTAACCTGTGTATACCATTTTACCAATATGTTTGATGCAGATTAAAAGACACTTTGATTTATTTGCCGTGAGTTGAACCCGGTTGAATAGTATGGTTATTTTCCCTTCACATCAACTTTTTGTGTATCAATATTAAGGAAGGCTTTCAGTAAAGGCAGACTATCTTTTACTTTGTTATTATGCTTGGAGATGAAGGAGATACTACTAAGTTCACGGTTTTATTGATGTCCGATGCGGACAAGTCCATAATCAGTCGCTTCTCGTTATTATATCCCCAGCGTCTCCCAACGGGCTCACTCGATACTCAGCAAAAGATTAATGATCAAATGGATAGTTTATGAAACTGTAACATTGTTCTTTATTATTCAGATCTGAAACTGTATCTTTCAGTAAATTAACACTTAAATAGTTTCTTCATTTCGTTGTTTTAATCCTGGTATGTTGAACTCTAGTATCGAAGCAACAATTAAACCATTACATAAATAATTGATAATAAAGGAAATATTAGATGCGATGCCTAATTAGTGATTGACATTGATCTGGATATAAGCGTTGATATCAATTTTAGTCAGTGATATTTTGCCGGATGTCTTTTGATTTTCTTTGTCGACCGGAGAAAACGCTATCAGTATGATAGGATGAAACTAATGCAGATGGTCGATTTTCACAGAGCCTTTGGTGTAAGAATGAAAAAGTGAATTATGTACACCAAATATGATTTTGAAATTATTCAATTTTTCCTTACCGTCGTGATACAACTTTTGTCCACCGTACTTGTCGCTACGACCATCGTTCCCCAAAGTATTACCGGTATCTACTTCAAGATATATTTGTTTTTTAACTGCAACGAAAATTGATTATCGCATTGGTGCCTTATTTAAAACTGTTGATCTGAACCCCTGACGTTACAAGGATAAATGAATCACAATCTCGTTTACTCCAATTATTTTATTTCACTTGATATTCTCTTAGTAGAGTTGGCGCTTTTGCAGAAAAAACTTGTGATAATTATTGAATTTGGAGCTATAAACATTGCTTATGTCAAAGATATTTGATGTGTTTCCCTCGGTTTTAGGATGTAACCCGGATTTGTTTTCTCTCAATCGAATAATGACTTTTGAACTCCGGAATACTACTGTTGCCTTTCTTTTGCCTCTGGTTCTGGATTGCTCCGTAAAGGGATCTTGAGAAAGCTTATATTATTATATATTAAAGCTTCATGTAGTTTTTGAGACATTACCTAATATGTTCTCATCTTTCAGGGGTATTCCAGTTTATTTGCAAATTACTTAATATTTGCAAATCTTTAAGGAATATTCCAGTTTTTGACTAATCATATTGATGTTATATGCAAAACTAGAATTACATATTAAATCAAAAATATCAATTTCTGAAACTTCATATGTATTAACGAATACTAATGAAAGTTACTTTTTCAATGTATGCACTTTGCTTCTTTGCAAGTCTCTATGTGTAATTATTCTTAACTATACAAATGTAGGTCAAAGCTATTGGTTGGGAGGTAGAGATGATGTCGTAGAAGGAATGTGGACGTGGGCTCAAACAGACCAGCTGTTCAATTTTACTGACTGGTATCCAAATGTACCAGACAACAAGGGCAGAAACGAGAACTGCTTACATATGTATGCTGCATATAGTTTGAAATGGAACGACGCCTCATGTACCGGACTATACAGATTTATCTGTGAACAAGAGTAAGTATATATTTTTCTCATCTTATTGTGTCTAAAGCATGACATTGCTTTAATTAAGTAGGAGAACAAAAAATGTTTTTTAAGTTGTCAATTTACCATCACCAAATCTTAAGATACAGCTAAATGCAACATGCAAAAACCATTGGTGATCTCTTGTAATCTATACTGGTAAACAGTTCCTTCCAGAAGGTTTGAAATGGAATGATGTCCTATGTAAACATAGAAACACACTTCTTTGTGGAAAAGAGTCTGTACACAGTTTACTGATATCTATATTCTGTTTTGGTTTTTCACGCTTGTTGCTTAATTTTTCCTATATAGATTATATAAAATAATTCGATCACGTTACGGTTTGAGTTTTTGTGAGTAGGAAATGATTTGAATTCATAAATGATGCACACATGTTTTAGATTCTAAGAAGTCTGTAAATACATTGACTGATCAGCTTAATTAGGTTACGTTGTTCAGTGGTATAACATAAGTTAGATCTAGGATAAAGTATCTAATTCTTTTTATGTTGCCGTTGAATGCTTTAATGAAAAATACAAATATAAGACATACAGCAAATATGAAGCGTGTAATATGTCTTTATCATTTTACTTATGTTATGGGCTGTAAAACTTACACAACAATCTGACGAACTTGAGCTGATTATGCAATATCGAAAGTACAACAAATAAAACTACTTCGTTGATAAAAGGAACAGGTAAAAACTACTTTGAATTTAATTCTTGATTATCTATTTTGGTGAAATGTTAACTTTTCTTTTGTAGGTATTCTGGAGATGGTTCTGAAATAATAGGATAAACAAATATCAATGTGAAAACAACTTGTTTTGCTTTTAAATTTTATTGGACCAATAGTTAATCAAACTTATATTCTTAATCCAAAGAAATACTGCATATACCTCGGGGGCGATCTGCATTAAATTCACAATTGTCTTCTAATCATTCAAAATAAATTAAACGTTCGAGTCAGTTCATTTGATATTTAAATCTTATTGAAAAACTGTGTTATCATCCTTTATTTTATATACCATGTATACTTTAACTTAATAAATTCTGATATCTTTGAATAAAATGTGTTTATTCTTATTTGGCTGAATGGTAAAAAAAAAATTAAGATGATGGGTCTGTGTCACACAAAAGACATGTTTTGGCGGTCTTAGACTTAAATGACGCAAAACAGTTGTCTGGTCCGTAAAAGATAGGACATTCAAATTCATAAGTCGAAATTTAACTGACAATGCCATGGCTTAAACACAAGACCTCAAGACAAACAATTGTACACAAAACACTACATAAAAAACCAAAGACTGAGCAACACGAACCCCACCAAATATTTGGGGTTATCTCAGGTGCACCGGAAGGGCAAGAAGATTCCGCGCGAAATGTGACACTTGTGCAGTAAATATTTTAAATACTTCTACTCCATATGGTGAAAATAATGTTTGCAAGCGGTCTTGGATGGTTTGGAGTTTATTAGATTCCATCAGGTGCTAATCTTTTAAATTTGTATACTGTAAACCAATTTATTTTAGCGGATACGTTATTTCGCATTAGGCGTTTCTATTCGACTTCTCGGCGATTAATTTTCGCCGTGTTCTAATTTCATTGATGTATTAATATAAGAGAAGATCGACATTTAACATGTTCGCGACGATTTTTATGGCGGTGTATTTCTAATCGTAAAATTCGAAAACATAAATTGCTTGCGAAAAGAAGTTGGTTTACAGTATTCAAAATTGATTCAAAAGTTTGGAACATAGGTAAACTTTCCTCGATCTTGATATCTATATCATTAACGGAAAGCTTAATACTAAAATATCTGATAAAAGAGATGATTTTTCATTTCCTATCGTTAATTATCCATTTTTAGATGGTGACGTTCCCTTGTCACCATCTTACGGTGTTTATATATCTCAACTTGTACGATTCGCTCGTGTATGTAACAATGTTTTAGATTTTAACGAGAGAAATTTATGTATTACTGAAAAATTATTACACCAGGGTTTTCGATATCACAAACTAGTCAAAACATTTACTAAATTTTATCATCGGTATAAGGACATCATTCGTAAATATAGCTCAACATGCAGACTTCTTATACGTTCAGGTATTTCACATCCAATTTTTTATGGAAATATTCTTTATAAAGCACAAAAATGTCAGTATTCACCTCTGAAGCTAACAAGACCTTTAAATAGACTTATTAAGAAGGGATATAGTTACGATACTGTTGTCAGGTCATTAAAGATTGCATATTTTGGCGTTAATATTGATTCACTTATAGGGTCTTTGCATCGGCACTAAACACATTTATTTAAAAACCAGTTGTTGGCATGACACGGGTTATGTTTTTCTCATATATGTTATGATGGTATGATACTAAACCCCTAACGGGAAGGATTGTGCCTGATATTCATATGATGAAGACATAATCTTTCAATCAGTTTAATTGAAGTCTGGAGCTGGCATGTCAGTTAACTGCTAGTAGTCTGTTGTTATTTATGTATTATTGTCATTTTGTTTATTTTCTTTGGTTACATCTTCTGACATCAGACTCGGACTTCTTTTGAACTGAATTTCAATGTGCGTATTGTTATGCGTTTACTTTTCTACATTGGCTAGAGGTATAGGGGGAGGGTTGAGATCTCATAAACATGTTTAACCCCGCCGCATTTTTGCGCCTGTCCCAAGTCAGGAGCCTCTAGCCTTTGTCAGTCTTGTATTATTTTTAATTTTAGTTTCTTGTGTACAATTTGGAGTTTAGTATGGCGTTCATTATCACTGAACTAGTATATATATTTGTTTAGGGGCCAGCTGAAGGACGCCTCCGGGTGCGGGAATTTCTCGCTGCATTGAAGACCTGTTGGTGACCTTCTGATGTTGTCTGTTCTATGGTCGGGTTGTTGTCTCTTTGACACATTCCCCATTTCCATTCTCAATTTTATTTACTATTACCTCTTTTAAAACATGTAGTATGACAAGATGCTTTAAAATCTTTTGTTTTTTTCAGTCCCTTATGAATATATTTCATCGGATCAGCAAATGGTTACTTATTCTTTCGCCTCAGTTTAGTTTTTATTATCAATATTCATGGTCTTCTTGGCTTTAATTTTGCACTAATGATTCGTATTGTTTTTTAAAATGGAAACAAAAAGAAAAAAACATGGATACAAATGCTGTGTGAGAGTTTTGTTCAGTTTTCAAGTTTCTGAATTATATTCTGACAAGATGAATCATGCAGGCCGTTGATTTCCTCTTTTGAATTGTAACGGTATCTGTAAAAAGTTAAATCACAAAAATACTGAACTCCGAGTAAAATTTAAACCGGAAAGTCCCTAATCAAATGGCAAAATCATAACTCAAACACATCAAACGAATTGACAACAACTGTCATATTCCTGATTTGGTACAGGCATTTTCTTATGTAGAAAATGGTTGATCAAACCTGGTTTTATAGCTTGATAAACCCCTCACTTGTATGTCAATCGTATAAAATTCCATTATATTGACAACGATGTGTGGACAAAACATACAGACGCAATAAGTAAAAATGTAAAAAACAGGGGTTCAGCAGTCAACGTTGTGTTATTATGATCTTAATCACTACAACAAAGCTCATTTTTGAAGCCCGTATGGCATCCTTCAGTTGTTAAAATCATCGTCCATTTATCTCTGTTAGATAGATGATTGTCCCATTGACAATCAAACCAATCATATATCTTCTTATTTTAATAAAGTTTAAACAGATTGACTAAAGTCACGAAATTCGTTTTTGAATAAGTCTCTCTTTATTTATAAGAAAAAAAAGTGTTTCCGAAAAGTACGACACAATCTACATGGTGTTAACGTAGTGAAATTTTCTTATTTCTATGATTCCTGTTTTAGGATTTTATCAAGTACACTACAAACAGACGTCCATGGGAACGTACGTACTACGACCAGGAACACAATACACTGCTGCTACATTGAGCACGGGGATAGCAATGTTGATCATTGGTCATTTTGAAGATTTGAGATTTCTATTTAAGAAATTTAGGGTCTAAATCCCTTAAAAGATAATGTCATATTCAAATGTGTGTGTACAAGTTATTGATTTGATTTTGATTTTTGGTGTTTTAACGCCACTTTTAAGCACCGCTTTCGGGCTATTTCGTGGTGGCCATATTTTGTTGGCGGAGGAAGCCGGAGTGCCCTGAGGAAACCACCGACTTTCGATAGGAAAACTGGCTAGTGATTACAGTAGTTACTAGTTACTACTTAGACCACTCGGCCACCGAGACACCTTGTTTAGGTAATTGAATATGACACTATTTCACGCACTGGACGTCCAGACTATCGTTTACTGGTTGGCCAAATGGTCAATACCAGTTAATGATTATAATTTTGATAAGGCATTTGAATCACTTTGAAATTAACGGTAGTACAGATAAGAATTTAGATATTATGGGAATCACGTATCTGAACTCGTTTTCGGTATTGAATCTGCTGTTTTTACTGACTTTTCCTGGTATGAATGTTCATTTTTGTGTGACCTTTGTTAGTCTTGTAATTTTTTTTTTTTTTTTTTTTTATTTAAGTTAATTCATATGTTTTGGAGTTTGGTGTCACGTTTCTTTTCATTGAACTAGTACATCTTAATGTTAAGGAGGAATAGTGGCCTTCGGCTGTTTTTTACTCTTTGATTAGTTTAATTTTGTTATCTCTCCTTGACACATTCCCAATTTCCAGTCTCAGTTTTAATAGTAATAATATTTGGATTTTTTTATGATTTTATTTTAATTCGATTACGCTTTCTTTAAATACAACCCTTTTGTGAGGGAATGGTTGTAAAACTAGTGAGTCTGATACAAATCTGAAATCTAAGACGGGTGTTAATTTTGAACAAAGTTTAAAATCACAAAATGTAGACCACATCTTTTTATATCTATCTATGACCAATTCATGAAATATAAATCTTTCAAAATACGTTGTTTATGAATATAGATATCTGAAAGTAGGGAGAAGATACCTAAGGTGTAATAACAAAATCAAAAGAAGTTGCACTGAAAGGGATTAAGATTACTTAATGCGAATTCTATAAACACATGGCGGAGGGAAGGGAACTGTAAATGTCTTGAAAATCGCAATTCAGGTAAACTTGAAATTGTTTGATGTTTGAAAATAGTTGAACACTACCATTACAATTTGGGATAAAGGTTACCAATACCTGAACTTTAGACTATATGACTTTCGTTATTCAGTGATTGCTTTGTATAGCGAAGGTTGGAAACATAAGTGAAGGAAATGTTCCAAGTCATACAACTCAATGTTAAAGTATATTATATCTGTACACAAATAAAGATAGTGAGCCAATAAATAACTGTTTTTGATTGATTTTATAACACAAATATGTGTTAAGTTCAAACAATTTATGAAGTTTTCTTCTTAACTTATTATATTGCATACAACAAATAAACGAATTAAATAGAGCATTCTCAATTATGTAGGTATATCTTTAGATACATAGATACATGTAGTAACACAAACATTAAAATGCTTAATTCAAGGATAAGCTTGATTCTTAAAACCCACAATTTATTTTAATTACAATTATCTAAAATATAATGTCTAAACAAATCCAAATAACTGGTTATCTATTACCTACTATTCCTTACATGTTTGTAATTATGTTTACTGTAGAGTGATAAGACATTGAGTTGAAAATATACTTTCAGATAAAGGAAGCACTGAATGCCCATTAGGATGGCATCACTTTGGTTCATCTTGCTATTTCTTCAGCCATGAACTTTTTAATTGGTAGAACGCTGAGGTAATTTGCAAATAACTTATAAAACACTGGTCCATATCCGAAAATTGATCAAGTATATCATACAGGTGAAACATATTACTATTTCAAATTTCAAATAAACAATTGACACAGAGATCTATATCGCCGTTGAGCAATTTGAAAGTATAATGGAAATGTTAAAATCATAATGGAATAACATGTAAACATGCAAAACACTAAAAATTAACGAACCATGACTTAAGGTTCAGGGCCTAATGAACTCCGTGGAAATGAGAAACGAAATATGCTTATCCAACTGTTAGATCCATGATTTTTAACTAATGTTGCTATATTTTCAATTTACAAATGTTTCTAACCATTTGTCTAGAACATTTAACAATTGAAGGGACGTCTTTCATTGATATAAATCCATTATCATTATGGCGATCAGTATAAACTTGTTAATTT
The DNA here is from genome assembly GCF_021869535.1 of Mytilus californianus. Lineage (NCBI taxonomy): Eukaryota > Metazoa > Mollusca > Bivalvia > Mytilida > Mytilidae > Mytilus > Mytilus californianus. Next base: position 18,963,850 of record NW_026262626.1, read on the forward strand.
TCATATGTGCGACAATGTTTCTTTAACATTGCTCGCAACTGACGCAAGGATCACGGAAGCGACTAAATAACAACTTCGGTAGCCAGGTCATTAATTTTCTATATTTAGATCGGAATTCCTTCTCTTTATTTAAACTCTGGTTAATATCGGTTAGGGACATTTTTTCCGGAACTTTATAATAAAAAGGAATAGGATATCGTTATTAAGTGATGAAAACATCGGGTTACTCAATGAAATATGACTTATAGTGAAGGGGGCATTAAGTTTTACCTTTGTATGTGTGTACGTCCGTACGTCCCGAAATTAGTTTCCGTTCTTTTATCTTAAGTTTGCCTCAACAAAATGTTATGAAACTTATACACAATCCCTATTACAACAAAATACAGATCACATTTGAATTTTGGTGGCGTCATTTATACCATTCTAGAGTTATGCTCCTTAACAAATTGAAAAAAAATACTGAAATTTTCGTTTCCGTTTTCTGACTTAAGTTTGCCTGACACAAAATCAAAACATGTACATAATAAATTTGCAGCAAAGAAACAGCGTCGTTATTGCTGTTCTTCATCTTGAAAATTACAGTGAGATCCTCAACACAGAGAAATCATTTTCGTCTCAATGAAAGTTGGAAGACAGCCCCTAGCATCGGTTTGAGCAGAATTCTTTGCTAAAGTCAATATCGTCACAATTGTACCATAGAAGACGCACAGATGCGAGGCAATATGAACAATTTAATATGAATAGCTGGTAAAGAAATCTAACAAATCTGTCATAGATTGCCCGACAATTTCACTTATACATTAATATAAAACGAGACAAATTTAAAGTGAAACACAGGATAATTAAGTTACTAGATATGGTATGTATATAAAACAGTGAAGGTTTGAATACCCCTCACAAATGAAGTTTTAGGTGGTGGGGTGGGATGTATATATGATTAACCAAGTGTGTTCCGTCCTGCCTGTCGGTTTGTCCATAAATCTGGAAAGTGAGGTACTAGTACACTACATTGTGTGGATGATCTTTGGTTTATTTAAAAGCCATCCAAATCCACCTAAGCAGAAAGTATTGATCTATTTTCGACATTTAAATGCTCATATGCACTGGCAATTTATAAAGTATTTGTTTTGCTTTCCATACTTATATGCTCATATGCATTGATAATTCTCTTAAATTAAACATAGATTATATATTGTTGACACTGTTTTTATTTATTTTGATGTTTTATATGATTACGGGATATTTTCTGGTGTTTCACCTCTTATTTTTTACGTGGCGAGGATCTTCAGCGGCCTCCACGTTTCACAGATTGTAATAGATTATGGACCAGTACGTTGCAAAATATTATTCAGCTACAATCAATGATCTTATAACAAGTATATTTATTTTTATTTGATTAAGGTTTATAACTTCCAGCTCGATTGCCTTGAACATTTACAAGCTATTCTATTATTTTCTTTTAACATGATTCTCATTGGTTGTTTTCAACAGTCAGATATCAATGTTTTCTGATAGATCGTTCCAATTGCTTCACTGTTTGATGGAATTTAGTAACACGCCTTTTTTCTTTTCTAACCAATTGTGAACTCTTTGCCTCGTTTCAGGCTTCATCTATTTCATTTATATTATGTATGTTTACAAGTTTGTTTATCTCTTATTGTTTTGAATGTGCTTAATTATTACTCGTATTTCTTATATTTTAGATACATCTTCATGATTTATCACGCCTTGTTAACTTTTCTTTTTTGTCTTTTATACGCTATAACTGGTTTCTTTCTTAAAATGATTGGGAGTTCAGGGTCATTTTCTATCAAATCCCAATGTTTTATAATTGATCTTTTTAACTGTTTCACTGCTGGGTTATATTTAGTGATAAAGATGATCGTTTTAACATCTGGTTTTACAGTGTTAGTCAGTATATCATCATTTCGTTCTAAGTTTGAGGTAGATATAATCGCTTCATCGATTTCTGTTTTCTTATAATTTCTTTGGAATAATTTTTCTCTAAATGAATTAATGATCTTGGTACGTTCATAGATATCGTTTGTGTTTCTTATATTACGGATAATCGCTCCTTTAATGAAGCCTTTGAATACGCTTTTAGAATGACAACTATTTCTATCTAAGTATTGAAAAGTTTCTGTTGGTTTTCTGAAAGTCTTAAAGTCTAGGATTCCAGGGTCCAAAAATCTTTTGCCTTTATATACTTCAGTATCTAAAAATATAATTCTCTCCGACGACATTTCGTAGGTGAATTTTAGGTATTTGTGTGCCTTGTTTGCCGTTATGAAAAGTTCTTGGAGTTCGTTTTTGTTACCATCAAATAAGATGAATCCATCATCTCTATATCTACCGCAGAAAGCTATTTTGTCTCTATCATGTCTATGTGAATACTTTGATAATATATGCTCTAAATATGTTATCACCAACCTTGAATTTACACTTAATCATTATTAAATAAAAACTGTTTCGGAATTTAAAATGAAAACAGATTTGATCAGACAGATCAAACACTCTCTATGAAAACAAGTTTATTTGATAGATATACTCAGAGATGAAATAACTCACAGAGGAAAAGTGAGTTACATTTTTAATGTTATTGTCGGCAATATAGTTTCATCATTTGTTTGAAGATTGCACTCCACAGATTAAAAAAACTTACTAAAATCACTTAGGTATAGCAAAAATAAAGATGTAAATAGAATAAATCTTGAAATAAGCCAGATCCTTTCAGACGAAACATATCTATAGATTTTAGAAAAGAAGCAAAGAACAAACACGCTATAGACGCTGAACAGATATTAAAGGTTGCCTTATTTAGTCAAGACTGTTGGTTGTAAAAATTCAAGTTCATTGAAATTATGAGGGGCCTGATGGGTTATTTTCGTTCTTCGTGATCGGCGCATTTTTGCTATCGTGATCCGTTTTTCTACAGATTTAGTTTTTTTTTATATTTTCGTGATCCGTGATCATGGAAATTTATTTTCTGTGAATCGTGATTGACAAAAAAATCAACTTGTGAATCGTGATGAGACCCCCCCCCCCCCCCCCCATCAGGCCCCTCAATTATATATAGAATACATACAGAAGCTGAAACCAAAGAACAAAATTACAATAGATAGTCCATGACACCACTAGTTCATTAAGCATTAAGGCAACAAACATTCAACCTTGGTTATGTGTGTGTAAGCGGAGGGCAGGGGTGAGTCTCGGGGAATTTTTTTTACAACATTAATCTATTACAAACCAGTTTTTTTCAATAACATACACCTTCTTCCCCCAAGGAGACGAATTGTCGATGCCTTGGTACATAACTGATTGTTTAATCGCAGAAGATACCGTGTTAAAAAATAATCCAGTATTTCAGAACAGTTACATTTAATATCCTAGTATATTTCATAAAATGTTCATAGCTATCAATAAAAAGATATTGATATGATAGAGACACATGAGGCAAAATGTATCTAACTTGAGTACTGTAAATAGGATATAAACACGTCGAAAGAGGTGTCTCGATGGCCGTGATGATTTAAGAAATTCATCTACAGATATTACTAGCCTGTCAACTCTGAGGTTGTAATTTCGAAACCCGCTAGTGGCGAGACATTAGACTCCAATCTAAATTGGCAAGGATTGCTAGTATTTCATACCAAAGGTTTGTGGTTCTATCTAGCTTTCTGTCGAAACTGGGCGCCATGATAATTAGAAAAGTCTTTCAACGTAGCGTTAAATTTCACAGATGACAACGGATATGTTCCAATTGTCGTAACTACAATCCCGTCCTCTTTTCCCCGAATGTGAACTACCGAATAAGACTTATCACCGGGTGTGTACTAACATGAGCAACACGACGGGTGCCACATGTGGAGCAGGATCTGCATACCCTCCTAGAGCACCTGAGATAACCCCCAATTTTTGGTGGGGTTCGTTTTGTTCAGTCTTTAGTTTTCTATGTTGTGTTGTGTGTACTGTTGTTTATTTGTCTTTTTTTCTTTTTAGCCATGGCGTTGTCAGTTTATTTTCGACTTGCGGGTTTGAATGTCCTTTTGGTATCCTTCGCCTTTCTTTTAAACCCAAACAAACCAAAAGAAAACAGTATTACCTCGAACTAACTTCCGTGTGTTAAACCCTAAATAATTGTAATGTTGCTAAATCTTGTGTTCTTTGGGATTAAAGGTAAAATCTCTCACTTTAAAATATGGCCAAAAACGTTTCTATCTCATAGCGTCCGCTATAAACACAATGTAGAACGCATACCAGTCGACAGGCATATATTTCCGCCCCAAAAACATCTATAATACGAGCCCGTGTGCTTACGGCATAAAATGTGGGTATAGATTATCGGGATTCCTGCCCATTGATACCGTTATCATCCAACCACAACGTAGATCTTTTTTGCGCAGAAAACCCGATAATATGTTAATGGTGCTATTTAATATGGAGTAAATCCTTCTTTTTGACAGTTTTGCTCTTGCCGAGTGCGTGAGTCTTGGTTTTCCTAACGTTATTAAGGTCGATAAGGTTATATTCTGATGTCGCTGGTAACTCATCCTCATACATTGTGTAGTCGCTGACAAATTCTGATGAGGTCTCCAAGCCGTTATATGAAAATTTCAGAACAACTTAGCAGGGTGATGTATTCTCAGGAAAGTTCGATAATCTGATTTACCATCCCTTTTTTCTTTCGACAGTATGATCCTTGTTGAGATAGTCCGTCTTTTCGTCGTGATGGATGTATAAAAACACAGCAATAGTTTATTGTCGATCTAAATTGGGATTTCAAATATGAAACTACTTGTTGGACAAGGTCAAGTCCTTTGTTCGTTCAAAATCCTTGATAAAATTTGGAAGGGTCCGTTTATGACCCTTACAGGCAAAATGTGTATCTCTGCCCGTCATATCCTGTATTTCAAATTGCTGTCTATTGTTATGGACGCTACGCAATATTCAATTCATCAATATTTAAATGTTCAGTCGCTGATATTTTTGTACATGAAGGAGGTGACAATTTCCAGAACAGGGAGTTTAAATAGTGCTTCGAACATTTTTCAGTATCTTGTTATTGTTTGAATAAATGCGTACCGCACATCGAATATATGTTTGTGCAGACCAACGTTACCCTAATTGGTATACTGTAAAAATTGTACTCATCATGGACGAGGGTCTGGATGGGGTCCTTCATTTCTGTATTCTTTAATTTTTTAGGCCATTTTTCTTTATTCTTTATACTTTTTGCCCATTATTCTCTATTCTTTATATTTTAGCACCTCATTATTTTCCATTCTTTATTTTTGGTCCACTTTTCTCTATTCTTCATATTTTTTTGTCAATTATTCTCTATTCTGTAAACCCCCATCTACACCACCATGAACATGCATTACGTATTTTCCAGCTGACGCCAAGCAAACATTCAATCAAACAAATCTAATTTACCGTCATTGGTACTGTTATTGGTGTATATATGTGGTGACAATTTCTAGAAGAACAGGTTTAGTACCTATAGGGATTCCCTCAGTTGCTTCGATCATTCCAAAGTATTGTATTATTTTGTGTTCTTTCAGTTGTACCAGAGACATATGATAAAATGTCTCTGGTTGTACCAGTATTTTCATCGGCTATATGCTATTTTTGTCAAGTTATGTATTTAGAAGAGCATGTTCTTTTATTATGTATGTTGTTATTTTTATTGATTTAGATTGAAAGATCTGGTGAATATAAAAACAAAATATTTGTTATCCTCTAATACATGTAGTGTTGAAGACTTTTACTTTATCGAAAGCATTAAGAAATAATGGAAAATGTAATGTTTAGAGTGAATAAATCTCTTTGACTGTTTTGGATAAATAACGTGCTTTAAGTGATTCTTCCGATTTGGTTGACAGAAGTTTCAAAATAATATGTAATAAAACTTTCCTGAATTTAACCAGCAATAATTTTTTTCTGGATCAGCTGGATATTGGTTTTGAAATTTGGCTGCATAAAAAATGGACAGAAGGATTAGATGAAGGATGCTTACTTATTCTCTGGTGATATACTATAATATTGAAAATCACATGAGACGAGAACATGGAGAACAAACATGATATATTGCAAAATAACCTGAAACAGTTAGAAATATTGGACTGACACATAATTATTTTTTGGCCTAAGCAGACGCAAAGAAGAGGAAGACATAGGCGTGGTCATAGATGAAGATCTAACCTTCAATAAACATATATTCTGCGAAAAATTAAATAAAGCTAATTATTGTTTTGATGTACTAAGAAGATCTTTTAATAATCTAACATGATGCTGAAATCTTCGATCCCTCTACTTTACCAAACTTTTTTGTAGTTGTTTAAGTGCTGACCGCGAAGAGGACCCTAAATAAAATTTACTCCTTACACATGTTACATAATTTTAGATATAATATTTTATGATTTTCTTGAAATTACCTACCGCTGTCCTCACTCCTTGCAGATTTTTTCTAAGAAAATAAATTTAGTTTTGGTGAACTGTTCAAATAATAAAATATACTCTTATATAAAAAAAAAAAAAGATAAGTAAACAGTACCCAAGGATTTGTATAGTACAGGTTCTGAGTATGGGGTCTTTCGTTTCTGTATTCTTGAATTTTTAAGATAATTTTTCTCCTTTCTCATTATTCTCTATTCTTTATATTTTTTTGTCACGGAATTTATTCTGCACATTTTGTCCACTATTCTCTATTCTGCAAACTCCATAAGGACCCTCATAGTAATTCTATACAAATCCTTGAAATACCTAAACTAGTAAACTTTATCTTATACCAAAAAAATAAAAATACAAATTGAAAAATAGTACTTACAAATATAAAAATTGAAAAAATGATAAAATATTAATATAAAATTAGAAAAATAAATTTGTAATTATTAACAATACTGTTAAACCAGGCATGCGCCAGAAAGTAATCATCAACCAGTTGATGGTTTTTTTTCTGTACAAACTGGAATCCGCTTATTATGGTGTGTAGTCAGTCGAGAACCAAACTTATGAAATACCGAAAAAAATACTGTACCTTTCCGGGATGAACTTGATGTTATGTACTAATACTATATTTCCTGTTATTAATTTTTGTTTTAAGTTCTTGGAAAAAGTAGCTGGCGAAAGAAGTCAAGGTAACACTAACAGCGTGCAAAGCGATATAAAAAAATATGAATATGTAGCTTTTACATCGCTTTGAGTCAACTTACCGCTGTTAAACAGGTACGTCGCAATCATTGCGGCCTTAAAATTTCTCCCGGACATAGGTAAAATAGGTCAAAAATAACCATTAGATTGATGGAATAAACCTCATTTCATACATATAATATATCATTAGACGTATACTGAAAAAGACAATTTGAGATATAATGTTTTGAACATGCAAGCTACATGTATATCTGTATTATCTATCTTTTGCCAGTCTAGGCACACCTCCAGTAATCTGAGTTAGTAATGACTCTCCACCAAAGGTACACCTATAACCTGAAGACTTGTTAAAATCACCCGTATTTTTAATGATTCCCTTTCTTCTTCTTCTTCTCTACTTATTCAGTTTGAAAAAAACCATCAACATACTGATCTGATATTTACTTTACGGCACATGCCTGGGTAAATGTTTCAAAATTTATAATTTATTAAGTGTAAGTATTATTAAACGTAGATTAACAAAATTTTTAGTTTTCCCAAGGATTTGTTACTATACAAATCCTTGGTTTTCCATAATAGATATTTTTGTAATGTCAAATTTTTTTTATTATGATTATCAATTTTTACAATTTTTCTAGGTTATTACATGTAGGTTATTCATTTTTATTTTATTTTTCTAATATTTAATTTTTTATTTGTATTTTTTTAATTTAAGATAAAAACATGATTGCCTGTTCACTTCAGGTTTGGATAAGTTTCAAGGAGCACATTGTGAGTGAGCGCCAGAGGCGGATTTAGGATTTGGGGGGGGGGGGGGGGGGGGGGCAGGGGGCCCAGGCCCCCCTTTTGTGGGAAAAATTTGGTTGATTACTTAGGGAATCACTGAAGCATGACTGAAGCTGGCCCCCTCTTAGGCAGTTAGTGGGCCCCCCTTATGAAAATTTATGGATCCGCAACTGAGCGCACTCTGGAAGGTTTCTTTAGTGGTGTTTTTAGTTATGTCAAAGGATAATTTGATCCAGTCTTTAATCATGTTAATTGTTTGACAAAAGAAAGAAAGTTTGTAGCTGTCTTTGTTGCATTGAATTTGTCGTTCACGATTGTGAACATTGGTATGTATCAGGCAGAATGTCTATATCTACACTTAAAATTCGGAATAAAGTACAGGGTTTTTGAGATAGATAAGACAAATTATATAAGTAGTTATATTATGTAAAATCTAAACAGATATTTATTGAACACTGGAAGGTGGGATGAGTTCATATAACGGAAGGTTACATTTTGTATTTAATAATTCTAGGCTTGGTTATGATATCTAGAAGCTGATATCGTCTAGCAAGCAGCTTAAAGCACAAGCTTCTACATACATGTACATGACATATATATATATTATTGTATAGCGATTCTTGTCTAATTTTGTATCAATATAAATAAGAAGATGTGGTATGAGTGCCAATGAGACAACTCTCCATCCAAGTCAAAATGTGTAAAAGTAAATAATTATAGGTCAAAGTACGGTTTTCAACACGGAACCTTGGCTCACACCGAACAGCAAGCTATAAAAGGCCCCAAAATGACTAGTGAAAACCAACGGTCTAATCTATATAAAAAACGAGAAGCATTTATGAACCACACCAACAAACGACAACCACTGAACAACAGGTTCCTGACTTACGTTGTAGGACAGGTGCGTCAGAATTCAGCTTTGTACAATGCCAAACGCAGCATCTAGCTTAACATGCTTAAGAAAAGCAAAAAGCTTACTACAAATGTATATAATTTCCAAATTTAGTGGTTTTCGCCTGCTTTCTAATACCTCACTTACCAATAAGTATATATGTTTATCAAAATTGATCATATTAATGATATGCTCAATTGTAATTTATTGACTTTTTTTATAAATTTGTTTTAATCGTATGTAAACTTTCTTTGACACTTATGTAAATGGACAGTACATGTATCAAATATAATTCAGCTGTTTGTTTTCCCCACAACTCCTAAGACCTTTTTACAGAAAGCTCTCTTACTTGGTATGATTGTTTGTCATCATGTGTAGTTTTCAATATTATACACTCATTTTTATTCAGTGCATTTTTATTGGAGTTATGGGACTTTGACTATTTTTATGCCCCTGCTGTGGCCGAGGGGGCATTAAGGTTTACCCTTGTTTGCTGCCTGTCTGTACATCCCGAAATTGGTTTCCTTTCTCTAAATTAAGATTGCCTCAACCAAATGTTATAAAACTTATACACAATGCTTATTACCACAAATCTCAGATCAAATTTGAATTTGGGTGGCGTCACTTTAACTGTTCTGGAGTTATGCCCCTTTATAATTATAAATGGAAAAAATGCTGAATTTTTCGTTTCTGTTCTCTTTTAGTTTGCCTGAACCAAATGTTATGAAACTTATACACAATACTTATTACAATACAACAAAACACAGATCAAGTTCGATTTTGGGTGGAGTCACTTTTACAGTTCTCCAGTTACATGTACATTTATGTCCCTTTATAGCATTATATGCAAGCAGGGGGCATCATCTGTGTCCCATGGACACATTCTCCATTTATTTGGAGTATTGTAACAACACCTGGTGAAACCAACTCCTCTTAGTACCATTTGACAGAAAGCTCTCATACATGTACTTTGTACTGATGTTTGCCATCATGTGTAGCATATTGTACTGTCATTTTGATCTGAATATTTTTACGGGACTTTGACTAGTTTATTGAATATTGTGACAATACCACCATGTGACAGAAAGCTCTCAGTATTGAATATTGTGACAATAACACCATGTGACAGAAAGCTGTCAATATTGAATATTGTGACAATAACACCATGTGACAGAAAGCTCTCAGTATTGGATATTGTGACAATAACACCATGTGACAGAAAGCTCTCAGTATTGGATATTGTGACAATAACACCATGTGACAGAAAGCTCTCAGTATTGGATATTGTGACAATAACACCATGTGACAGAAAGCTCTCAATATTGGATATTGTGACAATAACACCATGTGACAGAAAGCTCTCAATATTGGATATTGTGACAATAACGCCATGTGACAGAACGTTCTCAATATTGGATATTGTGACAATAACACCATGTGACAGAAAGCTCTCAATATTGAATATTGTGACAATAACACCATGTGACAGAACGCTCTCAATATTGAATATTGTGACAATAACACCATGTGACAGAACGCTCTCAGTATTGAATATTGTGACAATAACACCATGTGACAGAAGGCTCTCAGTATTGGATATTGTGACAAAAACACCATGTGACAGAAAGCTCTCAATATTGGATATTGTGACAATAACACCATGTGACAGAAAGCTCTCAATATTGGATATTGTGACAATAACACCATGTGACAGAAAGCTCTCAGTGACAGAAAGCTCTCAGTATTGAATATTGTGACAATAACACCATGTGACAGAAAGCTCTCAATATTGAATATTGTGACAATAACACCATGTGACAGAAAGCTCTCAATATTTAATATTGTGACAATAACACCATGTGACAGAAAGCTCTCAATATTGAATATTGTGACAATAACACCATGTGACAGAAAGCTCTCAGTATTGAATATTGTGACAATAACACCATGTGACAGAAAGCTCTCAATATTGAATATTGTGATAATAACACCATGTGACAGAACGCTCTCAGTATTGGATATTGTGACAATAACACCATGTGACAGAACGCTCTCAATATTGGATATTGTGACAATAACACCATGTGACAGAAAGCTCTCAATATGGAATATTGTGACAATAACACCATGTGACAGAACGCTCTCAGTATTGAATATTGTGACAATAACACCATGTGACAGAACGCTCTCAGTATTGAATATTGTGACAATAACACCATGTGACAGAAGGCTCTCAGTATTGGATATTGTGACAATAACACCATGTGACAGAAAGCTCTCAATATTGGATATTGTGACAATAACACCATGTGACAGAAAGCTCTCAATATTGGATATTGTGACAATAACACCATGTGACAGAAAGCTCTCAGTGACAGAAAGCTCTCAGTATTGAATAGTGTGACAATAACACCATGTGACAGAAAGCTCTCAATATTGAATATTGTGACAATAACACCATGTGACAGAAAGCTCTCAATATTGAATATTGTGACAATAACACCATGTGACAGAAAGCTCTCAATATTTAATATTGTGACAATAACACCATGTGACAGAAAGCTCTCAATATTGAATATTGTGACAATAACACCATGTGACAGAAAGCTCTCAGTATTGAATATTGTGACAATAACACCATGTGACAGAAAGCTCTCAATATTGAATATTGTGATAATAACACCATGTGACAGAACGCTCTCAGTATTGGATATTGTGACAATAACACCATGTGACAGAAAGCTCTCATACTTATTATAATTGTTTGCTATCATGTGTAGTTAAGTACAGCCATTATTTGACCTGCATTTTCATAGAAGTTGTGGGACTTTTTCCCATTTGTTGAAGTATTGTAACAACAACACCTTGTGAACTCCTCTGAGACTGTTTTTCAGAAACCTCTCATATTTGATAGGATTGGTTGGCATCATGTATCATGTGTGTAGTTGACCATATTACACAGTCATTCTGATCTGTCCATTATGAAGGGAGTTATGGGACTTTGACTTTTTTTAGTATTGTGATAATAAGACAATGAATCATGTGAAGTTGACTGTATATATTCATGATATTATACTGTCATTTTGATTTGACCATTTTTATGGCGTTATGTGACTTTTACCAAATTTTTTACTATCATATATTTTTTGTACCACAATGACACATTGTGTCACACGATTTAGTTTCTCATTTATGCAGCGAGGAGGACATTTTGCTACAACATAACAATCTTGTTTATTTTTTCATTTTCTACTATGTCTACAGACAATGACCATGATGACAGAGATAAAGGAAAATTTCCATAAAAAAAAAAATTGCATTTAACTTTTTTATATCTAGTGGATGCTAGGCATTAAATCTTAAAACTCCACATGTTTGTCTGTACTCTAGAGTTTTTTTTTAAGGTGTAAAAACAGCCATTTTTGTCCATTTGGAACAAACCTTCAAATGAGGAATTATTCCCTCAAAAGAAATAGAGATGAAAAGTAATTTAGTAGTGTAACGAAGAAAGTACATTGTATATATATATTATCTTTATTTGAAGTAGGCATTTGAACTCTGGTGGATAGTTGTCTCATTGGCAATCATACCACACCTCCTTATCTTTTATATTTAAAACAATTTAAACTCTCATGCAGGAGCTTTTTGTACAGACAATAAATGTACATGTAAATGTAAACACTACATTATGCATACAATCTCTCTATATATATATGATGTATGTTACATGATCATGTGAGGATGTCAATGTAACATACATACATACACCTTTTGAGTTCACTTTAATATTTCGTCATACATCACATGTACATTACAACATGTATGTTATAAATAAATAGTATGAAACATATTTTTAAATTATGCAATAAATTTACAAATTATACCAACATGACCAAGATAAAACAACTTTAAACATTCTATTATTGAAGTATTTTATCAAAATTTCAAGTTGGTTGACACATAAATTTACAACTTTGTGATGACCTTTCCTACTATACATGTACATGCTATATGTCACACAAACATTTGGCAAAAGGGCAGGTATTTTTATGAAAGGGGATAAAAAAAATCATACTTTTAAAATTAGGCACAAATTTAAGTCTATTGGGTGAGCACTACAATGATGAATGTAAGATTGTGTTTTTGTCGAGCCTGCGACTTTTGTCGCAGAAAGCTCGACATAGGGATAGCGATCCGGCGGCGGCGGCGGCGTTAGCTAACTTCTTAAAAGCTTTATATTTTAGAAGATGGAAGACCTGGATGCTTCATACTTTGTATATGGATGCCTCATGTTACGAAGTTTCCGTCAGTCACATGTCCAATGTCCTTGACCTCATTTCCATGGTTCAGTGACTACTTGAAAAAAAAGTTCAGATTTTTTGTAATGTTAAATTCTCTCTTATTATAAGTAATAGGATAACTATATTTGGTATGTGCGTACCTTGCAAGGTCCTCATGCCCGTCAGACAGTTTTCACTTGACCTCGACCTCATTTCATGGATCAGTGAACAAGGTTAAGTTTTCGTGGTCAAGTCCATATCTCAGATACTATAAGCAATAGGTCTAGTATATTCGGTGTATGGAAGGACTGTAAGGTGTACATGTCCAACTGGCAGGTGTCATCTGACCTTGACCTCATTTTCATGGTTCAGTGGTTATAGTTAAGTTTTTGTGTTTTGGTCTGTTTTTCTTATACTGTATGCAATAGGTCTACTATATTTGGTGTATGGAATGATTGTAAGGTGTACATGTCTAGCTGGCAGGTGTCATCTGACCTTGACCTCATTTTCATGGTTCAGTGGTCAAAGTTAAGTTTTTGAGTTTTGGTCTTTCTTTCTAATACTGCATGCAATAGGTCAGCTATATTTGGTGTATGGAATGATTGTAAGGTGTACATGTCTAGCTGGCAGGTGTCATCTTACCTTGACCTCATTTTCATGGTTCAGTGGTCAAAGTTAAGTTTTTGAGTTTTGGTCTTTTTTTCTAATACTATATGCAATAGTTCAACTATATTTGGTGTATGGAAATATTTTATGATCTATATGTCAGTTACGCAGGTTTTATTTGACCTTGACCTCATTTTCAAGGTTCATTGCTCAGTGTTAAGTTTTTGTGTTTTCGTCTGTTTTTCTTAAACTATAAGCAATAGGTCAACTATATTTGTTGTATGGAAGATTTGTTAGCTGTACATGCCTGCCTAGCATGGTTCATCTGACCTTGACCTCATTTTCATGGTTCATTGGTCAATGTTTAGTTTACTTGGTTAATGTTAAGTTTATGTGACAGTTGTAATAAAGCTTTATATTTAGGACTATCAACATAATATCAATGATTAGTAAAGAAGGCGAGACATTTCAGCGTGTGCACTCTTGTTAAACATCTATACATGTTTAACCCCGCCACATTTTGTATGTGCCTGTCCCAAGTCAGGAGCCTGTTATTCAGTGGTTGTCGTTTGTTGCTGTATATCATATTTGTTTTTCGTTCTTTATTTTGTACATGAATCAGGCCGTTAGTTTTCTCATTTGAATTGTTTTACATTTGTCATTTCGGGGCCTTTTATATCTGACTATGCGGTATAGGTTTCACTCATTGTTGAAGGCCGTATGATGACCTGTAGTTGTTAATTTCTGTGTCATTTGGTCTCTTGTGGAGAGTTGTCTCATTGGCAATCATCCACATCTTCTAATTTTTTTATGATATATATATAAAAAAAAAATTTTACACTTCATTATTGCACTAGTACTAGTAAGTACTGTGTCCTTCATGTTTAACAAGACACATCAATAACAGACACATTATTTTACTCATATATAAATATGACCTAATATTAACAATTGCAAACTTCGATGAATACCTTTCTTTTGTTTTTTTCCTCAATTTCCCTGAAAAGTATACCAAAATGTTGACACATCCTCGTGTAGCAAATTAAATGTAATATACAGGAAGTTTATACATGTACCCCCTCCCCAGCCTTTCCCCTGGGTTTGAATACATACTCAGTGATGTCAATAGATAGTTTTAGTGCCAGGAGATAGTGAAAAAGTTATAGAACTAGACTCACAAGGCTGGTCTTTCACCTCTCGTAGCAAGATGGCCTTTGCGGCAAAGGGTCTGGGGCTGCTTAAGACTACAGAAACTCTGGCGGTAAATACTGTAAAATCCTGACTCTCTCCTGATACCTTATTTCACTCACAAACCACTGCCTTATTTTAGTTAATTCTCATGATTTATTTTTTTTAAATATTGAAATTCAAAGACTGAGTCTTGCTTCAGTACAAACTTTTTATTTTGCTAATCACAGTGCCCACAAGGAACAGATTAATTGCAGTGAACATAGAAATGACCGAAATACAAATGGTCTTTTTTATAGAAAAAAACACACACAAAAAAGACAATTTTTACCTCATATACATGATATTGTATGTTTCAATTTAGAATGCTATGGATTTACTGTTTCTGACATTTGCTTTGTTATCTGCTCTAAAACTTTTAACTTCTTTGGAATTCCAATCATTTGGTATCAATCATTATAATACTGATGAGACAAGAATCAGGCGAAATGTATTTGTGATAAATGGTGTCATGTTGTATTTATATGTCATTGTATGTTGTACATGTTGTACACTTTGATTACTCAATTTCATATTTATTATATCATGCAGTTGTAATATGTGTGCTTTATCAAATAAAATAATTGATTTGATTTGATTTTCTAAGAAATTTTAACATCAATAGACATGATAGACATTAATCATGTTAATAAAAGAGATAGGAACTACTTCAACTAGTTGTGTTATGAAATCTTTTGCAGACACAAGATTATGCAGTTTACAGGAAGTGGAGTCCACAAATAATTTCCATGCATGTGAAAACAATCTTATTTTTCACAACACATACTGCATGTACTGTACACATGGTACATGTGTGAACAAGCTTCATGAGAAATAAAAATCTTTATATTATCATTTTTGAAAAAGCATGATATATATTTATATTATACATTGACTCAAAATAGAACATGTAGAAAATCCTAATTTCAGGTAAGCATGGTAAGAGTGCCAAGCTAGCCTCTTCTGAAAATTATCTGATAAATTGCTAAAAATGATATATTTTTAAAATTTAGGTTAAAATAAAGAATAATGTAATGGTCTACATCATGCCAGGGAAATAGATGTGATCCGTGGCTGCCATGGATCATCCACGGAATAGATTAGCACCTCTTAGAAACGACTCAAAATTACGGAGAGAAACATTTCAAAATGGATGGCCTCCTGATAAAAATTTCTTGTCTATTGATGAACTTGTGAACCAAGGATTTTATTTTCTTGGTCCGGGTAATGGTGATCGTGTTCAATGTGTATATTGTGCTGGAATATTGAGCAACTGGGAACCAAATGATAACATTTTAACAGAACATAAGAGAAACTTTCCTCAGTGTCCGATGATGAAATCTCCATACAAAATGGCAGCTTATAGAGACTTATCTACAAGAAAAGCAAGTTTTACTGGGTGGCCACCACAAATGAGACAAAAGCCTGATGATTTAGCAGAAGCAGGGTTGTTTTACTTAGGTAAAATTTTAGTTTAGTTTCTCATGTCTATAACTTGGGCAATGTTGGAAGTCTTTTTTATGACCCCGCAACAAAGTTGTTGGGGCCATATAGTTTTACCCTTATGGATCTGTCACTCCATAATTAATGTTATTCCGTCATTCTGTCATTCCGCCTTTCTGTCATTCTGTCATTTGGCAACAAACAGTTATACAGATTTTTTTTTCTAAACAACTTCTCAAATTGAGCTGATTTTTAGCTCACCTGGCCCAGAGGGCCAAGTGAGCTTTTCTCATCACTTGGCGTCCTGCGTCCTTCGTCCTGCGTCCGTAAACTTTTACAAAAATCTTCTCCTCTGAAACTACTGGGCTAAATTTGACCAAACTTGTCCACAATCATCATTGGGGTATCTAGTTTAAAAAATGTGTCCGGTGACCCGGCCAACCAACCAAGATGGCCGCCATGGCTAAAAATAGAACATAGGGGTAAAATGTAGATTTTGGCTTATATCTCTTAAACCAAAGCATTTAGAGTAAATCTGACATAGGGTAAAATCAAGATCTATCTGCCCTGAAATTTTCAGACAAATCTGACAACCTGTTGTTGGGTTGCTGCCCCTGAATTGGTAATTTTAAGGAAATTTTGCAGTTTTTGGTTATTATCTTGAATATTATTATAGATAGAGATAAACTGTAAACAGCAATAATGTTCAGAAAAGTAAGATCTACAAATAAGTTGCATGACCAAAATTGTTAGTCTACCCCTTTAGGAGTTATTGCCCTTAATAGTCAATTTTTAACAATTTTTTGTAAATTTTTGTAATCTTTTACAAAAATCTTCTCCTCTGAAACTACTGAGACAAATTTAACCATACTTGGCCATAATCATTATTAGGGTATCTAGTTTAAAAAATTTGTCCGATAACCCCGCCTTCCAACCATCATGGCCGACTTGGTTAGAAATAGAACATAGGGGTAAAATGCAGTTTTTGGTTTATATCTCTGAAACTAAAGCATTTAGAACAAATCTGACAGGTGGCAAAAATGTTCATCAGATTTAGATTTATCTGTCCTGAAATTTTCAGACGAATCCAACAACCCGTTGTTGGGTAGCTGCCCCTGAGTTAGTAATTTTACAAAAATTTTGCAGTTTTTTGTAATTATCTTAGATATCATTATAATATCTAATATCTACAAATGTAATACTATTAATTATGATATTAACCTTATTTTACATGATTTCCAAAGCATCAGTAAATACAGGTGAGCGACACAGGCTCTTGAGAGCCTCTAGTTTACAATTTTCATAAATTTTGTAAATTTTTGTAAATTTTTACAAAATATTTTCCACTGTAACCAGTCAGGGGTACTACTTAAACAAGTGATTTCAGAATCACTCCCTCGAGTGATTTTGGATGTGAAATATTAAAAATTTTCACACAGACTTTTTAAAATCACTGAAACAAGTAATTTTAGAAGTTAAAATGTAATCACTTTAATAAGTGTTTATAACATTTTCTTGATATTTTTTCCACAAGCTTGATTTTTTTATTGGTAAAAAGACAACAATTCCATTGAAAAAACAACTATGTATATGCAGAAATTGTCTTTTGCTTGATAAGCCTGACACTTTTACAGTTTTTTTAAAATATGCAAAAACTGGAATAGTTTGTAGATCAGGTCATAACCTTGAAGTAGATCATTCTAACTCTAAAGAAAACCAATCAGGTTACCTAATACTGTTGATCTTTGTCTGATAGTAAGAGTAGTTAATGAATTTTTGATTACAGAAAAATTCCCAAGGGCACTTTTAAAAGCTTTAGCGCACTAACTTACTGCCCAAGCGCACTGGTGAAATTAATATACAAAGAAAAAGGGATAATTGATTTATGTAGGAAAATTATAGAAAAGATTGTGAAAATATGGAAAATCAATGAAATTAGCATTTGAAGATCAAAGAAAACACTAAAATCACTTAAATAGGTGATAACTGAATTTATCAAATCACTGAAATAAGTGATGATGAAATCACTTGTTTAAGTAGCACCCCTGACTGGTAACTACTGGGCCAAGTTCATTATAGATAGAGATAATTGTAAGCAGCAAGAATGTTCAGTAAAGTAAGATCTACAAATAAGTTGTCATGACCAAAATGGTCAGTTGACCCCTAAAGGAGTTATTGCCCTGTATAATCAATTTTTAACCATTTTTTGTAAATTTTTGTAATCTTTAACAAAAATCTTCTCCTCTGAAACTACAAGGCAAATTTAACCAAACTTGTCCACAATCATCATTTGGGTATCTTGTTTAAAAAATGTGTCCGATGACCCCGCCCGCGAACCAAGATGGCGGACATGGCTAAAAAATAGTTCATAGGGTAAAATGCAGTTTTTGGCTCATATCTCTGAAACCAAAGCATTTAGAGCAAATCTGACAGGGATAAAATGTTCATTAGGTCAAGATCTATCGGCCCTGAAATTTTCAGACCAATCAGGCAACACGTTGGGTTGCTGCCCCTGAATTGGTAATTTTAAGAAAATTTTGCAGCTTTTGGTTATTATCTTGAATATTATTATAGATAGAGATAAACTGTAAACAGCAATAATGTTCAGCAAAGTAAGATCTACAAATAAGTCAACATGACCAAAATTGTCAATTGAGCCCTTAAGGAGTTATTGCCTTTTTTTCAGTCAAGGGTGTAACTTGAATAAGTTATTAGAGAGAAATAACATACATGTGTTATTACGGATACTTTCTCTTAATCTGTAGTAACATGTACCATAAATATTTTTATTTTCATTGGGCACTTGGGAATTCTTGAAACTTGCTCAGTAACTAAATACATAACCTTGAAAACTAATTTTCCAATTCAATTAATACATTTTTGATCAACCATGGTAAATCAATGAGACAAGGCTTTTGAGTGATAACTTAGCTGTAATAACAAGGCTTAGATATTACAGGCATTTAATTTATTACATGAGACACTTGGGAATGACTAGGAAGCTTGGGCAGAACCTCATTACATGCTCTTATCATTATTTATTACAATGAATTAAAATACATTGTGATATATGTAGGAGAAAAGGCTTTGAAGAGATGTAGAGAAGCTGTAATAACACCCTTTAGTTATTACAGGCATATTTTTTCTGTAATAACATGGGTGTGTTATGCATGATTGGCAAACTATGGGCTGTTATATCTTTCTAAAGTTTAATATACATAAAGATAATTATAATATCAATAGAACTAGTACACAATTTAACAAAATAAAGGATGTTTAATGCCCCTTTGAAACATGTAACATACATATGTTATCACAGATTTTTGATTTTTTAGCCCTCAATAACAAATGTATGTTATTTTTCTCTAATAACTTATTTAAGTTAGACCCTTGACTGTTTATAGTCAATTTTTTACAATTTTCATAAATTTTGTAAATTTTTGTAAATTTTTACAAAATATTTTCCACTGTAACTACTGGGCTGAGTTCATTATAGATAGAGATAATTGTAAGCAGCAAGAATGTTCAGTAAAGTAAGATCTACAAACACATCACCATCACCAAAACACAATTTTGTCATGAATCCATCTGTGTCCTTTGTTTAATATGCACATAGACCAAGGTGAGCGACACAGGCTCTTTAGAGCCTCTAGTTAGTATATGTGTCTACTATGATGAGTTACATATCAAGTTTAGGTTTGAATCGAGTTTACGTTACGTTGGTTAATGGAGTGAGTATAGAGTTGGAAAAATAAAACTTAACAAATTATACATTTGTGTAGATAGCTCAAAAAAGAATTATTACAAAAGTATGGTAAAGGACTCCACTGACCATAAAACTTTATGGAAATGTCTTCACAGTCTGAACCCAAAAGTTTAAAATACACCATATGAGTAATTCACAGAAAATAACATTGCAACTAAAAGTAAAAAAATCAGTAGCAGATACATGTACTTTTAATAATCTTTTCACTTCCTGTGCTGAAAAACTGAGAGAGGAAGTTATACACCTGTAGATAAAGCAGATTTCAGTAATCTTAGTAAATTTGTTAAAAATGAATTACATAAACATGAAATTTTTTCTATACCACCAGTGATCATGAATGAGCTATTTAATGAGTTAACAAAACAAATCATCTGGTATGGATAACATTGGACCCAAAATCCTAAGATTAAGTGCCCCTTTTATTGCATTCGCACCTCTCACATATATATATTTATTTATTTTGTATTTGCATTGTATCATAGATCAAATTTATTTGTTCAATGTATGTTCACTAGTGATAATATGTCTTTTGATTGAGTTAAGCCATTTCAATTGATATTTTATAGTGTCTCTTTCTATGTTGTGATGTTACACTATTGTTTCAGATAAGGGTGAAGGTTTGGTACCATAAAAACGTTTAAACCCACTGCAATTGCATGAATTGTTTGCACCTGTTCTAAGTCAGGAATCTGATGTTCATTAGTTGTCGTTTGTTGATGTGGTTCATAAGTGTTTCTCGTTTCTCGTTTTTTATATAGATTAGACCGTTGGTTTTCCTGTTTGAATGGTTTTACACTAGTAATTTTTGGGGCCCTTTATAACTTGCTGTTCGGTGTGAGCCAAGGCTCCGTGTTGAAGACCGTACTTTGACCTATATTGGTTTACTTTTATAAATTTTGACTTAGATGGAGAGTTGTCTCATTGGCACTCATACATGTACCACATCTTCTTATAGCTATTAACAGAATAATGCATATAGATATTGGTATATATATCCTTCTTTACCGAAGAATGCTAATTATAAGGGAACACAAGTCTACAAGGATGGGGACAAGTGTTAAGCAACAAATTATAGACCTATAACTGTTCTTCCAACTTTATCAAAATTAATAGAAAGGCACATATGTTTCAAATAACAGAATAACATGTACAAATACTTATCTAAACTTAAACTTTTACATCCTACACAATCTGGTTTCAGGCTACAGCATTCTTGTCAAACTGCATTGTTTTATCATTTACAAATGGTTGCAAGAAATGAATGATGCATGGTAATTTAAACCTAGCAATTTTATTACACTCCAAAAAAGCTTTTGATCTGGTAGATCATGACATTCTTTGTTTAAAGCTTAAAATTTATGGATTTTGTGAGGCAATTGTTAGTTTCTTCATGTCATACATTTTTTTGTACCTGAATAACAGAACACAACAGGTAAACATTTGTAATGTTTATTCTGAATAACAAAGTGTAAAATTTGGTGTCCCCCAAGGTTCTATACTTGGTCCACCTGTATGCTGATGACACCACTCTTCATAAATCAGGGAAAACATAGAAAATATACATGATGGTGTTCAAGAAGATTTATACAGAGTTGAACATGTTGAAGAGTGGTGCAAAATGAATAACATGTTCATCAATACAAATAAAACAAAATGTTTGGTTACTGGAACAAAGCAGAAACTATCAATTCAGACTTGTCAACGAACTTAATAATAAATTCAAAGTTATTACAAATTTCTTTATGTGAAAAATTATTAGGTGTTAAAATTGACAGCTACATGTAACTAAGCTTGAGAAATCAAATTGACCAAGTTTGTGCTAATAAAATTAAGACATTTTTAGATATATTAGCGCTTAATGGGGTATATTTTGCCCGTAATTGACTACTGCTGTATTATTTGGGGAGAATGTAAAAATGAAGGGATAACAAGGAAATTAAAATTCCAAAAAGGGCAGCACAATGAATTTTAGATACAGATCCTTTATCCCCTTCAGCCCCCTTATTTAAAGAACTTGAGTGGATGACAGTTAAAAATAGAATTAAATACCAAAAATATTTACTTCTATATAAATGTGTGTGTATGGAAGCACCAATGTATCTAGTTCAAATGTTTGAACTGAAATAAGATAATAATCCTTATACTCCCTGAGAGGTGTTACTCAAGGTAATCTGATGGTTCCTAAGCCAAAAGCTGAGCTGATTTGTATATTTTTTATTTTATTTTTATTTTTATTTTTGTTTTATTTTTAATTTTTCGATTTTTGTCGAGCCTGCGACTTTTGTCGCAGAAAGCTCGACATAGGGATAGTGATCCAGCGGCGGCGGCGGCTACGGCGGCGGCGGCGTTAGCTAACTTCTTAAAAGCTTTATATTTTAGAAGGTGGAAGGTCTGGATGCTTCATACTTTGTATATGGATGCCTCATGTTACGAAGTTTCTGTCAGTCACATGTCCAATGTCCTTGACCTCATTTTCATGGTTCAGTGACTACTTGAAAAAAAAGTTCAGATTTTTTGTAATGTTAAATTCTCTCTTATTATAAGTAATAGGATAACTATATTTGGTATGTGCGTACCTTGCAAGGTCCTCATGCCCGTCAGACAGTTTTCACTTGACCTCAACCTCATTTCATGGATCAGTGAACAAGGTTAAGTTTTCGTGGTCAAGTCCATATCTCAGATACTATAAGCAATAGGTCTAGTATATTCGATCTATGGAAGGACTGTAAGGTGTACATGTCCAACTGGCAGGTGTCATCTGACCTTGACCTCATTTTCATGGTTCAGTGGTTATAGTTAAGTTTTTGTGTTTTGGTCTGTTTTTCTTATACTGTATGCCATAGGTCTACTATATTTGGTGTATGGAATGATTGTAAGGTGTACATGTCCAACTGGCAGGTGTCATATGACCTTGACCTCATTTTCATGGTTCAGTGGTCAAAGTTAAGTTTTTGAGTTTTGGTCTTTTTTTCTAATACTATATTCAATAGTTCAACTATATTTGGTATGTGCGTACCTTGCAAGGTCCTCATGCCCGTCAGACAGTTTTCACTTGACCTCGACCTCATTTCATGGATCAGTGAACAAGGTTAAGTTTTGGTGGTCAAGTCCATATCTCAGATACTATAAGCAATAGGTCTAGTATATTTGGTATATGGAAGGACTGTAAGGTGTACATGTCCAACTGGCAGGTGTCATCTGACCTTGACCTCATTTTCATGGTTCAGTGGTTATAGTTAAGTTTTTGTGTTTTGGTCTGTTTTTTTTATACTATATGCAATAGTTCAACTATATTTGGTGTATGGAAATATTTTATGATCTATTTGGCAGTCACGCAGGTTTTATTTGACCTTGACCTCATTTTCAAGGTTCATTGCTCAGTGTTAAGTTTTTGTGTTTTGGTCTGTTTTTCTTAAACTATAAGCAATAGGTCAACTATATTTGTTGTATGGAAGAATTGTTAGCTGTACATGCCTGCCTAGCATGGTTCATCTGACCTTGACCTCATTTTCATGGTTCATTGGTCAATGTTTAGTTTACTTGGTTAATGTTAAGTTTATGTGACAGTTGTAATAAAACTTTATATTTAGGACTATCAACATAATATCAATGATTAGTAAAGAAGGCGAGACATTTCAGCGTGTGCACTCTTGTTTACTACATGTACCTCTTGAATAGTTTTATCTCTTATCATGTTTATAATAATACAGTGAACTATTTGACTGTAAATTAACTATGTGCCTCAGGGAAGATTATTTTGTTGTAACAAACTGTGTTTACCCTCTTTAAATAAAGAATTTATTATTATTATTATTATTAAAATAGAATTTCAAAACTGGTAGCTCAGACAGAAAAGCAGTAGCCAAACAATAATGGAGTACCATGTAAGCCTTGACCTCATTCTCATGGTTCAGTGACTGTTAATAAAAACTGTATGTTTTTTTCTCATGTGAATTTTTACTTATTGTAAGCAAAAGGATACTGATATAAAATTTGGTATATATTGGATCTTTGCAAGGTCTACATGTCAGTCAGACAGGGTTCACCTAACCTTGACCTTATTTCATGGATCAATGATCAAGGTTAAAGTTACGTGATAAGGTCTGTTTCTCAGATACTTTAGGCAGTAAAGCATGATTGTAAGTTGTAAATGTCACTCTGGCAGGTTTCGTCTGACTTAATTTGACCTCATTTTCATGGTACATTTCTACATCTTATCTATAAGATAAACGTTCAGTTTACTGTATTTATAATCATCAACATGATCAATAATGGTACAATGTCAAAGAACATGTACAGTTCACTTTTTTAATATTTTTTATATATATCATGATTATATGTTTCAGATTCATCAAATTGTATGACAGGTTTAGCAAATGCTGTTTTCTTTTCAGGTCAAGGGGACAAGGCAAAATGTTTTTGGTGTGGAGGTATGCTGTCTGAATGGGAAGCAAATGACATTCCAATTGTAGAGCATGCTAAAAGTTTTCCACAGTGTCAGTGGCTAGCGGCATCAAAAGGAAAAGAATTTGTAGAAAGAATTCAACAGGTGTGAAAATTAAAATATTTTAGATGTTTGCAATCTCATAAGCATTTTTTAAGACATGTAATGTGGTAAGGGGCAATGCAAACTTTGTGAAGTTTATAAAAGAAAGCATTTTACCTGTTTATTCTTGAGGCTGTGATTCGATACATGTGCATCACAATCACATTTTCACTGTATCTTTGCTTGTACATGTTGTATTGTAGTACTTTTTTTGCATCAAAAATTGCATTTCATTAAACATGTTAAATATGAGATATAAGTATGCAAGATGTTGTTTTTAATTTTCTTATATTTCAATATGGACCAAGCATCATGAACATAGAAAATATTTTATTTGAAAAACTAATATGGTTGATTTATTATTATTCATTAGCATGATTAGATCAAAGATTGTGATTTCATACATTTAGGCGGCAAATGAAAGAAAAGTATTCCATTTATAAAAGACTTGAAAAACAAAAAACCAACATACTTGGATGGAGAGTTGTCTCATTGGCACTCATACCACATCTTCTTATATCTATGAAAAAAAAAAAATTGATAATATTATATACACAATTTAAGTTGTATACATCAAAACGTACAGTATTTACACACAAAAAAGAGCCTGAATATGAAGTAGAAGTACACATGCTATATACGGCTATAATTTTGAAGAAAAAATATTTGTTAGAAATTTGCCATCCTTTTCAAATGGGTGATGGTTGGTATTATGATGTTGGCGCCAATTAGGTATGGTTGTGTATCTTGACAGCAATCATAGGGAACACATTAGTTATTTTGTGTCATAGTTGTCGACATCAAACATTCTTTAGTCAACATTTAATTGAAAACAGCTCTAAAGTATTCAACAAACTTGCAAAGATTGTTTTACAAAGGCTTAACATTTAAGCTTCCCTTACAAGGATCTGACACTTCTTTCTTATTTCTGTTGGAAAAACCTTTCCAGATCCTCTGGTTTTGTCATAATGATTCACACCTTCAAAAATTTGAAGACAGAAATTTCATTTGTTGAGGTAACTAATACCAGAACAGGAAGTAGAAAGAAGTGTTGTCAGATACTTATAAACAAAGAGTAGACACGGGATCTGTCTATAAATCCGAATTTTAAAAGCACACTAGCTAATGTTGGTGATTTTTGTCAGTGAATACTGACGTTTGTGACCTATTAACCCTTAAATTGTTTCATGAGAGTAGAAATGCCCTTTACCGTCTGGCGTCAAATGGTCATTTTCAGCTACTGTTAGCGTCAAATTGGTAAAAATGTTATTGTGATTCGTCAAAATATTCTTATCATTATTTGTCAGAGATCTTAAATAATTATCCGTTAACGTTATTTTGGGAGAGAATTTAACGTGATTTGTCAAAATCAGATATCTTTTTATCACCATAAAGAAAATGTACATTTTATCGTCATGCACCAAAAATTACCATTGACTTCATTTGGCAAGATTTTTTTACAATTATTTGTCATAAAGGTACCACCATTATGACCCTCTTTTATTACCTTCATTTACTATCAGTTATCCTATTTCCCACTTATCCACAATGTCATCTGAACAATAGCAAGAGGTATTTTTTAATTGAATCCTTACACCTTAGGTGTATTGAGAACCACTGACAGTTGATGAACTATTTGTTGAACTTTTATATGGTCGTTTATCAGTGTTTTTATATGTATTTTACTATTTTGCATTTATTATATTTAGAATCTAAATATCCAATGATGTATGTGCATGTCAAAAAACTTTTTAGAATTAGGTAGTTTACAAAATCACTTCTGTGTATAAGTTCAAAGAAAAAAAAAGGAATTTTTTGTATCCTTTTTACTTTGGAAAAAATATTTTAAATTATAGAAGAACTTTAAGGATGTAGTTAGGTGAATTTAAAAAAATCTAGAATTTAAAATTGATACTAAAAGTCAGAAGAGGCTAAAAAATATTGATAGGTTACGGAACTCCTTTTTGAGATGTTTGATTTTTTAAAAATGGCGGGAAAAGGCCGATTTGGACTTTTACCTTATATTTAGCATTGGCATTATTTGGGTCTCAAATCATAAGAAAAAAATCTAGAATCTGCTTAAATTTCGGTAATAACCTTTTTATGAGCTATTGAAGTCTTCTATGAAAAGAAAAGTGGGTGATATGGGACAAAATATTTTACCCTGTATCGTAGAAAAAAACCCAAGGAGGTCGAACATCTGACAAATATTCCTAAACCTGACCTGACTACATCCTTAAATATGTTGGTTTATTTAAGTTAAAAAGTTGTTTATCATGATTATATAGGTTAAAAAAAAGCACAAAACTGAACTTTTGAAAAACAACAGCTTGAACATCATCATAGTAGTAATTTATATTTTTGACTTTGTTAAATTTTGACTTCACCATACTAAATGAATGTTATTCCAAAAAGGCAAAAACTATAGTGTAATGATAACGTAAATTGGTTTCACACTTGTTTTTTATTAGTATTGACATCATATATACCTTAAAGTCAACAAATTTCACATGATAGGTCATTTGAAAATGATTACAAATTTTGTTTAGGTGCATGGTATTGAAACTGCACAGTAATTTATTTTTTAATTCTTTTTAGTTCACCTGGTCCAAAGGGTTAAGTGAACTATTCTCTCAACACTTGGCATCTTTTGGCCCTTAACTTTTACAAAACTCTTCACAACTGATATAACTTCACCAATAGGGGTATGATGATCTCGCCTGCAAACTAACATGGCAACCAAGGCTAAAATTGTACATTGTGATAAAATGCTATAATAAACAAACTGTAAACAGCAAAGTCATCTACAGGACAAGATTTCAAAAATTGACAGTTGTCTGCTTATAGGAGTTGTTGCCCATGAATGATGATTTTTACCCATGTTTGTGTATTTTTTTTTGCATAAACTATCAGTAATAAGTGAGAAATTGTAAGCATGATAAGCAAAATAAGAAGAAAACAAAAAGTCAGAAAGTGTCATTTGAGGAGTTGTTGCTTTTGATTAATGATTTTTACATATTTATGTGTTTTTGCTGGAAATTATAGGAGAAAGAAAAAACTGTTGATAGCAAAAATTATTAGCAAAATAAGATAAGTATAAAGGACTTTAATAATCAGTTGATTTTAGACTAATTTTAGTGGGTTTTTTTTCACCCTATATCCTAAAAAATATGATACCTAGATTGCAACTTTGAACTGCACAATGGTGGGTAACACATGATGTACATCTAAGTCAAATAAATTGAATCAACAAGGGACCCCTTACAGGAGTTAATGCCACTAAGTCATAGTTTTAACAACTTTTTCATTTGTGTTTATCATCTTGAAAAGTCTAATGAAAAGACAAAAAATTGGTTCATCAAGATTTTTCCCACACAGTTTCCATTGAGCACAGAGATTAAACAAAAACCAGAAGTGTTCCGAATGCAAAATACATACTCGTTATACTCGTATAAATTATTGCAACATGATGCTATAAATGAATAAGAAAGAATTGAGGAATCAATACCACAAATAGACAAGGATTTAAATGCTAAACTTGTACATTTATGTGATGACACAACTTCAGAAAACTAATTATTTCTTTGACAGGCTTCAAAATCAACAATGTATGATCTGATTGTATTGGTATATATCAGAAAATGTATTTGTAACAATGTATCAGACTTTCTATAGATGGCCTTAGCAAGATTTAGCACAACTTTCAAATTTTTTTTCAATTTTCAATCATTTTTATGCCCCACCTAGTGGCATTATGTTTTTAAGTCTGTGTTTGCTTTCGTTCGTTCGTCCGTCCGTTCCTTCTGTCCCGCTTCAGGTTGAAGTTTTTAGTCAAGGTGGTTTTTGATGAAATTGAAGTCCAATTAACTTAAAACTTAGTACACATGTTCCCTATGATATTATCTTTCTAATTTTAATGCCAAATTAGAGTTTTGACCCCAATTTCACGGTCCACTGAACATAGAAAATGATAGTGCGAGTAGGGCATCTGTGTACTATGAACACATACTTTTTAACCTTGTAATAATTGGTTTTACCTTCCAACTGTTTTGATATGATCACAATTTATAAGTTTTATGTAAATAAAAGTCATGTTTGACATTCTAAATTGTATGCTTAGTATCTTGATCATTTATAAATAGGTAATTTCATGTGGATGTTGTTTTTTGTGATACATATTTCATTAAAGTATTAATTGATATCTGAATAATAAAGAAGAAAATTGTATACATAGAGATTGAAACAATAGATTTGACGACACTTAAATTTTCTTCTGCTAGACAGATAAAACAGTATTTTCCATTTGGTATTTTTTTATTTTGGGCGAAGAGCGACCAGCCTAAAAATGCATGGCATTTGCAATTTGAATAAATATTTTTTCTGCCATGTCTACAGCAGAGTAACAGCCATGAAATTTGTCAAGATGAAACATAATATAATCATTAGTAAGAGGCAGTAAATCCACACTCATAAAGCTTCAATTGAATCAGACCAAATCATTGATAAGTATGGAAAAGGTGGAGATTGAATGGGTATTTCCTCACTTTTGAAAAAATCAGCAAATTTTGCCAACCCTTACTTTTTGGGCTTTTTTTCAAAAAGATGTTAAAAAACCTTCCAAATTTTAGATTTAGGGCTTTGAATTATCAAAATTATCTACATGAAAACTTAAAATATGCAATTTCAGGCTTTGAATGTACACAATACAATCTTTATAGAAGAACCATAAAATGGAAGAGTGGTCTCAACACCTATATTTTCAAGCTTTTTAAAAAAATTTAAAATAACGTAAATGTTCTTGCTATTTCACTTTTCTTGAATTAACTCCAAACTGTCTTCCAATAAACACACAATTATGGGCATAATATAGCTGAGATAGATTTAAAAGACAAAATAATTTTTTTGATTTTCAGGGCTTCATCTTAGAAATAAGTGACAAATAAGGTTCTGCTAGATGTTGACTACAACAGTGAACTTAATATTACTAGTTCATTCATGAGAAAACAGACTAACTGATAACATGTTTATCAATATTTTTATCTATTTCTTTAACCATGTTATTTTTATTTTGTGCAATATTTCTTGTATCTGCTACTAAAGCTAGTATTCTTTTAATATGATTTAGTAATGTAGAATGTAGATTTAGGGTTAATAAATTTTCCAACTGGGATTTTTATATTTTAAAAAATAATTGGAATATTTTATGTAATTCTGAAATAAAGAAATAAAACCAGAAACATTTTTGTTTCAGCATGTCCAGCAAGGAATTCCTGTGCAAAATGGTGAGTTGCTCTGATAATCTTATATAACAGCAGAGTTCAAATTACTGTCCTACATGTACATCTGACATATCTCACTGAAGTTTCAAACAATAAGTTTTACATATTTTTTGTATTTAACTGTTAATAATATGTTCAATTAGAAAATTTGCCATGACATGAGTAGCTCTAAATTTTGTTCAGACTTCACATTGGTTGATTGATTGCTTGTTTAAGTTTAACGCAACTTTCATCACTCTTGCCGATTTCATGGTAGCAAGAGGACCTGGAGATAACCATCGACACTCTGTAGGAAAACTGGAAATTAAGTCAATTAAGATTGGAGTCGAACGCACCTTGCCACGTAGGGCAGAGGTTTTTTTTTAAACTATCAACTTCTGTGTGAACAGGCTAGAGATCACTGTAGATGAATTACTTAGATCATTTGGCCACCGAGGCCTATCTCCCATTGGTAAATAAGTAATGGGTCAATAAATAACATTTACAATTTAATAAATTTGAGGATTTGATGTTGAAATTCTTTAGAAAGAATTTTCCAATAGGTTATTTACAGTACTTCAAAGTCATTAATAGTCTTAATTATAAAGACGATTGTCCTCTTAACTTTATGTAAACCATTTTGAAATGGAGAGGTGTACAAAATAACTTAGAAAAATAACCCATGGTCTTGATGTGGCCTTGTTTCTAATTTCACATCTTGTTTGTCTTTGGACTAATCTTTCATGCTTAGCTTTATTTCATGCTGTTCACTGATAATCTCGACCGGCTAACTTCGATTACTTTGCTCAGTAGTTGTATGTTGCTTGCCTTTAAATTTCACACTGTTAACAGAAAACAATCAAATGTAGTTCTAGTCTTATTATTTGATCATTATGACACTATGGTAAAAAAAACATTCAGAATAAGTTTATGATATCAAAATGTATTGAAGAAAAGAAGATGCAAAATGTAACAGGTCTTCATACGCTTTCCAATACATTTAAATCATTACTGAAATTCTGTTTGCAAACAGTAGTTTCATCTTGACGAAATAATAAAATTAATCAGCTTTACAAGCGCTTCAAAAATGCCAATAGAACTGAAACCATTTGATGACTTCTTAAGGAGCCCTTAAAATGACAATTTGTGACTATTTTTTGTGTTTTTCAATTATTTAGAAAACTGTGAAAAAAATGTAAAATAACAAAAATACGGAACTCCAAGGAAAATTCAAAACGGAAAATCCTTTATCAAATGGCAAAATCAAAAGCTCGAGCACATCAATCGAATGGAAAACAACTGTCATATTCCTGATAGATAGTTGCAAGCTGTTCACTGCAGAAATCATTACCAATACAAGATCTACCAATTAACGTAAATGTTTGCAATAAAGGTGAAAAGTAATATCGAAATGGCATATTTTTACCAGGTGATCGATTCAGGCTCGTAGGAGCGCCTCTTGAGTTTTTTCTTTGTTCTACTTCCTGTTTGTTATCACTATTAAAAGGGTTTAAATTGGTAAGTAAAAGCTTACAGTACATATTATTGAAAAAGAACATATTGACGTACATCGTTCACGAATTTTGATAGAGACGACTAGTTTAAATTTCAATCTTTAAAACAACTTGAAACACAAGACGTTTTGTCATTGAACACAGATATAAGAATTTTATGCGGACAAAACTATCGGATTCGCATAAACAGCAAATGGAGTCGTAGATGTCTTGATTTGTATGAGACTTCTGCCTTATGCTAAGTGGTGAGAGCTGAACAGGAGTTGATATAAGAACGACTCATTTCGAATAAACTACGTAAATCACCAAAAACACTATCGAATAAAAAAAAGATGACAAGACCAAACAACAACTTAAAACAACACAGAACACTAAAGTTTGAAGAACACCAACCATTATAAAGAACCGGATATTCACTTATGATCTTTATTTCATTTATATAGTAGATGTTATTGTTGAATATATTATTGTCTGTATTTGGATCACGCCTCTATTGAGCTCTTTCCAATAAAGTATTGAATTGAATTGAATTGAATTGAATTGAATGATGCTCCTGAAAGGTAAGCAGTTCCTGTTCCCCACGTGGCATCCACCGTGTTGCTCCTTGCACGCAAAAATATGGTTATAAGTTGCAAGCGGTACTTATACGATCGAGGAAAATAGGACGGGATTTATATTACAACAAGTGGAACATCCGTGGTCATCTGTGACACAGATTAGGTTAGTCAAAACGAATTAGTCGTACGTTAGGGTATATTTGCGGCTTCCAAGTTTCTGCTCAGTTACATAAGAATATCTATTATAATAATTGTATTTAGTAGTAGTAGTAGTAGTATGTTGGACAGAACAAACTAAAACCCTTGCATGTAAAACTTTTGTTTACGAAACGACGTTTCTTATCCAACAACTCCCTTATCTCTCACAAACATTCTAGCTATTTTCTGCTTCTAATGATTTATTCAGAAAGTGTTATATTAGCTATTGAATTCTAAGCTCTTCGGTCTAACGTATTAAAATATAGTTGATATTAAATACTTTAATACATTACCATGACAAATACTTAACACAGTACATAAAATCCTTGTAATACACAAATAAAAAACATTTTGTTTTTGCATTTTACATACCTAACCATATAATTTTATGCACCCGCCGTAGTCGACGGGGGCATTAAGTGTTACACTTGACCGTCCGTCTTTTCCTCTTTCCGTCTGTCCGTCTTTCCATCCGTCCGACCCATTTTTGTTGCAAAGCTTGAGCGGGGGCATTCGTGTCCTCAGACACATTCTTTTATTTATATTATATGCCAGATACAACATGCACAATTATGATTTGCTGATATTACCCCGCAGCTGCTTTCTTCATGGCACATGGGTCGTGTGGTTGACACAAAGCAAGAACTTATGCTCAATACAATGGTAGAGACCATCTTGAACTTTCAGTTAGGCAATAGTTCGTGTTCCATATGTGAGGCCTAACTGTGACTTTGATACCATCAACAAACTGTAAACCAAAATGTTCCTTTGTTTTTTTTTTGTTTTTAATTTTTTTCCCTTTGCGTATAGCAATTATGTAACACGAATTATCACCACATTCCTTCTTTTCCTTTCGGTTGCATTTTGACACGAAGTAGGCACCCTGATCACTCACTATAGACGAAAATAACACTTTATAACGTTAGTATTTCCGAGCCGTCTTTCTGTATTTACCTTGGACTTCACCAGGAACACTCAACCCGAAACATTTGAAAGGCAATGCTATATAACATGTATAAATATTCAATATATATAAAAATTCAATATTGACATATTAGATGGACGACTTCACACTAAAATCTATGACAAACGGGATGATTTCAACTTCCCAATTATCAATTTCCATTTTCTCAGCAGTAATTACATACCCTCTGCTCCGTCGTATGGTGTTAACATATCTCAATTGATACGTTATGCTCGTGCATGTTCACACTATACTGACTTCATATACAGGAGTGTGCTCCTTACGCAGAAACTGCTCCAACAGAGTTATGAGGAGGAAAGATTAAATATTAACATAAACGGTACCAATTTTTCTGCACCAGATGCGCATTTCGACAATCAATGTCTCTTGAGTGATGCTCAAAGTCAAAATATTTGAAAATCCAAAGCTTATTAAAAAAATGAGCTATTAGCCAAAAAGGACAAAAAAGTATAGCCAAAGCCGGGCAGGGAATCAGAGCTTTGCACGAGGGAGATACATTCCTTAATTTTAAATAATTTCAAACATTTTGTAACAGGAAATTTCAATAACACTAGATCCGTATTTTCATGCCAGTACCGAAGTACTGGCTACTGGGCTGGTGATACCCTCGGGGACTATCAGTCCACCAGCAGAGGCATCGACCCAGTGGTAGTAATAACATAAACGGTACCAATTTTTCTGCACCAGATGCGCATTTCGACAATCAATGTCTCTTGAGTGATGCTCAAAGTCAAAATATTTGAAAATCCAAAGCTTATTAAAAAAATAGGGTATTAGCCAAAAAGGACAAAAAAGTATAGCCAAAGCCGGGCAGGGAATCAGAGCTTTGCACGAGGGAGATACATTCCTTAATTTTAAATAATTTCAAACATTTTGTAACAGGAAATTTCAATAACACTAGATCCGTATTTTCATGCCAGTACCGAAGTACTGGCTACTGGGCTGGTGATACCCTCGGGGACTATCAGTCCACCAGCAGAGGCATCGACCCAGTGGTAGTAATAACATAAACCAATTTTTCTGCACCAGATGCGCATTTCGACAATCAATGTCTCTTGAGTGATGCTCAAAGTCAAAATATTTGAAAATCCAAAGCTTATTAAAAAAATGAAGAGCTATTAGCCAAAAAGGACAAAAAAAGTATAGCCAAAGCCGGACAGGGAATCAGAGCTTTGCACGAGGGAGATACATTCCTTAATTTTAAATAATTTCAAACATTTTGTAACAGGAAATTTCAATAACACTAGATCCGTATTTTCTGGCTACTGGGCTGGTGATACCTCGGGGACTATCAGTCCACCAGCAGAGGCATCGACCCAGTGGTAGTAATAACATAAACGGTACCAATTTTTCTGCACCAGATGCGCATTTCGACAATCAATGTCTCTTGAGTGATGCTCAAAGTCAAAATATTTGAAAATCCAAAGCTTATTAAAAAAATGAAGAGCTATTAGCCAAAAAGGACAAAAAAGTATAGCCAAAGCCGGACAGGGAATCAGAGCTTTGCACGAGGGAGATACATTCCTTAATTTTAAATAATTTCAAACATTTTGTAACAGGAAATTTCAATAACACTAGATCCGTATTTTCTGGCTACTGGGCTGGTGATACCTCGGGGACTATCAGTCCACCAGCAGAGGCATCGACCCAGTGGTAGTAATAACATAAACGGTACCAATTTTTCTGCACCAGATGCGCATTTCGACAATCAATGTCTCTTGAGTGATGCTCAAAGTCAAAATATTTGAAAATCCAAAGCTTATTAAAAAAATGAAGAGCTATTAGCCAAAAAGGACAAAAAAGTATAGCCAAAGCCGGGCAGGGAATCAGAGCTTTGCACGAGGGAGATACATTCCTTAATTTTAAATAATTTCAAACATTTTGTAACAGGAAATTTCAATAACACTAGATCCGTATTTTCATGCCAGTACCGAAGTACTGGCTACTGGGCTGGTGATACCCTCGGGGACTATCAGTCCACCAGCAGAGGCATCGACCCAGTGGTAGTAATAACATAAACGGTACCAATTTTTCTGCACCAGATGCGCATTTCGACAATCAATGTCTCTTGAGTGATGCTCAAAGTCAAAATATTTGAAAATCCAAAGCTTATTAAAAAAAATGAGCTATTAGCCAAAAAGGACAAAAAAGTATAGCCAAAGCCGGGCAGGGAATCAGAGCTTTGCACGAGGGAGATACATTCCTTAATTTTAAATAATTTCAAACATTTTGTAACAGGAAATTTCAATAACACTAGATCCGTATTTTCATGCCAGTACCGAAGTACTGGCTACTGGGCTGGTGATACCCTCGGGGACTATCAGTCCACCAGCAGAGGCATCGACCCAGTGGTAGTAATAACATAAACGGTACCAATTTTTCTGCACCAGATGCGCATTTCGACAATCAATGTCTCTTGAGTGATGCTCAAAGTCAAAATATTTGAAAATCCAAAGCTTATTAAAAAAATGAAGAGCTATTAGCCAAAAAGGACAAAAAAGTATAGCCAAAGCCGGACAGGGAATCAGAGCTTTGCACGAGGGAGATACATTCCTTAATTTTAAATAATTTCAAACATTTTGTAACAGGAAATTTCAATAACACTAGATCCGTATTTTCTGGCTACTGGGCTGGTGATACCTCGGGGACTATCAGTCCACCAGCAGAGGCATCGACCCAGTGGTAGTAATAACATAAACGGTACCAATTTTTCTGCACCAGATGCGCATTTCGACAATCAATGTCTCTTGAGTGATGCTCAAAGTCAAAATATTTGAAAATCCAAAGCTTATTAAAAAAATGAAGAGCTATTAGCCAAAAAGGACAAAAAAGTATAGCCAAAGCCGGGCAGGGAATCAGAGCTTTGCACGAGGGAGATACATTCCTTAATTTTAAATAATTTCAAACATTTTGTAACAGGAAATTTCAATAACACTAGATCCGTATTTTCATGCCAGTACCGAAGTACTGGCTACTGGGCTGATGATACCCCCGGGGACTATCAGTCCACCAGCAGAGGCATCGACCCAGTGGTAGTAATAACATAAACGGTACCAATTTTTCTGCACCAGATGCGCATTTCGACAATCAATCTCTCTTGAGTGATGCTCAAAGTCAAAATATTTGAAAATCCAAAGCTTATTTAAAAAATGAAGAGCTATTAGCCAATAAGGACAAAAAAGTATAGCCAAAGCCGGGCAGGGAATTAAAGCTTTGCACGAGGGAGATACATTTTTCCTTAATTTTAAATAATTTCAAACATTTTGTAACAGGAAATTTCAATAACACTAGATCCGTATTTTCATGCCAGTACCGAAGTACTGGCTACTGGGCTGGTGATACCCTCGGGGACTATCAGTCCACCAGCAGGGGCATCGACCCAGTGGTAGTAATAACATAAACGGTACCAATTTTTCTGCACCAGATGCGAAAGTCTAAAATATGCAATTTACGATGCACGGACTCGATAATATGTATCAGCATTTCATGTGTACTTTAGTCTAGACGCCATCTAATTAACCATCGAGATGAGCTCCGAAGACTGCCGATAGTCATATAACCCGATATGAATGGATTTTTCTAGGTCTGTTTGATTTCATATTATAGGTTTAAAAAATATGTTAATAATCGTTTTTACCTGTATAACAAAGAGTTTTTGTAGATCGAATCAGTCAACCAAATGGTTTTCCCTTGTTTCCCTTCCAATGTTGACATTCTTTTCTTTTTAATAGCTGAACACGCCTAGCTCATGCGTAACCCATCTTTAGCTAAGAGGTTCAATTGAAGTTCACATTAATACGGATTCAATAAGGTCGAATTATTCACTTGTTTCTTTGCTTATTTTGACAAAACTGAACCAAACATGCTGCTAAATGCAAATTTTTATATCACTATTTCACTTTCATTAATGATTGAACAAAAAAAATCATATTTAGCTAATGCCCCTTTAAGAATATCTATTTAGTGTACTAGTATGCTTAATTTTGCTCGCTTGTTTGTACTTCTATACCATATGTTTGTATCAATATCAAATTGACATTGAATATCTTCCAGTTTCAATGGACCAAACAGTAGCATCAGCATCATCTTTAGCTCATGCAGCTAGTCCTGTATCATCAGCGCAACTAGAAGCAGTACTAATGGGATTTGATCAACTTTCAGTCAGTGAGGCCATGAAAACGTTAGGTGAGATGGCAAACGAAAAGGTTTTATAGCATTTAAGTTAAGAATATTTGCTTACAATTAAGACACATAAAAAATTCAACTTTTTAATATAAATTTGAGTTTACAATGTTTGTATTTTCATGCCAGTACCAAAGTACTGGCTAGTGTGTTTGTGATATACCCTCGAGGACTAACAGTCCACCAGAAGAGGTATCGACCCATTGGTATAAACTAAATAGAAATAACATTGACGGTATCAAGTTTCGACCGTGCGAGGGCTGTAAAGCCAGTCAAGGTCGTTAAAAACTTCCATCATCATCGGGATCAATTTTATTGGACCAGATATGTATTTCGACAATAAATGTCTCTTCATTGATGCTCGAGGCCAAAATGTTAGTAAACTCAAGACTTGTTGAAAAACTTCATGAAGAGCTTATAAACAAAAAAGAACAAAAGTATAGCCAAAGCCGGTCAAGGAATCAGAGCTTTGCATGAAAAAGATATAAGCCTTAATTAAAAAAAAATCTTAAGTTTTTTACAGCTATAATCTTAATAACACAATATCCTTATTTTCTTGCCAACTTTTTTCAAAATAAAAGACAGAATTTGAAAGTTATTGTGTATTCTTTAAAATTGTTACATAGTTGTTTTACCAATTCTACAGGGAATCCAGCAGAAATAAATTTGGAGTCACTTGTTCAAGCAATATTAGAAGTACAGTCTTCGCAGGCTAGTGGAAATACAGACATTGTCAACAACTTAGGTATGAATACACTGGCCCACATTTAAATTCGAAACATCCATACTAAATGAAAGGTGTTATGAGCTATTTACTCAATCAACAGGCATCTTGGCCTTTGAACCTCTGTGGGGTAATATGATATGGATGGAAATGAAATGATATGGATGGAAATGAAATGATATTCCCTAGTTCATGGAAAGTAAGCAAGTATTAGAGGAACCTACCTTTTTTTTAGTCTAATCGTTTAATTTTAAGGATCAATTTACATGGCCAAAAACGCTGTAGAACTTAGGGAGTTACCATTTGATTTTTATGGGGGGCTAGGATGAAAAATTATGTCCTGCATATTTTTTTTAGTTGTAATCTCTATCCTGCCTTTTTATTTTTTCACTCTATTCGGTCCTGCCTTATTTTTTATTAGTTTATCCTGACTTTTTTTACCTAAATTGTCATCCTGCCTATTCTTTTACTCAAAACTCCTGTTCTGACTTTTTTTTCAAATTCCATCCTAGACCCCTATAAAAATCAAATGGTAGCTCCCTTACCTTCTTCCTGTATTCACAAGTTCTGTAGAATTTGGACCTTGACATATTGCTTAGCTAGACGGTTTATAAATTGTTATAACCAAATGTTGTACTCTAAGAGGACTTTGTGTTGTTATGTTGATGTCTAACTGACATGTTCCCAAAATGTTCTGTTATTCAGGCATAAATAATTTTCTAGAACTTTCATCGTAGAAAAATACAACATATAAGGTACCAATGAAGTATATTATGGTTTGTCATTTAATATTTTTCGGTATATTTTAGGATGGTGTAAAATTAAATGGTTCAATTATGAAAAACATATACAAAAAAAAATGTGTTTTATATTTTTTTTATGAATTTCATATTTTAAATAATTATTTTAGCAGAACTTCGTCAAAAAATATATACATGGATTATCAGATACAATGAATTATCCCTGTCAAAACGTCTTATATAGTTATGTTGAAATAAAGAAATGAAGAAAAACAAAGTTGTGTAAAAAGAAGAAAGTGTAATTGATATTGGATAAAAGTAAACAGTATGTGAGTCAGTGTCTAATGTTTAATCATATACTTATACATAATACCAATAATTCAAGAATACTTGTATGATATTTGATTTACTAACCTTGTCATTGTCTATCCTGTATTTAGTTGGTCTATAAGACTATCACCTAGATATATGTACTTTGTGAACAAAACGTTTATAAGTTGTAATGGTTAATTATTTACAAATATCAGATCGGACACTAATAAATATGGGGACACATAATGTGTTATAACGTGGATTATTTATACCAACATTGATAACTGCAACATGAAAGATTGTAAATATACAGATACACATTGTTTTGTTGTAGATGTTGGTGCACTCACTCTTCAGAATAGAGAAATGAGAGACAAGACAATCTGCAAAATATGTGGCCAGCGTCAAGTAAATCTAGTTTTCTTGCCATGTGGACATCTTGTCTGTTGCATAGAATGTGGTGCAGAAATAATGCATTGTCTTATTTGTAATGTTCAAGTTTTTAAAAAAGTTTCCGTCTATATGTAACAACCTGCATTTATATTTTTATGGACGAAATGCTTGATATTTAATATCGTATAGAACTATATTTTACTTGAAGTAAGAATTGTTTTAATCGATTAATTTACTTCCTTGAACAATTACAACATCTTCTTTTAGACCAGGGTAATCTCGATATATCACTGTGCACAGTTACAAAGTTTTACTTTCAATTTAAACGAAAAAAATATTCAACATTTTAACTCTTTCAAGTCTTTGAAAATATTATTTTCGATTCAAGTCAGTGTCTTACTGTTTTGAAAACACATAATTGTACAGTTTGCTTTATTTCTCAATAGAATACTGTAAATTCAGAAATTATTACGAGGATTTTATTAATGCGAAAAATGCGACTGGGTTGGTAATAATAAGAACTCGCATTTTCATAACTGAAACATAGATCTGTATACAGTTTTTTTCGAAATCGCAAAAAATAAACTCGCATTTTTGCCATTCTTGAAAAATCGCAATAATAAATGCACGCAATAATTTCTGAATTTACAGTAGCCTGACTACCTCAAAAATGACTTAACATATTAATATAGATAAATAATTATATGAGTAGGTATTAATATTTCTAGGTCACTCAATAGTAAATTGAGGTGATAGGGGTGGCGAGATTTCCTTGAAGCAGATCACTTCAAAATGAAGACCTGGCTTTGTCATTGATAAGCCCACAGAATGCAAAATTTTCAGTGTCGCCAATTTCGTGCAAAATCTAAAGAAAATTCTCTGTCCAAGTACAAATCAACTTCTACAGTTGGCCTCAGTTGATATCTGTACCTGTAATTGATTGCTCACTTACACACATTGCATTGATGATTAATATTGTGACTTCAATAATGACTTATAATGAAATTCTTCTGCACTGAATATTAAACATTAACAAGAAGATAAAACCTGCCAGTTCTTCAACGTTTCTATAGGTTTTTTTAAATTTTCAAATAGTTTAGCATCAAGCATAGTTGACGAAACATAAATAAATGTTGTAATGCGTGTATGGTGCAGTTAAATCGGTACCGATAATGTTATTAAACATTATAGTTTCCTTTTAGCCACATTATGGGAACTCCTATATAAATTCCGGTCTATTATATCTGAAGATGTGATTTATTTGTGTATTGGATAGAAAATATGATAATGATAAAATATTCTTTAAACAACTATACGATATCTAGTAATTAAATGCCACTCGAGGCCATTCTTTTTAGAAAATGCAAATTTAAATTCCAGCTGAGGTCAAGTAAGAACAGATATGCATTATTGTCATTTATTTCCAAAGAAGTACCATTCGATTACACACTGGTTGAACACAAATTGTTTATCTACAGTACTTCAGAATATGACTAAATTTCAATATATGCCATATAATCATTCTTTATTTCCATTGATTCAAGACATTGTAAACCTTTGAATTGGTGACATTGGCATTGAAGTTTAAAAAGGATATATTTAATAAGACTTTTATATTTTGGCCTCGAGCATCACTGAAGAGAAATTAATTGTCGAAATATGCATCTGGTGCTGCAAAATTGGTACAGTTAATGTTTTTACTTGTTTTGATTGTTTGTGTCATGTACTTATCCAGTGGATTTCACAATAGGATATCAAAATTGAACTGTGTCTCTGATCTATTATTGAAATAATGTAGTTCGAACGTACTTTGATAATTGAGTTTGTTAATGATTGACTTGATAATAGAAGGGCTTTGGTCGGGACAGCTAGTATAACTATTACAGATTGAAGATCTACACGTGTAACTAAACGGAATTTGTTTAATATAAGTAAGTGTGAGTGATAACTTGACATAATAGCAAGGCAACTACTGTTGCATGTGTACCAATCTGTATAGTTTGCGCTAATCTGTTATATATATGTATTTTTGGATTAACCTGATACTTGTAGAACTTTCATCGGTATTAGCTGTGTATATTTTGCTCTAATCAGTTACATTATATATAGCATTCAAGTGAAATACATTTGAAGATTTAACACTGCCTTCAATTACAGAATGATATTAAACATTTAACTGGTAAATTTTAAACTTATATATTACCATTCAACTGGACATACTTAGTATATTTTTAATTATCCTATTTTAGCATTTAACTGGAGATTTGTTTTACGTTTTCATATTTGTAAATATTCATGAACTATATTATTTTATTTGCATAGACTGCTATTACATATAAATTATGTCTTGACTTGTGCGGATATTTTTAAATATTAAATGTGTATTAAATGTCGGTGGTGTTTCCAGAAGGTAAAAAATGAACTTCGAACCAAGTTCCCTTTCAATACTTGAATAGATCAATGAAAAGGCGTATTAACTGTGATAGTATTTTAGAGAGCTTCAGTTGAAAATATAACATATTCTTGAATATACACGTGATACAGCTTTTCGGATCCTAGAATATTTTTTAAAAATTGTAAATTAAGAGATAAAAAAACTGGATAAGGTTTGTTACAGTATGGAACCTTTCCTAATCTCTAACTACAAACTGTGCGTCCCACTCATTACGGCTAATGAGATCTGTTGATGAGTATCAAACATATGGCACAGGCCTGGATAAACAGACGTCTCATCAAATATACTAAGCTTTTAAGGATGTACTTGTCAGATGTTCGGACTCCTTGGTTTTTTTCCTACGATACATGGTAAAATATTTTGCCCCATAACACCCATTTTTCTTTTCATATAAGACTTCAATAGCTCATAAAAGGTCATTAACCAAAATTTAAGCAGATTCTAGATTTCTTTTCTTTCGATTTGAGACCCAAAAAAATACCAATGCAAATATATAAGACAAAAGTCCGAGTCAGCCTTTTACCGCCATTTTTTATATATTAAATATCTCGAAAAGGAGCTCCATAACCTGTCAATATTTTTAGCTTATTTAGTTCCTTACTTAAAGTATCAATTTTAAATTCTATATTTTTTTTTTATTTCACCTAAGTACATCCTTAATATAGTACACCAGACACGCGTTTCGTCTACATAAGACTCATCAGTGGCTATCAAATAAAAACAGTTGGAAATAAACTCATCATTAAAATGTTGTACACTCGACGCCCGTTTCGTCTACAAAAGACTCATCAGTGACGCTCGAACAAAAAAAAAAAATTAAAAAGGCCAAAATGAAGTACGAAGTTGAAGACCACATTACTTAACCTCTCAAAATTTATTGTGTCATTCTATTTCTAAAATTAAGGAAATACGTTTGATATGGTGTCACTTAGTTCCACACAACAACATGTTAATGACCAGTCGTGTTATGGCATTGGTATTCTATCAAAATGGTAAAACATTTATGACATATAATGCACTCAAGGTATGCTGATGTCTCGGTTTTGGCTCACATGTGAGCAATTGTCATTACGTGGCGTGTGTCTTTGTCGACGTAAACTCTTAAAAAAATCTCTTCTGAAACTACTTGAGCAAATGTTACCAAACATAAACTGAATATTCCTGAATATTTGAAAGTTGTAACCGAGGATTAGATAAATATTGGGTTAAAATGATCTGCCGGTCAAATTCTATCAACCATGAAATGTTCCATCGTGGTATAGGGGAACTAAATCTATTAAAGATAGAAAGAAACTTCAATCAAAAACAATAAGATCTACAAATAAGTCAACATGACCGAAATCTTCAATTGACCATTATAAAAGATCTACATATAAGTCAGCATCGCCGAAATTGTCAGCTGACTCCTTATAGTCCAAGTGGTTTTCCCTGTTAATCCATATTAGCGTTTTTGCAAAACAATGTAATAGATAGAGAAAAACGGTAAATAGCAAATATCACACGGCATGTACGAAATGTGACGCCTGTAAATAACACGGAAACCAGGCGTAATCTTCATACCTATTCCGTCATTGCTTAGAGAATGCACGTCCAAGCGTCAACCAGGCGTAACTGGGGGCGAAAACCAGGCGTAATATGCAAATGAGTACGTCTGGTCAAAAGAAATCCAGGCGTAATGTCTTTAAATAATACTGCACCTAATTGTTACTGTAAAAAAGTGCATGACCCTGTGTACATAATTTACGTTGGCATGTGTATTTGATGCAAAAGTTAAGAATATTGCTTACAATTTCTCATTGACGTTAATCTTGAAATAAAATCATTGAAAAAATACAAAAAAACACATTTGAGCCAGACACAGCTAGTGGCTTAAACAAGTTTAAAGTTTAAATGAGAATTGATTAATAATTTGAATCAATTCATTCATTGTCATGTCATTAATTGTAATTTGAACTGAAAAATCACTGACTTCATACTCTAATTTCACTTAAATACTTGATGATTTAATTACTATACTTTAAGTGAACATGCTGAGGAATTCTAGGCTTAACTGTTAAAACATAATTCCAAGTACAGATCGAATAATCTAAGTTAACTTACAAAAGTATTTCCATGTTATATTTCATACATTCCTATGTTTAAATTAACTGACCATCGATATAATCGTGTTCGTCCAATTTCAAATTGTTCCAAAGAACACAAAAGATAAACAGCACATTATTATATTAAGTCGCCATTAGTCCAACTCTTACAAGCTAATACCAGAGAGCCAAATTTTGAAAAAAAAATCCCATAATCCTTTGAAACAAAGCATTCTGGGAGTCAATATTTTACGCCTTCAAGCTGTTTTACGCTGGTAACAAAATTTACGCCTAGCTTATTATAATTTACGCCAAGTTTAACTGTTTTCTACGCCCTTGCTGCCATGAATTTACGTTTCCTGCTCTTGTACGCCATGATATAGACACGTAACTGCCACTTACGACTGGTTTACGCCTGATTTCCAGGCGTTATACGCCTCAAAGCTTCGTACGGGATGTTAAACAAAATAAGATCAACAAATAGGTTAACATTACCGAAATCGTCAATTGACGCTAGAAGAAATGTTGCCTGTGCAAGATATTTTTTGTCAGAAACTATAATAGGTAGAGGGAAATTGTACATAGCATAAATGGTCAGCACAAATATATAATGATTTCTAGAAACAAGTCAACTTTGCCGAAATTGACAACTGACTCTTCACAGGAGTTATTGCTCTTGAATGGGGATTCTGTATACCATTTTCGCATTTAATTATGTAATAAACTGTAGATAGAGAGGAACCGTTAAAAAGCGAAAATGATTAGCATGT
Source organism: Mytilus californianus (assembly GCF_021869535.1). Classification (NCBI taxonomy): domain Eukaryota; kingdom Metazoa; phylum Mollusca; class Bivalvia; order Mytilida; family Mytilidae; genus Mytilus; species Mytilus californianus. Next base: position 19,008,714 of record NW_026262626.1, read on the forward strand.
CAACGAGACCAAAATCGTTAGATTCCTTTTAAGGTGTTTTGCTCTTTACCAAATTTTTTTTATTTTGCCAATTATGAAAAGTTTGATAGATATAGGTAGAAACTATAAACTGAAAAATTGTCATCAATACAAATTCTAGAAAAAATATATAAATAAGATTTACAAATAATCAAACCTAACTGATTGCAATAAATGTAAAAATTAATATAAAAATCGCATATTATTACCAGGTGAGCGAATCAGGCTCTTAGGAACCTCTTGTAAATTTAATGCGATGCTGATCATCGATTTCGGTGAATCTAAGGTAATAAGTAGACCAAAAGTGTACATTTTATAATTTACTGGTAAGAAACAGAACATATGGTTCTATAAAGAACAGTTTTGATAAGAGCCATGGCTGTTTTGTCTAACTGTATACACTGACATGTGTTCAGATTAGCAATCATATCTGTTTCAGAGTTAGATGAAATTAATACCAAACCAGATAGTTCATACGCATACCACTTGTAAGCATTTTCCCAATTACAGGTAGGGTATTTGGTTGGGATATTGTTGCGCAATATCTTATTTTCGTACAGTGTTTTATTATGAACTTCGTGTTTTCTTTTTCGTCTGTCCTTTGGCTTGACGTTACCAAGGTTATTTTAACCCCGATGTGTCCTCTTTTTGTAACAAAATGCGCGGTAATTAAATTTTGCTAGAAATGGTGGATTTCCGAGTTCGGCACGCCTATACTGTATTGTATTTCTTGTTAACACATTTTTATTATATCCCTGACATTATTAACACCATGCAAGTTTGAATTAATTCTTGTTAAAAACTCTAGATTGATCGTAAGAAGAAACGCAATTAAAGGTAATGTGTGTTTCCTTATTTCACTTGAACATAACAATGGTTTTCGTTGATTTTAGTTATTCAATTCGGTTTAAATTCTATCTATCTATAATGGTTTCTGCAAAAATGATAAGAAAATTGACAAACACGATCTTTTTAGGCAATTATAAGTGGTCAGTCGACAATTTAGCCCATGTAAATTTATTTGTAGATCTTATCTTACAAAACACTTTTGATATTTACAATTTCTCTTTATCTTTTATAGTTTCTGCAAAATAAGCATAAACTTCAAATAAGTCTTTCAAGTGCAATAACTCATATAGTGGGTCAATTGGCGATTTCATCCATCTCAGTGCATAATTTGTACATCATATTTTGTTCAACATTTTGACTATCGGAAGATTATCTTTATCAACTATAGTTTCCTAAAAATTATTGCAAAGGGGCTTAAAATCAATATTTAAAGGCAATTAAGTACAAGGGGTCATTTGACGTTTTCAGCCAAGCTGACTTATCTGTAGATCTTATTGTTTTGGTTATTTTTCTCTATCTGTTTTCAAGATAATACCAAACAACAGTGAAATTTGCAAAAAACAAAAACACATTTCAGGGGCAATAACTCCAAAATGGGTTGTTCAGCCATGAACTCGTTTTATTCCGATGTTCTTATTTTAGCAAAATCGGCCATGTTTGCTGATGGATCAATTCCCCAAATACAATTTTTAAACTAGATACCATGAGGAACATTCAGGTAAAAAATTATTGTTATCCTTTTTTGCCAGTAGTTGTTTCAGAGGAGAATATTTTTTTTTATAACTTTACGACGACGAACGGACGGACGGATGGATGTCAAGTGATGAGGCTTCTAGGCCAGGTGAGCTACGAAATGAAATTTGAATCGTGGGCTATTACATATTTTATATTCATGATATTATTAGCTCAAGGTGTTTTTTAACATAAATTTTCATAAATTGATCCTAATGAAAACAACACTTTAGAAATTCCGTGCCGGTCCAAAGCCCTTTTCTGGAGTTTGGCATGGACTCCATTAAGGATATGTATAAAACTATACAAATCCTTACTTCATCGGGAAGATAGAGACATAAAAGCATGGTCATCTTCCCAGTTGTACCAACTTCACTACAAAACAGATGAAATTATAACTTTACGTACATGTATACTGATGCGGTTTTTTTCTTTTAATTGCCAGTATAAAAGTTACCACGTACGTGCACCAATTGAAGGCCTGGCAAAGATAAGATGTTCAAAAAGGCACACACAATTGAATTCAAAAAAGGAAACAATTGAATACGCATAATAATTAAAATGGCTCATTTTTTTACCAAGTGAGCTATACAGGTTTGCTGTTCTGATCTGTTCTGTACAGGTATTTTCCTCCGTTATATATCGGAACACTCCCACTATATAGGTTTAACACTTAACAAATATTTACAAATACAGTGTGATGGGTAGCTAAAATTTAATAGTTTTATATACAGATGAGAACTGGGGATTTTAAAACAACTATTTAAAACTTGCATTAAAACCCGCATTTACAATGTCCGTTTACGTTGTAATTTTACCCTTCAATGTCACACATCCGGTTTATATTTTGGACTTCTTGTGGAAAATATAAATATTGAAATGTTGTAAAGAAGCATTATTTCGCTAGTCCACCGCTTCAGATTTATCCTGCAGACGATACTATCTATCACAAGAAATCATGCTTTGCTACACCCTATAACAGTGGTACATGGTTATGCACTTTTACCACAGGAGTCGGAAATGTTTATCATTATGTCTTCAAAATTATATATGTAAAAATACTCTAAAATCAGATTAAGACTTTTTGAAGTCAGTGAAATTACATTAACTTTTTTGTCTGTTTTAATGAAATTTCCGGCTCCAATGCTTAATTTTGTAATTAAACTTGTATGTAAACATGATAAAGAGATGCATGTACTGATGTAGTCTTAAAAATCGGATACAAAATCTAAGTGTCTTTTTTGGATTCTTTTATCAAATTTCTGACACCTATTGCTTTGTGGGAAAACAAAGTGGAGATATGAGGAGCAATCCTTGTATTTATCATGAATACTCAAATCCAAACATTGAAAGCCAAGGATAAATAAGAACTAAATACATGAATAGCTACATGCATATGGCTAAAAGGGATGCCCTGCTTTGTCAATCATTTTACTGCCGATCTGAAGAGCAAACTAAGTTGACCATATTTCTAACAACTCTCATTATTCATTGTAGTAAAAATTAATGAGGTTACAGTGTTCCAGCTTGAATCTCAGGGCAGAAGGGTGCCAGTTGTCTGAAAGGGCACATTTGACTTTTATTTAATGCCTTCTTGAATAAAGTTTTTATGGTGTACATCTTGTACATAAACATTACAAATGGATAGCTTTGTCAATCATTTTACTGCCGATCTGAAGACCAAACTAAGTTGACCATATTTCTAACAACTCTCATTGTAGTAAAAATTAATGAGGTTTACCCGTTATCTACATAGTATAAGAAATTAGTAACTCCTAGGATTGACTGGGGTATAGAAATATGATCATCCCATAGCTCAATCTTCTGATCAGCAGTAAAATGATTGGGACCTCCCTTTAAGCTGATTTTGGATAAAGCATATTCTTATTTCCTACACAGTAAGACTATATGAAAATCTGCACAGTGACTTGCAAAATATCATCAGGTGTTAAAATATGACCGCCATTCTGTACATTACACCTTGATGTAATCCCTCACATGTACAAATGTACATGTAATTCAGCCATTAAAACTTAATATATAAAATTAAACCCATGCTCACAAAAATACATATATAAAAAAATGGCATATTAGTCTAGATAAATGTAACTGTCACAAGATCCTGATTTGTATTTCCTTCCAGCCTATGGACAAATATTTACTCCATTGTATGTTATTACTTAATAAAAAATATTGATCTTCCTGAACATGCATGAAATTTTTGCCACTGGACGTTAACTTTTAAGCAACCAACAATCAATCAATCAATAATATTGAATAGCAACCTTTGATGATGCCATATGAAGATATATAATAATGAAGCAACATATAGCATGTATAGCATGAGGTAGACATTAACATTTACCACAGAATATAACTATTAGGTCTTCATTCAATAAGAAAAGTGAGAAGATGAGTTCATATACATGTAATAAGAGACTTATCTCCCTTAAATCACAAATTCACTGTACAAATAGCAGGATAAACTGAATCACTTTCTTTTTCCTGTACAATGGAAACATATTTATATAAGGTCTGTTTGACATATGATACTGTTTAATGAATAAACTCTATTTTCAGATCACCATCAGCCATGTTTGGGGCAGACATTGCTTACATGGAAGGTTGTATGGAAGATGAGTCTTTCACAGACTCCTTCTTACCTGAATATCTGTACCCTGCATTCAGATTACCTAATCCATGGCATAGGCAGCCTGATATAACACAGTTAGACACTGACATCATTGTCATTGCTGAATTCTCAGAATTAGAGGGACCAAAACCAGTGGTAAACAAAATTATTTGAAAGCATTTATTAGGGTCTGGAAGGGGGTCCTACTTTCTTGATTTTTTTATTTTTTAGACCAATTTTCTCTATTCTTTATTCTTTATTCATTATGTCCATTATCTTTTATAGTTAAGCACCCCCCTTATCCCCTATATTTTACTTTTTTGACAATCAGTCAGGGGACTTACTTAAATGAGTGATTTTCTAAATCACTAATTCAAGTAACATTATGTCCATAAAGGTTGGAAGTAAGAGTTGTCTTTCTTTAATAATCACCTATTTAAGTAGTACAAATTAATCACTACACTAAGTGATTTAATTTTATTGTAGCTTTAAATATAGAATACTAATGATCCAGGGACTAATTATGTTGCTAAAATTATCAGAACCAACATCTGTGTTGATAGGATGACCGGGTCATGTTAGGTGATAACCTTGCACTAAATCTAGGATAATGACATAAACATCACTTGTTTAAATCATACCTCAATTTCCTTCCAAAAAATCGCTTCTTTAAGTATCATTATTTTAATAACCCCCACTAATTTCAACACCCCCCAACAGTGAAATTTTGATAATCTATAACATGAAACCTTGAATTTTACAGGAAAAATACTCCCACTGCTGGAAAAAATCTGTTAAGAAAGTATCAGTTCATTATGTAAAGCCATTTTTATAGCATTTTTTTTAACTAAAATAGAATTTGCAGCTAAATGATTGCATCAAAGGTATAAACCTTGCTGCTTAAAAGAAGCAAAAAGTTCTCTTTTTTCAATTTTACTAATGAAAAGATATTATCTAAACCTATGTGTTTAAAATTTTGGTAAAACTACAAAATCACGATTTGTGACAAAACTTCGAATTTGCTACTTAAATAAGTGAATTAAAAATCACTTATTTCAATAAGTCCCCTGACTGACAATATTTCTCTATTCTTTATTTTGTTTGCCCTTTATTTTGCACTTTTTGCCCGTTATTCTGTATTCTGTAAATCTCATCCTGACCCTCATAGATATTCTGTAAAACAGGAGATTTTTATCAAGCTGATTATCAATGCTAATTTCACAATTAAGATAAACTTGTCAAATACTCTGTACATAAATTTGATCTTTATGGCAGATCAGAAATAAAGACAAGACAAACATGAAAATAAAAACAAAACAAACACGAAAATAAAGACAATCACGGAGATAAAGACAATCACGGAGATAAAGACAATCACGAAAATAAATCCTAGTGAAAAGGTTTGGCCTTTGAAGTATTCGTAGACAAATTTTTAACTCTTGCAAAAATAGAACTTTAAGAGTCAATGAAAGTACAGGTTTTTGAATTGATACAGCATGTATTTATTTTTAGGAGTTTGCCAATACATAGGGGGAAAAAAGACAGAAGATTCAAAAGGGCAATCAGAAACTATAAGCAGAAGAAAAACAAAAATTTTAAAAACCAAAAAATATAAATCATTTTCTCAATAGCGCTGAAAAATTGTTACAATTATTCCCCCACACCTAGCCTTATTTACATGAAACAGAGATTGGGCCAGGGTCCCAGGCTATTTAGAATATTTACCTTTCATTATTTTCCTTATGACAAAACAGAGGTTTTAATAAATAATGGGAGATAACTCTACTGCTTATCAAACTTACATTTTTGATTTGTCTCAACTAGGTTTTTTAATAGAGTTATCTCCCTTTTAATTTCATACAGTTTGTAAACTAGTCTTGATGCAAAGGGAATAATTGTGTTATTTGTTTATTTTGTAGCAATAAATAAATCAAGCCTTTCATTGAGGACAGTTCAAGGGTAAAAAATTACATGGGATCTATGGGAGGTAACTTGAATTGACTATAATTCACATATATATAAGTTTGTATGCAGGTCTCCAAATAACTTCTTTAGGAAGTAACTGTGTTTTCAAGATGTCTTCCATGGGTAACAGTTATGCTTTAATGGAACAGCCCTATATCTAAGAATGCTGTTAGTCAAGTTCATTACCATACAATATTTTCAACAATTATATTTCAGATAACCATTCCAAATGACAGAGACATACATTTCAACATTAATGATTTTACAGTGAGGATTATGTCAGTAGATCTTGGGTCATCTGGACAACAGTATGTATTATGTTGTAACTTTCAATTTTAATGCGCTACCTCCAATGGTTGGTCATTGTGTTTTCCGGCCTATGCCTCTATCCATTCATCCATCTTGTATCAGGTAAAAGGTTTTGTTAAAGCATAGGAGGAGACAATTACTCTGTCAACTCTCTGGTTTTGCTCCTTTTGGCGTTAATGCGATTCCATCATTTTTTGTTTTTACCTTGATTTGTAGGGGGCCTCAGTGGCCTTGTGGTCTAAGTAGTAACATCAACCTATAATTTAGTACATTTGTTCATTATTATGATAATGATGTGAAGTTTCAAAATTATATGTTAAATCAAGGTTTTGGCCTAGATTTCATGGTTCGCTGAACATAGAAAAAAGTGTGAGTGGGGCATGATGTCCTATGGATACAAATTCTTGTTTTAAACCTATAACAGAACTTTTTAATCACAAAATGTTTTCTCTCAGAAAATATGAAGCAAAATTAAAAAAAACAACTTTTTTTTAAATTTGACCTTGGTACATTGTAATTGTGAAATTTAAGTCCAGGGAAAAATAATTCATATCACAACAGTAAGAAATATTCTTATTTCCTTCATATATTTATCTGTAGTGCCTTTTGGATTTTACCAATTTAATTATGAAATAGTGTTTTCAATGTAGTACAACTGACAACTTCAAGTTTGTAATCTTATTTGAAATTCCTCAGTAGTCTTGTGGTAAATGCTTTGGGTCAAACAAATAAGAATATACTTATATACATATTAATAATCATCTCATATTTTCACAATTTTAGAGGTTTCAACATGCCAGAAGATTCACAGGTCATGATGTCAGACACAAAAGAGAATGTGTATGCATTTGTAAGTACATGCTTTTATGGTGCCCTTTATAGGATCCTAGATTATCATTTAATCCATAATAAACCATGTTATATCTAGTCAGGAGCCTCTTGTACAGTGGTTGTGGTTTGTTGGTGTGCTTCAGAAGTGAATCTCGTTTCTTGTTTTTTTATGTAGATTAGACCGTTGGTTTTCCTGTTTGAATTGTTTTACACTAGTCATTTTGGGGCCCTTTATAGTTTTTTGTTTGTTGTGAGCCAAGGCTCAGTGTTGAAGGCCGTACTTTGACCTATAATTGTTAACTTTTTATATACTTCTTATATATTGTGACTTGGATGGAGAGTTGTCTCATTGGCATTCATACCACATCTTCTTATTTATATTCTGGTATTATTTTTCAATTATAGTTAATCTTGGTTATCAGTAGTGACCAATTGGATACTTAGTAATCAGCAATGATATGATATGCTGTTTTTAGTATGTTAATAAAATTGTTCTATGAATAGCACAATATTTTTCACACATGCACACAATTTACTGTTGTACAAAAAAAGGAGAGATATGACAAACCTTAGAAAAAATTAAAAATGTGGTAACCATGGTAACATAGTGTGACATTAGACTGTAGATAGGCAAAATAGCTATTAGAATTTAGATAAACAAGATATACATTAAATTAGAGTGAACAAGACACACATTAGATTCAGCATCAACAAGACAAACATTAGAATCAGAATAAATAAGACACACATTAGAATCAGAATAAACAAGACACACATAAGAATCAGAACAAACAAGACACACATTAGAATCAGCATAGGCAAGACACACATTAGAATCAGAATAAATAAGACACACATTAGAATCAGAATAAACAAGACACACATTAGAATCAGAATAAACAAGACACACATTAGAATCAGAACAAATAAGAGATATTTCAGATAAACAATAGAGACATTAGTTAAACAAATGTGATATTAGAATGATCAGAATAGACAAGAGCAATATCAGAATTAGAACAAACATAAGATACAGTAGAATCTAAATTAACATAAGTTAAACAAGAGAAATACAAATAACTAAGAGAGACATTTGAATCAGGTTAAACAAGAAAGACATAATTAGTTAAATGAAAGCGACATTAAAATCAGAATAGATAAGAACGGCATTAGATAAATAAGAACGACATTAAACATGTTAGAGTCAAAATAAACAAGAAGTAAGTTAGAATCAGAATAAACAAGAGACACATTAGCAACAGAAAAAAAAAATCTTGTACAAATACACTCTTGAAAAATGCAGTAAATGAGTCTATCTGGCAAGGTATCTAGGTTTCAGATAGAAATGCTGAATATTATATGAATATAGTCTTGCAACATGTCACCATCAAAAATTAATTTTTGGTTGTTGCTCTGGTTCCTAAGATACATACTGTGGATTAATTATTATTTGTGGGATACCAATATTTTTAGTACATTGTACAGTTGAACCACAAATTTAAATGCTCAAAGAAGTACAAACTTTCAATAGTCTTGTATACAGACTTTTGCAAAACCACAAAAGCAAATATCCATGAAAAATACAATTTTTCCTCAATCCACGAAATTGGTAGACACGAAAATGAATAAATCCCCAGTAGTTTTTCCCCCAATAAATGTTTCAGGTTACAAATGCCTTATCAGAGGGCTGTTACAATATACCTTTGCATGCCCATGCAGAAATACTAATCCCCTTGCATGAACTGTTGCAATGTTTTTAATGTTTTTAAGACACACATGAGAAAGAATGATAACCACAGTATATATGTGAAATGAAACCATGTTTTCTTCATCTTAACTTTTTTCACAGGTTCATCATTTTTTCCTGTTGGATAAACAAGCTAGAGGTTATTCAAGACCATTTGCTATCAGTTATGTCACTCCAGATCAAAGGTACATATAGATTCTTACATTGATACCAGTGGATTATCGGATTTATCCAATCGAGATAGTTAAATTATCAATTTTAAAATCCGATAATCCACGAGTAACTGTGTAAGAATCTGTTTCTCTAATGATTAAAAAATAAATTTTCATTTTTTGTTAAATGAAAATCCCCTTCGAGTGCCTTCCTTATTCCACAAAGTTGTCAATTTCATTAACACCTGTTAGCATATTTTGATTCATTCAGTTAGCTGATTAAGGTTATGACCCTTAAATTCATCCAATCATCTTCTGAGATCACCAGCAACCACACGTTGATTAAATTTTTTTATAGAATGGGTTCGGAAAGGGATAAATTACCATAGAATTAGAGAAATTCTAATATGACGTACTTGTTTTGCTTTGTAAACATCAGTGTGATAAAATTCTTAATATATCTATACTTAGAGCAGACTCAGAGATGAACATACTAATGGCTGTTACAATTTACCTTCAATGTAAATCCACATGTTTTGTTATGCTCACTCTTGGGATATAATTCGGATATAAAGGCCAGGAAATTAGAAATTTTCCAATAAATCTATGGCTTGCATGATTTATTTTTTAATTATAAGACATGAGAAATATGAGCAACATGAAAAAAAGACAAAAAAGTAGAATAATCATAAGAATGGAAGACAGAAGAAGTACTGTGAAGTTGTGAAAAAAAAATGTAGTAAACTTCAAAAGAGGCATACCTGTCAACTGACCCGTATCCTCTGAGTCACACCCGAGAATTGACCCCTTACCCGGGTTTTTTAAAATACCCGCCGGGTGGCTACAACAACCCCGGATATCAGAAAATGACCCGTTTTCACCCGTATTTCTGACCAGTATTGTTTCCAGTATTTAGAAGTCAAATATACTTTCGATTTTCTCGGCGTTTTTCCTTTGAAAAGGTAAACAATTGCTTATTTACCGTGCAAATGGCAGCTATCAAAACACTGTACTTGATTGAAAAGTAACAATTTGAGGATTGTTTGTTAATTGTACCACAGAAAGTTGAAGCCAGTCAAGCTTGACATACAATTCTATGTCCTGATTAAAAGAGTTTACTTTTGCAAATATCAAATATCCTGTAGAAATCATTTTAAAACAACTTGAACCTTTTAACACATTTCTGGTGGAGAGAATAATTTTGTTATCACTTAAATGTAAAAGCTTTAAATCAAATCCATATGCTCTAGATATTACACTGAAAGGAAACACACAAATTTCTTTCTATTTATAATCCTCCTGTGTATAGGAGCACATAAGCTATAATATTGATTTCTAATTACATGTATAGCTGGGGTTTATGACACTCATTAATAAGAAGAAGTAAACTAGTGTGAATAAAACAATAAAAGGGCATTGCTTTAGAAAGATATTTAATTAATGATAAATATTCATATACTTAACAAATAAAAAAGTAATTTTTAGGAAACTCAGTGGTACATGTATATGTTATCGTATATAAAAGAAATCTCAATACTAAAAAGGGGCCTCGGTGGCCAAGTGGTCTAAGTAGTTCTACTACTGTGATCGCTAGCCAGTCAACACTGAGGTTGTTTGTTCGAACCCCGCTCGTGCGGGTGCACTCGACTCCAATCTAAATTGACGAGGATTGTCAGTTTTTCTATTGAAGGTCGGTGGTTTTCCCTGGCTCTCCGGCTTCCTCCACCAATAAAAACTGGCCGCCACGAAATAGCCCAAAAGTGGCATTAAAACACCAACAATCAATCAATCTCAATACTAAAATTGGACCGAAAAAGTTTGTACGCCTTATGACCTGACATTTTCTATAAGTGTTGTCATTTTACAACTAGAGCCATTTAACATTATGCAAATTAAACTTCTTTTGTCTTTTAGAAAGTTATTGAACTTTTATGAAGAGATCAGCTGCAATTTTAAAAAGGTATTTATGTATGCAAATTAAAGAAAGATTTGTCTAAATAACTGTTCTGTCATATACATATAGTACTGTTTGCCGTCTGCTGTCTTTAAGTTCTCCCAAGTCAAAGTAAAATGATACCGTAAACAATCAAGATAAGTTTTGAAGGCAGTTTAATTTATTTACTAAAGTACTGTTCAGCAATATGTCAAACTTGGATTTTGCCTGTTATGAAAACATCAGCAAAGTAAAAAAGCAAGACAATAAACAGTAGAATAAAAATGGCCAAAGGAATAAAAAAAAAACAATCGGGGAAATTAAGTTGGCCTACAGTACAGAGCAAAAGTTCATACCTCACTGCAAGTTCAAGACCGCCGCAGATACTGGTTTAAGCAGATGTAATAATATTTTCTTTGAGGAACTTTTTAATATTTGCTTTCTTTTAGATTGCCAGATATCTTAAGTATGGTAACAAATTGGTATTCAAGAATGACCTGGATAAATTTATGATGGATTTACAATACACAAAAGGTAGTTTAATACCACTAGCTATAGTGCTGTATAGCAACTATAAATTCTTTTCATTTATTTACAATAATCATTTGCTGGTTGACTTACACAATGTATTTATTCTGTCATAACTCCTATATAAAAAATGAAAACAACACGTTAATAATTTCATGCGTCCAAAGCACTTTTCTGGATTTACCTTCATCAGAAACGCTCAAAGCGGAATATTGGAAGCCAATGATGTATAAGAACCGAAACAGTTATATAATTTGCTTATCTACAAAATACTTGAATGTGGTTGGTCCACTAGAATTTGTTTCCTTTGTTTACATTTTGATAGACCATGTTGCCAAAACTACTTTTGAAACTTGTATAAGTAAACAATATAAATAATCCACAGTTGAAATTGAAAGAGAAAATAACATATTTGAGTTGAGAATTATAAGGATTAACTCACAAATTGAATAACGCATAGTTTGTAGGTCAGCTGCCAAGTACACTGTACACCTCGAGAAAAAATGTTTTAAGTCCTATAATGAAATGTATTACAGACCAGATGGTAAACAGATACAGAACTACAATTCAACCAGGACAGACCGACCAGGATAACAAACTACTACAGTCTCTTAAAATACTTGAATCACAGATCTCAGAAGTACAGGGCGTCCTTAGTCAACTTAACCCTACATTGGTATGTGTACTATTAGGGGTTTAGTATATACTCTAATCTGGATGCTTTTGTATTTTCTCTATTCAATTTTTTGAAAGTTGTTTACAAGTGGGTATTGATATATAAAGAAGGTAATTTGAATTTATCTGTAATATTGGATAAATAATACATATGGTCTATAAAAACTCTATATGTTCTAGACCTGAAAAAAGAAAAAAAATAAGGAAATCAAAATGTAACTTAAAAAAATTTCACATGCAAAACTAGATACACTCAAAAACTCAAATAGAATTTGAATAGAATTTTTATCATGTTTATGCCCCACCTAGGGCATTATGTTTTTCGGTCTGTGCTTTCGTCCGTCTATCCCGCTTCAGGTTAAAGTTTTTGGTCAAGGTAGTTTTTGATGAAGTTGAAGTTCAATCAAATTGAAACTTAGTACACATGTTCCCTATGATATAATCTTTCTAATTTTAATGCCAAATTAGAGTTTTTACCCCAATTTCACGGTCCACTGAACATAGAAAATGATAGTGCGAGTGGGGCATCCGTGTACTATTGACACATTCTTGTTATTAATGTAATGAAATATATATATATAATTAATTACCATTTCTGAACAATTACCAAGTTGAGAGATTTGCCGTTTTAGGAAATTAAAGATTGCAATTTTTGGGGAAAATAGAGAAAGATATTGTAATTTGTCAAACCCATTAGATGAACATTTAATTTTCAAAAGACTGGACCCTAAACAATAAATAATTTCATAACATTTATGAAATAATTTTTTGCAGAACGACAAAAGATTGGAACAGAGATTTTCAAAGATAGAAGAAAGAGCTCAAGCTAATAAAGGAAAACCGAAGCATGATAACTTAAGTCTCTGTGACTGGGAAAGTATTGAAACACCAGAAAACCAAATACAGTGTAAGATTATACCTATAATAAGGAGATTATCTAGAATATTTATGAAATATTTGCCACTGGATGTGACCAAAACAAAAATCAATATTTAAACTACATTTTATTCAAAGATTAAAACATTCATAAAAATCATATAATATACCTTACCTTTTCAATTCAGGTTCTAAAATTTGACAAATGATGTAAGTTGATTTTTTAATCTTAGTTTTACTCTAAAAGATAAGACCAACAGATGATTTGAGAGGTTACTGAAACGAACACATTAAAATTTCCTGAGGAATGAACTATTCACATTGTCCCCTTTTTATGACTTTTGTTTCACTTGCATTATTATTTTTCAGTTCTCTCCCTTGGTAGTACAGCAGACACAGATAACTTATTGTTTTTTGAAACCAATCATTACAAGGTAAATTAATTTTGCTGCAGCTAGAACACTTCCTGTCTATCTACCAAATATAGTAACACAGTGATATTTTGTGCAATGTCGATTTCGTGTCACATCACTTTCTTCACAATTTTAGAGTTCGTTTAGAGATGGAAAGTATGCCTTATTTTTGGGTTAACATTTTCATAACTATAATTGTAGCAATTTTTAGCATCAGTATAAAAACAATTTTAGGTCAATGTCAGAAAATATAGTCGACACCAATTGCAAACAGTTGAAGGACTTGGTAAACCTCTCCCCTGTCTAGTTAAATATAAGCCTCATACAAAAAAGGTTGAAATTTTCTGACATTGACCTAATATTGTATATATATACCATCACATGTATACCTATTGCAAGGTAAATCCTTAAATCGTAGGACATATATTAGTGGACTTTAACTAAAGTCAACCATATTTTTTTTAATATTTTCATTTATGGATTAAAATTAAAAAGAATGAATATCTTTCCTGTATCTTTCATACAGTTCTATTTTAAGAAAATGTATTTTTTGTAGCCTAAATTGGTAGAAATCACAAAAGGAAGGAAATTTGATTTGCATTTAAGAGGATTACACGAATTATGTTCCTGGGGTGCCAAAGAAGGACTCCAGAGGCTGAGACACATATACCAGGTTTGTTTAACAACTTTGATTTGCCGTGGCGATGAAATTGTACCATACTTTTTTTTAAAATACAATTTTGCAAAAGACACAACTTTTGGAATCCAATGGTAACATTTTAAAACTCGAGGTTTGTTGTCCAACTGTACATGATGTGTAAGCAAATTGCATTATTCAATGACGTATTCAAAACAGATCTGTTTTGATTATTGATAAATATAGCAGAAATTTATTAGTCTGTGCACTTTATTTGCAGTTTGGCTAGAAATCAGGGAAATTTTGTGCTTGATATAAATATATGTAATTGACATTTTTGTTTTACTATCTTATTTGGGTTTTTTACTGTGCTGTTGATTGCTGTCTTATTAAAATTTAGCCGACACTTTTAAATATTCATATTTAAAAAGTTGAAAATATGAATCAGACTTTTTTATACTGTATGCAAATGCATTTCAACATTGATCAATTAGAAAAATAAGATAGCAACCCATAAGAGTCAGCAACCTAACTATATAGAAAATTTAACAGAAACAATCAAATATCTGCCATCAACACGGTACTCTTAAAATTATGAAAGAAGCATTATGGTATGTCATTAATAACAACTACTGATGAGGTTCCTGACTTAGGACTGGGTCATTAAACATTGGGAGGTTGTACGAGATTTTTTAAATCTCAACCATCCTGGTATTTAATCTCTTATCAGTACATTAACAAAACGTCACAAGAGAACATATGATAAAAAGTAGTACCAGAAAAGCACTTAAAAAGTATTAAATGGAATTATAAAAAAATTTAAAAAAACACACAAAATGGATCACAATTTTAACTGCGTAAAAATGCTCACAGCTACAAAAAACAAGCTCAAAGTTCAAAACCTGCTGATAAGAAACCATGCTGTCCTTCACTTGCATGTATTCATTTATTTTCGTGGATACCAATTTTTGTGGATTGAGGGAAAATTGTATTTTTGTGTATATTTGATTTTGTGATTTTGCCAAAGTCTGCATATGAGCCTATAGAAAATATGTATTTCGTTGAAAATTTAAATCTGTGGTATATTGATACCCACGAAATACACCAAAATTTGTATTCCAGGAATGATCATTAATCCACAGTAATAACAGTTGTTGTACTTCATTGAAGATTTCATACAGCAATGTCAAAAATAGTGCAGGGAGATATGATCTTTAGCAATGCCCAAACTAATTATACAGAAATGTCTTTTTCAGGGAAAGATATATTTTTTTACACAAAATGCATTATCTTTTATCTTAACCTATTTAATTGATTATTGGTTTTAAATGCCACTTCCAGCACTATTAGCTATATAATGGTGGTCAGTTTTAAGGGATGCAGGAAGCCAGAGTGTACAGAGAGAACTACTAACCTTAGCAGCAAAACTGACAATCCTGGTCAATAAAGATTTGAGTCAAATGGGCCTGCCATTTGCAGGTTTCAAACTCACAACCTCAGTGTTGACAGGCTAGTGGTACAGTAGTTTAACTTCTTTGCCACCAAATAGGCACCTTTTAACCTTTTTGTATCAACCAAGAAAGGCTTTTAAAATATTAAAGCTTTTCATTGAACTTTTACCTTTATTTTTTCTAGTATTTCAAACAGGACATTGCAGTTCTTCAGATGGAGAAAAGAGACCTGTCTTTGTTAGGTAAGAGATTTATTGCTGTTCAAGAGCAATTTTGGTATAATTTCTAAAACATGTCCTTGAAAATGACCTTTTTTTGAAAAATTGTCAACTGTTAAAAAAAAATTATGTTTTTCATGAAATATTACAAGTGTGTTAATAATTGTCATAAATTGTTGCTCAATGAAAACCACAGACTTAAGATGAATAAGAGAAATATTCATAAAATTCATGAATTCTCAAAGCAGTTACTGTTTTCCATAAACCCCAGAAAAGACTTTCATTTATAAATGCAGAACCCAAGTTTCTGTTGTTAGGTATTACTACCTTGGAACAGATTAAAAATTCTCATTTTACCCACAAATGTCAGATTAATCTGCACTTGTATGAGATAGTAAAATTAATGTTACACATATAAGAAGTTACATATTTAGCTTCTGTGGAGTAATTTATTTTGGTGGGTACCAATTTTTGTGGATTGATGAAAAGTTGTGTTTTCCTGGATATTTGATTTAATGGTTTTTCCAAAGTCTGCATGCATACAATCCTATAGAAAATTTGTACTATGTTGAGCATTTAAATTGATGGTTCAACTTTACCAAAGTTGATATTCCATGAATGATAATGAATCCACAGTATTTTCACATTTTAATTTTGCACCATCTTCAAAATCTGTGAACTGTAAAAAGTTTAAGGTACTTATATATACCTGTCCAGTAAACTCTCAGTGTTCTCCCCAGGATTTTTGGATAGCACCAGATTAACGCGTGTGGACAGCTTGGTGAAATATTGCATACAATCAGTTGTGTCTTCGTGTCGCGTTGCTTAGCTCTATTTCTAGTTACTGTAGTTTTTATGTCTCTTGTTTTGTTTTAATACTGTGGTACTGTGTTATGTAGACATTGTCAGAAAAATATTGGTAAAAAAGAAGTAAGTCAAAAAAAAGTTTGTATACTTTAATATTTTTTAAAAATAAATAAATTATGATTCATAATAAAATATTCATCTGAATTTAAAGTAATTAAATCTTTTATAAAATCCAAAATCAATAAAAATAAAATATCATTCAAAAGAGAACAAAAATGTTCAATTTAAATAACTTTCTAGTTTCTAGAAAGAAAGTTGTTGTATGTGAAAGGATTCCTGTCATAAGAAGATATAAAATTAACAAGAACAATTGCAAATATTGTTTTATTATTTTAACCAGTTTCTATCTTAGATTTTAATAAAAAGAAATTTTTCATAAATTTTAGAACATTTTGCCATAGATTTCATGTTAATATTAACTTTTCTTGTCTTTGGTGATAATCAAACATAGATACAGACTTAATACTGCACTGAAATCTATATCTTTATTTGTCATGAACCATTTAAAAAGAATTCCTAAATCTATAAATTTATCTTTGGCCTATAGATCTATAAGTAACCATATTCAATGTCAACAACTAAGTCTCCCTATTTTCCCACCTAAATGATAGGAAGTAGATATAAATAGATTTAACATGTGCTTATGGATAAAATTTGCAAGATTACTTCTGTTATTCATTAATTATGGATACAGATATCCAGTTTGAAGGTACAGTCATGCATTTTATTTATAAAATAGAATAGATTGCAATTAATTGTGAATAAACTTGAATATTCTACGTGAACTAACTGGGTCATGTGATATGTACAGACAGATACTACAGTTTGAAACCCGACTATCATGCAATAACTATGTCATAATTAAAAATCATATTGGCCATGGTTTAATCAGAGACATATAATACTATAATATAAGAATTGAGAAATGTATAATTGTCAATTATACGTAATGAGCCACCTTTATGATGTACAAAAAATGTACCTATCGGGTCAAGACACTGTTTGTGTACAAAGTATTTGCCAACTTGTCACAGGTCAGTGCTTGGGTGGTGAGTGAAGCCATAAAATAGTTATCAGTGATAATAAAGTTATGAACTCTTAATTAAAACACAAAAGAATCATGTTACAAGTGTTAATTACATCGATTAAATCCAATCAACAAGGT
This sequence comes from Mytilus californianus, assembly GCF_021869535.1. Lineage (NCBI taxonomy): Eukaryota > Metazoa > Mollusca > Bivalvia > Mytilida > Mytilidae > Mytilus > Mytilus californianus. Next base: position 19,026,712 of record NW_026262626.1, read on the forward strand.
TAACCTCATAAGGTAAATCGATCAAGTGGTGTAAACAATCTGTGTTGAACTGGTTTGAACTGGACAAGTGGTCAAATTTCACCTTGAATTTTATACCTCACGGAAAAGATTTTAAAACAAGTCGTTTAAAACTTTACCGATTTACGATTTTTTAACTGAAAATTTTAGCACCACGGAGAAAAATTATACATCGCGGTAAGAACGATACCGCCACAGTAAAAAATTATACATCACAGGCCCGCGGTCCTTTAAGGGCCTGGGGAGAACACTGACTCGTATCATCAAATCACGAATATTCTAATTATGCCTAAGTCTACTGTAAATTCAAAGATTTCATAATTCGCTAATTAATTACTTGAATGCGAGATCTAATTACTGTGACTGCAAATATTTTGTAAAGGTAAATCACTACTGAAATTTTGAATGTGAGTTTTTATTTTTACGAATATAATATTGTCGCAGGTTTTGCATTAATTAAAACATCCCAATAATTTCTGAATTTACAGTATTCATTAATTTTCCAGATCCACCAGCTGGTTTGGTGACCTTTGGGAACAAGTTCATAGGTTCTAATTTCATGACAAATATTGATAAGTAAGTTACATATATATATAACTATAAATAAGATAAGGCGATGTGGTATGATTGTCAAATAAGGAGACAACTATATATCCACGAAAGACTAACATGACTATTAAGGATGTGCATGTAAGATTGGATATTGTTTCATAGTTTGTGGGCTTTATTGCATTCAATTGTCTGTCTGTCTGTCTGTCTGTCTGTCTGTCAAACAAACAAACATATTTTTCATACTTCTTTCAGTTACAGTACATCTGAACTATATATTTGATCAGCAACTTTACAATGATGAGTTGTAATGTGTGAGCACTTTTTGGATCTGTTGCCACTTTCAGTTCTTGAAAAAAAAATTCCCTGATGGTCCTTGAAGAAAATCTGCTTGTCCTCACTATTATTTCTATCGCAAAATACAAAAATTGTGTCTGTTCTTTGGAAAATTTTGGTGGTTTAAACCTTCGGCCCACCATTTATCGAGAACTCTGGATTCAATCACCCTGTTTTACTTTGATTCAGTCAATATCAGCAAGTGTGACCGAATTACTGTATCTGTACTGTATGTACATGTAGCTGTTTTAGTCAATCCCAAACAGGTGAAATTAATTATGTAAACAATTTGTTACAGAATCTGTATCAGTACATGTTGTTTTATGAGAGTACCTGGGACCAGAACTAATATGGAATCTTGGAACATGTTGGGACACAGCTGGTCATCTGTAGGTTTATTTTTTCAATGTGAAGATAACCATTACTATTTTGCTAGAGGTCAAGGGTTCACAATAATAAATGCACACATTAGTATCTAATATCTATCTTATAATAGTACCGGTATATAAGAATAAGGAGATGTTATATGATTATCAATGAGACAACTATCTACCAGAATTCAAATGACATGGATATAAGCAATTATATATCACTGCACTACCTTTAACAATGAGAAAAAATCCATTCTGAATAGCCAGTTATAAAAGGCCCTGACACGAAAATTGTGGAACTATTCATGCTGTACTTTGACCTATAATGGTTTACTTTTACAAATTGTGACTTGGATGGAGAGTTGTCTCATTGGCACTCATACCACAGCTTCTTATATCTACTAAAGGCCTAATTTATAAAAAAACAATTTACAAAAAAATAAATATGACTGACTGAAAAACAACTAACATAAAAGCAATAGACACAAAGCACATACATGTATTAGTGAACTTGCAGTTAATGAAAGCTAGTTCAAAGCCAATTACAACTAATCAATGAATCATGTTCTCCAAGAGTAAAGTATCTTCGCTGCTAGAGTTATTGTTTGAGGGTAGTGTTATAATGATTGTTTTTCTATACCATGTTTGAAAGTGTTATTGAAAGATTTATCTGGTTAAATATCAACAGAACAAGATTTTATTATAGTTCTCAAAATAAGGCATGTTATTTAGTACGCCAAAAAAGTGTTATGGCTTCAAAAGTCTTGTCAGTGATGCTCAAATCAAAATCATTAAAAGGCCAAATAAAGTGAGAAGTTAAGGAGCATTGATAACTCACATTTCTGAAAGGTTTTGCCAAATACAGGTTAGGTATTCTATTCTTAGGGTAAAATATCCTTAGTATTTCAAACAATTCAAAGCTTTGTAACAGTTAATTTTTTGGTGCAATATGATATGACACATTTTCAGTTTATACAGTGTTCTACTTCCTGTTTGCTGAAAGATTGTTTTTATAAACTGCCATGCACATGATGCACATAGTTATATGCAATTTTGGTCATTTTCTTTTATTGAGTTTGGGCATTGCAATAGCTCACAATACATCTTGTTTGACCTTGTGGCCAAAATATACATCACACAGCCTAAGTTTAAATTCAGATAATTTATGTACAATGATGGTTTTTTTTTTGTCACAGTATTTTCCTTTACAAATTACTGCTACATGAATGTATATTGAAAAAATTCAATAATGTGTAGAAATAATGAAAGAGCAGTTTTACTGACTTCAGTGTTTACTTGCTAATAAAAGTTTCTTTCTCAATTTATAGACAGACACTCTGTCCAGTTTCAAGTCAGTACCAAGTTCTTTCCAATCAGTTATAAATGACGACTCAGACTCAGATTCCATGCTATCAGCTACAAGTGATCTAGGATTTTACTTGCAGTAAGTTATCCAAGTGATATCGGAACTGTAAAACTAATTATGACTCAATAAAATTGTGTCATGAATAAAATTAAAATGAGATGTAGTATTCACATGAAAAAGAGGAGCAATCCAACAACACATGAACATACATGGCTAATAGGTTGATGTACAGATTTCAACTACTGTAGATTCATTATTATTCGGGGGATATTTATCTTAAGTATCTATAATGGATTTCATGGTATAGGTGAACCACGAGTTTCAATGTCTGACAAAGTACAAATTTTTGATAGACTTATAGGCAGACTTTGCCAAAATCACAAATCAGATATCCACGATAATTCTCAATCCACGAAAATTTGTATCCATGAAAATCAAAATTCTGTAAGAAAGTAATATATACCTCAACTATTTTAAGAAGGAATTTAGTGTTACGTGACCAGATTCTGTTAAAACTTTCTAATTTACACAACATTCATTAGAATAACAGTAAAACGGTACAGAAATAAATTTAATTTTTAAATTGAATCTACATTTTTTAGGAGGACCAACAGTTTAGGATCATTCCAGTTAGTAGGTTCCTTTGATAGTTTCAGAAATTCCATGACACCTCCAAAGGATGGATTCCTTCCAGATAGTAATAGATCCTCATTACAGGATGAACTTCCTGCTTCAGATGATCCTTTAGAAAAGACTTTATCCAATGAAATTCCAGGATTAGAAAAGACTTTATCCAATGAAATTCAAGGATTAGAAAAGACTTTATCCAATGAAATTCAAGGATTAGAAAAGACTGTATCCAATGAAATTCAAGGATTAGAAAAGACTTTATCCAATGAAATTCAAGGATTAGAAAAGACTGTATCCAATGAAATTCAAGGATCAGAAAATAAAAATACAACCCAGGTAACTTTAAGTGATATGGGTAAAGGAGACCCTGAAAAAACGCTATGTCTAAATAAAGAAGATACTATTAAGAATACAGGAAATATTGATAGAAATGAAAGTTTGAAAAACTTGATGACTGATTCTTTGGAAGAAATTGATAATCACAGAGATTCTATAAATGTTGTTGAGGTTGATTTTGAAAACAGAGAAAGGTCAACAACTGATTCTTTGGAAGAGTTTGATAACCCAGAAGCGTCTATAAATGTTGTTGAGGTAGATTTTGAACACAGGGAAAGGTCAACAACAATTGTAAATGAAGCCTCTCAAAATAATGATACTTCGGATGAAATTCAACGAAGTGGGGAAAGTAGTTGCTCAAGTAATAATAGCATCTCTGAGCCAAGAGACAGGTTAATGACATTAACTAACACGGATGTTGTTTTGTCAAAGAATTTGAAAAAAGACGTTAAGGCCGAAAGAGATATAACTTTTATAAATGAAGAAAGTGAAATAGCAAGTGATTTAAGTAATTTATCAGAAAATATAAGAAAAAATGAATCAGTAAATAGTATAAATACTGAATCTATGACTAATTTATATATTGAATCTGTAAATAACGGAATGGATGAATCAACAAAAAATAGAAAAGGGGAATTGACTAATAATAGAATTGATAAATCAACAAGAAATGAATTAGCTGAATCAGCAGAAATTGGAAATGCTGAATTTGCAAATGTTGGAAATACAGATGAGAAGAAAGACGTTGGCAAAAAATTTGCTGATATAAAAGCTATTGAAAATTTAGGTCAAATGATAACAAAAGGTCATTTAGACTGTGATAATTGTCCCCACGCTGATGTGGATAGTAGTTCTGGGGTGTCATCTTGCAGTGGATGTCATTCGAAAGTATCACAATCTCTACAATCAGGTTTGTTGGATATGTTTTCGATTGTGGATATCATAAATAACCATTCGTGGGGAAACTATGATCAAGGATTTCTTGGGTAATCGCGGTATGTGTGAACCACGAATTTTAAATGTTCAACAAAGTAAACATTTTCTATACATGCTAGTACACATTTTTGTTAAGGGGCCAGCTGAAGCCGCCTCTGGGTGAGGATTGGTTTGTGTTTAACAAAAGGCAGGAAATTATCATATTTCTAAATCAAGTTGCTTAGTAAGAAATATATTTGTCATCCTCATGTCACTTCCCGTTTTCATTTCATTTAAAAATCGAAAGTAAACATGATCTATTCTTGATAAGAATCGTTCCAACAAGTAAATCCTTGGTTCCAAGTTTATATATAGGAATCAATTCCAAATATTGATTTAACCGTTTTAACAAGGATAATTATTATGCATAGATAAAGTCATTACAGTTTGTTCATTTATACTGTGATTCCTGGTTTAAAAAAAACAAACTTTACTTTTTTCCCTAAAAATAACTGAGTGAAATTGTACACTAGAAGTCTGGATCTTTATTAGATCTTATTTTAATCTTCATATTTAAACACCAATCAAATTATGCAATAACTGCCTGAGCATGCCTAAGTCCTTCAAAGATGTATAGCTAGTAATACATGTCTTTGGTCCCTTGCTGTTACCCAAAATAAGGTTGATTTTCATTTCGTGGAAAAGTGACTAATGCCCTCAAAATCCTAGCTAAAACCCTGGCCATTGGACCTTAACCAAACGACAGTCAATCTTAAATCATATACATGTAAGATAAAGCACAGAAACAAAATACAATTCCAATCACCTAGATAAAGCATCAAAATGAAAAATAGAGAGCAAAACACCACCCATTGAAAACTATGGAAAAAGTAGCACTAAAAATTATACGAATTTTATGACATGGCTTCTTTAAAGAAAACAAGTTTTGAATGATATCGCATTGTTTAATATGATATGAAAAAATATGAAACTAGTTTTGCAGTTACACTCCAATAAACTATTTAGCACACAAGCAAACATACAAATATTTATATGTTTGCTTACACACAAAAAACTTATCATGCCTTCATATAAAAAAATCTTACTATCTCTCAAAATTAACATCTGGTGCATTAATATATAACCAAAACAATATAGAAGCTAATTATAATTTGATCGTTTGATTTGTTTCAGAAGATGAAATTACAGTTCAACAAAAAGAGGACATAAGCAGAAGAGGGTATGTTGTACTCGAACTGGTGACTGTTGTAACCTATACTTTCAGAAATAATTTTCAGAAATCTTCAAAAAATCATAAATTTTTTCACAATTGCAATAAAAAGTTGCAGAAAGCAATACATTTTTATGTGTTTACATTGACAACAACTTTTAACATCAGATCATTTTCATTGTGGTTATTGGACCTGTTCCTTAAATAATATGGCTTTTGAATTTGTAATTTATTTATATTTGTAGTTTGCATGGTCAAATTTATGATTCTGTCCATTTAACATGAGTTATACATGATAAGTAACTGATTATGTACTTGGTGTGTAAGTGGATTAAAATAAGAAAAGCCCTTTGGCCCTTCAGTAATGGTTCATCAACTTTTAAATTTTTGCATAGTATATAGTTTAAAGGGTTGTGTTCTGATCAGTGCACAAGTAATGACATTGGATAAGTTAGTAATATTTGGTGTACATTTTGAGGAATTCTTGACTATATGCTTGACAAGCGAAAATACCTAAAAAAAATATGCATGCAGTTTATATGCAATACAAGTATGATCATGATTATGCAAACTATCCAATTGCTTTTTCAATTTTACCTGAAAGAGGTAAGACAATTTTAACTAATCTCACTTTAAGCATGAGTAAATCATTAGAGAGATTATATAGTCATTTTAGATGCAATAGATAGGAATTTGGACAGATTATTAGTTGTTTTTATGATTTTTATGACTTTGAAAAATTTCTCATTCCTCTTTTTAGTTTTAAAGATATCTCATTCCTCTTTTCAGTTTTAAACATGAACTTTTTTTCCAAGTCTTCAATTTTTTTAAATTTTAATTTTTATATTTTCTTTTTTATGAATTCACATTTAGATCCAAGACAGAAATGGAGCAGTGCTGCAAAACAGATCTATTTAGATTTAGTACGCAAAGTGAAACTTTAACTCCAGGTATGTACACATTTATGTTACATGGCATTGGCTAGTTTCAATTTTAACTTTGTATATATAGTGCTATTAAAAATTTGAATGATATTGAAATCAACTTTGCACAAGTAAAAGAGCTTGCTTTCAGTGACTTTTTCTTTGGTTTACTGATTTACAGAAGTTCCTTCTAAGAGATTTTGGTTTCAAAATTCATCTTTTCTAAAATTGCATTTAAAAAAATTGAATAAAACTAACCAAGGGCAAGAAAATTCGTTAACACTATTCTTAAAGGGTTTAAGTTGTACTAATAATTCAGCTATTTTTTCAGAGTTGATTAATTGACATAAATGTAGGTCTGATTGATTTTTAGGATCTCTGGGAAATTCTACATTCAAATCAAGGTACCAAATTTTTCATTGAAAATCATGAAAGTCATTGAAAATTATATACCATTGTCAGTTTTTTGCAGATTCATATTTATGAATAAAAATGTTACATTCTGACTTTACGGGTCATTAAATGAGTGTCTATTAAGTTTCAATATCTTTTATATCTTGTAGGGTTTGGAATCACTAAAATACTACAGACTTATAACCATATCCAGAACGTGATATATAGTATGTTAACGGGGAGGACTGTTGTAGTAATTGGTTCAGCACAGTATGAAGAGGAAGTAAAAAATCTGGTGACTGCACTGAAACTATTTCTACCTGGATGTCACAGGTAAATATTTCTGACTCATTGCCATTTGAATGAAAACATAAAAAAATAAAAGATAACAAAAAAGTCATTTATGATATGTGTAATATTACTGTTATTTAATTTATTTTTTCATCGAGTTCAAATTTTCACGGATTTCATTTGTATAGCTGAACCTCAAATTTAGGTGTTCAACCAAGTATATATTTGCGATAGGATTGTATGCAGATTTTGTCAAAACCATGAAACCAAGTATCCACGATAAAATTGACCTTTTCATTATTATACTTCTGTGGCCTTAAGAATGTTATTGTCCATTTCTTCATAGATGTCAAACAAGTTGTATGCAGTGGTCATCCAAAGCAATAGCAGTAACAGACCTGACAGACATAAAACTGATTGGCATTTGTAGACACGAAAAGAAATCGGTAGACAGAATGGTTCCTAAAGCAGTTCAGGTAAAATAAAACAAACAGTTAAGAAGTTCAATAAATCAGAAGAGTGATGAATAAAAGGAGACGAGGGATGCTCGTCAATCAGACAGCAACCCTTTGTCAACAATAGCCATAAGGCACCGAGAGGTAAACATATTATCTTCATTGTTTGTACAATATGTCAAGTTCTAAATCTTCCTGATTCTAAGAAGTTGTGAATAAATTATCAGAGACTATCGAAGATCTGCCATTAGCAATTAATTTTCCAAAAAGTGTTGATTCATTTAGGGCTATTCCATTAAAATGTATGTGGTTGGGTAGGAAGGGACTTTTAAAATATCCCTACAACCAAGAACCATTTTTTAGATAATTTTGCATAATGGTAATAGATGCATACTGAAAAAAGACCCATGACCCACATTCAATAATTAAACTTCCCTTCCTACCCTCCCACATACATTTTAATGGAATAGCCCTTATTTTCATGGATTGGAATAAAATTGTATTGTTCCTGCACATTTGATTTTGTGGTTTTGCCCAAATCAGCATACAAGTCTATAGGAAGTTTGAAATTTGTTAAACATTTGAATTCGTGGTTCATCTTTACCCACAAAATCAACGAAAATTGGTATCCCATGAAAAACAATGAATTCACAGTAATTAAAAATAAGCAGGTCATGATCATGATTTGACATGACATAAGACAAGCACTAACAAGGGTCCTGACTTGGGACAGGCACATTAACATGTGATGATTTAAAAATAGTTTTTATGAGATTTTCACTCTTCCCCTCTGGTAATCGTAGAAACCATTCCATTGCTAACCAGTATTCTACTACTAGGGGGTGTTTAAGGACCTTGATTACCAATGAGGGTCTTACACGATCGGTTACTAGTTTTCTTTTAACTGTCCAGTTTATTTAAAATTTTATTGAAGATTAGCAATAATATTAAAAAAAATAAAGTATTGATAAGACTGCTATTTCAGTAGCTTTCTGCACACCTAAGCCTAGGGAATTATAAAGGCAATCCTGGTTTTAATTTTGATAAAAAAAATGAATAAACAATGACAAAGAAAAGCGCAGATATGTATTTAGTTACTGTATGTTATTCCTTTTTTACTTAAGGATGTTTGCTCCTTTTGTTTTTGAATTTTTGCCAGATATTCAGAATCCTTTGGTTTTATCCATGTATTGCCATTAAAAATTTTTGCCCACTGACCCCTACTTTTCTTTTCATAATTTGATTAAATATAGTTTAAAATGCCATTTTTGAAAATTTTATTAAATCCTTGTTATTTTTTCATACTTTTAGACAGAAAAAAGGTTAAATGTATGAAAAATCTAGAGCTTATTATTTTGAAACAGAGTAGCGAACATCCTTAAAATTTGTAACTTCTTTTGAATTGTTTCAGAAATACATAACTCTGTTTGATGTAGAAAGAAGGATAATTATTTCACCTGTATATCAGGTAGGTTCTGTTATTAGTAAGAACATGGAGATTTTGACATCTTTTTTTAATTAAGATTTTCAGTTAAGCAACGACAATTGATCAGAAAAGTTTTTTCACCAATTTTTAAATTTTTTTAATTATTTAAGGTGTCACTGTATTTTTTTTTTGGTTAAAAACTTATAGCTAGGAACAAGAAATGTTTATTTTTATATTTAAGTGTTGAAAAATAAAAAATATTAATCAAACAAAGCTACCATGTATTTCAATAAATTTCAACACTTTTAAGCCAAAGATCATCATGGTAATATTAGAAAAATTGTCTTGAATATATAGTTCAGTAGTTTTTTCTAACATCTCAATAGTAAAGAATAGAAAAATTAAATTGACAATGTGTAACTTAACAATCTCTAGATATATCATGTTCTAGAGGATTATTTGCTAAACATTTCAGTCAAGAGGAGACAAAATTTCCTTAGATGCTATTTAAAATAGGAGAAACTGTCCAGAGATAATTTTTGTCTGAGGAAATTTGAAGTTTATCTTTTAATTTGTATTTTAGGGAAGTTTAATCACAACAATTTTATCAAGAAAAAAGTCATTTAAGACAGAAGAAAGTTATATCCAGTTTATTAAAGTGTAAGTTTCCAAAGTATTCAGAATATGTTTGTAGAATTTATTGAAAAGTAAGACACAGTTGGTTGTATGACTTTATTTTGATAAAGTTCAACTCCTCCTTCTAACCCATTTATTGGACCTTTTTGGATATGCACCATTACAGTCAACATATCCTTATATAGTCTATGTAAAATCTTTCATAAAAAATTAATTTTAAATCATTTTTGCTACCTACCTAGTACCTACTGTATTTGTCAGGAGACCAGAAACAAGTATATATATATATATATTTCTTTTTGGCCTAATATCATTAGTTCTTTCCATTATAAAAAGATCATTAAGCCAAATGTCGAGAACTAAATATGACAAACATTATTTACAAGTCGGAATGTAATCAGTATATTTGACATAAACACCAATTTGTGAAAAAAACATGGAAACAGAAATGTATAATCCTTTGTTTACATTGAAAAGTACTCAAAAGCTTGAAAAGGAGTAGGCCCAGTAAGACCCCTTATTGGCCCCAAAATATAGCAGTTTTACAAAATTGTTAAAATGTAAATTTTTAGCTATTTATTGGAAAGAAGAATACTTGTGTTACATAAATATGGGCTGTTTTTGACAATACAATGCACATGTATCGGGTACTAGCATCATTAAGTCATGCTAAATTACTGAAATCTTCGAAATTTTAGCATTTTGGTTAATTTTTAGCAGTTTTCCATCTGAAATGGAAGTGGCCTCATTTGTGTTCTTTCTTAATATTTAAATGTAAGTTGTATTTGATGATAATACATAACATATATAAAGGTTGAGAATGAACACAGATGCCGCCACTTTCATTTTTGACAAAAACCATCTGAAAAGTGACATATTATGGCATATTTGATAGATTTTTCATATTTAAGCTTGAATTTGAGCGTCTTTAATGACTAAATCAGTTAAAATCTTTCACATAAACTAATTGAATCGACTGAAGTAGACACTTAAGTGTTTAAAAAGTGTCCAAAATCTTTCATCAGATGAACCTGAATTTTGAGGCCAAAATCGGCCCTTACCAGACCTACTCCTTTGGTTGTTTCAAACTGTATGGTGATTAAGAAATTTGAAGAACACAGTTCTTGCCATTACAAATAACTACAATTTATTTTTCAGATCACTTTGTGAATTTTCATCAAAAGCATTTATATTTTTCCATTCATTTTGTCTTGGTACAGTTGGAACACTAACGAGGTAGGTATGAATGAGAAAACAAATATTAATTTATCAAATACTGTGGATTCATTTATTTTCGTGGGTACCAATTTTCGTGGATTGAGGAAAACTAGCATTTTCTTGGATATTTAATTTTGTTGTTTTGGTTTAGTCAGCAGACATTCCTTTAAAATGCTTGTATTTCATGAATATTTAAATTCATGGTTCCCCCGTACCCACAAAATCCACGAAAATTGGTATCCAACGAGTATTAATGAATCAACAGTACCCATACTACTGGTGTTCATACCTAGGAGAAACCAATATTGGATATCAACTTCATTGGAAAACTTGTATTCCCCCATTTGTGGACGTTTTATACAGCCAGACTGCCAAAAATTGAAATGAGTATGCAACAACATGTCTTTTGTAATTTGTGTTATTGGTTTTTGTGTCTTAAAGTTTACACCACAACTACTTATTTTCATTAAGGGATGGTTGTAATATTTTCTCTGTCTATGAAGAAATAACATCAAAAATGTGGTGCACGCTGAATTACCCGCATAGGGGCCCGGGTTATTTAAAAGTGTGCACCACATTTTTTAGGTTATTTCGAATAGACAGAAAAAATATTACAGTCATTCCTAATAATTTGATTCTAAATTCCATTTTTAAGGAGTTAATCAGGAAAAAACTTTTACGTCACGAACACATGACAAAATTATGTCTATGAGCTGATAGACAAAAAACTTTCAGCCAATCAGAAGATGTGTTACATCCAAAATTAATTATTAAGAAATGTGGCAAATTAAAGCGTTGGACAGGTAATCTTACATAATTTATGGATTTCTTGAGTTTCCAAACTTAAGGTGGTACCCAACACCTTGACTAAAATTAATTTGGCTTGTTTAATTTTCATTAGATTTTGACGACCCTTTGACAAAAATATAAAAATTTAAAAAAACTTGAACCACAAACTTTATTGGAAAAATTTCATTGGATATATAGCAGTTTGTCAAACACTAATTTTGATCATTGAGAAGCTTAATATTTCCTTAACAATAGAACGTGATTTAAACGTTCAGCTGATTCTTACAGAGTTATCTCCCTGTAGGGTTATGTACCACCTTAAAGATACCATTGAAATTTTAATACCTGTTTATACTTGCATGTAAATATGACATGATTGAACTAGTTTCTTTTTTTTTTTATCTAATTAAGCGACAGGTATTCTATTAAACCAGAAAAAATCTCCAGCCATACCATGTCATCAAACAACACTGATTAAGTAATAAGTGACAAAAGAACAATCACAAACATGTACGACCCCACCATATTTTGTGCTTGTACCAAGTCAGGAGCCTGTTATTCAGTGGTTCTCATTTGTTGTTGCTTATCATTATTTAGATTTTGTTGTTAACCTTATTTTTAGGTTATTGATGTGGGGTTGTACAAATTTGGGATCATGACAAATTTCACTTCTGCCATTCAGGAGTTAGGGAACGACCATTTAACTTCAAGGGGGGGAGTATGGGTTTTTTCCTAAAAAAAAAAAAATCGCATACCTTATAGTGTTTAATTTTCTAAAGTAAATTTGATTTGATTTGATTTTTGTTGTTTTAATGCCACTTTTAAGCACCGCTTTTGGACTATTTCATGGCGGTCAGTTTTTATTGGTGGAGGAAGCCGGAGTGCCCGAAGAAAACCACTGACCTTAGATAGGAAAACTGACAATCCTAGTCAATTAAGATTGGAGTCGAGTGCACCCGCACGAGCGGGATTCGAACTCACAACCTCAGTGTTGACTGGCTAGTGATTACAGTAGTAACTACTTAGACCACTCGGCCACTGAGGCCCCAATTTTGTAAAGTAAAAAATAATTTGATTGATAGCATCGAAAAACTAATAAAAAAATGTTGCGCTTTGCATGAAAAAAAATTTCTGACTTAGACAAAAAACGATAAACCCACCCCTTGAAATTAAATGGTTGTTCCTTTATGACCCCCCTAAATGACACTAATAAATGTAACAAACCCAGTTTGCACTCATTTTGCAGCCTCTTGTTTAATCACAAAACAGGCTGTTTGGCTTCATGGTTAAAATGTTTCATATTTTGTCATGTAGCGGTCTCTAATAGCTGGCTATATAGTATGAGTTTTGCTCATTGTTGAATGATGTCCGCTGTCCTATAGCTGCTTACTTGCACATCATTTGGACTCAGTGGATAGATGTCTCATTGCAATTGGCAATCATACCACATTTTCCTATTTTTATTTAAAAAGTTTTTGGATCATACCTGATGAGAAAAATTAGCTAATTTTATCACAACACATATAGATTTATGTATTCAGATATTACTTTTTCAGTGGTATATTTATATGCAGTGTATAATAGAATGTAAAATGATTTAAGATAAAGTGCTAGTTAAGGTGGTACCAAACACCTTGACTAAAATTAATTTGGCTCGTTTTATTTTCATAAAGTTTTGACAACATATTTACTTTGACCTTTTGACACAAATATAAAAATTTCAAAACACTTTATTGGAAAAATTTCATTGGATATATAGCAGTTTGACTAACACTTATTTTTATCACTGAGAAGCTTAATATTTCCTTAACAATAGAATGTAATTAAAACATTCAGCTGATTTTTACAGAGTTATCTCCCTGTAGTGTTATGTACCACCTTAATAAAAAAATATTAAAGATATTAATAACCTAATTTTACATTTATTTTACATTAATTTTAGCAATAGAGGAAGTATTATTAGTGAAAGTGATTCTGCGAAGAAGACTGCAACAGCTTTCCTCAGTAAACTTGGAATACAAGACTGTGATATTGATATTATGGAGGTAATGATAAGGCTAGACAATTTATCTAAGTCATATATAGTACATGTAGTATAGGGCAGAAGGTTGTAACAATGAAAGATACTGCTGATTGGTTTGTTTATAATATCTGAGAGGCCAATGGCAGAAAGGTTATGCCTGTGAAATTGACATCTATTTTCAAGGTGGTTTTTTTTCAGTTTTTTTTTCTTAGGGGAGGGGGGAGGGGGTGGGTAGGAAAAACGGTTGTATCATGCTGTTCCATAGTCTATATTCTAAGTAGATTCTCAGTTAATCTGATAATTTCAAATAGACGTATGGTCTCAAAATTTAAAAAAAAATTAAAGCTTGTTAATACATGTACATAGTCTTATTCTAAGCATTCATTATAAACTGTGACTATGATGATTTTTTTTCAGTATCTTACAGAACTGGTGAAGTATCAGCACATAGAAGATCATTACAAGAGTTTAAACACAACAGGTATACTTATAGTTTAAATTAGAGTTGTGAATAGGTATTACTAAATGATTAAATGTTGAAGTTCCATTTTAAAAAAATTCTTTGTATTCATTTATTTTTGTGGGTACCAATTTTCATGGATAGAGGAAAGATTGCATTTTCATGGATACTTGATTTCTTGGGTTTGCATACAAATTTATATTTGAAATTTGTTTTACTGTTAATTAAGAAATTATAGCAGATTTTTATTAATGTGACTGGGTGAGTATTGCAATACTATCTGAATTTAATGTATACTTAAATTGTTTCCTATACTCAGCATTGGCGGATCAAGAGGGGAGGGGGTGTTCTAGGGGTTGAAATCCTCCCACCCACCCTACTTTTTTTTCTCCATTTTTTGTTTCATATTTTTAATGTTTTATTCTAATATGACGTCCTATTATTGTCAACCAGTATAATCACAATATATCTACCTTTAGTGCAAACGCAGTAATACACAAAAACGGCTGTTCCGCGTTACTACCAACTTATTTATACTACCAGATATTCTCAATTTTCTACATCAAAACCCCAAGTTTACGTAGGCCAAGCTTCAGATACAATATATTTATCTCTATTCTACAGCAAAATAAACAAATCAGTCCATTTCAATTTATTTTTCATGGTAAAATTTCATAAAACGAAAATTCCGCGAAATGATGTTATTGTCTTGGCATGGCAACGAAACAAGGTGACTTCACAAGTATGTTTTCGTAAACAAAAAATCAAATGTAAATACCGGGCGTTTTAAAGCTTCTTGTACGCCTCAGAACAAATAAAATTACATTGGAAGAAAATATATAAGTGAAAAATCCGATTAAAAAAAAAAAAATTATTGAATTATAAAATATTACTAATATTATCAAAATTGGGTAAAACGGAACAGCCAAAACAATATCGTATGTATAGGGCTTTCACGGTTAACAAAATTACCGAATTTGTCCTATTAGAATCGAAATAATTCATGGCAGCCGTAGATTTGTTTTCATTTAACCATGGGTTGGGCATTTATATTCGTATTTTACCCCTCGCTAACGCTCAGGGTAAAATAATCGAATATAAATGCCCAACCCATGGTTAAATAAAAACAAATCTACGGCTGCCATGAATTATTTCTTAATTTAATTATGAGAACGTTTCATGGTGTTCTGTGGGAATAGGAACCCCCCTTTTCCATATAGCTGATACCACAAAAATGAGTACCCCACAAATAATAATAAATCCACAGTATCTGAAAACACGAAAAATAAATCTGTAGTATTATTAAAGCAACATTTTTTCTGATAAATTTTTAATAAGTTTATAATTATTTAATTTCTTTTTTTAACTATTTTGATGCTACTTGTTTCTTGTTCGGTGAATTTATTTTAGCCAAAACTAATGTTCATAAAAATCATAAGTGGTATAAAAAAAACTCATTGAAGATACCAGGCTTATAATTCTGTATACCAGACATGAGTGTCCTCTACAAAAGACTCATCAGTGAAGCTGGAATTAAAAAAGTATATGATGTTCTAGCATGACTATGCAGTATGGGTTTTGCTCATTGTTGAAGTCCGTATGGTGACCTATAGTTGTTAATCTCTGTATCATTTGGTTTCTGGTGGAGAGTTGTCTCATTGGCAATCATACCACATCTTCTAATTTTTATATATTCAAAAAATCAGGATAATTCACTACTATAGAACTTATCTATAAGACATATTTTTTATAATGCATCTTAATTTTTCAGGGATTCCACCAAGGCCTTTTACCAGAAATATACATCCATGCCAGCTACACAGATTATAATTAGGAGATTCGCCTTAATGTAGAAGTTGAAGCATGGCTTCCATTCCATGACAGACCATTGATTTTGGTCAGTGAGAAAGACCAAGATACAAGTGCCAAAGTGACCTCATGACTGTGATAAACTTTGTTGATAGGATTTAGTTTTTATTCTTTATTTTTTCTTTATACATACCTGCTAACTTTTCAAAATTTGATTTTAAGTGGAAGAGGACCTAATTCTCCTCTTATATTGTCATAAAAATTGGTAATCTACTACTATGTTGTTTGAATGAGTATGTATGTGCCTAAATACCCTTTTAACTCATTTGAATGCCTGCTTTGAGGTGTCCAGTCATTACAATAAAGATTTCAAAAATTGAGGTCAATACCTCTCATTGAAGAAATATCCCTTCAGTTGTGAAAGTTGGCAGGTTTGTTGGTATATTCAAAATATATTCAATTACAGGGTTGTAAATCTGAGTGTAAAAAAGAAAATAGAGGAGGATACAAAATGAAAAAATCAAAATTTATAAATCAAAGAGAGACAGAGAAAATCATGACAGAATTGGAAAACAACAAAAAGTTAAAAAAAAATCTACAATACATTACATGAACCTGAGCCCCAATAAACACTGTTGGTGATCTCAGGTGCTCTTGAAGGGAAGGCAGATCCTTCTTAAAACTTAAAATCACTAGTAATGACTGTGATTCACTAAGTACTAACAAGGGTATTTTAAAAGACTTGTAGAGAATGCATTGCCAAAAAAATAAATAATTATGATTTGTAATACTCTTGATACTGATCTTCAGTCTATTTATATATAGTAGTATATACATATATAAAAGATATCTAAGTCCTGTTTGATAAGAAGAATGAACAAAAAGATTTTTATGAAGTAATTCTTAAAAAGGATGTTGTCTTCTAGATCTGCAACTATTTTCATTTAAATAAATGATAGATCTAAAATTGGATTTATCAATTTTATTGCTTTTTATCTTAACAATAATATATAAATGAATTTTGGCCTTTCTGATAAAGTTCAAAAATTGCAGAAAAATTGATTGATTGATTGGCATTTAATGCCACTTTCAGTACTTTTGCACTATTTTGTCGCAGTCAGCATTTGTTGGTGGAGGAAGCTTGAGTGCCCGGATAGAACCATGACCTTCGGTAGGAAAACTGACAATACTATTGGAGGCGAAAGCACCTGACAAAAAAATGTAGACACATGTTACAGTGATTACCTTTGTCCCTTAATTTCAAAATGACATTTTAACTCTTACGGGTACATTCTTTCAAAATTTTGTGAATTTCATTTTTGTCAAATGAGTGCTTTAATATTATCTGAACATTTTAAAAGCAACATATCTATTATATCGTCATAGTAAAATCATCAAAATTTTATCACAACTACAAGGTTGAAAAGACTGGTATTTTGTCAATAGGTCATCAAAGAAATTTTTAAATTTTGTTTACTGTGACCTGCTTTCATGCATAAATAAAGTTTTAGATTTACTGAGAAAAAAAAATGTGCCACACTTCTAACCTAAGGCAATGAACTTTCAATCAGTTTAACAAATGTTTGTATATATAAACAATGTCTAAAATTTGTTCAAATCATCCAGTTCTCATTTTTAGTCAAAAAAATTGTGTATTTAGAATGTAGAAAAAAATGAAAAATTTAATGCATCCAAATGTTTTTTTTTTTGAAAAATCAGATCATTATTTTCTATAATTTTATCAGGTTGATGCATTTGTTTGTCTGATCAGTATATTCAACAATATGTTTCCTGATTATGTTGAAATGTAATTTGATGGTGCACATGCAACTTTAATTTTATCCTTTATTTATTATTTTATGAACTGCTGTTTGTATCTTGTAATTAATTGTTATAATCAAATTATGTGCAATTTTAATTGTTGATTTAATATATTGAATGAAAGAATAAATTTTTATTTTCAAAGAGACTTTAGCTTTATTTTTCCGCCTTGTAATATCTGGAGTTGTAAATGAAAAAAAAAAAATTTATATAATTAAAGTAGGCAAGATGTCTTTTGGGTGTTTTGTTGTTTGCTTGCAGTCTTTATAAGTATATATAAGACACTAATGTTGAGGTAGTTGATACACAACTAATATTTCAGATCGGCAGTTTTCTTGTTGTATGAAGATAGTAATTAACCCCTGTATGTTATTGATAAATGGCTTTCAAGCAAAGCTGTTAATTTTTCTGATGCCTTAAGTGTTTGCAATCAGCCTTTTTCATATAACAACAAAGGCTTGGTGTATTACCGGTATTTCAATACCAATATCCATTTGTCTATATATCCATCAAGCATATTTCTATTTAGTGATATATTTGAATAGAAAATGACAAATAATGGTATACTAATATCTAGTGGATACAGTTTGAGATAAAGTACATATACACACACATTGTTAACAGTACCACGTGTACAACATACTTCACAATAAATTTACTGTGTAAAGTAATATCTAATTTGGTTATGATAGTTTAAATCACTAAGAATTTATTTATGAACTTAATAGACAATAAATCTTATGCATGATTAAAACTGTCTTTTTTTACTTTAATTGGGGGTCTCAACCCATCATTACCTACTTTGGGTTATATTTAACTGAACCTTAACCTAAACCTTAAAATCTAACCTTAACATAAAACCAACCCTAACCTAACCCTAAATGGAAACAAACCTAACCCAAGAGATCATGGACATCTATTGCAAATGAAGGCAAATAAAAAAACGCATTCCCCAATGAAATTTGATTCAAATTAAAGTGACTACTGTCGATTCCTTATTATTCCTCGGATACCAATTTTAATGTATTTTGAGGGTACAGGGGAACCGCATATTTAAATTTTCTCCGAATTACAAATTTTCTATTGCAATATATGCAGACTTTGGACAAACCACGAAATCAATTATCCACAATATAAATAAGAAGATGTGGTATGAGTGCCAATGAGACAACTATCCATCCAAGTCAGAATTTGTAAAAAGTAAACAATCATAGGTCAAAGTACATGTGGCCTTCAACACGGAGCCTTGGCTCACACCGAACAGCAAGCTATAAAGGGTAAGTATGCATTTCTTCCTCAATCCATGAAAATTGTTACCCACGAAAATAAATGAATCCACAGTATTTCAGTGTGACTCATTACCATCATAATCATCTTGCATTTCTTTCAAATACTTGGTCATGGTTCCCTTAAAATTGTTTATGTTACTTATACAGAATTACTTTTGTCATTGTTTTCATATTTACCATGATCTTTGGTTAATCCATAACAAGAAATATGGAAAGAAAAAAACTAAAGGGTCCAAGGGAATAACCATTGTATATAAAAGGTAAACTCCAAAACTAAAATATACAAAACAATAAAATTTACAATTCTTACTATAGTCGGATAACTGTATTTACCAGTGTAGCTACTATGGAAGTTTTGTATTCTTGTCCTCGAATTATCTAATTATACTTCTTGAGTTTGTTTTTTTTAAAGAAAATTAAAGACAACAAAAAGAACCAAAATAAAGAAAATTAGCAAAATACTGGTCCTCGAATTATCTAATTATACTTCTTGAGTTTGGTTTTTTTTAA
This sequence comes from Mytilus californianus, assembly GCF_021869535.1. NCBI lineage: Eukaryota > Metazoa > Mollusca > Bivalvia > Mytilida > Mytilidae > Mytilus > Mytilus californianus. The sequence continues at coordinate 19,046,507 of NW_026262626.1, forward strand.
AGAAGATTAAAGACAACAAAAAGAACCAAAAAAAAAAGAAAATTAGCAAAATTGTACAGGTAAAAGAGTGGCGACAAGCAAAAAAAAAAAAAAGACAAACAAGAAAACACAAAACACATCATAGAAAACTAAAGACTGAGCAAACACGAATTAGCAAAAAACTGGGGGTGATCTCAGGTGCTCCGGAAGGGTAAACAGATCCTGCACCACATATGTGACACCCGCCGTGTTGCTCATATAAGTACAAACCCGATGATAAGTCCAATTCGGAAGGTCACATTCGGGAGAAAGAGAACGGGTTTGTAGTTACGACAATTAGAAAATATCTCGTCATCTGTGAAACTGATTTTCCATAACGGTCAACCAACTCGTAATGGCGTCCGAAAAATTCACCAAGGGATGATATCAACTTCACCACTTGGAACTCATGGTTTAATAGCTTCCTTGTGAGCAGCAACTCTCTATAAAGGAAATCATGATAGAAAATACAAGCCCTGGAATATAGTTTCAACTGAGAGGTATATACTCCATATGCAGGTGCTGCTCGAATGTTGCTACATATTAGCATAAAGGAATTTTCTTGTAGCTTTAATATTACCCTTGGGTAAAGTGAAAATACATTTAAACTAAAATTTAATGACCAACATTATCAAGGTGTTATTATAATTTAACCTTAATAAAACGTTAAAATAAACGTTTTGTACGATTGATGTCCAAATGACCTCAACTACAATGTGATGACCAGATATATATGTCATCATGATGAAAATGGCAAATGTTATGGTCATTACATCTCTAGGACCCGCATACCTGCCAACATTTTAAAATGCCAATGGGGGTTTTACGTGCAAGATGGCTCTCACCGTTCTACAAAACCTTTACAGGGACCTTAAAATTTATTTTTATGATATTTATTTGCTTCTCCATACTTTTACAATCTCGTACCCATGGTTGAATTGATTGTTTTGTTTTAAATTCTGGACAAAATTGCTCTTTCAATCTTTCCAATTGGGAGCCTCCATGGGGCAAAACCCCCGCAAATAGTGACAGTTGGCATGTATGGACCCGGAATAAATCTGATCAATAACAGTTGAATGATTTAGTAGACTTTCATATAGGTGATAGTGTACATGTAGACGGTGTTTCAAATGACAGCCAAGTTGCCACAATGCAATAAAAACACATTCACACACAAATTGTGAGCAAAACCACACATATAACACACTCCACAATACATTTTACTGTATAAAATAATATCTAATTTGGTTATGACATTTCAAATCACTGTGAATTCATTTGCGAACCTAATAGGCAATGAATCTTATCACGTTCACGGCATTTAGTTCTTATACATACCAAATTTTTCAGCTATTACATATAGAATGTATATTTTTAGCACTGGTTCATTATTCTCAGCATCTCAGATATAAATTAAAACGAAGTAGAAAGTAATGGCTTTGACTTTTAATATATAGCTTTAATGTACATTTTTGAAAATTACCATAAATAGCGTGTAAGCTAAGTCGGTGACGTATACTTTTTTTTACAGTTTCCTAAAATATTTCAATATCTATTCGAGTGCAATATAAAATAAATAAAAGGACAAAAATTTAATGGTCTTCGCAAAAAAAAAACTGTTTTTTTTTATCCTTATTCTCAAAATCCCTGTAGTCGATCGAACAAAAGCGGTTATATACGTACTACAAAGTCACCATATGCTCTTAGATGAACTAGCTCTAAATGTAGTACAATGTTTATATCTCTATTTTGTACTTGAAGTCGCCGAAGCAATAAATACATCTGCCATAGGAGAAACAAAGGAAGATAAGAATGTACCTTAAATTCACAGTCACACACAACCTGTCTAAAAGTATAACCGATTCACATACCAATATGGTTGTTTAACCTTGTCAATTACGAAAGATAGTTAAATGAACAATGTGGTATAAAAAAAGGGTGGAATTATAGTCCCAACAAATGGTGAAAAAAATAAAAACGAATAAAATAGAAGTAATTTAATTAAAATCACATCAGTTTAGTCTTTTAACTATTTGAACAAGAAGGTAATCGGAGTTTAATAGATTGGTGAACATTAAAACTCTTTTATTTATATTTTGTAATATTTCATTAGGGTTGCTGGCGGAAACTTACAATAGACAATTTATAATCCACCAGAGTCCAGAGTACTTGAATGTAAGCAAACTTAGATCATTGTAGACCATTAACAATAAACAAAACCCATACCGTATAGTCAGCTACATGTATAAAAGACATGACAAAATGTGAAACAATTTCATCAAGAAAACCAACACAAGTGTTATTTATCATTTAATTCCGTGTGTGGACCTATAGATATCATTTTGTTTTAGAAAATATGGTGTTGATACTTGCTTGTTTATTTACAGAAAACGTCACATTTCTACATATTCATATCATAATGGGTAAATCAACCATAAAAACGAGAAAGTATGTGTTTCATGTAAGAGGTCAAGAAGGTCCGTAAAGTAGGACAAAGACGTCAAAGTTGTCCTTATCTTTGGACGAGTGTTAAAAATAGAAAATTTGATTTCATAGTTCGTCCACTAGTACACTTCTAAAAGGTGGCACATTGTATATTCTCACATTTACTTATTTCATCTTTTCGTCCCATTTCGGTATTTAGTTCATGGAACTATTAATCGCGGAAGCACCGGTCTTACCGATTTTAAAATACCTGAATACATGGCTGCTCTTGCTTTGCAATAGTACATGTTCTTTCGAATTGAGCGTAATATATATCTAATGGAGGGGAAACAGTTGATCATTAGTTACAACCCCCCCCCCCCCCCCCACCCCCCTGTTTTTTGTGGGGTTTTTCTTTTATTTTGTCATGATGTTTAGTTTATATAAAAATAAAAAGATATGATATGATTGCCAATAAGACAACTCTCTACCAGAGACCAATATGACGTAGAAGTAAGCAACTTTAGGTCATCGTACGACCTTTAAAAATGATCAAAAACCATACCACACAGCAAGCGGTACTTGGTGTCTTTTGACTTGTTATGTTAAGTTTTTTTTTGTCTACATCATAAAATGCTACTTGAATATCTTTACAACATGTAGTTTTTGTCGAGTCTGCGACATTAATGTCGCGAAAACGAGACGTAGGGATCCTTTTTTTCCGTCGTCGGCGTCGGCGGTGTCAAACTTTAGATTAAGTTTGTGGTTAAAGTTTTTTTAGACATCAATAACTTTGTCAAACCTTCATAGAACTGGATGAAATTTGGACAAAAGCTTGTTAATGACCAAAATACAGTATCCAGAGCAAAATTTTGATTTTTTTTAATGTTCCCATATTTTACTGATAAAGGTACTTAGTTTTTTTTACAGTTAACAAGTAGATTCAGTCTGGGGTTAAAATTTGTTACACATCAATTACTTTGTAAAAAATTCATAGAATTTTATGAAACTTTGGCAGAAGCTTTTTTATGATGAAGAGATAATGGGTGAAGCAAACTTCTGAAAATATATTTTCATTTTCTGTATTTTTCTAATAGATGGACTTAGTTTTTTACAGTTAACATTAACAGACAGTCTGGGATTAAATGTTTTAGACATGATAAATTTGTAAACCTCCATCGATTGTTATGAAACTAGGACAGAAGCTAATTTACATTACTAAGACATTGCATCTAAAGAAAAAGTTTGGATTTTTTTTTCAAAATTCTGTATTTAAATGGACTCATTTTTTAAGTCAACATTACACTTTTGCACTGACAGCAGCAATCGTAGGCGGAACCTACAAGTAGTAATATAGATTTTGCTGTATATACTGATTAGGACGCAAAAAACTTGTTATTTCATTTTTTGTATTGTATGATATTTACTTCCCCCAGAGCTTGTACCTCATATACTATCTCCTTCTTATTCCTCAGTCGTATACAACAATGTTATCCAGAAACAATTTCTTGCTATATGCCAACAAAAGCCTACGAAATGTTTAACGTAATTTTGTAGTGATTTATATAAAAGCAATAGTGCGATCATACATTGTACCTTATGTTCATGGGTAGACTTTTATAATGATCAAATAGAATAAGGAAGTATTTTCCATTGCCATCCATAACAAGTTGTGGTGTAATGTTGTACTGTTGCATCGCTGTCCCAGGTTAGGGGAGGGTCGGCGCGCCTTCAAACTAGTTTAACCCCGCCACATACTGTATGTGCCTGTCCCAAGTCAGGAGCCTGTAATTCAGTGGTTGTCATTTGTTGATGTATATCATATTTGTTTTTCGTTCATCATTTTGTACATAAGTCAGTTAGTTTTCACGTTTTCACATTTGAATTGTTTTACATTTGTCATTTCGGTGCCTTTTATAGCTGACTATGCGTATGGGTTTAACTCATTGTTGAAGGCCGTATGGTGACCTATAGTTGTTAATTTCTGTGTCTTTTGGTCTCTAATGGAGACTTGTCACATTGGCAATCACACCACATCTCCTTATTTTTACAATTAAAGTATTATAAGTTAATAATTTAATTTTGGATGTAACGCGTCTTCTGATTGGCTGACGTTGTTTTGTTTATCAGCTCATAGACAATAATTTTGTCATGTGACCGTGACGTCATCAACGTTTTTTCATGGTTTACTCCGGTTTAAAATGGAATTTAGAATTAAATTATAAGAAATGACTGTAATATTTTTTCTGTCTATTCGAATTAACATAAAAAATGTGATGCACACTATAAAATAATCCGCTACGCGGGTTATTCAGTTTGCACCACATTTTTTATGTTATTTCTTCATAGACAGAAAAAATAATACAGTCATTCCTTAATTTAAAAAAAGTGTAAAAAATACAACTTTTACACGAACTTTTGAATCAGTTCTTGTAAATAAACTCATAATACTAAACCCCTAACAGGAGGGATTGTGCCTGATATTCATATGATGAAGACATAATCTTTCAATCAGTTTAATTGAGGTCTGGAGCTGGCATGTCAGTAACTGCTAGTAGTCTGTTGTTATTTATGTATTATTGTCATTTTGTTTATTTTCTTTTGTTTCCTATTCTGACATCGGACTCGGACTTCTCTTAAACTGAGTTTTACTGTGCGTACTGTTGTACGTTTGTTTTTTCTACATTGGCTAGAGGTATAGGGAGAGGGTTGAGATCTCAAAAAACATGTTTAACCCCGCCGCATTTTTGCGCCTGTCCCAAGTCAGGAGCCTCTGGCCTTTGTTAGTCTTGTATCATTTTTAATTTTAGTTTCTTGTGTATAATTTGGAGTTTAGTATGACGTCCATTATCACTGAACTAGTATACATATTTGTTTAGGGGCCAGCTGAAGGACGCCTCCGGGTGCGGGAGTTTCTCGCTGTATTGAAGACCCATTGGTGGCCTTCGGCTGTTGTCTGCTCTATGGTCGGGTTGTTGTCTCCTTGACACATTCCCCATTTCCATTCTCAATTTTATTATCATCATGGATCAGGATGTAAAAGAGCAGTCTCTTTGTTTAAGTAGCTTAGAATTTCTTTTTACCGTATGAGTGATCAGAACTTATGTATTAGACAAAACACACAGTGCTGAGGTTGTGATAGATGATACTTTCGAGGAACACAAATCAATCAACAAAGATTTTGACCATTGTAAGAAAATAAAATAGTCATTATGTTACGCTACATTCAAAATGCATATCTTGAAGCAAGACATACGTTGTTTGAGAAGACAAGTTAAAGATGAATTGTATACCTAATTGCTATTTGATACTTTACGACAATTGACCAAAGATTTCACAAGTGTGCAATTTTTAAGGATTTTCGTAAAAGAAACAGATTTTTGAGTCGGATACTTATTTTCTATCTGTTGGAAATAAATAATGTAAAGTCTTTACTATCTATTTTTGTAATATCATATGATGGAACATTGGTATAGTGACCTTTGACATCATGACCCAAACTTTACACGGGTCTTGATCAAAGAGGTTAATTGCTTGATTGTTGGTTGCTTAACGTCCAGTGGCATATATTTCATGCATGTTTAGGACGAGAACAAATCAACAATAAATACAAGAGGCCGTCCTGGATGAAGGTCGGAGAAATTTGGAACGCCATTTGAAAATGAAGTTTATTGGATAGGGACAGTAATTTTGCCATGTAACGGGTTACCTACGGACCCCTAAAACAGTTGTTTCAAGGTTCTTAATGTGCATAAAGCGTGGTACTCTCTATCTCCGGAACCCGAAATGTTAATGTCCGGATTTTGCGGGCAGCATGTATCATGTTATAGGCGCCAGTACGTCACAACTCGGCTTAAAGGTAACAGTGTCAATAGAACCTAAAGTGACAAAAGGTGTTTAAGTAAATCGACCGCATGGATCTTTCCTTTCACGTCTTATCGGAATGTTTGGTACATATTTAAGTTATACAACCCACAGTTATCTTGTTCACGATCAAGATATGAATTTAGAGCAACCTATATAAATAGTCTTGTTATTACAAACCATTTCATGTAGTAATTGAGTTTTGAAAATAGAACACAATGATGCTTGTACTGTTGATCTGTTTGTCTGTCGGACAGGTAAGATTACTTATTTTTGCAATTTCGCAAGGACGGTCTGTCTTGCTTTAGTAAGTAAAGGTTGGTTTTATTCATTTATATACTCCACCTACAAAAATATGGGATATTATATTCTAATGTCTATTCGCCCATTCGTCCGTCCAGTATCAGGTGGAATTTTTTGGTTAAGATAGCTGACGCCAGTTTATGTTTATATCTATGATGTACTGTTGCACAATTATGGCAGCCGAATCCCAATTTTTTCACGTTAACTTAATTTGTTTATTTGTGTTGTTCACACTTTTTTTGTCAATATGGCTTCACTATAGTCAACTGTCATACGAGTGGGAAGTTTAGGTAGCTGTAAAACGAGATTTAACCCACCAATTTCTTCGGAAGTCAGAAATGTAAAATTGATTTCTAGTCGTTCCGTTGGCTAATATAGTCGTGCGTTTAGTTTTGTCAGTTTTTATGGACTTCACTTTTTTTTTTAATTTACCTTAGCGTTCGATAATTTTGTTAATACATTTTATAGAATTAAGTTGTGGTCAAGTTGTGGTCATATCAATTTGCAACTTAATACACATGTTGATTATGATGTAAGCTATAAAAAAAAGCCAAATTAGCATTTTGACCTAGATTTTGATGTTTGCTGAACATAAACAATATGATAGTTTTAAAGGAGCATGGTGTCTTATGGTTACACGTTCTTGTTTATTTTTAAAAGTATATTTGTATTAATTTTAAAAAAATGTATTCATTTTCTCAGGTCAACATTTGTATAAGGCAAAACCCCGGCCGGATCACACCTAAGAATTTAAAATTGGTATTTGCTGCTTTTCCGCTGTGCACCTGGTCTGTTCGAATCTGAGTCAGAATAATGTTTCCGGATAGGGCGACATTTCTTAATGCGGACTGTTACCATGTAAACTAGCACATTAATAATCCGGCTCAGCGTGTCAGTCTCCTACAAGGCAGAGTTCATAACTATGATAATTCCTATCCTGAATATGCATTTAATATGCCACTGAATGTTTAAATCCATCCATCCATCCATCTACGATATGTTAATGGTAAAAAAAAATCATACAATACTTAGTTGTATATCTAATTTCAGTCTCTTGCCGCAACAACAATGGCACCACATAGTACTAAGCATCATCATCATCATCACCATGGAACAGGTCCAACACATGAACCAGCAGTAACAGAGGCCTTCGGTTTCAAATATGATCCTCATTCTGTAAGTGAATCTAATGTTTGAAAGAATATGCTAACAAACGTTAGGACATATTTGTTTCTTATCCTGCAATCAACCAACTAAAATTATACAAACAGCAGGCATAGAAAAACAACTTTGCTTTCTTTTCATAGTATACAAAACGCGTCCACTAGCTGGTATATATCCTGTTTCCGTTCTTAACAAACGGTAAAATTTACAAAACAAATCTGTTAACAACTAAATCTAATTAAAATGTCGGTCTATCGTAACTTGCGTATAACGAATTCAGAGATCTATATCTTAATTAGATTGGTTACCAACACAATTCATTTTGGGATCCTCTTTCGAGGTCCGATTTTAAGCAATGTCGATTTATTTAACCATACAATTTATACACAACGACTAAGAACGTTTAAGAGTCAAGGTTAAATTGCCGGATAAAAATAATACTATTACATTGTCCGAAAATACGAATTTTATTATTTGTACACACTATACGAAACAGGAAATAAAATCTTTACGAGCCTCGCTTTTTAAATATGAAAATAGTAAGATGTGGTTTGATTGCCAATGGCACAACGTTTCACCAAAGACCAAATGACGTAAATGTATTCAACTATAGGTGACCACGGCCTGCAACAATGAGCTCACCAGATCAACACAAAACATACAATATAACTTAAACAGACTAAAGACACAACGTACCGTCCTAAGAGTACTCTTAGTAACGGAAAGTTAACCCAAAGCATAATATAACTAATAAATACTGTAAATTATATTTCCTAGACTAAAAGTCTGTTGTATAAAACTGTATTGCATGTTAAATCTTTGATCTGTTAAATAGCACATGACAGAAGCAGAATGGTTTTAATTCAACACTGACATTGCAGTCGACATATTTGAAAAAAAAATATAATTAAAAAAAAACAAGTGGTTATAACAGATGTATATTTGCCTGAATTGAAATCTCGTATAACAATCAAAATAACATCGCAATCATTTGAATTCCAAAAATGAACAACAACAAAAATGAGACAACGAATACCAAAGACAAAGCTTGTTTCAACATTTGTTATAATTTATGTATTTTACAGCATATTATGGCCGCCATGACACATCACAAATGTTATCTTTACACCATGGCTGGCACAGAGTCAGCTGATGTACATACAACTCACGGTCTTCATTTACTTGAGGTATGATTATTGGCAATAATCCATTTTCAAATTATCGATTCATAAAAGACCTTTTTTAAATTTTACGTTGAAATTTTAAGAAATAATGAAGAAGTTCCAATTCCTTTATGCATGTATATCGTTATTTTGATATAAGGTTGTTTACCTCCTCAAGTACTTAATAATTGTTGCATCCTTCAAGTTGGTTTTCTAATTTTGTTTCGATGGCATCTGAGGAATGGAAATCCAGAAAAATTCTTCGGATACATCAATTTATAAAGTTTTATTTTTAGATTGTTTTGCAAAGGGACACAACTCTTAGTTAGGACAGTCTGGTTCCATGCCTATTTAAAGCAAATAACATTGAACATTATGGATTGCACGGTTTCTGACAAAAATTGCATAACACATTTATTGTTAAAAGCTCTTAACAACTTACGTACACGAAAACACGATCCTTCAATATTTTTTTCAATGAAACGGATACACAGTCTGCTCTCTCCTGAAATAGGGTCTTCCTTTCCAATAAAGCAGACTTTTTTCTGACACGTTAGTGTGAGTGATATAATTGACAATTAATTAAGTGAAGCATTACATATTTCTTTCTGATTAAACACATTTTTCGTTACATGAAAAAGAAGACTGCTACACCTTTTGCAGCTCGTGTAAACTATGTAGTATAACTACCTTATCGGACACAAGCTTGAAGTTTACCATAACGTGCTATAATATTTCATATTTGCAATTAATAAAAAATGTTTAGTCAAAAGGAAATATTTAAAACATATAAGTGCTTTTTATCTCAAAAGCAAGAACACGAACCTGTCATTCTTTCTACTTATCATAAAAGAGAGACGAAAGATACCAGAGGGACAGTCAAACTCATAGATCGAAAACAAACTGACAACGCCATGGCCAAAAATAAAAAGACAAACAGACAAATAATAGTACAGATGACACAACATAGAAAACTTAAGGATTAGGCAACACGAACCCCACCAAAACTGGGGGTGATCTCAGGTGCTCCGGAAGGGTAAGCAGATCCTGCTCCACCTGTGCACCTGGCACCCGTCGTGTTGCTTATGTTATTACAAATCCTGTAAATAGTCTAATTCGGTAGGTCACATTCGTGAAAAGGGAAGGGTATTGTAGTTACGACACAAGGAACATATCCGATATCATCTGTGAAACGGTTATTCCATAACGGCCAAGCAACTCGTGATGGCGTCCGTAAAATTTACGAAGGGATGATTTCATCTTTACCATTTGGAACTCTTGGTTTAATAGCTTCCTCGTGAGCAGAAATCCTCTATCAAGGAAATCATGATAGGAAATACAAGCCCGGGAATATCGTATCTATTGGGAGATATATACTCCGTATGCAGGCGCTGCTGAAATGTTGCTACATAGAAATGGAAAGTTCACAATTGGGAAGCTGAAATAATCTCTTTTGTCGTAAAGTTTTGTTTTCAACCGATCCTCATTGTCAATTTCTAGATGTAAGTCAAGATATGAGGCAGACTTAACTGTATCTGTAGTATCCTTTATCTCTAGTTCGATGGGATAGATTCGTTCAACATAGTCACCAAATTTTGTATTATTTAGTGAGAGAACATCATCTATATAGCGGAACGTAAAGTTAAAGGATATTGCTAACTTCTTATCTTTCTTCCTAAGAAGTTCCTGTATGAAGTCAGCCTCATAATAATTAAGAAACAAGTCGGCAAGAAGAGGGGCACAATTGGTTCCCATTGGAATTCCGACATAATAAATAAGTTCCATTAGTTATATACTATCTATTTATATCAGTTTTTCTTTAAGCTTTTTTGAAACAGAGGAGCGAACATCCTTAATACACAATTCATGCATTAATTTCAGACGAAACTTATTACCATGGTAGACGACACAACTATGACATACAGTACAATGTCACATGATGAACTCACCGCTATCAGTAAATTGTTAGCCCGTACCTGTAACAAGGCTGGATGGACCACATACAAACTTAATTAAATTTAACTCTACATCGTTTATAAATGTGTCTGTGTTTTTATTAGAATTCTATTAAGTTCAATGTGCTATTTGATTTCCTTTTTTGGTTATAGTTGGCGGTCAAACATGGAAATTTTATAGTTTTTTAACACTTATATTGCAAAACTTGGTAACTCCTGTCTACAAATGATGTCCAAATGACCTCAACTTACAATGTGATGACCAGAGATATATGTCATCATGATGGAAATGGCATATTGTATGGTAATTACATCTTTAGGACAAGGGAAACAATCTGATGAAGAACAGTTGAATGATTGAATACACGTTTGTGTAGGTGATAATGTACATGTAGACGATGTTCCAAATGACAGCAAAATCGCCAAAATAAAATAAAATTGTAAACATCGTCATTTAATGACAATGGCTCGTTTATTGGGTCCTCTTGGCAATTTCGGAATTTTGACTTATTTGTAGCTTTTATTTTAATGATTATTTTTGCTATTACAGTTCCCTCTATTTGCTATACTTTCCCCCTCAAACACAAAAATGTGTAAAACGGTCATTGAAGGCAATCACTCAGCTATATCATCTTGACTTGGTTATAAACCTTGTATAAAAGATCATGTTTGCTGCTTAAAGTTTTTCTCTTATCTATTAATTAAAAAGTATTTAAGATCATAGCCAAAAAACAGGTAGCAAAGATCGCCACTTAAAGACAATAACTTCTTTAAGAAGCCAACTGATGATTTCGTTTATGAAGACTTGTTTGTAAATCTTTCTCATATAAGGAGTCATTTGACAAGTTTAGTTTCAATGGATGGAAACTACTTGCATTTTACCCCTATGTACTATTTTAACCACGATTGCCAAGTTTTCGGTGCGTTAGGCAAACATATATATACAAGTGATACCACAATTTCTTAAGTAGACACCCTAAAGATAATTAACGACAAAAGACGCCACTTGATGGCAATAGAACCGCTGAGCTAAAAATTGTAGCGTGCTCTGGTTTTTCTTTCTCTATTTTTCACAACTGCGATTAGAGGAACCATATGGTCTTAGTATCATTTTCAAAGCTCTGGTCGTATTTTTCAGTACACAACCCCTGTTTCAACAGACATGATCACCTAGGCCTGAAAATAAGAAGGGGTTCAAATTTTGATACGGACACCAAACGTAGTGTATATGCAGGTAGAAAAGCGCTTAGGTTTAAAAAGGCGATGGCTATTTTGCCGGCTCTACCTAAAATATCTTAATTAAAGCCTGCAAAATAGCATATTTCTATAGCAATGGCTATTTTACCGGCTCCGGCAATACAGTGAATTTGTTATTTTGCCGGTTCTTTGTAAAGAGTGAATTTTAATATTTACTCTTAAAAAGTGCTACGAAAATGTGCATTGTGATCATAAAAGAATCAAACTATTACTAATATAGTTAATAATATAACAGTAACAATATTTGAGATACATGTACATATAGTCGTTTAAATACATTTATCAGTCAAAGTGAAAATAATAATTTGTAAAAAGAAATAAAAATAAAAATATCGAGCATCCATTTGTTGCTTTGAAAATCATCTCAAAACATGATGTCGAAATTACTACTAAAATCAGTCACAGTATAATGCTACAAGTATGCATAAGAAAAAAATTTCAGATTTTTTAACTATGTCATAAAAAGATAAAAGTGAAAAATCTCATTGCATATAAATTTGATAAAACATTATAACATCTTACAAAATCAATCGCATAGCTTCGAAATCAAAAATGTGTTTAAATTAAATTTGCTTATGAAATAATAATTAGTTCTTTTAATTGCATATCTGTGAACAAAATCCGTTTATCTAGAGCCTGCAAAATAGCATATTTCTATTTTTCCGGCGCCTGTAAAAAAGCCACTGCTTTTTAAAAAAATACCGCATCAGTCGTAACAAGTAGACTTACTATAAAACTTCAGCCAGGAATACTAGAAATTCAATAGTAATTCCATTCTCGATTATTTTAGTCACAGACTTTGTTTCACCTTCACGGCGGTAATATCAATAATTTAGTTCTTACTCATACCAAATTTTCAGCTATTGCATATAGCATGAATATTTTTAGGACAGGTCCATTATTCTCATCATCTCTAATATAAATTAAAGCGAGAAAAGAAAAAAAAACAGTAGAAATGTATGGCTTTGACTTTTGATATATACCTTTAATTCTTTAATGTACGTCTTTGAAGATGACTATAGCTTGTCAACTAATTCGGTGACATATACTTTTCTATCAGAGTATAATATACAAACAGTAAAATTGGCCTTTGATCTTAAAACTCTCCTAAACTCTGTTTATTCTTTGTTCTTTTTCTGCAATTCCCTCGATCATCCTCGATCGAACAAATGTGGGTGTTTACGTATTACAAAGCCACTTTATGCTCTTAGATGAACGAACTATCTCTTAATCTAGTACAATATTTATATCTCTATTTTGTACTTGAAGTCACCGAAGCACTTAGCACTAAATACATCTGCAATAGACCTTCACATTCATTAAACAGTCACACTCAACCTGTCCAAAAGTATAAACGATTCGCATATCCCTGGTGGTTTTCAATTTGCCAAAAACGAAAGATAATTATATGCACAACGAAGAATAATAAAGCTGGAATCATAGTCCCAATAAAAAGTGAAAAAATAAAAACCAATAAAATAAAAGTAATTTAAACAAAATCAAACTTATTTAAACTTTTAAACATTTGAACAAGAAGGTAATCGGTGTTAGATTGGTGAAAATTAAAACTCTTTTGTTTATATTTTGTAATATTTCATTCGGTTTTTTGCTGGCGTAAACTTACCCTACACAACTTATAATCCACCATTACGTGAATGCAAGTAAACTTCGATCATTGTAGGCCATTAACAATGAACAAAACCCATACCGTATAGTTAGCTACATGTATAAAAGCCTAAAAGGCATGACAAAATGTGAAATAATTTCAACAAGAAAACCACAGTAAGAGTTGTTTAGCATCGAATAGCGTATGTGGACGTATAAATGTCATTTTTTAGAACATAATGTGTTGATATTTGCTGTTTATTTGCAGAATACCTCAAACTTCTGTTTATTCATATCATAATGGGTAAATCAACCATAAAAACAACCGAGAAAGCATGAGTTCATGTAAAAGGTCAAGAAGGTTCGTAAAGTAGGACAAAGACGTCAAAGTTTTCCTTATCTTTGGACGAGTGTAAAATATTGAAAATTTGATTTCATAGTGTGTCCAATAGTACAAGTCTACTTAAAGGTTGCACATTGAACTTTCTCAGAGTTTCGTATTTCATCTCTTTCTTTCTATTTCGGTATTTAGTTCATGGAACTATTATTCGAGGAAGCACCTGTCTTACCGATCTTAAATTTCCTGAACTCGTTACAGCACCGGCTTTGAAATGATTCATGATCTCTCTAATGCGTGTAATGCATAATTAATGTAGACGAAACAAGCTGACCCTTCAAGAGCACCTTAATTTCCTCCCTGTTGTTTTGTGAGGTTTAAATTGCTCAATCTTTTAATTCCCTGTGTAGTGGTTTGTCATTATTGTTTGTCTTTTGTTCGGTTTTCTTTTCTAATGTTAATTGTGTTTATATAATGAAATAAAAATATATGGTATTATTGACAATTAGACAACTCCCCACCAGAGACCAAAATGACGTAGAAGTAAGCAAACGAACAAAACCTATACAGCACAGCAAGCTATATCAATAAATAAATAAATATATAATAAAAGGCCTCGGAATGACATATGTAAAATAATTCAAACGAGAAAACTAATAGTCTGATTTATGCTAAAAAAAAAAAAACAAAAATCAAGAATGACATGCAGCAACAAACGACAAACTCTGAAATACTTGCTCCTGACTTTGGACAGGCACTTACATAATATGGCGGGGTTTAACATGTTTGTGACGCATAACATTCCTCTAATCTGTTACAGTAGTGTATCAGCACAACATAAGAACAAAGTATAAAAATCAGTTAATCACAAAGGGCTTAACTTATCAGATCGTTACAAAGCACAAAAACAACGAACAGAAACACAAAAATCACAAAGCACAGAACTGAGAAAACTTGCAGTTAATGAAAGCTAGTTCAAACCAATAACTAAAAAAAAAAAGCATGTTACTTAGACAAAAAATCAATCAGTCGACATCCAACACCCAACTGATTTAGTGTAAAGACACCATAAACAGTCAGAGAAAAATCATTACATTGTGTCTGTTTTTATTGATCTTAGGAGTTCTTGTTGTATCTTCTCTTTCTTTCTTTTCAAATGATTTGTCAATAAATGCCTTCACCAGATTCAATTAGGAACAAAAAGAAAAATATAGTTTATAAAAAAAGGTAAAAGGCTGAACAATTAATATTGGACCATTAATGGTCCTCTATTTATTTTTGAAGAAATGAGTCGGCTTATGTGACGCAGTTGATATATGACTCTTCAAAATTCAAGAGTCAATCCCAAATTGAGGTAAATTATATGGCCTTCCAAATACCGTTTCGATTCCTAACATCACTGAAGAGACATTACTTGTCGAAATCCGGATATGGTGTTCGCGTTTGCGGTATACCATCTTTTCCGCAAGTTTATTGTTTTCTGTTTGGTATTAAATTAATATAATTAAGATCCATTGTGTTACATCTGTGATCCGTTTATTTGGCAATAGCCATGGCAGTCAGCAGGGTTTAAGAACATCCGTTGTTCGACCTGCTAGTCAAATGCGTTTTGTTAAAATATACTTTTTCACTTTTTTGGTCTTTTGGAAAATGTTGTTTGTGCTGTATTTAGACCCCTCTACAAAGAAATTTGTTTTGCATGCACACGTATAAAAATTGCGGTTTTTATCCAACACAATCATAGGTTTGAACGTTGTTTTCAATTTAGACTTCTTTATATTTTTTCGTTTGGGCTTGTATTATATTTGCCTTCGGGTTTATATGATCCGTTCATCCTATTTCGACTCTTCAAAATTCAAGAGTCAATCCCAAATTGAGGTAAATTATATGGCCTTCCAAATACCGTTTCGATTCCTAACATCACTGAAGAGACATTACTTGTCGAAATCCGGATATGGTGTACAAATTTTTGCACCTCATGTTTGCGGTATACCATCTTTTCCGCAAGTTTATTGTTTTCTGTTTGGTATTAAATTAATATAATTAAGATCCATTGTGTTACATCTGTGATCCGTTTATTTGGCAATCGCCATGGCAGTCAGCAGGGTTTAAGAACATCCGTTGTTCGACCTGCTAGTCAAATGCGTTTTGTTAAAATATACTTTTTCACTTTTTTTGTCTTTTGGAAAATGTTGTTTGTGCTGTATTTAGACCCCTCTACAAAGAAATTTGTTTTGCATGCACACGTATAAAAATTGCGGTTTTTATCCAACGCAATCATAGGTTTGAACGTTGTTTTCAATTTAGACTTCTTTATATTTTTTCGTTTGGGCTTGTATTATATTTGCCTTCGGGTTTATATGATCCGTTCATCCTATTTCGAGTCTTCAAAATTCAAGAGTCAATCCCAAATTGAGGTAAATTATATGGCCTTCCAAATACCGTTTCGATTCCTAACATCACTGAAGAGACATTACTTGTCGAAATCCGGATATGGTGTACAAATTTTTGCACCTCATGTTTGCGGTATACCATCTTTTCCGCAAGTTTATTGTTTTCTGTTTGGTATTAAATTAATATAATTAAGATCCATTGTGTTACATCTGTGATCCGTTTATTTGGCAATCGCCATGGCAGTCAGCAGGGTTTAAGAACATCCGTTGTTCGACCTGCTAGTCAAATGCGTTTTGTTAAAATACACTTTTTCACTTTTTTGGTCTTTTGGAAAATGTTGTTTGTGCTGTATTTAGACCCCTCTACAAAGAAATTTGTTTTGCATGCACACGTATAAAAATTGCGGTTTTTATCCAACGCAATCATAGGTTTGAACGTTGTTTTCAATTTAGACTTCTTTATATTTTTTCGTTTGGGCTTGTATTATATTTGCCTTCGGGTTTATATGATCCGTTCATCCTATTTCGACTCTTCAAAATTCAAGAGTCAATCCCAAATTGAGGTAAATTATATGGCCTTCCAAATACCGTTTCGATTCCTAACATCACTGAAGAGACATTACTTGTCGAAATCCGGATATGGTGTACAAATTTTTGCACCTCATGTTTGCGGTATACCATCTTTTCCGCAAGTTTATTGTTTTCTGTTTGGTATTAAATTAATATAATTAAGATCCATTGTGTTACATCTGTGATCCGTTTATTTGGCAATCGCCATGGCAGTCAGCAGGGTTTAAGAACATCCGTTGTTCGACCTGCTAGTCAAATGCGTTTTGTTAAAATACACTTTTTCACTTTTTTGGTCTTTTGGAAAATGTTGTTTGTGCTGTATTTAGACCCCTCTACAAAGAAATTTGTTTTGCATGCACACGTATAAAAATTGCGGTTTTTATCCAACGCAATCATAGGTTTGAACGTTGTTTTCAATTTAGACTTCTTTATATTTTTTCGTTTGGGCTTGTATTATATTTGCCTTCGGGTTTATATGATCCGTTCATCCTATTTCGACTCTTCAAAATTCAAGAGTCAATCCCAAATTGAGGTAAATTATATGGCCTTCCAAATACCGTTTCGATTCCTAACATCACTGAAGAGACATTACTTGTCGAAATCCGGATATGGTGTACAAATTTTTGCACCTCATGTTTGCGGTATACCATCTTTTCCGCAAGTTTATTGTTTTCTGTTTGGTATTAAATTAATATAATTAAGATCCATTGTGTTACATCTGTGATCCGTTTATTTGGCAATCGCCATGGCAGTCAGCAGGGTTTAAGAACATCCGTTGTTCGACCTGCTAGTCAAATGCGTTTTGTTAAAATATACTTTTTCACTTTTTTGGTCTTTTGGAAAATGTTGTTTGTGCTGTATTTAGACCCCTCTACAAAGAAATTTGTTTTGCATGCACACGTATAAAAATTGCGGTTTTTATCCAACGCAATCATAGGTTTGAACGTTGTTTTCAATTTAGACTTCTTTATATTTTTTCGTTTGGGCTTGTATTATATTTGCCTTCGGGTTTATATGATCCGTTCATCCTATTTCGAGTCTTCAAAATTCAAGAGTCAATCCCAAATTGAGGTAAATTATATGGCCTTCCAAATACCGTTTCGATTCCTAACATCACTGAAGAGACATTACTTGTCGAAATCCGGATATGGTGTACAAATTTTTGCACCTCATGTTTGCGGTATACCATCTTTTCCGCAAGTTTATTGTTTTCTGTTTGGTATTAAATTAATATAATTAAGATCCATTGTGTTACATCTGTGATCCGTTTATTTGGCAATCGCCATGGCAGTCAGCAGGGTTTAAGAACATCCGTTGTTCGACCTGCTAGTCAAATGCGTTTTGTTAAAATATACTTTTTCACTTTTTTTGTCTTTTGGAAAATGTTGTTTGTGCTGTATTTAGACCCCTCTACAAAGAAATTTGTTTTGCATGCACACGTATAAAAATTGCGGTTTTTATCCAACGCAATCATAGGTTTGAACGTTGTTTTCAATTTAGACTTCTATATATATATATATATATATATATATATATATATATTATTTCAAATGAAATATTTGGCATGGTGAAAAGAATAAAGTGTAAAAATCAACTACAAGTGATGTTTTTACTGATAAAAGATTTTTTTACGTAATACGTAAGCAAGACTTTCCCTTTTTGGTTAAGGGTGCAATTACGACTATCAATATTGTTCCAATGACTTTTTTTTACTTACATAGTCAGTTATCCCTGTCCTTGAAGTAGACATCAATGCATGCAAATTTTGAAGATGACAAGTGCATTGAATAGAAGTGGATGCGACAAATTAGCCTATTATCTGATTTTGCAGAAAAAGTGGTCCCTTTCCAGTACATTTAAAATGTCGATATTATCTACATATACTATGGCATTGCATAAGGTGAAGCTTTTCTCAGATTTTTTTTGGACATTAAATCCGTTGTGTGTGTACTGATTGAAACTTTAGTTTAAGAGAACATGATTTATTCATTAGCTGTAACTAGCTTTGAACTAGCTTTCAGTAACTGCGACAACTCTAAGATCGGTACTTGGTGTCTTTTGTCGTATTATGTTATTTGTTTGTGTGCCACGTGACAAACTAATGAGTTAGACCTTTTCTAACTGATTCTTACAGTTGTTCTTATGATCTGCGGTTTCTCCATTGTCCCAGGTTAAGGAGAGGATTGAGGTCCCAGAAACATGTTTAACCCTGACCATTTTGAGTAAGCCTGTCCCATGTCAGAAGGCTGTAAATCAGTGCAACGTTGTTGTCTTTGGTTGCTGTCTGTCAAATTTGTTTTTCGATAATTATCTGATCATACATCAGGTTTAAGTTTTTCGTTTAAATTGTTTCACATTTTGTCATGTCGGGGCCATTAAACTCCAAAAATATCATTTCATGATAAAAAAAACCCGTTGATAAGGAATTTTGAAAAAAAAACAGCATTTAAGATTGCTCCGTCTTTTAATTGTCATTATCATAATCAAATGGGATATTCTCAAGCTAAGTTTTTTTAATGTTGGACATACGATTCAAATATTGACTTAAACACCAATTTTTTCCCGAATTTTAGTCTGTCAATAGATGCAGTGATCTTGATATCTGATGTTTTGACCCCAAAATTATAGGGTTCTTTCAAACATAATGGGGCTTCACACCAAATTTAATAACGACAGAGGGTGGTGACATAAAGGTGCTTAAATTTCTAAATCCAGCTTGCTTTTTTTTTGGTCTTTTTTCCAAATCCCCACTGTTTTTACCCCTTATATCCTACACCCCTACTTTTTTTATCCCCTATATTCCACATCCACACCTTTTTCGCCCACTGTTTCTCATATCCCAAATGCGTTTCATTTCCCTCAACAATATATTTATGACCCAAAAGATGTTCTACGGAACCCGAAATGTTAGTGTCCGGATTTTGCGGGCAGCATGTGTCATTTTATAGACCAAGTACGTCGCAACTCGGCTTAAAAGTAACAGAGTAAATAGAACTTATAAGCGAGAAAAGGTATTTAAGTAAATCGACCGCATGGATCTTTCACGGTTATCGGAATGTTTGGTACATAGTAAAAGTTATTCAACTTACAGTTATCTTGTTAACGATCAAGATATGAATATAGAACAACCTATATATAGTATTGTCCTTACAAACCATTTCATGTAGTAATTGAGTTTTGAAAATTGAACACAATGATGCTTGTACTGTTGATTTGTTTCTTTGTCGGACAGGTAAGAATACTTATTTTGGCAATTTCGCAAGGAAGTTTTGTTTTGCTTTAGTTAGTAAAGATTGGTTTGATTCATTTAGTATATACTCCAACTACAAAAGTACAGTATACTATATTTTCCTGTATGTGCGGCCGTCCGATCATTAGTCCGTCCAGTATCGGGTGGCAGTTGTTGGTTAAGAAAGTTGACGCCCGTTTATGTTGATTCGAGCGTCACTAATGATGAGTTTATTTATATCTATGATGAATGGTTGCACAATTATGGCTGCTCGATCCCAATTATTTTCACGTTAACTAATTATATCTATTTGTTTTGCCCACACTATTTTTGTCAATATAACGGAACAATAGTCAACTTTCATACGAGTGGGAAGTTGAGGTAGCTGTAAAATCAGGTTTGACCCACCATTTTCTTCGGAAGTCAGAAATGTAAAAGTTGTTTTCCAGTCGTTCCATTGGTTAATATAGTCGAGCGTTTAGTTTTGTCAGTTTGTATGGACTTCACCTTTTTGAATTTACATTGGCGTTTTGTAATTTTGTCAATACATTTTATACCATTAATGACTCAGATTTTGCTATTCACTCAACATAAACAATATAACAGTTTAAGCGGAGCATGGCGTCTTATGGTCACATGTTCTTGTTTAATTTTGAAAGTATTGTACTAATCCTTGAATACATTTAAAAATACTCTATTGCTTTTCTCATGTCAACTTTTGTAGAAGTCAAAACCCCGGCCGGATCAAACCAAAGGTTTTAAAATTGGCATTTGCCCCTTCTCCGCTGTGCACCCGGCATTAAGGAGTAATTGCAAAGACTGGTCGAGTCGGAGTCAGAATAATGTTTCTAGATAGAGTGACATTTCTTAATGCAGATTGTTACATTGAGAATTTACACGTTAAAAGTTAAAAATTTGGCTTAGCGTGTCGGTCTACTACAAGGCTGTTGTCATAATTATGATCATTCCCGTCCGGAATAAGCATTTAATTTGCAACTGAACATGTAAATCCAACCATCCATCTACGATACGTTAATGGTTAAATGAATCATAAAATGTTTTGTTGTATATCTAATTTCAGTCTCTTGCCGCTACAACAATGGCACCACATAGTACTAAGCATCATCATCACCATGGAACACGTCCAACACACGAACCTGTAGTGGTAGAGGCCTTTGGTTTCAAATATGATCCTCATTCTGTAAGTGTTTATCTAACCATGAACTTAATACACAACGACTAAAAACAGTTAAGAGTCAAGGTTAAATTGCAGGATAAAATACGTTTTTTTTTGTTAGTACTTACTACGAAACAGGAAATAAAGTTTCGACGACCCTCGCTTTTTTTATGTGGTTTGATTGCCAATAACACAACTTTTCACAAAAGACCAAATGATGTAGATCTACGCAACTATAGGTGACCACGGCCTGCAACAATGAGCAAATCCAATTCCGAAAAGGAAACTATCAAAGGCCCCGACATGACAAAATGTAAAACAACCTAAACGAGAAATTCAACGGCCTTATTTATGTACAAAACAATAAATGAAAACCAATTAGGACTGCCAATTACCAATGGGAACCACTGAATAACAAGTTCCTGGCAGGCATATACAGAATATTGCGGTGCTAAATATGTTACTGAGAACACAATCCTACCCTAAACTGGACAGTGGTGTAAATGCACAACATAATAAAAAGCTGAACAAAGTCAGTTGATAAAGGCTTGGCTCACCAGATCAACACAAAGCATACAATATAACTTACACAGACTAAAGACACAACGTACCGTCCTAAGAGTACTCTTAGTAACGGAAAGCTAACCCAAAGCAAAATATAACTAATAAATACTGTAAATCATATTTCCTAGACTAAAAGTATGTTGTACAAAACTGTATTGCATGTTAAATCTTTGATCTGTTAAATAGTACATGACAGAAGCAGAATGGTTTGAATTCAACATTGACATCGCAGTCGACATATTTGAAGAAATTAAAAATATGATTAAAAAAAATAAGCGGTTATAACAGATGTATAGTTGCCTGAATTGAAATCTCGTATAACAATTAAAATAATATCGAATCATTTGAATTCCCAAAATGAACAACAACAAAAATGAGATAACGAATACCAAAGAAAAAGCTTGTTTCCACATTTATATGTTATAATTTATATATTTTACAGCATATTATGGCCGCCATGACACATCATAAATGTTATCTTTACACCATGGCTGGCACAGAGTCAGCTGATGTACATACAACTCACGGTCTTCATTTACTTGAGGTATGATTATTGGCAATAGTCCATTTTCAAATTATCGATTTATAAAAGACCTTTTTTACATTCTCCGTTGATATATTAAGAAATTATGAAGAAGTTTCAATTCCATTATGCATGTATTTTGCTATTTTGATATAAGGTTTGGTTTTGTACCTCCTCAAGTATTTAAGAATAGATACATCCTTCAAGTTGGCCTTCTCCTCATCAGCAGCTCGTGTTAACTATGTAATATAACTACCTTCTCGAACACAAGCTTGAAGTTTACCATAACGAACTATGATATTTTCATAATATTTCATATTTGCAATTAATGAAATTGTTTTAGTCGAAAGGAAATATTTAAAACATATAAGTGCTTTTAACCTTTAGAAGTACATGTACGCATAACCTATTAACCAATGCTGTAATTGACCTTTTAATGGGAGACCCAGTTTTTTTTTAACTATTCTCCCTTAGAAGAGACATACATTTTCATTGAAAATGAGGAGATAAAGGAAAGAAAATTAAATTATGTGCGTAATGCAGAGGCGGATTTAGGACGGGACAGGGGACTCGGCCCCCGTATAGAGCTTAATAGACCGTGTTTTTTTACAAGTATCACTCAAAACGTTGGCTTGCCAGGTGGCCCCTTTTTCAAAATCCTAGATCCGCACTTGTTATGTGTGTAAAAATATTGATATCAGTAGTTATTTTTCAATAAAAGTTGGATAAAACTCCTAATTATCACCTCAACTTTTCATGTTTTGCATGGACAAAAGCCCATTATGTCCGATATAGAACCAGCTACAATTGGAAAAGGAATCAATTTGTGTTTAAAGTGTGTAATGACAGAATCAAATCGGTAATTGGCAAGTAGATTATTGAATAGACGATGGTCATACTTTTAAATACAAATCTATTTATCTATTCCGTAATTGAACCTCTAATTAGAGTTTCATTTGTACGAATTCTTTCCCTTAAGAAAGCCATACATTTCCATTGCCAACGAAAATCAAGCCGAAAGAGTAAATATATATGGGCGTAATCTGTATATCTTGAAATCTTATATTTTTTTATAATTTTATCTAATTTTTTTTTTGTGATTTCAATAGTTGTTTTTCAATGAAAATTGGTTAAAACACCTATATATAAAATTTATACATATATCAACTTATCATGCTTTGTATGTGCAGCAGCACAGCTTCAATGGTTTAGAAGCAATCTTCAATCACCAAAGGGAAACAACTTGTGTTAAAAGTGTGTAATAACACAATCAAATCGGCAATAGACTATTTTCATATTACCAACTTTTGACTCCGGATTATATAATTTTTCGACAGGTTACCTTTTCTGTGGTTAGACATCCTGGTACTCGGTCAAGTAAGAGCAACCAAAAGAAGAAAAATCAAACACATAATCCGTGCAATTTGAGGGGAAAATTTCTGTTTTCTCATGATTTTATCGCGTTAAGAAAATATAAAGCAGTTAATTTCCCCCATAAATTGTATCGATTAAAAGCTTGATTTTACTTTTTTACGTTGCTCTTACTTGACCGACCCGGTCACAGATTAAGTAACCTATCGAAAAAATATAAACTCCGGAGTCAAAAGTCGGTAATATGAAAAAGGTCTATTGTCGTATAGACTATTACAGGTTTCTTGACTCTATAAGTTTAAGTTATATAGTAGAAAAATCTTTATGTGACACGCTGGTATATCATCATTTCAAAAAATCAATAACTAAATATGTGGTCCCTCTTTACCTATTTTCGAATATGATAGTTTATGTATCCCTTTAACAAGTAAAGGATGTTTATTACTCTTTTATTGTTTTGACTTTTTGGCAGATAATTGGAATTCTCTAGTTTTATCAATGTAGTACCAATAAAAAGTTGCCCGCTAACCCTTACTTTTCTTTTCACAATTGTATCACATATAGTTTAAAAAAACATTTTTGAAAATCTTATTAAATCCAAGTTATTTTTTCATAGTTTTTGACCAAAGAAAAAGGGCCCAATTTTAAATGTATGCGAGAATCATTTCCCACCAAATTTTCAATTGTTTATATCTCAAAAGCAAGGACACGAACCTGTCTTCTTTCTACTTACCATACTAAATAAGTTCCATTAGTTATATACTATCAATTTATATCAGTTTTTCTTACAGCTTTTTATTTTTGAAACAGAGGAGCGAACATCCTTAATACACAATTCATGCATTAATTTCAGACGAAACTTATTACCATGGTAGACGACACAACTATGACATACAGTACCATGTCACATGATGAACTGACCGCTATCAGTAAATTGTTAGCCCATACTTGTAACAAGGCTGGATGGACCACATACAAACTTAATTAAATTTAACTCTACATCGTTTATAAATGTGTCTGTGTTTTTATTAGAATAGTTCAATGTGCTATTTGTTTTCCTTTTTTGGTTATAATTGGCGGTTAGACATGGGAATTTTATAGTTTTTTAACACTTATATTGCACAACCCAGAAACTCCTGTCTACGAAGAAGTGTATCATGTGCACATTTAACCAACAATATTTTATCGATGTTCAAATCCCATTAATCCACCAAGAAGACAAATCGGGGTAACAAACAAAAAAAACGGAAGAAATCCCATGAACTCTTATTTCCAGTTCTGATTTATTTCTTTTTAATTAATAATGAAGGTCGGTTGAAAACAACTCTTTACGACAAAAGAGATGATTTCAGCTTCCCAATTGTGAACATTCGATTTCTATGTAGCAACATTCTTGCAGCGCCTGCATATGGAGTATATATCTCGCAGTTGATACGATATTCCATGGCATGCATTTCTTATCATAATTTTCTTGATAGAAGGTTGCTGCTCACAAGGAAGCTATTAAACCAAGAGTTCGAATTAAGAAAATTGAATCAAACCCCATCGAAAATTTTACGGACGCCAGTTGGAGTTGGTTGACCGTTATGGAATATCTGTTTCACAGATGACGACGAATATATACTAATTGTCGTTACCACAATCCCGTCCTCTTTCCTGCCGAATTGGACTTTTCACCGGTTTCTTCTTAGACGAGCGACAATGCTGGTGCCATGTGTGGAGAAGGATCTGCCTACCCTTCCGAAGCAATTGATTTTACCTCTAGTTTTGTTTTAAAAGGTCGTGTTGCTCTTGCTCTTGCTTTAGCTTTTAGTGTTGTGTTTTTTTTTTGCTTTTTTGTATTTTTAATGGATGTGATGTGTATACCGGTAACAGTGTTGTCTGTCCTTTAATATAAAAACGTTGTTTCAGTTTCAAAATATCACATTCGGTTAAGTTTCAGATTTAAAAACAAAAAATACATGACCGATGGTATAAAGGTTAATTTAGAGTCATTTACCAACCCCACTATTGCGTGATGCTTGATCACTTGATATAACGTATTAACATATTTTATAGGAGTAACACGACGGGTGTCACATATGGATCAAGATCTGCTTACCCTTCTGGAACACCTAAGATCACCCGGTTTTTGGTGGGGTTCGAGTTGCTCACTCTTTAGTTTTCTATGTAAAAACTTTTGTTTTGTATACTGTCGTTTGTCTTTTGTTTTATTTTCGTTTTTTACTATGGCGTTGTCAATTTATTTTCTACTTATGAGTTTGAAAGTTTCTTTGGCATCTTTCGCCTCTCTTGATGTTCCTTTATGCAGCGAACCGCTGAAAATTTGATACGCTAATAGGCGAGTGGCATTTTTTTTCAAAGAGTCTTAGTTAACAACTTTGAATTAGTGAACCTTTCTAACATACACCTATATAATACACAGTTCGAAAGCTTAATATCTGTGCACTTTGGTTTGCTCATCCAAAAGTCGTACGGTCAATTTCTGATAAATCAGGGTCAAAGGTCAAATATACAGATTCCTAAATTTTCAAGAACTAGATAAAATGCCATATACCGGTTCTTTTAGTATTCAAGGAGGAGATATGATAAGTAACATTGCAAAAAGTGTAGAATTCTTCGAACCTTTAAAAGAATATAGGCTGATAATATTTACACTTTTATTCTAAAAATGTAATATCTGATGTCATTGAGACTTAATAAACATGTAAAAATTGACATATTTGATCAAGTAATATCTTATGACATCTCCAGCATGTTATTTGATAAATGTATGATAATCATTGATTTTCGAATTAAATGGACGGAAATAGTGTCCATATCATACCTTCTTCTTTTTCATAAAAAAAAATTATGAACCTGAAAGAACAGAATACAATAATTCCTAACCAATCGCAAATTAAAAGGTCAATTACGCAATATTGACAGAAAGTTGCAAATTTTGAAAAATCCGCTAAAATGATAAAATTTGTTGTAAAAGCAAACTTGTTCTGTCGAGATAAAATGTATATATAAATAAGAAGATGTGGTATGAGTGCCAATGAGACAACAATATATGCCTATATTAAACTTTTTTGGTTTTGCTTCATAAGCCTTTTTTTTCATCATCCTAACCTACAATTAATGTTTAGTTTTCTGGAAACAGCATAATTCTAAAGCTTTTACAGCTGTCAAAAATAGTCATTTTTGTCGAATTCAGATCATAAATAATTTCCCATTATTGCTGAATTTTGGTTATGCAAGCTATGTTCAGTGAAAACACGTTTTTCAAACTTATTTACCTTTTTTATTCATGTTCAACATACCAACTTGAACTAATTCCCGGTGTTTGAAAGCACTTGGTCGCCTTTAGATAAATTTTACCTGCGTCACCGATTGCAGAAACAGGTCCAGTAACCTCTCAACTCCGTCCGTACGTCCGTCCGTCTGTTCAAAACAAATCTTTCCTCAAAGTTTTCGTGGCTTCTATGGAAGGAAATGAATTAATATTTCGTCTGCAGCTTTATAAAGTTGAGTTGTAACGAGTAAGAAGTTTTTACATCTGCGATGTATCCACTCCCTGTTTGCCGATTGTTTAAAATTTTACAACACTCATTGTACAAGGAACATGAAAGTTTTCTTGGCTTCAGTAAAGGGGAATGATCAGTTATGCTCCAGTATACATGTTACCTCAATCAATTACATGCAGCGACGCAGGTCCAGACCCGGTATATTGGTATTGTTTATGATTTCAAAGAACCAGAAGTTTAAAAGTGTTGATTTTAAACTTTGCTTTTCCATGGGATTAATTGTATTCGTTATAGCATGTTTTTTTTTTGCATTACTAAATAATTGTTATATTGTTTACCTGAAATATCTGAAGGAAACGATAATGACTTTTCTTTAAACAAGGATATAAGAATATGTTCACACAATTATGTCAACCAACAGACTTAAACACAAGCTAGGCGAAAACAAATACAATTTAATGTTCTCTGACCCCTCCCCTCCCCCTCACGATAAATACGGTTGTGAAATTTTTTTTGGACAGGAAAAACTAGGATTATTTTATTATTTTACAGACCTCCTATAGATATAAGAAGATGTGGTATGAGTGCCAATGAGACAACTCTCCATCCAAGTCAAAATTTATAAAAGTAAACCATTATATGTCAAAGTACGGTCTTCAACACCGAGCCTTGGCTCACACCGAACAGCAAGCTATAAAGGGCCCCCAAACATTACTAGTGTAAAACCATCCTAGTTTATTAATTGATTGGATTGATGAATTTGAAAACGAATTGTCGACAGCTATCAATCATAATTCAGATATTTTTTTAGTTGTTAATTTTAATACAGCTATTTTAAAACCAAATACACAACCTCTAAAATGTAAATCTCAACTAGATAACACAAGAAGCAACAAGAATTACTCCTGGTTCTAGTACCTTAATTGACCATGTTTATGTTACCAATAAGGATTTGATACTATAATCACATGTTGCTAAATTCTCGATAAGTGATCATTATCCAGTATATTTAAAAAAAAAGTTCAAACAACTATTTCTTGCAGAAACTTAAAAAATAATGAGAAATTTTTAAGCGACTTAGTTTTTGCACCTTTTGATAAAATTGAACATGGAAGTCATCCAAATACATGTATTCATATGTGATATGACATATTTAACGGAGTTCTAGATAAATATGCATCTATTGTTACTAAAAGAGTTAAAAGAAAAGACAACCTGATTAGTTCACTAATGAAATCATATATGCCAGGAAAATAGAGAGACATACCATTAACTTGGAACGTGGTCTGAGTTCAAATTTTGGCGAATCTTAGAGAAATTTTATTCAAAGATGGTGAAAAATTCAAAATCATCAACAGATTTGTGGAATATATTCACAGTCTAAACTCATTACAACAAGAAAAAGTACATTTTCAACTATATCTTTCAGCAAAGATTTTGGTTCTGCAACATTTATTTCTAAGTTTAAGTAAACAAAAAAATCAAAATCTTATGTTTTGTTAGAATCTCTTTCAGTAGAAAAGTTACGCATTGTAACTTCTTTGTTTAGTCGTCGAAGAATTTGTGTATCTATACCACGAACAATACACGATAGAGTTGAAAGAACCTAGAAGAGAAGTTTTCTTATTCAAAATTTCACTTTTCATCTAACATTTGATTATCTTTTTATGTTTTAGCTGACTTTATACAAATAAACTGATTTTCATTTCTGTGAATGTTTCCCATGAAATTACAAATCAAATAATAAAAGAAGTCGGACGATTTATTCTTGCTAAAAGTTACAGTACATAATAAAATACCAAAGTTTCCCTCCTTAAATCCCAACTAAGAGCAGGAATCCCGCGTGTATTATATCTTTAAACTTTCTGGTATTATAAGGAATAAGTTTCTTCAACCTAATATGGATCACATGTTTTTTTTATTTTGTCTTTCTTTTAGTTTTTTTGTACTTTGTGCTAATAATATAAATTAATCTATTTTCAACTGATTTTCACAGTTTGTTATTATGTTATGCCGTAACACCACTGTCCCAGGTTAGTGGAGGTTTGAGTGGGCACAAACATGTAAACCCCATAACATTCTATATGTACGGGTCATAAGTCAGGAGCCTGATATTCAGTGATTGTCATTGTTTGCTATCTATCTTATTTGGTTTTTTTTTTTTTATCGTTTTGTCATAAATCAGACCAGGCCGTTGGTTACTTTCATTTGTTGTTTAACATTTTGTCATATTAGGGTCTTTTATAGCGGACTATAAGGTATGATTTTGCTGATTGTTGAAGCTATGCGATGACATTTAATAGCATAAATGCACGTCATCTAGACTCTGGGGGATAGCTGTCTCATTGGCAATATTCTCCCTTTTCATTCATAATATATAAGCTTTCTTTTTAACTGTTTACATAACTTTGGATTGTTCGAAATACTAAGTATTTTCTCCCCATGAAAAGATTACCTTAGCTGTATTTTACAATTACTTGTAGTATTTTTTTGCACCCGATGCTCGTCAACTTCGAGCTGTATTTGACATTTTAGAATTTTTGATTTGAGCGTCACTGATGGGTCATTTGTGGACGAAACACGCGTCTGCCACACAAACTTCAAAACCTGGCATCTGTGATGAGTATGCAAATGGCGGTATTTCCGGAAACAGTATGAGCTGTCATGATTGGCTGTTTAATTAGCATTAAGCGTGATTATAGTAGATTAATGAAAATAACAGCTTACTTGGCACCAAATGAAGGATTTATTTTGGTTGAGGCGATAAATGATGTTGACAGACATATAATTTGGTTTAACGTCTTTTTTACAATGTTCGCTGCTATTTTAGGAAAAGCCACTGGTTATTAAAAATGATGTCATTAACGGGTTAAAGTACATTTGATAAGTGACTATTTTTAATGACCTTCAATTTGTTTTCTTACATCGTTTCTATAATGAAGAAAACGCAATATTCAATAATGCTGAGATTTGAACCTTCGATTTTGATGTAAATAAAATTGTATTTCACGAATGTTTGACGAGCAGTACAGAACTTTCAAAAAGTATATGATGCAGTCAGACATAGGGTAATTGAAATATGTAATATTTTAATTGACCGTAATTAATTACAATTTTCAAGTAATTGAATGTGACGTGTAACTGAGCATTTTTTTTAATTACAAGTTATTGAAAGTAATGAAATACATAGCGAAAAATTGTCTGTAATTGACAATTACAACTCAATTACTTTTGAAATTTTGGACCAGAAAGATTGAATCTTGTGTTTTTTCTCAAAAATGATGAAAGGCCATAACCTTGGTAAATGTAGTAAGCTGACAGGGCAAAGCCTACACAGTATACTTTCTGTAATTACACAACCATGGGAGATTCTTTATTTTGTATTGAATGAACAAAAAATAAAAAGAAGAAAAAAAGAATTGTAGAAACAACATGCCATAATTTGTGTTTAAAACTAAAAGAAACCATTAGTAATGAATTAACGAGATTTAACCATAAAATGTAAACTACTGTCGCCTTAATTAGAGTACATTTGTTTGGTAGATAGTTAGCATTCATCATGTACATATATTCACAATATATTTTTTATAATAGGTTTCGTTTAGAAAAAAAAACACCTATTGTGTCTTTTTCATTGACATAGGTTGAAATATAATTTTCAAATTTTGCATAGCTTAAAGACACCTTGTAGTTGTTCCACGTGATTCTATTGTTTACAGTGCAAAATCTGCTTCCATCCCACAACCACAACAATTTGATAAAAAAAATCAAATTTAGAACAAGCAGATTTAGAACATTGAAATTTAAACATTCACCTATATATAGGATATAGTATGTCAACCAGTACTCGTAGATAAAACACACAAAGCGAAAGTGAAAGGTTGTGACATATATTCTTACAATATTTATCACGTTATGCAATTGTTTACTACTTGTATGTGAAGATGATTAAATAAATTATGTAAAGTTGACATTGTATACAGTATATAAAGTTGATAATGTATGTGAAGTTGACGATACATGTGAAGTTGACAAAACATGTGAAGATTACGATACATGTGAAGTTGACGATAGATGAGAAGTTTACGATACATGTGAAGTTGACGATAGATGTGAAGTTTACGATACATGTGAAGTTGACGATAGATGTGAAGTTTACGATATATGTGAAGTTAACGAAAGATGAGAAGTTGACGATACATGTGAAGTTGACGATACATGTAAAGTTGACGATATATATGTGAAGTTGATAACAAATATAAACGTCGAGACTCTGTTTTCTATCCTGATTATATTTTTCTTTTTTGTGGAGACCCATTTAAAAGAAATACACCAATCAATTCAATAATTAAGTTGTGTTTAACTTTTGTATAGTACTGTTTGTCTTTTGGTCTTTTTCTATATTTAGCCATGGCGTTGTCAGTTTATTTTCGACTTATGAGTTTGAATGTCTGTACTTTGCAATTTTTTCGCCTCTTTTACATTAAAAAACCAAAAGCAATCGATTAACAATACAAATAAACCAGAGTGCAGAACTAGATACGCAGATGAACCTAGAAGAATCAGATATAGTTCAAATGCACACAAGACTTTCCATATCCCTGAATATCATTGAATGCATTGGTAGAGTAGAATCATTCTATGCAACATACAATATCGACTTTATTAGCTAAACATTTTTAAAATCCTTCGAAATACTAATCAGATTTACCAGGCTTAAAATAGTTTTACGCCGAACGAGCGTTTCGACTACAAAAGACCCACCATCTGTGACGATAGAATAAAAAAAGTCAATAAAGCCAAATAAAGTTCGAAGTTGAAGATCATTGAGGATCCAAATGCCCAAAAAGTTTTGCCAGATACCGCGAAAATCATTTTTATTCTACACCCAGACATACATGACATATATGGTCTAACAAGATTTGCACTATCTTTGTGATGTTTTTAATTTGATCGTGTTCTACAACTTCGTATTAGATTTTGCCTATCAACGTTTTAATTTTATTTGTCCCCGTCCCAGGCCCTTTTCACCCTCGATGTGTTTAATGCATACAAAACGCGCATCTACGCGTTTACTAAATAATGCACCGGATATCTTTTATCACCTTTTATACGACTGTCATACAAGTGAAAGGTTTAGCTAGCTATAAAACCAGGTTTAATCCACTATTTTCTACATAAGAAAATGCCTGTACCAAGTCAGGAATATGACAGTTGTTATCCATTCGTTTGATGTGTTTGAGCTTTTGATTTTGCCATTTGATTACGGACTTTCCGTTTTGAATTTTCCTCGGAGTTCTGTATTTTTGTTATTTTACTTTTAACGTAGTATGATGAAGGCATGTTCGATTAAAAGTAGCTTAGAAGTCAAAGCTTATCATACTGGGATAGAGAAAGACGTTTGTCTGTTTTTGAAGAACGTTAAGTGCATGTTCAACAAAATAACTGATAGACATAGCAATCCGATCAATTTTGCATTGTGCTTATTTTGTTTTGCCCCATCCCTAAAAATTACAAAACAGAAAAACTTAAAAACATCTCTTCGACGGATACGGTATTTGCATTTTAATATCTTCATTTTTAAAAACTCAGCATATGTTTGTACTTTGGACAGCAGTGATTGAGTGCACTAATTTCGATGCTAATGTGCTAAAGAAGGATGTTTACAAGCTAGCTCTGATGTGCACCAATGCCCCAATGCACTCATATAGCAAGTTAATTACATTAATAGTGTCTAAGAAAATTCAGAACTTGTGACGTTACTTAAATACAATGTATAATTCACACAAAAATCCAACGAAAAATGCATGTAAAATATGCGATTGGACATGATTGAAACATATGTAACACAAATTATACGGGAAGTACACCCTAAACCAAACGCACAAATTGAAGATTCCACTTTTTCAAAACTGCTTCCAACTCGGTGTTACAATGGAATTTTAAATTGACATGAGGGATGACGCCTTTTGTATAATTGGAAACCACTTAGTTACCTTTAGATGTCATTTTGTGGGCTATAAATAAAACGAAATACATTAAAACAACTGTATTGAACCATCTTAGTTCTGTTCAAATTTGTCCAATAAATATTTATTACAGTTTTGTCTGGCAACGACTAGATGCCTTTTACATGTTTTATATAGGCTGAGTACGTCCAACCCGCTCCATTTACAAGTTTATGACGATAAGCTCAGAGGTTGTCTTCTAGAATGTTGATAATAAGGACACTACAAACTTGTATTGAATGTTCTATCATTTAATAAACACAATCATAATAACTGGGAATAAAATATGAAGATAAAGTAAAATTGAAATGCCAAATACGCTTTTGATATACCTTTGTATGAATGAACGGAGAAGGAATCGTCTGCATCACATTGAGAGACGGTCTCAACCATATTAACAAGCAGTCTTAACCATATTAACAATTAAAGGTTGACCCATTTGTATTTTACCTGGCAAATTGGATGATTATGTAAAATAAAAGCAGGGACCGCTGTCAGCTGCTTAGGATTTATGTATTCCAGGTGATTTAAAATAAAAGATATTATACATATTTTAAATCAAGTAAAAAAAAACAACAAAAAAAAAACAACCCAGAACGTACATGCTTCTATAAAAATTTAACATAAAACTAAAGATTGAATACTCAAGTGCTCTGTAAAATAAGCAACGTCTGCTCCACATGAAACACTCGACGTGTTGTCCATGGCATGCCAACAATAAGTTTTAATATTAATATTATATAAAAACAAGTAAGAAAAGATAAGATTAACATTTAATGAATTCCGTGGTCATCTGTGACTTTTAATATATTTCACTTCGGTATCCTATTTCATGCTTTCAGTAAAATATTTTAAAGCATTTTAAAGCAGTCGACATGTTTATAAATAAGAATAGAAAATTCACAATAGGAAAATTAAGGACATCTGTTTTACTGTATTTTTTTCAATATTAGTAAAGATATCAAAAAGACTCTCTCTCTCTCTCTCTCTCTCTCTCTCTCTCTCTCTCTCTCTCTCTCTTATATAAACATGTGATAGGCTTCCAATATAGACGGGATATACCAACCTTGATTATTCAATTAGAGAACATTAGCTGTATAGCAGAATGTAAAGTTTGAGATAGCATTAGATCCTGTGTTTACCTGCTATTGTAAAATGTTCACTTTATACGAAAAAGGTTGGAGAGAAGAGGAACTTGGTTGATACCTAAATGAATGCGAACTATTTTACTTTGCGTAAGTTAAATTCCAATGTTGATTAAAGTATGCATAGCAGGAGTTCCAACCATTCTCGATACGTTTTGGAATTCATTTGATTCTCTCAGTGTTTCACTTGACTTGAATAAATTAATTAATTCTTAAAAAAATAAAAAAGAGGTACAGGATACCAAAGGGCTATCAAATGTCATATGTCAAATGAACAAATAACAAGAAAATGAAGAATGTGTCCATAGTACACGGATGCCCCACTCGCACTATCATTTTCTATGTTCAGTGGAACGTGAAATTGGGGTCAAAACTCTAATTTGGCATTAAAATTTGAAAGATCATATCATAGGAAACATGTGTACTAAGTTTCAAGTTGATTGGACTTCAACTTCATCAAAAACTACCCTGACCAAAAACTTTAACCTGAAGTGGGACAGACGGACGAACGGACGGACGAACGGACGCAAAGACCGAAAAACATAACGCCCCTAGGTGGGGCATAAAAAACAACTATAGTCACATGAAAAATATCGACAAGACAAAGAACAGTCTACAAATAAGTCGTCACAGAAAACGAAGCGAACCCCACAATAAGTCAATTCACTATCTCATGGAAGTGGAGAAGTTACGGCACGTATTATGCTATTCAAAGATTTGTTTCATAGATAGCGAGTCATCATTATTGATTTACATATATTCCTGATAATTGATCGAAGTATAAGATTAAGGATTACAGGAACTATAAGGTATATAAACCATTCAAATTTATCTGTGAGATCTGCACTCTGGAGCCTTTTGCATGTAGTACTTGTAAATTGTTAGAAAGGTCAGTCGGATCTGCACTTTGGAACCTTTCTCACTGGTACTTGAGAAACTTGTTAGACAGATTATACTAAGAAATGTTGATTTATACAAACTTTAGAGAATGATAATTTGTTACAGTATCATTTATTATGGAAATGTGGAATGAACTTATCATTCTGTTTTAGATTGATCAAAGTATTACTTAAAAGCTTTTAGTACATAATCCAGTATTAAGGATGTTATATACTAAAATAACATTGTTCTTATGTTGTACTGTTACACCACTGTCCCAGGTTAGGGGAGGGTTGAGAGTTCACAAACATGTTAAACCCCACCACATTCTTTATGTGCCTGTCCCAAGTCAGGAGCCTGTAGTTCAGTAGATGTCGTTGGTTAATGTCTGTCATATATGTTTTTCGTAAATTGTTTTGTTATAAATAAGGGCCGTTAGTTCTCTCAATTGAATTGTTTCATATTTTTCATGTCGGGGCCTTTTATAGCCGACAATACGGTGTGGGTTTTTATTATTGCTGAAGGCCGTACGGTTGCCTATAATTGCTTACATCCACTTTATTTGAACTTTGGTGGATAGTTGTCATTTGGCAATCATACCTCATCTCCTTATTTTTATATTAACGGTATCAATTTTACTATACCAGATGCGCATTTTGGCAATCAATGTCCCTTCAGTGATGCTCGAAGCCAAAATATTTGAGTATCAAAACCTGAATATAAACTTTGAAAAGCTAGTAAAACACAAATGACCGAAAGAAAAGCCTGAAACATGAAAAGGAATAATAGCTATGAATGAGGGAAATACATTTCTTGCCAAAACGGCATTGAACTCGTCATGGATTGTTCAATGTCATATGTAACGAGTTTGTGGTGATTATAATGGTAAGGAAATTATTGAACCAATGTTTGCGTATATACTAGTTAACTAAGTCGTCTGTGTACAGGTTTTCTATTGATCAAGAATATTCAGTCGTTGATTGTTGATCGAAAACTTTGGCTGCTAACTTACATTTGGATTTTTGTTTTGAGGTATACCGATCTTGATCTCTTGATAAACAATCAACACATAATTCCGGAGCAAGCAAAACCTAATTGAGATGATAAAGCGATGATGATTTTTTTCATATGTTCAAGTGCTCTCATTAGTTGATTAAACTTTGTCGTAACAATTGTGAAATGATTTGGTGTATTATTATTTTTTTTTCTTCCAAAATCGATTAAAACGTTTTTTGCACGTTTGTTTACCATTTCTTTGATCACGTTTAGTCGCGCTGTGTGGTTGCCGAATTTCTAACCAAAGATTTCATAGTTAATCTTACTCTATACCGACAATCTGTCGGCATATTATAGTACAGGAAGACAAAAAATTCAAAGGCAGTATATCTTTATAGATTTGGAAACAATAAAGGATTTGCTATTTAAGGAAGTCTATGTATACGTGTTTTATAGTAAAAATTAGCCATTCTAGAATATAAATCATATTTAACTTTTTTGGGGAAATATGAAGTACATATGACCTGACCCACTTACAAGATAATCAGTGTTTCTACACATTTAAACGAAACTAAAAGATCAAATCAAAAATACGACTTTTTAGATTGATAGATGACTAATTAAAGCATAATTGTATGTATGCAAACTGACGGAAAATTTATTCAATTTTTTTCATTAGATACATTCAATATAATAGTATATAGAAGGAACTGATCAAAAACGTTCAATTGGTTGTTTTTACAAATTGGGGTCTACATAAATGCTTAATCATTTATTTCTCTCGTGTCGTGGTCTTCTCCTTCGTAATTTATTTAGCTTTTTTATCTTTTATGATCCGAACGTCACTGATGAGTCCTTTTAAGACGAAACGCGCGTCTGGCATACAAAATGTTATTTCTGTTATGATGAGTTCCTTTATGACTAGGTTCATTAAAAGTCGTTTTTCCTCCTTGATAATCCCACGATTTTGAAATTCAGACAAAAAATGGTCGCCGATTGTCTGTTACAGTGATTTGTCAACCAGCTCCTTGTTGCCACAAATGCCTTTCGAAAACAGGTTATAATAGTGCAATTTTCACATATCAGCGTCATGAATATGCACGCAATATTTACTTTATATTCTTCGAGCAACAGCTATTAATTAATCAAATAATCATTAAATCTCTTAAAGATTCCGACAATTTGAAACGAAAGCAATTTCATACGGTATGGTATCTAAATTATGATCCCCTAGTAATTCATACGAAAAGTAAGCTTTGCTAACGACGGTGATATTTTGTGTTTAGGTCTAGGTTAGTCTATGAAAAGGTATATGATATGAAATTTAGAGCGAGGGGCTTGCCCTGAGCACTTAATTCATAGTATATACCTTTTCATAGACTATCCAATTTAGCACATATTTACAACTCGAGTAACCTTTTAATTGATCTATTGATAGTTTATTTTAGCTGACTACTTGTATCACAGGTGTTTGTAAAACGGAGCTCATTAACGAAGTTTTGTAAATCTACTCACTAGTATCATTGTAAAATATGTGATTTCAAAAGGCCTTTGACTCCAGAATGAAAAGATGGTAGCTGCTGGTGTAAGTATATTTATTGGTATAAAGCGGTGTTTTACTATACATGTACTTCCTTACATGGTAAGATGACAACATAAATTGACCAAAAGCAGGCAATAATTAAATTGCAGTGGAAGCTTTACATGTCTTGAAAACATTTTTCAATTTCACAATAAAACTAAAGCTATAATAAATTTGAAACATATAGATAGTACGCAGTGGCGGATCCAGGGGGGAGGGGTCGATTGTTGGAAAACCCCATTTTTGGACGATCAATGCTTTTGAATGGAGACATATGGTTGAATCCCCCCCCCCCCCTTACCCTTGTTGGAACCCCCCTTTTAAAAATGGCTGGGTCCGCCCCTGGTATGTCCCCATAGATAGTCTAGCGGATAGTCATTAAAAAGCAACTACCAATAGATCAAAGATACTAGGGTTTATTTATTTCAAAGTAAAAACTAAAAGATGTATCAGAACATGTATATATATATATAGGTTTGAACGTTGTTTTCAATTTAGACTTGTTTATATTTTTTCGTTTGGGCTTGTATTATATTTTCCTTCGGGTTTATATGATCCGTTCATCCTATTTCGACTCTTTAAAATTCAAGAGTCTATCCTAAATTGAGGTAAATTATATGGCCTTCCAAATACCGTTTCGATCCCTAACATCACTGAAGAGACATTAATTGTCGAAATCCGGATATGGTGTACAAATTTTTGCACCTCATAGTTGTGGTATACCATCTTTTCCACAAGTTTATTTTTTTTTTCTGTTTTGTATTAAATTACTATTAAGATCATTTTGTTACATCTGTGATCAATTTATTTGGCAATCGCCAATGGCAGTCAGCAGGGTTTAAGAACATCCGTTGTTCGACCTGTTAGTCAAATGCGTTTTGTTAAAATATACTTTTTCACTTTTTTGGTCTTTTGGAAAATGTTGTTTGTGCTGTATTTAGACCCCTTTAACAAGAAATTTGTTTTACATGCACACGTATAAAAAATTGCGGTTTTTATCCAACGCAATCATAGGTTTGAACGTTGTTTTCAATTTAGACTTGTTCATATATATATATATATATATATATATATATATAGGTGGCACATTCTCTTCAGACATTATTACGGTTTTTTAATTCATGACATCGTCCTGAACATGCATGAACTATTTGCCACTGGACATTAATCAACCAATAATCAATCAATCAATAAATTCATGACGAAATAGATCAAGTTGCCTTAATTTCCCTTCACAAGGTTACATAGTATACACCCTTTTTTGTGTACAAAGTAATTGTATGGATGATAAATTATCACAATTTTAAGATGGCGTTGTACTCTAATCAAGGTATAAAGAACCATATTTGTTTCTCTTTATTTAAATGAAAGAAACTTGCAATCGTCAAAAACATTTTTTAGATCCAAAGATTTTAATAGCAGGATATTTAAAAATAAATGTGCAAACTATATTACCAACTATTAAATTTAATTTAGAGCACAGCATTTTATTTCAAAATAGCCAGTGGCAATTTTTTGTTTTAATATCTTGATTACGATACAATGAAATCTTACCCTTGTGGTTATTCATGCGTAGTTACTTAGTACACGAAAAAAGTATGTACTTTGAAAATTAGAAGGCAAATTGTAGCAAATTGATTGGACGAGAAGTTGTGAGTATGTGCTAATACTGATTATCTTTTAAATTGTCCTTTGATTCATGTATAGGGCTTTAAAGTACAGCAGCGAATATTTCCCAATTTTCAGAACGTCATGTAAAACAGATTAACTCTTGACTAATAACTCGACATGTGTTTACCGTGAATTGATTTGTTTTGAAAAGACACAGAAAATTCATTATTTGTTATTTTTTTTTCCTAGCTTGCTGATGATCATCCAGACTTGGACTTAGAACAACTAAGGCGATGTACCTATGAACCGTCCTACGAAGTAAAGAAGTGTATACATGTGAAATACAAACTAACGCACGTCTTGACACTCACTAGCACTCACATTTTGATACTATTTTAAAGTTTATCTACCAGGTCAGTACTGTGAAACCTTTTACCCTATATACTTAGTGTAAATTTATCGGTATAAATATCAGTCTTTTTAAAATAAAATAAATTGCCTTTCAAGTCACTGCAGTACAACAGTTGCTCAAAATGATGTTTACTTTGCTACTTTGCCTGATTGTTAGCCAGGTAAGTAAGGGATATGTTTGGTAATTTTAAATAAACAATTTTTAAAAGTTTAGAATGCGTTTGTAAATTGTACTGCCGTTGCAAGCAATAATTTGCCTACACAGAACAGTTTTGGTTCCAACGACGAAGTAGATATGCTATGAACAGACTTATACTTATGTATACTAGTTCATTTGTGACAAACATCTTTATGTACAAATGGAATCAGTAGGTCCATTTTGAACTGACAAAAGTCACAAACTTTAAATTAAAAATGTTACGCTTGGCACGGGAGTGGCGATTTACCTCTTGTAAGAATTGAAATACTATGAAATAGCAAAATATATTGTGTTAAATGTAAATGAAATACGCTCGAATATCTATTGCAATTATTTCACAGTTTATGAATAAACTCATCATAGATACAAGGATTAAAATGTGTTTACGCCATACGCGCGTTTTGTCTTCAAAAGACCCACCAGTGACAATCGAATAAAACTTCGAACAGAAAATATGTAATAATTGAATGCCACATGCAACGAAAAACGAGTAGTATCGAAACATTTAATTATTTAAGTTATAAATTCTACTATATGATTTAAAGCAACACTACGACGTCAAGTCTATTAACGAACAGTAGCTTTGGTGTATACTTATCATTATAATGTTATTTCATATAATGAATTGTTTTTTGTACATCTTAATTTCAGACCCTTGCAACAACAACAACGGCTCCCTCAAGTACAAAACACCACGCTACGCACAATCATCGCACACATGGAACCCATCCTACAAAGGAACCAGCAGAAACTGATTCATTCAGGTTCAAATATGATCCTCTCACAGTAAGTTGACATTATTTCGACTCAACATAAAATACCATGTTTCGTAATCCAAAATGCTATTGTTACATAGACGTATATATATTTGATTTGCATATATTTTATTGGATTAATTTTGTATATCTATAATGGAAAATAAGAAGATAAAAATAATAATTTTCGGCAATATAATCTCATTTCGAAATGTTTTTTTTGTGAATTCAAAGTTAATCAATCAGTTATCAAAATGTAATTTCATGGCATTTTATTACCAACCAAGACCCTTCCTTTACTGACGGTTCCATGTTCTTTGTATTTATGTGAATTTGAGATGGTATGGGTGATCTATACCAAACGATGTAGAAAGAATTTCGTCTTGTCAAAAATATAGTACCGTACAAGACTAAATATGCTTTTTTTATACATTAAGGAATCTGGCGTTTGTCTTATATTAAATATTAGTCTCTTTTAAATGCATTCATAGTTTTTTATACCCTGGGCGAATAGAATCTTAAAATTCATATATACACCAGTCTCTACAAATGATATTCATATAATGACCACTTTTTACTTTGTTTGAGTTGTTGCGTTGTTGACACATTAAGATGTATACCCTTATATCTCCATTTGGTTTCACAAAAGCTTCGTTATTTGATATTTTTACAAACAAATAGTTTTTGTATGGTAATTTGGATCCTTAACACATGCAAACTCAACAGTAAAGTTCCATGAATTATTTTATTCCGAAACAGAATCTGCCTAAGTATACAGGTTTGCCTTGAGCATTACTGAAGTGACATTAATTGTCAAAATGCACATCTGGTGCAGTAAAATCGGTACCGATTGTGTTATTACCAGTCAATGCGAGATCAAAGTTTAGACCTAGCTTCAGCATGCAAATAACCACTATATTCAATTAAATATTTTACAGCATCTTATGGTTGCAATGACACATCATAAATGTTATATCTACACATTGATGGGTACTGAATCAACTGATGTTCATACATCTCATGGTCTTCATTTACTTGAGGTAAGTTGTTATTCATCATGAATCTAAGACGTTTTACTCGGAACTGTAAATAATGTATACCTACAGATCTGTTCAGATAGAAAGAATTTAACATCCATAAATGTAGACACCCACACATGCCTCCATTTTATTTGATTCATAAGGATCAGATTACATATATGTAATTTTAAAAATTAATTTTCTAAATGATTTCATGTAATATTTATATCGTTAACATTATGAACATATATATCTTAATTTATGAATTTGTCATGTGTAAATAATAGTATAACCAAATAAGCATTATATGATAAACTTTAAATATCAAATGTTAATGTACACAACCATGTTATACTTTCGTACCTTAACATTAAAAAATTAGAGGAAAATGAACTCCGTTTTAGGCATTTCAAATCCAATTTCATCATTATACATGTTTTATCTTTTCTATAATGCAAAGATCAATGTTCTCCCACACCAGTCCAGTTTATTGAAACCCCATTTGAATATAAATTTTACAAATTACCAATTAATTCGCCTTAAGTTCATTATTAAAATGTCCAACAACAACAAGTATCGGTCATTTGAAAAGTATTACGCAAATCTAGAATTTTCTTCAAAGTGCCGTTTATCAAAAAATGTCGAATAATCTTACCTGATACAGCTCGCTAATATCTTTAACATTTAGTCATTTTGAGGCATTTTACAGGTTACTAACGGTCTGGTGTTTTTATTTTTTTTATCTCTATGAGATAGTTGTCTCCTTAGCAATCATGCCACGTCCCCCCTTTTGTTTTAGATAAAACATAAGTTTAATTCATCGTTCGACTATAGTACGGTATTTTTAAAAGTAAAAAATGAAAACAACATGATATTAATTGCATTCGTCCGAAGAGCTTTTTTTTGCTTTCATCAGCAACGCTCAAAACCGAATATTTGAAAACCAAGGATGTATATGAACCGTAACAGGTGATGAGCTATATGACCAAAAAAGGACATAAAAATAAATTTACTAACGGACAATTTTTAGAAAGGTTTGTTATAAATTATGTCAGTACCGAAGTAACACGCGTACACCATCATGAATAATTGAACTAGTTTGAAATGGATTTTTTTTCAGACAAAACTTATTACTATGGTAGACGACAGTGCTATGACATACAGTTCCATGTCACATGATGAAGTAACAGCCGGCAGTAAATTATTTGCCAGAGCTTGCAACAAGAGCGGGATGACCTCTTTCAAACTAAATTAAAAGTACCTTGTAGTACGTTATTTGTTTCTTCTTGCACTAATTTGAAGGTCGCAAGGTCGATCACTAACTGAAATGAAGGTCCGTAAAGATGAAAACAATGCTTTTTTAGTACATTAAACTAAAAAAAAAAAAGAGAAACAGTTGAATTTTCAGAGGAAGTTTCTATAACTATTTTACGGAGTGTAGAGTGTTTGTGTAGAATGATTTTTTTTCAAATACTGAAAATAATTTCTGATATCCTTCCTGTATACATTAATATGATTTATGTAATGTCATAAGTAGGTTTTGCAGCTAAACAAGATGGTGAACCATTTACATCACCACTGCAATAGCCAACAAAAGATTCATACACACAACGTTATTTTAATTGTTTTCTTTTTAATGATTGGTTATTGTTGTTGTATTTTCGTCGTTTTTATCTTTGGCAATGATGTTCTCTGTTATAATGTAATGTACACTCGATTTTCAATTTTTTTTCTTTATTTTCTAAGTTCAAGCCGTTTCTACTGAACATGTGAAATTTACAAAACAAAAGGAACTGAACTGAAGTATTTGCTTAAATCCCCGATCAATAAATCTCGACAACAAACATTTTTGAAAGCCGATACAAAATAATAATAAAGAAACATATGGACTGAAACGAAAATTACAAGAACCCTATAATATCAAATTTGATTTTAATATTTGTACATGTTGCAATAGGAAATTTTTGCTTTAATACCCTTGAAAAGCACCGACAATAGTGGTTATGATAACCTGTCCCAGATGATCAGCAATGTATTTGCCCTGCTAAAAAT
This sequence comes from Mytilus californianus, assembly GCF_021869535.1. Taxonomy (NCBI): domain Eukaryota; kingdom Metazoa; phylum Mollusca; class Bivalvia; order Mytilida; family Mytilidae; genus Mytilus; species Mytilus californianus. The sequence goes on from NW_026262626.1 coordinate 19,090,590, forward strand.
TTACATAACAAACATTGTATTACAGATCAATACGTCATATCTTCTAAAGTGGGAGCTTTTTTCATTTATACAATGACACAGATACACAAAACACCCACGACATTAGATTTTTCGTTTAGTCTCTAAAGTAAATGACGTGTGCTCTTTCAGGTTGTATGAATGCAATACAGATTTTTTCAGCATAAATAAGGTATACAAAACTGCTACTGCTAACGTCTGGCAAGTACATGATATCAATATAATGAACATTTTATTTTTTGTTTTGAATTCCACACCAACAATCAACTTTCCAGGAAAAAGACAAACTAAGATATTCAATATAAATGTCAGCTCTCAGCAGAGATGACTTTCCTTTGCAATCGATGTACGGAAAAGAGCTGTTGGGGAAAAACTCAATCCTCGTGGCCGAAAAAAAGTTGCTATAATCAATTGGCATCAAAGAAACAATTGAAAATATATGTTAGAAAGCAAGTAACTGAAGAACAAATTATTTCAGAGATTCATTCGATTGAACTTATTACCTATACGTTCTGCAGTGGAAAAAATGTTTCCGACAAAATGTGAACAAATAAGAACAAAATAGAGTGAACTTGATAAAGCCTTTTCATTGTATCAAAGACGAAAAATAGAATTTTCAAAACACTTAAGTTATAACTGGATTTGGCTATTCCTCTTGAACATGTCAATTTTTTTTTATTTGTCATACATCAATTTATATAGGCAAAAATGTACCTCTAAATGGATGATTTTACTTTTCTTATGGTTGATTTTCCTTTTTTGGACAATGATGTTCCTTTTGGTACGGTCTAAAGGTGTTTATATATCCCAGCTTGTTCACTATACCTGTGTCTGTAGTGACGTTTTGAATTTCAATGAGTGTATCAATGTATTACTGGTAAATTATTAAGGAAGGGATTTCGTTACTACAAATTACTTAAAACCTTTACTAAATTCTTCCATAGATACAAGGATTTGGTTTTGGAAGTTTGGTTGTACCTGTAGAAAACTTATTTCAAACGGAATAGCACATCCTAACTTTTACGGTGATGTTGTTTATCGCGCCCGGAAATTTAGATACGACCAAAGTAAACTTATCAATGATCTGTACTTTGTATCTTTTTTTGTTTTTAGGGATGTATAAATACTTTGCCACGTACAGTCTGTGTTTTTGTTTTATGTTTTTCTGATTTGTATCGATCTGATAAATTAAGCCCTTTTCAACTGATTTTATAGTTTGTTCTTATGTTTTGCTGTAACACCACTGTACCAGGTTAGGGAGAAGGTTGAGCGTTCACAAAGAAATTTAACCCCGCTACATTCTTTATGTGCCTGTTCCAAGTGAGGAGTCTGTAGTTCAGTAGTTGTCGTTGGTTCATGTCTGTCATATTTTTTTTGTAAATTGTTTTGTTATAAGTTAGACCGTTAGTCTTCTGAACTGAATTGTTTCATATGTTTCATGTCGGGGCCTTTTAAAGCCGCCTATACGGTTTTTTTTCTCATCGTTGAAAGCGTATGGTTGCATGTACTTGCTTCCATCCACTTCATTTGAACTTTAGTGGATAGTTGTCTCATTGGCAATCATACCACATTTCCTTATTTTTATTTTTATTAACAGTTAATGTAATTAAGTTGGTTTAGCAAGATTGCGATAATTATCAAGACTAGGGCATGGTGATAAGAAACAACTGATACGATGTTCTAATGAACCTCCCTACGATGTAAACAAGTACATAAATGTGAAGTACAAACTAACACACGTCATGAAACTAACTAGCACCTACATTTTGGCTCTTTTCAGTACTGTGATACATTTAACCATATACACTTAGTGTGAATGTATAATTTAATTTGGTATGGACAAAATTCACTAAATATACTCTAGCAGTTTCATTGTAACAAAAATAATGATGTACAAACATAAGTATGTACACACTGAAATAATAGGTTCTTTCTGAACTGACAAAAGACTTTATATTGAATTTAAAGAAGTTGCTTTGGGAAGAATTGCTGTCACTGGTATATAATTGTTATACTCTCAAATAGCAAAATATATGTTTTGGTATGTAAAATAATCTAAATTGAAATGAAAGAGGAACGAACAAATATTGCAGTTATTTCATAGTTTCTAAAATTCTGAAGAAATATCTTTGTAATATTTAACCACTTAATTTTATTATGGCACCGCAACAAAGTTGTCTGGGCCATGTAGTTTTACACTTATCCGTCATTCCGTCATTCCGTCATTATGCCATTATGTCATTTTTCATTATGTCATTCTGTCATTCCGTCCTTCCGCAACAAACAGTTATACGGTCTTTTTTCTAAAGGCCATCACATATTGATCTGAATTTTTAGTATGTGAGTCTACAATGATGAGTTACAGATCTAGTTTACGTTTGGTTCCGCTCCGCTGATTTTTGCCAAAATTACTGGCTTTGGACTTTGAAAATTTCATGAAAAAATATAGTTGTACGGCATTTTTTATCTAAACGCCTTCACATAATGAGCTGATTTTAAGTATGAGTGTATACTATGATGAGTTACAGACCGAGTTTACGTTGGGTTCCGCTCCATTAATTTTTGCTGAAATTACGAGCTTTGATCTTTCGTGAAAATAAAAGTTATACAGACTTTTTTTCTAAACGCCATCACATATTGAGCTGATTTTCAGTATGTGAGTCTAATATGATGAGTTACATGTCTAGTTTACGTTTGGTTCCGCTCCGCTGATGTTTGCCGAAATTACAGACTTTGGACTTTGAACATTTTGTGAAAATTACATGAATATTGCACTTATACGGGTTTCTTTCTAAACTCCTTCACATATTGAGTTGATTTTTAGTATGTGAGTCTACTATGATGAGTTACAGATCGAGTTTACATTTGGTTCCGCATGCTGATTTTTGCCGAAACAAAGGGGTTTGAACTTTATACAAACTATTTTCTAAACGCCTTCACATATTGAGCTGATTTTTAGTATGCGAGTCAACTATGATGAATACAGATCAAGTTAACGTTTGGTTCCGCTCCAATGATTTTTGCTGAAATTACGGGCTTTGGACTCTGCAAATTTCGTGAAAGTAACAGTTATACAGATTTTCAATCTCAAATTTTCACTCCTTAAATGGCTTCAACCTTTTTAGCGAACGGGGCCAATCGTGTCGTTCCGACACCTCTGTTTTAATAAGAATTGTACTATATATATGAAATCAACAACAGGAAGTATAGTTTACAAACAATTAAATTTATACTTGAAAGTAGAATGCAGTTCTATAAATATGTATTATAGAAAAACAAAGGATATGGGGTAACCATCCATGACACAAAATCAGTACATGCACAGCACATTTAAATTTTGACCCTTGCTGTTGAAACAATGCCCTTCCCCCAAGGACAAAACATTACGCTGCGTACCATCATGACACACATGAAACCCACCCTACAAACAAACCAGTAGAAATGATATCAATCAACTTCACTCAACAAGATATTACTGTTTAGACCAAAATTAAAGTACTCTGGTCATCCGAAAGGCTGTTTATAAATATTGATTTGATTTTTGATATTGATATTAAAAACATAGAAGATGAACACATTCATTTTAAGCGATCTTATCTCATTTGGAAATGCGTTGTTGTTAAAGGATTTAAAAAAAAAAATATTATGTCATGGAATATTGTAATCAATATCGACCCATCATTTACTGACGAGCGACAAAAGCCATGGTCCAGACTTTGCTGAATGAATTTGTCATTGAATACCAGGATTTTGTTATGCCATATTTATGTATTATTTTTAATGCTGTATTAAATAGTGGGTATTTTCCATCTGCATGGTCAGATGCTATGCTGGTACCAATTTTCAATTCTGGTGAAGCTAACGCAGCAAACTATCGTGGTATAAGCCTTGTCAGCAATCTATGTAAACTTTTCACCACAATATAGAATTAATGATTGATAAATTGGACAACTTTTAATGATATTTTATCTGCAGCACAGTTTAGTTTTCGTAATGGTTATAGTACAGTTGATGCTGTTTTTCTTATATTCTATTATTCAAAATACACTCTGTAAAAATAAAAGATTATACTGTTGCTTTGTAGACTACTTGAAAGCTTTTGATTCGATTGATCGTTTATGTTTATAGTACAAAATTGCCAAATTAAGTATCAGGGGAAAACTATTAACTGTTTTAAAATCTATATATAGTAATGTTAGAACCTGCAAGATTAGAACCTGTAGGGTTTACAGGAAATGTTGAATACTTTGTCAATTTATACAGAAAAATGAGGCTTTTCTGTTAATATGAAGAAAACAAAAACTGTTGTATTTCGGAAGGATGGAATTGTGCGGCCTAATGAGACATGGGTCTATAATGGTCAAACAATGGATATTGTGGAACAATTTTGTTATTAAGGTGTATTACTACCTTATAATTGTAAATTTCTTAATACAGAGAAACATTGTGCAGATCAAGGTAGAAAAGCTATGTTCAGTATGAGGAGAACTACTTCATCCCTATGTTTGAATATATTTACAATGCTTAGCTTATTTGATACTTATGTTAGTAGTATATTAATTTATGGGTGTGAGGTGTGGGAAGTACACATATCTCCTATGATAGAAAAGGTTCAATTGGACTACTGTAAACTGTTATTAAGTGTCAAAAGAACGACCTCAAATGTGATTGTCTACTTCGAATAAGGTAGAGTTCCATTGCAGTATGAGCGTATTTTAGAATACTTAAATTTTGGTTCAAAATGTTAGTGAGTGACAATTGTATATTAAGGTCTTGTTAAGAGCTTGTGCTAAATTGTTCAAAATGTATGAATTGGCAACAGATGTACAAAGATTGTTATATAGTCTTGGTATGAATAATTTGTGGGATAAGCAGTGGTTGTTGAATGTAGACAGTTCATATTTACCTATAATTAGACAGCGCTTGTTTGATCAAGCTAAACAAGGGTTACATTTTTATAAGACTTTTCTTTAAAGTGTAGATTATATAAATATGTAGTAACAAATGTAGTTTGGAATTTTATTTACAGAAATGCATTCCTGTACTTTTTTGCAAATGTATAACAAGGATCCGTTTGTCTTCACATATAGAGGACAAATTTCATTTCATCCTACCATGTAGCAGATTCACTGATTTACGTTAAACAATATATAAAAAAAATATTACTGGTCTTGGCCATCAACTTTCAAGTTAATAAAAATATTTTCTGGTGAAAACACAAAACAGCTTTGTAACTTGGGAAAATATATGGATTTCTCCTTTAAATTAAGAAACAGTTTATTATAAAGATAGTTTGTAAACATGAAACTTCTGACGTCACCTATCGTTATTTATACATATTGTTAATATTGTTTGCAATATGCCACCTTCAATTTCTTATTCGTATGAAAAAAACCAGTAGAAGTTTAATTTTTAATTATACGTCAGTTACATCAGACGTCAGTGTAGAAAATAATGCTCCCTCGACATGAGGCTGCGAAACATCGAAGTTTAGATATGATCCCCATGGCCATGTAATTACAGGTGATCTCAACATCGTTCAAGACCGATAGGTCTGAAAAAGGGAACAAAATATCGTCCACCGGCGAAAATAAATTGGGAAGAGTGTCATCAGGTTATTAAAGATGCTCTTTCATCCTATTGTGAAAACTGGTGTAAACGGGAGAAATCTGACAAAAAGTCACATGATTCCTATTTAAATAAATGTCTGAATATTGTTGATATTCGCATATCACATTTCGAAAATAGTTTAGAAATAAATTAAAGAATAAGTAATATGCCCATTTCTAAGATTAAAACAAAATTCAAGTACTCGCAAGCGTTTTATGTTCAGTGCTTTATAAGTTCCTTAACTACTATTAAAGAACTTATCATTAATATTTGTAATAAAACATATGAAAACATAGGAATTAACCAATTTTGGAGTGTAAAATATTCTTTGGATGTTTCAGATAAATTACGTGCTTTTGATGGTCCTTTTGATTTGATTGACAGTTTTGACTTTTCCACTCTTTATACTACACTTCCACAAAATCTCATCAAACAAAAAGTTTTCCTATTTAACTAAATGGTCGTTTGATAAATCTGAGTGCAACTTTATTTGCTGAAACTGATATAAAGCCTTTTTTTCAATGTTACTGGAAGTGTAATGAGATGATTAAAGCCATAAATTTTCTCCTTGACAACATTTATAAACGTTTCGGCAATAAAGTTTATCGACAGATGGTAGGTATTCCTATGGTCCCAAGTTTTTGGCCTTTTAATAGCAGACTTGTTCCTGTACTTTTACCAATCCTTTAAATAAACTTATTCTAAAAGGTAACCAATTCAACACTGTAATTAGATTTTTTAATATTGTTTTTATTGGTATAAATATTGATTTTGTTATTTGTAATTAAAACCATACTAAATAGTATTGTTATACACATATGCACTTTCGCGGTATTACAATCTGTCGATACCTATATTTTAGCATTGCAGAAGGTCATGTTTTTCTTTGACTGTTAAAGGGACATTATCTGTCAAATTCATGTTCACCGATTTGACTCAAATTCTCATATTTGATTTAAAACATACTAAAACGTATATTCAAATTACAATAAGTCTGAAATAAACAGTGAACAATGCATGTACTCGATAATATATATCAGCATTTCGTGTGTATTTTAGTCTAAACGTCATCTAATTAACTATCGAGATGACATCCGAAGACTGTCGACGGTCACATAACCCGATATAAACATAAACATAAATATAAATAGATAGCAACCTCGTGCAATTGCATTTTTGTAGGTCTGTTTGATTTCATGTTATAGGTTAAAAAAATAAGTTACTCGTCGTTTTTACCTGTATAAGAATGATTTTTGTGTATCGAATCAGTCAATGAAATGGTTCACCTTTGTTTCACTTTCAATGTTGACATTCGTTTCCTTTTAATCGCTGAACACGACTAATACATGCGTAACAAATCTCTAGCTAATGGGTTAAAGCGAAGGTCACATGAATACGGGTTCAATAAGGTCGAATTATTCTCTTGCAAGTAAATAATTCATCAGCGATGTTTCTTTGCTTATTTTGACAAAATTGAACCAAATTGGCTGCTAAAAGCGAATTATTATTTCATTATTTAACTTTTATTAATGATTGTTCCAAATAAAATCCTATTCTAATTTTTTTCATATCGTAGCTTATGCACCTTTAATGACGTCTTTACACTAAATCCATTGGATGTTGGATGTGTACTGATTGATATATTAGTCTAAGATACATGATTTCTTTTATGAGTTATTATTGGCTGTGAACTTGTTGTCAGAACTGCGAGTACTCTCAGATATTTACTTTGTGTCTTTTGTTGTTAGGGATGTATAAATACCCTACCACGTCCGGTCTGTGTTTTTGTTAGATGTTTATCTGCTTTGTATCAGTGGTTGTCGTTGGTTCATGTCTGTCATATTTGTTTTTCGTAAATTGTATTGTTATAAATTAGGCCGTTAGTTTTCTCAATTGAATTGTTTCATATTTTTTATGTCGGGGCCTTTTAAAGCCGACAATACGGTATGGGGTTTTCTCATTGTTGAAAGCCATACGATTGAGCGCTTCGGACGCATGAAATTATTAAACGTGTTGTTTTCAATTTTTTGACTATAGCTATAATTGCTTTCATCCACTTCATTTTACTTGGGTGGATAGTTGTCTCATCACATCTCCTTATTTTATATGTTTATTCTATTTTTGAATACACTGATGAACCGTAAGGCTCAAAGTTAATAAAGAATTTGAATTTGAATTTGACTAAAATCTATATATCAGTCTCGGTTAAATTCTTTTTCACCTTTCACAATATTTTTAACCTGGGCGATTTAGATTCTAACATTTTGTACAAACACTTGCCTATAAATGAGGTTTAAATATTGACTCCAAAGATTTTTTGAGTTCTTGCAGTGATGTCACATTGATATATACCCTATCGTCACAAAGGCTCCGTAATTAATCTTCTTTATAAATATATATGCATTGTACATGTGATAATCTGTATATTTAACTAAATTGTTCAGTTTGAATTATTTCATTCCGTATTTGCCTTATGATTAATTTTATTTACCAGTAAATACAAGAAACAAAATGTTTGACTGAATTCATCATGCAAATAACATCATTTGACAGAAATATGTTTCTCCTGTTCTAGTCTCAAGTCCGGCATTCGACATTTCTGAATTAAAAAAAAATAAACCAAGAAAATTTGCCATGACGCTTCGTATACTAGTATGTAATATCTCAACAGCGATTGCCACTGAACCAAAGAAGTTAAACTTCTTATTTTATTTTGTTTTTCAATAAATAAATGTCTAAAACGATAACCTTTGATTTACTTGAATACAAATTAATTCAACCTCATAGATAACTAAAGATCGGGCGAAATGTTGTAAAAAGGCATGCGTTAAACGGACTTGAATTCACACTCACAGGCAGGTCCCTTGTTGATTTGACTTAAGAACTAGCTTAAATGTATGCATTTTCAAAGATCAATAGTCTATAGCATTTATAGTGGTCACAGTTTTCATTGATGAATTAGATGGGTACAAATATTTAATAAGAAATACTCATCATAAAGCAATATATGCAAGATATACTTATATATCTTGATGTAATATTTGTTCCTTACCACTAGAACAGATGTAGAAACATTGGTGAAATAAATCGGTTAATTGAAAATATGTACGAGGTATCTTTAAGATATTCCTAAAGATTGTTTCTCATCAAACAGGTAACGAATCTACTCTAACTACAATTTGACAGTTTGACTTAAAAAAAGCTATTACAGCTCGAGAAACAATTTTTCTGAGAAATATCAACTGTATGTTTGATATTTCGATGAAACAATTCAAACGAATAAACCAATAGCCTGATTTATGACAAAACGATAAAAGAAAAACAGACGGTTTGCATAATTGTTCAAATCGGAACCAACATGATAAGATAGAAGGAAACTTTACTGATACTTCCTGGTGTGCTTTCTTATAAAAGTATCTTCATTTAAGGATGGAAGGTTGATCTTTCACGAATAAATGGTAAACCGGTGGGTTTGGAGAGAAGGTACCGAAAGAAGAATAACATGTCATAGATAAATGTTACTTGAAATTATTGTTTTCTTCCATCTTGTGAATAAATTTTCCAATCACTTTCATTGATTAATACGGGAAAATCACAACTTTACATTAGTTTTTTTTTCAGTTTACAAATATAAAGGCAAGGAGTTGTAGTTGAAATGCCAAATATACAGCGTTCTACCAGAGACAAATACACGAGGATGTTTTGGATTTGTCTGGTTGTTTCAATTTCTGTAATGATTGGCCTAACTTTCAAACAATCTTCTCATTGTGCAACTGTTGTTGTAACTTCTTTTAATATTATGTTACCATAATTATGTTTTCCAATTTTTACGTCGTCATTCGAATATGCAATTTAGCATCGTTTACTTTAGTCTTGAATTTCATCTGCATGAGATAATATATTGTTGATAAGGAATTCCATATTTTGAATAGATACTTTCAACGTGAAATTAACACGGGCATGGTGTGTGCAATTCAAAGCGGTTTTGTCGTTATATATATTCCCGCGTATTCTAAAGGTCTGCAACCCCTATTTTGAGCCAGGTCAGAAAACAACATACAAGAAAGAACTACCTATTTTACACAAAATAGTCCCTACGCATAGCTGTAACTTTGTAAATATCCAGAACATTTTGGTAATTTGGGAATCAAATGAAAAAACCTCAGATCACTGCAAAACCCTTGTTGAAAATTTCTTTTTGTTGAAGAAAACAAAATATTTGATACTGAAATAGGAATGCAGATTTTGCAAGTTTCCTAGATCACAATTACCTGTTTTGTACTACCAAACTTCTGGTAACCACTGCGAATTTATATGCACTAAAGTGCATGTTAAATTTTTCAGCACATGTCAGGATATGGTATAGTTTTGATATGACATGACTGTCACTGTATTCAAACTTGAGACAAAACTGATATGAATGCATGAAATTGCAGAATTTAACATACGAATGAAAGGGGCTATGAAGTAGTAGTTTAAATCCATAAATGACTTTTAAATATGTTTTTGTTAACGAAATGAAGTATATACAGTCTTAATTAATACATTTGGAGTTGATTTTCTGTTTTCAACAACAAAGTTTTACCAAATGGAATTCTCCCAAAATTTGTTCATACGTGTTTTTAAGATCTGCTAGGAAGTGAATACATATGACGGGACATTGTCGTTAACGGATGTATAAAGTGGTATTACAATTTTTACTTTTCTACATAGAGGCAAAATTAGTTCACTGATGTTCAAATTTCACAAATCGACTATTGAAAAAAACATATCAAAGTTACAAACAAAAACAATCCCATGAACTACATGTATAAAAGGAGCGTTACTGAGTGCGTCGACAGGATAATCATCTAATGCCATACATGCATCACCCGCCATGCGAACATTCAGTAAAAATATCAAAATACGGAATTGAACAATCGGTACAGATAACAAGACTGTTCTAGTATCTAAAGATCTAAGACCACGAAAACATGTCGCTTGGAAGTTGAAAAACAGCCACATCTTCTCGGTCAACCAATTTGTGATGGTGACCGTAAAAATTATGTAGTGTTTTATTTCAGTCTTCTTTCCACATAAACACGTTAATTTTGTGTCAGGAGCACAGCCCTATTACATATGTTAATTGAGTGTGTTTTGTCTGAACATGCAAAACATGCACAAATGTTACGTTTCAATTGAGATATGCATACACCATAAAATGTATGTTGAAACTGAGAAAAAGGAATTTGACAATTGGAAAGTAGAATTCATCACGTTTGTCATAATTCTAGCTCACAGTCAGCCATGTGTGTCAATATAAAGAAAAAGATCAAGATTGGAAGCAGACCTTTTGGTTTCGCTGGTATACCTATCTTAAGTTCATTGAAATATACTGTATGAACATACTTTGAAATAAAGTTTATTTTTGATAGATTAAAAAAACCTGCATGTTCCAAAAAACAATATTTTTTGTAAAAATCATGATAAGGATATCAATTACAAATTACACACAAAAATGTCACTGAAACAGTATATCAGTGTACAACAAGTTATCTTGTGTTGTTTTTCTTTTGGTAGTTTTTCGTTTCTTTCCATGGGGTTGTCGGTTTGTCTTAGACTAACGAGCTTGAATATCCCTTTGGTATCTTTTGGGTCTTCTCTTTTATGGGAAACGATTACATCTAAGGCTTCAACTTTACAATTTAAAATAAAATATACAAATATTAACACAATTAAATTTATTTCATAAGACACCCATATGTGCATTAATCACCATTGGATATAGCTTTCATTTTGGTATTTCCAGCATTGACTTTTCCTAACCCAAGTAACTCTGCTTTTAGTCCTGCTCCAAATTCTGATTCCTTTCCTTTGAAACCCAATCTGGTATTGTTTCTATGTAAAGCACTTCCATCTGAATGCTCTTCTCTTATTGTTGTTGATTCATATAGCCATTCATTCTTTCGGGATGCACTACTTCCCATATTAAATCTAAAACTAAATAGAAATTAATTTTCTTTCAAACTAATATAAAGGAATACAACGATACAAGCAGTCCACTTTCTTGAATGGCTCTTCAATTTGATTATTTATTTTTTATCTTTCTGACGTTTCAGTTTCCACCGATCTTTCAGGGGGTGAATTCAGAAAGCACCAAATACAGTTTTTTTCATATTTCCCCCTTTAATTGCTTCTTTGTCAATGAAGTTGAATAATTTTTTTTCAACCGTTTTAGCCAAACTTAACTTTTGCAATCTCGTGTTTTTTAAATCTATATTTCATACTGCCAAATTAATGTTGTTAAATTGTGATCAAATGATTCAAATGCGGAATTTGGAAAAAAACCTATTTGAATATGCATGGTATCAATTAATTTACGATGTAATCATTTTGTAGTGAAAGTATTGCATTTGTACTGTAAAATGACGATTGATCATGCCTACTATGAACTATTTCTGTACGATCTAAAAGTATTTTTCAATCCAAGCAGTTTTATAGACTATTTCGAAATTAATTAGCGTTTTGCGAGTTTTCTAATTTCAAGATTTAAATTTCCTAAATGATTAGGACTGTATCATTCCATTATCGATAGTGCGGAAGTTTCTAAACTATCAATATATTCTTAATATGATTCTTACCTTATTCTACTGTGATAATTAAATCCCTATTATTGCTTCATTACTTTTAAATTATATACGTCTGATAATGCAAATTAAATGTCTCAAAATGTACAAGTTTATGAATAAAACATATTTGTTATGATTTTCAATGTAGACCCTTATGACAAAGAAGCATTAGATATCAATATGATATATAGAAAAACTCCGAATCAATGAAAAATTGACATACTTGATTTTCAAAAATAATATTTCGTCAGTGATGCTTAAATTCAAATACTGGAAATTGGAGAGAATCAAAGTTTAAGAGCAATTTAACTCAGAATAACAACAGAGAAAGTTATCTGAACACGTAAAAACACCAACACTGTTTACAAAACATTAAACACAACGTAAAGTTAAAATAACGCAGGGAAACTCATGCATTTTAAATTATCACTGAGTCGGTACCGCTGATATTATATATTGAAACCCGAAGGTGTCATCTGTCAAGCATTCATTTTTTTGTTTTAGTGTAACTGAACTTGCAAGAGCAACACAACGGGTGCCACATGTAGAGCAAGATCTGCTTACCCTTCCAGGGAACCTGAGATCACCGCCAATTTTGGTGGAGTTCGTGTTGCTCAATCTTTAGTTTTCTATGTTGTGTTTTGTGTACTATTGTTTGTTTGTCTTTTCTTTTTAGCCATGGCGTTTTTAGTTTATTATTCGACTTATGAGTTTGAATGTCTCTTTGATATCTTTCGCCTCTCTTTTACAAAATACATTTTATGTGTAAATTTCCAGTTAAAAAGATGGGGTAATTATTATAAAAGTTATTATTATAAAGTTGGCAAAATTGATCTTAGATGGTTATTTTTGTCCTGTTTATGCATTTAAGATGCTTAAGATCTCAAAGCTTTACATTGCCAACCTTCGAGACGAAAAAAGTCTCGCACATAATTTGTACCTGATTTATAACAGAGAAGTCTGTACATTTAAAGCTCTTAAAACTACACAATTGTTAAAACACTAAGGTTGCACATCAAGCAGGCAAAGTTGACGTCAAACGTGTTTGACTGTTGTGAACTCAAATCATTTACATTTTGGGCTTCGAATGGATACCTAAAAAACACATGTTATGTTTGAGGAAAACTATATCTTTTAGTATAACTACTTCCTTCAGTTTTAGATTTATTGAGTTTTAGACCAAAAAGGTTGTCAAATGTTTCAATTAAATTTAACTGTGATTTCCTGTTTAGAATGTAAGAGCAGAGTGATATCATCTGCTAGTTGACATAACCTAATAAAATTACAAAGTGAATGAAAAGCTAAATTATTATTTATTATGCTATTACGAACATTACTTTACTCCTCTGATATAAACGCATTGATTGACAAATAAACGGACGATAACTATATCATAAAGTTGAATGTGGTAAGCCGAATATAATTTGATATATGATAGCATTAAAACGAAAATGGCTAAAAATATGACGCAGGCATTACTGTCATGGGTTAAATATTTAAAGAGACGTGTAGTCTTGGGGGCAAGCTGAAGCCCGCCTCCGGGTGCGGGAATTTCTCGCTGTGTTGAAGACTCAGTGGTGGCCTTGGTCTGTTTTCTGCTCTTTGGTCGAGTTGTTGTCTCTTTGACACATTCCCCATTTCTATTCTCAATTTTATAAGAGTTTTTCTTTTAAATTCGTATAATTAAACATGTTAAAGGAATCGTAAAAGTTCAATGATAAGGTAATATTGCCATTAAAATACATCGGAAGAAAAAGGGAGTGCGGGCGGATTTAAATAACCCTTTTTTAATGAGGTCTTTTAATGTCAATTTAAATTTATCATTAAGCTTTTGCTGACTTTACAAACAGTAAAACCCCATAAGAAAGTACAGAAAAAAAAACATTTGCAAAAGCCTTTTCTTCCTAGAATTGACATATTTATTTTTATCCTCAAATAAACACCGTGAGTGGTTTTATAAAACTAAGGGGTAAATTTATATTTTAGAACTTCAGTCTTCATTTAAAGAAATGAGTTAATTAAAACCCCATACAGACCAAATTTACAACTGACCGGAAAATTTTCTGTACACCAATTTTTCATTAAATATATATTTGTCGTTTGTCAGTAATCCGAAAATAGATTCAGAAAGACCAGACTATGAGAAAACACTTATGAAGTAAATCTCTTCCAACAATTAGTTTTTTTAAACAGTTTGTTGGAAAACTTCCAATAAAACAATTCCAGATGGACAAGGTTTCTCCAGAATATTCAGGTAAATGGACTTTTTGTATTAAAATAAGGAGATGTGGTATGATTGCTAACGAGACAACTATCGACCAAAGTTAAAATGAAGTGGGTGTAAGCAATTACAAGCAATCTTGCGGCCTTCGACAATGACAAAAACCCATACTGTATAGTCAGCTATGAAAGGCCCCGACATGAAAATGTTTTGCAATCCAATTTAGAAAACTAACGGCTTAGTTTATAACAAAACAATTAACGAAAAACAAATATGACAGACATGAACCAACGACATCTACTAAACTACATGATCCTGACTTGGGAAAGGCACATAAAGAATGTGGCGGGATGAAATATGTTTGTGAGCACTGAGGGTAACAATTTTTAATGTGATATTGGAAATAATCATTATAAAATTCTGGATCTAATATTGTTAAATTGGAACATATATCATGGGAAATGAAATAAAAACTGAATACTGTGGATATAGTAAAATCAAGTGATATAATGAGAAATATAAATAAAATATTTCCAAAGATTTGTAAAGTGAGGATAATTATTTTGAATGTGATATTGGAAATGATAAAAAAATACAAAATTCTGGATCTAATATAAAGACTCTGTGCCGGTTCAATTGGGATATACATCATGGGATATTAAATAGAATATTGTGCATATATTGCCATGGCAGTCAGCAGGGTTTAAGAACATCAGTTGTTCGACCTGTTAGTCAAATGCGTTTTGTTAAAATATAATTTTTCACTTTTTGGTCTTTTGGAAAATGTTGTTTGTGCTGTATTTAGACTCCTCTACCAAGAAATTTGTTTTGCATGCACACGTATAAAAATTGCGGTTTTTATCCGACGCAATCATAGGTTTGAACATTGTTTTCAATTTAGACTTGTTTATATTTTTTCGTTTGGGCTTGTATTATATTTTCCTTCGGGTTTATATGATCCGTTCATCCTATTTTGACTCTTCAAAATTCAAGAGTCTATCCTAAATTGAGGTAAATTATATGGCCTTCCAAATACCGTTTCGATCCCTAACATCACTGAAGAGACATTAATTGTCGAAATTCGGATATGGTGTACAAATTTTTGCACCTCATGTTTGCGGTATTACATCTTTTTCCCAAGTTTATTGCTTTCTGTTTGATATTAAATTAATAATTTAGATCCATTTTGTTACATCTTGTGATCCGTTTATTTGGCAATCGCCATGGCAGTCAGCAGGGTTTAAGAACATCAGTTGTTCGACCTGTTAGTCAAATGCGTTTTGTTAAAATATACTTTTTTCACTCTTTGGTCTTTTGGAAAATGTTGTTTGTGCTGTATTTAGACCCCTCTACCAAGAAATTTGTTTTGCATGCACACGTATAAAATTGCGGTTTTTATCCAACGCAATCATAGGTTTGAACGTTGTTTTCAATTTAGACTTGTTTAAAATGACTTCATATAGTATTACTTCAAATAGTGAAAACTGGAATACTGGATGGGATATCAAATATCAGTGTCAATAAATAAATAAATAAACCAGTTTATTCATAACTATTATTTTTTATATTTCACTATGCATGAACACTTTGTAGAAGGCTCATGTCAATAAGTATTGAACAAATTTCTAAACAAAGGAATGCACACATTTGTTCTGGTGTTTTTTAATCCTGGAAAATTATGGAAATTATAAAATAATTAAGATTTCCACGAGAGTAAAAAATAAATCTTTTGAGTTATCTCCCATTAGAAAGAGCAAATGAGATAAAAGAGGTCTTTTTCAACAATACAAAAGAAATCCAAGGACTCATAGTCTTTGAATATGGAAACATTAAGAGGAAATATAATGCATTATATGACATGCAAGTTAATACCCTGCAAGAAAAATAAAACATATATATTCTTGTTCTGGCTTGCTCACTCTTGAAATTTGAAATGACAGTAAAATAAAAATCTCTCCTTTTTCTTCTAAATGTTGTGTTTTTTTGGAAATTGTTTGGCCAATTACTTCTAGGAATACATTCATTTCAATGAAAAAGACTGTAATTACAACGCGTATTCCCTTTACTTATTTTAGGATTCTCGAAATAAAGACATGGGGAAATGAAATTAAAAAAAATCAGCAGTCTTTAGCAAATATTAGAACATGGAATAATTTTGCATATTGTTGCCATATTTTAGCTTTTTTCATACCATATATACTTATTTAAACTGTAGGCATGTTATGTTATTTCACAAAGATAAAACCTAAATGCTACATGGATAAGTTTTGAAAAACAGTGACAATTGAACAGGTAAAGTGATGGGACATCATCAAGGTAGGCTGTAAATGCATGAATGATTACCTA
Organism: Mytilus californianus; assembly: GCF_021869535.1. NCBI lineage: Eukaryota > Metazoa > Mollusca > Bivalvia > Mytilida > Mytilidae > Mytilus > Mytilus californianus. Next base: position 19,107,393 of record NW_026262626.1, read on the forward strand.
TTGAAACTCTTAACAATACCAACTGGTCAATTTAAATGTCCCAATTGTATTGTCAATTTTACAATCTGGTTGAACAATAGGTAAAGGTAAACAGCAACACCCATAGTCAAGTCACAGTAATTTATAGTAATATAATTACTGACTTAATAATTTATCAGTTATAATACGTTCATTATAATCTAAAACGGGACTACAGACATTTCACAGCTGAATTATTCCCAAGATTTGGCTATTGGGAAATAATATACCTGTATATATAAAATAAGGGTGGCAGAATTTACCACATAAACTGCAGACTTTTCAGCATTATTAGCTGGTTTGGTAAATTGATTACCTCTTTTTTTATTATAAATTAAAGAAATTTGCTGATGATTACCAGATAATTTGTGAAAATCAGTCAGTGTTTAGAAATGGATAAAGCACTGCAGATAATTTATTTGTCACTAACATGTTATTTAGCGTAAACAAAAGTAAAAAAAAAAAGTATTCAATCAGAATTCTTCGTCATCATACCAGCTTTTTTTTAATCTAATCATGAAAATAGAAGCAAATAAAGGGATGAAGCGCTGTCAATTTAGCTTTTGAAAAGCAATGAATTTATTCACATGGCATCATTACGATCCTTACTTGAACATGTTGAAAGTTATATTTTAAAAGACAAATGTTCTAGCTTTGTAGCATCATTTACTGACTTTAAGGATGTTCGCTCCTCTTGTTTTTGAATTTTTGCCAGATATTTCGGAATCCTCTGGTTTTATCCATGAAGTGCCATTACAAATTTTGCCCGCTAACCACTGCTTTTCTTTTCATAGCTTTATTACATATAGTTTAAAATGCCATATTTGAAAATCCTATAAAATCCTTGTTATTTTTTCATAGTTTTTGAAAGAAAAAAGGTGCCAATGTTAAATGTATGAAATATTTAGAGAGAATTTTTTCCCGCTTAATTTTTAATGGCTCATTTTTCGAAAAGAAGCACACGCACCCTTCATTTTTTTTAGTTCCTTTATTTATATACTATCAACTTATAACAGTCTTTTAAAAAGCTTGTTATTTTAAAACAGAGTAGCGAACATCCTTAAGGCCTTTTATCAATTTAAGATTATTGTCCGATTGGTTGTCAGGAGGAATTTTTGAGAGTTCAATGAAGCACTAAACTATCTATTTAGATATTTCATGGAAGGGCAGACTAGAAATTTTCAAATATTAAAGAATAATTAACCAAGATAACACACACAATCATTTATTTTTTTCGCAGTTATAAATATTTTGGATCCAAAAATAAAGTTCGTAGTCAAGGGTTTTTGGTAAAAATGCAAGGAGTGTTAGTGAAAGCTGTGTGCGACTTTTTGTTGTTTTCCAGTACGAATAAAACAATAAGTATGTCTAAATTTCAATTGCAAAAAAGGAGCGAACGAACCTTAACAAAACTGAGTAAGAAATGCTCTTAAGGTTCATCAGAAGGAATTGAAAAATATGGCCGTGTTTACACCTCAAAATTTACTCTGAATACATATTAGCCTGTGCACAATGTGAAGTTGTAAGGCATGGTAAGAACTAGTTAATTAAATTTTAAATGCATGTTATGGTTTAGAAATTTTAAAACTAAATTTGATTTTGTGAACAAGCATTTTTATATTCTGCTGGATCAGCGTGTCGATCTAGCACAAAAAGGGGTCATATCCACATCACATTAAGATATTATCGTCCTGATATGCCTTTGATAATTGCAATGGGATGTTATGACCTAAGCAAATCAAATTTTAACTCATAGCATGTGTTTTTCTTCTCCTAAGAAGGTCATCAATTCAATGTACTACCTATAAATCAGTGAATCTGTAGATAAATCTTAACTAATTCAGAGATTTTGTAAGATCCATTGTCAAAATCAGGGATTTTATAAAATCACTAATCAGTTCAGTTACAAAACTCCTGCATTTTCAGGGATTTTACAAAATCCCTGATTTTACAAATTCACTGTAACATATAGTCTGAATCACGTCTGAAAAGTAATTCATGTTTGACTTGAACATGTTGTACTCTAATGAGAGTGTACTATAATTGACAATATCTTTATCGAAGCCTGTCAGGAAAAAAATAGGCTTGATAATATATCTTAATGTTTCTACATAAGATCCTTGCGATGGGGTTCGTATCCCTCAATAGAGAAACTGGGGCTTATTTATATTCCCCATGTATCCCTTCGGGACATTTCAGATAAGAGTTAATAAAAGCGTGCACAATAGCTCTCATACCTACCATTAACGTTCAAAGCATAGTTATCATATCTGTTTTGAAATCAGTATTTTGAGAGAGAAAAAAACACAAATTTAAAAATCAGTTTTATGTTTAAACTTGACAGAAGTAATTTTATTGTGTATCTTTTGATGTCATTTTTATAAATCAAAAAATTAAAACAATAGGTTTTTCTTGGCATGCAAATTAGATGCATTGGTCGTCAACTTCAAAATGGTCTCCATTTTATATTTTTTGCAAATGTCCGACCACTTACAAATTATCAAGGATGGGGAGTCTGGTGAAATGCCGAATCAATTTTCAAATGACAGTAAGAATTTGACTAAAGTCAATATAAAAATTAATATCAAGTTATTTTTATGAATTAAAGACGATTTTGGATAAATTAGATAATTACCCTAATGCATTTGATTTGTTCGTCATTGCTTTTTTTGTATGTTAGTTTTGTTTGATTTAAATTCTATTCTAATATAAGCTTTTCATGTTATAACATTAACGGTACCAATTTTACTGCACCAGATGCGCATTTCGTCAATAAATGTCTCTTCAGTAATGCTCGAGGCCAACATATTTGAAAATCAAAAATTTATTAAAAACAATGATGAGATTATAAATCACCAAGGACAAATAGAATTGCCAAAGCCGGACATGGAATCATCGTTTTGCATGATGAAGATATATTCCTTAATTTGAAATAAGTTCATAAAATTTGTAACAGTAAAGTTGATTACGTATTTTAATGCCAGTACCGAAGTACTGGCTACTGGGAGGTGATACCCTCGGGTACTAACAGTTAACTACAAGAACTATCGACCCAGTGGTAGTAATAACATTAACGGTACAAATTTTACTGCACCAGATGCGCATTTCAACAATAACTGTCTCTTCAGTGTTGATCGAGGCTAAAATATTTGAAAATCCAAAACTTATTAAAAGATGTCTGCTGTTTGTTTTTTAAAAGTTATAATAAGTGTCGATATTTGTATTTCTAAAATTATAGTTTTAGTTAAGCAAATATAATTTTTCTTGATCAATATCCTACAAAAGTAATCATTTTCAACAGCAACATATTTAGGATTGAATGGTATATCTTTTTTTTTCTTATTTAAGGAAGATAAAAATTCTAATTTCAATCTTACGTTTAAATCAAACTTACGTTTAAATCAAACTTTTTAAATATTTCCAAACCACATAAATATATCTAATACAACAACATATGTATACATATATAGTTTATCTCGGTTAAAACCGTTTGAGATAAAAACAATCAATTTAAGGTACTATCAGTCCTTAATATATGAATTATTTCTTTGTTACCAATGAAACCATGAAAGTTTCGGGCTGAGAAGAAGTTAAAAGAAAGTTATTAAAAAAAAATGACATATTTTCGTTATCTTTTTTTGTGCAGTTAAGATCTTTTTGTTGGACATCTTGTCGTATATATTGAATAATGAATGACAATAAAAAGGCAATTCTAGAAGTTTGTTGAAATGTTCTTGTCTGATATCAGTAATTCAACCCATATTTCTAATGTAATTAACCATTTAATAAATAGACCTCCTCGGAGCTCTTATGTCATTTAAGAAATGTTATCCATTGACTGTTTATCGTTCCATTACTAGGTCATTGATTCTTTAGTCTAACTTATAAGTTTGAGTTTGTAAAAGAAGTGCTATTATTTGATTTACGTAGACATATAGCTTTACAACAGTATTAAAACTATGAACCTGAAATTACAATAACAATGTAAGGTATGTTTCAGTCGTGTACGATTAGGTTTAAAAAATTGTACATATAGGATATATTTACAATATATCCTACATTGTAGTAAAAAAAATATGTATTTTACTTGTACGAGTTTTATCTATATGAAAAAAGCGAGACGTGCTGAGCTTTTTTACCTGTTTCGTAGCAAGTACAAGCAGAAACTGATAACACCACCACAAACAACGAAAGACGACGAAAACACCAAAAAGTCCACAAAACAATACATTTAAACTTAAGACTTAGTCGAACGAATCCCACTACAAACTTGGGATGATCTCATATGGTCCCTTAGAGTAGACAGATTCTGTTACAGTAGTGGTACCTATCATGTTGCTTATAGTAAGTACAAATCCGTTGATATGTCTTATTTGGTTTCTTTTTACTAGCTCTCTGCACGTTAAGAATCCTTGCAACAACTCTTTGAAGGGTCCGAAGGTGGCCTGATGCAAACCCTCACATTCTTGTGGCAGTCAAAATTTCCCCGACCTTATCCCGGACGGCCTCAATTTCAGGACCTACCTATTGTATTTATTGTTAATTTGTTCTCGTCCTGAAAATGAATGAAATATTTGCCACTTGACGTTAAGCAATAAACAATCAATCAATTAATCTCTAACAGATCATTGGAATTTTCTGATTCACCCCGCCCAGAAGGTGAATAGTTTCACAGTAACTAAGGCCCAACTTTGATTCCTTATCAACTTAAAGTTAATAGTGTGGAAGGAGGATTCATGCATCACTTTTCAGATAAATTAGTATAACTAGTATAACGTTGTTTGTATGGACACTCATGTAGTTTAGATTGTTCAGTAGTTGGTTATTACATGTACACATCAAATTCATACTGAATTGTCTGAAAAGCTACTGAACAGAACTGAATTGACTGCAAGCGAATTGTCTCAATAGTTCTGATTTTACCGCAGCAGATAAGTCTGGAAATTGACTGAAAAAAAAACATGACTGAATTATATATTGTACAGACTTTTCAGATGATGTTCAGATCAAAATGATCGTTTAAGACGAATGAAATGCATTGTTTAGTGTCTGTTATGCATGGTTCGGATTAAATCGGGAATTGTTTATGCTATTTTCACATCTATCGACATTATTTTTGTAATATCACAAACATATTTTTTTTATTTGCTTCGTGTATTTTGAAATCGCCAGGAAACGTTTATTATGCTATCATATAGACTGTCAGTTCGCTTCTCGTCTAGTAGTGAATGATTTTGTAATGGCAAGATTAAATAAAACATTTCACACACCGACCCAAGGGTAGTAATTTATACATTTGAAATTCATTTTCCATTTAGTTATCAATTTTTTTACGTATGCTCTGTACAATGATGGGGGTTATATTTTTAAGTTCGTCTGATATCTTAAACATATGATCATCTGAACAGTTTCCCTACTTCGGAGGATGTGTTATATCGAACTTTAACGTAACGGATATCGTTACTATGACATTGGTAAAATGTGATATTTGTGATATAAACTGATGTGAAATTAGTGTATTCAAGTTAGCATGGTTAGAAGTTTGCATATACTTAGTAAATACTCATTAAGGAATGGACAAATATGGCCGTGTTTGCATTAAGATATATTCTCTGAGTACAGAATAACCGATGCATTAAGGAGAGTTTTAAGGCGTGACTGGACATAGCTTATAAAACTTATGATATGCAATTGATGTTTAAAAGAATAAAAATTTACCTGGATTTTGGTGTGCATTTGTTTCAAGTCTGCAGAAGATAGCAAAATAAACACACTTTAGTTACATTTGATACGTTCCACTCAGCTACAGAGTTTAAGTCACCTAATGTTGAGCAGATACTTTTTGTCCCTGTATAGTCCATGTTATCAATACACTTCACAACATTTATTATATAAGGGAGGAGGGGTTGCTTTTCAAACATCTTTCCTTCTGCAGGAATGACAAAAATGAAAAAAGCAAAATCCAGTTAAGTTTTTAATATTCTGAAACTTAAATCCATGTTAAATTTATTTATCTAAGTCTAGACATGCTTTAACATGTTTCCAGGTGCACAATTTTGTCTGTACTCAGAGTGAAATTTGTGATGTACATTTGTAAATCCTCTAAAGCCCTTGGGTCATCCAAAATTTATCGATTATTATTTTCTTTTTTAAGACCTTTTACTTTTTTATATTCCAAACCTACAGTCTCTAGTGTACCTGATGAAGGTAAATCCACAATCTTGTTGTGTGCAAGGAAATTGTCATGATATCATGTTTTCATTTTTGGTTTAATAGATTCCAAGGTCATAATGTAACTCAAATACTAGAAGTCCATTACTAGGATAAGTGTGCAAGCTCTGTTATAGGTTTAGAAGGTCACATGGGGTAAATTCATGAATATTTCTACCCAGAATGCATTACAAAATATGTGGCCATACAATCTGTTACTAACAATATAAGGAAGATCCTCTGAACTCAATTGAAAGTTCAATTGGGAGACTGTAATTTCCCTAGCTATACAGAAAGTTGCATACTTCTACTAGTAAATGAATTTTGCCAAATACTTATACTTAAAATAACAATAAAACAGGTTCTTGATAAGACTGTGATTTTTGTCTCGCCTTGACGGAATTAAAAAGCGAGACATAGGTATGCTGTTTCCAGCGGCGGAGGCGGCGGCATCAACAATGTATTAGTTTGTGATTATGTCTAGTTTATGGTGAACCACTAGTAGTAGGTCTATAATATTTGATATGCAGTTGTATTAGCATTGGCATATCTCATTACGATGGAGATTATTTGGCCCCGCCCCCTCAGTCATGGTCTATGTACTTTGAAACTTTGTTTAGTTTACATGTATTAGTTTGTGATTAGGTCAGTTAATGGGGAACCACTAGTGGTAGGTCAATGATATCTGGTATGCAGTTGTAAAAGCATTGGCATATCTCATTTTCTTGGAGATTATTTGGCTCCGCCTCTTCAGTCGTGGTCTATTGACTTTGAAACATTTGCTTTGTTTACATGCAGTAGTTTGTGATTAGGTCAGATTAAGGGGAACCACTAGTGGTAGGTCAATGATATGTGGTATGCGGTTGTAAAAGCTTTAACATATCTCATTTCCATAGAGATTATTTGGCTCCGCCCCTTCAGTCGTGGTCTATTGACTTTGAAACTTTTGCTTAGTTTACATGCATTAGTTTGTGATTAGGTCAGCTTAAGGGGAACCGTTAGTGGTAGCTATAGGTCAATGATAATTGGTATGCAGTTGTATAAGCATTAGCATATCTAATTTCCATGGATAATATTTTGTCCTTACCCCTCAGTCATGGTCTATTGACTTTGAAACTTTTGCTTAGTTTACATGTATTAGTTTGTGATTAGGTCAGTTTAAGATGGACCACTTATGTTAATTCAATGATATTTGGTATGCAAATGTATTGGCATTTGCAAGTTTCATTTCCATGTAGATTATATAGCCCCACCTCCTCGTCATGGTTCATTGACTTTGAAACTTTTACATAGTTTACAAGTTAATGTTTGTGTTTCAAGTTTTTTTTTAAAGAGAACGACTTATGAAAAGTCAATGGTATTTGGTATGCAGTTGTATCAGCATTGGCACATCTAATATTCATGGAGATGGTTTAGACCTTCAATCAAGGTTCATTGACTTTGAATATTTGCATAACTTACATGTTAAAGTATTGCTATTTTAATTTCAATATTTGCATTATCAAAATAACAAATAGGCGAGACATATCTCTGTGTTAACAGTCAATTTTTCAAAATTAGAGTCCAGAACTTTCAATACAGTACAAACTGAGACTCCAAAAAATTAATATGAGTAGGCATACAATATGTCCTTTGTTGTGATTTGAGTTTTTGAGTTTTGTCTCATTTAAGTATACCGGTATACCCCACATCTCCTTTTATTCATAAGAACGGCAGCAAGTTAAAGTTTAGAACAACAGGTGCTATGGTATTTTTAGATAAAGTGTACACTGTAAACCAACTAAATTTTGTGACCTTTGCGTGTAGAAGAATATAATACATGAAAATATGTACAACTTAGGTCTTCTCCTATACAAATGCTTCAAGAAAATTAAAAATTCACGCCAAGAAGTCTGCTGGAATTAAGATTATTGCAAAAATAATGTATCCGTGAAAATAAGTTGGTTTACAGTAATATAAAATGAATTAAGAATAAACTTCTGTGTTAGTTAATTGAAAAATATTAAAGAAGTTCAAAACTTAAGTTTACATTTTTGTAGCAATAGAGGAAGTGTTATAAGTGAAAGTTGTTCTGCAAAGAAGACTGCAACAGCTTTCCTCAGTAAACTTGGAATACAAGACTGTGATATTGATATTATGGAGGTAATGATAAGGCTAGACAATTTATTTAGGTCATATTTAGTAGTATAGGTCAGAAGGTTGTAACAATGAAAGACAATGCTGGTTCGTATGTTAATGATTTCTGAGATGTCAATGGCCGAAAGGTTTTGCCTGCAAATTTATCATTTATTTTTTTTTTATTTTCAAGGTTTGTTTTTTTTTCTTTTTCTTTGTACTGAGTTGGATTTTCAGCAAAGCAGACAATGTATATATTTAGAAGTCTCAAAATTTGAAACAAACTTGTAGCTTGTTGGTACATTGTCATATCCCGAGCATACTTATATGAAGAATGGATTGCATTTACAGAATAGAGAATAATGAACCAAATATACAGAAAAATAGACCCAAAAATAAAGAATAGAGAAAAATAGGGCAAAAAAATAAAGAACAGAGAATAAAGAGAATAATTGGATGCTTAAATATAAAAAATTGAGAATAATGGGTATAAAATATAAAAAAAAGAGAAAAAATGACCTAAAAAATCAAAATTACAGAAATGAAAGATTCATCCCATCCAGATAGACCCTCTTCTATACTATGATTATGTTGTTTTTTCATTCAGCATATGACAGAACTGGCGAAGTATCAGCACATAGAAGATCACTACAAGAGTTTAAACACAACAGGTATACTTATAGTTTGAATTAGAGTTGTGAATAAATATCTGATTAAATGTTGAAGTTCCATTTAAAAAAAATACTTTAGTAGATATAGGAAGATGTGGTATGAGTGCCAATGAGACAACTCTCCATCCAAGTTACAATTTATAAAAGTAAACCATTATAGGTCAAGGTACGGCCTTCAACACGGAGCATTGGCTCACACCGAACAGCAAGCTATAAAGGGCCCCAAAAAATTACTAGTGTAAAACCATTCAAACGGAAAAACCAACGGTCTAATCTATATAAAAACGAGAAACGAGAAACACGTATGAACCACATAAACAGACGACAACTACAGTAATCAGATTCCTGACTTAGGACAGGTGCAAACAAATGCAGCGGGATTAAACGTTTTAATGGTACCAAACCTTCTCCCTTTTCTGAAACAATAGTATAACATCACAACATAGAAAAACACACTATAAAATATCAATTGGAAGGCTTAACTCAATCAAAAAACGTAAATAAACACACAATGAACGAATAAATTTGACCTGTGACACCTGAATGCAAATACACAGTTAATAAAAAATTACAAGGGATAAATGATTAAAGTCAAAAGTAAATAAACAGGTTTAAACAAAGTTAAAGTATGATATCACTGTGAAATGTCAAATAATTTTTAGAAAATCATCACTTTTGAAAAAACCTGCGTCATATTATACACAGGTAAATGAAAATAATTTTGTTGGTAAGTATACTTCTTCTTCTGTGATTATAAAATCTTCCGTTTAGGAATTTAGATTCATTTATGTTTGTGAGTACCGATTTTTGTGGATTGAGAAAAGATTGCTTTTTCATGGAAACTTGATTTTCTGGGTTTACATACAAAGCTATAGGGGGCATCATCTGTGTCCAATGGACACATTCTCTATTAATTTTTTATGCATCTAAATGTTCAGGCATTCCGCCAACTCCTTTCACCAGAAATATTCATCCATGCCAGCTACAAAGATTATAATAAGATTCTCCTAAATGTAGAAGTTGAAAAGTGTGGCATCCATGCCATGACAGACCATTAAATTGGATCAATAAGAACAATCAAGATATAAGTGCCAAAGTGACCTAATGACTGTGATAAACTTTGCTGATACAATTCGTTTTTGGTCTTTAATTTTTCTTGGTTCATACCTGCCATCTTTTCAAAATCTCCATAGGGGATTTTAAGTACAAGATGACCTAATTTTCCTCTTATATTGTCATAAAATTTTTAATCTGCTACTATATTGTTTGAAGTAGAATGTATGTGCCAAAATACCCTTTTAACTCATTTGAATGCCTGTTTTGAGGTGTTCAGTTAATTACAATAAAGAATTTCAAAATTGAGGTCAACACCTCTCATTGAAGAAATCTCCCTTTAGTTGTGAAAGTTGGCAAGTCTGATGGTATATTCAATTACAGGGTTGTAAAAAAGAAAATAGAGGAGGATGCAAAATGAAAATTCAAAACTTATAAATCAAAGAGAGACAGAGAAAATCATGGCAGAATTTGGAAAGCAACGAAAAGTTAAAAAAAAAGTCTACAATACACAACATAAACATGACCACAAATAAACACTGTTGGTGATCTCAGGTGCTCTGGAATGGAAGGCAGATCCTGCTCCTCATATAACTCAAAATCACCAGTAATCACTGTGATTCACTAAGTACTAACAAGGGAATTTTCAACAGATTTGTAGAGAAATGCATTGCCCAAAAAATAAATAATTACGATTTGTAAAATGGTCACTCTAGATACTTATCTTCAGTCTATTTAGATATAGTAGTATATACATATATAAACGATATTTAAATCCTGTTTGATAAGAAAAATGAACAAAAAGATTTTTATGAAGTAATTCTTAAAAAGGATGTTGGCTTCTAGATCTGCAACTAATATTATTTTAAGCAATATATATAGTTTCATTTAAATAATCGATAGATGTAAAATTGGATTTATTAATTTTATTGGATTTTGTCTAAACTATAATAAATGAATAAATTTTGGCCTTTCTGATAAAGTTTGAAAGTTGCAGAAAAAATGATTGATTGGTGTTTAATGTCACTATCAGCACTATTGCACTATTTTGTTGCGATCAGCTTTTATTGGTGGAGGAAGCTTGAGTTCCCAGAGAGAACCATCAACCTTTGGAGGGAAAACTGACAATCCTAGTCAAGTAAGATTGGAGTTGAACGCACCTAACAAAAAAATGTAGACATATGTTTGAACACCGGTATACTACTGTTGCTTTTATTTACAGTCATTACTCTAGTCCTTTAATTTCAAAATTACATTTTAACTCCTACGGATACATCTTTCCAAATTTTGTGAATTTCATTTTTAACCGGATTTTTGAAGGAAAAATCGGTTATTGATTTGGGGATGTACGGCGGGTGAGCATCCGGGCGGGCGGGTGGGAGGGAGGCTGCCAAACAGTGTTCGTGCATTTACTCATGATTCGTTCAACCAAAGCTTTTCAATTTTAATATGTTGTTACTGATGACAAAATGGAGGTCAAGTTCAATATTGATGATTGTCACTTTTACAGTTCAGGAGTTATGGTCCTTGTGATATTGACGATTTTCGCTTTCACCGTTCAGGAAACATGGTTCTTGAAAGATTGAAACATGGTCTTTCCAGACGTGTCCGTGCTTTAACTCATGAACCGTTCAACTAAAGCTTTTCAAATTTTAATATGCTGTTACTGATGACAAAATGGATGTCAAGTTCAATATTGATGATTGTCACTTTTACAGTTCAGGAGTTATGGTCCTTGTGATATTGAAAAATGCCAGGACACAAATAAATGTTAAACAATCCGGTTTGCTGTCGCTCTGACAGCCTCTTGTTGTCAAATGAGTGCAATAATAGTATCTGAACATTTTGAAAGCAACATATCCATAACATCATCCTAGTAAAATCATCAAAATGTTACAAGGTAGAAAGGACTGGTATTTTGCCAATAGGTCATCACTTTTGCTGTAAAAATGTTTGAAATTTTGTTCACTATGACCTGCTTTCATGCATTAATTAAGTTTTAGATTTACTTTGATCTTTCAATTTAAGAAATGTTTGTATATATAACCAATGTTTAAAATTTGTTCAAATCATCCAGTTCTCATTTTTAGACAAAAATTGTTGTGTATTTAAAATGTAGAAAAAATTGAAAAATCTAAAGCATCCAAATGTTGGTTTTTTTAGAAAAATGAGATTATTATTTTTCTTCAATTTTATCACATTGATGCATTTATTTTTATGATCAGTATATTCAGCAATATGTTTCATGATTATGTTGAAATGTAATTTGATGGCGCACTTACAACTATGATTTTATCCTTTATTTATTATTTTATGAACTGCTGTTTGTATCTTGTTATCTGTTGTTATAATCAAATTATGTGCAATTTTAATTGTTTATTTGATATATTGAATGAAAGAATAAATTTTTATTTTCAAATAGACACAGCAATATTTCTTTAGCCTTGTAATATCTGGAGTTGTAAATGAAAAATTATTTATAAATAAAGAAAACAAGATGTCTTTTGGGTGCTTTGTTGTTTACTTGCAGTCTTTATAAGTATTTATAAGACACTAATGTTGAGGTAGTTGATACACAATTAATATTTAAGATTGGCAGTTTGCTCGTTAAATGAAGGTAGTTATTAACCCTGTATGTTATTGATAAATGGATTTCAAGCAAAGCTGTTAATTTTTCTGATGCCTTAAGTGTTTGCAATCAGCCTTTTTCACATAACAACAAAGGCTTGGTGTATTACCGGTATTTCAATACCAATATCCATTTGTCTATACATCAAGAATATTCCTATTTAGTGATATATTTTAAAATAGAAATTCACAAATACTGGTATACTAATATCTAGTTGAGTACAGTGTGAGGTGTGAGGTAAAAACACATACACGAACAAACTGTTAACATAACCACATGTACAACACACTTCATAATAAATTTTACTGTGTTAAGTAATATCTAATTTGGTTATGACAGTTCAAATCACTGTGCGAACTTAATAGACAAAATTTTGTATGTACGATTAAAACTGCCTTTTTTAATTTGGTGGTCTCAACCCATCAGTACCTATTTTGAGCTATATTTAACTAAACATTAACATAAACATAACGCTAACCTAAAACAAACCCTAACTGTTAACAACCATAACCAAAGAGAATATGGACACCTATAGCAAATGAAGGCAAATATAAAAAACATGAATTGGATCAAAGTGAAGTGACTACTGTCTATTCATTGTTATTCATTGGATACCAATTTTCGTGGCCTGGTTAGCCTGTTCATATATTGGTCATATTGGTCATAGAAACTTTAAAGGGACATGAACTTTAATAGTTACCTAGCATTTATCTATTGTTGTGCATGTTTTATTCCTCTCGAAGAAGATTTTGTTTTTAAATATTATTTTCTATATATTATAGAGAAAAAAAAGGGAAAAAATCTTTAAAAAAAATGGAAATTATTTTCTTATCAATTTCAGTTATATGTTAAACAATTTTTTTCACTTCACACGTCAATAACTTTAGAAAACAAACATACCAGAACATCAACGAAGAAAATAACAGAAACAGTACAAATTCTGCATGAAAAACAAGATGTATGAAAATACTTGCGACACTTTCAAGCAGATCCGCCATTTTTAAAAATCCCGAAAAAAATAGTTTTTTAAATCGATGTGGGACGTAATTTGTCCTCGATTTAAACTGTTTTAAGTAGAATATTTCGCCAGATATATGTTTTAATATTCTCAATCGAGTTGCAAAGTATTAATTACGGAATTTGTGAATTAAATGTACAAGTAGACATGGGGTCGCAAGATTTACCATTGAGTCAACGAGAAAATGACGAGAAAAAGTACGATTTTTACGAATCTCCAGGAATGTAATTCAATCAAAAATCAAACTGTCAGAACCAACATTTTTAGGTAGAATTATGATCGAATATCAAGGAAATAGTTGCAAAAGTAAGAAAACAGATCTGATTAATGAGAAAAATTGACCTTTATTGAAGCCCCTATGCATTTTATGTGGGTCACAATGACATCTTTAATTAGCTTATATATTTTGACATCTGAAGCATGTTATTTGATAAATGTTTTCGAATTAAATGAACAAAAAAAGTGTCTATATTATACCTTTTTCTTCTTCATATAAAAACTTATGAACCTAAAAGAACAGAATATACAATAATTCCTAACCAAACACAAACAAATGTCAATTACTCAATAGTGACAGAAAGTTGCAAATCTTGAAAAATCCACTAAAATGATAAGAATTGTTATGAAAGCAAAATTTTCTGTCGAGATGAATATTTATATACATATATTAAACCTTTTTGGGGGTTTTGGGGTGGGGGTGGGTGGTCCTTAAAAAGAAGTAGTGATATAAGTGCCAATGATACAACTCTCCATCCAAGTCACAATGTATTATAAGTTAACAATTATAGGCCAATGTACGAACAGCAAGCTATAAAGTACCCTAAAATGACTAGTGTAAAACAATTCAAACAGGAAAACAAACGGTCTAATCTATATAAAAACGAGAAACGAGAAACACTTATGAACCACATAAATAAACAACCACTGAACAACAGGCTAAATAAGCCTATTTTTTTCATCATTATTAACTTCAATTAATGTTTAGTTTTCCGGAAACAACACTTTTTAAAGTTTTTACAGCTGCCAAAAATAACGATTATTGTTGAAATAACATCAAAAAATAATTCCCCATTATTGAGGAAGGGTAAATACAAGTGTGAATAGGAATATGCAAGCTATGTTCAGCGAAAACACGTTTTCAGAACTCATTTACCTTTTTTTTATGCATGTCCAACATACAAACTCTTTCGTAATCAATTCCCAGTGTTTGAAAGCACTTGATCGCCTTTAAATAATTTTTACCTGCGTCACCCAAGGCGGAAATATTTCCAGTCACCGCTTAATTCCGTTTGTCCGTCCGTCCTTCTGTCCTAAAGAAATCATTGCTAAAACATTTTGTGGCTTCTATGAAAGGAAATGATTTAATAAATATTTGTCTGCTGCTTTTTAGAGCTGAGTTGTAACGAGTAAACGGTTTTTAGATCTGCGATGTATCCACCTCCTGTTTGCGGATGGTTTGAAAACTCATTGTACAAGTAACATTTTTATGTACGTTTTCCTGGCTCAGTGAAAGGGAATTACCAGTGTGCTCCAGTGCTTATTCTACTTAAATCAATTACAAGCAGCGATGCTAGTATATCCAGTATTGGTCTTGTTTATGATTTCAACGAACCAGAAGTTTAAAAAGTGTTGATTTAAAGCTTTGTTTTTCCATGGGATTACATACATTAGTTACAGCATGTTTATTTGCCTTACTAAATCATTGTTAATTTACAAGAAGGAAAAGATAATGTGTATGACTTTTTCTTTAACAAGGGTATAAAAATATGTTCACACAATGTCAACAGACTTTAACACAAGCTAGTAGAAATCAAATACAATTTAATATTCATTGAAAACACCTCAGATAAATACTGTTGTGAAATATTTTTGGACAGGAACAACCAGGATGATTTTATTCAAGTTCCTGGATTTGCTTTAAACAGAAAAGATAGAATATCGCGTGGTTGAGGTTGTTTGGTTGTGTCTTTTCTTCAGAAAAAGTAACATTTGGTAGAAAAGCTGAATTTGAAATAAGTAACATTGAAACAATGTGATTTGAAATAAAGCCTTGTCACAAAAAATATTTTTACTATTCTTAGTACATAAAGTATACAGACCTCCTAATGTATTAATTAATTGGATTGATGAATTTAAAAACGAATTGACAACAGCTATCAATCGTAATTCAGATTTTTTTTAGTTGGTAATTTTAATATAGTTTTTTTTTAAACTTAAAAAAACCCTCTAAAATGTAAATTTCAACTAAATAACACAAGAAGCAACAAGAGTTACTCCTGGTTCTAGTACCTTAATTGATCATGTTTATGTTACCAATTAGGATTTGATACTATAAAAAGTAAAATCACAAAAATACTGAACTCCGAGGAAAATTCAAAACGGAAAGTCCCTAATCAAAATGGCAAAATCAAAAGCTGAAACAAATCAAACAAATGGACAACAATTGTCATATTTCTGAATTGGTATATAATCACATGTAGCTAAATTCTCGATAAATGTGATCATTATCCAGTATCTTTTAAAAAGAAGTTCATACAACTATTTCTTACAGAAACTTAAGAAGAAAAATAACAATTAGACAATTTCTTAAGTGACTTAGCTTTTGCACCGTTTGATAAAATTAAGCATCGAAGTCATCCAAATACATGTATTCCGATGTGGTATGACATATTTAACGGACTTCTAGATAAAAATGCACGTATTGTTACTAAAAGGGTTAAAAGAAAAGAAAACCTGAATAATTCACAAATGAAATTATATATGCCAGGACAAAAAGTAAAATCACAAAAATACCGAACGATGAGGAAAATTCAAAGCGGAAAGTCAGTAATCAAATGGCAAAATCAAAAGCTCAAACACATCAAACGAATGGATAACAACTGTCATATTCCTGACTTGGTACAGGCATTTTACTATGTAGAAATCTGGTTTTATAGCTAGCTAAACCTCTCACTTGTATGACAGTCGCATAAAATTTCATTATATTGACAACGATGTGTGAACAAAACAAACAGACATAATAGGTAAAAATGTTAAAATTTGGGTACAGCAGTCAACATTGTGTTATAATCTTAATCACTATAAAAATAAATAAATATGTAACAAAGAAACAGAAAAAGGCATATAGACAAAGCACATTAGTAAAAATGAAAGACAAGAATACAAGAATTTACCATAGCACAATAACACAATGACGGGATGTATAAGTACAGAGCCACGTCATATGTAACAAAGAAACACAAAAAGGCATATACACAAAGCACATTAGCAAAAATGAAAAACAAGAATACAAAAATTTACTATAGCACAATAACGGGATGTATAAGTACAGAGCCACGTCAAATGGATATCACCAAAACAGACTAAAAAGTAAAAATAATATTCATAAAAACAAATAAAAGAATACTATAACACGTTATTAAGATGATAAACAACATCAGTACCCAGAACCTATACTTCAAGACCATCGTGTATTATTTGTGAAGTTGATACGGAATATTTATCAACAAGGTCTTAGTACCTTCCGATGAATTTTTTTAGAAAAAGGACGAGACATTCTTTGACATACCCTGGCTCATCAACTTTCTACTCAGACACTGGTGACATTTTACAAAGTCTGAGTAGCAGCTGCAAGCTCTTGAAAAGCGAATAAGTTGGGAAATGTATATATCCCATATGCAGGTGAAGTTGGTATATTGCTACTAAGGGGGGGGGATTGATAATTTCAAAATTAAAATCGTCTCGTGTGTCATAGATTCTGGTACTGAGATGACCGCGTATGTCAAATTCGAGGTATAAGTCTAAAAATGAGGCGGAGGAAGCCGTGTCTGTTGTTTCTTTAATTTCAAGTTCTGGGGGATATATTAATGGAACCCAATCAGAAAAGTTTGGATTGTTAATGGAAAGAACATCATCAATATATCTGAAAGTGAAATTAAATGACCTGGCTTCTTTGATCTTCTTGTTTTTGACAAGTGTGAAGGAACTCCGACTCATATGAAAATAAAAAGAGGTCGGCAAGGAGAGGCGCACAGTTCGTTCCCATAGGAATGCCGACAATTTGTTGAAAAAGTCTACCTCCAAATTCAACAAATATGTTGTCAATAAGAAACTCCAGCATACTGATCACTGGTCCTCTGTGTAGCATGTTTTACCTTTTTGTTCACTATTAACAACATTAGCCGTATGATATCCCAAAGTAAGAAATACCATAAATTAGGAACGTGGTCTGAGATCAAATTTTGGCTACATAGGATCTAACAGATACTGACGAATATAAGAGAAATTTTTATTCAAAGATGGTAAAAAATTCAAAAGCAACAACATATTTGAGGAAATGTATCCACTGTATAAACCCATTACAGCAGAAAAAATGCCGATCTAATGAAGTGCCCCATTTCCCACTTATTTTCAGTCTAATCTTATTTTGTGCTGTAACACATCTGCCCAGGTTAGAGGTGGTCTGAGTTGGCACAAACATGTAAACCCCAACAAGTTCGAAATGTACCGGTCATAAGTCAGGAACCTGCTATTCAAGGGTTGTCCTTGTTTGCTTTCTGTGATACATGTATTTGTTTTTTATTTATTGTTTTGTCATAAATCAGAACAGGCAGTTGGTTCTTTTATTTGTTGTTTCACATTTTGACATGTAAGGGTATTTTTTTATAGTGGACTATACAGTATGACTTTGCCGTTTGTTGAAGGCCATGTGATGACCTGTAGTTGCCTAAATGCACGTCATCTTGACCCTGGTAGATATCTGTCTCATTTGCAATCATCTTCCTTTTTATACATTCTATATAAGCTCTCTTTTTGATTGTCCACATAACTTTGAATTGTTCAAAATACTAAGTATTGTCTACCACAGGAAAAGATTACCTTAGCTGTATTTGGCAATACTTTATAGTTTTATTTTGCACTCACTACTTTTCAACTTCGTACTGTATTTTGTCTTTTACTAGTAAATGTTTTGATTCGAGTGCCACTGACAAGGGCTTTTTTTTGGCAGATAGCGCTATTTTAGGACACAGAATGAACTGTCATGATTGGCTGTTTAATTAGCAATAAGAGTTATTATAGCAAATTAATTATACCAACAGCTTCCTTGGCACTAAATGAAGAATTTTAATTGGTTTTAGGCGATTAATGATAATGACAGACACATAATTTGGTTTTATGTCTTTTTTTATCATGATCGCTACTATTTGTGAAAAAAGCCACTGGTTATTAAATATTTAACATTAACAGGTTAATGTGAATTTGATAAGTGACTATAATTTTTAATGGTTTTTCAACGTGTGTTGTTACATCATTTCATTATGTGGAAAAAAAAACATATTCAATAGTGCTGAGATTTGGACCTTTGATTTTGATTTAACGAAAATTGCACTCAGCTAACATTTGACGAGCGGGCAAAAAAGATAGTATAGTACTTTCGAATGGAATATGATTCAGTCGTATGTTAGTTGGGTGCATTAACATTGCAATTTTATTGTTTATGATACTATAATATAATTGACTTTTCTCTTGTGACAACGGCTATATGTATATAAAGGAATATAACAACAATACTGAACCAAAGGCAAATCTAAAAAGGTGGAAGTCAATAAAAACTGATAAATGAAACGCTACCAACCAACAGAACAAATGAAAAACAACTGGAGAAAATGTTGAACCTGGTTTTATACTTAGCTAAACCACTATATATTTAGTTCAAAACAATTATTGATTCTATTCTGAATTCCGCTTTTAAGTTAACACAATGTACTTTCGTGTACAATCCTCTTTGCAAAAAGACATAAACACCAACACAATTGACCTCTGCGTTATAAAAATGTAGTTTTTAAATCTTATTATGATACCAACTATTTGTTAGCTTCATATTTATAAATAATAAATAGAAAAGCAGAGTAGATCATTACCTAAACTTATTTGGTAAATTGTGACAACCCGAGCTCAAACATTTTAATATGCTCGTACTTTTTGTACACTGCTCTTTACTAAGAGCAAGTATGAATCGTTTTTCAAATAATTACAATTTTCAGTTTTCAGTTTTGACCGGATATTTTGGTTTTTCAGATATTTTGTTTAAATCAATCGTTTCATCAAATATTTAATCCTCTTTTAAGCGAATTTATGAAAGGAAGTTAGATGGTAGCTAAGAAATTGTCATAATCCCAATTCCATCCTTCTTTCGGCTTTTATGGTTTAATACCATATGTTTTCATGACAAAACTGATATGACGAGGGATACTAGATCATATAAGTGGAACAGGAATTGCTTGCCATATATAGAAATAAAGTTTCCCACGATTGAATAGGGATTGTGTTCCTAAGTGTTCAGTTTCCCGAATTACGTTTGTAGGCAATTTTTTCCCTTTCCTCCTTATTGGAGAAGATGTTGTCAACCCCCGAAACAGTGCACGTGGTAACGTCGTCTGTGGTTCGCTACGTTGACCTAAAGTTTCAAATTCCGCAGGTTGTTCTCTCTCCGAATTTTGAAAAGTTCTGCGGTTCATCAAATCATCTAATGACGTCACTTTGAAAAAAAATAGTTCCGACTTATTTCCCTGGGAAATCTTTTCTATAATTTGAAAGAGTTATCTACCTTACATCCAAACTGCTGTAATCATGCAGTGAATGAAAACTGGTGAGAACTGTCGAGGCCATTAAAATAACAAATAACAAATAAAATTGCTGCATTTTTTATCAAAAAAAGAATAGATTTGGTAATTTTAAACAATGCGAACAACATTTTAGTATATTTTAAAGATTAGAAATATTGGTAATTTTAAACATATCTAAAATCTAAATAAAGACTTATCTTGAGGCCCTTAAAATAACTAATCGCAAATAAAATAGCATCATTTTTTATCAAAAAAAGAATAGTTTTGGTAATTTTAAACAATGCGAACAACATTTTAGTATATTTTCTCTGATAATCTTTTATTTTATGAAAAACAACCAATCCTAAACTAGAAAAAGTACAAAAATTCAATAGCGGTCAATAATTTCCATTAAAATGAAGAAATGATTGCAATCTTGTACAACAAAAACAAAAGTTTATGCATATTTATCCTTCATTTATTCACATTTTATACAAAATTACTTATTAAAAGGCATATATAACGACTGATTGCAATTGACGTTGCATTATTTCAAATATAAGAAGAAATATTTGCAATTAAGGCTATGCATACAAAAATCTAGTATTTTTTCATTAAAATTCAGCATATTTTATGAAAAACAACTATAGAAAAAGTACTGAAATCTTATGGCGGTTTACAACTTGTATTAAAATAATGCCATAACTGCATTCTTATTCCACAAAAACAATAGTTGAAGTATTTTAATTCTGATTATATCTAAAATCGAATAAAGACTTATCTTGAGGCCCTTAAAATAACTAATCACCAATACAATAGCATCATTTTTTATTAAAAGAAGAATAATTTTGTAATTTTAAACAATGGGAACAAAATTTTGGTATGTTTTCTCTGATATTCTTTTAATTTTATGAAAAACAACCAGTCCTGATGTACAGGAAGTACTGAAATCTTATGGCGGTTTATAACTTGTATTAAAATAATGCA
The DNA here is from genome assembly GCF_021869535.1 of Mytilus californianus. Taxonomy (NCBI): domain Eukaryota; kingdom Metazoa; phylum Mollusca; class Bivalvia; order Mytilida; family Mytilidae; genus Mytilus; species Mytilus californianus. The sequence continues at coordinate 19,128,699 of NW_026262626.1, forward strand.
ATAACTGCATTCTTATTCCACAAAAACATTAGTTGAAGTATTTTAATTCTGATTATATCTAAAATCTAAATAAAGACTTATCTTGAGGCCCTTAAAATAACTAATCACAAATAAAATAGCATCATTTTTTATCAAAAGAATAATAATTTTGGTAATTTCAAACAATGGGAACAAAATTTTAGTATGTTTTCTCTGATATTCCTTTAATTTTATGAAAAACGACCAATCCTAAACTAGAAAAAGTACAAAAATCCAATGCTGGTCAATAATTTCCATTCAAATGAAGAAATGATTGCATTCTTGTTCAACAAAAACAAAAGTTTATTCATATTTATCCATCAAAAATTCACATTTTCTACAAAATTACTTTTCAAAAGGCATTTATAACGACTGATTGCAATTGACGTTGCATTATTTCAAATATGAAAAGAAATATTTGCATTTAAGGCTATCCGTTCAAAAATTTAGTATGTTTTCCCTAAAATTCAGCATATTTTTTGAAAAAAAAACCAATCCTGATGTACAAAAAGTACTGAAATCTTATGACGGTTTATAATTTGTATTAATATACAGCAATAACTGCATTCTTATTCTACAAAAACAAAAGTTTAAGTATTTTAATTCTGATTATATTTAAATTCTAAAAATAGACTTATCTTGAGGCCCTTAAAATAACTAATCAAAAATAAAATAGCATCATTTTTTATGAAAAGAAGAATAGTTTTGGTAATTTTAAACAATGCGAACAAAATTTAAGTATATTTTCTCTGATAAGCTTTTATTTTATGAAAAACAACCAACCCTAATCTATAAAAAGTACAAAAATCCAATGGCGGTCAATAATTTCCATTAAAATGAAGAAATTATTGCATTCTTGTTCAACAAAAACAAAAGTTTATGCAATTTGTCCTTCAATTATTCATATTTTATACAAAATTACTTATCTTAAAGACTTATTGCAATTGACATTGCCATTTTGCCAATATGAGAAGAAATATTTGCATTTTAAGTAACGCGTATATACATTTAGTATCTTTTCCCTAAAATTCAGCATATTTTAAGGAAAAAAATCAATCATGAGGTACAAAAAGTACTGAAATCATATAGCGCGGTTTATAATTTGTATTAAAATAAAGAAATAACTGCATTCTTATTCAACAAAACCAAAAGTTTATTTTTTTTAATTCTGATTATATCTAAATTCTAAAAAAGATTTATCTTGAGGCCTTTAGAATAACTAATTACAAATATAATAGCATAATTTTGTATCAAAAGAAGAATAATTTTGGTAATCTTAAACAATGCGAAGAACATTTTAGTATGTATTCTCTGATATTCTTTTAATTTTATGAAAAACAACCAATCCTAAACTATAAAAAGTACAAAAATCCAATGCTGGTCAATAATTTCCATTCAACTGAAGAAATGATTGCATTCTTTTTCAACAAAAACAAAAGTTTATTCATATTTATCCATCAAAAATTCACATTTTATACAAAATTACTTTTCAAAAGGCATTTATAACGACTGATTGCAATTGACGTTGCATTATTTCAAATATGAGAAGAAATATTTGCATTTAAGGCTATGCGTACAAAAATTTAGTATCTTTTCCCTAAAATTCAGCATATCTTATGACAAACAACCAATTCTGATGTACAGAAAGTACTGAAATCTTATGACGGTTTATAATTTGTATTAATATAAAGCAATAACTACATTCTTATTCTACAAAAACAAAAGTTTAAGTATTTTAATTCTGATTATATTTAAATTCTAAAAATAGACTTATCTTGAGGCCCTTAAAATAACTAATCGCAAATAAAATAGCATAATTTTTTATCAAATGAAGAATAGTTTTGGTAATATTAAACAATGCGAACAACATTTTGGTATGTTTTCTCAAATATTCTTTTAATTTTATGAAAAACAACCAGTCCTGTTGTACAAGAAGTACTGAAATCTTATGGCGGTTTATAATTTGTATTAAAATAATGCAATAACTGCATTTTTATTCCACAAAAACAATAGTTGAAGTATTTTAATTCTGATTATATCTAAAATATAAATAAAGACTTATCTTGAGGCCCTTAAAAAAACTAATCGCAAATAAAATAGCATCATTTTTTATAAAAAGAAGAATAGTTTTGGTAATTTTAAACAATGCGAACAAAGTTTAAGTATATTTTCTCTGATAAGCTTTTATTTTATGAAAAACAACCAACCCTAAACTATAAAAAGTACAAAAATCCAATGGCGGTCAATAATTTCCATTAAAATGAAGAAATGATTGCATTCTTGTTCAACAAAAACAAGAGTTTATGCAATTTGTCCTTCAATTATTCACATTTTATACAAAATTACTTATAAAGACTGATCTTGAGGCCTTTGAAATAAATAATTACAAATAAAATTGCATTACTTTATATTAAAAGAAGAAATTAAGGTAATGTGAAACAACAGTTAAAACAACACTCTTAATAAACACAAACAAAGCTCTAAGCATCTTACTGTTTTGCTATTTTTACTTTTATCATCTAGTGACATGAAATTGCTAAATAGAGTATTTATTTTAAATGATAACATTTTATCGCTTATAAGTGGTACATAAACATTCTGAGCATATCATTATTCTGCAATTATGTAATTATTTAGCTGAAACTTAAATAAAAGAATATGAAGTAATACATATGATGCGTGAAAAGTTATTTATATTTTTTTATTTGTTGTTGTAACCAAATTTATTACAAATTAACGAGTAGAGGTTCCCGTAGAGGTCCGCGTTCATCGAATGTAAACACTGTGGAGTTCGGTTTACATAAGAATTCTAAATATATACGTATCCGTCCGATCCGTGCATAATATTAATTAACTGATCGATCGCTGACCGTTGTCACGGTAACTCTCACATAGCTTATTTGACTTATCTGACGGATTCTATGGGTCACCGATCATCGATCACTCATCGATCAGTCAAACATCCGTCACCGGTCATTCACCGATCAGTCATGTTCACTTCAAACAGTAACACCTAAGGTTGCAAGTACTGTAACATAGTGATTCAAAGGATGAAATTAAAACAAGTTTTCAAAGCATAACAAGATAATGCTAAAAAGATAACATTATTGAATGCTCTAGTTTGGCATTTACAATAGACAAGATACTAATTTTGAGAATATTACAGGGATGCGAAAGATACCAGAGGGTCATTAAAACTCATAAGTCGAAAATAAACTGACAACGCAATGGGTAAAAAAGAAACAGACAAACAGACAAAAAAAAAACAGCTTACTCTGGATAAATTTCAAACTCTCTAGAGCATGATGTGCTTAAGAAGGCCGAACGGTGACCTATAGCTGTGTCATTTGGTCTCTTGTGAAGAGTTGTCTCATTGGCAATCCTACCACATCTTGTTTTTTTAATATCATCTTATATTGTTTTTATATACAATAGGTCAAGTTAATTTAAACATGACCATGACTTTAGTTCAAATATAATCATCCCCGAACCCCAGTCCCTGGCTACGGGTGTGATAATATACTGATAATTTGTCTTAAATTTTCTAAATTGATGGACACATTTAGCAAAGGTGGATCAGTAAATGTCTGTCAACGGACATCGTAGATTTGAATTCTTTGTTTTCCATATTATAATTTCCGGTTTAGAGTTTACATCCGTTCCGTTCCATACTATGTAACTCTACAGACTGTATATTTTTTTTAAAGTTGAGTATTGCAGATCATGAACGGATGATGATGTAGAAGATATTTACTAAGAAGCATATGTCGTCCACACGGTAGCCCATATCAAAATGTTATGTTTTCCTATTGTCGCATACATATGTGATTTAAAGTTATATCGCTCTTTTAAAATCAACAAATGTGTAATAAAACATATCTGTATCAGTGTCAAAACACTGCTTGGTAACATATATATCTAGCTTAAATACTTGACAGTCATAATTGCACCTAACAAACAAATAATAATAAAAATGTTCCAGACTTATGATGAAGAATGACTGAAATTGACTCACAAGCGACATGTTGTTGTTTTCTTATATCATTTATAGATACCAGTTTAGTCGTATGTTAATTTTAACAGTTGGGTCCATTATCCGATTGTGATATTTTTACTATGTGCAAAAGCAAAAGGCGGGTCATGCATGAATAGCAAAAGGCGCTTAACATGTAAAAGCAACTGGTCTCGCTCTTTTTTTGGAGTTTTTTTCGATTCCTTCAGTTTCCGTTCTTAACCTTGATTTGTCTCTTCAAAACGGAGTAACGAGATTTGAACAGAAAATGTAAACTGCTGTCGCCTAAACTATGGTATGTTTAGTTAGTAGATAGTTAGCTTTCACGATTTACATATATTCACAATATTATTCTTAATCTAAGTTTCAGATTAAGAACATGCAGATCTAGAACTAGGAAATATAAACATTCACCACTATATAAGATGGAGTATGTCAACCAGTACTCGTAGATAAAACAATACAAAGCAATAGTGAAAGAGTTTGACATATATTCAATGTCATATGTCAACTTAAAAAAAAAACCTAACCATAGTTAAAAGAAAAAAACGACGACAAAACAAAGAACAGTCTTAGAATAACTCATTAATTACAGAAAACTAAACGAACCCCACAATAAATAAATTTACTAAAGATTTGTTTCATAGATAGTGAGTCATTAATATTGATATACATATATTCATTCTTATTTGAATATTTGCTCGAAGTTTAAGATGAAGGATTGCAGGAAGTATATAATTTATAAAACAATAAAATTCATCTGTCAGATCTTCATTATCGACCCTTTCGCATGTATTACTCGTATGATTGTGTAACTTTTATGAAAGGTCATTATAAGACATGTTTATTTCTACAAATTTCAGAGAATAAGAATTTGATTAAAAATCATTTATCACAGACTTGTGGAATAAAATTATCATTCTATTTTTAGATTTATCAAAGTTGATAAACAGTATAACCTTATCTGCTACAGTGATTTGTATACCAGCTCCTTATTGCCACGCATGCCTTCCGAAACAGGTTATAATAGCGCAGTGTTCATCAAATAATCATGAAATCCATTCGATTCCCGATAATTTGGGACGAAAGCAATTTCATAAGATATAGTGTCTAAATTATGCTTCCCAATTACTTCAGACGAAAGTGAGCTTTGCTAACGACGGAGAGTGTGTGTTAAGTACTAATTATCTTTTAATTTGTCATTTGATTCACGTATAGGGCTTTTAAAATTAGGCGGCTAATATGTTCCCAATTTTCGGAACGTCATTGCACTAAAACAGATTAACTCTTGACTTATAAATCGACTTGTGTTTACTGTGAATTGATTTGTTTTGAAAAGAAGAAGATTTTATCATTTAATATTTTTTTTCCTAGCTTTCTGAAGATCAACCATACTCGGACTTGGAACCACTGCAATGATGTACTAATGAACCGCCCTACGAAGTAAAAAAGTATATATAAAGTATATATAAAGTATAAATGTGAACTACAGACTAACGCACGTCTTGACACTAACTAGCACTCACATTGTGATACTATTGTGATGTTTATCTACCAGGTTAGTACTGTGAAACCTTTTATCCCATATACTTAGTGTAAATCTATCGGTATAAATATCAGTCTTTCTTAAAGAAAATGAATTGCTTTTCAATTCACTGCATTACAACAGTTGATTGAAATGATGCTTACTTTGCTACTTTGCTTGATTGTTAGCCAGGTAAGGAAGGGATAATTTTAAAGCAGCAATTTAAAAAAGTTTTGAATGCTTTTGTAAATTGTACTGCTGTTGCAAGCAGTAAACGATGTTGCTTAAACAGAACAGTTTCGGTTCAAAGATAAAGTATAATTGCAATGAACAAACTTAAACTTATATATTCAAGATAATTCATAACATTAAACTTTATGCACAAACGGAATCAGTAGGTCAATATTCTTATGAACGGGCAAAAGTCACTAACCTTGAATTAAAGAAGTTACGCTTGGCACGGGAGTAGCGATTTACTTTGAGAAAATTTTTGAGTAAAAAGACTCATCAGTGACACTCCAATAAAAAAGAAGTTTGAACAGAAAATATGTAATACCTAAATGGCACATGCAACGAAAAACTAGTAGTTTTGAAATATTTAATCATTTAAGTTATAAGTTCTACTATAATGTTCGACAGCAAATAGTATGAAAACCGATACAAAATATAGATAAAAAACAAACATAAATATGAGCTAAAACGAAAGTTACAAAAACCATATAATATCAAATTTGAAGAAGGGGGTTAAAACTTTACATTTACCAATATCTATTTTTGTACATGATAAAACGAGTAATTTTTGCTTTAAAGCTGCACATCATTTTTCCAGCTACAAAGGACTGACAACTGTTAAGATGATAATCAGTCCAATATTAGCTATGAATTTACCCTGTTTAATATTTACATGGTAAATATTGTATCACATGTAAATACGGCAAATCATCGAAGTGGTAGCTTTTTTTTTTTTATACATTTACACAGATATACAGTTTCAAACTTGACAACAACAAAAAACAATATTAGATTTTCATTTTTTTTCGCTAAGGCTGTATGAATGACAACTAAGATTTGACAGCAGTTATAAGGTATACGAAATTTTTATTGCTGGTATCTTAGAGGATAAAATCAGGCACAATGATCACTCGCATTTTCGTGTCCCTCATTGACACGCAAACAATCAATTTTTTCTTGCTGAAGATATCTACCTAAGGTAGATGGGGTCTAAATAAAAAATCGACAGAATTTTCTCACAATTTGTCAAAATGTAGTTTAAACATGTTAAAGCATGATTTTTTCAAAATATGATACAGACGTTTTGGTCGCGCGGCTTCTTGTCAAGTTACAATTTGTGCAAAATTGTCAGATTTTGTAAAGATTATGCATGGAAAACCCAAATTCGTGTGATAAAAACAAAACATATCGATATAATTTTAAGATAGAATAAGAGAAAATAGCTCTTACAATTTGCTTTCATAAAAATTGAAATAACGAGACTCTATCTCTACAAAACAAAACAGCTAAATGTCCTTTATAAAAGTAAGATTATCTGAGTCATGTCCCCTTAAATGGCAAAATTGCCAAAAAAAAAAAAAAATGGATGAAACAATTAATATTCTGTATTTGTAAGAAACAGTCGAAAACATATGATGAAACAAATAAAATGTCTTCATTTAGTTGAAAAGTTTTACATGTTGTACAAATGAATAACATTCTTCTCTAGGCATTTGCCTATTTTATTTAAGATCTAGGCCGATTGTTTTCTGCTATTTTACAATTCCAAGATTGCGAAAGACACCCTATTAACCTTGATTGGTAGAAAAAAAAAGAAAAGAACACTTGTGTATAATTTTGAGTTTAGTATGACGTCCATTATCACTGAACTAGTATACATATTTGTTTAGGGGCCAGCTGAAGGACGCCTCCGGGTGCGGGAGTTTCTCGCTGCATTGAAGACCCGTTGGTGGCCTTCGGCTGTTGTCTGCTCTATGGTCGGGTTGTTGTCTCTTTGACACATTCCCCATTTCCATTCTCAATTTTACTTTATGATATTTATGCGTCCGCATGACCTTGAAATAATACTCAAATCCATTTAAGGTCAACTTTGCCTGAGAAAGTTGAAACCGTACTTTTTTGTAATAATTTTTAATGGGACAATTTAAGAAAAGAGAGGCGTAAGCTACCAAATGGACATTTAAACTTTTAACAGACTAACAACGCCATTGCAAAAATAACGAAAAAAGACCAAGATAAACTTTCTATTAAAAACCGGCAGAAGAGCAAAAAGAAAAACTGTGTGCAACGAACTGATCTAAATAATGTACATAAATGCACACAAACATGAAACGCACGTGTTGAACTATGAATGATAAGTTAGCAAATAATGTTATTGCTGTTCTCATTCAAAGCAAGAAACAGATAACAATTATTCTAAACTCAATTATATTTAACGATATAAATACATATATAAACATAAACTTTTAGCTAACTCATTACAAGCAGAACCGAATAAAATGAAAGTTCCAAAGCTGCACAAAACACCTTTCAAATATAGATTTATTTCGTCTTCAAAACCATTGCTCCACTACAAAACAACTGATACTCTTCTACAGTTACCACGAATAGTTGCTTATTCAACACATACATCAACGACTAAAAGAAAAAATATATGATAGGTTGAGAAAAAGAAAATATCATAAAGCAATTATCAAGTTAGTTACTGGAGTTTAAGGCATGTTTTACATAAATGTGTAAACTATTTAAAGTTTTGTGTTTGATTAAACCACTGGATACGGAATGCCAGCTTTTTCCACATCTATCAATAAATCAACTCATCATAGACACCAAGATTAAAATTGTGTACGCCAGACGCGTGTTTCGTCTACAAAGATATCATAAGTGACGTTCGTATAACAAAAGTTAAAAGGCAAAATTAAGAACGAAGTTTCAAGTCTGCAGATTCAAAGCTGTTTAATCCCAAGGAGATCCATATAAGTCTGACTGTATGTGTTTTCTTCTTAATGATATATTTTCATCCTGTTATCCCTTGTTGTGCTTACAACACATGCGTTTGCATTTGTGGGGAGGAGTTGCTTCCCATGAATCCGCCTTAACCCGTTGCTCAAACAACTTATATATATATATGAAGTTATGACGTCCGTTACATATTCCGCGGTTCGTAATTTCATTATGCAACGTTATAGACATAAGCGTTTAAGAAAATGTATGTCAGTCATAGGTATTCCTGCTGTTAAACTTTGTACTTTGCTTTTGTACATACCTTGTTTTGGGTACGCTAAAGAGATCATCTGAAAATACATTAATTATAGTTTACTGCTTGAATCAAAATTATGCTTATGAATAATATAAAACCAAATAAATGCTGTAGTTGTAAAAACGTTATTCTATTAGATGTAAAATATAATATAATCACATGTATCTTTAATTGTATCTGCATGTTTTCACGTCAAATAAAATAGAGATTGACGATACCAAAGGAACATTCAAACTAATAAGTCGGAAATAAACTGAAAACGCCATGGCTAAAAAGGAATAAAGACCAATAGACCAACACCAGCAAACAAGATACAACATACAATACAAAAGACCAAGCAATGCGATATCCATCAAAAACCGGGGGTGATATCAGGTGCTCCAGAAAAGTAAGCAGATCCTGTTTAACATGTGGCACTTGTCGTATTAGCCTAGTCAATTTAGCTATAAAATCCCTCAACCTGCAACTAATTGCAACACAAGGTTTTTTCAGTGTAAATTAGACTAAAGACCTATACTAACAACATACTAAAAATCTACATTGCAATAACATGAATAATTTGAGGAAAAGGTTATTTTGGGGTGAAATATGTGATTTTTAGAGAAAAAATACAGAAAACTGGAAAAGAAGGAAAATTGTTATTTATGGTTTCATTTTTAGACTTATAGTTTTGCGAAGGCAAGACATTTTATCTTATTAGTGTTTTATGTAGTACTCTTGTTATTAGTGTTCATTTTTAAAGTAATTTTGAGGTGAAATGTGTGATTTTTAGTGAAAAAACGCTGAAAACTAGAAATGAAGAAAATCTCAGTTGTTAATGTTTACAAGTTTTTAAATGTGATCTTTTTAGAAAATAGAACATATTATTTTATGTTTATAATGTGAAGTCCTATAATTATTAATATTAATATTAGGGTAATTTTGGTTGAAATATATGTTTTTAGAGAGAAAAATGCTGAAAACTGGAAATGATGAAATGTGCAGTTATTTATTGTTATAACTTATGAAGTGGGACCTTTATAAAGTAGAACATACTATATTATGTTTGGGTAAAATGTGGTTTTTGGAGAAAAATTGCAAAAAATGGACATAAAAAAGCTTGATTATTCATGGTGAAAACTTTTAAAATATGACCTTTATGAAAATAGTCCTTATCATCTTATGTTTATATACATATATGCATTTCTCTAGTTATCAATATAAATGATATAAAATTTTTAGGTGAAACATGTGGTTTTAAAAACATATTACAAAAAAAATGAAAATAAAAAAACTTGGTTTTTCTAGTTTGGTTTTTTGAAAAGAAAATAGAGAATGGAAACCGTGAATGTGTCAAAGAGAAAACAACCTGACCAAAGAGCAGAAAACAGCATAAGACCACCAATGGGTCTTCAACCCAGCGAGAAAATCCGGCAACCGGAGGTGGGCTTCAGCTGGCCCCTAAACAATAATGTATACAAGTTCAGCAAAATGGATGCCACACAATTAACCCCTAAACATACAGATGAACCATTTAAAACAAAACCACACAAAAGTAACAAAGGACAGAGGTTCCTGACTTGGTCAAGGTGCAACCATGTGGTAGGGTTAAACATGTTTTGTAAGATCTCAACCTTCGTCTATACATCTAGCAAATATGGAATAAACAAACATACAGCAATAGGTACAGTAAAACTCCGTTTAAAGAAGTACGTTTTGTTGAAGCTCAGACATTTTACCTTATGTTTCTGTTATGCATTTATAGTAATTATAAGTGTAGATATAATAAACAAAAATGTTTAATTACCGTTCAAAAATAATTTTAAATCAGTTTGGTTACTGACTTTGATTTTGTCATGTTAATTGCTGAAAGAGTTATAATGCTCTAGTGTTCTTACTTCGCTATTTACTGGTATTTTTTCATTAGCCACTTTTACAATATTTGAATTGCATAAAGTCACAGTTAAACACAAAAGACGTGATTATAGTTTTTCTTTATCGGTTGCTAATTATATAACAGCAAGCTCTGTCAATATCCACGTTTAATTTCAGATAAATACACTTTTTGAATTTTGGATATATATCAGTACACTGAATTAAAATGAAATGTAGACCTTTTATTGTTTTAAAGCAATTTCAAGAGCTGCTTTATAAATACAATTATAAGTTAACATCAAGATCTTGTATTTAAAAAGTAACTTTACCAAAGTGGTCCAATTTAGGTTGCTGAATATGAGATAAAAAGGGAAAATGTTATCTTGCAAAATTCAGACAAAGATAAAACAATACATCAATGCCATTTTGACTCTGGTTGATACATGTAGTTGCCAAATTTAAAAGCATACCACACATTGATATTTATATAGTGTGGTATTTTCCTGACAAGAAAACAATAGGCAGTTTTGATGATTCCCTTGGAGAAAAAAATGTCAAAGAGTGGTACAAGGAATTTTTTAGATATTTAATATCTGAGTATTCATACAATCAGTAGTCTCAGTCTGAATATATCACTGTTAAATGAATCAATGGGGTTTCTTCCTTGAGGAAGTGCTAATAGCAACCACGCATAATATGTGCACCTTGTAAACATGTATGTGGTGGTCTGAAAAATCAACCAAATGAGAGTTACAAGGAACTAACATGAGTTATCTATTCAATAGAAATATCATGACCAAAGATTTATGTAAAGTAAAGGATTACAAAGGTTCATTTCTTAGATATTTCAACGACTTAAATTAATAAATTGTAATCATCTCCAGCTTATTAAAGAACTACAAGAAGATCATGCATCATTCAACATCTGAAAATGAACTAACATTTGTAGTTTAAGTGGGCAATTTAGGGCCTGAGATATCGTTGAAATAGTCCTGTCTTATCTAAAATTATGTCTTTTGTTTTTTTTCGAGTCGTTTTGATTGCTGTCTAATTGACCTTAATACCTCACATCTCCCTTTATTCATAAATATACTCTATGATCATAGAAAAATTCTTCGAAATTTAATGTTATAAGACGCTTTTTTCTGCTTCCTGAATGCTGACATGTATTCAACTCATTAGAATGAAACTCAGGCCGATATAAATGTTTAGCTTTTAAGGTCAACTAAACTCTAACAGTGATCTCTTGGAAGTGTGCTTGTCTCAGATGTGGGAAATCATGTGTTTGATCGTTTGACAGTCAGACCATGATTAATTGAAAACTCTTCCACTTTATAAAAAAAAGGAAGAAGATATCGTATGATTGCCAATGAGAAAACTATCCACAAGAGATAAAAATGATGTGGATGTAAACAACTATAGGTCATTGTACGGCCTTCAAAGATTAGCAACATTCATTACATATGTTTAGCTATAAAAGGTCCAGACATTTTAAAATATAAAACAATTCAAACCAGAAGCCTAATGGTCTGCTTTATGTAAAAACAAATATGACAGACAGCAAACAATGATCACCAAATGATTACAGGCCACTGACTTGTGGTAGACATATACATAGTGTGACGGGGTTAAATATGTTTGCAAGCACCCAAGCCGCCCATAATCAGGGACAGTTTTGATAAAAGCTCGACATAAGAACAAATTGTAAAAATCAGTTAGAATGGGCTCGACTCAAAAGTTACTCACGGAAAATAGAAAAAACTTACAGACCAAAATATAGATCACTTCAAATCCGATAAGCACTCAAAGCGAAAAGTGAGATTCAGTGTTACATCTAAAATAAGCTTGCAAAGCTAAGGGTTTATTTGTATAGTCTGTCAGTACTGAGATCGTTGATAATAACGTGATAAGCTATTGGGATCCAGGAGGATGAAATGTTCACCTTTGAAAAATATTCAACATTAAAATCATTTAACATTCAACATTCATCTTATTTTATGAAATAAATTGATACATTCTAAATCTTTTGATTTTTTTTTGTTTCAGAAGGGGAATGAAAAAAAATGCTTGTTTTCTTTATAAGGTTGGGGAAAATAGATACATTAAAGACTTTGAATTTCAAAAAATTAAGTCTTGCAAAAAAACAAAACGAAAGTTTTTTATGAAGGACAAAACAAGTTTTTTGAGAAAAATAAAACCCGTCCTCCACCCAACAAAACATTGAACTGTTGATGCCCTAGACACAGTCAGTGGCAGAATTCTTTCAAATACTGAGTAAGATTGTGACAAAGATGGTTAAATTGATAAAGTAATGTTTACCAATTGTAGGTTATTTACTTACACTGATATTGTAGAATTAGAATATTGAATTGTAAAATAGCAGAATACAATCGGTCTATATCTTTATTAAAATAAACAAATTTTGAGAGAGGGAAGTAATTCATTTGTGTAACTTCTCTTTAAATTGAGAAAATGGTGTGTTATTTCTTATTATTACAACTGCTTTTTAAAAATACAGAACATTTTTGGAAACAACTAAGATTACCTTACTTTTACTACCAAAAAGTTTGATTATTACACCACTTTACGCAAAATATATTTTTGTAGATTTTAAGTGAGTTGTTCATAGACAGTAACAGACTTGTTTTTCAGAGAAAAACTTTGTGTTGCAATTAGTTGCAGGTTGTTCACTAAATTGACTAGACTATATTGTTCTTGTAAGTACAAACCCTGTGATAAGTCTAATTCGGTAGGTCACATTTGGGTCAAAGGAGGGTTGGATTGTGGTAAAGAAGTTTGAAACATAACTGTCGTCATCTGTAAAACAGATATTCCAACTTGTGATTGCGCACATTAACGCTCTTAAAAACACACAAGGAGCAAATAAAGTTATGGACATTACCTAATGCAATTTAGTTACACTATTATAAAAATCAGGGGAAATATAATTGTACAAGGAGAATCTATATATCAGACACATATTATCATTAATAACAATATCCATATTTCCTCTGATTAGATGCTGTGCAGTTTACAAGAAGAATATCGCTTCGATGAGTCTTTTGCGGACAAAACACGCGTTGCTTTCCAAATAATTATATATTTTATTAGTTTATAGCACTGATGGTAGGCAGTTTCTCCTCTCTTCTATTAACACGAGATATTTTTTATACGTTTATTTTCTAAAAATGTACAGTTTATAAATGTACAATTAATCGAAACATCAAGTTTGTTTTGACCCAGGCATAAAAACCGTCCATTTTATTTTGAACAAGTTTCCGGAAATTTTTTGTTTTCAATACCCATAAATTTTAAATTTGATTTGAACTTCCAACAATATTTGATTTAAGTGCCATCATTAAGCCTTATATAGGCGGAACACGCGTCTGGTGTTCCATGACGTTTGTACATGTACAACCACTGGATATCCACCACTCATATAAGACGGATAATCCGACAGGGTTTCAACAGCTAAGTAGTCACCTTTGTTTTGACATTCAATAGCATTGATACGTAAATGTCTTGGAAAAAAACCCAATTTATTTTATTTCATTTTCAATTTTGATTTGGCCTTACAACTGTTTTGATTCCAGCTTAACTGGCGAGTCGTATGTAGACGAAAATCGAAAATGATAAGTTCGATATCTTTGATGAGGTGTGACATTCACCACCAATGCCATCGAACCATGCAATATCATATAATATTCTGACTAGTAGGTTGCTGTACAATTTAAAAAGAATAATCTTATGTCGACACTTACCATCGTCAGTCTCATCAAACGGATTTGTTCTGGTAGGCAGTTTAAATTTACGATGAGAGAAAATATCGTCATCACTATCGTCATCACTATCGGAACTTGTATCACTAGAATCTTCAACTGTCTCAGCCATCCTTCTGTTAACAAATGTGTCATTTTAAATCTATACGTTTTTTAATTGCTTTTTCCATTTCAGTCTACAAACATAACAGTGATATTTTGATTTTTTTTCTCAATGTGACTATTGTGACTTATGTCATTAAAGTAGCAACTCATTCAGTGTCACCTTCGTCTCTGTAATGAACATTATGTACAGTTATTGGTCATGTTGTCTTCAATCTTTCAGCAACATTGGTGTCTGCAGTTCTGCTAACGTTCCAACTTACATTATAGCGATCGTAATAACAGACAAGTACAGTTTAGAGGTAGAATGTCAGCAACCATTAATAGAACACTAGGGTATCTAAGTCCAAGTCCAACACAAATTAAGGTAACAAACCAACATTGAGGGAATCGAATTAACCTTAAAAGAAGACTGGGTGCATTGACACGGTATGCGTCTCCTGCTATGTATGCGTCAACAGCCAATCAAGTCCACACTTAGTTAAAATACCACAATACGTCAAAAAGAATCAAACGACTACATTGGTGTCCAGAGAGAGAGAAAGAGAGAGAGAGAGAGAGAGAGAGAGAGAGAGAGAGAGAGAGAGAGAGAGAGAGAGTTCATCAGTCCAATAAAAACAGAAAACAACTTAGTAAAAATTAGAAACATCGAAAGGACAGACAACAATAAAAATACATAGAAAATCAATAAACTGTGAAGCAAGAACCCGATAAATCCGGGGGTTAACTCATGCGCTTTAGAAGGGTGAGCATTTCCTACTTCACATCCGTCGTGTATCTCAAGCAAGCAAAAATCCATCATATAGTCTAGCCTTTGGTAGTTTCAGAATAGTGAAAAAAGACGGAGTTGTGGTTATGACTAAAGGAAGATTTAAGGAATTGAAGATATGTTTTCTAATCATCTGAGACAACTACACTTCGAATAGGCCGCTTAAACCGTGATGACGACCGGATAACTTATAAAATGTAGATTTTGGTCTTACTTGGAGCCTTTTGTATGTAACATCGTTGTTAATAACGTCCCTTTATTGTGAAAATGCAACATCGCAAGTATTAACTGGCAATATGTATGTTCCTTTTTAAACATCAATAAATTATTTATATATATATATATATATGTTTCAAACTCGTTCTTAATTCAAGGGTTTTGACCATATGGCTATACAAGGAACTCGTGTTCATTAACTGTAGCGCAAACTGCTCCAAGCAAAATATACCACTTTACTGATCACAAACCCATTAATCATCGCATATGTGTAAATTGACACATTAATATTGTAAAAACATAAATAAACCTGTAGAAAATGTATTACAAACGGGATAGCACATCCTCCTTTTTACGGAGATGGTGTATACCGTGCCCGGAAATTTAGAAACGATCCTGGTAAACTTATCGATCCTTTAAATAAACTTATTCTAAAAGGTTACCAATTTAACACTGTCATTAGATCTTTGAATATTGTTTTTATTGGTATTAATATTGATTTTGTTATCAGTAAATTAAAAGCAAACTAAATATTATTGCTATATATATATATATATATGCACTTTCATGGATCTACAATCTGTCGACTCCTGTATCTTGGCATTGCACAATGTCATGTTTTTCTCTGACTGTTTATGACGTCTTTACACTAAATCAATTTGATGTTGGATGTGTACTGATTGATAATTTAGTCTTAGATGCATGATTTTTTATTAGTTGTTATCGGCTTTAAACTAGCTGTCAGTAACTGCGAGTACTCTCAGATCTGTACTTAGTGTCTTTTTGTTGTTGAGATGTACAAGTACCCGGTCACGTCCACTCTGTGTTATGGTTATATATATTTCTATTTGTATCCATTTGATGAGTTAAGCCTTTTTAAACTGATTTTTATAGTTCGTTCTTATGTTGTACTGTTACATCACTGTCCCAGGTTAGGGTGAGGGTTGGGATCCCGTTAACATGTTTAACCCGCCACATTCTGTTGCTGTGTTAAATATTTGTTTTTTGTTCATTTTTTGGTACATTAATTAGGCCGTTAGTTTTCTCGTTTGATTTGTTTAACATTTGTGACTTCGGGGCTTTTTATAGCTGACTATGCGGTATAGGCTTTGCACATTGTTGAAGGCCGTACGGTGACCTATAGCTGTAAATTTCTGTGTCATTTGGTCTCTAGTGGAGAGTTGTCTCATTGGCAATCATACCACATCTTCATTTTTATATATAAGAAGATAATAATCCACATTGATGAATCTAATTTTTGTTTTCAACAAGTTTTGTTATAATCAACTTACATTCTGATATTTTACATTCATGTAACTTCTCATAAAACAGAATCATGATGTTCAAAATATTTAAACACAATCGCACAAATCCATATACCTGCTACGATAACAACTTACCCTGGTCTTTTAGGTGGATATTGGGAAGCCTGTGGAAAAAAAGTTTTCTCTTTCTCTGCCCAAATATAATCATCAATGTCAACATATTCAAACTGATCAATATCACTATCAAACAGAGATGCGCTTTGCTTCTGAAACACAATAAGGAATCCGAATTATGACGCATTCACTGTTTATGCAATCTGCAGGAAACAAAACCCAGCAAGCATTGTAAAAATATCTAAAAATCATTGATTACATGCAAATAATATGAAAACATGTCTTCATGCTTCATGCATGCTAGTTAAAAAAAACTCCAAGCGATCTTATAGTATTACATCAATCTAATAACTGAAGGCTTACAATTTGAAAATATCTTTTTGGGAGTTGAAAAATTTTTTGTAGATCTGTAACCAGTATTACGTTTTGTTTTTGGTAATCTATTTGACCCGCGTTGCTAAATCTTTTCTATGTAGTGATGTGCTGATTGTTGTGTGTCTATTCGTCGTTTGTGATAACATGACATTTGTAAGAGAAAATCCTTATGTTAATTTGCCATTCATTGTAGCAACGTGTTGAATTTGTGAACGTTTGGAAATTAAAATAAAAGAACTAAAATGATTGAAAGAAGTGTATTGTTTATATACTCCATATATCCTGCACTCTTTTACAACGATTAGCAAATCACCAATGTGGGTACTGGTGGAAAGATTTTCTATCAGTTGAAAACAATATCGAATACGATGAAGATAAAAATCAATCATGACAAATATGTAAATCTAAACGCTTGAAAATATATATCTTACTAAAGTTTTCTTGAATGTGTTTTTGTCAACCTCTTCGTGTACTGAAATATAAAATTGTTATACGTTATTCTGTTCATATTGATGCAGGCAGGGTTTTTCCGGGGTAAATTTTCCTATTTCGCCATTCCTACCTCCAACTTATTTTCCTTCTTAATTTAACTTACAGCGTTAACCCTTTTAAGTGCATCTTATATTACATGCAACATTTAGTTCCAGTGTACATTAATCCCATATCTTTAAACGTAATCAACATTTTTATGAATTAGCACTGAATAAGAATAATAATTATTATATACATGTATCGATATTGTTCAATTATACTACAAAGGCAAACACATTTTGTTGTGCAAAATGCGATAATGGCGACCACCAGTGTTTTCCTCTTATTTGTTTTTCCAATAACAGCATACATGTTTTCTCTATTTCGACAAATTTGCCAAAACCATCAATGTTAACACACAAAAATGCATCTCAATGTCATTTCAAGTAGTTACTTGACATTACGATTCAGCAGACATTTCTGTCCATTATTATCTTTCAAAATATTTATACCTGAAATTATTATACCATCTTTTGTTGTTTTTAATATATAATCCAAGAACTTTTGTTTCACCCCTATGCTTTATTTGTTACCAACATCAGATATTTTGCTTGATAAATCAGAATTCTGAATACCATTTTTAAACTAGATACCAATGCATATTGTTTGGTTCTTATCTGTTTGGACATTCCAGACATTTTTATAAAAATTAATGCATTTAATATACATTCCAGGGGCAACACGTTTAATATGGATAGTATGATTTTATAAGTATTATTGTATTAACCATTTCTATTTATCATGTACAAATTACCAGAAAATGAATCGCTTAAAAAGGCAATTTTAGCACCACAAATAGTCCAAATTGTTTTAACTTTTTTTTCATGTACAACATGCATTTTTTTCACCATGTGAGACATATTTTTGCTGTTGACAAAAATCCAAATTTCTTTGTTCTTCTAAATCTTTTATTTAATTTTGTTCTTCTTCTGTTTCAACATATTGATCATTATATATTTATATAATATATATTATATAGATATAATATAATTTAAAAATGCTCTTCAACTTCGTATGCGAGTTCGCTTTTTTAACGTATTCTATTCGAGCGTCACTGGTGAGTTTTTTGAAGCGCGCGTCTGTCGTATAAAATTTCAATCTTGGTATCTGTGATGAGTTGATTTTCAAACACTTGGTAGATGCCACTGCTGGTGGAGTTTTTCTCCCCGGTGGGTCAGCAACTGTCAGCACTTCTGTGTTGACATGACTTATCATTGATATACGATTAAAATGAGATGTCAGTACAGATCGTATACAAATTTGCACGATAATAACTCGGATTAAAGTTCCAGCAAAAAAGATTAAGAAGATTATGATAAAATGTGTTAAAAACTATTAAACAGTCGATAGGCGATTCTTACATTTTTTTAATGTAATATTTGATAACGGCAAAAATCGTTTACCTTGTTCATTGTCAAAGATTTACTACCTTTTTATCATATCAAAATGTCGCATCAACGTTTTTGTTTTCATCGTATTCGGTGGGATCGGTATCTGTTTTTAAAGGTTTTTCAAATGACGTCAAGAAATCATTTTTTAAACAAAAACCTATGGTTGAGAAGGGTATAGATGTTTGGTCAATTTGACTTCTTCAATCCGTCAGTTAAAAACTGAAAACTAACGTTTTTTGTTGTATTTTGCATTTTTAATAGATATGATAGGAATATAAAATCCGATGGTTCTTAAAGAGGAGTATCATGCTCTATGTCCGTTAAAGAACGTCCGTATAATTTAAAAAAAATCAGATTTTGTTACTTTGTATCCGTTTAGGAGGTGGAAAGATAAAAGGCAAAACACTAGGTCCATTATATCTTAGATATGATAGAATTGCGGACTATCACTTATTCCATGAACAGCAACCTCATTTAGATTTTTGAAATATTTCTTACTTTGTTTTTCTTTTTTCGTGATTGATTTTTCCGC
Source organism: Mytilus californianus (assembly GCF_021869535.1). NCBI lineage: Eukaryota > Metazoa > Mollusca > Bivalvia > Mytilida > Mytilidae > Mytilus > Mytilus californianus. The sequence goes on from NW_026262626.1 coordinate 19,148,453, forward strand.
ACTATTAGTCAGAGGATCTTCTCCTTCTCGGATCTCTGTCGTTTTATCTTCTTTTTTGCAGTTTACAACTGAGTTTTCTTTCTTGTTGTCGGTCATTGTATCTTCTTCTTCATGTTCTTTGTGACCTGTTAATGTTTTGTTCGTTTTGTAATCAGTCGCTCTCTGTACTTTTCTATTGACAAGACCAGTTTGTGAGTTTTCTGTGCTATGCTCATTCGGTGTACCTTCTTTTTCTCGCGCACTATCCACAACTTTTGTATCTAATTTAATGCAATGAAAATCATTTCCATTTACTTTGATGCATAATTTTGCAAGATGGATCGATTCATCTCTTATTTTACAAAATGTTTTGTAATTTCCATGATCTTCTCCATTTAAGGGTTTGTCTTCACAATCTACGATAGCGTTATTTTTTTCATCAAAAATAGTGCACGTGACAGTTTGTTTTTCCGGTATCTGTGTGTTTGTAAAGTCATAGAAGCTTATTTCAAAGTCCAAGTTTTCACCTAATTTTACTGTTTGTGGAACGTTTACTTTCGTGTTCGGGCTATAAGCTGACGTCGAAATAATTTCTCCGAGCTTATCTACAAACGATTGGAAATATTCTTTAAAATATCTTTTTTTGAAATTTATCAAATTACTGTCATGTGGTAATTTATTAAAATCTGTGTTCAGAAGATAATCAAATCTTTCCGTTATCGTTCGTGAAAGAGGAAGGAATGCAGCTTGGTTTTTACTTGCTAAAGACTGATTTAAAAATTCACATGCATCTGCGATATGTTCCCTCAAGTAGTTAATTTCTGCTTCTTGTTTTTGAAGCACGATGTCTTTTTCTTTTTCCATTATCTTAACCTCTTCCAAAAGACGATGTTTACGGCTTTTAAGCGTTTCTATAGCACTCTTAAATATTGCGTTTATTTCATTTTCTACCAATTTTGAATTCTCAATTAGATTTTTCCGAGTGTGAGCCACTTTTCCCGAAAGTTTAATCAACTCGTCGCTCATATCATTAATTTTCATTTCTTTCTCAAGCAAATTGTCCTTTTTCTCATTGTAAACATCATCTATATTGCGTCGAAAATGTTTATTATCATCCATGTGACTTGTAAGGCAACATAATTGACATATAGGAACCTGACATTCTTTACCATCACAATAAAGTTTCAAAATTTCGTCATGATTGGAGCAAAATTCAGCACTTCGGAAATCAGAAATGCTGTTAATATCAAATTTGACTTCCTTCAGGGCGAACACCTTATGTTTTTGGAAGGTTTTCATAGTTTTATGTGCCTTTAAACAGTTTTCTCCTAAGAATTTAAAACAGTCCTTGCAACGAGCTACAGCATTTTCATTTTCCCCGCATTCATCGCATGCCACAAAGGTGTTTTTGTCTGTCGCATGAACGAAATCTAATAAATCTCTTCTCGTATTATCTTTAGGAAAAAGATCAACCGTTGTATTGTCAGTTTTGAAATCTGAATTGCACAGAGGGCATGTATACTTTTTCTGCTCAAGCAAACGACACAAACAAGAAAAACAGAAAGAATGTAGACACGGCAAAACTCTTGGATGTTGTTCTTTGTCATCATATTGGTCGCTACAAATGGGACATTCTAGGAAATGTCTTTTTAATTGATCAATACTCAGTTCTGGTGGTTTTGATGTCATGGTCGATGCTTTATATTTAACTAAAGAAATTAATTTAACGAATCTGAGTCTATCTGAAAAAAAGGAAAAGAAAAAAAAATACTGAAATACAAGAAAAATTCAAAACAGAAAGTCCTATATCAAAAGACTAACTTCCTTTTCAACTGAAAACTAAGTGGTCATTATAGACAAATTTGCTTTTTAAAAAAAACTTTCTGCAAAACATAAAAGGATATTTGCTCCTTGAAGACAAAACTTCATAGAAATTGATTACTTTCATAGCAAACACAAAAATGTTTTGAAAATGTTAATAAAATGTAATGTCAAATGTCATGAAAATATCGACATTATAGTATATATGAAAAGTATAAAAGTGTACGGCGTAAAACACTTCGCAAAAACATTTTCGATTATATTCCCAAAATATTGGTACGATATAGTTTAAATATTGTCGGAAATATTACAATAATGTGAAAATCAATGGCGTATAAAACATTTTGATAATCTTTTAACGTTTGAAAAACAATATGAACTTCAAATAATGCCATAAATATGTTTTTGGGATATTTTTCATTAATGATAAGTGACTGCAAAATGTTTTCAAAATATATCAGAAGATGTTTTTATTTGATATCTATATCATAATCAAATAGAATTTCCTATACTTTGAATTGAGTTTCCAGCTTTTTATTTCTACAAATTATGAATTTAATAGATTCACAGGGATTAATTCTGTATAAAAAAAACAAGAAAATAACAGTTGTTCTATTTAGCATATGACAATTCACAATTCTACTTTTCCGAAAACAGAAAGTATATACAATTAACTAACAGTTTACCAGCAGGGATATCGACCCAATTGCAAACTTCAATCAGCAGTCGACAAAGGAATTATGTCATGCTAATTTATTTGTAAATCTTGTCTACTGATCATTTTGGCTATTTAAAATTTCTCTCTATCTATTAGCTTTTTCAATTATATATAATTGAGAATCGGAACGGGAATATGTTGTATATGTAACAACCCTACCAATAAGCAGAAACCACCCGAAGACACCAAATGGTCATCAACACAGCGAGAAAATCTCGAATCCGGAGGCTGGCTTCAGCTGGCTCCAAACAAAAATGAATACAAGTTCAGCGAAAAAAGACGTCACACTTAACTTCGAAACTTATAAATGAAACATAATTTAAATAAAATACAAAACTAACAATTAATGCTAGTGTTTCCTTACTTGGGACAGTCGCAAAAATGCGGTGGGGGCTAAACATGTTTTGTGAGATCTCAACCCTCACCTTTACAGCTAACAAATGTAATTAAAAAAAACACTTAGCAAAACGCACAGTGAAACTCAGTTTAAAAGAGGTCAGAGTCCGATGTTAGAATAGGTAATAGAAAAAAAGTAAGCAAAATGACCATACTCAACATATATTAACAAAGGACTTCTTGCAGTTACTGACATGCAAGCTTCAGACCTCAATTAAACTGATTAAAAGATTATGTCTTCATCATATGAAAATCGAGTATAATCTATCCTGTTAGGTGTTTGGTATCATACCATCATGAATTTATACGAGAAGAGCATAAAAGTATATCTATAATCTTTTCAACATAATGAGCAAAACTGGAAAAAATGGTGAAATTCGTCATTTAAGGGCGAAAACTTCTACAGCATGTCGTCTGATAGTTAAGATGGTAACAGATCTCATCTGTCAGATTTTTTTCTATCTATAGCGGTTTTCTAAATAATGAAAAATTTGGCATCTGACTCCAATATTGTATGTTTAGCCATGTCAGATACGTTAGTCAGTAGGCTAATAAATACCCCGTTTATTATTGTGGAGATGATCTTTGTAAAAGTTAACATACGACGGACACCAAGTAAATGAGCATGATGACCTACTAATAATTTTCAATCTTTCTGTTTAAATGACACCAAATTAATACGAAAAGACTTATAGTTTTATATCTTTAACATTCTTTCATTATTCCGTTTTTCATTAGATTTGAAATGGACTACACAATTGTTGAATATCATTCTAAAATGAAAACTATTACCTAAGCCAATGTATAATCTTGATAATGGGTCCAGTAACAACAAACTAGGGCATATTTATGTTATCTTAATATAACGTGTGTACTATCTGCCTTAATAATCGAAAAATATGATAACAAATCGATGCACCTATAAGGCTAATCTTATTTCTGTAGCTCTTTGTAACTTGTCCAGTACACTTTTATATCTTAATTTCTTCAAACGAACTATAAACATACTAATCTTTCTATAAATATTTTTCAACTCGTCAAAATCTTTAGTTTCCACAAACAATTGGTAAAAATATACACATACAAATTTTCCTATGCATTACAATTCTTGTTTTTCAATAAGTTTAAATGTACCAACGTGTAGTCGTTACAAATCAATTGTGAGTATTACAAAGTGCGATCAGTATTCTTAGTGCAGTGTATTAACCAGGGGTGGTCATCCTTTCAAAAGTATTTCCGGGCATCAAACGTCGATTTTGACATCACAGAATGCGATTGGTCACAGATCTTCCACTTGCAATTTGCAATCCGGCATATACTTACAATGGAACAGGAACCATCAATCATCTTTCTAGCGTATCTGAGTTCATTCATAGTTTATGGTGTGTTCTTGTTACTCAATCTTTAATTATCTGTGTAGTGTTTTGTAGAATATAAAAAAGAAGATGTGGTGTGATTGCCAATGAGACAACTCTCCACAAGAGACCAAATGACACAGAAATTAACAGATATAGATCCCCGTACGGCCTTAAACAATGAGCAAAGCCAATACCGCATAGTTAGCTATAGGAAGCCCCGAAATCAAAAATTTAAAACAATTTAAATGAGAACACTTACGGTCTAATTAATGTAAAAAAAAATGAACGAAAAAACAAATATATGTAGAATATATCGGTTACTTTTTTATATTTTTTTAATTAAGCTTTGAATATTGAAGTTGTCTGTTTTGATTTATTTTATATTGATCAGTTGCCTCCTTGGTATCACTGCACTCTGTTTTGCAATTTGTCCCAACTTCATTACGGAATGAAATATGTGACATATCTGTGTCCATCTATAAATGCCCAATAGTATTAAAGTTGAATTCCCTTATTTCTTCAAATCAGATAGGTGTTAAACAAAAACACAAAAGGTGTGAGGCAAATCATTCAAAATATATAAATTTACTGCAGCTGATTTTATATATCCGACAACTCTTTTAAAAAAGACTTAAATACTCAATGAATGTTAAAAAAATCATTGTAATAATATTCGTTCTTTATTTCTTTTTCTTGGTTTGGATTTGTAAAGGACTGCCAATAAAATATATTAAAAGAAATGTTAAAAGAAAAATCACATACCTTCTACCATGTAGAGCCTTGATCATGTGCTGAATTTTAAATTATGTTATATAAATATAAAATGTGTACTATCTATACTTGATTCATGCTTTAATATGATAGCAAATAAATACACATATAAAGAGTATTTCTATTTTCCTGTCAAATTTTTCGGTATTTTGTTTAGTACCAACTAAAAAATATCTTTCGTCATAGAAATAAAATGTAATAACACAATCATATTATCAGCCTTTTCTAATTTTTTCATGCATTTACATTTGGCAGATAAATATAACGTTAATTAATGATTCAAAACGTGATAAAAAAACACTTTAGGCTATCAATTTTAGATTCAGCTTGATAATTAATTCCGTGAAAAAATATTATATAAAATGGATAAAAAGCCTGTCAACTTTTCATTTCCTCAGCAACTGAAACCTTATCATCGACTGCCCATGTACTTTTGGTAATCTTAATGGTTTTATCCAGAGAATTGTATGATTACCGGAGATCTGTTTAAGGTCAAGTCTCTGGTCAAGTCTTTGGTCAAGTAAAAGTAAATTAGTGATTAGGGACTTTCCGTTTTGAATTTTCCACGGAGTTCAGTATTTTTGTGATTCTACTTTTTGTCATGTTACAGGTTTTTTTGAAAATAGTAAATAAGTTCAGCGTTCAGAGCTTTTTTATTTTTCTGAAACATTATGAAATGAAAACTTTCCAAAGGGAGATACATTTAAATAGATAGCATGTAAAAACGCAAAAAAGTTTTTAAAATCATCAAATCTCTAAAACCAAGCATAGAATGTTTTCTTAAAAACCGATATGTTTTTTTTTTATATATATATGCATGTCCGTTTGATTTACAGGAAATAACCGTTGACTTCGCTTTTTATGTATCTCGCAAATGTTACCTATGAAGTGAAAAACGGCGATAAACCACGTTTCGAATGCTTAACAATACAACGATGTTTATTTCGCGTTGTGTGGTATTTTTTTTCCACCGAGGACAACACTTTGAATGATATATACCAAAACAACGCAGTTGTTGTTTAATTATGATCTTACATCATTCAAACTATTATGTTTTGGGCAACAACATATCGATATTTAAGAAGAATCTATATATTAGGTCCTTTTTAGGTGGGGAGAAATATTAGTTAATAAAATAAAACAATTGTTTTTCTCGATTTTCAGTTGGAGCCCAAAAGCCCCCAAAGTTGAACGCTAAACTTGACTAAAACTTGTTATTAGATGAACCATTTAATGCCTTTTACTTAATTTCGGTTTCATTTCTACATATATTTTTTATATCATGTGAATATGATATATCATGGATGATATTTCAGCATATGTGACATTTTTTTACTCAATCCCACATTTACGCAATTGTATGTATAAAAACAACTTCAAACTTTTTCGGAGTTCGGTAATTTTGTGATTTTACATTTTCATATGAAAAATAAATGTTTTTCTATTCATCGAGATGTAACACTATCTGTTTTAATCGTTATAAATCATTATATATATATATGATATATTATATGATCCGTTCATCCTATTTCGACTCTTTAAAATTCAAGGGTCTATCCTAAATTGAGGTAAATTGTATGGCCTTCCAAATACCGTTTCGATTCCTAACATCACTGAAGAGACATTAATTGTCGAAATCCGGATATGGTGTACTAACTTTTGCACCTTTTGTTTGCGGTATACCAATTTTTCCGCAAGTTTATTGTTTTCTGTTTGGTATTAAATAAATAGTTAAGATCCATTTTGTTACATCTGGTGGTCCGTTTATTTGGCAATCGCCAATGGCAGTCAGCAGGGTTTACGAACATCCGTTGTTCGACCTGCTAGTCAAATGCGTTTTGTTAAAATACACTTTTTCACTTTTTTGGTCTTTTGAAAAAAGTATTTAGACCCCTCTACCAAGAAATTTGTTTTGCATGCACACGTATAAAAATTGCGGTTTTTATGCAACACAATCATAGGTTTGAACGTTGTTTTCAATTTAGACTTGTTTATATTTTTTCGTTTGGGCTTGTATTATATTTGCCTTCGGGTTTATATGATCCGTTCATCCTATTTCGACTCCTCAAAATTTAAGAGTTTATCCTAAATTGATGTAAATTATATGGCCTTCCAAATACCGTTTCGATTCCTAACATCACTGAAGAGACATTAATAGTGGAAATCTGTATATGGTGTAAAAAAAATTTTGCACCTTTTCTTTGCGGTATACCATCTTTTCCGCAAGTTTATTGTTTTCTGTTTGGTATTAGATTAATAATTAAGATCCATTTTCTTACAACTGTGATCCGATTATTTGGCAATCGCCAATGGCAGTCTGCAGGGTTTAAGAACATTTGTTGTACGACCTGTTAGCCAATTGAGTTTTGTTAAAATACACTTTTTGACTTTTTTGGTCTTTTGAAAAATGTTGTTTGTGCTGTATTTAGACCCCTCTACCAAGATATTTGTTTTGCATGCACGCGTATAAAAATTGCGGTTTTTATCCAACGCAATCATAGGTTTGAACGTTGTTTCTAATTTAAACTTGTTTATATTTTTTCGTTTGGGCTTGTATTATATTTGCCTTAGGGTGTATATGATCCGTTCATCCTATTTCGACTCCTCAAAATTTAAGAGTCTATCCTAAATTGATGAAAATTATGTGGCCTTCCAAATACCGTTTCGATTCATAACATCACTGAAGAGACATTAATTGTCGAAATCCGGATATGGTGTACAAATTTTTTTGCACCTTTTGTTTGCGGTATACCATCTTTTCCGCAAGTTTATTGTTTTCTGTTTGGTATTAGATTAATAATTTAGATCCATTTTGTTACAACTGTGATTAACACGTATTTCATGTATTTCCAAAAAAAAAAGACTGATATTGTTTTAGTCATTTGTTTGTCAAAAACTGAAAATATCGTCTTTATAATCCTTTGGATTTTTAAAATACTTCGGTTATGACCGTCACTGAAGATTGAAAAACCGTAGAATTAGTATTTGTAATGTTACTAGTATTGATCATGCACTTCTGCATAACATATACGTGTACATTATCGTTTTTAATTTTTTGTACAGAATTGAATGGTTTAACAGTAAGTTATTAAATATCTATGTCATAGATGACCAAGGATATGGTGTATATATCTCCCAGCTATTAACAATATGCAAGAGCTTGAATTTCCGATCATGATGTCGTTGATAGAGAGTTACTGAGTACTAGAAGGCTATTGAACAAAGAGTTCCAATTTGTGAAATTGAAACAATTCGAAAATTTTACTGTCCCATTCACGAGTTGGTTGACCGTTATGGAATATCTGTTCCACAGATGACGACAAATGTTCCAATTGTTGTGATTACAATCCCGTACTCTTTTTCATGAATGTGACCTACCAAAATAGACTTATTACCGGGTTGTACCTATATGGACGCAACGACGGGTGCCTCATGTGGAGCAGGATCTAATTACCTTTCTGGAGCATCTGAGATCGCCCCAAGTTTCTGGTGTTGCTTAATCTTTAGTTTGCTATGTCTTTAATATTCTGAAACTTTAAATGCATTTAAATTTTATATTATGTAGGCCCAGTCATGCTTTAAACTTTTCTATGTGAATAGATTTGTCTGTACTCAGAGTGAAATTTGTGGTGTAAACATGGCCATAATTGCTAAAAGGTTATGATGAACCCTAAACTTTAAACGATATTTTCTTTTAGTTCACAATAAAATTGTCTAATAATTCTATTATTATTGCAAGTGATGTTTTCAAACTTTGTTAGATTTCGATGTTTCCAAATTGTCCATTTTGCTATGCATCTTAGGATATTGCCAAATATAATTTCTTTTAAAGGATTGTCATAAAAAGCGAGGATTATATTTCTCTCTTGTAGAATCAATTCATATGTCAACACTGTGTATTATTGCTACCGGAAACTGGGTACCAGGAAAGCGGGGAAAAAAATAAACAAGGTAAGAAATCCGTTGATTTAAACCATTTCTACCGTTTTATTGCGGTTGCCGCGTATGAAACGATTTCCTAATAGAAAGTGTTTCAATTCTTTTAGGCAAACAAGTAGCAAACAAAAACAAGATTTTGTGTATTAATTCAAAACTGTGCACTTGATATAAGAAAATTACGAGGTCGATCGACCGCCGAAGCCTTGCTGGTAAGATATACAACGGTTTTTATTCTTTTTCCAGACAAACTTTTAGATTATGATAGTGTAACATCAAGTTTACTCAAATTAGCAAACCAAAAGATGTTTTCTAGAGAATATGGACCAAAACAGTCTTTGTTTACTGTACGGCGAATTGCAGGGCGTTGTACTGCGAATTGCAAAATAACAACTTGTTTTCTGTACAACGTCGTGCGATGTACTGAAATGAAAATATTATATCGGAAAAAATCTAGGAACAAATTCACGATTCGCTAGTTTCTTCTATGGACGTTTCAAATGTAGATTTGTTTTGCTTATTTTTCATCGATTGACGACCATCTAATATTTCGGATGCATAGGGACCAAAGTCATGTTTTTCCTTTTCAGAAGCAAAGTTTTCACATTTTGATCGATTGTGACCATCCTGTTTGCGAAAACTGCATGTTGGCTGATTTTTGCAATCCCTAGCAATATAATCTCTCAGTGTGCAATTATAGCATTGTTTTTGTTCCTGTTGTAGCTTGGGTTTTTTAGGACAGGCTTATGAAACGTGATTAGAAGATTTGCAGTATTTACATTCTGTATGATGATTGTCTCCATAGAGTCGTACATCAGGACGACATAAGTTTGTTCTGTTCTGTAATGTGGGCTGACAGTTTAATATTTGTATGTACCTGGTTCCATTTTCAATGTATGACCTTGGTTAGTATTGGTTAGTCACAATTGGAACCTTTTAGGCAAAACAAGATCAAACCAGTCATGATATCAACAAATGATCATATTAACGTGAAGATGAATGACAGATTCACGTTTCTTACGGTTGATCTGATTAAAGATAGATGTGATGTGAACGAAAATAAAACAGCAAACTCATGACAAAAAAAGACACCGTAAGAGTAACATACAGTACACTGGTGTCTAATATACGTACAATCTAACTAATTGGGATAAGAAAAGTCGTATTACGGAGTGCCATGCAAACATAAAATTACTACTCGAGTCACAAATTATTAACTCGTTGGTAACTCGTGCACACGGGTCGTGACGTAATATAATGTTTGCATGAATTTCAAATGCTTCCGTAGACATGTGTATTTGTAAACGCATTAATCTTCTTATAGTATACAAATAGTAGTAACAAAAGTCCTTCAAGAAATAAAATCGTTCTTTGACAATAAATTAAGAGCACAACACACGTTTTTCACATTTGTTTTACTTGGACGTACCTTCTTCAAATGCTTGACGACAACCGATATCCTAACCTCATGCAAATCGGTTGCCAGAAAAAGGTAAAATGACAAAAATACCGAACTCCGAGGAAAATTCAAAACGAATGGAATGCTTCGTACATGTCGTAAAGTATTTGAAGATAGAAAACGAATCCAACCAATGCTTGATTTTCATAAACCGTAAAAACTAACCTGTAATAATGAACAAAATATTAAAATGATGATAATACTGAACAAGTAAAACGATACCAAGGTGAGCAATTAAAAAAGACTGGTTTCTTGTCTTTAAAGTCATTTATCTGTCTGACTCTGTACCCAAAAAATGTAAGGGAGAGAACCAGTCTTACATTAAAAAAGCATAAGATGAAGATTAATATAAAAAGACGAAACAACAAAACACCACACAGACAAATTTACGTTAACTTTGATAATTGTTGAAGGCCATACGGTGACCTATAACTGTTAACCTCTATATGTCATTTGATCTTTGATGCATGGAGATTTTTCTCCTTGGCAATTATACCACATCTGCGGACATCTATATTAAGGTTTAACAACACGATTTCCAGCAAAATCAGATGCGAGCTCACGTTACTAAAAAGGGTCAGCGGCTGACATAATATTTTATGCCAAAAGCTATATTGTTCTGTAAATTTAAATTGTTTAATTAGTCAAATGTTTAGAAAGACCAGTGCTCTTAGTTCCAAGGTTTGTCACCTTTACACTTCAAGTACTTTAACTTAGTACTTAATTCATTGAGAACTGACGCAGGTTGAGGTTTACAGAATCAGAACTTGTTACTATTTTAGAATTTATCTACTAGGTCAAACCGGTTAAACTTTATATCTTTCTACTAGAGTATTTGGGTTTATTAGTATAAATAACATCACTACTTTCAACTTTTCTCTAAAGTAACTTTCATTGTCCTACAAATACAATCAACATGATCTTCACAATACTCTTATGCTGCATGATCGGTCAGGTAAGTGTTTTGTAAATATTGTATACTAATACTTTATCAATATAACAATTTGGTTTGATTTGATTTGATTTTCTGTGTTTTAACGCCACTTTTAAGGGCATACGATACAGTTACAGTGGAGGTAATGACGTTGCTAACGTAAATGTTATTTTCGCGACGTCAAACTGTGACATATCGGGAAAAGATGCATTTTTCGACTGTTTATATGATATAAAATGATTTAACTTGAAAACGAATACATGGACCCCTCTTTTTTTCCCTTAAAATCCTGAAAATTTGTTAAAAATTATTATTTCCAAAGAATTGTTGTACATAATTATTAAAGCATATTTATTCAAAGAAGATTTTCATAATTTTTTTACAAAATCCGCTTGTGTTTATCTGTTGAAATAAATAAGTTAGGTGTGTCTATCCAAAGGATAGAAATGTCCGAAAAAACGAAATTTTGAGTAAATGTCTAAAATGTCTACCCCTTTTATCTCTTTAAGTAGCACATGCAGGTATATTTTATTTTATTACATATTTGAATTGCTTAGGTCATAAATAGTTTGTACGCAAATTTTCGTAAAAAATTCATCGTGGGATCGAAACTGTATCGTATGTACTTAAACACCACTTTTGGGCTATTTCGTGGAGGCAAGTTTTTACTGGTGGAGGAAGCCAGAATGCCCGGAGAAAACCACCGACCTTCCATAGGAAAACTGACAATCCTAGTCAATTAAGATTGGAGTCGAGTGGACCCGCACGGGCCTTAAATTGCTTTAAACTGCAACTACAATTTCATTTTATAAATTGGGGATAATTGTCTCATTGACAATCATACCAAGTCTTATTTCTATACGGTGTGGGATTTTCCGCTTTAGCAGTCGGTTATAAAAAGCCCCGACATGAAAAATGTGAAACAGTTCAAACGAGAACTATCGGCCGAACATCAAAACAAAACCAAAAGAATTTACGAAGAACAAATATCATGATAGACACGAACCATCGACAATCACTGTACTACAAGCGCCTGACTTGGGACAGGCACATACAAAATTGTCGGAGTTACCAATCACTAGCACATAAGGGCATATCAATTTTAAATAGCAATATGGAAAGAAACAATAACCCTTATGCTACCAATAATATGAAGTTAACTATAGGAGTTGCAGTGTTCTTCATGGTTAAATGGAAGAATTCAAAGAATATATTTTCTGTATCCAGATTTTAAAGTCAATACATAGTACAAGTATGAGAGCATAATCTTACATAACTTATCGTTGTTTATTCGAATCCAGGGCATTCTATCAGAAAATGAATCCAATATTCAATAGTGTTTTTAGTTGACAAATTTGACTTCAATCTGTTTGTTCGGTCATATCCCTTATCAAGTATTTTTATATCCCTGGCTTTCAATATTGTACATGTATGAGGATAGATTAAGAATAGCACATCGGACTCACCAAGTCAAAAATAAAATATCTAATATAGCAGATATGTAATTACGGTATTTAACATACGTGTAAGATAAACCATAACCTAGTTTTACATACAAACAACATGAATGTTGTCGAAAATGAACCTCAAAATCTTCGTATTGTTTTTCTCATCAAACTTCCACTAATAAATTATTTATGTAAACAATAAATAGAGTTTTAATAGTTGACTTAAAAGAGTAAGAAGGTTTAGTATCTCCTCCCCCATAAAAAAAAAGAAGATATCAAGGGAGCAATCTAAGACCGTAATTAAAAAAAACGCAGTTCATACAATGATCTTAAGAAAATCGACATAAAACAAGTTGTGGCCAATCTCCGGCACAGAGCTCATATCCGTTCAATAATAGCATAAAGATATTGGATACTAGCTTAATATATTAACATGTCTTTCAGTATTTAGCTACAACAACCATGAACCCTTCCACAAAACATCACGCTCACCACCATACTGGTACTCACCCAACGCATGCGCATCGTACTCACCCAACTGTGGAACATCCCGTATTTGATTCGTTTTCATTTAGATATGATCCAAATATGGTAGGTACCCCCAAGGAAAATACAATTATTTATTAATTTTATTCCATAAAAATGGATTTAAATATGATGTTATTTAGAAGTGACGTTTTCGTGATGTAAGATACTTATGCAGTGTTCGGGATACAAAAGGAAACACAAGGGGAAAATAACGCGTTAGCACAGAAACTGGAAGTGGTGTTAATGGGAAATTCCAAAATCCAAGCCTATCTGATAAAGATGATCGCTTGTCTTGAATTTGAATTTTTTGCCAGATATTCGGAATCCTCTGGTTTTATCCATGTTATTTCCATGAAAATTTTTGCCAGTTTACCCTTACTTTTCTTAACATAATTTGAGTACATATAGTTTAAAATGTCATCTTTGAAAATCTTATAAAATCCTTGTTATTTTTTCATCGTTTCTGAGAGCTAAAAGGTGCCAATGTTAAATATTTGTAAAATCTAAAGAGATTAATTTCCCGCCAAAATTTCAATGGCTTATATCTCGAAAACAAGCACACGGACTCTTCATTTTTTTCTGCTTTTATTAGCTTCTTTATTCATATACTATTAATTCATAACTGTCTTTTAAAAAGCTTGTTATTTTGAAACAGAGTAGCGAACATCCCTAAAAGACATCTTTGCTTACAAGGATCTTGCTACACTTCGTTTACTTCTAATTTAAAGATCTTACAGGATCATATGTTTTTGTCGGATTAATACACACTTTTAAAAACTTGAAGGCTGCTGTAATATATATTAGAATAGATTTGAATCCAAGCTTGATTATATTTTCATAAATGGTTTGCCACGAGAACCACCAATGCGAAATTCATTGTCGAAACGCGCATCTCGTTCAGACAAATGGGTACCGTTTGTGTTATTTCATTTCTCTTGCATCGTATATTTGTACAAATATTCACTTTATGATTTTGTTTCTTTCAACATGCATCATTTCTCTTTAAACACAATAGTTATTATCTTTTATATACGTTCATTCAAAATGTATATGTAGCTCAATACATCGATTAAGACAAGTTATTCAAATGTAAAACAAGTTTTCATTTTAATTTATTAAAATGATTTGGACATAATACACGTTTCTTCAAATTAAAATCTATCTTCCAATTTCAGCACTTGATGCTTGCATCTCAACGTCATAAATGTTTCATTTACACTATGAATGGACAGGAATCTACAGAAGTACACACACCACATGGTCTTCATGAACTTGAGGTAGGTCATCCGAAAAAGAAAAAAAAAAAAACATCTTGAGGTGTCCGAAGCAATGATTACCAATGAGATGAAAAAAATCTACTAACTGTTGAAGTTATATCAAATAAGAATAAAAGTCAATATTATGAAAAGAACTGATAAAAACAGAAAATTATGGAACAGTTTCCACATCTAGGACGTTAAATTAAGGTGGATTGGGCGTCTTGTTCTGAGCATCTCGTTTGGGCATATTGCAAAATTATTTTGGTGTAAAAATATCAACCAAGTATCATTTGATATACAACAGAAACTTCTTATACTAGAAATGTTAAGCCAAAACTATCAAAAAATGAAGTGTCGTTAAGTGTATTTAAAATATTTAAAAACAATCCTTTTCAAATCAAGGGCAGATAATTTTATCAAAATTGATTGGACAATTTGTGTTTTTTGTTTTTTTTTTTACTTTTCACGAAAAATAAGGCCCGTTACATCCTATTTCTATTTTAGAATTCGCTAGTATTTATAAAAAGCAATTCTCTCATTTAATTTATCGATTAATGTTTCCTCAATAATGAAAAACAATAAGTTTCCTCTAAATAACCAGTTAGTTTTCTCGTTTGAATTGTTTTACATTTGTCATTTCGGGGCCTTTTATAGCTGACTATGCTGTATAGGATTTGCCGTACGATGATCTATAGATGTTAATTTTTTGTCATTTAGTTACTGGTAGAGAGTTGTCTCATTGGCAATCATACCACATCGTCTTATTTTTACATATAAAATAACTGTGATAACGTTAATTGCAATTTATTTTAGCGAAAAGACATGGTCCGTGATCCCCAGTTTTTATATTGTAATGTGAAAGTACTTTTACCAAAGAAGTCATTTTCAGAAGTTTAAGAAAAATCTATCATCTGACCTTGAGACACCCCAGCTACCTGAAAAGAATATTTTAGTCCCCGACAGTAGACAATCTAGTGTCAAAATATTATATCCCTTGTAAAGTCTAAAATCTATCTTTTCAATGTTCCGTTTAAACAAGGACGCTATTGATTATAAATTATATATTTCAGATTTTCTTTTACAAGGAATATATGTGTTGGTATAAAAAATCTCTTTATATTAAGTCATTGTTATGAAACAAAGTTGGTTAATAATGTTTTCTTTAAGTTAGTTATTATAAATATGTCTGTAAAGTGTAGATAAATCAGATGTTTTGGAACAATCCCTATTCTATACTTTATCATGTATATAGATGTATAGAATACATTTTGAACAATTTATCTCTGACTAGTTATTCCTTTCATTGGTTTTAATTGTTGAAAAATTTGTTGAAGCAATTGCCATTTTAATGGAAGCCACCAGATTCGGATCCAGAATTCTGAAAAAGGAGGGGGAAGGGTGGGGGTTCGCCGGCCTGTAAAAAGTCTAGATTAACCATATATGAAGGTCCATAAGGGGGCGGGAACTAGATGCTCTACGATGGGTCAAAATAAAAGAAAACATATAAAAAGTAAAATCACAAAAATACTGAACTCCGAGGAAAATTCAAAACGGAAAGTCCCTAATCAAATCGCAAAATCAAAAGCTCAAACACATCAAACGAATGGATAACAACTGTCATATTCCTAACTTGGTACAGGCATTTTCTTATGTAGAAAATGGTGGATTAAACCTGGTTTTATAGCTGGCTAAACCTCTCACTTGTATGACAGTCGCATCAAATTCCATTATATTGACAACGATTTGTGAGCAAAACAAACAGACATAATAGGTAAAAATGTCAAAAAAAAGGGACACAGCAGTCAACGTTGTGTTCTAATCTTAATCACTATAAAACAAACAAATATGTCACAAAGAAGCACAAAAAGGCATATAGACAAATCACATTAGCATATACGAACTAATTATTTTTTTGTTATTACATTTGATTGAAGATAAGCCTCGAGTGTAATAATTTATGATCATGTGCATCATGCGAACACCCGAAAAATATACAATACTCTATTTCCTGTCTTTGTGGTAGTCGAAACTCTTTGTTGTTGTTGTTATATACACGTAGGAATGTAAATTTATATCAGGAGACGGTCTATCATTGATTCATCAAATTATCTGACGTTAATCCTAAAATATTTCTTTTATTTCAGAAATCGATCATCTCTATCATAGATGATACATCAAGAACATTCAGTACCATGTCACATGATGCCGTAATGGCCGCTAGTAAAACTTTTGCGCATGTATGCAACAGAAATGGAACAACAACATTCAAATTGAATTAAAACATAATGTATTCATCAAAAATGATTTATATTTAGCATAAATCTGATATCTACACTTTTAGCTAACTTTATATTGATAAATATAGATTCTACCACTGCATCGAGTGTGATACGATATTTATCCACTCGAGACAGTTAAATTTTCAAATTTAAAACGCGAGGCTCGCCGAGCGTTTTAAATATTTAAAATTTAACTGTCGAGAGTGGATAAATATCGTATTACACGAGATTTGGTGGTGGAATCTGTTTCTCTAATGATTTTCAAACAATATGCAGGCAAACTTGTTCCTTCTTTTTGAATGATCTGCAAAAAGATGTGTTCTTTCTATGTGACGTCATCAGGCATGGTCGCCTTTTTTCATGCCGTCACAATAGGAAATTCAGAGGAAAGCAAGAAAATTCGACGTCATAATCGGATTTTAACCAATGAAGAACTGAGATCAAACGAACCACACGTTGATTAAATTTTTTTTATACAATGGGTGGAGAAAGGGATAAATTGACGAAGAATTAGAGAAACTGTTTTTCCTAAATTACAGTCTGCATATGACATGCATGAGCTGGGATGTCATGTTTTTTTAAGGACAAACATTTTCGACTTCTATAATAAACAGACTGTTTGTTTTATCAATAACATACTGTAACAATAATATATTTTTTGGAAACACAATACTGAAATCCCCTCTCCATAACTTTCAGTTTAAACACACTATTTGTATCACTTCTCTTCTGAAACATATTATTTTAAACTTGAATGAGATTCGAACAGTTTATTTATATAAAAAAACATGTCCCTCACTAAAGATGAATGACCAATTACTTCAAGGTTAGTACGCATTGTACAAACATAAATGGAATGCAGGAGTCATTTCATCATAAATGAAAATAACACTAAATTAATTCTGCCAGTACACAATTTTATTAAAGGGCCAGCTGAGGACCACCTCCGGATGCGGGATTTTCTCGCTGCGTTGAAGACCCATTGGTGGCCTTCGGCTGTTATCTGCTCTTTGGTCGGATTGTTGTCTCTTTGACATATTCCCCATTTCCATCCTCAATTTTATTGATTCACTCTTTGACCATCACCAGAAACGCTCAGACCTTAACATTTGAAAGCCATTCATAAATATCATAAAAAAAACAAAAACAAAAAAAAACAACAAAAAAAACAACAAAAACACTGCAATACGAACGCACCATACACTCGTTGTATGCACATTTAGATGTTTGAAGGAATAGAGTGCAGGTAAAGTCCAATAACTCTGGAACAGCAATACATAAAATTAGTAATATCGAAGGTAGATGGATTTCACTAATACCAGCAATGTGCTAGAATGTTCAAAATTATCTTATTTACAATGTTAACCGATTCACTTGTTAGCTTTTTTTTTGAGGCACATAGACATGTCAGTTTTTCTCAGTAGATGGCTCTCCAATTTTTGTTCATATCATTAAAACGAAATTTGCCAAAGCAATACACTATAAGTTTAAAATAAATGTTGACGTAATGTAGACATATCACAATTTACAGGGAAGGAAATGTATTTTGATACTCTTCATACATTAGTGTCCAAGGTTAAGGCGAGAGTTAAGCGCTTACAACATGTTTATACCCGCCACATTCAGGAGCCTGTAATTCAGGGGCTATCGTTGGTTGCTATATGTCATAAAGGGACTTTTATAGTCAACTAAACAGTATGGGTCCTGCTCATTTTTGAGGTCCATACGGTTACCAGTAGTTGTTTTTAGACTTGTTTAGGATATATGTCGAAGTTGGCAATCGTACGACCAAAGATACGATACCAGCCATTTTAATTTTTAACACCAGACGCGCGTTTCGTCTAGAAATAACTCACCAGCGACGCTCGAATCAAATATTTTTAAGAGTCAAATAAAGTATGAAGAGCATTGAGGATATAATATGTCGAACGGTCCTAAGGTATGTTTGAAAAATAATAAATCTCAAAAGTGTAAATCACATGTATGATTTCTAGTACCGAAATATTTCAGAGGATAAAGATTCTCTGCACAATCTAGGATTTGATAAACTTTGTGTTAAGCTGGATTGTGATATGTACCCCTACTATAAGACATTTAATACCTAAGTTTACAATAAATAAATTTTAACCAATATCAGCCCTTCAGATTTCTGTTCCCTAAAGAGATATTTAAAAAAAAATTCCGACTTTGATGTAGGAAGCTAGAATTACACTGAGGTGAATATTTAGAAAGATGAAATAGGTATTATGGAGTTTATTATTGTTTCAATTTGTAAAAGTAAATTTCCACTTTCCATTTAAACGATTCAAACTATGCATATGATGCTATATCTATTTTTAACAATAACTCTCCTTTTATTTTGCAATACAGCTCTGATAAAATATTTGATGTAGCATAGATTCTGTCACAGAATGAATGTGTTCTAAGTACTTATATAATTCAGAATTGGACATTCACCAATAATATGGTCCATTATCCAAATTACAAATACATGGTTGGAATCAGCATATCAAAGAACCCCGAGAATTCAAATTTTGAAGAAATCCACCAAAGTTTAATATTGGGTACTTTGGACCCTAATTGATGACCAATTTGATATTAGGGCCCAAAAAACTATAAATCTAAATATGCACTTCAATTCGGCATATCAAAGAACCCCATTGTTAAAATAAGACAAAATTAAATATGGATCCCAATTTCAGCCAACTTGAAATCTGTGCCTCAAAACAAAAATCTTATTATATGCTTAGATTCAGCATATCAAGTAACCCCAACAATTCATTTTTTGTTAAAATCAAAGTAAGTTTAATTTTGGATGCGTTGGACCCTTATGTGGACCAGTTTGAAAAACGGGCCAAAAATTAAAAATTTTAAACACTGTTTTATTGCGCACATCAAAGAACACCACCAGTTGAATTCTGCTGAAATCAAACAAAGTTTTAAGTTTGGACCCCAATTTGGACTTAATGTGAAAAACTTGGCCCAAAATAAAAAAATCTAAAATTCTGTTGTATTGTGCATATCAAATAACACCAATAGTTCAATTTATGATGAAATCAAACAAAGTTTAATAATGGACCCTAATTTGGACTAACTTGAATACTGTGCTCAAAATCAAAAATCTAAATATACACTCAGATTAAGCACATCAAAGAACCTCAACCATTCAATATTAAAAAAAAATCAAACAAAGTTTAATTTTGGACCCTTTGGATCTTAATATGGATCAATTTCAAACAGGGCCCAAAATCCAAATTCTAAATACCAAATTAGATTCAGCATATTAAAGAACCCCATGAATTCAAGACTTGGATAAAACCCCGTTGAAATTTTTAACAAAATAAGCAATTTATACACAATATTACAGAAATATTTTGTTAGTCATCTTGTATCTAAACTGTTAGTGTCATAACGGGGGAAGTTACCCCTAAAATAAATCCAAAGGTTTATTTTATGGTATAACACCTTGTGCCACAGTGGAATAGCAATCCATAGACTTATACTCAAATTATTGTCAAGAAACCAGAAAATCCAAGTTTTTTTGGCCCCTTTTCAGCCCCTAATTAATTAGCAGTTTGGACAATGACATCAAAATCAATCCCAACTTTCCTTTTGAAGCATGGAACCTGGTGGTAAAATTTCATAAAGATTCTTACTCTTATACACAAATTATTGTCCTGAAACAAGAAAAGTTTTTGTTTTTGGTCCCTTATTACTAAACAGATAAGACAATACTCTCGAGGAACACAAATCAAATAACAAAGATTTTGACCATTGTAAGAAAATATAATACTCATTATGTAACGCTACATTCAAAATTCATATCTTGAAGCATACGTTGTTTGAGAAGACAAGTTAAAGACGAATTGTATACCTAATTGCTATTTGATACTTTGCGACAATTGACCAAACATTTCACAGGTGTGCAATTTTTAAGGATTTTCGTAAAAGAAACAGATTTTTGAGTCGGATACTTAATTTTTTTTTGTTGGAAATAAATAATGTAAAGTCTATACCATCTATTTTTGTAATATCATATGATAGAAAATTGGTATAGTGGCCTTTAACATCATAACCCAAACTTTAACACGGGTCTTGACCAAAAGAAGTTAATTTCTTAATTGTTGGTTGCTTAACGTCCAGTGGCAAATATGTCATGCATGTTCAGGACGAGAACAAATTAACAATAAATACAATAGGCCGACCTGATAGAAGGTCGGAGAAATTTGGAACGCCATTTGAAAATGAGGTTTATTGGATAGGGACAGTAATTTTGCCATGTAACGGGTTACCTACGGACCCCTTAAACAGTTGTTTCAAGATTCTTAATGTTCATAAAGCGTGGTACTCTCTCTCTCTCCGGAACCCGAAATGTTAATGTCCGGATTTTGCGGGCAGCATGTATCATGTTATAGGCGCAAGTACGTCGCAACTCGGCTTAAAGGTAACAGTGTCACTAGAACCTAAAGTGACAAAAGGTGTTTAAGTAAAAAGAGCATAGCCAAAAAACATAACAGGTAGTAAAAATCGCCATAGATTTAAAGACAATAACTCCTTTAAGATTTCGTTTATGTAGACTAATTTGTAAATCTTTCTCATATAAGGAGTCATTTGACAAGTTTGGTTTTAATGGATGGTCTCTGCAAATCTTAACATTTTGAGCAATTTGTCCCTTTGATATTTTCTATATCCGTAAGAGTTTTTAAAATTGAAATTACTACTTGCATATTTCCCCTATATACTATTTTAGCCATGATTGCCAAGTTTTCTGTGCGTTAGACATACATTGAATATACATTTGATAAAGCACTATACATTCTTACAAAATCAATCGCATAGCTTCGAAATAAAAAATGTTTAAATTAAATTTGCTTTTGAAATAAAAGTTAGTTCTTTGAATTGCATATCGGTTTTTACTGGCAAAAGTGGCTTTCGTTTACCTAGAGCCAGCAAAATACCATATTTTCTATTTTGCCGGCGCCGACAAAAAAGCCACTGCCTTTTAAAAAAATACCGCACAAGTCGTAACATGTAGACTTACTATAAATCTTCAGACAGGAATACAAGAAATTAAATAGTAATTCCATTCTCGATTATTTCAGTCACAGACTTTGTTACAGTTTTTATATTTCACCTACACGGCGATGATATCAAACATTTAGTTCTTACTCATACCAAATTGTCAGCTATCGCATATAACATGAGTATTTTTAGCACGGGTCCATTATTCTGATCATCTCTATTATAAATTAAAACGAGAAAAGAAAAAACAGTAGAAATTTATGGCTTTAACTTTTAATATATACCTTTAATCCTTTAATGTACACCTTTGAAGATGACTATAGCTTGTCAACTAATTCGGTGACATATAATTACTTTTCTATTAGAGTGCAATATACAAAAAATAACACTGGTCTTTGATCTTAAAACTCTCTGTTTATTTTTCATCATTTTTCTGAAATTCCCTAGATCACCCTCGATCAAACGAAAGTGGGTGTTTACGTATTACAAAGCCACCTTATACTCTTAGAGAAACGAACTATCTCTTAATCTAGTCCTATATTTATATCTCCATTTTGTACTTGAAGTCACCGAAGCACTTAGCACTAGATACATCTGCCATAGAAGTAACAAAGCCAGATAAGAATGTATCTTCACATTCATTTTAAAAACAATCACACTCAACCTGTCCAAAAGTATAAAGAATCGCATACCAATGGTTGTTTTTGACCTTACTAAAGACGAAAGATAGTTACATGCACAATGTAGAAATTTAAAAAAAAAGCTGTTATTATAAACCCAACAAACAGCGAAAAAAATAAAAACGAATAGAATAGAAGTAATTCAATTAAAATCACATTAGTTTAGTGTTTTAGCCATTTAAGCAAGAAGGTAATCACTGTTTGAATAGTGAACATTGAATCTCTTTTTTTATGTTTTGTAATATTTCATTAGGGTTGCTGGCGGAAACTTACCATAGACAACTTATAATCTAACAGAGTCCTATTTAAGTGAATGTAAGCAAACTTAGATTATTGTAGACCATTAACAATGAACAAAACCCATACCGTACAGTCAGCTACATTTATGAAAGGCATTACAAAATGTGAAACAATTTCATCAAGAAAACCACCGTAAGTGTTGTTCATCATTGGATACCGTATGTGAACCTGTAGATGTCATTTTTGTAAAACATAAGGTGTTGATACTTGCTTGTTTATTTACAGAAAACGTCACATTTCTATATATTGATATCATAATGGGTAAATCAACCATAAAACATCTGAGAAAGTATGAGTTTCATGTAAGAGGTCAAGAAGGTTCGTAAAGTAGGACAAAGACGTCAAAGTTGTCCTTAAGGATCTTTGGACGAGTGTTAAAAATAGAAAATTTGATTTCATAGTTCGTCCGCTAGTACACTACTAAAAAGTGGCACATTGTTTTTTCTCACATTTACGTATTTCATCCTTTTCTTTCCATTTCGGTATTTAGTTCATGGAACTATTATTCGCGGAAGCACCGGTCTTACCGATTTTAAAATACCTGAATACATGGCTGCTCTTGCTTTGCAATAGTACATGTTCTTTCGAATTGAGCGTAATATATATCTAATAGAGGCAAAACAGTTGACCATTAGTTCCCCCCCCCCCCCACCCCCCTGTTTTTTGTGAGGTTCAAATTGCTGTTTAGTGGTTTGCTATTATTGCTTGTCTTTTCGACGTTTTTCTTTTATTTTGTCATGATGTTTATATAAAAATAAAAAGATATGATATGATTGCAAATAAGACAACTCTCTACCAGAGACCAATATGACGTAGAAGTAATCAACATTAGGCCATCGTACGACCTTTAACAATGATCAAAAACCATACCGCACAGCAAGCGTTACTTGGTGTCTTTTGACTTGTTATGTTAAGTGTTTTTTGTCTACATCATAAAATGCTACTTGAATATCTTTACAACATGTAGTTTTTGTCGAGTCTGCGACATTAATGTCGCGAAAGCGAGACATAGGGATCCTTTCTTCCGTCGACGGCGTCGGCGGCGTCAACCTTTAGGTTAAGTTTGTGGTTAAATATTTTTTAGACATCAATAACTTTGTCAAACCTTCATAGAACTGGATGAAATTTGAACAAAAGCTTGTTAATGACCAAAATACAGTATCCAGAGCAAAATTTTGATTTTCTTTTTAATGTTCCCGTATTTTACTAATAAAGGTACTTAGTTTTTTTTTACAGTTAACAAGTAGATTCAGTCTGGG
Source organism: Mytilus californianus (assembly GCF_021869535.1). NCBI lineage: Eukaryota > Metazoa > Mollusca > Bivalvia > Mytilida > Mytilidae > Mytilus > Mytilus californianus. The sequence continues at coordinate 19,172,600 of NW_026262626.1, forward strand.
GTTAAAATTTGTTACACATCAATTACTTTGTCAAACCTTCATAGAATTTTATGAAACTTTGGCAGAAGCTTTTTTATGATGAAGAGATAATAGGTGAAGCAAACTTTTGAAAATATATTTTCATTTTCTGTATTTTTCTGATAGATGGACTTAGTTTTTTACAGTTAACATTAACAGACAGTCTGGGATTAAATGTTTTAGACATGATAAATTTGTAAACCTTCATCGATTGTTATGAAACTAGGACAGAAGCTAATCTATATTACTAAGACATTGCATCTAAAGAAAAAGTTTGGATTTTTTTTTTTAAATTCTGTATTTAAATGGACTCACTTTTCAAGTTTACATTACACTTTTGCACTGACAGCAGCAATCGTAGGCGAGACACAGGGTTCCGCGGAACCCCTTACGATTTTTTTTAAACAAGTAGTGACATAGATTCTGCTGTATATATTAGGACGCAAAAAACTTGTATGATATTTACTCTCCCCATTGCTTGTACCTCATATACTATCTCCTTCTTATTCCTCAGTCGTAACAACAATGTTATCTAGAAACAATTTCTTGCTATATGCCAACAAACACCTACGAAATGTTTTAGGTGATTTTAAAATCATTGAGAAATAAATGTAGTACGTAATTATTTAGTGATTTATATAAAAGCAATAGTGCGATCACATTCCTGATCATACCTTATGTTCATGGGTACACTTTTATAATGATCAAATAGAATAAGGAAGTATTTTCCATTGCTATCCATAACAAGTTGGGGTGTAAGCCATGGCGTTGTCAGTTTATTTTCGACCTAAGAGTTTGAATGTCCTTTTGGTATCTTTCGCCCCTCTTGTACTGTTACACCACTGTCCCAGTTTAGGGGAGGGTTGGCGCGCCTTCAAACTAGTTTAATCCCGCCACATTCTGTATGTGCCTGTCCCAAGTCAGGAGCCTGTAATTGCAGTGGTTGTCGTTTGTTGATGTATATCATATATATATTAGTTTTTCGTTCATCATTTTGTACATAAGTCAGGCCGTTAGTTTTCACGTTTGAATTGTTTTACATTTGTCATTTCGGGGCCTTTTATAGCTGACTATGTGGTATGGGTTTTACTCATTGTTAAAGGCCGTATGGTGATCTATAGTTATTAATTTCTGTGTCTTTTGGTCTCTGGTGGAGACTTGTCACATTGGCAATCATACCACATCTCCTTATTTTTACAATTAAAGTATTAAAAGTTATTTAAAAAAAGTGTAAAAAATACAACTTTTACACGAACTTTTGAATCAGTTCTTGTAAATAAACTCATCATAGATTTAGTATGTAAAAGAGCAGTCTCTTTGTCTGAGGAGCTTAGAATTTCTTTGTACCGTACGAATGACCAGAACTTATGTATTAGACAAAACACACAGTGCTGAGGTTGTGACCGCTCAGAAAGCAGATGATACTCTCGAGGAACACAAATCAATTAACAAAGATTTTGACCATTGTAAGAAAATAAAATATTCATTATGTTACGCTACATTCAAAATGCATATCAAGACATACGTTGTTTGAGAAGACAAGTTAAAGGCGAATTGTATACCTAATTGCTATTTGATACTTTGCGATAATTGACCTTTTTCGTAAAAGAAACAGATTTTTGAGTCGGATACTTATTTTTTATTTGTTGGAAATAAATGATGTAAAGTCTATACTATTTATTTTTGTAATATCATATGATGGAAAATTAATATAGTGACCTTTGACATCATGACCCAAACTTTAATACGGGTCTTGATCAAAGAGGTTAATTGCTTAATTGTTGGTTGCTTAACGTCCAGTGGCAAATATTTCATGTATGTTCAGGACGAGAACAAATTAACAATAAATACAATAGGCCGTCCTGGATGAAGGTCGGAGTAATTTGGATCGCCATTTGAAAATGAGGTTTATTGGATAGGGACAGTAATTTTACCATGTAACGGGTTACCTACGGACCCCTAAAACAGTTGTTTCAAGGTTATTAATGTGCATAAAGCGTGGGGAAGTTTAGGTAGCTGTAAAACCAGGTTTAACCCACTATTTTCTTCGGAAGTCAGAAATGTGACAGTTGTTTTCTAGTCGTTCCGTTGGTTAATATAGTCGAGCGTTTAGTTTTGTCAGTTTTTATGGACTTCACTTTTTTTTAAATTTACCTTAGCGTTCAATAATTTTGTTAATACATTTTATAGAATTAAGTTGTGGTCATATCAATTTGCAACTTAATACACATGTTGATTATGATGTAAACATTTTTTTTTAAAAAGCCAAATAAGCATTTTGACCTAGATTTTGATGTTTGCTGAACATAAACAATATAATAGTTTTAAAGGAGCATGGTGTCTTATGGTTACATGTTCTTGTTTATTTTAAAGGTATTGTATTAATTTGAAAAAAAACTGTATTCATTTTCTCATGTCAACATTTGTATAAGGCAAAACCCCGGCCGGATCACACCTAAGGATTTAAAATTGGTATTTGCTACTTCTCCGCTGTGCACCCGGTCTGGTCGAATCTGAGTCAGAATAATGTTTCCGGATAGGGTGACATTTCTTAATGCGGACTGTTACCATATGTAAACTAGCACGTTAATAATACGGCTCAGCGTGTCAGTCTACTACAAGGCAGGGTCCATAATTATGATAATTCCCATCCTGAATATGCATTTAATTTGCCACTGAATGTTTAAATCCATCCATCCATTCATTTACGATATGTTAATGGTAAAAAAAATATCTTACAATACTTAGTCGTATATCTAATTTCAGTCTCTTGCCGCAACAACAATGGCACCACATAGTACTAAGCATCATCATCATCATCACCATGGAACAGGTCCAACACATGAACCAGCAGTAACAGAGGCCTTCGGTTTCAAATATGATCCTCATTCTGTAAGTGAATCTAATGTTTGAAAGAATATGCTAACAAACGTTAGGACATTTTTTTTTATCCTGCAATCAACCAACTATAAATATACAAACAGCAGGCATAGAAAAACAACTTTGCTTTCTTTTCATAGTATGCAAAATACGTCCACTGGTATATATCCTGTTTCTGTTCTTAACAAACGGTAAAATTTACAAAACAAATCTGTTAACAACTAATCTAATTAAAATGTCGGTCTATCGTAACTTGCGTATAACGAATTCAGATATCTATATCTTAATTAGATTGGTTACCAACACAATTCATTTTGGGATCCTCTTTCGAGGTCCGCTTTTAAGCAATGTCGATTTATTTAACCATACAATTTATACACAACGACTAAGAACGTTTAAGAGTCAAGGTTAAATTGCCGGATAAAAATAATACTATTAAATTGTCCGAAAATACGAATTTTATTATTTGTACACACTATACGAAACAGGAAATAAAATCTCTACGAGCCTCGCTTTTTAAATATGAAAATAGTAAGATGTGGTTTGATTGCCAATGGCACAACGTTTCACCAAAGACCAAATGACGTAAATGTATTCAACTATAGGTGACCACGGCCTGCAACAATGAGCTCACCAGATCAACACAAAACATACAATATAACTTAAACAGACTAAAGACACAACGTACCGTCCTAAGAGTACTCTTAGTAACGGAAAGTTAACCCAAAGCATAATATAACTAATAAATACTGTAAATTATATTTCCTAGACTAAAAGTCTGTTGTATAAAACTGTATTGCATGTTAAATCTTTGATCTGTTAAATAGCACATGACAGAAGCAGAATGGTTTTAATTCAACACTGACATTGCAGTCGACATATTTGAAAAAAAAATATAATTAAAAAAAAAACAAGTGGTTATAACAGATGTATATTTGCCTGAATTAAAATCTCGTATAACAATCAAAATAATATCGCAATCATTTGAATTCCAAAAATGAACAACAACAAAAATGAGACAACGAATACCAAAGACAAAGCTTGTTTCAACATTTGTTATAATTTATGTATTTTACAGCATATTATGGCCGCCATGACACATCACAAATGTTATCTTTACACCATGGCTGGCACAGAGTCAGCTGATGTACATACAACTCACGGTCTTCATTTACTTGAGGTATGATTATTGGCAATAATCCATTTTCAAATTATCGATTCATAAAAGACCTTTTTTAAATTTTACGTTGAAATTTTAAGAAATAATGAAGAAGTTCCAATTCCTTTATGCATGTATATCGTTATTTTGATATAAGGTTGTTTACCTCCTCAAGTACTTAATAATTGTTGCATCCTTCAAGTTGGTTTTCTAATTTTGTTTCGATGGCATCTGAGGAATGGAAATCCAGAAAAATTCTTCGGATACATCAATTTATAAAGTTTTATTTTTAGATTGTTTTGCAAAGGGACACAACTCTTAGTTAGGACAGTCTGGTTCCATGCCTATTTAAAGCAAATAACATTGAACATTATGGATTGCACGGTTTCTGACAAAAATTGCATAACACATTTATTGTTAAAAGCTCTTAACAACTTACGTACACGAAAACACGATCCTTCAATATTTGTTTCAATGAAACGGATACACAGTCTGCTCTCTCCTGAAATAGGGTCTTCCTTTCCAATAAAGCAGACTTTTTTCTGACACGTTAGTGTGAGTGATATAATTGACAATTAATTAAGTGAAGCATTACATATTTCTTTCTGATTAAACATATTTTTCGTTACATGAAAAAGAAGACTGCTACACCTTTTGCAGCTCGTGTAAACTATGTAGTATAACTACCTTATCGGACACAAGCTTGAAGTTTACCATAACGTGCTATAATATTTCATATTTGCAATTAATAAAAAATGTTTAGTCAAAAGGAAATATTTAAAACATATAAGTGCTTTTTATCTCAAAAGCAAGAACACGAACCTGTCATTCTTTCTACTTATCATAAAAGAGAGACGAAAGATACCAGAGGGACAGTCAAACTCATAGATCGAAAACAAACTGACAACGCCATGGCCAAAAATAAAAAAAAAAAAAACAAATAATAGTACAGATGACACAACATAGAAAACTAAAGACTAGGCAACACGAACCCCACCAAAAACTGGGGGTGATCTCAGGTGCTCCGGAAGGGTAAGCAGATCCTGCTCCACCTGTGCACCTGGCACCCGTCGTGTTGCTTATGTTATTACAAATCCTGTAAATAGTCTAATTCGGTAGGTCACATTCGTGAAAAGGGAAGGTTTTGTAGTTACGACACAAGGAACATATCCGATATCATCTGTGAAACGGTTATTCCATAACGGCCAAGCAACTCGTGATGGCGTCCGTAAAATTTACGAAGGGATGATTTCATCTTTACCATTTGGAACTCTTGGTTTAATAGCTTCCTCGTGAGCAGAAATCCTCTATCAAGGAAATCATGATAGGAAATACAAGCCCGGGAATATCGTATCTATTGGGAGATATATACTCCGTATGCAGGCGCTGCTGAAATGTTGCTACATAGAAATGGAAAGTTCACAATTGGGAAGCTGAAATAATCTCTTTTGTCGTAAAGTTTTGTTTTCAACCGATCCTCATTGTCAATTTCTAGATGTAAGTCAAGATATGAGGCAGACTTAACTGTATCTGTAGTATCCTTTATCTCTAGTTCGATGGGATAGATTCGTTCAACATAGTCACCAAATTTTGTATTATTTAGTGAGAGAACATCATCTATATAGCGGAACGTAAAGTTAAAGGATATTGCTAACTTCTTATCTTTCTTCCTAAGAAGTTCCTGTATGAAGTCAGCCTCATAATAATTAAGAAACAAGTCGGCAAGAAGAGGGGCACAATTGGTTCCCATTGGAATTCCGACATAATAAATAAGTTCCATTAGTTATATACTATCTATTTATATCAGTTTTTCTTTAAGCTTTTCTGAAACAGAGGAGCAAACATCCTTAATACACAATTCATGCATTAATTTCAGACGAAACTTATTACCATGGTAGACGACACAACTATGACATACAGTACAATGTCACATGATGAACTCACCGCTATCAGTAAATTGTTAGCCCGTACTTGTAACAAGGCTGGATGGACCACATACAAACTTAATTAAATTTAACTCTACATCGTTTATAAATGTGTCTGTGTTTTTATTAGAATTCTATTAAGTTCAATGTGCTATTTGATTTCCTTTTTTGGTTATAGTTGGCGGTCAAACATGGAAATTTTATAGTTTTTTTAACACTTTTATTGCAAAACCTGGTAACTCCTGTCTACAAATGATGTCCAAATGACCTCAACTTACAATGTGATGACCAGAGATATATGTCATCATGATGGAAATGGCATATTGTATGGTAATTACATCTTTAGGACCAGGGAAACAATCTGATGAAGAACAGTTGAATGATTGAATACACGTTTGTGTAGGTGATAATGTACATGTAGACGATGTTCCAAATGACAGCAAAATCGCCAAAATAAAATAAAATTGTAAACATCGTCATTTAATGACAATGGCTCGTTTATTGGGTCCTCTTGGCAATTTCGGAATTTTGACTTATTTGTAGCTTTTATTTTAATGATTATTTTTGCTATTACAGTTCCCTCTATTTGCTATACTTTCCCCCTCAAACACAAAAATGTGTAAAACGGTCATTGAAGGCAATCACTCAGCTATATCATCTTGACTTGGTTATAAACCTTGTATAAAAGATCATGTTTGCTGCTTAAAGTTTTTCTCTAATCTATTAATTAAAAAGTATTTAAGATCATAGCCAAAAAACAGGTAGCAAAGATCGCCACTTAAAGACAATAACTTCTTTAAGAAGCCAACTGATGATTTCGTTTATGAAGACTTGTTTGTAAATCTTTCTCATATAAGGAGTCATTTGACAAGTTTAGTTTCAATGGATGGAAACTACTTGCATTTTACCCCTATGTACTATTTTAACCACGATTGCCAAGTTTTCGGTGCGTTAGGCAAACATATATATACAAGTGATACCACAATTTCTTAAGTAGACACCCTAAAGATAATTAACGACAAAAGACGCCACTTGATGGCAATAGAACCGCTGAGCTAACAATTGTAGCGTGCTCTGGTTTTTCTTTCTCTATTTTTCACAACTGCGATTAGAGAAACCATATGGTCTTAGTATCATTTTCAAAGCTCTGGTCGTATTTTTCAGTACACAACCCCTGTTTCAACAGACATGATCACCTAGGCCTGAAAATAAGAAGGGGTTCAAATTTTGATACGGACACCAAACGTAGTGTATATGCAGGTAGAAAAGCGCTTAGGTTTAAAAAGGCGATGGCTATTTTGCCGGCTCTACCTAAAATATCTTAATTAAAGCCGGCAAAATAGCATATTCCTATAGCAATGGCTATTTTACCGGCTCCGGCAATACAGTGAATTTGTTATTTTGCCGGTTCTTTGTAAAGAGTGAATTTTAATATTTACTCTTAAAAAGTGCTACGAAAATGTGCATTGTGATCATAAAAGAATCAAACTATTACTAATATAGTTAATAATATAACAGTAACAATATTTGAGATACATGTACATATAGTCGTTTAAATACATTTATCAGTCAAAGTGAAAATAATAATTTGTAAAAAGAAATAAAAATAAAAATATCGAACATCCATTTGTTGCTTTGAAAATCATCTCAAAACATGATGTCGAAATTACTACTAAAATCAGTCACAGTATAATGCTACAAGTATGCATAAGAAGAAAATTTCAGATTTTTTAACTATGTCATAAAAAGATAAAAGTGAAAAATCTCATTGCATATAAATTTGATAAAACATTATAACATCTTACAAAATCAATCGCATAGCTTCGAAATCAAAAATGTGTTTAAATTAAATTTGCTTATGAAATAATAATTAGTTCTTTTAATTGCATATCTGTGAACAAAATCCGTTTATCTAGAGCCTGCAAAATAGCATATTTCTATTTTTCCGGCGCCTGTAAAAAAGCCACTGCTTTTTAAAAAAATACCGCATCTGTCGTAACAAGTAGACTTACTATAAAACTTCAGCCAGGAATACTAGAAATTCAATAGTAATTCCATTCTCGATTATTTTAGTCACAGACTTTGTTTCACCTTCACGGCGGTAATATCAATAATTTAGTTCTTACTCATACCAAATTTTCAGCTATTGCATATAGCATGAATATTTTTAGGACAGGTCCATTATTCTCATCATCTCTAATATAAATTAAAGCGAGAAAAGAAAAAAAACCAGTAGAAATGTATGGCTTTGACTTTTGATATATACCTTTAATTCTTTAATGTACATCTTTGAAGATGACTATAGCTTGTCAACTAATTCGGTGACAAATATACAAACAGTAAAATTGGCTTTGATCTTAAAACTCTCCTAAACTCTGTTTATTCTTTGTTCTTTTTCTGCAATTCCCTCGATCATCCTCGATCGAACAAATGTGGGTGTTTACGTATTACAAAGCCACCTTATGCTCTTAGATGAACGAACTATCTCTTAATCTAGTACAATATTTATATCTCTATTTTGTACTTGAAGTCACAGAAGCACTTAGCACTAAATACATCTGCAATAGACCTTCACATTCATTAAACAGTCACACTCAACCTGTCCAAAAGTATAAACGATTCGCATATCCCTGGTGGTTTTCAATTTGCCAAAAACGAAAGATAGTTATATGCACAATGAAGAATAATAAAGCTGGAATCATAGTCCCAATAAAAAGTGAAAAAATAAAAACCAATAAAATAGAAGTAATTTAATCAAAATCAAACTTGTTTAAACTTTTAAACATTTGAACAAGAAGGTAATCGGTGTTAGATTGGTGAAAATTAAAACTCATTTATTTATATTTTGTAATATTTCATTCGGTTTTTTTGCTGGCGTAAACTTACCCAAGACAACTTATAATCCACCATTACGTGAATGCAAGTAAACTTCGATCATTGTAGGCCATTAACAATGAAGAAAACCCATACCGTATAGTCAGCTACATGTATAAAAGCCTAAAAGGCATGACAAAATGTGAAATAATTTCAACAAGAAAACCACCGTAAGAGTTGTTTAGCATCGAATAGCGTATGTGGACGTATAAATGTCATTTTTTAGAACATAATGTGTTGATATTTGCTGTTTATTTGCAGAATACCTCACACTTCTGTTTATTCATATCATAATGGGTAAATCAACCATAAAAACAACCGAGAAAGCATGAGTTCATGGAAGAGGTCAAGAAGGTTCGTAAAGTAGGACAAAGACGTCAAAGTTTTCCTTATCTTTGAACGAGTGTAAAATATTGAAAATTTGATTTCATAGTGTGTCCAATAGTACAAGTCTACTTAAAGGTTGCACATTGAACTTTCTTACAGTTTCGTATTTCATCTCTTTCTTTCTATTTCGGTATTTAGTTCATGGAACTATTATTCGAGGAAGCACCGGTCTTACCGATCTTAAATTTCCTGAACTCATTACAGCACCGGCTTTGAAATGATTCATGATCTCTCTAATGCGTGTAATGCATAATTAATGTAGACGAAACAAGCTGACCCTTCAAGAGCACCTTAATTTCCTCCCTGTTTTTTTGTGAGGTTTAAATTGCTCAATCTTTTAATTCCCTGTGTAGTGGTTTGTCATTATTGTTTGTCTTTTGGTCGGTTTTCTTTTCTTATGTTAATTGTGTTTATATAATGAAATAAAAATATATGGTATTATTGACAATTAGAAAACTCCCCACCAGAGACCAAAATGACGTAGAAGTAAGCAAACGAACAAAACCTATACAGCACAGCAAGCTATATCAATAAATAAATAAATATATAATAAAAGGCCTCGGAATGACATATGTAAAATAATTCAAACGAGAAAACTAACAGTCTGATTTATGCTAAAAAAAAAAAACGAAAATCAAGAATGATATGCAGCAACAAACGACAAACTCTGAAATACTTGCTCCTGACTTTGGACAGGCACTTACATAATATGGCGGGGTTTAACATGTTTGTGACGCATAACATTCCTCTAATCTGTTACAGTAGTGTAACAGCACAACATAAGAACAAAGTATAAAAATCAGTTAATCAAAAAGGGCTTAACTTATCAGACCGTTACAAAGCACAAAAACAACGAACAGAAACACAAAAATCACAAAGCACAGAACTGAGAAAACTTGCAGTTAATGAAAGCTAGTTCAAACCAATAACTAAAAAAAAAAAGCATGTCACTTAGACAAAAAATCAATCAGTCGACATCCAACACCCAACTGATTTAGTGTAAAGACATCATAAACAGTCAGAGAAAAATCATTACATTGTGTCTGTTTTTATTGATCTTAGGAGTTCTTGTTGTATCTTCTCTTTCTTTCTTTTCAAATGATTTGTCAATAAATGCCTTCACCAGATTCAATTAGGAACAAAAAGAAAAATATAGTTTATAAAAAAAGGTAAAAGGCTGAACAATTAATATTGGACCATTAATGGTCCTCTATTTTTTTTTGAAGAAATGAGTCGGCTAATGTGACGCAGTTGATATATATATATATATATATATATATTATTTCAAATGAAATATTTGGCATGGTGAAACGTATATAGTGTAAAAATCAACTACAAGTGATGTTTTTACTGATAAAAGATTTTTTTACGTAATACGTAAGCAAGACTTTCCCTTTTTGGTTAAGGGTGCAATTACGACTATCAATATTGATCCAATGACTTTTTTTTACTTACATAGTCAGTTATCCCTGTCCTTGAAGTAGACATCAATGCATGCAAATTTTGAAGATGACAAGTGCATTGAATAGAAGTGGATGCGACAAATTAGCCTATTATCTGATTTTGCAGAAAAAGTGGTCCCTTTCCAGTACATTTAAAATGTCGATATTATCTACATATACTATGGCATTGCATAAGGTGAAGCTTTTCTCAGATTTTTTTTGGACATTAAATCCGTTGTGTGTGTACTGATTGAAACTTTAGTTTAAGAGAACATGATTTATTCATTAGCTGTAACTAGCTTTGAACTAGCTTTCAGTAACTGCGACAACTCTAAGATCGGTACTTGGTGTCTTTTGTCGTATTATGTTATTTGTTTGTGTGCCACGTGACAAACTAATGAGTTAGACCTTTTCTAACTGATTCTTACAGTTGTTCTTATGATCTGCGGTTTCTCCATTGTCCCAGGTTAAGGAGAGGATTGAGGTCCCAGAAACATGTTTAACCCTGACCATTTTGAGTAAGCCTGTCCCATGTCAGAAGGCTGTAAATCAGTGCAACGTTGTTGTCTTTGGTTGCTGTCTGTCAAATTTGTTTTTCGATAATTATCTGATCATACATCAGGTTTAAGTTTTTCGTTTAAATTGTTTCACATTTTGTCATGTCGGGGCCATTAAACTCCCAAAATATCATTTTCATGATAAAAAAAAACCCGTTGATAAGGAATTTTGAAAAAAAACAGCATTTAAGATTGCTCCGTCTTTTAATTGTCATTATCATAATCAAATGGGATATTCTCAAGCTAAGTTTTTTTAATGTTGGACATACGATTCAAATATTGACTTAAACACCAATTTTTTCCCGAATTTTAGTCTGTCAATAGATGCAGTGATCTTGATATCTGATGTATTGACCCCAAAATTATAGGGTTCTTTCATACATAATGGGGCTTCAAACCAAATTTAATAACGACAGAGGGTGGTGACATAAAGGTGCTTAAATTTCTAAATCCAGCTTCCTTTTTTATTTTGTCTTTTTCCCAAATCCCCACTGTTTTTACCCCTTATATCCTACACCCCTACTTTTTTTATCCCCTATATTCCACATCCACACCTTTTTGGCCCACTGTTTCTCATATCCCAAATGCGTTTCATTTCCCTCAACAATATATTTATGACCCAAAAGATGTTCTACGGAACCCGAAATGTTAGTGTCCGGATTTTGCGGGCAGCATGTGTCATTTTATAGACCAAGTACGTCGCAACTCGGCTTAAAAGTAACAGAGTAAATAGAACTTATAAGCGAGAAAAGGTATTTAAGTAAATCGACCGCATGGATCTTTCACGATTATCGGAATGTTTGGTACATAGTAAAAGTTATTCAACTTACAGTTATCTTGTTAGCGATCAAGATATGAATATAGAACAACCTATATATAGTCTTGTCCTTACAAACCATTTCATGTAGTAATTGAGTTTTGAAAATTGAACACAATGATGCTTGTACTGTTGATTTGTTTCTTTGTCGGACAGGTAAGAATACTTATTTTGGCAATTTCGCAAGGAAGTTTTGTTTTGCTTTAGTTAGTAAAGATTGGTTTGATTCATTTAGTATATACTCTAACTACAAAAGTACTGTATACTATATTTTCCTGTATGTGCGGCCGTCCGATCATTAGTCCGTCCAGTATCGGGTGGCAGTTGTTAGTTAAGAAAGTTGACGCCCGTTTATGTTGATTCGAGCGTCACTAATGATGAGTTTATTTATATCTATGATGAATGGTTGCACAATTATGGCTGCTCGATCCCAATTATTTTCACGTTAACTAATTATATCTATTTGTTTTGCTCACACTATTTTTGTCAATATAACGGAACAATAGTCAACTTTCATACGAGTGGAAAGTTGAGGTAGCTGTAAAACCAGGTTTTACCCACCATTTTCTTCGGAAGTCAGAAATGTAAAAGTTGTTTTCCAGTCGTTCCATTGGTTAATATAGTCGAGCGTTTAGTTTTGTCAGTTTGTATGGACTTCACCTTTTTGAATTTACATTGGCGTTTTGTAATTTTGTCAATACATTTTATACCATTAATGACTCAGATTTTGCTATTCACTCAACATAAACAATATGACAGTTTAAGCGGAGCATGGCGTCTTATGGTCACATGTTCTTGTTTAATTTTGAAAGTATTGTACTAATCCTTGAATACATTTAAAAATACTCTATTGCTTTTCTCATGTCAACTTTTGTAGAAGGTCAAAACCCCGGCCGGATCAAACCAAAGGTTTTAAAATTGGCATTTGCCCCTTCTCCGCTGTGCACCCGGCATTAAGGAGTTATTGCAAAGACTGGTCGAGTCGGAGTCAGAATAATGTTTCCAGATAGAGTGACATTTCTTAATGCAGATTGTTACCTTGAGAATTTACACGTTAAAGATTTGGCTTAGCGTGTCGGTCTACTACAAGGCTATTGTCATGATTATGATCATTCCCGTCCGGAATAAACATTTAATTTGCAACTGAACATGTAAATCCAGCCATCCATCTACGATACGTTAATGGTTAAATGAATCATAAAATATTTTGTTGTATATCTAATTTCAGTCTCTTGCCGCTACAACAATGGCACCACATAGTACTAAGCATCATCATCACCATGGAACACGTCCAACACACGAACCTGTAGTGGTAGAGGCCTTTGGTTTTAAATATGATCCTCATTCTGTAAGTGTTTATCTAACCATGAACTTAATACACAACGACTAAAAACAGTTAAGAGTCAAGGTTAAATTGCAGGATAAAATACGTTTTTTTTGTTAGTACTTACTACGAAACAGGAAATAAAGTTTCGACGACCCTCGCTTTTTTATGTGGTTTGATTGCCAATAACACAACTTTTCACCAAAGACCAAATGATGTAGATCTACGTAACCACGGCCTGCAACAATGAGCAAATCCAATTCCGAAAAGGAAACTATAAAAGGCCTCGACATGACAAAATGTAAAACAACCTAAACGAGAAATTCAACGGCCTTATTTATGTAGAAAACAATAAATGAAAACCAATTAGGACTGACAATTACCAATGGGAACCACTGAATAACAAGTTCCTGGCAGGCACATACAGAATATTGCAATGCTAAATATGTTACTGAGAACACAATCCTACCATAAACTTGACAGTGGTGTAAATGCACAGCATAATAAAAAGCTGAACAAAGTCAGTTGATAAAGGATTGGCTCACCAGGTCAACACAAAGCACACAATATAACGTACACAGACTAAAGACACAACGTACCGTCCTAAGAGTACTCTTAGTAACGGAAAGTTAACCCAAAGCAAAATATAACTAATAAATACTGTAAATCATATTTCCTAGACTAAAAGTATTTTGTACAAAACTGTATTGCATGTTAAATCTTTGATCTGTTAAATAGTACATGACAGAAGCAGAATGGTTTGAATTCAACATTGACATCGCAGTCGACATATTTGAAGAAATTAAAAATATGATTAAAAAAAAAAAAGCGGTTATAACAGATGTATAGTTGCCTGAATTGAAATCTCGTATAACAATTAAAATAATATCGAATCATTTGAATTCCCAAAATGAACAACAACAAAAAATGAGACAACGAATACCAAAGAAAAAGCTTGTTTCCACATTTATATGTTATAATTTATATATTTTACAGCATATTATGGCCGCCATGACACATCATAAATGTTATCTTTACACCATGGCTGGCACAGAGTCAGCTGATGTACATACAACTCACGGTCTTCATTTACTTGAGGTATGATTATTGGCAATAGTCCATTTTCAAATTATCGATTTATAAAAGACCTTTTTTACATTCTCCGTTGATAAATTAAGAAATTATGAAGAAGTTTCAATTCCATTATGCATGTATTTTGCTATTTTGATATAAGGTTTGGTTTTGTACCTCCTCAAGTATTTAAGAATTGATATATCCTTCAAGTTGGCCTTCTCCTCATCAGCAGCTCGTGTTAACTATGTAATATAACTACATTCTCGAACACAAGCTTGAAGTTTACCATAACGAACTATGATATTTTCATAATATTTCATATTTGTAATTAATGAAACTGTTTTAGTCGAAAGGAAATATTTAAAACATATAAGTGCTTTTAACCTTTAGAAGTATATGTACGCATAACCTATTAACCAATGCTGTAATTGACCTTTTAATGGGAGACCCAGTTTGTTTTTTTTTAACTTTTCTCCCTTAGAAGAGACATACATTTTCATTGAAAATGAGGAGATAAAGGAAAGAAAATTAAATTATGTGCGTAATGCAGAGGCGGATTTAGGACGGGACAGGGGACTCGGCCCCCGTATAGAGCTTAATAGACCGTGTTTTTTTTACAAGTATCACTCAAAACGTTGGCTTGCCAGGTGGCCCCTTTTTCAAATTCCTAGATCCGCACCTGTTATGTGTGTAAAAATATTGATATCAGTAGTTATTTTTCAATAAAAGTTGGATAAAACGCCTAATTATCACCTCAACTTTTCATGTTTTGCATGGACAAAAGCCCATTATGTCCGATATAGAACCAGCTACAATTGGAAAAGGAATCAATTTGTGTTTAAAGTGTGTAATGACAGAATCAAATCGGTAATTGGCAAGTAGATTATTGAATAGACGATGGTCATACTTTTAAATACAAATCTATTTACCTATTCCGTAATTGACCCTCTAATTAGAGTTTCATTTGTACGAGTTCTTTCCCTTAAGAAAGCCATACATTTCCATTGCCAACGAAAATCAAGCCGAAAGAGTAAATATATATGGGCGTAATCTGTATATCTTGAAATCTTATATTTTTTATAATTTTATCTAATTTTTTTTTTTGTGATTTCAATAGTTGTTTTTCAATGAAAATTGGTTAAAACACCTATATATAAAATTTATACATATATCAACTTATCATGCTTTGTATGTGCAGCAGCACAGCTTCAATGGTTTAGAAGCAATCTTCAATCACCAAAGGGAAACAACTTGTGTTAAAAGTGTGTAATAACACAATCAAATCGGCAATAGACTATTTTCATATTACCAACTTTTGACTCCGGATTATATAATTTTTCGACAGGTTACCTTTTCTGTGGTTAGACATCCTGGTACTCGGTCAAGTAAGAGCAACCAAAAGAAGAAAAATCAAACACATAATCCGTGCAATTTGAAGCTTGATTTTACTTTTTTACGTTGCTCTTACTTGACCGACCCGGTCACAGATTAAGTAACCTGTCGAAAAAATATAAACTCCGGAGTCAAAAGTCGGTAATATGAAAAAGGTCTATTGTCGTATAAACTATTACAGGTTTCTTGACTCTTTAAGTTTAAGTTATATAGTAGAAAAATCTTTATGTAACACGCTGATAAATCATCATTTCAAAAAATCAATAACTAAATATGTGGTCCCTCTTTACTTATTTTCAAATATGATAGTTTATGTATCCCTTTAACAAGTAAAGGATGTTTATTACTCTTTTATTTTTTTGACTTTTTGGCAGATAATTGGAATTCTCTAGTTTTATCAATGTAGTACCAATAAAAAGTTGCCCGCTAACCCTTACTTTTCTTTTCACAATTGTATCACATATAGTTTAAAAAAAACATTTTTGAAAATCTTATAAAATCCAAGTTATTTTTTCATAGTTTTTGACCAAAGAAAAAGGGCCCAATTTTAAATGTATGCGAGAATCATTTCCCACCAAATTTTCAATTGTTTATATCTCAAAAGCAAGGACACGAACCTGTCTTCTTTCTACTTACCATACTAAATAAGTTCCATTAGTTATATACTATCAATTTATATCAGTTTTTCTTACAGCTTTTTATTTTTGAAACAGAGGAGCGAACATCCTTAATACACAATTCATGCATTAATTTCAGACGAAACTTATTACCATGGTAGACGACACAACTATGACATACAGTACCATGTCACATGATGAACTGACCGCTATCAGTAAATTGTTAGCCCATACTTGTAACAAGGCTGGATGGACCACATACAAACTTAATTAAATTTAACTCTACATCGTTTATAAATGTGTTTGTGTTTTTATTAGAATAGTTCAATGTGCTATTTGTTTTCCTTTTTTGTTTATAATTGGCGGCTAAACATGGGAATTTTATAGTTTTTTAACACTTATATTGCACAACCCAGAAACTCCTGTCTACGAAGAAGTGTATCATGTGCACATTTAACCAACAGTATTTTATCGATGTTCAAATCCCATTAATGCACCAAGAAGACAAATCGGGGTAACAAACAAAAAACGGAAGAAATCCCATGAACTCTTATTTCCAGTTCTGATTTATTTCTTTTTAATTAATAATGAAGGTCGGTTGAAAACAACTCTTTACGACAAAAGAGATGATTTCAGCTTCCCAATTGTGGACATTCGATTTCTATGTAGCAACATTCTTGCAGCGCCTGCATATGGAGTATATATCTGGCAGTTGATACGATATTCCGTGGCATGCATTTCTTATCATAATTTTCTTGATAGAAGGTTGCTGCTCACAAGGAAGCTATTAAACCAAGAGTTCGAATTAAGAAAATTGAATCAAACCCCATCGAAAATTTTACAGACGCCAGTTGGAGTTGGTTGACTGTTATGGAATATCTGTTTCACAGATGACGACGGATATTTACTAATTGTCGTTACCACAATCCCGTCCTCTTTCCTGCCGAATTGGACTTTTCACCGGTTTCTTCTTAGACGAGCGACAATGCTGGTGCCAGGTGTGGAGAAGGATGCTTACCCTTCCGAAGCAATTGATTTTACCTCTAGTTTTGTTTTAAAAGGTCGTGTTGCTCTTGCTCTTGCTTTAGCTTTTAGTGTTGTTTTTTTTTTGCTTTTTTGTATTTTTAATGTATGTGATGTTTATACCGGTAACAGTGTTGTCTGTCCTTTAATATAAAAACGTTGTTTCAGTTTCAAAATATCACATTCGGTTAAGTTTCAGATTTAAAAACAAAAAATACATGACCGATGGTATAAAGGTTAATTTAGAGTCATTTACCAACCCCGCTATTGCGTGATGCTTGATCACTTGATATAACGTATTAACATATTTTATAGGAGTAACACGACGGGTGTCACATATGGATCAAGATCTGCTTACCCTTCTGGAGCACCTAAGATCACCCGGTTTTTGGTGGGGTTCGAGTTGCTCACTCTTTAGTTTTCTATGTAAAAACTTTTGTTTTGTATACTGTCGTTTGTCTTTTGTTTTATTTTCGTTTTTTGCTATGGCGTTGTCAATTTATTTTCTACTTATGAGTTTGAAAGTTTCTTTGGCATCTTTCGCCTCTCTTGATGTTCCTTTATGCAGCGAACCGCTGAAAATTTGATACGCTAATAGGCGAGTGGCATTTTTTTTCAAAGAGTCTTAGTTAACAACTTTGAATTAGTGAACCTTTCTAACATACACCTATATAATACACAATTCGAAAGCTTAATATCTGTGCACTTTGGTTTGCTCATCCAAAAGTCGTACGGTCAATTTCTGATATATCAGGGTCAAAGGTCAAATATACAGATTCCTAAATTTTCAAGAACTAGGTAAAATGCCATATACCGGTTCTTTTAGTATTCAAGGAGGAGATATGATAAGTAACATTGCAAAAGGTGTAGAATTCTTCGAACCTTTAAAAGAATATAGGCTGATAATATTTACACTTTTATTCTAAAAATGTAATATCTGATGTCATTGAGACGTAATAAACATGTAAAAATTGACATATTTGATCAAGTAATATCTTATGACATCTCCAGCATGTTATTTGATAAATGTATGATAATCATTGATTTTCGAATTAAATGGACAGACATAGTGTCCATATCATACCTTCTTCTTTTTCATAAAAAAAAATTATGAACCTGAAAGAACAGAATACAATAATTCCTAACCAATCGCAAATTAAAAGGTCAATTACGCAATATTGACAGAAAGTTGCAAATTTTGAAAAATCCGCTAAAATGATAAAATTTGTTGTAAAAGCAAACTTGTTCTGTTGGGATGAAAATATATATATAAATAAGAAGATGTGGTATGAGTGCCAATGAGACAACAATATATGCCTATATTAAACTTTTTTGGTTTTGCTTCATAAGCCTTTTTTTTTCATCATCCTAACCTACAATTAATGTTTAGTTTTCTGGAAACAGCACAATTTTAAAGCTTTTACAGCTGTCAAAAATAGTCATTTTTGTCGAATTCAGATCATAAATAATTTTCCATTATTGCTGAATTTTGGTTATGCAAGCTATGTACAGTGAAAACACGTTTTTCAAACTTATTTACCTTTTTTATTCATGTTCAACATACCAACTTGAACTAATTCCCGGTGTTTGAAAGCACATGATCGCCTTTAGATAAATTTTACCTGCGTCACCGATGGCGGAAACAGGTCCAGTAACCTCTCAACTCCGTCCGTACGTCCGTCCGTCTGTTCAAAACAAATCTTTCCTCTAAGTTTTCGTGGCTTCTATGGAAGGAAATGAATTAACATTTCGTCTGCAGCTTTATAAAGTTGAGTTGTAACGAGTAAGAAGTTTTTACATCTCCGATGTATCCACTCCCTGTTTGCCGATTGTTTAAAATTTTACAACACTCATTGTACAAGGAACATGAAAGTTTTCTTGGCTTCAGTAAAGGGGAATGATCAGTTATGCTCCAGTATACATGTTACCTCAATCAATTACATGCAGCGACGCAGGTCCAGACCCGGTATTGGTATTGTTTATGATTTCAACGAACCAGAAGTTTAAAAAGTGTTGATTTTAAACTTTGCTTTTCCATGGGATTAATTGTATTCGTTATAGCATGTTTTTTTTTGCATTAAATAATTGTTATATTGTTTACCTGAAATATCTGAAGGAAACGATAATGACTTTTCTTTAAACAAGGATATAAGAATATGTTCACACAATTATGTCAATCAACAGACTTAAACACAAGCTAGGCGAAAACAAATACAATTTAATGTTCTCTGACCCCTCTCCTCCCCTCCCCTCACCCTCACGATAAATACGGTTGTGAAATTTTTTTTGGACAGGAAAAACTAGGATTATTTTATTATTTTACAGACCTCCTATAGATATAAGAAGATGTGGTATGAGTGCCAATGAGACAACTCTCCATCCAAGTCAAAATTTATAAAAGTAAACCATTATATGTCAAAGTACGGTCTTCAACACCGAGCCTTGGCTCACACCGAACAGCAAGCTATAAAGGGCCCCAAACATTACTAGTGTAAAACCATCCTAGTTTATTAATTGATTGGATTGATGAATTTGAAAACGAATTGTCGATAGCTATCAATCATAATTCAGATATTTTTTTAGTTGTTAATTTTAATACAGCTATTTTAAAACCAAATACACAACCTCTAAAATGTAAATCTCAACTAGATAACACAAGAAGCAACAAGAATTACTCCTGGTTTTAGTACCTTAATTGACCATGTTTATGTTACCAATAAGGATTTGATACTATAATTACATGTTGCTAAATTCTCGATAAGTGATCATTATCCAGTATATTTAAAAAAAAAGTTCAAACAACTATTTCTTGCAGAAACTTAAAAAATAATGAGAAATTTTTAAGCGACTTAGTTTTTGCACCTTTTGATAAAATTGAACATGGAAGTCATCCAAATACATGTATTCATATGTGGTATGACATATTTAACGGAGTTCTAGATAAATATGCACCTATTGTTACTAAAAGAGTTAAAAGAAAAGACAACCTGATTAGTTCACTAATGAAATTATATATGCCAGGAAAATAGAGAGACATACCATTAACTTGGAACGTGGTCTGAGTTCAAATTTTGGCGAATCTTAGAGAAATTTTATTCAAAGATGGTGAAAAATTCAAAATCATCAACAGATTTGTGGAATATATTCACAGTCTAAACTCATTACAACAAGAAAAAGTACATTTTCAACTATATCTTTCAGCAAAGATTTTGGTTCTGCAACATTTATTTCTAAGTTTAAGTAAACAAAAAAATCAAAATCATTATGTTTTGTTAGAATCTGTTTCAGTAGAAAAGTTACGCATTGTAACTTCTTTGTTTAGTCGTCGAAGAATTTGTGTATCTATACCACGAACAATACACGATAGAGTTGAAAGAACCTAGAAGAGAAGTTTTCTTATTCAAAATTTCACTTTTCATCTAACATTTGGTTATCTTTTTATGTTTTAGCTGACTTTATACAAATACACTGATTTTCATTTCTGTGAATGTATCCCATGAAATTACAAATCAAATAATAAAAGAAGTCGGACGATTTATTCTTGCTAAAAGTTACAGTACATAATAAAATACCAAAGTTTCCCTCCGTAAATCCCAACTAAAAGCAGGAATCCCGCGTGTATTATATCTTTAAACTTATGGCATTTTAAGGAATAAGTTTCTTCAACCTAATATGGATCACATGTTTGTTTATTTTGTCTTTCTTTTAGTTTTTTTGTACTTTGTGCTAATAATATAAATTAATCTAATTTCAACTGATTTTCACAGTTTGTTATTATGTTATGCCGTAACACCACTGTCCCAGGTTAGTGGAGGTTTGAGTGGGCACAAACATGTAAACCCCATAATATTCTATATGTACGGGTCATAAGTCAGGAGCCTGATATTCAGTGATTGTCATTGTTTGAAATCTATCTTATTTGGTTTTTTTTTATCGTTTTGTCATAAATCAGACCAGGCCGTTGGTTACTTTCATTTGTTGTTTAACATTTTGTCATATTAGGGTCTTTTATAGCGGACTATAAGGTATGATTTTGCTGATTGTTGAAGCTATGCGATGACATTTAGTAGCTTAAATTCACGTCATCTAGACTCTGGGGGGATAGCTGTCTCATTGGCAATATTCTCCCTTTTCATTCATAATTTATAAGCTTTCTTTCTAACTGTTTACATAACTTTGGATTGTTCGAAATACTAAGTATTTTCTCCCCATGAAAAGATTACCTTAGCTGTATTTTACAATTACTTGTAGTATTTTTTTGCACCCGATGCTCGTCAACTTTGAACTGTATTTGACATTTTAGAATTTCTGATTTGAGCGTCACTGATGGGTCATTTGTGGACGAAACGCGCGTCTGCCACACAAACTTCAAAACCTGGCATCTGTGATGAGTATGCAAATGGCGGTATTTCCGGAAACAGTATGAGCTGTCATGATTGGCTGTTTAATTAGCAATAAGCGTGATTATAGTAAATTAATGAAAATAACAGCTTACTTGGCACCAAATGAAGGATTTATTTTGGTTGAGGCGATAAATGATGTTGACAGACATATAATTTGGTTTAACGTCTTTTTTACAATGTTCGCTGCTATTTTAGGATAAGCCATTGGTTATTAAAAATGATGTCATTAACGGGTTAAAGTACATTTGATAAGTGACTATTTTTAATGGCCTTCAATTTGTTTTCTTACATCGTTTCATTATGAAGAAAACGCAATATTCAATAATGCTGAGATTTGAACCTTCGATTTTGATGTAACTAAAATTGTATTTCACGAATGTTTGACGAGCAGTACAGAACTTTCAAATAGTATATGATGCAGTCAGACATAGGGTAATTGAAATATGTAATGTTGTACTTGACCGTAATTAATTACAATTTTCAAGTAATTGAATGTGACGTGTAACTGAGCATTTTTTTTAACTACAAGTTATTGAAAGTAATGAAATACATAGCGAAAAATTGTCTGTAATTGACAATTACAACTCAATTACTTTTGAAATTTTGGACCAGAAAGATTGAATCTTGTGTTTTCTCAAAAATGATGAAAGGCCATAACCTTGGTAAATGTAGTAAGCTGACAGGGCAAAGCCTACACAGTATACTTTCTGTAATTACACAACCGAGATTCTTTATTTTGTATTGAATGAAAAAAAAAAATAAAAAGAAGAAAAAAAGAATTGTAGAAACAACATGCCATAATTTGTGTTTAAAACTAAATGAAACCATTAGTAATGAATTAACGAGATTTAATCATAAAATGTAAACTACTGTCGCCTTAATTAGAGTACATTTGTTTGGTAGATAGTTAGCATTCATCATGTACATATATTCACAATATATTTTTTATAATAGGTTTCGTTTAGAAGAAAAAAAAACACCTATTGTGTCATTTTCATTGACATAGGTTGAAATATAATTTTCAAATTTTGCATAGCTTAAAGACACCTTGTAGTTGTTCCACGTGATTCTGTTGTTTACAGTGCAACATCTGCTTCCATCCCACAACCACAACAATTTGATAAAAAAAATCAGATTTAGAACAAGCAGATTTAGAACATTGAAATTTAAACATTCACCTATATAAAGGATATAGTATGTCAACCAGTACTCGTAGATAAAACACACAAAGCGAAAGTGAAAGGTTGTGACATATATTCTTACAATATTTATCACGTTATGCAATTGTTTACTACTTGTATGTGAAGATGATTAAATAAATTATGAAAAGTTGACATTGTATACAGTATATAAAGTTGATAATGTATGTGAAGTTGACGATACATGTGAAGTTGACAAAACATGTGAAGATTACGATACATGTGAAGTTGACGATAGATGAGAAGTTTACGATACATGTGAAGTTGACGATAGATGTGAAGTTTACGATATATGTGAAGTTAACGAAAGATGAGAAGTTGACGATACATGTGAAGTTGACGATACATGTAAAGTTGAGGATATATATGTGAAGTTGATAACAAATATAAACGTCGAGACTTTGTTTTCTATCCTGATTATATTTTTCTTTTTTGTGGAGACCCATTTAAAAGAAATACACCAATCAATTCAATAATTAAGTTGTGTTTAACTTTTGTATAGTACTGTTTGTCTTTTGGTCTTTTTCTATATTTAGCCATGGCGTTGTCAGTTTATTTTCGACTTATGTGTTTGAATGTCTGTACTTTGCAATTTTTTCGCCTCTTTTACATTAAACAACCAAAAGCAATCGATTAACAATACAAATAAACCAAAGTGCAGAACTAGATACGCAGATGAACCTAGAAGAATCAGATATAATTCAAATGCACACAAGACATTCCATATCCCTGAATATCATTGAATGCATTGATAGAGTAGAATCATTCTATGCAACATACAATATCGACCTTATTAGCTAAACATTTTTAAAATCCTTCGAAATACTAATCAGATTTACCAGGCTTAAAAAAGTTTTACGCCGAACGAGCGTTTCGACTACAAAAGACCCACCATCTGTGACGATAGAATAAAAAAGTAAATAAAGCCAAATAAAGTTCGAAGTTGAAGATCATTGAGGATCAAAATGCCCAAAAAGTTTTGCCAGATACAGCGAAATTCATATTTATTCTACACCCAGACATACATGACATATATGGTCTAACAAGATTTGCACTATCTTTGTGATGTTTTTAATTTGATCGTGTTCTACAACTTCGTATTTGATTTTGCCTATCAACGTTTTAGTTTTATTTGTCCCCACCCCACGCCCTTTTCACTCTCGATTTGTTTTATGCATACAAAACGCGCATCTACGCGTTTACTAAATAATGCACCGGATATCTTTTATCACCTTTTATACGACTGTCATACAAGTGAGAGGTTTAGCTAGCTATAAAACCAGGTTTAATCCACTATTTTCTACATAAGAAAATGCCTGTACCAAGTCAGGAATATGACAGTTGTTTTCCATTCGTTTGATGTGTTTGAGCTTTTGATTTTGCCATTAGATTACGGACTTTCCGTTTTGAATTTTCCTCGGAGTTCTGTATTTTTGTTATTTTACTTTTAACGTAGTATGATGAAGGCATGTTCGATTAAAAGTAGCTTATTGGTCAAAGCTTATCATACTGGGATAGAGAAAGACGTTTGTCTGTTTTTGAAAGAACGTTAAGTGCATGTTCAACAAAATAACTGATAGACATAGCAATCCGATCAATTTTGCATTGTGTTTATTTTGTTTTGCCCCATCCCTAAAAATTACAAAACAGAAAAACTTAAAAACATCTCTTCGACGGATACGGTATTTGCATTTTAATATCTTCATTTTTAAAAATTCAGCATATGTTTGTACTTTGGACAGCAGTGATTTAGTGCACTAATTTCGATGCTAATGTGCTAAAGAAGGCTGTTTACAAGCTAGCTCTGATGTGCACCAATGCCCCAATGCACTCATATAGCAAATTAATCACATTAAAAGTGTCTAAGAAAATTCAGAACTTGTGACGTTACTTAAATACAATGTATAGTTCACACAAAAATCCAACGAACAATGCATGTAAAATATGCGATTGGACATGATTGAAACATATGTAACACAAATTATACGGGAAGTACACCCTAAACCAAACGCACAAATTGAAGATTCCACTTTTTCAAAACTGCTTCCAACTCGGTGTTACAATGTAATTTTAAATTGACATGAGGGATGACGCCTTTTGTATAATTGGAAACCACTTAGTTACCTCTGGATGTCATTTAGAGGGCTATAAATAAAACGAAATACATTAAAACAACTGTATTGAACCATCTTAGTTCTGTTCAAATTTGTCCAATAAATATTTATTACAGTATTGTCTGGAAACGACTAGATGCCTTTTACATGTTTTATATAGGCTGAGTACGTCCAAGCCGCTCCATTTACAAGTTGATGACGATAAGCTCAGAGGTTGTCTTCTAGAATGTTGATAATAAGGACACTACAAACTTGTATTGAATGTTCTATCATTTAATAAACACAATCATAATAACTGGGAATAAAATATGAAGATAAAGTAAAATTGAAATGCCAAATACGCTTTTGATATACCTTTGTATGAATGAACGGAGAAGGAATTGTCTGCATCACATTGAGAGACGGTCTCAACCATATTAACAAGCAGTCTTAACCATATTAACAATTAAAGGTTGACCCATTTGTATTTTACCTGGCAAATTGGATAATTATGTAAAATAAAAGCAGGGACCGATGTCAGCTGCTTAGGATTTATGTATTCCAGGTGATTTAAAATAAAAGATATTATACATATTTTAATTCAAGTAAAAAAAAAACAAAACAAAACAACCCAGAACTTACATGCTTCTATAAAAATTTAACATAAAACTAAAGATTGAATACTCAAGTGCTCTGTAAAATAAGCAACGTCTGCTCCACGTGAAACACTCGACGTGTTGTCCATGGCATGCCAACGATAAGTTCTAATATTGATACTATATAAAAACAAGTAAAAAAAGATAAGATTAACATTTAATAAATTCCGTGGTCATCTGTAACTTTTCATATATTTCATTTCGGTATCCTATTTCATGCTTTCAGTAAAATATTTTAAAGCATTTTAAAGCATTCGACATGTTTATAAATAAGAATAGAAAATTCACAATAGGAAAATTAAGGACATCTGTTTTACTGTATTTTTCAATATTAGTAAAGATATCAAAAAGACTCTCTCTCTCTCTCTCTCTTATATAAACATGTGATAGGCTTCCAATATAGACGGGATATACCAACCTTGATTATTCAATTAGAGAACATTAGCTGTATAGCAGAATGTAAAGTTTGAGATAGCATTAGATCCTGTGTGTACCTGCTATTGTAAAATGTTCACTTTATACGAAAAAGGTTGGAGAGAAGAGGAACTTGGTTGATAACTAAATGAATGCGAACTATTTTACTTTGCGTAAGTTAAATTCCAATGTTGATTAAAGTATGCATAGCAGGAGTTCCAACCATTCTCGATACGTTTTGGAATCCATTTGATTCTCTCAGTGTTTCACTTGACTTGAATAAATCAACTAGTTTTTAAAAAAAATAAAACAGAGGTACAGGATACCAAAGGGCTATCAAATATCATATGTCAAATGGACAAATAACAAGAAAATGAAGAATGTGTCCATAGTACACGGATGCCCCACTCGCACTATCATTTTCTATGTTCAGTGGACCGTGAAATTGGTGTCAAAACTCTAATTTGGCATTAAAATTTGAAAGATCATATCATAGGAAACATGTGTACTAAGTTTCAAGTTGATTGGACTTCAACTTCATCAAAAACTACCTTGACCAAAAACTTTAACCTGAAGTGGGACAGACGGACGAACGGACGGACGAACGGACGCAAAGACCGAAAAACATAACGCCCCTAGATGGGGCATAAAAACAACTATAGTAACATGAAAAATATCGACAAGACAAAGAACAGTCTACAAATAAGTCGTCACAGAAAACGAAGCGAACCCCACAATAAGTCAATTCACTATCTCATGGAAGTGGAGAAGTTACGGCACGTATTATGCTATTCAAAGATTTGTTTCATAGATAGCGAGCCATCATTATTGATTTACATATATTCCTGATAATTGATCGAAGTATAAGATTAAGGATTACAGGAACTATAAGGTATATAAACCATTCAAATTTATCTGTGAGATCTGCACTCTGGAGCCTTTTGCATGTAGTACTTGTAAATTGTTAGAAAGGTCAGTCGGATCTGCACTTTGGAACCTTTCTCGTCTAGCACTGGTACTTGAGAAACTTGTTAGACAGATTATACTAAGAAATGTTGATTTATACACACTTTAGAGAATGATAATTTGTTACAGTATCATTTATTATGGAAATGTGGAATGAACTTATCATTCTGTTTTAGATTGATCAAAGTATTACTTAAAAGTTTTTAGTACATAATCTAGTATTAAGGATGTTATATACTAAAATAACATTGTTCTTATGTTGTACTGTTACACCACTGTCCCAGGTTAGGGGAGGGTTGAGAGTTCACAAACATGTTAAACCCCACCACATTCTTTATGTGCCTGTCCCAAGTCAGGAGCCTTTAGTTCAGTAGATGTCGTTGGTTAATGTCTGTCATATTTGTTTTTCGTAAATTGTTTTGTTATAAATAAGGACCGTTAGTTTTCTCAATTGAATTGTTTCATATTTTTCATGTCGGGGCCTTTTATAGCCGACAATACGGTATGGGTTTTTATTATTGCTGAAGGCCGTACGGTTGCCTATAATTGCTTACATCCACTTTATTTGAACTTTGGTGGATAGTTGTCATTTGGCAATCATACCTCATCTCCTTATTTTTATATTAACGGTATCAATTTTACTATACCAGATGCGCATTTTGGCAATCAATGTCCCTTCAGTGATGCTCCAAGCTAAAATATTTGAGTATCAAAACCTGAATATAAACTTTGAAAAGCTAGTAAAACACAAATGACCGAAAGAAAAGCCCAAACATGAAAAGGAATAATAGCTATGAATGAGGGAAATCAAATTTTTGCCAAAACGGCATTGAACTCGTCATGGATTTTTCAATGTCATATGTAACGAGTTTATGGTGATTATAATGGTAAGGAAATTATTGAACCAATGTTTGCGTATATACTAGTTAACTAAGTCGTCTGTGTACAGGTTTTCTATTGATCAAGAATATTCAGTCGTTGATTGTTGATCGAAAACTTTGGCTGCTAACTTACATTTGGATTTTTGTTTCGAGGTATACCGATCTTGATCTCTTGATAAACAATCAACACATAATTCCGGAGCAAGCAAAACCTAATTGAGATGATAAAGTGATGATGATTTTTTTCATATGTTCAAGTGCTCTCATTAGTTGATTAAACTTTGTCGTAACAATTGTGAAATGATTTGGTGTATTATTATTTTTTTTTTCTTCCAAAATCGATTAAAACGTTTTTTGCACGTTTGTTTACCATTTCTTTGATCACGTTTAGTCGCGCTGTGTGGTTGCCGAATTTCTAACCAAAGATTTCGTAGTTAAACTTACTCTATACCGATAATCTGTCGGCATATTATAGTACAGGAAGACAAAAATTCAAAGGCAGTATATCTTTATTGATTTGGAAACAATAAAGGATTTGCTATTTAAGGAAGTCTATGTATACGTGTTTTATAGTAAAAATTAGCCATTCTAGAATATAAATCATATTTAACTTTTTTGGGGAAATATGAAGTACATATGACCTGACCGACTTACAAGATAATCAGTGTTTCTACACATTTAAACGAAACTAAAAGATCAAATCAAAAATACGACTTTTTAGATTGATAGATGACTAATTAAAGCATAATTGTATGTATGCAAACTGACAGAAAATTTATTCAATTTTTTTCATTAGATACATTCAATATAATAGTATATAGATGGAACTGATCAAAAATGTCCAATTGGTTGTTTTTACAAATTGGGGTCTACATAAATGCTTAATCATTTCTCTCGTGTCGTGGTCTTCTCCTTCGTAATTTATTTAGCTTTTTTATCTTTTATGATCCGAACGTCACTGATGAGTCCTTTTAAGACGAAACGCGCGTCTGGCATACAAAATGTTATTCCTGTTATGATGAGTTTCTTTATGACTAGGTTCATTAAAAGTCGTTTTTCCTCCTTGATAATCCCACGATATTGAAATTCAGACAAAAAATGGTCGCCGATTGTTTGTTACAGTGATTTGTCAACCAGCTCCTTGTTGCCACAAATGCCTTTCGAAAACAGGTTATAATAGTGCAATTTTCACATATCAGCGTCATGAATATGCACGCACTATTTACTTTATATTCTTCGAGCAACAGCTATTAATTAATCAAATAATCATTAAATCTCTTAATTAAAGATTCCGACAATTTGAAACGAAAGCAATTTCATACGGTATGGTATCTAAATTATGATCCCCTAGTAATTCATACGAAAAGTAAGCTTTGCTAACGACGGTGATATTTTGTGTTTAGGTCTAGGTTAGTCTATGAAAAGGTATATGATATGAAATTTAGAGCGAGGGGCTTGCCCTGAGCTTTTAATTCATAGTATATACCTTTTCATAGACTATCCAATTTAGCACATATTTACAACTCGAGTAACCTTTTAATTGATCTATTGATAGTTTATTTTGGCTGACTACTTGTATCACAGGTGTTTGTAAAACGGAGCTCATTAACGAAGTTTTGTAAATCTACTCACTAGTATCATTGTAAAATATGTGATTTCAAAAGGCCTTTGACTCCAGAATGAAAAGATGGTAGCTGCTGGTGTAAGTATATTTATTGGTATAAAGCGGTGTTTTACTATACATGTACTTCCTTACATGGTAAGATGACAACATAAATTGACCAAAAGCAGGCAATAATTAAATTGCAGTGGAAGCTTTACATGTCTTGAAAACATTTTTCAATTTCACAGTAAAACTAAAGCTATAATAAATTTGAAACATATAGATAGTATGCAGTGGCGGATCCAGGGGGGGAGAGGTCGATTGTTGGAAAACCCCATTTTTGGACGATCAATGCTTTTGAATGGAGACATATGGTTGAATCCCCCCCCCCCCTTATCCTGGGTTGGAACCCCCCTTTTAAAAATGGCTGGGTCCGCCCCTGGTATGTCCCCATAGATAGTCTAGCGGATAGTCATTAAAAAGCAACTACCAATATATCAAAGATACTAGGGTTTATTTATTTCAAAGTAAAAACTAAAAGATGTATCAGAACATGTATATATATATATAGGTTTGAACGTTGTTTTCAATTTAGACTTGTTTATATTTTTTCGTTTGGGCTTGTATTATATTTTCCTTCGGGTTTATATGATCCGTTCATCCTATTTCGACTCTTTAAAATTCAAGAGTCTATCCTAAATTGAGGTAAATTATATGGCCTTCCAAATACCGTTTCGATCCCTAACATCACTGCAGAGACATTAATTGTCGAAATCCGGATATGGTGTACAAATTTTTGCACCTCATAGTTGTGGTATACCATCTTTTCCACAAGTTTATTTTTTTTTTCTGTTTTGTATTAAATTACTATTAAGATCATTTTGTTACATCTGTGATCAATTTATTTGGCAATCGCCAATGGCAGTCAGCAGGGTTTAAGAACATCCGTTGTTCGACCTGTTAGTCAAATGCGTTTTGTTAAAATATACTTTTTCACTTTTTTGGTCTTTTGGAAAATGTTGTTTGTGCTGTATTTAGACCCCTTTAACAAGAAATTTGTTTTACATGCACACGTATAAAAAATTGCGGTTTTTATCCAACGCAATCATAGGTTTGAACGTTGTTTTCAATTTAGACTTGTTTATATATATATATATATATATATATATATATATAGGTGGCACATTCTCTTCAGACATTATTACGGTTTTTTAATTCATGACATCGTCCTGAACATGCATGAACTATTTGCCACTGGACATTAATCAACCAATAATCAATCAATCAATAAATTCATGACGAAATAGATCAAGTTGCCTTAATTTCCCTTCACAAGGTTACATAGTATACACACTTTTTTGTGTACAAAGTAATTGTATGGATGATAAATTATCACAGTTTTAAGATGGCGTTGTACTCTAATCAAGGTATAAAGAACCATATTTGTTTCTCTTTATTTAAATGAAAGAAACTTGCAATCGTCAAAAACATTTTTTAGATCCAAAGATTTTAATAGCAGGATATTTAAAAATAAATGTGCAAACTATATTACCAACTATTAAATTTAATTTGGAGCACAGCATTTTATTTCAAAATAGCCAGTGGCAATTTTTTGTTTTAATATCTTGATTACGATACAATGAAATCTTACCCTTGTGGTTATTCATGCGTAGTTACTTAGTACACGGAAAAAGTAAGTACTTTGAAAATTAGAAGGCAAATTGTAACAAATTGATTGGACGAGAAGTTGTGAGTATGTGCTAATACTGATTATCTTTTAAATTGTCCTTTGATTCATGTATAGGGCTTTAAAGTACAGCAGCGAATATTTCCCAATTTTCAGAACGTCATGTAAAACATATTAACTCTTGACTAATAACTCGACATGTGTTTACCGTGAATTGATTTGTTTTGAAAAGACACAGAAAATTCATTATTTGTTATTTTTTTTCCTAGCTTGCTGATGATCATCCAGACTTGGACTTAGAACAACTAAGGCGATGTACCTATGAACCGTCCTACGAAGTAAACAAGTGTATACATGTGAAATACAAACTAACGCACGTCTTGACACTCACTAGCACTCACATTTTGATACTATTTTAAAGTTTATCTACCAGGTCAGTACTGTGAAACCTTTCACCCTATATACTTAGTGTAAATTTATCGGTATAAATATCAGTCTTTTTAAAATAAAATAAATTGCCTTTCAAGTCACTGCAGTACAACAGTTGCTCAAAATGATGTTTACTTTGCTACTTTGCTTGATTGTTAGCCAGGTAAGTAAGGGATATGTTTGGTAATTTTAAATAAACAATTTTAAAAAGTTTAGAATGCGTTTGTAAATTGTACTGCCGTTGTAAGCAATAATTTGCCTACACAGAACAGTTTTGGTTCCAACGACGAAGTAGATATGCTATGAACAGACTTATACTTATGTATACTAGTTCATTTGTGACAAAAATCTTTATGTACAAATGGAATCAGTAGGTCCATTTTGAACTGACAAAAGTCACAAACTTTAAATTAAAAATGTTACGCTTTGCACGGGAGTGGCGATTTACCTCTTGTAAGAATTGAAATACTATGAAATAGCAAAATATATTGTGTTGAATGTAAATGAAATACGTTCGAATATCTATTGCAATTATTTCACAGTTTATGAATAAACTCATCATAGATACAAGGATTAAAATGTTTTTACGCCAGACGCGCGTTTTGTCTTCAAAAGACCCACCAGTGACAATCGAATAAAAGTTCGAACAGAAAATATGTAATAATTGAATGCCACATGCAACGAAAGACGAGTAGTATCGAAACATTTAATTATTTAAGTTATAAATTCTACTATATGATTTAAAGCAACACAACGACGTCAAGTCTATTAACGAACAGTAGCTTTGGTGTATACTTATCATTATAATGTTATTTCATATAATGAATTGTTTTTTGTACATCTAAATTTCAGACCATTGCAACAACAACAACGGCTCCCTCAAGTACAAAACACCAAGCTACGCACAATCATCGCACACATGGAACCCATCCTACAAAGGAACCAGCAGAAACTGATTCATTCAGGTTCAAATATGATCCTCTCACAGTAAGTTGACATTATTTCGACTCAACATAAAATACCATGTTTCGTAATCCAAAATGCTATTGTTACATAGACGTATATATATTTGATTTGCATATATTTTATTGGATTAATTTTGTATATCTATAATGGAAAATAAGAAGATAAAAATAATAATTTTCGGCAATATAATCTCATTTCGAAATGTTTTTTTGTGAATTCAAAGTAAATCAATCAGTTATCAAAATGTAATTTCATGGCATTTTATTACCGACCAAGACCATTCCTTTACTGACGGTTCCATGTTCTTTGTATTTATGTGAATTTGAGATGGTATGGGTGATCTATACCAAACGATATAGAAAGAATTTCGTCTTGTCAAAAATATAGTACCGTACAAGACTAAATATGCTTTTTTTATACATTAAGGAATCTGGCGTTTGTCTTATATTAAATATTAGTCTCTATTAAATGCATTCATAGTTTTTTATACCCTGGGCGAATAGAATCTTAAAATTCATATATACACCAGTCTCTACAAATGAGATTCATATAATGACCACTTTTTACTTTGTTTGAGTTGTTGCGTTGTTGACACATTAAGATGTATACCCTTATATCTCCATTTGGTTTCACAAAAGCTTCGTTATTTGATATTTTTACAAACAAATAGTTTTTGTATGGTAATTTGGATCCTTAACACATGCAAACTCAACAGTAAAGTTCCATGAATTATTTTATTCCGAAACAGTATCTGCCTTAGTATACAGGTTTGCCTTGAGCATTACTGAAGTGACATTAATTGTCAAAATGCGTATCTGCTGCAGTAAAATCGGTACCGATTGTGTTATTACCAGTCAATGCGAGATCAAAGTTTAGACCTAGCTTCAGCATGCAAATAACCACTATATTCAATTAAATATTTTACAGCATCTTATGGTTGCAATGACACATCATAAATGTTATATCTACACATTGATGGGTACTGAATCAACTGATGTTCATACATCTCATGGTCTTCATTTACTTGAGGTAAGTTGTTATCCATCATGAATCTAAGACGTTTTACTCGGAACTGTAAATAATGTATACCTACAGATCTGTTCAGATAGAAAGAATTTAACATTCATAAATGTAGACACCCACACATGCCTCCATTTTATTTGATTCATAAGGATCAGATTACATATATGTAATTTTAAAAATGAATTTTCTAAATGATTTCATATAATATTTATATCGTTAACATCATGAACATATATATTTTAATTTATGAATTTGTCATGTGTAAATAATAGTATAACCAAATAAGCATTATATGATAAACTTTAAATATCAAATGTTAATGTACACAACCATGTTATGCGTTCGTACCTTAACATTAAAAAATTAGAGGAAAATGAACTCCGTTTTGACATTTTTACCTTTTATGTCTTTTTGTTTTATTCACGCATCGTTGTCAATATAATGGAATTTGATGCGACTGTCGTACAAGTGAGAGGTTTAGCGCTATAAAACCAGGTTCAGTCCACCATTTTCTACATAAGAAAATGCCTGTACCAAGTCAGGAATATGACAGTTGTTGTCCATTCGTTTGATGTGTTTGTGCTTTTGATTTTGCCATTTGATTAGGAACTTTCCGTTTTGAATTTTCCTCGGAGTTCAGTATTTTTGTGATTTAACCTTTTAGGCATTTCCAATTCAATTTTATCATTATACATGTTTTATCTTTTCTATAATGCACAGATCAATATTCTCCCACACCAGTCCAGTTCATTAAAACCCCATTTGAATAGTAATTTTACAAATTACCAATTAATTCGCCTTAAGATCATTATTCAAATTTTCAACAAGAACAAATATCGGCCATTTAAAAATATAAGTATAACGAAAATTTAGAATTTTCTTCAAAGTGCCGTTTATCAAAAAATGTAGAATAATCTCAACTAATACAGCTCGCAAATGATTTAACATTTTGTCATGTTGAGGCATTTTATAGCTTACTATACGGTATGGTGGATGTTTCTTTTATTCTCAGGGAGAAATTTGTGTCCTTGACAATCATACCACGTCTCCTTTTAAAAAAAAAGCACAAGTTTAATTTATAGTTGGCCTATAGTATGGTAATAAGCCTTTTTTTTAAAGTAACACGCGTACACATTGATCGAGAATTAAACTAGTATGACTTTGATTTTTTTCAGACAAAACTTATTACTATGGTAGATGACAGTTCTATGACATACAGCTCCATGTCGCATGATGAAGTCACAGCCGCAAGTAAATTATTTGCCAGAAGTTGCAACAAGAGCGGAATGACCACATTCAAACTAAATTAAAAGTACTTTACGGTGCGTTATTTTTTCGTCTTGCAATGATTTGAAGGTCGTAAGATCCATCACTAACTATAATGATGACCGTAAGGTACATCAATAACTGTAATGCAGGTAAATAAAGATGAAAACAATGTTTTATTCTTACATTTAACAAAATGATTTCTGTTCTCCGTCTCCGTCAGAAGTGGGTTCTGTGACTGGACAAGCGTGTAGGAAATTGACATCGCAACTGCCAAAAGCCAACAATAGTTTCAAAGAAAAAATGCACCTTTGCTTGTTTTTCATGTACTGATGTGTTATTGCTGTTTGTCTTTCCGTCGTTTTGTCTTATGACAATTGTGTTGTCTGCATTTTTTGTACTAATAATTGCCTCCTTTGTATCTTCACTATTTTCTGAACATCAGATGAAGCAGTCTGTCTACTACTCTCATTTACTAAAATGATGGTTTGTTTTGCACAAGGTCAGTTTTGTTTTTGGCTGTTTCTGACGTCTTTAGGTGTAATACCACCAAATTACAGTGCGTCACATCCGGTTGCATACGAAAATAGGTCGAAAAAAAAATATTCCCTTGAATTTGACAGTTGTAGGTATTTGATCCTACATTTCATTGCAGTAAAACATTTCTGGGTCATAAACATATATCTTGGGTATTTCAAAGCACCAATGTTTTTTAATTTTGGGTTTCTATAGAATATTTTGGAAACTTGAGGTTACATGGTTACTAAAGCTTGTACACAGGTTAAAAAAGGGGGAACATTTGATTGGTTAACTTCCAGTGATGGTTATTTTCTTATATGCAATGAAATGTTATGTGAAATTTTTTCTATATTACTGGACAGGATAAAACTTTACTCATGCCAAGTATTTCTTTATTTGAAACAAAGATAAATTCTGCACAATTTTTTGAAAAGTGCAAATTTAACAAAGACTAATAGGGGAAAATCAATGGTGGTATTTCACCTAATATGGAAAGCTGTAAATGCACCTTTGACCTTGTGAGTACTTTCATGTGTTAAAATTTCTTGCTATTTAAGTGAAATATTACAAATAATGAAATATTCTGAGTGGATTGAGTCTCCAAAACACATTTTATGAGAAAATTTGCTTGAAATAGGACTTCACTATGAATATTAGTTGACAGAACAAGCCATACTTAGAGTTTTGGGGAGCTTTTTCTCCTTATTTCTTATATTCTGCTATACTAGAAAATTTTTCCTAAGAAATACTTTAAAAACTATATAGTTTTAAGTAAATGAAATTATTTTTAAAGCAGTAACAACAAATTATTCACCAAAAGAGAAGCTTTGTATGTCCCTCTCTGGAACACGGCGTAAATTTAAGTTCTACGTAAGGACTTATTGAAACCTCATTGGAGACAGTAAACTTTTATACGGATAGTTCATTCAGCTTGAATACTTCAATTAATCATTTATTATAACATTTCTATCATAAATGAGTGAAAGTTACCCTAAAAAGTAGAAATTTTGAGGAAATAAGAGGTATAAATGGACCAAAAGAGACCTTATTAGGAAGACAAAGAGGTCCATTAGTAGTATTTATCATCTTAAAGTCATCTTTTGTATCATATTCAACTGTTTGTAGGCAGATGAGATAAATATTTGATCATTTATTGGTCCACACTATATTCTATCATGATGCGGCTTGGTTTGGATTTTTCGAAGAAATTTTGCTCGAAACACTGTAGATGTCGTCTTACATTATACTAGTTTTTTCTCAAACTATTGAACTTATTATGACAGAACTTGACAGGAATGCTTGAAATAACCAGTATTACAAAGGAAAAAAGTCACATTCAGTTTATTTAACAAAAAAGTCTTCTTTAGGTGTAATACCACCAAATCACAGTGCGTCACATCCGGTTGCATACGAAAATAGGTCGAAAAAAATATTCCCTTGAACTTGACAGTTGTAGGTATTTGATCCTACATTTCATTGCAGTAAAACATTTCTGGGTCATAAACATATATCTTGGGTATTTCAAAGCACCATTTTTTTTTATTTGGGGTTTCTATAGAATATTTTGGAAACTTGAGGTTACATGGTTACTAAAGCTTGTACACAGGTTAAAAAAGGGGGAACATTTGATTGGTTAACTTCCAGTGATGGTTATTTTCTTATATGCAATGAAATGTTATGTGAAATTTTTTCTATAGTACTGGACAGGATAAACCTTTATTCATGCCAAGTATTTCTTTATTTGAAACAAAGATAAATTCTGCACAATTTTTTGAAAAGTGCAAATTTAACAAAGACTAATAGGGGAAAATCAATGGTGGTATTACACCTTTACACTAAATCCATTGGATGTTGTATGTGTACTGATTGATATTCTAGTCTTAGATGTATGATTGTTTTTCATTAGTTGTTATTGGCTTTGAGCCAGCTGTCAGTAACTGCGAGTACTCTCAGATCTGTACTTAGTTTCTGTTTAATGTTGGGATGTATAAGTACTCATCCAAGTCCACTCTCTGTTTTGTTAGATGTATTTTTATTTGTATCCATCTGATGAGTTAAGCCTTTTTCAACAGATTTGTATAGTTTGTTCTTATATTTAACTGTTACACTACTGTCCCAGGTTAGGGGGAGGGTTAGTAATGATATATAGGACTGGTCCGATTTAATGATAATATTCATATTTGGATATAACAAAACTGTAATTGTTTTAAAATGCAACAAGATGTTAGCTAGTTTGGTACTGACATGATTTATTATAATCCTTGCTAAGTTGTCCGTTTATAAATTTAGAAATTATAAAGAAACTAAGGTTTAAAATCCCTCAGGCAAAGTTGGCCTTAGATGGATTTGGCTTTTTTAAAGGTTATTGTGGGTCTTATAGCTCTTCAATTGTTTCGGTTCTACGGAACCCGAAATGTTAATTTCCGGATTTTGCGGGCAGCATGTGTCATTTTATAGACCAAATACGTCGCAACTCGGCTTAAAAGTAACAGTGTAAATAGAACTTATAAGCAAGAAAAGGTTATCTTGTTCACGATCAAGATATGAATATAGAACAACCAAATCTAATGTTTGAAAGAATGTGCTAACAAACATTAGGACATATTTGTTTCTTATCCTGCAATCAACCAACTGTAATTATACAAACCTCAGGCATAGAAATACAACTTTTTGTTTTCTCTTTATAGTATACAAAACGCGTCTACTGGTATCCTGTTTTTGATCTTAACAAACGGTAAAATGTACAACAAAAATCAGTTAATAACCAATCTATTTAAAATACCGGTCTATCGTAACTTGCGTATAACGAAATCAGAGATCTATATTTTAATTAGATCGGTTACCAACACAATTTATTTTTGGATCTTCTTTCGAGGTCCTCCTTTAAGCAATGGGTGTTTATCTAACCATGCAATTCATACACAACGACTAAAAACAGTTAAGCGTCAAGGTTAAATTGCAGGATAAAATAATAATTACATTGTCCAAAAATACGATTTTTTTTGTTAGTACTTACTACGAAACAGGAAATAAAGTTTCGACGAGCCTCGCTTTTTTTATGTGGTTTGATTGCCAATAACACAACTTTTGACCAAAGACCAAATGATGTAGATGTACGCAACTATAGGAGACCACGGCCTGCAACAATGAGCAAATCCAATTCCGAAAAGGAAACTATAAAAGGCCCCGGCATGACAAAGTGTAAAACAATCTAAACGAGAAAATCAACGGCCTTATTTATGTACAAAACAATAAAGGAAAAACAAATAGGACTGATAATTACCAATGGAAACCACTGAATAACAAGTTCCTGGCAGGCACATACAGAATGTTGCAGTGCTAAACATGTAACTGAGAACACAATCCTACCCTAAACTGGACAGTGGTGTAAATGCACAACATAATAAAAAGCTGAACAAAGTCAGTTGATAAAGGCTTGGCTCACCAGATCAACACAAAGCATACAATATAACTTACACAGACTAAAGACACAACGTACCGTCCTAAGAGTACTCTTAGTAACCCAGCTAACCCAAAGCAAAATATAACTAATAAATACTGTAAATCATATTTCCTAGACTAAAAGTATGTTGTACAAAACTGTATTGCATGTTAAATCTTT
Source organism: Mytilus californianus (assembly GCF_021869535.1). NCBI lineage: Eukaryota > Metazoa > Mollusca > Bivalvia > Mytilida > Mytilidae > Mytilus > Mytilus californianus. The sequence continues at coordinate 19,211,816 of NW_026262626.1, forward strand.
GATCTGTTAAATAGTACATGACAGAAGCAGAATGGTTTGAATTCAACATTGACATCGCAGTCGACATATTTGAAGAAATTAAAAATATGATTAAAAAAAATAAGCGGTTATAACAGATGTATAGTTGCCTGAATTGTAATCTCGTATAACAATTAAAATAATATCGAATCATTTGAATTCCCAAAATGAACAACAAAAATGAGATAACGAATACCAAAGAAAAAGCTTGTTTCCACATTTATATGTTATAATTTATATATTTTACAGCATATTATGGCCGCCATGACACATCATAAATGTTATCTTTACACCATGGCTGGCACAGAGTCAGCTGATGTACATACAACTCACGGTCTTCATTTACTTGAGGTATGATTATTGGCAATAGTCCATTTTCAAATTATCGATTTATAAAAGACCTTTTTTACATTCTCCGTTGATAAATTAAGAAATTATGAAGAAGTTTCAATTCCATTATGCATGTATTTTGCTATTTTGATATAAGGTTTGGTTTTGTACCTCCTCAAGTATTTAAGAATAGATACATCCTTCAAGTTGGCCTTCTCCTCATCAGCAGCTCGTGTTAACTATGTAATATAACTACCTTCTCGAACACAAGCTTGAAGTTTACCATAACGAACTATGATATTTTCATAATATTTCATATTTGCAATTAATGAAATTGTTTTAGTCGAAAGGAAATATTTAAAACATATAAGTGCTTTTAACCTTTAGAAGTACATGTACGCATAACCTATTAACCAATGCTGTAATTGACCTTTTAATGGGAGACCCAGTTTGTTTTGTTTTTTTAACTTTTCTCCCTTAGAAGAGACATACATTTTCATTGAAAATGAGGAGATAAAGGAAAGAAAATTAAATTATGTGCGTAATGCAGAAGCGGATTTAGGACGGGACAGGGGACTCGGCCCCCGTATAGAGCTTAATAGACCGTGTTTTTTTTACAAGTATCACTCAAAACGTTGGCTTGCCAGGTGGCCCCTTTTTCAAAATCCTAGATCCGCACCTGTTATGTGTGTAAAAATATTGATATCAGTAGTTATTTTTCAATAAAAGTTGGATAAAACGCCTAATTATCACCTCAACTTTTCATGTTTTGCATGGACAAAAGCCCATTATGTCCGATATAGAACCAGCTACAATTGGAAAAGGAATCAATTTGTGTTTAAAGTGTGTAATGACAGAATCAAATCGGTAATTGGCAAGTAGATTATTGAATAGACGATGGTCATACTTTTAAATACAAATCTATTTATCTATTCCGTAATTGACCCTCTAACTAGAGTTTCATTTGTACGAGTTCTTTCCCTTAAGAAAGCCATACATTTCCATTGCCAACGAAAATCACGCCGAAAGAGTAAATATATATGGGCGTAATCTGTATATCTTGAAATCTTATATTTTTTTATAATTTTATCTAATTTTTTTTTTTGTGATTTCAATAGTTGTTTTTCAATGAAAATTGGTTAAAACACCTATATATAAAATTTATACATATATCAACTTATCATGCTTTGTATGTGCAGCAGCACAGCTTCAATGGTTTTGGAAGCAATCTTCAATCACCAAAGGGAAACAACTTGTGTTAAAAGTGTGTAATAACACAATCAAATCGGCAATAGACTATTTTCATATTACCAACTTTTGACTCCGGATTATATAATTTTTCGACAGGTTACCTTTTCTGTGGTTAGACATCCTGGTACTCGGTCAAGTAAGAGCAACCAAAAAGAGAAAAATCAAACACATAATCCGTGCAATTTGAGGGGAAAATTTCTGTTTTCTCATGATTTTATCGCGTTAAGAAAATATAAAGCAGTTAATTTCCCCCATAAATTGTATCGATTAAAAGCTTGATTTTACTTTTTTACGTTGCTCTTACTTGACCGACCCGGTCACAGATTAAGTAACCTGTCGAAAAAATATAAACTCCGGAGTCAAAAGTCGGTAATATGAAAAAGGTCTATTGTCGTATAAACTATTACAGGTTTCTTGACTCTATAAGTTTAAGTTATATAGTAGAAAAATCTTTATGTGACACGCTGATAAATCATCATTTCAAAAAATCAATAACTAAATATGTGGTCCCTCTTTACTTATTTTCGAATATGATAGTTTATGCATCCCTTTAACAAGTAAAGGATGTTTATTACTCTTTTATTTTTTTGACTTTTTGGCAGATAATTGGAATTCTCTAGTTTTATCAATGTAGTACCAATAAAAAGTTGCCCGCTAACCCTTACTTTTCTTTTCACAATTGTATCACATATAGTTTAAAAAAACATTTTTGAAAATCTTATAAAATCCAAGTTATTTTTTCATAGTTTTTGACCAAAGAAAAAGGGCCCAATTTTAAATGTATGCGAGAATCATTTCCCACCAAATTTTCAATTGTTTATATCTCAAAAGCAAGGACACGAACCTGTCTTCTTTCTACTTACCATACTAAATAAGTTCCATTAGTTATATACTATCAATTCATATCAGTTTTTCTTACAGCTTTTTATTTTTGAAACAGAGGAGCGAACATCCTTAATACACAATTCATGCATTAATTTCAGACGAAACTTATTACCATGGTAGACGACACAACTATGACATACAGTACCATGTCACATGATGAACTGACCGCTATCAGTAAATTGTTAGCCCATACTTGTAACAAGGCTGGATGGACCACATACAAACTTAATTAAATTTAACTCTACATCGTTTATAAATGTGTCTGTGTTTTTATTAGAATAGTTCAATGTGCTATTTGTTTTCCTTTTTTGGTTATAATTGGCGGTTAGACATGGAAATTTCATAGTTTTTTAACACTTATATTGCACAACCCAGAAACTCCTGTCTACGAAGAAGTGTATCATGTGCACATTTAACCAACAATATTTTATCGATGTTCAAATCCCATTAATCCACCAAGAAGACAAATCGGGGTAACAAACAAAAAACGGAAGAAATCCCATGAACTCTTATTTCCAGTTCTGATTTATTTCTTTTTAATTAATAACGAAGGTCGGTTGAAAACAACTCTTTACGACAAAAGAGATGATTTCAGCTTCCCAATTGTGAACATTCGATTTCTATGTAGCAACATTCTTGCAGCGCCTGCATATGGAGTATATATCTGGCAGTTGATACGATATTCCATGGCATGCATTTCTTATCATAATTTTCTTGATAGAAGGTTGCTGCTCACAAGGAAGCTATTAAACCAAGAGTTCGAATTAAGAAAATTGAATCAAACCCCATCGAAAATTTTACAGACGCCAGTTGGAGTTGGTTGACCGTTATGGAATATCTGTTTCACAGATGACGACGGATATATACTAATTGTCGTTACCACAATCCCGTCCTCTTTCCTGCCGAATTGGACTTTTCACCGGTTTCTTCTTAGACGAGCGACAATGCTGGTGCCAGGTGTGGAGAAGGATCTGCCTACCCTTCCGAAGCAATTGATTTTACCTCTAGTTTTGTTTTAAAAGGTCGTGTTGCTCTTGCTCTTGCTTTAGCTTTTAGTGTTGTTTTTTTTGTTGCTTTTTTGTATTTTTAATGGATGTGATGTTTATACCGGTAACAGTGTTGTCTGTCCTTTAATATAAAAACGTTGTTTCAGTTTCAAAATATCACATTCGGTTAGGTTTCAGATTTAAAAACAAAAAATACATGACCGATGGTATAAAGGTTAATTTAGAGTCATTTACCAACCCCGCTATTGCGTGATGCTTGATCACTTGATATAACGTTTTAACATATTTTATAGGAGTAACACGACGGGTGTCACATATGGATCAAGATCTGCTTACCCTTCTGGAGCACCTAAGATCACCCGGTTTTTGGTGGGGTTCGAGTTGCTCACTCTTTAGTTTTCTATGTAAAAACTTTTGTTTTGTATACTGTCGTTTGTCTTTTGTTTTATTTTCGTTTTTTGCTATGGCGTTGTCAATTTATTTTCTACTTATGAGTTTGAAAGTTTCTTTGGCATCTTTCGCCTCTCTTGATGTTCCTTTATGCAGCGAACCGCTGAAAATTTGATACGCTAATAGGCGAGTGGCATTTTTTTTCAAAGAGTCTTAGTTAACAACTTTGAATTAGTGAACCTTCTAACATACACCTATATAATACACAATTCGAAAGCTTAATATCTGTGCACTTTGGTTTGCTCATCCAAAAGTCGTACGGTCAATTTCTGATATATCAGGGTCAAAGGTCAAATATACAGATTCCTAAATTTTCAAGAACTAGATAAAATGCCATATACCGGTTCTTTTAGTATTCATGGAGGAGATATGATAAGTAACATTGCAAAAGGTGTAGAATTCTTCGAACCTTTAAAAGAATATAGGCTGATAATATTTACACTTTTATTCTAAAAATGTAATATCTGATGTCATTGAGACTTAATAAACATGTAAAAATTGACATATTTGATCAAGTAATATCTTATGACATCTCCAGCATGTTATTTGATAAATGTATGATAATCATTGATTTTCGAATTAAATGGACAGAAATAGTGTCCATATCATACCTTCTTCTTTTTCATAAAAAAGAATTATGAACCTGAAAGAACAGAATACAATAATTCCTAACCAATCGCAAATTAAAAGGTCAATTACGCAATATTGACAGAAAATTGCAAATTTTGAAAAATCCGCTAAAATGATAAAATTTGTTGTAAAAGCAAACTTGTTCTGTCGAGATAAAATGTATATATAAATAAGAAGATGTGGTATGAGTGCCAATGAGACAACAATATATGCCTATATTAAACTTTTTTGGTTTTGCTTCATAAGCCTTTTTTTCATCATCCTAACCTACAATTAATGTTTAGTTTTCTGGAAACAGCATAATTTTAAAGCTTTTACAGCTGTCAAAAATAGTCATTTTTGTCGAATTCAGATCATAAATAATTTCCCATTATTGCTGAATTTTGGTTATGCAAGCTATGTCCAGTGAAAACACGTTTTTCAAACTTATTTACCTTTTTTATTCATGTTCAACATACCAACTTGAACTAATTCCCGGTGTTTGAAAGCACTTGATCGCCTTTAGATAAATTTTACCTGCGTCACCGATTGCAGAAACAGGTCCAGTAACCTCTCAACTCCGTCCGTACGTCCGTCCGTCTGTTCAAAACAAATCTTTCCTCAAAGTTTTCGTGGGTTCTATGGAAGGAAATGAATTAATATTTCGTCTTCAGCTTTATAAAGTTGAGTTGTAACGAGTAAGAAGTTTTTACATCTGCGATGTTTCCACTCCCTGTTTGCCGATTGTTTAAAATTTTACAACACTCATTGTACAAGGAACATGAAAGTTTTCTTGGCTTCAGTAAAGGGGAATGATCAGTTATGCTCCAGTATACATGTTACCTCAATCAATTACATGCAGCGACGCAGGTCCAGACCCGGTATTGGTATTGTTTATGATTTCAAAGAACCAGAAGTTTAAAAGTGTTGATTTTAAACTTTGCTTTTCCATGGGATTAATTGTATTCGTTATAGCATGTTTTTTTTTTTGCATTACTAAATAATTGTTATATTGTTTACCTGAAATATCTGAAGGAAACGATAATGACTTTTCTTTAAACAAGGATATAAGAATATGTTCACACAATTATGTCAATCAACAAACTTAAACACAAGCTAGGCGAAAACAAATACAATTTAATGTTCTCTGACCCCTCCCCTCCCCCTCGCGATAAATACGGTTGTGAAATTTTTTTTGGACAGGAAAAACTAGGATTATTTTATTATTTTACACACCTCCTATGGATATAAGAAGATGTGGTATGAGTGCCAATGAGACAACTCTCCATCCAAGTCAAAATTTATAAAAGTAAACCATTATATGTCAAAGTACGGTCTTCAACACCGAGCCTTGGCTCACACCGAACAGCAAGCTATAAAGGGCCCCCAAACATTACTAGTGTAAAACCATCCTAGTTTATTAATTGATTGGATTGATGAATTTGAAAACGAATTGTCGACAGCTATCAATCATAATTCAGATATTTTTTTAGTTGTTAATTTTAATACAGCTATTTTAAAACCAAATACACAACCTCTAAAATGTAAATCTCAACTAGATAACACAAGAAGCAACAAGAATTACTCCTGGTTCTAGTACCTTAATTGACCATGTTTATGTTACCAATAAGGATTTGATACTATAATCACATGTTGCTAAATTCTCGATAAGTGATCATTATCCAGTATATTTAAAAAAAAAGTTCAAACAACTATGTCTTGCAGAAACTTAAAAAATAATGAGAAATTTTTAAGCGACTTAGTTTTTGCACCTTTTGATAAAATTGAACATGGAAGTCATCCAAATACATGTATTCATATGTGATATGACATATTTAACGGAGTTCTAGATAAATATGCATCTATTGTTACTAAAAGAGTGAAAAGAAAAGACAACCTGATTAGTTCACTAATGAAATTATATATGCCAGGAAAAAAGAGAGACATACCATTAACTTGGAACGTGGTCTGAGTTCAAATTTGGCGAATCTTAGAGAAATTTTATTCAAAGATGGTGAAAAATTCAAAATCATCAACAGATTTGTGGAATATATTCACAGTCTAAACTCATTACAACAAGAAAAAGTACATTTTCAACTATATCTTTCATCAAAGATTTTGGTTCTGCAACATTTATTTCTAAGTTTAAGTAAACAAAAAAATCAAAATCATTATGTTTTGTTAGAATCTGTTTCAGTAGAAAAGTAACGCATTGTAACTTCTTTGTTTAGTCGTCGAAGAATTTGTGTATCTATACCACGAACAATACACGATAGAGTTGAAAGAACCTAGAAGAGAAGTTTTCTTATTCAAAATTTCACTTTTCATCTAACATTTGATTATCTTTTTATGTTTAAGCTGACTTTATACAAATAAACTGATTTTCATTTCTGTAAATGTTTCCCATGAAATTACAAATCAAATAATAAAAGAAGTCGGACGATTTATTCTTGCTAAAAGTTACAGTACATAATAAAATACCAAAGTTTCCCTCCTTAAATCCCAACTAAAAGCAGGAGTCCCGCGTGTATTATATCTTTAAACTTTCTGGCATTATAAGGAATAAGTTTCTTCAACCTAATATGGATCACATGTTTGTTTATTTTGTCTTTCTTTTAGCTTTTTGGACTTTGTGCTAATAATATCAATTAATCTATTTTCAACTGATTTTCACAGTTTGTTATTATGTTATGCCGTAACACCACTGTCCCAGGTTAGTGGAGGTTTGAGTGGGCACAAACATGTAAACCCCATAACATTCTATATGTACGGGTCATAAGTCAGGAGCCTGATATTCAGTGATTGTCATTGTTTGCTATCTATCTTATTTGGTTTTTTTTTATCGTTTTGTCATAAATCAGACCAGGCCGTTGGATACTTTCATTTGTTGTTTAACATTTTGTCATATTAGGGTCTTTTATAGCGGACTATAAGGTATGATTTTGCTGATTGTTGAAGCTATGCGATGACATTTAATAGCATAAATGCACGGCATCTAGACTCTGGGGGATAGCTGTCTCATTGGCAATATTCTCCCTTTTCATTCATAATATATAAGCTTTCTTTTTAACTGTTTACATAACTTTGGATTGTTCGAAATACTAAGTATTTTCTCCCCATGAAAAGATTACCTTAGCTGTATTTTACAATTACTTGTAGTATGTTTTTGCACCCGATGCTCGTCAACTTCGAACTGTATTTGACATTTTAGAATTTTTGATTTGAGCGTCACTGATGGGTCATTTGTGGACGAAACGCGCGTCTGCCACACAAACTTCAAAACCTGGCATCTGTGATGAGTATGCAAATGGCGGTATTTCCGGAAACAGTATGAGCTGTCATGATTGGCTGTTTTATTAGCAATAAGCGTGATTATAGTAAATTAATGAAAATAACAGCTTACTTGGCACCAAATGAAGGATTTATTTTGGTTGAGGCGATAAATGATGTTGACAGACATATAATTTGGTTTAACGTCTTTTTTACAATGTTCGCTGCTATTTTAGGAAAAGCCACTGGTTATTAAAAATGATGTCATTAACGGGTTAAAGTACATTTGATAAGTGACTATTTTTAATGGCCTTCAATTTGTTTTCTTACATCGTTTCATTATGAAGAAAACGCAATATTCAATAATACTGAGATTTGAACCTTCGATTTTGATGTAACTAAAATTGTATTTCACGAATGTTTGACGAGCAGTACAGAACTTTCAAATAGTATATGATGCAGTCAGATATAGGGTAATTGAAATATGTAATATTGTAATTGAACGTAATTAATTACAATTTTCAAGTAATTGAATGTGACGTGTAACTGAGCATTTTTTTTTAATTACAAGTTATTGAAAGTAATGAAATACATAGCGAAAAATTGTCTGTAATTGACAATTACAACTCAATTACTTTTGAAATTTTGGACCAGAAAGATTGAATCTTGTGTTTTTTCTCAAAAATGATGAAAGGCCATAACCTTGGTAAATGTAGTAAGCTGACAGGGCAAAGCCTACACAGTATACTTTCTGTAATTACACAACCATGGGAGATTCTTTATTTTGTATTGAATGAACAAAAAAATAAAAAGAAGAAAAAAAGAAATGTAGAAACAACATGCCATAATTTGTGTTTAAAACTAAAAGAAACCATTAGTAATGAATTAACGAGATTTAACCATAAAATGTAAACTACTGTCGCCTTAATTAGAGTACATTTGTTTGGTAGATAGTTAGCATTCATCATGTACATATATTCACAATATATTTTTTATAATAGGTTTCGTTTAGAAAAAAAAAAACACCTATTGTGTCTTTTTCATTGACATAGGTTGAAATATAATTTTCAAATTTTGCATAGCTTAAAGACACCTTGTAGTTGTTCCACGTGATTCTGTTGTTTACAGTGCAACATCTGCTTCCATCCCACAACCACAACAATTTGATAAAAAAAAATCAAATTTAGAACAAGCAGATTTAGAACATTGAAATTTAAACATTCACCTATATATAGGATATAGTATGTCAACCAGTACTCGTAGATAAAACACACAAAGCGAAAGTGAAAGGTTGTGACATATATTCTTACAATATTTATCACGTTATGCAATTGTTTACTACTTGTATGTGAAGATGATTAAATAAATTATGTAAAGTTGACATTGTATACAGTATATAAAGTTGATAATGTATGTGAAGTTGACGATACATGTGAAGTTGACAAAACATGTGAAGATTACGATACATGTGAAGTTGACGATAGATGAGAAGTTTACGATACATGCGAAGTTGACGATAGATGTGAAGTTTACAATACATGTGAAGTTGACGATAGATGTGAAGTTTACGATATATGTGAAGTTAACGAAAGATGAGAAGTTGACGATACATGTGAAGTTGACGATACATGTAAAGTTGACGATATATATGTGAAGTTGATAACAAATATAAACGTCGAGACTCTGTTTTCTATTCTGATTATATTTTTCTTTTTTGTGGAGACCCATTTAAAAGAAATACACCAATCAATTCAATAATTAAGTTGTGTTTAACTTTTGTATAGTACTGTTTGTCTTTTGGTCTTTTTCTATATTTAGCCATGGCGTTGTCAGTTTATTTTCGACTTATGAGTTTGAATGTCTGTACTTTGCAATTTTTTCGCCTCTTTTACATTAAAAAACCAAAAGCAATCGATTAACAATACAAATAAACCAAAGTGCAGAACTAGATACGCAGATGAACCTAGAAGAATCAGATATAGTTCAAATGCACACAAGACTTTCCATATCCCTGAATATCATTGAATGCATTGGTAGAGTAGAATCATTCTATGCAACATACAATATCGACTTTATTAGCTAAACATTTTTAAAATCCTTCGAAATACTAATCAGATTTACCAGGCTTAAAATAGTTTTACGCCGAACGAGCGTTTCGACTACAAAAGACCCACCATCTGTGACGATAGAATAAAAAAAGTCAATAAAGCCAAATAAAGTTCGAAGTTGAAGATCATTGAGGATCCAAATGCCCAAAAAGTTTTGCCAGATACAGCGAAAATCATTTTTATTCTACACCCAGACATACATGACATATATGGTCTAACAAGATTTGCACTATCTTTGTGATGTTTTTAATTTGATCGTGTTCTACAACTTCGTATTTGATTTTGCCTATCAACGTTTTAATTTTATTTGTCCCCGTCCCACGCCCTTTTCACCCTCGATGTGTTTAATGCATACAAAACGCGCATCTACGCGTTTACTAAATAATGCACCGGATATCTTTTATCACCTTTTATACGACCGTCATACAAGTGAAAGGTTTAGCTAGCTATAAAACCAGGTTTAATCCACTATTTTCTACATAAGAAAATGCCTGTACCAAGTCAGGAATATGACAGTTGTTATCCATTCGTTTGATGTGTTTGAGCTTTTGATTTTGCCATTTGATTACGGACTTTCCGTTTTGAATTTTCCTCGGAGTTCTGTATTTTTGTTATTTTACTTTTAACGTAGTATGATGAAGGCATGTTTGATTAAAAGTAGCTTAGAAGTCAAAGCTTATCATACTGGGATAGAGAAAGACGTTTGTCTGTTTTTGAAAGAACGTTAAGTGCATGTTCAACAAAATAACTGATAGACATAGCAATCCGATCAATTTTGCATTGTGCTTATTTTGTTTTGCCCCATCCCTAAAAATTACAAAACAGAAAAACTTAAAAACATCTCTTCGACGGATACGGTATTTGCATTTTAATATCTTCATTTTTAAAAACTCAGCATATGTTTGTACTTTGGACAGCAGTGATTTAGTGCACTAATTTCGATGCTAATGTGCTAAAGAAGGATGTTTACAAGCTAGCTCTGATGTGCACCAATGCCCAATGCACTCATATAGCAAATTAATTACATTAATAGTGTCTAAGAAAATTCAGAACTTGTGACGTTACTTAAATACAATGTATAATTCACACAAAAATCTAACGAACAATGCATGAAAAATATGCGATTGGACATGATTGAAACATATGTAACACAAATTATACGGGAAGTACACCCTAAACCAAACGCACAAATTGAAGATTCCACTTTTTCAAAACTGCTTCCAACTCGGTGTTACAATGTAATTTTAAATTGACATGAGGGATGACGCCTTTTGTATAATTGGAAACCACTTAGTTACCTTTAGATGTCATTTTGTGGGCTATAAATAAAACGAAATACATTAAAACAACTGTATTGAACCATCTTAGTTCTGTTCAAATTTGTCCAATAAATATTTATTACAGTTTTGTCTGGCAACGACTAGATGCCTTTTACATGTTTTATATAGGCTGAGTACGTCCAAGCCGCTCCATTTACAAGTTTATGACGATAAGCTCAGAGGTTGTCTTCTAGAATGTTGATAATAAGGACACTACAAACTTGTATTGAATGTTCTATCATTTAATAAACACAATCATAATAACTGGGAATAAAATATGAAGATAAAGTAAAATTGAAATGCCAAATACGCTTTTGATATACCTTTGTATGAATGAACGGAGAAGGAATCGTCTGCATCACATTGAGAGACGGTCTCAACCATATTAACAAGCAGTCTTAACCATATTAACAATTAAAGGTTGACCCATTTGTATTTTACCTGGCAAATTGGATAATTATGTAAAATAAAAGCAGGGACCGCTGTCAGCTGCTTAGTATTTATGTATTCCAGGTGATTTAAAATAAAAGATATTATACATATTTTAAATCAAGTAAAAAAAAACAACAACTAAAAACAACCCAGAACTTACATGCTTCTATAAAAATTTAACATAAAACTAAAGATTGAATACTCAAGTGCTCTATAAAATAAGCAACGTCTGCTCCACATGAAACACTCGACGTGTTGTCCATGGCATGCCAACAATAAGTTTTAATATTGATATTATATAAAAACAAGTAAGAAAAGATAAGATTAACATTTAATGAATTCCGTGGTCATCTGTGACTTTTAATATATTTCATTTCGGTATCCTATTTCATGCTTTCAGTAAAATATTTTAAAGCATTTTAAAGCAGTCGACATGTTTATAAATAAGAATAGAAATATCACAATAGGAAAATTAAGGACATCTGTTTTACTGTATTTTTTCAAGATTAGTAAAGATATCAAAAAGACTCTCTCTCTCTCTCTCTCTCTCTCTCTCTCTCTCTCTCTCTCTCTCTTATATAAACATGTGATAGGCTTCCAATATAGACGGGATATACCAACCTTGATTATTCAATTAGAGAACATTAGCTGTATAGCAGAATGTAAAGTTTGAGATAGCATTAGATCCTGTGTTTACCTGCTATTGTAAAATGTTCACTTTATACGAAAAAAGGTTGGAGAGAAGAGGAACTTGGTTGATAACTTAATGAATGCGAACTATTTTACTTTGCGTAAGTTAAATTCCAATGTTGATTAAAGTATGCATAGCAGGAGTTCCAACCATTCTCGATACGTTTTGGAATCCATTTGATTCTCTCAGTGTTTCACTTGACTTGAATAAATTAATTAATTCTTAAAAAAATAAAAAAGAGGTACAGGATACCAAAGGGCTATCAAATGTCATATGTCAAATGAACAAATAACAAGAAAATGAAGAATGTGTCCATAGTACACGGATGCCCCACTCGCACTATCATTTTCTATGTTCAGTGGACCGTGAAATTGGGGTCAAAACTCTAATTTGGCATTAAAATTTGAAAGATCATATCATAGGAAACATGTGTACTAAGTTTCAAGTTGATTGGACTTCAACTTCATCAAAAACTACCTTGACCAAAAACTTTAACCTGAGGTGGGACAGACGGACGAACGGACGGACGAACGAACGCAAAGACCGAAAAACATAACGCCCCTAGGTGGGGCATAAAAAACAACTATAGTAATATGAAAAATATCGACAAGACAAAGAACAGTTTACAAAGAAGTCGTCACAGAAAACGAAGCGAACCCCACAATAAGGCAATTCACTATCTCATGGAAGTGGAGAAGTTACGGCACGTATTATGCTATTCAAAGATTTGTTTCATAGATAGCGAGTCATCATTATTGATTTACATATATTCCTGATAATTGATCGAAGTATAAGATTAAGGATTACAGGAACTATAAGGTATATAAACCATTCAAATTTATCTGTAAGATCTGCACTCTGGAGCCTTTTGCATGTAGTACTTGTAAATTGTTAGAAAGGTCAGTCGGATCTGCACTTTGGAACCTTTCTCGTGTAGCACTGGTACTTGAGAAACTTGTTAGACAGATTATACTAAGAAATGTTGATTTATACAAACTTTAGAGAATGATAATTTGTTACAGTATCATTTATTATGGAAATGTGGAATGAACTTATCATTCTGTTTTAAATTGATCAAAGTATTACTTAAAAGCTTTTAGTACATAATCCAGTATTAAGGATGTTATATACTAAAATAACATTGTTCTTATGTTGTACTGTTACACCACTGTCCCAGGTTAGGGGAGGGTTGAGAGTTCACAAACATGTTAAACCCCACCACATTCTTTATGTGCCTGTCCCAAGTCAGGAGCCTGTAGTTCAGTAGATGTCGTTGGTTAATGTCTGTCATATTTGTTTTTCGTAAATTGTTTTGTTATAAATAAGGGCCGTTAGTTTTCTCAATTGAATTGTTTCATATTTTTCATGTCGGGGCCTTTTATAGCCGACAATACGGTATGGGTTTTTATTATTGCTGAAGGCCGTACGGTTGCCTATAATTGCTTACATCCACTTTATTTGAACTTTGGTGGATAGTTGTCATTTGGCAATCATACCTCATCTCCTTATTTTTATATTAACGGTATCAATTTTACTATACCAGATGCGCATTTTGGCAATCAATTGTCCCTTCAGTGATGCTCGAAGCCAAAATATTTGAGTATCAACACCTGAATATAAACTTTGAAAAGCTAGTAAAACACAAATGACCGAAAGAAAAGCCCAAACATGAAAAGGAATAATAGCTATGAATGAAGGAAATACATTTCTTGCCAAAACGGCATTGAACTCGTCATGGATTGTTCAATGTCATATGTAACGAGTTTGTGGTGATTATAATGGTAAGGAAATTATTGAACCAATGTTTGCGTATATACTAGTTAACTAAGTCGTCTGTGTACAGGTTTTCTATTGATCAAGAATATTCAGTCGTTGATTGTTGATCGAAAACTTTGGCTGCTAACTTACATTTGGATTTTTGTTTCGAGGTATACCGATCTTGATCTCTTGATAAACAATCAACACATAAATCCGGAGCAAGCAAAACCTAATTGAGATGATAAAGCGATGATGATTTTTTTCATATGTTCAAGTGCTCTCATTAGTTGATTAAACTTTGTCGTAACAATTGTGAAATGATTTGGTGTATTATTATTTTTTTTTCTTCCAAAATCGATTAAAACGTTTTTTGCACGTTTGTTTACCATTTCTTTGATCACGTTTAGTCGCGCTGTGTGGTTGCCGAATTCCTAACCAAAGATTTCGTAGTTAAACTTACTCTATACCGACAATCTGTCGGCATATTATAGTACAGGAAGACAAAAAATGCAAAGGCAGTATATCTTTATAGATTTGGAAACAATAAAGGATTTGCTATTTAAGGAAGTCTATGTATACGTGTTTTATAGTAAAAATTAGCCATTCTAGAATATAAATCATATTTAACTTTTTTGGGGAAATATGAAGTACATATGACCTGACCCACTTACAAGATAATCAGTGTTTCTACACATTTAAACGAAACTAAAAGGTCAAATCAAAAATACGACTTTTTAGATTGATAGATGACTAATTAAAGCATAATTGTATGTATGCAAACTGACAGAAAATTTATTCAATTTTTTTCATTAGATACATTCAATATAATAGTATATAGAAGGAACTGATCAAAAACGTTCAATTGGTTGTTTTTACAAATTGGGGTCTACATAAATGCTTAATCATTTCTCTCGTGTCGTGGTCTTCTCCTTCGTAATTTATTTAGCTTTTTTATCTTTTATGATCCGAACGTCACTGATGAGTCCTTTTAAGACGAAACGCGCGTCTGGCATACAAAATGTTATTCCTGTTATGATGAGTTTCTTTATGACTAGGTTCATTAAAAGTCGTTTTTCCTCCTTGATAATCCCACGATTTTGAAATTCAGACAAAAAATGGTCGCCGATTGTCTGTTACAGTGATTTGTCAACCAGCTCCTTGTTGCCACAAATGCCTTTCGAAAACAGGTTATAATAGTGCAATTTTCACATATCAGCGTCATGAATATGCACGCACTATTTACTTTATATTCTTCGAGCAACAGCTATTAATTAATCAAATAATCATTAAATCTCTTAAAGATTCCGACAATTTGAAACGAAAGCAATTTCATACGGTATGGTATCTAAATTATGATCCCCTAGTAATTCATACGAAAAGTAAGCTTTGCTAACGACGGTGATATTTTGTGTTTAGGTCTAGGTTAGTCTATGAAAAGGTATATGATATGAAATTTAGAGCGAGGGGCTTGCCCTGAGCTCTTAATTCATAGTATATACCTTTTCATAGACTATCCAATTTAGCACATATTTACAACTCGAGTAACCTTTTAATTGATCTATTGATAGTTTATTTTGGCTGACTACTTGTATCACAGGTGTTTGTAAAACGGAGCTCATTAACGAAGTTTTGTAAATCTACTCACTAGTATCATTGTAAAATATGTGATTTCAAAAGGCTTTTGACTCCAGAATGAAAAGATGGTAGCTGCTGGTGTAAATATATTTATTGGTATAAAGCGGTGTTTTTTCTATACATGTACTTCCTTACATGGTAAGATGACAACATAAATTGACCAAAAGCAGGCAATAATTAAATTGCAGTGGAAGCTTTACATGTCTTGAAAACATTTTTCAATTTCACAGTAAAACTAAAGCTATAATAAATTTGAAACATATAGATAGTACGCAGTGGCGGATCCAGGGGGGAGATGTCGATTGTTGGAAAACCCCATTTTTGGACGATCAATGCTTTTGAATGGAGACATATGGTTGAATCCCTCCCTTATCCTTGGTTGGAACCCCCCCTTTTAAAAATGGGTGGGTCCGCCCCTGGTATGTCCCCATAGATAGTCTAGCGGATAGTCATTAAAAAGCAACTACCAATAGATCAAAGATACTAGGGTTTATTTATTTCAAAGTAAAAACTAAAAGATGTATCAGAACATGTATATATATATAGGTTTGAACGTTGTTTTCAATTTAGACTTGTTTATATTTTTTCGTTTGGGCTTGTATTATATTTTCCTTCGGGTTTATATGATCCGTTCATCCTATTTCGACTCTTTAAAATTCAAGAGTCTATCCTAAATTGAGGTAAATTATATGGCCTTCCAAATACCGTTTCGATCCCTAACATCACTGAAGAGACATTAATTGTCGAAATCCGGATATGGTGTACAAATTTTTGCACCTCATAGTTGTGGTATCACTTTTTTGGTCTTTTGGAAAATGTTGTTTGTGCTGTATTTAGACCCCTTTAACAAGAAATTTGTTTTACATGCACACGTATAAAAAATTGCGGTTTTTATCCAACGCAATCATAGGTCTGAACGTTGTTTTCAATTTAGACTTGTTTATATATATATATATATATATATATATATATATATATATATATATAGGTGGCACATTCTCTTCAGACATTATTACGGTTTTTTAATTCATGACATCGTCCTGAACATGCATGAACTATTTGCCACTGGACATTAATCAACCAATAATCAATCAATCAATAAATTCATGACGAAATAGATCAAGTTGCCTTAATTTCCCTTCACAAGGTTACATAGTATACACACTTTTTTGTGTACAAAGTAATTGTATGCATGATAAATTATCACAATTTTAAGATGGCGTTGTACTCTAATCAAGGTATAAAGAACCATATTTGTTTCTCTTTATTTAAATGAAAGAAACTTGCAATCGTCAAAAACATTTTTTAGATCCAAAGATTTTAATAGCAGGATATTTAAAAATAAATGTGCAAACTATATTACCAACTATTAAATTTAATTTGGAGCACAGCATTTTATTTCAAAATAGCCAGTGGCAATTTTTTGTTTTAATATCTTGATTACGATACAATGAAATCTTACCCTTGTGGTTATTCATGCGTAGTTACTTAGTACACGGAAAAAGTATGTACTTTGAAAATTAGAAGGCAAATTGTAGCAAATTGATTGGACGAGAAGTTGTGAGTATGTGCTAATACTGATTATCTTTTAAATTGTCCTTTGATTCATGTATAGGGCTTTAAAGTACAGCAGCAAATATTTCCCAATTTTCAGAACGTCATGTAAAACAGATTAACTCTTGACTAATAACTCGACATGTGTTTACCGTGAATTGATTTGTTTTGAAAAGACACAGAAAATTCATTATTTGTTATTTTTTTTTCCTAGCTTGCTGATGATCATCCAGACTTGGACTTAGAACAACTAAGGCGATGTACCTATGAACCGTCCTACGAAGTAAACAAGTGTATACATGTGAAATACAAACTAACGCACGTCTTGACACTACCTAGCACTCACATTTTGATACTATTTTAAAGTTTATCTACCAGGTCAGTACTGTGAAACCTTTTACCCTATATACTTAGTGTAAATTTATCGGTATAAATATCAGTCTTTTTAAAATAAAATAAATTGCCTTTCAAGTCACTGCAGAACAACAGTTGCTCAAAATGATGTTTACTTTGCTACTTTGCTTGATTGTTAGCCAGGTAAGTAAGGGATATGTTTGGTAATTTTAAATAAACAATTTTAAAAAGTTTAGAATGCGTTTGTAAATTGTACTGCCGTTGCAAGCAATAATTTGCCTACACAGAACAGTTTTGGTTCCAACGACGAAGTAGATATGCTATGAACAGACTTATACTTATGTTTACTAGTTCATTTGTGACAAACATCTTTATGTACAAATGGAATCAGTAGGTCCATTTTGAACTGACAAAAGTCACAAACTTTAAATTAAAAATGTTACGCTTTGCACGGGAGTGGCGATTTACCTCTTGTAAGAATTGAAATACTATGAAATAGCAAAATATATTGTGTTGAATGTAAATGAAATACGTTCGAATATCTATTGCAATTATTTCACAGTTTATGAATAAACTCATCATAGATACAAGGATTAAAATGTTTTTACGCCAGACGCGCGTTTTGTCTTCAAAAGACCCACCAGTGACAATCGAATAAAAGTTCGAACAGAAAATATGTAATAATTGAATGCCACATGCAACGAAAGACGAGTAGTATCGAAACATTTAATTATTTAAGTTATAAATTCTACTATATGATTTATAGCAACACTACGACGTCAAGTCTATTAACGAACAGTAGCTTTGGTGTATACTTATCATTATAATGTTATTTCATATAATGAATTGTTTTTTGTACATCTAAATTTCAGACCCTTGCAACAACAACAACGGCTCCCTCAAGTACAAAACACCACGGTACGCACAATCATCGCACACATGGAACCCATCCTACAAAGGAACCAGCAGAAACTGATTCATTCAGGTTCAAATATGATCCTCTCACAGTAAGTTGACATTATTTCGACTCAACATAAAATACCATGTTTCGTAATCCAAAATGCTATTGTTACATAGACGTATATATATTTGATTTGCATATATTCTATTGGATTAATTTTGTATATCTATAATGGAAAATAAGAAGATAAAAATAATAATTTTCGGCAATATAATCTCATTTCGAAATGTTTTTTTGTGAATTCAAAGTTAATCAATCAGTTATCAAAATGTAATTTCATGGCATTTTATTACCAACCAAGACCCTTCCTTTACTGACGGTTCCATGTTCTTTGTATTTATGTGAATTTGAGATGGTATGGGTGATCTATACCAAACGATATAGAAAGAATTTCGTCTTGTCAAAAATAAAGTACCGTACAAGACTAAATATGCTTTTTTTATACATTAAGGAATCTGGCGTTTGTCTTATATTAAATATTAGTCTCTTTTAAATGCATTCATAGTTTTTTATACCCTGGGCGAATAGAATCTTAAAATTCATATATACACCAGTCTCTACAAATGATATTCATATAATGACCACTTTTTACTTTGTTTGAGTTGTTGCGTTGTTGACACATTAAGATGTATACCCTTATATCTCCATTTGGTTTCACAAAAACTTCGTTATTTACTATTTTTACAAACAAATAGTTTTTGTATGGTAATTTGGATCCTTAACACATGCAAACTCAACAGTAAAGTTCCATGAATTATTTTATTCCGAAACAGAATCTGCCTAAGTATACAGGTTTGCCTTGAGCATTACTGAAGTGACATTAATTGTCAAAATGCACATCTGGTGCAGTAAAATCGGTACCGATTGTGTTATTACCAGTCAATGCGAGATCAAAGTTTAGACCTAGCTTCAGCATGCAAATAACCACTATATTCAATTAAATATTTTACAGCATCTTATGGTTGCAATGACACATCATAAATGTTATATCTACACATTGATGGGTACTGAATCAACTGATGTTCATACATCTCATGGTCTTCATTTACTTGAGGTAAGTTGTTATTCATCATGAATCTAAGACGTTTTACTCGGAACTGTAAATAATGTATACCTAAAGATCTGTTCAGATAGAAAGAATTTAACATCCATAAATGTAGACACCCACACATGCCTCCATTTTATTTGATTCATAAGGATCAGATTACATATATGTAATTTAAAAAATGAATTTTCTAAATGATTTCATATAATATTTATATCGTTAACATCATGAACATATATATTTTAATTTATGAATTTGTCATGTATAAATAATAGTATAACCAAATAAGCATTATATGATAAACTTTAAATATCAAATGTTAATGTACACAACCATGTTATGCGTTCGTACCTTAACATTAAAAAATTAGAGGAAAATGAACTCCGTTTTGACATTTTTACCTTTTATGTCTTTTTGTTTTATTTACGCATCGTTGTCAATATAATGGAATTTGATGCGACTGTCGTACAAGTGAGAGGTTTAGCGCTATAAAACCAGGTTCAATCCACCATTTTCTACATAAGAAAATGCCTGTACCAAGTCAGGAATATGACAGTTGTTGTCCATTCGTTTGATGTGTTTGTGCTTTTGATTTTGCCATTTGATTAGGAACTTTCCGTTTTGAATTTTCCTCGGAGTACAGTATTTTTGTGATTTAACCTTTTAGGCATTTCCAATTCAATTTCATCATTATACATGTTTTATCTTTTCTATAATGCACAGATCAATATTCTCCCACACCAGTCCAGTTCATTAAAACCCCATTTGAATAGTAATTTTACAAATTACCAATTAATTCGCCTTAATATCATTATTCAAATTTTCAACAAGAACAAATATCGGCCATTTGAAAATATAAGTTTAACGAAAATTTAGAATTCTCTTCAAAGTGCCGTTTATCAAAAAATGTAGAATAATCTCAACTAATACAGCTCGCAAATGATTTAACATTTTGTCATGTTGAGGCATTTTATAGCTTACTATACGGTATGGTGGATGTTTCATTTATTCTCAGGGAGATAGTTGTGTCCTTGACAATCATACCACGTCTCCTTTTTATAGTTGGCCTATAGTATGGTAATAAGCCTTTTTTTAAAAGTAACACGCGTACACATTGATCGAGAATTAAACTAGTATGATTTTGATTTTTTTCAGACAAAACTTATTACTATGGTAGACGACAGTTCTATGACATACAGCTCCATGTCGCATGATGAAGTCACAGCCGCAAGTAAATTATTTGCCAGAAGTTGCAACAAGAGCGGAATGACCACATTCAAACTAAATTAAAAGTACTTTACCGTGCGTTATTTTTTCGTCTTGTAATGATTTGAAGGTCGTAAGATCCATCACTAACTATAATGATGACCGTAAGGTCCATCAATAACTATAATGAAGGTAAAAAAAGATGAAAACAATGTTTTATTCTTACACTTAACAAAAATGAGAAACTGTTGAATTTTCAGAGGAAACAAGAAATATCCTATGCCTATTTTACGAAGGAGTAGAGTGTTCTATTTTCCAAATATTGAAAATGATTTCTGTTCTCCGTCATTATAAAGTGTCAGAAGTGGGTTCT
Organism: Mytilus californianus; assembly: GCF_021869535.1. Lineage (NCBI taxonomy): Eukaryota > Metazoa > Mollusca > Bivalvia > Mytilida > Mytilidae > Mytilus > Mytilus californianus. The sequence continues at coordinate 19,233,072 of NW_026262626.1, forward strand.
GTGACTGAACGAGATTGTAGAAAATTCAAATCACAACTGCCACAAGCTAACAATAGTTTAAAAGAAAATATGCACAATTGCGTGTTTTTTATGTACTGATGTGTTATTACTGTTTGTCCTTCTATCGTTTTTATTTGATGGCAATTGTGTTGTCTGCATTTATTGTACTAATAATTGCCCGCTTTGTATCTTCACTCCTTCCTGAACATCAGATGAAGCAGTTTGTCTATTACTCTCATTTATTAAAGTGATGGTTTGTTTTCTATATTTTATGAGTTCGCAACGTTCGAAAGAAAATGTTAAATTCACATAACAAAACTAAATATTATTCTTGTATACATCCATATGTACATTCATGGCTCTACAATCTGTCGATACCTTATCTTGGCATTGCACAAGGTCATGTTTGTTTCTGACTGTTTATGACGTCTTTACAATAAATCCATTGGATGTGGGACGTGTAATGGTTGATATATTAGTCTTAGATGCATGATTTTTTTAATTAGTTGTTATTGGCTTTGAACTAGCTGTCAGTAACTGCGAGTACTCTCAGATCTGTACTCGTAAAAGTATAAGTACTCGTCCACGTCCACTCTCTGTTTTTGATAGATGTATTTTTATTTGTATCCATCTGATGAGTTCAGCCTTTTTTAATTGATTTTTATAGTTTGTTCTTATGTTGAACTGTTACACTACTATCCCAGGTTAGGTGGCGCCTTCAAACTTGTTTAAACCCGACAAATTATGTATGTGCCTGTTATTTCTTATTTCGATGCTGTGTTTATATTGCTTTTTTATATTAGTTGTTTTAGTGCCTCCTTCCGATCTTTCGAGTTAAGCCAATTTCAACAAGTTTTACACTTGTTCGGTTCTTATAATATGTTGTGTAGTTACACCACTGTCCCAGGTTAGGGGAAGGTTGTGCGCTCACAAACATATTTACCCCAGCCATATTTTGTATATCCAAGTCAGAACTTGAAGTTGAGTGGTTGTCGTTGGTTCATTTCTGTCATGTTTGTTTTTCGTAAATTGTTTTGTTATAAAAAAGGTCATTGGTTTTCTCGTTTTAATTGTTTCACATTTTTCATAGAGCCGCCTTGATGGTATGTGGTTTTCTCATCAACGAAGGCTGTACGGTTGCTTATGTCCATCATCTGGTGGATAGCTGTCTCGTTGGCAATCATACCACATCCCGTTATTTTTTATATTATTTATATATTGGTATATTGTTTGCGAGTAAACCATATTGAAAAAAAAACAACATTACCATCTTTTTTATCAGAAATAGATTCACAGATTTAAATTAAAAAAAAAGTTTTATAATAAATTGTTTACTGTGTAACGATTTTTTATTGTGATCTGTCTTTTCTTCATTTGTATTTTTGATAATGGTATTGTATGTTTTTATTAGATTTTTAGATTGTCCCCATCTCTCTCTCTCTCTCTCTCTTTTTAAACAACATTTTCTACACAAGAAAATGCCTGTACTAAGTCAGGAATATGACAGTTGTTTTCCATTCGTTTGATGTGTTTGAGCTTTTGATTTTGCCATTTGATAAAGAACTTTCCGATTTGAATTTTCCTTAGAGCTCTATATTTTTGTTATTCTACTTTTTGAACCAGCCTTGATATCTTTTCTCTCTTTTTAAACAACAGTTGAACCTGTCTGTTCATCAATCGGGATGAATAAAGTGTTAAAAAGTAAAAGAAAACGCGAAGTAATTTGTAAGTTTAAAAACAGGAAAACAATGAAAAGTTAAAACACTATTTTAGTACATGTTTGATGACATTGATATTTACACACATATAACATCAACTTACACGTACGTACGGAAAGCAACTATTTAAATGACGACACTGTATATCGTTTGTTGATACATATATAAACCCATACAATTAACAGTACAAGATTAATATCTCTTCATCATACTCACATTGAATATTAATAACAATTTCATTCCATTTCAAACATGCTTTGCTTTGTACCAAATGTACTTAACAGCTTGATTACGGAAAGGTTTTGACCTATTGAAATAAGAAGTTTATAAAATGCGTTTACATTACCAGTTATAATGTTTGATATTAAATATTTGAAAGTCTATGGAAGAATAAAACAAAACAAAAATATGAATATGAGCTAAGACAAAAAGTAAAGAATCCAATCAATATAAATAATGATAAAAAGTTTTTAGACTTTAATTTAATTTGCTTTGTTTTTTTTTTTTTTGCAATCAAACATCAAAATATCATATCAATTACAAAACACCGACATATGTGGAGACGATAAAAAGTGCACTCAGTTCAGCCATGTTTTTGTTGCAAATTCTCCAGAGGTAGAATCTTATTTTGTTCATACTAAAACAGATACACAGTGACAGCATTGACAAGAACAATACCAAAACAAAATCATATCTAGTTCAGTCACAAAAAAACAAAAAAATTTCAACTTGGCAAATTAAAGAAGTTCGGCTCTTTGTTTCATTGGACATTGAGATCCACATTCTTGCTAACTCTCAGTTGGCAGCTTTCTTAGCCATACTTTGTCGTTTTTGGATTCAGACAGAAAACACCATCACAAAAGTGACAAAGAAGGAAAACGATCCAAAACACACTATATGTCATATGGAACACACAATCTTCATCAAACGCGGGTGCTGCGTAAATTTCGGCAATTACTTTTTTTTTCTTTATAAGGAATCTGTCGTGAAGCTCGTGAAAAGTTCCTGATTTGGTGATGACTCATGATGACCATGTAATAAAACGGGTTTGGGATTTCGCTAAAGGGAGCATAACTGTGTTAACATACACACATTTAATATTGCAAGTGAGAAAATGTTTATTTTTTGTTTTAATAAGTGCTATCAAAAAAGTATTAACAAAAATATCGAAATCCAAGTTAAATTAAAAAAAGGGGGACGTCGATAAATACTGACAAAATCAAACGTTAGACTATATATACCAACCAACCAATGAAAGTTTTTTATAGTTCCGTTATATCGACAAAATCGGGTGTGCAACCCAAATAAACATAATTGGTTAATGTGAAAAATTTTGGGATCCAGCAGTTACAACTGTACAAATAAACAACACAGACACACAACAAAACTGACTAAAAAAATTCAAACAAGCATACAAATAAATCTGACAAAAACACCTACAAAAAATTACTGTTGTTGATAATAAATCTGACAAGATAACTGAACAAATATGTAAGTGACCGATTATCATAGTTGAGGAAGCACATCTTATATTATCTAATTGTATTAGATATTTGATTAGCTATGAATTTATTATTCACAGTTATACCTACAAATAATGGGGCTTTTCTAAAAAAAAAATCCCATTAATCATGTTAATAGAGAAATTAAATAATATAGAAAAGAAATAAACATACAAATCTGGGTTTATACTATGAAATATGCACTCTCTGAAGGTTGCACTTCTGTAAATATAGACAATGCAATTTCCCATAGGAACTCCTTTTACGCCTAAAACTGTACCACTTTTACTATGAAGTTTCATAAAAAATTGTATCCTAGAACGGAAAGATCATATGCACTACTATTTTTTTCAAAGGTCAAAATATAGGGCTATGCGGCATATTTTCAACATTTATATGCTCCGAACTTCCAAGAGTTTAAACTTATACGAAAATTATGTACTACCCCTCCCTTTAGTTTGGGTCTTCCTCAGAATTCAATTTCACCGCTAACCATGTCTATCTATACTGGTAACATTCCCAAGTTATGTCTCTACGAGATGAAACATAGAGATAATATTTGGGAACCAGTAGGTAAACAAAACAAAATATCTATGAATATTATATATCTCCCCAAAAGAGGCGTGGTTTGCGAAACAGCTGTATTTACAAAGTGCAACCTATACACTACTGCATATCTTTTCAGTAAGGATTTGTCTGAAGGACGAGTATGTCATATGGAGCTTTTGTTGGATTTCGGTAGCTGAAGGGCATATACTAGTTCAATAGCTACCATTTATTTTAACAATGTTGATAGAGATTTAAAACTTCTGAAACGATGTCCCTGCTGGTTGACGTATTGTCATTTGAAACACATATGTTTTTCTACCCACTTACAAATATGGCCTAAGCAAGATTTGGCACATCCGTCTAAAAATTCAATGCCTTTTAAATTCTAATAACTTTGATGTTTCAACTCCTCTGATTCGAGCGCCAATGACAAGTCTTTTACATTTTAAGACGAGTGCCGTAATAAACTATTGGACTGGTCTGTTTAAACGATAAAATTGATTAATGGATATTAAAAAAACTGTAATTGATTTGAAATGCAACAAGATGATAACTAGTTTACAACTTATTGGTATATTTGTTAATCAAGCTGTTGTTAATTCTATACACAATATTCCTATAGCTTTGCAAGTGGAATTCACAAACCAATCATTGGAATAAGAAAAAAATGAATTAGCATATGAAACGTTTTTGCAAATTCCAGGAATATTAAGTCTATGACCTATTGTATGTTTTACAGAATGAACTTCGTGTACAGTGTTTGATATTAATGTAATATGTAACGATTTACTTGAAATTTTTATGTTATCAAAATCATTGAACCAATACATGCATATACCAAACTAAGTCTTGCATGCATGATTTTGTTTTTATGTATTACACATTTAAAACGTATTATCGACAAATAATATTTCATTTAGTTGTTGTTCATCGCATGCTAATTACCTTTCGAGTTTATTGCCGAAGTTTACCGGATCGTAACATTGATAAACAATAACAAAAGAGCACGTGGAAAACGTAAAAGATAAGTGAATTGAAAGAGCCATATTTCTACTGAAGAAAAGAAACCATAGAAATGTAGTCGATGTGATAAAGCAACACACATGGTGTTTATGTCATAATACTTACTAATTCAAAAAGAAAAAGAAAAAGATATTGGTATATCAAATATGCGAAAGTTTGATGATAGTTACAAATTATCACCAGACTAATCTTTTCATTTGACGACAGCTTTCGTCTATATTTGTAATTTTATGGAAAATGGTATTAAAAGATCAATAACTTCATGATTGCTTTGATCTAACTCTTATGACCGCCGATAATATACCCTTTGTAGACTTGTTTGGCATAATACATTAGGATATGGTATCTACGACTAGTTTGTAAACTATGATAGAAATATACATATTATAAAACAAAACAATTACAATTTATGCTTTTTGTGCAAAAAGGTTTGTGGCGATTGAATTGATATTTCTAAACACAATTTATTCCTCTCTTGTGTGTCAGTTGGGGTGCAGTTACATTGACGACAATATTTTATACCTAATTGTACTAGGCATCTATTGAATCAAGGGTTCTAATTGGTAAAGCTGTGGTCATTTCGTCGGAAGTTTTACAAACGACATCACAAGTAGGTTTACCGGTACGGAATTTATGTTTCACAATTGACCACCAATATGTCCCACTAGTTAAAACAACAATTCAGTCCTCACAAGTTCTTTCAAAATTAAAAACAGATTATGATACAGGTGAACACATAATACATCTTGTCACCATACATACATATTTATTTTTTATAACATCGTAACGTATGAAACAATGTATCGTTGAATACAGATTCTTACATTGATACCAGTGGATTATCGGATTTATTCAATCGAGATAGTTAAATTATCAAGTCTGAGCCTTGGCGAGGACTTTAAAATTGATAATTTAACTATCGAGATTGGATAAATCCGATAATTCACGAGTAACTACGTAAGAATCTGTTTCTCTAATGATTAAAAAATACATTTTCATTTTTTGTTAAACCAAAACCCCCTTCGAGTGCCTTCCACATTTCACAAAGTTGTCAATTTCATTAAAACCTGTTACCATATTTTGAGCTGATAAAGGTTATGACCCTTAAATTTCCAATCATCTTCTGAGATCACCGGCAACCACACGTTGATTAAATTTTTTTATACAATGAGTGCAGAAAGGTATAAATTGTCAAAGAATTAGAGAAACAATTATATATTTCAAGGAATGTTTTATTTGCTTATAGCGTATGTATGCAAATGATATTCAAGCAGGGGGGAAAAGTACTGTTTCATAAACTATAAGCAATCTAAATATGTAATATGCTAAAAAAAAAGAAAAGAATAGTTTTTATGTTTAACTTGTTTCAATATTTTTCTGTATCCTTAATTCAGTCCCTACGGAACTAATATTCAAACTATTTGAAAAGTAGTTTTCTCTCAATCATGTTCTTGCTCATTCAGTTGTAACAGTGCATACATTAACTCTGCAAGGTTTGATGGAAATCGAGGAAATCACTTCTACGTCATCTGCATCGTTTTTCTTATAAACAGCCACATAGTTTTTCTGTCGATTTACATGTATTCTAACAGGAAGAGACATTATTTGATGTTTAATATGCTGAATACCTTCTAGCATCAAATTTATGCACGTATCTCGACACTGTTTACATTTCATAACTGTTATATATGCGATTATTTCATCAATCTTCCAATTTCTACATTGAATAAATCACTGTTATGTGTTTCATTGTCTATTTCATAACACACAAAGCAATTTGTTTCTGGAAGTACATTACATTTATATATGAAGTCTTTGTTGATGATGTATGACGCTCTAAAACATTTTCCTCGACAGCCTTCGAACGCACCGTATATATACCTGCCTCATAAAGTAAATCAGATAAAATTAAAAAGAATAGAAACAATTTAAGTCAAAAAATATATTAAGATAATAAGGTTCACTGCAACACATGTAGCTGTGACTTGACTACAGGTGTTGCTGTTTACCTTTATATATTGTTCAACCAGAATGTAAAATTTAAAATACAATTGCGACATATAAATTGACCAGCTGGTATTGATAGAGTTGAGTCTACATTGATGCTACCTGTACTGTTTTTTATACCCCCAACCCAACCTTACAGCATGCTTTTTCTTAAGGTTTTCTTCTCCTAGGGTTATTCTATTACAAAATAGATAGGGAGAAAAATATGATTGGTTTGAATTGTTTTAAATCCCCTATATAGATGATTCATCTCATGTTTACCTCAGAAATCTAAATCAGTGAAGATTTTCTTGTTTCATGTTAACATGTACGGAAATTTAAAATGTTTTTATATAATAAATGAATCTTTAAATTTTTAACTCTTATACATAGCATTTTTCCCAGTTGTCAGTGAAACAAGAAATAGCTATTTAGGTGTTTTGAGTTTCAGTTTATCTAGTTCCGATGGATATGTTATGCATTTCTTCATGTATCCCTTCAAATTTTTCATTTTGGAGTATTATTTGCAGTATTTGAAATCCAATGGAATCAATATGTTTTGTTTGGCTTTCACATGATGATGTACATGTAAAATTAGAAATAATTTAAAAGTATATCTTTCAGTGTTTTTCATTGAAATCTATTAGGATTTTCGTGCATAAAAATACCGTGTTCACAGAAGGTAATTAACTTTATATAAGATAGGAGTTAGTTAATCTGAAAGGTACAAAAGTTCAAAACTGGAATGCAAGTAGGAGAAATTAGTTCATCTACAAAACTGTCTAATTATGTAAATTTTCATTATATGATGTGCATTTACCTTTGTATGATGTGCACTTGTCATTATATGACGTGCACACTCCTTTATATGGTGTCCAGTTGACATTATATGAAATGCAAATATCCTTATATGATGTGCAAACATCCGTATATGATGTGCAAACATACTTATATGATGTGCAAATGTACTTATATGATGTGCAAAGATCCTTATATGATGTGCAAATATACTTATATAATGTGCAAATATACTTATATGATGTGCAAATATACTTATAAAATGTGCAAATGTACTTATATGATGTGCAAATGTACTTATATGATGTGCAAATATCCTTATATGATGTACATGTTCTCCTATACTATGTGGTAACATCTTCATATGATGTGCTTGTGTCATTATATTATGTGCTTGTCATATTATATGATGTGGTTCTGATACTTCATTAATTGATGTCAAAACTTTCATATATGATGTGCTTTCAACGTTGTTATGGTTAATAAACATGATCACGATTAGAACGATTACTCCCTACGTCATAACTTATTCCGATCTGCTTCTCCGGATTACGGCTCAAATCTGTAACTATCGTTTAGAAAAGGGATGATATATTAAAAGAAATAAACCTTGGCACGTTGGTACCTCTTTTTAAAAACGAAAAAAAATCACATCTGCTTTTGTTGGAATATTGTCAAAATATAAATTGCTAAGTTTAGGTTTTATCGATGGGTCTATAGACTAATGAACATAAGGTTAAAGTGATTATATTATGTTAATCTGATTGAAATATAGTTATCTGATTTCGTTATAATCATATATGTACGAGAACGCGAGTAAATAAAGATATGCATTTTAATTAGATTGAGATTTTGGGTCCTCAACTGTACCTGGAGTTCAAATATTTGATCTACCAGAGAATATTCTGCGTTTTTTTTTTATGCCAGTTTACTGTTTTTGATCTAGCAGCTCCAGCCTTGTATCAGCTCCCGAAAGTGTAAGTTATAGAAAAAAATGAGACACAATTCATAGAAAAGATGAGACAGTGCAATTTTACAAAAATCAACGTTTCAAACATTATGGAGGAAGATTAAAATCCACTAAAAAAGGAGCTAGTTGAAAAATGTCCCTGTCTTGGTAATATATGATAAAGAACTTTAGCTGTATTGCTACATGTACGCCAATCAAATCACAGTCATTTTTAATTGTATTTTATATTACAAGCTATAAACGTTTCTACATATGCAAAATTATACCGGCAAGGATGAAATAAGATTTGGGATGAACTTCAACATTTTATTACAGCTTCATCTACACAGCTACCCGCAACATAAAAGGGTCTTCGCACAAATATCCGGGGAGACGAGGCATTTTCTGTCTTTTCTAAATAATTAATTTTGAATTGTTTCATTTCAAATTGCTTGAAAAAGACATTATTTATTTCAGAAGGGAAGCGAAAAAATAGTTTGTTTCCATTGAAAATTAGTGAGATAAAATAATAATCTTGTTGAAAAAAATGTTATTTTTTTTGTTTAAGTCGATAAATATGATTGTCCTGAGCCCAATAAAATAAACATGCTCCCGCCAACAAAAGATTAATAGTCAGTGCCTAACCAACCTGATTAAAAAACAGATCCTGTGTCTAAGCTTTACTTACAAGGATCTGACAAAACTCCATTTTACTTTCTGTTCTGACAAATTTTACATTAGCCGAAGAAAATTCAGCTTTCAAATTTTTGGAGGGTGTGTATCAATTCGAGAAAAACAGGAAATCCCAAATGTTCTTTAAAAGAGAAAGTAGAATTATTATCTGACACCAGACTATTAATAAAGAATACACAATTTGCAATAGATTTGAACTTCAAAATCATCTTGCCATCTATTTTGATGTTCGAGTTCACCCATATGGATTGGGCCAGAATATCAGTATTGTTTTCAACTTTAAATTTAGAATTTACCAAGATATCATGCCAAAAAGAGATTGACTTTCTTAGCTAGATAAAGTAATCCAACTTGATTTAAGTGTAAAATTTTGTCTCTTCCAAATATTTGTATATAACTTAGCAGCAAAACCTTCCAAGGTGAGTACTTTTGTGGATCTATTGATTTATACAGCCAAAACATTTTTACACTAAAACACAAATAGTTAATAATAGACATCTTAAGACCGCCATCACAGTGTTGGGACAATACCACTGATCTCTTTTTACTTTATCTGGTTTTCTTTCCATAAAACAATGGAAAACATGTTCTGAATTTCCTTTAAAACCCTTCTGATTGGTTAGGAAGAACAGTCAGTACTTGAACCAATACTGGAAGTGCAAACGGTTTACTAACTACAATCCTTCATTAAGTCATTAATTGTTACACCAGCAACATCAGGATCATTTTTAATAGCTGCACTGAGCGTTTCTAGCACTTAAATAAATAGATAATGAGACAGAGAACCCCCTTTTCAAGGAAAAATTCTGAAATATATCCGTTATTTAACACTGTACTACAGGCGTCACAGTAGCATGCCTTTATCCAACTTATAAATGTATGATCAAAGTCATAAAACAGCAAAGCCTCTAAAACAAAACCAGTCGACTGTGACGAAAGCTTTTTCAAAATCGATATGGTCAAGAATAAATCTAGTACATTCGCCGATATACACATCTATAAGAAAACCTTTTTGTGTTTGGCTTATTATATTTACCAGCACCTTTTTGAGTATATTAGTTAGACTTGCTGTTTATAGTCTACACACAGCAATGTGAAAGGTCGCCAGTTCTTTAGCTTCTTGTATTACTTAATGTTTATTTAAGAAGCTTTGTTCAGTGTAAAATGACACACTATATATTCCACCTCTATCTTTCAACATATGAATAGTTTTGCATATATTCATGATAGTATCTTCTAAAGGAAAAATCACTAGTAAATAAAATAATTTAACAGCAATACGACAATCTTATAGTAAAAATATATGAATGACGTACATGCATGATGTCTCTGTTGCATCTACCACGATACTTAGAATGACCAATGTTGAACTATGTCGTCATTCATATTAGACGATCGGTCTTAATTCACTGTTCGTTGAAACACATCTTAAGGTTGCATTTCCTATATTTAAGTTTCTAAACACTGTTTTGTAAGTCCAATTACATAAAATCCCGTAATACTTGCAGTAATCGTGGGCTTGATCTTCTAGTTTAACAATACAGAATATCACAGATACAGAGAAGATACAACTTACATGTTGTCCATCTAAATGGTGCCTGTTCTAGAAATAAAACAATTGTAGGTAACCAGGAAATAAGGGACAACTATCCTGCCACTAGGAACTACAACAAAGGATCATTCGTAGCTGTAATCTTTACAATTTGCAACACACCTTTTTCAGTCCATTCAACATAAGATATAAAAGCAATACTGGAGGTTGTAGTTTAGACAGTTTAAACACATTATAAAATCGGGCAAACATGAACACTGACTGACTAACAAGGTCTGTGACACGATATCACTAGATACAAATAAATTTCAAGAAAGTTCTGCTATACAGATCATGTTCTTTCACTAAATATTTTGAGGTTTGTTGACTCTGAGGAACGCATATATCCAATTGTACATGAAATAAAGGATACCACAGATACAGTTAAGTATGCCGCATATCATTACTTACACATAGAATCTGTGTAGAATTTGTACCTGTTACCTTTACAATTTGCAACACACCTTTTTCAGTCCATTGAACATAAGATATAAAAGCAATACTGGAGGTTGTAGTTTAGACAGTTTAAACACAATATAAAATCGGGCAAACATGAAAACTGACTGACTAACAAGGTCTGTGACGCGATATCACTAGATACAAATAAAATTCCAGAAAATTCCTCTATACAGATCATGTTCTGTCACTAAATATTTAGAAGTTTGTTGACTTTGTGGAACGCATATATCCCATTGCACATGAAATAAAGAATACCACAGATAAAGTTAATTATGCGGCAGATCTTTACTTACACATAAAATCTGTAAATGAGGGTTATTTGAGAATAAACAAATTAGGTTAGCATACTGATTTTTAAAAGAGTAAAGCCTATTTTGCTTTTCACAATACATTTGTAGTAGTAAACCGGTTTCTGCGGGCAGTATAAACAGAACATTTCCCGGAAATGTATTATCGTGGTTTCGACAGTGACTATTGTTGAACATCGTTCGTTATTTTAGTTTGAACGTGCATGTGTATTAGTGGTTATTTTGTTTTCGTATGAGAACTGTTTAGTAATTTACAATATTATGTATATTTGACAATGATCTGATGATCTAATTGTAATTAAAATGCGATGGTCATTGCCCCTAACAATATAGATCGTCATTGCGCTTAACCGTACCTAACATACGTATTTAAGTTATTTATAATGCCCTATCAAATAAAAGTATACATATCTGAATGCGCTCAGATGTATAACAAAAGTTGATGGTTTTTATAACATGAATGATTTATGGTCCTTGGTTTTTGGTTGGGTTCATGCTGCTAAGTCTTTGTTTTTGCGGAACCTAGTACGTGATTTCGCTTTTTTTTCGACCTCTTGTTTAGTATATGCACCTGTTTATCACTTACTTTCAATATTAGTATTTTGTTGCTTATCAAAACGATATTGATACTTTTATACTAGATTTACAACTGCACAATCCAGCAATAAAGTTGATTGTCAAGACACGAATGTAAATCTGGTATTTAGTACAGATAAGCTTAGATGTGAACTGAAAAACAAACACATCTTTGACAGTGACGGGTTTAAACTTTGGTAAGTGTCGTTTGGTTTCAACTTTTAATCTCCTTGTAATTTAAGTACAACGTCAACATTTTATATTTACAAAATTTGTTTTACTTAAAGCTACTTTATTACTAAAAGAAATATTTGTGCACTTTTTTCAATTTTTAATTCTTTTTCTAATTGCTTTAATACTGTATTTTTAGACATACTTTTTTCAAGAAAATATATTTAAGAGATCAAGAGAACTACTTAAAGTCCGGGGAAAATGTAAGTGTATTTATCTCTTGAAACTACAGCTATAGAAAAATGGGAAGTATCTTTCACAATAATGTTACCAAACAAGTTGCTAGTTAGCTTCCCAAATTCTCTCAGGCAAACTCCCAAAAAGGTGGAGGGGAGTGTAAGGAAACAAGCAAAATGGATTTGCTCAAGATCTTTTATTTTTGTATGAAATGTGAGTGCATGTCCTGTGCGCATTTTTAATATGTCTACTTAAGAGTGGTGTTTTTCTTTAATTTTTTATGGGTTGGAAAAACTGTCAAAATTCCCAAAAGGGCGAAGGAGAGTGTAAGGAAACAAGAAAATGGATCTGCTCAAGATTTGTTATTTTTGTTTTGACGATTCAGTACAGTTTAACATGTTACTGCTTTCGAGAAGGTCTCGATCATTCATAAAAAAATCTACAAATATTTTGATAAACCATTTCAAATTCATGAACTTATTCTAGTAAATTTTATATAACCAATGTCACATAACTGACCTAGATCTAAAAATACCAAAGATAAAAATCATCAAGAATTTGGTCTACTTAATTGCCTTCCCTCAATCAATCTGTAACAAAATTACACAAATATGTTATGCATAAAATGTTATGCATAAAGGCTTGTTAGAGAAAATTAATTTCACCCTAAAAAAAAATACAAAAAATATCAGTCCTTTTCTTATAGAAGTTTAAGGGGATGGCTGTTAGATTTTCGGGGTGGGGGTGGGGGGGGGGGGGGGGGGGGGGGGAGGGGAGGGGGGTGATGAATATTTCAAAGACAGTTTTAACATAATTTTGTTGAAAATAAATCATTTGATGCATTGATGCAGGAGGTATATAAGAAAATAAATCATTTCTTTGCTTCAGATTTTATATCATTTTTCAATTTAAATTTTAATTTAAATCAGCTTATGGCAAAAGTAAATTATTTATCCGTAAAATATTGAAAATTATTATTTTATCCAAAAATCTTCCAAGCTCAATCCAACTCCCCCACCCCCTTTTCCCCAAAAAATCAAATGGTCCTCAGGTTCTATCTGTGTGTATACCTGTTCCTGTGTTGATGACCTCATTTTTCTTCTACAACAGTGCAGTAGGCCTTGCAGATTCTCGAAAAGGCACCTCTGTCTTCTGTTACCATTCTAGAAGCTGGATGTTCTAGGTAGCAATATTTCTGTTTACCTAAGGGGCCTCTCCAATAAATACCAAAATCAGTGTCTGTGTTGCTTGAATATCTTTAACTGAGGCAGTCTGGCATCAATGTTAGAAAATCAAGTGCGATATGAAAATAAAGAAACTTTCTGGGTTAACTTTTACTTCTTACACAACACTGCAGTCCAATCAAATGTATATGTGTGTTCTTTGTAATTTTGCATGGTTTTCTGGCAGACTAGCTCTTATGTAAATAGTTCAGCTACAAAATTATAATGATGTACACACGATTCGTTATCCTTGTAAAATCTATAAATGTCCATCTTCAAATACTAGAATAGTTGTTTATCTGTACATTTACTGAGTTTGTCCTTTTAACATTTTGCCTTAGTGTGGATTTGCATGGCGGAAAATACAGGCATAGCGGAAGATCCTTACCCTGCCGATGCATCCGGAGTTTTTGTTGTAAATAAAATCTCTCAGTTTTTGTTTGCTACCTTGATTTGTTTTCTTAATCGTACTAGATTTGAACATCGGTAAAATGCTGTTGCCAGTTTATCCTGCTGTCTAAAGTGTGAGCCTTGAGTCTTTTGCTGAAAATATTCTGGCATCTGTTAGAACCAAACAAAAAAAAAAATTCCCCGGTTTTCCTGTCTTATTATATTGTTGTGTCCTGAGTTCTGTCTTTTTTAATCTTACTTTTACAGTTTTGTTTTCATCAAAAGGCTCTTATTTAGAGTAAGTATACTTAATGATTCTTTTACTACCCAAGTACCTCATTGCTTGGTTCTCTGGTGAGTGATATAATTTATCACATTATAAAAATTGCAATTTGAAAGTATAAAAATGCCTATCCATGAACAGAAAGAAATGTGGGTGATGTTTTGATAAGCTATCGACCAAAGAACACAACAAAACCTAATTTTGTTTATCTATATTTAGCCTAGGAGATATTTTTTATAATGAAAATGAATGTACATTTTTTTAAGGTTTTGTTTGTATACATTCACCAGTGTTATAAAGGTTGACTGGAGATTTACCTTTAAAATTCCTATCAATGCAAATGCTTTCATTGAAATAAAGTAAGCGTTACCAATATTTTTACACCAAATGCCAATCGACATTTGATGTCTCTTCAAAAATGCTAAAAACAAATATCTTTTAATATCAAAAACATAATACAAATGTTTAAGAGCTGATGAAAAAATGTTTTTAAAGCATAGTTATATCCGGACAAGAAATCATGGCTTTGCATACAGGACTTATATTCTTTAATTTAGAATGATTCCCAGAATTGTATATCAGCAAAATGCAATCAAACAATATATGTATTTTCATGCCAGTGCAGAAATAATGACTACAAAGCTGTTGATACCCTCAGGGATTGACAGTCCACCAGTAGAGTTATCGATCTAGTGATATTAATAATATAAACTGTACTAATATTAGTGCACCAGATGTGCATTTCTTCTATCTCTTCCATGGGCATTTTTTGGTTGTTTCTTATTTTGATAGACGATTGCTTTGAAATAGGTAATACTTTTGAAAAAAGTAAAAATTACAATATCTTATCCACATTTACATTTGGTAAATGGCGTTATTATATCGTCAAACAATCAGGTGACGTATTAAAAAACGATTTTTGTTTCCCCCGACATGACATGATTTGTCATAATTTTACTATTCAAATAATTCAGTAACAAATCATAACATGTCGGGGGATACAATCCGTTGGAAGCATGGAGAACTTCTCCAAAGCAGTACCATGTTAAACTGCACTTTATTATTGAAATGTCAAACAAAAATAAAAAATCTTGAGCAGATCCATTTTTCTTGTTTCTTAACACTCTCCTTCCCCTCTATTTGGAATTTTGCCAGATTTTCAACCCA
Organism: Mytilus californianus; assembly: GCF_021869535.1. Classification (NCBI taxonomy): domain Eukaryota; kingdom Metazoa; phylum Mollusca; class Bivalvia; order Mytilida; family Mytilidae; genus Mytilus; species Mytilus californianus. The sequence goes on from NW_026262626.1 coordinate 19,248,695, forward strand.
TAAAAGATTTAAATTAAACATCACCCTTCAATAAAAATCTCAAAAAATGCTCACAGGACATGACCTCACATTTCATTAGAGTCATGTGACAGTGGCAGGTAAACAGATACTAAATATTTTTGACAAAAAAGAGGTTTTCAGGCAAAAATGTGATTTTTCTATAAGAAATGACATACCAAAAAAAAAGGAGAAATTTAAAAATGCTGGCTTTACAGACCGGAAGACTGGAATCTAACCCTGATTATATATTTTGACAGTAATAAACATCGTTGTTACAAATGAATTGCATTAAAATTATAAAAATTGAAGTAATCAATACAAGCTTCATAAAAAAAAAAAACAATAATCAGAGAGGTTGCTCAGATACTTCGGAAGGGAAACTTGTCGTGTTCCACTAGTAGTAACCCTGGGTAGTGTTCTAAAAAAGCAGTGTCAGTAAAATTTCTAGTCTGTATGAGACGACAATATGTCTCAGGTCATTTTTGAGGAAAACAAAACTTTGTATTTAGCTCGAACACTATTCTGTTTTGTCAATATTGGTCTGCGTCATTCTCAATCCATTCCATATATTATGATAATATAGTTGTTTTTTTTTGTAGGTACACATACCATTTATTTAGAAGAAATCTTATAACATAGACAAAATAAATGGAGAATATAATGAAACAGCAGAAACTGAATATTCTCAAAGAGCAAATGTAAAAGCTGACACTGATGATAATACAGATGATGAACCATTATCTGCTTGTTTTGAGTGAAATTGCATAAAGGATAAAGGTTTGAACAAAAACTTCACTTCTTAGAATATCACATATGCATAGATCAAACATGTATATGCCAACAAAGAAAATAGTTGTTTACACCGTGATATTTCTCTTGGCTGAGACATGTTAGGCTGATTTTCATGAGCACAAAGGTTATGCTACAATCAGTTTTTACAACTAATTTGGATATTGCAGAAGGATGGTCTTTTCCGGCTTCTATTAGGCACTGAAACAATTTAGTAGTAGGGTTAAGGAATTTTTAGATGATTAGATGATATATAGTGCTACAGAAAAAACAATTTTTTATCAAACTTTTATTAACTGGAGTGTTGATGGAACAAAGGAACTAAATTCTGATAAGTGGTTACCCAATCGCAAGTTCTGAGTGTATTTGCCAAATTTGTCAATCTTGAATCTTAATATCGAGCAAATTCGTCTTTAGTTAAAATTGAAAATTCAAATATAGTTTATGGTGAAGATTCACAAAACACCTTGGCAGAATGCCAGGCGATGACATACCGGTACATGCTGTTTCTGCAGACTTTGCAACATATATCATTACACAAATAGCATAGACAGTTCAACTTCACATTCATTCTTGTTGCATTCTTGTTACAGGGTAACTTCAAAAGTATGCTACTGTCATTATATAAGTGTTTTACTTTCCAGTATTATTTGCCTTGATACATGTATTTTGAATTAATATAAAATGAAAATGACTGAAACATGTTATTTTATATACATTAAAATCAGACAAATACAATCTAGATGAAAAAAGGTGCTAAGGAGTCATTTTGTACTTGCAGTGAGGTGGGAGCTTTCTGTGCATGTTAAAAGCCTAACTATGGCTTTTAGATGACGTTCAACGGTGCTAAAAGGTCACTTTGAACTTGCAGTGAGGTTTGAGCTTTTTGTACATGTTGAAATCATAACTGTGACCCTTAGGACGAATAACAACAACAAATGCTCTGATAATTTGCCGGGATTTTATCAAGTACATATACAGATTTTATGGTCTGAATTTAGATTAAGATATAGTAATTGGTGAGTTGACAAATTTTCGCCACATGTCTTATTCCATTGGAAAGATTCATACCAGTATCCACAATAGTGAACAAAGCATAACCTGCGTTTTTCTTATAACCAATTATTAAATAGGCCAGAAGAGCTAGCTTGGACTGTAATTATTCTTTCCTGAATCTATCTATTTGATCTTTTTGTAAAGAAACTTATTATACCAAAGATAGTGATAGCTGGGGGATATATAATATTCATAATGTCGGTCTGTCTGTCTGTCCGACTGTGTGTTTGTAATATATCTACAATCTTTAAGTCCTCTAAAAGTACAGAATGGATTTTAACTCAACAAATGATATGTCTTTTGAGGGTTGTGAAATTGTGCGCCATATGTTTGTTTTATCAAATGATGGTTTATCGTGGAAAATTTGGACCAAAAAGGAGAAAATTAATAGTGGTGTAGTGTAACTACCTGCGGTCCGCTAATCCTCCGCAACCACTAAAGAATTTAATGAGATACTAATCAAATATTTTAGTTGTGCATCACATATTTATTTTCTACAACATGTACAAGATTGGGTCACAGAGGGGGATCATTGACATGTCCAAATAGAAGAAATATCATTGATATGGGATAACACCTGCTAAACCACAATCCCTCCAAACTAATAATTTTAAATTGAGTACCATGATCATTTGCCGAAATTCGATTTTTTATATTTTGATATGATTAGGATTTTATTTTTGCCACTTTAGAAAATATAGACTTATAAAAATTACAAATGTCACTATCTTAACAGTTTCGTAAAACTAAGAATATTTAGACCAGAATGAGCAAATATAGGAAAAATTTAACTTCTGGTATTAACATATTTTGACAGTTAAAATACAGTATTACAACATATTCTTACCAATAAAAAAGTAACATGATAATAAAGACTAATACTTATCAGCTAAAACTGCTGAAATTACATAATTTTCAGTTTTATTTTGACAAAAAATGGCTATATATAGATGGCTCTCCTTAAAGAAACTACCATTGCATATTCTTTAAAAATATGTTGCACATAGAGTAGTTGCCATGAAGGTATCATGTATGCAAAGTTTCTAGTCAATATGAAAACATTGCATTTGGAGCCCATTGCATAGTTTTCTGGCAGACTGGCTCATAATGAAGAACTATGAAGTCCTCAGAATTTGCAAACCATAAAAGACTTTAATAAGTTAGATGCACATGAAATAATTGTCTCAGGAAATACCTTGTATAATAGATATCTTAATTGTCCTTACCAATTATACATAAACAAAGTATACACGAGAGAGGTTTTATCAAAATCAAATGAAGACATGCGATATGTACAATAAATTATTAGACTTTATGTTACCAGTTTAACATTTCACGTCGCACACGATATTCTAACAAGTAAGCGTTAAGTAACCGTTACACTCCTTTACATTTCAAAATGTTAAAATGGTTTTTGATTATTTCCTTTATGTCTTCTGATAAGTGATAAATCATTATGATAGCTTGAAGGGAAGAACAACAACAAAACAAGAAGATTTTGAGGTTCATTTCCCATTTTTCATATCATTTTACGGTCCACATATGTTGCCTGTATGCAAAACTAGGTTATTTATTTTCTTACAATATTGTTAAATTCCAGAATTTCATATTTGCTATATTATATGTTTTATATGTTTTATATGTTTAGCAATCATACCTCATACCACATCTTCTTATTTGTATATCATTTCATGAAAATGTACTTATTACTTAAGACTCAGTATCACATTTGACTATGGCGTCATACAAAGTTTACCACAAAAGAGACAGTATTACTAAAACAAAAATCCATGGGTACATTGTATAAAAATTATGTGTTTTATACCAGTATTGTATTGCACGTTATTTCTCTGCATAATAGCGCTCTACAGTTTTACCGAATCAACTGTCATTTCATTGCAGATTAATCCATGAAAATCGAATGGATTAACAAATCAAAAAAATATTTTGTTTTAAGTACATAGTTTCAACATTTGGTTGTGTAATTTAAAGAAAAGTTGAGTTGGTCTACTTAGTCAAAACGCACCGTTTAGTTTTTATTTGGAGCCATACTTGTTCCCTTGGAGAAAATTAGACATTCGTTTTGTTGACTACTTTTTAGATAAATATAAAAATGATAGATCGGTGTTTTCCGCCGTTATGGGTCATCTTTACTCCAGTGTAACCTAAGCAACCAAATGATAAGGGACAAACGAATTACCATAATTGCCATGATTTTTTGTAAATTTGTTGCCTTTAATTTAATTTACATTTGTCATTGAGCATAAAAAAATGCGATGAAGTATGATTGTAAAAGAGCCAACTGCATGACTTTGGATATCCCCAATATAACAATATATATAAATCTAGCATATACACTATTATAGATCGCCGAAAGCCTACAATAGTGAGCAAAATCCAAATAGTTTGGTGAACAAGAAAAGGTTCACGAATAGCAATAAGTGACGAAAACAAATGGAAGGATCGTTATAAAACCGTAAATCTTAATAATTGATTTCTGACCCAGTATTGTTTTCATTACACAATTATTCTTTATATCATAGCATTCCATTTTTATTTATTCTTTATGTTTTGTTCATTTTCTCTATTCTTAATTTTGACAAATTATTATTTACTCATGTTTACCCCATACAGAACCGCACTAAGAGCTGGATATACTATTGTATAGATATATGTTTACTAGTGATATGTTTAAAGTTTTACTGGGCGCATTGCTGTGTGATTGTTTATTCTACATTGGCTAGAGGTGTAGGGGAGGGTTGAGATCTCACAAAACATGTTAAACCCCTCCGCCTTTTTGCGCCTGTCCCAAGTAAGGAACCTCTGGCCTTAGTTTGTCTTGTATGTTTTTTAATTTTGGTTTATTTATATGTTTCGGAGTTTAGTGTGAGGTCCCTTTTTTCCCTGAACTAGAACATATTGTTGTTTAGGGGCCAGCTAAACCCGCCTCCGGTTGCGGGATTTTCTCGCTTTGTTAAAGACCCATTGGTGGCCTTGGGCTGTTTTATGGTCATTTGGTCGGGTAGTTGTCTCTTTGACACATTCCCCGTGTCCATTTTCAATTTATTAGAATATATACTGCCCTCTGAATGTATAATATTTATTTTGGACGTGGGGTTACAGTCCCAAAGACATATACTCCACATCTACTTTATTCAATCGAAAAGATATAGTCTTTCTCCACACCACTTTAATCAGTTGTAATTAATTTATTTCAATTTGCTAAATAAGTTTTATCTATTACATATGGTTTACAACAAAATATACTTTAAAAATTGTATAAACCATATATTTTTCATATTTTAGTATGTCACACAAAAAAGCCGAATAAAGGAACTTTGAAATAATAATTAAAAAAATGCAGAAAAGATCGCAATGGCAAAATATCCCAAATGAATGGTAAAATATTGAGAGAGATGATACCACGAAGGTTATCTAATAAAAAACAGACACCAACATGGCCAAAAACAAAAACGACGAAAACACAAACACAACTAATAAAACCATACGCAGAAAACTAAATACTGAGCAACAAAAACCTACCAAAAACATGCAATAACTCAATTGCACCCGACGAGTAGACAGTTCCTACTCCACACATGGCACTCGAACTTGTTGTTTTCATTTAGTCTGAACAGGAATCATTATGAAAGGCAACTGAAGGGCAATTGAATTTGAAATTACTTTGGCATCTTCTGCTCTCTCTCTCTTTTTTTAAAGTAACAATAGTCATTGCGGAGGGAAAATGACAAAATGACTCATTCATAGTGACAATTATACTACCTAGAGAATGTGGAAGAAAATAATACAAGATAGCATAATGGTTGATTAAATCTAATTGTACCTCACAGATATTTCTGTTTGAATCTTGTTCGTCCGTGTGTCCTTCGGTCATTGCGTTACATTTATCTACGAAACTACAAATACGACAATCTGAATATTGATTCGACAATTTAAGTCAAATATAACTGCATGTAAGTTGGACACTTTTAGCTTATACGCGTATTGTTTTATTTCTTATAAAGTATGACATTTGGAAAGAAGAAGCTTTGTTCTCGTAGCACTAAAATAAAGTCTTAATCTTAATAATTAGAAAAAAGCACTACTGATAAAAATCAATTGTTCACAGGACATTTAATTGTATTTCCAACTTTAAATAAAAAATGTTTAGGTAAAAATGAGAGAAAAACAATTGGAATATAAACTGATTCTTAAAAACGATGTTAGAACTTTGCATTATGACTTTTTATCAAACTATATTCCTTTCTGGTTTGCATACAGTCGCTTCCGATCAACATACTGTTACAATTTATATTTTCCACTCTATTATCATTCTTAAGTTTCACTTAATGAAACTATCTTAAAAACTCAGTGTTTGCTCAGTGTTTGTTAATGTGTAAAAAATTTCTATTGGCATATTAGTTATTACCCATGTCATCGTTTATCAGTCTAAACAATAGCTTATCGTTTAATTTTTAAATTCCGACATATTTGATATAATGACAACAACGGAATTTTTAACACCTACTGCCAAAGTCTCCTTGTTATGGAGGCCTTGTTGCCACAGTTAATGTTTTTTTTTTTACTTAAATGCTGTGTTTATAATTGAGTGTTTGTTTGCTTGTGTAATGCAATTTTTTTTCACCAATGGCTATATCGTATCACACAAATTCGATTGGACGAGGAAGCAACAGTACACTGATAAAAATGTCAATTATTAACAAAGATCTCACTACAAGCGGGATTTGAACTCACAACCTCAGAATAAACAGGCTAGTTATTACTGATAGATAAGATACTTACATTGAGAACTTTCATGGCAATTAAGCTACCCAGATCCCCGGATGTATATGGGATCGCCATGTTTTATATGGTGCTGATCAGTATTATTTAGTTTAATCTACACCTAGAAAAATCATAGTAAATATTTGTTATCTATTTTATCTCAAGGTTTACTTCATCATAATACCGTGTATTGACTATCTACAGTCACAGGTGATACTATCCTTAAAATACGCGACAGTTTTCCTACCCTTGTTCTTGACCTCAGATCAAGTGAAATCAATATAACGATACTTATTATAAACAGTTTAACAGTTAAGCAGACATATTTACGGTAGATAACAGGACAATGTAATCAAAAAAAATAAATTCATTTTCCTCCTGGAAGGATTTCAAAACCGTAACAAAGCACAAATGGTTTAACATTCACAAACAGGTATAAAACAACTAATGATACCAATTCGAAAGAAAAGACTAAAATCCTCTGTCAATTTAGATACCTTTGATTATCTAAAGAAGCCTCGTAAATGTTTTTTTTAATGCATTCATATGGTGTATCAATCAACAAATTATTATATGGAACAATAAAAAAACAAAAAAAAAACAGAATTGGTTTGTAATAGAAAATATACATCATTTTATTTGCTTCCAAAAACCATACGACACACAATATTACTTTAAGTCGTCATATTTCGGAATTTTATCCTTGTGAAATGTTAATCATTGAACGATAGGATGGATATCACGATTTGAAAATGCTACGCAGCTATATCATTTAACATCTGGAACTTCACCACAATGATTCCCTTTATTATGCTAATATAGTCAATTAAAGTAACATCGGAATCCAATAGTTCAAAATAGGATCAAGTTATCTCGATCTAAAAGTTGACATCGAACCACGTACTCATCTGATAAAGTATTTATTTATCTAAAGTTAATTGAATAAAGGGAAATATTGGGTATGTGTCAATGAGACAACAATCTAACGAAGTGTACATACGAAACGTATAGCTATAAATACAAATGTTCGTTGAATAAACATAAGTTGATTACGTTAAGTTAAACATTTGTTTTTGTGTTCGTTTGACTGTTGATGCTTTATATTACTTTCAGCAACGATAGCTATATATGGCATGGAGCGTTTACGTAACAGAATAAAAGAATAGCACAATTTCAAACAATATCCGTAAAACGGTTCTTCCGATCGATTTTTTTTGCCCCAACATGAACAAATGTGAAACAGTTCAAACTAGAGAACCGACGACCGGATTTAAAACATTAAAACATTAAACGAAAACAACAACCAAGGACAACAATTTTATAACAGGCTTCTGACTCGGGACAGACACATACAGGATGTAGCGGGATTAAACATGTGTGTGAGTGCTCAATCACCCATCTTATATCGAACCAGCATACCTATCAGTACATATCAAATGAATTTAGCGTAGACAGTCTGAAAACACCATGATATTTGCAATGTCAAAATAAAGGTATCGACAGGATGTATGATACAAAGTGTAAAGCAATTCATATTGAGTCATGTTGTAATTTACTTAAACAAAGTCATTGTGAGACAGTTGTATACGCCGTTAATGAACCGTGGACTTCCAGGTCGGTTGAATTGAACAGTTGTATTACACATATATAAAAATAATTATTACGATTTGTAAGACTGAAAGAAACAAAAAAAAATATATATTTTAGTATTACGAAACGTTTCAATACGTTTAACAAATTTGACGAGCTATCGTTTTAGTGAATCTAACGCGAATGTTTTCATTTTAACACTGTTATAAGATCAATAAAGTAATGATTCATATGAATGGTGATTGAGGACAAACGTGAACATACCAGACTATAGTGTATTGATTCAACTTTTCTTGACGGCTATGCACGTACTCTGTGTACAGCAATAATTAGATTCGAAAATTGGAAGACTTTATTTATTAGACCAATTTTAATATGTTGAAGAACATGTGTGGATTGTTGTTAGCATATGTTTCTTGGACGCAAACGAATTTTTTCGAAAGACAATTGAAGAGGAACATTGTATATTAAACAGCAAGATGGAAATCGTTCATGGCTTTTATTGACAGGTGTCATTTACATGTCATTTAACAATATCCGTATTGTGGGCTTGTTTGAAATGTCTTCCATGATAATAAGACTAACTTGACTTAAAGTTATGATTTTTACTAGATTGTTTTTTTTTTTATCTAAAACAGGTTGTGATTTGATGTATAGATATGTCGTCTTTAAAACCGGTTTACATAGTGTTCCTCTGCATATCCTATTCATATACGTACGTACATGTGTGGTCTTCATCTTATGATTACAGATTCCTTGATATTTTCGCAGTCGTTTTATTTTTGAGTTTCAATTCTTCCTGCGAAAAGAAAAGTACCGCGAAAATTTCCCTGTTTACAGTAATACATTGGTCTGTACATGTAGATATAGAAAATCTGACAGTTGAAACATGCACAAAATGTTATAATCTATCTGTTACTATTCACACCTTGGGAAAGTCCTATGTGTGAACATCACGAGTTGGTTGATCTATACGATTTGTGTGTGTTTTAACTAACTAACGAAATTTTTATCACGTCTTATATTGTGGTTTACCCTCTGCGTCATCTGGTCTGCTTGCTTAATATCGAAAGTGGCCTACTTCTGAATATGACTGTTTTGCTGAGTGTGAATTCGCATTGCTATACGGCGTGTCTTGGTATTTATGTATCCAATATTCATGTATTTAGTAATGATGTTTCTTTTGTAAATCCCGTTAGATATTCTGTTATGTCTTATGCTCGCTGTTGGAGACGACGTTGTTCGGTGTTTATAGATCCCGCTTTTGGTCATTTTGTTGTTACTTTTTTCTACGTGTGGGTCTGGTGAATCACTTTGTGCTGAGTTGTTGTCTGTTTATTTTGATTGCGGTTTGAATTCTGTATTTTCAGTACATTTCACTTATTTTTCAGTATAGTCGAGTTACTCATGGTTCGTCTACAGTGTTTTTGTTTTTTGTTGTTTGTTTTCATGTGTGTTTACTGTTTGGTCTTACCTGATCTTGCCTTATGTTAGTTGTTATCAGATAGTCCGTTTCTGTGTACGTTGGCGTTTGCTTTTGTTGTAGTTAAGTTTTTCTATTATTTTCCTCTTATAGTTGATTTGTATCCCTCGGTTTAGTTTGTTACCCGGATTTGTTTTCACTTAATCGAATGATTTCTATTGAACAGCGATATACTACTGCTGTCATTATTTTCGCAGTAATACAACTGAGAGTTTTCTGAAATTTGGCATCAACCTTCGTGTAAGCATATTCACACCGTGTTATATGTTTTCAGATATTCGTTTATCATATTTTATATAAAATATTTATAAAAATTTTATTTTTACACAAAATTACAAAGTATGTACTTTTTTGTCGCAGTTTTCGATTCAAAGCTATTCGAAATTCGGAATGAACCTTCACATACGAATGCTTTACTATATGATGCGTTTTTACATCATTACTCACCAATGTCCTGCTTACTCAATATTCATAGTATGTACTTAGGTAAAGTTTTATCAATGACTTTTTGTCTGTAACTTTTTTTTTCTGTGAATCACTGTTCTATATCCGATTTCTTACAGGGGCCTCAATGTCCGAGTTGTTTAAGTATTCGAAATACTGTATCACTAGATTCTAAACACCGCGGTTGTTAGTTTGAATTCGGAACGAGGCAGGTGCGCTCGACTCCGATCTTAGTTGATTAGGATTGTCAGTTTTTCCCACCGCAGGTCGGTGGTTTTCTTCGGGCACATTGGTTTCCTCCACCAATCACATCTAATCGCCATAAAAAAGCACACTAGTCAAGAAAATGGCGAAAAACTACAATCAATTAATCAATTATTCGATGTCTTACATCTGTTTTCCTAGCTTCAAACTAACACAATACAAATGTAAAAGATTGTTGTGTAGATTTCACTTGATGGCTTGTTTAACACCTCTCTGTAAGGAAGGAAAACATTACTTCTATATCGGAAACATTTATATAGGAATTTGGATTGAGTACAGTCGCTCTGATGATTGATACAGAGATCCATATGACAGTTTTTTAAACGGAAGGTAATCTCTAAAACGTTTAGGGACCTTAAGGTATATCATAGCATTGAATAAGTCAATAGATATTTTATGGTAGCATCAAATACTATTTCTACACATTAATTTAAGTTTGTGATGCTGTATCTTTGATATAACAATATAGATCAGCTACCAACAGAAAGTAAAATAAATGAGTTAATGCTTAAACAAACTGGGAATCATATTACGAAAAGATGACATTATAAGTATTTGGAAACAAATGTATACTTTTCGAAGCTTCCTATTTCCGTAATGTGTACTGTCAGTTTTGCAGCATCTAAGTTCATTTGGTAGTAGTTTAATTTATGCGATAATTAACACAGGAGACAATTGCAAGCTGCAAACACGAGTCTCAGATTTTTTATATCTTGTCTTAAACAAAAAATTGAGAGAATCTTCTTCAGTTTTAATCAAAAATTTCAAGATCAATTTTTTTTTGGTTGACCTTAAACGAAAAATCTGAAACAGTTTTTTTTTTAATTTTTTAATTTTCTTTTTTTGTTGTGATAAAGCAATCATACATTTAATATATTTTAGGCCGTGTTCACATCAAACGCTGCGTACAGAAAAAAATTTTAACAATTAGTAATGAATGTAATAAACACTGTTTCTATAGTAAATTTATTCTCGTCCATACACGGATTGTATTGTTTGTAAATAAGAATTGTTGAAATTCAAAATTTAAAACAAATATATGATTCAATTGCCAATTGAAAGGAGGGGATTACATATTGAGTTTAAAGAAAACTCTCCTGACCGCTCCGCAAACATAATCTCATCCACAATACCCCCAACAATCTACTGGTAGTCCATTTTAAAGTTTTTTAAACGTTTTGCAAAAACATGTATAACTTAATTCATAACTTTATTATAATAATTTTAGTATCAATATCTTTTTAAATGAGGTTAAACTTATTTAAATATAATCACTATTCCTTTGGCTGAATAAGACTGTGTGATAACTGAATTAATAATTAAATCAGTATTTTGTTCATTTGATTGGGTATAAAAGCGTTGACCGATTTTGCATGTTGTGCTCTTTTAGTTGATATTCTAACCAATTGAAATTAAAAAAAAAAAATAGAAATATTTCACAAACTGTTATCTTTTGAAAAACGGAATGTGATAAAAATCTTGATGACATTCAATCATTTACTTTTTTCAGTTGTAGTTTTCACAAAATTTGCCGAAAATTGATGTTTAACATACACAATCATCTTATGAAAACTTGAATCAAAGCAAAATCCCTATAATAATCAATCATTGGTAAATGTTACTCGAAAATTGTCAATAAATTGATTGTACTGCCTGAAAAATGTAAGAAGAGAATAATTGTAAGGATTATCTACGCACATATATTCTAACTCATTGACGAAATAGTATTCAATTTAATTTTAACATAAAGGACTTGTTATGCAATGAATGAAAAAGTCGAAATCTCGTTTGTGTGCAAAGTCAATATCTAGTAAATCATTGAGAATACAATTTATCGATATTTTTGTATTTTGAAATAGTTTAGATTTTGTCGTTGTTTCTTTCTTCCAACAACTAACAACATTTTTTTTCTCAGGAACTGATTCTAAAAATGAACAGTTACCCAAAGTATTGTTGCCCTGATACCAGCATTTAAGTGACATGTTCGAGTGTTCCGGGTCTGCGATTAAGTTGCAATGAAATAATTATCCTGTTTGTATTGTAAAAGTTGATTATGTGCAAATGATTTTGAAATTTAAAGATTTTACCATGACAGTTTGACATTTTATCTTATCTTTGAAGACATATATGCGCTATATATAAGGAATGCAGTGTAACATTTATATGGACATTAGATGGACACCACTACTTCACGTTAGGGAGAAGGTTGGCGCCTGTTAAAACGTTTAAACCCGCTGCATTTGTTTGCACCTGTCCTAAGTCAGGAACCTGTTGTTCAGTGTTTGTCGTTTGTTGATGTGGTTCATAAATGTTTCTCGTTTCTTGTATTTTATATAGATTAGACCGTTGGTGTTCCTGTTTGAATGGTTTTACATTAGTCATTTTTGGGGCCCATTATAGCTTGCTGTTCGGTGTGAGCCAAGGCTCCGTGTTGAAGGCAGTACTTTGACCTATAATGGTTTACTTTTTACTAATTGTGACTTGAATGGAGAGTTGTCTCATTGGAACTCATACCACATCTTCTCATATCTATATATGTCGTGCAACTTATTTTTTTTTTCGATCCCCAGTACTATGGATTATAAAAGCATATACATTGATTGATCCACCTTTTAAAATCATACTAATACTTTTTCCAAATGTTTAATACAATAGCGAAACAATATAATTACAGATAATCAGTGTTGCTTCATATTATACAGATAACATAAAACAAAAGTAAGAAATAAAAATTATCATAATAAAATTTTGTTAACGGTTAAGAACACCATATAATACGATTTATTTTTAGATATATGTATCGGCATATAGAACATTTGATGTTAAAATATATTCTGGGTAAAAAAGAAGGGTTTATTTTTGTATTGAATGAGTAATATAGTACCACGTGCACCAGCAAAGAAGAGTTATCAGATTGAAAATGCAACAACACTATTGCAAGAAGATCGAAAGCACACAAAAAAATAACCAACAAAGTCCCAAAAATATGAAAAGAAAAATTTCGATTGAATAACACGAACCGCATTAAATAACGGAATGGAGGTTACACAAGAAGTCAGTAGGATGTTACATTTACATGAAATGAAAAAATAGCACGTATTAGACGCATACAAATTTCTAAAAATAAATTATAATTTCAAAAGCCAGGGTGTAACATAAATAATAGACTGAAAATTTTATTTTGCCTTTTGATATCTGTTTGGATGACGTAGGCGTCACCAGGTGGAATTCATTAATATAATAAAGTTACTGCGGAAAACAAACAAGTATATTTCTTTACACTCATTTCATCTCTATGGTATATTGAATTGCCTATAACATTGTATAAAACAATAGGTAGAAACACCTAATCAATAATATATCCTGTTGTTATTTTGCATGACTATACTGATGCAATTTAACGGAAATATCAGAATATACCTATGTTTGTATGAAGCTTACGAACTGCATTGGAGAGTCCGTCAACAGTTTTATGCTGTATGAAACATTTTTTTTTTTTTTTTTTTTTTTGGAAACTAGTATTGATTTTATTGTTTTGTACATTAAAATGAATTTGCATAAATTAAGCCATTTAAATAATCTATCTCCACAATATCAAATAAATACTATATTTAGATACCTATGTGATAGTTAAGTATATAAAATAGTTTTGAACAGTACAGACGACCCACGGAAAACCTTCCTGTTGAGAAAAAAGACAAGAATACAGCCAGAGATTTTTTCTTACTTATTAACCCGTTCATTAAAGTTAGAATGATGAGATGTAGAGTTTAGTATGACGTCTATTTTCATTGAACTAGTACACACTTTTATTTAGGGGCCAGCTGAAGCCCGCCTCCGGGTGCGGGATTTTCACGCTGTGTTGAAGACCCATTGGTGGCCTTCGGCTGTTTTCTGCTCTTTGGTCAGGTTGTTGTCTCTTTGACATAGACCCCATTTCCATTCTCAATTTCATTACAACAGGTACGCTGCTAAAATGACTGTGAATTACAAGCTTTAAAATAATTATTTTTATCAAAGTTGTTAAAACATTCCTTTAGTTGACACGTGACGCTATTTTCCCACACATTTTAATTTAACAAATATTAGAAAATATTCTGCCGGACTTGTTTTGTTTTACCTCTTTTGTATGTAATGAAGTTATGTCAAATTGTAAGATAGGAAAATCTTTGACAAATTTCTTAATATTAACGGGAGGGGTAAGAAAATGTTAAATTAAAATCGTTATTTTTTTTTAACGGCTAGTCTAATTAAGTTATTTGAACAAATATTACCGGAACATTATGCTAGAATTGTAATTATCGTAAGAACATGATAATAATTTTCTTCACTGGTGTTTTTTTTTTTTTCTTTGTTCCAACATGTTTACGAATTTTGACGCTTTTTTTTTCATTTTTAAAGAATTTTTATTCATTTACTTATCTTAAATTCTCTATACGGGATGATTAATATTTTAATGTAGGTTTTCCAAAAATATAGGGTAACAGTAAGTTTAACAGGATATATTGACTCTCCCATACAAGGTAAAAACAACAGGATGCATATAATGCAGCCAAAGAGAGATCAGCAGAGTGTTGCAAATGACTTTGACGGAATTGACGCCATGCTTGAGTTCTTTAAAGACAATTCTGGCTCTCTTGACTTTTCACCAATTTTAATTATTAGTTGTTAGATCAGCGTTTTAAATATTTTTGAATGGGAAAACAATAAAAATGTTAAAAATAGGACAGCTGGCACTGAAGATTACTTCAGAAAATACTGTTATTCTGTTAGGTATTTGTACTGAAATTGATTTTTTAAAAAGGTTTTCCATGGGTCAAATATTTTTTCGCAACCTCTTTCGCCAAAACATTTTTGATTTTGCCACTCTCAATTTTTTCGCCAAACTAAAACATATTTTCGTTTAGAACTTGTTTTCTTCTTGCATACAAAATAATTCGGTTTGCAGCATTGTTGTCCTCTCTTCTTTATTTTAATGTTACATATATCTACTTTATAATCAACAGTGCAATAATTGAATTCTATATTAAAACAAAATTGCTCATAGTATATGATACTGTAAAATTTGACTTCTGAGAACACGGGATTCATTCGGATACATCCTGTTGAGAAAAAAAAAACAAGAATAAAGCCAGAGATTTTTCTTACTTATTAACTCGTTCATTAAAATTCAATTTTATTTCAACAGGTACGCCTCTAAAACGATTGTGAATTACAAACTTTAAAATGATTACTTTGGTCAAAGTTGTTAAAACAATCCTTTAGTTGACACGTAACGCTATTTTACCACACATTTTAATTTAACAATACAATTAACATTTTTATTAATTAGTGCATTGTTGCCGATAGCTATAAAATCCAATCATCTGATTATTGATTTTGCTGTTAAATCGATATGCGTGAAGAGTTCAAGGTGAAATCTAAAATTTATCTGATCAGAGCAAGTCTCAGAAACCTGAATAAAAAATTTAGCGATGGACGAAGTCGAACTGTATATATTCTTCGACAATCATGGTTTTTATCACCAAAATATTTCCCTTTTTTCGTAAAATGTGAAATTAGCGATCGACAGCGGAAACCCTGGTTATTATGTATACTCTCAATATTATTTCATCAATAATCAATAGACAGAGATATAAACAACACATTATGTTCAATATTTACAATAAATAAATTTCTATCAAATATATTCATTAGCACAAACTCAATCAGTAGCACATACATCTTTGTTTTAACTTATGATTGGTGTTTGGTATTTAATAAAATTTTGAAGCAGTTATTAGATAAGCAGATATACATAGTCATCTACTTTCATCAAAATATTTTTCACCCTGATTACGTAATTTTGTGTCGTTTTTAAATTTCATTGTCAAGTTATGAGTCGTCCTCTTGGCAGCTGCATTGTACTGGATTTTAAAACGTGTTTAGGTTATCTACAGTATAGATAGATGATATATTAGTAAGAAAGGAAAACTGGTTTAACTCTTACCATATGTTGCTCTTTGTTGATTGTATTTAATTGAATGTTTTTAGGTGTATTCAGTTGGTGTTTTATATGAATTTTCATACTCTGTGTGTTTCTTTGATTCCTCTTATCATTGTTATGTATTATTACGAAATGCAATTATGCATGAAAGGGAAATTAAGAATTGGAAAATGAACGTTTCAGTATAACAGACCACAGTTACCAATTACACCAAACTGGCAAGTGATTATCTTGAAAACCACAATAAGTAGAAAAATCTGACAGTGCAAAAATTTTCAAATGTCATGATCTACCTTTTTTTCTTATTTTACCAAAGTTCCAGAAATGAGTTATTGTCCTGAAATGACGATTCTTGGATGATTTTCATTTCTTTGTATTATAAATCAAAATTGTTAACACTATGAAAGATGGTATGTGGAAACTTTATAAAAATGAGTTTTTGCTCTTAAGTAACGGTTTTTACTTAAAAACTCCGTTTTTTTACGAAGATGTTAGAAGATAGGAAGAAACTATAAAAGAGAGGCGAATGATACCAACGGGACATTCGAAAATAAACTGACCACGCCATGGCAAAAAAAAAAGAAGAGAAAAGGACCAAAAGACAAACAACAGTATAGAAAACTTAAGATAAAGCAACACGAACCACCCTTAAAACCGGGGTTGATCTAAGGTACACCGGAATGATAAGCATATTTTTTTTTAATACAGCAAAAACGACCAGAAATACAACAGCAACAAATACTAAATATTTTAGTCATGAATTATTTGCTTGTATATAATGTTGGATTTTGGCTATAGTTGAAGATAACATAAATCAAGTTGAGTAACACAGATTCTTCGAGGTTTAAGGTGTAACAAATTTTACAATAAATGAAGAAGATACAGAAGTTTGAAAGTGATGATTGAAGAGTTTATCATTCCAATTGTCAATATCTTGTAATTTCATCTGTACTATTCATACGCATTTTATATATGTAATTCTCACATAAATTTCACAATATATTAATTGGAACTGTCATTATATTATAAGCTAAAGCTGATGTTAATTAAATGTATAAGTTTGTTTTTTACTTATAATCACTTTAATATACAATAATCAATTGTGTCCCTCTATTTACGCCTACGTTATCAAAACAGATATGTTATTGGTCAGATTTACAGTTATTTAAAATCAATATGCAACACTGAAAACAAAGACACACTGACTGCCTGGTCAATACTTAAGCAAATTTACGGTAAATTGTTTTAATTGCATTTTTTAATACTATATTTACTAATTTTGAGATTGTTATTTATGTTACACCCTGTATTTTTATTAAACGTTTTTTCGACGTCTATCTAGCACGTGATATTGTTTTGTATTATGTAAAAATGTTTTAAGTACCTACGAACTATTCTGAGCACCTGATTTACATGTACCTCCATTCCGGTATTTGTTGTGGATCACTTTTCTGCTAAATACTGTAAAGATTTTTTTTTTGGCTCGCGAAACAGTCTGAGGGTACAATGAGATTCATTCAATACGAGATAAACCTTCTTATTGATCTTAAATGATGTGTACCAACAAATGTTATAAATGCCGATACATATATTTAAAAAACATCGATTTAAACATTAGTTTGAACTGTTTTCAAAATTTCTTTTCTCATCTTTGTGTTTTTTAAATCTCTTATTTAACGCATTGTTGATTGAGCATATCTCATTCGTCTTTTATTTGTAATTACATTGTTTGGTTACGCTATCAAATGTTTTTGGGAGAGGCTAGAGTATATTTTCAAAGGTGAAACAAACAATTTTTATGTTTTATAAATCCATAAGCTATGAAATGGAAAAAAAAATAATAAATTGAAAGATGTGTTTCAATATTGCTACATGGCATTTCTTAAAATACAGCACATTTATGTTATCTACGATAAACTATAAGATGATTGAGGTTGTTGTTTCGATCCTTTAGAGACACACATTATTTCGGATTTATCTAGATTAATTTTAACCAGTCCCTTATAATGTGGAATTCTATAATGCTGAGTATTGCCTGTATATCAGATCGTTCACCCAGTAAGACAATATCGTCAGCATAGTTAGTGAGCCTACTTGTATGTTGCCTAGCTTTGTGCTTAAATTGCTGGTGGATATTACATTGATAATGGTGTTATTGTATCGTTTGTACAACAAAGATGATAATTTTGCTCCTTGGCGAACCCTTGCATGCTATTGATGCATTCTGGTGTTTCATTATTCCACTTAATTTTAAGAGACGGCTCTTGATAAATGTTCCGAAGTCAAATCTCATATCGCCGACAATTCCATCATGAACGAGCTTATTTAACATGATCCACGGCTCAGGGTGTCAAATGCTTTTTCAGGGCTACGAGCTCTAATAATATTTGAAGTAAACGATATAAAAGAATTGTTTCAGTTGTAACAAAGGCTGCAAAAAGGCTTAATGCACCTTCTGTAAACCCTCGTTGTAATGGATTTTATAATGGTAGTAGTACATATTGTAGCCTCCCTTTAACAATAGGCTCAAATACTTTAGAAAAGATACTTGTAACGACAATTCCCCTGTAGTTTCCAGGTATGGTTTAATCCTACTTCTTTCAGGACAGGTGTTACTATACCATTTTTAAGACTCTTTGATACATCTAGATCAGAGAAAATATTATTTATTATACTTGCGATTTCCACAGATACTTCATCCAACGCATGTTTATATTGTTCAGAACAGATAGCATTTTCGTCTAATGTTTTGCCAGTGCTCAGGTTCTTAATAACAGTTCTAACTTCTTCGGGAGTTGTTTGTTTAATTTTCTTTTTGGAGTGTTAATATTGGAAAATGATATCATTTTGCATTTTTGCTAGGCGAAAGCGTTCCACTTCTCAATACATAGTAAAATTAAACTCCTGCAATTTGTAGTGATTGATAACGCACACGTGATTATTACACACTTTATCCAGTCGTTCACTGTTACGAGTGTAAGAGTAGAGTCATTACAATTATTACGTACATGACAAAATAGAGATCGACACACCGTGCATTCTCTTCTAATAGATTATGGTTATTCATGTTTAGAAAAATAATTCAAATACAACACATTAATACATAAAAACAGAGATATCCAAAGAAGTTATTCTCGATTAATGTTGATTTTAATTAAAAGATCTTTAACGTAGGGTTTTGGCTTGGTTGGACGTTGTCTTAATATCACTACCAAATTTGAAGAAGTTGAAGAACAGAAGACGAACAAAATGCAATGACAAAGTAAGGAGAAGATAAAAACGACTCGCATACAATAAAATCAATCATACATGCATGTTAACATTTTTTAAGCTATGCTTAATTTCTATCATATGAAACTTCAAATTTAAAAAAAATGAATATGTTTTATATACTTGAATGGCTTGAAGTTTTACTATGAAAGAAGTGAACGTGAATACTTTTTAAACGAACGTCCTTTATATGTTCAAAATCTTCATAAATGTACCAATATTGAATTATTGCCTTCCCATACACTAATTCGCTGATATTTGTCTGTATGCAGTGACCTTAATTATTATACCTCTCATTATAAATTCATCCACCGCACAGCGCAAGTGCGCGGGGAATACCTTGATGAAAGAATGGAAATATAAACGTGCTCTGGAAGGTAAATAGAAATAATAGATTCTTAAAAAACAAATTTAGTACAACAAATCATTTAACAACTGTTAAGAAAAATTAAAGATTAGTTAAATAATGGAAACGCATGGAAAATATAATAACAAATGTCAATTCACTTATCTCTCACGTTTTCCAAGTGCTCTGTGTATTTGTGTATCAATGTCACGATCCGGAAAACTTCGGCAACAAACTCGAAAGTTAATAAGCTTGCGATCAACAATCGTATTTGTCGAATACGTTACAGATTCGTAATGAATATAAAAAAAACAAACGTGCATACAAGACTTAGTTTAATATATCTGCATGTATTGGTTCAAAAATGTCGATATCATTAAAAACAAAAACAATTATTTCCCTTGTTTGTGTCTTGGTGACTTTCATGTATCATATTATATAGTTGAAACGAAATTTATAGTATCTACTTATAAATTTGAGTATCTTTTTTTTTTTTATTAAAAAAAAATTAATAAAAAAATGATATAATGACATTTACTTTTTGTGGAGACTTGACATTTCTTTTCTACAATTACACAGTACTATTGAAGAATTTCTTATCTATTATATAGTTCTGTAAAATTTCATGCAATTCAGATGTTTCACAGGTGTTATTTGAGCTTGCTCTTTAATGCTTTACTGTCCTTTTTATAGTAGTGCTTCAGATATGATTGACATCTTAATGGAACATGATAATGATTTTCACATAAAATAATATATACTACTTCATCTTTCACATTGAAAGCTTAGAAGTGATGATATGAAACAAGTTGCAGAATCACTCACACTCAAACTGAAGGTTAATTAATAAAATCTGTTTTAGGAAGTCTCTTTTCTGTTGACAGTACTAAAAGGCAACAGACATTCAAAATAAAAATTGCAAGACCTGGTTTCAAAAGAACAATCAATGCTGGCGACAGAGTTGGTTTCCCCAGTTGACTTTCTGTTTCATGTGCACTCTGTAAGCTTGGTGTGTTCGACATTGCTTGACATTAAAATGATCAACTTTTAAGATGAAGTTAAACCTCCACAACACCAATAAAAATGTATGATTTCAGAATAAATATGACAATTTATATAGCTAAACAGAATGTCCGCTAAATGGTGAATATGATGTTTTTTTTTTATTTCCATGCCTTTGAAATTGAAGAACATCTAACAATAACTTGGAGATCATTATCGTGTGTATAATGATGATATAATAACAATAATCACGAACGAAACCAAAATATCAACTTAAAGGATTTGTTCATTTAATAACTACAAAAAATTAATAGTTCTACGAATTACTATAATCTAAAGTAATATAATATTATTTGTGGTATACTTAAACAAGCTCAGCATTACCAATTACAATATAAGTACTAATTAATGATATCTGATTATGTTTTCTCTTTCTGCATTGGATAATTTAGCAGATATAGATTGTATTCTTTTGATTCATCACGTTCCGATTCCAGTAGCTACAGTTTTAATTAAAGTATTAGTCATTTAGCTCTTCAACTGTTTCCGTTCTTATATTATTCTTTGGTTTCAAATAATCGGCTTTCCACGTTCGTATTAAGTGGAAATCCAGAACAGTGATTGGGCATATGCATTTTATAGAGTTTTGTTTTCATTCTTTTTACAACTTCATCAGTAAACTGACGTAAGCCAAATTAAAGTATTGTCGTAAGGTGTTTGAGTGTGGGTATTGAGTGAGTGTAAGTGTGTTGCTGACTCACTGCATGCCACATATTTGTTTGTTCTTATCAAGAATTTATATACACCATGTCCGTTTAACTGTATAGTTTGTTTTACATTTTTCATGTCAGGGCCTTTTATAGTTTACTATACGTTGTGGGTTTTGTTCAATGTTGAAAGCCGTCCGGTGACCTGTAGTTGATACATTCACTACATTGGATCTCGTTAGGACAGTTATCGCATTTACAGTTATATAACATCGCCTTATGTATATCAAATAAGTTTATCCATAACGTTTTTTTCACTTAAGATTAAAACAAAGTTTGTAAAATATGTTTTTCTCCTTGAAAGTAATCCTATTTCCTTGCAGATTTAATTTCACATTGTTCAAAAAAGTAGAAATATTACACATAACTGAAATCCATGGAATGAGATTTGTTTGACAAACATATAATTTCTGCCCTACAACCTTGTGCCCACATAGTCTGAGTTCATTTGGTCTCTTTTTAAATTTAGACATTCCCTAATAGTGAGTGACAGTACCCCCTCTTTATCCTGAACGGCTTACCCTACAGAATCTACCTTTTGTATTTATTGTTAAATTTTTCTTGTCCTTAGCATACATGACATATTTGCCACTGAACAACATCAACATGATGAAGCAAACAACAACAAATCAATCATGATACTAATATACAACAAAACAAAATTAGGGACCGTTTAAGTCAAGGATATGATTTTGTTTTCGTTTTGAAAATGTATTCCGAACTAATATGACAACGTATTTGATAAATTTGGAGGTAGACTTTTTCAGCAAGTTGTCAGTATTCCCAATGGAATGAACTATGCGCCTCTCCTTGTCGATCTCTTCTTATATTCATATGAGTCATAGTTCCTTCAAACACTTGTCAAAAACAAGAAAATCAAAGAAGCGCGATATTTAATTTCACATATAGATATATTGATGATGTTCTTCTCATTAGCAATCCAAACTTATCAGATTGGGTTCCATAAATACATCCTCCAGGACTAAAAATAAAAAAAAAAAAAAAGAAAAAAAAACCACTAGTAACCAGAATGTAGATTGATCGGCCAAAAAGGTTTTAACCCTATTTAAAAAAGATTACTGAATATTTGAATAAGATTAACAAAATTTAGTATATGTAAGAGAATGATAATTCCTTTTTTCGTGATTAAGTACGAGCGTTAGCGTCATTGTCATTCCAAAGTTTACAATTAATGCATGATTTCCTTTTTATGCATTTCATTAATGGAATAGTTTTAGTAATGTCAGGACTTTCTTTTATTTTGGGAAATATTAAAAAACAAATGCGTTATAGACATTAGATGACACAACAGTAAAAGAAAAGGTAGGAATTGTATATGTTTCCTGATTGTAAACATGAATGTAAATCATGTAATAATTTAGTGAGGAATTATCCTTTTTATATTTACAGTTTAAATCAATTAAGACATTGGAGTTACAACTAATTTTATTTCACAGACAATCTTTTGGTTCGGTTTTTAATCAAAGTCTATTTCATTATGTCAGGGGAATGTTCAAATAAAATGTCTTTAAAAGTTTTAAATAAACCTGTTTTTTTTTTTCTTTTATCGGAATATTTGAAATAACAATTCTTCCCAACCGCTGGTCCAGTAATCAGAGTTTTGGAAAGCTAAGGATTTGGGTCATTTTAAATTTGATTTCAAAACTTTTTTTTTCTTTTTTTTTCTGCATTTCTTTAATATTGTTTAACTTTTTAGTAGTTTGAAGTGATTTATATTTTTTCATAATAATATTAAAGGTACCAATTTTACTGAACAAGTAAACTTCAACTTATTTTGATTTTTTTGTTTGTTTGTTTGTTTCACACTTCAACTTTCAGTCAGTTTCAATCACTGTGTGATAAATCCTTTCAATCTGATAAATTGGCTTCGGGGCAGTTGTAACTCATACATAGAAACTCTTTATTTTAAGTAGGCCTAAACGGTAGGATAATCCTTTACTAAGAACATGATTTACATTCATTCTTTACAATCAAGAAACACCAAATCCTGCAATTTCATTGGTCGAGAGCACTTTGCCATATTCTAAATATACTAAAGTGTTTATCGCCTTCCATTATACAAACAAGACAAGACAAATATTTTATTAAAGTCTCACCTTATGTACATATATATAAAACATAGACATATATAAAAGGTAAACAATAGCGTATACATAAGCCACTCTAAAAAGTGTTACAAGAGACTGATTAAAAGCACACATACACAAAAGAAATGTATAGGCATGCCTTAAACCTATTTGCTACATGGACATATATAAAAGGTAAACATATACATAAGCCACTTTAAAAATAGTAATGTTAGACTGATAAAAACATATTAACATAAAAGTAATGTATGCACAAGAATTAGACATAAACAATATTTTTTCTTTTTAATAATATATCGTGGCAGATTTTAATTTGGCAGTGTAAAATTGCATATCATCATTACTGAACATACATTGATGTAAATATAAGTTTTTCATCATCATACATATTCATAAAATTATCGTTAAAGTGACGAACAGGTTTAAAAAGGCTATCACGTAATTCTGCATATATTGGACATTGCAATAAAAAATGTTTTCGTCTCCAATTGCATTACAATTAAAACACAACCTTTTTTCCTAACAAATATTTTCATATCTCCCTGATTCTATTCGAATAGATGCGACGCCAAACCGAAATTTAGACCTACCACTCCTGTATTTACCAGGCATATTTTTAATCAAATAATTTTCAACACCAGATATATACATTCAGATTTCCTGTAAGTTCGTAATTTACTGTATCATTAGACATCAATTTTCTTAAAGACCAAACAGCCTATTCAGTTCTACCAGTGATTTTTCCTTAAAATTTTGTGTGAAGGTATTTCATGATTTGAGGAACAAAATATGATAAAAAAAAATGGGGGTCACCGACTTAGTTTTGTCACTATAGCAACCTCAGTTTCGTGTTTTCCCGAATATTAACATGATATTTGCTTGTTATTTAAACTCTCAAAAAATCCCATTATAGCAAACCTATAAGCATAATTTTTGTTTCATGTTAAACAGAAGATTTGTTTCTATCAGATACAGGTTCAAGAGTTTAAGACTCTTATTGTTTTGATCTTAAAAAATATGATTTATTTCATTCCCGCCAAAAATAAAACGCAAGAATGAAAAACGTTTCTAGTATTAAAAAATATCTACCAGTGATTTTTTTCATAAAAAATTCAAGAAGGAAAGTGCCATGTGTACTCTTCAAAATAAAGCAAAAAAATGTATATGTCACCGACCTTTCAAAAAAGTTATGATTAATTTTCAGGTTTTTTTCTCGTTCGTTTTGAAGAAAAGAGTTGTCTTTCTTCTGAACATTGAATCTGACGTCATAGTACAAGTTTTCCTTGCTGGCGCACTGTTTGAAAAAAACTGCAAATTGGACGTTTGAAACCCACATTTAAATTTTCAAGAATAAAGAATAACAACTATATTCACCTACTTTATTATCCGGTAATACAAGAGATCACATGTATGTATCAGTATAAGATCTCATGATGTTGTTGCCGCACAAAATTAACCTTCAGAAACACCATCCGTCGGAATGAAAAATTGTTCGAAATAACCTTTTACGACGCTTTAGAAAGGAAAGTCTGTTTTTGTCCTCTCCCTCTCATTAGCAAAATCATTGAAAATAAAAAGAGCAATGAAAGATGACAATGGCTAACTTACAGACTATTTGACTATATTAGACTAGATGTGTGGGTTTTTTGTCGCGTCAATTTCAGAACTTCGCCCTAGCGCACTCTTTCGCTACTGTTGACAGACGGACAGACATTAACTTATTTATACCATTATGTGTCCCGACTAAGACGAGCGTATACAAATTATTCCATCTAGTTTGTGGATTCATTATTTCTGAATATTTAAAATATAAGAAAATTAAAATTATAGGTATAATATATGAATTAAAGTTTTTGATTCTTAAACGTTTTACATCCATTTAACCTATCATAAAATACGATCCCCGTTATTACTACCTCGCGTGTTTTGAATAAACGAGACAGTAAATATAAAATACAAATAAGTTTTTAATTCAAAAATTGATTTAGAATCTAAGAAATAATTTCCCGTTGAAAACTTTAAAGTATTTCTCAAAACAGGATGAAATATTATGAATCTTAATAGCTCATTTTGGAAATTAAAACAAAGACAAGGTTGTATGTATAGATTTCCGGCATTGAAAATTGAAATTTGTTTTCAATCTTTCCGGTCATTGTAGCTTTTTGAAAGTGAGAAATTTTATGTTGGATCTTATTCTTGAAACAATTGTTTTTGTCATAAGTTAAATTTACAACAAGTTTAGTTTTAAAAACCGTAATTTTTTATGTTAATTCACATTCACTGAGTATATTAATTTTCTTATATTTTTTGACTTAAGCTTCTGTGAGATCAGGCGAAATCTTTATCATTTCTCCTTGAGACAATTTGAAATGAAACAAATGACAAAAGACAATGAACCTTTATCATTTTTATTTTTACTATAAGATTTTGTCAATTAAGCAGTATAGATAAAATTTAACTTCATTGCAAGATCACCATTATTTCACGAGAATCTTAAAGAAATAAGTTAATCTCAACATGCATACCTTGCCAGTATATCGAAACTTCTAGAAAGTATTGTTTATCGGCCTAACCTTCTGAAAACTCAGTTTTGAAAATCACATATGAAGTTAAAATTCTAAGCGTAAGTCATATAATTTTACCAGTGTAAAGTTACACGGGCGTACGAGATTTGCGCCGATTTAAAAAAAAATTCGATCTTTTATATTTTAATTAATTTGCGCCGATTTGATTCTTTCATTAGCGCCTATTTTATTTTTTTTTATTACTAGCCCCGATACTTTATTTGCTATACAAGTAAATACATGTACATGTAGTAAACCTAGAATGTATATTGCACGGTAATATATGGATATAAATAGTGTTCCCTTATGTTTAAGATAAAATTTGGTCATATTGTTCGAGAACTTCGTTTTGACACGAGAAAGAAAAGATAGACTTCGTTATTGGCAAGTACAACAAGTATAGAAAAGATAAAATGACAAGAAAGGAATATATCAGATGTGTGGCATATAAATTCTCGGCAAGATAATACCAGTAATTCATTGTACTAGTATTACATTTTTATGGATTTTATTGTGGTGCTTTGAAATGCTGTAAATAGAATTTTACTCCGTGATTTTAGTGGATGTAAACAGAGTGCACAGATATCTTTTAAATTGACTTATCCTGCTCGAAATTCTACTCCCACCTCCCCTTTGTGAGCAGGGGACAACAGTCATATACATGTTATAATTGACAATTCATAACATATGTACAACTGGCTAACGGAAGAGGTTTATATGATAAATAAAAAAATAACTTTCACCTAAAATTTACCTGTACACAATTGGCGCAAATGAAAGACAAAACCGGCGCAAGTGAAAGAAAAAAAGTGAAATGCAGATCAGCGCAAATGCAAAAAGCCGAGTTCAAAATTTATATTTTTATTATTATTTTTATTAGAACGGAGGTTACAGATAGTGTAGTATCTTTTGTGTCCATTTGGGTTTAATTTCCACTAGGTATCAGTGCGACGCTTAATTCCACTTTTCTTGGAAGACGTAATTTTAAGCGTACACCATGTCGGAATCCGTGAAAAACGCGAAATAGGACGTTATAATTTGACGTTTTTTTCATGGCTAGAAACAACGTCATAGAGCTTTTATGTCACTACCAAGTTGCGTTAGTTGATGAGCATCAACAATAGGCTGTTTGGTCTTTAACCAATCCTGCTTAAAATTTTCAAATAATACATTTTCGATATCTTTTATATCACTCTTACTTAAAATATAATTAGTATTGCATAAGTTATTCATATCAAGACTTATAACTTTGGCGTTAACTCTAAATTAACATTTTTTTTTTATTTTACCCTTTTGGTAGGAATTACTCCATGAAAAAAAAAACCTTTTACATTTAACCTCTCATCACACATTTTTGTTAATTGTGATCAGTTTCTAAATACACAAGACCATTGTTTGATACTACAAAGCATCCAGCCCATATCACAAAATAAAGAAAGGTTAGGTGTATATTACTGACACCCATAAAAAAGCGCATGGCTCTATTCTTCACACTATTGATATATGATAAATCTTTCGTACCTCTTAAAGCAGTACCATATTTAATATCAGACCAGACTAGTGAATCAAAAAGTTTGGTAAATGTGGAGTACTAAATACCTCCATTTGCTTTAAATTTGGATATTAACAACCCTAATGATTTACTAGCGGATTTGGCCACCACTTTTGCCATATCATCATAATTCAAAAATTCAGTAAAAAGTAAACAAAGATAATCTTATTGAGATACAGCATCTATTTTGTTACCATTAAATAAGAATGGAAAAGTAGTTCTAGGCACAGACTGTGTTCTAAAATGTACCTCTGATTGTGTCATTTAGCTTTAGGGCAATTTAGTGTCCACGGAGAAAAACGAAATTCATTCTGTTGAAAAATTATTTTTAAGGTAAAAATTATTAAAATCATCCTTGATGAAAATAATACATGTATACTTTTTCTTAAATTTTATGCAATTCAATCTTAATGCTACACATTTTATAAATCAGTTTAATGTCTGACAGTTTAGATTAGTGTTAGGCAAAATATAAGTAATTGGTCAAAATTTCAAATTTTGATGTAATGTTGTATATGTTGTGTACAAGTTATCATTTTGTACAAATTATAATTTGTACAAAATAATTGTACAAATTATAATTTGTATTTTGACTTTTACAAATTGTAATGTGTACAAAAAGTGCTTGTACAAATTACAATTTGTACAAAATTTGACTAAAATTCACTTACAACTTGTACAATAATTTACAGTATGGATTTTGTTATAAAAATAACATTGATACACACTATGGAACTTTTATTCAATGACCACATACTAAACTTCATTTACAAAACACAAGAATAGTTCTGTACTATTTGTTTGAGCATGTGAGTGAATTATCGCATCGGGAATTGCACTTCATTTTTTGATTTCTCAGCAAATATCATGTTGAAATTCCTACAGTCAGCTGTTCCATTGCGGTACCCAAATTCTCCAGATTCAATAATAACACATAAGATATTTCAAGGATCAGTTGGGGCACGATCATACTAAGGAATTGGTATAATGACATTATCCCCCACAGCAAGTTCTGATAATTTCCCTTTCGTTTTCATTGTTAGATATTCGGCTTGGATCTGTTGGTCAGACAGAGCACGCTTCCTGGCACGTATGATTGGTGTTTCAACGTCTGTGTCATCAGAATTGTCACTGGGGCCAATTTCTATTGTACTATCAGAATTTTCACTGAGGCCAATTTTTATTCTTCTATCAGAATTGTCACTGGGGCTAATTTCTTTTTTTTTTATAATTTATTATTTTTCTTCATGAATTTACAGGTATCAACATATATTTATCTTGTGGTACAATAATCAAGCAAGTGAAATAAATAAGCATGATAAGCATTCTATGGACTAACACTATGAAATCTATGAATGAAGTATAGTAATAACATTTTCATTAATATAGTAATAATAGTAATAGTAGAGCAAGCATATGGTATAACTACCAGTATACAAGTTCTTTCAAATACTCATATATATACACATATGTATATACATTAACCTAATTTAAATTTAATTAATGATCTTAGCCCAGGGGTTCCAGTACAAGTTGTGTTCTTCCATACTTAAATATTTTGAAGAAATATGTTTCTCTAAAATCAAGTTTTCTTTTATGTAATTTTGAAGACCTTTAATATGAGGTTTTATATCTTGCATCTTACATCTGTAAATGAAATACTTTGTCAGTAAGATAACTTTATTTTTAATAAAATTCAATTTATAATTTTCATAGAGGCCAAAAATGACAATATTCAAATTTAGTGGAATTTCTATATGAACTATATCGAAAATCCAAGAATTTAGATTGTGCCAAATGTCGGCTACAATATGACAACCCCAAAGTAAATGTTCTATAGTTTCAAGCTCTTCCTTGCAAAATGTACACAAATTACAGTTAACAAGTTTCATTTTAAAGAGTAGAGCATTAGTCCCTAAGATATAATGAATATTTCTATATTGAAACCAACATAACCTAGTATTTTTTGAAACCTTGGTAACACACAAGTGTATTTTTTTCCAATTTTCTATAACTTTATTAAGAATACCTTCCCATTTTTTTTCTGCTACAAAATCTATAGGTAAAGTTCCTTGATTTAAAATAGTATACATGTCCTTTGAGCCCTTTTCGGACTTAAAGAAAATATTAATGTTGAAAGGTATAATAGCCTGATGTTTTTTCTCTCTTTCGGTGTTGATTCCAATGGCTTGTAGCCATTTTTTTAGTGCTAATATAAGCCCATAAAACTGTAGAGACATGGGTTTGAAATTATACATAATTTCAAAATTTTCATATGTTAATATATTTCCATGTTCATCTAACAGGTCATTTACAGTCCATACCCCATGATGTGACCAATTTTTATAGTAAACGCTGACGTTATCAATTTTAATATGTTCGTTATGCCATATAGATGTCGAAATGACTTCCTCAAAATGAAATGGATGTCTGAGTTTTGACATAATTTTCCAGGCATGAAAAACTTCATCCCAAAATTTGTTTTTTGATTTTTTAATAATTCCAAAATAAGCCAACTCTGTAAAATTTATATTTTGGGTGGCGGTAAATAATTGGATCCATTTGGATTTTGACTTAAATAATCTTCTAACCCAAGTAAGTTTTAACCCTTGTATAAAATGTCTCAAATTAATCATTTTTAGGCCCCCTCTAAAGTATTCTTGGCATAGAAGATCCCGCTTTATCTTGTCAGGCTTATCATCCCAAATGAATGAATAAATTTTACTATTAAGTTGACGTATCATATTATCATCTGGACCTGGGATGGACAGGAACAGATGATTTAATTTTGATATAATTAGTGACTTTATAATTGTTATTTTACCAAACGGGGTAAGTGACTGTTTTGACCATTTTTGTAATATTTTTTCTATTTCTTGTATTCGAGGAGCATAGTTTAGATTTAACATTCTATCTAAATCAACACAGAAAGTGATACCTAATAATTTGAAGGTACTGAAACCCCATTTCAGTCCCCACTTTACACATATTTTGTCTTGACTATGTCTTTTACTACCTATCCATATAACGTTTGTTTTGTCTAAATTAATTTTCAGTCCTGATATCTCAGCATAGAATTGTAATATACGGAGAGATGCATCCAGTGAGGAAGGCGACCCATCTAAAATAAGTGATGTGTCGTCTGCATATTGAGACAAGATATACTCTGAATCATCTATCGTAATACCCTTTATCTCATCACTACTTCTTACTAAAATGCCTAATATTTCAGCACATAGCAAGAAAAGGTAAGGAGACAAAGGATCCCCCTGTCTACAGCCTCTCTCCACACGGAAAAAGTCTGACAGACAGCAGTTCTGGGTGACAGTAGATGTAATATCATTATAAAATGTTTTTATCCAGTTCATAATAGAGTCTCCAAAATTAAAATACTTCAGTGTTTCAAAGAGAAAGGCCCATGATATAGAGTCAAAGGCCTTCTCAAAATCAATGAGTAATAATATACCAGGGATATCATTTTCTTCTGTAAAGTGTAAAATATCATATATAAGTCTACAGTTCTCCCCAATAAATCTACCCGGGATAAAGCCTGTTTGATCAGAGTCAATAATTCTGTTTAGAACTGACTTTATCCTCTCAGCTATACAACTAGAAGCTAGTTTGTATGTGGAATTCAAAAGTGTAATTGGACGCCAATTTTTTAAGAACTGTTTTGACTTGCCTTCTTTTGGAATACATGTGATAACTCCCTGCCTCTGTGTGACAGACATTTCCCCTATCTGATATGAATAATTTATTGACCTCAAGACAAACTTTCCAATGTCTATCCAAAATACTTTAAAAAATTCTGCAGTAAAACCATCTGACCCAGGACTTTTATTATTTTTCATCCTTTTCAAAGCTTGTGTTAATTCAGTAAAAGAAATGTTACCTTCTAATGATTCTTTTTCGATATCATTTAATTTAGATGTCAAAGATGGTAATTCCCTTGATAAGTTTACTTTTTTAAGACATTCTTGTCTTTTGTAAAGTTTCTCATAAAATATTTTTGATTGTTTTAAGATTTCTTTTTGATTTTCTACTACAGTATTTTCATCAGTAACTAGTTTTTTAATAGTTTTATTGACAAAGTTTTGTGTTTCTAAATTGCCAAAAAAATTAGTGGGCCTCTCTCCTTCTTCAATCCATTGGGTTCTTGACCTAACATATTGACCTTTAACCTTGTTCTGTCTCAAAATTCTAAGTTGACATTTTTTGGATTCTATTTCATCAAGAGTGTCCTCTGTACTTACCTTATTTTCTAAATTTTGTATCTCCTCAGTCAGTTGGATTTCCTGTTTTGTCCTTTCTCTTTTTATAAATGTTGAATAAGAAATAGTCTTACCTCTAATCTCAAGGAGAAGGGTCTCCAAAAATAATTGGTCATTAATTGAAAATTCAATATCCAAAGTATCAATACCATGTAAAGCATCCACTCTATGCACTGGCATTACATATTGCTCAACTGTGTTAGTAATTTGTTGTTTTATTAGTTTTACATATTCAGGATCTTGAAGGAGAGAGTTATTAAACTTCCAGAGGCCTCTGCCTTTTATAAAGTCATTTATTTTTAAAGTCAAAATCACTGGTGAATGATCTGACCTGTAGCTATTACCAATGTTTACTTCACAAATGTCATCTATAAGGCTTTCAGAAATCAAAAAGAAATCTAATCTAGATTGTTTAAAAGGGTTTTTCCTTCTCCATGTAAATCGTTTAAGATCAGGATATATTTCTCTAAATGGGTCGATGAGATTCTTATATTCTTTAATTTCCAAAATTTTCTCTCTAGATCTTGGATTGTTTATATTTATATAGTGATGGGTATCAAGGTTGAAATTTTGAACAAGATTAAAGTCCCCACAAATAATACAAAGCTGATTTCCGAAGAAATCTATTATTTCTGTTAATTTGTCATAGAAGCAGGGAGTATCAATATTTGGCCCATAAACATTTATCAGAGTAAATCTCTTGTCTTCAATATTAAGATCCAATCCCATCAGATTGCCATCTCCATCTTTTTTAACTTTATGTATTTTATAGTCAAAATCATTTTTAAACAGAATAGCAACTCCTCGTTTATTTGAAGCAAATGAATTAAAAACACAATGGCCTTTCCATTGGTTTTTTATCAAAACTTCATCTTGTTCTACAAAGTGTGTATCCTGGAGACAATATATATTTAAATCTTTTGAATAAAGATAATCAAAAATATCTCCCCGTTTTTCCCTCATGTGAAGTCCTTGACAATTATAGGACATTATTTTAATGTTTTTTCCTTCCATCATGATAATTGTTCTTCAACTGTAAAGTATGATATTTGTAAAAACAAAGGAAAAAATAGTTCATGCGAGACATCAGGACTGATTTCATAATATTTCACTTCCTTAAAAAATATTTCATATATATGCCAAATACCAGAAATCCATGTTTTGTAATAAATATATACATAAAATAAACAAACAAAAAAGAAGATGAAACACATATAAAACATATAATATGAAACTAAGATATTTCTCGTCTTAATGCAGATTTACATATGTGTTCTAGGGGAGATAACTCAATTTGTTTTTAGATCAAATTTAGGCCAGACTAAGTTTTGTACTGATCTGCATAATAATATGTACTACATCTCAATATTTAAACACCATTTCTTACAAACTTATAATTAATGAATTAGGTTTATTCATAAAATATTGAAAATAATTATTTAGACAAAAGAGAAGAGATCACACAAGAAGCACCTTACCACAAAATGTCCATTGTTTTGTGCTTCCTTATCTGATCTGGTCAAGTTTGTCTTATGTTTATATCACATCACTTCAATATGTGAGGTGTCACTTTGCATCTTAAGATTTAAATAAGCATACACAATTTGTTTATTTACTATAATTGAGATCAAAAACTAAATATTAATTTTTTAAAGCTCACCTTAAGATATTAATTTCTATCCCTTTATGAGTATTGAAGGTACAAAATGTACATCTTTTATTTCAATCTAAATGTTTATTTTCAAGAAATGTAGAGTCTTAAAGGAATAAAAAAGCAACCCGCCCATCCTCCAGTTGTGTATATATACACCTCTTAAGGTGATCTTATAAATTCACATACATTGTGCTATCTATGAAATAGACTAAAGCATGCATTTTCTCTAGAAATATAAACAGCTGAAAACAAAATGCAGAACGAAAAAAGCAAAAAAATCACATTATAACATATAATATCTATATGTAAGCTAAAGCATGCATGCACTTACTCAACATATAAAGAACGCATAACTAAAAAAGCAAAAATAAAGGCATGTAATGCTATATATCAAATCAAGCTAGTCGAACAAAATAGAGCAAAAATAGAGAAGCAGAATAAAATGTAAGCCAAATGAAAAAGCAACGATTCTTCTTTTTTTTTTTCTATACTTACTACATGTACTATCAATCTAGAAGCCTGTAAATAGAAATCTAACAATACAAAATTCTTGTTTCAATGTAATATACATTTATTATGTTTTGTAAAATTTATTATTAAATTTATATCTTCTATAATCATGGTTAATTTATATACTCAATAGTATTATATATGACATTTTGTATAATAAACCGGTTTTTATCTTAGAATAGTATATACAAGTATATGAAACTGCAGTTATTCCCATGGAGACCATTCTTCTGAACTATTTTTACGAGTCTCTAATGTCATGTGGGCCCCCTTTGCTCGAATTCTTGTTTGTAACTTGTCCCTTTTTCTTATTTTGTATGCATTATGGGGCTAATTTCTAGTGTACTATCAGAATTAACTGGCATGCATGTATCAATTACATTTCCTGTTTCCATCTGGGTATTTTTGTATTTTGTAAATAAGGTTTATTATGTGGCCATTGAATAAAAAATATAAAGTGTGTATAAATGCTTTTTTATAAAAAAAAATCCATACTATAAATTATTGTACAAGTTATAAGTGATTTTTAGTCGAATTTTGTACAAATTGTAATTTGTACAGGCACTTTTTGTACAAATTACAATTTGTACAAAGTCAAAATACAAATTATAATTTGTACAATTTTTTTGTACAAATTATAATTTGTACAAAATGATAACTTGTACACAACATATATACAGTAAATTCAGAAATTATTGCGTGCATTTAATATTGGGATTTTGTCATTTTAAACTTAAATGCGATTTTAATTTTAACAATTTTGAGAAAAATCCTGTTTAATTCATATAAAATATTTCAAAATGCGATTTTGAATTATTGAGTTTACAACTCTGTCGCATTTTTGGCAATAGTAAAAACCTCGCAATAATTTCTGAATTAACAGTATAGTGATGTGTGTGTGTGTGTGAGTATACTGCATAGAAATACATTCCTTATAAAAATCATTTACCGATTTGAGCTGGTATAATACTTATTCAGTTTGAATTTTGGAAGGTCTGTTATAAAAGTTAAAATGGATTTTTTTTTGCATTTGGACTGTTGTGAAAAATTGTATTTTTTTCTAAACTGTTTAATAATTTCGAAACAATTCAAACTTTACGATACATTTTCTAACGAGTGTCAACAACAGGTAAATGCCAAGCTTATGGGCAATTCGTGTACTTGAAAAAATTACAAGATACGGGGATGGCGTGTCTGCAGATTGGAGATTGAGAAGTTAAATCGAAAATGATATCCTTAGGCTTAGATGATGTTTAATACACGTGATCGGAGTAACCGTATCTATTTCTCAAACTGTGGCGTGAGTTAATAATGCATTTGAAATGCAAACAGCTAGGGTGAGTAAGAAATAAACAAAAACAAAAAACGAGTAAAAGATGATTTTTTATTCTTGTCCCGTCAAGGATTTGTATAGTGTATCCAAAATCCTTGGTTCGTTTATTGAATTTATTTCTTGTTAACCTTTTTTCGTGGTTTTTTGTTTGTATTTATATATATGATCTGGACCGGGAACACAGTTAGTTCAAAATACAATTCTCTGAGACACTAAATGCATATTTAAAAAAGCGCACCTACGCTATCTCCATAATATTTTTGCAGTGTGTAGCAGTGGGATATTCAATGACGTACACCCCCTGTTCGATTGGATTTTTATTTTTTGACATAAAATCGTTAACAAAGTCGATTCGCTTCGCTCGGCTGCATATTTTCACTTTCAGGGAATTACGCACCTTCAAAAATCCTGAATCCGTCCTGGTGTTGTACTGCTTTTGCGGCAAATAATATAAAAAATTCTAGAACAATTTATTAGCTCTAACTCAGGATTTGGACACTGTTTATGTTAAATGGGTCTTGTCTTGTTTGATAGCTTCAAACATACTAATTGTTTAGTTTACCTTGTTCAACTGGACCATATCGCTTCTTTACTTAAAAATTTACTCAAATTTATTTACAGTGTAATTGTATCCCCTTTCTAACTATTTGAGGCTAAAACATGATGAAATAAATTAGGAAGGTGTATGAAACAAAATTGTGCCTATAGGGACTCCAGGACGATATTTGTGTTCCCGGGCCAAATATGCTAGTTCTTTTTTTGTCATTCGTATGTTTTTGCTTACTTTAAATACATATTTTTGTGAGCTTTGTCAAATCGTAAAAGTCTACCTAAATTGCGGAAGGTCGTTCGTGCAATCCAAGGCCTTGTTAGAATAGAGTCCAATTTTTTTTGTTGCTTCTACGTCAAGAAAGCGGCATTTAGATGTTGTCTCGGGTTTCCAAATTTGTCTGTGTAAGGTGGCCTATATCCCTGTAGACTGTTAAGTTAAAAATGAAACTCAGCGCACTCGGCCAAGAGCAATATGCTGGCGACAGAGTTGATTTCTCCAGTCCAGTTGACCTTCTGTTTCATGTGGACTCTGTAAGTTTGGCGTGTTCAACATTGCTAACCTTAAAATGATCAATTTTTAAGATGAAGTTAAACCAATACAACACAATGAATATGACAATTTTTACAGCTTAACAGAATGTCCACTAAATGGTTAATATGATGGGTTTTTTTTTATTTCCATGCCTTTGAAATTGAAGAACACCTAACAGTAACTTGGAGATCACTATTGTGTGTATAATTTTCCTTTTTTAGACGGCGATGTTCCTTTGGCTCCATCATACGGTGTTTTTATATCCCAACTCGTTCGTTATGCCCGTGCTTGTAGTGATGTCATAGATTTTAACGAACGTAATCAATGCATCACTGGTAAATTATTAAGTCAGGGATTTCGTTACCATAAATTACGTAAAACTTTTACTAAATTCTTTCATAGATACAAAGATTTGATTAGTAAATTTGGCTGTATCTGTAGAAAACTGATTAAAACGGTATTTCACATCCTAAATTTTACGGTAATATTGTACTTAAAGCGCGGAAATCACAATATGATCCGTGTAAACTCATCGAACCTTTGAACAAACTTATAAGTAAAGGTTATCTTACCAATTTTGTAATTTGATCTTTGAATATAGTTTACATAGGCACTAATATCGATTTTGTCATCAGCAAATTAAAACATAACTAAATTTGTATTCTCTTCAAACGGGATGTATAAAGACACACCCACGTTCATTTTGATCTATAAAGAGGTTAACTCCTAACTATCCTACTGCCTGTCGATACATTTATTTTTGGCATTGCACAAGTCATGTCATTTTTGATTGTCCATGACGTTAAAATACTAAATCCCTGGGATGTGTTTTAGTTGATTTTAGTCTCTGATGCATGATCTTTTATTATTAATTGTTTTTGCCTTTTAACTAGCTGTCAGTAAGTGCGAGTACTCTCAAATAGTACTTTCTTGTTTATGTGACCTGTTGATACTAATTGTAATGCTTTTTTGTTATCTAATGTTATTCTGGGTTATATCTGGTCTATATACCAGCTTTAATAAATGTTTGGTATTACTATAAATTTTCACTTCTTCGTACTATGAACATCAAAATTATTTATTTTGTAAAAATATTTCCTTTCTCCATTTGAACTGTACACGTATACCTAACAACAAAATTATTTTCATATACCTGTCTTTAAAGTTATTACAAATGGCTGATATGTTTGTTCAAGCATATTGTTTTTCTTAAATTGTTTAACATTTCACAGCGGTAAAACATGTTACTTTAATTATTCTTCCCTTAGTTTATTTAGTTTGTATGTACATTGTATCATATATCAATTTTATTTGTTCAGTGTATGTTCACTGGAATAAATATGTCTTTTGATTGAGTTAAGCCATTTCAATTGATATTTTATAGTGTGTCTTTCTATGTTGTGATGTTACACTATTGTTTCAAATAAGGGTGAAGGTTTGGTACCATTAAAACGTTTAAACCCGCTGAAATTGTTTGCACCTAACCTAAGTTCAGTAGTTGTCGTTTGTTGATGTGGTTCATAAATGTTTGTCGTTTCTCGTTTTTTATATAGATTAAACCGTTGGTTTTTTCGTTTGAATGGTTTTACACTAGTAATTTTTGGGGCCTTTTATAGCTTGCTGTACGGTGTGAGCCAAGGCTCAGTGTTGAAGACCGTACTTTGACCTATAATGGTTTACTTTTATAAATTTTGACTTGGATGGAGAGTTGTCTCATTGGCACTCATACCACATCTTCTTATATCTATATAATGATGATAATAAAAAGAATCACGAACGAAACCAAATATCAACTTTAAGAATTTATTCATTTAAAAACTACAAAAGGTTAATAGTTTTGCGTATTACTATAATGTAAAGTAATATAATATTATTTATGGTATACCTTAATCAGCTCAGCATTACCAATTACAATATAAGTACTGATTTATGATATCTGATTATGTATTCTCTTTCTGAATTCAATGATTTATGAGAAATAGATTGTATTCTTTTGATTCATCACGTTCTGATTCCAGCAGTTTTAAGTATTAGTCATTTAGCTCTTCAACTGTTTCTGTTCTTATATTATTATTTGGTTTCAAATAATCGGCTTTCCACGTTCGTATTAAATGTAAATCCAGAACAGTGATTCGGACATATGCATTTTATAAAACTTTGTTTTCATTTTTTTTACAACTTCATCAGTCAAATGACGGAAGCCAAATTAGAGTACAATCGTAAGGTGTGTTTGTGTAAGTGTAAGTGTGTTGCTGACTCACCATATCTTTGTTTGTTCTTATCCAGAGTTTATATACACGATGTTCGTTTATTTGTATAGTTTTTTTACATTTTTCATGTCAGGGCCTTTTATAGCTTACTATACGTTGTGGGTTGTGTTCATTGTTGAAAGCCTTGCGGTGACCTGTAGTTGATACATTCACTACATTGGATCTCGTTAGGAGAGTTATCGCATTTACAGTCATATAACATCGCCTTATGTATATCAAATAAGTTTATTCATAACGCTTTTTTCACTTAAAATTAAAACAGAGTTTGTAAAATATGTTTTTCTTTTTGAAAATAATCCCATTTCCTTGCAGATTTAATTTCACATTGATGCATAAAGTAGAAACATTACACATAACTAAAATCCATGGAATGGGATTTGTTCGACAAACATATAATTTCTGTCCTACAACATTGTGCCCACATAGTCTGTTAACCCTGAGTTCTTTTGACCTCTTTTTAAATTTAGACATTTCATAGTAGTTAGTTACAGTTCCCCCTCTTTGTCCTGATCGGCTTACCCTGCAGAATCTATCTATTGTATTAATTGTTGATTTTTTCTTGTCCTGATGCATGACATATTTGCCACTAAACAACATCAACATGATGAAGCAAACAACAATCAATCATTCATGATACCAATATACAAGTAAACAAAATAAGGGACCGTTTAACTTAAGGATATGATTTTTTTTTTTCGTTCTGAAAATGTATTCCG
Source organism: Mytilus californianus (assembly GCF_021869535.1). Taxonomy (NCBI): domain Eukaryota; kingdom Metazoa; phylum Mollusca; class Bivalvia; order Mytilida; family Mytilidae; genus Mytilus; species Mytilus californianus. The sequence goes on from NW_026262626.1 coordinate 19,288,539, forward strand.
AACCATGCAAGAAACAAATTATTTTGGGTTTTTTGTTAAGCAAAGTGGAAAAATATTTTTTGAACATTATAATTTTGAAATTGTTAGAATCCAAGGTTTTAATTTACTCAGGCAAAGTTGACCTTAGATGGATTTGGCTATGTTTTAACATTCTTTTTGGTTATATAGCTCTTCAACTGTTTCGGTTCTTATAAGTGGCTAAGATTCTAATAGCTTGAATGAGTTATAAAATTTGGATAACGTCAGGTATATACGAATGGTCTGACAGAATGAGTTCTAAAAAAATCCAACAGAAATAATTCACAATGATTTTCAATAAAAAAACAGGTATCACAAGATATACATTTATTACTTTGGGATACCATACGGCATGTTTTGTTAATAGTGAACAAAAAGGTAAAACATGCTACACAGAGGAACAAGTGATCAGTATGCTGGAGGTTCTTATTAACAAAATATTTGTTGAATTTAGAGGTAAATCTTTTTTCAACAAATTGTCGGCATTCCTACGCGAACGAGCTGTGCGCCTCTCTTTGCAGACTTCTTATTTTTAAATGAGTCGGAGTTTCTTTAGACACTTTTCAAAAACAAGAAGATCAAAGAAGCCAGATCATTTAATTTCACATTCAGATATATTGATGAGGTTCTTTCCATTAATAATCCAAAATTTTCTGATTCATTATTATATCCTCAGAAATAGAAATTAAAGGAAACAACAGACGCAGCTTCCTCCGCCTAATTTTTAGACTTATATATCGAATTTAACATAAGCGGTTATCTCAGTACCAGAATCTATGAAAAACAAGACGATTTTAATTTTGAAATTATCTATTTTCCACACCTTAGTAGCAATATACCAACTTCACCTGCATATTGGATATACATTTCCCAACTCATTCAGTATTCAAGAGCTTGCAGCTGCTACTTGGACTTTATAAAACGTTACTGTTGTTTAAGTAGAAAGTTGATGAGCCAGGGTTATGTCAATGAACGTCTCGTCCTTTTTCTAAAAAAGTTCATCGGAAGATATCAAGACCTTGTTGATAAATATCCCGTATCAACTTCACACATAATAATGCTTGTCTTGATGTATAGATTCTAGGTACTGACGTTGTTTATCATCTTAATTACGTGTTATAGTGTTCTTTTATTTGTCTTGTAAATTATTAACCTTTCCTGTTTGGTCCATTTTTGGAAATATCCGTTTGACGAGACTAGGTACTTATACTTACCGCCGTCGTGTTTTTGTGCTGTGGTCATTTTTTGTATTCTTGTATTTCATATTTTTGTATGTGCTTTGTCTATATGCCATTTTGTTTTTCTATATTGACCCATTTGTTTGTTTTTATAGTGATTAAGTTGACTGCTGTACCCCTATTTTTGACATCTTTACCTATTAGGGCTGTCTGTTTTTGTTCACACATTGTTGTCAATATAATAGAAGTTTATATGCGACTATCATACAAGTGAGAGGTTAAGCTAGCTTCAAAACCAAGTTTAATCCACCATTTTCTACATAATGAAATGCCTGTACCAAGTCAGGAATATGACAATTATTTTCCATTCGTTTTATGTGTTTGAGCTTTTGATTTTGCCAATTGTTAAAGGACTTTTTGAACTTTCCATGGAGTTCTGTATTTTTGATGTTTAATTTTTTTCAAGACCCGATCGATGACTTTTTTGCTTTAGAATCACGTTTTGTTAAAGCGCTGATAGTACGCAATCCGTTTCCTTTAATCTGTATACCACGATTAATTTGATAAATATTCGTTCCCATGTATGAGGGCTATAGTGAAAATTTTTATCGAATTCGGCATTAAAGATAATATTCGAAAAAGATAGCTCTAAATGACGAAAATAATTCAGTTCATTACATAGATTTAAAATATTCAATCAGAATTAACGGTATCACGTGTCAGTCTTATCAAGGAGATCTAAATATAAACTCCTTCGTATGTATAATGAATAATTTGTTAATTTACTATTTTATGTTATATTTTTCTTTCACAGTCACCTATTCGTGATCCTTAGAACGGAGCATATTCCCTGTTAGCTCTGATTTTGTAATAAATAAAAATAAATAAATAAAATAATCTTTATTTCAAGAGGATAATCCTATTAGTTAAAACTAATTTACCTGAGAGTCCTCAAAATAATAATAACATATTCATAAAGAACATACATGTATAATACCATAATGATATATACACAATATACAATTTTATATAGGTATTAATGAAAAAGCATATTAATCTGCCTTCTTCATGAACAAACTTGTAACACTTTGTTGTTATTAAGTAAACTCTTCCATATTTTAAAACCAGAATATACAAAAGTTTTCTTCAATAAAAAAAAAATTTGGCTTTGGAAGTTTTAATAGTTTTTCATCAGCCGAACGTAAATCATTATTTTTAGTACCAGTAAAACTAAAGTTTTTTTGTAAATAGTTAGGAACCATATCCTTTAATGATTGAAAACAAGTATTGCCTTTTGATATTGAATTCGTTTTTCCACAATCAACCAATTGAAACTTCAAAAGAATAAAGTGGAGTATGTCATTATGTAAGCTTCTACTATAACCCTAGCAGATTCCTTTATTAACTTATAAAATTTATTTATTCTACTTTCATTACAACTACCCAATATATTGCAACAATAATCAAACAATGGCCGAATATAAGCATTTAAATAGATAATACGTGTATGCATATGTAAATACTTTCGTATCTTTTCTAATAAGTATATTCTATTTGATATTGTACATGACATTTTATATATTTGCTCATTCCAAATAAGGCAATTGTCGGTATATAAACCAAGAAATTGTTCATAATCTACAGTCTCTAATCGTTCATCTGAAGTATTGATATCTAAATTGCTTCCAGCTGAATAAAGCCTCTGTTTTGAAACGATAATCATTGATTTACATTTTTTGGCAATAAGTTTCGTACAATTTTCCTAACACCAGTGTTCAATTATCATGATTATATAAATCTAATTTTTAAGGTTAGCATTTAACTAATGTACATTAATACATCTACTTTATGGAGTAGAATCATCTGCATATAAATTTATTAATGAATTTTCTATGTTCAATGGTAAATCATTGATGTATAAAATAAATAACAAAGGACCAAGGATTGAGGTATGTGGTTCACCAGTTTTTATGTATTTAGTATCAGATATGACGTTATTAGCTTGTAACTTGCAGCCAAACAAGTATGACTTAAACCAGTCTAGTATTCAGTTTGTAACATTATAATACCAGGCATCTACTTTATCATTTTTGCAAACTTGTTCATTCGGACAAGTTGCAAGAAAATCAATTTGTCTGACTTCTTACCCGAATCCAAAGTAACAAATCGTACATACTGATACTGTGCGCAATCACATTTTAGGCTTTTAGCGTACTTAATCATCGGAAGGTAGTAATTTGTTGTTTTATATGAATTGGAATACTCTAAATCAAAGTCATTATCATGTGTGGATTTTATGATGATTAAATGATATTGTCCATATCATCAGGTTCTCTGCAATAGTTTCATTCCCTCTTAAATTAAATCTGGTTTTACTATGATTCTTTCTCGCAGGTAATATCAACACGTGTGTAAAAACGCCTTGCGAATCCCATCTGATTAAAACATATTAAAGATTGCGATTCTGACGACCCGGATCTCTCTGGATTTATCTCTTTTGATACAAAAGCTCCTAACTATTTAAATATATATACAAACTATCAGTGATATGTCGTTCTATAATTTTCGAGAGACATGGCAAAACCGCTGTTTGTCTATAATTATCAAGATTACAAGCATCGCCACTTTTAAGAATTGGACAAACTCTTTCGTTTTTAAAAATACTAGGAAATTTACCACATTTGATGCTTAGATTAAATAAAAATGTTAAAGCTGGTGCCATGACATCACAAACTCAAAATGTTTGGTCTAACATCATCTAAACAGTTGCTTTATACTTGTCAAGTTTCACATCTAAAATATTCTGGTATAATGAATTTTTCACTACCCTTTTGTAACTTTGATTTCACAAATTTGTTGAGAACTTGGACCTTCATTATCACTTCATAATCTGTTATTGCCTATACCTATAGCAATCATTGTGAAATCCTTATTATGTGTATTTGCTATATCGACATCAGATTGATTTACACTATGTTTAAATTTTAAATGCGTAATATTATTTGTGATTTTCTTTGGATTTACACTTTTAACATACTTCCGAATAGTTTCACCATCTTTACAATTCGAAATAGCATTTTGAAAATCATATAAATAATAATGTAACTGAAACTAAAAGTAAAGTATTACAAAATTCAAAATTAAATAAAAAAAATGATAAATACATAAAAATACAAAAATTGTAGTTTTCTCGAAAAAAAAGCCTCCGATAAACGGACTTGACCGTAAAAACTCAACCTTGTTCACTGATCCATAAAATGAGGTCATGGTTATATTAACTCTGGTAGACATATATTTTCACCTTGATATAAGATTATCAAAGACATCAAATACATTTGACCCCCCGCTTATAATAATAAGCTGACTTGACCATGATAACTTAACGTTTTCTCTGATCCATGAAATGAAGTTGAGTTCAGGCGAACCCTGTCTGACGGAATTGTAGTTGCAAGAATTTGCAAGGATAGCATATAACAGAAACTATTCAAAATTATTCTTTTACTGATAATAAGTCAGAAATACCAATGAAAAGAAAACACATTTTGTAAGCAGTCGCTGAACCATGAAAATGAGTTGAAGGGCAATGATTTGTTTACAGACGGAAACCTCGTAACACCACACATCTGTATTTGAAATTAAAAACACCCAGATCTCTACCAACTGAAATATAAACTTATGAAAATACACATATAAATATACGCTTGACTATTACCATTGATAATTGCCTACATCCACTTCATTTGAACTCTAATGAAAGTTGTCTAAATGACAATCATACCACATCTCCTTATTTATCATATTATATCATATTTCTACACAATATACAATTTTCAAAATAGATAAGTTAATAAATATCATATTCTATGAAAATAAGGATTTGAGATATGATTGCCAATGAGACAACAGTTAAAACCAGTTTAAATGAAGTGGATGTAAGCAATTTAAGGCAACCGTACGGCCTGCAACAATTATAAAAGAATACAGTATAGTCAGCAATAAACATGATAAATATCCCCGACATGAAAAATGTGAAACAATCAAAAACAAGAAAACTAACGGCTTAATTTATAACAAAACAATTCACGAAAAACAAAAATCACAGACATGACTCAACGGCAACCATTGAAGTACAGGCTGCTATTTATAAATGCTTACATAATACAAAAAAGAACTATGTATTTATCAGTAAAATGTATGATTGATAAAGAACTGAAAAAAACCTATTTTTTGTTTTTATTGTGTGCTGGGTTGCTCTGTCATTGAATTATGTTTCATATTTCTTTTTATTCGCCAACAAAAAAAATGACTGCCATGATATAGTCAGTATTGATGAGAGGAGCGTTAAAGAGAAGATGATTGATAACTGAAAGCGAAATCAAACGTTAAAAGTCTGTATGCTGGCATAGGACTTATGCCGTATTGTATTTCAACATACACCCGCTGAACATCTAAGTACATATTTTCAGACAGGACCATTATAAATAAAGGCAACAGTAGTTTGCCGCTTTTCAAAAGTCATGAATCGATTAAGCAAAAAAAAAAAAAAACCGGGTTACAAACTTAAACCGAGGCAAACACATCAACTATAAGAGGAAAACAACGGAACAACAGAAACATTGAACTGCAACAAAAACAAACGCCAACATACATATAAACGGACTATTTGAAAACAACTGCCATATTTCTGACTTGGTACAGGACATTTTAAGAAAAAATAATGCTTCGAACCTGGTTTTATGGCTAGCCAAACCCAAAATGCTCCTTCACATAGATTTTTTTATAACGATTTATGCTAAAAAAGTAAGTGAAAGGAAAAATAACTGGAATGATTTAAACAGGTACGCAAATAACAGAGAATCAATATCATAAAATCAATACTTTTATTGATAAGTCTATATGTTAATATATATCTTAAAAAGAAAAGAAGAGCAATTTTGATTAAATTTATTGCATTGAAGACGTTATTATAAAATGGTGATCGAATAATATAAATGAACAATTCCCAAGTTGAAGCATCGTATGCGCAAGCACAAATTGAAAATAACATCTTCATATTGTTTGTTTGTTTTTGTTTTTTTATTTCAGCACAAATGTCATAGGGAATTCTTTGGCACACACAGTAACACTATGAATGTAAGTAAAAACAATCATTTCTAGTTTTTTTTTCACAGGAATAGATGGATAATAAAATTGAGAAAGGAAATTAGGAATATGTCAAAGAGACAACAACCCGACCAAAGAGCAAAAATGATTTTCCCTTTCGCGTTTGTAATTGAATAATTATTAATGCTTGAAAAGCTTTTATTCTTTTTTCGATGAGCAATGGAATTTTTTCTATTTCACATGGAAAAATGAAACAATCATGTTATTGAGTGTCCTTTAGTGATTTCTGACACGGTTTAAACAATTAAAAATCTTGCCAATTATACAGGTCAATCAGGTCAGGTATTCAACGAAAAAATACAACAACAAATTAAAAAGTCATTTATAAAGAGCAATTTTTTTTTTTTTGGAAATCGCTACAAATGATTGGTTGTTTATTTTTTTACGCAAATCAGCAATTTTGATGCAGAAATTAAATTTATTTGTTAGACTTTCCACTTAAATGAAAATTAATATAAGATTTTGTCTCAGGGCAGCTTATATGAAACGACAAAGTTTATATCGATTGAAAATGTTAAAACATTGATTTATCATGGTTGTCAAATCAATTTATTATTTAATTTGGTGAGATTTAAAATTTTGCATTTTTCTAATAGCTTTTTTTTATGTTTACTATAATCAACGGAGTTAATTTACGTGGATTTTTAAGACCAATATCGCTCCTTTGTGAACCTATTCCTTTGCCTTCTTTGCTATGTAGTAAGAAGACGCTTGGAATGACCACATTATTTATCTATATTATCAAAACGCACATGTATAGAGCTTATAATTTATCTTAGAATTCTAACGTTCAGTTTCCCATCAATTCAGAAAACGTTTCTTTTTCAATCTATAATCCTTATGAAATCAAGCAACGTTGCACAACCTGTAGCTTGCATTTCCTATAATTATCTCCTAGAAAGAGGGTAGCTGCTCACAAGGAAGCTATTAAACCAAGAGTTTCAAATGTTAAAGTTGAAGTCCTCGCCTTCAAAAATTGTACGGACGGCTTTATGAAATGGTTGACCATTTTGGAGTATCTGTTTCACAGATGAAAACAGATATGTTCCAATTGGCATTTCCATTCTTCGAATGTGACCTACTTAATTCACCATTTCAGAGCATTTGAAATCACCCCCAGTTTTTAATTGGGTTCGTGCTTCTCAGTTTTTTGTTTTTTTATGTTGAATTCTGTAACCTTTGTTTTGTCATGGCGTTGTCAGTTTATGTTCGACTTTTGAAATTAAGTGTCTGCGACTCATTTAAAAAAAATCTTGTTGACCAATATTAATATTTTTATAATATCATGATATAAACTAGGTTATTTTAAGAATCACAAAAAGAAAAATATATCATTTTTGGTTAAGACTATTTACTTTAAACAGATAAAACAATATCAAACGCATTAAATCAAAAATACACATGCATCAGTATTTAGTATTTTTCATTTTACGAAAATATACAAAAAAGTTAATAAGCAAAAACAAATATGGACATGTTTTACAAGAAATTACAAAATTAATCAGCAACATCTGGGTAGTATGGAATCTTTATGGCTGTTGAGCATTTCCGGAATAAACTAGTTCGTGATATTTGAAGCATGTCGTATAGATCAAAATAGTTTAACAAGTTTAACTACTCCTCAGATGATAATCACTAACGAGTTGAAAGACGACCAAAAAGGTAGACAAATAAGAAAAACATAAAATCAATGAGTAAATGTAAGTCGTATTCAAATGTTGTGTTCCCTTTGAAATTATTGTTATTAAAAATATTCCATACGTTCAGAATCGATGATTAACAGTCAAATAATACTTTTAGATACAATAACACAAACAGGACAAATGAATCGAAAGACAGATTGTTGTGCTTCCTTGTTATATTGATAACTTTTAGAAATAAGAAATTTAAAGTTAAGAAACCTCGGACTTAATAATTTACTACATGCAGTTATAACATTCATTAAAATCTAAAACGAACCTGCACACATGGACGTAGCATGGGATTTCGGAAATATATACTGCGAGAGAAAATATTTTAGTGTATTTTACTTGCATTTTGCAGGACACAGATACCACACTACAGGATGCTGAAGTTAGTTCTACAGTTACTGTTTTTTTTACGTCATTAGCAGCAGCATCGGTTTTAGTTGACGTCACTTATATCACTGTTTGCTTTAAGGCTCTGAAGAAAACTTTCCACCATCTGACAATTTTAGTTTTGTTTTTCAGCGATATTACATTGGGGATTTCATCAGCACTATTTTCGTTAGGAACGTTATTAAAACATGAACACGTTGGCTCGTGTCTTTTACAAATACAAATACTGACTTTTGGCATACAATCAAACTATTGTTTGATATTCCTTCTGTGTTTACAAAGGTACTTAGTTGTGAGGTCGTTTAACTTTGGAACAGTTGACACATTCGATAACAAAAAATACAAATACATAGGAGGATCTTTGTGCCTTGTGCTTATAGTTTCGTTTTGTGGAACGATACTGTCACCTCGCACCAAATTCATGCAGGTTTGTAGACCTCAGGCTGTATATGGGGATAGTTTTTATATATTCATAATTGTGATTTGTTTACCAATAACTGTTATCATATTTCTTTTATTAATAATGTTAGTGATCACTAGTTTTCGTATATGGAAATTATATTTTAAAGGAACAATTGCACCGAGGCGCGTTATGAAAGAGGAGATAAAAAATACTTGTCATGTGCAGTCCTCTATCTTAACAACTAAACAAAGTTCCGCGACCTCATCGAAAAACGTTTCTGTTGACATAAAGCAGAACCAAAGTATGGCAGATGATATTTCAGTCATAACAATAGATAATATAGAACTTAAACTAGATAATTTGAATGCCAACTCAAACTGTGATAGCAAAGTATCAACAAAGACAAATAACTGTGTACACGAAGAAAACTTGAATAAAAGAATGATTGATTCGAAAAGTAACACCATCATATGTACAACATCAAAAGATGTTGCAATAACTATTGATGTCAATACACAATTGCAAAAGTCGTGGGAGATTCGAGCATTTTTTACAACTATCATTATTGCCTTTCAAACTGTAGTTTTCACAGCACCTTTTGTTGCGTCGTTTTGGATAGAGGTTTTATCGAGTACACCTTTAACACTGCATATTCGAGTTATACTTTTTTTTCCGTTTCTGATCAACTCAATATCAAATCCTTTTATTTATGCTTGGAGAATACCAGAAATTAGAGAGGAATTCAGAAGGCTGTTTAGGATAAACACATATCCATCATAAAAATTTAAAATCACACACCTGTATATCTTGAAAATACACAATTTCGTGTTTCAATATTGTAGCTGTGTATCATCTACAAAACACCTTGATAATATATAACTAGAGCAATCCAGCACGTATTGGTCAAACTCCAGCCGTATTCAGTTATACAGAGCTAATAATCATACTATAAATCTGAATGCTCACATCTTACATCTCTCTGTTTTCCCGAAATAATACATCAATGGTTTGCTAAGCAACCCTTTTATTTCAAACATTTTTTTATAGCCTAGCATATTGAACATTCATCTGCTTAAAATTTTGATATTTATATTATTTGATATTTTATAGTAGTACATTCAATCTGCTTATAACCATAACTTATGTTTCACAAATAAAACTGACGGCATTTCCCCTCACTTCCCTTACACACAGTAATTTTCTTTTCAAATGTTTGAAAACAGCATGTCATTAATTTGCTCTGATTATAAAGGTTACACAGTTTTTTGTACATAATTTGTTGTTGATGAATTCCAAAAAAGGTCTCCTGAGGCATACAGTTAACAAAGTGTTATTTTCCATTTTTACTGTAAATGCCGTTTCTTACAATTATTTTTTATAGGTTTAATATTGTTGAAACTGACTGAAGTAAAACAAAAAGTATACACAAATAATTGGTAAAAAGATAGTATCTACATTTATATCAAGATGCCATCAAATGTAATTAGATATCATATTTTTATTAAGCATGAATTAACATTACTGAAAAACGCCCTTCTTACTTATCGAAATTAATCATTTTGAATTAACCATGATAAGTTAGTGTTATTAAGACTCATCCAATTGGCTCTGTAATATGTTTATGATACTTACAATATTAAAACAATGTTATTTGATTTATGCTACTAAATATTTCTTTGTCGTCATTGTAGTAAAAATACCATCGTTGTTCTTGTTTGATTGGGTATAAATAAATCAATAAATCAACATTTACAACAGGGAATAAAAGTTTACAGATATAAATCACAAACCAACAAAAATAGAAATATAAGTACAATTACACAGATCAACCTTAAATCAACATTAACGAAATGGTATGATCGAAGATCTATAACCGCAACATGTTGATAAACGTTATTTCCCAGTGGCAAATCATCAACGAAATATATTTGCGTATTTTAATCATTTTCTCTTCGCCCCCTAGGAAATTTGATGGTTATTTCATAGTTCCTGCTATAAACACAGTTCGGTTTAATCGTTTTTTTTTTCTTAAATATGTCATGATCAAGTACAAACGCTCAATTTACCTAAAAAAATACATTATGGAAATAAAAAAAATCTGATCTTAGTAATTTCATTTTGTTATGAATTAAGAAATGTTCTCTACCTTCACCTAAGAAAAACCTAAATATAAGCATGCTATTTTTTATCATTTGCATATATTTACTTTGTTGGTTTTGTCCGCACATTGTACATTGTGCCTCTTAGCATTCCAAGTATTCCCTATCCTCGTCCCGGACGGCCTTTATCACAGGACCTACCTATTGTGCTAACTGTTAATTTGTTCTCGACCTAGTTATACATGAACTATTTGCCACTGGACGTTCGGCAACCACCAATCAATCAATCAATCAATATTTATCATGCAGTGAGTATATGTTATTCGTTTATGTGAAACAGATTATTACTGTATGTACTATGTGGCTAAAACTGCTGTGGACTGTTACACAAAAATATAGTCCAAGAGGCTATCATCAGACATGTTGCTGCTTTGGTACTGAATGGCTTAAATAACATTACTCTTTTAACAAACAAACTGCAAGGAAAACTCACAACGGAAAATTTTTTAGCAAATGGCAAAATCAAAAGATCAAACACATCAAACTAATGCAAAACAACTGTCATATTCCTGGCTTGGTACAACTTTCCCTAAAATACTATCTGTTACACAAGATGCTGCACCAAGCAAAGTTATTGTTGTGACCACTGGTTCGATTTTACATAGTTAATCCAAGATGTCCCAGAATTTTTTTAATTGCAAATCAGAAAGGAAGCTGACATCAAAGTTTTGATTTTATGACATGCTTAAGAAAGAATTCGATTTGAAGGAACGATCGGAGCGACAGCTACTGAAAAAGTTTCCTGAAAGAGAGGAGGACAATATTATATAGTTATATTAGTGATTTGTTTTAGAAATACATTTCTCAGCGCAGATTTAGAAAATAACTTAAGAAAGATCAGGGCAAATACATCATGAACCTATACTTATTTATCATTGAGATCGTTAGTAATTGTCTTCTGATACATTTGTTATCACCTAAGTATTTATCAGATATATAGTGCAGATGACCACATATCATTGATGTCATTATTTTGTTGCTTAAATAGTTGTACAGGTTGATGATATAGATTAAAACAACAACAGAACAGGGTTTAATATATATTCATGTTACTAATTAAAATATGTATATTCATAGTGTATTATATATGTTTACGTATTAATGAAAAGTAAGAAATAAGCCAACATTTTTTGTACTCTCCTTGTTAATTCCGTATTCGTCCTGTATTAAGGAATAGGCAGGAAATGTATCTTTTCTATCTCCTTATAAATAATTGGTAAAGACGTTTTTCTCCATTTCTAGTAATTGCGATATTAATTCATGTTCACATTAATATGTTAAAATATTGTATGAAAACGTTTCATGAAGTAGGGGTGCTGTAAATAACTGACTTGTTACAGTTACAGGTAGATGTTTACTAAATTATCGGATAAATATTCATTTGTTTCAAATATAAAAACTATCTTTTCTCTTAGATTTTGTTTTTACCCTGGTGTGTATCTTCTGAAAGGGTTTATAAGCTAGTAACATCTGTCAACTATTGTCGTCTCTAATTCTGCATATATCTTTTTACTTTAGTCATTTTTTAAGGTTTTGTATGCCGACATGTAAATAATACATTAATTAAAACAATTAACAAAATGAAAAATGCCAAAAAAAAAAGTGTAACTTGTAAGTTGTCCATTTACATGATTTATAAGTAAAAAAACATATTAGGCTTTTATTTATACAATGTATGGCCTTTCTGGTCATAAAGCTCTTTGTCTTCCTTCGGTTCTTGATAAATATTACTGGCTTTCAAATATTCGGCTTTGAGCATTTCTGAGACTGTAACTGATGATAAGGACTTTTGACTATGACATTTATAAAGTGTGACGTTCATTGCTTTGGAACAGGTAGAACAGGAACTGCTTACCCTCCCGGATCACATGAGTTCAAATTTAGTTTTTGATGGGGTTCGTGTTGCTCAATCTTGAGGTTTCTGTGTAGTGCTTGTGGACTTGATCGTTTAATCGTGGTTTACGTTTTTTTGCAAAGGCGTTGTCAGATTTTCTTCTATATATGACTTGTGAATGTCCAACTTACATCTCTTTGTGGGAAATTTGCATGAACGAATGTTTTTGTTTTTTACATCTGTTTAGTTTTACTGATAGCAGAAATATATTCATTTTTACTAATCACAATTATACGCATTTACTATCTTGTATCGGTGATAGCTATATATAGCAGTATCTTAAGTATAAATCAAAAGTAGCGAGGTAAATGTAAATTTCAAGGAAGTACATCACTTGTTAAAATCTATCTCTCCTTTTTTTCTTATTAAACTGATATGGAAGCTACTGATATAAACGGCAAAACTCTTATCTTCTAGGAAGATGACCAAAATGGCCTTTAACTCGACTCGGAAGCTGAAGAAGTGTACCTAGAAATAAGTGAAATGCAGTGTTCACCTATTTTAATACGAATGGGAAAATTCAGTGTGATATTGAACTTATTTAAAATCATTGAAAAATCTAAACAAAACAAAAATATCTTAATTTGATTAATAGGAATAATAAAAAGTTTCATGTACGGGTTTTACAGTCCAATGTATATATAAATAAACCAGTGGGAGAACTGAAATACATGAGCAGAAGACGAGTAGATGTACTGCATAAAAACTATGAGCTAAATTAGTAAAAGCAATTTATTTCTGTTTTTTATTTAAAAAGTAAATCGGTTTATAATATGAAACCTTATGTAAAACAAGGACTTTGCTTATACAAATGAAAAACAATTTATGACACATAACTACGACTTATCATATCGCAGTATGTTACTGGTACAGTGGGTATTTAAACAAGTTTCATAGTTTATAGTTTATTAAAGAAAACTCATCCGCAGAAGACTGGGTAACAGGAGCATATTATACAAAATACTAATTACAACATAGTTCATAATACAAACAGTATACATTGTTGACTTATACATCTTCAGAAATAAGTCTTTGTTTATTACAGTTTTAAATTAGACAAGCATCTTTTCTACCTTTTGAATAAAAATTGACAGCTTAGACAGCACTTTACTATTACACTATTTAAGCATGCCTAGTTCTTTTTTTACATTTGGATATTTTTTTATTAATATGGAGGTATGAACATCCCCCTTAAATCCTTAACTTCACAATTGGTACATTTACATATATAGTGGTATACATTCCCAAGACCAGCTTTACAAAGTGGACAAATTCTCTCATTTCGCGGTACATTTCTCCATTTTCCTGTTTCGATGGGAAACTTTGTATTACATACCCTTAATTTACATAAATTAACTCTATGACCCCGCCTTAATTTTAACAGATATGGTTCTAAGCAAAACTCTTCTTTAAAGTGTAAATAACCCCCCCCCCCCCCCCCCCCCCCCCCCTTTGATGATTTGTTTATATCAGAGAACCATTTTTGAATAAACTTGTCCTGGAGACGCTGCCTTACATTAATTTTAATATAATTATAATCAACTTGCCCCGGAATATTATATAGTTCACAAAAGCCACAATCATTAAACACAGATTTTACATAGTTAAACCACTTGAAATGTGCCACTCAATGCATTTACTTAATTTTTCAATTTGATATGTTGATAAGCTTTATTGACCGCAAAAAATAGGTCAAGTACAATTCCTAATCTTTGATATTTATAATTTAGATTTCTTGAATGTACAAAGTTAAAAATAAGAACTATCTTACTTGTAGCAAAGCAACAATACGGATTAGAAGGACACAAAGGGTTGAATAGGATACACATGGTAATTCCTTGACTTCCTTTGTCCTGCAGTAAAAGACTTGCTAAAATTTGGGTGACCGATTGGCTGTTTTCAGCATATAGATACGCAGCCACGTCTTGTCTGAATTGCACGTAAAAGTCCCGTGTTAGGAAAAGTGTCGCACTATATGCGTGTTAATTAACCCTTACAACATACTGAAAGTCTGTAACCTTTTATGGCTTATCCAATACATGGTCGTTTTGCAGTTGCAGTCCAACCTTTATCCAGGTCGACCTACCTGTCAGAAACTACCTTTTGCACTGTTTTAATTTGTTCACCCGAATATGCATACCGTCATAAAAATTTCAAGTACGATTATAGTACCCAAACTCATAGATCAACCAATCAAATTACTGCATTTAGAGTGTTTGGAGCCTAACGTGTTTTTTCCTAGTCTGATTAAAGTTTGAGGACTGAAAGATTAGGTACATTGACAGAGTAAGCATATATTTCATGTTCGCATGACATTCATATCATTTTCATTGGTAGTAAAACGCTTTTACTTTACTCTGATTTATAACATCAGCAAATTAACGGATGTTATGGACAAACTGAAAGATTATTCAGAAAGTATCCATTGACTAACGGACTCGTAACTTAACGGAAGTATTAACCAGAATGTCCGTTAAAGTTTTACGTGGTATTCACAAACCTTTCCGTAACAAATGTGATAGGTTCTGTCAGGTTAGAGATTGACTGATCAATACAGTTAAAAGACTGGTTATTTACATGTTTACCACAATAATGCAGTTAACAGGAGAGAATTTACTTTTGTTCTGCACTAATGCAAATTATTTGTTGTTATACTTGCAATATAACAACCAACACTAAATAAATGTAGGTTTATTGTTTGTTCTTTTATCCATCTAGTATATTCTCAACTTACCATTTAAATAATTTACCTTGTGGTAGCGTGTACACCTCAAGCGCAGGAGGTTTGTGTATTATTAAAGCCAAGTCAATCCAAAGACACTAAATGTAGTGGTTGCTACGATAGCTCAAGAACTGTACATGTTTAAGAGTAAAAGCAAAGTATAGTTAGCTCCTAGTTGTAATAGTCATATTAAGGTTGGCATATCTTCTTGTTTTTGATGCAGTTCAGTGGTGTTTCTGTTGTTCCGTTGTTTTCCTCTTATAGTTAATTTGTTTCCATCGGTTTTAGTTTGAAACCCGGATTAGTTTTCTCTTAATCGATTTATGACTTTTGAACAGCGGAATACTACTTTTTCCTTTATTTACTGTTATCTTGTGATAAAGCAAATACAGTCAATTTGAAGCAGATCTGATAAAGCAAGTGTCGTGATAAAAATGATCTAGTTAATGAATCATCGTCCTTACTACGCATTTGATATTTGAAACTGGGCGTTAAGCATGTCACCAATAAATCAATTACCATGAACATCATTGGAATCACCTTCAGGAGAATCTCAGCAAAAATCTTGAAACGTAGTAAAAAGTAAATACTATATATGTGCATTGTGCCATAGGTTTATGAATTTTATTTGTGCTACGAGCAGATTCATGGGCGAAGCCAACGTGTGACGAACAGTAGAGCATTGTTGATTATTTTTGACGCATTTGACGAGCGAGAGGATAATGAAAAACTGATTTATGATATAACGTTATCATGTCGCAACAAAGAAAAATGAAAAAGCAAACCATGAGTCCATTAGGCTTAAGGAGTGTTTTGCAAACTTTGTTAAAAATGTTTAACCAGGAACGCACCAACTCTACGTATCTGTACATCATGTATGAGACTAAACCGGGGAAGTTAAAAAATAGATCACATAATCTATAACATCCTTTAAATATCATATATTTTTTTCAGTAGCAAAATTTTAGTGAGTAATCGTTTTTGAAACTTCCTTAAATTTTATATTCATGCATGGAAAACATTTATCTTAAGACGATGACTGATGGCATTTAGCATGTGTAGTCCAGTAAATCTAAGAAGAAAAGGTTTAAACATGAATTAATTTGAAACAGAAACTACCGGAGTGTTTTTGTATCAAGGAAAAAAAAGTACCACCAAGATAGTGGAAGTTGATAAGGTTGGATCAGTAAAATCGTATTATTTAAAACTTTTAAATCATTAAAACTTAGAAATTTCAATTTTAATGCAAGAAATGCGGCAATATATATGATATAGTTTATTCCTTTTTTGAGACATCAAAACACGATTGTTTAAAGAAACTGACTAAATTTCATGACCAGAAATTAGTATTTTGAGGCAGAAACTAAGACTTTATTAGAAAGTTACCGAGAAAAGGAAACCGGAAAATTTGTCAATTGTGACTTTATTGTAAACATAATGAATATGATCATGATGATTTTTTACGGAAACTGACAAATGTTCATGACACGAAATTTCTATTTTGAATTAAAACAAAGATTTTTATCATGAAATCTCCGAAATTAGAACAAATAAAATGTGTCAAATGTAGTGAAAATTGATATTTTATTTGGGCCAATATATTCGAAAAGGTAAACTGAACAAAAGGAAATATTTAAAATCTCTCATTACAAACACTATCTATGATAAAAATATATAGATTGAAAAGCTTCGATTTAAAAAAAAATCACTCAAAACTAAAATTAGTATTACGCCGTCTATTTCAATCTTTTGAGAAACGGAAAAAAGTAGTTTTGATGATGTCTATTTCGAGCATTTCTGGAAAGCATGATGCCAACGTAGATAATAGCAATTATTTCACGAGAAACCACAGGCTTGACTTAATATAGCATGTTTTGAATGCAATCGTAATAATTTTTTTTTACCAAAACTGTCACGCATAATCAAACTTGTGTGGTCACCCTAAAAATAGTGAAGAAAACTGTTTGAAAAATAGCAATATATGTATTGGTACTGTTGTTTTTTTTTTTTTGCACTTCTTTTTTAAAAACTTTCTATCAACTTTCGTTTAAAAGCAATGACCTTTATAAAAATATGATACAAATAAAACGGTGTAATATTATACATTTATTGACTGGTTATGAAGGTAACAGCAAATTTGGTGTAACTAATATATAAACTATTGGTCACTACGCTCCGTGTTGAATGCCGTACTTTGACTTATAATTCTTAACCTTTTATACATTGTGACTTGGATGGAGAGTTGCCTCTATCATTGGCACTCACACCACATCTTCTTTTTTATATATACATGTAAAGCTCCATGTAGTCTTTTGAAGGTTTCATTCTGCAGTTTATTTAAGCAGCTTACCACACAAATCGTGCAAATAGTGATACAAGCATGAAACTTTGTAAGAACATGCCTTTAGGTGTATATAATCATATTAAGGGGGTAGCCACGAAAAAAATCAATTCCATCATGGCGGCCATCTTTAATTTTCAAAATGACGTCTATCCAGGTAAAAGACATAAAATATATGTTCTCTTCTGCATACATATTGCTTGTATTTTATTAAAAATGTTACAAGATAGAGTGAATGAAGGTTTATTTGTCTTATTTTAGTAACAAAACATCACTGCCGTTCAAATATCAGTCAATAACTCACTTCCGGTTTTATAAATATCTTACATTCGAACCATACTACCAAACGCCAATGCTTTAATCGTAGTATTTGGATTGTTATTAATCTGAATTGTCGTTTGGGGATGTAATTTTGACCTTATTTATAACCATTTGTTAATGTTTAGTCTTCCCTTGACGTCCGTCCTTAACCATTGCTTGGCAGCAGTCCATTGTGAAGTTGCTAGACTTCGTCAAATGCCACTGAGTACCAGTCATTACTCAATGTCAAACACTTATCACTAGAAGTCTTTCAGCGAGTGATATATTTGCACTTTCAGACCACACTGGTATAAATCACTGCCAATAATCTCGGCATGGGGTCCAATGTCCGCTTTATAAGATTAATGTGCACCCAAATATTCCATGATTGGCCCAATTATTAAGTCATGGAGTCGTACCTGAATCGACAGGAGGTTCTAACACGAGAGAGCCGAGCCAAGGAGGAGGATGGTGTACAGATCGCACGGGAATTAAATGATACTGGCTGAACAATCGGGCTGAATGTAGGCAAACTTTTAATTGGATTAACCGAATTCAGTTAAATTCCATACAACATAGTGCTATACAGGTGGTAACAGGGTAATCCCTCGACCTAAATATCAGATATTTTATCAAGACAATATTTGCGTTATTGTTCTATCGTTACATTGTTGACCTCTTCAGTTTATTTATATAAAAGTTGATTATTTAAAATGGTGAAAAGAATTCGCTTGTCAGCTTCCTCAACAGATAGTTGGGAAACTGATTGGACAAAATGTTGTTTTGTCTGGAAGACACAACTGACCTACTGAAATCGTCTGCTGAAGGATATACTATAATGGACAAAAATTTCCCTCTTTTCTTTGAAGTAAATGCACTCCTTAACCCTCATGATATTCGGCGATTGAACGATGGAGAGGGATTTGAAAGCAAAATGAAAAAGAACAATGATAAGTATCATAATTTGTGCATAATAACTTTTAATAATACAAAACATTAAAGAGCCCAACAACGCCATATGTAACCAATGTCATCTGGAAGTTAGAGTGAATGCAAGTCCCCTAAAGTTTTTAGAAGTACTCTTCGTCCGAAAGACCAACAACTAGATCCCGTTGAAAATTTGCATCAATGTGTCATTTGTGATAAAAGTGCCTTCAACGATTAGTGGAATGTGCTACAGTTCTATAGAATAATCAGATGTTGGCAAAACTAAGTAGTGGTGATGTAATATCACAAGAAATGAAGTATTATCTGTCTTGTCTCAGCTGTATACAGCAGAGAGAAAGAGAGATCAAAGAAGAGACACACAGAGGCCGAGAGCAGTTGTACTCAGGAGGAAAATATTATGACAGAAACTGCAGTGGCCGATTTCGTTACATACATCTTTGAAACTCAATAATTTTTTTAAGAGTAAGTAGTGTTTCGATTAGCCGACCTGGCAAACCTATACGAAAAAGATTGACACTACTCGATTCTACTTCTGTTCACTATACGCGCTTAATATGGAGAACAAGTTTTTGAAGAAGATGCCAGAACCAGAAGAACACGCATAAAAAGCAGAGACGTCCTTTTGATGTTTGAAAAAAGATATAGGGCCAGCAATCGCGTTTGCCTTTGTTTACAATGACACCATGCATATGGCAAAGACGGCCGACATGATTCGCTGCCAGTGAGCTACCTAGAAGACAACATTGCTGGATCCTTGGTCTCTGAAGATATCGATGACAGCATACCTCTTCTGTTACAGTTGGTGAAAATGATAGAGCATGGACCTGATAATGAATTGCAGTTCGGCTACGTTTCTACAGTGTTCGACTTAGCATTTGTCCAACTATTAATGGCATTATGTTTAATTACCATGCAAACACACAGTACAACAAACACATTCAGCTGATCGTGTGACACCATTTTGTTTGCATCTTCGACTATTACTCTTTGCAAAAACCAGGAGAAGACAGCTTACAGAAACATTGTTTCAAAATGGGTTATGCATCTCTTATGATCAGGTACTGGAAATATCAACTCAACTAGGTAAAGATGTAACTGAACGTTAATTGAATGAGAGTGTGGTTTGTCCGCCTTTATTTTAATTTACAAAGTGTTTATCACAGCTGCGGTCGACAAGATAGACCACAACCCCAGCTGAACAACATCAAAATCATATTTCATTGGACCGGAATCTCTATTTTTAAACATTCAATGAAGGAAAATGTTGGCGTTAGAAGAGATCATATAATATTACCTACAAGTAAACTAAAATATAAAAAGTTACCTGAACTCACTGATGCTTACATGAAAATGAAACCTGCATAATTATCTGAAAACAAAACAAAAACCACTTATTCTGCCCGAGGATGTTACTGCCATTTTTAACTACGACTATATACTCATGAGTTTACAGAATGAGTATTAGTTGTCCTTGTAATCACGTTGAAGCAGACACAACTATTTTTGTTCATATCAAAAGTGCAAATGAAAGGGGGTGTAAGTCGACACTGATAATCAGCTCAGCTTTTTTCAAGACACTACAAGAAGAAAAACTTGGGGTTGCATTTGGAAAAGGAAAAGACCTACAAGATGGATTCCGATTCACGAAATTGATCATGCTCTTGGTTCTTAATCAGAGGGTTTGCCATCTTCAATCTACACTGTAACTGGATGTGACACTGTCTCCACTTTTCGCAAGAGCTGCACTGCTTGATCACCCCAAGCGAGCTGCATATCAAGGTGGTCATTGTAAGGGAACAGACAGTCACACATGAACAACGTCTACCTAGTCCGGGCGATTGTGGATGGATTAATGAGGTCGCAAAAGGGTTGTGGATTCTAAATTGGACCCAATTACCAGCCCTTGCAGCATCTTGCCATGAGTTACAGAAATGTGGATACAAGAAAACTTGTTCTGGTAGATGCAAGTCCTACAAACCGGGTTTAACACGACACATTGTGTTCCTCTAGTTGTTAGAGCGAATTACATAAGAAAAATGATAGAATAATACATAAATCGACCTTCCTGCATGTCTAAAATAATAAACTATATACGAAACGGACAGTTTTATAGCATATCCTTACCACTATTATTTAACTCAATTGTATGAACTTTTACAACCATAACCGGAAGGGGTGATTTAATTTTTACAATTTCTGTCTGTTTTACATATTTTCATGTCATTTTGTTGTATTTGAAATAGTTGTCATGACCTATATCACATTAAAAAGGTATGGATCTGTTTTCAAATTTCAAATATTTAGCAAAATTATGTCTATTTTAAATTCAAGATTTCTCGACGTGAAAAAAATTCAAAAATATGTTGGCTACCCCTCATAAATGCTAAAGTACACCCTAAGAAACGTATGTGCCAAATTATATGCTTGAATCACCATTTGCATGATTTTGTCAAGTTTCGGTACTAAGCTGCCCCACTAGTTATGGCACATTCATCGTATCAGAAAACAGAAAAATCGTATCATAACTCAAATTTTCATTGTGAATTTTCTTAATATGTATTTCACACTTTTGTTTTGAAAATTTTCAATCTTTATAACTGTTCGATTTTCTTGTTTTTTACCCTTAATTGAAGAAGATATAATACACGATTGCAACCCATCATCAATATAAATAAAGTTACAGTCTTAAATCAACATTATTGATATATTTTCAATTTCTAACTTTAACACATCGAAAATAGTTTGAATAAGAATTTAGTCATCCGCTATTACATTAAAACCTTAGAATCTATGCAGAGGTAGGTAGGGACAGTACATTTTTAGTATATTCAAACTTAAAAAATTACTATCAGTGTATTGTATACATTTTTCAACTTTAATATATAGTTTCACTGTAAATAATGTTAGATATTGTATCATATGTATTTATTCCATTGCGTTTTCCCCTGCAAATTTAGAAAGTTGGAGGGCATATAAGAATTGATAACAACAAAACTTCATATGTCACTGAAACTTAAAATGTATGTCAAATTAATAACTGTTTGTGAATTGATTTTACCAGTTATAACGATTGAGCGGACTTCATATGAACATTTGTGTTGCTTCTTTAATTGTTTTTTTGATTAATCAGGGTGTTGATTTTTTTTTGTTTGAATTGTTTTCTAAGCCATTTATAGCTGCCTATACCGTATGGATTTTGTTCAGGGTTGACGGCCGTACGGTGTCCTATAGCTTATACCCACGTCATTTGGATTCGGAGGGTTAGTTGTCTCTGTGGCATCAACTATTTTTACACATTAAGGTGTTTAAGGGCATCATAAGCAGAATTATACTACTTGCTGTGACAAATTTAAACGCTTACTTTGTCCTTTACCTCTGTATGCTCAAAAAGGTTATGAGCATAAAAATGAATAACTGTAAACAGTATACTGAAGAATGAACAAAAACAAAAACAAAAAACAAAAAACTTCTCGGAACGTTAGCTAAAATCAGTATTTGTGCAGCACCGATTGGACGATTAGAATGCTTAAAATTACTGTCCATTTTTTACTATACCATATTTATGAGTAATGTTTCATGTTTTGATGTTTGTAGTGGAAATTTATGTATATTGTTTTGAATAGTTTAAAAGTATTGAATTTATAAATATATAATACTATTTTAGTTTATCAATGTGTTCTTGTGTTGTCTTAAACATCCGCGTTTCACGCATATGCATTGATTGAATTGGTATCTGATCCGCATTAAGTATCCTGGTATAACCAGAATAATTTTTTTTTGGTTAAAGCAACTCAAAATCGGACTACAAATTGTATGCTAACAACCTAACTAATTAGGTCCCTCCCTATATTACTATAACCAGATCCATGTGACAAGACATACACTGACTTAAAAATAACATACAAAGTTTGTTTCAAAAATAGTATGTTTTATAAAGAATTAGTGTCCAACGTATTATATTGTTTTTGTTAAGATTGTTCCCATTGTCACCAGAATTGTAGACAATAGAATTAATTAAGCTCCAAATAATAACACATAGACAAATAAGAAAATTGTCATGTTAGCGCACTTAACTGAAGTTTATTTTTTCTCTGTTATTCAATTCTTCCAGTTCCATAGCAAATGCAACAAGAACTATATGGAACAAGGTGCTTACAAGTCATATAAATCACTCAAGATTTTTAAAAGTTTAAAAAAAAAGAAAACCTTTGATAAATATTCATCAATTCGAACTAACAAGAAATAAATCAGGAGACTTCTCTAATTTTACATAAGAAGATGCGGTATGAGTGCCAATGAGACAACTCTCCATCCAAGTCATAATTTGTAAAAGTAAACCATTATAGGTCAAAGAACGGTCTTCAACACAGAGCCTTTAATCACACCGAACATCAAGCTATAAAGATCCCCCCCCCCAAAAAAAAAAAACATTTATGAACCACATCAACAAACGACAACCACTGTATTTTTTCACATGTTAAACTTCTAATACAAAAAAAGGAGAAATATTCCGGAGCACTTGAGATCTTCTTCTGGTGGGGTTCATGTTGCACAGTTTTTAATTTCTATTTTCTATTTTGTATACTGTTTCGTCCTTCTGTCGTTTTCGCTTTTTTTGCCATGGCATTGTCAGTTCGTTTCATCTTATGATTTGATTGTCCCCTTGGAATCTTCCGTCTCTCCAAATGTGTCAACGACAAAAAAAACGTACTGAAAAAAAGCTAACAAACAAACCACATAATTAAAGATTTTAAAAGTCTTAATCATAGATACATTATTTTTGTATCAGTTGTTATTGGCTTTGGACTAGCTGTCCGTAACTGCGAGTTCTATCAAATCTGTACTTTATGTCTTTTTTGTCGTGAGGGATTTATAAATTCCCTGCCACGTCCAGTCTGTGTTTTTGTTTTTTGCTTTTTTTTTTATTTGTATATCGGTCTGATGAGTTAAACCCTTTTAAAAATAAGGAAAGGGTTAAATTGACACAGAATTAGAGAAATATCTATACAGTATGTAAAGCTATATATCGCACTAGTGTAAAAATTGTCAATAAGTTTAACACAGACTATGAAAGATCAATAAAAGTATTGCCTATAGGATACAACAAAAATACAGAACTTAAACCAGAGGCATCCCTTTAGGACACACTAGAATTACCGGGGGTAAAGAACTTAAAACAGAAGCAACAATATAGGAAACAAAGGAAATATAAAACTTAAAACAAGGGCACCCGTATAGGACACAAAGAAAATATAATCAACATCAGTCTAAAAGTTTAACTTCCAGCCAATTGATATCATATGCAAAATGGGAACTGGGCAGTTTAATTGAATCTATGGTATATTATCCTAAAAAAATGAGGGGCTGTATGACCAAATCAGAACTAATAAGAATGGACAAATGAGGTAAAAGTATCCTGAAGGAGTTGGAATTGTATTCTTTTTTCAAACATTGAAAGAAACTAATCATGCTAATACTAATATATTTTCTACCTGAAATATGATTAAACTAATATTTATACTTCATTAATTGTTGTTGTTGTTCTAGCTTTTTGTCATCCTCATATTCTACATGGCGTATTCTTTCACATTTGTATTACAAAATACAAATATTCATTAACAAATGAACATGCCAGCCTCTTTTTTTTCTAGACAGCTTCAGGCAATAGAGGCTTTACTAACTAACAGGTTGTTTTTAACGACCTTGATTGGCTGGTAAGCCCTCTCACGGTCGGGTCGGTGCCCGAAGGCATTTGGTGAGCATTAAATATTTTGTTGTTGTCGTAAAGCTGGAAAGGAAGGCCGCCATTTTGATTTTGTGTATGACGATTTGGTATGTTGACTATTTTGTCTGTTGTTTACTGCCTTCACAACGGCTGCTTTCAGGGAGGTTTGTCAGCTGTGCAGCTCGCTAACCACGATGATGCAGTACTGGTCGATGAGACTAGGACGTAGTTATAATGATGACAGGAAGCATTGCCATGATCACAGTCAAGTCCGTTAAGCTGGAATGACTGAGACGTGACTGAATGACGATGATGGATGCTTTCTTTGATTGTCTAAGCTGATTTATCAAACCAATAACAACAACAATCTTTTACAAATAAACCTGAAATTAGATTTTAAACGCATACTATTTTGCTAAATTTTTATTGATAAATTGAAAATCCGGAATAACTATGATAATGATGATATTAAAATACAATGATAATATTTATAATAAATAAAAAACAACCACATCCTAGTCAAGTTATGATAATATGTTAATGGATCAAATGCTTTTCCCAGAGGGGGCGAATGTGTGTATGAAGGAATGTTTTAGGTTTGAAAAGAGGTTAAGGTAATAACAATACTATCGTAAATTTAAAATAGATATTACAACAATGTATCTTTCCCAACTATACCAGTGTATACCAGAGAAACATTATACCACAGAACCATGGGTTATACTACAAACACATAAGTGAATTAAACTTTCTTCGATTGTTTAAACTGGTTTATCAAATCAATTACAACAAAAATCTTTTACAAATAAAACTAAAATAAGTTTTTAAATGCTTACTTTTTTGCAAAATTTCTAATGAGAAATTGAAAATCTGGAATAACAATGATTATGCTTATATTAAAATATGATGATAATATTGATAATAAATGAAAAACAACAACATCCTAGTCAAATTATGATAATATGTTTATGGATTAAATGCTTTTCCAAGTTTTCGCGAATGTGTGTTTGAAGGAATGTTTTAGGTTTGAAAAGAGAATAATAACAATACTATAAATAAAGGTGGATTCAGTTTGTGTTTTATATGAATTGTCGTACTCTCTGTGTTTCTTTGATTCCTGGTATCATTGTTATGTATTATTACGAAATGCAATTATGCATGAAAGGGAAATCAAGAATCGGAAAATGTACGTTTCAGTATAACAGACCACAGTTACCACTTACACCAAACTAGCAAGTGATTACCTTTGAAAAGTTTACGACGGACAACATAAATTGGAACAAAATGTAAACAGCAAACCTTATCAGCAATACAAGATCTACAAATGTGTTTATACTAATAAAACTACTGAATTACTTTAAAGGAGTTTTTTGCCTTAAACAACGATTTTCTTGTCCGTCGTAAACTTTTACAGAAACTTCTAAACCAATTTTGAATAAACTTGGGGTATTTTGTATAAGATTTGTGCTTTTTATCTTAGGTCAATCAACAAACATTACTGCCATGACTAAAAAATAAATCATTCTGGGAAAATGCATTGATATTTTCATATCTTTAAAACCACAATAAGAAGAAAAATCTGACAGTGCAAATATGTTCAGATATCTTCCTATATCTATCAAATGTCATAATCTACCTTTTTTCTTATTTTTCCAAAGTTCCTGAAATGATTTATTGCCCTTAAATGACGATTTTTGGATGATTTTCATTACTTTGTATTATAAATTAAAATTGTTAAAACTATAAAAGATGGTATGTGGAATCTTTATGAAAATGATTTTTTGCTCTTAAGTACTAGTAACGGTTTTTATTTCAAAAAAATAAAAGTATGTCATTATCCACTTCCTATTTTTCTAATTTTTGTGACTTATTGCTATTTGTCCACCATTACTAGACATCACAAAGGTTCCTATAAAATTTTTATGTCACTACAAAATGTCAAACGCCACAATGGAAAAGTGATTGTTGTAATACTCAAAAGTACAAGAGCCGAAGAGGCGCAGATTTCCAAATAGCGATAATGTGTCTTCTGATACCACACCATTAACTTTCTCATACATGTATCTATTAAAATGACAGAACTGTTATGAATTTAATATGTAATAGGTCAGCTTTATTTGTTCAAAATGTTGTTTTTTATAAAATTGAGATGTGGTATGATTGCCAATGAGACAACTATCCACCAAAGTACAAATAAGGAAGATGTAAGCAATTATAGGCAATCGTAAAGCCTTTAACAATGAGAAAAATATAATCGGCCCTAACAAGAAAAATATGAAACAATTCAATTGAGAAAAAATGACAGGCCAATTTATAACAAAACAATGAACGAAAACAAGAGATATGACAGAACATGAAACAAACAACCACTGAACTACAGGGTCCTGACTTTGGACAGGCACATGAAGAATGTAGAGGGGTTTAACTAGTTTTGATTGCGCCAACCCTCCCCCTAATTAGGGACAGTGTTGTAACGGCACAACATAAGAATAAACTATGCAAAACATTAAACGAAAAACAAATATGAGGAACAATAGAACACAAAAACCACTCAATTACAGGCTCCTGACTTGGTACAGGCACATAGAATATGGTAGGCTATTAAAACAAGAGTACATAGGTATCAAACAGATTGTAGTAGCTTGAATGTGCGTGTGTTTAACAATAATATTTAGTATCGTTTTAAATGGCAGATAACAAAATCAAGATTAATATCAATAAAAAACAATATTCACTCTTTTTAAAGAACTTGGCCATGTGTGAAGTTAAAAGAAAGATGATATGCATCATTGCATTTATGATAATGTGGAAAAAACAACTGTTTTGAGGTAAGAATGACACAAAAGAGGCACAAACTAAATCACAGCAACCTTACAATTTATAAGAATATATACGAATATTTATTTTTTCCGCTTGGCAAAGTCAATGAATAAAGTTAATGTCAAAATCATATCGCGTAAGCTCTATGAAAAAAGTAAAATCACAAAAATACTGAACTCCGAGGAAAATTCAAAACGGAAAGTCCCTAATCAAATGGCAAAATCAAATGATAAAACACATCAAACGAATGGACAACAACTGTCATATTCCTGGCTTGGTACAGACATTTTCAAATGTAGAAAATGGTGGATTGAACCAGGTTTTATAGCGCTAAACCTCTCACTGTATGACAGTCGCATCAAATTCCATTATATTTACAACGATGCGTGAACAAAAACAGACATAATAGGTAAAATAGTACTGGTAAAACATTGAAAAATTGATTTGTGACAAATTGATTCTCTTAACTATATATTTACAGGTCTTCTGTCAGATTGAACAATTAGCTTGTCTGAATTGAATTTATAAGGATTACACAAAAAACAATTTATTTTGTCTAAACAGAAATGGAGATGTCAATGAAACAGCAACCCAAAAACACAAATAAACAAAAACATTTTGAATGCAACATAGATTTTACAATAATAAACAGAGGTGTATGCTTTTCTGTATTTACTGCACATAATTAAGATACACACCTTGACCCCCACTACCTTCAACGTTCAATTTTTCAATTTCAAACATTTACGGGGGCGCTGTATGTACACAGTTTAAAAATTTCACATAAAGGTAAAATTATGAGATAACTGTATTGTATTTTAAGCTTGGCCTTTGTAAAACGCAGATTTTACTGTCGCAAATTTAGTTTACCTAACGACGCGTAGCAGAGCTAGGTAAACGGATATTTGCGACATGTAAAATCAAGTTTTACGAAAGCCAAGTTTAAAATACAATACAGTTATCTCCATTCTAATGCAGCATATTGAAATAAATACCATTTAATGAATATTTTGGCACAAAATGACATAAATGAAAAAGTCCGCGAAAGTGTTGCATTGTCTTTAGCAACGAAACAATGTTACGTCATATGTATACTCGCGATGTCAAACATAAACATTGGATGTATTTATACCTTTCGTACGATTCAGAATGTTTCAACGTTGACAAAAAGAAGATTTTGAGGCTCAAAATGTGACTGTCATGTTTATTTTGTAAAACATTACATACCAAAAATTAAAATATGAATTCAAAATGGTGGATTTCTTAGTAACGGATTGGTGGAACGTGGAATTTTACCACTTCAAAATATTTGTCAACGTCCAATGAAAATTATCATTACAAATGATTGCATTAGAATGGTGTTTGCAATAACTTTGGGAAGAAATTGATAATTGTTATCTTTACAACCAGAGGCAAACACTTCATTTAGATGTCAACTAACTTTTATATATTAGTCATGTTAGTTGGGCTTGTTACTCATGTTTCATTCTATTCTATTTCACAGTACCGGTAAGGACTGTTCCAGATACAAGGGGGTCAAAAGACACTTTTTGTTTTAATTCACCATCCAAAACTTTAATTGATTGTTTTCAATAATTGTTCATGCTATCTATAATCTTTCAAAAATAGCGCAACCCATCAAATTTGAATTAAGTGTTTTCTGATGGCTCTTTTTTTTGAATTTTTCTTTGTAATGAATATTTTATAATTCATAAGTGGAGATGTGGGGTATGCATATTGATCAATACTAACATTTTAATATTTAGAATAGGCAACTCAGACCTCAGTGGAAGAGACTTATGAATTCATATACATGTATTTGAAAAGAACAATTGGAGCAAACTCAACAGTGTATGTACATGCTTAAGTATCAATAACTATAATATAAAAACAAGAAGGTGTCTATAGTATAGTACACAGATACCCCACTCACACTATCATTTTCTATATTCTATAGACCGTGAAATTGGGGGGTCAAAACTCTATTTTGGCATAACAATAAGAAAGATCATTTCATAGGCAACATGTGTATTAAGTTTCAAGTTGATTGGACTTCAACTTCATCAAAAACTACCTTGACCAAATATTTAACCTGAACAGGACAGACGGACGAATGGACGCAGACTGAAAATGAGTTCAAAGAACTATTTTCAAAAGAGTTTTGCCTCTTGCAAGTATAAATTAGGTAAAAAATTGAAATTGTAAGCACTCTTAAGCATACATTTCTTGTAGGATTATAACAAAATTTGCAATACCTGGGACAAGTCCGAAAAATCATAGATCAATTATTTTAACAGGAGTTATGTTTAAAATCAATTCATGCCAGATTTTATGAAATTTATATCAATGGTTTACGTCAGCAATGTAAGATTTGGAGTTACGGAAATAAAAAGGAATATTATAGATATTTATTAAAAAGTTCAAACAAGAATTTTTGTTTTTTTTTAATTATTGTCCCTGTGCAGAAAAGATATGTTCAACACCGGGGACATTGGAGTTCTGTTCTTTTATTAACTTGATTTTATACCAAGGTCACAAAATACATGTACCTACTTGATATCATTTTTATGTGACATGATCCTGTTTTATTTTGAAGGGAATTTACTAACAAAGAAGAGAGAGAGAGAGCTAGAGAGGCAGGATGCAAGAAAAGAACAGACCAGGGAATCACAGATCCATATCAGATAATAAAATTTAATTGCAAATTTAAATATTGAATTTTATGTTAATGAGACTATTCATTTACAAACTTCCTGGGAGTTTTTTTTTTTTCATTATTGTATTTGAGGTTATTGGTATGTGACCATCATCAGTGTGTAAGCACATTGATTTCCATTCAACATCTTCTTTTTTTTAGGTTTTTTAGTGAATTTCTGTTGATTATGTTTTGAAGTTTTGTATGGATATTCACATTCCGAATCATTCTGAATGTTTTCTGGATATATCTGAATCCTTCTGAATCTATCTGAATCTGTCTGAATGTTGTCTGGATATTTCTGAATGTTGTCTGGATATTTCTGAATGTTGTCTGATTATTTCTTAATCTGTCTGATTAAGTTCAGAATTTTTCTGAATTCATTCTGAATATTTTCTGAATTTATTCTTACATTATTCTGATTTTTGTCTGAATTCTCATATGAAAAGTCTGAATTTTTCCTTAAAAGTCCGAAATCCAGAAAAATTAAGACATTTGCTTAAATGTACATTATTGTAGCCATTCAGACATTATTTAGAAACAAATAAGAAAAATTAAGAATACTTGTCAGACAGAATTCAGACACTTTTTTTCATGAGGTCATCTACGAAACAAACTAAACCAGGAAAACTTATGATTGACCAATGAACCATGAAAATGAGGTCATGGTCAGAGGATAATTGCCAGATAGACATTTACACTTAACAATCATACCATACACTAAATATACTTGACCTATTGCTAATAGTATTAACAAAACAGACCAAAAAACAAAAACTTAACATTGAGCAATGAACCGTAAAAATGAGGACAAGGTCAAATAAAACATGCCAGACTGACATGTATATCGTAAAATATTTTTATACACCAATTATAGTTGACCTATTGCATGCAGTATTAGAAAAACAGACCAAAACACAAAAATTTTACTATAACCATTGAACCATGAAAATAAGGTCACGGCCAGGATGACATCTGCCAGTTGGACATGTACACCTTACAATCATTCCATACACTTAATATAATTATTCTTTAGGTAGCAAGTCATTTAGTACCTTAGCAATTTCGTAGCCAAGATTTACCATTTCGTTCCCACGATACAAACCATTTCGTACTATATGGGCCAAATTCATCTACCATTTCGTACCTCATGGACGATATACCCGGTACATGTTTACCATTTCGAATCATACATTTGTAGAAGTTCTAATTATTTTTAAGATATAAAACATTTTGAGATGATTTTTTTTTTAATATAACATAAATAAATTGCATCCAGCCGTAGAAATTTTATAAAGACCCATGATTAATTTGATTAGGCACTTTCAATAGTTTTTATTGCATTTTGCTTGTTTGCAGGATTGATCCTTAATTAATTTTTCAACTCTTTAAATATGAGGTTCATAAACCAACTGAGGAATAGTTATCTGCAACTGTTTTTATAGTTATTAACAGCTAGTTGTTTTTTTCAGGAAATGCCTTGAAAAGGGGCACAAGCTGATATTCACACAAGAAGGCGGCAGCTTTAGGCCATGAATAAAAATGTAAGAATTTGCACCTTATGTTACCAATCAAAGAACTTGCTATGGCTTTTTCAATTCGAGAAATTAATAAAATGCTTCGTTGAGCGCAGCCTGATACGACCGCAGAGGTCGTACCCTGAACAGTTGGGGCAAGTTTGGACACAATATTCAAGCTTGAGACTGTCTGAATTTGGATTGTGATCAAATTTTTGACATAATATAGGTTTCTGACATAAAATAAATGTGGTCAAAAATCTTTAAAATTTTAAATGGGACATTTAATTTACCTAGAATGGTCTGCTATCCAAAATCTATATGGTTAGATTCAGCATGTAAAAAACACCAATAATTTAGTTTTAGTTGAAATCAAACAAAGTTTAATTTGGACCCTTCAAACCTTAATATGAACTAATTTGAAAACAGGGCCCAAAATAAAAATCTAAATGCACAATACGATTCAGCAAATCATACAGCCGCAATAATTCAGTTTTTGATGAAATCAAACAAAGTTTAATTTTGGACGCTTTTGACCTCAATGTAGACCAATTTAAAAATGGGGCCCAATATCCCAAAAAATTATACAAGGTTAGAACCCCCAAAAATTAAAGACTTAATTAATCCCATTGAAATTGGTTAAAACATTTGTATATGTTTTCAATTGAAGATTTCTTGCTTTTGCGCAATACTGTGTAATTGAAGATTTCTTGCTATTGCGCAATACTGTGCAGTTGAGGATTTCTTGCTATTGCGCAATACTGTGCAGTTAAAGATTTCTAGCTATTGCGCAATACTGTGCAGTTGAAGATTTCTTGCTATTGCGGAATACTGTGCAATTGAAGATTTCTTGCTATTGCGGAATACTGTGATATTGCATAATACTGTGCTATTGCGCAATACTGTGCAATTGAAGATTTCTTGCTATTGCGGAATACTGTGATATTGCATAATACTGTGCTATTGCGCAATACTGTGCAATTGAAGATTTCTTGCTTTTGCCCAATACTGTGCTATTGTGGAACACTGTGCTATTGCACAATACTGTGCAATTGAAGATTTCTTGCTATTGCGCAATACAGTGCAATTGAAGATTTCAACAAATTGAAATTTCAAACATTTTGTAGAAAAAAAAGGAACTCCCAAAAAAAATGGAAAAAAAATCCCCCCCAACTTTTTGAACCCCAACCCCCTCCCCCCCTTTTGGAGTAATTACTCCCAAACTCAATCCCAGCCTTCTCTTAATGGTATGGAACCTTGTAGTACAATTTTAGAGAGATCCATAGACTTAAACACAAGTTATTGTCTGGAAACTAGAAAAATGCTTGTTTTTGGCCACTTTTTTGCCCCTAAATCCTGAACGTTTGGGGCAATTAACCCCAAACTCAATCCCAGCCTTTCCTTTGTGATATGGAACCTTGTGGTACAATTTCAGAGAGATCCATACACTTACACATAAATTATTGTAAGGAAACTACAAAAATGCTTGTTTTTGGCCCCTTTTTTGGCCCCTTATTCCTAAACTGTTTGTACCATTACCCCCAAAATCAATCCCAACCTTTCTTTTGTGGTATTGAACCTTCTGGTAAAAATTCATAGAGATCCATTTACTTAAACTAGTGTTATTGTCCGGAAACCAAATGTGTCTTTGGAAGACGACGACGACCCCGACGCCGACATCATAGCATTATACGACGCAACAAAATTTTTTGCGGTCGTAGAAAAAAAAATATATACATTTAGGTTCAACTACACCTTATGATAATCAGTTGAATATATCTCAATATTTAGGCACACATTGCAATTTCAAACGGCACATGTATGCAATAAACATTTTTAATCCAATTAGGTAGAATGCTACCTTTTTAAAAAAAATACACCAGTCTTGAGACGCCAGTACGGCGCATGTCTTTAGTTACAAGTTTACAAAGTTACAAAGTTACAAAATCATTGTTATCGGCAGAAATGTGAACTGTTACTAATGCGCTAGCTAATACATGTAATACTTGAAATAAATATCATAAATAACAAAATTCTACAGATTTCAAAAAAAATTGTTTATTGACTTTAGTCTGATAGGTGCTTTAAGGTGGTACCCAACACCTTGACTAAAACTAATTTGGCTCGTTTAATTTTCATAAAATTTTGACATAATGTTTACTTTGACCCTTTGACAAAAATATAAAAATTTCAAAGAATTTGAACCAACCACTTTATCAGAAAAATTTCGTTGGTTATATAGCAGTTTGACAAACACTAAATTTGATCATTGAGAAGCGTAATATTTCCTTAACAAAACAACGTGATTAAAACGTTTAGCTGATTTTTACAGAGTTATCTCCCTGTAGTGTTAGGTACCACCTTAATTTAAAATTTTATGCATTTCTCGTTACCTCTACCACATTAGACATATTAGAGCAAAAGGTCAATGAGACTTATGATTTCAACAAATGAAATGAAACTCATATAAATCTTCCATGAGGTTCAAACGTGCATACATACAAATCTTCCACGAAGTATCAAATTGCATACGTACGAACCTTCAATGGGGTACTAAATGGTATACATACAAATCTTCCATGAGGTACGAAACGGTATACACACAAATCTTCCATGAGGTACGAAATGGCGCACATCAATGAGCATGATGAGACAATTTTTACAAGAAATTAAGAACATATAAGTCTTCCGTGAGGTACGAAATGGCATACATATAAATCTTCCACGAAGTAAGAAACGACATACATGTATACTTGCATTATCGGTAGGTACGAAATGGTCATGGTATCATTAATGGTCAGGGTATAAAATGGTTTTTGCCAGGGTACGAAATGGGGGTACGAAATGGTTAGGGTACAAAATGACTATAATTCATTTATTAAACTTGGTCAAATACCAATTAGTAAATTACATGATATTTTCAAGGAGTGTGACATATAGCTATTATTTAATATACATACAAAAAAACCAACAGAAGTTTAATTTTCAATTATACGTCAGTAACATCAGACATCAATGTAGAAAATAATACTCCTCTTACTTGAGACTGTGAATCGTCGAATTTTAGATTATGATCCCTGCATGTATGACAATGTTATTACAGGGGACCTCAATATGGTTCAAGACAGAGAGGTTAAAAACTTTTTGAAAAAAGGACCAAAATATTGTCCTCCATCACAAATAGATTGGAAACAGTGTCGTCAGGTCACAAAAGACGCTCTTTCATCGTATTTTAAAAATTGGTGTAAACAGAAAAAAATCTGATAAAAAATCTCCTGATTCTTATTTAAATAAACAAATGTATGAATGTTGTGGATGTTTTAATATCACATAATTCAGAAATAAATAAAGAGTACATAATACGCCTATTTCTAGAATAAGAAACAAACTTCAAGTATTTTCAAAGGAGTTTGTGTTTCTACCGGCCAACATAGCAGCCAACAATGTGGTAGTGGTATGCCGTAAAAACTACACAGACGTTCTTAACAATGAAATTATAAACTCTTCTACATTCAAGTCTGTGCGCACCACAGAGAGTCATATAGTAAACAAACATATCATAACAACACCACAGCTTAAGGCCTCTTCTAAACATTTGGAGTTCCCTACTATCATTCTAATGTCTTGCTGATCTTTTTCAAAATTCTATCTACACGTTATAGTTTTCAGGATAATGTGAGCATTTTACCTACAATTTCAAAAGTATATGAAATTATGCTTATGTCTGACCAGTTAACTGAATTTTTTGAAAATATATTTCATGCTTTTTTAAGTGCATTTAGAAAAGGTCATGGATGTCAGACCACTTTGCTGAGACTTCTTGAAGATTGGAAAACAGCTCTGGATAAAAATATGTATGTGGCTGCAATACTTATGGATCTTAATTTCGAAAGCTTTTGACTGTCTATCACATGACATTCTTTTAAGTAAATTATCTGCCTATGGTCTTTCTTCAACATCAGTGAAATTACTTCAAAATTATCTTACAGATCGTAGGCAACAAATCAAACTTCAGGGAGTACTCAGCAGATGGGCTGACATCAAGAAAGGGGTACCCCAAGGCTCAATCATTGGACCTCTATTATTTAATATTTATATAAATGACATATTCTTTTTTATTGAACATGGTACCCCGTATAATTATGCTGACGATAATACTCTGTCATATGCTGACAACAATGAAAATTTTTATGTACACTTGAAAGTGAAAGTTCTGTTTTAATTGATTGGTTTAGATTTAATTGTATGCAGACTAATCCTGATAAATTCCAAGCCATTGCAGTTGGAAATAAAACATTTGCAAAGAAGCCTGTTTTTAATATACAGTCAGCAAAAATATCTTGTGATGAGATTGTCAAACTTTTAGCTATTGTATGGCAAGCCGTTTTACTATTTATTCTAACTTCAAGATATCTCATATAATACATAAGATATCTTATATAATCCAATTTTTATAAGATATCTTATAAACTTTATCAGATATCTTATATACTTTATTAAATATCTTATAAACTTTATAAGACATCTTATATACTTTATAAGATATCTTATAAACTTTAGAAGATATCTTATAAAGAAAATTATATGAGATATCTTATAAATTATATAAGTTATCTTATATACTTTATAAGATATCTTATATAGTCTATGAGATATCTTTTATAGCTTATAAGATATCTTGTATAGTTTATAATATGTCTCATACATTGTATAATTTTTTTTTTAAGATATCTTATAAACTTTATAAGATATCTGATATATTATATGAGATATCTTATATGTTTTATGAGATATCTTATATAAAAAAGATTTATAAGATATCTCATAAAGTGTATAAGATATCTTATATAGATATTTGCATTGAAAAACCAAGTCTCCCTTTTAATCAACCAATAAAAAAATATTATCAAATTAAGTAATATTATCATTTTATAAATAATCGTGTATATGAACCAATCTTCGCAAAACCTACTAATATTATTGCCTATAGGATATTTTCTTTCTTGTCCGTATCTAGTTTCTTTAATGATTTTCTATGTATCGCTGTGTATATGTTATATACAATTTTATATGCATTTAAATGTTTGTCTTCATTTACAGGTTTATTCTATTATTGCTTTGTTAATGCATGATTTGGTGATTCAAATATATAGCATGTTTCGTTTATTTATATTTACTTTAACTTATATATATTATCTTTAACTGTTAAAACCTGATTTGACCTTTTCTCGGTAGATTGTTCTGTGGTTAGTTATAAACTTTTACACATCTATTTATTTGAAAGGATTTTCCCAACATAAATGATCTGTAGTAATCAACTGATCTTCTATGAATTTCTTTTCTTTGCAGTAACATTTTTGGGGTTCTGATGTAGGGAGCATTTAAAAGTAATGGTTGAAGTCGCGTTTATAAGATATCTTATAAAGTATATAAGATATCTCATATAATTTTCTTTATAGGATATCTTATAAACTACATAAGATATCTCATAAAGTTTATAAGATATCTTATAAATAATTTTATATAAGATATCTTATATAATTGTAAGATATCTCATATAGTTTATAAGATATCTTGTATAGTTTATAAGATATCTCATATAGTTTATAAGATATCCTTAATAGTTTATAAGATATCTTAAATAGTTTATAAGATATCTTATAAAGAAAATTATATGAGATATCTTATAAATTATAAGAGATATCTTATAAACTATATAAGATAACTTATAAAGTATATAAGATATCTTATAAACAATATAAGATATCTTATAAACTATATGACATATCTTATAAAGTTTATTAGATATCTTTAAGTTAGAATAAATAGTAAAACCGCTTGCCATAGTTTTTATATTGACTATCAACTAAATTTTAATCACCGCATTAAAAAATATTTGTCGTAAAGCATCTCAAAAACTGAATGTTTTACAGCGCATTGGCTGCTACCTTACTAAATTAAATAAATTGACCAGTTTCCACACTTTTATTTTATCTATATTTTAATTTTTGTCCTTTGCTTGGCATTTTTGCAACAAAAATAATACCACTAAATTAGAAAAAATTCAGGAAAGGGCTTTACGATTTATATTTTTATATGAAGACTATGCTAGTTCATATGATGAATTACTTATACGAGCAAAGGTTCCATCACTGAAAATTAGATGTATGCATACCATGGCTATTGAATGTTTTAAAATTTTATATAAATTGTCACCACCATGTTTACACCATTTAGTTGTATTGAAAGATTGTAAATATAATTTTATATATTCTAATATTGTAGATATACCTAGGGTTCGAACGTCCATCTATGGTAAGAACTCTTTTAAATATACAGCTGCTGTTTTATGGAATAATCTATCAGATGATTTTAGAAAAACATGTTACATTTTATATGCGTTTAGCTTTAATACCTAGCTTATCATGTGGAGCAGGATCCACATGTGGAGCAGAATCTGCTTACCCTTCCGGAGCACCTGAGATCACCCCCAGTTTTTGGTGGGGTTCGTGTTACTTAGTCTTTAGTTTTCTATGTTGTGTCATCTGTACTGTTATTTGTCTGTTTGTCGTTTTATTTTTGGCCATGGAGTTGTCAGTTTGTTTTCGATCTATGAGTTTGACTGTCCCTCTGGTATCTTTCGTCCCTCTTTTATCATGCTTATCTTCTGCTTATTAACATCATGCTTTTAGTGCTTTATTTTGTGCTGTGTAATTTAATGCATGTGTATTACAGTATTATATCATGTATGTGTTGTAATGTCTTGTATGGGGATCTCATTGGGAGGTTCTGATCCCGAATCCCGCTTACTGTTTTGTCAGATTCCCGTATCCCGCTTACACTATGTACGTACTAAGCAATTCTCAATTTTTTGTAATTTCCCGTATCCCGCTAGACTTCATTTCCCGTTTTCACGGCACAATAATTTGGCTTTCACGTGTCACGTTTACAAAAAATCGGCAATCCCGCGTCACTCTTAGGGAGCTACCATTTGATTTTTATGGGGGGGGGGGGGGGGGGGGCTAGGATGAAATTTGAAAAAAATATAAAAAGGCAGGATGACAATTTAGGTAAAAAAGTCAGGATAAACTAATAAAAAAAAAGGCAGGACCGAATAGAGTGAAAAATAAAAAGGCAGGACAGAGATTACAACTAAAAAAAAATGCAGGACAAAATATTTCATCCTAGCCTCCCAATAAAAAACAAATGGTAGCTCCCTTAGACCCCAATGAGACCAACTTGTATGTGAGTTAAAAGCTATTTAGAGCTTATTTTATGTCCTTGTTTGTATACCATGCCGACTCTAAATAAAGCTTATTTATTTAAATCTGCTTAAAATGCTGATTTCAAAGTTACATCTAACTGACCACTGTCACTGACAGGTAGATTGTCAAGAAATTTTATTTCTACTTTCGTTTTTGTGACAATGATCTGTCAACCGAATAACTTATTGAAAGTTTCACTGAAGACGTCACACCAAAGTGCTTACACTTTCTTATTTCCATAGGAATTGTTATGCTGAATAATAAAATTTAAATTAAAAAAAAATCAGTGTTTACCTTCGTACCGTGCGTTCAATCATTGATACAAATTCTAAATTTATATTTATGCAAAAGCACGGGTTACATATCCCGACCGTTACATGCAGTAAAGGGGTTCCGCAAATATATGGTCAGAATAACAGTTTGATCTCTTTTTGGTCAAATCAGTTATACACAACAATGAACAATTAGTCCAAAAATATGCAAAAATGTGTCATGGAAGCTAGGTGTCCGGAAATGGACATAACTATATTAAATACCTACGGTATAGGATAGAAGTTTGTGAAAACGAAAGAAGTAAAACATGAAAGTATAATCTGGTCGTCTCTGTCTTCCTCAAAGTATGAGCAAACGTCATACAAAAAAAACTTGATAAAATCCGTAGAAAAAGGCTAGATATCTACTGGCTCATGTGGCTGTGATATAATGTGTGCAAAAGTAATCAAACTTTGTGAACCCGAAATCACAGGCGCTTGTGGGAATAATCACCCCTTTTCTATATATTTTTTTGTTGTAATTTAACTTTTTTAGTAAATCATCTTTGATCAATACTTATTTTCACATTTTTAACGTGTTAATGCTCTTTTTAATACAATATTACAATAATCATAGTAGTTTATAAAATTTGACATGTTTGACCCTCTATGATTATTGGGCCTCCCCCTTTTTTATTTTTTATTTTTGATTATATATATATATATACACTGTAATATCTTAACACTTTTTGTTAATCATTTTAAAAATGTGTTCTTGCCCTTTTCCATACGATTTTACAATATTAACACTAGTCTATAAATTTTTACCCTCTATTATTAGTTTCCACGTGATTTTCTTCCAGGATATATATGATCTTGGCCGCTTCTATAAAATCAAACAGCAAGTATTAGTTTAGATATGTAAATTTTTTTTTTTTATTGTGGTTTAACTTTTTTTTAGTAAATAATCTTTAATACTTATGTTCAATACTATATAACAATAACATTTATAAAATCAAACTGCAAGTATTAGTTTAAATATATGTAAATTTATGGAAATACCATTTATTAAAACAACTACTTTTGGAAACAAACTTTTCGATTTGCTGCACGCATGTTTTAGAATCGTCCGAAAACTTCAGAAATGAAACAATTTTGATAAATTTAGAAGTTTGATTTTGAATTGTAATGGGAATGCCTAAAAATGTGACGATTTTAAATGTGTAAACCATAAATCCATAAACAAGAAACTCGACTTTAAAATTTTAATAAATTCAGTCGAGGATTATGCCACACAATTGACTAAAGGTGAAAAAGGATAGATAGATACTCTTTCAGAATGGATTAAAAATGTGTGGTCGGTCATACATTTGATAATTAAACTACTAAATGGTTTTATGAACACGTATGCTACATCTATCTCCAACTCAGAGATCTCCCAAAACCAAACGTTGCCAAAAACCTATCCTACTTTTATACGGGAACGTGGTTCCGTCTTAGGAATCTGTGTTGTTATCTTTGTTTCATTTTGTTACTAAATTTTTTTGAGATGAACTGCTCACATTGATGTTACATTATTTGGAAAATAGCTCGGACGTACTCGGCATGATAGCGGGACCTTAAAAGACAATCCAGTGTGCTATGCTAACTACATTTTTATTCTGGATCACAGTCTAATGAACCGACCATTTTTCTGCACGACTTAAATTTATATAGCAGAGCTGGATTTGATTTGACACGTGAATATTTTGTAACTCAGTACACTTTCTTTCTTTGATCTATGTTTTAATAACAATGAAATTGCCGGACAAAGGAAAATTTATTCAAATACATTATATTCAAAAAGTATATTAAATCTTAGTTATCTATACGCCTTCTTAGCTGATACATTTATCAGTTAGCTGGGAGACATTTTTGAGACAACTTTATAAAACACGCTTTAAAAAGATAAAAAGACTTACATTAAACTTTAAGGAAATTGTTATGTAAACAAATTCTTATTTCATTGTATTGTTTTACTTTACTTAACTACCTTGGCATACTTGTTTTATAATCTATTGACAAATATTTTTTTGACTTTAATGAAATTTTGCAGCATTCAAAAAACTTATTTATAATTTACCAATCATAACATTATCTTTAACTTTTACGCATTTCTGCATCATTATACTACCTCTATGACACATATGCTATCCAAACATACTTGATAAGCTCCTAACAATTTTTTGGGGTGTTTTTCAATACCATATTACATAAATTGCTTGATAAAGAATTAGGTATTTACAATTCACCATGATTTCAGAATCTAAAGAAATGTAGATAATTCTATTGTTCGTCCCCCAAAATGAAATAACGTCACGTAATTGGTTGAATTTCCATTGTTTAGGACATTGTAAGCCAATCACAACGTTTCGGAGTACGATTTTGAACATGTTGCCCAGAACTCATTTGATTCACGAGGTAACTCATCTTATCGCACCGCGGGTAAATTATAACGTTGTGATTGGTTTAACGCCGTCACGTGGTGACTCCCTATGGATTCGTAGGGGGTTAGTAATTTTGATAGGGGGTTCTTGACGTCACGTCTACTGTTAATGGTGACGTCATCTATTAATGTTGTTGTGTTTCATTGTTTCTTTTTCTACAAAACGCAGCAGAAAAAGTCCCGCGTGCGATAAATTCGTTATACGGCCGGTTTACTACTGACCCCCTACGGACCATAGAGGGTGAGTAAAATCCATAGGGGATTCAGCCTTCGGCCTCACCCCCTATGGATTTTACCAACCCTCTTTGGATCTGTAGGGGGTCAGTAGCAAACCATATAACTTATAATATACTCCCACGTAAGCTGTCATACCCCTATAAGAAATATGCTGGCTGTGCTCGAATACAAAGCCTCCAACAATATAGTATTTGAAATTAAATAAACAGCTTTATATGTATATACTTAGTAGTAAATACATGTAAATTGTATGTGTAATACGATCAATGGCAATCGTGCTGTATCAGCCATCCGTGATGATATCGACATCAGTCACGGTTGCACAGTTGGAAAGCAAGCCCTTGGAAATGTCCGTTGTCGTCAAGCTCTATCAGCAACAATAGCAGGGGGAATTAATAAGGTGGCGCTACAGTCGTCGGTGACGTTAAAAATTCCGCGAAATCTATCGGATACAAAATCGACGTTTAAACTATTTTTTTCAACTTGTCATGCTGTTATTATAATTGATTTTTAAATTTTGTAGGTTTTGAAAGCAATATAGTTTCAATTCGACGTAGAAACATTGTCCAAAACAACTTTTATTTGCTATTTCTTTACCCTGTCCGTTCTAAAAATTATCAGCCATCGTTTTTGTTCGCCAAAAACATCAAATTTAGATAACTTGACTTTGCGTATCCAAATACGGATAAGGACGGTAAAAATCTTAAATGAAACCTAGTAACCTATTTCAAATTTCTACACAATTATGAAGCCATCATTTTTTTACTCTAATACGACAATTTTAGTGACCACCAGTCATGCCAATTTGTAGCTGGTTTTGACTGCGTTTCTAGTTTAAACAGTGAATGTTCATCTTCTTTTCATTGTATCTGTTTCCAAAGTACTCTAAAATACTGATTTTATTAGAGATATGAATGAAATTGTGATTAAAGGCTGTTGTTTTTCACAATTCCATACTATACCTCAATTTCAAAGAAACTAAAACCCTTCTTAATCCCCTACACAAAGTGACGGTGACATTGTTTTCTTTCTTTCAACATACGTCATATAACGGTAACAAAATATGTGTCAGGATCATGTGCATTGTGAAACTTTACACATTGGAAAAGTGAAACTTGAGTTTGAAACTGTACGTCTTTGAATATTTCATTCATACTGGAAACAAATCTGACAAATTTATGATAGCCTTTGGATGGACAAAAACACAAAAAAATAGCAAGAGAAAATGACTTGCAATGAAAATTTCTGGAGGAAAAAACATATATGAAAAAGGAAATGAAGTTCAGTTAATTATATCTATTATTTTAATATAAGTTAAAAACCTGGGTTATTAAGTTATCTCTTTTCTAAATGAGCTACAGTAAAGTGCAAAAACTGGCTTATAAAGTCAAACAAGAAAATGAACTC
Organism: Mytilus californianus; assembly: GCF_021869535.1. Taxonomy (NCBI): domain Eukaryota; kingdom Metazoa; phylum Mollusca; class Bivalvia; order Mytilida; family Mytilidae; genus Mytilus; species Mytilus californianus. The sequence goes on from NW_026262626.1 coordinate 19,332,145, forward strand.
ATATATTAAAAAGATTTTTTCTTACAAAATTGAACTTATTCAAATGGGAAACTATTCCTGTCAAATTTAACAATCCATTTATCATTGAGAGGCCTGATGGGGGGTCTCATCACGATTCACGAGTTGATTTTTTGTCAATCACGATTCACAGAAAATAAATTTCCATGATCACGGATCACGAAAATATAAAAATAAAATAAATCTGTAGAAAAACGGATCACGATAGCGAAAATGCGCCGATCACGAAGAACGAAAATAACCTATCAGGCCCCTCATCATTAAGTAAAAGGCACAAGATTTGTCCCACCAACTTTCATTTGTGATATAAATATCCAATTTTTAAGGTAAAATATACAATAGGGCCTACTTTTGTATAAATATTTATACCAGCTGATACAGCAATCTGAAGAGTAGAAGCCTCATTTTGTTTTTCAAAAAGTTTACTTTCATAATCTAGAAAATACCCTGAGAAATTTGGCAAGGGCTACAAGCTGTGCTAGCTAATCTACATGTAATAATTGGATTTTACAATAATAATGATTTTAAAATTCAAAATTATGTCACTTTAAATAATTTTAAGTATTATTTTTTTACAGAATATCTGTCAATATTTTTGGTAAACTTATCCTTTTTCTGTAGGATATTTTCTAGGCAGTACAGCACTGTTCAACAAAGAAACATAAAGTTGAGCTAAAAGGCTTTTTTACTTTGAAAAAACAATTTTGTCTCTTGCAGGTACCACTGTTTTATAGAATATAGAATTTAAATATCAGTATTATTTATTATTTTTATTTCAGAAAGATTATTTATTAAATTGTGTAAAGTATGTTTTATTGCATTAAACATTGTTAGAAGTATTAAAAAAATCTACTTAGAGTGGTCCCATATCCCATTATAAAATTACAATGAAAATTTCATCAGTCAGAGCTAATTTATATCAATTCAGCTAGGTTTCTGAATTTTTACCATTTTTTTGTCTTTTTTTTTTACTCTAATCCTTCTCTGAAAGTATGGAAGTATCTCTTCTCAATATTATAATAACTTACTTGTAAATCGAATTTCATTTATTTTCTTCTCAATTTTTGTAAAGTTTACTCCTTTTTATTCATTTTGCTGGATTTTTTATTTTTGACAAGTGATATCAAGGGGAGATAACCACTTGCACAAATCGGCAAAAAAACACCGCTTCGTGTTAAAATAACTTGTCGTTTGCGTATCCAAAACTCTACTGCCTACGTATTCATATCGAGTGTTTGTCTTAATGAGATGCTTCATCAAATTTTAATTCAGCCCATCATTTTTAGTTACCTCGAAAATATTTAGATTTTTCGATCAGGAGACCTGACAATTGTTTGAAGATAAAATGAAGAACGAAGGACTTTGAGATGATGTGTAAGTTGTGACCAGATAAAACTATGTATATTCAAGATTATTTTGATCAATAAGATTTTATCATGACAGTAGTACTTCAGTGAGTAAAAATGAGGTTTGTCTCATCCGTAGTTTTGCTGAATTGTCACTGTCACGTGACGTCTATTGTTGCTGATAGATTTGGGGTCAAACCGTGACCTGCTTTCAAACTGTGCAAAGGCTTTATCACACCCTTAATCTGTATGACGTCATGCTATCGACATCAGTCACCGTTGCAAAGGCTTTATCAAACCCTTAATCTGTTTGACGTCACGTCACATAAAAAAAAACCCATCTACTTGAGATATATAATAAAGTGTATATGATATGGCTTTTTAACATATACTTATAGAAAATAATGGTATAATTGTACCCCATGATAAAACTTATTTGTAAATATATTTATTCATTAAATTTGAAGAATTGCCTTAGCCGTGTGATATGACTTTTGTTATCAACTGCTTCCGGTTTATATCAACTGCTTCCGTTCCATAACAACTGCTTCCGGTTATTATCGCATTCTTTTCTGTAACGTTTACGTTATCGCATGACACTTCGACGTCATTCTGCAAATTCCGGAAAATGTACCTAAATGGTACTTTTTTTTTTAGTAGAACATAACAAAGTTAGAGTAAAAGAAAAATTAATAATCAGGAAAATATACTATTTAAAAATACAAAACAAATATTACAACAAATGCATTGTTTCAAAGTTTTAAAAATAGTTTTGTCGGTATGTCTTCTGCTGAAGTATATGCCTGTCGGCTCTCGGGCTGATAACATGACCTAGGGCTGATAAGGGGTCTGATATGAAAAGGGCCATGTTATAATCTATATTTCAATATCACACACCGTATCAACCCTCAACCAATATAACCCCTCGAGCAGAGCTCTTGGGATTATATTGGTGTCTCTCGATGATACGGATGTGTTATTGAAAAAGCCACAAAAAAGGGGGGGCATATAATATTCTCTATTGACAAAAAAAAATCAGATACCGTAATTGATTATATACTTGTTAACTCATCATATACTCCCACGTCACTGACTAAATATGAAATCATGAACACTTCCTCTGGAACGTTATATTGCTCGGTTTGCCAAGTCACAAACGAAAACCTTTTTCCAATTTTTTTACATCAGTAATATTAACATTTAATTGGCATCAAAATCAGGCTACTAAGTTACCACATGAACTATTAGTTCGGTTAGGGGAAACAACTCTTACTTTAAAATAAACATAAAAATCCTTGATCGCATACTTAAATGAAATTTTAAAAATCTATAATTTAGAATTAATACTATAAATCAGAAGAGCATTAGTTAACTGAATAACAAAAAATATTGACAGGTAATGGAATTCCTTTTCAAAATATTTGATGTTAAAAACATGACGGGAAAAGGCATTCTCTGACTTTTACCTCATATCTAGCATTGGCATTATTTGGGTCTCAAATCGTAAAAAAAGAAATCTATAATCTACGTAAATTATGTTAACGACCTTTATGAGATATTTGATGTCTTCTATGAAAAGAAAAGTGGGTGATATAGGGCAAAATGTTTTAATCTGTATCGTAGGAAAAAACCAAGGAGTCCAAACATCTGACAGAAAATCCAAAATTTCACCCGGAAAAATTCTTAATTAAATAGATAAAAATGATGAAAACATATTTACAAAAAATAAATATTTAAAAGAGTCTCTTTTCCCAAACCTGTTCTAAAATGTACAAAATGTGCAAAAGTTAGATTATGGATTGAACTTTATATTTCCCGTCTTTTGACATATCTTTATACCCCTATTTGTTCAGTTTAAACTAGAAAAAAGAGTTATCCAATTTTTAACCAGTGTACATGTTGCCTCTCCGGTACACCCAGTCTCGCATTCGTTTAAGCAAATATATTGGTAGATATGCCAAAAATCTTTCCATAGTTTAACAACTGTGTCGTGTGTTTCATTATGGATAACAAACATAAGCAGGTCGGGTAAACTTTTCATAACCGCTCCACAATCGAGATCACCCTGTCCTTTAGGTGTCCAAATATCAAAGGAGACACCACATTTTTGGATGTTGGCTACTTAAAATTCCAAATAATCACCCTTTTCTTCGTTTACTTTTGCCATAATATCTTTATTTCTAGCGTCGTCGATCACATTTCGGAGTAGAACATCGAATATTCTCAAAAAGAGATGAAGTTCATCTAGAACACAGTGTTCTGGTTCAAAAGTTAGCAGAGGGATGTGCTTTACTCCATACCCCTTCTTAGACGATCGAGATAATACTGTTGTCTCTGAGATGGGTCGCTTCATATCGGGCGCTGTCACGTTACGCACGATATTGCGTCTCAATTGGTAACGTTAAAATTTGAGGTTTTTTAAAAGCCGATAATCGAAGATATTTTTTTGCTGGCAATTTTTTTTTACTGCAAATCAATATTGATACTTCTAAATGTTTGGTTTTACTGAATATGCATGAACTATTTCCCACTTTACAACACAATATATGCATTAGGGTAAGATAATAGGGTCTATATATATATATTAAAAAAAAAGCAGATGTGGTATGAGTGTCAATGAGATAATTCTCTATCGAAGTCCAAATGACGTAGAACGTATTTCGCATACAATTTTTTTTTCATTTAAATCCGAGAAATGGAGGAGGATATCCATTTTGCTTTAATAAAAAAAAATTGTGTGTGGGTATGGGGGATTACAAGTTAAACGGGTCTTTTTTATAAAAGTACTCTATTATAATTTGTATCAAAATGGTCATCATTTTTCTTTCGGAATTCGAGTTTCTGACATTTTGAATCATTTTTACCTTTTTAAAATTTCCTATAAATTGCGTTTTGTTGCAATCGTATATATTTCCATTCAATCAGATGTATCACAATTATACACGATAAGTATCGGATAAGAAGATTTTTGATAAAATGTTTAGATATTATTTGATGCATTTTGCGTGTCTGTTCAACGGGTTTACAATTTATATTTCAAACACGGTTCTCCAACTTTCTCTACCATAGAAAACTGTCCGATTTCATACAACCGAGGACGCTAAAAGTTGCGTTAAACAACAAAACACAAAACAAACAAATATTTCGATTTGATTTTAAAAGACATAAATAGCGTCCCGAATCGACAACGTTGAAAACATAAGAAAATCAGTTCAGTGGACAAACTTGCCAAACAATTGATTTCTTTAAAAACGAAGTCGTTTTGACTACGCAATTGTCAAAAAGTATGCAACTGTTCTTTAGGGTTAAAATAAAATTACGGAAAAGCACTATTTTGTATGCAACCAATCGAAATTTTATTAAAATAACATCGCAACTGACAGTTTATTCGTAAAAAACGGCGTAATTCGACATTGGACATTCGTGCTAGACATTTGCCAGAAGCAGTTTCATTTTTATTTGTGGTGTGAGTGCTGTAAAAATTCGGGTTTGAAATGGTCTGTCTATGTACTTTTGTGAGCATGATGTATGAAAGCGAAATTTCATACAATCTTATATTTCAAAAAGCTATGGTTTTTTATAACTTACCATTTTCCAAAATCTGACCGTGAGGAAGACTATTTATTTTTGCAAAAAATCAGCATTTGCCGTTGCATCAACGAAAATTCAGTAATGATGCAATACGTTATATATGACGCATATCATTCATGCGAATTTCGTGGATTTTACACTGTTTCGAAGAGCATAAACACCCCTGTAAAAGTTATTATGCGTATAGTCTGTTACGTCTGACATGGATATTTTTGACGTTTTGCCAATATTTTTGTCTTTATTTTAGACTATTGTAAAATATTATAAAACAATTTGTTCATTTTTTGGGAACAGTAATACCTGCCTATTCTATGAATATAAATTGTATATAGCTTAACTATTCCGATTTCATAGAAAAGCTGTTTATCAGTGTGGACAGGTTGATTTCACGGTATTGACACAATAACGTGCATAACGTCTATTAAAGTCAAAGTCCCATGGTTTACTGATGTCTCCTCTGTCAAACTTTGAAACTTTACACCACACACAAGCATACTCCCCAGTCGATGAGCCAATTCCTAAACATATCAAAAATTTCATATCTCCCCCAAAGAAAAGATGAATTTTGTAAATGTTTTCATTGATTTGTATATTTCCTGATAGTAGAGTTCGTTTATTTCACTGAACACTGGATAAAGAGATGAAGAAAGGTTTTCGTAGCTTTCTGACGTTTTCACAATAGCTAAAACAGTTTGTTCGTCTGCAGACAGTTTTGCTGTATTGTCTCACTTATAATAGAGAATGACAAAACGATAAAATTCGAAATTCGAGTAACTCGTGTACCGTCTCCTGATATTTTTATTTTTATTGTCTCTGATGGCAATGTTTCAAATTTCTTAAAGCAATTCTCCAGCTCTGACTTTAGAATGACATATGCACCTGGAATATTGCCTGTTGTACGATATATTTCAAACGTACTATTCGTCTTCTCTCGTAAACTCACGATAGAATGAAGCCGTGGCAGATTTTCTGTTTTCCTAACTATTTCGTGATAAGCCTGGTCACTGATTTTAAACTTGTCTAAAATGAATAATACTGCCTTCATTTTCTCTTGATCCATGTTCCTACGGGTTTCATCATCTTTATCCGCTAGATCTAACTGTTTGACTGATTCCCCTGATACAGTGGTTAGTTACAAACTAGAAGGTTTCAGTCCATAAGATCGAAAAACTATAAAGCCTTGCCGACTTTGTTTGTCAGTGTTTTGATTTTTTCTTAGCGTTGAGTTTTACCAGCTTCTTGGAACTTCTTTCCATGATTAATCAAAATAGGGTCTATTTCATGAGGTTTTGAGATGTTTGCTGCTGAACTGTCTAATTTTCTCTGCTCTTCGGCTTCTTTGATTTGCTTTGATAGAATACTACATTGATCTGCAAGTGATACGTTTTCTTCTGCAAATTGTTCTAACGATGAAGTGAGCTCTGAGGCTGAAAGAATGTCATTTTCGAATTTGGCAATTTTTGTAAATTTTAAATCTAACTTTGCTTTTTGTCGGCCACCACTGTTTTTTTTTTTTTATAAAGTTGAGCTATGTCTTTACAGACGGTATAAAATCGATTTTCTAATCTATCACATTGTTTTAGATGAAGAAATCCAAGTTGCGAAGTGATAATGTCTACGTAATATAGATCTGGATATTTGAATTTAGAGGATGATAATTTTCGCAGGAACGGATACTTCATTTCCAAAGTGAGCACAATTTTGTTGCTAGATACAAATGATTTAGTCAATACAGGCGATCCCGTACCTATTTGTAGAAAGTTCTCTATTTGCTTTCTGTTTTCGGTGGTCAAATGGTCCGACATTTTGGTGGATTGTATAAATACATGTACTACTACCTCAGAAAGACTCGCTGGCAGAAATTATTTTCACAAGTTCTATCGGTCTGAATTTTGTTTCGACTGACCCGTCGTCTTTTCGCAAATGAATTTTTCTCATCTGCAGTTTTGGTTTAAGTCGAAACGGAAAGGTTATTTTTTGCCCATAACCCTGTCCGTTCAATTTATAGTTCCAGCCATTTGAAAGAGGAAGTTTTTTCAGGCTGTCCAAGGAATTTATCAGAAAGGATTCGTCTGTACTAAAACAATAGCGATAAACATCCAGGTCAAATCGGAGATTAGTTGATTCTGTTCTGTTGATTGGTCTTAGCCTCTGTTGTATGACATTTTCAAATAATCTGGCAGCGCTGTTTAGTCGATCGACACTAATAAAGTCAGGAAAGAAATTGGACATAGATTCTACATCAAGATGTGATTGTGATTCCCAGGTTCTATCATCTTTATGAAAACCTTCTTATTTCACCAAATACAACAAACCCTGCAAAGACATATACATGAACCGTTAGTTTGCTAGATTGTACTTCATAAAGTGGGCTAAAACAATAAAGCAAAATGTGCTATCTGATGAAGGTTTTTTTTAAAATCCATCTTTTATTTGTTACTGTTTTCATTTTGTTTTTTGAATATTGTACTTAATTGGTCTCTTATTCAATCATGCAAAGAATCAATATGAATCGGACATTTTGTTGAAAAAACAATGTGTGCATGCATGGCATGAGTATGAATGAAAAAACGATGTGGAGAATACATGTACGCCAATGACACGGTAACCTAACAACAAAAAATAACCAAAGAGACACCTATCGAATAAAACAAAGTTTGATGAGTATTGGAGTCTATAATTATTGTTCAGGTATAGAGTGGCATGAGTGTCTTAATTTAAATTATTCCCTTATGCATCAAATGGCTTGTTTAAAACTAACACATATTCTCCTTCTTGAATAAAACATAATTCATATATTCATGCCACATACATTATTACATGTTATCATACCGATATGTTTGTAATGTTTGCCACTTGACATAAATAACTCAAATACTTTATTTACAAAATTATATACAAAATTACATTCCTGACCAAATTTCTATATAGGAAATGACTGTAATATTTTTTCTGTCTATGAAGAAATAACATCAAAAATGTGGTGCACACTGAATAACCCGCGTAGCGGGTTATTTTAAAGTGTGCACCACATTTTTTATGTTATTTCGAATAGACAGAAAAAATATTACAGTCATTTCTTATAATTTAATTCTAATTTCCTCTGCAAAATGTCAATCTAGCGTGTTTTATGTCATAATTTGTTTTGGAAGCTTTCGTCATTTTTTTTAACAATATAAAAAAATATATATTAAATATATATAGATATATATATATTTATATTCATTAATATAGCTTAAACTAAACGTCACATCACATCACATTCCTTCGCTTGCCGTCGTCGAGTTCGCATCGTTCGTGCCGATATCAAGCTAATACAGGAGAAGGGTGTCTTCCTCCTATTCCCACTTTTTAAAAATCACTATTCCTTCTATTCCCACATGCAAATAACAATAGATGTTTTGATAAATAATTTGTTTTTATAACAATCAAGTTTATTTAAAAATTCACCTAAGATTTACCTGTATTTTTTAAAAGAAAACATATTTCTTACACTGTTTAAGTATAATATTATTTAAAACAAAATAATAATGTAATACATTTTTTATTTGTAATACTTAAGAACAAAGAATAAGTCAGATAAATAGAAGTAAGATTAAATAATCATTAAATTTGTAAATTTAAAAAAATGTCATCCGAACCTGAGACTACTATAACACACGTGGTGAATATACTGCATCAGATATTGAATCTGAGGATGACTATACGTCCCTGCTGCAAAGACTGCAAAAACTCCAAAAGAAGCATCAACCGCAAGTACATGTAAATCAGAATGAAGAAGCTTCAAAATTACGTGACTGAATAATCAAATTATCTCTATGTTAACATAAATAGAACCACATTAGTGTAAATTACGATGACATTTTTTTCAACACCAGAAATATGTGCCCTCTTTCAAAATCCAAGACAAGAAATTTTGTGCTTCAATACAGAGCCGTAAAGTTTTTGAAAATTTGAATATTGTCTATTGTTAAAGTGTCGTATGTTTTAGTTATATCGCTATGCTTTTTGTAACCCTAATAATTGAGCAACTCAGATGAAAAGTGTTGTGATTTGCTTTAGTTTTTTTAGCCACAACAAATATAAATGTGCTTGTTCAATGTTTGGTGACAAACCATGTTAATTGTTGTCGGCATGATGCTTTGTAAATAGGTTCCCTATAACATTTTTTTGTTGGGCAACTGCTGACAGTTTACCATGTGAAAATTCTGAGAAGCCAAAAATAATGCGGAATGTATAAATACGTAGCAATGTCAGATCTAAACAAGAATGTTAAATATGATAGCATATATTGATGTCACCTTTCTGTAAATTCAACTTCGATTCACAACTGCTTGTCAATGGCAAATATTTCATGTACAGTCAGCCTGATTAAACCGAAATGAACTATTTTCAAATTATGTTTAAAGTTTGTTTTTATGTTATGTCGTTACACCAATGTCCCATGCTAGTGGTGGTGATGAGCGCCTAAAAATATTTAACATTGTCACATTCTTTATGTGCCCGTCTCAAGTCAGGACCCTGTAATTCAGTGGTTGCTGTTGTTTCATGTCCGTCATATTTGAATTTTCGTAAATTGCTTTGTTATTGTCGACACTTCGTTTTCTCTAGTGAATTGTTATATATTTTCCATGTCGGGGACTTTTGAAGCTGACTGCACGGTGACCGTATAGGTTTTCTCATTGTTGAAGGTAATTACGGCGCATTCCAATAACTTACATCCACTTCATTTGGACTATAAAAGAAGTTGTCTGATGATCATTAGCAAAAATATATAAAAATATCCTTAAAGTTTGCTTCAAGTGGCTATTCCTTTAATATATATAAAGATGTGTGGTTACTTGTTTTTTTTTTTCTTTCATTGAACTGTTATCCAAACTGAGCGTGTTAGTGAATTTCTGCAATCCTGTCTTAGTTTTAATGTATATAATAATAAAAATGTATATTCAAAGACTTAAATATTTATTTCTCCATGTAAGACAAGCATGACAAATTCAATGAAATTAAAAAAAAACTAAAAAAGTCATTTTCTCCTGTAGTACTTCTCCCTTCTTCTAATGCGTTATTTCTTTCTGGGGGTATTCCTACAATAAAGAAAATATTATAAAGAAAAAGAAATAATCTTTGTCAAGTTTATAGCATAGGCAATTCATTAATTTTTAAGACAGTAATCTGAGACTTGAGACTCAGCAGTAATTGACCAATCATGTCAATGTGGATCAAAATAGTTAAACTGATAAAGGATGCAGACCAAAGGTGTATGTACTTTTTACATCATGTTTGGGTCAATTATTTAAAAAAAAATACGTCTATTTAGGAACTCATGATGTACTGGTATTTCACATGGTGACACATTTTCATTGCATAATACTATTATACTAGCATGTATAGACTGCATATATATTATCAAGGGAACCAAATATAAATCTAAATTTCTTTCACTAACAATACAAATTCACCTATCAGACCTCATGTTGTGTGTGTGCAACTTGTCTCGTGTGTTTCTCAGTTCTGCAGCGGGAACTTACTGATACAGAAAAATTGGAATTTCATATAATTACAAATTTTACATCATTACATCGGTTAATTACTAAGGCTTGCACATACATTATCCGGAAAACAGATTGTTCATCTGAATGTAAGTTATGGGTGAGTTGCTCATTGACCCTGTCCCACGGACTGGTAATAACTCGAGGTTACTTTCCGGTTTGGTCGGTAAATTCAAGTCTATAACTGCACTTATTTTATTCAAAGTGCTTATAAACCAAAATTTATGAACATGTTAAATCTCATATTCACACTTACCGGAACATAACACTCTTTATAAATCCACATTTGTTAATTATTATTTTCTCTTTCGCTGTCAAAAATGGCGGTCGAATCCTTCTTGTCAATCATTGCGAGTCACGTGCCGAGTCACGTGATCGAAGACTTACAATTACTTACTATTTGACTGGTCAGTACGGGAAGTGACCAATCTCTGTGTTATAGTAGTCTCAGTCCGAACAAATAAATTGATGATAGATAATTTTATAACAAACTTTCCCATCTTGCAAGATTTCCATGTACAACAAACGCAAGAAGAACCTAATAGTTTTACCAAAATCTGTTGATGAATTCAACATAGATGGTATTTGGGCACGTACTACAAAAGGTGACCCATTCCTGGTAACAGACGACAACACAGTTGGGCGTATGTTAATCTTCAGTACTCAAAATAATCTAACACACTTAGCAGCTGCAAATATCATAATATGGTGATTTCAGCCTACCACTATCTTCCCGGACTATGAAGTCGCCATCCGAAATGCAGCATATTCCGTATTTCCTGGCATCAACACAAAAGTTTTTTTCCACTACACACAATGCATCTAAAGAAAAGCACAAGACCAGGGATTCAGGTTCCATACAAGAAAGACAACAACATTCACCAACTATTACGCCGTGCCGCTATCCTTTCTCATGTACCTTCTGATGAGGTCGAAGATATGTGGTTTAATGCCCTAACCGACATAAATCAGATTGATACTAACATCAACTACAAGTCCTTTACAGACTATGTAACAACATACTCGAGCAGAATAGTCACCTTTGGGACCATTACACAGCACAGGGACCGAGAACTAAACATCTAGAGGGATGGCACAGCAAACTCAAGAAAGATGTCCGGGACCCACATCCAAACATCATTAAACTCATGTATAAATCTAATGAAACATGAGAAAGCTTTCAACGTCCTCACCATGATCAAAATGCCACCGGTGGGAAGAGAGTGGCCCAAAAACGAAAGTATGTCGAAATCAACAACAGATTAGAAGAGCTTAAGGTTAAACGCCACAACTAGGAAGTCATAGCTGTACAGTTTGGTGATGCAGCCTCCCACCTTCTTCACGTTGAATAGATTATTAAACTTTAATAGACTTGTATACAGTGAATTTCTAATGTGTGTGCTACAATGTATGATTTGTTTTAGTGCTGTTAACTTGTATTGTTTGTTTCATATTATAATGCTTGCTTGAATCAATTGTTGAATTTGTGTTATAAAAGAAAAAAATAGTTTACTTATATATGTTTCCATTTCTTTCATATTTATTTTAATTAAAAACACAAAATTCATACACACACAAAAATAACCTATTACCTATCCAAAAAAACACTTGTCAATCAAAAGTTGATTAAACAATGTTTATACAGTATAATCCTTTGTTTGCACAAGTTTTCCCTCTATTCCCACATGAAATTTTAACTTTTCTTACCAGATTTATAAAAAGTGGGAATAGGAGGAGATTACGGTGTGTTGTTTTAGTTTGATTGTTTAGTTAGCACATAGATAATTTTTGTTTCATTTATAATATAATTTTTCTTTCTTTTTAGTAAGTTTATAATTTTCTGTTAGTTTAATTAAATAGGTGTATATTTTAAGTTAAACAACAATAAGTAGCTAAATTTTAATTCGCGTTTAAAAACATAATAAATAAAAAGAAAGTAATATAAAATAAATATAATTATATAAGCCTAACCCTAAATTTTGTACCAAATGCACAAGTTTAGTTCATTATGCCAAACCATGCAAAAAATCAGCGAATACATGTATAAGATGTGCAGGTAAACATTCCACCAAAAACTGCAATAATAAAATAACAAAATGTAACAACTGTGGCGGTAACCACCAGGCAATAGATAAATCATGCCCTCAATACATATTACAAAAACAAGTATTGGAAAATATGCATTGTAAAAAAATGTCATTTGTACAAGCTAAACAAAAGGGTGTGGTCACGTTTCTCCAACATTTGATATTTTTGTATACAGGTAAAGAATTTCTTGTTGGAGAAACGTGATGTGTTTACATTAAGGATTATCAGAATTTATCTGTAATTTGAGTTACAGTAGATCCCGCTGAAATGAACTTTTGAATAACATAATAATAATACCAATAGACTTTTTGATTATTTAGATGAGTTTTTTTTAATTTAACAAGAAAATCATCAGGTTTCAGACCAGGATACAACACAAACTATCATATTTTTTGTTCTGTATACCGTTATTGAACTCATGAAATTGAAGGAGAAAAAGCTTTATTGTGCGTTTTTTATTTTATTTTCAGAGAGCCTTTGATTCTATTCAAAGAAATCTCTTTTTATTTAAACTTTTGAATAATAATATAGGGCAAATTACAAGAATGATTAACATTGACCATTTAGTACATGGCCGTGTTCTAAGAAACACGTACATGCATGAAGGTCATTGTTAGGACTGAAAGTTTGACAATATTTTACTTTAGTGATTTTATTTATTTCTATAAGATAAGGGTTAATTAATACCTGCAGAACTGTTGAAGTGAAGAAATTTAGTGACTAATGTATCTGATTTATAGTTTTATACTTGGGCTTTCCCATAGCCATTGACAGAACTTTCCGGTGTTATAATTACAGAAACATTTGAACTTTATAATTGGAATGTAACCTCCAGTGATGCTAACTTATATATGCAGTGACAGAATACATTAATTTATATAACTTTTGTTGATAGAAGACCAAACCTGTTCCGGTGAAACTGTATATTCTGCAGGATAAGCAAATACTTTACATTTCATAATTGTCATCTAACTTAATATAAATTTAGGGACTTCGCGTTAATTCCCACACTTTTCAGTTTCTCAGTTGCTTGTAGATGCATTCATATGTTTTGTTTTTATATGTTATACACTTGTACCACGGATTGATAAATAATTACAATTTGTCTGACTTTAATACAGTTTTGGTGGTTTTATGTGGCCAAAGTATTTAAAGACAATTTTGCGTTTAATAGTCATAAATTAGTTTCTTGAATGAAATCAAATCTTTATCTACTATTTGGTGCCGTATGAGGTCCACCGGAGTTTTGAGCGAGGATTGCTTGGCATGGAAGACCCGGAAGATGAACTAGATGTGTATTTGAAGATTGTCTTACTGTTATACGCTGATGACACTGTGTTATTAGCGGATAGTAACACTGAACTACAAAATATGTTAAATAAGTTTGCCATATTTTGTAGCAAATGACAGCTTAAGGTAAATGTTGATAAAACAAAGGTTAATGTTTTTGCAAACGGTAGAATTCCACAAAATTTGAAATTTTGTTATAAATGATACTGAAATTGCGATTGTTAAACATTATACATATATAGGAACATTTTTCGAAAAAGAGGTTTCGTTTCATAATCTTATATAGAGATACAAAATGTATATGATATTGTAGATATATATATATATATTCTCTTTGTAAGAATGACATGTAGTTTTGTGAGAATAAAGTTCATTCATTCAGCTTTGCTGTCCCATCCCTTGGCTTTGCTGCAATTATGAGATTGAAATAATTATTTCGTAAAATATGTATTGATATAGTATTAATTAAGTGTCATGTTTAATCATTATACAGTAATCTTAATTCATAAATAATTTTATTATCACTATTGACTTATTTATTTAACAAATGGTTAAACGAAATATCCTCTTTTTACTTTTTTAAAATATAAATGCTTTTCAAGCTGATAAATAATAAGATGAAAGATAAAACTCGGCAAAAACACCAATACACAAGATTTGTTTTACTTAATTCCATTAATATTTTTATTTTTCTGAATTTGCTTACTGTTTGACATTTCAAAAATTTAATGTATGAATTAATGTTATAAATCATAAACAGGTCTCACTATACCTTCTTCAAAACATTTTTTTAATTGTTATATAAACACCAAGCCCATCTATTGTTTTGAACTTGTTGGACAAACGTGAGTTGGATATTTCAAATGTTAATGTTAAAATGCTAAACCAACAAAAGGCTAAACAAAAAGGTGAAACTAAATTAATAAGCTCTCCAGTGTTAAAAGGTGAAACAAGAACTAAATTAATTAGATCTCAAATTGTATCACCTGGTATTTCATACGCTGACAGTGTTAAATCAAAAGTAATAAATAATGACTCCGCTAATTAACGAAAATGAAGCCAATGTGTCACAGGTAGATAAGCCAGAAATAAACATAGATGTAATTATTGACAATGAGACTGATTAAATACCCAGTATTCCTAATAAAGATAGAAAAAATATTTCAGATATACGCAAAAATATAATTAAACCACCAAGCAAAGATGTAAATGATCTAAAAAACTGGGAAACACTAGTTACAGGGATACGAAATATTGCGACCCAACAAGGTGATGCCTCTGTTACCATCAAGTAGCTATTTGTTAACTTTCTCAAAAATCAATTCAGTACGGACATTCTGATCGACGTAAATAACTAAAGAACTGATAAACAATAAGTAATTAAAACAATTAATTAACTGTAATGGGGTTACACATTTTACAGTGGAATGCCCGCTCACTTTATGCGAACGCAAATTCCCTTAAAAATTATTTAGACACACATGATAACCCAGATATTATTTGTGTACAAGAAACTCTCTATAAAGACAATAGGTACGTAAAACTACAGGGCTACCATCCACCCATCATCCGAAATAGAAAAATACCGATTCAACCTAAAGGTAAAAATAAAAAGAGAACTCATATAGGAGAAGGAGTAGCCATTTATGTTTCGATTCCAGTTAATTTCTCACAACTAAATTTTGATACTGATAACATAGAGGTAGTAGGCGGGTGCGTCTAAACACTGATAATGACTCCTTAGTGCACTAAGACCTTATACTATGTCATTAAGGACTAAAAGGGGTGCTATTACATGTAAACTAATTCCATGTCATGGTAGAGTTTGATATTTCATGCATAAATTCCAAAATTTAATTGCACGTGCCGGTTTTTTTTATGTCTGCATGTTGTGTGTTTTAATGTTGTGTTTATGTTATTTTATATTCGGCAAAAAGCCCAGGGGGGTTACTGACTATCCTTTCGGGTATAACTGTGCCGACAGCACTTGCGAAATCATACCCTGTTCTAAACAGAAATATTGAAAAACATACCCTGTTCTAGACACGCTCAGAAAATGTATACCCTGTTCTAGACCGTATAAAAATAGATGCTGTTCTAGACCCGGGTTCTAGACTGTATCTTAAACAGTTAAATAAGCGATCCTTTTCTAGACAAATAATTTGTTTTAAAAAAGACCCTGTTCTCACTAGCAATCGCTGACGGCCATAAACAACAGATGACGAACAGCAAACAGAGGATACAACATTTGATATGTATGAAAGACAACGACGGACACAAAATGATTGCACTGAAAAATTTCAACTACCACATGATACCCAGTGAATTTATTTACATACTTGAACTCGTCTAAGGAATATTTCTGGACAAAAACGAATTCATTATGTTTACTGTACAAACAAACAACAAATGATGGATAACATTATGGCTTATATTCTTTAAGTCATTTTAAGAATGAAATTTGATTGATTGATTGTTGGTTGCTTAACGTCCAGTGGCAAATATTTCATGCATATTCAGGACGATAAGTCGTTTCAGAAAAAGATTTTGAAGTTATTAGGTATTACAAATGTTACAATTTTCTCATCATTTGGTAAGAGGATATTTTCGTAGCTATTTTTAATTAATTTGTACGAATCATATTTTTTTCTGACAAAATTATATCTTTTGCTCTAAATTAGCACATACTATTTTGATAGTATAAAAACATTGTAACTTAAGTCTCGGGAATTATTCGTTTATCAAGGCTTTTGCACATTTAAACATGCTCAATTTGTTTGCACAAGTCCCAAGTCAGGAACCTTTTGTTCAGTGATTGTAATTTAATGCTGTAGTTCATAAGTGTTTCTCGTTTTTCATTTTTCATATAGATTAGACAGTTCATTTTCCTGTTTGAATGGTTTGACACTAAACATTTTTGGGCTCTATGAAGCTTGCTGTAGGCTCTGTGTTGAAGGCCGTAATTTGACCTATAATGGATTACTTGTTACAAATTGTGACTTGGATGGAGATTTGTCTCATAAAAACTCATACCACATCTTCTTATATCTGTTTTGGGCATAGAATATCAAATTGTATTATTGTCGACATTTTTATTCCTTTTGTCTTGCATACACATTTTAACAAGCTTACCACAAGTTGACGCACAAGCCATGCTCGCAAATAACCTTATCGAAAGACAAATAAAACAAAGGCAAAATGATTTGTCCTTTTAATCTTTGTAAATGAGAACAACACATTTGGTTATACATATTTAGCACTTGTCTTTGTAATTGTTAATTACTTAAAAAAAATAAAAATTGTTTAATCAGTTGTTATGTAAATTGGCTCGTGTCAATCGGTTCACTGATTTTTCGGCAATATCAAAGAAAAACCTGCACGTTCCAAATATTGTTCAATAATTACTCATTTATTGTGTGGTTCTTTTTCTATAAAACTTGGAATTTATGTATTAAAAATCAACCATTACTTCATTTACTCATTACTCAGTCACGTCTCAGTCATTACAACTGAACGGACGTGCTGGGTCAGCACGCCTTTACCCGCTATCTTCGATGAGGGTTTACAGTTAGATGGATCAACGACTTACTACTTTCGATGACAGAAACCAATCCAACGCTGTACAGACTACGTTAGGCTATAATACGCGTAGGGGCAAATTCCCGCGTCAACATACACTCCAAAACCCATTATGGATGGGGGAGTGGTATGCCGAGTGACGTCCGAGGGCAGTATCCTAGGTGTTAGATGATTGACCACCATTTCACTGTCTCACGACTTTGGTCCTGATAATGCTTCCTGTCATCGTTAATACTACGTCCGAGACTCATCTACCAGTACTCCATCATCGAGGTAAGCGGGCTGCCAAGCTGACCAATCTGGCCCTGAAAACAGCCGTTGTGAAGAAATAACATCAAAATAGTCAACAAAAGAAAAACCAAAACAACTCGCAAAACCAAGATGGCGGCCTACCAAAATGGCGTCCTCAACCTGTTCCTGACCGATGGCGAAAATTATTTAAACGCTCACCAAACGCCTTCGGGCACCGAGCCGACCGTGCAAGGGCTGTATAGCCAGTCAAGGTAGTTAAAAACTTCCATTTGTTAAAAATCAATCTCTATCATAAAATGAAAACAATGTACAAGTAACAGCATCCCTTCTCTTCCTAAGCAGGGGCGGATTCAGAACTTTGATGTCTAGGGGGGAGGCACCATGAAACCAAAATAAAACATTTATTTAGAGATGTATATATATATGCGAGTGTGGGTGGTAATGGGTTTTTCTTTGGGGGGGGGGGGGGGGGCGAGATCATCGTTTCTATAGTTTATATATAAATATATTTTTACCATTTCACTCTATTCTTTATTCTTCTGCCATTTTTTCTCTATTATATTCGTCCTAAACATGCATGTAATATTTGACACTGGACGTTAAGCAACCAACAGTCAATCAACATATTCATTATACTTCCTTACATCTTTATTCTGTTATTTTTATTTTTTGTCTCATTATTCTCTTCTGTAAACCCCATTCATACCCTCATAAATGGTGACCCATTCATAGCCTCATACATGTACATCGGGTAATTTAAACAGGAAAAATTACCGACACATATTATTGTACGCTTGGTCTAAATCTTTAAGCCCAAGATAATGTTATAAAAGTATGTATTATATAAATACAGTAGTATTTTATTAATCATTATATATAGGAGGGGCGAATATATATATTAGACAATGTCAATCCAATCCATATTGTGTGGATAAGGGTTGGGGGAGGGGCAGGTTAATAATAACAAATTGATGGTTTCTTTTGAAAATAAGTGGGAAGAGAAAATACGACATTCAGTTTAAAAACAAAATCTAGTGTGAAAAAAATGTGTTGTTGAGTAAAGTCACAAATAAAACAGTTCCGAAAAAAGAAATTCACAAGAAATGGTAATGTAACGGAATTTTGTTATGAAGGCATATTCCATTTATCGATACTAACATTCTTGGCAATAAACATTTATTTGAAATATTCCTTAAAAATTTTTTAGTTAGTAATTACTTTCCTGGTCAGAAGATTTCACCTGTATATCGATCTTAATCTGTGATATTGTATTAAAAGCCAATAAAGAAAATAGTACTATTCCAATCAACAAGTACATGTAGTTTACATCAAGACATTACATACAGGTGTCAATATTTACACACTCACCGATAAGTTGTCATAAATCACGCATGTTGAAACAGGGGTTAATTAACGGCTAGTTTAGAAGTCAAATCAAGCTGTGATTATAATTTCCGCTCTAGATAAGCAGATTCATTACCATAAAAATTATGTATGAATTTTTTAGACCCGAACTAGGGGGGGGGGGGGGGGGGGCTGCCCCCTGTGCCCCCGGTAAATTCACCATTTCTTAGGGGCATATTTTAAGTCCTTAGAGCACTAAGAAGTCCTTATCAGTGTTTAGACGGCATATTATAAGTCCTCAGTGCACTAAAGAGTCCTTAGCAGTGTTTAATATATGCCACTAAGGACTAAAAGGGGTGCTATTACATGTAAACTAATTTCATACAGTGGCGTATTGTAAATCCTTAGTGCACTAAGGAGTCCTTAGCAGTGTTTAGACGTACCGTTATAGATATGGTAACTTCAGTAGAATGTATTTTTGGACTGGGGTGTTACAGATATTTTAATCTGACAACACGAATAATGTCTGTGTCATTTGATCTCTTGATGAGAGATCATACCACATCTCCTTATTTTTAAATGTGTTTTTAGATTTATTTATGTTTTATGTCCAAACAAAATGTGCTGCCTTGGGGCCAATACCCTACCTATTTGGGTTTTTTGAAAAAGAAGCATTTAATAAACAATTGCGGCTTTTTTTCTTATTTATTAAGCGTCCCCGAAAAATATTTGTTGACTTATGTAAAGCGTTCCGAATTCACTCCACCTTTCTGAATTTATCAACATGATGCAATCAAGATGAAAGAAATTTCAAATGTTCAGTCAAAACAAAAAATACCTTTTTCAGCCAAAATGATCCTTAGGAAAGGATGCACACAAGAGCTAACAGTTCACCTTTTGTTATATTGAACCGATTTGGAAGTCAAACGTAACGTACTATATTTTGATAGATACATTCCGTATTTCCCCCAGATGAATGCTTGGATGATAATGGTTTTTTTTTTATTATTATTTGAAAATTAAGTCCTGGTAAATTTTTACAACTGAAAAACCATCGAAACCATTTTTAGTTTGACAGTCTATTGTTGACGACTTTTTTTGTTTATTTGTATGGTTGAGTTGCTGTCTCCCTAGCGTATCTATCACATCTCCTTTTATTAATATAGTGTTTTCGTATATGTACGCGACTTTAATATCGTCATTAAAATCGTATCATTCACACAATATTTAACCTTGCTTTATATTTTCTTATTTTCACATGATTAATATACAAATAAGAAGATGTGGTATGATTAACAAATTCGAATATTTATAGTATATAACCTCGCTATTTTCATGATCACAAAACGATCCTTCGTTCGCCATTCCGTAAAAAAAGTATTTCCTTCTCGCATTTTAGCAGCCTTTTTTTCCGCAACTTTTTTTAAAAGAATATCAAAACAATTGATGGACTTTTTCAAAAAGATGTTTGTCTCATCTGTAAGCTAGAGTAATATTGTGTTGTATATATACATGCATGTTTTAAAAAAAATGTAGCTATCTATAACAAATTTAGCAGTTCAAATATTGATTCATGGTATTCATATTATCAGAAGTGCATTACTAGTTATCAGAAGTGCATTTTCAAAATTATTTGTTGGGCTTGATACAAATTATTTAACGAATGTCCAAGTGGATAGTCTACTGAGAAACGTTACGCAGTGCTGGTAATTCATTTACCTTTATAATTTTAATTTTTACATCGAAAATCGATTCAAATGTTCATATGAAAATAAGAAGATGTGGTATGGTTGCCAATGATACAACTCTCCACTATAGACCAAGTGACATAAAAGTATAGAAATCTAGATCACTTTATGGACTTCAACAACGAGCAAAACCCATAATAGTAAAAGTCCCCGAAATGGCAAATGTAATACAATTCAAACGGGAAAACTAACGTCCTGATTTATGTACAATACTATTATGTAAAAAAAAAGAAAAACAAAAATGATATACAGTAACAAATTTGAACAACAACGTGACTGATTACAACAGGGGCGTATACAGCAAACGGGTGTTCCAACTTATTTTCCCCTTGACATGTTATATGAAGTGCGCATATTTGCACTAATACAAGTACACCGCGGCTGATTTGATTAAATTATACCTCAATTATTTAAATATATCAGTGCGTTCCTGTGTGTGTGGGTGTATGTGTGTGTCTGGGCGTGTGTGTGTGTAAGGGTGTGTGTGTATGTATGTATATATATATATATTTGATACTGATGAGGGTTGTATAGAATATGCTACTTAAGTTAAGTATTTTCGTTGAAAAAAGATGCATGTATGACATGTTGTGTGATTGCTTATTTAGTTATCAAATATTACTGGTACTAGTATTCACTGTATTGTACTGCATGTATCATGTGTATCATAGCACAGAACGACCATGGCAAGGATTGAGTAATTAAAGTCAATTATTTCAGGCTATCTATTCCTTTTTTATGATACTGTTTCAGACTATGACTAATATAATTGCTATTTAGCATAAGTAAATAAGTCTTTATTGTCATATAAGTATAGTACACTGAAAATCGACCATATATTTGTGACGAATACAACAGGCTTTTTTGTATGCTTGTATTTTATTCTAATATATACAGTAGTAATATTGTTCATTAGTACTGGAAAGTAATTATGATTTGCGAAAAAGGCAGTTTCAAGTTTTCAAACGTTCCGACTATGGCATGGCATTGGTTGCAAAAATTTGATATTTTTCATTTAAATGCAATATTTCTTATTTAATTGGTATATTTCTTCATTTAAATGCAATATTTTTTTATTTGAATGGTATATTTTTTCATTTAAATGCAATATTTTTTATTCAGATGGCATAATTTTTCATTCAAATGGTATAATTTTTCATTCAAATGGTATAATTTTTCAATCAAATGGTATGATTTTCGTTCAAATGCAATATTTTTTATTCAATTGGTATAAAATGTCATTTGAATGCAATACTTTTTATTCAATTGGTATAGTTGTTTTTTATTTATATGCAATAATTGCATTATGGGAAATTTTTTGACGTCATAAGGTCAAATTTGCAACAACGTTTGTGATTGGTCGGTAATTGTTTGGATTTCTCCCCTTTCTTTCTAAACATGGGTGACCAAGAATTAAAAAACGCGTCAGAATATCGCCCCTCTAACGTTCTAACGTTCGTGCGAGTCCTGCACTTGCATTTAAAATCTTGTGGTCATAACTAGTATTTCTATTGCAAAATTTCGATGGTCAAAACGTTCGGTCCACTTGTATATGGATTTATATGCAAGTATATCGTTTTTTTTTTTAAATAGATTAGACACCGTTGGTTTTCCCGTTTGAATGGTTTTACACTACTAATTTTTTGGGGGCCCTTTATAGCTTGCTGTTCGGTTTGAGCCGAGGCTCCGTGTTGAAGACCGTACGTTGACATTTAATGGTTTACATTTACAAATTATGACTTGGATGGAGAGTTGTCTCATCGGCACTCATACCACATCTTCTTATATCTATATACAACGTAAACCAGACGTTTCTCAGACTGTTTTCTTTTTTTAATAAATCCTTTGCCGCGCGTTGTGTACTGATTGATAACTCAGTCTGGGAGAACAAGATTTATTTCAGTACCAGTTGTAATTAGGTTTGAGCAAACTTCCAGTAATTGCAAATACTCTTATGTCGGTGCTTTGTGTCAATTGTCTTAATGTAAGTTTTTTTGTATGTCTCGTACCGATCTTTTGAATTAATTTGCTGATTTGTGCAGGTTGTTATTTTATTGTACTGTTACACTACTGTCCCAGCTTCGGGATGGGTTGCTCACAAACATGTTGTTGTACTGTTACACCCCTGTCCCAGATTAAGGGGAGGATTGATATCCCGCTAACATGTTTAACCCCGCCACATTCTGTATGTATGTGCTTGTCCCAAGTCAGGAGCCTGTAATTCAGTGGTTGCCGTTTGTTGCTTTGTTATACATATTTGTGTTTCGTTCATTTTTTTGTACATTAATTCGGCCGTTAGTTTTCTCGATTGAATTGTTTTACATTTTGATTTCGGGGTCTTTTATAGCTGACTATGCGGTGTAGGATTTGCTTATTGTCGAAGGCCGTACGGTGACTTATAGTTGTTGATTTCTGTGTCATTTGATCTCTTGTGGAGAGTTGTCTCATTTGCAATCATACCACATCTTCGTTTTTATATCCACCCTGCCATATTCTTTATTTGCCTGTCCCAGGGATGGAGCCTGTAGTTTAGTGGTTGTCGTTGGTTCATGTCTCGACTCATATTTGATATTTTGTAAATTGTTTTGTTATGTATAATTAGGCTGTTAGTTTTTTCGTTTGAATTGTTCACACTTTTCATGTCGGGCCTTTTATAGACGACTTTACAGTATCAGGTTTTTGTCATTGTTGAAGGCCTTACGATTGTCTACAAAAAGCATTTGTCTACATGACGGCAAAAAGCTCTACAGAGCTTATGTTTGTAGTATTTCATGTAACCCGACTTAAAATAAATTTTTCTTATCTTATCTTATCTTATCTATAATTACTTACATCCACTTCATATTTGAACTCCGGTCGATAGTTGCCTTATTAGGAATCATATTCCATCTCTTCATTTTTATATAATTATATACGTGACTTCTAAACTCGTGTTTTCCTGAACAAGCATGAAATAATTTGCACTGGGCGGATAAGGGACGACATCAGAAAATCAATGAAGGATAAAAAACTTAATTCAAATAGTTTTTTTTTTACGGGGAGGGGGTCAAAATTGCTGCAAGTTTTGTTTAATTAACATCGATTTTATATATATCCTTATTGGTCAATCAATTTTTCCCAAATTAAGTTAAGAGGAGGGGGGAGGGGGGGTGGGGGGGGGGGGGGGGGGGTAGGGGGTCAGTGAAAAAACTATATGAATTAAGTTTTTTTTATCCTACATTGAACTTTTGATGTCGTCCCTAATGTGCAAAAAAATAGATAAGGGGCGGGACCAAACCTATAGATAACATAATAAAGAAATGATGAAATATACAGAATACGTTGATTGACTTTTGGTTGCCTTATGTCCAGTGGCAAAAATGTCACGCATGTTTAGGACAAATATAATAGAGATCAAAGGATGAAGAATAGAGTGAAATGGTAAAAACTAAAAGACATAGAATTATAGAAACAATCTTTGATCTGAAACCCCTACCCTCACACACACACCATAACCGTTACTGTCAATACTCGCATATGTACATCTCTATACAAATATCTAAATTTGAACCTACTCCCCCCCCCCTCCCCCTCCCACCCCCACCCCATCTAGACACCGAGGTTTTGGATCCGCCCCTGTTAAATGTGTCTTATTATATACATTTTGTACGGGTCTGCATAATAGCTAAACGTACAATCATATAATTTGTTGGATACCTAATTATATTATATAATGTGTCACAAAATAAACTTGTATACCCCCCTTCCCAATGCAGTATTGAAAAGTAAATCATTTAAAAGTCCTGAAGATAAAATATGTTTTGAAATATGCCCTGCATACTTATTTATGCAAAGATATATTGTAATTATTGAACTACTGTGGGGCTTGAAAAAAAAATATATATTTAAGGGATTCGGAGACGAGAACAGTAAAAAAAAGCTCAGCAACGAATCCTAAATGTAAAATGATTTGCAGCATAAGACATGAGAGCACATACTATAGATAGTATTAAATATGAAGTTCACACCTCATATAGTGAAGTCCTATGTCATAGGACTATTGTTGTAACATGGGTTAGTAACTGGTTCCAATTTATCCTAAATTGTCTTTATTAAAGAATTAGTTCCGGAGTATAACATCTTATGTCTCTACTTGTGGGTTTCTGGTTCTGCTGTCGTAATTAAGCGAATTTTTTTTTCTACAAGTAGTAAAAAAGAGGGGGCTTAGTCCAAATAATTGTAACGTCCTGAATGCTTTTTATTCTTTTTTCATGTGTGCCTTCCTGCAACGTCTCTGAGGATCAAGAAAAATAAAAAATGATATAGCACTAAAGAACGTCATGATTACATGTATCTAGACTGAGAAGGGGGAGGGGGCTAGGCTAAGCTATGTATTTTTTTTATTTCAATGTGTAGACTGTAGAAGAGTTTCTTCAGAAAAGGTTTTCATTGGAGGTGTTTTTGCCATGCACGCAGGCATCTGTTTCTATCCATGAACAAGTTGTGTGTCAAATTAATTATTATTACTTGTCACTCGCATTTATGCTCGTCCTGGCCATCATTGGCATTAACAGCCAGTGCACGAACTCGCACGAACGCCAAATTTAGTTAGAGGGGCGATATTCTGTCGCGTTTTTTAATTCCTGGTCACTCAAGTTTAGAAAGAATGGGGAGAAATCCAAACAATTACCGACCAATCACAAACGTTGTTGCAAATTTGACCTTACGACGTCAAAAAATTTCCCATAATGCAATTATTGCATATAAATAAAAAACTACTATATCAATTGAATAAAAAATATTGCATTCAAATGACATTTTATACCAATTGAATAAAAAATATTGCATTTGAACGAAAATTATACCATTTGAATGAAAAATTATACCATTTGAATGAAAAATTATACCATCTGAATAAAATATATTGCATTTAAATGAAAAAATATACCATTCAAATAAAAAAATATTGCATTTAAATGAAGAAATATACCAATTAAATAAGAAATATACCAATTAAATAAGAAATATTGCATTCAAATGAAAAATATCAAATTTTTGCAACCAATACCATGCCATATCCGACCAATGAAATTTATTTGATTATGTACCCACGCGGACTTCAACGAGAGCACCTAGATAAAATATTTTATTTAAATCAGTCAATCAAATTTTTTTCTGTTATTACCGTTAAAATATAGTTAATAAAAATAAGATTACAGTAGCAATGCGGAAATGTTTAATTTCTGTTCTTGTTTTATAATGTTTATGTTAACTTTTGGTCTGTATAATTGTATTAAATTCCACAAACGTAAGGTAAAACACATTATTTAAAAGCCCCCATTGGGTGTAAGCCAGGGCCGACCGTGCGAGGTCTTTATAGCCAGTCACGGTCGTTTAACCAAGCCATCATTATTGCAGACTGAAATTTATCTTATATATTCACAGAATAAGCCAAAAACTCTTTTACGTACAGGCAGCAATCACTTAACACAATCGTAACCACGCTTCAATTTTTCGTTTGACATTTGCTACTTTTCGACAATGAACGCACGTTTTGTACCAGTGACCAGTATTATAATTTTACACAGTTTGAATAGTTCATTAAGCTGTTAATCTATAATTTACAATTTTTAGCAAGACTACTCTGTTTACACAAGGAATTCAACTAGTGTCAACATTATCTATATCTATTTTATTATTTAACACAAAATTGTTTTATATACAAACTATTTTAAATGTCGGTATAATAATATATTTTTTTACCGAAAATGTAAGATGCATCGATTTTTTTCTATGTAAACAATAAATAATTACTGTTCCTTAGACACACGTGTCTCTTTTTAAATAACGAGTACAAAGAAGGGAAACAGAAAAAGAGAAAAGGTAAATATATAGGAATACAGCAATTCGATGCATATAATAATGACAAATTTAAACAGAAATTTAAGTGATAATTTTTCATCACAAATTTGTTTAAATCTATTAATGTTCTATTGAATTGTTTTTAAAACATCTTTCACTTCTAGGCTCGCGCCTATGAGTGCAATGAGGACCTTCTCATTCGCATTCTCTTTCCATTTGTTATATTAAAATTTTGTCCCATAACACATTTAAAAAAAAGATCCCCAGGTATTTGTAAGAGACCAAACTTTACTTACACGTTAGTTGTGAATATTTGTTGGAGGTATTTTCTGACTAAAATCGATAACGTTTGTAACGGATTAACGATAGATAACGGGGATGCTGTTCTGCTTAGGTGATTTACCTTACAAAAAGGCGGTCACTTTAAAGATTAAAAGGATTTAACATCAGTTTGATTTCGTTTAACGGGGGCGTGGCTAATTAGTTTGACACAGCTTAACCACATCTGAAACTAACTTGAATGACCGCAAGGGAATCTATTTGACTGGTATTAAAATAATTTGATATGGATTGAAATGCATTAAAACAATTTGTAATTTTTGTCAATCGTTATCTAATGATAATGTCGATAATCAATTTTTTTTAAATGTCGTTAACCTGTCCTAAGTCAGGAATCTGATGTTCAGTAGTTGTCGTTTGTTGATGTGGTTCATAAGTGTTTCTCGTTTCTCGTTTTTTGTATAGATTAGACCGTTGGTTTTCCCGTTTGAATGGTTTTACACTTGTAATTTTTTTGGGCCCTTTATAGCTTACTGTTCGGTGCGAGACAAGGCTCTGTGTTGAAGACCGTACTGTGACCTATAATGGTTTACTTTTATAAATTTTGACTTGGATGGAGAGTTGTCTCATTGGCACTCATACCACATCTTCTTATATCTATTAATACCTTTTTGGCCGTTCAAGCGAAATTCGGGTTACAAGTGATTAATGTTTTAATTAACAAGAAACTTATGCCCAACATTGAACAGCAGTTACATTCAGAATCTATGTCAGTTTTTCTACTGTAACATCTTTAAGCAATAAAAAATGAGGTAAAATCATGCATCTTTATATAACAATTATCTGATTTTATATACCAAACAGGCATTTAGGTTCACGATTGCATTTCCTTTTTTAAAGAAAGCAACTTGTTAAACAATTGACCATTGTTTTCATGGTATGGCAGTCACACTCGTGATGTATCTATAGAAAGGAAAACAGTTGCATCAATTCTTTTGAAACTAATTAATAATGAAGTATGGTATAGAGAGCCACCTGTTCGCCTACATTCAGAAATTAGATATATCTATTGGTCAGTAGATGCAGTTACTTCATATAAATATTCATCGTTGAATAAACCAAACCGTATAGAGTGCTTGATCTATAGCTGAATCAAAGGTGAGTCTTTGTTTTATTGTATGTATGATTTTGGCACTTAAACATTAGAGTTTCCTAACCACCTTATGTATTATGTATTATAAAAGATATTCTTCAGCATCAATTTACCTACCCGCAATACATGTATTTCATTCCTTCCGATATTTGTTTCGGTTTATGTAAAGTGTTAGTTGAGTTAAGGTTTTTGTGATAAAACTTCCGAGTTTCGTCTATTGTTGAAGACTAAATGTCGACCATTAAGTACCTATTTGTGTCTTTGGGTTGATGTTTCATTATTGTAAACCTAAGTTCGTCGTTTATTCATATTGTTTTTTTCTTTTATTCCTTTGGCTTTTTGCCACGGTGTTCTTCCTTATTAAATTGATGATTATAAAATAAAATTGAGAATGGAAATGGGGAATGTATCAAAGAGACAACAACCCGACCACAGAGCAGACAACAGCCGAAGGCCACCAATGGGTCTTCAATGCTGCGAGAAACTCCCGCACCCGGAGGCGTCCTTCAGCTGGCCCCTAAACAAATATGTATACTAGTTCAGTGATAATGGACGTCATACTAAACTCCAAATTATACAGGAAACAAAAATTAAAAATGATACAAGACTAACAAAGGCCAGAGGCTCCTGACTTGGGACAGGCGCAAAAATGCGGCGGGGTTAAACATGTTTTTTGATATGTACGTTTCTTAGTGTCGACTTTCTTTTTATTATTGCAAATAAACATGATAAACGAAATATTGTTTTCTTCCTATTGTTTAAAATCGGTCTTTTGATTGCCTAAAATTATCTTTAAAATTTCCAAAATTTCATGCAAAAATCTATGATTTACTCTTGTTTGTGCTATATTATCGCTTTTATATATTAAGATATATATATAGATAAACACTTAAGGTCAAGAGATTAAAAATAGAAAAAAACCTAAGAGGCACAACCATCCTTTTCACCGCAATTAACAAATTTTTGTATCTAATTCCGAATAACAAACAAAGGTAAAAAAACAAATTTAAGGGAATCACATGAACTATATAGAAGCGAACCCGGGTTCGTCCACAGGGTAAGTGTGTGATGTTACCCATGTTTCACTCATGTCACGACTATCCACACTCAGTAAAAATGCCCTATTATGATTGGAAACAATCGGAAAAATTACAGTTTTGGATTTTCAAATATTTTGGCCACTCGCATTATTGAAGAAACCTTATTTGTAGAAATGTGCAGCTGGTGCAGTAAAATTGGTACCGTTAAAATTATTACTACGACGGGGTCGATACCTCTGCTGATGGACTATTAGACCAGTAGCAAGTACGTCGGAACTGGCATGAAAATACGGATAATGTGTCATTAAAATTTGCTGTTGCAACTCTTTTGAAATTATTTGAAATTAAGGAATAATCTCCCTCATGAAAAGCTCTTATTTCTTGCCCTGCTTTGGTTATACCTTTTGTCCTTTTTGGTTTATAATCTATGCATTTTTTCAAAAAGTATTTGATTTTCAAATATTTTGGCCTTCATTATCAATGAAGTGACAGTTTATGTCGAAATGCGCATCCGGTGAAGTAAAATTGGTACCATTAATGTTATTACAGATCAAACAATGTGTTCGGAGGAAGCATGTAGCCATTCTAAAAGGTTCATTGAGCAAGAACGTTTTAAAAGTTGAGGAGTATGGGTATGCATTTATATGTTCGTTTTAAAAAATAGAAGAAGGCGGACGTTCTTTACAATCCGTATAGCATGCGAAAGATATCAGTCAGATATTTAAAGAGTCCAGAAATTTTACAAAAAGTAAAATAACCGAACTCCAAGGGAAATTCAAAACGAAAGTCCTTTATAAAAGGGCAAAATCAAAAGCTCAAACGCATCTAACGAATGGAAATCAATTGTTATATTCCTGACTTGGTACAGACATTTCCTTATGTAGAAAAGGGTGGATTAAACCTGGCTTTATAGCTAGCTAAACCTCTCACTTGTATTAAAGTCGCATTGAATTCCATTATATTGCACACTTCTGTATTTGAAAATAAATTTCGTGCTTCCGACGCGTTGTTCTGTATTAACTTTCATCAGGAACGTTCAAACCTTAACACTTAAAATGCAGTGATGCATGAATACGTACAATGGCTAAGAGACATATGCTAAATATGAATCATTAAGAAGTAGCAAAATTGATCAATGTTCATCTTTGCATGACAGAGTTGGAACCTTTTTTAGAATGTTAAATAATAACCAGTAATTCCAGGAAATAGTATTGAAAATAATGTCACTACCGAAGAACTGATTACTGAGCAGATGATACCGTCTGAGATTAAATAAATAAATAAATAAATAAATAAATAAATAAATAAATAAATAAATAAATAAATAAATAAATAAATAAATAAATAAATAAATAAATAATCTTTTTTTCAAGAGGATAATCCTATTAGTTAAAACTAATCTTCCTAAGAGTCCTCAAAATAATAATAACATATTCATAAAGTACATACAATATTATAATGATATATACACAATATACAATTTCATATAGATATTAATGAACAAGCATATTAATCTGCCCTCAGCATGAAAAAAATGTAAAATTTTGTTTTAAAAAATATAAGTGTATCACTCATCTTTATTTCATTTGGTAAACTGTTCCATATTTGAGAAGAAGAATATATAAAAGTTTCTTCAAAAAGTTAGTTTTTGGCTTCGGAAGTTTTAATAGTCTTTCATCAGCTGAACGTAAATTATAATTTTAATTACAAGTAAAATTAAGGTGGTACCAAACACCTTGACTAAGATTAATTTGGCTCGTTTAATTTTCATAAAATTTTGACAAAATATTTACTTTGACCCTTTGACAAAATTATAAAAAATTTGAAAAATTTGAAACACACTCTTTATCGGAAAAAAATCTTTGGATATATAGCAGTTTGACAAACACTAATTTTGATCATTGAGAACCTTAATATTTCCTTAACAATAGAACGTGATTAAAACGTTCAGCTGATTTTTACAGAGTTATCTCCCCGTAGTGTTATGTACCACCTTAAGTAGACCTTGAATGAAGTTGGCTATTATCTTTTGTTTCACTTTGGTCATATAGCTCCTAACGATTCTACGTATTTATGATTAAAAGCCAACCATCAGTGGTATCAACAAGTTCTGTTGAAGAAATATTAACATTCTATAAATTCGTAATAAATAAATGATCACTCATGCATTTAGAGTCTACCTGGACGATTTCCCATCACCTCACCTGTTCAATTGTAACTGTTGTAGTGTAACTGGGATACGTCTTTCCTTCAAAAGTTATCCATGTGGCATAAGGATTATATTTTTATCTTTGTTACATGACATAACATGCATACAGTTTAAATTAGTATATATGGTATTAATAAAGCAAGAGTATGACCACAAGATGCAAACTTATTTCATGTTCTAATATTTGCTAAAAATACTACTGATATTTTAACAAATTCATTTCCCCATGTTTTTCATTGGAGAATCATAAAACAGGGGGGAAAAACAACATTGTAATTAGTCTTTTTTTCATTAAAAAGAATGTATTCCTTTAGTAATTGGCCATACAATTACCAAAGAAACACAACAATTAGAAGGAAAAAAAGAAAGATTTTTATTTTACTGTTATTTCAAATTTTAGGAGTGAGCAAGCCAGAACAAGAATGTATATATGTTTTTTTTCTTTCTTGCAGGGTATTTAATTGCATTTCGTATAATGTACTACATTTCCTCGTAATGTTTTTATAGCCGAATACTATGAGTGCTCGAATTTTTTTTTATATGATTAAAAAGACCTCTTTCATCTCTTTGGCTTTTTCTTATATGAGATAACTCAAAATGTAATTTTTACTCTTGCTGAAATCTTAATAATTTTATAATTTCCATAATTTTTCACAATTGATAAACACCAAAACAGATATTTGCATTCCTTCATTTAGACATTTGTTCCGTACTTGACATGAGCCTTGCCCAAAGTGTTTACTGAATGTATAGTAAAAATATAAAAAAATAATAGTTATGAATACTCTGTTTTATTGATTTATTCATTTATTAATTGACACTGATATTTGATAAATCCCATCTAGTATTCCAGTGTCATTATTTGAAATAATTTTTAAATACTTTCCTAATTTTATCAATTTTTTGGAATATTTTATTACATTTTTCACTATACCACTAGATTTTACTATAACCAAAGTTTTCTGTTTAATTTCCAATGATATATATCCCAATTAGATAAGAGCAAAGTTTTTATATTACATCCAGAATTTGTATTTTTTTATTAATATTTCCAATATCACATTCAAAATAATTATCCTCATCTTACAAATTTTTTGGAATATTTTATTTACATTTTTCACTATATCACAGGAATTTAGTATATCTTTAGTATTCAATTTTTATTTCATTTCCCATGATATATATCCTTATTGATCAATATTAGATCCAGAATTTTATAGTGATTACACTTTTCCAATATCACATTCAAAATTGTTATTCTCATGTTATATATTTTGGAATATTTTATTTTTGTTTTTCACTTTATCACTAGATTTGAGTATATCCACTGTTTTCACATTTTATTTCATTTCTATGATATATATCCCATTTAGATAGGTGGATTATCTTAAAAAGTTTATATTAGATCCAAAATGTTATAATGATTATTTTTCAAATCACATTTAAAGCACAGAAACATGTTGGGTGAACTTATTTCTTTTATTTTATTATTTTTTCTTTATTATTTTTCCTACTTGCACTCCAGTTTTGATTGTTTTACCTTTTAGATCAGCTTAATCCCGTCTCATAAAAAGTGAATTCCCTGAGTGAACACAGTATTTTATGCACAAAAATCCTTATAAATTTCAAAGAAAAACACTGCATGGTATACTCCAAAAAGCCATACAAAACATTTTGATTGAATTATTTCCTCCTTGATGCATTCATTACAATCCATTCTTGGAAAAAAAACAAGTCACATTTTAAGAAGCAAAATTAAATGGCATCTAAGAAGTGAATTCAAATAACATAAATCCCAATATTTTATGCACATTCATTCCAATAGATTTCAAACACTACGAATAATACTCCAAAATAAAAAGTTTGATGGGATATATGAAACTTAAAACACCTGAATAGCTATTTCTTGTTTCAGTGACAACTTGACAATAATAAGTATACGGGTTAGAAATTTAAAGATTCATTTATTATGTAAAAACAGTTTTAAAATTGCATACGTATAAACATGCAGTTAAGAAATTTTTTACTGATTTAGATCTTTGGGTCAAAATTAGATTTATCATCTATATTGGGGATTTAGGTGAATAAAAAACAATACAGGTAGCATCAAGGTGGACTCAACTCTAAAAGTACCAACTGGTCAAATTAAATGTCTCTATTGTATTGTCAATTTTACAGTCTGGTTGAACAATAGGTAAAGGTAAACAGCAACACCTATAGTCAAGTCACAGTAATCATCCAATTTACTTGATTGCCAGAATAAACAAATAATTCTAACAAACACTTGAATTAAGCAAATGTAACTTAAATGTATCTATCCTCAGTTTTAATGGCAAATTATTGCATTTAATATCTAATTATTTAGATACCTTATTTAATTTTTTTGTCATAATGATATTTGTCTTTGACTTTTCTGTATGTTGTTCTATTCAAGCGTTGAAACAGTATAATTTTTTGAATACCGAACTTTTGTTGCAAAATAAAATTAAGTCATTGAACAAAAAATTCCAGGATAAGGAAAAGAAAAGAAAATTTAACTACTTTTTTTAAACAACATTAAGTATCTTTAAAAAACAGCCCTTTTTCTGAGAAGGTCTTTTACTGTCAATATTAACTTAATCATTGAACTTTCACTGACTTACAAACCATCAAAAACACAAGAAAAGTATTTAAAAACACTTTCAGAAGCCTAATTCCCCTGAATTGGTCGAGTCTAAATATATTCAACTTAAATAATAGTTAAACAGTACTCAGATTGATATATACAAGTAACAGTTACCAAATTGCATTGAAACAAACCGATTAAATAGCAGTACATCATTTAGTTATGTATTTATTATGAATTCTTTAGCAACAAAATAACACCATAGGGTAGTTTTAAAAAAATAGGGGGTTAATTTTATATTTTTGAATTCAAACTTTTTAAAATTACGATTTTTTTTTTATAAATGTGTAAATCAAAACCCTATACAGACCTCATTTGTACTGGCCAATGAATGTTCTGTACAAAACTTCTTGTTATATATATTTGATGTTTTTAATCTGTCAGTCATCATGAAATAGATTCGTTAAAACAAGACCATATGAAAACAGTAAGTAAACTCTTCCAACAATTAGTTTTTTAAATAGCTTGTTTCAAAACTTCTAATCGAACAGACCTAGATGCATAAGGTCTTTCACAATATATATTCAGGTAAATGTTCATTTATGTTTTGATTCTGTAATTTTCCTACACAACTTTACATGCAAATAAAAAATATTTAGTGTAGTCTGTTCAGTCCAATTAATTAATAAACTTTGATATGTTTGGGGTTTTTTTATAATAAAAAAACTATGCCTGTAAACTTCAATGAAACAAAATCGTATTAAATAGCCTAAATGTAACATCTTTAGCATCAAGTTATGTAGGCTTGAGATGCTCGATCAAAACGTGTATAGATGAGATATTTTCGCAAGGTTGATTATCATTCTTATATTGAAATAAAATGTATCATATAAAAACAAATACTTGTTTTTAGTCGTCTATCATTCTCTTTTTTTTACGTCTAAATGAAGCATAAACACCTTGGAAAAAAAACTTATACCTTGCTTAGTTTTATAATTGCCAGACATAATCATATATTATAATTATCAATTATTGGCTTTATATACGTTATATATGGACTTGGTCAGATTATATTGACCGAGGACGAAGTATGATATTCAATACTACCGCTCGCCTCGTTGGTCTCGTGGGAGTGTGATCGCCTCGAGAACGGGGGGGTCATTTGTTCGAATTCACACCGAGTCAAACGTTAAAATTAGTATTTGTTATTTCAACGCTAAACACGCGGCATTTAAGAGTAAAAGCACAGACTGGTCGACTAGGAGTTAGAAATGTGTCCGGGTAGGGTGACTTTTCTTCCTGTGAACTGTTAGCTTGTGAACTGTAAACTTTTGAACTTACACGTTAGAAATCCGGCTTAGTGTGTAGTCTTGTACAAAGCAGGATTAATATTCATATTACATTTACATGTTTTCATTCTGAATATGTATTTTTTTGGCGCTGGACGTCATCTATTTTCATCATTTATTTTACCGTTATTAAACAGTGAAAGGTTTTTCTTCTACTGGTTTATATTACACCTTCTTTAATTTCCATCGACCGATATTAAAAAAGGAGAGTTGATATTTTTCAACCAAACACGTGTGCCTGTTCGGATATATTTGACGGTAAATATTATTAAATTAACTCCGTATACGTATTTTCTAGTCAAAAGGCGGTTTTGAGCTTATTATTCTGTGTAGGCATCTTTCTATTATTAAAGACTGTATATTGACTCTGTTTTGATTTGTCTGTGTCGTTGGGTTGCTGTCGCATTAATGTATGTATACCTTAAAAAGTTTACCTCCTTTTATTCAAAACCAAAGGATTGACTTGGGTATAGAGTCGCATTGCAGATTTAAACACATTGTTTGCGCATT
This sequence comes from Mytilus californianus, assembly GCF_021869535.1. Taxonomy (NCBI): domain Eukaryota; kingdom Metazoa; phylum Mollusca; class Bivalvia; order Mytilida; family Mytilidae; genus Mytilus; species Mytilus californianus. Next base: position 19,367,936 of record NW_026262626.1, read on the forward strand.
TTGCAAGGACAATTGTAGGTGAAAAAAAAACCCTTAAAAATAACAAAACCGACCAATAAGACAATATCTAAAGAATAAATAAAACGGTCAAAATAAGTTGAATCCTTCTATGAATTGTTGCCAAAAAAAAAAAATATATTTAAATGCAAAGAGAAAAATGAGGAGAGAAATGATAAAATTTAAACTTAAAATCGAATATAAATCAAAATCAAATATATAAAAATTGGAAAACAATTTGACACAATTATCAACTGAAGAATAATGATTATACATCCCTAAATGAAGTTGATTAATTGATCGTTCCCTAAATGTCCAGTGGCAAATATGTCATGCTTATTACGACGAGATGCAAAGTGGATCGACATGAAGCAAATGATTACAATTTTAGAGCGACACTTTGAAAAGATAGAGCGTTGGCTAGAGGTGAAACGTATGCCGTACTAGAATAAAAATGAACCATGATCAAAATCGTAATTTAAGCTCTTAACCCCCCTCCCTTCCTTCCCCAAAAACAAAACGACATGAATTTACAATCAATAACGGCCACTATAAGATGAGGATGGTTTTAACGACATTGACTACCTCTGAGGGTCTTGCACGATCGGCCCTGGCTTGCGCCTTTTTGGGCATTTACTAATTTAGTTTTACTTTAAGGTAATTGATTTAATTGAGTGACAAAAAAAAACATAGCATGAATAAAAAGTTAAATGAACAATCATTTGATAGAAAAAAAAATAAATACACATTTCCCGGTTTCGAACAGGTTTGTATTTTTCTCAAATACCGTCTGATTATTGATCGGAGATAATCAACCAAAAGCACTTGGATTCTCAGAAATTCTAAATTATGGTATTTCGATGGCTGTTTTTTCCCGATCCTATTTTGGACCCCCTGATTCTAAGAGGGCGTGTCTATTAGTCATGCTCGATTAACTTTTAGTAAATCGAACCTCAACTTAAAGACCTACATTCAACAATGCAAAAATTAAATAAGATGCATCAAAGGATAAACCTACGATCTTCAATAGCAGACAAATGTCTTTATAAAATACCCCCCCCCCCCCCCCCCCCCAAAAAAAAAAGGAAAAAAAGAAAACAACACTTTATAAATTTCATGTATCTAGAGCGCTTTTCTGGGTTTGACTTCATCAGGAAAGCTCAAAGCCGAATATTTAAGGATGTATAAGAATCGAAGTACTGACTGGGAGATTGATAGTCTACTAGCCGCAGCATCGACGCATCGACGCAGTGTTGTAAACATACTTTTTGAATGTCATGCGTCCAAGAGCTATATGACCAAAACTAACCATAAACAGTACCCAAATCCATCTAAGGTTAACTTTGCATGAGGGAGTTAAAACCTTAGTTTCTTAATATTTTCTCTATTTATAAAGGGACAATTTTAGATAGGTTTGTTGTTTTTTTTATGTCACACTACATGATAGAATATTGAAATAAAATATGAGAAGATAGTTCTTATAAAATGCTTTCAGAATATCAAAAGAAAAATGGGTCAACTACCGTTTTTTTCCTGCAATAAAAGTTTCCTGAAGTTTCCAATGTACATTATGTATTTTCTTAGTTACCCTCCCCCTTAATACGCAATGTTTTAAAAAATCAAATCAAGCAAAACTATTCTACTTCTGTAAACATATGAGTATTTTTGACTTAATGTGCTTATTTGAATGAAAATTCTCATTAGTAAATTGCATTCCGAATAAGCTCAATTACAATACTAGACCTATTGGGTTTTGCTATTTTAAAATTTCCAAGATGGCAAAAGGCAAAAGACATCCGAACCGACTTAAATCAATCTTCATTATTCTTACTCTGAATGAATTATTAATAGAATTAATCAGCGCAAAATTCCCGGAACGTCAGATGTTGCGACCGGAATTGAACATGTACATTTCATTAAAAAAATAATAACGATCCACTAATTGGGCGTGAAAAATAGCATTAAAGCCGTTGATTTTAATTGATAGTATATGCGTTCAGTTTATAGAAATGAACACCTACAAGTATTCGGTATTGCCTTTGGTTCTATTTTGTATCTCTTATTGCAGATTAATTCCTTTACTAATATAAATACAAATTTATCGCGAACCGTTAATTAAACCTACAATACATCACGTAATTGAGAGATATTTTCAACAATACAAGCAAATATATAAACAAGTTGCTTTTTAAAAAAAAAAAGACAATACGTGAACCTTAGAACTTTTTTATTCTTATTATTAATTCAACTGAATAAGAAATTATATATCAGTGTTATCTTGGCCATGTGTGTGGAGGATAATATTTTCTTTTTATTGTAAATCATTACAATTTTGGCATGTTGAGAGAAGTGTTAAATATAAAGCAAGGAGAGAGAGAAAAAAAAAAAAGATTCCCAGACGTATAATTTCTTAAAGAATAATAATAATTCAAAACATGGAGGACACATGTACCTTCTTCCAAAAATTCATAAAATTAATCTAGAAATAAGTAATGAGGCATTGCGAACTGGTCAGCTAGCAGGACACATTAATGTTCGTTACGGACCAATCATCAATAAGTGTAACTCTCCTGCGAGAGATACTTATACTTGATTTAATTATAAATATAAAAAAGAAGATGTGGTATGATTGCCAATGAGACGACTCTCTCCACAAGAGACCAAATGACACAGAAATTAACAACTATAGGTTACCGTACGGTCTTCAACAATGAGCAAAGCCCATACCGCATAGTCAGCAATAATAGGCCCCGAAATGACAAATGTAAAACAATGCAAACGAGAAAACTAACGGCCTAATTTATGTACAAAAAATGGACGAAAAACAAATATGTAACACATCAACAAACGACAACCACTGAATTACAGGCTCCTGACTTGGGACAGGCACATACATACAGAATGTGGCGGGGTTAAACATGTTAGCGGGATCCCAACCCTCCCCATAACCTGGGACAGTGGTGTAACAGTACAAAATAAGAACGAACTATAAAAATCAGTTGAAAAAAGCTTAACTCATCAGATGGATACAAACAGAAATACTACACAGAGTGGACGTGGCCGGGTACTTGTATATCCCAACAACAAATAGACACTAAGTACAGATCCGAGAGTACTCGCATTTACTGACAGCTAGTTCAAAGCCACTATAACAACTAATTAAAAATATCATGCATCTAAGACTAAATTATCAATTAGTACACATCCAACATTCAATTATTGAAGAGGCATAACTTTTACATTCAAGATACAAAAAAATTTCATTAATAAAATAGAGTCACACGAGGTAAAAAAGTATGCATTCTTATTGCCTATGATGTACGCCAATGTACACAAATATGATCATTGATAATTTAGAAGAAACTGTTATCAACGCATTAGAATTTATTGACACACTGGAGAATATACTTTAAAGATTCACAACAAAATAGATTTAACTGCATTTGTTAAATTAATTCTTAGAAACAATGAATTTGAGTTTAATGGACTGTTATACAAACACATTATAGGATCGCCCATTGTCACCAACATGCACAGATCTGCATATGTCTGCCCTATTCATTAAAATCTTAGATAAGTTCCAATGGAGAGAAAACATCAAATTACACTGTCAATAGGGATGACGGTTGTATGGTCTTCACAGGCAAATTAGAGAAAGTTGAAGATTTCTTTAACCTTGCAAACGAAATTGACCATCTACTTAAGTTCTGATATGAGGTGTCGACATCTAGTATGGCCTATTTAGAGGGTGGTAAAGGGTTATTTTCGTGCAACGTTTTTCGGCATTTTTATTTCACGTGTTTCCGTGTTTCGACGTTTTATTTCTCGTTTTCTCGTGTTTGGTTCGATGTGGGTGCTTCGTGTTTTGCAATAATTATTTTCCGTGTTTCGTGTCGGTACTCTTATTTTCTCGTGCTTGTCCCGCATTTGATTAAAAAGTAAACCGGGACTAATTCAAAGTCAACCCAAATATTGTTTTAAATTATAAACTAATTAACTGGTCCCAAGATATTTATTAATAGCCTATTGTATTACTATAATAAATCGGATGCAACTAACGGACGCTAAAAGGTGACCACATGCAGGGTCGCCATGTCCATTTTTATGACTGCATGATCCCCAAGAACGGATGAGTAATAACGTTTGGTACTTTTTTCCTTAATATTTACGATTTTATTCCTTGGCTTCGTTTTTCCAGAGTTTTTTTTTCCGTGCAACGTTTTTGCGATTTGTTATTTCACGTGTTTCCGTGTTCAGACCCTCCCTTTTACCAGATGTTTGATACCATGGGTCGTTATAATTAAATCTTGACCATTTAACTTTCACTTGTTTATCAAAGGGTACAACTGTCAACTTTGCTCAAGTCAGTAAACCCTTGCAATGAATAAAATGTAGCTTTACAATAAATATACATGTTTGAAAAGGATCTATAGATTGTTTATCATATATCAGATAAGTGAATTAGCGATCTTCGAAAATTCTTTATTGCCAAGTTTTAAATCATCTTAGATACACAGTATGGAGGTGCTCTTAATTGAAGGAAGCTAATACAGATAAGATGAATAGGTGTTCCGAATGAACAATAATTTAGCTTCCGAATATTCCTCCATAGACTATATTTCTAACTAATAAATATGCGTGAACCCTCAGGGGTTCACGCAATGATATATTCTTATGAATACATATATCAATATCTACCATCAACATTTTGTTACTTTTATGTCCTGTACCAAGTCAGGAATATGGCAGTTGTTATCGTTTGTATTTGTTTCATTTCAGTGTTTCTGTTGTGCCTTTGTTTTCCTCTCATAGTTGATGTGTTTCCCTCGGTTTTAGTTTGTAACCCGGATTTGTTATCTCTCAATCGATTTATGACGTTTGAACAGCGGTATACTACTGTTGCCTTAATTTATGAATAAAACTACTAAGCTAATATGATATGATGGAAATTTAGAGAATTATTAAAATGTATAGGAACGGCGTCAACTAATGTGAAGTCAAAATGACAACCATGAGATAACCGTTTTTATATCTGTGTTTTCATTTGTTTCATTTCAGGCCAAAACATCAGTGAGACCTTTAAAACGTAGGAAAACAATGAATGTAAGTAGAAACAATTGAAGGTTTTAGAACATGATATGAATATACATTGTATGCATTTCCCTTTCACACACCGTATCAAAAGATGCTGAGCGACCGTTTATGACAAAGTTGCAGGAGTGCTTCAAAGATTATAATGCACCATGATTCCTCTCATAATCAATATGATATCATTTCTTAAAAAATACAGCGTAAATCAATCACTTTATAAATGGTCTTGTCTTGAATCAATATCTCAATTTTGAATACAAGTATTTTGATTTGCCCAAACCTCATTTACGAGAATGTGCAACCTTGATAGATGAAAGTAAATTTCTTTATTTTTCCAGATTTCTCTAGATCTTAATTTTCAAACGTAACATCGGAAAAAATAAATTTTTATCAAGATGGAATCCCAATCTCGGACATACAATGTATCTTTTTAACATATTTGGTAACAGATGCCAATTTGCATTAAAAATCAAATTTGCACTTTTTCCATATTTAAAAAGATAATTTGGTTATGTTATAGTAAAGGATAAGTGGTGTAAAACAATGAAAAAGCAACCCAACAATAAGTAATACCAAAGAGGTTACGTACAATCCTCAACATATAACATATGACTACTCGAAATTATAGGCAAAAGTACGGCCTACAACAATGAGGTCCTTTTGGTCACATAGTTGCTCAAGTATTCAAGTATATATACATCCTTGACTTTCACAGTTTTTGGTTAGAGCGTACCTGATGATCTTGCGAGGTATCGACTTTAAACAAGATGCATTTAGTGGGGTTTGACGAGTTTATGAGATCTCAACTATTTCCATTTTTAATCTCGACAAGCGATATGTTATTATTATCAAATCCTTCACATGGAATTATATCTTCAGAATATATCACTATTTTTTTACAATACAATTGCGTAAGTTATCTGACTAATTTATCGTACATATAATCTTGCAATACTAGTTTTTAGTATCATTTTAGACAAAATATGTACTTAAAACTGTATTAACAACAATTTAATATATCCGAAAATGTCCTAAGTCTGCAGTGGAGAGTTGTCACATTGCCAATCATACCACAACTTCTTTTTTTTAAATATTAATCAAGCTCCTATTAAGAGCAGACTAACATAATTTTTAAAGCTAAATGTTGTCTTTTTGGAAGTCCGTGTTCATAGAAAAATGTAAAATCACAAAAATACTGAACTCCGAGGAAAATTCAAAATGGAAAGTCCCTAATCAAATGGCAAAATCAAAAGCTCAAACACACCAAACGCATGGATAACTGTCATATTCCTGACTTGGTACAGGCATTTTATATATACTCCGATCAATATGAAAGGAAACTAATTTGAATAAGAAATTTGGCATTTTAAAGATATAAAAAAGCGCAATAAAATCAATATATCGAGGAATTGTAGACAAAACATGTACCACAAAGAAAAAATATACCGAAAAGACAAAAACATCAACAAATATCAACACATAAAAATTAGCACCTATGAACACTTACACGTTTTCAAAAAAGGCTATCCGTGCAATTTTAGCTCCACGTCTTTCCTTAGAAATTAAATCGTTGAAAACTTGCAATTGTTGATGTTAAAAACATGGAAAGGATAACTGGATCGTAGCTTAGACGAGTGAAACGTAACCGTGAATTATTTAATTTTGGTTGTAACACGTCTTCTGATTGGCTGAAAGTTTTTTGTCTATCAGCTCATAGACATGATTTTGACATGTGACCGTGACCTCATCAACTTTTATTCATGATTTACTCCTTATAAATGGAATTTAGAATTAAATTATAAGGAATAACTGTAATGTTTTTTTCTGTCTATTCGAAATAATCTAAAAAATGTGGTGCACACTTTTAAATAACCCGATATGCGGGTTATTCAGTGTGCATCACAATTTTGATGTTATGTCTTTATGGACAGAAAAAATATTACAGTCATTCCTTAATTATAAAAAAAAAATGAAATATATTTGATGATAAACTATTCATGACGTAATATTTTTCTTACAATAAGCAAGCCCTTAAAAGTAAATGCGTATCCTGGAGTAATGTACCGACCAGGAAGCGATATCCCATCTGTTTAACCTGAAATTTACGCAAAATATCATAATGAAAATAGTAGGTATAATTGTGTTCTTTACGAAACAGTATAGGATCGGTGAGCATTGCACAATTTCTAAAATGCATACAAACAAATCATTTGTTTCCGCCAAATAGACGTATGTTGTATACGTATGAGATAACATGTGATATTTCTTTTATTCTGTATATTTTAAACGCAAAATGATGCAATAAATTTATGCAGGTATTACAAAATGTCATCAAATTATACAGTTGTTTCGATCAAAGAAGATCGATGTATCAAAACAGGTAATGCAATCTAAAATCAATGAAAATATTGATTGATTGATTGATTTGTCAGTGTTTATAGCATCTCTCAGCACTATTGACTATTTCGTGGTGGTCAGTTTTTATTGGCCAAGGAAGCCTGAGTACCCGGAGATAACCACATACCTTTGGTAGGAAAACTAACAATCATAGACAATCAAGATTTGAGTCGAGCGCACCTGCCGCGTGCTGGATTCAACAAAAAGTAAGCTATTTAAATAATAAACTAATTTATTCGCATTTTTTTAGGCAACAGTTACCATGCAACCGGCTGAAAAGGTCAATCGTACAGTGACAGTTTTATTTACTGCATTAGCTGGACTTACAGTTTTAGTGGACATCAGTTATATCATAGTCTGTTTTAAGGCTCTGAAAAAAACTTTCCACCACCTTATGATTTTAGGTCTTTTTTTCAGCGACAGTATTCTTGGGATTTCATCAGCACTTTTTTCTTTAAGTTCTGTAATAAAACACGAATTTATCGGATCCTGCCTATTACAGTTCTTTCTTTTTCTCTTTGGTATTCAATTAAACTATTTTTTGATATTCATGCTGTGCCTACAGAGGTACTTTGTGGTGAAGTCATTTAACTTTGGAACTAATGAAAGATATGATAGGAACAAATTTATACACATCGGGGTAGTTATCGTTCTCGCGTTCTTTATTTCATTATGTGGATTGATACTGACTCCAAAAGCTGAATATATTCAAGTTTGCACAGGTCCAGTCGTATTTGGGGATAATTTTTATGTATTTGCAACTATTATCTTTTTACCCATAACTGTGATTATTTTTCTAATATTGATAATGTCAATAATCACAAGTGTTCGCTTATGGAAAACATATTTCAAAGGAACAATTGCTCCGATTCGAGGAGAGGATATTAACATTTCTGATCGTATGCAGTTGGCTTTTTCGAAAACAAATCAATGTTCTCACAGTTCAGATAGGAATGCTTCTGACAACAAAATACAAGATGAATGCAAGGAGAAAAGTCTTTCAATAAGTGATATAGAAATTCAAAATGTTACATCAAACACCGAAGTCAATGGAGGTAGATCAGAGATTCGAAAACCATGTAAGATGAATTCCAGTCAGTGTTGCAATGTCGTGAGTTGCCAACACCCTAAGATTATCACGATGACGAATAATAAAAAACACTCTTACAACTCAACTGAGGATAATAAAATAACAGCAAAAAAGGGTAAAAAAAATATGTTTCAGAACAAATATGTATGCAGAAAACAGTACCAGGAAAGATCAAGCTCAAAGAAAAGAGATTTCAAACATGAGGAGAAAAGCAATGAAATGCTTGATTTGAAACACTATATAAATAGAAACCCTGTTATTACATCCACTGACGACAGCCGTTCATTTGATTCAAGTAGACAGCTTATAAAGTCCTGGGAGATCCGAGCATTTGTTTCTTCTGTTATTATTGCTTTCCAAACTATAGCATTAACAGGACCTTTTGTAGCGTCGTTTTGGGTAGAGGTGTTCTCGGATGCACCGTTAACACATCAGTCTGCAATTCTGATCTTTATTCCATATTTGATCAACTCCATTTCGAACCCTTTTATATATGCATGGAGAATCCCAGAAATTCGACACGAGTTCAGAAAACTCTTTAGAAAAGAATAATTGGTTAGACTGAAATCGACTACACTCAACGTATTGCATGTAGGTCAGAGAGAAATTTTCAATATTCTTGCCTTGTAAAGATTGCAAATTATAGTGTATCATCTGTGGTCCTTGAACTTTTCATTCTTTAAACTAATTAATCGTGTATGTTGGTTTACCGTTACGTTTCTAAAAAAAAGACTATCATTGTCAATTTCTAGATGAAAGTCAAGATATGAGGCAGACTTAACTGTATATGTTGTATCCTTTATATCAAATTCGATGGGATAGGTGCGTTCAACATAGTCACAAAATGTTGAATTATTTAGTGAGATAACATCATCAATATATATATATATCTAATTGTCGTCCCTACAATTCCGTCGTCTTTTCCTCAAATGTGACATCCACGAATAAGAATTATCCCTCGGGTTGTTTTGTGTGGGGGATGGATTGTGTTTTAAGCATTTATTTTTATATGTTGTGTTTTTGTCCTTTTTCGTTGTTTGCCATTGCGTTTTCTGTTTGTCATAGACTTATAAGTAGGACTATGCTTTGTACTTGAGCCAGATTTTCAATGTGATAGCTACGGGGTATCATTCCGCAGGAAGAGAGTTCATCATACGGACACATTTTCTGACTCCTGGCAAATCAGTCTTTGCTTTTACTCATAAGTACTGCGTGCTAAGCGGGGACGTAACAATACAATTTTTAAATTCTTTTGTTTGACCTGCCTAGGGATCGAACCTTCTACCTCCCGCACTCGGGTGAGTACGCTATCAGGAGACCACGAAGCGGTTAAGAAACTAGTAGTAAAGAAACATCCAAGTTTATTACTCCATCGTTATTAACAACACAAATTAAAGTTCAAGAATGTACCGAAAAATGCTGCTCGCAGTTACTTGAAACAAACTCAAAGTACTTAACATCTAATATAGTCACAAACCTTCTTACATTCGGTGGCTATATCTCTGAATAAATTGCATGGAACACTGAAGAATAGAAACTAAGTTACCCGTTTATACTCTATAACTTAATACTCTTCATATATACTGAGACTGGCCTGGTAGTTTCAAGAACTTTGTTTCAACCCTTTACCAATACTTAATTTTTTCCTTCTAGTAGTGTAGAATAAAATTGACTTTATCCATACAAAATAAGTTCTTAAATTTAAAAACGTTATAGGAAGAAATGAATACAAACTTTATACATTCATCCTACTTCTTTATTTATGGTGAAAATATAGAGTATATATTCTTCACTCTCGACTGAGTAATGTGAGTAGTTCTTTATATGTAGATCTGCTTTGGGTATCAAACTTTAATCTGTTAGCGCTGTAGTCATTCGCAACGCTGGATCTAAGGTTTTAAAAAATTAAACCTGGCCGAGCGTATAGGGTTGTTTTTATTGTAATTTTGCAAAAATTATGTGTTTTCTATCAAAGGAGAGGGGACATACACGTTTGACACCAAATTAGTCCATCACTAATCTCTTATATGATTGTGTTCAATATTTAAACGAGGATCGAACAATTAAGCTTCATTTATATTATTGATCAAATTAGAAATGATTGTAACGATTATCAGATCGCTTCCAATAAGCTGGTGACAAACAACTTTCATATAAGCAAAATATAGACATTTATCATTCTGGAACTTTATTTATGAGGAGAACACAAAGATTCAGAACATATTAATACACTCAAAATTCATTTTATTTTACATATATATTCGAAATTTCCTTATAAATGAGGTTAAAAATCATTATCAAATTTTTTACCAGCTTGACTCAACCTTTTTTTGAAATAAAGAAAAAAATACGTAGTTCTGATTGCTACGTACACGTATATAAAGCAATCTATGGAGTGAACCTTACTTCATGCCATGGCATTGTCAGTTTGTTTTCGACTTGTTAGATTGAATATCCCTTTGGTATCTGTCGCCTCCCTTTTACTCAGTAAGTATAAATGGTTGTTTGAATCGAAATCACGGCAAATTATAAATGAACACTTTGTGAATAATATTGTGGATTTAAAATTCCAGTAGTTTCTTTTGGTAAACTAAAAGAAATGAATAAAAACAATATTTTACAATATCCGGTCAAAAACGGAAGTATAATTTGCAACTCAGTTGAAAGATATCCACTTTTAACAGTTCGTGTTTGTTGAATAAACAACGAATACTGTGAATGCACGTGAAGTCGACGGAATATTTGTTACAGTTTACAATCAATATGAAATGTTCATTACGGTGCGTGGTTTGTTTTCATATCCTCATGAGTGATTTCATGTGTCCTCTATCTGTAATTTGCACGCAAATTAGGATGGTAAGTAGATAATACGATGAAGACCAGATTCAATTCCTTAAAATATCACTGACGGTAAATACAGTCGAATTAAATGGTAATATTAAGTAAAACGAATGTGTTCTAAAATACTTCCGACTGATATTACTATTCTATAAATAAATCACACATGCATATAAGATACATATTAAGTCATTTTATTAATTGATAGTTTCACTATATAAACACTGATTAAAGTACAATAATCATATCTTGGATTGGTTTCGAGGAACCTGGGTTCTACCCTTACGATTGTTTGTACTTCAATATCCGAATTTCTGAGATAAATTCACAATTTATTCCACAAGAAACTGGGTACGACACAGCTTTTTGTCCGTAGCAGTACGGCGTTTCCTCGATGAGATCACGACAATCCGTTGTCTTATTTCCGTTGTTGTTGATGTCAAGGTATGAAATGCCCCTCCAACATTGATTAACGACGACGGCAATCCATGATTGTCCTCTGGTCAATCAGATGAAATTTAGTACTAGGTCCTCTTCTGAGTTTGCAATACGTCACACATTTTTAAATTACAGGTTAAATCAAGCGGTTATTCAACTTTATCATTCAAAATCCTGCGGATGATATTGCTCCATCTGTATTATGGCGACTTTAATGTTTGACCTTTTCATAATTGTGTTTGACTATAATGTTGACGTTCAAATATGATCACTGGTTATTTTTCACAAATACTCATGTCTGATTTGACGATACGGCCTCCTTCTCGGAGAAGTAAACTACAACGAGTTTACTATCACTTAGAGACACGGAAAAAGTTCAGGTATCTTTTTTTTTTGTATTGTATATAGGTCTCATGTTTTATATGTTTGTTCATCTAATGTCATAAATGTAATGCATCTATCATATTCTTCAATTTCCATGCTCAAATTTAATAAATATTGTTACCAAGGCTTCAGCATTCGCCTTTTTTTTTCAAAGTATTAAAAACAACAGGGTTGGTCAATTTTTATGCACTGTACCTGTGTATTCATATTACGTGGTATCAATAACGAAGTTTCTATTGTCCAGTACAACTATTATGATCTCTGTAAACCTGGATATATAAAAATAATGAGATGTGGTATGATTGCCAAATGAGACAACTATCCACCAAAGTTCAAATGAAGTGAATCTAAGCAATTATAGGTAACTGTACGGCCTTCAACAATGAGAAAAATTCATACCGTTTAGTCGGCTAAAAAAGACTCCGACATGTAAAATATGAAACAATTCAAATAAGAAAATTAACGGCCTTATTCATAACAAAACAATTTTCGAAAAAAAATTGAGACATGAACCAACGACAACCACTGAACTACTTGGGACAGGCACTTACAGAATGTGGCAGGTTAGACAGATTACTGGCACCATACCCTCCCCTTAATCTGGGACAGTGTTGTAACAGTTCAACATGAGAACAAACGTCATTGGTAAAGGCCGTATGATTGCCTATAATTGCTTACATCCACTTCATTTGAACTTTGGAGGATAGTTGTCTCATTGGCAATCATACAACATCTCCTTTTTTTATATAAAAATCAGTTGAACAGGACTTTACTCATCAGATCGATGCAAAGGAAATAAAAAACATCTAGGGAAAACCCAGACATGACGTGGCAGCGTATCTATACACCCCACAACAAAAAAGACACGAAGTAAAGACCTAAGAGTACTGGGAGTTACTGACAGCTAGTTCAAAGCCAATAACAAGTATTAAACTAAATCATGTATCTAAGACTGAAAGATCAATCAGTACACATCTAACATCCAATGGATTTAGTGTAAAGACGTCACTTGGCTAAACACAATTTATAGAAATGGGTGATATGGTGTGTATGCTCTAGGAATGTTCGTATCATATATTCGTACGTTTTTCCGAAACAATACACATATATTAAGCATAGAAAATAAAACATAGAAATCCTACATGCTATTAACCATTACACGTTTAAAGACAAACAAAATGTATCTGTACTGGTTGCGTTTACTTTTTGGCTCCACCTAGGTCTTGTATTTCAGTTATTACATTTGAATTAGTGTATCTCAGTATTTTCGATGATTTGTAATAAATATTAGAATGAATGTTATACACAACTTTTGATCTATATAATAGATATAAGAAGATGTGGTATGAGTGCCAATGAGACAACTCTCCATCAAAGTCACAATTTGTAAAAGTAAACCATCGTAGGTCAAAGTACGGCATCAACACAGAGCCTTGGCTCACACCGAACAGCAAGCTATAAAGCACTATATAAGTCTATCGTTACTGAAATATTTTGTCAGCAAAACTTTAAATGACGATGTTTATTATTTTTCTTTAAAATCATGTACTGGCATCAACATTCTGTTCTTTTGATAATTCATGATGGATTGGTTTTTTTTCACAAAGTCTGAGCTATATGAGTTTAGGGATACTGAGACCTTCGATAAAAATAACCTAATTATCTTCTCAAATGTGGGTATGGCCATTGTTTTGATGATTTTTGTTGAACAATTCAAAAGTTTAAGACACGGGTTGATTTCAGGGATTAAGAGACCAAATGAGGTAGAAGGTTTAACAAATATATATCACGGTACATTGTGAAAAAACTATACCGCATAGTAAGCTATAAACGACCCCGAAATGACAAATGTAAAACAATAATTATTATTCTAATTGGAAAACTAAAATTCTGATCTATAAACAAAACAATAAACGAAAATCAAATAAGATTTACAGCAACAAAAGACAACCACTGAAGAACAGGCTCCTGACTTGGGACAAGCATATTCAGAATGTTGCGGGGTTAAACATGTTTGATCGCACCGAAACCATCCCCCTAACCTGGTACAGTTATGTAACTGTACAACATAAGAACAAACTATAAAAATCAGTTGATAAGGGTTTAAATTATCAGATCAATATAAAGCAGAAAACATTAAATGGAATTTAGACGGGCCTTCACTGAATTTGGCCATAAAATGTGATTCATAAAAATACATGAACAAGTCTGTTATTAACGGGACGCAATTAATGCCAATAGGAAAACCTAAAACTTGTCAATAAACTAAGTTTATTACCGAAACGTACATAAATGTTGTCAAGGAGAAAATTTACAGCTTTACTCATCTTAACACACCTCCAATAAGTATAACTATCTAGTCTAGAATATATACCTTTTCCATTAGAGAAGACGGCTTTATACATGTTATAGTGAGTTGCAGCAAATTATTTTACAATTAGATCTTTCAAACGACTTAAATAGGAACACTTTTGTAAGATTATGTTGAAGTGTTGTGTAAAGAGTTGAAAAGTCAAAACTGTCAACCGAATAAGACGGACCATCAAAAGCACATAATATCCAAATATTTTTTTTGTACACTCAAAAATAGTTATTTCCATTTATTTCATATGTTTTATTTCGAAAGTTAATGACAACTTCATCATGTTCATTGACAGCCATTAAGGAAACCAGTTAAAAGTACTGAAAGCTAAGTGGTAGAACACTTACTTGAGGTCGAGTTGAAACGATATTTTGTGTTTGTGTAGTTTATGTAACGAAAAGAAGAGGCCTTTAGGTGAGATGTGGTAATGCTGTGATTATTTACTTTATGGCTTTCTGTGGAGCGCACAGACCTGAATGTAGAACAATTTATAATTTCATTCTTAAGAACTTCCTTGCAGTATTTATGTCATACCAGCAGTACATTGTAAGCTGCTTTGTTTGCCGGTACTTCCAAATGCTGTTTTGTTTTATGTCGTAGGGCTGATGTCTCATTGACGCATTTTCGATTTCAAAAACTTATATAGGATTTTATAGCAAAATATGTGTCTGGTGCAAAACAGTTCTGAGTTTTAATAAAAAAAAAATACAGAAATAAAATTAGAATTCAGGTGTTTAAGAATTGACATTCTGACAACCTTTTATTGTATCTTAAATCGAAAAGTACAAAGGTTCATTGTAATAGTTTGATACAATACTAGAATATATCAAATTAAGACGACAGTAGTTTTCAGACGCTTAAATCTCGCAAATTGATTAGGCAGAGAAAATTAAGGTACATCTGTAAGTAACACGAACTATAGAATTTACACGTTTGTCATACACTCATCCGGGAAATTTACCTGTATCCCATTACCCTTAACCAGGGAACAAACATATTCTGTAATATTTTTTTCAACAAAGCAAAATTTGTAAAGTATTTTTTTTTATAAGATTTATAGTAAACTAACAAACATTTTGCGGTATATAGTATTGTGATAAAATTTGGAAAAATGCACAAATATTGAAATAATTCTTATTTGTAAAGGGAGAATACATATTAAAAAATGTATTTCATAGAAAGGGAGACAACTGCAACGTATTACTCTTAAACGGAAACGCGTTTACTCTTATCCAGAATGTATAATGTTTTATTTACAATGTTTTGAGGTGCAAATATAGGAATCACTCTGTCTCCGTCCGCCAATCTATCCATTTAAGCGGACTGGACAGATATTTGAAGAAAATTTCCACAGTTGTATAACATTACCCGATAATGTGCATAAACAATTATCATCCCGATCTTATGAAGAGCAGACTTAGTATTTAAGGACGATTGCATATAATTATATAATATATCCACTAAATTTGAACTTTGGTGGATGGTTGTCTCATTGGCAATCATACCACATCTCTTTCTTTTTATCCTTAAATATATCAGGACCTTCATAATTCAAATTCAAGATATCCTGAAATATTTCATGACCTTCGCAAATAATCGGTCAAAATTGCTTTATTTCAGGAGGTCCTTCAGTATTTCAGGATATCTTTGATATATATGGAGCTCGATATCATTTTATTTTTTTGTTTGTGTTTTTGTTCTTATAATTTAACCATCATGGCCACAATGACTAAAAACATGAACATAGAAATGATTTGAATTAATTGTTTAATATTTAGAAAACCCTAATTAATAGATAGAGAAATGAATCAGTGACGCACAAAAATGCTCAGATTATCAATTTCTACATATTTCCCATTTACACCAAAATGATCTCCTTATTATAGTTATTGCCCTTACATGCCGATTTTGGACAAATTTTCATAATTTTTCCATTTTATTTGGCAAACTATAATAAAAAGAGAGAGACTATACATCATAAATATTCATCAATACAAGATCTACATGATACTTATATGACCGAAATTTTTGAATGACTCCTTGCAAGAGTAACCCTTAAAATGATGACGTTTGACTTATTCACGAGGTTTTGCTTTTTATCTTGAAAACTATGATAGGTTGGAACTGTATAATATAATCGGCAATGCAAGATACATGTTTGGCAGGTTAGCGATTCAGGCTCTTAGGTATCTTGTAATTTTCGTTTAATGAAAAAAGTCTTGTCCAATAAAAATAACAACATATTTCAGTCTCCCGAATATATGAGAAGGACTACAATGTATATGTTCCGGACCATATGAGTATTTGGACAATACGCGTATGATCATGACCATCTGCGTGTATACTCGTATGGTCCGGGTAATTGACACGATGAGCGTTGAAAAGGTGTCACATAAATTAAGAGTTTCTAAAAATGAAATTTTCAATCATATGGTAGTCATTTTTACATGATACAATTATCAGAGTGAATATTACTTACAAGTAACAATTATAGTAAAATAATTTTAACATGGTCATTATCGATTTGCCCATACGAAACACAATATGTCGACTTTGGAAAATTACTTCAAGAAATATCTAAATGAACTGTTAAACAATAAGTAAATTGCTTAACTCTCAAGCACTTGGGTCATTGAATCCTTTTTCTTTTCTTTTTAAAATTTCTTTTGGTGTTTAAATTTGTTTTTATTAAATTATAATTTCTTAACATTTCTTATTGTTTTTAGTAAATTTGTTCATGTGTTCTTGCTCCTATTCTTACGATCTTACAATGACAGTAAGATCGTATGAATAGGAACAAGAACACATCAATTAAATGAAAATAAGTAGAAATAAGAAACAAATTTGTTTCTGAAATAATAATTTAAACACTAAGAAAACAGAAAAAAAATCCATGCCCCAATCGCATGTGGTTTCACTTACGGACGAATAACGGCAGTATAAAGGCGATTTGAATTGACTCTTAGCAAATACAAGATAACAGTCATACCAAGATTTAGACAATATGTAAAAGATAAAACAATTCAAATAGTAACTTGTGTCGTTTTTTGTTCAGAGAATGAGCTGTGTGTTCCGGCAAAGAAAGATAGAATTATTCGAAAAAATACCTAAATGGTCTAAATACTCGTATGGTCCGGCCCGTTAATAACCAAATGAGTATAGTACTCATATGGTCCGACCATACGCGTATGGTGGGACCAGATGAAGAGGTCATGACCATACGCGTATGGTCCAAATATTCATTTGGTCCGAAATATATATAGATGCTTTTGAATATAGTCTACTATTTTATTGTATGGCAGCACTCTTATACCGGAAATAAAAAGTGAGTTCTCATTTGACGGAAATACGACAGATGTTTTGCAGAACTATAAATAATACAATAACTCCGCCACCGCCAAACCCTCGGTCCCATAAGAAACGGCTCACTATATATATACAGAGGTTAAAGAAGGTGGTACCAAACACATTGACTAACATTAATTTAGCTCGTTTAATTTTCATAAAATTTTTAAAAATATATAAAAATTTCAAAAAACTTGAACCACACACTTTATCGGAAAATTTCACTGGATCTATAGCAGTTTGACAAGCACTAATTTTGATCATTGAGAAGATTAATACTTCCTTAACAATAGAAAGTGATTAAAACGTTTAGCTGATTTTTACAGAGTTATCTCCCTTTAGTTGTATGTACCACCTTAACATTTTATTATATTACAGCTACATGTATATAAATAAGTCTGAAAAATTAAGATTGATATCAAAAAACTGTTTTTTTTTTATTTTCTGTTTACACTTCTCACAAATCATTTTACGTTTTGAACTCACAGTTTTATCTGAAAAGATAACTTCTGTTGACCCTAAACTTCGTTTAAAACATGTACGAAATAGGAACAATAAAATATATATAGATAAGACTATCTTATATTTTTTTTTAGTTTATACTTTTATTTGAATTAGTTTGGCTTTAGTCTGCAATTTTATTTCAATGTCAGTATTCTTAACATGGCAATATTTTATTAAAGAAAAGTACATGTATGTTTCCGTGAAAGTGGGTAGTTGCTTCGATGATATTGGTTGTCTCTCCTGTCTCAACATAGTTTCTTGTACACTTGCGAAACTGCTAGCATCATATAGACAAAGTAATTACGCTTTGAACTGCGCTTTGAACAGTGTGGACAGACTAATGCCTATATGCATCCAAACTTGTTTGTACGACACATAAAATTACGACACTGTTAACGGAAAAAACCGACAAGACCATATTATTATTGTTCAGATCATACATTACTCTGAATAAGTTTGCAACTAGACTTTTTATGTCGATACTCTTATCCCGGAAATATGATGTAAAGAGCAAGTCTGTGTTGCAGGGAAAGGGGTGGTAGCTGCGATTCCTTCCGTTTTCTCCCCTTTCTGTCCAAATATGACACAGTATTGTTTCTTATATTCTGCGCAACTACTCCTATCATACCTTTTATAACTTTTTAGATATTCAAACTCATAAACGGGCAGTCGTGAGGAAAGGATGATTCCTATATACCCTAAAATTGCTTGCCAGGCGTAAAAAAATACGACACAATTAATAGAAATAACGATAATGATAAAACAATCATTCTATATTAAATTTGCGTCCGAATAACATTGAAAAATTTCCCTGCAGGAATGACTCCTATATACCCTTAACTTTGTTTCCAACACTAAAAAAATAAAATATAGTAAATACTTAAATCGATTAAACAATACTATAATCTTTAAGATTATACCTCTATCTACAGTGTACAAATAGCGTTTATATCCTAAACACAATCCTAAGCACATTCTTGTCCCACTTTTTGAAACGACAAAATCATCTAAACACTTTTTTTATCTAAACGCATTTAGCTTTTTGAAAATGTATGTGCGTAGGGATTTAGGGGCTTAGATTTTTAATACGCTTAGGTACATATTGTTTTGATTTCAGGTGTCCTTTTTAATAAAAGAAAGGCAAAAGATACCAGAGGGACTTTCAAACTCATTAGTCGAAAATAAACTGACAACGCCATGGCTTAAAAAGAAAAAGACCAACAGACAAACAATAGTACATAAAACACGACATAGAAAACTAAAGACTGAGCAACACGAACCCCACCATTTGGAGTCTGTTTGAGATGAATTGTGTCCGTTTGCACATAAAACACTCTAGTGTTACAAATTCATAACATAAACCCATTGAAATTTCCTAAATGATTTTGAACTCGCTCTTCATATGAATAAGTTCAAAAGTAAATGATTTTATATCTTATCACTCTGTCACATTGGTATCGGCATCAATATTTGCCAACAGGACCTCATTTTTCCTTTGTTTGATTTCAAATATTATTTATTAGCAGCGCCACCTGTTCAAAGTAGATGAATCATGGGTAAATATCCTAAGCATAATAGACATTACACGTTTAGGATCTAAACACAATAGACATTACACGTTTGGATCTAAACACTATAGATATGCATTACATGTTAAAAATCCAAACATGTAATGGTCAAAAACGCGTTTAGGGAGCCATCCGTATAGAATTAAAACACAATCCTAAACATGTTTAGTCCTAAACATGTAACACTGACGTTTAAATTCTAAGCGTCATTTTTATAGAATAAGTCGGTCTGAAAAATTTAGCTCGCAATTTTACTTTTTCATGTCGTTACCCTTATCCCGGAAAACTGTTATGAAGGGAAAATATTTTTTGCAAGGGTTAGTAAATTCCATCAGTTGTCCCTCCTTTCTTTCCAAAATAAAACAATTTTGTTTTTTTCGTTCTATGCAAACTGCATACTTGTTAAAATATTTTAATGATTCAAGCGGACAGTCGAACGAACAGGATGTTTCCTTTAAGCCCAAATCTGTTTGCAAGACTGGTTAAAACACACTTAACAGAAATAAAGATTAAACAATGCTATACTTTTTTTTTTATATAGATTATACCTTTATCGAAATTGATCTGAAAATTTAAGCTTGCAATTCTACTTAATATGTCGGTACCCTTGTCCCGGAAATATGTTATAAAGAGAAAATGTGTATATGCTCCTTTTTTTGTTGAAGCCTCACTGTGACTTTGAGATGGTAAAAAAAAACAAAACAATAAAAGCACTATTCCTGTGCACATACTGATTTTCTGTCAAGGATGAATACCCCATATCTTTTATTTTCTATTATAGCAGGAAATCAGGGTAGTAGCTGCAATGCCTTAGTTGTGTCCCCTGTTCTTTTCATCATATTCTGAGCAAAGTGCTCACATCACACATTTTTAATATTTGAACGTTCTAAACGGACAGAATATATTATTATTTACCCCAAACTGTGTTTGCAATACACAGTAAACAGAAATAGCGACTAAAAAATTATAATTTTTTTTTTAATTTGACAGTTTTCCTTATCAGTCTGAAAAGTTTAGCCTGTAATTTTTTGTATTATATGTCGGTATTCTTATCCCGGAAAAAGCTATGAAGGGAAAATATGTGATGCAGGGAAAAGCGGACAGTAACTGCAATGCTTTCAAATGTCTTCCTTTCTCTTCAAAATAACATGTTTATATATGTTTGTAAATTGTCTAGAAAAATATTGTATTTTTCTAGACAACTTACAAACATATATTTTTTATAGAACATCAATAAATTTTGTTAAACTTTTACTCAAATTTTGTGTAGTTCAAGCTACAAAAGTATTTTTTTGGCATGCATCCGATTTCACCTTGAGAGATGCACACGCCCGATGAAGCTAATTTGTTTAGCGAAATATTGCGTGAATAATATAAAATATAACAACTAATTTTATAACACTCATTAGTGTGTTAAAGTTACATTCTTAGGCACTTATATAATTTAATGTAGTACTGATCCACGCCTAGATAGATTGAATGTTGATTGTTGCTATTTTTAGACACTATATATATATATATATATATATATATATCATAACCGTCGTCACCGTTACAGCTTTAGAATTGTGCTAGTTCATATCGCACATTATTATTTTTATTTAAAGCATATATTTGAACTCTCTGTTGTAATTAGTCATATAACCTATGTCGTGTTTAACACATATTTAGAATTGTGCAAGCGTCTTACCTGATGTTCGGTTTGACATTTTTATTGTATAAATTTCAAGATTGGTATAGTTTAATCTAAGTAGACTGATATATGATTCATTCAACATCACAATCATATTTACTGATGAAGGATATCTGTTATCCGAAATATTTGTAAATAATTACATTTATAGTTCTTTTTTTTGTTATTGGTGTTGTTGTGTACACTTTTTAGGCGTTTATATAATTTATTTATTGTGTACTTGTATCGTTACTCGTAACGATCCAGCGCCCTCGTGGGAAAAATCGTTGACTATTATTCAGACGTTTTATATATATATATATATATATATATATATACAAGTCTAAATTGGAAACAATGTTCAAACCTATGATTGCGTTGGATAAAAACCGCAATTTTTATAAGTGTGCATGCAAAACAAATTTCTTGTTAGAGGGGTCTAAATACAGCACAAACAACATTTTCCAAAAGACCAAAAAAGTGAAAAAGTATATTTTAACAAAACGCATTTGACAAACAGGTCTTGCTTATATTTTTTCGTTTGGGCTTGTGTTATATTTGCCTTCGGGTTTATGTGATCCGTTCATCCTATTTTGACTCCTCAAAATTCAAGAGTCTATCCTAAATTGAGGTAAATTATATGGCCTTCCAAATACCGCTTCGACTCCTAACATCACTAAAGAGACATTAATTGTCGAAATCCGGATATGGTGTACAAAAGTATTTGCACCTTTTGTTTGCGGTATACCATCTTTTCAGCTAGTTTATTGTTTTCTGTTTGGTATTAAATTTATAATTAAGATCAGTTTATTACACCGGGTGATCCGTTTATTTGGCAATCGCCAATGGCAGTCAGCAAGGTTTAAGAACATTTGTTGATCGACCTGTTAGTCAAATGCGTTTTGTTAAAATATACTTTTTCACTTTTTTGGTCTTTTGGAAAATGTTGTTTGTGCTGTATTTAGACCCCTCTAACAAGAAATTTGTTTTGCATGCATACGTATAAAAATTGCGGTTTTTATCCAACGCAATTATAGGTTTGAACGTTGTTTTCAATTTAGACTTGCTTATATTTTTTCGTTTGGGCTTGTATTATATTTGCCTTCGGGTTTATATGATCCGTTCATCCTATTTTGACTCTTTCAAAATTCAAGAAGTCTATCCTAAATTGAG
The DNA here is from genome assembly GCF_021869535.1 of Mytilus californianus. Classification (NCBI taxonomy): domain Eukaryota; kingdom Metazoa; phylum Mollusca; class Bivalvia; order Mytilida; family Mytilidae; genus Mytilus; species Mytilus californianus. Next base: position 19,390,795 of record NW_026262626.1, read on the forward strand.
GTAAATTATATAGCCTTCCAAATACCGTTTCGATTCCTAACATCACTGAAAAGACATTAATTGTCGAAATCCGGATATGGTGTACAAATTTTTGCACCTCATGTTTGCGGTATAACCATCTTTCCCGCAAGTTTATTGTTTTCTGTTTGGTAATATATTAATTATAAGATCTATTTTGTTACATCTTGTGATCCGTTTATTTGGCAATCGCCAATGGCAGTCAGCTGGGTTTAAGAATATCAGTTGTTCGACCTGCTAGTCAAATGCGTTTTGTTAAAATATACTTTTTCACTCATTTGGTCTTTTGGAAAATGTTGTTTGTGCTGTATTTAGACCCCTCTACCAAGAAATTTGTTTTGCATGCACACGTATAAAAATTGCGGTTTTTATCCAACGCAATCATAGGTTTGAACGTTGTTTTCAATTTAGACTTGTGGGTCTCTGTATCCCAGGACCACCACACAAAAATTTACGAATCTCTGTTTTCCAGGATTCATTTAATTGGATGCTTCATTTATTGTTAATAATTAGTTATCTAGTTATCTATCTAGTTATCTATCTAGTTATCTTTTTGTAGTCTGCCAATTATGAAAGGTGACTACGTTTAATTAATTATCTATTTACTATACATATATCTTAATTATTTATCTATTTAGTTATCTAGTTATCGTGTTGTAGTTTGCCAATATGAAAGGTGACTACGTTCATTCAAATATCTATTTACTATACATATATATATCTTAACTGTTTACCTAGTTATATGTGTTTATAATTTTATAATAAAGCTGTGGCCAAATACTGCCAATACCGTGTTTCTAATCATTGCGCATCAATAATAATAGAACTTATGATTCAGCATAAATTCGGTTATTATTGTAAGCATAGATTACTTGTGTTATTAGCTGTTTCACCTCTATTAAATGTATGCTATCAGATGTATGTTTGTCAATGCGCAATATGACTGCGCACTCGATCTTTTTCATTCCGACATTTGAAAGAAACAGACGGAATATTATTTGGTGGTAAAGACCCACCCATCCACCACTATGTCTTATACTACCTAGCATAATATATCATGAACATATTTTTGCTGTGTCTTTACTATATTTTTCAGGATGATCCTTGTACAACAGTTCGAATGAACCGTCAACTAAGCAGTATATGTGGAACATCAGATTATTATCTACAGTGTACTTGTCCGTTGTTTGCTAGTATAGCTATGCCATCTCAACGTGTGTTGTGTTTTAAGACTATTTATTCTTAGACATTTATAAATACAGTAATCTGTGACTTCGTTCGTACATGTATCATGTAAGAACAATTTTTGTATGTGCCGGTTTATATGATCATTCCGTAGTGATATTTAGTTATGGGCACATTTCGCTGCGTTTCCTTTAAATATGCGTCATTTGGCGTCATATTTCATTTAGCATCCAAACATTTGATATTGTGGGTCTCTGTTTCCCAGGATTCATTTAATTGGATGCTTCATTTATTGTAAATAATTAGTTATCTAGTTATCTATCTAGTTATCTTTTTGTAGTCTGCCAATATGAAAGGTGACTACGTTTAATTAATTATCTATTTATACTATATATATGTTGTGTACAAGTTATCATTTTGTACAAATTATAATTTGTACAAAAAAATTGTACAAATTACAATTTGTACTTTGACTTTGTACAAATTGTAATTTGTACAAAAAGTGCTTATTAGACCGTTGGTTTTCCCGTTTGAATGGTTTTACACTAGTAATTTTTTGGGGCCCTTTATAGCTTACTGTTCGGTGTGAGCCAAGGCTCCGTGTTGAAGACCGTACTGTGACCTATAATGGTTTACTTTTATAAATTTTGACTTGGATGGAGAGTTGTCTCATTGGCACTCATACCACATCTTCTTATATCTATTGTACAAATTACAATTTGTACAAAATTTGACTAAAATTCACTTATAACTTGTACAATATTTTATAGTATGGATTTTGTTATAAAAAAGCATTGATACACACTATAGAATTTTTATTCAATGACCACACAATAACCTCTATTTACAAAATACAAAAATACCCAGATGGAGACAGGAAATGTAATTGACACATGCATGTCAGTCAATTCTGATAGTACAATAGAAATTGGCCCCCGTGACAATTCTGATAGAATAACAAAAATTGGCCCCAGTGACAATTCTAATAGTATAATATAAACTGCCCCCAGTGACAATGTTATAGTACAAAAGAAATTGGCCCCAGTGACAATCAGGATGACGCTGACGTTAAAACACCAATCAAACATGCAAGGAAGCGTGCGCTGTCTGGTCAACAGATACAAGCCGAAAATCTAACCAAGAAAAGAAACAGAAATAATCAGAACTTGCAGTGGGGGATAATGTCATTATACCAGTTCCTCAGTATGATCGTGCCCCAACTGATCCTCGGAATATCTTAGGTGTAATTATTGAATCTGGAGAACTTGGGTACCGCATTGAAACAGCTGTAGGAATTTAAACAGGATATTTGTCGAGAAATCAAATTGAAGCTGTTAAAGACACATCTTTATTCGCCGCAACGATTTCTGAGCTTCAACTTTCGTTACGTGAAGCAGTTAAGAAGCTTTCAAAAACTGGTGGTCAGGGGTTTCTTTCATGTAAATGCAAAGGGGATGCACCACTTCTAAATGTAAATGCAAAAAGCAAAAGATGTTGTGCAATTCCCGATGCCATATTCACTCACATGCTCAAACAAATGATACAAAACTATTTTTGTATTTTGTAAATAAGGTTAATTGTGTGGTCATTGAATAAAAGTTCTATAGTGTGTATCAATGTTTTTTTTTATAACAAAATACATATTATAAAATATTGTACAAGTTATAAGTGAATTTTAGTCAAATCTTGTACAAATTGTAATTTGTACAAGCACTTTTTGTACAAATTACAATTTGTACAAAGTCAAAATACAAATTATAATTTGTACAAAATGATAACTTGTACACAACATATATATCTTAATTATTTATCTATTTGGTTATCTAGTTATCGTGTCGTAGTTTGCCAATATGAAAGGTGACTACGTTCATTCAAATATCTATTTACTATACATATATATATTTTAACTGTTTACCTAGTTATATGTGTCTATAATTTTATAATAAAGCTGTGGCCAAATACTGCCAATACCGTATATATATATATACAAGTCTAAATTGAGAACAACGTTCAAACCTATGATATATATATATATATATATATATATATATATATATATATATATATAAACAAGTCTAAATTGAAAACAACGTTCAAACCTATGATTGCGTTTGATAAAAACCGCACTTTTTATACGTGTGCATGCAAAACAAATTTCTTGTTAGAGGGGTCTAAATACAGCACAAACAACATTTTCCAAAAGTCCAAAAAAGTGAAAAAGTATATTTTAACAAAACGCATTTGACTAACAGGTCGAACAACAAATGTTCTTAAACCCTGCTGACTGCCATTGGCGATTGCCAAATAAACGGATCACCGATGTAATAAATGGATCTTAATTATAAATTTAATACTAAACAGAAAACAATAAACTTGCGGAAAAGATGGTATACCGCAAATAAAAGGTGCAAAGGTTTTTGTACACCATATCCGGATTTCGACAATAAATGTCTCTTCAGTGATGTTAGGAATCGAAACGGTATTTGGAAAGCCATACAATTTAACTCAATTTAGGATAGACTTCTTGAATTTTTAGGAGTCAAAATAGGATGAACGGATCATATAAACCCGAAGGCAAATATAATACAAGCCCAAACGAAAAAAATATAAACAAGTCTAAATTGAAAACAACGTTCAAACCTATGACTGCGTTGGATAAAAACCGCAATTTTTATACGTGTGCATGCAAAACAAATTTCTTGTTAGAGGGGTCTAAAATATACTTTTTCACTTTTTTGGACTTTTGGAAAATGTTGTTTGTGCTGTATTTATACCCCTCTAACAAGAAATTTGTTTTGCATGCACACGTATAAAAATTGCGGTTTTTATCCAACGCAATCATAGGTTTGAACGTTGTTTTCAATTTAGACTTGTTTATATTTTTTCGTTTGGGCTTGTATTATATTTGCCTTCGGGTTTATATGATCCGTTCATCCTATTTTGACTCCTCAAAATTCAAGAGTCTATCCTAAATTGAGTTAAATTGTATGGCTTTCCAAATACCGTTTCGATTCCTAACATCACTGAAGAGACATTTATTGTCGAAATCCGTATATGGTGTACAAAAACCTTTGCACCTTTTGTTTGCGGTATACCATCTTTTCCGCAAGTTTATTGTTTTCTGTTTAGTATTAAATTTATAATTAAGATCCATTTATTACATCGGTGATCCGTTTATTTGGCAATCGCCAATGGCAGTCAGCAGGGTTTAAGAACATTTGTTGTTCGACCTGTTAGTCAAATGCGTTTTGTTAAAATATACTTTTTCACTTTTTTGGACTTTTGGAAATTGTTGTTTGTGCTGTATATATATATATATATTTACTGATGAAGGATATCTGTTATCCGAAATATTTATAAATAATTACATTTATAGTTCCTTTTTTTGTTATTGGTGTTGTTGTGTACACTTTTTAGGCGTTTATATATATATATATATATATATATATATAAATCGTCTCAAATTTAGCCTAACAATGTTAGATCTGTAAAGTTTTGTTTGTTCTCGAACCCTTGCTTCTGTGACATCGTGGCAACACAACCTGCACCGTGTCCAGCGCCCTATACCACTCGACCACCTAGCTATAGGCTACATTAAAAATATAGCTGTCGGTGGTCGATGTAATGCCTTTCATCGTCGGCTTGATCTAGGGTTGTAACACAGTACATGATGTATAGTGGCAAGTAGATGGTGTAACTTTCAGATCAGCTATTTTGTCTGTCGTAAAGGATGATAATGTTAATTATCATGCCGCCACATCAAATTTTTTATTTTACTATAAAAGTCTAAACATGTGACAACTTTATGACAGACATTCTCCATCGGATAACACGTGGTTATACAGGGCTAACACCATACTATATATATAATTCGTCTCAAATTCAGCCCAATAATGGTAGATCTGTAAATTTGCGTTAGCATATTTTTGTTCTTCCCTCAGCGGGAAAATATTTAGTTTACTATACTCACTTTCCCTGTCGATCCAACTTTCTTTTGTATTGGATTGTTTAAAATCACAAGTTAAGTTTAAAACTAAATTATTTATTGCAAACAAATACAAAGAAAATTTGTAATTCAACTCGAATGACTGAAATGTGATGGGTCATTTTAAAAAAATGTCGAATTTTTTCAGTACACCTATGTTAAAATTTATATTTTTCATGGAAAATGCAATTGTAAGTGTTTAGATGAAAGTTTCCATGATGTATGAGTCGAAACATCAATAATAAACACAATTTATATCTATTTTGATAAAATGAAAATATATTTTAAGTCTGAATTTTGCGTAATGTATGTGCGTACAGTATCAGGGTAACACATTTCAAATTATTTTTTTTCTTATTTTCTGATTGCTTTGATATCTGCAAAGGGGATTATTTTAGAATGTTAAAGATAACTCTTACGAAAAATCACAGCTTCTTTATTATTCTATGTAAAAAAAAATACAAACCAAATTCAATCGGCGTACATGAAGTTCATGTCCATCCTGTTACCGACACTAGATCAACCGTTAGATTGTTTCTCCCTATTTATATAGAACTATTCAGCGATGATTTCAAAAGTCCGAAGCATCCAATTTTTAGAGGTATTTTTCAGTACAACATGGAAAAATGACAAATAATCTATCTTTACACAGAATGAAAATATATAGAAGTTTTTACTCTTGAAAACTGTCTTATTAATCATGAAAAAAAACAAGCTTAAAATTTTATCGATTTTTTTTTCTAAATAACTCAAAATATCTTTTGAACATGGTAACAGGAGAGACAAAATATTGCACCACCTATCAAAAAATGTTTCCATATATTCTTGTATGACATTATCAAGATTGCATCTTTTTATATGTTGTTCAATAAGTATTGTTTGCTTTGATTTGATTATGAAGAGGGTGGTTTAAATAAGCAACTTTTATTCAATTTTGGAATATCAAAATTCGACATTTTTTTTTAAATGACCCATACATGTGTGTTATATAAAGATGTATCCGCATACAGGTATATACAGATTCGTGATCGATCTTTTTTTAATTTATCGAATCTTTGTTTGTGGAGAGCAACTGCATATGTTTTCGTATTAAAAACAATGAAGAAAGGAGAAATGGGATAAACGTCTATGAGACTGCAACCAAACGAACAAAATTACCAAATAGGTCAGCATAGAGTCCCTACAAACAGACAATTATATACAATATTATATCAAGCTCTTAATGGGGCTCTGTATGGTGTTACATGTAACAGAGTAAAGAAAAAAATGACCAAAACTAAAGAATAAAGAAAATGAATTAACACAAAGATAAATAAAAATAAAATTCTAAAATATAAATAATTATTGTGTAAAAACACAATACTGATTACAGAAATCAAGATTAGGATTTACAAACTTACAAAGAAACCATCATTTTTTTAAATATTTTTCTTCTTCACTTTTTGCTATTCTTGGACCTTTTCTTGTTCACAAACTATTTGGATTTGGTCATTAGTGTAGGCTTTTGGCGATTTATAATAGTTTATATAATATTATGTATACACCTTGCTATATTGGGAATATAAGTTGGCTCACTTGCAAATCATACATATACTTCATCGCACTTTTTGTTATGCTCAACGACAAATGTAAATTAAATAAAAGGCCACAAATTTACAAAAATCATGGCGTTTACTGTTTTTCGTATGTCCCTTATGTCAAGTACTTAGGTAACATAAGAGTATAAAAAATTAACCATTTAGTCGGAAAACATGTATCTATCCTCTTTATATTTATCTAAAAAGTCGTCATCACAAGACGGTCCAATGTTCTCTAAAAGAACAAGTATCGCGATCGGGCTCCAAATAAAAGGCTTGACTAAGTAGGCTAACTCAACTTTTCTTCAAATTTCACAATCAAATGTTGAAACTATGTAGTACTAATTAAAACAAAATGTTTTGTTTTGTTTGTTTATGCATTCGATTTCATGGATTGAACCGCAATGAAATGTAGTGGTTTGTATTACATGCATTCCTACTATGTTTTTCGTCATTATCTAATGTATTTTATTTGTATAGGGAGAGGACGTCAGTAATTTTGTTATAACTTGTGTCCAATTCCTTTTGCCACTTTTGCAAATAAGATATGTTTTGACTAATGAAATGACAGCAAACTCGGTAAAACTGTATGGTGCTCTTAAATAAATAAATAAATAAATAAATAAATAAATAAATAAATAATCTTTTAATTTAAAAGTGGTTTTTTTTTCATTTATTAACGCTTGGTCGATATGCCACTGCTAGTGAACTGCTAGTCCCCGAGTGTATCACCGGCTCAGTAGTGAGTTATTCGGTACCAACACGATTTATAAAACATCTTTCTTAAATTCTATCATAAATTTAGAAATTATTAAGAAACTAAGGTTCTGAATCATTTATGCATGTATTTTGCTATTTAAATATCAGCCAGGTTTGGCTTTTGAACTTCTCAAGTATTTAGAACTGATACAGCCTTCAATTTGGTTTTCTAATTTTTGTTTCAATAGCATATGAGAAAGATACATTCATAAAGTTCTTCGGATACACAACTTTAAAAAGTTTGATTTTGTCATGTTTTGCAAAAGGAAATAACTCTAAGGAAGGAAAATATGGTTCCATACCTATTTTAAGCAAGTTACAATAAATATTATGGATTGTACGGTTTCTGACAAAAAATTGCATGACATATTTATTGTTAAACGTTTAAACAGAATACGAAACACGATCTTTTCATAGCTTTGCAAGTCTATTCTATCCTGAAATGTTGTCTCTCTCGTTGTCAATATAATGGAATTTTATGCGACTGTCATACAAGTGAGAGGTTTAGCTAGCTATAAAACCAGGTTTAATCCACCATTTTCTACATAAGAAAATGTCTGTACCAAGTCAGGAATATGACAGTTGTTATCCATTCGTTTGATGTGTTTGAGCTTTTGATTTTGCCATTTACTTAGGGACTTTCCGTTTTGAATTTTTTCTCGGCGTTCGGTATTTTTGTGATTTTACTATTTGCTATAAGGCAGGTTTTCAAGTTTTGACTCGCTTTTTTATGCGATATAATTGAGCATTGACTATGGGAAACAATACATACTTCTCTCTGATCAAGCTTTTTGATGAAGTCAATGATAAAAAAAATGTCCCTTCTTTTATTTATTTCATAGATTATAGTCGATCTATTCCTCTAAACATTTGATGATGTTTGTTACTCTTGTTTTTGATCTTCTATGTTGATCCATTTAGTGCCAATAAAGATTTGCAAACTTATCCCTACTTTTCCTTTCATTATTGTATTACATATAGTTCAAAAAATCATTTCTTAAAATCTTATAAAATGCTTATTATTTTTGAATACTTCATAAAAATAAGGTCCCGAAAATCTAGAGAGAATAATTTCCCGCCAAATTTCAATTGATAAATCCAAAAAGCAAGGACACAGACCTATCATTTCTTTTTAATGTTTCTCATAAAAAAGTTCCGTTATCTATATGCTTTCAAATCATAACAGGTTTTCTAAAGCTTATTATTTTGAAACAGAGGAGCGAACATCATTAATACACAATTCATGTATTATTTTCAGACGAAACTTATTACAATGGTTGACGACACAACTATGACATACAGTACCATGACACACGATGAACTCACCGCTATCAGTAAATTTTTAGCACATACTTGTAACAAGGCTGGATAGACCACATACAAACTTAATTAAATTTAACTCTACATCATTTATAAATGTGTCTGTGTTTTTATTTGAATTCTAAAAGGTTGAACGAACTAATTTTTTCCTTTTTTGGTCATAAATGGCGATCAAACATTAGAATTGTATAGTTTGTTTAACACTTATATTGCAAAACTCAAAAACTCCTGTCTACGGAGAAGTGTATCATTTGTACATTTAACCAACAATACTTTAACGATGTTTAAATCACATTAATTCACCGAGAAGGCAAATCGAGGTAACAAACAAAAACAAAAAGAAATCTCATAAACGTTCTGATTTATTTCTTTATTTTGTTACAATAAATATAGTTAAGTCAACCTCATATCTTGACTTACATCCAGAAATTGACAATGAAGGTCGATTTAGAACATGACTTTACGACAAAAGAGATGATTACAGCTTCCCAATTGTGAACTTTCTATTTATATATAGCAACATTCCAGCAGCGCCTGCATATGGAGAATATATATTGCAGTTGATACGATATTCCATGGCTTGCATTTCTTATCATAATGTTCTTGATGGGGGATTGCTGCTCACTAGGACAATTTTTAAACCAAGAGTTCGAATTATTGTTCCAATAAGGATTTGATACTAGAATCACATGTTGCTAAATTTTAAATACGTGATCATTATATAGTTTGTTTAACTAATAAAGAAAATATTATTTCACATATCAAAAAAGATGTCCATACTACCACTTAAAACAATTAAATGAGACAATATTTTTTAAGTGACTTAGCTAATGCACGTTTCTATAAAACTGAACATCAAAGGCATCCAAATAAATGTAATCAGATGTGGTATAACTTATTCAACTGAGGTCTAAAACATAGACATTTATTGTTAGTAAAGGAGTTTTACAAATTAAATTATATATCCCGAGACAAAGAGAGAGAAATACTATAAACTAGGAATGTGAGCTGAAATCAAAACTTGGCGTAACAGGACCAAACAGAATATTGACGAATCTTAGAGACAGTTTTCTTCAAAGATGGTAAAGAATTTAAAAGCATCAATTTGAGGAAATGTGTTCACACTCTAAACCCATCACAGCAGAAAAAAAAAAACAAATGATCAACGGAATCTTTCAGCAAAAGTTTGGTTCTGCAACATTTATTTCTAAGCTCAGGTAACCAACAAAATCAAAATCATTTTGTTTTGTTTGAATCTGTTTCAGTAGAAAAGTTACATATTGTAACTTCTTTATTTAGTCGTCGAAGAATTTGTGTATCTATACAACGAAAATGTACGATGGAGTTAAAGGACGTAGAAGAGAAGTTTTCAAAATTTCACTTTTCATCTAATATTTTATTATCTTTTTATGTTTTAGCTAAATACATAAAAATAAAATGATTTTTACTCCATGAAATGATTCAGACACTATTTACTGAGAAATACGTGACGTGCACACGGTATTCCATATTAAAATTTATTTTCTTTATTTTGCCTAATGTCTCATACTTATGAAATGTAAGAGTAATAAAAAAAAATCAACAAATGTATAATAAAACATATCAGTATCAGTATCAAAACACTTCTTAGTAAATTATTTAGCTTAAATACTCGAGAGTTTTAATGGTGCCTTACAAACGAATAATAACAACAAGCTTTATAAGTTGTGAGGAAGAACAACTGAAATTGACTCACAAGTGACATGTTTCGCTGTCTAAGGACCTTTATGGATACCAGTATAGTCGTCTGTTCTTCAATTTCACCAGTCCGGTCTTATTCTGGATTGAGATATCTTTTTGAGTGCTAATTTGCATAGCGGTTGATTACAAAAGGCGCCCAACCTGTCAACATAGCATGTATCGCTTCTCTTTGGAGTTCAATTCCTTCAGTTTCTGCTCTTTACCTTGATTTATCTCTACCTAATTGATAAACGAGATTCGAACATAACATGTAAACTACTATCGTCTTAATTATGGTACGTTTGTTTAGTAGATAGTTAGCTTTTACCATTTCTATATAAAGCTTTTTCTGACTTTTTCCCCTTTTATATTTTACTGTAATAGAAATCTTTTTCCTTAGCAAGAATTAAATAGATTTACCGTCATAAGGAAATGCAAATATTTTCAATACTTTAATTACTCACATTTCTTCCTTAAATGAGGGAAAGTGACCATTTGTTTTATTTATTGGGCTAAAGGGTTGAAATTTTGAGGAAATGAGAGGTATAAATGGACCAAAAGGGACATTATATTGAAGACAAATAGGTCAATTAGTGGTAATTATCATCCTAGAATCATCTTTTGAATCATATTCAACTGTTTATAGGCAGATGAGATAAATATTTGATCATTTATTGGTCCACACTATATTCTATCATGATGCAGCTTGATTTGGATTTTTCGAAGAAATTTTGTTCGAATTGCTGTAGATGTCGTCCTATATAACAATAGGTTTTTTTCAAACTATTGAACTGATTATTACAAAACTTGACAGTAATGCTTGAAATAACCTGTATTACAAAGGGAAAAAAGATCACATTCAGTTTATTCAACAGAAAAAAGTCTTCTTTAGGTGTAATACCACAAAATCATAGTAGATCACATCCGGTTGCATACGAAAAAGGGTAAACAAATTATTACTTTGAATTTGACAGTTGTAGGAAAATAATTCTACATTTCGTTGCAGTAAAACATTTCTGTGTCATAGACCTATATCTTGGGTGTTTCAAAGCACCATTATTTTTTTTATTTGGTGTTTCTATAGAATACTTTGGAAACTTGAGGTTACATGGTTACTAAAGCTTGTACACAGGAGGAAAAGTGTGAACATTTGATTGGTTAACTTCAAGTGATGGTTATTTTCTTATATGCAATGAAACTTTATGTGAAATTTTGTCTATAGTACGGGACAGGAAAAAACTTTACTCATGCCAAGTATTTCTTTTTTTGAAACAATGATAAATTCTGCACACTTTTTTGAAAAGTATAAATTTAACAAAGACTTATAGTGGAAAATCAATGGTGGTATTACACCTGTTACATTACTGCAATGAAATGTAGGATTAATTTCTTACAACTGATCCAAGGGAATATATTTTTTCGCCCCTTTTTCGTATGCAACCGGATGAGACGCACTATGATTTGGTGGTATTACATCTGAAATAAAGCAGATTAACTCTTGACTTATAAATCGACTTGTGTTTACTGTGAATTGATTTTGGTTTAAAAGAAACGGAAAATTTATTATCTATTATATTTTCTAGTCTGTTGATGACCATATCGATGTACTTATGAACCTCCTTACGAAGTTAACAAGTGTATACATGTGAAATAAAAACTAGCGCACGTCATTACACTAACTAGCACTTACATTTTTTTTACTATTTTGATATTTATCTACAAAGTCAGTACTGTGAAACCTTTTACCCTAAATAGTAAGTGTAAATCTATCGGTATAAATTTTAGTCTTTCTAAAAGAAAATAAATTACCTTAAAGTCACTGCAATACAACTGTTGCTTAAAATGATGTTTACTTTGCTTTTTTGCTTGATTGTTAGCCAAGTAAGGAAGAGATTTTTGTCAATCAAAAGCAGCAATTTAAAAAAGTTTAGAACACACATTTAATGATAAGAAATCCGAACTCTTAGGTTAGGTAAGGTAAACTCAAAACTCTAATGTGACGCCCTTATAACGCTTTGTCAACAAAACCGCTCAAAATATGTATGACCCATGCGCACAAAATGACTGTTCACATTATCGATATCTTCATTGTTATCCTAATAAAAACGGTGTATTTAAGCAGCTTACATAATTTTTTTTTATTATATATCGTTACTACATTATCATATATTTAACCTGCTTTTAGTTTTTAAACCTATTAAATATGAAAATGTAATGTTCATGATGCATGGGGAGGAAACAGGAATAGTCAAATAAGTGAGGTATTTTCATATGCTTCGACCTTTAAAATACAATATGTGTCCTATTAGAAGCGAAATCAAGCTCAATGTAAAATATCGTCAAGTATAATGTCTACCCATGTTAAAATGGGTATATAGTATGACATGAAGGAATTATTTCTTAACCAATACACTTAAAATGTTTTTAATTTGTACTGCTGTTAGATAAAATAAACAATGCTCCACAACCGAAGAGCTTGGTTGAAAGGATAAAGTAGATTTTGATATGAATAGAAACAACAAATTAAACATGCTAAAGTATATGAGTTTCATCGTGATAAAAAAAAATATATATTTCGCACAAATGAAAATAATAGGTCCATTCTGAACTTACAAAAGTCACAATTTTTAATTAAAACAGTTACTTTTGGCTTTAGAGTGGCGATTACTAGTTCCTCTTTAAATAAAAGACAACTTTGGTTTAAGTGAACATCATTCGTGCGTTTAAGGGCATCGCCACTTCTTTCATATGTTGAGAGTGGTTGAAAAGATGTAATGCTGTTTTGAACAAATTATTTGGCAAACTAAATTCTTATTTTTCATTACCTATTTTTAGATGGTGACGTTCCCTTTTCGCCATCTTAAGGTGTTTATATATTTCAGCTCGCTCGATTTGCTAGTGTATGTAACAACGTATTTGATTTAAACGAAAGAAATCTCTGTATCACTGAAAAATTATTACTCCAGGCTTTTCGATATCACAAACTAGTCAAAACGTATACTAAATTTTACAAGGACATCATTCGTAAATATCAATCAACAACATGAAGACATCTTATACGTTAAGGTATTTCACATTCATTCTTTTATGGTAACATTCTTTACAAAGCACAAATATGTCGGCATTCACCTTAACAGCTAACCAAACCTTTAAATAGACTTATTCAGAAGATGGCATATTTTGATATTAACATTGTTAGGGTCTTTGCATCGGAAATAAACACATTTATTCTAAACCAGTTATTGGCATGATACGGGATATGTTCTTCTCATATATTTTATAATGGTATGATTCTAAACCCCTAACGTGAGGGATTTTGCTTGATTTTCATATAATGAAGACATAATTTTTCAATCAGTTTAAATGAGGTCTGGAGCTGGCATGTCAGTAACTCCTAGTAGTCCTTAATTAATTTATGTATAATTGTCATTTTGCTTAGTTTCATTTGTTACCTATTCTGACATCGGACTCGGATTTCTTTTAAACTGAGTTTTACTGTGTGTATACTGTGTGCTTGTTTATTCTACATGAGCTTGAGATATAGGGGGAGGGTTGAGATCTCCCGAAACATGTTCAACCCCGCCTGTCCCAAGTGAAGTCTTGTGTGTTTTTTTTTTAATTTTAGTTCATTTATATGTTAACGAGTTTAGTATGACGTCCTTTTTTAACTGATCTAGTACACATTTGTATTTAGGGGCCAGCTGAGTCCCACCATCGGGTGCGGGATTTTCTCGCTGCATTGAAGACCAATTGGTGGCCTTCGGCTCTTATTTGCTCTTTGGTCGGGTTGGTGTCTCTTTGACATATTCCCCATTTCCATTCTCATTTTTTTATTATCATTGATTATCTTCACTGCTGTCATTTGGGAATTGTGATTCAGTACCAACGGGACAAATATTATTTTAGTTCATCCTGCATAACGACGATCACGAAGACGATTGGTGAACTTTTAAAGTGCAGGGATACGGGCGATCCCTCTATCTGGTATATGACGTCATAAAAGTGCACATAAATCATGTAAATGACGATCTTTGCTGGTGAAGGACTCGAAAGTGGTCTATTGGATACTGTGAATATAGAAACAATTTGTTCAAGAATATAAATAATAAAATCGAAACGGAACGAAAAAGGTCGAATATCTTTTGCAATTATTTAAGAATTGTGAAATCGAGTGACAACATAATGTCTATATAAAATAGAACATGTGGTATCGCGTCTATTAACAAACAATAGCTTTAGTCTATACTGAACAGCAGAATGTAATTTGATACTATCAATGTTTCAGACCCTTGCAGCGACCAAAACGGCGCCCTCAAGTACCAAACACCACGCTACGTACCATCATCGCACATATTGACCCCATCCAACAAAGGAACCAGCAGAAACTGATTCATTTAGCTTCAAATATAGTTTTGTTAGTGAGTCATCAATTTTCTCGACCGTTACAGGTGAAGGGCTATATGACCAAAATGGACAATAAAAGTATAGCAAAATCCATCTAAGGTATACTTTGTCTAATTAGGGAGATGAAACCTTAGAATCGTTATAGTTTCCAAATTTAATAACCGACAATTTTAGAAGGGTTTGTTATAAATCATGTCAGTACCGAAGTAACACGCGTACACCATCACGGATAATTGAACTAGTTTGACAAAACTTAATATTATGGTAGATATACAGTTCCATGTCACATGATGAAGTCACAGCTCCCAGTAAATTGTTTGCAACAAGAGCGGGATGACCACTTTCAAGCTAAACTAAAAGTACCTTTCAGTACGTTATTTGTTTCTTCTTGCACTAATTTGAAAATTGTATGGTCGATCACTAACTGAAATAGTTAATTTTGAAGAGGGAGATACGACCAACTGATTGTATAGATATGTTCAGAGGAGTAGAGTGATTGTGATTTTTGTGGTATGCTATCATAATGGTAATTAATTCGTATACATTTTATCATTAGTTATAGAATGGTAGATATGGGTTCTAGGACCAAAACGGGATTGTAGAAAATTGCCATCGCTACTACACCTAGCGAACAACAGATTAATAAAAAATATGTAGTTGGTTCTTCTGTTTCTGTTTTCTACTTATCACATGCTTATAGTTGATGTGTTTCCGTCGGTTTTGGTTTCTGATCCGGATTTGTTTCAGCTTGATCGTTTTATGATTATTGAACAGTGGTATACTACTGTTGTCATATTTATTGAGGGAATTGGATCCTTATTTTTTTCTAAATTCATAAAAGGACAATTTAAATCATGTCAGTACCGACCAACTGATTGCTGAGTTAATAATACTCTTAAGGAGTGATAGGTTAACAGTAGCGATATCGTCCCAGTACTATAGAAGCGGATTATTAGTTACATACTAGTAAGCTGAAGTACTTCATGTAGCTCTGCTCATCGATTTGGTCGCAGCAATGGTCATTGTCATTAATCATCTCTCCAACCCATGCTGTGTCTATGAATGACCTGATGCCGTTGATACAGAAGTCGTTGGGTATTCATCACATGCACACAGAGTTTTATTCATTAATTCTGTCAAAACTGCATTCTCTGTACAACTGTTTTTTTGAAACAACTGTTTCAAATCAACTTTCATACAAACCTGCAGCTTTTATCTCGAATATTGCCAGTCACAGATTTTTAAGACAAGTTTGTGTTTGAAAACAACTGTCCTGAGCCTAAATCCATCAATTAGAAACACGAAAGATACTGGTGATTCAGTTGAAGATTAACATGATAAAGAAGACGTAGATACCCGGTTTGAATCAGATAAGGCTGAGACAAATAAAAATGAGAAACCTGAAAAATTCTATGAACAGACATGCTACATCGATCTTTATAGACCCAAATGATGTGAAGCGCCTGTCCTACCTCCATGACAAAGTAGGTATTGATAATTCACTTGGACACTCAGCACGACACTTTTCAAAGAAAGCATAGGGAAGTTCCAATTTCTTTTGGAATTTCAACCAAAGATAAAAAAAACTGAATTGAGTACCTAAATTGCATAAGTGTTCTTCTGAACAACGTTATATTGCTAATTCTTCCAAGTACTACACAAATCCTATTTCCTACTTCTTGACATTAATTGACAGCAATCAAAGCCAAGCTTGAAACTTCCTACTGTACTAGAAGTATAAATCAGATGTAGATATTAAAAATTCCGAAGATCTGTAAGAACACATACAATCTTCGTGCAAAATTCATGATAGTAATAACGAAATATATTTTAATCTTTTAACACATTTTATTAGATAAAATAACCGTAAGCAGCCTAACGATGTATATTTAGGGGCCCTTTAGATTACACCGATTTCCATTTACTAGGGAAAATACAAATGGGAGACTATTTTATATTTTGATATTTTGAAACACTTTGAATTTTCAATAATTTTAATTTTTTAAACATCTTCTGTATCACTTTTTTTTCAAAAAAATAAATAAATATATAGTCTTATATAGAATAACAAAACTATTTGTTTTCGGAAGCAAATTTTGAAAGTGTTATCAATGCCGTGTCAAATGGTCAATTAAAGAGCTAGAAATGATTATAGCCCCCTTATGTTATTAAAATTAATCCTGACGGTTTAATTACCAGTATGTTAGGTAACACGCGCAAAAATTATTTGTGTGATGTTGTTATGGAGTAGTTGATAATGTAAATGAGACTAATGGCATCGAGTGGGGAAAAAAAATCATCAATGTATGAATTGTTCATGTTTATAAATAACACAATACACAACTTATTACCTTATTATTGGTATAAACACATTTATTTTATTTACTCTTTCCACATATATTACCCATTCCCAACGAAAATACAATTTGAAAATATCAGTTTTTCTTCGTTACATCACAAAATGACAACGATACATATATCTAGCTTTAAGGGGGGGGGGGATAAATCGTACTTTGAAATAAAAACCAAAAAACCAATCTAATTCAAACAACAAATTATCTCAATCAGATATTATCAAGATGCTTGATTTCGTGTTTGACAACAAAGTATCGACATTTCCATGAAAACCAGCTGCCGACTTACCCGATCCTCTATTCATGAAACGAAAAAAAAAAGACAAAAACGAGAAACAACGAAAATACAAGAAAAACAGTACAAACAATACAGTACGATTTGGCGAGGTAAACCCCTCCAAAAACCTGGAGTGATCTCATGTGCTCTCAGAGGGTACGACGATCCTGCTCCACCTACGACACACGCCGTGTAATTCCATTTAAATACGTTGATGAAATGTATGAAGGGATTATGCATCACAAAATACCGGATTAATAGTTGACTCTTATATAGTGCTAAGAAATTACCAAATAAAATTTATCATCGTTACAATTATTGTTCTAACCCTGAAATTTGATCGACTGCGAAAATTGAAATAAAAACAGATGTTTCTCGACAAAGGATATACAATAAAGACAACAGTAGTATACCGTTGTTTAAATGTCATCAATCGAGAAGGAGAAAACAAATTTGGAATACAAACTAAAACCGAGGGAAACACATCAACTATAAGAGGAAAACAGCTAGGAACACTGAAGTGTCAAGACTCATATACATTGAAAAATTAATAAACAATTAAAAAGGGTCGTTTGAGGAATCAATTATACGAAAAAAGAGTTTTCAATTTATTAGCTTTATATTCCTGTGCTCCACATGTGGAGCAGGGTCGCATACCCTTCAATAGCACCTGATTTTACCCCGGTTATTGATTGTAATTGTGTTGCTCAGTTTTTAGTGTTCTGTGTTTTGTAGAATATTGTTAATATTGTTATGGTTTTTTTTTCATACCGTTGTCAGTTTGAATATCTCTGTTGCATGTTCCATCTCTCTTGTTAAGGCATTTAAATTTTCTGAAACAGCTACATCGATATACATCGGTATACAGAAAACAATTGAAAGACGCTCTGCTCTGTTTGTTGATATAAACCTGCAACATTATACTAATTCTTTTTTTTTTCCAACTTCACATATTTTATTACACTACTGGTTGTTACCTTAGCACTACAACAATGACGCTAAGGTTCCTCCCTGTGTTATTAATTGCTAATGAAACCAGGGGATTTGATTAGCAAAGTAGATCATACATTTATATTCTGTGTTAGTTGCATTTTACAAAGTATTCATACGAGCACACAATACATGTACATTATTCAGTAACCCTATATATAAACAATCATATGAGAAAAAAAAACCCGGATTTTTGGCCGGCATTTGTTTTGCTAAACAATTTCTAGTTTAAACCGAAAGTAGAATCCTAAACCAAACAAGCATGGTTGGTCACATGGCTTGACAAATAATTGCATGCAATATTAAGTAGTTTATAATAGTCATCAAGTCAATATTATCTAATGTGTAAATTTTTAAACTTAAAAAAATCGAATATTTCTGTTTGTACATAAAGAAATCAAGGAAGGAGCTATTGAACCCTCTTGATTGATTTATTGATTGATTGATTCTTTGTTGTTTAAATACTTTAGTATTTATTTAAGGTATAATTCTCATAAAAAAATAAATATAATCAAAGTTCTGATATTTTCCTCTGTAATTTTCTCAAAAATAGACTATCTGGATGATAAAACATTTTTGTTTCAGTTTCATTTTTAAGAACTGACAACATATTCACAAATTTAGTTCTTGATTCTGATAAATAGAAACATATATAAATCTCAAAACAAATCAGTGTTATAACATGATTTAGTGTGTTATATTTAATATCTTCAATTTTATATCCAAGTACAAGATTTTTAAGACAAAAGACATGTTGATCAATATTAAAATACATAAATATGTTATGAATTATTGACCAATAATTTTTTACCCATTTACATTCAAAGAAAAATGATTTTACTAATTTTATGAATAATTAGAGTGATCATAATATCTACATCCTTTTCCTAGCTAAGAAATTTGAAAAATAATTTGTTTAATACAAAAAGGATTTCAGAAGCAGGTTATAGAAAGTGCTTGACCTAGTGATAGAAGATGACCTAGTGATAGAAGATATTTTATAAAATCGGAAACATTTTCCCGTTGAAACATACAATTAAAAAAATTTGACGTCAAGTGATTGCAAAGCTGATTTTTCTTTTATGAAATCAAGTAAGTATAAATAGGAGCTAAATAGAAATATACAGAAACTAAAGTACTGTTAGATTTAAAGAAGGAGGTTAAAACTTTTAGTATATTGTTTTCTAGATTTTTTTAGGCGCAATATCAATAAAACATCAAATGAACACGTCAGTTATAAAGCAACAACTGTTGTAGAGATGATAAATAGTCCTCAAGATCAATAATAATAAGTCTTATATATTAAAAATACCATGATTATTAATCATGTTAATGTACCTACAAGTGAATTTGACATAAACGTTTCTGGCATAAAACACCTTTATTTGTCATACAAATACACAGATACGCAGTTACAGCCATGACAAAAAAGTAAAGATTTAGTTTGATTACAAAAGCAAACGACATGTATACATATCATTGGCTCAAACCCTGATTGCATTAAGGACCATTTAGATCCATCAGCGGCAATGTAGAATACAGAACTACTTTTGCAAACAGCTATCACACCACCATCAGGAACTGTTGTGCAGGAACATACTCTTTCAGGGAAAGTGATCCACTGAATTTCTCGTCCTTTTATTGTACAAACCAATAATCGTTTGTCCCGGCAAAAGAAATACAAGAACTCATTAGAAGCGTGAAGTAAGTAACAGTTGTCAACAGAGATAGGGATCTTTCTTTTTGATTGTCCATTACAATCGACGAAGATCAAAGTGTTCTTGGTGTAAAGCAACAATTCCTTGTCGCTGTAAGAAGTTGCTGAAATATCATGTGTTGGAAGTCGAATAACTGAATTACGTATCCAAGAATTTATTGCCATAGTAGTCAGTCCACTTTCCCCCAATATAGCTACAACATTTTCCCCACAAATCATAAGATTGCGTGAATCTGTTGGAGCTGATTTCTCTTGAATGAGACGCAAGTGCTCATCAAGTATATATATTTTCCAGTTATCATACTGTGTTTTGACAAGAAAGACAACTTCGCCATTTTTCATTTCTAGGCAATCAGCAATAAGTGACCCCATGTCTCTAAATACATTTCTCTTCACTTTTAAGATGAACTTTGCTGGTAGGCTCCCTGAAATAAAAAGATCGAAAAATCCTTTAACTGCACGACAGATATTTCATCATCAAAAAAATTAACGGTTTAACGATAAACATTTTACGCCAGGTAACAGTAACTTTCCAATATACAAACGATGTTGATGCGCTCGTGCATGTTCACATTATACGCACAAAATCTGTTTTACAGAGTTATAACAATTATAAGGAAGAACGAGTGAAATCGACACTAGTGAAGTTTAAACTCACCACCAAGAATCCATTGACTGATACGAAATGTCGCTGTCTCAACTCACCAGCGACACATTAACGTGGTACTAGAGCTTTCGTACAATTTGGCGAAAGGTACGTACGCTTGAGAAGACATGCGTAATTATGCCGGCGCCAGACATTGGTGTATAGACCGACGTGCACCAGACGTACAGAGAAAATTGACTAAGTCCGTATAAGTAAGGCGCACGCAAGAGGAACGCTAAGCGATCGTTAGACGCGCGTTGCATAAGTTTGAAGTACGTCGAAATGCAGAGGTATACGCTTGGTGAACGCTATAACTCCTGGAAATTTTATGCAGCATACACTTTTTCATCTAGCTCTAGCGTTTGTCAAGCGTATACTTGTTCGCTACACGCACGTACTTCATACTTTACAAGCGCGTTGCAAAACGCTACAGATACGTTTGAGACACGTTTAGGGCACGTTGTATACGCCTCAAGATTGTTCTACTTTTACTTGGACGTATGCCTGGCGTGTTTGTAACATACGCCTGGCGTAGTGTCAGCGCTCTGTGAACGTATAAAACACACCCGTGGCGTATGAAAAACGTATTCTGACATTCAACGTAACTTGCACTATCATTTCTAGTGGCATATGTCCGTGAATTTACAAGAACAAGTGTATCCAAAAGTAGTTCAAACACTCCATAATTACACGTCCCATACACGCCGAAAGCACGGATAATCGTCACAGACACAACCGGGACGTGTCTCAAATTAGTTCAAGGGACGTTTTTCCATCGTAGCGTACATTTCATCTGCGTTAGACGAACGCCAGACATACGCCATTCATTAACACCTGTTAGCATATTTTGATTCATTCAGTTAGCTGATTAAGGTTATGACCCTTAAACTCATCCAATCATCTTCTGAGATCACCAGCAACCACACGTTGCATTTTTTATACAATGAGTGCAGAAAGGTATAAATTGTCAAAGAATTAGAGAAATATGCATAAACTTTTGTTTTTGTTGAACAAGAATGCAATTATTTCTTCATTTTAATGGAAATTATTGACCGCCATTGGATTTTTGTACTTTTTATAGTTTAGGATTGGTTGTTTTTCATAAAAAAAAAAGATTATCAGAGAAAATATACTTAACTTTTGTTCGCATCGTTTAAAATTACCAAAATTATTCTTCTTTTAATAAAAAATGATGCTATTTTATTTGTGATTGGTTATTTTAAGGGCCTGAAGATAAGTCTTTTTTTAGATTTTAGATACAATCAGAATTAAAATACTTAAACTTTTGTTTTTTGTGGAATAAGAATGCAGTTATTGCTTTATTTTAATACAAATTGAAAACCGCCATAAGATTTCAGTACTTTTTTTACATAAGGATTGGTTGGTTTTCATAGAATATGCTGAATTTTAGGGAAAAGATACTAAATGTGTATATGCGTTGCTTAAAATGCAAATATTTCTTCTCATATTGGCAATAATGCAATGTCAATTGCAATAAGTCCTTATAAATGCCTTTAGATAAGTAATTTTCTATAAAATGTAAATAATTGAAGGACAAATATGCATACACTTTTGTTTTTGTTGAACAAGAATGCAATCATTTCTTCATTTTAATGGAAATTATTGACCGCAATTGGATTTTTGTACTTTTTATAGTTTAGGATTGGTTGTTTTTCATAAAATAAAAGATTATAAGAGAAAATATACTAAATATTTGTTCGCATTGTTGAATATTACCAAAATTATTCTTCTTTTGATAAAAAATGATTCTATTTAATTTGAGATTATTTTTTTTGAAGGCCTCAAGATAAGTCTTTATTTAGATTTTAGATATAATCACAATTAAAATACTTAAACTTTTGTTTTTTGTGGAATAAGAATGCGGTTATTGCTTTATTTTAATACTAACTGTAAACCGCCATAAGATTTCAGTACTTTTTTTACATAAGGATTGGTTGTTTTTCAAAAAATATGCTGAATTTTAGGGAAAAGATACTAATTTTTTGTACAATGGACGCATAGCCTTAAATGCAAATATTTTTTCTCATATTTGAAATAATGCAACGTCAATTGCAATCAGTCGTTATAAATGCCTTTTAATAAGTATTTTGTATAAAATGTGAATTAATGAAGGATAGATATGCATAAACTTTTGTTTTTGTTGAACAAGAATGCAATCATTTCTTCATTACAATGGAAATTGTTGACCGCCATTGGATTTTTGTACTTTTTATAGTTTAGGATTGGTTGTTTTTCATAAAATAAAAGATTATCAGAGAAAATATACTTAAATTTTGTTCGCATTGTTTAAAATTACCAAAATTATACTTCTTTTGATAAAAAATGATGCTATTTAATTTGTGATTAGTTATTTGTAAATAATAGGGGCGTAGTTGGTACTCTTGACTCCCTTAATGTTACGGGGTCATGATTTCATTTGTAAAATCATTAGAAAAACAATTAAATCTTGAAGGTCACCAATATCAGGAACTAGTTGTTGCAGTTCACGAAGATCCAACACATTCAAGTTATAAAATTTAATTCCAAGTCAAAGTACTAATACATCATATACAAAGGACAATGTCAATATAATGTGACTACTACTGTATCTTACATTCTAACGGATTTCACAAAGTTTACAATAAATATTTATACTAAATATTGAAAATAGACAATACTCAATTAGCATTACAATACTCAATTAAAATGACATTTCATAACTTTAAGCTATAAGTGACAGCATTCACATTAATTAATACAAAAGATAATAATAATTTATAATACTCATATAATCTTATTCTTTCATTTTCCTATACAATAATGTTCACATCTTTTGTATGAATTAATGTCTTTCATATTAATTTCTGTAACTCAATAAATAAATAAATCAGTCACAAATATTTGAACATCAAATGTCACTAATTAAGATTAACACGTTATTTGTCTATACATGTAAATATTTGAATCTGTAAAATAATAAGTTGTCTAAAAGTCCAATTTCGAAATAAATGATAAAATTAGAATTAAGTCCAAATAAGCCTGGTGACATATTTTAAAGGCCTCAAGATAAGTCTTTATTTAGATTTAAGATACAATCAGAACTAAAATACTTAAACTTTTGTTTTTGTGGAGTAAGAATGCAGTTATTGTTTTATTTTAATACAAATTGTAAACCGCCATAAGATTTCAGTACTTTTTCTACATAAGGATTGGTTGTTTTTCATAAAATATGCTGATTTTTAGGGAAAAGATACTAAATTTAAATACGCGTTGATTAAAATGCAAATATTTCTCCTCATATTTGAAATAATGCAACGTCAATTGCAATCAGTCTCTATAAATGCATTTTGATAATTAATTTTGTATAAAATGTGAATATTTGAAGGATAAATATCCATTAACTTTTGTTTTTTTGCTGAACAAGAATGCAATCATTTCATCATGTTTATGGAAGTTATTGACTGCCATTGGATTTTTGTACTATTTATAGTTTCGGATTGGTTGTTTTTCATAAAATTAAAAGAATATCAGAGAAAATATACTTAAATGTTGTTCGCATTGTTTAAAATAACCAATATTTCTTATCTTTAGAGAAAATTGCAGCAATTTTATTTGTAATTTGTTATTCTAATAGCCTCGATTGGGATAAGTTTTTTTTTTTATTTTAAGATTATAAGGATACAAAACTTCAAAATATTGAAAATAATACACCAAAATTTTCAATAACTGATCATTTCATTTTATTTCCGGAAATTAATAAAATGAAAATCGCGATATAAACACCGTTTTAGAACTCTCCGAGTTTGAAAATATATAACCTAAATAAAAACGAAAGGACCATTCTTTAATGATATAATATTCAAATTTAGGTTTTATCTGTATTTTTCTTTTCATTTAAATTCATTAAACTTTGCTGAATAATAAATAAAACAATGTTGATCAGTTGTACTTGAACGTTTCGTATTGTACATGTCGCCATTTTAATTAAATTAAACGAAACTAAGATTCCGTAATTTGTATTAGTTTATCATGTGACGTATTACAGTTCAATCCGTCAGAAAGATCGATCCGTTCTATCCGTCCGATCCGTCCGATCAGTCAATTACTTTTACTATAAGTCTGACGGATTGGTGACGTGAGTTTGACGCGAACTTGACTGATCGGTGACTGATCGATGACCACTGATTGATCGCTAAAACAGTAACGGCTAAGGTTGCAAGTACTGTATATAAAGAGGGGGGATCAAAATACCATGGCTAAGTAAAAATTTTCTAACATCTTTTCAAGCATGTTAAATACATACCAACTGCTTATTGGAGTATTATTACTATGTAAAGGAGTTAGAATAGCTTGATTTTTTTGTAATTGGAACTGTATAAAAGGGTAGGGAGTGCAAAATACCATAGCTAATAGAAAATTTTTAAGCATCTTTTCAAGGATGTTAGATGTATTCCAAATACTTATTGGAATATTATGATTATGTAAAAGAGTTAGAATAGCTAGATGTTTGTAATTGAATGTGTATAAAGGAAAAGGGGGGGGGGGGGGTCAAAATGCCATGGCTAGGTAAAATTTTCGAACATCCCCAGCAGGCAGACGACATTGATTAAACATTGAATCAATGTTTATTTTCTATGTTGAATTATTATTAGATTTTGCAAATTTGTATCAACGTTGAAATCCTACGTTGAATCAACGTTGATGTTCATCTTTGAATCAATATTGAATAAGGGTTGCTTCAACATTGTTTCAACCAATAACCTAATTTGAATTCAGGGTGAACACAATATTCAACACGGAATAAAAATTGGTTAGTGGTTGTGTTCAACTGTGTTTCCACCTAAAACTTAAGTTTCATTTATCCTGTATTTACTGTGTGTTGCATTCCATAATTTTATACTGTAGCAATATTCAAACTAGTGTCTTCTCAAGGCACTCAACATGCTAAATGCCATAGCATCATTCTGTCGCAGGAAACTTTATCCAATAACTGCTCCATCAGACCAAAGTATAAAAAAATAATCTCAGAAAAAAATTGATGAACTTAAAATAAAATCATAGTCTGGTCATATTTGACATGGTGTAAGTTTTTGCTCATGGTTGAAGACTGTATGGTGACGCAAAGATATATTAATAATGTTCTTTGGTTGATGGTTGTCTTTTTAACAATAGGTAACCATAAAAAGTGGTTGGGTGCACAAAACTTTGAATATATGCCATTGACTGTCAATAATTCGTAGAAGATCAGTAATTTTCAACAATAAAACTGAGTGACCACATTCTTGTGATGAGAACATGGCTTGACCATGATGATGTCAACAACCAATCAACTGAATAACAAATATGTGTGATAGAGCTTTCCTACGAACCATAATTTAACCACCAAGATTTTTTTAACATTTAACTATATGCATATAAAAACACAAATTATCATCCCAGAGAAATATTGAAAAAATCAGCAAAAATACTAAAGAAATATTTCCAATATTGACCTATCCTAATTTTTGAAAGCACACAACCCCTAATTCACATATTTTTTGCCCAATGTCTATTTTAAATATCTGAGTGATCAAAATATAAAACAAAGTTTGCTGATCCTACCCCATGTATTCTAATGTGCAACCACTGATGATAGAGAAATATTCAATACGATAGAATTAAAATAAATTTATTTATCAATAGTGAAAACTTCAACTTCTGTCTTCTCCCACCTTGTCTTTTTGGAGCCTATTTCAGAAAGTTTGTTGTTTTGTCAGATACTTATTGTTCCGTGACTCCACAGGTCTTCATGGTGAAATCTACAAAATCAAAAGTTATAACATTGTCAAGTTTAATTCTGTTCAACACATTTAACTATTAATAACTTCATAATGATGCTATTTAAAGTATAAAATCAAAAGCATAAGAACTTATGGAAACTAAATGAAAGTTAAACTTCCATCAAAGTCTCAACTACATGTCCTTTTATATAGACCAGAAGGTATAATCTGTAAGAAAATCCTATTTGATACATTTTAATTTTGAACATCTTCAAGGTTTATCAACTTATGTCTTTTTCTGTATTACTTGTGCTGCTGCATGGATATCTGTCTAATTGACATATACGAGGGTGGTAAAGGGGGGTTCTTAACACTGAAACACGTTAAATAAAAATCCCAAAAACGCTGCACGGAAAATAAAAATTGGGATA
The DNA here is from genome assembly GCF_021869535.1 of Mytilus californianus. NCBI lineage: Eukaryota > Metazoa > Mollusca > Bivalvia > Mytilida > Mytilidae > Mytilus > Mytilus californianus. The sequence goes on from NW_026262626.1 coordinate 19,417,936, forward strand.
AATGAAGCACGAGAAATAAAATAGTAATATTAAGGAAAAAAGTACTAAAAGTTATTACTCAGTCGTTATTGGAGATCACACAGTCATGATAATGGACACGAAGACCCTGCGGTCACCTTTTCGCGTGCGCTAATAGCATCCGTTTCGAAAAAAAACCAAATTTATTCATAACTTGATAGCAATTAATACCCTGAGAACACATAATTTAAGAGTACCACCACGAAACAGGGAAAATGAATAAGGGGAAACACAAAAAAAGCATGTCGAACCAAATACAAGAAAACGAGAAATAAAACGTCAAAAAACGAAAACACGTGAAATAAAAAGGCCAAACAACGTTCCACGCAAATAACTCTCTACCACCCTCAAATACCCTTCATCTTTGGTTACCTTGTCAAAACACTACTTCAATTTTGACAGTAAAATATTAAAGGTCCAACTTGGTGACCCATATAGCTTCTGAACTTTCCATCCCAATTTTATAAACAAACCCCCCTTTTTATGTAATTTTCGTGTAACTGAATTGAACAGGTAAATAACGATAACATTTCTTTTAACTTTTGATTCAATCATATGATGAATACAAAAAGTCAATGATAAAAATTCATGAGACGTTGCAAGGTAAATTGTGAATTATGGTAACATGCTTAACATCCCCCTTTTCCTCGTGTAAAATTTCAATTTTTCAGTACAGTTTTCATAACAACATGATATGCTCACATTTCTAAAATACGATATGGTATTTACTGTAATCACAACAATTTATATATACTTACGATAAAAATGTAAAAGCTGTATACAGGAAAGATATTGATTAAAACTCTATAGAATCACCTTGTGGTCTCGAAAGCAACAACAACAACTGCGCATGCGCATATCTGAATTTGTCTTAAAATAGAAATGTTAAAAATGCCGCGAAAATTTAAATCAATATTCCAATAGATCTATTGGTTTTTTATATTACAAGTTGTCAACCATTGTTTATATACTGATGTATACGTCTTTCTCTTTAGATTGATAAAAATAATAAAAAAGAATAAAAAAGGAATGAAAACAAAATATTTCACATCAGCAGCCACGGAAAAAGGGGGCATATTTTTAGGGGAAGGGGTTATTCACAAATATTTATATTAATTTACTGTTTGATCCTGTATGCAAGCTGGTTCTATTATTATGTTTTGGGGTGGGGTGAAATTTGGGAATTTCTATTATATGGGGTGCAAAGTTCATGATTAAATTATGCTGATATACACTGCGATTGTTTTATATATAATTCTATAATCACCACGACAATTAGTGATACCGGTAAATCTACTGAATATTCTATTTTATGTGAATATCGTTGTCAATCTTAAAAGAATTGTGATGTGCCCAATTCTTCTTTTTTGACAATTCAACTACTGGGTTTTATATATTGTTTAGCCAACGTTGATTCAATTTTGGTAGTTCAACACAATGTTAATTCAACGTTGAAACAATGTACTAATTTCAACGTTGAATTGTCAATGTTGAATCAATGTTGAATAATTGTAGATCAATGTATAACCTAAAATCAACAAAGATTCAGCGTTGATTTAACAAAGTGTGCCTGCAGGGATCATATCCAGAATGTTAAATACATACCAACTTCTTATTGGAGTATTATTACTATGTGAATGATTTAGAATAGATAGATTTTTTTAAATTGCAGGTGTACAGAGTGGGGGTTCAATATATTACCATTACAGGAAGGTCAAAATACCATGGCTAGGTAAAAAAAATTGAACATTTTTTCCAGCATGTTAAATACATACCAACTACTTATTGGAGTATTATGACAATGTAAAGGAGTAAGAGTATCTCGATTTTTTTTAAATTGGGGGTGTATTAAGGGGTAGGGGTTCAATATTCCATGCCTAAATAAGATTTTCCAAACATCTTTTCTACCATGCTTAATACATACAAAATACTTAATGGAGTATTATTAAAATGTAAAGCAGTTAGAAAAGCTAGATTTTTTAATATTGGAGGTATATAAGGGGGGAGGGGTCAATAAACCATGGCAAGGGGGTCAGAATACCATGGGTACTTAAAATTTTCCATACATCTTTTCAAGCATGTTAAATACATACCAACTACTTATTGGAGTATTATTTCTATGTAAAGGAGTTAGAATACATAGATATTTTGTAATTGGAGGTGTATCAAAAGGGGGGGGGGGGGGATCAAAATACCATGGCTAAACATAATTTTCGAAACATCTTTTCCAGCATGTTAAATACATACCACCTTGTTATTGGAGTATTATTGCTATATAAAAGAGTTAGAATAGCTGGATTTGTGTTAATTGGATGTGTATATAGGCCGGTGACCAAAGTCGGAATTATGAAATTTTAATCGTCAAAAATACTATACGGCTATATCATATATTATTCGATTCGAAAATATGTGTACGTTGAGATAACTTTGGTCGTCAAAAGAAAATATGGTGCAGTTTTTTTCAGAAATCAAGATCAAAGGTCACATGTCGTTTTTAAGGAAAAACAAAATTGAATATCTAATTCCAATTGAAATACCCTTTTTTACAGTAGAATGAATTGAAAATCTGAATCTATTTTCTTCCTTATTCTATTTTTCATAAAAGAAAAAAGTGGAAAGCCATCATAAGATCAGTTTTCCGAGTACACGTTTGCGACTTTACAAAAAGGGGTGTAGTTTTCAGTTTAAAAATATACTTTTCCAAATTTATAGACAATTATGAACAAATATGTATTTGTTAATATAACCATCTATTAAACCTCAATGAAAGTGGAAACTCAAGTTTTTGCCATGTACATTGAATTCGGTACATGCAAAACTGGCAACAAAGATTCTTTCAAAACAAACTTATAATTGAGTTTTTACAATGTCATGACGATTTTTATGAAATAAAATGTATTAATAGGAATATAAATCATTGTAAAATAGACAAACAACTTAAAAAGACATGTTTTATGATAGAACCGACTTTTATTTGTTTAAAAATGAAGAAAGTTTCGGTAATCCAATCCCAAACTACGTGACGCAAGATAAGAATTTGTTTTCTATGCAGGATAGATATCCATAAGTTTAGCATTAAATATACGTAACTTTAATCAATAATTCAGACCTCAAAATACTTTTGTAATGTGGGAACGTTATTACAAGGTTCTGATCCTTGGATGGAATACATATGTTCGTTCATTGAAGGTTTAGAAAATCTCGAATGTCAGTATTGGTCCAAAGTGTTTAAAGAACACTACAACATTCTGAAGCCACGAATCCGATAATAATATTGCGAATGTGAATGTTAAGCTTCGGACATTTTACCTGTTGTGAATTGGAATAGAGTGGTGGTCAAATATTTGTGTACCACATGTAGCGAGCTTTTATCCAGCACCATTGAACATTAACTTCAAAACATTTCGTCATTGCAAAAAACACTTTGGCCTTATCAATCTATAAATGGGGGACATAAAACAACTGTAACATTAGGGCACCTCTTGGACAAATGTCAAATGAACATGTCCAGAAAGGAATGACTTGTCCTGCTGCTTGCAACTCAAAATATCTCTAAACAAAAGTCAAGAAAAAGGCCATCTCTGATCGACAGTATACACTTGCCATGATCACATGACTGTAGTCTGTGGAATGTTTCCGATTGTCGTGATCGTTCTGCCTTCCGTGCTAGTCTGTATAATTGATTTGATATCTGAACTAGGGTTAGCAGTTATATCGCACTGCTGATGGTACAAAATGGGGGTTATAATTCATGAATAAAGTTTGAATCCCAGTAAAGGTTTACAGTGGCTGTATGACAAGTTAGCCTTAAACAGCCTTTTCTTGAATATACTGTTTTAGAGAGTGTAATTCCTTGTCTTGGTTGTAGTTTACTTATTACAACAGATGCAAGCATATGAAAGAGAGACAAAAGATACCAGAGGGAAATTCAAACTCATAAGTCAAAAATAAACTAGCATCGACATTGCAAAAATAAAAAAAAAAAGAAAAAAACCCACAGACAAACAAAAGTACACAAAACACAACCTTTGATACCCTAGACTACGATTTCTTGACTTGAGCCTGCTGCTTTTTTTCTGTATGTCTCTAAGAAACACAATGAAACAGTAGTTTACTGATATTCCTTTTTTAAAACAAATACTGGGAGAATTCCAAAAATGTCAAAAAGAGTTCAGTTCGGTTGTGTCAACAACATGTATCAAGTGCCATGCGAATCAAAATTATCAATATGTTACAAACAGGAATGGGACACAAATGGCTAATTTTCATATCTGATCTGATACTTAGTATCTAAAGATCTTAAACCGCGAAAAGATGTTGCTAGTAAGTTGGGTCACGACAGACCTTAAAAGTAAAATTCTTCGTGATATGGTGGTCTAAAAACTTATTTTGTGTCTATTTCAGTCGCCAGTTCTTCCTAATAATTCAGTACATGCCACCATCTTTAAATTTCCCCGTTCGACACTCATGTGTCACTATTGGAACAGAATCTGCTTAACCTTCCGGGGGCAAACGTAATAACCCCTGGTTTTCAGTAAAGTTCGTGTTGATCGTTAGTTTTCTATGTAATGTTTTGTAGAATTTTGTTTGCCATTACGTCGTTCTTCAACTTTTGCCATGAAGTTGTGATATTGTCGTCGACTAATAAGTTTGAATATCCCTATGAAATCTGCGGCCTGTTTTAAGTAGTCAGGGGTCTGTACCGACTCAACATGCACGAGCCTAAGGTATCAGTTGAGATATGTGCACATTATACGATGGCGCAGAGGATATAGTACTTTTGAGACAAGGGGAAATTGACAAAGGGAAAGATAACATCGTCCTCCAAAGTTTGTCATAGATTTTTGTTTGAAGTCGCTAATCTGTGTCATTATCAAAGAAAGGGTCAAGCTATGAAGAGTTAGAATAACTGGAATTTTTTGAATTGGATATGTATAGTAGGGGTACTATACACATCCAATTTAAAAAACCGGGACTCGTTGAATAACTTGCAGTGATTTCCCGCCTCTCCTTGGGAACTACCTTTTGTTACCATGTGATTTGTGGATGTTTAGCGACCAATAATCATATAATATAAGTTGATCTATAACTAGAGCTCAAGGGCAGATTCAGGAATGAGGTGCACACGAGTTCCTCTACTCAGCAAACACATTCCTAGCCTACTAATATCAATCTTCGCCTTAGTCTATCAAATACAGCTAAGTCAGAGACAAAGACAGCCTGATATAAAGGGAGATAATTACCAACTTTCGGTTTAGAAAATCTCACCTTCGGTCTCAAATGATAGCTGCATTTACACTGATTCCAAAAATATATCGTTTTTATATATGTTTTTCTGTTATTAGGGATATATTTAGTTATTTCCGGTTTATTGAAGGTCACTTCCGGTCTCAAATGATAGGTTTATGTATGACTATTCAATATAAAAAAACATATGGTTTGTAGTTTTAATAAGTGCAAAAATGGCTACTTCCGGTTTACTCAAGGTCACATGTAGCAAGTTGGAGTAATAACCAATTAACTTTTAAAGAATTGCATTAAGTTTCTTACATTTTTCTAAGTCGTATATATATGCCTGGACAAATGTTTTGAACATTCCAGGTAAAACAAACACAATGTGAAAACTTTCATATTACTTACTTTGCTCTTCGTTTTTCCTTTGCTTTGTCACTATTTTTTCTACCCCGTAGTCACTCAATTTGAATTCCTGTCCATCCTCATTCAACAGGTTTTCGTTAGTATGCACAGTTAGTGTATCTTCTTTTCCATCGTCAGATGCCGTGCTGTTTTTTGTATGTCCAGTTGGTGGTTCTTCTTGTTTGTCCTCCGACGATGAACTGTTTTTTGTCTGCTCAGATAATAATTCTTCTATTTCATGCTCAGTATATGTATCTTCATTTTTATTATCAGTGACTGCATATTCTTTCCTGTGATCTGACAATCCAATTTCCATATCTTGTACTGAAACTTTAATTTCTGTTCCATTTGTACTTTTTTCTTTTCCGTCTTCAACTGTTGTATTTAATATGATACAATGAAAATCATTTCCGTTAACTTTGATGCATATTCTACTAATACTCTTCGTGTCGTCTGCTTTTGTACATGACGTTTTGTATTTCCCAACGTTAACGTCATCTTCGATCATAAGTTTTTCTTCGCAATCTGTAAAAACTTTATCTTTATCATCAAAAAGTGTGTATGTAACTATTATTTTTTCTGATATCTGATAATTTGTAAAGTCGTAAAAACTAAGTTCAAACTCAAAGACCTCGTCTTTTTTTACCGTGTTCGGAATATTTACCACAGTGTTTGGGCTATATGCGTTCGTTGAAGCAACACCACCGAGCATGTTTACAATTAATTGGAAATATGCTCCCAAATTACATTTTCGAAAATTTATAAGATTAGTATCATGTGGTACTTTGTTGAAATCTGTGTTGAGAAGATATTCAAATCTTTCTGCTATCGTGTTTGAAAGAATGAGAAAGGCAGCCTGATTTTTACTCGCTCAAGACTGATTCAAAAATTCACATGCGTCATTTATGTTTTGTCTTAAAACACCAATTTCTTCTTCTTCTTGTTTTTGAAGAACAATTTGTTTGTCTTTTTTAATTACTTTGGCCTCTTCTAAAAGATAATTTCTTCGACGTTGAAGCATTTCTATAGCTGTCTGAAAAATGGCGGTTATTTCACTCTCAACTTCTTTTGAGTTTTCATCCAGATATTCGAGAGTTTGTACTACTTTTAAAGAAAGCTGGTCCAAATCGTTTGCCATGTCTTTCAATTTTATCTCTTTTTCAATCAATCGATCCTTTTTCTCATTGTAAACTTCATCTATGTTGCGTCGAAAATGATTTTTGTCGTCCATGTGACTTGTAAGACAGCATGAATGACATACGGGGGCCTGACATTCTTTACCGGCGCAGTAAAGCTTCAGAACTTCGTCGTGATTAGAGCATATTCCTGCACTTCGGAAATCTGATATGCTGTTTACATCGAAGGTGACATCCCGTAATGTAAACACTCTATGTTTTGCCAAGGTTTTCATTGATTTATGGGCTTTCAAACAGTTTTCTCCTAAAAATTTGAAGCAGTCCTTGCAACGAGCCACAGATTTTTCATTTTCATCGCATTCATCGCAAGGCAAGAATGTGTTTTCGTCTGCAGCATGTACGAAATCTAATAAATCTCTTCTTGTATTATCTTTTGGAAAAAGATCAGCTTTTATATTTTCAGTTTTGAAATCTGAATTGCAGAGAGGACACGTGTATTTCATTTGCCCTATCAAACGTTTCAAACAGGAATAACAGAAAGAATGTAAGCAAGGCAAAACTCGCGGATGTTTTTCTTCGTCGTCATACTGTTCTTTACAAATGGGACATTCCAGGAAATGTCTTTTTAATTTTTCTATACTAAGTGCTGGTGTTTGTGATGTCATTGTGCATGCTTCCTATTAAATTAAAAAAACATAATCATCAAATTTGAAACTTGTTGAATATTATCTCAAGATATGCTTTATTCAACATTATTAAGGGACTTCTTTTTTGTTTCTAAGTAAATTGGAACAGCAAGTAATCCCTGAAAGTTAAATTAAGCTTCAAGAAAAATGTCTTTAATACCAACATCATATATGAATATCATGCTATATCGACTGAAAGGATAAAATCCACGAAATATATGTTTAACACTTTGACCTAGCTAGAACCGAATTGGCGGTAATCTATTCTTAATTAAAAATATTTTGACCCTTAAGGAACTGTCTGCTGATATTAGATTTTCTGTTCCTATGTTAGGTCTTTTTGGTCATATAACTCTTCAACCATTCCAGTCTTGGCATTCAGATATTCGGCATTGAGTGTTCCTGATGAAGATAAATCCAAAAAAATGCCCAGCGCTTTGGACGTATGACATTTATAAAGCATGTAAAGTGCGTGTGGTTTTCTTTTATAGTCTTTGTTACATTTATTCACAAATTTGAAAAGAAACTTACTTGATATAAAAAGGAAATGTGGTATGATTGCCAATGAGACAACTCTCCACAAGAGACCAAATGACACAGAAATTAACAACTATAGGTCACCGTACGGCTTTCAACAATGAGCAAAGCCCATACCGCACAGTCAGCTATAAAAGGCCCCGAAATGACTATGTAAAACAATTCAAACGAGAAAACTAACAGCCTAATTTATGTACAAAAAATGTACGAAAAACAAATATGTAACACATAAACAAACGACAACCACTGAATTACAGGCAACTGACATGGGACAGGCACATACATACAGAATGTGGCGGGGTTTAACATGTTAGTGGGATCCCAACCCTCCGCTAACCTGGGACAGTGGTGTAACAGTACAACATAAGAACGAACTATAAAAATCAGTTGAAAGAGGCTTAACTCATCAGATGGATAAAAATACAAATACTACAAATACAAGTGGACGTGGCCGGGTACTTGTACATCCAAACAAGAAAAAGACGCTAAGTTCAGATCTGAGAGTACTCGCAGTTACTGACAGCTAGTTCTAAGCCACTAACAACTAATAAAACAATCATGCATCTAAGAATAAATAATCAAGCCGTGCACATCCAACATCCAATGGATTTAGTGTAAAGACGTCATAAACAGTCAGAGAAAAACATGACCTTGTGCAATGCCAAAATACAGGTATCGACAGATTGTAGATGCATGAATGTGTATATGTATATAACAATAATATTTAGTTTGCTTTTAATTTACTGATAACAAAATCAATATCAGTACCAATAAAAACAATATTTAATGATCTAATTACAGTATTGAATTGGTAACCTTTTAGAATAAGTTTATTTAAAGGATCGATAAGTTTACCAGGATCGTTTCTAAATTTCCGGGCACGGTAAACAATATTGCCGTAAAAATGAGGATGTGCAATCCCATTTGAAATAAGTTTTCTACAGGTACAACTAAACTTCAAGACCAAATCTTTATATCTGTAGAAGAATTTAGTTAAGGTTTTAAGTAATTTGTGGTAACGAAATCTCTGGCTTAATAATTTACCAGTAATACATAGATTACGTTCGTTAAAATCAAAAACGTCACAACAGACACGGGCATAGCGAACGAGTTTTGAAATATAAATACCGTAAGATGGTGTCAAAGGAACATCACCATCCAAAAAGGGAAAATTAACAATAGGGAACGAAAAATCCTCCCTTTTGTTGTAATTTTTAGTGTGGAGTTTCCCGTGTAAAACCGAAATATTTAAATCTAGGAAAGGACAGTTGTTACCGTTTAAATTTGATTTATTTAAAGTAGGTTCCTTTGGGTAAATTTCGGCAGTATATTGAGAAAATTCTTGATTATTTAACGAAAAAATATCATCAAGATAACGGTAAGTGTTGTTGAATTTATCAATTAAATGCAATTTAGACGGGCCTTTACTGAGCTTGGTCATAAACTGTGATTCATAACAGTACAAAAACCAGTCTGCTATTAAAGGGGCGCAATTAGTGCCCATAGGAATACCTACAACCTGTTGACCAGATAATATCAAACTTTGATATTTAGTAGTAATGGTGAAACATCTGAGACATTATGTTAGTTTAAATTGAAGATCTTTGCGGTTGCATGGTCTTTAAATCCTCCTGATCGAGCAGTCAGCATGTGTAGCTATAGTAATAGTAGGTATTCGTTACAATTACAATTTGTATTAGCACTGACATAAAAAAAATATGTAAAAGTCTCATCTTTCTTCAACGCATGAAGCAATGACATATTATGCATTTTCACTTTTAGAAGGGCGGTTATCTAATAAACTCAATATATACATTTAATTTTTTTTTCTATTATATTTCACAGATGGAACTTTTTAAAAGCATTAAAGAAATATGAAATCTTTTTGAAATTGATTTCATCATACATTTTGTTTTATAATGAGGCTAAAACTTAATTGAAGTTTAAAGTAAAAACGAACTAGTTCTTATGGCAGTTATATTCTATCATTTTTTTTAAATGCATTACAAATGTAGCTGGTAAAAAATCAATATGAACATATTTTAAGAAAAGAGAAAAACACATACCTAAAAACGTGTTAAACCACGCTCATGTGATTATATAAAATCTCTTTGCAGTACACACTTGGTTACTATATATCTTTTAAACTACACAACTTGATAACAAATCATATAATAAAATCATCTTTGTGTGAGGCTCTGAATCTTCTTTTCTATAAATTTCTTTTAATGTTTTATGCCATTTACCTATTTTTCTATCTTTGCCCATAAATCTCCATTCTTTATTTCTTTGTCTTTTTTCACTATTTTGTATTCTTTTTGTATATATTCTTTAATCTGTATTTGCTTTGCCTTTTATTACGTATTGTTTGTTCATTTTGTCCCATTCTGTAAACCCCATGTAGGCCTATTTAATAACAAACCTTACTTTATGGATTTACATGTTTCAATTTCGGTATAATTATTTCCGACTATTTAAAAGGCTTCGAGCAATCAGTCATAGATCATTTAGGTCTATTTGTTTTTAACTGATAACTGTTATGAAATACCATGTTCGTCATGCAATGTCTTCCTGGTCCTTGTGTGATTTGTTAGATAATATTCGTAAAAACGTTTATTGAAAGTAAATTTCTCAAACTATTAGAGTTATAATTTTGATTTGGATTTCAAAGAAAAATTGTGTATCATTTAGATATCATACAACTACTTATATTTATACATTACTAATTGAGCTTTATTTTTTAATCATTTAAAGTTCTATAACATTGTATTCTGAATATATTCCGTAATCTTACTATTCTTCACTATATTTGTAATGAACTTCATATAAACAGTTGGAGAACAAGACTTATTAAACCTATGTACACATGCTTATTCAGCTATCTAGCTCGGCATTGCATGTGTATCATGAATAAAATGTGAACTTTCTACCTTGATCATGTTGATTACAAATATAGCATGACAAAAATATGATCAAGCTAATTTTGTCAAAGTCTTTGTATCCTTTCTAAGACCGGTGTAATCTTCCGTTTAAAAATCGTTTGATATTAATTATATTTTCAAGATAGAAGGTAAAATGAAAAGAGAAAAACACATACCAACGCTAATGTTCAACCTTTATCATGTGTTTATTCAATAAGAAAATAGGCCATTGTATGGTATACGTGTACTTTCACTATTTGTCTTTAACTACAAAACATGATGACAAATCAATGCACATTAAATAATCTTTTCGCGAGGGTCTGGATGATTTCTTATGTAGATATTTGCTAATTTTTTACGTTATTTGTTTATATCTAAATTTCTAATTTTTTACAAAAGGTGTTTTTATTGTTCAACCTGTTTCAATTTCTGTTTAATTCTTTCCAATCATTCAAATAGCTTCAGTTAATCGAGCATGAATCATTCAGGATTATGTTGTTTTTAATTACCAAGTGTGGACACAGACTGGTGCTGTCTGAGGGGCAACTTGTGATAACGTCTTGCTCAGGGTTACATTCCGGTAGGGTTCAGCAGGTTCGTCAAATCTTAAATCTAAAATTATGATTTCTTGGTAGGTAGGCAAATGTGGACACTGTTGAACATCGAAACAGTAATGCAGATACTTTAGAAAGCCACAAAAAATTTACAAAGACAACTGTATGTTTTAATATTTGGAATTTAAATTGACTGATGTGGTTATGCAAATTAAATGTTGCATAAAATTATTTGATTTTGTCACGCTTAGACGCACAAAACTGAACGGAAATTTAGAAGATTTAAAAAACAATAAGCTTTGATCAAATCTTTTTAATGTGAATTTAATGCCGGAAAAAAGTGGAAATACTTCAGAATATCAGTGAAATTGTGTGATAATAATACTGAAACTGCCATGAATAAACTTACCGTTCGTTCAGTCTTGTGCGATTTATATATATGCAATTAAAATTGTTTGAAATGTGATCATTTGCCAGTTAAAAAAAAATGTTTGATCCACCATTTTCTACATTAGAAAATGCCTGTATATAGTCAGGAATATTACAGTTGGTATCCATATGTTTGATGTGCTTGAGCTTTTGATTTGGCCATTTGCTTAGGGACTTTCCGTTTTGAATTTTCTTCGGAGTTCGGTATTTTTGTTATTTTACTTGTTGCAAAAGAACTCATTTGTAGGCTTTGTATTTATTATATAATGGCATCATGCCTAGATTCTGAGGCCAAATTTAAATTTAAAGAATCTAAGAAAAATATTAGTTGATCAAATATTTTGAAATGTAAATCGAGTGCAAGATATAAAAAGCAATAACTTATACTTCAGAATATCAGAAAAGTTTTGGGAATGATACCAAAAATGCAAAATATTGATTTAGAGTCTGTTTGGCACTGTGAGGTTCGTCCCATTTGCTTTGCTTAAAATGTGATCATCTTCAAAGAAATTCATTATTGCACGAATATCAAATATACTATGTACTCCTGAGATATTTATTTGGAAAAATCAATGCGATTGCAGAGAAAAGGTTTTTAAGGAATGCTTGTGCTATTTCTCAGTCTTTTTTTATTATACATTTTATATTTATGACGCAACATTAAAATTGTGATACCAAGTCTATTTTTTCATAACGCCATGCCGATTTGATTAAAAACACTTTTTATTGAATTGGTGTCATAGAAATTTTCGAATTTGCAAATTTACAGGGCTGTATAGGTACCAGAATGTTTATCCAGTACTTTAAGACGTACATATCGAAAGAACGAATACCATGTATAGCTTTAAGCCATTTAATCTTAATTGAATCGTGGCATATTCACCAGTCTCTTTAAAGGTGAGGGAATAGAAACTGCCAAGCAATACATGTATATGGCATTTTCAGTTTACATAAAAAGACTTTCTTTGCAAAGTAATTGTTTATGGATTACCGAGTCATATGACGTATTCTGTCATAAACAATCAAAATATAATATGTATAATCCACCTGCTAATTATTAGATAAACTTTTAGATTCAGGTCTGACCTTGCTTACTATAAGTTAGATAAAATTGGGACCTTTTGGTCAAAACAAGATAAAACCAGTCATGATATCAACAAATGATCATATTTACGTGAAGGAGATTGCTAAATTCACGTTTCGAACGGTTGATCTGATAAGAAATAGATGTGGTGTAAAGTATACGAAAATAAAGCAGCAAACCCATGACAAAAGAAAAAGACATATTTAGGGCACATTACACTGGTTTCTTTTCCATATTTCAAACATCAAAATTTTTCTAGTCATAGAATTATGAATAAATTTAAAAATACTATCTGTTTGCTTATTTTTGTATTGTTTGTTCTCAAATGTTTACATGTTGTTAATTTTTTTCTGTCATTTGTGTCAATGATATACACGAAATACGTCGATAAACAGAAAGTGGTACATAGTTGAAAGCCATTGATCAATCTGTTTTTGTACCATTACAACATTTTTACAGTGAAATTCAAGATTTTTCGAAACGCCAATACTAAGTATGAATGCAGACAAAAATTCAGTACATCTAGTGCGTTCTAAAAACTAGTTTCTACGGCAAAAATTCCAAATGCAATCTTGGAAGAAAAAGTAAATGTAAATGTATTTATCTCCTCGACGTATGTAAATAGTTATAACAGAAGAAATAAAAACTGTCTATGGGAAAGAGAAGTTTCTGGGATGCACATTTCAAATACAATAGCCATCTTTCCTTAGCTAGTAACGTCGCAGTAAAAAAAGAAACATATTCCGCTGCTTTTTTACTTTTAAGTATTATTTGCAAAATTGATTTACCAAAATATCGTACTGGAGGGTATACGATAAAATTATTTCAACTACCGTCATTTGGGTAAACGCTAAGAGGATACTGATATAGGAAAATATGAAGTGACGTTAATGCCGAACAAGTTAGAGGATAGAGAGAGTATCAATCGAAATACATAAGACAGACAATAACCAAAATGAAAAGAAGTAAACAACAATGAATATGTTACATTTGAAAATGAAATGAAAATATAGATAGGGATGTAACGGGATAATTATTTTGTTGTTATTTTTTCTTCTTTGTCTTCTTTCTCTATTTTCCATTCTTTCTTATCTGTTAATTATTATTATTTATTCATTTATTTATCTATTTATTTATTTATCTATTTATTTATTTATTTATTTTTTGAGTTTTTTTTATCTGTTCTATAGAAAATGTCAAATATCAAATATTTCCAAATATGATGTATTTATGATAATGACATTGTAAATATCTTATATGTTTTATATTGTATGTATATGCTTTAATCGTTAAAAATAAACAAATTAAAAATTAAAAAATTAAAAGAACATGAAGAAGTAAACAACAAAACATAACACACAAAAACTACAGGTTAAGCACACAATTTCCAGCAATATCAAATGCGAGCGCAAGTGGCTTATATAACATGTAGAATGGTCAGCTGTTTCTGATACACTACTGAAATCACATCTTATGCAAAAGATATATTTTTCCATGAACCGAAATTGCTGTAAAAGTCATAATTATGTTTAGAAAGATCAGTGCACTCAGTTCTAAGGTTTGTTACCTTTACACTTTAAGTACCTACTTTTAACTTAGTACTTAGTTCAATGAGATCTATCACACGTTGTGATCTACAGAATCAGAACTTGTTACTATTTAAGGTATATCTACTAGGTCAAACTGTTTAAACTTTAATCTTTCTACTAGAGTATTTGGGTTTATTAGACTAAGTATAAATACCATCACTACTTTCAACTTTTCTCTAAACAAACGTCCATTGTCCTACAAATACAATCAACATGATCTTCACAATACTCTTATGCTGCATGATTGGTCAGGTAAGTGTTTCGCAAATATTTTATACTAATACTTTATCAATATAAAAGTTAGGAGATTTGGTATGATGGCTAATGGGACAACTATCCCCACATGTAAGTGGAAGTTGTATTAGGCTACCACTTCCATTAACATGTGGTGGATAATTGTCTCATTGACAATCATATACCAAGTCTTATTTTTATATGGTGTGTGCTTTCTTTAAGCAGTCGGCTATAAAAGGCCCCGACATGAAAAATGTGAAACAGTTCAAACAGTTCAAACGAGAAACAAACGGCCGAACATCAAAACAAAACAAAAGAATTTACGAAAAATAAATACCATGACAAACACGAACCAACGAAAACCTCTGTACTACAAGCTCCTGACTTGGGACAGACACATACAGAATTTGGCGGAGTTACCAATCACTAGCACATCTAAAGTGCACATAGTAATTGTTTAATTTTAATATGTAAAGAAACAATAATCATAATGCTACCGAAAATATGAAGTTAACTATAGGAGTCGTTTTCTTATTGTAAAACATTCATAATAAAGCAAGGCCACAGTGTTGCATTGTTGTTTATAGTCAAATGGAAGAATCGAAAAACACATATTTTCTGTATTTAGATTTTAAAAATCAATACATAGTACATGTATGAGAGCATAATCTCACATAACTTGTCGTTGTTTATTCGAATGCAGTACATTCTTTCAGAAAATGAATCTTATGCTCAATAGTGTTTAAAGTTGCCAAAATTGATCTCAATCTGTTTGTTTGGTCATATCCCTTGTCAAGTATTTATACATTCCTGGCTTTTAATTTGCATATGAGGATACATTCAGAATATCACATCGTACTCATCAAAAAAAAAATTATTTATTATATCAGATATGTAATTCTGGTATGCAACAAAATTGTAAGATGAACAATAACCTAGTTTTACATACAAACAAAGTATGTACCGTAAAATGAGAAAAATCGAAAATAAACCTTAAAATCTTCGTGTTGTTTTTCACTTCAGGTGTAATACCACTATTGATTTTCGCCACAGGCACTTGTCTCAGAAAAAAAAACCTATATACCTTAATATAACACAAGGTACTTAACTCGCATTTTTTAAAAATGTCAACCGGTCGCGAAATTGCGTTGTATGCCGATTTCTCGGTTGTCAACCCCACTAAAACTTGTTATGCCGTAAATTTAAATTGATTTTTCTACACAATGGTGTATAACACGTCTACTTTTGTTGTCGGAATCATCCGTAGCAGGCCTACCCAAGTATGTTAAGGTATATAGGAAATTTTTTTCTGAAACAAGTGCCTGTGATTTTCCCTTATTAGTCTTTGTTAAATTTGTACTTAAAAATGTACAGAATTTATCGTTGTTTCAAATAAAGAAATACTTGACATGAGTAAAGTTTTATCCTGTCCAGTACTATAGAAAAAATTTCACATAACATTTCATTGCATATAAGAAAATAACCATCACTGGAAGTTAACCAGTCAAATTTTCTCCTTTTCCTAACCTGTGTACAAGCTTTAGTAACCATGTAACCCCAAGTCTCCAAAATATTCTATAGAAACTCCAAATAAAAAACTAATGGTGCTTTGAAATACCCAAGATATATGTTTATGACCCAGAAATGTTTTACTGCAATGAAATGTAGGATGAATTACCTACAACTGTCAAATTCAAGGGAATATTTTTGTTCGACCTATTTTCGTATGCAACCGGATGTGACTGCAACATGATGTGACGTACTATGATTTGGTGGTATTACACCTTCAAACTACCACTAATAACTTATGTAAACTATGTAAACACTTTATACAGTTTTATAAGAAGGTTTGGTACGTTTTCCCCAAAAGAGACGACATCATAGGAGCAATCAAAAACCATTTTGAAAAAAACCGCAGTTCACACAATGATGTAAAGAAAAACGAAAACAAAAAATTCCTCAATGATCTAAGATTTTGCGTTTTGGCTTATTTTTTATTGGGTTGGAGAATTGTCTCAATTTTCACGGTTCTTGATGTTTAGAATATATGGTCGTCACCCTTGATTTAATTTACAACCTGTCTAGTCCTGGTACATTTATAGAGAGTATCATTAAAATGCGCGAGCTCCTAAATTTTAATCAGAGAGAGAGAGAGAGAGAGAGAGCTGCCTTGATTCGCTACTTTAAGTCGAAACTAGGACTTTAATAGCATAGGAAAATTTGATACAAGTTTTATATATTAACATGTCGTTCAGTATTTTGCTGCAACAACCATGAACCCGCAGTTCACAAAATGATGTAAAGAAAAACGAAAACAAAAAATAACTTGTGATAACAGTCCAAAAAATTCCTCAATGATCTAAGATTTTGCGTTTTGTCTGTCCTGGTACATTTATAGAAAGTATCATATTAAAATGCGCGAGTTCCTAAATTTTAATCAGAGAGAGAGAGAGAGAGAGAGAGAGAGAGAGAGAGAGAGAGCTGCCTTGATTCGCTACTGTTAATAGCATATAAAAATTGGATACAAGTTTTATATATTAACATGTCTTTCAGTATTTTGCTGCAACAACCATGAACCCTACGACAAGACATCACGCACACCACCATACTGGTACTCACCCAACACATGCGCATCGTACTCACCCAACAGTGGAACATCCCGTATTTGATTCGTTTGTATTTAGATATGATCCAAATATGGTAGGTACCTTCTTGAAATACAAACCGGCATATGATATTAATTTTATTCCATAAAAATGGATTTAAATATGATTTAATTTAGAAGTGACGTCTTCTTGATGTAAGATACTGATGCAGTGTTCGGGATACAAAAAAAAAAAAAAAAAAAAAACACTAGAGAAAAAATACTCGTTAGCACAGTAACTGAAAGTGATGATAATGACTTGTTCTAATATCCAAATCTATCCGATTATAAAGGAAAAACTCTGTGTCCAAGCTTTGTTTACAAGGATCTCACTACACTTCGTTGTAGTTTCTGTTTTAAAGATCGTGTATGCTTCTATGATTTTATCGGAATAATACGCACTTTAAAAAACTTAAAGGCTGAAGTTTCAATGACTGATGTAATATGTAGAAGAATAGAGAGAAAAGGAACTGTTTTCAGATCCTCGTTATCAAACCTTAGAAATAGGAATCGAAATGAATCCAAGCTTAATTTTATTTTGGCCTCGTCATATTTTGTCAAGATACGCATCTGGTGCAGACAAATCGGTACCGTTGATGTTATTACATTTCTGTTGCATCATATATAATAACAAACAATCACTTGGTGATTTTTTTAATTTAAAATTTGCTTGAATTTTTATTTTTAAAACATAAGCTAGAGCTAGTATTTTTTATATAGATTCATTAAGAATGTTCCTGTATCGCAATACCTCGATTAAGACATGTGTTTCAAATTTAAAAACAAACTTACATTTCAATTTGATAACAATGATTTGACACAATACACGTTTATTACAATTAAAACAATGTGTTATTTTCAGCACTTGATGCTTGCATCTCAACGTCATAAATGTTTCATTTACACAATGAATGGGCAGGAATCTACAGAAGTACACACACCACATGGTCTTCATGAACTTGAGGTAGGTCGTCCGAAAAAACTAAAAACCATCTTGAGGTGTCAGAAGCAAATTACAATTTGGAAGAAAAAAATCTCCTATCTGTCTACGTTATTTCAAATTAGAATAAATGTTAATATTATGCAAACAACTGACAAAAACAGAAAATTACGGAACAGTTTCCTCATACACCTCTAGGACGTTAAATAAAGGTAGATTGGGTGTCTTGTTCTGGGCATCTCTTTTGGGCATGTTGTAAAAGTATCATTTCGGTGAAAAAAATATTTCACCAAGTATCATTCAATATTCAACAGAAACATTTAATACTAGAAATGTTCACCTAAATCTATAAAAAATGAAGTGTATTTAAAATTTTCAGAAACAATCCATTTCGAATCAGGGGCATATTTTATTATTTTCAATTTCATTGAACAATTTGTGTTGTTTTTGTTTACTTTTCAAGACAAATACGGCAATCAGTATGGGCTTTGTTCATTGTTGAACCGTACGGTGATTAATAGTTGTTAATTTCTGTGTTATTAAGTTTCTTGCGAAGAGTCTCATTGGCAATCATACCACATCTTCTTATTTTTATATATAAACATGATAAAATAACAGTGATTACGTTAATTTCAATGTATTTTAGCGAAACCACAATGTCGGTGATCCCCAGTTTTTATATTGAAATAAGAAAATACTTTTACCAAGAAGTCATTTTACAGCCGTTCTAGACAAATCTTTCGTTGAACCTTCAGACAACCCAATATTCTAGTCCCCGCCAGTAGACAATCTAGTGTCAAATTATTATCTCCCTTGTATATACTTCAAACTTTATCTTTTCAATGTTCCGTTTAAACAAGGAAGCTATCGATTATAAATTGTCTTTGACAAAGAATGTTTAATGTGTCGGTTTAAAAAAAGAAATTTCTCTACATAAGTCATTGTTATAAAATAAAGCTGGCTAATCAATAGATATAAGAAGATGTGGTATGAGTGCCAATGAGACAACTCTACATCCAAGTCACAATTTGTAAAAGTAAACCATTATAGGTCTTCAACACGGAGCCTTGGCTCACACCGAACAGCAAGCTATAAAGGGCCCCACAAATGACTAGTGTAAATCCATTTAAACGGGAAAACCAACGATCTAATCTATATAAAAACCGAGAAACGAGAAACACTTATGAACCACATCTACAAACGACAACTACTGAACATCAGATTCCTGACTTAGGACAGGTGCAAAAAAATGCAGCGGGTTTAAACGTTTAAATAGATACGAACCTTCATCCTTATCTGGAACAATAGTGTAACATCACAACATAGAAAGACACACTATAAAATATCAATTGAAATGGCTTAACTCAATAAAAAGACACATGAACACAAGTGAACATACACTGAATGAATAAATTCGATCTATGATACAAAGTAAATACAAAATCAGTAAAATAAGGGGTGAATAAAGAAAGGCAACAGTAGTATACCGCTGTGAGATGTTAAACAATTAAAAAAAAAACAATAACCTTGAACAAAAGCCGCCAAATACAATAATATACACAGGTAAATGAAAATAATTTTGTTGTAAGGTATACAGTTTAAATGGATAACGGAAATATTTTTTACAAAATAAATAATGTTGTTGTTCATAGTACGAAGAAGTGAAAATTTATAGTCATACCAATCACTTATCAAAGCTGGTATATAGCAAAATATAACCCCGAATAAGTAAATTTCAAATAACAAAAAAGCATTACAAATAGGTCAAACTAACAAGAAAGTACGAATTGAGAGTACTCGCAGTTACTGACAGCTAGTTAAAAGCCAAAAACAATTAATAATAAAAAATTATGCATCAGAGACTAAAATCAACTAAAACACATCCCAGGGATTTAGTATTTTAACGTCATGGACAGTCAAAGAAGACATGACTTATGCAATGCCAAAAATAAATGTATCGACAGGCAGTGGGATAATTAGTAGTTAACCTATTTGGAGAAAAAAAAACGTGGATGTGTTGTCTTTAAGTTAGTTGTTAGGAATATATCTGTAAAGTGTAGATAAATCATATTTTTTTGGACGATTTTCACTTCATACTATTTAAATTTATTGAGAACATTTTGAGCCTTTTATCTCTAACTAGTTATTCCTTTCATTGGTTTAAAATTTAATTGGTAAAAAAATTGTTGAGGCAATTGCAATCTTAACTACGAGATGCGGATCCAGGATTCTGAAAAAATATAGTGAGGGGGGGGGGGGGGAGGGGGGTGGTGGACTGGCCTCAAAAGTAGAAAGAATTGGGGGTATAGGTAAACAGTCCGGATAAATATAGCTCCATAAGGGGATGGGCACACTACGAGCTGCTCTACATGCTTTCCGACGGGTCTCAAGTAGAAGAGGTCGATAACGGGGATGGACTGCATAATTTATATTAGGTAGCCGTATACATTAATTATAATTTTACCGGTATGTCCTTTTTTTTGCACAAAGAAGTTAGTGTACTAATATAAGTTTTATGTATACTTCTTCTATTTCAGAAATCGATCATCACTGTCATAGATGATACATCAAGAACCTTTAGTACCATGTCTCATGATGCCGTAATGGCCGCTAGTAAAACATTTGCACATGTATGCAACAAAAATGGAACAACAACATTTAAATTGAATTAAATTATAATGTTTTAATCAAATGGTTTATATTTAGCTTAATTCTGATATCTACACTTTTGGCTTACATCATATTGATAAAACTATTTTTCCTTAATTGCAGTCTGCATTAAACACCGATCATGAGGTGGGATGTCATGTTTTTTTAAGACAAACATTTTTCGACTTTCTCCTTAAACATACTGTTTTTTTTTTTGTCAATAACATTCTAAATCAATACATTTTTTGGAAACACAATGCTGAAATTCCCCCCTCCTGATTTTCAGTGTAAATACACGATTTGTATCACTTCTCAATTAAGAATCAAACAATTTATTTATATAAAAAAAACGTGTCCCCTACTAAAGACGAATGACCAGTTACTTCAAGGCTATATATAAAGATGAATGCAATCCGGGAGTGATTTCATCATTAATGAAAATAACACTAAATTAAAAGTGTTTTTCTGCATTGACTTTCATCAGGAACACTCAAATCTAAACATTTGAAATGCATTCATACATATCACAAAATGCACATGAAAACCAACAATAAGCTGCAGTACAAACGCACTAGACACACGTTTGCAACAAAATAATGCAGTTAAAGTCCCACACCCTTAGAACGGCAATGCAATTCATAGAATTTGTAATATAGAAGAGCAATGTGCCAGAGTGAGCAAAATTATCTTATCTACAATTGTTGTAGTTAACCAATACCTTTGTTTACACTTTTGTGGCACATAGTCAGTTCATTTTTCTCTCAATATTGGCGTTGTATGTTGGATAATACATTCAAAGTAGTGGTAAAATATTTTGAATTGTGGTTGCAAACTAGTTACTTGTTTACCAACAAACCTTTTCAATTAAACAGCTAGTTTATTATCAAAGGCAAAACATACGTATAGTCGGTAGGTATTTCGGATTTGATTCAATTTAATGTGCATTTAGAACTCTGTTCAAATGGGTAATGACAAAATTGTTAAATAGAGCATATAAGAAAATCCACACAAGCGCAAAACGCACTGTTTTATTGGGAGCTGGAAATGAGCCGTTTTAGTGAAAACAAGATTGCACAGTAGACCGTTGTGATTCCAACAAGACAATGACATATATATTTATAAACGTTATAACGATTAGTTGTGCTACACCATACCCTATGTATCCAAGACCTCCATCGTATCTATACACATTATAATTTTACAAAATCGAATAAAAGCCAATGAAAAAATCAAAGGTAGTGCATATAACTTGTCTTTATGTTCTACCAACTCTAACATCTCTGATTCATTGTATGTGCATTCATGATAATCAACAATTAATTATTCTACATATTATTATAACATGCTTGATACCTACTTTTTATATAAATGGATTATTGCATAAAATGTACTGAAATAATAATATTCGCCGTTGATTTTTTTTCATGGCAAATGATTGATACAGCGCGTTTAGAATACATCGACACATATCCAAATCAGAACATGTGATTGTGTCTATCGTCTCTTGTCTATCTGTAAATGTCTACCATTCACTGAGTTATAAGGCAGAAGGAAATATACCTACTTTATCATGTTTATGTACTCCATGTCAGGAATGTGGTAATGATGAATTTTGGCGTGTTATTTAGATGTCGGATTGACTCTATTGTTCATTATAGAAGAACATTATATTCAAACTGTTTCTCAAAATTGATCACCTTGAAAATCATACAAAATATTTTATTAAAATCAAATATGTCAATAAAGGCTCTGATTTTGTAATTATTGCCGGTATTTTTGATGATCATTCTGGTAAAGATTACATGTCTGGCTATTTTGATAATACTAAACTCCCTCTTATTTGTAAGTGAGTAAAGATGTTAGTATTAGTGACAATACACCTACGTCATGAAATTGCAGTAATTCCGAATAACTCTATGGCCCCAGGTCCCATTTTATAACAGGAGACCTTAACATCGTTCATGACCGAGAGTTAAAATTATTCCTCAGTAAAGAACCTGAATATAGCGTATTTACCTGACGTTATCGGGAAATGGGTATTTAGTCGAATCTTAGCAGGAAGTTGTGATAATATTAAAGACAAACACAGATATAAATGATAAATATTTAGAAAATATCGTCCCCCGTCAATTATTAATTCGAATGAATGTCGTAACGTCATCTACGACTTATTCTGTACTTACTGCTCGAAATGTATTAAACGAGAAAAAAACTGACAAAAATCCGTATGTTCTTTTTTTAGTCAGTAATGAACATAGTTGATATTTGTATGAAACATTTAAAAGAAAATTTTACTCTTAACAGCAACCAAAAAAGCCCTATTTCTCAAACATAAGCTAAAAGAACTCGCAAAGGAATTTGTTTTTGTCGCGGCTGATAATCTGCTAACAATATCATTATTGTTTGACGTAAATTTTACATTGAAGTTTTGCAAAAGGACATCACAAATTCACCAACATTCCAACTGACTCCATTTTCGGAAAATGACATCTGTAATAAACATATCCACCATACGGTGTTTATATATCCCAATTCGTTCGGTATGCCCGTGTGTGTAGTAATGTCATAGATTTTTACGAACGCAATTAATGCATTACTTAGATGTATGATTTTTTTTTTAGTGGTTATTGGCTTTGAACTAGCTGTCAGTAACTGCAAGTACACTAAAATCGTTCTTTCGCCATTTTTGTTATTCAATGTTTACTTATTTATATCTCGTCTCACTGTTTTTAATATATACCACCTTTGATGAGAATTTGGAATAACGATAAATTTTCACTTCTGTTCTCGTACTATGAACAACAAACTTATTTATTTTGTAAAAAATATTTCTGTAGCCTATGTACTCCTTATAACCCAATTATTATATTTATCTGTGTACGTTATTTTGTTAAACTTCATTTTGTCCAAGGTTATATATACATGTATTTATGTCGATAACAATAACAAGTGAATTAATAGTCTTGAACTGGTCTGAGTACTTTTATACCTCAGAATGGATTGTTGGACATAAAAGTGAAGAAATTTATATTTAAAATGACAAAATTTGTTGTCGCATGAAAACGTGCCAATATTTTCCATGTTGCTAAAAAATTATACAACGGCATTAAATTTCTGTTGTTTTGGTCACTTAAAAAGAATAATTTTACAAAAAATGCAATCTCTATAAGTCTACAGATACTAATACTTATGTTGATAACAATCACATGTGACAATATATTTTTTTTATTAATATTCTTGTACCTCAGAATGGATTGTTGGACATAAAAGTGAAGAAATTTAAGTTTAAAAGTGCAAAATTTGTTGTCGCATCAATATATAGTGCCAATATTTTCATTGTTTCTTGATAATAAAGTACTGGCATCTAAAATTTAGTTTCTTTTGGTACCTCAGGATGAATAGTTTTACTTAAATTGAGAGCTCTTCAAGTCTACAGTTACTTCTATGTATTTCGATAACAATAAAGATTGCATTTTTTTTATATATATAATTAAAGCTTGTACTGGCGGAATTAATTCTCTTTTTCACTACAAACTCCTTAGAGTCTGAAAATACCATATTCAAAGATTTTTCTTAACAAGACTCGACATAATCTCGACATTACTTAAATGTACTCGACTCTGGTCTCGACTTTTCTTAATAAGTCTGATTCAGTACTTGATAATCTTGGTGAAGTCTGAAATGGTCTCGACAAATGCTCGACCAGTCTTGACTCAGTCTTGACCAGTCTCGACCTGTTCTGACCTGTCTTGACCTGTTCTGACTTGTCTTGACCTTTAAATTTAGTCTTGACTGGTATGAATTAGCCCATCTAACTTAATTATATATTGATCTTACAAAATTCCAGGTTATTTGATAGATTGGTTCATTACTGTCAAATTAAAAGATTTGATTAATAGGTAAAAAAGCTAGAATTTTCAGTTCGGACTGAATTCAGATAGTCAACTTCAAATTTGTTTATTGCTTTTTCAAATTTGTTTATTACTTTTTCAAATTTGTTTATTACTTTTTCAAATCGACGTTGTTCGACCTGTTAGTCAAATGCATTTTGTTTAAATATATTTTTTCACTTTTTTGGTCTTTTGGAAAATGTTGTTTGTGCTGTATTTAGACCCCTCTAACAGGAAATTTGCTTTGCATGCATACGTATAAAAATTGCGGTTTTTATCCAACGCAATCATAGGTTTGAACGTTGTTTTCAATTTAGAATTATTTATATTTTTTCGTTTGGGCCTGTATTATATTTGCCTTCGGGTTTATATGATCCGTTCATCCTATTTCGACTCTTCAAACTTCAAGAGTCTATCCTTAATTGAGGTGTATTGCTGTCTAATTTAAAAATCTAATTAATAGGTAAAAAAAAGCTAGTATTTCATTTCGGACTTAATTCAGATAGTCACCTTAAAAAAAATTTATAACTTTTTTCAAATCAACTTGGGTTTTCATCAAACTTTTCAGTTATCTTTATTGTATATTGATCTCACAGAATGCCAGGTTATTTGGTAGTTTGGTGTATTGCTGTCAAATTTAAGGAATTAGTTAATAGGTAAAAAAAGCTAGAATTTCAGTTTTGACTAAATTCAGATAGATACCTATAATTAAGATATTTAAATTTGACAGCAATAAACCAAATTACCAAATAACCTGGTATTTTGTAAGATAAATATATATTTGATATAGCTGTAGATTTTGATGAAAATCCAAGTTCCTTTGAAATAGTTATAAAAAAATAAATGGTGAATGTGTCAATGTTACACAGATGATGCCCCCGCTTGCATATAACATTATAAAGGGACATTACTCAAGAATGATAAAAATGGCGCCACCAAAATTCAAACTTGATCTGTATTTTGTGGTAATAAGCATTGTGTATAAGTTTCATAACATTTGATTGAAGCAAACTAAAGTTCGAGAACGGAAACGAAAAATTCAGCAATTTTTCCATTTGTAAAGGGCATAACTCTAGAACGGTAAAAGTGATGCCACCAAACTGAAAACTTGATATGTGTTTTGTGGTACTAATCATTATGTACAACAGTCATAATATTTTGTTGAGGCAAACTGAAGTTAGAGAACGGAAACCAATTTTGGGACGTACGTATGTACGGACGATCGGACGGACGTACTGACGAACAAGGGTAAAACGTAATGCCCCCTCCAATACGGCGGGGCATGAACATTTAAAGATGAGTATCTGAATTTAGTCCTAACTGCAAATTCTAGCTTTTTTTTACCTAGATTAATTAAATCCTTAAATTTGACGGCAATACGCCAAAATACATAACAACCTGGGATTCAGTAGGATCAATATATAACTGAGATAGCTGTATAGTTTGATGAAAATCCAAGTTGATTTGAAAAAGTTATTAAAAAATTTAAAGATGACTATCTAAATACAGTCCGAACTGAAAATTTTAGCTTATTTAATTTCCTATCAATTAAATCCTTAAATTTGACATCAATAAACCAAAGTACCAAACAACCTGACATTCTCTAAGATCAATATCTAACTGAGATAGCTGTATAGTTTGATGAAAATCCAATTTGATTTGAAAAAGTTATTAAAAAATTTAAAGATGACTATCTGAATTTAGTCCGAACTGAAAATTCTAGCTTTTTTTGGACCTAGATTAATTAAACCCTTAAATTTGACAGCAATATACCAAACTACATAACAACCTGGGATTCAGTAAGATCAATATATAACTGAGATAGCTGTAAAGTTTTATGAAATCCAACTTAATTTGAAAAAAGTAATAAACAAATTTAAAGGTGACTATCTGAATTCAGTTCGAACTGAAAATCCTAGCTTTTTTTACCTAATAATTAAATCCTTAGTTTTGACAGCAATGAACCAAACTACAAAACAACCCGGCATTCTGTAAGATCAATGTATAATAGAGTTTTATGAAAATCCAAGTTGATTTGAAAAAGTTATAGAAATAATTAAAGATGACTATCGGAATTTAATCAAAACTGAATATTCTAGCTTTTTTACCTATTAATTAAATCCTTTAATTTGACAGCAATGAACCAAACTACCAAATAATCTGGAATTTTGTAAGATTTATATATAATTGAGTTAGATGGGCTGATTCAGACCACTCAAAACTGAATTTGAAGGTCAAGACTGAGTCTAGACAGGTCTAGACTGGTCGAGACAGGTCAAGACTGGTCGAGACAGGTCGAGACTGGTCGAGAATGAGTCGAGACTGGTCAAGCCTTTGTCGAGACCATTGCAGACTACACAAAGATTATCAAGTACTGAATCAGACTTATTGAGTAAAGTCGAGACCAAAGTCGAGTACAGTTAAGTACAGTCGAGTGAAAAAAGTTAAATCAAGTCATGTAAAATCTAAGCTTGACCTTACTGGTCGAGCATCAGATATGGTCTATTCAGACTCTGAGCAGTTTGAAGTGTTTATAACTTAGGATGAATTGTTTGCGATAAAAGAGAAGGAATTATTTCGACGACTATTTTTTATAAAAAATAATGTCTGTTGTTTGTAGGGACGAACAGGTTTAACAAAATTGACATTATTTATCGTTTTTATAAATATCGACCAATCGGCAAATATGAGTGTTTTGTCTGAAAACAAAAATTTCATAGATCATTTGATGTCGTCTTTGTTATTCCAAGTCTTGAAGCATTGCCTAGTTATATCTAACGTAATGAATATTGTTGTCAACATACAAAACTGTCTTTTTTTTTTTAAAGTTTTGCAGTATTTAATTATCCAGTTGTTTCTATAAATAATTTATCAGCGATACTGAGAAAGTTACGGTCTTATATTCAAACTTTAAAAATCAAAATAATTTTAACAAAAAAACAAAGTATACTCATAATTTCCACTAATAGTTAACGGGAAGAGTAAAAGTGTGTTTTCTAAGTGCAGGTAAAGGTAAAGATGTAAAATCTGTAGTAAACGCCCGTTAACTACTGACTAAACGGACACAGAGTAAACCTGCGTTTACTCGAGTAGACATTAGAAATTTCCATTTACACAATGGTAATAGAAAAAAACACTTTCATTTAAATCTTGTAAAAAACATTATCTGACCTGGACTCTTTATAATGGTAACACAATAGAAACCTGTCATGCAATGCTCGTATGAACTATTTTCAAATTCTAAAAAAAACTGGCCTATTCAACGGCATTGTTTTCGGGGCGTTACCGAGAGATGTGACGTATTTGGCCATAAACAGGTAAAGTATAATTATCCTCGTCGTAATTAGATACATTTTGTTGTAAAAGCTGCATTTCATGTCTGACCTTGTTTAGTATTGGTTAGATAAATTTGGGACCTTTTAGTCAAAACAAGATAAAACCAATTATGGTATCAACAAATGATCATATGTACGTGAAGAAGATTAAAAGATTCATGTTTCGATCGGTTGATCTGATTGAAAATAAATGTGATGTATACAAAATAAAACAGCAATCCCATGACAAAAAAGACATATTAAGAGCAACATACATTACAATGGTGTCTATACAATATGTCAAGCAGTACATTTTCTAAAGTCATTAAAATGTATATAAATCTAACAGAACCCGTCTGTCTGTCTGTTTGTTTGTTTTTTTATTGTTTGTTCCCGTTTCCATTTTAAAAGTGTTACATGTCATTCAATTCTTTCTGTCATTTGTATCCATGATAAACATCAAAAGCCCTGGAATGTCATGCAAAAATAAAATAACAACTCCTGCGCACAAGTTTGTAATTCGTTCACACTTGTTGTAATTTTATCTTTTCTAGGCATTCCAGGGCTTCCGTAGAAAAGTGTCTTTGTAAACGCATTAATCTTATTATAGAATATAAATAGTAGTAACAAAAGAAATAAAAACGTTACATGAGAACATATTAAGCGAGCAACACGTGTTTCTGAAATACACATTTGAAATAAAACAGCTACGGGGGTATCTTTCAAATTGCTTAGTTGGTTACGTCTCAGTGAAAAACAGGAGTATTGCATTATTACCCTGTTTTTTTTATTGCTTGGACGTACTTTATTCAAAAGTTTAAAGACAACCGATATCATAACCTTACGCATATCGGTTGTCGGAAATCGTCGTAAATGTCCTAAAAGATTTGAATATAGAACACGACCCAACCAAAGTCGGAATGCTTGGCTTTAATAAACAATAAAAACTAACCTTAAAATGATAAAAAAAAATAATAGGATTTGAATACCGATCAAGAAAGACGATGCTAATGTAGGCAAGAAAATAGACTGGTTTCCTGTCCTTTATCTGTCTGGCTTTGATACCCGTATGTTGTAAGGGAGAGGACCAGCTTAACAATCAAAAAGCATAAGATGAAGAGTAATATAAAAAGACGAAACAACAAAACACCACACAGAAAAACTTAAGTTTGCTAATTGCTGCAGGCCATACGGTGACCTAAAGTTGTTAACTTCCAAGTCTCTGGTGGAGAGTTGTTTCATTGGCAATTATACCACATCTTTGTATATTTATATTAAGGTTTAGTAAGACGATTTCCAGCAAAATCAGATGCGAGCTCAAGTTACTGAAAAGGATCAACTGTTTCTGATCCACTACTCACATCTATACTATTAAATGAGAAGACCTCATTTTGTGTGTCGCTTCTCTTCCTACCACAATAAATTAATCAACTTGCCTCTGTGTCCTATAGGTACCATGCATAGTCGCATTTGTCATCCTCGTTTATCTTTATTCCGTTTGGGTTATTTTAGGATAAAAACGACAATTAAGGAGTCTGGATATTGTTTCCGTCATCGGACGGACTTTTAAGTCATAGACAAGATTTCCGTTTAGGACTGTTTAAAAATACACATAATTTTCATAGGTATTTGGGGACAGGACAATTATTTTTGCGTTTTTCTGTATACTATGAACTTACATATACTATAAATAAAGTGTATTTGCTATTTTCTATCAATTCCAAGTTTACTATCCACGGAGTTCACTGATATATTATATAGAGAGTAGAGAGTCTCTATATAATATATCAGTGACCGCCGTGGATGATAAACTTGGAATTTATAGTGAATAACAAATACACTTTATTTATAGTATATGTATGTTCATAGTATACAGAAAAACGCGACAATAATTGAAATTAATAGAAAACAAAAAATAACTGATTTTGAAAAAAGGTGGAGGGCTAAAAAAAATGTCCTATCCCCAAATACCTATGACTTTTGATACCTTTCCTGAAATTATCCAGTCATATAATCTTTTACAAAAATTCATCCTACAACAGTTTACATACTTTCAACCACACTCTTAATGCCCACGATTTCGCGGGTGTGTTTTAGTTATTTATGCAAAGGATCTTCCATGAATTGAAATTTCTAAAAAACTCATGTGTTTGGAAAGATCAGTGCACTCAGTTCCAAGGTTTGTTACCTTTACACTTTATGTACCTACTTTTAACCTAGTACTTAGTTCAATGTGAACTGATGCACGAGGTCTACAGAATCAGAACTTGTTACTATTTAAGTATTTATCTACTAGGTCAAACCCGTTAAACTTTAATCTTTCTAGAGTATTTGGGTTTATTAGTATAAATACCATCACTACTTTCAACTTTCCTCTAAAGAAACTTTAAGTGTCCTACAAATACAATTAAAATGATCTTCTCAATACTTTTATGCTGCATGATTGGTCAGGTGAGTGTCTTGCAAATATTAAATAATAATACTTTATCAATATAAAAATTAGGAGATTTGGTATGATAGCAAACGGGGAAACTCTCCACCACATGTAAACGGAAGTGGTAGTAGGCCTTTATTAGCTTACTACCACTTCATTTTACATGTGATGGATAGTTATCTCATTGACAATCATACCACGTCTTAGTTTCATACGGTGTGGATATTTTTTTAACAGTCGTCTATAAATGGCCCCGACATGAAACATGTAAAACAGTTCAAACGAGAAACTAATGGCCGAACATCAAAACAAAACAAAAGAATTTACGATAAGAAAATATCATGACAATCACGAACCAACGACAATCACTGTACTACGAGCTCCCAGCTTGGGACTGCAGGCACATACAGAATTTGGCGGGGTTATCAATCACTAGCACATAAAATGCATGTTACACATAATTATTTTAGAATAACAATAGGTAAAGAAAAAACAATCATAATGCTACCGATAATATGAAGTTAACTATAGGAGTTGTTTTCTTATTGTAAAACATTCATAATAAATCAATGCCACAATGTTGCATTGTTTTAACTGGTCAAGTGGAAGAATTGAAAGAAATTTATTTTCTATATCTAGATTTTAAAAATCAAAACGTAGTAACTGTATTCTACCATGATCTAACAGACCTTGTTGTTTATTCGAATGCAGGACATTTTTTCAGAAAATGAATCTTATGCTCAATAGTGCTTTAAGTTGCCAAATTTGACCTCAATCTGTTTGTTTGGTCATATCCCATGTCAAGTATTTATACATTCCTGGCTTTCAATTTGTACATGAGGTTAAATTCAGAATATCACATCGTACTCACCAACTCAAATATAAATCATCTAATATAGCTGTTATGTAATCATGGTATTTAACAAAACGTTTAAGATAAAAAATAACCTAGATTTGCATACAGACAACATATGGACCGTATAGTTGACTCAAAAGAGTAAGAAGGTTTGGTTTGCACCCCGACCCCCCCCCCCCCCCCAAAAAAAAAAAGAAAGAAAAATCATGGGAGCAATCAAAGACCATAATTGAGAAAGAAAAAAAACGCAGTTCACACAATGATCTTAAGAAAATCGACGAAAAAACAACTTGTGACCAATCTCCGGCACAGAGCTTATATCCGTTCAAAAAGAGCATACACAAATTGGATACTAGTTTTATATATTAATATGTCTTTCAGTATTAAGCTGCAACAACCATGAACCCTTCCACAACACATCACGCACACCACCATACTGGTACTCACCCAACGCATGCGCATCGTACTCACCCAACAGTGGAACATCCCGTATTTGATTCGTTTGTATTTAGATATGATCCAAATATGGTAGGTACCCCCTTGAAATACAAACATATAATTTTAATTTTATTCCATAAAAATGGATTTAAATATGATTTAATTTAGAAGTGACGTCTGCTTGATGTAAGATACGAGGATAGGCATACCCTTTACCGTCAGGCGTCAAACGGTAATGTTCGGCTACCATTAGCGTCAAATTGGTTAAAATTTTACCGTGGTTTGTCAAAATATCCTTACTGTGATTCGTCAGAGGTCTCAAATAATTATCGTTACCGTTATTTTTTGGAAAAATTTTACGTGATTCGTCAAAATCAGTCGATTTTTTTTATTGCCTAAAAGAAAGTGTATCTTTTATCGTCATGCACCAAAAATTACCTTTAAAGTCATTTGGCAAGAATTTTTACCGTTATTCGTCATGAAGGTACCCCCATTACGACCCTCAGATACTGATGCAGTGTTCGGGATACAAAAAAAAAAAAAAAAAACTAGAGAAAAATACTCGTTAGCACAGAAACTAGAAGTGATGTGAATGAATTGTTCTAAAATCCAAATCTTTCTCCGATTATAAAAGACAGACTCTGTGTCCAAGCTTTGTTTCCACGGATTTCACTATACTCCGTTCAAGTTTCTGTTTTAAAGATCTTGTTTGACCCTATGAACTTGTCGGATTATTACGCACTTTAAAAAACTTGAAGGCTGAAGTTTCAACGACTGATGTAATAAATATAAAATTTTAAAGAAAAGGGACTGTTTTCAGATCCTCGTAGGCAAAGCTTAGAAATAGGAATCGAAATGAATCCACGCTTAATTTTATTTTGGTCTCGTCACTTTTTGTCAAGATGAGCATCTGGTGCATACAAATCGGTACCGTTGGTGTTATTACATTTCTGTTGCATCATATATAATAACAAACAACCACTTGGTGATTTTTTTTCACTAAAATGTGCTTGAATTTGTTTTTTCTAAAACACAAGCTAGAGTTAGTATATTTAATATAGGTTCATTATAAATGTTCCTGTATCGCAATACCTCGATTAAGACATGTATTTCAAATTTAAAAACAAACTTATATTTCAATTTGATAACAATGATTTGACACAATACACGTTTATTACAATTAAAACAATGTGTTATTTTCAGCACTTGATGCTTGCATCTCAACGTCATAAATGTTTTATTTACACTATGAATGGGCAGGAATCTACAGAAGTACACACACCACATGGTCTTCATGTCGGGTAGGTAGGTCGTCCGAAAAAACTAAACACCATCTTGAGGTGTCAGAAGCAAATTACCATTGGGAAGAAAAAAATCTGCTATCTGTTAACGTTATTTCAAATTAGAATACATGTTAATATTATGCAAACAACTTATAAAAACAGAAAATTACGGAACCGTTTCCACATACACCTCTAGGACGTTACATAAAGGTAGATTGGGTGTCTTGTTCTGGGCATCGCTTTTGGGCATGTTGTAAAAGTATCATTTCGGTGAAAAAATATTTCACCAAGTATCATTCAATATTCAACAGAAACATTTAATACTAGAAATGTTCACCTAAATCTATAAAAAATGAAGTGTATTTAAAATTTCTGAAACAATCCATTTCGAATAAGGGGCATATAATTATTTTCAATTTCATTGAACAATTTGTGTTGTTTTTGTTTACTTTTCAAGAAAAATACGGCAATCAGTAAGGACTTTGTTCATTGTTGAAGGCCGTATGGTGATTTGTAGTTGTTAATTTCTGTGTTATTAAGTCTCTTGTGAAGAGTTGTCTCATTGGCAATAATACCACATCTTCTTATTTTTATATATAAACATGATAAAATAGCAGTGATTACGTTAATTTCAATGTATTTTAGCGAAACCACAATGTTGGTGATCCCCAGTTTTTATATTGAAATAATAAAATACTTTTACCAAGAAGTCTTTTTACAGACGTTCTAGACAAATCTATCGTTTAACCTTCAGACACCCCAATATTCTAGTCCCCGCCAGTAGACAATCTAGTGTCTAATTATTAACTCCCTTGTAATTACTTCAAACTTTATGTTTTCAATGTTCCGTTTAAACAAGGAAGCTATCGATTATAAATTGTTGATTTCAGATTTTCTTTGACAAAGAACATTTAATATATCGGTTTAAAAAAAGAAATTTCTCTATATAAGTCATTGTTATAAAACAAAGTTGGCTAATCAATAGATATAAGATATGGTATGAGTGCCAATGAGATAACTCTCCATCCAAGTCACAATTTGTAAAAGTAAAACATTATAGGTCAAAGTACGGTCTTCAACACGGAACCTTGGCTCACACCGAACAGCAAGCTATAAAGGACCCCAAAAATGACTAGTGTAAAACCATTCAAACGGGAAAACCAACGGTCTAATCTATATAAAAAACGAGAAACGAGAAACACTTATGAACCACACCAACAAACGACAACTAATGAACATCAGATTTCTGACTTAGGACAGGTGCAAACAAATGCAGCGGGTTTAAACGTTTTAATAGGTACCAACATTCACCCTTATCTGAAACAATAGTGTAACATCACAACATAGAAAGACACATTATAAAATATCAATTGAAATGGCTTAACTCAATAAAAAGACACATTTACACAAGTGAACATACACTGAATGAATACATTTGATCAATGATGCAATGTAAATACAAAATCAATAAGATAAGGGGTGAATAAAAATGGCAACAGTATTATACCGCTGTGTGGTGTTAAACAATTTAAAAAAAAATAAACTTGAACAAAAGCCGCCCAATACAATAATATACACAGGTAAATGAAAATAATTTTGTTGTAAGGTATACAGTTTAAATGGAGAACGGAAATATTTTTTACAAAAAAAATAATTTTCTTGTTCATAGTACGAAGAAGTGAAAATTTATAGTCATACCAAACACTTATCAAAGCTGGTATATAGACGAGATATAACTCTGAATATTAAGTAAATATTACATAACAAAAAAGCATTACAAATAGTATCAACAGGTCAAATCAACAAAAAAATACGTTTTGAGAGTACTCGCAGTTACTGACAGCTAGTTAAAAGCCAAAAACAATTAATAATAAAAAATCATGCATCAGAGACTAAAATCAACTAAAACACATCCCAGGGATTTAGTATTTTAACGTCATGGACAGTCAAAGAAAGCATGACTTGTGCAATGCCAAAAATAAATGTACCGACAGACAGTAGGATAGTTAGGAGTTAACCTCTTTATAGAAAAAAAATTTAACGTGGATGTGTTGTCTTTAAGTTAGTTGTTCGGAATATACCTGTAAAGTGTAGATAAATCAAATTCTTGGAACGATTTTCACTTCATACTATTTAAATGTATTGAAAACATTTTGAGCCTTTTATTTCTAACTAGTTATTCCTTTCATTGGTTTTAAATTTAATTGGTAAAAAATATTGTTTATGTAATTGCCATCTTAACTACGCAGATCCTGGATTCTGAAACATATAGTGGGAGGGGGGTGGGGGGGGGGGGGGGGGGGGGGGGGGTTGGCCCTCAAACTAGAAAGAATTGGGGGTATACGTAAACAGTCTGGATTAACCATAAATGCTCTACGATGGGTCTCAAGTAGAAGAGGTCGATAAGGGGGAGGGACTGCATAATTAAGATCAGGTAGCCGTATACATTAATTATAACTTTACCGGTATGTCCTTATTTTTGCACAAAGAAGTTAGTGCACTGATATAAGTTTTATGTATACTTCTTTTATTTCAGAAATCGATCATCACTATCATAGATGATACATCAAGAACCTTTAGTTCCATGTCTCATGATGCCGTAATGGCCGCTAGTATAACATTTGCACATGTATGCAACAAAAATGGAACAACAACATTTAAATTGAATTAAATTATAATGTTTTAATCAAATGGTTTATATTTAGCTTTATTCTGATATCTACACTTTAAGCTTACATCATATTGATAAAACAAACTTATTTATATGTATCAGTCAGGATTTTTACCTAAACATTCAGCTGTACTTCAACTTATTGAACTTTATAACACAATATTAAATTCTCTTGAAAAAAAAGAATTCAGTTGCTTCGTTTTCTGTGATTTTTCCAAAGCATTTGATAAAGTATGGCATAGTGGACTTATATATAAAATGAATTCTTATGGAATAAAGGGAAATTTACTTGCATGGACTAAAAATTATCTTTTTCAAAGAAAACAAAAAGTAGTTATTAGAGATTCGTCTTCGTCATTGTCCATTGTTTCTGCGGGGGTCCCCCAAGGCTCTGTTCTCGGTCCCCTTTTATTTTTGCTGTATATAAATGATATTGGCGAAAATTTAATTTCACTGACTAGACTTTTTGCTGATGATACGTCGCTGGGATATTCCACCGCAAGCATTACAGACTTAGAGGTAGTAGTTAATCATGATTTAAACAAACTCAATGATTGGTCAAAAAATTGGTTAATGTCCTTTAATCCAGATAAAACGGAAATAATGATTTGCTCAAATACTAAGATTCCAAGTAATTTAAGTTTATCTTTCAATGGAAGATCAATATCTAATACATCAATTCATAAACACTTAGGTGTAACTCTCTCCCAGGACGCAAAGTGGAATGAGCACGTAGAAAATATTTCCAAAAATATTACAAAGCATTTAGGAGTCTTAAGAAAATTAAAATTTAAGATGAAAAGACAGAACTTAGAAAAAATGTATCTGGTATATATTCGTCCTATATTTGAGTATGCTTGCGAAGTGTGGGACAATTGTGGTATTTGCTATTCAAAAAAATTAGAAAAACTTCAACTGCAAGCTGCGAGGATTGTACAATGTAACAGGACTGCCAATATTTACTAAAACCGAATATTTATATTTAGAGACTGGCTGGGAACCCTTTCACAGTAGGAGGCACAGAAGAAAACTCCAATTATTTTATAATATGTACAATGGTCTCGCTCCACAATATTTATGTGATTTAATTCCCCCAACTATACAAAGTACAACTGTTTATCCACTGCGTAATGGCAATGACTTAATAGTCTCCTTTTGTCGACTCTCCTTAACAAATTCTGCATTTATTCCCTCGTCCATCAGAGAATGGAACAAACTTGATAATTCTATCCGTACACTTGATACCCTATCTAAGTTCGAACGCTATTTGTTGAATAATACATACGAAGCAAAGACTGTACCTAAGCATTTTATGTATGGTCCGCGGAAATTGAGTGTAATTTTAACACAGCTGCGATGTTCAGCCTCATTTCTAAATAACGACCTATTTGAATCAAATATAATACAAAGGCCATATTGTGCTTGTGGCGCTCCGCGTGAGGATTCATTTCATTTCTTCTTTAATTGCAATAAATACGCCGATATAAGGAACGATCTATTAACCAACATTCATCGTCTACAAGTGACAATAAATCTACAGTTGCTCACTGAGGGTAGCCAAACTTTAACATACGAGGAAAACTGTGAAATCTTTAAAGAAGTCCTTAGATATATAAAAAAAATCAAAAAGATTCCTTGTAGTATAATCAAATAAGATATGACTGAACAAAAAACATCGTGTCCACAGAATTTCATTTATTTTTTTTCTTTATATTTGTATTATTTCCTATTTTTTCTTTTTTTTCTTTTATTTATATTTTTTCTTTTCTTTTCTTTTTCTCAATTCTCTATCCTTTTCCTTGTTAATTGCGTTAGGCTTTTTTTTTCTTTCTTTCTTTTTCTACTCTGACTGTGCAAATGCCTCATTTTACTATTACCTTTAATATATATATATATACTGAACTGTGCATGCTCTGTATAATTGTTATTGTAATATTATGTAAAGGAGAAGACTTCATAAGTTGATTAAACTTGTGTCCGATCCTTTTTGTATCTATGAGCAAATAAAATCGTTATAAACTATTGATAAAACTATTTTTCCTTAATTACAGTCTGCATTAAACACCGATCATGAGGCGGGATGTCATGTTTTTTTAAGACAAACATTTTTCGACTTTCTCCTTAAACATACTGGGTTTTTTTGTCAATAACATACTAAATCTATACATTTTTTGAAACAAAATGCTGAAATCCCCCCTCCTGATTTTCAGTGTAAATACACTGTTTGTATCACTTCTCAAATAAGAATCAAACAATTTATTTATATAAACAAAACGTGTCCCCTACTAAAGACGAATGACCAGTTACTTCAAGGCTATATATAAAGATGAATGCAATCCGGGAGTGGTTTCATCATTAATGAAAATAACACTAAATTAAAAGTGCTTTTCTGCATTGATCTTCATCAGGAACACTAAAATCTAAACATTTGAAATGCATTCATGAATATCATAAAAAGCACAAGAAAACCAACAATAAGCTGCAGTACAAACGCACTAGACACTCGTTTGCAACAAAAAAATGCAGTTAAAGTTCCACAACCCTAGAACAGCAAAGCAATTCATAGAATTTGTAATATAGAAGAGGAGATGGCTTGCACCAATTCCAGCAATGTGCCAGAATGAGTAAAATTATCTTATCTACAATTTTTGTAGTTAACCAATACACTTGTTTACACTTTTGTGGCACATAGTCAATTCACTTTTCTCTCAATAGTTGCGTTATCTGTTGGATAATACTTTCAAAGTAGTGGTAAAATATTTTGAATTGTGGTTGCAAACTACTTACTTGTTATCCAACAAACCTTTTCAATCAAACAGCTAGTTTATTATCAAAGGCAAAACATACGTATAATCGGTAGGTATTTCGGATTTGATTCAATTTAAAATGCATTTAGAACTCTGTTTAAAGGGGTTATGACAAAATTGTTCAAAAGAGCATATAAGAAAAACCACACAAGCGGAAAACGCACTGTTTTATTGGGAGCTTGAAATGAGCAGTTTTAGTGAAAACATGATTGCATAGTAGACAGTTGTGATTCCAACAAGACAAAGCCATATATATTTATAAACGTAATAACGATTAGTTGTGCTACACCATACCCTATGTATCCAAGACTTACACATTAGAATTTTACAAAATCGAATAAAAGCCAATGAAAAAAATAAAGGTAGTGCATATAAAATTTTTCGTTATGTTCTACCAACTCTAACATCTCTTATTCATTGTATGTGCATTCATGATATATCAACAATTAATTATTCTACATATTATTATCACATGCTCGATACTTACTTTTTTTATATAAATGGATAATTGCATAAAATGTACTGAAATAATAATATTCGCCGTTGATTTTTTTTCATGGCAAATGATTGATACAGCGCGTTTAGAATACATCGACAAATATTCAAATCAGAACGTGTGATTGTGTCTATCGTCTTTAGTCTATCTATAAATGCCTACCATTTACTGAGTTATAAAACAGAAGCAAATATACCTACTTTATCATGTTATGTACGGCATGTCAGGAATGTGGTAATGATGAAGTTTGGCGTGTTATTTATATGTCGGATTGATTCTATAGTTCATTATAGAAGAACAATATATTCAAACTTTTTCCCAAAATTGATCATACAAAATATTTTATTAAAATCAAATATGTCAATACAGGCTCTGATTTTGTAAATATTGCCGGTATTTTAAATGATCATTCTGATGAAGATTACATGTTTGGCTATTTTGATAATACTGAACTTCCTCCTATTTGTAAGTGTGTAAAGATGTTAATATTAGTGACAATACACCTACGTCGTGAAATTGCAGTAATTCCGAATACATTTATGGCCCCAGGTCCCATGTTATAACAGGATACCTTAACATCGTTCATGACCGAGAGTTGAAATATTCCTCAGTAAAGAACCTGAATATAGCGTATTTACCTGACGTTATCGGGATATGGGTATTTAGTCGAATCTTAGCAGGAAGTTGTTATAATATTAAAGACAAACACAGATAAAAATGATAAATATTTAGTAAATATCGTCCCCCGTCAATTATTAATTCGAAGGAATGTCGTAACGTCATCCAAGACTCACTCTATACTTACTGCTCGAAATATATTAAACGAGAAAAAAACTGACAAAAAATCCGTATGTTCCTTTTTTTAATTCAGTAATGAACATAGTTGATATTTATATGAAACATTTTAAAGAACATTTTACTCTTAACAACAACCAAAAATAGCCCTATTTCTCTTATCAAACATAAGCTAAAAGAACTCGCAAAGGAATTTGTTTTGTCGCGGCTGATAAGTCTGCTAACAATATCATTATTGTTTGACGTAAATTTTACATTGAAGTTTTGCAAAAGGACATCATCAATTCACCAACATTCCAACTGACTCCATTTTTCTGAAAATGACATCTGTAACAAACATATCCACCATACGGTGTTCATATATCCCAATTCGTTCGTTATGCCCATGTGTGTAGTAATGTCATAGATTTTTACGAACGCAATCAATGCATCACGTAGATGTATGATTTTTTTTTATTAGTTGTTATTGGCTTTAAACTAGCTGTCAGTAACTGCAAGTACACTGAAATCGTACTTTTTTGTTATTTAATGTTTACTTATTTTGTGTTATATCTCGTCTCACTGTTTTTAATATATACCACCTTTGATAAGAATTTAGTATGACGATAAATTTTCACTTCTGTTCTCGTACTATGAACAACAAACTTATTTATTTTGTAAAAAAATATTTCTGTACTAAACTGTATACCTTACAACCAAATTATTATATTTACCTGTGTTCGTTATTTTGTTAAACTTCATTTTGTCCAAGGTTATATATACATATATTTATATCGATAACAATAACAAGTGACAAATTTTTTTTTATCAATTAATATTCTTGTACTGGCAGGATAATTGAGTACTTTTTATACTCAGAATGGATTGTTGGACATAAAATTGAAGAAATTTAAGTTTGAAATAACAAATTTTGTTGTGACATAAAAAAATGTGGAAATATTTTCCATTTTGTTAGAATATTATACAACCGCATTAAAATTCTGTTCTTTTTGGTCCCTAATAATGAATAGCTTTACACAAATTGAGACCTCTATAAGGCCAAGGTTACTAAAATTTATGTCGATAACAATAAAATACATGTTTGACAAAAATTTTTTTTTTTTCAAATTAATATTCTTATACTGGTCTGAGTACCTTTTATACCTCAGAATGGATTGTTGGACATAAAAGTGAAGAAATTTCGATTTAAAAAAAGACAAAATTTGTTGTCGCATGAAAAAAAAACGTGTCAATATTTTCCATTTGCTAGAATATTATACAACGGCATTAAATTTCTGTTGCTTTGGTCACTAAACATGAATAATTTTACAAAAATTGAAATCTCTATAAGTCTA
Source organism: Mytilus californianus (assembly GCF_021869535.1). Classification (NCBI taxonomy): domain Eukaryota; kingdom Metazoa; phylum Mollusca; class Bivalvia; order Mytilida; family Mytilidae; genus Mytilus; species Mytilus californianus. Next base: position 19,459,312 of record NW_026262626.1, read on the forward strand.
CAGATATTAATATTTATGTTGATAACAAACACAAGTGACAATATATTTTTTTTATTAAATATTCTTGTACTAGCCTGATAATTGAGTACTTTTTATACCTCAGAATGGATTGTTGTCCATAAAAATGAAGAAATTTAAGGTTAAAATTGCAAAATTTGTTGTCGCATCAATATATAGTGCCAATATTTTCATTGTTTCTCGATAATAAAGTACAGGCATTTAAAATTTAGTTTCTTTTGGTACCTCAGGATGAATAGTTTTACTTAAATTGAGAGCTCTTCAAGTCTACAGTTACTTCTATGTATTTCGATAACTATAAAAATTTGCTTTTTTATATATATAATTAAACTTGTACTGGCGGAATTTATTCTCTTTTTCACTAAAAAATCCTCAGAGTCTGGAAATACCAGATTTTTATTAACAAGACTCGACATAATCTCAACAGTACTTAAATGTACTCGACTCTGGTCTCGACTTTACTTAAATAGTCTGATTCAGTACTTGATAATCTTGGTGTAGTCTGAAATTGTCTCGACAAATGCTCAAATTGTCTTGACTCATTCTCGACCTGTTCTGACCTGTCTTCATCTGTCTAGACTCAGTCTTGACCTTCAAATTTAGTCTTGACTGGTCTGAATTAGTCCATCTAACTGAATTATATATTGATCTTACAAAATTCCAGGTTATTTGATAGATTGGTCCATTGCTGTCAAATTAAAAGATTTAATTAATAGGTAAAAAAAAGCTAGAATTTTCAGTTCGGCTTGAATTACGATAGTCAACTTCAAAATTTGTTTATTACTTTTTCAAAATTCAAGAGTCTATCCTAAATTGAGGTAAATTATATGGCCTTCCAAATACCGTTTCGATTCCTAACATCACTGAAGAGACATTAATAGTCGAAATCCGGTTATGGTGTACACATTTGTGCGCCTCATGTTTGCGGTATACCATCTTTTCCGCAAGTTTATTGTTTTCTGTTTGGTATTAGATTAATAATAAAGATCTATTTTGTTACATCTTGGGATCCATTTATTTGGCAATCGCCAATGGCAGTCAGCAGGGTTTAAGAACATCCGTTGTTCGACCTGTTAGTCAAATGCGTTTTGTTTAAATATACTTTTCACTTTTTTGGTCTTTTGGAAAATGTTGTTTGTGCTGTATTTAGAACCCTCTACCAAGAAATTTGTTTTGCATGCACACGTATAAAAATTGCGGTTTTTATCCAACGCAATCATAGGTTTGAACGTTGTTTTCAATTTAGACTTATTTACAGCTATCTCAGTTAGATATTGATCTTAAAGAATGCCAGGTTATTTTGTAGTTTGGTGTATTGCTGTCTAATTTAAGGATCTAATTAATAGGTAAAAAAAAAGCTAGAATTTTCAGTTCTGACTATATTCAGATAGTCACCTTTAAAATTTTTTATAACTTTTTCAAATCAACTTGGATTTTCATCAAACTTTTCAGCTATCTGTATTGTATCTTGATCTTACAGAATGGCAGTTTGGTGTATTGCCGTCAAATTTAAGGAATTAGTTAATAGGGAAAAAAAAGCAAACATTTTCAGTTTTGACTAAATTCAGATAGATACCTATAATTTAGATATTTAAATTTGACAGCAATAAACCAAATTACCAAATAACCTGGTATTTTGTAAGATAAAGATATATTTGAGATAGCTGTAGGTTTTGATGAAAATCCAAGTTGCTTTGAAATTGTTATAAAAAAATAAATGGGAATGTGTCCATGGGACACAGATGATGCCCCCACTTGCATATAACATTATAAAGGGACATTACTCAAGAATGATATAGATGACGCCACCAAAATTCAAACTTGATCTGTATTCTGTGGTAATAAGCATTTCATAACATTTGATTAAGGTAAATTAAAGTTAGAGAACGGAAACGAAAAATTCAGCAATTTTTCCATTTGTAAAGGGGCATAACTCTAAAACGGTAAAAGTGACGCCACCAAAATGCAAACTTGATCTGTGGTTTGTGGTAATAATCATTATGCACAGCAGTCATAACATTTTGTTGAGGCAAACTTAAGTTAGAGAACGGAAACCAATTTTAGGACGTACGAACGGACGCACGAACGGACGGACGTACAGACGAACAAGGGTAAAACGTAATGCCCCCTCCAATACAGCGGGGGCATACAAATTTAAAGATGAATATCCTAACTGAAAATTCTAGCTTTTTTTACCTAGATTAATTAAATCCTTAAATTCGACAGCACTACGCCAAAATACATAGCAACCTGGGATTCAGTAAGATGAATATATAACTGATATAGCTGTATAGTTTGATAAAAATCCAAGTTGATTTGCAAAAGTTATTATAAAATTTAAAAATGACTAACTGAATATAGTCCTAGCTGAAAGTTATAGCTAATTTAAGTAACTATCAATTAAATCCTTAAATTTGACATCAATAAACCAAAGTACCAAACAACCTGACATTCTCTAAGATTAATATATAACTGAGATAGCTGTATAATTTGATGAAAAAATCTAAAGATGACTATCTGAATTTAGTCCGAACTGAAAATTCTAGCTTTTTTTACCTAGATTAATTAAATCCTTAAATTTGACAGCAATATAACAAACTACATAACAACCTGGGATTCGGTAGATCAATATATAACTGAGATAGCTGTATAGTTTTATGAAAATCCAAGTTAATTTGAAAAAATTATAAACAAATTTAAAGGTGACTATCTGAATTCAGTCCGAACTGAAAATCCTAGCTTTTTTGCTTAACAATTAAATCCTCAAATTTGACAGCAATGAACCAAACTACAAAACAACCTGGCATTTTGTAAGATCAATGTATAATTGAGATAGCTGTAGAGTTTTATGAAAATCCAAGTTGATTCGAAAAAGTTATAGAAATAATTAAAGATGGCTATCTGAATTTAATCAAAACTGAAAATTCTAGCTTTTTTTACCTATTAATTAAATTCTTTAATTTGACAGCAATGAACCAAACTACCAAATAACCTGGAGTTTTGTAAGATCAATATATACTTGAGGTAGATGGGCTGATTCAGATCAGTCAAGACTGAATTTGAAGGTCAAGACTGAGTCTAGACAGGTCAAGACTGGTCAAGACAGGTCAAGACTGGTCGAGACAGTTCGAGACTGGTCAAGACTGAGTCGAGACTGGTCGAGACAGGTCGAGACTGTTCAAGCCTTTGTCGAGACCACTGCAAACTACACCAATATTATCACGTACTGAATCAGACTTATTAAGTAAAGTCGAGACCAACGTCGAGTACAGTTAAGTACAGTTGAGTACTGTCGAGATAATGTCAAGTAAAAGTAAAATCTATGCTCGACCTTACTGGTCGAGCACAAAATATGGTCATTTTAGACTCTGAGCAGTTTGTAGTGTTTATAATTTAGGATGAATTGTTTCCGATAAAAGAGAAGGGACTATTTCGACGATTTAAAAAAAAAACAATTTCTGTTGTTTGCAGGGCTGAACAGGTTTAACAAAATTGACCTTATTTATCGTTTTTATAAATATCGACCAACAAAATCATTGTAAAATGCAGTAAACCATGAACTACGGCAAATATGAGTGTATTGTCTGAAACAGAAATTTTATAGATCATTTGATGTCGTCTTTGTTATTTCAAGTCTTGAAGCATTGCCTAGCTATATCTACCGTAATGAATATTGTTGTCAACATATAAAACTGTCTTTTTTAAAGTTTTGCAGTATTTAATTTTCTAATTGTTTCTATAAATATTTTATCAGCGATACTGAAAAAGTTATGATTTTGTATTCAAACTTTAAAAAATCAAAATAATTCTTACAAGAAAACAAAGTATATTTGTAATTTCCACAAATAGTTAACGAGAAGAGTAAACGTAAGTTTTCTAAGTGCAGGTAAAGGTAAATATGTAAAATCTGTAGTAAACGCCCGTTAACTACTGACTAAACGGACACAGAGTAAACGTGCGTTTACTCGAGTAGACATTAGAAATTTCCAGTTTACTAGTAAACGCGAAAATAGGAGATAACAAATGAAATATGTGAACGCGGCGTCAACGTACGTTAACTTAATGTTATGATTGGTCTGCACCCAACTGTACATGTATAAAACAATTCAAACGAGAAGCATTTTGGCCTGATTTATGTACAACACAATAAACGAAAAAAAATTATGATAAACAGCAACAAACGACAACCAATGAATATCAAGCTTTTTTCGTCGGATTACCTAAAGGCAGTACAGAATTTGTGTCATACAAATATTTGCTTTCGGTACATTAACAGGGATGTATAGGCCTAAAATAACCAGTTCTTTAAAAAAGAACATTCTTTAAATAGTTTAAGCAATTATACTTTTATAGCAGTCGTGACTGAAACTTTCCAGTTTCTACAATCATGTTAATAGAATAGAACACTTTCATTTAACACTTGTGTTGGTAATTTTCAACTTATAAAAAACATTATCTGACCTGGACTCTTTATAATGGTAACAAGATCGAAACATGTCATGCAATGCTCGTATTGACTATTTTCAAATTCTAAAAAAAAACTATCTGGCCATGTCAACGGCACTGTTTTGGGGGCGTTACCGATATATGTGACGTATTCGGCCATAAACAGGTAAAGTTTAATTAACCTCGTCGTGATTAGATAAAAGCTGCATTTCATGTCTGACCTGGTTTAGTATTGGTTGGATAAATTTGGGACCTTTTAGTCAAAACAAGATAAAACCAGTCATGGTATCAACAAATGGTCATATGTACGTGAAGAAGATTGAAAGATTCACGTTTCGATCTGTTGATCTGATTAAAAATAAATGTGAAGTATACAAAAATAAAACAGCAATCCCATGACAAAAAAGACATATTAAGAGCAACATACATTACACTGGTGTCTATACAATATGTCAAGCAGTACATTTTCTCGTCATTAAAATGTATATAAATCTAACAGAACCCGTCTGTCTGTTTGTTTGTTTTTTTATTGTTTGTTCCTGTTTCCATTTTAAAAGTTTTGCATGTCGTTCAATTTTTTCTGTTTTTTGTGTCCATGATAAACACCAAAAGCCCTGGAGTGTCATGCAAAAATAAAATTACAACTCCTGCGTACAAGTTTGTAATTCATCCACACGTGTTGTAATTTTATTTTTTCGTGGCATTCCAGGGCTTCCGTAGAAAAGTGTCTTTGTAAACGCATTAATCTTATTATATAATATAAATAGTAGTAACAAAAGAAATAAAAACGTTCAATGTGAACATATTAAGCGCGCAACACGTGTTTCTTGGATACACATTTGAAATAAAACATCTTTCAAATTGCTTAGTTGGTTACGTCTCAGTGAAAAACAGGAGTATTGCATTATTACCCTGTTTTTTGTATGGCTTGGACGTACTTTATTCAAAAGCTCGAAGACAACCGATAGCATAACCTCACGCATATCGGTTGTCGGAAACCGTCGTAAATGTTGTAAGAGATTAGAATATAGAACACGACCAAACCTACGTCGGAATGCTTGGCTTTAATAAACAATAAAAACTAACCTTAAAATGATAAAAAAAATAATAGGATGTGAATACCGAACAAGTAAGACGATGCCAATGTAGGCAAGCAAATAGACTGGTTTCCTGTCCTTTATCTGTCTGGCTTTGATACCCGTATGTTGCAAGGGAGAGAACCAGCCTAGCAATCAAAAAGCATAAGATGAAGTGTAATATAAAAAGACGAAACAACAAAACACCACACTGAAAAACTTGAGTTTGCTAATTGCTGAAGGCCATACGGTGAAATATAGTTGTTAACTTCTAAGTCATTTGGTCTCTGGTGTAGAGTTGTCTCATTGGCAATTATACCACATCTTCGTTTTTTCATATTAAAGTTTAGTAACACGATTTCCAGCAAAATCAGATGCGAGCTCAAGTTACTGAAAAGGATAAGCAGTTTCAGATCCTCTACTCACATAATATTTTATGCAAAGGATAAAATGTTCCATGAATTAAATTGCTGAAAAAAGTCATAATTATGTTTGGAAAGATCAGTGCACTTAGTTCTAAGGTTTGTTACCTTTACACTTTATAAGCACCTACTTTTCACTTAGTACTTAGTTCAATGAGAACTATCACAAGTTGTGATCTACAGAATCAGAACTTGTTACTATTTAAGGATTTATCTACTAGGTCAAACCCGTTAAACTTTATATCTTTCTACTAGAGTATTTGGGTTTATTAGTATAAATACCCTGATTGCTTTCGAGTTTTCTCTAGAGTAATTTTCACTATCATACAAATACAATCAACATGATCTTTACAATACTCTTATGCTGCATGATTGGTCAGGTAAGTGTTTTGCAAATATCAAATACTAAAATACTTTATCACTATAAATATTAGGAGATTTGGTATGATGGCAAACGAGACAACCATCCACCACATGTAAAAGGAAGTGGTAGTAGGCCTTCAATAGCTTACTACCACTTCATTTTACATGTGGTAGTTCGTTGTTTCATTGACAACCATACCATGTCTTACTTTTATACGGTTTGGGTTTTTCATTAGCAGTAGGCTATAAAAGGCCCCGACAAAAAAATGTGAAACAGTTCAAACGAGAAAACTAACGGCCGAACATCAAAACAAAACAATAGAATTTACGAAAAACAAATATAACGACAGACACGAATCAACGACAACCTCTGTACTACAAGCTCCTGACTTGGGACAGGCACAAACAGACTTTGGCGGGGATACCAATCACCAGCACACAAAGGGCATGTTACACATAATGATTTTTAAATAGCAACTAGAACACACCCGCCAAATCGCGGGTATTTAGAGCTTGGTTGAAAGTATGTAAACTGTTGTAGGATGAATTTTTGTAAAAGATTGTATGTCTGGAGAATTTCAGAAACGGTATCAAACTGAGGCATAGGCACTTGGAGATAGGACAATTATTGTAAGCCCTCTCCCTTTTTTCCAAAGTCCTTTATTTTTTTGCTCTCTGTTAAAATCCATGATTTTTGCGTTTCTGTATACCATGAACATACATATAATATAAATAAAGTGTATTTGCTATTAACTGTCAATTCCAAGTTTCTTCTCCACGGCGATCACTGCTATATTATATAGAAAGTCTCTATATATTATAGGATTATAATCATAGTATACATGCAGAATTACGCGAAAATAATTGTCCTGTCCCCGAGTAATTATTAAAATTATGTTTAAAGAGGGGAGTAGCGGGTGGAAAGGGGGGGGGGGGGGGGGTTCTGCACGGAAGAACGCGAAATAAAGTTGCCGTTTCACGATGAGCGAACAATTAAAAATTTCTTGCATCTTTTTATCGATTTCAAGTAACACGGTGAATAACGAACCTTTTACACGGCTGCACGTGAAATAAAAAGTGGCAAAACACGTTGCACGAAAATAACCCTTTACCCCCTATTTTAAAGTTTAAAATCGGAAGTTTTGGGTATGACTTAAAAGTCGGTCTGATGACGGAAACAATATCCAGACGCCTTTTTCTTCGTTTTTCTCCCAAAATAACCAAAACTGAATAATCATAAGAATGGATGACAAATGCGACTGTGCATGGTACCTATAGGACACAGAGTAATGATAATTGATTTATTGGGGAAGGAAGAGAAGCGACACACAAAATGAGGTCTTCTCGTTTAATTATATAGATATGTTAATACAATAATCATAATGCTATCGATAATATGAAGTTAATTATAGGAGTTGTTTTTCTTATTGTAAAACATTGATAACAAATTTTAAAGCCTCAGTGTTGCATTGTTCTTCATGGTCAAATGGAAGAATTGAAAGAAATATTTTTTCTGTATCTAGATTTTAAAAATCAATACATAGTATTAGAGCACAATCTAACATAACTTTGTTTATTCGAATGCAGGACATTCTATCAGAAAATTAATCCAATTTTCAATTGAATTTAAAGAAGAAATAGTGTTTAAAGTTGACAAATTTGATCTCAATCTGTTTGTTTGGTCATATAGCATGTATAGCTTGTCAAGTATTTATACATCCCTGGCTTTCAACTTGTATATGAGGATGAATCCAGAAAAGCACATCGGACTCATCAAATTAAAAATATAACATTTAATATAGCAGATATATGTAATTCTGGTATTTAACAATATTGTAAGAAAATAAATAAACTAGTTTTGCATACAGACAACATATGTGGACGGTAAAATGGGAAGGGAACCTCAAAATCAACTTGTTCGTGTTGTTGGTTTTCACTTCAAACTATCACGAATAGCTAATTTATGTAAACATTTAGAGTTTCAATAGTCGACTTTAAAGTGTTAAGAAGTTTTGATACGTCCCCCCCCCCCCCAAAAAAAAAAAAAACGCCATCATGGCAGCAATCAACAACCATAAGTGAAGAAAAAACGTAGTTCACACAATATTCAAAAGAAAAACAACGAAAATAATTAAAAAAAAAACAACAGTTCAAAAAAATCTTAACTGAAAGCTACAGATTAAACAACATGAACATATAACACGAAATATGGTCGTTGAACTTGACTTCAGTAATTGTACTTATTCTTTGATGAGATATTATGCATTTTTGGTTGATTTTTTTGTTATTGCGGTATAATAATCTGTAATTGTAATTAATTTGATTTGGCTTAATCTAACTAAAAGTGTTTTACGCTTTTGTTTTTTGTCCATTCGGTGATTGCGATAAGAGCAGGAGAAGGTTTCAATACGAATAGCTAATTCATACCTTATATGTGTTTTGGAGATATGTCTTTCCTTTCGCGATTCCTGATCATTGAGGCTTTGATGTATAGTTTCTAGGTACTGACGTTGTTTTATCATCTTAATTACGTGTTATAGTGTTCTTTTATTTGTTTTTGTAAAGTATCAACGTTTACTGTTTGGTCCACTTTTGGTAATATCCTTTAGGTGTGGCTCGGTACTTGTACATCCCGCCATTGTGTTGTTGTTCTGTGGTAATTTTTTGTATACTTGAGTTTCATTTTTGTGTATGTGCTTTGTCTATATGCAATTTTGTTTTTATTTTGTTGACATATTTGTTTGTTTTTATAGTGATTGAGATTACAACACAATGTTGACTGCTGTATCCCTATTTTTGACATTTTTACCTATTATGTCTGTTTGTTTTGTTCACACATTGTTGTCAATATAATGGAAATGTATGCGACTGTCATACATGTGAGAGGTTTAGCTAGCTTTAAAACCAGGTTTAATCCACCATTTTTTACATAAGGAAATTCCTGTACCAAGTCAGGAATATGGCAGTTGTTTTCCATTCGTTTGATGTGTTTTAGCTTTTGATTTTGCCAATTGTCCAGGGACTTTCCGTTTTGAATTTTCCTTGGAGTTCGGTATTTTTGTTGTTTTACTTTTTTTTGTTTAAGAATTAGGGTCGTCACCCATGAACTAATTTACAATTCTAGTCTTGGTACATTTATAGAGCGTGTCATATAATAATGCCACAACATATATTTATCTTTTTGAAATTTCTAACACTCTCTGGATTCTTATGTTTATTTGTTGTTATGTCATTTACGTTTATCGACATTTTTAACTTACACACCTCCAATGAACACCATTTCGGCAGGATATAAACGCTTTGCAACGATGTTTGTCAGCACTGCACATGGGTCAACAAAACTGAAGATAACGAACTTAAAGAAAGAACGAAGTATTAAATTGCCAAAAAATGAAAACAGCGAGTAAATAACGGTGCATGGTCATTTAAATGAAACCCGCAATAGAATAGCATTGAGGACTCAAATTTTCAAAAGTTTTTTGCCAAAATACAGTTTAGGTTTATTAAAGTTATCTCCATTGTGTTCTATGTGTTTCCTAAAAATGTACATGTATACCGATGAATAAAGGTCGGTGTTATACCAGAACAAGGACAAAATGTTTGAGATACTTGTCTTCGATTTAATTCAAAGCTATCTTGTTTTCGAGTTTGCGTTACGGTGAACTTTCTAATGTCGTACTTTTGCGTCAATCTAGGAAACGAAGTGGAAGATAATATAGTCTCGATTATCCAGACACATATATAAATATAGCTTTACTTTGAAAAATAAAGCGACTGGATGATCGAGACTAAAGATAATAATGAGACGCAGTAAATTAAATCCACTCAACGGAGATAACAGGTTTTAATGTGTATATATTTGTCATCTGATAGGTTTCCTGAGTTTTATCACTCTTTCTCTCTCTAACTTACTCTTGAACAATACCGAAGATTCTAAATACACAGCTTAAAAAAATATAACAATCATTGTACAGACAATACTTGGGTCTTTTAGTCGAAACTATAGGACCTGAATAGCATAAAATAATTTGGATAGTAGTTTTATTTATATCAACATTTCTTTCAGTATTTTGCTGAAACAACCATGAACCCACCGACAAAACATCATGCACACCATACGCATGCGCATCGTACTCACCCAACAGTGGAACGTCCAGTATATGATTCATTTTCATTTAGATATGATCCAACTATAGTAGGTACCCCGAAGGAAAATATAACTATATATTAATTTTATTCCATAAACATGGATTTAAATATGATGTAATTTAGAAGATGACGTTTTCGTGATGAAAGATACTGATGCAGTGTTCGGGACACAAAGGGAAACACAAGGGAAAAATACGCGTTAGCATAGAAACGGGAAGTGATGTTAATGAAATATTTCAAAATTCAAACCTATCTGATAAAAAACAGTCCCTATGTCCATGCTTTGTTTACAAGGATCGGACAACAACACTCCGTTCTACTTTCTGTTTTAAAAAACTACATAATGATTATGGCTATGGTATTGTCGGATTAATACACATTGTCAAAAACTTTAAGGCTGAAATTTCATTAACTGATGTTATAAAGACATTTTTGTACCAGAATAGAAAGAAAAAGGAGTCTTTCGTGTCCTAGTGAGCAAAACTTGGAAATAGGATCAAAATGAATCCAAGATTGATTATAATTTCAAATATGTTTGCCTCAAGAATCAACAACGCGACATTCATTTTCGAAACGCGCATCTCGTTCATGTTTATGTTATTTCATTTCTCTTGCATCGTATATTTGTACACATATTCACTTATGATTTTGTTTCTTTAAACATGCATCATTACTTTTTAAACACTATAGTTAGTATTTTATATACGTTCATTTAAAATGTTTCTGTAGCTCAATACATCGATTAAGACCAGTATTTCAAATGTAAAACAAACTTTCATTTTGATTCAATAAAACGATTTAGACATAATACACGTTTCTTCCAATTAAAATCTATCTTTCATTTTCAGCACTTGATGCTTGCATCTCAACGTCATAAATGTTTCATTTACACTATGAATGGGCAGGAATCTACAGAAGTACACACACCACATGGTCTCCATGAACTTGAGGTAGGTCATCCGAAAAATTAAACCATTTCTAGGTGTCCGAAGCAAATTACTATCGGGAAGAAATTGAAATTCTGCTTACTGTTAAAGTTATATCAAATTAGAATAAAGTCATTATAATGCAAACAACTGAAAAAAAACCCGGAAAATTGCGGAACAGTTTCCACATCTAGGACGTTAAATTGAGGTAGATCGGTTATCCTGTTCTGAGTATCCCTTTTACAATGTAGGTATGTTGCAAAAATTTATTTTGGTATAAAAGTATTTAACCAAGTATCATTCAATATTCAACAGAAACATCTAATACTAGAAATGTTCACCTAAAACTATTAAAAAATGAAGAGTATTTAAAATGTTCAGAAACAATCCTTTTCGAATCAGGGACATATAATTTCATTGAACAATTTGTGTTTTTTTTTTCTTTTCAAGAAAAATACGGCCAGTTACATCATATTTGTATATTGATACATTTAAATGTTTCCTCAATAATGAAAAAAATAAGTTTCCCCTAAATACCCTGTTAGTTTTCTCATTTGAATTGTTTTACATTTGTCAGTTCGGGGCCTTTTATAGCTGACTATACGGTATGGGCTTTGTTGAAGGCCGTACGGTGATCTATTAGTTGTTACTTTCTGTGTTATTTAGTCTCTTGTGAAGAGTTGTCTCAAAGGCAATCATACCACATCTTCTTATTTTTAAATATATAAACATGATAAAATAACAGTGATTACGTTAATTTCAATGTATTTTAGCGAAAACACAAGGTCCGTGATCCCCAGTTTTTATATTGAAATGTTAAGTACTTTTACCGAGAAGTCACGACAAATTTATCGTTTAACCTTCAGACACCCCAATATTCTAGACCCCGACAGTAGACAATCTAGTGTCAAATTATTATCTCCCTTGTAAATTCTTAAAACTCTATCTTTTCAATGTTCCGTTTAAACAAGGATGCTATGTATTAGATACAATACAAAGATAACAAAGAAACAGGCCGGTAACAACCGTTGCCGGATAGTTTTTCTGCACGAGTAGTCAGGTGAAGGTCCGAGGCGATAGCCGAGGACCTTGACCTGACTACAAGTGCAGAAGCACTATACGGCAGTTTGTTTCCGGCTTGTTTTTTGTTACCTTTGTTTTGTATCTGACTTGTACGACGTTTCAAGAAAGAAGTAGTACATTTTGCATTTAAAATAGGTAGCAAAATTAAACAGATTCGAAACTTAAATGGCTTAAACAAACTTTTTTTTTCACTTCCCTTCAGCCGAGAGTTTTTTTTTTTTAAGAAATTCAAGAATATAATAATTTTATAAAAAAGAACCATGTCAAGTAAAAGATGAATGTCGTACACATTTGAGACTTTTTACAATGCAACTTCGCAAGTAAGTAATGTATGAAAAAGATTTCAGAGGTATAGGCAAGCTAACATTTGATTTTTATTTGGGGAAAAACGGAAAAGGGGGGAGGGGTAACATAGATTTAAAATAAACAGGCTTGATCCTTTTTTGTTGAAAAAATGCAGAATGTGCCATTTCATTCTCCCATTCCCCCTTAAAAAATAATAAAAATCGTACGTTTGCGCCCAAATATATGAATTCAATATATATATGAATTCATAAAGAATATAAATGTATAAAAAGAATGAATTTCCTATTTCATTAGTGAATGAAATAATATGAAAAAATGGATTTTGTCTTGTTATTAGACATATATATAGACATATATTTTGAATTTTAAAAAAAATTGGTCATGCTTATAGGTTTTTATATGTCTCTAATAGTGTTGATCAGGATTAAACACGTGTCACAATATGATCCAATCGCAGCTTACCGTCCAAAATTGGTGACATAAGTTGAATGATTTTCTTCAAGATTTGCTGCCTATTTGAACATGTATTACACGGACACTTTTCATTTATAGGATCAATCGTGCATTGGTGAGTTGATAGGGATTTTATCTTTTGATTAGATTTGATTTTTTATATAATTATATTTCCTGTCTTTTTTTATTGAAATATAAACGTCGGTACCAGCATTTCTTTACTTTCAGCATTGTCCAGAATACTATTCATGTCCATATATTGAAAAAAAAACCATTTACGGACCGACCATTTAGATTCAAAAGGGGGGTATGTTTTTTTTCTGAGTAAGAAAATCATTTAGTTTTTCAACGCTATCATCCATTTATGTTTTTTTTTCCAAATTAGCACTATTATATACGGTATTCGGAAAATCAGGAATCAGAACATTATTTTGTCATCTGCTTGACCACAATATATATTATTTCTCATAAAATTGGGGATCAGAATATTTTTTAAGGAAAAAACCATAACCCCCCTTTTGAAGTTAAATGGTCAATCCCTTAGTGTACTGATATGAATAGTAATATACTGGAATTGTTTGAAAAAATATAGATATTGATGCCAATGTAAATATTTTAATAAAAAAGACAGAAAATATGTCGGTGAAACAAAAAGTTCAAACTAATTGAAATTTAATGTGCCAATGAACTCACTGATCATGCACGAGTGATTCTATTCATAAAAAGTGTCCGTGTAACAACTAAAAAGTGTCCGTGTATCATATAAAAAGTGTCCGTTCCGTGTAACACCCGTTAATGTACTGTTTTTCTATAGCTCTGCTGGGGGCAAAGTCGTACAATGATTATAAATTGTTGATTTCAGATTTTCTTTTACAAAGAATATTTAATGTGTCGGTTTAAAAAAAATGAAATTTCTCTACATAAGTCATTGATATAAAACAAAGTTGACTAACTAAGTTGTCTTTAAGTTAGTTGTTAGGAATATGTCTGTAATGTGTAGATAAATCATTTTTTTTTTGGAACGATCTTCACTCTTTACTATATATAGACGTATAGAATACATTGTGAGCATTATATCCCTAGTTATTCCTTTCATTGGTTTTAATTGGTGAAAATTATGTTCAGGCAATTGACAACTTATTGGAAGCTACCAGATGCGTATCCAGGAATCTGAAAAAGAGGTTCAATGGCCTTCAAACTAGAACAAAAGTTGGGGGTATATGTAAAAAGTCTGAATAAATCATAAATGTAGGTCCATAAGGGGGTCGGGCACTCTACGAGCTGCTCTACATGCTCTACGATGGGCCACAAGTAGAAGAGGTCGAAAACGGGTAGGGACTGCGTAATTTGGATCAGATAGCCGTATACATTATCTATTACACATTTATTCTAAAACCAGTTGATTACATGATACTGGTTATGTTCTTCTCATACATTTTATGATGGTACGATACTAAAACCCTAACGGGAGGGATTGTGCATGCTTTTCATATAATGGCATGTCAGTAACTGCTAGTAGTCCTGTATTAATTTATGTAACATTGACATTTTGCTAAGTTTTTTTTCTTACCTTTTCTGCCATCGGACACGGACTTTTTTATCTGAGGTTCACCTGGCATATTGCTGTGTGTTTGTTTATTCTACAATGGCTAGAGGTACATTTATAGGCGTTTGAGATCTCACAAAACATGTTTAACCCCGCCGCATGTTTGCGCCTGTCCCAAGTCAGGTGCCTCCGGCCTTTGTTAGTCTTGTATTATTTTTAAATTTAAGTTCATTTATATGTTTAGAGTTTAGTATGACGTCAATTTTCACTGAACTAGTACACATTTTTGTTTAGGGTTCATCTGAAGCCCGACTGCGGGTGCGGGATTTTATCGCTGTGTTGAAGACCCATTGTTGGGCTGTTTTCTGCTGTTTGTTCGGGTTGTTGTCTCTTTGACACATTCCCCATTTGCATTCTCAATTTATTAATAGTTACTTTAGCTGTTCCCGGTATGTGCTTACTTCTGCACAAAGAAATCAGTGTATTGGTATTAGTTTATTACCACGTAAAGCGACAATATAAAAGAAAAAATATTAACTGAGTAAACATTTTTTATTATTATTACATTTGATTGAAGATGAGCAGTGTAGGTAATGATTTATGATCATGTGCATCATGCAAACACCCGAAAAAAAATATAATACTCAATTTCTTGTCTTTGCGGTAGTCGAAAATCTTATTTGTTGTTGTTATATACATGTAGGAATGTAAATATATATCAGTAGACAATCTAACATTGATTCATCAAATTATTTGACGGTAATCCTAATTACTTCTTTTATTTCAGAAATCGATCATCTCTATCATAGATGATACATCAAGAACATTTAGTGTCATGTCACATGATGGCGTAATGGCTGCTAGTAAAACATTTGCACATGTATGCAACAGAAATGGAACAACAACATTTAAATTGAATTAAAATATAATGTATTCATCAAAAATGTTTTTTTTTTTAATCTTAATTCTGATATCTACACTTTTAGCTTACGTCATACGTCTGATACTATTTTTCCTAAATTACAGTATGCATTGGACACCGATCATGAGGTGGGATGTCATGGTTTTTTTTTAAACAAACATTTTAGACTTTCACCATAAACAGACTATTTTTTCTTTTGTCAATAACATACTGAGCCAAGACATTTTTTTGGGAAATACAATGCTGATATTTCCCCGTATATTCCAGTGTAAACAACCCACTATTTGTATCACTTTTCTTCTAAAACTTATTATTTTTACCTCTATTGAGAATCAAACAATTTATTTATACAAAAAAAACATGTCCCTCACTAAATATGAATGACCAGTACCTTTAAGGTTGGTACGCATTGTACAAATATAAATTCAACGCGGGAGTGATTTCATCATAAATGAAAATAAAACTAAATTAATTCCGGTAGCACTCTTCGGGATTGACCTTCATCAGGAACGCTCAGACCTGAACATTTAAAAGCAATACATAAATATCACAAAATACGCAAAAAAACCAAACCCAAACAATAAACTGTAATACAAACGAAATATTCACTCGTCGTATGCACATTAATATGCAATATATGTACATTGTCGGAAAACATAAAATTCATTTGTATGAGCTTTAGAAACAGGACGAAAAGCGAGGCTCGCAGAGCTTTTCTCCTGTTTCGCAGCGAGTACAAATACATTTTATATTTTCCGACAATGTACATATATATTGTTTTTATCCTGAAATTTACACCCAACACTTGAAACTTTAGTTGTTAAAATCTAAATCATTCTCTAAATTTTCAAAGAAATCGACATAGTTTAAACGCGGACCGCGAAGAGGACCCCAAAATGAACTGGTACGCAAAAAGAAATATCCACATTACCGCTTGCTCAACATGGACGAGGGGTAACAGGAGACTTTATTTGTACAAAGCAAAACATTATTTGTGTACCTGTTATTTGCACAATAGTTGGCTGATTGCAGGATAAAAATGTTTGCAAGAATATAATGCACTTTAGTCCCATTGCTCTGGAACAGCAATTCATATAATTTGTAATATAAAAAGGAGATGGCTTCCACCAATACCTGCAAAGTGCCAGAATGTGCAAATATCTTAATTAAAATGTTTGCAGTTTACCAATACACTTGTAAGCACTTTTTATCGCACATAGTCAGTTCATTTTTTTTTTCTTAATTAAGGCCCCGTCTGCAGGATAATATTTTCCAATAAAAATAAGTCGTTCCGCCGGAAGTAGGAAACATTCAAAATAAAGGTAAAATAGTTTGAATTTTGGTTACAAACTACTGCAACCTTGTTTACCAACAAACCTGTTCAATTAAACAAATAGTGTGCTTTCGGAGGTGAAACATACGTATATTCGGTAAGTATTTCGGATTTGATTCAATTTGGAATGCATCAAGAACTCTGTTTAATGTAAATGGGGGGTCTAAATTAAAATCTATATAATTTTCTAATAATTTGTCAAAATGTAGTTTATATCATGCTTTTTTCAAAAATATAATAAAAAGTATGGGTAACCGGGCTATTTCAAGCTACAGGTTGTGCAAAATTTTCAGCTTTGTATAGATTATGCACGGAAATCCCAATTTTGTGTGATAAGAAGAAAACTACACAATAGAATTTTAAGATAAAATAGAAGATAGCTCTCATAATATGCTTTCAGATAAGAAAAAGAAAAAATGGGGTCACCGGACTCGTTTTCTTGCTACATAATAAAATTATATGGCAAAGTTGTAAAAAAAAATTAATAAAACAAAAATAATCTGGGTTTTTTTTGTAAAATATAGCCGTAAATATGATAAAACACATACTTTTCTATATCAAAATGAAAAGTCTTCGGCATAAATTACATAATACTTTCGAAATTGCACAAATCATTAAAGATCTAGACCGATTATTGTCAAATCAAAGATGGAGGAAAACACCCCAGCCTCCTTAAAAGGGATATGACAAAATTGTTCAAAAGAGCAAAAGAAAAACCACGCAAGCGCAAAACGCACTGTTTTAATGGTGGAAATGAGCAGTTTTAGTGAAAATAGGATTTCACAGTAGAGCCGTTGTGATTCCCATATAGACAAAAAAAAATGTATATCTCTATTAACGTTATTACGATCAGTTGTGCTACACCATACCCTATGTATCCAAAACTTCCATCGTAACTATACATATTAGAATTTTACAAAATCGAATAAAAGCCCATGAAAAAATAGAGGTAGTGAATACTGCTTTTCGTTAGGTTTTAACAACTCTAGCATTTCTTTTTCATTTCATTTGCATTTATAATATATCAACAATTAATTATTCTAAATATTATAACATATTTGATACTTAATTTTTTTATATGAATGGATTTTTGCATAAAATTAACTGAAATAATAACATTCGCCGTTGATTTTTTTTATGGCAAATGATTGATACAGCGCGTTTAGAATACATCGAAAAAAATTCAAATCAGAACGTGTGATTGTGTCTTTCGTCTATCGTTCACAAGCTAAAATTCAATGAGCTTCTTATAAATGCCTACCTGTTTGGTGTGAACCAAGGCTCCGTGTTGAAGGCAGGACTTTGGCCTATATTTATTTTAACTTTTTACACATTGTGATTAGATGGAGAGTTGTCTCATTGGCACTCATACCACATCTTCTTATTTCTATTTACTGCAAAATTTGTTGCTGATGTTGTGGGGATGCAGTAGAATGTGTCCCCGTGCTTTTGGTGTATGCCCTAATATTTTAAAATAAAGAGTTTTTTGCCTGTGAGAGAGCTTTCACGTGTTTGTTATATCTTTGTTCTTAATTGTTCATTCAATATTATGGTGTTTTGATGTATAAATACCCATCCGCGCTTGATGTTTGTATTATTGCCCCCTGCTATGGTTTTACTTAGATTTCTTAATATAATCTCTGTTTTTGTCCTGTGTTTGTTATATGTCTGTTTTGTATTACATAAGTATTTGCGTCGGGCATTTTATAACAATTTTAGCAAAATTTCATTGACAGCTTTGTTTATTATTTCTTATCGGGTTATTGTTATCCTTATTCAATGTTACAACCCCCGGTCTTTTTTAATTCCTATTCTTCTATATTATATATAATCATGATAGTACGTAATGGTAAGAAATTGAAAAACAACCCTTCTTCTAGGACATCTGCGTGCTTACAAAATCGTATTCTAATATAATTTCTACAGCAGCCTATCAAAATTATCCTACTGCATTAAGCAGTGTGTACAATTGTGTCAATAGAGGCAATGCCTCTGAAGTTAGATTGTTAAACAAAAATGTACGTGGATATCTACAAAGGTCCCAGTGCAATGCCAGAAAATGACTGACCTGTTTCAGATTAACTTCACACAATACTGTTAGGTCAACAGTGAACGGGAGAGTTTTTTCGATCTCCTTTTCCTGTGATATTACCTGAAAACCAAAACCCCATTTATCTGGTAACTTGAACCCAGCCTAAGTGTGGTATTCAATATGTAGGCCAGACATGACGGGATTTTTACAGAAGAAATCAAGAGCACCTTTACCGCTTCCGATTACCTAGAAAAAATCAAAAGTTTGACATACCAACATTTAAAAAATCTCACTATAAAATTGACAAAATTCCGACAAAAAATTAGGACAGGGGAACATTTTCCGATGATTTTGTAGTGAAAAAAAAATGTTAAGCAGGTAATTATCCCCCAAAATTGAACCGATTGAAAGCTTGGTTTTACTTCTTTATCTTGCTCTTACCTGACTTGGTACCATGATGTCCAAGGTAACCAGTCGACAAATTATATAATCCGGAGTCAAAAGTCGGTAATATGAAAATAGTCTATTGATTTTTTTTTTAAATAAAGGAACCATGAGAGCCTCATATGACAGTGTTAATTCTGGAACACCACGATTAAACTGTTCGGAAATTAGAATCTGTTACTGTATTTCGAGCATAAATTTCGGAGTCAATATGTAATTCATATATAGCTCAGCTAAAACCAATACTTTACAAATTATTTAAGGAATGACTGTAATATTTTTTCTGTCTATGAAGAAATAACATCAAAAATGTGGTGCACACTGAATAACCAGCGTAGCGGGTTATTTTAAAGTGTGCACCACATTTTTTATGTTATTTCGAATAGACAGAAAACATATGACAGTCATTTCTTATAATTTAATTCCAAATTCCATTTTTAACCGGAGTAAACCATGAAAAACGTTGATGACGTCACGGTCACATGACAAAATTATTTCTATGAGCTGATAAACAAAACAACGTCAGCCTATCAGAAGACGCGTTACATCCAAAATTAAATTATTGATATATAAAAGATGAAAGCCCATGAAATCCTCCTATTCTTATAATGTGAGAGTCATTAACATAGACCATTTTTCTTGTAGGGCAACAATATACAATTGCTGGTCAAAAGTTTGTATAGCATTTTGCTGAACTTATCTAAACATTGTTTCATATTTAACATATTATAAAACAAAATATTAATTTTTCAGTCCACTCCGCACGGAAGTAGTCAAGAAGACATTATTATTTTTTCAGGGGTTGACATGATACACGTAATCGTTATAAATTTTAACTTCATGGTTCTTATGCAAGCAAATTTAATAAACAATGATTTTATACAGTTGTTTTATTGTTTTCACCTTACATAGGGCTTTATTTCTGATAATATTTCTGTGTACACAATTATAAATCTACATATTTCACCTTTATCAATATTAGGAAATCCGTATGGACGATTCCATATACCATTATGTTTTAGGGGTTTTCAGCTTCAGTGTCGAGTTGGTGTATAGTATTAAGGGTTGTCTGCGAGAAATAAATCATTTTTCTGATAGATTAACTAAATTCAAAACCAATATAAATAGAGTTAATATATATATATTTTATTTAACTTAGTAAATTGATCGGAATGTGAATGATACATTGACCTAAAATTCTTTTTGGTCTATTCCAGTCATGACATTTGCCCGGGAATTTCTTCCATTGACATCGTAGTATAATTTACTTTGGATTATAGTTATCTTTAGATGTAATGTGAAAGGATTTAATGTGATATTATTTGTCTCTTCTTCTATAGTACATAGTTTGACGTCAGGTTTGTACACATGAAGTCTCTAGTCTAGTCAGATCTGAAGTATGGATGTACTCATTCTCAATTTTATTCTGCATTTCCCACCCCTTCCCTACGTCACCCTGTTCAGTCGCTCCGTAATTCTCGTATCACGGCTTTGAGACGAAAGCAGGCATTATCAGCAACGTCATAACTCGCGTCATAATGTCTGAGGAGATGTAATCAGCGACGTCACAATGTGTGAGGAGTCGTTATCAAGCTTGCTTTCGTCTAGCGTAAAACTGTAAAGACCTTTATGTATATATATCTAATCTCATTCTAGTCCGTTCAACTGACAGAATCGGTGTACATTTCATGAACTCTTCATGGACTATTCTTTATACCAATATCTGTTAGTGTGTAGAAAAGCCAATGATCTACATGTATACATATATATATGTCAACCATAAAATACAACTGATTTACACCACAACTGTTGAAAAGACCTTTATGTATATATATATATATCTAATCTCATTCTAGTCCGTTCAACTGACAGAATCGGTGTACATTTCATGAACTTTTAACAAGAATCGTCATGGACTATTCTTTATACCAATATCTGTTAGCCATTTAGGGGTCGTTTGCATTCAAAGTTTAGTTTTAGTGGGTTTATTTTGCAAAAAAGAACTCAATGTCCCGATAGTTAACGTTTTCTTTATATTTTGCTGTGTCAAAATGACCTACAATGTAAATATAAAGGACAGTATATAGTCCTAAAAATGGTATACTAGTATCACGTTCTACACATGACATTTTAGCAGGAAAGACTGCCATTGTCACCACTGCAACTTTTCAATTTGATCTCATCCACTAAAGTCATTCAAGTAGAACATTTGATGTCGGGTTTGTCCACATTTTAGAATATATTAATACGTGTATAGAAATACTGTTGAGTCTGTTCGCAGATGCCTGAGATAGACTTCAATATTTATTATTTATTGAAAATAAGTGGAATCCTCTTTTAGAAAAGTTGTGTTCCTATGGTATTAAATGAATCCCCCCACCCTTTTATAAGTTAAAAAGGCTACATCTTTTTTTCCTTTTTTCAAAACCGCAAATATCCCTCATTTTTTTTTTGGGGGGGGAAGATGTTCCCAACCTGTTTATTAGTGGAATTGTGAATCCGGCCATTACTCTTCTCAATTGTATTGATGCATACTTTTCATGTCAGGACAGTTTTCCTCATTTTTGAAGGCTGTATGGTTGCCTATAATTACTTTGTCATTTGAACCTCTGTTGATAGTTGTCTCATTGGCAATCATATTACATATTGTAATTTTTATATGTATCCATCCTTTAGAAAAGTTGTTCCGAATGTAATGAATCCCCTCCAGATCCCCCTTTTATAAGTTAAAAAGGCTACCGTACATCTTCTTTTTGGCTTCTTTAGAACTTTTTTTTTGGGGGGGAGGGTTCCCAAACTGTTGTTTATAAGTTGTAAATCATGCCATTACTTTTCTCAATTTAATTGTTGCATACTAAACATGTCTGGACTGGTTTTTTTCTCATTTTTGAAGGCTGTATGGTTGCCTATAATTACTTTGTTATTTAAACATCTGTGGATAGTTGTCTCATCGGCAATCATACCACATTAACAGATTTTATATGGATTGCAGACCTGAAAAAGATGTTCAAAGTTGAATATGCTGCAAACTTCAAACAACCTACTACAACTTATTTACCATGAAACTGTTAATCAGAACTATATATAAGTGATTTCATCCCAGTCCTTATACATGTACCACTATCAATCAACAGAACAAATGCAAATAATTATGATGTCATGAAAGGTTTTTTCTAATAAATCTCGAATCTTTATATCAATATCAACTGTATCCCAATATAAACATGTTGGGATCTTTTACAGCAGAATATACAGTATGGGGTTTTCTCATTTTCATAGGCCTGTTTACGTGACGTATTATGGTATACCGTTGTCCGTCTGTATGTCCGTCCGTCGTCAACATTTCAGACATTAACTTAAAAATGCTTCAATAAATTTGCATAAAACTTTAGTGAATTGTTTATATCTATTGATGTGAGTACGGAAGCCGATAATAACGACATCACTATGTCGTAATTACGACATCGCTATGTCGTAATAACGACATCCTTATGTCGTTATAACGACATAGCTATATATATATATAAAATAGTATGTATTATGATTTCCAAGAGACTATATGACACAGAAATTAACAACTATAGGTCATCATAATGCCTTCAAAAATGAGAAAAGCCCCCACATAGTCAGCTATAAAAGGCCCCGAAATGGCAAATGTTAAACAATTTAATTCAAACGAGAAAACTAACGGCTTTATTAATGTACAAAAAATGGAAAAAAAATATGTTACATAGCAACAAACGATTACCACTGAATTACAGGCTCCTGATCGCTATGTCATAATTACGACAACCTTAGCGTTGTCACTTTTTTAGGCAATAGAAAATTCAAAATGGTCGTCAGTGAGGGCAAAGTTTGAAGCGTAAACATATTCATCTTTTTTTGGAGAATAATGAACACTAAATGCAATCAAGCTTAATTAAAGTTATTTACTTGCACATACTAGAACTTTATTTTATAATCAAGTCAAATGAGACCCAGTTGCACAGGGGAGCGATTCGGGCTTCTTAGAGCCTCTAGTTATGTTTGGCATGTACAGATTCGTGTAAAATATGACTGCATTTCCATTGCAGATTCTGAAGAAGATGAATTTTAAGCTTTTCCAAATAAAGACTGTTAAACGTTTGACTCCTAGTCCTCAGACCCATGGACCTCTGTACCTTCATTTGTACACAATGGCCTACTGATGCTTGATGAAAATTATAACTGCATTGCTACTGTTGGTTCTTTATGAGATTCTTACAGCGTCCTCCCCATTGAAGCCTGTATTAAACGTTGGACCCCAAGTTCTTTAAACCAATGTTCCCCAGGACAACTATTCCTACAAACTTAGGGGAGGGTTAGGTTCCCGCTTATATGTTTAACCCCGCCACATTCTGTATGTATGTGCCTGTCCCAAGTCAGGAGCCTGTAATTTAGTAGTTGTTGCTTGTTGATGTGTTACATATTTGTTTTTCGTTTATTTTTTGTACATAAATTAGGCCGTTAGTTTTCTCGTTTGAACTGTTTTACATTTCCTATTTCGGAGCCTTTTATAGCTGAATATGTGGCATGGGCTTTCCTCATTGTTGAAGGCTGTACGGTGACCTATAGTTGTTAATTTCTGTGGCATTTGGTTTCTTGTGGCAATCATACCACATCTTCTTTTTTTATATTTAATCCTCATCATATAAGGATCATCCATTCTCTAAGATTGATCCAATATGGCCTGTAGTTCTTAATGAGAAGATTTTCAAAGCTTTTTCCATTGGAGTGCTTTGATTTTTGACTCCTTAAAACACAGCCGCTGTTATTAACTTGAAAATATAGGACATAATGGTCACACATTAGTTTTTTGATAATGTCTCGAATATCGTTACATTTATCTCAAATCTGTTGAGGGTTCATCATGACAAAATGAACCTATGCCGAAAATTTCAGAAAGATCAGTTTGACCCATATCTAAGTTGTGTCCTCTAAAACATTTTTTGGGGATAGCTACATGTATTGTCATCACTTGAAGTCCGTCGATTTTGACCGGCAACCAACAGCATGGACACCGTTACTAAATAAAGGCAACAGTAATATACCGGTGTTCAAAGGTCATAAATCGATTGAGAGAAAACAAATCCGGGTTACAAACTAAAACCGAGGGAAACATATCAACTGTAAGAGGAAAATAAACGAACAACAGGAACACTAAAGTGAACAAAAATAAACCCTTAACATACATAGAAAGAACTATTTGATAACAACTGTCATATTCCTGAATTGGTACAGGCCATTTTAAGAACAAATGGTGGGTTGAACTTGGTTTAATGGCTAGTCAAACCTCCCGCTTTATGACAATGTTAAAAATGGCGCTGAAATGATAACACTACGTGACAGAAATACAGATCAAACACACGCAAGACCATATATCACAGAGAAACGCACAAACATATAATATACTACAGTGTAGTAATAGTCGCAAAACATGTAAACAGCAGAACAACAGCGAACATATTTCATCAACGACAAACACCACAGGATATAAAAAACAGTTAAGCGCTTAGTACGTAACTCACATGCAATCTCGAACTGTATGCAATTATTTCCATAATACTATACAAAAAGACCACATAGCGAAATAGCAGATTTTTACCTCGCCTGCGACGAACGCCATAAATAGCGAAACTTTAGGAATTGATTTTGCGGCGACGGCGGCTAAACTTTTATCAACATTATGTGATTTTTGTAACCTTTAATAAAAATTTAACGGTAAATACAGACGACGACGGACGACAAGCGATTGCAATAGCACACATAATCCTTCTGGTACTTAACACATCTTCTTGATGTGATCTACATAAATGCCAAATATAAATATAGAGGCTCCAACAAGCCTGAATCATTCACCATTTCAATGGGTCCCATTAGACTTGATTATGAAATAAATTTCTATTATGTGCAGACATATAGCGTATCTAACTTTAATATTAATAAGGCTTGATTAAATTCAGTGTTTATCATTCTCAATAATGAATATGTTTACGATAGGGTTTTGATACAAACTTTGCCCTCACTGGCGGCCATTTTTAACTTCGGATCAGCTCAAAACGTAAAAACTCTTTTTAAGGACCTGGATACTATTTACACATTGTATATTTATACTAAGTTTAAGCTCAGTCATTTCAGTGATCTTGAGAAGCAGATTTTGAACATTGATTTTTTCAAAGTCCCTTGGCGGTCATGTGTTTCAACCAATGTGTAACTAAGTAATAACACTTGAATAGGACCTTATAGTGCACACGTATATCAAGTTTGATTCAATTCTGATAAGTAGTTCTTAAAATAAAGATGAAAATGTTGTTTCCCATAGTGTTTCGATGCTCACAAAGTAGCAATGTTAAGGTTGTTGTTATAGATGATATAGATGATATGTCGTAATTACGATATAACGATGTCGTTATTTCCACATAATATGTCGTTATTACGACATAGCGATGTCGTTATTATGACATAGCGATGTCGTTATTTCCACATAATATGTCGTTATTACGACATAGCGATGTCGTTATTACCACATAATATGTCGTTATTACGACATAGCGATGTCGTTATTACGACATCCTATGTCGTAATTACGACATAAATTTTTTTTTTGAATGACCCTTATCGGCTTCCGTATGTGAGCTCCCTTTCTTTTTATATAAATTTTAGATTTTACATTTCCGAATTTAATATTCTTAAAAAAGGGGGATTTTCTAGATTTCAGACTATAACTCAAAAATGCTTTCAGCAGTTCTCATGAAACATTGGTGAATTGTTTATATCTAGTAATGTAAGCTGCTGCCTTTAGAATTTTATAAATTTTACATTTTACATTTCCAAGTTATGGGGTTTTATATATTAAAAAGGGGGGATTTTTCAGTTTTGGACAATGTTTTCAGCAATTCTCATTAAACTTTGGTGAATTGTTTATATCTATTGATGTAAGCTCCCTTTTTGATTTTCATTAATTTCTAATATGACATTGAGAAGCAATTGGACTTTATTCTTTGTAAATGTGACGGGCGTATCATGCGCTCATGGCGCAGCTGTTTATTGAAGGTGGTATGCATATGGTTGCCTATAATTTCTTATTTACATCTATTTTATTTGAATTTAAGGGAATAGTTGTTATTTATATAAACAAATCCCACGTCGATATATAACATGTACAACAATCAAACATCAACCCACGCCAAACTGGATGTAATTGAAAGACATCTAGAGGTCAATATACAGTCTCGAACAAAAGACAAACTAAGGAAAATTATAGCGAATTTTTTAGAAGAATTATTATTACATGAATTTGCAATATTTAAAATATATCGTTTAATAAAATTTTTTGAGTTTTAGGTTCCACCTACCATTTGAGAAAACTGGGATTTCATTGCGGCTAGTCTAATGGAGGGGTATTTCATTGGTTGTAGATATGGAATCTTATTTTATCATGAAGTAAGATTTGAACACGACTTGAGGAATGAAGATGGAGTTAAGACCGAATGTCAGTTTTAGTCTTATATATGTACGTCAATTTTAGTCTTATATGTATATGTATACATATATTATTGATTCAGTGGTGATGGTAAATAGACACTGACAAGTCTTAGATAACATTTATAATTTTGAATGTTTCTTCATCAGTTAACTAAAATTAGGTGGAGGTATGTTCTTATTTCCGACAGAGGGGCACTCAACCTATATCAATTTGTGCATGAAGCGATTGATAGTTGCTAGATACTGAATGTTTTTACCACAAATTTGTGAAAGTTTTAGCCGGTGTATATAGTTAAAATACGATAATTAAATTCATGTCTTTTTCAGGACTTCTGATCCAACCACGTAGTATGGCATGTTTGTGAGATATGGTTTTGGCAGATAGGATGTTCATGAGGGAACTGTAGTACAAAGTATATCACTGGATTAAGCTCTTTGTCTAAGTGTATAAGTAAAATGCTTTGCTTTGAGCTCAGTTCATTGTTATGCAATTCATTCTTTGTGAAATAAAGATTTGACAGACAACTCTCATGTACAAGGAATTGTCAAAGTAGTATCCATTCTATGTACAATTTAAGTAATAGGGAGATAAAAGCATTTTATTTAGATTTCAACCAAACATTTTTTTATTTTACCATTAGCCAAATTTAAAAAAAAGCACAAATTTACCAAACAATGCTACTTGCGCTACTAGCAATATGATGCTAGGTTGTTTTGTTACACTTTATTTTTATAGATCTGTACTGCCTACTGGCGACTCAGTCCTGAGTGTAAATGGTCATTCAGTATGTTAAAAAAAAAGACCAAAATTTATAAGGCCTCTCTTGCCTAATTGATTTCTAAAACTATATTTCATTGTGCATGTCCAACATTTATCATTCATTTGTTTATTTCTTAATTTGTGTGAATTAACAGTAAATGTTAAATACTACACTTTCATACCACAACAAAACTGTCTTACTGTATTGGTAACACTTATATTTGTATCTATATAACAAAAAAAATTGAAAAGAGAATATTTTTCCAATACCTTTTTGATATTGAATACTATAACTTTTTAGATATTTAGACATATAAAGTAGATGTTCATAATATCCACTTGAAATTTTATCATATGACTTCTGTAGTTAGTTATGAGTCTTTGGAGCATGCTCACAAAGGTTCTTTTGTTGATATCATTTTCATACTGGTCAAAACTTTTTTTTGCTTTGACCAGCTTTGGAGGAGATATTTTTAAAGAATTAATAAAAAATAACAGAAACGTTTACTTTCTAGCTCATCTAGCCCCAAGCATCATGTCGGGCATTATCATTACTAAAAACCATTAAATGTCTTCTAATCTGAGAAACAATTTCGACATTTAAACGATATCTTTTACTTATGAAACTTACGATCCACCACAAAGTAATATAAATAGAACCATACAAATAGTAAGCAAATACATGTTCTCAGATACCATCTCCCATATAAAAAAAACCACATTATGAAAAAATGAGCCTATTATGTGTTCTTCTCCTAACTACAAAATGTATCCAAAATCAAAGATGCGGAACATATTCTATCATAAGCATTTGGTAATTAATGCAATTAGTGTCTCTTCCATGTCCATGTTGAACATAAAAAACTAAATATTAAATAAACAACATTCCTAATGCTCAGGTTGGTTGTCATTGTGCAACACAGTTAATACATAGAAAACATAAAACATAAAACATAGAACTCCTTTTGTCATATAAAACACTCAAACATCCAATCATACTATCCACACTGATCTGTGTCCTCACTTGTAGTATAAACAATAAATGTTGCCATGTTGCTGGGTTTTGTGTCTATGACCGGAGCAAATTTTAGAAACGTATCTTCAAATTTGAATTATGATAGAATAGAAAAACCGGCAACAATTGGGACAATTTTATCAGTATTTTCTGCAAAAATGGGAATTCGATCTAAGCTTTGTCTTGAAAAAAGTCGGATAAATATCCACGATATGTCAGCTGTATCTATGTTTTCCTTCAAACAAAACTCAATGTCCCCA
Organism: Mytilus californianus; assembly: GCF_021869535.1. Taxonomy (NCBI): domain Eukaryota; kingdom Metazoa; phylum Mollusca; class Bivalvia; order Mytilida; family Mytilidae; genus Mytilus; species Mytilus californianus. Next base: position 19,488,369 of record NW_026262626.1, read on the forward strand.
TTATCAAGGAGTTTTTCTTTTTTTGTATCTTATCAATTGGTCAGCATTCCATAAGTTTGGTATTAGAATCATCAAGCGCCACATATCTTTCTAGTTCAAGTTTAACCTTAAAGGAAATTAGAATAGCGTTTGATGTGTGTTTTTATACTGAGAGAGAGCCGCACCTATGAAGTGAAAGTTTTTTAACCATGAATTGTCTCAGCATTGATGTTACCATTACATGCTCACGTATTGTATGACCACTTTTTTCATTGTAGCAATTAGGGTAAGTCCCATTGGATATATCTAAGGACTGAGTTAAACTAGGAACTATTGAGGAGGCTGCATGTAATGTTAAGTCTTCATTTATAGTTATTGTCTAAATTTCAATTTTAATTTTGACGGTGTTTTTTCAGGTTTTAAATTGCCAGCTGCTCGAACGGCTTCAAAAAATTTAGATTGAACTACTGAACACAACATTTGATTCTCCTTCTCCCTTTCTGTTGCCGTATTACGATTGATTTTTTCGTATAACGATTGATTTTTTCGTATAACGATTGATTTTATCACAATGTTGTCTATTAGTGTAATAGGAAGCAACAAAAGATTTCATAAAGAAAAGACATGAAATGGGATGTTGGTAATCGAATAAGCACGTCTTTATGGATGAAACCATTCAGGCAATGAGAAGGCTTCTCGTGAAACATTCAACTCATCGTTTAATTACTTTTATCATTGGAATGCTAAGTAAAATCATAACCAAGCAGGTCATGAATATATATGTAGGACTCGGAGGTGCGATGGTCACGCTGAAGTGCGATGGTCTTCGCCGAAGTGCGATGGTATGTTCGCTGAAGTGCGATGGTCTATATCTGTCCTTAGTTTTAGTTTCATACTAAATGAGAGGTCGTTCTCTTTAAATTTGCTGCATGAGGACATTATTCTGCGTTAACAGTTTATTTTTACTTTGTTACCCTCATCTGAGATTACTATAATTTTATGTGTTATAGTTATCTCAGCTCTCATGAGTTCTACGTTTACCGTAATATCCTAAGACGGAGAGTCTGTCTGCGGACCCGTGTGTAGTTAGAGATTTTCAAGCACCATCGTACGTAAAAAACAAAACTTCTGTAAATTTCGAAAAAGGATCTGCTACAGAGAGGCTAAATTTCCCGTGTTTACTAATCATTTCCCTTACCGGTAGTATTAAGAATTCATTTACTTGTATTCATGTTGGATATACAAAAACATTCCATATTTTCTCTAGTTACAGTAAAAACCACACATACGGTGATAAGTTCATGAGGCACTTATTATATTGCGTTTTAAACAGCTATCACATTTTCAGTCATTGAAATAAGCACTGGTTTTAATGGAAAGAAAATCTTTGCATGTAGCGGTTGGAACGATTGCATGCATGTTGACTTCTTTTTGTCCAAAGTAAACTACAACGTTACAAGTATGACTGGAAATGTTCTCGATGATTTACTTAATAAACAAGAAAGCTGCTTCTAGCAAACATATTTACTTCTTCATCGACGAGTGAACATGAAAAACACTAAAAATATAGTTTATGTAACCCATCGCACTGCAGCGTAACCACCATCGTACTTCGGCGTAGCTATCAACAAGATAGCGTAACAATGCCACCATCGTACTTCAGCGTGATCAAAAACGCACTTCAGCGTCTAACCATCGCATATCAGCGTGACCATCGCGGTTCGGAGTTTATCTGTATGATCATCTAAAATATCAGTTTGTGTAAACTTTTCTAAATTTACCAAACATGTACTAGTGTCTGATTTGTTATAAGATTTGTGATACCTTAAAATTTATATGTCATCATCATCAAACTAACTAGACTATCGTTATGGAGTCGGTGGTACACATCCTACTTTCTTATATTCATGGCATTATAGAGGGTTCCTTTTGCAGTTACAATTAAACAGGAAAGTTTTTCTTGTTTTAATCGGACGTTTAATTCAAAAAGTCCCATTGTTTGAAGCACAAATTCTTTTATCTTGCAAAAATGTAAGTATTAGTAGACTACTAAACGTAGACATATTTCGGGAATACCACCAATCCGCCTTTTTGACTTTTACTGTTAGAAATAAATCTTTTTTAACTTTGAAAAAAAAAACACGATAAATGTCTTTTTGACAAAAAAATATCAGTCAAAAAAGTAGAAAAACATTGTTCAATAGTAATGTGATAAAAAAAAAATATCCATACTATTATATTTAATTGGCACAAACATGAACTATGGTATGGTGCATTCTACAATAAAAAGTAAATGTACTTCGTATCGGTTAGAGAAATAAATCCGGAAATTCACTGAATTATAATATCTATTAGTGTCGAAAAACGGGAAATTATTTGAAAAACTCAGCCGAAGTCTCATAACTTTACAAAATGAAGTGTTACATGTATTACTTTTTATCTTGAAAATTTGAAAGATATCGATGTAATGTAAATTTACAAATGATGTAACCAGTCCGTTGAAATAAAACAGAGTCAATATTTTTAAAACTGCTCGAAAACGAACATAATAAGGATAAATAGAGGAAATTACAGTTTACCAATATGAATGAGCATTTGAACTCTTCATAAAATGCCAAATCAAGAGTTTGAGGACTATAAAAAACACAAAAGTAAATTTTTTGTCGAGTTGCATTTTGAATGAAAAACTCAACATGTCTTTGTCTTACCATTTTATGAAACACTGCACCGCAGGAAATAGCTACGACCGGGCAAAAAAGTAAGATTAAGGTATAGGCTTTGCAAAAAAAAAAAAAAAAAAAAAATTCAGCCTGCAGTTATTCCGGTCCATTAAAGTCGTAAAATAAGCACCTTTTTCTTGTTTTGTCACTCCACTATAAATGGTCTTTTGAAAAATCTCATTGCAAATTTAGTTGCTGCAACTCGTTCAAAGCCTTTTTTATGTTACTAAAAAGGAAAGTATGCTAGATACACTTACTGGAAATGGGAAGATATGATTGTAGCTTTAAATTTTCTCCTTGAAAACATATATGTACGTTTCGATGATAAAGTGAATCGACAGGTAGCAGATATTCCTATGGGCACATATTGCGCCTCTTTAATAGCAGATTTACTCCTGTATTGCTATGAATTACAGTTTATCCCCAAACTCAGTAAAGACAAGTGATTTTTACATTTGGATGACACATTCAACAATACCTACCGTTATCTTGATGATATGTGTTCGTTAAATAATCCAGAGTTCTCTAAATATACTACCTAAATTTACCCAAAGGAACTTACTTTAAATAAATCTAACATAAACAGCAGTAGTTGTCCCTTTCCAGATTTAGACATTTCAATTTCTAAAGGGAAACTCCATACTAAAATTTACGACAAAAGAGACGATTTTCATTCTCTATTGTTAATTTCCCTTTTAGACGGCGATGTCCCTTTGGCACCCTCATACGGTGTTTATATATCCAAGCGTTATGCCCGTGTGTGTAGTGATGTCATAAATTTTAACGAACGTAATCAATGCATCACTGGTAAATTATTAAGTCAGGGATTTCGTTACCATAAATTATTTAAACAGTTCCTAAATTCTTTCATAGATACAAAAATTGATTAGTAAATTTGGCTGTACCTGTAGAAAACTTATTAAAAACGGAATTGCACATCCTAAATTTTAAGGTACTATTGTACTAAAGGCGCGGAAATCACCATATGATTCGTGTAAACTCATCGACACTTTAAAGGGGCAGTAGCTACAAGATATATAAAAAAAATGAAATATGATTTATTTTGTTCAATCATTATTGGAGTGAAATAGTGAAATAATAATTCGCTTTTAGCGGTCAGTATGGTTCAATTTCGTCAAAATTAGCTAAGAAACATCAATGATGAATTATTCACTTGCAGATGAATAATTTGACCTCATTGAATCCGTATTCATGTGACCTTCAATTCAACTTCTTAGCTAGAGTTGGATTACGCATGAATTATGCGTGTTCAGTTATTAAAAGGAAAATAATGTGAAAATTGGAAGTGAAACAAAGGTAAATCATTTGATTGACTGATTCGATCCACAAAGACTCATTCTTATACAGGTAAACACGATGATTAACATATATTTTTCACCTATTATATGAAATTAAACAGACTTAGAAAATCCCAACTGCACGAGTTCGCTATCTATTTATATCTATATTTATGTTTATATCGCTTATATGACCGTCGGTAGTTTTCGGAGGTCAACTCGATAATTATTTAGATGGCGTCTAGACTAAAATACACATGAAACGATGATAGATATTATCAAGCCCATGCCTTGTAAATTGTTGATTTTAGACTTTTTATAATTTGGATATACGATTTAGTTTGTTATAAATCAAATATAAAGCCTATTGTCACTGACCTGAAGGCTAATTTTAGCTATATTCAAGGCCTCATTCCCACCCTTACCATTTAAGTGGAGTTAGGTGAAATATCGTTAAATCTATATATGCTCATGTCAAGCAAATATCATTTATTAACAACATATACTCAGACATATAAGTAACAAAATGAAGTGCATGTTTATAACCATACTTGACCGAGACAACTATGTTATCAACAATTACATTAGCCGTCGAAATAGTGAATGGCGTATGAATTTACCTATAAACCTACAAGGATAGACAATTGAAGAAAATTCCAATTCAAGATACTTTGCATTGCCTATAATTGTTTCATTGCGTGGGTGAGGCCAAACCATCTCTATCGATGCGAATATGTTGAAATACTTCAACTGCATACAAGATATCATTGATATACCACTAGTGACCTCATTTAAACTTTCCTTATTGCAGACTTTAATTTGCAAACTATGCACAATTTCCAAAGTCAATTGATCATAACTATGACTAACGTAATAGTGTGAGACCGAATATTCTCAATCTCGCTCGAAATCCTACAACAGAAATAAATTCCGGTAAATAATTACATGTTAATGATAATTACGAAATCGCTCCAAAGAATATTCGTAAATACAGACAGGTGACTTTATTTCTTTTTAGACCGTTACCTCAGTTCGTTCATTATTCTTTATTCTTTATTGTTTAACAGCATTGACCTAATATTTTCTGTGCTGTAATCCCCATACTGACCCTGATACATTGTATATGCTGCATTCGTTGTGGATTTCATAGAGCAATGTAATGAATAGATAGATAACATGTGACCTTGCCAAAATTTATCAAGAACGGACTTTCAGTCGTGTACAAAATCACGAGCAAATCTATGTTTATCATGAAACATACAATGTGACAACCGTACTATATATCTTGAAAAACCATAAATATAACATGTTAGAAAATAAAAAACGTAGACTATTTGAAATGCTTACGGCGTTTATTAAGAGACTGGACATAAAAAAGTTCAATTGTCTTCGGATTGAAATTATATCGGTCAAACTTCTTTTCATGTCTTAATGGTTAAAGTCTTATCTGTAAAGTTTTACCATAATATTAAACTGGAATAAACTAGACAAGATACGAATTCGCCTCTATATATACATGTCACCGTGTTATACTTTTGTTGTGTCTCACGCTCGATTACATATCTTTGTTATTAATAAACAACAAGATTAATAATAATAAAACTGACATACAAGTGGGAGGTTTAGCTAGCAATAAAACCAGGTTAACCCATCATTGTCTTCGGAAAATGCATGTCCAAAGTCAGGAATATGGCAATTATGTTTTACTTGATCCATTGATTGATTGCGTTTAATTTTGTCAGTTTTTATGGACCTTTTTGAATTTGCTTTGGAATTTTTGTTTTTTGCTATACATTTTTACTATGTCTCACGGGGGTCTAGTGGTCTAAGTAGTTAAACTACTGTATCTCTATCCTATCAACATTGCAAATATTCGTTCGACTCTAATCTTAATTGATTAGAATTGTCAGATATCTTGCCGCAGGTCGCTGGTACTCTCTGGGCACTCCGGCTTCTTCCGCCAATAAAAAGTTACGACCACACCACCATGAAATATCGCAAAAGGGCTGAAATTTACGTTAAAAAACAATCAGTCAATGAATCAATACTATTCCAAACTAAAAAAAATTGAAACAAAATAAATCAGAAAAAAATGAATTAGGCATAACTCACAGCTTATCCCTCCGGATCAAAATATTTTATTACCCGGTTTTCATTGCTTAGTAATACATTTAAGTGCGTTGTTTTAAAGAAAAACGTATGACAATTTGTTTAAACTAGGTATTCCTACAACAAAAAGCATACATTAGTATTGAAAAAGAGGTGGAAGATACCAATAGGACAATAATCAAAACGAATTAGTTGATGATAACCTCACAACACCATGGAAAACACACACACAAAAAAACGAACAAGTGCACAAAATACTACACAAACTCATAAACACTGTACTTAAAAATATTTAGACTGTATGAAATTACTATAATCTAAGATAGTACTGTAAATTCAGAAAATATTGCGTGCATTTATTATTGCGACTTTAGAAAAATGGACAAAATGCGAAATTATTTATTGCGGTTTCAGGAAAATCTGCATACAGATTTATGTATCAGATATCAGAATGCGAGTTCTTATTATTGCGATCATCACCAAGTCGAATTATTCGCATTAATAAAAACCTCGCAATAATTTCTGAATTTACAGTATAATGCATACACATGCATGCAGATTTTATATGGTAAAACAATGTTTTGTTCACACATTGTTGTCAATATAATAGAATTCAATGCGACTGTC